>NW_023416312.1:0-5545000 GCF_014176215.1 Rousettus aegyptiacus | reverse complement strand
ACAAATGGGACTACATCAAACTAAAAAGTTTCCTCACAGCAAAGGAAACCATCGAAACAAAAAGACAAGCTACTGAATGGGAGAAGATATTCACTTGGGATACATCTTATAAGGGGTTAATATCTAAAATACATAAAGAACTTATACAACTCAACAACAACAAAAAAACAAACAAACAAACAAACAATCCAATTTAAAAACGGGCAGAAAACCTGAACAGATATTTCTCCAAAGAGGAAATACAGATGGCCAATAGACATATAAAAAGATGCTCAAGATCACTAATCATCAGAGAGATGCAAATTAAAACCACAATGAGATATCACTTTTCACCTGTCAGAATGGCTATCATTCATAAATCAATAAAAAACAAGTGTTGGTGAGGCTGTGCAAAAAAGGGAACCCTCGCACACTATTGGTAGGGTTGCAAATTGGTACAACCACTATGGAAAACACTATGGAAGTTCCTCGAAAAATTAAAAATAGAACTACCTTATCACCTAGCATTTCTACTTCTGGGTATTTATCTGAAGAAATCTAAAACACTAATTCCAAAAGATATATGCACCCCTATGTTTGCTGCAGCATTATTTACAGTAGCCAAGATATGGACAACCTAAGTGCCCATCATAGACAATTGGATAAAGATGTGGCACATATATACGATGGAATATTACTTGGCCATAAAAAAGAATGAAATATTATCATTTGTGACAACATGGACCAACCTTGAGGATATTATGCTGAGTGAAATAAGTCAGAAAGAGAAAGACAAATACCATATAATCTCATATGCAGAAACTAAAGAACAAAATAAGGAAACACACAAAATAGAAATAGACTCAGAGACGCAGAGAATGAATTGATGGTTGCCAGATGGGAGGGGGATTGGGGGACCAGGTGAAAAAGGTGACAGAATTAAGAAATACAAATCGGTAGTTACAAAATTCACAGGGATATAAAGTTCAGCATAAGGAATATAGTCAATAATATTGTAAAAAATATGAATGGCGTCAGATGGGTACTAAACTTATTGGGGGATCACTTCATAAGTTATAGAAATGCAAAATCACTATGCTGTGCACCTGCAACTAATATAAAATAATAGTGAATGTCAACTGTAAGTTAAAAATAACCACATGTGAAAGAGAATAAACAAAATCAGATATTTTTGGGAAAAAAATTACCCCATTGCCCCAGCAGTCATTCAGTCAGCTCAAAGGCCAGCAAAATTTTGCCATAAACTCTAATGTTCAATCAGTAGAAACTTCATGCCATTGCAAAATGAATAAAATATCCTGCCTGTGTCACCACACCCCACAGTTACACTCCTGCTCGCTACAGCCCAGTAGGAACAAAGTTTTTTTTTGAAAGAAAGAATTGCATAGAGAGCACTGAAAGGCACCTCCACCCTCAGCCTGGCTAGCCTCCTTCTTCCACAGAACCATAGTCAAGTGTCCTCTAGAACAGTGGTCCCCAAACTTTTTGGCACCACATCGGTGCTCCTGTAAGAATCTAATGCCTGATGATCTGAGATGGAGCTGAGGCGGTGATGCTAGCGCTGGGGAGTGGCCACAAATCCAGATGGAGCCTGGCTCACATGCTCACCTCTCACCTCCTGCTCCGTGGACCTGTTCCAAATAGGCCACTGATCAGTACTGGTCCGCAGCCCAGGATTTGGGGACCCCTGCTCTAGAACCTCACAAGCAACAAAGTAGAGATTCCTGAAAGATTATTCACCAAAAATGTCTGTTCTGTTTCAAATATCCCAGCACTGATGCTGCACCATCATTATTTATACTTAAAAATATTTCTTTTGTCTAGAAATTCCAGGAGGTACATGGGCTTGTTAGCATAATCATGTAATTATAGTGACTGAAGTCTTCCTTCCTCCACCCAATTGCACCTATTCCTCACTTAATCATTTTAATTCACTCCTAAAAGCTCTGCCACTGAGTAAAAAGCTGTTAAATAAAAAAATATTTATTTTCAGTAATTTTATTAGAATAAATATGAGTATTCCATCCCAACCTAAGTTATGCAAACCACTTCACAAATAGAAAAATATATCAAGTTCATGTAAGTACAAAGCAACAATTTGAAAGTAAATGAATATGGTTTCTCCATAAAATGTAATATCTTGTCATGGATGTGTGTTATATTTGCCAAAGGAGAAACAGCAGATTTGAGAGATGGCTGGAGGAGGAGGGAAAGGTGGCCATTCTTGGGAAATTCTTGGACAGTCATATGGTTCGCGTTCGAGCAGAAAATTTTTTGGAGCCCATGGCTATCCTACACTCACACTGCACACACAAATAAATTTACAGCACAGAAAAACACCTTCGGGGCAAAATAAAAGCTAAAGATGAGAGCTCCATGAAACATATGGAAAGAAAACTTATGAACACCCAGCAGAAGGACTACAGAAGATGTTCCTCACCCCTCTGTCCCCCACAACAGGAAGCCACCACTTCATGCTCCCCAGGAGGTTCTCCCTAAGTTTTATGTTAGCTGCTGAGCTCTGAGATTCACTAGTCCCCTCTCTCCTTTAGCTTTGCTGGTTCTTGGGAGGAAGCCAGTAGTCCATGGTGGTATGCCATCTTAATGCAGGGAGCATGCATTCTTCCATATCTATGGTTCAAAGCATAAACATTATGTCCAAAGTCTTCATGGCTTAGTTTTTAAAACTCAAAAGTCCCATTTTTCCAGTTTGAGAACCTTAAATTTGCCTTTGTGTACCCGTGTTCCCAAGAAATATCAGGGGAAAAATTCATTAATATATCAAACTATGACGTCACCATATATAAAAGTACAGGTACATGCATGTCGACAACTGTTATGTGTATAGCCTTAAGGGGGAAAGACTATATACCACTACTGAAAGTTTTCGTTTGTTTTAGTTTGTGTTTTTCTTCCTCAAAAATCCTCATTGAGTCTATCAAGTATGAAGGACAGGGGTTTCTTTCTACATTTTACTGACAGGGAAACATGGGCAGGAAAAAAACAATGCTATTAAATGGTTTTCCCAAAATGCCAAAGACTATGAATGCAAAGACTGTTCCCACCAGCCTTTTTATCTTCCCTGCAAAGAACTGTTGATTACTCACATTGTTTCCAATGGGAGAAATTAAGACTTCTTTCTTATCTTCAAAAATCCAAGTTTCACATTTTACAACTGAATATAATTTTAAACATGCCAAATTTGGATCCAGTCAGAACTGCAAATACATCAAAATAACTGACAGAATTAAAGCAGATGGTGATAGCAAACAACAAGGGCATTTCATTCACTTACTTGTTCCTCTGCTTACGCAACAAACATTTACCAGAAGCTTTATTTACTGAGTGCAAACATTTATTGGGTGCTCAGGCCTCTGTTAGCTGCCAGGGATGTAAAAGGAAAGAAGACATAAACAATGCTCTCAAAGGATGGAATCTAGGAGGGGAGACAGACATGTAAACAAATAACAGAGAAGAATTAAGTCTTATCCGAAATCCCAGAATGATTATCACTGTCTAGGGGGAATACGGACTGGAGAAAGGGGGTTCTAAAAGCAAGCCAGGCTTCAGCGCTGGTCCTTACAGCCTAGAAACAGAAAGACTAAAAGCTGAGACCAAGCATCACCACATGGTTAAAAGCAAAACAGAATGGCAAATATTGAGACCCCCCAGCAAGCTGCAAGAGGTGTGCTATTGACTAGAATCATTAAATGGCATTTGCAACAAGTCTTATAAAAATCCCAAAAACCAGTCGGTAGAAGAAAGAATGTGGAAATTATGTTGCTTTTTTTTAAAGCTGACTTGTAATTTTCACTCTTTGGCAGGGTTCAGTTTATAAAGAGGAAGTAGATTTTTAATATATTTACTATAAAGAAAAGTCTTCAATTGGGTAAAATGAACCACAGTCTCTAGAGCACATGGCGCTAATAAAGCTAAACAGCCATTCCCCAAGGGTTCATAAGCTCCCCCCCGCACCCCCCCCCCGCTTTTTTTTTAACTGTTCAGAATTTGCTCTCCAAGCACCCTTCTGTGATGAAAACACCCAGCGCTGGCCTTGACCCAGAGGAAGTGCTTTTGACTGTGGTGGTCTTGAAATAAATTAGCTCTTTTTGAGAGGAACTTGAGGGGTGGGGTGAAATCTACAACTCACATTATCAGTCTGGGATTGAGTCCTTGTGAACAGCAGAGGCAGCAAACTTCAAACTTTATCAAGATTGTAATGCTCATTAAGGAAGTGAAATTGAGCCAGATTTGAAGGAAAGCGCTGTAGTAATTACAGAGTTATGAAGATTTAAAAGCTATGCGTCTGGGCACGCAGAGCGCAACGTGTTTCCTAATGGGGTTCAGAGACACCGCAATTACAGGGCTTAAGGGTAGCAAAGCACTGAATTAGAACTCCCCATTAGTTTGATTAATCACTGATGTGAATGCAGGCACTGGAATTGGCTATGGCTCAGTCTGATTTGTGTCTCTTCCTAGTCTCCCCTCCCCTTTTCTCCCTCTATTTCCTTTACAAGATCAGGGGGTGAGTGAAGAATACAAACCTTGTATTAATGATAAGAAATTGGGTGCAAGAAAGTTAAAACTTCCTGAAGCTTAATGATTTCCCTATATCGGTGTCGGCTTTGCCAAGAGTTATATAATAATGTATTCTTTCTTCTTCCCAGGCTCTTAAATGGTAATGGTACAACAATGACATGTTAGTAAATCTAATAAGAAAACCAGAGAATAAAGTACATTATGTGGGTGTAGAAAAGTTATCCTCATGGGAAGCAAACTGAGTTAATAATATATGTTTAATTAGACGGGCTATAATAAACAAACAAGAAAACCAATATCTAGCCAATCAGCAATGATGGGCACGAGTCTCGTTCTTTGGAAAAAACCATTACACCCTTCTGATCAATGTGACTAACAAATCTACCTGCAGAAATGGTATCTTATCTTGGAAAATGATGCTGCTGGTGTGAGTTAAGTATTTGGGGGTCAGGATATTTGACTCGGTGCCTCCACGTCAATACAACCAAATACTAGAGCCATTTTTTTAATATAAATGGGGAACACAAAGGCACAAAAAGGTCAACACACTAATTCAAACCCAGCATGACCATTCAGAGAAAGAACTCTGTAAATGAAAATCCAGAACTCTTGGCATAAAGACACTTTACTGGGTAGGACAACCTTTAAATTGTGCAACAAGATGACCCTTGGTGGGAAGGGTGATTTTGTCAGCAGGAGATTTTGAAATAAAAAACATAACTGAAATTTACTTATGTGGTCCTTTACATATTTGCATATGAACTTCAGGGCTCCTGGGATCAAACATGAGACAACTAACCAGCCAAACCTCTTAAATTATTTTTCCGAAGGTGTTTTCTTTCTCCACCTCTACTGTAAAGATCCAGGAATAACAGCCCAGTGCACAAAGTAGACATTTTTATTTCTATCCTGTCTCAATGGTCTCATAATGGATTCAATAAGAGTTTGGAAATAATGAAAGCTTCTCCATGGAGAAACACAAGACTCACTGTGAGGAACGAAAGCACCTAGGAGTCTCCTATAGTAACAGCAACACCAGCAGAAACATTACAGGAGTACGAATTTCCTACTTAAGAGAAAAAGAATTTAAAAGGTAACCATGCTACACATTCACTAGTGTACAGATGGACTATCAGGCCACTAAGACAAAAATAAACAGTTGTCCAAGAATTCTGTTGAAAAAAGTGGTAAGTAAGTATCTGGATTACAGGCTCATTTTGACCTGTTTTGAGACATGTTTGAAGTATCTCCTACTGACTTTGGGGAGAATTTCATCCCTGGTTGCTAGGAAAGTCATAATAAAAGTATGAAGAAAGCAAAAAAGACCAAAAAAAAGGAATTTGAGTTTTTAAAATTATTTTCCATTTTGTTTTAAATTTGACTTTATTTGCTCTTGGGAGACAAGAATTCATTTTGAACCACTCATAGGTCTTGTATAGTTTTGCTACAGTGGCAAACACTATCATTTGCTTACCCTTTCTTCTTTTCTAACAGAATCTCAGTTTTTGTTCCATATGGCTATGGGGCCAGCCAATCTATCTGCTGACCATCCTAGACTCCTTAGCATTCAAGGTTGGCCAGATGATGCAATTCTGAATAAAGATGTCTACATGGACATCTGATAGAGATTTCTAGGAATGTTTTTGCTTCCCCAATACAGGTGCTGTGCCTTCCTGCTTCTTTCTTCTTTGGCCCTGGAGAATGGACTCAAGACTGAGATGGAAGGGCAGTCCTATGCCTGTGACATACATAAGGATGGAAGCCTCATGCAAAGGGATAAGGCTCCTGGAATATGAGAGAGCAGAGTGCTGCACCAGACCTGGAACCCCCTCTTCCAGACTTCTTGTGAGAAAAATAATCTCTTATTTGGGTCGGCTACTATACATGCAGTCAGATGCACTTCTGGAACGTAGGTTCCAAAAAAAAGTCCAGGAGACAACATCTCCAGGACTTGGCAATACATGTGATACACGCATGAGAAAGAAAAGAAGAAAGCCAATTCATAGGTCCCAAGATTTATTAGTAATTCATTTGGGTATGAAATGTGAGAAAAGATCCAGAGGTCTGTGAGGGTCAAGAGCTAAGGTATAAGAAACTGTAAGAATGAAACCAACCTCCAACCCAGACAAATATCAGGGCAGAGGTGGGACCTTAGCTAAGAAATGCAATGGCCCTCAAAGTGGTCCCCAACCTAGGTGTGCAGATCTTGAAGGAGAGTGGACAGAAGACCGCAGGAGACTGTAGAAGTACTCATTGACTAATACACTGGAGGAAAGGTCCTGCAGGGGAAAAGATATGTATCCTGGGTGAAAACAGCTCCAGCAATAAACATTTCCAAAGGCAAAAGGCAGAGGTGGAAGAAGGAGGGGATTCCACAGACAGGAGCGGACTTGAGGGCCAGGGAGCAAGGACAGGAACTGGAGTGTGCTTCTAAGAGTCCCCTGTGAAAGATTAAACTCCTTGAGGGTTCCTGAGGTTTCTCATTCTTTCCTTTGAAAAAAAACATGTGGTTTTTATCCTTTGAGGCTCCTCAAATTTTTAGCACAGACTGACAGACCTGCATAACTTTCCGGTTGTGTTAGGGAGGAAAGTGAGAGTTGAGGCTCCCAATTGCTCCTAAAGCTCCCAGAGGTCCTCATAGAGGGAACCACAACTTACCAAGTAAGGTCCTCCCAAATTCCAGACCTTCACCCACAGTGAAGTTTGTAGCGCCCCCTGGTGGACTCTGGAGTACACACAACTCAGGGAAGCCAAGTAATGCAGGTGGACAACTTGAGAATGGACTAGGATTAAATCTTTCTCTTTTCCAAATACTGTGGGGAAGCAACCTTACAAGTGAGATGGAAACTTCCATTTGATTTACAGAGGCAAAACACCAGGCACAGTGCCTGGTTGAGAGTTGGCACTCAGTAATTGGCAGCCATTATGATGATTATGATCATTGAGATTCAGTTGCTATAGATATTCTGTGGCCTTAAATGATCCACAGAATAAGAAATTCTATAGGCTCAGAACAAGTAGATTGTAACATGGAGAGTTTGAGGGCATAGACAATAATCTAGCTCTATATCTATCCTTAGCCTTTCTTCCCAGCAAGTATATGTTGGTCAACTGATACTCATGACCATCACACTTAGAGCATAAGTCCGAACACTTCTGGGTACTGTGCTTCTAGCTCCAGAAAAGCTCATTACTTTTACCGTAGTCCCTTTGGTGCTGTTTCCCAAAGGGTCAGCAGGTGTTTTGGAAGGCCTACCATGCATCATGTTAGAGGCCTGAGGAGCCATAAAATGCTTGCAGGAGGAGAGATAAAAATCAGAGTCAAGTAGGGCCAAGGGGTGGGATGGGAGTGGAAAAGAGAGGAGGATAGGGCCAGACAGGGTCCCAACAGGAAACAGATGGCACATTCCAGTGAGGATGATTTGAAGAGGGTTCTTTTACAAAGGGACTAATTATGCAATGGCAGTGCATGGGAAAATGCAGGGCAAGTAGCAGCAGAGCTATTACCATCCCTATGCCTAAAGGGATGAGAGGAGAGAGAAGCTGCCAGAAGGAGAGAGGCACATAGGCTCCCTTGAAAGAAGCAGTGACCTTGGGTCAAAGAACAGAGTCAGCCCAACGAGGAAACTGAGCAGAATAAATATCTGGACCTTACTGTCCTCCTACTCTCTGATTTACTTCCAGAATTCTCCATAGTTTGAACCCAACTGGAAGCCTGTGGACAAGGGGACCCTGCTGACATCATCTACACAGATCAAGTACTCCAGCCACAGAGCAGGCTGGAGAAGGGTGGAGAAGGGCGAATAGAAGATATCTGACACAGTAGAGGAGAGACATCTAAGGAGTGGTATTGGTGTGGGTTTTTTGGTTGTTTTGTTTTGTTTTGTTTTGTTTTGTTTTGTTTTGTTTTGTCAAGAGATAAGACCACATGCCCATCACCAGAAGGATTGGCTGATTATAATTATCCCAGAAATGATGAAGGGTTTATGTTCACCATCCTAACTCTCTCTTTGCTCATTTTGGAAAGTCATGTCCAGAAGTAGGGGTAGGAAGAGAAAACCCTACAAAAGAAATAGAGTTTTCCTTGTGGCTGCTAACAGGACCACAGGGAACTAGAAAGAGATATGATGAGAGGATAGAAAAAGAGAGTTGGGGAGAGCAGAAGTGCTCATAAAGGAAAACAAACTTTTGGTAGTCAAAAAATAGCACAAAGTAGAAAGTGACTATACAAAATGAGGTCGGGGGTCATTAATAAGGGCTTTAGCCTGGAAACCAGGGATGAGGTGGGGATCAGGGAATGGAGTCCAGTAGAGATACCACATTTTTCAGTCCAAGATTTCATCTTCTGTGTAGGCCATGCCACCCTGAACACGCCTGATCTTGTCTGATCTCAGAAGCTAAGCAGGGTCGGGCCTGGTTAGTACTTGGATGGGAGACCACCTAGGAAGAAAGGGTGCTGTAAAAAAAAAATCAAGATTTCACTTCTTTTTCTTTTCACTCAACATCCTCCTGGAAATCATAGAGACCTTTCCCTAACACCACAGCCCGTGTGTGTGTGTGTGTGTGTGTGTGTGTGTGTGTGTGTGTGTGTACACGCGCATGCGCACGCGCTCGCATTTTCACTTGTCACCAAATTATCAGCATTCAATGAAACGCTTCTATTTTGGGGGCATTACCATCTCTAAAACAAGATGCAGAAAAGTAGAGAGAGGCAGCTAGGGGCTGCATTTAATCTTCTCTAATATTGCAGTGCAAAGGAAACTGGGGAATGAAAACATAGTCATTTAGAAAATGGTTGATGAGTCACTGATTGGCACCGGGTGGAGAAAAAGAGAAGTCATTATTCATTCAGAATACGCCTGGTCTTTTAAAAATAGGCTCCTCACTCTGCTGGAGGGGGCGTCTGGGCTTAGAGACTGAGAGGATGATGGCAGAGGGCAAGAGCTGGGATGGAAACCGCCCAAGGCAGACAAGGCCCTCATCCTCCATCTATATGCATCTCAACCCTTGAAAACCCTCCAGCTTTAAGAAACAAAAAGACAGCTTAATGCTGCCTTGTTCTTCCTACATGTCTTTCTTGAGGCCTTAATAATACTTTTTGGGAAACTTCAGCTTCAGGGGAACCAGGCCAAGTAGAAGAGACGGCACTTTTTGTGACCACAATTTTGCCAACAGACCCAACGCTCTATTACTCACAGAGTTCCTTTTCCACGTCCTGGACTAGGAGATCTCTCTTCATCTCCCTGCTTTTGACCTATTTGTTGTTCGTTAGCTGTTCTATAATTGAGTTGGTGGGGGTAGGGGGATTTAAATTTGTCAAACATGGTGAAATGTTTGCCGGAGGAGGAAAATTAAGTTTCTAGGAAAGCAGAGGCTAAGGATTGCCTGGGAATATTGTCTCTGTATGTGTTATAGGAAAACAAAACAAAATAAAAATCCTGCCAGCTAAGGGTTTTGCCTTTGCCTGAGAGTTCTTGGCCCTTAAAGTAGAGATCTGGGCAATGGGTGAGACACTGAACTGGAAAGAGCTTGATTGGTTTACAATGGGAAGGCAGAGGAAAAAAATGGATCTAGATGAGAGATGGCAAAGGAGAGAAAGCCTAAGGACTTTCTGAGAATCAGGAAAAAGAGGGGCATCTGTTGGGTTGTGATTAAATGGGGTTTTGGGGAGAAAGATGAGCGAAGAGGAACTTGGTTTTGGGTTATGAATGGGATTGCTTCTTTACATTTTGTTGATACTACAAGGAAAAAATTAAATACTTTTTCAATAAGTTGGGTTTGTTGAAGTGGTGTTTCTTCTGAATGCAGCACCGAGCTGAGATGGAAACAGGGTGGCTTGGATTTATGCAGAATACAAGCTGGGCTTGTATCCCATCTATGCATATGCATGTGCCCCCACCCCCACGTACAACTTTCACAACATACTTATAGCTTTCTTGCATTATATTTTGGCTTGCCATTTGTTTAATTAGTTGTCCTTGATCATACTGGGATAAATTTACCTACCCCAAATGGCAACAAAACAGCGAAGTCTGATGCTAGATCTAATTTCATAAAATTAGGTAGATCTGCAAGGCCCAAATTTATCTCAGCTTGGAAGTCTATCCTGAATGTTATATTCTGAATATCCAGAATCTTCCAAATTTCAGTCCAAATTTTATGTTCTTCGAGAAACTGCTAAGATGCTAGAGGTAAAAGAAAGTCTCAGTAGTCAGCAGACTATTGAGGAATGTTCCCATTTTGTTGGAAGTTTGCAACTATAGTTTCTTCCTATACAATGTTATTTTAAATGTTATTTTTAATGTATGATATACAATTTCACTCTTACATATGTATTATTTACCAGAATAAATAATTTGCATTTTAATTTTATGTGCTCTTTTTAGTCCTTCATAATCCCAAAAATGACTTTTAGGCATACACACTCTCCTTTTGTTCAACCAAGATGTAACTTTTCTAGGAAAAAAAAATAGTAAAGCAATATACTAAAAGAATTATACATCATAATCCAGCAGGATTTATTCCAGGATTGTAAGGTCTCAATAGATGCCTAAGGCATTTGATAAGACACAATGCCCATTCCTGCTTAATAATTCTTATTCAACTAAGACTATAAGGACACTTCCTTAACAAGATAAAAAATCATAAACAAACAGTCAACAACATGTGTAATGTTTCAAACAAACAACAAAAAAGTTAGAAGTATTTCCATTAAAGTAAGGACTCCCGATGTCACCATTGTTGTTCCATTACTGTCTAATATTGCCTTGTAGGTTCTAGCCACTATAAGACGTTAAATAGCATCAAGTGGAAAAACTTGTCACCATTCCTACATGATTTACTTGTTTGTCTGAAAAATCCAAAAGAATCTAATGAAAAATTAATGGCCTAAATAATCAAATTCATTAAGGTGGGCCAGTTATAAAGCAAATACACAAAACTCATTTATATTATCTTTTCTATAAATTAGCAATCTCCGGTTAGAAAATATATTGAGAAATGATTGCACTTTTAGTAGTAACATATATTTTTAAAAGTTTCACTGTGCACAAGGTGTTCCATATGTGACTTCCAGCAACAGAGATGATCACTTTATCTGCTATATTCCAATTGCCGAACTGAGGTCAGCTTCTCAAAGTGTATATTATAGAGAAAAAGCTAGCACAACCACAGATGTCACTGCTTAGGATAAGACTTAGGAAGTATCCTTTTTAAACTAAATGTATTGCAGTTGATAGAATGGGGACTTAAGTGGGGAAATGTGCAAATGCTGAGAGGCAATGTGCTGGATTGGTTCCACTTGCTCCTCCTCACCCACCTATTTTCCCCCCCTCTTCCTCCCTGGGAGGCTGGTCTTTTGGCTCACATCACAGGCCTCCTTGCTTCTGGCTGGACTCAGCAAGAGGGGAGCTCCTGCTGGAGGTGGGGAGGGGAGGGAAGAGAGTGAACTTCTTCAATATCCAGCTTCCTCTCCAGCAAGAGTTGCTGCAGGTTGACTAGACCATGGTCTTGTGGCCTTCTCTAAATAACTCACCAGTTCTGTCTATGCTTTTTCCTCTTACCCTTTTCAGGACTGGCATGGTAAGACCCCCTGCAATTGCTACCCTTGACTCCTGCACTATCCCTTAGCTGGCTTACTTGAACCCTGCCCACACTTTTGTAACAGATCCCTTTACTAAACTTTCCCAAAATTACCCTGACTGATACGGTGATATGTGAGTGACTCAGGTTTGGGAAGTCAAACTATGTTATTAAGTCATCATAACAACCTTTTAAGATGAGTATCATTACCCGCATTTGACACAGGAGGAAAGTGCAGCTTAGAGAGTCTAGGTAGTTTAGGCAATGTCATCAACTATAAAAACGGCAGTGGTGGACAGATGGGAAGTCTGGGTTCTGTCTGCTGCTTTAACACTTCACCATACAGCCTCTCAGGTAAACCCAAAGCTGTCGGACCTTGCTGCTAACCCATCACCTTGTATTTTCTCCAAGTAAAATACAATAGTAACTCTGGCCAACTGTGATCTAATTCCTTAGGTTTCTTCAGGCCAAATGCTTCAGAAGGCTCTGTTCTGAGAAGTGGTTGGTTATGTATCCTTGCAAGCAACTAGCTAATGGTTTGGGGGTTCAGAGAAGAAAAGGGGCCCATACTAATCTTTAGGATCCCACAGAATCGAAATTGCTGTAGCCATCTATGTCCCATTTTAAGTGATAAAAATAAAGCATAATTAGTCCACATCCACCCAAAAATGGCAGACTGCTGACACCTCAGCCATTATGAACCCACAAGGGGTCTCAAAAAATTTAAGCCAACTAATAATGGCTCATGTTGTTCTCTATTCTTCCATGGATTTAAAGGTTTTATGAACAATATTACACTTTATATAATCATTTGGGGGAGAGATGTGGACTTACACTTTACTCTTTAGATAGAGGGAGATTAAAATTTTTAAATAATTTGACAAAACTTATTTAACTTTTTACAGAGGAAAATGTGGGTGATCTTAGCCTTTAATTTAGTGTGTGCTTTTGCTTCCTTTCTGGGAGGACAACTATTCTTATGGGTTCCAATATCTAATTTTTTTCAAATAAAAATCTTTTCAGTATTTACTAACAGTGTACTATTCAAATTCTCTGATGGTCCGTAGAAGGAAGTATAGCATTTTGGATAAGAGCTTGAATTTAGGCATCAGCAGCCCTGAGACTTACTGCCTACCTGTGTTATCTTAGGCAAGTTTCTTAACTTCTCTGTGTTTCAGGTTCCTCATGTGCAAAATGAGAATAATAATGGTATTTACTTCACAGGGTTATTGGGAGAAGTAAATCAGCCAATTCATGTAAACCTTTAAAGATGGTACTTAATATATAGTAAACACTCAATAATTGCTAATTATTATTATTATTACTATGTTGAGGCTTCTATGATAGGCACTGAAAATGGTCAAAGATGAAAGAATCTCTGCATGCAAGTGGATTATAATTTTATAAAGAAAATGAGCATAAACAACTATACTGCAAGGCGGAACTAATGGATGGTCTGATAGAAATAAAGATTGTCATAGCAATACAGAAGATGGAGAAATTATTTCCAGCTTTATAGTCTAGAGAAGGATGCATGACGGAGTGCCATTTGGATTGACTCTGAAGATGGTTGGGCCTTTGACAAATCAGGAGGGAAGGGAATCCTAGGCAGAGGAAACAATGGGGAAAGGTCCAGAGGAAAGGAGATCAATGTTATATTCAAGGAAGAGCTTAACTTAGCTTAGCTGGGGCAAAATATGCATTAGGGAGGAGGGGAGAATGAAGGACTGGAAGAGTGGACAGAGACTGGAAGGATTGCCAGGAGGAAATCGGATAGAAGATTGGCTACAGGAGAGTGGGCATGTAGACATGTAAGAAACTGAAGCCAAGACTGAAAGGAATGGAATGGAGTCAGAACTCTGGCTGTCCTACTACTGAATTTCTATTCATTGGGCCATGAGACCTCTTGATTCAGTTTCTTTATTTAGAAATGGGGGGCATTGGACCAGATGATTGCCAATACCCTTTCCATCTACATCACTGGGAGCCTATGAAGCTAAGGTGGTTAGTGGGCCATATCTACAGCCTGAGTCAAAATCCAGTAATGAAGCGGCAGGACAAAACTCATGCTGACACTGCCTGTAGTTCAGTGACCATGTCAGCTGTTCTTCATGAAGCCTCAAACTCAGGCCAGGCCACCCTTCCTTGTATCCAGTTTGAAAGGGGTACATCCTCTCATATCAGAGTTGTACACCTTTCCTAAGAGAGCTAAAAGTTTCCCTCCATGAAACAGGATAAGGACACTTTACAGAAAGAGGACCTTCTCATTATCTATCTTGGGGAAAAAGCAAAGACTACATGGAGACTTGGTCATCTAACATAACAATAGCATTTGAGAGGCTTCCATTTTTGGTAATGAGAAAGTAGTCATTCAAACCAGCACTCCCACAGAATACAGATTTAAAAAGCTGAATGAAATTTGTATCAACCAAAGTCTAGCTGGGAGACAGAAGTAACACTAGTTATTTTAACGAAGAGAATTTCAATATAAAGAATTCTTCACTAAATATAAAGTTGTTAATTAGGTAACTGAAAAGGCAAAAAAAAACACTGAAGTTATCACAGAGGTAGCACCTAGTAGTGGTAGCTACCACTCCTGGGGCTGGGGAACAAAGGAAAGAGGTCAAAATTATCAAAATGTAGCAGTCCCCAATCTGTGAGGCTGGGACCTAGACCTCTGAAGGTGTGGCATGAGCCAATGGTGCTACTGTTTCTTGTGTGCGGGGGGGGGGGGGGGGGGGGGGGGGGGCGGGGAATAATGAAGTAGATCTGGAGTGTTAGAAAACTGCAAAACTCCTTCCATAGCCTTCTGGTCTATTCTACTTCCCCCATTGGCAAAGCCTAATAGGTAGCCAGCTTGAAAAGCAGAAACGGGTTTGCACGGAAAGTGTTAAGTATATTTACATTGTTATAAAACAGACCTTCAGGGCTTTTTCATCTT
This sequence comes from Rousettus aegyptiacus, assembly GCF_014176215.1. Taxonomy (NCBI): domain Eukaryota; kingdom Metazoa; phylum Chordata; class Mammalia; order Chiroptera; family Pteropodidae; genus Rousettus; species Rousettus aegyptiacus. Next base: position 5,529,939 of record NW_023416312.1, on the reverse strand, counting down.
GCAGACTGAAACCCTATACTCATTTAACAACAAGTTCCCTTTGCCTTACTTCTCCAAGACCCAGGTAATCACTATTCTACTTTCTCTATCTATGAATTTGACTACTTTTCATCCCTCATATAAGTGGAATCACACAATATTTGTCCCTTTGTGACTGGTTTATTTTACTTGGCATAATGTCTTCAAGGTTTATCCATATTGTAGCATGTGATAGGATTTCCTTCCTTTTTAAGTCTGTATAGTATTCCATTGTATGTATATACCATGTTTTATTTATCTATTCATCTATTGTTAGATATCTCAGTTACTTCCATCTTTTGGCTATTATGAATAGCGCATACCTGGGTATGCAAATATCTCCATGAGACCTTGCTTTCAATTCTTTCAGAAATAAATCCAGAAGTGTAATTTCTGGGTCATATGGTAGTTCTATTTTTAATTTTTTTGAGTAACCACCATACTGGTTTTCATAGTGGTTGTACCATTTTACAATTCCCCTAATAGTGCACAAGGGTTCCAACTTCTCCACATCTCCACCAACGGTTGTATTTTCTATTTTGGGTGTAGTAGCTATCCTAATGGGTGTGAGGTGATATCTCATTGCAGTTTGGATTAGCATTTCTCAAATGGTTAGTGATGTTGAGCATCTTTTCATATGTTTATTGGTCATCTGTATATCATCTTTGGAGAAATGTATATCCAAGTCCTTTGCCCATTTTTTAATTGGGTTATTTGATTTTTGTTTGTTTGTTTTTGAGTAATAGGAATTCTTTATATATTCTGGATATTAACCTCTTATCAAATATGTAATTTGCAACATTTTCTCCTATTCTGTAAATTGACTTTTCACTTTATTGATTATGTACTTTGATGAACAAAAGTTAAGTTTTATGTAGTCCAATTTATCTATTTTTGCTTTTGTTGCCTGTGATTTGCTATCTAAGAAGTCACTGCCAAATCTAATGTCATTAAACTTTTCCTTTATGTTTTCTTCTAAGAGTTTTATCATTTTGTATGTCACCAGCCCATAAACTTACCAGTTGTGCATGGCCTTAGAATGCAGTAAGAGGCCCAAGGGCACCAGGGACAGCTGCAACAAGAACGCGTGGGGACCAGACATCAGCAGTGAGAGCAGTGCAGTAAAGAAGGCAGTGGATGACACATTGGGACATGAACACCAGCTCCAACACCTGGGTGCCGAGGCTGCCATGGCTACCATCATTTTCATGCTCCTCCAAGAGTCAGTTTTATGTGTAAAACAATGATACAATGAAACTCCAGGAGTCTCTCTAGCTCTAAACAGCCTCTCATGCATTAATTCAATCTATACTTATCACGCATCATCCATATAGGGACATGGTTCTAAGCACCTTGCATGTGCTAACTCTTCATCTTCAGGATGCACTAACTGAGCATCTACTATGTGCCAGCAAAACTGTAGGCAGTAGGAATTAAAGATGAGTGAGATACACTCCTTATGCTTAAAGAATTTACCATCTAGCCAAAGTCACAAGGGTTTGTTTTCATTTCCATATTTCTCCTTCTCCCTCTCTTATAATCTGGCTCTTCTTTTTCTCTGACTGATCTTCCGTACAGCTCAACATATGTCACACTGTCGACATATGGCATACTTTGCAAACAGATAAACAGTGGCACATATGCAACCATATATTCCTGGCACGCAGATGCCCCAGTCTGGCTTCATCAGTCTCAGCAGAAAACATTTAGTAAGTCTCTCTCAGAAATTCCAGTATGTACTAGCCGCCCATGTATCCTCTAACAAGTGGTTAAAATAAGTTGTTCCTTGTCTTCTTTGGTACAAAAGCCAGAACACTGTCTCCCCATCCTTTCAATTCAAAGGCATTTAATACCAAAGGCTCTGTCCTCGCTCTCAACTATTTGAGATGTTCTGACCAGAGGTCAAGTTACTCATTAATGACTCTTTTGTTTTTCCATTTGGCAGTGACTCATTATCTCCTCTGCACCAGTGGATCAACCCTACTAGGACATGGATGGTCTGTACTCTTGAGAGTCTTAGGTCTTTTGTCTGCTTAAAAATAAAAACAAGTATATATAGAAGACACTGTAAATGCCCCACTCCTGTCCTTCAACACTCACTGTTTCCCTGCATGTCAGCCTGAATCTGTATTTTTTTTTTTGTCTGAGGGCTTTCTCTGCTCCATGGACATGGTAGACCCAGGGTGACCTGTTTCCCTTCTTTCTCCCAGCATCCCTCAACCAACGACTGATGAGAAATGCCGAGCTCTTTCACCCTTCGGTAGGATAATTCTAAAGCAGTGGATCCCAGAGTTTGCACTGGGAAACTTGCTTGACGGTGTACCCTACTTGATTCCTTCCTTTTCCTCTCTCTTACCCAATCTTTCCTGGAATTACCCTATAAACAAAGTGCTTGCACTTGAATCCTTGTGTCAGGGTCTTCTTCTGGGAGTACCCAAATTAAGACAATTTGTAATTCAACTTTAATAAAATGGCAATCAATGATAACACAGGATCTTTTCAATCTTTGACTTTCGATTGGTGGCCTAGGGGGCAATCTGCACTGCAAAAATGTTCATGGATGTTAATAAAAGCAGCAGCAGATACAAAGCTGTTGGAAATACTGTGCCCAAATTCTACTTGGTGACTTGATCTGGTGAGAATTTGTCCTAGCTGCTAAGCAGAATTATCCTGCCATGGCCATGTGGAAATGGGAATGGATAAGAGTAAGAAACTTAGATTCTTCCACTTTTCCTGCTCCTGTATGGCATCTTGCCTCCTCCCTCTTAAGATCATATTTTGTTCCTTTTCCTTGCAAAGATTAAAATGTACACAAACAATAAGGTAAAGGAAAACAACAATCAAAGAAAAAAGTGAACATGACTGGTTGTTCTAATAGGTCATCAGAAGCTCAACAGCTCATCAAAATTTAATTAATAAGAACTCAGGTTAGGCCCAAGAAGTCAAAAATCATCTAACAAAGGTAACTCAAGACAGAAAGTTTAAGAAGTATCTCTATACTATTACCCTTTAAGTAGCTACCTCAAAATTTTCAGGGAAATCCCAGTGGCAAAATTTGATTTGTTTTAAAGAAGAAAACAAGAGTTTTCTGAACCATTGGTCCATTCAGTAACCTCTAGGCCAGCACTGTCCAACAGAACTTTCTGAGATGGTGGAATGTTCTAGAACTACAATAGCCACTAGCCATATGTAGCTACTGAGTACTTGAAATGTGGGTGGTGCATTCAATATGTATTAAAGTTATTTAAATAATTTATATATTAAATTATTATATTTGTTGTATAATATAGCTTAATAATTGTAATATAGTTATAATAGTTATTCCAGTTCCAGCTTTTATCCCCCATTCCCTTCTTCTTCACCCCAATGAAGCCCTGGTTTGGTTCATTTTTCTGTCTTTGATCCATGTGATCCCTTCAGGATTAATTTTCTGTTCTTGCTCTCCAGACCTGCTCACTGTCCTCTGCCTCCTGGACTTTGAGATCTTTTGGTGAGATTGCCCGTATGAGGTGAGTATCACAAACCAAACTCCTCTTTAACCTCTTTCTGTTGCCTCAACCTGGGGATGGGGACACCAAAGAAAATATGGCAACTGCCTCAAACCTTGCATTGCCTGCATAGTACCTCCTTCACTTCATACCTAGGTTTGCTCTGGATTTGTGAAGAGACCTTAACAAATTATCTTTTGTGGAATAGTGAGACAGATGCTGTTAGATTTCTGCACATAACTCCTTAGAACCCTTCACCATCTTCATGTACAACTGTCACACACACACACCACATTGGCACCTGCATCTCTTTGTTAGAGGACAGTCCTCAGTTCTGCTAGAACCCACCTTGTTCATACAGGCAGATCAAGAAGTGCCTGAAATCTATGCAGTGAATCCTGATCCATCATTATCTTAGGGAGGGAGTTCTAGAAATACTCCAGCTCCCTGGTCCCCTGTTAAGGACCAACATTATCCCCAGATCAGAACTAACTCCAAGTTACTCTCTTGGGGACTTTGCTTGATACATCACCCTCCTTGGAGTTCTTTCCTTTTCAGTTCTATTTTCTTATTGGTATTTTATCAACCTTCACTTCAGAGTCTACTACCAGAGAATTAAACCTAAAACAAGTATTTCTTTAAATAAAAAAAAAACAAACTCTAAAATCCACTACTGGTTTTCTTTTTTGTAATCTTTCTTTTTTTAAAATTAATTAATTTTTTATAGTGACATTGGTTAATGAAATCCAATAAGTTTCAGGTGCACACTTTAACACTAAGGCATATATATTTACACCGCCCATAGTTAGATTTCTTTCTGTCAACATATATTTGATCCTCTTTACCCCATCTACCTTCCCCCTCCTCCCTCTCCCCTACCCTCTGGCAACCACTAGTCTATTGTCCATGACCATGAGTCTGTTTGTTTGTCCTGTTCATTTGTTGCTTTTAGGATTATATTCCACATACAAGTGATATCATGTAATTTCCAACTTTTTCTGTCTGGCTTATTTCACTTAGCATGGTTATCTTGAGGTCCATCCATGCTGTCGCAAATGGCAGTATTTCATCTCTTCTTATGGTTGAGTCATATTCCATTGTATATATGTACTACAGCTTCTTTGGCCAATCATCTATTGTAGGAAACTTCGGTTGCTTTCATGTCCTGGTCACTGTGAATAATGCTGCTATGAACATCAGTGTGCAAATATCTTTTTGGATATGGGTTTTCAAGTCTTTGGGCTAAATACCCAGTAGAGGGATTGCTGGATCATATGATAGATCAATTCTTAGTTTCGTGAGGAACTTCCATACTGTTTTCCATAGTGGCTGTACCAATTTGCAGTCCCACCAGCAGTATATAAGGGTTCCTTTCTCTCCACATCCTCTCCATGTAACCACTTTTTAAAAAATTGGGTAGAAATATTCTCCAATTAAATATTTACAAAATATTTTGAGCCCAGTCGAACAGATCAGTGTTACCTTAAACTCTTGAAAATGTCATCTTCTCAACAGATATGTTCGTAAAGGTCTTCAATCCAAATATTTCAATCAGTAGTTCAGAGTCAGGCCCTCAAAATATCAAAGGAAAGAGAGGAACACTTTTGGATTTAACAAATATTTGTTGTGGATGTGCAATATTTGAGGTATTTGTGCCAGATGAAGAGATGAAAGTAACAGGGTACCCCACGTTGCTGTCAATTTCACACAATTCCAAAGAAGGAGTCTGCTAATCACATTGCTGCTTTGCCAAACATACTTGGCGATATGGCCTTATTAAAGATGGAATTGGGCTCTTCAAAATCTTTTTAAAAAATTCACCAAAGAGCTATTTCATGACCTAGTTTCTTTATTAAGTAATATCGTATGGAACGTCTTGTTTTTACTCCCCAGCAGCTGCCAAAACCTTAATGTATCAAATCCAACAGATCACAGCCATCCGGGAGATCTATTAATAGCAAGATAATTTTCAAGTCCACTGTACCGAGCAGTGTTTTGTTTTTTGGTTAGGCATGTAATACATTCCATATCACGTCTGTTGAGTTGTGTTTTGAGGTTGAATTTTTAAAAATAAATCAGGCTTGTTTTAAATTAGGGCAAAAATAAATCCATCATTGTTTGGTATTTTGGCTTGGGATATTGTGGGACTACAGCTAACATCTAGGTTTGTGGAGCCTGAATTAAAACACACTTGTCTCTTTTATGTTCTTGTACTGTGTTTCTTGGTATTTATCAGGAACCCCAGAAGTGTAAGAAAGAAAATAGCTCTCTGGCAAGAAAGTAAGTTGTGATAATTTCACGAAGCATATTATTTAATATGGATTCTGATTACTTGGGGGCATCTCAAATAAGGAGGAATAACTGTAGAGGGTAAGAAAACAACATTTTCCCCCTTTTCAAAACATTTATCATGTGTGTGTGTCTGTGTGTGTGTCTTGTTTAAAAATACTTTCCTACCACAGGCTTATAAAATTATTGTGATGGTTAATTTTCTGTGTCAACTTAGCTAGGTTATAGTGCCCAGTCGTTTGGTCAAACACTAGTCCAGATGTTGCTGTGAATGTATTTTTTAGATGTAGTTAACATTTATATCACTTGACTTTGATAAAGCAGATTACTATGTGTAGTGTGTGTGGGCCTCATTCAATTATTTGAAGGCCTTAAGAGAAAATACTGAGGTTCCCGAAGGAAGAAGGAATTTGGTCTCAGAACTGCCTTCAGACTCAAGACTGCCACATCAACCTTTGTCGGAATTTCCTGCCTGATGGCTTGCCCCGTGCATATTACTTTCAAGTTCCACCCACTACAATCATATCAGTCAATTCCTTAAAGCCTCCCCTGACCCGCTATATATATATATATATATATATATATATATATATATATATATATATATATATCTTCTATTGGTTCTGTTTCTGTAGAGAACTCTGACTAATACAGGTATTCTTCCATGTGTTCTTCTAAAAGTTAAGTTTGGGATTTCACAACTAACTTTTTAACCCATCTGGAATTGATTTTGTAGATACATTCTTAATTTATTATTTCTTCAGTCAATTTAATGTGCTTTGGGAAGTAAGAAGAGGTAAATGTGTGTATTTACCAGCCCTCCTGGACTGTGAGTTTGTATATCTTTTTAAAAGCATAAATATCTAATCCTCTTTGTAGAAATTTTGATTCAATAGGTCTGAATGGGGCCTAAGCATGTGTATGTTGGTAATACAGACAATTCCGAAATTGTATATAGAAGAAAATATAGCTAAATATTTTTATATCTGTTAGCTACGGAACATCTGAGAATGATATTAGAGACAAAATCCATTCAGAAAAAAAAACTTCAGATATTTGACCATATTAAATATTTTAAACTATGTAAAACTATCGGTTATAAGAAAAACAATGTCTCAGGATCTAAAGTATAACATGGTAACTATAGTTGATAATATTACATTGAATAATTGACATTTGCTGAAAGTAAAATTTAAATGTTCTCAAAAGCAACTATGTGTGGAGATGAACATGTTAATTAACTTGATGGTGGAAATCCTTTCACAATGTACATGTATATCAAATCATCACTTTGTATGCTTTAAATATATGAGAATTCTTTCAATTAAACCCCAGTCCATCAAGGTAAAAAAAATATTTATTTAGAAAAGTATATATGTAATATTTTTAAAACAACTGTACAGCAAGCAACACCATAAGGAAAGTTAAAAGTAGAACAAACTAGGAAAAATGTACAATATCTATTAAATAATTAATATCTGTATGTAAAAAGCTCTTGTAAGTAAATACTGCAGAAAGAATAGAATAGGTCAGAATGATTAAGAACCTGAGTTATGGAACCTAACTTCCTGGACTTGAATCCTGACCCCAGCATTTACAAATAAGTTCCTGGTGTGCACATTGCTGAACCTCTGCCTCTATTTTCATATCTCTAAAAGGGAATAACAATAACTTTATATGGTCATAGTGAATATTAAAATAGGTAATGCCTATTAAGGGCTTAGAATAGTGGCATGTCATAAGGCATCAATAAATATTAGCTTTTTATTTAAAAGAGTAACATCACAAAGAAAAATGGGCAGAGGACATTAACAGGCAATTCATTGAAAGCAACAAAAACAACCCAATGCGAATGGGGGTGAAACATAAAAAATTGCCCTCACCCATGATTGGAAAAATACGAAATAAAAAAAAATGGTATTATTTTCATTGTTATCATGGAAACAACACTGTCAGCTTGGCAAAGATTAAAAAGATAGACAACATCTACAGTTGCAGTTGCAGTTGCAGTTGCAGTTGCAGTTGCAGAGGGTGATGGGAAACAGATATCTCCACACACTTCTCTGTGGATGATATTTAGTACGGTTGTAAAAGTAAATAAAAGTTATCCCAAACGAGCACCTTTGAGTATCAACCACTACCGCAGCTGCTTGACCCTCCACTGGAGCTTGGACATCTCAATCCAGCAATTAAAGGGTTACCTTCAGGACTCTGATCCAAGTTAAAGTCAGTATCCCATTCTGCCATTGAGTGTTTTGACTATCATCTCTGGTTGCAATCTTTCAGTATAGTATTCTTGCAATATTTTAGAGGTTGAAATATGTACACCAAGGAACTAATGAGAAAAATGTATAAATGTCTACATATTCAGAAGATTATTGCAAAACTGGAAACAACCTAAAAGTCCTACAAGAGACTTTGTCAAATTTGTCATGGTAAATCCGCACAATGTAATTCTATGCACATCTTAAAACAAGTATATGAAATGTTCCCAGCATGTAATTAATGGGGGAGGGAAGTTATAAAACATCATATTTAATATAATTGTTTTTGTTTGGATATGTATATTTGTATGTGTAAAAAATATATATGTCTATATATAGACATATATATACATACATATATGTATTTTATGTATGTGTAATTTATTTTCACAAGGCAATCCTTGGTTGACCTCACAGATTGCAAGGACCTTGTCAGCTTACAATCCCTTATTTTTTATTTTTTTACACCTACGGCACCTGGTCTTCCTAGGTGGTTTCCCATACAAATACTAATCAGGTCCAACTCTGCTTAGCTTCCAAGATCAGATGGGATCAGGCTTGTTCAAGGTGGCATGGCTGTAGACTATGCATGTGTAATTTTTAACAGTATTTCTCTGTAATAAATTTCAAAAAACAGTCACAAATCATTCCTATGTCTGTATGCCTTTCCTTTGAAATGTGGCTGTGGCTCTCAGATCAAAAGGTGAAATCTGTCTCTTAACGCCTTCAGTCTGTGCTTAGCCATGTAACTTGTTTGGCCAATGGGACATAATCAGATGTCTGAAAAATGCTTGGGCTTCAGTGCTTTGCCTCTTGATGTCTTTGGAACCCTGAGACCACCATGTGAATAGGTGACTAACCTATTTTCCAACAGATGAATAGCCTGCTGGAGAGGCCACATGGAGGACAGCTGAGGTGCCTTGGCCAACAGCCTGCCAACCCTGCCAGCTATAAGAGAGGCTGTGCTCAACCATCCAGCCCTAGCCAAGCATCCAGAATAATGCAGAGACATGCTGAGCCCAAACTGCCAGCCCACAAAATTATGATGTAATAATTGATTATTGCTTCAAGCCACTGAGTTATGGATGGTTTGATATATTATTTCAAGACAGTAGAATTTGGATACTTAAAAGGTCAAAAACAATTTTTTGTAACTCTGCACTTTCTAAAGTTTTATAAAGAACATGTATTACTTTTAAAATAAAAAAATTGCCTTGTCTTTAAATTTTTAAAAATTACTTTTTAATTCTGATATTAAAAAATGAAAATGTCTACCTAATTTAAGCTATTTGACAGAATAATTTTAATAGCTAACATTTTAAATCATACTAACTATGTGCCAGGCATTATGTGTTTTACATATGTTATCTTAATCTCCATAATAATTCGATCGCAAAGAATACTATTATCAAATCCTTTTTCCAGTTGAGGAAATTGAGATCCAGAGAGGTTTAATAACTTGTCCAAGGTTATTATCCCTCTAACTAAAAGCAGGTTTGTCAATTGACAGTGTTCTTAAATTTTATGCTTTCCCTCTGCACCATGCTCAACAACTAGAGAGAGCTATTTATAAGATTGTTTATCCCATGGTCTATTGTGCAAGAGGCATTTTTTATACCACACTTCCAGCACAGTTCTGCACACATTACAATCAGTGAATGTTCAACAAAAAATGTAGATGACGATGATGCTCAGACATACACAGCAAGCTCTCAAAAGAGGATGGTATGGCTGAGTAGTTATAATCTGAACTTTAGAGTCAGATTAAACCTTGATTCAAATCCTGATGCCACCATTTACAAGTTGTGGGTCTTTGGGCAATTAGTTAATCTCTTGGTACTCTGGCTTTTCCTGGGTCAATTAGAAATAAGCAGGCGTTTTGAAGATTAAATGATGTAATTCTTGTCAAGAACTTGGCAAGGAGTGCTACTCTCTATCATTATCATCATCTCAACTTATCAATACATAGTTTCGAATCTATAACTTCGTCAAATTCTAAATTATCTGTAGATGTCAATGTCATCCAAAGCAAAGAAATAGAAGATCTTTACCATGGATGACAGAACCTAGAGACTAAATTTCTTGATGACAATCCTTTCTTGTGGTCTTAATAGTGTAAAATCAGCACAAGATGGGGCCCTAGGAGGTCAAATGAAGTCAAAATTGGCAATCCCATCTGGAGTCACCCGATGATCCTTGGCTTGCCATTTCCCAAAAAAAATTACCTCCAAGTACTATTGCAACTTAGAGATGTGAGTCCCTTTCCAACTTAGCATGGTCATAGCCATATACTATCAATGGCTGAAGACAGTAGAGAGCAGACCTGGGCCTCTTCTGCCTTTTTATTATTATCTCCCACAGCCATAATTACCCAACATAACAGGCTTCTTCTTCTATTCCAATAGATAAGGTTAATGTGTCCAGCCTTAGATAACAATTTGAAGTCTACAACAGTTAAAGTGTAAACAATATAGCCACATTGGAAAAAAATCAAGAAACAGATTTTCTTAAATAGAAATAAGTGAAACTGAAAGGAGGGTCATAGTTTATATATTTCTGTAAAAATGCAATCTAACAATAATCCCTAACTGCTAGAATCCCTCTGCTTTTGGGGGTTATAATTAAATTTTCCCTTGAATAATCATCTTGTACACTTTCCTTAGGGAAAGCTATTTCCATTTCATCATATTTTTGAAATGTAATACATCTCTATTTTAATTAACCTTTCCTATTTGCATCATTCTTTTAAAATATTGATGAACAGGTTTTTTTTAAAAAGTTAACTCAGCAGTGAATTTGACTGGTCAGGAGTACTGTAAGTCAATGCAGTTTTAGAGAGAGTTTTGACAACAAATGGCTATATTGCCAGATTTATCTTTGGCAGATTAACACAGTAATAGTTCCCAATTTGTTCAAGTCTCCCTGTATCCATACCCTGTGTAGTCTCCTACACTGACTCTAGACTTGGTCATGTGATTTGTTGACCAATAGGATAATAACAAATGTGATGCAAGCAAAGATTTGAAAAGAGCTTACACATTAGGGCTATTCCTTTCCTGCTCTTCTTAGCACTCTTGTTATAACTGCCGCATGAACAAGCTGCCTGATGGATGATGAGAGAAATCCATGGCTGGAATTTATATGGCTGCCTCAGCTAACAGCCAGCTAATATCCTAGCTGACCCAGCAGCTGCCCACAGACAGACACATGAGTGGCACCCAATTGAGACCAGAAGATGGCTCATCCATCTGAGTCCAGTCTAAATTTCCAGAGCACAGAATTGTGGTTTTTGTTTTAAGCCACTAGGTTTTAGTGTGGTTTGTTATACAGTGAAAGCTAATTGATACGGTGTCCCAGTGAGAGCATAGTACCAGTATTAGGGCAGATGCTGGATCTCCTCAGAATGATTTTGCTTATGAACAATTTTGATTTATATTGACATAAAACAATAAGAAGTGAGATAAAGAACCAGGCAAAAACAGCAAGCAGAGTCACCTGGGGGTCTAGATGAATAGAAGCCCTACAACTAGGGAGAGAAATAAGAAATTACCCTACAATGGTTGCAGGTAGGAGGGGGCAAGGACACAAGGCTGCCCAGTCCCCAGTGGTTGAGTGGGACAGAAGCTGTGCCAGCAGCAGCTAGCAGGTGCAGATGCCTCTTAAAGGGGCCATGTCCACAAACGGACTTTCACAGTGATGAACCCTACTTGCTCTGAGTACTAGCGCCAGGTTGGCTGCTCAAAAGTCACCAGGGACTCACGGGGGGACTCTGAATTGTCAGAGTGAGAGCCAGAGGAGAGGCTTTCTACTGGGTAGAAGTGCTGGTGGTATCCATTGTCCCTGTGTTGAGCCTTGCCCCTTCCCAGTGGGCAGACACAGTGCTGCCATAGCTGACATCATCAAACTGGATAACAGAGGTTGTTCAAACCAGAGGATTCCCTGAACCTCTGCCTCCCCCAATGCAAAGCCCACCCAAGCCACATCCAGTTGTGTCCTCAGCAAGTCCTGTGCCACTTGCTGAGCAACGCCAAGACTCACACAGGTGGCAGTTGACCTCAGTTTCTGAAGTGGCTTCTTGAGGCAACTGTATGTACATCTTCTATGCATTGCTAGCTGAATCTTAAAAGGTGGTTCTAGAATGGCACAGGCTGGGACTAAACTTGGCCTACAGCTGAACCTCTCTCAAGACTGCGCCACTGGACACCTACTTCACAAAGCCAGGCTAATAAGACCAGGAGACTTAGGAGCTTTGCTAAGTACATAGAAACAGACACAGAAAGGCAGCCAAAATGAGAAGACAAAGAAGCAGAAACCATATGAAAGAACAGAACATAGCTCAAGAAAAAAATGAAGTCAAGTAATCTCACAGATGCAGAGTTCAAAACACTGGTTATAAAGATACTCAAGTGAGAACTTTAACAAAGAGATTTTAAAAAGCATAAAAATGGAATTGGAAATTATAAAAGAGAACCAGCCAGAAATGAAGAATACATTATCTGAGAAAGCAATTAATAGACCTACAAGGGAGCTCCCATAAGACTGGCAGCTGATTTCTCAAAAGAAACTTTGCAGGACAGAAAGGTTTGGCACAAAATATTCAAAGTGTTGAAAACTCAGGATCTCAACCATGAATACTTTATCCAGCAAAGCTATCATTTAGAGTCAAAGGACAGATAAAGAGATTCCCAAACAAAAATAAGCTAAAGGAATTCATCAATACCAAGCAATATTACAGGAATTGTTGGAAGGATACCTTTAAGGAGAAAAAAACATGTATCAAAATCATGAATAAAGAATGGCAATAACTGCATATTTATCAACAAATACCTCAAATGGAAGAGTTAAGTGCTCCAACCAAAAGATAGAGTGGCTGCATGGATAAGAAAACAAGACCCCTACATATGCTGCCCACAAGAGACTCACGTCTGATTAAAAGACACACACAGACTAAAAGGAAGGTAGATGGAAAAAGATATTGCCTTGATGTACCTAGAGGGTATTGCGCTGAATGAAGTAAGTCTGATAGGGAAAGGTAAATACCACGTGATTTCACATACATGTGGAATCTAAAGAACCAATAAATGACAACAAAAATGGAAACAAGCTCATAGATACAGTGACTATTTTAGGGCTACTAGATGGGAAGATGGGTTGGGGACGATGGTGAAAAAGGGCAAAGGGATTAAGAAGTACAAACAGATAGATACAAAATAGTCATGTAAATATAAAGTGTAGCATAAGGAAAACAGTCAACAATGTTGTAAAAAATATGTAAGAGGGAAGAGGGGTACTTGATTTAGTGGGGCGACCATTTTGTGAGTTATATACATCTCTAATCACTATGCTGTACAGCTGAAATAAATATATTATTGTATGCCAATTATAGTTGAAAAACATTCATTGAATTGTACAATGTAAATATGAGCAACTAATTGTCTATTATACTTCAATAAAGCTGGGAGTAAAAAAAGAAGTGAGCAAATTTGGGGTGGTCCATCTGTCCACAGACACACATTCATCCGCATGGTAACTATGAAACCCGGAACAAACATAGCCAGAGAATATGGTTATGAGTATGGGCTCGCCCCTCATGATTCAGTGTTTGGGGACAGTTGAGTAGGCACTTGAAATTATGAGGATTTTAAGAATAGTGAAGGCCTCCAGTTCAGCACTACCTAAAACTTTGTTTGTTTGCTACTTTGCATTTTGTACTTTGCATAAAGCTCCTGAAGTCCATGGTTGGACCAGATCAACTGGCTCTTGAAATTGGGACTTGCTTTATGATGTTTTTTTTCCCCATCTATTTCCCTAAGTATATGATCAGTAAGACGTCTCTTAGGAAAAGTGTTCCATGGTCAAATAAATCATTGCATACTCTTGACCCCTCTTGGAATTTCACAATGTACCTTAGCATATTAAAGATCCGTTCGTCTTCATTTATTCCAGTGCTAAAATGTATTTGACCATGGAACCCTTTTTGTGAGTATCATATATTAAAATTTCACTAACCAATGTTGCTCAGAGAACTCTTTGAGAATGTTTTTTTAAAACTTTCTTATAATGAAATACAGCACACATATGGAAAAGCACATGAAACACAAACATGCAGGATAATAAATTATTGCAGATCAAACACTCTTGTAACTAGTCCCCTGGTCAAGAAATAGAACACTGCCGACCCCTCCATTTGACCCCTGTGTACTCCTGGTCATTACAAATTCCTTTCTTCTTCCTAGAGGTAACTATTTTCCTGAATTTATGGGAATAACTCCCTTCAGTGTTTGACTGTTTTGCCACCTAAGTATGTATACCTAAACTATAGACATGTTTTGTCTGTTTTTGAAAGCTATATAAATGAAATTATACTGAGTGTTAGAAGGGGCATAGGGTATAAATATCTTCGACTTCAACGGATAATGTTAAACTCTTTCCCAAATTGAGGGTGCCAATTAACACTGCTATCAACACTATATGAGAGTTCCAGTTGCTCTATATCCTAGGTTATACTTATTAATGTCAGATGTTTTAATTTTCGCCACACTGTTCAATGTATAGTGGAGATTTGAATTTGCAATTTTCTGATTAGCATGAGGTTGAGCACATTTTATTTTTATTGGTCAGTTGGATATCCTCTTTTGAACAGCTCACATTCAAGCTTTTTGATGATTTCTCTACTGAGTTTCTATTTCTTTCTTAATTTATGAGTTCTTTATTTAGATAAAAGTCTTTCGATGGGTATAAGAGTTGCAAATGTCTTCCTTCTCTCAGTCTATGGCTTACTTTTTCTCTTAACGGGTCTTCTAGTTGAACAAAAGTTCTAAACTTCTTCATTTAAATGTAATAAAATGTATCAATTGTTTCCATTTATGCTTAGTGCTTTATGTGTCTACTTTAATCACACCTGTCTCCATGTCTGGGGAGCTGGATTTTGAATGGTCAAGTGTTTTGTCTCTGGTAGTGGTGAAAACCAAAAAGTACAGGCTCAAAGAGAAAAAGGGGAGTGGGTGGGAAGAGGAATGGCTAGAAACCAGAGGAAGAAAATAGGGATTGGCAGGGATGTGACAAAGGCCCTGCAGGCAGATGGAGGGTATGACTGTAGGTGGATTAAATGTCTTTACCATCCAGCAACTTATGCATAGAAAAGAAGTTGGCAATATCATGTGAAAGGAGGATCAGTTAAAATGATGTGTGGGAAGAGGGGTGCGTGTTATCAACATCTCAGAAGGGATTTATGCTGAGAGAATTACCGCTTCAGCTGGACCCACTAATGCCAGCTTTAAAGCCTTTCCTATGATTATCTACAAACTGGAAGAGGACATCAGCACAATAGCATGGCTGTCAGTAGACCGTGGTAACCCTGAGCCTGGTAGTCTCTGCTATTAGTGTGGCTCTCTCATTGAGAAAAGTGGTTTTAAGATCAAGGATATATGACAAGAGAGTATAGGGGCTCAAGTCCAAGTGGCAGGGGACATGCTTCCCTACTAAACCAAGCAGGCCATTACAACTGCTGGCATAAGAAATCCATGACACTGAATGTGTCAAACAGATCTACCTTGTCATGTTGCAGCCATCCTGACCCTGAAAACCATCCAACTTTCTGGTCATCCTTGCAGGTGGTCAGGACAGGTACAGAAAAAGCAACAATGTGTGAGTTTTTGTGCCTCAACATTGACCCGAAGGAACTCCCTCTGAAGGCCTATACCATTCAAGGACAGCATGCTATTCCACAGCTACATTTGACCAAGCTGCCCCTGTGGACAACGCAACAGTCTTGTTTTTCTATGATGCATGGCAATCCTGGATTCAATGACATAGAAATTCAATGAAATGAAAGGCTGTTGGGCAGGGTTAGTTGCATCCACTAAGACTATTCATGAACTCACCATTCTAAGTATTTTAATTGGCTGCATAATTGGGCATTAGGGTGCCAAAATCAATAAGATCTACTAGATGTCTGGGACACAGATCAAAATTGCAAACCCAGTAGGAAGGATCTAGTGATAAGCAGGTTACCATCATTGGATCTGCTGCCAGCATTAGCCTGTTACAATATCTGTCAGGCTTTCCTCAGAGATGGGTGGCATGTAGAGCAGCTAAAACAATGCAGAGTCATCTATAATCCTTTTTTGGCTGTTCACTACCCTTGATCCATCTGTGTAGTTTCTGAATAATCAGCAATTCCGGGTTTTAAATAGTCTAAATTTTCAGTTTCTGTACATTTTATCGTTCACTCATGATTTTTAAGTTATTTTAATTCCATTCTCCATTCAGCTGTTAGAGTTGAGTTCCATATTTAGTTTTGTAAGCCTCTCCCTGTTTTGTATTATTTTGGAGCTTTTTGCCCATGTCTTTTTTTATTTCTCATAGAACTATAAGAGTAGAATACTAATACAATTCAGTTTAGTTCTAGAATGTTAGAAATTTTTCAAAAAATAATCAAAAGATGAACTGAAAAACATTTTTAGTCAGATAAGGTTTTCCTCATAGTTATTTTTACTACTGTTTTGCAATCACATGAAGCTTGGAATCTTGATATATTCTTGCTCCGGGTATCTATTTGCTTTGTTCTCCCATGACAAGAACTACAAGGACAAGAACATTACATTCTATTGGTAATGACTGTGGAGCAACCTATCAGAGGTCAAAGAACTGACATTTATTTGCTTGCTATTATATGGCAAGCTCTACACTGAGCTGCTGACGTACATTATGTAATGAATTCTCTTAATGATCCTGGAGGTAGGTACTATTACCCTTGTTTTACAAGTGGGGAAACTGAGGTTTACTGAGGCAAAATAACTTGAGCAAGGTCACACAAGTCAAACAGCCAGTGAATGGCAAAGGCAGGATTTGAACTCAAGATTGATTCTAACTCCAAAGTTCATGGCTTTCCCACAGCAACATAGTAAGAGCAGAGAACTTGGCAAAGTTGTTCTCAGAGAGGAAATTATAAAGTGTTGTCTATGTTGCGTGATAACTAGTGAGAAAAAAAATCTTCATATTCACTTTCTGTCTTGGTGTTGGATACCCTAGAAGCAGAACCTAAAAAAAGGATTTGAGTGCAAGCCTTTTCTTTGGGTGGTAGTTCCAGGAAACACCGGTAGGGGAAGTGAACCAGGAAGGGAAGGAAGCCAATAAAGGAACCGTTATCAAACACCAGGGGTCACAGGAGCTCAGTCTTGCTGGGGAACTCCCAGAACCCATTGTTGACCCATACCTCGGAGTTACCTCATCTCATTGTTGCTCCAATGGAGGGGTGATGCCGCTGGGTATTTATCCACTAACTGACAGCCATCGTTAGATAAGGGCAGCCATGGTGAGATTAGTTCCCAGCACTTTGGACTTGCACTGAGGGTGGGCCCAGATGCTCCCAGGGCTACAAGAGGCAGTGAAGGGGTGTTTTCAGGAAAGAGCTTTTGGCATAGAAGTAGATACCGAGGGGGATGTGGCAGGAAACCAATACTACTGCTACACCCTCTACCAATAAAAGCCAATGAAAAATAGAAATAAACATGAGCTCTGGCAAAGGAGAGGTTATAGAAAAGTTTAAAAATCCCTCCAAAGGGCCGTGCAATGTAATATTCCTGAGACGTTCACACTGGCACCTTCAAATCAATTTGGCACACTAAGGAAGTGACACCCACCACACTTCAGTTTAATAATTTAGCTATTATTCAAGAGCGATCCTATTAACAGTCCGTTTATTTTCTGCACAGCAGTTCAGTCTTTGAAATTCACCCAGTGTGTCTTGTGACTATTTAGTGATACTCTGGGAAGTATTATTTATGAACGTGTACCAAAAAAGATTTGACAAAGATTTCACATGCAACCTAATACTAAAGACAGGATTTCCAAATCTGATCGAGGAATGGGCTGGGCTGAGTTCAGTCTCAGACATTCTCTTAGAGCTGGACTTTTTCATCTCACTTTCCCATTCACAAAATGGGAGGAGGGATGGATAGTAGAGATGGCAACTAAATACCAACTAAATAAAGGGGCTTTTTAATGGTAATTAACCCACTTAATCCCTTTCAGAAACTAGCATTTTCAACAGCTTTAAAATAGAAGAAAACGTAATACACGGGGAAGGGGGGAGGAGTAGACTATTTAAGAAAGAGACAACTGAAGCTAACTTGCCCTGAGTATAGAGGGCTGTGATGCTTAATAGATTCAGAAAGAGCAAACATTCAAAAGAAAGGCACTACAAAAATTGGAATAATTTTCAGTTTCGGGCTCAATTCCTTGTTCGATGATGTACAACTAGTACCCTCTCTTGTACAAACGTGCTGCAATTTTCTTCATTTGCTCTCGTAAAAGTAGTTTACACTAAAGAATAAGAAAATTAGGCTATGTAGTTATCAAAGCAGTCACAATTTTTCGTATATATATATATAGACACACATGCCCTCGTACATATACCTTTTTAAAGACATTTTCTTTCTTAAAGATGAAATAGTTTTCTAAGATGTTCTAATGTTTGGCATGTGTTTTAGCCTCAGGACTTTTTTTTATTAAGGTCAGTTAAATTGCTTGCTAATCATAGCACTAAGGATGGAATCAGACTGACCTGGGTTAGAGTTCAGGTTCTGACGCTTACTGATCGTAGTTTTTTAACTCATAAAATGGGGCTAATAATGATATATTACTTATCAGCTGTAGGGAAAAAATGTGCTTCCATGGAAAACTGCACTGTCCAGGGCAGGGAGGTTAAGAAACCTTTCTGTAAAGGGCCAGATAATAATTTTAGGTTTTGTGGCCATTGCTGTAATTACTCAATTCTGCCATTGCAGCATAAAAGCAACCATAGAAAATACACAAATGAATGTGTGTGGCTGTGCTCCAATAAAATTGTATTTACAAAAACAGGCAGTGGGCTGCATTTGGCACATAGCCAATAGTCTAGAGCACACCTTTCTTGATGTTACATGATTCTAGCCTTTCATTGCCTTTGACACTTTTTAAAACTCTGCATTTGCACAATAAATCTTGTCTACCAACATGCAAACTCTGTTCCACAGAGGTTCAATTGACTTCTCTCCACAACCTTGGAGGTCAATTTTGCTTTTATTTACATGCACATTTAAATATTTTTGATCTATAAATGTGTCTATTCTTTGTATTATCCTTTGAATTGGCTTTAACATCTTACCCATCCCCTCATTAATGAGTTGAATTACATATTTAATATTTTTATTAAAAATTATTTGGGTGACATTAATAAAATCAAATAAGTTTTAAGTGTACAATTCAACAATATGTCATGTATCTTGCATTGTGTGTTCACCACTCAAAGTTAAATTTCCTTCTGTCACCAAATATTTGACCCCTTTTACCCCTATTTACCGTTCCCCTGACCCCTACCCTCGGTAACCACTAGTCTGCTGTTCATGTCCATGAGTCTCTGTTTGTCATATTTGTTTGTTGCTTTCAGTTTTATATCCCACATGAGTGAAATCACATGGTTTTCAACTTTTTCTCTCTGATTTATTTTGCTTAATATGATTATCTCAAGATCCATCCATATCACAAATGGTAGTATTACATCTTATGGCTGAGTAATATTCCATCGTATATATGTATCACAGCTTCTTTAGCCAATCTTCTATCGAAGGGGACTTTGGTTGTTTCCATGTCCCGGCAACTATGAATAATGCTGCTATGAACATCAGGATGCACATATCTTTGCAGATAAGTGTTTCCAGGTTTTTTGGGAAAATACCCAGAAGAAGGATTTTTGGGTCATATGGTAATTCAATTTTTAGTTTTTTGAGGAACCTCCATATTGTTTTCCATAGTGCCTGCAACAATTTACATTCTCACCAGCAGTGTATGAGGATTTTTTTTTCCTCACGACCTCTCCAACACTTGTTACTACTTGTCCTGTTGATAACAGTTATTCTAATAGGTGTGAAGTGGTATGTCATTGTGGTTTTGATTTGCATTTCCCTAATAGCTAGTGAAGTTGAGCATCTTTTCACGTGTCTGTTGGCCATTTGTATGTCTTCTTAGGAGAAGTGTCTGCTCAGGTTCTCTGCCCATTTTTTAATTGGATTGCTATTGTAAATAATGCCGCAATGAACATAGGTGTGCATGTATCTTCTCACATGAGTGTTTTCATTTTTTTTGGATAAATACACAAAAGCAGAATTGCTGAGTCATAAAGTAGTTCTATTTTTCAATTTTTTGAGAACCTTCATACTGTTTTCCATAGTGGCTGCACCAATTTGCAATCCCACCAAAGGTGCACAAAGGTTCCCTTTCTACCACATCTTTGCCAACACATGTTATTTGTTGACTTTTCGATAATAGCCATTCTGCCAAGGCATGGAAGTAATCTAGTTGTCCATTGATAGAGGAGCAGATAAAGAAAATGTGGCACACCCACACCAAAATATTATGCAGCAGTAAAAAAGAATGAAATCTTTCCATTTGTGACAACATGGATGGATCTAGAGGGTATTATTATGTTAAGTGAAATAAGTCAGGCAGAGAAAGACAAATATCATATGGTTTCACTTATATTAGGAATCTAAAAACAAAACAAACAAAACAAAACAAAAACAGACTCATAGAAACAAAAACCAAAGGGATGGCTACCAGAAGAGAGGAGGTGAGGGGATGGGTGAAAAGGGGAAGGGGGATATAGTCTATAATATTGTGATAAGTCTACACAGTGACAGATGATTACTAGAATTAGTAGGGTGATCATATTTTAAGTAAAGTTTAAATATGTCAAATCACTATATTGTAAACCTGAAACTAATATAACCAATATAAGATTGTATACCAACTATACTGAAATAAAAAATTAATTTAAAAAAGAAAAAAAATATTCTGATGCTTCTTAAAATGGTAAAGAAGACTTTATTCAGGACTACTACAAACGGTGTCAAGACTATCACAGCAGGGGAGAGAGATCTGGCTCAACTCCGAATATCGCAAAGACAGCTGGGGCTTCATAGCCAATGAGCAGAGTGAGGGGGGTTGTTGAATAGGAAATTACTAAGAGGAGAACATCAAGGGTAGGGGGATTCTTACTAAACTGACTTAATAGGATTCTCACTGAAGGCATGCCAGTGTGCAGATAGCAAGGATGAATAGTGGATGAGGAATTTAATCAGATATCAAAGGTGATCAGATATCAGAGATTGAGTGGCAGGGTGGAGGGCAGATTCTCACTACCCTGATTTAGTATGATTCTTGCTAAAACTTGACTAGGTAGGCCAAAGACTAAGCCTAAGTATGAAGCCTAGTCAAAAAGAGAGCTCAGAGGAGGCTGTCTAAAGTTTAATCAAGAAAAGAGACTTTGTCATGTTAAAGAAAAATTTTCATGACACTTGTTAAAGACAGTAAGGTAGATCTTATTCAGAGGATTAAAACAAGAAAAAGTGGAAATTTATAGCCAAAGAGCAGAGGGAGAGGGGTCAACGGATAGAAAATTATTAAGAGGAAACATCAGGGATGAGGGAGATTCTAAATTAACTTGATAAACTTAATACAATTCTTGCTGAAGGCAGGGTAGGGAGATAAGATATTGGGGGTGATAAGAAATTTGATCACATATCAAGAGAAATGGGAATAATAAGGATGCGAGATGCTGTCTAAACTGATTCAGTGGGATTCTTGAATAAGCAGGCCAACCACAGAGCCCAAAGTTGGGGCCTTGAGCACTTAGAGGAGCTTGACTAGAATTAGGTTAAGGAGTCTTTGTCAGTCAACATCGTCTCACTTTATATCTGTATGGAAGTCATAGCTATACCTTTTTTGAAAATTTAATCCAGCCAATACTTTTGAAGGAATTAACATAGCAATTGTGATTACTCTCTTTAACTCTTCTTGTATAATTCTTTGTGTTGAGGTAGTTGTACCTTGAGAGACCTTCCTTATATTTTAACCTCTCCCCTTCCATACACTTGCCTCTACTGGTTTTCCAAGGGTGGAGTGGTCCACAAGAATGCTCCATGCTGAGTATATCCAAAGCTCAAGCGTGGAGTAGAACACTATCATTGTACCAACTTCAGAACCTCTTTTGCAATGTTCACTCTGCCTGAAATATCTCTCTCACCTCCACCCCTGCCTTACTAATTTTCCTCTTTAAGGCCTCAATTTAAAGGTACTTCCACGAGACATGTCTTCTCTGACTCCCAACATAAATGGTATTACCCATTATTCTTTCCTTATGCCTTGTTTTTTCTTCAG
Source organism: Rousettus aegyptiacus (assembly GCF_014176215.1). NCBI lineage: Eukaryota > Metazoa > Chordata > Mammalia > Chiroptera > Pteropodidae > Rousettus > Rousettus aegyptiacus. The sequence continues at coordinate 5,507,681 of NW_023416312.1, read as the reverse complement.
AGGGCTTATCACAATGTATAATTGTTAGATATTTGCCAATCTTTTGATTGCTAGTTTCTCTCTATATACTATAAGGTTCATGAGTACTGAAACATTATTTACCACCAATTACCTAGTGTTCATCATAGGCCCTGACATGGAGATGATAATAATTGTGTGTTAAATAAGTAAATGCATGAATAAATGAATTAAATGAAACTAGTCCACCCTTCTAACCAGAGCCTTCTCTACCTCCAACCAGATTATGGATAGCAAAATACTGAAGAGATAGTAAAGGATTTAGGAATGAGGACAGATGTTAGAGATGGTTGTAAGGATTTGGGCTTGTATTCTGAATGACATGAGAAGTCACTGGAGGGTTCGAGACATCTTTTGTTCTACCCTCTACTTCACCTAGGATTCCCTCCCATCCCTAATGATTCATAGTAGGTACTCAATAAATTTGTTGAATGAATCAATAAAAATATGATCTCTATCCTTAAAGAATTTATTCATGGAATTATTGGAGAATTCCAGGAATGGTAGAGGGTGCAAGGCACATGCCAGACTTCAACCAAATATTTGGTGAAAGAAACTTGGTAACCGTGTTCATATATTTCATATTGCTTCATTTTCTGCCCCATCTTCACTATTTCAAACATAAACAGCTTCAGAGCAGAGACCATCTATGACTGATTCAAATCCTTGGGGCCTAGCACAGAGCCCAATGCCATGAGGTATGCCAAAAATATTCTTCCAATTCTTATGCTGCTTCAGCAGGTAGATTAATTTTTAATGCAGTACATTTTACATGCCAGCCCTCTAGCCAGATTGCAGGTCATCCCTCATGTGGAGCTACCAAATGTGGTTCTTATCTTCTTGTGCATCCAAGAAACAGCTCTGAGGATTCTAGTCTTTCCCTTGGCTGTCCTGACTCTCTAGTCCTCCCTGGTAGTAGGGGTGGGAGCAATGGTTATTGGTCTGGAATCATATACTTTCTTGTACAAAGACTAGGAGTGGTGTTCGAGGGTCGTGGAAAAGCTTTAAAGTTGTTTTTAAATTCAGCTCACTATCTGTGTGTCTGTAGACCCATCATTTCATCTCAGTGTTTCTCACCCATAAAATTAGAGGATAGAAGGTAGATAAGAGAATTCCCAGGATATCTTCCTGCTCTTCTGGGATAGCAATTCCTGATGTGACATGATAAAATGATTCCTTAAATAGCCACAATCCATTTTCTAGCTTCCAGAACATTCCTAAACCATATATTTGCTGTATCTCTGGACCATTTCCAGAGATTTCAGATTTTGCCCATCCTAGAGGCTTTCTTATTTCTAAAATGCCAGACGATGATCAGTTTAGTAAATGCAGCTTAGTTTTATTTTCTGGCATTGAATTTCTGACATCTGGAACAATTTCCTGTAAGATACCAGAAGGTTTCCTCCCAGAATGTCTTCAACAGCAGCAAACAATTTACACCCACCCAGGACCCATCATGCCTAAGATGTCTTGGGCATCTTACTGCAATTAGGAGAAAATAAAACCAGGAGCTCAGTCTGATGAAAACTAAGGTTGGAAACTTGTAGTAAAATAGAAGTCATTAATGCAGAAAAAATGTAGTCGAAAGTGCCAATTCATGTGAGGTAGCATATTTGAGAGGACAAGGAGAGAGAGCCAAGTAGTTATGTCTGCAGTTCTGTGGGACAGGACAAACTCAAGAACAACATTAAGCATCTACTTGTTGGTTAATGCAACAGAGATTCTGATCAGCTCATAAAACAGGAGAAGCCATTGAAAGTATCGTGGGACAGTGCCCTTAAACATCATTACCTTATAGGGCTAGTAATTGACTATTTTAGCTTGCATTCACCCACATGTAGACTCTGAGAGAAGGATGAGAATGTAGTAGTTTACCTAAGAGGTGATCCCAGAAAGCACTTAGGGGAATGAGGAAGTGACATAGGGGAAAAGAAGGAAGCCAATAAGGAGACTATTGTTGAGCAGGGTACCATTGTGGGTGTTGAGGCTCAATCTGCTGGAGAACTCTAGGAAACTGTGTATAACACAATTTAGCCTGCCACATGAGGGGTGTGGAAACTGGGTTATTTATTCTCCAGCTCCCATCCATCATTGGCTGAAGGCTGCTCCTGGAGGCATCGTTGGCTTTCCCTTCTGGAGTTTGATAGAGAACCCTAAAGAGAAGAGCTATATGTACTCGAAGTACTATGCTTTCAACATGTACTAGAAGGATAAGTGCTGAGAGGATGTGAGTGGGGCACTGATAGTGCCTGCTGCATTAACTTTGACCATGGTTTACATTGCTGAGTAGTCAATCACAATGAGTGAGGTATGGGTGGAAATCATAGTATCTTTAACATGAGTGGACCCACAAATCTCTGACCTATATCCCTCATTTCCCAGAAAATAAAACCAAGGTTTAGAATAGCACTGTCCAATAAAAATACAATGTAAGCCACATATATAATTTTTAAAATTTAGTAGCATTTTTAAAAATTAAAATGAAACAGATAAAATTGATTTTAGTAGCATATTTTATTGTGCACAATATGTTCAAATTATTATAATTTTAACATTAAATCCACATAAAAATTATTACTGTTTGCATTTTTCGTACGATGACTTTGGAATTTTCCACTTACAACACATCCCAATTCTGACTGGTCACATTTCAAGTGCTCAATAGCTACCTATGGCTAGTGCCTACCATATTAGCACAAATTTAGAACATTTCCATCATTACAGAAAGTTCTATTGGACAGTGCTGGTCTACTTATTCATCTACCCCAAGTTAAAGAGCTCGTGAGTGATAGAGGTAGTTGACAAGAAGCCAGAAAATAACCCTAGTATCTCTGATTAGGCTGGAACCCTGAGCTTTAAATCTTCCCAAAAATAGGAGGAGGGAAGGAGTTTTTATGGAGCCTCAAGCTGTGGTGCCAAAACTAACCTGGCTGCTTGCGTAACCTCCTAGATATAAGAAGATCCAGAGGTCAAGCTCAGGTAGACCTCTTGAGGGAAAGGGCCAGATCTCTCTTGTTCATTACTGTGTCCTCAGCTCATGACCTGGCCCCCAGAAGGCCCTCAAGGGAGCTCTGTTGGGTGTTGATTAGAAGCATCCATAGGGCAGGTACCATAGAATCATCAATAAGTGAGGGCTATGGAACAGCTATGAAGTTGTCATGAGCATTATCACCATTTGGGAGGTCACCTGGATGAAGAAGTCATAAGCAAACTGGTAAAGGGACAGCTGGATCAAAGAACCTAAAAGAGAATGAAGTATTTTCCCATTCACCAATCCTTTCTTAACAGACCACTTAACATGCTATCCTACAAAGAGAGAAACAGAGGCAAAGAGCAATGAAGAAAATTTTCCAGCAAAACCATTGTGTTTGCCTGGGGTGAACTGCTTTGACTTTGGGCCCAATATGCACATTTAACAAGAGGCAATTTTCCCAAGGTTTTATTCTCACAATAAATCTTATCATTTTCTGCTCCTTAGATGGCCTGTCTTCCCTGCATTATGCTAACAGCTCCTTTTCCCAGCAGAAGTGGTAATAAATGGTATGCTCACAATGTAGAAGTTAAGGTTTCAAGGTGAAACCCTTGGAAGTGATTCCTTTGTAATTTCATTTATGGCCATGCTATATTTCACAGTGCAACTCACTAACTCTGTGGGTGGCTTTGTGTGTGTTCCCAAGAAAAGGAGAGTGAGCCACATCCCCACCCTCCAATCCTTACATACTTATCCCAGTGGAACTTGGAAGTTAAAGCACCTCCTAAGTTTTAAAGGAAGATTTTAACCCTTCCTGGTGTTCGTGTGGAGTCGCTTGCTATCCAGCCAGCCAAAATAAGAAATGTTGGAGATGTGGTTGCTCCACGAAGCCTCTTCTAATCTCTTTAGCCCGCCATGGGGCCCCTTCCTTAAAACTCTTACAGCACTGACTGTCAAGCCAGGCCTCTGTCTTCTGTCTATAATTAGCCATTTCTCTAGAGAGTGACAACTAGGGAGGAATGCTAATTTCCTGCCTCTTTCCCTGCCCCATTCACATAGTCCAACCCTACCAGAGCACTGATAATTTGTTGACTGACTTAATGAACGATCAGCAACTTCCATCTTTGGTGTACTAAAATCTTTGGATTAGTAACAGCCTCTCTAGGGGGGCAAACAATGTAATATGATTGGTCTACACCCTCCAAGAGGGGCCAAGAGTCCTATGATCAAGGAGGGAAGAAACTCAATATATATGTTTAGGGTCTAGATCAGTTTCAATTTCTGTCTGAAGCCAAAGCATAACCTGACTTTGCACACAGACTCCCCTAACACACACACAATATGACAGATCCTTTAGGACTCCTTGAAGACACAGTCAATATAGTCTTTATCTAGTACACAGTGGATGCCCAATAAATATTTGTTATTTATTGGGTGGCCACCAAGACTTTGCTTATCCTAGGGAGGCTGTGTGATAAAGAGGAAAAAACATGGGTAACAGATCTCAGTTTTAATCCTGCCTCCACCTCAAGCTATCTGAATGGGTTTGGGCAAATGCCTTAACCTCTCAGAGTCTCAATTTTCTCACGTGTAAAATAGGAATGATAATATCTACCTCTTAGAATCGCTTTAATGATTACATGAGGTGTTTTCAATAAAACTCCTATGTACCTAAAGGCACATGAGAAACATCAGTTATTTTCTCCTGTCTGAAATGTCTTGTTCACTTGGCAGACTCCCAGTTCCCCTTTAAGGCTCACCTTGAATAAAGCAAGCCAGGAGGAGGCGATCACTTTCACCTTGTATCTCTTCAGGCAGCTATTGTTACACTTCTCACCCCATATTACAATAATTTGGGTTGCTGCTCTCTATCCTTGTGGTCAAGACCAAGATTTCACCATCTTGTACCCTCAGTGCTTAGTATACTGCCTGGCATGTATACTTCCTTTTCCATGAAGTAAAAATGATAAGAGGGACACAAACAAAAATTAACAGCGGTTATCTATGATTGGTGGGATTATGGGTGATTTTCTTCTTTTTTGTGCTTGTGGGGGTGCTCATTTATATTTTTTAAAATGTCTTTTCCCTAAAATGGCTATGTTTTATTTGAGTAAGAAAATAATTTTGTAAAAATAAATAAATGTATGTTCAGCGAGTGGATGGGCAGACGGACAGATTGGTGGGTGGGAGGGAGGGAGGGAGGGAAGGAGGAAGGAAGGAAGAAAGGAAGGAAGGAAGGAAGGAAGGAAGGAAGGAAGGAAGGAAGGAAGGAAGGAAGGAAGAATAGATGTATTCGATAAATTTAAGCAGTTTCCATTCTTTCAGATTCTCAGTATCTGGCTCTGAGGCTGAGTTTGCTGCAGGGTAAGAAAGATATGTCCACTCCCCATGAGCCTTCTCCCTATTTCCTACCAAAATGACTTTGAAGCTCTACTCTTTCTGTTCAAACTCACATTTTCAGAATACCCATTCCTAAAAGAAAAAATCACCCTCAACTCCATCATGATCTATGCCAGGACTCAGTGACCTTTTTCTATAAAGGTCCAGGTAGTACATATTTTAGTCTTTGGGGGCCATGTGATTTCTGTTCACTATTTCTCAATTCCATTGTTGTAGCATGAAAGCAGCCATAGATAATACATAAATGAATGAGCATGGCTGTGAGAATGTAGCAGAATGTGAGAATGTAGCAGGCCAGATTTGGCCCAAGGGCCACAGTTTGCCAATCTCCAGTCTATAACGTTGCCAGTGTTGTTCCCTTGCCTGGATAGCCCTCTCTTCTGCCTGCCTACTTAAATTCTTTTTATCCTCTATCTTTCAACTATAATATTACTATCATCTACTGCCTTGGCCTTATGTTATTGTATTGTAATCACATGTATTCTAGTAGGTACCAAATAAATATTGAACAATTTGCTGAGAAGTGTTCTACATTTATAAGGATTTTTAAAGAATATACTTTGGAATTATGCTTGGAATGGACTGGAATGAGAGAATGTAAATATTCATAATAATAGCAAACAGGGTATTAGCCTTATAATAACATGGTGCTACACAGAGATTCCCATCTTAGAAGAAAAAAACATACAAAAAATTTAAGTTAAGCAACTGTACAATGACCTAATGGCAGAGCAACAAAAAGAAGCCAGGTACTATGACTCAATGTCTCATTCCTTAAGAAAGGTCCTTACCCTATCTCTAAAATCTAAAAGAAAAACAATAATAGCAACTTGTTTGGGAAAATTTAAGACCCAAGTGCAAAGGAGGTTTTAGTGTCTTTGGACAAGCTGGGGAGGATAAATCATACCCCACCACTGGAGATGTTGACGTTTCCCTTCTAAATTAGCCACAACAGAACAGTTGGTGCAGAACTCTGGCTTCAGCTTTTGGTTTCCAGTTTTTCTGCTGTCCCGAACACTGAGCCTGTGTTCTTGGCTCTGTGAGATGGGCTAAGATTTATGCTTAGGATCACGGGGCAGCCCCAGCAGCTCTCAGAAAATGTGACTGAGTAGTCCATAAATGGTCCTTATTTGGTGGCAAAATGTTTGGCTCCCTCTCCCTAAAAAGGAAATCACAAAGGAAATGTACCTTATAGTCACCATGCCATCGATAACATAATTTCCTGGCTTTCAGACCACTTGCTGAAAGAGCAGACCCTTGGAAAGCAGAGATGCAAAGCCTGTTGATTCACACTTGGGGCTTTTCTGAACATTTGACAACCTGTACTTGCAGCAGCAGCAGCAGCAGCAGCAGCAGCAGCAGCAGAAGTTCTGTTTGTGAGCACACACCATCTGGTCACAGAGCTGCGGGAACTAAATGAAGAGAATACATTTGAGTAGAGCTTTGACCTGGGGTTTTAAAACATGCCTCCGATGGCTTCCTTTGGAATTATATACTCAACGACATCCCCCTTCCTTCTCCTCAAGTCATTCTAACCATAGCAAATCTCTTAAAACAGAGCTCATATATTCATTCATTGACTCAGTCACTCATTCATTCATTCATTCAGTGAGACAGCATATACTGAGCACTTCACAAATGCCAATGCTTCAAATACAGCAGTGTAAAAGTCAGATGTGGTCCCGAGCCTCCCCGAAATTACAGTTGAGTAGACAAGACAGACATTAAACATTTATAATTAAGTGCGAGGATGGTTATACATGCGACAGTACAGTGTGCTATGGGTAAGGTGACCATGTAATTTGCCATCTAAATCTGGATGCTTTTGAGTTTAGAAAGAGGTACTATTAATAACTATTCCGGAACAGTAGGTTAAGTTAGGATTGTCCTGGGCCAGCTGGGTCATATGGTTCCTCTAGCTTTGGCCATGCAGCAAGGGATGTCAGTTTATTAGGTCCACTTCCCTACCCCTCCCTTTGTTACTCTGTTCCTACCTTCTCCCATTCTCTTCCTGATGTTGCTCTGTTAAAGGATAGTAGAATCAAATGGCATGAGTGATGCATCCTATCGGTATCAGTGCTTTCAACCCAGCAGTTGGCAGTATTGCTGGCCATTGATCTATCATCATTTCTTCCTACTCTAGGTTACCTTGAGAAGAATCTTCACCACACAGAGGTTTTAAATCTTGCCTCCTGCCTTTGATTTCAGCTCCCTTCCCATATTTCAATAATGTGCATGGGCCTCTGCCCAGGGCTGGACTGTGATTTTATACTCTTTAGCAATATGAAGTGCTTTGTTGTTCTGGAAGCTGCTTCTTCTAGGATGATGGGCTTCCAAAAGCACAAAGCTCAGTGGTACAGCAGTCACCTAGATAGCATCTCAAAAGTATAAATACTTCAGCATTCATTTTGTTCTGCCTGTAAGACTAAGCTGTCAAAGATTTATCTTCATTATCTAAAGGTAGACCTGAAAAACTGTACCATTAATGATAGCCTTGGAGCATGTGCCAGATGCTAGTGAGGCTTCATTCCATAGACCCTAGGCCCACCTCTGAGTCCACCTACAGTCACAGAGGATACTTCCCAGCAGGCTTGTAGCTTCTCACCACAAACACCTGCAAATTCTCCTCAAGATTGCTCAACCCACAAGGCAACTCTCAACCAAAGAAAGACAGGAAGCAATAGATGTGGTAGCCAGGCTTTGATATGGCCTCAATGATCCTTATCTCCTGGTATTCATGCCTTTGTGTAGTCCCTTCCCATGAGTACAGCTGACCTTTGCAAATAATATAATATAGTGGAAATGATGGTGTATGATTTTTAGCTGGATCATAAAAGGCATTGCTGCATTCATCGTACCCTCTTTTGTATCACTTACTCTGGGGGAAGACAGCTACCATGTTATGAGGATACTCAAGTACTGTTATGGAGAGGGCCATGTGGTGAGGAACTTAGGCCTCCTGACAGCAGCTAGCATCGAGTTGTCAGCCAGGTGAGGGAGCCATCTTGGAATTGGATCCTCTAGCCCCAGTTAAGCCTTCAGATAACTGCATCACAGCCAACATCTTTACTGCAACCTTATAAGAGACCCCTAGCCAGACTACCCAGCAATGTCAACCTCAAGTTCCTGACCCTTAAAGCTGTGAGAGATAATAAATGTTAATCATTGCTTTGAATTGTTAAGTTCACAGCATTAGATAATAAATATGGTAAATAAATACCCCAGCTTCCCCCAGAAGCACGTTCCACATGGTTCCTCTGACAATCCTCAGTGGGATTGAGACCCATGTGTCCACAGTTGGTAATTTTCTCACTGCATGCTATTTTTTTGGTATCTTTCCCTCTGTGCATCATTCTTTCCACTTCCTTACTTCTTCTTCTTCCTGTGATTCCCTCCCATACAAACTATCTGTCCCCAAGTCCTTGACTTAGCATCTGCTGAGGGATCGCCAACAAAGTTAGGGCATCTTGATCATATCCATGAATCAACTTTTCAAAAGAAGACTAGCTTTCATAAACATTTTTGTGTCTTCAGAAAATTCTCAAGTCTTTATCAAAAATAGCTCCACTAAATATTGTATAATTCCTTTAATATGAAATGTCCACAACAGGCGCATCTACAACAACAGGAAGTAAATTAGTGGTTGCCTTGGACTGAGGGTGGTAATGCAGACTGACTGCAAATGAGCACGAGTGATGTTTTGGGGGTGATAGAAATATTCTAAAACTGAATTCTAGTAATAGCTGAAAAACTCTATATATTTACTAAAATCATCAAATTATTCATTTTATACAGATGACGTATATAGTGTATAAATGATGCCTCAGTAAAGCTGATTTTTAAAAAAGAAAAATGATTTTTATAGCTGAAACATATACAGAAATGAGAAAAAAGAAATAAGTAGAACAGAGACCAAAGGAAAGGATTCTTATTGACAGCCACTTTAGATCCATAAGAACCAGATTTACTGTAGTCTCTTCCACAATAAAATCCACATATTTGATACAGGAAAACTAATAATTAGGCCAACTATGTCTACTTAAATACAGAAAACTAATATTAAAGACAAAATCTCATGTGGGCTTTGTCTAACCAAAGAAGACTTGCCTAGAAAAGCCACATCTGTGTTTTTAGGGATCGACATCCATACTCGATATATAACATTCTTTAGGAACTTGTTTTAGGGAAGCCATCAGCAACCACCAACCTTAGTAGGGTATGAGGTGTGGTGGGGAGGTTGTGAGATTCTAGCATCTAAACCCTATGACAAGAAGGAGGAACGCACCAGTGGTTAACATCCATAAAATGAGAAGAACTTAACTTCCAGAGAGAAGCAGTGTCCCCAGAGAAATGAGTGGTGCAGCCCATTCTAGGAACGTCCTTCCTTTAGATCGGCCAGGTCTCTACCTGGCCAGGATACAAATTCAGGAGCCTGGGACAGGAGAGGGATGAGAGAGGGGAGATATCAGAGAGGGATCACTTACTTCTCTACATGTTTATTTATAGAGCTTGGAGTTCCTACACAGGGTCCAAGTAAAGACTTACCTGGACTGTACTGCTTTCAGAGTATGTTAGGAGCATCTATTATGGATACGGGGGAAGATGTAAGAGATACACAGAGACACACAGTTGCACAAACATACACACATATACATACACACATGTACATGTACCAGCTACTTGATTGTATCAGTTAGCTTTTGCCACATAACAAATCACCCCAAAACTTAGTGACTTACAGCAACCAATATTTATTTAGATCATGATTCTGATGTTTATCCAGGTAGTTCTTTTGATCTTGGCTGAGATTTCTCATTTGCCTTCAGCCAACCAGTGAATTATCTAGAGGCTTAGTGACCTATGATGGCCACACTCATGTGTATAGTATTGGCAGGTTATTGGCTGGGGTAACTACATGTTTCTCATCATCCAGCAAGCAGCCTTGTGTCTCTGAGTCACAGATATCACACTAGAACAAGCTTCAATGCACAAGTACCTTTCAAACCTGATTGCTTCATGTTTGCTAATGTCCCATTGGCCAAAGCAGGTCACATGGCCAGATGAGACTCAAGGAGTGAAGAAATAAATTCCACCTCTTGATAGGAAGGTCTGCAATGCCACAGGCAAGGGAAATATTTGGGGCCATCATTCATATAATCTACCACACCTGTCTCTTTTTGTTTTTGCTTTTTAATTCTTTTCTTATTTAAGACCTGCAAGTTGTCATTCTTCTTCTCACTTGCTGAAGAATGTGTTTTGTTCAACAGCTGTTCTAGCAGCTAGAGAATATAATTTTTTGTGTGATGAACCATTTTGCCCTGAGATTAATTAAGCTCTAGCTCTTCCTCTTAAAGAGAAAATTCTCTGTTGCCTTAATCAGTTATCAACTGCCATGTAGATGCCCCCAGAGTCTGGTTATAAGCCAAATATAGGATACCATTCCAGGGAACCTGTTGACAGTGAACATTTGGCTCACAGGCCATGGTGGGCCTTAAGTAAGGAAAAATGGCAATGTCAAAGTCATGAAAGAGGAGAAGGGTTGAGGGGGTAAGTAAGTAGAAGAGAAGAAGTGCTCAGTTAATAGAACTGGCATTGGTGTCACCATGGAGGAACACCCAAGTACATGCCACTCAACACCTCTGGAGGAATTTGTAGCCTGGAGACCTTAGCTGCCTCTTTTTAAGGGTGATTCAACTGCATATGGGGTAAAGCATGACTAATCACAGTGGAAGGAAAATGCTCTGTGCTCAATTATATACTGTCATAGCCAGTCAACACCGTTGGGGTCTGAGAAAGAGGAGGGGAGAGAAAAGATTGTTGGATAATGGAGGTAGGTGGGGAAGGGCACATCTGGCTTGGGAGGATTTTCCAGGAAAAGAAAAAAGATTTAAGACTTCAGTTTCAGCTCCCCACTGTGAGATGAACATGTTGGGGGAAGGAACAGGGCCCTTCAGCTCACCGCCTCCCTGCTTTCCTCAGCTCCTAAAACAAATTCAGCTCTAGCTTAACTTGGCATCAGGAAAGAGTTCAAGAACTAGTAAGTAATCTTTTTGCCCAAAGACTATCAGACCACAGTGTGAGTGCACACACACACACACAGGGCAAATACAGGATAGGCCAAAGTAAAAATCACTCTCATGAGGACTGAAGAATATTTTTCTTCCCTCAAAGCATAGATGGAACACTCCCCCAAACAGCCTCTTGGGGGACTTGAGGACTTGCTCTTTGGAGTGAAGGCTGCCAATTGTCCATTAGAACCCACTTTCCCCATCTTACTGGGCACACAGCTTTACTACATTTTCCAGTCTCCCTTGCAGTGAAACTCAGTCATGTGATTGAATTCTGGCCAGTAAGATGTGAGAGAAAGTTATGCATGCCACTTTCAGAACTATGACTCAAGGCAGTAGACATGTCTCTTTCATGTTATCTTTCCACCACTTCCCACCACTTGGAACTCCCTGCAATTCAACTTCAGCCACACGGAATACAATACTCTAGGGGATGGCAGAGCCACACAACAGAAGGACCGCAGGTTTCTGATTGATTGTAGAACAGAGCTGCTTCACTATCTGAATGATGTACCTATGAATTGTTACCTGAAATACAAATAAACCTCATGGTCTTGTAGGCTACAGTGTTAAGTCTCTTTGTTACAACAACTTGGACTTTTACCCTAATTAATATTTTCATTCATTCAACTTAAATGTTTCAGGATCCCTTTGGGACATTCTCTTCTTGCTTTGAGGTCACCATGAGGCCAGTTTTAAACACTAATGAATTAAAAATATCAAAGTATATATCCAACTCTTAAAAGACTGTAGAATGATGGATGCTTTCCTTGAAATTTTCTTGGGGAAAGGGGAAGAGGAGATGTTGACATTGTACGTGACTCAACAAACTGCTCAGAAACACCATTTTTTTCTCCCCACAGTTTACTCCCTTTGGCAACTATCATCCTCTGTGTGTATGTTTCTCATTCTTTCTCTTGATCTTGTGGTCTCCACATACATGCGCACACACACACACACACACTCCCCTACCTCTTCCTCCTCTTGGGTCTCTCTCTCCCTTCTGTTCTTTGCTGTACTGCAGCCTCTCCCTTTTTCTAGTCTTGTCTCTCTTGGATTCTCCCATTTGTATCACTATCAACCATCCAGGTCACAAAAAAACAAAGATCATCCTTAGCATCTACCCTTATTAGGAGGCAGGGAAATCAGTGAAATAATAAAATAATAAAATAATAACTATTTTCATGTTTTTGAAGTTAGGATGGATATAAATAATTTAATATTTTCTTTGTCCTGCATAGGGAAACATATTTTAAATGATTATCTACTATGAACTCACAAGACAGACATAGAACCATCTGCAATCTTGAACCATCTGAAATCAAGGAATCTTGAGGAAAAACCAATGAGGAAACCAAAGTTCAGAAAATTACTTGCCTGGCAATTATTAATAGAAGAACCAAGAGTAGATTCTGATCTATTAATCACTTATGCTCAACTTCTAGTTCCATGCTCTTTCCTGACCCTACCCCCACTCCCTGCTCTGAAACTTTGAGGGAAGTACCTAAGGCCCCTCCACAGAATGCTTACTGGAACATCAGTACACTAGACCACCAGAGGTGGAGAAAGGCAGGCCAGAGAGATGGCTGGGGAAACTGAGCTACCAACAGAGGCAACTAAAGCAAATGCTTCACACCTACCCCATGATCTAACAATTTCACTCATATATATTTACTCAAGGGATATGAAGATACATGCCCACAAGAATATTTGTGCATGAATGTTCACAATAGCTTTATTCAAAATAGATACAAACAGAATATAATTCAAATATCAAACATGACAAGATTTGATAAATAAATTATGCTATCATCATACAATGGAATATGATCCAGCAATAAAAATGGAATGAACTTCTGATATACACAACAATATGGATAATCTCAAAAAACATTCTATTGAGTGGAAAAAGCAAAACATGAGTACATACTGTATGACTTCATTTTCGTGAAGTTCTAGAACAAGTAAGACTAATATACGATGATAGAAATCAGCAATAATTGCCTCTGGTTGGGGGTGGAGACTGACTGTGAAGGGGCATAAGGGAACATTCTGGGGTGACTGAAATGCTCTGTGTCTCGATTTATAAGGTTAAGATTGGGTGTATACATTTGTCGAAGCTCATTGAAAAGTACATTGAAGAACTGTATATGTCAATATATATAAATTATACCTCAGACACACACACACACACACACACACACACACACACACACACACAAATAGTATTGGGAGTAAAAAGACTGTTATAAGAAAAATGGATATATTAAACTTGTAGTTTTTGTTTCTTGCCACATCATGTCATAAAGCAGGACTCTCCCCAGTTTCACTTGTCACTATTATCTCTCACCTTCATCTACCCTTCACATTCATTCCATCTCTTATAACCATATCTAGAGCTCTTCCCCCTCTGCAGGAAAACCATCATGCCAAATCTGTTGGGTGTAATTGTGCAGCTTCAGCCTATGACAGAGCCTAAATGAGCACCCTAGGCTCATCCCTGGGCTAAGTGACTCCAGGCCAGGCTGTGGATGAAAAAGGCAAAAGCAGAGAGGTAATAGAAACATTTTACTAAGCCGTAGAGTTCAATCTCACTGGTGAGCTCTGGGAGTATGTAATGATCCAACCCAAATGATGAGTAACCCAGGGCATTTACATACTGATTCCCATCAGTCATTGATTGAAGGATGCTGATATTGGTATTAATTCTGCAGAACTTCTGGTCTACTGTGCACACAGGCAAGGTGGGATCTGGTAGTCAGAGAAAGCCCGCAGGCAAAGAAATGCATAAGTTGGCAGCTGGAAGTCAGATAGATATGGACAGAAATGGTAAGGCCTGAAAGGTTATGGGTGGGACAAATGTTTGCTATAAGACCTAAACATATAGGACAGAGTATTATTCCCTGAAAAAGTCTGGTGTCTTAATCCAGGCCCCTTATACTGGTTAGCTTTTGCTGTGTAACAAACCACCCCAAAACATATTGGCTTTAAACAATATTTTATTTAGCTCACAATTCTGTAGGTTGACCAGTTAATTCTGATCTAGACCAGTGCAGCTGATCTCTGCTTGGCTCTTTCATATGTCTGTAGCCATGAGTTTAATGAATAGATGCTTTTAGCCACTAATTTTGGTGATGGTTACATGGCAAAAGCTAACTGCCATATTGGATAAAAGAGGGAAGTTAGATTAGGTGATCAGGTAAAGCTTGACTGATCAGGGGACATTTAAGCTGAGACCGAAAGGAATGTCAAGGAGATGTTGGTGCTAAGAGGCAAGACATTCAAGGCATACAGAACAGTAACTGCAATAGTCACGACAGGAAAGAGCTTGGTGTGTCGAAGGAATTGAAAAAGATGAAGAAATGCCGCTAGTACTGAATAAAAGAGAGAAATAAAGAAGACTGAAGGACACAGGGAAAAATCTATTTATACTCTGACTCATAAGAGGAAAGGAGTCATAAGAATATGTTCTTTATTAGTATCCTTTACCAATAGAGTCTTATCCAAAAATATGTTCTGAATATGTTGCATTTTATTATATATTATTAATAGAAAATATGCTAATAAAAAAATTATGCATATTCTTTATATAGTCTTCTCATGCTCTTCACTCTCCCCTTTCTTCTTCTCTCTGGGCTCAGCTACAGGAGGAGGGAGCTGGGGAAGAGGCAATCTAAATATTCCTTAAAATAAAGACAAAATAAAAATCCATCAACTAAACCAAAAAAATTCACAAAAACAAGACAGTGGTATGAGTCACCCATTCAGCAAATTGGCCATTTGGCAAACTAGATTCTAGAAAATTGGCTTCCAACTTTGCAACCCTGAAAACTTCTAGTTCTTCACTCTTTGTGCTTTAGTCTCCTCAAAAAATAGACTGGATGAAGCCTAAGTCCTTTCTAACTCTAGTGTAATGAGGTTTTTCGGGACCCATGAGTTTCATGGAGTTGTGTGTGGGTGTGCATATGAGTAAGTAGAAATTAATCTCAGATGACTAAAAGATATTAAAATAGAAAAGGAGTGAAGGACCTTGGAGGTTGAAGGAGAGGAAAAGTGGAGAAGACATTCATTGGGTCATCTTGAATTTTACCAGATTTTGATTCAACAATAAACTCATCCTCTGATTTCAGAGTCTAATGTTTGAGCATGAATGTGTTACAATGGGAAAATGGATGTGGAAATAGACCATAATTGAAACTCTTGTCTCAATATTCAATTAAATTTGCCAGGCAAATACCCAAATAAGCTTTGTTTAGTTTTGTTTCCTTAAGTGGAAGAAGGAAACTATACCATATTCAGCATGAAAGCAGGCTTCCAGACAGAAATTGTGGCAAATGTGGAAAGAAAATTCAAAAATTCATCAGGAGACTGAAGGTATAGACCTGCTTCTGTTATTAACTATGTAACATGAAGAAAAACACATTATCTTTCTGTGCTCCACTTTCCTCTTACAAAGACATAACTGGATGACAGATGGCAAAAACTTAGCATGTATGACATCACCATCTCTTTCCAGGCCAGTGACAGATATCAATAATCAGTCATAGCAATCTTTTCTGTAACATCTAGAGATGTCCTCAGAATTCATCTCCACATGGTGCTTCCAGTAACTACTACCAAATTAACAGAACTGGTTCTCAAAATTAAACCTATTTTTCTGAACTAGACCATTGGCTCCCAACTTATAGGCTGCAGACTCCTGGGAGGCTGTAAAGTTACTGGAAAATGTCTGTTAAGTCATAAGCTCACCAAGCCTTGTCTGTAGGATCAATAAAGTACTATTTTATCACTGTCTTCATTCCCAAAAGAGATGAAAAATATCTGGCTAAGGGCATTTCAAACCCCTCTTCTGCTCTGGTATTTTATATTCTGAGGCTAAATTTCTCTCTATCCTCTACCCATTTCTCTTCTACCTCCTTCTCTCTACCCAAGATCTTCTAACACTAGCATGCTCTTTGGTCAAGAAGGAATTTCCCACCCTCTGCGATAAGGGAAAGATCCAGTCAGCATATGACAGCATGTAAGTCATAATACTCAGCACTTCTTTGTCCTTGAGAAGAGCTGTGAATAACTTGAGAGTCACCTGCCAAAACTGGCTCTGAACTTCACCCTCATATTTCAGGTCATAAGTCTAGCATCTTTCTTTGCATATCATTTTCCAAACTTTCCTAAGTGATTGATATCATCCCAGATTCAAGTTTAGTTTCTCCTTCAGCATTTTTGGGTGGAAAACTAAGACCCAAAGCAGTATAGAGTACAAGTTTGGGCACTATCACTTACTAGTTGAATGACTTTTAGAGTTTTTCTTCATTTCTTTGAGCCTCAGTTCCCTCATCTGTAAAGTGAGATATCTGTAGTAATTAAATAAGACAATATATGTAAACTGCCTACTAAAGAGCCTGCCACATAGTAGGTGTTCAATAAATGATAACAATGATGGTGATATTAGATATAGTTATTGAAAACTTACTATGATATCAGGTACTCTGTTTAACCGATTACATTTCTTTTTTGTGATAGATTACAAAAATGGCCACAATTCTGGGTATTGGCCAATATAATGTGACAGAAACTACACTGTGTAAGCTGAATCTAGGTCTTAAGAGACTTTATAGATTTCTGCTCTAAAAACTCTGCTCAGCTGCCATGTAAACAAATCTGGCCTAGTCTACTGGAGGGTAAGAGACAAATGGAGCAAAAACACTCTTTCCCAGCTGAAGCCATCCTAGACCAACCAGTCCCCAGCCAACACAGCAGCTGACCACATTTGCATGAGTGAGCCCAGTCAGCTGATCAGGTAAGCCTGACTTAGATCAGCATAACTGCCTAGCTAATCCTAGCCCAAACTGCTACCCCACAGAATTGTGAACTAAACAAGGGGTTGTTGTTTTAAACCACTCACTAAGTTTTGTGATGGCTTGTAATGCAGCAATAAGTAATGTACTTTTCTTTTTGAGAACACAGCTAGACCATATTTCCCATGCCCTCTTGCTCCTAGATTCACCATGTGACTAGTTCTCCCTCCATGAAATGTGAGTGGAAAGTGGCATGTGTCACTTTCATGCCAAAGTTTCTGGTGTGCCTTCTCACTTTTTCTTCCTCTATCTCTTGACTGAATGCAGAGGTTCTAGCAGAGGACTCCAAGACCATAGGGGATGTGGATCCACAATATGGAAAGAACCTGGGTCCTTGAACTACCATGTCGAGGAAAGCCACCCATTAAACAAGAATATCCACTTGGATTTTATGTGACCAAGTACTAAACTTCAATTGTGTTAAGCCATTGAAGTATAAGGATATCTCTGTTATGGTACTTAGCATTATCTTAACTAGCATACAGTCATCACATAATTAAATTATCCTCGTTTATCAAGAAAGAAACTGAGGTAAAGAGAAATTCAGCTAGTAAGAGTTTGACTATGAAGTTAGGCTATCTGTCTGATTTATATCAACTCCACATCCTATCTTCCCAAGCTA
The DNA here is from genome assembly GCF_014176215.1 of Rousettus aegyptiacus. Lineage (NCBI taxonomy): Eukaryota > Metazoa > Chordata > Mammalia > Chiroptera > Pteropodidae > Rousettus > Rousettus aegyptiacus. Next base: position 5,489,747 of record NW_023416312.1, on the reverse strand, counting down.
GTTGTAATTATCATTATTATTAACATTCTTTGAAGTTTCCATTTATTTGAATTATGAGATACTGTGCAAAGACACAACAGAGCAATTCTTTGCCATTTCTCACCCTTCCCACATTATTTTTGCAAATTCTCTGTAAATCTAAAATTATTTCAATATAATTTTAAAAATAATGTTGAGTAAAAAGGCCAGGTGAAGAAGTTACACTACGATTTCATTTATATATTCTTCTAAAATATACACATATATACACACAAGAAGTAAAATGCATTGTTCATAGGAAGATACATATGTACTAAAAATATGAGCTAGACAGTGGTTTTTCAATCCTGGGTGCACTTTGGAATCACCTGGGGAGCTTTAAAAACTGATGCAAGCTACTTTTAAAAAAGGGCAAGTTACAGTCCTTTCCTTTGTCACCCAGCACTCCCATTTCAAGAAGGGAAACTAGGATCTGTCTTATCTACATTAAATAAGGGATTCAAATTCACACAAAAACATGCTTAGGATTCTGGAAAATCATACTGAAGCAGCAAATGTTCACACTGATTTGGAAAAAAAATTGATGCCTGAATTCCGCCCCCCCCCTTCTTGCCCTCCTCCCTTTTCTGATTTTATTTGTCTGGTATGAGACCTAGGCACCTGAAATTTCTAGTAGATTCCCAGGTGATCTTGATAGGCAGACAGAGCTGAGAACTTCTGGGTCTGAAGAAGATATAGGAAATCTTTTTTTGCTGGGGAAGGAGAGAGAAGCATGGAATTAGCAAGAGGAAACCAAGTTTATTTCAAATCTGAAGCAAATTTGACTAAATCTTAGGATTTGTAATTCTGGAAGATGAGACCACAGGTATTTGTTATTCTCAATTTTTCCCTATTTCTTTAAATTTATAACATTTTTAAAGATTTAAAATAAGCTTATTTATAAACTATATAAATGTCTAACCAATGTACTGTATACTTGAAACTAATAAAATAAAATTAAAAAATAAATTTATTTGTGAACACCTAGATGTGTCAGTTTGATGAACATAAGTATAATCAAGAAACATTGTTGGTTTTATTTTATAGAGACAAAGGAACAAAGAAATAAAGAAACACAGACTTCAGATTTGCAACTGTTGAAGGCTTATTGGAAGTCCATTCGGTAATTTTCTTATATTCTCCAGACCGTTTGCCCACAGCTAAAACATGTCAATCCCTATTCTAGTTCACCCTTCATTAATTTCTGTCCGATGCTATAATTTAGTGGCTCAATAAAGTAGAAAAATAAGTGGTTTGACGGTAACAACAACAACAGCAATGTTGTTTACAAACAGAAATTATTTTTTAAAAGATAAGCACTTGCAATTTTTAAATAATCCTGAACAGGCTAACATTTAGCCTGTTTGCACAGCTTAGACTGCAGAGTTTGAAGCCTGACTCATTGGTTGCCATGCTGCACCAGCTGATAATTATTTTGAACGAAGGACAAAAATGTGAGTCCTAGTCCTAAATCTGCTAAAGTGGCCATGACAGGTTTTGTTTTTGTTCCTGCTCTTACTGTCATCCATTACCTCTCCCCCTTCTTTTTTTGCATCACAACAAACACATTTTAGTTTTCAATTTATTTAAACTGAAAACAATAACAGTTCATCTGTTTCAAATTTCATATATGAGAGTTCATAAGAATTTTGTCTTTCTCTGTCTGACTTATTTCACTTCGTATAATGCCTTCTAGTTTCATCCATGTTGTTGCAAATGGCAAGATTTCACTCTTTTTGTGGCTGAATAATATTCCATTGTATATATGCACTACATCTTCTTTATCTATTTGTCCACTGATGGGCACTTAGGTTGCTTCCAAATCTTGGCTATTGTAAGTAATATTGCAATGAACATGGGGTGCTTATACTTTTCAAGTTAGTGTTTTTGCTTTCTTTGGATAAATACCCAGAAGTGGAATTGCTGAATCATATGGTAGTTTTATTTTTAACTTTTAAAGGAATTTTTGTACTGTTTTCCATAGTGGCCACATCAATTTACATTCCCGCCAATAGTGGACAAGGATTCCTTTTTCTCCACATCCTCACCTACACTTGTTATTTCTAGTCTTTTTGATAATAGCCAGATTTTTTTTTTAAAAAAAAGGTTTTCAGTCAATAAACATTTATTTATCCAAAAGAAAGTTCAAGTGTTTTTGAAAATAATTTGGCTTCTCTGACTTTATCAATAATTGCATTGCCACTCAGGAAGATAAAACCTGTTCTCCACAATGAATGAGATAAAGGAAACAGGAAATGATTTTTCTAAAAGATAATGTGTTTATGTTGTGCTGTATGCTCAGTGGGTTAATAACTGCAGAAAATTCTTGGAATAACACATTAATTAAGCTGACAGCCCCCTCTGCACCCCATTCTACCTGTTCAGTGCCTATATAATCATGTTAAGTGGTAGTTACTTTCTGATACATCTTGTCTTTCCACCAGACCATGGGTCCCCCCTCAAAGGCATGAATCTTGTCCTTTTCATCTGTGTATCCCTAGTTCCTGGACCACATGTATTTTTTGAATTGGCTAGAACTGACACCAAAAGGGAGTAAATTAGTGGGTCATCTGTCGCTGTCTTCCTTTTAGAGAAAACTCTGGCTTTGTTTCTAGTTCAATGTAGTTGATGCTGTGGTATGCCTCCCCAATCCTCCCTTCAGGATTGAAGTACTTATTCACCCAGCTGACTGTAGAGTCGTCAGCCAAGCATTCTCTATTTGATGGAAAAGAGCTGCCTCACCAAGGATGTGTCCCTTTACTGGGACCACCCACATCTAATGACTGGTGGATGCAGAAGCATAAAGACCTTTAAGCCCAGACAACTATGCAAGGTTATCTCAACTCCAGAGCTCCCCATAGGATCAACATAGGCTCTTGTTGTAACTATACTGTAGCTCAAATTATTCCCTGCCTAATCTTGCTAAGGGCACCCCTAATAAACTCTCTGCATATATGTGTCTCCATCAGAGTCTGTTTCCTGGGGAACACAGCAGATCACACTCTCTAACTTCTGTTTTAAATGTGCCTTTCTCAGGCTTAATCTATAAAACACCAAATACCTATTGTACCTAGATCCACTTCTGAGCTGAGTTTTCATTAAAGAAACCTGTGGAATAAGGAGAAAGGGCCACAGTCTCACTTACAAGACACTACTCTGTTCTCCTGCCCCCTCCTTCCCACCCTCTACAAATGTCTACACATCTCTACTCAGAGATCCTGTTACGATCCAAACAGACAAAAATTCCCTCTTTGGGCCCAAAGTAACTGTAAACTGAACACTGTTTAGTTGAAACTGAATCCCCTTACAGGAAGTGCCTGCTTCCAATATCTTTTAACAACTGAGCACATCCCAAGTTCAAATCCCAGCCTTCCTGCGGAGAGGCTGTCCTGCCTCACATAGCAAAACCTTCAGCTCAGCAGAGGTACCCTTGGTACAAACCAGCTGCTCTCCCATTTTCATTTGCAGAATTGCTGCAGCTTGGGTTTTCCACCACTTGGAACTCCTTTTGGCTGGGGATGGCTTTTGAAATACTATGGAGGAAATGGCTCCCATTACTCCTCGGTCAAGTTCAGCCTGAAGTTTTCCCAGTCTAATCCAGCCCAAGTCAACCACAGATGAGAGTCGTTTAGAGGAATAAGAAAATAACGAGAACATTCAAGCACAGATATGACATGATGGGTTTTGAGTTGACAGCTAGGGCAGCTAAGTCCCATAACTTCCACCCTGGAGCTATCTGCCATCTTGTTGCATCAGATGCCCTCAACAGACACTGGATCTCAGTCACACAACTGTCTGGGCATCACTGTGCAGATGTCTCTATTAGCTTCTTAACAGTATAGACCCTTTCATCTATTTGTCCCTCTGCCTGTGAAACATTTTCTTAAACCCACAAAAAAGGAAGGCTTCTAAGGAGGCTCCAACATTCCTTTTTCAACCCTCTCCCTCCCTGGCAATACAATTTTTTCTTTGTATTTGATAGAATCAAAATCAGATGCATTGCCATCAGGATATGATAAACTATATTCTTGATGTTTCATCATAATAGCAGGTTTGGGACTAAAGCCAAACAGTGGCAATTTCTTCCTTTCAAAGAAAAATTGTTTTTAAGAATTAAATAAAATTCTCCTTCTTCACACCATTTTCAACAGACTCTTTCCCAGCGCATGGTAAATTACTTTATGAGGAAGATCTTTTTGTAGAATACCTTGAATATTTCCATATTTCAATTTAATTCATTTGATGCTTTCAGCAGAAATAAATAAATAAAGTAGAGACTTAAGTAGATCATTTTAGAGTCATGGGCCAGAAAAAATTAAGGTGAAATCTGGCCTTAAAAAGGAATGCTTTAAAAAAACAAGTAGAAGTGGAAGAAAGACTACACTGCCTTGCTCTGTAAGCAGAGAGAATTGATCTGGAGTGGAGATTTGATGGACTTGAATCTTACCCTTGGTATTTGGGGGCCTTCCAGCACCCACACATTTTTGTCAGGCAGTGTTTACAAAGAACTGGAGAAGCAGCATCAATTCAGAAAAAGATTTTGTTTCAGGATGGAAAAGATTAATCAAGAAGTCACATGATTTATCATTATGCAACAAAAAAAATGGCTTGTAAGTAGTGAGAGAAATGACTTAGTAAAAAAACCTTTTTTCCTTCCAAAAGGATTAAAGGAAGAATAGCTGGAGACAATCTCAATGCTACTTAGGAGGTAAAATTCAAGGTTTGATAATTCCTACAGACCTCTAAAAGAGTGGGTAGCATTTCTGAAGCTGTAGTAAATATTGATTGTATAATTGTTATACATGTTAGGACTCTCAAGAGAAATAATTTTCTTAGATTGAGATTTTTTTTCATTGCAGCTAATCCACTAGGACAAAATGAGCATTTCTTCTGATTTCTGTGCTGAAATTAGTTTGAGAGCTATGTGCACTTAGTATTACTGTCAATCATTTATTGGGGATAATGGTGATATTAATGGAAATTCAGAAATAAATTCTGGGATACTATAGCCTTTGAATGGGGACATCATCATTGTTGCCGTTACCATTATAATCTGTATCAACATCATCACCACCACCACCACAATTTTTCTTACCATCATCATCATCACCACCTTTACTGCTTCTATCAAATCACCATTATCACTACCATCACCATCACTGCCATATCACCGCAGCCACCTCCGTTACCATCCCATGTCTACCACCATCACTCTCATCACTCTCATCTTCATCACTGCCATCACTGAGTCCTCACAGTACTAGTAGACTTATTTATTTTGTCATTCAAAAAGTATTTATTCAGCATCCACTATGTCCCAGATATTGTTCAAGGTACTAATGATAAAGCAGTGAACAAAACAAACAAAACTCCATGTGCTCAAAGAGCCTCCATTTTAGCCAATGAGATAGACAATAAACAAAGTAGATAAGTAAAATATGTCACATGTAGGGTGATGCTAAGCCTTAAGGAGAACAAACAGGGGGAGATGAGATAGGAAGGGCAGGCAGTGGTGGAAGACAGGTATGTGTACATGTGTGTGATAGTTCAAACATTGTTCAGCAAGTATTTTCTGTCTTCCCACTCCCAGTGTGGGCAGAGTATACTTCCCTAACTTATTAATGTTGGCCTTGGTCATGGGATCTCCTTTGACCAATAGAATGTTCATGGAATGTGATTCAAGCAGAGATCTTTAAATGCTTATATTATTTAACTTGGCTTTGTACTCTGATGATGTATCATGAGAGGAATATGCCCTGGGTAGACAATGCCCCTTCATTCTGGACCTCAACACAAGCACACATAGAGCAGACCTGAACACAACTTGCAGCCTAAAGCAGAGCTAACAAACTAAGCCCATCCTACATGAATTAAGTCTCATTCAAACCCATGAGTATGGAAATAGATGCTTGTTGTAAGCCACTGAACCTGGGGTAGTTTATTATGCAGCCTAACTATGGCAATAGCCCACTAACACAGAGTACTTGCAATTTTAAAGCAGGTGATTAGGGAAATCCTCATTGGGAAGATAACATCTGAGAAAAGATTGGAAGGATATGAAGCAACAAGTAATGCAGGTAACTGGCGAAAGAGCCTTCCAGGCAGAAGGAATAGCAAGTACAGAAATTCCAAGGTGTGAATAGAAATGACATGTTCAAGAAAAGGAGGGAAGTATATCTGGAGCAAAGTAGGATAGGGGAAGAGTAATAGGAAATGACGTTAGAGAAGGAATGGAAGTGTGGGCAGATTCTGTAGGGCTTCGTAGGTCATAGTAAGAACACTGGGAGGCTATCAGAGGGTTTTTGAGCAGATGAAAACACAATTTAACTTGTATTTTGAGAGGATCACTCTGGTTTAAGTGTGGGTGAACAATAAGCTATAGGGAGGTAGAAGTGGAAGCAAAGAGACCAGGTGGAAGGCAACTGCTAAAATCCCAGTGAGAGATAATGGTGGCTTGGATGGGGCAGGAAGGAGGGGGTAAATTGCACTGGTGACTTATTGTCTTGTATCATCTTCATGAGATGGCCCAGACTCTTCATCTTCTGCTCCCTCCACTCCCTGCCAGTAGCTGAAGAAGCTGAAGCCATTAGGGTTGGGTTCAGTGGTAGTTATCGGTAACAGAGCCAAGATAAAAGTTCCCACTCCTGTGTCTCCCATCTGTTGCTTAGCACAGGAAGCGTCACTACTCCATCCCTCTATTGTCTGAGGTGGAGGGGGGGTGGTTCTTAGTGATTCAGGAAAGGAGGATCTTTTCAGAATAGCTCAGGCAGACACAAATACAGCCTGACAGCCCAGCCACAGTCTCTTCTGTGCGTGGATCCTTCCTGCTTTGTCTCTGTTGGCAACATGCCTTTTATTCCAAGCCTCAGAAGAAGAGAATGCCTGCATCCTGGGGGCCCTGGCTGCTCTTCATATTTCATGGTGGCACCTGAAGGGCTGGGATTCCTACATTCTAAACCTCCTTATTTTTCTAGGTCCTGTTTGAAATGAATTTGCCTAGTTCGGCACTCTAGTAACCCCCCACCTCCCCATGGTACCACATTGTCCTTAATCAACTGCTTCTCTACTTGACCTTGGACCTTTATAGAGCAATCAAAAAGATAAACTTAGTCCAGCATTTTCCAAACTCCGTGGGGGACATTACTCTTTTCTTCAAGTTTTATCTGATTATATGGGAAAGTAGCTAAGGGTGTGTGTGTGTATCTGGTTGTGTGTATGTAGGTGTGCTAAGAGGGGATATTGTTCAGAATATTTATTGGAGTTATCAAATAATATTTGATTATTGTTACCCAAATATTATTAGTTATTTAAGCTTCCGTTCCCTGTCTTCCCCACCCCCCCCTTGGGTTAAGTTCAAGCACTTGCAAAATATGTTTTCGAAGAGAATTTTTCCAAGTCAAAAGATGGCCTAAGATAAATACATCTATCTGTAAGAATACTTTTAAAGTTAGCAAATCAAACCAAATTGGCCCCACTCCTCTCTTATTTTGTTTGTCAACTGTTCTCTAAGGAAAAGGGGAAGTTTTGTGAAAAGTTATCGGTGGCTGAATACTTTGTTTCCTATTAGTGAATCACCAGGTTTGGAGAAATACTTTGTCCTGACCTTCTGTAGCCACATATGAATCTATTTGGCTGGATTTAGTGTCAACCTCAGGGTTATCGTGACAACAAGCTCCACCCCAGCAAAGGGAGAGGGAGGAGGTTTTCAACAAGAGAAAACTCCAGACAAAAGTGCTCTTTTGCTTTTGAGAAGGAAAACTAACTCTATCCAGAAGCTGAGCAGACACTCAGGGGAGGGGAGTCACGAGATCATCTTCCAGCATCATAGTGGACTTGGACTGGAAAGGGGACTGGAGGAGTAGCAGTTGAGCCACTCCATTTTACTGATGAGGAAACTGAAGCCTAATGTTAGAGGTCACCAAATCTGATCCCCTGCACAGTCCTAGGAAGGTGAAGGTGGAATTTCTAATGCAGTTTAGTCGTAAATACAAAGGACTGATCTGGGGTGTGGAAGAATTGCTCATTGAGTAATGTAAAAGGTTGCTGTGGTGGGTCACATTTGTCTTGTGTTCACAATGTGCAAAGACTGGATAAAATGCTGAAGTGTGGACACTGCTCTGTTTGGATTGTCTTCAAGGACTGTATTTGAGAATGAAACAAAAGTATAAAGCTGGCTGCAAAATAAAACATCCTCGGGTGGTTCCCATCAGCTGATGCAATCTGCATGAATAGTTCTTCTCTGCCTCTTAGCTCTCACAGCCTGACTTCTCAGGTGAGGCTGTGGTTTCCTACCCTCATACTTTCCTACCTTCCCTATAATTGTATTTATCTAGCCATGTGACCTTTAATTAACTGCTGCCATTATAACTGGCCCTGAGATTTTCATGTATTCTCTCCTTCTAATCACTTGGCAAAACAAGTCTCAGAGAGAGACAAGTTTGACGATTTGCTCAAGGTCACGTATCTTGTAAGTAACAGAAGCAGATCTCTGGGAAAACAAATCCAGTGCTTTTTCCACCAACAATGCCCTTCCTCCATCAGAAAAATGTTACAGATTGCTAATTGGATGGCCAGTTGAATGCTAGAAATGGTTAACATGTAGAAATGCTGCAAAAAATGCATGGTAAGGACAATCTGTAAGTAAGGCAAGTGAGGAAAATAATTGCTGAAAGTTAGGAGAGAGACCAAACCATCGACGATAGAAAAAAATAAACAACTACTTGATTATCTGGACAGGCAGTAAACGAAAGGAGGAAATTGAGATGTGCCAAATGTCAACTGCTGTTAGATCACGAATCTAAGATAGTACAGCAGAGTCAAATACTTAAATAAATACAGAATTTTGTAAGGGAAAGACTTCACTTATAAAAGTCAAAACAAAATGAAATGCATGAGTTTGAGATGAGCCACATCTATAGAAAAAAAACCCACCAGCATATGATTGCAAGCAAGAGAAAGAATTGATTATCTTAAGCCAATGAGGGAATTATTATGCTATCAACGGCTAACAGAATCAATGCAAAGCTGGAGGAGAAGGCTTGGACAACAAGCAGAACCCAAGGGTGCTACTGAAGTAGGATAAACCATACCCAAAGCCAAATGGTCACAGGCACAGTATTTTTTCAAGTTTCTGCTACCACTGCTGTATATCTGATTCAGAACTTACCCTACATCTTTGTGCTCCTTGTTTAAGAGTCAGTATCCCAGGAGCAAGTGTCTAAGTGGATATTTAAACATTGGCTTTACCAAGGGGCAGTTAAAAAGGGGAACTGGACCTCTTTGCCTTCTACAATGGGAGCATCAGCAGGAGACTGAGTTGGCTCTTGCCCCACTACTAAAAACAATGCACAGTGAGGCTGTATTAGGGTAATACTAATTGCTGTAACTAACAAACTCCAAAGTTAATGGCTTAACACAATAGAAGAGTATTCCTTAGGCATGTAACTGTCCAACACAAATATTCCTGGTTGGCAGCCGACCTTCCATAGGATTATTCATGACCCAGGCTCCTTCAATATTGTGGCTCCACCCTCCTCTTGGGCCTTGGAGTCCTTTGCATTCAGGTGGAGGATGGATAAAGACAATGAAAGTACACCCACTGCTTAACCTTCTTGACCCAGACATGATATACACCACTACTGCTCCCATTCTATTGGCAAGAACCAGTCCTGTGGCCTCAACCACATGTAACAAGAGGCATGCAATTCCTGGTAGACAGTTGCTTCCAATCAATGATTCTACCCCCTGAAGGAGGGAGTCCAAATCTGCTATGGACAAAAAGTTGTCTCTGTTATGGAAGACCTCCTACAGAGAGAAATGGGGTGGGGGGGGGCAACAGGAAGGGAGTGGATAGAATGTGTGATAGCCAAAAGCCAACATAAATCCATTACAAAATGTACTTCCAGATACTTTTAAGGAAGCCTATATTCAAATTTAATTGAAGTTGAACATATCTCCTTCAGCAGAGTTTATAACTCTCAGGATTGGATATTATCCTGAGAGGTCCACCTACTACCCAGGCTATAATTCCCCTCTGGTATCTCTGATGACAAGGCAGTATTCAACCTATATTCCAAAACCTCCTCAGGAGCAATGTATTAACTAAGATGTTTTAAGCAAGACATAACAGAAAACCCAACTCAAAGTGAAATCCAGATATAGAGGAGCCTTTAGGCATAGGATGATCAGCAGTTTAATGGACAAGTTCTTTCATCTCTCCTCTGCCATCCTCATTGATGGTTCTATGTCAAGCCTGGTTCTCCTCACTGGTTGCCAGTGAGAGTCATGACTAACGAGTTCTCATGCATGGCCAGCAAGAGAGAAGGAAAGTCTCTCCCTCAACCATGAAATACAAGAGTTTCCTTTAAATCTGATTGGGCTAGCTTAGGGTACATACCAACCTCTAGACCAGTAAGAACTACTAAGAGAATGCCATGTGCCGAATGGCATGGACTATCCAGGACCCCTCCCCAAAGCTAGAGAAGAGTTCTCTCTCCCATAATCACATTAAGATGATACTTCAACAAAATTGGGGTTCTGCAGTCAAGAAGGAGGGAATTGGATACTGAGTGTCAATCAACAGAATCTACTAAAGATGGAGAGGCTTTAGCTGGTGAGAAAGACCATTCCACTTTGGGGCAGTGCTAATTATTGTTTTTTATATTGAGCCCAAACCTTGCACCTAGCTTTGCTCTCTGGCACTCCACAGCAGAAATCTAAACCTTCCTTGTGACCTACTTTCAAAACTTTACAAACAGATATTATATATTATATATTATATATTAATTATATATATTATATATTCCTACTCTACACCAAAAATTTCTCTTTTTTAGGCTGAACCTCCCTCACTTTTATCTTCCCCAATATATCATTTGCCACCTCCTCATCACTCTTATCTTTCACTTATGCACATATTCTAGTTTGACAAAATCCCTCTTACAGAGTAATTTCCAGGAAAGAACAGCAAAACCCTCCTTTGTTCTTCCTACAATCCCTCTATTAATATAGCCAAAGACTATATATTTAATTAAGGTAATAAAATCTACTGTAAGAGATAAACCCCAATATCTCAATACCTTTACACAATAAGGTTTATTTCTTACTCATATAAAGTCTTGATTGACAAGTGGCTCTCCTCCAAGCAGTGGTGCTCCATGCTTCTTCCATCTTGTGGCTTTGCTATATTCAACACACTGTCACCCTTTTAATCTAGCTAGAAAGGGAAAGAAGATGAAGGATCATGTGTGGACAGTACTTACAGACCTGTTCTGGAAACAGAACACCTCACTTGTACTCACATTTTATTGGCTAGAACTCAGTCACATGATCAAACCTAACTGCATGAAAGACTAGAAAGTATATTCCAACTATTTCTGCCACAGATATTTAGTTATTGGGTATCTGTATCCCACTGATGGTTTTTCTTGAGCTTGCTGTTGCCCAAACTCCTACTAAATTTCATCTTAATGGGCTGCTGCTAAGCCAGCCTCTCAGTTCTGTAATTATAGAATTTATCTTTTGAACCTGAGGCAGGGCTGCTATTGGCTCCCATTCATTGCCCACTTGAGCCTCTCATTCTGCCTGTTGCTTCTACTACTTTCTTCCTTTTTAGGAAGGTCTCTCTGGGAATTGTATAACTAAGACTTACCTGAAGAAGAGCAACTTTTACCTGAGTGCAATCAAATTTGTATAAGTCAAACAATGGTGCTGACCTTTTTCAAGAATATCAAAGGCCAAAGGGAGTTACTAATTAATGCCTCCAGTGAAAATCACATGTTAACAATGTCACTGTCTATATCTTTTTTGCCATTGTGGAGTTCTTTTTTTTCTGAATTTGCAAGTAGATTTCCAGATACTTTTTTGGTTCATTCTTCCGTCTTGAATGCCATGTGAAAAAAGGGGAAAAACTGTATGACTGCCTCTGCTCTGCAATGCTGGGAATTTTTTAAATGAACTAGAAGTCTATGTTGCTTTCGTCACTTTTTGAGGTTTTGTGGGTCAGAGCATTTGCTCTGTGTATCTATTTCCAACCCATAATGCAAGACGTGTAATTAGTGGTGCCTCCGCCTTTCCCTGGCAAGCTCAATCAGGCAGAGCCCATCCAAATGTACTCCACAGACTCCTTGTCCATGGCAAACCAAAGCAGATGTTTCTTACTCCAAAACACCATTTTTAAACAATTCTCCAGCCAAAGAATTGTCATTGGGATGTCACTAAATGCTATATGCTCCAGAGCAGCTCATTAAATACTGGACAGGGGGTCGTATGTGACTAGAATTCTGTTACAATAAAAGTTCAAAGGATTTAGTACCACATAGGTCAAAAAAATATCTGAAAAGACCCTTTCCAAAAAGCCAGTGTGTGGCTCAACCTCAAGATGTCACAATTTCTTTAGACCTGGAAGAAATCCATATATTCATTTATGTGTTCAAGGATTTACTAATCATCTACTGTGTGCCAGGCACTAGAGTGAGTGTTAGAGATAGAGATGAATCTTTGGCTAGAAAAGCTTCCAGGTCAGTAGGGAAGTCAGACATAAATCGGCAATTTATATAAAATTCTGTGGACAGATATTAGACCTGGATGAGGTCTCACAAATTATCAAATACAGTCTTTCTCAGCCTTTTAGAACCAATACCCCCCTTTATATGAAAACAAAAATGTCTAGGTCATCCCCCAAGAAATGACAATAGTATTCCCCACTCCCAGGAGATGTAAATTTTTTAAGAACATGGAGTTGTCTTCTGTGGATCTTGGCAAGCCCAGAGAATTTGTTCCTACTTTGCTTCTTTGTAGTTTTATTTTTTAAAAAATCTCGATGTCTTCTAAACATTGAAATGCTATTTAAAAACTCCTTCCTCCTCTCCTCTCCACATCTACCACCCTAGTTAACTCCTCTAATCCAAGCCCCCCATTGCAAAGATGGAGACATTGAGATCCAGAGAGAGGAACACCAAAGCTCAGGGACCCTGATGCCTCCAATGTTGTTTGGGGTCATTAATGATATGGATGATGAAAGAAATAGCAGGACTGGTTTAAAGAATTATAAAGCCTTTGCTTCTCAAAATGTGATCTGTGGACCAGCAGCATCAACATCATCTGGAAACTTGTTAAAAATTCAGAATTCCAAGTATCACGCAAGATCTACAGAATCATAATCTGCCTTTTGACAAGATCCCCAAGTGATTTGTCTATACACTAAAATAAGCATTGCTGTAGCTGTCATTGTTGATGCCCCCACACCATTTCTCATTTGCCCATCTGAGTTCATCAGTAGATATGGAAGACAGCTTTTTATTTGCCAATAGCTTCCTACTGCAAATGCCTGTCTGCCTCTTAACTCCTTGCAAGTATGGTGGAGTTAATGACCCAGGGTAAACCCTCAACTGATGAGGCATTGAAGCCAGTGGATAAGTGCTCCATTCTCCTCATCGTTTAACCAGGGATTAATCCTCAGTTGATATGATTTTTCCAATGATGTAAACATCTTGCCAAGAGGAATATTAAATAATCCCGAAAGATTTTTGTCCCAAAGCTGACTAGACAATTGCGCTCACTCTTTTCAAGATCTACTTTGTTCAGGTGATTGTTTGGTTTTCCCTGGCTCCTTGCCATTCCTCCACCTCCTAGTCATCTCCCATGACTTAGGATTACTCCAGGCATGGGAAAATAGCACCCAGTAATTTCTTGCAAACAGACTCCACCTGCTTCTCTCATAGATTCCCCATGTTGCTTTGGGAATACATCCAACAGTCTCTACCTTTCAAAGCCTTGAATCAGACACCGATCTGACTGAGGCTGGAATTTCAGGGCACTGCTTTCTTTATTTGGACTGGGTTTTAATCATAGGCTTGCCTTTCTCACGTCACACTGACCATAGTCCCTCGGGGTCTCTAATTTACTTATTCTACCCGCTTGTGAGCCTTACTCTTTCCAAGTAAGGCATGCCGTCCATGGACGATGACTGTTGATGCTCTGCCACCTAGTGGAGAACCTGGAACTGCAGGGATGGAGCCTAAAGGCTGAAAAGAAAGGATCAATAATTTAACAATCACCGTGTTGCTCTTGAACATTTGTTAGATACAGCCCACCCTAAACATAGAAGCTCATTTAATTCCCATAACGACCCTATGATAGAGATGTAATCCCAATTTCACAGGCTTACAAAAATTAAGTAACTTGGTGATAGTTACACAGGGAAAGGACAACCAATAAATGAGCTCATTAATGAATGGACTACAGTTCTGGGCAACTGAGGCTGAATTCTGCTAGGGATCCTCTGATAAATTATGTGGAACATGCCTCAGAATCATTCCAATGGAGAGGCTGCAGCATTTATAACGGCTCCTATTCCTCATTAGTTGAGTGATGTTACCCACAATTCTGGGTTGTACCAATTTGTGGCTGAGCAGATTTCAGAGGTGTCAGAGAATGCTCACAGGAAAGAAACAGAGATTCAGGCTCTTGAGGTGGGAAGTAACTAGCATACTAGAAACTTAGAAAGTGGTAGAAGAAGAATCTGGCCCAGGCATGTCTGACTCCAAAATCCATCTCCTAAACTATCCATCATACTGTCTCAATAGCTCAGCCAGGTATGAAGAATATCACTTGTCAAGTTCTTGCCTGGAAAGTTCTTTCATGTAGTCAGAGCTCTAAACAATGGTCAGTCAGACTTTGAGTTCTCATATCAGTTCTGTTTCAACTGTAATTTGAAGCCAGGGTCCATTTTTCTATGGATCCCCTTGATTCACTGCAGATGATTACAGACTTTGACCTGCTTCATCTCACCAGGCTCACAAGCTGGTATGTTGCATCAGCTTCTTGAGATTTATCCTGGCAAGGCCTGATAGATGAAAACCCTAAAGCAATCAGCTGCCACCAAGGGCAGGTTGTCAACACGTGGGACAGCAACTCCATAGTTCTTGGCTTTATCCAGGCCCTCTTAGTTTTTGTGTTAGTGTCTTGTTTAATAGCACCAAGACACAAGTTGTTATTAGAGAAAGAGCACAGGCTTTCACCAGGCAGGCCTAGATTTCGATTTGAGCTGTCATTTACCAGCTGAATGAACTTGAGAAGATCACTTGACCTGCCTGAGTCTGTGACCTCATTTATTAATTGGAGCTGATAATACCTACTACCATTAGGGTTGTCATAGTGATTGGACAAGAGAATGTGTATAAAGCAGATCATGATATCAGGCTATGTGTAGAATTATTTTGGGGTGCATACAAGACTGATAGAGAAGTGGGAAAAGTGAAGCAGGAAAGGGAGGGCAGCCAATAAAGGGTGCAGTGTTAAGCTGGCTACCACAGTGGGCAACTGGAACCTCATCCTCAGGAAAACTGGGAAACAGTGAAAAGCCCTCAGTTCAGAATTATCCCAAACAATGGCTGAGGAAAATGAGATATTTATTTACCATTTCCTGAGAGTCATTAGTTGAGGGCTACTCCAAAAGTGTGTTAATTTTCCCATCTTTCCCCATTCACGGAAGTGGGAGGGGTAGGAATGAGCCTTCAGGAATGTAGACTTAGACACTGGCAGTTGGAAGTGGACCAGATCACCCTGAAAGGACCATGTACCATAAGCAGAGCATCACAGCAGGGCATCTTCTCAAAGTAGGCAGCCATGCTGCTCAATATATTGGTCTCACTCTCTTGTCCCTTTGCCATCTCATGCCCCTTCGAAGTCTCTCTTCTGCCATTTTGCTGAATACAATGTGGGAGTACTCACTATTCTCCTCTGTAATCATGTTCTTATTTAATCTGTATGCTTCATGCTTAATCTCTTTTCTGCACTACATCTGCTCTTCCCTCCAACCCGTATTACTATCCGCTTCTACACACCGTCTTATACTTAAGTCTCTCATGTTTGAGTCATTATTCTTTGTTGCCCCATCTCTGGCAACCATCAACTTTTTTTCTCAACTGTTTAGGAGTCAGCTTTTGTAATATTTCAGAAGTCTCTTCTTCCATGACTTATGTTAGCAAAAGTATTTCCTTCCCTCTTGCTCCATGAAAGGTCATACTAGCCATTCAAAATGAGTATTTAGGAACAGAGCACTGTAGCGGACACTGCAGATTGCTCAGCCAATAGCCATTTGATCCCCTCCTTCTTACCAAGAATGTATTGACTTTTTTTTACCCTTCAAGAAGCCACATCCCAAAGAAGAGGCCAAGACCAAAGGAAAAATACTTTTTGGTATAAGCAATCAGGGTGCTAGCCCTTCCCTTGCAAGTGGCTGGTTCAGACATTGTCAGGTTAGGCAGTGCTGGCCAATAAGTCGTAAGAAATACCCATTGCAGGTCTCTGGGAAAATGTGCCTTTTTAATGAAAAGAGGTCTCTTTTTCTTCTGCTTCTGACAATTGTCACCTGCATGTGATACCAAGAATTGCCATAATCCTCCTGGAACCAAGAGGAAAATGTGGGAGAATATTGGAACTAGAGCCACCATGTCGTTGAGCTGACTCCACCAACCCTACAGCCAACCTGATTATTTAAGCCATTTTAGTTCAGTCATCTGTCCCTTGCAACTAAAAGTACTCTGAAATAATATAATGAAGTCCTTAGACTTTAGAACTTTGTTTTTAAGAGATACTTATGAGAGCATGATTTTAACGCATAGACAATCTGCTCACAAATGTTCATAATGGCCCATATATTTTCATGGGGCTTGGCCACATTTTCTAGCTTGGTGTTATTATGTAGGAATCAGCATTAACAGACACAGGAGCATATCTAAATGAACCCTTCTGGCCTTTAATTAATGCATCTCCTGAAAAGTTGGGTGGAAACTGAATTTTTCCTGCATTAAAGAATAAGCTAACTAAATTAAATAATGTTTTTGGAAGTGTTCTGGATAAACCTGAGGTGGTGATAGCTTATGAATCACTTTAACAATAAGATTTCCTTTAAATAAGCAAGCCCATGGCAAATCCTTTTGAGTTCAGAGGAATTCTTTTATAAAAGTATATATTCTCCCTGTGATAAAAGGTTCCTTAAGTTGGGGTTTGGCTTCAGGGAATATGTGAATCCCATGATATTCTAAGCAACATTCTGTGTCTATGTGTAAATGCTAATTTCTCTGAGAAGATACTAAGCTTTCATCAGATTCTGAAAGGAGTTTATACTACCCTCCTACTCCATAATAAGGAGTTAAGAGCCACTGCTAATGTACGTGTGTTCAAAGCCTGGATTTTCTTAAAGAGGCATACCCTTATATTTGAAGGCAATCTGACAGAGGGCTAAAGCAATATTTTGAGAAACTAATATTCATATCCAATTTGTAAATTCTCAGATTTCACACCAGTTGTCTTTATTTTCATGAGGCCTCCTTAGGCCCTATGGGAAAAAATATGCAAAGGAGACTTTGGAACTAGTTGCCATGGCCCACATTCTCAGACATGGTAGACTATTACAGTAATGGCCCCCAATTTTTTTCACATGGCTCTGTATCCAGCCCTTGGATGGTCACAGCCCATATTGACTCTGAGCTTGGCCACATGACATGCTTTGGCCAAAAGAACAATAGTAATTGTGATAGAAGCGGAGACTTGAAAAAATACTCAAATGTTAGGGATTTCCCTCTTTTACTGTTGCTCAAGTCCCTGCCACCACCTCCTTATGAAGAAGCTTGGGCTAACCTGATGGATGATGAGAAACATATGATCTAGTCACCCATATCATCCCAGCCTACATAGCCAGTCAATCTCAGAAGCATAACTATGTATTTGGGTGGCAGCTAACCATAGGCACATGAGTGAGTCCTGTTGAGACAGCAGTAGGACCACCCAGCTGAGCCTAGCCCAAACTATAAGGCTTATAAACTAAGTAAATAATTTGTGGTTTTAAGCCATCATTTGGGGTTGGTTTGTTATGCAGCAAAAGCTAACTGATATAGGAGGGAAGAGAATGGCATTGGTTGTGGCTGTGCAAGGGAAGGGGACCAGAACTTTTGTAACAGCTCCAGGCCATAGAGATGTTCAGTGGCAGTTCCTGAAGCAGGGATCAGCAAGTCACATTGAGCTGGATGGAGGCCAGAGGGTTAACAGGATTTGTACACTGGGTCCTCACTGATGCTGACTTTGCTGAAATTATCTGGGCCCCAGAAAGAGGAGACCTCTGGGCTCCTCCCTTTAGCCACTCTATCTCTCACCAAAGGAGGTCTTGGGAAGTAGAGGGTAGATAAAGTTTTTTAAGCATCACTCAGGCTCTTGTTTTTTCCCGTGCTTGGCATGATTTGGCAAAACAAGAATTATAAGAGATTAAGAGAAAAGAACATCAGGAATTGAGTGTCAGAGAAGGAGAAGGGGAATGAAGGAAAGAAAAACAAAAGAGAAATTAGAAATGTCAAATATCGCCCAGACTTGATCATAAAGAGCAAGAAAAAAAGCATATCATTATTGCTTTTAGGTGCTTACATGCCCAGTAAGCCTTTTAACCTTCCTAACTTTCCTAAAGAAACTGAGGCTCACATAGTTTATGTGAATTGCTCTAAGATTACACTGCCCCAAAGTGGCAGAACCAGGACTTGAGCCAGTACTCATCTCACTAAGAAGTCTTGATGCGGACATTAGTAATAGACAACATTTTTATGGTGTATACTATGTGTGGCACACTATACTAAGTGCTTTACATGATTAATCCATTTGATACTCAGAACAGTGAGGTACCGTGATTATCATCATCCCCATTTCAGAGATAAGGAAACAAAGACACAGTGGCTAAGCAACTTGCCTAAGATTACTTAACTGTTAAGTGGTGAAGCAACAGATATGAACCCACCTAATCTGGCTTCAGAGCCTGCACTTTTAGCAAATACACTATTCTTCCTATCAAAATGCTACCAGACTCCAACCCCACTGCTGCTGCTGCTGCTACTCTCCAGCCCCAAGTGGCCCGGGGCTGGGCTCATGGTACCAGGACAGGCCTCAAATGAGGACTGATCACAGTGTAAATATCTGTGAAGGCAGAAAAATCCCCAATATCAAGTAGAACCTCCTGAACTTCAGACGGAAGCATTAAGGCCAGTGATGAGGCCTGGCTGCCTTATGCTCTTGCCAGAGCCAAGCACACCTCTGGGATACAAATGTATGGAGAATGGGATCTGAAGACCAGCTGAGTGCACTGAGCTACATGGGAAAGAACCAGGAATGGCTTCTTCCCATTTTGATACCTGTTCCTTTGGAAGCTGGGAAGAGACTGTGCAGGGAGCTGTTTGAAGAAAGAATGAGGGATTGTATAAAGGAAGATGAGGGCTTAGAGACAATTCTACAAAGACAGGTGGAGGGTAGGGAGGTCATAAAAGAAGAGGCGCTCCCCTGGGAGGAGGGAGTTTGTATTACTGACTGCATAGCTCATAAATTTAAGACCATTGGGATCCACAGGTGTATCCCAGGTGTACCCAACATGAGTCTGGTTCAGAACTGGAATCCCTAGAAGTCTCTCACTATTTAGATCTTAGATAATAATCTCAGAAGAATAGAGAGGGGAAGATTTTTGAAAGTAAAATTTAATTCAGAAATCTGTTTAGTTTTTGAAGTTCCTCTAAAAGAAAATCAATTGCCTTTGTCTCCCAATCTCCACTAGCATTACTCTTTTCCAATTTTCTTCTGTCACTAACACACTTAAGGCCCTGCAAGGCAAGACACATTCGCAATAACTTTAGCATGTGGATTCATTTTTTAAAAGGAAAAAAGAAAAAAGGGGAAAAGGCTTTGATGACGGTGACAATGCTCATTCTTGTGATATGAATCTAATTGGAATAAGGAGACCATGGCTTTGGCAACCTAGGGAGTCTTTTTTTTTTGCTAGGAAATCCCTAGATTTCTGGGCTTCAGGGGGTTTCAGCAATAAATTACCTGCCCCCATTCCACATATAACAGAAGAAAAGGAATATGAAGTGCTTGATTTCTCTCCTCCGTGATTTGAAGTGTTTCTAGGGAGAGTGTTAACGTTCTCTAAAACCTTAAGGTGCGTATTTAAATTTCTGAGATGGAAGTTAAAGGTAAGGAAAAAACACAAGGTTTCCAAAGAGAATTCCAGAATAAGTAACCATGGAAACCGTTCCAAGGTCTTCAGAATAGTGTCACATTGAGCTTAGAGACAGCAAGCCCCATTAGCGGGAAACCCTAAAGCAGAGAAGCTGAGCCAAGGAGTGAAATGAATTGAAAATGAATGAAGCAATTTTTAATAACCAGGTGAATCAGACTTAGTATGCAGTGAAAATCAAGGTAGCAAAAATCATCTGCTTCTCTAAATGAAAGATGCAAACATAGGAATGCTTTCAGTAGCCCTTCTTCCTGTGGGCTGTATTCCAATCACATACATAACCTTAGGCTTAGCAAGCGTATCAGTACCAGATTTCAAAACTTCATTCATTCCCATATATTTATTCATCAGTTCACTCTTTCATTCAACAGCTGTTATAATGTATCTGATGCCACATTTGTTCACCCATTCATTCAATATTTATTGAGTACTTACGATGTGCCAGATACTCTACTAGGTACTGGAGATATTACAGCAAAAGAGACAGATATACTACCTGTCTTTCAGAGCTTGCTCTCTAGCTTAACACTGAGTTCTCTAACCTCAAGGAATCCACAATTTCCTTAGGAGAAAAAGAAATACGGGCATAGAAAAAAGTAAATGCTTATAGAACAGCTATATCAGAATTCCAGGCAACAATACAAGCAATGACGAAACCAATATGTTTCCATTTTTCCCATTTTATCACTGCTGAAGCTCATTCTCAACCTTGTCTCCAGCTATTTAATACATTGCCAGATTCCTTTGTGATGGAGAATCCTTAATGAGGTGCATATTTTGAAGTAAATCCACCCAATGCCTGTTTATGTTTCGTTCATCCCTTAACTTATATCTCCAAAGACAAATTTGGTTATAGGTGAATTTCCAAATCCACCTTATGAAGTGGTGGTATGAGAAGAAATGTATTTTGAGCTTAGCTACTTTGAGAACACCATAAAAGACTGGTCCACTTTGAAACAGGTCCCTGAGCCTGTTCTCAGCCTTTAGGAACTACTAAAGGCATCTTTACTCTCATCTTTGGATTTGGGCCAGTACTAGAAAACTCCACAGAATTCAGAATAAAACCTTAGGTTCCTACCTTTTAGAAGAGCAGGAAAAAGTGTGAGTTGTATGAGAAGAGAAAAAATGGAATATGAGCATCAAACTTGACCATGGATCTCACACTGATGACCATGTGAAAATGGGACAGAGTCAGGCCCAGGTGGAAGGCAGATCTCCTTCCTCTCACCTGGCACCTGGCATGGCCCCCTACCTTTTTTGAGTGACACAAGATAACTAATTCGTTACTTGGGAAGACCACTGTGCTCACTCCAAGAAAGTGACCATTGGGTTGTAGAAGTGAGACGACTTTTTTTAACCATTGGCTACATAATTCTTAAGATGCACTGGTGGAAAAACTATGTGATAGATGAGGGGAGCGAATATTCCCATGAGCTGTGTTTCCTTTCTATTTTATCTCTAGTCTATTTATCATTGGCAGAGAAATGGAGCTAGTGAACAAAACAAAACCGTGATTCTGAGCTATCGTGAATCCAAGATGGCTAAACTTGAATAAAGACGAGTTGGGGTGAACGAGTGCCAAGAGTTTATGGTAAGACCGATTGATAGACCATTCTCAGGTGGTCTTCATGAGGAGAGAATGCAGACTCTGGTTCATTTTAATTCCCTTAAATTTCTTGATGAATCAAAATCATTTTCACTTCATTGAGTTTTGATGGTAATTGGGTGATGAGCTACTTATTTGTCAGAAGTTTATAATTAGCACAGAAAGAAAAGGAGTCAATACTGCTTGTCTTGTTTGCCTTCCTCTAAGGCAGAGGTCATAAATTGCAGTTAGCTACCTTCTTCATGGAGATTTCTTTTTGTTTTTTATTTTCCTTGGTAGAGGGGAAGGCAGGGAACGGTGTCTCAAGTTCTGACTCAAGCTCACAACTTGATACCTGGCCTAATTCTTACCACTCCAAAATTTAGTAGTTTAAAACAATAATCACTTATTAACTTATGATTCTGCAGGTTAGCAATTTGGCCTGGGATCAACTGGACAGTTCTTCTGGTGGTCTTGCCTGGACTTATGCATACAGCTGAGTCGGCAAGAGTATTGACTAGAGGCTGATTGGTCTAAAGTCGCCTCACTCATATCTGGTGGTTGCTGCTGGCTGTTGGTTGGAACATTGTAGATAATTGGGTCACACATCTTCAGCAGGCCAGCCCAGGTTTATTATTTGATAGAGTTCTTAGGGTTCCAAGGAGTATCAAGAGAGGATAAGCTCAGTGCAGTAGCACTTCTCAAGTCTCTGATTCCATCATGTTTTCTAATACCCCACTGGTCAAAGCAGTCATGGAGTCAAGCCTAGATTCAAAGGGTGGAGAAATAGATTCCACATCTTGATGAGAATTGCCACAAAGTCACATTGCAAAGGGATATGCATACAGAGAGCACAGGAGTTATTGTGGCCATTTTTGCAAATAATTTACCACACCCCTCTGGCAGTTCCAGATAGTAGCCCATGCAAGGACTCTCTGACATCTGGCTAGCAGTGTTACAGACTTGGTTGGACTCCATGTTTCATGTATTTTCTATGGTGAAATGAGATGGTTTGGAGGAAACAAAGGAAAAGATGTGAAGTGTTTAAAGTTGCCAGAGGGTATTGTTTCAATTACAATTCATATCTCTACAAGAACAAAATCACACACATATGTATATTTAATATATATGTACATACACACAAATTATGTATATACACATACATACTGTGTTCTTTTGGTAACTATGCAGGATAGTACAGAGTCTAAGCACCTCTTTCTTTTAAATCAAAGCACTGTTGATCATGTCTAGTCAAATCTTGACTTATTCATTTGATAGCAATAGAAAGTCTTCACATCAACTTGTAAGCTGATCCATGTAATCCCCTTTAAAACACACATACAATTATTATATTTTCAAGCTAAACAATAAGTATTTAGAGTGATAAGATTTTCTTTTCACTTTCTTTCTTTTATGACAACATCTGTTGGTCCACTCCTGTCATTTTGTGTAAGGGCATATGCTGGAGATTACAAAAGCAATGGTGATGTGGATGAGAGAGATATTGTATAATTCATCTAGGTAAGAATACTATACATAATATATATTTTTAAAATACATTTAACCTGGAGGGATATAATAAGGTAATAGCTAAACATATATTTCAGCTGTTTAACCAACTTTGTCATGAAAGCAAACAAAGGTATTATAAAGACCCAATATTAGTCAGGGTTTGGTCAGGAAATCAGAAACCACTCTAGGTAGTCCAAGAAGAAAAGATTTAATTCAGAAATTAAATACTTACAAAACCATTGGAAGGGCTGAGGAATAAAGGTCAAGAAAAAGTGCCCCCAAGCTTTTAAGAAACCAGGAAGCTGCAGGAATTCTAGAAAGCTGCCATTAATGGTCTCAGCTGCCTGCTGCACTGAAATGGGTGATTTACAAGAGAATGACTAGAAGCTGCTGAAAATCTTACATCTATTGTCTGGTAAAGTCTACACACCTTCTTGTTCTTATAATGGCTTCTGCTTCTCTTCTCTTTTCCAAATCTTGTAAAGGGGCCTCTCCACAGAGGATATTATCCTAGAAGCTGGCTGGCAAGGGTTTCTAGGAGACGCCAGCACCTGGGCTTCCAGCTCCTCAGGAGAGGGCAGATCATAGAAAGGAATGGAAATGAATACTTGTCAAAGTAAAACCATCCATCACAGACTCCCAACTCCTCTTAACCTTATTTATGAGACTGCCACTATTTATGAGACTGGAACCCCATATTGTACCAATATATTTTAATCAATCTATACCTACTAGTTTTCTGCTTTTTTCCTAACCTGTATTGATGTATCCATGTAACGATCAAAACTAAAAACTTTCATGGCAATGGTATACTTCTTTTATTTAATATATTTAAGCACCCTTGAGTTCTTGTGCAAGTGGATTTCTAATATTTTTTCCTCTGTTATAAAAACAGTTACTTTATACAAATAGCTTCATTTCCATTTTTGAGTTAATTTCTTAAGTGTTATTTCCCAAATGAATTAATTATTCAAAATGCATAATCAGTTCCTTAAAAAATATTGTAGAATAGTAAATTTATACTAATAAACATTATGCAGTGCAATCTTACACCATATGGCATTAATCAATCTGTTACTAGCTTTTGTTTTCCTTTGGGTATATAATGGATTAAAAAGTAGAACTTCACACTAAGACATCTGGCTTTAAAACAATTTAAGTTACAAAGAGATATATAATTTTTGCCTTCTCACCATCTTTCTTGAGTCTTCCAATTCCACTAAGAATTTTTCACTAATTCCCCCCAGAAATGTCCACCTCCCAAACTTTTGATTACTCCTATCCTTCCATAATTTATCCAGTGTAACCCTATGTTGAACCCCTGTCATAGAATGGGAAGGGTCTCTGGATAGTATAGGCCACATCTTAGGGGTCCTGAGAGGCCCTGGGAGGCAGCCCACACTCCAAAATTGCCATTTGCCTGAAAGTGGACCAGTGCTCCCTGCTCCAGGACTCCTAGAGAGAGTGATTGGGTCACCACCACATTAGGTTCTATATGGAGTTCTCTCCTTCAACTCTTGACATCTTCAACTACTCCCCTTAATTGCCCTCTCCCTGCCCCTCAGAAGGTTAAGAATGTGGCCATGACTCAAAGCTATGCTAAAAGGCCACCTCCTCTAAGAGGCTTCTCTGATTTTCCAAATAAAAGGGGTCTCACTGCAGAATTGTCATGATACTACATCTGGACTGGTTTCTTCATAACTTTAATTTTTTCTCATTTTTGAAATGATCCATACTCATTGTAGAAAAGTTGAGAAACATGGAAAAGAGTAAAGGAAAAAAATCACTCAATCCCACAACGCCCAAAGATAATCATTGTTAACATTTTCCTGTGTTATCCTTTAGGTTTTTCAATTATTTAAAAAAAACATAATTGAGAGCATACCATGGATACAAGTTTTTTTACTTAACATTTTATCATGAGTATATTTTCACATCATTAATTTTTTGATGTCTCATTTTAACAGTAACATAATTCTATTGTGTAGATGTACTACAATTAACTAATTCTCAGCATTTCAATATTTGAGTTTTTCCAGTTTTATATATAATATACATTATATATATAATGCTGTGATATTATGTATAATGCTGTGATAAACATCCTTAATAATAAATCTTTGTCCATACGTCCATTTCTTTATGATAGGTTTCTAGAAGTGGTAGTATCCTAGTGAGTTCAACAATGCTTATATTTAAGAATTAGGCAAAATTAAGGGTCCTCTCTGAAAAATAATGCAATCAAACATATAACTGCACTTTTGCACACACTTTAAGGAAATTCATCTGAAGATCATGTATAGATTTCCAAGGGGTCCAAAAATCTCTAGGTTAAATATATTTGAATTACTGGATCAAGAGATATGAAAAATTTAAGGATACTTATAAATATTCCTACATTTTTCTCCAGAAACATCTATCTGTCCCATTTTTGTGATACAGATACTACTTTCTACCTTTTACCATTGTTATTTATGTCTTATCACCTCTGCTAGACAGTAAGCCTTCTGAGGGAAGAGTCATGTCTGATTTGTCTCAGAATTTTCCACAGGACCAAGAAAAGTGCCTAACTCACAATGATGTTCAGTTAAGAGTCACTGAATCAATAACTCAATTTGGAAGTCAGCAAGTTCAAAGAAGAGAAAGTTCCAAGTTTTATCATCTGAAAAGTGATTCTGGGTGGGATTCATATCCACAATAAATAGTACCAAGAGATGGTCACTGGAGCCCTCACCAAGTCTGATACACAGGATGGAGCATTCCACTTTGAATAGCTAAGGAACAATGCTGCAAATAGATCTTCAGATTTCAAAGCAAGTGATAAATGCTCTATTTTTTGCAGTGTGAAGGGTGGCTATTGCCTGTCTCTTTGATACTGAGGACTCTTTGCACCACCGACTGACCATCAATTACTTGCCAGTGAAGTATTGCTAAGAACCACAATGAGCTATTAACTCTGATTAAAATTACAAGTAAGTCAAATTACTAACCCTCAGTTAACTCCTTGCATAATGCACATCTTCCAAGCAATGTGGAAGGAAACAGATATCTTGTGGCACACATATTTAGTGGCCTATACAACAGCCATTCCCCTTTTCTGTGGGAGAAGACTCATTCTAATTTAGCTGAGGTTGGCAATGTGCCCGGGCTTAAAGGGTGACTATAATAAATGAGAAACCAATCGAGACAATTCCATTCCCCCTTTCCATGTGCAGACTTATCTCACATAACGACTGCTCAGTTAACGACTTTTTGTCATAATGGCTCTTAAAAAGTTGTACCACTTTTTGAACAATGACTGCCTTTTCCCCAATATATGTTGGCTTTTTCACCCTCAAAACACTAAACAAATAAGAAGCGACATGACATTATCTCAGTTTCAGACTAAGTCATGCCCACCAATTTTACCTGACATATATTTACTAGTCAGAGCTTACCATATGGAACAAATTTGAATTGAGTGTCATGTTTGAATGAGCCCCAAATGATCTTCTTTGCATATAGATACCAAGTGAGATGGATGAACACGTGTCACCTACATCTCTTTAGTCTTTGTGCATGCACAATTTCATGTTTTAAATTTTTCAACATGTTTCAAAGCACTCTTATATTTATCTTTTATTTTGTCCTAAAGGTGATTTCTAGGCTATAACTTTCTATTTAAGTGCAGATAGAGTACAAAATAACCACAAAACCCCCTCTCTGAAGTTGGAAAGGTGGTGAAGCAATGGTGTTGACAAAATAATTTATCTTCTAAATAATGATTCCCTCATCCTCTTTTCCACCATCCCTACCCCATCTACTTTTTCTACATTACATTTTGTGTACAAATGATTTATCTACTTTCATTTTCAATTTGTTTGTAATCTCTTATAGAAACTTGTTTTCATTGTTCACATGATACATTTTCTTACCTGTGAAAATTATGTGGTTATCGTGGATTGGGAAAGAAATCTTATAATTTTTCTTTTTAATATTAATAGAATTTAGTCTATGGCCATGGTACCCTGAACATGCCCAATCTTGTCCGACCTCAGAAGCTAAGCAGGGTCTGGCCTGGATAGTACTTGGATGGGAGACCACCTAGGAAGACCAGATGCCGTAGGTGTCAAAAAATTAATTAAGTTAGTAAGTAAGTAAGTAAGTAAGTAATGGATTTTAAAAAATAACAGCTTCCCACTAGTGGTGAGGCTTTCAAGAATGAATTAAAGTCATAAAAAGTAAGAGATTAGCTTAATTACTTCTCAGTTCACCTTGTAGTTAGGGATGGAGATGAGAGTCAGTTCTGACCAAAGAGAAGTAAAGTCTCCTGGGGAACCCCTGGGAAAGATACTTCTGCCCATTATAAGAATACTTTTCTCCCTTTCTCATCTTCCTACTCTGGATTTTAAGACATCTTAAAGACTGGTTTGTATAGAGCTATGGCAGCCTTCATGTGAACTTCAGGGAGAAAATGACAAGAGAACTACACAATGCCAACCCAGTGCCCTGACATGGTAGAGCTGAAGAAATAATCCTAGAACTTCTGCTCTTGGTCTTCTCGTTAGGGAAAGTTAGTATTTAAAACAGTGTTAGTTATGATTTCTATTATGTGCAACCGAAACATTCCTAAATGATGTCATACCCCTTAGTCATTAAAAGACAAATTAAATAATAATGATAATATGTTTCCCTTTGTATGGTGATTTTCAATGTCTAAGTGTTTTCATGTTCCGATGGAAGGCTGCCTTTTACCCTGATCACCTCCACTCTAAGCTTCCATTACAAGTCTTGCTATCTCCCTGATTATCTCTTCTCTTACAGCTGTTCTTAATTCTCTACTCTGACCTAATTTGTAGGTAGAGCTCATCTCTCTTCTCTTGGTTTCTACAGAGAACTATTTACCGAAGGCATTTGTGTATAAAGCTGACTTTACTTATGATGTGATTTTACTTTATTTTTTTAAATATCCATTTTTTTTAACATTTTATTTTTTTATTTTTTAAACATTTTGATATGATTTTATACCACAAGGCAAATCAACTTAAAGTGACTATTAAACATCTTTATCTTCATAAAATATTTAGGCCACCCTTCCACATTTGTTAGCCATGCTGCTTATCTTCTAAAACTCCTTGCTTACCCAGTTTTGGGATCGTCATCAGGGTCCCCCTGAAAACTCATTCCTCTCACAATACTATGCAAAGTATTTTACCTCTTTATATCTCTACCAAGGTGAGCAGCCACTTCTGCATATCATTATTATATATTTTGTTACAAAATGGGCCAAATACTCCACTGGCAGAGGTTTTGAACTATCCATCCTTGCCTTCTCCCTCACTCCACAGTCCCTTGGATGAAAGAGACCAGAAATATAGTTCCTCATTGCTATGAATTAAGCCACAGCTTTAGAAGGAAAGTGGTGGATACAGTTAGTTTAGATTTTAAATAAAAATTTTTTTCTCTGTTTCAAAATATTAGGGTTGAAAGGGACATTGTGATAGTGTTAAAAAGAGCACAGAATTGGAGTTTGGAAGACCTAGATTTCAATCTAACCGAGCTCTACTATTTACAACAATCTTATGATCCCAATGTCCTCATTTGTAAAAACATGGAGAAAGGATGTACTAAAGAATATCTGTGGACCTAGCTGGCTCTAGGAGATTCTAGATGAGGAATCTGGGGCCTGAGAAACCAGATAACATAATATTTAACTTACCAAATGTGGTCAGTCTTCTATTTTTACTTCTGGTGCTTGACTTATCAAGGTTAATTGTATACTTGATATTTTGTTCAAATGTTCTATTCCCTTCCCTTGCTTCCAAAGTTATATTCGTCTTAGTACCAACACTGCAGAAAGGAGGAAATGAAAGCTTATAAAATACAGAGTGAACAGACATACTTACACATGTGGGGAAAAATATGTGTACAGAGCTGTGGCTTTGTTTGTAATAGGAACAGAGTGAAAACAACCTAAATGTCCATCACTAAAAGACTGGTTTACCAAATTATGCCATATTCCTAATATGCAATACTAGACAACCATTAAAAATAATGAGGCAGATCTTTATGTACTGATATGAAAAGTGCTCCAAGATAGGTATACAGATAGACAGACATCTATGTATCTGTATACACACACACACAGACACACATGCACTCACACACAGAGTTATGGTGCTCAATAATGTGTATACTACACTGCCACTGATGGAAAAAATATATGTATTTTCTTGACTGCACATAGAGTATCTCTGGAAGGATATACAAAGAGATGGTAACAGTGGTTGCCTTCTGGGATGGGAAATAAGGATTTGAGGTATGAAGCTAGGAAGAAAAGTTATCTTTTATTGTTTATTCTTTTGTATCTTTTGAATGATGTACTACATATATGCATTGTCTGTTAAAGTATAAGTCGAATTGACTTTTTAAAGATTAAAAAATCATTTAAAAATCTTTTAAAGAGACCTACAGAGTAAAATGAGGTATGCCCATTATTGGCGAGTTTCAATTGCCCACATTCTTTCTATCCTAAACTGATAAAGGTTTCCATGTCCTACCTAGGCCTAAAGAAGATATGTGACCTAAAGTTGTGATAATGAGTGGTGTCTTTATTTGTAATTCGCCTGAGCCTTGCCCTCTTAGAGTCACTCACCAGACCTTGGGTACTAACTTTTGAGCTCATTAAGGAAAATTTATGTCCCTGTCTTGGGACAAGCAGCCATCATGGGCAACTACTGCTAGACATCTCTGACTTTTTCTGGCCTAAGTGTGAGGCAGCCCTTAATCCATAGGGGAAAGGGCATGGATACTGAAGTCAGGCAGACCTGAACTGGATCACCAGATCAACTTATTAATAGTCACACATGTTACTTATGTTCCCTAAGCCTCTAGCTCATCTATATGATAAAGTAGTGGCAACTTCTTCACAAGGTTGTTTTGAGACTTTCAAGACATTAGCAATGCACACAGCTAGGGCTGAATAATCATCCATTTCACTTCTCCCTATTTCTCCACTTGCTTCACTGCCACCCATTAATCATCACCCTCCTCGTTTTTTCATAGTGGTACCTAAGTTGATGTTTCTTGAATAGTTTTTCTAGAGCAGTGCTTTTCAGCTGAAAGCAACTGTGTCCCTCGGGGATATTTGGAAGTACCTGGAGACATTTTGTCACAACTGAAGGAGGGGGTGCTATTGGTACCTAGCATCCAATCTTGGTAGCTCAGACCAGTAAAACCATCCAGCTAGGTCCAGTCCAAATTGCTGACCTGTGAAATCATGGTTTGTTGTTTTAATTGCTAAGTTTTGGAGTTGTTTGTTATGTAGCAAAAGCTAACTGATACAATAAGTATTTGTGGCTTTTTATTACAGTTTGAGGCTCTTTGCAATAGTGCTGCTATGAACATTTTGTACACAACTTGTCCACATACGCATGAAGTTCTATTGAGTACTGGAGTGAAAATGCTGGTATATCTTCCTCATTCTTAAAGTACAAAATTGTATACATATACACATCAAAACAGAGCTTCATTTTCTTTTCATAACTTCCCTTTGTTGCCTTCAGTTTCAGCAACTGCTATGGGCCCATTTTTCTAAAGGCAAAGGTAATTTGCAGGAAGCAAGTTCATCATGATTTGTCATAGTCAGACTAGGAGCCCAAACTTCTGATGCCCTGTCTTCAATCTCTTCTACGGTGAAAACATCTTCCATTAAAAAATAATAATAATTTTCTCCTCTACTGAGTATTTACCTCAAAGACTTGAAAACCCATATCCAAAAAGATATTTGCACACCGATGTT
Organism: Rousettus aegyptiacus; assembly: GCF_014176215.1. Taxonomy (NCBI): domain Eukaryota; kingdom Metazoa; phylum Chordata; class Mammalia; order Chiroptera; family Pteropodidae; genus Rousettus; species Rousettus aegyptiacus. Next base: position 5,458,802 of record NW_023416312.1, on the reverse strand, counting down.
TATAGTAGCATTATCATGGTGGCCAGGACATGGAAGCAACTGAAGTGTCCTACGATAGATGATTGGCTAAAGAAGCTGTGGTATATTTATAAAATGGAATATTACTCAGCCATAGAAGAGATGATATACTGCCATTTGCACCAACATAGATAGACCTCAAGATAATCATGCTAAGCAAAATAAACCAGACAGGAAAAGTTGAAAATCACATGGTATCACTTACATGTGAGATTTAAACCTAAAAGCAACAAATGAACAGGACAAACAAACAGACTCATGGACATGGACTATAGACTAGTGGTTACCAGACAGTAGCAGGGAGGGAAGAGGTAGATTGGGTAAAGGGGGTTAAATATGTGGTGGCAGAAAGAAATCTAACAACAGGAGGTGAATACACAGCATAAATACATACATACATACATACATATATATATATATATTCTTTACCATTAAAATGCACAGCTGAATCTTTTTGGATTTTGTTAACCAATGTCACCATAAAAAAATAAATAAAACTTAAAAAAATAATAATAACACCTACATCTAATGCTATAAAGAAAAAGCCACATCAAGACCAGTAGGAGGGACAGATAAGCGAAATGGGCTAGTCTCACACCCGCGCATGGCAGTTGAACACTGTTACAGATAGCAAGGTACAGAGGCCCTCCTGAAGGAACAAGGGGCCCTAACCCCTCACAGGAGCTCCCCAGCCCAGGATTCCACACCTGGGAAGAGGAGTTCCCATAAAATCTGACTGTAAAAATCAGTGGGAATTTTGGCCACCTGGGTGAGAGGAAAATAACCTGAAAACCTAGATGGCCACTTTAAAAGGCCTGCACCCTGTGGATGTGGCCAATCCCCACAGCCAATCAGCCCGAGAGTCAATCCCATCCTCTGAGGTGCAAAAAATAATCAAGGTTATGCTATAACAGGAGAACACATACAACCCACACAAGGAACATACCCAGAGCCTCTGGTGTAAGTTATCAGGGAGACTACACCACTGGGCCACGAAGGACATCTAGTACATAAAGCCACCTGGCCAAGGTTGGGAGATGTAAAATTCTTTTGAATGCATAGAAAAAAACACGGAGAGGGAAGTAAAATGGGAAAACAAAGAATTGTGCCACAAATGAAACAACAGGCCAAAACTCCAGAAAAAAAGCTAAATGAAATGGAGGCAAGCAACCTACCAGAGACAGAGTTCAAAACACTGGTTATGACGATGCCCAATGTATTTGGAGGAGAATAGATGATCTCAGTGAGGACTTCAACAGAGAGATAGTAAGCATAAAAAAGGACATAGAACCCTTAAAAAAGAACCAGTTATAAATAAAGAATACAATAACTGAAATGAAGAATGCACTAGAGGGAATCGACAGTAGATTAGATGAAGCAGAGGATCGAATCAGCAAGTTGGAAGGCAAGTTAGCAGAAGACACCCAATTGGAAGAGCGAAAGGAAAAAAAGAATCCAAAAAATGAGAAAATTTTGAGAGACCTCTGGAACAACAGCAAATGTACCAACATCTGCATCATAGGGGTACCAGAAGGAGGAGAGAGAGAGAGCAATGGAGTGAGAACCTATCTGAAAAAATAATGATAGAAAAATTTCCTAGCCTGGTGAAGGAAATAGACCTACAAGTCCAGGAAGTTCAGAGTCCCAAACAAGATAAACTTAAACAGACTCACACCAACACACGTCATAATTAAAATACCAAAAGTTAAAGACAAAGAGGAAATCTTAAAAGCAGCAAGAGAAAGACAACTAGTTACTTACAAAGTTACTCCCATAAGAATGTCAGCTGATTTTTCAACAGAAACCGCAGGCCAGAAGGGATTGGCACGAAATATTCAAAGTGATGAAAAACAAGAACTTACAATCAAGACTGCTCTACCCAGCAAGGCCATCAATTAAAATTGAAGGTGAGATAAAGAGCTTCCCACCCAGGAAAAAGCTAGAAGAATTCATCACCAATGAGCCAGTATTACAAGACATGTTAAGGGGACTTCTGTAAAAAGAAGGGGGAAAAAATTCGTAACTACGAATGACAGAATGGCAGTAACTAGATACCTATCAATAATCACCTGCCAATATTTATGTCAGACAAAATAGACTTTAAAACAAAAGCTATAATAAGAGACAAAGAAGGGCATTACATAATGAAAAAGGGATCAATAAAACAAGAGGACAACTCTAGTGAACATATACACATCCAACATAGGAGCACCTACACATATAAAGCAATTATTGACTAATATAAAGGGAGAGAGCGACAGTAATACATTCATAGTAGGAAACTTTGACACCGCATTCACACCAATGGACAGCTCTTCCAGACAGAAAATCAACAAGGAAGCCTTAAATGACACACTAGACCAGATGGATTTAATTAATATTTTAAGAATGTTTTACCCCAAAGCAGCAGAAATATATTCTTCTCAAGTGCACATGGAACATTTTCCAGAGTAGACTACATGTTAGGCCATAAAAGTCTCAATAAATTTAAGAAGACTGGAATCATATCAAGCATCTTCTCTGACCACAATGGTATTAAACATCATCTACAAGGAAAAAAAAGCTGGAAAATACACAAACACATGAAGGCTAAAAATCATGCTAATAAACAATGAATGAGTTATTAATGAGCTTAAGGAAGAAATCAAAAGATAACTTGGGACAAAAGAAAATGAAAACACAACAATTCAAAATCTGTGGGACACAGCAAAAGCAGTACTAAGACAGAAATTCATAGCAATACAGGCCTACCTTAAGAAACACGAAAAAGCTCAAACAATCTAACCTTACACTTAAAAGAACTATTAAAAAAAAAACAGCAGACAAACCCAAAGTGAGTAGAAGGAAGGAAATAATAAATATCAGAGTGGAAATAAACAAAATAGAGTCTAGAAAAATAATATAAGAGACCAATGAGATCAAGAGATGTTTCTTTGCAAGGATAAACAAAATTGATAAACCTTTAATCAACTCATCAAAAAAATAAAATAAAAACAGAGAGGACCCAAAAACATAAAATCAGAACCGAAAAAGAAGAAGTAACCACAGAATCTATAGAAATACAAGATTATAAGAAAATACTAGGAGCAATTATATATCAACATATTGGACAATCTGGAAGAAATGGACACATTCTTAGAAATGTACAATCTCCCAAGAATGAGTCAAGAAGAAACAGAAAATCTGAACCAACAGATTACCACCAAAGAAATTCAATTGGTAATCAAAACACTTCTGAAAAACAAAAGTCCTGGACTGGTTGATTTTAGAGATGAATTTTTCCAAACATTCAATTAATACCTATTCTTCTCAAACTGCTCCAAAAAATTCAAGAGGAGAAAAGTCTCCCTAACTCTTTTTATGAGGCCACAATTACCCTGATTCTAAAACCAATGACATTACAAATAAAACTATAGGCCGATAGCTCTTATGAATATTGATGCAAAAATCCCAAACAAAATATTGGCAAACTGAATTCCGCAATACTTTAAAAATATAATACACTATGATCAAGTTGGATTTGTTCCTGGGATGCAAGGTTGGTACAATGTCCACAAATCAATTAATATGATACACCACACTAACAAACTAAAAAATAAAGGTTATATGACCATATCAATAGATGCAGAAAAAGTGTTAAACGAAATCCAGCATCCATTTGTGATAAAAACTCTCAGCAAAGTTGGAATAGAGGGAACATACCTCAATATGATAAAGGCCATATATGATAAACCTACAATTGACATTACACTCAACGGAGAAAAGCTAAAAGCAATTTCCTGAAGATCAGGAAAAGACAAGGATACCCCTTTCACCACTTCTATTCGACATAGTATTGGAAGTCCTAACAGCAATCAGTCAAGAAAGAGAAATAAAAGTTATCCGAATAGCAAAGTAAGAAGTAAAACTGTTATTTGCAAATGACATGATACTCTACATAGAGAGAACCCTAATGATTCCACCAAAAAAAAAAACCCGCTGTTAGAACTGATAAATTAGCAGGATACAAAATTAATATTCAGAAGTCGGTTTCATTTTATACACGAATGATGAACTGTTGGAAAGAGAAATTAAGAAAACAATCACATTTATAATTGTATTAAAAACAATAAAATACCTAGGAATCAAATTAATCAAGGAGGTAAAAGACTCATTCTCAGAAAATTATAAGTCATTGAAAAAAGGAATTGAAGAGACACAAATAAATGGAAACATCTTCATAGATAGGAAGAATCAACATCGTTAAAATGGATCTAGAGATTCAATGCAATCCCTATCAAAACACCAATGGCATTTTTCAGAGAACTAGAAAAAATAATCCAAAAATTTATAGAAATCATAAAGGATCACCAAAAGCCATGGCTATCTTGAGAAAGAAAAATGAAGTTGGAGGTATCACACTACCTGATATCAAACTATACTATAAGGCTACAGTAATCAAAACAGCATAATATTAGCATAAAAACAGACACATAGATCAATGGAAGAGAATAGAGAGCCCAGAAATAAATCCACGCATATATGGTCATTTAATCTATAACAAAAGTGCAAGAATATACAATGGGGTAAAGACAGTCTGTTCAGCAAATCGTTTTGGGAAAGATGGACAGATACATGCAAAAAAATGGAACAGGACCAGTTTCTTAAACTGTATACAAGAATAAACTCGAAATGGATTAAAGACTTAAAGTAAGACCTGAAACCATAAAACTTCTAGAAAACGTAGGCAGTAAACTCTCTGATATTGCTATTAGTCATTTTATTCTGATATATCTCCTTGGGCAAGGAAAACAAAAGAAAGATAAACAAATGGGACTACATCAAACTAAAAAGGTTTTGTGCAGCAAAGGAAACCGTCAACAAAATGAAAAGACAACCTACTGAATGGGGTTGATATCCAAAATGTATATAACTCCACAACAAAAAACAAACAATACAATTAAAAAATGGGCAGAAGACCTGAATAGGCATTTCTCCAAAGAAAAAATACAGATGGCCAATAGACATATGAAAAGATGCTCAAGGTCATCAGAGAAATGCAAATTAAAACCACAGTGAGATTTTGCTTCATACCTGTCAGATTGGCTATCATCAATAAACCAAAAACCAAGTGTTAGTGAGAATGTGGAGAAAAGGGAACCCTCATACATTGTTGGTGGGTTCGCAAATTGGTACAGCCACTGTGGAAAGCAGTCTGGAGGCTTCTCAAAAAAAAAAAACGGATATATCTTTTGACCCAGCAATTGCACTTCTGGGTATTTATCCAAAGAAAACCAAAACACTAACTTGTAAAGATCTATGCACCCCTATGTTCACAGCAGCTTTATTCACAATAGCCAAGATATGGAAGCAACCTAAGGGCCCATTAATAGATGATTGGATAAAGAAGTAATGGTATGTATATACAATGGAACATTACTCAGCCATAAAAAAAAATGAAATTATACCATTTGCAATGACATGGATGGACTTAGAGGTTATTGTGCTAAGTGAAATAAGTCAGACAGAGAGACAAATACCATACGATCTCACTTATATGTGGAATCTAAAGCACAAAACAAACAAACAAAACAAATCAGAAACAGACTCAGAAATACAGAGAACCAACTGATCGTTACCAGATTGGAGGAGGGTTGGGAAGCTGGGTGAAAAAGATGAAGGAATTAAGAAATACAAATTAGCATTTACAAAACAGTCATGGGGATGTAAAGTACAGTTGGGGAATATAATCAATACTATTGTAATGGCAGTGTGTAGAGCCAGATGGGAGCTAGAGTTATTGGGGGGATCACTTCATAAATTATATAAATGTCTAACCATTATACTATATACATTGTACTTATATACCTGAAACTAATATAAAATAATAATTAAATTTTTTTAACTGCTTGGATTTGTTGCCTTGGGAAAACAGAGATTATGAAGGAGACAAAGGAATTGGAAATCCAGGGTGTGGATAAGGAGGAGAGAGACAAAAATCATTGGAAGAAGAAAAGTCAAAGTACAGAGGCAAAATATAGGAAACATTATTGATATGGTATGGAAATCCCCAAGAATCAAGACAGGGGCAGTATTAGAGGGAATGACAGTGAGGTGATCTAAAATCTTGAAGGAAAGAGAAAGAATGACACAGGGTTGGCAGATGACTGTAACCAGGAGGAGTGCTGGATGCTATAGTCTGATGACCTGACATTCAAAGGTGGAAGTAGGTGTGGTGTTAGTAAGGAATAAGAGAGAATTATCTGGGAAACTAGAACAAATAGCAAGGAAAGGTACCTATCCCACCTTCCAGTCCAGGGATAGGAGTAACATGGGAAAGAAAACAGCTACTACCTGAAAAGGTGGCAGGAAAAGTTGTGTCCTCAAGGTCAGGTTTCATGTAGAGCAAGAAGATAAAGGAAGCATTCAGAGAAGAGATTTAGGATAAATGGAACTTTGTTTATGACTGAACAAGAAGTCCAGAGGGCATAGCAGAAATGTTTAAGTATTTGGGGAAAGGTGGGGGAAAAATCAGGAAGTGGTGTACATAAGCTAGTCTCCAAGGAATCCCCAGCAAGTTCTCCTTTCCTTGTATATTCATCAAGAGGGAAAGAGCCTATTCCCCTCTCCCATGAATGAGTGCTGTTCCTTGACCAATAGAGAACTTCTTTCCTTGGACTTCTCCCTTTTGGGACTCAGCTACCATTCTATGAAAAATCCAAGCCATGTGGAGAGACTACATGGAGGGGAACAAAGGAACTTTGGGCAACTGCCCACTGGAGCTTTCTGCCAAAAGCTTGCATCTACTGCCAGCCATGTGAGCAAGACACATTGGATATTCTAATCCAATCAAGCCCCCAAATAACTGCTTCCCCAGCTGTCGTCATGAGAAGAAGAACCATACAGCTATTTAACCCATTGAATCATGTGAAATAATAAATTGGTTTTAAGCTATTACATTTTTGTGTGGTTTGGGTACAATAGATGACTGAAAGAGGGATGTACAAAGTCATCTGGGAACTAAGGTAGGTAAGTGAGGGGTGACCAAGGAATCTTGAGTTTCCTTTGTGACTGACATCATCAGGACTAAAGGTTTAATGAGATAGACTTCTTTTATCCCTGAGCAACTGGAAGAATGGAATTGCCTTGGGAAGTGTGCCTTCTCCCTGTAGTCTCTGCACTGAGTCACATTCCAATGATGACTTTTTCTGCTCCAGGACACGTTCTCTGCCACTGAAACATGCACATATGCAAGATACAGAGCTCTGACCCTAGATCTGAAGAGGAAGTCTCCAGATAAATTGTGGTTTTAAGCTATATCTTAAAAATTGTTTCTACTTTAAAGGTATCTTCATCTAAAACCATCACCTGGACCCTTGGGAATTAGGACTCTGCCTTGCCCTTCATATAAGATTCCTCCCCCCCTTAAAGGAGATGTTTTCAGTGGTTTTCAGGCTAATATAAAAGAAGCTTAAAGATGCAAATGAACTGAGTAACCATGACAACAAAGAAGGGAAGAAAACAAAACAAACCAATTATGCCTATGCAAATTCCTCCCTGAACCATCGAGGTAAGAGAGAACGTGGCTGTCAGCAATAATGCCTAATGGCCGATGACAAATGCAGAATGAGTTAGGGCTAGTAGCACCTGTGGGGCAGCTGTGGAAGGAGAGGAAGCTAGGCTTTCACAAGTCACTGTTATGGGCTCATGTTCACGATGGTGGTGTGTGTGTGTGTGTGTATGTGTGTGTGTGTGTGTTTATTGAGCACCTATATACCAATGCTTTCAGATAAGGTAATAATGTTTCACTTAATTATCTAATTATCTTCAATTCAGGCCTTCCTGGACTTTTTCTCTAATGGCATCTTAGACATAGCTCCACTAAAGCCCTTAAATCATCCAACTCCAGTTAGCATGGGGTAGAGCAGACCTTCTTCAATTGTAATGTGCACATTAATAATATAGGTATCTTGTTAAACTACAGATTCTGATTCAATGGGGTGGGCCCAAGATTCTGCATTTCTAACAAGCTCCTCCAAGAGTCACACCTTAAGAAGTGAAGGTGAAAAATTAAGAGTGTGGGTTCTATATTGAGACCATCTAGGTTCAAATCCTCACTCCATATGTTAGCTATGTGACCTCTGACAAGCTACCTGGTCTTTCTTCACTTCTTTATTTGTAAAATGGGGATGATGAAAATAGCAAAGAATAGTGTCTATCTCTAAGGATTCTTGGGTGACCTAAATGAGTTTCTGCATTTAAAATGTTTAAGCAGTGACTGGCATGTAGTAAACAATAAATATTAACTATTGTAAACTTCTTATGTATTACTCAATCGAATATTTCAACATACTTACCTTGATCATAGATACTCTCACAACTCTGTGAGAAAATTGGTGCCACTTTACAAAAAAATAAAAAACAAACAAAAAATTTTTAGTGAGGTCATGGTACTAGCTGGAAGTAGAATTTGAAGACAAGCTGTTTCATTCTAGAACTCACAACATCTATGCTGAGTATCAAGAAAGAAAAAACTGTACCTATTCATGACTATATCTTCAGGAAGCTAGCACAAAACCTGTATATACATGGGGCAAAAAATGTTTGCTGAATGAATTACCTACCAGGTATTTTTGTCCTGAATTTAGGGGTCAGTAAACTAGAGTTTAAAAGAATTTTAACATGCCCAATTATACCACAATTGAGACCTGTGTTTTACACCATATCTCAGAGCATCCCAATTAATTTCCAATTATCTATTGTGGGTAGATGACTTGACAATGTATTTTTTTAAACACCTACAGCACCTAGTCTTGAAACCCAGATCCCTTATATATAAAGGCAGTTAACTATTCTCATCACAGAAACAATCATGACTTTATCCACCGAGAGGGATGAAAGTGGTAAAGGAAACTGGTGAGCAAGCACTTGAAAACTACCAAACTCAGTGAGGGCTGCTTGACTTGTTTTGAGGATAATTGACCAACAGAAAGCAGAAATTCATGCATTCGATCATATGAAACTTCTTTGCCAAAGTTTCCCCCTCTATCAGAGCCTCTAAAGGGTATCAGAATCATTAATCTATGCTTCCTCGAACTTTCACCTAATGGGTTAATGGAAGCTTCTTTAATGACCTTATAACTTGAAGAGGGCATCTTAATTTGTGTTTCCCCAAGAATTCAGTGTAAGTAGTTTATCTGGGAGGTTTTAGGAACATAAATAGGAGAGTGGAAAAGTGATTCAGAGAAGGGAAGGCATCCAATAAAGGATACATTGTTGCCTATGGCCATGCCACCCTGAATGTGCCTGATCCCATCTGATCTTGGAAGCTAAGCAAGGTCAGGACTGGTTAGTACTTGGATGGGAGACCACTTAGGAAGACCAGGTGCTGTAGGCATTAAAAAGAAAATACATTGTTAAGTCATCTACCCACAATAGATAATTGGAAATTAATCCTATGGGGATGTTCTGGGACATGATGTAAAACACAGGTCTCAAATTTATCTCACATGAGGGGAAAGGGAGCTGAGGTACTTATAGCCAAGAAGCACTGGATGAAGTCTGCTCTCAGGGTTAGTAGTTCCTTGGCACTTCAAGCCTGCCACATATAGGGTCATAGTGGCCTCAACTGTTCCAGAAAAAGCCCTCAGGCACAGAGATGTAGATGGTGCCATTTGGAAGTCAGTGGGAACACTCTGAAATCATAGAGTTTAAGGGATATGAACAGGAAAGCAACAGAGTCTCCTAAAAAAGAAGCTCCATTTGCTGCTTCCTAGTATAGCAGCTCACCAAGAGAAGAATTATATGGAGAGAAAATTACCTATTTGTCCAACTGAGGTTGTTGAGGAAAGCATATGCAAGTCCTATACATTATAGGCTAAACATTCAACAGTCATTTCCGAAAAGGGAGCTGCAAGGGACAATGGACCACATCTATTAGGTAGAAGAGTGCTGACAAGTGACCCATGTCTGTACCTGTTAACCCTGAATTCATTTAAATGGATTGTTGAATTTGGTTGTAGAAAAGAGAATAAGAGGATCTGTACTTGGAGGAGGAGAGGATGGTAAGGGGAGGTGTGTTTTATATGAGTTATTAGATTTGTTCTTAATCCCAGAAGGAAAAAATACATATTTTTTCTGAACTATCAGTGCTTTCCAGAATCAGTGAGGTCATGGAAACCATAATCTTTGCCATGTGCTCTCACAGCCACAGTTATGCTAATTAAACCAGGGGCTCTAGTGAACATGATAAAATCAGACTTGAGTCTATGGGCTGGAGGGGGATTGGAAAGCATGTGGAGGCTTGAGAAATTGTTTTTGCATTCAAGGCTTAAGTATGAGGCCAATTGGCCCCTGATCTTCCTTTTATTTTCCTGACACTTGGTTCTTGGAAGCCTCCAATACTCCAGAGTGTGAAGTAGCAGACAGCAAGATGTACCACCACCGTTAATCTGATCTGTCATCACCAATGACAGGAGAGAAATCATTCTAGGAGAATTTTAAAGCTGAATTTGGGGTCTAGAGGACTTCAGATGTTGTTGCTATTTTTACTCAGTTGCCTAAACAAAGGGGTTCTGCTGCTGTTGTGGAATTACTAAGGTGGACCTCAAGAAGCCACAACGGACATTCATTAACATTCAGAGCTCTACTTCTAAAGGTGGGGTTAAAATACTGCATATGCTTTCAAATCATCATACAACATTTATTTCAACGACATCTAAAAGAACCCAGAAAAGGTAAATCTGTTCTGTGTGTCTATACGATCTTGTCTCTTTCTTTCTGTCCTCTTCTCCTTCCTGCCATCCCCGGTTCTCCATTCAGAAAATGCCCTTGAAGCATAGAATGGGTCTGTGTATATTTGCATAACAGCAGTCCTCTATATAAAAATAAACTCTGAATAGATTGCTCCATTGTATATATATGCGGGTATACAGGTCACATACATGGATTTATTTTTCCAAGAACAAATGTCTTAATGTTTCTTGTCCTTGAGAAAAATTACCAACTGCCAGATTCTCAAATTCCATGTGGAACTTTGCAATAACGGAAAATATATGTAAAAAGACACAAAGAAATGAAATATAGTGAGGAGTCAGATTTTTGTTTCAATTAGCCCTGGATTTTCAAAAATTTCACAAGTCAAGTAGAAGGCTATTCTTGAAATGGCTTTGTCCTTTACAGAAGGTGAACAATCTCTGGGAAATTGGACATTAAGTAACCAAGACTCATTATTTCCATGAAGCAAAGAGAGGCTATGGTCACAGGATTGGAAAAACAAAGCTTTGGAAACTGACTGCCCTGAGTTCAAATACAAACCCTGCCACTTACTTGAACAAGTTTCTAAACCTCTTCAAATCTGTTCTATCATCTAGAAAATGGGGCTATTTACATCTACATCACAGGGGTATTGTGAAGATGAAGTATTATTGTATGTGAAATCTCCTGGCACAAAGTAGGTTCAAAGAAGTGCGAATGGTCTAAGATTTCACCCTGCTTGCAAAATAACAAACTAGCCTGCCTCAGTTTTACAGATGCTGATAGAAGACAGAAGACTCCTGGATCAGAGGTTAGTATTATATCACAACAATAATAGTAGCCAGATTATCAGCATTTTATGCATCGGCTTCCCAAATCCCAATTCCCACAGTGAGATGTGAAGAGGGCCAGGTGACACTTGCATATGCAAGTAGGTTTTATTACAGGAAAAGAACTGGAGTATGTTGGAGCAGGGAGTGGTGGATCAAGGGGATGTATGAGGGAATGGGCCCTGGAGAGACAGAGGAAGAGGACAGAAAGGGGAAGAATGTGTAATAAGACCCCAGTAAAATGAAGGGGTAGAGAGGAAATAGGTTGAAGGGTGTCTAATGGCTTCTAGTCTTATAACGAGGTGGTTGTTATTCTCCAAAAATGGCCTTACGGATAATTCTAGTTCTACATGCTTTTCCAGAGCCTTACCACACCCTCATCCAAAGATGGAGTCTCTTTTCCCTCCCCTTGAACCTGGCTGTGTCTTTGCAACTGTCTCAACAAAACACAGCAGAAGTGATGTATGACTTCAAGACTAGACTAGAAAAGGCAATATATCTTCCACTTATGCTCTCTTTCTTGGGATGCTCATTCTTGAAACTGAACCACTATGTTGTGAGGAAGCCCCAGCTACACAGAGAGGTCGTGTGTAGGTGTTCTGTCTGACAACCTCAGCTAAGGTCCCAGCCATGTTAGTGAATGAGCCTGCAGATAATTCTGGCCCCCAGTTGTCAAGTTGCCATCAGCCTCTGAGGCTCTACTATGTAAGAGACAAACCATTTCCAGTGTGTCTAGATTCCATGAGCATACTTCTGGAATACATCCGCCCCCTCAATGCTTCCATGTCCAAGTTAAGAGCCCAGGAACTCTCTCCTGCCTTCTGGAGTATGTATGACTACAAGGCTGCTGTTGCTTCACTTTTCTGTCATCAAGGAAAATGAAACACGATGCTATGGCAGGTTCCTCTGAAATGCTTGTATTACTTCAGAATGTGCCTGGTGAGGTAATCACTTACCCTGATGTTTTCAGATTCTCTCAAGTCCATGTGGGTGTTTCCACCATCCCTAACTTCTGCCCTTGTGCCCTATTTGGAGGGCGGGAAAGATGGGGAGATAGGGGGACATTTGTATCTTCCTTTCTCTTTGACCAGTTTCACATCCCAGAACTAGAAGGGTATTCCCTCTCCTGTGTGTGAGAGATTCCCTTACTTATGCTTTGTCCGCATCCTTCTACTCTATGTTTTTTCTATAGCCAACCCTCTAAGCTTTGGTTTCTATTTTATAAGAACCCAACATTGGGAATCCTGAGAAAACCCTTTTCTTTCCCTTGTTAGTCTGACTTTCAAGACTATTATCCTAGTCGGGGCTTTTTAAAAATCTGGTTAATTTAAAGCTAAGCAATGATTAATTTATCCTATGCTATATCTACTTCCTGTCATGACAGCCTTCATCTTATTGCATAATCTTAATAACAGAAAAAATAACAAGTGATTCTTATTCTTTTTTAAAAGCTACCTACCAAAAAGGAAAAATGTATTAGGATAATATTTTAAAACATTATCTTAATATCTAAGCTAAGTTGAAGAATAAAGTCATGAGAACTTGTATATTGGCTTCCATTTTTAATTATATCTACTCTAAGAAAATGAAAATTAGTTTGCCAATAATTAAAATAGAGTTATTTTTATCACATTTTGCATAAATCTGAATTCAAGTTAATTATTATTCTCCAGAGGAGAATTTTCAAGCCAGAGGGAGAAATCTTTAAATATTACCTCAAATACACCATGTATACCACTTTAAATGTGTTTTTTCAGGATAGAAGAAACAAGATCATGAATTTAGAAGACAAAATTCTCATCACCAATAATCATCTGATAGATCTAGAACACACAACAGAAGTCACATTTGTGTTAATGACAATTTGATTTCCCAATATATAGGCTTTTACAATTTTAGGCTAAATTTTTCAAAACTTGGAACACATATTTGGGAAAAGATGAGCTTTGCATATGAATGAGATTAGAGTGGTCAGGAGGTTTTGTTGGGCTCTTTGAACAGAGCCAGGAAAGGTCTCCATCCCTAACTACCTTTTCCAACCAGATGCTAAGGTGCTGAACATTTCATCACTAGAGAGTTATTCCTCTAATTTAGGAACTACCCTAATCAGCAATTCTCTTTTAAAATAATTTCATTAGCTTCACAAAATATTTAATGAGCACTATATACCAGTCACTGTACTAGGGCTCAAAGATGAGTTGGGAATGGGAGGTAGGCAGAGATGAGGGAGAAACAACATATAAAAAATGGATTAATCATGTCAGCAACATCTTAGTATGACTTAGTTTTTCCAGAAGTTATCTTTTCTTCTTTTTGAGAATTAGGCTTAATGAGAGCCTTGGGCATCAGAGGAGAGTGCGGGAAGAAAGAAGAGGAATAGAAGATGGAAGCTAGGTTGAGGGTAGAGAATCTTTTAGAAACCATCATATTTCCTTGATTTAAGTTGTAATTTTCCCCTCCCTCACACCCACACACGTTTTAATATTTCTCAAGTAAGGATTTACCCTGTAATCTATAAGTAGATTTAATGAGACAGTGTATTTCTTCTTTTTTCTTAAGTTATTAAATTGAGTTTGTTGTTAAATAGTGTTTCTTATAACACATAGCATGTATAATTCTTAGACTGTTTGTATTTTTAATTGAAAAATTTTTAAAGATAATTGTAGATTTACATGAAGTCATAAGATATAATATAGACAGTTCCTATGAACTCTTTATCCAGTTTCTCTCAATGGTAACATTTTATTAAACTGTAATGTAATATCACAACAGGGGTATTTACACTGATACGATCCATAGATCTTAACTGGATTTCCCTGTTTTACTAATACTCGTGTGTGTGTTCATGTGTGAGTATATGTGTTTAGTTCTATGCTTCTTATCACATGTGTAGGTTTGTGCATCCACTACCACAGTCAAAATACTTAACAGTTTCATTACTAAAAACTCCTACATAGTGGCCTTTTATAACCATACCCACCTCCCTCTCACCCCTTCATTTCATCCCTAACCCCTGGCAACCACTAATCTAGTCTCTATGTCTAAAATTTTGTGATTTCAAAAATGTTATATAAATGGAATCATATATTATATAACCTTTAGGATTTTTTTCATGGAGCATCATACCGTGAAGAATAATCTAAGTTTTGTGTGTATCTGCAGTTTCATCCTTTCTGTTGCTGAGTAGTTTTCCATTAGATGTATGTAACATAGTTTTTTAACCATTCGCCCATTGAAGGACATCTGAGCTGTTTCCAGTTTGGGGCTATTAGATCAGTAATATTTATTGAGCACCTGCTACATATGTTAGGCACTTTTGTATCTGTTGTCCCAACAAATCTTTACCCATAAAAATCCTTGTGAGATAAATATTAGTACCTATGCTTTATAAATTAAGAAATTGAGGCCCTGTGATGCCAATTAACATGCCTAGGTCACACAATTTGTAAGTGGCAGTCAAAATTCATACTCATATCTTCAATGCCAAAGCCCATAAGAGCTATTTGCTAGTTGATGTGACAGTTTTTCCCTTGGGCTTATAAGGGTATCGGGGCTAGGGCCCGGGCTGGCCAAAATGAGCCCAGAATGAAAGCACTTTGGGCTGTAAATCAGGACAGCTGGAGGAACTGAGCAGTGAAATGCCTGGTAGCTCACCTGCTTGATAGGTTTCTGTTTTATAGGTGCCTGTGCTTAGAGGGTTATCAACAAGCCAAATAGAAAGGTGAAGGTGAGATTTGGTTTCCCCCATCTTGATAAACATTCATTGTTTCTCATGCTCTTTTCCCACTTTCTCTTCCAACTGACAAATGTATCAGGAGAGTGGTAGTTAAACTGACATTGTCATTCAGAAAACAAATGACTGGAAATACTATGCTAGCTCACATAGTTCCAGAAAAGCTTCAGAGCTGCTCATCTGCCCAAGGGAGGGACACATTTTTACTGTCATAACTCAAGCACAGTCTCCTGGAGGAATGAGTATGCCTGTCAATAATGAGCCAGCACTTTGAGGGAAGAACCTTCAGGAAAATAGGCACATAGATGCTATCCCCTCCGAACTTCAATGCGGGAGCAATTCCTTAGCCCTCTCTCCTAATGAAAGTGTTTCTACCACCAGCCCATCACCTACAATTGCTGCTCCTCCTTCACACCCCTGAAACCAATCAGAAATTCTTAAATTGTGTCAATAGAAAAGGGGCATGTATATATTTCAAGGGGGAAATTAAGACCACAACGAGATACCACCACAATGGCTAAAACTAAAAACACTGACAATACCAAGTGCTGTCAAGGTGTAGAGCAACAGGCACTCTCATACACTGCTGATAGAAGCACAAAATGGTACAATCACTTTGAAAACTGTTTGGCAATGTCTATGAAAGCTAAACATACAAGTCTTCCATAACCCAGCAATTCTACTCCTGTGCATAAATTCAAGAAAAATTAATGCATATTTCCATCAAAAGACATGTACAAAAATGTTCTTTGCAGATTTATTCATAATAGCCCCAAACTTTAAAAATATAAATGTTCATCAATGGGACAATACATAAGTAATTATTGAATATTCATGCGATAGAATACTAAACAGCAAAAAAATATATTACTGACATATACAACATGGATGAATCTTACAGGTGCTGAACTCAGGAGTATGAACTGTGTGATGCCATTTCTATTCATTTAAAGAACAGGCAAAATTAATCTATGGTGCTATAATCAGAATAGTGATTACCTCTGGAGGGGAAAGAGAGACAATTACTGACTAAAAACGGGCATGAGGAATCATGTTGAGTGCTGGAAAATGGTTCTATAACTTGATCTGGGTGGTGAGTACTTGAGTATATACATAGGTGAAAATTCACCAAGCAAACTCTTAAGATGTATATACTTTATACCCTTTACTATATATGTAATAATTTTTTTAAGTTTAAAAAAATACAAGATAGTTGCTCCTGCATTTACTTCAGGGGACACTGGGCCAGGCAACCATTCTTTCCTATTGTCTTCTTCTTCATCTAAGGATCTGTCGACACCAGGATGTGTGACAGAGCCAGTTGACTGCTCCATGCAGTGGATTATTTGGGAGAGCCAAACTGATACAATAGTAGACATAATTAGCAGGAATGAGGATGAGAGATTGGCACTGCAGTCTGAGGCAGGAT
The DNA here is from genome assembly GCF_014176215.1 of Rousettus aegyptiacus. Taxonomy (NCBI): domain Eukaryota; kingdom Metazoa; phylum Chordata; class Mammalia; order Chiroptera; family Pteropodidae; genus Rousettus; species Rousettus aegyptiacus. The sequence goes on along the minus strand of NW_023416312.1, from coordinate 5,442,058 downwards.
AAGCATTTCATGCTAAAATGCCTTCAGAGACTTTTCCTGTCTCCTATTAACAAAAGGGTGACTCATGCTGAGGCAGAGAAGGAGGAATTATTTGAGCATGGATGATTTACGCTCCTTTGGAAACTTGAGTTTGGGAGAGAGAAACACACACACACACACACCCCTACTTCTGACAGGCACTGATTCCACAGGGATTTAAATATTCAAAATGAGAGAAATTTAAGAAAAATTATCAGGGTGTACCAAACTCACATAACATATGTATTTATTATTTTTATTTATCCATTCTAATTTGCATGCAATAAAATTCACTCTTTGTAGTATACAGTTCTATAAGCTTGAACAAATGAACATAGTTGTATAAGCATCATTGCTATCAAGACACAGAACAATTCTAGCAAACTAAAAAAATTCCTTCAAGTTACCCCTTTGTAATCAACCCCTTGGCCCACCCAATTCCCTATGTCACATAAATGGAATCATACAGTGTGTAACATTTTGGGTCTGATTTTCTTTCACTCAGCATCAGGCCTTTGAGAATTGTCCATGTTAGTTGTATGTATCAATAGTTCCTTCTGTTTTATTGCTGAGTTATGTATAAATGTAGCACAGTTTGCTTAACCATTCACCAGTTGAAGGATATTTGGGTTATTCCTAGATTCTGGCAATTATGAATAAAGCCCCTACAAACATTCATGTACAGGTTACTGTGGGGACATATGTTTTCATTTCTTGGGTAAATATCTGTAAGAGGGATTGCTGATCAGTGTAGGTTTAACTTTATAAGACACTAACAAACTGTTTTCCCAAGTGCTTGTTCCATTTTGTTTTCCCACTAGCAACGTATAGGAGTTACAACTCTTCCTATATCTTTGCTAACATTTGGTGTTTTCACTTAAAAAAATGTTTAGCCATTGTAGTAAGTGTGAAGTAGAATCACACTGTGGTTCTGACTTGAATTTTTTATGTGCTTATGTGCCATCCACGTAGCTTTTTTGGTGCTGTCTATTAAAATCTTTAGCCCATTTTAAAAACGTGATTCTTTGTTTTCTTACTGCTGAACTTAGAGAGTTCTTTATATGTGCTACATATCAGTACTTTGCCAGAAATGTGATTTCAAAACATTTTCTCCCAGTCTTTGGCTTGTCTTTTCATTCTCCCAAGAGTATCTTTCAAAGAACGGAAGTTTTTAATTTTGATGAAGTCTAATTTACTGGGTTTTTTTCTATTATGGATCATACTTTTCATGTCATATTTGTCATAAAAGTTTCCTCCTATGCTGTCCTAGAAGCTTTATAGTTTCATTTTTATGTTTTATATTTATATCTATGATTCATTTGAGTTAATTTTTTATAAGTTGTAAAGTTGGATCATAGTTCATCTTTTTGCATATGAATATCCAATCATTCCAGCACCATTTATTGAAAAGATATCCTTTCTCCATTGAATTGCCTTTGCAACTTTGATGAAAATCAGTTGACTGTATTTCAGTGGATTCATTTCTGGACTCTTTTTTATTCTATTGACATATGTTTCTATCCTATTACCAATACCACACAGTCTTGATTAATGTGGCTTTATAGTAAGTCTTAAAATTATAGTGTGACTTTGTTCTTTCTCAAAATTGTTTTGGCTATTCTAGACCATTTGCTTTTCCAAGGAAATTTTAGAATTGGCCTATCAATATCTACCCAAAAATGTCCTGCTGGAATTTTGTTTAGGATTGCATTGAATCTAAAGGTCAATTTGTGGAGGATTCTAAACAACATTGAGAGGTGGCATCAGTAATATGGTAGAGTGAGAGATGTCCCCAGATCTCTCCCCTTGAAACAACAATAAGCTGAACGTTTAAAATGCAACAAAAAAACACCCAACCTGCACACAAGCATGTCTGAGCATGTGATCTGTAAATAAGAGCTACCGCAGGTCAGAACCACAAGAGTTGGGCAGTAGACTGGGAGAAATAAAGAAGCTGCCTCTTGTAGCCAGAGCTCCCTCCAGGAGGAGGAGGAGGGGAGAAGGTATGGCAGGTTCCTTGAACGACACTGCCTGAAAGAGCTGTGAGCTTCACACAGCAGCAGCACCCAGGGATCAGGGCATAAAGCAGAGAAATGGGGATGGTAAAGAAGTGGGGATGGCAAAGAAGCAACAGTTGATTATTACCAGCTGTGGTTGCAAAATGAGAGCCTAAGCCACAGCCCCTATCCCCCAACCCAGAGGTCCCACCCCACATAACCTCCAAGACCGAACACCACAGAGCCCCAGGGGAATCTGAGCAAATGCTACTGAAACTGTCGCTAACACTGACAGGGACTGAGACTGAGGGTTGCGAGTATGATTGAATATTTATAAGGTAAAAAAGGCATTATTAAGACTTTATATAAAGCAGGGATCCAAGAGGCTTACATACTATTGGAAACCAGAAGAAAAATGCCATCTTAGCAACAGGCTAAAGAGAGACCTTTATATAATAAATCCTTCTGGAAAAGAAAAGAAGAATACATTTCCATTAATGCACAGGCAGAGAAATAGTTCATTAAGCACCATAAACAACCAAGGTGACAAGGCAGCTCAAAAAGAAAGAGGAAAATCTCCTGAAAATAATCTTAAAGACATAGAAATATGAGAATGACAGAGAATGACAAAGATTTCAGGATGGTACTTCTGCAAAAAAACTCAGTGAGATCCAAAATAATTCATATCAACAATTCCAGGAATAGAAAAAACAACTAGAGCAGCAGAACAAGTTTTTAAGCAGGGAGCTTGAAACCCTCAAAAGGAACACAATAGATCTTCTGGAGATAAACACACACACACACACGCACACACACACGCACACACTACAAGAGTTGAAAAATGACATAGCAAACTTGGGAAAGACAGTTGACCAATTGGAGGTAAGGATCAGTAATATCAAAGACAGAAATCTAGAAATAAATCAGAAGGAAGAAGAGAGAAAACAAAGAATGAAAAATAATGAAAGAGAAATACAAAAAATAGCTGATACCATCAGGAAAAGAAACATAATAATGGGCATTATCGAAGGCAAGGAAAAGGAGCAGGGACTAGAAAGCATTTTCAGACAAATAGTGGATGAGAATTTACCAAATCTAAGGAATGAGCTGGAGCTTGGAATACAAGAAGTCAACAGAACACCCAATTATCTCAACCCAAAAAGGCCTTCACCAAGACACACTGTATTAAAATTATTAAAATCAATGACAAAGACAGAATTCTCAAGGCAAACAGGGAAAAGAAGACTGTAACCTATAAAGAAAAACCCATTGGATTATCGCCAAACTTCTTAGCACAAACTTTACAAGACAGAAAGGAGGGGAATCAAATATTCAAACTTTTAAATGAAATGAACTACCAGCCAAGAATAATGTATCCAGCAAAGCTTTCCTTTAGATATGAAGGAGAAATAAAGATCTTTTCAGACATATAAAAATTGAGGGAATTCCCCAATACAAGGTCTGCATTACAAGAAATACTGAAAGGGGTAAGCTCACCTAAAAAAATGAGAAAAAAATACATAACTATGAGTAAGGCAACTAGCAGTCAGTTAGAAGCAGAAGAGTGCAATCCTTATTAAGAACAGGGCATTGTAGACTTAAACAATAAGAAGAGATTTGCTATTGCAAGATAATAACGAATATCCACCATATATAGGGACAAATTGAGACAACAATAACAGAAAAGGGGAGGATTCAAAGATCCAGATCCACAAAGAGGAATGGAGATAAGGTACACACAGAAGAAAATGGACTAATATATATATACATACACACATATACATATATATGTATATATACATACATATATATACATATATATGTATGTGTGTGTGTATAACTACCTACATATTTGTAATGGTAACCACACACCAAAGGTTAAGAACTAAAATTATAACATAAAACAAAAAGGACCAGAGGGAAAACTGACAAAAACCAACAACAACAACAACAACAACAACAAAACAGAAACACGAGGACAAGGAACCAATGGAAACACTGAGCTACCAAAAAGCAAAAGATAAAATGGCTAAAGAAGGCCTCACATTTCAATAGTCATCCTAAATGTAAATGGACTGAATTCACCAATATAAAGGCACAGAATTGCAGAATGGATCAAAAAACAAAATCCAACCATATGCTGCCTCCAGGAGGCACATCTCAGATCCAAAGACAAATATAGACTCAAAGTGAAAGGGTGGAAAATGATATTTCAAGAAAATGGCATTCAGAGAAAAGTGGGAGTAGTGGTACTAATGTCAGATGAGATAGATTTCGAAATAAAAAAGGTAAAGAAAGATACTGAGGTACACTTCATAATGATAAAAGGAAATCATGCACCAAGAAGACATAAAACTTACTAATATCTATGCTCTCAATCAGGAAGCCTTAAAATACGTAAAACAATTACTAACAGAACTAAAGGGAAAAACAGACCAAAACACCTAAATGCCCTACTGTCGGATATGGACAGATCGTCCAAACAGAAAATCAATAAGGAAATAGTATCTTTAAATGACACATTAGTCCAACTGGACATAATTGACATTTACAGAGCCTTCCATCACAAAACAGCTGCTTATGATCGATTTTTGGAACACTCTCAAAAATCGACCACATACTGGGACACAGAGATAGCCTCAACAAATATAAGAGGGTTGAAATCATAACAACCATATTCTCTGATCATAATGCTCTGAAACTAAAGATCAACTGCAAAAAGAAATCAGGAAGAACTACAAATACATGGGGATTAAACAACATGCTACTGAAGAATAATTGGGTAAGAGAAGACATAAAAGGAGAGATCAAAAGATACATAGAAATGAATGATAATGATAGTACGACATATCCAAACTTTTGGGACATGGCAAAAGTAGTCATAAGAGGAAAGTTCATATCATTACAGGCCTATTTCCAAAAACAAGGACGAGCCCAAAGAAACAACCTAATGCTTCATCTAAAAAACTAGAAAAGTGTCCACAGTCATGCTACCCTGAACAAGCCCAATCTCATCTGATCTTGGAAGGTAAGCAGGGTCAGGCCTGGTTAGTACTTGGATGGGAGACCACCTAGAAAGCTCAGGAGCAGTAGGGGTAAAAAAGTAAAAATAAAAATAAGGGATTATAAACTGACAAGGTCTTTGCAATCTGTGAGGTCAACCAAGAGTTGTCTTGCCTAAAATATGAAAAAATAATAATAATAATAAACTTGAAAAGGAAGAACAAATGAAGTCTAAAGTCAGAAGGAGGAAAGAAATCATCAAAATTAGAGCAGGAATAAATGAAATTGAAAACAAAAGAATAGAAAATATAGTTGGAACAAAGAGCTGGTTCTTTGATAAGGTTAATAAAATTGACAAAACTCTAGCTAGACTAACTAAAAAAAAGAGAAAGGACGATGAAAGGGAAAAATAAGGCTGACATCACAGAAATACAAAGAATCATGCAAGAATACTATGAAAAAGTATATAACACCAACTTTAATAACCTAGAAGAAATGGACCAGTACTTAGAAAAATACAACCTTCCTAGATCAAATCAAGAAGAACTGGAAAATCTAAATAGATTGATCAGCAATATGGACATTGAAACAATCATCAAAAACCTACCAAAATGTAAAAGTCCAGGACCATATGGCTTCACCAGTGAATTCTACCAAACATTCAAAGAAGATTTAATACCTATTCTCCTCAAACTCTTCCAGAAAATCGAAGAGGAGGCAATATTTCCCACTTCATTTTATGAGACCAATATTACCCTGATACCAAAACCTGGGAAGGATAACACACAAAAAAGAAAACTATAGATTGATATCTCTCATGAACACAGATGCAAAAAGACTCAAGATATTAGCGAACTGAATACAGCAACATATTAAAAAGATTATACACCGTAATAAAGTGGGCTTCATCCCAGGGGCACAGGGATGGTTGAACATATGTAAATACATTAATGTGATACACTACATAAACAAGTGAAAAAATAAGATTCCTATGATCACATCAATAGATGCAGATTAAGCCTTTAACAAGATACAGCATCCATTTATGATCAAAACGCTGAACAAAATCGGTATAGAAGGAAAGTACCTTAACATAATAAAGGCCATGTATGACAAACCCTCAGCCAACATTATACTTAAAGGTGAAAAACTAAAAACTTCCCTCTAAGATCAGGAATAAGGCAAGGCTGTCTGCTATTGCCACTGTTATTCAATATAACATTGAAGGTCCTAGCAAGTGCAATCAGACGAGAGAAGGATATAAAAGGCATCTGAATAGGAAACAAAGAAGTCAAACTGTCACTATTTGCAGATAACATGATTCTCTATATAGAAAACCCTAGAGATTCCACAAGAACACTACTAGAAACAGTAAGCAAATACAGTAAAGTCTCTGGATACAAAATTAACATTGAAAAGTCCAGAGCGTTCCTATACTCTAATAATGAAGTGTTAGAAAAAGAAGTAGAAAAAATAATTCCTTTTGCAATTGAAACAAAAAGAATAAAATACTTTGAAATATATTTAATGAAACATGTGAAGGGCCTATATAATGAAAACTACAAGACTCCATTAAAAGAAATAGGAGATACAAAGAAATGGAAAGATATTCCGTGTTCTTGGATTGGAAGAATCAACATAGTTAAAGTGACCATATTACCTAAAGCATCATACAGATTTAATATAATCCTCATCAATATCCCATTGGAATTTTTTAAAGAAATAGAACAAAACATCATCAGATTTGTATGGAAGCACAAAAGACCCTAAATTGCCAAAGCCATCCTGAGAAAAAAGAACGAGACTGGAGGCATCACGCTGCCCAACTTCAAATTATACTACAAAGCAACAGTAATCAAAACGGCATGGTATTGGCAGAAAAACAAACACACAGACCAGTAGAACACAATTGAGAGACCAGAAGTAAACCCATGTTTATATTGGCAAATAATTTTCGATGAAAGAGCCAAAAACATACAGTAGAGAATGGAAAGCTTCTTCAATAAATGGTGCTGGGGAAACTGGAAAGCCACTTGCAAAAGAATGAAAATAGACTATTGTCTATCACCACACACCAAAATTGACTCAAAATGGATGGAGGACCTGAATATAAGACCTGAAACAATAAAATGCATAGAAGAAAACATAGGAACTAAACTGATGGACCTTGGACTTAAAAAGGATTTTATGAATTTGACTTCAAAAGCAAGGGAAGTAAAAGCTAAAATAAATGAATGGTACTACATCAAACTAAAAAGCTTCTGCTCAGCAGAAGAAATCATCAACAAGGTAAAGAGAGAATTATCTGAATGGAAAAATATATTTGCAAGCAATGCCTCTGATAAGGCCCTAATATCCAAAATATACAACGTACTCATGCAACTCAATAACAACAATAAAAAAATGATCCAATCAAAAATGGGCACAGGACCTGAACAGACACTTCTCCCCAGAGGACATACAAATGGCCAACAAACATATGAAAAGATGTTCAACATCGCTAGCTGTTGGAGAAATGCAAATCAAAATCACAATGAGATATCATCTCAAACTTGTTAGAATAGCTGTTATCAACAGGATAAGTAATAACTAGCGTTGGAGAGGATGAGAGAAAAAGGAACCCTCAAACTCTGCTGATGGGACTGCAAATTGGTACAGTGACTATGGAAAACAGTATGGAGTTTCCTCAAGAAACTAAGAATTGATCTACCATATGATCCAGCAATCCCTCTACTGGGCATTTACCACAAAGACTTGTATCCTGCGACCTTGCTAAACTCACTTATTAGCTAATTTCTATATTTTTTGTAGATTCTTTAGAATTTTCTCTATAGACAATGATGTCTTCTGTAAATAGGAGCAAGTTTATTTCTTCCTTTCAAATCTGTAAGCCTTTTACGTATAAATTTTAAGGCCAGTCCTTAAAAATTTTTTTCCCAAAAGCCAAACCTTGAAGTTCTTAAGATGTTGCCTATCTCTCATATTGCACGCTAATGACTAAAATAGGGGACCAACTAAACTACATTAGTCAGAGGGTTAGGTTTTGCTATAGTAAAAACTAGTCCTAATATCACAACAACAAATATCTCTTACAACAAAAATGTTGTAAAATCTTGCTCATAATATATGCCCATTATGGGTTAGCAGAAGGACTGTGCCCTTTATGGTCTCTCAGGGATCCATGCAGATGGACTAACCACTGTCTTAGATGTTGCCTGTGGCTGCACCCAAACAAAGGAGAATTCCAGAGAATTTTTCATAGACGATTCACTAGTCTGCCCAGAAGTGACTCACATACATTCTGCTCACAAATCCTTGACCAAAACAAGTCACATAGCCCCACTCCACCACAAAGGAGCTAGGAAATGCAATTCTACCATGTGCCTTGAAGTGGAGCACTAGAAATATTTGGTGAAGAGCACTAATGACTATTAAGGCAAACACACACAAAGATAAGACATAAAAATCATTCTAATACAAACTAAAATGTGGTGTGTACCTTTAAAGAGGTATAGAGAAAGTGCAATTGGAGTTGTGAAAAGGTTTCTCTTGTATGAGGCTCAGGGGATTCCCCAGATAGGAATCTTTGAAATTAGGCCTTAAGAAATGGGAGAAAACGGACATTCAATATGTTTACACTTCAAAACATAGTATACCAGTTAAGAGCAGGAGTTCTGGAGCCAGATTGTCTGGGTTCGAATCCTAGATCTACCCAATGCTAGCTGCATGACCTTTGATAAGCCACTTTACTTCTCAGTGCCTAAGTTTCCTCATCTACAAAATTAGGGTATTAATAGTATCTGCTTCATAGGTTGTCGAAAGGATTAAATTAGTTAATATTTGTAAAAATCTAGTGCCTTACACATAAGTGCTATGAATAGTAAACATTTACACACACACACACACACACACATCTTCAAACAAATTTAAAATCCAAAAGTCCAAATATATCCTTTCCTTGAGATTTTTATATTCAGAGATGTGATAAGAAAAAAAATTAGAAATTTGGTTATCTCTGGTGAAATGTGCTCCTGGTTCCTGGTTCCAGCAAGAGCTGCAAACTGATAATGCCATCCATTCACTGTCTCCTTGACCCTGAAGCACTGAGCAGGGCTTCTCCTTTCACTTTACAACCAGAAATTCAGACCAGGTTTCTTAGCTATAGGCTAGAATTTTTCTTTCTCTGTCCACAGCTATATCAGCTGAGCCTTTCCTACGAGATTTTCCTGTCTAACTTTGGAGACTTAAACTCTGTTTAGGAAAGTCTTTTTTACCAAGCTATGTGAAAATAAAACTTCACTCATCACCTGGCTGTGGATGTCTTTTAGTAGCAAGGAGGAATAAGAGACTCCACAGGACAGCTTAACCTGTGACAATAGGAATTTGTTCAGAGACATGCTTTCAGGAAAGAGATAAAACCAGCACTAAGAGATCTCCACATCTTTTTGAAGATGAGCAACTGAAGAAATAGTTCTACCATAAATGGGAAAATAATAAATCTCATAAGTAGAATAATAATGAAAACTTCCAGTGCTTCATCTTCCTTGAATGGAAAAGCTCTTCCAAGCATATGTCCATGTTTGAATCTCACGAACTCTCTAAAAGGAATGCAGATGTAGAGCTTAGTATTGACTCTCATCTCACAGAAAACTGAGCCCTACAAAGGTGAAATGACTTGCCCATATCATTGCACCCAATAAGTAACAGAGGAGAAATTTGAACTCAGAGCTCCCTCTCATGGTTACCTCTGAGGTCCTGTTTCCAAAAAGGTAGAAGGCATACTGCAAAAGGGGTACAAAATGATTTAGTTTTACATTGGCTATATGTGTTAGCAAAATATAAAACCAGAACAAACTAGTAATTTGAAGCTTCTCTTTCAATAAATTTGATTTGTTTAAAATATTAGTCCCTTTTTTAAAAAAGTCTTGAACAATTAATGGCACAGATGGTGTATGGGTATGGCAAAAATTGTGAAGATGGTCTCCAAAGAGCCGAAGGCTGGAAACACTGCTGTGAGGTGGTTGGAAAGAATAGGGACTTGGGTATGGGTGCTGTTGGCCTGGCTCAGTCACTAAAGAGCTATGTGATCTTGTACCAGTAATGACCTCTCTGAGTTTCAGTCCTATCCTAAATAGAATGAGAGGGCTAGATGCAGTCATTTTTGGAGCCTCTCTAGTCAGAATCTTCTAAGATGGAAGCTGGGTGTTATGTCCAAGAAGTGTGAAGGGTTGGGTTTCTTTGGTTTCCTTCTTCTGCAGCCAGCTTTCATTCACCTGAAATCAAGCCAACAGGAGGCTGCTGGATCCAAGGCACATTCCTCTGTGTCAGCTGCTCAGGATCTATTCTCAGGAGCTTCTAAGGAGAGCCCCTTCGGCAGCCTGGATTCTAAAGTCTTCTTCCCCCTCCTTGGCTGTGCACCCTGGGCCATGCAGCCTGCTTAGAAGGGTAGGCCATGGCAGACAAAGAAGGAAGAGACAGATTTCTGTAGAATCATCCTTCAATAATTAAAGAGCAAAAGGGAAGACTTGTAAGTGTTCCCGGTGGGAGAAGACTTAGGACAGCAAGAGAAATGGAATTCATGACAGGCCCACTCTGAATGGGATCAGGATCAGTGTAAAAGTTTTTTAGAAAGAGCCAGGATTCCCAATTGAATGTGTCTTGAAGGTATTATGAGTAGGTGGGTGGCAGCTCTCCTACCATTGAACCAGATCTGCACCCAGAATAAGAACATACGGGAGGGCCACCATCAGCTCATGAAAATACGAGGAAACCTAGGTCTACCCCGACCTGCTTGGTGACCTTGGGCAAAAACTTAACCTCTCTGTGCCTCAGTTCCCCTATAATGAAATGGACATAGAAACTGTAACTATCTCATAAGGTTCTGGTGGATGTTAAGTAAAATAATACACGTTAAAATAATACCCCTGTGTTCATGACAGCAAAATGTACAATAGCCAAGATATGGAAGCAACCTAAATGCCAATCTACAGATGATTGGATAAAGAAGTTATAGTTCATATATACAATGGAATATTACTCAGCCATTAAAATATGAAATCCTACCATTTGCAATGACATGGATGGGCCTAGATGTTATTATGCTGAATGAAATAAGTCAGAGGATGATAAATACCATGTGATTTCACTTATATGTAGAATCTAAGAAAAAGAACAAACTAATCAAAAACAGACTCATGAATATAGAGGACAGTCTGGTGATGGCCAGAGGGGAGGTGAATTGGGTGGTTGGGAGGATGGGCTGAAAAGTTAAAGAAGTACAAATTAGTGGCTAATGGATGGTCATGGGGATGGGGAGCACGGCATAGGGAATTCAGTCAGCAGTAATGTAATGGCCAGGTGGAGGGCCAGAGGAGAGAAAGAGCAATCAGGGAGATTGTTTCATAAACTATATAAATGTCTAACCAATGTACTATATACTTGAAACTAATAATAAAATAAAATTTAAAATAATAATAATACATGTAAAGCTTGGCACTATAGTAAGAATAAATGTTATCATTTATGTTTAGTATCGATAATCTTAGACTGGGCAGCCAGGATAGTGTTCTAGCTTGGAGTTAGACAGATGTGGGTTGAAATCCTGGATTAATCCTGTAACTTTGGACTTCAGTTTCCGTTGATAAAATAGTGATATTAATAGTACTTATGTCAAGAGAAAGTTGCCATAACGATTCAATTGCATGCTAGCACAAAGCACTTAGCAGAATGCCTGCACATTTGAAATGCTCATAAATTATAGTTGTGATAGACATGGAGCTGAGCCCCCCAAATCCTCCCCTGGGGATAAGCCTCATTGCCCTAGCTGTGGGGAGTGCTGCCAGCAGACAGACAGATACACTGTCAGTACCTTCAAGCTCTGTATGTTCCTAGTAAGTTTTCTGAAGGCAGAACCTCCCACTTCTTTGGTGTCCCCAAGATACTCAGCTCAGTGCTGCATATATACTAGATCAGCTCTAAATACTTATTGAGGGGCTGACAAATTTAATGACTTACTTCTGAAAAATGGAATATATTTCAACGGAGTCTACTTTGAAACATTTCAGGTGAGAGGAGGGGAAAACTCCATATAACCAATTCCAAGTCCACAGAAGGAATGAGGTTGCCCTTGCCAGCATCTCTCGCCAACTTAAGAGGGTTTTTTCTTTCTTTTTATAACGAATAAAGAGCACTGACTTTTGGGGATCCAATTTAGTTGTCGTCAAAATCCCTCCACTCTCTCCCTGGGCGTGGCGGGGAGGGAGGACACTAGCTTCACGCTGACCTCGTTTCCATTCAAGACTGCCTGTGAAAATGCAGTCTTGGCAGATGTGCCCTTTCAAGAAGATTTTTATCTTACAGAACTTGACAGATTTTCGGCCTCACTCTTTAATTTGAAGTTTCTCATATTACCCCCTCTCCTCCCACCATTCCAGCTTGGGTAATTTTTTTCTAAAGCAACAGTTTCTCAGTTGGTGGTTGCATTCCAGAGCGGGTTAATGTGAAAGGCAGAATTGCCACATCTTGAATAACTTAAACCAAAGTGAGGACTGAATACAAGATTGACCAGAATGTAGCCGAGTCCTGGGCTTTTGAGCAGTAGTTTCCAAACACCAGTCCATGGAGCAAGGCCAAGGCCCTGCTCCCATGGAGCTATAATCCAGTGGAGGTGTGGTCAAATGCAATAATGGCCACCATACTTTGCTGTTCCTCTCATCAAGTGGCGGAGTCTATTTCTGCACCTTTTGTATCTGGGCTGGCCTTATGATTTGTTTGACCAATGGAATACAACAGAAACAACAATGTTGATTCCTAGCTTAGACCTCAAGGAGACGTGAATCTCTAGTCTCAAGCTCTCGCACCGCTACGACTGCTATGTGAACAAGCCTAGGCTAACGTACTAGAGGATATATGCAAAAAGGTTCCAGTGCCCTAGCCTTCCCAATGAAGGCCATTATAAACCAGCCAGTCCCCACTGATCCATCAGCTGACAGCAGATGCATGAGCTGGCCTAGCTAAAACCAGCCAACCCTGGCCCTGGCCCCAAGATGAAGAATGACCCAGCTAAGCTTAGACCATATTGGCATCCTACAAAATCACGTGTAAATGTGTTAAGAAATGATTTATGTCACTGAATTTTAGGGTCGTTTGTTCCATAATAAAACAGAAAAAGGAGAGAGTAACTAATATAGGGGGAAACAGTGCCAAGAAGAAAAGAGCAAGATAATACAAACTGTGACATGCACAATAAAAGAAACAGGGTGAAGTGATGGAGAATAGGGGTGACAAAGTTGGAAAGGTTAAGGGACGACCTGTATAAAGAGGTAACATGTTCACTGACACCCAAAGAGGGGAAGGAGCCAATTAGCTGAAGACCTGAGAGCAGAGGAAATTGCAAGCCAAAGCCTCTAAGATGTGTTTTCAAAAGCCAGTGTGGCTGCAACCCAGTGAGAGAGGGAAACCACCCAGAGGTAAAGTCAGAGAAGTGGGCAAAGTAAAGTGAGAAACCACTGGAGGAAGACTAGAGGAAGATGGTGGTCTAGGTAAAAGCAGGGTTCATCTCCTCCCAGGTCTGAATTGAAATTACAACCAAATTATAAAATAATCAATGTGGAGAATCTCCTGAAGTCCAGCTGATTGTAACACATATGTCTGATAATATAAAGGAGCACATTGAAGCAGATAGGAGGGGAAAAGTTGTGAATCAGGCTGGACCAGCATCTGCAGGTGGTGAAGGATCACCAGGAGGGAGAGTGAGGCTGCAGAGGCTCCCCTGAAGGAGAGGGAGTTCCTGGCCTCATTTGGGAGCTACTTAGCCCAGAGTCGCAACCCGGGGAAGAGGAGATTCAAGTAACTCTGACTGTAAAAACCAGAGAAGATTCTGGCCATCTAGGTGAGACGGAAGAAGACTGAAACCCAAGATGCCCCTCTGAAGGACCCGCGCACAGGCTCTCTGACCTGTGGACACTCACCCGGGACACCGGCGGTGGGTCACAGGCTCACATGGGATTCATTCTGAGAAAGTCTACATTACCTGGTACCAGAAGGAGGGCTGGAAGGGCAGCCACCATTGTGCCTTAGTCTGCCCCCTATCAGACAATCTACAGACCACACCTGTGTGACTGCAGACCCCTCCCACAGGGCCATTAGGAAGCACTAGCCTGAAGGAATCAGCCCACCTCACCCAATCTGCAGATTGCCCGGAGCTGTAGTTGCTGGATGGCTGCCACGCCCTGCACCCATTCAGGGCCAAGCATTCACAGCTGGCGGCCAACGCTGTGAGCAAGCATTTCCGAGATAGAGTCAGGCAGATCACTGCTGCCAACACGAACTTGGGCGGATCTCAGGGATCTGTTAGGCAAGTCCCTGACAACTGGTCTTGCTGTGATCTCAGACTTCTGCAGGAACACAGGAATGGTAACCAAAGTTGCAGCAAGACAGGCTCTATTGATCTGATTGCCATTGTCTCCCTGAGACCCCGACCCACCCTACCCACAAATTGGCCTAGGTGGCCCATTGACAGTAAAGTGTCACAGACGCACACCTCCGCCCCCCGCCCCCCCGCTAGGTCTCCCAATCCACACAGGCAACAAACTGGCTGGCATAGGGCAGGCACTGCACAGAAATCAGTGGCAGGTGGACTTCTGTTCCCTGCAGGAGTTGCAATATTGAGTCTGGGGAGCGCAGAGGTCTGTGGGACTGCCCCAATGGCAGCTGGTCTCACTGTGATCTGTGACTACAGCGGGAACGCACAGGCACAGAAGTTGCAGCAAAACTGAGGCTGTACTGGCTTGACAGCCTTTGTTTCCCTGAGATCCCACTTCATCCAAGCCACAAAGTGCCTGCAGCCTATTGACAAGCAGCCTCTTGTACCCTGCTTGGCTCTGGGGTTGTGCAGTCAGTGCAGGCAATAGACCTTGACTAGCACAGTGAGCGCATTTCAGGGAAAACAGTTGTGGGCACACCAAGGCTGCCTGTACGAGCTGCAACATCTCTTGAGGGGGTGGCAGGGGTCTGTACTGGCCTAACGGCCCTGGACTCTCTGAGCTACTGCCCCATCCAATACACAGAGTGCCCACTGCACATTGACAGGCAGCTACCCCTGCCCTGGGATGGCACATTCAGGGCCAAGGGTGGCAGCAGCTGACCTTGCTATGATTGGAAACTTATGCAAGGAGCCACAGAGACAGCACTGGCATGTAAGCTGACACTGCAGTGGCAGAGGGGGAATGTACTCACTAGACCCAGGAGACTCCTGGGGTCCCTGCGCCACCCAACACACATGTCATCCACAGGCTTTTCCACTCTCAGAGACTTACGGGCAACTGACAGTCAGTGTCAAACCTGGAGGAGACTGGTCCCTCTGCTAAACTGCCCTAGGTCAGGGATGGAGGATAACCAGACTGCTGCCTACATTGTTATTTCTTACACTTATCTATAGATCCAGCATATGCAACAACCATCTGCAGATCACTTTGTACTTCCCACGGGGTAGTCCTGAGTAATCAAAAAGAAGTACCTAACCTTGGCCTATGGAGAAGCCCCTCCCAAGGGACCACAAAACCAGTGCATCTGGAGGCTGGTACCAGACCACAACAGAGAAACTCCTGACTAGCCCCATTACTAGTACACACAAAGTGTGGTTGCAACAAGTACACAAATCTGCTAAGGAAAATCCCACTCAGTGGGGTTGGCCCCCACACAGCAACTCTTACCCTGTGGGTGCAGCCAATTAGTCATCCCGAGTGTTAATCCCATTAACTGATGTACTAACAAAAGTAAAGGCTTAACTATAACAGAAGATCACACACAACCCACACAAAGATCACGTCCAGAACCCCTGGCATAGGAGATCAGGGAGACTGCGCCACTGGGCCACACAGGACACCTTCCACATTAGACCATCTGGACAAGGCTGAGAGATGAAACAAATATTCCTGACACATAGAAACGAACACAGAGAGGCTAACAAAATGAGGGAAAAAAGGACCATGCCACAAATGAAATGACAGGAGACAACTCCAGAAAATAAGTTAAATGCAATGGAGGCAAGCAACCTACCAGAGACAGAGTTCGAAATGATGGTTATAAGGATGCTCAGTGAACTTATGGGGAGAATGGATGAGCACGATGAGAATCCCAACAGAGAGACAGTAAGCATAGAAAAAGACATAGAAATCATCGAAAAGAACCAGACGGAAATGAGGACTACAGTAACTGAAATGAAGAATACACTAAAAGGATTCGACAGTGATCGGATGAAGCAGAAGGCTGAATCAGTGAAATGGAAGACAAAGTAGCAGAATACATCCAATCAGAACAACAAAAAGAAAAAAGAATTTTTAAAAATGAGGATAGTTTAAGAGACCTCTGGGACAACATGAAGCATAACAATATCTGGATCACAGGAGTGAGTACCTGAAGGAGAAGAGAGAGAGCAAAGGATTCAGAATCCATTTGAAGAAATAATGAAAGAAAACTTCCCTAACCTAGCAAAGGAATTAGATATACAAGTTTAGGAAGCACAAAGAGTCCCAAACAAGAGGAATTCAAACACCTACGCCAAGACACATCATAATTAAAATGCCAAAGGTCAAAGAGAAAGAGAGAATCTTAAAAGCAGCAAGAGAAAAACAGCTACATACTTACAAGGGTACCCCCATAAGAGTGTCTGCTGATTTCTCCATGAAGAGTTTGCAGGCCAGAAGGAACTGGCAAGGCTTTCAATTAAAATGAAATGTGAGATAAAGAGCTTCTCAGACAGGGAAAGCTTAAGGAATTCATCACCAACAAGCTGCTGTTACAAGAAATGTTAAAGGGACTTCGGTAAAAAGAGAAGGGGTAAAAAAGAAAATATAAATAACAAATACGAATAATAAAATGTCAGTAACTATGTACCTATCAGTAATCACTTTAAATGTAAATGGATTAAATGCTCCAATCGAGAGACATAGTGTATCCGAATGGATAAGAAAATAAGATCCATGCATATGCTGTCTACAAGAGACTCACTTCAGATCAAATGACACTCACACACTGAAAGCAAAGGGAAGGAAAAAGATATTTCATGCAAATAGAAATGAAAAAAAAAGCCAGGGTAATGATACTATGTCAGATAAAACTGACTTTAAAACAAAGGCTATAGTGAGAAAGAAAAAAGGGCATTACATGATGATAAAGGGATTGATAAATCAGGAGGACATAACCCTAGTAAACATATATGCATCCAACACAGGATCACCTACATACATAAAGCAATTATTGACTGACATAAAAGGAGAGATCAACAGTAACACACTCATAATTGGAGACTTTAATACAGCATTGACACCAATGGGTAGATCTCCGAGGCAAAGAATCAACAAGGAAGCAATGTGCTAAAAAGACACACTAGGCCATATGGGTTTAATAGATATTTTCAGAGCATTTTACCCCAAAGCAGGAAAATATACATTCTTCTCAAGTGCACATGGAACATTGTCTAGGATAGACCACATGTTAAGACACAAAACAAGTCTCAATAAATTTAAGATCGAAATCATATCAATCGTCTTCTCCAATCGCAATGGTATGAAACTAGAAATCAACTACAAGAAAGAAAACTGGAAAATACACTAACACACGGAGGCTAAGTAACATGCTACTAAACAATGAATGGGTTATTAATGAGATCGAGGAAGAAATCAAAAGATACCTCGAGACAAATGAAAATGAAAACACAACTCAAAATCTATGGGACATCGTGAAAGCAGTCTTAAGAGGGAAATTCATAGCAATAAAGGCTTACCTCAAGAAATAAGAAAAAGCTCAAATAAACAATCTAACCTTACACTTAAAAGAACTAGAAAAAGAACACCAAACAAAGCTCAAAGTGAATAGAAGGAATGATATAATAAAGATCAGAGTAGAAGTTTAAAAAAACAGAGTCTAGAAAAATAACACAAAAGATTAATGAAACCAAGAGCTGGTTCTTTGAAAGGATGAACAAAATTGACAGACCCTTAGCCAGATTCATCAAGGAAAAAAGAGAGAGGACTCAAATAAAATCAGAAATGAAAGAGGAGAAATTAACTAAAGACTCCACAGAAATGCAAAGGATCATTAAAAAAATACTATGAGCAATCACATGCCAACAAATTGGACAATCTGGAAGAAATGGATACATTCCTAGAAACATACAATCTCCCAAGACTGAGTCAAAAAGAAACAGAAAATCTGAACCAACCAATTACCAGCAATGAAATAGAATCAGTAATCAAAAACCTCCCCAAAAAAACTAAAGTTCTGGACCAGATGGCTTTATAGGCAAATTTTACCAAACATTCAAAGAAGAATTAATACCTGTCCTTCTCAAACTATTCCAAAAAATTCAAGAGGGAAGTCTCCCTAACTCCTTTTATGAGGCCACCATTACCTTGGTTCTAAAGTCAGATGAAGACATTATGAAAAAAGAAAACCATAGGCTAATATCTTTTATGAACATTGATGCAAAATTCCTCAACAAAATATTAGCAAACTGAATTCAGCAATACATTAAAAATATCATACACCATGATCAAGTTGGATTTATTCCTGGGATGCAAGGTTGGTACGATATCCACAAATCAATTAATGTGATACACCACATTAACAAATTGAAAGATGAAAACCATATGATCACATCAATAGATGTAGAAAAAGCATTCAACAAAATCCAGCATTCGTTTATGATAAAAACTCTCAGTAAAATGGGAATAGAGGGAACAACATAATAAAGACCATATATGACAAACCCGACAGCTCATATCATACTCAAAGGGGAAAGGCTAAAAGTGTTTTCCTTAAGATCACGAACAAGACAAGGATGCCCACTTTCAGCACTCCTCTTCAACATTGTATTAGAAGTCTTAGCAACAGCAATAAGACAAGAAAGAGAAATAAAAGGTATCTGAATTGGAAAGGAAGAAGTAAAACTGTCGTTATTTGGTGATGACATAATACTACATATAGAGAACCCTAAAGATTCCACCAAAAAACTGTTAGAACTGATAAATGAATTCAGTAAAGTAGCAGGTTACAAAATAAATATTCAGAAGTCAGTGGCATTTTAATACACCAATGATGAACTTTCAGAAAGAGAAATTAAGAAAATAATCCCATTTATAATTGCATCAAAAACTATAAAATACCTGAGAATCAAATTAACCAAGAAGGTAAAAGACCTGTTCTCAGAAAAATATAAGTCATTGAAAAATAAACTGAAGAAGATACAAATAAATGGAAGCATATACTGTGCTCATGGATAGGAAGAATCAGCATAATTAAAATAGCCATACTACCAAAAGCAATCTATAGAGTCAATACAATCCCTATCAAAATACCAATGGCAGTTTTAAGAGAGCTAGAACAAATAATCCAAAAATTTATGTGGAACCATAAAAGACCCCAAATAGCCATGGCAATTTTGAGAAAGAAGTACAAAGTTAGAGGTATCACACTACCTGATATCAAACTATCCTACAAGTCTACAGTAATCAAAACAGCATGGTACTGGTATAAAAACAGATACATTGATCAATGGAACAGAATAGAGAGCTCAGAAATAAATCTATGTCTATATGCTCACTTAATATATGACGAAGGAGGTAAGAATATACAATGGGGTAAAAACAATCTCTTCAATAAATGGTGTTCAGAAAATTGGACAGATACATGCAAAAAAAGAAAAAGAAAGAGAAGCTGGACCACCTTCTTACACGGTATACAAGAATAGACACAAAATGGATTAAAGACTTAAATGTAAGACCCAAAATCATAAAATTTCTAGAAGAAAACATAGGCAGTAGACTCTCTGATATTACTAACAGTAATTTCTTTTCAGATACACCACAATGAGATATCACCTGAGACTTGTCAGAATGGCTATCATCAATAAATCAAAGAACAACAAGTGTTGGCGAGGATGCGGAGAAAAGGGAACCATCATGCATTTTTGGTGGGATTGCAAATTGGTACAGCTAGAGGTTTCTCAAAAAATTAAAAATGGATATACCTTTTGACCCAGCAATTACACTGCTGGGTATTTATACAAAGAAAACCAAAACAATAATTCATAAAGATCTATGCACCCCAATAATCATGGCAGCACAATTTACAATAGCCAAGATATGAAAGTAACCTAAATGCCCATTAACAGACAATTGGATAAAGAAGTTATGGTTCATATATACAATGGAATATTACTCAGCCATTAAAAAAATGAAATCCTACCATTTGCTACAACATGGGTGGACCTAGAGGTTATTATGCTGAGTGAAATAAGTCAGACAGAGAAAGATAAATACCATATGATTTCACTTATATGTGAATCTAAGGAATGAAAAGAACAAACTAATCAAAAACAGACTCACAAATATATGGACAATTTGGTGACAAACAGAGGGGAGGAGAGATGGGGGGATGGAAGAATAGAGAGAAGGGTTAAAGAAGTACAAATTAGTAGTTGATAGATGGTCACGAGGATGGGGAGCACAGCAGAGGGAATGCAGTCAGCACTAATGTGATGGCCAGGTGGAGAGCTAGAGGAGAGAAGGAGCAATTAGGGGGGTCGTTTTGTAAACTATATAAATGTCTAAGCGAATGTACTGTATACTTGAAACTAATTAAAATAAATGAATAATTTTTTTAAAAAAAAAGCATTTATAAAAAAAACTGGAGGGTTTTAAACAGAAGAGTGACACCATGTGATTTCCATTATTTAAAGGTCACTCTGGCTGCAGTGCCAAGAGTGGAAAAAGAAAGCTGGTTAGGAAACTATTACAAAATCCAGGTGAGAGAAGATTCTGGCTTAGACTATGGAAGTATCAGTGGCGGTCGTGGGACAGGATTAGATTCTGAA
Organism: Rousettus aegyptiacus; assembly: GCF_014176215.1. Classification (NCBI taxonomy): domain Eukaryota; kingdom Metazoa; phylum Chordata; class Mammalia; order Chiroptera; family Pteropodidae; genus Rousettus; species Rousettus aegyptiacus. The sequence goes on along the minus strand of NW_023416312.1, from coordinate 5,421,166 downwards.
CTATTTTGGAGGAAAAGATTCCTTACAGTACATATGCTGGTTTGATACCAAAGTTGTTATTTGATTCATATGTCTAATAAAGTTTAAGTTGTTGGTATTGCTTTATTCTTCATATGATTATTCCAAGATTTTTATTGAGGAGTTTTTAATAAGTTCCAATTTACTCATATTTTATACCATTTTTAATGTTAATTATTAATAGGTATATAAAGTTTTCCTCAGACTTGAAAAATGGATAAAGTATAAATCTAACATCTGGTTGTAGACAGAATGGAATATTTGGTTCATAATTCTTATATTCACAATCATGTAAATAGGATTAAACATTTTTTCTGTTCAGAAATTATTTTGAACATTTTTAACTGGAATCCCCATTACAATATCCCAAAATGTCAATATTTGCTTATAAACCATTTACTTAAAATGTTATTTTACTTAGAAGTTAATTTGGAAACATTAGTTTGTTTAATAATTATTGAGAAATAGTGTAGTTTGGAGTTTAAAATCATGGACTCTGGAGCCAGTCTGCCAGGTTCAAATTCTCAAACTCTGCCACGATCTTTTGCATGTTTTTTAAAATGAGGTAATAATGGTACTTCCCATATGATGGTGTTGTGATGATTATTTAATTAAATTATTTAATACATAGAAAGTGCTTACAACAGCCTCTGGTACATAGTAGGTGCTCAGAATTAGCTATTACTATTTAACATTGAATACCTTTAAGATGCCAGTCACTGGCTATGTGTCTTTCTTTGTTAGTGTGAATATTTGAAAAGTGCAGAATGACTTCATTTAAAAAATAACCAAAAAAATCATATTTCGGATTTTCACTAATCCGGCATTCTCTTCCAAATTTTCTATCTCTGTGACTTCTGAACATATATTGTCCCCAAATGACTGGTCCTCATGGTCACTGTATCCTTGGCCAGAATCAGCTTTGAGCTCAACTATGGATTGCATATGTAAGAAAAAACATGTCAACACCACACTATAAGGTGACTATGCTAAACATTGTCATGGTAAAGTTGCTCCTAAAAAGGTAATGGTCGAGTTATTCATGAGTTTGCAGCTAGAAAGGAACTGGGGTTGAGGTCATCTTGTAGACTTATTCAGTCAAATGTCTAGTGTTTTGAATGAGAAGGCTCCAACAGCTGGCTCCTTGGGTATTTAAATCTGTGTGGTCTCTCCCTGTGGATTCTCTAACATGGCAGCCGCAGGGTAGCCAGGCTTGTGTGGTGGCTCAAGACTCCAACAGTGCCTGTATGTGTGCCTCTTCAACAGAAAGACAGAGAGAGACAGACAGAGACAGAGACACAGAGAGGACCAGACAAAAGCTCTATTGCCTCTTATGACCTAACTTTGGAAGTCACATATTAGTCACAACTAATATTATACTGCTTTAGGAAGCTATCACAAAGGCCCACCCAATGTTCAAGTTGGAAGTAACACAGACTCTAGCTCTTGACAGAGAGTGGAAAGGTTCTAGAAAAGCACATGGATTTGGAAATATTATGGCCATTTTTGGAAAATATCTTCTGCTGTAGATGAAAAGAGCCAGTCAGTCAAAGTATGACTTGTGCTGGTCAAGGAGATGGTACTACGAATGAAAAGCCACAGGTCCACTTGAGCTGGTTTAATCTATAGCTTTACCTGAATACCTTAACGGCCCTATCTTCATCAGGTTAAGAGACAGAGTTATTATGGGAGAAGGAAAATGGGAAGAAAGAAACATATTTCATGAGCACCCGTTATACCCTGAATGCTTTGCAAAAAGTTAACCGTGAATCAACAACCATTCAGCTAATGATTCTGTGATAGGCAATTTGAATTGGATTCAGTGGGCCCATTTTTCTGATCTATGCCTGCTTCATCTGATAGATGTGTTTGCTTGTACATCATCAGCCAGCTTTCAGGTCAGCTGGAAGCTGGCCAGCAGTCAGCTAGGCACCTTGGTTCTCCCTTACATGGTCTCTCATCCTCCAGCAGGCCAGCCAAGGCTCATTCATATAGTGGAAAGGTCCCGGAGTAGCAAGCCCCAGTACGCAGACACTTTTGAAGTCTTCTCTTATGTACCAGTTGCTATTGTTCCACTGACCCAATCAAGTCACATGACCAGACAAGTTCCAGCAACATTGCAAGAGCATGAACACAGGGAATGGAAGAATTTGCTGCCATTTTTGCAACTTATCACAGCACAAGATATAAAATTTTATTCACTAACTTCTCCACAATTTCTCACAGAAAACAGTCATAGTGAAAGAAGGACCATGCTGGGGACTCTTTATACTTCTCCCTAGGAGAGCAAGGAAGGACCTAAAGCAGAGTTTCCAGGTCTTCTAGACACACTAGAGCAAACCCATGTGGTCCATAAGCAGGGACCACTTCTAGCCTGGAATGAAAAGCAGCATGTTTTGAGACAGGAAGAATTGAATGGGAAAAGAAGACTGAGGTTCCTTTCCACTTGGGCCACTCCACAGGCTATTTGTACTTTCTTACAGTATGGTGGCTGGGTTATAAACATAACTATCTCAAGACAGCCATGCAGAAATTGCATGATCTTTTTATAACCTAACCTCAGAAGTCTTGCAGTATCACATCCACATTGTATTTATGGGAATAGTCACAAGTACACCCAGATCCAAGGGGAGAGGAATTAGACTCCACCTTCTGCTGAGGAATGACAGGGCTCTAGAAGAGCATGTAGGATGAAAGATATTGCTGCAGCCATCATTGGAAAATACAGCCCTGCCAGACAAAGATTACACAGCTAGTAAGTGATGGAACTAAGACTCAAACCTTGATCTGGTTTTCATTCCATAATGTGATGCTGCGTTCAGTGATATTTGGGTAGAGTCATCTCCTGAAGGTTGAATTTGGGGTATGCAAACCAGATCAAGGAAAGACTGAACAGGGAGGCCAACTGTGAACTAAATCTTATAGAAATCAACCCACCAGGATTAGCCAAATACCTGCAGTGAATACTGTTCTGCACATAGCATAACAAGGTTAAGGACAAGGTGGCTAGGGAAACCACAGGGACTTCCTCATGGCCTTGGCAACCAAGCCTATTCTAGAGGATGTCAGTCTAGCACTGCTGCTCCCATTCACCGTTCACCACCTATCCCAAAAGGGGGTTATCATTCAACCTCAATACATTCACATTATTATCAGCAAGAAAAAGTAAAGCAACTCAGTTCTGCTTTTTGTTCTGTTTTTCTTCTTTTTATATTTTTGTTTTGACAGAATGGAACAGTTCATACCAGGAGACTAGAAGAACAAAAGGTCAGCTGGGTCAGGAAATCTACCTACCACATAAATGGACAAAGTTACATGGCCAGACAAACACCAGAGGTAAGTGTCTTATTGTGCAAAGTGAGGCCATGAGTACATTTTAGAATATTAAATTAATTTTTAATTGTCTTTGGGTCTTTGGCCTTCTTTATTTCTTCCACTTAGATGCCTCATTTATTTACCCAAAACATAATCCACAACCTTCCTCTGTGTCTACATCTGTTTGGGGGAGGGGGGGTTAGTATCTAACTAAGCTACGAACAATTTGTCTCCAAAAAACAATCCTCATCCCCATCTTCCATCCTCCAACTCTACCCTACAGCTTGGCTGCCAACCCCTTACTGCAGTTCCAAATGTCTGTTTGTCCTTCATTCAGGAGGATTAGGCCTGAGGAATTGAGACCCGACTCCGACAGCTGACACATTCTTGGCCAAGCTCTAGGGCAACTTCTCCCCGACTCCTGATAGCCTTACAGAGTCATGTGAGCTATCAGTAGGACACTACTTGATTCTAGGCTGCTCTCTATTCATTCCCCAAATTCATAGGCCTGGTGGTACAAGTAGAATAATGGCCCCTAAAGATGTTGTATTAGTTTGTTAGGGCTGCAAGGAAGAATCTGCTCCAGGTCTCTCACATAGCTTATTGTGTTTTGCTGGCAATTTCTGGTGTTCCTTGGTTTGTAGACATATCACCCCAATCTCTGCCTTTGTGTTCACATGGCCTTCTTCTTAGGTGCAAGTGTACATGTCTCTGTGCTCAAAGTTCCCTTTTAATAGTAACATACTCATATCAGATTAGCACCCACTCTAATGACCTTATCTTATTTTGATCATCTGCAAAGACCCTATTTCCAAATAAATTCACATTCACAGGGTTAGGAATTCCAAACGTTTTGGGAAGACACAATTCAAACCATAACGGATGCCCACACACTAATCCCTGGAACCTATGAATATGTCACCTTACATGGGACTTTGCAGATGTGATTAAGTTTACTCAAAGGACTTTGAAATGGGGAGATTATCCTGGATTATCCGAGTGAGCCCAATATAATCACGTGAGTCTTTAAAAGTGGGAAATCTTTTCCTACTATGGAGAGAGGGATATGTGGAGATGAAAGAATGGTCCGAGATATGTGACATCGAAGACAATGAAAGGGAACCAAAGCCAAGGAATGTGGTGGCCTCTGAAAGTTGGAAAAGCTGAGAAAATGGATTCTTTCCTAGAGCTTTCAGAAAGGAATGTAGCTCTGTCAACACCTTGTTTTTAGCCCGGGGGGAACCATGTCAGATTTCTGACCTACAGAACTGTAAAACTGTATTGTTGAAGCCACCAAGTTTGTGGTAATTTTTAGCCAGCACTAAAAAACTAATACAGCTGATATCAAAACTAAGTAGGTCTTAGGTCATGTTTCCTAGAAACAGAGCTGGAGATTGGGATTTTTGTGTGAGTGATTTATTGGGGGAGAACAGGATAGGACAAGGGAAAAGTTAAGTGAGGCTGTGGTCTCTACTGGAGACTAGCTTCAGCCTGATCCCACAGGGAGTCCTGGAGCATAAATAGCACCACAAAGTTAGTTAAACATTAGCAAAGCTTTTATACTCCCATGCCAGTCAGTCATTGATTAAGGTCTGTGAGAGTATGGGGGAGAGGAGTAAGTGAGTAGGAGAGGAACAGAGCTTGCAGAGACAGAAGCAGCTATGAGCTTTCAGCCAACACTCATAGTAGCTAGGAAATGGGGGCCCTACAAATAACCTTGGACAAAAACAGATACCACAAGGACAATATACATTTCACAATTTTAGGGTACATTTCTCCTGTGTCTTATTAAAGACACGAGTTTGTCCTGGTTATCCTAAGGCATTTTTTTCACTGGGAGATGGGGTGGGGCAGGGTGAGAGGAGATTGAGATTTTGCTATGGAGGGAATGTGGAAGGCACAAAGTAATATTTGGCTTTTGACATTCAAAATAAGATTATGCACCAGGCAAGAGGCTTCCAAGCCAAAAAAAATGGTCTTTAGGCAGGGTTTTCCATAATTCTTTGTCTCTTCTTGTAGCTGGTCAACAAATAAACTTGAAGACTCCACTCCTAGGTTTTTATTATAGTGAAAAAGGGGAGAACGTTCTGCCATGAAGGCCTGGTTGGAGTCAGGAAGAAGGAAATGTGACAAAAGGTGATAAAAAAAACACGCCTTTTCCAGCTTAAAAACAATGTGAGAAGTAGGAGAGTGTGAGCTGAGGAAGCAGTCATGCAGGTATGTCCTGATCTCCTCCTTCTGGAATGTGTGGTAGCCACACTAAGAGATAAGAGAGTCTTGGACGAACCTGAAACAGTCATCTGAAAGTCAACTGGGTGGCACAGTGGGACAGAACACAGGGGGCCCTTGTCATTCCAAGCTGCCTTTGGCCCTTGTAAGGTATGATTACTAGGTTAAGAGCCAAAGGCCCCACCATGAGCCCGCCTTGTCAGGACAATGTTACCCTGCAGTAGCCTGCACAAAGGCCTTGGCAGGTACCCAGAGATGTACAGGGGATGCCTGGTCATCCTGGAAAGACCACAGGCCTTGACCACAAGAGAATGGTCAGATTCCAAGTTGCACCAGCAAAAATGACATCAGCCTAGTGTTTGGAAGGGGCTAAGGAACCTGTCTAAATAATCCTTTTTCTCCTGGGGTTGGGAAAATTCTCTAAGAGAAAGTTTTCACCAAATAAGAGACTGAATATCTCCTAAAAAGCCTAGATGGGACATTTCATTTAATTTGATCCACCCAACAAGCAGGTGGGACTTGGTGGATTCATTAAGAATAGAATAAAAATAGTTTTTGTTACATGCCGTATGCAGATGAGTTTAACTGCCATGTGTACAATGAGGGGGTTAGCCAAATAATCTTCAATGTATTTTCTAATTAAGATTTTGACCTGATATGGCAAGAGGCTACTGCAGGGAGGCAGGCCCCAACCAAAGAGAGCCCTTATGACCATCCATGACCCTGGCTTCTGGGACCCGACTTGGTCTGCAGAGCTGGAGGCCCTCACATCCATGCTGTATCCTCATGCCTGGGTCCTCCAGCACTACTTGCTCTTCTACTTCCCACCCACATCAGGGGCTTTGGACTTTCCAGAGCTCATTAGTACCTCTGTCATTGGTGAGAGGGCAATGATTCTTTTGGTAGTTCTCAGGAGAGGCTTCGTGGAGAGAAGGTGAAGAATCCTGCTGAGGTTAAAGAAGGTCTGGAGATGGTCAGTGAGTTCTACTGGCTCACCAAATGAACCCTGAAATCAATGTACTCAGAACACGCTAGTTCTTTGCCCATGACCATGGCTTCGCCTGCTTTTCCTTTCACCTCCACTTCTCTTCAAGTTCATGGTTTCTCCTTCGAGCCCCACTCAATTGCAACCTCCTCAAGAAAGCAATCCCTGACAACCCCAGGAAAATACTCCTCCCTCCTCTGGGCTACATTTTGTCCTTGCCATTAATACAGAATTAACCTGGTAACTTTAGAGTGCTCCCTCCACCTGCCGCCACTGTTAGACTAAACTTCCCAAACTCAGGTGCTACCTCAGTTTCAACTCTACTTTGCCAGGGCCTGGCATGTTGAAGACATGCAACAAATGTTTATGGAATGAATAAGAACCAGGAGGCGTTGTCAAAAACCACCTTACTGCTGAAGGTATGGCCCATGGACCAGGAGCATCAGTATCACCTTGAAGTTGTTAGAAACAGCATCTCAGGCCCTGGCACACTGCGTGAGAAGCTGCAGTTCACCAAGCCCCCAGGTGATTCCTGTGCATATTAATGTTTGAGCACCATAGCTCAGCATGCTGTGGAACCAGGGACTGGCTAACTGCAGGGTTGGCAAACTTTTCTTCAATGGCCAAGCAATAAATATTCTCAGCTTTGTGGGCCACAGTCTCTGTGGCAACTATTCAATACTGTCGTTGCAGTGTGAAAGCAGCCATAGACAATGTGTTAGTGAATGAGCATGGTTGTATTTCAATAAAACTTTATTTATAAAAATAGATGGCTGGTAGGATTTGGCTTGAAGGCCAGTTTGCCAATTCATGGTTTACCAAAAGGAAAGGTGGCTGCTTTCATGGAAAGCATACTTTTTTTACAATTTCAATCTTCCCTACCTACCCTTGCTTCTACACTGAGATTCTTCTAAATGGAGAAAGATTCCCAGTGACTCAGAGAAATCTATAACTTTACTTCTTAGCAGCCAAAGGAGCTCTTGCAGAATATCTCTTGCTTTTCATGGCCCCATTTATATTGGGAAGTGTTTTTTCCTCTAGTAATTCATCAGTTCTGCCACATGATTCTTTCATTTAGCAAGTATACCCAGACATTGAGTTGGACACTTGAGCCTGGACAAATATAAAATGTAGGCTCTGCCCTCAGGGGGCTCAGCCTACTAATTAAGACAGATATATAAACAAATAATTGCAAAATAATATGATTCTGGCAACAGTAGAAATGTATGCAAGGCATTATGGGAGAGCTGAGGAGGGGAACTGCAGGGTTTAGCCACACAAGAGGCCAATGGTTCTGCAGACAGGATTGGGTGGAGAGGAATGCCAGGTTAGACACTGTCGATGTGGATCACTAATGTGCATATGTACAACACACATCCACACATATACATAAACACACACAGATTCCAGCTCTCTGAGTATCAGCTAAGCTTAAAACAAACTATGAAGTGTCAAATCTGAAATCCCAGTGTTTTTCAGACAATAAAAGGAATGTAAATTAAGTTGAAGTTTCCTTTGAAAACTCTTCTAAGTTTCTGATGGCCTGGCTCCACATGCTAGGCCACCACCACCCCCTCTGTATTCAGTTTATGTAATAGCAACCATTTTCCTATATACGGAGGGGCTTTGGAAGCCCCACACCTACGACAAAGTATCTCCCCCACCCAGGCCTTCCTAGGCAGTCCTGGGACCCAGGCCAAACTCACTTTGTGTTCTTAGGATAAAGTTGATATTAAGGGCTGCTCCAAAGGGGAAAAGAAGCCTCCAACTGGTCACAAAGTCAGTGACCATCAATAATCCACCCAGACCCCTCAGAGCCATTCCCCACTTTTTCACGTAATTCCTGGTGGGCTTTCCTCTCCAACCACCAGCACCCTCATCTTGGTCAGCATCTAGACTACTGGAGCCTGCTTTGTCTTTGGGCATGGACAATGAGCTGCCCAGGTATAATGGCATTGGTGACATACTGATGGGTACAGGGTATAAACATCTCTTGTTCCTTAATGCAGACACAAACTCTAGAGCACCACTGCAGGGTTGAGTCAATTACCTTCGTGGGCTTTGCCAGCTGTCCCACCCTTGCTGTGCCTCTTTGCCTCCTCAGTCTCACTTCTCATTTTTCACCTGGTCTTTCATGCAATACTGTCTCATTAAACCTCAGGCCACAATTTGCTTCTAGGGAATCCAGCCTAATACCAAAGGTGAATGTTGGAACTAGAGGCAGCTAAGGTCCCCACTGGCTAGATTTAGAGAAGCAGAAAGATGGGGTGAACTGATTGCTTAAATCCTGAGGCCTTTGTTCACTCCACCTGGCGACAGGCACCTCCTTCATCTCTGGGCTACAAGCTACAGTGTGACAGGACCTGTCTCCCCTCAGCAACTACCCTGTTTGTCTCTAATCTTGACAAGGTATGTGAGCTCACTGAACTTTCTGGACCAAAGCTTTCTCTGCTAAAATGCTAATAGGTCTCCTAGAAGTGAATGAAAGTAGCAACCTAGATAAACTTTGCGTGGGTTGGCTCTAGTCCTTCTGAAAAGTATCATGACTAAGGCGCACAGGTTTGAGGCCTGACTACTCATCCTGCGGTCACAGTGTAGAATACTAGGGGAGTACTCAATTTGGGGAGGGGAGACAGCAAAAGAATTCTCACTCGACATTGACTGAGCCTTTTCATGTATGCTTGTCCTGAAAGAAAGTCTAAGTTATAATCATCCTTGACCACGGAGGATCATAAAAATACTAAGGAACATTTTCAGTCTTAATGGAGAGCCTCTAAATCATGTATCTTGGCAGCGCAGATCCTGCTGACTTGGGTTGTCAGAATTGGCAGGTGTGAAAAATCCCTACCGTCCATCACTGTAAAACTCATCTTCTCCCAGGGGTCTGAAGCTAGCAGAGCTGAGAAAAAAGAAAACACAACGAGGAGGAGACACTGCAGCAAAAACAGCCAGAGCTTTCACATTCAGAGACACTAACATTCATCATCATTAGCCAAATGAAGAGTTAAGCCAAAGGTCGGCAACCTCTCCATTACTGGCTCCCTCCTCTGAAGAGCTGGCAGACAGTGGGCCAGATAGATTTTGAGAGGCCCACAGGGTGTGGCCCAGGTGCCACTTGAATGTGAGGTGGCCTCATGAAGACCTTAAGTAAATCCATGGCCAAGTATCCTTTGTACTCCTGCCCTGATCTATACACACTGAGTGGAAATTTGGTAGAAGGTACTTGTCAATCAGAGAAGAGCTGACACGTAGTATAAGATGGAGTTCTGGACAGGGCATGGGTGGGTTCGAGAAGGCGAGGTCTCAGCAATAAAGAGACTTCAAGGAAATATAGGGCCGTGGCCAGAAAGAGACCTCAGGGGCATATATGGCCACAGCATATGCCTGTCTGTCTTCATTGGCACACAGGTAGGTACACGTCCAAGTTTCTCTTGCATTAAGTATTGACATGTCACTTAGTTGTGGCTAATGGAATGTGGGCAGAAATGTGATGTAGCTGTCCTTGTCTGAGTCATAGAACTGCCTACAAGATGCCCCATACTCCCTCCCCGCACCTGCCTTCCAAAGGTAGAGGATTGAGTGGATGACATCACAGCCCCAGGTAAGGCAGAAATGCAAGTGGAGGGAATCTGAGTCTCTATATAACTACATGGAGCAAAACCCCCATCCCCACATGGCCAGCTGGACTTTGCGTGAGCAAGAAATAAATGTCTATTGTGTTAAGTCCCTGAGATTTAGGGGTTTATGTATTATAGCCACTAACATTACCTACATTCTTTTGGCAGGGAAGAACCATGACAAAAGAAACCTTGGCTGTTTCACAGTTGGACCAAGTATGGGCCCTGCTGACAATAATACTAATAAGAAGCAAACAAATCAACAAAAGGCTAGATACTTGATAAAACATGTCCCTTCCCAATTTGAGAAGCAGTCCACATAGAACAAGTGAGATGTGGGCTGACAGGCCAAGGGTGAATTCTGGTTTCGTCACTGACTAGTTGTGTGACTTGATAAGGATGCTTCACCTCTAAGGTTCAATCACCTCATCTTTAAAATAGAGATAACCACCTTTAAATTGTGTGGTTGTTATAATGCTCATATTCGATGAGATTACATCTCTAATGTCCTCATAATGACCGATGTATAATCAGGCTCACTTTATTAAAGGTAACCCCACCTTAAATATAAGTTCTCCATTTTCTTCTCTTTCTCTGGAAACCTGCACACTACCATTTTGCCCCATAATTACTAGGTAGTGTCTCGCCTTAGTGAAATGGCAGATACATATACCTTTTGCAAGTTATCAGGTGCAAGAGAAAGATAGGGGGCCTGGTGCTGGCCTTCTCTGTCTCTCTGGGGCCACTCAACCAGGGCTTTCATTCCATTGATTGATCACTTTCATTTTGAGCTGTGTTTGGCTGCTCAGAGAAATTCATCCCCAGCCCTCAACAGTGAGCTGAAAGGCTGGCCTGGCCCCAAAGACACCTAAGCAAATCTGCTACCCAACTCCAGTGGCAGGCAGCCAGGCGTCTGGTCCCTCAGTCTCAGTCATGCAGCTGTGAATGGCAGGCAGCAGGGAGCTGAAGCTCTGATGTGAGGATCTGCTTTGGCTTCTAGAAAAATAGCAACAGCAGCAGCAAAAGCAGCAGCAGCAGCAGGCTCTATTGGAAAGCAGCCCTGCCCGTACGGCTGATGTTGACGCCCCGCTGCCCAGGGACCCACACCGGAGGGTAAAACAGCAGGTAATTGATAGCTTCCCAAACTAACTTAGCAGACTGAGTTGACTCTGGAGTTTAAGACAGAGGCTTAATTCCAGCCCAACCCTAGTGGGCCATTTCCTGACAGCTCAAACGAGAGAGCAAGAAGTTCACAATGCTTCCTCCCCTGTATACAGAAGTAATCCCTTGCAAGTAGGGGAGGCTATAGGAGTAGGTCTCAGCCCTGGATGCACACTGGAATCCATAGGAGCTTTAAAAACTCCTGATGCCCAAGCCACAACCGAGACCAATGAAGTCGGAATTTCCAGGGTTGGAACCTAGGCATCTGGAACTTTTAAAGCTCCCCAGGTGATTCCACTGCTCAGCCAAGGGTGAGAATCACTGGGCTACAGCTTCCAAGTACTCATCCAGACATTAGCTCCCATGATGTAGGATTTTTGGCCTCATTTGACAGAAAAGACAATAAACTCAGACAGGAAAAATAATTTGCTTATAGTCATATTATTTGTAAGTGAATGAGGTGGGATGAGGCCCAGGCCTTTTGGTATTTAATTCAGTAGTCTTTCTCTTTAACCCTATGGCTTCATCTTCCTCTTCTATAAAATGTGCACACCATTAACTTACTTCACGGGGTGGTTGTGAGGAAGAGAAAACTCAATTTTGTTTCTTTTATTTTACTTAATATCTACACATAGCCTTCCAGTGTACCCAGCTCTCTTCAAACACTACAAAGGTTAACTCATCTTAATTCACTAAAATAACCTCCTGTATCTTCCTGCACCCATGACAGGTATTGCTCTGGGGAACAACTTAGCAATACTTGTAATTACCTTTAAAATGTGTGAACTTTTTGACTCAGCAAAGTTTTATGAGTCATAAAAATAAAATAATTAAATGTGTATAAAAAAAACTTAACCACAAAGGTGCTCACTGCAGTTTTTATAATGACCAAAAAATGGAAACACTAATGTTCAAATATAAGAGATTCATTAAATAAATTATAGCACATCAAAAAACTGAACCAGCATGATTCAATTTTTAATGGTATGTGACACACCCTTACATGTTATCTGACTCTGGTTCTATGGGAGCTATTTTATAACTCTGTAAATAGAATAACTGATACAAATGTAAAATATCTCTGGCTTATGGACATGCAGATTCCGTTCTGTCCTGTAGAGGTTCAAGTGACTTCCATCCCTCACTTTGGAAGAAGCTAGTTTTGCCCCCATTGGCACATTCGTTTCAATACTCTTGATCTATAAATGTGTAAACTCTCTGGATTGTTTTAAACTGATTATGCCAACTGCCTGGTTCCCTTGTTGACTAATGCGTTAAACAAAATCTTTAACATATGTAAAATTAAATTCAATTAAAAATAAATAAATAAATGGTGTGTGGCAGATAGGCCCTAAGGTGGACCCTTTTTCACATCCCGGATAATCCCCTTTCCTTGAGTGTGGGCAGAACCTGCAACTTACTTCTAACCATTAGGACAGGGCAAGGGTTAAGCTTCCAGATGAGAATGCACCACGACTATAGCTTTGTGAGACCCTGAGCAGAGGCTCAAGCTAAGACTTGGACACTTGACTCATGGAAACTTGTGAGATAATAAAGTATGTTGCTTAAAGCCACTGAACGTGTTGTACTTTGTTATACTGAAACAGAAACTAGTAGAGGTGGCATGGAAGAACATTCTTTTACATGAAAGACATTTATAAAATATTATTAAATTACAAGCTCACATTATAAAGCAATATGATCCAACACTCAGTCATTCACACACATACACACACAGAATCTAGAAAGCTAACAATATAGTAGAACTTGGGATACATTCTATTTCCTTCTTTTTGATTACCTGTACTTCCTAAAATTACTTGCATTATTAGTATAATATTAGAAAATATTGAAAATAAAAAACTGAATAAAAAATTCAAATGTTGACAATGGTTATATCAGAGTGGTGAAATTACAGGTAAACATTATGTTGTAGGATTGTAGAAAGTTATTTTAATTTTTCTACTTTGAAGATCTGATACTGGTACTATTAAATAAATAACAGCTAATTATTTTTTTCAATTATTGAAAAAAAATTCCACCATCATTACTTCTGGATTTCATTAAGAAGGAAAAACTATCTATCTATGCAGAGTCTGTCTGCCACACATAGAGATATAGGATAATGTAGAGCTAACTTTAGTACCACATGACCTGGATTCTATGCCTAGCCACCCAATTGCATTTTCTAAAGTTGGGCAAATTATTCTTCATCTGCAAAGTGAGAGAATAATATGTACCTCATAGGGTAAAGATATCATGGGGTTTCAATAAGATAGTATATGTAATTTATTTTTTTAATTAAGTTTATTGGGATAAGATTGGTTAATACAATTATATAATTTTCAGGTGTACATTATCATTTGACATCTGTATATTCTATTGTGTGTTTACCACCCAAAGTCCAGTTCCCTTCAGCTACCATATATTTGATCCCCTTTACTCACTTCACCCTCCCCTTACCCCCTGTATTTGACCCCCTTTACTCCATCTACCTCCCCACTCCTCCCTCACACCACTAGTAACCACTACTCTATAGTCCTCTGGTAACCACTAATCTATAGTCTGTGTCCACGAGTCTCTGTTTGATTGTCCTGGTCATTTGTTGCTTTTAGGTTTATATCCCACATATAAGTGATATAATGTGGTTTTCCATTTTTTCTGTCTGGCTTATTTTGCTTAGCATGATTATCTTGAGATCCATCCATGTTGTAGCAAATAGCAGTATTTCACCTCTTCTTATGGCTGAGTCATATTGCATTGTATATATGTACCACAGCTTCTTTATCCAGTCAGCTATCATAGGACACTTCAGTTGCTTCCATGTGCTGGCCACTGCGAATAATGCTACTACAAACATCAGTGTGCAGATATCTTTTCGGCTATGGGTTTTCAAGTCTTTGGGGTAAATACCCAGTAGTGGGATTGCTGAATCATATGGTAGATCAATTCTCAGTTTTTTGAGGAGCCTCCATACTGCTTTTCATAGTGGCTGTACCAATTTGCAGTCCCACCAGCAGTGTATGAGGGTTCCTTTTTCTCTGCATCCTCTCCAACATTTGCTATTATTTGTTCTGTTGATTATAGCTATTCTAACAGGTGTGAGATGGTATCTCATTGTGGTTTTGATTTGCATTTTCCTAATAGCTAGCAGTGCTGAACATCTTTTCATATATTTCTTGGCCATTTGTATGTCCTCTAGGGAGAACTGTATATAATTTATTTTTAAATAAGCCTGGCATACAATAGGTGCTCAATAAATATTAGTGTTATGATGACTATGATTATAATTATGATTATCAACCAACCTCTGATTGTAAGGGTGGCCAATATTTTAGTCCTGGTGTTCTTAGGTACAGCTTTTAAAACAAGTACAAAAGAAAAATATAAGAATTATCATTATATCATATCAACTCAGATATTAAAAGGAATATCATATTCCTTCAAAGATCTAAAGTGAATGCTGTGGGATGTTGAAGACACATTTTGCTTACTTCAACACTAATTAAATACAATTAGTACCTTGCTTCTGCTGGTATGACATAGGGTGGTTGGAACTGGCCCTTTAAGAGTCTGAGTCAAGCTGGCTTGAGGTTTATTTGCATGCTATAATAAACCAGTTAGTTATGGTGTGAGGTGAGCCAGGTCTAGGTCAAAACTCTCTCTCAACATTCCAGGGGCCTCTGGGCACTGGGTGGGAGATGGAAGCATTCCAAGGCCACCATGAAGCACAATTGAAGAGCTACAGCTGCCCTTGGCTTGGTTGGGGCAGGCCAGGCAAAGGAGACTTGACAAACAGGCTGGAGCAGGGGAGGTGCCAACACAACACCAGGGGACCTATAGGCCGGGCATCTAGTGTTGTGGCCACAGGCAATAGGCAAATGGCCAGCCAGACAGGCAGATGGAATAAGGAATATCCTACAAAGTTTTCATTGCCTGGGACAGAACTGGCCTTGGGAGTCTGGCAGAGAATAGTGGGCAGAGGCTAGGTTAAACCACCAGTGGCGCAAGGGAACCAAGCTACTAGTAGCAGTACCACAGCTATGAGATGCTAAGGACAGCTTGTTGTCCCAAGGAGCAATTCTAAGGGATAAGTCTCTCGTAAACACATGGTCTCGAAACACTTCCGGGGACAGGCATAGAATTGCTCCTAGGGCGAAAAGAATAAAGAATGAAATCTATCTCATTCTTATCCAAGAAGACTCCTGAAAGATTCTCATGTTTCCTCAGGAGGACCTGTCTCTGCACTCACAAAGAAAAACTAAGCAGCCAAATGGAAGCATCCATTTTGTTTAGATTAGGAGTCACTGGTACACAGGGAAGAAAGAGCAATATATCCCAGACTTAGAAGAGACAGTGTCAGGCTGTTGTTGTTGTTGTTGTTGTTATTGTTGTTGTTGTTGTTGTTGTTGTTATCATCTTTTAAAAGAACCTTCTCAGATGTGTTCATTTTTGAAGAATTGCCTTTTAAGATTACAATCCTGAAATGCTGGGGCCAGTTTTCTAATTAACAACCAAACAGGTGGAAACAGATTTAGACATAAATATTTTCCCATGTATATGGTGCTGTTCACGATTTAACTAGTTTCTTCATCTAGAAGGGAGATGTCTAACTTGAAAGGACCGTCTGCTTTGATGTTTTCCTTGTTGCTCTCATGGCCAAGACCATATCCTAGTCATAGTCTCCTTAGACCCTGAACACTACAGAAGTTGTTTTACCCTACATTTGACTGCTAAAGCCAGTAACCCCAAATCACTGCTTTGAGGGGCCCAATATCCCACTCGAAAACCTGTGATGATGCCAAAATTAGTCAGGGTAAGTGACACTAGATGCTGTAACAGTCCCAAAATCTCAATAACTTAACATTAGAAAAGTTTATTTCTTGTTTATGCAAAATCCATTCTGCTTAATGGTTCTCCTTTAAGGAGAGACTCAGGAATTCAGTTTGTATCTATCTTGTGATTCTACCATCCTGTGAGTTCAAGGTTGCCCTGGTATCACCCAGCTGCCAGATGGGGCAAAGGGAGAGCATGGGAGATCCTATACTTAATACCTGCCCAATCTGAGCAAGTAGTTTATATATATCCCTACCATTCACATCCCATTGGAGAGATTTAGTCATATGCAAAGAGAGCTGGGAAAATATAGTCCCTGGCAGGGCATCCCATTCCTAGCAACAACTCTATACTGCAAATCTATGGTAGTCAGCCAACCACATCTTCTACAATGCCTCTTTACCCACTGATTTATTTCTAACCTCTTTAGAATGGTATTCAAGGCCTATCCCAGTTCAAGTCAGACGAAGGCCATCTTTTAGCCAACCAGTTTCCCCCCAGATATATCAATTAGCTTTTGTTACATAGCAAACCATTCCAAAACTTGGTGGCTTAAAACAACTATTTATTTAATTCACAATTCTGCAGGCTGGCAACTTGGGTTGGGCTCAGCTGAGAGATTCTTCTAGTTTGGTTGTGCTCATCATGTGTCTATGGTCAGTTGCCAAGTTGGCTAGGGACTTTGAATCTAGAGCGTTCCTTAGCTAGGATATCTTGCCTTCTCATGGCCAGTTATGGGCTAGTCCTGCCTTGTAAACATGGCAGTGGCAGGCTTATAAGAATGAGAACAGAATTATACAGAGCCACCTGGGGCTCAAGATCAGAACTCACTGACTTAGGCGGGTTTTTATTAGACAAAGAAAATCATAAGACTGGTTCAGTTTCAAGGGGTGGAGAATAGGTTCCACCTCTTGATAGGAGAAGCTTCAAAACTAACTACTACACCAGCTACATACTGTACTCTCCATGCCTTCCTGACAATATGCCATCCACAACTCCAGTTCGAATGCCTCTTATTCCATAATGGCTCTGCCTTAGTTTAGGTTCTCCCTAAAATGGAGCCTGAGACAAGGACTTGGGTACAGATGTTGTTGAGTAAAGAAGTAAGGAGAGTAAAACATAGATGGAAGAAAAGCCAATAGAGTGCTTTACCGAGATCACTGCTATGGGCAATGATCTGATGTTGATTCCACAAGGAACCCTGAGGAGCCATGGACTTATTCTCAGAATTGTCCATCTTTCAAACCACACTTTACCCAGCAGCAATCTTTTTTTATTTGTGGAGGGCGGTATCTTCCTCACACGTTCTGGCTGCTCTTGCATATGAACAAGCCAGCTCCCACAGCATCAGGAGAAAGTTCTGAGGCAGAAAGAAAACATGTGCAGACTTGAAGTGGGAGGCTGTCAGCGTGACCCTGAGCTTGGCTGGAACTATCCACTACAGTTGTATCTGAAACCAGAAACCAGTTTTGTGAGGTACCAAAAATGCTAGAAATAATTTCTCTGATGTCTTGTTGGAGAGAAATTCTCCCTCCTTAGGGAGCCTATGCTCTTAAGTTTCCATCAGTCTTATGGCATCTATTATATGCTATTTTTAATTTCAGGCATTAATATATGTGCATAATGTCTTGGGCTACAAGCTCCTGAAGGACAATGGCCACACTGGATAGAGCTTCTTAGACCCCTATGTTGGCCCCTATGACAAAGCCCTCTCAATTTTCTCAACTGAGAATGAAAGAAACTCCCAGATCCAAGACATTATAATCTTTCACTCAAATACTCTTTCAACAAGTAACTATAGGTACCTATAATGAGCAGTGCTAAAAGGGTTGTAAAAAAAAACTAAATAAGCAGAATACCTACACTCTCCAATCTTGAGAATTTTTAAATTTAGGTGGGTATATAAACCACACACACACACACACACACACACACACACACCATAAAGTGTGAGATGCCCAAAGAAAAAGCAAGCATGTCGAAGGCAGTACCACAGGAGTAATCTGGGGGACAATGGTTATGCAGGGAAGACTCAGTAGAGGTGTTATATTCATCTGGCTGCCATAATCCAGAACTACCTGAAGGAGATAATGCAATAAAAAGGAGGTGTCAACTTCACCAAATCATTCAATATTTTTACAATGTCCTTCTGATCATAAATATGATACATGTGCAATACAGAAGAGTTAGAAGGTGGCAAAAAGAACAAAGAATAGAGTTGGCATGACTTCATAAACCTACCACAAAAAGGTAACCACCACAAACATTTTGGCATATTTCCTTCTTGCCTTCTTCCTACATATTTATATGACACAGTTGAAATCATCCTGGATATTGACTCCTGGTTTATTTAGCATGAAAGCTAGAAGAGATGGAAAAATGGAGTCCAGGTTCCTCACTATATAAACCAGAAATGGAAGGCCCAAAGAAACCAAGAGACATATGAAGGCCCTAGAGGTGAATCCTGAATAGAGGTCTCCCAATCCCAACCCAGGGTTCTTTCTATTATATGATGCTGCCTCTATTTACCTCTCCACATAATTGTGAATACAGACTAGCAATTTATGTTTGGGGCTTAAGATTTCCCAAATGAGTATATGCACTTAAAATTGTCTGTCTACATATGTATACATTTTTGTGGAAAGAGATTATGGCTGCCAACAGAGGCACTGTGCAAGTTAAAAGAGATAACATAAATGTGAAAGCACCCAGCATTCAGCAGGGACTCTGGAAGTGTGACTGGGCATGCAGGTGACTGGAGCATATAGAGCAAGGCAGACCAGAAACCCAGCTCTGTTTTTTCCACATGTCCTCAAGTGTAGGCTCACAATGTTCTGTTGTCCATTCTAGAATATAAAACAAAAAACTTCTCAGCCAGGAAGGTGGTTCTTCTGTGTCTGGGTGGATTCATTTTTTTCTATAAACTTTATGGTCCTTTGCAAAAAATGACTACAAGGGCTGCAGATGTTGCAGGCTCCTGTGAGCAGATGTTCACGACTATAAAAAGCTTGGAAATTATACCTCAGCCTTTTAAGTCAATGAGCTAAAACCCAACATAACATTCTGGGCTCATTTATTATTTTCCCCCATTACAGCAGGTTTTGGATTAGTAGCAGTGAAACAAATGCACTTCCTGGGGAGTAGCTCATGGTCACCAGTCACAGATAAGCCTAACATCTCTGTGTCTTAGCCACTATAATTATCTTTCTTCTGGGCATAACTGATGACACAAACTCACTGGTGTCAGAGGAGGAATACATTCAGGGACTCTGTGGGTGGCAAAGTAACCAACGCCTCTCCCACCTCTCTTCCCACAAGCAACTTCCAACCACTCCATTGCCATTATCACCCATGCCAGGGGTGAGAGAATCAGTGTCATAGAAGAGCTTTGGGATTAGTGAACCTCCCTCCTGTGCTGGAACCCAGTGTAATCTTATAAAAATTATGTATAATAATTAGGAAGGCTTAAAGGAATTTTAGAAATAGAGCATTAGAAGGAGTCACAGCTTGCTTGTTTTCTGTCTTTCTTTTAATAAATGCAGGAATGTCTCTTTTGTTCACATATATTTCCATGTCTAAACATACTTTGTGGGGACGGATCAGGTTACTTGTATAAAGCTATGCATCATTTCTCTTCAAGAATAAGGACAGGGCATAACATTCTCACCACCATGAGCAAACAAGTACACAGGCTGTTCTCTTTCCTCTGTTCCACACAATCTCTCCTCCCTTCATATCACCATTTCCTCCCAAACTTGGAAGTCAGTGAGTGATGAATAACAATCTCCCTAGCATGATATTTCATCATTAGGCCAGGGTATTGAAAAAATGCAGACTCCAAGCAACTTTCAAAAGCAAAGTCTGTTCAAAAACACACTTCGCTCCTCCCTCAGATAACTTCACAGTGCAGATTGGTTCACAACCAGAATCCCCACAGATGGGAAAAGGGAGTGGCATCCTTTGAAACGAAATTGAAGGGAAAGCCACATAAAAATATTGGGCTCATTTTAAATGCCCAAGGGGAAAATAAGATACCCAGGCACTGAGAACAATTTCTAACCAGCAAACAAATAGGCACTTCATAGTTGAGCCCATCCTAAGCAATGCAGCCAGGACCCAATCTGTTTCTGTTAGTGGCAGTGGGCAAAGGGCCAGGTTCCCTTAGTTTATCCAAACTGGTTTGTCCATCTCTCACTTAAATGTGCAGAGTTTGTTTTCAAAAGTCATTGCCAAAGGCTTTTCTCACGGTCTCACTGACTCACCAGATCTGTCTTTGGTAGAGTAAACCAGAGCTGTTTAGTAAGTGTGGTGGTCAGAAGTTGAAGAAGTTCTCATCTGATGCCTTCTATTTTCTCTATAAAAATGATGAGAAGTTTATTTCCTGTAAATTTAATGCAGGTGATGTGTGTGTGTGTGTGTGTGTGTGTGTGTGTGTGTGTGTGTGTGTGTGTGTGTGTGTGTCTGAGTGCACAGGCATGCACTGCTGAAGGGCAGTGCTGAGGAAAATATAGAAGTTTGAAAACAATCCCTGCAGAAAACGAGAGAAAGGTAGCTAAGGACATAAAAAATGATTGTATAACAGTTTGAGGTCCCAGCTAATTGGGGCAATCTTTTTTATGTCATTGTTTGATTGTTTTTCCCCATGAGCCTAGTTAAAGATTGGATGAGTCTAAGATCTTGACTGACCTAGGGATGGGGTTTTGTCAGGTGAGTGCAACTAAAGGACAATGAAGACATGGAGTTATGGAGCTGAGGATATTTTCTTTTTCTTTTATTTTATTTTTTAGGTGAGGCAACCCTTGGCTGACCTCGCAGATTTCAAGGACCTTGTCAGATTACAATTCCTTATTTTTTTTTATGCCT
The DNA here is from genome assembly GCF_014176215.1 of Rousettus aegyptiacus. NCBI lineage: Eukaryota > Metazoa > Chordata > Mammalia > Chiroptera > Pteropodidae > Rousettus > Rousettus aegyptiacus. The sequence continues at coordinate 5,400,142 of NW_023416312.1, read as the reverse complement.
ACAGCACCTGGTCTTCCTAGGTGGTCTCCCATTCAAGTACTAACCAGGCCCAACCCTGCTTAGCTTCCAAGATCAGACAGGATCAGGCTTGTTCAGGGTAGCATGGCTGTAGACAATATTTTCTTTTTAAAATTTTATTAGTTTCATGCAGACAGTACATTGGTTAGACATTTATATAGTTTATAAACAATCCCCCTGATTGCTCTTTCTCTCTTCTGGCTCTGCATCTAGCCATTACATTACTGCTGACTGTACCCTTTATCCAAGCTCCCATCCCCATGACCATCTATCAACTACTAATTTGTACTTCTTTAATCCTTCACCTTTTTCTCCCAGCGCCCCTCCCAACTCCTCTTCCCAGAGGATATTTTCAAGAGAATGAAGAGTACCTTGAGGGAAGATCAGAGAAAAGAATGCCTGGAGCTCACACAAGGCAAGATATGATATCTGTTCACACCAATCAGATTGGAAAACCTCATAATTCATGTGGTATCAGGTAGAGTGATCAGAAGCATTTTGCCTCAATAGTGGGAAATAATGACCCCTACACTAGGCTTTAGTCCTGCCTAACAAATCTTAAAAACAAAACTCAAGAGAATCAAACTGTCTCTAAGTAATTCAACCACATCCCAGAAAAAGGAGAAACTATTTAGAGGAATGCAAAAATATTCCAACTCCCAACAAGGTAAAGTTCACAATGTCCAGAATCCAATTTAAAATATAACAGAAAATCAAAGAGGTAAGAAAATCAATCCATTGAAACTAGCCTAGAATGACAGAAATTATTGAATTAGTAGACAAAGTCATTAAAATAGTTATTATAACTGTATTCTATATGTTTAAGAAGCTAGAGGAAAGAGAACAAATTAACTAGAGACAGAAATGGTAAAAATTTAGGTAAATTATAGTTCTTTAAGGCATGTGTAAAGGTTGAAAGTAAAATATATATCATTGTATATATTTCTCAATATATGTAGATGTACTATACAAAACAACTGTGGTAGAAAGGGGGAGAGTAATGGGATCTATATGGCAGTAACGTTTCACATTTTCATTGAAGTAGAAAAATACTGATTCTAAATAGACCATGAAAGGTTAAGTATGCATTTTGCAATCCCTAATGCAACTACTAAAAGATTATCAACTATTTAAAACACCCACAGAACTGACTCAACAAAGGAAATCCTACCTCTGCTACAACCACCATTACAATTATTGCTCTAGGACAGTGGGTTGGCAAACTATGGCCCATCGGCCAAATGTAAGTAAATAAAACTTTATTGGAAAGCAGCCATGTCCATTCATTTATGTGTTAATATATGCCTGTTAATATATGCTACAATGACAGAGTTGAAAAGTTGCAACAGAGACCACATGGCCCACAAAGCCAAAGTATTTGCTATTTGGCCTTTTACAAAAAAAAATTTGTTGACTCTTGGTCAAGTACCATACGGCCTCAGCCCAGGCCATATCAACAAAATGAAAGCCCCATGATCTGCCTCTCAACACTTGTAAAGTTAGAACTTCACACAAGGACCACTGTAACTGCTGCTGCAGAGAAACAAAACTTTATAACTGTGTGTGCCATAGGAAGCATGAAGCCACCCACCTCATTTCTACTTTGCCAGTCTCTCAGGGAGGTATCACCAAGCCAAAACCTGGGACACACATGGAAACCATGCTGCAAAAGAAAATGGGAAATGAATTTAGCTTTCCCGTCCCCAGAATGCAGTGAGGTATGCCATAGAGGGCTTGGAATGAAACTGGTCGGGTCAATTTGTACTGTGTGCCAAACCATCCAACTTGATAGTCATTCTGAATAACAAATCCACAATCAAGCCAACAGGATGGAGACAAGGAAAAGATTTTAAGAAGAAACTAGAGGGCACTTTATTTTTATTATTTAATTTGTATTGAGATACAAAAATGCAACAGGATGTACCATTTTCTGATCTTAATAGAATTGTATGATGGTTCCAATTTCTACACATCATTGCCAAAACTTGCTGTTTTCTTTCTTTCTTTTTTTAAATATTACTATCATAGTGTGTATGAAGTGGTATCTAATTGTAGTTTTGACTTGCATTTTCCTAAGAACTACTGGTGTTGAGCAATTTTTCACATGCTTGTTGGTCATTTGTTTATCTTCTCTAGAGAAAATTCTACTCAAAGATTTCATCTATTTTAAAAATTGGATTATGTGACTTTTATTGTTAAGTTGTAAAAACTCTTTACATATTCTGGATACTAGACCATTGTTGAATATACAATTTGTGAATATCTTGTTCAATTCTATGAGTTGTGTTTTCACTTTTTTGATAGTGTCCTTTAAAGCACGAAGTTTTTAGTTTGATGAAATGTGATTTATCTACTTTTTCCTTTAATCACTTGTGTTTTTGCTGTCATAGCTAAGAAACTGCTTCTTCATCCAATGTTATGAAGATTTACATGCACACTTTCTTCTAAGAGTTTTTTAGTTTTAGCTTTTGCAGTTAGGTCGTTGATCCATTTTTAAGTTAAATTTTGCATATAGCATGAGGTAGTCATCCAATTACATTCTTTTACATATAAATATCTAATTGTCCCATCGCTATTTCTTGGGAAGACTATTTGTACCTTATTGAATTGTTTTGGTGCTCTTGTAGAAAATCAATGGACATGGACCATGAATGTAAGGATTTGTTTCTGGAATTTCAGTTCTACTTTATTGATTTATATATCTCTTCTTATGCCAGTATCACATTGTCTTGATTACTGTTCCTTTGTAGTACTTTTGAAATTAGGAAGTGATTCTTCCAACTTTGTTTTCCTCTTTCAACAACACTGTTTTAGCTATTCTGGGTACTTTGAGTTTCCATATGACTTTTATAAAGAACTGTCAATTTGTGCAAAAAAAAACGAGCAGATGGAATTTTTATAGCAATTGCAGTGACTCTGTAGATCAATTTGGGGAGTATTATTATCTTAACTCTTTCAATCCATGAATATGAGATACCCTTCCATTTACTTAGGTCTTCTTTAATTTCTTCCAATGATGTTTTATAGTTTTCAGGATACTTGTCTTGCACGAATTTTTTTCAATTTATTCCTAAGCATTTTATTTTCTTGTTTCTTTTAAAATGACATTGTTTTTTAATTTCATTTTCCAATTCTTCATTGCTAGTGATAGAAATACAAGTGATTTTTAATATTGATATAGTGTCCTACAACCTTGCTGAACTTACTGATTAGCTCTAATTATGTCTGTGTGTGTGTGAGAGTGTGTGTGTGTGAATTCCTTAGGATTTTCTATATACAAGACCATGTAATCTATAAATAGAGATAGTTTTACTTCTTCCTTTCTAATCTGGATGTGTTTTATTTCTTTTATGTGCCTGACTACTCTGGCTAGAATATCCACTTAAATATTGAGTAGAAATAGCAAGAAGGTGACATCCTTTTCTTGTTCCTGTTCTTGGGGAGAAAGCTTAGAGTCCTAGCTATGATGTTAGCTGTGGGTTTTTCATAGGTATCTTTTATTAAGTTAATAAAGTTTCCTTCCATTCATAGTTTGTTGAGTGTTTTTATTTTTAATCATGAAAAGGTGTTGTATTTTGTCAAATGCTTTTTCTTTATTGAAGTGATCAGGGGTTTTTGTCCTTCATTAATTAATATGACTAACATTGATTTTCATATATTGAGATAATCTTGTATACATAGGATAAATATCATTTGGTCATAGTGTATAATCCTTTTTATATGTAGATTTGGTTTGCTATTGTTTCGATAAGGATTTATGCATTAATAATTATAATGGTTATTGGTTTTTAGATTTCTTGTAATGTCTTTTTCTGGTTTTAGTATCAGGTAATACTGCCACATGGAATGAGTTGATTAGTATTCCCTCCCCTCTATTTTTTGGAAGAATTTTTAAAGGCTTGGTGTTAATTCTTCCTTAAACATCTGCTGTATTTTGTCGATGAAGCCATATGGTCCTGGGATTTACTTTGTGGGCAGTTTTTTAATTACTGACTCAATGTTTTTGCCTGTATTTAGATTTTCTATTTCTATTTGAGTCAGTTTCAGTACTCATGCCTTTCTGGGAATTTGTCCATGTCATCTAGACTGTCCAATTTTTTGGCATACAGTCATTTATATTATTGTCTTCTGATCATTGTTATTTTTATTATGCTGATAGTAATGTCCCCACATTCATTATTCACTTTAGTAATTTGAATCTTCTCTTTTTTCTTGCTCAATCAAATTAAAGATTGGTTAATTTTGTTGATCTTTTCAAATACCCAGCTTTGGGCTTCACTGATATTTCTCTGTTGTTTTCCTATTTTCTATTAATATCCACTCTAATCTTTGTCATTTCTTTATTCCTGCTTGCTTTGAATTTAATTAGCTCTTCTTTTCTAATTTCTTAAGGTATAAAATTAAGTCATTGATTAAAATCTTTCTTCTTTTTAATATAGCTTTAGCTGCATCCCATAAGTTTTATCTATTTGTCTCTTCAATTCCTTCAGCTTTTGCTTCATGTATTTTGGGACTCTGTTAGGTGCACATATGTTTATAACTGTTCTATCTTCCTGATGAATTGACCCTTTTATCATTATAAAATGTCCTTTTTTTGTTTGAAGTAACAATTTTTATCTTAAAGTCTGTTTTATCTGATAATAGTATAGCTACTCTAGCTCTTTTTGGTTATGTTCGCATGAATCTTTTTCTGTCCTATTACTTTCAACCTATTTTTGTCTTTGAATCTAAAGTGTGCCTCTTAGAGACAGCATATTGTGGATCTTTTGTTTTATATTTATTCTGCCAATCTCTGCCTTTTGATTATTTAATCCATTTATATTTAATATATTTAATAATATAGAATCTACATTACCACTTTGCTATTTGTTTCTATATGTATTGTCTTTTTGTTCCTGTAATCTTCCATTACTACCTTCTTTTATGTTAAAGAGATATATTTAGTATACTATTTTAACTTTCTTTTTATGTCTTTTACTATGTTTTTGAGTTATTTTCTTAGTGATTGCCCTAAGAATTATATCTCAACTTATAACAGTCTACTTTGGATTAATACCAACTTAAAATTAAGTACACAAAAATGTTGCTCCTATATAGCTCTCTGGATTGTTATAAGTTTTGGCTAATTCTCAGAGTTCTGAAAAAGTTGATATTGATGATTTTTGCCAATATTTTCGTTGCTTTTATGCAGGAGATGCTTTTTGGAGGTTCTTGCTCCAACATCCCCAAATGACATTACTCCAAGGCAGTTCATAAACGGGTGTCTACAATCTCGGGAAGAAGCTAGATGAAATAGCTAAAGGTATGGAAGTAAAGATAACTGTGTTGCTTCTTAGCTGGTGTACAGGTGTGGAGGATTGCATTGTTTCCAATTATCCATCCTCTCTTTACATGTGCCCTCTATCCTATGACTTTATAGTTCTTCCATCTAGAGGTAGAGTATACTTCCCTAATCCATTGATGATGTTGCTTAGCCATATGCCTTTCTTTAGCCAAGTGGAATATGGACAAAAGTGAGGGTTCCAGTTCTGTTTGTTTGTTTTTTTGTTTGCTTATTTGTTTTAGGCAAGGTAACCCTTGGTTGATCTCTCAAATTGCAAAGATTTTGTCAGCTTACAATCCCTTATTTTTTATTTTTTACACCGACAGCACCTGGTCTTCCTAGGTGGTCTCCCATCCAAGTACTAACCAGGCCCGACCCTGCTTAGCTTCTGAGATCAGACGGGATCGGGCATGTTCAGGGTGGCATGGCCATGGACTAAGGGTGCCATTTCTGAGCCTAGACCACAAAGTAGTTGATGTTTCCATTCACCCCTTTTGTGCTTCTGCCATTGCCATGAAAGAACATGTCCAACTAGTCTGCTGGTCCAAAAAGAAAAGACACAGGGAGACAGCATGGAATCAACCCAGAACTTGGAGCCTAGTTCAGCCAAGCTTGGTCTATATCATCCAAACATCAGCCAACCCACAGGTACGTGAACAAGAACAAATGATCTCAGCCTCTGAGTTTTAGGTTGGTTTATTATGCAGCATTATTATGGCAATAGCTGACTGATACATATTGTTTTGATAATACCCTTGTAAGACCTGGACCCCAAATATATCTATCAATTATTTGTACCACCACCACTTCCCTTCTCTCTCTCTTAACAAATGGAAGAGTTTACTGCATATTATCTGGTCTAAGAAGCCATTTTAGATTTTGTCAGTTACAGAATAAATATTTGGTATGAAAGGCAACAACCACGTAAGATCAAGCACACTCGAGACAGCATCAATCTCTCAGGGAAGCAGCCAGCAAATCATTCCCCAGACAACAGAAACTCAAGATCAAAAGACCAGGTCTTTTTTTAAAAAAGAGAAATGATTAATTCTCCCTCTCTGAGGGGAACAGTTTGCAACATGGAAAGTAACAATGAAAACTCACTTTTATTCCAAGGATTTTCCTCCAGAAAACTAGGTGTTCCCTTTAGAGCAGTTTGAGATTGCACTTTTCCTGATTGTATGGCATCATTTGTGGGGAAAAGTGTTTTTACCTCAGTATCTTTCTGGTCAAAATTTACTCAACTTCCTATAGGTACTGGGTCCTGAAAAATGATAGACTGTAAGGAAGATATGTGGTGAATTATTGTGAAGATATTTGGTAAACTTTATAGGATTTTTTTAAGTGTTGGCAATTTTCTGTTGATTGCTGTATCTTACTCAGTTAAATTTTTAGTCTTTAATTAGAGTTTACCTAAACTCTAATTTTCTGATGATGTGAATCAGGGATGATGATCATTTCCTGATCACTAAATAATGTTTAAAAAGGAAGCAAGGAAAACATGGCAGAATGAGAGACGTCCCCAGATCTCTCCCCTTGAAACAACAATAAGCTGAACATCTAAAACGCAACAAAAAACACCCAAACTGCACACCAGCACATCTGAGTGTGGGATCTGCGCATAAGAGCTACCACAGGTCAGAACCCTGGGTGTCGGGCGCTGGACTTGAAGAAACAAAGAAGCTGCTTCTCGCAGTCACCAGAGCTCCCTGCAGGAGGAGGGGGAGGGGTGAGAGTTTGGGAACTTCCCCGAACAGCCCTGCCTGGGGCTGCTGTGAGCAACTCGCACTGTACGGAAGGGCCCAGTCATCAGGGCACAACACAGAGAAGCAGGACGGAACTGCAGAGAAACGACAGTTGACTTTTAACCGGCCCTGGTTGCAAAACCGAGGCTGAGCCACAGCCCCCAACTCCCAACCCAGAGGGCCCCTACCTCCATACCCTCCAAGACCAGTGACCACAGAGCCCCAGGGGAATCTTAGTAGATGTTGCCAAGACTGTCGCTGACACTGACAGGGACTGAAACTGAAGGTAGTGAGCGTGATTAAATATCTGCAAGAAAAATTTTTAAAAGGCATTTTAAGGCTTTATATAAAGCAGGGATCCAAGAGGCTTAGACGCCACCTACTGGAAACCAAAAGAAAAGTGCTTTCTTTGCAACAGGCTAAAGAGAGACTTTTATATAATAAATCTTCTTTCTGGAAAAACAGCAGAATACACTTCCATTAATGCCCAGGTGGAGAAGTAGTCCACTAAATACCATGAACAATCAAAGTGACAAGGCATCTCAGGAAGAAAGAGAAAAATCTCCAGAAATTAAGCTTGCAGATATAGAAATATGCAACTTAAATGACAGAGACTTCAGGATGGTACTTCTGAAAAAACTCAATGAGTTCTGAAATGGGTCATATCAACAATTTCAGGAATTAAAAAAAACAACTAGATGAGCAGAGCAAGGAGGTTTAAACCCTCAAAAAAACAGATTAGGTCTTCTGGAGATAAAAAAAAAAAACACTGTGAGAGTTGAAAAATGAAATAGCAAGCTTGGGAAGTACAGTTGACCAATTGGAGGAAAGGATCAGTGATATTGAAGACAGAAATCTAGAAATAAATCAGAAGGAAGAAGAGAGAAACCGAAAAATGAAAAATAATGAAAGAGAAATTCAAGAACTAGCTGATACCATCAGGAGAGGAAATGTAAGAATAATGGGCATTATCAAAGGTGAAGAAAAGGAACAGGGACAAGAAAGCACTTTCAGACAAATAGTGGGTGAGAATTTCCCAAATCTAAGGAATGAACTGAAGTTTGGAATTCAAGAAGTCAACAGAACACCCAATTATCTCAACCCAAAAAGGCCTTTACTAAGACACATTGTATTAAAGTTATCAAAAACCAATGACAAACATAGAATTCTCAAGGCAGCCAGGAAGTAAAAAACAGTAAACCCATTAGATGATCCTCAAACTTCTCAGCACAAACTTTACAAGGCAGAAAAGAATGGAAACAAAATTTAAACTATGTAGTGAAAGGAAATACCAGCCTAGAATATTGTATACAGCTAAGCTCTCCTTTATATATGAAGGAGAAATTCAGACTTTTCCAGACATACAAAAACTGAGGGAATTCTCCATTACAAGGCCTGTGCTACAGAAAATACTGAAAGGAGTCAGCTCACCGAAAACGAAATGACAAAAAAAAATACATAATTAAGAGTAAAGTGACTATCAGGCAAATAGAAGTAGAGAAATGCAACCCTTACTAAGAACAAGGCATTATAAGCTTAAATAATGAGAAGAGAATTGTTATAACAAGATAGTAATGAACGTTCAGCATACATAGGAACAAATTGAGATTACAATGACTGAAATGGGGGTAATTCGAAGATCCAAATTTGCAAAGGGGAATGGAGATAAAGCACACGCAGAAGAAAATGGACGACTGTGTATATGTGTGTGTGTGTGTGTGTGTGTCTGTGCAAGTATCTTTTTCATATTTGTAATGGTAACCACACACCAAAGATTCAGAACCGAAGCATATAACATAAAACAAGAAATACCAAAGGCAAAATCCACAAAAGCCAACAGAAATAAAGAAAGCAAATACACAAGGACAAAGAGGCAATGGAAACACTGAACTATCAGAAAGAAAAAGATAAAATGGCTATAAGAAGACCTCATATTTCAATAGTCACCCTAAACGTAAATGGACTGAACTCACAAATAAAAAGGGACAGAGTTGCAGGATGGATCAAAACACAAAACCCAACCATATGCTGCCTCCAGGATACACATCTCAGATCCAAAGACAAATATAGACTCAAAGTGAAAGGGTGGAAAATGATATTTCAAGAAAATGGCATTCAGAGAAAAGTGGGAGTAGTGGTACTAATGTCAGATGAAATAGATTTCGAAATAAAAAAGGTAAAAAAAGATACTGAGGTACACTTCATAATGATAAAAGGGAATCATGCACCAAGAAGACACAGCACTTATTAATATCTGTGCTTTCAATCAGGAAGCCTCGAAATATGTAAAACAATTACTAACAGAACTGAAGGGAAAAACAGACCAAAACACTTAAATGTCCCACTGTCGGATATGGACAGATCATCCAAACAGAAAATCAATAAGGAAATAGTATCCTTAAATGACACATTAGTCCAACTGGACATAATTGACATTTACAGAGCCTTCCATACCAAAACAGCTGCTTATACATTCTTCTCTAGTGCACATGGACATTCTCAAGAATCGACCACATACTGGGACACAGAGATAGCCTCAACAAATATAAGAGGGTTGAAATCATACCAACCATATTCTCTTATCATAATGCTTTGAAACTAGAGATCAACTGCAAAAAGAAATCAGGAAGAACTACAAATACATGGAGATTAAACAACATGCTACTGAAGAATAACTGGGTAACAGAAGAAATAAAAAGAGATACATAGAAACGAATAAGAATGATAGTACAACATATCAAAACTTTTGGGATATGGCAAAAGTGGTCCTAAGAGGAAAGTTCATATCATTACAGGCCTATCTCCAAAAACAAAAACAAGCCCAAATAAACGACCTTAACGCTGCATCTTAAAATACTAGAAAAGGAAGAACAAATGAAGCCTAAAGTCAGCAGAAGGAAATAATCAAAATTAGAGCAGAAATAAATGAAATCAAAAACAAAAAAAAATGATAGAAAAAATAAATGGAACAAAGAGCTGGTTCTTTGAGATGGTTAATAAAATTCACATGCCCCTGGCTAGACTTACTAAAGAAAAAGGAGAAAAGACACAAATAAACAAAATCAAGGATGAAAGAGGAGAATTATGACTGATATCACAGAAATACAAAGGATCAAGAATACTATGAAAAAGTATATAACACCAACTTTAATAACCTAGAAGAAATGGACCAGTACTTAGAAAAATACAACCTTCCTAGATCGAATAAAGAAGAACTGGAAAATCTAAATAGATTGATCAGCAGTATGGACATTGAAACAATCATCAAAAACCTACCAAAAAATAAAAGTACAGGACCAGATGGCTTCACCAGTGAATTCTACCAAACATTCAAAGAAGATTTAATACTTATTCTCCTCAAATCCTTCCAGAGCATCGAAGAGGAGGCAATATTTCCCACTTCATTTTATGAGACCAATATTACCCTGATACCAAAACCTGGTAAGGATAACACACAAAAAAGAAAACTATAGACCAATCTCTCTCATGAACACGGATGCAAAAAACTTAAATATGATACTAGCGAACCGAATACAGCAAAAAGATTATACACCACAATCGAGTGGGCTTCATCCCAGGGGCACAGGGGTGGTTCAACGTATGCAAATCGATTAATGTGATACAGCACATAAACAAATTAAAAAATAAGAAGCATACGATCATATCAATAGATACAGGAAAAGCATCATTTATGATCAAAACACTTCACAAAATTGGTATAGAAGGAGAGTACCTTAGCATAATAAAAACCAATATGACGAACCCTCAGCTAACATTATACTTAATGGTGAAAAACGAAAAACTTTCCCTCTAAGATCAAGAACAAAGCAAGGCTGTCCACTATCACCACTGTTATTCAATATAAGATTGGAGGTCCTAGCAAGTGCAATCAGACAAGAGAAAGATATATAAGGCATCCAAGTAGGAAACAAAGAAGTCAAACTGTCACTATTTGGGGATGACATGATTCTCTATAAGAAAACCCTAAAACTCCACAAGAACACTGCTGGAAACAATAAGCAAATGCAGTAAAGTCTCTGGATACAAAATCAACATTCAAAAATCCAGAGGTTCCTATATTCTACTAACGAAGTGTCAGAAAAAGAAGTAGAAAAAATAATTCCTTTTGCAACAAAAGGAATAAAATACTTTGAAATATATTTAATGAAACATGTGAAGGGCCTATATAACAAAAACTACAAGACCCCATTAAAAGAAATAGGAAATACAAAGAAATGGAAAGATATTTTGTGTTCTTGGATTGAAAGAATCAACATAGTTCAAATGACCATATTACCTAAAGCATTATACAGATTTAATATAATCCTCATCAATATCCCATTGGAATTTTTTAAAGAAATAGAACAAAACATCATCAGATTTGTATGGAAGCACAAAAGACCCCAAATTGCCAAAGCCATACTGAGAAAAAAGAATGAGGCTAGAGGCATCACTCTGCCTGACTTTAAATTATAATACAAAGTGACAGTAATCAAAACATCATGGTATTGGCAGCAAAACAGACACACGGACCAGCGGAACAGAATCAAGAGACCAGAAGTAAACCCATATTTATACGGGCAAATAATTTTTGACAAAAGCGCCAAAAACATACAGTGGAGAAAGGAAAGCCTCTTCAATAATTGGTGCTGGGAAAACTGGAAAGCCACATGCGAAAGAATGAAACTAGACTCTTTTCTATCACCACACACCAAAATTAACTCAAAATGGGTTAAGGGCCTACATATAAGACCTGAAACAATAAAATGCATAGAAGAAAACATAGGACCTAAACTCAAGGACCTTGGACTTGAAGAGGATTTTATGAATTTGACCTCAAAAGCAAGGGAAGTAAACACTAAAATAAATGAATGGGACTACATCAAACTTAAAAGCTTTTGTTCAGCAAAATAAATCATCAAGGTAAAGAGAAAACCATCTGAATGGGAAAATATATTTGCAAGCAACGCCTCTGATAAGGGCCTAATATCCAAAATATACAAAGTACTCATACAGCTCAATAACAACAACTCCTTCACCTTTGTTCTTCTTTTTCAAATTAGTTTAAACTATTCTAATTCCTTGGCCCTTACATGTAAATTATAGGATTAGCTGGTCTATACCTACAAAAAAAATCCTGCTGGGAGAAAAAGGAACCCCCATACACTGCTCATGGGACTGAAAATTGGTACAAAGACTATGCGAAACAGTATTAAGGTTCCTCAAAAAGCTAAGAATTGATCTACCATATGATCCAGCAATCCCTCTACTGGGTATTTGCCCCAAAGACTTGAAAACCCATATCCAAAAAGATATTTGCACACCAATGTTCATAGCAGCATTATTCACAGTGGCCAGTACATGGAAGCAACTGAAGTTTCCTACAATAGATGATTGGATAAAGAATCTGTGGTACATATATACAATAGAATATGACTCAGCCATAAGAAGAGATGAAATACTGCCATATGCGACAACATGGATGGACCTCAAGATAATCATGCTAAGCAAAATAAACCAGATAGAAAAAATGGAAAACCACATTATATCACTTATATGTGGGATATAAACCTAAAAGCAACAAATGAGCAGGACAAACAAACAGGGACTCATGGACACGGACTATAGACTAGTGGTTACCAGAGGACTATAGACTAATGGTTACTAGTGGGGTGGGGGAGGAGTTGGGAGGTAGATGGGGTAAAGGGGGTCAAATATAGGGGGTAAGGGGAGGGTGAAGTGGATAAAGGGGATCAAATATATGGTAGCTGAAGGGACTGGACTTTGAGTGGTAAACACACAATAGAATATACAGATGTCAAATGATAATGTACACCTGAAAATTATATAATTGTATTAACCAATCTTATCCCAATAAACTTAATTAAAAATTTTTTAATTAAAAAAATGAAGCAAGTATGAAAGAATTGGTTAATTCTGATCTGGATATAGGAAAGAGTATATTCTATGATGTGGGAAATAAATGTACATGTATAAAAGTTTAAGCCTAAAAGTTCACTGATGCCTTTGCCCTCAATCTTAAGACATGCTTTATGTATATTACTCCCTTCACAAGAGGCTTATGTACATCAAAGAGGACTTAGTTTTTTAATGAAAAAGAAACACAATTTCTTGAGAATCAAGGAGTAAACCAAGTACAACTGCTTCTTGGGGATGAGCAATATGGCAGATTTACAATTTTCGTGAGTGTGGAACAGCCACTGTAGTTTGCCTATCCCAAATCCCATCATATTCTTCTTTTTAGTAATAGAGCACCAAATGTATTCAATTTAACCATGATCTAGCTTAAAGATTACATTTCCCTAGTTTCTCTTGCAATTAGATGTAGCCAAGTGACTAATTATTGGCCAATGAAATGTAAAAGAATATAATACATATGGCTTACAGAAAGTACCTTTAAAAGAGTGATAATTTCTTTAATTACCTCTTTCTCCTTTTACTGCCTGAATATGGATGTGATGACTGGAGATCCAAGCCACAATATTGGACCATGAAGTGACTTAAAGAAAGGAAGCCATATTCTAAGGATTATAAAACAGGATGATACTCATCAGGCTTCCTGTAACAACATGAAGCCGCCATACTAGCCCTGGCCTATTACCTCCAGATTTATGTTCTCTGAGAGAAAAAAAAATATTTTCCCTGAAGTTAAGTTTATTATATAATGTATATATAGTAAAATTCACCCTTTTTAGGTGTATGGTTCGAGGAGTTTTGACAGATTTATACAGTCATGTAACCACCACCACATTCAAGATGTAGAACATTTCCATCCCACCCCAAAAAGTTCCCTCATGTTCTTTTGTATTTAATCCTTCCACCATCTCCAGCTGCTAGCAATCACTGATTTGATTTCTGTCCAAATAATTTACCTTGTCTAGAAAGTTGCATAATTTGCATTATACAATATGTAGCCTTTTGTGTTTGGCTTTTTTCACTTAGTATAATGCTTTTGAGTTTCATCCATGTCATTGCATGTTTCAGCAGTTTGTGCCTTTTTGTGGCTCAGTTACCACAATTTGTTTATTCATTTTCCAACTGATGGATATTTGGGGTGTTTCCAGTATTGGTAATTATAAATAAAGCTATTATAGCTATTTATGTATAAATCCTTGCGTGGACATAGTTCGTTTCTCTTGACTGGGACTGATGGATGGTATGACAAGTATATGTTTAATATTATAAGAATCTGCCAAACCTCTTTTCAACCACCAGCAATATCTAAGTGTTGCAATTGCTCTACACCCTTGTTGACATTTGATAGCGCCAGAATTTTTCATTTTATCCAACCTAGTAGGTGTCTAGTAGTATCTCGTTATGGTTTTAATTTGTATTTCTCTAGTGACTAATAATGTTGAGCGTCTTTTCATGTATTTATATGCCTTCTGTAGTTCTTCTTTTGTGAAACATGTGTTCAATTATTTTGATATTTTTAATTGCCTTCTTAGTATTGAGTTGTATTTAGGATATAATTTCTTCATGAGCTATGTGCTTTGTAAATATTTTCTACCAAAGTGCAAGTTGTCTATTTTCTCAACTGTGTCTTTAAAAAACAGTTTTAATTCTAGGATTTTCACTGGGATTGCTTTGAATCTATATATAATTTGAGAAACACTGACAACCTTACAAGTTTGAGCCTTCTGATCTATGAATATGGTATATCAAGAAAGCAAAATAAAAGTCAATCTTCTTTAAGATACTGTTACTTAGAGTTTTGTTGTTACATGTAGCCAAACCTAATGCTAACCAATACAGAGGCATTCACAACTCCTTATGCATGCATCAAATGATCAATTAAAAGAAATAAACGAAGGTGCTTTAAAAAAGGATATCAGAAAGACACCAGAGTCAAACTGAAAGAGTTTCCAGTTGCCAAAGGTGAAATAATTTGAGCAACAAAATAAATGGTAGCTTTGAATTATAACCCAAAGAATAAAATAAATATCTATTAGTCCATACTGATATAAATAAGTGATTGAGGAGAAGAAACAAATGTGTCTTACAGAATTTCAATTAACATATATAGAAAGAATCAGAGAAATAAAAAATTGCCCTTAAAACACCACAGCAACAATTGTTACAAGATCCATTGATGTGTATGTATATGTTCAATTCATCAAATTGTATCATTTACATAGTGCAGATTTTATATTGATTATACCTTAATAACACTAAAAATTATTAATCTTATTGCATTTTATTCTCCATTGAAAAGTTGACAATTTGGTGCTTTCACTCAAGTAAAGGAGGTGAACTTTCTGTAGGCAGAATTGTTTGAATATCAATAATTTAGATATCAGAAAATATCAAGGGAATCAGAGCAGACCCTGTTTGTGGTCTGCCTTTATGCCCTTACCCTTACCACTTCAGGTGCTGGCCCAACTTCCAACAGCTAGCACCTGCATTTGCCTGATGGACTTCTCTAGCTGCTAAAGCCTACTTCGCTTGCCCATTTTTCAGGCCAGAAGTGCTAGGGAGTTAATTCCCCCAGAAAAACTGCCCTCGACTAGTTACTGCTGAGAATTGACTGGTGTATAAAAATCCCTGTTTCCTTCCCCCTTGGGTAAAGTAACTCTGAAACACATGTTCCATACTGTTTCCCAGAGCTCCACAACAAGATTTTGTTCTCCAGTTGCCTACGAAGCTGACTGGCTTGATCATGTACCCTTTATTGGCTACCTTCCCATCCTTGTTTCACCTCCCCACTTCTCTCCTGGCATTTCTTCAACTTCCGAATAAACTACTTGTACTGAATCCTCTCAGAGTTGGGGAACACAAACTGAGACAAACACATAGTGGGCACCTTCGGTGAACACATGAGCATCTCAGAAAAATTGCTAAGGGATGTACTCCCCTGGAATAGAAAAACTACCAATAATTGTGAGAACCTAAAACTTGTTTATTTAGCCTACAAATATGCTTTAGAATTACTGTCTATAAATGAGTGTAATTAAAATAAGCAATAATATATGCAACTGGCTTAAAGTCGACCTGCTTCTCACCATTTCTGATGAATAGCTCAAGCAACCTTGGCCATCACTCAATTTATTCTCAGCCTAACAGTGTATATTTGTCTATTTGTCACTGTTCAGCAACTCTTCACCCCTGGGGTTTTTGTTTTTGCTATCCCTTACTTGTTTGTTTTCATAAGTTATCTGAGAAGAAATAGGAGGGCAAGCTCATCGCACAAAGCTTCAGCTTTATAAGGCAATTACTTATCCTAATGAGAAGGAGTGCTGAGCACAAGGCTTGAATGCAATGAGTTGGCAATAAACAATTTGCATCACACATTAACATGGCAATTAAAAGCCATGAGAAATCTAGATATTGGAAATGAAACGATTCTGGAAATAGCAGCAGCTAACATGGTTACTTATCACCTCTGAGGAGAGAATGTTATTGGTAATTGTGATAGATTGTAAAACTTTCCCCAATTGTTTACCTTTTCCTGCATCCATACCCCTTTTGCCATGTAACTTTGCAGTGTTCTTCTGATGTGCCTTGGGGTTCAGCCATGTGGCTTATTTTAGTACAACAGGATAGAGGAGAACATTACAAATACAAGCAGAGGCCTGAAAAGAGCTCCCACAATTGGATTTTCTTGCTTTTGCCCTCTGCCATCACTATGAGAATATTTTCAGGATGGCCTATTGGTGGATGAGAGACAAGTGGAGCAGAACCAGGTTGTCCCAATCACTTTAGCCGAGGCCACCTTGAACCAGCTGATAGTCAATCACCAGATAAGTGAGTGAGCCCCAGCAAGACCAGATATACATCCCACCTGAGCCCAGCTTAAATCACCAACCTGCAGACATATTAAATTTGTACTTAATATTTGAAGCCACTGAGATTCACCATGGTTCGTTACATAGCATTTTAATGGAAATAGATAATACAGTATGGTCGGAGATTGAGGAGTCGAACCTTTCTTGGGACAACAAGGCCCAAAATTCACATAAAAATGGATAAATTCAGCAAGTCATCTAAATACTCATAAATATCTAGCTAAGTGATGGATTCTAAAACACCTAGGTCAGAGGTTGCAAACTAGTGGCCCACTGTTCATATCCAGTCTAGAGATGTGTTCCTACAGAATGGAGAAAGTATGATTTCTTGTCTTCTTTTAAGTCAGAAAGAATGAGTCTACATTAGAGTAGACTCTAATGTAGTGAGTCTACATCATTTCTATTCATTTAAACTTCTTTCACTACTACAAATTGGATGTAAAAGCTAAAGCTAAACCCTGGGGTCAGGAAAACTTGTCTCTGTATCAAACAGGGTTCAGTCAGAGAAACAGAACTACTAGGAATGACATAAAATAGAAATTTATTGTAGGAATTTAATCTTAAGCAATTATGAGAACTGGTAAAACAGTCTTAATTTGGCTGTTTCTTCTGGTGCAGAGCCTGTAGGTGAGAATAGGAGCAACTGAAAACTACAAAGAACAAACTAGACTGTGCATTGTTGGCCTTTCCTCATCTGCAAGCCTCCAATCTTGCTGCTTTGGGCAACCTGTAGGAGAATTTGGTGCTCTTGCCATGAAGCCACACTAACACCTGGCCTAGGAGTTGGAGAAGCTGAAGGAAATGATCCCGCAATACCTGGAACTGCAAAGCTGGCTGCTTCCCTGGAGACAAGATGCGCCAGCAGAGGCATGAAAATGTGCTCAAGCCGTAACAGAGCCTGACCTTCTGACAGCAAACATAGCTACTACTTCACTTCCTCCTTCCAAATCTCTTGTAAATTTCTCCTAATTAGTAACACACAGGGAAAAGAACTCTGGGAAATGTAGTATCAATCTAGGCAAGTTGACACATTACAAAGTCACTACATCTTGACACTTATTCGAACAATTGAAAATTTAGCTGGAAATCAGGAAGCCAGTTATTATATTCTAAGCTTTAAATTTTGGGATGAAAACTAAAGAGAGACAAGCCATCCAGTTAGTTCATGCTGTGTGTCTCTGGAAACTTTTGACTGCAAGTGAGTCAAACTGGCTTAAATATAGGGGGAATTCTTGCCTCATATAGTAAAAAGTTCGAAAGTAATGTGGTTTCAAAGAAGGCTAATTAATGGCTCAAAGGCTCCATCTAGGATCCACGTTCTTTCCATCTTTTTGCTCCCTATCCTTAGTATGTTGGATTTGTCTTCAGGCTTGTCTCTTCCTGGTCATGAGGTGGCTGAAGCAGTTCCAACTATCACAAAACCACACACTAATATCCAAAAGTATTTATTTTTGACACGTGAGGAAACCTTTCCCAGAAGTTTCCCTAGCAGACCTCTCTTGACATCCCATTGACCAGAATTTGTTACATGTCCATCCTAAACCAATCATTAGCTAAAGAAATGGGATTACACGAATTTAGCTTCCTAGGCTATGATCATCTCCATATAACTTTTTCTCTCATTTTAGTTATCTGCTTATGACATATGCTCCAAAGCACAATTATTAGGTCAAACAACATGATAGTACTTATTTTTTTAAAGTGTAAAGCTAAACCAGCCCTGTTATTAACATCATTTTTCCTCCCTGAGTCCATCATTAGAGTATGTATATACTGAGCCAACCAGTGTCTAAATGGTTTAACCTCCCCTGAATCACATGGCTACCCATTGCCTGAACCAAACTGGGTTTCTATTAGCAAAAAGTAATGGGAGAGATGGGTGGGCAGTGGCTTTTTTGTGTCTATTCATTCACTTGGTATTTATTTTACGTCTGCAACCATATCAAGAGAACCAGATATGAAAGCTCCACAAATAACATATAAGGAATGGGAAAGAATTTCTCCTTGGCCCAAAGAAATAAAGTGTAACCATCTTCTAAGTTCTAGAGGGAAGGTTAAAAATAGACATGAAATGGCCAACGAGCACATAGAAAGATGCTCAACAGAATTAGTCATGGAAATGCAAATCAAAACCACAATAAAGTACCACTTTGCATCCACCAGGATTTTCCAAAAACAGGGAAAATAAGAGTTGGTGAGGATATGGAGAAATTGAAACCCTCATACACTGCCGGTGGGAATGTAAAATGGTGCAGCTGCTGTGAAAACAGTTTGGCAGTTTCTCAAAAAGTTAAACAGAACTATCATCACCCAGTAATTCTATTCTTAGCCCCGCCTCCAAATACAAACATTTGGGTACACAAAACTTGTACACAAATATTCATATCAGCATTATTGATAATAACTAAAAGTGGAAAAACCCAACTGTCCATCAATGAAAGACTAGATAGACAAACCGTGGTATATACATACAAAGAAATACTATGCAGCCATAAAAGGAATGAAGTACTGATACATGCTACGATGTAGCTGAACCTTGAAAAAATTATGCTAAGTGAAAGAAATTTCACAGAGAAGGTCACATAATCTATGACTTAATTTACATGAAATGTCCAGAATAGGCAAATCCATGAAGACAGAAAGCTGATTAGTGGTTGTCTGGGACTGGGAGAGGGAGAATGGACAATGATTGTTCAATTAAGCCCCACTGAATTTCTGGGATGATGAAAATGTTCTGTAACTAGACCATTTTAGAGATGGTGGCTGTACAACATTGTAAATGTAAATGGCAGAGCAAAAAAGAAAGAACCTGGGTTCTGGATGGATCGTCAAGCCATTTATCAGCCATAAAAAGCACTCTTTCTTAGGAACTTTTATTTTGTGAGATAATAAATCCCCCCATTAATAAGTCCTAGAGATGTGATGTTTGCCAAATACTTTTATTTTTTCTCTTTTATTTATATTTGCTGCCTGAAAGTTAGCAGGTGTTTGGAAATTTTCCGGAATGATTGCAGGCACTTCCATAATCATTTTCGGGCACCTCAGCTTTTGAAAACACTCCTCATCTACTTACCTGCAGAAACAAGACATGCTCTATTCCTGCTATAAAAGCCAAGCCCTGTAAACCTAACCAGTTACAGAAACTAACCATTCCAGACCTCCCAGAAAGAGACAGGAGCAGGACGGTAAGTGCACTCTATCCAGATCCTATCTGTAATCCAAAGGCACTTGAGATTCTGGTCAGAAGGAACTTGACCTTCGACAGAATGGATCTCTCTCTTTTTGGTCTCAATCTCACGTCAGTTCACTTTAGTGTTTCTGTATTTGCTATTGGGGCTCCTTGCCATTCCCACCATTGTCTTTGTACACACATGCACATGCACACTCTTCACTGAATACTCCTGAAGAAATGTTTTGTTTCTTAAAAATCCCTCAATTTAGTTTTATCTCAGCCTCCCCTAACCCATCTCCCAAGAAAACCAACTTTGAGTGGAAGTGGAAAGGAGGTAGGAAGGCACCTTGGCACTTTCTGCCCCTGCTCACAGGGGAGCCATGAAGGAAGTACAAAAATCTTTGGGATACTAGAGCTACGGTTGCAGGGATCCCATATTGGCAGCCACATCTGCCATTTAGCAGGAGCCAAGGTAGGGGCTCCTCTGTATTCTCTAAGACATTTTGTATGATGAGCTCAACTGATGTCTCTTGATTTAAGTTTTGTGTCAGGTGTAACAAGTCCCAACTGACTCATGTGACACTGTACAGCTCACAAAGTGCTCCCACATGCATCATGTCATTTAATTGGGGCTATAGTTCCTCAAGGTGGGTCTTCTTGTCCCCACTTTATGACACGAAGCCAAGGAGAAGTTAGGAGGAGTGATTTCCACATAGCCACAGCCTGGGAGTGCAACTGGGTCAACAGCCCGGGCCTTCTGATCCTAGATCACTTGTTGTTTCTTTCTGTTCCCTATTGTGGACATCTGGGGCCCAGCTGCCAATACTTGGCCCTCACCATCCTCCTCTGAAGCACTAAGGAGTCTCCAGGGACTCTTAATTCCCACAGCACAGCCCAGGCTGTCTAATGTTCCATTTTGTAACCTCACTGTTACAGCACCCATCTGTAACTGTGCTAAGAAATGCTGCTTTCAAGGCCAGTCTCATAAACTGGGGAGTAAATAATAATCCTGCCAGGCTGATGTACATAAGAACAGAATCTCCTCATGAAACCCACTAGCAGCACTTGTACCTCTATGACCTTTTTTTAATTTTAATTTTTCAAAAGACGGTCATTCATTCAAAAAAAACATGAATGCTCAAAGAGGTCAAAAAGGGCCTTTTATCTTCTGGCTTCTTCCCCATCCCTTCCTACCCAACCCCAGGAAATTCCTGGTAGACACCATGATGTCAGAAGTGGAATAAGGACTTTGTCTTAGTTTCCTATTGCTATTACAAATTACCACAAATTTATGGTTTAAAAATATATATAAATTTATTATCTTACACTTTTGAAAGTCAGAAGTCTGAGTATGTATAGCATGGCTCAACTGAGTCCTCTGGTTAGAGTTTCT
Source organism: Rousettus aegyptiacus (assembly GCF_014176215.1). Lineage (NCBI taxonomy): Eukaryota > Metazoa > Chordata > Mammalia > Chiroptera > Pteropodidae > Rousettus > Rousettus aegyptiacus. The sequence goes on along the minus strand of NW_023416312.1, from coordinate 5,378,685 downwards.
CAAAAACAAAATCAAAGTCTTGGCAGAATTCAGTTCCTTGTATCACAGGGCTGAGGTCCTCATTTCCTTGTTGGCTGTCAGCTAGAAGAAGCCTCTCTGTTCCTCATGACCACCTGTATTCCTCATCACATCACCTCTCTACCTATAGGTCTTTCTTATGCTTCACATCTTTCTGCCTTCTTTTTCTGCCTACAAGGGCACATGTGATCACATTGGCTCTGTTAAATAATCCAGGATAATCATCCTATTTTAAAGTCAGCTGATAAATAACCATAATTACATCCACAAAGTCCCCTTTGCCATGTAACATAATATTACCACAGGAGTAATACCTTAGGGCAAAGATCATGGGGGCAAAAATTCTGCTTACCACAATCCATCCTCTGATAGCCATGATTCTTGCATCCACGATGCATGCATCCATTCTTCATGGCCTCTAAGTCCAGATGTCTACTAAGTCTCTTTGCAGTATTTAGTCTTTCTCTTAGGTGATTTAGGATTTCTCTGTAATTGTCTTGAATCCCTCTGAGTCCTACCAATAGTCTTTAAAAATCAATTTTTCTACTAATAGACTGTCCAAAGCAATCTAGGCTTTTTTCTATCATGTCGCCATGTCCTAGGTGAGTTGCTTCACTTCTCTGGTTAAAAATTTCTTCATCTACACAATAATTCTAGTTTCAAATTTTAGGAGAGAGAATATCTCACAGAATGATCTTAATCATCTTCTGTGTGGCTTGGGATTTCAGCCATTACCAGGGTTCACAAGAATGTCTTGAAATTATGGGTAGGCTGGTGTTCCCTGAAATGATCTCTGAGATAGAGGAACCTGTGTCTTCTACTTCTCAATGCTAGACACAATGCCAAGGCCTGACAACCAACCATCAACTTTTAATTTAACAAATACATGTCTAACACTTACTAGGCACTGTTCTGAGTGCTTAATATTTATATTAACATATAGGCGTTATTATTAGTAACTTATTGATGATGAAGTGAGGCATAGAAAAGCTAGTAACTTGCCTAAGATCACATAGTCGGCTACTAAGAGATGGAGCCAGAATTTAAACCCTGGTAGTCAAACTCCAGCTCGCATGCTTGCATGCTTTTAGCCACTATGCTATGCTGCCAGAATGCCATTCTTCAGGCCGCCTCTTCTTATTCATCCTAACAGTGGAGTTAGAAGAGGTGACAAGAGTAAATTATCACACCTCACCTCACTGCCTCCAATTGGACCACCAGAGAATTAAGAAAGGGTGGTGCCTGGAAGAAGAAAAGAAGACCCAAAACAGAGTTAGGGAAGGAGGTAGAAAATAAGGAAGCTAAGATATTAATGAGCTCAAAATGTTTAAAATTTAAACCGTTTCTCCATTTTTCTGCTTCACTGCAGCTTGAAGCTGACTTGCAGAGATGCTGAGAAATTCTAGCATCTGGGAATAGAGTGAAAAAAGGATCAGTTGTGGTCTTCATAGGGCCCGCCCAGCAGGTTGAACATACAGTGGGGGTCAATAAACAAAAATTGATCAAATCATGTTTTAAAATAATTTAATTATTGTGTCTATCAGAGGGGAGGAAGTGCTATTTAAAACTTATATTTACTATAGCCAGTCATTCTGCCATCTTAGGAAAAAAATTCTTATTACTGAGAAATATATCTCTACATTGTTTCTTCCCCTTACGGAGCCTGGCAGGGAAAGAATGAGAAAACATGGAAATGTTAAAGCTTTGACCATTCTTCTACGCTGCTGAAGGTGAGGTCGCAAACTGGCAATGCTTGGGCTTGAGCTGGCTCGCAGACATGTTTTGCTTGGCCTGCACAGTGGTAGCTTGCACAGTGGTTTTCCTCTCTGTTTTAAATTGGAAATAGTTGCCAATATATAAAAAAAATGGGCAAGAATCCTTTGACAAATGTATTGCAAATAAGTTCTACTGTTCCACAACTTGCCAAAACTCTTAGTTATGAATTTTGATAAACAGAAGTTCTTAACAAAATCCAATTTATCAGTCTCTTCCTCTATGGTTAATGCTCTGTATACTCTGTTTTAAAAACTTTATGATATTTAGGAAGATGTTAGCTGATGCTTTCTTCCAGAAGCTTTATTGTTTTACCTTTCACATTTAGATCTATGACCCATATTGAATTAATTTTTGTGCAAGGTAGGGATCCAAGTTTGTTTTTTCTTCCCCTGTAGCTAGCCAATGGTTCCATCCCCATTTATTGAAAAGATCATCTTTTCTCCCACTGAATGATGGCATCTTTACGGTAAATCAAGGGATGATTCATTTGCGGATGTGTTCTAGGGTTCTCTATTCCATACATTGATCTATTTGTCTAAAATTTACAATAACACACTCTTAATTACTGTGGCTTTATGTCTTAAAATCTAGTCTGTAAATCCTCCAACTTCACTCTTCTTCAAAGTTATCTTCATTATTCATTGAGATGAACACTTAACATTCAGTGTATTAAGGTATGTATGTTATTACTCGAAAAAAGTACCACGAAAGGGACTTTCCATCTGGAGAGTGAGGGAGATATTGAACCTCTCTCAAGGAATCAGAAATCTAGCAACAGGTTACTGTATGACAGTAATCTAGAGCTGCCTTTATAGACAGGGTAGGTAAATTCCAATTTTTCACAGTCCCCCTCTTGTTCCCTATCACTGAGGCAGACAGGCCAGTGCCACTTTTCTTACTTTGGCTGGCTTCACTTACTTACATTTCCACTTGGACCCTGGAGGTATTTGAATTAATACACTAATTTAGCAGATCCTGTTGATATGGCTTTGATCCCGTGAAGGGGTGTCCCTGATAACTGAGAGGAGGCGAAGTTGCTCTGGATAATTGAGAGAAATGGAGGGAGACCTGAAGGACTCCTTTAAAGCAGGTTTTTTCACCTCGGCATTACTGACATTGGGGCAAGACCATTCTTTGTTTTGGGTCCTGGCCTGGCCTCTACCCACTAGATGCCGCTCCAAGTTGTGACAACCAAAAATGTTTGTAGACACTGCCAAATGTTCTCGGGGAAGGGGCGGGGGCAGGGACAGAATTGCACCCAGTTGAGATCAACTGGCCTAGACATGAAGTAGAAACAGGAAGGGAAGAAGAGAGATCTGCAGTAGGCATATGGGCACTGGGCTTCAAAACCACTGGCAGGATCCCCCACAGTTCCCACCTGCCCTTCTTCCCTCAGCTAGCAAACCAGAACAATGGAGCTATAAAGAGGGAAGGGGGGAACACTTTGAAAAAGTAGACTATGCAGCATGGAGCTGTAAACAGGACAGAGGCATCACAAACTCCAAGAGGCATCTTTTCCACAGAACACAATGTAAACAGTATCCCCTGGAGTTGAGCTATGTGGTGATCCCGGATATAAACTACTTACAAGCTCCCATTTCCCTAAGTATTCTATAAATTCTGCCCCTTTCCCATTCTACCCCATTGTCCATACACGTACACATGAATGCCTCCTGTAAATGATGTTTAGAGGGGAAATAGATGGTCCATCTATCAAACTAATTTCTAGGAAGCATGCCAGAGCCAGAAGTGACTAGGATAAAAATAACAGTTCTTCCACCATTACCTCTGCCTCTCAGAAAGATTGAAATTCAGGCTCTCACCATACGTGGGTTGAGGTTCAAGCCAATTCATTTGCATTTCAAAGGCCCTGCATCACAATTCTCTGTATCTGTATTTAATTCCCCAAGCATTATCTTTCTTCCTCTTGGCTTTCCTTCAGCCTTGTAGCTTTGATTAAGTCTAATACAGGGCTGGAGGCACATGCTCTGGTCTGAAGTCATGTACCAAGGATGGAAGTGGTCCACCCCGTGTAGAAGAATAAAGGGTGAGTTCTTTGTAGAACTTTTAAAAACAATAATAAAACTAAAAGCCAGTTTGCTCTTATTATCACCATGAACCAGTAATTCTAAAATTTAGACATTCGTCAATGATAAAATGCTCCTTCCCCCCCCCAAAAAAACATTCTGTTAGTCTATGTTCTAAACGATCATTGTGGCTATTGTTGTTTTAAATAAATAAATATATATATATATATTTATATATAACATAAGCATAAGCAATGTCAGGAGACTTAGATATTACATATATGTACACATGTGTCTACATGTAATATTTGTCTTCTGCTGATGTTGCTTTTGCTTATGATGCTAGAGAATACAGTAATTCCTCACTTAACATCATCAATAGGTTCTGTGACTAAGCAAAACGATGTAAAATAAAACCAATTTTATCATAGGCTAACTGATATAAACAAGTAAGTTCCTACAGTATTTCATCAATATTATAACAAAACAACACTGAATAAAATTATATTGTTTGAGAACCTGTTTGTACTCCCAGGTGGATCTTGAAAACTGCAGTTTCTGAGCCAAATCCTTTTTTTTCCTGTCAAATCTGCTAAGAGGATTTCAGGACAATAAAGGAAAGTATATCTGGGTTACAATCATATTCAAAGATCCTTTTTAGTCTGTTTGAAAGAAAAAATGCAATGAAGAGAAACCCACTCAGATGCCTGCAAATACTAATGTTCACACTTCCAGAACACCTCATATTTGAAAAACAATATGACAGGAATCTTTGAAGTTGGAGTTTGCCATGGAGGTGCTACACTTGGAGCATTTTTGCCCCTGCCTTGGGGATATTTCAGAATTGTTAAATAACCTCAGCTGAGAACTCTTGTTCAAAAGGAATTGGATATTTCAGCTTCACTTTCAAACTCTTTATTTCTGCACTTTGATAAGGCTTCCTGCCAAAAAAAAAAGCCTTGCACCTCTGGGTCATCTCAGGGGGCCCAATACCTCCCCCTGACCCCACCCCTCCAAAAAAGAGCTGAGGATGGAAAAGTGTATGTTATCCAACAGGACTCCTGCCAGCAGGGTTCAGTCCCTCATATCTGGGCATTGATCCTTTGTCCAAGCACAGGCAAGAAGATGTGTAACAAACCAAATAAACAGGCTGGGTTCATGTTAGAAAACAGTAGTTTACAATCTTCTGGTGATGCATTTCCTTTCTATGGGACAGAAAAAAATTAGGACACAAATCACTCCTTGAAGATTAGTAAGTGACTTCATGCATTTGTGCTTAAATCTCAAAAGGAGCTGTAATCTCAGGGTGTTTTGTGTCTGCTCATGACATGCAAGGTCTTCCCATCTAGCTTTGTGCACAATTCTTGCCATTTCCTACCCTCCACAGTCCACGACCACCCATTCTATCCAGAGGAGACTCTTCCGCAGTTCCCAGAATACACTACACTCTTACTCTACCTTGCCTTAGCATACATAGCTCCCTCTTCCTAAACATCCTCTTCTTAGTTAATGCCTATCTCCCGCTTTAAGACCCTTCTGTGAAGCCTTCAGGGATCTCCACTATCTAAATTAGATGCCCCTTCTGTGTTCTCAGAGCAACCTGGCTTTGTGTCTTACGGCAGCCTCTGAGCTCACCAGAACTTTTTCCTACTCAATTCACAGCTAAACTACATTTCTCAGTCTCCCTTGGAGTTAACTGTTGTCATATGACTGAGTTCCAGGAAATGAAATATGCAGAGAAGTGATGTGTGCCACTTCTATGAGAAATTGTATCCTCTTCAGTCTCTTTTCTCTACGCACTGGCTAAAAGGAGAAAATTCTAGCCTTAAAGGAATATGGAGGCACACATGGAAGTCTGGGTCTCTGCATAACCACAAAGAAAATGAAACAAATATAAACACCCACTCTAGACTGAGAAATCAACTTTCACTGTATCAAGCCACTGAACACTTGGGGTTCTTTGTTACTGATCCAGTTAGCTGATCCTAATACCTCATAGCACCTATCCTACACTGCATTAAAATTCATTTGCTGGTCTCTCTGAGCTCCCTGAGGGAAGGGATTCTGTCTTGTAGGTCTCATTTCTACCTTCTATCATCATGCTTGCTACACAGTAGGGGCACATTAAATATATGTGGAAGGAAGATCAGGAGAGGGAACAAACTCATGGACTCTGTAGCACAGCAGAAGTCTACCCTGGAAACATATTTAGCCTTTACTCTGAATTAACTGAGACCCTAGATGAGTCAATTTTGCCTCTCCACACCAGTGTCTTGACTGTAAAATGAGGTTAGCTAGATCAGTAGTTCAACTTCAGTGAGCATCAGTTATCACCTGGAGGGCAAGTTAACACCAAGAAAGCCAGGCCTATTCCCAGAGTTCCAGATTTACTTGGTCCGGGGTGGGTCCTAAGAATCTTCATTTATAACAAGTTCTCTGATAATGCTGACATTACTGGTCTGGGGACCATACTTTGGGAAATGTGTGCCTAGATGATCTAAGATCTCTTTTATCTTTAAGGTGAGGGACCCAGTGATCCTCACCAGTGCTTAGGAAAGGTCAGGGCCTGGTGATCTCCAGTGTTAAACTTACGAGACAAATCATGGATGATTTTTTCAGAATTAGTTCAGCAATTGAAACTACTAAATTTGAAACATCCTCTGTGCAGCCCACCATTTACATTCACAATATGGAATAAAACCCTCACCTGTGGGAGACTGGTGCCTCCTAAAATTATTCAAATTTTAAATGTAAGAAACTGTAAATGGGGTGCCAGAATACTTAGGATTTTCGAGCCAATTCGTCCCAATCCCTCCCCTTTGCCTCCACTCCAGCTAAGGACATTATAATAGAAACATTTGAACAAAAAGAACACCGACAAGATGAAGCAAATAACCTGACTCCACATTACACCAAGTTTTCAATTCAGTGGAACTTTAAACTGCACTGTGAATTAGCCATGCTTTCCCATGACTGCGAAGTGTTTACGGTGTACAGATATTTAAGGCCCTAGCTCAGATCACCAAATCTCAGACTCTGATTTAATTGGGAATACTGGCAACTCCTTTTCATGTCACTTGCATTAAATGCATGAGACCAAATGCGGACCAAATATATTAACACCAAGACTCCATAAAAGCCACACTTAGTTATCATACATTTATTTTTAACACAGCACCCCAGTTTCACAGCATGTACATTTTCCAAAGTTGGAGATTCTTAACCTATGTTCTTCACAGACTTTCCAACAAGTGTGAAAAAGAGGCAGTAAGGTTAACTTGCTTGAGTCTACAAGTCACAATCCAAATATAGGATACTCTATATTTATGTTTAAGATCAATATACATAATGCTCTGAATGCTTAGCAAATGAATGAGACCCTGGCTGAGTAAAATATTAACACAACTTGTTAGCACATGATCATGAAAAGACAGAACGCATCAAATATATACTTTACTGTTACTCATTTTACCTGTACCTGTAATGAAAAAATATACATTTTTACTTTCGAGGTTAAAATAGATCATCAGCTCATTTTCTCTCCTGGCCCTCAGCTACAAAAACTAGAATGGCTCTTCCCGCCTGTGGCTCACTTGAACATCTTATTTGTGCTGAAGACAAAAAGAATGGCAGTGCTAAAGAAAAGGGTACACCTGGTTCCCAAGGTGGGTGCAGCTGAAGCCCTCACACAAGTTGCCTTAAAACAAAGCAAAAATAACACAAGTCAGTTGATACAATCATCTATAATGGGGTTATTGTATCAGCTGCTCCATTCCCAGGGCAGAGGTCAATGAAGGAGCTTTAGGATCTAGTCCTGTTGTTCAACAGAATGCTTTAGGATGGAACTGCTACCTGAAGTTTTCCTTATTGTAGTCCCCAAATTCCAATTCAAGCCAGTATCCTCTAGTCTTCTGAGTCATAAACCTACTTTCTTCAACCTCACACAACAATGAACTTAGAGCGAGAGAGAACTCACAAAACACGAAAAATAAACAATCCCCATTTGTTAAGAGCAGAGCAAGGCTTCTGTGACTAGAACAATTCCTCTCATCAGAGCCTACAATGCCTTTTAGAAAAGGTTCCTTTAACATAGTGTGTGTTAGTTAATATAGAAAATAACTATAGAACTGAAAAAGCAACTATCCACCTGGAATGTCTTACATGAACAGACTGGATGTTTCAGGGAACACTTGTAAGGCAGCCTCTGAATATTTTGGGGGATGGAGGCAGCTCTTGGAATCTGCTTGCATTGCTTTTAAAGTCTGGTCCTCCATGTCTGCTGTTCTTACAGTTGCTCTTGGGAGGGTCAAATAACTAGATGCAATTCTCATTGCAAACAAGCAAAGCAGGGTGGCTCACAGACTAAGACTCACACAAATATCCATCAATGACTGGTCTGTTGGCATTGGTGGGCGGTATCCTTTAGCCTGTGCCAGAGTAGGAGCAAGATATGCCAGCTAACGAGTCCAAAAACCCAAATCCCCACTTTTCCTTAGGAACTTGAACCACACTGAGTCATAATGCAAAAACCTGTAACAAAACACCAGTAACTAAAGTGTAAATTCAAATGATCTTTTGAACAGTTTTAAAAGAATACACTTGAAACAGAGTAAACCAGTTGGAAAGAGAAACCAGTTACGAGTGTTCTATTTAACTAGAGGAGAAAAAGGCCTCTCAACTGATATTTCAGTTTGTTCACATTCATAAATTTCAAGCCACATTTTACTGAATCCTACTTGTCAATAATATGGAAAGACCTGGTTGCTATGATATCTTAAATTCTTCTTTTTAATGTTTAAAATCACATTCCCTTGGTGATATCTAGCCAGAGGTGTGATTCTAGTTTGTGTTGAACAAATGTTTTTAGCTCTAAGGTGTTATACTGTAGTTGAGAGCTTTCGAACTACTGCTTACAAGACATTTGCAAAGGCTTGTCTTAAATGCAAGAAACACATCCGTTCCAGATTATTTTCTTATTGATCTTCTGAATACACATCTAGTATTACCATGGTTGTGACATCATTTAAAAAATAGACAATATCATTTAGAAACAGACTATAGAATCAAGTGACATATGAAGAGAAGAATGCTTTATGATAGTTCAGACATTGGTAGGAAATCAAAGGAAAACTTGTGTTTTTGATCACTCACCCTAAAGTATGCTGAAATTGAACATTTGCAACCCAAGTAACCAAAGATATATTGAAGAAAGCTATAACTTACTACATATTGAGTTCATTTCAATCACAGTAGTCTATTTTAAAAACAAACTCCCTTAAGGAATACAGGAATGGAATCCATTCAAAGCAACAGCTCTCAAAAGTTCTGCCAAGAAACTCAGAGTAATTTATTGCATCATGAAAGGTGAGGTGTTCAGAAGAACAAATAGTTCAATCGTATTCTTTCCCTTCAGATTTTATTTTCTGCATCAATCCAAGAGAAATATCTAGATCTAAAACTCATTAAAACATGTTTTGATATATTAAGACTGATTAAGTAAATAAAATTCAACATGGTAAACAGAAAAAAAAACCTTCTAGTATCGCTAGAGGTTAGAGCACTTAGAATCCATTAAATCACACTGACATCCCAACTCTTCCACTAGTTACCCTCTTTCTATAGCTTCTTAGGCTAGGAACTACATTTTCTCAGGGCCTTGTCTTCCCCACAAGCAAACAGCAAGAGATGGGTACAGGCTTTCTCAGCTCAGACTTTTGGTTCTCAATGACAATAAAATGGGCACAGCTTCCAGCTAACCTGCCACCTCTCCCTATCAGGCCCAAGCACTTCTCCGATATCTACCTTCTGGTTTTGCTTCATGTCTACTGGATAGGGAGGTGGCAAAAGCAATATGCCACATACGAGAGACACTGAGGTACTCAATAAGCCCGCTATCAACTCCTACTGTGCTTTCATCCTTAGGAATATGAGACCTCGATGGAAAAAGACCACTTACCAACAACATTATTAAGTCCCCATGGATGGAAGCAACACTGGGCTCATGTCCACAGAATTCTGCCCAACAAACAAACATGTCAAATTTTGGAGTAGTTTCACAGGAGAGGTATAATGGTGATTTCAATAACCCAGCCTTCCTATAAATCACATTAAAGGCTCATAGAAACATTATCAGGAGTTATAATCCTAAATCAAAAGTGTACATCCTAAGATAACTGAGAAATAGAGGATGAACACTAGTTAGGTAATAATATCATGTGTGTAAGTATAAGTATATATATGTGGTTGTATTTATTTTTGTAAAAATCTACTTCTAAACAACTAATAAACTATGGTCACTATAAGTCCAGAAGGTTAGGTATAGATATTATTGTTGTGTGCTTTAGTGCAATGCCCATTTTAAAATATTGGTGAAACTATGCAACTCATGGGGCTGTGATTGTCCAGAGCAAGTTTTTTCCTTTAATGAATATCAAACCAACTAAACAAAATTCCAATCTAATTTGGCTCACTCTGGCAATGGCTTGATGAGAAAGACATGTCAATATTTTTTAAATGCATAATATAGAATAACATTCCTTAGTTTATATGTCTGCTTATTATCTCGAGTGTATATATACTGGAGGATAGTGAGATAAAGTGCATATGCTAGTCTCCTGGATCAAAAGGCAAACATGCTGTAAAATGTCTGCAACTAGGACACTGTTGATAAAATTTGTTGCAGTCCGATCTCGGAACATGGGAAAGAGGTTACCTTTGCACTGACCCATTCATGATCTTAGGAAGTGTTTAAACTGATTCCAAACCCTTAAAACAGGGACACAAAAGGGGGGCAGCGAAAAGGAAAGGGGGAATAGAGATTTGTTCAACATTTGTGATTTTCGAAGTCAAATCAATTCAAAAGCCTTTAATATGCCCAGAATAGAATCAAGAATTCGTTTTTCTTTGGAAAAACATCATCTGTTTGAGCCTTTCTCTTCTGCAATTAAGCTATTGATAAGGCTTGCCAATAGAATAAGGAAGCATTAAATAGACTCCTACTTTTCTAAAAGCTGTCAACTCTGTTGAAATTAAAGGCTTAATCTCACACGCTGCAAAAAGAGCCTGGGCACATCCCACCCCCCTATCCTAAGAATGGGTAAAGTAGGGACATTAAAGTTGGTGTGCCTTGATCCCTGTGAGGGTTGGTCAAGTCCCACTTTCCACTTGAGCTTTCAGGAGATGCGGCAGCTATAGGAATTTCTATAGGATACAGACTTCTGCAATTTGAGCTCACTGTTTTACGTCACTTATACTGGAGTCAGTTGGGCCCCTCCGGACTGCACATAAATTAATCACTTCCCAAAGGTATATTTCACAGAGAACCAAACAGTTGTGAATCCAGTGTCAGAACTGGCTTTCTTTCATTATTTCTTCTCACCCAATAACACAATCACAATCCAGTTTAAAATAACAAAGATAAAAATAATTACCAGAGATTGTTGAATTGTTGGTAACAAGTGCTTTCCCCCTTCTTCCCCAGTTTGAATACCTGGGTTCAAACAACAAATATTTATCAATCCAGTCTCATCAGCTTTTCATATTTGATGGATAGTTTCCAAATTCATGCATTTACAGACATGTTACCCCATGCAGGATCAAAGCAGAAATCTGCCAACTATTTATTTAATTTGATTGGGCAAGGCAGTTAAAGCACATTGCTCTTGCCCTAAAATTTATATGTAAGTACTGAGTTATCTGGGTTGATGGCCTACCTGGGCCAAGTTAAACAGATCATCAACAAAACTTCCACTCTACAGAGGTGTAAAGACCCAGTAAGTCTTTGACATTCAGTAGAAAGCAACAGTCATGTATTATTTATAGCTAGATATAATATCGAAATGGCACTAGAGAAGCAATTTTTGGCATATGGTGGTGAAGGGCAAATGCCAATCTCAATATGATGCTTTTGTTTTATTTTAGTTTTAGTTTTTATTATCATCCTGCCAAAGACTACCCAGTTAGAATTCCAATTATTCATGAAACCAACCTACTGTACATGATATACATATAAAACTAAAACAAGCATCCTGAAGGTACTGGGTTATAAGGTTTTGTACAAATCATAAATTCTTTAAATAAATAATGCTCTAAATTGTTATTTGCTAGAAGACCAATTTTTGGTAAGGAGCAACATCTAACACCTTGAGAAAGTACTTAAAAATGGGAAAGAAATTCCACTGATAATTACAGTTTCATGTGTGATAATCAGTTGTATTTTTTTCACCACAGTAAAACATAGAAGTACAAGAGAAAAGGTGACATAGATTCTATTCCACTGCTCACAGCTTTTGACACAGTCGGACATCTATGACAAGTAGTTGAATTGAAACATTCGAAGGGAAGATCTTGGCAGAAAAGGTCACCCACTATTACTTGGATCTTGGGGATCACAAAACGGTGACTGGACGAAGTTGTTCCAATTGGTTTTCCAATGCAATCCGTTCTTGATGAACCTCCTGAGTTGTACAAAACAGAAGAGAAACAAAAAAGTAAAGGGGTCATTTCCTGGGTTTATCCCTGCTTCATCAGATACTAAAAAGAAATTTATAATTAGACCCACAAAGACAGGTACCATATGACTCAAGGATGGGTAGACTGGAAGTTACCATGTTTATAGCTGGTGATTAGACAAAGGAAGCTTCACATTTTGTAATCTTTCATCTCTTGAAGATGATGAAATAGAACTGACTGCCTGCCCTCTCCACCACTACCACTTCCATCTCACCTTCGATTTTAACGGGATCAGTGGCCAGCAGAGAGTGATGTTAAAAATTAAAAGACTGATTAGGAGGGAATAAAAAAGCAAAATCGGACTCCTAATACTGAGAGGCGAGCCATCAGGGGCTCAATTTCTAGTTCAATCTCTCATTTTTAATCCAGCACTACTCAGTCAGGTCTGAGGGATGAAAAAGTACACTAGTCATCCCTTCACTAAAGTCTCATTCAGGCCCTTGTACAAAATATGGCTTAAGGTGTGACTTCTGGGTGAAAGGCAGAAAAGAGAATCAACAATGTGCTGTTTAAGAATTCAAATTTTCAGCCATAAAATAGATTTATTGTCAGGGAAAGAGGAGAACACATAAAGGTGTCCTTAAATAGAATCGAAGTGGGAAAGAATTCTGTATAAAGACTCAATTCTGAGATGCCCCAGAAGAACCAACATGCTAATAGTCAGCATAGAACTCAACAAACATTCATTCACCTACCCTCCTAACTACCCATCCAACAGTCTTTGAGATCTATCTACTATTGGCCAGATTCTGCTCTAAGTGAGATGATATCAGCAAAGAACCAGACAGATCAGATCAATACCCTTGCAGGGCTAAAGACAATAAAGTTAAAGAACAAGATACTTTCAGAAAGAAACAAATAAGGTGATGTAACAGAGTAATGGGAAACCTGAGAGAAAGGTGGAGAGGGTGGTCAGGGGAGGCTTCTCAGAGGTGACACTATTTGAGGAGAGACTTGAATGAAGTGAGGGGTGAGCCAAGTAAAGACACAGGGGAAGGATATTCAGGGAGGCAAAGACCCTGAGGGAGGGAACGAGCTTGGTACGTTTGATGGACAAAAGTCTACGTGACCAGAGCAGAAGGAACAAGGAAGATAGTGGCAAGAGGTGAAGTCAGAGAGTTAGGCAGGAGCCTTGTGGGCAGGCCAAGGAATGTGGACACTATTGAAAGTGTGAGAGGATGGTATAAAGGACTGTGCATCAGGAAAGACACATGGCCTGATTTAGAATTCAAGTTTTTCACTCTGGCTACTGTGTAGCAGGACAAGAGTGGAGGCAGGGAGAAGCTGGGAGGCTACTACATGGACCCAGCTGAGAAATGAAAAGGGCTTGGATCAGGGTAGTAGCCATAAAGATGGATAGAAGTGGATGGATACTGGATATAGTTGAGTCTATAGCTGATAAAACTTGATGAAGTTGATGTAGGAGAGAAGGAAGAGGATTTTGGATTGAACAAGTTGGTACTGGTAGTGGTTGTAATTGAGAACAACATTGGATGAGAAATAGGCATTTCAATGAGAGGGTTGGAAAGTAAGCATCTAAGATTCGTATATGAGATATATTAGGAGAAAAAGTTCAGTACATAGTCGTAAACACATGTTTAGAACTCAGAGGAAAAAGAAGTATGGCTTAAAACAAACAGGATTGCCAGGCTACAGGAAATCTTCAAAGTCATGGGACTGTATAACATCATCCTGAAAAAGAAAATAGAGATTATGGATAAAGATGGAACAGAACATATGTAGCATGCTCATTCCCTACTGAAACTCTACTAAAACAACAAAGAGCAGAGAAAACAAAAGGGAAGAGGTAGTGGAAATAAAATGTGTAAGCTGGAAGATGAACCGATGAATGGTAAATGATTTAGCAACTCCAAGAAATATACATGTGAGGCATCTACCAGTTCCTAAGTATATCTCCTCCAATTATGCATTATGGAACTGGAGAAATAACCACAGGGTAGATTCAGGGATCCACAGGACTCACTGTGAGATGGACCTGAGCCTCAACTCTACTGATCACCTAACCTTCATAAGCTTCTGCTCTGAATGGTGCATCACAGTGACATTTGGGATTTCCTGAATTAGTGTCAGTTCAGAACCAGTGTCCAGTAACCCTCATGAAATCTGACTAGTTCCCTTTCCTCAGTGCACAATCATCCTGGTAAGTAGCCACAGATTTCTTTGGGAAATGGTAGAATATTAATAGTATAAAAATGTGGCACAGTGGGGTCATTCCTTAAGGTAACCCAGGTGCCCCTTTATTCGAGGGGTTCTGCATCTGTACATTGACTTAGTCTGGGAACTTATTGAGAGGCCATGACTAGAGCTCTGTTTTGATGGCTAATCAGATTTGTGTCCACTAGACCTGGAACATTTTCATTCGCAGATCAAGTAAAGAAAATTTAATCATAAGATAAGCAGGAAGATAAAAGAACCACCAATCTGTTTTACATAGAATACCTGAAAGACTTCAAATGGCAGTATCAGATACCCATGAAAGTAGACATAAAAGAGAGGAAGAGGGACAGATAATGTGTTGGTTGAAAGTCTGCTTCAGAAGCAATTAGATCCCCAGCTCCTTTCTGCCACCACGGCAGAATGCTGAAAAGGTAAAAGAGAAGGCCCCACAACATGTTATGAACTTCCAATGAGTGTTTTCATAGTCCTTCTAAATATAAGCAAAGAAGGACCATCAAATATTGAAAGATAGCATCTAATGAGAAATATATACAACAAAATAAAAGAAGTATTTGGGAAGAAGAAACATACTACCATCAAGAGAAAATACCACAACAATGAAACAAGAATAGGGTACCATCAAAAACAAACTACAAAAAATGAACTTTGTTTATTAAACAATAAGAGATTTAGAATTTAAAATTAATTTGGTCTCCAGAAAAAGAGGGCAGGAGATGGGGAGAGGGAGGGGTGGAGGAGGAGGAGAAGAAGAAGAAAAGGAAGGAAGAGAAAACAGAAGAGAAAATTAGAGAACGAAGCTAAGAGGTTCAATGTCTGGAAAATATCAGCATGGGAGAAGAGTGAAAATGGGGGCGGGGGGGGGGGATAATCAACAACAAAAATTAAGTCCCAGAACTGAAGAATATGGGTTTCCAAATTAAAAGGGCTCACCAGTATAAAGAACAATGAATGAAACATAGCTGCACCAAAGCAGAGAGAGAGAGGGGGGAGAAAAATCAAAACCAAACAACATGCAAAACAAAAACAAGGTCATGTACAAAGATTCTTAAACCAGAATGAAGTTTAACATTTTCAAAATAGTTTTCCATTTTATTGTCATATGATAAAACTGACTAGTTTTTTCTTTTAGTGAACAGTTGTATAAATTACAACACATGTATAAATTTGTGTAACTACCACCACAAAGAGGGTGTATTACATTTCCAATAAGCAAAAAGCTGTCTGATACTACTCATTGACATACAAACCCTCACCTCATGCATAACCCCTGACAGCCACCAGTCTGTTTCCCAGTACTACAGTTTTGCATTTTCAAGAATGTCAACTAAAAGGAGTCATGCAGTACATAACCTTTTGACACTGGCTTGTCTCACTCAGCATAATGTCTTTATGGTTCATCCAACTTGTTTCGTGTATCATTTCTTTTTACTGCTGAGCACTCTTCTATTGTGTGAATGTATCAGTTTATCCATTCATCCTCTGAAAGATATCTGGGTTGTTTCTGTGTTTTAGCTATCACATAAAACTGCTATGAACATTCATGTACAGGTTTTTGAGTAAACATAAGTTTTCATTTCACTAAGGTAGATATCCAGGAGTGGGACTTCTGGGTCATGTGGTAAGTGTATGTATAACTTCATAAGAAACCACCGAACAATTTTTCAGAATGGGGTACATGCATTCCCATCACCAATGCACATGAGTTCCAGTTGCCAGCACTTGGTGTTACCACCATTTGCTGTTTTAGCAATTATCATATGTATGTAATGGTATGTAATCATGTTTTTTTGTTTTTTATTTTTATTTATTATGGTGATATTGATTAATGAGATCCAGTAAGTTTAAAGTGTATAATTCAACAGTAAGTCATATATATTTTGTACTGTATGTTCACTGCCTGTAGATAGATTTCTTTCTGTCACCACATATTTGTAATCATGTTTTTAACTTGTATTTTCCAAATGGTTAATGATGCTGAATATCTTCTTGCATGTTTATTTGTCATCCTTATATGCTCTTTGGTGAAGTATCTGTTCAAGTCCTTTGTCCATTTTTTAGTTGGGTTTTGAGAATTATTATTGAATTTTAAGAGTTCTTCATATAATCTAGATACAAGTCCTTTGCCAAATATGTGGATTGCAAATATTTTCTCCCAGTCTCTAGCTTGTCCCTTCATTCTCTTGACAGTATTTTTGGCACAGCAAAAGTTTTTAATTTTGATGAAGTCCAATTTACTGATTCTCTTGTTATAGATTGTTTTTGGCGTCATTTCTAACTCCATGTCATGAAGATTTTCTTTAAGATTTTCTTTTAAAATTTTATACCTTTATATTTTACATTTGCATCTATGACCCATTTCAAGTTACTCTTTGTATGTGGTGTGAAGTTTAATCAAAGTTCATTTTCTTATATATGAATGACCAATTATTATAAAACAATTTGTTAAAGACTATCCTTTCTCCATGAATTGGTTTTGTGCTTCTGTCAAAGGTCAAATGGTCTACTTCAGGACTCTCTATCCTGTTCCACTGATCTATGCATCAATTCCTCTAATCCAGTGCTGTTTTGATTTTTGAAACTTTATATTAAAGTAACTCCTTCACCTTTGTTCTTCTTTTTCAAATTTGTTTAAACTATTCTAATTCCTTGGCCCTTACATGTAAATTATAGAATTAGCTGGTCTATACCTACAAAAAAAATCCTGCTTGGAGAAAAAGGAACCTCCATACACTCCCCATGGGAATGAAAATTGGTACGGCCACTATGGAAAACAGTATGGAGGTTCCTCAAAAAACTAAGAATTGATCTACCATATGATCCAGCAATCTCTCTACTAGGTATTTACCCCAAAGACTTGAAAACCCATATCCGAAAAGATATTTGCACACCGATGTTCATAGCAGCATTATTTACAGTGGTCAAGGACATGGAAGCAACCGAAGTATCCTAGATAGATGATTGGCTAAAGAAGCTGTGGTACATATATACAATGGAATATTACTCAGCCATAAGAAGAGAATACTGCCATTTGCAACAACATGGATGGACCTCAAGATAATCATGCTAAATCAAGTAAGCCAGAGAGAAAAAATGGAAAATCACACGATATCACATACGTGTGGGATATAAATCTAAAAGCAACAAACGAACAGGACAAACAAGTAGAGACTCATGGACATGGACTATAGACTAGTGGTTACCAGAGGGTATGGGGTGGGGGACGAGAGGGAAGGTAGATGGAGTAAAGGGGATCAAATATGTGGTGGCAGAAATCCAACTATGGGAGGTGAACACACAGTGTAAATATATATATATGCCTTAAAGTGTACAGCCGAAACTTATTGGATTTCGTTAACCAATGTCAGCATAAAAAATATCCTGCTGGGATTTTGATTGGTATTACAATAAATCTATAGATCACTTTGGAAAAAACACTACTATACTAAAATCTTCCAATCCACAAATAGCATATGCTTCTCCATTTATTTTGGTCTTCCTGAATTTCTTTTAGCAATATTTTGTAGTTTTCAGTATGCAGATCCTGTGTGTTTTGATAAATTAGACCTAAGTATTCATTTAGGGGAGGGGGCAAGCTATTATGAATGGCATTATTTTTTCAAATTCTCATTACCAATTATTCATTGCTTGTATATAGGAATATGATTGCTTTTGTGTGCTGACCTTGACAGAGAAGATCATTATATAATGCTAAAAGGCTTATTTCATCAAGAACATATGAAAATCATAAATATGTATCCAACATAAGAGCATCTAAAGATATTAAACAAATACTAACAGATCTGAAGGGAGAAAAAGACAATACAGTAATAGTAGGTCACTTCAATAATCCACTTTCAAAAATAAGTACATCATCTAGACAGAAAATCTGTAAGCAAATGTTGGACTTGAACCATACTTTATATCAACGTACCTAACAGACATACACAGAACATTCCATCTAACAGCAGAATACATATTCTTCTCAAGCACACATGGAACACTTCAGGATATGTCATATGATAAGTCACAAAATAAGTACTGGCAAATTTAAGAAGACTGATATCACATCAAGTATCTTTTTAGATCACAATGTTATGAAACTAGAAACCAATACCAAGAGGATGGCTGGATAATTCACAAATATGTGGAAATTAAACACACTTCTGAATCAATGGGTCAAAAAAAAGAAATCAAAAGGGAAATCAAAAATATCCTGAAACAAACAAAAATAGAAACACAAAATACCAAAATGGGCAACAGGTATACGAAAAGGTGCTCAACATCACTAATCATCGAAGAAATGCAAATCAAAACCAACATGCGATATCACCTCATACCTGTTAGAATGGCTGTTATCAAAAAGACAAGAGATAAGTGTTGGCAAGGACACGAAGAAAAAGGAACCCTTGGCACTGTTGGTGGGTTCCAATATAAAGTGGCAGAAGCAGTATAAAAAAAACCAACTGTATAAAGGTTTCTCAAAAGTTTTTTAAAAATCATACGATTCAGCAATCCTCCTCCTGGGTATATATGCAAAGGAAATAAAAAAGGATCTCAAAAGGATCTGCACTCCCATGTTCATTGCAGCATTATTCACAACAGCCAAGACATGGAAACAACTTTGGTGTCTGTCTGCAGATGAATGAAGACGTGGTTTATACAAACAATGGAATATTATTCAGCCATAGAGAGAAAAAAAATCCTGCCATTTGTGACAATATGGATGAACCTTGTGGGCATTATGCTAAGTGAAATAAGACAGAGAGAGGCACACACTGTATGGTATCACTTATATGTGGAATGTAAAAAAGCTGAAATCATACAGAGTAGAATGGTGGTTGTCCAGGGCTGAGGGGATGGAGAAAATGGGGAGATGTTGGTCAACGGTGCAAATTTGCAGTTAGAAGATGAATTAATTCTTGGATCTAATGCACAGCACGATGGCTACAGTTAACAATATTATATACTTGAAAGTTGCTAAGAGAGTAAATCTTAGATACTCTCACCACATAAAAGAAATGGTAATTATGTGAGGTGATAGAGGTATTAACAATACTATGATAATCATATTGCAATATAAAAGTGTATCAAACCAACATGTTATACACCTTAAACTTACACAATGTTATATATCAATTATATCAATAATTGTGAAAATTATTGATATAATTGTGAAAAATAATAGAACAATAAAGGTGAAAAATAACAGAACTACCATATGATTCAATAATCTCACTTCTGGGTATATATCTTCAGGAATTGAAATCAGTTTCTCAAAGAGATATCCATACTACCATGTTCACTGCAGCAGTGTTTCACAACAACCAAGACACAGAAGCAGCCTAAATGTCCATTGACATATAAATGGATAAAGAAAAGGTGTATATATGCAATGGAATGATATTCGGCCTTTAAAAAGAAATCCTTACTGGACAGTGTGGTGATCATGTTGTAAGGTATATAAATGTTGAATCACTATATTCCACACCTGAAATTAATGTAATAGTGTATACCAAGTATACTTCAATTTAAAAATAAATAAATCTTGCCATTTGCAACAACATGAATGAACCTGGAGGACAGAGGACATTGTGCTAAGGAAAATAAGCCAGACACAGAAGGATTAAAACTACATGACAACACTTATATGAGGAATGTGAAATAGTCAAACTCACAGAACCGGAGTGTAGAATGGTGGTTGCCAGGAAATGGGGAGAAGGGGAAACGAGGAGGTATCATTCAAAGGGCACGAAGTTTCAGTTATGCAAGATGAATAAGATGTAGAGATCTATTATCTAGCATAGTGCCCATAGTTAACAATACTGTATTGTATAATTAAGAATTTGCTAAGAGGGGAGATCTTATGTTAACTGTTCTTATCACATACATGAATAATAATAATAACAATAATAATAAAAAGATGGTGGGAGGAAACATTTTAGAGGTGATAGTTTTATGGCATAAATTGTAGTGATGGTTTCATGTATGTATAATTATCTCTAAACTCACCATGTTGCATACATTAAATATGTACATATATTTGTATGTCAATCATACCTCAATAAAGTGGTTTAAAAAAAAACAAATGGATTATAGACCTAAACATAAAAGATAAAATAATAAAGACTTTAGAAGAAAACATAGGAGAATATCTTCATAATTTAAAAGTAGGCAAAGTTTCTTATGTGGGAATAAAGTGATAAGCAAAAGAGAAAAATGATAAATGAATGATGAGACTACCAAAATTGAAAACTTCTGTTCATGAAAAGATACAGTTAAGAAAATGACTAGGTAAAACAAAGACTGGAAGAAAATATTCATAAAACATGTACCTGACAAAAGACTAGTAACCAAGATAATATAAAAAGCATCTACCTACAATTCCACATGAAGAAAAAAAAAGATTAAAAACCCAATTTAAAATATGACCAAAAATTTTGAAAATATACTTCATAAAATAAGACAGATAAATAATCACATAGAAAAGTGTTCAACATAAGCATCAAAGAGATGCAATATAAAAAATACATTACCACAAGACTGGCTAAAATTAAAAGACCAATACCGTATGTTGAAGATGCAGAACAATTGGACCTCTCATACATTAGTGGGGTAATACAAAATGCTACAGCTACTTTAACAAAAGCTCTAGCAGTTCTAATAAAACTAATCCCATATAGTCACCACGTCATCTACTAATCCTAATCTTAGGTATTTGCCCAAAAGAAATGAGAACATATTTCCACACACAGACTTATTTAAGAATGCAGTTTTATACAAAATAGCCAAAAACTAGAAACAGCTCAGGTGTCCATTACTGGGAGAACTGATAACCAAACTGTGGCATATTTACTCAATGGACTACGCAGCAATAAAAAAGGGAATTACTGATATATGCAACAGTATAACTGAATCTCAAAAACATAATCCTAAGTGAAAGAAATTTCACACAAAAGCACATGTTAGAGGACACCATTCCCATAAAGTTATAGAATAGGCAATACTGTAACATAAAAAATTTAGAACACTGTTTACCTCTGTGTGAGTGGGGTCAAAACTGACTGGGAAGCAGCAAGAGGGAGCCTCCTGGGGTGATGGAATGTTCTGTATCTTGATAGGGGTTTGCATTCCCTAAGTGTATGCATTTGTTTAAAATTCAGCAAATGTATCCTTAAGATTTCTGCATTCATTACATGTAAAATTTATATCATAAGAACCTGTAAAAATACTGAACTCTAGTCAATTGCATACATGCTAAAACATTTAGAGGACATGTACGTGTCTTCAATTTACTTGAAAATATGTTAAAAATAAGGACTGATGGATAGCAGGATAGATAAAGGAACAGATAGGTGATAAAACAAATATAGGAAAACATTAATGGCAGAACCAAAGTGTTGGCTGTAAAGTATTTACTGTATGATTCTTTCAACTTTCTTGTATGCTTGAAAATGTACATAATAAAATATTGGGGCAAAGAGGGATAACAAAAAAGAAATCAGAGAAGGAAAAGACAGCAGAAACACTAAGAAGGAAGCACCAGTGAAGTAGAGCCAAGTTTGGTTTCCCAAAACCAGTTAGGAAAGTGACTTCAGAGGAAGGCATGGCTGATTGCGTAAAATTCTGAAAATTCAAATAATATTAAAACAGCCCCATTGGAATTGGCCATAAGAGGGGTGCGAGTAGAGGGGAGTGAAGCCGCACTGAAGTGGAGGGAGAGAAAACTGTTGTTTTTCTCAGAGGCAGTAAATGAAATAAACTTCTAAGAAACGTGACTGTGAAGAAGATCAGGGATTGGCAGTAGCTCAAGAGGGACGTGGGGGTCACGATAATGGACAATGCTGCAGTCCAGTTGCGTGTGGATGAGAATGATCCAGCAGAGAATCAGGGGTCACAGTGGGTAAAACTGTGTCCCTTGAAAAGACATGTTTAAGTCCTAACCCCGAATAACTATAAATGTGACTTTATGTGGAAATAGAGTCTTTGCAGATGTAATTTAGTTAAAATGAAGTTATGCTAGATTAGGCTGGGCCCTAATCCAATGACTAGTGTCCTTATAAGAAGAGGGACACAACAAGAAAGGCAATTTGGACAGAAAGGCACAGAAAGAACGCCACATGAGAGTAGAGATGGAGACTGCAGTGACGCGTCTATGAGCCAAGGCCCATCAGGCAGGGCCAGCCACCACCATATGCTGGGAGGAAGAAAGGCAGGACTGTCCCTGGGAGCCTCTGGGGAGAGAGCGTGGCTGCACTGACCCCTTGATTTCAGACTTTTGGCTTCCAGGGCTTTGAGACTAGATTTCTATCACTTTAAACCACCATGTTTGTAGTACTTTGTTCCAGCGACCCTGGCAAACTAGTACAGGGGAAATTAATGGTGAAGAGAAGCAGGTTATAAGGATAGGGATGATGTCCTTGAAAAGGTGATATGGAGCCACCCTTTTCCACTGAAATAAGTATAAGATGATTCAGGGCAGATCTAAACAAGAGTTTACACAGAAGCTTCGGACAATAAAAATGCTTGAAACAGCCTTTGTAATAGATTCTCTGTCCTTTTAACTATCACACAGTATGAATCCTACATGTTAAAGTCACTAGTCTTCCTCTAAGCATACAAAAACCAACCCATGAAACTTAAACACAGCAATTCTCTGCCTTCTGAAAAAAAAAAGTTTAAGAACAAAGAGGCAAGTCTTACCAACAGGAATGGAACCAAGCGCTGAACGAATGATCCAAACAGAACAAAACCACCAGATGAAAAGCCTGGGAATCCAAATTCGGGAAGCTCCTTACCTTGAGCTGCTGTTGGAGTTCACTGTTCAACCGAGCCAGCACTGCATTTGCCTCTTTATTTTTGCGGATAGCAGTTTGAATAGCCTTCTTCTGCTTGGAAGACTGTCTACAAAAAAGTACAAACAATTCAGTGAAATAGAGCTTAGAGGTCTGGACCCTGAACCCCTGCCAGAAATCTCTGATTCACAAGAGGAGCTAAATTAACAAGGGACTAACGTCATAGGGCTCCAAAAATAAAATCACATATTCACAAGCAGGCAGGCAGGCAGGCAGGCACACACCAAATGAATCAAACTTGTTGGGATGAATTATTTACACCTGAAGTAACTCCTATTTTATAACTTGAAGCTGTGAATTGGGCCTTTTCAACCACTTTGTGTCCCATTTATTCCAAGACATTTAAATAAGTATTTCTCCCTGACAAACCATATTAACCGGAATGCCCATTCTGTGTAAGCATCAATGGTATTTAAAAGACCTGCAGGTGGCCTCTGTGGACAAATATGAAGGAAAAAAAATAGGACATTCTCTTTAGCAAAGATCCTACATTAACTTAGCCAGCCCACATGACTCTCCTTTATTTCTTATTAGTCATGAATACCAGAGGCAGTATGTATGTAAGGACGTGCATATATATGTACACCAGCATATACATCTGTAGCACTTGAGAAATACACAAAAATGTTTCAATGCCAGTATTCCCAAATTAAGTCAATAGTAAATTCACAGAACAGGTATAACTAGGGTACCATATGTCTCACTTTGTCCATTACAGTCTCTGCTTACACTGCTTGTCCGGCCCTAATTATTCTAGCACCTTCTTTCCCTCTTCACTCTATCTACAGTTGGGATAATAAATCGACATGGTCTGTATAGCCTACAACTTTATATCCCACAGCAAGAAATACTGAATCCTCAAAGCAAAATGGCAATTTCAGTTCCCCTAGAAAAACAAACATATTTGTAATCACTGGGAGATGGGTTCTAGACCACAGCAACTGAACTAAAATGCACTGTGACCACTAACGAGATCTGATTAACAACCGCTGAGAATATGCTCTATGCTAGCCACTCTGCTAATCTGTAGAAGGTATACATATTCCCTTCTCCAACAAATCTAAAGATTTTTTTAACTCATAAATATGCAGGGAAGGAGCTTTGATATCTACTTTTAAAAATATATAGATTTGATTTCTGGTTTCAGAACAAGATGGAATAGACACATTTCTCTATATTTCTCCCACTAAGTACATACAGTTAAAACTCTGGACATATGCATAAAACAAAAATGACTCCAAAAAGTGGATTAAGGAAAGCACACCAGCCAGGGAAACATATAGCAGTGAATTCCCTGTTTTTTGTTGTTGTTGTTGTTTGTTTGTTTGCTTCATAGATCTCAGACTAGATAGTGGAGAAGTTGGCAATCCATAAATGCCAATGAGGGCAGACCAAAAAAGCCCCCCCCAAAATCCTGCTTTCTCTACTTAAACATAGAAAGGGGCAGCCTAGTAAGATTGAAATTAGATACAATATCCCTCATAAATATAGATGCAAAATCTTTAAGGAAATGTTAGCAAATAGAATTCATAACATATAAAAAGAATTATATACCATGACCAAGAAGAGTTTATCCTTATTCCAAGGATGCAAGATGAATTCAATATTAAAAATCAATCAATGTAATTCACCATCTAATAGCTAAAAGAAGAAAAATCACATGACCCGTATCAATTGATGTAGAAAAAGTACCTGATAAAACTCAACATTGATTCATGATAAAAAAAAAACTCAGAAAACTATGAATACAGGTGAACCTCCTCAACTTGATAAAAAAAACCTCTACAAAAAAAACTACAGCTAACGTTAAACTTAATGGAAAACTGAATGTTTTCTTCTCTAAGATTAGGAAGAAGAAAAGAATTTCTACTCTCATCACTATTTTCAACACAGTGCTAGAAGTCCTAGCCAGCACAATAACATGAGAAAAGGAAAATAAACGTACATATCTTAAAAAGAAAGAAATGAAATTGTCCCTATTTGCAGATGGCATGATGACCTATGAAGAAAATCCCAAAGAATCTACCAAAAACTCCTAGAACTAATAAGTTACTTTAGATAGACAGAAATGGGTTTACAGAAGATTAACAAAAAACAATACTATTTTAATATACTAACAATGAACACTTGGAAATGAGAATAAAAAATGATACCATTTACAAAGACTCAAACTGAAATCCTTAGCTATATCAAAACATATACAAAATTTACATACTGAAAACTATACAACACTGAAAAAAGAAATAAGATTACATAAATGAAGAAATAGACCATGTTCATGAATTAGAAGATTCAACATACTAAAGATGTCAATTCTCCTCAGATTGATATAAAAATTTAACAGAATTCCTAGGAAAATCTCAGCAAGATTTTTTTGTAGTTCTAGACAAAATTACTGTAAAAGGTATATGGAAAGTCAGAGAAAACAAAATAACTAAAACAATTTTGAAAAATAACAAAGTGGGAGAAAGAGAAAACTTATATATAGTATCAAGTAATCAAGACAATAATCATGACTGTGTGGTACTGACAGAGGGAAAGACACACATCAATGAAAGAGGCTAGAGAACCCAGAAATAGATTAACAGTAATATAGCCAACTTATTTTTGACAGAGATTCAAAAGCAACCAACAGTGCTGAAGCAATTCAACATATATAGGCAAAAAAAAAAGAATCTTGATCCAAATCTCACATCTTATATAAAAATTAACACAAAATGGATGACCAACTTAAATGTAGAATGTAAATTTAAAAGAGAAAATCTTCAGGACTTAGGGCTTGGTGAAGAGGTTTTTTGTTGTTGTTGTTGTTTTTGATACAACAAAAGCACAATCCATACAAGAAAAAGAAATCAGTAAGTTGGACGTCATCGAAATTTTAAACATTTTTGCTCTGTGAAAGACTCCATTAAGATGATGAGAAGACAGGCTACAGACTGAAAGAAAATATTTGCAAACCACAAATATGACACTGATTTGTATTTAGAATACATAAAGAACTCTCAAATTCAACAGTAAAAATAAACAATTCAATTAGAAAAAGGACATAAAGAGACATGTTACCAAAGAGAATATATGATTGTACACACATGCATGAAAAAATGTCCAATATCACTGGCTGTGAGGGAAATGTAAATTAAGACCACAATGGGATAGCACTACATACCCATTAGAATGGCATATATATATAGTCACAGAACACTGATGAGTGTCAAGACAGTGCAGAAGGTAGAGGCTGTGTTTGCCTCCTGTCACGACCACACCTAAACTACAACAAAGCTATAGAACAACCATCACTGGGAGTCACTTGAGCTCTGGCTGAACAGTGGTCTTACAACTGGGGATATGCACAAAAGGTCACCTTGAGACTGGTAGGAAGAGCAGAGAAATGAAATGGGCTGGTCCCACAACCGCGTGTGGCATTGAGAGTTGGGGAGGGGGGGTTACCTTGGTTGCAGAGGACCCCCTGGAGGAGTGAGGGTTCCTGGCTCAACCCTATGCCCCAAGCTCAGGGTTTTAGTGCCAGGAAGAGGAGTCCCCACAACCTCTGGCTGTGAAAACCAGCGGAGATTGTGGCTCAGTAAGACTGAGGACAGCTAGAGTCATAGACATTCCTCTTGGGGCCATTAAAGGGCCAGCGCCTGGCCTTACTCACTGACGGACTTGCTCACTCCAAGCTCCAGTGCTGGAGCAGCTACTCCACAGGCGCCAGTGACACACGGAGAGGAAATGACCTGTCTGGCTTCAGGGTGAGGGCTAGAGGGGCAGTTTTATCTCAGCCAGCCAGACAGACAGAAGGGCTGGCAGTATCCATTGTTTTTGTTGAGCCCTCCCCTCCCCGGCCTGCGGATGCTGGCAGTTGCCTTATCTGAGTCACCATCAACCTGGATAACATAGGTCGCTCTGCCCAGATGATTCTCTGAGACTCCACCTCTCCCAACGTGCGGACCCACCCAAGCCACATTCAGTGGTTAATTCCATACAAATGGTCTGTCTTGACTCATGTTGTGGACTTTCCTAAAATCTCCCAAAGGCTCACAAAGCCCAGAGAAGCAGCATCTGGCCTCGGCATGCCCCATACCTCTTGCTAAACAGCCCCAAGCCTGCCACTAGTGGCAGCTGGCCTTGGTTTATGGCTTGGCTTCTCAAAGCATCTATAAGCCCAGCATGGGTGGCAGCCATCTGTGGGTTGCTTGGTGACTCTTACCAGGTGGCCCCAAAAGTGCACAGGCTGTGGCTAAACTTGGCCTGCAGCTGGGCCCCTCCCAGGAGGCCCTTGGGCCAGCACGCCCAGGGGCCTGCTTCCACTAGTATCAGAGTCAGAGCACCACCCAGGGTGGCATCTGAGCAGGACACACCCAAAAGGCAGACTGGGCAGGCACCAGAGCCTTTCTAAAGTGAATCCCACTCCATAAGGTCAGCCCCTCATCAGCCAATCCTCACAGCTAATCAAACCAAAGGTCAATCCTTCCCATCAACATGAAAACAGCAATCAAGGCTCAATTACAAGAGGAGGACACACAAAACCCACACAAGGGACACACCCTGAGCACCTGGCTCAGGTGAGCAGGGACAAGGGGGCAGCCAAATGGAGAGACAAACATGTTCCACATGAAAGAACAGAAAAAAGCTCCAGAAAAAAAATAGATTCAAGCAATCTAACAGATGTAGAGTTCAAAACACTGGTGATAAGGATGCTCAATGAACTTAGGGGAAGAGTAGTTGAACTCAGTAGGAACTTAAAGAGACAGAAAACATAAAAGTAGAGATGGAAACCATAAATGTGAACCAGTCAGAAATGAAGAGTACAATATCAGAGATGAAGTCATTAGAGGGAATCAACAGATTAACAGACTGGATGAAGTGGAGGATTGAATCATCAATTTAGAGGATAGGGTAGCAGAAAATACCTAATCAGAACAGCACAAGAAAAAAGGATCCAAAAATATGAGGATAGTTTAAGGGACCTCTGGGACAACATCAAGCATACCAACATTCGCATCACAGGAGTAACAGAAGAATGAGAGAGAGCAAGGAATTGAAAATCTATTTGAAAAATAATGACCTAAAGCATCCCCAACCTGGTTAAGGAAATAGACATATAAGCCCAGGAAGCACAGAGTCCCAAACAAGATAAAACCAAAGAGGCCCATATGAAGACACATCATAATTCAAATGCCAAAGGTTAAATATAAAGAGAGAATCTTAAAAGCAGCAAGAGAAAAGCAATTAGTTACCTACAAGGGAGCTTCCATAAGACCATCAGCTGATTTCTCAACAGAAACATTGTGGGCCAGAAGGGACTGGCAGGAGATTTTCAGTGATACAAAGCAAGAACCTACAACCAAGATTACTCCAGCAAAGGTATCATTTAGAATTGAAGGACAGACAAAAGAGCTTCCAAGACAAGAAAAAGCTAAAAAGACTTCAGCACCACCAAGCCAGTATTATAGGAAATGTTGGAGGGATTTCTTTAATTAGAAGAAAAAGTGCGTATCAAAAATATGAATAATAAAATGGCAACAACTACATATCTATCAACAAGTACTTCAAATTAAAAAGAATTAAATTCTCCAATCAAAACATAGAGTGGCTGGGTCGGGCCCGGTTAGTACTTGGATGGGAGACTATCTAGGAAGACCAGGTGCTGTAGGCATAAAAAAAAATAAAATAAATAAAAATAATTATAAAATAAAGGGATTGTAAGCTGACAAGGTCCTTGCAACAGATTGAAAGACACGCAGACAGAAAACAAAGCAATAAAAAAAGATATTTCATCAACATGGAAATGAAAAAATTCTGGGGTAGCAATACTTGTACCAGACAAAATAGACTTTAAAACAAAGGCTGTAACAAGAGACAAAGAAGAATCCGCTTCTGAGTACTTATCCAAAGGAATTCAAAATACTACCTTGCAGGGACATGTGTATCCATATGTTCATTGCAGTATTTACAATAGCCAAGATATGGAGGCATCCTGAGTGTTCATCAATGGATAAAGAAGAGATTCATAGAAGCAAGCAATATCAGAATCAGAAGGGACCTAAAAGGACGTCAAAACTAGCTCATTCTTTGAATGCGTCCCCTCTAAAAATTCCTGAAATGCAGTTGTCCATCTTCCCTTTGACCTCTCTATTTTGAGAATTCACAACCTCCTGGAGCCTAAGTGTTTGTGGTTCTAGCAGGAAGATCCCTAGAACAAAGTCACCTAACATAATCAGAGGAATGACTTCAAAGGTAATGGCCACTACATTAATATGAATGAAATATGAATGAAGAACTGCACCAACTACTGCGGAACATCAAGGAACAAGGGGACTTGACAGATGAGAAAGTTTTCTTGAGAAGGGCAAAAAGAGGCTTCGACACAGACACTGTGTGGCAACAAGAAGCAACCGCACTATTGAATTAATCAGCTTAAATTTTCTCTCCACATGAGATTAGAAACAGGAATGATCTCTTTGGTCAAAGACTCCAGAGTCCTTTGTAAATCTGAAGGGATGTGGAGACAGTTATGGGCTTCAAGGGGGATATACTGGACCTCATGGTTTGAGGGCATGTAGGAGCTCAAATAATTTTTATAAATAAAATGTGGCCATCTTTTTTATTCCAAAAAAAAATAGTGACAATACCAAATGCTGGTAAGGATGTGCATAAACCAAATCTCTCGAACATTCCTGGTGGGAAGATAAAATGGTACAACTATTTTGGAAAACAATGTGGCAGTTTCTTTAAAAAACAAAACTACACTTGCCATACGATCCAACAATCACACTCTTGGACATTTATCCCAGAGAAATGAAAACTTATGTATACACAAGAACCTGTACACAGATGCCCACAGCAGTTTTATTTGTAATACTCGAAAACTACACACAACTGTCTCTAAACAAGTGAATGGCTAAACAGACTGTGGTGCATCCATGCCATAGACTGCTGCTTAGTAGTACTGAGATACCTAACAACTTGGATGAAAATGTCAAGGGCATTATGCCAAGTGAAAAAAGCGAAATTCACATGCTTTGTGATTCTATTTGTATCACATTCTCATAATGACAAAATTATAGAGATGGAAAACAGATCAGTGGTTGTCAGCAGTAAGGAATGGTGAAGAGAGGGTAGGTGTGACTCCTTTATCTTGATTACCTTGGTGGTTACAAGACTACACATGTGAGAAATAGCATACAACTACCAAAGTCCCTTCAATAACACAGGTTTAAACTGCACAGGTCCACTTATACATGGATTTTTTTTTCCAATAAGAAATACCTGTACTGTTTTTGACCTGTGGTTGGCAGTCCACAGATGCAGAAGTCCAACCATATGCATTTATTGGCCCGTTTTATATGAGACTTGAGCATCTGTGCATTTTGGTATCTGCAGAGGGTCCTGGAACCAATCTCCTGCAGATACTGAGGGACAACTAAGTTTTGGGAGAGTGAAAAATTATATGTGGATTTTTGACTTCCCAGGGGTCAGTGCCCCTAACCCCCATGTTGTTCAAGGGTTAACTGTATACACATACACTGTCCCAATGTCAATTCCCTGGTTTTGATGTTATATTGTTTAGGTGAAATGTAATCATTGGGAGAAACTAGGTGAAAGATTCCCAGGACCTCTTGATCAGAACTAGATGCCCCTCCTTAAATGACTACCACATTATGTGTGCTCAGCTTATAAAAGTTTCCCCCTTCTCTGGGACCTGTCTCTATCCCTTTCTCCCTCCTCCACAGGGATGGGCCCCTGGCAGGCAGTCCTATTTGTCTTAATGAACTCTCCTCTATTTTCACACTGGAATGGACACTGACCCCATGCTGCACTGACCAGATTCCCTCTCCTATGGATATGAGTTATGGCTAAGAGTTCAATTTAGCTTGGGCCCTGCACAGGGAGAATGTAATCTCTGGAACTGAAGAAGGCTGAGAAGTCTTCATAGACAAAAATGAAAAAACCACTCTTAAGACAATGGAAAAGAATCAGAAGGAGCTCTAAAAGGTTTGCAATCCTTTCTTCCAATCCATTCCTGCCACCAGTTTCCATGAGTCAGCCCTATATCTTTATAATGAAGAGTATGGTCTTGGTACCTAAATTTTCTTTTTATACTTTGCAACCAAAGGAGCTGTAAATAATACAAAGACATGATTAGGTCCAGACTACCTTTAAGGGTTCAGCAAAGGCTAACTTGTCTCACCCTCTGAAGAGTTGCTTCTATAGTTTATCTATTCAGATTCTCCTAATATTGTTACTCACTGTTCCAGGCTGGGATCTAATCAGCCTGGTTTCCAAAGAGGAAGATGAGGGAGTAACAGTTCAGCGGACATTAATTTTGCCCAGCTCTACTGTGTGTTGTGCTATCAATTTGGAACAGCAGCACTGTGAGGCACTGTCCACTAAAGGTCTTGGGGAAGACTATCCTCCAAAGCCTATTCTTGTTTGCGGTCGTATATCATTCTTAGTTTGAGCTAGGCACATGGCCATCCAGCTAGAGACTACTTTTCTCTGTCTTACTTGCAAGTAGGTGAGGCCAAAGTTTGGGCCAAAGGGATCAGAGAGAAGTAATGCATGCCACTTTTGAGTCATGCTCTTAAAAGTAATCCGTTTTCTCTCCAATTGCTCCTTATCACTTTTTGAGGCCTGAAACATGACCATATTCATGGTGAGCCATCTTCAACCATATGGATAAAGGCAACTCCTACAGGGATCTAGAACATGGAGATAGAAGATACCTGGGTTCTTTGACAGAGCTACCCTATACTTCTGGATCACCCACCAACTCAGGCATTTACATAGAAGTCTATTTCTATGTTATTTGAGCAACTGTTGCTTGGTTTTTGTTCAAGCAGCTGAACCAATATTTGAAAGAATATAAACTGGGGTCGCTAGATGAGAAAAGTCTTCTTAAATCTCACCTTGGGCCCTAATTTCTCCCAAGGAATTATGAGTACAGCTTCTAAGAACTAAGCTTGTATTGCCTTTTCTCTAGTTAGAAATGGAAGGTTTTCATTAGAAATGGCAATCGACCACACCATAGCCATTCCAGTACTGCCAAATGTGGGCGGGAAGGGAAACAGAATCCCAACCACAAGGAGGACATCATGCAGGTGAGCAGACACTGGCTGTTGGGCATGTGCTGGGGCAGAACAGTACAGAGAAGAGCAGAGGCCATGGAGGCTGGTATAAGTTCAATCGTAATACTATTACACAACAGCCTTGGTCTCTAAACTGCTCAAACAACTCTATTATCTCAAAGTCCATCCAAATTAGGTGTATGAGAAGTGAGGGAAAACTAACTGAATCAAATTGTTTTAAAGAAAACCCACTTTGGTCTTTATGGGCAGCTCGTTAATAATAACATAGTCTGACAGCTGTTTGTTACTTATAACCTGGACTCAGTAGCTTACTTGGAGAGAATATTTTATTAACGCTTTTGCTGTAAGTGGAGTAGACAATGATGATATCTGAAGGAGAATTTGTTTCTTGTAATACATCAGTTCTGATGTTCATTTCCCAAAGAGTTGATGACCATTTTGCAACTAATCTATTTTTTAGCCTTTTTAAACCAGTGTTAGAGAATTAAGAAAATGACTTAAAACTTTTTTCAATTTTCCCAAAGATAATACATAGTAAAGACCACTCCAAATGAATAGGAGAGAGGTTGACTTATTATAGACAATGGATGTCTAAGGACAGCAGAGCTTAACTCCTTCCCAGAACTCTAGTTGAGAAAGGACTATGAAGACTAACCATCATTTGGCCAGCTGAATGTCAGAGCTTAAAAATTTATGAATGCTAAGTCATCTCTTATCACTCCAAAGTAAACTGGGAACTAAAATAAGTTGTATGAAGTTCCCTGGCCCCAAAGCTTAAATCTTGGCCATTTGTGGTACAATCTGTGTTGCTGGTGAGTGCTAGTCCCTCAACCTGACACCATGTGGTTACTTAACTAGTGAGAGAGTACCATGGTGAGGGACAGTCACTGAACAGGCAGATAAAATATCCCTTTCAACGAATGGTGCTGGGACAACTGGATATCCGCATGCGAAAGAATGAAGTTGGAGCTCTTCCTCATACTAGTCACAAAAACGAACTCAAAATTGATCATAGACTTCAATTTAAGACCTAAAACTTTTAGAAGCAAACAAAGGAATGAATATTCATGAACTTGGGTTACGCAATGGTTTCCTAGATGACACCAAAAGCACAAGTGACAAAAGAAAAAGAAATGGACTTCATCAAATTAAAAATTTTTTTTTGCTATAAGTGATACCATCAAGAAAATGAAAAGATAACCTTCGGAAAGGGAGAAAATAACTGCAAATCATATATCTGATAAAGGACTTGTATCCAGAATATATAAAGAATTCATAACTTAAAAATAAATAATCCAAGTAAAAATGGGCAAAGAATCTGAATAGACATTTCTCCAAAGAAGATATACAAATGGCCAATAAGCACATGAAAAGATGCTCACTAGTCATTAGAAAACTGTAAATCAAAAACACAATGAGATACCACTTCACACACACTAGGACGGCTGTAATTTTAAAAACCAGGTAATAACAAGTGTTGACAAGGAAGAGGAGAAATTAGAACTCTCACATATTACTGGCAGGATTGTAAAATGCTGCAGCCACTGTGGAAAACAGTTTGGGAGGTCCTCAAACTGTAAAACATAGACTTAGCTTATGACCTAGCAATTCCACTCTTAGGTATATATACCCAAGACAAATGAAAACCTAAGTCCATGGAAAAGCTTGCACACACAGAGTATAGCAGCATTATTATTAATAACTGAAAAGTAGAAACAACCCAAATGGCCATCTGGATGAATAAAATGTGGTCCATCCATACAATGAAACATTATTTAGCAATGAAAAAGAATTAAGTTCTGATTCACGCTATAATGTGGATGAACCTTGAAAACATTATGCTAAATGAAAGAAGCCAGTCACAAAAGACCACATGTATTATTCCATTTACATGAAATTGCTAGAACAGAAGAATCTGTAAAGACAGAAGGTAGATTAGCAGTCACCTGGGGCTTGGGTGAGGGGAAGAATGGAAAGTGACTGCTAATGGGCATGGAATTTTTTGGCGGGGTGATGAAAATGTGTGAAACTTAGGCCATGGTGATTGATGGTTGCACGACTTTGCAACTATACTAAAAAGTAGTGAATTGTATGCTTAAATGAGTGAATTACATGCTATGTGACTCACATATGCATAAAGCTGCTTTAAAAAATAGATGAAGAAAATGAAAAAGATCTCTGCGTGAACTCCATTAGCTGCCCTGCCAATCCATTTTGGAGGATGTTGTAGCCACCACTAACTAACGCACATTAATGTGAAGCAGAGATTAAAGTGGAAAGCTGGGGTAGAACATAAAGAGTTTAGCCATCTTTGTCCCTGATAGACATTCATCCCCTAGTCTTGGGGATGGCTGGAAGACAGTCGAAGCTCTCAGTGACCATTAAGAACAAAGATGTACTTTCTTTATGCACTGACAGCTATAGAGAACTGTCCATTGAGAAAAAAGAAAACCATAACCAGCCTCTGGAGAAGAGTGCTGCACAGATCCAGAATGGGGCTTTGGCTTCGAAGGCAAGTTGCACCCACAGAACCTGTTGCTTTTCTTTCCATCACAGTGTAAGCAGTGTGGAGATCTACAAGGCCCCTAGAGCAGCGTCATGACATATCTTGAGCATTTACATTAGTGACCAGTTGGGCTCACTTCAAGTCGCACACAGCAGGTTTCTGCCCTTAAAACCTTGCTCAATTTCATGGTAAGGAAACTGAGGCAAGTGACGGCTCTCCTTAAAGCCAAAGCCTTCTAGAGAAAGATGGTTTTTCTAGAGCATTGTTCTCTCAGTCCCTGGCCATGTGCAAAAGGGCCCCTGCCTTCTCTCCGATGCCTGTTACACCTGGTTAGATAGATATGTTGGATGCTCTGCAAGTGACCATTCTGTGCTGAGATGATCGACAACAGAAACTCTTCACGGGGATTGAAAATATCATAGGGATGTAGGGTACAGCCCAGAGAATAGTCAATAACATTGTAATAACTATGTACGGTGATCGATAGCTACTACACTTTTTGTGGTGATCACCTTGTAAGGAATATAAATGTTGAATCACTATGTTGTATACCTGAAACTAATACTGTATGTCAATTATAATTAAAAGTTAATTAATAAAAAAACTTCTTAATCACATGGCACATCTACTGAAAGTTGGGTCTGAGGGTCATGAAGCTAACCAGCTGCCCCAGGGAAACACAAGATAAGACAGGCAAAGAAGGAAAACTGCCATTTGTATTACTGTCTCCCTCCCAGGAAAATGCAGGCCAGCACAAGGAAGAGGAGTAGGAAGCAGAGGAAAAGGAAGGAGGAAAAAAAGGGAAATCAAAGTAAACTGAAACACATCACAGCCTTGTCCTTGCTTGTCTCTTGGGTCAGGGTAAGTCCTGTAGCTTAGAAAGCCTATTTCTATGTGACAGGGAAACTGTAATCCCATCACAGAGATGAGTAAGTTAAGAAAACAACCATAAAATCACAAGTTTTTATGGGTGTGAGTGTAAATTTAAACATACCTCCACTTACATACAGAGATTTGAAACAATGTCCGACCCTTCTCACACTTGTCTGTCCTACTTACTTCTGAACTGTTGGATGGGACTTCATGGTTGCTACAGAAGCTGATCCGCCAACAGCAGTAGAAGGCTCTTGATTTTCCGTAGCTTGATTTTCAGGTCGTAATTTCCTACGGATAGGCTTTGATGGAGGCTGAGAATATGTTATATCCTGGGGATACAAAACAAAACAAAACAGAAAGTTAAAAAGTTAAATGCTCCCCCACTCACGCCAATGCCACATGTTTCTCTAAGGCCATCCCCTAGGTCAGGCTTGTGCTGTGTCCCAACTCTACACGTGAGGATATGTGGCTGATTCATGGCTCGGCAAGAATGGGAGGGACACAGACATCAGATTCCAATGGCCTTTCTTTCTTCTTTTTTTTCATGCTTGCAGCATATTATCTCTTTTTGTCACCTGGAAGGACACAGGAATCAGAATCCAATGGCTTACCCATCTTCCTTTCTTTTCTCTTTTAAAATGGTGTGTGTGTCTCGCACCACAGAGACTTTTCTAACTGAAGACAAAATTCACTCTTGCCTCACTTTGGGGCTTTCTGAATAAGTTATAAGTTTTCTAACAGTCTTAGTCATATGCTCAGCATTCTCCTACCCCCAATTCCTACATGAAGTCAAGCTCAAGGGCCACTGTGTCTTCTGGATGGAGACAGCTGGCCTGCTTGTCAGAGGCCCCTGCCTCACCTGAGTTCCAGAGCCCAAGGCCTGCTCTCCTTCATGAGAGAAGGGCCTGAGAAAATGGGGAAGGACAAGAAGAGGGTGAGCAGAAGAAAGGACAGGACAGCGAGTGAGTGATGCATACTGAGTAAATGACTCAGTGACACAGGTGTGCTGAGGTGAAGATGCTGGGAAGCAGAGAAGACCACAGCACAAAGACAAAGGTAGGGGTACTACAGCACCCCCAAGAGGTGCTCCTAGAAGTTTAGCAGTGTGCCAGGTTCTGCTAAAGACATCTGCCCCTCTCCATCACACTCCTTGATTTTGACAAAAGCGAGGTCACCATATTTAGCTGGGAGGTTGAAGAGGGAAGTACGTACAGACTGTCAGTAACATCAAGGTCCAGCCCAGAAACCATCAGGACCCATCTCCACAAAGAACCCCAATTCTAGAAAATCTGAGTCATTAACATTTACATCAGGACACGAGAACCTTAAAACAGTAGATGTGCTAACAGAGGCGAAAAGCCCAGGGACAAGCTCGTGATGTCGTGACAGTGGCACCCTTGTGCTGGCCATACCTTCTTTGTTGGACTACTCTCTGCAGCTTGTGATGGAGCTCTGTTCAGCTGCGGATGTAGCTCAGCCTCGGATGCTTGTTCAGACTGCAGCAAAAGATCAGAGAGAGGATAAAAATGCAAAACGATAACTACCCAAATGCATAATGAAGAGCATGTAGGAAAATAGTCACCACAGGGGAACTTGATTTAGACCAAGTTGCAGCCAAGCATGAGCAGGTCTGCTGATCCTTGAGAAAACCTTCCATAGACCCAGCTCCTCCCAGCATTGTTCAACTTTAGGAAAAGGAGTCAGATGATGTTATCTACAAGTGGACATATATATTGCTAAAAACTAAAGCTTCGTAAGCTCAAACTAAAAACAAGGTTTATTGGAGAAGCAGGGTTGGGAAAGAAATGAAAAATTTAACCCCAAGCACTAACAAAAATAATCATACCAAAAAATATTGATATTAAAAAATATATATTAAATTCCTAGTAAAGAACCACTCCAGTAGACATGACTCTTCACCTTAAATAAGGTGGGGGGTTAAGCATGAACGAAAAGGTGAATGGGGGGGTCGCAGTTGCTGAGCGAATGTTCACAACAATAGGTGCGGACCACCCCCAAGGCCCTTCCACACAGAACAGGCGCCAAACAGCCCAGCGTAAGACCTGGGCAGACAGGGCGCCATGCCTCCCTGTACCCCCAAAAGTGGCTACATTCAGCTGTGCTACAGTACTCTGCTATCAACCAGTGATACAAAACATTAACATGCTTTGTGAACCAATGTGATTTCCATGTGATACTGACATCGGTCCTCTATTTACCCACAAATGAATCTGCATTATAGAAACACACATAGCAGCACAAGAACCAGACTGGCCTAGCCATCTCTAACCTCTTGTGAATGTGGCCTCTTTCTTCCTGACTCTGCTGAAAAGGCTTGTCCCCAAGGGTGCTACTGCTCTCCCACTTAGCAGATTCTAGCTAGCTCTCCTAGTCTTCTCTGGACGTTCTGCCCAACACAGTGCCCTTGCCTACCTTTTGAAACTCTGACCCCTGGCATCAGATGAGCTGTGCACAGTCTCCTACTTATCACTCTTTCCTGTTGACTACTCTTAACCCTCAGATGTACGATTCCTCAAGGTTTTGTCTTCAGTTCCCCTGACCCATTTTTCCCCTCCCTGTTTATTCTCTCCCAATCTCATCTGCTCCTAAATTTTCACTGCCCTGGCTAGAAACCTCAGTTCCCAACCAACTCCCCACCTACTGTGCAGGCATTTAACATGCCTGATTTTTCCTTACAACTTTTTCTTAGCGCCTTCTCCTTTCCATTAAGGATAATTGCATCTGCTGCATCATCATCATCATCATCATCATCATCATCATCAGATGCTATGAAACACAGAACACTGTGTGTCACACATTGCTCTAGGTGTTTTTGCATGGATTACTGCATTTCATTATCACAGCCTAGAAAGTAGTTTCTGTCCCCATCTTATTAGTGAAGAAATTGAGGATCAAGAAGTAAAGGAACCCGCCCTGAGATCACACAAATAGCAGGGCCTGAACCCAGGCCTCAAGTCCCAAAGCTGGGCTTGTGACCACTATGTTCTACAGCCTCAAGTACTCTTGGGCCAAGAAATATTTACTGACCAGCTACTGCAGGCATATCCTATCCTGGCACTGGTATCAATAAAGGATGAACAAGCCCCAGGCCTTGCTTACACGGAGCCTGAAGTCTAGTGGGAGAGGCAGAGAAATGATGGGGCAACCATGCTTCAGTGGAATTAGGACAATGGCAGGGATGTGTGGGGGCTCCAGGAATACCCAGGCTTGCGGGTCAGCAAAGACTCAAGAGGTGATATCCCAGCTGAGACCTGAGAGATAAGCAGGGTGCAGCCGACCACAGGGGCGCTATGTGGGGATGCTCAAAAAGAAGGCTCAAAGGGGCTCCTATGTTCTGACACCCA
Source organism: Rousettus aegyptiacus (assembly GCF_014176215.1). NCBI lineage: Eukaryota > Metazoa > Chordata > Mammalia > Chiroptera > Pteropodidae > Rousettus > Rousettus aegyptiacus. Next base: position 5,339,466 of record NW_023416312.1, on the reverse strand, counting down.
GAATGGTAGCCTGGGATACCACAAGAACACAGAGGCCAACCCCCAAGATAGGAAGCAAGGGAGAAGGATGTGTAAGAGGGAGTTCACTTTTTCGGCATATGGGAAACATCTCAGCAAAGCCATCCAGGAGCCATTCACTGTCAGGAGTCTGGGTGACACAAACCCATCTCCCTGGGGGTTCTGACAAATGGTGTCTTACTTCAAGATCTGCCAGCCTAGTGTCATTTTTATTAATGGCCAAGAGCCCAATAAACCCCTGAATGCAAGGCTTCCCATGAACTGTGGTAAAGAATTGTAACTTGGACCCAAGGCCTCTTCTTTCCTTCCACACAATAATCAATTGCTTGGAACACCTGTGTTCTGACCCCAAGTCTAAATGAGTGGCCCCCTGCAGGGACCACAGGTGTGCATCTTATGACCCACTAGTCAGGCAGAGAGAAAAGTGATAGTCCCCCTGCCTGCCTTTCAATAGGCCACCTCCCCGCTATCATCAGGCAGATAGAATCATTTGCCCCAATGCTCCCTTTCCTGGGGAGATGAGTGAAGTCGTCTTGTGGAAATGTTGAGAGAGAAGATAAATTGGGTCCTCTTTTCAACAAAAATGAGGATCCAGAGCAAGGCAAAAGTAGGAGAGTGCCTTTGTCATTGCCCTCATTTTCTCTTAAACTTATCTGTAAAAACACAAACCACAATAAGCTGGGGATTGAGAAGGAGAAGGAAGCAGTATGATTCTCTACCAGAAGGATTTATTCGCTTATAAATTTATCCTTCCTGAAACAGCATCCAAGGGCCTGAGTTTTCTAGCTCTGTGACTAGTAGCAAACAACTCCTTATTGTTATGTCAGGCTAGATGTAAACATCAATCTCCTTACAAAGAAACTCAAGACCTCCCCACCACCCTTCTACTGCTCCATGACTGATTCTAAATGGGTTTGTTTGTTGAACATTCAGAGGAGTGAATCTTGTGAGGGGTCAGGAATGCAGGAATCAGAAAGGTCCTAAAAAGGCAGAACCTCACTGGAGCCAGAAATTATCCCAAGAAGAGAGATGGGGAAAGAAAACTAGCTTTGTGGTTAAAAAAAAAAAGATGAGATTCAGACACGCAAAAGCCTTTCTTCCCAATAAACAATTTCACTTTCCTTCATGAAAATGGTATGAGGCTTACATTAGATTCAGCAGCCGGAAAGCAGAACAAACCAGGGCGATTTCTTTGCTTTTCTTCAGACTTTTCTAACTTAACGATTTGGGGAGGATGATAACCCATGAAAGGAGGGGGGCCTCGGAGGCTCCCTTTTGCCTCTATGTATTAGAGAAGGGAGGCAGAACAACTCTGCTATCAATATGGACAATATTCCCTCATCCAAAAGTTTGGGTTGTCTGAACTGAAATCCAATGCCCGAATCTTGTGAAAGAAACAAATGTTTAGACTACAATATTGCAAATGGCACTCCCTCCCTCATGGCTCCATGTGTAACACGTACCCAGCCAGGATGTGGCAAGCCAGGAAAAATGTACTTTTAGCCAAGAGCTCATTGAAACTCAAGCTAAAGTTCCTTTAAAAATATGTATCTCATATTTTAATATTAATACTCCCCTACCTACAAAGGAGAAATATATTTATATGCTAATTTTTCAACAAAAAGTCTGGATAGGTCACATGAACTTGGGAGGTGCTGCCACCCAGGATGAAGGAACCTGCTCTGGGGCTTTGCCTATTCACATGGTTGATGGGACCATGTGGCTCCTAATCAGCTGGCTCCCCAGAAATGGATATAGGCCTTGGAAGGCTAGCATTTTGATCCTCTACCAGCATTTATTCGGTTATCCAATTACACATACATCTATTTCATTCATTTGATACATCATTTTCCAAGAATCCTCATCTCAGGTTCTGCTTCTAGGGAACTGGACAGAGACATCAGGCAAAGCGAGGAGTAAAGCACTCCAGGATGCTCCTCCTCGGTCTCTCTCAGGTCACTTGTTCCGGGGGAAGCCAGCTGCCACACTGTGAGGACACTCGAGCAATCCTAATAAGGAGCCCATGGAGCAAGGAAGGGAGGCCTCCTGCCAATGGCCATGTGGGGGAACCATCTTAGAAATGGACCCTCCAGCCCCGATTGAGCCTTTAGATGACTACAGCCCTGACCAACATCTTGACTGCGGCCAAACAAAAGACCCTGAGCCAGAACCACCCAGATTAGTTAGTTGTTCCTGAATCTTGAACCCACAGAAACTATGAGATAACAAATGTTAATTGTTTTAGGTCTCTAAAAAAATGACCCTAGTATGTCTGGAATTTGGGATTTAGTAGGGTGGAATAAGTGAATGAGAGAGCTGAGGCTGGAGAACAGCAATGGAATGGATCATACATGATCTTACAGATCTTCGCCCTGGGTTGTCAGCCATTCAGCACTATTTCCTGCTTCTATGCTCTTTCCTACACTGCAGGGGGTAGAAGCCTGGGAACTACATTTATAGAATCTCCTTTCAACAGAGTTCTTTATTGCCACTAAGAGTCACGCACATGAAACCGAGGTGAAAGAAAAGCCATGTTATTCCTCCTCTGGCAGCCATGGGCAGAAAAGCATGGGTTTCAGCAATCAGAAGGTCTTGTAGTGGCCTCGGACATTTCCCTGCAAATCACTGCTTGTGTGCTGCAGGCAGCCTGAGCGTCGTCAGCTGTTTCCTTCAGTTCTTGAAATGTCTTAACTCTCAGAAAGTTGCAGCAAACCTGATAGTGGTAGCCTTCCATCATCTTTGTTCCTCTAGCACATCTAATTCTTTTTGTTTAAGTACCAAATCCCTTGAATGAAATCTCTTCCAGTGTGAAATACCTAAAGCAATTTCTGTTTTCCTGACTATACATTGGCAGACACATGCCTGTTCAGGATTTGAAACTTAGCCTGAGGGCCACCGGGGACCCTGAAGAATTTTAAGTAGGAAAGTGATCTGACAAGATTTGTATTTTAGATAGATTAATCTGGATCCAGTGAGTAAAATGGATTGGAAACAACCCACACTGGGGGAAGGGAACTCAATTAAAAGACTAAAGACTAAAACAAAACAAGAGATAATAGTCTTTTAAACCAGTCTGGTGGGAGTGGGGATAGGCAGATTTGAAAGCTATTTAGATTGGAGACTGTATACATCCCTGGTGATTGGTGGAATGTGGTAAGTGAATGAAAAGAACAATGGCACATGGAATCTATGTTTTGATCTTAGACAATGGGTAAATGGTTAAGAGAGAAAATAGTTTAAAGTGAGAAGGAAAGAAATGCGACAGCATAGTAGCTGAGTAAAATTAAAACAGATTCATCACAAAGCAGTCAGAAGGTCTTGTAGTGGCCTCGGACATTTCCCCGCAAATCACTGCTTGTGTGCTGCAGGCAGCCTGAGCATCAGGCAGCTGTTTCCTTCAGTTCTTGAAATGTCTTAACTCTCAGAAAGTTGCAGCAAACCTGATAGCGGTGTTACCTGGACCCCCTATTTGATGGGTTGTCAGCCCATCAAATAGGGGGTCCAGGTAACACCAGTTCCATGGGTTATCTAGAGCAGGGATTGGTGAACCTTTTCTGTAAAGAGCCAAATAGTAAATATTTTCAATTGTCCAGGCCATTCAATCTCTTGGTCTCCAGGTCTTCATGTGGAACTTTGCAACCCTGCTGTTGAGTGCTAAAGCAACACAATGAATGAGCATGGTTGTGCTCCAATAAACTTTATTTAGAAAAACAAGTGGTGGGATAGATTTGGTGCATGGGTCATAGTTTGCCAGCCCCTGGCCTAGAGGGAAAAAGAATTATAGATACACTTAAAAAGCACTACATAGTCTATCCCCCTCTTAGAAATTCATAGCACATAGCACGTCACCTACTCTGAAATCCTGTGAGGTAAAGGAAGCCACTGTGCCTTTGCTTAACCCAGCAGTTTTCAAACTTATTTAGCTTCAACTCCTTCTCATGTAACTCCTATTAACATTCAGCAGAACTAACGTTCTGTGGAATACACTTTGGGAAACAATGAACTATGGATGGGCTTTAGAGGAACAAAGGAAAAATATTCCATTGGACTTAATTGCCAAATGCCATGTTCCACACCCAGTCCTTCGAGAGGCGCATTCTCCACAGTGGTTGGCAGATCCAACTCCGGGGGCCTCTGCTATACACCCCTCCCCCTCTCACCTTGGCTAAGACCATAAAGCAGGGTGAGGATGGCATTGCTGCCTGCCAAAAAAAAAGGGCTCTCTTCCCTCCTCCTCACTCCTTTCTTCCCTCTCTCCCTCCTCTCTCTTTCCCTGCAGCAGCAGCTGTTGATGCTGCTGCCAACTACTTCTCTGCATGAATTTACTTACTGGGCTCCTCTAAAACCTTCTGGACACAAGTACAATAAAAATCATTCATTATAATAGTTAAAGCAGATGAACACAACACCGATAAATTATGAATTTTTTTAAGTAGCTTAAAAACAACATGTCTCAGACTCCAGTTCCACCCAGGCAGGCCAGCTTTACAGAGGTCCCACAGCGCCCATCTCAGTCTAGGTGCTCATCTTGCCTCCCACTTGGGCCACTGCAAAAATTTCAGCAGGTCTTTTTCCACCTCCAGCTTTTTTCCCTCCAGTAGAATCCACCCTGCACACCACAGAACTAATTTTGTAAAACACATTCTCATCAAAACACTTTTTCTCCAAGACCTTCAATGGGTCGCTAAGGCCTATGGCACACAACACGATCCCTCAGCCAGTTAGAGACCTTCCATCATCTGGCTCCAATTTACCTCTACATCACAACTGCATTAGTTCGCCCATATAGAACCCGCTCCAGGCACGTTTTTTCCTGAATCTTCAAACACACCAGAAGTTTCTTCCCAATTCAATTCTGTTTGTTCCAGACCATCTAGCCCTGTGGATCCAAAAGATAGCTGCACAGGAGAATTATCTGGAATTATCTGGGGGGATTTTTATGAAGTACAGATTTTTAGATATTACCTCAGACTTCCCTAATTGTGATCTCCTAGGGATGGAGCATTAGAAACTTGTATTTTAAGAAGCTCCCTGGGTGATTTTTATGGAGTCAGCCCAGACCAACTGGAAACCACCGATGGTCCAAACTCTTCATTTAAGAGATGAGAAAATCGAGTATCCAAGTCTGCAAAAAGCCACAGGTATGCTCCAGCGAAAACTAACTAGGATTCTTGTTTTCTTGCCCATTTGCCATGGAGGGAATAGGGGGTGTATGCAATACGTTCCACATATAAATAAATAACTTTGCTGCTGAGTGAAATCTTCAGCGGTAACACTTGTTTAAAAGTCAAGTTTGCAACAGAGTCAAATCTCATTTAAAAATAAAGTCTAATTGGAGAACTAATTCTTAAGTTGTGGATAACTGGTGACTTTTTAAATATGTGTAATATTCATGCTACTGACAGATTGGCAAAAGAAACTAGCTTTATCTATCACCTAAGAATACAGGCAGATTTCAAGACTGGTAATCACAAAGGCACGGCTAAATTCTAGGCAGATGAGCAGACGATCCTGCTACATCCTCTAGGGGATCTCCAGCATCTTATTGGTATTCTAAGTATCATATTTGCTGCCTAACTTTTACCTGACCCCATCTCTGCTAGGTATAGGCAAACCTGAAAACCATGTGGTCAACTCCAGGCATAGAAGATGCAAAACCAATGGCCAGCAGCACATTGGCCACAGCAAACCCTATCATTCCTCAGTCTCAAGAGTCCAAAGGACTGAATTCTCTATAAGAATAATTAACAAAATCCATGACGCAAATGACCTATGAAAGACAGAAATAGAACAGAAGTATAAGCACCTGAAGAGCAGGATCTGCGTCTTGTTTCACTATCATTTTCTTGGTGCCTAAGCTGAATGTCAGCAAACAGCAGGTCCTCTGATCGATGTGTGCAATGAGCTAGTAACGAACCCAACACTGTTTCATGTTAAACTGGATAAGTCAAGAATTCATCCCAAAGTAACTAGAGGCACAAAGCACTGCAGGTACAGGGTACAGGCTTCAGAATCAAACCCAGGCCTTGCACTTGCTTGGTGTATAACCCAGCAAGGCATGTGCTTAACCTCTCTGAATAACAATTTCTTTGTTTGCAAAAGGAGATAAATCCACCTAAACTCCTAGCATTGTGAAGATTAAGCAAAACATCTGTCTAGAGTGCTAAGCACAATTATATAGTAGCTGTTCAATAATGGCAGCTATCATAATCAGAACGAAAATTACAATTGGTTTCCCAGGCATAGGATCTGCTATTGCAATCAGCAGCCGATTCAACATAAGGGACCTTTCCCCTCTTTCCAAAAGATGAAAACCTAGACTGAGAAAGTGCTGACTCCAGTTTAGAGTATAAGCAGATCCCCTAAACCACGGTATCCACAATCCAAATTTGTGCTACTGGATATTACTGCTACCGATACTATGGGGAAGAAATCACTTTTTAAAAATAAAAGCCCTTTCAGGCTTTCAGATTTCATCATGGCTGCCTCAGCAGACATCTCAGGCAGTTTGAACTGAATGTCTCTGGTGGCCCCCTATGGCTGGCTGGTCAATCCAACAGTGGAGACACCCAGCAGAATACTGACAAAGGAGCTCAGGGACAATTTCGATGGAAATGGATAATCAGTAACTATAATGGGCAACTAGACCCTGGATATGGCAGTGGCACAGCATAATCCCTTGTCAATTCCTAGAATCCACTGGATTATGGACAACATCCATGAAATGGACTTACTGTTACAACTACAGGACTCTGGGCACTGTATTTTGGTCTAAAAGACAAATATTTTGACTGTGACTAGGGTTTTGTTCTTCTATTTCCAATGTCTACTAATTGATTAGAGACCTGAGTCAAGTCTGAGCACCACCTTCTCATCACATAGCTAAAGCCATATTATAATGCCATCTGCAGAGCCAACCAACAACATGGACCTCACTGGTAAGGTGATCTATGGCAGGATTCCCCTTAAGACCTATATTCCCCGTAGGATAAGGCTGAAGAAAGGAGCGACATGCAGGCCTCTTGCCACACCAAACAGACCCTTACTAAAACAGGCAGCCACCGTCACAATTCAAAGGCATCTAGTTATGAGGCCTTTAGAAATCCTTTTGGCTAGTCCTCAACCCCAGACTGATATAGGCCTACAGAATATAAAAATCTCAAAGTGCCTCGAAGTCCTAGCCTCACCCAATATTTTACCACACTTATAATTTTAAATCTCCTTCCCAGTTTCATTGTTCTGTATTAGTAATGGAATGTCTGAATTAAATCCTTTCTAGGTACTAACAGCTGATACTTAGACTACGATAAATGTCCCCTTTTGGGTTGACACAGCCCTTCTTTCATGAGCTATGTCCATCGAAGGAAGGCTGCTTTAAAAAAATCCAATTACAAATAGCTGACTAGAGAGAGAACCATAAAAATTATATTTAAGAGTTAGGCGCCAGCCATAAAATAAATTCAGTATTGATGAGGATGTGAAACTGAAACAGAAACACTGCTGGAGTAAAAATCACTACAAACATTTATAAAACTGTTTGGCAGTATTCACTAAAGCTGAACATATGTTTACCCTATGATCCAAAATTCTACTCCTCACTACTCAAGAGAAGTGAAAATCCACCTCTACTCAAAAACTTGTACATGAAGATGCACAGCAGCATTAGTTTTAACTGCCAAAATTTGAAAACTACCTAAATGTCCACCAAAAGTAGAAAACAGGGATATATTTGGACAGACAATGGAATACTATACAGCAATGATCTACAACTATACATAATATAGATAAATCACATGACAGCATTTAAGCAAAAGAAGCCAGAAACAAGACTACATACTCATGGTTCCGGTTATATAAGGAAGAAAATAAGTAAAACTAATCTATGCTGTTAGAAGAGTAGTAACACTAACATGGGATAGAAACCGGAAAATAGCCTGAGGGGCTTTCTGAGGTGCTCTACTAAAACTGTTTTTTGATTTCACTGCTGACTACCCATGTGTTCAGCTTGTGAAAATTCACTGAATTGCACATTCGATGTGCACTTTTCAATATGCATACTGTATACTCCAATAAAAAGTTAAAAAATAAATCCAATAGAGCCAATTTCCTGTAATGTCCTTAAAGTGCCACCTAGTGGTACAAGTTAAATGTAAACAAGAGGGACGATTTATCACTAGTGACTTCAAAAATATGGCCCCATTTCTAACAGCACATTCTGGGATGGGGCTGAAACAGTGCCCTACACTTAAAAAAAAAAAGCAGCTCTCCTTGGCACACAATATCCTGACACAAGGATTCAACGGCAAGTAAAGAAAGCTGTCTAGTACAGAGCACACTGGTACCAGGGAGCCAATCATGATGCACATCTCTTCCCGATTCCACCTCCAATCGCCCTTGGTGGGAGTATTTATAGCACACACATCAGCAAAGACTACAAATTAGAGCTTTTTTTTTCCAGAGAGATCTACCAGCACACCAGTAAGTGGTACCTACAGAACTTGCTGAGTAGAGCAAGGTATTCACAAGGGAGTCCAGGGAAAAGAAATCCTTTATCCTGTCTTCCCTGACAGGCTTATTTCCCTTTTCCTCACCTTGAAAGTGAGGTCTTAGTCTAGTTCCTTCTAATTCTGCTTGAGAAACACAGATTTAGAAAGGACCATCCCAGTAAGCCTTTGAAGGTGCCAGTTGAATAAAGAATATTTGCTCAAGGTTTTGCTCGTAAAGTCTGAAAGACAACATCTTGGTCAAATAAAGGTCCCTTAGCCAAAGCCAGAAACTACAGACATAGACATTGTGGTCCTTGAGTCAGGAGTTGGTGGGTTAAAAGGCTGATGGGGAGACCAATCTGTCTTTCCACTGATTCTTCTCATTTCCATTATTTATAGAAACAGGTGCTGTGGATTTGGCCTATAGACTGCATTTGCTGACCCCTGATATAGGCAGAGAGCCAGCCTATGAAAGGTAACAGAAGTGGGAAAGAACATGATTCTACTACCAGTGGTTTAAATAAGCCAGTCTGGCACTCATTCTGGACTTGTGACCACTAACTTCTGGCTATCATGAGTCTGTTCTTCTGTGTTTGCCAACTAGACCCTACCTTCTGCTTCTCTGGGCATAGAGTGATAATTATAACAGCTAATTATCGAGGGCTGACTACATGTCAGACACCATTGTAAGTGCTTTACAGGTAATAAGTCATTTAAGCATCACAACAGCCCTATGAGAGTAGACACTACCATTATCCCCATTTTACAGATGATGAAATTGAGACACTGAGAAGCTAATTAACTTGCCAAAGACACACAGCCAGTAAGAGGCAGAGACAGCATTTGAACCCCAGGCCCATGTTCTTAATTACTCATCGGACTGCCTCCCTGAGCCCAACCCCTGGTTAACCTCCACTGTCCTTTCCCATTAACACCATAGCACATTTGAGCACTCTCCCATCCAGCTCCACTTCCACACTTGCTCCTCCCGACACTTAGGAGTGCTTCCTAGTTTCTGTCAACTATGTGGTAGGGGCGATCACAGAGGGGAAATAAGTATTCCATTGTTCAGGAACCTAGAAATCAACCATAGCTGAGCCCCAAGAGAAAACCTGGGCTATCTTGTTAGTCATAGGAAACATGGTGTCCAGCTGTTGCCTACAAGTCTTGACAATAAAGCATGAGGAAATGGGTTAGATGAGGCACATGGAAAAGGACAGATATATGCACACCATAAAAAACGAGAATGGATGGCATTAGGCGTGACTGCCTGCAGAGGGTGAGGAAGGATGAAGGAGGTACAGGATAAGGAGCATACCACAAACTGTGCTCTCAGTTCTCAGTAAAGTATGGGCCTATTATAAGTACATTCCATTATCACCTGATGAATTACTAGATGAACTTTGGGCATCTTCCAGAGGAAAGATGTTAGCAAAGTAAGCTTTACACAATAATATCATGAGCACAATATAATAAGGAGGGGGAAACCTAAGAAACAAAACAAGCTATCTGTGGTGGGATAAAGCTAATTTATTAAGAGGTTTCATAACATAAAATGTAGTCCTGATAAACATAACATGTCAACTCAGTTGTTAAGAAGAGGGAGGTTAAGAAAATAATCCTGAGATGTGGTTGCAGAACACAGCAGAGAAGCTGGCACTCTGGCGCTGGACACCGAGGGTTAGAATCGCAGCTCTAACTTACCTACTGTGGGTAGCCTTGGGTAAATTTTTAAAGCTCTCTGTGCCTTAGTTTATTTATCTGCAAAATGAGGATAGCAACAGAATCTATTGTACATGGTTGCTAGGATTAAATGAGTTAATATTTGTAAAGTACTTGGAAGAGCAAATGGCACATAAGCACTATACTTAGGTGTTTGGTACATTAATACAATAAATGAAGACTCATAAAGCCTCTGTGGTGTGTGTACTTCTAAAATCAATTATGAAATGCATAAATCACATTTCTTTATGATGCAAAAGTTCTGTCTTTTTGTTCCCTTTTAGAAAGTGGGATATGGATTACATTTGGCCTTTTGCTAAACCAAATATGTTCCACTGACCAAAATGTGAAAGCTATTTTGGCCAAAATGAATTTAAGTCTGCACTGGAGAAGGTGCTTTAAAATAAGCATTTTAGTTTAATGTAAGGAAATACTTCATATTTAGAAAATTATTAGTGGGCACAGTGACTGGAAATTCTTATCAACTTTTGCTTAGCAGATCTATAGTTAATTTTTGTGACATGCAACAAATGATTTTTCTTTCTCTAAATGTTTATTGTTAAATTTCTAGCACCTCCATGGACACTCTTCTCAGCTCTTCTCTTCTACAAGAATGGGATTTGTCACTTACTAGGTATGAGGTTCCAAGTATCTCATTTCTGCTTTCTGAACTTCTACTTTTTCTTCCACAAAATGATATGCAATGACAGATGCGAGAGCATGAGCACAAAATTAAAAGACTCAGACATACTCAGAAGCCAGATAAAGATACCTGGGCAGCCAAATCACAAACTGGTAGGCCAGGTTGATGGTTCAGAAGTAGGCAGACGCAGTGGACAGCTCATACACAGCAGAATAACACAGATTCAAATGCCCCACATGAGGCAGGGGACTGGCTCCAAGCTCATTCCCTGAGAGCAGAAGCTAAAGTGTCATTTCACAACCTGTAAAGCTGCAAAACCCTGATGGGGCCTGTGAAGGTGCTCAGAGTTGTCTACTTAAAGGAAATAAGCCGATAAAACATTGCAGCCTGGTCTTGGGTTAAGCCACCATTTGGTGCCATCTGACATCTGAACCAGATGGAAGTACTGAATCTCAAGTATAAGAACTGGTCCTAGACTGGAGCCTCATGGGTGCAGGGCTGTGCGGTGTGGTTGGCAAAGACTCCACTGAAGTGCTAGGAATGGAGGGAGGCACTCAGAGAACTGAGAATGAAATTTAAACTCCAATTCAAAATAAAAGTGCAGGAAGAAAAAAACCAGCACTAAGAAAAGCCAAAAACAAAACAAACAAAAAAAGATGTATTTAACCCTGACAAAAAATGAAAACAGGTAGAAAATAACTTTTAAATAATTATGTTTAGAATCCTCTCAAAGTTAAAAGGAGAGAATGAATCCCCCCCCCAAAAAAAATCAAATCAGTATGTAACAGAAATTGGGAAAAGTGAAACAGGAACTGATTAATATAAAAAAGAATGGATTATAAAACCTGGAATCATGCAGTTATAAAGAGTTATTAATTTGAAAGATAGAGATTTCATCCAGGGACAGCCTAGGGAGATCACAACAGAAAAAGATAAAAAGAGCCATTGCTAGAAATAAAAGATGCTTTGACAGGCATGGAGACATAGCTAATTGGAATTCGAGAAGAAAATAGAGAATCAAAGCCCGCAGAGATACAACTAAGAGTGTCCTAAAATTAAAGACATGATTTTCCAGATGGAAAATACACACAAAACATCATCTTGGAATAAGATTAAATCTATGCATAGACACATCACATTGAAATTGAAAGAAAACATTGAAAACAATAAAGTTTTAAAAGCTACCCTAGAGGAAAAACTCCAAAAAAACCAATAATAGATTGACAGTAGAATTCTCAATGGCAGCAACAATAAATGCCAGAAGAGAAGGAGGCAATACATTCAAAATGCTAAAGGAAAATAACTTTCAACCTAGAATTCTGTACATAACAAAATTACCGCTTAAGAGAAAGGGCAATAAGAATTTACTATCTTGAGGACACAGATGAAAAAAAACTATTAGCTGATATATTTCAGTAAGCTGTTTATTTGAACCTTACAATTGCCAGAGTCATCCTAACTATGTGATTATACATTATTACACATCTTATCACAAGTTCTGAAATCGTGATCTCTATAAGTAGCTCCCAATGGTCATTTTATTCTGATAAAGCTGTGAATGACTTTTTAAATTCTAGTTGTCATATCACAGAACATTTTTTTTTCTGTTCCCTCAATCCTTAATAGCAAAAGGAAACCTTTAAAAGAAAAACTGCCTAATTTCTCCATCAAAACATCTATTTAAACTTCTACCAATTACTTAGCAGTCTGCCTCCAAATGCTTAACAGCAGACATTGACATTTAGGACTAAAACATCTGGAGACCTTCATGGATACCTCAACTCATACACATACTACTCTCTATATAGAGTTTCCCCAAAACAGAGAATGTATTTATATAAACAAGTTATCATAAGTAAATTATAAATGAATTACTCAAGTGACCTCTTCAGACTGCTAAAAAGTTAGTGGAAATTCACTGAGGAGTCAAGAACCTCAAAGGGCTACTGGGAAGGAAACACTAGTCAGCAACACTGGGAAAGTGATCCAAAATCTGACCAAAGGAGCCAATCACTATGTTCCAGAAAACCTTAGTGTCAAAGGTTTACTATGTACTTGTATTCAGTATAGTCAAAAAACATTTCTGTATTCAGCTGTTAACCCTCTTTTCTACTACCTTCCATGTAATCATTTTAATGGATGCCTAATATTCTGTTAGGCAGATATACAATACCCTTAATCAGAGGCCTCTGTCTTAGACATTTGTTTATTGTTATTAGTTTTGTAAATAATACTAAAACAAATGTCATCACAGAATGCTTCTGTTCTTTTGAACTATTTCTTAGGATCAATTCTAATGGCATTTGTTGATAGTTGGCAAAACTTTGAGTGTTCCTTTTACAAGGGGGGATTTATACTTAATCTTTTCTCCTCTATTCCAATGCCAGTATTTCTTCACTATTTCTCACTCTCTCTTCTCCTTGAACTTATCATTATGGCCATTTCCTCTGCCTTTTGAATTTCTCATTCAGTGCCAACTGTTAGAGAAAAACAGTTTTCAAATTCCTTTAATAAACCCTTATAAGAGGACTTGCAGAACTCTCAAGATTCAGTCAACAGAGGTTGGTCTAAACTACAACTGTTTCTTTATGCTATACGACCTGGAGCTATGATTAGCTCCCTGAGGAATCTATGAACCAATTCTACAACTAGGGAACTTACAGTAAAATGTGCTGTCAAAGTCAATACAGGAAAAAATATCTTACACAAAATGGAATCATTTTACTTGACTATTCAACCTTGATAAGTTCAAAACAATGTTTTCTACAGTGAAAGATAAATTTATCAAAACCTGATTTTAATTTAAAATAAAGCCTTTTATTTTGACCAGAGGTCAACACAAGCTTAAATACATTCTTGATCAGTATAGCTAAAGGTTTGTCAATTTTATTGAGCTTTCTAAAAAAAAAAAAACCAACTTTTGGTTTCAATGACTTCCCCATTGTTTTCCTATTCTCTATTTCATTTATCTCCACTTTACTCTTTATTATTTTCTTTCTCCTAGCTTTGGGTTTATCTTACTTTTCTTTTGCAAGTTTCTTATGATGTAAAGTTAGCTTATTGATTTAGGATCCCATTTTTCCCAGTTTTATTGAGCTATAACTGACGTACAACTCTGTTTAAGTCTAAGCTATACTGCATAATGACCTGATGTACATTAACTGTGAATGATTCCCACAATGTTTAGTTAATGTCCAATCTGCTCATAAACTTACAATAAATTATTTTTCTTATGATGAGAAATTTTAGGATCTACCCTTCTAGCTATTTTCAAATATATCACACAGCAATGTTAACTGTAGCCATCGTGTTGTACATTACATCCCCAGGACTTATCTTATGACTGGAAGTTTGTCCCTTTTGACCACCTTCATCCAATTCCTCTTCCTCTGTCCCCTGCCTCTGGTAACCATAAATCTAATTTTTTTTCTATGAGTTTTTCTTTTGTTTTACATATAAGAGCGATCATACAGTACTTGTCTTTCTCAGAACAATTTTACTTAGATAATGCCCTCTAGGTCCTGGATCCCTTTGTTCTTAATGTGTTTATAGCTGTAAATTTCCCTGAGTACTACCATCACTGCATCCCACAGGTTTTGTTATGTTTTAGTTTCATTCATCTCAAGGTATTTTCTAATTTCACTTGCAATTTCTTCTTTGACCCATTGGTTTTGTAAGAGTATGTTGACAAATTTTCACATATTAGTGAGTCTTCCAGTTTTCCTTCTGTTATTAATTTCTAGCTTTATTCCATTGTGGTCAGAGAAGATACTTTGTATGGTTTCAATCTTTTTAAATTTATTTAGACTTGTTTTGTGGCCTAACATATGCTCTAACCTGGAGAAAATTCCATGTGCACGTCAGAAAAATATGTATTCTGCTGTTGTTGGATGGAGTGTTCTGTAAATGTCTGTTAGATCTAGTTGATTTATAGTGTTGTTCAAGTCCTCTACTTCCTCACTGGTCTTCTGTCTAGTTGTTCTATCCTTTATGCAAAGTAAGATACTGAAGTCTCTATTATTATAGAACTGTCTATTATTCCTTTCAGGCTCTGTTGCTGTGTATATATTTATATATTTTTATCTTCTTAATGGATTGACATTTTTATCAATAGATGTCCTTCTATGTGTCTTGTAATAATTTTTGTCTTTAAGTATACTTTGTCTGATATCAGTACAGCGCCCCCCAGCTCTTTTTTGGTTACTATTTGCATGAAATATCTTTTTGCATCCCTTTACTTTCAACCTATTTGCATCATTGGATCTAAAGTCAGTCTCTTGTACATAGCACATAGTTGGACATGTTTTAATTCATTCTGTCTCTGCCTATTAATTAGAGATTTTTAATCCATTTAAAGTAATTAACAAGGAAAGATTTACTTCCGCCATTTTGCTATTTGCTCTCTCTTTCACCTGTTTTGTTCCTCAATTCCTCCATCACTGTCTTTTGTGATTTTTATCTAGTGTACCATTTTTCTTACCTTCTCACTTTTTCTGCATATTTTTAATTTTTTTCCTTAGTGGCCACTGTCTTTTGTGATTTTTATCTAGTGTACCATTTTTCTTACCTTCTCACTTTTTCTGCATATTTTTAATTTTTTTCCTTAGTGGCTACTGTAGGGATTATAGTTAAATTCCAGAATTGTATAATAATCAAGTTTGAATTAATACCAACTTAGTTTCAATAGTATACAAAAATTCTGCTCCTTTATAGCCCCATCATCCCATTATTACTATCGTGAATTACATATTTATACATGTGTGCCCATGAACATAGATATAATTATTGTTTTAAGCATTTCCCTTTAAATTATATAGAAATAAAGAAAGTTGTAAACCAACACTACAATAGTACAGGCTTTTATATTTACCAAGGTAGCTACCTTCACCATTCTTCATTTCTTTGTAAAGCTTCGAGATACTGTCTAGTATTCTTTCATCTCAGCCTGGAAGATTCCCTTTAGCATTTCCTATAAGGCAGGTCTACTAGTGACAAAGTCCTTGAGCTTTTGGTTATCTGGGAATGTCTCAGTCACCAGTGACAATGTCTTTGGGGGATATAAAGTGCCTTCCCAGGCCACCTTCTGCCATCAGGTCGGGGTTAGGAGACTTTGGTCTCTGTTGAAGCCATCTCTGCTGGCTATGAAAGCACCCCAGGCCGTCTGTTGCAACCAGGTGAGGGACAAGAGATCAGACTCACCAGTCGGGCTCTGCTGACGCCAAAGGAAAGGGTATCCATGGTGTTTGGCTGGGGTTGGGCAGGTATTATCCAAAAGGTTTATATCCAGCTTGGCTGCACCTTTCTAAGGGCTAGACAGTAGACTTTTCTTGGGGCTTTTTTCCTGTGTATCTGTTTCTGGATCTAGGTTGCAGGTTTCTCTAGTGTCCATTCCAGGATATGTGGGAGACTTTAAAAAAAACTCAGGGAACTGACTTCCATGCCATTCCTCGAGTCCTAAGATCCTATCCAGTCTGCTTCCCTCGTCACATCTTCCAAAGTCCTCCTTCTCTTATGTTATGTCCCGGATTTTTAGTTGTATGTAGCAGGGAACAGGGAGGAATTAAGCCATCTTGTCCCTCAATTGTGTTTTATGATGTTTCATCTATATCTGCACCAAATTTTTCTTGGACAAAGGAATATATCACAGGCTCACAGACCTTAAGCACTAGAAGGATCCATCTAGTCTCTTTTTCTCATTTTATATAAGTAGTAGTAGGTCTGTGAGACTAATTTGCTTACTTTCTGCAAAGCCATAGAGCTACGCAGTAGTAGGGCTCAGAATAAGACCACAGATAGACATATTCACCCATGTTGTACAGCTTGCAGTATGTTCTTCCACCATTAGAGATGAAGGTAAATTCTGGGCCTAGATCTTCTTTCCTTAATCACTGAAATAATCATTAACATACTGTGATTTTCAGCTACTCTACAGCATGCACTGTAGGACACAACAAAGTAACACTTTGGAAGAAAATAAAGGTGGTATCTTAGGTGATGTATGTTTGTAAAGTCTCCAGAATAATTACTGAGTTTCTGATACATGAATATATAGAAAAACACCTCTTGACATATACTAAATTTTTATTTTGATGAATGAAAATTAGGATGTTGTATATACTTTAGAAAGCTCACAAATGTGCTTTATCTACATAGCCAATGTATTAAAGTAATTCAGTGATTAATGTATATTACATGAAGTCATCTGACTATATTATAGCAAAAGATCTCATGGTATTTGATATATGCCCACTGAATTTTAATTTGATTTTTAAAAGCCATAAAATTTTAGAAGCAGTGACATTTCCGTATTGCTTATACTTAAAGAATATTTCTTCTTGTTTTTTACAGATATTTGAAAGTTGCCAATGAGATAATACTTCATTTTACTCTCTTAAAAATGGATTTAGTATGTGTTTAAAATGGATTCAGTATGCATGTTATACTTTAATCAAATTTACATTTAAAAAATGTATTAGGTAACCCCGATAAGAGTCTTACATAATCACCAGTAATGCCAAAAAGAGAGAGAGAACTCTAAAATTCTTAATTTCTCCTAGGAGAATTTACTATTTTGTATTATTAACTGTACATTAACTTATAGAAAGAATACCTGAAGTGATACGACATTAACTTACAAGGCTAGGGTATTTTTTAAAGCACAGAAATATTTCAGAAGAAGTTCAGTGCCTACAAATGGCCATTTGAGTTTAAGTGAGCCTCAGCCGTCCCTTCTAAATGAAACAAAGGCAGTATTTTATGAAGATCTGCATCTAAGAAATTTAGCTTTCAAATAGAGCAGCATGGCCAGCATACTCCTATTGGGTTCAGTATTGCCTTACGGACCTGATTCTAGTCAGGTGACAAAGTTAGATGAGAAATTAGCTGTGTTCATGTCCTTCACCAAAGTACACACAGGACCTAACACACACAGTGACCAGACCTTCCAGCAAGACCTTCCTACTGTGCCCTCTGACCTTGCCAACATTAGTCATCACAAGAAGAACAAAACTCCCATGCCATACATCATGATATGGATTCATGTCCCCATGGGGTCTGGATACACTCCCTAACCTGACCTCAGGTCTCCCACCCACTCCAACTCAAGAAAGCCTTCCACTGTGCCCTTTAAGAACTCAGCACAACATCAACAAATCCCCTACATTCTCAACTTCTTCACTGAACAATCCTTCCTCTTGCTTTAAGTACTTCTCAATCCTGGCTGTACTTCAGGATCACCCAGAGAGCTTCTTAAAATCCCCCGTGTCCAGGCCTCATCCCACACCAAAATCTCTAGGGGTGGGACCCATGCCTCAGTGTTTTAAAGCTCCCCCAGATGATTCCAGGGTGCACAATGGTGAGCCCCGCTGGGCTAAGTGACACCCTGTGCTCTCTCCTCAGAGGCTACTCCCTAAACAGAACTCTTTCATTAAGCCATTTGTCTTCTACAGCTCTGGCACCATTGGGACACAAGTGAGTGGGCCACTTGCTCTTCACTATCACCTCCGAACACAAATCACTCTCCTCTAAAATCTCATGGCTTCCTAAATTTCGGGCAGTTCCCTGAACCTCTTTGCATATCTGTTTCTTTGCATTTGCTTTTTCTCTACAGTAAAGCTCTGAACACCTCCGCCATCTAAAAAGAAAAGTTCTCCTATTTCTTTACAACTCATTTCATTGGTCACTTCAGCCCTTCCATGAACCCCGGTCTCTCTAAGCTTAAAAGTATTGGTAAAATGCTTCCTGCATAGCGCTTTCATCTTATAGTGTTATTTTAGTACTCATTACACTGCTAGTGAGGCACACCTGCCATTATAAGGTGAGAAATTAGTGGTATGAATAGGAAAATTCTGAGCACATTAGTCTACAGGGAGCCCCAATTCATCAAATGCACTTCTAATATAATATTGAAAAGATTATCCTTTGCATCAAAAAATCTTTTCCTTATTAAAGATAATTACACTGAAGCTGTGGCTCTAGCACAATTGCCATAAGAAATTTGGCCTGAGCTCAACATTATTAAAGGGATTTAGCTATTGAAGTACCAAATAGGCCCTTAGCAGAAAACTGACCTACAGGACAAGCACCAACTCTGTAGATAGCGTTTTACTCAGTTCATATGCACACAAACAGTGAGCTAATAAGTTTAATGAACTCTCATTTTAACAGTGCTTCCTATGAACCTATGAAACAGTTAAGTTTAATTGTCTTTTAGTCATTTATGCTATGAATTAGTCTTCTTTAAAAAAAAATCTCTTCCAAGCTGAGCCAAAATACCATGCCCTGGTCTCTAGCCTGTCCACAGGAAAACATCGGACACAAACTATTAGATTCTTTATATATTCACTTGGCCCTTCTCGATCTTACCTATAGCATGAAAAATAAAAAGATCTGTTTCTTTGAATTTATTCCTTTTCCTAACTCCAGGGCCCCATTTATATAACTTAATCCAGATGTGCATATTATAGTGGTGTTTGGTATAATAGGGGCCAGCTAAACGGCATTTTATGCTGAAAACCTATACTTCATCTCTCTTGCTTGATAACAGTACAGATACTTTTGTTGTGTATAGAAATGACCTATATGTACTTTGTGCACATAGTTACAAACATACAAACTCTTTTCTCTTACATACTTAAAACATGGAAGTATATCACTGATTAGTCACATGGTTTTTAAAATAGTGTTCCTTTTTTAGGGAATAAAATAGTTTCTTGTTCATTGCAATCTAGTCTTGTCCATTTATCAAGTTAAATAAAATGGACATTTAAAATCTGAAAATAATTCAAAAATGTTTTATCTTAATCTCTTCTCAGAGCTACTAATAAATATACTGATTTTAATACCAGGCTTCCTGGTCCCTCTCCCAGCTGCTATAGTTTAGGTCCTGTAAAAGAAGTCTCTGTAGTTAAGTACATAGTTTTCCAAAGTCAGGATTATTGTTCATATTATACCAAGGAATATTCAAAAAAAATTTTTTAAAGAGTAGAAGAATTTAGTGTTCAAGTGGTAAAAATGACCCCATGAGAGAGTAAGCAAGAAGGAATTGAAAAGCGAGGAAAGAAACACAACAAACTGAAAACATGACAATGTGAAATCCAAAGCTAATGTGCAGTAAATTTTCTTTTTCGTTTTCAACTCTTCTAGAAAAACCATTGGCATAAGATACAAAAATTTAACTTCAATCACATAATATAGAGATGAGGTGACAGATGAAAGAGATTTGGAAATGTTCTTACCAATACCTTAAGTCTGGTGTATAATAATGTTTCCTAACCACTAAGCCCTCCGGATATTAGCAGGTATTTTATAAATAAAGAGATGAATGGTCACACAAGCTAGGAAATTGCCAGCTTTAACGAAATCGACCAGGTTTCTTTACTATAAGGACTTCAAAGCCTTTTGTGGCTCATATGCACTGGGACTCTCCCAGAGCCTATACAGAGGCAGCAGCCTGCAAATTTCTCTTACCACAGAGCCCTGGTAATATCTCCCAGAAGACTGTTTTATCACTAGTTTGGGGAAAACAAGAATATTACAGGCACCCCACACAGGTGGTTAGGTGAGTTTTTCCTGGGGCCAATATTCAGAATTGGGTACTGCATGCATAAATACTAAAGGCAATCATGTGTTTATTAGCCAGGTCTTCCTCTTTTGAATCTGTGTGTCCCACTTACAGTGGATGAAAGGAGGACAGTGGGGGAAGAAAGTGGTGTGGGGGCTTTCTGCCTGCATTCCTTACACACCTGTTTCTGTAGTCTGACATCTTCACAGTTAGGCAGCTGAGCTGGAGGCTTAGGCTGAGAGCTGGGCTCACTGTTTACATTGTGATGGGAAATCTGGTAGACAAAGAAGCAGTCTCATTTGTTACCAGTGACTTGAGAATTCCCAGTCCCCTGTCAGATCCTCAAGCCCCAAAGCAGGCAGGAAGCCCACCTCAAGTAGCTCAGATGAGGACTGCTGATAGCAGCAGTGCATTTCACAACCAGGAAGTAACTACTGGCACTAGCGCAGCAGAGGAAAGATAAGGAGGTTGGTCACAAAAGCCCTTTCAGACAGATCTTCCACTCATTCACCCAGATGACTCTCCAGCCCCAGTCTGAAAGCAGCAGCTGGCAGAATGCCCACTCATTTTGCTGTAACAAAGTCCAGGTTTGCTGTTGGTGCAAATTCGGAGCCTCATCTCATCCAGGTCCTCTTACAGGGACATGGTGAAAGCCTCAATTGCCAGTGCAACAGAACACTGTCTTCCTGTATACACAGACACTCTGACTCCAGTGATGGGGAGGGGAGGAACCTTTAGATGGATCTCGGTTTGGGAGCTGGCCCTACGATTTACTAGCTATGTCACCTTGGGTGACTTGCTTAACACCTGCATGCTTCAGTTTCCTCATCTGTAAAAACAGGATAAGTACCTACTTCATAGGGTTTCTGTGAAGGTTAATGCATTGAAAGCACTTAGCACAGTCTATTGTAGATGCTCAATAAACAGAACTGATAATTAAACAGGCAGAAATTATAAACAAGGAAAGGCCTAGGACAGAACTAAAGCTTAGTGTTAGATATAGGGCAGGGACTCAAAAAATACTTATATGACTGATTAACCGATAATCTGTAAATCGATGCTAGAATATTAGAAAAGGGGGTTCTCACTTGTTTTTATGTGAGCAGGAAAAACAGGGCTTTTTATTACTCTTCAAACTGAAGCAGGAAGCCAGTGCCTCATGGTATTTGTATCTCAAGTTTGAGCGGATGCTAAAGACCATCTAATTCTCTAAAAGGAGGACAAATGTTAAAAGTGGTTTCAGCGGCTCAGCGAGTCCCAAGATGTGCCACATGGCAAGGTGTGCTCTGAACCACTCAGAGCACTGAGCTAGAAATCGTGACTGTTTCTAGAGAAACTGCCCCACATTTTCTGCCAAAAATCAGAGAGGGTCTTTAAAGATAGAAAGTTTCTTCAGTAGCAATTAAGGAAAGGAAGGGTCTGTAGCGTCATTTACCACTCCCCCCAGATTTGCTGCTTGCTTCTCATTTTCAATTCTACAAAGTGTTGATGAATAAGGCCAGAGTAGTTCATGTGAATAAGGCAGAATAAATTCACAGATGAGACAGATTTCTGGTGTCACGCTCTCCCAACTCCTGCTGTCTCAGCTTATTGTTCCAAAGGAAAATACCATCCTAAAGAAAGCACCATGAGCCCAAACCACGGCACTAACCCTGGGTTGATGACCATGTATGCAGAATTTTATGTTTATGCAGAATTAACACAGCTCCTAAAACACTGTTGAAAATATGGGCACCCAGACTGCACATGCTATAGAGAAAAACCACATCCCCCACCCCCGAACCCCTTCTATCACTCCTTTCTCTGTATGAAAACCACTTGCAACCCAGTACAGCCAAGAGTGAACTAGTACACATTTGCTTGGTTGCTTATTGAGGAAACTTTCCTTTTTCTACATGAGGTTGTGGGGCAGGGCTAGCTGGATAAGAAGAAATTCAACCACTCTGCTCTCTTCTGCCAGATGCCATCTTGGGAACCTGGCTGGCCAGTTCTGTGGGATCCATCCTCACAAAGGAAGCACAGTGGTAGGACAAATTCCCTACTCCCCAGCAGTTTACAGAAATCAAGATCTGTCTCCTACCTGTGATGGACAAGGTCTCGGAGGGAGCGCAGGTGGTGGAGGTAACACTCCTGACTTAGTGGCTGAAAAGGAAAACATATACTGTTAAGAACCACCCCCAAAAAACCCTTCCACTTGTTAACTAGGAATACCAATAGCATTTAACATGTTTAAGTTTTTAAAATCCACCTGAAAGCTTAATTTAAAAAAAAAAGAGTGCATGCTTTTTCTAATCCCATTTTCATTTTCATCCTACCCAAATCGAAGTACTTATATAGGTTCTTGTGATTGAGACAGTGTACAATGGTAAGGAAAAGACACCTTATGATCAAAAGACTGGAACCCACCATGGGAAAAGCAGCTGATCTCTCATTATTCTGCTGTTAATTTTTTAGTTTCAAATAACCTAGGCCCTTTGGCTTCTCTATTTCTCCCTAGCTCTCGGCCATTACACTGCTCATTAGCTCAGCTAGCAGGCTGCTGAAACAGAGAGCCGGAGTCCCAATGAGCCAGTTCTCCTGCCCTGTGAGTGAGTAGGTCTGATAGCAGCAGGGGAGGCTGCAAGTGATGGACTAAAATGATATTCAGGGATTCTTCCAAGATCTCAATTTCCTTTTCCCTTCCTGATCCTTATTATCATGGACAATTAAATCTGTTCCTGAAATAATCTGGCCCCATTTGAAGGATCTTTTGAAAGTTTCAGTCTAAATTTTAATTTTGTGAGAATACAGAGAAAATTTCTGTTAAGCCAAGAACATCTGAATAGTAACTCAAGGAAAATAAACGTTTGCTATTGAATTATAAATAAAGCTCGTAATCACAAAGAAACAAGTTTATTATCACGCACTGGCAAGTTAAACCACATTCTTTACAAACTCCTTAGAAAAGCACACTGTGCTCTGTATAACTATACGTAGTTTATTTGCAAATCTGTAATGTGTGCACTAATATTTAGACAATTTTCTGTATCTTAAAAAATAAATCATAGCAATGTGCCAAGAACATAGAAGATTTTGTAAATCACTTTTGATTTGACCTAGCTAGATCAGACAAGCTCGAAGATGGAGTTTGGAGCTTTCCACAAAGGTAACTGAATAATTTCCCAGAGATTTTCATTCTGAGCCAGTGCACGGATATGGTACAACCATGTGGACCTATCAATGATTTCTCTCAATCTGTCTTTCATTAAAATTTATAAAATACATCAGGGGATCAAAACTCCAGAGGTGGTGAGGCCTTGAACAGCCTTTGATAACAAAGCACGTAGCAGCAGAGGACAACAAAAGCCTCAGCTTTCCATCTCCAGGACCCATTTCTGCAGGTCCTCCTGGACTGGGACTTTAGACTACCGGTTACTTTAAAAAAACAAAATGAAAACACAAACAAAAAACCAAAATCTACACATGCTTTTAAGGGAAAAGCCTTGCACTAGAATAAAGCATTTGCTAAAATAACCCTTTGTTAACAAAAGGAGACAAAGAAATAAGCCATTTTATTAAACTGACTTCTGCTTCCAGCCAAGATGGAGTAACAGAGATCAAACAGACCCTCCCGCTTGAAATATCCAAAGCCAAACATATTTTTTATATAAAACAACAGTTTAAGACACTAGAAAACATATAAAAGAACGGCTTTCAACACACTAGGAAATCAGGCAACAAATGACAGTGATCCCTGAGACAGGAAACAAACATGTGACTGGCCCTGCTTACTGCCTCAACAGTTCCTAAAAATAGGACCAACATCCAGATTCATATGTAATTTCACTTTTACTAATTAAAAAAAAATAAATGCCCTATTTTTGTAAAAGATAACGTAAGGGTATATTTCTGAATGCACTTTTGGATAAAATTCTATTATCTACCAATATTAACAGTTTTGTTTCCTCTTTTCAGTACCTTTATCTATTTTCTTTTTTTTTTTAACTTACCTAATTAGAACATCTACTGTAAAGCTGAACTAAATGGTGATAAGGGTGTTCTGGTCTTCTCCTGATCTCAGAGGGAAGGCTTTCACCATTGCAACATTAAGTATGGTATTTACTATAAGTTTGTCATAGACACCTTTTACTGGATTATAAAAATTCCCATCTATTTTTGAGATTTCTTGAATGATAATTTATTGAATTTTAACTAACGCTGCATCTCCATCCATTCCGATAATGAAATGATTTTTCCTTATAATATATTATATAGTATGAATTTGATATTAAAACATTCTCGCCGACCTAGAAAAATATCAACTTGATTAGGTTTTATATCTGCTAGATTTAGTTGGCTACTATTTTGTTGAGAATTTTTGCAACTATATTCATGAGTAAGATTGACAAGTGAGTTTCCTTTCTCATCTGGTCCTGTGTTTATGCTTGACTCGGCGGGGGAATGTTCCCCCATCGATACTCTGAAATAGGCTGTATAAGATCAGAAATTTTTGTTGTTGAATGTCAGGTAAAGTTTGAAGGCAGAACCATCTGGGCCTGGAGTTTTCTTTGAAACAACATTTCTATTAATTTTGTTTAATTGTTGTAGGATTATTCAAACTTTCTAATTCTTGAATCAGTTTTAATATTTTTCTAGGCATTTATTCAGTTTATCTACATTTTCACATTTGTTGCCATATAAGTGGTCATACCCACCTCTTATCATCTTAATCTCTACATATGTGATTTTCTTTTTCCATTCCTAATACCATTTGTGTCATCACTCTAGCTTTTCTTCATCAATCTTGCCTGACATTTGTCAGGTTTTATTACTCCTTTCGAAAACCAACTTTTAACATTTTTGAGCCTCTGTATTGTATGCTCGCTTTCTGTTTCATTAAGTTCTGCCCATTTCCTTCCATTTACTTTCTTTGGGCTTATCCTATGGTTCTTCTCAAGAACTGGTAACATCAAACTCTTCTGGAAGTAGGCATAAAATCAGGAGTGCAATGAAAACAAAATTAACTGCTAGCAGATCATATTTCCCACCCTTCAGGAGAAGAGCATACCTTGACAAGCCCCTTAAAGATCTGGTTCTGGCTACACCTCATGCTGAATTTGGCCTCAGGATCCCTGCTCCTGGGATTTCTCTGTCTACAGTGGCCATTCCCTACCCCTACTTCACCTGGATAACTCAGAATACAGTAAGTATCCAACAAATATTTGTTTATTTGAACCTAAGAACTATAGGATTATGCTCCATCTCCATATTTTAAAAAGGACTGAATGAAGCAGTTTAGGAGCAGTTAGATCCTGAGATTTTTCTCTCATATCCTTCATAAATTCGGCATGTTTCCCACTCCAGTGAAAAGCTAGAAATATTTTACTTCTTCAGGGAGGACACAAGGCTCAGATGAAGGCACAAGGGCCATACTTAAAGTAAAATTCGGTAAATGTGTATACTCTGCATAATGAGCTCTTCTAGTTCTCTTCTCTGTTCCCAGACTGTTATATCTAGAGATTGGAAGAATGTGTTCCAGGAAACTGGACCAGCCAAAAAGGAAGATTTAGATACCAACATCAAGACATCTCTAAAAGGATGTCCCACCAAATCATTCTACCATGAAGTCCACTGATATCAAGTCCCATCTGTTTATTCTTATATCCCAATCAGCTTTTAGTCCTGCTTCTTAAATATAAGCAGATGATGAAGTACTATCAGGTATCTGCAAAAAATTTTCTAACCTAAGAGCAATAAAAATAGAAAAAGAGTAATCTCAAAAAATAGATTAGGTCTGTACTAGGAGAAAAGTTTAAGTGTGTATTAATATTGTCAGAATGATCATTTTTATTCCAGAACTATTTAAACATTATATACCAGACACTGTTTGAGGTGCTAGGGAAATATCGGTGAAAAAAAGAAAAGGAAGAAAAGCTCTACTTTCTCAGTAGAAGCTTATATTCTACTGAGAACACAGATAATGGGGTGGGAGTTAGGGATGAAATTTTTTAATAGAGTCATCAGAGAAAGCCTCAATAAGACATAAATATTACTTGCAAAGATGAAATAATGAAGTGCTACTGAAAAAAGAACATTCAAAAAATTAAAAAGAGCACTTGGAAATTAAAGACATGATAGCAGAAAGGGAAAGCTTAATAGAACAGTTCAAAGATAATCTGAAGAAATCTTAAAGTAGGGTTAATATCCAAACAAAAGTTCCACAAAGAGAAACGGAAAATAGCAGGAATAAATCAATTAAGTCGTTCAAGAAAATTTCCCAGAAATGAAGAATATGAGTTTGTAAGAGCCCACTGAGTACCCAGGACAATGAGGGGGAAATCCACGGCAAGGCACATCAACACAAAATTTTAAAATACTGGAGTTGGAATATTCCCCAAGTTTCTAGCAAAGGATGGGAAAAAAGAGCAAGCCACATACAAATTATCAGGAATCTAAATGGTTTTAGACTTCTTAACATACCATTGGAAAATAGAAATCATTGGAGTAATTCCATCAAAATTCTGAAAATTTATTTCCAACTGATGATTGTATTCCCAAACTAGTAGCCTGATGGTTTAGTTAAAGATATTTTTAGACATTCAGGGTCTCAAATTGAGCTGCATGTACCCTTTCCAAGAAAGTTACTCAAGGATGTTCTCTACGAAAACAGGAGAGTAAGTCAAAAAAGAGAAATACATGGATACAGGATAAAGGAGATCCAACATAGAAAAAAAAGATGAAGGGAATCCTTAGATGACAGTGTAGAGAGGTGCCATGATAAAAACCATGTAACGCACATAGAAAGACAATCACTTTAGATTTCTTCAAAAAGATGAAACTAATACCTAATGTGTAGAATTTTGTCGAAAGTTTACAAAATGGAGCAAGTCCATAGTTTATTGAGGGGTGAATACACTGAAAAGAAACAAACTGATTATTCACCCCAAGGCAACTAAAAATATGTGCAAGTAAGAAAAGTAAATAATTTACCATATGGCTTACATAGCCATAAGACTAATATAAACACTAAATATTAATTAACCAAAATTATAATATAACTATATTGGGAGGGTGAGGGGAAAGTTGCTAGGGAAGGGAAGACAGTAGATGACTAAAACTGAAATGCCAATAAGAGGTTACATAAACACGTTGTTTTGAAATATGAAGAAAACACCAAAATAATCAACATAAAAAATCCTGTAGCAGACTGTATTCTCCCAAGTCTTGAGGTATATCAAGGCCCTGGAGGAACTTTCCAGACTTCAGTTTCTCCCCTCAGTTCAGCAAGGAGCCCTGGGCCTTCCTCTCCAGAATGTCAGGATATCCAGCTGTGATTATTCACTTTTCCAGCTTCTTCTCTCTCTTTCTGCAAGTCATATCCACTAACTCTCAGTTAAGAGAAGGGAAAACTAAGAGTACCTCCCCACTTCACTCCAGATCTGGAGTATCAGTAAGAAATCTCAAGATCCGCCTACTCACTCGCATGGCTTCTGGAGGCAGGCAGTCTAAAGTACTCCCAAAGTCTCAGGTCTTTCCTTAGCTGCGTCCCCCAGATGTCATTAGCTCACGCATCTTTCCTTGTTTGGATGCTGCTTAAAAATCTCTTTCATGTGTTTATAATTCTGTGTTTATTTCCTTTAATGGTAGGAGATACTAATCTGGCTTCATTTTACCAACTTTAGGTCTAATTTCTCTTTTTGTCTCCCACAACACCTTAACACACTGCCTTGCATTTCGTAAGTACTCAGTAAGCAAATAATTGGAATTGAATTTAGTAGGAAAAAAAAACCTCATCATATTTTCAGTCCGTTCATAACCTTAAATTCAATTCAAATATTTTATCTGCTTGTTCGAGTCGACTTTTTAAAAAAGAAAAGTGAAATGCAAAGTGAAATTGTAAGAATAATTTGGCTGAATAATCTAGGGTACACATGCAAAAGATGACAACGTATCTGTTGATAGTAACTGCTTTCCCAGAAGGAAAGAGAAGGGAAGAAGAGAGGGGAAGAGAACACTTTTTCTGCATACATTAAAAGCTAACACACTTGTGAAGCAATTGCCAGTTTATTCCTGATGTCTTGAAGTGAATAAGGGGGGGGGGGGACACCAGGTATCAGCAAGGCTTTGTCAAATCAAAACCTTTTATAAGTGGAATCATGGAAAAAAATAATAAACGCCCAAATCCTGAAAAACATATCTAAAAGTTCATTAAAGAAAGTGCCATTTAATCCTAAATTCAGAAAACACACTGATAATTTCCAGGGTTTGTTAAATCTGTTGAAAGATTTGCATTTTCTGACATTGATCTGCTAAATCTCAGCTTCTTGGTATCTTCATTCGAAACTCTAACCTCTGCAATTTTTTATCCTCTTACTTCATTATGCTTAGAAATTTCCAGGCAAAATATTATTCATAGATATCACTGTCTGTTTACTAATTTCCTTCAGATTTTTACAAAGCCCCAAATCAACGACTAAATGAAAACATGTTCCAACTTACTGAGTGGAAATAATGCAGCAGATGTGGCCATTGAAAGCTTCAAGGAACAGAAAGCCGATTCTTCGGGGGAGTGAGACTTGGAATAACTTCAGCTGTGGAAAAGGGCTCCCATCCCCCGCCCCCAACTCGGAATATTTTATGAAGAAAATAAAAGCATTCAAATGCCAAAGAAAAAAAATACTTAAAGGATGGAAAATGTTGAAAGGAGCCTGCCAGTGGAACCTACACTTTTAAGTATCAATCAAGTAGAGAGTTAGCCATATGCAAAGCTTCAAGGATTTCATCAGTAAGGACCATTCCTCTTCTTGGCAAGTTCATAAAAATGGCTATTTCTTTGTAATAGAAATCGTTCTTTCCTTCCCGCCTTTCTAATCACAAAAGCATGTGCGAGCCTATGCCTAGCCCCTGATCACCCAGATACACACGGTGATGGCTTCATATGTCATACACACCTATGTACATAAGAAAATGTTTGCCAGGACTATCTTTCCAACAATACCTGCCTCAGTCCCCTGATGATGCCCCACTTATCCTTATTCAATTCTGTTAAACAGAACAGTTTTATCTCTGGTTAAAAGAGATAAATTTATACATGTCTTGAAAATGTTCAATAGAGAAAATATTAATGACTGAGTTTGGAAAGCTAATAAGATCAAATTTAATTCTTTGAGAAAATTAAGGCCTGGAAAAGTAACATGACATCACCATGGTC
Organism: Rousettus aegyptiacus; assembly: GCF_014176215.1. Classification (NCBI taxonomy): domain Eukaryota; kingdom Metazoa; phylum Chordata; class Mammalia; order Chiroptera; family Pteropodidae; genus Rousettus; species Rousettus aegyptiacus. Next base: position 5,309,845 of record NW_023416312.1, on the reverse strand, counting down.
AAAGGACTACTAGGGTGCAGCAATCAGTATCACATTTTGAATCTACGGGACAGGTAGTGGTAAAGAGGAGAAATAGGCACTGAGATGCGGGATAAGCAGCTGGACAGGGGTTATTCTATATCCAGGGAATAGGCATGTCAGAAGGCTGCAAAGTGAGAAAGTATTGCAAATTTAAGGAAGTAAAAGAGTGCTTCTGAATATGCTATACACCACAGTGAAATAAATAAGATGCTAGACACTATCTAAAAATGTGCCACTTTAGAAAATATTTAGCCTTCTTAGTCATTTGATCACCTCTTCACAAGACTACATATTACTCCTCTGCTTTAAAAAGCATTCAGTGTAGCACTGGCATAAGGACGCAGATCAATGAAACAGAATGGAGTCTAGAAATAAACCCCAATATTCACAGTCAAGTGATTCTTGACAAAGATGGCAAGGCAATTCAGTAGGAAAAGGAGAGTATTCAACAAATAGTGCTGGGACAACTGGATATCCACATACAAAGAGATGAACTGAGACCCTCACCTCACACTATACACAAGAATCAAATCTAAATGGATTACAGACATGAATGCAAGAGCTAAAATTATAATACTTTTAGGAGACAACAGGAGAAAATCTTCAAGACCTTGGGTTAGGCAAAGATTTCTTAGATGTGATTTCGAAAGCATAATCCAAACAGGAAAGAATTGATAAACTGCACTTCATCAAAATTCAAAGCTTCGGTGCTTCGGAGGCACCATTAAGAAAATAAAAAAGACAAGTCTCAAGCTAGGAAAAAAATATTTGCAAATCACATATATCTGTTAAAGTATTTGTATCCAAAGGATGCAAAAACTCCAGAAAACACAACTCAACAATAAGAAGACAAACACCATTTTTAAAATGGGAAAATGATATGAGTAGACACTTTACCAAAGAAGCTATAGGAATCACTAATAAGCACATGAAAAGATACTCAACATCGTCAGTCAGGGAAATGCAAATCAAAATCACGATGAAATACCACTTCACATAATCAATCGGTGTTGACGATCTGAAAAACAGTAATCCTCATACACTGCTGGGAATGTAAAATGATATACATACTTTAGGAAACAGTTTGGCAGTTTCTTATCAAGTTAAACAAATTTACCGTACACCCAGCAAATTCTACTCCTAGGTGTGTATCCAAGAGAAATTAAAGCATGTCTATACCAAGACTTGTATTCGAATGTTCATAGCAGTATTATTCATAATAGGCACAAAGCAGAAACTCAGGTGTCCATCAAACTGAAGAATGGAGAGACAAAATGTAGTACAGCCATAGAATGAATGTTATTCAGCAATAAAAAGAAATGAAATACCGATACATGCTATAACATGGACGAACCTCAAAAACATTATACAAAGTAAGGAAGCCAGACACAAAAGGTCCCATACTGTATGAAGATATTTATACAAAATATTCAAAAAAGGCAAACCTATAGAAACAGGAAGTAGATTAGTGCTTGCCTGGAATGGGCATGGGGATTAACTGTAAATAGGTATAAGGGATATTACTGGTGATGAAAATCTTCTAAAACTGGATTATGGTGACTGAAGCGCAATTTGATAAATTTACTAGAAACCACAGAATTGTCTGCTTAAAATGGACGAACTTTATGGTCTACAAATCATACGTCGATCTTTTTTTTTTTTATAGCTAAGGGTGGGGAAAAAAGTATAATCAATCATATGGGAGGGAGAATACAAATGAAACAAGATAGGCCATACTTGATCATTGTTGAAGTCAGGGGTTCAGTATATTATTCTTTTTCTTTTTTATACATATTTAAAATTTTTGAAAACAATTTTTGAATTAAAAAAATAGATATATTAAGATTTCTAAGTATTTAAGGCGGCAAAACTTCCTCAGGGAAAACTGCCCAACACTGCAAGTCATGTAGAAGAGAACAAAGGAAAAGTTGTTTTTTGTTTTTTAATTTTTTTTTAGGTGAGGCAACCCTTGGTTGACCTCATAGATTGCAAGGACCTTGTTAGCTTACAATCCCTTACTTTTTATTTTTATTATTTTTTACATCTACAGCACCTGGTCTTCCTAGGTGGTCACCCATCCAAGTACTAACCAGGCCCGATCCTGCTTAAGGAAAAGTTTTCTTGCATACAGAGGGCACCATATTTATTATTATATCGTTTAACTTTAGATAATTAGTGTTATTAGCTATAGAAAAATAATAAGATGTGCCCAAGTTAAATTAATATAGTGCTTTCTCTGATACTAAATCTGTTACAAGGATTTCAACAAAGATTCCCCATTTTCAAAGGATTCTGAGAGAAAACAAAGCAATGGCATTCCCTGGATCTCAGTCTCCTCGCCTGTAATATGTGAGAGTTAGCCAAGATGGCATTTAAGTTCTCTTTGAGCACTGACTCTCTATAATTCTAGAATTTATTCACCAGTGTTTACCAACAATGCCTTCTTCCTGTACCATGGGATAGATGATGGGGTTAACTAGGTCCCAGATACAGGCAGAGGTAAGTGACAGAAACACAGGAGATTTAACCTTGTGAAAGTTGTTTTATTTCTCATATTACATTTACATAAATACATTTCTCTTAATCGTTTTACTATTAAACTCCTTAGGTTGGTCTAAATGACTGGGTGTGTATGTGTGTGTTTTGAAGGGAAGGCAGGCAGGCAACCTGGAAAAAGTCTATTACCTTGAAACTGTCTCTTTTCCATAACGAATTTTAAAAAACATATAGTCTGACCAACTTCTGAGTCTTAAGTATTTCAAAATGAGTTTGTGATGAGAACTATTCCACATCTAAGTTTCTCAAACATTCCACAACCTTTTACAATCTAGATTAACCTTAGCACTGCAGTAAACTGTTCTAAGAGTTCCTAAGGACACAGTTTACAAACTTCACCTCCTATATTCTCCATTCTTTTTGCCCAGTCAGCAGACTTTAAACTTCTGGTCTGCACTTATTCCTGAAATACTTTCCTCCCTGGGCATGCCAGGCCATGGCAGTGTCCCTTACTGAATCTATGTATTCTTGTGGCTTCAGGTCCAGTTGTCAAGACAAAGAAATTCAGTATTTACATACAAGGTCCTGAAGGGCTTTGACTAGGGAGGTGACATCATAGTTGTGCTTAAGAAGTTAATCCTGTTGCTCTATGAAGTAAAGAACAGAGAAAGCAAATCAGACCGGAGATTACTGTAGCAGCCTCTCAGGCAACTGGCATTATGAACTGAATCAAGACAGATTTTAAAGAAGAATCAACACAATTTGACTCCAAAAATCATATCCAGCCTTCAAAGTTTAGCTCAGCAGCCTGTGCACCCTGCACCAACACATCCACAGCTCCTTCTAGTTAGAAACCGCCCAGACTCAGCACCCTTCTCACGTGTAACTGTAATACTGATTGGCACAATGCGAGGGCACATCCATCTTGCTCTTAGAATTCTCCGCAGTACCAAGCACACGGTAAGTGCTCAGTAAATATTGGTTAAATGAATAAAACACTTTTCCTGGCCATCATTACTGAAGTCTATTTCAGTTTTCATATGATTCTATAAACACAAATGTACATAAGGAACTTAGCAATGTACTGAGAATTAGATTGTTTTATGGTATTCTTCAACTCACAAGTTTTATAACAATCAAAAATAATAGTCCAACAATAAGAAAATGGTTAAATAAACCATGATCCAAATTAAAAAAGGTGAAAGTAATAAGAGTATTACTATTTTGCAACTATGAATAAAGTAGTAGATCTAAACAGTGGTTTGCTGGAAACAGTTCAAACCAGCTTGTGAGAGCCAACTGTGCACATCTGTTCCAACCGCATATTCAGTGACACATCAGTAAGAGTGAAATTGGCCATGGCAGGACTGTTTATACCAGAAAAATTGGCAAATGGCCAGTTGTTAAACATTTACCAACACACTTCTGGAAGTAGACACTGATCAATACCTGACAAAACCATTAGTCGAAAGGCTGCTGGGAATCTTTATCATAATGGATGAATAAGGCTAGTACTACATGGAACCATTGATGAAGCAAACATCACAAAAAATAGTGGCAGTAGACATCAGGGACCTCCTAATGTGATGCGGTAGGAAATACACAGCATCACTAAGAAGTATTCTTGCCAAAATAGAATCTGATTCTAATCAAGCCTAAATCTACCGACCAGGTAATGAGAAATACAGGACATGGAAGAACAGAAAACCAGCCTATCGGTTAAGAGAAACTTAATGGATGTCAAAACGAACACAATGTACATGTACCCCTTGTTTGGATTCTGACTTGAACAAGCCACTATAAAAAGACGTACTTGAGATAATTCAGGGAATCTGAACATTGGCTAAGCATTAGATGATATTAAGGGGTTATTGTTCATTTTGTTACATATGATAAAAGTTTAGTAGTTAGGTATTTTTTTAGCAGTCAACTTTTTTAAAGATCTTATCTGTTAGAGATACAGATAAAGTATCTGTATATGAAATTATAAAATATCTAGAATTTGCTTCAAAATAATCTGGGGATGAGGTTTGTCTTTTACATACATTTGAAACTTTCCATGATACAGTTTTTAACAGAGTAGCCAGTGTATAAAACATATAAAAGAATTACAAAATTATCAGTGCTGGCATGGACATAGCTCCAAGAAATAATGTAGTATGAAAAAGCATGAGAGAAGCCAATACAATGCGATGTCAGTTATTTTAAAGATAAAAAAACATGAAATTGATGTCACAGGTACTCAAATCCATTCATAAATGCACTAGAAAATGTCTTAGGAATACATTCTCTGGGGAGGACTGGGCTTGGTGGGGATGAGTTTAAGGGACAGACCTGTAATGTCAGAATTTGACATGCAAGAAAGTATTTGTCTATTATTCAAATGAGTTTGACAAGCATTTTAAAAATAAAGGTTATACTAACATTTCCCACTACATCCTCCAGAGATTCAAGTCTTGTTCCTTCCCACACGCCCTTGTCAGCAGACTCAGCCAGCCAGCGTCAGCTGTAAAACTGGAGGGTGGGTATCAAAGAGAATGCATACTGCCCAACAGCAGGACTGCACCCCCACCTTGGCAGCCTTTGGAAAACTCCCGGCTTTTGACCTCCACAGGCGCAAAGCACAGCGCTGTGCTAGCACACACACTTTCACATAACTTACTGAGGGTGAAACCCTATAAGTAAAGAAACAGGAAAAGGCGAAAAGAAGCCAAGGACAGCACACTGCAACCACACCTTCCAAAGGCTGACAGAAATGTAGATGAGCATGCTGAATACTGGCACAGACAAGCCTGGAAAGAACTGGACTGTATTTTTTACCTCCAAAAATGTTCATCCAGCCCAGCAGCCCAAATATACTTCGTTATGCTTAAATGAACTTTTAGACTTGAAATCTCACGACAAAGAAACACTACACTGCAGCCAACACCTTTTATCAACTACTGAGATGCTCGAGGGAAATCTCAATGCTCCGTCACTATGAATTCTGAGTGTTATTTCTCACAATAGACCCTACCACAAACAAGGTCAGGCCCAAAAACAAGGATTCGGGTCTAGAAAACCAGAAGGCACTTCTTGGCACTTCAAAGATTAATAACTGTCATGGCAGCCAAAACGGATAACCCGGACTTCAACAAAATTAAAAAGTTTTTCACCTCAAAGAACACCACCGAAAAAGATGAAAGGACGACCTACTAAATGAGAGAAAATATCTGTAAATCATTTATCTGCAAAGAGACTTGTATCCAGAATACATAATGAAGTCTTACAATTCAACAATAAAAAGACAAATACCCCAATTTAAGAATGGCCAAAGATTTTGAATAGACACTTCTCCAAAGATGACATAAATATGGCCAAAAAGCACATGTAAAGATATTCTACATCAGAAGTCATTAGAAAATGCAAATCAAAACCATGCTAAAATATCGTTTCATACCTACTAAAATGGCTAAAATTAAAAAAAGGGCAATAACGAGTGTTTCAAGGATATAAAAAAAATTTTAATCTTCATATATTGCTAGTGAGATGGCGAATTGGTGCAGCTGCTTTGGAAAATAGTTCACTTGTTCCCCAAAATGTTCAACATTGAGCTACCATATGACCCAGAAATTCCACTCCCATGTATATAACTAAGAGAAAGGAAAACATGTTTGCACAAACACTTGTACATGAATGTTCCCAGCAGCATTATTCATTATAGTAGAAAAGTAGAAACAACTGGAATGTCCATCAACTGATAAATGGATAAATAAAATGTACCATGTCAATACAGTGGAATATTACTCATCTATAAAAGGAATGAAGTACTGACACATGCTATAACCTGGATAAACCTTACAAATATTATGCTAAGTGAAAAAAAGGCCGTTACAAGAGACCATATATGATTCCACTGATACCGAATATCCACAACCAGCCAATTCACAGAAATGAAGGTTAGTGGCTGCCAGTGGCTAGGGGTGGGAGAGGAAAGGGGAATGGAGATTGACTGCTAATGGATATAGGGTTTGGGGGGTAGTGATGAAAATGTTCTGAAACTGTGTAATGCTGGTGGTTATACAACATTATGAATATACTAAAGCCACTTTAAAAGACGGATTTTATAGTATGTGGAGCACATCTCAATAAAGGTTTTTTAAAACTGACCAGACTGCCATATTGAACCCTTGGCTGGCTGTGTACTGCAGACCCAATAGTTTGGGGATCGTGCAGGAATCCCACATTCCTACTAGGTTTTTCAATCCTACTAGATTTTAAAAGGGAACAAGTAGCTGTCACAGGAATGATACAATATGGAAAATCTATGTGGTCGAAGCCATCTGTGTGGCAAAATTCATCCTTTACAGAACGTGAAAGGTAAGTTTGGTCTTGAGAAAATCTCTTCTTCAAAGGGTTTACCTTTTCTCTAATTGCAGAAAGAAATATTCATTTGTAGAAAACCCAAGACAAGTTCTTCTCAACTCACCACTCAGTAAACACACCCCCCTTCCAAGTTAAGACAGAGCCCTTATTACAATACTTTGACCATCTGTACATCTCACAATGGAGGTTTGGGAAGTCCTCCAAAACTATTGCTCAATGTTGCAGGGGCACTAAAGAGGAATCTGAAGAACATATCAGAGCCTTCGAGCATGCTTTGGAATGTTTTGTCATTTCAGTTGCATTCCAGGAGGTGGCAGCAGACTGGTTATAAAGATACCCTAGGAAAAGAATGGTAGGCAAGTTTAAGACAGGTCAACTGTGCTAGGAAGAACACCTCTAGTACTCTCGGGTATCACCTGGTCATCGCAGCTATAAAGGAAAAAGTAAAGTTTTTTTGGAATAGGTAATACCTATACATGAGGCAAAGTTTAAAAAATACAAATGGTAATCAATGAAAAATAAGTTTCTCTCTTACTGCTGTCCCCAGTCATCCCAATCTCTTCCCCAGAGGCAACCACTGTTACTAGTTTAAGTACCCTTCCAGAAACTGTATATACATTTAAGAACAAACATATTCTACAGCATGCTGTTTTCACTTAATTTTCACTTACTATCTTACATAGCTCTCCACTTAGTACACATACCTTATTCATTTTAATGGCTTCATAAGATTCTGTGATATTGATGGATGTACAATAATTTCTTAACCACAGAATGAGCTATTATCAATATATCTAAAGCAGAGATAAGACATAAGCTGTTCGTCGGCAGATACTATCCATGGATGTGTTTTGTTCAGCCATCACAATGGTTCTGTGGATCTCAATATATTTGGCCATATAGGGTATGATGGAAAAAGCTGTTCATTGACATCTATTCTCATTTACAGTAACAGGAGTGTCACTGGGAAATGGCTGCCCTGCCAGGGACTACATTTCTCAGCTGCCTGGCTGCTGGCTATATCCATGATATTAGGTTTCTCCAGTCAGATTTGAGTGGAAGTGGTGAAGGTTCCTGATCTGAAGCTTAAAAGGATGACTATGTCTCCTCCACCTAATGTCTGCCTCCTCTGCCAAGTGTATGCTCAATGACTGAAACAGGGCTCTTGCAGCAGAGGTAGCACCGAGGCGGTTGACCATCACCATGAACTGCAAATTTTGAACTGCAAAGCTTAGGCATGACTTTGGAAGGGGTCAGTCAGTGTCATGAGTGGAAGAAAGGGAATTCCTACCGCTACACAGTGGAATAGAAAAAAAATCCATTTTACGAAAAAACTTACCTAATGAAAACAATAGTTTCAATGGGGAAAAGAAGGTTAGGGTCAAAAAAAGTATTGCCTTCCAAGTTTTGGCAATTATGAACAAAACTGCTATATCCATGTATATGTTTTTTGTGTGGACATAAGTTTTCAACTTCATTGGGTAAATATGAAGGAGCAAAGTTTTTCTATCACATGGTAAGAGTATGTTCACTTTTGTAAGAAATAGTTTTTCGAAGCGGCTGTACCATTTTGCATTTCTACCAGCAATAGATGAGAGCTATGTTGCTCCACATCCTTGCCAAAACTTGGAAGCAACCAAGATATCTGTCAGCAGGTGTATAAACTATAGTACATCTACACAGTGGAATATTATTCAGTACTGAAAAGAAATGAGTTATCAAGCCATGAAAAGACATGGAGGAAACTTAAATGCATATGACTAAATGAAAGAAGCCAATCTGAAAAGGCTACCTACTATAGGATTCCGACTACTATGTGACATTCTGGAAAAGGCAAAACTAAGGAAACAATAAAAAGATCACTGGTTACCTGGGGGATAAGAGGAGGGATGAAACATAGAAGTGGAGCACGGAGGATTTTTAGGGCAGTGAAAATACTCTGTATGATATCGCAATGATGGATAGACATCATTATACATTTGCCCAAACCCACGGAATACTTAACACCAAGACTGAACCCTAATGTAAACTATGGACTTTGAGTGATTGTGTCAATGCAGGTTCATCAATCTTAACAACTGTGCTACTGTAGTGGGGGATGCTGATCATGGGGAGGCTGTGTAGGTGTGCGGGTCACGAGTATATGGAAACTCTGTACCTTCCCCGAAATTATACTATGAACCTAAAAATGCTCTAAAAAATAAAGTCTTAATTTTAAAAAAATGTGGAGAAAAAGTATTGCTGTCACAGGGGAATTTTTCTTACAGAAATTTCAGTAATAAAATGTTCCGTGGCTATAATTAGAGGTATTTAATCTAAATATCAAGTCCTGGGTTTGCCCGTCTCTAGATTTTGTGTGCTTACATCATTACTGACAGACTATTTTGCACTTTTTTGTTTTCTCTGAAACACAGCAGCTGTGTGGGACAGAGAGAGGATGGCTCCACGACCTGGACCCACTATTACAAAGGTGATCTCCCTTTTACATGCTGTGATCATATCATATCAACTTCTGCTTAGGAAAACACATGCTTTAGGTAAAATGCCACTACCTATCTATAAAGACTCCTATAAATCATATATGTTCACGCTCTCTTTACAGATACCAAAGTTAAAGCCAATTATACAACACTGCCAAAGTAGACCCTGTTCATTTTTATAGATTTACATTCTAAATCAGCCCTTTGTTATTCCTCTCTGTAGCATGTAACCTATCTTCAAAAATTTAAAGGCATTAGCGGAACCCACTTCTAAGCTTTTCCTTTAAATCCTACCCAAGTCCTGCACCAAGTCTGTGGGCTCGCCTCCCTTGGTCTCTATGGTCTCTTATCCTATTTGCTTCTCCTTCTGTATAAGCATCGCCATTTCTGTAACAACATTCATCTTTTCCTTCACTTCCCTCTTTCATTCTTGCTTCTTTATATCTTCTCTCCATCCTCTTTCTTCTCCACACTAACTGCACTGTAGGCCACTCTGGCTCAGCAACTCAGCTTCACTCACTTTAGCAAAATCTTGTGATTCTCATTAATGATTCTCAGTAAAACATTAGTTTCGTTTTATCTTTCCCTTTCCACTCAGGTCCACATCTTGTTTCACTGTACATTCTCTACCCGTCTTTTCTTTACCTTGCCTTACTCTTCTATTGTTATGAACACAGTTGCCCAAGTAGAGTTTGTCTAAAGTGATAAAGTTGGCGGAAAGATGGCATACTGTGGGCTGGAAGGACACAGACCCAGTGAAGTAGCAGGTTAGGTTAGCTTCCCCATGGCCGCCCTCACATTCTGAAGTGCTTCAGAGGAGGCTGGTCCAGAACCTCATTGAAAAAGTGAAGAGGAGACAAGTGGTCCCTGCAGTTAGGCAAAAAGATGTAGCGCCAGAAAATGAGTGAGCCTTCTGAGCAGGCAACTCACAAAAAGAATATTAATGACCAATAATGATATGAAAAGATGTTCAGTCTCACTAGGAATGAAGGAAATGCAAACATTTGCCTTGTCAGAGTGATAACAATTAAAAAGATTAATATTAACCAGTGTTGGCAAGGATGTGAGGAAACAGACAGTGTTCGTGTGCGGTAAGTTGATAGGTACAGGTTTTCTACAGCATGGTTTAGCAACACATATCTGTACTTAAAGCATCTATGGCCTTTGACTCAGCAACTCCAACTTGCAGGACTCCACCCAAGAGAAATAAGTAGATGAGGAAACAAAGTCCTTAAAAACCACTGCCTTATTTATGTCACGAGGGCAAAGTGGGGTCGGTGGGGAACCCTGGAAAAAGAGAGGCTCACACCAGTGAAAGGGGGGAGGAGGAGGGAGGAGAGAAGAGAAAGAAACAGAGGGAAGGGAAGGGGAAGGAAAGACAGGGAGCAAGAGCCTGAATAGAGGAGTGCAAGGAGCATGAAAGCGGGAAAGAGGCTTACAAGGGGCTCGATGAGAAAAAAGCAAGGAGAGCACGCACCAGGGAGGAATGTGTGAGGTGAGAGCAAAGTGTAGGGAAAAGATGAGGACAGGGAGACCAGGCCAGAGAAGACTCTCCATCAATGCACCATCAATTACAGTGCTCTCGTATCACGAGGGCATCATATGAAACGATGCAGCTCTCTATTATGAAAGACAGTTAATTGTGACACTTGGGACACAGGACAGCAAGCATAGTGTGACCCAGTTTATCAAGTGTCACAAAGACAAGCGCAGCTGAGGGGTTATAATATGGGCATCATGGTTCTCAATGGGTGCACTATTCTGATATGTTTACAGTCTACTTCATGCTTTCCTAGTTTGTCAGAATTTCAGTAAGTCATTTCTAGTGAAATGCAATACATTACAACTACATAATTTACACAGACCCCTGTACTTTCCTATGAGAATTAACCAACATGGAAACAAACTAAATAGATGCAAAGGTACCACCTGCTTTTCATACTGCAAAAATACTGTTCTTTATGTGATTGATCTCAACTGCTGATTAAAATGTCATTTGTGTAAACATGTAGAGACAGTGGAGGTAGGCTATGAATAAATGTTACCTGTCTAGCTGTCCTTTGGCCTTTATCAAACTAAAATGCTTTTCCTCTTTCGGTCACGTCAACACTGGAGATGTAAAAAGCTTTCTTAATTCTGATTCTCTCAAATGCAGCCCCAAAGACAGGGACTTGGGAATAGGTATTTTAGTTGGCTGTGGGGAAAGTGAGGCAGGGCAGGAGGGAAGAAAGCCAAGAAAAAGGTGTTAATGAATGGATTACTGCAGCAGGCAACTGGGGCTCGGTCTCACTGCAAACCCTCCAAGGAACAGTGGGTAACGAAATCACAGAACTGTCCCCGCTGGGGGTCAAGGGAGTCAAGAGGCTTTATCCTCAGACTGCCTTCCCTAATCAGTCTTCTGTGGGAATGAGTGGCTATGGGCCAAACATGGTGCTATCTGTATTGTTTATTATCTCAACAAAACCCTACAATTCCATGGAGTATTGGCCCTATTATACAGATTAGGAATCTGAGATGCAGAAAGATAAAGCCAGCTGAGCTAGACTCTGAGTCCAGTCTTATCTCTTCCACTCTATGATGCAATGTCCTAAAAGCCACAGCTCATCTGTTCTCCAACACAGCTGACACTCCTTGTGGGCTTACAGAGCGTGAGAGATGTTTGCACGTTTTTAGCCTCTCTCCTTGCAAGGAAAAGGTAATTGAGAGAGCTGCCCATATTGTTTTAATCTTCTTGCATCCATAGAAAATCTTCTATGTCATAATCCACCAGCTATGTGAAATTTTTAGAGCATCATCATCCATGGCTACTCCCACCTCAAATACCAGTTACTATAAAATTATACCAGAATTTGGATCAAAGTGTGGGGGGGAAATTCAAGGCAAATTTTTATCTGATGAACTCATGGCAGAGAATCAAATTTCATAGAGAGCTCCAGATTCTAGCATATTATAAAAACATTCTATAACTTTACTGTGAAGAGAGTACTTTATTAGAACAAATAAAACATGCTGAGCTCTGCCGGGACAGAGAGGTCATACTAATGTGTGAGCCAGAGACTTTTCTTGCTTTAGTAGAAAAGATAATAATCTGCAAATCACTAGCATCTGAGGTTGGCTTGACTTAAAATGTACATAGATATAGGAAAAGTTCCAGGAAATCATTGTATTTATAGCTTGCCTACATTAGTCAGTGGAAAGGTCCTTGCTGCTCCTAAAAGAACACTCTGGATGGCGCTGTATCCTAGCGCCTTCACTAAAGCAAGGGCATGGTTCTCATCTGCTGTTCCACGGTTCCCTAGGTGGACATCCCCCACTTCACAGGGAGCCAAGGGAGCGGACAGGCCCCTACAACACCCTACCAAACTCCTCACTCCTGCCTCCCAACCCAGTTCTGCGGCACCTGGCTCAAGAAAGTCCCAGCCCCAGAAGCCACAGAGCAGCCCACCTGAAGGATCCCTTGCTCTAGACTCCACACCAACAGATTTAGACAGTAGAGCCCCGTTAGCGTTAAACCCCGCAGGAAACATGACCTTCGCCACAAGGATAAAATGCAGGAGAAGATTCTGGCCAGGCAGTGATCACCCAGATCTTTCACAAAAGAACCCCAGAAATATCTAAGGAAATGACGGATAGCAAGCTTGTATACAAATTACCACAATGCAGAGAACAAGACCCCAGCCACGCACTCAGTGGGGCTGTCTGGCGTTGACGCACTTTTATCCTCTTGGTACAATTTCATAATTCTTGATCCAGAGGAAGTGTGGGCAAGGCTCCAGACACATATGCTATCTATCTGCCTAGAACTGCTTTCCCACCCAAGAATCCCACAGCAGTGTTCAGACCCTCCTGAGATGGGAAACAGCCAGGCCTGCTCGTTCTCTGAGCTCACAAAGGCCTCCGTGGCAGACACCCATCCAGTGATTCCATCAGGAAAGGGAAGGACTGGGGTGCAGAGGGCACGTCACCTGGCACACTGGGCTGGAAGACTTTATTCAGATCCAAGGAGGAGGCTCTGGAATGGGTTTTCTGTGGCCGCGGTGGCGGGGTGGGAGGGTCCTCGCCCCTTTTCATGGCCTCTTCTATGGAGGTGCTAGAGTAAGATCTGCAGCAAAATAAGGGAAGGTCAGAAGGGAGACAACAAAGCTTTACTTGCTGAAGTTGGCCTTATTTGGAAAATAGCCATAAAAGTCACAGTGACTGCAAAGGACTGACAAGCTCCCAAAGCAACCCTGGGCTCTACTGTCCCCTGGACGTCCCTATCTACAACCATGAATGGGAATATTTTTTAACTTCTTTGCTCTTATTCTATGTCAGACCTAAATTTATCCAAAAGGAAAAGCTTTCTGTAAATTCAAACCCATTTCTAGAGGAACTGTTAATAAGAACAGCATGTAAACCCTTCCACTTAGGTAGCTGCATGTTTTAATAGAAGGGCTTCCTGGCATTAACTGAATGCAGAACTTTTCTCCTGTTTACATGCAAATGTGATGACAGGTACATATGAAGTTGGGACAGAAAGCTGAGAGTAAGAATCAAATGAAATTCAAGAAAGGAAAATACTCATCAACCAGGCTGAGGGGTCTATGTTGTCCTACCATGAGAAATACAGGTTTGGGGAGATTTTCAAAGTAAAAGCCTCCTCTTAACCTCCTCCCTCAACCTGTTACAAGGCAGTAACTACCTAGGCAACTTCTCAGAGTATAACTCCAATAATGACATAAAGAAAAATGAATAACTTGCTAAAGGTCACATGGCTAAAAAGTAACGTAGGTTTGATTCAAACTCTACTCTCTGTTTCTGAATTGCATTTTCAAAATGTTCTGATACTGCTATAAGAAATCTTTTGGTGGTTTGATTTGCTAGACTATTTATTAGAGAGTATTTATTTTCTAAGTTAATTCAACTCAGTATATTAGTCTATTACTTAGGAATAGGTGTGTGGACAAGTTCCCAATATAATTTTCTAAGAAGTGGATGCATACATCTGTTCTATTCAACTTCTCAACAAAGTTCATGTCAAAGAAGAAAATGAACTGAGTCAGAGGTGTGTCTGAGAGACAAATTAACCTCAGAAAACTGTTCTTAGTATTTAGCTATCAGAGTGGCACTTATGAAATTAGAATCTATCCATGTCTATTAAGCAACTTCAGTTCTTGGTAATGCTCGTTTTGACACAGTGCGCTTTCATTTTCCTGAATAAGTTCCTCAAGGTCTCTTCTTGGTGGTAGTCGAGAGTTTTGTCATGCAAGGTTGCAATCTTTAGTAAAGCCACCATAGAGGCATGTGACATGCTCTGGGGTGGTCCCTGCAGCATAACTGGCAAGACAGACAAGCAAAGGCATGCAGGAACCAGCACGAAGAATGCTTGCATACTTTCAACCAGAATAAAAGAGGATAGATGTGAAAGGACAACGAAGTTTTCAAATGGGAACTCTTGATAACAAAGAAAAAAAAAGGAAATTAGAGACCCTGGCTAGAAATTTAAAAACTTTCTATGCCAAACACAGCTTTAGTGAAATTTTTATTCATGAAAGACAATAATGTATATGTATATTAATATGTATGCATAAATACATACACGCACATTGAGTTATGCACACTATCCCATACCACATAGCTCATTCCATTTTACTTCCATATATAACCTGTGTATTTATATTTTCATATGGAAAATTAACTGAATATCAAATAAGTGATACTGCAAAACTATGACTGCACCCAATTAAAATATAAATGTGCAGGGTATTAACAAAATTATGAATGTGGTAGTGTTAGAATGGTAATTTTCCCTCTTTCCCTAACATTTCTACAAAGCTTTATTATTCTAAAAAGGAGAATAAAAATGATTTGATTTTCTTAGTCTCAGTAAAGACCCACTTGGGAGTAGTGAAAATAAAAACATCCAAAAAAGACTAGGAGACCAATCTCTAAAAGAATAATATATATAATTTAGCTAGTGATATTAATAATAGAATATGTGACTATGAGATTTTGTCATTTCACTCATTTTGGGAAACGAAGTCAGCAGAAGTGAAAACTGTGAGGTTCAATTTACAGTTAACAGAGTACACATAAGCAGATTTCTGAAATTCAAAGGTTTTTTCTACTATAAGGGCAGATAAATGTTCCTATTCCTACATCCTAAAGCCAGTACAGACTAATTGGTAAAAGATTCATTCATCCTTTTTTAAAAAGGATGAGAAAATGTGACAACCATAGAGAGAAATAATGACTGTTACCTTTTTTTCCTACCAAAATGAATTACTGTATCTACTGTTTTTCAAAATATGAATACAGGCATCTGTACCTTCTATAAACAAGGAAACAAAACCCTGATTTGGAAAATCCAGACATAAAAGATAAACTAAGGGGTAACTGATTTACAAGAAGATAAGATTTCCTTTAAATGTCAGTATTTCAAGCATATGAAATGTTATCAGATTTAAATTCACTTTTTCAGAAATGCATCTAGTAGTCAAGAGAGGAAAAGCATCATTAAGAGCCAAAGCAAAAAGTTGAAAAAGACACAGTGCCCTCTGCTACACTGCAGTCTATTGGTGAAGAGTGGCCCCAATATCACCTTCCCTCTTTGATGTTCTCTTAGTGTTTCTGTATTTCCCCTCACTCCTCCCTTCTGCCTCAATGACTCTCCTTCTTCTGCTTGTCTCTACTGATTTAAAAACTGTGAGGCCAAGAAGAGGCTCTAAGATAGGATGGAACTGCTTACCTGAAGCTTCGTACCTCATTGAAATCACCATAAGCATTTTCTTTCCTTACTCTAGATTTTACCCTAGACTTATTTTTGAGTGTTCATCTTGTCATGGTAGTAAATTTCAGTGTTAGTTACCTTTTAACTATATCTCTTTCTTTCCAAAGCTACTTCCCCCTATTCTGTATCACCTTGCAACAACTGTAGCATATCACGCAAGCCACTTCATGTCAGGAGATAAGAGCAGCAGCCACCATCTTCCAGCACTGATAAACACAGAAACTAAGAATCTCCCCAGCAGCACTGCATGCTCCAGTGAGGCCCTCGTGACGCGTGAACTTACCCACATTCTAAGCTTCAAATCTAAAGGAAAGAGAGATTGTGGGTTGGGTTTTGAGTTGAGGGTAGGCTTATTTTTGGTCCGAGACAGGACACAAAGGGCATTAAAGCAGAAATTAAACAAACACTACCTGGATCTTGGTCTTGCTTTGAGACTGTTGGAATCCTTAGGAGTGGCTGAAACAAAGATTAGTTGTTGTTTGCTTGGGTTTCATTTCTGCAATTAAACAGGTTTATATGCAGCACCTGGCCTAGTACAGAACACATCAACAGGTCAACATGATGTACAGGTGTCCATATGGATAACTCGACCACTTCCAGTTTCATGATACTGTGATTTTCTTTCTAAAGCTAAAGGCACAATTAAAAGAAAAGGAAACCAACATATTTCCCTTTCATCAGAACGCTAAGAAGCCATTCTTAAATAGAAGTTGATTAATGAAGACATTCCAGTCTAAAAAGACAACGCTTTCAAGGGGTTATCTATTTATATAATGATGGGTTCAGACTTGAGGATTTATTGGTCTATCATGATAGCCTAGTAATAGATTTTGAATGAATCTCCCCTGAAGGCTCGGAAGAAATCTATCAGGCTACATATGTTAAGGTTTTCTTAAAATACACTACCAGAGCACCATGAACACAAGAAACCAAAGCTCCCCTGAGTAAGTTGCAATGAGCTATTCCTGAAAAAAAATATTCCTGTCTCATGTCTCTGTGACCAAATCGTACAGAGAATATTATGTAGTGAAATCATTAAAATATTTTGTCAACCATCGACTTTTCCTTATCAAATTTCAATCATTAACTTGCTCACTATCAACACCCATGAAGTCTACTTTCCCATCACAACTTGTTGGGAGTAATTAGAAACATTTACAAAAACATTAACCCTCTTTTTGTTTTCTATCTGCTATGGAAGACAATTTTAGAAACCACTAGCTATGCTGAGCTCTTGCAAACACTGCAAATTTTTCATCATAAAATGTCATAAGAATTCATAGAAAAAAAGCTGCTAACTAGGAACAAGGAGAATATAGTTTATATACCGTTTGCTCAAATCCTTTCAGAAAGGAAATGTCTCACTGCATCATCCCCTCCTCTTTTTTGCGTAACTCCAAAGATAAAACCCTCCTAGCTATGAAGCAGCCTGGATTTACGATGATCATTAAAATCCTTGGGTTAGATAAGCAGGGCTGAAAGCGGAGCTGAAGTGCTAACGAGGCACAAAGCAAACTAGCAATTTACATTCCCTTCCACAGGGTCAGCTGCAGAAAGGCAGCATTTCTCCCAACCTAAGCATTTTGGCTTCTTCTAGTGGGAACACAGGCATCTTTCAATTCAAACTACTGAAACGCTGCCAGAGTCCTGAAAAGCATGAGCAGCCCGAAGACTCTGAGCCCTGTCTTGCCCATTATCGTGGAAAACCACTTCTCCATCCTACAGACCCCAGGCAGCAAAGGAAAGTGGCCTAAGTAGGGCCCCTCCTCCAGCCAAGAGTGGATGGTATGACCAGACTCACCACAGAGTTGGGGGCCACCCACTGAGCAGGCTGCTCACAGCCCATGCCCCTCTTCTCCCTCAGGCCCCACTGCTTTCCAGAAGTATGTAGGTAGGGGAAGTCTCAGCCGTATTAAAATACTGTTTCCCAAACCAGACCCTGGGGACCGTTAATTCCTTTGTACACTGCCATTATCTTTGTCTTTTTGCTGGGGTAAGAATGGGTGTGGAAGGCTGAGTGAACTCTGCTGGTGAGAGATAGACAGATAAATGGGGTGAGGGGGTACAAATGAGCAGTGGAGACCAGGCCAGGACACCTCAGCCCTAGGTGCTCCTCCTGGCCACGGCACCAACTAGCTGTTACCTTTTCCAAACCTTGGTTTCCTCAGTTACAGAATCAAGAAAATAAAAATGTGACCCATTCCTCAAGGAGAGATAAGAAGGTGAAAATAGTTTAAAAAATAAAAGTAGTTTATAATTGCAAAATATTACTCTTCTAGAGTGCTCTTAATTTTTCAAGCTTAGAAATCTAGTTTCTAAATTTAGCTCCTTCTGGGACAGCAAAGGAGGTGCAGGTGGGAGGAGGTTATAGAAGGTGAGAACTGCTCTACCTCGTAAGACCATGGGGGTGATAGCTGGCAATCGGGGCAGCTGCTAGAATCAGCAACAGCAGTCTGAAGACTACTGTGAGGGTGAACAGGCCTCATACCCTCAGCATGACCTACAGACATCAAGATCACCATTGTGCAATGTGCTCTGTTGAATTAGGCTGGAATGTGATGTTAGCTAAGAAATCTATTAGACTCCACTAATATGTACACTTTCAGCAATTAAAGGGGTAAGGGCATATGAAAAAATATATAACGAGGAATAATAGTCCCATTCCCTGATAACGAAGCCCCACTCCATCTGTAACCCACCACATCATCATCTTTACCACCATTACTATTAATCATTATCATCGTTATTATTACCACCCACTGTGGAAGAGCAGAGCATGGAGATGCGTCTCCTTTCACCTGGAAAAATATATCCCAGGCAGGTGTTGGTAAGTCTCCACAGGTTTCAGATCAGAAAAAGCTGGAGACTATATTCAAGTTAAGTCTTCCATCAGCCTCCGAGCCCCTGAAAGTCAGGCTCAGCATTCGGAGCATGCTATTATCTGCAAAACTAGCAAAGCACGTTGTGCTGCAATCCAGGAAAAAGCCAACGGACAGATCACCGCTTCTCATTTAGCTGGGAAGAGGGAAGAAGAATGCTAACTTTCTAGAATACTGCAGGCATGTCATCTTTCCAGGAAACAGAAACTGTGTAAGAGGGCAAGTCTGAAGTTTAATTCTCCAAAAGGCAGCAACTCAACTGAGGTGAACTGTCCACACAGCCCAGACAGCCATCCGGAATGAGAAATCACCACCTTGAAACTCCAGTGTCTCACACTAGGAATCCAAACATGCCCCAGGAAAGGGGACAGTAAATGTTTTCAGCTGAAGGATTCCCTCATATCTACTCCAGAAAGGGGCAATCAGGAACCACATCACATGCTCCCAGGCAGAATGTAAAACAAATCCAGATGCACCTCATGCACTATGGCACACCTGAAAGTTTTGTCTGGTGACACCATGCCCTATTCAATGAAGGAATGTTAGCAATGATGTGTAAAGCACATGCCCCCAGAGAATATGTGATGCTTATGGGAAAAACAAGAACCCATAAAAGCCTCAAAGCCTGTAGAAGCACCAGTTCAACTCTCTAAATTTAACTAGGTTTTACTAATATAACATGAAGTTTCCAAAAACCGGGAAGCAATCACTTTAGCTCCAGAAATTAGAGTTGGAAAGAACCTACCTTAGGCATTTCTCCTATACGAATAGAGCATTTCCCCCTATGATGGAGGAACCCCAATCAGTTTCAAAAGCCAAAACTAGGTTGGAGAATTCCTACCACTTTTGGAGTAATAGCTAATTTATAATCTTAATTTTCCATTTAATATCGCCTTCTAGAGGTAGTGGTTACCAAAGTAGGCTGTGCACCAGAATCACCTGGGGGTGGGGAGTCTAAAAATACAGATTCCTAGGCCCCATCACTGCATGATTCATATATATACCTCCTTTCCCCTTCCCCCACCCTCTCCTTCTCTCTATCCCTCTTTTATACCCTGAATGAACTTGGTGTTTGGGAAATATTATACTGTAGCATAAACCTCAATATTATATTGATTCCTTTGTTCCAACTTTAGACAAATAAGCCTGGGATGATAGCTAGCTAACCAAAACAAACATGATTTATTTATTAAATATTGAGAGAGAAAAAAGGAAGCAGCGACTTCTTTCATGTCATCATAACCAGAGCTCCGAATAGTAACACCTTCCCTAGCCAGTTTGTTTTTAACTAGGTTCATCGTGATTCAATGATGGGTCCATCGAGAGAGCTAAGGACACAGACACAGCTAGCTCCATAGTTCACAGACACAGTTCCGACTCTCCAAGAACCTGAGCGAACACAAATTTTATTTTTCTACTTGGAATCCACTCCATGTATAAGAACATTTACTTGCCTTCCTGGTGGTGAAGTATAATGAAAATATTTGAGATTTTTGCTTTGTAAATGGAAAATTTCAACTGTGGGCCTCCAACTCTTCTACCCCATCAACTCCTTACTCTACATAAAAACCACAATGGCTTGTTGAAATCTTCTCAATCCCAAGCTTTCTCAATTTTACACTTATTAACAATGTGACTCAAAATTCAAACTGGGCGATGCTTTCAGTGAAACCTAAATTCAGAACTTAAAAAGATATCACACTCTACCCATACCTGAAAATAGAGAAGGGCTAAAAACAAAAAGCAAAAAGGCTGTCTTGTAATAAAAGACGAGACAAATATTTAGAGAAACACTCATACTATCACACATGCACCAATTTTCTACTCACTGAAACTATTTTTTTAATTAGAAATAATTACATAAAAATATATTATAATGGTTTTCTCCTACCTGGATCTTCAGATATGTCCTTTGGTAAGGCTTCATCCGTAGTATTTGTCAAAGCTAGCAGTGTTTTTTGTTTGTTTTAAAGAACAGAAAGAGAAAGGAGGGGGAAAGAAAAAAGAAAACTGTAATATTTCGTTTATGTGGCACATTACATTAAAAACAAAGAATCCCTAGTAATTCCTATGAAAATGGTGTTACAAATTTCTATAAGGTGCTACAGTACTTACTAAAACAACAAAGACCTCCTAAAGTATGGAAATAGGTTCTCCCAAGAGAACAAAATGGTATTTTCAACTTTCCAGAAAGAGTGCCTCTAATGGCTAGGAGTATTACCAGGAAGTATCACGAATTTCCCCCTTTTCATTCTTGACATCCAGACCAATGACATCAGAATCTCTCTGGGAGTGAAATCCAGGCTTCAGTATTTTTAGAACTGGCCCAGGGATTCCAATGTGCATTCAAGGCTAAGACCCACTAATAGAGTGATCAGAGTACACGCTGCTGCAGACAATATCCAGTTCTATCTGCCTCTCCTGAGCAAATATTTAAATAGAGTGCAACTATTGTTTCCTAATGGAAAATTTACTTTTCATGTTTAACTCCGGTGCAGAGCTGCATCAATGGCAGGCCTCGACAATAAAACCTGAAATCGCCCCACTGATTTTCAGTCCTTATCAGATAAGAGAAGGAATACTAGCTTGAAATCTGGAAAATCTTGGTTCTTATTCCCACTGTTTTTCTTACTAAGCAAATGATTCATACTGCCTGAACTTCAGTCTATACTCATGTCTAAATTTTAGATGATAAACATATCAGCCTCCATGTAGTTTTGTGAGGACTAAGAGGACGTATGAGGATGGACCTGGTAGATTATACAGCATTATACAGAAGCATGGAGTCGGGGGGTGGGGGGAATGTTCCTCTACACGTTCCCAGGCCAACTCATCTCTGCTTGACGGTAACTATAACATGGAACACAACACTGCACTGTTTCTCATAGGCTCCATATCACAGCCCCACATCCACGGTTACAGAGAATAAAGCCCAGGGACAGAAACTCTCCAGGAGATAACTTCCTCATGGATTAGACCTGTGTACAAATGCGCACTTATACTGAGGTCCTAGGATCATACCTGCCAACATAAAATGTTAAGCTCTCAATTCTTCCACTCATTTCCTAATTAGTATGATCTGGTTCCAATGTAAGGTGTCAAGATAGCCTGATGGTCAGCAGTAAGGGAGTCAATGAACTGGGGGGCTTTGGACAATTTTTTGTTACTTTATGAACTATTGTTTTGGGACAACAATTAGAACTATTTAATCCATCCAAATGTGTTCATATAGTGAACACTGTCTTCTTATGCTCTAAAAGCCAACCACTTGAAGAGAAGTGAATAAAAAAATAAAACGGATTTTTAACAAGTTTACTTTGTAAGTTAAATATTTAGAACTCAAAATACATTTTCTCACAGAAACAATGCTATAAATGACGTTAGATGTTCAGATTTAATTTTTTAGAATCCATGAAATTAGTCAAATCATGTAATTTGTGGAAATAAAAATTTGAAGTGAAAAACAGTAGAAAACAATATTATGTGATTCTAAAAATTAAACCAATGAGATAAAATCAAAAAAAGAAAAAAAAACAGAGAGAGAGAGAGAGAGAAGTGAATACAGAAACATAGGCAGAATGGCCTCTAAGGAAGAAATCTCATAATTTTCATACCTTGTTTGTCATCACCAGTCACATCTTGCGTAGGAACAGGAAAGTCATCCATGTCTTTAATAGAGAGCTTCTTAGAAAAGAAAAGGAAATTAATTACACAGATTGGAATAGATATTAAGTGATGTGCACATGATGAAAATGTTTTAAAGCTATATATCTTGCCAATATTTCTATCTTCAGTAAACCCTGACATTTTTTAGGTTCCTAGTGAGGTATAAGTTAATTTATATTGAAAAATTTATATGCACACAGGAAAAAAATAACAATTCAGATTGACGCATATGTATATAGACCACATGTTAAATCTGAATCTGGAGTGGGATTTGGTCAAAGAATTATGCAGCATTTGCCCATTCAGTCAAGAACAAACCTATATTTTATGTACTTTTTCATAAGCAGAGAGAGGTTCTGACAAGTGGCCCTAAATGTGGGTATTTGCCAGTATCTCTTATGCAGAGGGTATTCTACCCCGATTCAAATGTCACGGCTAGGTGGAGAGCCAGAGAGAAAGAGCAATTAGGAGGATCATTTTATAAACTATATAAGTGTCTAACCAATGTACTGTATACTTGAAACTAATAAAATAAGATTTTAAAAAAACAGCTTGCTTGTCATGTCACAAAAATTTTTCTGATGAACGGACCAAAATTTTCTCCTAATTCACTTATGGGGAAAGTCTTCACTTATTAGTATAAGTTATATACTCAAATTGATCAAATATTGATTAGTTTAAAATTCTGTTTCAAAACCTACTCACTATAAATTTATTTCTTATAAAGTTTCAATTAACATGCACTCTAAGACCTGATAAGATTAAAGAATATAATTCATACTTGCTATATAAATATATTCTAGAAAGATAAAAACTAAAGGGTGACTGGGTCAATAGAGGAAAAAGATGGGAGGAGGACTTGTCACTATATGCCTTTTGGTACTCTTTTTACTTTCAACATATTAAAAAAATCAAATAAAGATAAATTTTAAAACTTAAGGGAGAGATTTTCAAGATGGCGTAGACGGCTGTACATGGCTCCTCTAGCAACCACACCAAAATTATAACAAAAGTGCAGAGAAAAGAGTACACAGAGCCACCAGAAGCCTGGCTGAACAGAAGTCCTACAAGTCACCTCAAAATAGTAAGCAGGGCAGAGATGCCATACAGCTGGCCACAACAGCAAGTAACGATGGAGAATCAGGAGGGTTACCTTGGCTTCAGAGCCACCTACCCCACCCGAGGAGCAAAGAGTCCTGGTCACACACCGGGCTCCTCAGCTCAGGGTTCTGGTGCCAGAAGAAAAGTTCCCACCACCTCTGACTTGAAAACCAGCAGAGATTGTGAAGCAGTGAGACAGAGGACCACAGGAAGTGGAGACCTTCCTCTTAAAGGGCCCACACCCCGCCTTACTCGCTGACATACTTGATCACTCTGAGCTTTAGCGCCAGGCAGCTGCTCAACAGGCGCCATGGACACAGAGGGAGGTGCTGAGCAGTCGGGCTTCATGGTGAGGGCCGGAGGGGAGTCTGGCTCCTGGACAAAGGTCAGGCAGAACTCATTGTTCCTTTGTTGAGCCCTCCCCTCTCCCAGCCTGCAGAGGCAGGCACCACCAACCTGGACAACGCAGGTTACTCCACCCTGAAGAGTCCCTGAGACTCTGCCTCTCCCAGCTGGATGGACCCACCCGAGCTGCTTCCAGAGATTTTGTTCCCTACAAACAGGCTGTGTTGGCTCCTGCTGCAAACTTTCATAAAATCTCTCAAAGAGAGATCTGGACTTGACCCCTTATGGCACCTATAAGCCCAGCATGGGTGGTAGCCATCTGTGGATTGCTTGGAGACTCTTACCAGGTGGCCCCGGAGGTGCCCAGGCTGCAGATGAACTTGGTCTGCAGTTGGACCCCTCTCAGGTCTGTGCCAAGGGACTGCCTAGTCCAGCATACCTACCACAAAAAGTCATTCTACTAAGACGAGAGACTTAGGAGCCCTACCTAATACAAAGAAACAGACACAGGGAGGCAGCTAAAATGATAGACAAAGAAGCATGTCCCACTTGAAAGAATAGAACAAAACTCCAGAAAAAGAATTCACCAAAACAGAGACAAGCAATGTACCAGATGCAGAGTTCAAAATACTGGTTATAAGGATGCTCAATGAACTTAGAGAAAAAGTAGATGAACTCAGTGAGAACTGTAACAGAGATAGAAAACATAAAAATGGAGATGGAAATTATAAAAGGGAACCAGTCAGAAATGAAGAATGCAATATCTGAGATGAAGAGTACATTAGAGGGAATTAACAGATCAGAGGAAGCAGAGGATCAAATCACCCTTATAGAGGATGGGGAAGTAAGGACACCCAATTGGAATGGCAATAAGAAAAAAGAATCCAAAATAATGAAGATAACATAAGAAGCCTCTGGGACAACATCAAACAAAACAACATATGCATCATAGGGGTACCAGAAGGAGAAGAGCAAGAAGTTGTAAACCTATTTGAAAAAATGACGGAAAATAGACATATAAGCCCAGGAAGCTCAGAGTCCCAAACAAGATGAACCTAAGGAGGCCCCCATCAAGACACATAATTAAAATGCCAAAGGTTAAAGACAAAGAGAATCTTAAACATCAAGAGAAAAGTAGTTAGTTACCTCTAAGAGAGCACCCATAAGACTGGCAGCTGATTTCACAAAAGAAACTTTGCAGGACAGAAGGGTTGCCACAAAATATTCAAAGTGATGAAAACCCATGATCTACAACCAAGATTACTTTATCTAGCAAAGTTTTATGTAGAATTGAAGGACACAAAAAGAGCTTCCCAGACAGGAAGAAGCTAAAGGAGTTCATCATCACCAAGCCAGCATTACAGGAAATGTTGGAGGGACTTCTTTAAGATGAAGAAAAAATATGTAGCAAAAATATGAATAAAGAATGGCAATAATTATATATCTATTTACAAGTACTTCAAATGAAAAAGAATTAAGTGCTCCAATCAATAGAGAGAGTAGCTGAACAGATAAGAAAACAAGACTTTTACATATACTGCCCACAAGAGACTCACTTCAGATTAAAAGGCACACACAGACTAAAAGTAAGGGGATGCATGAAGGACCTAGAGGGTAAAATACTAAATGGAGTAAGTCAGGTAGAGAAAGACAAATGCCATGATTTCATGTATATGTGGAATCTAAAGAACAAGATAAACAAAAAACAGAAAGAAACTCATACATACAGAGAATATTTTGAGGGTTATCCGGACAGAAGGGGGGTGAGGGGGGTCTGTGAAAAAGGGGGAGGGGATTAAGAAGTACAAATTGATAGTTACAAACAGTCATGGAGATAGAAAGTATAGCATAAGAAATATAGCCAATAATATTGTAATAACTATGTATGGCATTAGAGGGGCACTAGATTTATTGGGGTGATCACTGTGAATTATAGAGATGTCTAATCACTATGTTGTACACCTGAAACTAATATAGCATTGTATGCCAACTATAAATGAAAAATTATTATTTAAAAAAAAACTGAAAATGAAGTAAGGTAAATTCCTGGAGCTACCTAGGTGCTCCAAACGGCTAAATGGTTTAACTCTCTTGGCATCTGAACAACCCCAGAATGATAAACAATATTTATGTTTTTAAAGTATTCCAAATGGCATTATAGTGCTGCTTGGCTGGAACCCGATCTAGGATTTAACAATCCTCAAGTAGGTCATACTTGGCATTACAATGAAGCAGCCAGATGTGATTTCCTATTCAAAGTCTACTATCTCCATTGGAACAAGAAATGTATCTTAACAGTGCCTTCCTTTCATTTTCTTCTCCCACCTTAGTAGAACGAAATGATTTAGGAGTAGAAAATGTAGATAAAATGAAATCCTTAAAAAAAAATAGTTGGAATTTTTAAAATCTAAATGGAAAGACACCTCATGCTTATAGGTCAGATGACTTAATATTGTTAAGATGGCAACATTCCCCAATTCACCTACAGATTCAATGCACTCCTCACTTTTCTTCAGAATTTAACCAGCTGGCCCTCAACTTCATATGAAAATGCAAGGGACCCAGAATAACGAAAATATTCTTGGAAAAGAACAGCTGAAGGACTCACACTTCCCCAGTTTCAAAACTTACCACAAAATTACAGTAATCAAGACAGTGTGGTACTAATATAATGATATATATATACACACACACATATATACACACACACACACACACATACATACACACACACATAGATCAATGGCATAGAACTGAGAATCCATAAGTAAGCCCTTATATTTATGATCAATGATCTTCAACAATGGTGTAAACAAGTCAATGAGAAAAAAATGTTTTTTTCAATAAATGATGCTGGGATAACTAAATAATCACTTACAAAAAAAATGAAGTCAGACCTCTTCCTCACAGCATACACAAAAATTAACTCAAAATAGATCACAGACCTAAACGTAAGACCTAAAACTATGAAACTCTTAGAAGAAAACATGATCTTACATTAAGCAATGGTTTATTAGATATGACACCAAAAGCACAATCAATAAGAGAAAAAAAATAAATTGAACTTCATCAAAATAAGCATTTGTGTTGCAAAGGACACTATCAAGAAAGGGAAAAGAAAAACCAAAGAAAGAGTAAACACTTGCAAATTATCTACCTAATAAAGGACTTATATCCAGAATATATAAAGAACACTTACAACTTCATAATAAACAACCCAATTTATAAACAAAGGATCTGAATAGACATTTCACCAAAGAAGATATACAAATGGCTAACAAGCACACCAAAAGATATTTGACATCATTAGTCATTAGGAAATTCAAATCAAAACCATGAGAGACCACTTCACTCCCTCTAGGATGGCTAAAATCAAAAAGACAGATAATAACAAGTGTTAACAAGGATGGGGGAAACTGGACCCATCAGACATGGCTGGCTGGTAGAGGAACATAAAATGGTGCAACTGCTTTGTAAAGCAGTCTAGTAGTTCCTTAAAAAGTTAAACATAAGTTATAATATGTTTCAACTATCCCACAACTAGGCATATACCCAAGAGAATTAAAAAGGTGTTAACACAAAAACTTGTACATGAATGTTCATAGCAGTACTTTTTTTTCTAGCAGCCCCAAAGTGGAAACAACCCAAAATGTCCACTAACTGAAGAATGGACAAAATGTGGCTTATCCACAATGAAATACTATTCGGGAATAAAAAAAAAATGATGCAGATACATGCTACAACATGAACGAACTTTAAAACATTATACTAGTGAAAGAAGCTGGTCACCAAAAGACTACATATTATATGATTCTATTTCTATGAAATGTTTGGAATAGGCAAATTCAGAGACAGAAAATTAGTGACTACCAGAAGCTGGGGAGGGGGCACAGTAAATGATAATGAGTAAAGGTTTTCTTTTAGGGTGATGAAAATGTTTTAAAATTAGACTACAGTGATGGCTGCACAACTTTTTTTTTTTCAGTAGAAAAGTTTTATTAGAAGAGAAAGTACACTTTCAGACGTAGAAGCGGGCCTGAGCAAGAGAAGTGTGGCTCAAAAGGCCAGTTGCAGAACTTAATATACTAAAAACCACTGTATTGTATACTTTAGATGAGTACAGTATGTGAATTACATCTCAGTAAAGCTGTTTACAAAAGAAATTCAGTAATCTAAGAAACATTGCTTAAGAAGAATATACCTTAAATTATAATCTTTAATTCTTGATGGAACATGGTTACAGATCTGCTGCCGTTAGAAAAAGGTGTACTGCTGAGCAAACTTCTCATGACCTGAATCATCTATAGCATCATTCACAACACAAATATCCATATGGAGTCAACCCTCACAGGGCTGGTATCAAGATCTATTTAAATTACATGCATGCATTCATGAGAGATCCAAAGGTTGGCAGAAAGAACAATGAATGAAATAATTTAGAAGAACATGAAACATTTAATCATTAGCTATTAAAATCTGACCTATACTACTTGAATGGCCAAACCATCCATTAACCTTATTACTTTACCCCTGAATTGTTTATTACATCATTATCTAAAAGCACCACATCTTCCAAAATAACAACTTTTCTGGGAAAGAGATTTTTGTTGTCCTTTTGCTTCTTGTTTGTCTAGGGCAAAGACAAGGTAGACTATGGAGCCAGTGAAATAATACAAAAATACATAAAAGTAGCTGAACATAAGGTCCCTGTGTATGTATAAGTCAGTAATTAATTTCTCAAAAAACAGCATTATTTGTCTTGTTGGAAGGGCAAAAACCACCTGATACCATGGCAAGTTGGAACATCTGTCTAGAAAGGTTAAGAATTGATGACATTTTTTAGTAAATCACCAAACCACCTCATAATTTTACATAAGCAAAAAGATCCATAGCAAAAACCACCACTGCCACCACACCACACAACACACACACCAACTGCTTAAGAGAGCTATGGAGGTGCCTGGCCTGAAAGACAAACCTCTCCAGACACTGCCAGCAGCCCAAGAATAGACTGAAGCCCATGAAAAGTGACTAAATATTGTTTCTGTTTCTCCATCATATGCATTCTACAGAAAAAGAAATTTAAAAAGCCCAACTCTTCAAATGCACATCTATCATTCCTCCTGAAATCACTTTTCTTTACATCTTTTTCCTATGAGTAGAAATCTGTTGAGGAGAGTAACAGAGGCTACAACAAAAAGAAAGAGTAGCAGAGAGGTCAAGAGATGTTCTCAGAGGGAGCAGTTCAGAAGCAGGCTTGATTCACTCAGAGGAACAGAGAATGTCATCTACAACGCAGTAGATACAAGGGCTTCATGTGAAAGAATAAATAATCACACACAGTTACGAGACATTAAAAAAAAGGTCCAGTATCCTACCTTTGACTTCTATTATCTTGAGACAGTTTTAACTAGGATCAGAGAACTGTAATGGAAGCCTATGAATAAACTTCCATTGATTAAACATTTCCAGATTTTTTTTAGGACAGGAACATCAGACACCATAAGCTATCATCACATAGCAATCATAATGATGATGACAACAGTGCTGAAATTAACAATAACCATAACAACTCTTATTTACTGATGCACACCGAAGGACCACTAAGCCCGTGGCTAAACCCCTACCTACATCAACGGCCCACCATGGTGGCAATTCTCTGGGTTCCCTTGGGGACCATCCAAATCAGTCTTCATTTGGTCCAAAAGCTAAAAACCCTGAGGGAGAAGGAAGCTTTAAATGTGGTTTGGGGCCTTCATATACAGTTCTCAAACCTCCTCTCAAAATTGTTCTGGTTCATTATACCTTGTTAATACTTAGCTACTAAAAATACAACTTTACAATGTTTACTTCAGAATTAAAGCTTGGTTAGTAAGTAACTTGGCTAGCATTTTTCTGGCTTAGTTTGGCTATACCTCAATTTCATCTCTAGAAAGTCAAGAGACAGCTTTGCTTGTTTCACCAAATCCAGTTTTAGAGAGAAAAGGGAAAAAAAGATAATTATAGATATATCAGGTATCTGGATTTGAAAGGCTGAGCCTCAACATACTAAGTATGAAGAGAATATGTCATAAAAGTGGATTTTACAGTTTGTAAAGAACATAAGCTAATAGATTTAATTCTACACGCATCCTTAACTCATTAACATACAAAGATCTTTTACCTCCATCCGATTCAAGTCACGGGGTTGTTGGTTTCCTGGCATTGACTCAGAATAAGAATCAAATAAAGCACACTCCCACTTGGGCTTAGGAAAAGCTAAGAAGAAACAAAAAGAAAATATAACGATATATACTACAGTCATAGCGGGCACTGTTTTCTAAAAGCTCCTCTGTGCTTGTTAAATATAATAAAATCAGCTAGTTCCTATTGACTCATTATGGTACTAATCACATTGAGGTGGTATTTTAAGTTCATTATATATATAACCTAGAACTTCTACCATTCCCATATTATACATGATGAAACTGAGGAACTGTGAAGTTAAGCAATTTAACTCAAGGTCATATAGCCAGTAAATGGAAGAGCTGAGACTTAAACTGCCAATAGTCCTGCTAACATAGTAGTTATTTTCCACATTCACCATCTCTATCACAATACTTAAGTTTCAACTATGCTACTAGTATAATTTTTAAGCAGAAGTAACTATGGTGATAGTTTTAATACTATAAACATTAACTAAGGAACTACTACTACATTTTAGCCATTGTTGGAAATAGACAAGATCTTATAATGATATGTGCCCAAGAAAACTTTATGAAATGCTCGTTTCTTTTGGTTGGCAGGAATAACAAAAGTAAGAGCACAAGTTCCTGCTGATTTATAACAGAGGAAATAAGAATCACCTTATGGGTTTCTTCTAACATAGAACGGGGACAGGGGCTGTTAGTTGAGTAGCTGGGTAGATCTGCATGAGGAAAAATCATGCTACTTGGTAAGCTAATACTTAACAGCCATGCTATTTCTTAGAAGTGGATTGTTTCACCACTTTGTCAAAAAGTAATTAAAAAAGAAATGTCTCAACAACTAGAAAATTTGTCAATATTCCAAAGAGGAAAAGCAGATTGGGGTAGACAATAAACAGAAGCTACAAATCGAACTTGTCAAGAAAAGCTATTAAGAAACCAAAATTTTAATGCCATATGTGATACCGTGATTTATAATAAAAAATATATATATATTTGGTCTTCATCCCCATTTCTGGCACAGAGCCCCCAAACCCCTCGGAATTTCCTAAGTGACGAAAGCAACTACCATGTCTCTTACTAGGTTAATGAGGTAACTTGTGGACTCTACCTAAGGGTGGGAGCCCAGTTGCCAGCAGGAGCCAACCTTGTGGTTAGAGGATTAGCACTTTCAGCCCCAGCCCAATTTCTGGGGATGGAGAGGGGCTTCAGGTAGAGTCAACCGCCAATGGCTAATGACTTAGTCAATCATGACTACGTCATGAAACCTCCGTAAAAACCCAGAAGGATGGCTTGTTTGTCCTTTCTTGGAGAGCTTCCAGGCTGGGGAACCAGAACTCTTCTGTGTGCTGCTGTGCTGGGCCCCAAGCTCCACAGGGACAGAAGCTCCTTTGTTCAGGACCTCAGCCTTTGTATCTCTTTATCTGGCTATTCCTTTAGCATCCTTTGTAATAAATCAGTAACCTAGTGAGAAAATGGGTTTTCCTGAGTTCTGTGAGCTGCTCTAGCAAATTAATCAAATCTGAGGGAGGGTTGTGAAAACCTCTGATTTGTAGCCAGTCAAGTAGAAGCGCAGGTAACTACCTGGACTTGAGACTGGCATCTGAAGTGGAGGGCAGTCTTAAGCCCTTTACCTGTGGATTCTGATTCTATCTCCAGGCAGAAGGTGTCACAATTGAGTTGAATTCTGACACCTTGCTGATATCCAAGAACTACCTGTAGGTGTGGGGAAGCCTACATACACAGGTTGAAAGCAGCTCTAGGAACCCTTTTCACCACGTTTCAAAAAACAATTTTTAATCGTGTTAAAAATGAATCAGCATTTTTAATAATTTCTCACCCTCCCACACCAACCTAGGTTTGAAATGCCAACTTCCCTCTGCAGTAAAGCACTGGCCACTGAGTAATAGCTAACTATAGACAGCTGAGTACAAGCACTTTAAATTGTTCATTTGCTTACTCTGGTCTGAAGTTCACTGATAGCAGGTGGGGCAAAGCATGGGCCCTGATGATTTCTGACTATACCAGGTCTCACCCTTTTCTTGGTAAAAACAGCAAAACCGCTTTCCAAGTACCATTCCTCAATCCAGCCCAAGAGCGAGTTTAACTGAGATAAGATTTCTCTTTCTAGTTTACCAACCAGTGATCTGACTAGAATTAGATGAGTATTGAATGCCACATCACAAATGTGCAAGGGGATCTTGCCGGGCAGAAAGCTAACACGTTCAAAACCTACAAATGCCATCAGTTAACTGCTAAATCTTTCAGCATGTCCTCATCTCCGCGCCTCCACCATCACCTCTCCAGTCCCAGCCGCCTGCGCTTCTTGACTAGACTGCTCCCATAACCTGGTCTTCCGGTTTCCACCCTTGCTCTCTGATTGGCAACGAGCATGATCCTTCCAAACAGCAAATCTGACTGTCACTTCCCTGCTTGAAACACATCAAAGTCATTACCCATGTTCTGTTCCCCACCTTCCTCTTCAGCCTCATCCCCAGCCCCTCCAGCCCCAGCTCTCTGCAGTCCAGCTCCTGTGGCCTGAATGATATATACCCCCCTACTCCAAGCCCCATCTCAGGGTTTCGGCAGCATACCTGCTGTCCCCTCTTCCAGAGCCCACTCTTCCCTATTCTTCACCTACGTAGCCCTTAGCTCATCCTCCACATATCAGCTCAAACATTTAAGGACGTCTTCCCCAAGGTCATGCACCATGGTACTGCAGTTGCACTTCATCATAGCACCTATCGATGGCTCCAACTACACATGTGAGTTTATTTAACATTAATCTTCTAACTGCTAGCAAGTTCCATGATGGTGGGAACTCTTTTATATAGCATTCTGGCCAGAGAGAATAACATGTTGCCTCTCATAGCAAATACTCAAATATTTTTAACAAATGACAGTAGAAATCTACACCAGAATCTACCCAGTCACCTAGAAATGAAAATATCAAAAGGCCCATGAGTAAGCCACCAAATAATCCAACTTTTCCTTTCCAATTCTGCCCTTTAATTTTCACTGTGGGGGGAAAATCAGATACAATTCCTGTTTCATTATTTTATTGTAAATAATCTTATACATAGTTGTGAATGCATGAGTATAAACTAAATTTATATTCTTCACCAACCTTATCAAAAACTGGATTAGATGTTTTTAAAAGACTGAATATAGATCAATTAGAAAAATGTTGGAACAAGAGCTAAGTTTTTAAAAAGTGAGATATCGCAAAAACGAACCCCCAAATCAACAGAACCACTCATATTTCAAAGTTCAAAAGCACAGAGGACATCTAGACAGTTCTGGCCATTTTCTTGAGCTATAAACAAAGATTAACATGGGTGATAAAAAGCATTAACAGCTAACCCTCGGGCTTTGACTAAAATACACTGTCACTGAGTTTGATGGGGTTTTATGAGGTCTTTCA
The DNA here is from genome assembly GCF_014176215.1 of Rousettus aegyptiacus. NCBI lineage: Eukaryota > Metazoa > Chordata > Mammalia > Chiroptera > Pteropodidae > Rousettus > Rousettus aegyptiacus. The sequence goes on along the minus strand of NW_023416312.1, from coordinate 5,276,114 downwards.
TGTTTTTTGTTAGAACTATATAAATATTATTTAAGAATAATCCCACAAGCTCTGAAAATGTGCAATTTTTGTTTAATTGAAGGGTATATGACAGATTTATCGGTTGTTTCTATATAAATGAACACTGACACCCTCCACAGAAGACCAGGAAGAAACAAGGGGCTGCATTCCAAATGAAGGAAGATGCCCCTTGCTGGTGGGCTAAAGACTTCCCTCTACTGCATAAGCAAGGTAAAGCCAGCTATTGGCAGCAGTGAAGGAATCAAGAGGCAGCTTCTATTAACACTTTTTTCTCTGGGCTTTCAAATTTGTAAAAATTTTAGCAGTGATGTCTGGAACAGCCCATGAAACACTTGGATACCTACAAAGTGACTTCTCAAACAAGGAGTCATGACATCTGGCATAGATTCCATGGCCATACTGTATCAGAACAATAAAACACCATTAATTGCGATCCAAAAACAGAAAGCTAAGTGGAGGCACAGGAGATAAGTTTACACAGGACTCTGCAGGGCTTGCAAGAGGAAACAGTGACAGCATTAAATATAACTAAATTTCCCCAGAGCAGATCTTGATCCATTAGTTAGATGTTCATCCCTATTAAAGAGACAAAGCCCCACGTGGCCCCACTCCCAGGAAAAGGGGTTCCTGGATGACCCTGCATTGACTTAGTTATGGCAGCCATACAGTCACCAAGACAGCCCCAGGAATGTTGGTCCTTCTTTGCCTCAATCCAGGAGGGAGATGAGAAGGGGGAGAGGATAGGGGAAGGGGGAATGGGAGAAAGGGAGAGAGAGAGGATTGAGAGAGAAAAAAAGGGAAACAGAGACACCAAAGTGGAAATAGTAGTTTATCATGCTACCCAATTGCAAACTAGTTCAGGGGACCCATGCAGGTCTCCCCCAACCTGCCAGGTAGGGTACCAGGCCGGAGTTGCGGCCTGTTATAACCAGAAAGCAACTGCTATTAGCAAAGTCTAAGCTCTGAAATGAGTAGTAGTTTTGCTGAGCCCTCCATACGTTTTATGAAGCCATTTGGGAAAGATCCCAGAATGTGTCACTCTTCCCCCAACATGGTTACCTGTCACTGGCACTAGCCACATATTTGGTCTCTTGCCCTCACATCTCAGCTGAACCCTTTTCACCGCCTCATTACCTAATACAGAAAATAACAAACTTTTTATTTCAAAGTCAGAGACCCCAAGACTGACTTAGATAAGTCATTGGCCACTTTGTATCTGGTGTTGTTATAAGGAGGGGACAAGATAATCTAAGATCTTTTCCAGATCTAACCACAAAATTTATACTCTATTAATGACTAATCACATTTTCTTTTGACACTGCTCCTTCTTGCCAATAATTATCCATGACTAAGCTCATGTTTTCAAGAGACCTTGCCTAAAAAGTGAGAAAGGTTGCTGAAAGCGCCAGCTGTTTCTGGACCTTGTCAATGGGAGCTATATTTCTTTGAGTAACAGAAATCAGATCACTGCCCACTGCCTCTGAAAATGGCAAGAGACACTGTTAATTTGTCCAATCTTCCAAAGGAATTGATGCAAACATTGGATCACCATGACTTTTTCCTCTCCAAAGGTTTGTAGGGTAACTGTTTTATCAAAGAGAAAGACAAGAGAGTTCTATTCCAACCTTCTGGTATGCTAGAATGTTCGATATCTTTATCCAATTGCAGTTACATGGGTATATACAAATGTAAAAATCCATCAAGTGTATATTTAAGCTTACAGCACTGCAGATTTCACTGCATTTGATTTTTTAACTTTTTCACTAGGTATAAGAGTTCTATTTCATTTCATTCCCCAAGGCTGCATGGGAACAATGGGATGTGCCTAAAGAAGCTAAGTCAGCACTTGGCTGTACAGGAAGTTCTTCTTCATTTTATATCAGCTAGGAGATTTAGTACTTGCCTACGGCACAATTTTCATGAAAGGGTAAGTGACTTTAGTTCAAATCCATCCAGAGAATACCAGAATGGGAATAACAGATGACTCACACCCAGATCATCCCATTACTTATAAGGTGTGAAAGTCTAATATTGGTAAAAAGACTATAATTGTAGATATAAACGACTCCCCAAAGTGTCTGGACACCATTTAAGAACGAAAAGTTTCTTGTTAGGCTTGGATGGAAAATGCCTAGGGTTTAGGATTTACGATGAGGCCTCACCTGCTTGTAGGTACTCGGGCTGCAGAGTTGGAGGGAGGCCCTCCGGCAGTGGATAGCCGTTCTTCCGGGCCACAATGAGATGAAATGCAGCACAGAACTCAGGCAGGGTCAGGGCGCCATCACAGTCAGCGTCACTAAGTTCCCTAAATATAACAGATGTCGTGAGTAGCTAACACGGGGCTTAGAGGTAATTTTACTCAGTCTTAAACAGGCAAACAATTCTCAGGCTCTCTGGTGTGACCCTGCAGGGTCCCCAAAGCCACATGAAATCTCAGGGGGCCACATGGAGGAAGAAAAATGACTGAGATCACTGGCATCGGTAGCGTTTTATAAATAAAAATTTTAATTCTTCAGGTTCTCTAGTAGGTCTGTTTTACACTACTGAGTACACAAGACAAGTAACTATGGCACAAAAAGTAAAATAATGCCCAGGATTCCACAGTTAGGTGACAGTTGTTCAGTAAATGCACGGTGTGACGAGCTCCAGACTCGGTGCTCCAAATAGTCTGAGGAAGGGCTGGCCCCGACCCTTCTTCAGTTGGTCCGTCCATTATACAGTTACCAGCACTCAGAAATAAGCACTGCATTTTTCAGCTTTAAGGAAAAGCCTTGAACTTTTCAAGTCACATAAATGTTGTATCAAAAAAAAAAAATAGCTTGAGAATTCCCTCCTGGGAAAATGTAAGTAAGCTCAATAAATACTGGTTGAATAATGTTTTCAGATAAAACTCTAGCAACTAGGGAAGGTTGGAACCAGATAAGACAGAAAGGAAGAAAGGCAGAGTCTCGAAAAGGCTTATCTTTGCTTCAGTCATTGTTTTCCACTGAAAGGCACAGACCTATTTACTCAGCACAAAAGAAACCTATCTGCCAAAGTAATGAAGACCCTAATAAGCTCAACCAGGTGTACAGAGAGACAAGTATACTTGTGTTAGGACAAGTAGAGTGAAAAGACATATAAAATTGTACTAGAAAGGTATTACTATTTGAAGGAAAAAAATATCAAAGGTAAACAACTCCATTACTTTCCTTTGGGCCATTCACATCCTCCTCCCCCCTCAAATACTAAGAATGTGCCTGAAATGGCAGCTTCCCGCCCCCCCCCCAACCCCGCCCAATGTGGAATCCAGGAACTGCTTCCAGGGCTGGGTGGGGAGAGGACCATTCAGTTTTCACAGATAGTTCTCAACAAAAAGACAGAAGCCTCACGCCGATTATGGTTAAGACTGGGAATCCTGCCAAAATGCATTGTATTCTTTTGAAAATAATTTCTTTTCCCAGCTTTAAAATTTAAGAAAAGGCTTGTTGTAAAAGAGTTATGCTAGAATATATTGCTGAAGAATACATCCAGCTGAAAATCCTGGGTACCTGGGCACGCGCAAGGATTATTGTAATAGTTTTCCAATAAAATGCACAAAACATGATGAGCAATTTGAAATGCTATCATAATTTTTGCAACTCCTTGTGAAAAAAAAAGCTTTGCATACATAATCCAATGTTTTAATTATATATGTATAGCAGCACGGTCTCCCACCCAGTCGTGAGGAATAACAGCCCACATGCGGCCAGGAATGTATAGAGACAGTGAGCATTTCCATAAATGCAAACGGGGCCCCCTGGACTGTCTGGGCACAGCCCTTCTAGAGCCAGGGCGGTGGCCCACTCACAGCAAGATGCCGTGCACACCAGAGCTACAAGTCTGAATTAGGGCCCAGCTGATAAACAGCTGAATTTATGAAGCTCAGAGGCAGCCAGAATAGTCAAATTTAACTTAATTTGAAAACATTTGTGGACCTTCTGTCCACCTGGCCTCATAAAATATTATAAAGAATAGCTTTTTGAGGTCCTCTGGTTATTTGCATCACAAGTAGAAAAATCTGAAAATAAAATATGCAAGGTAGAAATTCTCGTATGCCCACACGGTTGCTAATACTGAAAAGGGACCTATAATAGGACAAAAAATTACTCTTTAATAACAGCTAACATATAGTGTGCTTTTCAAATAATAACTTATTTAATCTTAACAGCAACAAAAATCTAAATTCTATCCACTCTTTCACTTTGTTCAAAAGATAAGACTTTTAAAAGGCAACAGGAGGAGCTAATGGATGAATATGGATAACAGTATCATACTATTTGGCATTAATTGTACTTACCATATATAAGAGAGTTCTGGAATGGAAAGCTTTGATTTAGTGAAGAAGTTCTTAGCCACTGAACCTGTCAAGAGTTCATTGTTTAAATAAATCATTAATTACTTATCTAGAGCAGCTTTTATATTTAATGTCAATAAATTACCATTCTTTCATTCAGCAAATACTACCATATAATCACAAACACAACATTTATTTATTAAAGCGACTATAAATCATGTGGCTAAAAACATGTAAACAGATTTTAAAGGAATATATAAATAAGAATATGGCAAAAGAAGCAATGACATAATACTAATTATGACATGGGAATTATATTAATTCCTGCTTCGTTTTTACTGAAAATTTGCAAAATTTTACTGAAAATTCAAGAGACAAATTTCAAAAAAGTTCAAGTAAAAATCTGCCAAGAACTTTTAATGAGAAAGTAATACATGATCATGGTAGAAAACATGATAGAAAAACATGAAGAAAATTAACACCATTAATTTCATCACACAGAGATAAGACAGGCATTTTGGGAAAGAGTTTTTGTGAGATTTAAGATCTTTGGTGGCTCTTTAATAACTTATCCAGGAACCTATTCTACTTTATTCATCGTAAATTGAGCAATCGCAATCAAAATCAACTGAAAACCATTTTACATGTTACATAGCTGCAAGTACCAACTGCACTTAAAATGTTTGACCCAATCATTGTTGAGATTGAAATTTTTTTGCTTTCAGTTCTCTGAACAGTTTCATAGTTCAAAAGCCTCAATTCTAACAGAAATAGTCAAATCAAAGCCCCAAGCTCTATTTTAAGCTGATAAAGTCAAAAGTCATTCCATGGCAATTACAAGTCTTTTAATTAGCCCCAAAATGATGAATTATAATGGACCCTAAAGCAGACTTATTATCCTTTGATAGATTATTAAAGATCAAGGGCAAAGGGCCCTATAAACCAATGAGCCTTCTCCCCAAAATCATCCCGGAAATAATGTTGACATATGACTATTGGTCATCAATGCAACTACCTTGTCAAACATTTGTCAAAAGTGTCCTGAAAGCCTATTTATTAGCTATTTTTATAGATATAAAGACAGTTTCCCTTCACGTCATTCTTCTTTTTCCTTATAGCCTTTCTTCAAATCACACTAGGCCCAAACCCACAGCTAGAGGCCTGGCCTGGCCTTCAGTCCTGGCCTTGCACCATGGTGTCCCAGAGAGGTTATGTAGAGCCCATAGAAAAGCTGACAGCCAACAAGTTCAGGTGTGCCCTGGCTGCCACCTGCCAAAGGAGGAAGCTAAATGAGAAAGCCCGAGTGCTCCCTCCTCTGGTGCTGGTGACGGTTCAAATCATGAGATAGAACCCTCACCCCAGCCCCACCCCCAACCACCACAGAAATCCCAAGCCAGCCTCCTTTCCTCATTCTTTCCAGCCATTTCAGACCTTGCTGGGAAGCCACATGGGGGGCACGAGAGGGCGGGTTTAAAAGCTGTCAGCAGTCAGTCGTCAAAATATGGATTCAGACTTGTTACTAAAACAGGAAGACGTTCAATGAGCCCAGTAAACTACAGCCACACATAACATTGATACATCAGGGATAAAATGGTAGCACACCGAATATATATAGACTTTAAAAAATAAAGGGCACTATCCCAATATAAAAATGGGTAGAGCTAAGAGAGTTCACAAAAATAGATGCAAATAACTCTTAATTATATAAAAAAAGTTTTGACTTTGTTCATAAAAGATCTGTAAATTAAAACCACACAAGATATGATTTCTTGCCTATCAGATGGGGGGGAGGAATAAAAGTTAACATGTTTTGCTAACAAGACTGGGGAAATAGGCTTCTTATACAATGCTGGTGGGATGACAAAATGGCACAATGCCAATGAAGAGGTGTTTTGCAGTATCTAACAAAATCACTTTATCCAAAGATACATTGACAAAAATATAAAAAGGCATGCAAAAGGCTATTCACAACAAATATTTGTAACAGCAAAAGACTAGAAATAATCCTAATAGAGGACAGGCTGAATAAATGTTTGCACATTCACACAATCCAGTAGTACACAGCTGTACAAAGGAAGGGAAAATATCTCTACATGCAACTATGGCATAATCACCATGACATACTATTAAGTGAAAAAAGCAAGGTGAAGAAAAGCATAAATAGTATGCTACCATTTATTCAAGAAAAGACAGAGATAAGAATACACACACAAATATACAGATACACACACATACATGTACTTGATTTTATTATTAAAAACACACAGATAAATTGTAGAAAAGGTGGTTACCTAGAGGGACAGGAAAGAACAACGTACAGAGGACTGAGATAGAAGTTAGATTTCTTTGTAGATTGTTTTGTAGATGTGACTTTAGAACCATGTGAATATTTTATAGAACTATAAAATTCAAGTTTAAAAACACAATCCCTAATAATTGAAATCAAAACAAATAAAACTGAAAACATAGTTGAAGAATTCCCACTTCCCGATTTCAAAACTTACTATAATAATCGAGACAGTGTGCACTGGCATTAGGCTAAACATATAGATCAGTGAAATAGAATTAACATCCAGAAATAAACCCTCACATTTAGATCAACTGAATTTTGACAGGAATGCTAAAACAATTAAATGGAGGGAAAATAGTTTTTTTCAAAAAATGGTTTTGAGACAATGGGATATTCACATGTAGAAGAATAAACCTGAACCCCTGCCTCATACTATACAAAAATTAACTCAAATGGATCAATGACGTAAATTTAAGAGATAATAATGTAATATAGATTCCTTCTTAGAGGAAAAGATAGACGTAAATTTTCATGCCCTCAAATTAGGCAATGATATTTTACTTTAATGACGCCAAAAGCACAAATAAAAATGACACCAAAAGCACAAATAAGAAAAACTAGATAAACTGGATATCAGTTTATTAAAATTAAAAACTTTTTGCTTCAAAAGACACAAAGAAATAAAAGACAAGACACAGATCGGAAAAAATTATTTGCAAATCATATTTCTGATAAGGAACTTGTATCTAGAATACATAAAGAACTCTTACTTCCCAATAAGAAAAAATGGCAAAGGACTCAGACTGATATTTCTCCAAAGAATATATACAATGGACAATAAGAACATGAAAAGATGCTCAATGTCATTATTCATCTAGGAAGCGCAAATCAAAACTACAAAGAGATACCACCTCGCACCCAGTAGAATGGTTATAATCAAAAGACAATCCATAATAACACGTTTTGGCAGGGATGTGGAGTGACTGGAACCCTCACACAATGCCGGTGGCAATGTAAAATGATGCCACCACTTTGGAAAACTGTCTGATTGGTCCTCAAATGGTTAAACATAGAGCTACCATATGATCCCACAAATTCCACTACTCCTAGGTGTATGTATACCCAAGAGAAATAAAAACATACATCTGCACAAAAACTTATACACAAACATTCATAGTGGCATAATTCTTAATAGATAAGAAGAGGAAAAAACCTAAATTCCTATCAACTGATGAATAGATAAATGTGGTACATCCACAGAATGGAATATTAATCAGTCATAAAAAGGAATAAAGTTCTGACATGTAGTACAACACCAATGAACCTTCAAAACATTATGCAAGTGAAGGGGGTCAGACACAAAAGACCACATATAATATTATTTCATTTATATGAAAATCCCAGACAGAATAGGCAAATCTACAGAGAAAAAAGTAGTTTAGTGGTTACCTGAGGCTGGAAGGTGGGAGAGGAAGAATGGGGAATAATTGCTAATAAGTAGGTAGTTTATTGGGGGGGGCGGCTAATGAAAGAAAGTGTTCTAAATTTAAAATGTAAATATACTTTACAAATATACTAAAACTGTTGAATTGTACACTTTATACAGGTAAATTTTATGGTATGTGAATATCTAAATAAAGATATTTTTAAAGAGAGACATCATCTAATTGCAGTATATGAACCCCAACTGACCTTGATAGAACTGAACTTTTTTAAAAAGGCATTTATGAGACAATCACAGAAATCTGAACAATGAAGACTTGATAATACTAAGGAAATTTTTTTAACATGTGCCAATGAACTGTGATTATGTCTTTAAAAGAGCCTTTATCTTTACAGGTATATCCTGAAATATTTTCAAATGAAATAATCTGGTCATTGCTTCAAAACCATCTGGGCTGAGAGAGGATATAGGAAAAAAGAAATCATTGGGGCTGTGTGATGGTTACGTAGGAGTTTGTTATACTAGCCACTCTAGTTATATCTATATTTGAAATTCTGCAAAATAAAAAAGCTAAAAGAAAATAAAAACATTCCTAACAGCTACCTATTTGTATTTGTCTAATCATTTGCATACATTCTGAAGAAACGCATTTAAGACTGGCGAGTAGTCAGTACGATCTGTGTTTCTGCCCATTTTTTAAATCATGTTATTGACATTAATTTGTCATATCTACAATATTCTGCCTTCAATAAATCCATTACCACCAATCAGAAAATGACGTCTGCAATTATACAACTATATATCAATTACACACTTTATTTCACAACAGAAAATTAGTCTTAGTCCTAACGTCAATGTCAGATTTTAATTATCAAGGACATACTGTTATTCTTCAAAATCAAAATATAAAAAGAAAGTTTTATGAATTTTTCTTCCAGATTCTATTATTTCACTCTGTTTAGTCTTTGGCCCAGTAAAACGTAGGCACACAGGAATTAAATCAATTCCTCTCAGCTTGAATTTTACATGAGAACGCAACAGGAATACATATTTCTGAAGACAGCTCTGAAGAACTGACATGTGGGCATAAAAATGCTGGCCAATTTTCCTCCCTTATTTTAATTTCTCTCAGAATGAAACAGAGGGCAAACTCTTGAGCCAAAGAAAGTGAGCAAGAATTTGAATTTCTAAGGTGTATATAACATAGGAGACTGTGATACTAACTCTAGAAGGTTATACTACATCCTTGCTCTAACTAATATAATGAGTAAGCAATTAAAGATGTCGCCTTGGTGCCACACTCTATCATTTGAAGAACTGCTCCAGCTAATAAAGCACAGGGTCTGGACCAGGTTCCCCCAAAATTCCTTTGTAACTCCTCTGAAAATGAAACATAATTTTCCAAATGTCACTGCCAAGTGTTTTTCCGCATGGTTTATAGTTGATAAGAAAATCGATCTTAGAGGAAAACAAACTGAAGCCACAGAAGGTGGTTGTACTCATTTTGTGTGAACTATTTCTCAAGATGTGCATTGTTATTTACGAGAGACAGTGATCTGGGAGCCACGCTCTTACCTGTCAGACTTCATTACCTGAAATGAAGGAACTCGGGTTGGGCTGAAGGGATCGAAACTGGTTGACATAGTATTCGCGCTGCTCTTCTGTTATCCTCCAGGGTTCATCTGGGTAATTACTGTTGTTATCCTGTGGTTCTCTCTCCACTGAAAAGGACTTTGAAAATAAATAAGCAAATGTTCAGAGAGCCTCTTGTTAGTGGGATAAAGTAGAAATATTAATCACTAAGTTATCATACATTATATTTATTTTTTCCTCAAGGGGAATAAATTTATACATCTCAAAACTGGAATGCAAACCTCTGAAGGGCAGACATGCTTTATACATTTTTGGTATTCCCCAAAGTTGTTAAGAGGACTGAGCAGGAAATACTGAACACTCGGTGAGTGATGAAAGTTTTTCCAATGTAATGGAGAAAGGATAAAAGAACAATCACTCTTATCTTCAAATATTCACATTTTAATCCTTTCAGATGAGCTGAGTAGATACTAATCTAGATTCTTTTTAAACCATTAAAAAAAAACTAGAAAACTATAACCACATTGTCTTTTTCTCTAAACCATTCACATTGTATAAATCTCAGAATCAAAAGTTCCAATTCAAATCTGACCTCCCCAGGTCCTACTTGAGTGGCAAGTCGTGATCACAGAACCTCTCATCCCACATTTGTGAAATTGAGTTAATACTTGATAACAGGAATGGATGGAGACAACAGCTGTCATGGTACCACAAACAAGGTAACTGGGGTGCATCACAAGGGCCACTAGGGGGCGTGCAAGCCAAAGTCGAGGCTTTAAGGATGCAGAGAACCAGAGAAATGGTGCAGGAGGAAACACAGCTGGCCCAGGCAGAGGGGAAAGCAGCAAAAATGGCGATTCCGGGAAGAGGAGACCAGGGCTTTGCTCCACCCCTCCCATCTACACTAACGCTAAGGTGCTGCTGCAAAGGGCCACTCATGGAATCGAGACGCGAACAGAGGAGGGTGAGCCTTCAGGACAAAAGGACACTAGGAAAGAAAGGGAGAGGCGTTACTGCTAATAAGCCATCGTGTCACCACTTCTCAACACACTATCAAAGAATTACTCATGAGGAGGGCATTCTACTCACTGTCCCCAGAAAAGACAGCAGACCATCTGTGCCCTGTTCCCCCAGCACACACACCCCGTTCCAGGAAGTCATTCTTCCCAGAACACGTGGCTCTCCTCTGCCGACACTCAGAGAAGAAATGAGACCATAAAATTTTGAGCTGTGATCTAACCTAGATGTCATCTTCAAAGTTTTCATACTGTGTGCAATACACAGCACGTATCATTATCCTTTTCTCAGATAAGGAAACCGAGACTCAGAGAACTTAAGGGATGTGCCCATACCCTTCAGTGAACCTCTGCGGTCAACAAATAATTGTCTTCTTTTTTATTTGTTGTTCAAAGTCAAGCTCTTGCATATCAGTTTTTTTTTAATCGAGTTGCATCCATCTGAATTGTTTTCAGAAAACCCCTATTCACTGTGGTAAGAAACAACCTAAAGCATGGAAGATTTAACGTCAGTCTGCGCACCCGATGGACCACACAACTTTCCAAAACACTACCACCAAATTCCAGAGCCAAAGTCAAATGCTCCAGCGGCACTTTCTAAACAAACCCAGATGTCTGAGTGGGTTCCGGGGGCAGAACCGAGGGTGGAGGCCATCAGCATGCGCTGGACTGGATTTCTGGCCAGACAATAATGTTTAGAGCTCACAAGAGCACTGCCCTCCAGGTGAGCACTGACAGAAACAGCTGGAGGAAAATAACCTAAAAGGCTGGACTTGGACAGGAGACACAAGAACAGACATTCATGGGCGAACAATTAATCAGGCAGAGATGGTTCATGAAGCCAGCAGGACACAGATGGAAAGCTCTGCCCCACTGCTTTCTGAGAACGAAGGCTGGGTGGTGGCTGCTGTGTTTCCCGGTTCTGACATGGAAGCTACTAGTCCCCTAGAGTCCACTCATTCCTTCTCAGAACTGAAGCTGTCATGTCCAGTCTCTGTTGTTAACGTAGGCCCATGTTTCTTCTTTCTCCAATCCCAGGACCATCTGTTCACTCTATTTCCTCTCCCACATAACCTCACTCCTGCATGTTGTCAGGTCTCAAGTCTATTCTGACAGCAGAAATCCAGAATGGACAGGAGAAAGTGACTGATTCCTCTATTTAAAAGCTTACAGGATGACCTATTGCCTAATAACAAAATCCGCCTTCTCCACCTGACCTTTAGGACTGTTACAATCCAGGCTCCTCCTTGCTTACTCTCTGCAGGTTTCTGGTTGCCCACATGCTCACACTTTATGGGGACGTGAATAGCAACAAGCAGAGAGAGCAAACTCTGAACAGACGCCCCTCTGTAAATGTATGGGCCATGGTGTAGAGTGAGGACCAGGTGGGACTTAAAGTCATGAGGGAGCCGGGATCAAGCATAGCAGAACCTGTGGCAGGGAGAGTGCTAGAAAGAGTAGGGACTGATGATGGCTGTTGGTAGCAGAATAAGTGGACAGTGGAGCAAACTCAAGGCAACTAGGGCAAGGGCCTGCTGATGGCAGCACTGGCATCGATGACCAAGAACTGCTTCTCAGGGCCACAGGGAAGAACACCAATCCCGCCTCCTTTTTAAGAAAACAAGCTGGCAAGGATAGCCCCTGCTCCCTAAAACCAAAAAGGCCTTACGACAATGAAAGAGGACATACGAGCATTGTGCCACCCACACATAGCGCGGCCCTTCTATGGGCTTGCACTAAACATGTTAACCTGCCCATCTCTTTCCCCCTGCTTCTCGCTGCCTGTTTTTAAGCAACTTAACAAGTGATTTGAGCGCCTTAAAAAATATCAATTCTATTATGATAAGTATTGCTACAGTTTGAACATTTTGTGTTCCTGGCTACCTTCACTCAGGTTTCAACTCGGAGGGCTAGAACTGTATCATACATTCCTTTATCCTGCATACAGTCCCTGGCAGGTGCATCATGGGTGCTAAGAAGCAGCGTGAGCTCCACTTGTTTTTTTAATGAGAGAAACTAATTTTTTAATTGCAGAAAATGTTCACTGTAAAACATCCTATGATGACACATGGTTAGGTATATCGTTGTAATTGTTTCATACAACTCGGTCAGAATTCCATAATGCAGTTCCTGGGAGCTGGAATGTCACATAAGCATGCTGACAAGGATCCTGCACTGGAATTCTACATTTAGAAGATTCCAAGAGAGGTGAGGTCCACTTTTTGACAGGCTCTAGTAAGTTCAGGAGTATGCCTTATATTGAAAGAAATGCAGAAACACTACTCTATGTTGTGCTTAATGAAAGAAAACCTGTGAGTCCATTTCATAATGTAAAGTTTGAGATCAAAAGAAGTCCCTATCCGTCTTCCTGTGCTTCACCCATGGTCTGATCTCTATGGGGAGTTCTCAAGTTCCATATCCATTAGGTGAGTATTTCAGGGACAGGTAATGGCATATGGAAGGAGTAGATCACATTCCATATATCCTTCGGCTGAAATATTCCAAAAGAAAGCTGATCCACTACAAGAAGCAAAATGATCTGAACTTTGCTGCATAAACAGTGACCCACTCATTCATTCTTTCACAGATACTTACTGAACACCAATAATATCCCAGACACTGGTCACTAGGGATACCCTGATGGGCAAACAGATTTTTCCCCCCAGTAAGCCTACGGTCCGGTTAGGAGAAAAGACAATCTCAAAACAGTGAAGTGCATGCTGTGTGGTAAGATAGGGTTCTCTAGAGCTTTGCTATTCAAAGTGTGGCCCCCCAGACCACCCACATCAGAAATACACCTAGTGAATCACAACGTCTCGCAGCGGAGCCCATGAATCTGTAGTTTAATAAGCCTACTGGGTGATACGAAGCACACTCAAGTTTTAGAGGCAAAGCTACAGAATGTGCAGGGCAAAGCAAGCGAAAGGAACAGCATTGACAAAGACCCCCAAAATGAAAGAAAATAGCCAAATCCTAAAAGTAGTTTAGTTAAGCTACATAGACTAAACTGCCAGTACAGAGAGGATGTTAGTAAAGTTGTCTCAAGATGATCCAGACAAAAAAGCAGGGCCCAGATCACGAAGTTCCAGGTGCTCCAGGTTCAGGGGGTTAGACTATACCTAGAAGATAATAAGAAGCCACAATTAAGTATTAAACAGGACACTGAATAATCAGATTTGAGTTACGGAAAGATCATTTCAGTGAGGATAATAGAGGGGGGAAGACTAAAAGTAAGAAAACCAGCTAAGGCCATATCTGTAATCCTAGCCAGAGGTCAAGGTGACCCTGGGGTAGGGAGGGCTATGAGAGGAGTAAGAAAAAAAAGTCATATGGCCACTAGCAAAGGAAGACCCATTCTAGCAGTGGGAATGGCAGCTCAGGGCCTCTCTGTCAGCAGCTAGGGGGCCATCTCGCTGCAGGACCCAGAGGCATGGAACCCTCTCTCTTCCGAATGAACGCAAAAGTCAACCTCAACAATCAACACAATTTTCCGGACAATGTCTACTTGCAAAGACTGAAAGCACTGAGAGATAGGGGTAGGTGAGCTTTGGCACCTTGGGCTTCCAAGTAGAAGCCAGAACCAGGAAAAGCTCCACTTCTGGATGCACCCTAAGAGGCCTCCCCCAGTTCAGCTCCAGTTCCCGTGGTTTGGTTGGCTGGGTGGAGATATTTGATACTTGGTGCCAATTTTGAGCTCTGCCAGCATTCTTAAGAAAAAGTAAAAGGAGAGAGAGAGAGAGAAGTCGCCCACATCTGTCTGCTTAAGCCACATACATATGGTTCATTATACAGTTTCTCTAGACACAGGAGAATTAGATTTGCTTATATTTAAAACATTCAAACCCTTGGTTTTGTTTCAAGTGAAATGCAAATATTTGGCACTGCAAGTTATTATCTCTCGGGAAAACGGGCTGCTTAAAATGAAAGAGACTTCAAAAGACTCATTAAAAAGTAATACTATTAATAAAATCCCAAAAGGTGACATTTACCCCTGAAGTATCTTAAAAATCAAGCATAGCTGAATAATATGAATTACAAGGAGGCATTGTGAAGGGGAACTTCAGAAGGGTCTGTATATTGTTTCAACCATAGAACATTTCTGTTTAGAATATAATCCCACCCTGGAGGCATCCTGTAAATACTGCATGCAACTCCAGCCATTTCACCCAAGGGTGCAATGTCTTTTGGGTGCTTCAATAAACAAGCCATTTGGAGAAGCAAAAACTGTCACTGAGTGGCTGCCCATCCAGGAACGACATTTTTCCAGCCCACCCTGCAGTTAGGTGCAGCCATGTGACTGAGTTCTAGACAATGCAATGTGAGCACAAATTGACTTGCAGCACCCGCAAGTAGGGCTAGTGCCCTGTGGCACCCATCTATGCTCTTCATCATCCAGCTGAAGGGGAGGGTGGCACAGCCACAGAACAGAAGGAGCCCTGGCACCTGAATCATCATGCGAAGGAAAGCTACCTGCCAACCTGTTAGATGAGTGACGAATATACCAACTATGGTAAGTCATTAAAGTACGTGGCATATTTGTTATAGCAGCTGTAACACTCACTGCTATCCTTCGAGCGAGGCCCAAAGGAAAGGCAGACCTGCCCAGTCCCAACCACAGCCACTCCTGCACAGAAGATGGAAGCACAAGGCCACCTTCATTGCGTAATTTGACCATCTAACGACATGACGTGATTCTGAGCCCAAACAACTTTCTAATTATAATTTGGCTGTTCGTGCAAACCAGCTACAGGAATAGCACATGGATGTATATTTACAGCCATCTGTCTATGTTCGGTTAATAGGAGTTTGTCTTTCATGGGTCTGAAGGAGATTAAGGGAAGATGTACAGAGTGGGAAAAAAAGGGGGGACTAGGAGAAATGCCTGCTAATTTCTCTCATCACCCTCCTTCTGTTATCTTAGTGATGTATTCGTTCCTACTCATACACGATATTGTATCATAAAGGCAGATAAACAGAGACATTTGATTTTTAAAAAAGAGGGCTGGGGGAAAATGTGGGAAAATGGCTAAGTGAGGAATGAAGCAAAGGACCTAGAAAAAGACAGAACTTAGCAATTTTGTTTTCCTGTTAAAACATTCTATATTCCACTCTATAAATATTAAGTCTGTCTCCCACTCCACTCTCATTGTAATATAAGATCTATGAGGGCAGGAAATTTTGTCTGTTCTGATCACTGCTTTATCCCCAGCACCTAGAAAAGTGTCTATTAAATAGGAAACATTTAGTAAATATTTGCTGAATTAATAAACAAACTATTGGACAATGCCAATTCTGGTCCAAGACAGCTGTCATGGTACCACAAACAAGGTAACTGGGGTGCATCACAGGGGCCACTAGGGGGCGTGCAAGCCAAAGTCGAGGCTTTAAGGATGCAGAGAACCAGAGAAATGGTGCAGGAGGAAACACAGCTGGCCCAGGCAGAGGGGAAAGCAGCAAAAATGGCGATTCCGGGAAGAGGAGACCAGGGCTTTGCTCCACCCCTCCCATCTACACTAACGCTAAGGTGCTGCTGCAAAGGGCCACTCATGGAATCGAGACGCGAACAGAGGAGGGTGAGCCTTCAGGACAAAAGGACACTAGGAAAGAAAGGGAGAGGCGTTACTGCTAATAAGCCATCGTGTCACCACTTCTCAACACACTATCAAAGAATTACTCATGAGGAGGGCATTCTACTCACTGTCCCCAGAAAAGACAGCAGACCATCTGTGCCCTGTTCCCCCAGCACACACACCCCGTTCCAGGAAGTCATTCTTCCCAGAACGCGTGGCTCTCCTCTGCCGACACTCAGAGAAGAAATGAGACCATAAAATTTTGAGCTGTGATCTAACCTAGATGTCATCCATGAAGTTTTTATACTAGGTGAATTTTTATTAAATGTAAATCAAACCATTTTTAAATGCCCTGGAATCCACCATCCATTAAATTAATACCTTAAACTCAGAGTGCTTTTAAATTTACAAAGCATTTACATGCCCCTATCTCATCCGAGCACTCCTAGAATGACTAGAGCTGAATTTTATATGCACTTATCAAGCAATGTCACCCAACAGTGTGAAGACTGGGCCCTCTCACTAACCTAGGAAGTTACAGAACTTGAAAAAAATGTTTTTTCACTTTTTATTTCAAAATAATTATAATTATAGATTCATGGGAAGTTGTAATAAATAACTTATTTTTGTCTGTTGAGAAATTAGTTAAAATTAAATCCTAACATGGCACTTTACCCTTATCAGTTTATGGAAATAAATCTACAAATGTGTCTTTAACCACATGTTGTCAAACTCACTTAGGGATCTATTTTCACTTAGGGATCTATTTTCAACAGTTTAGAAGGCTTATTACCAAACTGAAGGAATCTAACAGGCAACAGTTGCTGCTTACTAAGAGAAACTAAATTTTTTAAACGACCACCAGAACCATGGGAAAATGGTAGGTAACACATTCATTACTTTGCTTACTGCCTGACACTGAAGGCACCTAATACATGTGACCTATTTTCATCTTCACAATACCCCATGAAGTGGGTCCCATTAATCCCATGATGCAGAACAGGAAATAGCATTAGGGAAGGGACGTTGCTTACCAAGACCACGCACCTGGTAAATGGAAGAGCCAGAACATGAAGCAGAGTCTAGTATGTACTCTTAATGATCAGGCCCTACGGTTCTCTCCCTCTCATCCTTCCATCCTGCAACGACGTGCAGTTTTCCTTTTAAGGACCTGGCTGCAATGCCTAAATCACTGCAGTGATTTTGCAGATTGAGGATGTGAGCCTGGGATATGAACTATGCTATACTCACATTTCCCTCTCCATTATCTAGTTTAGTTGTAGATTTTGTGAACTATTCAATTATACAGACAGAGCACCATCTTATTTCTCACATAATTTTTGCCTATAAGTATGGCATATTTTCACATCAGGAAAAAATCCTATAGATAGCCACACAATCTAGGTATTCAATCATTTCACTGTTATCTTAGTATGTAGCACTAATGCTATTTTGAGTAACATAAGGAATGCTTATGAGTGCTCACTGTCTCCAATTCTTATATCAGAAGCCAAGTTCTGCTGCTCCAGAAGGGCATTTTTCCTTTGCAATTGTCAGGATTTTGCTCTCTGCTTAGAGGACAAAGTGAGAAATCTGCAGTAAGAAGACACAGGTGAGGCCGCAGACTTCTAGTACCATTGTACGAACATCCTCAGCTCCATCCATGCCAGTTAGGTCAAGGCTGCCTGTCTCTTCCCCACTATGCCCTCCCCTTAACATTCAAGACAGCCTGAGGTCAGATGGGAAACAGATCCGTCAAGAACTTGGGCTGAATTCAAGGAATGCTTTAGAGAATCAGGCTACAGATTGGAGGTGCAAGAAGAATGCAGGTTCTGGAAGCAGACAGCCTTAGCTTCAAATCTGGAATGGTCACTAACTCGCCATGAGACCTGGCGAGTTACTTAACTTCTGAGCCATCAGTTCCGCCACCTAAGAGTCAGTGCCAGGGCTCACATGGCTCTGCCTACCTCTCCAGCCTCATCTCCCTGTCACTCCAGGCTCTAACACACAGGCCTTTCAGTTCTTCCACCGTCCCCACCCCATGCTACTGGCTCACTGACACCCACTCTGCCCCTTCTTAGCATAACTCCCTGCAGAGGTTGGCTAGATAAAAACTGCAGTCCAAAGCCTTTTGCTGCTAGAATTCCAGATGGGACTTAGGTTCCACTAAACAAATACTCCTATGGAAGACTGATTCAGAACCAAGTCACACAGTGAAAGAGGAAGGGAACAAAACATTCATTCTGCCCATCCAGGTCATGCATGCTGTGGAGCTGGAGCTGAAAGCAATGGTAGCAGTTGTTCCTGCAAGCTCAGAATAGTCAGAATCTTAAGTTCTTCCAAAAATTTGATAGGCTATCCACACCCCTGTTGTAAATCCCTATATGGTTAAGCTAACCAGATCGGATTCTGTTGTCCACAATGAAGAACCCTGACCAATGTACGCCCTTTGTCTAGGCTCTTACCACCTACGTGAGACACTCCTCTCCTCACCTCCCAGCACCATATCTCCTTTGCCTGGTTAACTTTCAGTCATCCCCCACTTCTTTGCAGAAACCTTGGCTCACTCTGTAGCCCTGCATCAGATCTCTGTTATATGCTACCAAAGTACTCCCTTTCCTTGAGGGAAATTATGAGTTTTCCATTATACACGCAGAAGTGAGATTGTCTGATTCACATCCATCTCCCCGCACCTGACTGTAAGGTGCCTGAGAGCAGGCATCATGTTTGTAGTCTTCAGGGTACCCCTCCTATGGTGGCCAATGCATATAAGCCATTTAGTACTTCCCGATGGATGAGTAGAGGATGTAATCTTGCAAGCACTCTAACTTTCCAGGACTGTGAGAAGGACTGAAATAACATATACAAGCTAAGGGGCCAGCACAGCACTGGGATAGGCAATTGGGTGCATGGCACCACCTGCTCACCTGAGGTCAAAGGCAATGCTGATGGGACTAGGGGATAGAGTGGTGCTGTTGTAAAAGAGCCTTCCATATTCACGGCCTAGTATATATTAACTGAGATGAAAAGGTCCTGGGGAATACCTTGGAAATAAACACCACTCTCCTTTCCAGCTTTAAAAAATGCTGTCTGTGCATACAGATGGCCAACAGACATGTGAAAACATGTTCAATGTCACTAATCAGAGAAATGCAAATTAAAACCACAATGAGATATTACCTCACACCTGTCAGAATGGCTATCAATAAGTCAGTAAGTCAACAAGTGTTGACAAGAATGTGGAGAAAAAGGAATCCTCATGCACTGTTGGTGGGACTGCAAATTGGTACGGTCACTATGGAGAACAGTACGGAGGTGTTTCAAAAAACTAAAAATAGAATGACCATATGATCCAGCAATTCCACTTTAGGGTATTTAACGAAAGAAATCCAAAACATTAACTCGAAAAGATATATGCACCCCTATGTTCACTGCAGCATTAATTACAACAGCCAAGATATGGAAATAACCTAATGTCCATCAACAAATGACTAGATAAAGAAGATGTGGTACATACATACAATGGAATACTACTCGGCCATAAAAAGAATGAAATCTTACCATTTGTAACAACATGGATGGACCTAAAGGGTATTATGCTAAGTGAAATAACTCAAAGACAAAGACAAATATCATATGAGCTCACTTATATATAGAATCTAAAGAATAAAATAAATGAAAACAGAAACAGACTCGCAGACAAAGAGCACAAACTGATAGTTGCCAGATGGGAGGTGGGCTGAGTGAAAAAGGAAAGGCATGAAGAAGTACAAATTGGTAGTTACAAAACAGTCATGAAGATGTAAAATACAGCATAGGGAATAGTCAATAATACTGTGATACATATGTATAGTGGCAGGTGAGTGCTAGACTTATCGGGGGGATCACCTCATAAAGTATATAGATGTCTAACCACTATGCTGTACAGCTTAAACTAATATAAAATACTGAATGTCAACTATAATTGAAATTTTTTAAAAATATATATGGAAAAAAGAAGTACTGTCTGGGACCAGGAGTTCTATCAGGTGTTTTCTGCTACATCTCAGAGGCTAAATCAGAGGTGCTCCTCTCCACCAAATGAATGTGGGCCCTAGGTATTACCAGGAAAGTTCTGGACACCATAAGCCTTTAATGTAATGCCCATACCCAGTGGAGAAAACCTGATCCCACAAATAAAATGTGCTCATTTGCTTTCATCAGTAGTCTAACGAACCAGCTGAAACACCACTGTATGGATGCTAGAATTCTAACGTGGACCAGCCTACCATTTTGATCCTCCCCAGCCACCTTGCTATTGCTAAAGCAGGGGTCCCCAATCCCCGGGCCTCAGACCTTATTGGTCCATGGTCTGTCAGGAACCAGGTCACACAGCAGGAGGTGAGCAGCAGGCAAGTGAGAGAAGCTTCGTCTGTATCTACAGCCGCTCCTCAGCACTAGAGTCACACCCCCAGCTCCACTTCAGATCATCAGGCATTAGATTCTCATAGCAGCACTGGACCCTGGCACCAAAAAGGTTGAGGACCACTGATCTGATCAAAAGCATGGATTTTGCCAAGCCTTAAAGCAGCACCCGGATCGGTCCTAATATTTACTGAATCAATGTCTTTTTCCCCAATAAAAACCCTTCAATTTCTATCTTAAGTATCTTCTTACATCTCAGAGTCACCTTTCTTTCGATGATCTGGTATCTTTTTACTGTTCTCATCTTGCAACACAAAACATTTTTGTCTTTCATGTATAAGTGCCTCCCAGCAAAGAAACCAAGCAATTAACATCACTTTAACAGATAAGCACCTGAGAAATACAATAAGACAGTTAAAAAAAAAAGATTTAGACAGAGAAAAGTAAATTTCAGTATCGGTTGAAATAAAATGTCTTAAAAATAAGGACTAGACTATCTGATAAAGAATTATAAGTATGTGAAGGAAATAAGTAGAAAGGAGGCTTGATGCCATGAAAACTAGGACCTCTTTATGGTGATAGTGACCATTTGGATCTCTGTGGGTCCTAGGTAGACTCAGTGAGGTAGAACATGCCAAAGACAAAGCAACCTTTTACCCCCTAGGAGATGGTAAAACTGCAGTGAGGGTCTGAAATCAACTGGGGAATGAATCTGGTAAAACAAGATGTCACATTAAGAACGAGGCACATGCATTCCTATGAAATTTATCAAACCAGTTCTTCTTGTTACACACAAAGACACACACAGGTATACTCACTCTCCACCCCCTTTCCTCTTCTTCCTCCTACCTCTGCTTCTCTCCCTCCCTTCCTTCCGTTTCACTCAGAGAATTTATTTGTCTAAGCAATGCTGAGGTCAACACACACACACAAACACACACAGTGTTGACATTTACCATGCCTAACAATAGAAGATTTTCCTAGCCCTAATCTCTACTCATAACATAAGTAATTCAACTTTACTGCCAAGAAGGTATAAACAAGAAATCCCTGTTGCATGCAGCCTGGGGTTCTCCAGAACTTAAAAAGAATCTGGGGTCCCTACCCTCCTTCCAGGGCTTCAGATGCCCAGGACCTCCTCTTGACCACGCAAGGAGCAGTTTTCCACATACACTGCAGGCTCTCACTTGTCCAAAGGAACAGAGACACCAGCTCCTGGTTTAAGACTGGTAGAAATGACAAACCAATAAGGAAATACTGATAGCCAAAAGAAAAAAAGGTCATAGGATATAAAGAAGCAATTCACGTGAGAGGAAATACAAATGACTCATAAACTCAAGATATTCCATTTCACTAATGAAGACAACTTCTACTTAAAAGGATACTGAGATATCATTTTTCACTGTCAGATTGGCAAAGATCTTTAAGTTTTTTAGCACCTTGTATTTGCATGGATATTGGGAAATAAACATTTCCATACATTGTTGGTAAGCGTGTAAATTGATACAAGCTCCAATTTGAAAATCTGTCAAAAATTAAAAATGTGTAGACATTTCACCCAATTATTCCATTTCTGGGAACTAATGCTTTATACATGTAAACAATGCCGTTGATCAGAAGGGCTGGATAATTTATGGAAGATCCACACAATGAACTACTATGCATTTGAAAAACCCAAAAAGATGAGGAAGTGCTTTATGTACTGCTACAGAATGTTATTAAAGCTTATTGCTATGTAAAAAATACACAGTGCATAACAGCGGTATGGCATGCTACCATATGTGTAAAAAGGTATAAGTATGTATTTTGCACATATAATTACTATAAAAATACCTATATTCACATGTGTAGTCATAAAATATTTCTAGACTGATAAAGAAGAAATTGGTCCTATTAGCTGCTTCTGAGATGGAGAACTAGATAGCTAGGGGAGGGGATGAGAAGGACACTCATCATTCTGTACTTTTTTTTATCTTTTGAATTGTTGACATACCTTTTTAAAATTTTTAATTGCTCTGGAGAACAAAAGTGTTTGAAAGCTCCAAAAAATAACAGAGCAGGGTTTACTATGTAATCTGAAATATGCCACCAGCACCTTAGAGTGCTTTCGTTGTGGCCACGTGAAGAGAGAGACCATCCTCAGACAGGTTTTAGCTCCTGCCCCCATGAGAACATCCACATTGTTTCTTCAGTGGCTCATCAGTCTGAGGGTTTGGCTGCAACGTGAGTGGAAGAAAAGGGCAAGAATGAAATGTACAAGTGTGCGAGTGGCATTAGGCTGACGTAGACAAAGGGGCACTTCATGGGAGACAATGTCAGAGCTCTGGGGGAGAGGGGAAAGATTCCAAAAGAAGGAAAGAAAAAAGTGTCTGAGACACTACAGGGGGAAAAAAACCCACATAGGTCAAAAGATGCCTCAGGAGAGAATTCCTGGAACCTGAAAGAGCCCCTGTTGGTCCAACCCTCCTCATGGCCATCTCCCCGGGCTGAGCACTAGATAACAGAGTCAGAGTGTCTGAGGCAGTGTCTAGTATGCCCTGCTGGTTTACCTGCTTCATTCTTCTCCCAACTCAGAACATCAACTCTCTCATTACTCAACTCTAAGCCACCTCCCTCAATTCCACCCCAAACTTTCAGCCACAATCTTTACTCTGCTCACCCTCCCAGCATCCTGGTCCAGTCTACCAATAAAATAACTTTTACACCATAAAAAGTTCCCTTGATGCAGTGTCACCCTCCCAGAAAGACTGCTGCTTCCTATTCCCATCAAAACTCTAAGAATGAACAGTTTACTTGTGGTGACTGTCTATTCTCTTCGCATTTATGCCAACACCACTCCAATAAAGCCTCGGGGTAATCACTTCTCTCATCATCTCTGCTATTTAGAACCATTCCAAAAGGTTGCAAGAAACGAAGAGAATGTGCTTCTGGCTATAAGTACCTATGGTGAAGTCTGGGGCAGGGTGGGAAGCACGGCAAAAAATCAAGATTGAGTGAGAATGGGGGGAAAGAGTTAAATATTTCTCAAGTTAGAGATTTTTAAAATACTTTGGTGGCTGGCCAGCAATGTCTAACAACCTGTCCCCTGCCTGTTCATTAGAAAGCTTCCCCAAGTAGAATGGCAGGGTGGTAAAGTTCTCTAAATGTTGTTTGTCATTATTTTGTCTTTGATGTAAAAAGAATAGTGAATATTGAGAATTTACCCCAGACTTTAGTTTGTCCCTCCAGAAAGAGAAGAAAACATCACAGCATGTATGTTTAGAGTATGAAACGTGAGCATATCTTAGTTTAAAACAAAAGATCATTTTTTTCTAGTGATATCTGGCTGGATGAATATTTTATTTGCCAAACCACCCTCCCTGAAGTCAAGTAAAAATATACTGCATATATTCGATATCTATTAGAACACTTACATTTACTTATAGATGCATAAAGCATTCCTGGAACAACACAAAAGAAAGAGACAACACTGAATGTCTCTTGGATGGGAAACCAATAAATTTCAGAAGCTCCTCCCTCTGGCTGATGTTCTCAGATAAATGAGAAGATGAGCAACAAACCTTTTTTTTGTTTTAAGAATGAAAACTGGAAACCTCACATATACAAGAAATATTAGGAAATTCTCACACTTCGTATTATTGATTGGGAAAACACATAGATGAACTGAGACAAGAGAAAAAAAACAAAGAAGGCAGAGCAAGAATGAAGAGTAAGGTTCCCACGCAAAGAACACAGACCATATGGGAGACAGCCAGAAGCTCTGAGTGGCAGGAGGACAGAGGGAAGAGAACAGTAGGAGCCAAACACCAGGCCCAGAGAGCCACGTTCAGGAACAGGGATGATTTGCTAAGAGCAATGGGTGAACTGTGACGGGTTTCAATCAAGGGAGGAGGACTTGATTTGTGTTTTTAAAATTACTTTTGTCTGCAGTAATGATAATAGATTTGAAAAGGACAAGAATGGAAGCAAGAAGATTTAGAGGCTGATATGACAGATTTGCTGAATGAAAATGGCCTGAAAAGAAGAAGTACAGAGCAATGGACAGATAAGAGAGGTATTTAGAAAGTGAAATGGCCAAGACTTGGTATCTGAATGGGCAGAAGGGGTAAGAGAGGAGTCAGAGACAGTGACCAGTATTCTGGCCTGTGCTGATGAGTGAGTGGAGCCATAAGTAGAAGGGTGAAAGCTGGTTTTATGGAAAAGACATGTTTAAAGTGACAGTGGGACATTTGAGTGAAGATGACTGGCAGATGGAGATATGTGGTCATCAGCCTCCATATAGCTAAAGAGTACTACAGTGAGAATTGGGTCTGGGGCTCACCAATACATCAGGGGCACATGGAGGAAGGAGAATTGAAAAAGAAGATTAGGAAGAGGTAGTGATAGAAGCAGGAGGAAAACCAGGAGAGGACAGCATCATGGACACCAAATGATGGGTCAGTGTCAAAAACTGCCAAAAAGTCAATGAGATAAGGACTTAACAACTAGGTAGTTTCTGGCAACCATGGCAAAAAACAGAGGCAGTGGATTACAGTGAGAGCAGTAGAGGCAATTCTAAATCCTATACCAGCAAATTTACAAATGTCTACATAGTCTTAATAGCTAGAATAACTTGGGAAAATAACCTACAAACACATGATAACAGATGAAAAAAGAAAGACTCATTATTTCTTTACAAACCACTGTCAACCATCTGCCAACACAGGATATGCTCACTACCTGAGATTTCAAGGAGAAAAACATCCAACACCTGAACAAAAAAACTTTGAAATTCCTAAAACATTAACCAAAAAGACTATTCACTCCAACATTTGGGTGCTGAATTTGGCACATAAGCACTTCTAAAATGCCATGCCCATGAACTCCAACAGTGCTGGTCCAGGATTCCTAAAAGCCTCCCCCAGGACCCAGAGGCCACCTCCTCCCAATAAGGCAGGAAGGGCTTGAATATGAGGCTACAGAAGCTGCTAGAAGACAGCAAGGTTACCATTAGCATGCTAACATGGCGACATGAGGGGGATTAGTTACCCTGGCCTAGCCTAGCACTATGCCGAATCCATATTAATCCCCTACCACCAAGAACCTTCACTTCACATCCTCTCATCTACATGACTAATTCAGGTTGGCATTTTGCTTTCTGGGACATGGAGTCCAGCCAAACCAAGTTGACAGGCATAAGAAGGAAACCTAAGAACTAAAGAAAGAAAAACACATCAGCCATAAAAACCACATACTGCTGTCCCAAGAAAGGCCCCTTGATCTCATCTTAAACATAAGGCAATGCTCCAAACAGGAGGGGGCAGTCCACTAATGCCAAACAAACATTAAGGGAATCAGACTGTTGCAGGTTATTACAATGGACTGTGAAATCCATTACAAGTCATTCATGTTACAGAAAAGAGAAGGAACTTACCCCAGGGTCACACAGTTTGGCTGGACCTGGGCGAGCACCTGTCTGGTTTTTTTTGCACTATACCGTAAGTCCTTCTAATGGACAATTGCTGCCAAATACTTATTTCCAGCCTGGCTCTCCCCAAAGCTCCAGACCCATATATCCTACCATCTCTGATACCTCCTCTTGGCTATCTCAAAACCTCAAATTCCAACATCCAACACTGAACTCATGGTCTTTCTCCAATACTCCCAACAGCAGTTTTTCATCCGGGGCTTCTTAGCTTAACAGATGACATCACCATCCATCTGGTTCATGAGCCAGAGACTAAAGAATCATGTACAGCGTTGGAACTCCAGTCCTAACACTTCCTAGCTATGACCTTGGGCAAATTAAATGAGGTCTTTAAATCTCAGGTTTTATTATCTGAAAAATGGGATAACAGGAATTACCTCATAAAAGAGCTATGAGCACTGAAAGAAATGATGCGTATAAAATGCTAAGCACGTAGAAAATGTCTTTACACGTGCATCCCCCTCTATTTTCTTGCCTACTCCCTCCGACACCACCCATTCACCTAGTTAATACCTATGAATTCATCTTATTTCAACTCGAATGTCACCCCCTGCCTGCCAAGGCTAGGTCATAACCCCCACCCCCATTTTTCACCCTCAAAGCACAGTATAATTTCCATTCACATCATATTTCATAATTATACATTTACTTCGTGATGGTTTGATTAATGGCTATCTCCTCCAATAGCCTATAAACTCCATGAGGGCAGCAAGTGGGAGTGCTATACCTCATTTTTGTATTCTCGACACAGTACCTGGCACGTAATAGACGTTTAGTAAACATTAGTTAAGTGAAGCACCCAAGCAGCATCTTTATCAGTGGAAAAATGGACCAAGAAATTAGAAGAAAAGTCACAGGACACCAATCCAAGTGATCCACCCAGGAAGCTAGATAAAAATGGCCCGGTGGACCCTGTCCAACCATTGCCAAGTTCATGCTCTACTGCTTGCTTGACCACCATTCTACCCATTCAGGATTTGGTCTCCACAGCACTGGAATACACTTTGAAGAAACATACACAGTCACACCACGGAAATTTTTTAGATGAACTCCATCCAGTCCCTCCGATACCTTTCATAACGTCACCATCGCTATACACTGTGTGTGATTCTCATGTTTAATGACATATTTTTTGTACCACAGGACCTCTAAATGCAGCCAACCACTACACCTGGGGCTCAGCTGAAGAAACAGCTGTCCGTTTCAACCTGGGAATGAAACTGAGCTGTCCGGAACCTAAGAGAGAACGGTATCTTGGCTCTCCAATGTGGTATCGGTAAGGGATTTTCAAGAAAATTTTTTACTACACCCAATGTGTGTTTATGTGGCAACTCTAGAACTTAGCCTCCTTGTAATATGGGACTCTAATGTATAACAAAGCATTTTAAAGTGTAGGCTTTGACATTGAGCAGGACTGGGTTCAAATTCTGGCTCTGCCACCTAGGAGTTATGAATGAAATCTTAGATCCATTACTTGACTTCTCTCGGCCACAGTTAATTCATCTATACTAATAGATATAACAGTGCTGAGACCTTATAGTTGCAGGAAGCATTAAATACACAGCATATGGCTAAATTGCTGTCTTTAAGAAAGTTCTTTGTACACAGAGAAGAAAAAGTTCTATACTATGCCTAACACAGCTCCCCATCCCCAGCAGGTATTCGGCGAACGCCTCGAGCTTCTCTATTCCTTAGCTTTTGTCTATTCTGGCCCAGATGCCAGCCAATTTATTTTGGAGTATCTGACACCACCTTGCTATTGAGTAAACCTGCCTGTGCATCAATATCTTCTTCCTGAGCTGTACAACTCAAATGTTATGCAAAGCAACCTGCTTCCTCTTGTATTTAGGGTCAAAGAGTGAACTCAGTCTTTTCATAATTTTTCTCATGCAGGCACAAAGACAGGCACACACTCATTTTTGAGAATATGACTTCCTCAGCACAGGACTCAAAGATACTACTCAAGAAAACAGTTGCGAACACAGAAGAAAAAATAAGAGCTCTTTATCCAAAGGAAAACACTTGAAAAAGGGAAGCTGAAATGTTCTAAGCTACGGTATAGCCAGAAAAAAACTGATCTACAACTTGTGCTTCTGCCATAATATTTCTTTTGTATTTATTACATATAGGAAAGAGTACTTGCTGCCATTTGTAAAATAACTGTTCTCCAAACAGCATTGGACTAAGCATTGAGGGAAAAAAACAGAAGAACTATCTCTGCCTTCCAAATGTTTGCAATTGGAGGCACAAAACAAATGGGTAACGGCAGACTATGCACTAGATGAGTGAGAATAAAGAATAAGGCAGAGGTAGGAGAGACTGTTTTGGAAAAAGTAAAGCTCTCCGAAAGAAGGTATCTACTTGATTAAGTAGATGAAAGTGAGAGGACATTTTAGACATACCAAAGACCATGAAACAGCTTAGATTACTTGAGACACACTGAGAAACATACACAGAAAAAAAAAGATTTAGGAAAATATACAAACAACAGAGCAAGAAGTACAATATTTGCATGAAATAGTTTTATATCTTCCTTGCGGAAAAAAAAAAAAGAGGGCTCATCACAAAGCCATGTCCCCAAAGTCTCCCATTGGCATAACCCCACATCACTCACCCGGATAAGGGAAGCCTGATGACGAGGGGGCTTGGCTCCTTGGCCCCCCAACGAGGGTCCCTCAGGCTGGACAAAAGGCTGTCTAGCTTCATATGGAGCTGAAACAACAGGAGGGAAAGTCAGCATGGTATACAAAGATTCCACCCCAAAAATATGACTTCACACACAGACTGATACAGTGTGCTCTTCAGGGAAGAATTAGCAAAGGAATTAGAGTTTATGTGCATAGGGCCACCTAGGACAAAAAAACCTTGGTGTACCTGTGTACCATTTAACTGAATATTCTAAAGATATCCAACGAATTCATAAGGCAGGAAAATATTTACATCAGGTTAAGAATTGGAATAAATTTTCAGAATGGTGAAAACCTAAATTGGGATAGAAAACAATGAGAGCAGTTAGAAAAGTGCCATGTTATAAGTGTTAAAATTCTAAATATAAGGTAAATTCTATACATACCCTCCTATTTAAAAGTCTTCTCCATCACCCACCCAAGAGGAAAATGAATATGCATTTTGAACACCAAGAATCTACATTATTTTGTTTATTTTTGAAAAATAGCACTGGAAGAAAAAATATAAAACCAAGTAGAGAAAAATATAAAAATAAATGTTTTATATTTATCATTCAATAGCCAAACTAAAAATAATTTTGGTACCTTTAAGAAAAAATTTTACGCCACAAAAAGGAATGCATTTTTTCCTTTTATTTCCAGAACATTTTAATAATGACCTTGCCAATATGGTAGAAAAACAGTTCAACATTAAACATAACCGGGTAGTATTCAGCTCCGATAGCAAGAATAAATTATCACCCAAGATGAAATCATTTCTGATCTGTGTGGGTTAACAGTTCAAATTTTGGGAAGTATATAAATAAGTAAAAAGCTTTCTTTTAGTCACTTCCTTATAAATAAACTCAAGCAGAGAGACCAGAGCAGCCTGTTATGGCATCAACTTTAGCACTGTGTGATCTTTTTAAAATAAAGAAGGTATAACAACACCACATCAAGACCAACCAACCACTTTTGGGCTCACATCTGCTTTTTGTATTTCCTTCAAAAAACTGGAACACAAAATTGTAACACATTAAAACACATTAAAATATCAAAAACATTGCCTGGCAAATCATTCAGTGAATTTTCAGACCCTGCCAAGAATGACTGAAAATATAAATGCTGCAAAAGAAACATATAACAAGAGTACATAATCCAAATCTTAAAAAATAAGTCTCAGCTGAGTCTTTATTTGGGCCTTACTGATGAGGTAGGCAGGTGTCGTCATCAAAGAAGGATTTTTAAGATCATTCCACCTTAATGAAACACCGAATTACAGTCTTAATGACGGAAGGTTTCAACCACAGTAAACTCTTCCATGGTTAGAATACTAATGATCATGAGCTTTCCCTGTGAAGCTGACCCCACATGCCTCTTGTTCCCTTCAAAGAGAAGGTGTTTCCACTGCCCAGGAGGGACACATGTCAGGGGAGGCCATGGCTCTAGTCTCCCACCAATGAGGGCCTGCCTTGAAAGATAAAGACCTACCTCATCAGTAAGGCCCAAATAAAGACTCAGCCATGTTGGGGATCATTTTTGGAGAGGCCTGGCCTTGAGGGAAGATTTTTTTCTTCCTTTTCCTGTAGGAAGTCTGGGTTGGCCACACCTACCTGTTACTGGAAAAGTGGGTGTCTGAAGCCCATGTGATCACAAATCTAAGATAGGTGCTCCGATCAGCTCTATCAGTACCACAGCCATAACTGGTCTGATTCCTGTCTGATTCCACACCTGGATCTGAACTCAGGCGGTAAAAAGGTAGGTGTTACTTATTCCCTGTACTCTCCTTCTTTCCAAATAAAACCCAAGACATGCAACTTAATGCAAAAAATAATAATAATAATAATTTTTAGATCCCCTTACAAGAGGTTTAATAAGGAACTAAAAGTACCATCTTCCTCCAAGAGGAGGAATATAAAACAAACCCTGAAGATTTCATTACACCGAGACTCGGTGTCAAACTAGAACAGAGACCACGAGTAACTTCACAAGAAAGACTCTACATCTGCTGTCAACCCCGGAGAATGATATCCAAAAGGTGACTTTCAAGAATACTTAATTTCAAAAACAAAACAGGTACCACAGTCTAAAAACACAAAAGAAAATACTAGGGAACATCTGAGCACCTACAATGTGCCAGGAACTGTGCTAGACACAGATGTTTACATTTCTCATTTGATCTATAGAACAAACCTGAGATAGAGATTATTCCGTTTTATAGATAAGGGGAAATGAGGTTCGGAAAAGTGAAATACCCACAGTTACACAGGCTGGAAATGAGAAATGTAGGCCCACCAAGTCTACCTGTAGGCCCAAGAGACAGATATCGCAGTCCATGCTCTTGAGTAGATACCTAGAATTGATACATCAGAAAAGATGTATAAGAAAAAGCAGAACAGACATACTGATTTTGAAATAAGACATCAGGTATCAGAAGAAACAGGTAAAAGAGTTAAAAGTAGTTGCCTTTGGAGATCAGGAACAGGTTGCATGGGAAGGAGAATAGGTATTTTTACTATAGGCATCTAAATATTATTTAACTATACACATGTATTACTGTGATTTAAATATTTTTAATATGGATAACGGTCCCTGCCTCTGAGGGTTGTGGTAAGAAGAAAAGAATGCACATAAAGACCTTGGCATGATGCCTGGTGCATAAGTCTTACCCAATGAGCATTAGCTACAACTACATCCAGCAGGTGAGACTAGGGGCCCAGGAGAGAAGCTGAAGAGGTGCTCTGAATTACAGACTGATCTGATGATGCTCGAACTGAGTTAAAACATACTCACACACATGCTCTACCATCCAGGAATCATGGCAGAATCTTGGACAGGAAAGTGAACCTAGAAAAATGTATTCCTAGAAAATTATCCCAGCAGTAAAATGCCTTTCTGAAAAGGCATAAATTAAGAATAACTCTAGAATGTTTAGTACCAGAGTCACTAAGGTTTGACAGATTTTAGACATGCTATTGTGTAGACCAAAGGGAAGATGGAGTACAAGGAGGAGGAGAATCCTGGGTTTGTCAGATGGGTTGATGGCACTGTGAAGGTAACAGAGGAGAGTTAAGAAACAGATGGGGGGGAAACATGGAAGCCTGAAGAGAAACTGAGTTCTGGAAATATGGCAAGATAGAAAAGGAAGACGTGGGCTTCTCTTCTTAACCTAAAGGTATGTGGCAGGAAAGGAAGGAGACAAAGAAAATCCTTTGGGAGAAAATGCAAACATGCTATAAAAATAGGAATGAACAAGCTTTGAAGTGAATAGTATTGATTAGAAGCAAAAATCACAAGATGGACCCAAGTTGCGGATAGAAAAGCTCTCACTCTTCCTATGACTTAAATGGAGAAGTCGAAATGGAGTACCTGTAAACATTTTCTTTATAAATGACTTTGTTCCCAGCTATGGGAACCTAACAGCCTCCTAATAGATGGCTAGACTCAGAAAACTCAACTCCCTGAGAAACAGAAGACTGTTCACTCAGACTCTGCTCTGTGGGTATGCCGTGCAAAGGAGAACCCTCTGGAAGAGTAGCTCACCACTTTAAGAATCATGACACAGGAGAAAAACGAGGAAGGTATAACAGAAACTTAGAAAACAATGAAAAAGTGACCACAAGGAGATGTCACTTCCCATCTAACAAAATGGCTAAAATTAAAAACACTGAAAAAAAAGAAACCACTGAGAAAACCAAACGCTGGCAAGGAGTATGAACTCTCATACATTGCTGGTGGGAGGGTCTAGTCACTTTGGAAAACTGACAGCTTCTCATACACCTACCCTCAATCCAGCAATTCCACTCCTAGGTGCCAGGGAAATGACAACATATGTCATAAAAGACACACACGAATGTTCATACTATCCTTATTCATAGCAGCCAAATACTGGAAACAACCTCAATGTCCATCAACCGGAGAACATCAAACTGTGGTACATTCATACAATGGAACACTACTGAGTAATAAAGAGGAACAAACCACTGAGACACACAACAATATTAGTGAATCTCCACCACTATGCTAAGGGAAAACGGCAGACACATAAGAGTACAGTCATTCAATATGATTCCATGTGGATGAAGTTCTAGAAGAGGCAAAACTAATCTCTGGCGATAAAAATCCGAACAGTGCTTGCACTGGGGAGCAGGGAGGGACTGGAAAGGGGCATCTCCAAGGTGACAGAAATGTTCTACTCTTGATGGAACTGGTGACTGCATAGGTGTATTCATTTTTTAAAAATGCAAATTGTAGATTTTAAATGTGTGCATTTTATCCTATGTAAACTTTACATCACCTAAAAAAAAGAATAAAGAATAAAAACAGACAACTTTGACAGAGGCTGCTAAGAGCCAAGGAAGATGGAGAGAAGCAGGTTGTTTCCTTGCCTCTAAGGGAACAGAAGACCAATTTGAATGGTAAAAGGAGAAAATTAGGCATGAAATAGAATGAGTATAGACAAGTTTTTAAAGGAATATCAAAAAAGATATAATAGAACTTGATGATAGGCTGACTCGGTAGAACAAAAAATGACTCATCTATGAATCAAAAACCAAAAAAACAGGCACCATGCTAGGCACAGGACTCCAACTTCCAAGATTAGGAATCAAAACAAAAAAAAATTTAAATCCTCTTCTAAAAACAGGGAAAGCAGACTGGAGCAGCTTTAAGAAGAAAATGAAGCATTCTCAACCCTGTTTTGCTGCAGACACCAGTGGGACATTCGAGTTTCAGGAGAGTGATTTCTCGTTACCATCCCTTAACAATATCATCTTGCATTTGCAAAGAACTTAATTTCCAATCAGATTGGACACTCATGCTCTCACTAATCCTCACAACACGATTCAGAGCAGTTAAATGGCTTGCCCAAGGTCACATAGCTAGTCACATAAACACACACCTTCCGATTCCAATCAAGATTTTTCCATTATGCCGCACTTGCCTCTCTCTCTCTCTGCAAGATTACGGCCTCTCTCTCTAGTCCAGCCTAGCACACATTTTCCATCACCACTATTTTCAATGCAGCAAAAACCTGCAGAAACTGGGTCATTTTCACCCACAGCCCACAAAAGAAAAACGGGGGGTTATGAATATCCAATTCTAGAACAGCTTTAATTGGTCATATCTTAAACTAGGAGCCTGAGCCCCAGGAGAACAAGATGCTGCATTGAATTTATGGAGTTGAAGCACTGCAGCCTGGGCAGCCAGCTCTGCAAGTCATCCTCAGAATCAACTAACGGATTTTACCGCTAGCACGGCCAGCATGGCATACATGGGAGCAAGCAGGCAACCCCACGACTCGGCACTGTGACCACTTCTTGGCTACATCCTGCCCCTAGCATTTCCCTTATTCTGATTCCCAGAAACAAGAGCTAAATATTTTCATTTATGTAATCAGTCTTTAAAGGTTGAATCAACTCTTTTGCTTTCTCTGGGTTATATTTTTAAGTAGTTTCATAAACGCAGTTGTTATATAAATATGTTTGGTGTGCTTGCAGAAAGGAATAACAATTCCAAAACAATACTAACCCTTAAGATGCCACGTTCCTGTGTAATGAAATCTGTATATGAATGATTAACTCATCTAAATCGTTTACGGTCTAAAGATGAACTAGTCTGCAGAACAGGAGATAAGGCATTACTAAGGTATATTTCATTTTATTTTTATAAAAAAAAAACAACCTTGCTTGAGTATAAAATGAAATAGAGCCATGTTTCCAAAGACAGAAGTAATTAAGCCCGGAGATTCAGCAGCTGGTGGCATTGCTGCCTGATTGATTAAAGCGTCTCTAAGACCCTGCCTGGGACAGCTGGCCCGAGATCGCCTCTTACCTGGATGCATCTGCTCCGTGCTGCTCCGCAGTTTGCTGTAGCCATGGCTCAAGGGCACCCTCTGGTAATGAGGCGGGGAAGAAGGAGGGGAGGCGAGGGGTGACATCGTGGGAGACTGTGTTTCCTGCTTCAAAGAACCAGAGCAGAGTTCAGAGGGGATCACTCGAGAAGCCTGGCACTGAGCTGCAGTTATGAAGTATAACGCAACTCTACTGCTGGTGAGCCAGCTGATTTAACAAATGGTGGAAATGTTTTCTCAAAAATGCAGCTGGGTTCAAAAGCAGTGTCTGAAGATTCAAGTCTCCCAGAGAACAAAGTCTCGCCAGCGTTCAGGTACCTAAATTACTAAAACAAGCCTGGAACACTTGCAGTTATTCCGATAATATTTTCCTTTGGAAAATAAAAGACATTGATCACATGAAATAAGATTTATCTCTTTGTGGACAGATTCGATTTTCATTCATTAATAAAGGCCCGTATTTCCTGCATTTACACTTATCAAGTCTTCCAGCAAATGTGGATACTTAAAAAAATATTTAAAACTCTTACTGCTAAATATTCCTGGAGCTTACTATGCCAAGTAAAATGCCAGTTTTTTGCACTGAGAGATTGCCAAAAAGTTCGTTATAGGTAAACCAGTCCAAGTAGCCCACTCCTAAACACTAGGATGGAGCCTTAAACACGTTACAATTTGACTCTCAATTCAAATGTGAACTTGATGCTGGACCCTAGGCAAGGTAAGCAACCTCACTCCGCTACTGGGTTTCCTCTTTTGCATTTTTTAATACTACCAATAGACTGGTAACTGTGGAGTACCCAAGTATCAAGGAAACAGTACTTTTTATCAATAGACACTGTATAGATGCCGTTAGTCTTAAAAATATGCAAACTGAGATACTGATCAATATTCTTAAGAAAAAGAACATTTGCTTTGAAGCATGAGCTCTGAAGTAAAAGAATGTGTCCTCAATCACTCAGCCAGGGGATGGACCTGGAAAGTTCCCAGGGCATTAACCATCCTGGGATGGTTAATGTGGACCCTCATTCCTCCCCAAATGCTGGTGGGAAAACATGCCAAAGAGTGTTGACTAAAGCTTCCTACACTCCTTTTTATATATATCCCTGAAGAAGTAGTTTAAAATGTATCAGAATTATGACAGCCACAGTACCTGGAGTTATTTAAGAGGACATGCTATACCTCGCTTAACCATAAATATAAAGAACTTCTGCAGCAACACCTCATGTATCCAGTATTATCAGGGTGGGCCGCAGAAATTAGTTTTCTGACTTAATCCTGTAATTTCACTGCATTTAAAAAAATATTGATTCATCTTCCTAAAATATAACAAATTTCTTTGCCTACAGAAAATATTATATTGAATATAATTTGATTTGTCTGCATGATCAGTATCTTTATTAGAAGTATGGGCTATACCTGATGCTCTTGGGGTTACTAACGTGTAAGACTATTTACTCCTTCTTGACAGGCTTCACTCTTCTAGAATTATACACTTTTATCTACCAATTACCACCCAACTATTACAACTAGTGGTGTAATTTTAGAAGTACATCATCCCTATCCTCTTCCCTAACCTGCTGTATGTGTAACGGCAGTAGTTCCCAAGATGGCATTCCAAACATGCTCCCCAAAAAAAGATTCCCTGGTGAAAGAAGCTGAGTAAATGCAGCTCTCCAAATGTCTTTACTGCAGGACTTTTCAGGGCACTTAATGTGCTAATGTGCACTGTGAATCTCCCAAACTGAGGATTTCATCTTCCATCAAGAATGGAACATGAAGAACCATTCTCCAAACATCGAACCAGAGAAACCTTTTCTCCAGACTTTTTTTTTTTTGGAGAGGACCTACTAAAAAGTCCTACAAGTTGCATTTCAAAGAACCCATTTGGAAATGCTGATTAGAGAAATCAAATAAGTGCACTAAACTGGCAGCCTTACTTTGGACAGGATTCGACATTAAGGTAAGTTCTAAAGGGCTCATGGGTGGCTCATGGCAATTCCTGTGTGTCCACCTCTTTTCCTTGCTACAAAGAAACTTCACTGGCTCACTTCCAAGTCTGTAACTGTATTCCAGACGGTGAGATTTTCTGGAAGCTTGACAGCAGACATGAGGCGCTGCTGCTACGGTGAGGTTTCATGGTCAGAATCAAATGGGCATGTCTGATCAGACTGTTTACCTGTTTATCCTCATCATCCATTCTTTTGAGGGCATTTTTTTCCGAGATTAGATATGGAATCTGAACCTTAGTTCCATGCAGCTCGGCTGGGTTCCCAAATCGTATCTCACCATCGGTCTTTGACATCATAAAGCGAGGCAGCGGCAATTCTTTAGGACCAGAATCAGAAAAGCTCAAATAAGACTTCATTTTAAAACTGCGAAAAGGGGAACTCAATGGCCAAAAGATGAATCACGTTTGAGGGAAAAATTCCAGAGCACTAAATATAGATTAAATTTTCATTTCGACACAATGAGGACTCCTATAAATAATGTCAAGATAGAAAAATGCTACAGTTTTACCACAGCATTCTGGTTGAAGATTTATAAATGCCATCAAATCACTGCGGAACTAATTCAGGTTTTGGACTGATCTTGCACTTCAGCCTTTAGTTCAGCACCAAGAAAAAGGGTGCGAGGTTGTATAAACACAGTAAGTGACAAATGGTAATTGGCGAAAAATTATATACAGTGATTATATGCCAGACACTGTATTAAGATCTGCAAATATTAACTCATTTAATCCTCACAACTCGATAAGACTATCATTAGCCTTCTTTTACGGATGTGGAAACAGATACCAAGAAGCTAAGTAACATCCTCAACATCACACAGCACATCTATGGCGGAGCTGACTAATACCCAGTGCCCAGTGCTGCTGCCCTACAGGAAAGGCCCCTCATTCCTAAGGCAAACTTCCTGGGTAGAACAGTTTCTCAGCACCATGTCATTCTTTAAGGGATTTTCACACTCCATCTCCAGTTGTCTTTTCATAATGGAATAAGGAAAATGGTATCAAGTTAAAGCAATTAGTCTCAATGTTCAACCAGATTCCACCGCCAAACCCATTAGCCACACTCACAATGCTACAAAGAACTGAAATGCAACAGTCTGGGATATTTACTTATCTTTCAAATCTGACAAAACTAATCTGAAAACAGAAATGATGCTTTGCGACACTTCTAGTTCTCAGCACAGCAAATCACACATAATCACACAACACAAAGAACTCCAAAGTGGGGATAATATTATGAATTATGCATAATGATTTGCATCTGTATCCATTGTTCAGGCTAATACTCATCAGTGTGCCTTTGTGTTTCCATCGACTCTCTAGTCCAAAAACACAGCTGCACTTCCAATGATTGATGCTGTGCTAAAGCCAGAAAACATCTTAGCAACAGTAAGCAAGTATCCTAGCTCCCGAGGCAAAGAAGGCTCCTGGTTCTCTAATATCCACATCATGTTTATTTTTAGTTGCTATGTCCACATTTGATTCAAAGAAGTAGGCAATATGACAAATCACTGCATGATCAATCAGCCCAAGACCCAAGAGACATAAATAGAATAACCAATCTAGAAAATTAAACCAAGGCTCTCCTGAAGAGAGGATGGCTGCCATTTTTAATGTTTTAATGTTTCCCACCCTCAGCAGCTCTCCAGCACTCAAGGCAGAAATGGACTTAAAAAAAAGTCAAAAGAAAATCTAGATTTTTAGTAAATCAAATATAAGCTAATTCTATGGTTCGCTTCTCAGAAAGGCATTTATTTCAGCTCAGTCGCAAAAAGGATCTGAAAAGATTAAGATCACATAATAATTTGCACCCTGCTCTGCCCAGAAGAGGATGACTCAGGACTACTTGAGGGAGAAAAGAAGTGGTCAGCATTTGTAAGCTCCCTGACTGGCTGGCTCTCACTAAGGTGAGGCTAGAGATGCCTAGTGCCAATATTTAAGGAGGCACTCACTCTCTCAGGGCCATGTATTCACAGAGCAGGTACTTGCATGGCCCTGAGAATGAGTGCTCCCTTAAATTATGTACTCAGGGTTCCTCTTACCTCAACTCAGTTCAGGCCCTGGTATAACCAAATATGTACTCATAGTTTAAGCAAAGCTCTTTGGAAATGTTGCACTTGGCTTTCATTAGAAGTCACTCTCAACCCTGGCTCCACATAAGAATCACCTGGGGAGCTCTTAAAAATACCGAAGTTCACGCTATGCCCCAAGCTAATTAAATGAGAATTTCTGAGGGGTGGCCCCAGGTACCTCTAATTTTTATTTTGCATTTAAAGCTCTCTAGGAGATTCTCAAGTGCAGACAAGGCTGGAAACCAGGGCCTAAGAAAAAATTCCCTCCGGAATTCCAGCTGACTCTGAATCCAATTGTTTCAGCTTGAAGAGTGACGGGTGATTAAGACTCACTCCCCATGCATAAGTATCCACCTTCTCATTCATTCATTCATTCATTCATTCATTCAACAAGCATGCCCTGAGTGCCCACAATGCCCCACAGTACAGGGGTTACCAAATCCTCCTCCCCTCCCCTTACGTAAGCTCTCAGACTAGTGAAGACAAAAAAATTAGTCAAACCTGTGAAGGCGTATTTACAAACTGATAAAAGTGCTGTGAAGGAACAGATGCTGAGAGGATAAAGTAGGGAGGGGATTGTTACACAGCAGCATCATCTAACAAGCCCATCCAAGGATTACCTAACTCCCTAGGGACATATACTTTTGTTTTTACTATCTATCTTAATTAGGCATTTTACAATTCTGAAAGGGTGGATATTAACCTGTAGAAAACTGTTAGCTAACAAGCAATTCTTGCCTAATAATACAAATGAATTTCATCTTACTAAGCATAATAACCAAGTTCCAGTTTTATTGCCCTATAGGGCATTAATTGATTTTATATGTAATTTAGCAATCTTATTCCAGCATTTTTTCTTTCCATGACTATAAATACTTTTGATTCTCTTATACTTTCTTGAACCAGCTTTACTCTATGCTGGTTCCTTCATTACTGAATGAATTTGACAAGACCTTCTTTCCACAGGATGGTGGGGTTAGCTAATGAATCCTGAAGGACGAGGAGCTAGCCAGCCATGGGAAGGAGAGGGGAAAGAACAGACCACTTGAAAGCCAAGACCTCGAGGTAAAGTGATGTTTCCTGCAGCAGCAAAGACATGACCCAGAAATGAATAGAAGGCCAGTGAGGCTAGGAGCAGACTGTGAGCACGGGGGAAAAGGTTTTAGATGAGAATGGAGAAGCAGGCAGAGACTAAATCATGCAGGACTAACAGATCAGTGCAGGAACTTTGGATATGATACTACGTACAACAGCAAATCATTGGAGGGTTTTAAGGAAGAGGACAAAATGATGCGATGGATATTTTGAAAAGACCACTCTTACTGCCGTACGGGGAAAGAGACCCGAATAAAGAAGAGAGGAGGCCAGGAAACCAGTGACAAAACCACTGTGGTATCCAAGTGAGTAGCCAAAGATGGCTCAGCCTAGTAGGGGCAGAGACACGAAGGGAGCCAGCATGGAGACTGGAGCCATATGTCAGGACTTTTAATGGATTATACTAGGGAGTGAGGGAAAAGGGGGGAAATCGAGGATGCTTTTAGGTTCCTGGTTTGAGCAACTGTAGATAGTGGTGGCACTTACCGAAATGAGAAACGCTAGAGGTTAGAGGGTAACACACATATACGCAGGTGCATGTCATTCATGAAGGGCGGGGCTCTTACAGAAGGGTGAACTCACAACTCCCTGGGTGTGATGGGGTTACAATAGCCTTTCATCTAGGTTCTCAGAGAGTCTTCTCTTTGGCCTTTAAGGTTTGTGTCATCACACATTAAGCTAATGGATTTCAAGAAACAAGTTGGAAAATTCTAAGTGGCAGCTCAAAGTTTGTCCTAATCTTACCTTCATTCTTACTCAACATAGGCTGACTACAAATAACTTTTAAACAAATCTTTAAATGAAGGACGAAAGTTCAAAATTAACTCTCAGTATACTTAAACCCTCAGAGGCAAAAAGCACCAGGATTGATAAAATACAACCAAGAAAGCTTTATATTTGTGAAAAAGTGTTAATCCTGTATACAAGTGATAATTTAGACAATGCTTCCCTCTTCTCCTCACCCCCTCAGAAATTGAACTGTAGATCTGGGCAGGAACCAGGTAAAAGACTTCAGTCTAACTTAAGATAATCAACAAAAGTGTCAAAAGTTTATTCTTGTATACAACAAAGCAGATCTAACTTTTCCAGAAAATAAAGCTGGATGATAGTACAATAAAGCTTCATGACCATTACAATGGAATGGGAACTCTCAGTGCCTACTACAAATCTAGCTTCCATGTGATGTAAGTTTAATCACAGCAAGTGACTTACAGCAGTGACTGCTGTGTCTTACAGCCATAAATACCAAACCTGCCACTGAAATAATGCTGCATCAAGAAACCTGTTTAAAGGAACTAAATTATGTAATACCAAGGCATGCCCTTTGGGTCAGATTTTCTTCCCCATTTGGATAATATTCCATGATTACAGATTACAGTCAGCACCTTACTAAATAGGATCAAGAAAAGGCTAGTATGCATAGCAACAAAGAGCATGGGAACTGGAGGCTGAGCTCTAAACTCTACCGATCTTGTGTCCTTAGGCAAGTTACTGAACTCCCCTAAACTTCAATTTCCACATTCGTAAGACAGGGATAATAACAATACTATAGTAAAGACTTCCAGTGTTCACCCGCAGCCACTTCTCCCCTCTTTGCAGGAACATCGGAGATTTACATCTCCGCCAGTCTGCTCTGCGGTTCAGACCACGTGACAAGTTCCAGCCAATGCACTGTGAGCAGCTCTGACATACGTCACATCCCAACTGAAGCATTTAACTGCTAGAAATAGTGAGAAACTATTTCTCTGTTGTGGCAGTTATGGGAACAGGTGCTATGTTGGAGGTGCCACAAGATAAAGCAGCCAGGATCACAGAGCCACCACAGGGAAGGCAGCTGCTCTAGAGGGTCACCTCGACCCACTTCTAAGGAGTAAGCGAACCTTTTTGTTAAGTCACTGAGATTTCACTGGTATCTGTTATCACAGTTTATCCTAGGAAATGCAAAATGACATAAATACCTAATTTAGTAGGATGCAGTAAGGCCTAAATGACACAGTGCCTACCATACACTAAGCCTTTAATAAAGATCAGTAGAACGATCCTGGCCCCCTGGTGGTTAGTGGGAAAGGGCTGTTTCCCACAGTCAAGCCATCACAATCTTCTCAGCTACCTAGAGCTGTGCTCCAAGGTTACCATGGACTAACAACAAAGTCTGAACCCACTCTGAGGTCTACCAGGGATTTCACAGGTAAAGCGTGAACAGTTGAGTCGTTTTTATCTCAAAATGAGGAAAGGGAAAAGTTCCTGCATAGCTGCATGAACATATGAAAGTAATCCATATCAGAGTGAATTGACAGAGGACCTCAGCACATCCCTTGAATAATCGCTTTCTTCACACAAATGTATAAAATCAACATTGAGGCAGTATAAATGATGTTAAGGGTTTGGGGCTTTGCTTTTCATTTAAGTTGTAGAAAGTGCTCCAGTATACAGTGGATTGGGGGCAGGGATGGCAAGATAAGGTGTTAAGTCAAAACTTTGAGACGATAAATCCATTCTGCTAAAATTTTGGTAGCCCCAAAGTACCTACTAATCATCAGAATAGTGCTTCAGGAATAAGGAGTTAAAGGATGATCAGATCTGATGTGACTTGCAGGGACAAGACAGAAGAAATGCAGTTCCACTCAAACTTTCCCACTTACTGGTCCCCTTGTCCCTAACAGAGTCTTAAAAGACATTATAGATTCCTCCAGTAGAAAATTAAACCAAATGTTACTATTTTGCCATGGGCTATAGAATTCTTGTCTCAATCTCTTCCTGCTAAAGAACAAAATCTATTTTAACAGCAAGTCAGTTAAAAGGAACTAATCTAGGTGACTAAATTTTTCTCCCATTAAAAAAAAGAAACTAAGATACTGCTGCATTTTATTTTCGGTTACAGAAGATTTGGTAAAAGCAAGGAGAAATTCCACAAATGCTTATAGAATGGGCCCTTAAACCCACTAAAAATGGTTCTCAGAAATAAGAAACCTGTTACAGATAATAAAGTGTAGAAATGGGAGCTACTTACCACATTGAATGCTCTCTATGCGCACGGGGAGGCCAGACTGTGCTGCGGCAATTAATTTCAAGGCAACATAAAACTGTGTTGGACCAAAATAACCAACCCGCTTGGCACCACACAGTTCTGTGATCTGGAAACAGACAAGAACAACGATGCTGAAAACCCCATGTCATAACAGGGAAATGAGACAAGATACCTTATGAAATCTCAAGGATTTCATAGTGTAGCTAACCAAAAAAATCCCTGGAGAACCTATGTGTATACACTGGTTTCTTTCTCCTCCAATTTACAGGGAGGTTTTCAATTCAGATAATTAAATTCTACCTACTGGGGATGTTTCAAGACTGAGTGATTATCCCTCCTCTTTCAAAGATAAAAATAAAGGTGACAAAGGATTGCTGTTGCTCTTACAAAAGAGAATGACTTTTTCAGGGAGTGGATTCTTATGTACAAAATCTAGAAAGTTACTGGGGTGAACAGAAAACAGATTAGCCATTACCACTTCTTGTAGATGATCTTAGTTGATCAAAATTAAAAGTGATTATTTTTTAAGTTCCCAGACAAAATGTCTTCTTAGGTGTTAAAATTACATTTTAAGTGCTCACTTCACAGAAACAAAAGTACTATATACACAGATATTTTCAAGATATTGCAATCTTTCATTTGCAAACCTTAAACTAACACATATCCTACTGATAATTTTAAAATAACAAACATTCAATGAGTTCTTAAACATTATTTCAAAGTAAGTGATACTCAAAAGTTCTAATAAAAGCGGGGGTGAAGAACTGGAAAGTATCCCTCACTTTCTATACCCCTGAGAAAAACATCTTACTCTTCTAGAAATGCTCCATGCATATATGTAGCACACACCTGTGTTTTTCCAGTTTTCATCCAATACTTATACAAATAGAATACCAAACACTATTCAGCTTTTTTTTCATTTAGCAATACTGTTTTCATGCTTAAAGACATCTCTGCCTGGATCCCCACCATCCTCAGGACAATACTATCTCCTTAGTATTTAAGTCCCTGCACAACTTGGCCCTGAACAGTTTCTTTGTTTTCATCTCCAGACACACACACACACACACACACACACACACACACACACACACACACACACACAATTTGGTAGCTGCTTTCAACTTCTTCCACTTTCCAAACACATCTTGCCCTTTTCCATCTCTGTAGCTAGTAGGCATACTGCAGAAAATGGGAAACTAAATAGCCTTAAAGTCAAGAGCAGTTTTCAATGAAGAAACTAATCAGTTTTATGACTTTGGGCAAATTAATTCAATCTGCCTGAAACCTAGTTTCTTCATATGCAGCAATATTGTCTCCTTTATAAGACTGTTGTGAGGGAAAAAATTAAATAATATACTAAACAAACCTAATACAATGCTTAGCAAAATTCAAATAATTCTTGTGTTCCATCCCATTCACCCTGAACTGCAACCTCCTCCTTTCCTACTGGGTTTAATTCAAATGGTACTTACCTATGTCTCCTTCCCAAGTCCCCAGGTATGCTTTATTTTTTCAGTGCATTCTCTAACTATTCAAATGTCCATCACATGATACATCGTCTTGAATTTGCTTCCAAATACAAGGGGGGAAGGAAGTGGGGAGTATGAGTGAAACAAGCCTGATCAAGAGTTGAAAACTCTTGAAGTTGGATGATGGGTTCATGGGCATTTGTTCTCTTACTCTGTACTTCTGTACGCATTTGAAATTCACCATATTTAAGCTTTTAATGACTATATCAGCACTTATCACATTATAATTATCTGTTTATCTCTGCCTCCCATTAAAATGTCTTCTCACCACCGGCAATGAGTAACTTCGATTCATCTCCTAGCACAAGGATAGACACCCAGAAGATAGTCAAAAAATTCTCAG
Source organism: Rousettus aegyptiacus (assembly GCF_014176215.1). Classification (NCBI taxonomy): domain Eukaryota; kingdom Metazoa; phylum Chordata; class Mammalia; order Chiroptera; family Pteropodidae; genus Rousettus; species Rousettus aegyptiacus. Next base: position 5,231,399 of record NW_023416312.1, on the reverse strand, counting down.
TCAAGCCTTACAAATAAAATGTAAATGAGTTTTGCAACACAATCTCTTATTGTGAATAAATTATACATCTTCAGGTACAGGCTTGCCTGTACATGGAAAAAAACACCACCACCACCAATGTAATTCCAATCCCAATATAGTTGTCTTGCAGAATAATTCCTAATATTAAGAAATTGTAATTTTTGGTATGTGAATAACTATATTTCAGTCAATGTTAATTCACTACCAAGTTAACTTTGTTATTCCTTTACCATAACTACCACATAGAACTGAAAAGCTCTTAACAAAAGGTAACTGAAATTGTTACTAAAACATATTTACTATGGTACTTTGAAGAATAACACCCAAATCTTACATAGGTGAGCTGCCTTATTTACCTTGGAATCGGTCCTTTGGTCTCATACACCACTAGAATCACTGTTTTATAGCCAACATATAATATACACACATAAGTGAGGTAAGCCCATAGGTCACTTTGTACACCAAACCTCCAAGAGACATGCCAAAAACTTTCCAGACTATTCAAACCACAAAGAAGAGAAAGTAATCATAAGCCTTTGGAACCAAAGCTGGTTAATTTTTAAGTTATTGTTTATTGAGGTTCAAGATGTTCTAAGTCTAAATTATCCATGGAACAGCTCTAAATTGTGGGTAGTAATGTTTTAATGCAATCTAAAGAAAATAAGGTGGTGCTTTATCCCACATACTCGATTAGCAGCAGGGATTTTGTATAACTGCTCCTTCAAACAGTCCAAGTTGCCAAGTTTTTCCAAAATAAAGGGAAAAATGAGAAGATTCCACTCCTCTTCATGAGCCTAACTCCAAGCCTGTAACGCTCTCAGCTGGATCCAACTTAGGTTACATGTTGTGCAAATTTCTAATACAGAACAAGAACCTATGGACTAGTGTTTGTTTTCTCAGGTGGAAGGCAAGAGATGATAGAAAAGGAGTGGATGAAATCAACTTCCTTACAGCTTACAGATGTACACTAAACTGTTGGGGTGCTGGATATGAATCAGAAAAATTCACCGACCACTGCGGAGGAACATGGACAAAGTTCTGGAAGAAGATTGAAGGCCACTAAAATAGCTTCCCTCCTACCTAATTTTGAAAGATTAAGTGACTGTGCTGAGTAATCAGTCCACACCCGTTCCAGTTTGCCTAAAATAATACTCTCTTTGCTAGATGAAATATAATAAATTTTCAGAACTGTTCAAAGGTTTGAATAAGCTTCTCTCTTTTAACTATTTTTAAAGACTTCCTTAGAAAGATTTAAAATTTTAAGAAGTCTTGGTGAAAGGGGTTGGAAGAATTGTACAAGAGCACCAGCGGACCCCTCTTTTCTATTCTCTCTCTGCTGCAGTTGGCGACATACAGATTCTTTGCTCACACATCAACTGCTTCAAGTCCTGCCCCCAGACTCATGCGACTTCACACACCATCCTCCACATTCCCTCCATGATATCTTATTACAACAAGATTGCCCCCCAACTCACATGGATTTCCAGGCTTCCTTATCCCTTTCCCTATAAAACCCAAACTCCTGAGCATAGCTTTTGAGACCCACCCATCTGGCCCAAACTACCTATCCAACAACCTCATGTCTGTCTCCTCCCCACCTTGGATCTAAGGCTTCCGCCACTCCAGATCCCAACCATCTCTCAACACAGAAAAGTCATTCAGGGCTCTGGGCACCTGGTATGTCCCCTGCCTAGAAGGTGGATGTCTCCCAACTTCTTTACCTACCAGGCTCATTCTTCAGATCACCTCGAGACCAACCTTATCTTCGAAACCTTAGTCAATTCCATATGGTATGTTCTTCTGCATTCCCATGACCCTTTTCACTAGGTTTCTATCACATCACCAGCTTTATAAAATACAGCAAAATCAGTATTTTGGTCATTGTCTCCACCATACTCTATCTCTTTCCCCTACTCCCCAAACGCCCAACACAAGAGTTTGTCTTTATCATTTGTATCCCCCAGGACTCACACTTTACAAAGCTTGTTATATATTCAGTTGCTCAATGAATGTTTGTTGAATTAATTAGTTTTCACAGCCTGTAGTAGCAGAATTGTTCTCCTTTCTCTCATCTTGTAATTACTTTTACAAGTGGTTGCTAAATTAGCTTTAGTCACCTCACACTATACAGCCATAAGAGTTCCTGCAGGAATATAACAGGTTAACTTCTGTTCCCTTGCTTCTGAGCCAAGAGTAGCTTTTGGGTCAAAGCATGAGGAAAGGCCTCCACCACGCTTTATCCTGGCCCTCTGCCTCATATCCCAGAACACCTCAGTGGTGCTCCAGCCACATAGCACTCCAGAGGTGCACTGCGGCCTTGTTCCTGAGTCCCCTTCTATTCAGCATACCCCCAGGGGATGTCAGCCCCCATGTAGGCACCCTCAGCAACAAAATAGAGAGGAGAATTTGAAGTACATGGGTTTAAAAGTTGTACCTCAGCCTCTCAGGAAATAGCTGAAGAGCCACATCAACTATCTTGGGTTTTCCTTTCCCTTCATTTATATGTCATAAAAATCAAGAGGGACTTTCAGTCCAGAGGGAGCTAGGGGAAGGACCCAAGAAAATATGAACCCCCACATGCAATTACCCAACATTAGGTACCACAGTATATGCCTAAGCCAAACCACCACACTGTTAAAAAGAAGACATTCAGTGCTTAGGTATGATTTCAGACAGAGAAGCCTACTAATACCTGAAAATATTCCTTTAAAATGGACTGGGAACCTCCTACTGAAAGCATTGTGCTCAGTGCTATGCTAAGAAATGAGCAGTACTGAACAAAACAACTTATTCTTCTCACACTTTAGCAAATTAACATTATCATACAATATATGATCCATTCATTTCCTCAATTACCCTAAAAACAGCCTATAGAACTGGATTTTCTTTTCCAATCCAGGACTTTAATTAATGTTCATGAATTACATTTATTTTTCTTATGTCTCCTTAGTCTTCTCGTAATCTAGAACAATCCCCCTCAATTTTTCATGATACTGAATCCTTGCAAGAGTTCAGGCCATTTGTCCTGCAGAAATGTTCCACATTTTGGATTTGTTTCCTTGTGATAACATTCAAGTCAAACATTTCTGGCAAGAACACCACAGAGATGATAGTGCGATACAGTAAGAAGTACACATCACCAAAGGGCACATGATGTCAGAATATCCCACAATTGATTGTCAAGCTTAAGTATCTGGTTAAGGTGGTAACTGCCAGATCTCTCCATTGCAAAAACACGTTTTCACATAGTACTTTGAGACCATGTGAATATTCAATCCCCTAAAAATTCGGCTTCTAAATCTGTTAAATACTAATTCTCAGTAAGTCTAGTTAAATTACATCAACGAAACTGGAATCATAATGCAAAATCACAACAAAGGTGGGGAAGATACTTATTCCATGAGGTAGGTGTCATTACCTCCAGTTTATGCACTAATAAACACAATTCAGAAACTGATATGTTCGAGGTCACAAGTTCAGAGCCAGTACTCAAACCTGCATATGCCTGGGTCCAAAGCTCCATCTTTCCATTACATCAGGGGTTGGAAAACTACTGTTCCTGGGCCAAATCTGGCCCACTGCCTGGTTTTGTATGGCCCACGAGTTAAGAATGGTTTTTACAGATGAACATTTGCAATCAATTTGCTGATATGGAACAGTAACTTTGAATCTCATTAAGTAAAAGTGTTATCCCCATGAAAAGAAGTCCATGCTTTTTACTAATAGACCTGTATTACCAAAAAACAAATTCTACTCATTATATTTTGAATACATCAATAAAAAGTTCATGGAAGTTTACTTTCTCTCTTAAGTACCAGTATCCTCAATTTTGCCTCTTGGCCTACAAAGCCTGAAATATTTACTACCAGGCCCTTTACAGAAAGGGTTACCAACCCCCCACATAACAACTCACTGCCTCCCTGAGCTGCACTTTATATTCTTGCAGATACCCTCGGTAGCCATGCAGAGAGGGTGTTCTCATGAAACAATCAGCTACACTAAGTAAATGCCCACTTAAAGAGTGAACGCTTCCATTAGAAGAACACACTTATATCTGCCCCCCACTGCCAACCATTTATATACAATTAACATTTCCAGAAGCTTTTGACCAAGGATTTCCTACAAAACTATAAACTTCCACAGCGACCAACTGGAGCAACTGGATGCCATGTTTCAGATATAAGAAAATCTATTCAATAAGAAGTTTGCATTTTTTCAGCTTTAAGGTATAACTGACAAGTAAAATCGTTATATATCAAAAGTTTACAATGATTAAATCTACATATACATTGTGAAATGGGTCCCGCCATTCAGTTAAGACATCTACCGCCTTACATATTTAAATTTTTGTGGGGTTTTTTTGGTGAGAACACTTAAGTTCTACTCTTAGCAAATTTCAATTATACAATACATTGTTATTAGCTATAAACACTATGTTATACATTAGATCCCCAGAATTTATTCATCTCATAACTGAAAGTTCGTATCATTTTACCAACTTCTCCCAGGCCCTGGCAACAACCACCATTGTACTGTTTCTATGAGTTCAACTTTTTTTATTATTTTATTCCACAAAGTGAGATACCATGCAGTATTTGTCTTTCTCTGTCGGCCTTATTTCACTTATTTGCTTTTCATTTTTAAAGGGAAAAGGTGTTATAAATCTTCATAACCATTCTTTGAAAATGTCTTTCTGCACTTGTGAACTGATAATGATTCGAGACCTCCCAACATGTAAGCTATTCCCAAGTTGCAAATCAATTCTGAAAGCTGCATTATCTTCCAGATCCCCTAAGATGTCATTTAATTTAGGGCTAGAGTGTCTATAATAAATTATAAGCCGAATCCAGCCCAGATGATAAATACAGGCTGTATTGGCAGAGGCTATGGCCCAGATCCGGTTTGTCAGCATTCCTGGCACAAGGCCCAAAACTCACCCCAGTAGCACCAGCCTGCCACTGTGGCTCAGATGGAATCTGAACAGGGAAAAGACTCTGGGCAAAAAAAAAAAATCAGGAACTCGTACATTGCTAGTGGAAGCACAGATCAGTGTAGCATCCAGAGTCTATTTGGCAATATCCATAAGAATTACAATCAACCTTTTGATCTAGCAATTCTACCTCTAAGAATTTATATTCCGTTTTACGCAAGCAAAATGGCATATGTACAAGGTCATTCAATACATACCATCTAAGACACAGACAGGAAAACACTTAGGGGTCCATCACCTAAAGTATTAATCAATTGTCCTTCATCCACACAATAGAATTCTAGGCAGCTCTAGTGGACATTTGTCATATCTGTAATGGTCCATCCACCATCTTTTGAAAAGCCTTTCTCTATTTGGAAAAATTTCTCAGCTTGAAAGTTGAGAATCAATTTCCTAGGCTCCTTTGCAGCTTAATTGCAAACATGTGACCAAATCGTCACTGATCAGACAAAGCTGCACAAGAGTTTGCTTGAGAAATGAGAAATGTAAGCAAAAAAGGCTCTGCTCAGAGCATCCACTTTCGCAGGTGGAAAGTCCCTGTAACTGCGAGGCTGCCATCCTGGCTCATGACGACAGTAGAAGCAGCTGCAGTCGAGTCAAATCCATGCTGTCTGCTGCTCAGTGCAGGCAGGAGCACCAGTGACTTCCACTTAATATACAAAGTTTGGGGCTTTGTTTCTGAAAACTTCGATGCCGGCCTCTTCCCCGAGCCCTCCAAACAATTTCAGGAGTTACCTAAAATTCTAATCCTCTTTTGGTTTAACCATCTAGATTGGATTCAGTTGTTTGCCACAAAAGCCACTAACCAGAAAGGAATGAGGAAGCTCTCTGGGTACTGACATGGAAAAGATCATCAGGTTTAAATAAACTGTTGACAGAAGCAAGGTGCACAGTAGTATCGTAGGTATGATTTTTTAAAAGGGGTTGAATGTAGATGCATTTACTTAAATACATAAGATGGGGAGGGAAAAGTTTAGTATATTTCATCTTGTACCTTTTGAATTTTGAATCTTGTGGATGATCTATTTAAAAATAAATTTAGAGAAACTGTGAAGAGTATGAGACAACGCCTAACCCCATGTCAGCAAGATATTATAGACATACCTCAAACCCATTCCCCTTCCACGTGCTCTAAGTGCAATTTCAAAACAAAGTGCCAACCTGAACAAAGCTGCAGTGGCCTTCACTTACCAAGCTCAGATTTCACACACACAGTGCTGTTTACTCTAAGCTACCAATGCAGAACAAGGCAGCATCTAGCTTTATAAAAACTAATTATCTTCATCAAAGGTAGCACTGTTTAACTGGTCTCCCTTGGTCTCAAGCCTCATCTACTGGAATGAGGCAGTCAGAACAGATAGAAAGCAAGGCTTTTTCTAGATCCAGAAATCTATAAAAAGGAATTCTATTGGGTGAAGGTGAAAACTATGGTTTGAACCTCTCCCTCTGGCACTTACCACGTCTACTTTGTATTATGGTTCCCAGTATACTTGCTACATCCATCCCCCTACAAGGCAGTAAGTCTCTTGAGTACAAATCTTGAAGTTTTAAAATCACCCTTGCATTCCCCATAGCACCCAATCTTAATGATTTCCCGCCAGGAAAGCTTTCGGAATAAGTTAAATATACTTTGAGGTTTTAACTCTTCACTGCACTGAGAACCCCCTGTGCATGTTGTTTTGTACCTTTGGATTATGATTTATGTGAATATACTGACCTACTCAAAAGAAATTTTTTTTACGTTTTAATGGATCAGTGACAGCACCTGATCCCAGGACAACAAGAACCTCAGGTGAATTCAGATAAGCCATCTTGTAATCACCAGATTCCAAACAAAGCCAGAGAAATGCAACATATTCTCTCAGAACTTTGAATTTACTTAGTTTTTGTATAGAAGGGGGACCATTTCTGTATTAAAACACAGAGCTAGGCAAAATTCATATGGTTCTTAAATTTGAAGAAATTCTACACTCAAACTAGCTGCTTTGCTTTTTGCACAATGGATTAGCATATATAGGTTTATCAGAGTGATTCTACAGATATTTATCATGCTCCTAGATTGTCTTCTGGAATAATGAAAGATTATAGGTAGTTATGGCATTTATGAAAATGATTAATTATGATTTTCATAAACTGGCCCTTCTTTGGCAAGCCAACGCCACAGCTTTTCAAGCTGCCCAGCTAGCTCCACATGCACGGGCACTCATCACAAGGTCAGGAGCTCCTTGGGGTTGGCACCTGCCTGAGGACAAAGGGGGTCCAACAACTCAAGGGTAGAGAGAAGAGAAGCCCACCATCGGGTAAACCACCGAGGACAAAGGAAGCACCCTCCCCACCATAAAACAGTCATTGTGATGTAGGAGAACAGTTTAGGAAGAACAGTAGAATTGACAGTAAGAACATTTACTGAGGGCCGACTGTGTGCCAGGCACTAACTTAAGCGCCAGGAATTGATGAGAAGGAAACTAGCACGTGCACATACACACCAACTAGCCTTAACACCAGAACTAAGTTAAAATGCAATTACAGCTCAGATTACAAAAAAAAATTCATTTTAGGATTCTGGCCCAGGTTTCTACACTCTGCATATCACAGGCTTTTGTACAGCTGTAGGCAGTGAAAGCTCAGGTGAACACATAAAGGCACTGCCAGGGTTATATAAAGCTTGTACTGGTTCTGGCAACTCAGATTTACTTCAGCAGCCAAAGGATTCGCTTTTTGAACAATTTGTTTGTTGACATTTTTAGTGCTTTTCAAAAATAAAATTACAGGTTGGGGCTTATTTGGTATTTTTATAAGTTTGCTGACTTCAGTCCATTCTATGTCTTTTATTTTATACATACGCATGCGTGCACACACACATACTCAAACACACGTTTCTTTTTTAAAGAAACCAGTGCCTTAGTGAGAGGAATAGAGCAAAGCAGGACATTTAATGCGAGTGGAGCATCCCTATATTATACACAGGTCCTCGAAATGCTTTCAGAGGGAACAAATGGAAGTTTAGTCTCAGATCACACCAAAGTTCTTATTCTCCAACCTAAGCCCAGACAGATCAGAATCCTCCAGCATATAGCTAAACTCATACCAGAAAGCTTTTTTAATTTTTATTCTTTTTTTAAATTAGTTTACATACAATATTTTGTTAGTTTCAGGTGTACAGCATAGTGGTTAGACATTCATATAACAAATAGCGGTTTTTGATGGAGTAGGCAATCTGACTTCATTAACTGGGTTTGTCAAATTCCTGGTGAAGACCCTATCCAATTGTTAAAATAATAAATGCTCATCTTGCCTTCCTGACATTCTAGCAGCCTCCCTCTGAGGCTGACCCGCACACACACCTCAAAGCAGGCTCAGGGCATTGAAGCTGGAGATGGCCCCCTCCCTATTCACAACTTCACCCCACAGCAAGACCTCGAAAACCAGCACACTCTTCATCATTATGCCAAATGCAGATGGATTTAAAGGGCTTCAGCCCGCCTAGCCGGAACCTGGCCCCAAGCCCATCCTGCTATTGGTGCTACTGTAACCTACTGGCCACATTATATTGACCACACTGACTCTTTCCATGACTAAATTTTTCTCTGCCCCAGCTACAAATATCTGCCTTTTCCCCCTCTAGCTTAAAAGACACTCATCGTTTGAGGCCTAACCTTGCTCTCATTTGTCTGTCCTTGTCCTACACCTCATCCTGAGGTACCTGATACCCAACACCTAAACTTTCCCTGCTTAGATCTCTTTCCACCAAGCTGTGCTTGCCAGGAGGGACAACCCTAGGACCCAGGTGGAGGTCATGTATCTCCTACCTCGAATCACCAGTAGACACTGTTCTATTTGCATTGATTGCCTGTTCTGATACAATCCGCCCACACCACCTCCTAAACTGGGGTTCTTTCTACATTGGACGAGCAGAGACCTAGGTCCTGATTTCTCCCAAGACATTCTATCCCAAGTACAGTCCATTTTCACAAACCTAGAGATTTAATAACTTAGAGCTATTTGACAAAGAACTGCCCCTGCCTTCAAAGAGTTTATAATCTGCTATGGCCTGAACATCTGTGTGCCCCCCACACACACACACGCACAAAAATTCACATGTTGAAACACAACCCCCGCCCAGTGTGATGGTATTAGGAGATAGGGCCTTTGGGAGATGATTAAGATTATATGGGGGTCATATCAATCCCTCATGAATGGGATTCATACCCTACTAGTCACAAGACAGCTTGGTTCCTCTCTGCTCTCCATCAGGTGAGGACATAGCAAGAAACTGGCAGCATGCAACCCTGAAGAGGGCCAGCACCAGGACCTGGTCATGCCGATGCCCTGATATCAGACTTCCAGCCTCTAGAATTGTGAGAAACACATTTCTGTTGTTTATAAGCCACTCAGTTTACAGTATTTTGTTAGTGCAGCCTGAGCTAAGACATAATCTGGAATGTGTGTACCTAAGAAGTCTGAGAAAAAGGATCAACATTTCTTAAACGCCCACTCTCCAGGCATTATGTTTTTCTCGTTTATGTATTATTTCTAATATTTAAACTAATCCTACATGAATGGCTTTACAGATAGGCACTTCAGAGTCCAGAAAGGTTGTTAGAGAAATTCTGGAAAATGAGAAACCACCTGAATTGAAAGACCTTGCTGCCCAACAATTTATATTTATAAATGTCACATGAACGAAGTTCATTGTGAAAATAGGCAATCCGGTATGTTCACTAAGCTACCATTCATTCAGCTCTTACATGGCACACTACGGCAGTGAATGGAGTCTCTTTGGACCAACCAACTGAAAGACACATACTGTTTGTACCTTGGCAGCCAGAGATACATGCAAATTAGGCCCCACTATTTCCTGGCCTTCCAAATGGCCATGGGCAAACATGTGAGAGAAGGAGCAGGTGTTAAGGGTACAGCCTCAGAACGGACAATTTTCTCTCGACAGAACCAAGGAACAAACCACAAAGCTGGCTTTATCACAACTGAGCTGTACCCAACGGAGCTAACCAAAATCCAGAACAGAAACTAAGGAACACTTGCCATTTTTCTCTTGGCTACCCAGCATCAAAACCCCCTGCCAATGTTCTGAAATTGCCCACCTGTGTTCAGCTAAATAAGCTAAAAATGTCACATGCTCATTTCCTGATTTCTTCTCAATCAGGGTACAGGCATAGGACCTACGCTTGGCCAGACATACCTCACAGTGTTAGGATCAGTAATGAATGATGTAAAGCAGCGCGAAGAGTACATCATTATTTTCTGGAAACGGCAGTAACACCAGTTCCCAGGGGCAGCAGGGGTGCCAAGCCTCACACCAGACATCCAGCGCAGGCAATGCGTGGTGTAGCTGGAGGCATCCACTATTCAGCTGCTCTGTAGTGTCAGCATCCTCACTGGGCCAGCTCTGTGGTATGACGCGCCTGTAGCTCCAGCAGTGCTGCCCCTTGGTGGTACATTTTTCAAGGCTTTGCCCCAGATAAAGGCTGAACTACCCAATATCCTGCCAATAAATTCCTTTTGTTTAAATTACCCACAGGTGATTCCTGTTAACAGGGTCATGTTACTAAGAATCCTGGGTGTTCTACAAACAGGTCAAAGGTGAGTCTTGATTGAGCGAGAGCATCCAAACTCAGTTGTATCAAATTACCTACTGCTGCATGACAAACCACCCCAAAACTTCAGTTCCTTTTATTTATTTCATAATTCTGGAGGTTAATTATTTGGAGTGAGCTACCTGGACAATTCTGATCTGGGCCAGACTCCACTGATCTCAGGTGGGGCTCACCTAGGCTTCTACAGCAAGCTCCTGGGTCTATTAGGTGCTTCCATTCTCTTCTACATGGAGGGGGCCACTCATTCTCCAGCACGTGAGCCTGGGCTTTTTCATGTGGTGACAGAGTTCCCAAAGCAGCAAGAACTGAAGCTGAGATACTTCCAAAACTTGCACACAGTCGCTTTCTACTGTATTCTATGGTCAAATCAAGTGATAAGGCCAGCCAAGACTCTGAGGTTGGGGACACAGACTCCACCTCCTGATGGGAGGAGTTACAAAGTATTGGGAGAATTTTACCTGTTTGATAAATAGCACAATGGGGGTGCTGTCACAATTGAGATATCCCTAGGGGTTCCCTTTTATTAGAACTGCTGATAATCTACAATCTGTGTTCTCACCACCATTTCCATTAACCACCACCAATGCCAGCCACTGATTCAACAATAGCTAACTAGAATAACTAGAAGCAATAAATGTACAATGCTGAGTACAACTTTGTAGCCTGTAAACAATTTCGTACAGAGCAAGTAAAAGCTGTTCTAAGACCCATTTCAATTCAGGAGTGGGGTGGGTGTTCCCACATACCAACAACAAGCAAAGTGTTTGAGAATTCAACTCAGTTCTGACACTGTCTACCCGGAGATAGCATCAGATCCACAGTCGAGGGCTCAGTCCTACAACACTAACCTCCCCCACACTCCAACTTCAGAAATCATTCACAAGCCCAGGTTGTTACCTGTGCTTCTGACCAACTGGCTATAAATCACAGGTTCCCACGACCTCCTCCTCTAGTTCGATTAATTCGCTACAGAAGCTCACAGAATTCAGAGAAACATTTTACTTACTCGATTATTGGTTTATCAGAAAAGGATATAACTCAGGAACAGCCAGACGGAAGAGATGCGTAGGGCAGGGTGTGAGGAAAGGGTTCGGAGCTTCTCTGCCCACTGCACCACTCTGCCAGCACCTCCACTGGGTTCACCAACCCGGAAGCTCTCCAAATCCCGTCCTCTTGTTTTTTATGGTGCCTTCATTACACAGGCATGATTGACTAATTAATTAACCATTCCTGATTGAGCTCCGTCTCCAGTCTCTCTCCCCTCCCCAGAGGTCAGGGAATGGGATTTAAACTTGTAGCCCTCTAATCACACGGTTGGATCCGCTGGCAACCAGCCCCCATCCTTAGATGCTTCCAAAATTCACTTCATTGATATCAAAAAGACACCTTTATCACTCTCAACATTTAGGAAATTCCAAGGCTTTTGGAGCTGTAAGCCAGGAACCGTGGACGAAAACCAAATACATATAAGAAAACCATCTGAACGGCCAGATATAGATTTTTCTTATAAATCACAATATTGCGGCAGGCCTCTTGGATCTCTCATACTATACAGGGCATGCTAAAGATCACGGACTAGAATCATGTGGCATCTGACACCGGCTCTCAGACATTGGGCCTTTCTTTTTCGAACCTCGGTTTTCCTCTCCCAAACCTCAAAATCAACATTTTCTGGATATGAACAAATGGGTAGCTTGATCACTTCAGGCAGAGGACTAGTTAATATCCCTAAGTTACAGAAAAGCCTACTTTAAGGGAATCTAAAAAAGCTCTGCTCTAAATTTATTAGGATCTTGCAGAGGTTTAACCATATCCTCTTTCAAGAGCCACTCAAATTGGCAGGTCCTACAAATTAAAACTAGATGTTTCCCTGACAACTGTTGAACTGAGAACAGAAGGGCTCCTGCATGAAGTCTCCATGGAAACCACCCAGTCCCTGCATCTACCATTTACCTTATACTTTGGCTGGCATTCAAGCACATCAAATCAGCAATAAAAACGTAAGGAACTTGGAAGGACTCTGGAGCAATGAAGAATGTCTATGTTTGGTACAGTGAGATTTTCCAGGAAAAAGAAAGCATATGCCCAAATGTCTCAGGACTCAGACTCAGAAATCTGTGCATGCCCAGCCCATTTGTAAAAATACCTTAAAGAGAGATTTAAAACAGTGTACCAGTTTACCTAAGGCTGTCATGACAAAGTACCACAAATTGGGTGGCTTAAAACAATAGAAATTTATTTTCTCATATTTCTGGAGACTGGAACTCGAAAATCAATGTATCACAGTGTTGGTTCCAAGGGCTCTGAGGGAAAATCTGTTCCCCACCTCTTTCCTAGATTCCGGTAGCCCCAGGAGTTCCCTGACTTGTAAATGCTACCCTCTGATCTCCATCTTCACATAGCATTATCCGTGTCTGTGTCTTCACATGACTGTCTTCTTGTAAGACACCAGTCATAGTAGATTAGAGGCCCACTCTACTCCATTATAACCTCATTTTAACTTGATTACATCTGCACAGACCCCATTTCCAAATAAGGTCACATTCCAAGGTACTGACAGGTTAGGACTTCAATTTATCTTTTGGCAGAGGACCCGATTCAACCCATAATGCACTGCATTTATAGAAAGTATTTGATATTACCTATTCACTGTTTGTTAAAGCAAATTGATAGCTCCATTTAATTTGTGGTTTAATCAAAATAGAAGGGTCATACTTGGTCACACAGCCACACTTAATTACAATGAATTCTGAGCAATGCAACCTTTACTCTGGACAGCGATGAGCCCAGCTAAAACTGGAGTTTCTACTGCAAAAGAGAAGCAATCTGGTGATAACTATCAAGGGGCAACCAGAAATCTCTATCACACAGGCAAACAGAAAAATCACTCAAGAAAAACAAGTCAGTGTCCAAATACTCTGGCCCTTAGGTGAGAACTCACTGAAGAAACAAGACCATAAAAGTTAATGGTTCTTAGAAATAACCTTGGAACTATTAAGAAACTAGTTTGTGTCTAATAGAAAACCAAAGGCAAAAGGTACTCAAAGGGCATACAATGAATAGCATCCCAAATTAGAACCACTTAAGGAAAAAAGTCAATCATACACCTACGTACAGGGATTCTTATGGACCCACGTGGCTCCATTTTAGAACAAACGTGGGCCAGGACCTTAGAACATCACCAAATATAAAACTGCTACCTTATTTAGTATTTATGATTTTTCTGATTCTGATCCCTTTAGATCCTATTTTTCTTAAATATGTTTAAATTAAACTTTATTTTGAGATAAAGATTCACATGCAGTTGTAAGAAATGATACAGAGAGATGCTGTGTAACCTTTACCCAGTTTCCTCCCAACGATAACATCTCGAAAAACTATAGTGCAGTATCACTACCAAGGTATTGACATTGATATAGTTTCCATCACAACACAGATTCTTCAAGCTGCCCTCTTATAGCCAAAACCTTCTCTCCTGTCCCTGCATCCTCAACCCCTAAGAACCACTAATCTGGTCTCCATGTCTATAATTTTGCCATTTAAAGAAAGTTATATAAATGAAATCAGAGTATGTAATCACTCAAGATTGACTTTTTCACTCAGCATAATTCTCTAGAGATCCATTCAGGTTATGTGCATCAGCAGTCCATTCCTTTTTATTGCTAAGTAGTATTCCATGGTCTGGATGTACCAGTTTGTTTAACCAGACAGTTTTAAGAAACTGTCACACTGTTTTCCAGAGGGGCTATATCATTTCACCTTCCCATTGGCAAGGTGTGAATGAGCCTGTTTTTCTGCAACATTTCGCGAAGTCACTCTATTTTAGATTAGCTATTCTGACAGGTATGTGGTAATACCTCATTTGGCTTTAATTTGCAATTTCCCTAGTGATGCTGAACATCTTTTCATGTGCTTGTCATTTGTATATCCTCTTCAGTGAAATCTCTCTTTATGTCTTCTGCCCATTTTCTAATTGGATTGGTTTTTTACTGCTGAGTTTTGACTTTTTTTATATATTGCAGATAGTTGTCAGATATGTGGTTTGCAAATATTTTCTCCCATTCTGCAGCTTATCTCTTAACAAGGCTTTCCTGGAGTAAAAGTTTTAAATTTTGATAAAAGCCATTTAATTTTTTCCTTTCATGGATCATACTTTTGGTGTCAAGTCTGAAAACTCTTTGCCTAGTACTAAGTCCCAAAGAGTTCCTCCCATGTCTTTTTTTTAAAAAATATATAGCTTTATATTTTATATTTTAAGTTATTTTTTAACATAGGATGTGAAGGTCTAGGATTTTTTTTTCCTACTGATGTTCAATTAATCGAGCATCATTGGTTGAAAAGGCTATCCTTCCTCCTCCATTTAATGGCTTTTGAGATTTTGTCAACAATCAACTGGGAATATTTCTGTGGATCTATTTCTATGTCCTTTGTTCTGTTTCATTGACCTACGTATTTTTTGCTCCACTAATACCACACAATCTTGATTACTATAGTTATATAAGTCTTGAAATCAGGCAGACTAATTCCTCCTATTTTAGTCGTCTTTTTCAAAATTGTTTTAGCTATTCTAGTTCCCTTGTTTTTCCACATAAATTTTAGAATATTCACATTTATATCTACAAAAAATCTTGCTGGAATTTTTATAGGAATTATCTTAAAGCTGTGTATCAATTTAGGTAAAACCGACATCTTTATTATGTTGTATCTTCTAATCTATTAACATAGCATGATTCTCCATTTATTTAGGTCTTCTTCGATATTTTTCATCAGCATTATGTAGTTTTCAGCATACAAATCTTATGGCATGCTTTGTTAGATTTACACCTATTTTTTGTTAGATTTACACATTTTTTTTATTATAAATGTTATTGCCCTTTCAGTGTCATACGTTCATTACTAGTGTATAGAAATAGAATTGATTTTTGTATGTTTGTCTTGTATTCTGTGACCTTACTGATTTCACTTATTAGTTCTAGGAGTTATTTTGTAGATTCCTAGAAATTTATACATAGACAGTCATATCATTTGCAAACAGGGGCAGCTTTATTTCTTTCTTTCTCATCTATATGTCTTTTATCTCTCTTTATTGCATTATTGCACTGGCTAGAACTTCCAGGGCCGTGGTGAAAAATCAAGATGGGAGCAGACATTCTTGCCTCAGAGATATAACAAGAAACACAAGGAAAATAAAGTAGAATATATGTAGATGAATCTAAATTAGGAGATGGCAAACTAAGGCCTACAGGCCAAATCTAACTCACTGCCTATTTCTGTAAATAAAGTTTTACTGGAGCATAAGCATGCACAATCATTTACATGTTATCTATGGCTACTTTGGCATTACAACAGTGGAGCTGAGTAGTCGTGACAGAGACAAAATGGCCCACAGAGGCTAAAATATTTAACATCTGGCCCTGTATAGAAAAAGTTTTCTGAACTCTGATCTTAATAAACAATGCCTGCATAAAATAATGTCTCATAGAGTTTTATAGTACTAAAATATAAGGTAAAAATAACAAATTGAGAGATGGGAAAACCGGAGTTAAATAAAGATCCTTGCATTGTCCAGGAAAAATATAAACATTAATGGTAGTAATTTTTCACCAAAACATCCCCTAAACACATCCTCTTAGGATTGGAAGGCAGAAAAACCTCCATCTCTTCTCAATTCATTGTTTAACAGTCAAATGGAAGTAGAATCACTCACCCACTAGCATCACTGGGCAGCAAGATATTATGTGTCTATAATAAATCCCTCCATAAAATATCTATAAGGTACTCACCAGTTCCAAACCATCCATTATCATGCTTTTTAGTGCTAGGGTGACCAACCATCCTGGTTTGCCTAGGGCTGTGGGGATCCCCAAGGATGTAGAATTTTCAGCACTAAATCTCAGAAAGTCCAAGTTGCTAACCCTACTTCAAGCTCCAATGGCCCATACAAGTGAAATGGACTGTGTGTGGCATGACTAGTTCTTCTCTTTTCCATTCATTTCTAGTAACCTAGTAAGTAGGCGACCAACTGGAACTCATTAAAGTCAAGCACAGGGCCTCACCTATAGGTGTCACTTATAACTGCTTCCCAAATTATGTCTTTGAAAGAACACAAACTCCACGGCTCCTCAAAGGTGAAAAACGTCAACAACTTAACTGAAGTAGAAGAACTCAAAGCTGTCTGGTCAGGCTCTGTTTTCTCACTTTCCAGATCTCAGTGCCCTAATAAAGGATACCAGTATGTAGCACAGAAACAAAATCTATTTTAATCTAAGAGAATTGGGAAACTTCCAAAGAGCACTGACCTGAAAAATCTTGACAGAGCAGAGGAAATTGATTTTCTACCAAAGCTATGAAGAGGATTACTCAGATTTAGGCCAATAAAAGATTTACATTCCATCCAAGTCTCTATATAACATGATGCACAGATGAAAACATGCTCACGAGCTGACATAGCTGATACGCATTAGGAAGTCCAAAGAAAAAGTCAGCTCATAAGAATGCTAGTCCCAAAGGTAAAAACAATATATAAGCTATATAAAAAGTCTGTAATGAATCACAATGTAATCGGTCTTTCAAATAGCTTTTCATAATTAATTTTTATTCTCATTCTGGCCCCCTTTCAAAATGACTTCCCACGAAACTTCGGTATCAGAAAATACCATCAATCACACATGTATAATGACCAAAAAAAATCCTAAAGTTGATAATGGATATCTTAAAATTACAAAAACCTCCAGCTTCCCAGCTGACAACTGAGAAGCTACACTTCATTTTTATTGTAACCTCTATTAATCATGGTAAGATCCCTGTACACAGCTACTCTTAGAACCAAAAACAGTACTGGTGACCACCTTGACACTGATTGACCTGGGCACCTACACTGGGAAGTGTGTGATGAGAAGGCAGGTCTACCCATCATGTGGCCACTTATTCTGGCTATAATGAAAATAAAAATTAAAGCTGTCTCTTTCACAATGCTCTTCACTTTTGCAAATTTTCTTCAAATCCTAAATTTTTTTCAATCTTCATATGTCTAAGAAAGAAAATATGGTGCATAGAATGTCATCAACAGATAAAGTCAAGAAAAGCTATTACTGTGCAAATGAAGCATGACATTGGGACAGTAGGAGTCAAGAATCAAAGTTAGTGAGCCAGCCTCCACATACAATTGGTCATATCCAACTGAACACGATTTTGAAAGAAAAAAGAAAATACTTAAAGGAAGCAAAAAGCTCTAAGTCAATGCAATCAACAGTGGTTAAAATGATGGGTTGATTCTTGATGTGGAAACGTTTTTGATTTCATGGTTGCACGGTTAGACAAAGTAAATCCACATACCTCTGTACCCAGCCAAGGCCCTTCTGTTATTTCCCAAAGCTCAAACCAAGTGTAATAAACAAAAGTACAGTAAAACGGCTTCAGTAAGAAGACCCGTTAATATCCTCAAGTTTCAGGAAAACCGAATTCAACCTTAAAGATATTATAGAAAAACTCGGGTCTGAATTTTTTTGAAAACAAATCTCCTTTCCGAGAGCCACTCAAATTGATGGGCACCACACATTAACTGGAAGGGGATGCTTCCCAGCAATAGCTGGATGAAGAAAGGAAGGGCTCCTGTAAAATGTCTCCATGGAAACCACCTAGCCTTTGCATCTACCATTTATCTTATACTTTGGCTATCATTCAAGCACATCGAATCAACAATAAAAATATAAGGAAGTTGGAAGGGCTTTGGAAAATAAAGAATTCAGGGCTTGGTACAGGGAGATTTTCCAGGAGAAAAAAAGAAAGCACCAGTAGTCCGAACTTCTCAGGATTTAAGAGGCCTCTCCTAGTTCAATGCATTAAAATACAAATCTCCCAAATAAAGTATGTACGGCATAGCTTTTATATTAAGTATTTGATTTTGCCTATTCACTAAATGTTTATAAAAGCAAATCTATATTTTCATTTACAGTGTGAATGATTTGGGCATTTTAACAAATTAAATCTTGGTTCAGAATTTTAGAATATGAAAAGGAAATGCAATGTATAATTTTGCAACTATGGGAAATAAGAATCCACACATGTGGTTATCGGCCTCCGAGATGACCCCCCCAATGATCTCCACCTCCTAGTATTCATGATGCCCTCATACAGCCCTTTCCCACGTTGTATCAGGGTTGTCTGGGGAACCAACAGATTATGGCAAAAGTGATGATATGTGACTTCTGAGGTGAAGTCATAAAAGATTCTGTGGCTTCTGTCTTCTCACTCTGGGCAAGGCCAGCTGCCATGTCATGAAGACACTCAAGAAGCCCTAAGGAGAAGCCCATGTGGTAAGGAACTGAGGCCTCCTGCCAACAGCCATGTGAGTGAGCCGTCATGAAAGCAGATCCTCCATCTCCAATCAGGCCTTCGGATGACTGTGGCCCTAGATGACAACTCGACTGCAACCTCAAGAGAATTCCTGAGCCAGAACCACCCAACTTACCTTCTCTCGATTCCTGATTCTCAGACACTGCATGAGAAAGTAAGTGTCGTTTTAAAGTGCTAAGTTTTAAGATAATTTGTTATGCAGCAATAGATAATACAATACATAAAAGTTATCACTCAGGCATTGATTTCCTTCATATTGAAACCAATGCTAAAGAGGTAGTATAGCAGTGTGGAAAGAAGACAGTTCTGCACGCAAACAGACTTGGCCCATCACCTATAAGCTGTGTGTTCTTGGTCAAATTACTTAACCGCAGTGTCTTAATTCTTCATCTAAAACAAAATAGAGATGGGAATATCAATTTCATAGAGTATTTGTAAAAAATCAAAATATATATAAAGAGCCTGATAGCAAATAAATATTTACTGTTAGTTCCCTCCCTTTTTTAAGAGATAAATGATTCTGCTAAAATTAAGACAATTTATAGACAGAACTACAACTAAACTGAACTACTGAACCCTAGGGAAGTTGGAAAAGAAACCTTTTTCCATGGACACAAGGAAGACCACAAAGCTATTGTCAGGTTCTGCTACATAATTATAAAAACAAGGGGGCCACTCTGCATGTTAAGTATTTTTATATGTTATTATATTTAATCTTTTCTCAGTACCCCATTGATAAACTAAGTATTACTAAATCAGGGTTTCTCAACCTAGGCACTAGTGACGTCTTGGGCCAGGTAATTCTTTGTTGTAGGGGTTGTCCTGTGCACCTTCCTGAGTTGTGATAAACAAAAAAACCATCTCCAGACACTGCCAAATGCCTCAAGGCAAGGTGTGAAAATCACCTCTGCTTGGGGACCACTGTGCTAAAGCCACCAAATTTTAATGACTTAAACTGACTTTTTTTTCTTTTCTCATGCTACAAAGTCTACTGAGTATTAGGGCTCTCCACAACATTATTTTCATTTTGGTACCCAAGGTGATAGAGCTGTGCCCATGTAAACATCACTGGACAATACAGCAGAAGGGAAAAGAGACATGGCAAACCACATGCTAGCTCTTAAACCCTCTGCCTTGAAGAAAGCACACATCACCTCACCTCATGGGCCATTGGCAAAAGCAAATCAATAGCCAAAGATGATATCAAGAAAGAGACAGTGAATATTTGTAAGCAATATGCAGTCTATCAACCCCCAAAACATCCAGAGGTACTTACATTTTAATCACAAAGAAAAATATTCACAAGAACTTCACAAAACTCACACAATTCCCCAAGACTCAATTCACACCTACACAACACAAACACACACAAAAAATCAACATTCTCTCCACTATTACACTGGTTTGCAAACTATGCTCTATAGAAGTGAAGTTTCTAAAAGTGCTTCAGAGATTCTGTAACATTTAACTCATTTTAATTTCATTTTTTAAATATATTTGATTCCGTTCCTAAGTATATAGACACGAGAATTAAAAATATATGTCCAATTAAAAACCTATGCATGAATGTTCACAGTAGCATTATTTATAATAGCCAAAAAATGGAAACAACTCAAATGTCCACCAATGGATGAATGGATAAACAAAATGTAGTATACCCATAAAGTGGAATATTTGGCCATAAACAGGAATGAAATACTGATACACACTAGAATATCAATGAATCTTTAAAGCATGCTAAGTGAAAGAAGCCAGACACATGACCATGTATTGTATGATTCTGTTTATATTAAATGTCCACAATAGACAAATCTATAGAGACAGAAACTAGGACTAAGGTGGAGCACTGCTAAAGGGTATGGGATTTCTTGTTGGAGGTCATGAAAATGATCTCAGTTTGATTATGGTGATGGTGGTGAGATCCTGTGACTATACTAAAAATCAATGAATTGTACACTTTAAATGAGTGACTTGTATGGCATGTTACTTGTATGGTGATAAACCTTACCGCCCCCCCCCAAAAAAAGTTGCCAGAATAGAAATGGGTATTTTTGTTTTCACTGTTGTCATCTTTTTTTTTCCAGGTCACTGTAAAATAAATGTGATACAATTTTTGCCTATAGGAGGGGATAACCAAAGTCCTCAGGTACAGTGCTTGATTACACTCTGAAGAACTTCCCTACAGGGTGAATAAGAAAATGCAATTTGTAAACAAATGAAGGTGGAGGACCCAGATTCACACACTTGGCGAGGAATAAAAATGAATTTCAAATTTCACAAAAATATGTTTTTTTTCTTCACAAGATGGCACCTGTCTCAGAACCAAGTACCAACTACCTAATCTTCAGCATTCTGCAAGAGCAGTGGTCCTCAACCTCTTTGGCATCAGGGACCAGCGCGCCTATGAGAAGCTGATGTCTAATAATCTGAGGTGGAGCTGAGGCGGTGATGCTAGCGCTAGGAAATGGCTGCGAATACAGATTAAGCTTCACTGCCTCACCTGCCACTCACCTCCTGCTGTTCGGACCAGTTCATAACAGGTCATGCCCCTGTGCTGAAAAGATAAAGGGTGGGCCATGATCAAGTAACAGACCAGAATGATACTTCACATCACAGTGAACTTACTCTACCACCTTTTGCAAAATAATCTTTCAGAGAAAAGCCAGTTAGGGCATTTCATTTAAACCTCCCAGTCATTTTGCCTATGTTTTCTGCATTCATCATCCTAGCCATGAAATGAACCCGTTTCATGGCTAAACCTCTGATCACTCCCTACCAGTGTATGTCTGAGGACAGCTCATAGAGAAAAAGTGAGGGTCCCAACACTCATGGAGCATCCGAGCTCACACCTCTGCCCCACAGAGGATGTGGCACAGGAGAGGAGGAGGCAAGAGGCACCGAGTGAGGAAACTTCTGGGAGAGTGCAACCCCAGTAACATAATCCACAAGAAAGTGAATAGGACCTTTTTCTCCCTTCTCATGGATTTAACAGTGATCTACTGAATGCAGCCCATCACAGACCCAAACGCCTTTTCTTCTTCGACTTCTACATATGGTAATAACTTATCCCCTGAAGACAAATTCTCAAATGAGAAGTCAAAGGTGACTGCAGTGCTTTGTAGGACCCACAAAAGAACCAACAGAAAAAAATTACCTTTCAACTTTTAATCCTTGTTTAAAGATTTTTCCATAAAAGGCACTTAAATAGGAAACTGCTTTCTTAAACTGTGGTCAGAACATTAAGAGATGATAACTCTTATAATCTGCACTCTATCAGGCAAGAGGTTCTTCATTTTTGGTGTCATGGACACTTTAGCAGTCTGGTGAGGCTTTATGGATCCCTTTTAAGAATGTTTTTAAGTGTAAAAAATAAAACGGGATTACATGGGAAGCCAATTGTATTCAAATATTATACTAATTTGTGATATGATGATATACGTGTTTTTATTATGGCATTAAGTATCAAGAAATAGCAGGAACTCTAATAACTGCCGAAATTTTGTAGTAATTAGCAGAAATTATATTGTAAGATATCTGCTACAGCTGTGATACAATATGAAACTGATTTATTGATGACAGTCACAGGTGCTTTTTTGCCTGCATTCATTAACTGATGAAAATGCTAAATACTCACTGTTAGTCAAAATAAACATGTACTTTTTTCTCCATCCAAGGTGAGGATCCCTTCGAATTCTATTTACAGATCCCCTGGAGATCTGAGAACCCAGGTATAGAATCATGTTTAAAAATGAGTTATAACCTAAGATGTGAATCCTTCCCAGAGGGATGCAAGTTTTCAGATGTCTGCATACACCATTTAGAATGTTTTCTTTATAAACGACATAAATACGAAGGGTTGTGTTCTTTGTGATTTTTTAAATACTACTAATGCCCAGCACATAAGAAAGTGAACATACATACATACATACATACATAGCATCTACACCTGGAATAAAAGAAGTAACCCATGTTCACTTTTATTCTGGACATGCTCTTGACATAAATCCTGTTGTTAGACTTGGCCCACTGCCTAGAATTTTATCTGGACTAGCCCTTAACCATGGGAGAAAAAGCAAAATTTATACAACCCACAGAATTTATCCTCCGCCTACCTCCTACACTTCTTGAGATTGTTCTCAGATTTCTTAATCAATATTGAAGCAAGTAAAGTCTCCTGTGGCTATGAATTTTGGCACTCTTAATGGTATCCATAGAAACGTCCTAATTGAAAACATTCAGTTCCCATTGGATCATCTTATCCCATGAAGCATTTAAGAGAATTCATTTAAATTTGCTCACATATTTGACACTCTATAAAGAGTCTTGCAGTGCTAGGCAATACAGATACGAGGGGAAACCATATTTTCAGCATTCAAAATAATTCTGAGGAACTGCTCATGGGCACTCGAAACCCTGACTAGGATGAGTCTGCAATCCTTGGTAAATTTACCATTTTGTCTATAATATAAACAGCACTCACAAGTTAGGCAAAGCTTACCAGAAATTTCCCCTTTTTACTATATTAAAAACTGACCATTTATTAACTTACACCATAAAAGATAAGATGTTAGAAGCTGGGAGCCACTTGGTTTGTCACCTTTCTTTGTATATGTTACTAAATGGCCCACAATTTCTAGTTACAACCAACATTGCTTTTCCTACTTTAAAGATCCAGTGCTATAAATGATAAACACAAGGTCATAAATAGATCCAGCTCTACTATTTTCCTCTTGTCTAAGGCACATCTGTTTTGTGTTATGAAATGGTACTAGGGTGAAAGGGTAGAGAATCAGATGCTGCCAGTAAGAAGGGCCATTTTATCCTTTTATACCTCCTCCTTATGCATAAAAACTTAGGATTATTGCAACTGAGCCCAAGCCTTACCTTTCCCCATTCCACATCCCAGTGATGCTACTCCTCCTCCTAGCGCTGTAGTGCTCACTCAGCAGGAGCAGCTCAAAAAAAAAAAACACAAGGGCACAGAGAGAGCATGGATACCAGCCAAGGCTGACAGAGTTTCAATAACCTGGGATTAGAAAAGCTGTACAAACATATTTATCATCAAGATGTTTCAACTTGTTATTATCAGCTTACTTTTATTGAGTAAAAGGTCTTCTTGCTCACTCCAGATGGCCAGGAGAGCATTAGAAAACCATTTCTTAAGGGTGGTGCTCGGTAATCCAAAATAAGCCAAAAAGCTGAACCTCTTGCTATTTGGACAACTCATCATCCTCGCAAAGAGCAGAGGAAATGAAGTGTTTCTTCCTTCCTTCAGGTTTCCACCCTAACTGAGTTATAAACATGACAAAATAAAATGATACATATCACAATCCCAATACCAAATATAATTGCCAATATTTAACCGAATTTAAAAGAGGCTTTCGTTTCATCACCACCCTGTAAAAAGTACAACTGCCATGATGTGAAAAGCCCAAGTTGTGTGGAGAGTTCCCAGAGGATGAGATACCACATGGAGAGAGATTGGCCACGGACACTGAGGAGCCATACCTAAGAATGAAGAAGCCATCTTGGAAGTAGAACCTCCAGTCCTGGCCACGCAACTAACACCATCTAGAGCAGAGATGAAGTGACCAGCTTAGACTTTCTGAATCTCTGACAAAACTGTGAGCATTGTTACTGTAAGCCACTAAGTTCTGGGATGGGTTTTTAGGCAGCAATACAGAACCAACACTCATCACCTCTTACATGAGCTCTGGTACCACCAGAGAAGCAACAGTGACAAGACAAAACTGGAAAATGAACAAGGGTCCTTCCAGCTGGGTTAGACTTCAGAGTCATTCATTCTTAATCCTCAGGCAGAAGTTAGTTACAGCAATAAATGTACTGCATGACTTCTGGCCAACTCATCCCAACAGATATCATTAAGCCCTTGGGGTACTAACGGTGAAAAGCTACTTCATTCAAGCCAAGGTCTCTCAATAGCAGGACCTTGGAGTAGGACCCTAAAGTAACTGCTGACTCTTCAGCTAAATGACTTCTTGCCACTAGGAATCTTTCCCACCTGTGTGAACCCCAGAGAAATCCTATAAACTGTTTGGCAGGTACCTAATCAACAATAGGTTATGTAATCTATCAATATGCTAATCCCTCGAGAGCAAGACACTCACAGAGTCTCTCTTCCATCTACAGCCTGAACCAAGGAATCTAACAATCCCAAGGCCTTGTCAAACTTATCAAGGAAATGAGACAGACACCTGACACCATATAGCAAAAGACTGGGTGAGTCATCTGGGCGATTTTATTATTTGAGTGTTTTTTAATCTATAGTTGTTTCTTCGGCTCCAGCAAACGAGGACATGTAGCCATGCTGTCTATATTCTTTATTTTTTTAATTTTTTTTAAATAAAAATTTGTCTGTGGGGAGAGGGTACAAGGGTTGGGGGCTGGCCAGCCATAACCCCATGAGCCTCCCGAGTCCAGCCTTCTGGCCTCCACACTGGCTGTTCCCTCTCTCCCAACACTGTCCCCCCAGATTGGTGTTTATATTCTATGGTGCTATTAAAATTAGTTCTAATAAATATTCCTAACATAGAAGAATGACTGGGAGTGAGTGAGCCCTCAAACACTGAGCAATGTTACTAAGAATAAAGAGCTCTTTCTACTCTGCAATTTTTTTACAGTTTTGTCCCAAAGCACTCTTTGGAGAGAAGTTACTTTCGTAATGTTTTTACAAACCAGGAAATAGGGACATGCAAAGGCTGCAGTGAGAAAGTGCCTTAATGAACCCTGGGCCTCTAACACTGCTAAAATTAATTCCAATTTATATGTATCAACACCCATCAAGCCACGTACAAAGGCATGGATGATTTGAATGACTCTACCCAACTGGTTAGACAGCCAAGATGGAAAACATAACAGGCAATTTAAGCTTTGGTCTGCCACCCTAGAAGAATAATTTTACCTTTCCCTGCCCTTATCCCATCCAAAATACCCTGCCCCCAGAGGTAAAAATTATCAAACGAATGATTATTTCTGTCAACTTCCAAAATAAAACTACTTCCTTTACCAGGATCTAGCATTACTAGATAGTAATTCCTACAAAATGCAGAAATTGCTCTGTACTACCTGGCAAATAATATTTTTATTATAGTCCTCATGTGGGAGAAAAAGTTGAGTGACCTTATCCCAGATAACACAGGAAGCTGGTGTTTATTCTAAAATGTACTGGAATATAAAATGAGGTTACCAGGAGCTGGGAGAGGGGGATGGAGAATTACTGTTTAATGGGTGAGAGTTTCTGTTTGGGATGATGAAAAAGTTCTAGAAATTGATAGTGGTGATCGTTGCAAATATACTTAATGCCACTGAACTGTACACTTAAAATGGTTAAAATGGTAAGTTTTATGTACATTTTACTACAATAAAAAATTTTTAGGAAAAAAAATGCCTGCATGAGGAAATAAAACAGTCATAAATGGCTAAATCATGCATTAAAATTTCACTGGTAGAAAATGACTCAAGAAAGAAAAGTTAGAACAGTTTGGATCTTGTGTTACATATTTGTCAATCTGAACAGTTTTGAAAGCCTTTTCAATCATAATTTTCAATCTAAACACTGTTATAAGAGGCTTCACAGTGTGGATCACTCTGATATTTCATATCTAAAAACATTTCAGGCTTAAACAACACCGAAACCAAATGATCAAAATTTAAATCACCAGTGAGGTGCAACGAGACATCATGTGCCTCCTGATGAATTTAATACCTGAGAAGGACACATCGCTTATGCAATCTCTAGACAAAAGTGCATAATCTGACTCTAAACATGGAAGCCACCAACCAAACCCAAATTTGATACATTCTACAAAACAGTATTATGAAATGTCATTATTCAAAATGTCAATATCATGAAAGACAAAAAAAGGCTTACAGGAACTATTCCAGGTCAAAGGAAACTAGAGAGCCATGACAAATAAATTCAGTAGGTGATCCTGGGCTGGATCTTGTATCAGGAAAAAACAAAAAGGTTCCAACAAAAAACATTTTGGAGATAAATGGTAAAATTAGAATGCAGACTGCAGAGAAGAATTGCACTGATATTAAATTTCCTAAATTTGAATAATTGCATGTGCTTGTAAATTTAATACTTCAGTGTAAAATTGTTGAAAACAGTATCTTGACTAGATACTGTGAGACTAAAAAGAAGTGTACGTATATGCTGTAATCTAGCTAGTGAAAGTGTTTCTCACATGAGTATGGGTTAGCACATCTGAAACTAACTTGTGTGTCCACTAGAATTAAATAGAAAAATATGTTTCAACTATTAAGGCATAAAAGGGCATGATATATGCAACTTAATATCAAATGGTTTAGGATGGATGGATGGATGGATGGATGGATGGATGGATGGATGGACAGATAGATGGATGGATAGATGGATGGATGGATAGATGGGTGAATGGATGGATGGATGGATGACAAATAGATGGTTGGATAGAAGAGAGGAAGGGAGGAAGGAAGGGAGGGAGGGAGGAAGGAAAGGGGGGAGGGAGGGAGGAAGGAAAGAGAAAGAAAATATGCATATATGGAGGAGAAAAAATAAGGCAAATATGACAAATGTTAAGTAAATCTAGGTAACAGGTATACAGGATTTCTTGATACTACTCTTAAAACATTTCTGTCAGTTTGAAATTACTTCAAAATAAAAAGTTTAGCCTGGGCCCTTGAATCACTACATGGCAGAACACCTACATAACCAAAAATACCTACATTGGGAAGAAAAGCTCCTGTTGTGTTAAGCCCCTGAAAGTTGGGGTACACAGTTGCTAGTGTTACACTAACTAGTATGATAGAACTTTAGTGTAATTGATCTTTGTTTCTTGTAGGGCATGGCTCTATTTTACTTAATCAAATATTTATCACAAATACTCAAGGAAATAATATGAAATGAAATGGATATGGATCCACCAATGAGTGATAAAAATTAATGGGCAAAAGTTTGAGGAGAAATGAGTTATTTGCATAGTCTCAAAGCCTCTTTCTCATGATACTTAAACTACAAGGGGAAAGATATCCTGCAGACACTAACCTAAGGAATCAAGGTAAATGTCACCAGTAATAATGAACTCCCTGATACAATGTACTGAAAAGGATGCATCATCTTTTTTCTAGTCATCTTGCCAAAAAGGCACAACCTTATTCAAATCATAAGAAAACATCAAACAAACCCAAATTGAGGGACACTCTCAACACTCTTCAAAGTGTCATGAAAAACAAGATTAAAAAACATTACAGACTAGATGTGTCTAAGGAGAAATAACAACTCAATGTAATATGAAATCCTGAATAGTATCCTGGAAGAGAAACAGACCACTAGTGGAAAAACATGAAATCTGAAAAAGGTCTGTAGTTTAGTTAAGAATATTGTACCAATGTTCATTTCCTGTTCTTGATCATCATACTATAATTAGGCAAGATATTAACACTAAGGGAACGGGGTGATACAACTTTTCTAAAAGTCATTTTCCATAAGCTCATCTCTTGAGTGACTGAATATTCCTACGGGAATCAACATACATGGTAACCTCTACTCCCACTCAAAACTCCACTAGAACAATAATAAAGGGCTCTCTTTTAAGGCTTAAACCTACAAGAACAAGCCAAAGAACAAAATTATGGTGGGGACACAGAAAACAGATGGACATATAGTGATTGCAGGAAGTGGAAACCAAGAGGTCAATTCATACAACAGACTCTGGGAAATGACCCAACTCCCTCTGAGGTGTAAACAGAGCTGGAAGCAGGAGGATAACAGCATTTCAAACCCAGGACACAATTATTTTTAGGTAGCGCTAAGAAAACACTAGATATGGCATAATACATTGCCACTTAACATTTATCTTAGACTTATCAAAGGAGCTCTTTGAGACAGATTTTTTCATTTATCATTCATATACATAAAAAGGAAAAATCAGTAAAATTAGTTGTTGAAGGTTTTCCTAAAATTTTCTTCACATTCAGAATTGGACTCATGTCAATCTTTTTGACTAAGAGTGGTCAATGTCCATATTCTTCCACAGTGTTGTTCTCTGTACCATGAACACCATTCGGTGATGTAGCATTGCTTTAAAGAATCCATTAAAAGAAACTGGAACTATTAGTACTCAGCTTTGAAATTATGTAAAGCTAGATTACTTTTGACTCCTGCTTTGAGTTTGCTGCTAAACACTAGAGGAGCATCCAATTTACCACCTCTCTCACTACCCCCACCTCCCACCCATTTAGTTCCTAAAAGTTAACAGTGTTCCATTCTAGACTCCAGTATCCTTTTCCAAGCCACTAACACACAATCTGCAAGCTTTGATGAAATGTAAGATACCATTAAGTGTGAAATGTCCAAATTTAAGTGTGTGTGGGAGGATGGGAGCCATGTGCCTCAAAAATAAATACAACAAATCAAGACAGTGTGGTACTGGCATAATGCTAGAAATAAAGATTGATGGACTAGACTGGCTGGTCCACACATAAACTCTTATGTTTTTGGTCAATTGATTTTGGACAAGGGTTCCAAAGCCATTCAATGGGAAAAGAAAGATGCTATGACAACTTTGCAACAAATGATACTAGGACAACTAAATACCCATATACAAAAGACTGGAGCTGAACCCCTACCTCACACCATATATGAAAATTAACTCAAAATGGATCAAAGACCTAAATATAAGAACTAAGACTATAAAACTCTAAGAGGAAAACCTAGAGGTAAATCTTTGTGATCCTGGATTAGGCAATGGTTTCTTTTTAATTTTTTTTTTAATTTTTATTTTTCAATTAGAGTTGACATTTAATATTATTTTACATTAGTTTGGGGTTACAGCATAGTGGTTAGACATTTATATAATGTATGAAATGATCCCTCTGATTAGTCTAGTACCCACCTGACACTATACATAGTTATATTATTGACTACATTCCCTATGCTGTACTTCACGTCCCAGTGACTATTTTCTAGCTCCCAATTTGTACTTTTTAATCCCTTTAGTTTTTTCACCCAGCCCCCCAACCCCCATCCCATCTGGCAATCACCAGTTTGTTCTCTGTTATCTATGAGTCTGTTTTTGTTTTCTCTGTTCATTTATTTTGTACCTTAGATCCCCCATATAAATCATATGGTATTTGTCTTTCTCAGTCTGACTTATTTCACTTAGCATAATACCCTCTAGGTCCCTCCATATTGTTGCGAATTGTAAGATTTCATTTTTTATGGCCAAGTAATATTCCATTGTATACATATATCTTCTTTATACAATCACCTATTGATAGACACTTAGGCTGCTCCAATATCTTGGCTATTGTAAATAGCACTGCAGTGAACACAGGGGTGCATATATCTTTTTGAATTAATGTTTTGGTTTTCTTTGATTAAATACACAGAAGTGGAATTGCTGGGTCAAAAGATATTTCTATTTTTAATTTTTTGAGAAAATTTCAAACTGTTTTCCGTAATGGCTGTACCAGTTAGACAATGGTTTCTTAAATATGACACCAAAAACATAAGCAACAAGAGAAAAAATTAATTACCTCGCTAAAAATTTAAAATGTTTGTGCTTCAAAGAAGTAAAGGCCCATGAAATGGGAGAAAAAATTTTTTAGGTCACTTATCTGATAGGGGACTTATACACAGACTACATAAAGAACTCTTACAACTCATTATTTTATCAAGACAAATAACTCAATTTAAAAATGGTCAAAGGATCTAAATAGACATTTCCCTAAAGAAGATAAACAAATGGCCAATAAACACATGATATCAACTTCATTTGTCATCAAGGGAATGCACATTAAAACCACAATAAAATACCATTTCTCGCCCACTAGGATGGCTATAATTGAAGACAGATAATAAATGTTGGTGAGTATAGGAAGAAACTGGAACCCTCACATATTGGTGGGGATGTAAAATGGTGCAGCAGCTTTGGAAAAGAGCCTACCAGTTTCTCAAACGGTTGAACACAGTTACTGTATGACCTAGCAATTCCACTCCTATGTAATTAACCAAGAGAAATGAAAACATACATTCACACAAAAACTTGTAGACAAATGTTCATAGCAGCATTACTCATCATAACCAAAAGTAGAAACAACCCAAAGGTCCAT
Organism: Rousettus aegyptiacus; assembly: GCF_014176215.1. Taxonomy (NCBI): domain Eukaryota; kingdom Metazoa; phylum Chordata; class Mammalia; order Chiroptera; family Pteropodidae; genus Rousettus; species Rousettus aegyptiacus. The sequence goes on along the minus strand of NW_023416312.1, from coordinate 5,200,301 downwards.
TAATTGATGTATGGATTAAATACATTGTGGTATATCCATATAATAGGATATTGGGCCATAAAAAGTACTGACACATGCTACAACAATGGATGAACTTTGAAAATGTTATTCTCAATGAAAAAAAGACAGTCATAAATGACCATATATTGTACAATTTCATTTATATGAGATGTCCGGAACAGGCAATTCCATTCATATAGAAAGCAGAGTTGTCCAGGGATAATGGGATTGGCGGTGACTGCTATTGGGTATAGGGGTTCTTTTTGGGTTGATGAAAATATTCTAGAAATAGATAATGAATGTACTAAAAACTGAATTGTATACTTTGGGTGAGCTATATGATATGTGAATGATATCTCAATAAAGCTGTTATTTAAAAAATGAGGAAATGAGAGACAAAGGAGAAAACATATTTTTTAAAAATGACTGCATGAAAATTGAGCGTATTATATCCAACAGGGTGAATACAAAAGATATAATCTTTATCACATACAGGATTTATTAAATTAAAATAGAACGATCAGTGCCAGTGTCTTAGGATTACTAAAGTATCAATGTTTGCATGTTAGTTGAAAGTCCAAAAGTCAAAAGCAATATAGTTATAAATAAATAGAGCTAGAGGAATTATAATTACTGACCTAGCAAAGGAAAACACTAATTAGTAAAACGATAAAAGTCATTACTTCCCCTCATTTGAAATGCGTTAAAAGCATTTATTATGAAAACCAAGATAGGCATACAGAGCTGAAATCAAATATATTTGAGCTATGCTGTAATACATGAACCCAAGCTGGTGAAAACAGTAACATTTAGTGGAAGAGAGGAAAATATAATACATACCAAAAGAGAATTCAAATACATATGAACCTGTATATAAATCCAATCTGCTCTAATTATTCAGTATAACCTTCCATCCTAGATATAGAAGACTATAGAGTAGAGGTTGGCACATTTTTCCTGAAAATAGTTTAGGTTCTGCGGACTATACAGTCTGTTACAACTACTTAACTGGGCCCCTGTAGTATGAAAGCAGCTACGGACAATACATAAATACAAGTGTGGGTGTGTGCCAATAAAACATTGTTTATGGAAACTGAAATTTGAACTTTACATAATTCTCACATGTCATGAAACATTTTTTTTTCCAACCATTTAAAAATGGAAAAACTGGACATGGTTCCATAGTGTAGCAGTTAGCACGTCTGCTTTACATGCAGAAGGTCCTGGGTTTGTGCCCCAGTGAAGCCACAGTCCATGGTCTATGGCCATGCCACCCTGAACAAGCCCAATGTCTGATCTCAGAAGCTAAGCAGGGTCGGGCCAGGTTAGTACTTGGACGGGAGATCACCTAGGAAGACCAGGTGCTGCAGGCATAAATAATAATAATTAAAAAATAAGAATAAATAAAAATAGAAAAAACAACCTAAGCTCATAGGCCATACCAAAAAATATAAATAAATAAATAAATAAATAAATAAATAGGCAACATAATGGACTGTACTTTGCCATCCCAATAGCAGAATGCTTTCAGTATTAGAAACACTTCAACATACTGAAAAGCAAGAAGGAGCAACCAAGTTTTACACTGCACAACAAAATTAACTCACCTGAAACAGAAAAGCATAAGTATGCCTCGTCTGGAAAATAGTGACAAAAAATTATTTAAAATGCTTATGGAAAGTGTGTTAATACACAAAAAAGTTCTAAGAGTAGTACTGGATACACAGCAAGCCACTCAACAACTATTTCTGATATGATTAGCAAAAGACATTCGTACTGACTCCGAGGGAAAAGACAGAGGCCATGATTCCATTTCTGCAGTAGTACAATGCATATCAGAATTAGAGAGATGACTTTTAGGTTCAAAATTCCCAAGCATGGTATTTTCTCGAGTCTAAAATTCTCAAAACTAGAGTAAATTTTATCTCAGCATCAGGAAGTTGCTATTTATATATGAGATAAATGTCTAGAAGAAAGGTGAGAAGATGACAAAATGTTTGAGAGTTACTGCTCTAAGAAATTGCCCAAAGGATTTCTCAAAGGAAAAATTAAGGTTAGGGTCAAAATTCCATCCTTGGCTACACATGTGAAGCCAATGCAAAAATCAGCCAGGGGACGGACTTTCACTAAGGATCCGTTCCATTTAAGGAACTATAAGAAGTTAATATTTGATAAACAGCTCAGAGCTCATCTATTCCACCTGACCACTTACTACTTCTTAGTTTAAAGTACAAGGCAGTTAGGCAGAACCATTTGTTCAAGAACGAGAGACGTATACTACTTGCTCCCTCCCCCCCCCCACCACCAAATCTTGTGTTGTACACCCTGTAGCACCAAGAGAAAGAGAAACCATTTACTTATCATTGTAAGAGGTGGCTCCAGCCATTATACTTAGCTAACCTGCAAAGGAAGGTTTATAATTCATAATTAAACAGAGCACCATTACCTGCCTATTCCAGATAAAATTGCATTTTATGAGAAAAAAAATCAATACTCATTTTGATTTCACAACTTTAAACAATGGAATGCTGACAAAGAACCCTGCTATACATTCACCCAACCACCTGTCACCAACATCACCCTCGAACACAAAGGGCTATTTTTATGTAGTACATTATGGAGATAGATAATATCCCATTGCCATGGCAACAAGTTTTCCAGAAGATACGTTAGTCTATGAAAAATGTAAAAGAGAAAAGAGTTGTTTCTTTGCATGTGCCTTTACTTTACAGTACATGAGGAGAATTCTGCTTTTTTTAAGGCTTCAGTTTACTCAACAGGACTTTTAGTGAGTTTGAGCAACGTACAAAGAAATCCTAAGTGTATATGTATACACATACAGCAAAGTTTGGGCAAAGAAGAGTCCCTATAGGAATCCTACCCTACAGAAAAAGAAAAAAGCCAAACAAAGGCAAAGCCATACCCCAGACATTATAAGGCACTTTCTACTCCTCTGAACGAATTCATCTCTGGTTCTATGGTGACCTTTCGCACCATGTGCAGCTACTTCTCCTGACAGAATCTCCAAGAAGGCCACTCAGTTGCCATATTTTCTCCAGCACCCTGAACAAGCACAAACACTGCAACTCATGGAAATGCCCCACTCTGATCAAAAAGCACGCATGCCCTGTATCCAAATGCAGACAGACAGCCCAACAGTCCTCAGGGTTTCTCTAGAGAAGAGCAAAATCGCAGCTTGGATGGGCCAGTTGCCCCTGTCTGGCCCTCTCTTATTCCTCCTGTTGGCCTTACACCCAGGCCCTGCTTGGCATGAATGGACTTCCTTCGCTCCCCACACCAGCCATGCCCCATTCTCCAGGGTGGTGCTTCCCAGACCAGGTTGCAGCCTATGCTGGCTTTTACTCCATTTGTTCCTCAGAGCCACTCCCAGCCCTTTTTAATCCCCTCTGCTCAGGAGGCTGGCCTCTATAGCTTCAACATCCAGGCTCCCCTGCCTCTGGCTTCCATTTGGGTGAGGACAGTAAGAGGCACTGCAGCATATCAGGTAGCAGGAGACAGAGTGGGTTATCTGTTCCTCAGCCCACCAGCTGTTCCCTGGCCACAGTTCTGGCAATGGATGCTTTCTTCTAGACTACTGTGTCTGTAAGGCAGCCACCTTTCACAGTTCCAGGAATGACATTCCCTTCCCTTGCTCTTTCAGCTCTAGGGACAGCACTGGCTTCCTGCTACTGCTAGTCTCTCCATGCCTCATCACCTGTTTTCAGTAAAACCCTCTGAGCATGCCATTTCCTGCAGGGCCCTGAATGATACACAGCCTTACCCCAATTTATGATGGCTTCCCTGGCTTCAAAGTTTGATCAGCCTTGACCTTAGACTGTTCCATGTTCTGCTTCACTGTACCACAGAAGCGCCTTAGAAATGGCCCAAAACCCTTACTCAGATGCACACCTATGGGATTACCCTTTAAACAAGAACTCTAATATTTACACTGAACTGCTATGAAAGCAACAGCCTCTCCATTAGGACACCATCAGGAAACCTCCCTTTATTTTTAGTCTGTCTCCTTGACAAAGACTGAATTTCAACCCAAATAAGTATGAAAGGTATTGCCAGAAGTCACTTATCTCTGTAACCTTGAGCAAGTTACTGAACCTCTGTGCCTCTATTTTATTTTCTTCAAAAAGGAGATGACAATAGCTATCTCGTGGTTTGGTTGTGAGAATTAAATGAGATGAGCATTCTACAAGTTATAATACGAGGCCAAATACATGATAATCAGTAAATAATTGGTAACTGCTACTATGAAGGTGATCATCATGCATCTACAACCAGAGTCAATTTAGGCCAGGGGCCATTTGGCAATGTTTGGAAACATTTTTGGCTGTTAATACCTGGGGAAGGAATAGATACTGGCATCTAGTCGATAGAAACCAGGTGTGCCGCTATACATTCTACAGTGCACAGGACGGCCCAGCAGCAAAGAATGCCCCAGACCAGAGTGTCAATAGTGCTGAGATAGAGAACCCTTGATATAGAACAACAAATACAGTAAACGAATCTAAAACATCCACATACTAAACTGCACATGCTTTACTTCCATTGCCGTCTCTCAGTAACAGGACTATAAAAGTACTGGAGCATATGCAAAGGAGAGGAGTTAAAACATTTTTAAATTAAAGGAGATCCCAAAGAAAAAAATCAAAAAGCAAACACACCAAACATCTCCAGGGCAAAAAGCTGTCCATGCATAATCATTTGTTTTTCACAAGGCTGACCCTGAACTAAGGGGGAAATAAAGAGATTATTGTATTAAATATGTTCTTTTGAAGGCATCAAGGGCAAACATTACGCATTTTAGAAAGCCTGCTTTAAAAAAAAAAGATCCTTAATTGCTGGCGTTTATGGGATTTACTTGTTAGTCAGGAAATTAACACAGGTGAACCACTTAATTACTCCTTGGAGGCTGAATGAAGATATTTTTCTGTAAACCAATGGTAAAGTGTTAGAAATGAACAAAGTCAAAGCAAACATTCACTACTAGCTTAATGTTAATAGCCTCTCCTGGTCGTGAATTAAGTTGTAAAGATAGCTGGGTTTCCAGTCTGCTAAAATCACTTTTTCCTTCAAGTCCATAGTCTAGACAGTCAAGGGAGCAGAGATAATAGTGGTAAATAAAAGAGGCCTAACAGCCAACTGACACCTGCTCCAGAGGGACTCTCCAGAGCCAGGCGGAGCTGAGAGGGCCAGAGAGAAAGGTCAGAAGCAGAGAGAGCTCAGAGCCAGGCCTGCAGGGACCCCAGGGACCGAAGGGACTGAAGGCTGAGGTCCTGGAGGAAGCACCTGAGCATTTACTCACTCCCGCTTCCTTCCCCCTTGCAAGATGGACTAGAGGGGGAAGGACCACAGTAGCCTTACGGAATCTCATTCCTGACAGGGCTTGCCAGCACCACCACTGCCATTCCGACTGTGGAAATAATGAACCTCGAAGACCTGAAATTTCGAGTCCTGACAACTCTACATAGCAGGGCTTCCTCACTGTTTTTGTGCTGTGGCCCCCTCCGGAAGTCTGCATGGACCTCTTCTTGGAATAATGTTTTTAAATGCATAAAATTAAACACTTAAAATACATAGGATTATAAACAAAATATGTTGAAATACAGCTATCAACATATTAAAAAACAAGTTTGTGGTAGTAACACATATGTTTAGTAACACAATGAATAAGATTAGCCAATGAATCTAAACTATTGTAAATTGTCATTGAAATACCTGCAACAATTGTAATATGATTTAAAAACATTCTATTTCTACAGGTGATAAAGCCACAGGTACTGCTAATGCTGCTGTGTGGTTTGTTGCCTGCACGCATCACAATGTAAGGAACTGCTCGATTTCAGCTAGGGGTTACTATATAGATGTACTCTTCCCACATCTAAATCTACAGACATCTGGGACCTGCTTTAGAGTATTCTGTGCAGGAGTGGCATGCTGGGCATTCACATATGCTTTTTCACTTTTTTCCTGCCTCGTACTAGTTGAGAGGGAAAACGAACTGCCTAAAGACTAAAATTGAAAATAACTAAGAAGATACACATTTGCCAGTTCTACTTGGCATAAGAAAATGAATTATACATGAAAATGTTTTTTGAGAAGATAAAAAAATTTGAAACGAGTAGTTAAGCAATACACACACACACGCGTGCGCACACACACACACACACACACACTTTATTCTGGCCAAAAAACACTAAACAGAGTAATTTCCTACTTCAGAAAACGGAAAGGCAAGTGTAATGGAAAGACCCTAAGGTGCCCCCAACCCCAACTAATTCTCACTTCCTGGTGTCTATGCTTTTGTATAATCCTCTCCACTTGAGTGCAGACAGAACCTGTGACTTGCTTCTAACCAACAGAGTATGGCAAAGCCAATGGGGTGTCACTCATCTAAGCTGACTAGAGAGAATCTCCTGCTGGCCTTAAAGGAGCAAACAGCCATGTTATGAACTGCCTGTGAAGAGGGAACATGCCTGTTCCATGTCACAGGGAACTGTGGGTGGCCTCTAGAAGCTGAGGGCTTTAGTCCTAAAATCATAAGGAACTTGAATTCTACCAACAACCATGTGAGCTTAGAAGAGGTCTCCAAGCTCCAGAAAGGAATGCTGCCTGGCAAACACTTTGATTTCAGCCTTGTTAAACTCTGAGTTAAAGACCCAATTAAGCCATGTCAGGACTCCTGACCCATAGAAACAAGGATAATAAATATGTGTTGTTTTAAATTTAAACTTGAGGAAATTCATTATAGAGCAATGGATAACTAATGCCGTAACCAATAGAGGGGGTGACCAACCACCCCAGTTTGCCTAGGACTACCTTGGTTTGAAAACTCAAAGTCCCATGCCACAGGAAACCCCTCAGTCCTGGGCAACCGAGGTTCGTTGGTTGCTGCTATGAACTGAACATGTTTGGGCTCCTGAAATTCATATGCTGAAATCCTAATGCCCAATGTGATGGCATGAGAAGGTGAGGCCTTTGGGAAATGCTTAGGCCATGAGAGTGGAGCCCTCATGAATGGGATTAGTGCCCTTATAAGGCACTAATGTCTCTGACATTGCTCCAGAATGAGCAATAAATATCTGTTGTCTATAAGCCACCAGTCTGTGGTATTTTCTTATAGCAGCCAGAATGGACTAAGACAAATAGATGCACACCAATAGCCATGTACTGAAGAACAGAATGATAATAAATACAAAATACTAAACATTTATCTTTAGAAAACCAATAGAACATTTCAAAAAACCTGGAAAGGAACCAAACCTCTCTAAAAAGTTACCAAAACAACTCAAGATTTCCTCAAAACTAATTTTCTATACCCTTAAAGTAGGGCAGTCCCTAGTTATGAGTGTGACACTGGAACGACATTCAAATCTACCTTGTATTTCTAAGTCTTCACTTTGTTACTTTCTCAGTCTCCCGATTAGTTACCCCAATTATTCTAGATCGGTTCTCAAACATCATTATCTTAAAGACTGCCAGTGGCTGCATTGCGTGGAACCATCACTCAATCTTGCCGCATGGTCATAAACTTCCGTACTTTTTCTGCCCAGATTAAACCTCTACATGTTCCCATCTGCTCTTATCACCCCCAGATTTCTTCCTTAAAGATAAAACCTATGAATCATATGATGTCCGAGACTTGCTTCAGGATAACAGAAGGATAGAAGGGAAAGAGAACAAAAATGGGAATAGAGATGGAATCGAATTGACCATGTATCGATGGTTGTCGAGCCCGGGTGGCAAGTGCAGAGGAGTCTGATGCACTTTTCTATCTATTTATTTGAGATTTTTCATTTAAAAAAGAGATGACAATAAAAATTTTAAATTTTTAAAAGATGAAGAAAAAAGCGATTCTATGAAAGCCTAATCAATTAACTCAAAGGTCCTCTAACACTCTCAAGAATATCAGTGTGCATTTCTCTATCTATGAAGGCATTTTTAAAATTCGTACATGTTTAGAACAATCCCCCTCATGTGACATTCTATATAAAGAAAATTGCCACCTACTTTCCTTAGGCATAAAGGTCTCTACAGCACCATAATGATAAGACATTGTAAGAATAGATAATAAAGATTTTTTAAAAAGAAACAAATGAACGAGAGCTACATATGTCAACAAAGATGAATCTCAAAAATGAATCTCAAAAACATAACGAGAGGAAAAGCAAGTTTTGTTTGAAAACTGAAAGTCCATTGTTCCGGGAAATCCCTCAGTCCTAATAAATTCAGGTTGGTTGGTTGCTGCTATGATCTGAATGTGTTTGTTTCCCCAAAAAGTCAATGAAAAGCAAGCAGAAGGTTATAAAGAGCATGATACTCCTCATTTTAAGTCGAAAAGCCATACAAAACAATGTATTCTTTTAATGACATACATACACTATATATACATATATGTACATACACATCCACGCACAATATACATATGCACACAATAAATACACATACATATAATAAAGTATTAAAAATTTTTCCAAATCATGCACAACAAATTCAGGACAGCAGTAACCTCTAGAGTAGAGAGAGAAGAATATAGGACCAAAAAAGGGGTCACAGGAAACTTTCACACTAACTGGGCTGTTTTATTTCTTATGCTGAGTGGTGGGTACACAGTTATTTGTTGAGTCATGCTCTAATTTTGCACACTTGAATTTTTTTTTAAAAAAGAGTCAATAAGTAACAACTGCGCAAATATCCTCCTTTTAAGCAGACAATGGTTTGGCTCTGGAATTTACTATATCTGCTGGCATTCGTTCTCTTTTACAAAAAAAAACCCACTATCTCAAACAGCATATATTCCTAGTTACTGTTTTAGTATGGTGGCCTCTATCTCCCTAAAGTATATGCTGCAAAGGGATACAAAAGCCATACAAAACAATATAAAAACATTTTTTAAAAATAGTTCTGGCTAATAATCTATAACAGGAAAAAGTTCACAAGAATTTTATCTCTTGCCTATATTTTCTTTAATGACTAAAACAGTTGCTTCAAGAAGTACAAGAACACCTTTAAATATGACTTCTTCCCAAAGAAGAGACCATGCACAGTAATTTTTAAAATATCCCCTACTTCTCACAGCTTTGTTTTATTTCTTTATCTCAATGAAAGCTTCTTAAACAATCAAACATCGCTCATCGGCTTTTTTTTCATTCAGTGATCTCCCCTGATAATACAGAATCAACAGTGTTTTATAACTATTCCCCTTAATGTCCAAGAGTTAATTTGGACACAGAACGACAAATACTGTATGATTCCACTTAAATGTAGAATCTAAAAACCAACCAACCAACCCCAACTCATTGATATAGAAAACAAATTGGTGCTTGCCAGAGGTGCAGAAGAGGAATGGGTAAAGGGGGTTCAAAAAGTACAAACGTCCAGTTATAAAATAAATAAGTCATGGGGATGTAATGTACAGCATGGCAACTGTAGTTAATAATACTATTTGTCTATTTGAAAGTTGTTAAGATGGAAAATTGTAAAAATCTCATCACAAGAAAAAAATCTGTAACTGAGTCATGATGTTAACCAGATTTATTATAGTGATCATTTCACAATATATAAATATTGAATCGTTATATTGTACACCTGAAACTAATATGTTATATGTCAATTATATCTCAACAAAAAATAGACATTTCAACACAAAAAAGTTAACTATCATAAACATGAAAATAATTATAATGATTACCTGCATTCCTAGAAACTAAGACACCATTGTAAAAGATAGATAATATAAAAGAGTCCATATAGTTTTTCACTTATTTCAAACACAAAACTTGCTGGTTTAAGGTAGACATTTTATTTCTAAATGTTATATTTCAAATCTGAAGAATAAAAATATTTGCATTGGAATGTATGCTCCATGAAGATAGGGATTTGTGTTAGATTCATTGCTATAACCTCAGCAGCTAGAAGTGTCTGATGCACAATAGAAACTCAAATGCCTCAAACACACATCAAACCCAAACCTGATTCCCACCACAACATATGTCTTCTAGTAAAATACTAGTCTTTGAATACTAATGAAATACTTCTCAACCTGGGAAACCCATCACTCCAACAGTTGTCATTCTTTGTCTTGAAGCATTAAACAAAAACTATTTACCTGTTTCTCAGACACTGATATTTTCTTTTTCTAATTTGAATGTTTTCACTCTATCATTTTTCTACCTAGTACTAGAATTCTGCTTTTAAAATAAATCAGCACATGAAGATAAATACTCTGCAGAGTCCAAAAGGCCTTTTAAAATAGGAGGCTATTCTGATGTATTAAAATATAATTCAAGATGGCACATGAAATGATACTCAACATTACACATCATCAAGGAATTATAAAATAAAAGAACAATGAGATACCACCACATATCTATTAAAATAGCCAAAATCTAGAACACTGACAACACCAAAATACTGATGAGGATGTGGGGCAACAAGAACTCTCATTCATTGCTAGGGGGATTGCGAAATGGTACATCCACTTTGGAAAAGTTTGGCAATTTCTTACAAAACTAAACATACTTCTTACCGTATGATCCAACAATCATAATCCTTGGTATTTACCAGAGGAGTTGAAAACTTAAGTACACACGGATATTTATAGCAACATTATCCATATTTGAAAGGAACCAAGATGTCCTCCAGTTGGTGAATGGACAAATAAACTGTGGTACATCCAGACAATGGAATATTATTCGGCACTAAGAAAAATGAGTCATCAAGCTATGAAAAGACATGGAAGAATCTTAAGTGCATATTACTAAATATAAGAAGCCAATTCGAAAAAATGACATACCGTGTGATTCCAACTATATGACATTCTGAAAAAGGCAAAACTATAGAGACAGTAAAAAGATCGGTGGCCTGCCAGGGGTTGGGGGGTAAGAGGAAGGCATGAGGTGGAACACAGAGGATTTTTAGGGCAGTCAAAATGCTCTGTATGTTATAATGATGGATACTTGCCATTATACATTTGTCCAAACCCATAGAATGTACATCACCATGAGTAAACCATAATGTAAACTACGAACTCTGGGGGATTAGGATGTGCCAGTGTAGGTTCAATTGTAACAAACGTCTCATTCTGGTGGGGGATGTTGGTCACAGGGAAGGCTGTGCAGGGTGGGAACAGGGTGTATATGGGAACTCTGTACCTTCCCCTCAACTTTGCTCTGAACCTAAAACTTCTCTGAAAAAAATTAAACATGTTAAAATATATTTTTATAAATAATATATATATGTCAATTGAAAAAGCCTTAAGATAATTCATTTCCATAACGAAGTAACAGGTGTAGTGGTTTATTTTTATTCCAAGGAGGAGACAAAATTAAGTATATTTATAGAACATTTACTCTAGGTAAGATTTTCGTTTTTCCTGGAACATTATGGTAATCTCAATTGTGTGCATATTAAGAAGAAAAAAAAATCTGGCTGTTACCATAGAAACTACCAGAGCTGGTTAATGCCTCCATGATGTGAGCAGTTATACCTGTTGGGACACTTAATTCTGAATTTACAGGTTTCTGTTTAACAGGGAAAGGCTAAAAAAGTCTACATTTGTTTTAAAGAACGATTAATATACTCATGGAGTAGTGCAAATCAAGGTGAATGAATCACGTGCACATACATATTTGCACACCCAGACATGTCACACCATACACCATCAAAGTGATTGATAAAAATTAAGTGGCTGCCAGCTCCTGGCTTTGTTTGAATCTCTTCTGATTACATTTCCCTGTCCAGGATGCCTTTGCTGTTAATTTTCACCTGTAAGAAGAATATTGGATTACTGCAATTGTATTAGGTTAATGCAGAAGCATGTATTTTGTTTTGCTAGGCTGAAAAAGGGAACTTAAAGCTGAGAGATTTACTACAAGCAATCCCTAGGATGTCCCCTTTTGACAGCATCTGAAGCAGTCTTTTGCAAGCAGGTTTCAACTGGACATCAAGGATAGAATCTAATTCATGCAAAAGCATTGTGCTTTGGGTTCTTTTGAAATCATCTACACCTCAAGGGAGCATGAATTCTAATGCCAAGAAAACCCTTTCCCCAGATCCTAAAGAGAAAGTCACCCAAAATATTCAGATTTAATATATCTACCTTCTCTTATTACACTCCATGTATTACTGACAACAAAATAAGCCTTAATAGGTGCCCAGCTGTCACTTGCTGTGTGGCCTCGGTCACTTATTTCTCTTTCAATTAAGAAGTGGTGACAGCATTTAATAAATTTATTATGCTTGAGAGTATTCTGAGGGCCTGACGTAAAAACCATGGTTTATGTTTTAACACACTAACTTTTTCTCTACCTGGTCCAGCTCAACTGCTCAACAGCAGTGGCAGAACTATCTACATATCAAGGACTTCTTAAGGGACAGTCGGCCATGCTAAATTCTGTGAATACTAATTATGTTTTCAGAAATCCTGATCTAAAAGGTGGCTAGTGTTATGCTCACAACATATGCATACTCCAGCAGTATAAAATTCAGTCTTAAACAATATTTAAAAATACCTACAAACAAAATGGTATTACAAGTGAACCATATAGCCATCGGTTTGCCTTTAGAACTACATTTTAAAATCCCACTCCCCATTCTAAATATTCAATTGATATTAATTTTCGTATTGGCTGTTGCTTTTAAGAAAAGCTTCAGTTCACATTTTGGGCCTGATATTAAGAATTAGCAGAATTTAGTGCTGGTAACATCAAAAGACAAAGTGCTTATCAAGTAGTCTTGCTCCAAGCTCCAAGGAAAGCATAAAACAAAAACTGCATCTGCTGTACATCAGCCACTTATCCTTTTCCAGGTTTGGAGCAGCCAAAAGGACGTAGCTATGACACATGTTACTTTCCAATTCTATTTTCAAGTCCAAGTAATGATTACATGTGCAATACAGCTGTCCCCCATGATGGACCTCTGGGGTCCACCTCTAGCCCTAAATAGGGAGCTTGGCTCTGCGGTGACAGGCATCCTCTTGCAGCCCTGTGTCCCTGCTCTGCGACTTGTCATTAGAGCTTTCCAGTAAAATACCAATATTCATAAATAGGTTAGCGGAAATATATATAATAGATATACATATATATACATATATATGGAGATAGATAGATATAGATATATCTATCTAGAGATATATATATATAGATAGAGATGTATATGACAAGTATATAGAACGGGCAACATTAAGTCCTGAGCCCTGGCCCTACAGACACACGCACGACACATCCTTCAAGTTCAAATCCCAGCGAGGCCCCCTGAGCGCCCACCCCTTCCCACCCACCCAAGAAAGGGAAGGGCAGGAGCGGCTAGCAGAGGTTAAAGCAGACACCAGCCAAAACAAATACCAATTCCAGAACAAGGCAAACTTCGGGTCTGGGCGGCTGCAGAACCCCAGAAATAGCCGGAGAAGGGGAGAGAGTGCCAGTCCTCTCCGGGGAGGAAGACGGGGAGCGCACCCAGCGCTGCTTAGCTGCAGAAGAGACTGGTGTCCCCCTGGGAACAAGGGCGTCGCCGCCATTCCCGGCTGTGAAGCCCCCTCTATACAACCTGGCCAAGGCCTCCGGGTCCCTGTGGGCAGCCCTGTCGCCCCACCCCGCCCCTTAGCCCCACACAGATGATCCCCAGGGAGACGCAGGGGCACGGGGCGGGAGGACCTACCTGGTGCAGCGTTTCAGCGGGCAGCTGCGACGCCCGAAACAGCTCGGCTACGGGGCCCGCAGCTGCGGTGGCCGCGCCAGGGGGGGCTCTGGCGGCCTCAGGGGGCCCGGACCCGGGGCCCCCGCCTGCAGCGCTGGTGCAGCGCGCGAAGATCTCGGAATAACACTGCTGCTCACCCTCACTCAGCACGAGTGGCAGCCCGGAGCCGCAGCCCCCGCCCGCTGCCGCCTCCATGGGGCCTAGAAAGAGCCCTGGCAGAGCACCGTCCCCGAACGGGGCGCCTCCGCCTTCCCCACAGCCTCCGCCGCCTCAGCCTCGGCCTCGACCGCCGCCGCCACCGCCCCCACGCCCCGCAGCTGCGGCGCGGCTGCTTCCTCCAGGCGCGCGCCGGCCCCGCCCCCGGGCTTGAATGTTGTGCCTCCGCGGCGCGGCACATGGAGACAGGCGCGGCGCGCACCAATCGGAGCTTGGGATCGCACCCCGGCCCCGCCCCCGCTGCTCGCCCCGCCCCACCCCACCCGCGCCTCGCCAGGTAACTACGCGCGCCTCCCTCCGCGCGCGGTGTCACCTGCTCCGCCCGCGCCGCCGGGCCTGAGAGGGTGGGGCCAGGGCCGTTCAGTGCTTTCGCTGCAGCGGAGGGTCGTCTTTGGCTCACCGCCCTGGGTGCGAAAGGTCTCAACCTGGTGAAGGGCGCTTTTCAAGGGGCGGGGAAGGCTGTAGTGTTTTCTCCCTGCTATACTGGAGCAGGTGTCCTGCCCACTGCACGCCATGCCTTTCCCAGAAAAGGGATGAGGCATGGGGAATTACGCGTTCCTCTTTGCATGGCAGTAAAACTGGAGGATAGAGATCTTCATACGAATGGGGTCCCAGTGATTCTCCATAGCGTTCAGGGTGGCGACAAGGTTCGGCCACTTTCTAAGGGATGGCTCAAACCTGGAGTTGAGCCTTAAAAAGAAATAACATCGGTTAGTGTTAAATACTAAAGTAAAAGGAGTAAAAAGGCCCTGGGAAGAATTGCACATGTATATGTGCATTAAGCCTCGCTGGGAAACATTAAGCCAAGGGCGGGGGGGGGGGGAAGGATCACTCCAGGGTTAAGCATCTGGACTTAAAACATTCGTTTTAGAATTTGATTTGATAAAAAGATGTATAAACTTTCACCCTCAAAATAGTTTTATTTTTCTTAAAAACAAAACAAGCATCATCTCAAGAGATAGCACTAATGATAACAATTATACTTTGGTATTTTGGTCAATTAAAATAAGAGCCAAGGTCAGGAAAAGGAAAAAATGAGCACGTGGTTAGCAGGGCAGGGGAGCTACATAAGAAACAAGAAAAATTATGTCAATTCATGAATAATGGTCAGACCAATATTTCCCTTTTGGAATCTGAAGAAATGAAATAGAGAAGAGGATCCATTCCAAAACCAGGAAGTCCTTATCTCTTTACTAAGATTCTCTCACATGACATTCTGCTTGAGACTTGCCAGGAGAGAATTAAGACAGCAGTAGGCTTGAGGACAAGAGTACAGAAAGCATAGGTAAGTTAGGAGCAGCAAAGACTGACTTAGCTGGAGAACTTCCATTTCAAAATCGCATAGCCATTGTAATTTCCACAACTGTGATACCTTCTCAGGAGAACTGGAAACCAAGATATCATGTTTATTCTCTTCCTACCTTCCTCATTGTGTTCAGGGTCCCCTGAGAATGGTCCACTATTCTAACAAAGGTTAGAAAGGAACCCACTTTGTGATTAATGCCGAACCCTACTTTCCACTGTGACTCCTGCAAAAAGAAATGTGAGGTATAATAATCCCTAACATTCACATAGTTCAAAGCTGCATTACCTCATTTAAGCCTCACAGTAACTCTCTGTAGACTGGGAACACATTTTCATCTCGACTTTGCAGATGAGAAAATGGATGCAGAGATGGCGCGATTTGTCCAATTGAATACTAGATTTGGAGCTGATTTTCATTAGCTCAGTTTCATAAATTTAACAGACATTTCTTAAGCACCAGATACTGCAGAGATGGGTAGAAAGTCTCACATCTGTGCCTACCAATCCATCATCAATACTTATTGGTAGAACAGGGAATATTGACTGTATCCCTCTAGGAGCACTGTGAGGAACTTTTAAAAAGTACAAAATGCGTAGCTTTCAAGGAGTCTGCAGCCTCTCTGGAAAAGACAAAATGAACACAACAAATAAAAACAAACAATAAAAGACAATATATAATTAAATGCTAAATTGCGTATCCCAGCTAAGTGCTGTGGGAGTTTAAAGAGAGAAAAGCCATGAGCCAGAGCTCAACCAGGAAGGCTTGATGAAGGGAGCCTGAGATGGATGTTGACAAATCGGTGGAACTGGAGAGGCAAAGGACAGGTCAGAGAGGGAAGAGCATAGGTTGGGGAGGAGCCTGAGAAACTTGGTGCCAAGGAAGTGATGAGTGAGGGACAGCACGCTGCAGAAGGTGGAAGGGCAGTCTCTGATGAGTTCTGGGATGCTAGAAGGGAAGCCGCTCAATGAAAGAGCAGAGGCACAGCCACAGTAACCTAACAGCAGTAACACGGGAGGAAAAAATGGCATTTTGAAAATATTTTAATATCTAAAGAATGCCAAGTACTGTTCTTTACTTCTACAACAGCTTTTTGAATAGAAGAAATAGTTATCAAACTTCAAAATATATGCAGATAAGAATGTAGACACTCTAAACACTCCTATTCCTTAAGGCTGACAGTAAACAAGAACATTTTAGAAGAGAATTTCTTTATACTCTTGCAATTCTAAACGTACACACTTGTTTTGGCTCCATCATGGCCAGAAAAGCCAGAATGGTAATATATTCAGGAATAGCCAAGAGATGGTCTTCAAGTTATGCCTTGATCCCTTTAAATCCAGCATCAGTGCCCCCCATGAAAATGACAACGAACCGAGACTACAGCACTGGATACCTATAGGGAAGAATTTTCTAAAACAAGGACTAGTTGCCTGGTTTTGTATGGCTCACGAGCTAACAATGGGTTTTATATTTTTTTAATGGTTGAAAAAATTTAGTGCTTTCTGTGCACTGAATAATATTTCAGGACATGTGAAAACTACATGAAATTTACATTTCAGTGTCCATAAACAAAGTTTTATTGGAACACAGCTACGCCCATTCATTTATGTGTTGTCTATGGCTGTTTTCATTCTACAATGGCAGAGTTGAGTCATTGCCTCAAATATTTACTCTCTGGCCCTTTATAGAAAAAACTTGCTGACTCCTATTCTAATTATGAAGACCTAATATTTTCTTATACCTATAGCTCGTTTATGTGTCACCTGGGAGAGGGCAGGATGAAGAATTCTATTGGGTTTCTCTGAGCTTCAGAATTTTCATTAGTGATATGAAGATACTTTTGATCGTATCTCAGAAATTGGTGTACTTTAAAAAGTATTTATTGAGGGATTGTTAACAATGTACAGTAGTTTCCTCCTTGTCCGGGTTTAGCTTTCTGTGGTTTGTTACCTATGGTCAACCATGGTCTGAAAATATTAAATGGAAAATTCCAGAAATAAACAATTGATAAGTTTTAAATTGTGCAGCGTTCTGAGTAATGTGATGAAATCTTGTGCCATCCCCCCTGGGAAGTGAGCCATCCCTTTGTCCAGTGTCTCCAGGCTGTATACGCTTCTCACCATTAGTTACTCAGTAGCTCTCTCGGTTATCAATATCTCAGAAGTGCTTGTGTTCACGAAGCCTAATGCTACATCACAAGGCCTGCATCATTCACCTCACTTCATCTCATTACGTAGGCATTATGTGATCTCACATCATCACAAGGGTATGTATAGCACAATAAGATATTTTTAGAGAGAGACTCCATTCACATTTTTATCACAGTATATTATTATTCTATGTTATTATTGTTGTTGTTCACCTCTTACTGTGCCTAATTTATAAATTAAGCTTTATCACAGGTACGTATGTATAGGAAAAAAACTGTGTATATAGGGTTCGGTACCATCTAAGTTTTCAAGCATCCACTGGGCGCCTTGGAACATATCCCCATGGATAAGGGGGGGACTACTGTAAATACTAAACCATCACTTGTTTGGCTGATTTTAACCTTTTTTCTCTTTGCTACAAATGAAGAAAGGTAGATCTTTAACAATATAAGAGAGAGTCCTATTCCCCTGGCCACATTTTTTCATGAGAAAATTTCCTCTCTACTCCCCAAGAGGGAATATTGACAGAGTAACATTGGCGCTTCTCCCAGCTCTTCTCATTTACTCTTCTCTAAGGAAGAAGGGATGGAAGAAAGGAGCAACTCCTCATTCCTAGTTCCAACAGTGTCTCTTTCTCTGTCCCTCTCTGTCTGTCACTGTCTGTCTCTGTCTTTCTCTCTTCCTCTCTTCCCACCATCACCACCCATGAATTCTGTCACCCTCAGAGGGACACCACTCTTTCCCTGCTTCCAAATGGAAAGTACCTAGTTTGAAGCTGCTCTGTGTTCCCCCTCACAGGACTTGATGGGTATAAGACAGCAATTTCCTTGCTGCTTCCCAGGTAAGGGCCTGTTCTGTAGAGGCTCTCTGAAGAGGGAAAGAAAGGGGCAGGGAGAATAAGAAGAAGCCTGATTGTGGCCACAAACCCAATTCAAATGTCCAATCCCATTCCGGCAACAATGAAGTTGATGTTGGCCACGTGGATCTACCCAATTTGTTCTACACTCAAAGAGAAAGAGAGGTGTTGGAGTACTTGGACCTCCATATGCCTAACAAACCACTAATAACAGTGGAATCTTACAAGAGACTATTTCCCATAAAACCGGTTTTGAACATTGGTGAAATTATATCCTGTACCCACATGTGTGGTGGCGGGGAGGGCGAGAATGGGCCCTCTTCCTTCCTATACCAACTCCAACCTCTGAAGCATACACTTGACAAATTGAGAAGCAACAGCTTGTTCTCAGCGGCCCTGCTGGCCTCTTATGTAACTTATCAGACACTTTACCATTCTCCATAGAATGAAGCCCCTGTGGTAGCCCTGGGAATGGCTGAGCAGAAATATTAAAAAGCTTTCTGTGCACTGGGCAAGTCCAACAGTTATGTCAGACAAACTGGAGCCAACAGTTCTCACTAATCGTTAACAATAGCAAGCTGTCTAACCTTGGGAAGGCAGCTTCCTGCTTTGTTTCCCTGAACAGGATTTTGGATAATAATCATCCTAGCCATATATTTTCATGGTGCTTTTTATAATCACCCATAATATTCAAACATACTGTGAGAGCTTTTTCTATGTTTTAAAGGAGTAAAAACAAATTCTTACTTTAGTTATTCAGCACTTCAGTCATCACAGATTTGAGCAAGAAGTATTATTGACTAAATTGATAAAATTCTGAAAATCAAATTTTCAGAAGCTATTCATGTTCCTGAAAAATGGAGGGTTTGCTAAACAAGTCGGGGTAGGCTAACTACTGAAACAGCCTGAAAATTCTCAGTAGGTTAACATAATAATGATTTGTTTCTTGCTCATGTCACAGGCCAACAAGGGTCCATAGAGGCGGGTGGTTCTCTTTCTGTTCATTCAGGGACACTATTAGCTCCTCCATCCCCTGGGACCTCAAAGTCTACCACTAGATGCTCTGCATCAGGCAGTTATAAAAACAGACAAGGAGCTCATCAACCTGAAAAAAGAGAGTGTTTGGAAGACTGCTTGCATAGGGGGTTTCATGGGCCAGAGCCAAAGGTGGCACATATCACTTCTCCATGCTTTGTCTTGGTTAGATCTGAGTTATATGGCAGTACCGAACTGCAAAGGCATTTGGAAAATGTAGTCAAGCTGTGTACCCAGGAAGAACAAATGGGTTTGGGGAACATCTAGCCAGACTCTGACATAATTACCATGTAAAAATTTCAGACCTATTGTAGACATGTTGGTTCACTGCCAAGAATCCTGTCACCAGGCAATGCACCCATCAGTGAGTGTTGTCTGCTAATGGTTCACAGCTGTTCCCTTCTTTAAAGAGTTCCCTTTAGCCAACCTCGAGTCACCTCCAGGAGGTGACACCTTCACACACCCACCACAGAGCAGCCCACAGCCAATAGCTGACTGACATGAAGTATAAAAAGCCAGCCCCCTGCCTCAAGGTGAGACCAACTCTGTGGCACAAATGGTTCAGAGAGCCCCGGGGGATCAGGCTGGGGCAAGTCTCCAGCCAAGACGGCACACTTCCTTACCTCTTTCCCCTGCCACATCCTGCTCCCTGGCTCCCCTTTGCCTGAGTGCTCCCCTCAACAGAGCACTCACACAAGAATCCCCATTTCAGTTTCTGCTCACAGAGAACTCAAACTGAGCCAGGATTTTACATCAGAGAGTAATATGTCTCACATCTCATAGAGAAAGCATGTGCAGCACAAGTCAATCTGTAAATATTTAAGTGATCTCAATAGAGAATATACAGTCTTATACTCATAAACAAAGACCACTTTTCCAGCACTACAAACCATCTTTTTAAAGTGAATATGGATTGTGGCCTCATTCTTCATTTTTGTTTCCTGTCCTTTTCTACTTTGATCAAGTTGATGTGACTACTGGGTCATCTAAGATCTGAGTCTCAGCCTTGTAAGGCTGGAAAAATATATATCACTTCTTTGGAGGTATGGCAACCCATAGGAGAGTACAGGTACATAAATCACAATTCCAGTTAACTGATATATGCCCACAGCAATATCTGCTCTGTAAACTGTAACTCTCAGGCACATAGCTGTCCCCTTCCAGGTGTGTAAGTTCTCTCTGAAGATAAATTTTAAATAATAAAATCGCTTCTCAAATATAGAACCACAGAAACAAACAAAAGGAACCAAATAAGGACAATGAGCATGAAAAAACCTTTTCCACAGCCAAGGATGTTTCCAAGAAGAATTTTGAGTCAAAGAGTCTGTCTTAAACAAATGGTGCTCAATAAATGACTGATTTAAATCAAAGGAGGAATTAGAATTACCTGGAAAGTGCTAGAAATGCAATGGCAAAGTATCCTGTCATAAGATTTCTTGTCATAAGAGGCTTATGTTTACCTTTGCCACTAAATCTTCTCCTAGTTTAAACCTACTTTGTGACATGATTTTATTCTCAACTTCATGTCTTATTTTACATTTTTACTCATTTCTTTAATTCTCTTCTCTAGGGGTTCCAGCCAGGCATCAGATGTCCAAGATGGTGCAATCACATGGCTTTTGATGGGAGGCCTCAGTTCCTCCTTATGTGGACCTCGCCACAAGGCTGTCTGAGTAGCTTCAGGAGACGGCAGCTGGCCTCCCCCCAGAGCCGGTGATCCAAGACAGAGTGCTTCTGCAACCACACTGTCTTTTACCACCTAGTCTCAGAAGAGATGTAGCAGTTCTGGCATATTCTTTTGAAGTAGGTCACTTAGTCCAACTCACACTGAAGAGAAAGGGGAATTGAGTTCCAGGTCTTGAAAGGAATATCAAAGGATTTAAGAACACATTTTAAACCACCATACAACCCTGCCCAGAACTGGTTCCTAACTATTGTTTTGTTCTTCAAGAGCCCCTCTCAAATTTGCAGTGCTTTTTATATGGTTTTAAGTTCAAACTGATGCTAATTTATATAGCCTTGCACTGAGAATAGACAAGATTTCTAAAGTTCACAGGCATTATTTTAGATTAACTTTATTGCAGTAATTTCAAATTTGCAGAAAATTGCAAAAATAGTACAAAGAATTCCTGTATACATTTTACCCAGATTCCTCAAATGTTTCTACATTTGCTTTATGTCCTCTCTCCCTCTCTCTCTTTCTCTTTCTTTATATATTTTTTCTGAACTATTTGAGAATAAGTTGTAGGCATAATATCCCTTTATCCCTGAATACTTCAGTGTACATTTCCTACAAAGATATTTTCTTTATAACCACAGTATGATTATCAAAATCAGGAATGTAACTGTCATCTAGTCTACAAACTTTTTTCACTTGTCACCAATAGTCCCACTAATGTCCTCTAGAGTAAAAAAGGTAAAATGTTTTTTTTTCCTCATCCGGAATCCAGTCCAGGCAGGATCACACGTTGTATTTAGCTGCCACTACTCTTTAGTCTCCTTTCATCTGGAGCAGTTCCTTAGTCTTTGTCTTTCATGACCTTGACATTCTTGAAGACTGCAAGCCATTTATTAGCTCAGCTTGGGAGCAGATAGTATTCATTTTACTTACAAACCTGCATCTTAATTCCTATGTCAGTTTTGTAAATCAATCTTAAAAGCACATAAAAATAAGTGCTCCTGAATATTTGTAAAGCTGATCAATGGTTTGTGGGCCAAATAATAATTGTGAGAATTGATAAAGGAAAATAATCAAACATTGATCTTGCCTTTCTTATCAAGCTGTACCACTGATAAACCAAATAGTAGATGAAGTTAAATTACAAAAGGAAAGACAATTAAAATATCACCATTTTGTAAACCTTAATGAATAAATAAATCCAAACATTGACAATCAATAGTTGCTAACATCACAAAAGGGGTCTGATATTATGTGCTTCTAGCTAGACACACGCAGCTCTACCTAGGAAGTACAATTGCGGCCCCCTCCCCAAAAAAACCACCTTAATTTCATCAAGTCTTTCTAAATCAGGATTGTCCAATAGAAATATAATGCAAGCCATTATATAATTTTAAATCTTCTAGTTGCCACATTAAAAGCAACTAAAGAGAAATGTGTGAAAATAATTTTAGTGATTTATTTATTTAACCTAATACATTTAAATATCATGTCAACATAAAATTAATCTAAAATTATTAAAGAGATACTTCACATTCCTTTTTTATACTAAGTCTTTGAAATCCAGTATGTATTTTACACTTACAGCACTTCTCAACTTCAACTAGTGTTAGAGAAAATAATTATTCAGACACTTGTTAAAGATGGCAATGCAGACCTTACTCAAGAAGGAGACTACTACAATGGGTTTTTGCAATAGAGGAGAGAGATAGGGCTCAACTCCAAATACCATAAGGTCACATTGAGATTTATAGGCAAGAAGCAGAGTGAGGATCAGTAAATGGAAAATTACTAAGAGGACACTTCAAGGCTAGGAGGATTCTTGTACAATGGACTCAACAGGATTCTTGCTGACAGTAGACCAGGGTAAAAAGATATTGAGGAGGATATGGAGATGAGGAATTTGATCAGATATTAAGCGTGGGAGATTTTCACTAAACTGACCCAGAAGGAGTCTTGCTAAAACTGAATTAAGCAGGTCAAGGACAAAGCCCAAAGGCCAGAACCTAGTTATAAAGAGGACACAGAGGAAGCTGGTTCAAGTTTGGTCAAAGAAAGAGTGTTTATCACTAGTCACATCTCAAGGACTCAATAACTATACATGGCCAGTGACCACCATATTGGACAGTGCAACTCCAGACAGAAATATTAACGGTCAGGAAACACAGAAGACAGAAATATGTTAGGCACCACCACGGCGAAGTAAGCAGCCAAAGCCAGACAGTGGGATTCTCTGTAAGACAACTTGATTTCTTCAACAAATTGCAAATGGGGAAAATGAGATGAAGCAGAAAGCTCTACATGAAAAGAGATTTAAGATGTATCTAATGTAATCACAATCTGTGGCTCTTATTTGGATCCTCGTTCAAACAAACAAACTAAAACAAATATATGGCACTTATGACACAAATGGAAATGTGAACACTGGCTAGGTATTCTTTGATGCTAATTATTGTTGAATTTTTTCAGGTGTGAAATAATCTTATTTAAAGAAAAAAAGTCCTTATAAAGGACATAGTAAAGTATTTATGGATGAAATTATATTGTATGTCAGATTTGCTTCAAAATTATATAAATATGAAATATCCAGAATATGCTTACCCCTAGAAACTGAAAGCAAATTAATGTTTACTAGGACTGGAAGGAGAGGGGAATGGGGAGTGACTGCTTAAGTGGTATAGGGTTTCTTTATGGGCTGATGAAACTGTCCTGAAATTAGGTAGTTGTGATGGTTGTACAAGATCGTGAATTACTAAATGCCACTTAATGACGAACTTTTAAATGGGAGAAATGACGAGTTTTATGTTAGATGAATGTTACCACAATACAAAAGAAAATATGTTTGAAAGAAAAATAAGATTATAATGGGGGAGGGGCATGTGGAATTAGAGATGAAACAATGAGCGAGAGGTGATAATTATTGAAAGTGGTTGATAGATACATGGGGTTCATTATATTTTTCTCTTTATGTTGTGTATGTCTAAAATTGTCCATAATAAAAAATTCTAAAAACAAAGTCCATCAACCATAAGGGGAATTTGAATATGGACTGAGTGTCAGATGATATTAAAGGATATTGTTTATTTTTAAAGTATGATATGACATAATGGCATGGTGTTTATGAAAAGAATAACCCTAATGGATGCATCCTGTATTATCTACAGATGAAAGGACATGATATCTTGAATTTCCATTAAAATACTCAGGCAGAAAAGAAAAAAACAGGGGAGGGATTAGTTTGAAATGAGAATTAGAAAATGTAGACAACTATTTTAGTTGAATGATGAGTATGAGGGGAGAATTATATCAATCTCTCTAATTTTTTATGTTTGAAGTTTTCCAAAATAAAATATCAACCCTTATTAGTGCCCCTTAGCAGTCCCATTTTTTCACTCGCATGTGTAAGCTCTCACCTGAATTCCTGTATCTAAGTGTTTTTGAACCTTAACATTAGTCAGAAATGTTAAACGAAATAACAATATTAGCTCATGCCTTCCTCCTTGAAAACGGTGAAATATCTGGCAACTACTCAGGTTTTTTTTTTTAAGAATGTGACTGCATGAGAAAGTTCAGCATATCTAGTGGACAATGCCTGCTTTCCTTTTGCACTGAAAGAAATAGAAGAGTAAGTTCATTTTGAAGAGGATGTTTATTTCACATGGGGCGTATGATCTTCACAAGACTCCACCCCTTAACTAAAATGGGAGCCAAGAACAGGAGCACCCACTAATAAACTGGATTTTTTTTTTTAGCTTCAGAGCCTCTTGGGGGAATATGTGTTTGCAAACAGTTTCCATATTACTACACATGCCAACTCAGTAATGATGAAAATAACAACTACTGGATTTTAAAAACCTAAAGAGTTTACCACCTCTGTAATTATTTCCATTTTAGAAACAAAGTGCTGTACTTGCTTTCATAGAAAAAGGTTTTAATGCATGATGAGGCTTTAATCTGAGACCTTGTGCAACAGGAAAATTAGAAATATTTTTGAGTTCATGAAACTCATTCTCAATTTTGACCTAACCCAGCTGTTTCATTTAAGGCAATGGATTAAATATATATATATATATTAAATATAAATATATATATATTAAATATATATATATATATTTATATATATATATTCTTTCTGGGGCCAGATCCCACCTAGCAAAGCCTCAATAGGCTTCTGATCCTTTATAAAAGCACTATTAGAAAACATTTACAAGCCTGTTACATCCCGAGTGATTATTCTTAACAACCGGCTTAAAATATATATTTAGCCAAGTGTATGAGAGTTCATCAAATACATAGCATGACCCACTAGTATGGCTATAATAAAAAAGAGAGATAACAAGTGTTACTGTGGACAAAGAGAAACTGGACCCTTCATGCACTGCTGGTGGGAATGAAAATGGTGTGGCTGCTTTGGAAAGCCGTGTGAGTTCCTCAAAAAATTAAACACAGAATCACCATATGACCCAGCAATTCTACTCCTAGGTATACACCCGAGAGACATGAAAATACATGTGCAAACAAAACTTGTATGTATATGCTCATAAGCAGTACGGTTCATTATATGCATAAAGTGGAAACAACCCAAATGTCCACCAACTGATGCATACACGAATGAAATGTGGTACAGTCGCATAATGAAATATTACTCAGTAATAAAAAGGAATGAAGTACTGATACATGCTATATATAACATGGATAAACCTGGAAAACATGCTAAGGGAAAGAAGCCAGACACAAAGGACCACGTATGGTATGATTCGATTTACATAAAAGGTTCAAAACAGGCAAATCTAGAGAGACAGAGTACTTACCTAGGGCTGGGTGGGAGGAGGTTGAAGGGAAATGGGGAGTGGCTGCTAGAGGGTATTGGGTTTCCTTTGGGGGTGATGAAATGTTCTAGAATTAGCATTGATGTCTGTACAACCTTGTGAATATGCTAAAACCCACTGAATTATACACTTTAAAAGGGTTAATTTTATGGCATGTGAATTATGTCTCGATTTTTAAAAATGTTCTTTAAATAAATAACACACACTACCACTTCCCCATTATTTCCTTGCAGGACCAAAGGAAGAACAGTGTGTAGTAGGTAAGACAACAATCCAGTTCCTTTCCTTTGCTAAACTAAGTCATGCTTGGAATTTAACCCCCAGCCTATACCAATCCACACTGACCCAAACAAGCAACACTTCACACCGGGTGTTGCCATTCTTTGCCACTTCATTACATAATGCAAATGCCATAATCACCTTGGACTATTTTAGTTAAAAACAAACATAAAGACTCGGCAGGGAGACAGTGAAACTGAGCCTTCTCAAATGGTGCCCTTTCTAAATGTTTCCTCTCCCTGTCTCTTTCTTAACCTGGATCAGAGTCCCCCACAGAAGTCCCTGGCTCCAGAGAGTCAGACCACATGAGGCAGCTCCATCTGGGTGTCCAGGTGGAGAGGGCAGGTCTCCAGCCTTTTCCCAGGCTTCCTGACAGCCATTTCTCTTTTCCATCCTGTGGGGAAAAGCACTTTAATAGCTCAATGTGTCTCACTTAACACAGTGGGTATGTTTTGGATATGTTTCTAAAAACTGCATAAACCAGATTTTCATAAGGATAACTAAAATTGGAACAAATTCAGGACAGGCTTTAAAAATAAATCTTATCATGAATCACTTTGTTTAATGATTAATTACTTCTGTTGGCTCACCCTTGATTTTTATATATCCAGTTTACTTAAAGTGCAGTAGACATATAATATAAAGATTCTGTATTATAGATACATTTATACATACCTGAATATTTATTTATATATATAATTCATCAGATAAAAGCTTCCTGAACCCAGAAAATCATTAAGTTCAGATCTTTTTTTTCTTTCTTTTTACACCTACAGCACCTGGCCTTCCTACGTCTCCCATCTAAGTACTAACCAGGACCGACTTTGCTTAGCTTCCAAGATCAAACAGGACTGGGCATGTTCAGGATGGCTAAGTTCAGCTCTTAAATAGTGCAGTTAATTTAAAACTTTCTTTTTAGCAACTTTCAAACCACACATCTAAAATATATTTAGTGTTAATTAGGCTAACTTAGTAAGTTAGTAAAGCTAACTCTAAGCGGGTTTTGTTGTTTTATTTGTCTTTCTTTTTTTAACTAAATGAAAATTCTCCCTCGAATTAATCTATATAAGAATGAGGCCGAGTATAAATATATAAAATAATAACTAAATTTTTAAGAATATTATGCTGCCCATATTTTCATCAATAGAAAGACAAACAAAAGGTGGTATATATACATAATGGAACATTATTCAGCCTAAAAAGGAAGGAAATCCTGACATATGCTACAACATGGATGGACCTTGAGGACATCCATAAAATAAGTCAGACAGTGAAAGACAAATACTGTATGAGCTCACTTATATGTGAAATCTAAAAACATCAAAGTTATAAAAACAGATAGTAGAATAGTAGCTGCCAGTTATAAGTTGAATAAATTCTGGGGATCTATGTGCAACATGATGACCATAGTTAATAATATTGTATTGTATATGTGAAAATTGCTGGGAGAGTAGGTCTTAAAAGTCTCAACCTGTGGACTGCTATTTTAGTAAATCATACTGTTGATGCCAATGGTTCTCCCTCCTACTGTCAAGGCTTTCCTGTCCCCAACCGCCTCCTTGGTCACCCTCCAACAAGTATCCTCTGAGAAGTGTTAGCTGCGTGCAGTTCTCAGATTACTGCTGATGCTTGGAATCTACAGAAGGGGTCCATACACAGTTTAGGAGTCTCGGAGGAAAAATGAAACAATAGTCTCCATACACATTTAATAAATTTGAAATGTAAGATAAATTTTGATTTTCACAAATCTTAAAGTTTGTGCATTCACCATAAAGACTAAATTGATAAGTTTCTTTCAGTTCACATTCAGTTGCTAGGCTGGATTTGATCTGAGCTAATGTATTTTTCTGTCACTTGCATATTATTACTTACATTTATGCAATTTGCATTTTTCGTTGTAACCGAAGTGCTTCCTCATATTCCCAATTTGTAAAACGGGGTCAGTGGTCCATTGAAGCATGAAAGCAGTTAAAACAAAGTTATCTAATGACTGCAGTGCAGAATAAATTCATAAATACAAACAGTGCGTATGAAAACAGAGCTGACTCTGTATTGCTGGGGCAAGAGAATCCGTAAGTGTGATGGGCAGACAAAAAGAAGAGGAGGAATAAGAAACAATAATTATGTAAAAATTAGATTTTTTATCTCTAGATCCCTGTGTTTGCCTGTTCTGAAACTGTCAAATAGTGTCAGGAAGCCACTGAAGCCTTTGAATACTGTTCATAAACAAAGCACAATGACCTCTCTGGTAAACCAACTGAGATGTTCCAGAGTAAGCTAAAAATTGTGCTGTCCAGGATGCTAAAGGTTCAGGTTGTACTACTGCCAAGAAGTTTGCAAAACCATTCACAAAGTTAATGGAAATGTTATATTAAGAAGGAAAATGAAATGGCCTGTTACCAAAATTCTCTGATCAAATGATGGTGTTATACATCCCCTAATATCGATGTATCCTGTATAAACAAGCACTTAATCCGGTGTTTATGCGAACAGATATTTCACATTACAGCAACAATAAATTTGCTCTTGGCATATATAATGAGCATATCTAAGTGAGAAGTGCTCAGTGTTTTCTTTCTCTATCTCTGAATACCCATGTTACACAGCAATATTTCATTCAGGTAAAAATTACTGTGGGAGGCAGTGCCGGGGTAGCACCAGTTATGCAAGCAGCCAATTGCAGGGCTTTCCTGGGTGAGTCAGATCTGCCTTAAGCCATTGATCACTTATTGGCTCACACAACTTAATTCAGGCGCTCGAGTAATATCACCACAAATTGTTTCGTCTCCACTTCTCCTCTCTGCCAGCTTCATTTTTAGGCCCCACAGAGTGTCTTCCAGCTGCTCCAGTCTCACATGCTCTCAGGTTGAAGTTCAACTGGCCACTCTTCCAATAGCCCCAAATACTGTCTATTTGAATCTTATTGGCTAAATCTAACTGGATCACATGCCCATCTATGAATCAGCTTCTTTGGCCAAGGGAATACCATGGTTCGACTGGCCACACTTGAGTCACCATCCATCCCTGGAACTGGGGATGAATTCAACTCTCACCAAAGTATAGATAGAGTCTGAGATGCAAAAGGGGCTTGTCTTCCAAAGGAAAATCCGGATTATGTCAAGCAAAGGACGAATGGATAATAGGGAGGGGGATGCTGATAGGTGCCAACTATAGCGTGTGAATAAAATGACACTTTTTTCACACTCCTTTATTCACTCAGGATAGCTGGATGCCAGCAATACACTTCTTGATTCAATGTGGGACTAATCTGACTAAACTGCTAATACTGGCGCCGGTTTTTTCATTATGCTCTGAAAAGAAATAGGCAGCATATATAAGACATGGCTTTTCCATACTGGAGTACATTAACTATCAAGAAAAAGAAACTCATATAAGCATGACACTGATCATTCCAGTAAAGACTACTTCTGCATACTGGCTGCTTTCCAAAGTCAATTCAGTGATGGATTTAATACATTGGAGACTTTGAACTTACGGCTCAAGATCCAAAATATTGTGATTTATAATGCTCAACCCAAGATATTGAGCTTTTTAGAGAAGATCAAAGGGGTACTAATGACTCAATCACCAGGATTTTGACCCTCTCTCAACCTGTGATGAGTTCCTTAATTTGATAGAGAGAGAAATCATTGCAGTGTTTTGGAGTATATTTTAGAATCATATGCTATTCTACTTAAATAAGGCAGACTGACCTCATATATATATCTTAGGTCCCTTTTGAAACCACACTGGAAAGACTAAAAAGAAATTTTTAGGTCACAAATTCACAAGGAAACAGAAAGCCCTGGAGAAAATGACAGCAGATATGACAACAAAATTTTGAAAACTGGAAGGTAGATGGACAAATAACATATGACATAATGAAGCAGAAAAAGCTAAGTGCCTGCAAGGTGGGAAACCAATAAAAAGTAAGACAATCCATGTCTCAGAACCCCCAGAAAAGCTTAGGAAGTAGAGGGAGAAGGCCTTCTGAGAGTGGGATGCAGTGTGGAGCCCAAAACAGAGTGAAAGTTCTTTCAGAGGAACAGGTAGACCCCAGATCTTCATGTTAATTTCACACACTCCCAAATACAGAATGAATGTATGTAAAAAATTTACTTAATTCATAATAAAGAAACCTGTAGCATGGCAGAGATGGTTCAAAGATTGCTGTAGAAACTGAAAGATATATACTCAAGCAGGAAAAAACATGCTGAAATAAGGTTGTTAATTTAGCAAAGTAACTGTTAATACCCTATAGGCCAATAAAACCATGACCCTTGGGGTTGTCATTTCTACGAGGCATCTCTGTTGAACAAAAATCTACAAGTTAACATGTAAGTTTACAAAGTATGAACCCTAATCAATAAAAAGTAGTATGTCAAACAAAGGTACATACTTCTAGAGAATGAAATAATCCTTGGGCAGGCCTGGGAGACATTGCTGCAACATGACATTGAAAAATATTCAGTCACCCTTATGCTTTGTTTACATTTTTTGAATAATTTTATTAATAAGAGAAATAAACATTTCTTTGAAAAGCCATAATTTGAATACTTACAAGCATTATCCATATTACAATAGCAAGATTATTCTCTTGTGTGATTTTAACCTTTTCCGCCATACCAGTTCCTTCCCCTTAGAATACTGGCTCTTAGAACTAATTGCGTAAAACATAACCCAGGGTGTTTGTTTTTTAAAAGGGCAGATTCAGGCCCACCAGAGATTCTGACCATATTTTAAGAAAGCATGCCCTAGTGCATAAACATAGTAAGTGGACGGTCACAAAGTAGAGATGAGTTTTGCCACTGCCTGAGCAGAGGCAAAGGACTCAAACAAGACAACCACTGTGCTCATGAGGCTTGCTGGCTCTGCCTACGATGGCCCTGCAGACTGTTTTCTCCCATGTACTTCCAGGTCTTTAAAGTCCCACTGGCCCCCTTCTTGCTTCCTCTTTCCCCTTCCTCAAACCTCAGCCTGCACATGTCCAAGACCACAGCAATTTTAATCCCACTGTTGCGTATTGGTTTGATATGATTTCAAGTCCTCTTGTTTATGACTTAAGTGAAGTTGTTTTAATCCACCTGTTTATGATGAAGACCAAAAAAAGAGTTGCTTGTAGAAGTGAAGCTGTCTTGGTATGAGAATGAAGTAAGCCTGCCAGGATGTCATCATCTCATCTGCTGTCACTGAGGAGCGGCCAGCAGCGCAGCTGTCACGGGGACCCCTGGGGCTTATCGATAAGAATATGTGGAGAAGCCACTGCGGCAAGGGGACACTTACACAGTAACTACTGAGAGCACGTGAGGACTGCTCACTGGTCTGGGCAAGGCCACACTTTGCTGATGGAAAACAACCCTAAAGATCTTGAGTCACTTGCTCTGCCCTGGCCAAGGCGACTCTTTGGTCAGCAGTGGTGCTAACCCGGGCAGGACTCTCAGGCAGAGAAGGGGCATCTGTTCCAGCTTGGAGGAGGCGCTCCTCGTAGGCAGCAGCACCGCTGAGCACCAGTCCCTGGAGTGATAGCCCTCAGAGCCGCCAGCCTGCCCGCCAATGTGGCCCCTCGTTTCCTAGCAACGTGCTCCAGCAACAAAGGACACTTCATTGGCTGGAAGTCAACTCACAGTTGGTTAAAGCCATCTCTCCTGAGAAACCAAACTCATAAAAAGGTACACCTCGAACTAATTTGGACTTTATTCCTTTCAACCTCACTAGCCTGGAACAACAGTGGCGAGTAAGCTATCATTGCTTTGGAGTATGTTGTTTCTTTTTTTCTTTTTCCTCAAATTTCTGATCCTTTTTATTTATTTATTTTTATTTTACATTAAATTTATTGGGGTGACACTGGTTAATAACATTATATGTTTCATGTGTACAATTCTATAATACATCATCTGTATATTGCATTGAATATTTGTCACCTAAAGTCTACTCTTCTTCCCTCACCATATGAGTGACCCCCTTTATCCTCTTGAACTTCCCCCCAGCCTCCTTCCCCTCTGATAACCACTATTCTGTTATCTCTATGAGTTCGTTTTGTTTGTTTGTTTGTTGTTTTCTGTTTTATATCCCAAACATGAGTGAAATCGTATGGTTCTTGTCCTTTTCCACCTGGCTTATTTCACTTAGCATGATATTCTCAAAATCCATCCATGTTGTCACATATGGCAGTATTTCATATTTTCTTACAGCTGAGTAGTATTCCACTGTATCTATGTACCACATCTTTATCCAATCATCCATCGAAGGACACTTTGGTTGCTTCCATGTCCTAGCCACCATGAATAATGCTGCTATGAACATAGCACTTCATATAGCATAATGAATAAGTTTCCAAATTTTGGGGATACGCAGAAGAGGGATTTTCTGGGTCGTATGGTAGCTCTAGTCTTTCTGAGGAACCTATGTCATTTCTTTATTGGCTTAGTAAAAGACATTATCTTGTATGCTGTTGGCTTGTAAAAATCCCACAGTGAACCTGTGTTAAATAAATGTCTGGCAAAGACAGTATCCATCTCTGAAGATAATTTTGCCACCACCTCAAAAAACACCTACCCTCATACAGGACCATTCATGTGTTTCTCCTCTCTTCTGAAGTCACTGTTTATGGATAAATTTTATTTCCAACTCCTAATTTAGGCTTCTCCTCTTTGATTTACAAAAACCTTACCCTTCCTCAAAAATCCTGGCTCACACAAATCAAAAGCATTGGCTTTTACATTATGTCCAATACTGCTCTCGCAAAATACCACCAAAATAAACTATTGATGGACAAAGCTGAGCTTATTGCTTATTGCAGTATAGGAGGTGACTGCTTTGACAGTCTTATAGCATCTCCGAAGGGCAAAAGCAAAATTGGGATATTTACCAGGTTTTTTAGCAGGTCTGGTTTAAGGCTGGTCTTTTGATCTGGGGGCTTGATTAGGACTGAGTAAGGATCAGATCTTGATAAATGATACAGTAGTTTTAGGAAAGATGGACACGAAGAGGTGAGTGTTTCAATCAGCTCTAAGAGAACAAAGAGTCGTTTGATGCCATGTATTGACATATTGAGTCATCTGACATTCCTTTAAATCAAAAGGTTTCTGAACAGAACAATAAAGTGATTTACACCTTTATTTTCCCAGGCCAGAGTTTCCTGGGGTAGTTAAGTAATTGTTGATGAAGACATTAGAATAGTAAAGGTATGTTAATGTAGGTAGTAAACTGTGTGGAAAATGTGGTTTTCATCCTCAACTCTGAAATGGGTTTCAGAGCCTATTTTGGTGATGAAAATCTAGATGTTGACTTTTTCTTTGCATTCCTGCTGTAAAAATCTTTAATGTCTTCAAGACAATGGATGCTTCCAGCTAAGCGTGGTAAAATTCAGTTTTATAAAGCACCAACTTGAAAGCATATTAACATATCTCTAGCTTTTATCTTCCTATATAAACAGGTTCAAGCCTCTTGAATTTCTAAAAGCATGGGGCATTCATCATTTGTTATGCGATTCCCACTGTGCAAGCTTCTCATCCTGCTCAGATACCTGCTCCTAGAGGACAGGGTGGGGTCCTTGCCACCTCTGCTTCCCAGCAGCTCCAAAAATACTTCCTGTACATGGCAGATGTACACTAACTGCTTAGAGAACTGCATTAATAAAGTGGACAAGAGAGAACAAAAAACAAGCATACAAACAAAAATCCCAAACAAATGAATGTAATAACACCCTCTAAGCTTTGTCAAATAGAGGCCTACAGTCACTGTTGCTACTCTCTTTCCTCTGTCCCTTGCAATCTGCCATCCATCTCCTCCATTCCGCTGCTTCTGCTAGAAGTATGGATGACATCATAACTATTAACTCGATGGTCATTTCCAATTCCTTATCTTGCTTCAGCTCCCTGTCCATGTGGAATTGAGAAAGAATTATCAGAGAGGATGAAAGATAATCTAGAAAGCACAGTATCATGGAGGTCTGCAGAACTTTAAAAATGAGGCAGTGATCAATATTGTCAAATATTACAGACACATAGGACCAAAAGAATCACCATACATTTTTGGATGGGTGGGGGGTGATTTGTTTGGAGAGAGACTTTAGCCACTTGGGATTCAACACTTCCTCCCATGCTCTTTTCTACAGAAGTTTCCACCATTCAACCATGGTTTTGCATTGACTGAAAATGCAGGCAGATGCCTCTTCTTCTCAAACAGAGGATGATGGATACTCCTGTTGGTTTATTATCAATTCAAAGAAATCTATACTAATAGAAACTTGCTTCAAGTCATATTTGGAAATGTTGTTTGGTCTTTTTCTCCCACCCTTTACTTTCTATACAGCAACACGAAGCGTGTAAACTCTTTCAAAGCTCTCACAAAAATCACCACAGCTGCCCTTTGATCACACAAAGCTGGATTTATTAAACTTGCTGAGAAAGGGAGAGCCCCAAGTTCACAAAGTCTCAGTAGCAACTTAGAAGAAGGAAATTAGAGAAGCTACATACATATAGAGCTTTGGAGCTGGGCTCTGATGTTCCTAAGGCTGGTCGGGGCGGGGAATGAACATGTGTTAGAATCTGTAAACCACACAAGTTGCTGAACCTTGGAACGCATGGGTCCGAATGTGCTGGTGTTAAAATAATTAGAGCTTAAACAGTTTTTGTTATAAGTTTGTGGTTTGCCTTTCTGGAATAGACAGTTATGTTATCCATTATAAGAAATTATGCTATAAACGGTGTTCCAATATGACATTGGAAGAACATGCAGCCATCATTTTGCCTGTTGCATATTTTTTTTCTTAACAAAAGTAAGAGCTATGCTGGGAGCAACACGATATGGAGCACAGATGACAACCTATAGATCAAACTCAGTGCCAATGGCAACACAGTGTTGGGTGGAAGAGGATTTCGATGCTGTGTCCAGGGTCTTAAAAAAATCCTGTGATCTATTACAACATTCTCTTAGGGTGCTTTCTGTGCTGTAGAAATTGGAAAGCTAAGAACCACATTTTCTAGATTCCCTTGAAGCGTTGGGTTCAGCCAATCAGATGCCCTCAAGCCAGCAGGGCATGAGGCATCTCTGTGTTGACATAGATCATGGCTCCATGCCCTGAGCTTCCCTGGTTGTGCTCCTCTGGAGCATGGCTATGCATGTCTCCCTTGAACTCCATAAGTCAAACCAAGACCCTACTATCAAATCTCCTTTGTTACTTAACTAAATCCTAGCTGGGCTTTGCCACTTGCAACTGAGTCCTATTGGCACACAAAATTTTGCATTCGATTTCAGGCCATCACGAAACCCATTCACAAACACCAGGTTTAAAAGTCATACTATAAGAACTCAGTAATTTCTCATTTTGCTTTGTATGTCTATATAATACTGAAAATCTAGTAAAAAGGTTATGAAATCCCTATCCATATGCCTATAATCAAGTAATTATAAATAATACCTTTGAAAGATTCTTTTAAAAATTAGTTTTTTATCCTCTACTGACTCACCATAATACCTGAAATCTACCTCTAAAGATATATTTCTCAGTGTTAAACTGTGACACTTTATGTATTCTTTTCTTTTTTTCCAACAAATAGGTACTGTACGCGTGCGTACTACAGTAGGCAATATACTACATGAGGAATGTGGAAATGATTCACGCCCCTGTAGAGTTTTAAGTCAAGTGGGCAAGAAAGACAAGTAAGCAGAGTCTCTTATTTAAATGTCCCTGATTATCATCCATTAAACTAAGTAAG
The DNA here is from genome assembly GCF_014176215.1 of Rousettus aegyptiacus. Classification (NCBI taxonomy): domain Eukaryota; kingdom Metazoa; phylum Chordata; class Mammalia; order Chiroptera; family Pteropodidae; genus Rousettus; species Rousettus aegyptiacus. The sequence goes on along the minus strand of NW_023416312.1, from coordinate 5,164,526 downwards.
AAATTTATTTACAAAATGTGCAATGAGTTTGGCATTATGCACTATACCTAAATCTAGGCCATCCCGTGACCCAGCAACCCTACTGCTAGATATGGAGCCAAGAAAAATGGTGCATAGGTCTACCAAAAGACTTTCACAAGAATGTTTCAAGCATCTTTATTCATAACAACTCAAAACTGGAAACAACCCGAATGTCCACACTGAGGCCATGTTCTCTGGGCCTTTCCTAGCCGATGATTGAGTGCAGTGGCAGTACTAGAACTGGGCCATTGCTGCCCATAGCAAGACTTCTCTAATGGGCAATCTTTTCTCTGGGGCTCCCCATCAGCCTGGCTAAGAATTTCTCAGAGCTGCACTGTTTCCTACCCAATCCTCCTTCCTTCCCTCTCTCCTTTCACAAGTGTCACACCCGTAACACAATCTGATGGCTTTCCCAGACTACTCCCATTCTCTCTCTTTATCCTCCACTAGCATTTCCCATAAGTCTCTTGCATATATAGTTTGGTTCCAGCATTTGCTTGAAGGAGGATCTAAACTGAGAGGACTCCCAAAACCAAGTGTTCCAAGAGAATGGAAGCAGAACCTACGTCCAGAACTGGCCCAAGGCCACTTCTGACACATTCTGTTGTTTCACTTAAGTCCAAGACCAGCCAGATTCAATGTGGAAAGACAATACCACTGCATGAATAGTGGGGCCATTTATGAAGACTAGCTGCCACAACCATATATATATACTTTACATCAATTTAAGAAGTTTTTTTTTAAGTCTTATCATTTGGAAAGGCTCTGAACCATGAAGCCGGAGGTGAGTTATATATCAGGGAGTTAGAACATGAGAGAGAGAGAGAGAGAGATTTTGAGATTCTCGAGGGCATACCTGGGTTCCTGCTATATGGCAGCACTGCAAGAGAGAACTGAAAGTCGCTGCCCATGTTTGGCTTCATATGTGGGCTTAAATGTATTCCATTAACAGGAGCCGTTCTTCTGTCTTCTGTCAGCTCAGCCTTGTATACCTCCTGGTGACTGAGGCAGGATACACAAAGGCTGGGTTAAGACGAGCACTGGTTGATTTCGGCTAATTTTACCTATAAGCTCTTACCATAAAACTTTCAATTTAATTTGAGTTTAATAAACAGTAATCTGATCTAATTAATTACATTGCATCAGATTTGGCAGTTAGAAAAGCCAAACACGCCATGTACTGTCTTTTAAAAAAAAATTACAGAATAAGACTCAAAAGAGACAATTTTTTTTTCATATATATTATGCCTTACCAATAAGTGCCTATAGTCAAAAGATCAAAGAAGAGCCTAGACATTGAATAAAAATAAAAGTTAAGGCAGGAAGGGGCAGCCTTTACTGAAATGTCAAAGCGAGATTGGAGTTAAACTCCAGGATCATCAGGTTCAGATAAGTAATCCATGCAGAGGAACCAGGTTAGAGCTCTAGTGTTGATTGGTAAAGTACTACCTAGAGGGCCTTAGCCCCAAAGAGGATCTTCTACACTATAGGTTGTTTGGGCAAATATTTTCTTGGATAGGGTGGGAGGGGCTTTTACTTTTTAACTGAAGTATAATAGACATAAAATAAACACGTAGACTGTTAAGTATACAGTTCAATGGGTGTAACCACCATGCTAATCAAGACATAGGAATATATCCTTCTTCCCAAAAACTTTCCTTGTGCCTCTTCCAGTCAGTTCCCATCAAATACCTAATCTTGTCCAACCACTTTCTGATTTTTATCACCATAGGTTAGTTTTGCTTGTTCTAAAATTTTATTTATGTGAAATCCAACGGAATGACTTCCTCCGTTCAGCATGTTGTTAAAATTCACCTATGTTGTTGTGTGTGTCCTATTTACTTCCTTTTTATTACTGAGAAGTATTCCATTGCATAAATATACCATTATTTGATAATTCATTCTCCTGCTGATAGATTTTTGAGTTGTTTCCAGTTTGGGGCTCTTATTAATAACATTGCTACAAACAGTTTTGGGGGACAAATATTTTCATGACTTGTGAGAAAATACCTAAGACTCTTGGGTCCTAGAGTAGAAGTATCTTTAACTTTATAAAGAACTGACAAAAAGGTCTCCAAAGTTGTCGTGCCATTTTATACTCCCACCAGCAGTTCAAGAATATTCTAATTGCTCCTTATCCTTATCAAGAGTGGGTGTTGTCAGTCTTTTTTTATTTTAGACACTGTAGTGATATCTCATTTGGGTTTTAATTTCACTTCTATGATAACTAATGATGTTAAGCACATTTTCACATACTTACTGGACATTCTTGTATCTTCTTTTGTGAAGTATCTATTTGTTTTTAATGCCTTCCATTTGCCTTTTTTTCTTTTACAACCTGTTTATCCTCCTTAAAGAAGTAGTTATTCCAAGCTTGCTGTCTGAAAGAGTTCTGTGATAAAACAGATCAATTCAAGCAGTACATTTAGCCAATATTGCCTTTTATACTGGTCCAGTTTCACTGTTAAAAAGCAAAATACCCTTGCTCAATAAATTGGTGTGATCTTCCCAAAGTAAAATGCTGACTCTGGTATGTTATTTCCAACTCTGGGGTTTATGAATATACTCTAAATAAACAGTTTCAGCACAAGAACAACTGGAGGCAATGGTCTATTATAAATAAATTATGTTTAAAAAAAACCAATCTATTTGCTTTTAAATGAACTCTGGCCTAAGGCAACATTGCAAATCATAAGTATTCCTATACCCACACACACTACCAAAGAGTCTTTAAAGGCTTTAGAATGGTTGGCATGAAATAAGCTATAGGGTCTCACTGATGGATAAATAAGAAAACTTTATTTTCATCCACTACAAAATGTTTCAATAAAGAATCATAATCTTTCAGAAAGCAAGTCTTGGATTTCTGAGGTAGATTTACACCAATTCATCTAACTTTAATGCTGGATATCCCTAAGTGACATCAGATACATCTTCAGACTTAAAGATTAATCAGTATGAATGCTTGATTATTACGTCTTTGCTGGTGAACATTTATTAATTGGTTCTTATATGTGCTGTAAGGGACTTAATATTACTGAATGTAATCATAAATGTGATGATAGAGTGTGGTGCAATGGTCATCAGGTATGTCTCATTTCAAAAAAACTTAACCAAAAAAAATTTATTTTCTTAATGTATATCTATTGCATTATGCTCATATTACATTTCAAAGGTTTCTGACTTTTGCCTACTATTCCTATATTTGGACTTGGTATTTTCTTGAGTACTGTTGCTAAATTGTTCCTGTTTTGCAATAGCAACTTGCTTTTTCTTGAGGAGTTTAGTCATATTATACCAAGTCACCTAAAGCAATGCCTCTCAAACCTTCACGTGCATAGGAATCCCCCAGAGATCTCGTTAAAATGCAGATTCTGATTCATTAGGTCTGGGGTGGAGCCCAGACTTCTACATTTCTAACCAGCTCTCAGGGGGTGCCCTTTGTGCATGTACAAGGATCCCACTTAGCAAGGGGCTAAGAATAATCATAAACTTGTCACTGTTCTCATTCAAATGTAATTTACCATTACAAATTTTTAGCTATACAAATACCACATTATGACAGATGGTGTATTTTGCCTACCCAATTGCTATCTCTTGTCCACCAACCCCCATGTATACTTCTATTCATTAACAGAATGCCTACTTTTTTCAGGGCAGCAATCCAATCTTGGCTATTCTGCTCCCTTTACTAAATATCCACTTTCACAAGGCCTCTTGCATCTAAGGGTAGCCATGTGACCCAATACTGGCCAATAGGAAAGAAAGAAGTCTCCCAGGAGGCTTCTGGGAAAGCTTTTATTTTCCTGCTCAGACACTGTGATGCAAGAAACATTTTTGACCCCCTCTAAGTCAAATTAAATCTCAACAGCCAAATGCTTTGCTGACACAAGCTATATTAGTTTCCTAGGGCTGCTATAGAAATCATCAAAATGTGGTAGCTTAAAACAATAGAAACTTATTCTCTCATAGTTCTGGAAACCAGAAGTCCAAAGGCAACATGTTCTCAGGGATGGTTCCTCTCTCCTAACTTCTGGTGGCTGTATGCAATCTCTGGCATTCCCTGGCTTGAAGATACATCACTCTAATCTCTACCTCCAACTTCATATGGCCTACTCTGTCTCTGTGTCTTCTCCTTGTGTCTTTTATAAGGGCACCTGTCATTGGATTTAGGGCCTACCATAATCCAGGATGATCTCATCTTGAGATCTTTACCTTAATTACACCTCAAAGGCCCTTATTCCAAATAAGGTCATATTCTCAAGTTCCAAGTAGATATATCATTTGGGGAACCCCATTTGACCCAATACACAGGCCTAATCAGTCTTTTCGGAGAGAGACCTCCCTTCAGATCAGACTTGAACTCTGGGGCTTATTTCTAGGACATCTGGAAAAGGGCTTTTTTTCACTCTACCATAGTCGCTTTCCAAGCTCCTAAGTCCCAATGAATGCAGGGATTTTCTCTGGTGGATCCACTTATCCCATGCCAAGCTCAACTTTGGGAATTCTCACAGTGACTCCTAAAGTACACTGTGCTCTGTCATCAAGGATCCCTGTGGCTTCTCTGTCAGAGGAAGATGAAGTCCCCACCACTGCCACTACTTACTCCTTGGTCTCCCAGCAGGTCTGACTGTATAATTTGTGTGGCCAAGGGCAAAATAAAAATACAGGAACCTTGTTCAAATTTATGAAGGATCTGGAGAGAAAAAAATGGCATAGATAATAGAGCCTCTGTTGATCCCTCTGCCAACCAAATCAAAATTGTGACAGAAACAAGAAGCAACAGCGAGGAAAAATCGCCAGAAATCTAGATGAACAAGCCCTACAGCGAGAGAGAAATCCAAGAAAGCACCCTGCAACGGCAGAAGGGAGGACAGGCGAGGACGCGGGGCTACGCGATCGTGAGTGGCTGAGTGAAACAGAGGTTACGGCAGAGGAAGAAGCCTATTAAAGGACCGTGACCGTGAGCAGATTTCTGCGGTGACGGACCTACACACTCCGAGCACCAGTGCTAATTCCGCTGTGCCCGGAGCGCACCAGGGACTTACAGGGCTACATTTCAGGACAATTAATGTCTCTGGGGGTGGTGCTTGGACTTCAGGATTTTTAAAGCTCTCAGGTGGTTCTCAAGTGCAGGATCACTGCTCTCAGCCACGAGATTCACTGGCTTAGCCCATTTTGAAAAGCATGATAATAAGGCCATTTCAAAAAGCATGATAACATAAGACGTCCACCCTGTGTTTTTGTTATGAAAATACTTTCGTGTTGTCCAGATTTTGAGTCGTGTCTATTTTCATGCCTTCATTTCACAAGCATGTGTTCCGTTAATTCAATTAACAAAGAAAACTTTACATTTTTAGCTAGCGGCATGATATTTGATAGTGGCATACGGTTGAGCTCCGTTCTCACATCACGGCAATCTCCACGACTTAAAATTGTGGCGATTAGCCATTGTGCTGTATCTGGATTTTTGCATTAACTGCAGTAATGCAAAATATTATGAACGTAAGGGCTATAATCGTGATTATAATGTGGATCCTTTAATAGTAACCAAAATCCTCCGTTATGATGAACTGACCTATTATCTCTACTTATTAGGTCACAGGCTTAATTTTTTTCCCCAGCTTTACCGAGAACAACCTTAATTATCATAGGAGCTGATTAACCTTGTCGAGGTTTACCTCTCGCCGGCAGAAAGTATAGTCAGTGCTAACCATGGCCACCGGTAAAGGACAAGATAGATCAATATGTATATATATATATATTATATCATCACTCCTGGTGGAGCAAAAATCCCACAGTAAGCTTGAGTAAAAAACCTACTGACTGTGGATTAGAATAATCTTTATATGAAGGACAACCCACTGCATTTGAGTAGAAGTCTACGATAAAAGTAAAATGGCGTAAGATTTGACAATTCAGGCACCCATGAGGACAAAAAGTACAATGGATAAATACACATCAAATACATTTCAGCCCGTGAGTTCAGAGCCTCAACTATCAGAGTTGAGGTTTCTGTATATCTTTGACTTCTCTTTCTTGGTCTCAAGGAGGTACCTGCAGCTCCGGCCATCGCATCCGTGTTCCAGGGAGCAGGAAAGAAAAGAGGTCAAAGTTGACTCAGCATTTCTGGAAGGTCTTCAGAGACTTTCTCCTACGGCTCGTTGGCCTTTCTCACCTGCTAGGGACACAAGGAAATGTAGTTTGATTTCTCCGAACTGAGCGTCCTGCCGCCCCTATAACGCAGACGCTGTTAGCTGGGTGGAAGGAGAGGAATGATACTGGATAGGAGGCCAGCTGTGTCGGCCGCCCTCTTGCATTTGGACTTACATCCCATTTCTCTCATTCCTCGCATCATTTGGGCCTTTTTTCCAGTGACCCAACATTTTAAAAAGTCATGTCGGATGCCTTGCTTCTTTGTCTAGTACTTGTTGTGTTTATTATTTTTCTATGCTTATTATGAAATCACTATCGAATGCTCTTATTTTTTCTTACTGGCCGAAGCACAGAAATTTCTGAAAAGGCAGAAATGAAAAAGATTTAAGAAGGCATAACCACCGATATTTTGACATAAGCATTTTTCTATGAATATACATGTCCGACCCACACGTACGCATGCATTTCAGGAAGAAAAGGTGTAAAAGTATTCAATGTGTTTTTGTAATTGGCCTTTTTTTATATTTCATTTCACATTATATTGTGAACCCCGTCTCGTGTCGAATATGGAGCTCGGACACCATTTTCTTAAGCGGTGGACAAAACGGACGCGGGCCCCGGCCCTTCACCGCCAAGCGCGCTGGGCGCAGCACCGCGCGTCCCCCAACCTCGCCCCCCCCCCGGGCGAGAATCTCGAGGGCGAAGATGCGCCCTCATTTGCATATCCATCGTTCATGGCGCTCGATGTATATTCAAGTGAAAAGCCGCGGGCTTCCTTTAAACCTATTATTTCAGAGAATGAGAGTTTTCTCTCCACGCCATTGACGCAGAGAGCTGCCACAGGCATCAGAGCTGGGCTTGACTTCGCCCTGACTGTACCCGGAGTGGCAGTTCGTGGGCCGCTGTCCCCCAGGGCTCGCGGCATGGCCAGGCTGGTAGCACTAGCATTCAGTCCTCTTACTGAGGGGTCGCCTCCCATAGAAGGACAAAAAGAACCACCTCCGGAGTTCACAATTTTTTGAAGTCTTGCTCAGACGCAAGACTCCCTTTGGCGTACAACGGTAGACTCCGAACCTCCAGATGGCCCCGCGCCCTCTGGGTCTCCCGCCTCTCCTCTTCTGCTCCCCATCCTGTTCAAGTAACTCCTCTCCTGTTCAAGTAACTTCTCTTTAGCTGTGTTTGCAGGTCATGCACGTGGAGTCACCCCGTCCTCGTGAGTCTGGCTTTTCTTCGGCTTACCGTTCCGTCCGTGAGAGTCACAGATCCGTCCGCGTGACTGTGCGTGGCTGTCCTTCACGTGCTTCTTCACGTTAAGCAATTCATTCCATGCCGAGGGCCGTTTGGGTTGGGCGCACCCTGAGGCCACCAGAACGCTATCATGGACGTTCTCGCACATGGCACCTGCTTGCATAAGGACATGTAGCCTTCCATTCAGCTTCCACTTTGCTACGTTATAGTAAGTTTCTTCAAAAGTAGTTATATCATTCTATACTCCCTAGGAGAGGAACGGCTGGTCAAAGAAGCGCACACTCTACTTTTCGTTTCAGTCGTGCCAATTTTCGCTTTGTCTCAGACAGCTCTCAGCAGCAGTATATCAACGCTCCCATGGTTTCACATGCTCACCAACTCTTGCTGTTTTCAGATTTACATTTTTGACTGTCTGGTGGATGTGAAATCCATCATTGTAAATGCAAGCATGTAATTCCATCGCATGGATCAGCCATCACTTGTTCAAATCAAGATTCTGGCGTACCACATGTAAGCAGTTTCTAATTTTTCTCTTTTATAATCAAAGCAGTTCTTATCCAATTACTTCCTTAGATAAATTCCAAGGAGTAGAAATGCACGTTTACCTTTTAAAAAAATTCTTTTTAAATTTATTATCATTACTCATACGTACAGCACCTGGTCTTCCTACGTGGTCTCCCATCCACGTACTAACCAAGCCCAACCCTGCTTAGCTTCCGAGATCACACATCGGGCTTGGTTAAGGTGGCCTGGACGTAGACCATGGACCATGTCTCCATTGGGGCACGAATCCAGGAACTTCTGTGTGTAAAGCGGACGTGCTAACCGCTACACTACGGAACCACGTCCCACATTGAACTTTTTGATCCAAATCACCCAGTGGCCATCTGGCAAGATGGCCGTTGGCTGATAGTCTACATTCCCATCTATAGTATTTGCCTACCTCTTCCTCTATCCCCCGTCAAAAATAGCTTAAAAGTCATTCTTTCTAATCTAAATGATACATAAACTTAATTTTACTTTTAGAAGTCAACTGACACAAGACTTTTAAGACAGCAGACCCCTGCCTTGCCTTTCCTCATCCCCACTTCCCATTGCGCCAAAAACACCATTTTCAACACTTACTGGTTTCATCTGTGTGCTTCTTTTTTCTCATAACATACTCATAATGCTCTTCCTGGATTTTCAGGGTGAAATCGTGGCAGAGACTGCTCGTTTCCCTTTCTGATACCAACTTCTCCTCGGCCATCGGAGGTGGCGTGCCTCCAGAACTGCTGAGGCTTGCCAGGGTTCTGAAGCATCAAAATGTTTTTGTCGCCACCTGACTGCTGTTGCCTGCCCTCCTTTTTTGTCACTATTAGAAATGTATACGTTTTCGAGGGGACCTAGAAAAATGGCGTGGATGACAGCGGCTCTGTTCATCCCTCTGGCGACCAAATCAAAGTCGTGACGGAAACCAGGAGCAAAGAGCAAGGAAAATCACCTGGGACCTAGATGAACAAGCCCCACAGCGAGGGAGAAATCCAAGAAAGCACCCTGCGACGGCAGAAGGGAGGACGGGGCGAAGATGCAGAGCCGCCCGGTCCCGAGCGACTGAGACGGAGGCTGTGGCGATGGCAGACACCTCTGAAAGGGGCCCCGTCCACGGACGGATTTCCGCGGCGACGGACCTGCTCGCGCCGAGCACCAGTGCCCATTCGGCTGCGCCCAGGGCGCACCAGGGTCTTACAGGGAGACATTGTCAGAGCGAGGGCCCAGGCGAGACTCGCTCTGTACAGACGTGCTGGAGGTCTCCGTTGTTCCCTGTGGAGCCCTCCCCTCTACCAGTGGTGGACACAGCACCGCCATAGCTGTGACATCATCAAACTGGATAACAGAGGTGCCTCCGCCCAGAGGATCCCCAGAAACCCCACCCGCCTCAACTTGCGTCCCCGCACAAGCCACATCCACGTGTAACCTCAGCGAGTCAGGTGCTCCTTGCTGAGCAGCGCCTACACTCACACTGGAGGCAGCTGGCCTCGGTTTCTGGTGTGGCCTTTTGAGGCAACTATATACACAGCATCTGTGGACCCCTTGCTGAATCTTAACAGGTGGCCCCCGAGGGGCACAGGCTGGGACTCAACTTGGCCTGCGGCTGAACCCCTCTCAGGACTATGCCACTGGACACCGCCACACAAAGCCACACCAAAAAAGACCGAGAGACTTAAGAGCTTTGCTTAGTACATAGACATAGACACAGAAGACAAAGAAGCATAAACCATGTGACAGAACAGAACACAGATCCAGATATAACGGAGTCAAGTAATCTAGCAGATGCAGAGTTCAAAAGACTGGTTATAAAGATGCCCAATGAACTTTTGGGAAGTGCTGATAAACTCAGTGAGAACTTCAACAAAGGGGAAAAAAAACATAAAAATGGAAGTAGAAATTACAAAGGGGAACTCGTCTGAAATGAAGAACACATTATCTGGAATAATTGAAGGAATAACAAAGTGAATAAAGAAGAGGATCAAATGCCCTATCTAGAGGACAGGAAAGCCAATCGGAACGCTCAATCAGAATCGCAAGAAAAAACATGCCAAGACTATGAAAATAATTTAAGGAGCATGTGGGACACTATTAAGGCTCCAAATATTCGTCCGATGGGCGTAACTGAACAAAATCAAGATGTCGAAGAGTCGCTTGAAGAAATAATGATGGAAAACATCCCTAATCTGCTGACGGAAATGGACATAAAACCCAGGAAGCTCAGAGAATTCCAAAAATCAAGGATCGAAAGAGGCCCACATGAAGATACATCATCACTAAAATGCCAAAGTTTAAATTCAAAGAAAAACGATTCAAAGCAGCAAGAGAAGAACAAATATTTACCTACAATGGAGCCCCTATAAGACTGGCAGCTGATTTCTCAAGAGAAACTATGTGGGATAGAAGGCTTGGCAAAACATATTCGACAGGATCAAGACCCAGAATCTACAGCCAAGAATAATTTATCCAGCAAAGCTGCCATGTAAAGTTGAGGGATAAAGAGCTTCCCAGACAAAAATAAACTAAAGGAATTTATCACCACAAGGCCAGAATTACAGGAAATGTTGGAGGGTCTTCTTTAAGAAAAAACATGTATCAAAAACAGAAATAAAGAATGGTATCAACTACATTCCTACCAATAAATGACTCAAATGGAAAAGCATTATGTGCTCCAACTAAAAGATAGGGTGGATGAATGGAACGGAAAGCAAGACCCCTACATGTCGCCAATGAGAGACGCGCTTCAGGTTAAAAGACACACAGACAAACTGAAAGGAAGCAGATGGAAGAACATATTGCTTCGATGGACCCAGAAGGTATTTAAGTCAGACTGAGAAAGATAAACACTATGTGATTTCACTTATATGTGGAATCTAAGGAATAAAAGGAACAAACTAATCAAAAACGGACTCACGAACAGTAGACGATTTGGTGATGGACGAGGGGCGGGGGAGCTGCGGGACTGGGAGAATGGGGCGAAGGGTTAAAGAAGTACAAATCGGTAGCTGACGGATGGCCATGGAGATGGGGAACACGGCATAGGGCATGCAGTAGCATTAATATGTTGGCTAGGTGGAGGGCCGGGGGAGAAACGGAGCAGTTGGGGGGATCGTTTTCTGAACTATTGAGATGTCTAACCAATGTACCGGGACTCAAAACTAATTAAATAAATTTTTTTAAACGTATACATTTTCTTTTTATTCCTTTACTATTATTTCGTGGGGTTTGTGGATAGAGTGGATATATACGTATATATTTAATCTGACATATTTGATCTGAAAGTCAAGGTATTGTGCATTTCAGAAAATTTGAAAAACACTGCAAGCTGAATTGAAATCGTATCTATTTTGCAAAGGGCTATCTTGAAATATGATAACATTTAGAACATGGGATGGACCTGAAGAAACCTGCAGGCTCACCTGTTCATTTCTCTAAGGAAGCGGCTGTGTGCCCCTCTGGTGGAGTGTCTTCACTAAGCACATCTCACTCTTCCCTCCGTCCGTCTTCCCTGGGCCCAGTGCTCGGCTGCCCATCAGAACCACAGAGGGAGTTTTAGTTGTTTTGTTTTTGTTTTTGTCTTATTTTAAAAAAAGCCTTATGCTCAGGGCTACATTTCAGGACAATTAATGTCTCTGGGGGTGGAGCTTGGACTTCAGGATTTTTAAAGCTCTCAGGTGGTTCTCAAGTGCAGGATCACTGCTCTCAGCCACGAGATTCACTGGCTTAGCCCATTTTGAAAAGCATGATAATAAGGCCATTTCAAAAAGCATGATAATATGAGACATCCACCCTGTGTTTTTGTTATGGAATCACTTTCGTGTTCTCCAGATTTTGAGTCGTGTCTATTTTCATGCCTTCATTTCACAAGCATGTGTTCCGTTAATTCAATTAACAAAGAAAACTTTACATTTTTAGCTAGCGGCATGATATTTGATAGTGGCATACGGTTGAGCTCCGTTCTCACATCACGGCAATCTCCACGACTTAAAATTGTGGCGATTAGCCATTGTGCTGTATCTGGATTTTTGCATTAACTGCAGTAATGCAAAATATTATGAACGTAAGGGCTATAATCGTGATTATAATGTGGATCCTTTAATAGTAACCAAAATCCTCCGTTATGATGAACTGACCTATTATCTCTACTTATTAGGCCACAGGCTTAATTTTTTCCCCAAGCTTTACCGAGAACAACCTTAATTATCATAGGAGCTGATTAACCTTGTCGTGGTTTACCTCTCGCCAGCAGAAAGCATAGTCAGTGCTAACCATGGCCATCGGTAAAGGACAAGATAGATCAATATGTATATATATATATAATATCATCACTCCTGGTGGAGCAAAAATCCCACAGTAACCTTGAGTAAAAAACCTACTGACTGTGGATTAGAATAATCTTTATGAAGGACAACCCACTGCATTTGAGTAGAAGTCTACAATAAAAGTAAAATGGCGTAAGATGGGACGATTCAGGCATCCATAAGGACAAAAACTACAATGGATAAATACACATCAAATACATTTCAGCCCATGAGTTCAGAGCCTCCACTATCAAAGTTGAGGTTTCTGTATATCTTCAACTTCTCTTTCTTGGTCTCAAGGAGGTACCTGCAGCTCCGGCCATCGCATCCGTGTTCCAGGGAGCAGGAAAGAAAAGAGATCAAAGCTGACTCGGCATTTCTGGAAGTTCTTCAGAGACTTTCTCCTACGGCTCGTTGGCCTTTCTCACCTGCTAGGGACACAAGGAAATGTAGTTTTATTCCTCCGAACTGAGCGTCCTGCCGCCCCTATAACGCAGACGCTGTTAGCTGGGTGGAAGGAGAGGAATGATACTGGATAGGAGGCCAGCTGTGTCGGCCGCCCTCTTGCATTTGGACTTACATCCCATTTCTCATTCCTCGCATCATTTGGGCCTTTTTTCCAGTGACCCAACGTTTTAAAAAGTCATGTTGGATGCCTTGCTTCTTTGTCTAGTACTTGTTGTGTTTATTATTTTTCTATGCTTATTATGAAATCACTATCGAATGTTCTTATTTTTTCTTACCGGCCGAAGCACAGAAATTTCTGAAAAGGCATAAATGAAAAAGATTTAAGAAGGCATAACCACGGATATTTTGACATAAGCATTTTTCTATGAATATACATGTCCGACCCACACGTACGCATGCATTTCAGGAAGAAAAGGTGTAAAAGTATTCAATGTGTTTTTGTAATTGGCCTTTTATTATATTTCATTTCACATTATATTGTGAACTCCGTCTCGTGTCGAATATGGAGCTCGGACACCATTTTCCTAAGCGGTAGACAAAACGGACGCGGGCCCCGGCCCTTCACCGCCAAGCGCGCTCGGCGCAGCACCGCGCGCCCCCCAACCTCGCCCCCCGCCACCCCCCGCGCGAGAATCTCGAGGGCGAAGATGCGCCCTCATTTGCATATCCATAGTTTATGGCGCTCGATGTATATTCAAGTGAAAAGCCACGGGTTTCCTTTAAACCTATCATTTCAGAGAATGAGAGTTTTCTCTCCACACACTTGACGCAGAGAGCTGCCACAGGCATCAGAGCTGGGCTTGACTTCGCCCTGACTGTACCCGGAGTGGCAGTTCGTGGACCACTGTCCCCGCAGGGCTCGCGGCATGGCCAGGCTGGTAGCACTAGCATTCAGTTCTCTTACTGAGGGGTCGCCTCCCATAGAAGGACAAAAAAGAACCACCTCCGGAGTTCACAATTTTTTGAAGTCTTGCTCAGACGCAAGACTCCCTTTGGTGTGCAACGGTAGACTCCGAGCCTCCCAGATGGCCCCGCGCCCTCTGGGTCTCCCGCCTCTCCTCTTCTGCTCCCCGTCCTGTTCAAGTAACTCCTCTTTAGCCGTGTCTGCAGGTCATGCACGTGGAGTCACCCCGTCCTCGTGAGTCTGGCTTTTCTTCGGCTTACCGTTCCGTCCGTGAGAGTCACAGATCCGTCGGTGTGACTGTGCATGGCTGTCCTTCACGTGCTTCTTCACGTTAAGCAATTCATTCCATGCCGAGGGCCGTTTGGGTTGGGCGCACCCTGAGGCCACCAGAACGCTATCATGGACGTTCTCGCACATGGCACCTGCTTGCATAAGGACATGTAGCCTTCCATTCAGCTTCCACTTTGCTACGTTATAGTAAGTTTCTTCAAAAGTAGTTATATCATTCTATACTCCCTAGGAGAGGAACGGCTGGTCAAAGAAGCGCACACTCTACTTTTCGTTTCAGTCGTGCCAATTTTCGCTTTCTCTCAGACAGCTCTCAGCAGCAGTATATCAACGCTCCCATGGTTTCACATGCTCACCAACTCTTGCTATTTTCAGATTTATATTTTTGACTGGTGGATGTGAAATCCATCATTGTAAATGTAAGCATGTAATTCCATCGCATGGATCAGCCATCACGTGTTCAAATCAAGATTCTGGCGTACCACATATAAGCAGTTTCTAATTTTTCTCTTTTATAATCAAAGCAGTTCTTATCCAATTACTTCCTTAGATAAATTCAAGGAGTAGAAATGCACGTTTACCTTTTAAAAAAATTCTTTTTTAATTTATTATCATTACTCATACGTACAGCACCTGGTCTTCCTACGTGGTCTCCCATCCACGTACTAACCAAGCCCAACCCTGCTTAGCTTCCGAGATCACACATCGGGCTTGGTCAAGGTGGCCTGGACGTAGACCATGGACCATGTCTCCATTGGGGCACGAATCCCGGAACTTCTGTGTGTAAAGCGGACGTGCTAACCGCTACACTACGGAACCACATCCCACATTGAACTTTTTGATCCAAATCCCCCAGCGGCCCTCTGGTAAGATGGCCGTTGGCTGATAGTCTACATTCCCATCTACAGTATTTGCCTACCTCTTCCTCTATCCTCCTGTCAAAAGTAGCTTAAAAGTCATTCTTTCAAATCTCAATGATACATAAACTTAATTTTACTTTTAGAAGTCAACTGACACGAGATTTTTCAAACAGCAGACCCCTGCCTTGCCTTTCCTCATCCCCACTTCCCATTGCGCCAAAAACACCATTTTCAACACTTACCGGTTTCATCTGTGTGCTTCTTTATCTCATAACATACTCATAATGCTCTTCCTGGATTTTCAGGGTGAAATCGTGGCAGAGACTGCTCGTTTCCCATTTTGATACCAACTTCTCCTCGGCCATCGGAGGTGGCGTGCCTCCAGAACTGCTGAGGCTTGCCAGGGTTCTGAAGCATCAAAATGTTTTTGTCGCCACCTGACTGCTGTTGCCTGCCCTCCTTTTTTGTCACTATTAGAAATGTATACGTTTTCGAGGGGACCTAGAAAAATGGCGTGGATGACAGCGGCTCTGTTCATTCCTCTGGCGACCAAATCAAAGTCGTGACGGAAACCAGGAGCAAAGAGCAAGGAAAATCACCTGGGATCTAGATGAACAAGCCCCACAGCGAGGGAGAAATCCAAGAAAGCACCCTGCGACGGCAGAAGGGAGGACGGGGCGAAGATGCAGAGCCGCCCGGTCCCGAGCAGCTGAGACGGAGGCTGTGGCGATGGCAGACGCCTCTGAAAGGGGCCCCGGCCACGGACGGATTTCCACGGCGACGGACCTGCTCGCGCCGAGCACCAGTGCCCATTCGGCTGCGCCCAGGGTTCACCAGGGACTTACAGGGAGACATTGTCGGAGCGAGGGCCCAGGCGAGACTCGCTCTGTACATACGTGCCGGCGGTCTCCGTTGTTCCCTGTGGAGCCTTCCCCTCTACAGTGGTGGACACAGCACCGCCATAGCTGTGACGTCATCAAACTGGATAACAGAGGTGCCTCCGCCCAGAGGATCCCCAGAAACCCCGCCTACCCCAACTTGCGACCCCGCGCAAGCCACATCCACGTGTATCCTCAGCGAGTCAGGTGCTCCTTGCTGAGCAGCGCCTACACTCACACTGGAGGCAGCTGGCCTCGGTTTCTGGTGTGGCCTTTTGAGGCAACTATATACACAGCATCTGTGGACCCCTTGCTGAATCTTAACAGGTGGCCCCCGAGGGGCACAGGCTGGGACTCAACTTGGCCTGCGGCTGAACCCCTCTCAGGACTGTGCCACTGGGCACCGCCACACAAAGCCACACCAAAAAGACCGGGAGACTTAAGAGCTTTGCTCAGTACATAGACATAGACACAGAAGACAAAGAAGCATAAACCATATGACAGAACAGAACACAGATCCAGATATAACGGAGTCAAGTAATCTAGCAGATGCAGAGTTCAAAACACTGGGAAGTGTAGATAAACTCAGTGAGAACTTCAAAAAAGGGGGAAAAAAACATAAAAATGGAAGTAGAAATTACAAAGGGGAACTCATCTGAAATGAAGAACACATTATCTGGAATAAATGAAGGAATAAACAAAGTGAATAAAGAAGAGGATCAAATGCCCTATCTAGAGGACAGGAAAGCCCATCGGAACGCTCAATCAGAATCGCAAGAAAAAACATGCCGAGACTATGAAAATAATTTAAGGAGCATGTGGGACACTATTAAGGCTCCAAATATTCGTCCGATGGGCGTAACTGAACAAAATCAAGATGTCGAAGAGTCGCTTGAAGAAATAATGATGGAAAACATCCCTAATCTGCTGACGGAAATGGACATAAAACCCAGGAAGCTCAGAGAATTCCAAAAATCAAGGATCGAAAGAGGCCCACATGAAGATACATCATCAGTAAAATGCCAAAGTTTAAATTCAAAGAAAAACGATTCAAAGCAGCAAGAGAAGAACAAATAATTACCTACCATGGAGCCCCTATAAGACTGGCAGCTGATTTCTCAAGAGAAACTATGTGGGATAGAAGGCCTTGGCAAAACATATTCGACAGAATGAAGACCCAGGATATACAGCCAAGAATAATTTATCCAGCAAAGCTGCCATGTAGAGTTGATGGACAGATAAAGAGCTTCCCAGACAAAAATAAACTAAAGGAATTTATCACCACAAGGCCAGAATTACAGGAAAAGTTGGAGGGTCTTCTTTAAGAAAAAACATGTATCAAAAACAGAAATAAAGAATGGTATCAACTACATTCCTACCAATAAATGACTCAAATGGAAAAGCGTTAAGTGCTCCAACTAAAAGATTGGGTGGATGAATGGAACGGAAAGCAAGACCCCTACATGTCGCCTATGAGAGACGCGCTTCAGGTTAAAAGACACACAGACAAATTGAAAGGAAGCGGATGGAAAAACATATTGCTTTGATGGACCCAGAAGGTGGTTAAGTCAGACTGAGAAAGATAAACACTACATGATTTCACTTATATGTGGAATCTAAGGAATAAAAGGAACAAACTAATCAAAAACGGACTCACGAACAGTGGACGATTTGGTGATGGACGAGGGGCGGGGGAGCTACGGGACTGGGAGAATGGGGCGAAGGGTTAAAGAAGTACAAATCGGTAGCTGATGGATGGTCACGGAGATGGGGAATGCGGCATAGGGCATGCAGTAGCATTAATATGTTGGCTAGGTGGAGGGCCGGGGGAGAAACGGAGCAGTTGGGGGGATCGTTTTCTGAACTATTGAGATGTCTAACCAATGTACCGGAACTCAAAACTAATTAAATTTTTTTAAACGTATACATTTTCTTTTTATTCCTTTACTATTATTTCGTGGGGTTTGTGGATAGAGTGGATATATACGTATATATTTAATCTGACATATTTGATCTGAAAGTCAAAGTATTGTGCATTTCAGAAAATTTTAAAAACACTGCAAGCTGAATTGAAATCGTATCTATTTTGCAAAGGGCTATCTTGAAATATGATAACATTTAGAACATGGGATGGACCTGAAGAAACCTGCAGGCTCACCTGTTCATTTCTCTAAGGAAGCGGCTGTGTGCCCCTCTGGTGGAGTGTCTTCACTAAGCACATCTCACTCTTCCCTCCGTCCGTCTTCCCTGGGCCCAGTGCTCGGCTGCCCATCAGAACCACAGAGGGAGTTTTAGTTGTTTTGTTTTTGTTTTTGTCTTATTTTAAAAAAAGCCTTATGCTCAGGGCTACATTTCAGGACAATTAATGTCTCTGGGGGTGGAGCTTGGACTTCAGGATTTTTAAAGCTCTCAGGTGGTTCTCAAGTGCAGGATCACTGCTCTCAGCCACGAGATTCACTGGCTTAGCCCATTTTGAAAAGCATGATAATATAAGACATCCACCCTGTGTTTTTGTTATGAAATCACTTTCATGTTGTCCAGATTTTGAGTCGTGTCTATTTTCATGCCTTCATTTCACAAGCATGCGTTCCGTTAATTCAATTAACAAAGAAAACTTTACATTTTTAGCTAGCAACATGATATTTGATAGTGGCATACGGTTGAGCTCCGTTCTCACATCACGGCCATCTCCACGACTTAAAATTGTGGCGATTAGCCATTGTGCTGTATCTGGATTTTTGCATTAACTGCAGTAATGCAAAATATTATGAACGTAAGGGCTATAATCGTGATTATAATGTGGATCCTTTAATAGTAACCAAAATCCTCCATTATGATGAACTGACCTATTATCTCTACTTATTAGGTACAGGCTTAATTTTTTTCCCCAGCTTTACCGAGAACAACCTTAATTATCATAGGAGCTGATTAACCTTGTCGAGGTTTACCTCTCGCCGGCAGAAAGCATAGTCAGTGCTAACCATGGCCATCGGTAAAGGACAAGATAGATCAATATGTATATATATATATATATTATATCATCACTCCTGGTGGAGCAAAAATCCCACAGTAAGCTTGAGTAAAAAACCTACTGACTGTGGATTAGAATAATCTTTATATGAAGCACAACCCACTGCATTTGAGTAGAAGTCTACGATAAAAGTAAAATGGCGTAAGATGGGACAATTCAGGCACCCATGAGGACAAAAAGTACAATGGATAAATACACATCAAATACATTTCAGCCCGTGAGTTCAGAGCCTCAACTATCAGAGTTGAGGTTTCTGTGTATCTTCAACTTCTCTTTCTCGGTCTCAAGGAGGTACCTGCAGCTCTGGCCATCGCATCCGTGTTCCAGGGAGCAGGAAAGAAAAGAGATCAAAGCTGACTCAGCATTTCTGGAAGTTCTTCAGAGACTTTCTCCTACGGCTCGTTGGCCTTTCTCACCTGCTAGGGACACAAGGAAATGTAGTTTTATTCCTCCAAACTGAGCGTCCTGCCGCCCCTATAACGCAGACGCTGTTAGCTGGGTGGAAGGAGAGGAATGATACTGGATAGGAGGCCAGCTGTGTCGGCCGCCCTCTTGCATTTGGACTTACATCCCATTTCTCATTCCTCGCATCATTTGGGCCTTTTTTCCAGTGACCCAACGTTTTAAAAAGTCATGTCGGATGCCTTGCTTCTTTGTCTAGTACTTGTTGTGTTTATTATTTTTCTATGCTTATTATGAAATCACTATCGAATGTTCTTATTTTTTCTTACCGGCCGAAGCACAGAAATTTCTGAAAAGGCATAAATGAAAAAGATTTAAGAAGGCATAACCACCGATATTTTGACATAAGCATTTTTCTATGAATATACATGTCCGACCCACACGTACGCATGCATTTCAGGAAGAAAAGGTGTAAAAGTATTCAATGTGTTTTTGTAATTGGCCTTTTTTTATATTTCATTTCACATTATATTGTGAACCCCGTCTCGTGTCGAATATGGAGCTCGGACACCATTTTCTTAAGCGGTGGACAAAACGGACGCGGGCCCCGGCCCTTCGCCGCCAAGCGCGCTCGGCGCAGCATCGCCCCCCCCCGCCCCCCCCCCCGGCCCCTGCCACCCCCCGCGCGAGAATCTCGAGGGCGAAGATGCGCCTTCATTTGCATATCCATAGTTCATGGCACTCGATGTGATGTATTTTCAAGTGAAAAGCCATGGGTTTCTTTTAAATCTATTATTTCAAAGAATGAGAGTTTTCTCCACACACTTGACGCAAAGAGCTGCCACAGGCATCAGAGCTGGGCTTGACTTCGCCCTGACTGTACCCGGAGTGGCAGTTCGTGGGCCGCTGTCCCCGCAGGGCTCGCGGCATGGCCAGGCTGGTAGCACTAGCATTCAGTCCTCTTACTGAGGGGTCGCCTCCCATAGAAGGACAAAAAAGAACCACCTCCGGAGTTCACAATTTTTTGAAGTCTTGCTCAGACGCAAGACTCCCTTTGGTGTGCAACGGTAGACTCCGAGCCTCCCAGATGGCCCCGCGCCCTCTGGGTCTCCCGCCTCTCCTCTTCTGCTCCCCGTCCTGTTCAAGTAACTCCTCTCCTGTTCAAGTAACTCCTCTTTAGCTGTGTCTGCAGGTCATGCATGTGGAGTTACCCTGTCCTCGTGAGTCTGGCTTTTCTTCGGCTTACCGTTCCGTCCGTGAGAGTCACAGATTCGTCGGTGTGACTGTGCGTGGCTGTCCTTCACGTGCTTCTTCACGTTAAGCAATTCATTCAATGAGGAGGGCCGTTTGGGTTGGGTGCACCCTGAGGCCACCAGAACGCTATCATGGACGTTCTCGCACATGGCACCTGCTTGCATAAGGACATGTAGCCTTCCATTCGGCTTCCACTTTGCTAAGTTATAGTAAGTTTCTTCAAAAGTAGTTATATCATTCTATACTCCCTAGGAGAGGAACGGCTGGTCAAAGAAGCGCACACTCTACTTTTTGTTTCAGTCGTGCCAATTTTCGCTTTCTCTCAGACAGCTCTCAGCAGCAGTATATCAACGCTCCCATGGTTTCACATGCTCACCAACCCTTGCTGTTTTCAGATTTACATTTTTGACTGTCTGGTGGATGTGAAATCCATCATTGTAAATGCAAGCATGTAATTCCATCGCATGGATCAGCCATCACTTGTTCAAATCAAGATTCTGGCGTACCACATGTAAGCAGTTTCTAATTTTTCTCTTTTATAATCAAAGCAGTTCTTATCCAATTACTTCCTTAGATAAATTCCAAGGAGTAGAAATGCACGTTTACCTTTTAAAAAAATTCTTTTTTAATTTATTATCATTACTCATACGTACAGCACCTGGTCTTCCTACGTGGTCTCCCATCCACGTACTAACCAAGCCCAACCCTGCTTAGCTTCCGAGATCACACATCGGGCTTGGTCAAGGTGGCCTGGACGTAGACCATGGACCATGGCTCCATTGGGGGATGACTCCAGGAACGTCTGTGTGTAAAGCGGACGTGCTAACCGCTACGCTACGGAACCACATCCCACATTGAACTTTTTGATCCAAATCACCCAGCGCCCATCTGGTAAGATGGCCGTTGGCTGATAGTCTACATTCCCATCTACAGTATTTGCCTACCTTTTCCTCTATCCCCCGTCAAAAGTAGCTTAAAAGTCATTCTTTCAAATCTAAATGATACGTAAACTTAATTTTACTTTTAGAAGTCAACTGACACAAGACTTTTAAAACAGCAGACCCCTGCCTTGCCTTTCCTCATCCCCACTTCCCATTGTGCCAAAAATACCATTTTCAACACTTACCAGTTTCTTCTGTGTGCTTCTTTATCTAATAACATACTCATAATGCTCTTCCTGGATTTTCAGGGTGAAATCATGGCAGAGACTGCTCGTTTCCCTTTCTGATACCAATTTCTCCTCGGCCATCGGAGGTGGCGTGCCTCCAGAACTGCTGAGGCTTGCCAGGGTTCTGAAGCATCAAAATGTTTTTGTCGCCACCTGACTGCTGTTGCCTGCCCTCCTTTTTTGTCACTATTAGCAATGTATACGTTTTCGAGGGGACCTAGAAAAATGGCGTGGATGACAGCGGCTCTGTTCATTCCTCTGGCGACCAAATCAAAGTCGTGACGGAAACCAGGAGCAAAGAGCAAGGAAAATCACCTGGGACCTAGATGAACAAGCCCCACAGCGAGGGAGAAATCCAAGAAAGCACCCCGCGACGGCAGAAGGGAGGACGGGGCGAAGATGCAGAGCCGCCCGGTCCCGAGCGACTGAGACGGAGGCTGTGGCGATGGCAGACGCCTCTGAAAGGGGCCCCGGCCACGGACGGATTTCCGCGGCGACGGACCTACTCGCGCCGAGCACCAGCGCCCATTCGGCTGCGCCCAGGGCGCACCAGGGACTTACAGGGAGACGTTGTCGGAGCGAGGGCCCAGGCGAGACTCGCTCTGTACAGACGTGCCGGAGGTCTCCGTTCCTCCCTGTGGATCCCTCCCCTTTACCAGTGGTGGACACAGCACCGCCATAGCTGTGACGTCATCAAACTGGATAACAGAGGTGCCTCCGCCCAGAGGATCCCCAGAAACCCCGCCTACCCCAACTTGCGGCCCCCCGCAAGCCACATCCACGTGTATCCTCAGCGAGTCAGGTGCTCCTTGCTGAGCAGCGCCTACACTCACACTGGAGGCAGCTGGCCTCGGTTTCTGGTGTGGCCTTTTGAGGCAACTATATACACAGCATCTGTGGACCCCTTGCTGAATCTTAACAGGCGGCCCTCGAGGAGCACAGGCTGGGACTCAACTTGGCCTGCGGCTGAACCCCTCTCAGGACTGTGCCACTGGACACCGCCACACAAAGCCACACCAAAAAGACCGGGAGACTTAAGAGCTTTGCTTAGTACATAAGCATAGACACAGAAGACAAAGAAGCATAAACCATATGACAGAACAGAACACAGATCCAGATATAACGGAGTCAAGTAATCTAGCAGATGCAGAGTTCAAAACACTGGGAAGTGTAGATAAACTCAGTGAGAACTTCAAAAAAGAGGGAAAAAAAACATAAAAATGGAAGTAGAAATTACAAAGGGGAACTCGTCTGAAATGAAGAACACATTATCTGGAATAAATGAAGGAATAAACAAAGTGAATAAAGAAGAGGATCAAATGCCCTATCTAGAGGACAGGAAAGCCAATCGGAACGTTCAATCAGAATCGCAAGAAAAAACATGCTGAGACTATGAAAATAATTTAAGGAGCATATGGGACACTATTAAGGCTCCAAATATTCGTCCGATGGGCGTAACTGAACAAAATCAAGATGTCGAAGAGTCGCTTGAAGAAATAATGATGGAAGACATCCCTAATCTGCTGAAGGAAATGGACATAAAACCCAGGAAGCTCAGAGAATTCCAAAAATCAAGGATCGAAAGAGGCCTACATGAAGATACATCATCACTAAAATGCCAAAGTTTAAATTCACAGAAAAATGATTAAAAGCAGCAAGAACAAATAATTACCTACCATGGAGCCCCTATAAGACTGGCAGCTGATTTCTCAAGAGAAACTATGTGGGATAGAAGGCCTTGGCAAAACATATTCAACAGGATCAAGACCCAGTGTCTACAAACAAGAATACTTTCTCCAGCAAAGCTACAATGTAGAGTTGATGAACATGTTAAGAGCTTCCCAGATAAAAGGAAAGGAATTTATCACCACCAAGCCAGAATTACAGGGAATTTGGCGGTTCTTCTTTAAGAAGAAAATCATGTATCAAGAACAGGAATAAAGAATGGTAACAGCTACATTCCTATAAGTAAGTACCTTAAATGAAAAAGAATTAAGTGCTCCAACCAACGATAGAGTGGCTGAGAGGATAAGAAAACAAGACCGCTACATATGAAAAGGAAGAGAATGGGAAAAGATACTGGTTTGATGAAACTAGAAGGTATTTAAGTCTCACAGAGAAAGATAAACACTATCTTATTTCACTTATATGTGGAATTCAAGGAATAAAAAGAACAATCCAGTCACAAACAGAAAAAAAAAATATGAAGAATCTCAATAGAGTAACGGCAGAGCATTAAGCTTGTGCGACTACACGAGCCACTCACCCGTGAAGCCAGCCCTGTTTTTCAGTTTCCGAGGTTTGGCCAAATCCATCAAAATTCTCCAAATCCCTCAAAATTCTCCCCTCTATTCCTCATGCCTCTGGGAACATGAATGAACACAGAAGTTCTTACCTCCCTTTAGAGTCTAGAGACTAGAACTTAGGACACAGGCCTTGTTGGATGTAATAGAAGCAAGGAGAAAGTTCTTAGCAGTTACCTTTCTGATGTGTCTACGGCATAAAAATGGTAAGATACAAACCAGTGTACAAATTAATGTGTCAGTATCCTGTTTTGTTACAAAAGAATGGTTTAAAAAAGCCACCTTCACATGTTCTGAGGATGCTGGAAAACATTAGTGTGGGTCTAGAAATTAAAACCAAACAAACAACAGAATAGAACAAAGAACAACCTGCTACCAAAATATCACATTACTTTATATACTTAGTCCAACTTTTTAAAAAGTTCTTAAATGTTAATGCGGAAACTCAGGAACAAAAAGAACAACCTAATCAAAAACAGACTCACAAATGTAGAGGAAAATCTGGTGATGGCCAGAGTGGAGGGGGACTTGGGGCCTCGGAGAATGGGGTGAAGGGTTCAAGAAGTACAATTAGTAGTTGATAGATGGTCACGGGGATGGGGAGCACGGCATAGGGAATGCAGTCAGCAGTCATGGAGTGGCTAGGTGGAGGGCCAGCGGAGAGAAAGAGTAATGAGGGGGATCATTTCATAAACTGTATAAATGTCTAACCAATGTACTATATACTTGAAACTAATAATAAAATATTTTTTTAAGTTCTTAACTGTTCTATGGAATAGGGAAGTTACTGACCAAGTTCTTCTGGTTTATGTTTTAAAAACACTCACCAAAGAAAATGTTAGCCTTGCAAAGCCAACCACAAGCTGAAACGCAAAAGAAATAAGAAATAAGCAATTTAGGGTATTAAAAATAGAAATTATAACTAGTAATAGTATCACCCTGTTTCCTGGATTTTTCATTTTCATTTCTTTCAGGAACACAAGTATGAAAAATATTTAATCTGTTAATTAAATATTAACTATTAAATATTTAATCTGTTAAATAATCTGTTAATTAAATAAAATTTTTCTGAGATGATTGTTTTTCTGAATTTGTGTTGTTATAACTCTTAACATGTACCCATTCTAAAGGACATTGACAATGTTTTAATTTTTCTACCTAATTATTTCTACATTTAATATGTCACAACAAGCTGAGTTTTGTTTCTGTTAGGGCTACAGAGCTATACATTTCTGCTTTCAGTATAAGTAATAGCAGATTTTTCCCCCCACAAAGTTTGCTATGAGGTTTTAAGAATTTCAAGTTTGTTGTTTTACAAAGTAAATAAAACAAAATATATATGATTTGAAAACATATTGAGTTAGTCTCTTAATATACACAATCCTACAATTGTATATAACTCACTTAAATATAAGTAAACTTTTATAGCATGAGAAAAATGAAAATATAAATATGTATATGAAAAATGCTTGATTTTACTAGTTATTAAATTAGCACATGAGAAAAATGTGCAGGTGGTAAATATATATGTATGTATGTATATATATATATGTATATGAAAATGCCTGATTTTACTAGTGATCTTAAAATGTACATTTTTTTCTCTGTGTACCCTTTAATCAACCTCTTCCTAATTCTCCCCCCTGCCCACCCCCAGCTCCTGGCAATGACTTTTCTACTCTGTTTCTATGACTTCAATTTTTTTTTTGGATTCCACATATGTGATACTATGCAATGTTTGTCTTTCTCTATCTGGCTTATTTCACTTAACATAATGCTCTCAAGATCCACCCATGTTGTCACAAATGGCAGGATTTCCTTTTTTTTTTTCAGGGCTGCAGGGCTGGATAATATTCCATTGTATATATCTAACACACCTTCTTTATCCAGTCATTCACTGATGGAAACTTAGGTTGTTTCCATGTCTTAGCTATTGTGAACAATGCTGCAATGAACATGGGACTGCAGATATCTCTTCCAGATCCTCTTTTCATTTCCTTTGGTTAAATACCCAGAAAAGGGATTGCTGGATCATATGGTAGTTCTATTTTTAATTTCTTGAGGAACCTCAGTGTTGTTTTTCATAGTGGCTGCACCAATTTACATTCCTACCAAAGGTGCACAAAGGCTCCCTTTTCTCCACATCTTTGCCAACACTTGTTCTCTCTTACCTTTTTGATAATAGCCATTCTAAAAGGTGTGAGGTGACATCTCATTGTGGTTTTGATTTGCATTGCCTGATGATTAGTGATGCTGAGCACCTTTTCATCTACCTGTTGGCCATGTATATGTCTTTTTAAAATGTACATTAAAATAATGTATCCAAACATTCATCACCTAATTCTTGCCAGCTAAAAGACTCGAGATATAAATACAAAAAAAAAAAAAGATATAGTCCCTATCTTTGAAGATCTTAGAGTCTACAAAAAGAAAAATAGGCATGTTACCAAATGAATACTAAAGTTATATAGGTACAAAATTAGAAATCTGTATGTTGTTCTACAGGTTCCAAAGAAGGAAATGTTCAATTCTACCTGAAGGGCAGGGTGGGCTTCCCTAAGGAGGTACACCTTTTTCTGAAAGATCAGTGGTAGATTAGTGTGTGAGAACCATAGTGGGTAACTATATTCCAGTTGAAGCAGCAAGAGCAATGATATAGCGTGAGAAATAGTAAGGTGTGTTCAGACAACTATAAAAAGCTCAATTGTCTGGTATCTTTGGTTTTGAAGTGGGGAAAAGGAGTAGAGAGAGATAATTGGTCAGGTAGTCATACGTCAGAACTAAGGACTCTGAACTTTATCTCACAGGGGTTCATAAGCCGTGGGCTGGTCATTTATATTTATTTCCTAGTCTAGATCTCCTGATTCAGAGTGGCTATTAAGGTCAATGATTACTGTGATAGATTGTTAGCAAAATGGTTGCCATCATTCTCTGAAAGATTTAGACAAAATATGGTATTAAAAAATCTGTATAAACTGTTGTGTAAGTGCCATCTGATTTGGAAAAACATCATTCTAATTCATCTGAAATAGAAAAAAGATATTCAGGCATTTATAACTGGATGACTGATGACTCACAAAATGTTTACTCATTTTAAAATATCTTTAAAAGAAATTGCCGATTGGATTAGATGTAAAAGTTAGAATCAGGAATGGCTCCAAGGTTTCTAGCTGAGCAATCAGTTGGTTGATACTTTTAATGAGATAAGGACAAATGAGCAGGCATGAGATAAAGACTGTACACAGGATTAAACGTTGAGTTCTGGACATGTTATGTTCGATATGGGCTTAGTCTTCTTAACTCTGGATAAAAACAAGATGGTTCTTTAGGAAAATAAATGTGACCTAAATTGACACACGAACAAATTGAGAATAACAGAGAGAAAAAAAGAGGGAAATTTGTATAAGACTTTCAAAAAATAAAAGCACCCGAAACTGTTCTGTTTCTTAGACTATTTACTTGAAACTTGCAAATAATAACACTATGAAGTTTGCACAGGATTACTGCTCTCTTATAGATGAGTAAATGAAAAGAATGGAAACTTTGAAAAACTCATGCCAACTACACAGCTAATAAGGGGAAGAGTTAGGATTATATAAATTGTAATAATTTATAATAAATGTAAGGTAATATTACCTTTTTTTCTATCACTTCGTGTCAGACAGTATTTGAGCTCTAAATCAGTCCTATGTTCTGGTTGATGATGCCAGGTGTTGGAACTCTGCAAACCACATCTCTGCCAGTAGGGGGAGCTAGAGCAAGCAATTGTAAGGCTGGAAAAGAAAGAAAAGACTTGCTCCTCTCTGTCTGCTCCCTAAACCTTGGCAGCAAGCAGCTCCTTCCCACGGCAGCATCTGAATCCAGCTGGCAGCTTTTCCAAAATATGCAGAGCCAGCTTCACAGTTACTACACTTCAACCTCAGAGATAACAGCCTCATGGGGTAGTACCCCTCCCCTGAGGTCTGGGTCCCAGCCTCCTCATCTAAGTTTCTAAGTTTTAGTAATTACAACCTCTTCCTTTTGTTCACTCAGCTATGACACTTTAGAATTCTCTTTTTTTAATCTTTTCATGGTTAATGATACCTGACATTAAATTTTTTAATATTATAACCTATTATTTATTTTAGAACTGAATAGTTATAAAATGTCCCTTTAACAATGATTTTCCCAGATTATCTTAAAGCCAAAGGGATAGTTGCAATTTTTCGAGAAAAATTGTTGTATAAAAGCTTCCTTTTGTTCAATTTATATAATACGACCCGATATGGATTCCATACATAAAGGGAGCCCATTTCCAGGTGACCTTTATTTTCATCCAGAACTTCTTTATTTTGCATAATTGGAACTTCGTATTCTTTGTTGGACACCTCCCCTTATCCCCCTCCTCCCAGCCCCTGGCAACCACCATTCTACTTTCTGTTTCCACATGTTCAACTATTTTAGATTCCACATATAAGAGAGATCATGCAGCATTTGTCTTTTATCTAGATAACTGATGTGGTTTTGGTCTCCTAACTGATGCTGGTTGATACATAGAGGCCTGAAAAATGAAAATTACCAGCCAATGTCACTTAAGAATGCAGATGCTAAATCCTAAGTAAACTCAGAAGCAAAACAGTTAGAGGCACTGCCCGTGGCCATGAAATAAATCATCCTCATAGAGCGGGCCTAATTAGCTAAAACTTTCATTTAATATATTCTTATAGAGCACTACCTATATGTAAGGCATAGCCAGGATCAGGCCACAAGACTGGGAGAAAATGCTTGTAAATCATGTATCAGACAAAGAATTTGTATCTAGAATGCATAAACTCTTACAACTCAATAATAAGTCAAATAAAGAAAATTAAAAATGGGCAGAAGAGTCGAAGAGACATTTCACCAAAGATCATAAACGAATGGCCAAACAAGTATTTGTATTCAAAAGTCCATAGCAGCATTATTCATAATAGCCAAAAATAGGAAATAACCCAAATATCCACCAACAGGTGAATGGGTAGACAAAATGCAGTATTCTGAGATACCGTTCATGGAGGAAAGCTAGATAAATGATTGGTTCTTTCCCTTTATTTATCAACTTTAAAAATAATCAGTTGATTTTCTAACCTTCACCAAAGGTGATCAAAGAATTTTTCAGTGTTCACGATGAATTCATTGATTGATAAATATTCGATGTTTAGTTTTTACTCTTAATAGTTTTCAAATTGATACATATGCATGTAAAATACAGGAAAAAACAATAAGGTCATCCATAATTGTACGCACCGGAGACAAGCACTGTTAACATTTTGGGTTGTTTCCTTCCAGTCTTTTTCTATACATATAGTTTCATTGGGTGAGACCGTACTAGATTCCAAGTATTTGAGCATTTATTTAACACAACTGTGAATACTGCCATCTCCTAGTAAGCACTAGGGATAGGGCAGATGGCCAGTTTCTGGCCTTCCAAGAGCTCAACACAATGGTTATCTCACTTGATGATAGCACACAGTTATTTTCCCATGAATTCTATGCTCTTAGGAGTCTGCAGTCTAGCAAGGAAGAAAATATGCATATAAATAACTATAATTCAGGGTAAAAAATACTAAGTGGCTTTGAAAGGAAAATTCTATGGGAGTTCAGAGGAAAGAGAGATGATTTCTACTGATCATGTCACCTTCATGGGATACTGCCTTCCTAAGCTGAGTCACCCCTGCTCTGATGCATCTCCGAAAAAGGAAAGAAGGATTCTAGATCATTTCTTCCCCTTGGCCACATATTAGAATCAAATGGGGCGCTTTTAAGATCTCAGACTACACCACAGACCAATTATGTCAAAATTTGGGGGGAGAGATCAGCAGGGTTTTTAATTCCCTGAAATTTTTATCCCACATGCAACCAAGGTTGAGAATTGACAGACTATTACTGTATCCAAAGCCCTATGCTAAATTCTATGCAGCACTGTATATGGAAGCACTTCCCTATTTAATAATGTGCTGTTGTTACATAAAGGAATTTTCCTTGTGCATTTCTGTCCGCTCAAGCAATTAAAGATAAACAGGTTAGTCACTTGAACTCGTAACTATTTGTACCTATTAATTTCCCACTCTAACAGAACTAGTGGGCTTAATATGCAAATGAACTACAAGCTCAAAACTATCAAAAAGTTAATGATTTACCCTCCTCCATGTGGTTGCAGAAGGGTACTATTTGATAACACCTGTGTTTATTTTGAAAGCAAAGGAGAGAACACTAAATCCTAACAACTAGACCACCAGGGACGTTTTGAAAGCAAAGGAGATGCTTGCTATAAAGAACAATTCCAATCTCCACTCCCCTTATCTAGAAGTCTAAAATTGTAGCTGCCTTTTAAAAAACTTTTACTGAGAAATAATTTCAAGCTTACAGAAAAGTGCAAAAATAGTACAAAGAAATCCCACACATCCCCTTCACCCAGATTCATCACTTGTTAACATTTTACCACATTTGCTTTATTATTCTGTCGATAGATTGGAGGGAGGGAGGAATGGAGGGATGGATACATACATACATGGATGGACGGATGGATGGATGGATGGATGGATGGATAGTTGGTTTTGATCCTTATGAGAGTAAGTTAATCATACCTCTTTATCCCCTAAATACTTCAGAAAATATTTCCCAAGAATAAACACATTCTCTTCCATAACCATAGTTCGATAGCAAGAAGCAGGAAATTTAATATTGATATAATACTATTATCCGATCTATAGTTCATATTCAAATTTTCCCCACTGTCCCAATAATGTCCTTTCTAGCATTTTTTTCCAGTCCGAGGCCCAATCCAAGAGTACTATGCATGGCATTTAGTAGCCATGTCTCTCCAGCTTCCTTTCATCTGAGTTTCTCGGCCTTCTCTGCCTTTCTTGACACTGACAGCTGTGAAGAGCACAGGCCAGTTATATTACAGAAGGTCCCTCAGTCTGAGTTGGTCTGATGTTTTCTCATAATTAGACCGAGTTATACATTTTTGGATGGGGTTACCACCACATAAGAGATTTTGCGCCCTTCTCAGGTTACCACATTAAGAGGATTATGCAGTTGGCTTGTCCCATTCCCAGTAAGGTTAACTTTGATCACTTGGTTAAGATGGAGTCTGGTGTTTGCCAGGTTTCTCCACTGTAAAGTTACTAATTTTCTCTTTGTAATATCATTTTGGGAAGCTTGCAGGGCCAGGATTAAATGAGGTGAGCGAGGCGCTTAGTGCACAAAATCTAAGGAGACACTCCCTCTAAGGGGCAGACAAGCGCTGGTCCAGCCCCTGACAAGAATACAGATACTGTTCTCCCTACTTGAAAACATCTTGTCACATAAGCAAGTCATCTGCCGTCTCTTATCAGGCTCGGGAGGCAACCTTGCAAACTTAAAATTATGTTATCAAATTTGAAAAATAAAATTGAAATTAAATTCTAGCATCGAAGTTCATCTAAATGAGAAGAGGAAGCAGGAAGTGCAATCCAGGTAGACAAGAATAAAAACAACAAAAGCAAAGCCAGTGAGAAAGGGCATGTTGGGCGAACTGTCACCGATGCTTGGAGCAGAGGATGTGAGTCAGGATTACTGTGCAGGTCTCCTAACTGGACCTCCAGAAGTCCATCTCTGTCCCGCTTCGGTCCCTCTCAACATAGAAACTTGAGTGTGCCTTTAAAACTTGAAGTGCCATCATGTTGCTCCTCTGAGCGAAAGGCTAAGTGCTCACCAGATCCTGCAGAGCCAGCCCACCCACCTTTCTGACTTCTCCCAGAGCTCTCTGAGCTGCTCTGTGAGAACAAGCTCTCCCCACCTCCGCCGAGGGACTTTGTACTAGCTCCTTGGCCTGGGACACTGTGTCCCAGAGAGCCATGTGGCTCCCTCTTTCCCCTCCTTCAGATTTCTGCTCAGCATCCTCAGTGAGGTCTATCTGACCACCCCAACAATTCCTCCCTGCGCACTCCCACTCCCTAGCTCCCTTCTCTGCTTTACTTTTCTCCAGAGCACTTATCACCATCTGAGGTACAAATTCGTGTCTTCGTTTTATCCAATCCACCCCCACTAGGATGGAGGCCTCACCAGTGTAGGGATTTTTGTCAGTTTTGCTCACTTCTGGATCCCCAGTGCCTAGAATATGCCTGGTACATAAGAACTCAGTAAATATGGTGGGGGGAGAGTGGGGCGGAAGGAGATCAGATAAGGTTGAGAAATAGGTTAAAACTCCATGTACTGACTCTCCAACAGGATAGGTTTATCAGGAAGCTAATGAAGCTTAAGCAGAAGTCCTAGCAACGTGTTTACATGGCCACATGTTTAAGTTTGCAAAAGCGAAATATTTAAGCTGTAGTCAGTGAAAAACACCATCTCTTTCCATTCCAGTGTCCCTCCCTCACACTTCCTGTAGTGGCTTTGTCCTGCATCAACGTAGCTAAACTGGAACTATATTCTCTTCCCTGTATGGTTGCAGGTTAGCTTGGCCACTAGAGACATTTTGGGGGAGGCAGATGTGAACCAGCAGTCATATTTTTGAAGCTCTGAAGATTGGTCCAGGGTGGCAGGCACAGTGGCAGATCGCACACAGTGTCACCGATCCTCAACTTAGATGGCATTGGGCAGCACTCGGGCCCACAGCTCCTTCGGCTGCGACCAGATTCCCCCTCCAACATTCAGCTCTCCTTCCCAGCTGCTGGTCTAGCCGACCTATAGCAACTTCCATTCAACGACAGACACCGAGGCAGTGGCCCACAGACTCGTCTACCAATTACCGCAACTGCCAAAGATCTAATCCTATAATGAGTCCCTTCTTCTATGTCACTCATGGCAGTTCTGCTTCTTTGATGAACCCTGACTGATAGACTTCCCCTGGTGCTCAGTAGCACTGGAGTGGCCACAGGCATTTTGGGGGCCCAGCTAAGGGGAAGTTGAGTTGGAGATGCATTTCATTAGGATTCAGAGAGATAGACTTGCATGGTTTACCATCGCTTCCACGATTGGTTAGTTCACTGACAGCCATCCCAAGTAGAAATGGCTCCCAGGAATGCTCCTGTGACCCACTGCCAGCGGGCATGTAGCAATATGGTCATGTCTTCGGGCAGCTGGCACCAGAAGTATGTAGGTTGTGGACAGAAAACAAGGTTTATGTACAGAGCCAGAAGCAAGTCTACTGAAAGTTCTTCCAGTCATATTATGTGATATTTTTTTTATGTTTTGTGATGTTTCTTGTATTTGTCAGCTTTTTAACATTTGCGATTTCATGATTTCTCTTCTCATTCCGAATAATCATTCACTTTGGTACCTAATGTTGGATTATTTAATTGGTATTATTGTTCTTAAAGAGGGCCCCCAAACTACATAAGCATCAGGACGCATGAGACCTGGATCAGCCCCTGCTCTTACATATCAAGCTGCAGAGGTTGTCTTTTACCCTAGAGACAGTCAGCAACCATCACAGGATTGTGCCAGAAGCATGGAATAATCAGACCTGTACCAAGCAGTAATATGCTGGATCAGGGTCACATTTGCTCATGAGAGCTATTAAATTTTCAGGAATTTTGCAAAGTGATCGACATCATGTTGGTAGCTTAAAATCAGTCACTGTGGGAGTATTAATACCACAGAAATTGGCAATTGCTACAAATCAAGCTTTTGTCCATCCCCAACCCCAGGGAGCCAGTAGTTAAGTATATACCAACACACTGCTGGTACCAAGGGATTTCCTTGGTCATAAATCTTCATGAGAAAATACTCTTAAGTGTAGCGATAGAGATGGGGGTTAGGGAAGGAATAAAGGACAGAGGGGCATCACAGGGAAACAGTACTTAAAAGCTTTGAGTACCTGAAGAAGAGAAATAAAGGATGGGAAACTCTTAAGACAAACAAAACTGTATACACACCCCAACTCTGCCTAAGATTAACCTCTCTGATCTTCAATTCTGTGGAATGGGGCTGGTCACTATAACAGATTTTTGAGTTTGTGTGTTGTACGCCATGACTCGGCCACTTAGGGAAGCAGTGATTATGACATTTGCAATTTAATATTCTAAACTGAATTAAGAATCACAAAAGAAGGTCATTATCTTTGCCTCTGGGGGGGATTTCAAAATGTATATGAAAATATAAAGATAAATATTTACACCGATATTCTAAGTTACACAGGCCATAGTTCATCTAGTCTGTGTCAAAATTATAAGATACACTATATATATATATATATATATATATATATATATATATATATATATGAAACAAATGCTGCCAACTAGGTACTGTGATGTGTCATTGACCATCAGAAGAAACTCGATGTTAAAATGTGAAAAATGTGAGTCTCAGAATCAGTGAAATATTAATAGCCAATATCTCCTGGGCTAAAAGCATTGTTTGAGAAATGAGGAAATTCTAGCTCTGGAAGGGCAAACCATCTACAAAAGGTCATAGGTAAGGTTAGTGACAGAATTGGAAACAGAACCCAATTATCTCCCTGCCTACATCACAGGTCACGATGATAGAGAATTTCATACATCAGAGAGAGCGCTAAGGGTTAGTTTGGAGATTCCTTCCAACTCTGAGAAGATAATGTGTACAAATGTACAAATCACGCTCTGATAAATCAGGAAATGCTATCTATATAGGACAGAATGATAGCATTTACTTAAAATGCCCCCATATCAAGTATTGGTTCCTAGTACAGATTTCCAGTGTCTATAATACTGCCTAGCTGATATATTTATTGTCACATGGTAGGTTCTCAAAAAATTTTAGATGGGTATATCTGGCTCAACGACTATCTCGATGACTTTGGGCCAGTTCATCTCTCTGGAGTCTGCTTCTTCATTCCCAAAATATGCATACTAATATCCATCTCTCAGATGCATAGTGAGGGTCAAGTGAGATGGGTATATAAGTACGCCTGGGAACAGCACTGTTCGTTTACCTCTTAAGTTATCGTTAGATTCAAAGTCGTTTAAATGCCAACATCATAACGCCATTCAGAAAAAACAACATTCCTATAGTCTAGTGCTCTAGACTTGCGCAGTGTGATATGGCAGCCACTAGCCACATGTGGCTATTTAAATTTATAATTAAATTAAAAATTCAAATTCCTTGGCCTCATTAGTCTCATTTCAAAGGTTCAATATCCACATGTGGCTAGCGGCTGATGTACTGGACAGCACAGATACAAACCATTTCCACCACTACAGAAAGTCCCAGCCAACAGTGCCGCTCTATACCACCAACAATACGATGCTGCACGCGGTTTTTCTTCTCAAACCTAAGGAGCGTCCCGCATATTTTATACCAAACGTCACTTGATTGATGTATTTGTGCGCCCTCCTGTGGCTAGAGGTGGAAACTAGTCTGTGTTTGAGGTGAAGCGACACATTTATAAAAGGGCTAATTTAGAAATCTTTAGTAATCTGCTAGAAAAAGGAACATGAAACAACAGTGCGTATAGGCATTTTGTATTCTCTAGAGACTACTATGGAAAATCTGTTTGAGGAGGCCTGATCGAGTAATCGTATTGATGCACTACATTAATATTATTCCTAAATCTCGGTATATTTTGAACTACCTACACTTCTGAGATAGGCACTCCCCATTCAAACAAACGACAATACTATACAATTGTTTAAAAGTGAGGAGAGACAAGCAGGATTATTTGATGAATGATCCCAGGAGCTTTCTCAGTGACAGCTGGCAACAAACAAGCTGGAACCCAGTGTGTGTGTGTGCGCGCGCGCGTGCGTGTGTGTGAGAAGGAGACACCTGTTTCTGGGTGCCAGGCACTGGCCCTTCCCAACACTCCCCTACACAGCTGGCGCCCAAGCTCACCCTGCTTTGTGTCTGATCCCCAAGTTTATTCCCCATCTACCCACTCGGCATGCTAGGCAGTTCTCATGCTTGCACAATAAAAACAGAACAGTAATGACAGGATGCAGCTTCCCCTGGCGCAGTGGGCACCAGAGTTCAGCGGCCCCACCGAAGTGCCCTCTCCATTGGATGCACAGAGCATGAGGGCCCTAGGCAGCCTGTGTCTCTTCTGTCTAGGGTTCCAGCCTCACCAGAGACACTCCTGATGAGGAAGAAATTTGGGGAATTTCATTAAAAACTAATCAGCTTTCTGCTTTTGTAAATATGCTTGCTTTCTGTAACTATGTTTGCAGTATGCAAGAGCTCCTGCAAGAGTTTGCTTGCATCTTGCTCGACTTATAAATGTAACTGTTTGTACTCTAGCAGCTCCCGCTTCCTGTAACAATTTATGTTTATTGGTTACCCATAGCAACTCCCGCCCTTCTGTATGTTACTACTTGAAATCTGCATAGCAACTCCTGCTGTATATAACAGTTTATGTTCAAACTGACCAATCGGGTTATATAAAAGTTTTCCTATATGGAGAGATGTTTCAACTGAGCCCACTGCCCAGATCTTTAGAGCACTAGCTCGTCTGGGACCGCATATAATAAATTTTGAATTCTCCTATCCAAATGAATTACTTGGTTTTTCACTGGTCTGATTTTTGGAGCTTTTGGGATTTTTCCACAACACTAGTGTGTGTATGGGGGGAAGCTACTCCTTAGTAAAGGTTTACTTTTCCTGAAGCCAACAATATAGCATTTTCACCTTCTCCCTCCCAAAAAATTAGAGCGTCTGGGTTGGTGAACACATGGAGGCACTGGGAGAGGACATGGATGCCCCATGCCCTTTCCCCATACCTAGCCCTATGCATCTCTTCCATCTGTTCCTGAGTTATATCCTTTTATAATAAAACAGCAATCTATAACCAATTATTCGTATACTCAGCTAACAGTTCCAGATTATACAAAAGCATCAGAACTCTCTAATTCATTTTATGATAATATAACCCTGAAATCCAATCTTAAAGAATATAGTGGAGTGGGGGAAGAACAGAAAACCAAGGTGCAGTAAGCAATGCACGTGGTCAAAAAGCAGCCGCCTCCTGGGGTCTGGCCACAAGATCAAGCCAGCTTCAGGATCCCTCCACTGCAGCGAGCAAGCTCGGTTGCAAGCACTAGGCTGAGCTGGGTGCAGAATACTTCAATCCAGGGCAGCCACCCCCTGGAGCTAGCACCTACATGTAACTATGCTTGTGCATTGTCTCTAAGAGTAAGTGCCAAGTCACATCCCCCTGCCGCAGCTGCAACTCATCAATCAGGGGAGTTGTTTTGGAAAACCAGGTACAAGCTGTCCTGCTAACAGTCCACACTTTTCTTAGCTCACTACATTCTAGGGAACAAATACGTAGTTACTTTTTTGCTTTTTTAAAAATAGCTTTATTGAGATACAATTCACATAGCATCGGTACAGTCCGTCCATTTAAAATACATGCTTGTGCAACTATCGCATCAATCTAACTTTATAACATTCCGTCCTCCCTAAAAAACATCCAGAGCCATTAGCGGTCACTCCCAATTTCCCCCGAAACCTCCCAACCCTAGGTGATCACTAACCTACTTTGCATCTCTAATGGATTTGCCTATTCTGGACATTTCATATAAATGAAATCATACAATATGTGGCTTTTTCGTGCCCAGCTTCTTTCACTTAGCATAATATTTTCAAAGTTCATCCATGTTGTAGATATATCAGCACTTCTTTTTATTGCCAAATAATATTCCATTGTAAGGATAGTCCACAATTCATTATCCATTCATTAGTTGAGGGATACTTGGGTTGTTTCTATTTTGAGGCTATTATGAGTAATGCTGCTATGAACATTCCTGTACAACTTTTTGAGTGAATAAGTGTTTTCATTTTTCTTGCATGCATACCTAGGAGTGGAATTGCTGGGTCATGTGATAACTCTGTGTTTATCTTTCTGAGGAATTGTCAAACTGTTTTCCAAAGTGGCTGCCCCATTTGACATTCCCATCAGTGATATCTGAAGTTCCCTGTTTCTCCATACCCTTGCCAACACTTGCTACTGGCTGTCTTTTTTTTATCGGTATGAAGTGGCATCTCGCTTTTATTTGCATTTCTCTCTTCATGTGCTTGTTGGTGACAGCGAAGAAGGACCTGATAAAAGGGCCTCCTGTCCAGAAGAACTGACATAAAGAATGCGACATGAAGGAGCTATGTCGGGGTAGAATACAGGGTTAATTCAAGCATAGCCCCTACGTATACTCAGGGCTGGTCGGTCAGCAGACTCAAGGAAGACAATGAACAAAGGACTCTCTGGGCAATACCTGCTCCCAAGGACATTTTCTGCTGTTCCCATGGGCACTGTCTACTCCTTCAGCTGTTCCCATGGACATTATCTGCCTGCTCCGCTTGAGAAGGCAGATGGTCCGCTGTTCTCAAAAACGCTATCTACTCCTGTAGCTAAGCGCACATTTTGCTCTCACTCACTTGGGAAGGCAGTTATTCCCCTGATGAGCTAGTTTTGCCAAGGGGCAAGGTCATGGGATGACAGTGCTGATTCCAGGACCGGACACCCAGTTCCTCTTGCCTCCCCTCCAGGTGGCCTGGGAAACAAGTCCTGGATGAAAATACAAGCTAGATGGCCTTGGCCACCCTCACACCCTTAATTTCCATGACTACTGATTTCCCTATATTACTGATGCTCTCAATACACTGGGGGACCCAGGCTTTTGGAGCAATAGCCCGCCTGTGTCTCCGTGAGTTGCAACTCTCTAATAAATGCTTATTCTATTTAGCCCATTTCCTGTGTCGGTCTTTTGGCTGTAAATGGCACAGGTAGCACGAGCCCCGGACTCAGTTTCCCACTGGTTTCAACAGCGTTCAAGACATGCTAGCCTAGTTTGCTGCTCTTAGCTCATACCCTTTTAGTCTTAACACATTTTTTCGTGGCTCCCTACTCTTCATCAAACCTAGCATAAAAGCACCCACGTTTAACTGCTTTTTGGGGTCCTCATTTCTTTATGAAGGCTCCTATGTCACGTAAAACTCATATTAAATTTGTATGTTTGTTTTCCTATGTCTTTTGTTACAGGAGCTAAAGTCAAGAATTTAGAAGAGTAGAGAGAAATTTTTTTCACCCCCTATATCAGTCATTTGTACATCTTCATTGGAGAAATGTCTATTCAGATCCTTTGCCCATTTTCAAATTGGGTCATTCGTGTCTTTTTTTTTTTTTTGATTTGTAAGAGTTCCTTATATACTCTAAATACAAGTCCTTTATCAGCTACATTTTTTCCAAAAATTTTCTCCTGTTCTGTAGGTTGTTGTTTCACTTTCTTGATGGTATTATTAGCAGCACAGTTTTTAATTTTGATAAAGTCCAGTTTATCTATTTTTTGTCACTTGTGTTTTTGGTGTCATATCTAAGAAATCATTGCCTGAGCCAAGGTCATGAAGATTTACTCCTATCCCTTTTTATGAGAGTTCTATGGTGCGAGACCTCCAACTTTGTTCAAGATCATTTTGGCTCTTCCAGATCCCTTGACCTTCCACATGAATTTGAGGACCAGCTTATGAATTTCTGCAAAGAAGTTAGCTGACATTGTGATAGGGATTGCATTGAATCTGTAGACCACTCACACTGTTTTATAACCTGCTTTTTCCCCAAAATATATTGTGGACATCTTTCCATTTCAATAAATACAGAGCATCATGATCTTTTTTCTTATGCAATAATTCAACAAATATTTGTTAAACAATTATAAGACACAACGTGGTATGGTTGCTGGTAATACTGAGATGAATCAGGCACATAGCCTATCTGTAAAAAGAAGCTTTCTACTTAGGAAGATAAATAAAGCATAAACATAAATAACTGTATTCCAGGTGAGAGATAAAATTCTAAAGAGAAAAAGATTATTTACAGATATGAGGAAGGAAATAAAGCTTCCATGTAGATATAGTCATTTAGCTAGAGTTTCTCAACCTTAGCACTATTGATATTTGAGGATTACTCTTTGTGGTGGGACTGTCCTGTGCATTGAGAGATGTTTAGCAGCATCCCTGACCTCTACACACTGGATGCCAGTAACACTTCTCTCCCTCAATTTTGACAACCCAAAATGTCTCTGGACATTGCCAAATGTCTCCTGGGAGGCAAAATACCCCTTGGTTGAGAACCACTGAGCTAGACCTTACATTATCATTTTTAATGGCTATGTAGTACATCCCATGGATAGTCTACAATTTATGCAACTAATATCCTATAACAGCGCATTCCTGTTGTATCCAATTCTCCACTATTCTTTATAAAACATAACTTCACAATGTATGACATCAGTTCCTTAGGATAAACAGCTACATTACACTAGATATTTTTGCTATAAAAGTTATACGTTAAAATTTTTTTTTAAACAATTTGGAAGATAAAATAAAAAGGCTCTCTCTCTCAATCTCACGCCCCAGAAATAGTCCGTGGCACATCAATTTTAAATTTTTATATTTATTTAGAAGTGAAGTGGTAAAAGCCTTCTTTTAATACATTTTTATTATTACATGTGATACTTTCGTTTATTCACTGCACATTTTATTTGGAGCTCTCTAAGCCATGTTTTTTGAACTGCAGTTCTTGGCCTGTTAGTGAAATCAAATTAGACAGTCATATCAGCA
The DNA here is from genome assembly GCF_014176215.1 of Rousettus aegyptiacus. Classification (NCBI taxonomy): domain Eukaryota; kingdom Metazoa; phylum Chordata; class Mammalia; order Chiroptera; family Pteropodidae; genus Rousettus; species Rousettus aegyptiacus. The sequence goes on along the minus strand of NW_023416312.1, from coordinate 5,124,183 downwards.
TTGTTTTAATGAAATAGAACAAAACAGATCAGATCAGAATGTATTACACATAGTAAAGATAGGTACTAGTTTGTAAGAAATTTTTTTTTCAGTAACATAGAACAATAGAAAGATAGATAATGTAAAATGCGTGTTATTTTGAGTTACAGCCAAGGAAACTTTTAAGACCATTGCTTTAAGCAATCTAAATATATATTTAAATTCCTTTTTTCAATGGGAGTGAAGTATTAGATAAGGCAAGTCTATTTTTTCTTGACTAAAAGAGAACAATTAATATAATGTAAGCCAAAATTCTCAGTATTAACAGTTACTCCCAAAAAACAAAAACTGATTCCCATATTAAATTCTGGTTAATGTAAATTTTAAGTGAGGGTTCCATCAATTCAAATTGCCCTGACTTCTTAGTGATTAAAACATTCAATAAGAATCATCCACAACTCTTTTATATGTTTGTGATTTAAATAGCACTGTGGTATACATTAAGATGGTCGCCAATATTTTTCAATCTAGTTCTCTTGTACCATTTTTTTTCATTCAATCTGATTCATTAAATGTCATTATTAAACATTTATGACTACCCATAGGGAACATGGGACATGTGGCTTATGTAACATCTTGCAAAACTATAGTATAATATCACAACTAGGATATTGATATTGATATAATCCACTCATTCAGATTTCCCTAGTTTTACTTGGTCTCATTTGTATGTGTATGTGTGTGTTAAGTGCTATACAATTTTATCACCTGTGTAGGTTTGTGTATCCACCACCACTGTCGAGATACTGAACAGCTCCAATGCCACAATCACAAGGATTCCTTATTTCGACCTTTTATAACCACACTCACATCCCCTCACCCTCACCTCCAATCCGTAACCCCTGGCAACTACTAATCTCTCCTTGATTTCTAAAATTTCGTCATTTCGAAAATGCTATATGAATAGAATCATAAAGTATGTAGCCTTTTGAAATTGGCCTTTTTGCTCGACATAATTCTCTAGAGATTCATCCAAGTCGTGTGTATAGTTTCTTCCTTTTCATGCTGAGTATGGCTGTACCACAGTGTGTTTAACTATTCATCAAGTGAAGGACATCTGGGCTGATTTCAGTCTGGGGATATTACAAATAAAGCTGCTATGAACATTCATAGATGTGTTTTTCATCTAACATTTTCTTTTTCTACTAGTATAATGATTTCCCCTTCTATTCATTAATCACAGCAGATTGGAAATTTTGCAGACTTTCCAAATAAAATCTGTTGGCTTAATCGATCTATACATTTGAAGTATTTGTAAGTTCCCTTAAGTGAGCTATGAAGTACCTTCTTAACGATATAATTAATTTCTCTGGCTTTTCTTCTAATGTATTTTGAAAAGCAATTCTCAATATGAATTTGTAAATGACCTTACAATTACAGACCTTTTGATGACTAAGACAGTTTTACATCAATGCTCATTTCCCCTTTGTAATAATCAAAAGAAACAACCCTGCTGTACCTCCTGCACCTCATAAGTATGTATTAGGAGGCAAATTTTCCAACGGATGCATCCATATGCCATCACTAAGGTCCAGAGAACATGTTACAGGGTTTGAAATTTGTGCTCTGAGGTCTTTCAGCATAAAGTACAATAATGATGTAATTTACATTCAGCCACAGATACATTGAAAATTTCCAGCTTACTAGGGAGGGAATTCTATTTTCAAAAACTATTACTGGTCCTTTTAAGAGCAAAGCATTCTTTTGTTGTGATTATTTACCTGCCATCTCTTAGCTCTAAGCTGACCCTTTTTAGCTCTGCTCTTTGATACTAGGGATGGGATTCTGCAAACTGCTTTTCCCGAACCCTCAAGCCAGTTCCAGTTGTCTTCCTGGTAGGTTTTGTCAGTGGGAGGTTCCGAAGGGAGATTCTAAAGAGGGGGAAGGGCCTCTGTTTGTCATCTTCCATCAACAGCCTTACCCCACCCCTATGACACCAGCCTCCAGCTTCTTTCAGCCTTCCCAGCATCACCATACCAGGTCCCCACAGAGGCGCCAGCACCCCCCAGCCGCACCTTCCTTGGTGGTTAGAGCAGGGGCTGTGCAGAGTGCCTCCAACAGAGGTCCACGTACCAGCCAGCACAGGACCTTTCCCCTAAGCTCAGGGGTTCTGGTAACCTCACTCCTCTCCTTTTGTTCCCTCAGCCCTCAGCATGGTAGCTGCTTCTTGAAGTTACTAATATCAGCCCTAGAGGGACAGGAAGCAGTGACAAATATCTGGGTTACGTCGTTCCCCACCCCTCTTTTAGCCTCCTAACATAATGTACCCAATTCTCTCTATTGAATCTGCTCTACTGGAAATACTTCGCATGTCTTTCTGTTTTCCTGTAGCTTTTTATACAATCGTAAGCAAAATTTTGTGATGTTTTAGTATCTTATCTATTTCCTCTCCAAATACTAGGTCATGGTCCTTATTCAAGAGAAGCTGTGGCTGAATGCAGGACTTGGAAAGGGAAGGAGAGAAGGTTAGGTGGACATCAGAGATTCTTTGGTTGTAAGCAACAAATGAACTCAGGCTAATTTAAGCAAAAAGGGAATATGTGGAAGGATATGAGGAGCTCACAGAAGCAAAGGAGCGAGATTTGGAAAGGGTGGGAACCGGAGTCATCCCAGAGTTCTAGGAAGTAGGAACCAAGGGACAGGCACCTTGTGGTACTTACTATCAGGAATCCACGGAATCCACATTCCAGGAAGGGCATGGCTGACTGGCCCTGCTGGGGTTAAGAGCCTAACCTTTAGCTGTTATAGATGAGGGTATCTTGATGGACAGTCCTAACAAAGTGCAAGAAGTTTGAAGAAGGAAGAAGCTCACCCAAAAGATATTTAGCGTGTTATTTCCTGAAGAAGAAAATGGACGATGGCCAGCAATCCTATCAAATTTTCGCTACAGTGAACTGCAAATGAGGTCTTCACTTGTAAATTACAATGCACTGTATTTTAAATACTTTCCTTTTTTTTATTGTTTGTTTTTTAGGCGAGGCAACCCATTGGTTGACCTCACAGATTGCAAGGACCTTGTTGGCTTACAATCACTTATTTTTTTACTTTTTATGCCTATAGCACCTGGTCTTCTTAGGTGGTCTCCCATCCAAGAACTAACCAGGGCTGACCCTGCTTATCTTCCAAGATCAGACAGGATCGGGCTTGTTCAGGGTGGCATGGCTGTGGACTGAATATTAAAACTTTGAATAAAGCAACAATGTGCTTGGGGTAGAAAGCTCAGGGCTTCTATAGCCTTCACTTCACTGCTCAGGGATTGGGATGAGGGGAGGAGTTGTTCCCTATTCGATATTTTTTGTTTGACAAATGTTTATTTACTACGCCCTAGGGATTCTAAACCTAAACCCCAGGGATTCTGGTCTAGGTCATTTCCTTTATTCACTGTCACCAACTGAGGAGCTCACTTAACATTAACAGCTAACACAGTGGGGTAAGTTGGCTTTTCAGAAACCCAGAGGGACACCCACAAAGGTTAAAAATTAACACATTTATAAGTATAAAACAATTACTTCACTTAAGCTAATAAAATATTACAATAGTAAATGAAAACAGAGTACAAGTTCAAACAAGCACAGTGAGTTTCCATTTTACAACAATTTTCCTTCGGCTCCCTCTCACACAATTGCATTAAACAATATTTTGAGAAATTGCTTAGAATTCTATCATGCTAAGACAACTCTGCATTTGTCTGCATTACTCTTCTACCATTCCTTTTTATTTTTTCCAAAATATGAGGGCTTTTTTCTGTTAAGAATAATGCCTGTCCATTGGCGAAAAAAAATTAAATAAAGCAACGTATGAGTAAAATAACCATCCGTAATACCAGTTACCAAGAGACAATGCCTATTAATATTTTTGTGTATTTCCTTCTGCTTCTAATGATTTGGATATAAATGATTTGTCCAGAAACAAAATTGGTATTCTTTATGCTCCACTTTTGCTTGTGTAATTTTCAGATTTTCTGTAATGAGCTTTGTTTTTGCAATAAGAAAATCAAACAATAAAAAAATGTATGAAAGAGCAGTCGCTTTATATGTTTTGTTCATTCCAGGTATCCTCAGTTGCCAAAACACTGCTTGGCACACAGTAGGTACTTCAAAATTTTTTTGAATGGCTAAGATTTCCACTCAAAACTAGTGAGACAGGGCTGCTAATGAACACTGAATCATCCAGCAGTCATGTCTGGGGATTATTTCCCGCTCTCATTCCTTTTGGTAAACAGTTCATTCTATCATATACGATCACTTTTGCCATCTTAATATAAGACCAATTGAATTCAAATTCCAACTCCAACACTCACTAGCTATGTTACCTTGGCAAGAAACGTCACCACTCTCTGCCTGAGCTTCCTCATCTGCTAAACACTGGCCCAACGCTAGGAATACAACAAATCCAAGATCCTGCCATCGATTTAATTTCTAGCATGGGGGGAAAAGTCTATGAACAGACATGTGTCAGGTGGTGATAAGGGTTATGAGAAAAAAATAAAGAAAATAAAGGGGACAGAAAGTGATTAGCTGTAGGGGAGAATGAGGGCACGTTGCTACTTTATAAAGGGTGGTCAGGGATTGGGTAGAGTTTTAAAAATATCCTAGTGTCTTGTGTTTTTTTCAAACTCTAAGTTGTGACTAAGTGTGATCACAAAATCAATGTAGAGGGTAATCAGTATATTTTTAAAAACGAAATAAAATACCAGAATGCATCACACATATTAAAAGGTCAGCACTGTTTGATGTCACTTGTTTCTGTTTATGTACAAGTGTACTAGCCTGTAAAACACCGTCAGCATGGAGAAATAGTGGTTAACACTATAGCAACTTTGAGGTAAGCAGTCTTAGAGAAAGGTACCTCAACAGGGCGAAGACAGCCCACACCCTGTGCGTGCACCTGTTAGTAGTTCTCTCCATGAGGAGACTAAGCTGAGTGTAAAAGAGACGAAAAACAAAAGAAAGGTTGGGAGAAAAGATTAGGACCAGAGCTGAGAAGTTGGGGTGAAAGGCAAAAACAAAACTGAACAGTTAAGCAATTTAAGAGACAAAACTGGTATTACATTTTCGATGCAAAAAAAGAACCTGAGAAAAGACCAAAAATATATATATAGAAACAGAATTGACAGATTCCATATTTAAAAAAAAAAAAGGAAAAAAGCTAACACAATATGGTGTACACAATACTTTCGGATGAAGTGTATGATATGATAGTGCCTGAGTATTTTCAGAAACTCCCAAATATCTGCTCCATACTCCCTTCTCTGACCTTCAGTGAGGCAAACAGTACAAAGATTTAAAAAAACATATCGTCTGGGAAAATTTCAATCCTTTAAACATTTAATAGGTTTTGGAAATCATGCCCACTCATCAGAAATAAGTAAAATATATTAAAGGGAGGCTAGAAATCGTCTGCCAAGCCTTCTCTTGCCATGCACATGAGGAGGTTCCCAATTGAAGCAGAGCTGTAAGACACAATTATTCCAGAACAAGGTGAGCAAACTACAGCCCTCAACTAAATCTAAGCCTCCGCCTGTTTTTGTACAGCCCATGAGTCAAGAATAATTTTTCCATTTTCAAGTGGTTGAAAAAATTCAAAAGACTATTTTGTGACATGTGAAAATTATATGCAGTTCCAATTTCAGTGTCCATAAAGTTTTATTGGAATACAGCCAGGTTCACCCATGTTGTCTATGGCTGCTTTCTCGCTATAACACGGCAGAGTTGAGGCGTTGCCCCCGAAGCCTGTAATATTTACGATCTGGCCCCTTTTAGAAAAACGTTTGCTACCCAGTGTCTAGAACATGAGGGCTGTGTTGTTTTAATACCCTTTCAACTTTCTTCCCTCTCCAGCTCCTCATCTCCCCAGCTTTGGTCTCTAACAAGATTCCTGGGCCTGAAATGAAGGCAGAGCGTTATAATGAATTGCACCATATAGGAAAACCATAGACACCAGACAACATATTTCTATATAAGGTAATATGAGTGGTTCTACCACCGACTAGGATAACATCTGGGTTTGTTTCCCGATCACAAAAGTGGGCATCACAGCGGCAACTGCACGACTTCATTTGAGAATCACCATGGTGACTTGCATGAAGACACTTGGAAAATATCAAGGCAGCAAATGTTCTGCGGGGTGCTTTTGCAGGGGGAGCCTCTCTCGGAGTCTGGATGTAGGTTGTGGTTCCCTGTGCACGTAGCACCTCAACTAGCTCACGCACCCGCCCCCACGCCCCGTCACCTCTGTCCTTGGCTCTTTTGGCCTTGCAGCCTCCTTTCTTTCTCCTCACCCCAACCCACTCCTCAGCGGCTACCAAGCTCCCGGACAAAGCAGGGCTCAGGCAAGCCAGCCCGGGTCAGCTTTGCGCAGCTCTCCCCAGCTTCACCAGTTTGGGGTGGGTTCGCCCTGGGCCCCCCAGAAAGTAGTAAGAATGACTCAGCAGGGGCCAGAGATGGGACAGAGGCAAGAACAATAGTGTAGGGACAAAATCTCTGAATAAGAGAGGCCGCGAATCATCACCGGAAGAACCCCAATGTATGAACAAATGAAAATGTAATTCTGGTCAGCTTCGGGCAGTTGGCGGCCTGTGCCGGCACAGGCCGCAGGTTTAGCCTAACAGGGAGGCCTGGCGTCTTCTGCAGTCAGAAAACGCCCGCGGCCTCTGCAGAAAAGTCCTCTTTGCCTCCAACAAACCCCACCTCTGCTCGACCCGGCCCCAAGAAAGGCCAGTCAGTTGGAGGGAAACCTTTCGGGGTGCGCAAAATTGCATGCCCGTGATCATCGGGGAGACTTTGAGGACACAGTAATCTCTCGAGACTAGAAACCATTTTCTTCTCTCGCTGAGATTTTGCTTGGCTAAGCGGCGGCAACCTCCCTGCCCCCCTCTCACTCCCACCCTTACCCCCACCCCCACTACCACCCCCACCCCTGCCCCCGCCCCCAAGGCCGCTGCAAGCAACCACGCCCCGCGGCCCCAGGGTTCGCCTCCCGGGGCTCGCAGCCCCCACGCAGCCAGCACGCCGCGCCTCCACTCGCCCCACCCCCGCGCGCCCCCATCCTCCCCCGCGCCCGGCCCTGGGAGCGCTGGGCGAGTCTTCGCGCCTGCGCCTCGCCAACTTCCTGCCGCGGAACGCCCCGCCCACCCCCAGAAGCCCGCCTCCGAAAGCCGCGTGAAACCTGCCTGCCGCACGTCATTGGTCGAGACAACGAAGCCGTCGGCTCCCAGGCCCGCCTCCTCCCAGCCTCTTACTTTTCCCAGGACGGATGCGCCTGCGCTCAGCTGCCTGGGCGGGCTGGGAGGCGCGGGTTGAAAAGTCTCGTTCCAAGTTTGGAGAGAGAGAGAAGAGCGCCTCAGTCCTCGGTACCCGCGAGCGGGGAGGAGGCAGGAGAGAAGAACTCGGCGTCTGGGGAGCACCCAGGCCCTAAGACGGAGCTCAGGCTTCGAGACCTAGAAGCGTGTGGCGCGCCTGGGAAAGGCAGGAGCGCCTGCGGTTGGACTGCTCTTGACTAGCGAGGGGAGTCTGAGGCGGCGGCGAGGGGCGAACGACCCGACGCAAGATGGCGAGTAAAGAGAGTAAGAGGCCCTGCGGGGCGGCGCGCGCCGGGGCCGCGGGGGGCGGCGGGCTCGCGAGGCCGCGGCACGCGCCGGCGAAAGGCGCGAATTGGCGTGCGGAGCAGGGGGCGGGGCCGGGCGCTAGACTGGGCGCGCGCCTCCAGGGGCCTACGCGGGACGCGGCTGCGGAGCGGAGGGCTCCGAGCACTTCCGGAGCCGGGCGCGGGGCCGCGGGTTGGGCCCCCTTCCCCCCATCCCCCTCCAGCGGCGGCGCTCCCTCCGGCGCCCTCGGCCCCCGAGCGGAGGCGGTCTTTGCCGCCGGAAAGCGGGCACGGCGGCTTCCACGCGCGCGCGCCGACGCCTCGGGGTCGCGGCCCTCGTCCGGGGGATTCTGGAACCCGCCGGACTATGGCTGCCGACGCCAGCTTCGTGGGAGCGGAGGCCTCTCCTGGTGGGGGATGGAGGGAGCGGCTCGATGGCTCTGTGCTACACGTGGATTCGCCTCCCCGGGTGGGTCGTAGAACCTCTTTGCATACGGGGCGTCATCTTAGAACAGGTGCGAACAGCTGTAACTGACGAAACAGTTTTGATGTCCGTGTAATTAATTACCCAATTGTCTATACGCAGGAGATACTAATTTCAAAGTGCAAAAAAAATCCGCTCTGGAAGAGCAGTTAGTAGGTTTGCCCAAATAAGAGGTAAAGGAAAATAGTAGATTAGGTGTGGCCTTCTCGAGGTGACCTCCAGTATCAGTGTACAGATTCGAACTCCGATCCTTTTCAAGCACTTAATTGTATGGGCTTTCTCCAAATTTCAGTGTTTGAAGATACTGTGGAGGAGCGTGTCATCAATGAAGAATATAAAATCTGGAAGAAGAATACACCGTTTCTGTATGACCTGGTTATGACCCATGCTCTTCAGTGGCCGAGTCTTACCGTTCAGTGGCTTCCTGAAGTGACTAAGTAAGGGTTCCTGACAACCTTTTACCTTGCACAAATTTAACTTTTGGCCTGATTTTCCTGCTTTTGTCATTTTTACATAGAAAGTAAGCATGCAATCAATTTAGCCCTTGAATGAGGTGCCAGGCGATTTTTTATTTTTAAAACTAAAGTGATTTATGGGATGATTTCTGATGTGTAAATGTGACGTTGAAATGGGAGGAAGAAATCTGTTGTGAGACTAATGATATTTGCAGGAAGCACCAGATATATATTTGATATTTCTTGGGGTTAAATATAGAACTTTTCTTCGGGCCCAAATGAATGGATTTCTTTAAAACTGTATTGAAAAATAGCATATGTACAGAAGAGTGTACAAATCATAAGCATATGATTTGATGAATTTTTACAAAGTGAACACACCCATGTAACCAGCCCCCAAGATGAATAAGTTTTAATCGCCAAAGGGGAAAAGACTTTGGCAACAGCTCACCAGAAAAGGGGGTATTATTGGTTTACAGTATGGAATTCGCTTTGATGTTGCTGTTGGTCTTGATAAGAGAGTTCTTTTCAGCTATCTCTGGTGATAATTGCTGACATTTATTGGGCCTTTTGAAAAGGGCCTGGCGCATCTGTAGAGTTTTCTGTTTAGTTACATGGTTTAATGTTAAAAACAAATACTTTGATTATTTTTTGTCATCCTTGTTTCTCTGATGTGGCGTAACATGCTCAAGATCACACAGGTAAAATGACGAAGATGACTTCAAACCCAAAACAGGTAACCCCTGAGTTGAGGCGATCACTTCACTAGACTACCTTTTTCATACACTTGGACTTTTTCTTGTGGAAACTTAGCCAGGTACTTTTAAAGTATTAAACTTGGGTATCGTGAACATATAATTTAATGATTCATCTCACAAATCTAGAATGGCATTTTGCGACAACTTATAAAAAAAAAAAGTTAATTTTACATAAAGTTACTCTCATGGTGGCCAGGTTCTCCATTTGCAAACATTTACTTCCATAAAGATAGGACTTATTTTGGGGTTTCCAAAAATCTTAGTGTAAATGTATAAAGGTGGGAAGAGTAGCCAAGTTTGTTTTAAGCATTAACATTTAAATTACTTTGAGCATCAACTACTTAAGGGTATTCATGTGCATTTGATTCTTTGTGTTTTCCTGTTAAGCAGATTTAAATTTTAAAAAAGTTAATTTACATTCTCTTTAATCTTTTCGAAGGAGGACAGCAGGGGAAAAAAAAGAGCTGGGGCTTTAATGTTAGAGACCTTAGTGCCCCCTGGGTTTTAGTAGCTTTGGGAATTAGGGCAAGTTGGTTAGTCTCTATCCCGGGTTGTCTGTTCTGTTAATGGAGGTGCTGATGTTACTGACTGCCTACATTGAGGAAATTAAGTAAGATCATGCATGTCTAAGGGCTGCTGCAGAGTAAGTACACAGTAAGGAATGACTGATGTTGATTTTCCATCCTGACCTATTCAGAAATTATCATACAGAATAACTTTCTCCATTTGAATCAGTGAAAGCTGCTTACTAAAATCTTTTTAAAATGTTATCTTCAGTGCATTTTGTATAAAGGTTTTTATTTTCTAAAGACAATAGATCTGTACGTTCTCAGCCCAGGTATTGCTTTTATATTAACAGTTAAGAATTTAGCAAAAAATACTTTAAATTATGTATTCCATTGTGGTCTTTGCGTGCAAAAAAGTGAGGTCTGGGTCTGGTTGTGGTATGTGCAGTTCTCTGGGAAAGCAAGAAAATGCCAGCCAGCCTGCATTCTTGGATGTCAAGGACAGCTGCGTGTGCTTTGTAGGGTTCTGTTTGGGATATGAAGGGACTGTGATTATGTTTTATCACCATACAAAGCAGTAGAAATGCTGGCTGCTTTTATGGCTGGGGTCTTTGAGGAACTAGACCCTACTCAACCACATAAGGCCTTCTGCCCACATACAACTTGCTTCCAAATGGTTACTTGCACTTTCTGAGCTGTTGTCCTTAAATTGAGTTAAGTGTCCAAATAATTAATTTGCCTCTTTTAATTTTTTATTTAGGTATCAAGAAATTTTCAAAACTGGTAGATAATTATTTTATATCTCTTAGTAATTTCTTAAACATATTGAGACTAACTTTATACCTAAAAAGCTTTGTAGTCATTCAAATTCAGACGGTACAAAAGTGCATAGAGTGAAAAATAAGTCCTCCTTCCATTTCCACATCCTCCTATTTCCCTTACCCAGAGCAGTCAGTTTGTAATTTCTTATTCATCCTGCCAGCATGAAGTACGTACATAGTACATATATCTTTTATCTTCTTTTTTCTGATAGCAAGTTGTTCACTTGACTTTTTGATTAAAGTTTATATTGGAGAGTTTTTCCTATCAGCATGTTTAGCTATCTTCATTTGTTTTAAAGCCTCCATAGAATTTTATTTATGGTTGTACTATAATTTATTTCACCAATTCCTTATTGGTGGATATTTAGGTTCTCAGTTTTGCTGCTTCAGACCATGCTACTGAGAATAACATTATGATAATCTATAATTGTTAGGTAAATTTCTTAGCACAGGATCCTGGCACTGAAAATGGACAGTGTCATTTATCATTAGTCTAATGCAGCCTTAGGTATATCTAGTATTGGAAAAAAATAGTATAATACTGATTGGTTCAAGAAAATTGTTTCAGGTTTGTAGTTTATTGATGGAGAGGAAAGAATTTTTAGTAAAGAGAAAAATCTTTATAACAATTGAGTCGGGAAACCTGAATAATTGAATTTTAGAGTCCAGGAATTTTTCAGGTTCACTAGTCCATTTTGGGACCATGCTCCTTAGAAAGGTCCTGTAGTGAACTGACCTGTTTATAACTTTTACCTGTCGTTATTTTTCTGCTTAACCCCATAAGAAAAAAAACAATTCACTTCATCGCTTTTATGTCAGCCCTAACATTGCTGTGTGGTGCTTCCTTTCTCTAAAGCATTCCTATTTCTTTTCAAATGATTCTCATAGATATGTTTAAGTTCCCTTTCATTTTGAGCCACTATTCCCTGTAAAGGTTTCATTTTGTCTAAGTCCTCCTGAAGTACATTGCCTGGAGCCTAATTTTCTAACTCTGGTTTTTCCAGTTAAAAATAAGTGGGCGAGTGCTCACGCACATTGCCTTCCCCCACCCCATATAAGTTTATCTAAGATGGAATTAATTACGCTTTTTGATAACCACACCATATTTTTGGCCACTAAACATACATCGACTAAGACCTGTCTTTTTTCCAACAGGCTGCTGTTCTGTTCTTGGAGTTGCATATGTATTGTTTCTTTTCTTTTTTTTACCTTAGGCCAAATCTTGGTAAAATTTTATCTTGTATTTTTTAGCTACTACTAAATTACATGCCTAGAAGTAATCCTCAACCATTGTTTTTTTTAAACTACTGAATCATTTGTACAACCGAAATTGAGAAACAGCCTAACTTGTCCAGTGTTGGGGCCCCGAGCCCTATTTCTTGGCCCTCACCAAGGTGGGATCATGGAACACAGGTGAAAATGTGCCATTCTAGATAATACAAATGGGAAGGCATTGTTAATAGATAGATGCAAAATCACTGCTGAGACTGGAGTGCCAAGAGACCTTGGCAGATTTTTCAACCTTAAGTGAGTTTTCATAGAATTAATGACAAAGATTCCCCCCCCCACCCACCCTGTAAAATTGAGAATGCTCATTTCAGATATTTTAAGCACATAAACATAATACATAAGGGGTTTTCACATCATGCCATTTATACTCATAACCTGTTTTTTAAAGTGAAGAAACTGAGACCCACAGGGAAGTTGTGATTTAAGGAATTGCATATAGCCAATTTTAGTTCGAGCCAGGATTTAAACCCAGTTTCTCTGACTCAGCATCTTATTCTTTCCATTCTACCTCATTGCCTCATTGGGAATTCAGAAACATCTAGTATGTTAAAATGGAAGATGTTTTTTTACTCAAGAACTCATGATTTATGAGTATTAGGATCAGTGGTGGACCGAATTTGTTAGCAACTGATTTCTTGTAGGGTTAGTGTGACTTATTTTCTTTCCAAACAGACCGGAAGGAAAGGATTATGCCCTGCATTGGCTAGTGCTGGGGACTCACACATCCGATGAGCAGAATCATCTCGTGGTTGCTCGAGTCCATATTCCGAATGATGATGCGCAGTTTGATGCTTCCCACTGTGACAGTGAGAAGGGTGGTAGGTATATTATACACTGCAGTATTGGTGTCTTAAGAGAATATGCCTCTTTCTGATGATATGTTACTAAAACTGTATACTAATATTTCTTTTGGCCCAGCAGTTTAACTACTAGGACTTTATCCTACAAAATGACTTGCCCACATGTACACAGGATTTCAAAGTAGCATTATTTGCAAGATTGAAAGAAAAATTAGGATCAACCTAGCAAAGCAACACAGATATTAGTTCATAGGAAATTGCTTAAACATATTATGGCATGTTTGAAATACTGTGCAGCAATTACTAAGAATGAGATAAGTCTGAAATTTTATACACACCCAAAGAATGAGATAAATCCGTATGTACTGTTATGGAAAGATGTCCAGGATAAGTTGAATAACTGTGTGTATACCAAACAGTTAATAGTGTTGTGTTTTGGTTTTTTTTTAAATGGAAGCTATTGACTTCTGTTGTTTTTTTTCTTCCTCCTATCAAACATACATTCCTCCGTTTTGGTATTCCCATGACCAAATTCCCAAGTTGGTGATTTTGCTAGGACTCACAAGACTTGATAACAAATTGTATTCCTGGCTAAAGTTTGTTACAATAAAGAGTACAGAACAAAAGCAGCAGGAAGAAGATATGCATCAGGGAGTCCAGGGAGGTCTGGTACAAGTCTCCTCCAGGGCTGCACAGGATGTGCTTTCTCTTTGGCAGCAAATGACAGGGACATGTGCAGTGTTTTTCTGCCTAGGGAAACACATTTGAGTGTCAGGGTCTGAGGCTTTTGTGTGGGAGTGGTTTTGTAAGCACATCCTGCTAGCAACCAGCCATGACACAAACTCAGGACCCTAGTCATGAAACCAGGTGCAACCAGGTGCATATCATCTTGATATATGTGCGCAGCAACCCTGACAAACTGTTACAGCATGGTCCATCCTCCAGGTGTACACCACAAAATCATCAGTCCATCAGTGACGTAAGGAATGTTGTGAGGTCTGTGTTCTCAGTTGATCAAGGGTCAGTCATGGTCCCAGTGTCTCTCAGAGATGTGAAAGCTAAGCAGCCAGACCTACTAGGTTAACACTTAATGTGCACAGCCCCAAATAATTTTTTATAATGTATAACGGTGGGGTTTTTTTTAACATTTTCTTTTAATTACTGTTGACATTCAATATATTAGTTTCAGTTACACAGAATAGTGGTTATTTATATAACTTACAAAGTGATCACCCTGATAACTCTAGTACCCACTTGACTCTGTATGTAATTATTACAATACTATTGATTACATTCCCTATGCTTTACATCCCCGTGACTATTTTGTAACTACCAATTTGTGCTAAATCCTGTCACCTGTTTTTACCGAGCTCTCCCAAAAGATTTGATAGATAGATCCTAACATTTTTCAGTGTTTACTTTAGTTTTTTTTTCTTATTCGAAATACTACCTTATAGCTGAAGTCCCATCACACATACCCCATTTCTCCCTACCTTCTCCAGGATTCATCACTGTCCTGAAATTGGTATGCCATTTCAATTATTTGAATGTTCATTACTCAAACACTAGTAAAGACAATGTTTTGCAGCTTTTTTCATTTCATATTTGTGTGTGTGTGTGTGTGTGTGTGTATACCATGTTGATGTCTATTTCATTCTTCTAACTGCTGTATAGTATTCCATTGTGATTAATTGTTCTATCAAGGGGCAGTTGGATCATATCTATGTGGTTTTTTGTTCTTAAAAACAGTGCTTTAGTGAACATTCTTGCCGTTTTTCATTGAACACATGGGAAAACTTATCTAGTGGGGTGGAATTTCTGGATTGTATGGTGTATTCATTGTCAATTTAAATTAATAGAAAGCTATTTTCTAAAATTATTAACTCAGTTTACCACTCCCACAATTCCATTCCCTTACAGCCTTCTGCATTATTTCTTTATTGTTATACTGCTAAAGTTTTTAATGGTTTTTAATCCTAAAGTGTGTACTTATTGGACTTTCATCTTAGGAATTAGTCTCTGCATAATATGTGGATATATTGAGTTATTAAAGTCATTTTTTCAGTGTATTCCTACAAGTAGCTATAATAATTCAGTTAACACCTCTTTTATATTCCATTTTGGCATTTTTATGGATACTATTTGTCATTAAGATAGTTGTTTTTTGAACTTTTTCTTTTAAGAAAACAAAGCCTTGTGTTCAAAGTAAATCTTACCGGAGACCCCATTTTTTTAAAAAAGGAGAGCTGTTCGGTCTGTTTTAGCTAAAGGAGTTGGAAGACTTGCTCTTCATAGCAGAAGGGTTAGAGGGAATCCTTGGAGTCCCAGGGGTGGGGGGCAAGATTGAGCAGGGTCTCAGGAGGTAGGAGGGTGAGCTGATCAGGAGGGGTGGTCTTAGAAAAGCGGAGGAACCTTTCTCCCACTGACATGCTGGGCAGGGAAAGTGCTGAGAAAACTAGGTGACTGCATGTGGTTGTATGAGAGTAGTTGTGTGGAATGAGAGATGATTTTCAGCCACACAAATAGTAAGCTGTGTTTGCCATAGAGAAAGACTGACTGAGTTCTGGTATTAAACCGTAAGAGCCAGTGTTCACCAAACATTCCCACATAGCAAGAGCTGGCTGAAACTGAAACGGTTTACTGCTTTCAGTGTTTTCTCTAGGTCCCAGCCAGTCTCTCTGACTTGTTACCTGCCTGGCTCTATTAGGCATTCGAGTTAGTGTGCCCTAACTCACAGGGTGAGCTAAAAAGGAACATGCAAAGAAACAATATAGATCAGGAAAAAAATAACAATTATGTGAAGCCTCCAAACTTTTTAAGTGTCAGCAACTAATTCAAGTTTTTATCACCACAAAAAAAATGTCCTTGTTTACTGTTATCTGCTTAAACGTCCTCTACTTGTATTTTTTCTGCTGTCATCTTGCTGCTTTCCAAATGTTATCGTACTTATTATGTGGCTTTGTTACTTATCCAAGGCCTTTTTAATAACTACTTAACACTAATAGCCTTATTCCCACACCAGATAGAGAGCTTAAGCCCCTCATTTTAGCTCTGGCTCTCCATATTAGCAGTTGAACCAAGTTTTCTGGTGGAACCAGCATACATGTTTGTCTTGAAGGTGGGTGAGGGTTAGTTAGCACAGATATTGTATTTGAGGATGCTTCTGACTTTATTTTATTTTATTTTTAAGGCGAGGCAACCCTTGGTTGATCTCACAGATTGCAAGGACCTTGTCAGTTTACAATCCCTTATTTTTTTTTATTTTTTTACACCTACAGCACGTGGTCTTCCTAGGTGGTCTCCCATCCAAGTACTAACCCGTCGTGACCCTGCTTAGCTTCCAAGATCAGATGGGATCAGGCTTGTTCAGGGTGGCATGGCCATAGACTTGTTTCTCATTTTAGACCCAAGGAGTGTTTATACTCCTAAGGGTGAAATCTTCCCTGTCTTAATGAAATCTAAAGTAAGATGATAATTCGCTGTCGTGCTTCCAAATGAGATATTTGCACTAAAAGGCAGAGGCGTGTTTGTTGCATGGTTATTTGAATTTTAGTGAATAACTACATAATCTTCACAACTGAAAGAGGCCAATTTTTAATTGTTTTAAATTGAAGGTGGAACTGAATTAACTTGCATAAAATAGCTATCAACATTTTCCAATCCAAATGGGCTTTGAGAATAAATGAATTCTAAGTGGCAAGTGAACCCATATCTTTTTGTTGTCTCTCTTTGTCTCGTCTGTCTGTCTGTGTCTCATCAATTTGTGCTATATTCTGTCAGGCTAAAATTGGCTGGGTTGATTAAATTAAGTGACTTATGAATTTTAATCATAAGTGTATGTGTTTCTTTCTTCTCACATTAGAATTTGGTGGCTTTGGTTCTGTGACAGGAAAAATTGAATGTGAAATTAAAATTAACCATGAAGGAGAAGTAAACCGTGCTCGCTACATGCCGCAGAACCCTCACATCATTGCTACGAAGACACCATCCTCTGATGTGCTGGTTTTTGACTATACAAAGCATCCTGCTAAACCAGGTATGTAGTAGTACAGTCAGGCCATTGCTTGATCATTTTTCTTGATTTGAAATGGTAATTGCTTTGAGGTTGTTCAAACTAGTGTATGCTATAACTTTTTAAAGGTTTAAAAATTGTTTTGTGGATCCCATAACCACCTTCAAATTCAGTGATTTAACAGAAGGACCTCACAGCAGATTATACAAAGGACACAAAGCAAAAGCAGGAGAAAAAGATACAGATCTGGCAGATTCCTGAGAGGTTAGGCACAGGCTTTTGAGTCCTTCCCCACTGGGGCCACGCAGAACATGCTTTCTCTCTGGCAGCAGACCCCAGGGGCATGTGCTGCATGTCTGCCCAGGGGTGCCAGTTTGAGTGTTGGGGTCTGGGGTTTGTATGGCAGCCTGGTCATATGGGCACATCTCACTCTGTGACTGGTCATGGTAAGGGAAACTCAGGACCCCAGCTCTTAAGTCTTGCTAAATAGTCCCACAGGAATCTTGCTAAACAGTTCTACAAGTCTTAACAAGCTGCCTCAGCATGCCCCATTGCTCTGGGCGTACACAACTTGTCATTCAGTGACATGAAGAATTTTGTGAGGGTCACATTCCTGGGGACTGATTAAGGGTCATTCATGGTTGCAGGCTACTCTGGAGACATGCAAGGACAGAGCAACTAGACCTCCTGTGCTAACTCCTCACAAAAAGATTTTAAAAAATTCACCCAGAGGTGGGGTGGATTGTCATCACGCAAATTTGTAGGATAGCTATAGTTTTCAGTATTTTGTTAGAGCTAGTACTCAGTTTTGCAAATGAACCAGTAGTAGTATGGTCATGAGACCTGTTTGCATTGAGTATTTGAAACTAAGCGCAAAGAACTGCTTTTCAACGTGGCTGTGGGTCAGATCAAGTCTTTGAGTGTGTGCAGTGCTTTTCTAAGCATAATAAATGTCATGGCTCACTTGGAGAGACTTTGCTCTTGCCAGTTCCAGTAGACACATAATAAGTGGTTAACGTATTTCTTTTTTTCTTTAGACCCAAGTGGAGAATGTAATCCTGATCTTAGGTTAAGGGGCCACCAGAAGGAAGGCTATGGTCTTTCCTGGAATTCTAATTTGAGTGGACATCTCCTAAGTGCATCTGATGACCATGTGAGAAACCTGTTTTTCTTATCTGTTTATTAGTGAGAGTTAAGGATGAGTCACAGTGCTGGACTGAAGGAGAGCTGTATGGTTGAAAGGTTTCCCAAGATGCTACTGCTGGTTATTGGGTAACGTTTTCACAGGGTTTAGGGCTCCGGTTATCGAATTGCCCTTTTTGGAGCCTTACGATTTCGCACAGCTCTTGTGAAGCAGACTTAGAATGGTGGGAAGGTGGGCAGAAGGGGCCCCGGTGTGTAAAAGTGGACCTCCATAATGGAAAGTCTATAAAGCATAAGACCTGGTTAATATTTGGTACATTTTAGTTTATTTTTTATTGTTTAAGTGTACAGTACTGTAGGTTTTAGTGTATTCACGAAGCTGCAATCATCACCACTGTCTAATTCTATAACGTTTTCATCAAATATCACAAAGAAACTCCGTACACATTAAGCAGTCACTCCCTAATCCCACTTTCCCCCAGCTCCTGGAAATTACTGATTTCCTTTTTATCCCTATAGATTTGTCTGTTCTTAATATTTCATATAAACACAATCATATAATATGTGGCGGCCATTTGTGTCTGGCTACTTTAATTTAGCATAGTGTTTTCAAGGTTTATCCATGTCGAAGCGTGTGTTAGTACTTCATTTTCTTTATATAGTTGAATAAGTAGTTCATTATATGGATATACATCCATTTATCATTTGGACATTTGAGTTGTTTCCACATTGGGGCTATTTTGAATGATGTTGCTTGAACATTTTCGTACAAGTTTTGTGTGGATGTATGTTTTCATGTCTTTTGAGTGGTTACCTAGGAGTGGAATTACTGGATAATATGGTACCTCTGTGTTTAACTTAGGAAGAACTGCCACGCCATTCCCAAAGCAGCTGCACCACTTCCCATTCCCACCGGCAGTGTGCCAGGGTTCCAGTTTCTCCGTGTTCTTCCACACCAACTCTTCTTGTTGTCTATTTTTTTTTTTTTTGGATTATAGTCACCCTAGTAGGCATGAGGTGATATCTCATTGTGGTTTTGGTTTGCATTTCCCTGATAACTAATGATGTCGAACATCATTTTCATGTTCTTAATTAAGGGCCATATGTATATCTTCTTTGGAAAAATATGTAGTGAAATCCTTTGTCCATTTAAAAATTTTTTATTGGCTTGTGAGAGTTCTTTATATATTCTAAATATAAATTATTAGATAACATGATTTCGAAGAATTTTTTCCTGTTCTATGGGTCGTCTCACTTTTTTGATGATATCTTCTGAAGCACAAGTTTTTAATTTTGAGTCCAGTTTATGTATATTTTGTCACGTGTGCTTTTGGCGTCATGTCTAAGAAGTTATTATGTAACCCAAAGTCACAAAAACTTACACCTATGTTTTCGTCTTAAGAATTTTAAAGTTTTAGCTCTTAAATTTAGGTCTTTGATCCATTTTGAGTTTTGTATATAGTGTGAGGTAGGGGTTTAACTTTATTTTCTGCATGTGCTGGTTTTCCCAGCACCATTTGTAGAAAGACAGAACTGTCCCTGTTGAGTTGCCTTGGCATCAGCATCCTTTTAAAGAGGCACGTTTTAGTTTGAATTCCAAGTCTCCCAACCCAACATGAATTTTTAGGACGTGCATATATCTGTTCACTGGATACCAAATGTCAGGCCCTCAGTGTTGTATAATCTAGTCTAGATGAATTTTAGATAATTACCTGAGCATCCCTTGCCTGCGAGCATGTTGGCTCTCCCCCTGTTCCCATTACAGTGTATTTTCCTTCCCTCCCCATCTCAGATCATGGAAGGTATACCCATATATTACTGTTTGTGACACATTTATTTATATTACTCTCTCATGTTTACTTCTAACATGTATATGGTTAAATAGTTTTGTTTTTAACGAGTGTTTTAAACAAAATGTTAGCGTTTAAATTCAGTCTCTTACAGCTTTTGTTTTTTTCTTTCTCTAGACTGTCTGTCTGTGGGATATCAATGCAGGGCCAAAGGAAGGCAAAATTGTGGATGCTAAAGCGATCTTTACTGGCCACTCGGCTGTGGTCGAGGATGTGGCCTGGCACCTGCTGCACGAGTCACTGTTTGGATCTGTTGCTGATGATCAGAAACTGATGATGTAAGGTGGAAAGTTTAACGGGGTCTTGTTATAAGAGTGTCCTGAATGGCCATCAGCAGTCGTGGTGGCCTGTGGTTTAATTTCCTTTTTTCTTTTTAAAGTTATGTCCTAGCCTTTAAAAGAGAAAGTATAGTCACCTTTAAATACTCACCTTTAGTGAGGTATAATTGACATATAAATAAACTGCACATACATAATGGTCATTTCACATAAAAGTTACAGTGGTATGTGAATGAGCACAATTTTAAAAAGGAAAGAAAACAGGTATGTGAACGTGAAGAAACATGCTTGGTGTAGTGGCGAATATCAGAACTGGGATCAAAGTGACTCCAGGTTGAAGATGAGGGCAAAGGATGTTTGTATCACGGCATGGCCACAGGGCTGCAGTCAACCACCTGGAATGCTTTTTATCTCATAAACTAATGCCTGAGGCCAATTAAGGCAAAGTACTGAAATTAGATAAGACTGGGTTGTAGATAGCAAATTATATTTTTTCTACATCATCAGTAACTTGAGGATTCTTGAAATAGTTGGTGAATTAAGACAGGATCTAATAAGAAACGAAAAACAGTAAATAAGCGTATCACTTAGTGGTCCGAAGTCCAAGTGGCCAAATCTAGGTGTGGTTGGTGTCTCTGCGAGGAGGGGGCCGTCATAGCAGTGGCGTGGAGTGGTGCCGACCACCAGCGTCTGTGAAGTCAGGAGGGTGGAATGACCTCCTCGTGTGCTGTGTACCTTGTACCTTTTGTGTCGTAGATGGGACACCAGGTCCAATACCACCTCCAAGCCGAGCCACCTGGTGGATGCGCACACTGCCGAAGTCAATTGCCTGTCATTCAATCCCTACAGCGAGTTTATTCTCGCAACTGGCTCTGCGGATAAGGTTTTTATGTTTTTGCATATTCAGTGTTTATAAACTCAGTTGTTTCGAATGGTAGTAATTAGATATTTTTAAATTGTTATGTGAAGTGCAAAAATGAATTTCTCTTTGTTACTTTTCTCCAGACTGTAGCTTTATGGGATCTGCGTAATTTAAAATTAAAACTCCATACCTTCGAATCTCATAAAGATGAGATTTTTCAGGTACGTGACAGTTTTCTGATGTCTGTATGTCAGGTTATAGTAACTTTTGGTAGAGGAAAATTTTTTATTTTTTTTCTTTATTATAGTAGGCATGGGACATTTTTTTTTTTAATATAAGTTAACTAGTGGGAAATAACTAGGAGCTTTTTGAGAGACTGTTAGTTCAGAAGTAGGAGAAGCAGCCTTGCAGAACAGGATCAGTGTTAAGTGAACTCGAAGGATTCTTCAGTTAAGGTATGCCAATGTGGCAGCTCCTCTAGTGAAAAAAGATCCGGTACATGGTTTAAAAGAGATGTGCATAAGGTAAGATACACATCATTGAAATTTTTAAAAGCTTCTGGGATGGTTATGGGGCCGAATAAGTTTATTGAGACCCCTAGCTGAGTTCTCCTGTAGTGGGAAGTATGACCTTCCTGCGGGGCAAGCCTGGGAGATGGACCATTTAAGAGCACTTGAAAGACTAGGACAAGGAGAGGCTACAGGACACGCGATGGGAAAATATTAGGGGTTAGGATAGTAGCCACAAGCCTAAGGACGGATGATTCTTTACATTTTCAAATATGTATTGCTAGGTCCACTGGTCTCCACATAACGAAACTATTCTGGCTTCAAGTGGTACTGATCGCCGCCTGAATGTGTGGGATTTAAGGTAATTCAGAATCTGGCGATAAGAAACTGCATAAATATGGCAATCTGGCAAATTATATAATTCATAAATTTAGAAGAGCAATTTGCTAACCTCAGTTTAATAAGTCTAATATTAAAGTAACTTAAGTACTTTGCTGGAGTTTTTGTTTCATAAAATAGGTGTGAATCAGCAAATGGACTGTAAAATTTATGCAGTGTTTCATTTTTCTATTAATATTCAGGCATGAAGTTGGGAGAAGGGCGCGTTTGTGTTTTAACATCCAGATGATTGATTGAAAACACTGTTGCTATAGAAAGGGGTAAAAATGTCATTAGCTAGTCGTGGCTCATTGGGTCTCACGTACACCTGCAGGACGAGTCTTTCTGGGTTTTTCTACCATTTGCTCTTCTGAGCTTTGATTCATTCACAGATGAGCTCCTGCTGTGGGGTGTGCCTGTGGGAACAGGGTAAGCACAGCCCGTGCTGTCAGAGAACTGTCGTGAGGCTCGCTGTTTAAAGAGTTTCTCCCAGTTCTTTGGGTTCTTTGACTTCAGAGTTGCCATTTTTGCCATTTCAGACTCCTTTTTCTTTTTCAGTCTGAGCCTTTAGAGCCGTTAATAAAGTTCCTCAGTATATACTTCTGCATAAGATGTCGTTATCTTAAGTTTAAATCATTAAATTACCAAAGAATAACTTTTCCTACCTGTAGTAAATGTATTCCTTTGATGTAGACTAAGTTTTTAGTGTATTAAAACCAAGGCTGCCTTTAATTACAGATAGTAGCTTCATCTTCAGTGTATAGAACTGAGATAGTGCAGAATAAAATGCTCGTAAAGCTTTAAAACATCTCATGTTTCGTGTTCTTGTGAAACAAACTGGCCACGATAGATGATTGAGAATGTAGAGAATCTTTCAAGCAGATATTTGAGTATATTCTATTTGAAAAGTTTTGGTAGAAAAACTAGAAACCTAAAGCAAAAATATGTAGTGGTCGTATAGGTGGTACAACAAGGTTTGGAAGGCTGGTGGCCCTGGCAACTGGATTGTCCCTAAAGATGCCAATAATAAATTTGCAGGCATTGTGTAATTCTTAAAATTCAGTGATGACTTGCTTACTATTAAAAATACCATTAAATAAAATTATAGGTTAAAATGGTCAGTATTCACAATTATGCTCCTGACAGGGAGGAGACACATAATTGTCTAGCAGTCCCACATGTTTGGTTTGGTTGGTTTTATGGGAAGGGAAAAAAAGACTACCACTTAGAAGGTTTATTGCTCTGACTGGTTTTTCCCAGCAGTTATCTAGCAGAGTCCGCCTTTGGGCTAGATAGCAGATAGGGCTGGTAAGTGGTCTGTGTACTTTGAGTGACTTCACTATTGGGACTGCAGGCACATTCTACAAATTGAATTTTTTTAAGAGAAGGGAGGAAAAAACTTAACCTTTCCTTGGTTTATACATTCCATAAAGTTCTGTTGTCATATCTTTAGATCTGTATCTTCTTTCTGGACTGAAAAAAACTTAAAGAATGAAGTGTAGGGGTTAGGCATCAGTTTTCTGTAGATATTTTAGATACTTTACACCTTTTAATTCTACTGCAGTAAACACCACAGTGGAAATAATGAATTTTAATATTTATTAACAATTTCTATCTTACAGCTTCAGTTATGAACAGCTCTACCCATTTCTAGAAAGTAAACACCCCACCTTCCCATCAACTAATATAAAAAACTAATCAATGGCAGTATAGAAATGTGTTGTTTTTACATTATGTGCTTTCTGATTCTGCAAACAATCACACTGTAAGAATTTCAATAATGAAAACGTCATGTTCTTTCTTAATAGCAAAATCGGAGAAGAACAATCAGCGGAAGATGCAGAAGATGGGCCTCCTGAACTCCTGGTATATGTTGGCTTTCTTATGCAAAATGAAATGTCAGATGTAGATTGGATTCTGTCATTGATCCATGTATATGGAAAATGAGTCAGAACTTCAAATTCTAGCTTCATGATTTCAAATTGGAGGTCTTAGAGGTTATTGAGATTGGGGTTTGACATTTACTGAAACTAGGAACTGGAGCCAAGTAGGTTTTTACCAGTGTTTCATTAAGAATAATTTGAGCTCCTGGAATAGTGTAATTTCTCATTGATTTCAGTTGTTATATTTCTGAGAAGTTTTTGTGGGGAGGGGAACAGGTGCTAGTATTCAATTAGCAACACTTAACACTTTCTGAGAGTATGGAAGAATTTTAATGGCTGGATTTTTAGTTCCATTCCCAGAAACTAAACTTCCTGGATCTTGATGCCGGTGCCCACATTTCCCGCCTGTTCCTGATCAAATCATCTGGGCATCTGCTGGGCCCCTGGAGGGTTCACGTGGGTGGCATACTGAGCCTTTCCGGCCTTCCCTCCAAACTGCAGAACAGCAGCCCCCACCCACCCCTGTTGCAAGACTGATGCTCTAAAACCTAACTTTTAACATAAGATATGAAACCGAGGCTTTTTGTTGTTGTTCTTAACAGTTTATTCATGGAGGACACACCGCCAAGATATCAGATTTTAGTTGGAACCCCAATGAGCCTTGGGTCATTTGCTCGGTGTCTGAGGATAACATCATGCAGATTTGGCAAATGGTGAGCTACAATATTTTTTTTTTCCTAAATGACTATCTTGTAAAGGAGAGATTTACTAATGACAATATAAGAGAAATATTTCAAACGTGCTTACTACACCAAATATTTATAGAAAGGAAACAATCTTTCAAAACATTTTCCATTCTAATGAGTCTTTAGGTCAGTATTCGCCTGTCAGGTCAGGAGAAATCTGTACGTGTCTGTATAAACACAAATGTAGACATAGCATGTGCTGATTTTCATGACTGTGCTCTTCAACTGGGCTCTTGGCGTCGCCACTCTATCTGGTGTCTGCTGTGTCGTAGGCATGAACAATATAGGAGGAAAGTGTCAACACCTTCACACCTAGTGAGTTCTCCGATGATGAGCACTAAGTACGTGACATCTCTAAGGCATTGAGTTATTAGACCTTTTCATCAACTTCAGGGCCATGGCTCCCTCTAAGTGATGGTTTGAAATGCTTTTGGGAAACACCTTTTATGAACAATAATTGAAACATATTTCATGGGCAACTAGTTATATATGTAGAAATACACACTGGCAAATAATTTGAGAACACTGGCCTGCCTACTTCTCCCCCTTTAAATTTATTAAAGCCTTTAGGGGAAAAACACGAAAAAGAAATTACTGAATACTCTAAAAATGTGTTCGCATTTAATTTTCAACACTGAAACACATTGAACCATGAATCCAAAAATCTGGATAGACAATTAATAAATGCTATTTTTAGGTAATGTAAAAACCATGGGGGAGTTTTACCTATGAATTTATTTGGTTGTTATCTCCAGGCTGAAAATATTTACAATGATGAAGAGTCAGATGTCACAACATCGGAACTGGAGGGGCAAGGATCTTAAACCCAAAGTATGAGAAATGTTTTTGTTGAATGTAATGCTAACATGAATGCTTGGTTTATCAAGCACCAAAAAAGCATTGTATAGTAGTAAATGTTAAGTGGGCTGGCATATGGCATTTTCTCTTTACCTTCTGATTCTAGCACTTTCAAGTGAGCTATTGCGTACTGTATCATATTGTAGCTTTTAGGGAAGAAATTAATGTTGCTTAAGAATGAACACAGTTGTTTTAAAATACAAGTAGCAGGGTACTGCCTTTGATTCAACTATTTTAAGTCCTGGTTTTCTCAAAACTAAGTGCTTGCTGTTCCTGAATATGCAAGGATAACTTTTACACTTTTTCCCTCCAATACTTCTTGATTGGCTTTGCAGAAATAAAGTTTTAAAATAAATTTTGTTTTATTCTTTTAGAACCTGGGTAGGGATATGTGTGTCTGTCCCTTTATTGAGTAGAAGTTTGTTTTCGTGCGCGTGCGCACACATTTCTCTTTCTTGTGAGGGAGCTGTTATGTACCCATATGAGAACTTACTGACTTTCTTTCCAGGTTACACGACGGTACCCTAAATCCAAAGGTGAGAAGTTTGGCATCTCTATTTTGTGGCTGGTATATTTGTAAACCCAGAACTACCTTAACTTTCATATCATTTGACCCGTATCTATTTGTGCCTTAACTTGGGCAGTTTGAAACAAACTAGATTTCTTCCCACAAAAGAATAAAAAAGTTTGTTTGTTTACATGACAGGGCTCAGCAGAGGGGACAAAACCAGCCTGCAGGTTGGCCCCTCAACCTATTTTGTAGGGCCTGCCAGCTAGGAATGATTTTCATATTTATTTTTAAAAGGTGGTTTATATAGAAATAGAAACAAAAAAGATATGCAACAAAGATTTTTGTGTGGCCTACTAAACCTAAAATACTTTTAATAGACCTGACTTAAGAGAAACAGTTTGCTGGACCCTTCTTATATGTGATTGTATGTTACTTTTTGCTCATCATCAGGTAAGATCTTTCTTGGGTGTTTGTGTGTATGTAACATACATACGTATATATACTTATCCTCCTGCTATTCAAATAGGTACACCCTGGAATGTGCTAAGAGCAGCCAAGTCTGGAGAAATCCATAGTTCTGGTAGCTTTTTAAAGCGTCAACAGCAGCTATGCTTGGCATTTTTCTAGTTGTCTAACAGTGATCTGGCTACGTAAAGTGAGTTTGCGGCTACCCAGAGGGTGGAGAGTGCTCCATTCCTTATTACTCTGCAATAACTAACTAAAATACTACTTAAAGTCTGAAAAACAAACTATCCATAACTGTCTTTTGATTTACACAATGAAGGTCATGTGGGCAACAGAATACACAGAAGCTGTTAAATTCATCATACATATTTACTTAATCTATACAGAATCGAGTAGATAAAATCAGATTCACATTAGTGAAAAATCTCTACAAAATGTCTTTGAAAAGCAAAACAAGACTGCCTCTTAACAATTCGTATCCTCATGAAAGACGTGGGCTGTAAAAATAAAGCAGTGTGTTTTAGCACAAACTAGAAGATAATCTGCATCATTTTTTCACAGTTATTTCCATCTACAGTCTGAAAGAGGTAGATTTTTCTGCAACACCTGAGAACTGAATTGATAACCAGGTGTAATAAAGGCAGTTGCATACATAACTAAAAAATACTGGTCTCAAGACCAAGAAATGTACTCCTACAAGTCTGAGGATGAAATGGCGCATTATCCAAGACCCAAGTTTTCTCTATTCCTTGGAGTCTACTGCCACTATAACACATCAAGATCCCATAATGGTGCAACAAATGCTGTTGAAGAGAAATCGACATTGAAACCTTTTCTGGGCCAGTCTAGTAGCGTTACAGTGTTCTAGATAGAATATGGAAGATAGAACAGGGTGTGCTAAAAGCCACAACACTGGGCTGGTGAGGTGATTGCTTTAAGGGGGTGTCCTCAGAGGGTCCCATTTGTTTTTATTCACAGGATAATAGGACAGATTCTGAAAGGACACCAAACGCATCCCAGAATCCATGTCCTTTAAACACCATGATAGCATCTAGCTAAAAATACATAGTAAGCCAAAAGCAGCAGGCCAAGTACTGTTAATCACATTGCTTTATAAAGCCCTTGGAAATAGGCAACAGGTCCAAGATTTACAATCTCCCACACAGCATAAGCACCACAAAGATGTGGTGGGCTACACAAATGGCTTAAAACGTTAAGAGCTGTACATCCAGTGGAATTATTGTGAAATGTGATGATTAGTACTGATTTTAAAGTAGATATTTCTGATGTATACCTTCACTTCCTCTTAGGAAAATGAGTCCAATTTTTTAGTAGCTGAAGGGGGGTTGTGTGTATTTATAAGAGGCTGTTGGCGGGAGGGCACGTTTGTTTCTGCTTCCGACTCTTGACAGTGATTAGATAACCTGCTTAGTGGATTTCTTCTCCACTGTCTGGCCCCTTGATGAATATGACCGATGGTGGAAGCTTAGATATAATTCTCCACTCTAGGCGCTGTTTCCTATCTACTGGACAGTTTTCAATTCTTTCAACCCAGTTTAGACCATGAATGTGACGGGACTTTACAAATAAAACTTTAACAAAGACTAACTCCTTTTAACTGGACAGAGCAGTTTATTCAGTCCAGTAAGCAATTTAAGACATGTCAGTTTGATAGTTTTGCTCGGTGGAATGTGCTAACATCGGTTATTTCATAAAGTATTTCAATGCAAATTATACTAGGGACAAAATAAAAACTTTCATCACTGCAACCTGATTATTTGTGTAACTTAGTCACATTTGAGACTGAAAAACGAAAGTAAGTTAATCCAAAGGTGATGTGCTTAATTTTGAAAGTTCCCCCATTCCAGGTGTGGAGACTGCGATAATACTTTTTTTGAACAACAGCAACTAAGGGTGAGAAACAGACTGAAAGCGTATGTAACAGATCCTGACTAAATGCTCTGCTAAGTTTGCCTAAAGTTAAAGAGGTTGGTTCCAGTCTTCTCCAATGTTTTGGAAATGAAACCAGTTTCGGTTGGTATGAGCCATAATTTAAGATTTTCCCTTCAAATACCTAGAGAACCTTGCCGGTGGGACTCCCGTAACAGTCCAACACCAATTGCAAGCAGCCAGAGGGCAGTGGGGGGATGTTTTCCTTGGTGAGAGCTACATAGGAATTCACCCTCAGTGTCTTAACCTGGCAAAGGACTACCAGTGACTGCTTTCGTGGGAAGTGGAAGATGTGTACCCAAGTCCCAAATGGAAAGCAAACAAACCACCTACCCCTCAGTAAGCATCTGGGTGGTCCAAATTCTACTGGTTCTAACTAACCTGAAACCAAAGTAGTATGACTTGTCAGACACAAACATTAAGCCTATTTGTCCAGTGATTTACCTGTATGTATGTTTGCAAGTGATACCTTTATGTACACATTCTGCCAAAATGAATTGGAGGCTTGTGGCCATCTCAATTTGTGCAGTGATACATTACCAAGAAACTTTTAAATCAAATATGCTGTTTCTGATCCAACCCGGTTTTTTTATTACTTGGCATTTAAATGGGCTATTAGACAAAACTAAACATCTCGATACTTTTTTGTGTGGCTAATATTGGTGGGGGCAGGATGTTTAAATGAATAATATTGTTTTCACATTAGAACAAAGTTCCCTTTTAATGGTCAGCCCTGTTTTGAGTTAAATTTTAATTAGGATGATTCTGCAAGGAGCAGAGAAGACAGGACAAGGCAGTGACCACATGCATTCCAATGAAGGGAAATGAGGCAGATGTGCCACACAGCTGAGGAAAATGTAGAGTAAAACTATTCAAAACTGCTAAGCAGCCTCCTGTACCACTTAAGTCCAGTAGTTCTAAGAAAATACAGATATGGTAGAAAAAGTAAGAAAATTTTCACCACAAAACCAATAGTTAACTACTAACAGAGAAAGTTATACACAAAATAGAGCTCTCGATACAGTGATCATACTTCATCTTAGTCCACTGACTCGATGGCCGGCCCAGCGCCTGGGTACGCAGCCTTGTACACAGCTGGCTTTTCCTTCGCTGCTGCTTTGGGCAAGGACCCTGCAGGGACACGCGGGCCACTGATGGAAGCAGTGCTCGGCTCCCGGGGAGAAGCCAGGGTGGCACAGGGCTGTGTCCCACGCGGTGCCAGACCCACAC
Organism: Rousettus aegyptiacus; assembly: GCF_014176215.1. Classification (NCBI taxonomy): domain Eukaryota; kingdom Metazoa; phylum Chordata; class Mammalia; order Chiroptera; family Pteropodidae; genus Rousettus; species Rousettus aegyptiacus. The sequence continues at coordinate 5,094,771 of NW_023416312.1, read as the reverse complement.
CTGCCACCTTCCCCGAGACCTGCTCCTTCAGGACTGCCACCTTCTCGTTGAGCTCATTCCTCTCCGTCTGAAGAGCCCTGCACAGCTTCTCTAACCGGTCAAGCTTTATCTGAAAGGCCTTGTACTCTTTATCACGGACAGTTTTCTGTAAAAAAAAAAAAAAAAAAAATTATTGTAGCCTTGAATGTGAATCAGGTTCCTAGATACCAAAAAATTAAGTTATCTGAGCCATATTGGAAACACCTTCAGTCACCTCTTGAACATGTTCAATGTCTTCAACCACCACCTAACACTCTAGTTTCACTGCAGATCTATGTACGAATACCACACTTGTGCCACTATTCTGGGATGACAAAATCCCTTTACCATGTTTAAAAATAATCCGAACCCGCTTTTCATAACATTTTGTATTGAAATATTAAGGAAACTCAAGATAGTCATCACACAGACTAGCAAATAAAGAACTAAGGGCCTGATTAAGAGGACATCTTGATTTCGCATAGATTTCTACTAATTTTTGGATGTGAAGGTGTGAAATCTATTGTTTGTAAACAGTACATTTCAGCTTTATAAGACTGAAAGGCACCTGAGTGTTCACCAGCGTTCCCACTGGGAAAGCTGATGGGTGCTCCAGGTGGGAGCCCACACCTGCAGCATCTCCAATGGGGAGGGCAGATTCTGACTCCACCTCAGACCTAGTGAATCTGAGTGGAGCCTAGCAATCCAGGTCTTACTGAACAAACCAGAGTCTGATGCAAACTCAGGTTTGAGACACCTCTGCTGTAGAAAAAAGCAAAACCGAGATGCTTTATGGCAACCTCCCACCCCCTAGTCCGGGCGACTTCACTGCAAGCAGGACACTTACCGCCTCTAGTGGGCCATGCGTGCAGCGCAACTCGCTGCCAGCAAAGCCGGCACAGGTTCTCTGCGAGGCCCCTGCCCCCACCTCTGGCCGGAGTCCTCAACTACCGCACTAACGTCACAACACGGATCCCTTGTCCTGCTAGGAACCTGAACCTCATGAGTCTCCATGACTAAGAACACACCTTAGTAGTGAGAAACCACCTCACCTCTTCAGCCATTTGCAGAAGTGCTTTGTTATTGTTTTCCCATTTGGTACGCCATATTAATGTTTCTTTTTCCAGTTTTTTAATTTTCTTTGTCATCTGTGAATCAACACAATTGCAAATTTAAACTCAGTTCCATTATGTCCACCCTGTCCCACCACAGAAACGTCGGCTCCTACCCACCCCCGTCACTGCACCTGCCTGGCCCAGCTGACAGCTGCGCCTGTCTGTCGGTAGCAGAGCTTATCTCTGAAGCCCCTAGGAACCGAGGCAGGGTTTCATATTATGAGGAAAACTAGTCCCTAATCTCAATTTCTGAGGCAGCGGCACACATGTGGAAGATGTCAAGACGCCACGCTGAATTCGGTTAAGCCAGAGCGTGTCTTGCATTCCAGCTGGGGATAGCAGGAGGTGGGACCTCCTCCCCAAGTTGTACGAAAAAAATGGCAATGTTCATGAGTTTTCTGTCTGCGTTACATAAACTAATTCATCTGATCCTTGGAAGGATAGAGGTCTTCAGCCCCCCCCCCCAAAGATTAGAATTGTTGTTCTACCACAACCTCTGAGACCACATCAGTTTCAGAAGTAGAGGCAGCATAATTTAGTTAAGAATCCAGTAACCATGAAAAAGATAAAAGTAGAAAATCTGTAGTTTTGGTCACCCTCACATTAGCTTCAGATACTGCTAATGATAAAATGGGTCCAAAAATAAAAGGCACATTAAAGCCTATGCTACAACAACTGTTCGCAGAGATTCAGAATGAGATGAATCTACGCCCATCAGTGAGCCCAGTTTCCAGGATTCCTTTATGCACTTCTGACTGTACCCCAGCTCTGATGTCAGTCGGGGCGCAGAGTCAGGCACTGGGAAGGGAAACAGGGTAAAGAGCCAGTGCCCTGCACTGTAGGTAACCACCTACAGGACTGCCCCAAGGCCGCTGAGTGGGACAAAGGCCATGCGAAGGTGCATGGAAGACCCGAGTTCAGTACTGGCCTACAGGGATCTCTAGCCACTGGCAGAGAGGAACGTGTTCCAATCCAGAGGATTCTCCAGAAAGATAATGAATTGGGGAGACCCTGTCTTAAACCCCGTTCGGCCTCAAAAGCACACTTGTGATGGAGCCCAGCCAAGGCGTTCGCGCTGCCTCTGCTGAAAGGGCTGGCAGGCATAACTAATCTGCTACTCATTGAATTCTCCAGATTACTGGGCCTAAAAATATCTGAAGGTGGTAATTTGAGTACTTAACATGGCTAAGCACTGTCTAAAATACTTTATGAAGGGTAAGTATTTTTGTTATTTTTAACAAGGGACAAATAGGCACAGAATGGTTAAACAACTTGTCAATGGTCACACATCATATGATGCAACTGGGACATTAACCTGGAGTACACGCTCCCATGCTCCCAACCGCTACATAAGATCTAGTAATGGTCATGACTAACGCCTCTCGAATGCTTGCTTACCAAGTGCCAGGCAGTGCTGTATTTCTCCCCAACCCACCATTTTTAAAAAGCCCCATTTTAAAGGTAGTATGCCAAACTAAGGATGGATGGATGGATGGATATATGAGAATATATTTTGGTTCTCAGCTTGTTATCAAGAGTATCTCTTTCCTTAACGCAGGCAGGAAAATGAAATAGAAGCCAAAAATCAGTTTGGTTGAGGGGGAAAGAATTCAGTGGGAGTACAGTAAAGAGAAAAAGAAAAAGGCAGAAACACCAGTATATACATAGCAACCAACCAAAATATGTAACATGAGTTGAATGTGTTTAAATAATCTCCAAGGTGTGGGGTATCACCTGATGTGAATAAAAAACACACAACAAACAAAAAGAAACCACTTTATTTCTAATAACAAATTGTATTTAATAAAGGAATTCAATTTAATAAAGAGAATTTTAAGAGCACAGAGATCACCGGCTACGTGCGGTAGGTACACTGAGGGCAAAATGTGATGCCACTGGAGGAGCGGAAAGATGACATTAAGACAGTACCATAACATAAACTGATCCTAGTGATCATGCTTAAAATAGCTTCTTATGTAAATTACCTTTTAAGTAATATTCTACTAAAAATATGCCAATACCTTTTCCATTTCCTGCCGGAAAGTTGTAAACAATTCATTGCTTTTTGCCATGGTTGTCTGGAATTCTTCAAACTTATCCATATAAAGAGAAAGCTACAGAAAAAAAAGTATAAAATATTCTGAGTTTCAGATAAATGGTTTAAAATCCCAAAGACTTTATATATATATAAAAAAAAAACCACTATCATTAAATGTTACTTGTCACATAAATAAAAGAAATAAGAATACATATATACGCAATCCTTGGACACCAGACATAGATGACTGAAGTTCTAAAAACTCACTGAAATGCACTGAAACTTAAATTCTGTTGACTTAACTATCTTTTTGGACGTACTGTTTGAAATGCACAAATATTTACCAGCTCCGTTCCACAATTATAATAAAATGGGAAAGATTTGGTATATCTATAAATTTCATACAATTAATCCTTTACGAACTAACCTCCCCTCCATCCTTCTATTTGAAAACTTGTCCTTGGAAACAGATCATTTCTTTTAGAATACCACCTGCACAGTTCTTAGCTTGGTATCAGGGATATCTTTTTCCTTAACGCAGGCAGGAAAGTGAACAGAAGCCGAAGAATTGGTTTGGTTGAGGGAGAAAGAATTCAGTGGGGTTACAGGTAAGTGGGGGAAAAAAAAAATTGGTCCTTCTCACTCTGCCTGAGAGGAGACCACGCTCCGTCTGTGGAGTGTGACCACTTCTCTCATAAACTTTCCTTTTGACTCTAAAACAACAACAACATAGAAACACTGATTTTTAACGCCCACCCTCACGGAATTTTTATTCTAGCTGGGAAAATAATGCTGACAAGCTGAGCAGAATACAGAATATGGAGTCACCTTTTTCTCCCCCTACAACAGGAGTTCAGAGAAGGGGGGGGGGCACAGCAGGGGTGAGAAGAGAATCGTTGGGGAAAGTGTCACATGGGCGAGGCCTGCAGTAGGCCTCCAGAAGAGAAGCCTTTGGAGCCCATCTAATGGGACTATATTACTTTTAGGATGAGGAAACAGGCCCAGGGCAGTAAAAGTGTTTTGCTGAAGATCATGTAATACATATAAGGAAAGCAAACAATAGAAGATCATTAGAGGCCAACAAATAGCATAAGTGATGCCTTTGCGCTTTCAGCGGCGCTGCATGAGGAACATCACACAGGAGCGTGTGGCCAGGATGGGTCGGGGGCAGGACGTGATGTGCCGGAAGCAGCCCGCTGGTTACCGGGCGGGATGGGCTGCACCCGGAGCACTGAGAAGCAAACTGCTGTCCGTGGGAGGGAGAAGCAGACTGAAAGTGACAAAACGGGCTAGACAAGGTGGCTGTAATATGGCCGAAGCACGCCTGCGGAAAGGTAAGGGCGAGGATGAACAAACTGCGGAGCGTGCCGAGGACGCGTGAGCAGTCTGTAAAGGGGCACACACCCACGGTGCCTTTAAGGCTGCTGGCCTGGGGGTGGGGACGATGGCGGTGCTCAGAAAGGACAGGCGGGCAGCTCTGGCGCGTGAGGGAGACGAGACGTCACAGCAGCTTTAGCTGGGGCTATTTGCACCCAAGATGGACCATCCCGGGGAATCCGGGGCCGGCCCGTGCCGGGCAGTCGGTGGGTGGGAACCACCACCACGGCGGAACCTATGTGGCTGGATTACAAAGCGCTGGGCCAAGACACACCAAGACCGGAACCATCAACGAATGCTGGCGTCCGCCGTGGTAAGAGCACAGACTGCGACTGACTCTTGGGAAGGACAGCCGCGTTTAGGGACTGGGATAGGGAAGAGGTGCAGCAAAGGCAACAAACTAACGCTCGCACAACGTGACTTAGGGTGATGCAGGTCAGACAACGAGCCCTCCGCTTCCTTGCACTAGAGTGTTGGCAGCGACACCAGCATTCGAGTCCATTTTCCATCTTCCGAAGCCATGTATAAACTTTTTAAACCTCTTCCTCGTAGATTCCTTCTCCATTTTTATGGACAACTGAATTTATAGGGCTAATACGGGGTTCAAACCTCCTAGAAGCATTCTGGCATGATCATAACTTATTGTGGAAAATTCAAGACTTCTTGAATGTTCACTCTTAAGTCACCCTAGCTTTGTGGGAAATCAGTGTCACCGCCATGTAACATGTGCCCAGAGATGAAATGCACTCCAAAGAGGTACTTGAAAGGTCCAGGCCAACCTCAAGGTGACAGTGCATTTTAGAACTAATTTAGAGCCCTTAAACTGATCATAGAATACATTTTTTAAATGATCAATACTTTTATCGATACAGTGCAGTCTAGTTAACTGAAAGAGGGTGAATTGGAGGTACAAACGCCTCATTTCCCCTGTCCATAAGATCAGGAACAAGGCAAGGATACCCACTTCTGTTCAACACAGTACTGGAATTAGGTAAGAAAGAGAAATAAAAGGCACCCGAAATCAGAAAGGAAGAAGTAAAATTGTCTGTTTGCTAATGACATAATCTTATAGAAAGTTCAAAGATGCCACCAAAACATGATTAGGACAAATTCAGTAGTTTCAGGATATGATATCAACATACAGAAATCAGCTACATTTTTATATACTAACAATGAAATGTCTGAAAAAGAATGAAAGAAAACAACCCTATTTATAATAGCATCAAAATACTTAGGAATAAATTGGACCAAAAAATTTGAAAGATCTATATACTGAAAACTATGAGGCACTGATGAAAGAGAGTGAAGACATCTTGTGTTCATGTATCAGAAGTGACTATTAGAATGTCCACACGCCCCAAAGCCATCTATATATTCAGTGCAATCCCTATCAAAATTCCAGTGGCATTTTTCACAGAAATAGAAAAAAAAATCTTAAAATTTGTATGGAACCACAAAAGAATCCGGATAGACAAAGCAATCTTGAAAAAGAACAAAGCTGGAGGCATTATGCTGGTTTGAAACTATGCTACAAAGCTAAAGTAATCAAAACAGTATACTACTGGCATAAAAACAGAGACACAGAGCAGTGGAACAGAATCGAGAGCCAAGAAATAAACCTACACAAATATGGTCAACTAATATTTAACAAGGGAGCCAAAAATACTCAGTGGGGAAAGAACTGTCTCTTCAATAACTGGTGCTAGGGAAAATGGACTACAAGCAGAAGAATGAAACTGGACCCCTATCTTACACTACTCACAAAAATTTACTTGAAATGGATTAAGGACTTAAACATTAAGAGCTGAAACTATAAAACTTCTAGAAGAAAACATAGGTAAAAAGATCCCTGACAGTGGTCTTGGCAATGATTTTTTGGGGTGACAACAAAAATACCAGCGGCAAAAGCAAAAATCAAGTAAAACCATATCGAACTAAAAAGCTTCTGCAGAAGCAAAAGAAACAAAGTAAAAAGGAGACCTATGGAATGGGACGACGAAATATCTGCATCAAGGAACTCGTACGGCCCAGTAGCAAAAAAAAAAAAAAAAAAAAAAAAAAAAAACCAACAAACTATCCAAATTCATAAAAATGGGCAGAGGACTTGAATGGACGTTTTTTCAAAAAAAGATATACGAATGACCAACAGGTAGATGAAAACGTGCTCGATATCACTAATTAGCAGGGAAATGCAAATCAAAATCACGGTGAGGTATCATCTCACACCTGTTATACCGGCTGTTAGCAAAAACATTAAGAACGAATGCTGGCAAGGATGTGGAGAAAAGGGAATCCTCATATACTGCTGGCGGAAATGTAACTTGGTGCAGCCACTATGAAAACCAGTATGGAGGTTCCTCAAAACATTAACTATAGAACTAGTATATGACCCAGCAATCCCACTTCTGGGTATGTATCTGAAAGAGATGAAATCACTATCTTAAACAGATTACCTGTACTCCCGTGTTCACTGCAGCACTACACACAATAAGCACAATAAGAAAACCACCCAAGTGTCCACTGACAGATGAATGAAGAAAATGTGGTGTATATACACAATGGAATATTATCTAGCCATAAAAAAAAAAAAAAAAAAAAAAGAAGGAAATCTTGTCACTGTGACAACATGGATGGACCTTTAGGTCATATGCTCAGTGAATTAAGTCAGACAGACAAAGACAAATACTGTATCCTTTCATAAATGTAATTTTAAAAAGTCAAACTCAGAAACAGAGTAGAATGAAGGCTGCCACAGACAAGGGGTGGCAAAAATGGGGAGATGTTGACCACAGGGTACAAACTTGCAGTTATCCACGGTTAATACTGTATCATATACTTGAAAAAAAAAAGTAGAGAAAAGTCGGGAAGGCCCCCATTAAAAACACCACCTCCACGGCTCTACGCGAAAGTGGAACTATGTGACCAACAGGCAGTTTTTAGAACAGTGTTTCCTGGGACACAGTGCTTTGGAGTGCTAACACCAGGAAAGTCCTGGGCTAAAGGGATAAGCTGGTCACCCCACGAGGAAAGGAAAATTCCAAGAGGAGGGACGAGTGAGCTATTCACAGTTCTGGCTGGGAGCAACCAAAAGCATCTCAGGAGAGAGTCGAGGTATAGATCAAATGGACCACACATTTTCCTTACGAACTCCACTATCCCCTGCTATCAAGTTACCTGCTGTTTTAGTTGTACTTCTTGCTGTTTCATTTGTTCGTATTTGTGCCTTGACTCTGTTGCTTCTTTTAACAACTAGAAAACAAACATGACGGCAAAACACTAATCACAATTATAAATATGACTACGGTTGTCAAATGGTTAGATAAGTTAGGCTTAATAGTTACTTCCACTCATTATTTTAGCAGAGCCACCGGTTTGGAAGTGAAATACTGTTACATCAAGTGCCAGTTACCTGTAGCTTCGATCTGTTCCACTTGTGAACACTTAGGAATGCAGGAATAATCTTATAGCTTAGAAAGAGTACTCTGGAAGCCTAATAATGGGTTTATAAAACTCCAGGTTAAACTGTTGTTTTAGGTGAAAAGAATTAGAAGACTAGTATTAGAAAACATGGCTAGGAATCTTGACATTCTCTGGGTGGCTCGGAAAGCCCCTGTACTCCACAAAGGCGAGATGAGGCAGGGTGAAAGGGTAAGGAGCGAAGCAAGGAAACCAGAGACCTGGTTTCTGAACACTGTTCAAAAAGCAGGGGAGAGGGAGATGGGAGCTTTAATTTATATACTTGGGTTTTTCAAGAAAATGATACAGTGATGTTACATAGCTGTGGAATTCAGTCCCTGAAGTAGAGTGTCACTCAGAGTCCGAATAAGCTTCAAAAAGTCCTTAAACGGACCAGAATCTACATGTAATGTGCACGTGTGTGTGTGTGTGTGTGTGTGTACGTGAAATTTACATCCCAACTCTGGAAAAGACAATTATGCGCCACGGGACAGCCCTGTCGGTTACACAGCAGAACTGTGCTGTGTGACCAGTGTGTCTCTCTCAACCTTGGGGGCACTCGCATGACATTCACGTCAGGCTCACCTTGAGGCTTAGGCCCTGTGAGGGAAAGCTGGCTGGCACAGTTTTCATTATCATAACCACTTCTCATTTTTATTATTTTGGGAGCGTTAAGCACATATAGTTGAATTTGCATGTGTTAAAAACCCAATGAGATTCTACTATATTCATAATTATAGACAGGCAATATCATCTCAGCACATACTCTGAGAACAATGCTAAATAATCAGGGTATAACAAAATTCTGCTGAAGTATTATCAGAAAATTATGTGAGTAAAAAAATAGTTGCCCTAGTTTCAAGATACTTGTTTGAAAACAAAATGTGAGTATTATATGAGACCCGTGTTTGGTGATAAGCTTGATATGAAACTGAACTGCCAAATTTAATGTGCTAAATGCTGGTATAACTCTTGAACCTGGTGACCATTACCTAAAAAGTGAAATAAACATGCTAAGCACAGAAAAGTCCAGTGGTCTAATCTCACCAGTGTATCTTCTATACAAAAAATGTGATAGAAATAAAAAGCCAAATGCTTTCTAATACACACATGCCCGTCTCGATCTAGAGCGAAAAAAATACAATTATCGTGACCCAGGTGCTACATTAAATGTAGAATAAGTTTATGTTTCTTTAAATGGCTTTGATTACAATTGGGCAATAATTTCTTTAAGAGACAGAACTTACAAACTCTCTCTCTCTCTGATGCTTTTCATCGGCTTCTTTTATCAGCTGCGTCGTCTGCTGGAGTTTGGCATCCACGAGCTGCTGTTGCAGCTCCTTATGCTTGAACACTTTATCGATATGCTAGGGAAAAGTCAAATTTCTGCTATCACTTAACGAAAAAGGAACACAATGTCGAGGAAACGTAACAGGAGTTATAACGCCTTGCCTCTTACCCTGCTTTTCCCGCTAATGCCACCAGTGCCAATAACAGTGGGTCACAGTCCCGCACTCAGGGAGTGGAGCCCTCCCCTACAGCCTGTGCCCTCCCTGATCCCTTTCCGCAGCGGCTGTCAAGCGCCTCGGCAGCCAGGCCTGCACTTCCTATTTCTGCCAGACAATGACAAGGAGGTTCAAACTGTTATCAAGATAAGGAGCTCAAACTGTTAACCCGCGCATCACACAGAATTCCTGGACATTTTTCTCCCCAAATGTCTCAACTGGAGGCAGCATGCTGTGATGGCAGGAACGGCCCCAGGCCGATTCCCCCCTTGCTGAACTGTCCAGTTCCCCCACCTCTGGGGGGGCGACCGCGCCCACACTTAGAGCTGTAAAAGCCCACGCGGTGGTTACACTAGGTAAGGTGTGGGTGGCAGGCACGCAGCAGACATTTGGTAAAAGGCTGGTATTATTCCCAAACGGAACTCTTAGGCGGTTATTTATGTACAATAAAGTCATCATTACATCCCTTCTCAGATGCAGAAAGAGTAACTCTTCCTGACCAAAGAGAGAACATCCCATAAAATAAGAGTAATGTGATCTAAACATACCATTTTCAAATTTTCCACATCCGTGATGTGACAGACTATCATATTAAACCACGAAACTAAAAGAATAATTGTAACAAAACTGAGGGCTTTATAATCTAATAGAAAGTTTATTCTCTAGAACAGTTTCTTCAATAAATACACTGTTAAGAATTAAAAAAGAGAAAGAAAAGGAAATCTTTACGTTAAAGACCCGAGACATGTCAACCAAGTGGCAGGGTAGACTTTACTGCAATTATGAACCAAAAAGCTTTTTTAAAAAAGGGGGCTGGACGGAACAACCAGATATTTAATATTAAATAGCTACTGTTAATGTTTTAGGTGTGATAATGATATTGTGGGTATGCTTAAAAAATAATCCATATCTTTTTGAGGTATGCCCTCAAATATCTATGAGTGGAATAATACGACACCTTGGATTCCTTCAAAATAACCCAGGGGAAGGTGACAGGAATATAGCTGAAATTATGGTTTCTTCTGCTGAAGCCAGGTGATACACTCTCTCTACTTTTAAGTTTGCCATTTTCCATTATAAAAAATCTTTTAAAAGGCAAAAGGCAGACGGGTGATAAAAACAAAATCATTTCAAAAACTAACAGTTTTTGAAGGGTTATATGTAAAACTCCAAATTAATATAAACTTTGCCTTGAAAACTGGATCAAGTAACCAATAGAAGATGCCACAATCTTAAAAGTCTTGGTTGGAGGCCAATGACCAAGATCAGCAGCCATGGATTCTTTTAGTAAACTTTTTACTTCAATGGGCATATGTATGAAGGTTTAGAAACAGGTATGTATTTTTTCCCAAATAGCATAAAACCCCGATAAAAAAAAAAAAATCTGAAATATTGGTGTCATGCAATGGTGGTGTCGACTGTATAGATTATCACGGGTGTCTGAGAGATGGGCTGTTCTGGGGCCAAATGTTATTAGTCTAGATAAGTGGAAAAAAAATCTGGATGCTAAAATCACAATCTTCCTGTATCACATGGAAGAAAAGCAGTACTTAACATGTCTCCAAGGAATTGCCTCATGTACCCAAATCCACTGACTCCTGTGCCATCGAGTGACGGCCTGAACGGAGCGGCTTTCTGTTCATGTGGTGGCCCAGCCTTTCCTAACAAATGCCCACTTCCCACGACGCACGTACAGAGGTTCTAAAACACCCTGTGATGATAGTTTTACTTTAGTAGCGAATGGTGCAGAGTTCTAGCTAATAACAAGAAGCTGCAGAAGCAAAACGCCTTTACCTCCTCCCTCAGCGCGTACTGCTCAATGAGCTTCTTCAGCTTCTCCCCCAGTTCGATGTTTTCCTGGCGGAGTTTGGCGTTGTGCACGTCATGCTGCTCCAGCTGTGCCTGGATTTCATTTAAAGTAATCTGGAAGTGTGCAGTTGCTTCTTTACGTCTTTCTTCCTCCTCTCGTGCCTGCTGCATATTTTCTTCCTTATTATGAAAATAACTTGTTAATGGTATAGACAGACCTATGGATAAGATGCTCCTAAAAGAAGCTGCTGCTGCTGTGTGGGTTCGTTTACTGCTGCCCTGAAGTGTTGCTTCTGAACTATAATTCTTTCCCCTTGTTTATGACCAGAAGGCTCTCACTTAAAAGCAAGCGGCTTTTCCTCAGTAGATAGAAAAATCAGAGAGACGCAAACTGCCCTGCGGTAAAATAAGTGCTATGTGACCGTCTAAGTTCAATTCGGTGAAAGGCAGGAGCTTGTCCACTCAGCCAGCCCCTCCGGCTACGTTTCTAAACGCCCTCTTCGCTGGTGCCACGAGGCAGCATCTTAAGTCAGCCTCAAGGGAGAGATCCCTTCTTGCAACTTACTTGCTGGGTCGCACCTTCTACTTCCTGGAGGACAAGGGGACAAGTGGAATCTGTATCTTAAAAAGCCTACTTCCAACTCTTTTGCTGGCATACAAAAGTTAAAAGACTTTGATGCATCTAAAACAGTCATCAGTCCAGTCAAAAGTATTGATTTGCTATGGGGAAAAAAATACTACTTTAACATATAAATCCAAGGGTTCAAAGGCAAAGGAAAAACGATGGGCTCTCGCATCAGGTGACGACCCGTTTCCTGAGTGCTCCTATGTTCCAGGGCCCGGCACTTTGCTGGTGGGGCAGTCTGAGGACATCATAGCAGTCAGAATCAAACCGAAACTGCCCACGAGGATGGGCCTGCGCCCCGAGTCTCTGCCTTTTCCTTCTTTCCCTATTCATGTGCAAGTCCTCAGGAACTGGGTAGTTGTGGGGGCGGGGTTAGGGCAGCCTGGCAGGGCCAACGCTGATCAGCCAATGGCGCGGGGCGAGCTCAGCACGTGCCTTCCCTTCCCAGGCTCGTTCTGCCTCAAGTCTGTTCCCACTCACTTCTCATTCCATGTACGCTTCTCAGACATGTAATTAACCACATCAGTGCTCAGTAGAAAACTGGCAGCTCTGAGCTGCCTAAGCCGCGGCTCCAAGCAGGAGAGCTTGCTCTAAACATCAAATGTCATCTAGAGTCCCACGACCAAGTGTGAGGGGCGTTTAGCAGCAGCATGCCAAGCAAAACGGAAAACAAGGTGGTAGCTCTGTCTCCAAGTAGAGACAAGCACTTATTTTAAACAGGTACACGGTGATTACAAAACGAGGTGAGTCAGTACCCCCTGTAAAAGAGAGAGAAGAAACAACTAACCTTTAATGTCTTATTGTGACGCTGAAGTTCCCTGCAGAGGGACTCTAGTTTGCTTCTCGCCAGGATAGCCTTGCTGTGCTCACTCTGCAAGTGGACTTTCTCCTTCACGATCTGGGCTTGCTTCTTCTGCAGAATCTTCATTTGCTTCTGAACATTCCTGCTCTCCTCCAGCTAAAATCAATAAGCACTTTACATTCAGGAAGCACACTGAAAACCTCTGAGTTACGGCTGGAAGAATCACAGTAGGAGCTATGGAACACACTGTCAATAACCAAATACAGCGCAAGATTTTAGTTTCAATAGTTTCATGCCATTCTACTCTGCCAACCTTTTCTTTTCCAGCTGTAATAGGAAAGCAAAAAAAAAAAAAAAAACAGTAGGAAAACAATCTTAATCTCTTTTCTTATTAAAAACAACAAAAAAGATGCTTTCACAAAACTATTTAGAAATCAACACTATCGAGTGTTACTTTTCTGAATACAACACAGGCTGCTTTAATGAAACAGTCCTCCGAATCAGAACTTCATAATCAGTGCTCAGGGTTTTTTCGAGGGAGAAGGGAATCACTGCAAGTTTACGTTTGGAGCAAAAGAGTCTAATTCAAGGTTTAATCGACACCAACGGATTGGCAGCCTTATGGACCTTTTACTGACGGAAATGATGCTGAGTCACAATTTTAAGAGCAAGAGTGACACCTCGTGGCCTATCAAAACATACCAAGCTTCCTTACAGGCAGCTTTTAAAAAAAAAATGCCTTTATTTTACTTTTTTTGCTTGGTTCCTTCATTTGTTGCTTTCTGTTTTATATCCTACATGAGTAAAATCATGATTCTTTTCCTTTTCTATCTGACTTATTTCACTTAGCGTGATACTGTCAAGATCCCTCCATGTTGTCACAAATGGCAGTATTTCACCCTTTCTTATGGCTGAGTAGCATTCCATTGTATATATCCACGTACTACATCTTGAATTAATTTTGTTTCCGTATAATACTTTGCTCAGTAATCTTACTATGGGCCACGGGATGCAGCACAGTTCCAAGAGGCTGCTGGTTCTGTGCGCACTGTCTCTAATGCCTGAAGTCCCAGCCCTCCCAACTCGAGGTAACCACAACCCTAAATCCTGGGGTTCACTGCTCCTTCGCTCCCTTCATCTCATATCATCCGTGTGTGGTCCTAAAAGAAACCATTTTGGTTTTTGTTGTTTTGACTTCGCTGTGGCTAGTGCAACCAAGGAATGGAACTTTTTATTTTCTTTAAATTAATTTAAGCTTAAGCAGCCACATGTGGCTAATAGCTATTTTAGACAGCAAAGCTGGAACTCATACCACTAGGACTCATTCAGATTGTTCGCATGTAGCTATAGATCAGGGGATAGCAAACTTTTTCTGTAAAAGGGCAGAAAAGTAAATATTTTAGACTTTGCAGGCTATATATGGTATCTGTTGTGTCATCTTCTTTTAAATAACCCTTTAAAATTGTTAAAACCATTCTTAGCTTGTGGGCAGTACAAAAACAGGCCTCTCTGCACTTGGTCCACAGGTTGTATAATATTCCACTTTTTGAAAAACATACTGCACACTTTATTGATCCATTCTCTTGTCAATGGGCATTTGGGTTGTTTCCAGGTTTTATTATTCACAATAGCATGAACATTTTCACATGTTTCCTTGTACACACATGCGAGAATTTCTCTTGGGTGCAAACCCAGAAGTGGAGTCGCCAGGCAGTGATTTCTCTATGTTCTATTTCACATGACAATGCCAAGCTATTTTCCGGAGCAGCTGGCAAATTTCTTCTCCTGTTAACAATCTATAAAAGAGCATGTAGATGCAAATCCTCTCCAAAACAGTACGATCGGAATTCTTAATTTATGCTGCTACAATGGCCAAAAAATGGCATCTCATTGTGGTCCTGATGTGCATTTCCCTGATCAGTAATAAGTTTAAACATCTCTTGTGTGTTTATGTACCTTTATGTTAAGGTATCTGTTATGTTTTTCCACTATGGTGAAATAGCTCTTACGTGTTTCTTTTCTAGTTTTCCACTGGGTTATAAACCTTTTCGTATTTATCTGCAGGTGTTCCTTACATATTGATACTAAATCTTCTGTTGATTATATCTATTGGAAATATGTTCTCCCGAGTTTGTAATGTGTCTTCTCACTTTCTTTGAAGTGTTTTGATGAACAGAAAGTCTTAATTTCAATATAGCCAATTTTTGCAATTTTTCCAATAGTGCTTTTTGTTCTAAGAAATCCTTCTCTTAATCCCTTTGAAAAAAATATTCACCTATTAATATATCTAAATAAATCTAATTGATAGCTAAAAATTGTGAAGCTTCATTTTTGATATTTAAGTCTTTAATTCCTTTGAAATTGATCAATCCTTGTGTATGACATGTAAGGATCAAATTTTTTTTCCATGAGGATATCCACTTTTTAAGATCCTTTCATTTCATGAGGATAGAAATTCTCCTCGAAATGCACCTTTAGAGTCCATGAAATACTGCAGCCTGTGGTCCATAATAAGATTACTTTGCAAAGTATTATACAGAAACAAAATTAATTTGAGACACAGTACATGGATATACACAATGGAATACTAGTCAGCTATTAAAAAAAAAAAGCCCAAGTGGTTTTTTTTTTTTTTTCTCATTGAATAAGTCTAATCTAAAACTTTATAGAAAGAGCCAATAGCCAAGATACTTCTGATGAAAAGGGTAAGAAGGAAGATATACCTACCTGAGCAGATACCAAGATTTCTTATTAGCTGGATTAATCTACACGAACTAAGGAATGGGGAAGAACAGCACTATAGTGCACTTAAGGACCATGTTACAGGCCTAACGCTAGCCACACCTAGCAACTGAAATGCGACAATGTCATGTACCCATGTTAACTGGTGAATGGGGCCGCCATAAGGTCTCCCAGACACACAATCCCTATGACAGTGCGGTGTACTACTCCACCAGGAATTTTCTACGTGTCCGTGCAACAAGAATTAGTAACGTCAAAAGATGCTGTCACAAAAAGGGCAGAGGACAGAGATGGCAAAAGGAACGTTGTCTGAATAATCCTTGGGAAAAGGCTATTACTCCCTTGATGGTCTCACTGCCATATAACCGGTATTTTTCTCAAAAAGTTTTTCAAGAAATCAAGCTTTATAGGTGGATGGCCAGGGGAGGGATGGAGCAATTAGGGGAATCGTTTTATGAACTATATAGATGTCTAACCAATGTGCTGTATACTTGTAACTAATTTAAATAAATATTTTTAAAAAGAAATCAAGCTTTAGAACGTTTTCTGAAAATGTATTCCTCCTTCATATGTTCAGCACAAATCTAAATCAGAGAGGTTACTCACTAGACAAGCCTTCGATGTGTCACATCCTAAGATGGATTTAGTGATTATCACTGGTACTTAAACACACGCATGCACCACAGACAAAAACTCCCTAGACCCTTGCTACTCAAAGTGTAATCCAAAAGCAGACAGACAGTATCCTCATCATCTCATCACCACCTGGGAGCTTGTTAAAATGCAGACTCTCAGGCCCCAACCCAGACCTGGTGAACCAGAACGTGCCTTTTAAGTCCCAGTGATCTGTGTGAGTCTGAGGCGGCCTGCCCTCGGTGACTATTTGCCCTTTCTCCTCCTAATCCTTCATAGTCAGAAAGCTAACCCTCTACAGTGCGCTTCTGTTCTCTCTTTTACTCTTTTCTCCATTTTTTTCCCTTTTTGTTCTTGTCTTCTTTTTCCACCATGTCTCACGATTCTCCTCACGTGGATGGAACGAATAGGGACTGTCTTCTAGAGCCAATGGAAGTGTTCTTTTCCTGAAGCCGCCAGTCTGACCACACTGTGTTTTCTGCCACTTTTGTATGTGTCCTAGGCCATCTTCACTGATGCACAGGGTTTCCTGCTGCTCCGAAGGGAAGATGCCTGACTGCTGACTGCCAGTTATGTGTGGGCATACACAGACCCTTCTACAAGCTGAAGGAAAGTAACTGTAATTCTTTGGGTAATAAACAGAATCCATTTTTAGAGCTGGTCACTGGCAAAAAGTAGTGTTTATGACATGCTTTAACAAGAGATGAAAATGCATATACATTGTCAATGATAATTCACATAATAAGCATCACAAGACACTAATTTGAACATTTATATTAAAATTCTAAAAGTTTCCCATGGCTCTAAATTCAAGGGTTCTACGACTTTCCCATTCTTTGGCTTAAATGGCAGTTTCTATGTTGAGACAGCTTTCTTAATTTTAAAGAGAGAATTAATACTACTTGAAATAACAAGCCAAAAAAAATGAGGTCAATTTGTGTGCAAGATGGAAAAAGTAACGTCTGGCACATAGCAGATACTAAATAAAAATTTCCTGAGTCTTGGTATTGTTTTAGTAGGCTATTTCACCTAACTCACAATTTCAATCACAAAGGCTACAGCCTTTAGCTCTTGAATTCCCTTGGAGAAATATATGGGAACCACTACACCCCAAATGACTTAAAGCATCGTAATACGTGAATGAAAACACTGACTTAGAATTACTCCGAGACTGAGTTTTACAAAATCTATGCCACAGCTTAGCATTATACTGTTCTCTCTGTATCACCTTATAAAATGTCATACAAGCAACAAAAAAGCAAAGAAACTGGATTCTCTTCTTCAATTTTCTAATAAAATATAATTTTACATTTAAAGCTACACCAAAATCATACCTTAAAATGCTTATCAAGCACATACACATTTTGCTATATTTCATATGGATCTCACTCAGTCCCTTGATTTAATACTCACGAGATCGGCATATTTCTTACAGAGAGCTGCCAGCTTCTCTTCTGGAGTTGAAAGGGTGTTTAGCGCTTGCATCAATAATAAAACTTCTTTTCCTGATGATGAACAAGATAAGAAATAAGTCCTGGAAGAAGAATGAGATCGATCTAACCTGGAAATTCTACATAAGACTTCCTATGTTCTGAAATCCAGAGTAAAATGATTTATGCCTATAACTAGAAATAAGTGGTTTACCGCGTAAGTAAGAGAGCCATTTTTAAATTCGGGATTAGCAGGCACCCCTCCCACCCCACCTCCACCCCAAATTTCTTTACTCACTAAGACTGCTAGCTATTTGTAAGAACTCTTGCTTAAGCACTGATGTCCAAGTTAAGACAAAGGGCAAGTTACAAAGGGCGGAACATTTTTAAAAGCTTCCTGTGAACCAAATACCAACAAAGAAGCAAGTTCAAAGGGAATTTCGGTGGGTACTCTGCATAAGATGCACAAGATCACGTGTGACCCATTATCTTTTCCTAGGAGCAACTTAAATAATTTCTGATGATTTAGTCAGTGTACTCTATGTGTTAACCGAGTTCGGTGTAAATAAAAAAGATATCAGGATCGCTCTTCCCTCAGGGAAAAGAGCTTAAAAACAATATTTGAAGACGTTGGCAGGGAGAAAGCAAGTGGCTGCGAGAGGAGGGGATAAGCGGTGTTTCAAAATAAGTGGTCGCGCTTAATTATTTTTTTTTAATTATTTTTTATTTTCTCTAGACTTTTTCTTTTTTTTTAAGGCGAGGCAACCCTTGGTTGACCTCAGATTGCAAGGACCTTGTCAATTTACAATCCCTTATTTTTTATTTTTTACGCCTATAGAACCTGGTCTTCCTAGGTAGTAATGTTTTATTCCTTAAGCTGGGTGGTAGGTATCATTTTTATTTTTTAGAATGTCCACTCACATGTAGGCTATTTCATTTTCAAATATATTAAAATGACTTTGGTATATGATATACAAACTGCTATGAGGAAAAAAGGCTGACTTCAAAATAGAATATTTTTCTATCTACATAAAATTTTAGTAACAAAACCTTTTCTCATTCAGCCTAAGGCCAATAAGAATTTTAAGAGATGACTGAACATGATTACTGACTATAATTGGAAATAAATGTAATGCAACTTAAAATTTTTATGATTTTTAAACTCACACTCACTGGGGTTTTTTTGATATACAATTCACATACCATAAAATTCACCCTTTCACTGGTAATGAGTCTCACCTACTGAGCTGTTCCTTTCCCATCAATGACAGAAGGAATGTTTTGAGGACTGTGTACAAGTCTGATTACCGCCTTGTACAGAACGAATGCATGGAGAGGGGTGGGAATCCCTGTCCTTCATCGGTAAACTCTAATAAGGAGAAAAATTATGTTTGTGATACCAAAGTTGAACTTACATGTTCTTCTAATAAGGAGAAAAATTATGTTTGTGATACCAAAGTTGAACTTACATGTTCTACTATCAACATTTTACTGTGAATGAAATAAAGCCAATGCTAATCAATTTTTTTTTTAATTCACCTTTTTAAAGTATACAATTGAGTCTATCCACGAAGTTGGGCAACCACATCACCACTGTTGAACTTTAGAACATTTTCATCACCCCAAAAACATACCCCATGCCCAACAGCAGTCACTCCCCACTGCTCCTTCCTCCAGGCAACCGCTATTCTAACTATGTCTCCATGGATCTGCCAATTCCAAACGTTCCACATAAAATGGAATCGTATAATACATGGCCTTTTGTGTCTGGTCTCTTTCGCTTAGCCTAATTTTTTTGAGGTTCATTCACATTAGCTGTATCAGTACTACATTCCTTTTTGTGAATAGCTGAATCACATTCCACTGTACGAATATACTATGTTTTCTTATTCATTCATCAGTTGATGGATAACTCGTTTCGACTTTCTGGCTGTGAGAATAATGCTGCCATGAACACTGGTGTATATGGTTTTGCATGGAGACGTGTCGTGAATCTTCTTGGGCACATACCTAGAGGTAGAATGGCTGGGTCGCATGATAATGTTATGTGTAACTTTGTAAAACTCCATCTGTTTTTACACATATAACTGGGGCTGCTGACTTTGAAGAAATTTGTCTTGTTTGTAAGAAATTACAATTATTTTTTGTATTTCTATATATTTTTAAGTTTCCCAAGGTAGCATATAGAAACCATTCAAATCAAGCACTGTTAATCTTAGGCATAATAAGTATAAAGCCTTGGGGGCAACCAGTAAGGCTACAATAAAAGGGGACTGAGATGTCATAATGAGAGTCGACATGTCACATTCTTAGTCCAAAATCTCAAACACAACAGGAGAAATAAAAAAGACCCTGGAAAGCCAGTCTTAACCCACTTTCTGACCTAGAGATGACACTATGTTGTCTCTCAAGTTTTCTGACTAGTTTTTAAATAAAGAGATCAAATATAGTTTTCACAGTAAATGTTGGTCGGATTATATTAAAGATACAAATAAGGCACGTCCAGTTTACTTCTGCCAAGTCGGTCCGAAATTTTTTCACGGAAGCCAATTGTTGATTATTTAGAGAGAACTTTGTACTCTGCTATCTTCGCCTCCTGCACGTGCCTGCAGCCGACAGGCCGACTGAGCCACTAAAGAGAACAGATGTAGTAGCTAAACAACACCGACCTCAACGCTGGCCGCGTTCATAACCACCGGCGCAAGAGTGTAAGTAAATGACAGCGTGCAAATGTGCAACCACCGCGCAGACTGTTACCTAGGGTTTTGTCTTTGTTCCTGCCGCACTCGGGATCCTGCTGACTGCCAGGGGGGTCTGTTCGAGCTTCGCGCCCAGGAATTTCCTCTCTTGACTCTTGTGTGCAGTACGCTGGATTCACCAAACTCCTGCTTTTTGTTATAAAGTCACTGCCTTCATCCTCTTCCAGTGAATGCTTGATACTTGTGCCACCACAATGCGAGTCTTGATGTTGAAGAATGTCATTCGATTGAGAATTATGTAACACATCTGCTTTCACCCCAAGCCCACACATTCCAGCTTCTTCCATTGTGCCAATCACACACTAGAGGAAAGGGAAGAGAAAAAAGATGGAAAAGGGGTTTAAATCAAATGTAATCGATATCTACAACCAATGGCACACCACACATTGACAGTTTTTTCTTAGTGGTTTGTAGTTCCTAAGTTTCTCTGAGTGGTACCTAACTGTAAAGTATAAGAAAATTCAAGTTAAAACAAATCACACAATTAACTGGTACCAAAGGAAGCAAGAAATGCCATTTATTTGTAAATCTAAACTTATTTCTCTATAAAAACTCACCAGTAATTAGCATCTTAACAGATGTGAAATTATCCCAAGGTAATGAACATTAATTGTTCTGCTCTGGATGGTGGTGATCACTTTGTGGTGTAAACTGATGTTGACTTATATAATTTGTACACCTGAAACTTACAAAATGTTATATATCGATTTTTACCTCAATTAAAAAAAATCATTCTGGTCTTGTCTTCAAGGGGATGGTGTAATAAGATGGTTCACCAGCTATCCAGCAAACGTCCGTGCTCTCTCAATGTCCCGTGGAGCTGGCACGGCCAGACAAGTGCTCAGCCAGGGACTCCATCTCCCAGCCACTTACATCTAGTAGGAGTCCCATGTGAAGTTCCCACCAGCAGAACGTGAGCCCAGGTGGTTACTGTCCCTCCTGCAACAAGACTTTTACCCTTAGAAGTACACATTCTCTCTCCACCACCTCTTCCCCCATTCTGGCTGAATGCAGAAGTCTCTAAGACCCTGAGATGAAAGCAGCCTGGATCCCTAAATCCCACAGACATACAAGGACGGTCACGCTCTTACAAAGAACACACCTGCCACTATTATTATTAAACTACAAAGTTTCATGGATGAACCTCGAAATCGGTATGCTGTGTGAAAGAAGCCAGACACAAAAAGCCACACATTGGCCACAACAAAACCACTAATAGAGGAGCAAGAAAATAAATTTCTCTCATGTTAAGCCACAGAAATTTTGAGACTAATGTTTTAAGCAGCTATCCTACCCTAACTAGTACAAATGGTAGGGATGGGACACATGGCTTTATTCTAGTATTTTATCCTCAAATCAGTAATTTTACCTTATTCTCTCTTCCATGTTGTTAACCCATTTGTTTTCCCCTCCTTGTTAACACTGTTTGATCATATGATGTGGCACAAAGTTTTGTACATTTCTTCTCTGTATGAAAAAGGGTTTCTTCCTGTTTTGAATAATACAGTTGAGGGGGGAGGTGTCTGATATTTTTCTTTTAAACCTAGTGGACAAAAGCTACTTTCCAAAGTTGATGAGAGAACAAAGATTTCAAATTACAATATCCAATTGAAGAACTAAAAATAATTTAAAGTATCAAAGCAGGAGATGAACAGGTTAAGGGAATTAAATCCTTACCTTTTAGTCTAAGGTTGATAAATCAAGTACTGTGCTTTTGAAAGAACGAGTTGGTACAGCTACTCTGAAAACCTCTTTGGCAATATGGATGCCTTCCAACCTAGTTAATTCTAGCCCTGGGATTTTACCCAAGTGTGTACATATGTGCAGTCGAAGGACAAGAATGTCTAGAGCAGGGTATTAGTAATTGCCCCAAAATGAAATCTACTCAAATTTCTATCAAGAGAAGAGCGGATACATTGTAATATGTCCATACCATCCAGAAATGAGAATGAACTACTACTGGATACAGCAACACAGATGAGTCTCACGGATAGAATGTAAGGAAGGTGCCAGAAGAACACAGACTTTAGGAAACCATTTATACATAAAGTTTGAAAATAGGCAAAGCTAATCCCTAGTGCTGGAAATCAGGATGGTGGTTACTGCTGAGGGTAAGGGCCTTCTGGCGTGCTTAGAAATATTCTGTCTTAATCTAGATGGGGCAGCACAGATGCCCACTTTGTGAAAGTCCATTAAACCCTAAATATCTATGCTTTGGATACCTTCTGAATGTATGTTTTACTTTGATAAGGTTTATTTTAAAAGCTGTTAATCTATATACTATTCAAAAGTTATCAAGAACCAAAACAATTATTTTCCTCTGGGGAAAGAGATTAGCGATGTGTTGCTTTTCATGATACTTTAAAAATCAAAATAATGTACATGTAATACTTTTCTTTTTTTTTCAAAGTAATGCATTAAGGGGAAATGGGTTGTCCATTTTCGGGGTTACAGTTTGATGTCACACTCTAAGCCTAATTCAGATTTTAGGAACTTACAGAGTAATACTGAAGGACTCTTAAAATTCTCCCAAAAAATTTTAAAATTCACTCTCATATGTAATATAGTCCATTGAGCGGTATTCCTTAAGTATAATCCACAGATATTAAGTTTGTTTAAAAATTAATGATGAAGTTTTAGGAAATGTTCTTTGTTAAATTTGATTAGTGCAGAAACTTCTTAAAGCTATTAATACACCCAAATAACACACTACAGAAGTATTAATAGCAAACTATATGCAAAATGATTATTCTAACGTGACATTATGCATGACTACTAGTTCCACCTCCACTTTATATCAAATATTAAACTGCCATCTACTAGTTGGGCACATAGACAATGTTAACAGAGCCCCTTTTTAAAAAAGCAATAGAGAAAAAAAAATGAGTACTATTAATCACATCTTCGCCAATTTTTAAAAAATAAATTTCAAACCTATTCCCTGAAAACCATTAGTATTAAGAATAGGGCTACAAAACCACAATGATGGCTTTAAATATTGATGAAAGTCTGTTAAAAGATAATTAAAATGAAGTTTATCTCTAACACATAACAGGATTTCTCAGAAATGTGATGATAATAAAATCCACACAGTACCAGAAAGTGTGGTGTCAAGCCCTATCAAAATATAATGAGCAAGCAATTTTTTTGGAAGATGGAACGCATAAATAATTTTCACCGAGGAAAACCTGAGGCCTCTCCCAGAGTTAATTTTACGAAAAAAGCTACGAGAGTAATGAGCTGGTTAATTTGTAGTTTTTCAGTTCTGTTAGTAATTTTTATAACACCTTTATTGAGATGTAATTCAGATACAATTCACCATTTTGAAATGTACAATTCACTAGTTTTTAGTGTATTCACAGAGTTGTGCAACCAGCACCAGAATCAACTTTAGAACAAACTCAGTACTCTCTAGCTATAAACCCCTAATTCTCCCATTATCCCCAGCCCTAGGCAACTAGTGTACTTTGTCTCTGTAGACGTGGCTATTCTGGACATTTCATATAAGAGGAATCATGCTATATGTGGCCTTTTGTGTCTGGCTTTTCACACAGCATGACTTCGAGGTTCACCCACGAAACCTTGTAGCTGTAGCATGTATCACATATTCCATTTATTTTCATTGCTAAATACTACTCTGCTGTACGCGTAGAGTGCATTTTATTTATCCATTCCTCAGTTATGCACAGGTGGATTAATTCCAACTTTTAGCTATCATGAATAATTCTGTTATGAACATTAATGTACAATAAGTCTTTGTGTGGACATATGTTTACATTTCTCCAGGGTACAAACCTAAGAGTGGAACCACTGGGTCATACGGTCACTCTGTATTTTAACCTTTTGAGGATATGCCTGCCACACTGGTTTTCAAGTGGGTACACCATTCTGCATTCCCACCAGCAGTGTATGGGGATTCCGATTTCTCCACATCGACGCTGCCCTTTTGATTACAGCCATCCTAGCCGGCGTGAAGGTATCTCGTCTAATGCCTAATAATGTTGAGAATCTTTTCACATGCTTATTGGCCATTATATAACTCCTCTGGAGGAATGTCTATTCAGATCCTTTGTCTCTTTTTTTAATTGAGTGATCTGTTATTTTATGATTGAGTTCTAAGAGTTCTTTATATATACTACATACAAGTCCCTTATCATATATGTAGTTCGCAAATATTTTCTTATTACTGTTCCTTATTCTCTCAATTTGAGAGAAAAGGCACAATATATTTATTTCAAAATGCCGTAGGAGAGTTAATTAAAAGTTACTCTGGCTTTTAGAGTAAAGGCATACAGGTCCAAACAATTACCACAGACAGAAAAGACAGTTTAAAGACTCTAGAAAAGCCAAAATGTTCACCCAACTTCAAATAATAGCTGGTGGTACTGAGCATAAATATATTAAGCTAATCCGTACCGTGCGCGACCATCACAGTTCATGCCGTCCTAATTTTATTTCATCATTCTCCATTTTTAGTTAATATTTTTTATTTTGTCTTTCCAGACACCCCTTTCACTACTAAACTCCTGTCACATATACTGCCACTTATTTGGTATGCACATCCTCCTAGACAGCAATAGTTTATGCATGAAATTTACTCAAATGCCAGCCAGTTGATGGAGGACACGAAGAACCAAAACGGCAGCTGACCACAAGCCATGGAAAGTACCTAAGTGTTATTACGCAAGTTAGAGAAAAATGCCACTTATTATTTTATCATTAGACAAGCAAGACATTATGTTTCCCTTCTCTCACATGCAACTAATTTTGATGTATTTTTCACATTTGCTAATGAAAGACTTACTCCAGCTCTACAAAATCTTTTTGTTTATGAATAAGCCCAGTTCCAGCTGGGCTTGATTCAAGACCCCATCTACAAATACTCTTGAAATAGTAGGCCCTAATTTTTCTACTGTAAGGATTATTTGTTCAAGAACCTACTTGAGGCTCCGCATTGGGCTATCTGATATGAATCAAATTCTTAGGCCAGCAAGCTTATTTAAATTGTAAATGATTTCTCAGCCCTCGTCTCCTTAAGCAGAGAATTCTATATCATATGGATATAATTCTATCTCTACTCTGCCCTCTGATACCCATTCTGGAAGAGTTTTCTTGGATACAATCTCTTGTATAAATGCTAGCAGCAGCAGCTAACACCTTTTACAGCAAATAGTACACCCAGGCATTACTGTAAGTACTTTCCTGTATTAACTAATTTCATCCTCACGATGTCACAAGATAGGCATTATTATTGCCTCCATTTTACAGATGGGCAAACTATGGCATGGTAAGTTAAGTATCTTGCCTATGGTCATGGTTAGTAAATAACAGGGCAAAGATCTGAACCCTGGCAGTCTAGTCCCTGAGTCCACATTTGTAACCATAACCATATAGTGCTTCGTGACTGCTCTTTGCTAGACAAACACCGTGTCCTGGCCTGGCCATCTTACAAAAGTCTATTTAATAATAGGGAGAGATTCTCCCAAAATACTATGTATAAAAACAAATTACGAACAGTACGCATAACGCATCATATGTTTTATACACACACATATGTGGAAGTGTGTAAGTATGTAGGTATATACACACTCACACAAAGTGTTGGAAGGAAATACATCTAGATACTAATAATGGTTATTTTTAAATAGTATAATTATGGGTGGTGCTTCTTTTTGCTTCACTATGTTTTCTAGTGTCACTACAGTGAATTTTTATTGCTCCTGGAATTTAATGATTTAAAGAGTGCTAAAAGCTACAACCCAACAAAAATGGACCAATGATATGAAGGAAGAATTCACAGAAAGGAAATACGAGTGGCTTGTGAACATATGCTGAACTAACGATAAGAGAAATACAACTTAAAACTGGCAAATACCATTTTTCACATCAAAAACTCTGACCGCACTGTGTGGGAGAAGGTGTGGGGTCCTCTTCATCATTCCTGCTTGCGGGATAAATTAGTTTAACCACTAAAGAGTACAATTCAGGGCAGGGACTGTCTGGGAAGGGGCACGAGGGAACACTCTGGGGTGACAGGAATGCTCTATATCTTGATGAGGGTTTGGTTACAGAGAGCTTCATGCGTTTGTTAAAAGTCAGCACGTGCATACTTATTGCCATGGCTTCAGGGGGAAGGGACGGAGAGGTGGCGAGAGGAGTGAAAAGGCCAGTGTGATACACTGTTAACAGTAGAATCCAGGCAGTGGCTATATGGATGTTCGGTATCGCTTCTTTCAGCTTCATTGTATGTCTGAAATTTTTCATAATAATATGTTAGGAAAAAATCATCATGCCACAGATGGTTTGACCAGCAAATTCATTTCTTATCCATTTTTCTGTACTGATAAATACCCTAAATGTCAATCAACAACAAAATGGAAAAATTGTGGTATATCCACACAATGGATTACTACAGCATCTGTTAAGAAAGAATAAGGTGGTTGCATAATTACTGATCTGTAAGGATAGGCTGAAAAGGGAAAAAGAAGACTACCTTATAATATGCACTGTATGCCACGATTGGGTGTTTGTGGGAGGGGGTGTTGTATAAGAAATATACTAAAGGAGAGAAACTGGGTGCATGGGGCTGGAGGGGAAGGCCCCTGGGCTTTCGCAGCATGCCAGTCGTTACCTTTGAGTTAGGGACCATGAATAACCTTCATAAGTTTGTCGCTTTTTAAAATACCAAGATGAACGGAATTCTCTAATGTGGTACCTATCATTAGGAAAAACAAGAGGAGAAAACGTTTATTTAAAATCCAATCTCAAGCAAAAATGAAACAATAAGTAGTTCCGAGATGAATTTCTATTTGAACCTTTCCCTGAACAAAATCATAAAACAAAAGCTATCGCATTTTCATCTTGTCGATCAGTCTATAGTCACATGCAGCACATGTTAGCTCTTGTAGCTCGAAAGACACTAGAGAGAGCATGCCATCTGGCCCCATGGGCGTTTACGAGAACCCCAGGCCCCAGTAATACCACCCGCTCCCCAGCCCCATAAAAGGATTCATTTCTCCATCTTCCCTCCACTGTCTCAATACTTGGACCTAAGAAGACTCCTTCACTGAAGACAAGATGCCTTCAAAATGGGGAGTCACCAGTTTACCAACAATTAACTGTAGAAGCAAAGAATAACTATTATAGACATTTCTGTATTCATCTACTACTTGTAACAGCTTTTTGGATCAATACATTTGAAACTGAGACTGCATGGGAATTAAAAGCCAAAAAATAAATAAATAAATAAAAAGAAGTTTCTGTCCCTTCTACTCTGCGAATAAAAAGACAGATGAATAATTTTAAAGTTTAAAACTTTTACTTATGCTCTTTCAAATAGTGAAACTAAAGAATCATATTTCTTTGGCTTGTTTTGTTAAAAGAGCTTAAATGTTGTAATGGTTGTTCTTTTACTAAAACTGGTCTAAATAAAAAACAAAAAACCAACGCCTACATTCACTTCCTAATTATTTCAACTACCATCTGCTTAAATGAGCTAGAATGCCTTCAACATGTGCTGAGGGCAGCAATCACTCAGTTCTTGCCATCGGGGGCTGGGCTGGCCCTCTGGAGAAAGCAGGTGAGAAAGCTTGTCCACGTCTCTGCATTTCCCTGGGGAGAGAGCCTGAAGTGGCCTCCGGTCCCCAAAGAAACCTATCAAGTAGGTAAAGGGAAACTTTAGAATTTACAAGCCTTGTAACCCCATTTAACCTTTCCCATCCAAATGAGAAGTACATTTTACTGTTCCCAGATAAGGAAAAGGAGACAGTGGGGTGAAGTAATTTGCCCAAGATCAGTAAAGGGGACCAGAAAAATTCCAAGCCAGGTCTGTCAAACTCATGAGCCTATGTTCTCCCAACTGCACTGCTCCCCTCGCTTCATACGCATCAGCCTTGGAAGATGAAAGGTCAAAGGCAAATAGATCTCTCATGTAGCTACAAATAAATCAAAGTTAAACACCTAAAAATGCACGGCACGCTAGATAAACTAGTATGAAGTTAGAAAAACGCTGGAAAGAGCTGTAGAATTTTCAGCAGTAATTAACTCCAAGATTAGGGGAAGATTAATTTGGGGATACAGATATCTTTAAATAAATAATTTTAAGTGATCGTTTAAGGCATTAAGGTTTTTTTTTTTTTTTAACTTCTGTGCATCTTAGAATAAACTAAGTTATCTCTAAAAACCCCTTCAACCCTATTTCTAATAAGTTATCCTAAAAGTTGTCAGCTACCAAACAGGAACGTGAAGACAAGAGCACATGTTTGCCCAGCCCAAGTGTGGGCCAGTGAAGACAGAACGGTACGGGAAATACTGAAAGATGCCCAAGATTCCCCGTACTGCTCAGGGCACCAGCGACTGGCCTTATTTAGTTTAATACAAACCCTCCTAAACGTCTCCAGTGTTTTAATGGGCTTTTATATTTCCGAATACGAATTTTACAAACAAACCTATCATAAAATTTACATTTTCATGTGCTTTTATATTTTTTATCTTATTTTTTCATAGGGGGATGGAGGTGGTGGGAGGTACTTTTTAAATTAGAAAAGTGACTTAACCTTTATATGAGTCATTTAAAATAGATTATACACTAAGACTATTTTAACCTTTCAAAGAATTATTCTGGATAGCAAAGTTTTCCACGCAGCTCACACTTTATCAATCATTCAGCTCAAAATTCTGTTTTAATCATTTTGGATCAAAGTCTTTAAAACATGTATTATATAACCTAATGCCTCCTTAAATAGTTGTCTGTTTTACTGTGTTAGAACAAAGGAATGAAATAAAATTAAAGAGTTTTTCTTTTTAACAATGAACTACATTACCGCACACTAGTATATAATTATATTCTGGTGTACATGTCTCTATAATATAACTACACTACATAAGACAATAAATTCTTAATATCTCAAAATATAAACTCTCAAAGGTGAGATCTTATTTATATTTCAGGCATGAATTACTTATCTGAGACTTCCTAATTATACAGCACTGTCTTCAAAAACAGACCACAAAGACCACACATAGGAATTTACTATATTAAAAATGATTTGAGATATCTCCCAAGCCATATGGGAGGGAAAAAGTGACATTCTGTCACACCCCTCTAGATGTACCAAGATTGAAACATGAAAACCACAAAAAAATAGAAGTCTTAAGTAAAAATTTTTTCATAGCCTTGGCACGAGAAAGTCCTTTCTAAGGAAATCAAAAAACCCAGAAGCTATTTTATTTTTTAAAGGAGAATAAAAACAATTTACTAAGGAATAATCGAAAACTTTGGACTAGCCAAAAAGACCACATTTGCAAGGGCTTCAAATGAGTCAGACCCAATTTTCAAGGGTTTATGGACAAGCACACCACAGTTAACAAACTAAAAATGCCCGACATACAAAAATGTACTCGACTTCATTCATAATTAAATCAGAATGCAATTAAAGAAAGGTACCATCTTTTACCTGCCATATTTTAAAGGATGGTTAAAAACACAAACAGACCTTGGTGTGGGCAGACAGGTCCCTCAATACAGTCCGGCAGGGGGGCGGGGGGGGGGGTCTAAATTAGTAGGGTGTTGGTTTTGTAGCAGTATTTAGCAATATCTATCAATGTCTGAATGCACATTCATTTGTACCCAGCAGATTTCACCGCCAGTTTATTCTACAGATATTCTCACTCAAGGGCAAAGGCTATTTATCAGACCTTTGGTGTGCTTCTTACCACACCAAACCACCTAAACATCTACCAATAAGGAACTGGTTAAATAACAGTCATCCATACAAGGTAAAACTATGCAACTATTCAAAAGAATAAGGTAGAGCCCTGTCGATATGGACATAACGCCAAGATCTCATTAGGTAGAAAAAGAGAGAAACATCTGATGCAGTGAACTTGTCAGTATAAATAAATGCATTCATATGTAAGCCAGTGCACGGATAACACTTTTCTAAAAGGATATCCCCCAAACTGCTCATCATAATTACCTCTGCAGTATGGACCTAGAAGTTGGAAATGAAGGAAGACTAATTTTTCAATTTATACCTTTGGTTCTTTTTTAATTTTTTTATTATGTCAATGTATGACTTTCATTTTTTAAAAAAGACCTTTACGGTTAATTTTAATGAAGTGAGTTTTGGGTTGATAGCACAGCATTATACTTGTTCATTTTTCCACTACTACCCCAAGCTCAAAGTCTAAAGATTGAAGAGGTTTGTATCTCATTTCATGTCATATTTTCCCTTCGCCCTGCTCTACGGACTTCTGGATCCGTCTGTCCCCCCAAATCTTTACACTCATGCCTTCTACCAGATTAGAGTAGAAGTGGAATCTGCCAAGAGTGAAGTTTTGTAAGCAGCTGTCATTTAGTTCCTTCTTAAAACAATTTTGAAAATTGAAATATCTCATTTAAACTTGGCCTCAATGTTTACCTCTGGCTAGGACATTTGTCAAATCACTTTATTAGTTTAATAAATTTGATCATGGATAATTAATGATTCCCAAGTGGTATTGAGATGGTCATTATCTAAGCTTACTGTTTGAGATACATGCAATACACAAAAGAGGGTTAACCTAGTGTATCTAATGCTAAATTCTGAGTGAAAGCAAGAAACACAAAACCTAACATTTACTAATTGCTATGTGCCAGATATTTTAAATACATTATTTAGTTTAGCCATACGATTCTAAAATAGTGAGACTATTATTCCATTATATAGATAAACTAGAGGAATAAAGTAGGAAGAGGAGAAAAATCCATTATCTGAGGCCTACATTTATTGAGTACGGTATAGAGGTAATGCTTCTATATAAGGGAAGTCCTAAAGAATCATATTTAAAGTTAATAATCATGATTAATACCCAAATGTCCATGAACAGATGAATAAACAAAATATGGTATACACATAATTTAGAATATTACTCAGCCTTAAAAAGGAAAAATTTTGACATGCTATGAGATGGATGAACCTGGAAGATGTTATGTAAAAAGTTGGACACAAAAGGACCAACACTGTATGATTCCACTCATATGAAATATCTAGGGTTGTCAAATTCATAAAAAAAGAAAATAGGATGGTGGCTGCCAGGGCTGGAGGCAGAGGGAATGGAGTGCAGCGTTTTGGTTTTGGAAAATGAAAAAATTCTGGAGATGGATGGCACTGCTGGGTGCGCGGCAGTTAGTGTACTCAGTGTCAGGGAACCGTATGCCTAAAAATGGTTAGAACGGTAAATTTTGTGTCATGTGTATTTTACCACACAAACCAAAAGAATCACGACGACTATATTTTGGTTTACAACGTTCTTCGATCCTTTAGCAAATAAAACCTAACTTTATATACTAGTCACCGGGAATTAAATGTAAAAGTATTCTGATCACTAGGATAACTGAAATGCGCCGTTAGCAAGATAAAGCAGTTGTGCCTATGACAACTGGGAGGCCGCATTTCTGAGAAGCCTTAGGAACAGGGCCATGGAAAAGCCTATTTTCTTCTGACGGCGTG
Source organism: Rousettus aegyptiacus (assembly GCF_014176215.1). Taxonomy (NCBI): domain Eukaryota; kingdom Metazoa; phylum Chordata; class Mammalia; order Chiroptera; family Pteropodidae; genus Rousettus; species Rousettus aegyptiacus. The sequence goes on along the minus strand of NW_023416312.1, from coordinate 5,062,970 downwards.
GTCTTGGGAAAGATGAAACAAGGAGAAGCAGACTCCACTTCGGATAAAACCCGAGGGAAGCGATCCTCGGTCTGTGGACTCCTCCAGGTGGCCTGCGAACTCGAGACTGTGTTCATAATAAGCAACAACACTGCTGGCTCCTCGGCGTGAGCCAAGGCAGTGGCCCGAACACTACCACGGAAGTCGTGGTTTTCTTCACCACCAGGTATTCGGTGGGGGATGGGGGAGTGTATTTTTTATTTTAAAATGCCCTTGAGGAAACAATAAAAATTATGGATGTGTGTTAAATCTCAACCTTTGAGGACACCCTTCTAATTCTGTGCGAAGACACAGAAAGTGCGCATCTAGCCCGGCGCCGCCCCGCAGAGCACGGGGCGATGCGGAGGGGAAGCGCAGCCGCAGGTATCTGAATTACGGGCCCGTCCGGCAGCTTTTTGGATGGATTACCTTCTGTTTCCTTTTTTTAAAGACAAACTGCGGTTGTTTATTCAGACTTGGGTAGTTGGCAGACATTTTCTCCCATATACGAAAAGAGCCTGTTACTTCAAGGCAAACAACTGACGGTATTTATTGTCAATATAAAATGAGTTTTCAAGATAAATTAAAAGTTTTTTTTGAAAACTCTGCCATGAGCTTGAAAGCTTTCCAATTGTTAAAAAGAGTTTTCTGATGAGATCACTGGTGATATTAACTGATGTGACTGTGATATTTCGAACAAAATACGTCAAAATTTGGAAGATCAACACAATTCAGTAAACCAATGTTTTCCAAATGACCAATGGATGACATTACAAAATGATGCAGGAGAAAAGACATCCATTCAAAGTACAAAACAGACCTATAGATTTTACTGTAACAGTACAAAAAAATCCCACACTGGCAACTATTCAAGAACTACCACTTGCCAAGTTTTGGAGTAGTATCAAAAGATTTCCACAATTACCTAAAAAGACTATTAAAATACTCCTCCTATTGCAACTTCATATATTATGTGAGGCCAGACTGCCTTCATATACTTCAACTAAAATGGCGTATTGCCATAGATAAAATGCAGAAGCAGATATGAGAATTCACCTGTCTCCTGCAAAGCCATTTATTAAAGAAATCTGCAAAAACGTAAAACAATGCCACTCTTCTCACCAACCATTATGTTGTAAAATGAGTTCGTTTTAACTTTTAAAAAAAACATTATTTACGTTAATGTGTGGTAGGCAGCTTCTGACACAGCCCCCAAATGATCTCGCGCATCGTCCTGGTAGTCACAATCTCGCGTGATCCCCTCTCCTCGCGTGTGGGCTTCTAGAGGGAGAATTAGGCAAAAATGAGGGATGTCACTTTTGTGATTGTGCCACAAAGACTGCAACTTCCTTCTCTCTTGTACCGGCCCTCTCTTGCTCGTTCTGATGAAGCCAGCGGCCGTGTGGTGAGATGCCTATGGAAAGGCCCACGTGGCAAGGACCCAAGGGAAGCCTGCAGCCAACAGTTCACGGAAGAACTGAATCCTGCCAACAACTGCATGAGTGAGCTAGGAAGTAGATCCTTGCCGGTGAAGCCCTCAGATCACTGCGGCCCATGAGACCTCAAGCAGAGGACCCAGCTAAGCGCACCCAGTTTCTGATCTACAGAAACCATGAGATCGTAAATGTTTTGAGCACTAAGTTTCGGGATGATTTGTTAGACAGCAACAGAAAATTATCACATAAATTTTTTTCAATAATAAAATTTTGTTTTAATTTCTAATATGGGAGATATAGCCCACAATAACAAAAGCTCCTTGGGGTTCTCAATAATTTTTAAGTATGCAAAAAGACCCTGAAGCCAAAATGTTTGAGAACGGCTACCCTGGTTGTGGTGGAACAGGGAGGGATAAAGAGAGGCCAGAAGAGCGGCTCAGTCAAAAGGGGTCCGTATCTTGGCACACAGAACCAAGCAGATCCATTCTGAGGGAAGGTGCCCTGGGACCAGGTGGGAGGCCAGGAAGAAGAGAGCTGTTTCCTTCATGCTCAACCACACCTAACAAATCGGCCTCTTCCCCCCTTTCTGTTAAGTAACTGGTATAGCAGTCAGTGTAATTCCTATGGGTGGTGAGAAGAATTGCTATAAAACATAAATAAATATGTTATTTATTTAATCCTCGGAACCATTTTTTTTTTTAAGGCGAGGCAACCCTTGGTTGACCTCACAGGATGCAAGGACCTTGTCAGTTTACAATCCCTTATTTTTTTAAATTTTTTTACACCTACAGCACCTGGTCTTCCTAGGTGGTCTCCCATCCAAGTACTAACAGGGGCCGACCCTGCTTAGCTTCCGAGATCAGACGGGATCAGTCTTGTTCAGGGTGGCGTGGCTGTAGACAGAGCCATCTTACAGGCAGGTATTAATGAATGAACAGCCTAAGCGGTAAGGTAATTTTAAGTAATCTGTCCAGCCACAGAGCTAGCACTTAGAAAGGAAAAACTGAATTCTTATTTTTCTCTCTAACATTCCAGAAAATATGTTCTCCCAAGCTTACATTAAAAATAAACAAATATGGTGACGGTCATACAACTCTTGTGAATATACTGAAAACTACTTTAAATGAATTGTGTGGTACGTGAATTATACCTCAATAAAGCTGCTATCCAAAAAATTAATAAATGAATACATGAGTGAAGCCAGAGCTGTGACAGTGTTTCTGAGGAGGGTCATAAATTGGAGGCAAGATAAGCTGTAGTTGTCTCAACTCCTACCTTTGGGCAGTAAAAGGCCCCAGAAAGATTTGTCACAGTATGTGTGAGGACAGGAGTGCACATGGAGGCATTCATAGGCAAATGAGAAAAAAAGAGGGGCAAACCAGTAATGAAGGCAGGATGAGGGGATCTGACCTCTCCCGCTGGGGAAGGAGCCACAAGTGAGGAAATGTAGCTAAAAAGGGTCGTTAGAACACAGCTGGCATCCTGATCTCTCCTGTGGGTGAGCTCTGGTAGATGCTACTGACTACAGCAGTGGGTGCTAACATCTATATTAGGCTGCACATCATTTGCCTTTGAAAATGAGGACAACGTTAGATTTCACGATTAACTTCTATAGCTACTTCTTTTATAAAAATAAAGGGTGCTGGACTCTTTATTTGATGTGCAAAAGCTCCAAAGGAATTCAAGGATTACCTATAATCTGAGAGATACCTGTACTAATCCAAACACCAATCTAGGCAGCAAAAGGAAATCCAAAGACTTTAATGCCCAAAGCTACTGAAATATGCCTGGGCCTGACCTATTTTGCAGAGGGGCAGGGGCTGGGTCACACAATTAGCATCTTCAAGCCAGACTCCTAGGAGGTAAAATGGTCCTCCACTTTAATGTGTTACCTACACAAAACATCCCTGTCCCAATCAATGGCGTCACCCTTTATCAGCTCCACATGGACCAATGATGCACCTCTGAAACATCAAGCCTTCTTTGCTTGTCACCTGCCAGACCGCTAAAACTCTGTTAACATGGTGGCCTGTGCACCTTAAGAGATTTAAAAGCAGGGTCTCTCTAAACCCTGAACCTTCAAATCCGCATTACACTCACAGGTGACTTTGCAAGGAATTACAGCACACCGCACCTCCCAAGTTGCATGTCCTAAAGTCAACCTAGGACCTAAGTGGATAAAACAAAAGGTGTTAAACCTATAAGGCTCAGAGGTCCCCTAGTTCCTGGATTACAACAGCTTTTCTACACCACTAATGACTCAACCCCACCCTTCTTTTGTTTTCATTTAGCAAAAACTAATACTCATTTTACCTTCCACCAAGTTTTGCTTGCATTCAACAAGGCCATTTTTATTGACTACCCTCAAGAAATGTGTTAAGAGAACACGAGCCACATGAAATATGGTAACAGCTGCCGTTGAATATATCACTTACTTACTACCTCCTGTGTGGCCATGGGGAGGTCAACCTCGGTTTCCTTATCTGTCATTTAGGAAGATAAAGAACCTACCTTCTAGAGTTGTAAGATTAGGTATAATTAAAATAAACTGCTAGTGTGCAGCAGAACTGTTACAATAATATCTGAATAAGGATGTATTTCCAAATTATGCAAAATGCCTACGTTCTCACTTTTAATATGACTCACGTGTCAACCCAGGAAATCCTTAAAGAAATGTGCTTCTGAGCTCCTAGCACATCTTCCATGCCTAACCATTCTACTTTGACCTTTCTGAGAGTAGGAAAAGAAGAAAAATGAGAAAGCAGTAGGTTAGCAATATTACTCATGGCAAACTACAGAATGCGAAGTGTGAGATAACGGGAGTCATTCTGGGGACATTTTAGAAATGAAACATAGAATGCAAATCAACACCTTGAGCAATAAATGCTAATAAAATTATTTTGATAGCACGAGAGGACAGCACTGATCATTTTATATACCTTTTCCTTTAAGTAATAAAATTTAAGTAGTAAGTACCAAGAATTTCCACTAGCAAATAAATTGAATCATAAAAATATATTCTCAGAGTTCAAAGCCTTCAAGGATCACCTGACCTATCTTTATCCTCTTCTGGAAATGTCCCACCTGGGAAAATTTTAAACATCGTTAATTCTCAATATTGAGGAATACTGTATTAAATTTGTGTATTACTTTACACATTTTAAATATTGTCACATCTGTTAGATTAAATAAAGGTTACTAATAATCAGGTTAGAACCAAACAAAAAGGAACTGGGGGGAGGCAGGGTGGGAAGGGGAGGAAGAGGCAAAAGAATTTCTTTGGGATAGTACGTTAAAACTTACTAGGTGAACAGAAACTGTCCCTGCATAGGGGACATCAGTTGCACTATCAACTACACAATTATACCAACTCTAGGCCAACATCACTAACTCTGAGCTGGGTTACTTAAGCAAGAGGTTTTGTTTGTTTTCCCTGACGAGCCTCAGATGCCTTATCTATATGCCTGGAGATATCACCTACTATGCAGAGATAAGAAAATATGAGAATGCAAGCACGTTTTTTAAGTGCCTAGCACAGTGCAGGAAGCAGTGAGGACTCAAATTTCCTTCTTTTGAAACACAACCCTAAAAAGTATAAAATCTGGACAGCATATTTATTGAAAAGAACTCTACAGTACATCCTTCTGTGAAGAATCCCACACAAAAGCAAATCACACACACCCTGTGTTATGGCATCTGGATTTGACATATATAATCCTAAGTAAAACTTCTCCAGTCAAAAATCAATATACACGACACACAAAATAATATATAAAACATCTTCCAGTCACATAATAAATAAATGTAGCATATTATGGTCTAAACCCATGGTATAACTAGAGGAATGTGCTGGTCTGCTCATTACTGCTTTGCCTGTTTGGTTCCCATGAAATTCACCAAAGGCTGATGACAGAATTAGAGGACAATGCTGTAACTAGAAGACTTTGATTCTTATTACTTTATCTCTGCGCCAGAAGAGTGGAAATTCATCAAGTCCCCAAATGGAGAGAAAAACAAGATGATGAAATGGTTTCCTCCTACCCCATACTCCTGTCCCACCCTAGGCTGATTTCTCCTCATTGTGTCTATCACAGAGAGAGTCTGGGAAAAGGAATACAAAGGTTGGAAGATGGTTTTATAAAGCTAAGAGCACCCTAAGAGAAATGGATCTTTCATATATGCTCTCCTCCAAACTAAGTAAAATTCTACATGCCTGGCCCTGTGCTGAATGTGTCACATTGACTTATTCTTCACAATCCTGTGCAGTTCGTATTAGCATCTCTCCCACTTTAAAGATGATGCAACTGAGGCTTAGAAAGAAAGATTGAGAAACTTGCCCAAGATTGCACAGCTAATAAGTGGCAGAGAGCAGAGTCTGGACTCCAGAATCCATATTATTTACCCACTACTACACTACTTATTACTGTAGTGTATGAAAAGGGATTTATTAGGTTCCAGACTCAGCTTCACCCCTTGGGCAAATCACTTGACCTTGCTGAGCATTTGTCATCTGTAAATGAGGGCAATGACAGCTGCCCAGCCTTCTCTATACCATCCAAGTAATGCTGAGTTAATGTATGTGCAAATATACCATAAAAACTATATGGCACTGTGTAAATGTAAGATGTTGTTCATTTGAGCCTAGGTTCCAAATGGTTTAGTGACCTAAAAAATAAGTTTAATAGTAGTTAGGCCATTTTTAACATTCCCAAGCAAAAATCTAGTACCAAAAAAAAAAAAAAAAAAAAATCAACCCTAGGCATTCTGGAAAAGGCAAAGCTATAGAGACAGTAAAAAAAAAAAAATCAGTGGTTGCTAGTGGTTTAGGGGAAGAGAGGGAGGAATGAATAGGGGTTTTTAGGGCAATGCATCTATATGATGCTGTAATGGCAGATACATGTGTGAAACTCAGAATGTACAACACCAACAATGAACCCTAACGTAAATCATGGACTTTAGTTAGTAATAATGTATTAACATTGGCCCATCTATTTTTTAAAAAATGTACCACACTAATGCAATATGTAAATAATAGGGGAAAGGGGCGTGTGTGAGGGAACTCTATAATTTATGCTCAATTTTTCTGTGAACCTGAAACTGCTCAAAAAACGTCTGTTTTTTAAAAAATCATTCTTAGAAAAACGAATTCTACATAGGGATTTGGGAAGTAATATGAACGAGCTTGGTGTTCTCAAAAGTGTCTGGAATATTTGACAACGTCTCTCTCTCCCATCTTTTTAGACCCATGCTGCCCAATAGCACTTTATGCAACGATGAAAATATTCTAGCTCTGCTCCAATACAGTTGCCACTGGCTACAGCGGTTAATGAACACTTGAACTGTGGCCAGTATGACTGAGAAATGGAATTTTTAATTTTATTTAATTTTAATATTTAAATAGCCACATGTGGCTAGTGGCTATCATATTAGATTGCACAGCTTTAGATGAGTCAAGGGACCCCTAGAAATGAACTGTATTATTAACTTTAGAATTTAAAAAGTTACCTCAAAAGACCGTTCAAATGCATGTAGTTATGAAATAATGCCACATGTAATAACCCAACAGGTCGAGTGACTTAAGTAGATGGTTAAAACACCAGGAACTAATAAAGCCCATCTCCAATCGTTTCTCACTTTAAGTCCCATAGTATAACTAAAGAGTGACAAAACGGTTGGTCACTTTTCTTTTTAATTCCTTCAATATTTTCAAAACGACCCAATTAAACATCATTTCTGCTTCCTGAAAAATAGGGCGTAGGTCAAGTCAGACTTAGGACTATTTTTTCAAGTCAGTGACCCAGAAGAAATAAAAAGTTAAAGGTCATAAGGAAATAGGAGTAATTTTTGCAAACATAAGATATTCACCCTATTTTTTTTTAATGAAAATTCAAAAAACTATGACATGGATTTCAATTCCATGTCACAGTGAACTGGAAAGCAAAAGGAAAAAAAATGCCCAGAAAAGCAGGAGTAAAGAAGGTACATGAGGTAAGTAAACAAAAATAAGACACAGGACTATCCATATCCAGCTGTTAAGAGGAGGGCTGCCTCAAAGAGTCATTACCTCTTATCTCAGTCGTTTAAAATGCGAGCTGAATAAATCTCAGTTCCCAATTCAGTCTTTTTGTCCTTATCCCAATGGAATAAAAGGGAACTTATGTCCTCAATTGCAGTGGCTTTTTATCAGAGTCTTCCCCTGGGAGACCTATGAAATCAAACACTGAGATTGGCTCCTCACCCTCAGGGAATAACTTAAGTGTCCAAAGTGACAGTGTTGAATCCCTAGAGTACATTCAGTCCACAGCTTCTTTCTCAGTCCTGCCAAATACTAAACCTTTCTTTTAAGAGTACAAAGAGAGGGAGAGAAAGAGAGGTAACTGAGAAGTAGTAACACCCTCGTGCAGAGACGTGAAAATACCTGACCTCAGCAACAGGCCCCAAAAGCTAATTCTTGACACTTTGCTCACATGTAATCCGAACCTTTGTTCTCCTTTTTCAAGTTCGTGAATCACATTAGAAAAATATTATTTCGTAATCTCATACAGGAGTGATTTTTAAGAGCATTCGAATGCATAATTAAGTAAAGGTGACCCTTGAACACCATGCGTTTGAACTGTGTGGGCTCACTTACACACGATTTTTTTTTTTTTTTCCAATAAATACCTGCACTGTTTTCCATCCCAGGTTGGGAGTCCACCGATGCGGAGAGCCGCCAACTGTGTGCACTGATCTTCATCATTTCTTATAGGGAACTTGAGCATCCCCTGATTTGGGTACCTGCGGGGTCCTGGAATCAATCCCCCTCGGAAATCGAGGGACAGCTGTGTAGTTAAGTTTTAGGAGAGTCAAAAGTTATGTAGTTGTCCCTAACCTTCGCATTGTTCAAGGGTCAACGGTAATAGTAAACAGCCCTGAGTGATCAAGCAGGACGACGTCCAATGTTTCAAGATAATTGACTGCAAGGAAATAGAGAGGGGGTTTCCACCTTTCCAGCCCCTTTCCCCTCAGTTCTCTATTCCTGGGCCCTGAAAGCCCTGTTCGCCCTTCGTTGTGCAATCTTCCCGAACTCCACCCACTGACACCAGAACAAGTGGAATTCTCCCATTCTGAAGGTCTCGATTTTCCTGTACCCAGGGAAACACTGAAAACTTAAGTCAAGTAAGGCAAGGGGGAACGGTCCAGCCTGCCTCCCAGATTAAGAGAGACCAAAGGACCCGGTCGGGGAGGCTTTCAAGTTCATGCTCATGGGGGAAAAGAAAGGAAAGAAAAGGGGGCAAAATTAAAAAAACAAAATAAGCAAAAAGCAAAGGGGCTGGATTGGGAAGACCAGCTATCACGCGATGCTGCTCCCAACTCTGCGGGACTCGGGTCCTCTAGCATCGCCTCTCCATCGCTGGTCCCACGTGTACTCAAGCCAGTGACGCCCACAGACGACCCCCAGGGCCTGGGTCCCGGAGAGTGAGCAGCCCTCCGGCCCCGCGGCGCCCGCCCGCGCAGTGACAGGGAGCGCAGGGAGAAGGGGGGCGCAGCGCAGCCCCGGCTCCCGCGCGGTTATCTTACTGCGCAACAGCCTCGCCCGCGCCGCCCGGGAGCACCACGCAGCACTCCTTGTGCACCTGTCGGCGCGAAAAGGGGGACCCTGGGACGCCAGGTAGCCCCCCGACGGCGGCGCCCAGCACAAGAAGCACTGGGAGCAAGCGGAGAGGAGCAGGGACTGGGAGAGAGAACACCTGGCGCCCGCGGCCCCGGCCGCACGTGGTTGTCACACCTGGCGCGCCCCCGCCTGGTACCCCCTCCCCCTCCCACTCGGTTGCGCCCCTTGACCTCCCTCCCCACTCCACCGCGTGCCCCTAAACCACAATAGTTACCCACTCCCACCCTATCCATCCTGGTCCCACTCCCCCCAACCGGCTCCCACTGTCGTTACCCCCGGGAGAGAAGAGGGCCGGATGTTTGTCCCGTGGTTAAAGGTAATCCGGGAGAGTGAAGAGGTGGACCCCGAAAAAGCTACCCGAACATTCCCCCGGCCCAGCCACAACGCGGACGCCTCCAAGACTGACCTTCTGCCGCGGGCTGCGACGCCGTCCGCCCCGTCCGGCCTCAGTCGCCTCCTCGGCGCCGCCGCCTCTTCCCCGCGCTGCCTCTTCTACCCGCGTCGCCATGAGGTGACGGCAGCAGCCAAACAAGCGGCCCGACAAGGAGCACGGAACCTCGCAGGATCTTGCGCCCCGCCCCTAAACCCCCACAGCCAATCGCCGCATGCCATGCTACCCCACGTGACCGGAGGAGGTTGGCCCCCGAGGGGATGAAGCCGGATGGGGGTGGGGAGCATTGAAGCCGAGGCTGGGCTTCTGCAGGGCCGCAGAACGAAGAGACCGCGCGAGTCTGCGCAGACAGGGAAAGGGACTCTGGAGTTGACTACAAGTCCCAGCAGGCTGTGCGGCGACGGCTCACAGGCCCGGATCGGGATTGGAGCGTAATGTGGCGTTACGGGACGGAGAGTATCCGCCGTGCTGTGCGTGCAGCCTACTGGGACTTGTAGTTTTCTGAGGATGGTGTACCGGTACCGGAAAGTACTCTTAATTGTCCTGCGCGAAAAGTTTAGATAGAAATGTTCCGGTGCTTGGGAGAGAGCGGGATCGGGGACGCGTGGTGTTTTTTGTTTTTGTTGTTCTTTTTTGGAATTGAGCCCGACTGATTTGAGGATAAGGGGAAATAATTCGTGACTTTCAAGGCGGAAGAGATGTAATGGCTTTCAGAATTTGAGGATTTTTGGCTCAAACACCTGTCCCAAACAAGTCCTGCAGCTCAGCTGGAACTCAGCGCCGTGTACCTACCTCAAGTTCCTGTGGTTTGGGGCCTCCGTCGTATTCACCTTGGCCGAATCGCCTCGGCTTTTAGCATCCCGCTTTCTCCGCCACTCGTTTCGTTAAAACAAACTCGGCTTACTGAACCGATTATTTTTCTTGACATGATTGGAGCGGGGGTGAGGTTTTCCTCAGGAATGTTCCCTATATCGATCTGATGGAACCAGACCTCCAATGACTGAGCTTCTGAAAAGTCACAGGCCGCCATGAAATCCTGGCATATAGTATTAAATACTTCATTATGAAAATTTGTGTTAATCCTGTATCAAATTTTTTTAGAGTCGAATACAAAATAGTGGTAGCAGATGCCAAAAATTTAATAACATATACGTAAGTATCAATATTGGGGAAAGTCCATCTATTAATTATTTTCTTAAATTGGGGAAAAGTAGCATTTTATTTCATGGGCAGAACACCTCAATCCAGCATTGAGATTTCAAAACTGAAGCAATTGATAATGAACTCATAACCCAGACTCTATATAAAGCCGATGGACGCAGCCAATATGCCTCACCTTTTTAAAGGCAAAAGTCCCAGCAAGATGCAGAATACGTCTATTGATAATGCTGCTTCTAAGGCATCCAGGGAATTTAGTGGCAAAATGCACTTCAGTTAAATTATGGTGCAATGGAACACCAGGCAGTTACTAAAAATGATGAACATATATTGACTTAGAGAATATACATAGCATAATGATCTTAATATAGAATTGCCCATACGTTTATAAAGAGATGTTTAGAAGAATATTACCCGAAACATTAATGTTTTTCCTTGGGTGGTGAGATTTGAGAGTATTTTTACTTCATTATTTTCTGTATTGTTTGAGTATAAATATATATGGAACAAAAAATCAGTAATTAACTTTATTAAGAAAACAAAAGAGCTCTGCAAGTGACTTTAAGTCTTAAGATAAATGAAAAACATTTCATCGCATTTATTTATACATATTCTTATTTCAAAAGGGATTTGGGTGGCCTGTAAATATATACACAATATGCCATGACCTATGTGTGTGTAGATACATAGATATATAATATGTCATTCATTCAAAGAGAGAAGGAGAGAATAAAGTAAAATTGAAAGGATAGGAAAAATTAGATGAAGTCATGGGCGAGTTGGATGCATAAAACATATGCCTTAAGGTCTTGTACACAAGCTGGAGGTTAGCCAAAATTTTATTTTGAGCTTCTTGACAGCTGAGAAAAGATGAAAACAATTTTCAGAGTAATTCACAACATTACAAAATAAAAACAAACAACCGCTCAAGAGAAGCATAGCTATTACTGCTCCTGCGAGAGATATGAATTTTAGAAGTCTGTTTCTCATAATATCTTTCACGTAGGCACTGGTGCTTTTTAAATCTGTCAAGTTTTTTGATGGTCCTCCCCTCAAAAGGTGGAGTCTGATTCCTGAATTCTTGAATGCAGGCCAGGCTTAGTGATTGGCTTCTAAGGAATACAGCAGTAGCAGAACTGCTATGTAGCTTCCAACGCTGGTGAAAGAATAGCTTCTGTCTGGCTTCTAGGTCTTGGTTCACTCTCTTCTTCCTTGGGTCAGACTAACCTGATTTCTGATAGACCCATTCTTTGTTTAGATTTTTATCTTAAATGCCTCAAAGAAGTTACTGTCAAGGCCTTGCCCAGGGCACCCTAAAAGCACTTTGCTTATCCCTGCTGGAATTCATTGTCCGAGTACTATTTTAGGTCTTCAAGGCCTATGAAGTCTTTAAAGGGCACACGTGTTCTGTTTGTATTCATCTTACTTTTGCTCAAGGGTTAATTGTCTCTGTTAAGAACTGTGCCTGTCTGCAAGATGAAGGTCACGAAGAAAGCTCCTCATTGGGTAATGGGGTCTTCTCCCCAGGCTCCTTGAGGGCTAAGGATAGAACCTGAATATGAGCCCATTTATTCAGACGCCATGAGCCTGAGGCACAAAACGGTTCTTCTGAACAATAAGCTCAATGATGTCACAGCTCCCACTAACATTTTGCATGAAATGCAAGGCACTCAAGGAGGACTCGCCACTATTACAGAAGCAAGATTTTGTTGGCCTTATAAGCCAGTATCAGGAAACTTGGAATCCTGAGTTCATAGCTAGATGCAGGACCATTTATAGGTTTAACCTGTAGCGTTATCCTTCCGACAACAAGCTTCAGACTTGCTAGGTTCTTATATCCCGTCAGCGCAAGGGTGAAGAGAGTCTCACAGATTTCACACATTAGACACATTTAGAACAGCATTGATTTCACCAATGTGAGCGCATTTCTGACACCCATTTCTAACCTTCATTTTGCTATTTAGCAAAGCCTCTGGTATTGATTCAGCTATGGCTAACAGAAGCATGTAGAGTAACTGGATTACGGCCTTGGATTAATACAGCTGACCACCCTTGGCATGTGAAGTCCTAAGTGAGGTCATTGCCAGCCCTTAATTTAACACACACATGCTCCTACCACTACCACACTGTCTGCTGACAGTAAATTACGGACCTGTCCTACTCCATAACACAATCACAGGTAATAACAAATCTAAAGAAGTCTTGTCAGAAGAGTGGAAACCTAGAAGAGTGAGTCAGGGAGGCCAGACTGGCAGAGCCTATCTAAGCAATGTTTGGAAGAGAGAGGATCTTGGTCAAAAAAGAGAACTGCGAAAATAATGGCCCTATTCGCAAAGCTATTCCTAGTGTGAGGATGGAGGCCCTGCCCTTATAACCCAATGCCTTTAAATAGAGAGAATTGCTTTAATTTCTTACTCACCAAGCAACCTTACCATTCTGTCTCCCACTTGAGTCTGACGAGAGAGAGAGAGACAGAGACAGAGACAGAGAGACAGAGAGGATTTAGATGTGTTCCTTTCCATTCGGCGAGATGCTTCCATTGCTCATTGCTAAGAAAGGGACATTCTGACTTCGTGGATAAGGTCCTAGAGCTGTGTGTTCTGGAGAGAATGTATTCTGGGAGTGTTTCCAGAAGCCCTGTTGGTCCCCAGAGTGTTTTAGGTGCACCTATTATGCATCCCTAGCACGCCATACTCCCCATACCAGTCTAGTCCGCTCTTCAGGGGAAGGGCTTGTTTAACCGACTCTTTCCCTCAGCCACGTGGTAAAGGAAGTGAGGGTAGGGTCTGTGCCCGTGAAACTCCCAGATTTCCAGTGCCCAGCAGATTGCCAGGCTCAGAGAAAGCTCTCAAAACACACTTATTGAGAAAAAGAACTTCAGAATAGAAAAAATGCACTGATCATTCGGTTTTCTGCATCTGTACAGATGAGGGCCAAGCCTTCAATTTCCCAAGGTGATATACCTTCATTCAACCTCTTAGAAGGTCTCCTGGTGGCAGTGTCCCTCTGAAACACTGAGACCTTAGGCAGCCACGAGATTAAGATCATCCCAGGATAAACTTGGTGGCAATCAAAAGTTTTCATTCATCGATTGAATACTTACTGAGCATCTACTACATCTGAGCACTTTGTTAGACACCAGGCATAGCATGCTTTTGAATAAGGGCTCCTTAATTTACACACACACACACACACACACAGAGGCTCCCAGGCCAACAGTGAACAGTGACATACACAACAAACAATAACATAATTCATAAAAGAGAGATTGCAAAGTAATTTCTTGAGGTTTATTTTCTACTGGTGATGGTGAGGTTTAAGGAAGGTTTAAGGTGCCATCTGAGCCATATCTTGAAGGGTCAACAGGAGTTAAATTAACCACGCTAGTTTGCCTTGTCAAACTCAGAGTATTTTCAGACAAAGAAAAGCTCCTACTAACCTTTAAAGTAGCCAAGAGTATTATTTCATCAAAAGAGTTGAATTTCATGTTTGTTCATACTATTGGGGTTGTAGGTAGTGAAAAGGAATATTTTTGCCTTTTCATAGAACAAAGAGCTTATTATTGAATTTGATTATCCAGAACCATCCTTCTGAGCTAACCTTGATTTTAGTCCTTATAGGAATTTAGCCAGTTTTAGCATTTGCTATACACTTCCACATTTCTGACAGACACTGAAAGATACAGAAAATGATTATACTTTGTACCTCAGTTGCTCAGGCATATTGATGACAGGCTGCAGCGGGAAGAGGATACTTCGAATAAAAATTCTTGTCCAATATATATATTGCAGACTTCAGAGTATCGGCTTTGTGAATTTTGTTCCGATTCAAGTCTTGGCTATAATTATAGACTTTAAAGGAAATAGAAACTATATGTAAAGACAAAGGTAAAGAAAAATACAAAATACTCTTGGGGTTAGGCTCCACTGAAAATTACTATATAAAATGTCAAGTTTTTCCTTGAGAAAATATTTGACTTGAAATATTATCCTTTTTCACCTGTGTTTTCCAATGTTGGTCCAAGAACCACAATTTCAACTTTTCCTGAGATGATAAAATATAGATTTCGAGCCCCCTCCAAGATCGAATTTGGCTTTTATAGGGATATTTGACATCCCATCCATTTGTTCAGGCGTTCTTTAATATCTCTTCACATTGCATGTACATCTTTTGTCCGGTTGATTCCCAGCTATCCTATATATTTTTGTTGCTAATTAAAATGGTAAAATGAAAATATTAGAATGAAATATTTCAGACATACAGAAAGCTATAAAGCAAATATAATGAATAACTGTCTACGGGTGATACATCAGTCATTCTGTCAAGACAGAAATAAGAGTTATTTTCACAGATAAAATTTAATATAAAGATTAGATAAAATGAATAAATTACCTTAGGTATAGGAATGTATTGAGAATAGAGTAGCATTTCTAGCAGAGACTCTGGAAAAGAAATAGGTAATAAGCGTATAGAAAATCAAGGAAATAGAAATATAAGGTAATTATTAATTCAGAGACCAAAAAAAGTTGAACAAGAAAAGTAATGTATTTATGGTACACTATAAGACTAGGTTGTGAATAGTATTCACATGGAAATAATATAAAAAAGAGATTAATTTACAAAATTGATACATACTGTACTAGAAAAGATTAATTGTCTCATAAATTTTCCTCTTTCTGGACTTTCTTTAGTTAGATGTACATTCTGGAATGATCCCCTAATTTTTCTTATATTTCTCTCCTTTTTAGCTACATCTTATTTTGCTCTATTTTCTAGAAGATGGTCTCAACGTTGTCTTCTAATACGTCTAATGAAGTTTTGACCAATGCCATATTTTATTTATTTATTTATTTATTTATTTATTTATTTATTTATTTATATGTTGCCACCATATTTTTAATTCTCTAGACCTCTCTCTTTTTCTCGTAATGTTCTTTTTCTATAGCACAGTTATTTTTCTAAAAAAGCAATACTAATATCTCATTCAATATATTAGAGTTTCTGTTTAGCTTTATAAAATTTTCTAGTTTTCTATGAACATTCCTCCTAATGGTTTGGGAATCATTGGTGGTTATTCACTAGATCCTGACCTCATTTTGCTTTGCGAAATGACAATTTTTGTATTTATTAGCTGGAATTCTTCTATAAGAACTCCTTGTCATTAATAATTCCTCAGAACTACTTTTATATCTAAATATAATAGGGAAAGGGCTAAGAATTGTTAACACAATTCCTGAAAATTAAATACTTTTTCCTACCAATGGAACCAGGGCTCCTTGGAGAAATGCCTGATTCCAGGTCTGGGGCAGGAAATGTAAAAAATGAATACAGGACATTTTGTCATGTGGATGTGAGCGTGTGCGTGCCCGCGCACACGTGCACCACAAAGCAATGAAGCTATCAAAAACTACTAAGGTTGAGTCACAAGGGCTCAGGAGCCTACTTGAAAAAGCTCGTATTGGCCTAAGATGGGACAATTTAGGCATCAATAAGGACAAAAACTACAATGCATAAATACACATCAAATATATTTAAACCCATGAGTTCAGAGCCTCAACGATCAGGGTTGAGGTTTCCGTATATCTTTGATTTCCCTTTCTCGGTCTCAAGGAGGTACCTGCAGCTCCAGCCATCACACCCGTGTTCCAGGGAGCAGGAAAGAAAAGCGATCAAAGCTGACTCAGCATTTCTGGAAGTTCCTCAAAGACTTTCTCCTACCGCTCACTGTCCTTTCTCACCTGCTAGGGACACGAGGAAATGTCGTTTTATTCCTCCAAACTGAGCGTCCTGCCGCCCCTATAACGCAGACGCTGTTAGCTGGGTGGAAGGAGAGGAATGATACTGGATAGGAGGCCAGCTGTGTCGGCCGCCCTCTTGCATTTGGACTCACATCCCATTTCTCATTCCTCGCATCATTTGGGACATTTTTCCAGTGATCCAACCTTTTAAAAAATCATTTTGGATGCCTTGCTTCTTTGTCTAGTACTGGTTCTGTTTATTATTTTTCTATGCTTATTATGAAATCACTATCTACTTTTCTTATTTTTTCTTACTGGCCGAAGCACAGAAATTTCTGAAAAGGCAGAAATGAAAAAGATTGAAGAAGGCGTGACCACCAATATTTTGATATAAGCATTTTTCTATGAATATACATATCCGACCCACACGTACGCATGCATTTCAGGAAGAAAAGGTGTAAAAGTATTAAATGTGTTTTTGTAATTGGCCTTTTTTTATATTTCATTTCATATTATATTGTGAACCCCGTCTCGTGTCGAATATGGAGCTCGGACACCATTTTCTTAAGCGGTGGACAAAACGGACGCGGGCCCCGGCCCTTGGCCGCCAAGCGCGCTCGGCGCAGCACCGCGCCCCCCCCCCCCCGCCCCCGCCACCCCCGCGCGAGAATCTCGAGGGCGAAGATGCGCCTTCATTTGCATATCCATAGTTCATGGCACTCGATGTGATGTATTTTCAAGTGAAAAGCCATGGGTTTCTTTTAAATCTATTATTTCAAAGAATGAGAGTTTTCTCCACACACTTGACGCAAAGAGCTGCCACAGGCATCAGAGCTGGGCTTGACTTCGCCCTGACTGTACCCGGAGTGGCAGTTCGTGGGCCGCTGTCCCCTCAGGGCTCGCGGCATGGCCAGGCTGGTAGCACTAGCATTCAGTCCTCTTACTGAGGGGTCGCCTCCCATAGAAGGACAAAAAAGAACCACCTCCAGAGTTCACAATTTTTTGAAGTCTTGCTCAGACGCAAGACTCCCTTTGGTGTGCAACGGTAGACTCCGAGCCTCCCAGATGGCCCTGCGCCCTCTGGGTCTCCCGCCTCTCCTCTTCTGCTCCCCGTCCTGTTCAAGTAACTCCTCTTTAGCTGTGTTTGCAGGTCGTGCACGTGGAGTCACCCTGTCCTCGTGAGTCTGGCTTTTCTTCGGCCTCACGTTCCGTCCCTGACCTGAGAGTCACAGATCCGTCCGCGTGACTGTGCGTGGCTGTCCTTCACGTGCTTCTTCACGTTAAGGAATTCATTCCATGCCGAGGGCCATTTGGGTTGGGAGCACCCTGAGGCCACCAGAACGCTATCATGATAATAAGGCCATTTCAAAAAGCATGATAATATGAGACATCCACCCTGTGTTTTTGTTGTGAAATCACTTTCGTGTTGTCCAGATTTTGAGTCGTGTCTATTTTCATGCCTTCATTTCACAAGCATGCGTTCCGTTAATTCAATTAACAAAGAAAACTTTACATTTTTAGCTAGTGGCATGATATTTGATAGTGGCATACGGTTTAGCTCCGTTCTCGCATCGCAGCAATCTCCACGACTTAAAATTGTGGCGATTAGCCATTGTGCTGTATCTGGATTTTTGCATTAACTGCAGTAATGCAAAATATTATGAACGTAAGGGCTATAATCGTGATTATAATGTGGATACTTTAATAGTAACCAAAATCCTCCGTTATGATGAACTGACCTATTATCTCTACTTATTAGGTCACAGGCTTAATTTTTTTCCCCAGCTTTACCGAGAACAACCTTAATTATCATAGGAGCTGATTAACCTTGTCGAGGTTTACCTCTAGCCAGCAGAAAGCATAGTCAGTGCTAACCATGGCCATCGGTAAAGGACAAGATAGATCAATATGTATATATATATCATCACTCCTGGTGGAGCAAAAATCCCACAGTAAGCTTGAGTAAAAAACCTACTGACTGTGGATTAGAATAATCTTTATATGAAGGACAACCCACTGCATTTGAGTAGAAGTCTACAACAAAAGTAAAATGTGTTTTTAAGACTGAGTATTATCTCAAGGTAGTTTTAATTCTAATAGGAACCTACATACAGATAACTGAATTATTTACAAGCTGTCTTTACCAGAACACAATTTTTATTTAGGAAAAAACGATTATAACATATCTTACCACTAAAAGTGAAGTTTATTCAGGAAAGAGTATAATATAGTTTTTCATGTTGGAAATAGACCAGGATGCACAGAATAAATGCTTTTAGACGATCATAAACAACTCATATCATAAATGGGTTTACCTAAACAAATCCCTTAGTGTGAAGACCAGATAACTTGATGATTTGTGAGATATAACTACATGTGATTATAACTTCATGTCTATTTGTCAACTGTCATGACTCGTTAGTTTTCTAAGCACCATCATTTTTGGGTACTGTAATATGCATTTTGTAAATTTATTTTCTTATCAATGTAGTCTGTGGAAGTAATCATTCATTAAAATGGACTGTTTCCCCCAACAAAGCTGATTATATAAACTGTATCAAAAATTTCTACCACTTAGATTTTTCAAAGCTGAAAATTAATTTGCTAAAATTAAATTCACGTAGTTTTTCATAGCTAAAAAATATTTATGTTTACTTAAAAAAGAGGGTAAATTTATTACCAGAAAGAGCAACCATTATCAAATTATTTAAATTATGGTAGATTCAGAGTTCTGGTTTTTATGTCAAAGTGGTGAAGGAGGCAAACAAAATATCGCAAATTGGATGTGATCGTAAGTTTTCTTTCGGTAAACCTTTAATATGTTCTAAAAACCATATCTGCAACAGTACTTTGATTGTGGAAAACTATCTTGTTTACATTAGGGCATCTGAAAGTACTGAGTACAAGTATAATTGCTGCTTTATCTCCTAAAAGCTTCTCTGGTTTAGCGTTCCAAAAATTACAAATTGAGATTTCCCACTTTTGAGTATAAGGAGATTCTGACACTGTAACTGTGTCTGCTGTAGCACGGCAGCCTCCTGCTCAGATTGGCCACATAAGTTAGGCATTTGACATGCTTGTCATAAACCACTATAACCGTAAATAAACGGATACTGTGATGTTGCATATAATACTAACTCCATGCACCTAAAACATGCTTTAAATACTTAGTTTGGTTCAATGCTCTATTTCCTTTTAAACTATTTTTGTTACTTGATTGCACGTGCATAAACATGCCACACGAAGTGCCTTCCACCCTTTAGAGTTTCAGAGGACATCAGCCCTCTGGTGCCACCCAAGTGGCTCAAACACGTAAAACGGTTCTCAGAGAGCCTCATCTCTGCTTCGTAGTGTTGTCATTATCTTTTGAAATGTGTGCTGTTAGACATGTCTGATTTCACAGGTTTGTGGCCTCCCTGGGAACTTGGTTCCTCTTAATCTGGCAGTGTGAACGGGAGTGGGCAGTGGGTACCAACTGGAACAGCGGAGGAGGCACCTGTAACTGTAAAGACACTGTCGGCTGAGAACACCAGTGTTTGGGTAAGAAGTAAAAAGCACCAGGATGCTCGGCTACCCTGAGTACATTGGCACGTTAGTCCAGCGCATCTCAAGCCATAAGGTCCATTCTAACCTTCGGGGGTCTTGGTCACGTGAAGTCTGGGTCAGTAGCTCTGCGTTTCCGATAAACTCCCAAGACAGGCTGCCCATGCTGCTTTCCGAGGCAGCAGCAAGCAGTGAGCTATATAATTCCCCTAGTGTGATGCACTATGTTCGTATTTCAATGTTTTGTGACACTTACGTGTTTTTACGCTCAGTGTGTATTGTTGGCTAAGTCCCAGGCATGAAATAAATACTTAGAAATGTTCCACCAAACATGGTTACAAATTATTTTGCCTTTTAAAGGAATACCACTTTGGTTACCTGTATAATTTACAAAACGGAATATTTTACTCCTTGATGAATTCATAAAAATATGGCATTAACTATTTTTTGCTGTGTAAAAAGTCTTATTAAATCCTTTTATTATCACAGGGCAATGCACAATTCAGTTATTTATAAATGCAATATCATGGAAACCTGATAGTAACAATTATAGTGTTTCTCCTGTCATTTTAAATTTTGAATTTTCTCTGAAACCCTTTTTTGTATTTATTCAGATTCATCAATAACAATTTTAGTGCTTATACTAATAAGAGTCAAGCACTATCACATTCTGATCTGCTTACATCTAGGATTTTCAGCTACTTAAAACACATTTGACTTGCTTCTTTCCCTCCAGCAAACTCTATTTGAAAACAAACCTTTCCCTTTAAAAGGATTACTACAGGAGTTACCAGTCATGTCTCTGAACCCAAACTCAGTGATCAGCAACTATGGCACCACAGGGGAAATCTCCTGATAATGGGGTCGGTGGTTTCACAGAACACGTGAGTTTACTGCTGTGACCCAAGTGCTCCTAGCTGAGGCAATCTGGCTCATTCACATGTGCGGATCCCAAACTACAAACACTTGGAGCCACACTCACTCGGTTTTCTCATCGACTCTCACTTTGCCAGAGGACCGCACAGACTAATTTTTGTGGGGCCAAGCGTATAAATATGCACATCTTTCTTATAAAGAACTGTCTTAATTCTATTCCCCTTTAAGATATAAAGGCTCCTGGAGAAACATGAAAGGTTTGGGAAGCGAATGCCTTGGAAGTTAAGCCACCCTGTTCATCTTGAATAACCATCTTCCATGAACATGGGCCTGATAGTTTACCAGAACACTAATAGGACTGCATGAAGTTCTATAAGTTGTACTCACGAGAACACAATTTTATAAAGACTGACAGTTTAATTAAGACAAAGCTAAGACATTTATATGTGGTGATGATTTAAACAACAAGACTTTAAGGTGAACAGGCTTCTGGTGGTCATTAATACAAAAAGGACGAAAAGTCCTGCTTCCTACAAAATCCATCACGTGAAATTTAGGGGAAAAAAAAGTATTATTAGATGTGGTAATAGTTAAACAAGAAAGAAAGAAAAGGCCCCAGAGAAGAATATTTTTGCACAGTATTTCTCAATGTCAAATTGTGTGATGTTTATACTATTGGAATCAATGTGATTATTCTATCTTTTGGCTTCCAGATGGAGCTTCAAAAAAATACCACAAAAACAGTTTTGAAAGTGCTTCGTCTTCAGTTCTTTGGTACAGTTTGGTCATTTTGATAGTTATCAATCCATTAAATACTTTAACATATGTGTATCAATGGAAACGCAATAAGTACAAATATTTAGAAAACCATAATTAAAGAATATATTTTTGATCTCACAGAAAACAACTCTATAGTTCTACTTATGTTTCTGTGGCTAAGATAGCCATACTGACTATAAGAACATCTCTAATTGGATTTATATTAGAGAAATAGTACATAAAATATGCCTTTTTGATTTATTAGAATAACAGTTCTATATACTTTTTTAAAAGAAAAGGCGAGTTTCAATTTAAAAAAGAATTCATAGTTATACTGTTTCATGCCTTCGAGAATTTAATGACGGTTACAGACTGTTAGGGAGAATGCTTGTGTTTCAGGAGGTGGCTAATTGTCCTCCTGTAGCAATTTCTCTATCTCCTTATCCCAGTTCTCATCGCGTTTCTCTGACTCTGTCACCACTTCATATTCTTGAAGCTCTTGCTGCAGTTCTTTTTCCCAATCTGCAGAGTCTTCTAAAAGAAACAAATCAGAAGGAAAAGATTCTCTCTGAACTTATTGCTGTCGCTTTAACAACTCGGTCAAGTATGGCGGCCTAGGGAAGTCCTAGTCACGGTAACTTAACATCGCAAGCTTCCTCACTGCTCCAAGACACTGAACGGATTTTAACAGTGGCCACAAGAAATATTACAAAGAGAAATCTGTTAAATGTAGAACCAAAGGTATCAGATGTCATCAGTGAGTCTGAGGTGTTATTTCGCTTTACCTAGGCCTCTCTTTTCCCTAAATTTATATGGATAATTGATAATTAGCATTTGATTGCGAATTAATTTTTACCACTAACAATGATGATGATGATACCAAAATCAGCTCATGTTTTTTGAGCACTTACTGAGCCAGGTACTGCGTTAACTACTCTCTGCATATTGCTCTATTTTTTTTTTATCCTTAGAACAATCCATGGACTAGATACCACTATTACACACATTTTACAGATGGGGAAATGGAGGCTGAGAGAGGTTAAGGGACTTGCCCAAGGTCACACAGCTTTACAGCAGGTCTGCAGGCTCCAAGGTTGGTGCTTAACCACTTTAAGAGTAGTCTCCCCACAATGGGAAGGGAACCTGGGACTGGAAGTCAGGCAGTCTCTTGTCAAAGCCTGGCCCCTCACACAGGGCTCCATCGGAGCTCTCGCACTGGTCTTCCATGTTGAGATTTAGAGCTGCAACTTTCTGCTTGGGCACTCAATATACACGTGTGTGTGTGTGTGTGTGTGTGTGTGTGTGTGTGTGTGTGTGTGTCTGCGCGCGCATGTGAGTATGTATGTATAGGATAAGACATCTGTTATGTAGTGTTATAAAACAGTGAGAAAACAAAACAAACTGGATATTTAAAAAGTAAAGCTAGTCTACGGCCATGCCACTGTGAATAAGCCCGATCCCGAATGATTTTGGAAGCTAAGCAGGGTCGGGCCTGGTTTAGTACTTGGATGGGAGACCACCTACAGACCGGGTGCTGTAGGCATAAAAAATAAAAAATAAGGGATTGTAAGCTGACAAGGTCCTTGCAATCTGTGAGGTCAACCAAGGGTTGCCTCACCTAAAATGAATAAAGAAATGAATAATAAAAAATGAAAATTAAAGCTAAAATTCATTTTCATCTTTTGAAAAAAAGCAAACTTAGTAGCTATAGAGAAAACAAACACTAAATGTTTTAATTTTTTGCTCAAGGGAAAAGACAGTGTTGTATAGCAACCGAACGATTTCAGAAAGGTTTATTAGGTGCTTACTGGGTGCCAGGCTCCATGTTATGTACTGCGGGGGATAACTGCCCCTGAGCAACTTACAGTTTCGCCGGGGGCCGAGTCAACTACTATGGAAAAGAACATGAAGTGGCCCAAATCACAGCTAGGGCAGGAATTCAGAGAAAGAGCAGCTGGCTGGAGAGGCCGGGGCTAGCCTCCCGAGGCTGGCTACTCTCCCCGCCGGCGCTCGCTGCCAGCTCCCTGACCTCCAGGAAACACTCTTCATTTGAAAGCCAGTGGAAAGCCAGTAATTTGTCCTGATGTGCCAAAGAAATCAGCCCTCCCCCGCCCCTGCTTGTGCTTTTTTTCTAAATTATTTTACTTTTTTCAAGGCAGCCTGCTCCTTCCCAGAAGCAGTGCTCCCGTGGCACGCAGCTGCCAGGAAAAGAATCTCCTAGGCACAAGCATAAACCCGAGGAGGATGCCGGCTTTAAAAGCGGGGCGCCAGAGGCCAGTGTCCGCACGTGAAAGCTGTGCTTGCTTCCTCCCTGCTCCTGCCCACAGGTCCTTGGGGCCGCCAGGCCTTGCATCACTTAACCTCTCTGGGTTCTAGTGTGTCCTCTCTCTGCTTCCGTGCGTGCCTAGAGCAGAGGGGCGTGCAACCTGGTCGCTTGTGCTAGAAGCCACCTTCTGGTGGGGCACAGCGAAGCAATTCTTGATGCAAAAGTTATAGCATATTTTTGTATATCTGCTTCAGAATAACAATTTTCTATGATCAACATCGGACGGGTAACAGAACGCTTGTTTTGTACCTTCAAGTACAGTCTCCTCCTTTTTGTCGAGCACCAGCTGCTCCATTTCCTTCCTCAGATCCTCCTGATCTAAGTTACAAGTGTCGAAGGCGTCACTGACAAACTCGGACACCACCGGGCTGGTGGAAATATCCTCTTCTTCCTGAAATGCAATAGATAAGCTCTGGAAATGGTTTTCTAAGCGAAATTTATGTGCTGGGGCTCCTGCTTATAGTCACCTCACAATTAAATGCACCATCGTTTTCCTTTCTTTCCTCTGCTAGTCGGATGCTCACTGCTCTCCAACCTTCTAACCAGCACACTTGCTGGGTAACCAAATGAGTTACCATCTGAACCTATTTTCTTCACTCATAGTTTGGGTCACGCCAATCATTCTGTCCAACTCCCGAATGGCACATCTAGAATGAGATATGCCAGGGCCTCCGCCTCACGTCTCAGCTGTAGGTCCTTAACTATTCAAGTACTAGACCCCTCTTCTTCAGAACAAATAAGACCCACATTTATAAGTTGTTTGAAATGGTATCTCAGAGACTTAACACAGACTGACTTCATTTCCAGACATGAACTACTAGGTACAACATAAAACTGTATTACCTCTTGAGTCTTAAGTTGAGATTTGATTACAGCAGGTGGTGTTTTGGGCCGTACTGCCTCTAAGAAGTGAGAATAAAAGAGACAATAATTGCTTGATTCAATTCTGAATACATACAATTATAACTAGAATATCCACGAGTATGATGATACTAAATAATTTACAGAAATGAGTTTTTAATGTTATGTTCTCAGGTTTTAAGTTAGTACAAGAAATAGCCAGGCGAAACCATTTCAACCTCTTTCTTTTGGGGACATGTTTACTATGTCATCATATTTGATGCCCCTTATATAAGATTTCCAGCAGGAAATAACTTTTGACTTTAGTGTTAGCAAAATTCATCGAAGAATAGTTCTGCTCTTTCTTTTAGGATAATGAGAAACAAGTTATTTACCAACTTTTCCTTTTGTCACAAATGCTAGAAAGTACCAAGTACAGTATAATGCTCAATCACAGCTTCTTCCTCTTTCACAAATGAGTTTGCTATTTCATCAAACTTACTAGTTGTTCAGTTTCTACTGAACCCTGTCTTAAGCCCACTTTGTTACACAGGTAGTATTTGGTAAAATGGCATTTTCCAATAAAATGAATAAAAAGAAATACTACAGAATGATAGATACCTCAGATTCATGTAAAATGTGAAATGCCAAATTTTACTGTGTAGAGCAAGTTCACTACGTTAGTGGTCTGTACACAGTTTTGCATAATTATTTAAAATTCCATGAAGTCTCCAGCTGTAAATACTACTTATACAAAGCACATATTCATTAAATGTCAAAAATGTTACAAAACCCATTTGTTATTTTAATTATTCTTACAGATATTCAAGGATTGCTGATATTATAAAACACTTTCCTCGACGAGCAGGGGTAAACTGTCACAATAAAGGAAGAGTATTTGGGTATTTGTAAGCTGCGGTAGCGCAGAGCTCAGTTCTGCTCTACAGACTACAGTACTCGGGAAACATCGGGGTGAATGAGGAACAAAGAAAAGGGGTGGACTGAACCAGTGGAGGACGGAGGTATAAAACGTCACCTGGTAAAAAGCAAGAAAAGAGATGGGAAGATGACCGGTGATCGAGGGAGAAATCAAAAAGGAAGAAATAAAAAAACTGAAGAATGAGAAAAAGATAGCAAAGGAAAGGAGAGCTTGGCGAAGTCGTGCGAGTGGGGCCAGAGAGAGGGCAGCAAAGAATTTTCTATGCGATGACGTGACATTTCTGGCACGTGCAAGATGAGAACCTCACCAGAGTCTAAGACTATTTCTTTTTTTTTATCACCTACAGCACCTGGTCTTCCTAGGTGGTCTCCCATCCAAGTACTAACCAGTCCTGGCCCTGCTTAGCTTCCGAGATCAGACGGGATCGGGCACGTTCAGGGTGGCATGGCCTTAGACGACTTAAGACTGTTTCTGAAGCGGCTCGCTGTGCACGGCGGCCTCTGAGCGTACCTGCGAGCGGCAGCGCGCCCTCTCTGCTGAGGCTCTTCTCTCTTCCGGCGGCCTGCTGCGCAGCCAGGGCCGTGAGCTGGGCCGACTGCTTGATCAGGGAGACGCGGTAGAAGTAGTTTCTCCAAAACACTTCTTCCTTCACACTGTTAAACACACACGACAACACATTTGAGCACACAAGCACGGGAACGCATGCAGGGGGGTTATCTGTTGCAGTGGAGATTGGAATCGATGATCTTTTAGGGGCATTTGCAAATCCGAGTGAGGCTCAGAGAAGATTCTCATTTGCTTTTGAATTGAAAGCTAAATAACAGGACAAAAAGCTATCTTCGGAGCAGCAAAAGAAAACTTTCAGAATGCCAATGAAGCCTCGATTTTTCTAGATATTTTAATGATGCCAACACTGCCCTCAGCAGAGGAAAACAGGCTGCTGCTGTGAAAGAAGCATGGTCAACCTGGGAGACTGCAAGAGGCAGGACCCCACCAATTATTTGCTGTTTACTGAAGAATTACGCGCTATCAAGCGGAGAGAACGGATCGGATTGTGG
This sequence comes from Rousettus aegyptiacus, assembly GCF_014176215.1. Lineage (NCBI taxonomy): Eukaryota > Metazoa > Chordata > Mammalia > Chiroptera > Pteropodidae > Rousettus > Rousettus aegyptiacus. The sequence goes on along the minus strand of NW_023416312.1, from coordinate 5,036,233 downwards.
CGGTCGTTCCTTATGAAATGAAATGTCTGGCAGCTTGCAAAAAACTAGCAATTCCCAAGAATGGGCAATCAGGTGGGAGATGGTTGATGTAACATGAGTCTGAGCTAGATCCTTTTGCTTAAAAGGATATCATCCTGACAAATGGTAAAACCTGAACAGGGCCTGAGACTCAGTAATAATGCGGAAGTGACTGTTTCCTGATTTGGATGGTTATATGACGGTTATGCAGGAGAACCCTTGTCTATTGGAAATACACACTAAAGCAAACGGGTGATGCATTAGGTCCCAAATGAGTAAGGAAAAAAGTTCTTTACATGGTACTTCTCACTTTTCTATAAGTCTGTGATTGTTTCAAAGTAATAACAACAATAATAAACAATGATAACTATGCTCACCTCAGAGCTACTTAAATAAAAGTATTTATTGAGGGGAGGAGACAAACTAAGACAGCCAAGGAACAGCTCTGATGACCTGAGGGATATGTGCAGTGGGTTTTTTTTTTGTCCTGGAAAAACTGTTCGTTTTATGTTCTAAAAATGCTTTGCTAGTAGAAATGACAAAAGAGTAGGAGAGAATGCCTCTCTACCTCCTGGTTTACTAGAAGGGATGCAGGTTCTTAGATGGGAGGAAATGAAGGAGGAAAGCATGACAGGAAGACTTGGGAGGAGTAGAAGAGAATCAGTGAGAAGTGAGAGAAAATGCTGAGGCCCAGGCTTGTGAATGAGGACAGGACTTACCTTCGGACATCAAAGCATGGTTGCCAAGTCTGTGAATGGAGAAGCAGGGCCAGGAAGCTAACTTTTCAAGTGCCAGAGGCAAAATGCAAGATTATTTACACAAACTAGGCCAGGTAACAAGCCGATAGGCTGCCAGAGGCGACCATCTTTTCTTTCATTAATCCCACAAATGCCTGGGGTGCCACGTGGACCAGGTCCCGTGCTGGGGGTTAGAGGATGAATAAGACAAGTTGTCTGCCAACATAGATGGTGACAGGAATATTGACCTCTTACTTGTTCAGTTCTTCCCGCGTGCTAAGCAGTATTTCTCAAACTCATGTGGCCTCACAACTTTCTTCTCATAACGTCTTGTGCAAGTAACTCGGCAGGAGGGAGACCTGGCTTACCAACAGTCAGTCAGCAGGAGGTCAGAGCCCACGAGTTCAGCATAGCATGCTGTATTTGCTGGAAGAGTTACTGAAACCTTACGCTGCATTAAAATTATACAAGACGCGCTATGGTGTGCACTCCTGCAAGCAGACAACACATCATAACCACTCTGGGGAACTCACTTCCAGAGAGTAATAATTCGTACGGTGAGGGGTACAGAGACTAGGACGCTGGGGAACAAATCCAACAACTGGGGGGCTTTTACCCGGACAAGTTCCAGGGCGTTACACGGTAACATCACAGCTACACAAAGGTGAGATTAGCCTTCCCATGATATACTGAGTGGCCTGAATATTTTCAAGGTCACTTTTAATTCTGAGTTCTATGAGATGAACGAAATGAAACAGTGTACTCTCTATCCACAGTGGATCATGGCCAATGTTTGCTCTCTTCATAAAAACAAACATCTTAATTGTTGTCTTTTCCAGAGCCTCTCCCTCTTGACGGAAGAGAAAGTGGTGGCAGGCTCACTGCAGAAATATCTGGTGACCCTCCGGTGACAGACTAAATGTGTTGAGAAGCCCTACAATAAAGAATCCACTGAAGGTAGCAGCTCTCAAACGTTTGCCTGACAGCTTACGCTCTAATGGACTGTTTTAAGGCATTCGTATGCTGTGACCAGCCTCTGGGAAACAATGTGCATATGTCACAGTCCAGGGCTGGAAAGGACTGTGATTTCCCTACTGTCACCAGCGTGAAGGCCTCAGCGGGGACCTGCGATGTCCTAGCAGGGCCCTGTCCCCGGCTGCACTGCTATCACAGGGAAGTGCTAACACGGTAAAGGCACGTGCAAACACATAGCAAGTGTTTGTTTTCTTCCTGGTTAATGACAGCTTCTGTTCAGAAGAAGTGTCTCAGATGGTCCAAGCTGCACTTCCGTATGTCTGAAGGAAAAGTGCAGAAGTCGTATATTTATGTGTGATGGCTCAGTTTTGGTTTTGTTCTGGAAATTTCAACAACAGTGGAGAGATTAGAACAAAGAACGCCCACAGGTCCGTGACCTAACTCCAGTAATTATCGGCACTTCGCCAGTCACGCTTCATTTACGCCTCTTCCCCTCCCCCACACACGTGGTTCTCTTTGGGTGGGGGTTGGAATATTTAAGGCAATGCCAGATATATCCTTCCATCCAGAAAAAGACATAAAAATAATAACCCTAATTTCTAAAGTATCCTTAACAGAATTTGTAGTAGGAAACCAGAATTATATTACTCAATGGGAAGTTTACTCAGCCTGTGACAAATCCAAGATACTATTTGCCAAATACCAATTCTCTCAAGCTTTAAAAATTCTAAAATTACTGTCAGCAGTGAGGAGTCTAGAATTGTCAAAAACCAGACCTATGGACAGCTACATGTCCCAGCGCCTCAGGGTCTCTGGACAGTCCCGAGGGCGTTGGCAGAGAGCTCACTGCAGGACCCAGGTGATTCCAATGGTCTTCAAGGTGACGGAGCCTTCGGGTGCAAAGCCTAGCTGAACCCCAGCGCTTTGCTGGTCTTCTCTCAGGAAGGGGCAGCTATTCGGAATAGGTACGATCTCAAATTCTGAGATGAAAGGGCTTCAAACAGATACATAGATAAGAACTGTTCAAAAGCCAACTCCCAGGATTTTATGAGCATAATAGTAATTTGCCTCCAACATGTTAATAACCATAGAGAGAAGAGTTTCACTAAAAAGAAAAAGTAAGGTTCTATGTAAGTGTTGTTCCAAGTCTGGGCTCAAGATAGGAGGAGCGGTGGGAGGCCCTGCAGGAGTGGCGAGATGGCCTCGATTCTCACGGGGCAGAGACTGAGGGTTCTCGGGGACTCAGCCGCTCTGCGCTCAGGGACGGGTGGCACAGCTGAGAATGGGGGTGTAACGGCAGACTGAAGCCACAGGGCCCAGGCTGTCCCTGTTATTCTACCTGCAGCCAGGCAGGAGGCTGAGGCGTCCTCTATGGGGAGCCGCCAGGCCCAAAAGGCCTGTGGGAACACACAACCCCAAGCACCTTCCAGCAAAACCTGCAACGCGAAAGACAGCCCAAAGTGAACACAGAGATTCAGAGGAAAGAGCTGTCTCACGAAAACCATACTTCATGTCCTCAGAGAACAGTAAGACACTGCATCCATGTACTAAGAATAGAGTACTAGAAAAAAAAAAAAAAAGAGTACTCAGAATAAGACAGACCGCTGACTCTGAAAATGTGAGACTCAAAATAAGGGATTAGAATTAGAAAGGTGAAGAGCCTGTGTTGGCAGAAGGGGAGGGGACCCGCTGCTGGTGGCTGTCACAGAAGACTTTATGCTTGTACTGCACTTAAAGGACGGGAAGGCATTTGGGAGGGAAGCAGGGCCCGCGTGGAGAAGACGCAGCCACCAGTCCCGACTCATGACAGGCCTCGTGGACCTTCGATGTATGCAGGAGACAGCGGTGCGTTTGTGGAGGAAGGTGTGTTGTACCTTCTAACTGGGGATAAAAGGGCGCACCTTGGCCCTTCTCCAAACATCCCGAAAGTCCGCTCCTGGTGTCCGTGTGCGGTGCCGAAGGGCCGCGGAGCCCGTCTCTATGAAGAGTCAGACTGCTCCGGCCCAGCCCCCGATTCTCCCCGCACACGACCAGGGAACGCACACACGCGTCTGTGAGCAGCGCCACTTCTACTCGGGGGCACGGTGCTTACAGTTTAGGAACGAGGGCGAATCTCATTCTGCTCAATAGTTCATCCTCTTGGAGCATGACCAGGGCGACTGGGTACATCTGGTCAAAGTCAAAATGAAACTGCACACCGGCTGGAGGATCACGAAGGAAATTTCTCTTGTCCTTTGATGAAAAGGGGGAAACCATAGAACGTGATTAATATATAACAATGAATTATTGGTTTGGCAAATATTGACTTCTCGAGAATTCGGCTGCAAAGTCCACTGAGTTATTGTTAACCTGTCTGCTTAAGAGAGAGCAGAAAACAACCTATCTTCGTATATTTTTTTAGTCTCAAGTGGAGAGCACCTTGTGGGAGACCAAGAAATGCAATCGTGCAATTAGCTGAAATTATATAGTTTGAAATCACATGAACACATTTTAGTAGGCACCGTTAGGTATCTGAAAACTAGTGCAAACGATTTTAAAAACATTCTAACCCAAAGTTGAAGTCGGCTAACCGCGGTGGTAATGTCAGAAAAACGTGTGTGGACTAGGCCTTCGTCCCACACCTCTCAACAGCCTGACAAATCTCTGCAAGGTTCCACAGGTCAGTCCTTGTATCAAGGGCCCAGCAATGCCTGGGGGACAGAGAGACACAGTGTGGATTCTCTGCAGAGCGTGGCCAGGCTGGGGGAAGGCTCGGTGTTGGTTCCGTCGACAAACCCTTGCTGAGCACTGGTGTTAGGGCCTGGGCCTCCGCCTGGCACCCCAGCTTCTGTCAGGACACTGTGAAGCGAGCACTTCCATCCTCACTTTACAGATGAAGAAACTGGGCCAGGGGAGCAAAATGGCTTGTCCAAGGCGGGGTGTGTGCCTACGGAAGGGCAGGGCCAGGACCCCGAGACCCCCCTCTGGGTGGAGCGCGCGCGCCTCCCACGCTGGCTCAGCCACAAAGCCAGCAGGCTGCCTATGCACCTGGCAGCCTCTGTCCATTCCAGTTTAATCTAGGACATTCACTTTGCTCTGCAAGAATGGAGCCACAGGTGTGACCTTACAGGGACGGCAAGACACTGAGACCCTGCCATCTTCAGCTGCCTACTCCTGCAGACTCTGCCTCCAGCAAGTTTCCTACGCCTTGCCTGCGGCGGTGGGGAGAGGAGGAAAGGGAAGTGACTGGCTCCCCTCAGCTCTTCTCCGCCCTGCCGGATACCAATCTGCTTTGAAAACTATCCAACGAATAACAACTTTAAGTGACTTCTTCATGCCGCGGCACTGAGGTTTAGGACAATTTAAACTAAGGGTTAGATAACCCACAATTCATTAAGAGGTACAGTCGGCGCACTGATAAAATGTCATGCAAACATTTATACGAACATTTTGTCATTAGTGTATTAAAATCGGAGACTTGTTAAAAAGAAATTCGACCCAAGACTGTATGAGAGAAAGCACCTCGTTCTCGGGAGACCCGTGTGCGGCTTGTGACCCACAGCCAGTACATAATGTGGGAATCCGGGCGGGATGCCGCTGTGACTCTTCGATGCCCCTGGGCCCTCTACGCCCAACCTGGCAGAGCCGTGAGCCCGCGCCTCTCCTGGACCACTCCTCACTCAGCCAAGAAGGAAATGAAATGAAAGAGCCAAAGGCCACACTTCCCTGGATTGCCTGATCCTGGACAGGGCAAATGTCCTAAGAAATGAGGGTGACTTTGAATTCCTATGAGATGGAGCATGCTTCACATTGATGAGTGTAGAAAAGATGTCCCTGAACCACTCCCTGTCCTACAGACTGAGCGTCATAACCAAGGCAAAAAGCTGCTGCTTTGGACCACTCGAACCATTAAGATTGACTGTTCCTATTTCTTTTCCTAAAAAACCCACCTTTTTGTTGATAAATATGATACATACCTGTTTTTTAAAAATTCGAAACACCCAAGAAGAGCATAGCATCAAAATGACCACCATCCATAAACAAGCCCATGAAAACCCTCTTGGACATGTCTCTCTGCATACATACAGTGTCTCTACAAACACGATTGGGACATAAATGGGAAGGCACTCCACGTGCTGTGGATCGCCTCTTTCCCTTTTTGCTCAGGGTCATGAACATCTTCTCACCTCCTAAGCAGATGTGTATACACTGAATGAGCCGTAATTTATTTAACCAGGCCCATTTCAGCAGTCAGCACGTTGTTTCTAATCTTTCCTTATAAAGGACTCTGCAAGTGACATCACTTTACAGGCAACTTGTATTCTTTTCTACAGTGATCTCGTTAGACTAAATTCCTAGAAGTTGCGATTCCTGGTCCAAGAGTAGGATTCTTTCAACATGTACAGCCCAAACTCTCCTCCAGGAAGATTGTAGCAGTTTGTGCTGCTGCTGAAAGCACCAGTTTTATCTTATCTTGCCCGTGTTGGATTTTAATATTTTTGTTTTTTGAGAATTCCTACATTAACAAATCAAGAGCAAATCTAAGCCTCAATGGATTTTAGTTATTTTACCTTCCGATGTCAAAATTTCAAAGCCTGGAACTGCCCCAATAATGTTTCACCTAGGTTTCTATAGCAGTAGCTGGGGCGCTGGCAGTCACCATTACAGGGTTCTATATAGGGCAGTGACACGAAGTGATTTACTCCGTAAATGGACCCTCTGGCTGCTGAGATAAACCTGTATTGGAGAGGGGTAAAAACGGGACAACAGTTGGGAGCCGTTGGGCAGGAGATGCTGGACCACAGGACCAACGGCTGTGGCAGCAGAGAAGTGGACTAGACAGAGCTATGTTCTGAAAACAGCATCATCAGGACTGGGGCAGAGGTGGGAAGGAAGGGATGACTCTGGGACGACCCCTGGGTTTGCGGCTAGAAAAAAGTGGTGAATACGTAGAGTCTTACACCCCGAGATGGAGAAGACAAGGAGAGGAACAGGTTTGGGACAGTGAGGCTGGAGGGGACCTGAATGGTAAGTATCTGACATCTGCCTTCAGATGAAACAGACTTTCACCATCCCAATTCCCTTCTGGGGATAAGCAGGCATGTGACGTCAGGGTCAAGTCTGGCTGTAATATGGTAAACAAATTACATGGTGTTCACACTAAACTCGAAATGGGTGCTCAGGCCTTTGAAGGGTTTACTAATGGAAAGAAAAACCTTAAGATGCTCGGGGGGAGGGCACTGGAAGGGAGCTGAAGCCCAGTTCTACGTTTGTCTGTTGTCTAGACTGAGGTTCCTTTAACGACTATTTTAAAAATAAAAATGGGTTAAAAACAAAGCTAGAAAACCACTGATAAAGTAAAAAGCTCTATTCATTGAGTCCTGTGCCAGGAGAGGTGCTCGGTGCTGATGATTAAAGGGATTAAAGCCAGTCCCTGCCCATTAAGAGTTTACAGCCTAGTGGAGGAGACACAGATAAGTGAGGGGCACATTTGACAGTCTCGGTCCCCAAACCTGTACAATGGCAGTAAAAGCCCCTACTTACCTCGCGGATGTGCAGTGAGGCTCAAGAGAGATAACGTGTGAGAAAGTGCTCTCTGAAAGTGCCAGATCTATATAATTGTTAACTGGCATTGCTACATTCCCAAGAGAGATTATTGTATGGAATTTTGTTTCCACTTCAGTTTCAAACAAATATATACGGCAGTTAAAGAGAAAATTTGGAATGCCATCATTTCGTTCAGAAGAATTAAAATGCTGTCTACAAACTTTCTATGATAGCGTATTTCAAAAGATTATCTATCTTAATAACATAAAAGGCCGAAAGAATTATTTTGTGCAATAGGCCCTACTTTTCCATAAAGAAAAAGTAACTTAAGCAAATCAAAAGTTAGTGATAAAAAACAGTGAAAGTTGATATGTTCATTTTAAATTGTGTAGAAGAAGAACACTCTGCTAAAGTCACGCTAGGAAGAAGGTACTACTACGCGGAACACTGCAAGATACTTACAGCTGATAAGGCCAAAATTTGTTGTTGAATTGTTTCTTCATCGTTACTATCAACCCATGGTGGCACTGCTGATTCTAAAAGGTTTTTAACAGCAAAGAATAGAGGAAAACAGGTTACAGGGGTATCATACAATCCGTGGTTTGAAAAGTTTCCACATAACTATTTTAGCAACTTATTAATGAGTTCCAAATATGACAATTCATCATAATTCTCAGACTTATATATATATATATAACATTTGGTAACCAAAATCAGCATCGGTAAGGAGAAGGATGGCCACTGTGGCCCTCTACACATGATATCTTGAGAAGGACACATCATCTATGTGGTATTCTGGCATATTCTAATCTATCTAATCATGGAGAATTATCAGACAAAATCCAAATGAGGAGGCATGGTCGATTTAACCAAAAAAAGGTGTGTATGTGTGTGTGGGGGGGGATACTCTTCAAAAACATCAATGATATAACAGACAAAGAAAAACTGTGGAAACGTTCCAGATTAAAGGAGGCTAAGAGACTTCACAAAAAAATGTAGTACTCTACCCTGGACTGGATGCTGTGTTGAAGTGGAAAATGTATAAAGGACCTTACTGCGTCAACTGATGAAATTAGAATGTGAGCATTGCAACAATGTAAAATTTCCTAAAGCTGGACAACTTTAACTATCTAGGTATATGGTAGTAGTTCTCTGTATTGCTTTTATTCTTGCAACTTTTCTGAATATTGAAATTGTTTCCTAATACAAATTTTTATAAAAAGTTACTGTCTTTGACTCATGACAAAAAGTGATAAGGAAGCTGCAAGATGAGCAGTTAGCAACTGAGAAGAGAGTTGTCAGGAGTGAAAGCAAATGAAGAAAGAAATGGGCTAATTGGGAGTGATAAACAGGGCCGGGACCAAATCCTCCGACGCTTTAGAAGTGAAGTGCTAGGAATACCAAGACACCCAACACCCAGCCTGTGTCTCTGGGACTTGCAAGAAAACAAGACGATTACGACTCAGCGCCATTATCATGCCAGATGACGAATGGCAACCGCCTTTAGAGGGGAGTCTCGTGGGGTTTCTGTGGTGACTTGAGAGCACATACTGGACTAGGAGGAGGAGTGGTGGGTGTGTGGTGGGGTATTCAAGGGGTGCGGCTCTATCATCTGAGCCCGGAGCAGGGCAAGAGGGCAGAGCTAAGGCTACGGAGGTGGGGGTTCAGCACAGAAGACATATACGCAGAGGGTCCTCGTATTTTTGCAAAAATAATCCCTTTCACTATTATGCTGCAAGTGTCAAATGGAAGAGACGTCCTATCGTGTGTTAACTGGTAGAAAACTTCAGTGCTGCATGGATGGACACACGGGCAGATGGACAGACAGCCAGCTCATTCTTTAGCTAATTCTAAACAAGCAAATGGTGGCAATTATAATCTAAATCCTGTTCATTATAAGATAAAATAAACATTTTCATACTTAAAAAAAAAAACATTAGTGTAAAGACCCTCTAAAATTTTCCTTGTACTATTTAACATTTTGGTCTCCGTTTTAAGTCTATTTACCTTGGGTAGCTTCTCCTAGCGTTACTTATGCTCAGATAATGAGGTCCTCCCAAGGCCTAAGCTACTGTAATGATAAGACAGACGCCCCTCACACCCCCTTCCTCTGAAACTGCTCTATTTAGATGATCGATATCCTCCTGGCTGTCCAAGCCCATGGACACTTCCTAGTTCTTCTCTCTCTAGGCCAGTTCCCTTCTCTGGAAAATGGAGTTAATAGTAAATACTTCATAGAGTTATTGTGACTGTCAGGCAAACGCGTGAATGTGGAGCTCTTACACAGTGCCTTTCCTCTCAGCTGACCTTGAAATTCTCCCTCTCTGGGCTTCTATTGCTTCGCCGTGAGCTGTTCTCTCTCTTGGCTAAACGGACACTGGTTTTGATGGCAGATCTGTTTCATCGCTTACCAGCTGAGTGACCTTCAGCAAATTACTTACCTTATCTTTCCTTTTATTAAATGAAATAGTATATATGAAGTGCCTGCCACTTAGCAGGCGATCCGAATCTGTCAATCCCTTCCGCTTCTCCCCTCCCCTCCCCTCCCCTTCCCTCCCCTCCCCTAAACACCCCAGACCTCCGCTCATCTCCTCAGGCTTGACAAACTCTTCATTGGGGAACTCACCTTCTCTCATGGTTTTACATGACTTGACTGATAACCCACCTGCAGACAGAATTCTCCTCTACCCCTCGAATGGAAATAAACTGCTGCTGGACCCCATTTAACCAATTCAGAGCAGTGCTGACCAACAGAACCATCTGCAATGATGGAAATATTCTACCCCTGCACTATCCAATATGGAAGCTGCTAGTCCCACGTGGTTACTGGGCATTTGAAATGTGACTAATATGACTGAAGAACGGAATTTTCCCGATGTGTCACATGTGTTCCCCTCCCTGATTTTGTACATGTTCCTTTCACCTGGTTGTCTAATGGGTACCTCAAAACTGAAATCACTTCCAAGCCTTTCACCCCGTGCCCTCGCAATTCCTATCTTAGCTCCTATACCAGGTCCCCGAGCCAGGGTGAATTTTCCACTTCCCATTAATCACTAAGTTATGCTTATTTGTATGGTTTATTTGTCCCAAATTGCTGTTTCATACTTTTGGGTTTACCTAGGCACAACGAATGCCTGACAGGAACTCACCGAGGACTAACTAGTTCTTTTTAAATTTGTAGCCCTGCTCAAACCAACTGAATTATTTTACCCTACTTTTGCCAAATTTAAACACAGTTTTGTGTTTGAGCTCCACTGAACAGTACAAGTAGGCACTTTGAGATGTTATAACTACGAACATTTAAACAAGCATTTGTCAGTAAAGAAATGTGTTAAGTTCCCCAAACCCCCAATAACTTTTCATGGCCCTCTCTCACTCTCCTGGAAAATTCCTTTGTTTTTTCCTCCTGAAGAGAATGGGGAGGAAGCCAACATTTGCTAAGTGTACATGAGACAGTGTACTGGACATGTTATAAGTGTGAAATGCAAGCTTACTCTCTCTTTTTCAGGGCCAGATCCTCAGAGGGGCCATCACTGGCTGGCTTCATCCACCATCCCAGCCGCAGGAAATGATTCTTTCCTTCCTTTAAACCTCAAAGTTTTATGGGTTTGTGTCCCCCACTAGTCTTTGCTCTACCAAAGGATGGGAGCTGTTACTTACACATTTTTGTATTCTCAGAGACTTATTGTGGTGTCTGCATGTAATAGGTGCTTGATAAAACCTAGCAGGTAAGTAAACCGTGTCCAACAAACCTATACTATACCTGATTTTTTTGTATTCTGCTCTTCAACAAATTTTTTCTGTTCCTTCTGGAAATCTCCTATGATCGTCTGTCAAAAAATACATAAAGAGTCAAATTACCTTGAATGGTTTATTAGTAGATAAGAATTACATTCAAGATTTGTGAAGTCTGAAACATTTTATTCATTTTCTTCAAAAAAAAGGATAAAAACGTGATAGTTCCCCCTTTCCACAGTGAGATGGTTTTGAGTTTTAAGTATACAACCCCCTTTAGAATAAGCTATCTAAAGTTTAGGTGATGACTTCCTTAGTTCGAATAATTATCAACATAAAGGAAATTCCCTAGTCCCTTATTTTACTGTAAAAAATGAACAAACTCACTCCTTAGCATCTTAAAAGGGTCGTTCTGAATGAGCCTAGGACTTTAAAAACTTTTCCAAATGATGCAAAAGCATAAATATGATCTTAAAGTACTTACAGTTGAAGATTAAACTCATAATATGAAAAGTTTACTATTACCCAGAGCATCGATATATATTTTACACTATATTAAAATAAAAACCAAGGTTATTTAAATTGGATAATTTATATCACAGCTACTTGTTATACTAAATGAGAAAAGAAACAAGAATCTCAACTATTAATATTTTTATCAAGATATATCATACTTGGGTTAATAAAACTCATAAGGGACAGTATTAGCTGCTAATGAATTTCATAAATTCCTACTACCAAAAGATATTTAAATGTACCTTATCAATGATGTCATCTATCTTGCCTTCTTCGACTGATTTCTTTATAGTTTGTGCTGTTTCGGCAACTGATTCAGTTAATTTCTTTGTAGCCGCAGTTGCAAAGTTAAATAGATAGTCTGTAAAGAGTAAAAAAAAAGTCTATGTTCAAGTACAATGGTTATTGTGTTTTTAACTGCTCCCTTAAAGAGGTCTAAGAAGAATCTTAAACCACAGAGCATGTTCCTTGTTAATTAGGACTGGAAACAAAAAATGAAGAACACTGAGAGTACTACCCTTTCTTGGTGGATTAGCCATCCTTATGGGGCCTTCTGTTCATCTCTTTCAAAGACCCTTAAGCAAACTCCTCAGTTTCCCCCAGTAGCTGTTTCAAACTTGTGTTGCCCTTCTCCAGTCCCTCGCTCTAACTTACCTCAGTAAATAATCTTCCCTCCAACTTAACAAATAAGATCAAGGCTCCTTTTTACTTTTCTTCCTTTCTAGACCTTAAGTATCCCATCTTTATTTTCTTCTTCTTCCCTCCTGTTCAAAGAAAAAAATGCCCCTCCTTTCTCAGATTAACCCATCCCATGATAAATCTGGTGGATTTTAATAAATAGAAATCTTGGCAAGCCCTAATGTAAATATAAATCCTTCTTAACGAATAATAATGAGCAAATACGTAGAACAAAATTAAAACTGAAAGACACAAACTTTCAGCTTTCCAAAACAAAATGAGAACAAAACTAACTTTCCTGGAGACCTGAAAAGACATGTATGTCAAGGCTCTATTGCACGAGGATATAAAGGCCTATATGTAGAAAAATATCCTGTCGAAGTCTATACTCTGCACAATCTGGGCCACAGGAAGTGACCCAGGTAGCTGGACCTGCTGGGGGATGCTCCAAGGCAACTGGCCTTTGAATCTCATCCCCTGGGAAAGACTAAGTTGGCGCAGTCTTGTTTCTGCCACTTGCACCTGCTGAGGGGGTGGGGGTGGGGGTGCGGTGTTTGTGTGTGTGACTCTCACAAGGCTCAGACAGGGAGAAAGTCCAGTAAGAATGGCAAAGGGAGCTGGGCCTACCTGGTTAACTTCTCACTCTGCGTGGCAGCACTTGCACAGAATCGGGCAACTTGTACCCGGAGCAGCAGTACTGCTCAGTGACCATCTCTCCCACTTCCCATATCCCTTACCATGAAACGGTCTACTTTCTCCCACTGTGTCTGGTGGCGTCCATCTATCAATGACAGCAACACTCCATTCTAACTACACCACAGGTCCCCACTCCTATTCTACATTCGCGACCACAAGAAATTCTTGAGTTTCTCCGAGGAGGCCTGAAATACATCATTCCATGGTTTGAAAAACTTTCATCTGTCCTTCCTTTACCTGGCCAACTATACACATCCTGTGGTCTCTGCACACGTGTCACTTCCTGGGATGTGTTCCCTGGCTCCTTGACTGGAGCAGGCACCCGAGATGTGTTCTCTTGGCACCTACGTTGCCTGATCAACAATATTCATGACACTCTACTGATTGATTACCTGGTGAATCTATCCTCTCAGCTAGACTTGGGCAGGGCCCAAGGCTGTCTGCTTTGCCGACAGAATGACCCGTAAATATTTACTGATGGATGAATGGGGAGTGACATAAAAGTCCTGAGCTCAGCGAGATCGCGAGATCCCTCATTTCTCTTCGGCTATGACTACTTTACTTGCCCAGAGTGGTATGATAAAATGGGTAGACGGCCGCACTTTGTAAAAATATTCTTTGCAGATAAAGAAATCTAAAGTTCTAAAACAGCAAGGTTACCTTTAAGATTTCTCAGGAATACATTTTGAACTAGAACTGACTTTTTTTTTCCCTAAGGGAGGACTGTCATTTAAAAACTGGTATTTTGGCATAACAATCTCAACTCTCAGACTTTAATGACTCCGTGGGTGGATACGCTGAACCCACTGAACATGGAAGAACACAGTTTTGGGCTCAAAGAATGTCCAGTGATAAACAAAAGATTTAAAGACAACCAGAGGAGCAAGATTATTCATGAAAAAGAGGCACTCGAAGGGGGAGAGAGAAGGTCTCCCAGGAGTAAGTAAAGAGTGGCCCAGATTCCAAAGTCAGAGCAAAGACATCAACTGACACCAAGTTAAAGATAGTTTTTATTAAATGGTTAGGAAAAGTTCAGACTAAGATAAGAGTTAACAGGAAGTAACAGGAGTACAATGTCAACTTTTGGAACTTAGGCACTAGAGAAAAGGAAGTAAAGCATCTGTGAGTGGGTCCGCCTCCACAACTTTAAGGAAGGAGGGGGCAGATCGCAGACACTGAAAGCAGTCATTTTAGTTTTACGACTATCCTGGAAAGAGCAGGTATAATCTGCCTAGTTTACAGGTAGGGAAGCTGAGGCTCACGGAGGATAAATTATTCGGAGGATAAATGATTTCGTGCATTATGATGGGGCAGACCCACCCCATTAACCATCTGCCCAATAGCCTATGCCAGGACTTCTTTCTTGCTAAAGAAACCTCAATTTTGATGGGTGCTCATCAAACCTGAGGGTGGTCTTGGAGACCCTGGATGCAAATAATCAAGGTCTTCTCATTAAGCCTGTTTGTTGGACTTTCTGTTAATTTACAGCTGAATTTTTCTGTAAGTGGCAAATGATATCCCAATAAAGACAGTAAGTACTGTAGGAAACTCAAAACACAGGCTATCTGCCTCTGGAAGGCAAGCTGGTGGTGGAATCTCATACTGCCTCAAGTCAGATGAGCAAGTGATAAGGGCTTGCAGAACAGAATGGAATGATAAGGGTAAAGAAAAGCAGGAATGTTCTCAAAGGTCAGAAAACAGAAAAGTTTATCAGAGTAAAGAGAGGAAGGTAGAGTTAAAAGCTTGCTGTTAGAATGGGAAAATAATCAGTGGTTTCTAAGGCTTATATGCCTTAGAATATTAATGCTCTTATGAAGAGGCTGGTTAATTTTTCAAAAATACTATGTTTCGTACAATTTTAGAATCTTCGTGTTGGAAGGGACTTCGGAGGTTACCGAATTCAACCTCCTACTCAGATAGTCCCACTTCCAGGGATGGGGAGGGCAGGACTTCGAAGGGCAGTCAGTAATTACTGTTATCCATCTCTAATTCAGAATTGGGGATTTTACCTCTCTAGATGTGCATTTTCTTATGCACACACTAACTTCTGGAGCTCTCTTAGTTGTAAACTAAGTTAGGCATGTAGAACTTGAAATGCACTTTCCCTACAGAAAAAAGAGGAGGATGGCCTAATTAACACAGTTCCACTGCAAATACTAAGAGCGCTTTTCAAAGGAGAAGGAAGAAGAGGCGACTTTGCCTCTACTCCTGGGCATGCACTCGCCTCAGGGACGGTTTTGAAAAAGCCAAAGCTCATCTTTGGCCACCCTCCTGCTTATTGAAACTGTGCAAATAACATACCTCTCAGGATCAATATGTAGAAATAAAAAATATCTGATCATCTCTCTTGTCTTTCTGAAGATTTGTGTATAAACTAGAACCTTTACAGCTTTTTAAAATCACATAAATATCAGAGCCAAAACAGCTCTCATTCATTTGGAAACTTTAAACTTCACAATGTCTGTGTGGGCAGGGAAGGGGAGTACTTGCATCTAAACTAAGCTTTTCCAAACAGCAAGAGTCTGGTGAAGAAAGAGATTGCAGCATTAAGCTGCAAAGTAGACATCCATACCGAATACGTTTATTAAAAAATATTCAGAGGTCTTTATTACTAAATACCAACATGAGGTTCCAATAAAGCCCTAAATTTTAAGAAGCTACTTTTGATACTCCCCTGAGATAAATGAAAATGGTTCTGTAAGTTCTATGAAATCAGGTAAACCTCCATATCCTGCTTTTCCTAATATGGCCCGCTTTTATGTATCCCAACATTCTAAAATGGCCTTTCTGTTCTGGTCAAACCCATCTCATGACTCTCCAACACTCCGAGCTCATGTCTTCCCAAGTTTCTACACAGGAAATAATCATTCCCTCTTTAGTGATTTTTATTACACGGCATTCAGTTTTGTTTCTCTTGTGCACTGTTTGGGGGCCTGAGATTATGTACGGCCATGATTTGATGTTATGTCTGTTTTCCCTGCCCCACCGCTTTGTGAATGTTAGAGCTTTTCTTAAATACATGTGTGTTTCTTCACTCTCAGGCTCCAGATTCCTCTAGTGTAATCTTTACCTTTTAGATTTTTAAAAATGCTTGTTAAATGTAATACCTACCTTTGCTTCAGTTTTCTCACCTGTGCTGGGCTTCAGGACCGACCTTCTCAAAGACGTTTTTGTTGACTATTAAGCCTACCAAAAAGTCTCTTTGGAATCAGAATGACTAGAGTATGTGTTTATCCTTCTAACCCTACTTTTACCCTCTTCCCTAACTATGCAGTAAACTCGGGGAAGAGCACTGGCTTTGGAATGAGACAGGCCTAGGTTCAAATTCCACTGCTACTGCGTCCTATCAGTATAACTCAGGGCCAGGATCTCTGGGCTTGTTCTCCCAATTCACTGGAGTGTTTAACACAGATGAAATGATATGTCGTTCGCAAAACATCTAGTACCGAAACTTGCACATTACAGGCAAAAATTGGCAGGAAAAAGGTCCCACCTAAAAAGGAAACGAGCCTGACCGAGGCCTTCAATAACCGTGTCAATTTACTTCGGACAATAATACATTCTGCTCTAAAGGTAAAAGGGCACTTTTTCAACCAACTCAAGCTCTCCAACGGCCCCTGACCTAGGGGTTGGAGGTTGTGGAGGCGAAAGTTGGTTAAGTTGAACAAAGAAAGATTCGACGAGTAAAACCTAACGACACGGGGCCCCATCGCTTTATTACGGCGCTGCTGCCAATGTTTACGCTTCGCAAAGAATGACAACTCACCAGGAACTTCAGGCACAGGATTTGACGGCTAGATGAAGCTTCGGCCTTGCCGGTCATCGACCTCTCCCGTCGGGAAAGGTCCGACAGACACACCTTCTTTCCCCGACCCCATGCCACCCCCCGCCAGTCCCGCCCGCGCCACACGGGTGTCAAAAGGAAGGTTGCGGGCACTCCCGGACAGTCCCTGGTCCCGGGGCATACTTACTGCCGAGACCTCTGGCCTGGTGAAGGAGCTCCGGGTCCCCGGCTTGCTGCGACTCCTCCTCGGCCGACTCCGCCACCGCCTCGGAGGTCTGCTCTGGTGGAGCTTCTGCCTCGGGCTGCCCGTCTCCATTGGACTGACGGTCATCTTCCGCCAGCTGCTGCAAGCCAAACAAACTACTCAGACTGCGGAACATCTCGCCCGCGGAGCCGCTGCCGCGGTCCCGGTCACCCGAGACCCGAGCGGCGACGCCTTCGCAACCCGCGCCTCCGGAGGAGATGGCAGGAAGTGCGACCCGCGAGTAGCTTTCTACCCGTCTCCCCGCCTCTATGGCAACGCCAACGCCGGCCGCGCGTGCGTCACTACCGGCCGGAGGCCCCGCCCCCGCCCGTGTTTATTTCGTTAACGCTGACGCGCGCGGGCAGTGGGCAGAGGGTTTTTCTCACCGAGTCCCGCCCCGCCCCCCTTTCCTCCAGCTCCAGCTTTGTAGTGACTGTCCTAGGCGTGTAAAACAGCATCTTTGTCACTCTAAGCAGCTTGGCTGTTGACCTAGCCTCGTTTGTGCAGGTCCAGCTAGGCTGGACCCCTGGAAGTGGTATCTTTAGCTTCCTCCTGAGTCACAAGCAAAACTAGCCCAGGCCCTCTACGTCCAACTACCAAGTTATAGGGAATACAGAGGAAAGTGTTAAAGGACACCATGAAATGCAAGCAGCAGAATCTAGGCTGTGGGAAACCATAGGACAAATGACATTAAAATTGCAAGGAAGGAGAGAAGGGGAACCCTATCGATAAAAAACGCTTTAACACATAATGCATGGCACTTTGTGGATTTTATTTGCATCCTAATTCAAACACATGGGGGCGGGGGAATATGACTTCATAAGACTTGGAAATTTGGGCACTGGATAGATCATGAAATTATGGAATTGTTAAATTTTCAAAATTTTAATGTAGAATACACATAAAATTGACCACCTTAGCCATTTTTAAGTGTAAAGTTCAGTAGTGTTAAGTACATGCACGTTGTTATGTAACCAATCTCCAGAACTCTTCCTGTTGCAAAACTGAAATTCTGTATCTATTAACTCCTCATTCTACCCTCTCTCCAGCCCTTGGCAACCAAGCTACTTTCTGTATAAGTTTGATTACTTCAAGAACCTCATATAAGTGAAATCGTATCATATTTGTCTGTGAATGGCTTATTTCATTTAGCAAATGTCCTCGAGGTTCACTCATGTTGTAGCATGTGTCAGAATTTCTTTTAAATTCTGCCTTAAGAAAGGCTACGTTATTAAACACTTTGTAGATTAAAAAGAAATCAGATTTTCAAATTTAAAATTATCTGCATACTAGGAAATAGAACTGTGTTATATAAACAATTGGGAGAATAAGAATGAAGTTTTCCATCATTTTCATTTTACGAATTGCCACCTGTGAAAATGGTTTTTGCACATTATTTGTGTTTCTCTTTGCATATGAAAGAATTTTCTGTACTATGTAAAATATGGAGCCCATTGTACCTTCAGCCATTTGAGACTGTACACAATGCTTCTTATGTAACTGGATTCTTTTTACTTTCATGAAGGCGGTCGGTCGGACGGTCCATGCCTGACATTCACCAACCACCTTAAATTTATTTCTTAAGGAAAAAAAAAGGCTACCTTAAAAAAAAGACTGAATAACATTCCATTGTGTATATACCACATTTTGTTTTTCCATTCATGTGTCGATGGACATAGGGATCGCTAATTTTTATAATTTTTAAAGCGTGGTAATGGGGTGTGTGTGTGTGTTTAAAGAGCCATACTGAGATATTGATCAATGAAATGATAGGATGGCTGACATTTGCTTCACATTAATACAGGATGGGGGGAATGAGTGGTGATATAGACGAAACAAGCCTGGCCATGGGTGGATGATTGTTGAAGCTGGGTGGTCATACTATTATGTCTGCTTTCCTATATATTTAACTTTTTCCATAATAACACACAAATGAACAATATCGATGACAAAAACCAAAGTGGCCAAGTGAACAACTACCCTTTTGAAGAACTTATTTCCCAAGCAATCTGTTGGCAAAGAAAACCCATTATTCCTCCTCCTCCTCTTACCATTTTGACAAGTGTATCTTAGTTCCAGTGAGAATGTGGGTGACAGATTACAGTTTGATTTCTCTGCTCTCCAGTTTTCCAGACTGAGGTATATTTGCAATTCGGGTCTAGGACTTTAGTTTAACAAGCCCAACCTGTTTTGTTTTGTTTTTCCAAACAGCTTTATTGAGATATAATTCACATGCCATACAACTCATGTTGTAATATGTGTTACCGGTTTAAAGTGTACAATTAGATGGTTTTTGGTATATTGCACTATTAAGTTTTAAAATGATAGTAAATTATATATAACAAAAAATTGCCATTGTAACTACTTTTAAGAGTACAATTCAGGGGCATTAATGACATTCCGACCTGTTTTTAGAGTCTGGGTGTTGATTCAGCTGTGAAAACTAGGAGACATCTGAGGATCAATGCCTTTTTAGAATTTATTAAGTCAGTGAGAACCTGAAAGTGGTTAACACTTTCCAGAAAAAGGATATTTGATTCGAGTGTGATTGGAATCAGCCTGGAATTTCAGTCAGAAGCCTAGGAAGGAGGTTCTAACTCCAACAAGTAGTAGGTGAATACCTTTGACTTATTTCTTCACCTCCAAAAGGAATATAGTGCTGGCCCTTTCAATAGCAGAGATGGCCCGGCTTATTCAGCCTTATTTTTGCTTCATCCCCAGGAGCAACCAAAACCATGGTGAAGGCTGTGTTCCTCAGGGGACAGACAGTTTTACAATCATTCTGAAAGGTAACTTCCTCAAAATAAAAGATTTAAAAAACTACAAACAATCGACTTAACAATGGACTTCTTTTCCATCTTCTTTTTTTATCTTCAACGCTATGCTAGTCGCAGGCCATGAATAAACAACTTGTTGAATGAGGAAGCACCCTTATCCCACAGAAATCAGTCTAAACCCTCTCATCAAATTGTTTTTCCTACAGCCATGCCACCATGCACAAGCCCGATCCTGTCTGATCTCCTAAGTTAAGCAGGATGTCAGACCTGATTAGTACTCAGATGGGAGACCTAGGAAGACCAGGTGCTGTAGTAGTAAAAAATAAAAAATAAGGAATTGAAAGCTGACAAGGTCCTTGCAATCTGTGAGGAAAACCAAGTGTTGCCTCATCCAAAAAAATAAAAAATAAATTTAAAAGGATTGTTTTTCTGCTCACTTTTGTTTCATTTTAAATTACGAATACAATAGTTATAATACCCCTTTGTATTCACAAAGTATCTTTCCTTCATTAGCCTCATATATTAATAGACTAAGATAAAGATGAGGCCCTACATCCTGTGGCGAAGAGTCTGTCTTTGGGGACAAACATTTTCTACTGATGTCAAGCGAAAGTAGTGTTTGCCACCCCAAAATAGGCCTTTTGAGATACTGATTACATTAAGCTCGTTATTTTCAAGAAGCAAGACTCAGAAAGAACCTTTGACTATTCCCCTAACTGCCTAAAAGAATTTAGATAAAGGGCCTGCTCCAAGTCGGGAGACAGCACAGATAACTACAGTTTAATATAAACTAATGTGTGATAGACAGAGAGGCCCATTTGATCCAAGTCTTCTGTGTCCCATTGTTAAACATAGCCCAGCAAAGATCTATTTACCAGCATTTGCTTTTCCATCTCCATGTGAATTGCCTTCCTGCCCTTTGAAGTCCCGCAAACAACCTACCTCCCTCCTTCTCTTAGCTCACGATGGCATATAAGCCTTAATTGTCTGCTCTGTCCTCAAATCTCATATTCTTATGGAACTTCTGCATACCCATATATAATAAATTTGGTCATTTTGTCCTGTCAATCTGTCTCATGTTAATTTGATTATTAGTCCAGCCAGAACTTAAAAGGGTAGGAGGAAAAGTTATTTTCCCTCCTGACAATGTCCTGGCTTCGCTACTTACATTAACCAATGCACTTTACATCTCTGAGCCTCAGGTTCTTCATTACAAAAAGAAGATCCTAGTAACTGTCCTGGTTGTAAAAAAGAAATGAAGTACTGAAATGTGAAAGGGAAGCTTACATACATAACGGTGTTAAGTATTACTATTAATGTCAACCCGTCTCACAAGCATCCTTTCCAACTGGGTCCTCTGGAAAACTGATTTCATAGCAAACTCGTCTATGCCTCCAGCCTTTTTACAAGGTGTTTCCTCCTTAAACATTTGTTTGTTTGTTGGCTTTATGGAGACGTGGGTCTCCCTTCCAGTTCCTGCTGAATGGAGCCTCTGCTCATTTTCCCAGAAGTTGACATCGTTATTGCCAGCTCTTTACTGCTTCTTCCATGACACTGCTCTGTCATCCATAGGGCGCAGAAGCTCTCTTTGGTTTTGAAACTCATTTAACTTTGCCACACAACACTCCACCCTACCTTGCTGCTGTCTTCTATTAGCTTCAGGGTCACTCTTCCACATTCGCTGAAGAGTTGGTTTCTTAGCCTCAATTGACTCCTCCAAGTTCCACCGTCCTTCCAGGGCCTTCGATGAACCATACTGGCTTGGTGGGTCTAGCCCAATGCCAGTGACGCCCATCTCACCTGACTCTGAGAGTGGACATCACTTGTAAAATTCTGAATCTTTAAGCAGGAAATGAAATGGGCCATCTCTTGCAGAGTTAATCTTTTTAGGAAACCTAGTTTTCCTCCCTCCTTTCTTTGGAAAAAGGTCCTCTCCCTCAAATCTTGATAATTGCCCTGGCGACTCAGACCCTCTGGCTATTGATAAGAGTCATCAGCCCATTGTTAAGCAGAAATGGTGTTAAGCCAGGCAGGGCCCTTAGAATCTGAGGAGGGAGGGGACTTTAAGCCAAAGGTCTTTCTTTTCACTCTTTAAGAAACGTATTAACCAAGCCTGTTTCCCTTTACTCACTTAATAGGCAAATCAATAACAGAAATTAATAGATGTATGATTGAAATAACAAATTTGTATCTTCTTTTCTTTGTCTAGGGACTGAGGTGGCACTTCAGCAGGAAACCCAAGACCCCACTCTGAATGAGACAGAAAGAAAAAAAGCTCCATGAAACACCCCTGTAGTCAGGGACTACGGCCATTCTCAGCAGGAAGCAGATACGGAAGAAGAGACCTCCCGTCCCTCAACATCCATACCAATAATAAGGGGGTTCATGGCTCTTAGAAAAGAGTTAGGCAGGAATGTTAGTTAGGGGGTTTCGGGTCTGCCTGCAAAGACACTGAGGTCATCCTATCCTAGAAGGGGTCCGCCATAATCTGCACACAATTAAGCAACCCAGAAACAAGTAAGCAGAGAATTAGGGGCCAATTTAAGCCAGTCACTGGCACCTGCGCAATGAAGACCCCAATGACCTTCAACTCAGCTGAGTCTCATTATACCATCATTATAATATGATGCATATGCCTGGAAGTTCATTAATACATTATAACAGACTGAATTCTGGGAACAAACATGCGCAGAAAGCAAAATGATGAATCACTGAGTCCTGTCAATCTTAGTTGTCAATCAAGGAAGTCCACCCTAAGTAACCACCCACAGCAAAAAAGGGATAAAAACCCCGAAGTCTTTGTTACCAGGCCTTTTGAGCCACGCTTCTTTTGCTCTAGGTCCGCTTTCCCATCTGGAAGTGTACTTTCCCTCCTAATAAAATCTTTCTTTCCAACTTTATTTCGTTGTCTTGCTCAATTCTTTGTTGGAGACTTAAAGACCCTAGACGAGGCGCCGGGAGAAGACCCCACTCTCCGGTAACAACTCCATTTCAGCGGAATCATCCTGAAGTGCTTCCTCTTTGACGTCTTCAACACCAACACCACACTCGGGTGACAACTCAACAGTTTCTTCATTCCCATGGGCCCTTGTCTTTGGTCCCTCTCTTCTTTCTCCCAATTTATCAGCTCCCTGCTGCTCTTTCCTCTGTGGGCTATTAACTACCTCTGGTGTATTAACTACAATCACATTCCTTCATTGTGACCTCAACTTCCTCACTCTTGTCTTTCTATTCTACTCAAACAGCAAACTATTGTTTTATCATAAACGTATGTTTAGATACGTACCTGTAGATATCTTGTAACATTATATCTGGATATCATTGCACAATTACGAATTTTACACTCTGCTAGGTATTCAATGACACTTGTCTAACTTGGCACTCTAGTGAGTTATACCAGTTATTCAAAATTTTCAACACTATTCTACTTCTATTTCACTCCAAACCCTTCTATTGCTCCTTAGAGCCTTTCTCCTTCAGTGGTTTGTGTGTGTACTTCCCTCAGCCTTAACCACCTCCTTTCCCATCCTCCAAAAATATTCTTAAGTTACTTGGTGAAGCCTTGATTGTCCACCCTCTGTATTTTTTTTTTTTTACAGGGGCATTGTTCTAGGAACTTTACTGATTCCAACAGACCTGTAGAGCCTCTCAGACCCTGAGCCCCTCAAAGGCAGGCGCCCTGATTTATTTTGGTCCTTTCTTCTGCACTCCTGTAGTTCCTCGAGCGCTGCAGGGGACCCACAAACGTCTGTGACCGTGAGGTTCTTTACAGTGGTGAGAGCACGACCAGACGACCCAAGCTAGGGGCTCGGTGTGCCGAGAGGGGCCGGGACTTGGCGGGAACGTGGCATTCACCTGGGTCCCCGAAGGGCCTCTGCTGAGCGAGCCGCGGAGGGGAGGAGCAGCCCTCGGGTAGAGCGCGGCCTGAGGCCAAGTGCGTCCAGGGCAGAGGGTGACGGGAAGCTGTGCCGGAGGAGTCACTTTTTCGAAGCTGGTTTTGTTGCGTTGCACAACCCCGGGTGCAAATCCAAGCTCACCGGCGTGAGTCAGCTGGGCCGGCGGCGGCAGGAGAGGAAAAGGTGGGGCGAGGAGGGCGCCGCGCACCCCAAGGCCTGCGCCGGCGGCGGGAAGGACCCGTGGGCGACTCGAGACACCTCTAGCGGCGGCCCCCTCCCCAGTCCCACAGGTGAGCGCGGGCGGGCCGCAGGGCGGATCCCGTCGTCCCCACCCGCCACCGTCCCGGCGCCACCACCACCGCGCAGGTAACGCCCGCCCGACCCTTCCCTGGACCCTCAGGGCCTTCGCGCCGGGGCCACTCGCCTCCCCAAGGCCTCCCAGCCCGCACCCCAGCTTCAGTGCGCACGTGAGGCCGAGCGCCTTTGTCCCCTCCCGGATGGCGCCCGCACCCAGTCCGAGAGGGACGGGCGGGCGGTCCCATGTCCGCACCCCGCGCACGCATACCCAGGGGATGCGGGGCCGGAGCCGCCCCGCGGGTTCCCAGTGCGATCGGAGCCCGCCTTGCTGCGGCCGCGGCCCGGGGTCGGTCACGCCGCGTCTCCGGGGTGCGCTTCTCCCCTCCCCATTTCTCGCAGGCCTCGGGAGCCCCGAGAGCCCCGAGATGGCGTTGGCGGAAGTGAAGCCCCGCGCAGAGTGAAATGGCCCTTCGGTACGCTCCTCGCCCAGCGCGCTCGTTAAACAACGACCCTCCTGTTTCCCCCTTAGTAGCTTGCCAAAGTACGCTGCTGCTGCGGAATAGCTTTCTTTTTGCAATAATTTTTACGAATTAGGTGTGTAATTTACGTACAATAAAAAGGCCCCATTTTATGTGTGCAGATCGGGGTCTGACAAATTATACATCCGTGTAACCACGACCCCGACACAGACGTAAACGATTTCCATCACTCTAGAAGGTTCCCTCGGCCCCCTTCCAGGCAATCCACAACCCCCATCCATTTCTATCATAGCTTAATTTTGTCTATTCTAGAACTTCTTAAAATGGGATCTTTCAGTAAGTACTCTTGTTTCTAACATTACGTTTTAAATGGCTGTCGTTGACAAGGTGTCTCTTGGTGATTCTGATGTTTTCAGTTGTTCTAGGCCTGCACTGTCCAGGGTGGCCACCACTTGCCACAAGTGGCTCTTGAACATGAAATGTGGCAAGTCTGAATTGAAATGTGCTGTGAGTAGACACATCTGATTTTGGGAGACAGTACAAAAAAAAAAAGCATGTAGAAACAGTGAAACTATTTTGGATACATTGGGTAAGATACAATTATTAAAATTAACTTCATCTGTATCTTTTTTAGTATGGCTACCAGAGAATTTAAAGTTACGCAGGTGGCTCATGTAATGTTTTCGCAGTCGCAGGAAAGCAGACAGTGTAGCCTTAGATATTCCGATTTTCCATTTCGTTCTGCTCACTGCATATAAGTAAATGAAAACATCAGTCTTCACGTGGGGAAAACAGGTCCATTCAAGTAAGTAACTTAAGACCCTACCATTTCCTACAGTTTTAAAACTTTATTTCAAACTTACTCGTTTACTTAAAAGGAATAAAAAGGACCAGGTGTCTCTGGTATTAAGTGACATGTTAAAAGACTTTGTAAAATATCTAATGTGCTTTTAAAAAAAAAATAGTTGAGGTGATATATTCAATTTTATATCCTGCTCTGTTCACGTAACATAAGCACATCTTATATGAAAAAATTCTTTGGATTTTTGATAGCCACATAGTGTGACTTCACATGAATGCACTACAGTTTTCTATGGCATTTTTTGATTTTGCTAACTTTTACAAATAGGAAGTCATTTTAGTAGTGTGACAGTGCCAGAATAAGGTATGATTATGGCACTGCTTCTTTACCCCTTGCACAGAAAAGGTGAAGTTCAGGAGGGCAGAGACCTTTTCACTCCCATTTCCCCAGGACCTGGGAACGCGTCAAGCATATAGTAGACATTCAGTAAACATTTGCGAGTTGATTGAATCAATGAGTAGGTGGCTCTGAAATTAATAGCTAACTTCATTTAGCACTTGGGCACCCTCTTGTAAATGCCCACACACCTCTGTGAGGCAGGCATGATCTCTGTGTACTACATAAGTAGAGAAAATTGAGGTTTAGAAAAGTTGAAGTCCAGGGGCAGAGATATAAATGACAGCATGTGAATCCAGGCTGGCTGACTCCAGAGGAGGGACACTTATCAAAATAGAAGAAATCAACAGTAAGATGAGTTAGGGAGGGCTGTGAAGAAATTACACTGTCATGACTACCTGGGCCACCAGGAGTGGAAAGAGAGAAATATTCAGGTACATTTTGGATCTACAGGGGGAGCATTCTGGGTTTGGATTAAGAATTTTTTAAGCTCAATCTAGCTCTGAGTGGATGGCCAGGTGGCTAGGGAAGAGAATGACATTGAAGGAGATCAGCTGTATTTGTAGAGGCAGGCCCAGGGACTTGGGGGAAGCCATTTGGGATGGGACATGTGTATTGTATTGTGGATGGCACGGTTTATTTGCCCTGACCACAATCAGCTAGTTCAAATTGAACTCACAGCTCAGAATTGAGATAACTTTACACCTTTAAGTTAAAATAGTTTGCTTTGAACGATAAGCAGCGGAAACGACAAAATCAGGATGGGCATTCCTTTGAGGAGGGCGGACAAATAAGGTAATTGAAATCATTCCTACCTGATTGCATTTGTACTTAATTTTCAAGTATTTAAAAATGTGAATTACAATAAAAAGGATTTATTATTAGGTTTTGTTACTCTTTTTTTTTTTTCAGTTCTTATTTTTTGTTAGTGGTCTTAGTTGCCCATTTGCCATCCATGATGACACAGATAATGCTGTTAAGGCTTACTGTCATGTACATGGTACAATGGCAAGCACGGAAGGCCTCTAAGCAGGCTCAAGGGAAAAACTAGTCCTCAAAGAAAATCAAGTAGCTATTGGCTTCCTGTCTGCCTCTCAAATAAAAAGGCTTGAATCGGACAGCTACAAAAGTCAAAATTTCCTTACGACATAATATTTTCCCTTTTTTCCTGCCTGGATATTCCTGCTTGGTAAAACCAATAGGTAATGAAATAAATTCAGTGTCTGGCATGCCTACTTAAGGAGGACACATTTATTATTAATAGTGATGGTAACAGCTAACTTTTACTAAGTTCTTACTATCTGTTAATAAAGGGGTTGATTTTGACCCCTTCCAAACCAGGCATCGGCAAACATTTTCTGTAAAGGCCAGGTAGTGAATATTCCAGGCTTTGCAGGCCAGAGGTCTGCTACACAGCTCTGCCATTGTAGCGAGAAAGCGACCATAGACAATATGTAAGTCAACAGATATGAAGTTTGAGTTTCATACAACTTTCATGTGTTACGAATTATTACTCCAGCTTTTCTAGCTGATTTAAAATGTAAAAAAACATTCTTAGCTTGAGGAGCTAAGAGCCAGCAAGTCCATCAGCGAGTAAGGCCGGCGCGGGCCCTTTAAGAGGACCGCCCGTGACTCCTACACTCCTCCTCTCAGCCATAATCTGCTGGTTTTCACAGCCATAGGTTGTGCAGACTTCTCTCCCTGGCACTGGAACCCCTCGCTCTTCAAAGGGACCTCCACAGACAGATTTCCCTCCTGATTCTGAAGCATCACACGTGGGTGAGAGTACAGCCCGGTCTGCGTCTCTGCCCCTTCTTCCAATCTTGAGTGGCCTCTTCTGTGTGTCCCCAGTTGTAAGACTTCTGTTCAGCTAGACGTAAGGCGATTCTCAATAATGGTTGATCTGTAGTTGTAATTTTGACGTGGTCGTGGAAGGAAGTGAGCACAGCGTTTACCTACTTTGCTCTCTCTTTTTAATGCCTACAGCTTCTGCTCTTCCTAGGTGGTCTCCCATCCAAGGACTAACCAGGCCCGACCCTGCTTAGCTTCCGAGATCAGACAAGATCAGGCACGTTTAGGGTGGTATGGTCGTAGACCCTACTTTGCTCTCTTAAAGCCTCTTCCCCTGAATAATATTCTAAGGGACTTGTATTTTTTTTCCATTTCACAGAAGAAGAAACAGGCACAGATTGGATTAGTCACTTGCCCAGGTATAGCTTGTACAGATCTGTCTGACAACGGCACCTGATCTCTTATAAATTTTACCATTCTCTGAATCCCAGAGAAATTTATCATGATAAAAATTGTCGCATGATACAGTTGGGGTAAATGGAAAATCAGGGCAATGAAGCCAGAAACTGATTGCAGAAAGCCACAGCTTCCTACATATTGACAAACATTAAAAACCAGAAGATAAGACTTCGTTTCAAAGGTTTCCAATATTTAGTTTAGATAGAAAAATGCTGTGGAGTTCTGATTGGAGGTTCTGATTTAACTTACTCTCTGCTTTACTGGTTTGAGAACATTTTTCTCTTCTCTGACCCTCAGTGTTATTACCTTTCAGATTTTATCTGGGTGCTGGCACCCAGCCATTCCTCTTCCAATGAAGTACATCCTGGTCACTGGTGGGGTCATCTCAGGCATTGGGAAAGGGATCATTGCGAGCAGCATTGGGATGATTCTAAAATCATGTGGACTCCGAGTTACTGCCATCAAAATAGATCCCTATATCAATATCGACGCGGGCACTTTTTCACCTTATGAGCATGGTATGAAAGAGAAACATTTCCTTATAAAGTACTGGGTTAAGTTGAAGTTCATTCTTGTGTTTTGGGTAATTTCTTTAGGATAGAGTTCCAGAAGTAATGCTGCTGGATCATACATTATGAATATGTGAATGTTCTCATGGTCATTGATACATTGCTGATGACATTCCAAGTCAGTCCACTGTTTTGGGAAACTGTGTGAGGACACCATTTCCGTTGTACCTTTTGCAGTGTGAATTATGTTTTGTTTTATTATCATAAAGGTAATGTGTTTCTCGTAACATTTCATTGTTAAGAGAAAAAGACAATATAGAAACACTGGCAGTTATATTGACAATATAAAATGGCATGAAGAAAATAAAATTTATTGATTTCCCACTTTTTGGAGTGACTATGTACATATTGATGTACATAGTAATTATCTTTAAAAGGGCATTAACCATTACATATTTTACACAGAAGCAGGAAAGTACGTAAGTCACGTCTATCTCTTCGTGAAATGAACATACTGTGTTATCCAGCCCCCAGATCAAAAACCAGAAACCCCCCTTTGCCCAAAACCACCAGAGTTAACTGCTATTCTTTCTTCTATCACCATAGATTAGTTTTGCTTGTTTTTGAACTTTAAATGAATTGAATCTTATAGTCACATTATTTTTGAAATCTAATTTCAAAAAGAATATACCGTAAACATTTTTATGCATTCTGTACTCTTAAAGGCTGCACAGAGTCTGAATACTAGGAAATAATTTCGAATGTTTTGATATAAACAACACTGTGAAGGATGGAGATCTTTAAAATTCATTTTTTTAAACACTTAAGTGCAGAATTTCTGATTTGGCAGGTAGTTATGTTTTTTAGGCTTTTGATACATAATGCATATTGTCAAAGGTTTTTTAGGTTCAGGATCCCTTATTTATAACTGTAAAATCCAAAAAGTTCTGAAAATTTAAATTTTTTCATAGGTTTGTGGCTATTTTATAGTCTTTTTTTTTTTCAAAAGTTTTGAAAATTGAAAAATATAAAACTGGGACTATTTCTATTCTTTATTCCACTTGGAATGTGTTTGAGATATATATGTTTTTGGGGTGTTTTCTAATATATGGAAAGTATTCTATAATCTGAAAAAATTGCAAATTCCAACTTTCATCTTGTCTCTAAGAATTTTCTGATAAGGCTTGTGGATCTGCACCAATTTACATCCTCGTCAACAGCTCACAAGAAGGCTCGATTCTTTAATACCCTTGCAGAGTAAGAGGGTATCTTTCAGAAGAGGGTATCTCGTCATTTTAACTCAGATTTCTTTAATTTTCATCATTTCTGTGTAAAGACTTATTTAAGTCTATGGTAGATTATATATATATTTTTTTCGAAACTATCACCCAACATCTTTCGGTGGAATAAATTTCCCTGCCTCATTAACTTTGGTCCTATAGGGTGGTTTGTTTGGAACTTTACTGGTTTTGAAATTCAAAGTCTCTCATTCTGGGAGCCCCATTAGTCCTGGGCAAACCAGAGAGGTTGGTTGCCATATTTGGAAGTGTGATTTGTTCTGCCTATGGGATATTAGTAAATATGACATATGCCTTCTTGAAGCAGGCATTTTCAATGCAATGGCATGATTTAGCTCATGAGAACTGTCTGACTCATACAGAGATTTCTCCTTCAGCCTGGATCCTGGGATGAGAATGCCCAGAGCAGACCCACAGCTGACCCACAACTCCCATGTAACATGAGGGAGAAATTAGTACATGTTCTGTAAGTCGCCGAGATTTTAGGCTGCGTTGGTATGCAGCAAAATTGACGAATGGCATGTGTTTTGCCAATTTTCCTTTGGGGTTTTTAAGTGATTTTCAAGAATACTAGATGTAAAATATATTAACCTATATTTATCACATGTCTATATCTTTACTGTGTTTGAAATTTGTCTGACTGTGGTCTCTGTTAGTTTCTGATACATTTCCATTTACCATTTATGCGATTAAATATAGGAACTGTTTCCTTTATGGTTTCTGCCTTTGACGTCACCTTTAAGCTTCTCCGCCTCAGGAATAGTTAAATATTCATCCATATTTTCTTCTGGCACTTTTATAGTTTTGTTTGCTTCTACTTTGACATTGTTAACATATCTGGTGTGAGGTAAGGATGCAAGATAATTTTTTTTTCTAAATTTTTTTTCCTAATTATACCATTATTCCTTGTGGCATTTATCAAAGATTTCATCCTTTCTCCACTGATGTGAAATACCGCCTTTTATTATATACTAAATTTCTGTCTATGCTTAGGTCAGTCTTTGTACTGTTTTGTTCTAGATCTCCGTTTCTTCCTGTCTACCTTTCTAACAACTACAGCTTTTTATTATCAAATAGGTCACGATTTTCCTCATTGTTCCTTTTCTTTCTTTTTTAATTTCAAAATGTTCACTGTCTTCAAGATTAACTAGGAATTATTTTGTCAAACTTAATAAGAAATCAAATTGGAGTTTTTTTTGTTGGCAGAAATTGCTTTAAATTTATGAATTAATTTGGGAGGAATTAAATTGTGAAAGTATTTACTGACCCAATCAGGAACTTTATAAGTGGCTTTCATTTTATTTATACCTTCTTTTATGTCTCTAAAATCAGGTTTTTAAGTTTTCTTCTTGTAAGTCCTACACGTTTCTGAGTATTTTATCTACTTTGACTTGTGATATCTTTTTTAAGACACGTGTTAAATTCCTTTATGTAATAGAGACCTTTTTGGATATTTTGGTTCTGTGTATCTGTTGATGTTATCTTATTCCATATTTAAATATTTCGAAATATATACATATATGTATTTCAGTATTCCTTTACTCACTGTTATTCATTATAAGGGCTTTTATTTTTACCTGTTTTTTATTTTGGTAATCAAACCTGTTTTTCTTCCAAACTAACTTTGGTTAAAATATATATTTTTTTTTATTATGGCGATATTGGTTAACAAAATCCGGTAACTTTGAGGTATACAATTTAACAGTAAGGCGTATATATATATTGGGTGTGCGTTCACCGCTCATAGTTAGATTTATTTTTGTTACCACATCAAATTAACTTTAGTGTCACTGTCAAGTTTAAAAAAACTGTTGGAATTTTAATTATAATTACACTAAATCTAAAAAGCTGATTTTGAAGACTTGTCATCTATAGTTTTTCTCTTCTGGGAATATAATACGTACATACTTTTAAATTTTAGGAATTTATAACTTGAAGACCTTTGCCATATACTTGGAGTATTGTCAAATTGGATTTGGCGTGAATTACCTAAAGGGATTTCAGAGATCTTTTTTGTCAGAAGTTAAGATGATCAAAGTAAAAAGACTTTTCCATAGTTTGGCACTTCCTGACAAACATGAGAAAGTGGAATTTGAACTGGAAATGGAATTTGGGAAATATGAAAATACTGCATATTCATTAATTTGCTCTTTTGTCCTTGAAGTTAGAGATCTTCCTGACTGCACTTAAGTACCTTATAATGAAGACATAAATGAGGATTTAAAAGGTTTCTGATTAGGTTTATAAGCTAGCCAACCTTCTATTTTTTGCTGTGAACATCTCACAATAGGAGTAAACGACAGAATTTCCTTAACCAGGGAGAGGTTCAGTTCTTACAAGGTGGCTTTAGAACATCGGACTCCCAATCGATGCCTCCAAGTGACATTGGAGACCCAGAGACATGCCCGATAATCAGCGCAGGTGCTCCATGTGTGGTTAGGTCTACATCTACATCTTTTTCCATGGAGCTTTTGTGCAGGTGGCTTATTGCACACGCTGGCTTTTTTGCCTCGCTTTCACCTCGTCGCCGGGTGGGCTCGCTGGGGCCCTGCTTTTCATCTATCGTCTGTTTAATTGTGGCTTTACCCAAGGTGGGAATCAATTAAAACTTATGGCAATTCAAGAGTCCAGGGTACCGATGCTTTGAAGTAAATTACTATTAATATTAAAAATCGCCTTTTTAAAGTCCCTTTTTTATGTGGTATATGACGAGTTTGGAAAAGCTAGATCTCGAAGACAGAATTTCAGTAAGCATTGAAAAAAAATACCATGATAGGATACCGGAATTTTTCTGACACATTTTCAAAGATATAATTGAATCGTTAAGTTTTCACATCAAAATAATGAAACGGTGATAGACTATGGCTTATAAATGTGTCTTAGAAGCTTTTTAATAAAATGTGTCCCTCTTTGAAAAATAATATAGTGGAAGCAAATTTAAAATTCTTACATTGCCTTTTTATTCCAGGTGAAGTGTTTGTCTTAAATGATGGTGGAGAAGTTGATTTAGACCTTGGAAATTATGAAAGGTTCTTGGATATTAATCTTTATAAAGATAACAACATCACCACTGGGAAGATATATCAGCATGTGATTAATAAAGAGAGGCGTGGTGACTACCTGGGGAAAACAGTACAAGGTATTATGTTCCACAAATGTTAGGGGGCCCTGTGTGCTAAGCACCCACACCCTGCTCAAAATACACACGACAATGGCAAGGTCCCTGCACTCCACAAGTTCTAATCCTTTTCAAATCCCTATGTTCTTTTCATTTTCCTCAAAGGTGTCAAGTTCATCTTCCAGGGTTCCGATTGTATTCATTAGTCTTTTTTTTTTTTTTTTTTTTAGTGATGCCGTCATTTCCCTTAGTCCTGTATTTGTCTCTTTCTCTCTAGTTTTTTTTTTTTTTATAAAATTCATCTTTATTCATCTTTTCTACCTGATTGGAGTGTAGTTTTTTGTTTGTTTGGTTTTGTCTGACTTTTATTTAATATGTTCTTTTTCTCCTTTTTTTTCTTGTATCTTTGCATGGATAATGATTACTCCCCTTTGAAGAAGGACAGTTTTGGGGAGGGACTGGGGAATTGAACTGGAGTGGCAGGTAACATGGTTTGACCCTGTTTTCACCAACGCTTTCTCTGGATGGTATGGTCTCTTTTGTCTTAGAAAAGATGCCCATCCCCCCACATCTCCGAAATCTTGTATTCTTACATTCCTACACGATAAGGTAAAGGTGATAATTCCTCATCCCCTTTAAATTACTGGAACCATCTGAGAAGTAGATGTAGGAATAGGACAGATGTAGGTCAAAAGATCGGCTATGTTATTGCTGAAACCGGATGGTGTGGCGTAGATCTCCAGTACAGTTGCGCTTTCTAATAGATTTCCCCCCAAGTGTGGGTCTTGGGACGACCTGCGGGAGTGAGTCGCTGCCACATAGGGTATGTCCCAACAATGGAGAAGATGGAAAGGCCCCAGACCTGGGCCCTGACCCCATAAACTTGGTGCTGCCCACGTGGAAGCAGAATCCGGCAGACTTTACCCTCCCAGAAAGGAGTGGGCTGGGCATGCAGAGTGGTCGTTCCAAATATACCATTCAGAGATGACTTCCTCCTGCCTCGAGAGCCCAGCAGATGTGAGGTAGTGCAGGTGACAGATGCATCTTTGCCTCAGCTTCCTGAAGGCTAACATTCCTACTTCTTCCTGTCACATTAGGTTTGCTGATTCAAGTCCCCGTGTACACATGTGGATGTCACTTTTTTTGTCTCTTCAGTTGAGCTCTCCAGCTGCAGGCCTGCTCACCACCCAAGGGCCACCTGGGCCTCACATGTTTGCAGAAATGTCACCTTTTGGCCTTTTCAGTTGATATTAGCACTTGCAGGTCCCTGGTCAGCACACAGACCTTGTCTATACCCCCTTGAGTGGATCTCACCCCATGGCTTTTGGGCTGCCCAGGGTCTGGAGGGCCCGGCCGCTCTGCGTCCTTCTTTCCTGTGGAATCTAGCATCCAGCACCCTAGGCAGGTCTCCTAGCACAGTTTTTCATTAACGTTATAGGAGTTTTCTATTTGCATCAAAGATGGTATTTCTGCTTTCTGTTTCTTGTTCTCTGGGGTCAGTTGATTTCAGGAGTAAAGGCATAACATTTAAATGACTAAACCTATACTGCTTCTGTAGTATTGATTTGAGTGAAGGAGGATAAGCATTAGGAGCGCAGCTTGACTAATTCGCCAGGAGGCTGTCAGGTTATTTGGGAGATCTAAAGACACTGATACATTCTTTCTCATGACCATGAAATAAACTTTCGTTCCAATTAATTCTTTCTACAGTTGTTCCTCACATTACGGATGCTGTCCAGGAGTGGGTTATGAATCAAGCCACAGTGCCCGTGGATGGTCATAAGGAAGAGCCCCAGATATGCGTTATCGAGGTAAGCATGGAACTCGTTTTTGTAAACTTATATTCTTCTAGGTTTTTAAGCATCTGATCTTTTTATTCACCAAATATGTGGAGATGGTTTCCTGTGTGCCAGACGCTGAGCTAGGATACAGGATTCCACCAGGGAACGACATAGATGGTCCCTGCCTTTGTGGTCACAAGTCAGTGAGCAAGATTGGCGTTAAGCAGGGTGAATGCTCCTGGGGCGGGGTAGCAGCAGCCCACATGCAGAGACATCACTTGCTCCTAAAGTCAATGTTAAGGCCTCGTCGCCAGGCCTGGGGTGGGCACAGTCTCTGGCCTCCAGGAGCTTGTAGAGCGCCCTGTCCTCTCACAACAGAATGCATTCCAGTGAGTGCTGTTTGAGAAGCATCTGCAAAGTGCGTTGGAAGAAGAGAGAGGAGTCAGGGAAGGCCGATGGTAGAGGTGATTTGGAGGTGAGGATTAGCTGTTTAAAAAAAGAACTTAGTATTTGAACTTGCCACTTTTTCACTGTTTTCCTTCTTGTCAATGGGAAGAATGAGAACGACATCAGTATGCTCCTTCTCTAAATGTCAGTTGACTTAGTAGCTAAGCAGGAGAGCACAATAATGAACAGTTTGGTTCCTAGAGTCAGACTGCCCAAGTTCAAATTTCTGCTGTGACCCCTGAGTGGTTTATAGGTCAGCAGGTAGAGTCTGGAGCCAGACTGCTTGTGTTCATAGCCCAGCTGGGTCACTTAGCAGCTGGGTGACCTTGCACAAGTTTGCATAACTTCTCTGTGCCTCAATTTATTCATCTGCTAAGTGGGAATAATGATAATACTTAACCCATTGTTTTGAGGATTAAGTAATTAGTATACTTAGTGCTTAGAATAGTGTCGGATCTATAGTATGTGCTCAAAAATTATTAGCCATTATTAAGGTACGTGTATGACTTCTGGCAAGTTCTCAAAGCTTCAATATACTTCTCTATACAATATGATAATGTGATATGATAATAATAACAAGATGATAATAATAGGGTTGTGAGGATTAAATGCGATAATATAAAAGCACTTGGCAATATCTGGCATTTAGAAAGTGCTCAATAAACACATTAGCTGTTACCATGGTCATTGTTAGTGTTAACAGATAGATATGACGCTATCTACAAGATCTATTTTGTTGATAGCAGAGCCGATAAACAACATAACGTGCTGTTCTATTATATATTAACTATTTTGCATTACTATAATAGTATGGCTAATAATATAAATATGTAAGTGTGCTATGCAAAATTTTCTCTCCCATGGTATTTCTTCTTTCACAATTTATCAGGAAAGAGGGAATCCTTCCTTTATAATTTTTTGAAATTGGAGTATAACAGACACAGAAAAGTACACATGTAGATGTATAGCTTGATGAAGTTTTACAAATCGATCACACCTGCGTAATTATGCTTGCTTCCTTTAAAAAATATTTAATACAGTGAATAGATTGAAAACAAATTGGACAATGATAAAGGCAAAGAGTATAAGGAAACAGAAAGGCAGGCGATAGCTCCAGGAAGAATACCGTCTGACATGAGAATGGAGATGTTATGGGGGCATACCTTGACTCTACAGTGAAGGAGGCTTAAACGGTCACTCTGTTTATTGATTTTCAGTTTTTAGAATCAATCTCAGGATGCATCAGGGAAGGCTGAAAAGCAGGGGTGTAAAGGTCGTCAGCCTTGAAAAGGGGATTCGTGAGGTAGAGGGGGTGGACAAGTGCTGGGCGGGGGAAGGAGGGAGAGAAGGACCTCATTTTATACTGTGAGGTGTCTACAGATACTGTTAACACAGTCCTAGTTGCCTAACAACGGGGATACATCCTGAGAAATGGTCATTAGGTGATTTTGTCATGCAAATGTCACAGAGTGGACTTACACAAACCTAGATGGCCTAGTCAACGACACACTTAGGCGCTGTGGTCTAGCCTATTGCTCCTAGGCCACAAACCTGCACGGTGTGCTACTGTACAAAACACAAGATTAAATCAAGCGCAAGAGAAAATGATGCAATCGAGAGGTATGCCGAACACGAAATGTATGAGGCTGCTGCCGGCATAACACAGCGTACTGTTTTACAGCAAACATTTTTTTACAAGTAGAAAGAGTAGACTCTAAAATAACAATGAAAACTCTCGTATAGTAAGTATACAAACCAGCGGCATGGTCATTTATTATCATTATCAATTATTATGTAATGTACATAATTGTATTTGGGCAACATTATAAAATCATATCTGTACGCTCTGCAAAGTGATCGCCTCCAAAGTCTAGTTGCTAGTCATCACCAGACGGTTAACCCCTTTCACCCTTTCTGCCCACCCTCATTCTCCCTTCCCCTCTGGTAACCATCCATCTATATTCTCTGTATAAGTTTGGTCTTTTTTGTACGTTTGTTTTGTGGTTTTAGATTCCACATATGAATGAGGTATTTGTCTTTTTCCTTCTCACCTGTTTCACTTACCATAATACCCTCAAGGTCCATCCATACTGTCACATTTTCTATATCCATCCATTCATTGGCAGACAATTTCTTTTAGTTTTTGTAGTTAAAAGAATAGCCTTTTAAAAAGGCTATTAATCACAGAAAAAGTTCCAAATGGTCCTGTGTATGAATGTTTTTGCTTTTTATTCTTTCATTCTGCTCTTTTTTTTTAAAAAAAAAAAAGAAAATCTACATTTCTAATAATAATCACAAAAAGAGGGAATGAGAAATGATCTTTTTAATGTAATTGAGCTGCCCCCCGAACTTCATTAAAATCTAAGTCCAATTTGACTGTGTGATGAGCTGTCTTACCACTTCTTTTTCATCCTTTCTAGCCATTGTCTTTTAAGAATCATTCTTGAACAAAGCTTTTATGTGTCATTCTGGGGCTGGCATACCTGACTCTCATTGTCATCATTTTACAAAGAAATTTGCTGTGGAGTCAGACTCTAATTGTTGAAGATTCCACTTGTACAATGAAATCAAGAATTCTCAATGACATCTCAAAATAAACTGAAATTTCCATCTCAACAAATAACAAGCAAACATTTTAGGCCTGTACCTGCACATTGTTCTTTATTTTTTTCATGTCTGTGTCCTTTATATATTTTTTTCTGCTCTCGAATTGACTTGTTTGGCTTAACAAAAATTAATTTAGCACTTTAATATGTACTAGCTCCATGACAGCTGCAGATATGATGAGATGATGACTCCCGCTTTCCAGGACACATCATCTCAATTTTTAATTTCATGGAAATAGAAATTGTGCCACCCTTCGCTTTAGATTATCGTAGTAATTCTGGCAAAAGATGCTGTGGGTTTGGGTGTCTAGGATGGAAACAATGCAGGATTTTGCAAAGAGGTTTTGGAGGCATGAACCACTAAACTGGGTTGGGTGAGGAAAAGGGGGCATCAAGGATGATTTCTAGACATCTAGCTTGAACCAGGTAGTGGGAGGAGATGCTTTTTGCTGAGATGAATTAGCACCCACAGAAACAGGCTCAGAGGTGGGGGACCAGGAGTTCAGTTTGGGACATGGTAAGTTTGAATAATTGATTCATCCAAGATGTTGAGGACAAGCTGGCTACAAAGCCCAGTGGTGGTGGGAAGAGAGGTCAGGGCTTGAAGTCGATTCTGGAGCCAGCCAGGTAGCTGAAGCCAGAGAAGATGGTGAATTCTGGGGCGGGGTCCACTGTGATCTCATCCTCCTCAACATCCAGATCATTCCACTTAGTGCTTAAGTTTTACTCCTGATTATTGTTCTTTAACTCTGCCTTAGTTTCCTTGCTAAATTCTGAGCTCCTTAGGAACACCTTGTCTTAAATTCTTCCCTGCACCTCATTTATAGTGTTGAGCATGTAGTAGATGCTCCAATGCTAGACAATTAGTTTTAAAATCCATGTGGTGGTCTTTAAGTATTTAAATGTGGTGAGGATAAATGGGTTAAGGTGGTTTTTATCCTGGTCTGAAGTAAAATGCTTAAGCAACTCTTAGAAGCACATTGTAAATTAACATTCATCAAAGGATTATATTGTCAGGAATATTCTCAGAGCTTTTGGTACTGCTTGTTTCAGAAAGCCATCATGTTTTAATAGCAGTGATTTAATTCTGTTAGTGCCATCATTGCAAGGAGACTGTTCAGATGCATGCATATTTGTGTATGTGTGTGTGAGGGAGAGAGAGTGAGTGTGAGTGTGTGTGTGTGTTCGTTTGTGGAGAGAAATGCTCACTATTTCACACCTGGCAGAGCCAGGTGGCTCTCACCTTTCTCATATCGTCACTTGATTTGAATCTACCTTCCAAGTGGACCACTAGTAGAACCTAACTGATCTCGCTCTTTTGTGGCCTATATTCTGGATCTTTTTTTCTGCCTATGACTTCCCTTCTTTTTTTCTTGAAGCCCTCCATTTTATTTTATTATTATTTTTTAACACCTATAGCGCCTGGTCTTCCTAAGTGGTCTCCCATCCAAGTACTAACCAGGCCCGACCCTGCTTAGCTTCTGAAGTCAGTCGAGATCGGGTACGTTCAGGGTGGCCTGGCCGTAGACTTCATTTTATTTTTTAACATTTTCAGTCTTGATGAGATGAAGGGTTCGCCAGTCTTATAGCGATCTCCCATTTGGCGGGGTGGGGATTTACTAGTCCGTAAAATCCAGGTGAATCGATGCCAGCATGACTCATTTACTTCATTTAGTCCCTGTCTCCACACAACAGGCAGAGTGGTCTTAGAAACACAGGAACTGGATCATCCTTACAGCCGTCCTTGCCCAGCTTTCTTCTCCCTTCGTGAGGTTCCGCTCTTTCGTGTTTACGTGGCTATGTTATGTTCCATCTCTTCTTATTTTACTTTCTAGTCTCTATTTTCTCTTCCCTTTGCTTCATCTCCCTCTCTTAAATTCTGATCTTAGGATGAGCCCTCTTAACACTTCTTTAATGTACAGTGTTTTTCTTTTTCATTCCTAACAGCTTTAGGGGGTTTAATTTATATATCATAAAGCTTGCCTGTTTTAAGTATAAAATTCAATGATCTTTAGTATATTTACAAACTTCTGTTCTTGTGTAACCATCAGACTTCAGATCTGCTTAGTTTATCGAGAATTTTTCTATTAGTCTGTATAATGTGGAAGATCATTTGTGTCTTTTTTTTTGTTTTCTGTTCTCAGCTGGGTGGCACCATTGGAGACATTGAAGGAATGCCATTTGTGGAAGCATTCAGACAATTCCAGTTTAAGGCAAAAAAAGAGAATTTCTGTAACATCCATGTTAGCCTTGTCCCACAGGTGAGCTTTCCAGATAAGGATGTAGATGTCAACTTTTATAAGTCTTCCTATGATATTCTGTTTATTTCAATTCGCATTTTAACTAGGGAGCTATTCGCTATCCAGGAGAGCTAATTGTCCATCACGCCGACAGTGACCCATTTCTTTTCAGCCCAGTGCAACCGGAGAACAAAAAACCAAGCCCACACAAAACAGTGTCCGTGCGCTGAGGGGCTTAGGCCTGTCTCCCGATCTGGTAAGTTAAGGAGAGTAGGTACATTTCTTGAAATAGAACTTCCTTTTCTTAATCTATAACATGATCTAAGTTCTTTCCTGGTTCTCAGATGGTTCCTATGACATTGAGCTTTTTGTATCTGGGAGCCAGGGAAGGCTTATTCCCTCGTCCTCCTGTCCCCTCCTTTGATTGGCTACATAGACAGCTGGGCAAGTACAAGGTCCTATCGTTTTGTATGGTCCCTGGGTCCTCAAGAGTGAGGTGGCACCTTGGACATTTTTCTGTGACCCTGCCAGGATGTGCTATCAGTGCCCTTATTTATAGCAGGTAATCCAGTTATTGCCCGTAGTCTAGATCAGGGGCCAGCAAATAAGGGCCTACAGGCCTGTTGCCTATAAATAAAGTTTTATTGGAACATGGTACCACCCGGTGTTTACATCTGTCTGTAGCTGCCTTTGCACTGCAACAATACAATTGGGTAGTCAGGACAGTGACTGCACAACCTGCAAAGCCTAAAATATTTACCATCTGGCCCTTAAGAGAAAAAGTTTGCCAACCCCTGATCTAGCTCTGTTCCTGGATTTTTAAAAGAAGTGAGCTTTGCCTCTACTTACGAGACACACCTTCATATTTTGAGTTCTTACCGTTAGATTTGTGCTGAGTTTGATTATATTTGCTTATATGTGCTCCGACCAGTTTCTAAAAGTCCAGTGGAAATGCCCAGAATGAACATGTACATGGTCAAGTCTGTTGTAGCAAAAAGAAATGTATGTAGTGTCCTCCCGAAAACGAATGATGGCGTGGATAGCCGATTCCTGCTTGCTGACCCGTGCATAACTGACTTTGACAGATCGTCTGCCGAAGTTCAACGCCCATCGAAATGGCTGTGAAGGAAAAGATTTCTATGTTTTGTCACGTGAACCCTGAACAGGTCAGTGCTGCTCTTTAGATTTTATTGCCTCGCAGGCACTTCTGCTGACGCCGGTGTTTTACACCTCTTAAATTATCATATTACTTTTCACAGCATTTATGAAAACTCATATCCAAGCACGGCTTCCTTGCCTTTAAGTGAACAATCTTGAGACTCCTGGTTCTTTAGATAGAGTGCATGTTTCTTTGCATAATCACTCCTTAAGTTATAGGTACAAAACCAGGTGGGCTTTTTAAATCCCAGTCAAACCACGTGAAGCCTGCTTATTGTCTCTTTATCTTGTCTTTCCAGGACAGTGACTACTTTCACTGCAATTTCTCCTTTGTACCTGCTACAGCTTGACTCACCCCAAAGCACACATTACGTTGACACTCATGCTGTCACTTCTGATTACATCTGTGACCTCAGTTCATTTCATTGCCACAGAAACCCTATCGTGATTAGGGCTCAGGTCCTCTGTCTTGCCAGACTTTCCACCTGGGTATCTGAGAGTTAGCTTTTTCTTTTTTATATCTCCTGTTTGCAGTAAAGCTCAAGCACAAGGGATCAGAGTTGGCCGTAATTTAGAAAGTGATACAACCAGTGCTCAGGAAAAATGTGAGGTTTAGAAGACGGCCTTTATTTCCTTCAGATAAGCTCTGAGTTCTCAGAAGCCTAAAAACCAACTAATCAGATTTCTCTATCTCAGCGGCATTCTGATGAAGAGCCTGCTGCCCAATGTTTCAGAGTCAGTGCATGAGTCTGAACTACTTTGAAAAGTGTCATGGCAGGTGTAAAGGACTCTCCTGTGTTTGTATGTCATCAACCCATTTCGATTTTGTTCAGTCGTGTTTTTTTTTTAATACCCTTTCTATTGGTAAGTGGTACTTTGTGTGTGCGCTAACAAATATAACCTGGCTTCCAAAATAGAAGGAGAATATAGCTTTTAGATTTGGGTTGCTGAGAGCATTGTTGACATGAGAGCATCTAAACCTGTAGAGAATTTTTATGAGTTTATATGAGCCAAATGGACAAATGCCAGGAAGCAAGATTTCAGATGCTCAGGAGAATGACAGTTTTGCAGTTCCATTTATACTTTAAGGCGGGAAAGTAAGAAAGATTACCTGAGGGTGGAAGGAAGCAAGGTGGGGGATTGGATTACAGGATGATTAACAAGATTATGTGCTTCCTTGTGGGTGGTTCTGTGTCAGAAGGGTCGAAAAAGAGTATTGCTCTGACATTTCAAAGGCGCATTAACCTTAGATGCACAGAGCAATGGACAGGGTTTGCTTAAAGCAAAGATAAACCTTTTACTAGGGAAGTTGAGAGGCCTGAGGTGACTGTTCAGTTAAGAATTTGTGATCAGATCACCCTGTGACGTTACTTTCTGTCACTGAGTTTGTCAGATTTACAGAGCCCCTTTTTTGTTCACAGCTCTGAGAACAGAAGATTAGTCCAAACTTTGAACTGTGTTGAGTCTGTTTTCTATATAACTATAGATTCTGAAGAATGCTGTCCCCTCATTCCACAGTCCAGTTTACTAGCCATTTTTTAGCGCATCGTTTTTTTCTGATATAATGCTCCTATTTCATAGTTCCTGGTGAATTTGCATGTAAAGTTCTTCTCATCTGGGTTACGGGAGAGGAGATGGAGAATTAGAGGCCTCTTTGCGGATGTGACCCATTACTATGACATTTGATAAAATCTCTGGTCTGGAGGATGAGTAAATAGATTCACACTCTTTGCCTTCCACTTGTGGGAATTGTGGTTGTTCAGAGATTTAATTCTTATGACAGAGCCTCATATCAGTGACATCTCGATATTTTCAGTCGTGTTGATGAATGGGCAAGAGAGGCACGCTAGTCTTAAGTGTCAGGTTGGCGATGTCCAGACAGCTTTGGAAGCCCCTGGTTGCATAGCTATGGTTTTGGGAAGACAGCACACATTATTGACAGAATATTTCTTGGCATTTATTTAGGAAGTAGCAGATCCTTAAATGCCTGCCAGTACTTTCTGGAATGTACTTGAGAGGGTGGTGAAAGCTCATTAGGGGTAAGTGTGA
Organism: Rousettus aegyptiacus; assembly: GCF_014176215.1. Lineage (NCBI taxonomy): Eukaryota > Metazoa > Chordata > Mammalia > Chiroptera > Pteropodidae > Rousettus > Rousettus aegyptiacus. The sequence goes on along the minus strand of NW_023416312.1, from coordinate 4,993,221 downwards.
AAAACACACACACCTCCTGGCAGAGGAGCCATCTCCTCTAACAGGTGTAATTAATTCGATTGTGGGCTTGTAAATTTGCCCCAAAGAAGGGAGCAGACAAAAGCAACTACAGCAGCAGCAGCGACAAATGAATGAACAAACAAACTGCCTTCCCACATTTAGGAGACGAGATGTGTGTATTCAATGCTACTGCTTTAACCTAGACTTAGAAGACGATGGTACCTTGGGCTGCTTGTCTTGATATTGACATAGAAAGCATTCACATTCCAATGCCATTTCTCTGACACCAGCTGGGGGTCCTGCAATTCAGCCCTGACGCTAACGACCCAGAGCGAGAGTCAGACTCTGTAGGTTTAAGGGCTTAGTCCTTTACCAGACTGCCCTCAGTTCAGACACTGGCCCCATGTTTCCAGTATCCCCAAGCCACCCACACTTGTGCCTGGCTGACTGCAAATTTGGGGCTTTCCAACGACTCTTTCACGTTTGAGGATTCTCTAAAACTACTCACAGAACTCAGGAAAGTGTTATATTTACTATTACCGTTTTATTATAAAGGGTGCAAATAAACAGCCAGATGAAGATATACATGGTACAAAGTCTAGGGAGGGTCCTGTGTGCAAGAGCTTTCGTCTCCGTGGAGTCACGGCACACCTGTGTATACCAACCAGGGTGCTTCCCTGAGTCTCATGTTCAGGGTTTTATTGGAGTTTCATTACGCGGGCGTAAGTCATTGGTCACGTGATTGAACTCACTCTCTAGCCCCCATCCCCATCCCAGAGGTCTGGTGGCTGAAAGTTCCAGCCCTCTAATGACTTGGTTGGTTTTTCTGGTGACTAACTCCCCTCCTGAAGCCATCTAGGGATCCACCCTGAGTCGCCTCATTAGCATGACAAAAGATACCCCTGTCACTAAGGAAATTCTCTGTGTCAGGAACTGGAAACAATGACCATTTACTACATATATTATTCTACCACAGGACCTGTGGTTCCAGAGGTAGAAAGTTTCGAAGCATTTTGTAATTAGATCAAACTAACTTTGTGTTCATTCTACCTCTAGTTTAGGTGGCTGGGCTCTTACTTTTCTTCAGTATAAACGAATTGCCAGGCTCTTGAGTTCCGGCTAATTCTGGAGCTCATTCTTGTGGCACATTTGAGTCATTCCACTTAAATAGCGTGTTTTGTCATCATTAACCAGGTCATATGTATCCATGATGTTTCTTCCACATACCGAGTGCCTGTGCTTTTGGAGGAACAAAGCATTGTTAAGTATTTTAAAGAGAGACTGGATCTGCCCATTGGTGATTCTGCGACTAATCTGCTGTTCAAGTGGAAAAATATGGCCGACAGGTACGCAAAAGGAATCACTAATGTAATCTTTAATGATTCTTGGGATTGGGGGCAGGACTGAGATGTGCCTTAAAAGATCCCTATGTCCCATTTGGCTTTCTGTACGTGTATGTTTTGGTCTGGATGTGTCTAAAAATTTATCACATTGTGAGAATGTTTTGCTGTATTCTTTGAAGATTTCTGGGGCCTTCAAAGCATTTTGATTTATTTCTTAGTTTATTTCTTAGTTTCTGAACATTTTAAACAGTTTTAAATGTCATGGGGTTTTTTTTGTTTGTTCATTTTGTTTCATTTGTTTTTAAGATTTAGTTAACATTTCCTAAAGAAAATCATTTTGAATGGGAAGTTTTGGCTACATTATTATTGTTCCATCCAGCATTTATTAACTATCAACATTGTTATTAAAACTTCTGATAGATTTTAACTTTAAGACAACCATATTAATTTGAGCAAGGTTTGGCTCATTTGAATTCATGTTGAAATTAAATCTCCATCACCCGTTTCCTTTTATTAAATGTAAATGAGGTTAAAAAACAAGGGTGGGGGGAGAGTTGGGACTAAAAAAATTAAAAAACGATTTTTTTTAAATGTAGATGAGGTGTGACTCTGTAAAGTCCTGGCTGCCTGGCTTCTTGTTCAGCTTATGAAGCGGTGGGAGGTTACAAATGTAGGCTCTAGTGTTGCTAAAAGAGTAGATCTTAAAAATCCTCATTACACAAAAAAAAATCTTGTAACTATATATGGTGATGGATGTTAATTACATTTATTGTGTTGATCATTGCACGATATCCACATGTATCAAATCGTTAATATTGTATACACCTGAAAGTGATATGTTACATATCAATTATATGTAAATTAAAAAATATATATATAGACTATGGCTCTGTGCATTCAGACCCCAGCTTCTCCTCTCATTAGCTGCGTGAGTTTGGGCAGATTATTTTACCTTTCTGGGCTCGTTCTCACATCCATATGTAACGGGGATACTAGGATCCACACTGTGGCAATTATAAGAGAAAACATGTAAGGCCTTAACATTGAATCAGAGACTGAGTATTGATTATTGATATTGGAAACTAAAATGATTTGATGGTGTCAAAATAGCTGACTTTAGTAGATGCCTAGTAGATTGAAGTTCTCTTACCCTTACACATAAATTTTTTTTTAAGTATTTTGGCATTTCTGGGGCAAGTAGAATGAGGAATAAAGTGCAGTTTCTGAGCTTAGGTACTCTAATGAATGTTGATAAATTAAGCCCTGCCCTACAGATGCTGAAGGAATCAGTCACTTTGTAGGAGTTTTCTGAGTAGCTTGGGGCTGATTCTCTTTTAGCACTAGACATTTTAATATTTTAACTCTTTTTATTGGAAATAGCTCTAAATCATATTCTATGCCTCCGTGCTTTTTAAAGCCAGTGTTTGGTCTTCGTATCCGTTTCCCATGGCTACTATAACGAAGTACAGCAAACTGAGTGGCTTAAAACAGCAGAAATTCATTCTCACAATTATGGAGGTCAGAAGTTCAAGATCAAGGTGTCAGCAGGGTTGGTTCCTTCTTGAGGCACAGAGGGAGAATCTCTTCCTTGAGTCTCTCCTGGCTTCTGGGGGCTGCCAGCAGTCCTTGGTGTTCTCGTCTTGTGGCCACATTCCTCCAATAGCTCTGCCTTGGTTGTCACAGGGACTTCTTGGTGACTTTTCCTATTATTTTCTTTTATGAGATATTTGTCTTTGGATGTAGGGCCCATCCTAATCCAGGATGATCTCATCTCAGATATTTCAGTTAACTGCACCTGCAAAGACCCTTATTCCAAATACGGTTACAGTTGCAGGTTCTAGGAGACATGGTTGAGCTCACTGCATTCTTTAAGCAAAGGGGATATTGAGCATCGGTCCCTCCGAGTCATGTTGGCGGTGATGTTGGTTAGTTGGTAATGGCAGTTTGGAGTGTCTGTTCTTTAGTCCCTGTCCCTTCAGTATACCCTGTAGAGAGATACAAGGAGCCAAAAAGAGATCAAAGGGCAGCTTTGATTATTGAGGTCCAGTGCTGCTCAGGGGCCCCCCTCATTGAACTTGATGGGAGAGCTAGCCTGGGACCTGAGGCCAAAGTAGATACAACCCTGCCTCTCTGGGGACTTGCCTGTGGGGGGATGGGTCTGCGAAGTAGACTCCACATCTGCTTCCCACCAGCAGCTTGCAGTAGTAGTGTTGGCACCTCTCACACTCAGGTGATGGTTGGAAGTAGAGGCTCAGCTGGTCTGGGCAGTGCCCCGTGAGCCTAGCCTGCAGGTCCAAGTGGGAAAGTGCTCACCAGGGAGTTGGGCTGAGGATACCTTCCTGGACAGTGGCCCTCCTTCCTGGTTGGCAGTAGTCTCGCAAAATCTGGGCTTGATACCGACTTGATTTGTTACCTGTATCCTTTATGTAGAGCTGGGGCGAAGCATACGCAGCTACATAATCTCTAGAGCAGCTTAAAATTAAGTAGCAAGTGAACGGTTCAGCAGCCTTCTCTCAGGTACTTCAGTCACCTTTCTAGAAAGTCACCTTTACTGTCGATTTTGACTTCTTATGCATTTCTCTCCTCCCAGCCTGTTCGCCGTCATGTTGCTCTTAATACTCTTTGCAGATGTTGATATGAATGAGGAATGTTCCTCAGCACAGTAACATTCTTGTTCTAAGGTGTTAGAGGAAGGGTTTGCTTCCAAGCCTTAAAATATCTCCAGCCACAAGATGACATTTCCACTTACTTAGTATCAGACCAGACATTTTTCATATTCTTTGAACAGATTTCCTGACAAAAGCAACATCGAAGATTGTGTCTCTAATGGTAAAATGTGATTGAGCGTTTTATATAGAATGGAATTTTCTCATAAAAATGATCTAAACGCCTTGTAACATTTTAAGTAGTTCTCTTAGCATCATTCTTTAGTCATGCCATGAATAACCTGGCTTTTGTGGGCCAGCTGGGAATGTAACAATTTTTAAAGTAGACATTCGGAATGCATTTTCTTATATAATATCACCTTACAAAGTTAATATTGGAATGTTTCATATTGACATTCAGAATGCATTTTCTTATACGATGTCACCTTGTAAATGAATTTAAGGACAGTTCATGTTTATGAGATGGGGACAGCTTTTCATATTTTTAATACCGTTAACTTTTTCTCTTGATTTTTATCTGTGCCTGCTTGTGTAAACCAACATTGGAATTTCTTATGATTTTGAAATCTGTCGGCATACAGAGTTTAGTTCTTTGGTGGCGGGGTGGAGATTGGAGTCAAATACATCAAGTTCAAGGCTTGTCTTCTAAGGTTTTGAAAAGTACCTTGGGATAAGAATGGTGGCTGTCGTTATGTTTGTGATGTTATGTTACATGCGTATAACCTTAAACTCGTCTCCCCTCCCAGGTATGAAAGGTTACAGAAAACGTGCTCCATAGCCCTGGTTGGTAAATACACCAAGCTCAGAGACTGCTATGCCTCTGTGTTCAAAGCCCTGGAACACTCAGCCTTGGCCATCAACCACAAGTTGAATCTGATGGTGAGCCCTGGACTAGTCGTCCAGATATTTCAATCATTCACCCTGATATTTTGTGCTTCAGAGGCAGGTAGTGTTGAAGGGTCACCGAAACCACCTCCAGGTTTGATGATTCGCCAGGAGGACTCAGCATATAGTCAGAGTTATGGCTAAGCTTAATTACAGTGAAAGAATACAGAGTCAAATCAGCAAGGGGAAAAGGCACAGAGGATCAAGTCTGGGTGCAACTTCCAGGAGTCCTCCCGCAGGGTAGTCACAGAGGATGTGCTTAATTCCTCTAGCAACAGAGCTGTGACCACAGGTGTGAAGTGCTATCTGCCAGGGAAGCTCATTAGAGACTTGAGTAGCAAAATTCCAGACTCCCAGAAAAAAAGCAGGTGATCAGCATAAATTGTGTTGTTCCTATAAATTCTGTAGGCACAATGAGCCACTCTCTTTTCAGTTCTGGGAATGGTAGGAACTCTTCCCAAATCTGAGTTGCAAGATGCCAGCCAAGGTCCAGCCTTGTAAGCAAGCCTTTCCAAGGGTAACGATCAGGCTTGCCATGTTCACTTTGTTCTGCATACAGATTTAAGGCACAATTTCTGAAATTAGGCTTTGCGCATCCAGGGCCATATATACTTCATACTCATTTAAGTACATTGTATTTGCCTAATAAGAAAATAATAGAACTTTTTCCCCTTTTAGCATTGGAATTAAATCCGGTTTTTAAAAATGCTGTGTTGCCTTTTCAAACTCGGAGGAGTGGTATCTGGCAAACAGTGATTATTCGTTCTTAAAAATCAGTGTTCTCCTCTCCTGGCCTGGGTCTGTGTGGGAATTAGGCAAGCCTGGGGAGTCATACTTGGGGGGCTTAGGATGCAGCTACTTCAGTGTCTGGGGGCCCTCTGTCCTCAGGCCTGCAGTTCTGGGGCCTGGCACGGGGCGTGGAGAGACTACCTTACCTCCAGCCAGGGACAAGCATGGGTCTGGGTCAGCTTCTCATACCCCGGATGTTTGCAATACATGCCTAATAGCCAAAGTCAAAGCAAACAAATCCAATCAAATCAGTATGGGAGAGCAGAGGTGGAGTTATCATACATAGGTCGAGTATATTCTTTGTGTTTATTAGCTGTAGAAGTAGTATATGCTAAGTGTAGAAAATTTTAAAAAGACATCGTGTACAATGCAGAAAGCAAAAGATTTGTCCTGCCCGAAATCCCATTTCTCTGTTGTACCTGTCATTCCCAGTTTGATGCGTATCTTTCTAGACTTTTCTCTATCTATAAATGTTTATATTTAATTATATTATGTATGGGTATATCAGAGTTAAAGCAAGCCTTATTATTCTTGATTTCAATAGTAATACCTTGATATAATGAGCAAAAAGATACATTTACATTTCTAAGAAATTTAGTAACTTCCACTTAGACATCAGCTTAGGACCTATCTGCCTTTTCTCTCACGTCTTTAGAGCCTCCTTTTCTAACTACCTTTTATTTTTGGCTTTCCAAAGAATATTTTACCTCCTGTTTTTCCTACTCCTCCAAGTCCTCCACCCCCTCATAGAGAAAAAAAAAAGCAATAGAAAAATTGTTATATACAAACTTTGTAAAACCTTCGCAATTTTGTACCTTAAGATATCATCAGATAGTAATTTTTACAAAAGAAATACTAAAATAATATAGATATGTAGAGACCGTTACGTATGTAGGAAGTGTACACGATTCTTCATTTAATACAATTTCTTGACATTATGTTCTACTCAGTACTTTGAGTCACGGTCTTGGCATATTCCATTCATTCATTCATTCATTCAGGTATATTCTCTTAAAGTCCAGTCTGTTGCTGTGTTCACTGCACCTGGTTTACTGCATCACCTTCCCCACTGCTTTCTGGTCCTCCCTCCATTTCAAACTCTGTACCAGAGCGATCCTTCTAAAATCACTCTGTACTCTCTGTTCTCCGTGTTCTTGTTGTCCCCTTAAGACCTTTCCGTGGCCTGAAATGTGAACTTCTCTGGCTGGGTGTGGCCTCTTCTGAGGGCCCCGGGGTGGCCAGCACTTTCTCTCTTTCCTCTGAGGTTTCGTACACGCTGGTCCTTCACCTCCCCTTGCCTCTCACACACCTTCCCACCTGCCTCCCAATGTGCACGCACATGCTCATCTTGCTTCCGCTCATCCTGGAGGGCCTAGGTTCTTGGACATCACCTCCCCAGCAGTCTTCCCTGATGATGCTCCCTCCCTTCTTTCCTCCAGGGTCCAGGTCTAGATCAGTGTGGCTCCTGGTTACTTCCTCAGCAGTCTCTTTCTTGCTCGCTATAACCATTATCCCACTATGATATCGCTGCCTGTTTATCTGGTTTCGTAATCTCCCTGAAAGATTATAAGAACCCTAAGACAGAGATCTTACTTTTCTGTCCCAGGCGTCCAGTGCAGTATTTACATAACAAGTAGGTATTGAAAAACTATGTCATAGTGTTAGATAGTTCTAATATTTCTGAGTATATACTTTCTTAAATGTTCCTTTAATCTGTTGGGTGTTTTTTAGTACATAGACTCCATTGATCTGGAGCACACCACTGAAGCTGAGGACCCTGTGAAATTCCACGAAGCGTGGCAGAAGCTATGCAAAGCCGAGTGAGTCCTGGGGACCATCCACGCCAGTTAGGAAAATGCCATTGGCTTTTTCTGAAATGATTTCATTGACCCCAATTACTAATTGTGCATTTTGAAAGGTAGTCTGGAGTACTTGTGCTCATTATGGGTGGTTGTGATATGTTCATACCACGTTTATTTTGCAACGTGCCGCGTTGATGTTAGTGGCATGTGCAATGGACATGGTTTGGTTTAGGGGGGAGGGTGGGAGCCCTGTTTTGGAGAGAAGGTGTTTTGATTGTATTGAAAGATGCAGAGATGGATCTTATACAGAGTTAAAGTACAAAGATGACAACCCTTCTCTCTGGGTTGTATTTTCTTTTCTACATCATTTGATTCTTGTTTTTATTTCCTAAGTAATCGACAGAACTCTTGGGGGCAGCATTGTATCGTGAGGGTATCATGACTGCCAGTTTTTCTCTTGAACTCTTATCTTTTCAAACGAGTTTGTCTACAAGGTCTCTAAAGTGTCTTCTAACGAGGAAATCTCCCTGTGCCCTAGTTAGTTAGCGATTGAAATCTTAGATTGATTTTACCAGTTTAACTCTTTCTGATTATGTAAGATGTCTTAACATTTTTATAGTAGTGCTTTAAAGAAAAAAAACCATAAACTGTTTTTATTCAGACAATTCTCAGTGGCATTTTTAATCGAATTAAGTTTCTCCGTTCACTATGATCTTGCCACAAAGATCTATCAGAAAATACATATTGAGGTCAGTTGTGAGAAATTGCAGCAGCTTCTTCATACGTTGGGAGAACTTCAAGAAGAAAATTCAAGATGTCAGTTCATGTAATCTGTTCTGAATATAGGCCTCGAGCATATGCTCTAGTGTTGGACTGGGGATCGGCAAACTTAAAAGGCTGCAAACAAGAGTTTTACAAATAAAAATGATGTCAAATTCACCCTCATCTTGTGTTGATTGCAGTGGTGTACTTGTGCCAGGAGGCTTCGGAATCAGAGGAACATTGGGAAAACTCCAGGCGATTTCTTGGGCAAGGGCGAAGAAGATTCCTTTTCTGGGTAAAACTCATATTTATGGATCCTAACTATGAGTTTATTAGACTTTTGTCACCAAGTAGGGGTGACACTCGATAGGATTTGTTAACGTGAAAAGTATGAACTCACATTCGAGTATCCAGACACCAAATAGTCTGTGACGGGGGTCAGTGAACTGTATCCCGCAGGCCGTACCTCGCTCCTGGGCTGTTTTTGTAAATAAAGTTTTATCGACACACAGCCATGCCAATTTGTTTCTATATTGTCTAGAGCAGCTTTTGTGGTATGGTGGCAGAGTTGGAGACCCTACAGCCTGCAAAGCCTAAATGCTTTACTCTTTGGCTTTTTAAAGAAAGACTTTGTCGACCTAGGAGAACTTATTCGTGTTCCGGTTTGGTAGCAAGAGGCCAGGAGAAGTGACTGTCCATACCTACCCTTACCTTCTCCGATTCTAACCCAGATCCATCTTTTACCACTTCAAGCAGAGAACCATTCAGCAGAACTCCACAATGTTCTTTCTAATCAGAAAAAAAAAAAAAAAAGTTCAGGTTAAAATTTATATGCTCCTTCTCGAAAAGATAATATGGAAAGACCATCCAATAATACAGGAACAGCTGTGTTAAAATTTGGTAGAGCTGAGTCTTTTTCATGCTTTTGTTCGAGTGGCAAAGCATGGCTTCTCTGCCAGTGAAGCCGGACGAAATGGATCCTCGGTGGGATAAAGGCAGCCCTGCAGGTGGGATTTGGTCAGGGGGTGGGGAGAGGCCGCAGCTAACGCTGTGCTTGGATGTGTTGCTGGGTTTACAGACCGAGCAGACAGGCTTCAGTACCTTCTACGCTCAGCGGACTATTCATTTTCTCCATTGCCTTTGTTCTTCGATTAGCTTCCTACATGCCCTCCACTGGCATCCGTTTTCAAAAGAGAAGTTACCTGATGCCTCGTTTTGTTTGTCTAAACTAGTCTGGGCCATTATTTTCTTGTGAAGTCATCGTTTTACTTTCTGTCTGAACATGGTCGGTGTCATTCAGGTTAATTTCCCTGTATAGAACAGGTCTCAACTCCGTAGCTTTCTCTTTAACACGGCGTATCTTTATGTCCTAGCCACTTGGGACTCTCTGAAGTCCCCCAAAAGCACTCAGCTCTCTCATACTTACTGACTTGTTCTGGCATGCCTGCTATATTGATTGTTTTCTCCTTTGAGTCCCTCCTGCACCTTGGATATATCTATCAGAGCATCTGGAATGCTCCTCGGCATTTGTTTAGTGGAGGAAATTGTGGGCGTCCCTGTGGCAACAGGCCTGGGGCTACAGAGGTCTCTTTTCCTTCTCTTTGAGCTCTGTTCAGCTCCATTGTGGATCGCCCAGCCCTGCTCTTCCCCACCCTCAGGCCCACAGTGGAGGTGACAGCTCCACCTCCTGCTGCCATTTTCCTACAGTGAGTTTAGTGGGCTGTTCTGGGCTCTCCTGCCCGCCTGTGGGGCTCCTCAGATCCCAGCCCACTGGCCACCCGAGGCCGCCCTCAGGCAAAGCCAGTATTTAAGGCTGTGAAACCAAGAAGGGGAGACGTGAAGTCTCCTTCTGGACTTGGATGTCGTTAGATATTTATTTACTGAAGGACTCTGGTGCTGGGGGACAGCCTTGGAGCCCCCACCATGTACCTCAATTTAGAGACAAATTTGGAGGGATTCATATTTGCCTTTTGGATCTTGCCCTATCCTTTCCTGCCCTTTTCAGACCTAGAATTCATTTCTTCCTCAAATTCACGTCATCTAACCCCCTTCCCTGCCCCCTGCCACAGACGTTCTGACCACGAAGGATACAGCAGTGTACCAACAGGCAGAGTCTTGCTCTCTCAGAGCCTGAATTCTAGATGGAGGAGACAGACAGCAAACAAATGAATGGAAAATATGAAGCAATATAAAATATGTTCATATGCTTTATGTATGTGCTTTTAAAATAGGAGTTTGTCTCGGGATGCAGCTAGCAGTGATAGAGTTTGCGAAGAACTGCCTTAACTTGAAAGGTAAGTCTGAGATTTGCTAATAACATTTTATTTTTTAAAAAAATGTTTTTACTTAAGAAATTATTCAGCAATATTAGTGAATTTTTGAACTCATTTCTTAATCTTCAGATGCCGATTCCACAGAGTTTGAGCCAAATGCTCGTGTTCCTGTGGTAAGTGGCTTGTTTACCTTTCTGAGTTGGGTCATTGTCATTTCGTTTCTGGCTCTTGCCTAAACTCATAAGGGGCTATTTTTTTTTTTTTTTCATTACACTATTAGGACATTTAAAATTATATATGATTTTATTATTACTTTTACATCAAATTGCTTTGTTTTCAAAAGTCCATCTCATCAGCCATGTCTTGAAGAAAGACATGATCCTGGACTGTTTTCTCTTTGCAAGCTTAATGTTTAGGAAGGATTAATTTGGCTGTGACCATTTATAACAGTGAATATAAATAAACGTGCTGGCTGTCCTTAGACTTATGCCTGTCTGTCTAGTTTCCACACTGACAGTCAACTGTCTTTCTAAAACAAATGTGACACTTTGTTCTGCTGCTGCTCCTCATCTTCAACTGATTCCTTTTCCCATAAAATATTCAGTTCAAGATTCTTGGCTGAGAGCGAAGGCTGTTGTGCTCTGTCACCTGCTGACTTGTTAATTCAACCCAGGGCATCCCTATCCCTCCCACGCTTGGGGTTTATGTTTGGACAATCTGAGCAAGTTTTTTAGATGTGTCCTCAGATTTCTTACACCTGAGATGTTCCCCTCCTGTAGGCTCCCTCCCCCTGGAATCTCAATAAAACCGGCAAAGAATTTCATTAGAAAAAATAAACCAAACTCAATGATTGACAACTTCCTATTCATCCTGAGAGGCCTTTCCTGACCTTTCTTTCTGAGCTTCTACCATCTGTGCTGTGGGGGAGGAAGAAACTTTTCTCCACCTTTCTCTTCTGTCTGGTGTAATAATTAAATCAACATGAGACAGTAACAAGAGAAAGTACCCAAATTTAATTACGCTTGTACGTATGGGAACCCAGCTTACCAGAGAAGTGTAGAGACAGAAAGGGAAAATGAGGTAGAGATGGCATTCTGACCTAAGGATGAGGCGTGGTGCCTGGGGGCTTCTGGAGGGAGGACAGTCCTTCACAGAACAATAAGAAGAGCAGATGTTCAGCAATAAGTAGGTCGTCCTGCCCTATAGATAGATTTAAAAAAAGGTGATCCCTAGTAATCTTACTATGGGCAAGAGCAAGGCCCCTAATTCATATTCTTCTACATAGTTAAGGAGGGGAGACAGAAGATCATCTTGAGCCTGCAGTGTCTCCACTGCCGTTAGCTGAAAATAGTTCACATACCACAGAGGCACAGGTTGGAGTGACTTATTCTGAATGCCTCTAATGCCTTGTACCCACCTCTGTCAGAGTGCACACCTCACCATTATAATTGTTTTTTTCTTTAACATCTTTATTGAGATATAATTCACATGCCATGAAAGGTAGCCACTTGAAGTATATAATTCAGTGGCTTTTAGCATATACACAGATCTGTGCAACCATCGTCACAGTCAATTTTGAACTGTTTTCATCACCCTGAAAGAAACCCCATATCCCTTAGCCGACACCCCAAGCCTCCTAGTTTCCTCCCTGGCTCCAGCTCTGGGAAATTATTAATCTGTTTTCTGTCTCTGTGGGCTTGCCCGTTCTGACATTTCATAGAATCATAGAATATGTGGCCTTTTGTGACTGGCTTTTTTCACTTGGCATAATGTTGTCAAGATCTGAGTACATTGTAGCATCTATCAATGCTTCTTTTTATTGCTGAGTAATATTGCATTATATAGACATACCACATTTTATTAACCCATTCAGTCATTGATGGATGTTCAGATTGTTTTCACTTTTTGGTTGTTATGAATAGTGCTGCTACGATGAACCTTTGTGTGCAAGTTATTGTGTAAACATATATTTTCATTTCATGTGGATATATCCACCTAGGAGTGGACTTGTGGGCCCTGTGTTCACTGTATGTTTAACCTTTCGAGTAACTACTGGGCTGACTTCCAAAGTGGCCGCAACATTTTATATTCCTTCCAACAGTATATGAGGGCTTCAATTTATCCACATCCTTAACACTCACTATTGTCTGTCTTTTTGATTATAGGCATCCTAGTGGGCATAAAATTGCATCTCATTGTGGCTTTGATTTGTGTTTCCCTGATGGTTTAGGTTGTTGAGCATCTTCATGTGCTTACTGGCCACTTGCATGTCATCTTTGATTCTGTTCATATCCCTTGCTCATTTTTAAATCAGGTTATTTGTTTTTATTATTATTATTAAATTGTAAATATTCTTGATATAGTCTAGATACAGGTTTCTTGTTAGATATATAATTTGCACTATGTGGGCCGGGCAATTCTTTGTGGTGGGCCTGTCCTGTGCACTGTAGGATGTTCAGCAGTCTCCTTGGCCTCCACCCACTAGATGTCAGTAGTACATTTCTTCCCAACCCCCAATTGTGACCCTAAAAAACCACCTCCAGATATTGGAGCACATCCCCTGGGAGCACAGGCAGACTAGCCCCCATTAAGAAGCACTAATTTAAAAAAATCCACTTGTATTTCTCTTGCCTCCAACCTACTCCCTCCCTTCCCTTGTGGCAGCCATTAATTCTTTTTTTTTTTTTTTATTGGTTATCTTTCCATTTTTAAAAGATAAGTAAGCCTGTATGTCTGCTTATAACCCCCTCCTCTTCTTAGATAAATGGTAGCATACTCTGTACATTTTTTTTCTCTACTTGCTTTTTTCACTTAACATTATACCCATGGAAGGATATAGAGATACTCTTCATTCCTTTTACAGCTAATGGTCCAAACCTTAATGAACCATAACTTTCCAGCCAGATGAAACTCTTAAGTTTTATGCCTAGAAGACCTAATACTAATGAAGAGTTCCTTATGAACCTTTAATATAAACATATTTCCTGACTCTTGGCAGAAATGGCCATGCAGGCAAATCATGGGTTTTGTTTTTTAATATAATACTTTGGAATAGGAAATGATTTTACCAGTAGGTGCCACTGTTACATTGCTTTGGCAACATTCTTTGATGACTGCCTTTTACCGGTTGTGTGTGTGTGTGTGTGTGTGTGTGTGTGCACTCACCTATCCACACACATATGTGGATACGTGTTTCCTTTTTAACAAATACATATGTCAGCGTACTTGAGACACTATTTCCTCTTGCTTTTTGTACTGATCGCTCCACATCAATGCACAGGGATCTTCACCAACTTGCCCTGCTGCCTGAATCATTTTTATTTAACCAGTCTCATGCTGATGAATATTTAGCTTATGTCAATTCTCTTGCTACTTTAAATCATGCTGCAAATTAGTAGCCGTTTACGTATGTCCTTGTACCCACACCTACACACTTGTATGGGATGAATTCCTAGAAGAGGAATTGCTAAGTCAGAGGATATGTGCGTTTTACATTTTGAAAACGTCTGTACTCATAAGTGAGATGAGAACAATAAAACCTAATTGCTACTGAACATCTTTATGGCCTGCAATCAGTTTGTCGGAGAAAAATAGCCTTAAGAGCCAGCATTTGCTATGATGGTGAGAAGTCTTATTAAAGAAAAAGACCAAGGTAATAGAATCACCAGGCAGCAAACACCAGGAAGCCTGGGGAATCACTTAAACTTGAGCAAATAACAATGACTTACAGCGGGTAATGGCCATTCTGGCCCTGCTAGCTAAAAAAGTAAATAATTTGGAAACCAGCAGCCTCCTTTAGGGTGTATTTGCTGCCAAAATCTGTTTCATGGGTATGGGGGATGAAAAATCATTTTTCTTCTACCCTTCTAAGTTCCTGGGTGAGACCACCCCCCTTTGTAATCAAAGACAGATTAGCAGGAGAGAAACAAGCAGCAGTTTAATAACATGGATCCCTCCTGTATACATGAGAGAGACGAAAACTGAGTAACTCCCCTAAATGGCCCAGGCCAGCAACTTAAACATCATCTCCAGCTAATGACAAAAGAAGTCGTTTTGGGGGGAGCAGGTTGGGGGAGTCAGGTATGAGAGATGATCAGGAAAAGATGAAAACAAAGGACAGGTGTTATGCAGATTAAGATCTTGCCTTCTCCATTGATAAGTGATTCTAGAGACTTAAAGGTCTGTCCTCTTCCAGGTAAAGAGAGGGAGGCACCCTTACAAATGGAGATTTCCCTTAGAAGTGTAAATGTCTCTTACAAAAAGGGTAACTTCTACTCCGTTTTCAGAGTTAGGGTTTTCAGAGTTGCTCTGCTGTTTCTTAAAAATAATCAGCTCAAAGTAATTCTTATGTCGAAGAGACATATTTGGGGGTGTTAAATTCTGATCCCCTTCATGGGCCATCGTGGCCCACCTTAGTCTCACGGTTGCATATGAAATCGGTAGAGACACTGGCATTGAAGACAGATATCTAAATGGAGGTGTCTCTTATACACATAAAAAGAGAAATAGATTTTTCTCTAAAAGTGAAGGTAGATTCTGAGTCTGAGAGTACAGGGAGAGAGTGAGTAAAATTTAATTGATTGCGTCATTTCTGTGCTTAATCCACATGGTGAAATAGAAGCCTCTGGGACTTTGCAGAAATTTAGGGCTCTACAGCAAGTCTGATTCTTTGGCCTGCTTCAGACAGAGTAGCTTTACTTGCCTTCTAGAGGATGCTTACCAGGAACACAGCTGTAGCTGACTTGCATTCTGGCTCTATATCAATCACATGGTTGCTGCTGACACCCTTGACCTTGAATTTGGCTTTAGACCTCTCCAGTTCAAGTGGGGGATAGTTCATGGCATCGGGGACTTTATATTAGAATATCTTTGGCTTTTGAGATTCATGTAGGAAAAGGATCTCCATCCAATGTTTAGGTACGTGGATATGCTTAATTTGTTTAATTTTAATTTTAATAATATCACATTTTATGCAATACCTTAATTTGTTTTTCCATTTTTCCATTATCGGGTACTTAAATTGCTTCCAAATTTTGTTTTAACAAATGATGCTGGAATGAATATTCTTATATAGGTATCCGCGTACATACATGCAAACGGTTCCAATCTAAAATATAGTCTTAGAGGAACGA
This sequence comes from Rousettus aegyptiacus, assembly GCF_014176215.1. Taxonomy (NCBI): domain Eukaryota; kingdom Metazoa; phylum Chordata; class Mammalia; order Chiroptera; family Pteropodidae; genus Rousettus; species Rousettus aegyptiacus. Next base: position 4,977,569 of record NW_023416312.1, on the reverse strand, counting down.
CTTTGTCGAAGGGTATGCTCTTCTGTTAATCTTTAGTTATACCAAATCACTCTCCAAAGCGGTGATAATATTTATATTCCCACCAGCAAAGTTTGAGGCTCCCATTTCTCCTATCCTTGCCAACACTTGGTATTTTCAGCTTTTAATATTTGCCTCTCTGGGGGTTGGAGTGACATGGCATTGGATATGCTTAATTTTTAGCGTTTCTTTTCCGTTTATTAAAAACAGTAACTTTAAAAATCTGAATTTACATAAGATAGAGCATCCCGAAAACAGAACCTGTGTTCCATCTTCACACACATGCACACTTGGATGGTGGTATACGTAAGAAAAAGTGAGAAATTTGAGACATTTTAATGAAAATTTGAGATTGAGGTATTTGATAGTATTTCATCTTTAGTTATTTATCATAGATATGACTTTTATACCTTTTTCAAAGTCAAAATTAATTTTACATCTGACACAGTGGATTTGTGAAATAGTCACAAATAATTGAAAGTCAGTTCAGGTAAAGACTAATTTGTGTCATTCATTAAGCATATTAATGCATAACATTTTTCTGCCTTTAGTTAAAGCTCCGTTTGAAATATTTTCTTCTTCCATGTTATTTTTCAATAATTTCACATGGAAAGCCAATTAAGAGGTGTTTAAAAAAACCCAGATAGCTAACTTTTTAGACAGCATTTATTAATTTGGAGACTGCTTTGCATTTAGAACATTGTAATGAACATCTCCCAACTAACAGAACGACCTTACAGAAGTCATTTGGAGCTTAGTCGGGCTAAAGAACATTTTTCCCATAAAAGCAGCTGTCAAGGACAGCATACGACGGGTAAAATAGCCTTTTATGGACTAGTCTGGGAGCCTAATAGTCATTTAATCCTGTCTCGGTGAGGATGATAGGTTCAGAATCTGTATCAGGCTGTTGGCCATAGTAACTGCTTTCTGTCTGGAGAAAGAAAGATTCTTCCAGGCATGATAGCCACCTCCTAATAGATAGTGCATCTTTTCAACCTGTCCCTCCCCGCTGCCAGGTCTACTTTTGGAAAAGAGACAGCACAGCCAGAAGTAAGGCCCCATTAGTGAACCATAAGAGGAGTCCATAATTTTAACAATGAATGACTAAATGAGTACTTCAAAGCTAATGCATTTTAAAGCTTTTATACCTTGAGCTCAATGAGAAATGCCTTAAGAATAGGTATTTCAACCACTTTAAAGATGTTTTTGTTTTGCACAAGAAATAACTGGATGCTAACGGAAAGAAATTATTAAAAAGAAAACAGTCACTGTGTGTTTGGAGCTTGTCCACTTAAGCGCAGTCCTAAACAGTGTATTACAGATGAACTGCTGTCACAACCCCGCTTGCAGTTTAGTTGGTGATACGAAACGTAGACCAGTGAAACATGGAACCAAGTATATGGGCAGTACGTGACTATGCCGTCATTAATGCTCCCAGCGCTGTCATCTGGTCTGTAACTGCGCCATCCAATATGGTAGCTGCTGGCCACATGGGGCTATGGAGCACTTGAAATGTACTTAGTGTGGCCAAGGAACTGAATTTTAAATTTTATTTTATTTTCATTAATTTAAATGTCAGTAGCCACCTGATCTAGTGGTCAGGGGTATCACACAGAACAGGTAGACCTTAGATAAGAATTCCCTTGGGAAAAAGTTCTGTGGCTTAGAATAAGAAGGGAAGATCGTCAAAGGCTTGGAGACGATAGAAAGGAGGGGCGGCGTGTGCTAGGCTGGAATGTCCAAGATTTGGTCATAAAATGCAGAGTAGCTTGGCCCTGCAGGGAAGCGAAGGGAAATAAAGGAGGTTAGTGTGGATTTTGGAGGTCCTGGAGTGTCAGCATCAAAGTTAATCCTGAAGACGATAGGGAACCAGTAAGATAACACCTGCTAACTGTGACATGTTATGCTAATACACTTGTTACTGAAGCCTTTCCAATAGAATGGGTACTTTAGGGAGATTCAGCTGCCACGGGAGATGGAGGGCTGAGAGAGGAGGAAAGAGTCCAGGCAAGGTGTGTGGTCGAGCATTACGGCAGCCTTAGTGTGTGATCTAAGGACCTGGGTGGCAGATCATCTTTGTGGAATGAATCAACAAGATTTAGTGACTGGATAGTTAAGAATTATTCATTCAGGAAATAGCTCTTGAGCCTCTGCCATGTGCCAGGCCCGGATCTAGACTTGAGGATGCCTTGGTGAAAAAAAATAAAAACAGATAAAAATGCTAGTCCTGGTGGAGCCTACAGTCTAGTGACGATTGCAGTTTCGTGGCTGACAGAATGCTGGTACTGCTGATTCATGAGGAAATTCACGCGAATCCCGTTGGATGTGGGAGAGGAGATCAGTGTTGGAAGCCAGGCTAAGGACAGTGAAATAGACACGCACACAATGTGTTTCCCGTGTGTCACCATTGTTCCTTTGAGGCCTTCCCAGCTTACCCAGTTTGCCCTGGAGGCCTCCTGCCTAGCCCTGGCCTCCACTCTGCGACCGCCTCCCCTCCTCCCCACTGCAGACTCTTTCTTGGTGCCGCCTCATCTTCCTAAAGCACGTTAATGTCACTTGTGACTCACGCCTTCCTACCTTCCTGCTCCCTTTCTGGCCTTCGTTTAACATGGCAACCAGGGACTTTCACGGTCTGAAGCCAGTGTGCCCTCTTTATTCCTCATAGCTGGCTTTACACCGAAGATACGGTGCATATGCTCCATATCTGGGACGTGATGTGTTTACTGGGAGTGGTATTTTCCCTCCTTTTGAATGCCCTTTGCTACCCCCTCCCTGCAGGTTCCCCTCAAGGCTCTTCCTACAAATCCCACTTGAATACTACTTCCTCAATTACGCTTTTCTCTGGCCTGATCCCAGACTTGCTGACTTAGGGTCTCAGAGGCCTGGAAAGGGGTATCTCTTAAGGCATCTTGTGTAATGCTTTGCCCATAGTAGGTACTTTGTATATGTTGGAGTCGAAAGAGATACTGTTTATTTGCTCTGCAAGTGGCTCATTGAGATTAGAACATAGGCTAAAATGGGAAGCCAGAAGGACCTGGAAGTTAGAACTCAACAAATCATATGCAACAAAAAACAAAACTCCACACCGTAGACTAGTGTTGGTTATTAATAAAGATGTGAAAATCGTAAGTAAAATATTAGAGTGTGTAATTTAAAAGCATTAAAGATTAATTGGTCATGACTGGATAGTGTGTCTCAGGAATTAAATCGATTAACACCCATCGTATTGATCAAACAAAAGAGAACCCTCATATCACCAGAGATGCTCAATCGGCATTCTACAGTATCTACACCCTGGTGCTCACAAACTCCTAACAAACTAGGAAGAGAAGAGTACTTCTTATACATAAGAAAGAATGTCTTTTATAAACCAATATCCAACAGTAAACTCATTGGGGAAATAGTAGGAGATTCCTATTAAAACAAGAAACAAATAACAGATGTGCACTAATGTGACTGCTGAAGTTAAAATGAGACTGACGAGTGCCGTCTAGGGAGTGAAGCTGGCATTCTCTCGCCTGTTCGTAGAAATATGAATCAGTACAACCTTTCGGAAAATCAATTAGGTGGTCTGTTTTGCAAACCATAAAAATATTCATACCCTCTGACTCAGACATTTACTTCCCAGAAATTCTCCTAAGGAAATCCGATGTATTGACAGAGATATGAACAGGTACTCATTATGACATTATTTAGAAGAATCAGAAATGGCAATAATCTGAATGCCTCACAATGGGGAAATAGTTAAGACTATTATGGGGTATCCATACAGTGAAATATAATTAGTCATTAGAAATGTTTAAGGCTTTTGATGCCATGAGAATGCGCTTGTGTTGAATTAGAGTGATCTAAATTTTATTTAAACATTCCCTCACTGTGTATAAAAATTTCCTTTGTTTCTTGATGGAAGGGTTAGAACTCAGTTTTCTTTTTCTTTTGGTTAAATTCCCTTCCCATGTGTCCTCTGCCCTTCCCCGCCCCCAACTTCCACCCTGCCCTTGCCCCCAGCTGGACTCAGCAAGGGGAACTTGAGGGCGAGCTGTTTGTTTCTCAGATGCCCAGAGTCCCAGCAGCACAGGGGGGCCAGAGCTGAGAGGCCCCTATGTCTTCCTGTCCCTTTTATTTTGCACATCACATACTAGAACCAAGGCCACCCCCTTGGCGATGGAGCAGAACTGTATCTTGGTCCTATATTCCTTCTATTTCCCAAGAGGGTCATTGATTCAAAAAGCACAGCAAGTGCTGGGGGATGACTTTCTAGACAAGTGTCTGTGTTTTGAAGTCTGTTTCTCACTAGCTGTTGACTAGAGTTGAAATTGGCCGAGATGCGAGCACACAGTGGTCAGGGAGGGAGAACAGGGATGGGGTTATTCTGGCGGAAAAGTGGAGCGAGGGACTTGGTTTGGCACGTTTGAATTCTTTCCAGGTCTCTGACGCCATTTTTGTCCAGATCATGGAACTATTCTGGACCTTTTTTTTTTTTTATTCGCTAAAATTAGATGCATCAGACTAAGGTTACTTTCAAGCCTATTAACCTATGGGGGTCAGTAATTGACAAGGTGAGGCGCGTCTTAAGAGTTTCTTTATTAGCAATGATTAGATATCACTGTGAGATCATTATAATTGAAAAGATTTAAAAGGAGACATTGAGGACCCAGTGTAGAATAGGGCTGCATCTCAGGTGCTCTCCTCTTGGTGATCAGAATGGCATCATTTTGTTTTTTCTTTCACTGGGATATCTTTTTCAGTACCACCTGGAATTCTTCGAAACTAACTTCTCCGTCTCCATTCTTGTCCAGTTCTTTAAAGAGGTCCTCTATGGCGCTTGGACCCTGGTGTTAGACAAAAAGGGTAGGATGGGGAGAGGAGAGAAAACGAATCAGTTAAGCACTGCTACACGTAGAAGCACTGTGTCCGTTCCAGAGGGCAACTGAATTGTCGATTACATGCTATTGATAGTTAGAAGTAGAAAAACCAATTTCAGCTATAGTATTGCTCCATGTCACAGAACAAGCTTACCCATTTTACTTTCTAGATCACACATTTATTATTTTAACACTGATCATGTGTATTTTAATATGTATAATTAGTTTTTTAATGTAATCTTAATGTATTTTCCTTTATGCCTGTAAAAACGTTCTTTGGAGAGGGAGTCCAAGGGCTTCACTGGACGGCCCATGGCCCAAGGTGTCCTGGGAGCTGGTTTTGTGTCCAACTCCACGTCTGGGCCGGCATATAACCCAGGCAACACACATAGCTTGCCGCTGGCCGGCACTGTGCCACGGGCTCTCTGTAGCTTGTGCAGTCCTCCCAACCACCCTGTGGGGGAGATCCACTTTACAGATGAGGAAACTGAGGGTCCGAGATGGCATCTGGCTTACTCACAGCTAGTATGTACAGGGCTTGAGGTTCAAGCATTGACTCTAGAGCCCAACCCCTTAACTAGCAACCGCCTAGCTTTTCCCAAACTGTGCGCTGCAGCCCACCACTGTGCTGTCCAGGCTGACGTTGGATCAGTGGTTCTCATACTTTGGTATCTTAGTAAATACAGATCGACGGTCCCACCCCCAGAGTTTCTGCTTCACCTGGCCTGGAGCGGAGCCTGAGAATCTGTATTCTGTTCCCAGGCGATGTTGATGTTGCTGGTCCAGGCCCAGTCATGCTCGAGAACCCTTGCTTGAGATGTTCCACGAGCTTATGTGCAGCTTGGCTCCCCTTGACTACTGATACTTCTGGAGCGTCTTAAGCAGACTTAATATTAAATCTTAAATCCAGTACAGAAACTCAAATCTTAAAGCTATCATAGCTCAGGCTTTCAGGTAGGAGTCTCTCTGTGGCAAAATGGTACCTAGGAAACCTCTTGAAAAAACAGTTTGGCTAACACGCCTATGTGAAAACATTTTTTTAATTGGAAAAAAACGTAGTATTTACCAGCTTAACTATTTTTAAGTATACAGTTTAGTAGTGTTAACTAGTTCTCACTATTATGTAACAAATCTCTATAGCAACATATGTTTTAACCCTTATGATTCCTACAAAGACACTTGGCACTTTGCTATCATCACAAGACCAAACTGTAAGTTAATTATTCACCGCCTAACTTGGTAATAAGTTAGTTATTACCAAATGCTGTTTTCCTGAAGCATTTACTACATTCTAAACCATACAAGGTGATGATGTAAACAGAATAATCCTTAGGGAAATATAATCAGGTACGTGATTTGGTAAATAGATGTTTCAGAACTTACCATTGGTCTTCCTATCTCTGTCCAAATTACAGAAGTCATATGTGGTTTTTATGGGAAATACATAAAATATAGGAAAATTTAGAGAACCTCACCAGTCCTAACTTTTAAAACAACTTGTTTGATTGCCTAGACTCTCCTGGCAGATTATTATTTTTCTTTCTTTTATTATTACATCCCTTTTATCATTCTTTTCTATTACTATTTTAATTAAGGTTTCTTTTTCTGCTACTGCCTTGAACTGTTTTTTAAAGTTATTTTCTATTTTAACCTTAAGAAAATAAGATATCAGTCACTGATTTTAGCTGCTTTTCTTGTTAGTACTAAGAACAGAAACCTTCTCAACAACTTAAACCAGAAACCTCCTTAATATCAGAAGGGACATTTCTCTTTAAAATCTGAGAAGCAAATGCTTTCTTCCGCAATTATAGCTAAAATGTGACTAAGTTGAATATAACAATTAGGGTCCTTCCATTTTGAAGATCCTGTTTAGTTGCAAAGGAAAGAAAGTGTATTGGAGCACAGAGAATCCCCTTTTCCTAGTCCGTACTGCCTCTGGGTGCATTTTGATTCTGACAACTCTGTGTTGGTTCTTTACGGCTAAAAAAAATTTATCGTTTCCTGAAAGTTGTTGAGAAATGCATGGTTGCCTCAGTAACATGAATTTATTGCTCAACATAAATTAACAGAAAATTAAATGCGTTCGAAATATAAATTCGTTTCAACAGAGGGCAATTTGTCAGCAGGAAGCCAGTTTTCTCAACAGAGTGCCAGGTAAGCGTTGATCTTGTCGAAAGAGCCTACCAATAAGAATGAAGCACGTCCAAGGCCAACTAATATTACTTTTGCAGCCTCTTTGTTTTCCTAAAGCCTGACACCACGCCAAATCCAGGCTGAAACCCTTAGTGTGTTTGCGCGGTGGTGACCTGTGGTGTTCCAGGGCTGGCTTCGTAAAAGTGCCCTCACTGCTTCCGTTTACTGTGGCTGTTCATCAGAGTCCTGTGCTAAGGCCGTGGGGGGTAGGAGGCTTGGCCTCTGCTTTCTAGGATCTTGCCATCTGAAATGTGGCCTGCCGCCAGGGGCAGAAACCACATGTTCAAGCCCTCCCTCAAGTGATACCAGTACCTCGGCTGCTGTGAGATCTGTCCCAGATGGAGCGCTGACCGGTATCATGGACCTCAGCCTCTTCCCGTGACCTTTCCTCTCCCCTCCCCTCCCTTCCCAGCGTCAGAGCCAGGTCGGCTCCGCAGTTGTCACTCACTTTCAGTAAACTGGGGAATTCATTCTGAACCAGTAGCATCAGCTCCTCCTTTGACAGCTGGTTTGGATCGCCTTCTCTGGCTGCGTATTTTTCAAAAATGCTCTTTAGTTCTTTAGGAGACATTTTGTCACTCATTTTGGTGTCCTGTAAATCGGGAAAGAAATGAGCTTGCCAGAAAGCTGAAGTAGGGTTTCATATGACGACCGCCAGCGGGAGTTCGGTGTCATTGGGCTGTTTCCTTGGCATAGGTGGGGACAATAAAGAAAAGGCAGGGCAAGGGGGGAAGAAGGAAATGTGGAAGAGAAGAGGAGTGAGAAATGTGGGAACAGCACCAGTGACTGCCAGTGTGTTGTTTTAAAAATAATCACCTTAGACAGTAAGTTAAATGTCTGTTCTTAGAGTACATCTGTTAGGATACAGTCCCTGGAGCCAAACATTTAAATTAGGAATAATGACGTTCTCCACTTTGTATGTACCTGGTTTGTATTCTGTAGGCTGCGGTCTCACGGAACCTGACCACAGCTTCCAGCCTCTAAATTACTGGGAATACCTGTAGATGTCACAAACCCGTCTTCTCTCCAGGCCATTACCTTTCACACCATTCTGAAAAGGAAGCAGAGGGAGCTTCAGGTAGTAGTAAAAGCACACTTACCTGGTTGCTGAACGGCGAGACAGCTGGAAGAATCAGACAGGAGTGTGGAGGGCTGAGCAGGATCCTACGGCTTTTATAGTCGGTACGGACAGACGCACCACCCTGATGTTGAAATTTCCCTTTCATTTGCCATTTAAAGGTAATTATTAATGGTTTGTGAAATCTAACCTTAAGACTGCATGAACCTCGTAATTAAGGGTGTCGTAAAACTGGCCAACCAGTACAGACCTGTTGAAGCACCTGACCAGTGGAATGGGCACCTTAATCACTGTGGAGTTCAAGAGAAGTTCTCCAGGTGGGATAATCTTTTCTACCAGGCCATTAGCCGCTAAAACGCAGTAGCCTGTCTACAGGGGAAGGCTTCAGCCTGGTGAGAAAACGTAGAGACATGACTAAAACATATTTCTATCCACAAGACGGGGGAAGCTGTGTGAAATGCAGTTGCCAAACCTCAGATGGTCTGTGAGGCAATTTAAAATGTCCAGGGACCATGCAGACAGGCTTCCCTGAGTTGTACTTTGGACAGATAATACAAAGCAGGTAGGCACTTTTTGCAGCCTTATTAATATTTCCCCACCAATATTGATTCATAAATGCTATCGTTTTATCAGTGGACCAAATAATGTATATACAGTCGTTAAGAATGGGACCTTCACAGTCTCCAGTAGGACTGGATTGTTATTCGGTTCAAACCAGAGCTTTCTTTTTTATCAAACCAGCAATTGTTAGATTTCCTATCTTGTTTTTCTGATTCTGAAGCCAGTTGTTGGGCTTCTCTGGCTTCTAGAGATTATCAGCTGGAGAGATATCCCTTTAGACTAATGTGGAGGTTTGAGTGCCGCCGCTTGCTTTAAGGGCAGCGTTCCTTGCAGTACTGTCAGGTGATTTTCCTTAGCTTCTAGGGGCTCAAGTTTAGGATGCTCTGGGATCTTACTGTTAGTTAACGCAGCAGGTGAAAGTATAGCACCCAATAATTTCCGAACATTTTATATTTTATTTCCACTGGAAGTAAGGAAGCTACATTGTTTCCAGAACACTCCAAAGTCTTCAGCTACTTGAAAAACATATCACTGTGTAAACGCTGGCGGTTTTGCCCTTGGCTAAAATACAAGCCTGAGTGAAAGTGTATAATTCAGCCTGCCGTGTTAAAGCAGTCAAAGGTAAAAATGCCTCAAGGACTTCAGAAGGGGTTATAATTGTGTGACCAGTGTAGTACTTTCCATTTTCATTTTTAAAATCTATGAACCATGGAAATCATCTTTACCCAGTGGAGCCACCTGCAGATCATGATAAGGGGTCAGGAGGTGATCCGTCAGTGCCAAGCAGTCATGATGGGACTTTGTGGGTCTCAGAAGGGACAAGAGTAACTGGATAAAGGTTATCACTATGAGAAAGAGTCATGCGAGGAGCAGTTCACAAGAAAAAGTCATAGGAAGTAAGGCAACTGACTGAAAGGCGCTAGGTGTGGTGAGAATTCAGGAGAGCTTCTAGTGCATGGGGTACGATGGTTAGAGGGGATCCCACACCAATTTCCTCTGTGGCCTTAACCAAGAGGGCAGTGGCTCTAAGCAAGGAGGGTATCCCCGAGTCACCAGGTTCAGTTGGTTTAGGGTGAGCACCCCAAAAGCATTCCCTTTTCATATACAAAAAGGAAAAAGGAGATCTGTCCTTCGGGTTATCCAAGGGCAGGTGAGTTCCTTAAACTCTCCTTTAAGATTTTAAAGACCATCTCGTCCCATTCTTCCCATGGAATTGGGTCAGGACTGTCATTCTTTAGTACAACATAAGGAGGTTTTGTCATAAGACAGAGATTCATTACTGATTGGAAGAAAAGGTTCTCCAAGCTGATTAAGAGGGAGAGTTGGAAAAAAGCCCCATTATCCCTCGGAGCCCCACGACCGGGGTGAGGAGGACCTTGGGAAGGCTGGTTAGAAGGCCGATTATGAGGCTGACAACACCTGAAGCCCTAAACTTGTGACGTTCCCTTTTCCAATGTCCCGGCTCTTTGGAAAAGTGGCAGAAACTTGGAGTCTTTTGGTTTCATCTTGGGGCTTTTATTTGCCAGTGCTGAAAATTAAAAGTCTTGGCAGTCTTACTTCAAGGTGGCTCATCTAGAGTACGGGCGAGCCGATTGATCACATTAACCACATCTAGGCTGGACGTGGTCTCCCACTCCATCCTGGTGCTCTTAACTAGGAGGGAAAGGTCTCTGTTTAACCCATTAACAAACAAAGAATTAAAAGTCATCCAAGTGGCATCAACATTCTGAAGGAAGATCAGAATTTTAACTTAAAAATGACCTGAAGTCTGTTACAACCATCATGAACAGACTCCGTCAGACTTTTGTGAGCAGATCTGCATTTTGCTCCAACCAACAGGCTTTGGGAAAGTCCTTAGGAATTAATCGCTCAGGATAGTTCTCTAGCAGGTTCTTTAGTTTCTTCTCCCAGAATTAGAGGATTGTTTTTTTAAATCCCTTTCAGGATGTTCCCAGTGGCAATTCTCATCCAATATCGAGCCTGGCCTTCACCAACCAATGCAGGAAGTAGCTGATATAAATTAGAAAACCCAGACTGGTAGGTCTGAATCACGACATCAAATTCCTCAGCAAATTTGTGAGGATCCTCAATTACCTTAGGGAATTCCTAGCTCAGCTTTAGTCCAGGGAATGTATGAAACTTGAGATCTGTTAGGGTCCCCAGAGGGCTTAACTTTAAATTGAAAGGTACTGATAAGTGCAGGGGAGGAAGGAATGAGAGAGAATTCCAGGGAAGATGACACCAGAGGCGAATGGGGTAATGGGGTAAGGAAGTCGGTAGTGGAAGGCAAGATGGAATCAGAGGCGGATCTTGAAACAAAGGAATTGGAGAAAAAGAGCTTGAGGATGCTGGAGAAAGCTGAGGCAAAGTACTCCTAGAATAGGGTGGACCTGGAGATGGAGCCTGAGACAATGGAGTAGAGGGGAAGGACACGTGGGAAACCGTTTTTTCTCTCTTTAAAAGTTCAGTAACCTCTGTTAATTCTAAAACTTTATGTTGCATAGAGGCAACTTCAGAATCTTGGTCCCATTTGGAAGCCTCAGAATTGCATTCAAAATGGGCATTCCGTTCAGCTTCACTGATTTTATTGTCCGATTTGGTTTTAAGAAAATGAATTTGAGAACCTCAAAAGTTCCCCACTGTGGCCACTGATTTTATTAATTACTTTTGGTCACATCTGTCTGTTTAGTTAAATATGTATGTGAAAAGTGCCAGAGTCCCTGGAGGACAGGTGGCCTTAACATACTAAATAACTAAGATCCCATTTTTCAGAGACTTCTCTAGAGTAAGGGGCCCAAAGCAACCTCAAACATTTCAAGCAGTCTGCAAGACTGAAAGCTGCCAGCCTCATTCGAGAACAGTCTGATCACAGAAGGATCAGGCCGAAGGCTTAAAAAGCCAGTTCTAGGAAATGACCATCTCTGAGAGCCTGGTTACATGTATGTAGACAGAGAGGCGCTTTTTCAATGAGACGGTCTGGTTTATTACTCAACCAAAAGCTGACTAATTTCAGTAAAAATAACCCCTGTTCCACAATGAATTGGACAGAAGCCAGCTTATCTCAAAGGATAGCCTGATCCTGAAGAAATCAGGCTGCCATGCCAAATCGGGTACTCACAGATGCACAATAACAAACATACAAGCAAGACCTTTACACACACACACACACACACACACACACACACCCACCCCCCCCCCCCCCTAAACAGTTCCTGAATAAAGCCCAGAAAGCAAAAGGCAGAAGCTAGATTCCATTCGGCAAAGCAAGACTACCAAGCAGCATGGTCATTTTTCAACTTTTTTTTATTATTTGTTGTTTCCACATCTGCTTTTATTTCTTATTACTCTCTTTCTTACCAAATAGATTTTGTTGATCATTCTAAAAACTTGTGAAGACACTCGACTTACTTTAATTCAATTGAGAATACTTCAGACTTGAAACTGCCAGGATTTAAAATTGGAGACTAAATTTATTTCTTTTGGAAAGAGTTTCATGAAAGAACTGGGACATTTCCAGGGGACATTGATCTAATACCAATTATAACTCACAAGAAGGGGTTCCAGATCAACTTTAAAAGCACTTACAGCTTTTAAATACTTGTACACTTCCACACTTGTATAATTTTCTCTGACCCTTTATTATATTATATACAAATTAAGGATTGAACTATTGGACTATATTTCTCTCTGATGCTTTTTAGTTCTAAAATTCTAGGGACTTATTTACCTTGGAGAACAAATGTGAAATCTTATAGAGTTTTTTAAAAGCTTTCTGCTGACCTTGAGCATTTCTCATTCCATGCACCTTTGCTGTTTGGTATATGTTATTCTCGATTTTTTTACAGATTATTTGATTTTGGTATGCGCCAGTATTGACTACGTATTAACTCCCCTCTTGCAGTAAAGATAGGCATTTTGGTTTTAGTTGTAAGATTATACACAAAAATATTCTGATTTTGGCAATATATTTTAATCGAGATTTTAAAGAATTTTCAGTGTTTTTATAATTACTCTCTGTTTCATCTGGCAGGAAGTAGGCTTTTGTTGAGCAATCATAAGAAGAAATAGCCTTTTCCTCCAACACGTTTTAAAACAATTTTTAACTCTATATGAAGTTGCAAAAATAGGCAATAAACACCAATCCACTTTTTGCCCAGATTTGCTAATTGCTAACATTTCCACATTTGCTTTCTCTTTCCGTGGATGGGCTTTCCCCGCCCCCCAACCATTTGAGTATTAGTTACAGACATCTAGAAACTTCTCTCAACTAAAATGCCTCAGCATCTTCTACAGACAAGGATGTTCTCCTATGCAACCACAATGCCATTATCTCAGCCCACATTCCAATCCCTCAGTTGTAGAAATAGCATCTTATATCATCTATTCTCTCAAATTACCACTTGTGAGCTAAAATCATCACGCGGTTATATCTCTATAGTGAAGGAATAATTTTAATAACTATATATGGTCTTAATAACTACACGACATGTAATTAGTATTTTAATAATTATATATTATGTGACAGATAACATGTTACATACAAAACACATTTATGTTGTATGTATTGTATAATGACACATGTGTGTATAACATTAAACATACTGCTTTTTGTCAGAATTTACGCTTGTAGTAAACACTAACAGAACTTGAAAAACAACCCTTAGGTCTTCTTAAAGTTTAACTTACTCCGTTTCACCAGCCACATCTCTTGTCTCTTATTTTTTTCTTTTTTCGTGGACTCAAGTGTGAGGGTGAACCTGCAATGGGAAACCTGAAATCCACTCGTAGATATTCACATGAAACATTAACTAAAAATATATGGAGACAGTGATAAATACAGGGTGTGTTCAAAGAGTGCATTTTGAAACCAGAGAAGGGGAAAAAAAAAAAATGACAGGCATGAGATTGGTAATGGAAAAATAAGGGAGGCAAAGGTTATTTATCAACTCTGTTCAATTGCTCGATCTTTGGACAGACTTCACTTTTTCCCAAGCCCAGAGTAACTAATATTAAAAGGTCCAGGTACTGCAGGCCCCCACAGCCATGATATTGAACTCGAAGTCCACAGCAGGCAGTGCCTGGAGAAGCATCTTTGGGAAGAGGGTAGAGTCAGTATCAGGCCCCACAAAAGAAATGGCGTGATGTGCTGTCTGTGGGCTCCCGTTGTCTTTGATCCTGAGGTTTAGAAGAGACCCTGACTAGAATGCAGCTGCCCCTGAAAGGAGCCCCTCCCCCTTGCCTGCCCTCCCTGCGCCCTGTGACAGAGCTCACTTTCTTTGTCACATCCAGCCCTTGCCTGGGCTGCGAGGCTCACCATCTTGGGGACCTTCCTGTGCGGTCCCGTGGGGTTGGGTTCCCAGAGGCCTTCTCAGTGGCCAGGCTTACTGAGGGCTGATTTTTACCGTGGGCCGGGTGCTGCCCCCGACACCCAACCCATTACCCTGATAAATCCTCAGCATCCCTGTGAGCTGGGGTCTGCTGTCACCTGCAGTGTACAGACACTGCTGTCACATCCAGTCTACAGACACATTCGAGGACCTGTTCATCTTACCATCACTAGAGAATAGAGCTGAGACTGCAGTCCAGGCCCAGCCTGTACCCTCAGCCACCTTCCCAGGACGGGGCTTCTGTGAGGAGAGCTGGCCAGTGTCAGAGCTAGGGCTTAGACGGGAGTGTTATGGTCACGCCCGATGGTATAAGAACGTTCTTTCCCTGATGGAAACAACATAGGCCCTTCTTTTACTAGTAGATAAAACCAGTTTAAAAGACTGGAAAATGTAGACATATTTCCAGGACTGCTCAGCGCGTTCAGCATCATAGACTCCATCACGCTGCTCTGCGATGCCGCAGCTCGAGGGGCCAGAAAGGGAAACAAAGCCCTGTACCTGGTGGGAGGCGGGTTTGGGCACTGCGACGCCTCTGTCCCTCCTGCCTGCCCACACCTTGGGACAATCCACGGTGTCTCAGAGACCCCTCCACTGCTCTTAGGACCACGGGCCAGTCAGTTCCTCAGTTTCCTCTCTTAGTTTTTGATAAGAATCCAGGGAGATTTCGTTATGGAGCCTTTGGTCAGAACTTGAGACTGTGCTGAACTCTGGTGGAGACGAAGAAGACGAGGCCACGCTAGTTTGTGAGAGGAGGCGCTAGCACAGGTGGCTGGAGCCGGTTAAACTTTCGTGTGCAGTAAAGGAGAGTATTCGTTTCCTATCGCTGCCGTAACAAGTTACCACGACTTTAGTAGCTTAAAACGACACGAATTTATTATAGTCCTGGAGCTCAGAAATATGAAGCGGGTCAGCGGGGCAGCTTTCCTTCTGCAGGCTCTGGGGATGAGGCTGTGTCTTTGCCTTTTCCAGCTTCTAGAGGCTTCCTGCTCCTGGCCCCTTCCTCCATCTTCAAAGCCAGCAATGTGGCCTCTTCTAGTCTCAGTGTCTGTCTGTCTCTCTGTCTCTCTGTCTCTCCCTCTCCCCCTCTCTCTCTGTCTCTCTCTCCCTCTCCCTCTGTCTCTCTCTCCCTCTCCCTCTCTCTCTGTCTCTCTCTCCCTCTCCCTCTCTCCCTCCCTCCCTCCCCCCCTCTCTGTCTTCTACTTCATTGGCACATCTCCATCTCTTACTCTGACCCTCCTACCTCCCTCTTATAAAGACCTAGTGGTGACATCAGAACCCCCCAGATGACCCAGGATAATCTTCCCATCTCAAGAACCTTAATTTAATCATATCTGCCAACTCCCTTTTGCCATATAAAGTGACATATTCACAGGCCCTGGGGACTAGGACATCTTTAGGGGAACATTATTCAACTTACCATAAGGACTAATTGAAAATGAGTCAGCAGTCTATAGGTTATTTATTTGGTAGTTTGAGCATAACAGTGGTATTAACTACGGGGTGATTACGGGGAGAATTGGAGGGTGCCCGTAACGCACGAGCCCTCCCAGAGTCGTAGGAAAGCAGCTGTTGAGAAAGTAGCAAAGAGGCGATTATATGTGTAGTGCGGTTGTGGGGAGGGGACCAGAGGGGCCATCAGCAATGGACCAGTGTGGCTGAGAGAGAAACCTCAGCTTAGAGTATTGAGGGCATAACTAGATGGTTCCTGAATGGGGCAGAAGCTGAGTGCCACGTGGAAGAATTCAGATTTGATGCACAGTGATGAGAGGCCGCTGAAGCTAGCTAGCATTGTGACACAGTATCACGTAACATAATATCGACTGAAAATTGTTTCATACTTTATGCCCAACTTGATTATAACTCATAGAGAATCAACATCAGAAGCAGGCTTGAAAAAAATGAATAGAAAACCTAATGAACAGGAAGACAGGAACAGGTTGGAGAAATCCTTGTAAGGAGTACTTGAGGAACATGCTAGAAAGTCTGAAAGAATCACTGTGTATGTTGCCTAAGAGACTGGAAATGGTCTTCTGGGGGACAGGATCCTGTGGCGTCTCCACCACACGAAATGTCCAAAGCCCAGGTGCGTGAGGGAAGCCAGCCTGACCTGGGTTCTGTGAGGTCGGTCAGAACCCAGGCCCTGTAGTCCTTAATGTACTGCTGTTCAGGAGTTTCATCTTTCATAGGAGAACCTCGCTTTCCTGGACTTTGTTCTTTAAGGTAGCCAGGACATGGGAAGTCTTGAACCCCTTACACCTTGTTACGAGCTGTGGAAACTCACTAAAGGTTCATTAGTGCACATTTATCCCTTTGGGGTACATTTCGATCTCCTAAAGCTTTATGGCCACCAATATTCCTTACTTATTGATCTTTTTTAATTTTCGTTATGGTCTATGGCTCGATCCCAGGAAAGGACAGATCTGTGGTGGAGATCAGATCACAGCTAGTCTTCAGGTCAAACCTAAGGCAGTCCTTTCGCAATGGCAGAGGCATTTTCTTCTTAGATGCAAGATCTAGGGAATTTAGGGACTGTTGAGATTAAAGCTAACACATATTTGAGGTTCTTTTCTTTAACCACCCAGTAATGCCAAAAGGTATGTTGGGAAACTGTGATATTCTCTTATTTCTCTGGCGTTTTGTGGACAGAATTCCAGGATCAGAGATATTTTCTCTAATTTTGTTGCTTAGTCAAATTGCTTATAACCCATGAGGCAGGCAGTGATATTGTCATCCTTAGAGCTTGCAGGATTGTCTGCTAACAGCAAGGCAGCTGGTTGGCCTAAGCTTGGCCAGAAATACACTGTGTTCTCTACCTTCTCGAACCTTCCCCTTCCCGTGTGTTTGAATTTCACCAGCTTGTGCATGGCCTGGATGTTCTTCGATTGTGTGACAGGCATCCCCAGATGCCGCCTTCAGAGCCAGGCCAGAGAGACTAGCAACTCTCCTGTGGGTTCTCGCTCTGTTTTGTCCTTTCTCTGATGTTCGGGGCGTCATTCGAAGTCAGACAGTTACTTCCACCTCTCCCCCCATCCTTACTCCAACATTTCTTTGCCTTGTCCACTGGTGTCTATGCTAGCACGTTTTACTTGGAGGATCAGCTTGACTATCACACCTTGGGATTTCTTTCTGCGCTATCATTTCAGGAGAACGTTGTATTTATTGCTTCTGAAAAGAGCAGGGATAATGTGAACTAATAAATAACCTACTGGGAGGCCTAAATAATACATTTCACTATTCAGGCCTTGAAATTTGTATTTTCATTAAAATAATACTATGTGCAAAGTTTAAAAAGCCAACAGTTCCAAAAGGCCTTTCATGAAAAAAATGTAGTGATGCTCACTTCCTCTGTACCACCCTTGACTTTTCCAGCTGCTTCTCCTGATATTTACCTTCATGTTTCTAAATATTTTCATATCGCTCCATGAGGAATTTCCAGACTTCCCCCTGTGTTGGAGGAGAATTGAGCTGGGGCAGCCCGTGTGCCCACTGCATATTCCTTCTCTTCCCCTGCCCCAATTTAATTTTGAAACTATTTTCTGATCTCGAGGTGTTTGTCAGGTTCATCTCAAGTAAGTGATAAATCAGGCTTGCCGTTCTTAGTTGAGTCATTTGACTCCGTTCTCAGTGGTTCACATTAGAACATTTCTCGAATGAATACCAAACATGCCAATAATTGAACAAAACTACGTTAAAAGACTTCTTCTGGGTACATGGACCCAATACAGTAAGCAAGAGTGGACTGGAGGATCACAGTACGCTGAGAAGGAGAAAGCAGGGGAGCTTATTGCTGTGATATTCCTAGATAATTTAGATTATCTTAAACAGAAGTAGAAATCGAGGCTGTGAATAAAATTAGGACTTCTTACGAGTCTGTGGCAGATAGCGCAGTCTTAAATGCCCTTTCCTTGAAAATACATACGGTGTGGGCATTTGCAAACTGGAAGCGAATGCCCTCTGTCACCTCACTCTGGTAATACTTAATCTGGGCATAATTAGCTAACCAAAGAAGATAAGAAAGAGATGCCAAGGCCAAAAGCACTTAGAACCGAGCACGCCATCCAGCAAGGGGTACAATCAAGTTATTTCTCCACCCCCTCTCCTCTGTGACTCTTAGACCAGTCTTGGGACACAGGGTTCAGATGGCTTGGAAAATTCTTCTAGGGCACTGATAAGATCAAACAAGGTCCTGGAAAATTATTATCTCAGGGAATTGCAGTTGTCAGGGCTTCCTGTAGAGTAATAATATGTGGTAGTTAAGGTATGGAAAAGAAAAAACAGCAGAAAGACAGATTTTATGAGAGGAAAACCTGAACATTCCATTAGAACAGTTCGACTCACCCAACCGTAGTCTATTTTAACAACTTAAATAGATGATGGGAGGAAGGTAGAAAAGGGTGAAGGGGGTCAAGTATATGGTGACAGAAGATTTAACTTTGGGCAGTGAGCACATACTGCACTACACGGATGATGCATTATAGAATTGTACACTTGAAACCTATATAATCTTACTAACCGATGTCACCCCAATAAATTCAATAAGATTTAAAAACATGGGTGAAGCAAAATCATGAGATTGTAGGGAACCAAACTGAGAAAATAGAGCAGTAAGTAACAGGAACAAGCTTTTCATAAAAATCACATGTCTCTGAATTTCTGTGAAGTAATCATCAAAATAAATCTGACATGATTTAGTGTGAGTTCATTCGTTCATGCATGCATTCGTTCACTGCGTACCATATGCGAATTCCGTATGTGTGAGGGGCCGAGAATGCAGAAGTAAAGGAAGGCAACACAGCCCCAGCTCTTAAAGATTCACAGTCTAGCACACAGAGCATTCTGCAGACACAAACGGAGGGAAGCGCGCCGATGGGGACGGCTTAGGCAGAGGGCCCTGACTGGGCTGCGGCGCTGGGGGTTGTCGGCTCCCATAGAAGCTCATATCAGATAGTTGAGCTAAGATTTCAAGGTCAAGGATGGTGTAATTTAGGAAAAGAGCGTAGGGGAATGGGAGAAGATGTTCTAGACAGAGGAGATAGCCCGTGCCAAGTCCCCGTAGTGGGAGAAAAGAGGAAGCACTTGAGGAGCTGGAGGATGGTCACAGTGAGCAGAGGTCAGGGTCACTGAGGGGAAAGTCACGGAAGGCGAGGCTGGAGGGCTAGGTTGGGCCGATACCAGGCGGTCAAGGATTTCAAGCGGGAGAACTAGACAACCACTCTGCCTGCAGCACGCAGGGTGGACTAGGCCTTGTGCATGCGGGGTAGCCAGTCAGTAAGCTCTGACTGGGGTGCGGGTGACGATGGCCCGTGGTTTGGGTGGTGCTCGCAGCTGCGGATGGATGCAGGCATCCCGGAGGGGATATATGGATGGGACCTGACAGATTGGATATAAAGGATGAAGAAGAAGGAGAGATCCACAGTGGTGCTTAGATTTCTAACCTATATATAGAATGTGCTAGGATGAATGATATTATCTTCTTTTTTGATTTTAAGAATCTTTCTAATGGTTTTCTACAAATGAGTACTTTTGGTATTCTTTTCCACAAAGATTGACAGGTTTGCTTATGGAGAGTCTTTAGGGAGCGAAGTGGCCAGAGGGAGAGGGCGGCTATTATGGGAGGGACGTGAATACAAAAGTGGGAGGCCCCAGACGCCCAGAGCTCGAAGTGTGAACATTGCCCAGAACTGACAGGTTGAGTTCTGACAGAAGGAAGGTCATCAAGACGCCTCTGATGAATTTTTTACAAGTGATTTGAATGAAAGATGAGAAGCAGAGACAAAAAGGAAATATACTATGAGGCTTGTAGAGAGTATGACCGTATTCGAATAGGAAAACTGGAAGGAATATCAGATTTTATTGTTTATGGAACATCCTTACCCAATGATCCTTCCTCTAAAAGCAAAGCTTGAAATTGGAGAAACGATATCTTTACGAGTTGACAAAACCAGATTTGTTTTTGTTTTCTAAGGTGATTGATATGCCGGAACACAACCCTGGCAATTTGGGAGGAACGATGAGGCTGGGAATAAGAAGAACTGTTTTCAAAACTGAAAATTCAATCTTAAGTAAGTTTCTCAGATCGTTTGTTTTATAAGACTTCCGGTGTCATTTGCTTTGCCCCCCCCACCTCTCCCGCTTCCCTTCCAGCAGCCTCAGGGGCTCCGACTTCCTCTCACCTGTCCCCTCCCCCACCCGCAAACGTGTCTGCTCCTCCTGCCTTCCCATTCTTTTCCCCGGAAGGGTCGGCAGGACCCACGTGAACACCCCTTCTTATATGATCTCCCCGATGCCCTATCCAGTGCTCTGGGGATGTCCTCCCTTGGAGAGAGCCCTGATCCCCACTCAGTTCTTTTGAATCCACTGTTCTCGCCACTACATTTAAACTCCATGTTTAAGTATTTCACGTCTGCTTGGTTTTAGACACTAACTTAGGAACTTCTTGAGGAAGAGGGCAGTTGTGTCTCAGGAGGCTATTTCTCCGTCCCCCCAGTAGCTCCAGTGTGGGGAGAGGAAAATATCATGCGCTCATATTTACTGATCTTCTCCTCCCCATAAGATTGTTCTAAATTCTGAGGAATTTTGCCCCAACATTTAACATACCCCATGAGAACAACTTAATGTAAAAAAAACCCCAAAGCCCCTAATTCAATTTAGTAAATATATCTTGAGTGCCTACTCTGTGCCATACGCACCGTGAGAGATTCTGCCCGTGCAGTAGTGACCAGGACAGATACTAGTCCTGCCCTTCCATGGCCTCGAAACAACTAGAAAGAAAGGCATGAAAGGGGGCATGCGTGCTGATAGAAGGGCCAACTGCAGAGGAGGGAGCCCAGGTCCCTGGGGCAGCCAGCCTCGCTCCCAGGAAGTTATAAGAATGCCTGAGAAAAATGCCTTCTTACCTCAAAGAAGAATAAGACCAGAAATATGAGTTTCTCCTTTAAGGATGATAAACAGCTTCTAAGGAATATAAAGCTTCCTATCAAGAATGAAATTGAAAAAGGAGAAGTTTCAAAGTCCACACATTTCCCTACTTTCTCTGGATAAGAAACCGTTAAAAGAAAAAAAACACCGTTCTCTAAGTGACTGTTTTCTTTATAAGATTTTTTCTCTCTTTGTGGCTATTAGCATCGATTCTTTGGCTTTCAGATGTTTTCAAATACTTTGAAATTGTGTTCAAATGATTGCCTAAGCGACAAAATATAGAAATTTAGTTTTGAAATTACATCTGCTATAAAAGATTCAGTGATAATTGTACTAACCTTTTTTTTTAAAGCACGTGTTTAATATACTTACGATTTTTGTTTTGATGGAAATAAGATGGATTCAGGATTTGATTTTCTTTACAGTAGCCATAAAAGTAATGTTGATGATTTTTATGAATTTTACATATAACATCAAAGCTTGTTACTTAATGTCTTTTGCCTACCTGGAAAAAAAAATTTTAAACAGCTTTATCGAGATATAATTTACATCCCATTCAATTCATCTGTCAAAAGTGTACAATTTACTATTTCGTAATGATTTCACAGAGTTGTGTAACTATCACCACAGTCAATATTTGAACATTTTTACCACTTCAAAAAGAAACATGTTCCCTCTTTAGCTATCAACACTACTTCTCCAGCCCTAAGTTAATCTACTAACCATCTCTATAGATTTGCCTCTTCTGGACATTTCATAGAAATGGAACCGTATGACATGTGGTTTTCTGTTTGGCCGCTTCCATTCAGCATAATGTTTTGTTTGTTTTTTAGCATAATGTTTTTAAGGTACATCCACACTGTAACATGTATCAGTCCTTCTTTCCCTTTTATGTCTGAATAATATTCTACTGTATGGCTGTATCACATTGTTGAGACTTTCTTCAGTTGATAGACATTTGGGTTGTTTCCAGGTCTACCTTAAACTGAAATTATGCTTCACAGTTTGCAAAAAGCATGTGAATATACAAACCTAGGGTCCCCAGCAGGCATAAGGTTTTGCCCTCCCACCTGTGTGAGGTCTTCCAGAGGTCTCCCCAAAACGTAGTGTGATAGGTAAGAGATAAGCATGTGACCACTACGCATGGCTCCACAGTGTTTTGTGGGCGTTTTTTCCTAGTTGGCATATTTCTTTTGTGGGAGCTTATCTTTTTCCCAAGCCAACACACTTTTGTAGGACATTTTTTCCTCTAGTCAGCCCATTTATTTTATAGACTTTTTTTTTTTCCTAGTCAGCACATTTCTGCAGGAATAATAAGAACAAAATACATTTGGCCACATTGCCAAATAACATCGTTTTGATGAAAAGCATTTTGATGCTATTCATTCTTTATTTATATTTGATTTATAGGCCAGCGATTGCAATGCACTGGATTAAATAGAAAAACAGGAAAGTAAAGAGGTGTTTTTTTGTTGTTGTTGTTGTTTTGTTTTAGTTTTTTAGTCAAAGAGAGAGCTTCGAAATAGGGCCAAAGCCTAAAGGTATCAATAGACACAATGGCTGGATTACTAGAGCAATCATAATTTTTATATTTATCAAGAACAATTCCTCTTTTCTTCTTAGTTACCTGTTAGTTACTTAAGGTTTATGGAAACTATGAATTTGAATTTTCTTTTTTTTAACCACTTTATCGAGAAAGGGTTGACATACAAAAAGCTGTACATAGTTAATGTTTATACAACTCTTGTTGAATTAGAGTTTTCTGAAGTGGAAATTATGGTATAAACTGATTTGGACAAAAGTACCGTTGATCGTTTGCTCTATTTATAGGAAATGTGTTCACAGAGGCTCACTCTCATGTTCTGTGTGTGTGTTGTCTTGGTTTGCAAAGGATTTTTCTTATAAGAGGACTAATCGTGTGTATGGAATTGTCAAAACTGGTTCAAGGGTCTTTAGAAATAAGGTATTTTTCCAAACCGTGTATCTCTAACCTTTCTCCTAAGTATTAATTGCATATTCATGATATTTTCCAAACTTTATACAGTCTTTTATTGTATCGAGACTTTTTCATATATCTAGTGTTCATGTGTATTATTTGGGCATGTCATTTTTAATTGAGTTAAGGAACTATAATATACTGATTCTTTTCTTACTGTTAAAAATTTCAAGTTGTTCCTTGCATTTTGTTAGAAAAACACTGATGGGAACATCTTGACACAGTGTTTATGCACTTTTAATTATTTCCTTAGCATAGATTTTTAGGAGTTGGAGCATTAGGTCAGAGGGTATGAACCATTACCCTTTGAATTATGACTAATAATTCTGCCAGATTGTTTGAAAAAAGGGGTGAACCAGTTCCTAATGATGTTAACTGTACTGCATGTAGTATTCTTTCTTTCTCTCGTCTTTTTGCTGGTATATTTATTATTTTTCTTGCTCCATCATTCTCAGTTTGAAAAAAACAGCAACAACAACACGTTTTATCTGGGAATGTAGTTGTTAGGACTTTTCTCCTTATAGTGACGCCTTTACTTGGTCTATTAACTCATTGGACGACTTTTAAAAAGTGAGGAGAAATGGTGCAGAGCAGGTGCTTTGAAGAGAAATCTAGAATGAGGCGTGTGGCTAGAGATGGAGGGGGTCAGGCTCAGGTAACAGGGGAACCAGAGAAAGCGCCGAGGAACTTTGTTATAAAAAGGTTTTAAGACTCCAAAAGTAAACTTTTTCGCTTTGCCTGTGACTCAGCTGAGCATGAGAGATGGGAAGATAATAAAGTTCCAAGCAATTTAGAGAAGGTTCAGAGCTCTTCAGGGGACAGCTGGAAACTTGTTTGATGTGTTTGCAAAATATTCCAAGCCCCAGGGTTAAAGGTTTGGACAGGTCCCAGACCTGTTGCCGAGACTCGCCCTGGCTTGGAAGCAGGTCTCTGTCCACGCCGAGTGTGGTTTTCAAAACCAAAATGTCACCAGTGGAAAAGAATATGTGTTTCAGACCAATGAGGTCACATGTTTGAATAGGGGACATTCTGGTGTATGTGCGCTGGTACTAAACTCAATTTAAAGCAGTCCCAATCGGACATGCAATTGTGTAACTCTGTCCTCCAAATCAGCGCCCAGATGGTCAGGGAACCCTCATCTTTAGAAACGGGGGGATGCGCAGGGGTGGAAAGGTGACGAGGAGGCCTGGGCGAAAGGGCCACCCCCTGAGTGCCGTGCTGGGCCTGGGGGATTGTTAGAAGTGAGTGGAGGCCAGCGGCAAATGCAGCCACACGACATATTGGAAGGAATCAGGAGCCCCCTGCAGTGCAGCCAATGCAGCTGGAGACCAGGTCCTGGTGATGGCCCATTCAGAGTTCTGAGGTGACCCTCATCCTTAGGGCAGATGACACCTGGACAGTGCCACTTGACTTGAAGCTGACGGACATCAGCTGACAAAGGAGGCCATGGAGAACTCCTCTGGGTGATGCCTTAGACCAGGGGGCAGAGTCTAGGGTGCAGGACACCAGCGAAGCCAGCTGGACATGGCAGGTGGAAGTTGAGTGCTTTAGGAAAAGACTTCATTCCTTTAGGGGACCTTCTCGGCGTTTTCTCATAATACAGAGAAGGACTTGGCTAAACGCTTGGTTCTGCTTTATTATCAGAGAAAAGGTTTCTGTTCCGAGAAAACAGAGGCAGGAGGCTAATTAGGAAGGTATCGAGCGAACCCCAGTCTTAAGAATCTGGGTAAAATTCATGGCGATGGAAATGCAGAGTGGTTCAATCTTGAATTGAAAAGAACTGGAAGAAATGGGGAAAAGGAGAGACAAATTTTCAGGGGCTGGAAAACTTGCTTTTGCTTTCTTATCTCTTATCAAAGCATTGCTAGAGAAAAACAGCTTCTAGTTTCTGGTGTGGTTACATTCTTAGGAAGTTTGAGGGAAAAAAAAAAAACCATACCGCAAAAAATTCTTAGCAGGGTAATGAGATGATTTACAAAACAGTTTAAAAGAGGTTGTCAAGAATTTCGAGATGCTGAAAGTCCATGCTACGGGTAACTTGTTGTGCTGAGACACAAATTTAAAAGGAGTGTGCCACCCAGCAAGCCTTCCACACTGTAAGATGCCTCCCCTGCCTTGTCCTGCCTTTTGCTGGGAAAACTGTGCGGTGATGTGCATTTGTTAATATGGGGATTCATGGGTCTGAGCCATAGCTCCTTTAATCATACGCACATAAGATGGCATTTATGTCCCGCTTACTAGACTGACACTGTCCTGAGCACTTCACCCAGGGGAACCAGTGGAGTGCTTAACAGCCCGGCCCCTGGAGCCACACTCCCCATCAGAGGCCCCTCTAGCCCTAACTCTGCTGGCCGTGTAGCTCCTTACCCCGCTATGCTGTGGTTTCTGCACCTGTAAAACGAACATCAGAATAGCACCTGCCTCGTGGGATTCCTGTAAGGGTGAAATCAGCCATACACACGGGTCCTTAGGACAGTGCCTGCCACAGCAAAAAGTGCTACTCAGGTGTGGCTGTTAGGATCGTAAGTGTGAAGGGTTTATATCGATCTGTCACTCTCTCAAAGCTTGAGATAAACTTCAGTTAGTGGCCTAGTATTGAGAAGAATACAGAAAACCTAAGAAAAGAGATGTTAAAAATGGGATAAGAATACTATATGGCGGGAGGAGAGAGATACAAACCAGGAAAAAGAATGTAACACTGCAATGTAGAGTTAAACGCAAGGACTAGCATTTTTAAAATAGAAAATTAGCATTTTTATACTAGAAAAGCAGATCATGAAAAATAAAATTAGGGAAAGGGGAGGAGTTTAGATACTTAAATGAAGTGAGATGTTTTATAAAAATTAAAGGAATGATAAACTAAAATCCAAAAATACATGGACAATGGACTAGTGGTTACCAGAGGGTATGGGGGAGGGAGAAGGTAAACAGGGGGAAGATTTTTAAAAATCATTTCTTCAATTAAAAAAATTTTTTAAATAAAAAAAAAAATCCAAAAGTAATAAATGAAAAAGGAGAGAGAAAGTGGCCGGCCTCGACTGTGCTTTTTGTAAGCATCTGTAATTAAGATACTTAGTGTATCATTTCAATATCACTCTTAGCACTCCTGGGACCCAACTGCATTTCGTGTGACAGAAAGGAAGCTTAGCAAGGTTAAGTCACCTGATAGAAAGTCGCTGAGCTGATAGCAGAGCCTGAACTCTCAACCACCTTGCAATACCAAATGACCGGGCCTTAATCAAAGACGGGATGGCGAAACCCAAGCAACTCCCAGGGCTGAAAGCCTCGTAGTGCTGAGAGCCTTGTTTCAAGAGGAGTGTCTGTGAGAGGGAGAGCAGGGGATGCGAAAACCGAAGGCCCCCTACCCCTGGCCTCTGAAAGCCAGTCACAAACCATGTGCGTGGCTGGAAATGGGACGCGTACTGAATCAACATTGGACTGAGCAGCTGGGCCAGTCTGGCCCCAGGGCCAGATAGGGAATGTAAACGAGTCAAACAACCAGGTGTGAGAAACAGCACAGCTTAAGCTCAACGATCAGTGGCAGCTACACTCAGGGTTAGAGAGGCAGTAGGGAGTGGTGAGGACTGGGGCAAATCGACAAGCACTCGCCTCGTCAAAGGAATAACTGCTACAGCTGAAGTTGCATGAAGAACTGTGGGCTTCACTATTACCATTCTTCCCCATTTTCAAGAGAATTTGTGAATTGAGAATTTTATGAGAGAGCTTCTGATTTTTAAATATTGGCAACTTATTAAAAAATTTAAAACGTGTATCTGCCAACACTACGCCAGCCAGATATACCAATTATCTGTCCCCTGGGGAGCCTTGTGGGATCACATCATCTGCCATGGGCATTAGGATTGCTTCCACCTTTTAGCTTATATAGCTTTTCTTTTGGTGAGGAGAAGCTTCGGCTCCGAAAAGGAGAGAGAAATAAATCAGATTCAGTTGCTAGGATTACTGACACAAAGGTGGGTGTGGGCAGGACGATTAATGGGTTAAAAATATATATGAGACAGAATCTACCCAGTAGCAAATTCGAGGAGTAGATGGCGTAATTTTGCAAAGTGTTTTTGTTTCTGACGACCCCACCATACACATTATTGGGGTCCCGCTGCCTACATTGGAAGTATTTCATAGGTCTTAAGACTTCCATCAGTTTTCTTTCTCCAAACCTTTGCTAACTCTTGCTTTGTACGTGAACATTGAGCTTATGTGCAGTTAATGTCTGTTGTGTTTTATCTCCAAAAAGACTGGGACAGAAAGGAAGACTGTCATTTGGTGGTTCTTGAGGATTTCCCGTGCCTGGGCTCATCGCATGGCAGGGGTACCCAATACATCCATCCAGAGAACCGCTCATAACGACATCGGATATCTACTGCTCAGTCTTTGCACTCCGCACCTAGATTCATTCTATGTTCAGCACCTCGCCTTGCCAGCCGTTGTCCTCCTATAACACTTTTGGTGACTGTGGATTAGTGGTTCCTAATCGGGAATGCATGGGCAGTCACTCATGGTACCCACGCGCCTGGGTACTCCCCTGAGAGTTACCAAATCAGAATCCCTGGTGCCAGCACCCTGGAGTGAGCATTCTTAGTTTTATTTTGTTTCGAAGGTGTTTTCAAATCAAATCAAACTGGTAACATTCTGAGCTAATTCTCAACATAGTAAAGGAAATTTTAATTATTTTCTTTTTTCATGGATATGGCAATGGATTAATTTTGTAAATTCATTCTTGACAGGTGATCAAGATGGATTTTGAATGCACAAAATAACGTTTCCAAAGTTCCGAAAACATGTTTCATCATGTACCATGTACATTTCATATCCATCTATATCTATCTATATACATGTATATATTATTCTTCATTCATTCAGCAAATGTTGATTGAGTACCTGCTTATGTGCCTTATGTGCTAGGCACTGATCTCAAGAGTTGAGGGGACGGGTCCCTATCATGTCTGTTATCTTGTCGCATTTCTGTTCTAACTTCTGTTCTTCCTATTTGGATTTCTGGTCTAGAGATGACAATAGGAACCTCATGGTTTACATACTATTCTAGTGCTTCACATATTTTGATTGATTTAGTCCACCCAACAATCTTAGGAAGCAGAGACTGTCATAATCCCCATTTTACAGACAAGGAAGCCAACGCGGACAATTGCAATATTTTACCCAAGACACACATACGTCCATTAAATGGTGTAATGGAATTCAAAGCCAGGCAGTCTGGCTCCAGAGCCACTGTGCCTCCCCGCTCTGCCTTTCACCTGAGAGATCTCAGCAAATGCAAAGCTGGCCATAGGCCCGGCAACAGGCACAGGCCATGCACTTTCAAAGTTCACGTTATATCCTACTAGGATGACTTGAAGATGTAATTCCTTCTATCTTAATTTCTAGAGTTTTGCCATTTTCTTTACCATCTCTGATAATACTGGCAGGCTTTATTACTAGATTTGGCAAGTCATCTGTCGTAATGAAGGAAGAAGAGAAGAGATTTTGGACTATAGGAGGTAAAGACCAGTCACAAAGTCAGAGGTCATAAAGGGATCAGAATCCTCTCAAAGTTAGGTCCAGATCTTTCCACTGCTTTTCATTCTAATTTCCTAAAGATATATGCTTCCATTTTTTTTTTCAACTGGGAATTTATCTGCTTTCTTTTTTCTTTCATTTTTCCTTTAATTTTTATGAACTAATATTTTGAGTACCAACATTCTGTCTTGAATAACGGCATGTTGGTGTTCTCTCAAAGGAGCTCCCTATCCTGACTATTCCTGTTTTTTTTTGTTTGTTTGTTTTTTGTTTTCCTAAAACGCATATCCTAGATACTTACTGTCATTAACATCACCCCTGGGGAGCTCAGTCAATACGGACAGAACTGCAAATAGAAGTTCAGCCATGGTAATTGGTCATATTGAGTCATAAGGAAATACAAAATCTATTTGCATTTTCTTCATCCAAGTCAAAAGCTCAAACTAGATATTGGCATATTTGGTCTCTCTTAGCGTAAACATCCTGTTCCACAGCCTCACGACATCTTGGAGAGTCTGACAATCCCCCGCCTGTTGAACTGAGCGTTCCTCCTGTTTCTGTTGGGGTTTGACGATGTGTTCCAGCATTGCTGGCAGGTCTTCTGGCCCCTTGGCTGTTGGCCCCTCCAACTGCTCCAGTGCTGTCGCCCAATTGGCGCCTGGGCCATCCTGCTTCTCCACCTGCTCCTGTGGGGCCTGTTTCTGAGAGGCATCTGGTGACAGATCCCACTTCTATCCACCTGACACTGTAGTCTTTGGCCATCCCACTGATCACTACGCCCATTGCCAAATAAGTCATGCCCAAGATACTGTCCTGGGTTGCAGCGTGTGCGGCGACATGGGCATGTATAAGAAGCCCCACATGCTACTCAGCCACGTGCTCCTGGTTAAGAGTCTTGGTATACTTGAAAAGTGCTTCAGGGTTTCAAGGAAGCTATTGCTGTCCTATATCATAAGAAAAGAAACCTAGATTCCTATCTGAAGTCTTGTTCATTTTGGGGCCCCTGACAGAGATCAGAGACTTCTCCCACACACATGCCATGGGTGTAGTTCCAAAGCTGATCATGTCAATATTAATTTCACTCTCTTATCTTTACAGGGAAACTGTATGGTGATGTTCCTTTCGTAGACGAAAGACACAGACATCGGTATGAGGTACGCTTTCCCACTGAGTCACCGTGGAATATAAATGCTTAACGCGAGGAAGCCCAGCGATTACAAACGGGCCTCTGGGAAAAATGGGGGAGATGGAGTCCCATGTACTATGTGGGGATGGACTACATGCCAGACAGAACAAGCCCAGGGTTTTGTTTTGAGGGAGGACCAGTGAGAATTGATGCTGGGTAGGCCACCAACAGTGTCACTACAATTAGGGAAAATAATTTGCTGAGTGTAGGCCATTTTTAGTTGTATTTCCATTGGGAACTGGCCCATTAGTTTTCGTTGGGACAGAAACTATTGATCTGCTTTGTCTAAGTGGTAGCTACAAGGTGTAAGAACTGCTATGTACACGATAGTTTGCCCATTCATTCCTTCGTACTTGTTTTACACCTGATAAGCACTGGAGATGAAAGAAGCAAAGAAATGTATGCTGTCCTTCCCGTTAGGGAGCTTACATTCTAATTGGAGAGGACAAAAATAAGATAAATCAAAATAATTACAGATTAAATCATGTATTAGACAAAGTACTTGTATCTAGACTATATAAAGAATTCTTACAACAGAATAATAAATAATGGCAAAGGATGTGAATAAATACTTCTCCAATAAGAGATATGCAAATGGTCAATCAGGAAACAAAACGTTGCTCAACATCATTCATCATCAGGGAATCAAAACCTCAAAGAGATACCACTTCACATCCACTAGGATGGCCATAATCAAAAGATGGATGATAACCAGTGTTGATCAGGATGCACAGTAGTTCGAAGCTCCGACAGTGCTGGTAGGCATGTAAAGTGGTGAAGCCACTTTGGAAAATTATCTGGCAGTTCCTCGAAAGTTTAAACACAGAATGACCACGTGACCCAGTAATTCCATCTCTAGGTATATACCCAAGAGAAGTGAAAATATATGTGCACACAACTTATAAACAAGTGGTCATAGTGGCATTATTCATAATAGCCAAAAAAGTAGAAATGATCCAAAGGCCCATCAACTAATATATGAAAAATAAAATGTGATATATCCACACAATGGAATCTTATTTGACAATAAAAAGAAATGAAATATTGGCATATGCAACAATATAAATTAACCTAGAAAACGTTATGCTAAGTGAAAGAAGACAGTCACATACTTACTATATGATTCCATTAACAGGAAGTGCCCAGAATAAGCAAAGCTAACAAGATAGAATGTTGACTGGTGGTTGCTAGGGCTCAGGTGGGGTTCAGGAGGGGAGTTGGGGGAGTGATGGTTAGAGGGTAACAGGGTGTAGTTTTGGGTTGATTGTGGCAACAGTTGAAATCCTATGTGAATATACTAAAAACAATAGAGTTGTACACTTTCAGTGGGTGAAGTATCTGGTATATGAATTATATCTCAATAAAGCTTTTAAAAAAGGAAAGAGTTACAAATTATGAAAACTAGCCTAATGTTAAAAAAAAAAAAAACATTCGTGGTTAAGATTGAACAGGACAATTGGGAACCCACTTTGATTTTAGGTGAGAAAGTGCTTTCTGTGAAGGGGAGGCTGAAAAGTTTGAGGAAAAGCTAGCAATGAGATAAGAGAGAAGGGACCGTGAGCCAGGTCATCAAGTTGTCTATAACCAGTATTTTAGTAGAAAACTTGCTCCAAGTTTCTCTGTAGAGGTTTTATGTAACTGTATATAAAGGAAGCATTGGGGTTAGTCACAAGGGAAATAAGATAGTTTCAATTGTCAACCTGATTTGTGATTTGGGGAGAGATAGTTAATTTTACACATAACTCAAGGCAGGAAGCAACTCTGGGGATAGCTATAAATAGCTTCATGTCTCAAGTCAGAATGTCTGTGTCACATAGTCCTACTTTTTGAATTTCATCTTTGGATGAGAGAAGATGGGCCTCCCAGATTTAAGTGTGATTAGAGTATTTCTCAGGTTCATCATGAGTTTAAAAATAGACTTTGGTGGTTGAATATAGAAATGAGCTACTAGTTAGAGCAGGGGTCCCCAATCCCTGGGCCGTGGACCAGGAGCGGTCCATGGCCTGTTAGGAACTAGGCTGAACAGCAGGAGGTAAGTGGCAGGCAGACAACTGAAATTCCATCTGTATTTGTAGCCACTCCCCCAGCGCTGGCATCACCACCTCAGCTCCACCTAAGACCATCAGGCATTAGATTCTCATAGGAGCACCGGTCCCTGTGCCAAAAAGGTTGGGGACCACTGAGTTAGAGCTTCACTGAAATGGAAAACCCACCTAGTTGATGGAGGACCCTTTAATAACTGACATGTTCTGTATTGCTTTGCTACCCAAAGACACATAATTTCTTGTTTTTTCCAGGTGAACCCTAAGTTGATCAACCAATTTGAGCAGAGTGACTTAAGTTTTGTAGGTCAGGATGTGGATGGGGAGAGGATGGAAATCATTGAACTGGCAAGTAAGTGGGCTCTTGATTTTCAAAAAATTGTATGGTGAGCTAACGTCTTTTTGTTGAGCATAGACACATGCAGCTATGACTCGAGACACATTTTGTTCTCTTTCTCTCCCTCTCTTCTTTGAAATCAATCAACTAAATATATATGTAATATGACTAAGTGTAAAGGGCATGAGAGATACAGACGTCCTGTGATCCTAATCATTTGGGCCCGTTAGTGTGAAGCTACCATAAAATGATGTATTGTTCTGATCGTACCAGTCCTACCAGGAGTACGCTCCCTTACCATCCCCGCCCCTTCTCTTGTTGGCAGCCTCTTGGTTAGGTGCTCTGGGAAAGGCGAGCAGCTCACTGTTGGGTGGCGCTCTGCTTTCTCCCTCCTTGTAGGAAGAATGGCCCAGTGCCCTCCTCACTACTGATGACTGGGGCTGGTGCCTGTCACCTGTGGGACTCGGCCCCACATGCCACCCGACATCCGCCTGTCACTGTTGTTCATGCTCCACGGTCAAGCATGGGCCAGTCATTCAACTTTTGAACACCACTCACTGCACTCAGGGACGTTCTTAGTGAGACCAAACACGAAAGGACTGGGCTTCCGTTGAAGATGATCACTGAAGTAGTTGTTTGTGGCTGAGCTGGGACACCCTCGGGGGCATAGGCACAGACCATACGTGTATTACTGATGAGACAGAAGACAGTGTTCTCATTCAGAGCTGCAAAGACATGGTATGCCCAACGCTGACTGCTGGCCCCGGCTCTTTCTCTTGACATTCTCGCCCAGGGGCTGGCAGACTGTGTCCTGTGGGCCAGGCTTAGCCTGCTGACTACTGTTTGTATAGGTGGTGTTCTAACAATGGCTTTTACATTTTATATATTTTTTAAATGGTTAAAAAACACATTATAGGATTTTTGTCATGTGAAAATTATATGACATTTTAGTATCCATAAATAGTTCTATTGGAACACAGTCATATTCATTTGTGTATTGTCGATGCTGCTTTCATGCTACGGTGGCAGTGGTGAGTAGTTGGGAAAGAGACTTTATGGTCTTCAAAGCCTAACATTATTTCCTATTCGGCCCTTTACAGATACGTTCACCAAACCCTGTTCTAGACCCATACATATGGACATCATTTAACCTACTTGAATTTAATGTTTTCAAGTGCTTGCTTGACCTGTTTGTCTATCTAGATATTCTCCTAGCACTTCCAGCGGAACTTATTCGAAACTGAATTTACATGCCCTCCAGACTGTACGTTCCCTTGACTGCTTCTGTTAAGGCAGCGTCAGCCTCCATGTCCAGCGTTTCTCACGCCGCCCTCCCCCCCCCCCTTCCCATTGATGTTTGGAGCAGGATAATTCTTTGTGGTGGGTGCTCTCCTGTGCATAGTACCCTGGCAGCATCCCTGGTCTCCACACACTGAACACCAATAGCACCCCTCCGCCCATGTTGAGACACTCTAAGACATCTCCAGACGTTGCCAGATGTCCCCAAGGGGGCACATTTGCTTCTCATCGGGAACCACTGTTCTAGACCCTCAGTCTTGAAATTGACCTTATTTAGCTCTTTCCCTCTTTCATACCCCCAGCTTGTAATCAGTTGTCAAGTCCTATAGATTCCATCTCTGGAAAAAAAGACAGAAAGACGGTGTTTGGGATTACGTTCCCCTCTGTATCACTCTAGATCCAGTACGTGGTGACTTTTAATGAAGACAGGGCTCTGTGCAATGCATGTGACACTAATTTGTTGGATAAACCACTCACTTATTGAATGCTTACTATATATAGGGTACTCTAAAATCAGTAGCATGATTTTCTAGAACCTACTTTTCCAGCCTGTATACTTTAGGCTCCAGATATTTTGGACTGCTTACTCTTCTTCTAACTTTCCTACTTCATTTTCCATCTTAGCCCCGTCGCTATCCTCTGCTTCAAATTCCTTCTCTCTGTCCCTTTCCCTTTCCATCTCTAACCTGTTCAGATACTTCAGGAATCCCAAGCATGGAGGAGAATTGAAGTTGGAAAAGGCTTCTTTTGTTAAAAAAAAAAAAAAATTCATTTATTTATTTTCATTAGTTTCAAGTATTTAGTACATTGGTTAGGCATCTATATAGTTCATAAAACAGTCCCCCTAATTGCTCCTTCCCTCCCCTGGCCCTCCACCTAGCAATGTATTAATGCTAACTGCATTCCTTAGGAAAAGGCTTCTTTGAATGCAGTAGCATATTAACTGACCTTGAAAGAAGGACCTTGTTTGCTCAGTACATGCTTCTCACTAGACCCTTCGCTGGGGACCCCACTTGCCTTAAGGAACTTACAAAGCAGATGATATTATTTTCACCTTACGGAGGGAGGAGACTTGAGTGCAAAGAATTTAAAGCCACCCAGGATTGTCCAGCCTGTACCTGGTGGGGCTGGAGCCACGTCAGGTCATTGCCTCCTTTTGCCACCACTCCTGTACAATTTTACTGTTCCTTTGTTTTCGCTGGATATACCATTTAGGATTAGCAAAACATGCTAAAGTTTTAAATTAAAATATGAAGATTCATTTTGTATCGTCTTTCTCATGGAAATGCCCTTCATTTAGGATTCCTATAGTTGAAGTCTCTTAAGTCTTTCTGGCATGTGAGAGGGCAGAGAATTTCTTAAGCAGATTTTCCTATCTGTTTACTTGGTTCAGGTACTTATTCTTAGTTAATTCTCTTGGCTCTCATTATTGTCAGCAAATATTAGAAGCCTCTTTCATCACAAGGATTAAGATTCCCATTGACACTTTCAAATTTCGTGTGGGTTGGAGAGGAAATGAGAGCCACTGTAAAACCTTGCAATTTTTAAAAGCTGACTGCAAGGGAATTCATTTTCTTAAGGAAAATTCTGCAGGAGATTTGGGCCTTATCTACCCCTTAGAAGCATATCCACAAATCTCTACATTTCTAAAGGAATTCTAAAAGGAACAACAAAACTTGGGATTAGTACATGTCAGAATTTGGTTCAAAGCAATTAAAAGCATTATTCAAAAGATACTTTAGTGGCTACCAAAGGGGAAGAGGGGGAAAGGGAGGGGGGGAGGGGGGAGTAGACAGGGGAAAAAAAAAGAAAAAAAATTAAATAATTTCTTCAATTTAAGTAATTAATTTAAAAAGATACTTCATTTGACTGATAGAATGTCATCAAAATAAAAACTTTATGTAGTTTCTTTTATCATATTGGCACAGGGGATTTTTTTTTTTTTTTTTCGATAAAATGATTTAGAGCAATGATCCATTCATTCAAATATTCTGTCCCTGGCCATGCCATGATCCATTGCTCATCTTCCGTCTGTAGCGGTACAAAAACATAACTGTCTGCCTCTTTCAAAGACATCCCTGGATGCTGTGCTGTAAGAGTCATTGCATCTTAAATTTAAAGCTACATTGCTTAGTTTCTTTTCCAAGTGTGGATGGTTTCTCTTCTACTTTTCCTGAGCAGACACATTCCTGAGAGAAGTTGGCATTTCCGTCACCTAGCTTTCATTCTTGCGTGTCCTTCTAATTCAAGGAGGTTTCTTCCTAGATGTAATATAGAGTGGATCGGTACTGGTCCGTAGCCTGTTAGGAACCGGGCCGCACAGCAAAAGGTGAACAGTGGGCAAGTGAGCTAAGCTTCATCTGCATTTGCAGCCACTCCCCAGTGCCGGCATCACCACCTCAGCTCCACCTCAGATCATCAGGCCTTAGATTCTCATATGAGCACCAGTCAGTCCCTGGGGCCAAAAAGGTTGGAGACCACTGATGTAGAGGATTTCTGCACTGGATTTTTCTGGACTCAGAGCTTTGCGATAGAACTTGCTGCAATGATGGAATATTCTGCTCTGTTCAATATGGTAGTCACTAACCATTTGTAGCTATTGAGTGCTTGAAACATGCTCAGTTAATTTGAATGAATTTAAATAGACACATGTGGCTAGGGGCTATAGCAAAGCTTTAGATGAAAACCTTAGAGGAGTGGACACTTCTAGCTAATCATCATGTCCTCACTACTGTACAGTAGCTTTAGTTCTCCAGTATGAAGTGATGGGGATTTGTGATTTTGAGTTGCATGCTAAATTTTCAAATCGTTTGATAAAGCATCTCCTTGAAAACTTTAAAGTTATTTACTCCCTCATATGAAACTTATATTTGATCATCTTCAATCTTTTATATATTCCAATTTAAATGATTTTTAAAGTAGGGAATACAGCACACTGACCATGGTCTCTGTACTATAATAATTATGGGATTAGAGAGCTGCCCAATCTCTAATTAGGAGTTGCTTCCAAACCCGGAAAAAAAAATATATAGTTTTTGAGAGTTCCAAGAGGGAGAGGAATTTTTAATCTTAGAAAATTTCTACCCAGATTTGGAAATGTCGCCTCTTTAATTCTTGCCATCATGAAACAAGGGATTCCTATTAAAAGTAGCCGAGAAAAGCTACCTTTCTCTTTCTATTATATCTAGTAGAACTTTAATTGCTCATATAGGGGCTTCTTAAACCCTCAGTATGAAAATGACTTAATTCTCCCCCCTCCCATAATATAAGTAATATTTGCTCATTATACAGGTTAACATGATACAGAAAAATATGAGGAAGAAAAAATTTAAAAAAAACCCTTTAACTCTTGCCAGCCTGAGCCATAACCACCCTTAACATGTTGAAAGGCCATCCTTTTGTCATTCAGAGACCCTTTGTCACAAGGGATAAGTTGCCATAGGCTGATATATGAGTTCAGTTTCGTGGTGCTAACTATGATTGATACCCTACTTAAAGTTGCAACTAGGAAAACATTTGCACTTGCTGCATTCCCAGAGGACCCTTACCATGGGAAAGGAAACCTTGTAGGAAGTGGACTGAAGCCATCTAAGAAAGAATGACCTACAGTTAGCTTCAGGTGTGAGGGAAGCCATGGAAATGGAGCCAGCATAAGTCCGAAAGGCCTTCAAAACACGGGCAGATTTTAGGAAAGCAGACTTTGTCTTGCCACTCAAAAATTTTTGCTTTGTTCTCTCTGACACCTCCCACAAATAAAATGTTGGACCTCTCATTAAGTGAGATGTGTTTTTGCACATTGAAATTCTACTGTGAAGATGGATTGTGAAAGTAACCGGCTATGATGATAATAAGTTAAATAATCATGTCACCATTAAATGAGTGTCTGATTCAAAGATGAGACCTTTGAAGTATTTCTCGTGTTTGTTTCAATTGCATCATGGTTGTTCTCATTTCAGATCACCCTTATTTTGTTGGTGTCCAATTCCATCCTGAGTTTTCTTCTAGGCCGATGAAGCCTTCCCCTCCATATTTGGGGTTGTTACTTGCAGCAACGGGGAATCTGAATGCCTACCTGCAACAAGGATGCAAGCTGTCCTCCAGGTAACCAGCTAACTGCTCTTAGCAATGACCCAAGATGCAGTCGTGAGCATCTTAGGTTTCTCATAAAGTTTAATATCATTGTAGGATTTTTTTTTTAAGTGAAGAATGATTTTTTTTTCCTTCTTAACGATTGTGACTTTTGCTCTTAATAAAAATGATTTAATCACATATACAACAGTAATGTATCAGTTGTCCAAATCATGCTAACGCTGGGCATTGTTTTAGAAATTTTCAGCATTTTGATAAGTGAAAATAGGATTTTCTTTTGTGGACTCTTTGATTAATAAATATATATAGATATTTTGTATATTTACTGGCTCTTTGTTTTATGAATAGCCTGTTCATGTACTTTGCCCTGTTTTTTTTCTTTTGCTAGTATATCTTTTTTCTTAATGGTCAGTAAGCCCCTTAAAGGACATGAATCAGTTGTTAGGTTGCAAATATTTTTTCAGAGTGATTCTGTTTTCCCCTAAGTTGTCAGTGGTTTTTATTTTCCTTGAAGAGTTTTAAATAAGGACTTTAATAGTTTTAATAGTCCTTATTTATGTATAGTTTTGAATTTATGTAGTCAAATCTTTTATTTTTATGGATTCTACCTTTAAGGTCTTTTTTTTATCAAATGGTTATACAAATAAGAACCCATTTGTTTTCCATTAGCACTTTAATGGTTTCAATTTTATACAGTAGTTAAAATCTATAATCTAGATGAACTTTATTTTTGGTATAGTGTGTGAGGTAGGGATCTGGCTCCCTCCCGCCACCAATTGCTAGTAAGTTGAGTAATTTAGGTTTGTTTCAGAGTTTTCTGTTTTGTTCCATTGATGATTTCATCTCCTCTTTCGGAGCCCTTACAACTGTTTTTATTATCATAGCGTTATTGTAAATCAAGCCTTTATCTACCCTACTCCTATTATTAACGTTTTTAAAGTTATTTTGCTGCTCTTCCAGATGAATTGTACAACAATTTTTAAAATCCGGCTTGAATAAAAAATCCTTTAAGGATTTTTGTAAATTTTTTACATTTATATATTAGTTGGTTGAGCATTTGTATTCTCATCCAAGAACATCTTATATAATAACTTTAAAAGTGGAAGGAACTAGCCAGAATTATAGACTAAGTATGCGCTAGTACCATTATAACTGGTTATATGTCGTTTAGAAGCTTACCATTGCCAACCCTCATCCTAGCAAACAACCGTGGCGATACTGCAATTGCGAACTGCTGGGATCAGTGCATGGTGCGTATGCGTGTGCTTGTGTTATGCAAGCCTGCTTATTCGCGACATTACCCGCTAGGGGAAGCTCACGGCTCCCTAGCATTTCTTTTAACTGGATGTTCATACGAGAACAGCTTTCTTATATTTTGCATGTCAGGCATCTTACTGAATTATAATCACTCCTTGCACTCTTGAACCAGTGCACTGGTTTGCACGCTGTGCCATGTGGAGCTGGAGTCTGCCTGCCGTGAGGAGCAGGCTGAGGGGCTCCAGGCTCTTCCCCGCTGCAGCCGAGCAGCTCCACTTTATCTGGTTCATGCGGCGGGGTTCTGCATAAGACTTTGTACAAAGATGACATTCCCGTGTTCTGAGGCTGCATGGCTTACGCAGCAGATGGGAAATTCCACTGGTTTCTGGTGTTGGATGTGTGCTGTGAGCCACTTTATTGTCTCTGTTATTTCAGGTGCTCTCACGGGAAAGGAGCAAGTTAGATGGCTCAAAAAATAACTCACAGTTACTAATTTGCAAATAATTGTCTGGTTGTCCGCAAGCATCAACTAATATATGGATCGCCTGCCGATTCTTGCGTGGGGGCTGGTGGTTTCAGAGAATAGTGACTGCTTGCTAGTGACTCCTGAGCAAGACGCAGTATATCTCGGAGAGAAGAAAAGACCTCTTAACAAAACTCTGATCTGGAATTATAACTGACCAGCAGGCTTCCACGGTTGTCAGAGAATTCCTATGTATCAGTCACACACTGGCGCCTTCCTTAAGAGCTGCCAGCATCTTATTTATCTTTGTCTCCCTGGCTCCCTAGCACATGTGGGATTTTTATTACCCATTAAAGTAATAAATGTACATAGCAGGGGAGGATGAGTATAGTCTAGTCTAGTCTTGATACCTTGCGGGGGGTTTTCAACCAAGAATGGTGACCATGAATTAATCCAGTGACAGACACCACGATTCCAGAGGAACTTTGTACTTCAACTCTACTCTGCCCGGCTTCATGGCATTAGTGAGCATTGAAAAGCCAATGATGACTTTGATGTCCAGGCTCTAATGTGAGTTGATTTGGGACTGTATTTCTGTCAAATAAGATTACTGTCTATAATCAACCCTAAACAAACGTGACAAGGAATATGAACACTAAAATAATGACTTTCTTTCCAAGTAATTGGCTGATGACATTTAACTGTGTGGCACATGTGTAGCCAACATGTTTAAAGCCCAGAATGTTAAAAATGCTTGGCTTCGAGCAAGTTCACCTGAGATGTAACCTCTGCATTATGCCTTGTGGAGAACATTGATCTTTTAGTGCCTGGGAAGTCACAGTCAGAATATTATTTTGAGATCTAGAG
Organism: Rousettus aegyptiacus; assembly: GCF_014176215.1. Taxonomy (NCBI): domain Eukaryota; kingdom Metazoa; phylum Chordata; class Mammalia; order Chiroptera; family Pteropodidae; genus Rousettus; species Rousettus aegyptiacus. Next base: position 4,937,481 of record NW_023416312.1, on the reverse strand, counting down.
CTGATGAGCTAAATTCTCAGCTACTCCACTATGTGTGGAATGACAACAGTTATAAAGACCATTCCACCTGGTTTTAGACTTTAGTGCTCTGTTCAAGACACATAATAGTTTTAGGATAGTATTTTTTTAGGTTTTTATAAGCTACTCAAAAATTACATGCAAAATCAAACTAAGAGTCTTATTTTGGGGGGGGTCCCTCAAGACCACCCACATATTCAATGATTCACTAAAAGGAATCAGAATATACTTGTGTTCATGGCTAAAATGTATTACAGTGACAGAATAAGTATACAGTTGGATCAGTAAGAGAAGATAGTGTAAGTGGAGAAATCTATTTGCAGGTTTCCTATGCTGTCTCTCTCTCTCTCTCTCCTGTGAGAGGTCACACAGATCTCATCTTCCCTCCAGCAGTGAAAATACAGCAATACGTGTATGATGTGTATGCCCAGATAGGCCCCTCTGAGACTCAGAGTTCAGGGTTTTTATTGGGGGCTGATCACATAGGCTTTCTCTACCTAGCAACCAGTCAAATTCCAGACTCCCAGAAGGAAAGCAAGTGTTTACATAAATCACATTGTTTGTACAGACAGCCCAGGCCCAGTGAAATGACTGTATTACTTAGTAATGGAGAAAACATTCTGAAAGCTAAGTTCCCAGGTTCTCCCACAAGCAGGTCTTTCTAGAAAGAGCAGCCTCAGGCCTGCTGTGTTAACTGTTTTGCACAAGTCTAGTAAATGATTTTTAAAATAAATAAATCCAGTGGGAAATTATGGTTCATTAAATAAATCTTTGTCATTCTTTGCTGTTATCTCTCCCTTGGTGTCTAAACGTAATTTGTCCCATGTATAAAAGATAACCACAAATTTGCATGGTGTTGGTGGCATGTAATGTAATAGAGTAAGACCGTTTCATGTAACTGTAAGAAAAAAAAATTAGGAGACTTATATTAAATGGAACATACAAAGGTGCTTGTTATTGTGAGTTCTTCAGTATCTAGAAACAAGCACATAATCTCTGTCCAGAATTCCATTTTAAGCAACCGGAAACAGAAGACAGATCGGAGTTTAAAGTTCATAGGTCGTTTTTCAGCATGTGTGTTTCCGGTGCTGCCCCACAAGGCTCTTACGCACAATCGCTATACACCAAGTTTAGAAACAACTTCTGGTTTTTAGGATGCTGGCATTTATCATGCCCATTTGTCAGGTCAGAGTAAAACTCTCTTGCTTAGGTGGTACTCATTTTATGTCGAAAAACAAGGACTTAAGTGGAGCTCCTTCAGAAATGCACCTCATTGGGGAAACATGTTTTTAAAGTATAAAATTGGAACCTTAGACATTTGAGTAGCATTTTATCCTAGATTTTAGGATCTTGGATTCCATGTCTCCACCAACCAGACACTCTGTCTTACACAGAGGAATCTTATCTTTTGGTGGTGAATCAAGAGGGAGATTGATGAAGAAACAACAGGAAGGAAGTTACTTGGTGATTCACTGATTTTGCTTGATTATTTCAGATCAAACTCAAAAGTTGAAACTACTTGATAGCCAGAGGGTCCTTAAAGGAAGCACACACTCAGATCCAGTTCCATGTCCTGGTCTCGTGTGTGCTCTTGGGATCTTAAGTCCATTCTCTCCTTCGCGCTTACCCTTCCCTCTCTACTTTTGTCTTTGAACCCTGACAGCAGTCAGGGAGAGAAGACACTCATTTCCTTCACCATTGTCTCTGTTCTCTTTGGTGACTATCTGGGTTTTTCTTTTCAACGACATGCTGGCTTCCAGCCTGGGAAGGTTTTGTTTTCTGTTGACTTCTAGATGCAGCATTACAGAAAATTTGGAAAATAAAAAAGGACCCATAAATACACCAGCCTAACACAGTGACTGCGCTGTGTTCATTTTTGAATATTTTCTTCCAGTCATTATTCTATATCCATATTCTCTTTTAATGGTTGCAATCATAATAGTGAGTGTATGTGTATATGTGTACTTTTTCTCCAACTCTTTTATTTTTAAAACCTTCAAACTTACTGAAAAAGTGAAAGAATAGTACAGTGAACAGTTGTATACTTTTCACGTAGATTCATCAATTGTTGCTATTTTACAATATTTGCTTCTCTCTGCGTGTAAACTTACTTCTGAACCACTCGTATTAAATTACAAAACATTATTACACTTCATCCCTAAACACTTATCACACGTTTCCTAAAATTAAAGACATTTTTTCACATAACTGCAATATCATCATCCCACTTAAGAAAATTAACAGTCAATGGTATCACTTAATATCCAGTCCAAATTTAAATTTCTCCATTTAGCCCCAAATGTCTTTTTAGCTTTTTTAAAAATAAAAAATGTAATCAGTGGTTCATTCAAAGCTCATTTGGTTATTGTAGGGGCGGAAGACACTGTCCTCTGCCCTCAAGGTTCTTTCGGCTGGTCTGATAATTGAATCTGCATGAGACAGAGTCACAAGAGAAAATAACCAAATTTAATTACATACCCTATGAGAGAGACCCCACATCCACGAGAGGTTCAGAGACAGAAATGAAGTACATAGGCATTGGGAGCTAAGGATGAGGTAAGGTGGCTTGTAGCTTCAGAGAGGAGGCGGTCATGACAGGACAGTAAGAAGAGCATTTATTCAGTAAAGAGAAGTTTGCCCTGCCCTACAGATAGGTCAGAAAAAGTTATTTCTGATGACAACTGTTATTATGGGCCAGGACCCTAATTTAAATTCTTTAAGGGAGAGGCGAAGGTTTCTCATGAGCCTGCAGGGCTTCAGTTGCCTTTAGCTCAAGAGAATCCACATACCACAGAGGCACATCTTGGGGGTGACTCTTCAAAACTCCTACATTGTTTCCTTCCTTCTTTTAAATCTAGATAGAACACTTTTTTTCAAAGTTTTTCTCAGCATTGACTCCCCCCAACTCATTCTTTTGTTGTTGTTGTTGTTAATTTCACCCACCCACCCACCTCGCCTTTGGCAACCATCTGCTTGTTCTTTGTATCGGTGAGTCTGTTTCTGTTTTGTTTTGTTTATTCACTCGTTTTTTTTAGATTCCACATATAAGTGAAATCATATGGTATTGGTCTTTCTCTGACTTAATTTCACTCAGCACAATGCCCTTAAGGTCCATCCATGTTTTCATTGACTTTTATAGAGTCCAGGCCAGTTGTCTTGTAGAAATGACCACTATCTGAATTCATCTGATCGTTTTCTCATGATTAGAATCAGGTTAGACGTTTTTGGAAGAATAGTTCACATTCTTTTGGAAGAATAACGCACATCAGGAGACACGTAAAGCTCATAACATTCCTTTTTCTGTCCCTCTGTGGATGATACTAAGTTAATCGTCTGGTTAAGATAGTAACCGGATATCTCTTTTTAAAGGAATATTTTCTTCTATTTTGGTTTCTAAAATACCACCCGTTACTTAAACAAACTAGGGCTCCTGGAAGAAATGGTTGAATCCAGGACTGGGTCAGGAAAAGTACAAGATGAGCCTGGAATGTATTGGACTTAAGGGAAGAGCTAAAAATAAATAAATAAAACCAATGGGGAAGTTTTGTATAAGGCCAAAGAAGCCAGTTTGATAGGGCTTCTGCTGGCCTTATTTTGGACAATCTGAACATCAAAAGAATAATGACAGTATTGGATTATAACACATTACTTAAAAAATTCCATAATGATACTCAGAAAATTTTTTTAAAAGGTCGGTTAAAAATGCGGAAGCAATTCCCAATGTAATAACTGAGTCAAATAAGGATCATTAGTAGATGCCAAAACCATTGGATGAAAGGTTGTGGAAAACAGGATATTCATGTTGCTAGAGAATCACCAGTGATTCTCATTAATTACAAAAGCACGTGCATTTTTCCAAGTTGCATGATGCTCACTCATAATGTTTAATGGCTGCATACTTCAGCATTCAATCAACGCACCACGTATATTAATGTTTACTTCATCACAGCCCGGTGCTGGCACGAATCTAGTACTAGTCGAATAAGAACACATTTCCCATCCTGGAGGACTCATCAGGTAGTATAATGGTTCTCTACATTTGAGGACTGACAAATCATTTTCCCAGAATGTGACAAAAACTGTCGACCCACTTCCTGGAAAACTGCTCCAACATACCAATTGGAATGTCATTTCCTGTTGTTTATATCCCCAAAGCCCCCTCTCCAATAGCCTTCTAGATGTCCTCAGATACAGACCCCCAGCTAAGGAAGGACACAGACATGCCAGTGCACAGCCATAGCAGTGTGGGCAGTGCCACATTATAGCTTGTTCTTTCACCCTGGGGGAGTTTCCAGGCTCCCGGGATTGTCACTATCAGGATAGGCATCTTGCCAATGGTACCACCATCCACATCATCCATAAACCTGGCTGGACTCCCATGAGTAAGCCTGGATTGTTCTTTTCCCCCCGCCTCCCCACACCCGCCATCTCTCATAGTCAGCAGGTCCTGGAGAATCTGGGTATTGGAATCTACCACCCTCCCCCCATTGTCTGCCATGCTGCAAGGGCTGTGGCCTGGCCTCAGTGCTCAGGCTCTGCAGGTGAGATTGGCCTCACTCTTCTGTGCATCAGTTTCTTTATAAAAAAGGAATGGTAATAATACCCACTTCACACAGGAGTAATGAAGATTAAGTTTTGTACTAAATGTAAAGCAGTTGGCACAATGCTTGGTCTATGGTAGTAAAGTAAACGGGAAGTAGGAAGTTAAGCAGGAAGTGATGATGACGATGCTATTATTCATTTGACCTTAGTTCGGTGTCCTTCATTGCTTGCCTACTGCAAAGCCTCCTACCTTGTCTCTATGCCTCCAGCTTTCCTCCTCTCAATCCTTCTTCCACCGGCAGAATGATCTTCCTACATTATCTCAGAGCTTGAAACTCTCAGTGATGTCCCTTGACTACAGGTTAAATGCACACAAATCCATTCGGAACAACTTGCAGTCCCCTGATCTCCCCAGAGAGTTTTTAATGCTTTGGCCTCCACAGGCACTGGTCTCTTAGCTCTTGATATACATTCCTGAAGTGCTTCGTGAGCGGGAGTACTGACCCATATTCTTTTAGGGTGCGAGTTCACCCCAGTTGTTACTGACAGTGGGCCTGGGAGGAGGAAGTGGCCCCTCCATTGATTATAGAGTGGTATTTCTTCCTCTAAGCCATACTCATTTCCCCTCTAGTGGCTCTTTGCCTTTGACTAGTAAGACTCTTTTCTCCCCCTGCATGAATCTGCTGTGCATTTTCCAGCACTATAGACTTGGAATCACCTTGCCTTGTTCGTTCGTTCGTTCGTTCATTCATTCATTCATTCATGTCATTGAGATGCATGGTTGATGTCGCCAAGGGCCATTCTTGCAATATATGGTGCAAATATTTTATTTCTATGGACAAGTGGAGTGGGCGCTATGGATTTGATTTCAGAGTTTGCCACTTACTGGGTAATTTTTGCCGTGTTTCCTCCTAAACCTCAGAATCTTCATCCTTTAGGGTTGCTGTGAAGAACAGTTGAGATGGTGCTTTGTAAACCTGAAAGTGATATGAAAATTCTACTTTTCTCCCTTTGTTACATTTCAAGCAAAAGTGAACTGGAAAACAACGATTCTTTTTTGCTTTCTTTTTAAATAGTCCTTTTAAACATCTTTTTAAACAGCTCCCCACCTCCCACCCCCGCTCCTGATTGTTTGACTCCAACTCCATACCTTGAGACTTTGGTAAAGTACTGCTAACCACATTTGAGTACACCTACCTTTGGGGATTAAGTATTGGTTAAAAGGTCCTCTTTATTGATTATGGGTCATTTCGGTGCCGATGATGTGGTGGCAGCCAGGAACAGAGTTAATAGTGATATAGACTACTCTGTTCTTTATGCCCTGCTGGGCTTGTATTCTACTGTTTGCTATTCAATGCAAAACTCATTCAAAGCGTACTAAGTTTTTATTCCATTGCTCTTATATTTTATGGCTTCCAGGGGCTCTTTGAGAAGGAAGTAAGTACAGTAGTAACAGTGCTTTGGGGAAAACTGTGTGCATGGCAACCTGTTTTAAAATATGCTTTTTCCACATGAAATGGATGTTGATATAGAGCATTGTAGGAACTCATGCATGCTGGGAATCCGAAGTATGCCATTAAAAATTTTTTTAATTCCAACCACCTCTTCCTGTCAATGGAGAAGAAATGGTTTAATGGCTGCCCCCAGGGTAGCGTAAAAGATGGAATGTACGAGGCATTACTATATCCTTGCCCTAGCACCTTGGAATATAGGTTTTCTTGTATTGGAAATTTATTAGGAATCAGGAGTCTTTGCCAAACAAACTTGACTGTGACAAGCCTTTGTTTGTCAAAGAATCATGCAGAGACTGTTGCTGTCCAGTCTTGTAAGTCAAGCCAGGGTTGTAAGGATAGCGATTCCCATGCCTTGCTGTTGGTAATTTTGATTTTGTCTTGTAAGAAATAGCACAGCGAAAAACTTAAAAATATATATATATATTTCCATTATCTGAGGGGGGAGGCGCACATGCATGCATGAGAGAGATTTGCCGTGATCTTACTAACTGAAGATAGCCAGACCTTTAAAAAAAAAAAAAAAAAACTTTTTTAGGGAGTGACAAAGAGGACCATTGCATGGTGATTATGGTTTGTTTTTAAAAATTATTATCAATTTGTTTTTAAATCAGCACTATCCAACAGAAGTTTCTACAATGATAGAAATATTTTATAAGCTGCATCATCCAATGTAACAGTCACCAGTCACATGTGGCTTTTGAGCACTTGAAGTGTGGCTCAATGTGTTTGAGTGAGAAATGAAATTTTAAATTTTGATTTTAATTCATTTAAATATATAGATAGCTACTGTGGCATTTGGCTTCCATGTTGGACAGTACAGATTTAAAACTTTCCCCTCCTCAAATATAACAAGACACACGTGACCGGGTCTGTATTCTTTGACATTTCATAAAATTTAACATGAAAGACCCAAATATCTAATAACTCTCCCAACTAAGGGGTGTGTGTGTGCGTGTGTGTAGAAGACTGTTTAAAGATAGGTTAGTCTTAAGATGGAGCTGAGAGTTCTTGAATGAAGTGACAATATGCTCAGATAAGTATATCGTAAGACTTCTTTACATTGTGTGTGAAAGAAAAATGAACCCTTAAGTCGCACGTGTCACAAAGTGGCACCCACATTTTATTGAATGTGCAGGAACCACTGCTGTTCTGTGTGTGGATGACAATCCACATCTGATTTCTAACAGTTGTTTTTGATTGGCACATGAATGTGTAAAATCAGCAACTTTAGCAGTAGTGCCTCTTTTGATAATTCTGTTTTTGAGTGTCATGGTTTATTTAATTGTCTTGCCCCTGACCCCTGACACATAGAAAAGAAAATTAGTGAACCCAGTCATTTGCGTGGAGATGAGTTAACCCAAGCCAAGCCTCACTTTGTTGGACTCAGACTGCGCCATTTTGATGTGTTGGCAGAATTTGGGGCAGACAGGCCATCAGACAGGAAATGAGAGCCATTAGGTTAAAAGCAGACCCACCCAGGTCCACTTGCTAACGTGGGTAGGGATTTACTCTTGGTACAGGAAACAATTCTGAAAATCATACACTTGGCAGTTTTCATGACATCTTTATATTTCCATGACTTTTTGAGAGATACCATATTATGAATATGTAACCACCATTCATAGCAACAGCTTATATTTTTATATAATTTTAAAGAGCATCTTTACACAGTCTCTTTTGGCCCTCGTAACATTTTGTGAGGTTGTAGGTATTCATGCTTCTATTTCTAGACTCTCAGGAGCCAAATGACCAGTATATAGGTACATGGCCAATAAATAGTACAACCAGGAGTATGAGGGGGAAGCCATCAACTTACTCTGCTCTCTCCCAGGCTCAGAGGTGGAGAAGGAAGCAGGTATACAATATGAAGGCTGAAGAAATAAAGTTCCTTCCGCCATTTGGGCCTTCTCACTTGTAGTGTCAGGGGACATGCCCCAAGAGGCAACACTAGCCCATCTCAGTGAAGCTTAGACTGGTTCCTGTGGCCTGGATTAATTAGCACGATGGGGATTCTGGCCACACTTTGAATGAGCTGTGTGCCCAGTAAATCGCTCGAACACCTTTGAACTTCCTTTTTTTCTCAGATAGAGAGTGCAGTGCAATTTCCAAGTCCCCTTTGCTAATTCTGTAACAGGAAATGTTTCATAGAACCAGGAAGGAGTCTGCATCTGAGTAGTAGTGGGAGTGCGTAGATAAGGACACATCCACTCTGGGGGCCAGTTTTTAAAAAACATTCGTCAGTTATTCCCGTATTTTCTTTATTGGAAACTCTTTTGTAACAGTAGAAGAGATTTTCCTGAACTAAAATTTAACTGGGAGGTATCTTCTACTTGATTGCTTTTAAGGATATGTTGATTGATATGTTTATCTAACATATCTTGTCTTTTCTGCCAATTCCGAATCTTCTTCTATCTTCCTCTCCACACTCTAAGCCACCCCCCACCCCTGTCCTTTCCAGTATTTTGTCCAAAAGTCAGGGACGCGAGTGAAGTTGTCTTGTATTATTCTGTTTATGTGTTTATTGATATGTGTTCAATATGTTTAGAGAAGTGTTTGTTTTCTAACCTGCAGCATAAGGTTTCTCCAATTGTTCCCTCTCCTCCCTTAAAAAAAAAAAAGAAAAGAAAAGAAAAAAAAGGTAGATTTTCATCTGTTATGGAATTCAGACTTCTATTGCTACAAGTCAGAAAAAACTTGGCCAGCGGTAGAGATGGGCCACACATGAAGGATAATTCCTGGCAATGTCATCTCCATTGGTCTGTAGAACTCTTGTGGAATTGGTTAACCTGCTGACTAATGTGGAATCGAGCAAGAGGAATCCCAAACTGAGCACACATCTTAGAGCAAATGTACAATGGCAGGGCTATCTCATGGAGAAGGTGTGTTTCTTAGGGACCCCAACATGACGACATCTATGTCAATAATCAGTCATGTTTTATGACTCAAGGTAGTCGGAGCATCCTGTAAAGTTTCTAATTTGAAAATAGCATAGTGGTAAAATTACCTCTCAAATCCTTGGACCTGTGAGAATGTTAGATCGAGAAACTCATGCTGCTGATCCATAAATCATAGTGAAAATAGAAACTGAAGTGGATAGTGTTCCAAGGGAAGTTTAGAGCATGTATTTAATATTTATGTGCACTACTGGCTGTTTCCTGGGTCTTGAGCCAGCATGCATGTCTTAATTCGAATGACCTGCAAGTTCGCTGCCCCTGTGGAGTTCGCTGACTATGGACGACCACCTCCTCCGTGGTAGAGTTATCTAGGGAGCTGCCGTGGTCTTCTAACACAGAGGCAAAACCCAACCTGCCACTAAACAAAAAGAAAAGCATTTGACTGACACAAATCAAGCGATGTGCAGCTAGTCCTGCTGTTGTCTAGTCTAGTGTTGCTAAAGGAAGCAGTTGTTGTCAGAATGGTAAGAGATGGGAAAACTCTGAGTGTCCAGGTATTTTTTTATGCTATGTTATTGCTCTGGAGAACAAACTGAGATCAGCACAGGAATAGGACGGAGTGATGCTTTGCCTCAGGTGGACTGCGATTTAGTATGACAGGAGTAGATTCGCAGGAAATGAATGGGTCCATCAGCCCAGGCCTTCCTTTTCAACTTAATTTGTTAACAATACCTCTAGTAGAGAGGAGACAGTAGGTAAGAGGGTCGGGAACGATCTGCTTTCAAGGCTTTTGCTGAAGTTTGGAAATGATTAGTGGTCTTCAGAAGATTACAAATGTAATCTAAATGGAAATGCTTTTATGAATTTTTTGAATAAGTTACTTCCAATTTAAGATGAAAGCAACTGATCAGTTCCTCTGACTAAAGGAGAGTGTTGCGCATGATCGGCTGACATCTTCCCGTGGTGAGTAGAGAGTGACAATAGAACATCCCTTAGTGTTTATTGTCTCTGAGTGGGAGTTCATTATGGGAAGTGTTTAGGATTGTAAATGGGATAATTGTCTGGGTTTTTTTTCTTAACACCTTGTTAAATTAGTTCCTCTTTTGATCTAGTGATAGATACAGTGATGCCAGTGATGACAGCTTTTCAGAGCCAAGGATAGCTGAGTTGGAAATAAGCTGAAGCTAAGGCGCAACTCGAAATAAAAGGGACCACCCACGAGGGTAAGAAGGAATCGCCAAGTTTTTGTTCGTTTTACAGACAGGCTGTCTTGGTCTAGGAGGGAGCTCTGCTGGCCTCGTCTGCGGGATCCTGCTTCTATTTGACCGGCAAAGGTAGCCAGACTGACAGCCGACTGTGCCTTTGGAAAAGGAATGCACCCCAGAAAGCTAGCAATTAGCAGTGAGCATGGGGAGAATGGGCTGTGTTTGTTTGAGGCCAGAAATAAACGTATAAGCGCACCTATAATTGTATACCTGGAGGCCGAAGTGGTGTTCTAATAGTTTAGGTCAGGGATCAGCAAACTTTCCCTATAAAGGGCCAGATAGGCAGTATTTTAGGCTTCGTGGGACCTGCCATCTCTGTCACAACTGCCATTTTAGAGGAAAAGCAGCCACAGACAATACATAATTGAATGAGCATGGCTGCGTCCCAGTAAAAATGCTCTGTTTATAAAACCGGTTTTCTGGCCCCTGGTCTAGGTCACTCACAGAAAAGGAAAAGCAGATTTATTTTATTTCTTTGTCCTGAGATGCCACAGACTGGCTTGACTTCTGAGGGCAGCTTATTTCCTCTGTGGCTCTGTTAGGCTTTATTAGACAGTTCAGCAGCCTGGCCAGCTTTATCCATTCCTGCTCAGAGGCTGAGAATGCCTGGGACAACCCTAGGGTGAAGGCAGGCCTTCAAGTGGATGAGCTGCCCCTTTTAGTGGGAAAATTTGTAAAGAGCTCATCGCTCCAATGTCAACTCTCTTCATATTTAACTCAGAGGCCGAATATTCATGTTCACTGGGCAAACCGTATCTGTATTTATTTAGGTTTGTCTCAAACATGGAGGCCTTTAGAGGCAAATCAAAATGATGCAAAGATTAGCTGGAGGTATTTTAAAGATATATTATTCAGGTTCCGATGTTGCTAATACTTGTTTTTTGTTTGTTTGTTTGTTTTGTTTTAAGGCTATGAAGCAATTGAAGCCAAGATGAAGGAACTAGCAGGAAAAATCATCACACATAAAGAATCACCCTTTTCTTCACCAAACGTGGGATGTACAGACTCAAAGGGAATCTCATAATATGTACTTTCATGAACCAGAACCAAAGGGGCACATTCTTTTTCCTCCAGAGGTGGCCTTTGGTTCTCTCAGATTTCTGTAGCCGATTAAACGTTTCCCAACAATCTCATTGGGGAAGAAGTGTGTTCATGTTGTGTCTGGTGTATGGTGATGTCTATCTAGATGGTGAGCAAATATCCCAGTAACTGAGCCTTCATTATGCTGTATGGGGAGGGTGGCGGGGCACATGCGATAACTAATTTTAAGTCAAAAATAAGTCATCCTGTTACCTGGAACTCAACCACAGAATTGAGTGCGGCCCAAGCTTATTTCAATTTCTCACCCTGTTTATTTCTAGTTAAAAGGAAATTTAAACAGGTCCGAGGGTAGCAAGTAAGGCTCTTGCTCAGGCACAGAATTTAAGGGGGCATAAAAAAAACTCAGGAATCAAGATCAGTTATATATATATTTTTTAATTGAGGTGAAATTCACATAACATAGAATTAACCATTTTAAAGTGATCAGTTCAGTGACATTAGGTACATTCACAGTGTTGTGCGACCCCACCTCTATCAACTTCCGAAACGTTCATAACACTCCAAAATAAATCCCCATCCCCATTGGCAGTCACTCCCCATTCCTACCTCCCAGCCCCTGGCAACTGCTAATCTCCTTTCTATTTTTATGATTTGCCTTTTCTGCATATTTCATATAAGTGGAATCAGCAATGCAATGTGTAGCTTTTTGTGTCTGGCTTTTTTTCATTTAGCATCATGGTTTCAAGAGTCATTCTTGTTGTAGCATGTATCTGTATATCATTCCTTTTTATGGCTGAATAAAATTCCATTGTATGTATTTACCACGATTTGTTTATCTGTTCATCCGCTGACGAACATTTGGGTCGTTTCTACCTTTCCACTGTTATGAATAGTGCTGTTATGAACGTTCATGTGCAAATGTTTGAGTTCCTGTTTTTAATTCTTTTTGTTTTTAATTCTTTTGGGTATATACCCAGGAGTGGAATTGCTGGGTTACAAGGTAATTTTGTTTAACTTTTTGAGGAAGCATCAGTAATATTTTAATGCAGTGATTTTTTAAGATCAAAATTAATTTCAAAATTTCTCAATGAACAAAATTTTAAATTTAAAAATAAAGACAGACTCCAGCCCTGTATGCCACGTGCCTCCCCCAGTCCTGGCCCCGTTATACAACATTCTCCACCACTATGCTTCCTTATTCTCCCTGTTCACTTAGTTACTTACATTTGAGCTTTCTGCTACTGATTTAGATTTTTTAACTGCTCAGTTAATTTTTTGTGTTTGTTTTTGGCCTTTTAATTTTTTTTCTCTTAATGCCATAAGGTATTACAACATTATTTTGCAAGAGCTACAGAACATTTGCTTACCAAACACTTGCAGAAATGAAATGAATAATTCTGGTAAACAAAAATATTGAAGAGCTTTAGGGCCCCACTTGTGAAAATGGAGATCACAACTTGAAGATCACAAGGGATTCCAAGTGAAAAGCCCACAGGTAGGTTAAAAGCTAAAATAGTCTTACAGAGAAAGGGCCCGCAAGCACAGATGGCTTAAATAGAAGTTTTTAATTGTAATGATTATACTTTCTAAAGTCACTTACAATAGAGTGTTTTCCCTTCTGGGCCAATGATGCACATATAGATAGCACTGGAAGGAAGGGCGCTTAAGAAACAATAAAATGGCCTCCACGTTGATGCTATGTCAGATTTTCCTCCTTGGGAGACATCCTTCAACTTGGAATCCAGTGAAGCCACAGGATGGTTGTAGCTCAGACTGCTTAAGATAGTGGAGCAGCTGTGGGACATGAACGCGTAGAAAGTTATTAAAAGTCATTCATTTGACAAATGTATCTTGAGGTCCAGCATGAGCCAAACATGGTGTCAGGTGCTGGGGAAAGTGTAATGGAGCAGAATTTGTCCCCAAAATGTTTCTTGGGCATAAGGATTATTTTAGGCTGATTATGTTTAAGAAACAGAAGACTTAGAACTAAGTTCTGAAAACTGAGTAGAAGTTACCCTTTTGTGAGAGACATTTTTACTTATGAAGGAAATCTCCATTTGTAAGAGTGCCTCCCTCTCTGTACCAGGAAGTGGAGTGACTCTAAATCTCTAGAAACTCTCATCAAAGGAGAAGGCAGGGACCTAAATCTGCCTAAAGACCTGACCCTTGTTCTCTTCCTGATAACCTCCCATAACTGACTCCCCCAACCTGTTCCTCCCCAAAACAACTTCTTCTGTCTTTAGCTGGCGATGGTGTTTAAGGTGCTGGCTTGGGCCATTCAGGGGAGTTACTCAGTTTTCATTTCTCCCATGTATACAGGAGGGATCCCTGTTATTAAACTGCTGCTTATTTTTCTTCTGCTAATCTGTCTTGTTTCATTACAAAAAGTTCTCAGCCAGGAATCTAGAAAAAGAGGGATAATTATTTTTCCTCCCCTACAGAAGCAACCTACCTTCTTGCACTTGACTGTCTCTTGGGGGAAGACAGGCTTTAAACAAATCTATAGGAAAATAAGTCCTTAATTATAATCATGATATATTCAGGGGACCATGAGAGTGTCAAAGAATAAAGACAAACAGACTTGTGAGGAAGTATAAAATGGGGTCCTATGACAAACCAGGGAGCCACAGGATGCCTACAGAGCAAATTCAGTAAATGTTTTACCCAAATCGGTGCCTATGGTCACACAATGTGAAGACAGCAGGCCAAGAGCTATAAGACCCAGTGAGGGTGCAGTTTCCCAGATGGGCAGGGCAGTTGGCTGGGTGGTGACACTGTCTCAATGGTGTCATCATCACCTGCTTGGTATCAGTCTAATTTTTACTTGATTTTAGTTTGGATTGGGCTGAAGCTAAAGGACTCATTCATTCTTTTTTGTTTTCTCCATAAACCATCTAGTTCCATTCATAATTGTCACTTTCGTTGCTGTATTTCTTACTTGGATCTTCTAGTTTGTTGAGATAAAAGGTACTAGTTACACATACATCTATGCTCCATTAAGGTCAGTGCCAGACATTGGCATTCACCACCATTGCCCTTACAGCTGAGGTTCTGCAACCCAAAAATGCTGTATAAGATAAAGTGAGATACTCAGAAACATCACCAGAAATCCAGAGTTGGTGAGATGATGCCTGTGGGGTTCCTTTCTGTGCTGGTGTCTTTGGAGTTTGGATTTCTTGACTGGAGCAAGGGAGAGTTCAAGGTCATGTAACAGCAACAAGTTTGAACCACATTTGCCCTAGGCTTTCGAACCCGTCGCAGTGCCTCCCTACAACCTCATCTGTTTTATATATGGGTGAGGGCATGTGGGATTCTTCCAGTTTGTAAAATGGAGTCACATTTGTATTCTCAGGATCAGTAGTAGGGCTGTATACTTGTCATTAATCTTAGCGGCACTATTCGACTTGTATTCACATTTGAATATGGGTTTATCAATAAGCCAAATGTAATGATGACCTGCCATTTTGCCCATGCCACTGCTTCTTCTAGTAACAGAAATAATAGGTGAACCCTTTTGAAAAAGTTAGTTGTAGTGTGACTCACATTGACTTTGAACAAAGTAATTGGATTGCCTATTTTCTTTGAGGTTGCCAAGCACCAAGAATTTTCACTGGTCTGGTGGGCATCATACCTTATTTCAACATAGGCTTTCTGTGTGGGGCATGTGGGCTGTGATGGGGAACTCGTCGAGCTGCTTTTTGCCATGCACCTTTTGGTGTTTAATCTCCTGAATGGAGCACACTTTCCATCATTGTAGCTTCTGTCGTATTACCTGCTTCCTCTGAGAATACCAGTGAAGATCTGGGGAATCCCAGTTGGTACTGTTTGGTTATATAGTTCATTTTTAAGCCTTAATGTTAAGTTTTAAATTTCCCATCTTTTTCTTAAACAGAAGATTGTTTTGAAAATAGACGCATTGATTTGTTTTCTCCGGGGAGACAGTGGGAGAGTTAATATGCTGGGAGTATTTGGTAGAGTAAGATAAAAGCCTAGAACCTGGGGCTTGGGGCCAGTGTTTCAGGAAACTAAATTTTCCACACTGAATCACCCTCTCTAGGGGATTCTCCGAACTAGAGAAACCTCATTACACTCCACAGGCCAGGGCAATGATACTGCTTGTCATAATGGTCACTTCTGTAGAGAACTGAATAGCAAGAGATCAATATTTAGTTAGATTATCTACATTGCTGGAGTAGCAATTTATGAATTTATTCACACAAGTATACAATGTTTTAATGTCAAACTTGAGAAGTATGAAGACTCAGAAGTAATTGTCAACCCAGAACTGTGACTTCTGTGTTCCTCCCATTGATTCATACCAGGAAGGTTTCTCATAGGAGGAGTGTGTTTCATGGGTTTTGAAACACATTTGCTTTTCTGAGTGACTATCACAACTCTATGGTTTTATACCATAAGCCAGATGTTTTTCTTCTGTTCTCCATTATCTTTCCTTTATTCCAAACTTTCTAAGCATAACTCTTAACTTGAGTTTAAGGGAGATATATTTGAACCTATTTAAGAATAAAAAAGTAAAGCACATGATTTGATTACACATTCTTTAGTGTTCAAAGGAGGTGCTGTCTAAAGCAGAGGGGCTGGCAAACTATGGCCACAGGCTAAATCAAGGCTGTTTTTGTGAAAAAGTTTTACTGGCATTCCTTTACAGATTGTCTTTACAGATTGTCTATGGCTGCTTTCCTGCTACGGCAGCAGAGTTGAGTAGCTGCCAGAGAGACCCATAAAGCCTAAAACGTTCACTATCTGGCACTTTACAGATAAAAATTTGTTGACTGCTGATCTAAAAGATGCGACACAAGAAAAATTCTTTACAAATCTCCAATGGAATCTGTTTTAAAAGTCTTTTTTTTTCCATATCGTGAAGATATTCCCTTGAAAGTGTTTAAAAGAATTCATGGCATGAAAGAAGTTCTATGTTGAAAGATTACAGCAAATTCTCTCTTCAACCTCTGTCCTCAGTCACCTTGCTCCCTTCCCTGGAGGTCATATTAGCAAATGATCTGGGTTCTTCCAGAGACATATCATGCAAAGGTGATTGTTTTACTCTAATATTTAAGCAACATCTTTATTTCAGATGAGGTTATGTTTCTCTATTTAGTGAAAGAGAGTAATTATGAGATACTGAGAAAAAGTGGACAGGGTGAAAAACCACAACTTAGTTCAGCTTGTCATAGATATAGTGCATATGCTGTAGGCCCAACCTTGAACTGATGCAGCACAGAATATGGAAGACCAGTAGAATGTGGTCCAGCTGGGAAAGGGTCTAATATAGTGCTCGAACTGAAGCCTGTTGGATGGCTAGGGGGTGAGTAGATACATCTTTGTATTATACACACTGGCAAGACCAATCATTGGCTAACCCAAACATTTCCCAGGGATATTCCTGAGACATAGTGAGCCTGACTCCTCGGATCTGGAACATCTTGAACATTGTGAGTTGTGAGGACTATTGGTATTCTCATCAACAGTCAGAGATGCTTTGGTGGTGAAGAGCCCAGGTTCCCATCCCAGCATTTGAATAGCACCAAGGTCCCCTTTCTGTTCCCTTCTCCACCTCAGCTGTTCCCTAGACCAGCACTGTTGAAAAAATAAAAGGTGAGCCACATGTATTATTTGAGAATATATGGTAGTCATATTAAAAAAGTAAAAAGAAACAGGTGAAGTTAAGTTTAATAATATATTTTGGCACAATATATCTAAAGCATTGTAATTTTAACTTGAAATCATAAGTTATTAACGAGATATTTTACATTTTTCCCCTCATATTAAGTCTTTGAAATTCGGTGTGGATTTTACAACTTACAGCACGTCTCAATTCAGACCAGCCACATTTCAAGTGCTCAGTAGTGACATATGGGAGTGCTGTGACAATGCTACAAAACAACTCACCCCCCAAATCTCAGTGGCTTACAGAAGCAAGCATTTATTTCTTACTCATTGTCTGTGAGTGGTTGTGGATCTGCAGCACTTGGCTTCTCGCTGCAGGTGGGTTTCTCATCTGCTCCATGTATCACCAGTAGCTACCGAGAGCATGTTCTTCGCATGGCCAATGGTGGAAGTGCTACAGAGGCCAAGCCAAAGCAAATCGGTGAGGGTTGGGGTCTGTTCTCTGCCCACAGTAAACCCTAGTGAAGGAGGAGAAGAAAGGACTGGGAACAAGCAGTCCATTCTCCCACACTCCCTCCTCTTCTGAGCAATCAACTATGTGTTTTGATGTTTCCTCTCTTGGCAGATTGCATCATTATCCATTCAGTTGCTCATGTTAGAAGCTGAGGATATAAGAGCAGGTCCAGATTGAGATGGGAGGAACATTTGTTCAATTTTAGATATATTGAGTTTGAGGTGACTGTGGGATAGTCAGAGAGCTGAAGAGACTGTTGGCTGTAAAGATCCACAGCCCAATCATTTCAATGCTTTATTTCCTTGTCAAGCTCCTACAGGTTTTGTGAGTGGGGCTGATGACAAGTATTTCTAGTTTCTTAGAGTCCTCGCCACTAAGGTGTTCTGATGATGTAACCCTCGTGAAGTTACCCTGGATTCTGAGCCCAAACTGACTCTGTTTCCTTTCATATATAACCCTGCGAGTTATTAAATATCAACATCTAGGTTCTCGGTGTGAAATCCCTTTGCAGATTTTGATTACTTCTGAGAAGTTACATGACTGAAGGACATTTTTAGGTGGTATTTTTCAATCTAGATCTGCTTTAGTCCACTATTTGTAAAGATTCTCCTCAAAAAGGATTTTCTGTGTTTGTGTAAATACACTTGAGTCATCACATCTTGCACAAATTGTCTGTATTGATTAATGGCCTCTTGTTTGCTTCCTTTTGCTTGTTGTATTTATAGCTCACATTACTTATAATTGTTGGACAACATAATATGGACCAGATGGCTTCATTATTCTGCGTTTCACATTTTGAATTTTAAATGTTATGTTGGACTGCCTTCCAGTGGCCAGCTGTGTCCCCGAGGAGATGACGGGGCCAGACCACATTTCCAAGAATCCAGGCCAGATACCATGGACTGTAAGTGCTGTTAAGGTGTTAGCATCTGAGGCTTCCTCTGGCCCCTTTGCCCTTAGCTTCACCTGTAAGTTTAGACTGGAGCGCCAGGGAGAGAGAGAGAGAGAGAGAGAAAGAGTGAGAGAGAGAGAGAGAGAATGCATCATAGGCCTTCTGAATCACTTGGCTGGCCTTTGATTGCATTGTGTTTGAAAAGGGTTTTTACCAATAAGCTCATATAATTTATTGTATGTTAGGAATTTTAACTATAGCTAATAATATTAAAAAATAAGAGTATCAGTGAGGAGCTTGGGAGGAAACAGGTGGTATACTCAACAGAAAAATTGAGAAACGGTTACTTGATGGACTATTTACAATAGCATGGGTTCAGGAAAACAGGTACAGTAAAGTAAAATTCTAGACTTAAATGGGTAAGGAGAAAGGAGAACTGGGAGAGAACAGCTATAGCTATAGGACAGGGCGATTCTGTACAATAGGTTTCACAGTAAGTTTTAATTTCTGGAAAGATAAATTATTTCCCTATTTTTCTTTAATTTTTCCTTAGCTTTGTTTTCTTACATTTATTCTGCCAGACAAACTTTTAAATCATTTCACTCATTAAAAAATTCCCATTTTATGATGATTGGAATGGCATTTATATGTTGCTTTTAGAATTGACGCTTGTCTTCCCTTTCAGAAACATGGTCTAACTTTCCATTTATTCAATCGCCTTTTCTTTTCCATGAATATAGATAATCAAAAGTTGACTGCAATTACGTTCAGTGTTTTAATGCTTTTATTTGAATATCTGAAAGTAATATTCATTTTACATTATGCAATTTAACCAGCCAATGGTGCTTATTTAGTTAATCACTTAATACTCTAAACATTTCCAAGATTCTAAGTATGTCATTTTGATTGTGGAAATCACCTTGCTCTGAGAAGTACTCTAATTCATGATTAGGTTGGAGAGAAGGAAAGTATTAAAATTTGATTAGTCAATTTTGGATAACTTAACAGACTCCCATGTATAACTTTTGAATTTGTTATGTGCTGTTGTCTCTTCACGGATGCCCCTGTCCAGCTTTTGATTTCATCATGTAGCAAAGACATGGGGGAGCAGGATTAGAATTCGAATCAAATTATCTTAATAATTTCTGGGAGAGTCAGGATTTGAACTTCACCCTGAATTACTCACCAATCAGTAACAAAGCTGCTTTGACATCTAACATCCTCCACTGCCCCCACGATCACCACCTTGATGCTTACAGAGGAAAGACACTGCTTTCAAATAGCAAGACTCCCAATGAGTGGGAATGATCAAAAGACGTTATCAACATTAGCAGTTATTTTTCTTTCATGTTTTAGTGAGATTTTGGCCTCGCAGAGCAAGATGACAGGTGCTACCCCTATTTATTACTTGGATTTCCCTACAGAAAAAGTTCTGGAAACGCCAACATCAGGCTTACACCCTTACCTGAGGCAGAGGGTGCTTGCAGATGGACATTGAGGTGACAGGGTGGGATAGTGTTGATTTATTCTGTCTCCAGTCTGGGTCAAGTGTCAAGCCGCTCCTTTACTTTATCTTAATCTCTCCTCTCTCTTGCTAAAAAAAAAAATCTGGTTTTATTTAGAGAAGACTGTGGTCAAACCAAAAACTGCAAAACTGAAAGGGAACAATTTTGGAAAATTATTTTTCCTGATCCCTTTATCTAAAATGAAGCAAGCATGAGAATGTGAGGGGAAAATCTAGACCTGGTCTGTTTGGGGGAAGGGATGACAGGGTTAATTTGCAGTGTATTTTAATTCAAACAAGATGTGAGTTGACTTGAGTTCCACAGGTGGAGTGGGGCTCCTTTGTGGCAGTAGGTGTCAACCCAGGCTGCGTATTAGAATCACCTGGGGTGATATGGAGCATGCTAGTGGCTCAGCCCAACTGGCAACGAGTTCTTAGTTGGTCTGGGGTTGGGCCTGGGCCTGGGCCTGGGTCTTTTTAAAAAAATTTATTTATTTAAATGAATTTTAAGTATACAGTACATTGGTTAGACACCTATATAGCTCAGCTCCCTCCCTCCCCTGGCCCTCCACCTAGCCAACTTACTAATGCTAACTGTATTCCCTCTGCCATGCTTCCCATCCCCGTGACCGACTATCAACTACAATTTGTACTTCTTTAACTCTTAGCCCATTCTCCCACTCCCCCAAACCCCCTCCCCTAGGCCTGGGTCTTTTTTAAAGCTCCCTAGTGATTCTAATGTGCAGCCAACATTGAGAACACTATTTTCGGGAAATTACCTAGGGTCTAGGAGGATCAGGTTTTTTATTAATGTGTGAAACAAAATCGCAGCAAGATTTGGCAGAGGGTTTGCAAAATGACATGTCAACAGAAAGTAGTAGACATCGATTTTAACTCATCTTGTTGATAGAACAACCAGTGTCCTGCTAGTTCAGTTTGTGGAGTTCTTTCTTTCTAAATTGGTCTTTTTATCCCAAAATAATATTTCTATCAAATGAAGAATAGTGTCATTCCCTCACATTTGTCATTATTCAAAGACATATCTTGACTTTCCAGGATGTAACTGTTTACAAAGATCTGACATTGCATGATCAGCCTTTGGATTATAGAGCTCTGCAGGTTGGCCACTCTTAGATGATTTCCACAAAATGCAATCTCAAAAAGTCATTTTTAGGTCTTTTTTCCTTCCAAAAACATATATAACCATATTATTTGCTTCACGAAAAAGACCTTGGATCTTATTGCAGCCTTAAAGATATAATTTATATTGGAATACAAAGGTCATCGGATGTTTCAGGATTCATTTAATTGTTCATTCATAGGGTACAGGGGGTTACAGATGTTTCTAGTGCCTCGTAGGCCTCTCATTTTCCCCAGCTTCAAAAGAATTCTGCCTAATAATATGCAGCTAAAACTAGGACTAAACCCCTGCTTCTGAGTAGCCTTTATTATCATTTTTTAATTAACAAGTTATTACATTGGCTATATTCTTGTTACTTTCCTCTGATGCTCCAATTATCTAGGCATCAGCGATCATTATGAAATAGCAAGAGAGAAGAATATTAAAAAACCATCTTGATAACACTGGAGTATTGACATATGTGATAAAATTAGCTCTCCGACTTGTGAATGTGCCTGCATGATGCATAGGTCCTTCTTTCCTATGAGAAATTGAGTCAGATTATTTAGATTAAAAAAATAAAAAATATATTGTATCACTTGAGATTAGTTCGACTCTAACAGAAATGCTCAATAGAAGTTTGGAGTCTGAAGTTAAATCTTCCATGACTTGTGTGGTGATTCTGCTCCTGAAGTTCTCAGAGGCCCAGGCTACTTCCAGCTCTCCCCTCTGCCATCCTGGGGTATGACCTTCATCGTAATGGTCCAAGATGGAGCTGGAGACATCATATCAGTATGTTAAGCAGCAGGATGAAGAAAGGGTTGATGGGAGTCAAGGGGAAGGGGGAAGAGAAAAGGTGGGCTCTTACGGTTAAGTAAGGTCCTCAGATAAAATCACATGATGAGATCACATCTATACCTCATTGGGAAATGTGTCTGGTGACCATGTGCTCGGCTAAAGATCAGGAGTTAAAAGAGGAAGAGAATGGATATTAGGAGACAACCAAGAGTATGCCTTACATGGCGTATGATGGATTGGATAGTCTCTGGGGAATTACTTTTCCGAGGTTGAATTCTGCTCCACAAACTCTTATTTCCTATTGGAGGCTCCTCCGCATACACAATTACAATTCAATTATTTTTCAGGATTTCTTTTCTATGTGTTTTTCCATGGGACCACCATGGGATAAACAAGTAGAACTCCATAAAAATCAAACTTAAAAGAGATCTTTCTGCAAAGAAGTGTATTGCATTCTAACTCATCCCTTATTCACATAGTCAATTCATTCAGTTGTCTCATGATATTTTTATTGGAAACTCTCTAAGACTGATATCACAAGATGCAAAAGGTAGTCACCCAAAGAGAAAATTTTGAGCAATGCTGCTCAAAGTCTTCCTGCAAAAAAATATATTTCTGCAGCTTTATCAACACATCGCCTAAGATGCCACCATTAATAGCATACTGCTTTTTAAAACACAAAATATCTTGGGGGAATTGTAAAGCATTAAGCTCTTTTCAAACTATTTTTGCCTTGAATTAGTTCATTATATACAGAGATCTAGCTGTCATAGGAATTTTGAGACATGAGTCAAAAGGGAAATATAAATTGGGAACATGATGGGAGGACCTGGGTGGGACCACAAAGGGGACCCACCTGTGTCTCCTAGACATCTCCCATTCCAGTTGATACCACTGCTTTATAATGGAATATAAGGACACTCGTTGGGGGTTGCTGAAAGAATGGCAGAACAAAAAAGACATATCACTTCAGGCTCCAGTTGCAAAAGACATGTGCGCACTTAGTTAATTTTACTTGGAGGAAATCATCGTTTCTCGATCCAATATTTATACATAATCAAATCAGACTAAATCATGTTTTGAGTCGAATACGTTATGACAAAATGAAACAAATCATACTGCATTACTGGAAATTCTCGCTCTGCCCAAAGCCAAGGTATCTGAATTCAATAGCACATTTATAGACATTTCTTTTCCTGATAACGGATTTTTCCTTTACTGATAATCAATGGGAATTTGTAAGCCCAGATTGAAAATGATAAAGTTCATTAGGGTAAGTAAGCTGTCAAAATTGTGGGGAGAACCACTGGAATTAAATGTCATCCACCACGTCATCAAGTAGTGATACATATCACTTGCATTTCCCTGACATGTTTATACTTTGCTTTCTCGGTTGATGTTCACTATGTTATAAGAGTCTCTCCAAAACTGTTTCCAGAGAACAGAAGAAGCCAAGTAACCCAGGTTGGGTGATTGGGTGCAAGTTAGTTATCTTATGCCGTATGGAAATAGCACCACCTGGACTAGTGCAGAACAGTACAGGCTGAAGAGGTCTAGGATATTCATCCTAGAATATTAAGTTATTGCTCTGCTCACGCCCCTGGAGGCACTCGTCATCCCAGTACCCAGCTATGCCATGACCTCTTACCGAATGCACTTGCAGCCCTGCCTGAGGGCTTTCTCTGGCTGCAGGAGCAAGCTTCTGCTTCAGCCCTGTGCAAAGCAGGCCAGAAGTGGCAGGGCCTGAAGGCCCCTGGGAGCTACCCTCAGCCAGTGATGGATGTAGTTGATGGCCAAATACCTCTTTCCTTCTCTCTTGGCCCATGACTTGAGAGACCTGTTGAACGCCATCTCCCCAAGAGCCTCGGCAGGATGAAGCCCCATTTGCTCTGAGTGATACTGAGTGCATTCCATATTGGCTTCCTCCCCAATTCTGTTTCATGTTCCCATTCCCCTACCTGAGCTTCCTAGGATCCCCTCCCAAATTAGCTCTTTGCATTCAAATCCCTGTCTCAGCACTTGCTTCTCAGGGGAACCCCACCTGAGGTATGAGCAAGAAAAGTAATAGGAAATGGAAGAAGACATAAAGTATATCAGTGGGAGAGACTGGACTTCAGTATGTAGAAATCGGATAGTCTTTTACATAAGTTACTCTCTCGCTCAAGAACTTTAGCGAAGCATTAGGAGAACAGTAGCAGGGGACATTAGCGTTCTATGAAATGATCCTGCCTAGCGAGATGGACTAAGACAGAGATAATTTCAAGCATCAAAGTTTCTCTTTACAAGAGCAATATAGTTGTTTGGAAGTCTTGTCTACTTGTGGTAGTCATGGAGACATCTTGATACTGAGAGAGAGAGAGAGAGAGAGAGAGAGAGAGAGAGAGAGAGACTAATCTTCATGAATAAAGTAAAATTTAGAGCTGGGTAAAGAGGAGACAATCACACAAGGTACAGAGGAGAGAGAAGAAGAGAGTGGGGAGATGAGAGAGGCCCTTGTGCGCTCACGTCTGACCTTCCCTGCAAGCTCTTCAACCTTGAAAACGTTATATTAAAACTCACGCAATGCTCAGGGCGAGCGGGTTCCTTGTAGGAAGTGATGCAGAAGCTAACCTTTGCATCTGGGGGCACTTGGGACGCATCATAGGTGATACAGTCGTACATCACAGCCTGACCCAGGAGCACAACTCTGGGAATAAGGGACTAGAAATCAGGAGGAGAATTTAGGGCTGTCCAGGTTGCGACATTGGCTGGGATCTGGCCTTCTAGGTGCTAAGGGGCCACAAGTGACGACTCTGAGATGGGTTGAGCGTCAGAAAGGGGAATTGAGGAGGTGTTAGGAGTTCTTTCGAAATACCTTCAAAAAAATATTTTTTTTGAGTCAGCTAAGTATTGTTCTTTCCTGGAATGCATAATTGGGTTTAAATGGTTTTTGGAATATCCTCTGGCTTGATTTATGACTCTGTGAAAGGGACCTGAAATTGCACAGTTGTTGGTGACTTGAAAATTTTTCTCGAAAAATTCAAAGGAAATAGGTAAAAGGCTTTAACTGACGAGGTTCTGTTTTTACCGTCATATCCAGGAACTGCCTAATTCTATTTTATCTTAGTATCATTGTTAAATATTCATTTTCTGTCTATATTTGAAATTCATGAGTCATATTGTTTTTTTCTGCATTTTTAATGATTGATGCTTGTTTTCAGCCTGAAGGATCTTTTCCTTTTCTTTCCTGGTTTTAATCTCCCAAGAACCTTCTTAGAATTCAGTCTGTATGCAGCCCTGATATCTCAGCAATTTGTGTTGGCCGTCTAAGACCAGTGCTATGGGACTCAATGGTGCTCTCTATTGGTCAGTATTATTTTTGCTTGATACAGTTCCGGACTCCTAAACAAAGCATTTCTGTTCAGAAATTTGCAGATTTCCTGATGTCGTTTCATTGCTGGCTCTGGCCTGACACAGAGTAGGGAAAGTTCCAAGTGTTCAGTCCTGCGGATCTGCTCCGCACCCTCCACCCCAGCCACATCCATGGCTGGAGAGAACAAACTATTCTTAGAGCTTCCTCTGTCTGTGTCCTCTCTTGTTTCTGGGGTGCAGGCTACCCCAGAGCTCAAGCTAGGATATACAGAAGGAGGAAAAAAAGAATAGAAAAACCTGGGAATTCACTTCCAGGTCATCTCGTCAGACCTGGATTCCTTATGCAGTCCCCCTGCTCTTTATCCAATGTAGTAGGCAGAATAATGCCCCCTTCCAACCCTCTGCAAAGACGTCCATGTTCAAATTCCCACAACCTGTGAAAATGTTACCTTCGTGGCAAAGAGACTTTGCAAACCTGATTAAGTTAATGACCTTGCGATGGAGAGATGATCCTGAATTGTCT
This sequence comes from Rousettus aegyptiacus, assembly GCF_014176215.1. NCBI lineage: Eukaryota > Metazoa > Chordata > Mammalia > Chiroptera > Pteropodidae > Rousettus > Rousettus aegyptiacus. The sequence continues at coordinate 4,911,880 of NW_023416312.1, read as the reverse complement.
GGCTGCGGCCAATGAAATCACAAGGGCCTGTATGAGAGAGTAGCAGGAGAGTCAGAGTCAGAGGAGATGTGAGGACAGAAACGGAGGTCAGAGTGATGTGAGGGAAGAACCACAGGCTAAGGGACACGGGAGTCTTCCAAAGCCGGAAGGGGCAGGAAATAGATTCTCCTCCAGAACCTGCAGGCAAAACCCAGCTCTGCAGACCCATTTTCATTTTCCGACCTGTAGAACTCTAAGATAATATATTTATGTTGTTTTAAACCACTAAGTTGGTGATCATTTGTTTCAGCAGCAAAAGAAAGAAAATTCATCCACCTTTCAGAGTCTTGTGGTGGTTGCTTTATGTATCTTATCTAAGGTTTTTTTGTTATAATCAGGAGGAGTGATGGACTAGAGTGTCCTTATTGCATCTTTTTTTTTTTCCTTTTTAAGCAAGGCAACCCTTGGTTGACCTCATAGATTGCAAGGACCTTGTCAGCTTACAGTCCCTTAATTTTGATTTTTTACACCTATAGCACCTGGTCTTCCTAGGTGATCTCCCATCCAAGTACTAACCAGGCCTGACTCTGCTTAGCTTCCGAGATCAGACGGGGTCGGGCGTGTTCAGGGTGGCATGGCCGTAGACCCTTACTCCATCTTGAGTGGAACCAGAGTCCATTATTCTTAAGTTTCACAGGTTTATGACTTCAGACCATAGGAGCTAATTTCTGTGTCCTATGGACCCTGCCTGTTCATCCTGGAAACCTTCCTTGCTTTCTGACTCAGCATGATGTCTTATCTCTTTCCTGCTTCAAACCTGGAAACAGCCATTTCCGAGGAAAAAATTTAAGTTAGTGAAAAATGTTTACATTAACACGTGTTATCAGATGTTTGAAAAGTCATCACTGAAGCTCATCATTGTTCTGGTCCTCTTCTCCTTGTAACCACAGGGCGACATGGGACTCCACCGTCCACATTGCTGATCTACCTGCCTGGAGACACCTCCCTGCCCCTGCTTAGGTGCCAGCTGAGGGAGTTCTGGTGTCCTCCTTCAATGGCCACCCCACCCCAGACACATCCATAGTCTGTGTAGCTCAGTGGAAGCTCATTTGGGCAGAAGTACCCAGAGAGGGAGGAAGGGTCAAAGCCTGTCCCCAGGTCTCCAGCATCCCTCTGTCCTAACACAATGCCTGGCCCACGGAAGAGCTAAACACATGGGTATTTCATCAAAGCTAACAGTTCACAACCAGCTATTTGAATATAGACAGATGTTGCAAAATGCACGTAAGTGAGCAAAAAGGCTTGCTCAAGCGAACCCCAGTCAAGCAATCGTGGTAAACACACATGTTTACAGCACATCTCACTGGGTCCAGACCCTGCCCACCGAGGCGTTAACAAGCCTATGCAGCGGGAGAAGCAAAGAATGAGGGGAGCTGTTTTAGCTTTGGCAGGCAGCCTTTTTCACATCTTACGGGGTGGGGTGCAGAATTTATCTTGGGGAAGACATTTTGAGGCGATTTTTGGTTAAGCAAATGAATAACCCAGAGCTGAGTCTGGTGAGAGAGGTTGAGAAGATGGAGAACTAAATTACTTCTTAGAAGTTTGTTTCCTTAAGGAAAGACTTATGTCCATGGAAAACAATTTTATTTTCTGTGAGTAAGAATTTTTTTGTGAGTCTAGGAACATGAGTTCATAAGGGGGTGAAACTAGAGATGGGGGGAGATGGAAAAGGTGCTGTGTTCTGGGAGGGGTGTAGAAGCATGAAGCATATACACACTCCCTGTGAATATTCAGAAATATTTGGAGATATCTGGACCTCCGCCAATGGAAAAGCAATAAATTTCCTATATAAAGGTGGAGAAAAAAAACAATGATGGGGGTACAATGGCAACATCTAACTTGGTGCTGTCAAAGAGAAATATAATGTGAGCTACATATGTCTTCTTAAATTTTCTATCAGTCTCATTAAAAAAAACTTTAGAAAGCAGATGAAATCAATTTTAGTGCTATATTTTACTTAACCCAATAGATCTAAGCTATTATTATTATTTCAATGTTTAATGAGCATAAAATATTATTAATGAGAACTTTCACATTTTTTCATATTAAGTCTTTGAAGTCCAGTGTATGTTTCACATCTCGACACAGAAAGTGCTCGATAGCCAATGTGGTTAATGGTTATCACAGTGCATAGTGCAGGTCCAACTCTTTATATCCTGGGATTACTAACATAATCCCAAAGCCTTTTTAAAAAAACAAACAGAACTTGCTATAAGTACCTGCTTATCTCAAGGACTACAGTTACCTTTGTGATAAAAACAAAAATCCATAATAGCACACACCATCTCTTTATTTCAGAAGACTGTCTTTACAAAAGACTCATGAGCTGCTTACGGCCATGGGTGACTTCTGAGTAGGTGGACAAAATGAAGCCTGTAGAGAGATGAAAAATAGATTGATGTAATCGCCGATGAATTGAAAAATAAAAATATTACGGCCACATCAGTATAATGGTTACTTAGGTGATAAATCTCTGCAGGAGCTAGCTTAAAAATGCAATTCCTACTTAATTCATTTTCAGGAGTCTTCTGAGAAAATGCCATGGTGTAAGAAAGGAGGTATTAATTTATCAGAATGAAAAGAAAAGGCACTTTTTTCATTGATTAGAATGGATATATCTGACTCATGAACCTCTGTCTTTGCTGTTTATATTACCCAAGCAACCCCACCATACCAGCATGGAATTTGAAAAGGTCAAACAACAGTGACAAAACTCATTCACCTTGTATAATTCAAAACCCATATCGTTCAGGTAAATATTCTAATAAGAACATTCTTTCCGTTTAATAGCTTATGAGGCTGTGCCATCTGACAATAGGATAAACTCAATATGAAATTCACTTGGTCATGCAGCTATGGAATTATGAGATTCTTTTTTTATGAGATTCTTGAATTAAAAAATATATATATATAGATGAATTATTTCACACATAAAGTCGGATCTTCTCACACTGCAACATTACAGATCTGCTTAATACAAATTGGCAGAAAATAAACGCACCCTTAAAGCTCAGCCTCCACATCCAGCGCTCTGGTGGAACTCTGTTTTTTCTGGTTCCTCCCAGATGGTCTTGGGAGTCTCATGGAGTAACTCATGAAGGCTCCAGGAACTGGCTCCCTTGGCCGCCTTGGGGAACCCACGTTTATCTCCTATCATGCTCTAGCGCTTCAGATGGCAGCTGGTTCACCATTGGTCGTTTCCAAAGATGAGGCCAGAGCTGAGGTTTGTCCTGAAGCTGCACAAGTCCCACACTGAGGGCACCGATGTCTGCCAGGAAAGCACAGTCTTCTTTTGCTGCCAAAGCCATGGGCAGTTGCCCATGAATGGAACCGCCATGTTTGAAACCTGGTTGTTCAGCTCTTATGGGTTTTACTTTCTCCTTTGCTTCAGACGTTTGGTTCTGGGATTGCATCACCGACTCAGTCTGAAGACTTCCCTCCTTTGACCATGTCCACTGCCCTAGTGCCCGAATTATTCTTTATGATTCTCTTCCCTTCGAATGAATTTCTTTAAAAGGCACATTTTCCTAAATGCTTGAGGATCTGCTAATTTACCTCCCACCCCCCTAAATATACCTAATTTCTGTGGTGAACAAAATTTAGATTCAAACTGAGTTCCCTGCTATACTTAAAGAGAATATTCTAAATTACATTTTCCGTCCTTCTCATCTTCTTTAGTAAAATGGTAAGTTACCCAGTGAATAGGATCCATTTTGATTTTAATTTAATAATCGATCAGCTGCCAGAAGAAAGTCAGGCACGCAATTGGTATTCAATGAATGTTTTTTGAGTGAATGAGAGCATTTATTTGCAAAAAAAAAAAAAAAAAATCATTTTGAGAATAAGACTGAATCTTTTTGCTGATACCCTCATCATGGTCAAATTTCTATCTTTGTTCCTCATGGCATTGGTGTCAGATGTCTGAGTGGGGCAGGGCACAGATCAACGTGGCAGAATAGTTAAGAGTCAGACAAATCTGAAGCATCATCATGATCGGGACAAGTTAGTTAACCTTTCTCATCTCCTTTCCAAACTGTGTAAAGGGAATAACATCTAAGCATAAGATTGTGTGAGGATACAACAACATGTCTTTAACATTTTACTTGTCACATAATGTTTGCCCAACAGATAGTAGCGATTAAAAAATACTATTGATATTTTTAGAGAAGGGAAAAGAATCCCAAGTGTTTAAACATTAATTTGAATTTGTCACTGTTGCCTCTGAGCATAGAGCTTGGAAACCATCAAACTTCAAATCTTATGCAAACACTATAAAAATGTTCCCCAAATCCTACATACTTTATATTTATAAAATGTATAAATATTTATATATTTAATTTAATATAAATATAAATTAACTATTTATGTATTTTAATAAAACATGCAGATTTAGGGAATATTTCTACATATATATGGATAGGAATAATATTGCAGCAAATTAGTTTGAAACTCAATATATAAAAAGGTTTTTATTTTGGGCCATCACTATTTCTACTTTTTTTATTATTATCTATCAGTGTTCCTGGGGTCAGAGGTTATTTGACTTTCTTGATCCCTATACCCTGTGCTGAATACAATGTCAGGAACTTAATAAATTTCTGGGCAATGGTTGCAACAAGAAACTATTTCTGAAATACAGTTTTGCTTATTAATTGTAGATGAAGAGCAAATAGAAGTCGCTGTCAATAAAATTACTATCTAGGAGAAACAATAATTTGGGAGTTGTACTACATCAAAACTGCTCAGCAATAACGTTTGTGTTCTTTTCAAAGGTAGTCATGGTAATATTTTAGTGTCAAAAACCTACATTTTAAAAGTATATTATATATCGAGTTAAAATAACCAGAAGAACTGAAGTTATAGTTGTATCAGATTAATGTGGTGGTTTGATAAATTTTTCAGGTTGCTAATCTCTCATATAATTGACCAAATGTACGATCTAGTACCTACTCTTGACTTTCCCTTAGATGCAAATCTCTTTTGAGAGTAGAGAGATATTGTTTGAACCAAACCCAATATAAGTAAATTTTGTTTTATTCCTCAGACAAATATTATAATTGAGACCCAATTATGACTTATAAACATAAAAACCTACTTATGATACTATGACAAATTAGTCAATGAGACAACACTCCCAGTTCAAAACAACAAGAAATATTGGATGATATATAACTAACTTTATTTTAAATATATAGCCAAGTTCACAAGAATGTCAAAGAAATCCTTGGGGACAAAAATAAATTGAAACAAACCTATTCTTCATCCCAAGACTGACAAATGGAAATTTGAAGGTTTGGATGGTCTCTGGAAGGTGAAGGAGGGTGGGGTGAGCTTGCTAGTCCCACTGACCATGGAAATTGGGTTTTAAAGACCATGTTGGAACAGGAAAGGAGGCCTTGGGTCTATCCAAGGTAGAGAAATGGAACCAAACAGTTAATAAACCTGGAAGCCTAGATAAGCTCAATGAAAGTTTTACCAAAAGATAATGTGTCATTATCAACTGTCACAGGGCAACAGTATTTGTCTATCTTGCTTTTGTCTCTTTTGGGGAAACAAATTCTCTTGAGAACTTGTAACTATGGGCATGCATGTCTTCTTATAATTTGGACCTCGAATTTATATTACCTATGTAAAAAGAGAATCCCCAACTTAAGACATAGACAAGAAATGTGGTCCGGGCTGATAATATCTTGGGGTTCCTGACAAAAACTTTTTAGAGGACCATCCCTTCAACTCAAGCAATGTATAATTCTCACGGATAAAATTCCACTGAACATGGGCTCATCATTCAAAATAAAACAAACAAACAATAGTAGAAATCCATTAAGAGCAAAATTTAGCAGATACAACAAACAACATAACTAGAACCCCAGAATTATTAGATAAACATTATAAAATATCTTTAAAATGATCTGAGACATAATGAAATAATTGAAAACACAAGTAAATAAGTCACTACATATGATAACTAGGCAAATTAAAAAATATGTAGAACTTATAGAATTGAAATATATATTTGTTGAAATTAAAGTCTTAATGGACAACTTTAACAGCATATTAGATACTGCTCAGCAGCAAAACAGTAAACTAGAATATAGATCTGAATAAATTCCCCAAAAAGTAGCACAGAGAGTTAGAGATAGAAAATATGAAATAAGGGTTAAAAGAGATGGTAAAGGAAATGAAGACTTCTAAAACACATACCTAGGGGAAGTTCCAGAAGTAGAAATGGATAAGAGGGAGAGAATGTGGAAAATGAGTATGCAGAGATAATGGCCAAAAAATTTGCAGAATTGAATCTGGGTAAAATAACTAAAAAATAAATTCATACAAGAACACATAGTGCTCAAATGGCAAATCAAATACAAGCTTAAAAGGAACCAGAGAGGAAAAAACAAACAGATTACCCAAGAAAGAAAGACAAACTGATAGCTGATGTCTCAGCTGCAACAGAGGAAGCCAGAATACAGTGGAATCTTTGTCATGTTGAAATAAAACTGTGATTAATTCAGAGTGTTATGCTCAACTAAGCTATCAGTGAAGAATGAGGATCAAGGAAAGACATTTTCAGAGAAACAGAAGTTAAATCTACTATTCATACGCTTTCACTGAAAAAGCTACAAAGTATATAATTCAGTAAGAGGTAAATTGAATCCAGAATGGAGTAAGATGCAAGAAGCAGTGATGATTAAAAAATGTATAAACAGATGGGCAAATCTAAAATATTGATACTGTGAAATAACTATAAAAATATTAATATGGACATAGAAAAGGCTAAATTAAAACATTGATCTAAAGCAATGTAAAAGAGTGGAGATGATCAGAAAAGAACTCATCTGTGATCCTTGTATTGCTCTAGAATAGAGATATTTAATTTTATCTTAACTTTGTTAAACTGGATAGTAATGTTAAAATTTTAAGACAAAAAAATCTCGGAAAAGAATAGACTTTATAATTTCCCAACCAGTCTGTTCTTGAAACACCTTGCAGTCTATGAAATCAGACATTAAAAATGAGATAGCTTAAGGGGAAAATCGGGTGGGGAAAGATTATAATATTTAGCCAAAGTCTATGACAGCCAATAATACCCAACCCGAGAGGGAATTATGGAGAGAGGCGAAAGAATTCCATAAACATATAATTACTTAAATCTGTGTGGCACACTATCTTTAATAAAACTAGCTTGGTCTTAATTAAATATCTGATGGTTTATTGTTTATGCCATTCCACTTTCCTCTATTAATATATTTAATAAAATGGACTTTTTCTTCACAGCATTGTAGCCAGTGGGGGATGGGGAGGGAATGAGAACTCAGAGAACCAAATTGCTCATGTACCTTTTCTTAATATGCATCTTTTCTTTTTCCTTTTTTTTTTTTTTTTTTGGTTGGGGACACATGTCTAAGTTCATCTTATTTGAAATGCAGGCATGAGGAGAACTTTGGGGAGATTAGAAGCAATTTCAGATTCTTCTGTTAAAACAGCCATTGCAGAAAGTTCATGCGGACTTTTTATGTAGGGATGAGGGAATGAGGGTATGTGTTTGCTTGAGGAAAACAGACAGAATGGTGTTGTAGCCAATAAAATAGTGAGATGGTTTCAATCAGAAGTGGTGTTCAAAATATCTAATAACTTGTTGGTACTTTGCAGAGAGGGTAGTTCCCCCAAGTGCAAGGGCAAAATCCAAAGGACTATGAGCCTGGAAATGTGGGCCACTGCCTTGAGGATCAGATAGACACTGAGCATTTGTGCACTGGGTGCCAATACTTTTGACTGAGGTAACATCTTCCCAGCTGAAGACAGCCTCCTCTACCTGGGAGGACACAACGGTGGGCCCGTGGGAGTTGTGGTGGACTAGCTGGAAAGCCAGTGGGCACCCAGTGCCCAGGCAGCATGCCTGGGGCTGTCTAAACCTGGGGTGGTCAGGTCAATGTGGGAGGGAGCAGCTACTTATCAGATGGCATGGGAGCGTTTCTGAATTTAACAACCTGGTTTCTAGATCTTCCTAGTAAGTTTGCTTGTTTGGTGGGATTCCTGATTTCTGTAAGGAGATATCAAAACAACGAGCAAAGAAATTGATAAGTAGGTGGGTGAAGAGGTCAGAGGTCAGGGGATAATGCATAGAGTTAACTACAGAGGTAGAGACTTCCTGAATTTCCTGCAGATGGCGACTTACTCCAGTGCCTCTCATAGTCCCTCTGTTTTTGTATTAGTTTAAATCGGTTTCTTTGGTTCTCTTCATGTTTTTTGTTGTTGTTGTTGACATTTTGACATACTTCCTCATTCTCAAGTGGCTTTGCACCTGCAGAAGATTAAAATTTCCTCCCAGAGGGCAAAAATGCCCACTAACCAAGATGAATTGTGGTTACAAGTGTAAGTGTATCTCATTTAGTGCTAGCTTCAATGGAGGTGTTCGTGAAAAATTGTCTGCAAAATTAATTCATGTAAAGAGATAAATTTCCTTCAGCTGATTATGTTTTTGGAGATAACTCTTTGGAAGATGGGATTATGATTCCGTGAGTGCTCGGTAAAAGATATTTTGCTCCAAAAAAAAAAAAAAAGATACTGCTGCAAAAGATTGCCTAGTCTCCGACAGGCTATGGAAAGCAGCGTTTCTCATCCTACACTGTGAAATCATCTAATTTATATGGTAGAATGGATTTGAGCTCTCTAGGTCTTTTTTTTTTTTTTTTTTTTTTTTTGGACATAGAATTCTCTGCCCCTGAGGTTTCTACCAGCTGAGCAATTATTTATGTTGGCAAGACATCACAGTTCAACTCAGCTCCAACATTCGAGCTTCAATGTGGGACACACAAGTGAGCCTCAGTCACAAACCTTGACTTCCAAGCCCAGCTCAGCCATCAGGTAACTAACTATAGGCGTCTGTGGCCTTAGTATTTCGGTAAGAATCAAAGTGACCTTGTACATCTAGTATACTTTCTCTCTGAACCTGCTTGGGCCTTTCTGATTTATATAGCATGGGATTTCCAAGTCAAACATTTGCAAAAACTTTGATGTAAGAAATCACCACATACGTGCTCTTTAGTATTGGTGGAGAGATTAGTGTGTCTCAGTCACGCAGCCTTGTCTAATTATAATTCCCTCTCAGTGTCAGCAGAGATAGCAAGATGGTAGTAGGGAATCATAAAATTCAATGGATATGCATTTAAATGTCCATTGATTGGAATGCTATGGGCCCCAAATGCCATGGCTGCAAAGTGATTCACCATCCACTGCAGAGTTAGCTAAAAAACTCTTCCCAAATTGAATTGATGTTGGTGAATTTAAATCATAATTAATAATTCAACAGCAAGAACAATAGCAACAAAAAATATCACTAACCTCGAGACTCTCTAATAATGCACCAAAACAAAGTATCCGTCCTCAAAACTGGGGGAACATCATCAGCATATGTGCATGTGCAGAGGGACTTGCTATGTTCCTGGGTATGGGGTCAAGTCTTGTACAGAAGGGATTTTGAGTCCCCATGAAACTGAGGTAAAGAGTGAATTTTAGGGTATAAACACCAGATTTTAGTATTTGTGTTAACGTTCCCAGTAAACAAATAGCCTTTCATTTAGGTAAAAAAAAAAAAATGAAGTTTTTAGAGTCACTGTTTCTTCTTTAAGAACCGAAGCAATGATTGCAGCATGCTTTCCTCATCTCTGAGCAGCAGGTGAACTTTTCTGAGCATTTCTTATGGGCCAGGCCCAGCAACGACCGTTTTACATGTATTTCCTCATTTGTTCTTCATAGACAATTTGCGAGGTAGAAACCACTAATATCCCCATGTTAGAAATGAAGAAACTGAGGAGGATGTTTTCCAAGGTAAACAAGAGATTCCCAGGCCACACTTTGGTAACCACTGGCTTAAATAAAATTTACAGGGACGACTGTGAGGGTTGGAATTGGTTTGACCTGAGTCTGGAAGACAGGATTGTAAGTGGCAGAAGCTGAAGCATCACCTGCCAGGATCAAAGGCCAGCAGGCTCTGCCCACTTTCCATTTCAGTAAGCCATTCCCACGGTCTTGACTCCTCGCAGCAATCTTCTTAAGGTTTAAGCGCCATTATCCCTCCTCTGAGCATCTCCTGGCTTGCCTATTCTCGCTCTCCTTTATTCCTAGAACATCTGCTCCACTATCTCAATGACTCAATCCCTTTACCCTTTCCTTTCCTCAACTTACTTCCTTCCCTCTCCAGTACAGACTTTATAGCACTTCGTTTCAACATTCTCCTGTCAGTGCCCTCAGTGCCCTCTTCTCCTTGTCTTTCTGTCTTGCCGGATTAGGATAAATGCTACCCTTGCTTTCTCCATCTTTCCACCTGGATTGTTGAGAAGAAAGAGTGACTCTAAAAACTGTTTAACTTTGCAGATTTGCACGATGAAGGGACCATTAGAGTACTAGCGGCAAGGCTCTAACACCCGTCCCACCTCACCACAGTGTTGGTTAAAAAGGTATAATTTCAGAGCTGAACTGGAAATAAGAAAGAGAAGTCATCAAGGTGCTAGAGAGAGAGAGAGAGAGAGCGAGAGAGAGAGAGAGAGAGAGAGAGAAAGAAAAAGAAGAAAGAAAGAAACAAAGAAAGAAAGACAGAAAGAAAGAAAGAAAGAAAGAAAGAAAGAAAGAAAGAAAGAAAGAAAGAAAGAAAGAAGGAACTCATAGCATCCATGCTGATGTTCTGGTGGCCCAGAGGACTGGATATAAATCCCCAGCTAGAGGAGCTAAAGTTTAACGTGCACAAGCTAGAAAAATATCCAGGTTCCTATGTCCTTGTTGTCATCACAAAGAAAGCAGACAGTTCTAGGTTAGGACCATAAGAGGACCATAGGAGGCTAGGACTATCCACCCAGGAGAGGTGTCCTTGGATCCATGTGAGATGTGGAGCTGGAATTGGAATCTTAGACTAAAACTGCCCCACAAGAAAAGTTACTCTGTGTGTAAGGCTAACTAGAAACCTCTACCAACGGGAACACGTAATCTTGTCTCATAGGCAGTGTAGGGTGAGGAAAAATAAGTCTCCTGGAGAAACTAAAACCCCGAACCTGGATTATAAAGGTGTGAAGTCCAAATTTACAGTCTTCACACGGCGTGGACATCCCTGGCCAAAGAACTAATGGAAGCCCAGCTGTGACCAATGCCATAAGACAAGGAAAAGAGATAAGAGCACGCCTTTTATTAAGGAAAACACGAATTTATGATTTATAGGTTTCATGGTTGTATATCTAGAAAATCTAAAAAAAAATCCTCAAACTATTAGAATTAATAAGTAGAATTAATAAGTGTAATGTATTTGCAAAAATAAAAAAAGTAAACAAAACTAAAATCTTTGTGCCTCATGCTTCAAACCCACTGTCTACTCCATCACTCAGCAGATGACCTTGTCTCACACAGACTACAAAGAGAAAAATGAGGCTCTGAGATTCGAGCTCCCACTAGTTCCTTACCTCGTGACGTCAAACTTACCTAAGGCATCCCCCACCCTTGCCTCCTTTCCTGTATTCACAGGGGACACCCCTCTCCTTTTTGCCTTTTACATATAAACTCTTTTCTCTGTTTGTCCCTTGTCTCTGTTGAGCTCCTTTCCTCTTATCTCCACTAGAATAAAGATATGCATTTCTCCAATATTTCTTTGTCTTATATGGTAAACCTGGCTCCTTCATTATAGCCTCTAAAGATACTCGAGTTGCTTTTATCTTAAAACTGTAACAAGGCTTGGCAGATCCTCCAAATCACTTCTAGCTATCACATTTTCACAAGAAAATAGCTTTAGCTTTGTGGGTATCTTGGTTTGGATGTCAGCTGGTATATGAGAGTCTATCTACATGCTTAAAACCCAAACGCACGCAGACATGGCAGCACATAATCAACCTCTCAAGAAAAGACTAAACTTGCTGTATCCATTTCCCACTTCTTAAAGACTCTTAAGTCTATTTCAATCAGATTTGCCTTCCTATTACTGCTCTGAAATTATCAAAGTGACCAAATGACCTTCTTAACTGTTCAATCCAATGGACATTTTCCAGCCCTCTGGCAGCCACCCCTGGACTGCTCATTTACCTCATGACCCCTACCTAATCTTGACTATGAACTTCAAGGCCTTTATATAGATCAGGCTGGTTCCTTGACTCTGTCCTTTATATTCACTCCGTTTTGCCTCAGCTCCCATGGTCTTAGCCTGGAGTTATCTACATTCTGCATTATGACCACAAGGGCTTAAGAACCTAGATATTTTTCTAGACGAAAGTGTGAAGTTGAGTCAGGCAAAGGTCTGAGATGTAGCATATGGGTTAGAACAAGACTATGGCACTGTAATTGAGTCAACTTCTAGGGCCAAGAGGGTTTTCTCTGGCCCTTATTACTCACTGATGGATGTATGCATCCAGGAGGCAGGAAGTAATTGTAACTCATAGGTCACTGAACTTTTTAGCTGTGACCACTGCAGCTTGATGATTGATGACCGATTGGGTGTTGGGACATTTTAAAGGCCGGGGGGAAGGGAGAGGAGGTGGGAACAAATGATTAAGACTGGATTTCCTGCCAGCCAGGAAGAATGAAGGCTCTTTCCAATTTAGGTCGACTTAAATACAATAAAGAAATGTGGGTTTTCTTGCACAGTTAATTAGTTGAGAGCCACACCTGTCTTCTATTAAAATTGTCCAATAAATGGTAGCTTTTAGTGCGGAGAATATCCGTAATTATCTGAATCCGGCACAGTGTGCTGAGGGAACTCTTGGCTGTTGAAACAGAAATGGTCTGATGCACCAGATTTCCAGTATGAATGTAACCACTTCTGACTGCAGAGCAAGTAGAGAAACAAAAATCCTTGTGCCAAGAAGGTGAACTCGTAAGGCTATTTGACCTAAAGAAGGGTACTTAAGGGACTTGTGACTTTGCTTTGGGCAGAGGCAGCGAAAGACAGTCTTTGGCTATTAGAAGCACTGAAATAAATTTATTTTAAGCAACATTTCTGTCTAAATGCATTAACTAATGCAAGAACAAAAATTTTAATTTCAGCTCATTATCGTTCCAGTTCTGGCAGTATGATTTTCCTTGAGGCTAAATTCTTTCCTTGGAGGCCTCTATATTAACTTTGAATCTTTGTTGTGTTTTCAAATATTGGCTTAAAGCATCACAGATTGTTATTTTTTTTTTTAAATGAATAAATTGGCTGTCTGGATATATCCTATTTAATATATAAATGCATATTTTCATGCAAGTGAAACAAACTTCCATAGGAAACTTTTCATGATATCAGGTGTAATAGGAAAGCCATGCATATTTTTTTACTTTCTGAGTCTGGCTTCTTGATTAGGTTATTGTTGAATAATTTATTTATGCCATTACCTTGTTAGTAGTGGGACTAAATGTCCCGAAGCATTTCTTTTCTCATTTTCCTCATTCCTTGTATCACATACAAACGAATTTAAAAAAGAAAGCCTTGTTGATATATGTATAGAAAGGATTTTTCTAGCCCTAATTATCTCAGTGAGAAAGGATCTGCTATACTTTTCTTCTACCCATTTCAGTCTTTTGCCTTCTAAATCCCCTTCCACTGGACCTTCTGGACCTTTATTATGTTGTGAATACACCTCCCTTATTTTCAGGCAGTGACAGAATTGAAAGTCTGGAAGACGCTTTAGAGCCTTGCTCTTCAAGGTGTGGATCATTTTACCTCATCTCCGTTAATAACTTTGCATCTTCATAGTCTGAGTTGACTGTGCCCTGGTGTTCCAGGTATGATTTTGCAATAGCTTTTTGGATATCTTGGTATCAGCTGGTATATGAGAGTCAACATGCTTCAAACCCAAACACACACAGACATGGCAGCACACAATCAACCCACCATTTCCTTCTTCATGTGCTTTCTTTTATGTATTTCACTTTTCATTAATGACATTACCGTCTCCCAGGCTGTCCCAACTGGACATGGAATGTGCCTTATAGCATCTCTCTTTCTCAGGACTACCCCCCATCCCCAAATAAAGCAGCTCATAAATTCTGTCAACTAAATTTCTATCAGGCCCTGAGCATAGATTCTCTTCTTCTGTATTTATCATTTACTGTTCTGATTTACATTTTCATTGTCTCTTGCCTTGCCTAATGCCAACTCTCCTAACTGATCTCTTTGCCTTCTCCAATCTCTCTTCTTTTTAAACCTTTCTATTACCTATTGCTGCACAACGAACTACCCCAAAACTTAACCGCTTAAAATGACAAACTCCCAGTTTGCTATGAGTCAGAAGCCCGGAAGCAGCTTAGGTGGGTGGTTCTGGATCAGGGGCTTTCTCCAGGCTGCAATCAAGATGTTATCCAGGGCCGAAGTCATCTGAGGCTTGGTGGGGAAATATCTACTTCCAAGCTCACTCATAGGAGATCTCAGTTTCTTACCACATGGCCTGTCTAGGAGGCTGCCTTAGCACATGGAAACTGGCTTCTCCCACAGAGAGACATTAAATACAGCCCAAAGTCAAGGGGAATGGAAGAAAGTTCCATCTCTTGAGGAGAGGAATATTGAAGAATTTGTGGATGTATCTTTAAAGCCACCACAATTTGTCCTCTATCCAGGAAGACAAATCTTCCTTCCACATGCAAAATTCATATCAAAGAATTTGTGAACATATCTTTAAGACTACTGCGCTATCTTACACTTCACAAAAACTGGGAACTAGAGACATAACTTCGAATATTTTCACTGAATCCACTTTACATATATAGGGGACTCAAACTCCTCATTACACGTTTTCCACCACTTGCTTAAGAAGCTTGTGTGCAGTCAAATTGAATGATTCACCATTTCTTAATGATATCCTCAATCCACTATCTTCTGTACCTTCATGGAGGCTGTTTCCCATACTGGAAGGTGCTTCCTTGTGTCCTATTTTTCAAATTCTCTGCAAAATTTTAGCCTTACCTCTCTCATAAAGTATAGCGATAGAATGTATCCACGCTATTTGCCTGTGAATTCCTAAGAACAGGAACCATAACTTGTTCATCTTTATAGCTCTCAAAATAGAAAGCAGATTTCATTGTATCCAACAGATGCTCAACAAATGTCATGTTAAATTTTACAAAGATAGCACTTTTCCATTTAGGTAAAACAAAAACTTTGGTAAAACAAATATTTAGGTAAAAACAAAAACTCGAATTGTTTGTGTTCATGTGATACACCAACACCATACTAACATTTTATTTGTTGTATATAAACTTTCAAAGACACAATGCCAAAATTGCTATGTCTGGGAATTGGTAGATTTTCCAAATTATATCAACGTCTTCAAAGTACCAGCCTTCTTCTGCTGTAAAAGAAAGGTTCATTTACCAACATGATGATGGACCACATTTATTCCACAAAATGGAAATGGTGAGCTGTACAGCTAGGCCGTCTTTAGCGACGCTGTGGTGGGACATCTCCTGTTTAGTTTCCAAGCTCTTTTTCCCTTCCCACTTCCTTTCCTCTCTCCTTCTCTTTCTACCTCTTTCTCTCCCTTCCCTCTTTTCTTCCTTTCCCCCTCCTCTCCCTCCTCTCTCTTTCTCCTCCACCCCTTCTTGCCTTTCTTTCTTCCTTTCATTGTCCACATCACTTTCTCATCTGACCTCTCCTCGCTATTTTCTCCCAATCCTCTGTGAGATTGTTATATGGATATTCTAATGGAATTACTGCCCTTTAGATTTGGTCAAATGGAAGTTCTCTGTTCTGTGTCGTTAATAGCTTTATTGAGATATCATTTACATGCCATAAAATCAATCTATTTTAAGTATAAAATTAAAAAGATTTTAGTAAAATTGGAGTTGTGCAATCATCACCATGATCCAGAACATTTCTATGACTCAAGAAGATCTCCTTTGCTAACTAAAATTTAAAAAAAATTTTGTACCTTTTTTTTCTTTTTACAAAAACAAGACAAAAGTCACTTTTGACAATTTAGAAAATATATAAAAGCAGAAAGAAGAAAATTAAAATTATCTTTACAACATACAGATAATCATCGCTATTTTGGCATATATTTAACCCTCCTTTTCTATCTATTTATTCATATCTTATAAGAAAAGGTACTATTTAGGATTTGCTGAGAAGTCTATTAGGTCTGGGGACAAAACAGCTACCTATTACTAATTTTTAAATGGCAAGGAAAAAATCTCTTTATCTCATTGATTTTAAAGAACTTGACTGGATTTTTGACTTCCGAACGACCATATTACATATCTATTTATGTGTGAAGAAACGAATGGGCCAGTATGTACCAGGGACAAAATATGGTTTTACTTTGTGTGGGGGCGGGTGGGTTGATTGGGGGTAGCGGAAGGAGAGGAGATACAGTGATTGCTGCCTGGAGACCTCATGGAGAATCCTAAATGCAGATGTTGTGTGATGGGGTAGTGGGAAGAATGTGAGCATGAGAACATTAGAAAAAATCTTGCAAGGAAAAAGTAAGTTGGTCTTCAAGGCCTGCCCCCAAACTGAGGGCTCCTGGGGCTCCATAATGTTTCTTTGTAATGGTAAAATGGAGGGAGGGGGCTGAATTAGAGAAGGAACTATTTGTGATGGTGTAGAAGGGATTTAGAAGTTTCTGATTAGCCTTGTTGAGTACCTTGCCCAGAGTAAGAGTCAACATGAGTATCAGTAAATGGGAACTGTTAAAAAAAATTCAACTGAGTAAACTTGAAGATTTAATTGGCTTATAGAATGATTTTTGAATTGGGCAGCGTTCCATGTAACAAGCAGGAAGGAGTTCTGAGAACCTGTACAGAATGAAATGCTTTTCTAGGCAAAAACAGGACAAGACAAGGAAGTTATTCATAAAAGAAAAAAGGTTGTTTCAAGCAAAGTTGCATTCTTTTGGAGGAAGGGTGTGTGTGTGTGTGTGTGTGTGTGTGTGTGTGTGTGTGTGTGTCTATCATACAGATTATTTCACTAATGGTTATCAGGAAATTCCAGAATGACTAGTTAAAAGTCTATTCCTGGGAGTGGTTGAAACTGCAATTAAGCCTTGGTTTGCTGCTGTGGGGCTTAGCACAAGTGACTCCATTTTGGACCTATTGTTGCTTTTTTTTTGCAGGATTATGAGCGACAGAGCCAAGAGGTGTAATCAAGATGGATGATCAAGATGGGTATGGAGCTATAGGGATTCTTTAACCCTAGCAGAGAAGTTGGCAGTTTATGATTTGAGTTAGCAAAATTGTTAAATTGTTGCCCATGGCATCTTAGGATTCAGACATAATATGAACCAAGGCTGAAGCTTTGGGGAAATTGGTAGGAAAACAAGTAAAAATGTTAGAATATGTTGGCGATTTTCTGTGGTTTCCAGTAGTTCTTACAAGGAAAGAGAAAAGCATCTCAACTTGAGGCTATGTCAAAAATTTACTATTAGAAATCTTTCTGTTTGCAGCCAGCCTTGAAGTTGTGTGAGAGTCAGAACATCATGACCTATGCAAGACTGGAAAAAGTGAATTGTCTGTTAGAGGCTACAGTGAAGAGTCAAGAAACAAAATAGATAATGAAATTGGGGCCTGGGAAGTGCTCCATATTCCTGCCCCTCCTGGGCATTTTCTGTAGTATGTGTCCCACCTGATGAAGGTTTAGAACTTGCAGGTTGAAGACGCAGAGTAGCTGCACCTCCCTAATCCAGCTACTATTTTGCATTTTCCTGAATCAGATGTCAAGATGGAGACCATTAAGCTGAAGGCTGGATGCAAGGCAGAGCACTGAGATTTGTTACCTAAAGATAGTAAATCTTAGGTTAGGGTCTAAATTCATGTTCTATTGTTGTGGTGCATTTAAATTTGAGACCCACAGAGACAATTGAGATTAATTATGAGACTTTATTGGCTGGCTAGCGACTGATTTTCCCCACTAGAGAATCAGCCCCGAGCTTTCAGAGGAGGTAGCTTGTAAAGCCTAAAACCACATCAAACAGGCAAGCAGGTTTACAGAAGCAGAAGTCAGCCATCAGTATATCTTTGCACAGGACATCTCCTAGAACTACACTCTAGTTATACGTTAAGCAGATTGTAGAAGCATAAGTTGGCTGTTATCATCTGGTGCAAAAATGTTGTTTCTGGGGGACTCTTAGATCTTATAGCAAGCAAACAAGGCCTGGTAGACAGTTCTGTTATCTGCATCCTGGAGGTGATGTTTTTTTTTTTTTTTTTTTTTTTTTTTCCTTAGGAGCTGGCGCTTGAAGATTTCACTACTCCCTGTCTTGCCCTAGTGACTAATTTACTGGAGAATTTTTCACTCTTACACTATAATTTGTCAATATCTCTGGCTTTGGCTCTTAGCTCAGAGAATTGACTAAATGAACATAAGGAAAAACTTATCAAGCTTTTAAGGAGTTTATATTGACGGAAAAATCCTAAGTCCAGTGAGCAAAGGTCTGTGGTCTTCTGTTTAACCTAGAAGGTTATTTTCGCACTCCCAAACTTGTAACAATGGGGATCAAGCTGCTAAAAGGCGCAGTCCCCTAAAAAGAGACACTCATACGTTTGCCCATCTCAGATGCAGATACAGAGGACAATGAGCAAGGGACTTTCTTCCAGGGAGCAAAACCAGAGACAGCTGGTTTTCTACAGCAGGGATTTGTTGGTTGATAGTCCTCTCAAGTAGGATATATTGCTGATGATCATTGTGTTTTCTTCCTCTCCTTTTTTTTTTTTTTCAAATGGGAGTCGTTTTTCTAACAGTGGTCCTGTTTTCCACTCTCTTCTCCACATAGCCCATAGCTTATGTATCCTAGCTCTGTTGGGGTTGATTAAATAGTCTCTCCATAGACTTCCAGACAACAAGGAGCTCCAGATAGACTTGCCTGGGAGATATCACGCAGGTATCTTGAATATAATAACGAGACTTGGTATTGGGTGTATCTCGTTGGGAAGGGGGCGAATGCGATGTTGGTGGTACATTGAATAATTGCATAATGGTGGGAAGATACATTTTAAAACTGTATATATGAAAAGAAAGGTGTATAGATGTTAGCAAGTCAAGGCATGGAGTGTAGTGAGCCCTGATGCCACTGTTTGACACACCTGCGACTGAAACTAGAGTTCCTTCCCTCTACTTTTTAATTAATCAAGCTAGTAATTTACCTGCTTAATATAAATGAATTTGAGTTGGTTTTATTATCAATAGCAACCAGAAATATCCTGACTGATATGATACATATGTATTGAGTAAATACTATTTCGTAAGAGAGGAAGAATAATTTTCTCTCCACCCTTCTAAGTTCTGGGCTGACGCCGTCCTGTCATAAAAGACAGGTTAAACGGGAGAAAAATGAGCAGCAGTTTAATAACATGGATCCCTCCTGTATACCTAAGAGAGGCCCAAGAAAACTGAGTAACTCCCCGAAATGGCCCAAGCTGCCACCTTAAATACCACCTCCAGCTAAAGACAAAAGAAGATGTTTGTGGGACGGAGAAGTAGTTAGGGGTGGTTCCTAGCAAAACACAGTAAACAATAGTAAGGTTGTAATGCAGACTTCTCTTTTGATGAGAGTTTCTAGAGACTAGAGTCACCCTCTGACTCCTGGTGCGGAGAGGGAGGTACCCTTACAAATGGAGATTTCCCAGGTAAGTGTAAATGTCTCTTACAAAAGAGTAACTTGTGCTCAGTGTTTAGAATTTCTCTGTGTCTCCTGCCATTTCTTAAAAATAACTAGCCCCAAATAATTTTTATGCCAAAAGCGCATATTTTGGGGTGGCAAATTCTGCTCCCCTTCAATCCCAAAGTCTTTCATGTACACAATTTATGAGGGAAAATGATCTTAGCGACTAAGAAAGTAGACATATGTTTATAAGCCAATCAACTTATTTTCTCAAATATAAACTACTTTTTACAAATTATTCTTTGAAGAGGGAATATTTCTCACCATGTTTGCATCCAGGCATCTGATTAAGTTAATTCATGGCTAATGTATTTCTCGGATTTTAATTAATGTCCATGGCCATATGTGGGTTTTAACATAAGGGGATCAGATAATTTGTTATGCTATTTCATTATTGGTAAATACATTTGGAGGTTACAATCTAATCTTCATGATTGTTTTAACTTGCTGGTCATAATAGATTAGATCCTTCACCAAGGAAATTTGACAAGTAGTTTCCTAAGCTGCAAACCTTGCTTATGCAATTCGCGAATGTCTGAAGATATTTGAATGATGTATTAATGGTGATAGAAAGATAATTATTTTCACTCATAATTAAAGTAACATTTCTGATAAGACATAAATATTAATTCTATGTTCAGGCATTGAAGACTTCGTTCCACATCACAGACCATTTCACTGCAAGTGAAATCTGAAATGGAAAAGATTAGGTTACTTGGTTTATTCACTAAAATTCACTATTAATAATATTATATTCAAAGAGCTCCTCCAGTACCCAGCCTGGTATTTCCTCCAACTTCTAAAATTTTTATGTTATTTTCTCTTAACCGATAGCTATTATCATTGTGGGTGGTAGCGGTGGTCTCCTAGGAATCAACAAATGTATTTTATTCATTCCTGTGTATGAGATTGCATTTTCGATCAGTTTAGATGAGCTTATTCTACCTGCTACATGTAAAATGTACATGTTTCTTATGCTTTAATGGATTTTTGAATTTTCCATTTCCTCTTAGTTTTGTAATGAGCATTCAATTTGAATTGATCTTGTGAGAAATACAAGAATCTCCTCAAACACTGTTGGGATTATTAGGGGCAGTTTTTGTGGCATCGGACCTGGTCCCTGCCGTCAGCCTTAGTAGATCTCTCATCTTTGTCGTCCATTTGCATATTATTTCAAATTCCTTTCCTATCTACTTCTGTTTTACTGAATTAATTTCATCATTGTGGCTTCATGCCAGGATAAAAGTAGTCCCTGTAGGGCTGAAGAAGGCCTCAGTTTGGGTGGACCCTAAATCACATCAAATTCTGTGGGCATTTATTGTTAAGCATCTTGCAAATGCAAGGCCCCGCAGGAGAAATATCAGTATGAAGATGTGATCCCTGTCTTCTGGTGTCAAAAATGTCATAGAAAGGAAATGACAAAAAGCACAGGTGACTAAAATAAGGCAGAAGATAGCAAAGTACATACCATTATATAAAGAGCTTATTCTGTGAGTCACTCTTTTAAGCATTTTAAAAACAGTTAATTCGTTAGAACTTTAAACAATTATTATTATCTTCATTTTCACATTTGGAAACTGAGACACATATAGGCTAAGTAATTTGTCCAAGTTACAAAAATAGTAAGTAGCAGATGTAGAATTTGATCCCAGAGTCCAGTTCTCGAACCAGCATGCTACCCTACCTGTGTTTAGCCAAGTGCTATGTGCCTATTCAAATGAATGTGTGATCCCAGTGTGTATGAGTGTGTATGTGTGTGCATACGTGTATGTGTGCAAGGAACAGAGTGGGATTTAAAGAGGATGTAGCATTTGAGCTATATCTTTCTGGTTTTATGTTCTTCTACGTTCGATTCATTACATCTTGATCTTTTCTTAACGGTCCAATTGTACTCTGCTTGAGACACTTCAAAACTTCTGGACCTCTGACTTCTGCCATTAGCTATCCAAGTCTAATCAGGTCAGAAGTTTATGAGTTTGGATCAAAGCTCTTTACAAAATTTTCAGGGCAAAGTAAAGGTACCCGGTGTTCTTTAGGAAAGGTTATAAGATTATAAGATTACAGACAGAATAGAATGAAAGTCACTGCGTTAATTTTATGATAGGAATTATCAGACCAATTCACCAGTGCATCCAACTGATTTCGGTATCCAAAATCACTTCAGCTCTGATTTTTGAGGTCGACTGAGTAAAGATAGAGAATGTGGATGATGTGTATGTATTTGTGTTTGATGATGAGTGAAGCAAGGGTCCCTGCTGGGGCCTAACCTGTGACTGACTAGTCCTGCAATTCACGTATACCTGGGAAGAGGTGGTAACGGGGCATCAAGGTGACACAGAACAGGGCAAATTTCCCCGAGTGGCGGGGAGACCAAGCCCTGCACTGAGAGAAAAGGGTTCTTTGGTGGAGAATATGGAAAGAATTCAACACACACGCCAAAGTTAGAGCCAAAGGAAAGTTTATTAAAGAAGGGGTGACACTCCACAGACAGTGTGTGGTCTCCTCTCAGAGGCAGAGAGAGGGACAGTGACAATAGAGAGGAGGACAGTGAGAGAGACAGAGTAAGGGCGCTGAGAGGGACCCTGAGTGTTCGAAGGATTCAGTTTATGTATCATTCTTTGGAACCTGTGAGTTATAGTTTAAAAGACTTTGTTACCCATTTCCTTTGATAAGGCATAAACTGAGAAAGGGGAAGAGTATGAAGCATGAAAACGTCAGAATACGTAGAGTGAAAGGCCTGCTGGCACTTCCCAGCCTTTACTGCATAGTTTCTCCAAGGTTTTAGCCATAGGAAATGACTCTTGGTTCCTATTTCCCCTTCACAGGTGTGGGGAATGGGTCATTAGCAATCCCAGCAGAAATCTTCCTTTGTTTTGCAGGTGTCCTGGCCTGGCTGCAGGGCTCATCAGCATATTGCAGTCTCTCACTGTGGCTTAATTAACATTTTAATTCTCTTGCCTCCTCCCTACTGTAACCGGTCAGTCATCAGGGGGCTTGGGGAGGAATAAGAACAAGGGGGCTCAGGAATGATAATGGGAAGAGCCTTTGGGGAGGGCAGCATGGTGGTGTCTTGAAGATGCTCTCTACAATGGCGTCATGGGCTCACGGCTGCCACCTGTGGTTAGAGAGCAGATCCTGGAGGGGCTTTTCCCTAGAGGGTTGATGCGACTCTGCAGCACAAATCCTACCACGTAGGTGCCCATGTGGCAAAATGTGACTAAGGCGGAGAAGACATTTTGTCCCCTTCGCGTGGAGCTTAGTGTGATTTTAGCATGGTGAGCGTCCCCAAAGAAGGGCTGGTGACCTTCACTGTGGGCAGGGGGCAGAGTCAGCTCAAGTGGGGGTTCCTGAAAATAACTTAGAAGGACCAGAATATAGGGATAGGACAGAGTGAGGTGCGGCCTGCTTTCTGCAGAGTACCCACGAGCTAGCACAGCCCAGAAACTGGGTGATTAGTAACTTCTCTTTTATAGACAATTTCTTAAGTGAATTTATTGCAGTTAGATGACTCTCATATGGGTTTGCCATTGTTCTAAATTCATAGGATAGGTTGTTTTCCTTATGTGGGTCCCCTCAAGAAGATTGTGAGACAAAGATTCTATGCAAATAGTTCATCGATGATGGAATTTGGAGAAGTGAGACAGAAAAGAAGGCAGCCAGTAAAGTGTGTGTCATTGAGCCAGTGACTACTGTGGGCAATCTGGGCACAGTGTCACTGGTGGAGACACCAGAGAACACACAACTCCGAGTCAGCTCTCCTGAGAGGCCAGGGAGCTGGGTGTTCATTCACCCACCCTGTCAGTCATTGGTGAAGGAGGTGGGGGGAGGGGATGGGATGGGGGTTGGGTTATGCTAATCCCCCAACACTTCCAGGAAAGTGAGCTGCTCTGGCAGCCAGAGGATGGCAGGTGCTGGCAGCTGGAACCCAGCTTGGTGCACAGGGAAGTTGGTGAGTGTGGGTTATACGTAGTGGGGTGCTGGCAGCATCTGCTACTAGTATGGCGTGGGAGGTCTTCTAGCTTGTTATTTCTACTGTTTGATGTTGTTTCAGTCATGTAAGAAATTCCTCTGCTGACCCACACCCCAAAACTTCACCACCTCCTCTGCTCCCACTTCCGTTCTGTGTAATTCCCCTCCTCTTTGTCCCTCCATTTCACTGTGTTCGTCACCATTTATCTGGCCTTGGCTTTGGCATCAGAGACTTGTAGAAAGTTACTTCTTTTTCTGAGCCTCACTTTTGCTAATGTTTGAGTTGAGAATAATAATATCTTCTTAGGACCATTGTGTGTATTGAGGGATGACTCAATGGTTGAAAAAGCACATGTCAGTCTATAGCCATGCCACGCTAAACATGCCCAGTCTTGTCCGATCTTGGAAGCTAAGCAGGGTCGGGCCTGGTTAGTACTTGGATGGGAGACCACCTAGGGAGAGCAGGTATTGTAGGCGTTAAAAAAATTTTAAAAAAAGAAAAGAAAAAGCACACGTTATAATTTGTGCTTGAAGAAGACTAGTCCTTTCTATGGCCATACTTGCTTTCTCCCTGGCAAAGCAAAAACTTGAGGACATATCTTTCTGCAACCCTCAAAAGCTAAAATATGTAGATAAAAGCTGGGTTTGTTCTCTAAAAGAAAACTATGCATTTTATTATTTTTAAAATATTTTATCTGAGTGAATTTGATAACGTTTAAAATTTTGATATTTTGTGAAACAATACAAAACATACTTTATTGATCGCTCGGCATATTGTATTTACTTCGCTGTTTTTCACCACTTAGCTTATCTCACAAGTAGAAATTGGGCAAGAAACGGGAACTCAGCTTTACAAAGCCACAGCTATGGCTCTTCCCTGAATTTAGGCTGATCTCAGTGCTATCTATGTACTGCCTCAGGAGACGGTGGTCTTTTGTATCCCTGGTATTTTGTGTCTCGTGGTGTCTATGTTGGCCGTTGAGTTGATGGATTACTGCTTTTTACTTTGAATTATGTAGGATGGAGAGAGGGAAAGGAAGAGGGGGGAAAACGGGGAGCTGGTGCTCTTGGCTTCTGAGTAGCTGGTAATTACTATTATTTCCTGTCCCATACTTGTTCTGTACATGATTACAAAGTCTTTTTATATACATTTTAAAATTTAATTCATGTAACTATCCCATGAAATGAGCAGGAAGAAAAGGATTTATCTAGAACAGGTTTTACTAATCCTTTGGAGGAGGCAACAGTGAAGAAAAAGAGACTCGAAAACATGTATCGAGGCAATAAAGTCATGCTTTTTCTTTGTTCAGAGGAAAGAATGCGTCCAGTGGGGTTTACGTGAAAGTTTTCATTGCTTTAAGTGTCGGCGCGGTGACGGATGGTAGTGCTGAGATTAGAGCCAATCTTGGCCCTGGCAGTTCTGAGAACCGGCATCCTGAGAAGATGGCCGACTGCTGTCACAAAGGCCGTCTAGCTGCCTCAGTGCCGGCAGGGGGCATAGGAACAGGGCTGAGCAAAGGATGGGGGAGAAATTCCAAAGCCCCAGGGGGAGGAAGGCTGCTTCCTGGAGGCCGAGGGGTGCCCAAGGTCGTCTGTTTTGTCTTTTCGGCCTTGGCTTGTTTCTCAAGCCACCTGGCTGGGAGATGAGTAAAACAAAGGAATTAACAAGAGGGGTGGGGGCTCCTCATTTTGAGTACAGTCAGCACGGTGCCCTTCAGAGCCCACTCTGATAAGCAACCTGGAGCTACTCAAGCGGAGGTCTGGGGAGGGTTCCTGGGGAGGGTTTTGCAGTTGATCTTCTGGCACCAAATGGTTGGGGACCTGTTAGCTCCCTTCGAAGTCGATTTCTAGAGTTCTCAGTCAAGCCAACTGTTTATCTATAAGTTAGACGTTAGTAAACAAGGCATTTTTATGTACGTAAAATACGATGGCAAGATTATAAGGACAAAAAACACAAAAGAAATCACAGTTACAGTCATACAAGTTAAAAAGAATCAAGCCAGAAATTAATGAGGTGTTGTCAGTATGGAGAAAATTTGCTTTTTGATAATGATTCCTTTCCGTATGGATTTGGTATGGGATGTTTACGGGTGATAAACGGGGAGCTATGCAAATGTGATAGATGTGTGTAACTTTATTTCAGGATTTATAACTTGCCTCGCTGGCAAGCTATGAACTCGTCAAAGCTTCATTTGAACCTGTTCAGTCCATGCCTGTTTCACACTTAGAAGACTGTAAACAAGTTTGATTCAGTCTGCAGTAACCCCAGAAGAAAGCCACAGGGCTAACTGAATCCCAGGTGTCAGGACTGCTCAGCTCTGAGCAGTTGATGCTGCTGCTACGTACGGACTCCCAATGCTGATGCTACTGCTGGTCTTTTGAAAGTGTCCATACCACGATAGATAGCTTCTAAATCATCTCTGCATCTTTGTTTCTTTCCTTCAAAATCCAAAGACCAGGTTGGAGTATCTGGTTGCTGAATTTAGGTCATGTGCATATATACAGCTAGCAGAATGCTGGGAGAGGAAATGCTTCTCAAAGTGTAGTCTGCAAACTGGTGCCAGGTTATAGACGAATTGTTTTTCTTTTGTGATGAGTAATATGAATTTAGTGCTTTCTCTATTGTTATGGAAAAAGTGTCAGCTTAATTGAACAGTGCACTGCTTAATAGCACTTCCCTAGACTTTGCAGTGGGAGGTTAGGACCTGCCATCAGAGGGCTCCTCATAGAAGGATTTGGATGCTGTATAGTCAGAAGTTCACCACAAATGAGATCAGGCTGGGCAAGCCCGATGCAGACTCCTCCACCACGGAGATACCTGCTGTCAGGAAGGTGTGACTTGTGTGGATGTGGATATACTCTAACTTGGCTAGTGCTTGGTTGGATATGATTTTGGCTTTGTTGTTACTTTCTTTTCCATAGGGTGGGTATCTAGCTATACTCTTGGGAAGGGAAGGGAAAGGTCGGGGAGGGTAGTCTTATGTCTAAGTTGGCTGGTTGAGACTCCTCACCGTGATGGTGGGCCAATGACCCTCAGATGAGTATGGAGGGTGGTCAGTATCTGTCTATTCTGAGCCCTGCCCTTTCTGTCTTTCCCAAGCTAAATATCCACAGAACCTTTATGAAGATGTGAGCAGTTCTTTACTCAGTGTGGTTTAGGAAATGATCTTAGTGTACAGAGTTAGGGGATGGAGTGAGACCAGGGGGTGGGGAGCACGGGGTTATTGAGATTAGGTATTTTGACCCTGGTTTGGCTCCTTTGTCCCTTTGTATTATGCACGGAGGCAAAATCTTTACCGTTGAAACCATTGGAGTATGTCTCATGTGGATGTCCTGTCTCATGTGGATGTACCCTTGTTCTTGAACTCCTACCTCTCCTTTAGTCCTCTCTCTTTAAAAGCTTCTCCATTGAGTGCCCCCACCTCCCCAGGGACAACTAACCTTCCCTTAGAATAATAAAAGTCCTTATCTCTTCTTGAGTCTTTTGAATTCAGACCTCCCAGTAGTCTACTGGATGTGGAGAATTTTTTCCATCGTTTTAGCTGCTACTACCTCTGGTCCTGTGAATGCGTGGGGAAAAGATGACAAACTGCACATAAATTCCCTCTTAGCTTTCTAAAAAGTCCTACTCATAGCCCAGGATATTAATTGCCTTCCAAAGACTACTTGAAAATCTTATAGTAGTATCAACAAAGTAATAAAATGGTTAATATTCTGGATGTTAACTTTAGTCACATTAGTACAATCTCCTCCCAAAATTTTCTGTATTGGCGAAGTAAATAACAATAGAAAAAAGGAGACTAAAGGAGAGTGAGGATGGGGGAAGAGAGCCGGATGTAAACCATCATCACATCTGAAGGTGGGAAGGGGGCGGGGGCACATAGGACTTCATCTTTGCATGGTGCGAAGGTTCTCTGATGTTTCACATTTATGGGACAAAAATCTATCAGTCAATAAGAAAACATTTCAATAAATGTTATGCATGGAGCAATGTATGTGTGGGGGAAATTGGAGATGTTAAAATATAGACACGTACAAAATTATAACAAAACATGTGTGTGTGTGTGTGTGTGTGTGTGGTAAATGCTAAAGGCTAAGTAGAAATAAGAAGTGTTAAGAGCTCTGAGAGGTTAGTAAAGTCACCTTGGTTGTTAGACCTTGGTTAGACATTGAAGGATGGATGGTAATGTCAAAAACTGTCAAGAGTCTGGGATTTTACCCTTCTTGCAAGTTAACAAGTTAGCCTATCACAGTTTCATGAGTGCTGGCAAAAGTCAGAAAACCCCTGGATTAGACAAAGGACTTTATTACTCACAGCATAGCAAGCAGAATAAGACAGAATTTTTTTTCTCATTTTAAAGGAGAAATTTATAGAAGGAATAATAGGGGGGAAAAGAGATCAGGAAGTACAACTTGTTCCTGACTCAGTAGAAAGTAAGAATCCAAATTGGGTTTTGAGACAACAGATGTGGCCCAGACGGTAGGGCTGGCTACACACACAATTACCTTTAAGAGGAGGGCTGGCTTCTGGCTCGTTGCTTGTTCCTCTTCCATGGCCACTTCTGCTGGCCTTGGTCTTTGATTTCTACAGAGAGCCCTAGTTCAGCTGCAAAATGAAACATAATGAACGAGGGGTTATTATTCAAGGGTCTGTTCTCTTTCAGGGTCACTGTCCCTTAGCCTTGCACTATCCGATACTGTAGCCATTAGTTACATGTGGCTATTGTGCACTTGAATTGTGGTTACTCTGGACTGAAATGTGCTGTAAGTGCAAGACACACTAGATTTCAGGGACTTAATAAAAAAAGGAAAGTACCTCATTCATAATTGTTATATTGATTAAAGCTCAAAATAGTATTTTGGATGTATTATTTCAATAAAATACACACATGACTAAAATTAATTTCACTTGTTTCATTTTACTTTTAAAATATGTGGTTACAAAAAATTTAAAATTACATATATGATGTGCATTGCGGCACATGTTATATTTCCATTGGATGGTGCTGCTCAGGTACATTTCAGACAGGAGGGAAGCTCCCTCCGTTCCTTCTTGTTATCCTCTAGGGCTGTGTGACTTCCTGTGCTATCATGGGCCACAGCTGGGCATGGCGTGGGCTGCAGATCTGCATTAAACGGCAGTCCTCTTTGATGTGCCTCTACTGCTGCCACTAACCAAAGTGTCCTCAGAGAGGAGGAGTGGGACCCAGTCCCTCACTTCCCTTCACAGCACCTCCTCACCGAGACGTGTAGGTGAATCAGGCTTTCCTGCTGGGTCAAAGAATACTAAAGAGAATGATACTGTGTGAAGGAGGGATATTTATTTATTTATTTATTTATCCCCTCCCTTTTTCTCTTAAAAACATTTTAATTAACTCTTCACTTTTCAGTTACAGCTGACATACAAATTATATTAGTTTCAGGTGTTGCAATATAGTGATTAGATATTAATATAACTTACAAAGTGATCACCCCGGGAAATCTAGTACCCATCTGACACCACCACACATAGTGATTACAGTATTATTGAGCATATTCCTTATGCTGTATTTTACATCCCTTTGACTATTTTGTAACTGTCAATTTATATCCAGCAATCCCTTCCCCCTTCACTTATCTTCCCATCTGGCAACCATCAGATTGTTCTCTGTATTTGAGTCTGTTTCTGTTTTGTTTGTTCACTTATTTCGTTTTTTAGATTCCACATATAAGTGAAATCATATGGCACTTGTCTTTCTCTGTCTGACTAATTTCACTTGCACAATACCCTCTGGATCCATCCATGTGTTGCAGATGACAAGATCTCATTCTTTTTTATGGCTGAGCAATGTTCCATTGTAGATATGTACCCCTTCTCTATCCATTATTCATCTTTTCATGGACACTTAGGTTGCTTCCATATCTTGGCTATTGTAAGTAATGGTGCAATGAACATATAGATGCATATGTCTTTTTGAATTACTGTTTTAGGTTTCTTTGGATTAATACCCAGAAGTGGGATTACTGGGTGCTTTCTTGTCTCTTGTTATAGCCTTTGTTTTAGCCAATTTTGTCTGGTATAAGTGTTCCTACCCCAGCTGTTTTTTTAATTTCCATTTTCATAAAATATCTATTTCCATTCCTTTATTTTCAGTCAGTATGTGTCTTTCAATCTAAAATGAGTCTATTGTAGACAGCATATGTAAGGGTCTTGTTTTCTTATCCATTCAGCCACCCTATGTCTTTTAATTGGAGCATTTAATCTATTTATATTGAGAGTAATTATTGATAGTATATAGTTACTGCCATTTTATTATTAATATTTTTGATTTTTTTAAGGAAGGACTTTTAAACCACGTATTGATTATGCCTTACTTCACATGGTAGATGGAAAATGCATTCAGAAATTAGGCCTCCCTTGGAGATGCAACATAGTCCATAGTTCTTAACCTTGCTTTCCTGACCTTGAGTCTTTACTCATCAGAGAGACCACCTTCTAATACCTGTCATGACAATCTAAGGCTCGACTTTAATGAACATCTACCATCTACTCAGGAGATGGTCTTATTCAAGGATAGCCCTTCCAACCCTCGTATTTATCCCCTTTGAATGCTTGCTCTCTGAAAATCTCAAAACAACCTGTTGATAGAGACAAAGCTGAGTTTACTCTTTCTGTAGTGAGGAAGCGTGTACCTTAACAAAGTCTTAAACAGCTTCCTTAGGAGGAAGGGCTAAGTTGCAATGTTTATGAGATTTTAGAAGCCGATTGAAAATGAGCCTTTCATGCAGATGTTTGATTAACATTGGGTAAGAGTCATGAAATAACAGTTTAGATTGGTGGAAACAGCAAGGGGTGGATTTCCAAGTGAATGTTTTAAAGAATCTTGGAGAATAAAGTTGTTGATGCTGTCTGTTGAAGAGTTGAACAGTTTGATTTTCATTTAAATAATTTTCTTGGGGAAGGTTTCTAGAACAAACAATAAAGTAATTTGTGACTTTTATACTCTTGGGCAAGGATTTCTTGAAATAGTAAAGTCATGCTGGTGAAGACTGTGGAATAGAAAAGTGATGTTAGTAAAGCTGGCTGCATAGGAAAGCCATGACAATGTCAACAGTAAGCTGTGTAGGGGTAGATGGTAGGGTTCCACACCCCCAGCAGGCCACACCCCCAGTCTGAGTTAATTCAGTTAGCAGGCTCCAGAGGGAAGTCTTGGGCACTCTACACCTATAGAAGAGTACAGCAGGGTGTATTTTGGCTGACCACACATGTACTCAGACATTGCCTGTCTTAATTTGGGTTTCCTCCAAAACAGATCCCAAGACAAGGATTTGGGTTCAGGTGACCTATTTGGGAGGTGATTTCAGGAAGAGAGACAGAGAAGGTAGAAGTCGATCAAGAAGTGCATGGATGAACGGGATACTACTTTGGGCAACAGAGGCTCAAACCCTCTGGGAACCTTCTGAGAGACTGTGGAACAGCCCCCTGAGGGGTAGGAAGTTCGGTCCTTATTTACTCACTTCCATCTATCACTTCCGGGATGCGCAGGTAAGCCCATTTCTTTAGTGTTCCTTGAGTGTAATTGGCCTGTAAGAGAATTATCTGTAGGTGACCTCTGGGAAGTTCCTAGGGCGGGGCACCTTCAGCATCTTCTACATTGTCCAACAAAGTGCCAGACCCTTAGCAAGAGCTCAATAAATGTTTATTGAATGAATGAATAAACACAGATCATTCAAGGATAAGCCTTAGTTCTCAGAATACGGTCAAAACTTGATGATGAGGAATATAGACTTTTCCTCACTAACCATAATTGTAAGGCTGCTCCACTCATAATTGAGTTAGCACCTCACATGGTTATGAATTCACCTCCTTTGCCCTCTTTTCTCTTAGATCTGCCAAGAATGAGAAAAAGGTGAATCACCGATCCTCTTAAGGACAACTGCTTTACCTTCAAGGAGACTGGAAATTAATGTACCAAAGGCACAAAGTTCTTAGATGGGGAAATATTACCCCCTCCCATCCCTGCTAGTGAAGTTTGGGGAATTGGAGGATAGGCTGACAGGTGAGTCCTTCACTTACCAGAGTTGTTTGTTTTGACATCTTTTCTCTCTGGTGTTGGCACATTTTTACTGAGACTCTCTGAAAACAATGGGACTGGGGAAGTAGGCTGGAAGTCCTCAGATCATACAAATAGAGGCCAGACTTGCTGTGTGTGAAGGCCTTGGTGAAAGGCTTTGCCGACATCACAGAGAGGGCTGATTGGGGAAGACATGAAATGACTGTACATGAGGGAGCCCCCCTGACAATAGATAAGACTTCCTGATGCGTAGCAAAAAAAAAAAAAAAAAAAAAAAAAAGGCTTATTTAACAAAAATGTATTGAGCATCAACCATATATTGGGTATTGTGCTAATATCTATGACATACTAAAACTGTTATTAGTACTGGACTATGAATTATTAGTTAATTTATTGTCTGTCACTTTCTTAGGGACTAATTTAGGGGAAACCAAACCACACTACACTGCGTGTAAAGTAGAAGTGTTAAAGTATACTTTTCTAGACAAATCTTGAAATCAGGACTCCTATTACAAATGTAAAGTGAACACATATGAAATATTTCTTTATCTCATTAATTACTGAGGGAACCAGTAAGATGTTACAACCAGTTCAGAGGGGAATTCAAAGAGTGCACATTAAAGGCAATTAGGAATGCTTCCAGGTGTTGACGTAACAACGTCTAAACCTATAGAAAAATTTTGTCAGAATATAATTGAGCCATATTTTTGAGGATGTGTCTGGAAGCAAGATCTCAATAGATTGAGAAAATGTTCCAGTGAATGGCAATTTTGCAGTTCATTTTATACGTTTAGAATCAAAGGAGAAAATGTAAAGTAGGTTGTATGAAATCCATCGGTAGTAGATTGAGGAGGCAGGAGAAAGCAAAGTGGGGAAAGCTCCAGGCTTGGATAAAAAGCAAAATGTAGAAACATATTTCTTTTACCCTGCCGGGTACAGGAGAGTTGACATTTAACATTTACAGCACATAGAGCTGGTATGTGGGCAACGAGAGAACAGCGAGGGGTTCTGTGGCCTTGCGCTCTGGCGCCGGCCATTGTGCTGTTGAGGGGTCTGGGAAAAAATTACTCTGACATTTCAAAGGTATGTTACCTGGATGCATAAGAACAATGAACAGGGCTCACTGAAGGTAAAGATTGACCTTCGCTAAGGAAGCTGTAGGCTTAGGGCGTGACTACCCACCACTGCCTGCCTAGTTAGGAATTCATGATCATCCTGTGTGGTCACTTTCAATCTCTGAGCCTGTGGGGTTTACTATGTTGTCCCTTTTTTGTTCACACAAGAATTTAGAAATAGATGCAAAACTCGTCAGTAATAATCCATTTCATTCCAGGATGCAGTAGTTTTGTATTTCAATGGATATGAATTATTTACATCATTATCATTTTTCTGCATTTTACAGAGTTGTAAAATAGCTCAAAGATATCAAAATGCACAAGTCCCTATAGAATCAGATAACTTGAAAGGGTACAGGAGGTAGAACGCCCAGAACTTAACTTCTGGGGGTCCATTTCAGAGTCTTTCACAAGTTTTCCTGACAGAAGTAAAGAAACATTTTCCAAGCAGGATATTAGGAAGCAGACTGGTCAAGTCTTTTGAATCAAAAGAAAAATGGTTTCTTGTGGCTACACAGCTTGCTGCCCAGGAGATAAGTGAAGAGTCATTTGGGACTGCATCTTTTTAAGTACAAGAGTACTGATCTCTATTGGGGGAAGAACTATCAAAGAGAAATTTGATGAAATTTGCCCTTGGGAGAGGAATAAGATCAATTTAGCAGCCACTTCAGCTAGAAAATATTCAGTTACAGATCAAAACTATTGAGGGGAAAAAAGGAATTTCATAAAACTTTCTTAATTCAGATGTCCTAATTCAGATTTCATAATGAATTTTGGCATGAGATAGGATGGAAATTGCCTTTATTTTTTAATAACTGTACTGAGATATAATTTGCATACCCATGATTCACCTATTTAAAGTGTATAATTAATTTTTTGGGTTACATTCACAAGATGTGCTACCATAATCACAATCTAATGTTCATTTACCCTGTTAAAAAACCAAAATTCAACCAAGTAAATCCAAAGATCTAATCGACTTTATTAAGCAATTCATGAATGGGGCAACATCCTATCCAGCAACCAGAAGGGCATTCTGAGGGGTTGTAGAAAATGGGGGTTTTACAGGAAGAAGGATATAGCATGGGAGCTATTAGCAGAGGGAAAAGAAGGACTATTTTTAGTCTTTTGGGGGGAAGGGTACAGAAAGGATTTTATCATGCATATCGCCTCATCTTCCTTTGGGGGATGGAAGGGCCCACGTGACAGGTTACCTTACTCATGCTTGACCAGAAAATTCTAGACTGGTTGATTAAGATTATATTTCTGGTGAAGGTCAAAACTGCAGTCAGGTCAGGTATTAAGTCTAGGTACTTTGGACATTAGCACAAGTGACGCCATTTTGGGCACGTGGTTTTTCTCTTCAACAGCCTTAAAAGAAACGGGGGGCCTATTAATAGTTGCCTCCCGTTCCCACTCCACTCCATCTCACCCAGCCCTAAGAAATCACTAACCTACTTTCTGTTTCTATAGATTTGCCTATTCTGGACATTGTGTATAAACGGAACCACCTACTATGTGGTATTTTATGACTGGTTCTTTCACTTAGCACTTAGCATAATGTTTTCAAGGTTTCACTCATCAGTACTTCATTCTTTTTTATTGCTGAATAATATTCCAGTGCATTGAGGCGATATTGTGATTTGTAATAAATATTTATTTAGTCCTTTGTCCCGTTTGTGGCACGGAGCTCCTAAAAACCTTGGAATTTCCTAAGTGATGAAAGAAATAAGGTATCTTTTTTGTTAGTTAACAGCTGACTTTTGAAAAGCCCCTATGGATGAGCTGGTTGCCGGGAGGGAGCAACCATGTGATTAGAGGGAACTTTTTGTCCCACTCACTGGCCTCAAGGGAGGGAAGAGGAGTTGGGCTGGTGAATAAATAAGTTGTTAATAGCCAATGATTTAATCAATCTTGCCTAGGTAATGTAGCCTCCAAAAAAACCCAAAAGGACTGGATTTGGAGAGCTTCTGGGTTGGTGAACACAGCAAGGTGCTGGCAGAATGGTGCAGTGGGCATAAAAGCTTCGCTCCCTTGTTCCACACCCTGCCCTACGCACCTCTTCTGTCTGGCTGTTCCTGAGTTATATTCTTTTCTAATAAACCAATAATCTAGTAAGTAAAATGTTTCTCTGAATTCTGTGAGCGGCTCTAGTGAATTAATCGAACCTGAGGAGGAGGTCATGGGAACGTCTGATTTTATAGCCAGTTGGTCAGGAGCACAGGTAACGTAACAACCTGGACTCGCGAATGCTGAAGTTAGGGAGGGGCCAGTCTGGTAGGACAAAGCCCTCAACTTGTGGATCTGGTGGTATCTCTGGGTAGACAGTGTCAGGATTAATTACGCTCTCTAACACCCTGCTGGTGTCTGAGAATTGCTTGATGTTGGATTGGGTTGGATAACACTAAAAAAGCTGATGTACCAAATCTTTACCCATTCATCAGTTCATAGACATTTTGCTTGTTTCCACTTTTTGATTATTTTGATATAGTGCTGCTATGAATATTTGTGTACATGTTCTTATGTGGACGTATGTTTTCATTTCTCTTGAGTGTATATACCTAGGAATAAAATTGCTGCATCATACGGTAACATAATGTTTAACTTTTCAAAGAATTGCCAAACTTTTCCAAAGCAGTTGTACTATTTTATATTCCCACCAGCAGTATATCGAGGGTTCCAATTTTTCCACATCCTCGACAGTACTTGTTGTCTATCTCTTTGACTATAGCCATCCTAGTGGGTTAGAAGTGATATCTCATGGTGTTTTTAATTTATATTTCCCTGATGATTAATGATGTTGAGCACCTTGTCATATGCTTTTGATCATTTGTAGATCTTCTGTGGAGAAATGTTTATTCAGATCCTTTGCCCATTTTTCAGTTGAGTTCTTAGTCTTTTTATTATTGAGTAGTAAGTGTGTTCTTTCATATTCTGGATACCACTCTGATATGATTTGCAAATCTCGATCATGTCCGATTTATTTTTTCTTTTGTCACTTGTGCTTTTGGCGTCATATCTGAAATCGTTCCTAACCCAAAGTCATGAAGATGTATTTCTATGATTTCTTCTAAGTGTTTTATAGTTTTAGCTTTTGCATTTAGGTCTATGATTCATTTAAAGGCAATTTTTCTGTATAGTGTGAGGTAGGAGTCCAACTTCATTCTTTTGCATGTTGTCCCAGCACCATTTGTTGAAGACTGTTTTTTCTCCATTGAGTTGTCTTGGCACTCTTGTCAAAAATCAATTGATCAGAAATGTAAGGGATTATTTATGGAGTCTCGATTCTATTCCTTCAATCTGTATGTCTATTTTCATGCCAGTACCACATTGCCTTATTACTGTAACTTTGCAGTACATTTTGAAATCAGAAAGGGTGACTTCTCCAACTTTGTTATTTTTCCTATTGTATTGGCTATTATAAGTCCCTTGAATTTCCATATAAATTTTAGGGTCAGTTTGTTAAATTCCAAAAAAGAAAAAGACAGCTAGGATTTTGATAGGGATTGTACTGAATTTCGAGATCCAAAAAATACTTGTAGACTTTAATGAAGAGATTTGCTAAAGTTAATTGTTATTTTCTGATACTTGAGCTTTACCCATTTGCACTTAAACTATTAGTAGGTTTATTTTATTAAGT
Organism: Rousettus aegyptiacus; assembly: GCF_014176215.1. Taxonomy (NCBI): domain Eukaryota; kingdom Metazoa; phylum Chordata; class Mammalia; order Chiroptera; family Pteropodidae; genus Rousettus; species Rousettus aegyptiacus. The sequence goes on along the minus strand of NW_023416312.1, from coordinate 4,875,459 downwards.
AATGTAGATCTGTTAAGATCTTTGCTGATAGCGCATTGGCACAGATTTATCTATAATTTACAGTTAACAAATATATTAAATCTCCCGCTCCCTAGTTAATTCAATTTATAATAGTATAAGTTTTATAGACTATGCACAAAAAGGGAAAGGATGGGGCGAGGGTGATAAGATTTGTTATGGAAATAGCATATGTAACACAACCTGATAATGAAAGAAACTCTTCTGACTATATACTCATGTTCTATTGCACTTCGCCAAGCACAAGAAGTTAAGTAGATTAGTAGTTTTTATTGAGCTTTCCCTGTAATTATGTAAATGGATATAGTGAATTTTAATGCCAAAAATTGTTTTCAGGGAGATTAAATTTCTTTATTCAGATGTTATGAAATTGGGAGGTGCTGTTTTAATAGAGCATTTTGAATAAACCCATTATAATCACCCTAAATTCAGAAAAGGAAATGTATTTGAATGAACAAAAGGTAGGTTTACTTTTAAGAGTCTAGAATTATAAAACCAGAGGATATCTCTTGTATAGCTGAGATTAGCTGAGATTGTGCTTGATTCAATAAGAAATGGTCAGATCAAATAATTCATTATTTAAGATGCTATAAGTTAATCTGGAATATAAAAACAGACATAAATCTTAAAAATAATATTCACAGATCTGTCAGTCATGATCCTACCAAGAGAATGCAAAGACATTTAGGCTACAAAGACAAACTCAAAATGCCTGTGATCCAGACTGATTTGATCTTAGAAGTAGGTTGGACCTCCAGAGCTACAAAGAGAGGGAGGTGGGTACTATGAACCAAACAAGATTTGGGTTTGTATACGTGACCCAACAACATCTGCAAAGCAGTGCCTTAAAGAAACCATACATTTGAATTGAATTGACATTGAACTACTTGGAACTGGCTGGAATTTTGTATCTAGGAAAAAAATATTAAAACTTGTTTTCCAAAAGGTAGGGCCATTTGATAATTGTGCAACTGCGAAGTACAAGAATACTTTGGGGACATGGCAGCATGAATGACTGGAAAAATGTCTCAGGCCTGAAATTGGGAACGTGACCTGCTTTGCTCAGAACTGAGCTCGGGTCCAGCAGGGAGGGGCTTGGGACCTGTGACAATGGGTCCATCATGTGACCTGTTCAGATGAACTCTGTCAGTGCTGGTGAGAAAAGCTGTATTTCATGGCATATCGAAGATAAGATTTTCCCAAGCATATAGGGCCTGTGGTTGCTCCTTTGGTTCCTAGTCTTCCTGCTGGTTGTGACAAGGTTTTTCACAAAGTCTCAATGCCTTGGACATGACAACTAAAGATGACTAGATGGTGCTGAAAGTATTGGAACATTTAGCTGGGTTAGACAGGGGTTGCTGTTTCTTACTGTGGTAACCAGGACCAGAATAAACTTTTTCATTCAATTATTAATTGAAAAAACACTTGGTGACCACTACACTATACTAGGTCCTGTGCTCAGATTTGAAGATTTGGAGATGAATGGGACCTAGGGCTCTTAGTCTGGTGGGGAGACCCGCATGCCAGATTTTTGAAAGAATGCTGCTATGATTCATTGAGTGAAGAATTAATGGAGGAAGAATGAGTCTTGGGGAAAAATGAATTCCATTTTGGAGATGTTGAGTTTGTGAAGCCTGTAGAATAGCCAAATAGAGATTTCTGGTGGACAGTTGGAACTATATCTGAATCTCAGGAGAGAAGTCCAAGTGGGAAGTCTACATTTGTGAGTCATCATTTTTCAGATGCTAATTGAAGTCATTGACATTGATAAAGTCACACAGAGATTCTATAGAGTAAGGCAGAGAGACGGGATTAGAGCTGAATCCCTGGAGAAACCTTCCATTCCAGTGGTGACATCTGATGAATGCTATTGTCTGAATATGAATTGCTCTCATTTAATTTACATTTGAAAAGCGTGAATAAACTTGCAAAACACATTCAAAGGAAATTATCACAGCAAATACAGACACAGGACATTTTGAAAGTAGAATTTAAAATTCAGGCCAATAATAAAATCTAAAGTACCTTCAGAATCAAAAAGGAAGTTGAAGCATTAACTATATTAAGGGAGTAATATAGATAAAAAAGTGGTCAGAGTTTATGAGCTCAAAAGTAAGCTCTAATAACTGACTATTCTTATGGGAATGATGGGGTATAATATTCGAAATCGAAACTATCTGGAATGCGTGGTTGAGATCAATATAGAACACTCAAGCAACAAAAGGACAGTTCAGACATAAAAATAGGAAAATTAAGAGGTTAACTCGGGACCCAAATTTGTTGGTATCTTTGACTGAGATGGGTTGAATGAATAAACAGAGTTATCTCAGTTATCTATTTCAGTGTAACGAACTCCCTCAAAACTTAGTGGCTTAAAGCAATTACAGGTTATTATTTCTCATGGATTCCGTGGGTTGACTGGGCTCTGCTGAGTAGTTCTACCCAATGTGGTGTTGACTGTATTCAGCAGGGAGTTCTGGTGGGGTTGGAATATCCAAAATATTATCATGTACGCGTTTGGTTTCAGCTGCAGTGACTCGGGGCTGGCTGGGCCTCTTGAGCTTTTTAACCTGTCAGCTGATTTTCAAAAACACAGCAGAAATGGCAAGTCTCAAGGCCTGAAGGTTCTTGTAGTTCTTAGGTGTACTAGAATGTCATTTCTGCCTCAGTCTATTGGCCAAAGCAAGTGAAAAGACCAGTCCAGGGGTAAAGAGGCTTCCCCTCTTGATGAGAGGAGTGGCATGTGTGTCTAGGGGTGGAAGAGTTGGTGGGCCCTGCCTCTGGAAATGACCTACCATAAGAGTGATTTCCTTTTTTAACTTGACTGCAAGTAATACAGACTTCTGCAGGCCGCTGAGTGGTATACTATGCTCGGTCCTCACTCTCATGTGAACACTAAGAGTCCCCGATGGTGTTGTAGTTCCTGTCACTTTCTAATAGACTTTGCTGAAAAAAGTCTATTGAAAGAGAAGTTCAAAAACACTTTTAGGGCTTTGTCACTACTTGTTACCGAAGTTTCTCTTTCCTTTTCCTTCCTCTTAGTGTCTGCCAGCTTTCTCTCAGAATCTTAGTCTTCTAAGAAAGTAAAGAAATTGTTGTATTGTGAAATCTATGAGAACATCTCTTGCAGTTTCATATGTGAGTGTTGGGGGCCTGGGAGTAGAGAAGAAGTCTGTTGAGAGAGTTATTTCAAGGGTGGCAGAGCAGGTGGTTTTGAGGATGTGATCCATGTCACTCACTGGGTGTTCAAGGGTGCTGGTCACCGCTGCCCTTCTCTGGATGGGAAGTAGGTGTGTACCTCTATCAGGAACCTGGGGCCTCAAACAGGTAAGAGAGCTTTGAAAAAGAATAAAGTTGGGTTAGTGAACACTGGCATTTTTCCTGGGTGCTGAAGCACATGCAGAACTTTGTGGTCACATAGCTCAGCGTCAACGAGGATTTGGGATGATTGGCTCCTGGATGAAATGAAGACGTTTAGGCATTCATACACTTTGGTATTTTACTGCCTGCAACAGAGTTATTAGAAAAGGCCCATGTTGAAGGGGAGAGAGAGAGGAGAGGAGGGAAAGGGAGAGGGAGAAAGAAGGGAGGGACACAGAGAGAGAGAGAGAGGAGAAGGGGAGAGGAGGGAAGATGGAGGGAAAACGGAGGGGGAAAGGGTTTGTAACAGACTTCGTGTAATTTTGGAAGGTGATAATATGGGACGATTTGTAGAAAAGAGAATAGTAAAGGGAGCAGAATGGTGGGCTAAATGGCATGGGTGAGTAACTTTTCAGGTAGGATAGGGAAAAGCTCCTGGGAATTTTGGGATGCCTGAAAATTGGAGAAGAAAGGGGCTTTTTAGTAAGAGCTGAGTGCTGTATGTAGTTGTGCCCCTTTGTACAGGGACTGGGGTTTCTGAGTGGGAGGTGCTTCTTTAGTAGCATCTCTCAAGTTCACTGCTTCAGTGACATTTGGGAAGTTTGTACCCAAATCTTTACTTGGGAAAATTGACTCTTCGTGCTTTTCTAATCTTGTTTTCGATCTCTTAGTGGTTTGCAATGCAATTTCGGAAAATGTTAGTCCGTCTCCACTCTGCCATGGAAACAAAAAGAAAAAGATTTCTTCTGAGTTGTTCAGCTGAAGAGTCTGAGGGAGAAGGGTTTCCTGGGGGAAAGTTCACATACACGGGCCACCAAAGCGAGGGAACAGAAAGGCAAGTACAAAGCTCAGTGGTGAGAAGGCTGGTTTCTTATCACAGTTATCATTTTGTTGCTGTGAAATCCCAGTCAAGACCTTTTCTCTGCCTTTGAGGATTTTGTCTGAGTTCCGTTTTCTTTCAGCAATGGTTCTCGACTGTGGCAGGGGAGATCATGTGAGGCTGATATTCTGTCATCCTGCCTCTCCTGTCACACCCAATCAAGGAGGATCGCACCACGGATTCTTTACCATCTACAGAGTAACATTTCAACTCACGCATCAAATATGCGAAGCTTTCTTCATGTGGTCCCCAGACCATACCTCACTCACTGCCTCCCAGCCGAATCCATTACTGTGACCAGGTCAGGGTCTCCTAGATCTCAGGGCACTTCATACTCCTCAGCCCTGCTGCTTAGCACACTGCTTTCTTCTTTCTGTTTTGTATACTGGCCCATCAGAGGTTTTCTCATTCTTCAAGGCCCCACTAAAGCCCTTCTTGTTATGTGGAGTCTTCCATAAATGCTGCAGCTACATCGATTGAACCCTGTTTCTCAGTGGGAGTTAAGTGAGGGACTGAAGGAAAGGGAGGGGGGCCATGAAATAAACAGATTATTTATGTGGAAACCTGCCGATAATTTCTTCTAATTGAGTTAATCTAACAACATCAATGCTTTGGATACAGATTCCCAGTGGTATTAACAATTTTCCCTCCAAACTGTTTTCTGAAATCCTGTCTGTCTTCCCACCACAACTTTTGAAGTTTCTTGATGAAGGAAATGTACAAATTTGCCACCCGGATACCACAAACAACAATGATTTAACAGTGCAAACTTGAAAACGATTGTTGGTCCCAAGAATCTTGGAAAGTCCATTTCGAAAACTGTCACGGACTTGTATCTGTAGTAATTGTAGTAGACTACAGATTTGGCTTTCCTTTTACTTCCATTGATGAGTATTGTTGAAAATACTGCATGTCCTAAGGCATCTTATCTTAGATCCCTCAATATGGTGTCATATGTGGTACATCTCCACGACTTCGCTTCAGTCATTAACATCACTGGATGCTACAAAAGTTCTATGACTTTGCAATTAAATTTTGAATGGCTTACCATACTATGATTCATTCATTCGTTTAACAAATAATTATGAGCATATCACATAGTCAGTATTCGGTGCTATTTTTTGTAGATACAAAGATAAACAAGGCATAGTCGCTGCCTTTAAGGGTCTTATACTATAATAGTGGTAACGATATGCCACAAATGTGGGAAACGTGATATTTGGGATGATTTGTGGGAACGAATATAAAGTAAAAAAGAAAAGGTGCTATAAAACAACTTAGCTAAAGTTTTTGGGCTGATAAATCACCATTGTTTGGGAGGATTACGGAAGATTTTGACACACTCTGTCTTGGCTTTGAGATATCATGTTTTCATGATTTTGTCCTTCCTTTTCTGACCATCTTTTCTCTGCTTCTGTAGTTGCATCTTCCAAACCAATGATGAAGTTCCTCAAGGCTCAGTTCAGACTCTCCTCTCTTCTTACCCTATCTTCTCCTCCTAGGAAGTCTCATCTCTGCCCATGACTTCAATATTATCTATAAGCCCATGATGGAATGGTAAACTTAAGCAAACTCATGATCATCAGTCCTGAACCTCATCTTCTAATCTAATGGAGGACACCACTATCCATCCAGTTCCACAAGCCAGAAATCCAGGAATCGTCCTGGCTACTTCTGTTCTTCATTCTCCATTCTGGCCTATCATCGAGCCCTATGAAGTGCATACTCTAAATACCTCTCAGATCTGTCTCCTTTTCTCTATCTCCATAACCTGCTCCCTAGGTCGAGCTGGAACTATCACTCAGAGAAATGTGGCGGACTCCTAACAGGACTCCCAGAGTTGACCCTGGTCCCTTTCCAATCCTGTCTCCACACAGAAGGCAGTATCTTTTCCAGGCATGAGTTTGATCATGTCACCCTCCACTTTTTGACCTTCAAGTCCTTCAATGACTTTACATTGGTCTCTGTTAAAAACAACAAAGTCTTATGTAGTTGCATACTTATCTTCCTTTCTGCCTCATCTCGAAGTACTTCCTCATCATTCTCTGTGTTGCAGCCACACTGGCCTTTTTTTAGTTCTCTGAAAATATCATGCATTTTCTGTAAAAGGGTCATAGCACATGTTGCCCCCTACCCCTATACTGCTTCATAAATCTTACTTGTATTTTAGGTCCCACCCCAAGTGTCACTTCCATAGGGAAGCCTTCTCTAGACCATCACTTTTTATAACCATTTCTTTACTTCACAGCACTCATCCATTTGTATGATTATTTGATCATGAACCCCATGAGAGCACGTGTCAATTGGTAGGGTGCATAATAAATGCTTGTTGAATAAATAAATGTTTGTTGGCAAATATGTAGCATTTGGATTTGGACACACAGAGGTTGGCTGGGGGCAGGGAGAGGGGAAAAAAAGATATCTCATCTAGGTAACAGAGGAGCATTAAAGCCCCAGAGACAAGTGAGTGGGATCATACATATAAAATCAAGTAATATTAGAAGTCTATTCATAATAACTCTTTCCTCAAATAATATCTTAATCAGTATTCAAATAATTGCATGATATTTCACTGTTTAGATGTATAATTTCTCCCATCATTTCCCTATTAGGTTGTTTCCAGTGTTTTCGTTTATATAAAGAACACTATAATAAACTCATATACATTGTATGTTATTTTCTATAGTTCACACTTCTCTTTTCTCATTGCTTGGCTCCATGAGCACAAGCAAGCTATCCAAGACTTTTTTATATCTGCACTTGCTTAAAAAAAAAAAAAACAACCCTATAGCTTCATAAATCTATAAATGCAGTGGCTGATCAGTAAAGTTCTAGCTTTACTGAATAAGGTGTTGTCACACTTAAACAGCCATCTCATTATAAGTCTCCTAAATGTTCTAGCATTTTGAAAATGTGCCAGGCTTGTTTCAAGAAGTCAGCTTGAAACTACTGGGCTATAGCAGAATGTATGGGAAGGACGGGAAATAGCTGAGTAGGTGGAAAGAGTCAGAATGAGAGGATGAAGTAGACAAAGGGCAATGGTTAATAGTAATTAGTGAATAACAAAAGCAAGTAAGGGTGAAACATGCTTGATGATTGCCCTAGAGATAGAGTGGCCAAAGTGAAAGTAAAGGATCCAATTATTCTTCAAGGGCTGCTTGGTCAAGTTAACTGGAAAATATGACAACTGTTTGCTCTATATGCTAAATCATAAAGACAAAGGTCAAAGATGAAAGCTATGTTTAAAATTCTTATCAGTTACATGGCCAGCAGAGGGTGAGTGAGCAGGTGAACCACCTTGGGCAGGTGATTAGCTTTACTGTCAAAACCATGGTTACCTTTACAGGCTGCTTTTCCAAAAGCAAAATTAACCCCAAGTGGCCACTTACTCACTTGAGCAGTATTTGACTCTTCTCACAGTTGCAAGACAAAATTCATGGAAAACGGATGAAAATTTTCTCCACAGTTTAATAGTCCCGTAGCCCATGGTTCTGGAATATGTGAAAAGCCCTGGACTCTTGTTCTAGTTTTTAAAGCATCAAGAAGTCATACCGGAGTTGTTAGACATACCTATTTGTCCAATCTTATTTCAGAATTTCTGGAGCCATCAGATAAATGCAAATTCTTTACATATTATAAACAATATGCATATATTTTCATTATAAAATATTAAATGATTATTTTTTTTAAAAAATAAAGGTATAATAAACTTCAAAGAAGCAGGATCACCCCATTGTAATCAATTGTTATCCAGGGGCCATTTTTGAGTGTTTTCCTCCTTTCCTTTTTAATGTATTTTTAAAACAACTGAGATCATAGAACATATAACATACAAGATTTATTTTCATTCTAAAGTTATTTTAATTCAGCTAAGAGCAGCCATATATTATAAAAGCTATGATTTAAACCAAATAAATAGTCTTCGATCAAATGAGGCCAGTAACTTCCTGTTTGTCTAAGCTCTAATTTACCTATTTCCTTCCTCATCCTGTTTATTAAGGATGGAATATCCTTGGCTCCTTCTCTTCCAAATCTCCTCCATGACTATTCCTATCTGTATTGATTTTTTTGCTTCCCTATGATCTACTAAATTCAAGAATTCATTTATGCAATGTCTTGTTTTCTAATTTTTTAGTGATTATGTGTTTTATCTCACCTTACTTTTTGGGGACCAAGGACTTTATTACACAGTTTTTATACCTATCTTAGTAAGTAGCAAACAGCCAAGCACACAGCGGATGCTGAAGAAATATCTAGGGTTAACGCCATAGTTGCATGGGAAGATGTAATAGTCGAACCATCTAGACCTATGCAGACAAAGAAAAACTATAGGTGTATCATCCAATATGGTAGCCACTAACCATACATGGTTATTGAGCACCTGAAATGTGGCTAGTGTGGATTGAGATGTGTTGTAAATGTAAAAAACACATTGGATTTTGAAGACTTAATATACAAAAAAGAATATAAAATATCTAAATATTTTAAGCGTTGATTATTTGTTTAAATGAATTTCGCCTCTTTTTACCTTTTTTAATGTGCTACTAAAAAATGAAAAATTGCGTAATGTCTTACTATATATGTATATGGCAGCGCTGTCCTATATAGCAATAAAATATAATGTTTGAGGTCATCCTTTCTACAAGGTAGAAATTCATGATATTTTTACTGAAGTTATTTTGCATTTCAATGGATAGCAATTATTTATTACTGACAGTTTTCTACAACTTAACTTCTACCTTTTTTTTTTTTTTAATGTAAAATGGCCTAATCAGTGGAATGCCAGGCAAGCACAGGTGCATAGCCCCATGGAATTGAATAATCGTCGGAGGGGGTCACTGGAAAATACCCAGCACCTTGCTGGAAGAACATTCGGTAATCTATTGCCCCTTTCCAAGTCTTTGACAATTTTTCCTAAGAAGGTCTTTGTATATTCTTTTGTTACTCTCCTAAGTGATTGTTAGAGGATTACAGATTCTCTTCTAGTTAATATGGCCAAACTATATTGACAAAATGCACACTTAAGCCAGAAACCAATGCTTTCGGAATTATGCAGTTCTCAATAATATGGTAAAATGTTGGCAGTAATGCAGGTACATTAGGAAAATACAGAATAGACTCAAACACGTTTGGAATAATTAAAATACTGGAATTAAGTAATTGCATTTTATCATTATTCCTTAGCTTAGCACGCTGCTGTTGAAAGGAACACGATTATAATGGAATGGAAACCAGGTTCTTTTCTACTTTTTAATTAGGTGGGAACAAAGCCTGGCTATTGTTTGACTGGATCTAGTATAACTTTTTCATCCCCAATTTTTGATTAATCAAAGTGCTAAATATTTTAAAGGAAATGAATTCTTCTGTTTAAATAAAAGGACTTGGGAGATAGGCTTGGAAAAAACAATAGAGTGCACTTTTTGCAATTCTGTGTCTGTTCACTTTGCTATGGAGATTGACAAAAATTTATTGGTAGATGGATGTCTGCTGTGAAATGAAACCCGCAACCTATGAAGAGGGTTAAGAAAATTGAACTTTTGATACTGTCATTTCTAACCCTTTAAAAAATATGTATAAGGAAGGAAGTTTATTTTAATTATCAATTTAAACACGTGTCTTAATCTAAAAAGGACTTAAAATGGTTGAAAAGGGATTACAGTGATAACTTTGATTTCAAATATTTTTAAAACATCCAGAATTTTAAGCAGATGACTGACCCTCGGAGTTGGCTCCTCCAACCTTGATTTAATAATTGGGATGTGTTCCCTCTTCTGCTGTGAGGGAAATACAAAATTTTACAACTCAGATTAAGACAATCCTCGGAGGTTTGTTTGGTGGTGGTGGTGTGTGGGGAGAGACAGGTAGGTCTGGATCTCTTCCTGCTCTTCCCCAGCACCCCCCTTTCTGTGTGCCCAGGACCCCACACTCATTTCCTCAGGACTGAGATGGCTGTGGAATTGAAGGCAAGTGTTTGTGTTAGAGATGAGGGGGAAGGACTAAAGAAGCTTCTAGGCTTTGCTTTTCCACTTAGTTCTATAGCGTCAGCTTTCATGCAGAAACCAGCCTGGAAGTTCCCCACTGTGTTTTCATACCTGCAATGGTTTGAGATGTTTAAATAACAAAAAATTAAATACAATTCTTAAGCTTGTTTTGTTTAATTTATAACTGAGCATACACCAAGTAATTCTATAAAAATTAAAATTATATATAACCTAGCCACTTATTAAAACTGAATAACATTGGTGGGGATAAAAAAACATAAAGGTTTTCCTAAATATATCCACTTAATACGCGCTCTCTTGTTTTTAAAAAAAAATTTATATTTTAATTTTTCAATTATAGTTGAATACAATATTATATTAGTTTCACTTACTAGTTTTATTGTCAATCTCTTTCCCTATTTATGTGAAAGATTTTAATTTCTTTTCACATAAAATTAGTATTAACAATCATTATTATCATTGCAGTGTTTTACTCACACTAAGAAATGTGTATTTGTAGACCTTTGGAGAAATTTCTATTTAAATCCTTTGCGCATTTTTAAATCGGCATATTTCTTTTTATTATTGAATTATAAGAGTTCTTTACATATTCTAGATACTAGTCCCTTATGAGATACAGGAAGTATAAAAAATACTCTCCTGTTCTGAGTTGTCTTTTCACTTTCTTGATGGTAAGTAACATTTGCAACACAAAAGTTTTTAATTTTGATGAAGTCCAATTTATCTCATTTTTTTCTTTTGTCACGTGTGCTTTTGGTGTCAGATCCATTGGCTAATCAGGTAACAAGCTTTTAATGTCTCCTAAAGTCCAGAGAAGAGGCTGAGTAAGCACTTGCAATAATGATGTGACTGTGTGTGTGTGTTTTAAAGCAGACTTTTTTATCGTAGTTTTAGGTTCACAGCAAAATTGAGTGGAAAGTACAGAGATTTCCCATATACCTCCGGCCCTCCTAACCCAATACACACAGCCTTTCCAACTATCGACATCCCACACCAGAGTGGGACATTTATTACAATCAGTGAACTTGCATTGACACATCATTTTCACTTAAAGTCCATAGGGTTAAGTCTTGGTGATGTACATTCTATGAATTTTGACAAGTGTATCCATCATCATAGTATCTATCACACAGAGTATCTTCACTGCCCTAAAACACATTATACGTCCTGTTTATCCCTTCCCTTTGCCACCAACCCCTGGAAATCACTGATCTTTTTATCTCGTTTTGCTTTTTCCAGAATATCATATTGTTGGAATCCTACAGTTTGTCCCCTTTTCAGACTGGCTTCTTTCACTTAGTAATATACATTAAGGTTCCTCCATGTCTTTTCATGGCCCGATGGCTCATTTTTTTTTTTTAAAGCACTAAATAGTATTCCATTGTCTGGATGTACCACAGTTTATCCATTCACCTACTACAAGACATCTTGAGTGCTTCCATGTTATGATGATTATGAATAAAGCTGCTATAAACATGTGTGCATGTTTTAGTGTAGACATAAGTTTGCAAGTACTTTGGGTAAATACCAAAGGAGTACGATTGCTGGATTGTATGAAGAGTATGTTTAGTTTTATAAGAAATGCCAAACTGTCTTTTGAAGTGACTGTTCTATTTTGCATTCCCACCAGCATTGAATGAGAGATCCCATTGCTTCATTTACATCCTTGTCAGCATATGATGTTGGCCTTCTGAGTTTGGGCCATTCTAACAGGTGTGTAGAATTGTTTCAATTTGAAATTCCCAAAAGACGTATAATGTTGAACATCTTTTCATGTGATTATTTACCATTTGTGTATCTTTGGTGAGGTGTCTGTTCAGATCTTTTTGCCCAATTTTTTAATCAGATTGTTTATTTTCAAGAATTCTTTATATATTTTGGATAACAGTATTTTATCAGATACGTCTTTTACAAATATTTTCTGCCAGTCTTTGACTTGTCTTCTTATTCTCTTGGCATGACCGTGCTTTGTTGAATTACTCACTTCACATTCATTTTTTTGGGCACTGTCTATGATCCAAGTTCTCCACAAGGCTCTGGGGATATAAAAGTGATTAAGACATAATCTTGCTCTTAGGTGCTCTTAGCCTAATGGAAGAGAAAGATGAGTAAATCTATGATTAGTACATCATTCTAAAATAAGCAGCCTCCAGTTTCTTGGAAGAGGAGGTTGCGACATAAAGAAAGAAAAGAATTTGACAGCAGACAAAAGCAGACAGGACCTTCGAGGTATAGAGAACACTATATGACATAGGTACATAAGTTATTATCAATACGATCATGAGCTATTGTTTTGGTAGCAATCTGTCTAAATCAGAAATAGACAAACTATGGCTGTGGGCCAAATCTGGCCTGCCATCTGCTTTTATAAATAAAGTTTTATTAGAACATATTCATGCCCATTCATTCACATATTGTCTATGGTCATTTTTGTGCTACAATGGCGGAGTAGTTGTGCCAGACACAATCTGGTTCACAAAGCCTCGAACATTTACTATCAGGCCCTTCACAGAAAAAAGTTTGCTGACCCAGCTCTAGACAATAATTTACTGAAAAATGTTACACTCAGGTCCTACTTTTTTTTTTTTTTTAAAGCATTGTTTATTTGGGTGCACCTGCCAACTCTTTATGTCTGCAAGTAATGTCCGTTTTTCAGAAAAGAAATTTCCCCATATTTCTGCTTTTAAAATTTCAGATGATTAATTTTCATCAAACAATTCTGCATAATTGACTTAAACCACAAATGATAATAATAACCTGCTGAACCCCTGAAAATAAATTTAAATAGTAGTTCTTTTTTCTTTTCATGTTTCATTATGTCTTTAATGGTTTATATTTCTCTATTTTAAAAATTCCAAATTCATGTTCATTTCAGGAAAATTAGATATCATGGATGAGCAAAAAAGGAGCAGTAACCTGTAATCCCACCTAGTTTCCTAGGAAAAAAACTTTTGGAGCTTTAGTATGTAAGCTTTGAGGTCCTTTTCTGTGCATATGTACATATTTTATTATAATTTTTTACATAAACAAAACTATGCTCTGCTACACTATCTTTGCCAGGCATACCCTTTCCTCTTTATTTTGGTGTCTTTACGATTCATGTGGTCAGGGCTGGTCTACTAATGAAAGATGCCTAGGGAGGTCACTTACAGAGTAACCCACATGTCTGCATCCTTATGGTGACAAAGGGAAAATGCTACAAGAAGTGAATTGATTGGCTGTCCCATTAAACTGTTGAGTAGTCAGGTATCATGAAGCTGTCCGGTTTTCTGAATGCTCCTCAGATTAGAGTGGAACCCCAAAGCTAGGACTCTGATGCAGTTGCCTATTGTCCCACTAATGCCACATGACAACCAACCACAGAACCTGAGTCTTAGACAAAAATACCATCTATTGCTTACACATTTGGGTTGGTTAGCTCATTGGCTCTGCTGCTCTCAGCTGGGTTCCCGCACACGTGAGTAAAATTTCTACTACTTAGAACCATTGAGTTTCTGGTACTTTGTTACAGCAGTCCTAGGAAAGAAATACAACTTCAAAGATGATTCCAGAGCCACCTAAAGAAAATCAGCCTCATTCTTTAAAGAGATCCTCCCTTGAAGCCTTTGTCAATGTTAAACACTATCCTGACCAAGCTGCAAACTGGTTTCCAAGGAGAAGTCTTCAAATAGCTTTAAGAAGCATCATTGGGATGAGCGTATTGTCCTCACGCTGTGTCTGATTCTAATGTCATAGACAGAAACACCAAGACCAGCGTGTATTTTAGTGTCTCCTGAGTTAAAATGACTGCACCATTCTGTCTGTGTAGTGACATGTTACACATTCAGTTTCAAAGGCAGACTGGGAACAGATGTGACTGCTAATAAAAACCCAGGTTTTTTTTTTGTTTTTTAAAAATTCTTGTGGGTTAACAAATTAATTCACTTTTATAGACGTATGCTGATGATCTGCCTTTCTAAGGGGAAGTTGGTAAATTGTTTTGGGTGAACAAATTTCTTTACCGTGAGAGATTACAGGTTGATGTTAGATACTCTGAGACTGTCAACCAAGGCAACACATCTCTGATTTGCATCTATTGTGTACAGAACATTTAAAGAATGTTAAAAAAATTTCTGATTCAGCCTCTCTGACGTCATTTTCAGTCCTAGGAAGTGGAGACAGGGCTTGTACCTGTATTTCCCAAGGGACTGAGGTAACGCAATTTGCAATTTGTAAAATAATCGTAGAAAGTGAAAGGACAGAGTGGATCATTGCATTAAAATAAAATCAGCCCAGAAATTGTTCTTTTCAGAGCCTGCCTTTCAGAACCCCATTTAGCTTTTTAAATAGACTTCACTTTCCTGACTTGCTTTAATGAACCAGTCTCATCTCGGTGATTACTCCTGACATTTAGCTGCATGTGCAATTAACTGAGGCTGTTAGCTTCTCTTTGAGAAAGACTATGTGTAGCTAATATGTATTAGTAAAGTGTTTTTTTGACTTGGGAGAGTAGTTATGGGTAAGTAGTTTTAAGATGATGCCTGCGTAATTTACAGTTTGTGATGGAGATTCTAACTACTGATTCTTAGCAAAGCCGGGAGTGATTATTGGCACATGCTCACTCTGCCTCTGTTTCTTTCCCTCATTAAGACTCATGGAGTTACCGACTCAGCTGATATTTCTTATCTTGTGGAATGAAAAAGAAATATAAGGTTCTCTAAGGATTGAGGGAGAACTCTATATGTTGCTGCTAGAGGTGACTGCATTTTTGACACAGTGTTAAAAAAAAATAGGAAAATGACTCAGATAAAGGATTAAATTTTGGGGGATGAGATTTTAGATATCAAGGTGGGAGACATTTTTCCCTCTTGGCATGACTGTGCCTAGGCTTAAGTCTGGCCCAGCAGGTAGAACAGGCAGAGCTGGGATAGATCAATGAGACCGTGGCAGAGAGAAAATGCTGCCTACCAAAGATTCTGCTCCCCTTTTTAGCATAGAGCTATTGTTGAGGCTGTATTTCTCAGATTGCTTTGCGTCATAGTGGATCCGTACAACATTTTGTTGTCATGGTTTTTATTGTCATGGTGTCTCTCTGGGTTAGACGTGATAGAGAAGCAGATTGGTATACCTTCTCCCTCATTATTTAACTGCTGGTCATCTTTAGGGGACTCAGACTCTGGGAATGTAGAGCCAGGAAATGGAAAAGCCTGTCTCTGAATCATCACCTGGAGGGAAATTGCCCTGGGCTATTTTGAGAGCCCAGGTGAAGTCTAATTGAACTAAGTCAGTGCTTTGTTTTACCTCCTTAGCTCTTGTTACTGCCTAACATTCTATATACTGTTGTTTGTTTCCCCTTAGGTAGTATATAAGTCCCATTAGGGCAGAGATTTTTGTCTGTCTTGCTTGCTGCTGTATCCTCAGGGTCTAGAACATTGCCTGGTGCGTAGTAAGTGTTTGATAATGTTTGTTAACTAAATGAATGTGGGAATTAATGGAAGGAATATAGTTGTGATATAATAGAATTTGGAGAGCTTTATCCAAATATCATCAGATATCATGACTAGAAATTTTATTCAAGGCTTTTTTTTTTTTTTTTTTTGGTGGAAAAATGAGATGGAATACCAGAGTTCAGAATCGCTTACACAGAATTAACATTTGGAGAATCTGTGTTAGTTACCTATTGCTATGTAACCAATTATCCCAAAATTTAGTGACTTAAAACAACAAAAATTCATTATCACATAGTGCATGAGGGCCAGGAATATGAGAGTAGTTCAGGCTCAGGGTCTCTCATGAGGTTGTAGCCAAGCTGTCAGCTGGGGCTGCAGTCGTCTGAAGACTTGACTTAGACTGGAGGATTTGCCTCCAAGGTGGCACACTTTCATGGCTGTTGTTAAGAGGTCTTCGGTACTCATGGCTACGGGTCTCAGGCCTCCCCAAATTCCTGACCACGTGGGCCTTTCCAAAGGCTAGCTTATCAAATGGTAGCTGGCCCCTCCCCCAGAGTAAGTTATTCAAGAGAGAGCTAGACTTCTGCACATTTTATATAGATAATCTAAATCTTTCTGGTAGTTTGGATTGCCACTTATGCACCCTTTATCAATGAAGAAGACACTAGCTTAAACCTGAATAACAAAATTTACTCTTGTTCACTGTACTTTTCCTGGTCGTTGGCCCACTACTGGCCTCAGTCACACCCTTTTTTTCTCTTTTGTTTTTAGCCAAAGATGGTATTTAAGCATGAATTCTCAGCGACTTATGCGAGTGACTCATTTCCCTCAGGTGTATTTCACGTATACATGAGGTATACATGTTAATAAACTTCTGTTTGTTTTTCTGTTTGAGATCTTGAAGGGTAGAGGAAAAATGTTTTTTCCTTCCTCTACACCATCCAAATGTGGGATGAAACTGGATTTTGAACCCAAGAGTGAATGATGTAGGGGCTCTCTTCCCAAGCAGCCTGCCTATGCTCACCCTATTCTTAGCTACATTATGCCCCTTCCAGTGAGCAAATAATAAAACACTGTTTTGAGTCTTATTTATTATTTTTCGTGCTTCTAGCTCCCTCAGGAGCCCCCAAAGGGAAAACGGTGTGAGTGGCGAGGCAGGGTTATGGCATCCCAAATACTATCAATTTCAGCTTTTTAATCCCATCCTCTTTCCATTGTACCATCAAGGGGTAATTTAGAGCAAAAATTGGGCAAGAGGGAGTTGGGAAATGCAGCCATAGCCAAATGCCATTTGGGGGATATTTTTAGTTACCGAAATAAACTGTATTTCCACAGTATTTGCAGAGCTTATATTTTGTGTGCAGTAAATAAAGTGATGAAATGCCACGAAGGAGCCCAGACTTCATTTGTGTGCGTTCTCTTGCAGAAGACTCCTTGAAACAGCAGACGGGGTCCATGTGATTCAGCGAAGGCACACGAGCTGCTGCCCAACAGCTTGGCTT
The DNA here is from genome assembly GCF_014176215.1 of Rousettus aegyptiacus. NCBI lineage: Eukaryota > Metazoa > Chordata > Mammalia > Chiroptera > Pteropodidae > Rousettus > Rousettus aegyptiacus. Next base: position 4,858,268 of record NW_023416312.1, on the reverse strand, counting down.
CTCATCCTATTCGGTAAGTGTGTGCCAGTCTCACCACCTCACGCGCGGAGCAGTTTCCCAGTGAGTATTCTGCGGGCTGTCAATTATCAGGAGAAACAGTTCTGTGACCAAATGGGTTTTGGATTCCTACGCTGAGCAGAATTCAATGGGATTCTTCCCTAGTAGAACGTCTTAGCTCCGCTTAAACACTAATGAGTATTATAAGGGTGGTATGGTAAGTAGTGTTTTCCAAACTTATTTGAACGCAAAGATTTTTATCTGAAAAACAGCTGTTAGTATTTGTGTCCACTATCAATATCTTGCCTCTAAGCTCCAAATCCACTCGTTGTTGCCCTGATTGTGATACTGGAGTGTGTCTCCATTGACAGCTGGCACTAGTTAAGCGTGGTCGGTAGAGGGCGCTCGGGAGACTCCGGAAGGGGAAGAAGCTTCTCTTCCTGGTTTGGGAGGAGTGCTCTGCTTCTTTCTCCTGTGATGCTGGGCAGGAGTATGACACACCAAGGGGTGCTCACCCCCGCCAATTTCAGCGGCTTCATGGTAAGCAGTCAGCAGTCAGCAGTCAGCTTCATGGTAAGTTTTGCAGGTACCTCACCTGCAGCGGGCTCAGCGACAACCCTCTCCATGCATACCGGTGAGTTCAGCGGCATCCTTGTGGGTGGCACGTCTGTGGCTTTCTAGAGGGTCTGGTCAGTGCCTTTGCCATCTTCCCAGCAAAATAAACAGCACCTATCAGGGCAGCTTTCCAACCAGGAATCCCCAGTGGTCAGTTTCCTTGCAACCACCTGCTGCCCCCTAGTGGGCTTGTTTCCAGCTCGCCTGCCCTGGTCTCTGCTCCCGTGCCTCTTGGCTTGTTTCACAGACCAGCTCTGGCCCAGGGTAACCTGGCAAACTTTTCCATCCAGTGGGGTGCAGCCACACCCTCCCCAGTGAGAGCTGAAGCTCAACCTTGGGAAGTCCGCTCTTCCCACCTCATTCCAAATTTGTTTCTTCCTTGGAGTCTCTCTTAGTCCTAGGATTTTCTTCCTTCCTTCCTTCCTTCCTTCCTTCCTTCCTTCCTTCCTTCCTTCCTCCCTTCCTTCCCTTTTTCCTTCCTTCCTAACACTTGATCATAAGCTTTGGAAACACCTTCAGGGTGGGATCCACAAATGCCCAAGAGATAATATGACAGCAACAATATCTGCCTCATAGATATCGCTTGCCTATCATATATATATATATGGTATATATTAAATAATAAACATTATGTATCGAAATTATGTGTTATATATATATTATAATGTTAGGTTTGAATAGCTTGCAGGTTCAGAGAATGGAGTAGGAAGCTTGGCTGCATACGGTGTGTGGAATGCTCAGATAGGAAATACCAGTAAACATTTATAAAGTGCACGCTCATTCTGGTCAGTAATCTCATGAACATGACAATTATTAAGTGCAGTCATAGGCAACCTTAAATGGTTTCTACTACATACATTCATACATCAAAATAAAATCTATTAGTTCTCATATTTAGAGTTGTGATAGGTGATATTGCTCAAATATTACCAGTCTTTCTTAAATAATCACGGAAAGTAGGAGAGGGTCCAGGAGAATAGTAGGTGGGAAGGTTTTAAAAATAAAACAAAACAAAACAAAAAACATTGTCTTGATTTTTCAAAAGAGAAAAGCCATGAATTCTCCAAACTATAAACTGGTGTATTTGATACTGATTTTAAGCTAGAGATCGGCAAACTTTTCCTGTATAGGAATGGAGAGTAAATATTTCAGGCTTTGTGGGCCACGTGGTTTCCCTCACTATTCCACTTTGCCGTTGAAGCATGAAAATAGCCAGACAATGTGTACATACGTGAATGAGCATGGTTTTGTGTCAATAAAACTTTATTTGCAAAAATAGGTGGAGGGCAACGTGCAATTTCCTTGAATGGGCTTAAGAAAGAAAAGATCGTGAGTCCTTTAAAAGAGCTATGGCGATCCCCATGAATGCATGAATGCCGGTGGTCTTTGGCCCTGGCTACACATCAGAATCACTTGCAGGAGCTTTGAGAAATCCTGGTACCCAGCCTATATCTCAGGCCAATGAAATCATCATCTCCGAGGACTCTGTCTTTTATAGAGGCTGTCTAAGTGATTCCGAAGTGAAGGCAAGGTTGAGAACCACTGCATGAAGTCACGAAGTGTGTGTAGTTTGGGTCAAGCTTATTTCGTTTTTTCTCTATCTTTCTCTTCTCCCTCTTCCTCCTCCTCCTTTGGATGAGGTTGCCAGATAGCTCTATTGGGGCAAAATAGTAGATATAATTTATCTGGATTTATGCTAGCATTTGCTAAAGTTTTTCATAATTTTCCTGATGGACAAATTAGAACAATGTGAGTGAATGACAGAGTCAGGTTATGATGAATGGAGTAGATGTTACTTAGAAGTCTTTGAGGGTCCCACCTGTTCCCAGTGGTGACTGCACATCAGACATCCAGTAAGTCTTTGCTGGGATAACTGGCAATCCACCCTTTAAGAAATGGCTAAACAAATCAGAGATGTTAAACGTGGAAAAGAAAAAATTTGCGGAGGTGGGGTGAGGAGGAATAAACACGATAGTTGATAGTTGCCTTAAAATATTTGCTGGGCTGTCAGAGTGAGGAAAAATTACTTATTTTGGATTTTCCAAAATAGAAATAGAAATAGAATCACTGTGGGAAGCCATTGGGAGGTACTCATTCATCGAACAAATAGTTTTTGAGCTACTCTGTACTGGGTACTATTTAGGCACTTGAGATGTTATTTGTGAACACTAGAGGCTAAGATTCATATTCTGGTGGAGCTTACAGTCTAGAGACTTATTTTAATGTGTTTGATGATTAAAACAAAATAGAATGACTTATTTCCGAGGCATTAATTATAAGTTGGATACCCACTTATTTGATGAAGTCGTTATGAGCCACAAAACTCCAATAAGAACCTTCAGCGCCAAGTTTGTGTGAGTCTAGGCAAGTATCTTCCTTCCTTCTCGTGGAGTCATCCCTCCTTTCCCTGCTGCTCTTCTAATCCCACCAATCATTTCCAAGGCAACAGTGTCAGAAGCTTGCTGTTTGATCTGGTAATGTTGAAGTTACAAGCAGGAGAGTTACAAATTGTGAATAAAGCTGTGGACATGTTGTGAATCTCTTGCACGACGAGGCCAGTGGAGGCAGAGGGGAGCTTGCTTTCTGCTCTGGGCTTCTGAGACTCATTTTGTGCATAATGCCACCCTGCACATCCTGTGCAATGGGAAGTTGACGACCTAGTGTTTGGGGCCATATGAATTTGAATGACATGTCTTTGGAGTGTCGAGGTCTCAGGGATGGCTGTCTAGCTGGTCGATGCATGGGAGAGGAATTAGGTGCCCTGTTTTCTTTGTACACACATGCTTAATTTTAACTCTTTGTCACAACCATATGCTAGGAGTGGATTGAGGTGGTAGTGAAGCTAGGTCAGGGGAAGGATCCTCTGTTTTCTTTCAAAGATCACAGTGATATTCATGAACATACATACACACATGTAATCGTATGCGTACATACTTGCACGTATGTGTGTGTATATGCATGTGTCTATCATTTGTTCTGAGATTGGTGAGAGAATGAGCACAGTGACAGAGTGGGGGGAACACAGTGGTCCCTTGGGGTGCGGCACACCTCTATTTCGGATGCCAGTGCTGATTGATTTCCTAAGATCAGAGCGGGAGCATTTAATGAGTTTTGAAGAATGGAGTTAGTCGAATTTGAGGGTGGGAGACCCAAGGAGAAACTAAATGCAGGAGCGGCTCCAGGCTGAGGGGAGGGGCAGGATGGCATGGTAGACGTGTGGGGTGTGCTTTAGACCGTTTAGGGACATGACAGAAATCAGAGACCGACGGTCTTGGAGCCCTGAGTTTTAGGTACAAGAAGGGCCAAAGGTTTTGTTCTTCTCTTAGACATGGAGCCCATTGGGCTTACTTTACATTACTCAGGTTTTTATTGTACGTTTTGGAGAAAAATGATAGGTTGTGTAGTATTTGTCAATTTGAGAATTGACATCCCTAAAGAATGTAAAGGCTCTTTTCGTACTTTGACAATGACTGGACTCAAGTTTTGGAAATATCTGGAAGCTGTAAAAATAATTCAAATGTTGTAAAAAGAGAAAGTTACCGTAGTAGGATTAAAATATAATGTTATGTGAAGATTCAAGTGTTTTTTAATTACCAGAGCTGAGTCATCTTTTGTATCCTGCTTACTATGTTACCTGTAGTATTGAGCTACAGTAAGCCTGACAGATAGTTTCAGTTTCACATTTGAAGTCACGTGTGGTCATTGAACTTTACCCAGAATCTTCCTGAACATTCAGTCTGGGAGCTTGGCCCCCCCAAATCAGGAGTGGATGGTATAAAAATCAATGTTAAGACGTGACCATTCAGTGACGCCTTTTCGGTTTTCAACATCTATTGAGAAGAAGTAATTTAATAATGCTTTAAATTTGGTTGAAGGACACAGGGCTTCCTTGCAGAATCACCAGTCATATAGCTTTTCCTCTAGAAGCGAGAGAGTGTTGTATGAAAGTAACCAGTTCTCTTTATAGGTATGTGATTCTCTTGATACAAGAACCATTTTGTGTGTCTGGCTCACTGCAGAAACATGGCCAGTTCCTCAGGGAGGCAGTGTGCGTGGCTGGGGTGCCCTCCTTCTTGTGGGTACACATGTCCTCCTCCTCTTGGGTGTGACTCCGTCTCATCTGCTACATGGTGCCCAGGTTCTGCCAAGCTCTCACCAGCCTTCTCAGGAACTGGTGTGCTTACGCAGCTTTATGACTTCCCTCCGCCTGACCTAGGTATGCCCCTCTTTCTACTGAGATAGCAACAGGCGAGCGCTTTAATGCAGTAGCTCCTGACCCTGGCCATGCATTAGAAACTGAATACTGATGTCCTGGGCTGACCCCCCCCCCCCTTTCCTGAATTAATTGGCTTAGAGGGAGCAATGGGATTCTGATGCAGAACCGAAGTTGAAAACATTGCATTAATCGGTTGTAATTTTGATTCCAACCCTTTGACCATTTACCCAGATTTGGATGCACTTTCAGTAAAGATGTGTAGTGGGGAGTGTATAACTGGATTAGGCCAAAAAATTTGGGAGTATTTAAATGGTAGTTGGAATGATCTAACAATGGAAGTTTAAGAATTATTTCTGCTAAAGAGGAATTAGAATCCTTTTAATAACATTGACATGTTTCTATGGTTGATACAGTAACTCTTTGTTAAGCTTAGTGAAGCTTTGACAAACATTTATATGTTGCCCTAAGTTTTGTTCCCATGCTTTGTATTTGGGGGAGCTATATTAAGTTGGCATGTAGAAGATAGGGACAGGATTATAAACTGTGAAATAATATGAAAAAGGAATGAAATATGACAGATTGCCATATTCACTCAAGCTCTGGTAAAATGCTTATATGTAAGAGATACTGAGCCAGTATCTACAGAATACATTTTTCATGATCATAAATAACTGATTTCTTTCAATTTAAAAAATCCTGTTGGCAGAGAAGCCAGTGACTTTTAGTAGAGGTATGGCGTAATGAAAACTGTGGTTAAGAATTACTTCGATAATATTATATTGGATGGAAGGCAAGAAGCAGGGAGAACCCAAAGATGACTGTTTAACAAGGCACGCTGCACCCATAAGCTGAAGAAAGGGAAGAATTGCTGTGTCGGGCATGAGAAAGCTTCATGGAGGGGATGGAAATTGGGCTGAGCCCTGAAAGATGCAAAGGATATTTGGAGGTGTGGGCCAGAGAGGCAGCCTAGGGTGGGAGACATTTACAAATTGTTATTTAGGCTACTTTCTTTTCTCCATTTCTTTTTTTTCTTCTGCCGTCCTGGCTGATTTCTCTAAACTGTGTCCTCCCACTCAAGAGTTAGTATTTGTTAGGCATGGAAAAGCCATTTTACCCAGAATAAGTCATTCAGGGGTGCCTCCAGCTCTCCACACTCAGCCACCCAAGCCTGCTATTACAGACAGAATGGAAGATTTTTTTATAAAGGGGCTTTTTTGTTGTGCTACTTAAGTATAAAACATGAGTCCTGATTTCAAGAAGCTTACGGTATCTCTGTTGGACAGGAGTACACAAGACTAAAGAGAGATGCCAGGACGGGGCTAGATTCTTCGCATAAGCAGGGAGGGTGGTGGTAGTGTTCAAGATGGAGGGGAAAGACTGGGAATCTCATGGGTCAGAGACACGACTTGGGAAAAGACTGTCATAGGAATAAAAATATAGATGCATTTTGAGATCCATGTGGTGTGTTATGTAATGTAAATTCCTTATTCATTTCCTCAGGAAATGATCAGCAAAATTTTCACTAATTCTTCGGTGAAAATAGATCCTTTATGATATCTGAAAAGATTTGCTCACTCCTGCTTGTGGTGAGAGGACAGAGAGGGAACGCAAGGACTTTCTTGCTTTTCTGTGTCTTCTTGGCCCAGCACAGTGTTAGATGCTCAACAAATACTTCTGATTTGAATGTATTTTTATTTGTTTGTTTGCTTGTTATTTTTTATGTGGTGATAATGTATTTTTATTTTTACAACTTCCCTTTGAGACCTACACTTTTTCCCAGTTTGCCAGATAAGAAAAACGAGAGCCTGAATTACCACACTACTCTGCTTCCAGATTCTCGCACATCGTAGGAGAGGCATTATAGGGTTTATGCCAGAGAACATCTTCTACTTTATATGTTAAATATGAGTCGCATTGCAACCACATCACCTTTTCTTTTGTGCCCCATTTTCACTTTGCAGCCCAAAGAGTATGTATTACATTTGAGTGATAAAACAAGAGGTTGATATTTGCCTCAAAGAAAGCAAAATTCAGTCTACCTATGTTGACATTTTATCCCTTCTCCACTGTGGTTCAATAGCAGAAGACTGATGCCTAGGAATGCAGTGGTAAATAAAAGGAATATATATCACATAAGCTTGATTAAAGGCACAAACAATGAGTGCTCAAGGAATTTTGAAATATCTGAACACATCAAAGATTCTCTTGGCGGTCTATCAGTGTTCGTTGGATATATAGTTAGTGATGGTTCTATCTGCTCTTTGAAATACAGTGGACATTTGGAAAGGGAACTCACCCTGAACAGAACATCATGTTTAGATATTGTAATGACTCTGGAGTCCAGGATCTTGTTTCTTAATGCAATGTGGAATGTTAAGGATGGAAGGCACCTCAGAGACATGGAAGCTGAAATCCCAAATAGAGACTGAGTTTAGTTCAGAACACAGATCTCTTGGGGTTTAGCTTGATGTTCTATTCATCAGAAATTCTGCTGGCATTTGGTGGGGTAAATAGTGTAATTGACTGACAGGGAGAATTTAATATTTTGTCTGAGAGTACAGATAAAATGGCTTCTAAGAATCTATGAGAGCCCATAGTCCATGGAAAACCATATTTCATGAAAACAAATGATTGTGTTTATTCCCCTTTAACTGAATTTCTTGAAGTTTTCTAGTATCTTCTCTCTCCATTAGCAAATATCCTTTTGGAAATCATGTAGAAAATGATTGAGAAATTAATTTTTGACTTATTTGCTTGAAGTTGAGGTCATCAAGAATAAACATACTTTTCACCATTCTTGGGATGGAAAAGGAAGAATTTACTAGGAGGTGTGAATGCTAGCCTGAAGACAACCTATAACTGGGTTAGACTATCAAAGAATGGGAGGAGGGGGAGATTTCTGCCTGGAAGTTTAAAGAGGGGAGAATCTTGATCTTGGGTGCTGTGGAATTTTAGGATAAGGAAGAACAACCAAGAATGCAAGTTTTAGAACTGGAAGAGAGCAGAGCTCATGGGAATGTAGCGCTTTGGAAGTAGAAGACCACAGAGAATGCCCTTTAGATGATGGAAAGGATCATGGTTAAGAGTCATAGCCAGAGCATGCACAGATCAATGGTACTCAACCCATGATGCGGGACCATTGTTCACCGGAGGCCTCAGGGCACAGCAAGAAGAAATAGCTTGCCATTGCTCTGGAATTGGGAGCCTGAGAAGGAGCATCCAGAAACTGATGCTTTATTTTCCACCATTACCACTTCAGGTAAGTGGGTGCTTAGGCCAGATTTCCTTTGTTTCAGAGAAAGCCATGCTATTGTAGCTGATTCTTGAGTGTCAATACCTGTGTTATTAATATACTTATAATAGTAATAATAGCTACTATTTACGTAATGCCTACTGAATACTCGTGTCTCCCCAAAAATCTTATGGTGAAGACCTAGCTCCCAATGTAATGGTGTTTGGAGATGGGGTCTTGGTGAGGAAATTGGGATTACATTAGGTAATAAGGGTGGGGCCCTCATGATGGGATTAGTGGCCTCATAAGAACAGGATGAGAGAGAAAAAGAGAGTTCTCTTTCTCGTCCCTTGTGCACAGGCACCGAGGAAAAGCCATGTGATGACAGGGCGAGGAATTGACAATCTGCAGAGTGTTAGCCCTGGCAACTGAATCAGCCTCAGTCAGCACCTTGATCTTGGACTTTCCAGTCTCCAGAACTTTGAAAAAATACATTTCTGATGTTTAAGCCATGGAGTCTATGCAATTTTGTTAGGGCAGCTTGAGCTAATTAAGATAGCTACCATACGCCAGGAACTTTCCACATATTGTTTCAACTAATACTCTAAACAACTCTACAAGGTAGCTATTTCTACCTGGGGAAGGAAACAAACAAGGTTAACTGCCTTGCCCACGGTCACATAGTTCGCCTGTGAGAAAATGTGCTGTATATAAAGTGCTTAGTGCAGTGTCTGGTACAGAATATCCATATAATAAAGAACCTTATGACTCAAAGGCTCATGTTTTTTTTTCAGCATTTATTCTGGCCACCCTTTTGTCCCAGCATGTTAGCTGTCTTTAACCATTATGCTCCATAGCTACCACTGCACATAGAGATTATGACTCTGTTGTGGCACCATGGAAATTAATGAAGTTCAGTCAAAGCTGGTTCTGGCCTGAATGGAGAGCCCATCCTCATAGTTCCTCAGAGTTTCTTGTCTGAAGTGAGAAGCCTCTGGAATAAGAACCAGTAGCAGCAGAATTCCAATCAGGGCCCAAATGGGGACATTTTTCCTGTGAAACTCTTCCCCCAAGGCCTCTTCCCTCACATGCTTCGCTGAGGCCCCCATGGTTGATCTGGATGAGGAGCTTCTGGCAATGAGCTAGGAGGATGTTCCTAGCTACTAGCGTAAAGGAACAGAAGAAAGAAAACAATAGGTAAGGAATAAACTCCAGGGTTAATGAAAAGCACCTTTGCTGTTGAATTCTTCTGCGAAAATTTCAGAAGTAAACCTCCTAGATAAATTTTAGTTCATCTTTCATGCTAAGGAAATGTCAGCTATTTTGTTCTAATTACCATCGCTAAAATGCCCCACAGTAAGATGGGCAAGCTGATCAAAGTTTTCATTTCTGGTCGCTTTTGTACGTGGAGCCGCCATAGCAATCAGCGTCTATGACTCTGATTGTAGCTTTGTAGCTATGTGTAGCTTTGATTCCCTCAGTTCTTGGAGTTCTCTCTGACAGTAGGAAATTCTCTTCCTCCACAGAACAAGAGTCATTTTGTTAAAACTGAATGCCTGTCATTTATTCCTTGCAACTAATGTGCATTTTATCAAAGAATTCAGGTGGTTCACACAGAAATCCCACAATGCAGTTCTCCATCTTTATTTCTCAAGGCTGTTAACTGGCTTACAATAAAAACCCTTTAAGCACTCCTCTTTTCTGAGAAAATTGCTCTCAGAATCAGTAGGATTGAGCATAGATAATAGAAAGAGACAATAAGATCATTTTTGCATGTAATTAAGCTCCTATTTGGAGCTTTGTTCATCTAACCTGGTGAATTGTGGGATGCTCCATGAACTGGTCCTGAGATTTCAGTTGCAAGATTGATTCTTCCCAGAGGGTCTGACCGATCCAGTCACGTGACGACCCTGGGTGGAGCTGAGGGTGCATGCTTAGGACAAATGAGGGCTCACTCTTAACCTAAGGCAGGGTTTCTTAACCATGGCACTATTGACATTTTGGTGGTATTCTATAATTCTTTCCTCTGTTCCCTCTTTTTTTTATGTTATGTGTCTCAGTTCTGGATTTTTTTTTTTTTGTATGTGTGGTTACCATAAAATATATATCCAGCAAAGTTATCCTTTAGCTATGAAGGAGAAATACAGACCTTTCCAGATATACAGAAGCTAAGGTATTGTCCACCACAAGGCCTGCATTATAGGAAATAACTGAAGGGGGCTTTTCTATCTGAAACAAAAAGACACAATAATAGGAGACTGCTCATATTTTGAATCAAACAATTCAGTGTCATGGGGGCCGTTCTGTGCACTGTGGGATGTTAGCAGTACCCCTGGCCTATACCCACTAGGTGTCAGCACTCATCCTCCAGTTGTGACAACCAAAAATGTCCACAGACACTGCCATATGTCCTGAAAGGCAGTGGTCCCCAACCTTTTTGGCACCAGAGACTGGTGCTTCTGAGAATCTAATACTTGATGATCTGAGGTGTGGAGCTGAGGAGGTGATGATAGTGCTGGGGAGCGGCTGCAAATGAAGATGGAGCTTGGCTCACCTGCCGATCACCTCCTGCTTTGCAGCTGGGTTCCTAACAGGCTAGGGACTATTACCAGTCTGCGGCCCAGGGGTTGGGGATTAACCCCTGCCATAAGGAAAATATTGCCCACTGTTGAAAACTACTGACCTAAAATAAAGCACACACAATTGTTTCTTATGGTGGAGTTATAGAAGGCTTTGAACACTTCTTCAAAGGGCTGCACAACTTGAGGGAGCACTAGAGGATGAGCAGAGATGCTAAGTGGAGCAGCTTTATAGCAGTGTCCTTGAGAGACCCCACAGAAGCTGCGGGACAAGGGGCAGTCCTTGGGAAGCCCAATGGAACCGTGGATAAGAGCAAGGCCTGGGATACCAAGAACTTTAGGGATACAACCACCAGTGAGAACACACCCCTCACCCCAAGAGCCGAGATGACCCTGCACCAGGAGGTGACTGTCATCGGATAAGCTCCATCACCCAGGGTGAGGTTCAGCCAACCTATTCTGTCTGCTTGATGTGGTATACATAGCACAGAACGGGAAGAGAGTGTTGGTCTCATCTAAATTTTTTCATGCATTTTCAACATTCTGTTCAATAAGCATTTATTTTATGCCTACTGTTTATTAAGTTCTCTGTTTGGTTGTGGAGATGTTGGTAGATTGCAGAAATGGCCACAAATTATTTATTCCTCTGTATCCATGCCTTTGGGTAGTCCTCTCCCACACTGACTCTGGGCTTGGCCAGGTGATTTCCTATGGCCAATGGGTGGTTGAGAGTGATACAAGCAGAGACTTGAAAAGCTATTGTTCACTGAGACTTTATCCACTCTTGAGGCTATTGGGACCCTGCGCTATTGCTATGCGAAGATGCCGGCTAACCTGTAGGATGGTCAGAGACAGTGGCCCAAGGCCTCCTATCACCCCAGCCGACAGCCAGCCAACTTCCAGTATCAGAGATACCTTACAGGCCAGCAGCTGACACTGCTCAGCTAGGCACAGCGGAAGACCAGCAAAAGAAAGGCCCAACTCAAATGCCAACCCACGGAATTAAGAGTGCAACTGATGGTTGTGGTTTTAGGTACCTAAGTTGTAGCGTGGTTTGCTATGTGGCTGAAGTTAACTGGTGCATTAACACAGATGGATGAGACATAGTCCTTGGCCTTCAGGACTACACAAGTAGACTGCTTTTCTTCCAAGGGAGCCCATTTGCATAATCGGACCCTTAGAGCCATGGTAGATGATGATACCAGTCACTCCGTTCCTTTTCCCTGGAATGCTAGTTAAAAGTACGAACTCTGACACCGACGTGTTTGGGTTCAAACCCTAGCTCCATCGCTTACTAGTTCAGTGACCCTGAGTATGTCGCTTAATCTCTGTGTCTCTATTTCCTCATCTGTAATAGGGAGTAAATAATAATACCTACCTCATCGAGTTGTCAAGAAGATTAATATATACAAAGTTCTTACAACAGAGCCTACTACTTATTAAGTGTTTGAAAGTATTAGCTCTAACAGTTGGTCTAAAGTAGAATTAGCATGAAAGTTTTTTCTTTTTAAATAAGACTTAGTTTAATAGCAATATATCTTTGTGGAAATTTGAAAAATACAGAAAAGTATAAAGAACAAATGTTACTCCCTAGATTTTGTACCAACTTTAGCAATAACACTGTTGTGAGTCACGCTGCTGTGATCAGCTGTTGGAGAAAGGTCATTCAAGACACTCAGGGAATAAACGTTATCAAGCACTTAGCTGGGTGGTGCCCTTTATATAGACCTTACTCAGTGTACATTTCTCCAGGTGGATTGAAGGGGATCAAGGAGTTCTTTGTCCTACAGCAACAGGGGGATAATTTGCAGATCTCAATGGACTAACCGAAATATTAGGGCAAAGTGTGAAAAGAAAACCAGCAAGGAAGGCAATGATTAGCTGCTCCGGGCCTGTGGAGCATTTTAAATTGAAGAACACGTTTGTACATGCTGCCTCTCTTGATGTGCAGGGCAGTTCGGTGTGTTCAAAATGTTCTTATTAAAGCTGCTTTTGCAGAAGCAGGTGCTATAGCTTAGAATGGTACAGCAGATCGCCGAAGTCACATGGGTAGTGACTTCTGGAGCTGGCCTCATGCCCAGAGCCACTGACTTAACTTTCCTCATCTTTTTGTCATATCTCATGCAATCTGGAAACAGTTCCTGTCAAGTGGGGATGTCTTGGGGACGACATTCATTTTAGGGGCTTTCCAGTGAGGTCAGTATGACCTCGTTAGGATAAGAAAGCTAAGAGCGAGAGGAGAGTATGGTTTTTAAGACATTCTGAAGCCTGCAGGGTGAACTCTACACTGCGGACCATCGTTTTAGAGTTAGTGAGACTGGGTGCCGTTTTTCAAATTCTCCTGTTGAAAGGCTTTTAAGTCCATGTAAAAGAACTGGATATTTTAAGTGCACGAAGGATTTGGGGAAGTGGGGGTGGGATAAAGTACAAATCCAAGGACAAGAATTACAACTAAGGCCACTGAGTATTTATTGTGTTTCCACCAACAGAATTCATGTTCTCGAAAGACCCAAAGCCAAACCTGTTAAAATATGGAAACATCCGTTTTTAACCAGGACCAAAATCTTAGGCTTAATTTAGCTATAGCACCAGGAACGATGAAGCTAAAAATGCTTCATGTTGATCCAATAAGCACTTATTCAGTTGCTTTACATGTCAGGTATGGTGTTTGGCATGGGTGACAAAGCTCGTATGAGAGCATCCTCAGGGACATGAGTGTCTGAGCGGAGAAAGACGCTTAGAGAAAAAAGTGTGTTGAAGTGTGTAAGCCATTAACAGGAGTGGGTACAGAATATAGCGGATAGATGGAGAAAAACAGGTGTTTGATTTGGGGATTTGGGAGGGATAAAAAGATCTTCATGGAGGGATTATCTTTGAGGTGTTTGTTTTTTTTAAAACAGCTTCGAGTTTAATTTCCATACTGTACTATAAAACTCATTTGAAGTGTACAACTCAGTGAATTTTAGTCAATCTACAGAGTTGTGCCATTATCACCACAATCCGGTTTTGGAATGGTTTCATTGCCCCCCCAAAATCCCTGGCACTCGCTGGTGTCGCAGCTCCAGGCAAACACAACTCAACTTTGTGAAGTTTTGGAAATCAGCAAGTGCCCAGCTGTGGCTGGGGAAGGGGACGTCGGGAGGGGAGGGCAGCTTGAGCACAGAAACATGAGTGGACATAGTGTATTTGGGGGAATGCCAGCAGTTTAATACGGCTGGGGCCCAAGTTTTGTTGAGATGGGGATGGAGTGGGGTTTTTCGGGGAGGGCAGTGGGATAACTTCCTGAGAAATGAGTTTAGAATGGCATGCACAGCCAAGATCATGGGAGGTCTGTGTTTCGTACTCAAGAACTAGAGGCTTTCTTTATTAATTATTATTTTTCATTTTTTTTGCCAGTGGTATTCATATTTTTATTTTTATTTTTTAATTTCTTATTTGTTTATTTTTTTAAATTAATTAATTAATTTAATTCTTATGGTGACATTAATTAATGAAATCTGGTACGTTTCAGCTGTACATTTTAACAGTAAGACATATTTATATTTACATTGTGTGTTCACCTCCTGTGGTTAAATTGAGGTATTCATATTTTTAAATTGATGTAATTTATATACAACATGCACTGATTCTGAGCACAGTTTGACAGATTTTAACAAGTGCACACCTGTGTAACTGCCACTCCAGTAGAGTGTAGAACATTGCCATCACCCTAAAGAAGTCCGTTGTACCCTTCCCCAGTCAATTCCTGTGTCTCCTGCTCCCTCAAACTATCATTCAGATTTCTAGTTTTACCTGTTCTATAACTTTGTAAATGAAACTTTATATGTGGTATGTCCTTATTTGTGTCTGGATTCTTTTGTTCAACAAGGTGTTCTACCATGTTGTCGAGTGTTTTTATTGCTGAGTAGGTTTTTAAAAAACTTAACTGTTTATGGGTTATTTTGAAAATTCCTTAAGCAATTCATTCACAATATAGTCGACAGTTGTTTGAGCCACTCCTTGCCTTGGGAAAGGAGGAACATGGATGTTGGGGCCACAGTTGGGAGCAAGGCGTTAATGGTAAGAGGAGGTTGGGAATATAAAAGGTATGCAACATTTATAGCAAGATGTAAACATTCAAGTTTATTTGTTAATTCTTGAGAATAGTTTATTTTTCTTAAAAATAACTTTGTTGAGATGCATATTTTCTGCCATTTTATGTATATAATTCAATAATCTTTAATAATTTTATATAGTTGTACCACCATCACCATGACCCAATTTTAGAATATGTCCATTACCCCTGAAAGGTCCCTGTGACCATTTGCAGTCATTCTCCATTCCTATCGTTCACCCTAGGAAACCACCGACCTACTTTCTATCTCTATAGATTTTGCTTTTCTGGACATTTCATAAAAATGGAATTATGCAGTATGTGTCCTTTTGTGTTTGGCTTTTTTTACGTAGCATGATGTTTTTGAGGTTCATCTATGTTGTAGCACGTGCCAGTACTTTAATCTTTGTATTTATGAATAATATAACAATTTATGGATAGACCACATTTTCTTTATCCATTTGCCAGTTTATGGACATTTGGGTTGCTTCTGTAAGTCTTGTATGGACATGTGTCTTGTGGAGACAGATGTCTTCATTCATTCCTCTTGGGTAGATACTAGGAGAAGAATTGTTGGGTCATATGGTGACTCTATGTTCGACATTTTGAGAAACTGGCAGGTTGTTTTCCAAAATGGATGTACCATTTTACAGTCTCATCAGCAATATATGAGAGTCCCAGTTTCTTCACATTCTCGTCTACACTTGTTATTGTCTATTTTTTAATGATAACCATTCTAGTGTGTATGAAGTCGTATCATGATTTTGATTTGCATTTTCCTAATGACTAATGCTGTTGAGTATCTTTCCTTTCCTTACTGGCCATCTGTATATCTCTGGTGAAATATGCAAACCTTTGCCCATTTAAAAATTTGTCTTCTTTCAAATTGTTCGTTATATAGAAAGTCAACATATATCAAGGACTGGGAAAAAGCGAATGGCAACTTTGAGCACCTCAAGGGTAAATACCTCTGTAGCCTGAGAAGCTGAAGAGGTGGGCACAGTCCTGACCTTGCAGAACTGCACTGTCTTCTTTGGTGAAATATAGCCTGTCCGATGTGTCTAAAGTGAAGACCACGGATTACCTGGCACACATACACTCGTTCAGGGAAGAACCACTTAAATAGCAATTCTATACACCATGCAAAGTGTGGCACTAGACAATAACATAGGTTTGGCTTTGACCCTGAGTGAGAACTATTGGAGGGTTTTGAGCACGGGAGTAATATGACCAGCAACTCATTGCATTTCAATTAGTTAATGCTGGCTACTGTGTTGAGAATAGACTGAATGTGGGTGAGGGTGGGAAAAGAAAGACCCATTTATTTACATACTTATTTATTTATTTTTGGTTGTCAAATTATGTTTAACTGAAATATTTTCCTTCATAGCTCTTAACTAGCTGGGCACTCCACGCCACCACTGTTAATGTCATCTATGATGTCAGGAGGGTGGCGGCCGTCAACATTGCAGCCTGCAGATGAGGCTGTCCCCATATCTCTTTAATGGTTCCAGAGAGTTCTCTAGCTAAAGATTGGTGCTACATCTGTCAGGCAATGTTGACGGTCTCATTAAAGGTGATATTGCCACTGTGCTTAACGATTTTTTGCTCTTTCTGTCCCTTGGTGGTTCTGTGAGGGCTTTGATGATCAGGGCAGAGGCAGAAGTTACTACAACCTCAGTCCGGGCCTGTCTGTTCTGAAGGGTCAGTTTCACTGTGATCCTCAGACCCTTCCAACCATGGGTCATCACCAGTAGACCCAGAGGTCCAGGGCAGAACTGGTACGGATTTGCCCACCAGTGCACCTCAGGTATATGACCTTGATCTTGTTCGGGTTGAACTTTGGTGACATGGTGGAGATGGCTGGTGTCAGATGAACGTGGATTCAGGATGACCCAAGACAGTTGCACCTTAGCCTCTTGCTGGCCAAAAGCTGAAAGTAAATAATTCTAGATGGATAGGTATTTTCATTGTTTCCAGTTTTCTCTAATTTTAATCAAGAGAGTAATCAATGTGTGTAAAATTTTACTGCCTCTTTTCTTTATTTTCTTAAGATAAGTTCCAAGAAGTGGAAGTGCTGGTCGATGAGGACATCTGTTATGGCTTTTGATGTATGTTGCCAAATCGCTTTCCAGAAAGTTGGGCCCAATTTATAATGCTGCCAGCTGTATCTGAGAGTGCCTGCTCCCCTTGTGCCAGCCCTTGGCGATGTGACTCTTTCTGAAACTTAATCAAGCAGGAGTTCCAATTATGCCTTTTAAATAATTTTCATACAAACTCTAGTCCATTCCCCGGCTCCCCACACCACTCTCCACTGTCCCCTAGGTCAGCTGTTCTATTAAACTATGGGTCGGTTAGATACTCAATATTTTCTGGGTAGTTCTGATAATTTACAGTTTTTCCTAAAGGTGAAAGGGCCCTGTCAAACTGGTGCATTATTTGATTTCTACTTTTAATGCTTTTTAAAGGAATTAAATGACAAAGCCAAAATATGTATAGAAAAGCACATCTGAGTGTTTGTTCGAACTTATCATTGGATATTGAACTTTTGGTGAAATTTTAGTCAAGGATCTCATAATTGCTAGGATTCATAAGGAAAACTCATTAGAAGCTGGCTTAATTATGAGGGCAGAGTAAAATTTACATTTGTTTGTGATTTTTTTTTCTGGAAGTACTTCAGAATTGGGCACTAATCCTTGAGTTTTTCACAATAAAGCCTCTTTAAAGATTTTTTTAAGCTGAAAAGACTTAATAAGCAGTCTAGAAATCTTTGTTGGGAGAATAAACAAAAGACAAATGAACTACAGTATTTTTATAAATGCGCATGTAATTATTTCAGTTCTATTTTTCTCTATTCCCCGGAGAATCACTAGGTGAAATTAATTTTACGAGAACATCGACCAGGCCCCTCAAAGGTTAAATTAAATTGGAGTGCTACTACGATTTGATTATGTTTTCATCTTTTTGGGTTAGTCATCTGACATAGATTGAAGCCCTATTTTTATACATCTGTATAGGTCACCTGAAAGACTAGTTCGAAATTCTAATTTTTTCCCCACATGAATAATTTTCCTCAAAAGGTAACCTTTGTTTTCTGTGGGCATAATGGAAGTATTTATACAGAAATAGGAAAGAAAAATGGATTATATTTTGTGACATTGTGTTGTAAAACGGAATTATGCTTCTGTACTCTGCAGCTGATCTTCGTTTTGCCAAATGTGGAGGTTTTAGAACAGGTTTGACCTGCTATTGTGGGAGCGGAGAATCGGGGTGCCCGTTACAGATGGGAGTAAGGGATGACCACAGGCATGGTGAAGTTTAGAGCTGGTCACGAATAAAACAAAAACAAAAACAAACAAACAAAAATTCAGTCACAAAACTGCCCCTGATGTCTCACATTTCTTATATTAGCCCATTCCTTGTGTTTAATTGCTCCTTATCAATTCTTCCAGAAAAATTTTCTACCCTCCTAAAATCCCCCAGCCACCTTGTACTCTTTCTTTTTGTAGTTATCTCCAGATGGCTAGGTCACTCTTCTTCCTCAAAAAAAAAAAAGGGTCTTCAGGTTTCCTGTTGCTCTTTCCAGCACTGTGTCTGCAAAATTCTTGGTTATTTTTTTAAAAAATTCTTGTTGATTTAAATACAGTTGATTCTCATTATCTGTGATAGTTATGTTCTATAAAGTAACCATGAACTCTGAATTCGTAAATAGTGAATCATTGATCCTGCGGGAAATATGGGGTTAGACACCAGGGCCTGGGGTAACTTTCCTCAGTAAATAGGCCACATCTGGAAACGCAGCTGCAATTGGAATCACCCCCTGATGAAGCTTGTGTCAGTCCACCATCATCCTCCAAGGAGTTCCCACCCTCTGTATAACTAGAAAGTTAAGTGTGGATGTACTAAGAATCACCATCCCTGCATTTCTTAGGACTTTCCTGGTGATACTAATTGCTATAATTCTCCCAGATGTGGTATTCCTTTTTATTTTCTGTTTTTGAATGGAAGGGGCAATCCTGAGGGCTTCCATTTAGCTCATGTTTTCTGTGGGTCAGAGACACTTTTGAGGTTGTCCCAATGGCAAGTAAGTCCTTAGCAAAATCGTAAGCCATCCTGGGCTGAGTTCGGAGTGTCATTTTGTCCACTTTAAAACACATCTGTACTTGGACTCAAACTCCATTTATCACCTGAACCTTCTAAGCCTCCACTCTGTTTAGTGAGTGGCAGAGGAGTTAAATAGGATCCAGCATTCAGTAATCTCTGAAAAGGCTGAGTGTTTTCCTTTGCCCAGTGCACAGTTTATTTGGTAAATATTCACAGGCCCCTTGGGGAAAGGGTAGGGGAGAAAGATCATCGATATATTTTTGTGAAGTAATTTCAGGCTTTCTCATTAAGGCCCCCAGGCATCCCTTCATTAGAGAGCTCAGGGCACGTGAACTGACAGGCTCCCCGTGTGAGGCAACTCTAGGGAGAAAACAGAGTTATAAGGTCTTCAGATTTGTCTGGAACTCCCTCATCAGGCATGGGAGGAAGGGTGGCTAGAGCTGCACATCGGGGTTCAGTGGAGTTTGGAATTTGGGTGTTTGATATCGTGACATCTTTTTACATACCACCATTGCAATTCTCAAGGAAGGATCTTTATTGATGCCCCAACTTTCGTATAAAGGACTTGATGAGGCTGTGATTTAATTGGCATAGAATACCTCTCTGTTAAAGTGCAGGTGTGATTTTGGGTAGTTGCATACTATTGCTATAAAAAAGTAAGACCTTTTTAGCACAGACATAGAAAGTCCCCAGTTTCGACTTTTGCTTTCAGCCAAGAATTAGGGATTTGAGTGTGTCATTCTCTTTCTTTAAGTTTTCTAAGATTAGCCCAATTTCTCAAAGTGCTTTATATATGGCATCACTAACGTGGTCCCCCAAGGCTTGCTCTCCAACAGAAACTTTAAAAATTGGAACTTGATTGGTTGCTTTCCTACTTATGACCACAGGTTACTTGATTGCTGGAATGCTCACTGTCTTTTACCCCAGCTAGGTTATATAATCAGTCCTCTATTCTCCTCAGTTCTGCTATTTGAAGCTTTTCTCCTTGTAATAATTGCTGATTCAGTTAGGGCTTGTGACATAAACCAACTTTGTGTGTGGGCATGTGCGCGCGCGCACGTGGGTTTTTTTTTTTTTTTTTTTTTAAGCAGAAAAGGAATTGATTGGAAGGATATCATATATTTCATGGGATTGATGGACCGGACTCAGAAAATGTGCTATAAATAAGAATGTCTTTATAATTGGAACCATATAAAATGTCATGTGCCCGGATCTTTGGGTTCCACTGCTCACTTCACTGGGCATTGAAAGTTGTGGTGACTGATAACATTAAAAGAGATCCCATTGGCATCCTGATCGGCTGAGCTTAGGTCATGTGCCATGGTCCTTCCTAGCTGTTTGGGTTCAGAGAAAGCTAATATTTGGTCTTTGATGTTTGTGGGGCCTGTCTATGAGGATGACCTCAGAATCCTGTTGCTTTGGAAACTGCAGTGATCAATAAATATGGACAATTGTGCCTGTCCATTTGTTGTAAAGCCTTGATCCGTGGGGTTTCTCCTGGACTGGGGCTGCCGAGGGCTACCACGCAGTTTTCGGGCCTGTGTCCCACATGGGTGTGGGGGCAAAAGAAGCCACATGCTCGGGAAGTTGTTGGGCGTTGTACTAGTTTCATATCACAGCTGTAACAGAATACCACACACTTAGTGCCTTAAAACAACATGAATTTCTACTTTGCAGTTTTGTAGGGTAGAAGTCCAAAACTGATGTCACTGAGCTAGGATCAGGGTGTCAGCAGGGCTGCATTCCTTTCTCGAGATTCTAGGAGAGAATTTGTTTGTCTTTTCCAGATTCTAGACACTGCCTGCATTCTTTGGCTAGTGGCCCCTTTCCTCCAACTTAAAGTCAACAAAGATGGATTGAGTGCTTCTCATACTACATGCCTCTAATCTTCCTCCCTCTTCCACTTTTAAGGACTCCTGTGATTACTTTAGGATGATTTGGACAATCCAGAATACTCTCCTTATTTGAAGGTCAGATGATTATCAACCTTAATTCCATTTGCAACCTTTATTCCCTTTTACCATTTAATGTGACATATTCACTGGTTCTGGGGATTCGGATGTGAACATCTTTGGGGCACTGTGACCCTGCTTTCCATAGGCATCCTGATGAAATGAAGGTGCTATTTCCTGTCCTCTATCCTTCTACCAAGCTATATAAATGGGAGCGACAGCTTGAAATGTGTCTTGAATTTAATTGCCAGTTTGAGTCTGCAGCCACTGCTGTGTTGATTAGAACATAGTTTCGAGTTTGAGAGGGCAGATTTTTATTGGGAGCATTTTTACTTATTCAAGTACAATTTATTAAGTCTCTGTAGGAGTCTACTGTTATTTAAAAAATGGACTAATTTCTTAATTGTATAGCTGCCAAGATATCTCTCCTATCCAAAACCTATGAAAATAATTCTCAAACGAGATGCTGGGCAGAGGGTTTCTGGGGCTCTCATAACTATTGAAATCTTCTGAGGTTTTGGACTTTCCCTGGCCAACAGAAGAATTGAAAGCTAGTATTGTCTTTTAGAAGAAACGTGCTTTTAATAAAAACCTGTCTGATATAAATTATAAATGAAGCTAATATGCTAGGCTGGGCTGCTGTAAAATTATTTTCAACATTGCATTCATTGTGTCAACCAGATCTCTGGCTCCAAATAGGCTGTTCCTGTAAAAATTTCATTTCAGCTGTCAGGGTAATCAAAATGGCTTAAAAAGCTTTCCTTGAATACTGAATTGAAATAAAATAATAAAATTCACTATCAAATGTCAGATTCTATAGAAGGAATGTACTATATATGGGCAGGTTTTGCTTTTTCAGAAAGCCAATTTTATTAAAATCTTCACTTTGATATAATTTTAAAGTAACTATTCCTGACATGGGCAATTCCTGAATAAATAAATCAAGGGAATTTTCAGATTTGGGAGTGCATAATTAAACACACAAAATGCAGAACAACATTTCATTTATTTAAATTATCTTGATGTCACAGTTTATGTTGTGTAATGGTATCTTTATAATGTTGTTGGATTGTATAGGCAGAGAAATAAAATGATGGCTACAAGTTTTATCTTTAAAAATTTAGACACTACAGATCTCTATTTCTAAGACACCACAAGCTCTAGATAGATGTCTGTAAGTGACATGGTCTTATTATTCTATGACAGAATAAAATTGTTGTTGAATTTGGGGATGACACACATGTGGAAAAGAGAAATAAATTTTGGAGAGAACTCGCTGAGTAGTCCAAGGGCTATGCAAAATATTGTTCAAAAGAAGCTTCTGTTTTAAAAGAATACCTAGCTTAGTTAAAAACTAAAGCAACCCAAGAACATAAGGCCAGATCTTTTGAGAAATATTGTGGGGATAAAAGTATCAGGTTGGCTATTGTGTGAGTTTCCCACTCTAGATCAGAAGGGTGGACCCTTTTCGTCCTACTCATGCCTCTTCTTCATTGAAAGCCTCTTGGTATCCTTCCCATCTGTCCCCAGGCTTCTATTTCTGACTGTTGCTGTATTAGCACCTCAGAATTCCCTCCTGTTCTTGGTGTTCATTTATTCATCTATCTTCCTATCCGATAACCTTTTGTTGAGCACTTTATAGGATATTAACTGTAGAAGACTTGATAAAGTTGGGAATGAGTGTGATCTACGTCACCTAATCACTTAGACATAGGGAAAACTTCAGGGAAAAAATGAATTGATTGATTCATCAATTTTCAGGATCTTGGTCTTGCGATTGTTCATTTCTTTTGACTACCTTTATGAATTGGTCACTGTGTCAGGCATTGGCAGGGTATTATGATAAAGCAGACATCAATTAGGAAATTTTAAATAGGGATCAGTTAGTTGGGATGAAAATTAGGGATGTGGGGAGAGAGAGAGAGAGGCTAGGCTGGGAAAAAAGGGGCTAGACAGAGTTGCAAGGTGACTGAAAAAAATTCCATCACCATTTCATATGCCTAATATCTGTTATTAAGTGTCCCCTCAAATTTATAGGATATTATCTTGCTTTGTAACTAGTAAAGGGCCCTCCCTTTACAACCTTATTCCCACTCTGCACTGTGGGACCATGACTGTCTCTCTAATCTCTAGATTCAACCTTCCTGCTATGTCTCCTCTGTAAGTCCTGTACCCCACTCTTTTGTGGCAGAGTCCTGTCCCAAGGGCTAGCCTTCCCACCTGGATTAACTAATGGAGATACAGAAAAGAGACTGTCCTCCCTGAAGGCAACTCTGCAACTGTAGTGGCTCCCGTGGAATTTACCAGATAGATGGGGCTTTCATGACCACACAAACATACCATGTAAGTGGTTATCTTGATATGAGCTTTGCAGAAATAACACTCCCAATTCAGGAGCAGCCTGTAAATGGTTCTTGCCCAAGTTCCTCTATAGTAAATGGCAGGAAGAGCACGCGGAGATTCAGCTGCAAGTGTCTTCCATTAGGTGTGGGACAGTGAATTCAGTTACATCATCAGTAGAACAGATTGCAAAAAAAAAAATGGCCTCAATAGTTTTCAGCTCCTCTCATCAACAGATGGCATGTACTTCTCCTATTCTTGAAATAGAGACTGGGCTTGGGACTTGCTTTGACCAGTGGACAGTGGTGGAAGTGATTACATCAAGTGAGTTCTAAACCTAAAGAGGCCACGTGGCTTGTGCTTTTGTCTGACTTGGGAACCTGTGATCACTGTGAAGGAACCCAGGTGATCCTGCTGGATGATAAAAGACATGTGGCCCTGTTGTTCCTGCTTGCCAACCACCAAACATGAGTGAGGCCACCCTAGATTATTTAGCCACCAGTTGTCTGTCAGCTGACTCTAAATGCACGCAGAAGTCCAACATGGATTGAATGAGCCAGTTCCAAACAGAACAACCAGCCAACTCCCAGAATCATGAGCTAAATAATTGGTAGTTGTTTTAAATCACTAGGTTTTGGGTGGTTAGTTGTTTACTCAGAAAAAGCTAATTGATATAAGCAGTCATATTAGATGATTTTTATCCTATTTTAGAATGGAGATGATGAAATGGATTCATCAATAAAATGAAAACTTATAAAATTTGACTTTGTGGCCCAAATGGAGAATAAGGGAAGAAAAAAAAATACAAAGATGTAGATATCTAAAACTACTAAGAAAGCACATTGCTTGCCAGCATTTGCTGTGAAAAATTCAGAGTATTTGAATGGGTCTAAGTATTTGAAACATGCCTACTGGTATGAAGGAATACAGCTCTGATTTTAGAAGGTAGTCTACTTTTGTGGCATATGTTCAGATCAAACTAAGATTTAGGGGTGGTGACCTTGCCTGGTATCTGTTTGTGTGATGTACCTGAAAAGAGGGAGGGAAGTTCTTGGTTACTTTGTATAACCTGAATGTAGTTGGGGTCTCATATGGTTCTGTCTCTGAGCAGTGTTACTTTCAAAGAAACAGCATTGTGGCAGAAAAACATAACTGATAGAAATTCACATCTGTACTCAGTGTCTTAAAAAAATGCCAACGGGAGAACACGTTCTAATTGCCAGCAAAATTTAAAAGAGCATCTTTTTTAGACATCTTTATTGCTCTCAATCTTTCTAGTATGCTCTTCGGTGACACTTCCAAGAACTATTTCTGGAAGTAGTTCGTGAAAATATAAAATGTTCTTTTCTCATGTTTTTTCTTTAGTCTTTGAAAACTCTTGCCTGAAACCAAAATGCGTGGCTCTTTTGTCTCAAGTCTATAGCTAAGAACCTCTTTTTTGTCCCCTCATCTAAACTTTCTCCTCACCACTGTGATACTCCCTCATTCACTCTCTTTTTCATCCCTGAGTTGTTTATGCACAGTGATGCCTTCCGAAATATGGACTAGTATGATCTAAATATACTTATTAAGTCGCATTTCTGGAACAAAATTTGAAATGATGTGAACCTCCCCAAATGAGGAAAATAAATCAATCACATATGTTTAAAACTGACAGACTGAGTGAATTGGAAACTCTGCTGTTGCTATAGTGGCTGATAAACAGAACTACACGATACTGTTTTTTGTTCTATGGAAACAGGATTCTTGAATTATAGAAGTTTGAGTTATGAAAGGTGTTCTGGAAGACACCCTAGCATAAACTGACTTTGACATTCATCCTGTTGTGTTTGCTTTCATGCCTGAGTTGAGGGGAAAGGGGATAGGAAAACTGGGAAAGGGGGGGGGAGTCAAATTTTGAATACTCACAAGAAGGAGAGAACCAGACACTGGATGAGCTACTTTAGAATCCAGGTGACAACAGGCATCGCTGTGAAAGGACAACAGCCAGTGTTCCCACTTCTCCATGACATCCAGGACCACTATAGCATTTTCAAAAGTGGTAACTGTGGGACCATGAAGAGACATGGTAAAGGGAGTCCCAAGTTGTCCATCAGCAAGTCAGCATTGAGGCCCCCTTCTTCGTGGCTGCGCTAGCAAG
The DNA here is from genome assembly GCF_014176215.1 of Rousettus aegyptiacus. Classification (NCBI taxonomy): domain Eukaryota; kingdom Metazoa; phylum Chordata; class Mammalia; order Chiroptera; family Pteropodidae; genus Rousettus; species Rousettus aegyptiacus. Next base: position 4,833,000 of record NW_023416312.1, on the reverse strand, counting down.
GACATTGATGGAGGGATCTAGGTGGGAGAGAGAGGACTTTGAGGATGACAGGTACTGACTGACTGTGTCTGATACGCTGGTTCACAGGCATAGGAGAAGCAGCTTTTGAAAATGTTTAGAGATATTTTGGGGTGGGAGGATTTTTTTTGGAGCCTCTATGTGAGCAGAAATAGATAAATGAAAGAATTTTTGAGATGCTGATGATAATCTGAATTTTTGGACAGGTTGCTTTGACCTTGGGGCTCTTCTACCTATACATACTGGTATGGTGGCTTTGTTCCTTATTCTCTTTGCGGACTTAGGTTATTTACTTAACTCCCTAAACCCCAGATTCCTTATTTATAGCATGGAGGAAATAATACCTTACTTTGTGAGATTTTTTTTTTTTTTTTTTTTTTTGGCTAGGATTCAATGAGCAGCTGCAGGGAAGGGGGGATTTACCAGGGTACCTGGCCTACATTGTTAGTGCTCAATAAATGTGAGCTATCTATCATTGTGTTATCACATCCACAGTCTGAAGCATCCTTCAGTTTCATAGAACCCTTGGAGTTGCTAACATGTTCACTGACTAGACTACCTTTATATCATTGGTAACTTCTGGGTCTTGGATCCTTTCTAATCTTAATGACTCATGTAGTATACACAGTTAATGACTTCTTCTTAATCTCAGGCCCTCTGTAAAGGGAACTGCCATGGCAGCCAGCATTTTCTAATTTTCTACATCTTTGGGGAAAACAGTAACTTCTTACTCAGGAGAGATGGTATTTTTTCAGGCAAGATCAGCCATTCTGAGAGAGGAGAATTTATTCATATCTTCTTGTTCACTGACCTTTTGCAGGAAATTGCTGCTATTTTCTTTCTTTATTAAATGGCAGAAGAATTCTGTAAAAGCAATTAGTGGAAGTATTTAATTTTAACGATATTAAAGCCAAACTTTCTATCTTCATTATAGTCAAAAAGGCAGTTTGAGTGAATCCTCGACAGTATGACTAGGGGTTTCTGTGAACCAGATGGGAATATGGGAGGAGACCAAGTTCTGGGCCATGGGTGCCTTTCTCTGACTCAATGGGGACCCTAGAGAGTCTGTGCATATTTCCTTGCTATGGCTCTCAGTGCTCCAAAGTCGAGAATTCCAAGTGCTCTTTCTAATCAAGGAGAGGTCAATGGAGATTGGGGTGATTGCTTATAGCAAAAGGACCCGTAAAATAATAATACCATAGATTGCATTATAGTTTTCAGTCCATAAAATGTTTTTATTTATAATATTTCATTTAATCATGTTATCACTCCATTCTAAAGGTGAGGAAGCAGGTTCAGAGAGTGAAGTGGTTTGCTAGAGTCAAATGGTGGAGCCAGGGGCTGTATCATCCAACTCCGAGACCACGGTATGGGTCAAAACTTTCTTCCTCAGGTCTTCCCTATCCACTGTGGCGGGTTTGGTGATTGGAAAGAGTGAGGCTTTATCTGTGTCCTCACTGGAGGCTGTGATGGAGAACAGGACACAACTTTATATATTTTCATGAAAGGCTCAGTGTCCAGGGTGGGATATTCTTTTTTTGTGGAAAAAAAAATACACATAGCATTTCTTCTATGGTTCCTGATTCTTTGCTTGAAGTATGGGCCTTCTCATCAATTGGAGTAATGAAAGGCACTCTCTCATTGCATATAACAACACGATTCTTCCACAGTTTTTTTAATTGCACTAATTATTTCCCATTATGAGTTTATTTTTTTCTGAGTCTTTTCCTCAAGAAGCTTCTATAATTTCATCTCCAATTATTATATTGTAAGAAGTAGCTCTCCAGTAGCACCATGGAATAGATGGATACTGTGTCATTTTGAACTATCATGTAAATCATCCTCCAATGTTTGTTTGGGATGAAAAAAACTGGTTGCTGATTGGAGTTGGATGCATGGCATGAGTAGCTTAGATCTTTAATTATGATGAAACAACATTGTCATTATTTTCCTACTGTAGAGTTATCTCCCTCATTTACTCTCTATTTCAAGCTTACCACTGAGCAGTTTTTCCTCTGGAAACTTTCCTGGCTCTCCCACTTCCTTTCCTTCCCACCATAATCCCATCATAATCAACAGCCATCTTCGATCCACAGTGTATCATTTGCCTCCTTTCCACCTTCTTAGTTTCTCGTCTTTAGTCCAATGCATTCTACACATAGTGGCACGAATACTTTCTTCAGCTTTATTTAGATGAAGCTGTTGCCATTCTAAGAAGTCCAGAATAACTATCGATTGCCTCCTGAACAAGATTAAACCTCCTAATTATATACTCTTAAAGTCCTCAGCCTGTAAACTCCTCTGTTTAATGGCCTCCTTGTCTGCCCCAGTCCACCTGGACATCCTGCTCCAGCAGCAGAAGCCCATATGCACTTTTTACCCATAGTGCATATTTACACCCTCTATTAACCCATTAACCTTTGAATATCCCACCTTTCCTGTTTAGAATGCCACCCCACTTCATTTTACCAAAAAAAAAAAAATTTTAACTTTTTAACTCAGTGTTCATCAAATCAATTTTACCACAGAACACTTTTATTCACAAGATAGCTATTAAAACTGTGCTAGATAGCTCTGTCTACCCTTTGCTCCTCCAGGTCCATCCTCAACCCTTCTCCATTCTGCTATATGCTCACGGGGGAGGCCAATCTGTAAGAACCACTTCAACAGGTCCCCCTTGACCTCTGTCTTGGTTAGTTTTATGTGTCAACTTGGCTTGGCTATAGTACCACTTATTTAATAAAACATGAATCTGGGAATTGTTCTGAAGGTATTTTGTAGATGTGATTAGCATCTATAAAATCAGTACACTTTAAGTAAAGCAGATTACCCTCCACAATGTACGTGGGCCTCATCAAATCAATTGAAGACCTTAAGAGCAAAAACATTTCCCCAAGAAGAAATTGTACTTTAGGTTACCAATATCGACCGCCCCCTCAATTGCATAAGTCAGTTCTTTAAAATTAATCTCCCTTGTCTCTCTATTTCTCTTTCTCTCTTTCTCTAAATATTTGTTCTGTCTGTCTGGAGAACTGTGCTGGTCCACCCTAACTTTTGGGTTGGTTTGGCCAATGAGGCCTACTTGCAGATGATGAGAGGAAGGACAGTGGGGTTAGGGTATCATTCCATGGGTCACACTCTACTGAATTGCTTAGAGTTAACTGTATCTGTGAACAGAAATCCCAGCTCTTATTGGGAGCCTTCTCCCTCTGTGTCTCTCCTTGATTCTGGGTTTAGTAAACCACTCCACTTTCTTTCCCCTTGGGGCCTAGGGTTTATCACAGCTCACTGCTGTTGCTAGACCTGGTGTCCTTGACTATGTTTTGTGGTTTACCTATGCTCTGCCCACCTCTTTGTGAATAGCCTGTTGTTAATCTTCCTCAAATTGCCCAATTTGAATGTATTGTTTGTTTACCGACATTGACTGCTATAATATCTCAGAATTAGGGTTCCAAGGAACACACTTTGGGAAACTGTGCTTTAACTTCAACCTTTCTCTTATTAGGGTGGCAAAGTCGTAGGGTTCACTGTATCCCAAAACAGCCTGGGATAGGTCAGGACAGACTTCATAGAAAAAAAGATTTGTGGGTTAGAAGTTAAACCATGGATATGTTTAATTCAGCTGGAGAGAAGGTGGGTGTGGCAACAGAGAGTAAAAGCTAACATTTGTGGACTTGACAATTAATTGTAAAATGCTTTTCTACATATTTTATCTCATTTGATCCTCCCAACAATTGTATGAGGTAGGCAATTATCCTGTGTCACAGATAATCAAGGACCCGAGCAAATGAGCGGAGTGTGTTCAGGGTTGCAAGAGAAATTTTTCCAATTAAAATGAAGAGTTCTTGATGAAAATTAGGGAAGAACTAGGTTTTCTTAGGTCAGGCAAGGGCCCAATTATGTGTGATCCTTAAGGTGGAGGTGAGGAGTTTGATTTGATGCAAGAGGCTATAGAGAGCTTTTGAAGGATTATTTTAAAACCTTTAATTGACTATATGAATAATACATGTTCAGGGTAGAATATTTATGAAAGTAACATATAAAGAAGAAAATTATTGTCACTCATAATTTTATCATCAAATGATATTCTGTTTTTTTTCTCTGAAAACATTTATAGAATTGTTCACTGTTTTATTCATCTGACTCAGAGTTTCAACTGTGGCACTATTGACATTTGGGCAGGATAATGCTTTGCTATGTAATAAAGGATGCTTAGCAGCATCCCTGGCCTCTACCCACTTAGATGCCCATAGCATCTCTCTCTGCAGTTGTAACAACCACAAATGTCTCCAGACGTTGCTGAATGTCCCTTGGTGCATAGAATCATCCCTGTTTGAGAATATTTTATATAACTTTATGAGTATTTTTTCCCATAGCATTAATAATTATTGAAAAATCCATGCGATGGATATGTCATATTTTCTTTACTTATGGATTTCTGTTGGGTGTTTCATCTGTTGTATACATATATTACTATCACAAACAGCAGAATAATGAGTCTCCTTGCATCTTTAGTCAGATCTCTGATTATCTCCTTAGGATTAATTCCTAGAAGTGCATTTCTGAGTCAAAGGGTGTGGATATTTCAGGGCTCTTGATATATATTTCAGAAAAAGTGATTTCCAGAATGATTGTACAAATATACACATGCGCTAGCCAGTGATGGATGTGTAGTCCATCTTATCAACCCTTGGAAGGGCCAAAGATTATTTTTAGAAACACTTCTGGTAGAATCATAATAAAAAATAAAAAGATATCCTGCTTTAATTTGTACTTTTTGATGTTTGATAAAGTTTCCCATGGGTAGCTTAGACATTTTACTTCTTACCTACCTTATAAGTGGTTTTTATTTCCTTTTTAAAATTTTGTTTACTTCCTCTTACCTAACTTATAAATTGTTGGATATTTTAACCATTAAGAGGGCAGTGTTTATAAAAAACATCAGCTGGCCTTCGTTTCGAGGGACTATGCTGATTTTAATTTCTTTTTCTCAGGGGTCTAGTTTTCCCAATTTTTAGCTCAGATGCAATTTCTTGATCACATCAGAAAAACTTTGTGAAGAAAATCTAACTTTTTCCTTCAAAGAAGCATGGAGAGAAAAAAAGAAAAAGAAAAGACTTACTGATAGACTTCAGTTTTCTAGTTTACAATCCCAAAGTGGCCCTTTACCAAGCTGAGTCTGTGCCAGTGTTTTCTCATTAGTATTACAAAACAAATTGTCATTCACTGCTGTGCTCTCCTGGGGATATAAAACTAGAACTGGAATTCAGTCCCAGCCCTTCCCTCAACAACTTCGTAGTCTTGGGCAAATTTCTTCACTTTCTTGAACCTTACTCTTCTCATTTGTAAAATAATATGGTAAGAGATGATGATCTCTCAGGGACTTTAGAATTCTATAAATTTGTGTTCCTATGATGGGAAGAAAAGAAATAACTCAAAAGCAACAACTTGGGGACCTGGAATTTTATTTTGGATAGAGAAGGAGGAAGAATGCAATTCTAAAATAATATAATTTAAAAAATGGTGAAATAGGGCACCTCTATTTTATTTCAATTATTAATAAACCTTAACTTCTGTTACCTTTTATTATTCTTCAGCCCTTTTGTTCACCAACAGTGGGAATTTTACTAAAGTACCAAATATTACAAGGGCAGAGGTAGAACGTGAGTTTTCACATAGGGCTGTTGTGGAGGCAGAGAAAGTCACAAGATTGGCTTTGCCAGTCATATAGATCATTGTTATGTATACATGTTACAATTAATATATATGTAATACATAACAATGTAACAAATTTATTTTATATATACATCTGTGTTTATCTTTTTATCTGTTTATCTGTCATCTTTCCATCCATATATCTGCTTATTGAGTGTCTTTCCCAACACAAGGGAAATTCCATGAGGGAAGAGACTTTGTGTCTCTCGTGTCCATCATGGGATCCTCAATTATACCTCAGTAAACCTGGGAAAAAACATATGAATGAGTGAAATGGACATCTCTGCAGCATGTACACATTTAATTTATAAATACAACTTACTCAGAGGCACAAGTGCTTCTTGCTCATAGTTTTGTGTCCATGGAGCTTGAAGAACCCTGATCATGTTACTCAAAATGTGCCCTCTGCAGAGAACCCCAGCATATGTAGCTATTTTTAATTTAACTAAAAGAATGAAATCAATCATTTGTGAATGATTGACTGAAGGAATGAACATAGAAATGACAAAAACCGAAGGAATAAATGAGCTCACACACAGGTAAAATGACTTTGGCTAAAAAAATAATTTCGAAGAAGAGTTTGGATTGTATGCTTTTCCTTTGCCATCGTTTAAATGCTTTTTTTCAAATATGTTTTTATGAAGATAATTTTGAAAACAAACTCTTTACAATGTGATTATCGTTTATTAGTGCAGAGATTCGTGAAAACAGATGCTATCAAAATTTTTTTATCATTTTGGATGCAGATTAATACATATTCACAAGTACACAAGAAGTATGATGACATTACAGATGCAGATATATAAATAAAATTGTAGATATAGATACAGAATAGGGAGCCCAGTTGTAGACCGTATAACAATAAGAACCACTGAGCTTCATTTGCTGTTTCACTTGTAAAATGAGAATGGAATTTTGTCAAAGATGGTGAAGAAATAGCTATGATGACAATGATTTCAAAGCATTTGCAAAGTATACATAGATTTTGTGAAATTATCATGACAGTAGCAAGCAGACTTTCAAACTTATGTTGGAGAACTCCGTTTTGCTGTGAAGTTATAGACAAGCAATTCTAAAGAGTACTAGACTTGGACACTATGTAATTGTCTGTAAAATTTGTTCAAGGAGTCCAGCAAGGCTGAGCCATTTGAAGTGTAGGACTGTAAGTTTGCTAATTATTTCCAAGGTGTATGGGCAGTCAAATAAATACTCAAAAGTAATAAGATAAAGGGAATAGATTTAAATAACACATTTTCTTTAGAGACAAACTTCTTCAGTCCTTAAACAAGTTATGTTACTGCTTTTTAAAATGAATTACCATTTCCTGTGGTAATTGAAGGCAATTTGCAGCATTTAACAAGCGCTCACAATGTACATTTGGCAGTGAACTTCTACTTATAAGACGTAGTCCTCAAAAAGCTTTCATTCAGCCTGTTTTGAGCTTGTAATGACAACAGCGACTACAGATAATTATTTGTGACAGAAACTAGTGGGTTCTTTGCCACACTTGTTTCTGCATAGACACACAGCTGGACTGCATTTCCCAGTTTCCCTTGCAGTTAGGTACAGTTAGATGTGACTGAGGGCTCGCCAGTTCAACTTGGGAGGAAGCTACGTGGTTCACTTTCAGGCTTGACTCATTGCGAAGTCCAATGTGATACTCTAAGGTGGCAAAGTCTTTTTCAGCCTGAAGCCATGGGATATTCTGTGGAGCAGAGACCCAACCCATATCCCCAACTTCAAGGTGACTGGACTTTATTTGATCAGCTGTGATTGTTTAAGTCATTGAGATTTCAGGGTGACTAACATTACCCTTGACTAACGTATAGGATAGAGAATGGAAACACTCTAGAACAGAAGCATCAGAAACATATAACTGATCATTACAATTGTAAAAATAGAAATAACAGAAGTATGAAAGCTTGCTTGATCTCTTATTGTAGTGATGTGGGCTAGTCTATTTTCAAACTATTATGCAGCAGCTGCCCTCATGCCCGGAATTAATTGAAGTGGGGCCTTAATAAGAACGAACAAAAATAACCAATCTGACTCTAAAAAATTCCAGTTAAAAAATGTTAATTAATGAAAAAGGAAGGACACTTTCTTATCAATAATTCAATGACAAAGAGATTTTATTACTTCTGTACTTGCTGTGGTAACTTATTAAAGGTGGTGGGGCAGGGAGAGGGAAGAGAAAGAAAGTAGAGATGTGTAAGGGGACAGCTATTAGCTTTCTCTAATTGGATTTTCTGGCCCAGGACTTGACCTAACAATGTTGAGTGGGTCATGTAGGGTGTGAGCACTCAGGAGAGGAGCTCTTTGCTGGTCTAGGGCAAATATCCTTAGCAACCATTGCAAGAAGAAGCCTTGTGTACTCCAGAGCGAGAAATCCTTCCTCGATTATCATGAAAATGCAGGACGGTGGGAAAGAATGAGAAATATAATGAACAGAATGATATAACATCAAAACCTGCTTTCCAGAGCTATCAGGCAAGAAAAAGAGAGGAAAAGCATCTTTCATGTTGAATGAAAATAGAGCATCTCTTCTACAACTCTTACGATTGATAGCATCAAAGCTTCTCTTATTTTAATATAATTATATTAGAAAGCTCTGTGGATACATAAATCATATGATTATAACTGGGATAACCAAGTAACTTATAGTCCAAACCAGGAAGGTAGAAAGGTCTAAAATAAATGAAATGTTTATTTATTGACCAATGATGTGGTTTTGTTATACTGTTGGATCTAAAATAGTTTTATTAGAACTAAATTTCTTGCACAGTGAAGGAAACCATCAACAAAATGTAAAGAAAACCTACTGATTGAGAGCAGATATTTGCCTATGATGTATCTGATTAGGGGTTAATATTCAAAATTTATAAAAAATTCTTACAACTTAACAACAACAATGACATAAATCCAACTAAAAAATGGACAGAAAACCTCAGTAAGTATTTCTCCAAAGAGGACATGCTGATGGCTAATAGGTAAATGAAAAAATGCCCAAGATCACTAATTATTAGAGAAATGGCAAATTGAAATCACAAGGAGATATCACCTCACACCTGTCAGAATGGCTATCATCAATAAATCAATAAAACAAGTGTTGACAAGGATGTGGAGAAAAGGGATCCCTCATACACTTACTGGGATTACATAATGGTACAGCCACTGTGGAAAACAGTTTGGAGTTTTCTCAAAAAAATTAAAATTAGAACAACCTTTTGACCCTGCAATTCCATTTTTGGATATTTATCGGAAGAAAATAAAAACACTAATTTGTAAAGATCTATGCACCCCAGTGTTCAAGGCAGTGCTATTCACAATAGCCAAGATGTGGAAGCAACCTAAGTGCCTATCATGAGACAACTGGGTAAAGAAGTCATGGTACATGTACACAATGGAATGTTACTCAGCCATTAAAAAAAATGAAATCCTAACATTTACAAAGACATGAATGGACTTAGAGGGTATTATGCTGTGTGAAATAAATCAGAGATAGAAAAATACCATGCAATCTCACTTATATGCAGAATCTAAGGAACAAACTAAATGGAAACGGACCTATAGATACAGATGACAATCTGGTGATTGCCAGAGGGAAAGGGGCTTGGGAGGCTGGGTGAAAAGGTGAAGGGATGAAGAAGTACAAATGAATAGTTTATAAAATAGTCACTGGGATGTAGAGTACAGCATAGGGAATATAGTCAATATTATTGAAATGCCAGTGTATAGAGTCAGATGGTGTAGAGTAATCATAATCACTTCATAAATTGTATAAATGTCTAACCAATTTACTATATACTCGAAACTAATAAAAATTAAATCTTTCAAAAATAAAAATATAATTGTATACATATTAAAACAAAATGAAAACATTTTCATAATGATAATTTTGACATTAAATAACAGACAGAATAGTTATTCTTGTACATATTTACACATTTTTTCCATTGAGGTATAATAGACCTAATAGTTCCAGGTATATGATATAATTCAATATTTGTAATTTACACATTTTTATTAGTTTCTAAGCTGTATCTCTTCTGTAAGGCTGTGTCACCGATGTTTATCCAAAGGGTGCATTTTAATATAGTTTATTGGTTTTAATTATTTTTTCATATAATTGGCTGTAATTTTCTTTATGGTTACATTTATGTGGTTGATAATTTGATTTGTTGACACATCAATTAACTCTTTATCTCTGGACCATAATATTTTTAATTGAGAATTTACTCTCTTTGCAAAGATTCTGAGCAAATTCTGCTCAATAGGGGATACTCTCATCTCTATTTTTGTGACTATTGAAACGTGTAACTATTTAAGCCCAAGTAATTTTTACAGGTAGTATTATTTTGCTTCTAGGTACCTTCAAATATTTTATGATAAAACTTATCTAAAGAATTGTCTCTTTTTCTGATTTTCTTCAATGTCACCAAATGTATATGCTGTAAAGTTGGAAGCTTTATCAATTTGAATGTATTTCATGAAGAATATATGGACTATGGACTCATACAGATAATAATAAGAGTGCCACCCAAAGGGTCTTCCTCCAGCCATATATTCCAAAGCACAATGATAAAATCTCAAAGTTAAATTGTGTACATGGTCTGAGGTTTCCTCATTTATTTTGTTTGATTTCTCACTTGCCTATGTATAGATATGTATTAATGACTCTGTCTGCAAGCTTTATTTCAATCTCTACAGTTTGTTAAAAGCTTAAATATTTTGGTTCCTTTTTTGTAGAATTCTTTGATTAAAGATTTTCAAAGGTTTTGGAAAAATACAACCAAAATTTAAAGAACTCTTAGCACACTCACAGAAATCCTATACCATTGGAAGACTCAAAAACTCAATCATTTCTGAAATCTGATGGATGAGGGTAGCAAAGAAAGAATGTATTGTTGTTCTGATTATTATTAATATTTTTGTGTTCACATTGTCTTTGTCACAAAAATTTTGTAGTTCAGTGACTGTACGTATATGGAGAAATTTGAAATTTTGACAGCTATAGCATCTATTTAGATTAGCAGACTACTCCTACTTATGTGAGCACAATCATGAATAATGCATGCAGCAAATCAATTCCAAGAACCTATTTTCTCTATAGGTTTCTTAATGAAATCATACCATTGTTTGTATCACATCACTGTCCTCCATGAAATAAAAAATTATATATGTTTCACAAAAACAAATACTATTACCTTTCATATTGAACTTTTATAACTGATTTTGTAATGGCATTCACATCAGATGTTTAACTTTCAGCAGAATGAACATCTAAGCTTTACTTTGATTTCATGACATGGATGGAAAAATGAAATCATCATTGATATTAAGTGATTTCCCATCTGAAAAATCTGAAATCATTGATAGAAATCTGGCATTGCTTAACTGTGAAGTTTTCTGGTAATTGACCTGACCTATTAGCTGGACTGTTATGTGCACCAGAACATTTAGAACTGAAAATGAGCAAATAAATAGTAGTCATTTGGCGAAAATGAATAACTTTGCTGAATAGGGTGCTAGTTCTTCATACCTTTGTTGGTTGCTTGTGTTCAATTAGTATCTTCAGTTATAGACTTTTAAATTGTCACATTTTGAAGCAGATGCTGATGCTTTTTTAGTAGGTTTGGACTTCTGAATTTCAGATAAAAAATGATATCGTAAGGAGTCTGATTGTAGATTGTAAATGCTAACATTTTGTGTGCAAATTACATATTCATCAATACCTTACTTGAGGAAAGGAAAGTCAGTACTTGATTTTTCATTAAACGTGCAGTTGTGAGCTTGCTACGGAAGATTTTATTGCAATGTAAAAAAAAAAACAAACATTGTCAAACAAGAAAATAAATAAATGGTTGAGATTTACCCCATATCATAAATTACAAGAGCACTATAAAAAGAACATTTGGACTACTCTCCACATGGTCTATAGAAGAATTATTGTCCAGCCTCTATTTCCCACATATATTTTACATAGTCTTAGCCTGAATTGGCTTGTGTTCCCACCAGTACTGCTAACTGGTGACCTGATTTGTTTGTGTATTTCTCAGGCTGATAAGGGACTGAGATGCACTACTAGATGTCTCATCATGTGACTAGTGGAGCAAGCAGCATCAAATGTTTGACTTGCCACCACCACCTGGTTCTGGAACGGATTAGCTGTCCAAGGAAGGTTGTTCTCAAAGAAGCCATATCTTTGTACTTCTCCCATCAAGAGATGGAGCCTGTTTCGTCTTCTCTTGACTCTGGGATAGCCCTGTGACTTCTTTTGAACAATAGAATGTAGTGGAAGTCTCTTTGTGAGATTTCTGATCAAGGCGTCAAGACCCTTTTACAGCTTCCTCTTTTACTCTATTTGCTGCTCTGAGGATGAGAGGCCACATAGCCCAGGTGTCAACTAGTACCAATTGTCAGACATTAGAGTGAGACCATCTTAGGCCAGTTGTTCACAAAGTGTGGTCTTGTGACTCTTGATGATCCCCGTGATCCTTTCAGGAGTTCCCTAAGGTCAAAACTATTTTCATAGCAATTCTATGACATGTGTCTTCTTTACTCTAATTCTCCCCCAACTACGTATGAGACTTTTCCAGACAATACATGATGTGTGATAGCATCATTCTTTTCATTGATAAAAAATGTACTTATGTATAATGGTTTTTTAAAATTTTCATATTCTAATATGGTAAGTAACAATAGCTGTAACCCAATTAAGTTCAAACCCTTTGTGGTGCGCAACAATTTTTAAGTGTGTAAAGGATACCAAGACTAAAATATTTAATAACCACTACTAGACCATCTATCACCATTTGAGCCCCCAGATGACTCTACCCACATGAGTGACCCCAGATTAGACCAGCAGAAGAACCATTTAGCTGAGCACAGCCCCAAATGCTGTAACACTGACTCATGAGCAAACGAAATGGTTGTTTTAAGTCACTAAGTTTTGGAGTGGCTTGTGAGCCAGTAAAAGATAATTGATGCATTGTTCTCAGGCTCTTGAGAGAAGTGTTAGTGAAGAAAGTCTGTGACAACATTGGAGTAGGAAAACTACAGGTGACAACCACTATAACATGTCTTATAGTTTAGGGACTTTATTCTTTTAGGTTATATGATCCATTAAACAGTAATGATGGACACTACCACTGCCATAAATGTTGGGTTGGTAGGTCACTAAAATATCAATACATTTGGTGAAACTCATCAACCATATAAACGACCTGTAATCATTGGTTGGGTATACAACCAGTGTGGCTTAAACAAATAGTTATCTACTATTATGTATATAACAAAGAATCCAGCTTTGGACAATCTAGGGCTGGTGGATCCATAATGACACATAGGCTCCAGGCTCCATCTCTATCCTCAGTGATCCTCAGTGTGTCATTGCTGCTTCTCCAGCAGTGTGTGCCCACATTGCAGGCAGGAGGAGGGGCAGAGCATAGGGTACGCCTTAATCTGTGTCTGCCCAACTACCACCTATATTTCATTGGCTGAACCGTGTCCATCTGGTCACCCTATCAGCAAGAGAGACTGGGAAATATAGTTTTTAGATGGGCATATTGCCTCTTCCAGCGAAAGCAGAATTCTGTTAGTAAGAAAATGGGGGGAATAAATATTGGATTGGTAAAGGTGGAATTCTGTTTGCTGCCTTTAGGTCTCACTTGCTATTGGGCAAGATCACTGTGAAGCTAGAATTACAAAGTGGTTATCTATTCAACCCGCCTCAGCTGACTTTGCTACACATCACGTTTTTTCATTTTCTGTCCAGTTGTCATGAAGTCATACTGATATATTCATTAAGGGACTGGAGGAATTTACAAGCACCTGGGAGACCTACTTCTCAAAATGTTTATTTGAACGACCATTTAGTGAATTCAAAAGATTGCATTGTAAACAACAATTTGTCTTTTTAGAGGAGCTTGGGGAAAGTTAAGCCATAATGTTTTATTTTGGGGAATTTATATCATCGCATCCCTGGATAGATTTTAACACCACAGAAAGGAAATAAAAACAAGATTTTTTTTCTTGTTATCAGAGCATTTTGAGGGCAATAATATCTTTGAGATCCAGTTTGGGTGGGTTTTCTCTAGTTCCTCTGCAACTGTTACCAAAAGCCTATTGTGACACTGCACAAATCTGTAAGAAAAAAAGATGACAAAACAAAGCAGGGTAATTTCTTGTGTTGGTAATGCACTCCCACTCAAATACAAATTCCCCTCCAAATAAAACCCAGTTAGAGAATGCTTCCCTCCCCTTTACTAGATCAGCACTTCGTCCCACTGCTCTTTTGTCTCATGATTGCTTTGTCTTCTACTAGTCACTTTTGGAGCTATTCCTTCTCTCCATTTCTCTCTCCACTTTACCAAAATAACCTTAAAGGACAGAGAGTAAGACACCCATCATTTAATCTCTCATAGCTTAGACTAGCACTGCCCAGTAGAAAAAGAATGAGTCATTAAATTTTCTTCACACTAAGTGTTCTCATAACTACATTAAAAAAGTAAAAAGAAATAGGTAGTTAATTTTAATAGTATATTTTATATAGGCCATCATATTAAAAAAATGATCGTTTCAACATGTAATCAATATAACACCACTGTTGAGATATTTTACTTCTTTTTTTGTATTAAATATTTGGAATTCAGTGTATCTTACACTAACTTCATATCTCTTTTTGGACTAGGCCCATTTCAAGCAGCCAGCGGTCACTTGGGACAAGTGGCTGCCATATTGATTGGCATAGGTTTAAACAATGCCTTGGGCAATGAGAATACATTATAATCACCAGTAGAATTTTACATAGGCCCCCAAGGAGGCTGTTAAATGCTAGGATTTTAGATGATACTATAGTTACAGATTAATGTGGTCCACGAAGATCTGGCTGTTCCTTTAATATTGTGGCCAGCTTTATGCTACATTAACCAGGCTTAAGAGATTAGAGAGAAATTTTGCTTCTCTGGATTTGTATACTAACTTGACTTCAGAGAACGAACATTGAGTTACTTCATATTACAGATGGAGGTAACTATGGCTTAGATTGGTTAAGTGATTTGTCCCAGGTTACACATCTAGCCAGTGTCAGAGCCAGTACTAGTACCCAGTGATTCATTGAATATTTATTTAATAAATTTATCAGGAGCCCTCTATGTGCAACGTACTGTGCTAGGTGCTTGGGATAAAAAGCTAATAAGACACAGTTCTTGTTCGTGAGAAGTTTATAAGTCAGAGGGGAAGACAAGGAATAGGAATCATGCCCTATAGTATTCTGGGTATTATAAACCTTGTACAGCGAAGCCCCAAAGAGAGAGAAGTGGTAGAAGGGATGAGGTATGGCAATCCTTATGTATCATCCACGTAAGTACCTCTTCACTTCCGAATTCAAAACGTGGGGACCACGTGATTAGATAACACTGTTAAATGTGGAATTTCATTTGTTTTCAACATAGGGATTTTCCTCTGATATCTTTGGGACATGTCTTAGTTTCTTTCTCCAAAAGCATATGCTGAATCAATAGCTTGGGTGATTTAAATGGGAGATGAACTCAGGCTGCACAAGTGAGGGGGAGGGGAGGTGTAAGGCAAAGAAGAGAAAGAAGCAGATAAAGGCTGAGTTAGTATGCACCTTACAGCGGTGGATAATTGGGACTTGATCCTGCTAGGGGTATTAAGAGGCAGTGTAGAATACACTTCAGTTGTCCCAGCCTACAGTGGAGAAGCTAGGGCATTTAGCCACTGACTTTTGTTCCTCTTTGGTTGATTTAACCTAGAGATGTTGAGTATGGGCTGCCCAGTGCACAGGCTGAATGAGCTCCCTCAGTAGCAGGGGAATGTGGGTGCTTGAGGCAGGGAGCTTCCAGGAGGTCCAGGAACCATTTACTGTAACTACAGGTGGGCTGTGAAGTGTGTGGAGGTGAACCTGCTCAGGGCACCAACAGTGTCTGCCACAGGAAATGTCTTCACCTTAATTACTCAGAACCAGTGTTATGTCTTAATATCTTAAGTGCGAGAATGTTTTCTTCTACCATATCTTTTAAGTTTACCGTTTGCCCCAGTTGTCCTGGCTTCTGCTCTACAATGCGTATTTCTAGAGGTTTGCATCTTTGTCCCCATAACTCTAATCTTCTCTTCCATCATTTTCTTCTTTTTGTTCTTTTCCCTCATATTTCGGAATGCTCTTTGTTACTGTTTCTAGGCATTCCTTGAACTCCTGGATTTTGGTTCTTGGTGTCTGGTTGACAAAGAATTGAAGGCAGATGCCCAGCGATTATATGCAAGCTAGCTTAATTAAAAGCGAAACTACATTTTCAGAAGGGAGAGTAGGCTGCCAAGAGCAGTCAGCCTTGAAGACAAAGTACACTCACTCTCAGATAGGAGAGCAGGCAGTCTCAAGCGAGAGTTGCTGCATCGTATCATTATGTGTTTGGGGATTTTGTCCATTAATCTAATGAAGGAGTGAAATATTCATGATTTTAGGTGGTCCCTTCATGGAAAGAAAGTGTTTTTTTCCCTAGTATCAGGGAGATGTCCCTTTTCTTGCCATGTCTGGGGCTTTCTGGAACTGTCATGGTGTCAGATGCATGATGGGTACAGCCTTAACCACAATGCTAATTTATTATAATGATTGTATAATGAAGCAAAGGTGACTTTTAGATTACACCAGCTGTGCTTCTGTGCATGCCTATGTTGGGGATTTTATATTTTCTGCTTTATTTTCTGCTTTAGCAGGAAGTTTTAAACCACGAAACTGCTTCACTATGTCAAAGTTATTTTTCAAGGCTGTTTTTCATTTCAGTGGCTCTGGGGAGGGGTCCTGATATAACCCCTAGCTCATTTTCAAGTTTGCCTTATCCATTTTTAATGTATTTATTCTCTAATGTAGAGTCTACTCTTTTGTTAGCTTCGGTAGATGCTTCTGCCTTTCTTTGTAGTTTCCTTGGATTCTTTTCCATTGTTTCCATTTCTTGTTATTACCCTTGCCTCCTTCTGGTGCATCTATTTTCATGCCAGCCTTCTGCACCTTCATTCCACCTTTCATTGCTTTCTTCATAGAGTTTACATTTTCTTATATAATTTTTGACAGCACAATTTTTTTCTGTTTTCCCATAGTAGCATGTTTCCGAGACCTTTACTGCTCAAACTGCGGTCTGAGCATCACCTGCATTGACATCACTAGAGAGCTTGCTAGAAATGTAGATTTTCAGGCTCCACTCCAGACTTACTGAATCAGAATCTTCATTTTAACAGGACCCGCTGGTGATTTGTAGGTATAATGGGTTGGGGATGTTGAGAAGCATAGATCTTTGGTTCTTTGGAAGATGGTTTGGGGCTGAAGTTAGGAGCACAGACTTCAACCAGCCTTGCCACCAACCAACCACATGACTTTGGAAGATTTAGCTGTCCTTCCCAAACTTCAGTTTCTTCATCACCAGGATGGGAATAATAATTCCTATCTTATGAGGAGGCTCTGAAAATTAAATTCACTAAGTAGAGAAAGTGCCAAGCACAGTAACTGGGACACGATCATTTGAAAAATAGCTGCTATATCATCAATAGCAAAATATTTTTATTGGTCATTCCATGTTGAATTCTTTTTTTCCTTCTGTTAGTTCATCCTTGAAAGAAAGAGATCTAGCCTGCAACAGTCAAGATGGTGCCATTCTCTCTGATTATGTTCATGGACCAACTGAGGGTCATAATTTCTGACTCAGATTTTAACCTAGGGGGTGGGTTGATGGATATGGCCTTTTACCAAATTTCTGGTATATGCATCCCTAAGTGCCTCAGAAAATGATTTCCTGCAGAAAAGGTATGGCTCAGATCTGTTCTCTTTGAGGTTGGGGTAAATATTGGGGATCAGTTATATCACATTCCCACTTGCTTTATCTCTGATTCTGTCCAGTTTCAAAAGACTAGAAAGTGGTCAGTTTCTCAGGTCCGTGTTCTATGGCCCCCAGAATTTCCCCCAGAGAGTGGCAAGTCACTGATTGCTTTGCTCAGCTTCTAGTGCTACTGTGAATCAAAATATTCTGAAGGAATAATGAAAATAGACAATCAGACAGTACTATTAGCTAGCTACCATTACACCTGGCAAGTTCAGAAGTGTTTTACATTTAGGCTGTGCTGACTGTTGGAATTTGAGTTTTATCCATCCCACACATTAATACATTATTTCCTTAAACTGTTTTTCCTAAGCCAAATTGAAATGTTCATATATCAGGTGATGATTTAATATTTCAAGCCATCACATATTGGTGCTAACTGTCATTCAGCAGTTAGGTCTGGGAGCATCTCCATCTTTGTATAGCAGTATTTATGCCATTATTTGAATGTTTTATTATATTTTGTCTTTATTATTTTATAAAAATGTCAGTTAGAGAAGTCTAGGTCTCAAACTCAATACACATCTTTAAGCAGGCTGAGAGATGGTGATCTTTATTTGGATGCACACCAGACTCACACAGATAGACTATGTTAATTGTGAAGAAAATGAATAAAACTAATAAATATATCCAAAGTGCTGAAAATATATTATTGAAAAGTGTGTCAAAATGATCGATGTATTTTTTTTTTCTAACATTTTAAAATTTATCTGAGAATTACATTCTCTTGTAGGGGAAGGAAAATGATTTTTCCTCCACCCTTCTAGGTTCTTGGCTGAGACACTCCTGTAATCAAAGACAGATTAACAGAAGAAAAACAAACAGAAGTTTAATAGCATGGATACCTCCTGTTTCACGGAAGAGAGCCAGGAAAACTAAGTAACTCCTGAAATGGCCCAAGCCACTACCTTAAAAACCATCCCCAGCTAAAGATAAAAGAAGTTGTTGGGCTCCTGGTACAGAGAGGGAGGCACCCTTACAAATGGGGATTTCCCTTAGAAATGTGTGTGTCTCTTACAAAAAGGGTAACTTCTACTCAGTTTTCAGAGCTTCTACTGTTTGCTTTATTTTTTTTTTTAAATTACCTGTTCAAAATAATCATTATGCTAAAGAGACATATTTTGAAGTGGCAAATCCTGCTCTTTTTTATTCTTATGTAATCCTATCATTTGACTTTCCCATATTAGAATTTTTACGTATTGTTAGGATATTTTATATCAAACTATGATGCTGCTATACTGTGATATCATGCAAACATCGTTAGGATTTATTTCCTATTTTTTCTCGAATATAGTTTAAATATTCAAAGAATGGAGATAACTATTAATAAATAAATAATCCTATTCTTTTTTTCCTTCATAAATAGTGAGGCAGGTTAAATAACTATTGTGCTTTTTTGTTGTTGTTGTTGTCCTCGGATACTGCTGCCACTAAATAAGTGACTGAGGGCTCTGTGTATCATTCCAAGTTGTTATTAACCTCATAGCAATCAGGGCACTACCAAAATAGTTTTATGATAGCCCAGAGGCTAATTCATCATTGAATAACTTTTACAGATGGCACAGCTTATCTTTTCCCATTCCGTTTGGGAAAGGCATTTTTAGGTCTCAGATTCCTGGCCAGAAAGTGATTATTTTAGAAAAAATATATAGTATTATCATTTTATGGGCTCAGGTCACAAATCGAAGTCTCTCATTATGAATCTGTGAAAGTCCTTGGTTTCTGAGAATATTTTAATAAACCTAAAGGTGATTGAAAAAATCCTGTTCGTACATTTCAAGGTTATATGTAGAGTGAGGAAGATGTGGTTTTTGCTACTAACCTGCTGTGTGATCTTTGGAGGGTTTACTTAATCTATGGGAGTCCTGGTTTTCTCATATGTAAAGAGGAACCCAATAGGGTTAATTAGATATTCATCTAACAGGTTCATGATTGAACTAAGCCAATTAAACCACTGGTGTATGGTGCTCTTTTAGCAGTTCTTAGTGTCAAAATTTATGATTGAGACCTTAACCTAAGCAGGAATTAGGAGGGCCTTTGGGAGGCGCTCTCGCATCCTATGTCAGTCGCAGAAGCCCTACAGGAAGAATTCTATGTTTACAAGAACTCTATGGTCGTAACAGCCCCTCCTCTTTTCTTCTTCTTCCCTTCTGTAAAAAAAGCTTCTGGCTACTTCTTGCTGCCACTGTGAGCAAGTGGCTCGCTATGGCTGCTGGTACTGAATTGCAATCCTTTCTTTTTCCTTTATGAATACTTTATTCATAAAGTATTGAGACATTTCATTTATTTATTCATAAATCTCATCATTAATGTCATTAATAAGTTTGTTCTGTCAATGAAAAAGGGGCGCTGTCATAAATTTAACTGAAAGTTACCTCACAGGGTGATCTGATCATAAATTCCTGACTGGGCAGGTCATGGTGGGTTTTCATGTCTCAGGCTTCTAACTTCTGTAAGTGAAATGTTTTTAAGTCAGTCCTGTTCATTGCTCTTGTGCATCTAGGGTAACACACCTTTGAAATACCAGAAGTAATCTTCTTTTCCAGACCCCTCAGAAGGTGTAACCACTCTCGTGAGATCACATAATCATGTTAACCATCCTGTACCTTTTCTCCCACTTTCATGTAATCTTCCTTACATTCTTTCCTTATTTCCCAATGCAAAAAAAGAAACTGCAAAACTGTCATTCTCTGCAGTGTTTGAGATCTTGCTTCCCAGCAATTGTTGTCAGTTTGGGCTCAAAGAAACTGTTACAAGTTTGTACGTTTCATACGTCAATATTTCTCAGAAAGCCCACTTGATGAGTTTATTGACTGAATATTCAAGAGTGCAGTGATAGAATGTCTGTGACTAAATATAGATTGTGATCGGGTATAAGTTGCTTCTACAAATGCCTATCTATGTTTCAGGCCCCAAAGGGCATTCAATACTTATATTTTTATGCAGTATATTTTCTTCAAAATAGTTGAATCGTGTTTGATATTATGGGCAATGGAAATTTTGTGATTGCTTTCCAAATGATTAAATAAATAGAAGCTTAGCAATATATAAAATTCTAATTCCAACTCCTACATTTATATTTACCTAGGAACGCTAGAATGATCTTATGAAAACCTTTCTGGACCACGTGTTTGTTGGGTGATAATTCTCCAAGGGCATCATGTATTTCTGCATACCTAATCAAAGGGATCAACAGATTTGCGTTTCAGACTCTTTTCAGGGATGCCTGTATAATCAAAAGCCTTAGAAGATACAGTATCTGCCTCCAAAGTAGAGGGCAGATTTGCTTATTTTCTAGGATAGCAATGATAACGTCTCTCTCCAGAGCAGGTTTAATTAGCCCCTTATCAAAGATTGGCATTTCTAAGGCTTGGATTTCCTCACTGCATGTTCAGGCATCGTTTGGCTGTCATTGCATTACCTTGTGAAAATTGGGACTTGGGGAAACTAGCACAAGTTATCTTATGCTGACTACTGCTTATTGCTGTCCTTTGTCCTTTGTCTTTGACCTAGGGGTCCAATCATTTCATATACATAAAAGACAAAAGATGGCGCTGGTGCCTGAGAAATTTTATGTAGTTACTCTGAGTCTTCGCATCTCCTCTCTTCTTACTCCCCAGCAGGTGGGTGAGAGGGGACAGAGTGGGGACCAAAGGCTAATAATGATAAGACTTTTTAAACCTGTGTGAAGATTAAGGTACATAATTCATGTAAAGCATTAAGTGCAGTATCCGACATGGAATAAATCTTCAATAAAGCATAACTATTTAATTTTTCTTCTGTCCATGAAAGGGCTTTGGGTATATTTTCCCAAGGCTCATCTGAATATGGCTTTGGTTTTCTCTTAATTGGTGGATGCTATGTCTCCATTGATTTCGGTGCTCATTTGAAAATCAGGCCTAAGTTTGTTTTGCCTAAGCAAATACCAGGAATTCCTTTTCGTCTTAGTTATTATGACTATTTGAAACTAATGCCTTTAAGATATTGCACCTCAAACTCCAGCCTGGACAGTTTGCATGTATGGATGTTAGCATTGAGTTTTAAGTTCCTTAATTTTATGTATCAGTTTACTGTAACTAAAGGTTATGAAATATTTTTCTGAGATTCAGATAAATTATCTCTGGTGGCTCTGCCATCAACTGTTATCCTTTTCCCCCAATCCAAGAAAGCAATCTGTTTTTTTGAAAACATTTTTCCCTTAGAAATATCTGTTGACAGCCACTCATTTGCTACACTCTTCAACTTTCATTCATCTCATTCTTTAGTAAAAATAAACAGAAGTGCTGTGTGGTTTATAGAAAAGCAGCCACAAAGAAAGCTCTTTACTCTATTCATGAGATTTTATCCATTTTAAGGTGTTATCCAACACAGATATGTAATCAGCAGCTCAGAAACTTAGCTACCTAAGGAAGGACTGCTTTGTTTTTCCACTCATCCATTGTAGAATTGATTCCAGATTCCATTTAGACCAGTCTTCAATATGAAATGCAATTGTTTGGATTATTCTGATGTCAGTAATGAGATGATTACATTTTTTAGTCAAAAGATTGTGTTTTTAAACAATGTCTCCTTTTCTGCTGTTGCAATACATCTTAGTCAGTTGTGCTTATTTTGAGGAATAAATTATGGCCTTGGGAAAGGGCTGACAAAAACCGAAGAGGAATATTATATTTCTTGGTTCTCTACTTAAGTAAACCAGCTACTTCGTTCTCTCCCTTCGCTCCAAAGTTGTCTTAGTTAGAAATAAATGTTATTCATTTTCAGTAAAAGAGGGTCTCGGGTTTAACCACATCAATGCATGTGATAAATGAAGAACAGAAAGCAGAGAAGAATGCATTTTGGATTCGATTGGTAAAAATTGACAAGCCCTTCCCTTAGATATTGGCTTTGAAACCTCAGGGAAATATGAATAACAAAAGAAAGTTACTTAGCCAAACCTAGAAGGGACTTGGCTAAATTTGAAATAGTTACGTGTAATTAAAGGCCAGTTGACAATTTGTAAAACATCTTTTATGGGCCAGTTTTGACAAAGGTGTTTATTTTTAAAACTGGCTTATTGGGTAAAGATCCTTCCCCAATTGCCATTTAATTCTTTAGCTAGCACGTTCCCCTTCATCTAGCTTGAGTTCCCACTCAGAAACACAAGTGGGAAAGCATGACATTATGACAGGCCAATAATTGGGCACAGGGTGTGCAAATGATGAAGCAGGAACTGTGGCCCTTGTTGGCACATCTTTAAGCCTGTGTTACGTTACTACACTGCTCCACGCAGAGATTCAGAAACTGTTGTCAACGGCTCCTGAATCCATTCTCTTTTCATAGCGTACTAGAATCTACACTCCCAGATTAGGGATTACTCAGGTCCATGTGACAGAAGTTCTCAATGCCATTTGAATAGTTACAGCTTCCAACTTCTTTGCTCAGCCTTTCTTCCTGCTAGCCAGACTTCCAGACTTGTCAGCAACCTGGCTTTAATCACAAGAGATAAGGACTATGCTCTGGGCATATTATCGCCACAGATAAAGGGACCTACGATCCTTCACTGACTTTGTAAAGCACTAAATCATTCCTAGGACCAGGTTCCCCTTTTCAGGACTGTAGCTCATTGGAGTCCTGAGATAATTAAAGGGATATGAGGATCAATTACAAGGGAGTGTTAGAACCGTTATGCAACCAGTGGGCTGCATAGGACCCATGTAAGAATTTAATCCTGTCTCCAGGGTGTGAGTCCTTTATGGATACCTACACAGTTGTCAAGAGTCTTCAGAGCAAGTTAGCTTTAGACAACCTCTTCTATAGTGCATAATAGTGGGGCTATGTGATAATCAGCCTGATGCTGCAGGTGATGATTCAGCTCATCTCCCATGTTCTCTCTATG
Organism: Rousettus aegyptiacus; assembly: GCF_014176215.1. NCBI lineage: Eukaryota > Metazoa > Chordata > Mammalia > Chiroptera > Pteropodidae > Rousettus > Rousettus aegyptiacus. Next base: position 4,809,501 of record NW_023416312.1, on the reverse strand, counting down.
TGCTCTTGGAATCTTATAATCTTCAGCATTTGAAGAATCTGGACTATTTTAGGTATATTGGGTTTTGCAGTCATCCACCATGTCCATAATCGATAGATAAGTAGGCAAATAGAATTTCAGTTAGTTGAGAAGGGAAAAAAGTCAATAGACGTAATCACGAGGAGACTCTGTTTAATAGAAGAGGAAATACAGACTGAAGGGCAGTAGCCTTGTTTAGCACAGTGTGGCCTAGCATGAGTATGTTTTCTGATTCTGGAAGCTACTCCCATTGATGCCATCATAGGCCAAAATGTTAGTTTTTAAAAAATTATTATTATTATTTTTTATCTTGAAATTACAAAGATGGTTAGAGTAAAAGATGGGATCACAACACATTTTTTGAGATAAATATTTTTAAATTAAAAAATTGAGTTTTGATTGCACTTGCATTAAATCTATGTCACGTTGGGAAGAACTGACATCTTTATAATATTCCATCATGACAACTAGGAGTATGACACAATTCTATATATTTAAATCTGTGTTTATATATCTTAGTAAACTTTTATAATTGTTATCATAGGGGTTTTGCATGTTAAGTAAATGGGTATTTTATGTTTTTTGTTGCTCTTGTGTGATCTGTTTTTCAAGTATTTATTCCACTTGGCTATTTTGGGGAAGGAAAATTATTAAGTTTTATGTATCTCCCTTGTGTGTAACCACTTTACTGAACTTCTTTTTCAGTTTAAATAATTTGTAGTGAATTTTATTTTGTTTTACATGTGTATTGGTGTCTTAATTTTCTTTTTGATTTTTCAGTGTTAGCATATAGAAACGCAATTTACTTTTGAATGTTAATTTTGTATCCTGCAATAGGTAGTTTTTTGTTTTTTGTTTTGGTGGTTTAAAGGGATTCCTATATGTAAGATCATGCCACCTGCAAACAGACAATTTTACTTCTTCTTTCCTATTTGAATGCCTTCTATTTCTTTTTCTTGCCCAATGGCTCTGGTTAGGACTTCCAATACTAAGTTGAATAAAAGTGGAAAGAGTCGGCATCCTTGTCTTGCTCCTGGTCTTAGAGGAAAAGCTTTCAGGTTTTTGCCATTTGGTGTGATGTTAACTGTGGGCTTGCTAATCATGGCCTTTATTATATTGAGGTGCATTCCTTCTCTACCTAATTTGTTGACAATTTTTACCATAAAATGTTGTTTAATTTTCTTAGTGCTTTTCCTGCATCTGTTGATATGATCATATGATCATATGATTTTCCCCCTTCATTCTGTTAATGTGGTGTATCATATTGATTGATTTGTATATGTCGAACCATCCTTGCCTCCCAGGCATAAATCCCACTTCATCATAGTGTATGATCGTTTTAATGTACTGTTGAATTTGGTTGACTAATATTTTGTTGACGATTTTTGCATCTATGTTCATCAGATATCGGCCTCAAATGTTCTTTTCTTTCATGTCACATGAGTCATTAAGAAGGATTCTGGAGGAGTCAGAGTAAGGGTCAGAAGGAGTGTGATGATGGAAGCAGAGATTGAGTGATGAACTTTGAAGATAGAGGAAGGGTCCAGGAGCCAAGGAATGCCGACGGCCACTAGCAGGCTAAAGGAAGAAAGGAAATGAACTGTCCCTTAGAGCCTCCAGAAGGAACCTGCCCTACTGGCACCTTGACTTTAGCAAAGCGAAACTGATTTTGGGGTTCTTACCTCTAGTACTGTAAGAGAATAAGTTTGTACTGTTTTAAGCTACCAAATTTGTGGTAATCTGCTACAATCGGAGTAGAAAACTAATACATTTCCTTGCTCGCGGACTGATTTTTATCTCTTAAACATATACTTGCATTCAAATTGTCCTCTTGAGGTTTGCTCATGGGGGGATCCAAACTGTGACACTCACCATCTTCGTCCCTTCTTTTCACCTCATTCCAATCCCACATTGTCTTTTCCTGGACAGTTTTATCAGCAACTATTAAAATATTAAACCCACCACCAATGCACAGCCGTCTTTATTGATTGAATTCTAAGTTATGCTTTCAGTGTGCTCCTCACTTGGTTTTCTTATTCCTCTATACCTACAATATTTTACTCTCTATGAGAGTGTGAAAGGAGATTGTTGTTCAAATGAAGGTAAGTCACTCTTGGAAGTTCAAAGTGATTTGGCATTTATAACTTTCATTTGAACAAAACTTCTTTTTAAATTTTCTTAATGATGATTTTGAAGAATTTTAAGGCACTTATTCACCAGGTGCATTTATTATACTGTATTTATAAAGGAAGGGACGTAAACATCTACTGCATTTATTGAGGATTACTTACAGGGACAGTATCAGTTATAGCTGGCTTAAGCCTAAAGGGAAAAATAAGGGGTATTAAATGGCAATATCGTTGGCAGTGATGAAGAGTCAGACTATAAGCTGGACTTTCAGGAGCGATGTTCAAAGCAAACCATAAAACTGGGTCTTCACACTGCTTCTCTATCACGGTATGAAAGGTGCTTTTTGAATGGGCCACTTCCACCAAAGTGCTGGCTTGGGAGCCACTGCCTCTTCTGTGATAGGGGAGCCACTTCTGCTAAGTCGCAAAAACACAGCCTCAGCTGCTAACATTGGAACTAGGCCTCCTCAACTGTGATCTGCATCCACAAAGTGAATTTCTCACACCTGGCCTCTCTTCCTACTTAACTTGGTTCCAAATCTGCAATATTGGACGAGTGCATCTGTTATGCAGAATCGAAGTCTCATCCACAGTTTTAGTTGTAAGGGAATCTAAAAAAGTCGAGCTGCTTGCTTTCAAGTCTCTGTAATCCAGGAAGGCACAGAAAGGAGTTGGAACAGAGTTGAACAAGCCGGTCCATAAAACCCGCTCCGACCATGTGCTAGCAGTAGTAATAGAGCAACAAGAAAAAAGGTTCTTCTTAGTGTTCCTTGGAATAGAAAACTACATGGCTACAACAGCCCATTCCAGTTCATTAAGATTAATACTGTATTATTACCATTTTTATGTTTGGTTCTCCATTGATTATGCCAATGTTTTGGTAAGCTTTTGTGAGCCCTTTATTTATTTATTTATTTATTTATTTATTTGTTTGTTTGTTTGTTTGTTTATTTTTACGCCTACTGCTCCTGGTCTCCCTAGGTAGTCTCCCATTCAAGTACTAACCCGGCCTGTCCCTGCTTAGCTTCCAAGATCAGATGGGATTGGGCATGTTTAGGGTGGCATGGCCGGAGACCCCTCATTTTTTTTTATAAGCTGACTTATGTCATAAATTGCAACTTTCCTCTCATCTTTCCACATGCCAACTTCAGTGTTTTGGAACCTAGGGGTATTGGATAGTAGTTTTTGGCTGATGATTTTGAGCCTTCCTTCCATAACCACAGGTGAAACTTCTTGTGTTAATGTAGAAATTATTTTGTTGAATTAGATCCCGGGGCTATAAAATCTTGAATTATGCCCAATTACTGTAATTTTTATGAGGTTTGTTATGGTGTGATGCTTTGAGCATCCACAATTCCCGTTCAGAGGAAAGGAGAAATGGTGTGAAAAAGACTTCTTGCTGAAGTTTTGTTTAATTGAAGCTGGGGAACTTCGATTTTGGCTGTCGCTACTTTTTCTTCTTTCTCGTTCCTTAGTGTTAATATCCTGAGTTCTAGTTCCATTAGATGCTGTGATGGGGGAAAAAGCAGTTAAGAACTGCTGTTCAGTTGAAAGAGTTGTTTTGCTTTTGCTCCCCATGAAAAACATTGGGAGACATTTGATAAATTTAGCTCTGTGAAAATAACATTTTAAAGGCAGGTGATTGTTGGCTTTTATAATTTAACTCTTGGATTTTTGTTCGTGTATCTTCAGAGATTTTTGGATTGCAATGAGAAACCAAAATATAACTTTAGGAAGATGGTTTATCCATCAAATAGTTTTGAAAAAAAAAAGTGCTCAGTGAAATTTGAATTGTGAAACTGGGCTTCTTGAAACAGCTCTAAAAGCAAGATGTTTCTCTTCTGAGAGCGTCATCAAAGTTTGTATATTGCAGTAATTTGAATAATGATAGGGGATCTTGGGAAGCCAGCAATGAAATATAAAATAACAAACATCTGGAAAGTTGGCAGGCATGAGTTGGAAGGCTACCTCGTGGAGTGACAGCTGTGCAAGGTAAATGCCAGGGAATCAGGTGGGAGCAGTTATTGTAGGTAGTAGGGCTAGAGGCTATTATCGCATCAAACATTTCCTGACAACAAGACTCAAGGAAAACAAAGATGAATGACTTCAGAGTCTGTGTATATAGTTACTTAGGGGATGTAAAAAAGCATATGATATCTTTAATGTAAGGTAAGATATGAAAAAGATTCTCAGGATGCAAAGATAAAGTGTTATTAATTAGTGTAGATGCAGATGACTACTTTTAACCATGGATGCTGCAGCCATAATGGTAATGAATTTGGGATAGATTTACTTTAATTAGTTAAATTATTAACAAATCAACTCATTAAACAACTCAAGTCAGACATTTCTACCGATTTCTGCTGACCTTATTTTACAAATTTTGAGTGAAGAGACACTGTCTTATTCTTTTGTTATTTTTTTTTCTGTATTGTGTACAATAGGCATGGATGATAACTATTCAGTGAATATTTGAATATTTAACTCCTATTGCAATTCTGAGTATAGAAGCGCTGAATAATTTGATTTCGAGAGCATGTTTATTTATTTACTTACCTACCTATTTATTTATTTGTTTGGTTTTGAAGAAAAAGGTAATACAAATTTGGCCATACTTACCAAACTAATAAATGTATTTATTCTTTGCCCCACCTCTTGACCTTGATCCTGTAGATACAAATGTACATGACAGACAGGCCACATGAACAGGGTTCCTCATTGTAGCCTGGCTTACAACCTGGTGTCCAAGAATACAAGCCTGTGTTGTACATAGCGACACCCAATCATTTATGTATTGTCTAATGCTGTTTTTGTGTTGCAAGGTTGGAGCTTAGTGGTGGCAACAGAGACCATGTGTCCTGGAAAGCCTAAAATAGTTATTATTTGGGTCTTTATTTAAAGAAAAGTTTACTGACCCTCAGCACTAAGTGTTCAATGTAACAAAATCTTATATATGCTTGTATAGTAAGTATGAATACAAATATAAAAGTTTACAAGAAAGCCCAAGCCACAAGTTTCACTCTTGAGGATGCACAAGAAGAATAGTGTTCTCCTTTAGTTTGAGAATCCTCCCGCGCAAGAGAGAAAAGACAGAAGGCAAGGTTGTTTATTATTAATTTATTTGGCAAGAATTCATCGGGCGTATACTCTGGGGAAACTACTCCTGGGAGTAGTTTCAAGATGCAAAGTAGTTGCAAGATGCAAAGCATGATCATTCTTGGGGGCTCACGGTCTATCTAACAAAGGAGTCAGACATGTTAAATAATTACAATACACAACGATGAGTGCTGTAAGAAAGAAGAAAAGGTGCCATGGGAGCCAAAGCAGCAGCAGAAAATTTGTGAATCTGCCCAAGGCCTTAAAAAAGTGCATCATAACTGAGATAAGGTATTTACAAAAGGGAGTCATGTTGAAATCAAAATTGCCGGTGGGACATGTTTTACACTTTCTGAGGAAATGAGAACGGTGAAAGAGCATTTGTCTAATTCAAAACCGAGACAAAATGTTTAGGCCCAAGAATATTACTGTACCTTGTCTTTTTTTTCCCCCCTCACAGTTCTAACTTTATGCAGTTAGATTTGTTTTTTGAATTCTGACCTATTAAGACTTTTGCAGGGGATCATTTGATGCTTCATGAGAATAAAATCTACATCTTACTGTCATATGCACTTTTCACTGAAGCAAAATTTATTTGCCTCTTTTGGTTCACTACAGGTTTAGTACATAAGACAATCATAGCATAAGTGTGTTTAACACTGAAGAGAGTATTCATCCATGTGAATGAGGGAGATGAAAAACCACCAGCGTCACTTCCGGAATATTGAGTTTTCATTTTCATTTTAGATTAGTTCACACTACTTGTCTTGGACACTTGTTATAACAGGTTCTTTAGTATTACTTGCTCAGATATGGAACAAAATGTGAAGACGTGTTACAGGATGGTTAATACATAAAGTAGAAAGTTCAAGTTCACATCACATTTCCTAATGGCTTCCTTTTGCTCCTGGCAGTCCAACTCTCCATCCTTTCTCTTCTCCTTTATGGACTGAAAGGCTGACTTATGTGGATACCATGAATGTGACTCCTATCTTGTGGCTTTTGGTTGGGTTCGGCCAATCGGGAGCCCTGACAGGTTGCAGAAATAGAAGAGAGTGCAGTTCAGGGTATTTATTTCCCCTGTAGGGTCATCATAAGTTGCATTCCTTGGCCGCAGGAAGGATATGTAGCCAAATTCACTGAATTCTCGCTGGATATAGGTTTCAGTACCTACTTTCTCCTTGGCTCTTGTGTGCCCTGTTGTTGCTGGCCTTGGGGTACTAAGCCATTCCTGGTGATTTCTCTATTGCCTCCCACTTGTTTGTCAATAGTTTCTTTGTACCATTCTTCCTGCATTGGGCCGGCTGACCACAGCATGCTGGGGAACTGAGGGATACTCTCTCCCATGATGTTGTTATGCAAATCAAAAAATTTAAATGCATAGTGGAACTTGCTATTAAAAGAATACTGAGGTGGATCTTTTTATAAAATGAAGAATTCTTCTGTAAATGTAAATTAGCATCCTTTCATTTTAAAAAATCTATATGTTTATACATTAAATTTATATGAATTGCTGCTTTTTTTCATGCAATTTCAAATTCAGGGTTTTCAGATACTATTCAGAATACATCTCATTCCTCTTTCTCATGACAGTCTCCCAAATATTTGAAAATATTTACTATTTTTGTACCTCTGAGGTTCTTCTTCATTGTGGTCAGCTACTCCTTCCCACTCAAGTCCAACAATTACTCCTTATAGGATGTAATTTAAAAGTTTAAATCAGATAAATCCTGACTTATCTTCTGAATATGCTTTGTTGTAGGCATCCTGATTGTCTACTGGAAAATTATAGGCAAAAATAAAAAATTTCACTAAACTTACTAGCATCCACGGAACACTAAAGTCAAATCAAATTTCCATAAGGTATTTGAGGAGTCTTTTTGAAAAAACACAAGTCTGCACTGTAAACTGAAAGCTGCCAGCTGTGGTCTGAGTAGGGCAGAAAGACTTCAGTCTGACAATCACTGCTCATTCATTCCCCAGCTGCCCACCCTCTCCCCATAGTTATAGCATACCATTGAGTTTCAGATGTCTTCTGGTCTACCTGAAGCCTTCAATTCTCTTTCAAACATAGAGCTGTTAATTGACATTCCCCCTATTCTGTATTGGTACAGCCATTAGAGTTTCTAGGGTGCTCTCTGACATTTACTCCTGCTTTATTGCTTACTGGCTGGGCAAGCTAACCTCAATCCTCATGTTAGAATGAAGACTAAGACACCATAGCAAAGAAACCCTTCACACAGTGGCTCATACATCACATAACAGCTCTGATGTGAGCTATCCAGGTCATCAGAGAAGATTTGCTCTATATGGCAATCTAGGCACTCAGGCCACTTCCATCTTTTAGCTCAGCCTTTCTCCTAGGGCATTGTCTTCATCTGCATCCTTGATACGAGTCTGTTGTCAAGTCTGTTCCAGTTCCAGCCAGTGGGATAAGGAAGGACAGTATAAAAGAGGCACCTCCATATCTTAAGACAGATCTAGAAGTAGCACTCATTGCATGTGCCAAGATTTAATGATTGAAAACTCAGTCACATGATGACATCTAATTGCAAGGGAGGCTGGAAAACATAATCTAGTTGAGCAGTTATGTTCCCAGCCACGACTCCATTTCTATGTAAGAAAGAGAGGATATATTTTGCTGGTCAGCTATCAGTTTTTGCTACTAACCGCATCCTCATAGATGCTTTCTATCATTCATTCATTCATTCGTCCATTCATAAACATTCATCGAGAACTTAGTGTCAGGAATTAAGATACTTGCTGGAAGGATGCAAAAATTAATGAGACAGGGACCTTACAATGAACAACTGAAAACTGAGCCTGTTGAAGCTTTGAATCTGGATTATGCCACCTAAGTGTTTTACTTAACATACTCAGCTTCCTGTCGTTCTTGCATTTTGTCAGTATACCATCAATATTCTCTTCCAAATTCATGATCAATATGTTAAATGATTAAAGGTGAAACTAGAGTCACTGGGTACTTTCTCCTAGGTTGGCAATGAGATGTTATGGAGGTAAGGATATTCAAGCATTAAAAACCCTTCCAACTCTCATTCAGTCTGTTCTCAAGGATATCTTGACAGAGTTTCTCAATTACTTTGTAGTCTTCAATTCTCTCTGTCTACACATTCCGTAATCTACCATTCAGATGTCTCCATTAGAAATGAGATTCAAAGGGTTAAATGATTCTGGTCCTGAGAGAATATTTTCCCCTCATGAGCACCAACCACATCCCTCTTTCAGTCTTCATTAATGATTCTTTCAACAAACTGCTCTAGCATCGTGTTCTACAAATTGTTCATTAGTTTATAGATACAGAATTCTCCTTTGCCCTTTTAAGAATTAAGACCACCTGGTCTGTTTATATTTTCAGCATTTCTCATTTACTTCATGATTCTTCAAAGTTATAAAATATAATCTCATATCCAAGTTTTTCCAGAATCCTAGGATATAACTGGTACAAGCCAAAGAGCTTAAAATAAAAGGAAAGACTCGTTACCCTCTTATAGTCTTCTCAACCACCTTTGTCTCCAATTCACTCTTAACACTGTTTGATTTATATTTTCCAGTGCAAAGATCTTTCTTCTTAATAGAGAAGAATAATAAAATGGCTTTGGGTTCAGTAGGGTTGTTTTCTCTATTATATATTAACATTACATAATCTGCCCCAAGTAACATTTTTTTCCTTCTTAATTTGTCTTGTTCTACTAAACGTTTAAAAAATGAGAGTCCCTGTCTTCTCTGTCCTGCCTTAGCTAAACTCACTATATTTGATGTTGACTCTTTTAAGCTTTGGGAACTGCTGGTTTACTCCAGCTTAGCTACTTTTTCAAATCAAAGATACTCAAACTACCTCTTACCCTTTGTTGTTCATATCTCTACTTAATAATTTATTCTCTTTTTCTCCAATCTTGGGGTGTTCCAATCTCCTGGATTGATATTTTCATTGGTGTCCCCTGGCTCCTTGCTCTCTTCTCCGTCCAGATTTCTGAGAATCAGGGTTAAACTATGTATGGTATGTGTGCAAGCATGTGTGTGTGCATGTGTATGCGATAGTCTGTATGATGAACCTCTCACCCTTATTTGTTCTGTTATTTCCCCCTCTGACACTAAAATGTCCATGAGGATAAGATGCTGTCTTGTTCAGCACTAAATCCCCGGCATCTAGCACAGTGCTTGATGTTACATACTCCACAAATGGTTAGTGAAAAAATGACCTTTTCCTCAAGCAAAGGCCTTGTGAGCAGCATTTCCTCGATGTGAGCCCTCAGATCACTCTTGGTCAAACTGAGTAACAAAAATAAGCAATGTATTTTCATGACTTACTAAAAGGTAGTGCCCACGGAACTCTTACTCTAATAGAATGAATAGACAACATAGCAGACAAAAAATAAGGCAAGGTATGTTGGTCTTAAGTAACCTCGCATTTTATTTCTTCTTTGGCCAATAGCTTCCTTTTTCACCTAGTAATCTCCTGGATTTTTCCTTCTCTTAAATAAAACAGACATTGTGGTGAAATGTTTATCAAGTGCCGAATATTTGTTAGTCCTGAGAGTTAATGTTCCTAGAGCAGACTATAGCCAGCTACAGACTTCCTTTCCTCTTTGTCGAGGCAACTTTGAGGCAAAGTCTGCACTCTTTCCCATAATTCAGAGGGGTTGGCTCTAGTTGCCCACAGTGGTACTGGCAAATGCCCCCAAGTTAGTGGGGCAGACCAAGCCCTTCACGGAGAGAAGAGGGTCCTTTGGTGGAGAGTGCGGAAAGAATTTAACACAATCAACAAAGAGTCAAAAGGAAAGTCGATCAGAAAAGGGGTGACGCTGCATAGACAGAGCGTGGTCTCCTCTCAGAGGCAGAGTGAGAGGGACCAAGAGAGACGTCGGAAGGCAGTGAGTGGGAGGGGCTGCAAGTGTTCAGGGAATTCAGTTTCTATGTCATTTTTTAATTCCTGTGGGTTATAGTTTATAAGATTTTGTTAACCCATTTCCTTTGACATGGAAATACAGAGAGGAAGGGGAAGGGTAGGTAGTCTGAAAAGGTAAGAATATGAAGCTTGAGAGGCCTGCTGGCAGCTCCCAGCCTTTAATCCTCAGGTTCCCCGTGGTTTCAGCCATAGGGAATGACTCTTAGTGCCTATTTCCCCTTCACAGGTGTGGGGAATGGGTCGTTAGCAAGCCCAGCAGGAACCTTCCTTTGTTCTGCAGGTGTCCTCCCAGCCTGGCAGCAGCACTGATCAACACTTTGCATTCTGTGTTTGTGGCTTGATTAACAATTTTAATTCTCTTGCCTTCCCCCTACATTACCTTGATAACATGCTTTATTGATTTCATTCCTTTTTCTTCCTCACTTATCTGTTCAGCTACTGGTATTTCCTGAGATGTCTCCCAAATAAAGTTTTTACACTTAAATTATTATAAGTTAGGGGTCTGCTTTTGGGGGACAACTCAAACCAAGACAATATTTTATATGGATTCCTATCTCTCACAAAAACAGGATGTTATGTGTGGGTTTAGGTCATTTCCTCCTTTGGCTTTACATATATCTAAAATTGTAGTGGCAAAGTTATCTACATTAAACTTCCTTTGTTTTTTTAATTTTAAAAAATTAGAAATAAAAAATTGTCAAAATTATTATCACTGAATTTATTTGATGTAACAATACATTCCCCCCTACTATGGCTTTTTGGCACACTCAAAATTAAACATGATGCTTACCCGCTTACCCATCAGCAGACTTTCAGGCCAGCAAGGTTTGGACATCTCACAGCAAGAAAATCCTTGTTCTTAACAAAGATGCATTTGTTGGACAGCTCAGCAATTTAACGATCAATAAACATTTGGAGAACGTTTTTCCACTCTAGTTCATCATGCAACGATTTTGAGAGAACTTCTCTTCTGGCTGCGGAATACAAAAGTCCTGTCCACCTTAATTATAATCTCAGTCTCAAAAATCATTGCTTTTTTTTTCTTTTACATAAAGATAATTTTAACAAATTGGAAATAAAATATCACTGAAAAGAAAAGTTAGTCCATTAGATGATGATTTTCTACATTTAAAAGGATAGATTAAGTCATTAGAATAGTTAACATTCTAGAATATGGTAAAGAAGTTTGGCTTTAGGCCATTTAAAGTGACCACATGGGGCCTTTTGCTTTGAAGGGAAAGCACACAAATGAGGCTTATGACTTGTAAATGAATAAACAGCTTTCATTGTTGGCATGGACCAGGAAGTAACAGTTTACTTGGCAGTAAGTTTTTGAGAAACCAATCGGAGACTAACAGTTGCATTATTCAGTATAAAAAGAATTTTCATAGAGAGCAACACTCATCTATTTTCCTGAATTTAAACACTTTCTTTGTTAGTTAAAAAGCTCAGTTCCATTTCCGTAGAGAAAAGCCTGCTGCTATGCAAACTTGAGAGTCAGGCTTGCATTTCAAAATTCTTAAAAACAGGCTCAAATTATGAAGATTAATCACTACCATTCAATGACAAGATAAAGGTGAGGCCAAGAGGAAAGTGGGAGGGAGAGTAAAGAAAATTGAAGGCAAACAAAGCTCACCATCAGGCAACCTCTCCCACATCATATAGTGTTTCTTTCCGGACCACCTCTTGTCTCTGTACACATGCCCCCCAATTTTCCAGCCAAAATGCAGATCGATAAGCAGTAGGAGTAACACTAAAGACCCAAAACCCAAGCCTTGTAAATGGAAGATTTTCAGTGCCCTGTGCATATCATGAAAAAGTTAGATTTTGAGCCTCCTGTTTAAGGGTTGCACCTGGGAGAATTGAGGGACCTGGGATCTCTGGGCAAAAGGTTGTAGCTAATGTTTTTGGCGAATGAATATTCTTGATGGGCATTTTAGACAGGTTGATGGGTAAAGTTAATTGCAGATAACTAGGGGAGAGGGAAATAGAAATAGAAAACCCATGCAAAATATTGGCATCTGTGATACAAACACAACAAAACAAAATAAAAAAGTTCCCAAGACTGATGCCAATGACACATAGCAAAAGTTCCTCCAAAAAGATAAAAAATCTAAAAAAAAAAAAAAGACTGGAGAAGAAATTATGGTTGAATGCCTTTATAAATTATGAGTGATGAAAGCATTTTTAGTTCTTACTCAAAATCCAGAAGCCAGAAGAGATTAGTTTACTTATTATACTATGCTAACAACAACAACAACAACAAAATTTGCATGGCTAAAAGTACAATAAGAAAAGGCATAAAACAAATGACAAACTGAGAAAAGCTTTTATAACTTTTGTCACAAAATAAAGGTTAATATCTTTCCTAAAATCTGTATGAAAAAGACCAAGAGCAAAATAGAAAAATGAGCAATATAGCAAAGGAAATGTAAATCAGGCTTTAAACATCTAAAAAGATGACTAAGCTCACCGATACTAACAGAAATGCAAATTAAAATACATTGAATGGCCATTTCTATTTCAGAGTTTAAGAGCACACTCCGTAGGCAAGGCAGAGAGGAATCAAGCACTCATAAAACACGGCTGGTGGGGAGGCAAGCTATAACTTCTATGGGAGGGAGTTTGTAAGGTCTACTGAGATTACAGATGCATGCATTCTGTGAGCCAGGAATGGCTTTTCTAGAAATCTATCTAAAAGCTCCTCCTGAACATTTATGAAATGACAGGTGCACAAGATTATTGAGCACAGTGTTACTTGTAGTAGTATGAGATTGGAAACAGACCAAACATGCATGATATAGACTCGTTCAGCTATAGCATGCTCATACCATGGAGTTCTATGCAGCTATAAAAGTGGACCTATGGTGTGGCCTCTGGGATATTGTATTCAGTGACAAAGTGCAAGATGCAGAACCATGTATGCAGTAAGCTTATTTTGAGCAATATAGGGATGAAGGGTGAGAATACATCTACATATTTGCTTCTATTTGCAGATGAATTGCTGGAAAGGTAAAGAAACAACTTATTAAAATGGCTGCTGCTAGGGAGTGGAAGGTGGAAGGGAAGAGAAAGGTTAACTTACCTCAGTTAACCGTTTCACATGGTTTATACTTGGAAACATATCAATGCTTTATATATTCAAAAAATTCAGAATGTCAACAAGTGCCTAACTTTAAAACAGAAGGAAATAAATACCCTAACTCAATATCAAATTGATAACATGGCCACATAGAGAGAAAATATATTTCAAGAGACTTTGGAACCCAGAGCTTGGACTGTTCATTCTCAGTGTCATTCCTTGTAATGTTGAGGATGGCAAGGAGAGCACCGAGAAAGGAAACTGTCATTATCTGGATGAGAATATTTCAAGAGAGACAGGTTCCTGCAAACATTTCTCGAGCATGGAGCAAGAGTACAATGGATACCTATGTACTATATGTCTAAATGTTTCCAAGTTGTAAGTCAAGCTAGCAAACTGTTCAATGAAATGCTTCTCTCTCTACTTTATCAGATAGTCCTTAGTCAGGTCTGAACGTAGGCTCCTAGGACGTGGTGGGCTCCACTCCACATCATGGCAGGACAGAGGCTCGCTCCTACCTTCTGACTTTAGGGTGTGCCCCACACCATGAACGGACTCCCATGCACTCCCATGCACATAAGCGGATACCCTAGTCTACATATTAAAGCTCTGCCCACCCCTTCCCAACATGAAACAATTATTGGCCATCCCTGGAGCCTAGCATCGTGCATAAGAGATGGGGAGTCCTGGGGAGGATGTTTGCTCAGGCCCTGAAGGTAGGCTTGGGGCCTTTTGGGTGGGGAATTCTAGGATCTAGAGTCTCCAAAATGTGGTCTAGAATGGGGAGGGACAGGCTTTAAGCGAGCATATCCCCCTGACCTCCCTGACTCCCCTTGCCTGGATCTGTTGATGGAGAAAATGGCAATATGATTTAGTATAGTATAAATTTTTTCTTATTCTCCTCATGTTTTCCATTTCCTTCATTTCAAATAAGCCCTAGTATTTCCCTGCTTCAGGGATGTTTGGCAGGCCAGAAAATATTAATTTGCTTATGTGATGCAAGGTGATAGGGCAGAGGAGGAGAGGCAAGTGCTTTTAAGGACAGCAAGAGAGAGTGGGGAAAGATTTGCTGTGGACTGGAAGATAGTTGGAAGTTGTACATGCTGGAGGAATGAGGGTCCTGTAGGAAGAAGTGGAGTTAGATGTGTGCTCAGGTCACCATCTTGAACCCTCTGGTGATAATTCTCAAGGCTGCTTAGAAGGTTAATGAAATAACGGTTTTAGATTTGGAACATTTGATAATGGAACCCATCCGAATTAATAGGCTGTAGCTTAGAGGCTTGATTCTAAAGAGAAGAAATGTATAACTGTCCATGATAGGAAGGTTTATGCTTTCAATGTGCCAAAATTTTGGCTATTTTAATTAGTACCATTATCTAATCTGATCACTGGTTTACTGTATTGGTAGGATGTGAGCTGCCATACAGGCAGGTAAATATGAGAAGATTTTCTTCTTTTTCACAGAAGGTATCCCTGATGCAAATGGTCCTACCTACCAAACAAATGACTCTCATTTCCTTTGCTGTCATCCAGTTCTTCTCACTTTTAACATGAGGGATCTTAAACTTCTCAGCCTCTATTAAAGTATGTGATGAGCATATATCTCGTTAGATAATATCACAGAGTCGTGTTGTTCAGTGTGTGGCCTCGTAGCAATGTGTGGACTGATGCTGGTCCATGCACTGCAGTGAATACTGCCAACAAGTAGAGTAATTGGGAATAAAAGCCTTCGAAGCATGGATAAAGTAACAACGTGAATGAACTTTGAAAACATATTAAATGAAATTAGCTAGTCACAAAAGGACAACTAGTATATAGTTCCATTGATATGAAGTACATAAAACAGGCAAATCCATAAAGTCAGAAGGTAAAATGGCGGGATGATACCAGGAGAGGGAGGAATGGAGAGTTAGTGTTCAACGAGTACAGAATTTCTGCACGGGAAGATGAAAAAGTTCAGGGTATTGATAGTGATGATCGTTGCAACACTTTGTGAGTATACATAATGCTGGTGAATTGTATACTTAAAAATGGCTAAAATGGTAAATTTTACGTTATATATATATATATTTTTTTCACCACAATAATTATAGAATAATTTTATGTTTACTGAATCTAATAATAATAAAAAAATCAGGTCTTATCTTGCATGTCGGTAGGTTTTTTCCCTATGTATTCTAGGGATTCATTTTTATTGGATTTGTACAAAAGTATTGGTCCACCACAAACTAAACTGAAAAACAAGCAAAACCAACATGATCTTTCAGCATAGACACTTTGAGATGTGCTGTGCTGTGAGCAAAATATTGTCTCCCCCAAGTTCATATGTTGAACCTCTAACCCACAGTTTGGCTATATTTGGATAAGGAAGCCATTAAGGTTGGATGACATCATTAAGGTGGTGCCCTGATCCAATAATAGGATTAGGGTCCTTATGAGAAGACAATAAAGAGAACTGCACCTCTCTCTCTCTCTCTCTCTCTCTCTCTCTCTCTCTCTCTCTCTCTCTCTCTCTCTCTCTCTCCCTCCGCCCCCCCCTCTCAATCTCTCTGCCATGTAAAGACACAGAGAGAAGGTAGCCATCTACAATCAATAAGAGGGTCCTCACCACAAATCATATTGACCTGCACCTGGATCTTAAACTTCTCAGCCTCTAGAACTATGAGGAAAGAACATTCAGTTGTTTAAACCATCCCATTTGTCATATTTTCTTATGACAGCCCAAGCTGATTAATACACACTGGCTTAGAGAATGAGTGTGAAATCACTGCTGCTGTGACCTGTGATCTGCCTTCAGCTTAAGAAAGCCATGTTGGAGATTGTGTGCAGGAGAAAAAAAGAGCAGCTCGGTTCTGCAAGATTGAAAAAAAGAAGCGTCTGGAGTGTTTTGATGACATCCTGCATCCTACCTTTAGCTTTCAGGGGAGAAATATACTAGGATAAACTGAGAATATTCACAATGTTTTAAATAAATAGGGAGAAGTGTACTATTGAATAATGTAGATGCTAACTACAAGATGTTAACAAATCTTCGATTTTTAGAAGGCTCGTGACCCTTACATGAACCAGTGTTTATAGAGGTTGAAATAGAGCGCTTTTATTTAGTCTGAATGGAAGGCAAAATTATTATTAAAAAATTGGCTGCAATTCTAGGATAAGGCCATATGCTATTATCCATCACAATAAGAGAAGAGAAGAACCACTTCTATTTTGATCAAAAGACTCAGGGCACTAAGAAGCAATTTAATCTAACTCCATACTTCTGTGTTTGTTATAAAATTGAATGTGAAAGTTTCTTCTTTTGGGGTCATTTTATAGTGACACATTCAAACTCTAGAAAAGTGGGACCCTGATGGCCCAGGGAAATAAAAATGTGTAGTCCTTTGTCTGTGAGGGTGCCATGAGAGCATACATCCTGAGTCGGTCTAAGGTTTGGGTTTTGTTTATCAGTTTTTCCTTCTAGCTGGACCTTCCCTGTGGCCTGTCGCAAGCATTCATAAGACAGTCTCTAGGATCAGGGGTAGAGTCTGCAGACAGGAGATAGAGCAATCAATTCACCACTGCATAACATTCTGTTGTATATTTGTAGCTATTATGATTTATGTATCTAATCTACCATGATGGATGTCTGGACTAATTCCTTTACTTATTTATTGTTAATACAAATGTGATTCTATTTATATGATCATAAATGTCTCCTAGAATACATGTCCAAGAATTTTTCAGGATATATTCCCAGAAATAGAATAAATTGGTGGTGTTACATATATGCATGTTTATTTTTAGTGAAGAATCTATATCCCGAACAAGCCGGATCCCGTCTAATCTCAGAAGCTAAGCAGGGTCGGTCCTGGTTAGTACTTGGATGGGGGACCTCCTAGGAAGACCAGGTGCTGTAAGATAAAAAATAAAAAATAAGGGAGTATGAGGTGACAAGGTCCTTGCAATCTGTGAGGTCAACCGAGAGTTGCCTCGCCTAAAAAAAATATATATATATATTTTAATATAGAATGCCAGAGTCTTTAAGTGGATAGTCAAATGATAAATAATTCTTTTAATCAAGCTGTAAATTATTTCGGATTTTCTTGTGAATAATAACAGATTTTCACAATTCCTAGATTTTTAAATTGTTTGCTTACCTTCCTGCACTAGCTAAGGACCTCCAATACAATGTTGAAGTAATGATGGGCTCTCATGTGTTGTTCCTGATAGCAAAAGAGATATTTGCAACATTTTGCCATAAGTGTGATGTTTGCTGTAGATTTATTTTCTATAGAGGTCTATTATCAGGACAAAGACGTTTCTATTCTTAGTTTGCTAAATATTTTCTTACTCTTATAAACCATAGTTTTATAATTTATATATATGATGCATACTTAATATCAACACTTTAAACCATAGAGGAAAAAAAACATAGAGTAAAACAATAGACAAATTAAAAAACCACTTAACTCTTCAGCAACAAAATAATGCTATTAACATCTTTTTCATATTTTTCTTTCTAATATTAAAAATTTTAAATATATAGAAAATTAGGGAGAATAGCATAATGAACACTTATATACCCATCATTCGATTTGTTTGGAAATTCAACATGTTAGTTTCATTTGCTTTTTAATTCTGAAGCAATTTAAGATGTTATCATATTTTACACTTTTAAAATATTTATGTTGTTATCCAACTCTTAAAAATAATGATATTTCCTATAAGGCCACAATACCATAATCAATTTTAGCAAAATTCACAACAGTTCTTTAATATAATCCAAAAATTCTCAACAGGTAAATTGAGAGACGTGTAAAAATTCTCAACAGGTAAATTGGAGACGTGTAAAAAAATCTTACTTTTTTTATATTTAAAGCACAGATTTATCAATAGTATAAAAACATATATATCATATATCTGTGAGTTTAAATTTTCTTTTTGATGGTAGTTAGGAAAAAAAAAGTCTAAGAATATTCCTTGAAAGAGATGATAATAAAAAAATGGTGAGAAACACTGATAAATATCTAATACATAGTCCCTATCCAAATTTTCTCAATTTCCCTCAAAAGATTCATTCAGCTAATATTTATATATTCTAAATAGAACACTTTACTAATAATATGTATTACAAATATTTTATTTTATATGCCTTTTTTTCCACTTATTTTTATAATGTATTTTGTAGAAAAAGATTAATTTTGATAAAGTCTAATTTATCAACTTTTTATTATGGTTTATTCTTTTTGTATCTCATTTAAGAAACATTTGTTCACCCTGAGCTGACAAATACTTGCTCCTATGTTTTCTTCTGAAAGTATTATAGTTTAGCTTTTACATTTAGGTATACAATCCATTTAGAGTTAATGTTTGCGTATGATGTGAGGTAAGGGTCAAACTTTGTTTCTCAAATGGTTATCAAATTATTTCAGTGTCATTTGTTGAAAAGACTTTCTTTTTTCCCCTTGAACTGACATTTTGTTGGAAAACAGTTAACATATACGTGTGGGCTAATAATACTTGTATTCTCTATTTTGTTCTATTGATCCATATTTCTATCATTATGTAAACATCACACTGTTTTGACTATTGTAGTTTTATAGCAAGTTTTGAAATTAGGAAACATGAGTCCTCCAATTATATTTTCAAAATTGTTATAGCTATCATAAATCCTAAGCATTTCCTTATAAACTTTAGAATTAACTTATCAATTTCTGTAAGAAATATTGCTGAGATTTTGATTAGTATTATTGAATTTATAGGTTTATTTGGTGGAAATTTGAGATCTTAATAATATTGAGTCTTCTATATTCAAAACATGGTGTATGATGTAATTATATTCTAATTTTGTCTTTGCTGAACCTAACCAACCAGCAAACAAATCCTAGTATATTTTTCTTTGACTTGTGACAAAGATGTACATGTTATGGGAGTCTGTCTGGTTCTGAAAATTCTGGGGTACTTCTCCTAGAGGGTTAGCAAAAGCATGAGTTCTAGACATTCGCTTCCATTGTTCACCCTAAATCATATGTTGGTAGCTTGGAACCAAGAAAGGAGCAGAGTTAAAGATTTATATGTATACTGCATGCCGGCTTAGATTTCCTTTCAACAAACATTGGCAATTCAATTAACATAATTTTGAGTGTCATAAAGAAGCCCCTTAGAACTAACCTTACTAAGAAATATTTATTCTGTCCTTTATATAAAATTATGCTGTGAAATACCTACTCTTGGTGAAGCAGGTGATGAGAAATATATAGTGTCTGTCTATGGTCATGTTGCTTTAGTAGGGATGACATATTACAGTTGAAAACTGAGGTGTATATAAAATACTTCAGGGTTTTTTTTTTTCCTGATGTCTTTATTCCTTATATGAACATCATATCTGTTTGGTGGTATAAAATGGAACCTCAGTTACTTTGGATGTCCTCCCTTTATTCTTGTTGTGGTTGTGTGTTATTTTAGTGGGGGAGGGGGACTACATGGTGGTAAAGACACTAATAGGGAAAGGGCATATGATCTTCCATGTTACCAGCTGTTCCTGCTGGCCTCTGCTGAGATGTACTTGTGTTTCCTTGGTCTTCAGTCGTCGGTCTGTGTTGGCTGCTGCATGCAGGATGCCCCATCTCTACTTCATAGGCTTCCCAGGGGCCCTAGATCTCAATATCATGTCTCAAGTGCTCTTGGTTAAAAAGAGACTGTTCTTTTGTTTCTGCAACATTTGCCCAGACATCCCATATAGTGCTTTGTACTCTGGAACATCGTCATTTGGCAAGGTTCTACATGGGAAAACAGGAGAAGGTCACCTTTGCCCTCAGACTCCCTAAACCAATGTTGTCGTTTTTATTTTCCCCTTTCCTCCAGTTGTCCCTTTGGGAGGGGCAGCCATAAGACTTAGAGATGGTCCCCCTTTTAGAGAACACATCCATCCCCAATGCACAGGCTGTATTTACTTCCTATTAATTTGTCCTTTATTCACATTCCAAGGAATCTTTTATTTAAAAGTAATTTTTTTTCATTGAAGTATAATTTACATTTGTCAAAACACACAGATCATAAGTATACAGTTCAAGATGATATGGCCAATGTTTACAACTGTGTAACTCACACCTATATTAACTCACACCCCCAGAAAGTTCCCTCATGCCCCTTTCCAGTCCACTCTCATCCCCAACCATTTTTATGGTTTTATCAGTCTATATTAGTTATAACCTGACTTGGAGCTTTATCTCAATAGAATCATGTAGTACATATTCTTGTTTTGGGCCATTTTTCACTCACATCAGACCTTTGTGATCTCAGGGGTTAAAAATTCACTCTTAAATCTTCATGTACCTATTCCTTGAGCCCATCAAAACCTAAGACTGTATAGCCACAAAGCCTGAAATGTTGAAGTTCAAAAGCTTTTCCTGTGTTCTTTAGCTTTGACCAAATTTCACCTATTTAAGCAGGGAAAGGTCAAGATGAACCAAGAAATGTGGATGGAATTTGCCAATAGTTCCAAGAATTATTCCATCACAGAGTTGAGAGCAGAGACAGGGTTTCATTGCAGAGCTCTCTGACCCTCGAGCATCTGCTCTTAACAACAAGCCTGCAAGTGTTTCTGGAAGATTTAAAGAATTGGTTGTTGAGAAGAGGAAGGCCAATGGAGAGTTATTTTGAAAAATGAGTTGCTGTCAGGTGCCTCATACTAGAGATAAATGGTGAAAAAATGTTCTGGAGCAAAGTCTTAGGCTGATAAGCTAGTTTTGGCATAATGCAATGAGCACTAAATAACAACAACAACAACAACAAAATTAAGATTTAGTAGTGACGATACTTGCTGGTGAGATTAATCTTTCTAAAAAGTATCCTCCATTAAAATTAAAAAGTTGAATTTAGAAGAAGCATGGCAGAAGAAAATAAATGCCTTTCCCTGTTAAGTGCCTTTTCCGTCATGGTTTGTAGAATTAGTTGAGTTGGGCTCTGCCATTAACTAGCTGTGTAGCTTTGGGCAAGTGACATCACTTTTCTGAGCCTCAGTTCCTGCAGTGCTAAATGAGAGGATTATGGTAAATGGTCACTATGCTTCCTTCTAACTCAAAATCACAATCAATTAACGTTTGTAGTGTCCAATAAATGAGCAACATTAGTGTTTGTATAACCCAGAGATCCTTGCCAAAGATGCAAGATGTGCTAGCTGGGTAAACCACATGGGGGTCACTATTATGTCTTCCCTTCCCACGAGGAGTAGCATTTTTATTCTCTGGATCTGAAATGGAAAGGGATAAAAATGGCTTCAACATGTTTTTATGTTTATATTAGGTAGTACTAGCTCTGGAGAGAAATAAATGGAACAATGGTCCTCTTGTCTGTAAGCACGATAATGAAACTTTTAAAATAAATTCAATTTTGTGGATAGAAAAACAAAAAAAAAGATAGTTTGCAGTGGTATGGAATGGTTCAATTCTCCCAAAGGACATGGGTGCATCCTAGCTTGATTTTGAGATTACATTAGTGGGTATATCATGGCTTTAAAAGCCGTAGAATAGTCAAACTATACCCAAAACTTCTATACTGTATTTTAGAACAATTTACACATGCTGTATTTTTATATTACAATAAATCTGAAAGGTAAGGTTGGTGTGTTATTGTCTTCAGAGAAGTTAAGTAACCCATCCAAGATCAGACAACTAATTAGTAGAAAGTTTCAACTATTACATGTGGCAGTTTACTTGGATATCATTTCAAGATTCAATTTTTATATGCCTTACTATTTCTGAATTTAGCTTATAATTTTTGTCCACTTTGTGTGTTTGATCTTTAGATTTTGTTCAATAGAAGTATTTGTTCTACTGTTAATTTGTGTGGAAATTATCAATGTTTAAAAATCTTCTGTGAAAAGAATTTTAGTGAGGAAACGGAAATGGTTTTGCTCTATGGAGTCTCAAAAAAAAATGGCTGAATCAATTTATGCTGAAATCCTACTTTTGGCATCCTGAAGAAGTACACGAATAATAGATAGCCATGGTTAAAATTTCATGATTTCCTGAGATTCTATAGAGATGTGGGAAAGGAATGTACTGAGATAGTCTTTAAAGTTTCTGGATTTTTATTCAGGCCAGTACTTCGCTCCCTGTTTATGTATTTTCATGTTGCTCTCCATTTGTGAAGAGTTTTTCTCCAAGGAGGATCACCAAAGAACAGTGATGGTGAGGCGCATGACTGGCTGTACTCTCCACATGGAAGAACTCCCTACCTGGGTCTTTTGTTCTGACACTTACGGGCAGCTTGAGCAGCCAGATCCTCACTGCAGGAGGCCTCTTCTCAGCTATTGTCAAAAGTAACAATCCTGGGCTTTCAAAATAAAGGCCAGTTCAGAGGCACCTGACACAACCAACTCCTTCTTATGGTATGCCAGCAGGTGAGCCTTCTCTGGAATAGCACAAAAATTAGCTTGAGCAACTCATCTAAAATAGTTTGCAATAATAAAATAGCACCCAAAGCATCTTATGGAAACATTTGAAGTTCTAAAACAGACATTATCCTAGGCCTGTGTGGATAGCTTTGGAGAAGACTGGACTACTTATTTAAATAGAGTAAATCCAGCTCTTCCACATATGGGAGTGCAGGCTTCCACAAGAGACAAAATCAGCAGAGTAACTCGGGGTTCTGCTCCAGAAACTATAAGATTTTTCATCTCTGTAATTATTCTTATTACACCTCCCCAAGGTGGAGACCAGAGTGTAACTACTTTTCAGCATCAAACAAATGCACTGACAAGTCAATACCAAAGAGAGAGAAAACCATGGATTAATTAATATGGCCAGAGGAGAATTCCTTACAGTTTATTTCAAAACCAATATCTTAAAGGATTTCATGAGACAAAAAATTTTCTATAAAGTATTATTTTCGTGGCCTTTTCTGTTATAATCTTGGTTTAATATGAAATAAATTCTTTCAGCTATGATCTGCTCAGGAAAATGGTGAATGGACAATAGGAGAGAACATTGGTATTTATTAACCATTTGGTATCATACTAAAAACTGAATTTAGAAATTAGAAGATCTGGATTTGTTACAAGTTAAGTGGATCTCAAACTTTAGTGGTTCACTAATAATCAGTTGGAAAGCTTGTTAAAACAGATTCCTTGATCCCATCCCTGCGGATTCTGATTCACTAGGTCTGGGGTGGGACCTGAGAGTATGCATTTCTAACAGGCTCCCAGGTGATGCTGATGCGGCTGGTCTAGGGGCCATACTCTGAGGAGCAGCATGTCTTCGACTAGACGCTCCTCTTTTCAAGAGGCGTCTACTATGTTAGATGATGACTCAGGTCTCTCCTGGCCCCATAAAATTTCCTGAGTTTCAGTTTTGCCCTGCTGAAAGTGTCTGCAATTTTTCTTTCTAATGGCGATGGCTTAATGGTAGGGTATAAATTAAATCACAGAGGGAGCAGCTGTCTTAGGGAAAATTGGTTGCTATTAAGGTATTAGCCATTAGCAACAGGTGCCTGCTTAAATATTTTACATTCAGTTTTATGTTTGCATCTCTTAAGTGAAATGCAAAAATCTCTCTGGGAGGCTTGAGTTTGAGTCTTAACTCTGCCACGTACTGGTCCCATGACCTTAACCTTTTTTATTTTTCTCATCTGTAAAATGGAGAACCCAATTCCATGTTCTTCATATATTGGTGGTTCCTGGAATATGCACATGAAAGTATCTTGTGTTGGTTGCAAGTGTAAAGAATGATTGTGTGCATGGCATAGTAACTGAGAATCACGAGAGATGCTCAGTCAGCTTCAGGATGATTCATTAGTGGTAGTGGCTTCCTATAAGCAGCAGGGATCACTGTTCCAGCTCTGCATGTTGTTTGTCCACAGGAATGTTAAATACTTTGTAATGCCTGGCACTGAAAGAAGAAATCAGAAGCTGATAACTAACTGTATGAGTCTGGGAAGCAGAACCGCTATGGATATTATGAAAATAGAAATTTATTATAAGATTTAGATCTTGGCAGTGGAAGAAGAGCTGGGGAACCAAATGTTGGACAAAGGGAACTGGGAGCCGAAGGGTCAGGGGAAGGTCACTAACCAGCCCTGGCTTCAGCAAATGACTCAGAGCTTCCAAGTAAACCCTGGGGCTTGGCGCATCAGTGGCTGTAGTTAGACCACAAAGAGGAGCTAGTGGAGTTGCCTTGGGAAGCTGTTGGTTCTTTGTAGCCACAGCTTCTGAAGTCGCAGAGAGGCGTATGTTGGTGGGCCTGGGATCGCTGTTGGTCAACAGGGGCTGCAGAGCTATAGGTGGAGGTGAGGACCAGTGGGGATCTGACACCTCTGCATCTGTGTCTTGCTGCTTCTAGCCAGTTATGACCTCAGAGCACAATGTGCGCTGCTTCTTTCCACCTCCCAAGTCCCATACTACTTGTACCTTTGGCCTACTCTAACTCAGAACCATACAGGAAAGGAAGTCCTGAAAGCTTAATTATCCACATAAATAGTCGATGACAGAACAAGCCGGCATGACATCTGATGCATTGCTGAAGCACATACTGACTGAATAAGAAGATATCCTCTTATCCAATGGGACAAGTCATGCATCTGTAGAAGAGATATAAAACAACACTATATTTCAAGAATAGGGTATATTCAATCCCTTGAATAATAAATCATACTCTTTAAAACATCTTGAGAATACAATGTGTATGTTAAGAGTACGTATGAGATCTTATTTGTCTGGGTGTGTACACAGACACAACCACAAAATAAAAGCGATCTCCACACATAACCAATAGATGGTCACAGGACTGTCATTTATACAAGGTGCACCAGCAGAGTTTGGAGGTAAGGGAACCCAGCACGTGCTAATAGAAGCAGGAGCAGTATTGCATCCAGGTCCTGTACAGTAGTTACTCGGTGGGTAAGGCAGAAAGGGTAAAAAACATATTGTGCATGTACAGTCAATCCTCATTATTTGTGGATTCCTTATTTTCAAATTCACGTACTTGCTACAACTTATTCATAAACCCAAAATCAATACTCACAGCACTATCACAGTCATTCTCTGACATGCACAGAGAAGCCAAAAAATTGAGTCACCTGAGGCACTTTGAGGTCGACACTCTGCCTTGTTTCAGCTTTGATAATGTAACAAGTGTTCTTTCTATGGTCTGTTTGGTACCACATATTTCACATATTTTGTGCTCTGCATTGGCAATTGTTGAAAACGGCCCCCAAGTGTAGTACTGTAGGGTTGTCTAATGTTCCTCAGTGTGGGAAGGCTGCCATGTATTATTAGGAGAAAATACATGTGTTGGATTATGGTGCTGTTCACCGTGAGTTGAATGTTAACAAACCAACTATATATATTAATAAGATGTCTTCAAACAGAAACACACATAAAACAAGGTTAAGTGTTGATCAGTTGATGAAAATATTGTGACTAGAGGCTTTCAAGAACCTAACTGTGTCTCCTCTGGGGGCAATGGTTCCATATTCACTTATACAATATTCAAGCATTCATGGTGACTTTACAGGCCATAAGTACTGTGAATAACGAGAATCAACTGTATCATAAAAGGAAGAATAGATTACTTTCTGCCTCTCAGAAAGGCTAGATATAATGAGGAACGGAAGATCTCAATCTGTCACCATTTGTTTGATACCTGAAATTATATTTTTAGTTTAGTGCTTTGCCACCCTTTTGCAATGTAATTGCAATTTATCGGGTAATTGCACTTTAAACCTTATCAGCTAATTACACTTTAGTATGAAAGGACCTCAGTAATTTTCCTGAGATCAACTTATTATATGAATTGACCTGCGGAAAGACAGTTTGAAGTGGGGCAGTTAAAGCAGGTGGAGAGAAGAATCCAAACAAACGGGGAGCAGTTATTGCAAAAGAAACTGGCCGTACACAGACAAGGTTGTCTTTATTTTAAAATTTCATATCCTAGCTTTATTGGTGAATATTTTATTCTCACTACTGACAGACTCCTTAAGAAGCAGGTATGAAAGGGTCTTGAATATTTGAAAGATTTCTATATATTCTTTTTAAGAAAATTATTTTTGAGCCAATATTTGCTTACATTATCTGCATAATATCCAAATATTTGGCACTCTCTTGATCTAGGTGAGCCTTCTCTAATATCTGAAAAAGTCTGTTCGGGATTGTACAGACTGGAACAGCCATGAAAAAAATGTACTGCAGATACCAGAGGTATAATGTTCTGCCCTTCACAAAGAAGAATATTGAGGAAAAGAGAGAAGAAATATCAGATTTGGCACTGTTTTCTCTCTATTTTCCTTTCTCATTTCCCTTCCCCCATTCTACCACTGCTTTTCTTTAGAAAATAGTATTTCAAATCTTCCAATATATCATTTGCTCATTTATCTGGGTCTGGCAAAGCAGGCCCCTAAACACGGACATCTGCTTTTTTACACCCTTGTCAACCTCTTCGGTGCTCTTCATTCTTCAGCTAGCAACTTAGATGTCCCATCATTCAGACATTCTAGGTTCCCTAGATGTTCACTAGGTATGACACTGTGCACGTCTCATGCAATAGCTTCATGTGCTGCTGTGCATTTCTGACATAACAGCATTTGTCACATGGATTAAAATGTTCTGCTTACTCTCAAGTTCCTTACAAGGCTAAAGGGTTAATGAAGATTTGGGAAAGACTTATCTTGCTTAGTTTTATAATCAGTAGTCACATGTAGGGATGGCATACATTATAATTGGGTAGGTAAATAACTAGCATGTCTCTTCGAATTTTAAGTCAGAATTAAAAGAAAGATGTCATATGAGATTTTTCTACCCCCCACCTCCAAGAAGAACCTCTGAATATCATTATCTGTTCCCATACCTTGAGTCTGTGCATGTTAATTTAACCATCATAAGTGTATTTAGCAGTCAGCTATAGCTTTGTAACAAAAGATCACAAAATCTGACTGACATACTAACTAGCATTTATTTTGCTCATGGGTCTGTGGGTCAGCTGGGGAAGCTCTGCTTTATGCTTTTCTTCTGAGAGTTGGCTGTGGTGGATTTTTTCTTGTGCTTCATTGTGGGACCCTAGTTAAGTGGTTAGCAGTTATGCGGGAGAACTCTGCTCACGTAGTGGCAAAGGCTTGCTCAATCATGTGAGCACATTTTAAGCTTCTGCTTGTTTCATGTGTACTAACATCTTGCTGGTAAAACAAAGTTGGGGGAAGGTGCGCAGAATGAGAGCTATTCTACCCCCCTGCTTAAATGTTGATAAGTTCCTCTCTTCTGGAGGAAGGGCATAGACAAGGTTTTCCAGGCTAATCATTTTGCCTTAGTTCTTGGGAGAGTATGAAAGAGGAACTTGGATTTTTACAGTGGTCTCAAGAATTGGTGGTCCATGTTCTCCCTGAAAATATTCAACCCATCTCTTTTCTCTGGGTAAGGCCCTTCCAAAGAAATAGAGTCATTAAAATACAAAAACAATGAGGGACTGCTTTGTTTTTTTATTTTGGATTTTTTTCAAATTTTTAAGTGTTTATTGAGCTAAACCGATGACATATTTCAGGGAGAAAGATCTTAAATGGTTCAATGAAGGACTGGTTTAGATCAAGAACACTCTTTTTAAATAGCTCATCAACCCATTTAATTCTGATAATGACTGGGATTCTATGGAGATGAACAGTGAGTTTTCCTATGGCCATAGTGATGCCAACAGCAGTGCTTGGCAAAGGATTTCTGAGATTGCTCAGAGATCAATGGCATTGATGCCCATCAGGGATAATTTCATCTATGGATTTTATTATTTATTTTTTACATTTAAATCTGATTTTAAATACTACATTTATCCTATCTTTTATTTTAATATATTTACCAGAATCTATTCCTAGAATAACTGTTTCACTGTATTGCTTTTTTGCATATTTCTCTATTATTTTGACTATAGTGGTTTTATAGTTTGTTTAATAGCTAAGATAAGCTCTTTCACATATATTCCAATCTTTTCTTTAATCATTTTTTGGGTGTTTAGACTTAGGGAGACTTTAACATATATGTACTTACAAATTAAAAATAAATTGAAATATGGTGTTGGAGGAGAGCTCTATGGATACCCTGGACTCCCAGAAAGATGAACAAGTAAGTCCTAGAGCAAAGTAAGCCTGAAATATATCACTGGAGGCAAAAATGGAAAACTGAAGCTGTCTTACTTTCGGTACATCATGAGAAGGCAGTGTTCTTTGGAAAAGACAATAATGCTGAGAAAAACAGGTGGCAGTAAAAGAGGAAGACCAGAAACGAGATGGACTGACTCCACAAAAGAAGCCCTAGACAGGCATCTACAGGAGCTGACTGGGGCCATTGAGGGTAAGACGTGATGAACATCATTCATTGATAGGGTTGCCAGGAGTTGGAGCTGACTCGACGGCATATAACATACACACACTTAAAACTATTGGGATTATAATTAATATTTCACTGAATTATATATTTAAATTAGGGAAACATCTTCCTATGATAATAAATATTTCTATTGAAGAATATGTATGTGTTTCTGTTTGTTTAAATATTGTTTTACTTTGGTATGAGTTGGAAAAGACCTGGGTATGAGTTAGGACTCATAGAAGGCCAGTATGGCTGGGCAGAGAGCCAGCGTGGAAAGGTGAGGGCTGTCGGTCATAACGTGGAGGTTATTCTTGCTCTTCAACAAGACTTTATTGAAGATTTATTATCTTTTGATATTAAAGTTTATTTCTCAGAGGATATTATTTTATCTCCCTTATTTTCAAGTTCTTGAAGAAGCCACTATATATTTCTTGCTGCAAAAGAACTGTTGTTTTTATAACTTGTTAAAGATTATCATTGGATAGATGCAGAAAGTATAATGGTGGCTGCCATGGGCCAAGGGGACAGGAGAATGAGGAGTTAGTGTTCAATGGATACAGATATTTGTAAAATCTGAAATTCTTTTTTCTTTAGGTTATCTTATCTATCTATCTATCTATCTATCTATCTATCTATCTATCTATCTATTTTTCTATCTATCTATCTATCTATCTATCTATCTATCTATCTATCTATCTATTTAAATTAGTTTCAAGTATACAGTACATTGGTTAGACATCTATATAGTTTATACAACGATCCCCCCAATTGCTCCCTCCTTGCCCTGACCACCTACCCAACATATTAATGCTGACTGCATTCCCTAGGCTGTGCTCCCCATCATGTGACCATCCATCAGCTACTAACTTGTACTTCTTTAACCCTTCACCCCGTTCTCCCATCCCCCTTAACCCCCCTCCTCTCTTTCCAACACCAAATTGTCCACTATATTTGTGAGTCAGTTTTTGATTATTTTGTTCTTTTTATTCTTTGGATTCCAAATATAAATGAAATCCTATATTTATCTATCTCTGTCTGACTTAAATACCTTCTTGGTCCATCCAAGCAATATGTTTTTCCATCCCCTTCCTTTTAGTCTGTGTGTGTCTTTTAACCTGAAGTGCGTCTCTTATTGGCAACATGCGGGGGGATCTTGTTTTCCTTTCCATTCATCCACCCTATCTTTTATTTGTAGAACTTAATTCTTTTCCATTTAAGGAACTTATTGATAGAAATGTAGTTGTTACCATTTTTATTTCTGTTTTTGGTACATGTTTTTTCTTCTTAAGGAAGTATCTCCAATATTTCCTGTAATACTGGCTTGGTGGTGATAAATTCCTTTAGCTAATTTTTGTCTGGGAATCTCTTTATCTGTCCTTCAACTCTAAATGATAGCTTTGCTGGACAAATTATTCTCGGTTGTAGATCCTGGGTCTTCATCCTGTCAAATATTTTTTTGGCAAGCCCTTCTGTCTTGCATAGTTTCCTTTGAGAAATCAGCTGTCAGTCTTATGGGTGTTCCCTTGTAGGTAATTATTTGCTTTTCTCTTGCTGCTTTTAATATTCTTTGTATTTAACCTTTGGCCTTTTAATTTTGATGTGTCTTGGTGTGGGTCTCTTTGGGTCTCTGGTTTTTGGAATTCTCTGAGCTTCCTGGGGTTTTATGTCCATTTCCTTCACGAGATAAGGGAAGTTTTCAATCATTTCTTCAAACAGTTGTTTAACATCTTGATTTTCTTCAGTTACGCCGATCAGATGGATATTTGGACCCTTATTGTGTCCCATATGCTCCTTAAATTATTTTTATTGTCTTGGCATCTTATCTCTTGCCATTCTGATGGCGTGTCCTTGGCTTTCACATCCTCTAAGTAGGGCTTTTGATCCTTTACTTTATTCACTTTGTTTATCTGATTCAATATACTTCTCATCTCAGATAATGTGTTCATTTCAGACTGTTTCTCTTTTATAATTTCTATTTCCATTTTTATGTTTTTTATCTGTTTGTCGAAGTTCTCATTGAGTTTATCTACACTTCCCAAAAGTTCACTGAGCATCTTTATAACCAGTGTTTTGAACTCTGCATCTGTTAGATTATTTGACGCTATTATGTCTGGATCTCTGTTCTATTCTTTCATATGGTTTCTGCTTCTTTGTCTTCTCATTTTGGCTGCCTTTCCATGTCTGTTTCTATGTATGAAGCAAAGCTCCTAACTCTCCCAGTCTTATTAGTGTGGATTTATGAAGTAGGTGTCCAGTGGCACAGTCCTAAGAGAGGTTCAGCTGCAGGCCAAGTTTAACCCCAGCCTGTGCCCCTCCAGGGCCACTTGTTAAGATTCAGCAAGCAGTCCACAGATGCTGAGTTTATAGTTGCCTCAAAAGGCTACACCAGATACCAAGGCCAGCTGCCTCCAGTGTGAGCCTTAGCAAGGAGCATCAGTGAGGATACACGTGAATGTGGCTTGGGTGAGGCTGCGAGCTGGGGTAGGCGGGGTTTCAGCGGAGCGACCTCTGTTATCCAGATTGATGACATCACGGGTATGGCAGCCCTGTGTCCGCACTGGAAGGGGGGGAGGGCTCAACAAAGGACAATGGACACTGCCGGCACTTCTGTACAGAGTAAGTCTTGCCTCGGCCCTCAGTCCGACAGTGTCCCTGGTGCCTTCTGCATGCAGCCGAATCAGCACTGGAGCTCAGAGCGAGCAGGTCCGTCACCGAGAAAATCCGCTTGGGGACACGGCTCCTTTAAGAGGCGTCTGCCGCTGCCATTGCCACAGCCTCTGGATCAACCGCTCAGGACTGGGCAGCCCCGCGTACTCGCCCTGTCCTGTCTTCTCCCCTTGCAGGGTGCTTTCTTGGATTTTTCCCTAGTTGTATGGCCTGTTCATCTAGATCCCAGGCGATTTTCTCTTGCTGCTGCTCCTTGTTTCCGTCACAACTTTGATTTAGTCACCAGAGATATGAACAGAGCCTCTGTCATCTACACCACTTTTCAAAATCTGAAGTCCTTACCATGGCTCAGAAAGACTTCATGATGTACTGGCTGGAAAATGACTGTTTGGCTATCACCCATGGAAACATAACACTCTAACAATAAGCTTTCTGCTTTTGTACCCCCTGCTTGCACAACCGACCTGTGAGTTGACATTTAGTAAAAAGAAAAAAAATAGACGTGTGTTCAAACAGGATGAAGAGTAGGGTTTAAAGCTTTAAAACCCTGTACCTTTACATTTCAGGGCTGCTTAATTTGGGGTCTGCGTACCCCCGGCAGACCCGGCTGGCTGAATAAAGAGTATGTTTCCTATAACTCACTGATTTCTGGTGGTCTGTGTGTGGGAGCTGGCGGCTACAATAATGATACCCCTCTGACTCCATCTCCTTCTTCTTCCCCCTTACTCATTTTGCTTAAGTCATCTCGTCACCCTTATTGTATGTACCAAAACATACCCGGTGTGCTGCAGACTAATTAATGTCCTGGTATTTTGTTTTCCTCTAAAAATCTCTCCCCTAGGTATCTACAGGGCTCCACTCAACCCTTCTAGAAAGTCAGAACAACCTTTCCAGATTGCACCTTCTAAAATAAAACGTTGCTTTGGTTAATTTTCTTTTGTCTTTTTTTCCTCCCTATCTCCCCAGACTAGACTATAAGCTGTACAAGGGAGTATGTTTCACCCGTATCTAGCGCAGTACCTGTTACATAATAGATGCTGAATAAATGATTGTGAAGGCGTAATCAAATAAAGAGGCATATGCAGGTTTGGCTGGGGAAGAAGGGGCAAAAAGCTGTTTTATTACCTGGAAGAGACTTCAAACACAAAGCAGGCTATCAGGAATTACCAGAGTTGGGTAATAAGGAAATGCGACATGAGCCAGGAAGCAGAAGAGATGGTGCAGAAGTATGAGATATTGAACATCCCCTGGGAGAAAGTTCAGATCAGTAAACAAAGCTTTAAGTTGAATATAAGCTGAGAGGTTGACTCAACTCCTGTTTTTTGGGGTTTTACCAAACATCTCAGTGTACTTTTAATTCGACTGAAATGTTGCTGTGTTATGTGTGTGCACGCGCATGTATGTTCCATTGATTTTTCTGAGCTCAAACATGAGCTTTAATTATTAACTTGGTCTTTAAAATAACCTCAATCCATGTAGCCTGAAAATTTATTTTATCATTGAAGCCTGTGCAGAAAATGTGGCTGGCGAAACTTAAGTCGAAACAGATCAATGTGTTTTCTATTATTCACAAGGGACTCTTTCTAATTTTATGCCGACAGGGGTAACGCGAGAGCGTGAGAACGTGAGAGTGAGAGCGCGAGAGCGGGATCTCGAGCGCGAGAGCGGGATCTCGAGCGCGAGAGCGGGATCTCGAGCGCGAGAGCGGGATCTCGAGCGCGAGAGCGGGATCTCGAGCGCGAGAGCGGGATCTCGAGCGCGAGAGCGGGATCTCGAGCGCGAGAGCGGGATCTCGAGCGCGATCTCGAGCGCGATCTCGAGGGAAATTAAGCCCATGGTGAAAAAATAGGAGTACTCAGTTGAATGAAATGAGTGAAGTATATAAAAGCATTTAAAATAAGCACACTCTTATAGATATGTTACAGCTTTATAGAAAATGGATTTTTTTCCACTTTAAAATATCACATACATTTCAATAAGGCTGAGTCCATGCAGAACCATAGTTTACCTCCATGTTCCCAGAGCTATTAAGGTGACCTGTTAAGGTCAAAG
Organism: Rousettus aegyptiacus; assembly: GCF_014176215.1. Taxonomy (NCBI): domain Eukaryota; kingdom Metazoa; phylum Chordata; class Mammalia; order Chiroptera; family Pteropodidae; genus Rousettus; species Rousettus aegyptiacus. The sequence goes on along the minus strand of NW_023416312.1, from coordinate 4,776,205 downwards.
AAAAAGCAAATAAGTTAATGAAATCATTTATACCAAAGATCTCTTCGGATGTTTCGTCCTGGAAAGAATATATTTTTGTTTTGCTTTTTTGTTCATTCACATTTATCTGTCTTTGAATGGATAATACATGCACATGATAAAAAATTCAAAATGTGCAAAATAGTAGAATGAAATAGTAGACGCCTTTCCATGGTCACCCCACCCCCTACCCATCCCCAGTCACGCTCCCTGGATATAGGTGTCAATATTATCCAATATGTACACGCTGCTGAACCTTGCTTTTTTTTTTTTTTCCTTTTTAATTTAGTAACATTTTGGAAATAATCTCATATCAGAAAATAAAGAATTGTGTCTTTAAGGATTACATTGGGATTATAAATTTTAATGGGAAAATTTTGTTTTTTCTCACCTCAGGAAGAGATCAGTGTATAACCACAAATAGGAACTAACATCTCACAAGCCAAGATTTTTAAGTGAGCAAATTTCTTTGGAGCCTTCCAAATACCTTCTAGAAATAGGGTGTCAGTTAAAATACAGGACACCTGGTTAAATTTGAATTTTAGATAAACAATATTTTTTAGTGTATGTGCCATGTATATTTGGAAAATACACAAAAATTTCTTGTTGTTTATCTGAAATTAAGTGGGATATACTTAGACCAAGTAATGATTCATCTTTATCTGAAATTCAGTCTGTTTATCTGAAATTCAAATTTAACTAGACATCATATATTTTATTTGCTAAATCTAACAACCCTGTCTAGAAACCACTCACCTACTCATTTGTGAATCGACCTGTTTTTAACCTCAAATTCCACAATGATGAGCTGGTATCTATTAGAGCAGGAAAATATTACTTCTTAAATATCATGGTTATAAAAACCACAAACTTCAGGCTTCAATATTTCTTTTAATTGCTTCTCAAAAGCCACAAGAAGAGCAATGTCTGCTTTAATTAAGTGTTTTAGATAACATTTTGAACTAAGACTGCTTAGCACATTGCCTTCAACATTGAAAAACTATAATGTAGTTAAGATGTATCTCAAATATTATAATCATACACTTGAACTTTGAGCTTAATTAAATTTCAGGGGTTTTTAATTTATATTTTTTACATGACATTCCTTCAAAATAAAATATTGCTGTTAAAAAAATTAAATTGTAGTTTATGGCCATGCCACCCTGAACAAGTCCGATCCCGTCTGATCTCGGAAGCTAAGCAGGATCGGGGCTTTTTAGTACTTGGACGGGAGACCACCTAGGAAGACCAAGTGCTGTAGGCGTTCAAAAAAATTTTTTTTTTTTAATTTACAGTGTTAAACAGAAGGCATATGCCTGCTTGGTCAGTCCTGGTCCTCAGGGAGAGGCTGTTCTTGTCCAGTGTTTCCTTTTAGCATTAAAATTTGAGGAGTCAGTTAATGATATGCAGGTTTAAGTATGGGAGGGAGGGAATTTAGAAGTATCTGTAATTTCCTCTGAAATGAATAAAAAAAGAAAATAAGATGGATCAATGGAGGATAGATATGTACTAAAGCAGCTAGGATGCCGATAAGAGAGAGGTCCTATTCTAAAGCCATTTTCTGAGTCAGTCATCTCACCTTTGCTTTAGCTTGTTTACTTTTTCTGCTCAGTGATAGAAGTTTTTAATCACATCTGAGCTCAGTGTTAAGGAGCTCAGAAAAGGTAACTTTGTTGGTACAAAGAGGAAATTGTCAGTTTTAACCCCTGGGCTCAGTTTCATCCAGCAAGAGAAGCTGAATAAATACTTTGTTATCAAAAAGGTTCACTTTGGTTGACTGAGTTACTCATCCCACTGAAATGCGATCTTACACATGGATTATTCTTGAGCATCAGAGCTGTGTTGGAGGCTGAGAAAAGCTGCCGATGACCGACCGGAGCAAATACTTTGAAAAGTAAAGATCAATCACTACAGCAATTTAGGCCAGCTCTGCAAGGCTTGTGTCTGAGACAAATGGAGATGAAAGTCAGAGGTGTTTCAGGGAGGGGCAATTGGGGAGGTTAACCCGGGCGGGATGGGCAGCCCCAGGAGACAGAGGCTGGACTCTTTCTGCCTCACTTTTCTCATCCATTCAGAATCGCCATCTATTTTTCTGTTTCCATTCCCCCTATCCCCACCAGCTCCATCCTCGGTGTTTAACATCTATGATAATAAGGATGCAATGGGTTTTCAAAGTCAGTTACAATTGTTATTAAATGACATTGAAACCTCTTTGTTTTTGCCATTTCATTTATTTTTCAGCCACTGTATTTTCATGGTATGTTAGAAAACAACAGAATTCTAAGTTTATATGCTTTCTAAATCAAAGTTACCTTTTCGAAACCTAAATATCCCAAGGTGTCACAGCTTGTGAGGAATACCCAAAATTATCTTGCTCCTCCTAGGCCTTAACTCTTCTTAGGCTCTCCACGGTAGGTAGGAGGAACTCCTAGGGCCATGTTTTATAAAGCTGACTCTGGCTCTGGCCCAGTCATGGCTCTGTGTGTCTGTCGCAGCCACGTCTCATTTTGAGTTCCCTGACCACAGTCTAATCACAGTTGAGACCTTAAATGGCTTACTAAGATATGTGATGTCCAAAAACTATGTCTCGTCTGAATCATATTTTACTATTGACTTAAGCATAAATACACACACAAAAAAAATGTATCTTAGAAAATGTAAGAAGAAAAATGCACAGAGGCATCTCAGCATTCCAATGAAGAGTATTTCCTGTTACAGGTAGAGGGCGTGTGAATCTCAAGCTAAAGATCCAACACGATTTATGTGTTGTCCTTTATTCATGTATTCAAAGTTTGTCACATTGTTCCCTCCTGTATTACTGGAAGTTATCACCCACTTTAAAGTCTCTGGAGTGTGTATAATATCATACTGACTATGCCCCTTTTTCTCTAATGTAGAGGTGATTACAAAAGCCAATAAAGTCTTTTTGGAATTTCATTTCCTATTTCTCACTTAGTAGTAATAGGCTGAACCTTTACTTTCAGTTCCACTGTCCCTCCCATGCCGCGTCTCATGGGGAACTTGGCGTTTGCACTTCCCTGTGATTGGAACACTTCTCTTCCCCATCCCTACCTATCACTCCAACAGTTACTGGGCTAACTTTCCCTGAGAAGTCTTCCTTGATTCTTTATCACTGGATTGGGAAACTCTCCTATGATTTCAAAGCATCTTAGATTAACCCTTTCTGTAGAGCCTTTGCCGCTAATTTGTAATGGTTTATTTCCTTTCTGAATCTTTAATACAGTTCAGGCTTCCTGAGGGCAGGGCCATCAAGTATTGTTCACTGTTGTTTGTCCAAGTATAGCCTCAGGCTGAGCACATACAAGTCACTCAATAAAGATGTGTTGATTGAAGATTTAAGTGACAGATTGGCCAGATATCCATCCTATTTCTTATATCTAATGCCCAATTGCCAATTGAAAATAGAGTTCCTATCTTTCATTTTCCTTATCAAGTGGATATTTGAGAAATTTATTAAATTAACAAGTGAGGAAAGATATCTTTTAGTTTGCCTTTTATCAGTATGAACATGGTTCTCAAGCCTCCTTTATTCAAAACAACACATACTCAAAGCGAATCCCTCTCTTGATCTTCTACCTACAAATAAATGGCAACTGTACTCATGTTGTGTGTAGAAGAATATAAGCATGTATTTGAATTTTTTGTTAACCCTAGATCTCATATCAAGAGATACTTGGAGCCTCTTATGAACAGAAAACATGTTAATAAGAGTATACTTACTAAAATTTTCTCTTTTCAGTTTATCACATATATAGCTAAATTATGACTAATTTAATCTTTGGTGCTAAGTAAATAAATCATGTTGGTTGTGACAGAACACTAATAGTTTTATTATCTTGGCTAATTTTTAATATTCTGTGTTCTCAATTGTATAATAAAATCATCATTTCACTATGACTCAACCATTTAAATTTTAAAAATTAAACCAACATTCTTAGGCTAATGCTATTAACAAATGAAAGATGGCTTGCCATTAGTTAAAAGGAAAACCTGACTTTAAGGAACCAAGAGAGAAAAAGAAATCCTTTTGGGATTCAATTTATTATTCTCGGAAAAAATGGATTTCCTTTCAATGTGTTGGAATAAAAATGGAGTTCTTTCTAAAGTCACGACAAGTTTTATCTACGAGTATGAAATTTTAAATAGGAAGAGTGATAGCAAGAGATAGGTCTTTATCCCGTATACAGAGATAAATGATTTTCCTAAGGGTATGGGGATGTAGAAAATGAATCACTTCTGAACATGCTTAGGTTTGCAACTCAGGAAGCTTTAAGATAATGGTTCCCAGAATTTTTGCCACCGAGGGTATTTTTTTTTATAGTAAAAATTTTACAGACTCTTTACTTGCGTAATAGTTGCATTTCTAACGTCTGCTGGTTAAATAAATCACAATAAATAGTTAAGATGATGTCAAAAATTACTTAAATAATGTGTATTTAATGAATAACAAAGCATTGTTAATACATTTGAAAAATAGTGGTTCAAAACTATTTGAAATATTACCTAGCCATTCTATATAAAATGTTTCATGGACTTTGCAAAAATTCCTAACTTTTGGGGCTGTGATTGTAGGTTGGGAACCACAGTTGAGACTTATAAAAAGTTATCTCACTTTGATGACACTTATTTCTAATATACTTGATAAGTCTTCATTTTTATTGCTCAAATATATGAGATTGTTTATGATCATTTTTAACAGTTTTTTCCCTACTGTTTCAGGCATTCTAGTCGTTTATTTTTATTGAACTTTAAATGATGTGGTTAAATGTCCAGGTGGGTGATCCACTAAAGACATGTCTTGGCTAGATTGCAGATTCTTAGGCATAGAGAGTCCATAAACAGGCATAACTCACTTCTATTTTTTGAATTCATCATGTTGCATTGCATTTGTTTCTTACTTCATTGAATTTAAGATGCCTTTAATTGTAGGGAATTATTTCATGTAACACAAAGAAAAAATTTTGCCAGTTAAACTCCGACATGATACTTCCAATATCATTTCATGTTTAAAATTTTAAACTTATTAAAAGCACTGTTTTATATTTATTTAGACGTTAGTTTTAATCATATCACTATTACACATTTTTCAAAATGTAAAATATACAAGAAATAAATGGGTCAAGGTATTTCTAAAATCTTTTCTCATGCAGGGTCCAACTTTTCTAAATTATTTGTTATTCAGAGTCATTCATGTCCGTCTTTTCTCACATATGTTGTCTCATCGGCAGGTTAGTTGCTGAAACATTTCTTTAAAGTGTGCTGTACTAGTGTCTCTGGATTTTCTCCGAAGCCTCTGACAGGCATTCTACTACCTAAAGGTGCTTACAAAACATTTTCAGACAAGTAGGAGTCATTATTCTTCCTTGAATTGTCCTTAAATTGTTTGTGGACCAAATGTCAAAGGATTGCTATGGCCAGTCATCCCCCTAGGAATGAACTAAGGTCCATATTCACAGGTAATGTGGTAGACAACTTCTAAAACGGCTCTCACTGGTCTTCATCTCCTGGTATTCATACCCTTGTATAGTCCTCTCCCCTGAGTAAGAGTTTGATCTAGAAACTTGCTTCTAATGAATAGACTTCAGCAAAGTAATGGAATGACACTTCTGAGATTAGGTTACAAAAGGCTGACTTCTTTCCGGCTATCAGACTGTCTTTTGCCCTTTCTCTCTCTTGCTTTCTCACTCTAATAAAGACACCTGTCATTCCACGAGCTGGCCTTTGAGGAGACCACTAAGCAAGTAATCAAGGGAGGTCTCTGGCCAACAGCCCATGAGAAACTGAATCCAGTCAACAATCACCTGAGTGAGCCTGAAAGCAAATCTACCCCCAGTTGAGCCTGAAGGTAATCAGAGCCCTAGAAAACACCTTGATTGCAGCTTGTGAAAGTTCTACAGCTAGAGGACTCAGCTAGATCATACCTGACTCTCCTGGTCTATAAAATCTTTCATGTAATAAATGTCGTTGTCTTCAGCCACTAAGTTTTGGGGTAATTTGTTATGAAGCAGTAGATAACTAATGCAGGCAATACTATATCATGAATGTCACCTGGCTAATAGCAGCTGTAAATTGGCATTGATTGAAAGGTGCATCTTAATTTTAGAGATGATTAAAGTACATCAACAATCGATATTTTAGAATAAATGGAGTAGAGTAGTTTGTTTGTTTGTCTTCAGAATTAGCATCAGAATTCCTTGAAAGAAAGACCTGTGTTTTGTTGAGTTCTGAGAATCCGTGATACTCAACATATAAGAAATGTTTTGTACATGTTTGCTGAACTGAATTATCCAGACCTAGCTTGAAGCAAATCTTGAGAAAAAGAATTTGCTCATTGCCTTGGCTGATTGAAATCTGGCTGATAATCAAAATGCTTTAAAAAGTTTCAGTCTATGCTCTTTTTAATTTAACAATATCGCTCATTTCATTTGTTGTTCTACTGCTGAGGTTTAACAAATCCCTCTTGAATGTTTGGAATAAAAACGGAAGTTGGACTTTTATAATAATATTTCTATTTTAAGAATTATGTGTTAACCTTTCATAAATTTGCTGAGAATTTTATAAAAGCAGATAAAATATTGTCAGCAAAGGAGCGTTATCTTAATTTTTTAAGGAAATGGAAGAATAATACGATTTTAACTTATAATAGACTGAGAATATTAAATTCCATATTTAGAAAATCAGATTGTTCAAGTTATTCTGAGACAACAAACTGGTTTCTGTGTGTGGGCAGAACTGACATTTTATTTGTGGCAAAAAAAAAATTATCTAGTAATTAAAAGAGTGGTTTGTGAACTTGGAGCCTTCGATTGACTCACTTATGGAGAAATACAGGTGGCATGCTCTTTGCATACATATTTCTCCCATTAGAGCCTAGGCTGTTGAAGACAGGGATCACGTAATACTAATCATTCTGATGACAATAAGAAGCATTTTTGAGCACTGTGTTAATCCCTTTGCATGTGACGACATTTATTCCTAAAAACCAGTACACGAAGTAAATAATACTTTTAGTTTTATAGAGATATACGTAAGGCTTAGAGAGTTTAAATAAATTGCTAATATAATCCAGTTAACAAGGGGTAGAGTCAGGACTTGAACCCAATGCCATATTTCCAAAGTATGTCTTCTCAGCCACTGAGCTCTATTGCCCTTTGTTTTAGTTACCATCGCATTCTCCAGCATTTAGCATATTGTCTTGCACATAGGGTGTGTTCAATAGATACTTGCTGAATCGAAGTCATTAATATGTATCTCTTAACCTCTCCCTATGTACCTAGTAGGTGTTAAATTAGCTAATTACCTAACTGCAAAAGTTCTTTTTAAAAAAAATTTAGGATGGTAGTATTACTATTTCACTTACATCCTATTTATAGTAGTGTTTCATCAGGAATGTAAGCAAGACCATTCAAAGTTAGATGAATTTATGTAAGAAATAGGGTAGGAGAGAGGTAAATATAAAAAATAAATAAATAAAATATGCTTATTGCTATTTTGTTATACCTTGAAATTACCTGACTAATTGTTAATTTCATTAAATATGTTTTCTCCCTGTTTTTAAATTCACTAATCTAAGTTGTATTGCCATTTCTATTTTCAGTTTTGAGATACAGGAACGTTTTTGAATGATTTGATGGGAATAATAACAATAAGATTCATCTGAGAATGTTATCAATGAACTGACATCCTATTTCTATGTTAGAAAATTATAATTATGCAATATTTTCAGATCTTGAATATAAGACTGTGACAAATGATCTTTTAGATGTCTTGTTATCTTATTTAATTGGAGATGAATAGAATAATTCATCTATTTCTATTTAAAATTTTTAATAAAGGTAGAGAATAAATTTTATGACTAATATTTTTTCTTTGTAAAGCAGACTCGTTGACTTAGAAATGTTAAGAAAGAGGTAAAAACTGAAACTATGTAGCAATATTCTTTCTACTTTCTCAGAAAAGGTAGATTAAAAGGCATGTCCTAAAGGTTCTTTTGACAGAGGGATCGCAGGTTTTTTTTTAAAAAAAGATGCAGAGGAGGGAGACAAGAGAAGGGTAGTCCTGCGATAAGGTAAAAGGTTGACTTTCCTTCCAAGGAGAACAATATTAATTCTTCTACCTTGTTCTTTTCTCTCGTTGTTTCCTTCTTCCTTCTTCAAAGGGTGGGAAAAAAGGGGTAGTGTTGGGGGAAGGGACCCTGGGCTGAATTCTACGAGACTTGATTTTCTTAGATCAGACATCCGAGAACTGAAAGCTGATTTCTTCCTTTGATCCTTCTATTTTTCTATTCATTAAGTCATTCATTTATAGAAAAAATATTCACTGAATGCCAAACTTGTGCTAGAAATTGTGAAAAGTATATTGCATATAGCGGTGAGCCATACAAAACATGTGCTACCATGAACTAATGGTTTCTTAAATGCTTCTATGGGGTAATTTGGCTTGCAAAGTCTTCATTACTTTATATGCCTTCAAAGAGCTCACATTCTGTGAATAAACTAGAAAACAAAGAGTAAAGTAAATAAAGATGGCTCCAACTTTTAATTATTTGTATGTAGAAAACAGTGTATTAAGAATACAGTGTTTTAAGAATAACCATGCATTGTGGCAGGAACCACTATTACTAGGTGAAGAAGGTCAGAGAAACTTCTCTATGGTCCTGTTTGAGCTAAGACTTGAAGACTAAAAACAAGCTAACCATGCAATGATCTAGGAAAGGGAGTTCTAGGAAGAGAGAGCAGGCAATACAAGTGCTGTGAATGGGGGACAGATTGGCAAGTTGGAGGCCAGTGTGTCTGATGTCCATTTATAGAGCAATTGTGGAATGAGACAAGGTTGGAGGTGGAGGTAGGAGAAGACCAAAAAGGCCACGTTAAGGAAGGAATTCAAACATTTTTCTAAGTCCTTTGAGGTATCATTTAAAAATGTGATCTAAGGAAGTGACTTGACTTGACAAACAGTTTTAAAGAATTCTTTTTCTGTCCTGTGAATATGATGTTGGAAGGGAGCCAGGGAGGCAGAGAGGGAAGGCCACTCAAGGGACTGTTGCAGTAGTCCAGGTGGTACACAAAAGGCATAGACTATGACATGGTCAAGAAGATGGACTTGAGGCATATTTTGGAGTTAGAACCTAACAAGAAAAGTCAGTGGATTGGCTGTTTGTGTCTTGAGCAAACTAAAATGGAAAAGACTAGGTGGGAGACAGTTGAGGAAGAAAATCAATGGTTCTATTTTGGACATATTAAGTTTGAGATGCTTTTCAGGTATGCATTGTGAAGATATCTGGTGGGCATTTGAATCGGGAATTAGGATTTAAGGCGAGAATCTGGGACTGCACATATATTGCAGGGGGGTGGAGCATTGGCTTATATGTGGTATTTAAAACCAGTGTTCTGGATCAACCTAATAAAGGAAAAGCTAGAAGAAAAGAAGCCCCATTCTGAACCATGAGATAGCCAGTATGTAGGCTGGAGAAGGAGCCAGGAAAGGAAACTGAGAAGGGGAAGCCAGTAAAGTAAGTGGAAAACTAGGAGTGTGTACATAATGGAAGCCAAGAGAAAATGATGTATCAATAAATTGAAAATGGTATTCTACTAAAAATATCTATGAACATTGCAGAGAGATAGTTTTCCATCACTAATGCTAGAGTTCTGAGGAAAATGGAGGGTTTATTCCTTAATCTGCCTATTCCCATCTGCCTTTGATATTCTACCCTTAGATTCAAAGTGGCGTCATTGTTTTGCGAAGCAGGCTGCAAAATTTCTTCTCTTTTTATCCAAATTCAAGCTTCTGTTTACTGGAAACTATTTTATCTAGATATGAGTCAATTGAAGCCATCGTGGTGTGAATAGCCGAAGGTTCAAACTTCTTAAGCTGTGTTTGCAATCCTGTAAAATGGGGCCTTAGAAAGTAAAAAACATTGCTGAAGGAGGTAATGTGAGCTACCACTACAGTCTTCAAGCAAAAATACTGAACATTCTTGCATGTGTATTTATTTTACCAAAATGTAAATTTTCTTATTAATTCTATTCTTCATATATATTTATTTTGCATGAAGGAAATTTGAATATTAATTTTTTATGTGATCAAGGAATAGGTTCTGTTTAATTAAATATTCCCATTAACTAAAGATTATTTATCTTTTGTATTTCATTTAAGAAAAAGGAGAGATATATTTTCCCCTTAAATTGTGATAATCAAAAGAGAAAGCTTTTTTGTATTCTTAAAATAATAATACTTAAATTTTAACATTACATATTTCCTTCATTGTTATGAAGATATAAAGCCAAAGTATCAATAATATTATATATATTTTAATATATTAAATAAATATGTATGTATTAAAGATCTTTCTTTACAGTTCCTGATAGTTCTACTTTAATTATTTTAGGAACTTTCATAAAAAATGAGTTCTTGTTTTGATGTTTATTTCTAAAAATTATCTGTACAACGTAATAGAAAGAAGTAAATTTCTTTACTAAAGGAAGAGATGACTCAATATAGAAAAATAAGAGGAGGCTGATGTCTGGCAGAGTAAGATAATGCTGTTCCATCCATTGCTGTACATGCTCTTTGCAAAATTTCCTTCTTCTCTCTATCAGGCATAAAATAAGCATCAGAGACCAAATAAAATAAAAAATATAAAGGCCCAGGATAGGGCATTTCTTCATAGTATTCCATTGGCTAGATTTCTGGGGACTTGTGCTATCTGAGCAAAATGACTCATTCAGTTTTCAAACTGCAATAATATCTTATTCAACTAAAATAAATGAACCAGAATTCTCATGCTACCTTCCTAGTTTCAATCTACGTCTAGGAGAAAAAGTCAAAGGTTTAAAGAAAAGGCTCCACAAAGTCACAAGGAAGACTTCAAATTCTACTTTAGAAGTATTCGTTTCCGTGTCTTTTTAAGAAAATGACTTAGAGCTATGTGAAAATTGAAAGTCCTTTACTTGTTCAAAGAGTGTTAATTTTAATATGCTTTTCAGAACCTCGTGCCGGGAAATGGGGTTGGCTGAAGCAAACAATACTTTGTAATATGCCATAGAAATCCTGTTTTCACCTCTATTTTAGAGCCAGAACTTTCTCGTAAAATCCACATTAACTTTAAGGAAGAACTTCATTCCAGAAGACAAAGCACCTTTTGAATATTCGTAGATTTTTTAGGGTCATGGAAGATAAGGAAAGTTGGAATTCCAGAAGGGCTGCATGAGGATTACTGCCCACAGATTAAGGGGTTTTTTTTTGTTGTTGTTCTTGTTGTTTGTTTTTTACCCTTTAATTCAATTCTGCGTTTAATGATATTTCTTATCACTAAGGAAATTACTATTACTTCCTTCAGCAAAAATTTATTGACTCTTTAGGTGTCCCATTCAAAAATCTTTGGTATGTTTTATAGTCATGACTCATTTGTTAGTTTTGGAAGCTAGCTGCCTCAGCACATTTAGGATATAATTATCAAAACACTTGTCAAAACCAAGAGCCTAATTATCTTGAAAATACAGGTATGGCACAAACCTAGGAAGTTATATTTCTGAACTTTATCTTGCCCCAGTGAAAGGCATGGCATATTTCAAATTTTATAAAAATAGGATGGTGCGTAATACTTTCAGTTATACTCACTTAAAACCTTTTTATCGGTTATTTCCCATTTGCAAGAAAAATTATGCTAGGTACCATCGGGGTGGTGAGGCACAAAGATAAATGATAAATAGCCCTTCCCCTTACAAAGAGTATAAACAAATTAGTAGGATTGAGACTCCAGTCTAGTTCAACAAACTGTCATTCACCTTGGCCTTTCACCTTGGACCTGACTATTAAATTTATAGCCCATATTGAAATATTCAGAGAAAGAACTGCACTGGCCACTAGACAAAGGTGAGTGTGTCTTTAGGTCATCAGGAACACATCTTATCATCTAGTGCCTACATTATAGTATGCACTCCACAAATATTTGTTGAATGAATTCATGCTGCATAAAACAAGTGACTTAAAGTGGCTTCAACTAATCCCAGGCATTATATATACTGGTTCTTTATATGCTGGCCTTAAATTGTAGAAATGTATTTCCCATATGGGTCACTAGAGCTATCTCATTATATCTGATTGCCTTGGTAGTTTTTACTATTTTTAAATCTTCTTGGAAAGTGAAGTTTTTCTGACATTTAGAAGTTGGTATCCATAGAGTCACTTTTGCAGGTTCTTAGATCTTCATCGTCATCCTCTGAGATTCCTGTTCAGGTGATTGGGATGCAGGTACTTGTAGATCGGATTTTAAGAGACACTATTATTGGGCATAGATAGGCACACTGATCCTTAGGGTTTTGTCAAAGTCTTTGTAAGTAAAACTCTCTAAGTTAAATATACATATCATTGGCTTGAGAATAATTTTGAAAATAGAAATTAAAATTTCAAAAGCATAGGTCTTTTATGTAAAAATAACTGCAGGTATCAGAAACTGGTAAGCAGGGCTGTAATATTTGAGATGATACAAGGTTAACAGTAATTAATAGAGAATTAAGAATGAGGAATCAATAGGTCAGTTATAATGGTTGTTCTAGTCATTGTTACTGAATTAGCATGTGATTTATTGTTATTAGTTCAATAAAAATGAAAGAAGTCTTTAAATATTTAGGCAAGTGTGTATATGAAAAGATTTGAAAACATAGGACCTGCTAAAGAAAAAATACAATAGAAATTGTTTATTCAAGGGCAGTTTTTCTCAGAGATTTTAATGGATTGCTGTGATTGCAATGGTCTTGAAAGTAACAAGTTATAACCCAAAAGCAAACTTGGAGCTTCTCAGTTGTAAATATATTGCATACCTATATTTGCAAATGCATTTTAAGGGTAGAATTAACAATTGCTGAACAATAAGTATGTGGAAAAAATCAGAAAACCACTCCAATGATTTGCATTGAATGCAAAAATGATCTTTTGCATTCAAAGGGATCTGTTTTACTTGACACAACACAGACTCAGGGAAGACAACAGGTTAGAATACTTCGAAAGAATGGGCAAGATTGGCACGAGAAACTATTTATAATCTCTGTTCTAGAATCTTCTGCGGCTTAAAAAGTTCTCGTATTGACTGTTTTAGAGGACAAGTGGTGAGAAATTAAATAACTATGTTGAGGCAAATTATATAAAAGCAGAATCTAAGGAGGTTGTTCAGGAATACTTGTTTTAAAAAGATGACAGTAACAAGCTGAATTGCAGCCTCAGGACCTCGAGAAATAAAATTGGAGCGCTTTTTATTTGTTTTACATCCAGGATACTGTAGATGATAAACTAATTCTAACAAATAAGAGAAATTGTCAAATGTACATGTCATAAACATGACATTCACTTGCCAATCCTTTGCTGTAGGGGTAAAGCCCTCTTCCTTCAGTGTAGGTCTGATTGGAATTCCAAGTTGTCTTACTTATGTAAAGAGATGATATTAGATGTTGATCAAATAAAGGAAAAAAATAAAGGAACAAACAAAACAGAAAAGAACTCATAGATACAGAGAACTTTTTGATGGTTGCCAAATGGGAGGGAATTTGGGAGAATGAGTGATGAAAGTGAAGGGATTAAGAAGTGCAAATTGGTGGTTACAAAGTAGTCATGGGGATGTAAAGTATAGCATGGGGAATATAGTCAATAATATTGTAATAACTATGGTGTCAGACGAGTACTAGATTTATCAGGTGATCACTTTGTAAGTTATATAAATGTCTAATCACCGTGTTGTACACACCTGAAACTAATATACTATTATAGGCCAACTGTAAATGAAAAATGAATATTTTTAATAAGTTTTACCATAAAAATAAGACTCCCAGAGAGGTTGCTAGAGCACAGTTGGTGGCAGTTACTCCAAAATGAAAACTATTTCACATTTGTATTCTGACATGTTGGAATTTTCACTTAAAAAGCCGTTCTTGAACAATCTACTCTCATAATGCATAGGCTGTTATTTTCCACTGGTGTTTCTTTTTTCTCAAGTGAGAACGTAGACTCCAGGGAAGCAATCTGAGTCAAGCTTCCTTGGGGATTGTCTGCTCTGCCCACTCTATCTTTTACTGTTCTTTGCCCATGTCTAATTTGGTGTCAATTTTCAAAGCAATTTGCATTTATCGAGTCTTTGCAAAGGGATTTAAGTTTTCATAACAACAAATGTTCTTTTTACACTCACTCCATAGGTTTATGTAATATTTACTTCAATCACAGGATTAGAAAAACAAGTAAAAATGACATAAACAAGTTTGGTAGCCAATTCAAATGATTCTTGGAAGCTATACATGCTAGATGGTGCATGCAGAAGAGAAGCCTCTTCCCAAACTTCTCTCCATCCCTTGACCCTCTCCGTGTTATACTGACTGGCGCAGGACAGAGGGTGTTCATAGCTAGTAGGCTTTTCATGCATATTTTAAAGTTATGAGAGAAAACGTTTTGAATTCCATTGAGATTACCTCGGATAAATGTAAACTATTTTTTTCAATTCAAGTATTTTCACTATTCCTGCTTGAAAAGAATACTTATTCTATATAAAATTGCTCACTTCTGATGCTTACCAAAGTAAAATGAATAAAATGTCCATGAATGCAAGCAGTAAAAAAGAACACCATTTCTCACCAGAAATGCTTAAACATCACCCACCTGTTTTCAACTGCATTTTCTATAGATTTCAAGCCCCGATTTAATCAACCTTATGTAGTGTGCAATAATATATTAATGTCTAATTTAGTCTGCATTGATATCTCTAGTAAAGAAATCTGACATGAAGGAGGAGTATATTCAGATGTATGCCTATTATTTCAGTCCCATTCAAGAGATTCCTCATTAGAGCTATTATGGTAATTTTACCTAGAATAGCTGTTCATTGTGTCTAGGAATCTGTTGTGTTCCCCCTCCCCCCCAATTCCCGTTTTGTTGGAATGACAGAAATCTAATCTCAGTCAATTCAAGAGTTTCCTCTAAAGTACACTTTTTCTAGGATGGGAGGTTCTTAACTATTACCAAGGAGACGGAAGTGGGGAAAATCTGATCCCGAAGTTTCTCTGTCCAGATTGTTTCTTATCCCGCAGATGTATTACTTGTGGCTCAGTGTCTGGGACATGGGGATTATTTTGCTCCATTCTTGTTCCACTGGGCCACAGAGATGGCACTTTCCTGTGAGGTTGCTGGAGCACCACCTGCTTAGACTCATCAGGAATTCATTTCCTGTCCACACCAGGAGCCAACTTCTCAGCAGGGCTGGTCGCTCTTATATCCAGGAACACCTAGATTCTTAGCACTTCTTTCCTGCCTCTCTTTCTGCAAGGCATTGTAATCTTTTTATGGCTCTGCTGGAAATCTAATTACCTTCAAATCTCCAATTCTCACTGATGATGCTCTAAAACACTTTTATTCCTATGTCTTGAGAATGCATGCTTTTGAAACACAAACGCCAGGAAGAAAACTGTGGGTTTGTTAATTTTTCACTTGCTACCTCTTCCCTAAGAATGAGGAGAGACCAGCTGTCTCCCTGAATGAGTTGAGAGTGGAAAGGCAGATGAGGAAGGGGGAAATAACTGGAGGATAAAGAATATCGGCCAGTATCTCAAAATAACTGTCATGATAACTTTCCCACTCATCTCATTTGCTAACTAAAAACAACCATCCTGTCCTCTTCCCAAAGGCTTGCCGGACTAGTTTATAATTTAGGGTCCTATAATGGCAAGTACTTTCATAGGCTTAGTTTCTTCCAACAACCCCCTACATTGCCCAATTGGGCAATGGAACTTTAATATCAATGTCATTCAGGGATGACATATCTGCCTTCAAGTTGTTTCCAGAAGTATGGCTCAATTATTTTCTCCATGTTCTTTCTCTTTTGAAATGGGACCTATCCAAATTTCCAAAAGATAAGCTTTTTACTAACTGTTCCATTTTATTGAACTGAATTTCTGCTTTTATCCTCATTCCAAGTCCTTATTCCAGAAATTTGTCTCTGCCTCTGCGGTAGGCTAAATATTGACCCTTCAAAGATGTCAATGTTCTAATCCCGAGAAACTGGGAATCTACTATGTTAATAGAATTAAAGTTGCAAAATAGCCCATCTTAAAATAAGGTGATTGTCCTGAGTCATCCAGGTGGGACCAACGTAATGTCAGGGTCTTTAAATGAGAAGAGGGGGGCAGAAAAAAAAGGTCAGGGTAATGTCATGATAAGAACTCAACTTGCTCTTGCTGTCTTTGAGGGTGAATGAAAGGACCGTGAGCCAAGGAATGCCGGCAGCCTCTGGAAGCTGGAGAGGACAAGGAAACAAATTCTCTTTTAGAGTCTTCAGAAAGGAATACAGCCCTGCTGATACCTTGATCTTAAACCCAGTGAGACCCATTTCAGACTAGTGACTTCCGGGACTGTAAGATAATAAATTTGTGGGTTTTTTTTTTTTTTTTTTTTTAGTTTGTGGTAATTTATTTCAGCAGCTGTAGGAAACTCATCTAACCTCCATGATAGGATTCAGACGTGGTCTTAAAAATCCTTGAAAGTAGGAGCTCGGATCCTGGCAGGGCTCTACCTCAAGGTGGACATCTCTGTCTTCTTGTGTGATATGTCTCCACAGTCTATACCTAATGAAATACTCTGCTACTTACTTTGCTGCCCTCTTGCCTATTCTCTGTTAGAAATTTCCAGAAGCTATAGACACCTTGCCCTGAAACTGGATCCCCAACAAAAAGTTCAAGATGTGTCACAGTTAGTTTGCTATTTTGGTGTCCAACATGCCTAGTCTGTATCCACTCGATGTTGTAAATTGGCTGTGTGATATCGATCGGTCAATCCAGTTTACAACCATAGCTATCCTATTAGAATATGATTACTTAGCACTTCTGACTCCCTTAACTCCATGAGTTACTAATATCTTGTTTTCATCTATGTAGTAATTCCCTAGGATTCTGCATTGGATATCATGGTAGGGAAGCATAAAGAAATCAGACAGTTCCCTTTCTCTAGACATCAAAACTGCTCATCTAAGAATGACACTTTTAATTTTCAGTTTCCCTAAACTAACATTTCTTTTGTTACATTCTTCCTTAATTGCATTTCTATTATTAACTTTACCCCAAGTGGGTATAACTGTTGATTTTCATTTTTTATACAATTTGCACAGATCTTTGGATGTATTGCTAATTTCTACCTTACACATAATTTTAGAGGTTGTTATTTCCAATTTCTTTGTGATTTTCCTTATGGCTATAGAACTTTATGTTTCCGCTCTGCAAGATATTTAGTGAATTCTGCTAAGTTGGTAGCAAAGAACAAGGATGCCCGTGTTTCTTCATCAATTTTTAACATTTGCCTTTTCTTGCTTTCTGAAAAAGGCTTCCATTATTTAAGTAAAACATTTTGGAGAGGTTTTTGTTGCTTTAATGATATTGAAAACATAGGACTTTTAAATAGTATTGTTTCCATCATTTAATTTTTATTATCACAAATAAGTAGATAATTGGTAGTTTTGATAATTAAATCACTCAAAGAATCTATCATTAAATAGATGGCATCATTTTAGTCAATTTAGTGCATGCCGAATGGTTCCTGTTGCTATTCGTAACTTAGTGGAAAGACTATTTGGAATGATGCACTCTTGAAAAATGGATTAAAAAAACCTGTTTATTTCAGATGCTAGTATTTTCTTACTCTTAGTTGATTGTTTTTCATTTCAATTCACTGAAACCTAGGAGGAGATGAGTGTTCTAGTATGTTAGATAAAGGATGGAAAGTGTCTGATGCATTTGGTAGTTATGAGGCTGACAGTCACTTGATGTAATGTAATTTGATATTGATAGAATCCAAGTTGCTGTTGGTTGATACGTGAATAGGAAGTGAGGAGTTGGAAATAGCCAGTGGGAAAGATGAGAAGCAGAGGTGAAGAAACTGGATAGCACATAGAAGGGACAAATGTTCAAAAGGGATTTCAAGAAGACAGAGACTTTAGGATATTTATTGGCTAAAGAGAAGGAGCCAACAGAAAGGCAAAGCCTTTCAAGAGAGGTTGTGACCAAGGGAGTAGGAGGCTGGGGAAAAGAAGGAGATGGAGGGCATGGAGATCACAGCTAAAGTGGAAGAGCTAGTTGGTTGTTAAGAAGAGGAAGAAAGTAGTACTTTCTGAGCCTGAGGACAGAAGTTAAGGATGAGTATGACTACAGATATGTTTGCAGAGAGTCTTGGCTGAAAGTTAAAGGAAGTTATCCAGGATGGCTTCAACCATTCTCCACAAAGAAAGAAGCTTTTTCATCTGCTGAATGTGTGGGGAAAATACATTGAATAATGGTTTGAGGAGAATGGTAGAGATCTACAATGTTCACTGAGAAGAATGTGAAAGGAATGAGAGAAAGAACAAGTGAAATGATCAAGGAATGGCAGCATGGACTAACTGAGATTGAACCCATGAGCACGTAGTGCCTACCTGCGTAGTTGTATAATTTCTGCCAACAGTGTTCAGCTTCTGGGTGTGTAAACAGAGAATACAAATTGTGATATTAGCTATCAGAAAGAGAAATTAAGAAAATAATCCCATGTATAATTGCATCAAAAAATACTAGGAATAAATTTAACAGGTACACGAATTGTACTTGGAAAATTATAAGACTTTGAAGAAAGAAATTGAAGAAGATGCAAATAAATGGAAGCATATACCACATTTATGGATAGGAAGAGTTAACGTTGTTAAAATGTCCATGCTACCCAAAGCTATCTATAGATTTAATTAAATCCCTATCAGAATACTGGTGGCTTTTTTCACCAAACTAGGACAAATACTCTTAAAATTTATGTGGAACCACAAAAGACACAGCAATCTTGAGAAAGAACAAAGTTGGAAGTATCACACTACCTTATATCAAACTATACTACAAGACTTTATAGTAATTAAAACAGTATGGTACCGGCATAAAAACACACATATAGATCAAATGAAGAGAGTGGTGAGCCCAGAAATAAACCCATGCCTGTATAGTCAATTAATCTATGACAAAAGAAGTAAAAATATTAAATGGTGAAGGGAAAACTGGACAGATACATGCAAAGAAAGGAAACTAGATATACAAGAATATACTCAAAATGGATTGAAACTTAAATGTAAGACGTGAAACCATAAAACTCCTAGAAGAAAGCATAGGCAGTAAGACCTTTGACACTACTCTCTCTGTATTTGGATAGATCTCCTAGGGCAAGTGAAACAAAAGAAAAATAAACAAGTTGGACTACATCAAATAATCAAGTTTTTGCACAGCAAAAGAAAACATCGACGGAAGGAAAAGACAACCTACTGAATGGGAGAAGACGTTCACCAATGAGACATCCAATAAGGGGTTAGTATTCAAAATATATAGAGAACTTGTACAACTTAACACCAAAAAACCAAACAATCCGATTAAAAATGGGCAGAGGACCTGAATAGACATTTCTCCAAAGAGGACATACAGATGGCCAATAGACATATGAAAGATGCTCAACATCACTGATCATCATAGAAATGCAAATTAAAATGACAATGAGATAATCACCTCACACCTGTCAGAATAGGTATCATCGATAAAACAAAAAACAAGTATAGGCAAGGATGTGGAGAAAAGGGAACCCTTGTGCACCATTTGTGGGATTGTCAATTAGTACAGTCACTAAATAAAACATTATGGTGTTTCCTCAAAAAATTAAAAGTAGAACAACCTTTTGACCTAGAAATTCTACTTCTGAATACTTATCCAAAGAAATCTAAAACTAGAAATACAAAAATATATCTACCCCTAACTATGTTCACTGCAGCACTATTTACAATAACTAAGATATGGAAGCAATGTAAGTGCCCATCTATAGATGATTGGATAAAGAAGAGGTGTTACATATACACAATGGAATATTACTTGGCCATAAAAAAGGAACAAAATCTTGCCATTTGCGACAACATGGATGGACCTAGAGGGTATTATAGTAAGTGACATGAGTCAGACAGAGAAAGACAAATACCATGATTTCATCTATATGTGGAATCTAGAAAACAAAAGAAACCAACAAAACAGAAACAGATCCATAGATACAGAGAACAAACTGATGGTTGCCAGATAGGAAGGGAGTCAAAGGGCTGGGCGAAAAAGATGAAGGGATTAAGATGTACAAATTGTTTGATATAAATAAGTGTCATAGGGATGTAAAGTAAAATATAGGGAATAAAGTTAACAATGTTGTAATAACTATTTATGGTGTCAAGTGGATACTAGCCTTGTTGAGGGGATAACTTCATAGGTTATATAAATGTCCAACCACTATGCTGTACACTCGAAACTAATATAATATTGAATGTCAGCTGTAATTGAAAATTAAAAAATAATAAAAACAGAAAAACTTTGTGATATTAATTCAGAGAAGTTTGTTTTTCCTGGATGACACTAATTGTAGGATAGGAATAGGAGAGAGTCTGAAGTACTGGTCCAGGTTGAATAAGGAAGAAAGGGAGACCAGGATTGGGATGACAGAGTAGAAGTTATTGGAAGGATAAAGAGCATCCTCATTTGCTGTTCTCAACAATCCTTCAGAGAAACAGTTGAATCAGCCTAACATTGAATATGAGGAAACTGAGGCTCTGAGGTGTGAGGTGATGATTTGTCCTCAGGAAACTCACAAGGCAGATGCTCAGGTGGATAATTTAGAATTGGATAAAAATGTCTGTTGATTACATTCCTTAGCAAGAACTCCACATTTCTTATTATTTTATCTGAAAATTTCAAGACATTCTGAGAAAATAATCTGCCTAGTTACTTACCTGCCTTTCGTAATGAACTCTAAAGGGATATTTTTATAACAAGGCCCTGCTGCCGTAATTAGCCAGTGAATTGAGGCTGAAATTCATCTGAGACAAAAGCATATTAATTCTTATTTTTCTCTGGCCCAATCCTTTTTGTATTATATTGGGCCACCTAGCTAGAAAAAAGCTCATATTCAAACACTTATATAAGGAAATGGTTAATTTTTTTAAGGGGAAAATGGTTTTGTTTTAGATTCTTTTGCTGTTCTTCATGTTATTTTAATGGATATTTATCTCAGGGAAAGTCGTGTTTGTGTATGTTTTACAGATACGAAATTCACTCTAATGACAACTTTTGCAGACAAGTTTGGAATGATACTCTTTAAATGGGTAGCATGTAGTAGAACTAACTAGCCCAGGATGGGAGTTAAAATACCCAAGATCTTCCTCGCCTCCCTCTGGAATTTACTAATTGTAATCTTGGGTGACTACTCCTGCATCTGTAAAATGGGGGCAATACTCTATGACCACTGTGTGTTGAATGAGATCAGTATGTGGAAGTCTTTGTAAACTGAAAAAAACTTACACATAAGATGACCTAAGGCATGTATTAGTTAGCTACCGCTGTATAACAAATTACTCCCTCCCCTACCTCAAAACATAGCACATCCAAACAATAAACATTTATCTCACAGTTTTTGAGGATCAGGAATTTGAGAGCATCTTAGCTGGGTGGTGCTGGCACAAGGCTGCAGTCAAGGTGTCCACCAAGGACACAGTCACTTCAAGACTCAATTGGAGAATAATCTGTTTTCAAGCTCATTTCATGTGACTGTGGGTAGGTTCAGATCCTCACTGACTGTTAGAGGCATCATTTTCATCTAATGAAATAAAAGTTTGTACTTCGGCATGGTTAAATTTTTAAATAAAAAGGCAAAATTACTTAACTTCGATGGAGCAAATAATTATCATGGAGAGGAACAACGAAGGTAACTAAGTAGTTTTTCTTCATTGGTGTTAATGGGATGCACAGTTAGATTTGAATTTATTATGATCAGCTTTTTAAAAAAATAATTTTTCTCATTTTGAAAATAACTCATGCCCATTATAAAATTTTTGGAAAACACTAACTTTATTGGGAATGTAAAAGCACTATAATTAATATTGCGATATATTTATTATATGCATGTCATTCCATTTTCTTTTTACTAAGCATAATTTTTGTTTCAATTTTTATGACATTCCTAAGAGTAATAGGAGAGAGATAGACTCTTTCCAACGAAATGTAAACTCTATACTAGCTATTAAGCTATTGTCTCTATCACAGAGGCCATTGCTGGATCTCCAATATGACACCATTTCCTGAGGCACTAATTAGCCATCAGATTAATTACTTTGGACTCTTCTATCATAGAGGGGCAGTGCCTTGTTCTTACTGAAATTTATATATATATATATATATATATATATATATATATATATATATATTCTGATATATATATATCAGCTATATCTATCATCTATCATCTATTTATCATTTATCTATCATCTATCTTTCCATATCTATCATCTATCTGTCATCTATCTTCTGGGTATGGGTTTGCTTTTCCTGCCTGTACTTATTTTGCCAACTCATGGTTAATGGATTTGACTTTATTTACCATTGAGTTATTCAGTGGCCAAGGAACTTATTTTTCAGTAAAAAAAGAATGCAGCATTGAGGTCATACCTATGGAGTATACTGGTAAGAACCCATCACACAGAAGTAGCATGGTAGAAAAGTAGAATGGCCCACTGAAGACTGTTATGGCACAAACTGGGAAATAAAATCCTGAAAGACTGGGATTATACTTTAGTGGTATGTGCTTCGAATTAGCAATGACACCAGATACAGTAAACCATAGTTAGTTTTTCTCCTCAATGTATATTAACACTTTATAATAAATTATATCCATTCTGCTTCATAGATTCCATCTCCAACCTGTGAAAATATTGGTTATGAGAATGTAGCGATTATTTAAAAGCCACATTCAGGAAAAAAGAAACCACAATGGACCAATTTAATCACTCATTCAACAGATAATTATTAATTTCCTTCTATGTTCTTGGCACTTAGTTAGTTCCAAAGAATTGTTTGGGTACAGGAAGAGTCAGATGAACTATCACTCAGAACTCACTGTGAATAATAAGTACTGTGTTAGCGAATAACATGGGCAGAGAAGGGAACTCTAATTGAGATTGGGTGAATCAGGGAAATATTCTCAAGTGAGGTGACATTTAGATAGGTTTTTGAAGGATGAATAAAGATTACCTGGGGGAAAAAGGAGGATAATAGCAAGCAATACTTAATGGTGAAATATTAAAAACTTTTCCATTTTTATTGGGGAAAAAAAGACCAGTATGCCAGCTATCAATGTTTCTACTCAAAATTGTACAATACATTAAAGCAAGATAAAAATAAAAGGTATGAGTTTGAAAGGGAGAAACAAAACTGTTTTGTAGATGATGCCGTCACTTTTAAATAATATAATTGTATGCACAAATAATCCAAAAGAATTTACAAGTAAGTTGAATTTCCCTGTACCGGTAACAAACTTTTAGCAATCAAAACGTTTTAAAAATGGATGATATTTATAATAGGATAAAAACACCGAATACTTTGGACTAAATCTAACTAAGGATGTTCAGATCCATAGGAAAAAAATATATGAAAATTTTATACAGACTTTAAAGAACACTTAAAGAAATGAATATATATATATATTTTTTTAAGTGTTGGAAGATCCAATATTATAATGCCATTTCTTTTCAAATTGATGTAAAGATTAAATGTAATCCCAATGAAATCTCATTGGGAAATTGCCAAACTGATCGTAAATTTATATGAGAAAATAAAAGATAAAAAATAGCCAAACACTCTTGAAGGAGATCAACGTAGGATACAATTTCCTACTTAGTCAATGGTCATTAGTATCAAACACTACTCTGAAGATGAGTGAGGCGAAACATGCCTGTGGACTATGGCATTACTAAGGCCATCAGTGGTCACAGTGAGAGTACTTCATGGCTTGATGCAGATGAATATAAAAAGAGAAGTTAGGTTGAGAAGTAAAGGAGTGATTTTAAAGTGGAGACAAGGAGCAAATTCTATTATTTTTTTTTAAAACATTTATAACTCTTACAGGAAGAAAAGACATTGGGGTGGATGGATTGAAGAAGTTTTTGGTTCTTTTATAGGATGGAGTCATTTTAACACGTTTGATAAAAAATGATTGCGTAAAGGAAGATCTCGATGGAAACAGAGAAAGGGGCAAATATTGGGTGATCGTCTTTGAGGAGATGGAAATGTATGGGATCCAGCATATAAACATGGAATTGTCCTTCAATTGGCAAAGGAAATTAATTGCTACTGACACAGAATGAGAGATGTTGGAATTGGTGGTTGGTGTGGGTTAAAAGTTAATGGATTTTAACTTGACACCCTCACTTTGTCAATAATGTAGGAGGAACTCACAGATAATAGGAAGGAAGGTAAAAAAAAAAAAAAAAGGTAATGCATTGGGCCTTGGGGACACCCTTTCAGGGAACTGAGATAGGAAGATGCTTAGAGAATTATGAAGGCAGTTTCTGAGCATCATAGACAGCTTTGCTGCATCTCAAGGTATCTATTTGTAAGCTGGGGCTTTAAGTTTGAAAACTGGTTTCTAATAATAAGAGTTAACATGAGAATAGGGCTAATGGTGTGCCAGTCATATTCTTAATATTATAATAACCCTCACAACAACACAGTAGGTAACACTGTTATTACCCCATTTTCCTGGAACGAAGAAATGTTGTGAACTGCCCAAGGTTACATAGCTAATAAGTGGTGGAGTGGGATTCCATCCTAGGCAGTCAGGATCCTAAACACAGTATTCTTAAACACTACGCTATGTTGTAATGGTTAGAAATTTTGTTTTATGATATCACCATTTGGTGACCTCTGTAAATGGATTAATGGATGGTACGGATCTACTCTATGTTGATAAAAAAAAAAAATCAGGAAATTTGGGTTGCTAGTTTTGTTTATTTTTCCATTTCTCTATTTCGAGATCAAATCAATTAAGAATTTCATACCCACTGAGAAGAAAGGCTTGGCTCTTTGATATCTGGATCAGTGAGTTTTTGTGTTTCTATATTTACCCTTGGTCATGGCCACAGTTTTAGAATTGAAGCTATAAGCTCTCTACTGCGTGTCTGTGTGTCTGGAATTCAGAAAGGTCTCTACTTCTTTTTATTTGAATGTACAATGTTTTCCTGTCTCTAGAGGATAGTAATCAATTAGATTATGAAGTTCCTCAAATTAAAGGAGCTCTGTTTTGAGCTCCTTGAGGTCTTAGTCTGTATTAGTTTATAAACACAAATAAGTAATATAGAGATTAAATATTCTCCCAAATTTCAGAAAATAGGTAAACCGCACTTCTAATACTTTAAATGAGCTAAAAGATTTTTAGAAAAATCTAACTGAAAAATCTTTTAAGAGTCCAGGTACACGTAATTTTGGCAAATGTGACTAGCTGAATATTTTTAGTTTAATAAAAACAAGTGAAAAGTTGATAAACATATGATATCACTTATATTTGGGGTATAAACCTAAAAACAACAAATGAGCAGACTCATGGACATGGACAATACACTAGTGGTTACCAGAGGGGAGCAGGGAGGGGGAGAAAAACGGGGTAAAGGGGGTCAAATATGTGGTGACAGAAAGAAATCTTACTATGGGATTTGAACAGACAGTGTAAGTATATATGCCTTACTGCTAAGGTGTACAGCTGAAACTTATTGGATTTCATTAACCGATGTCACCATAAAAAACAAATAAAATTTAAACGATGGGAAAAGAAAACAGCTATGTCTTCTCTAATTTACCAATTTAAATACATTTTTATTCTACTCATATTGGTTTTTCTTAAATGTACACAGATGAAATAAGCTAACACTACTCCTACTTAATGTTTAAGACTGTGAAAAACATAAATTTGTGTTCAATGAATTAAGTCATTATTCTGAAAAGCTTTTTATTTCCGCTACAATTATGTTTTTTAGTATGTCAGCTTAAAGGTAATTTCAAAGATCTTAAAGTAGCTTAAAATTTGGGGCTGATATTAGATTGACTTAATTAATGCCTCACCATTAATACCTAGGCCGTGTAATTACCAGGCATGATTTTATGTTTATCAAGTTTTGCTTTTCATATATGCCACAGAAAGGCTTTATCCTTGGGCCATGTCAATGAATGTGTTCATTTTTGCCACATTGAGAAGGTATAAACGGGAAGTGTGTGGCTTTAGAAAGTTGTATTATGAGGTTTGTCTCTGCTAAAATGCTTGTGCAAGACAAAAAGTTCTCAATTATCTACCCCTACTTCTTTTCTTCATGAAATAGAAATTAGTTACTTTTGTTAAAGGCTATAATTAATATAAATGGTTGAAACTGCTCTAGGAGGAATAGTGACAGAAAAATACAACTGTGCATGCGCCTTTGTATTTAAAGGAATGAAAGTCATTTTTTTATTAATGCAGTAATATTTAGAATCTTTTTTCTTTCTTTTTGATATCTGAACCCCTTCATACTTTTAGAATTTTATTGAGGACCCAAAAGAACTTGTGTATATGTAGAATAACTATCAATACTTACTGCATTAGAGATAAAAACAGAAAATTTATTTTTATTTTTATTATTTTTTAAAAATATTTTTTATAGTGACATTGGTTAATGAAATCCAATAAGTTTCAGCTGTACACTTTAACGGTAAGGCATTTATATATTTATACTGTGTGTTCACCTCTCATAGTTAGATTTCTTTCTGTCACCACATATTTGACCCCCTTTACCCCATCTAACTCCCCCCTCCCCCCTCCCCCCTCCCCGCACTCTACCCTCTGGTAACTACTAGTTCATTGTCCATGTCCATGAGTCTCTGCTCATTTATTGCTTTTAGGTTTATATCCCACATATAAGTGATATTATGTGATTTTCAACTTTTTCTGTCTGGCTTATTTCACTTACCATGATTATCTCGAGGTCCACGTTGGCGCAAATGGCAGTATTTCATCTCTTCTTATGGCTGAGTCATATTCCATTGTATATACGTACCACAGCTTCCATATCCAGTCAGCTACCATAGGACATTTCAGTTGCTTCTACGTCCTGGCCAAAAAACAGAAAATTTTAGACCATCTACTTGTTGACTCATTTAAAGATAGCAATGAGGAACATATTTCATATTAATATCTTAATATTATAGTGAAATTATTACTGACTTTGCAGATCCCCTAAGATCTATCTTCAAATATCAGTTTGTTCCAGAATATGAAGGAGCTAATGAAGGACAAAATTTGTAAAATAAATTTTATTTGCTGTGGTTTATAATACCTGAGTCTGAAAAAAAGTTATAAAATGCGTTAAAATCTTGGCAAAGGATGCTCAATTTTTATAGCTTTATTTCCTTAGTTTATTGCTTATTGCCTTTGCCTATAATATGAAATGTTATGTTTTATTTTCAAGATAGCAGAGGTTCTGTCTAAGCAGAATAATTTCCTGTACTTTATGTCGACTTTATTATATACTTGACTATTAAGGAAAAAACACAAATGTTTCTCATTCCTTATTTATAAAAGAAAGAAGGTTCTTTACAATCGTGTTACCTTCTTTTTTCACTTTAAAATGTTTATTGACACTTTGTTTAAATATAGAAGCAAATGTTGTTTCTCAGGCACTCATACTGCCATGTTAATCAAGTACCCAAGTCTCGTGTGACAATTTCTTTAATTTTTGCCTTCTCCAGATCAGTTCCTAAATATAGAATAAGTTAAATGAATCTTTCAGAACATATTTTACACTTAAAACTATCTTTGCAATTTCTTAGAGGGCTTTTGGAAAATCATAAAGATTTGTTTTTTCACGTTCCAAACATAGAAGTGCTAGGCATTTTAGTTTTATTTATTACTTAATATCGATGAGCTACATGGGAAGAGTAGTTAACTAAGAAGAGATACTCAGCTTTCTTTATGTTAAATTTGCTTAAATAAATGTAGTTAACATAAGTATTTTACAAATTATGTTTTATGTGTAGTTTCTAGTGATTCATGAATGCCCTCACTGTATCTGGTATGTTTCTATTTCTTAGAGGCCTTATGGTGCTTACTTGATATTAGGTGATAACAATATAATGTTCATTTCAGTTATTAAAAATGCTAACTAGACCACAGCTTTACTTCTTTCATTTTTATCTAGCATCTTCTAGGCCAGTGAATTTTAATTAGAGATGCACATCATCAGCTTTGCCTATGGAGTTTTATAAAAATACAGTTATCAAGAACCTACTCCAGACTTATCAGGTCTCTAACTTGATATGCTTGGTATATTCTTAATATATGATTAGAACATTCTTGGCATATTATACACATTGTCTTTCAGAATTATTAGATATCTCAAGATTTTTTTTTTGAATAATTAATTTCATCCACTTTTTCCTCATCCATTTGCATACATCAAATGTAAAATTCATTAGCTTTGTTGAAAATAGGCATAATCATTGTGATTAAAGGCATTTTGTATACATTTTTAGAATGACTTTATTATCTTTGTTTTTCATGACCCAGAAAGAACCTAATTTCCTTGTCAGTTGCATTATTCTTATTATGAACTCTCATCAGACCTCTCACATATGAACATGTTCAGTAAAAATTTGTTTTCAGTGAAAGGTTCTTCGCTTTGTAGATGGTTTTCGTTTAACTCTAATTCTTGCCTGAAGCCTACTGCAAGCTACCAGTTGTGTTTGAGGTTTCAACAAAAAAGGACCATCTCAGAGCCCTGCGAAAAAGGACTATAGCACGTAATTCAAATTATTGACACTTTAAGAAAGAAGATCTTTGGTTACAGACTTCTGATGGCATCATTTAGACAACTTGGAGATCATACCAGTGCACTGAGTCAGGGTTTCTGGAACTCTTTTTAGCGAGGAAGTAGATGGTTTCATGAAACTACTGATCCAAGATCCATCAGGACAAGAAGTAATTACATCAGGACTGAATGAATTAACCAGAAAAATTTAATGTAGATTGTTGTTCAGAATAAAGTTAGTGTTTTTAATGTTTTTTTTTCTAGGTTTTATATAAAAAAGACTTTTCTCTTTATCCCTAAGCTGTCTGGAAACTAAAAGATTTTTGACAACTTCATTGAGATTTAATTGAGAACCATATAATTCACTCACGTAAAGTATACAATTCAGTGGTTTTTACTATATTCACAGAGTGAACATTGCCAGCACTACTGTCAATTTTTGAACATTTATCAACCTGAAAAGAAAACCCATTTCCATTAGCAATCATTCACTCCCCATTCTCCTCCATCACTCACAGCCTCAAATCTACTTTCTGTGTCTATAGATTTGCCTCTTCTGGACATTTCATATAAGTGGAATCATACATGTAGTCTTTTGTGACTGGCTTCTTTCACTTAGCATAATGTTTTCAAAGTTCATCCATACAGTAGATTTATCGATGCTTCATCCTTTTTCGTTGCTGAGTAATATTTCATTGTATGGATGTCCCACCTTTTATTTATTCTTAAAACAGTTGAACATTTTTATAACCTATAATGTTTAAAACTATACCTTATTCTCACTGATACCTTTCCTTCCTCCATCATCACCTCCTGAATACCAAATGTTAAGTTTCCTGTATGTTTTCTTATTTTTCGTGGCAATATAGTTATTTACATAGTTGCATTAAGAATCCATCCTCCTTTTTACCAGAATTAATTGAAAGAAACAGTTACACAACCAAGATCTTGTCTGGAGCAGTATCATATTTGAGAATTATGCTCATCAGATCAGATATTGTCAAATACTTTTATGCAACTCAAACAGTTTTTATGTCAGGACCTAATGGGTATAGACTCTCCCAGGATAACTCCCATGGGACTTAGAAGGTCCAGTCTTCCATAAGGTCAGGAACACTGGTGCATTTTGTAAACCTTGAGGGGAGTTTATAGGTAGTATAAATGAAATGTGGTACACAATGTTTTTTGGGCTTGGTTTGCTTACCTCAGGATAGCAAATAATAGAGGCTTTTAAAAGCCCGCTCTGAGTTTCCTTACGAAAACTTTCAGCAAAGTTAATTTCAAAAGGCCTATATAGTAAATTAATACCTACTACATCCGTGTAAATAATCAGGCCAAACGCAATGAGACTGGCCTTATTTTGTGATCATGAATAACCATTCTTAAAAGATTACTTTGTCTGGTCTGTACTTGGATGGGAGACCATCTAGGAAGACGGGGTGCTGTAGGTTTAAAAAAAAAATAAAAACAATAAGGGATTGTAAACTGACAAGGTTCTTGTAATCTGTGAGGTCAACCAAAGGTTGCCTCACCATAATCATCATCATCATCATCATCATCATCATCATCATCATCTTACTTTGATTTGATTACATGAAAAAATGTAAGAGTGTGGCATGAGCAAAAGAAAGTATTGAGCATCTGTGCCTTCAGCGCAATGCTGGCACCTCCCAGGATTATCTCATTCTACCAGTGGGTCAGCCTTTGCCTTTAACAAGGTTATCCCACCACTCTGAAGAGACAGGAGTTAACTGGTGGAAAAGTGATGACGATCCATACAAGCGCCAGCTAGCTGTGTTCAGTGAAACACACTTTATTATCGCCTAACAAATAGACCACGTTTTGCAAATTCATTTCAACATTCCTTTACTGTATATAAGTTTGTGGTTCTTTGCCTTCTTCGTGACATCTTTTCCAGCTCCCTGTTAATTAATGAACTTGTAAAAATACGTGACACATGTTCATTGTATATTTGTTATGAGTCATGATTCTGTGTTTTTTGAATATGAAACTTTACCATTCCTTAAGAAATGAAGATTATTTCTGTCCCACCCCTGTAAATAAGCAGCCTGAATGGCTGGGAGGCACTGGCATTGTTAACCGCTAAAGAAGAAGCATGGAATAGAGGATGGGCTTGAGTGGGTGGCTCTCAGTGCGGGTATCTCTTCTCTGTGTGTGTTTTTTTGTTCTGTTTTGCTTTGTTTTGTTTTGTTTTGTTTTTGACTATTTTTAAGAATGTGACAGAGGCAGGAAATACATGAAAGAGATGAAAGAAGCCTTTAGTGTAATAGTTTATGGTAGGAGAAGGAAACTAAAAGGTAAATACAATCAAAAGAATACAAGGAGACCTGGGTTCGAGACTGAACTTTGCCACCCATTAGCTGTGTGACCTTGGTGGGTAACTTTCTTAACCTCTCTAGTTTCCTCAAATAATAGTACTATCTCCTTGGGTTATTATGAGAATTCAAGTTAAGTTAAACCAATCATGTAAGGTGATCATCACAGTGGCCTGCATAGAGTATCTACTAAATAAATGTCATCTACAGCTGGTTGTTGTTGTTGTTATTATTATTCTCTGGACCTCTGTTTCCTCAACTGTCAGAAGAAGGTCAGTGTTACTGGCTAGATCAATGTTACTTGAACTTTAATGTGCTTGAGCTTGAGATGCTTGCTTAAAAAGTATTTCTCAACCCATTTACAAAGTATTCTATTTTGGAGGTCTGAATGAAGTACAGATATCTACATTTTTAATAGGCACGCAAGTGATTTTGTGTAGCTAATTTGAAGATTATACATTGAGGAGGACTGTACCAGATGATATAATGTTTGTCTTCAAGTATGAGCATCTCTATATTTTCCTTCAACTTTAAACTCTCTTAGAAGGAATGGCAGGAAAAATGCCCAGCCTCCTCAAGTGGTAATAGAATCTTTATTATTGAGATCCTGAGAGAAAGAGTTAAAAATCTTAGATAAAGAAAATGGGCGTACCACTTCATAAAGCTGTATAAAGAGGAAAAATTAAACATGACATTGGAGAAAATACACATAACTTAAAATAATGGCCTAAAATTGACTATATTTATTGATCGAATCATTTGAAATAGGAAAGAAATCTGAAAACTGAGACCTTGAGCCCAAAGTATTTAGTACCTACAAACTGGCTACACAGTGTGCTTCAAGAACTAGTAGTCTCTACATCACCTTGATAGAAATGCAGAGTCTGAGGCCCCAGCCCAGATCTGCTGAATCAGAATCTGCATTTTAGCAAGATGTTTTAGTGATTCATATGCACTTAGAAGGTCGAGAAGTCTTGGTATAGAACACAGGACAACATACAGGAGTCAGTAAGACAACAATTAAGTATTAATTGTTTGATGCTTATTAATTA
The DNA here is from genome assembly GCF_014176215.1 of Rousettus aegyptiacus. Taxonomy (NCBI): domain Eukaryota; kingdom Metazoa; phylum Chordata; class Mammalia; order Chiroptera; family Pteropodidae; genus Rousettus; species Rousettus aegyptiacus. Next base: position 4,744,124 of record NW_023416312.1, on the reverse strand, counting down.
ATGGTTCCCAGTTAACAGGTAGTGGGACACATTAAAATTACTTAGGGAACGTCAAAATATTCTAGAGATTGTGCCTTTCCAGTTGGGATCAGAAGACAAATTAGTTTGAATGAGCTCCCCATTGAATTATGGTTCACAGCCAGGTTTGGAAGTTGGCATTTTTAACAAAAGAGTACAACGGAATAGAGGAGTCGATCTTGAGTTGAACCTTAAAATATAGGTTCGCAATCACTGAGACCAGGAATGCACCTGAAATCCAGACATCTCCAGTGCAAATTGTAACTGAGAGTTGGGACCTGGGAGAAATAGAAGGAAAAATGCAGAAGGCTGAATATCATGTAAGAGTACATACTTTTAGTAGACTCATTGGGATGACCACTTTGTAAAGTATATAAATGTCTAATTAGTATGTTGTACACCTGAAACTAATACGGTATTATAGTCAACTCTAATTGCAAAATTAAAAAAATTTTAAAATACAGGTTCAATTTTTGTAGATTGAGAGAGAGAGAGACAGACAGAGAAAGACAGAGACAGAGACAGAGGGAGAGACAGAGAGACAGAGACAGAGAGAAAAGACAAGATTGTAAGACAATAGTATTGTAACTTTTTTTTCCAGACAGTGAGAAACAAAAATGCAAACCAAAGGAAATGTTGTTCTCTGGAGAGTTTTGGCAGGATTTTAAAACAATATCATTTCTCCAGTAAAAGCTAGAATGAGATAATGTTGCTCATAATATTTGGGGAGCCAATGTCACATTTGCTTTATGTTTAGAAACAATTCAAATGGATAGGATATTATTCTTCTCAAGTTCCATTGGGGGTTAATATGTACATTCTTTTTCTCACATAAGGACAGTTTTAAACTCTTGTTCTACATTGAGTATAGAAGTATTCCAAGCTGGGATTAATTTCAAGAAAATGAGAAATATTTCTGTATGTTGGCACAATAGTTTGACTTCACTGGGTTCATTAAAAATCAGTTGAGATCATAGATGTAATTATAATTTGAAATGTCAGTTCTATACAAATGTCAGATCATGGTTTGGATCTCTCCAGCCTCTTCCATACCATCCTCTTTTACTCTGACTCTGCACGCAACCTTACTTTTCACCATGGCTCTTCTTGACTCCGGATCAAGTCAGATGTCTTCCCGTCAAAGCTTTCTTGATTTTTTTTTGTCAACTCTATACCTTGACTGTATGTCCGATATTGTACTTTATAATCTTGTGTTAGAAGTTTCTTGTTCATGTGTAGGCTTCCCCTTTAGACTTTGAGCCCTTTGAGGCAAATGATGATTTTTAACTTCATATTTGAATATCTAGTGCTGGAGTTTCACTTCCCATATGTTGGCATAAGCTCCTAATAGACCTAATCTCCCATGGATAACAACTATAAATTCTGGACAAATAAAAAATAATTACACGGAAGTTCTGCAGAACAAACCAAGATAGTCAGATTTTAGTTCAAATTTGGAAGAAACAACTGTCACATCGAAAGCTCCCAGTGTTTGCAGTCTTTGCACGAGGGCAGGCTGTGATCACAACATGATGCCGTCCTGACCTGCTTTCTTTCTACACTGGGAAACTGAAGGACAGAACTCACAGAGGCCACAGCTGCTGGAAAGGTCAGGGAGGCCCAGAAAGGAGAGGGGTAGAGCAGATGAACATCTCATTCTACATCAAAACCCTGCGCAGACTGACTGCCGGACATCACACGTACGGCGAAGACTCAAAGAAGCTTGCAGCTGAGGCTAAAGAAACTGAACCGAGATATAAACTGCTACCTACCATGGGTTTGAACAGAATTTTCAGTTAAATTCCTGCTCAAAAAAAAATCCTCCACGCTCTTTAGAAAGAATTTAACAAAATTCAGAGTCTCTACAAAATAACTTTTAATTACAACCCAGAGTTACCCAATATACAAAACACGAGGAAAATGTGACCTACTCTTAAATGAAAAGACAATCAATAGATGCCAATCCTATGATGACTGAGATGTTTGGAATAATCAGACATGAACTGTAAAGCAGCTTTATAATTATGCTCAGCAAGGTAAAGAAAAATACTGTCACAATGGTAATAAAAGATAGGAAATCTCAACAAAGATATAGGAACTTCCTCCGGGTCCTTTATTATAATGGTTAAGTAGTTATCTCTAGAGTTAGCCACCTATCCTAGCCTATTCTTATCTTCCTACTATCTGCCTAGTATTTTAAATTAATATTTCACAAAACATGTACATTTAACTGTATAGTAGTAGAATGATATCTCACAATTTATGGGCTGATATTTCTTTCAGACCTACCCCCATTAAATGACTGGTCCACACATGATGAAATGTCACATATTGTCTGGCTGCCAGGGAATCACTTAGGCCAATAGGCCTCTGCCTAGTTGCCTTTATTCAATTTGGTTTGGACATTATTCTCATTTAATGTATCATTTCTGTCTAAAGAGACTCCTGTGTTTCTCCTACAGATTTAAGCCAAAGTTACACCAGTAAGTGTATTATATTGAATAATGAATTTATTAATATCAGTTGATGTTGATGGTGTACTTAAAACTTAAACATCATAAAACTTTCTATACCATTCTTTGAGTTTAGAGAATAAATATAGCTATTTATAAATGACACTGCCTCTCACCGATGATTTTTATGTTGATATCAAATCAAGCTTTATAGCTTGTATAGAAATGGAGGCAGGCGCTGTTAATAATCTTTCTCTGACTGCAATCATGGCCAGCCCCAAGATAACGTTGAACGGACCAATGAAGGAAACTCAGTACTTATCTGATATCATGGGGCCACTTCATCAGAATCTAGACTATACAGTGATGATATAGGCCAAAAACATCACTTTATTATTTGAACCAGTTTAAGTTAGGTTTTCTGTTCATCACAGTTTCAATTAACTGCACTCATATAAAAAAATATTTGAGTTGAACTTTTTTCCTTTGGGTTTATTCAATATCATATCTTGCTTGAGTATATGCTACATGTGTCATAAAAATAATTGAATACTGGAATTTTAAATTCTCATTCCCTTCTGAAAATAATTTTTGGGAACATTTTTGCAATTCCTTGTCCCTATCTATCAATGAATTGCAATTAATGCAAAAAATCTAAATTTCTCTCTATCATGGTTCAGTGATATAAAAATTCCTGCAGTATTGCTGAAGTGTTCTTTTGATTTCAGGTCTTTGCATATGCTGTTCCCTTTGCTGAAATAGATTTCTTCCTCCAATTCTTTACCTAGATAAGAAAAAACTGCTTAAGAGATCTTTTATGATGCTATAGACTATAATCTCCCCAACTGCTGTGTATTCTCCTTTCATAACCCTTATTTTCCAAGAATTTCTTAATATCTTTCTTTCCCAATACTCTCTGTGAGACAGATTCCAAGTGATAGATTGAATTATTGTTTCCAATTCTTTATTAACTCCCTCTAATAGAATTATGCATCCATGCCTTCGGCCATGTGACTTTGCAGTAGCTCCCATTGGAGTAAGTGGAGGATATATCCCTGCCTCATTAACTTGAATTTGGTCATGTTATTTGATTTGATCAATGAAACATGAGCAGAAATGGCAGTGTACCAGTTCTAAACCATAGCATTAAAAAGCATAGTACATCTTTCTGAGTCCAATGAGGAGACAGAAGCTACACAGTAATTTGAATAGGGGAAGTTTAATATAATGAATTATTAAACTCTAATAGAGGAGTTACTGTAAAGATAAAAAGGAACTCTAGGGATGAGAGAGTACGCAAGGAAGGACAAACTTGGAAGGAGGCTGATTCCCAAGGATGGGTTTCGATCTCATCGGAGAGGGTATGGCTGCAGCCCATTGGATGATGGAGGAGTTTGCTGGGGCGCCCTGGCCAGAGCTTGTCCACAGAAACTAGGTATCAGGAAATAACCCTCTGAGGTGAAGGTAAGCTGAGGCTGATGGTCAGGAGTACAGAGGGAGTCTGTGTGTCTGGAGTCCACTCACTGACAAGATGGTACACAGTATGGAATATGTGGTATCTATGTTGGGACAGCTGTAGGAAACAGCCTCTGGTACAAGTGAGCCAAGGCTCCTGGGTGGGTACATAAAGAGAGCTAGGGCACCACTGTCACTTTGAGGTCTGAAGTGCACCATTGTCACAGCAGGAAGCTCATGTCTTGTAGATCACTGGGCCTGGGCCAAGCTGTGGGATCACTGAATGATGGGGCACTCACATCACTAGCTGAGACAAAGCACCACTAGATGTGCCTACACACATGCACCATGAAACAGAAGCAAGAGGAAGTAAAACTCAGCACACCGGAGCCAGGAAAAGAAGCCTTATCCCCTTGCACGCTTCCTTCACTGACAAAGCTTACTGGAAAAGATATATTTATTGAAAAGAACAAATGAGTAACGAGTCCAGCCTACCATTTAAAAAATAATTTATTTTTCAATTATACTTGGTGTATAATATTATATTAGTTTCAGGTGTGTAACATCGTGCATAGACCTTTGTATAACTTACAAAGCGATCATCCCGGAAAATCTAGTAATCAATGGATACCATACATAGTTGTTACAATATTATTGGCTATATTCCCTATGCTATACTTTGCATCCTCATGATTATTTTGTAACTACTAATTTGAACTCCTTAATCCCCGTTTTTCACCCACCTCCCCAACGCCTTCCCCTCCAGCAACCATCAAAATGATCTCTATATTGATGAGTTTGTTTCTCTTTTTTTTGTTTGTTTGTTTTCTTTAGATTCCACATATAAGTGAAATTATGGCATTTGTCATTCTCTGTCTGACATTCCACTCAGCACCCTTTAGGTCCATCCGTGTTGTGGCAGGTGGCAAGATTTCATTCTTTTTTATGGCTGAGTAGTATTCCACTGTATGTATGTACTACCTGTTCATTATCCATTCATCCACTGATGGGCACATAGGTTGCCTCCATATCTTGGCTATTGTAAGTAATGCTGCAATGAACATATATATGCACATGTCCCTTCTAAGTAGTTTTTTTTTTGGTTTCTTTGAATAAATACCCAGAAGTGGAATTACTAGGTCCTTTTTATCTCTTGCTATAACCTTTCTTTGTCATTTTGCCTGGTATAAGTATTGCTACCCCAGCTGTTTTTTTTTTCTGTTTCTATTTTCATGAACTATCTTTTTCCATCTCTTTACTTTCTTATTTACTTATTTTTCTGGGGTTTGGTTTTATTCTTTTATTTGGGACATGTTTCTTTGTCTCCTCATTTTGGCTGCCTTCCTGTGTTTGTTTCTATGTATTAGGTAGAGCTGCTATGTCTCCTGGTCTCACTAGAGTGTTTTAATGTAGTAGGTGTCCTGTGGGGCCCTGAGGCACAGTCTCCCTGGTCACCTGAGCCAGGTCTTCAGGTGCATCCCATGTTATGTGTTGTATGTGCCCTCCTCTTGTAGTTGAGACTTGGTTGCTGTTTGCACATTAATGGGAGGTATTGGAGCTGTTGTTCAGGGGCTGACCCTATGGAGCATGATGCACTTTAGCAGGGCTCTGGTGCCTGCCCTGTCTGCCCTTTGGGTGTTTTCTCCTCTGAGACAGCCTGGTCATGCTCCGGCTCTGTCCAAAGCTGGCCTTCAGGGCTTCCTGGGAGGGGCCTCACAGCAGGCCAACTTCAGCTGCAGCCTGTGCCCTGCCCGGGGCCACCTGGCATGATCCACAAAGTAATCCACAGATGGCTACCACTCACTCTGGGCTTGGAGATGCCTCTAGAGGCCAAGCCATGAACTGGCCCCACCAGTACTGGGCTTGAAACTGTTTAGCAAGAGGTACAGGGCACGCCAAGGCCAGATGCTGCTTTTCGGGTTTTGTGAACCTTTGAGAGGTTTTAGGAAAGCCCGAAACATGAACTACAACAGGCTATTTATATGGAAAAGCCACTACAAGGCGCTTGGGTGGGCTCGCAAGTTGGGTGCGGTCGGGTCTCATAGAATCACCTGAACAGGGAGACAAGTGTTAGCTATGCTGACGGAGTCTCAGACATTGCAGCCACCTGCGTCTGCTCCCTGGGCAGGGGGAGGGCTCAACAAGGGAACAATGGCCTCTGCCAGCACTTCTGTCTGGGAGAAAGCTGCCCCTCCAGCCCTCACAGTAAAGCCAGACAATTCAGTTCTTCCTTGTATGTCCCTGGCGCCTTTTGATCTGCTGTCCCAGCGCTGTAGCTCAGCAACTGAGTCCGTGTCCAAGTAAGTCTATGCTTGGGCCTTGAAGGGGCAAGTCTGGGACTTCCTCAGCCCTCAGTCTCACTCAGCCATAATCTCTGTTTGTTTTCAGAGCAGGAAATTGCGGAGACTTCTCTGACTGGGTCTGGAACCCTGGGCTGGGGAGCGTGATGTGGGTCTTGGATCCCTTGCTAGATATCTTTCAGCTGAGATTTCCTTCCTGATTCTCAACCACTATGTGCAGGTGTGAGACTAGCTAGCACATTCTACATCTCCTCCCCTTCTGCCTGTCTGGAGGTGACCTCTTCTGTGTGTTCTTAGGTGTGGGACTTCTGTTCACCTAGACTTCAGGCCACTCCCAGTGATGGTTGTTCTGTAGTTTAGTTGTAATTTTTTATTTTTTAAGCCTACGGCACCTGGTCTTCCTAGGTGGTCTGCCATCCAAGTACTGACCCTGCTTAGCTTCCGAGATCAGATGAGATTGGGCATGTTCAGGGTGGCATGGCCGTAGACTTGTTTAGTTGTAATTTTGATGTGGTTGTAAGAGGAGGCCAACACAGCATTACCTACTCTGCCATCTTGACTGGAAATCAAGTCCAGTCCACCCTCGCAGAGCAGGTACTAAAGAGTGAATTTGGAGTTGAAAGGCAATAAGTTGATCACAGGCATGCACTGATCGATTCTGAGTTTCTATCCTTTGTGAAAAGAGCATGGCTCAGAATCATTGCTTCCTCAGACTGACTCTGACAATGTAGAGCAGACATGAGCCTTATGTGGAGTTTGGCGTAGCCCAGGTGAGCTTTGAACTGACAGCCAACTTATAAACCCAGGGGTATTAAATAAATGTTCATCATAGCAAGTTGTTGAGATTTTGAAGGTATTTGTTATAAAGAAAAAACCTGACTAATACATTTTGTATTCCTCTACTTCCCTCACACCTGTACGTAGGTTATAAGGGGACCTCAAACATTTATATTTTTAATGAATCACTATTCGAACTTTGTGGCCATTTTCTAATTTTGTTGAAGGTTTAGCCCAAGTGTTTAAGGAGCTACAGATTGCGTCACTCTTTCAGGTACACAGAAGAACAGGAACAACATCAGGAAGTATCTTACCGAATTTCAAATCTGTTATTTAAAAGGAAAAAAAAAAACTTGCGAAAAACCTAAACCCAGGAATCGCTTTTTTAGCTTTTAAATCCATGGAGCTCATACAGCATGGTGCCTTTATACGATGCAGCTAGGCCATTAGGTTTGGCTTCATCATCTAAATTGGTACCTTTTTGATGTAGCTTTGGAGGAACAAGGTAAAAACTAATCAAAAGAAGATTGCCTTGTATGCGAGCCAGCTATTGTTCAAAGGGTGAATTTATGGGCAAAGACAGAAAACACATACTCAAAACATAGCCTCTACTTGTAGTGCTGCAACTATCATAACTTAATTTTATGTTCCAAACTTTTTGTTCTGTTCTGGGTCATAGCGCACATCACATCCTCATGTATAACTGACTAATGGTGAAGAACTCTGTCCTTTCATGCATTAATTATTATGTTAATATTATTTTCATTACACCAGAAAGAACCATCAGTAGGCATTAACACATTCTTCAGTCAACTGAAATTATTTTATAAATATTTTATACTTAATATTTTATAAATATTTTAAAAGTGTCTTTAGTATAATGATATGAATCCCTTTCAAGGATACTTGATAAAAATTTTGGCGTGGTATTTCAAACGCGATCATTGGTCTGGCTACAACTGCTGGCCATCACTATTGGCGTACTGAAGAGTTTGGCCCATCTTCTCATGATGCATATAGTAGAGCTGCCCCCTTATTTGTAACCGGAGTTGTGCTCAAAGAGCTTGTTAGCACTTCTATATCTGTCCTGAAACCTCACACTTAAAATGAGCTGCTCTATATCTGCTGTCACCTTGGGCCTTGTGCTGCTGCTGTGTCTCATGCTACTTCTTCATCACCACTCTGCCAAACAGGGGTTCTGAGTAAGATTTTCATAGTAGGTTTTTTTTTTTCCCTGATGAAACACACTATTGGCCCTCCCTCTGTCAGTGGTATAGTCATTTATTTTCCTTCCAAGGATATTCATTAAAATACTTTCACAGTAAAATGATACATTGTTTGTATTATTTTAGGTTCATAACCTCTTCTTTTGATTTCGAGAGTTTCGGCTTTCTATCCTCTGATACTTGTCTAAGGAATCTAAAATTGGTTTCCATTCATTCATTTCCTCTTTTTCTAACTTCTCTTTTTCTGAGCTGGAATGGTTTTTGGTATATTTCTCTGAACAATGCTTTCGAAGAATTGAAATGATATTATCACTAATAAATGAAGGCTACAAACAACGTAGACCTAGATGGAATTTTAGACCATTTTCTCTAACTTTCTCCTTTTGCAGTTGAGGTTTAGAGAAACGAAGTGAACTGCACTAGGTTACATAGCTAGATGATGGCACATTTGGGACCATGACTTAATAACCCTTTCTTCTCTCCCTGCTCTCTTTTCTATTGTATCATGCCACAGAATGAGAAAATGCGAGAGCAGGGAGGGGTGTTATAGGTCGCTCTATCTAACCATATTGTTTTAAAGACAGGAAACCGATGCCGGGAAAATTTGGACATCTGGAATGACAGGATATTCTTGAAATTTCCAGGAACATCCCAGAAAGAGCCTGTTGTTATTTTAAATCTCAGAATGAAAAGTATTTCAGCAAATCTTTGTCCAAGAATCTGACCTGGTGAGCCAACTCACTGAGGGCATCTGTAGCTTATACTTTCATGTTTCTTGGGAAGCTTGAGCCATTCTCACGAGTAGGCAGAAGAAGTAGGTATGCTAGGAAATCTCTCCTAACAAAAATATCATCCTACACATCCTTTTTTGGAGATTAATTTTTGAGGGTACTGAAGGCTCCATTCCCTCTTTCAGAATTCCGATTAAAATGCACATAATCCTTTAGAATTACTTTGAGTCATGTCAGATGTTATTAGCTATTACTTCAAGGGTTTCCCCCTGAGAAAAAGGCTCCCTCGATGTGCTTTTGTAGTAAAGAAGGGGAGCCAGAAGAAGAGTTCCAAAATGAGATGTCTCTCTTCAAATTAAGCTCCCTAAACCACACTGGGGACCAAGTTAGATTTCAAAACTTGATGCTTTACAGAGGCAGCAGTTCTTAGGAAACACAGCCCCACAGAATAGTTTTACCTGAATTATGTAAAATTTGGGTTGAATCCCTAGATTTCCTTCTCAATCTTATTTTGCAACTGCTAATGATCCCACATAGAGGCAAGGGACATATTGGAGCTGAGGCTTAAATGAAATAATCTAAATTCATTCTTAATTTTATTGGCAATCTACATATTTCATCAGTGCTAAGATATACTTCCCTTTCTCATTTTAACTTTTCTGAAATCAAGATGTTTCTAGTGATTGGTGGTGTCTTACAATTATCGGCACCCAGGTGGTCATTGTCCTGTAGTTATTGCATGAATGAGCACAAGCTTGATCTTTGTGTTTGCTGTTGTCATTTCAATTGATTTCTATACACCGTTAAATTTAACTAGTATTTAAAATATCTTCTATGGATTATTCTATAATTTGGTTAGGAAGTATTAAGATATTGTGAATGTAGAGTGGCAGCAAAACAAAGCATCAGAGTACAAATTTAATTAGTGAAACAAATAGCTGTCATTAATGGAATGATGACAATTTCACATTTTCTTTTAGCGCAATGACCAAGTGCTTGAAGGGATCTAGAAAAGGAAGATAGTCACAGGTAGATAAAATCTGCTACATTTTGTTATTCATATTTATGCAAAAAGCTTTGCCTATACCTTACCAAGCAAGACTATACCAACATCAGCATTTGCAGAATGGGTAGTGGCAGGTTGGAAAAAAATTTTGAGGATAATAGTGGAAAATTATCTTGAGGAATGTTGTATTACCAGCACTCTCAATGGCACAGAGGACAAGAGGATGAGATCATATGTATCCTATAGTATAACAGATATAAAAACAAAACATAGACATGGAAATTCTGGATTGAAAATTGATTTAAAATGATTGAACAATGAATTTGAAATATCCCTAGAAATTAAATGAATGTATTTTTAAAATATTTTCCTTTTGATGTATACATAGTAATGAACATGTTTAAAATCTATGTTTAAGTCTAAAAACTTTTTTCAAAAATTATACCATAAAATTTCTAAGTAATTGGGAAACAGTGTCATAATTTAATTTGAACAACTTTTTTCTTTCTTAGTGTTCCAAAAATGATGGCATATCTTATAATTAATGATGTAGTAGAAGAAAATTTTTCTTATACCTCTCTCGGGTTCTTCGACTGGTCTAATAATGAATTAACATAAGGGAGAAAAACAGGAGAAAAATTTAATTACATACATAAGAATATGACACTCATCGATAGTCATGCAACTGAGGCTTATATGCCATCCTGAGCTAAGGCGAAGGGGATAGGGGTCTGGCACTTCAAAGGGAAGGAAGAAAATTCATAGGGAGTTAGGAAGAGCAAATATTTATAAACAAATGTTTGTCATGTCATGACGAGACAGTGGGATGCAGAGAGGAATTTGGACAAGCAGTACTTATCAGCTCTGCCCAGCCCACCACACTTAGCCCATACTCTGTAGTTATCTCTGGTGACAGCTCTCTTCCTGGACCAGGCCTTCTGTCAAATTTTTTTACGCAGTTAAGGGGGAGTTTAAAGCTCTTCTAGAGTCTTTGGGTCTTGATTGTTTTCAGCTCAAAATAGTCTGCATGCCAAAGTGGCACACTATGGAGAGACTTGTTCTGAACCCCTTCAATGATATCTTAGATTCAATGGCACAGCCTAGAAAAATCCAGGTTCTTTAAATGTCAAATTTTTTGCACTATGTCTATTAATAGAATGCACTCAGTGATTAGAGGAGAGTTGATGAAGAAGAAAGTAGTGGAGGAACATTAATGGTTACAAAATCTGTCTAGGACGAGTTCTTAAGTAATAGCTATATCTATCAGCAAAGAAGCTATCTTGCAAGTCAGTTTCTCAAGTTGCTTTGACATTTGCAACTCATAATTGATCGTTTTTTCCCTGGTGTCTGAATTTCTGCTGGAAAATTATCAGAGGCACACACTTGAATTATCTTGATTTGCTGGATGGGATAATTATGTATGATGATTTTTAATCATACCTGTGAAGACACTACAGGAGACCAAATATAGTTATAAAGTTAACCTTTTAATTAGTTTGGTCGTTATTAAGCAGAAGGGGATCAAGTAAATTGTGGAAGGCAAGGTCGTATTCACCTTCTCAGGCATTACAGTGCAGATGCAGCTGCTCCCTCCAGGAATGATGGCTGCCCATGAGCTGAAGATTTGGGTTCTCTTATGCGAGTTTTAGAGGTACTGATCCAAGGAAGATGTTTCTAGCTTCTTCCAAGTTTTTAAGCTTCTTGAGATTACATCAAGACAATCATGAAAGACCAGCCTCTCAGGATTGATCTTGGCTTGAAGCTCAGATGCCTAATACTAAAAGGTTCAAGTTTGGAAGTTCACTGGGATACTGTTCTAGACCATTTATTTTCTCTTTTGCCACAGTTACACTAACTCGATGGTTTATCTTCTCATCTTTGTATCCCCACTGCCTATGTCATATTCTTGCAGAGTTCACACCAAATAAAAGCTCACAGATTTCTTTTTTAAAGGCCAAATTTTTCTTAAGTTTTGAATTATACTTTCTATTTAGAGTAGTAACTCTCCACTTTTTCTGTAGAAAAAATCTGCCCGTATTTGACATTAGGATTTTAAATTTTTGTTAAAAAGTCATGTTCATGTTAAAAGGGAGCAGAATTTGCCACCTCAAAATATGCTTCTTTGGCGTAAGGATTATTGTGACCTGGTTATTTTTAAGAAAACTGCAGTCACAGGAGAAGCTCTGGAATCTGAGTAAAAGTTCTCCTTTTATAAGAGACATTTACATTTATTAGGAAAATCTCTATTGTAAGGGTGTCTCCCTCTCCTCCCTCTCAGTACCATGAAGAGAATGATGACCAAGTGTTTGGAAACTCTCATCAGTGGAGAAGGCAAAGACTTATATCTGCATAACAACTTTATTCTTGTTTACTGTACTTTTCCCATAGTCTTTTCCCATAGCCTCCCATAATTTGCCCTCCCCCCCCCACCCTTAACCCCTGTATCTTCTTTCTTCTTTAGCTGGAGATGTTATTTAAGCTGGTGGCTTGAGCATTGTGGGGAGTGACTCAGTTCTTTTAGGTATCTCCCATATATACAAGAGGTATACATGTTATTAAACTTCTGTTTGTTTTTCTCTTATTGATATGTCTTTGATCACAGGAGGGTCTTGGCCAAGAACCTAGAGGGAAAATTGTTTTTCCTCTCCTACAACAGAAATAAAGGGGATTCAAATGACCTTCACTTGGTCATTTTTGCTTTCCCCTGTCCCAAGCCCATTTTAACTAATAACTGGGCTCCTACAAAGCCAAGACTGAGAACCCCAGAATAAAGATATTCGAGAAAAATAAAAGTCATCATTGACATGAGTTAAAGTCTAAATAGAAAGAAAATTAATTTTAAAGACTCATGAGCATACCTATAAAGACAAACTTAATCTTAGATAATCAAATGTCACATCAACTCTTTAGAAATATTTGGAAGTTTGCTACCAAAAATAGATAATTTTCTTGTAAAGAGTTAGATAACACAAGATTATATTCACTTACAGACCTTTAAGATTCTCTTCTGCAATAAACTGGGCAAGCTGAGTTTGATGTTTGTTTACCTAAGAACATCCAAAACTAGAAAATTTTTATAAAATATATTTGATTTTATTTGAGCCAAACTGATCATTGCTGGGAAGCAAGGTCTGAAATGCTCCAGAGAATGACAGTTTGCAGTTTTTTTTATACATTTGGAATTAAAGAGAGAACTAAGGAAGCTTACTTGAAGGTGAGAGAAAGCAAAGTGGGACTGGATTACAGGATGGTTAACATGACTGATCTCTGGAGGGTGGTTACACCTTCAAGGGGTCTGGAAAGGAGGATTACTTCTGGCATTTCAAAGGTGTTTTAATCTAGATGCACAAGAACAATGGAGAGGGCTGGCTTGAAAACCTTTCACTTAAAGAAGTTATAGGCCTGGGGTGTGACTACCCACCATGACCTGCCTAGGTAGGACTTTGTGATCAGATCGCCTTGTGAGGTTACTTTCAGTTAGATTTATGACAGCGCCCCTTTTTCTCTTACTGGGAAAGTTTTTCTCTCAACTACCAGTACACTTTATTAAGTCAAAGAAATGTTCTATATTGAATATCGAGGAAAGTTGAACTGAACTGATGTAAAAGGGATAGGAGATACTCATAGTGTGGGGAAAGGAATGACACACCATTGCATACTGTTCCTTTGGAAATTTTTAAGTAGACCGAGAAAGGCGTGCTACCTTGAGATTGCATTTTAGAATTTTTACGTGCCTGAGATCACAACCGACTCTAAATTTACTTAAAGATTTATTTATTCTATAAAATCTGAATCTTCCTATTTTAATGATACCAACCAAGAAAGAGCAATATTGACCTATTTAAAATAAGAGATCTCGAGAGCTAAAAGCTATTTTTTCTTGATAAGTTTTATTAATGTGAAATTTAATAACACTTCTAGAATGTCGGTTTGCTTTTTTTTTTTTTGGCTCAAATAACTCCAGTTCTGTAGTTTTCAACTGTGGTTGGTTTAGACCTCTAGGGGATGCTTGACAATGTATGAAGACATTTTTGTTTGTCTCAACTATGAGGATTAGGAGAGGGTTGCTGCTGGCATCTAGTGAGGCCAGGGATGCTAGCTAACATTACACAGTGCACAGGACAATCCCCCGCAAGAAAGAATTATCTAGGCCAAAATGTCAATAGTGACAAGGTTGAGAAACCCTGTCCTACATGATCCTCTGAGGGAGAGTTTTCATTAATAACTAATTTAGTCAAGTATTTGAAATCTGCATTGGGTTATATATATATTATTTCATTTAATCCTCATAACATTCCTATAAAGTGGACATAATTATTACCATTTCACAGATGAGGAGATTGAGGCATGGAGGTTTCAAATAATTTACTTCAGATCAGAATTACTACAGGTAGGTTGACTGCAGATCTCAAGCTCAAATCACCAAGCTTTATTGACGTTTTGACAGAAGGACTAGCTTCATCTTACACAATATGATCTTACACAGGTGAATTTCATCGAGAAAGACAAGAACTAATGCTCTGTGAAATTTCAGTGAGATAATTTAAATTGCACGAAAGCTACTGCAGTCCGAAGAATCAATGGTGGCTTTGTTCATGTTTTACAGGTTTGTAGTAGGAAAAGCCTCCTCCTTATCTACATTCCCCCCTGAACCACAAACTCCTTGATGTCAGGAGATTTATCTTATTCATTGTTTGATCTCCTGGACCTTGAACATTGCTCGATACATAGTAGATGCATAATAAATATTTGTCGAGTAAGTGAAGGAAGAAATGAATGAATAAATAGATGAATAAAGAACAATAAATTATCCCTGAGCAATTTTCATTCCCTTAATTTATACTGCAGTGTTGCTAGCCATCAAAGTCTTTGAAAATGGAATCCAAATCTTGTTTTTTCATAATTCTCTCTACGACACAAATGAGAAAGATGTACGTTTTCACCATATACACATGCACGCATGTTTGTCCATACTGATGAAGAACATGGATAATTCATTCTATTTGGGAGAAAATCAATCGAGTATTTGTTTTCACTGTGAACATCACCAGGAACAAGATTGTTGCTGCGCATTTACTGATGAAATGTTTGAGGGGCAGATGTGGGTAATTTGAGCCTGTGCTTCCAAATCACAGAAATCTGTAGTTGCTTTAGAGATAGCAACTGTATTTTCTTTCTGTTTGTTTTAATCTCACACCTGAGCTTTATTTGCTCCAATATCATTTTAATATTGTTCCCTTGCCAAGGTCAGCAATGAAAATCTCTTGGTGTTGGGATCAAAGATTAATCACAGTCACAGCTTTCATTCAAGTGGGTGCAAGCATGGTTATTGTTGACTCTGCAGGCATCTGCTATAGAGCAAAAAGCACTGATATGGGCATTGAGGGTGTATATTAAGTATTAATTTTTGCCTAACAAATTACCTGGAAACTAAGCAGCTTAATAAAACAAATTTTTATTACTTCATAATTTTGTGAGTTAGGGATATGGACATGGCTTAGTTGGGTATTCTGGTTCAAAATCTCTAATAGGGTCAAAAACAAAATACAGGCTGAGACTGCAATAATCTCAAGGCTTTATGGCTTCTAAATTCAGTCACATGGTTTTTGGTAGGATTCAGTTCTTCATGGGCTGGTGGACTGAGAGCCTCAGTTTCTCTATGGCTATTGACCAGAGGCTGCCCTTAGCTTCTTGCCAAGTGGACCTGTCCACAGGGCAGCTCACAATGAGACAATTCACTTCATCAAAGCAAGCAAGCAAGAAGAGCCAGAGAAAGAGTGGAAGATGGAAGTCACAGTATTTTATAATCTAATCACCAAAGTGACATACATCTCTTTTGCCATATTCTGTTTTTTAGGAGCAAGTCACTAGGTCCAGCCCTTGCTCAAGGAGAGGGGTTCACACAAGGGCATGAATACCAGGAGGTGAGGATCATTGGGAGCCATTTTAGAAGCTGCTATCACAAGAGACTTAGATTTCAATCAAGTGACAGTAATTAGCACCCACTTGACACCATACATGTCTTTTACTTACTCAGTTTCTGCTTTCTCACTATTTTGATTTCCATGGTCCCTCATGACCGGGAGGGATTCTACTTTCTGACTCTTCCTCTATTCATCTTTTCATTAACTGATGCATATTGTATCTCCCCATTTAAATTCAAGAGAAAGACAATCTTATTGTTCCTGATCATCTTCTCATGATAAGCTTCCTGGAATGTGTGGAAGGTCAAGACAGGTTCACCTTGTGCGCTGATATTTTGGTGTTTCTAGTACCTCATATGTGGAAACACAAGTCCAAGGATTACCTCTGGTGGGCCCCAAGTTCTTCCACTTGCATCTTAGCCTTTTTTTATTATTATTATTATTATTCATAAAAGAAAAATTGGTGCACAATGAGATAAAAATCTAGGGATAAGTACAAATATATTATCTGTGTCCTAGAATCTATAATAAGATAGGAATCTGAGTAACAAGAAAAATTAACGCAAATATCTTGAGTGATTTGTTCTATTGATGAATTTTGGAAACTATGACATTCCGAACCCATACCCTGTCACCTAGCATACTGAGCAGAGAATTATCTGAATTGTATTCTGTGAGATTTCCATTGATTTCAGTAATTAAGATTTTCAGTTGATTTCAATCTTTCCAATTGATTTCAGCCAAATTGAAACATTTGCCAAGTCCCTGTTGACTTCCCAGCTTAGAGTGGAAGTCACAGCAGAAAATTCAGATCACTGAGAACATATTTACTCTGCAGTAAGAATGGAGAGTGTCTCTCACACACACACACAAAAGTCTCCTCTCCAAATAGGAATCAACATGTTTTTACATTTCCCTACTTTTACTGAAAATACAAATCTGTCCTACAATATAATTTCATGAATGTGTTGCCCTTATAATTAAATGAAGATTCATTAATCCTGTTTTCATCTTTGCTTGTTGATATATAGTTTTTTAAATCCCTTCAGGCTTCATTTCTTCCAGAAAATCTTTTGCAACTTGATTCCTTAGCTGGACTTATAATCAATTATATGCTTCTGGAGCCCAAAGAGAATTGGTTGTTTTCAAATCTAGTCTCTTTGTTTTATGATTGAGGAAACTGAAGCCAAGGAAAGCTAAGTGACCTGCCAACATCACACAGCTAGTTAGTAGCAGAGCTGCAATTGGAGTCCATGTTTTTTCACTCCAGATTTAAAGAACTTTATACTTTAATAAATCAATTAATAAGGTATTATTGAGCATCTTTTCAGTTTGGGGGTAGGACTTGTTATAAAGTTATAAGATGTAAGATATGGCAAGGGAAATAAATTATTATTATTATTTTAATTTTATTTTTTTTTACAAATATTTCTACTTTTAGCCCTCAAATCCATGGGACTTAGATTTCACAGCAACATCTCCCACTGTCGCAGTTACGTGCGTCCACTGATCAAATGTCCAAAGTTCTACTACAGTTATTCAATCACATTCAATTATATCCTCCTGCTACTTAAGCTAGTCCAACATTTCCTATTGCTTCCAATCCATCCTCTTCTCAAGACAGCTCATACCACCCAGATATACCATGGCCTATCCCCTTTGAACATGTGTTCATGCTTTTTCTCTCCAACTTTACACCTGCCCAAGATATTTGTGGTCCATCTCAGGATCCTTTATTTGTAGTATTTGCCATTTACTGTAGCCTGCTAACCTTCTTTTGCTTGGTGTGCCCATAACAGGCAGAATGTTCCTTTTATTCTTACCTTATATTGTTCTCTAATGGTATATGTATATAAGCCTTGTCTCTAACTAGACAAGAGGCTCCTTGATGACAACAATGATGATACTAGCTTCTTTTGTGACCCTCACAACTCCTGGTACAAAAAGATGAATTTGATAATTACAGGATTGCTATAAAGGTTTTATTAAGATCACAGAACAGCAGACAGGACAGGGTAAACTTGCCCTGTGGTACAAGACAGACTAACTGGGAAACTGGGCTTATGAAACATTATTAATTTGTTCACTCACTCATTTATTTATTCACTCATCCTTTCACTTATTTCTTCACCTCCTATTATATTCTAGGAACTGGCCTTACCCTATGGATAAAGAGTATGAAAGACTTGATAATAAGGTTATTACCCTCTTGATGCTTACAGTGGTGCAAAATAAAAGTCCATGTAATTTTGAATAGATGATATTTCTAAATATAAATTTCTGCTTTTTAATTCCCATTTTTCTTCTGCCTATTCAATAAATAGGCAACTGAATGTTCATTTATTAGATGGATGTATATGCAAAGGGTTGAAAAATACAAGACACAAGAAGCCCAATCCATCGTGAAGAAATTGAGGAAGTGCAGAGTCTTAGTAATCTATTAGCCTGTTGGAATGGGAATTTGGATTCAGAAATTAAACTGAACTACAGAATAAGTAAATACTTTATTCAAACTTTATACAATACTTTTCTGATTTTAAGTCTCTAAAAGCCTAAGCCCTTAAAGTCTCTCTGATATCCTGAGGATATCCTAGAGGGTTATCAGAGAAGATAATGAGGAGTTACTTTGCATTTTTGCTTATATTCAGAGTTTCAGAAAAGCAAAAGGAAGAGAGTTTCTCTCCCTCCCTGGACTAGAAATTAATGTCTCTGGGGTTGGGAAATAAGATGAGAAAGAAAGCCCAAGGATTTTGGAATACCTTGGATCTATAAACTGCTTCCTGGCTGTTCTGTCGGCAAGATCCTAAGACTGAATGGCTCAATGGTACATCTTACAGATGAAAGTAGAAAACTATGTCCTTGCCCCAATGGTAACGCTGTTGGAGATAGGGGATAACTCAGCAGGAGTCTTCATGGAACATGTCATGCTTGTAGATGCAGAGAGCATTTTGATGGTAGTCAGATTGGGGGTGTCGGGGAGGGGTGAGCAGTGGAATAAGAGATACAAATTGGTAGGTACAAAATAGTCATGGGGTGTAGAATATAGCATGGAAAATATAGTCAGTATTGTAATAACTGTGTATGGTGTCAAGTGGGTACTAAATTTATCGGGGCGATCACTTCAAAAATGATATAAATGTCTAATCATTGTGTTGTATGCCTGAAACTAATATAATATTGTATGTCAAGTATAATTGAAAAAAAGAAAAATGTAAAAGTTAAAAAGATCAGGTGATGATTCTAAACTCTTATCACCCCCTGCGTCCATATCAGTATTTTGTCCCAAGACACAAGAAGCCCAATCCATCGTGAAGAAATTGAGGAAGTGCAGAGTCTTAGTAATCTATTAGCCTGTCGAAATGGGAATTTGGACTCAGAAATTAAACTAAAGTACAGAATAAGTAAATAAATAAAGAAGCGATGGTTTATATAGCTTTGAGACTATAGACCGAAGTATATGTCTGCTTTGTACTTTACTGTCACAGTCCCATCTGACAAAACATTTCCTTTGGGCAGTCAGATGGTTGATTTCAATTCTTCCACTTGATACCATAACAATGAAGAACAGACATAAGTTTTATTAAAAGCTTTAAAAAGCGTCTCGCCAACATCGTGTAACAGGTGTCAATATACTCTAATGTCCCACAGCGCCCTCAAATGAAACTTCATTCAAATATCACTTGAAAACCCTTTACCAAAACAACTAAGACAGTGAATTCAAATCATTTAAACTTCTGCTGAAAGCAAATTATATTATAAAAGTAGACTTATCGTATCAAACTAAGTGGTGATGGCCAGTCTAGGTAGGAGCCCTTAATTAGTCGACATGTTCCTTTCATGGCTTTGGGGGATGTTAGGGGGCTACTGTGATACAGGTTTGGTTTTTTTACTCCTACAGAATCCTCAACCTTTGGGTATTTTTGAAAAATAAAATGTTTAGCCCACCTGTTTAAAGTCATCGGTGGACGACATCCATGTTTTTCTCCCTTGCCTCTGCAATATCTCACATATAAGAGGGCTCACTTAGCATGCCTGTGGCAGAGTCACCAGAATTGAGACTTCCTATGCACAGATGGCTATTCCATTTGGAAGGCCTAGGATGTGGATGTGATTATTATGGTAGACAGTTCATTTTTTATTTTTTGTACCCCAGCCAATCATAAAAGTACTGTGTTCTCCAGTCGGACGTCCCAAGGTAAAAAGAGCTACAGGTCAGCAATGAGAAGTCAAAGGAGAACTCATTTTAGAGGATGATAAATAGAGGAAGATTTGTTCCTGGCTAATTAATATTTCATCACTAGACTACGTTATTTTGCACAAATACCTGAGCTTATCAATTATGTATAGAAACTGCTTTGCTCAGAATCACATTTTCTCTGATGGAAGGATTTACATGGTAAACTTGAGTGAACAGTCTAAAACAAACAGAATTAGCTGCCTTACTGATGAAATAAAATTTACATTTTAAAAGTTTTTTGAAATTTCATTATGCATGTGGGCTTTATCTTGCCTTTAGCTTTTCTTCTATGGAAAATAAAACTTATTCATAGTCTCATGTCGATACTATGGCTTCGTGTCTAAATGTGAGTATTATTGTAATTTATAAGTCATAATCCCCTTGTCAGCATCCTAGTCCCTCTAAAAAAGGCTTCTTGTTACTCTAACAAGATTTTGTTCCTGCCTCTTCCACCTACTGTCCCCCCCCCCCCCCCAAATCAGTGTATGTGTTTTTGCATTAATGTAACGTAAGGGAAAGTGTAGCCAAGGATATCTAAGAAAACTGAGTCAAGTTTTGAAAATTGTTTTTGTTCCTATTTGGACCTAAGTCAACAGAGACTATTTCTTAAATTATGAAATGTTGATTAAAGAAGGAGAGCATACTGACTCAGGCCAGACTGTGGAAACACACATACAGACACACAACCCCCCTTCCCCCCCACATACACACACGTAAACCTCGATGACCATCACATCATCCTGCTACAAACCAGACTTTCTGGCCAGGATGCTCGAGTAGGTTGCCATTTTCTCTTAGATTTGGCTTCTCAATATTGTGAGAACAGCTCACAAGCATGGTTTATAATGTAATTTTCTCCAAATTTAGATTGGTGAAACCAAGTGACCAGAAAAATATGAGATAATTTGGGGGGCTATAATCCAATATTGGAATGTTAATGGTATTTAAGAGCTTCTAATCTTTCTAAATGAATTAATGACATATCAGAGCTGATACACTATCTTGAAAAGATCCCAAGAACCAGATCTCTGGGCAATGGTTTACAAACTAGCTAGCATCTGTTCAGGATATTTTCCATCTCAACTTGGGAAACAAATAATTGTTATTTTGATGGGGAATGATAACAAACATTCTGAGGGTTGTATATTTTTAAGGGGCTAATTCCTTATTAGTTGTATTTTAGTTTTCAAATATGTCTACTGTAATCTTTGCTGTTTTTTAAAAAAATATTGAAGTATGATATACATTCAATAAAGTACACTAGTCATAAGTTTACAATTTGATGAATTTCTGTGACGCAGGTCAAGACATAGAACATTTCTAGCACCATAGAAGGCTGCCTTATCCCTTCCCAGTCAATACCCTCTCCCCAGTGATAACCAGTACTCATACAGCATTAATGAGCTTTACCTATGTGTGAAATTCATATAAAGGAAATTATGTAGTATGTACTATTTTGAGTCTGGCTTTCATTTATCATTAAGTCTGTGAGAGCCATCTGTGTCATCACAAGTTGTAGTTCATTCGTTTTTTATCGTTGTGTAGTATTCTATTATATGAATAGGCCACCATTTACATATCTTTCTCCTATAGACATTTGAGTTGTTTCTAGTTTGGACTTTTATACAGAAGGCTAGTATCAATAAATTTACTCATGTCTTTGGAACACATATACACTTATTTTTCTTGGTTCTATACCTAGGAGTTGAATTGCTAGCTCATACAGTAGATGCATGTTTAGCTTAAATAGATATTGTCAATATATCAAAGTGGCTTTACCAATTTACTCTCCCACCAATGATATATATGAAAGTTCAATTACTCCACATCCTTGCCACCACTTTGTAGCAATCTTATCGATTTTGGCCGTTTTACTTAGTGTATAGTAATATCTCACTGTAGTTTAAGTTCACTCTTTCCTGAGGATTAAAGAAATTGTGCATCTAATGGACCATTTGAATGTTTTCTTTGTATCCTTTCAGATTTTTTGCTCTTTTCTAAATTGAGTCATTTGTCTTTTTATCTTGATTTATTGGAGTTCTTTATGTATTCTCAATATGAGTCATTTTTTGTATATATAAATTTTTTTCTCTGTGTGTTCCTTTTCAAGATCATAAAGGGGTCTTTTTCTAGACAGAAGTCCTTAATTTTACTAAAGTCCAATATATCAATCATTTCTTTTGTGGTTAGTGTTTTTTGTACCATTTTAATGAAAAATTTGCATATTTTCTAGTTATACTCACAAAATAAAGGAATTAAAAGAAATAAAAATAAAAGCAAATATATACAAGAATTGAATTCAGCATTCTTCTTGATGTGGACAATCGGAAAACTGTAAAGTGCTATAAAATTCACTAGAATGGCTGAAGTTTAAAAGACTTAAGAACAAAAAATATTGGTGAGGATGTAGATCAACTAGGAGTCTCATAGCTGGTGGGAGTGTGAAATAGTACGGTCACTTTGGAAATCCATTTGTTAGTTTCTTATAAAGTTTAACATTCAGCCACACTATTATCCCAAATTTCTCCTTCTAGATTACTTAAAAGAAATGAAGACCTGTCCACAATAAGCCTCGTTTTAGGAATGTTTATAACAGCTTTATAATAGCTACAAATTAGAAATAAGTCAATAATCCATCAACAGTTCAGATAAGCACATTGTGGTAAATTCATTCAATAGAATACTATTTGGCAATAAAAAAAAAAAGTAATAATAAACTGCTGATATAAGCAATAACATGGATGAGTCCCACAGACATTATAATAAGTGAAAGGTATCGCAAACAGCACATATTGCATTGCATCATTTCATTTATATGAAGTCATAGAACTTGCAATTTATTATAGAGTCATAAAAATCAGAACAAGCTGACAACTTCCAGTTCTAGCAATTATTTTTCATGCAGGGAAAACACTACAGAGGAAATGAACAGTGCAGCGAGAAAAGTTGTATTTGTCTGAAACATAAACCAAAATCCTACTGACAGGCAGCTTCAGTTTCTAATCGGGAATATCAAGATGGCAACTGTTATTATTAGCAGCTCAGAAAATATAAAAAAGTGTGTCTGTGTCAGACACTTTATTCTCTAGCACAGAAAGGAAATTGGAAGCTTATGGCTCATGGAAAACCAGTCAGTGTGGCTACTGGGGAGAAAAGGGTCTGGGCAAGAGGTGACACTCAAGAGGATAAAAGGGCTGAAGAGGAAGCAGAGCTCAATATAGAAGGAAGAAGGAGGGTCCCCTCTACTGTACAGGAAGAGACAAGTTATGAAGGGTTTCCAAAGCCAGGATGTGTATTCTGAGAACTGTTCTAAGTAGTCTTGTGCATTCTCCCTTACCACTTAGCTACAATCACTGCTATGACAGATTAATCTGTACTTCCTTACTGATCATTGTTAATTTGCACTATTGTGTGACCTTCAAACTATTTAATTCCGGGTTTCAGCTTCCATTGATGCTAGTTCTTATTCCTTAATCTACTTTAATTAGACCGTAAGCCTTGGCGCATCATTTGTGGTTTATTCTAGATAAAACTACAGATGGAATTATTTCCATGTTATGAAGAAATGGAGACTAAGGAAAGAAAAACTTGGTATCCCTGTTTTCCACTGCAATGTGGCAAGATCTTCTGGAAGGCCTAAGGCCCACTGTTAGCATCTTTGAAATATTTTGTCTTTCTCTATGAGGTCTACATGCAGAGAGGTGGGCTTTGAGACTTGATCATCCAGGAGGTAAAACTAAAAAATATCAGCTTAAGCATAAGAAAACTAAGAAAGAGTAAAGCACCTCTAACGGCCAGAAGTTGGCCTAGAACAACAGCTGATCCTTGGTGCTGCCAAGAGCCAGCCTGGCACTTAAACCTGGGCCATAGTGCTCTCCCGTTGAATACAAGCAATCTCACAAAACCCCAATATCTAACAAGCCCACTCTAAGACCATGATGGATCGAGAGAAAAGAACACCCTGTAATTGTGTCTGAATACAGACAAAAACATGAACATTTCTCAAACCACAGAAATGACAAACATCCCATTATTATGGTAATATAAGTGCCTGCTGCTACTTTACCAGTTATAGCTTAGACCCTATGTTAGTCTTCTCTCCTTTAGGTAAGATTTATTAAGATACCCAGTCATAGAATTATCTCCATTTCCTGACAACATCTAATCCAGAATGAAGTCCTACTTTCTGAACTGTCCCCAAATCACCCACTACAAGTTCAAGCACTGTAATAAGTCCTTTCTAACACCCTCTTATTGAGATGTTCTACGGTTTTCTATCATGTATATTCATCCTCATTGTAATAAGTCAGTAAAGCCAACTTTGACTATAGTCGTGCTCCTAGTGGTCTTTAGCTAGAGGACATTAACAAAATTATAAAGAAATAGAGTGGAATTGCTATGACAACATGAATACCAAAGAAAAATCATACCTTGCGTATGATCTGCATATGGGTCAGTTCTAAAAATTATTTCGGTGCCATTTAGAGACTTCTTGCATCTCAATCATTTTTAGCCTAACCCCTTTGCTACTAGAAGTGGAAACAAACAAACCAAACTTGCCTTCCTCATATAGAAACTTTGTATATACTATACCTCTGTTCTAGATAAAGATGCCCAGGGGAGAAGTGTGAGGTACCGATCTTTAGTGAGTCTGAGAGCATAGACCTCCTTGTCAGAAGTTGAGGCTCACGGAATCTGGAGAAGGACAAGTAGACCACCCCTGGACTGATCACCATAATGGAAAAAAGCAGATGAGAAAGGCAAAATGAGATCGAGACCTAGAACCCCTCCCTAGAATTGACACTGGGAGAAAATGCCCCCGGTGCCTGAACCTTTGCCTGAGCCCAGACATAACACAGCCCAATTTCCTATAAAGAGTCTTGGTGAACAGCTACGTTCCCAAGGCTCTGGGTAGTTTTGCCAAGACATTGTCCTTTCGTCAGGGCATTTACACTTAAAACAACTTTATGGTAGTTTAAAGTCAGGTTGTGGAGTCAGAAATACCTGGTTTTAAATCCTAGCTCTGTCATTTACAAGTTGATGTTGGGAAAGTTCCTTAACATTTTGTGCTTGAGTTTCTTCATCTGAATAATGGAGACAATAACCATGTACTTTGTAAGGTTCTATGTATTTAAAGGGCTGCCTAGCATTTGTCAGATGGTAAGGTTTCGATAAATGGAAGTAATTTTTTTATATTATTAGTCTATATTTGGAAACACAATGATATTATTACCTATTCCTAATATTTGATGTTTTTGCCAAATATTTAGAAGGGTTTTACATAGTTGTCACATATACGTATGTAGTTACATGTGTACATATACTGTCAAATACATATGTGTCCATATCTAGCCACAGGTAAACACTTGCACACATCGGGTTTTTCATGGATACTGTACTTAGATAAACACTATCAAATTACAGGACCCAGGTTAGCTCAGAAATGAATAAAAATTTGTGAAGTGGTAAAAGTGACTTTGGAAATTTCCAAATTTACTGATAATAAATTTTATTTGGATTTTCCCAAGCTATTTCCCTAAGTTTAAGTACTTTCCTTCCTTAATTTGACAACCTCTCCTGTCATTTTAAATTTCCCACTGCTTCTTAGACCAGAAGTAATCATGATGACCAATACCAGCCTTCCCCACAGCACTCTGGCCATAGAGATACCAAAGAACCACAGTGAATAATTTTTTTTAACTATTGTTATTTATTGCCTCCTAAAAGCAGACTGTTTTAAAGAAATCCCAATAGACCATAACTTTCTAGTCCAAACAGTGATAATATTTTTTATTTCGAATAGCTTAAAATGTCTGTGATTAGATTATTTGCTTTTTCAAAGGGGCGGGGCATAAAAAAAACAAGGTGAAGTGTGATGGAGGATGTCAGCATGGACAAAGACAGTGGCTCTTAAGGTTAAAATAAATTGCATGTGAGAATCTGACAAAAGTATATGACTATATATAAATCATTGCTAGGGGCTCTACCAAGGCCTTGAAAGGAGCCATTGGAAGTGTGGGACCTAGAAGTTTAAGTTTTGATAGTAATTCCACCTTTGCCCTCCAACTCCCATGCATCAAGAGAGTTTCAATTGCAGTTGTCATTTGTTGATCCAAAGGAATGGCTCTCTAGTGGTTCAGGTTGGTGGGAGAACAGGGTTAGGATTCTCTTCCCAGGACTTAGGTATGCTCAGTGTCTGTCTCATTAGTACTGACTCCCCAGGGCAGCATAATGCCTTTCACAGAAGGGGAGCTCGGTAATCGTGTGAGGCATGAAGAAGAAAAAACTATGGATTCCACTCCTAGGATGACAGGGATGATGAACTCCAGTGACTTATTGAATAAGGAGTAAATGATACTGAAAGTGTGCACAGCACAATTATTTACAAATGCTTTTTTCTTATATATAAGAAGTCGGCAAACCACAACTCGTGGGCTCGTGGGTCAAATCTAGCCTGCTGCTTGTTTTCGTAAGTAAAGTTTTATTAGAATACAGCCGTGCTCATCTGCTCACTTATTGTCTAGACTGTTTTCTTGCAACAACAGCATAGATGAGTAGTTATGAGAGATCACACAGTCTGTAAAGCCTAGAATGTTTACTATGAGGCCTACTATAAGAAGTTGGTTGACTCTTTATGTATATGACCATATTTTGATTTTGAGTTTCATTTCATTACTGTGAGGGAAGTAAGTCAGGTATTATCTTCACTTGACAGATGACAAAATCTGAGACTCAGGGAGGTTAATGTCTTTGCCTCATTAGTAGAGCTGAAGCTGAACCTAAGTGCTAGGAGTAATTCGGATGCACCACAAATGAAGGCTGTTACACTACTCGTAAATGAGCCATGTTATGAAACTTTGGAGATGGTAAGCATCTCTCAGATGAGATCAGTAAATGAAGCAAGCCTCCACGTCTCCACTAAGACTTCTGGGCAAGTGTGATAGGAACTCAATACATACCTCAGGCCTTGCCACTTAGTCTCCTCCAGCTAACTTCCAACTGCCAGTGTCTACATTTCTTAAAGTGCAAGGCCACTCTGCTCATATATAGGAGAGGCTGGAATTTCCAAGAAAGAACACCTTCAAGGAGAAGCCAATGACTGTTAATATTTAGTGTATAAAATACCACAGCTCCCTTGCCCCTTTGGTTAAATAAACTGAGGCATGGGTTTTGCAACAATTCCCAGAGTTCCCTATAGGATTAATCTTCAGTTGCCTACAGCGGAAGCTGCCTTGATAATGCATTTTTGATTGGCTGCCTTCTTTTCCTTTTTACATTTTCCCACTCTCCTACCAGTGTTATCTGCACCTCCCAAATAAACTACTACTTGCTCTCATATCCTTCTCTAAGATTCTGCTCCCAGGGAAACTCAGTCGAAGACAGGTTTGGATAAATGGTAGCACTCTTGGAGAAAAGCAAATATTTGGCCTCATGCTGATAGCTGACCTTGCTTTTTCAAAAGGGGACGATCAGTCACTATGATGAGGTTAATCTCTTGTGGTTCATTCTATTAACCCAACTACTAGTTTATTGATGAGGGCTCAATTTGCCAGCAGTCACTGGTCCTGGAATATCCCCACCCACCATGTGCGGAGGGATATGTGCGTCAGCCAAGACATATGCAGCTGCTGCTGACGTATAAAATGGTGCAAAATCATCAATCAATGTCTCACACATGCTCTCAGCCAAAGGGCAATTAGTGTTACTCAGGATAAAAACCAATATAAAGCTACAGATGAATGGGTTATTGAAGAGACTATCAAATCAGCCTGGCTATAAGAAGTGACCAGAGGCAGTGGGAGTGCTCCTTGTCTGTGCCCAGCAACAGCTAGTGTAGAGAAGCCTTCTGTCTCAGGCTTGAAAGGGGTCATTCCACTGATAGGAAGACTAGTCACTTGTACTACTTCCTCCTCCTGGGACAGCCCCTCAACAGACTCAGTAAATGGGGTACATCTACTCATATGCTGTGGCCATGTTTTCTTTTTTAAATGCAAAAAAAAAAAAAAATTGAGTCCCTTCAACATAGTAACAATATTTTTTTGCCAGCTTTTTCATTTTGTGTCTCTGGCTCTCTCTCGCAGTGTTTGTATTTCTCTCTTCCTCCTCCCTTTGGCTCTTTCTCCCCCAAACCCTGCCTCATCTTATTATCTCCGCCTCTGTCTGCTTCTGTCTTTCATACCTTCCTTTCTTCCAGCCTCTATCGCTCTCCCTCATTTTGCTGTTTCTCTCTTTCCCTCTCCTAGATTCTCTCTGTGTTCCCCCTTCCTCTTTAAATGCCTGGCTCCTAGAGTTCCCCATCTGGAGAAACTGTCTACTTCTCTGCCTTTATAGACGTCCCATTGTACATGCTAAACAGTTCCCAGGCAGGGGGTAGCACAAAGTTTAGCAATCTTTTTGAAATAGGCATCTAGTTTTGTTCCCTCCTCTGTTTGCCTAGAGAGGCAGAAAAAAAAGTAGTAATGGACAAAGGCAACTGTTAATGTCTGCTGTTCACTGCTACCTGGGGCTGTGGTTTATTGGCTGGATTTCATAGGTAGGCCTGTGAGGGAGAGAGACTATAGGCAGCCTTCAAATCAGATGGGAGCCAAGACATTCACAGGCTGGATCTGACTGGATCTAAGATATCCTTGATATCATCACAAGACTGACACCTGAAACTCCAAGTAACTCCTGGTTCTATATCATCAACCCAAAAGTAAAAGTACTGAAAACTTGCTAGAAAGCAGCAAGAGAAAAGAAGGTGGATTCCTTCTCAAAGTGTCAAAATGATCTTGCAAACTAATATTCTAAACAAAGTGAATATGTTATATGTCGAGAAAGACAGTCGAAGGCCCACACCAAGACACATCATAATTAAAATGCCAAAAGTTAAATTCAAAGAGAGAATCTTAAAAACAGCACGACAAAAGCAGGTAGTTACCTATAAGGGAGCGCCCATAAGATTGGCTGCCTATTTCTCAAAAGAAACTTTGCAGGACAGATGGGCTTGGCACAAAATATTCAATGTGATGGAAACCCAGGATCTACAACCAAGAATGCTTTATCTAGCAAAGTTATCATTTAGAGTTAAAGGACAGATAAAGAGCTTCCCAAATAAAAGTAAGCTTAAGGAATTCATTAACACCAAGCCAGTATTACAGGAAATATTGGAGGGACTTCTTTAAGAAAAAAAAATATGAATCAAAAAAAGAAATAAAGAATGATAATAACTATATATCTACCAACAACTACCTCACATGGAAAAGAATTAAATGCTCCAACCAAAAGATAAGGTGGCTGAACGGATAATAAAACAAGACCCTATATATACTGCCTACAAGGGACTCACTTCAGACTAAAAGATACACAGAGACTAAAAGAGATGGAAAATGATATTGTCTTGATGGACCTAGAGGGTATTCCTCTGAATGAAGTAAGACAGATATAAAGACAACTACCACATGATTTCACATATATGTGGAATCTATAGAACTAAAACAATAAAAATGGAAAAAAATTCACAGATAATGAATATATTTTGAGGGCTACTAGACGGGAGGGAGGTTGGGGGGGTGGTGAAAAATGGCAAAGGGATTAAGTAATAAAAATGGATAGGTGCAAAATAGACATGGAGATATAAAGCGTAACATAAGGAAAATAGTTAATAATGTCATAATAAATATGAAAGGGGTACGAGATTTAATGGGTGATAATTGTGAGTTATATAGATTTCTAATCACTATGCTGTACAATTGAAACTAATATATTGTATGCTAACCATAATTGAAAAAAAAAGCTAATTGAATTGTAAAAAAAAAAAATTGTGCTTGAAATATAAAAGATCTTAATAAATGTATAGCCCATGTTAATGGGGAAAAAAAGACAGTTGACAAAATCACCAATCAAAACACAAACTCTCTCAAGATAAAATTGAAATAATAGAACATCTTTAAAATGAATTGGTCATGAGTGTGCCTAAGGTGATAGATTAGGAAAATAAATTTAATAAAGTTAACAGAAAATTATAAAACAAAGTAGACTTAAAAGTATAAGAGTAGGTAGATATAAAAGAAACCAAATACTAAACTTGGAATTAAGGAAATGATAAGATAAATTCTCAATAGATAGGATAAAATGACACATTTGAATAGAGAATTTGTGAATCGGATAACAGTCTTGGATAACTCATCTGGAATACAGCACATAGATACTGATACTGACTATTAAAGAACAGTTGTAATGGAGACAGATTGAGAAATACACAGGCGTAATGCAAGTTCCATGAGAAAAAAAAATGGTGGTTGAAGAAGCAATGTTTAAGGACATACTGATGAAATTTTTCCACAATTGAAGAAAGACTTGAGTCTTCAGAACAAAGTTCACTTTGAGACTGAGCAAGATAAATAAAATTATACCCATGTTTAGACATATGGTTGTGGAAGTGAATCAGCAAGGATAAAGAGAAAATATTTCAAAGATGCCAAATAGAAAAGACAGATATAATGTAACCATTAGAAAAAGAATATACTTCTCATTAACAACAAAGGTTACAAGAATATAATGGAATAATATATTTCAGCCTGAAATTTCTGTGTATATTAATTCTTATTCAAGAATGAGGGGAAAATAAAAATATTTTCAGATTTATAAAGGCTGAATTTATGGCTCACAGATCCTTGCTGAAAAAAATATTAAAGTATATACTTTGGCAAGAAGAGGGAATGCTT
This sequence comes from Rousettus aegyptiacus, assembly GCF_014176215.1. Lineage (NCBI taxonomy): Eukaryota > Metazoa > Chordata > Mammalia > Chiroptera > Pteropodidae > Rousettus > Rousettus aegyptiacus. The sequence continues at coordinate 4,713,291 of NW_023416312.1, read as the reverse complement.
AATATGTGTGAAAAAATAATGAACAAATAAATTGATAAAATATGTCACTAAGTTTAATTAATGACTGACAAAAGTAACCATGTTTTATAAACAAGAGTGAAACTAAATTTGAAAGCAACAATGAAATGATGGGGGCTGTCAACTGATTTTTCAACAGAAACTTTGCAGGCCAGAGGGATTGGCAGGAAATATTTTAGGTGATGAAAAGCAAGGACCTATAACCAAGATTACTCTACCCAGCAAAGCTATCATTTAGAATCAAAGGACAGAATGTTTACACACCCTACCACACTTCCAAGGTTGCATCTGAGTATGCTTGTTCATTGAAAGATTGTTTAGGAAAACAAGGAGTTGGAGGCAACTTCTCTGTCCATCAGTTGGGGTTGGATAAATCAAATGCATACTATTCAAAAATTAAAAGCAACTGCATTGTGGAAAGATCTTAAAAATACACTCTCAAGTTTAAAAAAAAAACAAAACAGATGAGGTCTACAAAACAATAATACCATTGTCTAAATTTAAACATATACATTTTATAGTTTGGAAACATGCACATATATCAAGCTTTTGTTCCTAGAATAGAGTACATTTTTTCTCAGTATATAATTCTTTGTATATGTCACCGGATTTAGTTTGCTAGTTTGGAATTTTTGCACCTATATTCATTTGGGATATTGGTCTGGAGTTTTCTTTTTTTTCATTCTGATGTCTTGGTCTGGTTTTTGATATCAAGGCTTCACATAATGATTTACAAAGTGTTCCCTCTTCTATTTTTTGAATGAGTTTGTTAATGATTGGCATTAATTTTTCTTTAAATGTTTTGTAGTATTTACTATTTGAGCCTAAGCTTTTCTTCATTGGAAAATAATTGCTATTTCGACCTCTTGTTATAAATCTACTAAGATTTTCTATTGCTTCTAGAGTCAGTTTTGGTAGTTTGTATCTTTCTAGAATTTGTTTATTTCATCGAGGCTATGTGATATGCTGACATACTGAATTCCTTTGAATTCATAGAATTCCCTTATGATCTTTTTATTTTTGCAAGGTTGGTTTTGAAGTCCCATCTTTCATTCCTGAATTTAGTTATTTGGGTCTTCTCTGTTTCTTGGTCAGTATAGCTAAGGATTTGTCAATTTTGTTGATCGTTCCAAATAATGCACATTTGATTTCACTGTTTCTGTTTTTTTCTATTCTGTGTTTCATTTATTCCTGTCTAACCTTCATTATTCCCTTCCTTCTGCTGCTTTGTGTTTAGTTTGCTCTTCTTTTGCTAGTTTCTTAAGATGTAAGATTAGGTTATTAATTTGAGATTTTTCTTTCCTAACCTCTTAGTTCTGCTTAGGCTGCATCTTATAAGTTTTGGTATGTTGTATTTTCATTTATTTCCTAATTTACATTATAATTTTTTTCTTTGATCTATTGGTTATTTAAAAGTGCATCGTTTAATTTCCACATATTTTTGAATTTCCTAAATCTCTTTAAGTTACTTATTTTGAATTTCTTTTTATTGTAGTTGAAATATATACTTTGTATGACTTTAATTCTTTTAAATTTATTGAGATATGTTTTTGTGGACCAATATATGGTTTGGCCTAGAAAATATTCTGTGTGCATTTGACATAAATGTATATTCTGCTTTTGTTGGGTAAAGTGTTCTATAGATATATGTTAGGTCCATTTAGTTTATAGTATTGTTCAAGCCTTTTATCTAGGCATGAATTTTCATAGGTTCTTATGGTACCACTTTGGAATTGATTTTCCAGTACAGTTAATTTAACATAAAATAGGTTTGGGATGATGCTCTCAAATAATGAACAAGGATTTTCTTTGGGTTGACATCAGTATTAGTAAAATAGCTTACTAGTTTGTATTTGCCTTTTTAAGTACCTAGTAAAGCTGTAACCTTGCCTTTGGTTAATGGTGTGGTATTAAGATACTTGTGAGAAGGTTATTTTTTTGTCACTCTCTCAAATTATACTTATTTAGTCGAAGAAGTCAAATTATTTTCTTGACAGTATCTAATGCCAAAGGCTATGACTGAATCTTTGAGAAAACTATAAAGATAAAAAAAAGTAATAGGAAAACATGAGAGGCTAAATTTAATTGAGGTTTTGCCACCCAGAGGACATTTGACAAATGTCTGGAGACATTTTTGGTTGTCTTCACTGGAAAGCATTATCAATATCTAGTCGGTAGAGGCCAGGGATACTGCTAAACATCCTATGATGCACAAGACAGGCCCCATGACAAAGAAGAAGATCTGGTCCAGAATATCAATAGTGCTAAGACTGAGAAGCCCTGTTCACAGATTACATCTAATCTGTTGAGATCAAAATGAAGGAAATATTTAAATTTTATTACTATAAACATCATGGATATTTTAAGTGCTCATGAATTTGTTTCACCGAGGAGAGGAACTCAGGCACAAGTTAGATGTTCATTTTTTAAGTGAATGGGTGACAAACTTGAAATTCAGGATATATTACTGAAATAAACTGAAGAGATCTACATAAAATAAATACCATTAATAGAAATAAGTCTGATAGGAAGTAACTATTTCACACAGAGATCACGGAGCAGTAGCATTTCCATCAGGACTTATAGGAATTAGAAAATTGATCAGATACTTTTTTTCTGCAAAGTAACGAATGCTTAAAATACCTTTATTAAGCAAATTGTGTTTTAGGTTTCATAGTAGTTGTAAAGGTATTTAGGTTTTTAATTTATTTTTTTCTTCGTTTAATACGTGGTTCCCATCCTCTAGACTCCATTGGTATATATGTTCCATGGGGGCAAAGATTTTTTGTTTTGTTTTGCTTTGCCATGTTTTGCTTTCTAAAGTTTCCCCATCATCTAGAAGTCAAAATCTTTTTCTCTAAAAGACCTCAAGTAGGGTCTGCAGCATGACATATAATTGGTTGTTTATTTGTATGAAAGCTATTGTTTTCTGCACATTGATTTTATAACCAGAAATCTACTAAAATTCCCTATCATTGGTAAGAGTTTTTCATTAATTCTGTTGAGTTTGCTAAGAGAAAAAAATCATTTTGTCCATGAGTAATGATAACTTTACCTCATCTTTCCCAATTTGTGTGCCTTTTGATTTATTTCTCTATTTTAATTATTTTAGCTGAAAATTTAAAAAATTGGTAATGGTAATAATAGCTGTCCTTGTCTTGTCCTTGTTTTAATGAGAATATTTCTAGTGTTTTCTCATAAATCATAATACTGATTATTTGGTTATATCCTATCATGACAAGGAAATAAATTAATCAATTCTTATGTTATTAATAGTTTATTTAAAAGTATGAATAGATGTTGAATTTATCAAATGCCTTCTCTAATTACAAAGTATTGCATGTTCTTTTTCTTCGATTCGCTAACCTTCCAATCTCCAGCTTACTAATTAGTCTTGCAAAGAAGATTTTAGTTTCACGTTTATAAGGTAGAGTCAATGTCACGGTCTCTTGGATGGAGAGTTCCCCGAGAAAGACTTCTTGTGTCATTTGATCTTTATTTATCATCCTCTGGGATTCTATTCTCTAACATCCACATTCCCAAGGCTCCTGCCAGCTTCTTATCCACTAATTCACTAATTTCTACTTATTTTATGGTGGGAAATGCTTAACCATGAGGATTTGCTCTTCTTTTGGAAAGCAGGGTATTCGTAGTGACTCTATATCATATTTCCCATAATTTCTTTCCTTGTACACTTCCAGGTTGGGGTTGGTCACAAGAGAAAGTTGTGTGAGATTTAGACATTTGGAAGTTAAGCAGCAGCTGTGTTCAGCAGCCGTATTTACAACTTTGCTGTAAAGGGCCAGGCAAGTTGTCACCGATTTAGTGGCTGCTCACTTTGTCAGCAGGGGGCAGTACCTGGACACAAAGCTTACCTAGCTCCTAACCAGTTCCCTCCTTAGAGCTAGGTTTCTGGGACAAGTGTGTGCACAGTGCTATGGCAAAGCCAGCTTCTCCTGAAGGTTACCCATGGTACTGAGGCTGGAGGTGTCAGACAGAGATGCAAGTTCCAGTGTGTCTTTGCTTGCATCTTTTCCCAGCTCACTTCCAATTGCTGGTCTGCCTGAACTTAATGACTTTGTAAGTGCTAGAGAATTATTTTTGCTGAGAGAAAGTGAGTAGTCCACTGAAATTGTTGACGATGTATATCGATTGATTCAGCCACTCTAAAAATGAGTTCCAGTTAAATTACTACATGGCTGTCCTGTAAGACCGTTGGTAAAATTCCCTCTTGTGAGAGTTTAAATTGTCCTGAATTGCCCTGATTTGTCTAACTACTCAATATATAATTAGTAATTTTTCCACTTTTGCGGGAAACAAATAGAACTGGACATTAGGACTTTCTTCTTTGTCCTTAACTATGTCTCACTGTGTTCATGTCCCCAAAGACAATTTATATGTACTACAATAAATAAAATGTGTATTAATTAAATATCCCTGTGAAAGGCTTCTCTTAGCCTAGAGATGGCGCCACCTTGCTGCGGCGATGTCATTTTTACATTAGAGAGCCACCTAACAATTAGATCTTCTCATGCGGTGATAGAATTGCATTTGGCTGATACTGTAGCCCATATTCTCTGCCACCTACACTCTCTGAGGAATTCATCCTGTCATAGACAAAACCCTCTAGGTTCATTGATGCCAGCAGGTCTGAACTGTAGGACTATACACACTTGGAGCTAGATAATTATTTGTTTTAAAGGACTGTTTAGTAGCATCCTAGGCCTTTACCCATGAGATCCCAGTAGCACCCCCACCCTGAGTTGTGACAAACAAAACTGTCCCCATATATTGCCAAATGTACCCTGGCAGGGTGCAAAATCACCCCTGGTTGAGAACCACTATTTTCATTCAGACATCCTTGGACACGGGTCAGGGGAAGAAGAAATCTCAAAAGTGGAGAACTTAAGTCATGGTGGGTACAACCCGAATACTGTTTATTCTCGTCTGAGAGAGAGAATAAAGAGGCTATAGGGATTCCATAGGGGCCCCTATGCCGAGTCAATGGCTATGATCTTCATAAGTGAGATGGGCAATGATGGAATGGGAGGCCATCTTTTCTTGAGAAATAGCATACATATGATTCTCTCTGTTTCTCTGTCTCAGCTTCCTCAGGGGAATAAAAGAGTGGATTCTGAGGATTGCTAAATATATTCACTGACTACATGATAGGTGTTACAATAGAAAAGTAACCAGTTTCAAAGTCATTACACAAAAAATATTGCCTTTGGAGTTTGGTTTCCAGTAGCAGGACAGGCAAAATTTCCAGACTGACCTTCCTATTGAAAACAACTTAACACATGGAAAGGCCATCAACCTCATTAGTAAATAGAGAAATACAAGCTAAATCTCCAGTGAGATATCTCTACACATAGACTGGACAAAAATTAAAAAGTGAAAATCTTTTAAATGTTAGTGAAAGATATAAATCAACATATTTTCTTCCACTGTGGAGAAAATTAGTACCACCACTTTGAAGACAATTTGGCCTCACCTAGTAAAATTGAATATGTGGATTTCCCATGATCCAGTAATTCCACTACTAGATATGAAACTTAGAAAACCTCTTTCACAGGTGAAGCAGGAGATAGGAATAAAAATTTTCATAGCAGCAAACAACTCAAATATTAACCAAAGTAAAGTAGATAAATCCATTGCTACACAGTGAGAATCAACAAACTAGAAGCACATGCTTCAACATGGGCGAGTATCACAAACTTAATAGAGAGCAAAGCAAGCAAGTCACAGATCATTATCTACAATGTAGTTCCATTTATATAAAGTTCAAAAGAGGCAAAACTGTACAATGGATTAGATTGTTTAGGAATACATTTAAAGTCGGAAAAATGAAATATGAGAAAACAAGTAACAAAATTCAGAATAGTGGTTACCTCTGGGGGTAGTGTCTTAGCTTGACTTGGTATAAGAAATTACCATAAACTGGGGGGCTTAAACAACACACATTTATTTCTCATAGTTCTAGAGGCTGGGAGGTCAAAGATCAAGGTGCCAGCAGGTTCTGTTGTTCGCGAAGGCTCTCTTCCTGGCTTAATGATGGCTGTCATGTCATTATGTCCTCACAAAGTAGAGAGGAGAGGCCAGCTGTCTTCCTCTTCCTATAAGGAAGGACACTAATCCCATCACGTGGGCTCTGCCTTCATGACTTAATTACTTCCCCAAAAGCCCCACCTACAAATACCATGACATTAGGGCTTTAACATATGAAGTATTGGGAGACAGAATCACTCAGTCCGTAGCAGATAAGAAAGGGGTACACCATTGGGGAAGGATCACTGGGGGTTACTGAGGCATTGTCAATGTTCAATTTCTTAATCTATGTGTAGGTACATAGGTGTTCATGTAATTATTCTTAATGCATATTTGATATGCTTTTTTGTATGCAATATAGATTTCAAAGTAAAAAAAAAAAAAAGGAGAGGTGATAGCAAAATCCTTCTGGATAATCTCAGTGCATTGATGTCCTGAAATTTCTGACTCTGTTTATTAAAAAAAACAACAACAATTAACCTTAACACAGAAAAGACATGCCTGATCTTGTCAGACTCCTAACTTTTTCTCTGCTTGTCTTGTGATTAAGGGTTCTCATTCCTTGGAGAATCTAAATGCCAAAGGATATTAAGATACTTTATCCCTAACCAGTTGGTCCACACAAGTGGGAGACTATGTCTTATTCACCTGTCTACTGCCCATGCACAAAGCCAACGTGCCTGGAACTCGCTGCCTCCCCAGTAAGTGCATGGAGAATGGAATGAAAGGGCCCAGTGAGGAACTGTGAGGAGAGACTCCTTCTGTCTTAGAAGTCCTTCCCTCTTCTCTCCCACCTCCGGCTCAAAGAGCTACCCATCTTTCAAAATTCCTGGTCACAGCTTTACCCTTCTACAAGTTCCTCTCAGATCTCAGTTTGAAGCAAACTCTTCTGTTCTCTAAATCTTATTTCTCAGTTTTCATTTGTCCATTCTTGAGTATTTGGGTATGTTGATCAAACCCACTTCTCTGTGCCATTTTTTTTATTTTTTTGGTGCATATAGAGTTGATTTAAATAGTGATATGATGAGTATCTCGTTGGAAAACCAATGGTGTCTGCTTTACCTGGCCCCAAAAACCTCACTTAAAGGAACTTCAGTCTAGTGAATTCTGGCATGAAAATATTCACATCAGCCTTGGTAGAACTTGTCGCTTCTTCATCTTTGCTCTTAGCACCTTCATAAGGTCCTGTGGGTGATATGCCTTCAGAAAACAGTGGTGGATGGAGCTGAGGCCCTTGACATGTGCTATGTGACCTGAAATAACATTTGCTCTTGCGAATATACCCAAAAGAAGGAGAGTAGGATAGGACTCTTCTTCCCCTACTGTGGTGGCCTGAGCACCCAGTTCTTTACCTTGGGCTTGGTGGCATTTTTCAAGGGAGTAGAGCTTACTCTTCTGACATCAAGACATGATGACCGTGGTTAGGGACATCAGGCAGGAGTGTGGGACCCCACTGACATGATGATGTGGCACCTTGAGGAGAAGCTTGAGAGGGTGCGAGCCCCTTCACCAAGGCAGTTCTCTAGGACTCCAGAGGGTCAGCCTGTCCCCTGAGGACCTTGTGGAGGAAGTTATAGTATACCTTAGGCTGCAGCCTGTCAGCCCTACCTGGGGCTGCCTGGAGTAATGGCAGGGGCAGGTGATTGGGATCCTCTCTTATGGGGTGGGTTCTCTCAGTTTACAGTCAGCATCATCATAGCAACTGTTGGCAGAGCCTAGGTCCGTCTCCTCTGCTATGCTGAAGTTGATATCCAAAATCTGGCCGTCATCTCTCTGAGATCTCATAAGAGAATGAGAAGGGACACCTCATCCCATCACTCCTGCTGCAGGCCATCCAGAGCTGACAGTTCAGAGGGGGCCTTCTCTGTCCTAGGCTTCTTGGGACTCCTCTACTAACCTGAGTACACTGGCCTCTGAATAAGGCCCTTATCTTTCTGCCTTCCTAGAAGGGGGAATTTGGGGTGCACCCCATCTGGCTACCCCTGCCTAGGGCTCCCAGTGCTGACAAAGAAGTGGGGCTTTGGATGGCCTCCCTTTTGGAGAGTGGTCCACTGGTTAGCACTCGAATTCCTCACCTGGACTCCAGTTAGGACCCAGGTCTCCTCTCAGCAGAATTGAGACCATCCCCTTAGACCAAGGCCTTCCCCTCCCTGAGACTCTCCGGGCAGAAGTCACACCACAGCTCTGGCCACCCTTCCAGGGTCGAGAGAGGGTGTGGGATTGGGCGCCCCCTTGGTGATGGGCAGAGTGATCTCTTTAGTCCACATTCAGGGTCCCCACCTAGAAACTTAACCAGTCCCGGGACTCTACCCTTCACTTTTTGAGTCCGTGTCCCTCAGACCAAGTTCCCATATTCTAGATTCCCCTATGACAAAGTCAAGGTGAGCCACATGCATCTAAGGCTATAGGGGCCTCTCACAGCACTGTGACACTGATCCTATGTGCAAGGGGCAAGACTGTTTGGGATCCCACTGACATAGATCAAAACCTAGGACTGCCCTCTACTGATCTGGGTCCATCAGCCTCACCAGGTTCCTCACTTTCCTGTGTCCCTAAGGATGGTGAGTGTGTCACATCTGGCTACCCCTCTCTTTAGTACTCAGGGCCCTCACCTGGACACTAATTAGAGACAAAACTCCTCTCTGAAAAACTGAGGCAGCCCTTACAGCAAGGCCTGCATGTCCCTGTAACTCTCCAGGGCAAAATGAAGGGCGCCTGAGCTGAGGGTTCTGCTGTAGGCATCCCAGGGGTAAGAACACGTGGGGCCTTTGAGGACCTCTATGCTGATGGGGATCCCCCTATGTCACTCAGTCTTAACTGCGACTCCTGTTAGCTCCTGGGCCTCCACCTCTGCAGGACTGAAGCTGCCCCAGCCAGACCAAAGCCCTTCTCTTTCTGTAACTCTCCAGGCAGAAGTGAGGCGCTCCTCAACCTGAGAACTCTTCCCTGGGCTCTCAGGATCCTCAATGAGGGTTAGGGTGTTTGTGATTCGTGGGTCCTGCTATGTTTTGGCGTGGGTTGTTCTCTCACTCTTTGTTCACTGTCCTCATGTTTGACACCTGAGCGCTGTCTAGCCCATTCTTGGTACACCACCTTCAACTGACCTGAGGCTTCTCCCCTCAGATCAAGATCCTCATTTTTGGGAACCCCCGAATTGGAAGTCAGTGTGAGCCAGATCCAGCCACAGCTATTCAAACCTGCAAGAGCGGACAGCCAGGGCAGGACTCCACAGGACCACACCGTTCTGGCTGAGTCTTTTCCTAACCCCTCATTCAGGGTCTTCACCTTGAAGTCTGTCAGAGGCTCACACTCCTCCCTCTATCCACCCGAGGTCCTTGAACCAAGGCTCTCTGTTCCCGAGGACTTTGCAGGACAAGTGGACGATCAGCCCTGCCTGAGGCCCTGTAGGTCTGAGGGCAGCTGCAGTAAGTCTCTGTGAGACCATCTGTATTCTAGCGCATTGATCTCCCTAGTCCTCCTTCATAGGGATCCACATCTTGGTTTCTGCCTCCTAGATTCAAGGCTTCCTGGGAAATGCTACATCTGTGCAAACTCGAGCACTTTTCCTACTGCAAACCTTGCACATAGGATCAGTGTCACAGGAGTGATGCCGGATGGGGAAGCTGTAGCTCAAGGCAGGTACCCAGGACAGCTTGTGAGCTGTCAGAAAAAAAGAAAAACCCAGCTGATCTCTTCCTTCTCTTCATCATCCAGATTTTTTCGCCTTTCATGTAACTTTGGTTTTTAATAGAATGACTTTCTACAAGGCAGGGGTGAAGATGCATGATTCTCTGAGCCCCTGTCTCTTGAGGTGATCTGACATCATATATGCGGATGATTGCATTGTCACTGAATACTTTCCTCTTTACTTATACCACCCATTTAATATTTTTATTGCTCTGGCTATGTATTCCAAACACTTGTTGGCACACAGAGTCCTCATTTTATTGCCTGAGAAACTTCCTAGCGTAGTGACAGTGAATGTGAATTATGACACAAGGTGTCTGGGTCAGGCTGGGAGGGGCGGTATGGGCTCTGATATGAATTCAGACCATGAGTTTAGCACCGGCTTTGCCACACAATAGCCACGTGAACTCCGGCACATTAGCAGAGTCTGTGGGCCTCAGGCTTTTCATCTGCGAAGCAGGTTTGCTAAGCTCTGTTTTCTAGGCGTGGTGGTTGCATGGAATGTATGTCGCGAACCCAACACAGTACCTGGCAGGCATTGAGATTTTTAAAAATGACAGTTATTACCATGATTATTTTGACCTCAAGACGATACCACATACCACACTGGGCTTTTTTTTTTTTTTCTCCTAATCGAGGAGGGGTCAGAGACACTGTTTATATTCTAGGACATAAAACCCTCAGTCAGCTAAAACACTGCTTAGTAAATAAAACTAAGTAATATTTCTCCATTAGATGATCAGTCACTTGATGCATGCATGAGGCAGACTCCCTCACTTAGATGTACTGCGGAACTACTAAAGGCATGCTAAAGACCAGCAAGCTTCCTCTCCCCAGCAGCCCTTGCGTTTACCTGTCCCTATTTTCATTCATTCCACCACCACCACAGATCTAGACCTAGCTTAGAGTTTGCCATATCACACAGAAGAATGCCATATCTGGGTTCCCTTTTAATAGAGTGGTCTAGGCCCTCCCAACCCCCAGGCCCGGACAAAGCGGGCCATCCCAGTGGCTGCTGAATAGCATCCTTATTCTTAGAAACTCTGGACACATAATGCACAAAACACCCAGTTAGTTCACTGTGTTCACCTCCATGGAGACAGAGCACAGGAATCCTCATTCCGCCCATCGGGTGGTTGGACTTTACTCAGGTTCACCATATCCCATAAGGAGCAGTGAAGTTTTCCATTGCAGGCATAGTCTCTCCACTCTGAGACCCAGCATCTGAGAGTAAGTCTGGTCCCTGCTCACAAATCGAACAGCCTCATCTAACTTCCCATGCAGCCAAACTTAAAATCGTACTCCCCTCCCCCACCCCGGGAGGACTGGCAGTTTCCCACCTTCCCAGCCTGCCTTTTATTGGGGTGTTTCCACTAGTCTGCTCCTGTCTGGACTCCCCTTCCTCCTTACCCTTCTGTCTATCATCCTTCAAGGTCGAGTGTGGCTCTCACCATGCTCCTTGTATGAAAGCTTCCCCTGGCTCTACGATGTTATTGGTGGGGGCCAGGTCTTCTTTGTCTACACATCCCAATTAGCATGATGCCTTCAAGATAGTGGGCGCTCAATTCATGTTTGGGGAACAAAAGAGACAAGTGACCAAGAGTTCTAATTTTTCATTTAATTTCTCTTACATTCTTGAATAAACTAAGGAAATCCTTGCACATATCTTTTTAATTTTACTAAAAGAATAAAAAGAATCAGAAAAACCAAGAATTAACCACCTTTTTTCCTTTTTTTTTTCACTATCTCGTTATCCCAATATTTCACTGTGGGGTTCTTTAACATTTAAAAGAAAATTTCTATCTAATCCTCTGTCTTCTGGTACTGGGCCACATTAAAAGATGCAAGGATTTTCAATTTGTTTTACAAAATACAAAACTATTAACTCTCAAACTTGAAAAACAGCAACAAATGTGTGGGCCAAACTTAGCTTCTGAACTTTAAGCCTTTTTAAAAGGAACAGATTGGAAAAGTAAGAGGGGGAGGGGGAGGAAAATCGGTAGGTTACTTATGAAAACAAGAACAGAAAGAAGAGACACTGTGCTCCCTCCATCTCCACCTTGCCCCCCACTACTTAGAAGGTTGAGAGCACTTTTTAACTTTAACTTCAAGGTGAAATCTCTGCCTCAGACTCCACTAGCGCTGGGAAGACCTCCTGGACATGGCCCTGGAGAGGGCCCTGGCCGTAGCTCTGGCTAGAGCTCGCTCTTCCTCATCTCGCACAGCTTCCTCATACCGGGCCTGGAAGGCATTGGGGACCGTATCATTGGCTTTGGCCCAAAACTCCAGGACTTTCATCTTGGTGGTCTCAGAGTAGGCTCTTGGGCCCCACAGGAACTCGAAGCGTGGAGGATCACTGTCGGGTACCTGACGGTACTCCAGGTACTGTTGCTCCACCAAATCTTTGGTAATGAGCTTCCTGGGCTCCCCAAAGATGAAGTGCCTCCTCCCAGGATGGAGCCCCAACACATTCAGGAATTCCCACATCTCTTCTTCAGTGGCGCGGTTGCCATTCAGGAAGATCACGCCCAGGAGAGTCATCAGGAGCCCATTTTTGGGAAAGTCCATGCCTTCGCTCAGATTCTCTTCATTGGAAAGGTCTAGTTGGCTGAAAAGGACATACACGTGATTGCTGGGGTCAACTTCCTTCAGGTCAAGGCCAAAGACCAGCTCCATGCGCTCAGTGACTCTCCTGAGGATTTCAGGGAAGTGCTCCTTGTACTTCTTGTTGATAATCTTCAGCATTTCTGCCTTTGTGATGGGCTCTTTCGTTTTGTATTTGTGCAGCATAACCTGCACCAACATGCCTACTTTCCTGGTCAGAGGATCTTTGCTGTAGCTCGCTGAGGAGGACAGGGCCCGGGAGGGACTTGGACTTCCCTCAGCTTGGCTCATGGCACTTTCACCAGAACTTGCACAAGGAATTGCTGCAGCAAAACTGGCAGTTGCACCTCTCTGTGACTTCTGGGGACTGCCTGCAGCAAGGGAGCTGGGAGAAGCGCCCCGAGACACAGGCGAGGACGAGGGAGACTCTCCTTCCCCTGCTGAAGCGGCTTGAGCACCGAGACCCTGCTCCTTACTCTGGGCCTGACGGCGTTTCTCACGGGCGCGGAGCTTACTCTTCTGACCACGAGGCATGGCTGTGGTTAGAGCCAACAGGAAGGAGTGTGATAGGAAGGCACGTGATACAGGCACCTGGAGAAGGAGGACACGAGGATATGACTCCCTTCCTCAGGGAGATGCCATAGTGGCTTTAAGAATGCCCCTCTGTAGGTGTCCCTTGGGGCTCCTGTTCTCTCGAACAGTCTGTCCCCTGAGCACCCAGTGGAGGTGTTAGAGTACACCAGAGGCTGCAGCCTGACCGCCCTGCCTGGAACCACTTCCCTCAGATCTAGACCCTCACTGCTCTGTTCCTCTCTGGGTCAACCTGCCCTCCCCTTAACCCGCTCCCCATCCCCAGGAAATGAGGAGTCACCTTGCCCTTAAATCTATGCCTTTGGTTTTCCAAGAAACAACAGAGGTAAGACTTTATGTAGCCACCTCTGTTCTGGAGTGGTTGTTCCCTTCATTCCTCATACAGGAGGATTCTAACCTTCACTCCCAAGAAGGGCTCCTCTCTCTGCTGAACTGGGGTAGCCAATCTTTAAATCATCTACTAAAACCCTGCAAGCTGAAGTCAAGGGGCACCTGAATCTGTCAGCCCTGCCCTGAGCTTCCCAGGGGTGGAACTTGGTGCAACCCTCTCCACTGGGGATCAATGGGTCCTCATTTCCTTTCTCAGAGTCTTCACCTTGACACCTGACCAGTCGTGGGACTCCACCTTCAGTGGATCTGAGCCCACACCCTTCCCTCCAAAGTCTTTGCTTAAATGGTATCTCAGAGTTGGAAGTTCAGGGTGAACCACATCTTGCTAAGTCTGTTTGGGGCCTACAAGGTCTGAGAACAGGGGTGAGATGCTACAGGATCCCACAGTTCCCCACTGATCATTATTAGCTCAGTCCTCACCAGGCATTATGACCTTGGCTCCAGATAGGACTTCCAGCTCCTCACTCTACTAAGCTGGGTCGACCAGGCCTAGAGAAGCTGGAGAATACTACATCTGAATACACCTGCTCAGCGCCTCCCAGAGCTGAGTGCAGGGACAGGGCTCTGGTCAGTCCCCTTTTTTTGAGGATGAGGTCCTCACTTTGGACTCCTGTTAGGGCCTAGGTCTCTTCCCTAAGCGGAACTCGGTCCACCCCCTTAGACCAAGGCCCTCTTTTCCTTGGAAGTTTTCAAGCAGAAGTCAGCCCCGCAGCTCTGCTGGGATCTCCCAGAGTTGCGGAAGGGTGGGTACAGGTAGGTTATGCGTCAGTCCATATTCAGGGTCCTCACCTTCATACCTGACCAATCCCAGAATTCCACCTACCAATGACTGGAGTTTGTGCCGCTCAGACCCAGGTCCTCACGTTCTGGGTGAGAAATGTGGCCGAGACCGTACAAAGCCTCCAAAGGCTAAATGTCAAGGCTATGCTGGGCAGGAAAGGGATGGGGATGTCTGGGATCCCACTGATGTAACAAAGCCAGGGACTCTTCCCTGTACTGATCTGGGTCCGTCACCCTCACACCCGACGCCTCACTTCCCATGGTCCCTAGAGGGGAAGTACGCGCAGGCGCACTATCTGCTATCCAAGCATGGCGGTCCTGGTCCTGGTTGCCGCTCCTCCCCCTCAACCCCCCCCATCTCCCCGCTTTCTTTTGGGGAGCGATCCCCTTCTTAATACTCAGGGTTTCACCAAGACTCCAGTTAGGGCCCAGATTTTCTCCTTCAACAAAACCATGGCTGCCCCACCGAGACCAAAGCCCTTCTTTCCGCGGTGGCCCCCATAAACAAGTCAACCCAATAACTGTACGGGAACCTCCCCGAACTGCCACTGGGGCTGGCATTCGTGTCGTTCTCTTGATGATGGGCAGGATGGGCACTTCAGTCTACATTCAGGGTCCTTCCTTACCTTAACACCTGGCCAGTCCCAGAATTTCCTTCTCCACCGACCGAAGGTTTCGTGTCTCAGACCAAAGCGGAAGTGGGGGTGAGCCACATCCGGCCGAGGGGTCTCTGAGGACCATCAGCAGGGGAGGGTCTACGGCTCGCCAATGATAATAATCCAAGCCCGGACTCCTTCCTCAGCTGACTTGAGTCCACCAATCCATACCCTCTCCGAGTCCCAAGAAGGGAAAGTCAGGGCGCATCACCTCTAGCAACGTCCGCCTGGGACTATGAGACCTGGTAGCGGGGCGGGACTCTGTGCAACCTCCTCTTTTGCGGAGACATTTTCTTTTTAGTATTCAGGCAGGGTCCTCACTTGAACTCCATTTAGAGCCCAAATTTCTCCCTCTGCATAACGGGTTGGTCCCTTTCTACCGAGGCCCTCACCTACTGAGACTCTCCAGTTAGAAATGAGGAGCCTCTGTGTTGAGCGCTCTGCTCAGCTTAGACAAAGAACAGAGCGCGGGACATGTGTGACCCTCTCTGCTGGCGGGGTTCCTTCATACTAGTAGGTTCTCACCTTGACTCCTGTACATGGTTCTCCTCTCTCTCTGAAGAATTGTGCCCACTCCCCCTAGACGAAGGCTTTTCTCTCTCCCTGAGACCCCGCAGGTGGAAAATGGGGGCGCTCTTCAGTGTGATAACTACCTGGGACTCCTAGATCGTGGCAGGCGTGGGAGTGGGGAGTTTGTGGTGCTGCCTCTGTTCGATTATGGGTATTTCCCCCATTCCTCCCTAAAATTCATCACGTTGACTCCCGAGTAGTCCCGGGACTCCACCCTCGGAGGATCGGACATGCTCCCCTCACATCAAGGCCCTCGCCGTCTGCGACTACAGATAATTAGAAGTCCGAGTGAGGCAGATCCAGCCGAATTTGCAAGAGCGGACGGCCAGGGTAGGACTCCACAGGACCACACCTCTCTGGTCAGTTCCTTCCGTCACTCCTCATTCGGGGGCCTCACCTTAAAGCCTATCAGAGGCTCACACTCCCCACTCTATCCACCTGAGGTTGCCCTCCTTGGCCCAAGGCTCTCTGTTCCTGAGAAGTTTGCAGTATAATTGAGGGGATGCTCAGCCTCACAGGGCTGCCTGGAGCCATATAAGTCTCGGAGAAGCCATAGGCTGATCTCTGAAGGTTGTCTATATTCTGGAGTATTGATCTCTCCAGTCCTCCTACAAGGGCGTTTCCATTTTGGCTCCTGTCTCCTTGATGAAAAATTTCCTGGGACGTGTCATATCCCTTCAGACTCTTGAACACTTTTGTAAACTTTGCAGAAAATGCTTCCTTGTCCTGGAGTTATGAGAAATGAAGAAGCTGCAGCTCAAGATAGGGTGCCCAGGATAGGTGATGGGCTGCCAGAAGAAAAGCCAGCTGATCTATTCCTTCTCTTTATGGACCAGCCAGCCTCTTATGCAACTTCAGTTCTAATATACTAACTTTCTACAGAGAAGGGGCAACGCCTCAAGATTGTGATCCCTGTCCTTTGGAGGTAATCTGACATTGCATATGTAGGTGATCATCTTGTCATCAAATATTATCTTTTTAATTTGTACTCATTTATTTTGGTATTCTGTGTATTTCAATCCAGTAGTTAGCACACGGTTTTTCTGCTCACTACCCGAGATAGATTTTAGAGCAGAGAGAAGAAATGTGAATTAAGAGATACTAAGCTTGGATAAGTGGGATAGTGTGAGAATAGTTCTGTTTTAAATAAGCCATTCTTGGGGACTGTGCATGAGAAAGTTTACTTTTGTCTCTGTGTGTTTTTCACCAGCATATTTCCTAATTAAAACAAACCCTTATGCTGTTGAATGAATGTTGTCCTTCTAAATTCATATGTCGAAGTCCTAGCCCCCAAGGTGTTGGTATTAGGAGGTGGGGGCCTTTGGGAGGGGATCAGATCATGAGAGTGGGGTCCAGATGAATAGGATTAGTGTCGTTATAAAAGCAGTCCCGAAAAGCTCCCTTGCCACTTCCACTGTGTGAGGACACAGTGAGAAGGTGACATCTCTGAACCAGAAAGTGGGCTCTCACCAGACACCAAAGCTGCCTGTACCTTGATCTTGGACTTCACAGGGTCCAGAACTGTGAGAAATAAAATTTTGTTGTTTCCAAGCTACCCAGTCAATGGTATTTTTATAACAAGTTTGACCATCCACAGTAATGTACATCAAGGAGCTCTCTGAAGGCTCACCGGTCTGTGTTTACAGGTCAGGGAGCCCTGTTTATTTCACTCATGTCTGGAGAGGCATAATTTTTTAATAATGGTGAATTGTGTCAACATTAGCTGGTGCTGCTAGTTATGGTACTGTTCTACAGTTTGGATTTGCAAATTGGACAGCTGCCTCTTGCAGACACTGACCTCTATTAAGATGCTTGCACCTGATTAACCTTCTTAAGATGCTCACCAGCCCACAGCATGGTAGAAGGGAATCCATGTCCAGCTGGAAAATTAGTCTTGGCATAGCAGTGCATTTTCATTGTTGATGAGTGACTCTGTGCACTGCAAATGGAAACTATCTGACAGTTCTGTTTGGAATTGTAAGTAAGGTAAATATTAATATATGCCTAAAAGGCAGAATTGATAACTTTTCACTGAATAACTTTATATGATTTCAATTTTGAACCATGAGAAAATCTTACTTATTCAAAAGTTAAATACATATTTTAAAAACTCTAGTGTTCCAAGCAACTACCTGGGGTGTTTGTTTTAAAATGCAGATTTTTAGGCCACCCCCTCAGATGTTCCAAGTCAATGGGGACTTGAGGAATCTGTATTTTGCAACCGGCAGCCTGGGTGAATCTCATGTTCATGGTTCTGGAACCAAAGAATTGTAGGGCATATGGCTACAGACTACATTCATGCAACAGCTATAATTTATTGAACACTGAATACATGCATATGTCCATTTCATAAATTATGCTTTATTATATTAAGAAATAAAACACATTTTTATCTTCTATGACTTGAATGGCTTACTACACAGGGTTTGACATAATGTCATACAAACCATGTACAATATGGCAGAAGCACTGGCAACATTTCATGAAAAATAAGAGTACAATCAATGAGCACACTTGATAGATAGAATTTTACACAGTCACACAGTTAAGTTTGCACATTTAAAAGGGTCTGAATCATTCATATTAATATTGTGAATTTCTTATAAATAATTCATTAGTCTAAGGAGTCTAGGCAAAGCCAAGCCATGACATTATTTATACTAAATACCACACCTGGAACTTGTTCTGAGTTATTTAACACAGAGCGCATTTTTAATGCAATAAATATTTACAGTTAATAGCAACAAGTACAATTATAATTCACAAAATATGGGTCTAATATTTAAAACAAAACAATATGACATTAAACAAGTTGGTGCCATGTATTTCTTCAACTCACTATTGATGAGCGACTGTTTGAACAAATTTTATTACGCACAACCCTGCTGACTTGGATGAAAGAAAAGTCATGTTTGAATCAGTTAAGTCAGATTACAGAAAAAAAAATGTTCAAAGAAAATCAGTTTAACTTTCTTAATGTACATTATCAATATTGATGTATCAATTAATAGCTAAAACTGAAGCAAAGTGATGAAAAAATTTGGATTCACAACAGGCCTAAATTATATAATGTACCTTGAACACTGAAATCCTGAGTTATACAAAAAATTTCAAGCTTGTCTGGGAATTAATGAGGTGTTGAATGTGTGAGGTTTTACTGTCCATTAAAATGATCCTTTTAAAAGACCATAAAATTATGTGAGTCCTTCCATGTCATTATGTGGCTCTGGGAATGAATTTTAAATTGGAGGAAAAAGAAAAATAATCTTACCTTCTAGAACATGAGCTCAGAGAGGACAGAGAGATGACTGGCTTTATGACAGGGTACTTTGGGCTAGCCACTCAGAGAGCTTAGTCTGAACCTGAGCTCATGATTTGCCCCTTAGTCAAGGAGAGATTTTTGTATTAGAGGCTATTCAGGTAGCTTGAGTCTTGGGCTCCTGGAAACCACCCACTGTTGAATGTTACTCTTTGTGATGGGTGGGAGGAGAGAGGAGTAGGAGAGTGGATGGAGGTGGACTTAAAAGAGATCCAGGCCCACATTAATGCTCTGCCATTCAGCTGTGCCATGTGACCTTGAGATCTTGAAGTAATCTCCCTAGCCTCAGCGTCATCATCTGAATACTCTTCAAGGTACTTGTGAAGATGAATAGCAATGTGCTTGGCCCTGCATTTAGCACGTAATTGGTGCCTGGTAAAGTTGAACTCCTTCCTTCTAGCAGTTCTAGAGTCACAGAAAATCCACTTAGGTTTCAGACAAATATGGTATGTTCTGTGACGCATGTTTTTTTTTTCTCCCAAGGATCCTGCCCTTCTAATCTTAGCCTTCCACTTCATCGTGATGCAGAATGCTGTTCCCACTAATGTTCCTCTCCTGGGGCAACCATCAGTGACGCCACTCACTCCCTTGTGCCAAGGTAAACAGACTCGCTTTGAGGGTGACAGACTATCCTGTAAACTGGGGAAGCAATGATCAGCTCTGTTCTTCCAATATCACAAAACGAGCCATGAGAATGAATGCAGTCACATTATCTTTCAACCTCATAGTGTCATGAGCGTTTTAATATAATAATAGATGGTTACTAGTAAATGTCATTTGCAAATTTCCATGGTCAATGATGTAAAGCAGCTCTTTGGCCAGCAGGGAAGGCTTGGATTAGATGAGACAATGAGTATTAAAAGTACTTTATAGACCATGAACACTAGGTAAATGTGTTTTTTGAATTAAACACGGACATGTAATATTTTAACTCAGGGGTTCTTAAACTTTAACGCATTTAGGTAAATTCCATTGAATTCATTTCCAACTTGAAATTTCACAAGAGAAAAGTCTGTCCTCAGTGTGGTTTTGATTACTCTGGATATATTCAGCTTAGCTCTCAGCAAAGAAAGGGTGTCTTCAAAGGCCGAAGTTTTGGTAAGAGATTGCTCAATATTAAATTTGTTGTGTTAGCGTCGGGCATGGGGTTGGGGGTAGATCAAGGTGGAGACTGAGAGGAATCACCATCCAGATTCAGAATACAGTACAGCTTGTTGGGGCTTGATTTCATTGAATAGCTCACACAAAGCCTGGTCCCAGGAGAGTGCATAATTCCTTTTTTATTTTTTTAGCTGTTAATCCATATCATGAAAATATAGCCAAAAATTAGACAAATGTGCAAAATGTTATCCATTCCTCCCAGGAACCCAGGATTAATTCTAAGCTACTCTCTAATAACTGCTCCTTCCTGGTGTGGATGTGAAGGGCACAAATGGAAAGAAAGTTTGTATCCCTCCCAGCTCATGACACGACACAAGTGCATGCTATTTGTTTTGCTCTCATATAGTCAGGTTCCCAGCATGATCGTCTCTGTCTGGCTTCTGGGAAAAGTGACTTAGCTACCTTTTAGTCCACAGATTGAGGATGTCATTCAACTTGTAGTCCCCAAACAAAGCTAATCTCTATTATTAGAAGCCATTTGGTGCATAAATAGACTGAAACCGATAACCAACGGCTACTTTTGGCATAAACAAAGACTTTATAACTTAAGTGTGTCCGTGTCCTATGGACAAGTTCATTTATTTTCTTTCAGTATGCATTTTCATAACAAATTTTACTTGGTTCATGTGATGTAGACTCTAAACTTTTTATTTACCTAGGGTGTCTCCATCCTTCAAGATGAAACCTCATTGTGGGTCGAAGCGGGAAATCCTAGGACGTGTTAATGAGGCAGAAGGCCAGGTTCAAAGATGGAGTGAGGGCTGCCAGAAGAACAGGGTTTAGCCATCCCCATTTATGGGGACTCATCAAATCAATAACAGGGAGGTGCCTTGTCTGCACCAAGCTGGGAGGATCATCTTGCTGTGGAATATCACTCCTACCAGTACTTCCCTGCCAGCAGCAGCCATTGGTGGGAAGACTGCTTTGTTTATTGCTTAATCTATCACTATTGAGCTGCCCGCCTCAGGGAGGCTCAATTTAAGATAGATTGAAAGGTAGTGTCTGTCAATTGAATAAACACAGATGGTTTTTCACAGCAAAAATTGATTTTTTTCTCTTGCCCAAGACATAAGCACTAAATGTGATTATCTTTGGAAGCCAGGCGTGAAATGTCTTAGCTCCAAGCCTCTGCCACACTCCACCTGAGCAGAGAGGTGATACCGTGTGAGGGTGTGGGTCTGTCTCATTGTGATTTTAGTTTTTGAGGTGAAATAAAAATTTGACTTCCCTAGAGAAGGGCCCAGCTAAGTCAATACCAATTACACTTGAGTCAATTCATTAGTTGATTCACGTAATAGTTTTACCAGTTCTAGGTCACTCACTAGCAAAGGCCTCCTCCAACCCTTTCACTTAGGAGGATCAAAGAGGTGATATGATTCACATAAGGACACACAGCTGGACTTCAGTGTCCTCACTGTTTGAGCTCATATTAGTGGGGAGACCAGATACAATCCATGTCATGATGATAACTGAAGGAGACATTAAGATGAGTCCTACGCCCAATATGTCTTTGGAATCAGATAGATCGGAGATGCTTAAACAAGTCACGCTAGGTACCCAGAATGCTATACACCTTAGCAACTAACTAGATATGGAATCACAGTTAAGAGTTTTGAGGAAAGCCACAGGTAAGATTGTGGAGCAATAGTTGGAAATAACAGGTACATGGAGGTTGAAGAAGGGTGAATAGCTTTTGTATAATAAGGAAAATGAGCAATGTGTTTTCTTATGTCTCTTTCAGTTCGAATTCCAAAACATAAAAAGCTAATGGGATGTCATTCATATAGATTATTCCAAAGAGCCCCTAGATGCACTAGAACAGTCCATCTCCTTCCAGTCCACAAATGTGAACATGAGTGTGGAATGGTGGTTGAAGGATTTGCCAAGAGGAATCATTACAAAGGTAACAGAAGTGGCAACTGGGAGCAGGTAGGCTCCACAAATGCTTAGACAGAGAACTAGAAACAATGACAAGACCAAGAGGATTTTAGCAATAGAAGGGACCTCAGCACTGTCCTCTCATTCTAGAGATGAAAAAAGGAGTCTAGAGACGGGAAATTGATAGTTAAGCTTCTATAGCTAGAGTTGGTATGTCGAGCTAAAGATCTTGGTTCTTTCAGCTACACAATCTGTCTTGCTTTTCAAACTGTCCGATGTAATTGTGGACTATCAAGAAGGCAGGTGTGTCCAGTATATAGGTGCACGTAGCAAACAGAAGTGAAGTGGTTTCACTCTAGGTAATACGTCTGTAAACACAAAGCTTTACAACCGTCTTGGTCCTACCTTCTAAAGCTCAGCAGACGGAGTATTTCCTTGCATCAAGAATCTTTTAATATATGCCATGTGGAAAAGAGAGCTGACTGTTCTATCTCACCTGGATAGAGAAAATCAGAACTAAAATGGTCTTAGGGTGTAAGAAATACATAGTGGGGCACATTTGCAGAATTTGGATTTATCCGAAAGTGGGTTAACATGTTTGTAATCTACCTAATTGCCCTGGCCTCAAGTCAGAAAATGAACAAACAAATAAACAATAAACAAAACAAAGAGAAACACCCTTGGTTCAGTTTTTTAAAGAAAGCTAAATCCTTTTACTCAGAAAAAAGATTTAAGTCCAGTATTTCTCTGCACATAGACTGTTTTGCAAATATTCTTAAGTAGAAACTTGATATATCTGCAGTTGATTTTCAATCCATTCTTAAGGTTAAGCCCCCTGTATCTTTGTTATACATATTCTGGTAGAAATACTAATTAATGGAATGTATTTATTTCCTCCCACAGACTTATGGCAAACCATGTGTTAAATGTAAACATATTTCTATTTTCACTCAGATATGATCCCTTTTTTCGCCTATGAAACTATCGTTTCAATGTAGCAGATGAAGACAGCAAAAATTATATAAGAACATTAGACTGAAAACCTTTATACCAAAGATAAATACTAAACTTTATGCACTTATAACATTTGACGAATTGATAGCATAATTAATTTTTCTCTAAAAGGATTTCTTTTCTGTGATGGAACTGATTACAGTTGGGTAGCAGCAAAGAGAACCTCCATCAGAATTCAGAATGTGAGATATTATTCCACAGCCACATGGATCTTTATATACGTGTCTATGTGTTTGGTTGTGTTTTTGCCTTAAATGATGTCTCGCATGCAGCTCCTATATCCTTAGTAATGTCTTTTAAAAACAATTAACACTTGGATTTGTTTTAAACCGACTTCCAATATTATCAGTTTGGGGACTGTCCTTTATATATGGGACTCTCATAGAGTGTCAAAAATTTTCTTGGTTCGTCATTATATTGTTGAAAAATGACTCAAATCATATTTTTAAAGCACTAGCTTCTGCTTAAAGAAATGACAAGGTGAAATCTTTCACAAAGTGGACATTCAAAGTATAATTTCTCTGCTATATAAATCTGGTTGTTCATATAGTTGGTATGACTTAATTGGCCACACCTATGTATCAGGGCTTGATGCTTAAAATAATAATTTTCTATCTGGTTCCTTTTCTTAAAAAGGGAAAGTTAGCTCTACACCAAAAAAAAAGCATTCACAGTTGAAATGGAAAATGTAAGCCTTAATGGGCCTTTCAAACATACTAGTGGTCCCTTCGGGCGTTTCTCCAACCCGCCTTCCCCACTCATGCGCCTTCTAAAGGGTCTTTACAGGGTATACAGACAGCAACAGATGCGAGGGTTCTGTACCAGCCATAAAGCAAAACCAGGAGTCTCTACGGGGGCAAGGTCAAGGGTCAGTCTAGACGTACCCCTCATGACAGATGTTTCTGTTGATGAGACTGAAGGTGGCTGGAGAGGGGTTGGTACTCTTGAAGGAGGTCATGCAGGTGGTACTTCTGCCAGTGCTGTGAGACCGGGTCATCAGGCCAGCCCGGCAACAGAGGAGTTGGGTGTTGAACTGCTTCCTGAAACTCTTGCTCAGCAGGTAGAGGGCAAAAGGGTTGACACAGGAGTTGGTGAAGGCCAGGAGGCGGGCACAGATGCTGGTGATGAAGTGGAGCATGGAGGTGTCCACCTTGGAGTAGTGATAGGAGCGATACAAGTAGATGACGTGGTTAGGGAGCCAGCAGAAGGCAAAGAGGCCCACGAACACCAGCACTGTCTTGGCGAGGCGCTTCCGGGATTCGATCTGAAGAGAGAGTCACACATAGAGACAGAGGGGCCAAGGGACAGCGTGGGAGAATTGCAAAGAGACAATAATTCAGACAGAAAAAGATGGGGGGAAAAAAACTAAGGAACGAGACGAGCTCACAAAGCCAGAGAAAAAGAATCCAATAGGAGAGAGAGGACAAGAGAGACTCAAGTAAATGAGAGAAAATCAACAGAAATGGACAGAAAAATGGAGGAAAAAAAAAAGAGCCCGAAACACAGAAACAAAAACACCAAGAAGCACAAATCCAGGAGGTAGAATAAACTTATACTGCGCCACTGAGAACGAATCTTTAACCAACGTTGATTACATACATGCTTAAATGGATTACACACTGAAATTCTAGTAAGTCCTCTTTTCTCAGGAGGGCATTGGTGCAGTTCACCAGCCACATGACTTCATGTCTTACTTGACTCCACAATTAATAATTTTTTATTCTCTGTGATGCTCAAAAAAAAAAATAGGCCAGTTTTTTTCTTCCTCATTGTTCAAACCAAGACAATTTTTTATTATTTTTAATCTCAAGTTATTTCTGGACTATATTATACAAGAAGGTACTTAAATGAAATGGCCAAGCATCTCCCTTGGCTCCCAACTCCCTCTGCCTCTGCTTTCTCATTAAAGAATTTGAGAAAGAATGATGGTCATTATTGAGAGATCTTTCAAGTAGGAAGATAGTTTCACTGAGAACTACTCTCCCCTAGTGAGGGGAGAGGGAGAGGGAGAGGGAGAGGGAGAGGGAGAAGGAAGGAGGGAGGGAGGGAGGGAGGGAGGGAGGGAGGGAGGAAGGAAGGAAGGAAGGAAGGAAGGAAGGAAGGAAGGAAGGAAAAAAGGAAGGAAGGAAGGAAGGAAGGAAGGAAGGAAGGAAGGAAGGAAGGAAGGAAGGAAAGGTCGAAGCCTAAAATGGAATCAGTTATACATTGAAATGGATGTGGCGTCTTTCTGTTTCTCCATTATTAATACCACATGATCTACGTTTGGAGTAGGAGGCAAAAACTGACAAAGAAGAGAAAGCCAGAGCCACTGGTTTCTACCTCAAGGATGAAATTATAGGGGCTATGGGGGATGGGGAAGGGAGTCTATCACATTCGAAGGGCATCCTGCATTCTGAGCAGTCTAGGGCATACGTATGCTCCTTCTTGGAATCCTCCAACAGCCTTACAATATAGGGGTCACTACCCTATATCACAGATGGGAGAATTGAGGCTCAGAGACAATAAGTAAGTCATGAAACCTGGATTTGAACCTAAATCAGTGTGAGCCTTTATTAATCAAACTATTTCTTTTCCTTCAATCAGACTCCTTTTCCTGCCTCTTCTGTTTTGTCCCCATGTGGAAATCCTCTTCCTATCCAAACAATGTGACTAGAATTTAAAGAAGTCACATTCCTCTGGGCCTCATTTTATTTTATTTTTTTAACAATAGCAACACTCTCCCAGATATTTCCCCGAAAGAAGCCCATACTCCAAATCCTTCGGGTTCTCAACGGCACCCTAGCTTAGATCTCTAATAAAATAACAAGATTACAAAGAAGACCTGAATTCCTGGGCTTCTGTGGCTAGGAGTTTACCATCTGGATGCCCGTAAACCACCTCCTCTAACTGCAGAATCAGGTGATGTGCCCACCTAAAACCTGTACATGTCAGTGGAGTCCAAAAGAAATGCAAAGGATTAAATCCTCAAGCAGAAAATTAATCAACTCTAAGCACCCACCTGCTTCTTGATGTGTATATTCCCTTCCATGGGCAGATTGTAAGCACTCTGGATCAGATTTTTGGCAATGAAGTAGTAGTAGACAGAGATGATCGACAGTGGGATTATGTAGAAGATCAGGAAGGAAGCCATAGAGTGGATTTTGGGGTGCAGCTCATTGGAGTGTGGGTATGGGGCACAGCTAATGAAGGTCTGGTTGGTACTTTCCTCATAGAAAGGATGCAGATCAGAAAACACAGCTTCTGGGATGGCCAGGAGCATGGAGATGACCCAGATCAGTACTGCTTTGAGGCAGATCTTCATCAGAGCATGAGAGGCCTGGATATCCATTGGCCGGACGATGGCTTTGTACCTGGGGCAGAAAAGACAGAGTTCTGTGTAAGCTGCCTAATATTATTATGTATACCAGGATCAGGACTAGAGTGAGACAAGCGAGGCACTTGGAGTGCAATATTTAAGGAGGTGCTCACTCTCAGGTTCATGCAAATGCTGACTCTGAACTCACACAACCCTGAAAGTGAGTGCCTCCTTAAATTGTACCCCGAGCACCTTGTTCACCTTCTCCTAGTCCGGGCATGAAGGATGCCTTCCCTTTTCTCCAGCAGTAACATTCTTCCCACATTCTCTCCTAATTTTAAGAATACTTCTCAGACAAGCTGAAGCTCCTTTCATTTTTCTTCTTAAATCACAGGAGTTAATAACAAAGTATGTTTAAAGAAGGACGCAGGGACAAGAAGTTCGTCGCTTTTATTTTTTGGCAAAGCCTTCATTTTGAGTATTCAAGTGCAGTTTAGGGAACCTTAAGTCATTAAGTATTTACATATGCCTTTTTCTTTTTCAAAGTGTATAGAATTAAGAGTCTGCTGAAAAAGTTGTACATAGGAGCATCCCTGTGATTATCAAATTAATCTTTCCCCTGTTCTCTGACTTTCTTTCAGTCTCACCTTCTCTTACAGTATTTAGATCCCTCTTGGTTCCTGTGCTATATGTAGCCCTGTCTTGGATCAAGTGCTCTGGGAAGCAGACACTGAGATGAAGTCAGGAGGACAAAATGTTATTGCAGAGTAATATCTGTGGGGATAAAAAGAGAAAGAAGTAGGACTGGGCAGAGGAAGCTGTCAGACCGTGATGCAGACCTGACAAAATCTACCAAAGCGAAGGTAACCAGACTTCTTAGTTAGCTTGAACATTTCCCAGTTTTAGCACTGAAAGTCCTATGTCCTGAGAAATCATAGTCCCAGCAAACTGGGACTGCTGGTCACCCTATACCAGCTTGGTGGGAAGTTTGGGAGCAAATATTGCCCAGTGGAAGAGTCCTGTCTTGGGTGGAAATGGCCAGGCTCTTGTATCACCACCTTGCTGAGTCATTGACTGGGGCTACCCAAAAAGTGTGTGACCTCACTTACTACCTGGTTCAGTCACTGGGCAGGAACTGCCTAAGAAGAGCATAACTGTACTTTGAAAGCTGAAGTGGACACCGAAGGAGCTGACAGCTGGAGGCTTTCAGCAAATAATAGTCCCCGCAGCTAGACAGTGAGTCCTTTCTTCAAGGGAGGTCTGATCCAAGCATCTCCCTGTCTGCCACGACTCCCCATACAACCCCCAGCAGGAGGGCTACATGTCTATTTTATCTGAAAGCCCACTAGAAGATAAGCTCCTGTTTGGCAAAGAGTGTGCCTTTGCCCATCTTGGCATTTGCCAACACCGTGATCTGCACATAGTCTACAAACGTTTGTCCAACGGAATATGAGCTGCTGCAGTGTAGAAGTGGATATAAGTTGAGACTTAAGTGTGAGGGTTTTCATTGCTGAAAATGCTGTATTGAAACTGGGTTCTACCTATGATACTCTTTTATATCATGGACTTTAGTGATGGAGGAACACTTGTTTCTGCTTGCTTCCATGTTGATTAAACCTCCATTGAGTTACCACTCTTGACTGAACCTTGAATCCTCTCTTGATTTCCTCCTCCCTCCAGGAAAGGGGATTAATTTATTAAGTGGTGAGTTTGGGTAAGAGAATCTGGCATGTGCATTGGGCTCAGAGAGGCCTAATGTTTGCCTAACCACTCCTGACTAGGAGAATGGCACATCTAGTACAGGAGATTGGAGTGTATGTAGGGTGACAATTGCTGCGAACCTCAGTCACATTCTCCAAAGAGCTTTATCAGACATCGATGCAATTATTTTTATTGTTGTCTGTCTGATTTCTTTATTTAGGTCTCTGTTGCCATCTCAGGTAGGAAAGAGAGGGCTAGGATTTATTGGACACCCCAGCAGTCCAGAAAATCACTACAGCCCTTTTCAGTGTACCTGGGTTTGCTTTCCACCCTTAACTTGTATTAGTTCATTTTAAACAATTATAAAAAACATTAAAACTTCAAAGGAATTTTTGGTACTTTCTCTAGTCATTAATTGTTTCAAACATTTTTATTCCTAGTTTAGAATGTAG
Organism: Rousettus aegyptiacus; assembly: GCF_014176215.1. NCBI lineage: Eukaryota > Metazoa > Chordata > Mammalia > Chiroptera > Pteropodidae > Rousettus > Rousettus aegyptiacus. The sequence continues at coordinate 4,685,127 of NW_023416312.1, read as the reverse complement.
GCAAGGAATCTATCTTTAATTAAATGTATGTAAACATCCCTAATGAATCGATTAGAGATAAAGTGGTAATTATGACTTTTATCTGAATTTCCTGGCAGGTAGCAGTCATAAATACCATTAACTCTCCAATTGAAGGTGATTTACTTATGTATAGGTCGGAACCCAGAGTGAAAGCTTACCTCCTTTCTTGGGAATCTTGTATTCCTTAGTGCAAAATGTCATGGGAACTACTGAGCTGTTATTTTAAATTCAAAACTATTGAAACATAAAAGATAGTATAAACTATTTTTAATAGTATTGCCAGAAAAATAATTTAAATATAAACCTAATTAAGCCTTTAGATCTATGTACCAGTTTTGGGAAAAAGTGAGAATAGAAGAACCTGCTAAATGATGCCATGAAGACATAAATCCTGAATTGGAAAATTCCACAGGAATAATGACCCCGTTTTTTTTTTTTTTTTCAACAAATATATGGCATAAAAAAAACAGGAAGAATGGTTACAGGCTGACTGAGATGTGTAAGATGATCAATCCAGTACAACATATATACTCCTTTTGGATTTTGATTGAAACTAAACAACCATAAAAATATTTTAGAGACCATTGAGGAAAATCAAACACAGATTTAGTGCTGGTGATAGCAAATAATTATTTTTAACACATGGGGTATGATAATGGTATTGTGGTTATGTTTTTAAAAAAGGCTTTATTTATTAAAAACACACCCTAAAATATGTACCAATAAAATAATATAATGTCTATAACTGCTTTTAAATATTCATATATATATATATATACACACACACACATATATATCACTCGTGCAATTAAAAAATAAGTTTAAATGCATTGCAAATAATTGTTGTGGAATATTCATAAAATATCAAATTTAAGAAATCCCATTTACTAAGCTCTTGCCTTGAGCCAAGCAGAGAATAGCATCTACATTATCTCATAGACATTTCCAACACATAGCAAGTCCAACACATAGGTGCTATTATCCCCATTCTACAAGTGACAAATCGAAGCTCAGTGTTAGAGGTGGTAGGGTCAATATTCAATTTAGGACCAACTCTTTTCAGGATATTATGGCTCTTTTAGAAGAAAGCTTTCAGTACATTTTTCCTAAAGGCAGAGAAACAAACCGGACATTTCCCAAATGTGTATGGAACATACTAAATGTTCCCTGGAAGTCTAATGGTTCTATAGAGCATGAAACATATCGGTCTCTTTGTTCTGGGTTAGACTGCTCCACCCGCAGTCCCCAGTACAGGGAAACACCACTGGGTGATTCTTGTTTAGGAGTGATGGCTGGTTGCACTGAAGTGGGTACTCAGTCTAACGTAGCCACAAACTGCCTGGCCAGCTACTAAAGAGTTTCTCCTTCTCTGAAGCATTTTGAATGAAAAATAGAGAGGATGTAGTTAGTCAATGATAAATGGTAGAAGTAAAGGATTTTGATGTCAAGGAAAAGGTCAGGGCAGCCATATTTTAATCAAGTGCGAGATGCATAAGCACAGAGGTAGATTGAGAGAGAATGCGGCAGATGTAAAAAAAAAAAAAGAAGCTGACATAATAGGGCCCCAAGTCATTATAGAGGTCCTTGGTTCCTGGCCTATTAACTACTTTTGAATATATAAGAAGTCTCCTGTTATAAACTTCAAATTCTTCTGTCCTCTTTTTCCTCAGAGAGGCTTCTGTTCTTTGTCAGCAAAAGAGTCTTATCTGGAACAATGAGACATGGTGATCACTTAAAGTTATCATCAGATTTATTTCCAGGATCATTTTGCATAGATCATCTCCCACTTGCGGCCCTCTGAAATAATAAGCTGTCAACTTTCAATTGTATTCAAGAAATAGACGAGTCTATGTTTTGTTCCTAAATTCTCCATCACTTTCCTGCCTCCCTCCTTTCTTCATGCCTAATCCCATAATCTCCATTCATCTGAATCCTGTCTTTCCAATTTCCAGTTTATAAGTATCATATTCATGAAGTTTTTGCTGGCCAATCTAGACTTCAATAATTCCCATTCTTTCATCTAACCTGTTTAATTTTATGACTGGATTAACAAGTCTTCACATTTTATGCTTACTATGCACTATCTTGAATTGTTTGCTAGCTTTCCATGGGTATGTCTTTTGTACCTGAATTTCTCAGAAGTTTCCTGAGGTCAAAAGCTGACATCTTCTCTTCTTTTCTTTGTGTGTCTCTAAAATTATTTCAGGTCCCTCGTCCTACATACCTTTTATTTCAAAGTAGAGGCTCGGCAAGGACTTGATAATTAATTGATTAATAATATGTGATTTACCAATGTGTCTTTTTTCCCCCACTTGTTAAAAATGGCAGAAAGCAGATCTACTTTTATATACCTAGTGAGAATCATTCTTCCATAGAGTGACAAACTCACTCCTCTGATCATTTGGGGCTCAAGACAATTGCTTCCCACTTCTGAAAACATCTGCACCTCATTTTTTAACCCATTTCCCATTTGCCCTGAGAATACTCACCAGCCTCACTTGCAGCTGCAGCGCTTACCCTGCGATAACTCGTGGATTACAGTTCTAGCCTTACCCCCAAAGTTTGCCACAAAATATCTCGCTTTTATTATTATTTTCGCATCGCTCTAGTATACTGATAGTCTTTGGAAACAAATGAAATTGTTCTATTTATAGCATTCTGTTTTTAATAGTGGTATTTCCATTGACAAAATACAGTAATTCTCAATCGCCGAAAATGTCAAATCATAGAAAACACAGCATTCTTATGCGTGATGTCAAATGAACGCTGGCAGCGAGCTGTACCTTTTTTTCTTAAATGGGACAAGGGTTAAATGTTAACATTGAAAAGGCCAAAAATATTCTCTATAACAAGATTAATGTGTCAAAGTGATTCTTGGCAAGTAGAAGTAGCTGGCTCCCACACCCATGGTTGGAAACCTCTGTCCACTGAAAGGTATGTCTTTTATTCAAATATGAGCAATTTGTTTATTTTTAAGGATCCAGCATTTCGGCCCTTATTTGTTCATAATTACCTTCTGAAATCCATAGGAATCGTTAAATACCAATATTTTAAAACTTTCATTACAATCCCAATGCACATTATTTAGAGAGGACCGAGGTGAAAACTGAATAAACTAAATAGTCGCTGAGGAAATTGACACATTGTCAGCATTCAAATTAGAATTTTAATACTTAATACCATTTGACGAGGCTTTAAACATTGGCTTTCTTTTCTCCTGTGAATAACACCAAGAACTTCTCTGAAGAAGTGTGAGGCAATTATTAGCTGGCTTGTAACATGGCTATCCTACAGAGCAATGGAATCATATCTCCCTTTGAGCTATTACTCTCCACATGGAGAACGTGCAGGTCCTGGATGCCCATCCCATTGCTATCTTTAAGGATGTAAGACATTATAGTAGTCATCCTTTTCTGTTCTTCCCTTCGGGCCAAATAATTCCAATGTTCCTTTTCACTCCTTCTTAATATACTTGTTTCCTCTGGGCTCTAATGTGAACTTCGGAGCAGAGATTTCTGGTGCTTAATGGTGAGTCTACCAACTAACTTTATGGTCTTGAACAAATAACAGATTCTTCATCTCAGCATTCTCATCCCTGAACAGGAAGTAATTCTTGCAACCTGCAATATAATAACTGGTTCAGGCAAAAGGAGAGATTTTAGAGGAACATGATATTCACGTAGTCTCAAAGAGTCTCCCTACAGATTACTATAAAATTGTACCATTATGATGGGCATATCTGGAGGTCACTTTGATCAAATGCTCAAACTCAGGGCAGGCTTCTTCATTAGGCAGAATAGGCATAAGGTCTGGTACCTATGATATCTTTAAAGGCTCAGGAAAATGTTTTAATTTCTTCTAAAATTGGGGGGGAAGAGAATATAATCTATCTTGGATTACATTACTTTCTATGCCAGTACAAATATAAAATGTAATTCTTAGTATTTTTTATGGAAAAAGGTTCCCATGAAGGTAAAAGAGCCAATCATCCATGAAATTCATCATGTGGCCCTGATCAAATTTAGCATCACCAATAGTGGGACAATCTGAGATCCTGTACCTCTTTATACAATGCAATGGGAAGAACGCAATATTGCCTATGCAGTATTGTTGGCCAAAGTTTTTAACTTGAATCTATTAGAAAAACAGTCTGACAAATCCAATCCAATTCTGGCACATGCTACAAAATAACTCACTTGTAGTCATCGGAACAGTCAACATCATTTCTTTTTCTTTTTCTTTTTTTTTTTTTTAGAAGAATATACGAGAGCTACTGTTCACTATTAAAAAAAATTAAAGAAATATAAGAAGTGATCTTTTTTTTGCAATATATACATATATCGAATCGTTATGTTATGTACTTTAAATTTATTCAATGTTATGTGTTAATTGTATCTCAATAAAACTGGAAAAAGAGAGATGATAACCAAATCCAATGCATACGCTTTGATTTGATCCTGGATTTTCAAAAAGCTATAAAAGACATTTTTGGGATGACAGGGAAAATTTAATTATGGTTACATATTAGATGATATTAAGGAATTATTGTTAATGTAGGTATGATAATGGCATTGGGGGTATGTAGAAGAGTGTCCTTGTTCTTGGGAAATACATATTGAAATATTTTGGAGTAAAAGGTCAGGGTGTTTGCTCCTTACTTTCCAGAGTCCAGCAAAACAAAACAACACAAATAAATATATATTTATTAGAAAAAGAGTGAGAAGAAACTCTAGTAAATGTTAATTGTTAAATGTGGGTAGGTATTATACAACAGTTCATAATCAGGTTGGGGAGAAAACAGACATTAAAATACAGAATTAAATAAATGAACTAATGGTAAAATAATTTTGAAATGTATTATATATTCTATTCCATTTTGTTAACAGTAAACCCTTTTGTCATCAGAAAATCTTTATTGTAATATGACTGAATGTGTCATACCTGCTTAGCACTTATACAAGGAACGAGGGAAGTGTTATATTTGTACTGTCCTCTTGGGCTTGCAATTTTAATATCATTTATAATCTATGGGGTTTTTTTTTTCTGTTTAGTTTTTTTGCAGGAACCTTTTAAGCCACTTGTCCACTTAGGGAGGTTAGTTCAATTAAAACTAGATCACGCACAGACACACGTCAGTCTGCAATACCTCGCTGTAAGCTGGAAGTTCAGGGCAGAGTAAGGTTCCGTTGCTGAGCCTTCTATGTGATGAGACACCCCGCCCCCATCCGGCTGCTTGCATTATATGTGGTAAGTGGTCCTTGGACGTGGACTCAGTGAGAGGGTGAGCCTCGATATGAATACTCCATATTACTAATGTTTAATTCATCCTTATTTCTAAATAAAAATCAATGTATGTAAAAGTTCTCCTGTTTTCCTCCCTTACCTATTAGATCAAGTTGCACCTCTCCTGGAAGGTGTGAACCCTGCTTTGGAGTCCACTGTCCCAAAAGACACTGTCCAGAAACTGTAGCTAAGGTTCCAGTGGGCTTTCCAAGAGTCTGTAGCAGAGAACTTCCTGCCTTGGGACGAAGCAAGCTTTAATTTTTTTAATTAATTAATTTTTTAAATGGTGGCATTGGTTAACAAAATCCAATAAGTTTCAGCTTGTACAGTTTAACAGTAAGGCATATATATATTTACACCTCCCATAGTTAGATTTCTTTCTGTCACCACATATTTGACCCCCTTTACCCCACCTACCTCCCCCCTCCCCATCCACCCTCTATTTTCCATGTCCATGAATCTCTGTCCTGTTCATTTGTTGCTTTTAGGTTTTATCCCACATATAAGTGATATCATGTGGTTTTCAGCTTTTTCTGTCTGGCTTATTTCACTTAGCATGATTATCTCGAGGTCCATGTTGGCGCAAATGGCAATATTTCATCTCTTCTTATGGCTTTGTCATATTCTATTGTATATATGTACCACAGCTTCTTTACCAAGTCATCTATTGTAGAATACTTCAGTTGAGGAAGCAAACTTTAAACTCAGGCCAAGGCAAAGGACCACGATCCATGTTATAAAGTGTAATCATACTGTTTTTGTTTTTTTTTTTCTTGTTTTCTTCAGAGAAATCAAGATACAGGTCATGGATCCATGCAGGAGGGCCCCTGAGTGACGTCCTAAAGTCACCTCTTCGTGAATTGCAATTTCCCCTACATCGTGTTTTCTCCCTGTAGGCACCCACTGTCTCCCTGGGAGCAACCCCTGCTTTAGGAAGGGGAGTACATATCAGTCATTTGCTCCTTAGTATGGATCACCTTCCTATACTTAAAGTCTTACCTCTAATTACAATGTGCCAAAGAAGCCCATTGAGAGGTGGCAAAATCTACCCCCCTTCACTATTAGAATTAAGGAAGAAAACCAAAGAAATAATTAAATCGTCTGTTCCCACACCTAATTCAGCCATGATGAAATCAGTGTGTTTCTAGGCAGAGACAACATTCTGTTCTTCCTTGAGTCTGTTAACTGAATCTCCTGTCTCTTTCATTCCCATATACACACCCTGAAGTTCAACTCTGGCCTGAGGCCTAGGGTGGAGTCTGGGCTCTTTCATACATTGAGAGGCTTCAGGACTTAAAGAGACCATTCAAGTGAGACCTCAAAGCCCAAGCCGAGGTGAAACTCAGTTTCTTGGAAGGACTGAAAACCAGAGGCTGGAACAAGGTTAAAGAAAGAGCCACTGATGTGGTAAAGATGTCAAGAGTACAGGGACTGAGTATAAGGGATGTACATGCTGGGGTATTAAATGAGAAGAGAGATGCAAAGAATTGCTGGATGTCTGATGGTGCTTTGACAGAAGGTGGGCAACTATTCACCCATGGGCCCAAAATGGGTTTCAGCAGGATGATCTCATTCCGAAGCTCAGTGCTAATCCTGTAAGGGAGTCTGCGTTAGTCGTCTGAGCAAGATGTAATAGTACAGTTGCCAGTGGGTATGTTTAAAATGACAAAGGAAAGCAGTCAGCTACATTTCAGTAGGTGTGCAAACATCCTGGCATGAGTTGTTCGCAGGCCATTCTTCAAAAATGTTATGAAGGGAAGAACATATATTTATAACTTGTTCCACTTTTTCAGCATTTTATGAGCCAAAAAGTTTGAAGAATGTTTATAAATCCCATTTCCAAAGTGTTAGACATGGCCTGCATTTACTCTATTGCGTAGCATAGACGATACACAGAATAGGGCAAAAACTACCCATGCTCTGGGGTGGAAGCTGTAATGACTCTGAGCCATATACTGTCTTTATAAATTGTCAGTCACCTCCAAACAGACCCTGAGACAGGATTTGGGTGCGAGTAGTTTATTTGGGAGGGGATCCCAGAAAGCCAAGCGAGGGAATAGGAGCCAATAAAGGTGCCACTCTGGGCAGCTGGAGCACAGGACTGCTGAGACCCTCCAGAGAGTCTGGTAAGTATGTTCCAGAACTGTACCACCAAGGGGCGAGGCAGCCCGGCCGTTTAATCCACCAACTCCCATTGCTCTTTGATGGAGAATTATCCTGTGGTGTTAATTCTGGAGCATTCTGCTTTGCCCCCAACCTTGCCTTGGCCAGAGATCACCCCAGGTCAGAGAAAAACAGGAAGCCCAGGTCTGCAATGGATACGGGCGGGCCATCGGCAGTGGCCACTGTGTAAATTCTCCCTGTCCAGTCAGTTTATCAAACATACATATAGAAAATGGAACATCAGAGACAATTTCAGTGTGTAAATATATTTCAAATTATGGGGGATAAAAATAGAATTTCTAAATTATTTCAATAAAAGGCATTCTTTTTCAAAATAAGAATCATTAAAGCTCACAAATATGGCACATGAGTCATTATGTCTAATTATAAAAATGTAACGGCAATATATTTAAATAACCTTTTGCGAGAGGCTTTATATGTAGTGAAATAGTGACCTAACTGTGGTTTATTGGGTCTTCCAGCCCAGGAGGTTGATCCCGGAAGTGTCGGAAGGTGTCGCTGTGTGGTGAGAGCCCAGGATGGGGAGAGAGATGAACTGGGTAGAGCCCAGCATTCTACTCCCACTCCCATAATTAGCTATTTTGCCATAAGCATGCTCTCCCGATTTCTTTTTATTTTATTTTTTATTCAACAAATCTTATGTAGCACCATGTGCTGCTACAGCTCTCAACACTTTTCAATCATTAAGTTTTGAATCCCTGATAACAATGCCAAGAAGTAGGCACTACTATTGTCACCCTCTTCTTACAAATGAAGAAACTGAGGCACAGAGAGGTTAAATAACTTGTCCAAGGTCACACAGCTGCCACGTGGCAGAGCTAAGGTTTGAACAGAGGCTGCCTGGCTCCTGAGTCCAGACTTTAAACCACGAGACTTTAATGCGTCCATTTTCTTCATCTGTGAATTGGGACTGATGATATCAACCTTATTTACTATGAAGAATGGCTAAATGAAGTGTTTTGAAAGCACTTTGAAAACTAGGAAGCACTATTTAAATAAAAGATTATTAGTACATTTCCTGAAAAAGAATGACTGTCCTCTAGAATGTCACGTGGTCAAGATTTTGACAATACCCTCTCGGCTCCCATATGAACATAAGTAACAATCATGCTAGTGCTACACTCACTCCTTTGACTAGTAATTCGTAAAGAATGTGACACATTTTGTTTTATCATTAGGCAAATTCCAACAGTCCTATGATATATTTAAGGTAAATGCCCTTATCCATTTTCCAGATCAGAAAACAAGCTGGTAGAGGGATTTACACAGTCACACAGTTGACAATTAGAAGAACCAGGACTCAGACTCAGACATCTGTTTCAATTCAATGCTTTAAAATAGTGCTCTACTAAATATTACCTCCTACAATTAATAAATGAAAAAGAAAATGAAAGAAATGACAGGCATTGTTTAATGGGTACGAATTTCAGATTGGGAAGATTAAAAATATTTTGGAGATGAACGTTGGATGATTGCACAACAATGTGAGTGAACTTAATGCCACTGAACTGTAAACTTAAATGATTAAAATGACAAATTTCATATATATTTTACCAGAATAAAGTTAAGAAAGAAAGAAAAGGAAGGGAGAAAAAAGACGGGAAGGAAGGGTAAATACTTGTTCATTTGTCACTATATAACTTTGGGGGTATCCCAAGAACCAATTGAAAAAGTTTGCTTTGAGTCATCAAAGACATCTGCAGGGAAAGCAGTCTAAAGGCAGTAGTTACTTAGAATAATTTTTTTCAGTTAAAAATTTCCTATAAAAGTGCTACCAGCTCATTGTAAAAATTTAGACAGAGAATTCTGAAAACAACAAAAAATCATCTATGTCTTACATGTGATGTTTTGATATATTTCTTTCCAATTTTTGTGTTTTGTACAGAATTGAGAGCATACAATTTTTGTACCTTTTTTTAGGATCCTAAGCATTTCCTTCTCACAGGTGCCCATGACCTCTCTAGCCAGCAGGCGGCGCTCTCTGGGCAGATACCGTTCTGGGCACCACGTCCATTAAGCTCCAAGGAGCCCTGGTGGTCACTAGAGGGCAACGTCCCTGCTTTCATAGATTCTTAGAATTAGCTCCAGACAACAAGCCTAAATAAAGCAAAACACCCCCAGTCCTAAATTAGCACCTCTTGCAATCAAAAGCATAACTTAAGCATTTACTTTTGCATGGCTCTGTACAGGGCACAAAAGAGGTCAGAAGACGCATAAGCCCTGGACACAGCAACATTTTCTCTCAGTTCATCCCCCAAATTAAAAAGGCTCATGCATCCTGGGTCACAGGACTATGAGTTTCTTAAGAGCGGGGTCTCTGTCTTGTTCATTTTATACCTATTTTATTTATTGAACAAACATATAATTAAAACTGAGTAGAATTGTACACCCAATTTGGCCTGATTTCTTACTTTCAGATAAGGAAATGGGCTGAAGATACTCAAGATAACCTATTCCTTCCCTTCTACCCTCTTAGCCAAATAGTCCTTTCAAGGCCACTTATCCCAAATCACTCTGGACACCATCATATTAGCCTTTTCCCGAGGGATCTCCTATGGCCCAAACACTTCCTGTGTCTCTAACCATTTGAAGGTCAGAAGAATTCTTGGGGGTGCTGAGGAAATAGTTCTTCCTGAGCACAATTTCACTTTTTAACAATTTTAAGTTCTTGTTTATATGAGCCTATGATAAAAAGACCTTAGAGGAAGCAGCGCCATGCATGATGGTGGAGCGTGAGGAGGAGGTAGTGAGAACTGGTGTCTGTTTACCTCTTTACCAATGAGCGACAAGAAGACTGGGCCTACACCCAGCGCCCATGGGAGCTGGAATCTGGTTAAGCCTTGACTTAAAACTCATTTTCTTCATTTAAACAACTGTTAGTGTTACATTGAATGCAGGGAATGCTGGAAAAGACACACGGCTTAAAGACATTGGCTTGATTTTCCTAGATTGTCAACAGAGGTGAAATTAAAGATTTAAATGGATGGCTGAAGGAATACATGTGCTACAGGATAAAGATTAGTGTGTTAAATACTTATCTCAATTTTTAGATGATCCAAAAGCTCATGCACATGATATGACAGTTCCTCATACCCTGAAGTGTCACAACTATATGATTCATATTGATTATATTCCCTAGGAAGTCTGGCATAAGTGGACAGGTCTCATGGATTCTACTAGATCAGCACACACCTCTTTATCAGGGATAGCAAACTAAAGCCCAGTGGCCAAAAGTGGCCGTCAGCGCATCTTCATATGGCCTGCGAACTAAGAATGGTGTTACAGTTTAAATGATTGGGGAAAAGTCAAAAGACAATATTTTGTGACAGGTGAAAATTACATGAAATTCACATTTCAGTGTCCATAAATAAGGCTTTTCTAGAATACAGCCACACCTATTTTCTTACATAATGTCTGGCTGCGTTTACACTATAATGGCAAAGTTAAGTGGTTACAACAGAGACCTTATGGCCTAAGAAGCTGAAAACGTTTACTATATGGCCCTTTAAGGAAAAAGTTTAACATCCCACTATTAAACACTCATGCTCAGGCTCCTTAGTCAATTTATCAGCACATTTAAATAATTTAGTATCTCAGACTCTGCTTGACAGTATGGATATAAAAGTGTCTGGCCATCAAGGATTTAAGATCTTGTTGGGGAAGTGAGATATACCCAGGTGAAGCCCTTAAGGAACAATAGAATGCTACTTACATATGTATATTTCCTTTTGTGAAGCACTCTTAGAATAAACAAAGCTCGGTCAGTATATGAAAAGCTGTCGTTTGCATGTACAGACATATGAGTATGTTTAATGACAAACCCGTTTTGTATATAACCATGGAATATAAAATTCAGAAGTCAAGTCCCATTTCCTTAACTGGTACCCATAGATGTCCTGCAGCTGGTTAGGTGAGAACCAAGACTACAACCTAAGTCTCTGGATCCCCATCTCAGTTACGTTTGAGTCTAGCACTTCAGATTCTCAGATCTTTTTAAGGAACAAGTAAAGAATGCTTAAAACTAAATATTTAACACACTAATCTTTATCCTGTAGCACATGTATTCCTTGAGCCATCCATTTGAATCTTTAATTTCACCTCTGTTGACAATCTAGGAAAGAAAAGATGTCAAATTCTGATTTTCCGGCTCTTCTGTGATATTTTCAATTATGTAATGGGAAAGGGAAAAAGAAACTAATGAAATTCTTAAAAATCTGTTTTGATCACCATTTACGTAAAAAGAAATAAGCATCTCCCATGTATTCTCATAGAGAAACAACTGTAATTTTGTTTTTATATAATTTTAAATATTGTTTAAATTGTGCTTAAAATATTTCTCATAGCAGAGGCCTAAAGCCTGGTATGAAATTGCCTGACAATAAAACAACTACCACTAAAGGGGAAAAAGAAACCTTGAAAAGCTTAAAGTTGACCTGTAGTTATTCTGTTTATATGTAGACAGCATAAAGAAATAAATGAATCACATGGACATATTGTCACAGTAAATTCTCACACTGGAAAAATTTTTTAAGTGCTGCATTTCTCATTTTCCCCCCGTTTCTTTCCCATGTAACCTTTATTTATCACTACTGCTCAATTGGTCTGAGTACAATACAACAAAAGAAAAAGTAAATAAAGAAGTGAAGTTTAAAGAAAGGTACCTTAGGAACATTTTGGCGCTTTCCTTCCCATGAAATTTCAGCTGTTATCAATCACTGCATAACTAAATGTAGGCTCTAACTCCTGCTCATTGGGGCTAAGAGTCCTGGCCTAGTTGAAAGATCCCAGAGGCTTTGATGTACCTATAATACTTGGCAGTGTCCACTGCTGCAGGCCTCAGCTTAAATTCCTGACTTACTCACTTTGAGGTTAGCCAGAACTCACTTCTCTGAATCTGAATTGCTGAGATAATTCGAGGCTCTAAATGCTGATCCCACAGGTGTGACTTGGTAGTTCTGAGCTCCTCTTTAGAAGAGCTAGTATATAGACAGCTTCAAAGGCAGCAGATCAGGTCAGTAAGAAGTGGTATAGGATTTTTCACTTCTCATAATGGCTAATTAGCTTGTTGCTGACCAACTCTCCTGAAGTAAAAAGCTAGAAAATGTCTTTGAAAACATCAGAAAAATATCAAGGCAGTAAGGACGTGACAGGCCAAAATCCTGGAGAGAAGGGAAATGCAAAGAGGCAAATCTGTTATTCATCATCACTTTGCCTTTAAGATATTTTCCAAATTTCAAGCAGCAGCAGAGAATCCAAGAGCTGAGCAGAGCTTCTAGCATTTGGGGGATAAAGAGGGACAATAAATGGAGGTCAGGGTTCACCAAGGAGAGGAGCCCAGGTAAATGACCCCAGATTTCAGTTGAGATGCCTAAAGGGGTATGTCCTAGTAGTAGGGGTGAGCCAAAAATAGACCCATTCTCAGAAAGACCCAAGCCCAGACTCCGATCTGCTATATCCCTGATTGGGTCAGATGTATGGCCACCTCCTAACTGACTGCAAGAAGCAAAAGCTAATCGTTTCTGAAACATAATCTCATCCAGAGCCTCAAATTATTTATAATTATTTATATACAAAACCAGATAGTCAAACAAAAATTGCCTCATATACCAGGAGACAAAACAAACTGACCAAAAAAAATAAGAGAAGAAACATATAATAGAAAGAGACTCATAGAGGTTCCACATGTTAGAGTTACCAGAGAAGGATTTTACAATATATTGTGGCTAATTCAAGAAACTAGGTGATGGAATAAAACCAAATGGAAATTCTAGAATTGCAGTGTATCATAATTAAAATTAAGAATGAAATGGAATGTTTAGAAGCAGAGTAGACATAGCTGAAGAGAGGATTAGCGAGATGATAATGTCCAGATCGAAGTACACTATAAGAAAGAAATGGAAAATACAGAAAAGGGAGAAAACTTTATGGGACGTAATGAATGGTAAAATGAAATTGTGCTTAAATAGTTCTCAGCAACAGAGGCCAGACCCTCCTATGAAATTTCCTGCCTCAGTATAAACCAAAACAACCATGGGGGGGGGGGCGGACATGAAAAGCTTAAAAGTTAACCTGGAGTTATTCTATTTATATGTAGGCAGGATAAAGAGGGAGAGGAAAAAGAGAATGGGACAGAAGCATATTTCAAGTTGTAATGTTTGAGAACTTCCCCAAACTGGCTAAAATCTTTAAGCCAAAGGTTCAAGAAAAGCTATGAATCTCAAGCAGGAAAAATGCAAAGAAAACTACACCTAAGTGCATCATAGTGATGCTGCTGAAAACTAAAGATAAAGAGAAAAATCTTAAAATCAGTTAAAGAGGAAAAAATGCATAATTTTAAAGGAGCGACAATAAAACTGGAATCTGACTTCACAGAGGAAGCCAGAAGACAATAAATGGCAACTTCAAAATGAGAAAGATAGAACGTCAGCCTAGAAATCTATGCTCGGTGAAAACATCCTCCTCAAATTACATAAAAGAAAGACATTTTAAAACAAAATCAGAAAATATATCGCCATCGGATGTACAGCAAATGAAATACTGAAGGGCATTCTTTGGGCAGAAGGAAAATGATCTCAGATGAAGCCACAGAGATACAGAAAGAAATGGGGAGCAACAGAGAAGTTAAATACAGGAATAAATCTAAACCTAAAGGAAAATATGTGGGTAAATGTAAAGTATGTAAAAACAATAAACATAATGTTTCGTAGGTTTTAAAATATTAACAATTAAAATACGGAATTAAAAAAAACACAAGAAAATGAGGTTAAAGTATCCTATTATCCTTGCATTGTCTGGGAAGTAAGAAAGTTCTAATTTGTAGTAAATTCTAAAATGTCAAGGATATATGTCGTAAAGTCTAGGGCAGCCCCAAAAGAATACTTGTATAATATTTAGAAATCATATATACAAGAACGAGCTTGTATAATTAACAAACTTATGAAGGTGGGGGGATAAAATACTAAAAACATTTAATTAATTTAAAAGAAGGCAAGAAAGGAGGGAAAAAAGATTATGAAACAAGTGAGACCAAAAAAAAAAAAACAATAAGATGATAGATTTAAATCCAAATATATTAGCAAAAGCAAGTTTATCATAGCGTCTGTGTTTATAGGACAGAAAACTAGCCAAATTACAAATAGCAAATACATTTGTATAAAGTCACTCATGTTATTCATACCCACGAATACCGACACTGATGAAAATAACTTAAAAGTCAAAATGTGAAGACATCCATGGCCAATAAGTTAATGGATGTCATCAATTAAATGAATAAGATGACTCAAGTCATAAGAAAACTTGAAATGCTGTGAAATTTTATAGCCCATGTATAAAGGAAACTTGATAGTGGCTTTCTCGACTAATCCTAAATATTTGATAAGAATCCTAAACATTTATATGGCATTACCAATAATGAATTATAAAACTGAAAGAAACGTTTCTAATCTGTCTTTTTTTATTTTTAAAAATTAATTAATTAATTAATTAATGGTGACATTAGTTAACAAAATCCAGTAAGTTTCAGCTGTACATTTTAACAGCAAGGCATATATATATTTACACTGCGTGTTCACCTCCCATAGTTAGATTTCTTTCTGTCACCACATATTTGACCCCTTTTACCTCATCTACCTCCCTCTAATCACTCATTAATAATAAACCAATTTTAATCAACCGTGCTAGAAGACTGATTTATCTTTTTAGTTTCTCTATAGAAAAGGATATCACCAAACTATCATCATTTTAAGAGGAAATGAATGAGGATAAAACCAAAACGGTTAAAAAAACATGCATAATAGATGTGTGTAAGGCAGTTATTTTTCTGAATTGTGTGATGTTTGTGGCATTTATCGAATTATTTAATTTGTAACTTATTGTGTTTTCTAAATCTAATATATGATTTCTAAATATTTTAAAACATTCACTTGTCTACTTAACTTTGTATTCATAATCTTATTTGTTTCATCTTAAAAGCACCCTCTAAACAGTCCCCATGAAACCTGAATGAGGTCTCGTCATTTAGGGTTGGAACCACTATTCTACTGCAGGTACTCTGCTAATCATCAAAGGAAATAACCATAATTCAGTATTCCAGGGTCACTCAGTAGGTACTACCGAAATTCATTCCTTTATTGCTTCCTTCATGTATCTATCTATTCATGAACTCAACACTTATCAAGCACCTACTGAAGGTTAGGGACTGTTCTAGTGCCAGAGAACATGATGAATGAATAAGATAGCCTCCCATTTTAGTGGTGGAAAACAGATAATAAACAAGTAAACAAAATACTTCTCAAGAAAGTAATACTGGATGATATTTACCCAAGAGAAATAAAAACATACATTCATAAGAAAATTGTATGTGAATGTTTATGACAGCTTTATTCACAATTACCCCAAACTGAAAACAACCATAATGCCCATTAACTGAAGAATAGATAAACAAACTGTGGTATAGTCATGCAGTGGAATACTACTTAGCAATAGAAAAGAATGAACTACTGATACATGCAACAACACGAGTTAAAAGAAGCCAAGCTCAAATAACCACATACTGTATAATGCCATTCATGTAATATTCATGTGGAAAAGATCAATGATTACCAGGAGCTGGGGGTAGAGGAAGGACGTAAGAGAATTTGGGGGATAATGACAATGTTCTGTATCTTGACTGTGGTGGTGGTAATTTTATGACTATATAAGTTTGCCAAAATTCATAGAAATGTACACCTAAAAATGTACCGAATGTAAATTACACCTCAGTCAACCCAGAAAAAGAAAGTGGATGACAGAATAGTGTTGGTCATTCCTTTAGATCGAGCGGTGAATGAAGACCTCCTACGGAAGGTGACCTTTAGTGTATAAAATGAACCAATAGTCTCAGAGTTTCCGAAGAAAATTAAATAATTTTAAATAGCAGCAAATATCAGATACTAATCAGCAGAATTTCAGAGATGACTGTAAAGCAAAACAAAACCCTGTTCTATTACTGGGAGGAAGAAAAAGAGGAATGGAGAATTTTTTTTTATTCTGCAAAGCATGTGTTTTAATTAAGAGAGAATTTATGCAAACTGCACATACCAGGAGGACTTACAAGTGCAAAAATGCAAATTTAGTCTATTTTCAAAGGATGTTATTGACCAGTGAGCCCTTTCAGGCTATGTTCTATGTTTCATAATCAAGTTGGTGTGTTTTTTTTCTTCCATGCATATTAAGTTGCCAGAAATGGTACTTAATTAATCATATAAAAGTCTACCGCTTTAAAAGATAATGTGCAAGATGAGGTCAAAGTTCTTTGCTGCCCTCCTCTCTGCGGCACAATTGAAAAAGCTCCAGTTAAAAGAGCCTTTCTGGGAAACCCCGCGTCCACTGCACCTGCCCTCTGAGTACTCCCAGAGTCCCCCAGCAACTGTGACAGGTCCATTGCCGTGGGGAGACGTGAGTTGAATTTCCTTTCTGAGAGGCAGACGTGCTTCAGAAAAATCACACTATAGAGAAATGATGAACTGGTGGCTCATGTACACTCCTCCAACAGAGGGACAAGAAATTAAATTGATCCCAAGGAGACCGGGTATGAGAACCTTTGATTTGTAGCCAGTTGGTCAGATGTACTTGAGAATGGCATCTGAAGTCAGGATTGGGGGTGGGGTTTCGCAGGGACTGAGAACTCAACCTGTGGAATCTGATGCTATCTCAGGGCAGAGAGGGTCACAATTGAGTTGAATTCTCAGATACCCAGCCGATGTTCTGAGAATTGCTTATTTACGAGGGTTTGAACTTTAAAATGACTTCTACATGTAGCCGTTGGACTTTATCATTTTGTCATAGCTCAAACATCAACCAAGCTGTGTTTATTATGCTTTTACTAGGCATAAGGTGGGCCTGCATGTCACTGAAGACAGACCCCATGAGCTTCCTATATAATTAAGGAAGTAGAAAACACATCTATAAAAAGACCCAGTAATACAATTTAGGACAGATTAAGTATTTAAGGAAGAGGCAGAAACACCTTGGGAAGGGGGGGAAAAATCAGTGAAAGCGAAAAATCAAGGAATGCTTCATGGAGGAGAAGGTAATTGAAGTGTGCCTTGAAGGATTGCTGGGATTGGGATAGATGAAGGGAATGGAGCCCAGCCATCAGGGAAAGGAAAATGAAGTCAGTGAGGCGAGAAGTCAGGTGACACATGTGGGAGACAATGAGTAGAGTTTAGCTAAAGCAGTGTTTGTGCTCACGAGTCTTAGGATAGGAAGACAGACAGATAGACTGGCAGATGGAAGAGGGCCTGGCAAAAGAGAATGGAAGGATCAGACAGAAGTTCCTAATGCAGACCCAGAAAGTGAACTCCACATATATTCTTCAGGTCTCAAAACCTCAGCAATGGGATGTCTAAATTTCCCAAGCCTGTATCTGGTGATTGTATTGGGCTGCCTGTTTCCTCTCTTTATTTTTGGGTATCTTCCAATAGATGATATTTTACAGACAGGAAGAGTCCATGCAGCTGAGAGGCATTTGATATTTGCCTATCTGAAGAATTCCTGATACCCTCAATGAGCGAGAGCTGCTAACATGGATCTTGAGAAAGAGAATTGGACCCCAGGATACAGAACAAACTTTCTTCTGCATTGTCCAATAGAACTTTCTGCAATGATTGGAATGTTCTGTATCTGCACAGTCCAGTAGAGCCACATGTGCCTACTGAGCACATGACATGTGGCTGGTGTGACTAGAGAACTGAATTTTTAATTTTATTTAAATTAAATTTAAATTTAAATAACCACATGTGGTTAGTGGCTACCATGTTAGACCATGCAGCTCCAGATGTCAGGAAAGGCTGAAAACTATAATCTCATAAATTCCTGGCAACGAATTCAAAGAGTCTGTACTTAAAGGAGTTTGCATGAATATAACACTTTCCAAATCATAAGGGAGGGGGAAACTTCTAAACAGTCTTTTCCATGGAATCGAAGGACCACGTTACAGTAGAACTGCTGTATTAATCTGTCCTTAGGATTCCTTCTGTCAGCTCCACTCTAGTAGAAATAAAACTGCATAATACAGAAGCAGGCACAATATAACTTGGCCTTTTATGCTGACAACATTAAATCCAGCTTTAAATTTTATACTTACTAGAAAAGAAAGCACAAACTCTCCTTACCCTTTTCCTAATGAGGGTCCAATTCAGGTCTTAAATTCCATTTACATGATACTGAAGCACCTAGTACAGAGATGAGCATCTAGTAGGAAAGACCATTATGTAAAACATATATCCATCCAACCAATCATTTGTCCATCTATCTGCCCATTCACTCATCCATCCATCCATCCATCCATCCATCCATCCATCCATCCATCTTCTCATCTATACACTTGTCTTTCCATCTATCCACCCATTTATTTATCCCCTGAGTCCATTTACAGACTCACAAAGAATAGCTTTCTCTCATTTACCCAAATAAAAAGCTTAATAGAGAGGAACAGATAAGAAGCAAGTGACTGCATGATACATTTTTAAGAGTATGCTTTCAGATGAATTCCCAAAAAGGGGGGGGGAATAATAAGAATGAGAAAAAAATATGCATCGATTAACCATAATTTTAATTAATCAGTATTTATTGATCACCCACAATGCCTGATGTGGTACAAGGAACCACGTGAGGCATTGTGGAAGATATAAGAATATATAAGAAATCTCTGCCCTTAACATTCTTAATAATCTACTTGAGAGTTAAAACAATGAATATATGAGAGACTAAAAAAAGACAAATAAGTGAAATACTTCAAAATGGCAAGATGAAAAATGTCACAAGGTAATCCATGTCTCAGATAATAAGCCTCATGTTTAGAAGATGATTAGGAAATTTGGGCTAAAATTGTTCAACATAGGGCTCTAAGGAGGAGGCTTGAGCCAGATTCCAAATTATAGGCAAAATGTTAGATAAAAAAACAAATCAAAACAAAAAAAAAAAAACATAAGATTATAAAACTTGGAGGGACTTTTGAAATGTTGTTCAACTCTATTATTAAGAGTTAAGTAACTTGGTATGACTCCTCTTGTAGGTAGCAATGGCAGGAAAAAGCATAAAATGCAAGGTTATTGACGGCCATTCCATGCCATATATCATATGGGTTGGAGAGTCAAGTCTTCTACTTAGGAAAGGAGAAGGGATTCTGGAGAGTGGGCAGGACACAGAATAACAAGGAAGCAGAGCCAGGAACTCGCCAGCGTAACCACCATGTATGAGGACATCTGTGTGTATGAAAAGGGAAGAAAGTATAGGAGAGGGAAGAAGGGGGCCAATATGAAGGGACTTGAATGCAAATCTGCAATTGGTTGGCTGTGTGAAAGCCAGAATTCAGGTTTCTGGGACTGTCTCGAAGCCTCCCTGTGATACAACAATGGCAGCAGTATAAACTTTTCTAGAAATATGTTATTCTTTTCATATTAACAAAGACTCAAGTTCACCTGGAGAAGGGGAGGACTGGAAAAGTGGGTTTGGGATGAGCACTGGCACTGATGGTCAACCTGCAAGAGGCAGGGATGGATGGACTATTGTTCTACCTGTTCATACCTCAGAAACCCTGATTCGGTGGCGTTAAAATGGGGACTAAGAATCTGTATCTTTTTTAAAGCTCCCCAACGATTTTGATGACCATACAGCTTGGAAGGTCTTCTGGTTCATCTTTTTACCAATCTATCAACTATAGCTGACCACTTTGGAAAACTCTGACTATATTTACTAAATATATACTCCCTATGATCCAGCAGTTCCACTCCAAGGTAAAGAGAAATAAACACTTATGTACCCCAAAAGGCACAGATGGGAATATCCAGAGCAGGTTATTATCAACCCCAAATTGGAAACAACTCGATGTCCTTTAGTTTTAGAATGGATAAATAACTTGAGGCATATTCATACAATGAAATACTATACAACATTTCAAAAGAACAAACCATTGCTGCATACACCAAGATGGATGACTATCACAAACACAATGATAAGCCTAAGAAGTATGATGTCATTTATATACGATTACAGAACCGGCAAAAATAATATATGGTAATTGAACTCAAACTAGTGATTGCCTCTCTGTGGGGGTGGGTATTAACTGGAAAGGGGTATAAAAGACACTCCTGGGGTGCTAGAACTGTTCTGTATGTCCATCTGGGTGGTGGTTATGTTGTCATGTAGACGTGTAAAAATATATTGAACTGTATACTTGTTCAGTGTACTGTATATAGATTATATCTTGTTAAAAATATGTGTAGATATTGTGTATGTGTGGATATATATATATATATATTTATTTGCCCTGCCAACTTTATGAGGTTATAAGGCATCAACAGCTTTTAAAAATGAGATAAATAGGTTAAGCAGTCTTACATTTTTTAAGCAGCTCAACCCTTATTCCTGTTGAAATTGGTTAGATGCACTACCTGTGATTCAGGTGATCCGTCAGCCTTTTTACGCCTCAGCAAAACACAGGAAGTTAGTTATATGGAAGCTTATAGTAACTTCTGAATTTTGGAAAGACGAGCAGTGACTCATAAACTCACTGAGAACACAAGGGAGCTGCCAAAGCGAGCTGCGACCGGCTTTTGAAAGTGCCTTTCTGCTGATGGTGAATTTGGTCTGCTCTGAAACTCCGGAGAAGAGTTCCACGCAGCCAGCGCACCTTCACCTCCCATGCCCTCACTCTCCTCTAGGCGACCCCTCCAAACTCCGCCTCAGCTCCACTAAGAAGACAGTAAACTGCATCTGTACTTCTGCACTCACCAACTCAGAGAACAAAATCTCATCTTCCCATCGAGAAAATTCCCCTTATCTTGACGTGCCCTCAGCCATTGGTAAAGAGCCCAGACCTTCCGCCAGATCCAAAGTGTCCCTGCCCTGAATAAACACGCGAAACTGCCTGTGGTCATTAATACCTGGTGGGCAAATATTCAGGGTCACAGTAGGCTGGAGACGAGTAGTGAGAATGGAGAAATCCCGTCAGGCTGGTGTGATGTACAAACCTCATTTCTGGGCTGTTGGTTTTCAATCTTTGAAAATGTCATGTGTGCTGAGCAGTGTACTTCAGGCAGCTAAGTATAAACACATGTCGACAAATACTGATAACACTATCTTTATTTGTCCATTACTCGACAAAGCCAGATCACCTGGGAACTGTTTGTTCCTTCACAAAATGAGAATCCAGCACCACATGTATTAAAATGTGGGACGCTTTCTTCAGAATATAAACTTTCAAGAGCTGCTTCTATGCCTTTCCTGATACACTTCCAAATCCTTACGTATCTTTAACACAGTAACATACAGTTGATTTTAAAATAAAAATTTATAGTCTCTAGCTCATTGTACCAGTTTTTCTTAATTTGACCATCTGGTCCACAATGCGTCTGAAGTCTATTCATTACTGTGTCTGGTTTCTAGGTCTCAGAAGTACGTACGTAAGATACATTCAGCAACTTGTGTGAACAACCTGAAGATATTTCCTGACTAATTAATTCAAGCAGGTTTTCGAAGAGATAGACGTTTGATAAATATTCAAAGAATGGCTATGAATTTTTAAGAATGAATAAATATGAATTTTTAAGCAATAGCTTCACACACGAAATGCTATTGACAAATAATGTTTATTTCCCAGAATAAAACATTGTACTGATTCCCTCCCCTCTCCCCCAAGACCCTAAAGGCACTGTATATGGGAAGTACACCAACATAGATATTACAATTGGAAACCAAGCTTGAATGGAGCTTTCTCAAGAAAAAAAAAATCCAATAATGCATGATTTCACTTAAGAGATACTTAGAAGAACCAGCACGCAAACTGTTCAGTTACAGAGAGCCAAATACAAAATCAGCTGTGAGAAAAGTTAAACTGAGAAAAATAAATTTTTAGGAAATGCCACTTATTTTCTGCTCTCGGTTATTTCTGAAAAGGTACTTTGAAGAAGAAATGCAGCGGGCCTTTCCTCTTCTCTGAAGATTTTGAATTGCCTTTAAGAAATATCTGCGTGGGGTTTAAACTCTTAGTTGTGATTTTTTTTTCTTACTGGTCAACTAATTTTGCAAGGAGGGAGAGGGTAGGAAAAAGCCACGCTTTAAACCTATGTGCCTCCAGAAAATGCACCTCCATCTTATATTTTTCTCAGATTTTTTTCTCACTTGTCCCCCTTTTTCCCTGACATCCATTCACTATTTTTTCTTAAACCAATACGTCAAACTCAAGAAGTAATCCTCAGAACAATAACATGCCTGGAAGGGAATCTGAGTTTGACTAAAACTTCTCTTTGTACAAACAACTCTGTCTGTCCCACTGTGGTAGGTAGCTCATTAACCTCATTAACCAAAGTGTCCACCACCTCAGAGAGCATGTAACTTTCCTCTGGTACTTACCTGTCTGCCGAGAGAGCCGTGAGCGTGAAGACAGACACCCCGACCGAGGTAAGCTGTATAAAGGGGATCAGTTTGCAGCCCATTCTGCCAAACAGCCATCTGTCGGCCAGGTACCGGCTGGCATCCACGGGCGCACACGTTACCAGGAGGAGCAGGTCTCCCAAAGCCAGACTGGAAATGAAGAGGTTCGGCACATTTCGCATGGACTTCACAGTACAGAAGATCTTGATCAGAGTGATGTTGCCAACGAGGCCTATCAGAATGATGACCCCATAAATCGCAGGGATGACATAGAGGATCCCCGGGTAGAAGAGGTCCTCGTTCATGGGGAGATCCATACTGTGATTGGAGATGTTGCAGTGAACGAACTGGTCCAAGTTCAAAGGCAAGCAGTCATTTAGAGCCATCCTCTATAGATTCTTTCCCACCTAAGAGGTGCCCTTAGACGCTGTTTCTTAACTTTTGCTTTTGCAGTTGGGTGAAGACGAGGATAAAATCTCTGCTGGCTTCTTTATCTTCTTTAACAAAAATACTCTGAGTACATATCTACTGTGGCATTCAAAATCTTCTGCCACAATTTAAATGCTGGTGCTGCTCTGGTCTTCACAAGGCCAATGTAGTACCCCTCTAAATTCAGTAAATTAACAACAAACTCAGTCAAAAAAGGACTTAGAATTAAACCCACTCTGAATCAACTCTTTCTACCCCCTTTCCAGTCTGAGTCTCCCCTGCTGCAGTTAACTAAGAACTTTTGGTCTGCTATTTTCACACAGCATTTCCTGTCTTTCCTGATACTTAGAACCTGAAGGTTTAAAGTGGGTAGAAAAAAACTGCACTGAGAAATCCTCTAATCCTATAGGCAGGATGCTTGGCACGTCACTGGCTGCACTAGCAAACAGCAGTTCTGCTGAACTGAGGCTCTGAAGAGGAACCAGGGCTACTTATAGACAGAGAATGCCAGCCCCCTGCTGGACACTTCAATCACTGCCCAGTCACCTGCATTCCCCAGATGAGAATCCACCAGCGGACTGCGGTTCTTAGCCCACAGGGCTTTAACAGGTACATTTGGCTTCTCATTTAAGATGCAGCACCTGTGGTGGGTAGTTAGTAAGTGTTGTCAGCACTCTGCAAAGGCACTGGTACTACGTGCGTCAATCCAGATGGGACTCACATCCCATTTTCTCATTTTTTCCAATCCATTAGAATGACATGTTAAGGTTGCTATAAAATGAGGTCTGTCTCTGAATTAAATGCATACAGATGCACAGGGTGTCCACATGTGAGCTGTCCCGCTCAGCCTTCCCTTTGTCTCTTTGATCGGGGATACTACTGAGGGAATATAGGCACAGGGCTCATGCTTAAACCTTCAGCTACTGACCTCTGGAAAATCCAGAAGCAGAGCGCACACACGCTCTTTCTTGCAGGTTTGCTAGGCCATTCTCTTTCCCTTTACCATGAGAAATTAAATCAGGAGCCAGCTGTGTTTTGAACTCTCAAAGTTCAGTAGTCTTTTCCAAAAAAATGGGTCTTTTCTCATTAGATCTAAACATGACATGAATTAGCATTTTGATGCAGTTATTTGCAGTTTTTTTTTTTTTTTTTTTTTTTTTTTTTACTGAATGCTTGCCATGTTTTATAGCAGATTTCTTCTAAAGCCCTGAGTGGGAAATGAGTGGTAAAGGAGTTCCAGATAGAATACTGAGGAATTGGGGAGTGGAAAGAAATAACTTAGAGAGTTAATTGGGTGCCAGAAAAGGCTTTATTGAGGAGATACTATTAGATTTGAGCGTAGACCTTTAGCCAATAACTTATAGATAGATACATTACAAGAGTGAATCTTCCATTCTCATGTGGAGCCAGCTCTTCCAGGTACATCACAAGATGCCGGTTACTAACAGGCTTTGCCAGTGATGCTTAGTTTTTTTCAGGGTCCATAAGGAATAAAGAAGCTTGCGCTGATCACTGTGCTTGGGCCCAGCAAGAAAGCCGCCAACCGTGTTGTCATGGAAATTTTCAGTGGCAAGTTACAACACCGAGACTGCTGCCATGCTCCTTCCATAAATCCACAGGGCTTGTACTCCTTTGGGCCAGCAGCAAGGGTTTGATGCTGCATGCCTGCGGGGGCACGGGGAAGGGTGGGGATGTCTCTGTGTAGATCAGTATCACCTGCTATGAGTCAATAACCATCACCCTCGTGGTTATGATTAGTTACTAGCAGTATATCTTAATAATGCAATATATGGACTCTGTGCTTAAATCCTGGCTCCTTCATTTACTACCTTGGCAAGTTATTTGGTGTGTTAAGCTTCAAGCTCCTCGTGTGTAAAGTGGGAATCATTTATGAGGTTAAACGAAATTATCCACGTGAAGACTTCATAATATTTGGCACATAGTAAGTGCTCAATTAATATTAGCTGCTATAACTATAACTAGTATGATTGTTGTGATTGAGAGGGATTATTGTTGTGATTTTACTTCAGAAAAGTTCAATGAGTTCAAAAGATAGACTGACCTCAGATCAATAGGCAAAATGTCCTATTCATACAGGTGAATCAGTACCTCCTCCATTTACATGAAAGACATTATCAAACATCTACCAGTTTCCAGACACTGGGCAAGAGGTTGAGAAAAAGAACATAAACCTACATGTCATTATAAGACCCATCATGATCCCAGCTGCGCAAGCTCATAGTCAGAGGATCTGGCTTCGGAAAAGAAGGGTTTTCATGTAGGTTCTGCAAATGCTTCTGTTTATTCTCTACTGGGTTAATAATGTTGCTTCTCAAAATTGCTGTAGTGGCTTTCTCCTCTGACAATTTACCTTTCTTCCTCTCAAAGACAATGATTGCTTCTGGTATTGTTTTTTTGTCATCGTTACTGGAGGCATAGCCTTGTATGAATTATGCCCAAATTCAGAGGAGTTCACTACTCTTGGACTAGAAGAATTAGCAAGGCATCGAAATGCCTAGGGCTGTCCTGAGAATTTCAAAACAGTGGCAGCAACACCCAGCTCCTGGATATAATACTATATTAAACCAATATCTTTGGGCCTTTTAACCTGCTGAAAGTTCCTTGAGTATTGTTTAAATAGAAATAAACTCTGGCTTCTTAAAAGAAATTGCAACTTATATCCCATCTGCTCCGTAGGACGAAGCAACTACCTTTTCTCCAGAGAAGGTGACATTTGATTCTTAAAGGTTAAATGTTTGGCAGAATCTTTTTAACAGAGAAAATAGTATGCGCCTAGGACAGATGCATGAGGGAATGAGCATGACATTGACTGGGGACAACTACAAGTCCAGAAAAGCCATACAGATTGGAAGAGAGGGAGTGGAGAAAGAGCAGTGTAAAATGCAGCTAGAGGCAGGTTTGGGGGAGATTGTGATGGATCTTGTTTTCCTGTTAAGGGTTTTAGTCCACAGGGTATATATTGGTTCGCAAAGAGGACTCCTGGATGCTGTTTCTCTTGATTTGTTTAGACACCCCTCTGTGCTGACTCAGAGTCAGCCTCACTTCTTGAATCCAATTGAGCCATTAGCGTTTCTTCCCGTGTAAATTAAGCCGATGCTGCTAGATAATGATTTCTCATGCCAATGTTAGCATTATGTGTTCCACAGCACTAGAGACGTGTTCTAATGACTGTTTAGGAGTGAAGATATATTGAGGTTCTACACCTAATATTTTCTGGGATCAAGGATGTTTAAAAAAACTGATTAGAGAATCTTGATGTCATTTCAACTCATTAGTTTTAATGACTCTTTCCATCCCTAAATTATGTGTCACCTTCCGGCAGATCACCAAACATATTCAGACATTTGCTTAGCTTTTTATTTAATGGTGAGCGTGCGATGCTTTTGACTTATGAAAGCGACATAGAACAAATATAATAAAGTCCCTGTCCTCAGAGACTCCAGTTTCCAAATAGAATTGGAGTGTGACTCAGCATCCTTTCTTATGTGTCGGGGCAGGGGTGTCATTTCTATTTCTATTTCAGTCAAGCAAGTCACATTTTCCATTCTTCCAGAAAAGTGGATATTCTGTGGGACTTGAATATGAGGGGTCAGTGACCTGGTAGAATTGGGAGAATAAGTTGACTCAATAGGACCAAAGAGAGTAAAGACAAAGTCTTTTCCCACCAGCTATGTATACGGCACTGTGGCTTCCAGTAGTTGGTGTTTCCGGTAGAGTGACAATAAGCATACACAGATAAAATAAATTAATCATAGAGTGGGTGGAATTTGTAGGTGAAACCAGAGTAAAGAGAAGGGGATGCTCTGGGTCTTTTTGAGAGACAGTCTGCCAGGAACAAAGGTTTGAAGGGGAGAAACAAACGAGAAATAAAGGAGATTGGATCTGCTGGGGAAGACTTTACAGTTAAGCTTTCAGTAGCACTTTAGCTTATAAAACACTGGCTTTTAAAAAATCATCAAGATGGCCTGGGGAGCTTCTAAAAATACGGATTCAGTTTACAGCCATGCCACCCTGAACGTGCCCGATCCCATCTGATTTTGGAAGCTAAGCAGGGTCGGGTCTAGTTAGTACTTGGATGGGAGACCACCTAGGAAGACCAGGTGCTGTAGGTGTAAAAAAAAAAAATACAGATTCAGAGGCCCTATCCCAGACCTACTGATTCAGAATCTCCAGGGATATTACCTAAGAATCAGTATTTTTCATGAGGTCTCCAGGGGATTCCAGCATTTTGCTCTGATGGGGACCAAAGATGCGGACAGTGTGCAATCCAGAGATCATGACAACATGACAGTGCTTGTGTTTGTCCTTTTGCAAAGGGAGAGGGTAAGCAAGAAAGCACATTTAGGAAAATGTTGCTATGGGCTCTTTATAACCAAAGTGTGGTCCTTGAGCCAGCAGAATGGGTATCACCTGAGAGCTTAATAGAAATACAGAATCTCAGGCACCATCCCAGACTTCCTGAATCAATCTGCATTTTAACAAGATCTCCAGAGATTTACATGTACATTAAAGACTGATAAGTGCTGATCTAGGCCTTAGGAAGATCTGGCAGAAAAGGTTAAGAAACCAGAGCTGGATCTGAGAACTGATAGGAGACTGGAATCTTCAATTCAGAATGAAACCAGCAGCTGGACCATCATGAAGCAGAATGAAGAACCACTGAATTAGGGCTTTTTGATATTCCTGATAATGGCTGGGAATTATCCCAGACTACATGACAGGTAAACTGTTTTTGCCGCAACACAAGAGTAAGAATCTCATTACAAATGTAGAAAAATAAACAAGGAAAAGCCCAAGATGGTGATATTTTTTTTTTTAAGACTCATGACTCAGAGAATAAAGAGCAAGAGCAAGAAGGCAGCCACTCTGGAAGGAAATGCTAAACCTGCTTTTAGGCATATTGAGTTCACTGTATGAACAAGGGAAAGCAAGGAAGGCAACAGAAATAAAAACTGGAGTCTGAAGGCAGAGAGGCTAATGATTAAGAGGACTGCCTGAGAATCAGAATGCCAAATGCCAAATAAATAGTTTAAACGTATAGAGAAAGGCTCACAGAGGGTCAAGTGATATCAGGCTTTGAGGAGAAGGTCATGTGGTGAAAGTCAGTGGGAACTGAGCATGATTTCAGCATTATGTTTGTGACAACACCGTGGAGAAGCTGCTGGAAAGATTGCAGCACCCCTTGCTTGAGAAGAATCAGAGATGTCAAATTGTAGTGCTGCAGCAGGAACAAAAGAGACAGGTGACTATATCCAGATCCTGTAAAGCTGGGAACCTGTCAAGTTGCCTTCTCTTCTCAACACTCTGTGACTTTTCATGGGGCTGGGAAACTTAGCAGAGAGATGGGGGGAGTCTACTGGAAGAAAGCATCAAGTTTCATTTTGAGCCACGCGAAGCTGCAGAAGTAAATGTGGATGCCCAGAGAAAGCCCAGAGTGGAGGACAAAACTCTTGGTCAGACCCAAGACTAAGAGAACAGCTGAGATGGTGGTTTTAAAATGTATCCATCAGTACTTAATATTCTTTTCTTCGAGAGGATTAATTTCTTTCCCCTTGTATGTGAGCTGCACTTAGTGACTGGCTCCTAACAAATAGATTGAGGCAACAATCAAAGTGCTTAACGTCTAGATTAGATGCCAAAGGATGCTGCAACTTCCTCTGTGCTCTCTCTCTGAGATCATTTGCTCTGGGGGAAGTCAACCAACATATAGTGAGGGCATTCAAGTGACCCTATGGACAGGTCCACACGGTAGGAAACTGGGGCCTCCTGTCTGCAGCTGTGTGAGTAAGTCCGTTTGAATGTAGATCCTCCAGCCCCGGTCAAGCCTTCAGATGACTGCAGCTCCAGCTGATGTCTTGACTACACTCTCAAGAGACTCTCTGAGCCAGAACCACCATCAAGCCACACCCAAATTCCTGACTCACAGAGACTTAATAAATGGT
The DNA here is from genome assembly GCF_014176215.1 of Rousettus aegyptiacus. Lineage (NCBI taxonomy): Eukaryota > Metazoa > Chordata > Mammalia > Chiroptera > Pteropodidae > Rousettus > Rousettus aegyptiacus. Next base: position 4,655,833 of record NW_023416312.1, on the reverse strand, counting down.
TTTTCTTTTAATCCATTGTTTTATGGTAATTTTTTATGCAGCAATAGATAATGGCTGGTAAGTAGAATGGTAGAGTTGGGGAGAAGAGAACACCACCAATAAGACAAATACGACAAGAAAGAAATACCAGAAAAGGCAAGTGCTAAAGCTGCAGTTAGACCTTGAGTGGGCAGATAGTGTGTGAGGGAAAAGAAAGTGGTCAAATCCAGACAAATTATGGAGACTAAAGTCCATTTGTTACTCAGTAAACACTAAAATTTCTTATCTGGATAAAATATATGTATTTTTAAAATATTACAAATGAGCTGAACTTTCTTACACAACCATATATCTGGAGATTAAACTATTTATATTACATTTACCCATTTGATAAGCAAGCTTGGGCAAATCAAATAAATTCAAATCAATTCAATGAACTTATTTACCACTAAATCGTTCTATGCCGCAGAGTCTCCATCCATAAAAATACAGGGGTATTTTCCCCTTGCCTATGCTCCACGACAACTGGGGGCATTAGTACTACCCAGGGGCACCTAAGTGAGAGAGTGGCACCTTCCCTCTACCCTCAGTCATCTCTCTTTCCAGCTCTTTCTCCCTCTCTCCTGGAAGAAAGTGATCAGTGCAGCCCTAGACCCCCCTGCAACACATCCCTGTATCATTTCTACTTCCCATTACAGATCTGACAAGACAACACGTTGCGGGGTGGATTCCTTTTTAAACATTTTATTTTGTAATAATAGTAAAAAGAGTTTCCTTTTGTTGACATCTACAAAATTAAGAAGTTAGCCTGAGTAAAATAATCTGATCTAAACTATAGACTTCATTCAGATTTCACCAGTCTTTCTGCTATTGTCATTACCTACTCCTGGCTCCAGTCTAAGATATCACACTGCATTTAGTCATCGTGATTCCTTAGTTTCCTCTTATGTGAGACAGTTTCTCAGACTTTCCTGTGTTTCGTGATCTTGACACTTTTGAAAAGTATTAGTCAGGTATTTTGTAGAACATCCCTCCATTGGGGGTTTGTCTGATCTCTTTTCATTTTGAGACTAGGAATATGAATCTTGGGGGGGGAAACATAGAGGCGAGGTGCTCTTCTCATCACATCATATCAAGGGGGAATGTATTAGTTGCTGCTGTAATAAATTACGATGAATTTAGTGCTTTAAAACAACAGAAATTTAGTCTCTTTCAATTCCGAAGGCCATAAGTCTGAAATGAGTCTTACGGGGCTAAAATCAAGATGTTGGCAAGCCTCGTTCCTCCAGGATGCTTCAGGGAAAATTGTTCCTTGCCTCTTCCGGCTCCTGGAGACTCCCAGCATTCCTTGGCTGGTGGCTGCATCACTCCAACATCTGCTTCTATTATCACATCGCCTTCTCTTCTTCCATAGTCAAATCTCTCTCTGCTCCCCTCTTATATAAGGACTCTTGGATTACACTGGGCCCACCCAGATACCGCAGGATCATCTCCCCATCTCGAGTACATCTGCATCCCTTTTGCCATGTAAGTTTTACCATACAATATAGTCACAGGTTCCAGGGATCGAGACCTGGGTATGACCAGGGACCATTGGGTAGGCAAATACAGGCTGCATGATATCCACATGATTTATCAGTAGTGAGTTACCTTGATCACTTGGTTAAAGTGGTGTTTGCCAGGATTTTCCACTGTAAAGTTATTATTCTTAATTACCATAAATATGACCATGCTCACACCTAAAGTAATGATGGTGACATTACTTAGCCATTCAACACCACTTGTATTAAGTGCTACTCCCTGCCAGACCCAGTTCTAGGCCCTAGAAATAAAAAAAGAACATGGTCCAACTTTTGAGGCATTAATTGCCTAACTAGGAAAACATTTTCAATTTCTTTATGTTTACAGATGGGCTTTCTTTCTAAACAATCTGGATCCTACTTAGGTGACGACCTTTGATTGTATAGAAAGTTTCAGGTCACGTGAAAATGGAAACTAATTTTCTTATAGTTTTTGGAGTATGATTGGACTTTCTGTGACTATTTCCCACTTTTATATGCTCTCTTGGATTTCACCCCCCTTCCCCCACAAAGTGGAGTATTATTCATGGGCAAACCAATAAAATTGCCATCAGGTTGCTCACAAGAAAATTTGGCTTTTATTTTGCTTCCAGATAGTTTTATAGGACAAAAATAATACACCATGTTCTTCTCTAAGGAAGATGCTAGGAAACCGGATTACCAGGAGATTTTTCTCCAGACGCCTCTATAGCACTTCAAAGTCAGAGTGGTTCCACAGGAACTCTCACTCAATATAAAAACCCCGTTATTTCTACTGCTTGGAGGAGGTTTGCCTTAAATTAACTTCAAGTCGTATCTGAAATATATATCCCATACCAGGTTCTTCAAGTCAAATAGTCTTAAAATGGAACAACCGAGAAATACACAGGGAATTTATCATTCTTATACTGTAGAATTCAAGTTTCCTTTCACCCTGCCACAATATAGTGCAGGCAGAATCTTACTCAAATTAACTATTGGTTGTTTGCCTTGGCTGAAGTCACTTTTAAACTCTCTATGCTTCCATTTTTCTTCATATGTAAAAAGGATTTAAATGACATTGAGGTTTTCTATCTTTATTTCATAGAGTTGTTCTGAGTTCAAATGAGATAACAAATTTGAAGGTATTTAAAACAATTTTAAGTTACTATGTAGTATTGTGAATTTTGGAGGTGTGGTAATGGTATTATAGTTAGGTTTTTAAAAGTCCTTATCTTTTAGAACATGGGTCAGCGTAATTTTTCTTAAAGGTCCAAATAGTAAATATTTTAGGCTCTGTGGACCATAGGGTCTCTGGAGAAAGCTGGCAACAGACAATGAATAGGCAAATGAGTAAGTATGGCTGCATTCCAAAATATTTTATTTATAAAAAAGGAGGTTGATTCATGGGCCAGAGTTCGCCAACCTCTGTTTCAGAGAAACTTACTGAAATTCTTAGGGATGAAATGATACGATAGCCAGGAGTTACTTTAAAATATATGGGAAGTAGAGAAGTGGGAAGGGGCAAAAATAAAGCAGGACTGGTCCTGAGCTGATAATTGTTGAAGACAGGCGAAGAGTATGAGGGAGTTCATGTTATGCATCTGTCTATTTTGTATCTTTTAAATCTCCCACAACTAAAAGCTTGTACAATGTTAAAAAATGGAATTTAGAGTTAACAGGATTAATAGCATCAACCAAGTAACTACATATGTATGTGTATCTGAGCCCTCGGCTGCCTCGCATAAAGTGATGCTTCACAGAAGGGTAACGCCATCATTCCAGCCGTTCAGATATGCATTTCTTTGGCTCCCCATCAATCCGGAGGCTGAAGATTGAAGTGTCATGGAGCCCATATGATTTTGGATGGCATTGATTTCAGACTGGCCATTGGACTGTCAGTCTACAAAAATGCCTCTAAGATGCAGTAGAAAAATGGACTGATTTTTTTTTTTTTTTTTACTACCTTCTCTCTCTCTCTCACATCCTTTCTCTTTCTTCTCCATGGCCATACAAGTATATTTTAAATTCTGCTTGTGTCCTACAGAAGCCAAAAATGGAGATCAATTTTTAGTCCAAATTCCTTTTTAAGACTAGGTGTGTTACACAGGGCTCTCTATCATGGATATCAGAGAAACTAGAAACGGCAATGCATTTATCCTTAATTTCCTATATGAAGTATATAGGCTCAAATGATTGTTCTAGACCCTTATACAAAAATCCTAGAGTCTTTTTATATCTCGGTGACAACTAAGTGTTCCATTCCCTACCACCATCTGAAAGCTACTACCAGCATTTACCTTCCTATTTTTTCTGAGCCAGATTTCTCTTTCTTTCCTTTAAATTACTAGATAATGAGTAATACTGAATCTATGGGAAGAAGTGAGGACAGAGGATCTAATAATACAAAGAGCCAACATTGCTTCTAGCTGTCTTACACGTGTTCCCTCATGAGGTCTTTACAATGACGCAATGATATAGTATTATTTACATCCCTTTTACAGATGAAGAAATGAGGTATAGGGAGGGGAAGAAACTGACCTGAATTTAGACGGCTAATAAGTGCGTTTCGGTAACTGGGTGCTTAATCACTATACCACACACCTCTCAGCAGGGTACAAAGGAGAGACAATCATACTCCAGAGTTCTCTGGGAGGTGAAATGGGCAAGCAGAAAAGAGAGAAAAGTGTATTGAAATGCAAGTAAATAGAAACCAGGAATAAATAATTAGGGAGCTGAAAAACTAGTAGGGGAAAAAAAAAATACAGAGCCCTGCAGCTGTGGTTTCTATTTCTTCCCTGGCAATGCTATCCTGTGTTTTTTTGTTTTTCTGTTTTTTGGTTTTTTGCTCTAGGGAAATAAACAGGATGTTCGGTTCCTGTCTCATGTCTACAGTCACATTTCTTTAATATCAAAGTAATTTAAGATGTAGAGTAGAGAGAAGAAACTCACTGGTTCCCAATGGTAACAAGACCTCAACTGTGCTTTCTCTTTCAATAAACAAGATGAAACATCCTCACGGAAACATGAAGGAAATTATGCACCATTTTGCTGAAATGGCTTCAGGGTGACTCTTAACAAGGAACATGCCCCTGTTTGCGATCTCATAGCAAAGAGGCGACTCGTAGGATCTGAGCAACTCCTGCATTATGCTCCGTTTCCCTCTTGCACACCTTATTCCCTGTCCTAATTCCATTTTTGTGTCCCTGTGCCAACAGTGAGGATGCCACCTTTCAAAACGAACAGCTAAATTGTTCTGTTGGGATTAGAAAGACCTCACTCCAGTCATTCAAAAACACCCACTCCTCATCCTCATTTGTAAATGTTCCTTTTGATGATTATGATCAACAATAGTCTTGGTCTTTGCATTTTGTACCATTGGAATCAATTCCTAAAACACATTCCCTTTCCTTAATCGAAGGGCTGAAAATGTGGGAACTCTGCCTTTGAGAAAAGGTTAGCCAATCCCCATCCCAAGGCTATGAGGCTGACTTAAGGGCAATGCATCATTATGGTTATAGCAAAGAAAGCCTAGTTGTCAAGCACCCAAAAAATATAAGGACAGAAAGTTAATAACTGAGCAGGCTGTAGCACACGATGATGTTTATGAACTTCTGAGGCATTTTGTTTGAGATCCAGTGACTTGGAATGGTCAGGGGAGCAGAACTCAATTAACAGCTTTTAAAAAACCTTTAATTAAAAAAATTGTTCAGGTGAAAACCATCAGATCAGAAAAAAGAATGGGGAGACACTTCTGTTACTAGGTGATTCAGAAGAAACACAAACTGTACTCTGCAGGAAAAATATCTTTCATCCTTCCTCAGAAACAAGTATGTACAAAAAGCAGTGTTAAAGCATTTCCTTACACGTAGCTGCTGCAGAGCCTAACCTGGACCCGTTGGACCCTTAAATTCTCACTGTGAGCTCTGGGTCCTTTCAGGAGTGTCGGTATGGGGGAACATGTGTAGGCAGGGGATGGGAGTTATAACTAGCATTTGCTGAGTATTCACTGTGTAGAGTTGATTTTCAACTCTATTAGGTAAGTACCATTATTCGCCCTATTTTAAAGATGAGGAAACCAAGGTCCAGAGAGATGTTATAACCCACCCAAGATTACATGATTTGTTGGTGCTAAAACAAACTCAGATTTCAAACTCAGGCAATCTGGCCCAGAGGCCATGCTCTTCATACCACTGAAGTTCCATGGGATTTGTAAATAAGAACTCTGGCTATCTAGAATCAAATATTTCCCAGGTTTCAAATATCCTCTTCTGCAGTCCCCAGCCAAAGACCCAGTATGGAGGGAACACTAGGACCTGGTCATTTTTTCCCAGTGGTATAGAAACAACAAAATTTCTTCCTAGTTCTCATTGCTTGCCATCCATGTATGCATCCCACTGTGGTGAGGAGCAAAGAACATGACTCTGAGCCATGCAAAATTGGTAAAAACAAGCAGTGCAACTCTCAATACCATTTTCCCCCATATGAGACATGCGACTTGGAGCAAGATTCACAACCTTTATGTATTTCTGTTTTATCATTGACAAAATAGGAATAATAATCTCTAACTCATAAGGTAGTCATGAGAATTAATGACGCATAGTGCTGCTCAGTAAACAGTGGTTCCCTTTCCCAAGATCATTGCCAAATTTTGTGCTTTTTTTTTTAGGTGAGGCAACCCTTGGTCGACATCACAGATTGCAAGGACCTTGTCAGTTTACAATCCCTTATTTTTTATTTTTTTACGCCTACGGCACCTGGTCTTCCTAGGTGGTCTCCCATCCAAGTAATAACCAGGCCCAACCCTACTTAGCTTCCGAGATCAGACGGGATCAGATTTGTTCAGAGTAGCATGGCCGTAGACTAAACTTTGTGGTTGATATTCAGTCAGCTCCATTATTGTCTCTTGAAATTAGCTAATTCCCATCTTTTATGGGAAGACTTGATTTTTCTCTATAAGCACACTGCCTTTATGTGACTATATAATATACAGTATAATATATAATAAAATTAAATGTCATAATCGATATACTTATTTTTTTGGACAAACTAAATGATTTGATGAGGAAGTTGATATATAAATTTGATTGAAAAAAGTAAATCTTATTAGTGAGTGGGGGAAATTTTGTGTAATTCATGACATGATAAGAGGAGATGTTACAGTTCTAATAAGGCATGGAATGGTAAAAGGATTGTTAATTGAATGTAACCCCTGGGTAATTTATGGCTATGAGAAAAAAAAACGCTAAGAAAATTTTTTTTTTAATTGCTGTAACATTTATTCACACATAGGCGAGTGCTCTCACCTATGTACTTTTTCATCTACCCACCCATTATTCACCCATCCCCCATTCATGCATCCATCTTTCGTATCCACCCATCGATTTATTATTCAGCCATTCATCTACCCATGTATCCATTCTTCCATTCACCTATCCATTCCATTGATTCACTAAAGGTAGTAACATTGCAGTAATATAAACACACATAAGAAATGGTCGTTACCATATGGGAACTTTGCATTTAATAGGGGAGAAAAGAAAATAAGAAGAAATATGAGAAAAATGTTCCTGAGAGTTGTATAATAAGTCTACAATAAGTCTACAAGTTTCCAAATCATGAGACATCACATCTGACTGAAGAGAAAGACAAAGTTCTTCAATAGAAGAAACAAAATTCACTTTAGACTTTGAAGTTTCTTGAAGAATTGTTAGGATACCAAAAACAAGAGAGTGACTTTCTAGCAAAGAAGTTGGTAGAGGAGGCAAGTGGTAACTCCGGGAATGGTGAATATTTTGGTTCAGCCAGATGATGGTGATAGAACATTAAACCTAAAAGGTATGTTGAGGGGTGGTTCATGGAAGTTCTGCAATAACAGTCTGGGAGATTTTGTGTTTTTTGGCAGGCAAGTGAAAACACTGAGATTTTTAAGTAGTAGACTGATATAGTCAAAGTTGCATGTGCCAAATATTTTAAGTTAATTTCAACTTTCTTTTAGCTATTCAATAGCTAAGATATAATAAACCAGAGGTTCCAAAATTTTCTAAGTTCACAGCATTCTGTGTCTCTGTAATTTTTTCATCAGATCCCTAGGCCAAAAGAAACACCTAACAGTTATATTTTTAAGTGGTTACGTCCAAATAACTTATTAAAATTTGTACCCTAACAACTTAGTAGCCATTTTAAAATATAATGCATATAAATAAAAAACATATTTTAAAATTTCATTCTTAAACGATGACAATTACTTCCCAGTGGGATGTGTGTGCCTGCTGGGCACTGTACAATTTCTCAAACCTTGGAATCAGACTGGTCGCCACCACCCTCATTTCCTGTTCTACACCGATTTTCATTTGGTATTTGTTGTTTACCACAGAAACTGCCGAACGTCCAGCTTCACAAAGACATCATGTTATCAAAAGCAATGTCACTAGATCTAATGCTGAAACCAAACTACATCAAGCTAGTAGTTTGCATACATATACAATGCATATATATATGAAATCAGCGTCTTGTACATTTTAAATATATACAATTTTATTTTTTAATTATTCCTCAGTAAAGATGGACATAAATAAATCAATTGATGATAGATAGATGATAGATTAGATAGATAGATAGATAGATAGATAGATAGATAGATAGATAGATAATCCTGCTGTACCCTTGTGAATATACTGCAGTGCCCCAGGGTAGGTACCTCAGGGTGCAGAACTTGGGAATTCAGTATTAAACCATTATCATTTGCCAGTGTGGGATGGCACTTCCACAAATGATTGGGGGAGGGCAGTGCTTTTCTACAAGGGTGAATCAAAATATCTGGGAGGTATATATAGTTTGTAAAACCATACCTAACAGAACATAAGTTTATATTTAGAAAATAAAAAATATTTTTTGGTTTGCATTTCCTCGGTTGGTGAATATATAAGAAGACGCTAATTTTCAGGAGAGTTCGGCATAAAAGTACAGCATTGGGACAGATGTGTCTCAGAAGTATGTTGTGGTTTAAAACGTCTAAGAAGGACTAAGCCAGATCCCTCACAGCAAAGCGGCAGCTAAGGAGAAAAGCATTTGTTAATGTGGGCTTTCCATTTTGTTTTTCTAGCCAAAGGGAAGCAAGGTACAGATTTCTCAAGTGAAAAGGAAAGCTGAAATTACACCTACATCTTCAGGGCCATGTTGCCAGTTTATCTCGGCAGGCGGAAAATGACCTTTGGGAATATGCACAAGCATTTAGCAGAAAGACTGTTTCTAAATGCGTTCTCAGCAAAATTAAATGGGTTTGCCATGCTCCAATTCAACTTAGCCATGCCCCATGAAACTGAGAAGTTTCCTATAAATTGCATTTTAGAAACCATTAAAAATGTCAAGGAATAATTTCTAAGGGGGGAAAAAAAGAGAAGTACAAAGCGAGTCACTAAAACGGGCTATTCATCATTAATCTTCCTTTCCTAATGGAAATAACTGACTCATACCTTTGCTGAGTTCCATTTTGGGCAACAATATTCTTTATGCTAAGTTGAGAATTTATCCTTCAAACAAAATATATGGGAGATAGATAGTCTTAGTTTTGGCCTTAACAGTGGTTCAAATATGTCTAGTGAATTTATATCTATAAGCTGATTTGCATAAGCATCCTCGGCCAAAGATAGAGGATGCTCTATCACTTAGAGAAGAGTCAAAAATGAGCTTGGAATATAGGTCTCTGGCCTGGCCCTATATGCTCATGTCTGACTCTCTGGAGAAATGGGATAACAAGAAAAACTTGGAACCCATTTTCATGAGAAATTCTGAATATGCGGGTCCAGGCATATTGTACTATAGCTCTGCTGAGCCTGTGAATGAAGGCTATAGGGAACCCGCTGTCACTTTGGCAACTGGAGGGTTCATAGTTTTGGGGTACTGGGACATCGGCGCTCTTCTCAAGGAGTTAGCCGTAGTGATGAACAGCACCAAGTAGCAGATATTCTTGAGGTGTTCATAGGGAAGAAGACGAGAAGGCTTCTCATGAGCCACCAACAAGGGATTTTGTAAAACCAGTGAAATCTAGACTTTTCTTTCTTAACATGACCACTTTTAGTACACACAGGTTGGAGAAATTGAGGTTGGCGTTGAATGAAACAGTACCACATTTAACATGCATCAATGTGTCATATACCTTTGCAGATAAAAATTATGGAAATCTATGAATGACTTTTAATTTGCGGATGGAAAATAAGAAAAATCTAGATAAAATAAAAGTAAGCGGTTGTGCAGTGTTGCATCATCTTGATGATTTACACTTCCAGAGAAATATTTTAAATATATCTATTATATGCTCCAGTGAGTGCCTGCCTGGTTAATGAGTAAAGCCCTGGGTTAGTGCGGAGGTGGGAGGCGGATCAGGAGACCTGATTTCTAGCTCCTTGATCGAGTCGTTATGTAGCTCGTTGACTTAGGCAAAATTTGCATGGATGATTAAATGACTGGCCCTATTCTTCACCGCATCCTCAATCCACACTCTTTGAAGGGCCTCACTATGGACAGAGAGTATTTCCCTGCCCCTTGACTTTGGGGTTCGCTATGTGACTTTGGTCAATGATGTGTGGGTGCAAATAACTGTTTCAGTTCCAAGTGTAGACCTTAAAGGTCTTCTGCACATTACTTGCTCTCTTGTGCCTCCACCATCGCCATAAATACAGCTTATTCTAGTTGGCCCACTGGTTGCAGGAAGATGAGAGTCATTTGGAGCAAACTAAAGCACCTAAAAGGTGAAACAGAATTGCCACACAAACCTAGATTGACCAAAACCCGAATCAGCAAATACCCAGAGATGCATTAGCTAAATACATGCTCATCGTAAGCTGCTAAGATTCTGCAGTTGTTTGTTATGCAGCTATAGCTGACTGACATATCTTGTCTTTCTAGGCTTCAGTTTCCCATCCATAAACTGAATAAGCTTATTATATCACTTCAGATCTCTTCTAGCTTTAACTCTTTTTTCCTAAAGCAAACTTTTCTTCATTTCTATGTGGCCGAATATGTTTCTTTATCTTTTCTTGTACTTCTAAAGCACACTGCTGCACCTGTGAGTCGGTATGTCAGTTCTGTATTTAATGACACTCACTGGGCAATAGAAAAGTCTTTAAACCATAACTAAAGAGCCACATGAAATGTGCAGAGATAGAGGCTCAGATAAACAGTATACATTTAATTTCTGACCTTCAAAGTAAAAGTTTCAGAAAGAGCCCCTCGTTTCTTTAATGAATGAAAACAAGTATGTCTCCTGGACAGATGGGTGTGAGAAGGAGAAAGGTCAGCATCTCCCAGACTCCTGAGAAGCATTTATATTTTTGGCTTACAGAATTCCAGCCAAAAGGATTCGATGAAGCTTTATCTTTGGAGACCAGCTATCATCAGAATCCTCCCTGGTAGAGTATCTCTACAGTCATTTTAAAAAATGTTTTTATTTTTATTTTTTTTAAAGATTTTTATTAAAGTATAGCTAACATACAATGGTACATCAGTTGCAGATGTACACCATACTTATCAACATTTATATACCTAAAGAAGTGATCACCGTGACATGTCCAGCAACCATCTGACACTGTACGAAGCTGTCACAAAGTTATTAGCTATATTCCCTGCGCCGTAGACTACAACCCATGACTTTCTTGCTTTATATCTGGAAGTTTGAACCTCTTATCCCCCTGTACCTTCCTCTCCCTTTTTTGATTTTTCCATTACGGTTGATATTCAATACTTATAGCCGTTTTTATAATAATTCTTGACAACATCGTATGATTTCTTTACATGGCAAAATAATAGTATTCAACTTCTTTAAATATGGAAAGTTAACTTTCTCCTTTTTTTTTTTCTTTTCTTTGTCGCATTAGAGGAAGCCTCAAAAACCTACTTCACTATCAGCACTGAAACTACAGGTGGAATGCAAACACAGAGCCGAGCTCTCCAGGCTACATATTTGGGTCATTAAACTCTATTGAGAAAGAAGACAGGAGATGGACAAGAGAGAAGGGTGTGTGTGTGTGTGTGTGTGTGTGTGTGTGTGTGTGTGTAGATAAACAGGGTACAGGGCTGAACCCTGAAAGGACTAGGGGTAGAACAAGATATAAAGTATGGTAGGCTGAAAAATGCACCCCCCCCCAAATATATCACATTCTAATCTCTGGAACGTTAAATATTACCTTATATAAAAACCAATTCATAATATATAGGCATTATATAATGGAATTTCACTTTCAAGAATAATGACCATGTAATTCCCATGTTCAACACAAAATTTCATGAAACCTGAAAAGAAGATCTTTGCAGATGGGACTAACTTAAGAATCTTGAGATGGAGAGATTATCTGAAATTATCAAGGTGGGCACTAAAAGACAATCATATGTATCCTTATAGGAGAGAGGTAGAGAGGAATTTGAGAGACAAAAGAGGAGAAGACGATGTGGACACAGAGGCAGAGACTGGAGTGATATGGCCACAAAACAAGAAAGCCAGCAGCCACCAGAAGTTGAGAGAGGCAAGGAAGAGAGGGAGGCCAGCCCTGCTGACGCCTTGATTTCGGCTCAGTGACACTGTCAAGATCCTTAACTCAATCACATCTGCAATGGTTTCCCCTCACTTTAGGTTCCCCAATCTCTAGAAATTATTTTGTTCTTACCTTCCAAATACTTGACATAGCTTCCTATATAGAAAAGAGAAAATAATTCTCTATATAATTATATATAATTCTCTCTCTCTGTGTCTCTGTGTGTCTCTCTCTGTCTCTCTGTCTCTTTGTCTCTCTCTCTCTCTCTCTATATATATATACACACACACATACATATACATATATATACATATACCCACATATATGTATATATATAATTCTCTAATATACATTGTGTATATATTTATTAAGTCATATTCATTAAGTCATATTTTCTCAAGCAAATTTAAGAATATAGGCATATATATTCATCAACTAGTGAAACTTTTGATGCAAAGATAAATTTACATCTTTCTTTTTTGAAGAGCCATTGCCCACGTCCAAGCCTAGAGACACTCAGGAGGAGATCTGGTATAATCTGGCCTTTTCCTATTGTTCCAGTGGCTCAGAACATTGCCTAGAAGCCAATTCAGTTCTGTGTGGTTTGTTTAAGGAAGATTAGAGTTCAGGCTGATCTCTTTTTATCTTCTTAATTGTCGGAGAGCACAGTGGGGTCCTGAGGCTGTCCCCCACCAAGCCTTCTGCTTCATGATCACTCCTCTTCTGCTTCTGAGCACTTTGTGGAAAGGAGAAGATCGGTGTCTAACAGAACCAGCTACTGCGTTATGGGTTTATTATTTTAGCCCCTTCTAAGCACTCAAATAAACCTTGGATACAAAGACGATTTGTCAAAGGTTAGAGAAAAAGCTCCATAAGCCATAAGTTGTCAATAAAATTCTATTGAATTCACCTCCTCATTCTTTTTCTGCTTGTCTTTAAAATCTCCAATTGATTTTTTTTTTTTTTTTTCAGAATTCACAGTGTCATCCAGCTAGGGCTGTTTGTAGTTTTTGGCAGGGAGTTCTCAGTGAAATAACAATTATTTGGTGCTGGTTTTGCAAATTCAGCAAGTAGACCACAAAAAAGGGAAACCTATCCCCCGCAGCTCTTCTGGGGACGTGTGTGTGTGTGTGTGTGTGTGTGTGTGTGTGTGTGTGTGTTTGGTCAAATTCATTTCTCGTGCTCACTGCCTTTTGATTGTGCACCTGCAGTTGATCATGTACTATATAACTCAGCTTTGCTTAATCTGATTGTACTTGACTGAAAATGAAAAGCAGTGTTTATACTATCTATTGAAGGGTTTGTAAGGGGAAACTGTTTAAAATTTTAGCAGATTGTTATAGTTAAAATGCAGGGCTTCTTTGCCTTATCACTGTTGAAATTTTGGGCTGAATAATTCCTTTTTGTGTGGGGGGGAAGAATGTCCTGTGCATTAGAGGATGTCTAGCGGTACCCCTGGATTTTATTCATTAGGTGCCAGTAGCACCCCTTCCCCATTTGGAATAATCAAAAATGAGCATTTTCCAATGTCCCCAAGGAATTAGGGGTTGAAAACCACTAGTTTAAACTGTAAATCCATTTTGAGAAAATTCTTGGAGCAATCTGAGGAGACCGTGATGAAAACTGTATTAGAAAGTGTTGTAGCCAGCCTCCAAGATGGCTCCCAAAAATCCAGCTTCCTAGTATTCACACCCTTAGGTAGTCCTCCTCTACACTGAATAGAGCTTGCCTGTGTTGTGTGACCAGTAGGATACTGTGGAACATGTTTTGAGCTATGTCGTAGGAGACAATACTTTCTTCCTTACCTTGGGGACAGTAGAGCCATGTCATTAGGAAAGTAAGCAGTGCTATGGAAAAGTGCACATGGCCAAGAGCCTCATGAGGAAGCCACCTTGGCAGTGGCTCCTCCATCCGCTGTTGAGCCAAGAGGTGACTATAGCCCTGGACAACGTCTTGACTGCAACCTCAGGAGAGGCCCTGAGCCAGAATCACACAACAAGCCCCTCCTGGATTCCTGATGTTCCGAAACTGATTATTCTTTATTATTGTTTTAAGCCTCTAAGTTTGGGGATAATTTGTTATACAACAATAGGTTACTAATAGAGAGAATTTTGAACAGATGAAAATCCAAGCAAAGAAAACATTTCTCTGTCTAGTAGTTTGTTTTTTTTTCAGTCAGAGAGGTTTCCTTTGCTCTAGTTAAACAAAATTTTCAGAGTAGAGTACTACTGATCATAGCATTACTAACAGAAGAAAGATAGAAAGCATATCAAGAGAATGAAACTAGAGTTTTCGTTGGCGAGAAGAAACAGAAAGCCTACTTTAACTGGCTAAATTTAGGGAGAAGCCTAATTTGTAAAATAATGGAATGAAGCAAATAAATCATGTCTTATCTTTGTAAATGTTGGCTGTTTATGTATTAATAGATTGGGTTCCACTTAAAATGTCATTATAGGATATTACAATACGAATCTATCTTTGTTTAAAAAATTAAAATAATCAGTTTATTCTGTGAAATTACGCCATCAAAGTTGTGTATCAGTTAGCTATTGTCACAATAATATTGCACCACAAACCACCTCAAAACCCAGGGATGTAAAGAAACAGGTATTTATCTCTCACTCATGTGCCCTAGGGTCTACTACAGTCTGGCTGATCTTGACTGGACTTAGCTCCAGGTTGTAGGTTCAGTTCATCTCTGCTTCACACGTCTCTCATTCTCCTTAGGACAGCAGCTTGTTCAAAGCATGCTCTTCTCATGGCCACGGCAGAAGTCCAAGAGTGTAGAACAGAAATATATGATATCTCTTAACGTCTTGACTCAGAACTAGTAGGCCGTCCCTTCTGCCCACATCCCACTGGCAAAAGCAAGTTATATGGCCAAGCTTAACATCACGGGGAAGGGAAGTACACTCTACCATCGAGGCTGGGAGAAATGGGGTAGGAAGAAATAAATAAATGTTAAATAATTGTCTAATCTATGGGTTGTATTTTTCTTTCTTTTTGTCCATTTCTGTACACATATTAATTTTCTAATATTGTAGACAAAAACTTGTTTCACAATTTGCAAGCATGACATGTTTCACAATTTACGAAGTTGATTAAATGTATTATAAGTCTCTACTTTCTATCACTTGTCTAACAGGTACAGTATTTTTTTCCTTTGGTTCACCAGGTGATCATATTAAAACATTGTGGGGGATGGTTTGGCTTACACCATGGCGGAGGTATTAATTTGGAATGCATTCAACTGTAAATATGAAACTCAATTTATAGTTGCTGAAACAGATAGTTTATTTTTCTCATATGACAAGCACTTTAAAGGAAGGCAATATTGGGTGGGTGATATCATCGAAGATCCAGGTTTTTATCTCTTTCTGCTCCATGATTGTTAGTGCATTGGTTTTTGTCTTCATGGTCATAGTACGGGTGGCGCGGTTCCATATGTCGAGGGTACATCCCAGACAGAGAGAAATGACAGAGGACCATGGCAGCTGACACAATCTCCTCTTGTGTTCAGAAAGCAAAACATTCCCAGATCCACCCTCAGTGCAGTTTCACTTATATTTCATTAGAAAATAAAGTTTCAAGC
This sequence comes from Rousettus aegyptiacus, assembly GCF_014176215.1. Lineage (NCBI taxonomy): Eukaryota > Metazoa > Chordata > Mammalia > Chiroptera > Pteropodidae > Rousettus > Rousettus aegyptiacus. The sequence continues at coordinate 4,640,195 of NW_023416312.1, read as the reverse complement.
ATTATAGCCTTTAGTTATTATTTTTTAAAGGCAAAGGTGAATGCTGTTGAAAAGGGGTGTTGAGTCAATCTACAGTCTCTACCACGAGGAGACACACATGATCCCTCTCCCCACATGCCCCTATCTCTAAGCAGTCCTGATCTTCAGGTATCTACTTGTAACACAATATATATCTCATGGGTACCCCCTGACAAAATGATAACCTTGAACCTAGGCTTCTGTTCCACTTAGGAACTTGTCCATCTGAGCTTTTCATCAGGACACATAGAAATTAATTCTGAGTCTTCTGGCTCGATTTAGAAGTTCTGGTATTTTCAAGCAATGCTATAACTTTTACTAATTTAAAAAATACCAGGCAACGCTATTATTTTAAATTTGTATCCTTGGGCAAGTAACTTAACTACTTCGATCTTATTTAAAACACGAAACAAAACAAAAACAAAAACACTGTCTTGTTGTGATGATAATAGGCCACGTTTGAAAAGAACTTCGTTTGAAAAGAACTTCGCACTTTGCCTGGCACTTAGTAGTTGTTACTTGTAGCCAAATGCATTCTTAATTGATATACTCGGGGTGCTTTCGGCCTCATCATCTACTGCAATGTTTCCAGGTAACACTCTGATGAACCGAAGAGGTAAGATGTACTGTCAAAAAAGGAATACTGTGAAATTTTATAATCAGCAGCTGATATCGTACCATTATTGTTTCAAGATACTTCAACTCATTCTAATCTGCAGTTCAGCCTCCTTTAAATATTTGGTGGCTTTGCAAACAGTTCCAGAGCGTGATAAGGCTACCAATACCATGTCCAGAGCCTCTACCCAGTATTGCTTTCATCAGGCTGCCAAGTCTATTGCATTGCATATCAGGCTTCTAGAATAGTCATATGGAAAGAGGATGGGTGAATGGGACTTTTGAAAATATGAAGGCGAAATGCAGACTAATAGAAAATATCATACCTGAAACAAAACCTCTAGGCCAAATAGAAATTGGACTCCTTCCCTTCCTGGCCCCTGATCACCAAAGCTCCTTTCTGCTCCCCCTTAGGGCTGAGATAGGGCGCTGGAGAGAGCAAGACAGTTTCTGCTTGTGCCACCTTTTTGTAGAAATAGAAGCATTTGCTTTTTTCTTTCTCTCTTATTCCTCAAATTCACCAGTTACCACACTTAGGCATATGTTATTTTCCACTCACGGCTCTAATTGGGATTTGGGTCCAATTGCTCACCTAAAAATTTAACTAGATCAAGAATCAATTAGACTATTCAGTCACTAATTGCATGTGACATTAACCCAGATAAATAGACACATGACCTGGTTATAAACTCATTGGTAGGTGGAGTGTTCTTGTTGAATTTCCCTCAATCTCACACACTGGAAGTAATCATAGGTTCTCTCCCTTTATCTACGAAAGATAACCTCAGTAATTTGGGGATGAAGAGAAAGCAACCATCAAAAATTTTAAAGGGAATTATTTCTTCCTATTGTTATTACCTCGAATGTGAGAGGGTTTAACTTTAATGACAGTCCTCAAGTAGAAGGTGTCATTTAAAATTTTTCATTCTGCACATACTTCCATGTTTAGATTAATTTGCATAATCTCTGAGTAGGTACGTGGATACCTATATTGCTCTCTTGTCAACTGAAAGGCATAAAGAAAATGGTGACATTGGTGGCGGTGGGGTTTTCTAAGTGTCATTAGCACCTAAACAAGGGAGAGGACAATTCTGACACTTCAGTAAGGTTTACCTAGACCCTGGATTCGCTTAAATTATCAAAAAAGACTGGGGCTTGAGAGTGCCTTAACAATCATACCCTTATTATAGAGACAGTTGTTTGTTTAGTGTTTGTATATATGCATATCAAACGAAGAGAGCTCTGATGTGTGCGATACCTACACCCACAGGTTCAGTGCTGTTAGGGTGTCCACATAGAGGAGACTTGCCTAAATCATACCTAAAAAAAATTGATGTGAACATTGCATTCCACTCCACCAATAGGGATATGCCCCAATGCCAATCACCCTGGAAAAGGTAAGACATCGCCTTAATGCCATGCTAATAGCTCATATAAACAGTACGTCATGTTGATACAAATGTTCTTTAAGAGCGATGCTTGATGGAGGAGAGTTAAGGGAGCATGAGAATGTTGGGTACATGAAGTAAAATGGGGAATGAAAAGAGGAAGGAATGGAGCAAAGACAGGGGAAACTGGGGAAAGATGAAGCCAAAGCAGCCATGGAACCAGTCTGCCTGGCTGCTCCTGAATCCCAACGAAGCATAAATATCTTTGACGTGAAACCAATGGTTTTCAAAGTGTGCTTTCCAGACCAGCAGCAGTGGCATCACTGAAGAACTTGCCTGGGCCCCACTCTAGACTCACCGAATCAGAAACGCCCCCTGCAGGTGTCGCTAATAATGTACACTCAAGTTTGAGGACCGCCATATACTAAATGTTATCAGTGATGTCCATCTGGGTGTGAACGAGTTCCTATTAGACCATGGACATCTCAAGGGCTATGACCAGGGATCACCAAGGCATCTCCAGCACTGAAGCAGGCTGGCATAAAGCCACTTGGTATATATTGCTTGAATCCATAAGTTATTTTTGTTTGAGGACAGGTAAGTCTATTTCATATCAGCAAAAATTTAATACAGTAATACCAAGTTGGAAAGAATAAAGGAGAAGGAAGTATTGAAAATGGAGTAAATGAGAAGAATAGCAGTTCCACAGTTGGGTTGGGCCAGCGCTGTTTCTTTCTGTTTAGGAAAACAACAACAACAACAACAATAACAACATACTCAGGTGTATCACTTTAAAAGTAGGTTCCAAGTATTACAGAAATATTTGCAACATCTTCTCTCCTCTTTATTTTTCACTTGGGCAACAGGTTAAAATAGCAGTCATCTCTCATGATGTGGGTGGACCAATATTTCAGATTCAATACCCTTTGTACAGGATGATGCTCCATTCACAGAAAACATTAATTTACATGAGAAACAGTAATAATGCCTGACAGATTTTTGAAGTAAATATTGTCCCATTAGGTATTCGCTTTAAATAGTTTTCTCAAGATTTTCATATTCGGAGTTCAAAAAAAGCAAATAAAATATTCTTGGTCGGTTATATTTTAGACTCTTGTGACAGCCTGGTGAAGTGTGGCTGGCTGACCATTGTCAAGGTCGTCATCTAGGGCAGAGGTTCTCAACCAGGGTGATTCTGTCTCCCAGGGGATTTTGGCTGTCAGAACTGGGAGGGAGGCTGCTAAATGTCCTTCAAGGCACTGGATACAGCTCCTCCACTATGACGAAATATCCAGCGCCAAGTGTCAATAATGACATAGTAGAAAAATATCGGTCAGAAACAAGAGGCTCTGCTCCCTAGAGGAGGGGAACCATATAATTTATCATCTAAACCAGGACATGCTTGAGATCAAAAGGGGATGATGCTATTAGTAGTTATGCCAGGATAACAGACATAAACAGGGGCAGTCTCAGGCAAAGCCCCTGGTCCCTGCACCTAATGACTATGTGAACCTGGGCAAACAGCATCCTCATCTGTAAACTGAAGTGATAAGATTAGCCCCCGGGTCTCTTCAGGCTTCTAAGGATATAAGCCCTTAGTGTCTCAGGCATACATTCTTTTTTATATGTCACCTTTGTCAGTCCATCAACTCTTCCAGAGTAGGCCTCTGTCCTATTTATTTTTCTGTCTCTTTTACGCTCTTAACACGAGCCCTGCAGAAATAATGCTTTTTGAACCATATACTTTCCGGCAGATTTACAACTTCCCACACCAGCAAAATGTTAACATGAAAGATTTTAAAAACAAACATATTTTGGTCATACTTCTCCATGGGGAAGGCGGATGGGGTTTGACTTTCCCTTTCTGAGTTATTACTGTGACCATATAGTTTATCTTCTAACCTCTGACACTTTTGAGAGCAGAAGGGAATGCTATTAATAACTACACCAGGACAATAGGCATGAACTGGGAGGTACGAGTGCCCTAACCAGTATGAATGTCATTAGAATTCAAACTGTTCACTAAACACACGCATGTGACTGGCAGACATATTATAACTGCTGACCTCAATTATAGGGCCTCCGTGAAGATAAAACACAGCTAATTCCTCTCATCCACTGGAAACTGTTTGAATCTTTCCTTCATTCTTGCAAAGCCCAGAGCTCACCTTTCCCCACACATATTCCGCATTACACTAGCTGACCTTTTAAGCAAATGGAAAAAGTCCAGGAGCTCGGCTCACATTAATCTCACTGAGTTTTAGCCCATTCCTCAGCTCATAGGTTTGGACAGCACATCATTTAGAGAATGCCAGGGCCCTTCGTGATTCACGTGGGCGGGTGAGGAAAGGGAGGGCTCTCGTTCTGTCATCTCTCTCCTGAAAAAAATGGCAAAGCGTTTCTCTCACCGGCGGAGGTTGGGAGGTGAAAACAGACTCCTCCCATTTACTTATAGACCTGTTTCCCTCTTTCAAAGTGTCCTCGTGAGTATTACTTACCTCTCTATCTCAAGATCTTACGCAAAGTGCGTGTTTAATATATGTTGATTGAATGAATGGATGGATGGATGAGCCATTGAGAAATCCACTTGTCTCCAGTATGGATAGAGATCAATGCTGTACCCCGTAACAGTCTTGGGACTAAATACTTGAGCTGGACAGTCCCTTTCTTACCTCTCCTCTCTTGTCTTTACCTCCTTCACCAGATTGTCAGGCCTTGCACAAGCCACGTAGCATTCCAGCTCTTTGCCACTTGTTTGAGGCAGAGAAACCAATTTGATGAAAGTCCATTCCCACTTCTGGATATTTATGTGAAGAAAACAAAAACATTAACTCAAAAAGATATCCACACCTCTGTGTTCATTGCAGCATCATTTACAATGGTCAAAATACGGAAGCAACGTAAGTGTGCACTGATGGATGAATGGATAAAGAAGATGTAGTGTATACAATTGATCCTTGATCAATGCAGGAATTAGGGGTGCTGACACCTCCCACACAGTTGAAAATCTGTGTATAACTTTTTAAAAAATTAATTAATTTATTTAAATTAGTTTCAAGTATACAATACATTGGTTAGACATTTATATAGTTTATAAAATGATCCTCCTAACTGCTCCTTCTCTTCTCTGGCTCTCCACCTAGCCATTACCTTACTGCTGACTGCATTCCCTATGCCGTGCTCCCCATCCCCGTGACCATCTATCAACTACTGATTTGCACTTCTTTAACCCTTTACCCCATTCTCCCAGGCCCTCAATACCTGCTCTCTTCTGTCCGTTGCCAGGTCATGTAACTTTTGACTCCTCAAAAACTTAACTACTAGCAGCCAATTGTATATTACTGTGTATATTTTATTGTAATAAATGATAAAACAGATTAGTAGCTACATCTATTTTATGCATTCATGACATACCTTTTCCTTAATTTTTTTCTTTTGATATTTCGAGGTTATGTGGTTCATCTGCAAGTTCTTTTCAAATTGTCAGAAATCTCAAAAAAAATTCCTATATATATATATATATATATATTTTTTTTTTTTTAAATTTGTATCGAAGTGGCCTCATGCACTTCAACCTGTGCTGTTCAAGGGTCAACTGTACATACAATGCAATATTATTCAGTCATGAAAAGAAGAAACTCTTACTATTTCTGAGAACGCGAGTGAAACTTGAGGGCATTGTGCTAAGTGAAATCAGTCAGACAGAGAAAGACAAATACTGTATGATCTCACTTATATGTGGAAACTAAAAAGAAAAACAAACAAACTCAAAGATACAGAGAAGGGGGGTGGGCAACATGGGCAAAGGGGATCCAAAGGTACAAACTTCCAGTTATAATTTAAATAAGTCTTAGGGATGTAATATACAGCATGATGATTATAGTTAATAATACTGTATTGTACATTTGTCAACTACATTTCAATAAAAAAAAAAAAGAAAGGAAATGCCATACTCTCCATCTAAAATTACAATGAGCTGATGTCTACAGAGGGGTTTCTCAGCTGTAAAATACCATGATCACAGCAATTACCATCATTAAAATTATTTCAGTTTGCTGGTGTCAGGTAACCTTTGTAAAATGCTATTTTCTGAGCAGAGGAAATGAAGCTAGAAGGTTGGAAAGTTCCGTGCACTGGTAGTGATGATGCGTGGTCTTCTCTGCGGACCTGGGCCTTTTATGCACAGCTTCTCACATGCAATGCGTCGTTCTTCTTGCATCTTCATTCCCTAAATGCAGATGGAGAACTTTGTTTATTCTGGGCACTGTGCTACATGCAAGGACTACAAAGTGACTAAGTAGTCAGGACCACTATCCTGCTTCCGAAGTCATGGTATTCGAAATTGAACTGCCATGTCACTTAAGAGAAGTTTGAAAAACCGTGTAATCTTCTCAACCATTATTCAGCGTATATCTCAAGTTTTTCATCATAAGTTTAAATATTTATAAAGGTTAGAATTACCAATGATTATAAGTATGAAAATTTAAAAACAGATACATCGCTCATTTAAATGTATCTGACAGAATCTAAATACCCTTTGATACCTATCATTATTCATTTTTTTCATATAGAAAGAAATTTTGTAGTATTTCTTTTCTTTTTCAATCTAATATTTTCATTCTACTTCTTCCACAAAATGTTATCCTAATGAAATTTATTTTTATGTTTGAAAGACTCTTGTCATTCTCTCTCTCTCTCTCTTTCACACACACACACCCACACACACACACACACACACACACACACAAACACACACACACACAAACACACAAACACACACACACACACACACACACACACACACACACACACACCACACACTTTTTCCCATGTGAACATCCAGTTCAACTTTTTTACCAAAGTATAGTTCAGCCATGGATGGCGCTGTTGGGTTCAAACCCCAGCTCTACTGTGTAATAGCTGTGCCTCTGGGTAAGTTATTTATCCTCTATGAACTTCAATTTCCTCTTCCATAATATTTGGGAAATTAATATTCCCTACTTTGTAAGGTTGTTGAAAGCATGAAATGAATCGATGTATGAAAATGCTTATTCCAGTGCTTGGCATATAGTAAGCATTTATTAGATGATGGTACATTATTAATCTACCATGCAAAATACCTCTTCACTCACAATATGAGAATGACCCTGCACATTTTCTTCCATATGTACTAGATCCATAATATTTTGTCAAACCCTACTTTTTTACTCCTAGAGCCCCTAACAAATCACCAATTTGCCAGGGATTCTTTTTCCAAAAGTATCTCAAAATTTGATGAATGAGCAAATTACTACTTCTCTCCTGACTGTCTGCCCATTGCCAGGACGAATGGCCAAATTTCTTAATGTAAAAACACTAGAAACTAGAGCTTTCTGACCATTCTAACAAGCTATGAGGAAATGATAAACTATCATGCACATTTTCCCCACATGTTATTTGTAAGTCACACTGTAGCTTTAAATTGTTTTAAGATGATTCATAGCTAATCCTTAATTAAAAGTCACATCGAATGTGATCAATGCATGCTATTTTCTGGTAATCCTAGTAGCTTAGAATAACCTTTCAAGTGAACCTTTGCTAGTAACAGTGATCGTTTCTTGGTTTCCTTAGGAACACATCCAAGGGAAATAAATGCATATGATAAAAAGAAAAACAGAGTGGCCAGGGTGTGGAGCACCTGGAACTCTCACACATGGTTGGGAGGGGTATAAAATGGTACAATTACATTGGAGAATGTTTTTAGCAGTTCCTTATTCAGTTAAAATCTACCTATCTTATGACTAAGCAATTACATTCTCAGATATTTACTCAAGAGGAACACAGCCATATGTTCACTGAAAGATTTGTACAAGAATATTTACTCTGCTTTATGGCCAACAACTCAAATGTTCACCAACAGGAGAATGGATAAAGAGATGGTCATATATGTATGTAATGGAATACAACTCAGCAATAAAACAGGGTGAACCGCGGATATACACAAAAGCATGGATGAATCTCAACAACAATATGTTAAGTGAAAGAAGCCAGATATAAATGAGCACATAGTATATAGTTCCATTTTTATGAAGTTCTAGAATCTGTGTTAATAGAAATCAAAATAGTGATTACCTATGGAGAGGGGACATTGATTGTAAAGGATTACAAAAAACTTTATGGGGTGATGGAAAGTTCTGTCTTAAATGAGGAGGAAGTTTCACGGATGCATATCTTTGTCAAAACTTATCAAACACTACACTTAATATCTGAGTCATTAAAGGTAAATTATACTTTACTGTAAAAGAATATTGAAGAAAAAAATGATAGCATGCAAACTTACAGTTGTAAGGGAGCTTGAAGATCATTTTACCTTAACCGCTTCCATTTCAGTGCCCCCAAATTCCATATAACAGCTCAGGTGGATGACCACTAAGCTTCAGCTAGGAGAAACATAAAATTATAGCCAGTCTATTCTACCTTCAGGCTGAATCACACTGCTGGCTCATGTTGGGCTTGCATTTAACTAAACTTTTGCCCCCACCAGCTAGAACTTGTCATGTGAACACTTGTCAACCCTGAATGCTGTCATCCAGTTGTTCATATCTTAACATCATTAATATTTACACTAAGCATCACTTTCTTCAGTGTCTTTAGAATTCCTCATCTATACGCCACCAATGGCCCTTGGAGTAGATTATCTTAGACAACTTTAGGAAATTTGGGGTGTAAGATTAGTCCCACATAGACATATTCTACGAATATGCCAGGAAAGAACTGCAGTCCAACACAAGAGACACGCATCAGAACAAGAAAGCAGGCTACATAACTCGTGTAGGAAGCCTTATAATTAGACTGTTGTACTTGATGAAACCAGGGTTGGGAACAGAGCTCAAAATCATGACTGATGGGGATGTTTCTTTCCTCTCTCTTGAGAGGTTACAGCATTAGGTTACACCCAGGCTGCAGCTGTAGGAATGAAGGGAGAGCAGTGACCTCCCCTCCATGACTGGACTTGAAGGTCCAGGAAAAGACAAACAATCCCATGAACGGGGTGGGGGGAGCACTGTTGTCCACAAGGAAAAAGAAAATACGACTACATTCCCAGGAAATGATACAATTGAATCAATCCTCTCCTTCAGAAATATAAAATGTTTAACTTCTCTGATTTTTGTTTTTTTTTGTTTTGTTTCCAAATAAGACAGGGCAAAAACTTTATTGAATACACACAAATGAATATTAAAATTCTATTAATTTCTCACTATGACCCTATAGATAAGGAGGAAAGAGAAAGGAAATGGTTAAAGAGATACCCCAAAGATGAGCCACATACCAATGGGAAAGATTTGCACATTTCCATATTTCGCACCTCCCAAATACTAATAGCACCCATTTATCGAATGCTAACTATTTCCCAGTCACTGTGCCAAGCAGCTCAGGACTTTCTTTGATAAATCCTACTATTACTCCCATTTTACAGGTGAGGAAACTGAAGCTTAGAGAGATTAAATAACTATAACATATATGTATATAGGGAATATATAGGGAAGAGTAGGGCTGCAGTTTGAACCCAGATAGTTTACCTACAGAGCCTGAACTTTCTACCACCACATTATACTACTCACAGGCCCTGATCTCCAATACATCTCCATTATGGGGAACACTAACGTCTCACTCAAAGATCTGCAAGGAAAAATCCAACTAAAAACTCAATCTCTCAGAGCAAAAGAAAGTATCTCAAAGTAAGTCTTTAACCTTTACACATACCCATGGACATATGGCAAACAACAAAAGGGAATCAAGAAGACTGTTGAAAATTACAAGTTCTACTGAAAGTAAAATAAAAGAGCTATAGCATTTTCATCTTAATCCTTTTTTCTGGGTTTCTGTTAGGTTAGAATTGTCAAGTAATAATTTATTTTAAATTCAAAACTGGCACAGACTTTAAAGTTAAATGAATCCAAACTAAGGGGGGCGGGGAAAAAAAGGCACCCAGCTGGCGAATTCCTCAGATCAGCTCTTTGTTGTGCATTATTTCATTCCTGGTATGTCTTTCCGATGATCACATTTGCATCACTGAGGATGGCACTGTCAGGACTCCCTGTCTAACATTAGTGACTAAGTGCTCCAGCTATTTAACTGGGATTCTTCTCCATTTGCTAAAAGACTAAGAAAGACTTTCACATTACATTTTATTTTAAAATTATTTTTCCTCAAAGGCCATGATACTTCTCCATAAATATTCTGACTTTCAAATCATGGTTTATCAAATAATAATATTTTAAATGTTAAAAATGAGGCTCTCATACAAATATAAAGCGAACACGTGCCACAGATGTATTAATCTCATTAATCAGAGAATAGCAAGTTAGTAAATTTGGTTCGAAGGAGAATGTCAGGGACTTGAGTATATATATAGGCACTGAAAGAAGGAATGCAGGAATAAGATGACTAAATTAGATACAAAAGTAATGTCTTATGGAGGAAAACTGTAACCTTTGGAGTTACCTGTTTTACTGGAGAAAAATTATTTGCATCTCAACCAGACCAAAAAAGGTTCAAGTCATCATATAACCTTTCAGGGGTTGAGCCCTAATCAAAAGCAAATAGTAAATCAAATGAAGGTACATTTCCATCTAGGATTAAACAATCCTTGGATGGGTCTGTTAGGAAAAGCTCCCATATGGCACCAAAAGGACATGCAGTCATCCTTCTACCTTATTGCCAAGTTTTAGATAACTTTTCTGAACAGATTTTATATCTAAAAAGTATTCGATTGGCAATAGGCATAGAATTTCACGGTTTCACAGTCTTAAAAATTCCCATGAGCAAAAGTATTCTTTGTAGGACTGACTGTGATTTATGACTCCTAACTTCCAGCCTGACCCCTGGCAATCAACTTATTCTAGACAATGTCAGGCAAATTCACTCCAATCCTGTGACTCCATCAACACGTTTGGTATTATTAATGGAATCCCAGTCTACTTCCGAGCACCCTCACCTCTCTTCCCTGATACTAATTCCAAAGCCTGCAGGATACTGTGAGAAAGTACAGCCAAGTGTCTTCAGTGAGGAGGATACCATCTACTTTTGTGTCGCCCCACCTTTAAGTTCCTCTGTGTTCATCGTTGATGTCTTGTTATCTGTTCTTTCTAGAGGGACAATTAAGCTTGGGAGCTGGTACATACAGTCCTGCCGACACGGTGCCTTCTCCCAATTTACTTTTACCACCAAGCAGGCTTGTGTGGCTCAGAAATGCTTCATGAAGGACAGCATATTTGACCTAGCCCTTGAAGTATGTGTAGGACTTTGAAGCATGGAAAGAATAGTTAAGGGTATTCCAAGCAGGTATAATAAGGCGAGCAAAGGCAGAATGTGGGAACAAGAATGCAGCGACTATGGCTTGACTAGAACCAGGGTTTGGGGATGTGAGAAATAAGAGTGACAAGCAGGGGTTATGGGTTATATGACATAGTAGAAGGTAACGTTTGTTAAGTACCTACTATATGTTAGGCACTTTCAAGACTCATTTTGCAATGTCAATTATAAATATTATTCCCTAGTCTACAAATCAACATGTTAGAGAGAGATCTTCCATGATTAAAATATAGAAGCAGAGTATGCCTTTTCTTAAGATTATATGCCTTCCATTTCCTTTATTAATAAACCACTATCAAATGTCAACTGTTTATAAATTTGGCTTGAGAATGGCCTCAGCTGAAAATTACACACAATCTATTCTCCGATGCTTGGGTCTTACATGACAAATCATGCCTAAAATTGATATAGCCATCACAATAATCATCCTAGCTAATGTTTACTGAGAAATTATTATGTGCCAGGCAGATTCTAAGTAGTTTATGTGTATTATCCCCTTTGATCCCCACGACAGCCCTATGAAGTAAGCACTACAATTAATTTCCATTTTGTAGAAAAGGAGTCTATGAAATGAAGACATAAGTAATAGAGACAAGGTCATAGAGTGGGTAAATGGTGGCACTAGGATTTGAATCCAGGCCTCTGACTCTACCTTGAAGAGAAATCTGTGAAAGAAAGCCTGATGCAATGACTACATGATAATCGTGGCCTTTCCAGGACTTAAAGTTTAATATGCGCCTCTCTCACTGCACTCTCGCGCCATCTTACCTCTGTCCTCCCAGTCTAACCAGAAGCCAAGAACCAACATGCTGATGGAATTGCTTTAGCTAAAAAAAATAAACTAACAATAGCATTAGAAAAGTCAGAACATCTCAATCAAATATGGTGATGAAGTAGAGGGTAAAGGAATGAAGAGACCAGAAAAGGACAGTGGACACGCTGTTTAGGCTCGGATTCTGGAACCAATCAATCTTCCTGAGTTCAAAACCCAGCTTCATCACTTACTAGTTATGTGATCTTGAATAAGTTACTTAACCTCTCTGTGCTTTAGTTTCCCCATCTATAAAATGGGGATGATATACCCCAACTGAAGTTCCTTATAAGGATTAAGTGAGTGAATATTTGTAAGGCATGTAGAACAGTACCCAGCATATACTAAGCATATAATAAAATAAATCAGAGAAATTGCAGGTGGGCCAATCATAGCCCTCGTTCATGGCTAGAATCACACTGAGATGTTTCAAAACATATAAAATAGAGAAACAAATGCAAGACTATATTAGCAGCTCCTCTACAGAAAGCAGATAGGGTTTCAAAACCTTTGATCACAAAGCTACATCAAGGGTAGCAACTGGCATATGTTGGGCGTAGGCATAATTACCTTGCTTTGGTTCTAGCACATCAGCATTGACATGTATCATAGTGTGTGTCTTTAAGGTTCAACAACAGAAGAACTTCTGAGTACAAGTCTTCAATAAAGAGAGATGAATATCGCCCCCAAAGTAATTCGATTTTCCTAGTGGGTGATCCATTCATTGTGCTCACTAAAAATGGCCAGTAGCCACATCAGATAATATTTCTCAGGAATGGGAATTATCCCTATTTGGATAACATCCCACCAAAATTATGTAGTGGAAGTCATAAAATTGCAGGGTTGTATATATCTCATTAGGAAATTGGACAGGGACAAGATTGGTAGGCTGAGTTAAACCAGTTTATCTAGATCCTCCTATTTCTTTTCTCCTGAAGATTTCTGCCTCCTATACCAGCTAAGTTCCGTCATTTCCATTTCAGGGACTTTTTTTTTTTTTTTCGTGAGCCTCACTGTGACATTGTTTTATCAAGGAACAGACTTGACAGATAATGACTTGCATAGCTGGATGCTTAGACAAGTCCAGAACAATACATGATAAAAGTATGTGTCCTTTGACACCTTGCAGAGTTGTTCTGGTGCTCTGCTACCATTATTTATCTTTTATTTCCTTTTCAGTGGTTATTTCCACTGCTTTTCTTCATCAATTCCTTTGTTCCCAGATCATTACTGAAAGGCAACTCTTCCATCTCATGCAAAGAAATAGGTTCTAACAGGTATAATTGTAGACTGTTGGGGAAAGGAGGTTGATAAAAACCAAGTTAATTTTTAGTTCAATTCAATTTGTCTAAATTCAATTTAACATTTTAAACAACATAGTTGTTGTGACAAACAAGCAAAATATTCCAGCAATATTTAAAATGTGTGTAATTAGTAGCACTATTTTCTCAAGTTATTCTTTTTTTTCTTAAAACACAGATTTTGCTGTTAAAAATATTTTCTACATCTTTCAATATGATATTCTTATCTCAGGGCCAAAATCATCTTCAATACTTTGATTTTACAATATATCAATTGGCAAATGAAGGCAGATTCATTTTTCAGACTAGTTACTGATTAGAAATGCATCTACTTTTCCCTCAGGCTCTATGTTGTCCCCTTTCTTTCCCCTTTCTCTTTACAGTTGGAATATGTTGGAATATTTCTGTAGGAGACTTTCCTTCTTGCCCAGGACCCTCACTTCCTCTCAGCATACATAAAACACAAAGGTTCTAAAAAAAAAAAAAAAAAAAAAAAAAAAACATTTAATTTGATTATAAGCAAAGAATCCCAATAAGAAATTATGTATAATTTCATGTTACTACTGATAAATACCAGGTGTTGTCTTTTGTTAAGGGATTACTTGTATCTGATGTTTTACCAAAATTACCGTATGTGAAGTTGTTTGGTTGCTAAGTTCCATCTTAATATTGTGCCACAAATATCCAAGGCAGCTAACTATAACTCCTACAAAGGATGCGATTCTTTGTTTTTGAATATCATGCTGCTGATTCGCCATCAACACACATATTGGTATTCCCCTGCCAAACAGTTGCTTGTTCCCATTTGTGATAAAGACAAACTGATATCAGAGGAGCAGGCTATGTCTATTTGCTGTCTTCAAGGAAAGCCGAATGGTCTATAAAACTTTCAAACCAAGAACCTTTGCTTTATCTAATAAGTAGACTTAACTCAATGATTCTTAGTCCTGGATTTTCAAATCTTTCTAATTTTTTCCAACTGTCTTAAAGTGTGTTGTGAAAGCTTTTAAGAAATTAGCAAGTGAAGTTAACTTCGGCTCAACTTAAACTTGCTTGGATGTATTCACTTTGAAGTTCATACATCTATTAAATTAAATAAAAATATGGTAGAGACATTAAAAGATACTAAAAAAATCCTAGGTTCTCTGTAGTAGAAGTAGATACTGATTTATTAAAGACTCAGTGAACTAAAAAATAAATAAAACAGTACAAAAACAAAAATTTTATATATATATATATATATATATATATATATATATATATATATATATATATATATAACTGAGTGTTGAAAGTTCTAGCCCTATTTTACCCTCCCTGGACTATAATCCCTAAAATCGAGGCCTGCTGTTGAAATCACATTAACTAACTGGAGGAGATGAGCCTGCAATGAGATTGCAGTTGTCAAAAATTAAACAGGAAGAGAAAAAGCTTTTTAATGTTAAATATTCCAAATGTTAAATATTAGAACAACAGACAGGCATATAGTAGATCTTCCTTGGTCTCCCAGGTTCTGATATAAACAGGAACCTGACTTAGCTTCAAGCGATCTTTGCTTTAAACCAAAGATGTAAAAATGCCAGAAATAAAGTCTCTTATTTTGATCATATATGGTATCAAATACATCTAAGGCTTACCTACAGACATAAGAAATATATTGAAATAATTTATGAATGAAACAGACTTATCATAGCATCCCATGGTACCCTTGAGTTAAAAGAAAAAAAATATATATATATATATATATGACATGTGGAACAAGAATAATCTGGTTTCTGCTGAATTTTGCTTTTTTAAAAGATTTCATCGCACTAATTCTTAAATCGACACTTCTCCTTAAACAGTTATTTTCCAGCTTTATTCCAGTAAATATTTTGGTATATTAGGATAGGAAAAAAATGTTTTCACAAGATAAAAATGCTGGTATTTTCAACCAAATAAAAAGTGATAAAATTTTCATTAGTTATGATTTTCAAAATGCTCATTATTTGTGTGAACTCAGTGAGGATCTTAAGCCAGAATAAGATAATTACATAGCCAATAGATAGAAGCTCAGCAGGGTCTTATCAGGGACTCATGATGGCTCCAGAAATGTGATTTAGGGCTCATGTGTCTGAACAATAACTGACAGACGATGTGTCAAATCTAAAATGGACACACATTTTTCCGCCGCTCTCATCTACACGCAACATCTGTTTTGCCACCCTCTGCATCTAGGCTGGACGGAAACGGCTTTACCAACAGAATAACAAAATACAGCACAAACGACGCTGTGTCCATACCAGACTTAAGCCTTTAAGAAGCCTGGCGGCGTCTGCATTCTCTTCTGGAAGCCAGCTGTCATATAAGAATTGCAACCACCCTGAGCCCATTGTGCTCTGATAATCCCAAGCCACACGGAAAGACCCCAAGGGATGAGATACTACATGGAGAAAGAGCCCAGTGAGCCCCAAGGCATCAGATGTGTGAGCAAAGAAGCTTTCTTGAAAGTGGACTCTCTACCCTCCACCCTCTTCCCCACCCCCACCTCTTCTTGCCTCTGCCATGGACAGAACAGAAAGGAGCTGTCCATCTAAGCCCTTGCTGAATTCCTGACCCGTGAAATCATCATCAAAATAAAATAGTTGTTTAAACCTCTAAGTTTTAGGGTGGTTTGCTAAGACAAATGGATAAACCAAGAGCATCTGTGAATACAAATAAACTACTAAATTGAAGCGGGACAAGACAAATGTCCCCGAGTGGGGAGGGAGACGAAACCCAGCACCGAGGAGAAGAAGAGGGTCCTTTGGCGGAGAGTGTGGAAAGAATTCAACACACACACCAAAGTTAGAGCCAAAAGAAAGTTGATTAGAAAAGGAGTAACACTCCACAGACAGTGTGGTCTCCTCTCAGAGGGAGAGAGTGAGAGGGACAGTGAGAGGGACCCTGAGTGTTAGGGGAATTCGGTTTATATATAATTCCTTAGAACTTGTGAGTTATAGTTTAAAAGACTTTGTCAACCCATTTGCTTTGACTTGCACATACAGTGAGAAACGAGAAGAGTATGCTGCATGAAAAGGTAAGAACGCAGAGTGAAAGGCCTGCTTGTACTTCTCAGTCTTTTCAATCTTAAGGTTCCCCATGGTTTTAGCCATAGGGAATGAACGGTTTTATTTTGTGTAGGCCACCACTCAAGGGCTCTGTTTTTCCTCTTTCCCTTTCACAGGCGTGGGGAATGGGTCGTTAGCAATCCCAGCAGAAATTGTCCCTTGTTCTACAGGTGGGTCCTCCTGGCCTGGCCGCAGAGCTGACCAGCACATCGCAGTCTCTGACTGTGATTTGATTAACATTTTAATTCTCTCGCCTCCTCCCTACATTAAAATGCTAAAAAAATACGTAGCCTACTTTTACCATTTCCAAATGCTACTATTATTGGTACATTTATTTCACTCCAGCCTTGTCAAGTCTCTGAAGGTAAGTATGTGATATGTTTTCATCTGTCTGAGAACCCTGTTAAACATTCTACACCTTGCTGGTCTTTTTTCACAGCCTTGTAATCATGAGTTTCATTAGTCTATTTAAAATCTTCCTCTTCAAATCATTCCTGAATTATTCCCATTTTTATAATTTGTAGAGCTGCGTGGTCACACAGATCCAAGGACTCAATGCTTGGCGTGGAGGAGGAAAAATAATTTTCTCTTTATACTTCTAGGTTCTTAGCTAAGACTCATATGCAGGAACCCCACTTACATGAATGAGGCAGAGACCCACATACAGGAGAGGTTCCAAGACAGAAAGAGAAAATGAAGTACATCTGGCATCCTGAGCCAAGGAATGAAGATGCCTGAGGCTTCCGAGGGCAGGAGGGTCATTCACAGGATAATAAGAGCAGATGTTCAGTAATTAGAACTTTGCCCTGCCCTGTTGAGAAGCCATAAAAGGTTATCTCCGGTAATAACTCCTATTACATACAAGGCCCCATTTTGATTTCTTTAAGAGAGAAAAGTTTCTCTGGAGCCTGCAGGGTCTCGATTGCCTTCAGCACAAAATAATTCATATGCCAAAGTGGCACATCTTGGGGAGGCGGGTTCTGAATCCCTTTGATGCAACACAGGGCAAATTCCCCTCCCCCCTCCCCCCAGCAGAGGAGAGACGGAACCCAGCACTGAGAGGAGAGGGTGTTTTGGTGGAGAGTGTAGAGAGAATTCAACACACACCAAAGTTAGAATCAAAAAGGAAAGTTTATTAAAGGAGAAAAGCAAAGACTAGAGAAAGCAAAGACAAAAACCCAAGAGAAAGAAAAAAAGCTCCGAGTTTTGGGGGATCTAGTTTATATAACATTTTTTAGTTCCTGTGGTGAGTTAGAGTTTAAAATCTTTGTTTACCCATCTCCTTTGATACCGACATACAGTGAGGAAGGGAAGGGGAAGAGGAGGAAGCATGAAAGGCCTGTCGGAAGTTCCCAGCCTCTAACCCACAGGTTCCCCACGGTTTCAGCCAGAGGGAATGAATGATTTTATTTGTGTAGGGCACCACTTAAAGACTGTTTTTCCCAGCTTCGCTTCACAGTATGGGGAATGGGTTGTTAGCGATCCCAGCAGAAATCTTCCTTTGTTCTGCAGGTGTCCTGGCCTGGCTGCAGCGCTGATCAGCATATTGCAGTCTCTGAATGCAGCTCGATTTAACATTTTAGTCGTCTTGCCTCCTCTCTACATTACCTTCAACAGAAATATGTTCCGTATAAATGACAGACACAGGAAAACTGCGTAACTCTCCAAAATGGCCAAAGACACCACCTTAACTACCCACCCCCAGCTAGAGACAGAAGATGTTTGGGGATGAAGGCTGGTTATGGGAGGCTATCAGGCTAAGCACAGTCAACAAGGGTCCGATTGTTATGCAGATTTAAGTCCTCGCCTTGTCCACTGATGAGAGTTTGTAGAGATTTGGTCATCTTTCCCTTCAGGGTACAAAGAGGGAGACACCGTTAGAGATGGAGATTTCCCTTATAAATGTAAATGTCTCTTACAAAAGGATAGCTTTTACTGAGATTTCAGAGCTTTTCCAGTGTCTGCCGTTACTTAGAAATAACCAGCTGAAGATAATTCTTATGCCAAAGAGGCATATTCTGGAGCAGTAAATTCTGCTCTCCCTCATTGCTTTAATATCTATTGCTGTTGTTTTGAAATTCTTAATAATTTTATAACAAGGGGCCCTGCATTTTCTCAAATTATATAGCTAGTCCTGCTCTTATACACCAGGAAGAAAAATTAATTAACTTTCCATTTCCTATTTATAACACCGTCAAGCTGTACAAAAAGTTTGGCAATAAGGGAAGTTAAATGACTTTTATTCCTATGTATAGCTCCACAGAAATGTTTCCTACTGAAGGGGGACAGAATGGACTGTCCCAGAATGCGCCACTTTGGCATGTGTATTATTTTGAGCTAAAGGCAATCAAGGCCCAAAGACTCCGGAAGAGCTTTTAACTCCCCCTTAACTGCCTAAAAGAATTTGACATTAGGCCGGGTCCAGGAAGAGAGCTGTCACCAGAGATAACTAGAGTATGAGCTAAGTGTGGTGGGCTGGGCAGAGCTAGTAAGTCCTGCTTGTCCAAATTCCTGTGTCCCATTGTCTTTGCATGGCATGGTAAATGTTTGTTTACAAACATTTGTTCTTCCCAACTTCCTGTCTTCCTTCTCTTTGAAGTCCCAAACCCCTACCCCTTTCTCCTCAGTTCAGGATGCCACATAAGCCTCAGCTGCATGATTGTCTTTGAGCTTCTCATGACTATGTGAGCTCTCATATGTACAAAATTAAATGTTTTTCTCCTATTAATCTGTATCATGTTTAGCTTAATGATTAGACCAGCTGAAAGAACCTAGGAGAGTAGAGGAAAATTTTAATTCCCTATACCATATTCTTTTATCTCTTGAGCTTGGTTTGACTGAAGAAAATTAAAACGAGGAAAACTCTTTAAATTATGTTTAAGTTTATGGAACATCTCCCTACCACCAATTGGCAGAAATAGACTAGCAAGAGTTGTAGATGCTCAACTATAAATATTAAAGGGTATTTTCGTCCTCTTACTGGAAATACAAAAATACTTCACCCATAAAAGTAATCTTAATATTTTAGTGTTATGACAGTATTAAGAACTTAAAACCAAATCATAATTATATGCTATTTGCATAGTTATAACTTAGTTATTTTCTGGTCAAAATGAAATACTTTCAAAGTACTAAATTAAACATTTCCTAGGAATTCACCCGGTGATTCACATAGAAGGAACAAGTGTGCTGATTTTATTACCGGAGAGTGGGGTCCTCTCCCGGCGTGTTCTCTAGGGTCTTGATGTCTTGAACAAAGGATCGAGCAAGACACCGGAATACAGGAGGAAAGAAAAGTTTTACTAGAAAGGGAAGTATGCTTCCAGACATAGAAGTGAGCCCTGAACAAAAGAAGCGTGGCTCAAAATGGCCTGGTAACAAACACTTCAGGGTTTATCCTTTTTAGCTAGGGGTGATTACTTTTCTTACAGGAGTGGGCTTCCTTGATTGACAACTAAGATTGAAGGATTCAGTGAGTCATCATTTTGCCTTCTGCGCATGTTTGTTCCCAGAATTCAGTCTGTTATAATGATATTAATGAACTTCTGGGCATATGCATCACATTATATTGATGGTATGAGACTCAGGTGAGTTGAAGACATTGGGGTCTTCATTGCACAGGTTCGAGTGACTGGCTTAAACTGGTACCTAAATCTCTGCCAACTGGTTTCTTCGTATAAGTTTTAAAAATGCCTTCTGACTTGCTTAATTGTGTGCGGATTATGACGGACCGTTCTAGGATAGGATGACCTCAGTGTCTTTGCAGGCAGACCTGAAACCCCCTAACTTTCCTGCCTACCTCTTTTCTAAGAGCCATGAACCCCCTTATTATTAGTATGGATGCTGAGGGACGGGAGGTCTCTTCTTCCGTATCTGCTTCCTGCTGAGAATGGCCGTAGTCCCTGCCCACAGGGGTTTCATGGAGCTGTTTCCCTCTCTGCCTCAGTCAGGGTGGGGTCTTGGGTTTCCTGCTTAAGTGCCATCTCAGTTCCTAGCCAAGGAAAAGAAAATACAAATTTATTACTTAAATCATACATCTATCTATTCATTTCTATTATTAATTTGCCTATTAAGTGAGGAAAGGGAGGCAGCCTTGGTTAACGTATTTCTTAAAGAGTAAAAAGAAAGACCTTTAGCTTAAAGTCTCTTCCCCCGCCCCTCCCCAGACTCTAAGGGCCCTGCCTGGCTTAACACCATTTCTGCTTAACAATGGGCTGATGACCCTTGTCAATAGCCAGAGGATCTGAGTCACCAGGGCAATTATCAAGATTTGAGGGAAGGAGCATTTTTCCAAAGAAAGGAGGGAAGAAAACGTAACTAGGTTTACTAAAAAGATTAACTCTGCAAGAGATGTCCCATTTCATTTCCTGCTAAAAGATTCAGAATTTTACAAGTGATGCCCTTTCTCATTTTGAATGCTTCAGTACTCTACTTTTACCGTTTAGCATACAGAAGAGGCTCAGTGATTGCGTTGCTCAGAAAGCAAAGTGTGAACCATGACTGGCTCTATCTGAGAAGAAAGGAAGCTGCTGGTAGTACACGGGCATTGCCTAAGAGCAGCAGCAAGATCTCAGTGGTCTGCTTTTGATTTCTAAATCACACCGACCAGTTTCCAGCCCTCCACAATTAGTTATTCAAAGGTAAACAGACAACTGCATTGTTTTTTTTAAAGGAGGGGGAACTCTTTGTCTTGTTCACAATGGGGATAAAACACTCTAATTCTGAAGAAAGCATATTTACATACAATAAACCTATCCGTTTTTTCTAAGTAGCTTGCAAGTCAAGGGAAGACAATACAATATGACTTCAATAGTGTTTTACTCAATAACAAAAGTTGTTTAAAGTTTCTACAGTCAGGTAAGCCAATGTATGCTAGTCATGTAGCCCCAGAAATGTTACCCCAAAATTCACGCCTGCCTATTTACATAGTAAAGAAAAGAATGATCTACGCCTGCCTGTTTATGTACTAAAGAATGACCTAGCCTGATTATAGACATTGCATACATATACATATGTATAAATTCACATATATACACACACATTCATAAAATACACACACATAGTAGCCCCAAATATTTTAGTTTTTCCTATGTTACATAAAAAATAACCAGTCATGGCTATTTCTTTATGATTTCTAATATTCCCACTGCTTGCCATCATATCCAAGTAGCATTTCTAAAATTTATGCGGGGTTTTCCCTTCTTCCTATTTCAGAATTTTTACTATTTACTTTAAAAATATTAACTCTTCATTAAATCACAAATAATGTACCATTTAAGTAATTAAAAGGCTTTAGCAAACACAGGGTAATGAGCCTAAGAATTCCTTCGGTGTAGCTTCAGATATGGACAAAGGACTCCCAGCAAATGTATGCAAATCTGTCCGTTTTGAATATCTAAACCTTTAGAAAATATCAGAGCATTTAGGTCTCGACATGAGTTCATCCCATCCTTTATTTTAAAAATCCAAGTTTCTATGTATCTCATGGCTGTAGGACTTTTTACCTTTCAGGAAAGAATCTGGTAAAAACACGTAGCTTTCATCCTGAGTCCCTGCTTTCTGAAAAGTCATTATTATCTGGCATTTTCTCATCTAAACTTTTCATTAATATCTACAGTGCATCATGATCATTATAATAACATGTAGCTTCTGAGTCTTTAAAAAATGAATTTTGTTTTAGTGCTTAGTGTTTTATTAGGTTCTAGGTTTTGAAAATCACTACTCCATATATGACATTTGCTAATCATGTCAGATGATAAAGAAGTGTTCTATTCCCATAAGAAATTATATAGGACAAGCACTCATTTTCATCATTTATGATCAAGGATAAGTTACACAGGCTAAATTATTTTTGCTTCTGGATCAAAATTAATTTTGATTAATTAGTGGATGGGGAGCTGATCCATTTCTTAAAAAATATATTTTTAACCTGCATGTAGTATAGAATCTATATGAAGAAAATTTTAAAACTCTACTGCAAAGCAGAGAGAGGGAGGGAGAGAGAGAGAGAAAGAGAGAGAATCAACTGAAAAATCTACCTGTTTTTCAATAGAGAGAGTCAATATCTTAAAAATATTAATTCTCTATATTTCTATCAGGAAGTAAAGCATGATATTATATGGAACCATAAAAGACCTCAAATAGCCACAGCAATCTTGAGAAAGAAGAACAAAGTTGGAGGTATCATGTTACCTGATATCAAATAATGCTACAAGGCTATCGTAATCAAAACAGCATGATATTGGCACAAAAACAGACACATCGATCAATGGAGCAGAATAGAGACTCCAGAAATATATCCACGCCTATGTGCTCATTCAATCTATGAGAAAATAGGCAAGAATATACAATGGGATAAAGACAGTCTCTCCAACAAATGGCGTTGGGAAAACTGGACAGATCCATGCAAAAAAAGAAAATGAAACTGGTAGATTAAAAAATTAAATGTAAGACCCGAAACCATAAAACTTCTAGATGAAACCATAGGTAGTAAATTCTCTGACATTGCTCTTAGTAATATTTTTTTCTGCTATATCTCCCTGGGCAAGGAAAACAAAATAAAAAAATAAATAATTGGACTACATCGAACTAAAGTTTTTGCACAGCAAAGGAAACCACTTAATGGGAGGAGATATTTGCCAATGATACATCTGATTAGGGGTTAATATGCAAAATTTGTAAAGGACTCATAAAACTCAACACCAAAAAAAAATCCAATTAAAAAATGGGCATGGGACCTGAATAGGCATTTCTCCAAAGAGGACATACAGAGATGACCAACAGATATATGAAAAGATGCAATTCATTAATCATCAGAGAAATGCAAATTAAAACCACAATGAGATAACACTCACACTTGTCAGAAAGCTGTCATTAATAAATCAACAAAGGTGTTGGTGAGGATGTAGAGAAAAGGGACCCCTCGTGCACTGTTGGTGGGATTGCAAATTGGTGTCCCCACTACGGAAAACTACATGAAGTTTCCTCAAAAATTAAAAATAGGACTACCATATGATCCAGAAATCTCACTTTTGGGTATTTATCTGAAGAAAATCAAAACAGTTAATAAGAAAAGACATATGCAACCTTATGTTCACTTCATTGTTATTTACAATAGCCAAGATATAGAAGCAACCTATGTGCCCATCAATAGATGATTAGATAAAGAAAAACTGATACATATATACAATGGAATATTACTCAGCCATAAAAAAGACAAATCTTACCATCTGCAATCACATGGATGGACCTAAAGGGTATTATGTATGCTAAGTGAAATAAGTCAGACAGAGAAAGACACAAATATATGATTTCACTTATAGCTGGAATCTAAGGAACAAAATAAATGAACAAACAAGACAAAAACAGACTTACAGATACAGAGAACAAACTGGTGATTGCTAGATGGGAGGGCGTTTGGGAGCTAGGTGAAAAAAGTGAAGGGATTAAGAAGTACAAACTGGTAGTTACAAAATAGTCTTGGTGATATGAAGTTCAACAGGGAATATAGTCAATAATATTGTAGTAACTATGTATAGTGCCAGGTGGGTACTAGACTAATTGGGGGGATCACTTCATAAATTACATGTGTCTAACCACCATGCCGTACATCTGAAACTAATATAAAATAATACTGATTGTCAACTCTAATTGAAAAATAAAAATTAAAAAAAATTAAATCATGATAAAATGGCTATAATGAAAACAGTTTGATTCTGGCACTTAGTAGAAAGATAAATCAATGTAACAATATACAGAGTATAAAAATAAAATAAAGCAAGCAATTCAGGGATTTACAATTCAGTAAATCATAGGAGTAACATTTTATATCAGTGAAAAGAATATGGATTATTCAATAAATTATATTAGAACAACAAAATACCTATCTGTGGACAAAATAAAATGAATTCATTTCTCATTCCTACAATAAAAATAAATTTAAGATACTTAAAGATTTAAATTCAATAAATATTAAAGCAAATATATAGTAAAGCTGGAAGTTATTTTTAACAAGCATAATCATGAATAGGAGTGGCTTTTCTAATTCAGATGCAAAACCCAGATGTCATAAAATAATGGTTCTCAGCCTTGGCTATACATTAGAATCACCTGAGGAACTTGAAAAAAGTTTCAACTCGTAGATTCTGCCCCAGACAAAATGAATCAGAACTTCTGGGGATGGGGCCCAAATCTCTGTTTTTGTTTGTTTGTTTGGCTGACTGATTAATTTTTTTTAAATGCTTTTTGAATGATTTTGATACACGGTGAATCTTGAGAACAAATACCATAAAATATAACTTTCAAATTATTTCCCATATTCATGAGGAAACTATCTCAGATTTTCTTCGTTAAGAATGGCACATTGCCATTTTTACTTTGCAGCTACCATACCGAACCCTCCTCTGTCAGAGGCTTGCTACCTTCTTGCTACCTTCACCCAGAAATAAAAGGGTAGATTATTTCCACTCTTGGAATGTTGAAAATCTAAGTGTCCATGGGTAGGAAACAGAAAGCATGCTCAAATTGGGTAATTTCAAAAGAGTTTAATAAAAAAAAATTATTTACAGATGGAACCAATCATAACTTGATTGTGGTAGTGATTACATGAATCTACACATGTAATAAAATTTTACAGGACTATACAAAAAAATGAGCGAATGAGAAAACTGATGAAAGCTGAGAAAGTTCTATAGTGTAGTCACTAGTATTGTGTCAATGTAAATTTCCTTATTTTGATGCTCTTACATGTGTAAGACGTTATCATTGGGGGAAGCTACACAAAACTTTTCTGTATTATTTTTGCAAGTTTCTGTGAGTTTATAATTTATTTGAAATAAAAAAGTTGAAAAAAAGACAGAGACTGTATATGAAGATGTAAGTGAGGAGCAGGAAAATCACACAATGGATGTGGTAGAAACACAGATCTCAATAACTGGGACCTGTTCCCCACTCCTAGGCCTGAAATAACAGGAAGAATTGTTAGAAGAGAAAGAGAAAGAGTGACTATTAGCATGAGCTTTATGGAAAGGGCTGACAAGTGCTGTGATCTTGAGACAAAGGATGCCATATGTGCCAAGGCATGGCGTTCATCGAAACTGGGACCTGGCTCATTGTCTGAGGTTGAGCAAAATTAGTTAATGGGCCTGAGAGGAATTGTAAAGTTTGGAACAACCATTGGAAGGGAATTTAGGAGGCAAGGAAAGATTATACAGGAAGTCAATCTGGGAAAAGTAAATAATAACCGAACACATTTGTTATCACATTTTAAGCAGTAATAAATCCCACCAGCATTACATGATTGCATCAGTCAGAAATCTCCAGAGAAACAGAAGCAATAGGAGATATAGATATTTTGTTTCAGGGAATGAAGCATGTGATGATTATGGAGGTTGAGAAGTCCCAAGGTTTGTAGTCAGCAAACTGGAGAGTCAACGTCTAGTTCCATTCTGAATGCAAAGGCCTGAGATCTAGGAAAGACAATGGTATAAGTTCCCGTCTGAAAGTTGGTAGACTTAAGACCCAAAAAGAGCTAATGTTTCAGAGTCCAACATCGGAGCTCAAAGGTCAGGCAGGAGGAGTTCCCTCTTAGTGGGGGAAAAAGTCAGCATCTTTGCTCTATTCAGATCTTCAGTCGATCAGACGAGGCTCACCCACAATCTGCTTCAGTGGCTCTGCCAATTCAAATGTCAATCTCATCCAGAAAGATCTTCACAGACACACCCAGAATAATGTTTCACTAAATATATGGGCATCCCGTGGCCTAGTCAAATCGACATTTACAATTAACCATCACAATTATAGACATTTAAGTTTTTCTTAACAAGGAGTAACTCATCAGAATAGATAGTTGAATGCCTCATTACTTTGTTTCATTCGTTGTGAGATACTCTGAATAATAAAACGTGGATATTGTCTTGGAAGGGTCAAATGATGTTTTAAGATCAAATTTTTTTTTTCTTTCACTCATGCTGGCCATCCTTTCCACAGAGCTGAAAAATTGACTTGAAATATATTTTGACGAGTAATAACTTGGAAATGTGCTCACCGGCCTAAGAAGCTCATCTACACTTTGGATTGACCCCAGTAGGACTATAGTTGTACGTGCACATTATGTTCCATAAGCAATCAACCTGATATAAACCACACGGGGCTCTTAATACAAGCGGTGGTAATGCAAAGAGGTAACACTCTGGGTACTT
Source organism: Rousettus aegyptiacus (assembly GCF_014176215.1). Taxonomy (NCBI): domain Eukaryota; kingdom Metazoa; phylum Chordata; class Mammalia; order Chiroptera; family Pteropodidae; genus Rousettus; species Rousettus aegyptiacus. Next base: position 4,613,420 of record NW_023416312.1, on the reverse strand, counting down.
ATATTGCCTATGTTTTTACAAATCAAATGTTACTTAATCTTTTTTAGAAGAATGGGTAGCTGACCTATAATCCCATTATACGTGCCACAAACTATAGCCAAGATGTAACTTCTGATGCTACCGTCACCTTCACACTCAAGAGGTCATCGGTTTTCTCCTTGGTCCTCCACCAGCAAGGAAGTTAAGCTGAGACCACACATTCAGGATATTGCTCCTTGGTATTAAAAAAAAACAAAAATCAAAAAAAGTCAGCTGTCTGCTGTATACATAAAAAATACCCCTTTTTGTGCATTTGTTCATTTATTCAATCTATATTTATTAAGCACCTACTATGTGCCTGGAACCATGGCATGCTGTTATCTGATGCAAGAGCCCTTTCAGAGGGAGCTGTAAGTACCAGGAAACTAGACCATGCGGGATCTCCTTGTAGCTCATTTAGAATTTTCAGAGTTATATAAGAAGCCATATTCAATTCTTTTTACCAAAAAAAAAAGTTTTTTAATTTAAAAGCAATGTATAGTCCTATAAAAAGATAAAATTATTTTTAAGATAATAGATCTTAACAGAAAGTTTTAAATGAACTGAAGAAACTTACAATCATTTCCATCTATGTCTAACATAGCCTAAGGTGACTCCCAAAGAGTCACACCCTTGTATAATGACCCTGTCCCCGCTGACCCCTGAGTGTAAGTGGGAACTCTCTTGCTTCTAACCAACTGAATATGGCAAACACGCTGGGATGTCACTCTCATGAGTACTTCATGTTACAAAAGATTTCATCTTAGCACACTGGAGACAGAGATTCTTCTGCTGGCCTTCAAGAAGCAGTCGTGTTGTGAATTGCCTGTGGAGAGGGCCATGTGACTGGAAATTGTGGGAGGCCTCTAGAACTAAAGGCAGTCTCTAGTTAATAGCCAGTTAGAAGCTGAGGACTTCAGCCCTACAACCACAAAGACACTTGAATTCTGTCAACAATATATGAGCTTGGAATAGGTGAGATAGCAGTGCCAGCTGACTCCTTGATTGTAGCCCAGTGAGACTCTGGAGAGGGGACCCAGCTAGGTAGGACCTGGACTACTGAGCCATGAAGGCTGTAAGATAACAAATGTAGGTTGTTTTCAGTCAGTATGTTTGTGGTATCGTGTTATGCAGCAAGAGAAAACTAATACTCAGTCTAACCTTGGTTTTTTCCTTAAGCTTAAATAAAATATCTTTTTTTTTTTTTCTCCACCTTTCCAAAGCTAGTTCTCTCTTGGGGCTTGTTCATGAGCTCAGGAATATTAACCGGTTCAGCATCAAAAACCCTCTTGTCTTCTCAGAAGCCCAACTTTCTTGGTGAATATTCCTACTGCCACAGAAATATTGTCATCAGGGAAATTGATGAGGGAAAAGGAAGACGTAGTATTGAATTTCAGCATTCTTCAATGAGAAAGTTTTTTTTTCTTTCCTACCTTCTCTGTTTTTATGGCTCTCTTGGTTTCCTTAGAGGAAATAATATCTGAAAACACCCATGTTGATCCTAAGTAAATAGGCCTGTGCTATTCATTTTCACTGAAGACTGGAGTTTATCTAATACACTGGTGGACACAGAACGGGCATGTAATAGCCTCAGTGTGAAACAGAGTTTTTAAGAGGTAAAACACTGAAAGAAATGAGCTTGTCCATAAATCACGTGTCGAAGTGACAATCCAATCTAGCCAAAGGGAGAAAGTGAGGATGATCAAGATCGTAATAAAGGGAGGGGACATAAGGGGATGCAGTGGAGACTGTTGGTGACCTGCCCAGATCCTTAGTACTGTCTGGGGCATCAGTCTCCCAGCTATTATGATTGTCAGATGCTAAAATGAGTCACAGCTGCCCCTTCCAGAATTGGTTTTGGTCAAAAGGAAACTGACTTACTCAGGAGATTTTACACACACATTCACATACACACACATGCTGAAGGGGAGGAAGCTCACAGCCAATAATTATCTCTGTTGAGTAACAAAGGATATTTAAAAAAATCATCTCCCTTGCTTCCATTTGGGATCATACTGTGGTGCTATTCAAGTTCCCGAGCTCCCCACTGGCTCAGGCTGGGGCTGGTCCACACTTAGCTTTCTGTTGCTTTCCTCATGCACCTTCTCCTGAGAACACTCCCTCAGGAAATCCCTTGTACAACCACCATCTCCGGTTATGTTTCCAGGGAACCTAATCGAAGACAGACGAGCTTCTTGGATGTTGACAATGTTCTACTTTTTTTTTTCCTCCTCATTTAAAAGCTTCATTGAGATATAATCACATACCAAACAAGTTACATATATAAAGTATAATTCAGTATTTTTTAGCATTTTCATAGGGTTGTGCAATCATTACCACAGTTCAGTTTAACACATCTGGTACCCATTACTTCTCACTCCCCATTTCCCAACAACCCTCCCTACCCACCTCTAAGCAACCACTAATCTACTTTTTATCTCTATGGATTTTCTTATTCTGGACATTTCATAAAAATGGAATCATAAAATATGTGATCTTTCGTGACGGGTTTCGTCCACTTAGCATAATATTGTCAAGGTTGTCAAGGTTCATCAATGTCGTAGACTGTATCAGCATTTCATTTCTTTTTATTGCTGAATAATATTCTGTTCTATGCCTATATCATATTTTATTTATCGATTCATCAGACAATAGACATTTGAGTTGTTTCCACCTTTTGGTTATTATGAATAATGCTACTATGAACATTCATATACAAGTTTTGTGTGTGTGACATGTGTTTTAATTTCTCTTGTACATATACCTAGGAGCTAAGTCATATGGTAATTTATGTTGAACTTTTTGAATAACTCTGAAACTTTTTTCCAAACTAGTAATACCATCTTATACCACTGAGGTCTTTGAATCCTCAAACGCTTCAGTGATGCTCGCCTGTATGCACTTGTCATCACAGCATACCTTATTGATTTAGTCCAGTTGTATTCAAACTTTGGTTTAATACTAGGCCCCAGTAAAACAGAACTATTTTGATTGGAGCTTAGGTAGGAATTTAGAGCCTCAGTTACTCACTCCTCCCCTTTTAGTGGAAGCCTTTGTAAAGGTCTTCACAGCCCATTTTGAAACCCACTACAATATGGTGAGTATTTTACAGTTACAAAGGCCACTATAGGTAGCAATGGCTTGTACAAAATGACTGTAGATGACCACAAATAGATAAAAGAAATTGTCTAAAATATTTAGAGGAATACAAATGAGGAGCAGGGTTAATTTAGTAGGAATATCAAGGATGCTGGATCCCAGCTCTCCCTCCATATGTGTTAATTCTAGATCTTTAAGGGTTTCTTTGAAACATCTAGATCAGCAAAATTTACAAACATCCAAAATGTTAACAATAGAGATTAAAAGATGTTCACTATAGATCTGTGTAGTAACTATATATTATTTTAAAATTATATAATGAAAATTAAGTGAAAGGGCAGATATGCAAATATCATGTATATTCTGAAGGACTGTGTAAAATACATGTGTATAAATCTGAACAAAGACAAACACAAAATTCACAAAGGTGAACCAGATTGTTTTGTTATTATGGCGATTTTTGAGGAGATAGTTTTATTTTTCATAACATTCCCTAAATATTATGTTATTTTTTAATCAAAAAAAGCCTCAGAAATTTTTTTCTGGAAGATAAGTTATAAAAATAAAAAGACACAATGTAAAAAAAAAATGCCATAAAAGCAAAAATGTTTTCTGAAGTATCAAAGAGAGGAAAAGGTTCTTTTTCTCATTGTACCATCAACATCATTAAGATGGAAAATAAAAAGTGGTTCCCAGGAACAACTGCTGGAGCCATGGTGATCCCAATGGGAAATGTCATAATGCTTATTCAAGCCATTATACAGAGCAATTATGAGTCTAAAAGATAACTTTGCAAGTGATGTGTTCTGCCCGTTTCAGAATACCCATAAAGTTAGTTCCTTAAATTACTACAGTTTGTATGAGAATTCTCCATACTCAAATATTCATGTTATTTTCTAACACAGATTTTTTTTAAGCTTCATTTTGAAATATTCTTAATTGGCATATTGATTCTCCTGAGTGTCTCCTTTTAGAATTTTATATATTACTTGCTGGGAATCTAGCCAATGTTTAATTTTTTTTTGCTGATAAGCAATATCTTTAAACTGGAGAGGAAGTTTTAGGAAAGTGGGTGGCCCAGTATGTTTCCAAAGAGATAATATTCATAGCTACCAGATAGGCATTGTTTTGATTAATTTAGGAAGAGGTAGGAGAGAACTTGGAGTAGGGAGATTTGAAAGATCGAAAGATTATAATAACCTCAAAGTACTAACACCCTGGTTTTTAAAGTAAGTAGGCGTTTTTAAACTAATGGATCAGTGGATTAACATGTAAACTAATTTGAGAGAAGAAAGGAATTCTGCAAAACACCCCTCTTCCACAAAGTTCTGTAGCTCAGTAGTTTGTTAAAGCCAGGGTACCCAGAGCAAGAACTAAGGAACTAGAAATGATGAAAATGTGAGGAACAGCTCCCATCAGGCAAACGAAAAGAGTCCAAAGATCCAGAAAGATTAGTAGAATGTCATAGTTGGGTCCTCCTGTTAAATGGGTAGAATGGCTCCCTTTGATGCATAAGTAGAAAACCATAAGGAGACTTTGGAAGTGTAGGTAGATTCTTGCTCATTCTAGTTAGCGTCACAAGATGACATAAAAAGACAACAGAACTTAAAGCATTGAGGGTATCAACAACATCAATAGACTCTTATTCATACATCATTCTAGAAACAAGCCCACACTCCCTTATTTCCTAGACCCGATGATAAATAATTGCATGAATGCATGAGTAGCCAAGTAGTGGTGGCTAAACAAACTAGGCTCCTGATTGGTGGCTCACAAAAATGTATTTGCTTCAATCTCGGTTGTCTTGAGATCATTTATGCATCACATTGGGTAATAGTCAAGACTCTTTTTTTTGGCTGCAAACAACAATAACAACAACAAACCCTAAAATCCAAATCAAACCATCATAAATAAAGAAAGGGATTTATTAACTCAGTAAAGAAGGTTCTTAGGAGAGCTCACGAAACTGAATGAGGAGAAACAAAAGCCAACACCAAGATGGGTCAAAGCTAGGGTATATAAAGCAAGGTTGGGAGTTACAGAGTCAAAGAGTCAGGAATGATGAAACAAGAAGGAAAATGTCCCAAAAGGAAAATGAGAAGAGTCTAGAAGAAGTCTCGAATCAAGGGCTGGAACCAGGAACTCGATGTCCTCTGGATTTCTCTCTATTCTTCATCTCTACTCAGCTCTGCTTCTATTTGTGTATTGGCCTCATTCTCTCCTACTAGAAGCAATCTTGCAATATAAGATAAATTACATACCTTTCAAGAGTTTCTGGCAAACATCCTAACACAAAATCCAAGAAGAATCATCCCCCATGCACATACACTTTGAATCTAGATAATTCTACAGAAAACTTGAATTGGCATAGTGTGGGTCACATGGTTATCCCCTGGGCCAAACACTGTAGCCATTGTGTAAAATGCCCATTCCTGTGGCAAGGGAGGACAAAGACTGCTATAAAAAAATCCTATCTGAATGCATGGAGTGGTTGTGGAGAGGTGGGAGAAATTCTCCAAAGAGAAGAGAATGCTGAATCAGAAGGGAAATATGAAAGGATCATGGGCAGACAAAAATTATAGCTACCTGAATCCTTATACATCTTTCATCCTCCATATTATCAAAGAATGATTACTCCTGAGGGTAAGCCACATTCAGCTATTGTCAACAATGATATGAAACCATTTACCTAATGATGTTGTTTATTTACAAATACGATCAAACTCCAATTTTTTAAAGAGGGAAGCTGAGGGTATGAGTTCAAATATAATAAAACAGTATTTTCACATAGTTGTCAGAGCTGCAGTATGGCACAGAAGTGTTGAACTTCAAAGTTTCAAAGCTGATTGAGACCTCTCTTCTAACTCCTCATAGTACAAGAGAGGAAGATGGGGCTTTGGGGAGTTCTGTGTCCAGACAATTCCCAAAGCTTGCAAGGAAGAAGGCCAGGATCAGAACACAGATCTTCTGTCATGCAGCCCAGTACTCTTTCTATTAGAGAGAGCAGTGTCTAAATACAAATAACAGCGCAGTTTCCACTTTTAAAATGAAGAATGTAGAATGTTATCTTCTCCCTTGAAACATGTCTGTTTATCCATGGAAAATTTTATTTTCTATCCAACGCAGCTCCTTCGTGACATTGTTTGCATATACCATTAAAGTTAAGTATACTAGTGGAGCTCCTTTCAATCATCGAAATGTGCCTTATTAAAACTAAGAGAAATGAACTAAAAGATATTACTGTCAGAAGACCACATAAAAATGTCTTGAAAACAGGAATAGGATGTGATAGATGGAAGTTTACATGATTTTCAATTAGCTTTAATTATAAAATTTCCAAAAGACAATGCTTTATTTATATTTAAACTTGCCCTTTTTATAAGGCAAATACATAACAAACTTAAATCACACAACCAAGTCTACACATTGAAAAAGGAAAGTCTCATAAAATGTTGCTCTTCTGTAACAAGGAAGAAGAGAAATATGGAAGGCAAAATATTTTTTTTCAAGAAAACTTGAGTAAGAGTTACCTTAGGTCTATTTATTTAATATGATTTTTTAAGATAAGGCTATTTTTTTAAAAAAGATGTTTTTCGTGTTCAAGCATTATTTCTGACATAGTAGAATTAGTTTGAAGCTGATAATGGTCCAATATATACTCACATCAATCATAAAGCCTCTTCAATTCAATAAATACTTCTTTGAGTTTCCTCTATGTGTGAATTCTTTTAAGGGACAAAAAGATAAGGCACCCACTCATGCATTCAATCAACATACATTAAATGTCATCTCTGTGCTAGGCACTTAAATAGAAATAGAGGGTGAAAAAAATGAGTATGTGCAATCTACTATTGTAGAGAAGGAACAGTTCTTCCTCCTACCCTTCTAGGTTCTCTAGCTGGGGCCCTGCAAATTATACTGACAAAAGACAGATTTAACAAGAGAAAAGCGAACATTTATTCAACAGAAGTTTTACATGGCAGAGGAGCTTTCATAAGGAAGTGAAGACCCAAAGAAATGGTTAAACCTGAGTGTTTTAATAGTAGGTTTGATGAAGAGTATAAAGTCATGGGAAAATATGATAGGACAAAGGGTATGAGCTAAGGATAGTAAACTGGGGACAACCTAGTGAGGCCTCTTCATTCAGATTCCCTTCAGCATGCTTTGGTCTTTGAAAATAAGGATGCTCCTTCCCTTGGTTATGGGGAGGGCATCTCTCACATGAGGGTCTTATGACCTGCCTGAGGGGAGAGGACAGGGTTAGAGGGTCCTTTCTGCACCTGCTGTTTCTCAAATTCCTTCAGCTTAAAATATTCAATATGCCGAAGCACCCTATTTTGTGGTAGTGTGTTCCAAATCCCATCACTATTTTCAAGGAACTGATGAGTCAGGTCCAAGTGAACAGACAAGGGAACAGAAACTTAGTGAAATGCATCCATATGTTCGTTGCCGTAGTATTTACAATGGCCAAGATATGGAAGCAACCTAGGTGTCCATCAATAGATGAATGGAGAAAGAAGTAGTACAAACATACAATGAAATATTACTCAGCCATAACAGAGTGAAATCTTGCCATATGCAACAACATGGATGGACCTAGACAGTATTATGCTTAGTGAAATAAGTGAAACAGAGAAAGACATACCATATGATTTCACTTATATGTGGAACCTAAAAAACAAAATGAATGTACAAACAAAACAGAAACAAACTTATAGATACAGAGAACATTTTGATGGTTGCCAGATAGGAAGGGGGCTTAGGGGATGGGTGAAAAAGGGGAAGGGATTACGAAGTACAAATTGGTAGTTACAAAATAGTCATGGGGAATATAGTCAACAAATTGTAATAGCTATGTCTGGTACTAGATTTACTGAGGTGATCACTTCATAAACTATATAAATGTCTAATCACTATTTTGTACACCTGAAACTAATATAATATTGTATGTCAACCGCAATAACAATTTTTTTAAAATAACAATTTTTAAAAAAGATTCTGGATGTTTTCTGGGAACGCAAGTAAAAAGCATGGCTGGGAATAATTTGCAATGGTATGGGATGATTTCTGGAATATATGAAAGTAAAATGCATTCTATTGTACCCAGTGGACAGCCCTAGAATGCCAGTTGGTCTATGAAATTGCACTATCGTTCTTTATAAAGAACAGGCTTGCAGTTTGAGCTTTAACAGGGTTTTAAGATCTAACTCTTAGTGATCCATGAAATATGACTATTATGAAGATGATTTTATAAAAATTATCTATTCAAAACTTTATGTGAGAGCTGCTTAAATGTAATGCCTGGTATATTTTCACTGGTTGATTTTTATATTTGCTTTATTTTTATTTTATTTTTTTTTTACTTAGAGAATTTTGGGTTTTCTGGTTGTCTCTGACTTTCCTAGTTTGCTGACAATTTTTAAGAGTGCTAAGTGAGGTATTGTATATATTTTTAAAAGCTACTAATGTGATTAAAGTCAAGTTAGAAACTAATAAATACATACCTAGATTCATATATACTTAGACCTCTTGTCATTGGTCTAATCTAAGTGGTTTGATTATTTCTAGAGATAAGTAGGACAGAGGTCTGTCCTTTTTCACTGGAGACCTCCTATGAAGTCAATATTTTTTACGCCCCATTCTATGGATTAGATAGAGCCTTTACATCTGCCTTCCAAAAGCAATCTAGAGCTTCTTTAAAGTGAGGTGGTACCAAGTCCCGTGTGTGGTGCAAGAGGTAGGGCTTGTGGAGAGAAATCAGATGAGCTGGAAGGTCCCTTGTTATAATAACTAGTCTCCAAACAGGTTTTCTAAGGAGATACAGAGAACACTATAAAACTGGTCATTTGAGAATGAAAAGTAAAAATGAGAGTAAGGCATGATCTCACAACTTCTGTTTTGGAACATTTATCCCAATTATAATAAGTTAAGTGACTGTGTAATTATTTGTTTAGTGTTCATTATGCCCCTCTGACCGAAAGTTCTGTGATGGCAGGGTGACATCTGTTTTGCTTACCCCTGTATTCCCCAGGACCTAGGACAGAGCCCGTCATATAACATCTAAACTTGATAAAAGAATCGGCAGTGTAGCTATTGTGATATTTTAAAAAGTACAGAAGATGGCCAAGCAGACCACCAAATGAAAAATTGGAAGGAGAAGGCTAGGAATGCACAAAGTGTCTCGAGCTATTCAAACTCAAATATCTAGAGCAGGAATTTTACAATTCCCAAAACTAATACTTTCCCCAACTATCATAATTGTCATTATTTATTTATGAGCATGTCTTCTGTTGTCCAGGGTGATTTGGCCTTAGGGTCCTTTGGTGCTTTTTTTGGAGGAACGCCATTTTCTCTCTTTCAGAATGCCACGCTATGGAATGAGAAGTCACAGAAAGGTTTTAAATGGGAGAATGGCCTGATCATATTTGGATTGTTAAGAAATCACCTTGGGTAACACATGGAGTATGGAGGAGGAACTTGGAACCAAAATTCTATCCTTCTCACCTGGCCCCTGTTTTTATAGTCCTAAGCTTTTACTCATATTATTCTCTACACCTAAAATACTTGTACTCATCAGTAGATAGGTTTGGCTGTAAGTAGTGGTTTACACTATAGGAGTTTTTTTCTCATGAAATAGTCCAGAGATAGGAGGTCCAGAGGCAGTGTGGCAGATCTACCCCACAAGGGCACCCAACAACCAGACCCTTCCAGCTATCTTCTCTGACACCCTTTGTTATCTTTTTCTTCTTGGTCTAAGATGATTTGACAGCATGATCAAATTCTAATCAATATGATGGAAAAATGGGGGTAGGTGAGTAGATAAGGACATACCTCACTCTTTTATGGATGCGTTGGCTAAGTTTCTGTCTTTCTGGCCATTTCATTGGCCAGATCTTAATTGCATGACCACATCTAGCAACCAGGGGGGCTAAGAGAAATGTAATCTTAATTCTGGGAGACCAAGTGATTGACTAAATGGGAGAGGCAGATTCTATTCATTTTAAAGGGGAGGCTGAATATTGAGTGACAAGTAGCAATTTCTGTCACGCTATCTTCTTTTCTCTCTCAAACTATCAAAATCCTTTCTATACTCAGAGTCTGGTCTAGCTCAAATTTCACAATCTCCATAAAGCAACAGGGGTGGGGACAAGAGTAGGAGTGTAGAAAGAAGGGACTAGAGAGCCAGGGAATAATACACTTGCTGTCATCCAAGCTGAGTTTAAGTAATTGAAGGCCATGATTCAGATATCTAAAATCGAAGTAGGGAGACGTAAAAATCAAACCATAAATTTTGAACTCCTTTAAACATAATATGCAATCTTAAGTGTTTTGAGATGCCTCCCCTCTACTTCCAGTGATGAAGACAGCACAAAGGTATGGCTTTGCCTAACTCATACTCTCAAAGTTCCCTCCAGCTCCCAAATTTCATGAGTCTTAGTTTATGAAGTAGAAAAACTTTAAAGAGCCCCAGTCTAACACGGATCAAAGTGTATTGGTCATGACCAAAACAAAACAAAACAAAACAAAACAAAACAAAAAAAACAAACAAAAACCCCCCAAGGGCCCAAGTTTTAAGCAAAGATGCATTTTAAAAAAGGAACGTTTATAGGGAATCCAGCTTCTCTAACCTCAGATGTCACTTGTTTGATCTTACTCAGAGTAGGGAATGAATTCTTTGACTTTCTCTCACTTGTGTCTTTCTTTCATTCCTAAGATTGGAAACAACCCATTACCTGTTACCTACATTTGGCCTCTGGTACCCATGTTTCCCTACCAGTCCTCTAAAAGTGCCTTGAGCAAGCCAAGCAGCTGCCTGGATATTTGTAAATCCTAGGTGAACACACAGACAAACCTCATAATGACCCTCAGTCAACTGCTTTAATTATATTTTAGGGCTTATTTGAAATACCATTAAATATCTTTATGGCTAATCAACACTATAAAAATTAGTTATTAAGATCAAATAACATTTAGTGAATTAGTTACTTAGAAAGGGTTTTTTTAAAAATGAAAATATTTCCCATGTTTCTTCCAAGTCAGATAGAAATTGACAATGCAGTATTCACTCAAAACTCAAATTATTTTAAATATGCAATCTTTTTTAAAAATTAGGACTTGTTTGAGATAGTTACAGAAAAGAATAAGGCCCAAGTAAAGTGAGACAGAGCATGGAGCGAGCGGCAAACAGGTGGTCCGATTGAATCTATGAAGGGAAATGGCCGAGGGAAAGGAGTTGGGCATAAAAAATATCCCAGTTTGTTTAAGAGCAATCAGAAGTCATGATAGCAGATTTTAAAGTAAAGATAGCACCCTGGTTAATTGTCTCCTCTGAGCTTAACCCCAAACAGATGCAAATGCTGACCCTTTATTCTTATGCTTACAGCCCTCTAGGATCTAGATGGCAGCCTGACCTGAATAAGGGGAAACCGTTGACTAAAAATGGCATAGGAGTATTAGGAAAGGGGACAGGGAATGTTCTGGATGAGGCCATGGGCTAAGGATTGCATAATTAAAGCCAAAGAAGAATGAGACTATTAAAGTAGGGACACATGAAATCTAAGTAGGTGCCAGAGCTCATAAACAATCTGAAAAAATTCAAAATAATGAAAAACAGATACTTCCTATTGTTAAATGGCTTTATCTCAGAAATATACTTCTTGCTGATTTGGACAAAAAGAATGATTATTTTTGTTTAAGAATTTTGGGTTGTAGACAGTGACTACAGGCTAATTTATAAGAGAAGACATCTCAGAAGAAAAGATGGTTAACATGGTACATTTATCTCTCTCTTTTAGAATTGAAGAAAATTGACTTATATGAATCTTTATATGTTGGAGGAGGTTCTGGGTGGTTGAGTTCTTTATTAGTATGGCCAATTTGGGGTGGAGAAGTGTGTAGCATGTGTATCGCAGAGGCAAGAACTGGATAATCAAAAGAGTAAATATCATAGCTGCTTAACTTATCAAAATGTGACTTATAATACAGGCAAATGGCTAGAGTCTTCTCTCAGCTACCATGCCCTGGAGAAAGGCATCCAAATTGGGCTTCTTTATCTCAGTGGTTCTGGCCCTCTAGGTTCATGGATTTCAACCCCCTCTGTGCATCCTGATTGCTCTTAGCTCCCAGGATAAGTTGATTCTTCTCTACTTAGGATTAGGATCCCATGTGTCCTATTAACAAACTCTAGGTCCTGGTAAATGTACTAAAACTATGGATTACTGTATTTTTTTTTCACTTGCATTTTTAGTGACTCAACTCACCCAAAAACATCATTTTGGTGCTGTGTGAAAAGTAAAATTACAAGATAGTGAACTTCTTTGTGCAGTTCATTATTTTTCCACCAAAACTCCCTGCATGAGCTCCTCTTAATCCTAGAGAAATTAGAATTGAACACTATAATTTAATTTGATGCAATATGAATTATATTAATTTAGAAGAGGGACATCTTCTAAAGGCCTTGCATAAGGACAGGGCATTTAAATTTTAGTGCCAAATAATAGTCAATCTAGCCTAGAAGGATAACCCAAATGCCAGAGATGAGATTCATAGTGTCTTCAAGTGAGAAAGAATCTTGAAGATTTTTCAAATCAACCTCACCCTCACCATTGTCGTTTTACAATGTATAACTTGCTTGAATCACTGAACTTTTATTCATGATAGGAAACATTATGAAGAGGTAGATTTTTCTAAGCCATTATGTAATTAATAAACTTCATATTAAAGACTACAAAAATATTAGAAATTCATGAGAAGAAAAATACGTAAAAGACCGTTCAGTATCACAAGATGTGCTAAGTGACAAGAAACAAAATTATTAATAAAACTACATTGTGCTCACTGTAACAAAATAAAAAACCCTCATAGTTTAAACTTCCTTCTTTTCATATCTGAGGAAAGACAATTTAATATATTCAGGTATATTTTGTTCTCTGTGCTGAAGATTATAAACTTAAGGTAAAGGTATTCTATAGAGGAAAAGTTTAGATATGCAATTTAAAAGTGATTCAGTATAATTTCCATAGAGAATAACTAAAGGAGAATGAAAGTGGATCTCATACATGGAATCTAAAGAACAAAATAAATGAACAAAACAAACAGACTCATAGATACCAAGAACAAACTGGTGGTTGCGAGACAGGAGGGGATTTGGGGAGCTGAGTGAAAAAGGTGAAAAGATTAAAAAGTACAAATTGGCACTTACGAAATAGTCATGGGGATGAAAAGTATAGCATAGGTAACATAGTCAATAATATTGAAATATCTATGTATAGTACCAAGTGGTTACTAAAATAACTGGGGGGATCACTTCATAAATTATGAGGATGTCTGACAACCATGCTGTACAATTGAAACTAATATGAAAGAATATTGAATGTCAACTGTAATTAAAAAATTTGTAAAAATTTTAAAAAGAGAAAGTAGAATTTAAATGAAATAGGAATGATCAGATTTTGCTTGCTTTTTAGAGGAGAACTGAAATTGAGTGTGTAACCTCAGCAGACCCGAGGCCATGGACATTTCAAAAAGTATGTGTAAGCGTTGAGAAAAATTTAAAACTATTAACTCGATACTTTAAAACATTTCCCAAGAATTGATTTCTCACGCTAGACTTCAAACTTTATTTTAAACAGATACAAAAGAAAATCCCCTTATAAAAGGAAGGGGATTTATGCCTGTTTTGTAAAGGAAACACAAGAAGGAGTTTCTTCTGCCTGTACTGGCGTACATCAACACTGGGACCTAGGATGAGTCTCTGAGCCTCTTCCTTCCTTCTTCTATGATGAAAGAAGGTTGTATGAAATTATAAGGAAGGTCAAAGGATCAACTGTCTTTAGACACTTTTATTTCATAAAATAAAAGTCAAGTGGATTGAGGAAACTTTTACCATTGTTGGAGAATTTTTGTATAATAGTATTTAAATTCTTTAATCAACAGTTTTCATTTAGGACAGCTGGCACAATGACATGTATAGGGTGTGTGTGTGTGTGTGTGTGTGTGTGTGTGTGTGTGTGTGTGTGTAAATAAGTACTGTATACATCCAGACCATATCCTTGGAGTCTTCCATGATTGGACCCTCTGTTTTCCTCAATTATTCAATGAGTCATGACAACTCAACCTTCAAAGCAGATTCCATATCTGAACACTGCTCACTGCTGCCACTCCCGACATCATTGTCCAAGTTTGTCACCTCACTCCCAACTGCCAGAGCCTCCTAACTAGTTTTTCCACTTCCTCTTCCTAAAGACCCCTGGTCTGTTTTCCACAGAGTGACTTTAGAGAACTTTGTAAAACCAGATCAAACCATGTCGCTCTCCTGCTTATAACCAACCCTCCAATGGCCTACTCTGTCATACTCAGAATAAAATCAAACTCCTTCCCAAGGCTGAAGTGTTTTACATAATTTGACCTATGCCTCTCTTTTTGACTCCCTCCCATTCTGCTCTTGCCACCCCATACCCACCCCTGTCTTTGCCCTGGTCTCTGCAAGCGCAAAGCATCATGCCTTCATAGATGCTGTCTTGATCACCTTACCCAAAACAGCCAATTGCTACTTACTCAGTATCCATTTCTTTTTGCTTTTTTTTTTCATAACACTTGTTATTATCTCACATTATATATTTATGGTTGGTTTTCTTCTAAAGAATTTCAAATATTATTGTATTTTTTATTGTAAGTTTATTAATTGTGGGACAGCTTCAAAAATCTACCTATTTACAATGTTTTCATTTTAAACATGATTAAAAGTTTAATGGTTCCAATAAGAGTTTAAAGTAGATAATGGATCTCAGTTTTCTTTTATCTTCAAAATGGCAGTGGTGGTGAGGTAGACAGCTATCCCAAGAACATTTATAAGGTCTGTACACCTACAAATTGATGCAGAACTCTGAGACCATTTTGTTTGATTGTCTTTACTTGTCTGCTAATAATAATAGCCATAAGAAGTTATTAAAAAGTGGCAGTGGTGGTGGCGTGGTTGGCTTGAAAACCTTATTTGTCTGTCATCATAAGAATTCAAGTTCCATGAGGACATGGACTTTGTCTGTCTTGTTCACTGCTATATCCCCCACTGCTATACATAACAGTGTCCAGCATGAAAAGAATGGTTAATAAGTATTAGCAGGATTAATTAATAAGTGAACATGTATATACCCACATATGCACTGATCCTAGGGCAGCTGGAAAACCTGGATTTACTACCTCCGACCACATCTATTTATCCATGTTCCATACAAACATTACCACTTACTATTTTGTGATATGAAAATTGCTCCTTCCCGGTAAAGAAACCATTAAAACACAGTGGCAAGGGCCCTGTCATGAGAAGCATATGTTAGTATCTCTGGGAACATACATGACAGATATATAACCCTGACTGGCACTGGTATGAAAAAAAGAGATGAGGTCAAGGAATCTTCTGAGAGGAGGTGGTACCTCAGTGAGCCCGGTGAAGCAAGATGGGAAGCACAGCCTAGCATATGAGAGAGAGAACTGATAAACTGACAATCAAGTTGGCCAACTGGGTGGTGATGTTTCTCCCCAGACCGAGAGCACATGAAGAAAAATGGGTTTGAAAAGAAAGATGAGGAGTTCGATGTTAATCATTTTTTCCTGCTTTTGCACAATGTACCAGTTCAATGGTATAATTGATCAATGCTCTAGCTAGCAACAGCTCTAGAGAATGAAACCCAACAAAAATATTTCTCAGTTCTTCATGTGGTAGGCCAAGGAGTCATCCATCTTGTTATCTCTGTGGCTTGGCACAATGCCTGCCACATAATAATTGTTTAATTTCTTTAATTGAATTAGATTGAATCTTCAGATATATGCATTGTCATAGGCATTTTGGTAAAGTTTTAATTAATTCCAGGTTGATAATTCAGTATCACTTTTCTCTCCATCTGTTTAAAGGACTTTAATAACTTTCTGAACTTCTCTTCTTGAGTTTCTACATAATCTTCTACATATTTTTTTCTTCCATGTGAACAAGCACCTTCCTTGCATAGCATATGCTTCGCAAGTAGATATTTTTATAGAAATATTTATTCTCATCAAACTAAAAAGCTTTTGCACCACAAAGGAAACTATCAACAAAATGAAAAGACAGCCTGTTGAATGGAAGACGATATTTACAAATAATATATCTGGTAAGGACTTAATATTTAAAATATAAAAAGAACTCATATAGCTCCCTTAAAAACAAACAAATGATCCAATTAAAAAATGGGCAGAGGACCTGAATAGACATTTCTCCAAAGAGAACATACAGATGGCCAATAGACATATGAAAAGATGCTTAACATCACTAATCATCAGGGAAATGCAAATCAAAACCACAATGAGATATCACCTCACACCTGTCAGAATAGCTATCATCAACAAATCAACAAACAACAAGTGTTAGCAAGAATATGGAGAAAAGAGAGCCTTCTCGTACTGTTGGTGGGATTGTAAAATGGTGCAGCCACTATGAAAAACAGTATGGGGGTTCATCAAAAAATTAAAAATAGAACTACCATATGACTCAGCAATTCTACTTTTGGGTATTTATCTGAAGAAAATGAAAACACTAATTTGAGACGATACATGCACCCCTATGTTCACCGCAGCATTATTTACAGTAGTCAAGATATGGAAATAATCTAGGTGTCCATTGATAGATGAATGACTAAAGAAAATGTGACACACACGCAATTGAATATTATATAATAAAGGAGAATGTAATCTTGCCATTTTTAACAAAATGGATGGACCATAAGGATATTATTCCAAGTGAAATAATTCAGACAGAGAAAGACAAATACCATATGATTTCACTTATACGTGGAATCTAAGGAACAAAATAAATGAACAAACAAACAAGACAGAAACAAATTCATAGGTGTAAAGAACAAACTGATGGTCACCAGATGAGAGAGGGGGGACAGGATAGGTGAAAAAGGTGAAGGGGATTAAAAAATTGCCAGTTAAAAAAATAGTCACAGGCATGTAAGTATAGCACAGAGAGTGTAGTCAATCATACTGTAATAATTATGTATGGTGCCAAGTGGGTACTAGACTTATCAGGAGAACACTTCGTAAGCTATATAAATGTCTAATCACTAGTTGTACACCTGAAACTAATATCGTATGTTAATTATAATTAAGTCAATAAATAAGAAAAAAGCTAAAGCATCCAACTTCAAAAATTAGAAGGAAAAAACAGAATAACCCCTACCCAAAAATGTATCAAGTGTTACATAATTTAAATATTAAAAAATTACAAAATTTTAGAAAAAAGAATATTTATTCTTTCTGATTCAGACACATACCAAGTACAAAGATCGGCTCTAGAACAGGGATAAGTAAATGTTTTTCCGTAAAGGGCCATAAAGTGTGTTAAAACTACTCAGCTTTGTAGTACAAAAAGCAGCCAGAAAACAATACATAAACATATAAAAATATATGGCTGCGTTCCAATAAAAATTTATTTATCGTATTAGGCAGTAGGCTATATTTGACCCTCAGGCTGTAGTTTGCCAACCTCTGCTATGGAGTCATATAAATACAAATATATACATGTAAATAATATATAAAAATATACAAGTTATAAAACTGATCTTCAGCGATTTTGAGGAAGAAAAATGATCAAGATCATATTCTTACAAGACTAACTAAAATAAAACCTTTTCCAAACTATACTACTTTCATTTTTCTTTTACATTTAACAACATCAGATTCAAAGCACACCCTGTGAGAAAAGATCAGGGGATCATTTCTGTTCCTTCCTCACTGCCAGTATTTTCTGATGTTATTGACAAGTGTTCTTTCAAAAGGCTGCAGCCCAAATAATTCCTTTCATCTTCATTTTCAAGGAGAAAGTTAATACCTAATTAAGATGCCAAGTCCATTAAAGATGAAAACTCAAATCAGTATTGACACCATTGGAAAAAAAATAGCTAATGTCTCGAACTTGAGTGATTTTAATAGTTTTTAAAGCAACCAAAATCTAATTCTGTTTGTGATGTTGCCCACCAATCAGGGAGACAGGACTGAGTCACTTGGATCTATCTTTCTCTGTACTATAAAAAGGAGCTTAATGTTCAGGTCAGGAACCACTGAAACTTAGTATTGATTTTTCGTGCTCAATTTCTTTCCCAAGTCTTGGTCTTTCACTTGAAGATAATTTCATTACTATCAGGAAGCGCGGGCAACAGAATGAACAGCAAGGAAACAGTTCTGTAAATGGATTCGACCTCTTTCATTTGCTAGCTTAGCCAGGCCAGTTTCCTCATTTAGAACATGATGCTTCACCCTCCTCTAAAACAATATACTTTTTAACATATACAGTGCTCTGAACAATTTAAAATTACTTATAACAAATAATTAATTGAATATTCATGGGCAAATTGACAAAATTTCAGATCTTAATTTCTAGTTTTTTAACAGCCTTCTCTCTATTTAAGCATTTTATTTGTCGACGACTGAGGCTCTTCCCAATTATTGGCAGAAACTAATTGGTTCAATGACAATTCAATCCCCTGCTTTTTGTGTGCTGGCAACTTCTGAGCAACCATGCTCTTGATCACATTTCTTCTATAAGAAGGTAGGAGTTAGACTGAAAATTGTAGGGATAGTCCCAGTAGGAGTGTGGGTTTTAAGGAAGAGGCAGCAAAAAATCAGAACACAAAACTAGAGTTGCCCACTTCCTTCTGGATTTTCAACGTGGCTTTATGAATATTTGGTAGTAGTTCGTGTGAATTCCCAGGACATTATACAAACCAATATTCAAATAAGAATGCAAAAAAACCCCAAAACAACAACACCACTGAATCACAGTTGAAAACCATTGTTCTAAAATAAGCACTTAGTTTTTTGCCCAATGTGTGTTGTTAACCATTTTGATTAAACTGAGTTGAGAAAATGAAAGCATCCCAAGGGACAGATATTGGACATAAAACTAAGTGTTTGCTTATTTTAGAGTAGTGATTCTCAACTGTTATTTTGCCCCCATGGGACATTTTGACAAAGCCTGGAGATGTTTTTGGTTGTCACAACTTGTGGGGGGCAGGGTGCTGCTGGCATCTAGTGGGTAGAGGTCAGGGATGCTGCTGAACGTCTTAAAAATGCACAAGACACTACCCTCTGCCCCCACCCCCACCCAAGAATTATTATTATGCTCCAAATGTCAATAATTGAGGTTTAAAAAGCCTGCTTTAGGTTAGGTCCAGAGCTGGTGCCTGAGGGCATCTCTGAAATCTCAAATCACCCAGAAACTAAAGTTTTCTGCTCACTTGTCCATCAACCAACATAGAATCCATTCAGCCTCCTGGATTCTCACTATACTCCTACTAACTTTCTGTAATGGAGTGGAAGGGGACTTTGCCTTCCCCTCCCCTCTCAGCATTAAGGAGTCTATACACATTGATGTCATAACTCATCTACATGGGAGCCTGGTGTTGACATGCAGCATTAGTCATTGAATCTCATAGAAGCTCATCAGCGTCTCTAGACAAATCTTTTTTGTTCTGATTTAAATAATGCCTTTCTTTCAGAGCTCTTCTAAAAGCAGTCCAATGAGATGCTACGAAGTATGCCAAATCCAATTACTTTCTGCATTCTTGCCTATTGTTTGGAAAAACTAATCCTCCTTAAGCCATTAAGGTCATTCAGAAAACATGCCAAGGTGCCCACATTAAAGGAAGTAGAATCTTAATGAAGGTCTTGACACCCACAAAGTATTAATGAGACGGCAGAGTTGGCTTCTTAGTCAAGAGTCTTAAGCGTGTCCAGAATATAAACAGACATTCTTTATCCTGAGGCAAATGGCTTTCCGATAACAGAGATGATCCTTAATGTCTGATTCAGATGCTTCGTCACAGAATGAATCAGCATAAGTACTGCAATAGTATACAGTACGAATAGTACTGGTTTTCAATGTGTCCTCTGTTGTCATGGAGGCAATTCTCTTCTGGTTTAGAAGGTGATGTGTGGTCCACTGTGATGACGTTTTCTACCTCTCACCAAGCAAAGTTCATTAACCTGCGTGGGCAAGGAACATCAAGGATGCTATGGAAGCCACAGGTGAGGAGTGGAGGAGGACGTCTTGATGGATAGTGCTCTCTCCTTGTGCAGTTCAACTCCCTTACACCTAAGACATAAACAGTAATGCTGATGACAAGTGCATTCATTTTCTATGATGCATAACAAATTACCACAAACTTAGCATCATAGCACAACATACATTTATTATTTCAGTGTTTTGGGAGTCCTTAGCTGTGTTCTCTGCAATCAAGGTGTGGGTGGGGATGGTGGTTTCATCTAAGACTCAAGGACTTCTTCCTAACTCATTCAAGTTGTTGGCAGCATTCAAGTCCTTGGGGTCAGAGGATCAAGGCTCTCAACTCCTAGAAACTGCCTCTTTCTATAGTTTGTTCCCAATATCGCTGTTTGCTTCTTCAAAGCTAGCAGGAAAGAGTATCTTCTGCTTTGAGTCTCTTCTTTCAGGGAAAATCTGGACCCTCTCTTATAGGGCTTCCCTGGTTAGGTCAAGCCCACCTTGGATGTTTTCTCCTTTGATTAACTCAAAGAAAACTGCTCGGGGACCTTCATTACATCTACAAAATCCCTCATCTTTGTCATATTCTATTAGTTAGAAGTACATCACAGGTTCTACCTACATACAACGGGGGAGGATTACAGCAAAGTAAGCACTCCAGGGGGCAGGAATCATCTTTGATTCTACTTCCCACAAGTTTGTGAATGTTGAACCTGACAACACTGACTGGGAAAGAGTAAATGTGTTGGATGTCAGCACCCATATCCTATCCAACAGGATGACAGCTTGGTATAGTAAGTTGAAAGTCGCAAAAAGAAACAGAGACATATCTAGCTTTTAACATAAGAGTGTTGGCTTAAAAGTAGTTCCTGGGAAAAGACTTGGGGGTTTTAATTGTTTATAAGCACAATAAGTAATGTTTGCATAATTTGATTTAAAAAAAAAAAAAAGCTCAAAATGCAATTTATAGAGCAATAATAAATATATAGTGTCCAGATCAAGAAAGAAAACATGAACAGTGGTCTTGGTACCACATGCACCAAACTACATCTGGAATATTTTTTAGCAGTTCAGGGTTTGACATTTTAAGCTGAACATTACTCAAAGGAACCATGAAATTGACTCATATGAAAAATGCTTGAAGGAATTTTTGTTATTTATAAAAGGAACTGAAAAAGGAAACAAGATTGCAGCCCTGTAAGAGCTGAGGAAGCAGAAATAAGACCTAGACGAGAGTTACAAGCAAACACATTTCCCTTCAGTATAAGAAACATAGTTCTAATATTTAGAGTTGTACACTAAAGGAAATTACTTATGGGGAAGGGAACTTATATTTAAGACTAATCCCATCCATAGATGCTCTTGATTCTTTTCCCACCTCCATCAATGATGTCTTTTCTCACCTTTGCCTTTACCTAAACTCGACTTCTCATTGGTGATCATGCATAGGTTTCTCCCATCACTTACATAAGGCAAACTTCCCCAGCCTCACATTCCATCAAGCTTCTTTCTCCCATTCTCTTTGAAGCCTCACTTTTTGAGAGTGTGCTCTGCACTTGTGATCTGCCGTCCATAACCTTCGCTCTGTCAGTTTACCCAGTATGGCTTCTGCCCCCCCCCCCCCATCCAAACTGATCTTTGCAATATCACTGTTGATAAATGCTTTTTGCAATTTCTCTTACATGACACTGTTGACCACATCCTCCTTTTTGAAATCAACTCTTTCCATAGCTTCTCTGACACTGCACTCTCTTGCCACCTGACTCCTCTGGCTATTCTTCTAAGGCTCCTTTTGTGGTCTCTCTCACATCTGATGTTCACTGATTCTCACTGAGGCTCCACCAAGCTCTGTCCTGGGTCTACTCTAGTCTCATTCTACTTGCTGATTTAGTGACTCCTATTGTTCTATCATGTATTCATTGTGAAACCTTGCTTCTATTCTAGCTCTTTCTCATCTGAAATTCATGCCTCTATCTCCAAAGACCAACTGGAGGATGTCATTGAAAAACCCTAGAGTCACCTAAAACTCAACGTAGCCTAATTTGATCTCATAATCTTCCACCTTTGCCCACCCTCTAAAGTTTCCTCTTTCAGGTTACCCATTTCAGAGAATGGTTGGCAGGATGTCATCCTGGTCCCTACCTTCATCCTTGCCAGTTCTCCCTAGTCCATCAATCTGAAAGTCCTGAAGACACTCTTCAGGCCCATCTAATTTTCTCCTTTCCCATTGACACTGCCTTGATTCAAACCATCAACTTCGGCCTGGATTACTGAAATAGATTTGATTCTAAAAGGTACCCTTTTACTTCCTTCCAAAATTCTCTCTATATTACAGGCAGAGTGTTCTTCAAAAGTTTTTTAAAAATAAAATTCTGTTCCTATTTCTACTCTATAATATTCATATGTCCAGCCTCCTTAAGCTGGCATTAAAGGCCCTTTATGATCTAGCCTCTCCTTGCCTCATCTCTTGTCATCCTCTCCCGCCATGTTCTGGTCTCTAGCTATATGATGCCATGAGTGGATCTCTGTGGCAGCAGTCATCCTCTAAAATCCATTTATTTGTCCCAACTTCATGTATACACGATCACTCAAACAGAGTCAGAAAGTCTAGGTCTCTAAATGACCGCAAGAAAGGCTATTTGTCTAGTCACCTGATTGAATGATGATGTGAGCAAGGAATAAGCATTTCATTGTTAATAGTCCCTTGGATTTGGGAGTTGTTTGCTATAGGAGTCAGCTTACATTACTAACACAACTATTCACTTCAGAATTTATAGGTGAAAGAGAAATACACTTCCGTAGTCTTTAAGTATTTGAGCTCTCTTTTTTTTCTTTATTATTATTATTATTTATGCCTATAGCACCTGGTCTTCCTAGGTGGTCTCCCATTCAAGTACTAACCAGGCCCCACCCTGCTTAGCTTCCGAGATCAGACAGGATCAGGCTTATTCAGGGTGGCATGGCCATAGACCATGGACTGTAGCTCCACTGGGGCGCGAACCCAGGACCTTCTGTGTGTAAAGCAGACGTGGAACTGCTACACTATGGAACCACATCCTTGAGCTCTCTTCCTTACAGCTTAGCTTTACACTAATATACTCTCCCTCTTGGACAAGATCAAATACCCTATGTACTCATGCTGTCTCAACACTTGCTGCACTGAAATTTTCTTTGTCTGAACTCCCTCATTTAGCTACTAGATAGCAAGGGCCATGCTTCTACATAATATATCCACAATATTCAATATCCCTGTTCCCAATATCAGCATCGTGGTTAACTTCACTAACATTTGTTGAATGATTATCATGTACTAGGGGCTGTTCTATTATATATATTCATCCATTCCTGAAAATAATCTCTCGAAAATAGGTCCTCTTAGTTCTTTTATTTTATAGAGGTAGAAATTGGGAAACTGAAGCCAAGAGATTAAGAACCCTGTTCATGTTCATACATCTAGTAAGTGAGAAACCAAGATATGGGCCTGTAAGCTTAACCAGTTCAAACTATGGTTTAGAGGTTGAATAAATCTATCTTGAACTAATAAACGAAACTTATTAAGTAAATTCTAGTTGACTGACTGCAGAAGGGATTTTTGCTGTGGTGACAGATTGGACTATGTAAGTATTTCTCGATTGTCTTTGGTGAAGTCCTTTTTAAAATTTCCTATCAATTGTGGTCTGATATTTTGTGTAATACAATATCATGTGCTTGGTTTTCACAGCAATATCAAATACAAGAAAAGTTTCTAAATACTTACTTTCCACTCCTGTATTCAATCATGGTCCAGTAAGAGACTGTGGACTGGTACCAGTCTGTGGACAGCACTGTGAATTCCGCTGGACTATAGGACTTATGAGGTCTTTACCAACTCTAAGATTATATATTCTGCAGCATCATAAACAAGACCCAAAGGGGAAAAGTCTTCTCTTTTGAGAGTTTACAAGGAGCCAGTGGGAATCTTCTACTCTAAACACACCAACCAGCAGAATAATATATGCTACGTACTTTGTGAGAAAACCATACACACATTCAAAAAGATGCAGAATAGACATTTCTCAATCTTAGAGGGCATAAATCCAGGAGAGTGCATTTGACTAATACCCCCAATATAAAGAAGAGAAGCGATGTTTCAGAATATGTCCTATAAAAACATGCAGACAGAAGACCTCATTCAGGTTGCAATTTTTAGGGGATATTTCAAATATTGAATGCTATTCAACAGTTTTTTTAAATTGAGACTTGTTCATACATATTGAAATTGAAATATGTCCAAGAGATTTTTTAAGTAAAAAAAAGCAGCAAAATGATAGCCAACCAATGTCAATTGTTATTGCCAAGTATATATCCAACAAGAAGCCTATATCATTTATAAAAAGATAAATAACCCAAATAAAAAATTGGCAAGGATCTAAATAGACATTTCTCCAAAGAAGATATAAAAATTGCCATTAAGCACACGAAAATATGCTCCAAGTCATTAGTCATTAGGGAAATGCAGACCTAAATTACAATGGGATTCTATTTCATACCCATTAGAATGGTCATAATAAAAAAGAGAGACTATAAGTGAAGAAATTACTGGTGAGAATGTAAAATAGTGCAGCCACTTTAGAAAACAATTTGGTAGTTCCTCGAAATGTTAAACAGAGAGTTACCACGTGACTCAGCAATTCCATTCCTAGGTATAGACTCAAGAGCAATGAAAATGTACATCCACAAAAATGTTCATAGCAGCATTATTCACAATTGTGAACCAATAGAAGCAACCCTAATGTCCATCATCTAATGAATAAACACAAAATATGATATCTCCATACAATAGAATCTTATTCAGTAATAAAAAGAAATGGAGTACTGATACGAGCAATAACATGGGTGAACCTTGCAAACAGCGTGCTAAGTGAAAGAAGCCAGTCACAAAGGACCACATATTGTATGATTTCATTTATATGAAGTGTCCAGAATAGGCAAATCTATAGACATAGATAATAAATTAGTGGTTCCCAGTGGCTGAGGAGGAGGGAATGGGGAGTGACTGCTAATGATCATGGAGTTTCTTTTTGGAGTGATGAAGATGTTCTAAAGTTAGATTGTGGTGGTGGTCGCACCTCTGTGAATATATTTAAAACCAATGAATTGTACATTTTAAATGAGAAATATGTATAAATGTGAATTATATGTCAATAAAGCTACTGAGATAAATAAATAAAGTAACCACTATTGCCAGGTCCTTAGAGCAATTCAGAGACAGATAAGCAAGAGGGATTATTGATCCGTTAAAATAATTTCTATGCTTTTATGCAACTCTAAACATAAAGCCATGACCTGTTCATTGTTCACTAACTTCACCACTATTACAAAAAATAAAGGATTAAAAGTGAGAGCAAGTTTATCTGCATAGACACAGCTTAGTGAAAGATGCCCAGCAAAGACGAATTAGTACGACAGGTCGATGCAAGACAATGTTTCATTAAAACAACTTGCCCTTTAAAATACAAGTTCCTCTTCTGCCTCTGAAAATGAATAGTTATTCAGCTATTTGTATTTCTGAAACTCAAGTGTTTTGGCAGTTCCTAATTGTGAGATATATGAAACATCTCTAGAAATTCTATTGAAAAAGAGCCGTTTCCTGAAGTCTTATAACCATGGCTCACCCCAAGCAGGCAAAAGGTTGAACAGATAACATGACCATCACTTGTATGCATGACACACTCCAGGTCTCCTGATGATCTTGAAATCAAGACATGTATTTCAACTTATAGATTGAAATAATTTCAACTTTAGAGAAAAGTAGCAAAAATAGTAAGAAACAAACAAACAAAAACTTTCACATACCCATTATCCATATTCACTTATTGTTAATAATTTGTTACATTTGCTTTATCAGATTCCTTCTCTCTCTCTCTCTCTCTCTCTCTCTCCACACACATACACACACACTTTTTTCCTGAACCTTCTGCAGATAGCATGTACATTTACCCCTTAATCATCCTTCGGTATGTATCTCCCATATATCCTAACATATTTCTAACATATAATCTTATATAACCACAGTACAGTAGTTGAAATTGGAAAATTTAGCACTGATGTTGTATTTTTATCTAATCTATAGTTCATGTTCCAATTTTAATTGTACTTTATGGTACAGGATCACACGTTGCATTTAGTTGTTCTATATATTTAGTTTTCTTCGATCTGAAACAGTACCTAAACTTTTTAATTTTTTTCTTTCATCATTATTTTTGAAGAGCATGGGCCAGTTATTTTATAGAATCTCCTTTGATCGGGGTTTGTCTAATGTTTTCTCATGATTTGATTCTAGTAATGCATATCTGGCTGGAACACTACACGAGTGATAAGTGTTTCCCAGGGCTTCATATCTGGTGGCACGTGATGTCCGTTTGGCCTTGCTGGAGATGTTGATTTTTGTCATTTGGTTAAAGTCTGCTTCCTTCGGTACAGTTTCTTTTTTGTAACTTATAAGCAATTAATGAAGAAATACTTCGAGCCTATGTAAGTATTCTGTTCCTTATTAAGCTCCCTTCCTCCTCGATTTAGAAAGAGAATTTAAAATAAGCCTCACAAATTAAGAAAAATAATCTCAAAACCCTTGACATGTATAGAGATTGTTTTCTTGCTTCATGCTTGTATTGAGGTTGTCTTAGATTACAGACCCAGGTACGCAGGAACTGATCTGTGAAGCTTGATACAGAATGCAATCGTGATACATATTTATAATTATGAAAAATTCTTAGCAGCAGTGAAAGATGAGCTTAGATTGGATATTTCAGATATGATGGATCCATCTTATGTAATGCTATGCAACAGTTGTAAAAATGGAAATAGTTTCACATATACTGAAATGGAAATATCTCCAAGAAAACTTTAAGTGAAAAAAAAAACAAGATATATAAAAATATGTACAGCATAATCCCATTTATGTTTTTTAAAACTGTATTTGTCCATTTACATATTAATGGGTATAAACTTATAGAAACTTGCCTGGAAGAATACACACCAGACTGTTAAGAGCAATTACCTGCTGGAGGCAAATAGGAAATTGGAGAGGAGGTAGTGCTTGGTTGGTGGGAAATAATACATCCACTTTTTAGTCTAGACACCTCTGTTTTTAGACAAGGATGTGTTTATGTTTCACTAAAATATATTTTAAAAGATATATTTGCTAAAAACACTTACAGTAGCATTATTTTCAAGGTTTCCTTTTTTGATAGTCTGATTATTACTTATGTGAATAAAAAGGCCTTACAGATAAATGAAATCTCCTTTGCCTCAATTATATGACATGTATATGTTGTATACATATTGCGATGTGTGTATTTATGTATATGTAATATGCATGTTATGCTCCCCCAAATTAAAAACTTAAAGGTCATTTTCTACCATTCCCTAATATTCCCAACTTTTACAGTTGGTGGTTATTTAACCTGGAGAGATTTGAGTTAATTATATGAATTCATCTATACACCAGCAAACCAATAATGTAATTAGCCTCAAAGATCATTTACTGAACAGACCTCAGACATTTGCTCAGAGAATTAGAGATGAGAGAATGAAGAGTTAACAAGTATCTACGGGTTTTTTCTATTGCGATTTACATAGATAATGTCACATGGCATGTTACTTACAGCAATTGCTATCTTTTAACTTGTTATTTTTGGAGATTTAAAAATATATACAAAAGTAGACTGTACCTCAATATATCTATCCCCCAGTTTAAATATTACTACCTCAATTAATTTGTTTCGTCTCCACCGCAACCACCACCACTGCCACCACTGTTGGGGGACAATTCTCCATGGGTCTCTTGTGTTTCTGCATATCTTGTGAGCAGAGACACTGACGGCCTTGTTATGAACTATTTTTTCATGGATGTTTATACAATGAATAGTCTTGGGTGATAAAAACAGTGTTGCTCTTCAGAGTTGAAGGCAGATTTGTTTACTGACCAGCATGACAAAGATAATAGCTCCCTTCAGGACAAGGTCAGGCAGGTTGGTTTACTGCCAATTATAAAAGATACAGGTTCCATAAACTCAGGGGTTCCTGGCTGTGATACAAACCCACTGCTTGCACAACATCCACCTGCGCCACTTCACATTGTCCCATGGGACTTGGAAGGCAAGAGGGATCTGATGCGAACATGAAACTAATGCTGTTTGCTGTTTAGCGAACAATAAAGTTCTTTGTCTCTGACCCAGGGGTTTCATGTCTTCTATCAACATCCATGAAATGGTGGCAGACTAACTTGTGAGTTTGTAAGTAAGGTAAAATCTAAGACTCTTCAAAGTTCTTGACAACCACTTCCCCTTTTCCATATTGTTTTGAACAAATCTCAGATATTTCATTATTTCATCCATAAATATTTTGGTAGGTAGAAACTATTTTGAATATTCTTTGAAACCATTGTAATTAAAGGTGATGGAACTTCATTCCGCATAAGTGTTTATATACAAATACCAACACCCCAGGGATCAAGTGTAGTAACTACAGGCCCACGATTCTATCCCCCAAAGATATTCTTGGGACTAAATATATTTTAAAACTCAGACTTTTCAGATTTTAAGAAGGTCATAGAGAACATAAATAATGTATTATATAACATTTCTGACAAGGCCTAGGGCAGCATACAGTAAGCAAACACTATTTTCGCCATGAAACATGAATATTCACACAAAGTAAGTTAAAGAGAAACTATAACTTTTCTTCAGTTCAGTTCAAATTTTGTCACCAAATAAGTTACAAAAGAACTTGAGCTTGTCAGAGTTTGATGATTTTCAGATATGAAACTATAGACATGAGCCTCTTTAATTAAGTTCATGATTTAGGCTCTCACCATACTGAAAAGTAGAACCATTAAAAAAAAAAAAAACTTTTCAAAAAAAACTTTTCACGGACCTTTTATTAATAAGTTTAATAAGTTTGTCCTCTTGTATAAATAGAGCCAAAATGAAGTTCTTTAATGAATTGCTAAGATTTTGAATCACATGTACTAATTTGATTATATTAGTAACATGTTATATTTTATCATGTTTCCATTTTATAAGCATTAAACATTTCTAAGCTCTCCCAATTAAAGTGGAAAATAAATGATAAAGTCATTTAATAAGCTCAGATAGAAAAAAGGTCATGTACAAAAATTAGAAGGCCAATGTTTAACCAAGGAGAAATAAAAAAAAGGGCCCGGGCCAGAACAAATCACATCTAGAAGGTTAGGGGTTATTTACAGCTGTGTGCACCCAGCAAGATGAACAAAGCTCACAGTCTGTACACAAATCACGTTCGTGGAAGATAGAGGAAGCAGAAAGCTCAGGAGGCTTTTCCCTCTCTTCTCTTGCCAAGGAGAAGGATATATAGACTGGTAAACTTGAGGCTGACACAGATGAGTTTAGAACAGATGAGAACATGGTCCCAGAACACTTAACTGCTCTAAATAATATCTACCTCTTTAGGTCTGGTGGATTGCATCTCTGAGTAGGGGGAAGGAATGTCACATTATTTATTGAGTATCCACTATGTATCTGACAATTGGCAGGTGCTTTTTGTATTGTTATTCTAACAAAAATCAGTCAAGTTCAGGGAGATTGAATAATCCAAATAAATGAATGAAAGACTATGTGGCCAAGCATTTGTTAAAAGTTGCTAGGTGCCAGGCACCAGTATATATATTTCAATACATTAACAAATATTAATGTATTCAAGGAGGTCCCAATTTAGTAGGAATGAGAGATATA
Source organism: Rousettus aegyptiacus (assembly GCF_014176215.1). Taxonomy (NCBI): domain Eukaryota; kingdom Metazoa; phylum Chordata; class Mammalia; order Chiroptera; family Pteropodidae; genus Rousettus; species Rousettus aegyptiacus. The sequence goes on along the minus strand of NW_023416312.1, from coordinate 4,583,516 downwards.
TAAGCACATAATTAAAGTGTTTCATATGTTATATTTTATCATGTTATTGTGGCTCAGAATTTAAAAATCAGATTATGTCACTTAGGATAAGTGCGTTGTAGAAAAAATGAAGGAAATTTTTTTTTTTTTTACCAATGAGAAGCTGGGGATAACCTATCATAGTTTCTGAAAACATAGGAATTTAAAGCTTTCTTTTATATTCAAATAGAAAGTAAGATGCCTTCTGAGAACTGCCTCGTAGTCAATAAGAGAGAGGGTCATTCTGACCCTCTAGTAGACTAAGGGATGCTGCATCTTATATCATAAATAGGCAAATGCAAAAAGTTACAGAAAGGAGTGTTGACAGCTGTGAGATTGTAGAGGATCAGAGAGACAATATCACTCCTTCATATAAGTTTTCCTAGCTCATATTACTCATCTACTCACTCTAAGGATTGACAGCAAGCTCGTCAACCTATAGTTTGAAGAATGCCCCTCCTCATTGGAAAAAAGAACGACATTTGCCCAGATCTCACTGCCTGGAATCTCTCCTGACGTTGCAGACTTCTCAAAGATTCCAGACAATGTCTTCATCTATCGGATCTTTTGCTTGGCTTGGTACAAAGAATATAGGCTTTGGGTTCACACGTCAGCTCTGTCACCCTCTCTGAGCTACAGTTTCTCTCTAGCATACAGAATTTTAAAAAATACATTTTTATTTTCATTTTTATTTTACTATGAGTTTCAAGTATACAGTAAATTGGTTAGACATTTATACAGTTTATAAAACGATCCCCCTGATTGCTCTTTCTCTCCTCTGGCCCTCCACCCAGCCATTACATCACTGCTGACTGCATTCCCTATGCCGTGCTCCCCATCCCCGTGACCATCTATCAACTACTGATTTGTACTTCTTTAACCTTCACCGCTTTCCCCCAGCCCCTTGACCCCCTCGCCTCTGGCTGTCACCAAATCGCCCTCCATATTTCTGAGTCTGTTTTTGATTAACAACTTAATATTTTTAGAAACAAAAACTTAAATAGGATACAATGACTTGGCAGAGAACTCATAAATAGTTAGATAATGGCATCCCACAGTCATTATTTTGAAGACTGTGAAAGTGAACAACGTCAAAAAGAATTAAACTCAGAAATAAATATATGCTCCTGCCACAAGAAAGGAGGTATATTTGTGAAAACGTAATTAGGGTGACAGCAAAAGCAAAGAATAAAATAATTAAAAGCAAAATCATGTAATTATCATCCACGGTCAAGCACACCTTCATCCCTAACATCACTATGGATAATGTCTGTAGCTACCTTAGATGCTGCCCTTAAAATCAGGTGGCACAGGTTTCAGTTTCTCTGCCAGTCCAGCTGCTGCCCCTAAGTCTCTTCCTACACTCTCCTCTGGAGAGAAAACATGTTAAGTAGACTCTGATGGGTACAAGGAGGGAGACATCTCCAGGGGAGCCCTATGGGAATACTGCCCATCAAGCTTGGCCTGGTGGAGTCTCAGGTGGCCAGAGGCCACCTGGAACTGACTGAGTTCTTAGGGTTAGAGAACTACCACGGAGGAAGAGAGGGACTTCAGCTATGCTCCTAATGACAAAATGTGTGTGTTTCAGAGTTTCATCAGGGACCTGTCGTGACTTCAGATAAATCTGGCTCAACTATTCCCTGAGGGGATGAGAAGTTTCCAAAGATTATCTTTACTGAGTCATCTCTGCTCATTCTTGGAATTGAACTGCCTTTGCTTCCCTTGACATTGAGATTGAGACTTGGGGAACCGTTCAAATCACTTCTAGCCACTCGATGAATTTTCTGTGCATTTATTTGATCAGCAAAACCCTGATTTCATTAATCCCAAGTAAATAATAGTTCTCCCTTTAACTCAGGCTCTTCTCTCACCTCTCTGCTTAGGGAATTCTTCCTCATTGTTCACTTCCCTGAACAACTTCCAACAACTCTCAGTAGATTTTCCTGATACACAATCTACCACTATACTCCAAAAACACTATTAAAGTGCTTGTATTATGAAGTTTTTCACAACGATTTTTTTCTCCTTTCTCATTTCCTTCCCTAATCTTTAAGCTCCTTCAGTCATTAATACAGTTTTATTCCTCTCTGAGGTGCCATGAATGTATTGTGATACTTGGCGCCAAATAGACAGTCAATGGATGCTTATGGATTTGAGAATAAAAGATTAAAGAATTTAGATTTAAATTTTCTTGTCTCTCCTATATATTTATTCTGTTAGCAGTTCGATTACACTAGTATGTTTTATTTTTGTATGCCCTGATACTGTTATATAGTTTGTAATTTTCTTAAGTTCTTATTTATTATTTGTGGTAGGAAGCTTCTGATACAGGTCCTAATGAGCCCCACTTCCTGACATTCATACTCTTGTGTAATCTCCTCCCTTTGAGCGTAGGGTGGACCTAGTGCCCAACGGAATATAATAAAGGTGATGAGATGTTGTTCATGAGATGAGGTTACAACACATTGTGTCCCGTGTCTTGCTAGCATGCTCTCTCTTGCTGGCACCCTCTCCTTCCCTCTCATTTGCTCCCCCTGCCTATGAAGCCAGTAGTCATGTTGTGAGAGGCTCTGTGGAGAGGCCCACATGGCAAGGAACTGAATCGGGCCTCCTGCCAACAGCTCATAAGGAACTAAGGCCTCAGTCCAACAACTCGCCAGGAACTGAATCCTGCCAATAACCACAAGTGTGAGCTGGGAAGTGGATTCTTCCCAGTGGGTCTGAGATGAGTGCCGCCTGCGAGAGACCCTGTAGCAGAGGATCCTAATAAGCCACAGTCAGAACACAGACCTTCAGAAACTGCGAGATGGTAAATGTGGGTGGTTTTAAACTTCTGAGTGTTGGATGATTTGTTACACAGCCATAGATAACTAATACATTATCAATCAGCTTGGCTTCACAGATGATAAAACCCAACGATAGCAAAATGCACGGTTTGATTTATTACTAAGCATATCGATTGGTTTGCAATATGTATTAGCAAATTATTCTTCAGGATTCAAAAACTGTGTTTTTCATTCATCAAAATGCCTCACACCTCACTTTGTCAAGTCAGCTTTGCATTGATTTGGGCTTCTGAAATTGAACAAAAAAGAAAACTCGTTTTCATAAAAGGCAAACAGAAGCTGTGCCAAATTTTCTTCCAGTTGACCACATAAACGAATAAGATGCACATTAACCAAATTGATAGATGGTAGGTTATCAGTGGAGAAATCAAGGCTTGATGGGTAAATGTTCCCAGCAGGACTGATCCAATGTGACACAGCAGGACCCTTGCAAGCTCCAGGGAGCACTGCAGAGGCACAAAGCTAACTGCTGTAAATAGAAGCCTTTTTTCCTGTGCAGGTCTCTTTGAGGAGATGGAGAAGAATGTTATCACAAGAAGTACTATAATTTAAGAGAAAAGTCTCATTTTTGTGCTTTGCTCTTTTTTATTTTCTAAAGTGTTTTTGAATTAAATAGATGTGCCTCTCAATTGGGAAGCAATCTCGGCCTGCTAATGTCATGTTTATAAAGACAATCTGGCACATGGAAAAGAGTAGGCTTTCAAAACAGAACGGCCTTCTGCTTCCTTGCTTCTGCTACCTATTAGCTATGTAAATTTACATGAGTTACATAACCTCTCTGACCTTTGATTCTTTTTCAGTAAAATGGGGATTATGATGCGCATGATTGTGGGAGGGGTTAAATAAGATAATACTGTAAATTGCCAGTATTAACACACTAGGTACTAAATGAATAATTATATACATTCAATATTAATATAACTAATATTTCTTGTTAAATTTTATTATATTTTTTAATTTTGGAACATTACCTTTATATTATTAATAATAACATAGTATTTAAAATAGTTTTTTAAAACTTTGGTCAAAGAGTCAAGAGACCTGCTTCTAATCCCAACCCTGCCCTTCATTCAATATATGATCTCGGTAAGTTGCTTTCCATTTATTTATAAGCCTCCTTTTTGTTAAAAGATCAATAAATAAATGGGTTGGATTTGCTGATATTGTCTCTCTTGACACAAATATTTTAGCAATTTGATGATTCTAAGTTTATCTGAGTCTAATTTATTTTCTTTGTCCAAGAAGGTCACCTCGAATGACAGAATTAAAAATAAACAAATGGGACTATATCAAACTAAAAAGGTTCTGCACAGCAAAGGAAGCCATCAACAAAATAAAAGAGCAACCAACTGAATGGGAGAAGATATTTGCAAATAATATATCTGATAAAGGATTGATATCCAAAATAAATAAAGAACTCATATAGCTAAATAGAAAAAAAAATCCAATAAAAAAAATGGACAGAGGATCTGAATAGATATTTCTCCAAAGAAGATGTAGAAATGGCCAACAGGTACATGAAAGTTGCTCGACATTAGTAATCATCAGGGAAATGCAAATCAAAACCACAATGTGACATCACCTCAGAACTGATAGAAAGGCTAATTATCAAAAAGATAAGAAATAACAAGTATTGGCAAGGATGTGGAGAAAAGGGAACACTTGTGAACTGTTGGTGAAAATGTAAATTGGTTCAGCCACTACGGAAGACAGTAAGAAGGTTCTTTAAAAAATTATCCAGTAATTCTACTTCTGGGTATTTATCCAAAGAAAATGAAAACACTACTTCGAAAAGATGTATGCATGCATACCAGGTTCACTGCAGCATTATTTACAATAGCCAAAACATGGAAACAACCTAAATGTTCATCAATGGATGAGTGGCTAAAGAAAATGTGGTGTATGTGTATACACCCCCTCCCCCACATACATATATAGTATATATCTATGTCTATAGAGACAGACACACAATGGAATACTACTCGGCCATAAAAAGAATGAAATTTTGCCACTTGTGACAACATGAATGGACCTTGATGGCCTTATGCTGAGTGAAATAAGTCTGACACAGAAAGATAAGTATCATATAATTTCACTTACATGTGGAATGAAAAAACAGACAAACAAACAAATAAACTGAAGCTCATAGATGACAAACCCATTGGATGTTCCCAATGTTCAACCCTCTACTCACATTCAGTTCTTAAGCAGTAAGAACGACATGAAGAAAAACAGCTCCAGGTACCAGGAGACTTTCTATTTTCAGCTTTAATTTAAGGCAGATTCAATTTAAGGCGTTTTAAGCCCTTGTTTACTATACAAAATATACCCACTCAATTCATTGCCATTTTGGAAAAAAGAAAAAGTTTTCAGAGACTGTAAAATACTAAAATGCAAACTTAATCACTTTTTCTTACATTCCATTCTAATTCTTTACTACTTTAAAACATCCCCTAACCTCACACTGTAAAAACAACAAGAAATTTAGTAAAAGCAATTTTGTCTTTTCTTCAATTCCTTAATGTCCATAGGATAAAATTTGTCAAATCAACATTTTTTTTCATCTACAAGTCAATCATCAGTTTAATAATGGGTGGACTCTGAATAGTCTTCTCACAGATGCTGCAGTTTAGAGCACCCTAGGATGCAGAGCAGGGCCACGAATGAGAACCAAGCATGAGCATGGTTTAGCATCTGAAACATCATCTGTCAATTGCCAAAGCATGAAAGCCCTGTAATCCACTCAAGGAGAGGCCCTCAGGTCATAACTTGCAGCTTATTTTCTCACAAACCTGACATCTTTGATCATCGGATTTCTCAGGCCTCAGAGATTTGAAGTTAAAGAAACTTACAAGAACTCAGTGTACTATTAAGAGTAATGACAGTTGGTATCTGACAGCCTAGCATGCTGCCTTGTACAGTGGCTCCTAATATTCACCTAAAAATGTAGAAAGGAAAATCCTACTGACTTTCACCTTAGCAAAGTGATTAAAGTTCCTAAATTATCAACCTGAGTCCAAGGAAAGACCATTTTATATCAGTATTCTCTGTGTGATATTAGGAAAATATATGATACATTTTAGAAATATTCCAATCAAAAAGTTTTTAAAAGTACAATAACACCTAGAAAATTTACCCATGTAAAATAATTTATTCCTTGGAAATGTGATATTATTGTAGATCTATATTTTAAGGCATTAATAGATAGCATGCCTACTGAATACAAGGCATTTGAGGGATAAAGACTCATAAAACAATTTAGGAGATATTGTTGTTATGCCCAGATCCCTTTACTCAGTCCATATATGCATCCCCAAGATGCTGTGAGTATTGGCTGTTAATGGTCTGCAGCTGTCTTCTTCTCTAGAAAATCATTATAGTCTGATTGGGAGCTGTTTCACTAGGGAGGTCATTCCCTGGAAGTGGTGGCTTGTTTTCATTAATTTAGTGACAAGGATGTACAAAAGCCCACCCACTCCCACATTTGTCTAAAGGTGGAATCGGCTCTCTGGTGCAATTTATGCTCTAAAGCTCCCCCACAAGATCAGTCTGAGATAGTCTCCAGCTTGGATCAATCCTTGATTGATTCCTTCCCTTGTCCTGTCCCAATCCCCTTGATCTCCTTCTCCTGAGGACTCTTCCTCAAAAAGGTATTTGCAAAAAAAAAGAAAGAAATCCACATCTCAGTGTTTACTTCTGAAGTAGCCAATCTAAGACAAACTTACATCCTTTCCCTAAAAATATAAGCCATTTATAAATGTTATCTCAACTATTAATTGAACATTGATCGAATGCAGAGGACTAAAAATTAAAGAAGATTCAGAGTCCTTTTTGGGCTTAAGATAGAATACTAGGCACCAGAGTTACTTTCTTGCCAGATATATGAAAAAAAAAAAAAAAGGACAAAATGTATGAAAAGTGGTTTTCATTGGATTAACTTCAGGCAACAACAGACAGTGATCTCTGAGGGACAAAAAATAAATTAGATGAGCCCAATGACTGCCCCAGCTTACTTCATGGAGAAAGGAACCCAGGAAAGTCCTGGCAGACACCCGAGTTGGGAATATAGGGCTTGGAGGCCACAGTAGCAAGGTTAGCAGGGCACAATACCAAAGAGAAGAAGGCTACAGAGAAAGAGAACTCTGGAGATCTGCAGAGGGTCCCCCTTGAGTAGTCAACTGAGTATAGGTCAGCACATGAACGTGAAGAAAGGAACACCAGAGATTTTAAAGGGAAAAATCCCTAGAGATCACACAGGACCAAGAATAGTACCCATTCCTAGTGGAAAACCTAAAATTTATAGGGGTTTGGGTAGACTATTAAAAAGAGTTTTGCCTCAGAAGTGGAAGAAAAATAGCACTAGACTACACAACACTCTGATCTCACCTAACTATACTTAAAAGCAAGACCCAAAAGTATCAAACTGTTTCTAAGTTACTTAACTGTACCCCAGAACAAAGCTCAAGAATATTTATAGAAATTCAAAAAAGTGTGGCACCCTATATGGTAAAATTTGCAATGTTTGACATTATGTAAAAAATTACCAGGCATGCAAGGAAGCATGATAATAACCCAAAATGTAAATAATTCAATCAATTAAAATACGAAATAACAATAAATGCAAGGATTAAATAATTATAACTATATTTTATATGTTTAAAATATAAAGGAAATATTGAACATGTTAAATAGAGATATGAAAGATTTTTAAGAGACCCGGTTTAAACTTCTAAAGATTAAAATTACACTGTTTGAGATGAAAAATACAGTTGACAGAATTAATGGCAGATTTGAATACAGCCAAAGAAACACCCAGAGTTGAGGGGGGAAAGAAAACAGAGCATCAAGGGTCTGTGAAACTATTTCAAGTGGACATATATATATATATATATATATATATATATATATATATAGTTGTCATCTCCAAAGGAGAAAGGAAATAGGATAGAAAACATTTGATGAAATAATAGACAAAATTTTTCAAATTTGATGAATACTATAAGACCATGTATTCGAGAAGTTAAACAAATCCCAAGTGCAAGAAACACAAAGAAAACTGTAGTAAAACACACCATAATCGAGTTGTTTAAAACCAGTGATAAAGAGAAAATATTTAAGGCAGCCAGAAAAGAAAATACCTATTAAGTACAGGGGAACAAAGCTAATGATGACAACAGATTTCTAATCATAAACAATGCCAGACAGAGGACAGTAGAGTAATATCTCTAAAGTACTGAAAGAAAAACTCAAACTCAAACTCAAATTCTATACTCAGCAAAAATATCTTTTAAAAATGGAGGCAAAATAAAGACTTTTTCAGCCATACAAAAGATGAAAGAACTTACTACGAGCAGGCCTACATACAATAAATATGAAAGAAGGAAAATAATAGATGAAAATGTTGACCTACACAAAAGAATAATACTGAAAATGGTAACTACATGGGTAAATTTAAAGGATTATTCTCATGTAAGTCTCTTTAAAAATCAGCCACTTAAAGTAAAAATAATGAAAATGTATTTGGGGGGTTGTAATATATGTAGAAGTAAAATATATGAAAAGAATAATGCAAGAACCAGGAGGAGAGAAATAGTATACTATCACCTGAAGGTAGACTGCGATAAATTAAAGATGTATACTATATGTTGGAAAGTCACCATTATAATGACACCTAAAAAGTTAAAGATCAAAAGCCACAAAGGAGATAAAATGGAATTATAAAAATTACTCAATCCAAAAGATAGGAGAAAAAGAGGAAAAAGGAACAAATAAGGGATGGGAAAAATATAAATAAAAAGATAGTAGATATAAACTCAACCATATCTATAATCACATATGTGGTGTAAAGGCTCTAAGATGGTCCCCAATTATCCCTGTCGCCTTGTATTCATGTTCTTCTGTAACGCCCTTTTGAGTGGAAGCGGGACATTGCTTCTAACCAATAGAATATGGGATGCCACCTCCATGAACATTACATAAGGTCTTAACTTTCATTTTGCAAGTACTCTCTTGACTCTTTCTCTTGCTAGCTTTGATGAAGTAAGGATGCCATATGAAGACAACCATGTGTCAAAGAACCGAAGGTGGCCTTCATTCAGATAGTACACAAGGAACAGAATCCTGCCAACAACCACATTAACTCAGAAATAAATTCTTCCTCTTGGGCCTTAGATGAGACCTGAGCCCTGCCCCACACTACAACTGCAACCTTGCGAAATATCCTGAAGCAGACTACTCAGTTAGGCTGTGCCTGAATTTCTGACGCATAGAAACAACAAGATAATAAATGTGTTTTGTTTCAAGCTGCAAAGTGTGTAGTGATATTATTCTGCAGCAATAAATAATAAAACATTAACTGTAAATGGTTTAAACATCCAATTAAATGGAGAGTGTCAGACTGGATTAAAAAAGCTAGACCCAACTATATGCTACTTTTAAGAAATGTACTTTATACAAATTAGTATTTGATGATAGATGGTCACGGGGATGGGGAGCACAGCATAGAGAATGCAGTTAGCATTAATAGGATGGCTAGGTGGAGGGCCAGGGGAGGGAGGGAGCAATTGTGGGGATCATCTTATGAACTATATAGATGTCTAACAAAAGTATTGTATACTCAAAACTAATTCAAAGAAATAAATCTAAAAAAAAAAAAGAAATATATTTTAAAGACACAAATAGGTTAGAAATAAAAAGGTAAGAAAAAAATATATTATGGGGAAATCTCTGAGTATAATTACAGATTTGTCTTTTTCTCCTTATGCTTCCATCAGTTTTTAATGTATGTAATAATTTTGTTATTAGGCACATACAAATTTAGGACTGTGATATCATCTTCCTAAATTGGAATCTTTATGACGTGTTCCTCTCTACTTTTATTAATGTTACTTACTCTGAAATCCACTTTGTCTTATATCAATATAGCAACTCCTGCTGGGTTCTTGTTGGAGGACTCTGAGAGGGGTTTCAGGGAGTGGTGATGAGTTCTGCGTTGGTTGCTTTTCTGAAGCAGTGTTAGGCGAAGGGGGATTCAACAAGGAATTGAGTGCTGTCTTGAGGTGAGGGAACTTTAGCAAGATTGGGTCTCTTGATAATAGATGCATGTAGCAAAGTGAGGTTGGCAGGGAGTCATAGTTAAGAAAGCAGGAGCAACTCGAAGAGGGAGCCATTATGACATTTTATAGCTATTGCATAATCATGAGGAGAAATGTTAATTTTGTATCTGATTTTCTCTGCATCTATCTTCCTAACTTAAATGATGGAAAGGTTCCTTTTCTTCTTTTTCAGTCTGAGCTGATTTTTACTCCTTCAGTCCTAGATACTTTTTTACTCTTTCTTAAGAAATACTAAGAAACTATTAACAATGGTCATGTTTGGAACAATGGATTGGGTTGAAAAGGTGAGCAGGAAAAGATGCCTGAACTATTCATTTGCATCTTTCTGTTTTACTTAAATTTTCTAAACATGTACATATGTTTATTTGTTTTTGTGCTTGTAAATGTTAACATGGATTTTCCGAGTGGTAAGAATATGATCTTTTTAATGTGGTTGTTTTCTCCTTTTTATTTATCTGTACACTTTCAGGAATGAATGTTATCCTAAAGTAATAATAGACACTCCCTGCCTCTCCCAAAGTCAACAGTCTGACTGTTGCCAAAGTTTAAACTTGGAGCTCAGAGATAAGCCCTGCCAACCTTCCCTCCTTGCCTTCTAATGTGCTGCTGCTTCCTGTCTCTCTTATGTCATTCATGCTATGTCCTGTCCTTGTCCACCAGCAGATTTGAAGTAAGACCAGTCATAGAATGTGCCTATCACTTCACAGGGTTCCCAGACACTGCACTGGGACCTGTACTTTATGGCCTGAAAATTTAATAAAGTGTTTCCCTCGTTAGCAAAGAAATTTTTCATTTTAGAAGACTGGCTGAGAATGTTATAATTTGGGGGCTTGCCACACAGAAGATTCTGCTTATAGTCTTATGTCTGGGATGAAGAACCAATGGCATGAAAAAAATAGAGTAATTCCCTTTTTGAGCCATTATAACAAAACCAACGACAAATATGGTGAGCCTTCTGCGGAAGCATGCATTGAGTGGTTTCATAATATTCACCCCAGGCCATTATTTTTAAAGAGACTGATTCAGAAAATTTGCTAGTGATACACAGAGAGTATTATCTATTCAAAAATTGCATGAGATTTTCTACGGGCAAGTTCAACCACTGTTCACAAAGAGAAAAATCTATAATATTGAATCTCTGAAGGCAAATTTCAACTATTTTGTAAACAGTAGAGAAATAATGACCAGTTGTTTTTCTGTCTTTACTGTTAACAAGGATCCAAATCAGCAACATCTCTTACAATCTCTGACCTTTTAAGATAGTATAATGATGTTCTAAAGACAATAAAAAGTACCCACGATGTCATTCTGTCAACTCGTAGCTACAGGCTTGTTAATTGAAAAATCTCTATAGAATTAACGCAAAAAAGTTCAAGTCATTAAGAGGAAACAAAAAAACTTTATCTTCTATGTACCATTTTCAATGACATCAAATATTTTGAAAGATAGTCTGAACAACTAAGAATCATTGCCATGAAAATGGTTCCTTTCACAAAAATTTGCTTTTTTTTTTATTCACGGAGACATATCTTAATAAAATATTTTAATGGGGCTCAAATAAGTACCGGAAATATACAACGTATTGTTGCATGGCCATTTTTCAATCATATACTGATGAGTTACTAACAGAAAGACCTATTTTCAAGTATTTATTGAAAAAATTGTGTCAAAAACCACAATGAAACAGTAGAAGGAGTTATTACAGTCAGAAGACCTGAGCTAATCCCAGACCATCATTTTCTAACTGTATAAGTGGGCCTCTCAGTCATTGTATTTGAACCTCCTGTAGCAAACAGAGATAGTATTTCTATCCTGGCTTTATATAATATGGAAAACCTAAATCAAAGAGCACCCTACTTTTGATCCAGATATATGGCTGTGGTGGTGTCAAAATATGTCCACAAATTATTTGATACTCCTCTCTTCAAAAGGTGGAACCTAATTCCTTTCCCCTTAAACGTAGATTGTATTTAGTGACTCACATCTAATGAATAGAATGGTAGAAGTGACAATCTATGACATCTGAGATTAGGATATAAAAGGCATTGTGACTTCCTCCTTGCTCTGCTTCTTTGATTATCCACTCTTGGGGAAGAGAGTGTCCATGTTGTATAGACATTCAAGCAGCTCCTTAAAGAGCTGCACATGGCAAGAAATTTGGATCTTCTGCCAACAACCAGCAAAGAACTGAGGACTCTTTCCTATAGTCATTGCATCACCTTGGAAATGGATCCATCTACCCCAGTCAGGCCTTCAGATGAGAGAACCTGAACCAAAACCATCTAGCTAAACTACTCCTGAATTTCTAACCCACAGAAAATGTGGAGTGATAAATGTTTGCTGTTTTAGGCCAATATATTTTGGGGGTAATTGTTATACAGAAATAGATAGCTCATACTATGGCCTAACAGGAAAAACACGGCTATCAAGACAAGTACAACATGGCTCTCTTTTTAAGTATACATGAAAGGTTCTAAGTAAATTTAGAAAAAGATGAGAGCTTTGATTTAGAAGCCTACAATAAGATTCTCTTAAAGTTTTCACATATTATGGATTATAACAGTTAAAAGAAGCTGCAATTTTTTCTTCAGTGGCAGTGAAGCCTCTGTAGCCTGCAGAAGACCCTGTGAGAAACAATAAAACACCTCTCTAGGTAGAGACTGGTCACACACGTGGGAACACTTCATAAGCATCCTTAAACTCAGGCTCTATACTCGTCATTTCAGATTTAAAGAAAATCTTAGGCAAGCCTAAAGTTATTAAAAATCTATGTCATAAGTATCCTGTCTTCTCCACTAAATCCATATTTACTAAAATGATTTAAAAGAACCAAAGCTGCAGAAGAATGGAGTTAAAATTATAGCAGCAACTGAGGTTATACGAAGATTTTCCAAGAACTACATGAACATAAATAGTTTTGAGGAAATTAATTTCAACTCAACTTCTATATATATGTAATTTTTCCTGAAGGCGATCTGCCTGAGATGTGCATTATAGCTGGTCTTCTTTCCTATCTCTCCTTTCACAAGCATCCTATTTCATGTTTTAAAGGAAGGTATATTTCTTTGAATTCCCAAATTTCATTATTATGCCTTGCCCCAGAGTATGAAAACTTCAGGAGTACCAAACAAAGGGATAGTTTAAAATATTGGTGCTTGTAAATTTCATTTATTCAAATCACCATAAACTCACAGTAGGGCTTTTCTCTTTTTTATAAAATTTTTATTAAATGAGAAGCATAGTAAGACTCATATTGGAATGTCCTCTGTTGAAAAATATTATAGTATGGGGAAGGGATTGTGGGATTGATAAATTTTTTTTTTTTACTTAGCAACCTCACCTCTCAATTCTGTCAACTGTTGTAAAACAATGCATTCCTCCTGAGGATAATTTCTGTGAGATTGTCGATGAACAAAAATATGAAATCACTGTCTTCTGCTATCATTTATTTACATAAGATCCAAAATCAAAAATATATAATTTTTTAAACAATGAAAGCTAAGGGTATTAGGGAAAAGATACTGTTATTAAAGCTGGTTTTGGAAACTTTTTTACATATTAGTTTTCCTCTCTTGAAAATACCATATGTCTTAGACAAGGTTATAAATCTGGGATCACAGTTCATTTTTTACACAAGTATTTATTGAGTAGCTTTTTGTTTACCAGGTATTGTTTTAGGTTCTTGGATACAATGGTACAGAAAATGAACAAAATTCTATGTTCCCATAGAACTTCTAAAAAGGAGAGACAAACAATAAACAAAATAAGCAAATGGTATAGTATATTAGAAAGTTATAAGTATATAGAGAACAAGAAAAAAGGGAAGCAAGCACAATGAGTACCAAGGACATTTGGGGACGTTAAATTAGGAGGTCAGGTATGGCCCAACTTAGAAGATGACATTTGCACAAAGACTTGAAAGAGTTTAGAGAGAAAGACTTGTGGATATTTGGCGGGGAGAAGTGTACTGAACGGGGGAAGGACAGAGCATGCGCAATGGCTTTGAGGCAAAGTATGTTTGGCTTGCTCAAGGAACAGCAAGGAGGCCAGTGTGGAGAGGAATAAGTGAGAGGGAGAGTAGAAGAGTAAGAGGAGGTAGGGGTAGTGTAGTGCTGGACCATGTGGAAATTTATGGGCCACTGCAAGGGTTTTGACTTTCACTCTGGTTGACGGTTTTGTGGAGTGACTCAGTCTTATGTTAAGCAGCATATTAGCTACTGTAGTAAAAATAGACTATAGGGAACAAGGACAGAAGCAAAAAATCCTGGAAGGCAGTTACTGTAACAATCCAGTAAAAGACTGTGGACGCTTAGTCCCAGATGGTAACCAAGAAGGTGATATGAAGAAGTGAGGTTCTGGATATATTGTGAAGGTCAAGCCAATAGGATTTGCTGATAGATTGGATGTAGGGTGTGAAAGAGAATAGCCCTATATCTATTAGAAAAATTAAATTCATAGTTTGAAAGCTTACTGTAAAGGAAACTCTAGACTCAGATGGTTTCACTTGTAAATTCTATCACATGTTTATGGAAGAAATCACACCAACCTTACCAAAACTCTTTCAGAAAATGAAGGATGTGAGAACACCGCCCAGTTCATTTTGTAGTCAGCATCACTGTAATTCTAAAGCCTGATAAATGCAATACAAAAAGAAATTTATAGTCCTGTCAAGATGGTGAAATAGGTAAACACTGTGCTTGCCTCCTCTCACAACCACATCGAAATTACAACTGAACTGTCTATGGCTATGCCACCCTGAACACGCCTGATCCTGTCTGATCTCGGAAGCTAAGCAGGGTCAGGCCTGGTTAGTACTTGAATGAGAGACCACCTAGGAAGACCAGGTGCTGTAGGCATTAAAAAAAAAATTACAACTAAACTACAGAATAGGTATCATTGGGAGTCACCTGAAGTTTAGCTGAACAGAAGTCCTGCAGCTGGGGACACACAGAAGGAGCCACATGGAGACTGGCAGGACTTGTAGAAGGGGTGGTGACATGGATCAGGCTGATCCCACACCTGTATGTAGTGGTTGAGAATGGAGAGCAATATCTCAACTGCAGAGGTCCACCTGGAAGAACAAGGGGTCCAGGTCCAACACCTGGTTCACCAGCCCAGGGTTCCAGTGCTGGGAAGAGAAATCCCCACAACTTCTGGATGTAAAAACCAGTGGAGATTATGACCTAGTGAGATGGAATGCTCAAGAATTCACAGACTTTCCTCTTAAGGGGCCTGTGCACAGACTTACTGACTGATTGATTCACTTGCTCTGAGCTCCAGGTCTAGGCTAGCAGCTCAAAAGGTGCCAGGGACACATGGGGAGGAACTGAGTTGTCTGGTTTAGGAGTGAGGGCTGGAGTGACAGCTTTCTCCCAGACAGAAGTGCTGGCCGAGGGCATTCCTCCTTTGTTGAGCCCTCCCCTATCCAGCTTGCAGACTAGGCGAGCGTCGTATCCAAGTTTCCATCAATGTAACTAATACTGGTCACCTTGCCCAGGTGATTCCCTGAGACCCTGCCTCCCTCAATGTGTGGGCCCACCCAAACTACTTCCAGTGGATTTTCCATACAAACAGACTGTCTTGGCTCATTCTGTGGACTTTCCTAAAATCTCTCAAAGGTTCACAAAACCAAAACAAGCAGTATCTGGCCTTGGCATGCCCCATATATCTTGCTGAGCAGCCCCAACTCAGCACTAGTGGTAGCTGGCCTTGGTCTGTAGCTTGGCCTCTCGAGGCACTTCCAAGGCCAGAGTAGGTGGCAGCCATCTGCAGATTGCTTGCTGGCTCATGCCATGTGACCCTAGGCAGGGAAAGGGCTGCAGTTGAACTCGGTCTATGGCAGGGCCACTCCCAGGAGGCCTCAGTCTTCATGCCTGGTGGCCAGTTTTATCTGAGCCAGAGTACAACTGAGGGTCATACCTGAGAACGACACAACCAAAGGGCAGACAGGGCAGGCACCAGAGCCCTGCTAAAACGAATCCTGCTCCATAGAGTCAGCCCCTGAACAATAGCTCCTCCACTTGTCACGGCCAGTCATCACAACCAATCAGCCCGAGGGGCAATCCCTCCCATTGACAAGCAAAGAACAACCAAAGTTCAGTTACAACAGGAGGGCTCACACAACTCATATAAGGGACATACTTGGAGCACCCAGCTCAGGTGACCAGGGAAGACTATGCCACTGAGACCCACAGCACACCTACTACATAAGGCCACTCAACTAAACTGGGAGACACAGCAGCCGTACCTAATACATAAAAACAAACACAAGTAGGCAGCCAAAATGGGAAGACAAAGAAATATGGCCCAAATAAAAGAACAGAATCAAACTCCAGAGAAAGGACTCAACAAAATCGAGACAATGTACCAGATGGAGAGTTCAAAACACTTGTTATAAGGATGCTCAATGAACTTAAGGGAAAAGTAGATGAACTCAGTGAAGACTCTAACAAAGTGATAAAAACATTAAAATGGAGATAGCGAACATAAAAAAGAACCAGTTGGAAATGAAGAATGCAATAATTGAAATGAAGAATACTGTGGACACTTAGTCCAAGATGGTAACCAAGGAGGTGATATGAAGAAGTGAGGTTCTGGATATATTTTGAAGGAAACTCTCATGCACTGTTGGTAGGATTGTGAATTGGTGCAGCCACTATGGAAAACAGTATGGAGGTTCTTCAAAATTAAAAGTAGAACTACCATATGACCCAGAAATTCTACTTCTGAGTATTGATTCGAAGAAATCCAAAATTCTAATTCGAAAAGGTATATGCACCCCCACGCTCATTGCAGTGTTATTTACAACAGACAAGATATGGAAGCGACCTAAGTGCTCATCAACTGACGATTAAGATAAAGAATAAGTGGTACAATGGCACATTACTTCGTCATAAAAAAGAATGCATTCTTACCCTTTGCGACATGGGTGGACCTAGAGGGTATTATGCTAAATGAAATAAGTCAGACAGAGAAAGGCAAATATCATATGATCTCACTTATATGTGGAATCTAAAGAATAAATTAAACAAACAAACAAAACAGAAACAGACTCATAGATGCAAGGAACAGGCTGATGGTTCCCAGATGAGAGAGGGGTTGGGGGCAGGGTGAAAAAATTGAAGGGATTAAGAAGTACAAATTGATAGTTACAAAATAGTCATGGGAATGTAAAGTACAGCATGAGAAATATAGTCAATCGTACTGTAATAACTGTGTATAGTGCCACGTGGGTACTAGACTAACCGGGAGGATCACTTCTTAATTTAAATAAATGTCTAACCACTATGCTGTACACCTGAAACTAATATAAAATAACATTGAATGTCAACTGTAATTGAAAAATCAAAAAAGGAGGGTGAGGTGAAGGGTAATGAGGTTCAAATTTCCAGGTATAAAACAAATAAGTCATGGAGATATGGTATACAGCATAGGGAATATAGTCAATAATATTAAGATAGCATCGTATAGTGTCAGATGGTTGCTGGTCTTATCATAACGATCACTCTTTAGATATATAAATGTTGAATAACTATGGTGTACACCTGAAACTAATACAATATTGTATGTTAGCTATATTTTAATAGAAATATATTTTTTAAAAAGAACCAAAATATTTTAAAAAGAGCAAAATGTTTGAATAGGCACTTCACAAGAGAACATATACTAATGGTCAAAGAGCACATGAAAAAGTATTTGACATCATTAGTCATTATGGAAATGCAAATTAAAAACAATGAAATACCACATATCCAATAGTATAGCTAAAATTAAAAAGACTGACATTGCCAGATGTTGGCAAGTATGTGGGACAATCAGAACTTTCATGTATTGTTGGTATGAGTGTAAAAGTGTTCAGCCCATTTGACAATGACCTGGCAGCTTTTTATAAAACTAAATAAACATACACCTATGTTATGATTCAGCAACTCTTCCTAGGTATTACCAAAGAGAAATGAAAATATACACAGCCACAAAAAGACATGTATACAAATGTTCATGGAAGCTTTATTTTTAATAGTTGAAACTAGAAACAACCCAGGTATCCACCGATAAGAGAATGGATAGGCAAACTATGTTACATTCATAACGGAATACAAATTAGCAATAGAAGCCACTGATACACATTATGACATGTGTGAATCTCAAAAACATGCTGAATGAAAGAAGCCAAAAACAAAAGAATACATTATTTGATTCCATTTATATTAAAGAACAGGCAAATCTCATCTCTAGTGGAAAATAATCAGGACAGTGGTTTCCCAGTAGGGAAGAGGGTATGAAGTGGGGACAGTGTTTGCCTGGGAAAGGGCAAAAAGGAAGCTTCTAGAGTGATGTCAATGCTCTATATCTTGTTGGGGGTTTGTATGCATCGAAATCAGTGGATGTACACTTAAGATTTGTGTATTTCCTTGTATGTAAATTTTACATCAAAAGAAAAACTTTAGACAAATACTGAACTCTAATTAGTAATATCAATGCTTAAATATGTGGAAAGAGTGTACAGATGTCTTCAATTTACTTTGAAATGCATCCAAAAATAAGATGAGTTATATAGATGATCAAGCAAGTATAATAAAATATAAATGGTAGGATCGAGGAGATAGTATATAAATATTCACCATAAAATTCTTTCGACTTTGTAGTATTTTGAAATTTATCACAATAATACAAAATTTAAAATTAAAACTAGATACATAACAACATTGACATTCCTTCAAGATAAATTTTTTTTCCAAAAAGTACAATACTTAGATGTTGATCTGGAGCTCAGTATAAAAGAATTAGGCAGGCCCGATTCATCAGGCATTCATTAATTCATTCAAATATTTAAGTTATTTATTGAGTACTTACTATGTGCCAGGCACTTGAAAGAAAGCAGAAATGCAGAACAGTCCACACGATAGTCACCTACTTTCACTCACAGTAACCTACCTGGAGAGGAATGTTTTGGGGAAATGAGGTATGACAAGAAAGCCCTTCAATCACAGCTATTTCTTGTTATATTTTGCCCATTAAAGAAGCCATTTTCAAGATGGAAAATGAATACTGTTAAATAGCAACTAATTGCACAGATGCCAGTGTCAAGTTTAAATGGTTCCTTGAACGTGTTTTCAACCTTGGAAGCGGAAAAATTGAGACTCGAGAAAAGAGAGGGCTTCACTCACACAACATGCATTTTTAAAATGTTGGTGCTATGCTGACAGATCTGGAGAGTTCTAAGTGTCCTTTCCTCACAAGAAGCTATTATGCACAAAGCTTGAACAGGGCTGGAGGACCTACCAACGGAAGGAAAAAAGGGTTTCAGAGCTAAACCTTCGATTGCCATGCCTTGAGGTCTCCACCGGAAAAGGAATAGCCCGTGTCTCAGCTTAACAACCGGTCTTGTTTCCCAAAATGACACTGGATTTATTAGATACATATTATTAAACACATGATTTCCCAGTGTAATTCAAGTTACATATTGAGGTGGAGCACAAACCTGGTGAATGTTTTTGCATATAAATGTATTCCGATCTTTGAATTCTTTGTTTCTCTCAGACACAGAAGCAAAGTTTTAGGCTGAGAATTGGAGATAATCCCAGTTACATACTGCTCTAATTCACATTATAGCAGTAAATGCGACTCTGAGTAATTCAGATGTTAGGAAGTATAGTTGAAGAGAGAGGCAGAGGCTGAGAATTTACCAGTCAGAGAATTCGAAGCCCTGCTCGCTGCTCTGGGTGCTCTGACATTTACTTCGGCTTCATGACTCAGTTTCCCATTCTTTTTCCTTGGGGACTATCCTACTCTCTGTTTTGTCCAAATTACCATCAAAGTTTCTATTGTTTGAAAGCCTTGTTAAAACACCTCCTTCTCCTTCAAGGGCCTGGAGGAGGAGTGTCTTGAATTTTATCTTCTTCATCTTTCCTTTAATCTCCCCTCTCTTCCCTAAGAATAGGGGTAGCTTTGAAGGGGAGAAAAAGTCACAGTATGGGCTGTTTTACAGTTAGAATTGGAACCGGAGTGAGATAGTTGTCTGCATTTGCTTCAGAACGTGAAGAACTGGTGGTGCAAATAACATTTGTGGATTCTCTAAAGTCAAACTGACGATTTTCATCATGTAGGTGGCGAAGCCATGTACTTGCCCTCTCTCTGCTGCTGCTATGAAATACTACCCAGTTTCTAAAGTATGAGCCCAGGAATCAGCTTCTCTCTCTCTCTCTCTCTCTCTCTCTCTCTCTCTCTCTCTCTCTCTCTCTCTCTCTCTCTCTCTCTCTCTTCACCGAAGTGCCCTCTAACAGACAAAGGGAAAAATAAAGAACACGACAAACAGTTCTTGTGTCCCAATAAAATACAACACATGCGCATGAGTACACACATAAATGCTTTTCCTGTGTATCCCAAGGGCTTTGCCACATCGCTGGCTCTAGCATGTGAGCAGAAACCATAAATAAGATGCTGTTGCCCCACGAGACAAAAGCATAAATCAGGCTCAGAACTTAAATTTTCCTTTGACTTTAATTTGGTTTTTAAATATCTATCGAGCCTGGTCGCTCACAAGGGGTAGGACAAAGTCATAGGACAAATGCTGTTCATCCCTACAAATCCCTACTCTGCAATTCATACCCTAAAACTGACCCAGGGAATGGGTTCTTATTTTATCCACTGCTCTCATTTCTCCAGATGACTCTCTTGAAATTCCCCTAACAGGAAGGAAGTGTCTCTCCTATTCAGTCTTGCCTCAAAGCACTTGTGGACTAAATTCACTAGATTTCTTCTTTATCTTAATTCAGTTTTTGAGTCAATCCAAACCTCTTTATATTACCATTACTCCTTGCTCACGCCACTGCCTACGTTTTTCTAATTTTTATGTAGAAATCTATGGGTTTTTCTCAGCCACTGCTCAATGAAAAACACGATCAAATTCTTCCTTCATTATTGATTGAAAATTCAAGAGCTAGCATTTGTTTTTACAAATACTACTTTCATCTCATAATTGCTGCTATAATGAGGATTCTTTCTGGTCTCAAGTGACCAAAACCCAGTTCAAATTTACCGAAGCTCAATAAGGGAGAGGTTTTTTCTTTTTCTTTTTCTTTTTCTTTTTGGCTCATTTCATTGACAAATCCAAGAGTTACCTGGCAGGAGCCCCCCAAAAGAATCTCTTTCCATTTCCTGGCTCTTTCTTCTTCCGTGTGAGTTTTATTTTCTGACAATCCTCCCCAAGTAGTGACAAAGATATATATTTGATGTCAAAGCAAACAGCTCTCAGATCAAATTCCGCCTGCTTAGCCCTACTATCACAGAAATACACATTTCCAATAGGCTAGCCAAAGCCCAAAGGAAGACAGAGATCAGGCAAGGGTCTCATGTGGCCCCCATGCCCTGGACAACAGCCCATCCCTCTGGATTTCCTCAACAGAGGGTCTCAGCAGAGCAGCTGGGCTTTGCGTCAGAGAGAAGACAACAACTTCAAAGGCATCAGCTCTGATTTCCTGTAGGACATGCTTTATCCAGGAAAGTACTAGAAGATCCTGCTACTTTGGCAATTGGCAGGTTCCAATTCAAGAGTCTAGGGATGAGCTCACACACTGTTGAGACCTGGGAGACATCTGAGATACAAAAGGTACAAATGACTGTAACCTTTTGAAAACAATGTTCCCTCCTTTGTTCTCTAACCCACAGGGGTGGGGAGCCATGAAGATTTCAGACTAAGTAAAAATGGTCATGTACAGGCCTCTGAGGACACGTAATTTTCCCAGGATAAGAACAAAGGACCCATACAAGATTCTCTGCAGTGAGGCTTGGTGGTGGTGGCAGCTATTTATTTAGTCCAAATCTCTTTAAAGATTACATTAAAGAGACTCTACTGACTTCTATACTTTAATTTCTAAAGTTCTAAATCAAGCTTCTGCGATTTTCATTTAAATGTAAGACGATGGTGATTTTAAAATAATTATCCCTGATGTTTTATAAAAATAATGCAGTTATAAATAAAGAACATTATTTTTAAAACTTCAGTTTGAAATGAAATGTAGACCTTCTAAATTTTAATGCATTATAAACCACCGATTTCATAAAATTGCACCCACTTTTTGAAGCTTCTATCACCCTATGGAAGCAGCCCTTAGAAAAAGGATAAGGCATTTGATTCTCAAATGTCTCCATTTAGCCAATTTTAGGCGGGTTTTCATATATAATCTCCTTAAAATATTATGAAAACACTTTCTACCATGGTTCTAGTATAGCTGGAAAATGTTAAAGGCATGGATTTCATTGAACTACAGGAAAACTTCAAATTAGAAAATGACGAGAAGCTGAGAAAAATGATACATTTTCCTGTAGCCTCAATTGCATTGAAACAGCTAGAATTTTGACAAAACAGATAACCACTGTCTTTAGGGAAAGCTACATATAAAATGAAAATAATTATAATAAGGGTGAAAGAGTTATCACTTCAAATGAGACACGTAAATACTTATTGAGTCATGCATTGAAATATTCACGCCAGAGTGACCGTTAAATCCTCAATATTTTTATATATTAAGAGTACACAAACCTCTAAAATTCACTAGTTTTTATAACATTCAAGAGCTTCAGGCTTAATAAATCTAGAAAAGGTAGGAATTAAGAAAAAGTCAAAACGTTGATTTAAATAAGAAATGCCATTATGTAAGAGAGAAAATGAGAATAGAGATAAAATTCTAAATTCTTTTATTTCCTAAAAATGTTGCTTCTATCCTTTCTAAATACTGGCATATCTATGTTTAAGAATGTGATTGCCAGTCTCTAAAATGACCCCCTATCTCCTGGTTCATATCCTTCTATACTAAACAGGACTGACTTGTGTAATCAACAAAATATTACAGAAATGATATAATATGACATTAAAAATCTGGGTCATAAAGCCATTGTGGCTTCTGCCTTGCTGTCTCTTGGATCACTCACTCTGGGGGAAGCCAGCTGTTGTATCATTATAAGACTCAAGCAGCAACTGGAGAAACCCATGTGGCAAGAAATTGAGCCCTCCAGCCAGTAGTCATGTGAGCCATCTTGGAAGTGAATCCTCCAGCTACAGTCAAGCCCTCAGGTGACAACAGCTCCAGCTGACATCTTGACTAAAACCTTATGAGAGGCCCTGAGCCAGAACTACAGAGCTAAGATGTTCTTTCAATGCAGCATTATTTATAATAACCAAAATATGGAAGCAACCAAAGTGCCCATTGATAGACGAATGCATAAAGAAGATGTGGTACGTATATACAATGGAATACTGCTCAGCCATTAAAAAAAATGAAATGCCGTTTACAGCAACATGGATGGACCTAGAGGGCATTATGCTAAGTGAAATACATCAGACAAAAACAAATACCATGTGATTTCACTTATATGTGGACTCTAAAAAACAAACTAATGAATAAACAAAACAGAAGCAGACTCATAGATACAGAGAACAAAATGATGGTTGCCAGATGGGAGGTGGGTTAGGAGGATGGGTGAAAGAGGTGATAGGGATTAAGAAGTACAAATTGCCAATTATAAAAATAACAAACGGTCACAGGGATGTAAGGTACAGCATAAGGCCTATAGTCAATAAAATTGTAATAATTACACTATGTATGGTGTCAGATGGGTACTAGATATATCAGGGTAATCATTTTGTAAGGTATATAACTGTCCAATCACTAGTTGTAAACCTGAAACTAATATAATATTGTATGCCAACTGTAATTGAAAAATATATATTTTTAAAAACTTAACACATACTTTATTTACTTGATTGAAAGCCTTCTTATGGTACATACAACGTTTGTCGTAATTGATCTCAACTTTGCTCACACTGACTTCAGTAACTTTGGGGAATTGCATTGGGGTTTTCTATACGCAAGATTGTTCAGTTGCTGCTGCTGCTGCGGGTTTGTTTCCTTTCAGGATCAAGGTGGGTACTTTCATATAAAATCTTATTTTTAATTCCTTCTCTGGCAATTCTTTCCTGTATTGTTAGCTTTGCATAATTATACCTATAATGGAACCAGCATCCTAAAGTTACCAAGAAGAATTCGCCTACTCCAACATCATGTGATCTAATTCTACCTTCCCCTTCCTGGGCTCACGGGCTCCTGTGCAGTGGCCATGGAAAAGAGTTGGTGTCTGTACCCCCACCCTCGGATAATGAATTTTTAAAAGAACTTTTTAAAATTCTCAACCACAGTAACTATGAGACAATAAACATTTGTTGTTTTAAGCCGCCAAGTTTTAGAGGAATTTATATATTATTGATAATAGAAAACTAATACAGAGGATTTTAATACAGTTTAGGTCTATAGATGTTACAGGAATCTTTTGTTAAAATCGAGTGATGAATTGTTAACTTATTAGATGATGTTCTTCCTGTGCAAGGATCTTCGATGCTTGTCATGTAGGGCTCTGGCTTGTGAAAGTCCTTTTAATAATAATCACAAACTCAAAAAAATTAAATTATTTGATAATCCTTCACAGAACATTCAAATTATTTTATTACTACAAATAACATGTTAGTGGGAGATTTTCCATACAACTGGACTAAGCATTCCTAGTTACAGAAGATAAATTTGAAAAATTTTATTTTCTATTTATGCAAGAAATACTATTTTCTAAAAATTGCCTGGAAAATACTTAGGGGACTTGATGGTGGTAGTGGCGGCATTGTCACTGAAGATCCAGTAATTGGAACTGCCAAAATTTTTTCATTTTCTCTGATTATCACAAATTCAATCAGAAGAGACTCGGTAAAACAGATAAATCTAAGCGTAGACTTTCAAATCCCTAATATAAGAATGGTTCTGTAGCAAATGAAAAATGTAAATATAAAACACAGTCTCTGGATAAATATCCAGAAGTGAAATTGCAGGTCATAAGGTAGTTCTATTGTTAATTTTTTGAGGACCCTCCATACTGTTTTCCACAGTGGCTGCACCAATTTGCAAGCCCACCAACAGTGTGTGAGGGTTCTCTTTTCTTTGCATTTTCATCAACACTTGTTTGTTGATTTATTGATGATAGGCAAACACTGTTGCAAAAAGATATATGCACCTCTATGTTCACTGCAGTACTATTTACAAGAGCCAAGATATAGAGGCAACCTAAGTGCCCATCAATAGATAATTAGATAAAGATGTGGTACATATCTATGATAGAATATTACTCAGCCATGAAAAAAAATGAAATCTTACCATTTGCAACGACATGGATACACCTAGAGGGTATTATGCTAAGTGAAATAAGTCAGACAAAGACAAATACCATATGACCTGACTTGTTTGGGGAATCTAAACAAATAAACAAAACAGAAATAGACTCATAGATACAGAGAACAAACTGGTAGTTGCCAGATGGGATGGGGGGTTAGAGGCTGGATGAAAAAGGTGAAAGGATTAAGAAGTACAAATTAGTAGTTACAAAACAGTCACAGGGCTATAAGGTACAGCATAGGGAATACAGTCAATAGTACTGTAATAACTATGTATAGCACCAGGTGGGTACTAGACTAATCCAGGGGATAACTTTGTAAATTCTATAAATGCCTACCACTATGCTGTATACCTGAAATTAATATAAAACAAGATTCAATGCCAACTGCAATTGTAACATTTAAAACAACTTTCTAATTGTTTGAAAAATTTTTATAATTAAAAAAATACTGTATTATATACTTGAAATTTGCTGAGAGTAGCTCATAAATGTCCTCGCTGGAAAAAAAGGTAACTATGTGAGGGGATGGATATGTTAACTAAATTCATTTCACAACATATACATATATTAAATCATCACATTATGCACATTAAAATTATACAATGTTGTCAATTATATCTCAATAAAGCTCGAAAAAAGGTGCAAATTTGACCCACCAGAAAAGAAAGAAAATCTCATTCTTGAGGAAAAAAAAAAGGTTGAAAAGATTCCAATCGGCATTGTCCAAAAGGAACATAACGTGAAACATATATGTGATTTTAATTTTTCTTGTAGCCACATTAAAAAGTAAGAAAACGTAGGTAAAATTAATTTTAATAATATGTTTGATCTAATCCAATATATCCTAAATACTATCATTTCAACTTGAAAAATATTAATGAGAGATTTTATATTCTTTTTTATATGACTTCTTCAAGATCTCATGTATAATTTATGCAGCACATCTCAATTTGCACTAGCCGTATTTCAAGTACCCAGTTACGTGTACATAGTACCTACTATATAATATAGCACAGGTATAAACTATCACCTTTTATGTCCAAGCAAGACTCAAAATTGCAAAAAGAATATTTACTATAAAAAAGTGTCACAAAAGCAGGTAAGACTGATCGGCACCACCCAATTTGGCATTTTAGGTAAGAGGACTTCCATTTCTATGTCCAACAGTCCCCTTGGTCAGGACTAGCCCAGAGCAGGGTCAATAAACTTGTTCTGTAAAAGGCCAGATAGTGAATATTTTAGGGTTTGAAGGCCATACAGTTTCTGTCACAATTTCTCAACTCTCCTGCTGCAGACAACACATAAAAGAAATGAGTGTAGTTGTATTCCAATAAAATTTTATGTATGGGCACTGGAATATGAATTTCATATAATTTTCACACCGTGAAATTCTTTTTGAAACATCTAAAAATGTAAAAACCCATTTTTAGCTCATGAGCCCTACCAAAACAGGCCATGGGCCAGATTTTAGCCATTGACTCTAGTTTTGCCAGCCCCTGACCTAGGAGACAGGGATTAAGAAAGGCAGTGCTGAGATGCTGTTTTAATCTAGAACTTTGGAGGTTAGAGAAAGAGGATATGAAAAAAGCAGAGGATTAGTGTCCAACTGTCCCTGTTTTGACCCGAGTTCTGACATGGATAAGTTCATGTACCCCAGTCATGTAATTGATCTTCTCTGGTCCTCAGCTTCTCTCTGCCAGCTAGATGATTACCATGGCAACCTCAATGAGTCCAACAGTAGCTCACATACTCACACTGTGTTAAATCAAAATTGGTAATATTTTAAACAGAGTCTGGGCAAATTTACCTTCTAAAATACAAGAAGAATGGGCTTTGTTGAGAAAGAAGTAGGATTGCAGAGACTTATAAATAGCTTTAACACTGCTATACTACTTTGGAAACAATTCTTACTGTAAATAAGTCAATCATCATTATTACTTATGCATTACAATAAAAGGAAATTGCATGTGATAGTTCTAGAGCCTAATTCTCATTATTATTTATGTTTTAAAGAAAGAATAGATGCATATCTTGAAATATTCGAATTTTCAGACTCTCCACTATAATTAACCCAAATATGTATAGTTGTCCAGTGTTTCACGTTATTTCTTATTTTGCCTTATTTTACATTATTTCGTCAATCTCCCATTAAATCCCAAGAAGACAAACTCATCCAAATCTTTAACCTAATGTAAAATAACCACAAGGGCAATAAAACCTGAATTTTGTTTAATGAATTATATTTCAAAATTAAAGCATAAGTGGAAAACAATTTGTTGATCCTATTTCCCTATCAAGCATTGAGATGACTTTTTCCATAACAACCTGCTCCGAGAATTTCAACCAAAATAAACGAAACCAACAGAATTAGCTACAAGTTACAAGCTGAGTGAGATAGTATGGATTGGCTTTCCCCCAAACTACTCTCACCTTTACCCCTTTTCCCTTGACTTTCTCTATCATAAAGACTAAAAAGCTAAAGTTGATTTAACTTCCAGTATTGTTAGAGTTGGCCATAAGACATGGCTCTGGCCATGAGAGGCCAGCAGAAACCCTTGAGCAGAGTTACTTTACCTGAATAAAAATGAGAGAAAACCTTTGTCCTTCCCTGTTTTTCCTGTCTAGAACATAGGTGTAATGCTTGAAGGCAAAGCAACCATCTTGTAACTCTGGTGACAAAAGCCTTTTGCTATGACCAGCAGAATAAGAAGCTAGAAAGAGCCTAGATCCCTAGACATCAGCCTTAAGTTTTGGATAACAACCTGGGCAGCCTTCCTTGGTTTTTGTTTTGTGAGAATAATAAAATTCTTTCTTACTTACACAGCCACGATTTGCTGGGTTTTCTAAGTTTTTGGTTTTTGTTTTTGCAGGTAATTGTATTTATAGCTGATAAACAAATAAAACAAGATAGGATTTACTAGCCATATGTTACATACTAATATTTCTCAAACCAGAGCATAGATCAGAATCACCTGGAAGACTTATTAAAATTCAAATTGCTGGGATCCAGCCCCAGAGTTTCTGATACAATAGGCCTTGGATGGCTCAGAAGAAATTGCATTTCTAACAAGTGCCCAGGTGATACACCAAGAACCACTGAGTTACACAAGAACATTTCATAACATAACATAACAACACAAAATGTGTAATATAGTATAGCATAGCGTGCCGTGGTATACCATAGCACAGCCCTGCATAGCATAACATAACATCATGTAATATAACATAAAATCCTATTTTCCAAGTTCATATCTCCCTATTTCTTTGCTTTTTAAAAAATAAATTGCTGCCCAAGTTCTGATTTCCAGACCAAATACGCCTCAGCAATCTGTACTTCAAGTGTAAAAGTCCCAAAAAGATCAGCAGACATAGTTCTGCTCCTGTCTGAAGCTAGAAGATAGGGAAAGAGCTGTCTAGCTCTTGTCAGACTGGACTATTTGCCATGTCATTTCCTGGCACATAATTATGCTGCTTACTGACAACTATTCTTTCTGTCCTTCCGTAAATTGTAAATGACAGTTTGGAAGATGTTGGCTGAAAATTCCGAAGAAGAAACTTTTATAAAGAGAGGCAAGAGTAAAATCAGTCAATTTAAAGTAGTTGCTGACAAGCTGGCCCAGAGAAGCATCCTCAAGTTAGCACTCTGTGAAAAAAAAATGGAATCTCTTGTCTTCTCCTCTTTCCTACCTCTACTCTCACCACCTAGTGTCTCAAAGCATGTGATCTACCCTAAAATCCAAATTTAATTAGAATGAGTTAAAAAGTCTAGTGCTTGGAAGCATTTTGCTGCCTTCTAGAATAACACACCATTGAATTTTATACTTAGGGTGCTGAAAAA
The DNA here is from genome assembly GCF_014176215.1 of Rousettus aegyptiacus. Classification (NCBI taxonomy): domain Eukaryota; kingdom Metazoa; phylum Chordata; class Mammalia; order Chiroptera; family Pteropodidae; genus Rousettus; species Rousettus aegyptiacus. Next base: position 4,554,486 of record NW_023416312.1, on the reverse strand, counting down.
AGCTTCTACCATGTCCACGTGTTGCCCTACACCCACAGTCTGCCCCTGCCTCCCATGTAATGGCATGCTTCCAAGCCCATCAAAAAGAGCCATTCTGTGAGAAAAGCAATTCAGCTATTTGCCAGGTCTAATGTTTGGTCTGCTTTGGCTCCCCTCCCTGACCAAAAAAATACTTCTGCCCTAATAGCTGCCTGTTTTAAGTCATGGTTTATTAACCTCCTAAGGAAAATGAATCAGTCTAATTCACCTGTCCCTCATCTACAACCCATTGTGCCCAGGATCTCAGTGAGTGGGATGAAATAGCTGGCCTAGGTTAAATAAGCAAGCTTGGCAAGGCTTCATGGAAATACAGAATTCAGGGGCCAGAACAAACTCATTAGTCCTCCTAGAAATGACATCTAAGACCTTGACATTTTACCACTGCTCAGCCCAAGGAGCTAACAAGCCATAGGTCCTTAGAATAGACTTTTGTGATTGCCTATATTTCTTCAAACATTTGCAGACCTTAGTACCAGGAATTTCTAGTTTTAATCCTTTCTAGTACCTATTTTAGCCTTCCAACAAGTTTTGATTCTTTGCCATTTCCCAAGAGAAGCCTGGGAATAAGAAACAGTACAGAGCCCTCACTATTTCTTCTTCTTGATCTAAGTTAGCTTTTCAACTGCAGCCAAAGCTCCTAAGATTCCCTTTAAACCAATCCCAGCCACAGACATTTCAGGGTACTCTATCCAAGGTACTGTGCTGAGGGCACAAATTATAAGTCAAGTGTTAATTAAGCAGGAGGCACAAAGCATCAGTGCAGAGTGACTATAGAGGAGGAAGTCATCCTCAAATACTGGGCAAGATGGAGAAGGCCTCATGGAGGATGTGACCTGGTAGGTGGATAGAACATGACTATAGTGAGAAATTTCTGGGAGACAGATCCTAGGGAAGGGGAACATGAGGAGCTGGCAGTGAGGTATGGTAGAAAGAACATGGTTTTGGGGTCAGACAGACCTGATTTGAAGCCATTGTCTAAATATGGAAATTGAGTGAGTTACTTCAGTGTTCTAGATGCCTCCACTTCCTTCTATGTGAAGTAGGGATAATAATACTTGTCTTGAAGGATTGTCCTAAACCTACCATAAAAAAGGGAGCGAGAGTGTGAAATTTCAACACAGAGCTCAGTCAGTAGAGCTATTGCTGTTGAAAGCTCTATGGGCCTAAACATGAGGTGTAACAACAGCAACTAGTAGGGCCAGTTTGGTTGAGATGAAGGGGACATTAAAAGAAGAAACAGAATTAGTAAATTAAATCCAGGTTTCGGTAGGCCTTGAATGGCAAGCCAAAGAGTTTGAACTTCATTCTAGAGATGATATTAAATCTATCAAAGAGTTTTTAGGCAGGAAAGTGACATATGCAATTAAAGTTCATCCCCTCAAATGCCTATCTGGTCCTTTTCATACATGTTTGGAGAAGCCCAAATTGACATTCAGGTCAGCCCCACAGAACCTTGTTGACATCAAGAGTCTAGGCACAAATGGATCAGGTCATGTGACCCATAATCTAAGCCTGGATTAGGAAAAGCAGTAAAAACGTTCCAGGTGAACAGATTAAAATTCATAGGTCGGGAATTCACGTTAAGAACTCAAGAACAAAGGGATGGTGTATCAATTTTAGCAATCGATTTTATATTCTGAGTTTCATCAACTCTAAGATGCCATTTATAGGGCAAAATGCTGCCAATTAAATAATAAAATACCCTAACCTGTAAGATGTACCCCAGTTTCAGAGGTGTTAAAATGTTAAAATATTTTTTTAAACTGATGAAATAGAAATTTTCTCATTTGTCCAGAAAACAAACCAAAGCAAAGTTCCATTTATGCTGTGCCTATCAGTCCCAAGCACTTACCATAAAATATTTCTGTGCAGCCCTCACATCCATCTAAAGTGGCTCATTATCCTTTTTACTCTCTACACTCCTGCCACCCAAAACCACTTTTGGTTTTTTGAATAGGCCAGTCTCTGCCAACCCCAAGTGCCTTGCAAATACTAGTCTCTCTCCATGAAACCCTGGCCCCTTTCTATAATTCATCCCTATACAGTTTTCAGGCATCGACCCTTTTGCATCTGTGTCAAGAAAACATTTTCTCTGCAAGATACTCATGTTACTACAGTTCAACACATTAAAGATGTCATTAACTCTAAGACACATAACTATTTCATACATCACTAAGAAGTAAAAACATACTGACAATTAAATCATGACCCTCTAACAAGCATAAATACACATCTCAGTTTCACAGATGTTAAAGTGTATGGTGATGGGAGGTATGCTTTGGAACAGATGAAATCTGTAGCTTCCTACAAGTCAGTGATTTTTAGAAAGACATGATACTCGAGTTGAAAGACGATGTTGCCTTCCATACCGTGTCTTCCAGTACATGAGATGAGATGGAGAAAATTTTACTTCCTAGGGGAGCTACAAATGGTAGGAAGACCAAGAAAGCCTGCTCATTGTTAGAGAATTTGGAAGGTGGTCAAAAAAGAGGGAGAGTCATAGAGAGATGGAGATGGGGGTGGGGAGAAGTCAGCTAATAGCAGCTGAGACAAAGGAGAGTTGTTCAGGAGGCAGTTTAAAATTCTTTATGAGAACCCCAAAGCTGGATTAAATCTCCAAGCTAACCTGCCTATGTGGATGCTGTTTTTCAAAAACTGCAGAGGAGCCTTGAACTCTGCTAAGCTCAGGGCAGAATCAAGACGACCAGTATGACTTCAGCAAGGGAGGTGGAGGGGCCCTGTGGAAGTCCAGCATGGAAATGAGAACACAGTGGGAAGAGCCCAGTATTTGCTCAAGCTGTGCAACTGGGGGGTGGGGGGGTGGGGGCGGGGGTTTCAGCCACATTAATCTTCCAGAGCAAAAGGTGAGCTCCAGGTGATCTGGGACACATTAATATATTTATTTTCTACCTGCCTGGGGAGCAGGGGAGATGCCATCAAGCAGAATGCAGCATTAGAATTGTTCTAGAGGTTGAGAATCTAGAACCCAGAGAAGCTAAAAAATTTGACCCAGGAAATACCATTTAAAGATACATAGCTGTTGGGTAGTAATGTTTGCTAGAAATATTGATGCTGTGAGCTATGGACTGAGTATGCCTCCCTCCAAATTCCCATGCTTAAGTCCTAATCCCCAGTGTGGTGGTAGTTGGAGGTCGGGACCTTTGGGAGAAAATTAGGTTCAGATGGGGTCACAACAAGATTGATATCCTTATAAGGAAATGAAGAGACCAAGGCTCTCTTTCTCTTGGTCTCTTCATTTCCTTATAAGGACATCAAAATGTCTTCATGAGTCCCAGACAGTTTTGGAAGGATTGGTCAAGCTATCCTATGCACACCCAGACTGAGGTGGCAAAATAAATGTGCTTTCCATCTAGTCTCAAATTAGTCTCCTGGAGAAGTTAAGGAGAAAAGAAAGCACATAGTGACTTCTTAATGGGACCCAGGAAATTAACCCCAACCAGGAGGGAGACACAGAACACTCCAAGAAGTAGATGTGGCTCTGGCTCTGGTATGTTTATACTCCCCCAAAGTGTGGTTCACAAGGGCTCAGTGGCATGAGCTGGCAGCCCTGCAGAAATAAAGTCTTCCAGCACTAAGGGTTCTAGACTGATATAGGGGTTTGGACACAGGATGGCAGGTAAAGTGCAGGCAGGTAAGTTTTCTACATTCAGTAGGCCCGGTGCAGGCCATGGGAGCCCCATCTAAAAGGGATCCGGAATCAGCACTTGTTATTGCCATATGACGAAGTAAGCATGCACTGCTCTGTCTTGTAATGAAGGAGATAAATGGAATTCTGATGTCCATAGTAACTTTCTCAATCTTAAAATATCGGTAGCTAGTCTGAAGAACTGATATATCCATCAGGCTTCCCATGTACCATCTCCAGGATGGGCCTTTCAGGGAAATCTAGCCGTGTGCTTTACCATCCCAACATTACAGGAATCCTCTATGATTGCTGTAGATTAAGGCTAAAAAAGAAAACTGCCACTAAATGCGTGGCATGGTGCCTTCAGCCATTCCATATTGCTCTGTAATTTAAGACATCACCATTATTTGGCATTTTTCTTTCCAGGAGCTCTGTAACTCAAAGAGGTCTATGGTCTGTTTTTTATGTATCAAAACCTCTGATTGTCAAGTAGAGGTGGCATGATTAAGAGTTCCATCTCTGAAGTCAGATGCAAGGGTTTGAATCCCAGCTCCATACTATATCGGCACAGGAACTTGGGTAAATTACTTAAGCTCTCCAAACCTTAGTTTCCTCATCTGTAACTGTTAAATAAATATTAGCTATTTTTAGCTATTCTTAATTCATATAAACCAGAACTGAATGGGCCATATTGCTTATAAAATTTCTTTACAGCAAAGTTGATTCAAAACATTGACATAAAGAAAAGAGAATGACAGTTCCTCAACATAATTAGGTAGAGATACACTATAAGGAGGTGAATTTCTGAATGTGAGAAAAAAGGTTGAGGTTACCCATGTGGTAAGTGCTGTCAGGAGCCATGGAAGAGCTCTCTGCCCCACCCACCGTGCTTCATATTTCCTAATGCATAAAATTTTATTGACATAAGACAAAGCCTTCCACTCTTGTGTTCAGGGATTTGAGGAAGAGCAAGGCAGTTATTTTGATCCCCACTGAGTCTAACAAAAGAAAAGAACTAGGAGGCAAACCCCAGAGGACGAATCTCAGCTCCTTCTCAGGTCTATGATCAAGGAATGATTTCCTGTCTTGGACAATAAATAAGAGTATCTCTTTGGGGCTGAGATTATAATAAAGATACATGCCTGGGCATTAAAATGGGAACACAGAGGCTCTCATTCTCACTGTACATCATAACCACGAAGCAAGATTCTGAATGACACCTATCATTCAGATAGGGCCCCGCTCTCAGAGATTGAGTCAATTGGTCAAGATAAAAATGCTTTGGAGAACTGTTTGGCAGTTTCTTATAGATTAAACATATATCTGCTCTATGATCCAGGAAATCCGCTCCTGGGTATACACTCAACTGAAATGAGTGCTCATATCCACCAGAAGATATATAGGAGCATGTTCATGGCAGCTTCATTCACAATACAAAAATTGGAAGCAAACTAAATATCCATTAACACCAGAATATGCAAATAAAATGTAGCAGATTGTGGCCATGGAAAACCACACAGCAGTGAAAGAAAGCAACGATCTGATACATACAACAGCGTAGATGAATCTCACTCATAATGTTAAGTGAAACAAGCCAGAACAGGAGTACCTACTATATGATTCGATTTTTATGAAGTTCAGGAACAGGCAGGACTCATTTATGGTGATGGAGGACAGAAGAGCAGTAACCCTTGGAGGAAGGTGCTGAATGAAAGATGTTCTTCTGAGGTGCCGGGAATGTTCTAAATTTTGACCTGGGTAATAGTAAAGGGAGTGGATACATATGGAAAAATTCATTATGTGGTATGCTTAAGATTTTTGCTGTGTGTGCGTATATTTGTTTTTGTTTGTTTGTTTGTTTGTTTGTTTTAAACCTTAATTACAAATAATCTTCGAAAGTCCCCTAAGTGATTCTTACATGTGGCCAGAATTGAGAAGCACTGCCAGTGGACTACCATATCTGCCAGAGTATTAGTCTCCTATCCACAACCAGCTGTGTCCTTAGGTAGCAGATTTCATCATGTCATTCCTTGTTCTTATAAAACCACCCATGATATTTCTGAGAGGCCAACAGAGAAAGCACTAAATGCATCAGTTAAAATTCCTTGCAAGGCTATTATCTTCATTAATGCAGCTTCTCTGCACTCTGCAATTGCTAGTGGGAGTTGAGAATTCTCTTGTCAATCCTTAATCTCTGCAGGTGAGGCTCATATGTCTAGGAAGAAGTCTATGGCTTGGTGACTCATCTGAGGGTGCCAAATTATCCCTAGCTCTCTCAATCTGAAAAGGGAAGAGAGTGAAAGAAGGGTGGAAGTGTGACAGCGTAAAAGACACTAATCAGGTATACGGTTTTAATCCAAATTTGCCTCCAAACTGACCTTAAGCAAACCACTGAAACTCTAAGAGCATCCATTGGCTAATCTATAACATGAGAAAGTGAGCTGTGATTCTAATATTTCACTGACTGTTATAAGTATCAAATGAGACTTTGTGTGTGTGTGTTACTAAATGTGACTATAAAGTCAAAGGAGGAGAACAAAGTTGGAAATGTGCTGATGGATGGGTTTTCTATTAAAATATTTTCCAGCAAAAGACATCTTGTTAACAAGCTACTCTGTATACTATAACGTATATTTCACAATTTATCTACCTCCTGCAGCATGTCAAAATAATTGGTCTGTAATATTTCTAGAATATAATCAGCCATCTCTGGATTTATTATGTGCATGTACATTTGCATAATGATAACTGAATTTACACATCATGCATCTTTCCAGGCTTTAGGTTTCCATTACTTTTTTTTTGTTGCAAATCACAAGTCTCGCTATGAAATATAAGAACCTCTAAGCATGGTTACTATATTCTTCAGCATAAAAATAAGTGATGGAAGTGGTGTTCGACTATTGGCCTGTAGCCGAGAGATTAGTTACCACTTGGAATTTCTCCTCCATTGGTTGGAGAAAAGATGGTTCCAGATTTGGTGCCCAACTCTGTCATGGCAGCAACCCCAATCCCAGTAAGTTGGCAGAATACTTGAGGCAGAATTGCTGCCATCACCATTTTACCTACTATTGGGAAAAGATTTTACCTACTATTGGGAAAAGATTTTACCTACTTCAATCCAAAGGGAGTGGAAACTGAGAGAAGGTGGCCCCAGTAGATACCAATGGCTGACACAGTTGATTGACTATCCCAGGGCCATTTGCAACCCCATTACCCCTTGCTGCCTCATGCTACAGAAAGTGGAAAGTCAAATGCTTTCCCATATTCCCTTGCAGCTTTGGGATGCTATATGACCATATCTGGCCCATAAGATACAACTGAATTCTTAAGCTTTTTTTTTTTTTTTTTTTTTTTTGTCTATAGGGTATATCTCACCAGGAATATGTATATACACATACAGTCAAATTAATGGAGTTCAAAGTAATTTGAACTATTTATCCTCTTGGTACTTTTGCCACTAACTTACTATAATATTAGATTTGTTTATTTTATTTTGTTTTTTATTTTTAAGAAATGCTTTCTAAATCTAATTTCGTTTAGAGTTACATAATATTTACATGATTCCAAAGTCAAATCTACAAAACATGGTATATTAGAAAGTCCAGTTTCTAGCCTTATCTTCTCTACTTGGTTTCTTCCTTTCTCCTACGTGTAACTATCTTTAAAGTTTTTGGCTTATTTTTCCACTTTATTTTTATTTTTTATTTTAAAACAATTTTAGATTTACAGAAAGTTGCAAAGATAATACAGAGTTCTTGTATACCTTTCATCCAGCTTCCCCTAATGTTACATCTTAACCATGGTAGATTTGTCAAAAATAAGAAATTAACATGGGTACAATACTATGAATTAAATACAGATTTCATTATATTGTCATTTTCCTACTAATGTCCTTTTTTCTGGGTGAGGATCCTATCGAAGACCTTGTATTACATTTAGTAGTCATGACTCCTTAGTCTTCTCCAATCTCAAATGGTTTGCTATCTTTCTTTGTCTCTCATGATTTTGACTCCTTTGAAAAAGATTGGCCAGTTATACAATATTCATTAACTTGAGTTTGAAAGATGTTTCTTCATAGCTAAATTCAGGTTATGCATTTTTGGCAACAACAAAAAACAAAAAACTTCTCAGTGCGCCATATCAGGAGGCACATGCTGTCAATTAACTCCATTACTAATGAGGTGAATTTGGTCAAGGTAGTGACTTCCAGGTGTCTCCACTGTAAAGTTACTATTTTTCCCTTTGTAATTACTAAATATTTGGTGAAAGATACATTTAAGCTATGTAAATATCTTCTTTCTGTTTGAATTTTTATCCATTAATTTTAGCATCCATTAATAATTCTTGCCTAAAACAATTATTTGTGTAGCATTTGCCAAATGTTAATTTTCTATTTCCATCATTCTTTCTATACTTATTACTGATATTCTATCAAAAAAAGAACTTCTCCTCCTACATTTATTATTTTACTCAATTATTTATTTATATCAGTATGGATTCATAGATATTTATCTTATTCTATAGGTTATAACCCATTACTATCATTATTTGCTTTGTTACTCATATTTTCCCAAATTTGACCATTGATAGCTCCTTCAAGTTGACTCCCATGTCTTTCAACACACCCCCCTGGCTTTTTAGCACTTTTAATTTCTGACACCACAAGATGTTTTAGGTTCTTCCTGTATTTTCCTTACCCAATCTGGAATCAGTCATTTCTCTAAAGATTCCTGGTTCCATTTATTGGACGGTGGTATTTTAAAATCAACATTTGGATACTATATATGCTCCTTGCTACTGTGTTGTCATTGAACTTCAAAATTAATTATTTTTTTGTTCCGTAAAAGATACTGTTAAGATATTGAAAAGATAAAACACTGGATTGACAAAACGAAGGATAAAAATTATACAATCATCTCAACAGATACAGAAAAAGCATTTGATAAAATTCAACATCCATTTTTGATAAAAACTATCAACAAAATTGGTATAGGCAAAATGGACCTCAAAATAATAAAGGCTATATATGACAAGCCCACAGCTAAAATCATACCCAATGGCGAAAAGCTGAAAGATTTTCCCTTCCGATCAGGAGCAAGACAAGGATGCACACTCTTGTCACTTTTATTCAACATAGTAATGGAAGTTCTAGCAATTAGGCAGGAAAAAAAGGGCATCCAAATTAGAAAGGAAGAAGTAAGACTGTTATTATTTGTGAATGACATGATTTTAAATATAGAAAACCCTAAAGACTCCACCAAAAAACTGTTAGAACTAATAAACAAATTCAGTAAACTCACAAGGTTCAAAATCAATATACAAAAATCTGTTGAATTTTTATACACTAATAACAAACTATCAGAAAGAGAAATTAAGAAAATAATCCCATTTACAATTTTATCAAAAAAGAATAAAATACCTAGGAATAAATTTAACCAAGGAGGTAAAAAACCTATGCACTGAAAACTATAAGACTGATGAAAGAAATCGAAGAAGACACAAATAAATAGAAAGATATTTCATGCTCATGGATTAGAAGAATTAATATTGTAAAAATGTCCATGTTACCCAAAGCAATCTACAGATTTATTGCAAAACCTATCAAAATTCCAACATCATTTTTCACAGAAATGAAACAATCCTAAAATGTGTATGGAACCACAAAATACCCCAAATAGTCAAAGCAATCTTGAGAAAGAAGAACAAAGCTGGAAGCATCACACTCTCTGGTTTCAAACTATTTAACAAAGCTACAGCAATCAAACAGTATGTTACTGACATAATAGACACATAGATCAATGAAACAGAAAAGAGAACCCAGAAATAAACCCACACATATAATAAACCCACACAGTCAATTCATTTTGACAAAGGGAGCAAGAATATACAATGCGGAAAGGGCGGTCTCTTCAAAAAAATGATGTTTAGAGAACTGGACAGCAACGAGCAAAGGAATGAAACTGGACCGCTATCTTACACCATACACAAAAATTAACTCAAAATTGATTAATGACTTGAATGTAAAACCAGAAACCATAACATTCCTATAAAAAAAAGAAAAAAAAATACATTGGCGGTAAGCTTCTTGACATCACTCTTGGCAATATTTTTTTGGATCTGACTCCAAAGGTAATGGCAACAAAAGTAAAAGTAAACAAATGGGACTATATCAAACTGAAAAGGTTCTGCACAGCAAAGGAAGCCATCAACAAAATAGAAAGGCAACCTACTGAATGAGAGAAGATATTTGCAAATCATATATCTGATAAGGAGTTAATATCCAAAATATACAAAAAAAACCCCCCAAAACTGTACAGCTCAATAACAAAAAAATAAACAATCGAATTAAAAAATGGACAGAGGACCTGAATAGACATTTTACCAAAGAAGACATAAAGATGGCAAATAGGTACATGAAAAGATGCTCAACATCGATAATCATCAGGGAAATGCAAATCAAACCCACATTGAGATACTACCTCACATCTGTCAGAATCGCTATTATCAAAAGGACAAGAAATAACAAATGTTTGGAAAGAATGTAGAGAAAACGGAATCCTTGTGCACTGTCGGTGGTAATGTAAATTGGTACAGCTACTATGGAAAACAGTATGGAGGTTCCTCAAAATTAAGAATAGAACTACCATATGATTCAGCAATTTCACTTCTGGGTATTTATCCAAAGAAAACAAAAACACTTATTCACAAAGACATATGCGTCCCTGCGTTCACTACAGCATTACTTACAATGGCCAAATATGGACACAACCTAAATGTCCATCAGTGGATGAATGGATAAAGAAGACATAGTGTGTACATATATACACAATGGAATGCTGCTAAGCCATAAAAAAAGAATGAAATCTGGCCATTTGTGACAACATGGATGTTCCTAGAGGATATTATGTCAAATGAAATAAGTCAAAGAAAGACAAACACCATATGATTTCACTTATATGTGGAATCTAAAAACAAAACCATAGATACAGAGAAAAGATTGGCTATTGCCAGAGGCGAGGAGAGTTGGAGGGTGAATGAAAAGGGTGAAGTGGATCAAGAGGTACAAAATATACATAATAAATAAGTTATAGGGATGCAATGTACAGCATGGTGACTCTAGTAATATATGGCAAAGAAAATAAATCCTAAAAGTTCTTGACATAAAATAAAATCGTAATTTTGTATAGGAACTGAAGGTAATCAGGCTTATTGTGGTAATCATTTTGTAATGTATACAAATGTCAAATCATTATGTTGTACACCTGAAACTAATAAAATTTTGTATTTCACTTATAGTTCAATTTAAATAATTCATACACACACACGGAAATGAAAAGACATGCCACAGATTTGAAGAAAATATTTTTAAAACACAAACATAATAAAGGACTTGTTCCCAGAGTATTAAAAAATGCTCAAAACTCAATAGTAAAAAAAAACGAACAACCCAATTAAAAATGGGCAAAGAATTTGAATGAATACTTCACCTGAAGATATATGGGTGGTAAATAAGCATATGAAAAGACGTTCAACATTGTTAATCATTTGAATATGTAAATTAAGCCACAATGAGATACTACTATATACCTATCAGATGACTAAAATTAAAAGACAAATACTGACAGTACCAAGCACTGGCAAGAATACCGAGCAACTATATGCTCGTTGTCTGCTGGAGGGGATGCCAAATGCCATGGAAAACAATTTGGCGGTTTCTCATAAAGTTAAACATACACTTAACACACTACTCAGCAATCCCACTTCTAGAAATTTATCCAAGAGCAATACAAACTTATGTTCACAGAAAAACCTTACATGAATGTTTATGTTGGCCTTATTCATAATCACCAAATACTGGAAGCAACCCAAATATCCTTCATCGGAGAATATATAAACAAACAGATATACTCATACAATGAAATCTACTTAGCAATAAAATGAAACAGATGACACATGCAACGACATGGATAAATATCAAATGCATTATGCCAGCCAAAAGAAGCCAGACCCAAAAGGCTACACCCTATATGATTCCATTGATATAACATTCTGGAAAAGGCAAAACTACAGAGCTAGAGTCTATATCCATGCCACCCTGAGCAAGCCTGATCCTGTCTGATCTTGGAAGCTAAGCAGGCTTGGGCCTGGTTAGTACTTGGATGGGAGACCACCTCAGAAGGCCAGGTGCTGGAGGCATAAAAAAAAAAAAAAAGAGGGTACCAAGAAACTTTTGGGGTTAATGGAAATGTTCTATATCTTGCTTGTCATTATAGTTCTATAACTATTAGATGTAACACATCACAATGGTTACATGCATTTGTCAGGTTTCATAGACCTATATACCGAAAGGAATGAGTTTTCCTATATATAATTTATTCCTCAGTCAAAAAAAAAAAAAGGGGGGAAGAAGGCTGACAAGAAATTCAAATCACATCTCTGAAACTGCAGATTTTCTGTCTCGTCAAATGCTGCCCACAACACTTAACAGGGAACCATTTAAATTTTCTACAGCTTTTTGTATTTCTGTGATCGTAGGCCTGGAAATAGCCATGAAACATCGTGTGGATAAAGTATCTTGTACATTTGGAACAGGGTTTTACAGGAAAGGATGAGAAAAGCAGCTATTCTACGCTGATAAAAGGTGTAAAAAGTAAATCATGTTAAGAGGCTTAAGGGCCTGACCTCTAGAAATCTTAATTTAAGAGACGCAGGTGGGCCAATTACTCCCTTTGAATAAAAGGCAGAAAATCTACCCCACCTTTGTTCAGGCCAGTGAGTCATTTTGAGCGAATCTGTTCAGAACAATTCCTCAAGGCAGGAGGCATCACTCAGTACTGCTGTGGGAAGAGGTGCCGGCACAGTTTGAATAAAAGCTTTCTCCTCCGTCCCCTCTAAACCTGAAGTCAGGTATATTTTTATCCTAATGTCCTTCTCCCCTCTCCCAATCAAACCCATATCTCATCTTCTTCATCCCTTACAGCCATTCTCTACTAATTACTCCAGAAGTCTGCAAACTGCGGCCCACGGGCCAAATCCAGCATACTGTGTGTTTTTGTGCAACCTCTGAGATTTTGGTGTTTTTTTTTTTTTTTAACATTTTATAATGGTTGGAAAAAGATCAAAAGAATAACATTTCATGAAATATGAAATTTGAATTTCAGTGGCCATAAATAAAGTTTTATTGGAACACAGCCATGCTACTTGGTTTCTGTATTATCTATGACTACAGCAGAGTTGAAAAGCTGAAAAAAGACCATATAACCCACAAAGCCTAAAATATTTACCATCTGGCTCTTTATAGAAAAAGTTTGCTGACCCCCTATTTCGGCATTTTTATTCTGTTGCCTCTAGGTTGATGTCTAGACTATAAGTTTATAAAAAGGCAAGGCCAAGTAGCATCCCCTACACCACATCATGTCTCTATAATATCATAATGCTTAAGGGGCCCACTCCCAGGCACTCACCCTGTGCTCCAGAGGAGGGGTAGCAGCTCCGGAGGCGCCAGAGACATACAAGGAGAGAATGAGTTATGTGGCTTCAGGGTGAGGGCTGGAGAAAGCGCCACCATTGTCCCCATGTTGAGCTCTCCTCTCGCACAGCTGGCAGGCAAGCGCCATCTTTCCTCTGTTGAGCCCTCTCCCCACATGGCCAAATCTATATCTGCATTGGCTTGGTGAACTCTGTTCGCTCCACTCTGTTGACTCTCCGGGACCCCGCCCCACCGAACTTGCATACCACCTGATACTCTTTCAGCGGCTGAGCCTTACTGGCAGCTGGCAGGCAGCAGCAGGTTCAGGGGGCCCTGGATCTTTTGCTGAGCTGCTGCAGCCCCAGTACTGGTGACAGCTGGCCTCGGTTTGCAGTGTGGCGTCTCCCACATTCCTCCAGGTCCAGCACAGGCAGCAACCAGCTGCAGATCATTTTGTAGCTCCTACAAGGTGGTCTCGGGCTGTCACAAGCAGCAGCTGAACTTGGCCTGTATGGGAGCCGCTCTCAAGAGGACCCAGAGCCAACATACCCAGTGGCCAGCTTCAGACCACACCAGAGCACCACCCAATTAGCCCCACAAGCAACACACCCAAAGGGTGGTCTTGGCAGGCACCATAGCCTGCTGGTATAAATCCCATTCTGTGGGGTCAGCCCCTGCACAGCAGCTCATACACTATGATCATGGCTAATCCTCACAGCCAGTCAGCCTGAGGGTCAGTTCCACCAACTGACATGCCAACAGTTATAAAGGCTCAACTACAACAGGAGGGCACACCCAACCCACACAGGGAACACACCTGGAGCGCTCGTCTCAGGCAACCAGAGAGACTGTGCCACTGGGCCTCATAGAATGCCTACTACATAAGGCCACCCTGCCAAGACTGGGAGATACAGGAGATCTACCCAATACATAGAAACAAAGACAGAGAGGCAGCCAAAATGAGACAAAGAAACATGTCCTAAACGAAAGAACAGCAGAAAACTCTGGAAAAAGAACAAAAGGGAGTCAAGCAATCTACCAGATACAGAGTTGAAAACACTGGTTATAAAGATGCTCAAGGAACATAGTGACAACTTTGACAAAGAGATAGCAAGTATAAAAAATGGCATAGAAACCATAAAAAAGAACCAGTCAGAAATGAAGAATATAATAACTGAAATGAAGAATACACTAGAAGGAATCAACAGCTGATTAGAGGAAGCAAAGGATCAAATCAGTGATTCAGAAGACAAAGGTAGCAGAAAACACCCAAAACAGCAATAAGAAAAAAGAATCCAAAAAAATGTGGCTAGTTTAAGGGGCCTCTAGGACAACATCAAGCATACCAACATTCGTATCACAGGGGTACCAGAAGGAGAAGAGAGAGAACAAGGAATTGAAAACCTATTTCAAGAAATAATGATGGAAAACTTCCCTAACTTGGCGAAGAAAATAGACATACAAACCCAGGAAATTCAGAGAGTCCCAAACAAGATGAACCCAAAGAGGTCCATACCAAGACACATCCTCATTAAAATGCCAAATGTTAAAGACAAAGATAGAATCTTAAGCTGCAAGAGAAAAGCAATTAGTTATCCACAAGGGAGCTCCCATACGACTGTCAGCCAATTTCTCAATGGAAACTTTGCAGGCCAGAAGGGATTGGCAGGAAATAGTCAAAGTGATGAAAAGCAAGGATCTACAACCAAGATTACTCTACCCGGCAAGGCCATCATTTAAAATTGAAAGACAGATAAAGAGCTTCCCATACATGAATAAGCTAAAGGAGTTTACTACTAAGCCAGTATTACAAAAAATGTTAGAGGAGCTTCTTTAAGAAGAAGAGGGAAAAAAAAAGATAAAGATATAAATAATAAAGTGGCAATAACTACATGCCTATAAACAATTACTTTGGATAGAAATGTATCAAATGCTCCAATCAAAAGATAGGGTGGCTGAATGGTAAGAAAACAAGATCCTTACATATGCTGCCTACAGGAGACTCTCTTCAGATCGAAAGACACACAAAGACTGAAAGTAAAGGGAAGAAAAAAGATGTTTCATGAACATGGAAACAAATACAAAGCTGGACTAGCAATACTTCTATCAGACAAAATAGATTTTAAAACAAAGGCTATAACAAGTGACAAAGAAGGACCCAGTAATCTCGCTTCAATCCAAAGAAACCCAAAACACTACTTGGAAGGGACATATGCATTCATATGTTCATTGCAGCATTGTTTACAATACCCAAGATATGGAGGCAACCTGGGTGTCCATCAATGGATGAATGGATAAAGAAGAGATGGTACATATATACGATGGAATATTACTCAACTATAAAAGAGAATGAACTCTTGCCATCTGCAACAACATGGATGGACCTAGAGGGTACTGGGTTGAGTGGAGTAAGTCAGACAGAGAAAGACAAATGCCATATAATTTCACATACATGTGGAATCTAAAGAACAAAATTAACAAAATAGAAACAAACTCATAGATACAAAGAATATTTTGATGGTTGCCGGATAGGAGGACGCTTGGGGGGCAAGGTGAATGAAAAGGTAAAGGGATCAAGAAGTAAAAATTGGTCATTAAAAAATAGTTATGGGGATATAAAGTATAGTATAACGAATATAGTCAATAATATTGTAATAACTACCTATGGCATCAGATGGGTACCAGATTTATCAGGGTGATCACTTCATAAGTTATATAATGTCTAACCACTATGTTGTACACCTAAAACTAATATAATATTGTATGCCAAATGTATTTGAAAAATAAAAAATTATTTAAAATACATAAATTACAAAAAAGAACATTTATTAATCTATCAACTCTACAAGTTATACTGTCCTTCCAGTTTAAGTGTAATCCAGAATTGTGATGGCAAGTTATAATAATCTGGGCATTTATCTATTTGCCTGTTTATATTCTAGCATCACTCATATTTTCTTTTGACACTAATCAAATTGTGAAGCCAAATGACACAGCAAAAAGAGCCGGCCCTACAACAGGATTTAGAGTCCAAAACTTTGCATTTAAATTATGCTTATAAGACTTACATTGGATGGTTTTCCTAACATCTTGTAGCCCTGATGTTCTCCTCTGTAAAATGAGAACAAAAATCACACCTCACAAGATTTCTGTGAAGTGGTAATAATTCTGTGAAAGCATCATGCTTGCAAAATGATAATGATCATCATCACGCTCATGATGATCATGATATGGTTCATTCTATCTTGTGGTCCCCTACCCTCAACTTCACTAAAATTATTTCTTTGCTATTGGGAAAGCCAAAGCCAATCTGCTAAGTAAGGTTTTCTCAACTATTAAAAAATCAGTTGCTTAAACTTTTTGATTAATTGTTCCTATAAACTCACTTGACTAATGTTTGGCCCTTAAGCGAACAAAGACTAAACCATTTAATATTGCTTTTTTTCTGTGCTTAGGAAAATCATTTTGTTTTCAATTAGCAGGATCGAAGATATTTCACTAATAGGAGATGATGATCAATTAATTATGAGCTACATTGCTGTATGGAGAAAATATTCACTTGCCTTCCACAGTCTTATTATCCTTCAAAAACATTAGGGGTATATTAAATACAGAAATCACGGTCAGATCTCATAAGTTCTGAAGTAACAATTTAAAATGTGATTAATCATTTCATGGAAAACCTACCTGTTAAGGGCCACAAAGGGACAAAAACAATTGGCTCTAGATGCTATTATGAATAATGTCAACTCCTATGTACTTGAGTGCCAATTTGATTGATGTTGAAAAACAAATGTTGTAACATTTTTATATTCAGAAAATTCATCTCTCTACTTAAAGGACTCTTCAAAGGTCTTCTCTGATTACTGATTATTTCTGAGATCTATTGCTGGAGAACCAATACAATGAATTTTTTTGGCTTCAGACACAGATCCAAGGCTATAGAAGAAATAAGAACTACTCAAGCCTATGCTTCCTTTTGAAGACTAAGAGACCTAGATAGAAGGGCTAAGCTGAGAATGGCAGGCAGGGGCAGGGCAAATTGGGAAGCCAGACAAAAAGGCCAGTTAGCCATTTGCGACAACATGGATGGACCTTGAGATAATCATGCTAAGCAAAATAAGCCAGAAAGAAAAAGTTGAAAACGACATGATATCGCTTATATATAGGATATAAACCTAAAGCAACAAACAGACAGGACGAATAAGCAGAGACTCATGGACATAGACAGTAGACTAGTGGTTACCGGGGGCAGGGGGTGGGGAGGGGAAGGGGAAAGTAGATGGGGTAAAAGGGATCAAATATGCGGTGACAGAAAGAAATTTAACTATGGGTGGTGAACACGCAATGCAATTTATATATATGCCATACTGTTGAATTATACTCCTGAAACTTACTGGATTTTGTTAACCAAAGTCACCATTAAAAAAAAAAAAAAAAAAGGCCAGTTAAATGGTGACTGATTTTCCTGTCACCTTTGGACAATCCATTTCCAAACCAAATATCTGTGATGAATTCATTTACCCATTCAATAACCATTGCCTGAATGCCTATTTTATACGAGGCCATGTGCTAAACACAGGGGATTTAATAGCACTGAATTGGGGATCAGAGGCCTGAATTCTAGTTCTAAATCTAACACTAATCAGTCGTGTGAAATGGGCTAGTGTTGCCTCAACAGCCAGTTTTGAGTTCACAAATGTCCTCTCTCCATTCTGATGCAATTCTGTAAGTATGCCTGTTGAGTTTTCTTGGCCCAAATCGGGAGGATCTGTTTCTTCTAATAAGGCATTGATTGAGAGGTTCAGAATTTGAAAAGGCACTGGTTAGAAGAGTGGTTGATTTGCTTTGTAAAACAAAACAAAACAAAAAAACAGTCACTTTTATTCTTTCGATGATTATATGCAATAAAAATCAGATGCTGCTCACAGTTTGTTGGCCATCTGCTGTGGCATTTCTTTGCTTTAACTATCTCCTATGACCCAGTAGTAAAGTCCTCACCCCAAACACAGTCATGCTCCTTTGAATGAGTCTTGGCCTCAGACAATGAGATCTGTTTTACTCTTGAATACCTGAGTTGATTAAGAATAAAAACCTCTGAAAGAAAAAAAGTAACCCGTGATATTCAAAACTAATCTGATGTTCATAACTGGAACTCAATATTTTTATAATCCCATATGACACACGACTCAGCCATTTTTGTTGTGCTGTTGGACACAAACAAACTCATAGAACACCAGTCTCAAACAAGGTTACTCTAATATCATAATAAAAGAAAACAAGGCCACTTCATAATTTTGTTTAAGCACAAACAAAAAAAAGGCCAAGGTGCCATGCACAAGAAACCCAATCATAACATCATCCTCACTTTCTAACAGTATCCAATCTAGACTAAACTCCTGTTTTCTTAGACTCTCTCCTAACTTAACCAACTGAAGCCCAAGTCTATATGTTTTCTCTAACACCCCTTTCCGAGGGCGCCCCATGTTTCCCTATAATGAGTAATAAACCCAATTTTTTATCCGAGTGGTCTTTGGCTACAGGGCATTGACACCTCCAAATTCATCTTTTCCTCTCTCATCTGCAACAGCAGGAGCCAGGCTGATAGAAATATCACAAAGGTACAAACATACAAAAATTCTCACTACATACAGAAAGCTATAATGACCTGGCAGAATAGCTCTGCACTGCGGTCCCTGTCCCTTTTGTATCTTTTATTTAATTATCTCTTGGACATGGAATCTCCCAAGCCCGATCTATAAAAAAAAAAAAAAAAAAAAAAAAAAAGGAAATTGAAGTGGAATTGTTCCTTGGGAAACCAGTGTCCTTCAAATGCTAATAGGTGTTTCCAGAAAGGATTCTGTGGGAAAATGAGTTTGAGAAACCACATTCTAGAGTAAATCCCTTCTTATAGCGCTAGTTCCAGCTCTCTAAGCTACTTTGAGAGTCATTTAAACTTCTCTTTACTTAAATACCAGTTCCTTATCTGTAAAATAATTCTTATAATATGCCCTGCCTATCTCCCACTGTTGGGGAGCAAATAAAAAATGTGAAAGAAAAGTATTTCAAAAACAGGAGAGCACTCTGTTCAGGTGAGACATAGAGGAAGCATTGACTCCATTGAAGAGATCCTTAAGGGCAAAAGCCTAGTCCAGAAATTAGGCCAAGAAGATGCGTGTGTAAACTAGTGCTAACATAGTGAGGAAGGGAAGACAGGGTGTTCTGGGGCTGTTGCTAGGTGACAAACTACCCCAAAACTTGCCAGAAAACAACAATTATTATGTTCACGGATTCCGTAGGTCAGAAATTTGAACAAGGCATTATGGGGATGACTTGTCTCTGCTCTGAAATGTCTGGACCTTGACTGAGAAATTTCAAAGTCTGCAGGTGACTCAATTACTGGAGGCTACATTCATCTTGAAGCCTTCCTCATTAACATGTCTGATGGCTGACACACTTACACGTGGTCTCTCCATGTACACAAGTTTGAACTTCCTCACAGTGCTGTGGCTGGGGTCTAAAAGAGCAAGAGGGAAGTGCTTGGCATGTTTATGACCTATCTCAAAAGTCACAGTGTCACTTCTGGGCAATCACAAAAGTAACCCATTTCAAGGGGAAGGGACACAGACCCTGCTACACAATCAGAGGAGAGCGTAGGTCACATTAGAAGAAGAGCATGTGGGATGGGAGACATTGTGCCATCTTTGGAATATAGAGCCTCCTAGTCCAAGGTAGATGCAAAGTCAATGAAGGAATATGGATTCCTGGAGCCTGGCTGGAGGAAAAATACGAAGAAATCAAGGATTTTCCCAGGTTTCAAGTCTGTGTAGGAAAAAAAAAATAACCATGAAAGAGAAGATTTAAATCAGAGCTAGTTTGAAGGGAAAGATTAATTCAGAAGATGTTCCCAGTAGCTTTGCCCTTTGAGTGTGGGGAAGATCTGTGCATGTTTACTAGCAGAAATAATGGAGCCAAGAAGAAATCTAAAGATAGAAAATGGAGGAGGGAAAATTAATAGGACAAGATTCTGACGTAGACAAATGTGACCAAATACTCAGGTGGAGATTTAATTTCACAGGAGAAATTCTATTTCTCTGCAACAAGAAAAAAATAAAATGAGAGGATGGAAGAAACAGAACAGAATTCTAAGAGAGACAAGACATTTGAAGTGGAGCGAAGGGGAGATGACAGATGTCAAAATGAATGGCCTATCTTCTCAGGGAAGTAAGAGTTAAGAAAATATTGAAATTCAGATGAGCTGTCTTAAGGTCTATAAGGAAGAGAAATGACTAGGCAAGAAATTGAATAGTACACCTATAAGCTATGACTCAGTATTTCTTATTTTTGAAAGAAGTTGAAAGATTGGCAAAATGGTGATTATTATTGATGCTGGGTGGTAAAAATATGGGAATCATTATACTGTTTTGGCTATGTGTATGTTTGAAATTTTCATAATAAAATGTTTAAAAAATTGAAAAACCCATTGAATGATATACTTATTATCTATTTTTTAAAAGAAATTAATAACATTTCATTTTCATCAAATTGTCAACAAAAACATTTTCCTTAAGCCAATGGCTCTCAATGGAGAAAAGATTATCTATATTTCTCATACATATTATATCCTAAATAAAAGTTCAATCAACTCAAATGGTCTCCTAAAATCCTCTGCCTAATGTTTTTTAAATACCTATTACATACCTTAGTCAAGTTCTGAAATAATTTTGCTTATTTCCCTTAACAGCACATTATTGCTTTTTGTTGAAGTAAAAGAAAGTATGCTTTTATTTCTTCATTATTATTTTTACTTAAGACAAGTTGGTTGCAGGGTTGGATTCTATTCTGTCTTCTTTACATCAATACTCAAGTGAAGAATGTCATAGGGTTTCCAATCTTGTGGAGTTCTTACTCGCATTGAGAAAACATTGAACTGGCAAAATAAATAGTTCAAATCTCAGAAACATATTAGAGTGATATGGTATCCTGTATGCTTTATAACCCTAATCATCAACTCATTTATATTCTTGGGGACTGAAGAAAACATATTAAGAAAGGAAATTCTTGCCCTGTAAAAAACTGTCACAGTCAGCTAGCAAGGAAGATTGAAGACTGAAGAAATATCCACAAAGCAGTCACTTGGTTTTCTGAAGCATGTCAATGATACCCAGAATTTATCAAGTTCATGGTTCCACATCTCAGATTGTGAAAAGTGACTAGGAAATGTTCATGATTTTGACCTTCAGTCAATATCCCTTTTCTGCATTATATTCAAGATAATGAATTTTCACAATTGGCATGTGGCTCAAACCAAAATTCTGAGAAAATAGCTGGTGGGTTTTAGAAATTAGATGGCAAGTAACTCAAAAATTTCAGATGATTTTTTAAGGTACTACAAGTATCTTAAAAATATAATAAGCCTAGTTTTCTAGCTTCAGCTCTTACCAAACTATCCAAATGATGACTACTCAGATAAGAAACACTAGAATGAAGAGCTTAAGCTATATAGTGGATGAAAAACCTGAACAGGATAGAGGGAGAGGAAGAGAAGACCGTGGAGATTAATGAAAAGGAAGACTCAAAAGCGTGAACTCAAGGTCTAAGGGGCAGAAGACACCATGCATTCCTTGCTGAGTGGTTGAATTATTTCTTTCATATCGGGACAGCAATGTAAGGACAGAAAACAGGACATTTTTCAGTCAGATACGTTTTACAGGGCAAAATAATGACTAGCTAACTTCAATCTCAATAACCTTTGACGGTAATTTGAAGAATGCAAAGGAAAAATTATTGATATCAAATGACAGCACCCTCTGACACCATTCCTCCCTTGACTGACACTAATCATGAGTTGCTGTCCATAAAAAGAGTTTTTATTTAATGGAGAAAGAAAGCATATGCCACCTTATCTGAGCATCTTACTAAACAGTAGTTCTGGGATTCATTTGCATGGACTACAGACTATGTCTGGAGCCCTGAACCTAATTCTGACTTTGAAAAGATTGAAAAGAGGTATGATACATGACAAATTAGGGTATAGAGAGATTGAGAGTGAGGCTGGAGTGGGACTGATGGCGAGTTTTTCTCTAAGTCCTCTTGCTTCCTTAGTGGCTATAAATTATCAGCTGAATATACAGAGACGCTC
This sequence comes from Rousettus aegyptiacus, assembly GCF_014176215.1. Lineage (NCBI taxonomy): Eukaryota > Metazoa > Chordata > Mammalia > Chiroptera > Pteropodidae > Rousettus > Rousettus aegyptiacus. The sequence goes on along the minus strand of NW_023416312.1, from coordinate 4,532,187 downwards.
TTTAGTGGCCACAAAAGAGTCACCTCTCCCTTTCCTTTTTGGTTTTAGTGAGTCCCCAAAAGACCTAGTCAAAGAGTCAGTGTTGGATGGACCTCATGGTAGAGATGCCACTCATGGTTCTGCCCTTGTCAAATCATCCCAGGAGAAAGTCCTGTCCATGTATAAGCACAGCTGTACCTACCAAAGAATCTCTGTAATCTCTGGGCCTGTGTGACACAGACCTCATGGTCCAGCTCCAAACCCTGACAGAGACTAATTCTTGTGTTAAGAGAGTGAGGAGTAGGTGCAGACATTATTAACTCAGCAAAACCGATTGAATTCGTCATTGAACATGCATTGAATGCGTGCACTGAATGCACGTGTTCAACAGCATTAAACAAAATAGATTGGACTCAGCAGTGAACATGAAGCAAATGTTCAAAGGCAAATAAAACTTTTGTGTTCAGGCCTCCCAGTGGTGGTTTGCTGAATAATGCCCCTCCCCAAAGATGTCCGTGACCTAATACCAAAAACTTGTGAATATGTTACCTTACATTGCAAAAGAGATTTCGCAGTTGTTATTAAATTCAGGATATTGAGATGGGGAGATTATCCTGGATTATCTGAATGCGTCCAATGCATTCACAAGGGTCCTTGTAAAAGGGACACAAAAGGAGTCAGTCAGAGAGAGAGATGTGATAACAGACGCAGAGAAACAAAGACAGAGACCGTAAGATGTCACACTGCTGGCTCTGAAAATAAAAGAAGAAGCGATGAGCGAAGGAAAGCAGGGGCCTCTAGAAGCCGGAAAAGGAGAGAACACAGATCCTCCCCGAGAGCATCCAGAAGGAACGCAGTCCTGCAAACCTATTTTGAACTTTTGACCTTCAGCACTGTAACATAATAAATTTGTGTTGTTTTAAATCACTAGTTTGTGGTAATTTTTGATAGCGACAATTGGAAAATAATACGCCAACAGCCTTTGCAGACAAGATGAGATCAATTTACTCCTAGTCCCTAAATTACAACAACTTAGGTCCTGTCTCACTTGTCAGTAGAAGTTCAGGCTTCATTTGACTCTTCTCCGCAAATAAAAGAGAAAGATTGCTCCTTCTGGGAGTTTGCCTTGGTCACTTTCCTGCTAACTTAGTCCCCTCATAGTTCGAAGCACTCCTTCCCTCTACCTTTGGGGTCACCGATGACCCTGCTGCTGATCACCGCCCACTCCCAGGCTTTACTTCCCTTGCATTCCTGCATCACCCCTTCGTATTGCTTCGCCCAACGCATAGTCTTGTGTTTTAATGTCACCTTCCTTGATTTCCAAAGTGAAATGCAACGCTGAAGTTCGTAGTAATAAGAAAATAATAATAAGTAATAGTAAAACTATGAGTTGAGGAAGTCACGGCCCAGAAATAACTGTCTTAAATTGAGTTCCCTGGAAGCCGAGCCTGAGATGAGATTTCGGGCATGTGATTTCTTGGGGGAGAAAGGAGTGAGGGAGCAGGCTGGGGCAGGAGGAGGAGCGACGTAATCATGGGGTCTCACTGGGAACTCTGGCTTCAACGCGATCCCACGGGGAATTCTGGAGCACACACTGCACCAGCAGATAGTACCACCTGAAGGCAAAGAAGCCAGCCTTTCACACCCCTGTGTCAGTAAGTCATTGACCATAGCCAGTAGGTAGATAGGGTAACATAACCTCTCAGATGAGGGCTCCCATTCTGCTGAGGGTAATTCTCCAGAGAAAGAGACAGCCATGAACTGTTAACAGTCAACAATCAAGCAGCTGAGGGACAGGAGGACAGGCCCTGTAAATGGGATCTGGATGGGCACCAACAGCATCCATTACAATCACCAAAATAGAGCTCACAGCTAATCTCTGAAGGGCACCTCTGCCAACCTCCCTGGCCTCGCCACTGTTTGAAAGAGTTTACGTTATTCTTCATTTTTCCTCCTCCTTTCTACTACACGATCTCTTCTCCTAAGAGCCAGGATCCCAAAGACATTTATTTCTCCCTTAAAAAATCACCCAATCCTGTTTCAGTTCCAGGATTTTCCAAGTATTGGCAGCCCTCATTCCCTAATCTTGGTCTTCACACTCCAAAAAAACTTAGGAACACAAAATCCCGACATTAGTACCTTTGTCCAAGTCTGACTTACAGAAAATTAAGTAACATGCAGGTATGGCATCAACAGTCCAATCTATGTTGAGCCAAATTGATTAACTGGGTTCATTTCCCTTTCATGACCTTTCACTACTCCTTGGGGAAATGAAGATTAGTCCTCCACTTTATTCCTGCCATTCACAAACACCTCCATGAGAACAAGCAATAACATGCAAGCGTTGAAATCTATAAACCCCTTCTTGGGAAAGAATGTATCACCAAGAAGTGATATTCATACTGCAGGTGGAAACCCATTAGTGGTATTGAGAAAAAATTAATAAAATAAGTACATTTCAAATAATAAATGTACATATTGTTCCATGGAGCAAGTCTTTGTTTCAGTTATGTCTATTCATATGTGTATATGCAAACATTTGTATGTTCAGGGTTGCGATGTATCTTACATAGGAAAGAGTCCAAAAAATTCAGGGAAAAAACTTACCAGTTTAAACCCTTTTACTACCTCTCTCGCTTTCATCCAGAACAGTTTGTTTTCTTGATGTCACTGGAGGCTTAGAAAACTCCATCGACTGTTGTGGGTCTTTGCTTCATATCTACAAAGGAGAAAGATCCATTTGGGGATTTTGGTTTCCCTTTTCCCAAACAACCTAACTCTCAACTTCATTCCACATCCCAAAGGTGAATTGAACTCTACTTCTCTACAGAGCCTGTCTAAAGCTTTGAAATTATAACATTATTGGTTGAAGTAGGTAGAAGTATGTTCCCTAAAGAGATACGTTCAAGTCCTAACTCCGAGTATCTGTGAATGTGACTTTATTTGAGAATAGGGTCTTTGTGGATGTGATCAAGTTAAAATAGGGTCATATTAGATTAGGGTGGGATCTACTCCAGTGACTGGTGTCCTTATAAGAGGGAAATTTGGACACACAGACACACAGAGAGAATGCCATATGATGATAAAGGAAGGTATTAGAGTGATGTGCCTACAAGCCAAGGAACACCCAGGATTGCCAGCAACTCCCAGAAGCTAGGAAGTGGAAGAGTAAGAATCTTCCCTTAAACCTTGAAAGAAAGCATGGCTCTGCTGACACCTTGACTTTGGACTTCTGGACTCCAGAACTGTGAGAGAATAAATTTCTACTGTTTTAAGCCACCCAGTTTCTGGCAATTTATTACAGCAGCCCTAGGAAACTAATACATAGGTTTTTCTACTTCTACCCTCCCCTTTGAATTTTCAAATCCTAGGAAATATGTATATGTGCCCTGCTTGAATATTCATAAAATATGTCTGAAAAGATAACCAAGAAACTGACAACATCAGTTGCCTTTGGAAAAAGAAACTTAGTACTTGCAGAATGAGGGAGGGAGACTTTACTATAATACCCTTTTGAATTTTAAACCATGTGATATATTATCTATTTTAAGAACAAAATAAAATTTTAGAAAATTTATGGCTCGAACTTGTCCTACCTAGCAATCTTCCTTTTCTCCCCAGAAATCTCTGCTAATGGAAGTCCGTCCCATTTTTAAAAAATAAACAGTAAAGTCCTAAGAAGATGGACCTCCCTCTTTCATAGAGAATCCGTGGTTCACAGCCATTTCCCTTTTGTGCCAAAAACCCAGAAAGGCTAACTGTCCAGTCTTACCCAGAAATATCTTTAATCATCTGCTTGTCTCTTACAAGCTATTTGCTTGAGGATAGAAAGATATAAGGCTGGCAGCTGAAATAATGTTCCTATCCATGAGATTCCTTAATCCCTGACTTAAATGAAGAACCATTGTCACAGTTCCTCATTAAAAGACATATTTTATGAGCAGATAATTCACATGGATGATTTAAGAAGAACAAACTCATCAGACAGTTTGAGACTGAATCCAATCAGGCACGCATAGCTAATTATATAATTTGAAGTGTTGGACAAATTGGCCCAATAATATTTTAACATTAAAACCTCCAGTGGAGAGGGTGCCATGTAACTCAAGCCCTTCAGCGAAACACTCCCATAAGACAACCCTATACAATATTGGTGATCAATGTGTATTTCATGAATTGAACCAAATTAAAAACATAAAATGAAGAGCTACAAGAGACTTTGGAATTCTTAGACATGTTTCTCCTGTAATGCTCTAAAAATGGGCACAAAGCTGACTAGGAAGAAATACTGACTTTAGCCGTCTTTTTCCTGTGCCTCAGTTTCCTCATCTGAAAAAAAAGAGTAATATAATATCTGCCTCTTAGGGTTGTTGGGAGGTTAATGTGTGTATAAGAGGTGGAGGTGGATAAGTCAGGGCTCAGCTCGGGCCAGAAAGAAAGAGGAAGAAATGAACAACTTGTTGCTGAGACAAAGCTGCAGCCCAGGCAGAAGCATCACTGTTTCCCATTAGACCAAGGAGCTTCCCATTGGAATAAAAACTAAAAATCAGTGGAACAGACCAATGCTCAAAGGTGAAGAAGGGTGCTTGGGCAGAAATGAGAACTAAATAAGGAGTGGGAGAAATACCCATTATTCATCAAGAAATCCTGACACCATGATTCTTATTCAGGCAGAATTTGAGAGATGACGTTTAGTTTCTCTCACCAGTTTTAGCTAAGGCCATCAAAAATTATGGCTTCCTTTTAAGAATGCAGTATCTTGACCTTGATGCTCAGCATAGTCATGAGCTCACTGCGGACAAGTTGAAGAAGTCCATTTTAAGAGGCCTATGGGAGAAACCTTTCTGATAATCCCCAAATCAAATCCCTTCTGGACTTCCAATTCAATTCAACTCATGAATTATGCGCTGAACACCTATATTGTACAATACCTAATGTACAGTGTTTCTTTGTATGTGCGCCTATGATATATGAGAGAATCTGCCCTTTTAACAAGCCCACAGGTGATTCTTAAGTGTCCTGAAATTTGAGAAGTAATACTTGAAAAGATACAAAAGAGAAAAAGATACAGGTGAAGCACGAACATTCAAATATAAGAGTATTCTTTTTTGAAAAATGGGTCAGAGGGAGCAGTTTCTATTAAAACATAAACTAAAATACAAGATCACATAGATTGAGTCACTATTGATGGACAAACGGAAAGGGTAGGAGCAGTTACGAAAAGGCTGAAGGTAATTGTTCAGCCTCCTGAAAGCGAGGTTACCTTGGGCTTTGAGGATAAGAAGGATTTAAATAGACATAGAAAGCATTCCAGACATCCACACAGTGATGGAAATGAGCATCCAATTCAGCAAATATTCATGAATTACTGAAAAATGATAAACATCACATCAAATACACAGCGGTTACCATTTTAATTTGGCTGACTCCAAATGTATTTGAGGAAGATATTTTTGTTTACAAGTGACAAAAAATTGCAATTTAAACTCACTCAAATCATAAAAACCACAACTAAGTGGTTCCATGTTATTTTCTTTATTCAGGTGTGACTTGTCCCTGTGGCTCATGCAGTGCCACCAAGGACCTGATTTCTCACTAGTTTCTTCTCGGCTTTCCATGGCGTTGGCACCATCGTCACGGCTTTCATGCTGATCCCTTGGCTTGCCCCTCATTACAGCAAAAGGGTATCTCAGGTCCAGAGCTCATATCCTTGCACCAATTTGCTAGGATTGGATTGTCTCTTTCTATGGCCTTGCCTGTCTTTCAGCCCCATCTTGAATCATGTTCTCACTTGCTCTTTGTACTCCAGCACCATTGGCCTATTTCGAGGTCATCCAATATGCTATTCTTACTTCTATCACAGCACATGGGTTTCCATGCTGCATTCTTCCTCTTTGCCTGGTTAACGCACACTCAAACTTCAGCTCCCAGCTTAAACTTCAGAACCTCAAATGACATCCACCAAGCAGACAAGCTCAGCCCCTATCATATGCTCTCAACTCATAGTGTAGTTCTCCTTTGTGGCGATGTATTAATATAACCATTGGATTGGTGTTCGTCTCTTCTATGAGAACAGAAACCATGTCTACTTTTGTTCAGCGCTAATCCTCAGCATCAAGAAAGTGTCTGGACAGTGGGCACTCAATAAATATTTGTTAGTTGGATAGGTATGGATGGATAGATGGATGGATGGATGAATGAACTTGGCTTCTAAACCTGGCCATGTAACTAATTAGCTACTCAGCTTTTCTGAGATTCAGCTCTCTCAACCGTAAAATGAAAAGGTTAGACTAGTTGACCTTAAAGATCTTTTCCGACTTTAAAGTGCTAAATTCATACTGTTACTGGCAAGAGAATTTCTTTAACTGAAGGTATTGGGGAACCAAACTAAAAAGTGATGTTTTTAGTTACTCTGCTTTCCTTTTGCAAATGTTATTTTTAATCTAATTCTAACTTTGTGTGGTCTCATGCAGTAGTTAGCAGTCTGGAGGGACTGGTATCCTACAACTGTTATCAAGCAGCTAGAATTGCCAAATAGCTAACACAAGCTAGAAAAATACATGCGTACTATCTAGGCAGATGCTAAATGAAATGACACTGAGGACATTTTACACATGTTCCTTTCTCTACCCGCCCCATGTCCCAAACTGTGACGATTCAAAGTAAAGGGTTGATTTGGTTTGCTGTACTGCTAAAAATAAAATTTCCATTTTTGAATGATGTTTAGTATAGAATGTTATCATCTTATTGAAACAGTTTTATTTTTAATTTATAAAATAGCCTTGTTATATATAAATTCATAGAAATTTGAATAGATTCTAAATTTATTTTCATTCGGGGTCCAATTCATAGCCATCTATTTGTGCATTTAGAAAGAAATACAATTCATCTTTTCACTTGACATGCCTCTGAAGCACAAAATAAAATTTCCTACCTGTTCCCTCATTCAACATCTGGATCTGAATGATAATCTATCTATAAATAAGAAATAAGAATTTTTATCAGGCAGCTATGCAATCTGTTCAAAAATATTTGATTGCATAACAAATCTCCAAGTAAATTAAGTGATGTTAAGACAGTTTAACTATCATAAAATATTTTATTATAGTCTATATTTCCTTAAAAATATATATTTTCTAATGAAATGATGCAGTCAGTATTGATAAAGAGAAAACACTATATGGAAATGTCTTTGTAAAAAGAAATCCCCCGATTAAGGAAACTGAGGTTCCATTGTTCCTTACATTTCCTCTTCTAAATGGCTGAGGTTGGAACTAGCTAACTGTTCTCCAACCCGTTTCTATTTCCTCCTTGGTTCTCAGGTAGACTACATTTCCCAGCCTCCCATGTGACAGATTCCTGACCAATAGAATGAAGGCAGGAAGTTATATATCTCACTTTCAGGCCTTGCTTATAAAATCCTCCCATGTAATCGATCCTCTACCATCTTCCCACCCACATGTTGAAGATAGCAGAGCTAGGTCTGCCAATTTTCATGAGCATCATGTCGGGCAGAGCCTCCCTCCACTTTCTCATATTTCCAACCAAACTATGAACAAGCAGAAGAGAGACTACATTATCTCATACCTCATTCTTAGTATCTCAGGTTTCTGAGTACAGCACACCACCAAATGCCTCCACTAAAATTTTGCTGTGGGTGATTATTTATTTTTCCTCACTTTTTCTTTATTTTAAATACAGAACAGAAAAAGAGAGGTAAGAGCCTGATGTGTGACTTTTTTGCCCAAGGATCATATATCCTTGTATAAATTAGGCCCATAAAATAGGTCAGCTGCAGAAATAGAGGAAATGTTTAGCTATGGTAGTCTTTTTACCAGGAGGTTTTTTCCCTTACAACAAACCCTTCTTCAAATGAGTGTGTTAGTCTAGATTCTAATAGAAGCAGATGCCAAGATTATATGTGCACGGATTTTACAAAAAGGAAAGTCTGTGAGAGAAAATGGAGCACGAGCCAGGAAGGCTAGAGGGTCATCGGTCTGACTTCAAGTGAAGAAGAGAGGGAGAGAAGATTGGGCAGCAGTGTCTTAATGGTCTAAGGAAGGTTTGGCAAGGCCATCAAGGAATCTTCAAGCCAAAGTTGGTCAACAGAAGAATCCCATGTCCCTCCAGAAAAAAACCTACCTTAGTAACTTTGCCACATGTCATTGCCTGGAAGTGGCCCTTGGGAGGCAAGGCCTTGGGTCAAATATGGAGGCGGATTTCAGAGCCCAGTACTTGGGGTCTCAGTTAATTATGCTCCCAACAGTTCTTCAAAGCACATTCTCATAGCCTCCACAGAGTGTTTTTTAAAGGTGACATGAATTTATTCACCTTACCTATATATCATTTTGTTTCAATAGCTGTTAGCCATGATGAAAACATAAAGGATCAAGACCAGAATAAACCAGTCTCAGTGACAGGTCTTGTCATAAATTTTACCAGTCACCATCAGTCAATCACATAATGCTGCCCTACTGAATAGCAGCTCCTTAACCCAGTTAGGATTTATACTCAACTCCTAGTTATGGAGACTGCAGATAAAAATAGTTTAACCAAAACCAAAAGGTTTATTTCCCCCTCGTATAAAAGAAACCTGTACTTAAGCAGTGCTGAAATAGTATGACAGCTCCATCATGTAACCTGGGTCCAGCCACCTATTATATTTTTATTCCTTCATTCTTAGAATATGACTACCATCCTCAAGGTCACCTCGTGTTCCATAACGGATGCTAGGGATCCAGTCATCATGGCTGTGTTCCAGTCAGGAGTAAGGGGAACAAGTGAAAAGCACAAAAGATATATATGAGCTATGAGCCCCTTGGGGGATGGGGGAAAACTTCTTCTAGGAAGTCCCACTGTATACAAACAATTTCAGCATACAACTCATTGGCAACACCTTTTTACACAGGAGGCTGGGAAATGTATTCTTTTAGCTGTGCAGAAAAATGCTCCAACGGTTTTCATAGAGGAAGGAGATGAATATTGAGCTGCTAGTCTACGTCACAGCCTTTTCTCTGGTTTGGTTGTGAAAAGAAAATTTTTAATTAAAAAAAGACTGATGAGATTTTTCCTGTGCTACCAATGAATAGATTATATTTATAAGAACCATTAATTCGATTCAATTGCTTTCTATAAATTTGCACATATTGTTTTTTGATTGCCTTGTCTATATACCTATTCATTTTGTACTTTCTTTCCTCTCTGGGCAAAAGTAAATTTTTATAGTGGTTTGTGTTTTTGTTTTTGTTTTCAATGTATTAGTGGGCTTCTAGGCTATCTGCCCAGCCCACCAGATCCCATCTCTGAGAACTGTCCTCCAGATATGAGCAGTCCCTGAGTCATATTTATAACTACCTAACCTACCCTTTGTCCCTTGAATATTGGGCCAGGGAAAGAAACTAACCCAAGCTGAGCAGACCCATTTCTCTCTTCTGAGAATGTGGATCTGGGATAAAAATCACCAATCAGTCTTTACTGGTCATTTGAAGAAAGGAGATGTAAATTCAGAAAGAATAGGGATGGCCATCTTCTGCCATGTTTATGGGAAAGCCAAGAGAGCCAATTTTTAGACAGAGGAAAGGGAAGCAGATAGGGTTCAGCTCTTATTTGCTGTAGTTATATGGATAATGCTTTCTGCGGATATTTTCCTAAATGTTACATCCAAGTAGATGACCTGGAAGTAACATAAATAGCTGGTGTAACTAGTGTCAGGTGCTTTTCAAACCACCTTTATTATTACGATCTAACCAATACAAATTTAGACCTTTCTCTCTATGGTCCTTCCGTGTGGTACACTGGAACCACCATGAAATTTGTTGACATTTTATGTATTCTCCATCCCCATTCTCATCCCCAGTATATATTTATTTAAGTAGGTATCTGTTATTTCTTGCCAATAAGAGTCACCCTGCCTTCCATATGCTGTCATGAATATTAAGGGATAGAGGTAGTAAAGAGGAGTTGGGCTATTGGTTTGGTTAATTGGATTAAATTTGAGAAATTGAGTTTAACTGACGTTCTACACTGTGCTAGATCTGGAGACTACACAGATGAATAAAACATGGACTCTGCCCAAGATTTATAATTTGCTATCATAAGCGACTCTCAACCAAACTCTGGTATTGTATATGCACATCAAGTGCATTCCAAGATCTCTCAGTTGGAAGATGACTCAATAGCCTAGGGGCAGAAATGGGGAGATGATTTCATTGACTTCTTAGAAAAAGGAAACACTTTCAAAACAATTTTTTTCCTCTCTGATCTTTTTTTTTTTTTTTTTTTTTTTTTTTAACCTAATCCTCTCTGTTTTTCTGCACTCAGAGTATAGGTAGCTCCACTGAGGAAGGGATCAAAAAGAATGCCAAAGCAAGGTAAACAAAAGAAAAACATCTACATGTGATTGATTTTAGGTGGTTTTCAAATAAAAAAGCTCAGAATTATGCCAGGTTATGAAAGTCTATAAAAATTTTAATACAGATACAAAAAAAAGAACAATACTTTTTCTTAGTCTTCCCTTTTCACTCTGATCTTCCTGTTTTTTTTTTTTTTTAATTGAGTTCCCTGCATTCTGGAACTTTTTACCAGCAGGAGGTGAGGAATCATATAAATTGCTGAAAATAGATGGTAACAGTCAGTCATTTCTTTTATTATGGACCATTAGATTGGTGTATTTGCATGTATCATTAAGATTGATTGCAAATTCTCTAAGAGAATGATGATGCTAGAGATAGTCTGTTTAATACAATTAGAATGTTTCTGTGTTAAAATTACTACATATTTTCCTTGGAGGAGAAAAAAAATGCATCTTTTGCCATGAAAATACCAGTGAGAATAAAGAAGCTATTCTGAATGCTTTTGTCCAATTTAACATTTTTCTATCATAATATGAAATTCTTATGAATTTCATATTAACCAGTGATTTGAAGCCAGGCATTTTCTGAAATGAATTTTTTTTTTAATGCAGAACACAAGATAATCACTATCAGGAACATTATCTTTTATTCTTGGACAGAAAAGGTAAATGCTTTATGGGTACAATTTTCAGTAAAGGCCAATGTTATGTCTCTATAAGAAATTGAAGGAGCATTAGCCTGAGCAATGCTTCTTTGTGTGTGGCAGATGAGAGCTAGAGCTAGATATCAACTCCCAAGTGGGACAGAACAAGAGGCATGGCCTTGTTCAAAGATGCACATAGGTCCACCCCATCCTGTGGGTTGGTTTTCAAGAGAGTTCCTGGTGCCAGATTTAATTTTCACACCTGTCTCCCATCGATACTTGGAACTATTGGTCGAACACTTCCCTATTCACAATGGAGGGCCTCCCTGGTTGAATACTGCTCCCTTCCACTCCTTGAAATGAGAGAACTTTCCCAATCACTCCTTGCATTGTTCTTGTGGTGACACCTGACTCCAGGGAAACCATATGGAAATCAAATCCAATGTAATTCTAAATCTGGAAGAGTTTAGGGAATATCTCCCCAAGCCGGTAGTTTTAAACTAATTTTTAAAGCAAACTTAAGCATTTTGGAGACTGTATTTTTTATTACATCATGAATCTAACATATGAAATATTATGCATGTATTTTATAAAAAGGTGAGAATGGTAAAAAGATTAAAAGACACACAGACAGAAAGTAACGGGATGGAAAAAGATATTTTATGATGGACCTAGAGGGTATCGTGCTGAGTGAAATAAGTCAGATAAAGACAAAGGCCATAAGGTTTCACTTATATGTGGAATCTAAAGAACAAAATAAACAAACAAAAACCCAGAAACAAATTCATAAATACAGAGAACATTTTGAGGGTTACCAAATGGGAGGGGAGTTGGCAGGGGAGTGAAAAAGGGAGAAAGGATTAAGAAGTACACATTGGTAGTTACAAAATAGTCATGGAGATGTAAAGTATTGCATAGGGGATACAGTTAATAATGTTGTAATAACTATATATGGTGTCGAATGGGCACTAGATTTATCAGAGTGATCAGTTTGTAAGTTATATAAATATCTAAGCATTATGTTGTACACCTGAAAATAATATAATATTGTATGGCAATCATAATTGAAAATTTAAAAAAGTATTATTAAAAAATAAAGAAAATAAAACCAGTGGCTTTTTAATAATTTTTCTCTTATTAGTTTCAAGTATATAGTACATTGGTTAGACATTTATATAGTTCATAAAACGATCCCCCTAATTGCTCTTTTTACATGAATAATTTAAATCTGCCTCCTGGCATCAGAAAAACATTCCAGAATATTTTTCAGAGATAAATTTTGGTTATTTGAAATTTAGTGAGATGATGGGTTTTAACTGTATTCAAATGGATCATTAAAAAGGGAGTATGGCTAACTCGGGATTCCAGAATGCCAGAGAAAAGAAAATATTCATGAAAAAAATATGTGGTTTATTACACATACAGAAGCTTAAACTTTTTTTGTTAAAGTTATACTTGAAATGCCTATGGTGTACTATATTACAGATGAGGAAATAGAGTGTGAAATTAAGAGAATTGTTGAGTGGTCAACCAGTTTATATCAAATGGAATATTCACTAAATGCGTTATATAGTGGTTCTTACTCTAGAGAGCGCCACTGTGGAATACATATACTTTGAAAACAATCCTGAGGTGTGTAAAGCCATGTCAATCAATGTTTTCTGCAGATAGTCTCCCAAATGTTACGTCCAAGTAAATGACCCAGAAGGACCAAAGATAGCCAGTAGATCTGGTGTCAGGTGCTTTCCAATTACCCTTTTATTATTATGACCTAACCAATACAATTTCAAATCTTTCCCTCTCTTATCCTTCCATGCGGCACACTGAAATCAGCATGCAATTTGGTCATTTTTTAAATACCTCCTTCATCCTCACCCCACCCCCATCCCCAGTGCATATTCTCAAGTATCTGTTACTGATTCATTTATGCATTTATTTACCAATCTGTGAGCAACTTGAGGACAGAGACTGTATGTAGTTTATCTCAGCATCCTCGGTGCTTGAGATACGGTAAGTATCGAACAAATGTTTGATGAAATGTTTGATAATTATAAATCTTAGTCACTTATTAGTGGTGGGACCTAGGCAGTAAATGAAATATCTGAGGCCCAAGTCTCCTCATCTATAAAGTGGGAATTAACAATAGAATTATTTTTAGAAACAAATAAGATTGTCAGAATATTTGATTTTTATTACATTATTATCATAATTATTGCCATTATTATTCTCATAAAAAATATTCAACCATTATCCAAGAAGAGGGATCGACTCAGTCCTCTCAAATGTATATGGCCAAATTCGAACCTACAGATGGAGCCTAACTAATAAGAAGAGGGTAATATGGGAGATATGTTTTCATTGGAAAATTTGAGTTAGCAGCAAGAGCCCTGTTTGTTCAAATTCAGATACAGATAAACAATGAGTATGGTCCAGGAATAATTGCAGGGTATCCATGGTTACAGAAAATCTTGTCAACATCCATTGTTCTATTTATACCCTGGGAGTTTTGTCACCACATTTCTATAAATAGAGTAGAAATTCATTCATTTCAAGCCTGATTATGTGCAAGCCTCTAATCTTCTTGGAAATAAAAGAACTGGACTCGAGTGTCCTGGGGGAATATGTAATTTAATGGGTGTAATGGGCCATATGTCTGAGGAAGAGTAAACCCAGCAAAGTAGAAAGAAAGTTTATAAAGAGAAATGAGGCTTCCTAGGCGACTGCTTGTGGAAGAGTGACCCTGAAAAGCTGAACAACCTTAAGTTACTTATAGTTTCTCCTGACCACTCATTCAGTTTTAGACACAAAACAAAGGTTTCTGATTAAATATGGCAGGAAAAATGATTTTTTAGAAGAGCCATAAGGTCAGAAAGAAATAAAGAGTAGATGACAGCAAATGAGAGATGGCCATGAAATTTTGAAAGCCGGAAAGCAGTTGGCTAAGTGGTAACCGACTTAACATAAAGCTAAAACCTAAGTATCTACTAGGATTCAGGGCCGGGTAGCAGTGGCAAGAAAAAGCAACTTGAGCTGCAGAATCCCAGGAATGCTCAGAAATTGGCAGCGCCAGGTACTTCTGAAGGCTGAGTAGCAGAAGGATGAAAAACAACCATAGCTGAGGGCAGAGGTTCTGTACTAGAAACAGAGGAATTAGTTCTGAGTTATTACATCCCAAATAGTGACATCCTCCTGCTTGGCTCTGAGAACACCAGCAGCCACTCGCTTACTATCCAGGTAAGAGAATGATCATGAGAAAGCACCTACAGACATGAATATATGGGACCCTTCAATGAAATATCAAGCCCCCCTCTTAGTTACCCTAGGATAATGTCCACCAATTGTCAAGTCCCATCACTGCGCACACTTTCTCCTAAACTAAGGGTTTCACCATTTTACTTTTAAACTACCAAGAATTTCCATTTAAAGGCAGTTTCTAACATGAAAGACAAAGAACAAACATATGGGGATGGGGGTGGGGGGAAGGAACCCAAAGAAAAACAAAAACAATGCAGAGAGTATAAGAAAACTAAATCTCACTATAAGTAATATCCACAAATGATCAAAGAGATTGTATCATCCAAAAAACAAGAACAGCATGCTATACAAAAAATAAGCAGTCAAAGAAGAAATAAAGAGCTCTTTGAAATTAAAAAATAATAAAATAAATCAATAGAGAAGTTGGCTAGAAGATGAAGTTGGAGAAATTCTACAGAAAGTTGAATAAGAAAAAAAAACAAGAAAGAAATGAAAACTACTAGAAAAAGGATAAGAAAATGAAAGGATAAGAAAATGAAAGGATAAATCCAGGGGTTCCAACATGGAACCAGAGTTAAATCTTCAGCTTCTGTAGTAAGAGTTCTAGAAAGAAAGACATGAAAATGGAGAGGACAAAGCAATAAGAAAAATTAAAATTGCCCAGAACAATAAAGGGGCCAAGCTAGTGCCCAGCACCATGCCCTCGCTAACGTATGAATATAAAATTACAGAACACTGGGTATAAGGGAAAGATCCTCAAATCTTTCAGAGAGGAAAAAAATAAAATAAATTAAATAAAAGCTAAAGAAGCAGACTGGCGAGAAGACAATAGAGCGATGTTATCAAAATTCTTTAAAAAAATAGTTTCAGTATAGAATTCTATACACAGCCATATTATTTAATCTGTTAAGGGTAGGAAAAAAAAATATTTTCAGACACATAATGTCTCAAAAACTTCAGGAAGCTACTGAGATGATGTGATATTGTGATTTATAATAAGAAATATATATCCTGGTTCTGGCACAGATCCTGAAGCCCTTGAAATTGCCTGTGATGGGAGCAATATAGGTTTCTTTTTTATGTCAATGAGGTGACTTCTAAAAAGCATCTAAGGATCCAGGCTGATTGTTCTGTCCCATCCTTCTGACTTCTGAGGAGGAAAAAGGGGCTGATATTGAGTTCAATCAGCCATGGCCAATGATTTATCAATCATGACTTTGTAATGAAGTTGACATAAAAGCTCAAAAGAACTGGGTTCGGAGAGCTGCCAAGTTAGTGAACAGGTGGAGAAATGGCAAGTTCAAATGGCATAGAAGCTCCACACCCTCTCTCCATACCCTGCCCTATGCATCTCTTCTATCTGACTGTTCCCGAGTTATACCCTTTTATGATAAATCGATAATCTAGGAAGCAAAAATGTTTCTCTGAGTTCTGTGAGCCTCTAGCAAATTAATCAAACCCAAGGTGGGAGTTGGTGGTGGCAGTTCGGAGGTCAGTCTTGGACTGAGCCGTTATCCTGTGGGATCTGATGCTGTCTCCTGGTTGACAATGTCAGAATTGAGTTGAATTGTAAGACATCTGACTGGTGTCACAGAGAATTGCTTAGACGTGCTTCGCCATAATGAGGGAGTAAACTAAGACAGAAGATAAAGGATCAAGAAAAGGAATCAAACAGATCAGAGCAAAGATAATTAATTCTCTTTCACCAGGATGAAGGTGAAGAAAACCTTAGGACCACACAGCTAAGAAGTGGACCCAGAGAGCCACTGCTTTAGATTGGATAAAGAAGATGGAGAGATAACTTTAAACAAAAAATGAAGCCGCAGATTACCACCACTGTTTGATGGATTCAGAGGGTATTGACACTTCTTGGCAGAATGTTTGGGGGTAAATTAGAGAAAGGTATATAAAAATCTAGGTCAAAAATCATGCAATGATTAGCTCCAGAGAAAATAAGTTTTCCAAGAAAAGAAATGTAATAATTGTATACTAATAGTTCACTTATGCATAATAGTTACAGTCATACCATGAACACTTAATCCTGATGCAATTTTTTAAAATTTGGTATAACTGTAGTGTAGGGGTAGAGTAAGTATATGTGTTTTGGAACTCAGTGTGAGATGGGAAGGGGAGCTGAGGGTAAGAGAGTATAAAGAAATAATATAAACAGAGCCACTTTGAAATGGAGTCAGAGCTGCCATCCCAGAGGGATGCCTTGCATGTCTTATGTCTCAAATCTTTGGAATGTTAAAACCAGGCAAAATGACCTTGGATTGGACCTAAAGAAAGCAGCATTTTATTCCAAACAACTGCTTGCAAAGATAACAAGAGAGTAGATATTAGGACTATTGGACTGAAAATGTAAAATAGTTTTTAGAATTAGCATCACTGTGTTAGCTGATCTGCACATATAGAAATGCCTTCCTTCTATTGATGTAATTGTTCCCCTTCTCCAACTGGAACACTATTTGGGTTTCTGCCTGAATTAGTGCTTCCTAAATAGTATTCTATGGATCTCAAATAAATGCTCGTTGCCTCTCACTTTGACCTTTTGAGATTAACAAGAGTTAAATCTTCAGCTTCTGTAGTAAGAGATCAGTAAATAATATAGAATTAGAAAGACTCTAATTAGAATTTTTATATATTAGAAATATCACAATTGATTTAAAATAATGAGCTAAATCCCAAGAAAAAAATATTTAATAGAATCAAAAGTGGTTAACTCCTAAAAGGTGACAGGTGGAGAAGGGTGGGGAAAGAGATTGTTAATTTTCATGGAACATCTTATAGAACCATATGAGTTTGTAGAATCATGTGATAAAAATTAATGTTTTAAAAAAACATTGCTGTACATCTTCTACTTCCTCCCTCAGATCTACTCTTTGCCCTGCTCCCCTCTGTTGAGTGTCCTGGGAAGTTGACTCATGGTGACCACACTAACAGTCTTAGTTGACTTGGCTAGACAGCAAAGATTTGGAATGAAGGAGAAGAATTAGACCAGGACATTACTGTCATGACTCTGGTTGGGTGGACCACAAGTTCTCTCTCCTCTTACCCTCCAGACCTAATAATGGCAGTAAAAGCTCTACTGATCTATCCTTGAGAACTGCACTTTTTCATGCGATTTCCTTCCACTCAGCCCACACCTAATTTGAACGTGTCATGTACCTCCTCCCAGGGCCCTGACTCATCCAGAGCTTGAACTACATCTGCATCTAGATTCACTAGAAAATAGTTGATAATAATATTAGTAACTTATTATCATAACAATAATTAAATAACACATGCACATCTCTCTTCATTATAAATCCCTGGAATTATTTTAAAACTTATTTTTTGGAGTAGTTATAAGTTCACGGCAAATTTGAGGAGGTAGGGATTTCCTTTATCCCCCTGCCCTCCCTACATGCACAGCCTCCCACATTATCAACACCCCATCAGAGTAGGAACATTCGTTACAATTGATGAACCTACATTAACACCTCATAATCCCCCGAAGTCCACAGTTTATATTACAGTTCGCTCTTGGTGTTGTACATTCTATGGATTTGGGCAAATGTATAATGACATGTATCATCATTATACGATCATACAGAGTATTTTCATTGCCCTAAAAATCTTCTGTGCTTTGCCTATTCATCCTTCCCCTGCCAACCCCTGGCAACCAATGATCTTTTAACTATCTCCATAGTTTTGCCTTTTCAAGAATGCCACATACAGTCATATGCCACATAATGACATTTCAGCCAACAACGAACTATATACATGACGGTGGTCTCACGAGATTATAATGACGTTGAAAAATTCCTATCGCATAGTGACTTGGTAGCCATCGCAACGTCGTAGTGCAGCTCTTTGCTCACATTTGTGGTGATGCCTATGCAAACAAACCTACTTTGCTGCCAGTCGTATGACAGTATAGCACATACAATTATGTACTTGATAATAAATAACAATGTTACTGGTTTATGTGTTTATCATACTCTACTTTTAATCATTATTTCAAGGGATGGCTTTTCTACTTATTAAAAAACAAAGTTTACTGTAAACAAGTATGCCTGTGTTACACTAGCAGCACCCCCATACGGTTCATGTTTATTGGGTCTCTTGATTGCATCATTTTCTCTTGTGCTCGGTTTCGTGTTTTGTCTAGTAATATGCTACACAAGCTTGTAGCCTAGGAGCAACAGGGTATGCCATACAGCCTAGGCGTATAGTAGTCTGTATCATCCATGTTTGTGTAACTACACTCTATGATGATCACACAATGACGAATGATCTAATGATGCATTTCTCAGAATGCATCCCCATCATTAAGTGGCGTATGACTATAGTTGGAATCATGGAGTATGTAGTTCATGTCATTTTGAGGTCTTTTTCTATTTATATGCTCATTATAGAAAAATTGGAAAATAAAGAAAGTAATCACTGTAATTCATAAGCCTGAATCAATTGATATTAATATTTTGGTGTGAAAATATACAGCAAAGTAATAATAAGGCACCCCTTCAAATGGATATTCTTTAGGTGATGTTGAATATTTACATAGGGGAGAGGTCATGTACGGGAATGGCAGAGCATCAGGATGCTTGGTAGTCCCTCTCTCCTAATGTTCCCAGTAACGTGGCTCCACTCACAAAATTCTGCACTTCACTCAGCTATACTCTGAGTTCACCATCTTCACCTCCAAACTACTTTGCAAAGTATTCCAACCACATACAGAGCTGTGTGTAAAAGAATTTCTGTAAATACGATTTTCTCCATTTTGGCAACATTTCCAATGATGTTTTGGTGCTTTGATGATCTTTTACCTGCCCCACATTTTAGTCATTGGTACCCTGGGATAATATCCAGGCATTTTTTTTTTCTACTTTGGCACCAAACTAAGCATGGTAACAGGAAATCACTTCAACATTGTCAGAAGCGGTGAGACTGAACTAAAACATGATCTATAATTTTTCAGTTATCCTGTAAAAATGTCAGCTTATCTTGTGTTTACAATCACCCCCATCAAAGTTTCTTGTGAAGTATTTACGAAGAGATAGTAATTTTGATCCCATCTGATATAAGGAGAAAAATCAAATAAGCGTTTATACATAAACACTTTAACCCGAATGGACTATAGATTAACGAACCCCATCAAGAGAACACACTCTCACTGCTGTTTAACTTTATACTGTTATTGCTAAAAGCACAGGAGCAATGGTGACATCTGGTGTCAGGTTAAAAAGTAACAGGATCTTAATTCCTTTGCGGCGTCTCCTGGGAGAACTTGGGATGAGCCCTGGCTAATGTTCATCTTCATCCTCTTCTTTCAGCAGCTGATGAAACAATAAAACTGGGGACATTGGTTTCTCAGGTGCAGAGATTATATCTTCAGAAATGATGAGGAAAACTCCACTTAGCATTTGACTCCTCTAACTGCCACTTCAAAAATAGGGCAACCAGGAAGCCAAGTCTAGCTCTTCAACTCAGCCTTTCCACTTTGCCAGGATATCCTGGGTAAAACACATGGGCTCTGGGCCTATCCGCTATCAATCTGAAACAGCCAGAGGGGAGCCGTGGATCTCCATAACAGTTGCACTTAGTTTTCCAACTGTTTTGGGCATTTTCCTGATCTTATTTCTTTGGCAGGCCTTTGAACATCACATGATATGACTGGAACCTCGGGAGTCCAATAGATGGCAAATAAAACACTGCTGGTAGCAGGCACCTGGGAAGCCAAATCTCAATTCATGTGTTTTAAATGAGAGCAGTGGTTCTTAAACCTGGCCACACAAAGTCACCCCGGGGAGCTTATAAAAAAATCAATGCCTGGATCCATCCCAGACCAATGAAATCAGAATTTCTGGGAGTTGAAGGCAGACACTTTTTTAAAGCCCCCATATATTTTTCACTTTGCCTTTTGAACCCAGCCACCATGCTGTGAGGAAGCCCAAGTCACAGAGAGAGGCCATGGGCATCCTCGTGTTTAAAGATAAAGGCCTTAGTGTAAATCTCTGATTATTTTTCTTCAAAAACAAACAAAAAAACCTTTTAGAATGACTGAGTTAGGGAGCATCCTTTTAAAATATATTTTGATTAAAAATTATTTAATTTTAAAATTTCACCAATTAAAATGATTATTTTTAGAAATGTTCCTGAAAGGGAGCAGAACATGCCACCCCGAAATGTGTCACTTTGCCATCCATGTAGATTATTTTGAGGTAAAAGTAATCAAGACCCAGCAGACTCAAGATAAAATTTTACCTCTCCCTTAACTGCCTAAAACAATTTAGATAAATGGGGGCCTGGCCCTGAAAGAGCTGTTACGACGAGATCATGAGTCCCATTGGTGAGGCTCACAGCCTCTCACATGTCTGACCTTACACAGTTATTTTGGTGAGAAGTAGGAATCAGTGTGAGGAAGGCATCGCTATCTCCATCTTGTAGATGAAGGAGTAAGGATTTGGAGGATAGTGTAATTTGCACTAGACTACCCCTGCTGCATGTGCTGATGCCAACATTTGAAAATTCAATTCTTTCTGCTTCTTAAGCTTATATTACTTTCACTGTGACACACTGTTTCCTAGATCACGCATTTTCTGAGCTCAAAATAAATATCTTTTTAGTTCTGATGCCAAAATGGAAGGGACTCTTCTTTGTTCAATCAAGAAGAACCAAGAGAAAACTTGACTGGTTCACGTAGTTAATACTAGTTGAAATAACAGCAGTGACAACAGAACATGGGTAAATAATTTATTTTTTCTTGCATCTAATTTTCTTTAGGTGATAGATGGGAATGATGAAAGAGGAAAAACTTAAAGGGACACTACAAATCAATCTAGCGTTTATGACAATTTGACAGAGGAACATTAAAAATTCTTATTGGTATATTTCTCATCTATGTTAACAAGACTATTATAAAAACACCTGGAAACAATAAACAACCAAAACATTCACAGACAGGACTATGGAAGAATGAATCGTGATATGTTCACCAAGTGGAATATAAGAATAGTGATAAAAAGGAATGAACTTCGGCTACAGACGATGATATGAATGAATCGATGCATGTTAGAAACGAGTGAAAAAATACTACATACGTTATGATGCCATTTTTATAAAGCTCAAAAAGAAGCAAAACTAAACAAATTGTTTAGGAATACATCTACACGTGGTCAAAATGTTTTGTTTTTAATAAAACAAGAGAGCAGTTATTTTGGTGAGAGAAGTAGGAATCATGGAAGAGAGCCCGGAAATTAGCATTCCGGTTCCTGTGTATTTATATTTTAGTTTTTTTCCCCACAATTTACATATATATTATACATTAAAGTTATTATTTGTATAGCGTACATAAAATATTATCTAATAAAAACTAAATTAAAAATATATTTTGTCATAATATTGTGGGGCAAATTCTTAAAAGATCTTAAGACCAATCTACTTTCCTTGAAAAGTTAAGACTTTGCAAGCATGGAGAAAGGAACCGAGTGAAGTCTAAATTCCAGTGCAAAAGACCCTCAATGCATTCCTGCAGCTAGCCTTTAGAGCAGCCCCAATCAGCTGACACAGCAGTTTCCTGAAACTAGAGATCATCCTTCCAACCCAATTCCAAACACCTCAGACTTGCTGAACTGGCTCATGTTAGCCAGCCAGCTCCCTTCCACCAGAGAAGACCATTTGCCATATTATATAACCACTTTGAGAGTTCATCTTTCATTCACCACAATAAATCTTTAGTCTGGAACATCAGACAGGGATTTTTCAAAGCCTGGAAAAATAACGACTGTTATAAGCAATTTCCTGTCATACTTTGTGTCCTTTATGCTATAAGGAGAGAGCTCGTGAAAGAGTTTAGGGGTAATGGAAGAGCCTTTTGGGGCCTGGATTTATAATTGAGAGTTTTACTTCAGAATATAATTTCCTATACTTCTGTAGTCTTCCCCCCTCCCGCCCCCCCCCCCACAGGAAATATGGAACCATGCAACATGTTTCCGACTTGGTTTTTAATCCCTTTTACCTTCATGTCAGTCACACGGTAAGAAAGTAGAGGAGTGGGGTGGGGGGAGTGGGGGAAAGGAAGTGAAGATGAGAAAGGATAAACTGGGAGGGGGAGCGCGAAGTGGGGAGGAAGGAGAAAATACAGACGAGAAGAAGGATGAGGAACTGTGGCGTGGGGGGGAAGTGCATTGGAGGGAAGAGAGGTGGGGGGGAGAGAGAGGACAGGAAGGAGGAGAAAGTTACATAATCTGAGCAACCACATTTCCACATGCTTGGCTAGATTCTTTCTATATAGGTCATCTCATTTGCTTCTCTCTCACAACAACCTTGTGAGGTAGGTCAAGAAACCTGAGACTCAGTAAAGACAGAAGGCTTAAAGTGACAAAGCCAATAAGTGATTAGATTTAACTCTAGACCTTGCAGACTCTGAAACCAAACTCCTGCTAAGTGCCCATGTCTAGGAAGTGGAATTACAGAACAAAGCAATGCACCAAGGAGCAGGGGCCTGGAGCACAGCAACAAGATGGGAACCCCAAATATGTGGACATCGATGAGTTTCATCTTACAAAAACAGAGGGTATCTGATATTCTTGACTAGTCTTGCTAGCAATTTCATTGAACAGAAGAAATGGGACAGACACCTAATTCACAGCGCCTGAGACCAATTGGTTAAAAAGAGTGTGAAGAACCTTTAAAGAAAGAGACGGTGTACTACCTAAAAATCCAAAAGACAAGGAAGGTAAAATTGGAGGTAGACTTTTAAGAAAACATATTTCTACTGATTCACAGAAGAGACAGTATCAGGGGATCCTAATTCAAGCTCAAAGCTCTAAAAATATAGTTCTGGCTATTTAATAAGAATACTTATAATACCTCTTAAGACTAAAGAAGAAGAAGGAAAAAAAGAAACAAATTTTGCTATGACCTAAGCTGTTTAAAAAAGATAAGAAATGACCACACAACCTCTCCCAACTCACTGGGACTCCAGGGAGAGTTTCAGGCCTCAAGAACAAGGGGGAAGTAGTAGAGACCCTGGACTCGAAGCTCCAGCTAGGAGGGCTGAAGGGCTCTCTCGGTTCTTTCTCGTACCCCCTACCAGAGTGCCTCAGTCCTAGGTTGCAAGATGGATGCTCAATGGTCGCTGGTGTCCAGGTCTTAAGTCAAAGGAGACATGATTCATCTCAGGTTCATGGCAAGGAGTTAGAGATGCAGAATATGCCAGGAATAGGAGCATGCTTTAACCTTCTAGGGTTCTGCCAGGAAACAGATGGCACATACCCATGGGGTAAATGAGAAGGATTTAATGAAGAACTCTCTATAAGGTCAAGGGCAAGGTTAAGGGAAACCAATTAGGGAATGGTGCAGTACCGTTTGGTGAGCAACTCCCGGAGAACTGATCTCTGAGAGAGGGCCGCCTTGGCACCACTGCCATCATCAACACAAGAATGCAGCTGACAATCCATAGGAGGCCGAGTAGAAGTCAGAACGTAGCACCCACTTTTCTCTATTACCCTCCTCTGATGTCCTGCTTGTACTTCCCATTGTCAGAGAGTAAGTGAACGCACTGATGTAGGCCTCAGAGTAAGGCCAAGAAGGATGGGCAGTAAATCCAGAGGGGCAAACAGAGAGTAGTCAATGCAATCATTAAAAAAAAAAAAAAATGAGTATATGCAAAGATTTAGCTACAAGGATATTCATCACAGCATTGTTTGTAAAAGCAAAAATATGGAAGCGACCTAAATGTTAGATAGGGAAAAAATGAAGTCATATCCACATGAAGGCAGACGTGATCTTACTTATTTTGGTATATAAATTGCAGGAATTAGATTAATGCCTTAAATAAAAAATACTCCTTAAACAGTAAAAATGCTAGTGTGGGGCATATTTATGGATATGGAATAACGTTCATGATTCAGTTTAAAAAAACAGGTTCCAAAAAAATGCGGTAATAATCCCGTTTTGTTTGATAGCTAGCTACATGGATAGATACGCAGGTTTGGAAAAACACACATGGAAATAGTGATTAATGATGCTCTGAGGGAGACCGCGTTTTGTTTCGTTTGTTTTGTTCTTGTGCTTCATTTTCTGATTTTCTCGTGATGAATACAAATTGTTTTTGTAATAAGAAAATACATCTTTTTCAAGTTTATTTATAAAACAGTGTTCTTTTTCCTGGTGTTTTCCTTTCCCTTCCCTGTGTCATCTCTTGCTCCATAACCTTGAGAGTGGCAGCAGATGGCTGGGCAGGCATGTGGATCGAGGGGAGGGGAGGGAATCCCACCATATGGGAGTCATGACTCACTGCTTTCACAGCTTGTGGAGCTCCGAGGACCAAAATACAGAAGAGCGGCAGGGGCCTAGAAAAACCTCCTGTTCCCAAGGTTTAAATCATAGGAAGCTGAGACTTATGGTATATGCCGAAGACTACTTTAAAAAGTATTTTAAAGCTACATGGGAAGCAAAATGAACAAGCAGGGAAGAGCATCACAGCTAGGGAAAGATGTCACATTACCAGAGAGCAGGAGGAGAAGCAGTTAATTCTAGTGTTGCTTTAATGTCAACAATAAATAAGGCTTTCTTCTCCTTTTCTTTTTCTTGGCCATCATCATTTTCTCCATCACCACCATCACCATCACCATCATCATTACCAGCATCATCGCCACCACTATTATTGTAACCTCCTCCAAAACCACTATCATTATCATTTTCTCCACTGCAGACGGTAAACCTCCTAAGAGCAGTAAATATGTCTTATCTTTGAACATACACTGAAACATTTAGTACATGATCCTACATGGGATAAACATGAACTGAACTGACAAGGATAAAGGCGCTCTTGTCAAATGAGCAGATAACACGATACCGTTAAGAAGAGTTAATCACTTTTTTTATTAGTTTAAACTTTTTGGAGCCAGCATCCCAAAAGGTGGGAACTTTATAATCATGTACCCCCGAGTAAAATTATATGTATTTATTCATACATTGTATACATGTTATACTACTATAGTACAAAGTTATCCACATTATAGAATAAACATTAAATACAAATTTTAATGTTGTTGTGAAAAAGGTGGTATTTGTTTTCCATATTCCAACAGATCATCTTGGGGTTCACATACCCTGCTTAGGAACTACAGACCCAGAATCAGAAGTTCTTGACACAAATCTAAAAAGGTGACTGTCCTCAACAAGGGGAGATTTAATATAGATGATATATTTGAATATTGATAATATAGATTTAATATATTTGAATTCCCCAAATGAGTTAAGTTGAGGAATTTAATATGCAAGTACACTCTTGTAATACCTACACATCGCCACCAGGTGACTTGTAGCTGTAGTAGCTGAATATGGGTGGACTGAGCAATAAGCGACATTTAAAGAAAAGCCAACCTTGACAATTATTCAAACGTACCAGATGGTGCCTTGTTCTTGCTACTATCACTATTTAACATTGCCATATTAAATTAGTGTGTTTTCTTTCTAGGGATTTCTTGAAACAAAATAAGGTTTCAGAGGGCATGAGCAATATGTGCCTGCTTCCATCAATTTTAGAACGTGCTTTGATACCGAAGCAACTAGAAATTCTCCGTTACCCGAGAGAGCTCTGCTTTTCACCCCCGTGCATCCGAGCTCTGGGTTGCCCCAGCAGGAGGAAGGAAAAGAAGGGGCATCCTGGCTAGTTCACCAGTGTGGTTTCATTGCATAACTCTCCCCAAATCTCATGTTCATGTCATAATTTCAGATCAAGTTAGGGAACTTCCGCAGAAACTGCCACCCCGGAAGAGTGGGGCTGGGCAAACACGGTGTGTCCTGGGTAGAATAACCTTTGGGCCGCAACAGTTTTATGGAAAGTCACAGTATGACAGGGTAGAGAGAACAAAGGCTTTGGAGTCACATGTGGGATGGAATCCTCCATTTGCTGCCCAGTGCCTGTGTGACATTGGGCCTGCTACGCAACTTCTTTGGTACAAAAGGCAGTTAGTAAACTGCCATAGGAGTTTTTAGGCTTATTGAGAGCTCCAGAAATATTTATAGAGTAGCAGGCACAGAATCTAGGCTCACCATTCCCTCAGTCATGCCTGTGGATGGAAATTCCTGAGGCGTTTCTTAAAAATACACACAGTTCTCCCCCTAGAGAGTCGGTCAGATGGCATTAGCCCAGGGTGGATAAACCAGGGTGAATATTCCCCGGTTATGCAGCCTGCCTACTTTCTTCCACCAAAGGCTCTGCATTCTCTACGCCACTTCCTTCCTCCCACCCTCGCTCCCCAGTCAATCTGCTCTCTGCCATCTGTCGAGTTGGAAAGACCCAAGTGGATGGATTCACGTGAAGGCTTTGAACTGAAAATGACTTACTGTGTTATGCAGACCAGAGATATTTCACAATAAGTGGCATAAACGAGAGAAATTCATTCTAAATAATAGCAGTCATGGCCCAGTGGGAGATGTTTTGAAAAGAGGGATTTCTCAACTCCTGCCATAGCCTACTTGCTGATTCATTTGCATGTGTGTAGGAATCCCTGGGAGACCTTGTTAAAATGCAGGTTTTGCTACAATAGACGATCTAAGGTGGGCCCGAGACTCTGCATTTCGAACAAGCTCCTGGGTAGTCTAATGCTGGTGGTCCGAAGACATTTTGCAGGTCAAGGGATAGGTAATGGTGTAGAAAAGGGAGCTATATCCTTAAATGTGTAAAAATTTACCAACACGCATGGCCTACAGCGATCATGAATGTCTAGGATCTCTTAATTCAGTGAAGCACCGAGAGATTGGGCCCATTGCCAGTACACACACACACACACACACACACACACACACACACACACCCCACGAACACCGAGTCAGAATTTTCAACAACCTCGAAACTTGAAAATCATATACTTTCAACAAAGGAACATTTCTGCAGGGAAATAACAACCACAAACTCCAAAATTTATCATAAAAGTGATGCAGGACAGGCGAAGTTCCCTGAGAAGAGGGTTCCTTGGCAGAGAGTGTGGAAAGAATTCAACACATGCCAAAGTTAGGGTCAAAGGACAGTTTGTTAGTAAAAGGGTTACACTCCATAGACAGTGCGGTCCTCTCTCAGAGGCAGAGAGTGAGAGGGACCAAGAGACCCGTGGAAAGACAGCGAGTGGGAGGGGCTGCAGTGTTTAGAGGAATTCAGTTTATATGTCATTCTTTAGTTCCTGTGAGTTATAGTTTAAAAGACTTTGTTACCCATTTCCTTTGACATGGACATACAGTGAGGAAGGGGAAGAGTATGAAGCATGAAAAGGTAAGAATGGAGAGTGAAAGCCCTGCTGGCAGCTCCCAGCCTTTAATCCTCAGGTTCCCCATGGTTTCAGCCATAGGGAATGAGTCTTGGTTCCTGTTTCCCCTTCTCAGGTGTGGAGAAGGGGTGGTTAATAATCCAGCAGAAATCGTCCTTTGTTCTACAGGTGTCCTCCTGGCCTGGCTGCAGGGCTGATCAGCACATTGCAGTCTCTGATTGTGGCTCGATTAACATGTTAATTCTCTTGCCTCCTCCCTGCATTAAAAGCCTGACGGAGAGCAGAATTTACCACCCCAAAATATGCCTCTTTGGAGATATTGATCATTTTAGGCTGGTTAATTTTAAGAAACAGCCGATAGGGGAGAAGCTCTGAAAACCAAAGGAAATCTCCACGTGTAAGAGTGACTCCCTAGCGGGACCAGGCCTGCTTTCGCTCGGTGGAGAAGGCCTGGGCTTAAGTCTACACAACAACCTTATCCTTGTTTACTGTGCTTTTCCTGGTCACCTCCCATAACTGACTTTCCACCCCTAACATCTTCTTTTGTCTTTAGCTAAAGGTGGTATTTAAGGTGGTGGCTTCTGCTATGCGGGGGAGTTACTCAGTTTTCCTGGATCTCTCCCGTGTATACATGAGGGATCCATGGTATTAAATTTTAATTTGTTTTTCTCCTGCTATTCTGTCTCAAGTCAATTTGATTATTAAACCAAGCAGAAGAACCTTGAAGTGTAGAATAAAATTTTTTCCTCCCTGACAAGCATTTTATCCAGTTATTTTAAAATTACATCCCGATAATTAAAAAAGGTAAGTAGAGGTAAGTGTACTTGTTTTACACATGACAGACAATAGATGAACACTAAGGTAATAGCGGGCAGAGCCAGCACTCCAGAAACAATGAAATTTCCATTAGCCCATGCTGCACAGTCGGCTCCGCAAATATAAAAGGTTTTGAAAACATTCAACTGGCTACTGCTGTTAATATTCTGTAGAAGTTAAAGCACAATGTGAAACAATAAATATACTGAATGTAACAGTTGGGAACAATGGAGCATAGTTCTGGAGTTCTGGAATTTGAACGGTAACCTATTTGTAAACCTGAAAGGTCTCTACAAAACAGCCACTGGTCGGTCTAATAGGTTACGTGGTGCAAACTCTACAAGTGCAATTATCTTGAGGAACACAAGCTCTACCGTGGGTGTGTGAGTGTGAAGCTTCTGGAGACACCGATATCCAGGGTTACAAACATATCACTTGACCCTTCAGCTCCGCGCATCATCTCGGAAAGCCAGTTTTGGCATTTGCACAGATCCAAAGCATCTTCCTAGGGCAGCTGGAACGACATGGCAATGTTTGTTTACAACTCATTTAAAACTGCCACCGTTCTAGAGAAGGTCCCCGCTATACCCCTGATGTGGAGTCCACATTGTCCTTTCTGCAGAAAGTCTTCCTCCTCTCCCTGGAAACCTGGCTTTTTAGCCTCCAGCTGCTGAGCTACCGGGCTGAGAAAAACAGCATCAAGCGATGTCAGCCAGAAATTTTCACTGTGTCTGCAGTTCTGCTTCTGCCTGTGGGAAGATAATATACTCAAACTTACACAAGGCTAGTCTTCTTCATATGTTCCAACTCATTAGATTTTAACCTCTGGTAACTTTTTAAACTAGAAAAGACAAAGGAGGAGGAGGCTTTTTGCTGTCTGGGTCAGGGACAAAAATGGCAAAATCGTGCAGTTCATCTCTGGTATTAAATGCATCATTCAGATTTATTTTTCTTTTGTGTTTTAACTTTTGATTGACCTATAAGGAAAGTGCACAAATTATATATGAACGGTTCAGCAAATATTCACAAACTGATCACATCCCTTGGATAAGCATCCAAATGAAACGGAGCACTGACAGCATCATCCCAGAAACCCCTCCTTAGTCACCGTACCCTCCCTCATCCCCCCTGGAATGACTATCCTGACTTTTAATACTCTATAGATTAGCTTGGCATATTTTCAAACTTTAAATAAAATTCTAAAAACGGACATTTCCGAGATATGAAATTAAAAGGTAATAATATTAATACCAACAACTTTTTAAAAGTTGCTCTTTTTCCCAGTAATTCGAGAATAGGTTTATTAGATAAACACAATGAGACCTGCGCGCTAAGTGCCGGGGTACAAAGACAAAAGGGCCAGATCTCTTTCTTCTATGAAATTCGCACTTTACTTGGGAGGTCTCAATTATTCGAAGTTGATAGCAGATACAAACGATGTCTGTAATGTAGTTTTAGGTGCCCTGACTTTGAAGTAATGCAATAAAACCCTGTCCTTGCCACTCTCTTTGAAATCGGGGTGGTAGCTACAGTGCCTCACGTTAAAAGTAGACATCCAACACGTGTTGTTGATTAAAAAGGCGGCTGGAGGATTCTGAAGTGTAGCTGGAGCAGAGAGAGGTGCCAAGAGGTGGCTGGCTTTAATTAACACTCTGTTGGGAAGAATTAGGCTCCCAGCGGAATTGCCCAGAGTACCCAAAGACAGTGCAGTGATTCTATTTGCAAACCAGTGTGACAAGAAGTGTTACCACTGAGTTATATTTTCAAAACCCATTGTTTTCCCCTCCTGTAAACAATGCCAATTAATATGTAGGATGAGGCTTTCTTATAGTCGAATAAAGACAACACAGCGACCGGGTAGTATGCGATTTGCCACTTGAGCTTTTAACTTATAAATCTATTGCATGCCACTTATCGGTCAAAAATACAAGAAATCATCAGAAAGGTAGATTAATAGGGAGAATAAGATGTTTGTGATATCTAGGTCTTCCTCGCAGCTCAAAAGGCACTGTTTGTTATACTCGTCCAAATATAAAACAAACGATCTGTCTCCAACGTAAACTATTTAGACTGAACACCAGCCAAATGAAAGCAGCTGCCACTAGATTAAAAAGTCATTTTCTCAGCCAACTCAGATTAAAAAAGAAACATTTTATGAACATGTTTCTTCAACTCAAGCAGATTTTTATTATTCTGTGTTTCAGCTGCACATAAAAATAAAAACAGCGTCTCCTGGCATGATCATTTGCCAGAAATATAATTTCAGATAAGCAGATGGTGCTAAACTAAAAATATTAGTAGGGTATTATCTGTAAAATTCAAATCATTTAGTATATGTTGTCTTTAGTCTTTTTTTTTAAAAACAAAGAATGGTTTTATTCTAAATCTATTACACCAAAATATAGCTCATATTTATTTTCAAGGATGTTGGCATTTCTCTTATGTCCCCTATCTCTAGGGGCTCTTGACAAAAATAATAAATTTGCAATATACTGTACTTTCTTCACTCTGGGGCTCTGAGATAAATCCAGATACAAATTTTAAAGGTGACAAATTGAAGTTAGACTTCTCTTTAGTAGTTGACTCGCTTGCTGTTCAAGGCTTGGGCACATTTTGCGTACCAGGAGTCCAAGTTCTAAATAGCCAACTGTCATAAAATGCAAGGAAGCACATAAAAGAGAAGAAAGCACAGTAAATAGCTGAAAGACAGGTCTCCCAAGTTCCATTAGTAATGAAAACAAAAAAATTAAAACAGTCCCTCCAAGAGCTCGGTGAAAGTTCTCCCCCCAGGGCCCAATAGCTACAACTCTGGGGACCAAGCAAAGCTCTGATGCCAAGCATAGGTAAGATTAGAGCACTGCTTTCGAGCTGTCTTACTGCACAGCATACAACAGGTGGAACCATGGGAAATTGCCAGCATCAACTAGTTCTGACCATCGTATATTTCAATTTAATATTGAAACTGCTTCCCAAGACCTCCTCATTTCTAATGCCACTCCTAGAATAAATCAAGAACATTACTCAATAAACACAATTCAGAGTGCAAATCTGATATCAAAAGTGTGCTGTGATACATGTTAAGTGTGTAGAAAATTGAGTCTACTCCTGCAGCCACCAGCATCCATGACTATGAGCGAACTACTTCAGACAAAGAAACAGCTTTGGCATTATGTTTCTGGGAAATAGAAGAAGGCTAAGCTCTATTTAGAAATATATTGGCAGCCTTACAGGGGTATTAAAAAAAATAGATGATAGATAGATAGATAGATAAATAGAGAGATAGAGAGATAGAGAGATAGAGAGATAGATAGATGATAGATAGATAGATAGATGATAGATAGATAGATAGATAGATAGATAGATAGATAGATAGATAGAATCACTCTTTGTAGTGGGCGCTGTCCTGTGCTCTGTAGGGTGTTTAGCAGTATCCCTGGCCTCAATCTACTAGATGCTAGTAGCACATACTCCTTGGTTGTAACAACCAAAAATGTCTCCAGACCTTGTCAAGTGACCCCTGGAGGGCAAAATCACCCTCAGGTAAGACTTGAGTAGCCAACCTATCCTACACATTTCTCCTTACCTTGTGATGGAGAGAGCCTCATTAGAAAGAATAAAGCATTTTCTCAGAGGTTTTGCGTTAGGGTTACCAGATTTCGCAAATTAAAAATGGAGGATGCCCAGTTAAATTTGAATTTCAGATAAACGACAAATCGCTTTTTAGTATAATCATGTCCTAAATATTGCATAGTGTTTAATCTTATTTCTGGTGAAGTGCTAACATCATAAATAAATAACTGTAAGTAAACAAATTGCTAGTTTGTAACAGGGGAAAAACTGGATTAAATAGTTAGAATGACAAAGATAACATAGTTCACAGTCAGTAGGTTTTAGTGAAAATAGCACATACTTTGGAGCCAGGGAGCCCTGAATTGGAACCTGGAAATGTCCGACATAATTCTATTGCCAAGTACTTATGTGAGCCATATGATGAAGAGAGGAAGCTCTTTAAAGATGAAGTGAATAATGCATAACATTCTAGTATTTGGCATTCTCTGTACATATTGGGGCTGATGACCCAGGACTAGGAGCACAGGAGACAGGACATTCCTCTGGCACTGCCACTACCCAGATGTAATCTCATAGGTCCCAGGCACAACTGTGGGGGAGGGGAGGCAGAGGGGAAGCCAAGAAGACTGAGTTGGACTGTAGACTGAAGACTATCTGTCCACCCGCAGCTACCTGTCATGCTTGACCAGAAATAGCTGAATGACCCACTCAGGGCCACTTGAATAGGACTGGAAGCATATGCTGGGCAGAGAGGCATGCAAAGATCGAGAAAAAGAGAATTGCAACCTGACATTGTAGGGCTGTGGTGTTCAACCCTTAAAATGCTCTTGCCAAAAGAGCTTTTCACTCCGATTTTCCACCTTGCAATTGGTCTGACAATGTAGAAAATATATTAAGCTTTTTTTTTTAAATAAAAAGGGACCTCCCTATATCTCTATTTCTTCGTCTGCAAAAGGAAGGAACAGGGCAAATGAACTCTAACATTCATTCCAGCTTTGAAAAATGATGTGACTCCTTCCTTCAAAGGCCTGACTAAAGTCCCAGTTACTCCTGAAGGGTTTGTCTGAAGATCCTGCCTTCACTAATCTGTCCCTTGGATTTTTTGTCTCTACCATCCATTAAAACAAAACAATCTATCATGAGCTGCTTCATATTTTAAGATTATATCACCTTTCTAAGGCATATAGAATAATAAAACAAATATCTATGTATTAACCACTCAATCTAAGAAATCACGTTAGCAGTGTTTTCGAGGTCCCTATGGCATCCTTTTCCCCAACAGTAGTCGCTGCTATCTTGAATTTTGTTAATGATTCTCTTTTCATTACTCCCTTGCTTTTCTTAATAGTTTTACAACATATCCCTAAAGAATATTTGTTTTAGCTGCTTGCTTTTGAATGTTATATATGTCAATGTAGGTGTGTGTTTATACTCTATCTTCTACATTCTGTGATTTCTTTTAATCATTAGTATATTTGGGAGAGTCAGCATGTTGGGTGAAAATTCTAGTTCAATCATGATCACTGCTCTGCAGTATTCCATTGTGTAAATATATTACCGTTTATTTATTTATTATTCTGTCAATGAACTATTGAGTTGTTTCCAGTTTACTGCTATATTGAATAATACTGCAGTGGATTTTTTTTGTCTCCTGATACACATAGACCAGACTTTCTGTAGAGTATAGAAGTAAAGCCATGGGGTATGTTCATCTTCAGTTTTCTGGATGATGCCAAATTGTTTACCAAAGGGGTTTAACAAATCACATCCTTACCACCACCAGAATATCGCCCATCTTCCACAATGAGCATTATAAAAGTAAATAAAAATAATTTTCTTTGTTTACAGAGGGCAAAGAGACCATTTTCCACCCTCACCCCTTTTCCTAGAGTGACTCCTAAGGCATAGTGATATAGCAAATCTGAATCCTTACTCTCCAGTTTTCACAATATAGTTATCTCTAAGGAAGAAGGCCAAATAGACTCTAAATATGTAAATGTGTACCTCTGGAATTAGCTGAGGAGGCTTTTGAGAAGTGTGTAGGAGACCTTCAGAAGGCACAGTCCTTTGTGTCTCTGGGAGATAAGAGAAGTCGTTGTTCATTATTTTGCTTTGGTCTATAATTATGTGAGAATTTGTCCTAACTTCATAGTATTTTGTGCAGACTGCCTGCATACATGTGTTTTCTCTCTTTTCTATAATGGTATGGAGACGATCTTGCTGGCAGGATTTATTTTTCAATCTATTTTTAAAATAACCTTTTAAAACTTTCGGAATAAATTTAGATTTGCACAAAAATTGTAAAGACAGTATACAGAGTTTGCATGTCCCCCTTATTTCTACCCACTAGAAATTTTTATTTTGTTTAATATTTAGTATCTTCTGCTGTTTGCATATACATTATGTATATTACATATATTTGCTAATATATATTTTTCTCTATAAGAGTCTGGGGAAGGTGTTATTCTAGGTTTCAATACAATGAGGACTTAGCTATGTAAAGAAATGGCCTAGTCAAATTTAAAGGTAGAGGTGGGAGAGGGTTGAATTGCTCCCCTAAGAGAAATGTGTTTGGGTCTTAAAAGGAATAAATCAGAAAAGGGGAAGAAGAGAAGGAGAACTGAACAAGGACACAAGCTGATGCAGAGTTGTAGAGGGGACCACAAAATTGTTTTAAGAACCTGAATATTGATGTTAACTTTGGTTCATTGTAAATCGGAGGTGCACCAAATACATATTTTTAACCATATGCCCAATGACTCAAGCCAAGGCCAGAATCAAATATCCTATTCTAGAAAAAACTTCCATACATAAAATTTAATTTTAAGATGTTACAATTTTAGTGTTAAAAGTTATAGTTGTCACTTTTTAAAGTGTGACATTTTACTGTAGCTACAGCAATATCTGAGCTCAGAGAGAAGCTGGACTGCCCTTCAAGCACCGCATCACTTGTTTGCTTTATGCACTAAATGGATATTCATTACAAGTGAAGTCAGAGCCCAATGTTTTTGGCCAGCACTGCCAGCATGGAGTTCTGCTCCTCGTGATGTTACCGCCATTTATCACATTTCCTTCCTAATAGTAACTGAACAAAGTTAAAATTTACCACCTAGAGTAGAAGGTTAGGTGGATGGTGATGGTGCAATTTCACGGAAGGAGGCTCACCAACCGAGCTTTGTATGGGGCTTAAAGAAAATCATTTCTGAACCAGTTAAGATGGTGCGGTAGGTAAACGCTGTGCTCATCTCCCCTCACACTGCAACTGGGGACACACAGAAGAGGACACCCTGAGACTGGTAAGAGGAGCGGAGACATGGAATGGGCTGGTCCCGCCGCCACATATAATAAATAGTTGAGAATGGGAAGAAACATCTCGGCTGTGGAGGTACCCCTGGAAGAGCGAGGGGACCCAGCCCTACACCAGGCTCCTGGCCCCAGGTTCCAATACTGGGAAGAGGAATCCCCACAACCTCTGGCTGTGAAAACCAGTGGAGTTTGTGGCTAGGTGTGACGAAGGGCACTGAGAATCACAGAGATTTCTCTAAAAGGGCCCATGCATGGACTTACTCGGTGACGGACTCAGTCACTCTGCACTCCAGTGCTGAGACAGCAGCTCACAAGGCACTAGGGACACACGTGGTGGAACTGAGCTGTCCAGCTTCAGGGCGAGGGCTGGAGGGGCGAATTTCTCTCAGACAGAAGCGCTGGCAGAGGCCACTATTGCTTTGTTGAGCCCTCCCTCCCAGTGTGCAGATGCAGGCGGCCACCATGTCTGAGTCTCCATCAGCCTGGCTAACACTGGTTGCTCAGCTCAGGGGATTCCCTGAGACCCGCGTCTCCCAACCTGCGGGCCTACCCAAGCCACTTCCAGTGGTTTTTTTGATACAAACGGCCTGTCTTGGCTCATGCTGCAGACTTTCCTAAAATCTCTCAAAGGTTCACAAAACCCAAAGAAGTAGCATCTGGCCTCACCATGCCCTGTTCCTCTTGCTGAGCAGCCCTAAGCCTCGCACTAGTGGCAGCCGGCCTTAGTTCCTGGCTTGGCCTCTCAAGGTACCTAGAAGCCCAGCACGGGTGGCAGCCATCTGTGGATTGCTCAGTGACCCTTACCAGGTGGCCCTGGAAGTACACAGGCTATAGCTAAACTCGGCCTACAGCTGGACCCCTCCGAGGAGGCCCTTGGGCCGGCACACCCAGTGGCCTGCTTCCACCAGCACCAGAGTCACAGCATCTGAGCAGGATACACCTAAAGGGCAGACTGGGCAGGCACCAGCGCTACTAAAGTGAATCCTGCTTGGTAAGGTCGGTCTCTCATTGGTCAGTTTTAAAAACCAATCAGCCCAAGGGTCAATACCTCCCACTGAAATGCAAACAGCAACCAAAGCTCAACTACAACAGCAGGACACAAACAACCCATACAAGGGTCACACCTTGAGTGAGCACCTTGCTCAGGTGACCAGGGAAGACTGTGCCCCTGGGCCCAACAGCACACCTACTACATAAAGCCACTCTGCTAAGACTGGGAGACTCAGGAGCCCTACCTAAGACATAGAAACAGATACAAGGAGGCAGCCAAAATGGGGAGACAAAAAACACATCCCCCATGAAAGAACAGAACAAAGCTCCAGACAAAGAACTAAACAAAATGGAGACGAGCAATCTAGCAGATGCAGAGTTTAAAACACTGGTGATAAGGATGCTCAATGAACTTAGGGGAAGAGTAGAACTCAGTGAGCACTTTAACAAAGAGATAGAAAATATAAAAATGGAGATGGAAAACATAAAAGGGACCCAGTCAGAAATGACGACTACAATATCTGAGATGAAGAGTACATTAGAGGGAATCAACAGATCGGATGAAGCAGATGATTTCTTTAGCAATTTAGAAGATAAGGTAGCAGAGGACACCCAATCAGAAAAGCAACATGAAAAAAGAATCCAAAAAAATGAAGATAGTTTAAGGGGCCTCTGGGACAACATCAAGCATAACAACATTTGCATTATAGGGGTACCAGAAGGAGAATAGACCAAGCAACTGAAAACCTATTGCAAGAAATAATGATGGAAAACTTCCCTAACCTGGTAAAGGAAATAGACATACAAGCCCAAGAAGTTCAGAGAGTCCCAAACAAGATAAACCCAAAGAGGCCCACGCCAAGACACATTCTCATTAAAATGCCAAAGGTTAAAGACAAAGAATCTTAAAAGCAGCAAGAGAAAAGCAGTTTGTTACCTACAGGGGAACTCCCATAAGACTGTCAACTGATTTCTCAACAGAAACTTTGCAGGCCAGAAGGGATTGGCAGGAAATAGTCAAAGTGATGAAAAGCAAGGACTACAAACAATATCACTTGATCCAGCAAAGGTATTGAGGAAGCATTCCTGAAGTTGAGGACGCATTAGTTGAAGATAAAAATAAAGAGCTTCCCAGACAAGAAAAAGCTAAAGGAGTTCGTCACCACCAAGCCAGTATGACAGGAAATGTTGGAGGGACTACTTTAAGAAGGAAAAAATATATATCAAAAATATTAATAATAAAATGGCAATAACTACATATCTATCAACAAGTATTTCATTTTTGTTTTAACGCCTACAGCACCCAGTCTTCTTAGGTGGTCTCCCATTCAAGTATTAACCAGGCTTGACCCTGCTTAGCTTCCGAGATCAGACAGGATTGGGCACATTCAGGGTGGCATGGCTGTAAACTCAACAAGTATTTCAAAGGAAAATGAAATGCTCCAATTGAAAGATAGGTTGGCTGAATGGTAAGAAAACAAGACCCTTACATATGCTGCCTACAAGAGACTCTCTTCAGATCAAAAGACACAGACTGAAAGTAAAGAGATGGAAAAATACATTTCATGAAAATAGAAATGAAAAAAAAAAAATTCTGGGGTAGCAATACATATACCAGACAAAACAGACTTTAAAACAAAGGCTATGACAAGAGACAAAGTAGGACCCAGAAATCCCACTTCTGGATATTTATCTGAAGAAACCCAAAATACTAATTTGAAGCAACATGTTCATCTATATGTTTATTGCAGTATTATTTACAACATCCAAGATATGGAGGCAGCCTGGGTGTCCATCAATGGATGAATGGATAAAGAAGAGATGGTACATATATATAATGAAATATTACTCACTTATTAAATCAATCAATCGATCGATCAAAGAATGAAGTATTTCCATCTGCAGCAACATAAATGGACCTAGAGGGTATTGTGCTGAGTGGAGTAAGTCAGACAGAGAAAGACAAATGCCATATGATTTTTCTTACATATGGAATCTAAAGAACGAAGTAAATAAAACGGAAACAAGCTCATAGATACAGAGAACATTTTGAGGGTTACCAGATGGGAGAGGAGTTGGGGGTGAAAAAAGGAGATGGAATAAGAAGTACAAATTGGTAATTACAAAATAGTCACAGAGATGTAAAGTATAATATAAGGAATATAGTCAATAATATTGTAATAACTGTGTATGGAGTCAGATGGGTACTAGACTAATTGAGGTGATCACTTCCTCAGTTTCATAGACGTCCAATCACTATGTTGTACACCTGAAACTAATACAATATTGTATAGCAACTGTATTTGAAAAAAATATATATATTCTTTAAAAAAAAGGTCATTTCGGAATATTTTCAGGAGCAGCCTTAAGATTGTTTTTCTTGCTCTGGCTTTTTATTTCCAATATGTGTGCCACACTTACAATGCTTCACATGATCAGGGGAGATAAATTTGTCCTCAAACCTTGGATCTGGAAATGTGGCATTGGAGCAAGTAATTGGCTTTCAAGATGACAAATCTATCTCTGAATTTCCACCTGCATCTCAGATTTCATTGCATTCACATCAATTTCAGCATCTTCACTGGAAAAAATGATAGAGGTATCTTTCCGGTAGGTCATAGAGAAAATACTTGCAGCTTCAAGGCACATCAGTCTGGTTAACTGCTTCAGCAGCTCCCAGCAAATAAAGTATCTTCACTGTAAATATAACCATTGATTGATAATAAGCCTTGCTATGTTGGTATCATTATCTGCTAAGTACAGAATTAAAGGTTCATTGTCCAAATAACATTTTTAAAAATTACATTATTGTTGCCTTCACGTATTATTTGGCCTGCAGCTTGGAAAGCACTGTTGATAGTACCGGCACAGTGTTACGGAAGGAGTTCTTGGTTATTAAAAGCAGCGATGAGTTAAATTAATGCTTCCTCAACGTTAGTGATCCTCGGGAATGCTGATTCGATAGTTTGGGGTAGAACCCAGAAATTCACATTTCTAACGAACCCCCGCCCCGCCTCCATGAGATGCAGCTGCTGGTGAGAGCCCCACACTTGGAATAGTTCTTGAGTTAAACAATGAGCTTGTCCCCTACCCACTACCTTCAGTTATGGGTCTGGTTTGCTGAAGAGGTGTCCATCTGCTTTTCTTACTTAACCAGTTTCTAAGCTCCTTTTCAGTCCTCTGTTCTTTAAAAAAATAATAAAATAAAATAATAATAATAATAATAATAATGATAATAATAAACAGCTTTATTGAGCTACAACTAACATACTATACAATTAATCCATTTAAAGTGTACAAGCCCATGGTTTTTAGTATATCCACAAAGTTGCACACCATCACTGTAATTTTAGAATATTTGTATCACTTCTAAAAGAAACTCCATATCTTTTAGCTTTCACCTCATCTCTCCCCAGCCCCTGGCAACCATGAATCTAGCTTCCGTCTCTATGAATTTGCCTATTTTAGGCATTTTATAGAAATAGAAACCATACTGTCGCCCTCTGTTTTTAAATGTTTTCTTGATGGGACAGGATCCCAGCAATATCTGTCACAACTGAACATGATTAGAAAAACAATTCTGTCGGGCACCAGTCTTTAAGAAATGAGGCTCTATGGGATGATGTCTCTTCCTGAACAGGGTCAGTGGCATTAGCGGTAAAGGTTATTTGGATTTCAAAGTTTTCCTATTTACTGTTGTGCTGGCATCTGTTTATTTTATGTGGTCACCACTCCACCTTTTGAGAATGACCCGTTCTTTATTTTGGAGGACTTGTCTTCACTGCTCCAACTGTGTGGTTTTAATGGTATTGCTAATCACAATAGCTTCCTTCCCATCAGTCATGTTATGGACTGAATGTGTGAGGAAATGGGGCCTTCAGAGGTGATTAGTGCTCTGCTCTCAATGAGATTAGTGCTCTGCTCTCTGCCATGTGAGGACATAGCAAGAAAGTGGCCATCTGGAAACCAGGAAGAGAGCTCTGACCAGAACCCAATCATCTTGGCATCCTAATCTCAGAATTCCCAGCTCCAGACTGTGAGAAATAAATGTGTATTCCTTCAGCCACCCAGTCTCTGACATTCTGACAGCTGCCCCAGGTGACTAAGACAACCCAATTCATAAGACAGGGCATATGACACAAGCTTGCTCCATCAGAGGAACTTCCCTGGACATTTTCAAATTAGCCCTAAGGGAAAAGAACTGTTTCTCTTCAGGTGTCTGTGCTGGGAAGATGTGAGCCCATGAGCTGCTATCAACCAGGGTTTCAACGTCCCAATTGAAACCTGCAGGGAGAAGCAGAGATGGGGAGGGAGGTAGAGTTTGAGGAGAAGGGATCCCCATCTTGTCCCTGAGGTTCCCAGGGCCGCCCTGGTTCTTGTTTCCCCAGGACTGTGTTTGTTGATTCTGACCTCTAATCTAGAAGTAGAATGAACCGCAGGAATGTCTGAAGGCTCAGACCCAGAAACTCATGGGAGCTTAACCTTTGACGTCACCAGTCTCGTGGCGAATGAGGGATGTGCAAGGGTTGTAGGCAAGCAGGTAGTCAGGCTCTGTAGGATGACTGAAAGGAGCTAAGAGTGTAAAAAGATCCCAAGAGAAGAGGCGGGTGAAACTTCTCCCACCCAGCAAGATTCTCACTCTGTGCCCACCTTCCTTAAAGGAACCTCAGAGGAATCAAGGATGTAAGCTGCATTGTCTCCTACTTTGTGAGGCTGTTGGACTGCAGCTAAGTTTCTGTATCTTTTGACATCAGAGAAAATATATTCCTTTAACTGTGTGCATGGGCATCTTTCCATTAATCACATTACTGTCCCGCCGAGACAAACCGTGCAATGAATTATCCGAAGATCCTTCCAATAAATTCCCTTTTACCTACAGTCCTTTTTGTTTGCTTTCTTGTCTATTTAAAGAAAAAAAAGTTCCAACTAATACAACTACTGATTCTAAGAAATTTAGTTATCATCCTGCTTATCTAAAGATAATGTACTCACTATACTTTTGTGCAAAATCTGACTATAGAAACCTGTCAATCAGAACACCATGCACCAGCCACCAATCCCAGAGGAGAACTCCAAACACCTCTGCACATCACACCTTCATATCAGAGTTGCCAAAGGAAACACAACACAGGCAACAACTGGATAAAACAATCCTTTACTTACACAGAGAAGAGGCCGAGAAAGTTCAGCTTCAATAGAAGGTGTCTGTCCCCAGTGACCAGCAGGTCCCCTGGGCAGCCAACACAGGGCAATTAGTCTATGCACACCCCTCCAGTGTCACATCAGAAGGACCCTGGCCCCTCCCCAGGGAGTGTGAAATACCAAAAGCTGGGCGCATGCCTGTAGGCCGTTGACATACATACTTGAGTAGAATGAAGGAACATTCACTGAGTATAATACAGGGAAAGATGCCCACACAGGGCAATAAGCCCAGTCCCAGTTGTGTGGGCTCTTTATCTCTTGGTAAGGACACATTCCAGGCCAAAGCCCATTCTGAAATGGCCAAGCAGGGGTCACAAGACTGTGCACATAAGACCGCCTTTCCCAACAATAACCATATCCATTGGAAACTTTGGCTTGCAAGGTACAGAAAACCCAACTCAAACAGAATTGGCTCACATAACTGATAAAATCTCATAGTAAGGGCCCCAGCTCCATTTGTGACTCTGTCCTATGCTTTCCTATGTAATACTGTCACCATTTTAAGATAGGAATTCCTTACGGAAGCGACATGGGTCCAGATTTTATCTCTCCTGACATTACTCTTCTCTAATTGGACAAACAGCATTTCCGAAATAAAGGGGAAGAAGCAATCTCAAAGACCACCTCATTGACCCAGGCTCTGTTTTGACCTAGTTTAGTTTGATAATGGTTGAACTTCAATTGCGCATCAGGTATTGTCCATGAATGAACACAGCCTTGCCTAGAAAAAACTCACAGTCTTCTAGTCAATACATAGTTACTATGACTACAACATCAAATACTAATTTAAAGGTAGCTCAAGAAACACAGAGGAGAGTCCTTAGCCTAACCTAGGGTGTTGTAAAGGCTCCCTGGTAAATATTTCCTGTGCTTGAAGTTATTTCCATTTGGGACTTCAACTCCATACGGACATTCCATGACCCCACAGCATCCACTTAACCTTGGCAGGGACTGGCTCTCATGCCATCCTAAGTCCATTCCTGAAGAAGCCTTTGCAGAATTGTATTTTAGCCAGTTAGTGGTTTTCTTGTTTCCATGTTCAGCCATTTGTTTGTTCCCTTGTTATATTCTGTTTCATTAACTTCTGACAGTATAACGATCCCATCCTGCCCTCCTCCATTTGTTCTTACAGCTCCCCACCCTCTCCACCTACATGTGAAAACTTAATTTTCATTTTCCAATGTATGGAGACACAGCAGCACTTTTCAGAGCAAGTCAGCTGGTACTGGGAAGGCGAGAACTGACATTTTATTAAGTGCCAACTATGTGCCAGGCACAAGAGTAGAGTTGTTTGGTTTTTTTTTGTTTTTGTTTTTGTTTTTTGCATCCAATTAATTCTCAAATTAGTCTGTGGGACTAATAGAAGGTATGTTACTCATAGAAAGTTACATGGCTGCTTAGTGGAGTGACAGGAATCTATAGCCAACGCTGAGTTCCAAGTTTCTCCAAAGCTACACTTTCTTCATTACCCAGTGATTTCAATTTCGTTCACAATAAAAATCATCTAAAGAGTTAAAACAGGCACAGAGACACACACACAGGGACACACACACACACACACACACACACACACACACACACACAGACCTTGACCTCACTGCCAAAGAGCCTTATTTTAAATGAGTGAGGCCCGGGCATCAGTATTTTCCTTCAAAGCTCCTCGGATGATTCTAATGAAAACCCAGGGTTAGAACAAATTGTACCAGAATGTGCTGCCTCCCAAACTATCTCAATAAATTTCATGAAACGAAGCAGAAGCCAGACAGCACTTCAATCTAAAAATAGCTAATAGTGGCACCCATACACAGTAATAAAGGGAACAGGGTAGTTTCACCTAAGACACTTCACTCATGCCAAGAGTTTACGAGAGGCCTGGGACCAAGACAGACAGCGCGAGTCAGATTCCAGAAGCCTGCTATTGACTTTGCTTCTGAGGTCGCCGATGACGGTTGGCTTGTCAGCACACGTCACAGATGCCCTGCCGCACATGCGCTCAGCCCTCCCGGGTTCACCTGAAGCTATCGGGGAAGACAGGCTCACACGTGCGCAGCCACCGGGTCTCTCTGCATCTCTGCCCGAGGGCCTTCTCTTGTACCTTGGGAGCTGGCTCAGCCTGCGCAAGGTGTCTAAGAAGTGCCAGGGATTTACTATCCCCGAGGGCAGCACTTAACCAGTGGAGGATAGAAACCTGTGGCTTAATACCTCAGCTTCCTATCCTCAGTG
This sequence comes from Rousettus aegyptiacus, assembly GCF_014176215.1. NCBI lineage: Eukaryota > Metazoa > Chordata > Mammalia > Chiroptera > Pteropodidae > Rousettus > Rousettus aegyptiacus. The sequence goes on along the minus strand of NW_023416312.1, from coordinate 4,488,592 downwards.
GGACGATTCGGATGCTGCTGGTTTCCCCAGAGCTTCATTAGCACCTGCTTATACTCACAGCTCACCCTTTCGGGGACTTCTTCCCTATCCTGTCTAATGGTGTCCCCACTCCCTCACTTAGGCTTCCTGACATCACCTCCCCAGTTTACTCCCTGCACCCAAACCCTAGTCTCAGGGTCTGCTTCGGGGGAACCAAACTAAAACAACCTCTAGATGTCTCATTTTTAGCCTCAGATATAAATAAGCACTAAGCCAGCAATGATACTAATTTATACACAAATACTACTTCGTAGCTTACAAAGAGCTTTCACAAATTCTCATTTCGATCACTAAAGGAAGAGAACATTTCCAAACACCATCACCAGAAGGTTTGGGGATAGACGCCGTGGGCTTTGATTTCTTGAGAGAAAAGTATCCCATTATCATAATAAAGACAAGGATAGATTAATTTTTCTCTTTATGCGGGTGCTCTGCTGACTCTATTTCACTATGAGTGGGTTCTTCACAAGAAAAATATAGTCTATTCAAGCAAATATTAGAAATAATTCTATCGTTTTATACGGGGATGCTCAAGCAATTAGTGCAACAATGTCGGTGGTTTTCTTTTTAACTCATCATTACGTAAAATTATTTGCTAAAATATGTGTTGTGGAAACATTTTTCACTGACCTAAAAACAATTTAACATGGGTCACAGACTAGGGATTACAGAGAAATGCACCTTTTTTTCTGTCTTCCTATCATTTAAATAAAAATGGGATAGAAAGGGGGTGATCATTGGCATTGCACCATAAAAAGTAATATACCTGTGCTATTTCTTCGCAACACACAAAAGATCCTCTGGGGTATTATAGCTTATAGCAGTCTTAGCTATAGAAAACTTTAAATAAAATCGACTGGCTCAAGGAAAGGATATTATTATTATTTTGAGAATAAGAATGAGCGAAAATGCCCAGCTTTCTCTGAGTTTAAATCCCTAATGAAAAAGATAATCCTGCAGAAGAAGAATTCGATTTAAGCTATTATTGTCCCATCTGTGCTGAGTCAGGACTGGCCACCTTGCATTTTTCTTCACGGAGAGTAGGGCTCTTTTTTAGTAGAATTGTAATCTTTTCTCTACAATTTGGATCTTTTTGCTGCTGGTTGAATTTCTATTATTCCTATTTTAAAGCATTTTCTTAAAAACCAGATTAGAAGTTCGAAGTTTATACAGGAAGATACCACATTAATCATGTAAGATATTTTAGTTTTATACTTACTTTTCAAGAAAATCTAGATGACTTCTTAAAATGTCTAAGCTATAAAATCCACAAATGAAGCCTTGAACTTCGGGTTTTTTCTCTTAACCCATTGGCTCCTGACCTTAATTAAAACACACTATTTCATTCATCTTTTGGATTTGGTCTAAGTGGTCATGACAAAGTGAGGTGCAAAATGGGTGTTTCATGTTTCCTCATTCAGGGCGATAGTGTAAAGGGGCAAATTGCTTCTCAGGAAAAAAATTAAAACAGGAAAAAGTGCTGATCCTAATTGCATGGCTGAGGGAGAGGGCAGGCCAGATATGGAAGCAACATCTATCTAGGCTCACTGAACAGAAGGGCATTCAAACTGAAGAGGTAGGAATCTGGGGATACTTAGAGAAGTTAGAAAGGGAAAGGAAGTGGGTGCATAGAAAAAAGACACTAGGAATCAATAGAGCCCCCAGAGAGAAGCTGGATTTGCATATTCGACTTCCTCAGTACAGTCATAGCTTCCAAAATACATCAACAATTTCTGTTTTAGCCATCAGTCCCTACTGGAACATTCAGTGTAGAGAAGGGGAAACCAGTAGGTTGGGCTGAGTTTGTAGTCTGACCTTTTTATTCCTGATAATAATAATATGGAGATGTTCACACATTAATTAAAACAGTAGTAGTGTTCCAGATCATCATACTAATTATTACTGTAGATCACAAGAGGGTAAAATGTTAAAAATGTGTATATTCACCTGTTTTTCTGTGCTAAATTAAAATGACATTATCTTGAGGAGGTAGGAAGATGTAATGCCCTTTCCACATTTTTCTTTGGGACTTTTCATCTTTATCGTTGATTTTTAGATTGTGGATAGAAATCCGTTTTGGGGGAAAATTCAAAATGCATTCACTTCTTTGAGGCGGATCTTTATCTAAAAGAGATGATTATTTGTTATCAGCATTCCAAAAAAAAATTTTATTGGGATTATTGCCCTCATCTGTGATTATTTTTATAGTTTATCAAATACCAAAATTCTGGTCTGCAAGCAACTTCAAGAGAAAAGCACGGTTTGAAATCGATAGTACTGAGATTAACAGAGAGGGCAATTTTAATGTTTCCTACCTGAGGACTGTTTGAGAGTCAGCTTAGTTGTTTTAAAATCATCCAACAGCTCCATACGGACTTGAATTTTATGTGCTGCTCGTGAGGATGTCATCATATTCAGATATAGCACTTAAATTTTACCCTATGTTTTGGAACAATACCTGCTTTCCTCTTTGCTAGGGTAGACGCAGTTTTGATATATGAATTTGTATTTCTGAAGTTGTAAATAGTTGACTTAAGTTCAAACACTACCACATAACACAGAATACTTGTTTGTGTTTTCAAATACCAAATATTACTTCGAAATCATGCCTGCTATGACATTCAGATGAGTTTTCTTTCAACACTTGGAAATTATAATATTCTTGGATGTTCTATTTACCAGCTCCCTTTCTCCTACTGCTGTTTGCACATCAGAGAAACAATGCAAGGTAAAAGATTTAAATTTAAGTCATGTGAATGTTCCAAGTGGTGGTGACTGGAACTGGACAGGGGTGGGGCACAGATGTTCCTACGTCACTTTATTCAGAATTTTTTCTGGACCTGGCTAACAGTTAGGTCCTCTGATATCAGCTAAAGCTGTCAAAATTAAATCAGTTGTGAAAACTCAAACCTCAGGAGTCATTCTTTATCCGAAAATCTGTAAGTATTATGCTAACTATCCAGGCCCCAAGGAGAAAATCTGGTAAGACTTGGCAAAAGCAGATTCAAATTTTCTAATGCATGCTTCTCAGTTGGAAACAGATCACTTTTATTACCTTTTTCTTATTTTTCATTTGCAATTTGCGGACTCATAAATATTATACATAGTTAAAAATTGAATAAAATTCTGCGATTTACTTTTTCATAAATTTTTTAGAAAGTAGTTGGCTTGTTCTCTGGTGCTCTCATGATATTGAAGATGAAAAATATTATAGAACCATTTTGATGGATTTTGAGGTTTTAAAAAATGTATAGTGGGGAAATTGACTCTGGAATGATACGGTTTCTGCTTTGGTACCTAAATTGTATTTTTTCTACCTCCATCCCCGCCCTAATGCACACATTCCATTCAATTAATTGCAGGATGTATGACAACTGGAGGGGAACATTCTTAGTGAAAGCAACTACTAATAGTAGAGGAGAGATATTAGTTCATCAAGCAAAATGTTTGTTAACCAGTGGTTTTTGAGTTTGCCGACTTTGGAGATATATTGTTGAAATTTTAACATTTATCTATTATGGGATGTTAGAAATAAATTTAGGTACTTTCAGTGCATTTCTTGGCAGGCTACTGTTAAGAGCACCTAGTAGCTGTTTTCATGTTGATTTTTCTTAAGCAGGCATTTCTTCTTTCTAGTTTTTGTTACTCTTTGAAGGAAAAACTAAGTTCTCAAAATTAACTTTAGATTTGTGTGTGTGTGTGTGTGTGTGTGTGTGTGTGTGTGTGTGTGTGTTAACTGGCCTAGGAAGTTCGTGAGTTTTTTCCATGGGTGACCCATCTCGCCCACCAGTGTTGGAGTATTTAGACACATTTGCAAAAAAAAAAAAAAAAAAAAAAAAAAAAAAAAGAGCGAGAAATAATAAAAAAAAAAGAAAAAATCACAAATAAACATCATCTGGTTAGATTTTACTCATCTTTCTGGTTTGCTTCAATCTTTCAAAATCCTGATTCTGAATTTGGTATTCTTTTCACTCAGGGGTCATCTGAAAATGTGATCAGTTTGCCATCTCAAGAGAGATGGACAGCTTGCTGGACTGGCCTGTGCCTCACCTCAGGGAGCCTAGCAACAGGCTGTCTCATAGGAAGAATTTCAAAACTTTAAGCTGAGAAAGGTGACTGTTGTGTGCAAATTCCAGATTAGGATGATCCATGTCTCATAAAGGTCATTCCATTGACCATTAACCCAAGTCCTCCTAATTCCTGATGATGCACTCCCAATTGAGTACATCCTGCCCCTCTCAACTTCTCAAATACAGAGGAGCAGAGCCCTTCTCCTGGAGCCAATCTTTGGTGCTTCCAACTGTCCCCTTCTATGGAAAGAGAAGAGTTGGGAGGAGGGCATATACCATTGTCTGTTACACATTTCATTGGTCCTCCTCTAAGTTTCCTCGATGAACCTGCCTTACTTCCTGCATTATGTACTATGTGTAGTATTTGTCCATGTCCTGGTATTGAATAGTTGTCATTCGATGTGGAGTAAACACCGCTTGACCTAACGCTTGCTCTTGGAAAGACAGAAAGGTTCACCCGGGGGTGGAATACATTTTCCCTGGGTTTGTGGGCAAGTCATCTGGGTGAGTTGGAATGGCCAATGACTAGGTGGTCACAGGGCTTATGCTCAAACCGCAGAACCCCTGGATCGGGGTATCTGCAATGAACAGAAAACATGGGATGATAAAGCTGCCGTAATTCCATCCCCTGATTCCTCCTCAGCAGTTTGGAGATCTTTTAGAACCCTAAAGATGACAAGAAAGGTATAAGGTGTGGTGGGCAGAAAAATGGATCCTGAAGATGTCCATGTCCTAATCTCCAGAACCTGTGAAGACCTTATGTTGCATGGCAAAGGGGAATTAAGATTGCTAATCAGCTGACTTAGACATAGGGGGACTATCCTGGATTGTTGGGTGAGTCTGATGCAATCACAAGCGTCCTTAAAAGTGGAAGAAAGAGGCAGAAAAATCAGTCAGGTTGCACTGTAAAACTCACATAGCTGAGGGAGGAGTGTGTGCAGAGGCTAATACCTACTGCTCTGTCTGTCATCACCCCAGGCCAAGTCAAGCAGTCCCTGCAGGGCTTGGGGAGGAGGCCAAGTAGCTCCCAATCGCTTCTTGGGAAATAGTTTGGGGACTTTACCCGCATGTGCACTGAGAGCTCTGTGGACCTGCGTGATTGGCTCTGTGTTACTTTTTGGAGTCTGCCTATTAACACAGTGTCTTCTCCGACCTCTGATAAAGTTTAGGAACCCTATTTAAGGCTCAGTTAACTTCTACCCCTGAAAGGAAGTTATGTTTAATAAACCCTGGAAGGAAACTCTGTAAGCTTTGAAGACCCAAAGGCTGAATAGGTGCTGGGAAACAAACTCTTTTGGTAAGCTTCTGACATGAAGCCGTTGCCCTCACCAGGATGCCCTTCCTCTCACAGACTACCCAAGGCCACTTACAGGGTACTGTGCTCCCTGCCCTTCCAACTTCTCCGTGAATACATAGAGCATCATCAGGGTAGGGTCTCTATAAAACTCTTAGAAGAAAACCTACGGGTAAATCATGACTTTGGGTTTGGCAATGAATTCTTACACATGACACACACAAAAAAAAACAAGTAAAAAAATGAAAAAAATAGATATGTTGGATTTCATCAAAATTAAAAACTTTTGTGAATTCAAGGACACTATCAAGAAAGTAAAAAAAAAAAAATCCAAGCTACAAAATGGGATAAAATATTTTCAAGTGATATATCTGATAAGGCTCTAATATCTAGACTATATAAAGAACTCTTACAACTCAACAACAAAAAGATAAACAGTCCAATTTAAAAATATATGAAGGACTTGAACAGACATGTCTCCAAAGAAGATGTAGAACTGGCCAATGAGCTCATGAAAAGATGCTCATCATTAGTCACTAGGGAGATGCAAATTAAAACCACAATGAGATACCATTTCATACCCACTAGGATGGCTATTAAAAAAAAAAAAAAAAAAAAGCAAAACCCAGAAATAGCAAGTGCTGGCGAAGATGTGGAGAAATTGGAATCCTCATATATTGCTAGTGGGAATAGAAAATGATACAGCTCCTATGGAAAACAGTTTGGCATTTCCTCAAAAGGTTAAACATAAAATTACTGTATGGCCCAGCAATTCCACTCCTAGGTATAAACGCAAAAGAATTCAAAACAGGTGTTCAAACAAAAACTTGTACACGAATGTTCATAGCAGTGCTATTCACAATAGCCAGCAGGTAGAAACAACCTAAATTTCCATCAACAGATGAATGGATAAAGAAAATTTGGTATATCCATATAATGGAATACTATTCAGCTATAAAAAGGAATGAAATACTGACACATGCTACAACATGGATGAACTTTGAAAACCTTAAACTAAGTGAAAGAAATCAGACGAAAAGGGCCACATATTGTATGATTCCATGTATATGAAATATCCAGACTATGCAAATCCATAGCTACAAAAAGCAGATTAGTGATTGCCAGGGCCTAGGGAGAAAGGAGAATGGGGAGTGACTGTTTAATGGGTATAGGATTTCCTTTTGGGGTGATAAAGAAGAACTAGATAGGGATGATGGTTACACAACACTGTGAATATATATAATACCACTGAATCGTATCACCTTAAAATGGTTAAAATGGTAAATTTTATATTATGTGTATCTTACTAGAATAAAAACTAATAATAAAAAAGGACAAAGCCATCTAACAGGGTGACTATTCATGTCATGTCTGTCCATCTTGTCCATGAGGATACCCAGACTTGCCAAATGCTTTGCAGAAATCTCTGTATACTCTTTGTATCACATTGCTTTGATTAAGCAGCCTAATATTAGTGAAGTTACAAGTGAAAAGAAATCTGATGACTGATGCGATGTTCTTTGTGACCCCATCATTGTAGCTCGTAGCTCACTAATTTCCTGTGTGCGTGCTTACAAATTATTCTTTGAATACTGTAATGAATTACCTGGAGGGAACATCAAGTATACTAGACTGTTATTTTTAGTATTGTTTCTTTTTACAGAATTGGTTCCCCTCCTCTCCCACCCCCATCTAATCCTCTGGCTTTTCTCCTACTTTCCAACCATAGGAATTCAGGATCTCATTTGTAAGTTTTCTCTGATGGTTTATCAAATCTACCTGGGCCCAAACCCTAATACTTAGAACCAACTGATACTGCGTCTTTTGTCTTGTTTTTCCTCCTCCTCCTCTTCTTCCTCCTTCTCCCAGTCCTCCTTCTTCTTTGATCTCACCTCACACAAATCTCCTCTTCACTCACTTTACTTCGGCCAAACTAGTTTTCTTCCAATTCCTTACATCAAATATGCCACAATTTCTCTCACCAAGCTCTAAGATTTGGCCCTCTCTGTTACCTCTGCCTGGAAGGCCTACCCCCTGGATTCTACTGGTTAATTCCCTCACTTTTTTCAGATCTGTGCTCAAATATCTCTTTGCCAGGAAGGCTTTCCATGATCACTATATCTGAAATAGCAACTGTAGCCCCTTTCTGCATTTTTCTCTCTCACTATTTATCGCTTCCTGACCTAATTGTTTATCTGCTTATTGTGTGTCTCCCACTCTGACTCCCTTGCCCTCTCCCCTTGGCATTTCTCACTGACAGAGCTATGTGTTTCTTTTTGGATCGTCTGGCTCCCTCAGGATATTACGGAGGTTCAGTATTATTTATATAATAAATCAAGATTGGCCTTCAACTCTCCTGACCTATTCAGTCAATCAACCAAGAATTACTGAGCAATCTTTATATGCCAGGCACTGTGTTAAGTCTCTGAGTTACGGAAAATGAAAAGACATGGTGCCTGCTTGGTCACAGGAGAGGCCATGATCTGGGAATGTCAAGGGGGCCTCACCGAGGATGTGAAAGGGCTGAGATTTTTCTAAAGACTGAGGAAGGTCTCTGCAGGTGTTCAAAGTCACTGAGCTGAGAGAGAACAGAGCTCATTCCAGGAAGTTTTCTATTCTGAGGCTGGAGGCCCGGATGCAGAGGAGAAAAGGGTAACACATACCATCACCCAATTATTTGTTTATTGTTTACCTGTCCACCACTCTCTTTCCCCTTACTTCTTGGCCTTATCACCTCCTAAGCGAGCTCTAAGAACCTGACCCTGAAGGGCCACCATGCAGAGTTTGACACTGGCAGATGATAGTGCATGTGACCAAGAACACAGAGAGGGGGACACGAGGGAGGTAGGCCAGCAACTATGATGTTTGTACAAAGCCCTCATTATTCCCACTTGCAGATGGCTACAATACTTAAGAAAGCTGCCAAGTCAGATTAAAATCAATCAAGAATGTAGACTATGAGTCTTAGGTTCAACAGACAGAACTAGCGGTGAGGGAGTCATTGCTATACAAAAGCCTCCCTGTTTCAGCGTAGGTTGGAGCAGGACAGCATTCAGGGAGAGGCTGGTTAACCAACCCAGCATGTAATTGACTCTGTTCTTTTTTCTGTTCTACTAATGATTCATTAAGCAGAGTGTACCACTCACTGTGATCCAGATTCATGACTTCAAATCAAACAGAGGAGGCCAATTTCTGCAAAGTACAGGAAGGAAACAATCAATGCCCTGGGCTTGGCTGGGGCAGGCTATGCAGGCAGGAACCCTGACACTGCTTTTCTCTGGGCAAGGCACTTTGGGAAAACTATAGCTTCAGACATAGACACAGAACCGGTAGTAGAAAAAGTCTAGGCTATGATAAATACATGCCTTCGACTAGGTTACTATCACGTCATTAAAAAAACAAAACAAAACTAGAAATCATTATGAAGTTAGGACATTTTAGTTGTAAATGATTAGATTAGGGAAAGAAATGGACAACTCGCATGAAATATATTAAATAGAAATATTATAGCAGTAAGAAATTAAATTTTAGTCTACATTTTATGACTACAGTAAAGCCTCTGATGACAAGGATCACGAAAAGCCACAGGTTGCTCTGAAAGAAAAGGGTGTGCCTCAGCCTTTGACTGTCCTTATGCGTAATGGGACCTGTGCTGCGGACAGGGAGTCACGGTCAGGACAGAGTATGGAGAGACAGAATGATTTCCTACAGGCAAAGGTGTCAGATGAGGATGCATTCCATCTCCCTATTTGTTTAATCAGCATACAGAACATATTATATGAAAAACTGGGCTAGTCTATGGCCATGACACCCTGAATGCACCTGATCCTGTCTGATCTCAGAAGCTAAGCAGGGTTGGGCCTGGTAAGTACTTGGATGGGAGGCCCCACCTAGGAAGACCAGGTGCTGTAGGCATTAAAATAAATTTAAAATAAATTAATTTAAAAATTTTTAAAAAATTGGAAAATTGGGCTAGACTTGGAGGAAGGAGGAGTGAAAATTGGTGGAATAAATATCAGTAACTTAAGATGTGCGGATGACACCATCTTACCGGCAGAACATAGCAATTATTTGAAACAACATCTGAGGAAAGTAAGAGAGAAGGAAGTGCCGAAGCAGGGCTGCATTTCTAAGAAGACAAAAATCATGACTATAGAGGAAATAAATGTATAACTTTAACATAGACAATAAAAATGTCAAAATTGTTAAGGATTTTGCTTACCTTGGCCCTGTCATCAATTCGAATGCAGACTATAGCCAAAAAATCAAGAGAAGGCTGAGACTTGGAAGGGCAGCCGTGGAAGAATGAGGAAAGATCACCAAGAGCAAAGACGTGTCATCAGAGCCCAAGGCTAAGATCGCCCACACCTTCGTATGCCCAATTACTGTGAACGGATGCGGAAGTTGGACAGTGAAGAAGGCTGATGGGAAAAAAAAAATTGATTCATTTGAAATATTGGAGTTGGAGTTGGAGGGAGTTCTATGGATATCCTGGACTGCCCAAAAAATGAACAAGTGGGTCCTAGAGCAAAGTACACCTGAAACATCACTGGACGCGAAAATGACAATACCGAAGCTGTCCTTCTCAGGCACATCATGAGAAGGCAGAGAAAGGACAGTAATGCTGGGGAAAACAGAGGTAGCAGGAACAGAGAGAGATCAAACATGAGATGGACTGGAAGCCATAGGCCTGAGTCTATAGGAGCTGAGCAGGGCCGTTGAAGACAGGTCACTGTGGACCTCACTCATTCATATGGTCGCCAGGAGTCAGAGCTGACTTAACTGCACGTAGCACACACGCTTTAAGGAGAGCTGAGAACTGTTGGAAAGTTACTATGTGAAGAATTAATAATAATATCCACATTCTATTGTATACCTACTATGTACTAAGCATTATGATAGGTCCTTGGCACACTTTATTTTATTTCATCTGCAAAATAACTTTCTGAAATATATATATATATGTATATATACATATATATATGTTATGATTAACCTTATTTAGTAGATGAGGAAGCTGAGGTTCTGAGAGATTAAGCAAGCTGATTACGGTATACAGAAAAGGTGAGATTCAAAGCCTGAGTTGGCCTGGCTCGAAGGGCATACTATTTTGTATGAGGCTCTGAAAAGCTCTTTCAGGCTTTTGTGACAAATACAAAGTACCTTCTAAAACGGAGTCCTGTTGGAGAGAGAATAAGATGAGAATTAGAAAAGTGTCTTTACTTTATATGAATCTACAATGACAGAAATCACGGTTAGGAGATACAGGTGCTTCAGTAGAAAAAAATGCGTGATTCTCCACTCTTAAATGAAGAGAGATCCACAAACGAAAACAGCTGAAAGAAAGACTCTTATTTAAAAGGAAAGAAGTCACCTCGATGCAAAGTTAAATCATGAATATAAATGGGATATAAAATAAGAAAGTCTCTTCATGAGAAATATGGAGAAGCTTCAAGAAAAGAGTCCCTTCATGGCAGGCTTGTGTGGTAGGTTTTTTGGGGGAAAGCCAAAGAGAATTCTAGAACCTGACCTTCTATCCCATTTATGACTGACTATTACAGACTTTGACATAGAACTCAGAAAACATTCCAGTCCTGTGTAGGGTGGAGAGAAACATCACACTCACACACACAGGCTGACTCGAATGGGCTTTTCCCCAAACTGAAAGGAGCCTTAAGGTTTGAGTGGCCAGCCCTTCATGTAGCAGAGGAGTCCCCTCTGCTACATCATTTGTTTGGACGTATCCAACACCTGGGAGCTCACCTACTTCGATTCCGGACTTAATTATTAGTGGTACTTGTTTACATTTTATCTGAAATCTACTACCTTGTAACTTTCATTCATTGATCCTTGTTTTCCTCTTGAACTAAACAGAATTCTGTCTTACATATCATCTCTTTCAGTGCTGTCAGAGAGCCATCCTTTTGCCCCTAAATATTTTATTCCCTGAGCTAACCATCCTCACTCATTTCGGCTGTTGCTCTTATGCCATGATTTATAGCACTGTCTATGATATAACTCCTATGAAGGAGTTGAAGTTGGTCTATGTCTCTCATGAAATATGTTTCTCAGAATCGAACATAATAAATCAAAGTATGCTAAGATTGATTATCAAAAACATAGAATAGTGAGAATACTGTATTTCTATCTAAACAGTGCCAGATTCCTTTGGGTTCTTTTTTTTTCTTTTCTTTTCTTTTGTAGCCTCATCACACTCTTGGCTCTTATTAGCTTCAGGCCACTCAAATTCCCAAGTCTTCTCTTCCACATACTGCTATTTACCACGTTCTCACTATATCCTTAACTTTGGTTTCAAGGAGAGAACACTAAAACTTGTCCTATTTAAATTTTGTTTTAAAAGAGATGCCCATTTATGCATTTATTCACACATTTACCCCACCTTATTCCAAAAGAAACTAGCTGATACATCACTCCTGGGCCAGTGCCAGTTTGGAACCTGCTTTATCATCTGATTTATTCACACTCCCTCCCAGCCTTTTGTTCTCCATACATTAATAACCAGATTCACTCAGCCTGTATCCAGGTTACTTAAAAAGAACCAAACTAGGAAAATAGCTCTGACCTTTGACAAAGTTTTCCAGATTTGACAAAGATAGACCATTAATGAGCATTCTTAGGATAGAATGGCTATGCTGCTAAATTATCTTATCATCCATCCAGTTTCTCCATCTTTTCCGCAAGGATACCATGAAAGTTTCTGAAAAATGCCTTGCGGAAATACAGAAACCTCTATGTCCATAGGATTCCTTTGATCTACTAGTCTAATGAATATACCACGAAAGAAAGCAACGTCTGTCTGTCAGGCTGTCTTTTCTTAGTAAATCCATGCTGGTTGCTTTAAGGATTACCTCTTCTCTCTCTGAGAGTTCACACACCACCCGTATGATATTCTTAATGGAGAATTATTATTGAAATCTCAGTTAACATTTGCATCACCTACCTTCTCCCCATTTTTGAAAACTAAGACATTTGCCCATCTCCTGTCTTTAAGAAGCTCTTCTATTTCCCATAGATTAGAGATGATATGTTAAGGATCTCTTTTGAAAGTTGTTTTCATATTCTTAGACCTCATGTGTCCAAAGCTGAAGACTCGCATTCTTTTAGTTTGCATCTTTGGAATGAGAGTGACAGTCGTAGGGAGAGAGAACAGTTTTCCCAAAGAATGGGAGTTCTATTTTTAAAAGGAGCGAGGGATACTGGGCAAACAAAAGAGATTGCACTGCAGCAGTGAATCTTCAAATTCAAATACTCTTCAGCAAGGCTCAGTTCCCTCTAGCTAGTCTTTCCTGCATTAGTGTAATGTCTGTGCTGCTCTTGCGGTTTGAGTCTGATTGCTATCTTCCTCCTCCCAGGTTTTTATGTGTCTTTTACAGCCTGAGGTCCTTGGAGAGCCTTACCCCTCTCGCCAGCACATTGAGTCTCTTGGATTACTTCCTCCACTAGTATTAATAAGGGGTTCTGGTCCCTTCAATACAAAAAACAGTCCTTTATGCTTATTTGTAATTGACATTTCCTGGAGGTAGATGTATTCGGTGGGTTTTATTGTTTTTCAGTTTGTTAATATCACGGTTGAAAATTAGCCAAAGACTAGAAAAGATGGAGCCATCAAGGGCTTCCAAGGTCAATAGGCTAGGAAATAAATTATTCCATTATCAGGATGAAAACTGAATCCTCACATTAACCTTGCTAATTGCTTGTTTACCTTGTTTTTATACTTTCTAAGTGAACAGGAACAAAGCCACTTACTGCTGTTCTCATTAACGCTAATGATCAATAAGGAGGAAAATTTTTTTCCTGATTCTTATATTTTATATATTTATGGATGTTTAATTTAGAGCTTATTAGGGCATTGCCAGTTTTCCTCATTATCTCTTCTGCAAGATGAATGTGTTTCTTAGGCAAGTAGTTAACATGAAGCAACAATGACAGACTCAGCTTTTGTAATTAAGCAAGGCTTTCAGTAATATTTACTGCTGGGGATGGGAGGGAAGAAGCAAGCATTAGCATTTTAATATTGACTTATTTTAGATACTCCTAAGAGAAAGAGGTACTTATAACAATTTTGCACTGAATGTTAATGACCAGAGATGATTTGGTGTCCAAGGGAAATGTTTGCCTTGCAACCTCCCCTAAGCTCTTTTTAGGCTCTTTCCATTCATTAAAATCATGGTCTGAAATGAAATCTCAATGTGTGATACCACTTGAATGAATCTGAAAAATGCTATGCTAAGTAAAGGGAGTCAGTCACAAAGGACCACATATTGTATGCTTCCATTTGTATGGAATGGCAGGAATAGACAAATCCATAGACAGCAAACAGATAAGGGACCGCCAGGGCTGAGGAGGGATGGGGAGACTGGGTGGTAATAGCTAAGGGGTGTGGGGTTTCCTTTTGGAGTGATGAAAATGTTCTGGAATTGATTGTGGTGATGATTGCATAATTCCGTGAATATACTAAAAGCCATTGAATTGTGCACTGTAAATGGGTAAATCGCGTGACATGCGAATTGTATCACGAGAAGTTGTTTTTGAAAAAAATCACAGCGTACTCTTTCTGTCGCCATTATATGCCACTCCCTGTCCTCCTCTGGAGTCTTTAGCAAGTGGATTACTTTTCCGTTAGGTCCAGCTGCCATCCCAGATGACTTTGCCATCCACATAGATGACTCACTACTCGACACCTGAGCAAATCCCTTCCTTGGTCCTCTCTGCTCCTGTGACCTTCACCTCCTTTCCACCCAGCCACCCACTCCGCCCTTATTTTGTACCATACCTCTGAAATATGCATTCACACGTCTCTCTCAGAACACAGCTTCCAAAATTTCCAGTTGTCTCGCTCAGTTGTACTCATCATAACCTCGCCTTAATAGGCGCAGGGTCTTCCTCTTCCTTGATCCCGTTACTTTCTTTGTGTTCTATTAGCTCCACAGCCCCCCTCTCTGCTCTCCCTCCCCGCTTTCATTGTCACTGCTTTCCTTGTCTGGCTTGAATTCCATGCCTCATCATTTCAGTCTCCCGTCCTTCTTTCTCAACCATCTGGCAAATCTACCATCGATGCAGATGCATAGAACAACCCGGTCCCCATCTCCTCGCCACCCGCAATCTCCACGCCCTTTTATACCGTTAGCCTTTTATATTGTTCCAAAAGCCCCTCTCCGGTTCTCCAAGGTCTCTAATAGAGACCTGCTCCACACTTCTCAACCCATCTCCACCTCCTTCTTCACGTTCAGCAGATAATTTCACTTCCTCTTCTATGTCAGAGAGGAAGAAGCTCCTTCTCTAACACGGGACCATGTGCCGATCTATGGCCTTTCTTCTTCCCTTACCATCCATTGCTCTGAGCAAAATGTAAGAAATGCCCCTTCTCTTATTTAGTCTATCTGTGCTCTGGCTTGCTTCACTTCCTCACTACTCAGCATCCCTGTAGTATCGAGTATTTATTCCTTCTTCTCATATCATCAACCTCTCCCTCTCTGCTGATGCCTACCCATCAGCATATCTCTCCCTAAGCAACACCAGCAATGCTAAATTGATGCCTCACCCCTCTTTAGCAACCTCTATTTTTTTCCTTCCTCTTTAAATACTAACCTCCGGAAAAAGCTGTGTCCACTTCTCTCTTTATTTTTTTCCTCCATTTGCTACAGTGTGTATTTCTACACATCACTTCGCTCAAATGTCTTTTTTGAATCCAGTTTCTACTTGAATTCTTGGCAATATTTGGCACATTTGACAACTTTCTTCCTCTTATCAGAGCTTTTCCTTTAGCTTCATGACATTACATAATTCTGGATCTGCTCCCATGCTTTTGATCTCTTCTTCTCAGTCTTCTTTTGAGGATTTTCCTCTGCCTGCCCCTTAAAAGTTAGTTTTCAAATTAACACAAACTTAGCAGTTTAAAACATCCATTTATTATCTCTCAGCTTCTGTGGGTTAAGAGTCCAGTCATGGGATAGCTGGGTCCTCTGCTCAGGTCTCACAAGGCTGAGGTCAAGGTCATCTGGGATGACTGGGGCTGTGTTCTCTTCTGGAGCTTGGGGTCCTCTTCCAAGCTCATCTGGGTTGTTGCCTGAATTCAGTTCCTTATGGTTGTAGGACCGAGGTCCCTGTTTTTTTTGTTGGCTGTCAGCTGGGTTCATTCTCACCTCCTAGAGTTTACTCTCAGGTCCTTCCATATGGCCCTCTCTATCTCACCAATGAAGAAACCCCTTCTCAATGAATCCCTTTTATGTTTCGAATCTAATTTCTTCTTCTACAAGTCAGAGAAAACGCTCTTTTAAAAATTTCCATATGATTAAGTTAGGCCCACTTGAATAATCTATTTTCAGGTCAACTGATTAGTAACCTTAATAATACCTGCAGATTCCCTTTGGCTACGTAACCTAACATCATCATGGGAGTAGCAGCAGGTGGGGAATGTCCTGGGAGCCAACTTAGAATTGTGCCTTCAACAGTACTTAAAAAAAAAATAATTATTGTTGCATAAATTCTTCTGTCGTGATCTCATCCTGCTACTCAGCTTCATTTACCAGCTCTATACTGATGACTCACAAATCTCTAGCTCACTAACCTGACTCTAGCCTGAGCCTTCGGACTTGTTATCAATAGCTCCCACTGTCCATTCGAAGGCCCCATAGATATCTGATTTGGGAGGTTGAAAAATGAGTTCGTCATTTCTCCACCCGTCTAACTTCTTCCTGGCTTTTCTCTCTCAGGGAATCATCCCCCAGTGTCATCCTTGACTTTACACCCAGTCCCCTTGCCCCCATAGCAAAACAACCTACTACACCAATCAATCCTGCCTCCTGAACTCATTCCAATCTATCTCCTTCTCTTTATTCCTTGTTCGGGCTACCTTTACCTCTCATGAATTATTCAACAGCTTCTCGGTCTCTCAGCCACCAGTCTTGACCTCTGCTGTGGACACTGGGAATCTGCTTACTCAATATCCATTTCAACCTCCTTGTGATGCTACTTTCAGAAAACAAAAACCCACATTCCTTAGCTAAGCTTCTGGTTGTGATGCAGTTTCCAACGATAAGGTGCACCCACTGCAAGATTTGGAAGCGGGAAGTAATAAATCATGAAAAGGGGGCCTCACCTCTGCTATTTCTGCAGGTGAGTGTGGTTATGGAAGCATTAGTCTTTTCAGTGGCAGTCGTAGAGGGAGTCCAGTGTCCAGACCCTAGCCGCATGAGTGAAAAGAGGCAGGACCCATGGCACCCATTTTGCTGGCAGCAGCTTCCCGATTTCCACAATAGAGGATGTATAGGCCTGAAGCCAGCAGTTATGAAGACAGATTCTTAATATTCCAGCTCACTGGTAATGGCAGGCACAGCAGCTCCCTGGCAGTCAAGTTCTGCAATGCTATTCTGGAAGGCTTTCTTGGAAACTCATTTTAAATTTTGCTATTCCAGCTCTTCTAATCATTTTGAGATGGGACATCACTTGTAAAATTCTTAATCTTTTAGCAGGAAATGAAATGGGACATCTCTTGCAGCGTTAATCTTTTTAGTAAACCTAATTAAGTTTTCTACCCTCCTTTCTTTGAAAAAAAGGCCCTCTCCCTCAAATGCTGATAATTGCCCTGGCGACTCAGATCCTCCGGCTGTTGATAAGGGTCATCAGCCCATTGTCAGCAGAAATGGCGTTAAGTCAGACGGGTCCCTTAGAGTCTGAGAGGGGAGGGGACTTTAGGCCAAAGGTCTTTTTTTACTCTTTAAGAAGTATATTAACCAAGCCCGTTTCCCTTTACTCACTTAATAGGCGAATCAATAATAGAAATTAATAGATATATGATTTGAATAATAAATTAGTGTCTTCTTTTCTTTGTCTAGAGGCTGAGGTGGCACTTCCGCAGGAAACCCAAGTCCCCACCCTGACTGAAGCAGGAAGGGAAAGAGCTCCATGAAACCCCTGTAGGCAGGGACAACGGCCATTCTCAGCAGGAAGCAGATACAGAAGAAGAGACCTCCCGTCCCTCAGCATCCATACCAATAATAAGGGGGTTCATGGCTCTTAGAAAAGAGTTAGGCAGGAATGTTAGTTAGGGGGTTTTGGGTCTGCCTGCAAAGACACTGAGGTCATCCTATCCTAGAAGGGGTCCGCCATAATCCGCACACAATTAAGCAAACCAGAAACAAGTAAGCAGAGAGAATTAGGTACCAGTTTAAGCCAGTCACTTGCACCTGTGCAATGAAGACCTCAACGACCTTCAACTCACCTGAGTCTCATTATACCACATTATAATATGATGCATATGCGCGGAAGTTCATTAATATCATTATAACGGACTGAATTCTGGGAACGAACATGCGCAGAAAGCAAAATGATGAATCACTGAGTCCTGTTGATCTTAGTTGTCAATCAAGGAAGCCCACTCCTCTACGAAAAGTAACCACCCACAGCAAAAAGGGATAAAAACTCCCAAAGGTTTTGAACCACGCTTTTCTTGATCAGGTCCACTTCCACATGTGGAAGTATACTTTCCCTCCTAATAAAACTTTACTGTATTTCGGTGTCTTGCTCAATTCCTTGTTCGAGACATCAAGAACTTTGACAATGCACCAGGAGAGGACCCCACTCTCCTGTAACAATTTTTAGACTGCTTCTGTTTGTATCAGTTACAATGATTTATTTTTATCTGCGACTAAATTCTGACTACGCTATATCCTGCGAGTAACCACATTTCATCCAGAGTGATCTTTTTGAAACTCCAGTACTCAAATCTGATAATGGCATTGCCCATGCTTAAAATCCTTTAATGTCTCCCAATATCCTTATATAAAGCCCAGATGTTTTAACCCTGTTTGAAAGGTCCTTCATGATATGGTCCTCCTTTCCTCTGCAGACTCATCTTTACCCAGGAGTACCTGGCCATGCTGACCTTCCATTCAGGTCCCTAGGGCAGTCATGTACTCATCTCTTTATCTTTGCATGTGCTACTCTCCCTGCGTGGAACACTGTTGCCCTGTCTTCTCTTGGCTGACTCCCACTTTTTTCCAATCTTGGCCTAAAATATGTGTCCTTCAGGAAACTTTCTGACCCCACCACCCATCGCTACCACAACTGTAGGTTAGGCACTCTTAGGTGCTCCTACAGCACCCTGGCCTTCCCCCTTTGAAACACTCCACTGTATTGTAATTGCTGAGTGCGAAGCTTGTCCCTCACCCTAATTATACCATAGGAACCTAGTAGAAAGTCCCATGTCCAAGTTTTTCTCTATTTTATCCCCAGTACCCAGTGAGTGCCTGGCCCAGACTTATTTAATGAAGTAAAGAAATAGAAGCATTTTAAGCAGAGGACCTAATCTCTATTAGATTTGTTTTAGAAAAAAAAAAAAAAAAACACTTAGGTGGCCACACGCAGAACGAACTGTCATGGGATCAGGTGAAGGGAAGAGGCTAAGACAGTCCAGCTTACTGGTCTGACCAAGTGCAATATTAGTGGAAATGAGAATACTTCACAGGCTATGGTAGGGAGAGAGCAGACAGAAAAAAAAAAAAAAACAATAAAACTCAAGGAGTAATTAGATGGGCTTAGTTAATCTTGGTTTGGCATTCCAATTCAGTTTCATTAACATTTTTTCAGTGTCTGCGCAAAGCATTATATTAGGTGCTGTGATATAGAGATTAGTAAGATACTATCTCGGTCCTGGAGATTGCAAGGGTTTCAGGTGGCTAGTGGAAGCACAAATAGTTAAATACTAGGCTGAGAGATAAGAGGAAGAATTGAAGAGTTTAGGTTTTGAGGCGCTGTGTGTGTGGTTTTTCAGTTCGTTTGTTTTTGCTTACAGATAATGGGCAAGTAGTTTATGGGCAACAGAAAGTGTACTGTGGTGGAAAAAACATTGCCTGGAGACAGAACAGGGAGCTCTTAGTTCCTCATCTGCCACTAACTAGGTAGTATGATCTTGAACAATTTAACTTATCTAGAGCTTAATTACCTCATTTGTAAAACAAAGTGTTTGAATGAAATTACCTTTAAAATTCTATTATTTTATATAATTGCTATATCTAAAAGAGTTTTAAAAATCACTTAAAATGTTCATGCATTCTAAATACTGCTTTAGGATAAATGTTTTTACTTTCTCCCATAGTATTTAGAAGACTAGGAGATCATTCGGCCACAGATAAACTGTAAACTTTAGTTCCTTGATCCTAAGACATTGATGATAATATTTTCCACTTTTGACAATTAGGCAGTTTACTGAATGTGCCCCCTCCTCTTTTTCATTTCCTTAGCTTTTTAGCTTTATGATTTTTAAAAAATTTGCCTTTTCTATTACCTGGTACAAAGGCTAGCCTTTGCTAGAGGAATGGAAAAAAGAACTGCAAATCAGTCTTTTTTGCCCCTTTGATAGATGAGGAATTTTAAATTCTGGACTCAAATTGTTTGAGAATTCTCTTCAAATTTCCATGTAAAGGAGACACATGAAGGAGCACAAAAAGCAGGTTTAGTATGGAGAAAAAGAGCCACCCTCTTGAAAAGTCACCTGTCCTTCCCATCGCTATGGCTCCTACTCTTTGTAACTAAGCATGCAACAGCTTGCAAGCATGGCAAGTAATGCTAGCAGCTGTAACAGATGAACCTGGAAAAATCAATGGCTTCATACAAAGTGATCTATCATTCACTTAAAGTACAATTGGTGGTAGAAATGATGATGGTGGTAGTGGTCTGCGTGTGTGTGTGAGCTCCGTGCAGTCATTCAGGAACACAGGCTGACAGAGACTCAGCCGTCTTCAAAGCCTGACTTTCAAGGTCACTCTGGGTATCAACATCCAGAGGGCAAAAGCGGGGTTAAGGAGAGAGGGAAGAGGCTTTCCTATGGGAGGTTTTTCTGGGACCAGCCTGATATCACTCCCATCCAAGTTTCATTGGCTGAGGTGATGAGGAACAGGGTCTAACCATGTGCCAAGGAAGAGAAAGGGCAGGTTTTGATGATCGCAGCGTGGTTTTTGCCAATATCTCCAGGAATATTGATTCTGTCTAGCCATTCCCTTTCAACCCTCTCCTTTCTACCTCATGCCTGTAATTGCTGACAAAATATTTCAGAAGCGATTCCTACTTGACATGAGTAGTTGGAAAATATTTTTAGACTAGTGATATTCATCAAGGAAGCATCTGATATTTATGATGCAACCTTCAGGTTTCTCTAAGTGCTCCAATTTCTAACTTAGACTATTATAGTACATCAGTTTGCACAGGGCATTCACAATTGTACGCCACTCTGGTTTGTGCATGAAGATTTAGTTTCAGTTTCATATAAGTGAGAATATTATTCTCCTAATGTTATCAGATTTAATGAGGTCAGCTATAAAAAATATTCAGATCTCAAGTTACCTTTAGATCATTTATCTGGGAAAATTACATCATAATTGCTAGCTTTGAGAACTTTCCAGTTAGGTATCATAGCTTTTTTTTTTTTTTTTGGTATAGAGAAATGGTTCTTAGAGTGTGGCCAGACCAGTGGCATCAACAGCACCTGAGAACTTGTGAGAAATGCAATTCTCAGGCCTCGCCTCAGACCTGCTGAATCAGAAACTCTGGGGATAGGCCCCAGCAATCTGTGTTTTCACAAGTCCTCGAGAGAACATCCCAGAAGCACTGGTCTAATTGAGTTAGATTACTGCTGAAACATTTCATTTCAAGGACCAGGTCAAAAGGATACTAACTGAAATGTTTCGTTGAAAACATATCGAATTTCTCTCATATTGCTGTGAATTAAGAGTGCTGTAGAAAACTCATAGAATGAAAAGATTGCTAAAGGCCTGGGAGGTCATTACAGCAAACAGTTTGCAAAGGCATCAGACCCGGCGATCTAAGGTTCTATGAAGTATCTTTAGAGGTTTCCTAAAAGAAAATATATTCATATGTTTGATTAGGGACTGCTTCTCTGACCATCCAGGGTTTGTCTCCAAAAGCCAGGAGAAGTGGTTTTGGAACTTTAGGACAGAGTCAAAATCCTACTCATCTTTGTATCCCTGTTACCTTCCAGAGTGCCCGGTACAGAGTAGATAGCTAATAAGCATTTATGTTAAAGGAATGAATGGATAGAATAGTCATCTCATGAATTCGGGTTCTAAAGTAATTTCCACTAATATTCTGGGGTCACTTTGAATAAAATCCCATTTAGATAGCTAATTCTCATTACTATTAAAGAATTCTGACTGCCTTAACTATGTGGCCAGTCTTTTCAGCAGTTAAGGCTTTTACCTATCAAATATCAAGAATAATGCCCCCAACTCCTTAGAGAGAGAAAAAAAACTTATATGAAGACATTTCTTGAAATGTCTATAAAAGATTTCAGTTACTGCATATTAACCTTTGCAGTGACTAACTCAGCGTTTTGACATTTTGGGCTGGATAACTCTTTGTGCTGGGAGCTGTCCTGTACTTTGTAGCAGCCATCACCAGCACCCTCCCTTGCCCATTGTGACAACCAAAATGTCTCCAGACACTGCCAAATGTCCGCTGGGGGTACGGGTGGGGCAAAACTGCCCAGGTTGAAAATCACTGCTCTAAAAGGGAAGAGTCATCTTCCTGCCATTTTATTCAAAGCTATAGAAACAGGCTTCAAGAAAGAGCATATGTTCTACATTTCTCTTTAGCTCATTGTTGAGAATTTCGGCAGTGACAGCTCTATTTGAAATGCTTTGGTTTACACATTCCTCATTATTTTAGGCCACTTTTCTCTTAGGGACAACTTTATCTTTGGAGATGCAAATTCACAAACTCTAAGCATCTTTTTTACACTTATTGTGATCTACACTGATTCATCACTGAATTCTATTACAAGGCACTTTTATTTAATAATTTCTAAGTAATACAGAATAAAGGAACTCTGTAGGAAGAGTTCATAATACTATGTTAGCACTAACAGATTTTTATCTACTTCATTACAATATTTTTTTTAAATTAGCTAAGTAAAACCTGCACTAAAATAAAACATAATAATAACCTTTATTCTATCCTACCTCAAGATTCTGCCCCTCAAAAAAGAGTCATCGTTGCTTCTAGAATGTACTTCCTGGTACCTAGGAAAGAATACACGAATAATTCTATTTCTTGATTTATGTTAGATATTATGTTTTCTTTCTGTTTGTGCTTGAAGATTTAGCAATATTTCAACATCCCCTCACTTCTGCTCCTTCATATTCTCATATAAACATATTACAATTTTTACTTAAATTGTCAGTGTTTTTAATGATGAGCAGACAGTGTATGCTGACATCCTTGTTGACATTCTCATGCTAAAGTCCTGCCTCTTATTGTCCGTGTGAATATATACTTTAAACATTCCTCTTTTTTCCCCCTCATTTAATGACGTTTTGAGAGGAATTGGAGATAAAAGCATATGGTCATTATACATTTAACAGGAAATTAAAATTATTTTTGAAAACTTTTAAAAGATTACATAAAAGTCTCAAAATATTATCGTTAGGAGGTAGACTCCGTTTCACCCTCACCTCTTGCATTTAACATAAATGAAAGCTAGGCACTTTTTTTTTTTAATTTAAGAAACAAGTGATGTTAACTAAATTTATTGTGGTCATTTCGCAATACATGTAAATATCAAACTATTACGTTGTACATTTGAAACTG
Organism: Rousettus aegyptiacus; assembly: GCF_014176215.1. NCBI lineage: Eukaryota > Metazoa > Chordata > Mammalia > Chiroptera > Pteropodidae > Rousettus > Rousettus aegyptiacus. Next base: position 4,465,567 of record NW_023416312.1, on the reverse strand, counting down.
ATATAACATTACATGTCAATTATGTCTCAATAAAAATATAAATAAAAGGCAGATTACCAGAAATACTTCAATTCTCCTTCTGTACACTGGGGACAAGGTTATTTTTGCTACTTAAGGATAAATCTGTTCTCTCTTCTGACCTTGCCGAATTTTCCTTTATCTTCCTGGGCCAGTGAAACAGAAAAACAAAAGACAGCCTTGTATCAAGAAACTACTTGCTCTTGTTCCATGAAAAATGTCTCCCACACCAAAAAAAAAAAAAAAAAATTTAAAAATCTGATTTTTAATTTTTCACAAAAATTGTTCATACCATCATTAACCAAGAAATCAGGACCACCCAGATCACAAAAGCAGAGGATTAAAAAACGATATCCTATTAACATGACAGATGAAGATACTAGGTGAAAAGCATCACACATATAACAAAGCCCACAATTTAAAAACTGGGAATCAAAGTCAAGCAGTTAATTACTAACAAAGACAGTAACAGAGCTTCTTTTGTCTTTCGCAGTGAATTCACAATTAGCACCTAATACTAAGACTGGAAAATAAACCATCTATAATCTACTGAAAAAGACCATCTGTTTCTATAAATTTTGTTCTTATACACTTGCCAAAAAAAGGGAACATATTAACAAAATAATGGGCCCTGCACTGTTAATTGCTAGCTTGTTTGCATTTGTGCCGTTGCTATTAGAATTTAATAAGCCATTCCTTCTGCTAAATTAATAAGCAGCCAAGATTATGTAATAGCTGCTTTCAGCTGCTAATTATTTTTCCCATAATTCCTTTCCCTCCCTACCTCCAACATCCACCTTTTCTTGGCTAGGAACACCAGAGACTGCCAGTATGTCATCAGCAAGTCTCCCCTCCTCATTTTCAGAACAGATCAACATTAGGAGCCTAACCAATGAGTTTAAATTTGGAGGGGGTCATCTCAGGAACCTCAAGAAGATATGTGTTTTGTACAGAAAAAGAGAAAAGCACCGTTTGAATTCAGAGGGTGAGCTTTCATGGCATGGCATCCGTTTCGTGTAGTAAGGGCGAAATGAGACATTAACATGAGCCTTTCCGGTGTGATTGGTCAGGGAGCAGAGAGAAACTTGGGCAGGGGGCCTAAAGACCTACACAAAGCCAGCTCTGTGCTTTGAGTGACCACCTCCTTAATATTCCACTATATATTAATCATACACATTAGTTGGACAATTTCCAAGCAAAGCAGCAGGGCTTAAAAGGGGAGGTATCATATATTTTTATTTTACCAAATAAGGGCATTAAAAAATGCCCCCAAATCTCTATTATATACTTAGTTTTACAGACATTTTAACAGGCAAAAGAACACAATCCCTAATAAAGAATTCCTCTAAATTGATTAAATTTAGCTTCATGAAAAACTTAGCATTTCTTTTTCACTTTGGACCATTAAAAAATTCTGGCGACTATGTTTGGGAACCTCTGCAAAAAGGGCATAGCTTCACAAAAGCAGTTTTCCAGCTTCCTTTGTAAGAACCTCGGTGACGGGTAATGACTAGCATTCGACATGAGAAACCCGTGTCTGTTCAAGCAAGGTCACTTAATCCTGTGGGGCTCCTCTTTCCTCATCTGTAAAAGATGAGGACGAGATGATTCATCCATTCTTTCATTCAAAAAAAAAAAATATGGACATCCATTATGTGTTAGGCACAATGCTCAGCACTAAGGCTCTAAACAAATCTATCATTTTATAGTCCTTATCAGTCAACTAAGATTTATTAGTTGTTATATACCAGGCAGTGAACTAAGTTGGGATGGAAAATGAGTAAAATTCAAGATGCGTTGAACAGGGGCCGATGGGCATGTGAGTAAAAGGGGGATTCGTTCTTACAGGGTTTGAAGTTGAGGCTTCATAGGAGATGTGACATTTGAGAGGAAGGGCACGCCAGGCAGAGCAAGAGGTCTGCAAGGCTAAAGCGGAACCCAGGCGGCTGCGGGGGCGCGTTTCCGTGAGAAGCAAGCGGGAATCGCGAAGATGAGGTGCTGTCTGGGCTTTTGGGCAGGGAACCGACAGTAAGTCATCAGGTCCACAGCACTGAGGATGGGCGAGGCAAGCCCAGGGAAGAGCCATGGTACAGCTCGGGGTAAAGGGTGTTTAGGGATGTAGCAGTGCGATGGGAAGGAGGGGCCGGATTCCGGATAGTTTTGAGCCAGAATGATTGCAAAAGGCCCTCTGAAAGCAAGCACGAGCTCCGCGACGGAGCTGACTTGTTTTCTGCAGGGTTGCAGCATGCCTCACCCCTCACCATAGTCACCGACCGTCGCGCCTCCCCGTCCCACCCTCTTGGGGCACGGAGAGTTATTGGAGCTCGAACTTGGCTCTTCGCGGTCCAGACCTCCCCTACCCGACACAGCGGGATCGACAAAGGGCGCCGCGGAACCCTATCTTCGCGCCACCGAATAGCCGAGGAAACCGCCCGCGCGCGTCCCGAAGGCACACGCAGGAGTGCGCAGGCGCACCAGCCCCTGCAGCCGCCGCTTCCGGGTCACGTGGCCTGGCTTCCGGTCCAGACCCGCCCCCTCGTATTGACGCAGCCAATCGGCTTCCTTGGATTGTGAGGTCAGCTGTGCTGCCTCCGCGGCCGTTGGCGACTGCCGAGCTGCTTCCCGCGCGTCGCCAAGCCCGCCCCTCCCGTCGCCGCAGCCCCAGCTCCTCCCTCGTCCGGCCCCCGGGGCGGGGTCTGTCGGCTCGCCCTCCCCTCGCAGCCTAAGCCATCCCTCCGTTAACCAGGTCCCCTCCCCACAAGCAACACGGCTTCTCTTCCTCCGCTCAGCGACAGGGGCTTCCCCTCAGCCTCAGCCTCAGCCTCAGCCTCAGCTTCAGCCTCAGCCTCAGCCTCCGCCGCGGCTACCGGCCGAGTCTCGCCGCGCCCGCGGCCCGCGGCCGCCGTGAGTCCCGGGGGTCGAACTGGGGTGCCGAGGACGGAGAGTGGGGTGGGAGGGTTGGGCGCGCCCCTAGCCGCCCCGCACGCGCCCCGGCGACCCCACCCTGAGCCCGCCCGGCCCGCCCCTGGGGCGCGGCGCCCGGCAACTCACTTCTCTCGTCGGCTTCCTCGCCCCGGCTTGCGGGGGCCGTCTCGGACGCCGCGGCGGCCCCGCGGCACCTGTGGTTCGGGAACCCCCTCAAGTTTTGCGGGGCGTTTTCGAGAGGGGCTCGCGGCCGGGGGCGGCGGCGGCCGAAGACCCCTGGCGCCCCCTGCGCGGCGGCGGATGCCATTGTCTGCCCCGCTCTTTTCTTGTCACCTCGCCGGGGCTCGGTCAGTGATGGAGTGCGGCCCCGTGGGGTGGCGGGGAGGCATCGGAGACGGCCGGACCCAGGAACGCTGGCCCCGAGCCCGCTCCGCGGCCGAGCCCATTGTTTTTAATACCGATCTCGAGGAATTGAGGTGCCCTGTGATTTGCGGCAAAAAAAAAAAAAAAAAAAAAAAAAAAATCAAAGCGTCGGTTTTTAAACAAGAGGCAAGGAATACTTGTTCCTTGCAAAAGCGGCTCTCGTCCCACGGTAGCACGTTATTTTAGCGAGTGAATTATTTAATCGTCCTATAAAGTGGCGGTAGTGGAGGGTTCAGGACCCCGCTGCACAGACAGCCTTGAATGGAAGCCCGTGCTCCTTCCCAAAGCAAAGCCCCAGCCCGCCTGGTCGCCGAGACCCAGAAACGCGGAGCTAAATAATCTTTTTCCAAGTTCTGATAACGGGCTTCCGCTGAACGCTGTCCGGCGGATGCTTTACTTGCCGCCCTCCCCAAATGCCGCTATCCGAACAGGACGCGTACGGGAGGCACTTCGATTTCCCCAATATCGTTCGCTAATTTTGTGCCAGGGAAGCGTTTTAAGTGAGGTGTGGAATAAGCCAGTTTTAACTTTAATAAAGTTAAAATGCCGCATCATACATTTTCAGTATCCTGCCGATGCCTGTTTGGATGAGTACAAAAAAAAAGGGGCAATAATTCCTTAACGAAATTTAGAGCCCATTTCCTTTTAAATTGGTTGTGGAAATTCTCCCACCCCATGTTCAAATTCAAGATGGTGCGGTGAATATTAAGAATCAGGCCGGAATCTTTTATGCAGTAACACAGTTAAAAGAACTTAACAATAGTTAATAGAAACAAAAAAAAAAAAGATACCCGCCTGAATTCTACCTTTAAATTACTTTTGTAGAAACAGTGCTTATCTGTCTGCTTTTGAGAAGACCGGTTGAATTACAAGATACAAGAAGCTTTTCTTAAAAATTAAGCATGTAGACTAATCGACAGATTTGTAGATTCCAAATATATATAAAATAGTTTAAGTGTGATACATGAAATAGTTTAAGTGTGATATACACTAGAATTCAGCATCCACTCCATCTCTAAATGCTTTTTTAAAAACTTTGAAGTATTTCATGTAATGTCTCTGAATGTATGTAACTCTTATTTTGGCTTTTTAAAGGTTTATATTCTCTTCCATTATTTTACATTACTACGTCTTTATTGTGTGAATATGTATGTTGGAATTTTTAAAAGTGAGATGAGCTACTTAAAAATTAAGCTTTTATTAAGAAAAACGTTCACTTACGGGATCTTTTTTGGGTTGATATTTTAGATCTTTTGTTTCTTATAATATGTAAGCATAAACTGAAGAGGACATTCTAAGTGATAACAGTCTGGTCATAAGTAATTCATCCTGGAACTAGAACAGCCTCAGAGTGAAAAATAGTAGGTCTCCTGTTTCCTTCAAATGTACCTAAACCAGTTGATGTCAACAGTTCTCTTTTGATGCATATAGAGAGAGTGTGGAATATAGCACAAGTATACAATAGTTTCTTAAATTGCAGAAGTTATCTTTCTTTTTCCTCAAAATTTTCACTCCAACTTAATGCCTGTTTTTCTTTTTGTTCTACAGACTCCAAACTTACGTGGAAACAGGGTGGGGTGGGGAGATTTGCATCTGGTAGGAAGATCTTTCTACAGGAATTGCCTCCTGCTTTAACTGGCATGGAAATATTGATGGCTGCTTATCATTTGTCAGTTAAAAGCCGGGTCTCCCAAAGCTTCTCTATAAAATATGTTATCTTAATCTTAACTTTATTGAATCAAAGTCTTGCATGTAATTTTGATTCTGTCTATCTTAACAGATGCAGTTTATGTTGCTTTTTAGTCGTCAGGGAAAGCTCCGACTGCAGAAATGGTATGTCCCACTATCAGACAAAGAGAAGAAAAAGATCACAAGAGAACTTGTTCAAACCGTTTTAGCACGGAAACCTAAAATGTGCAGCTTTCTTGAGTGGCGAGATCTGAAGATTGTTTACAAGAGGTATAATTTTTATTTCTCAGAAAGGTGAAATAGCAGAATCAAATGTTCCATCATTTGTAGTATGGGAATTGCAGGCTTTTGAGAGATGACACTTATAAATAATGATTAAGAAAGATTTAGATGAAAAAGATTTTAAGTTAAAGGTTCGTATTTTTAAAATGACCGTTCTTTTAATTGATTACCCAGGCTAAAATGATGAAAGCAGGGAAGTTGTTTTAAAACTAATTATGTTATTAAAGGCATAAATGATTATGCTTAATCATCTTTTTAGAAAAATTTAATAAATTCATTCCTTTGCAAGGGAAAAAACAGGATTAGTATTTTAAATTGTGTGAGTAATTCTGAGTTTAAGCATTTCCCCCTCCCTCTCCCCCCATATTTGTAAAGTAATACCTGATAATTGACATGCCATTTGTCTGACTTTTAGAATCTTACTTATAAACACTCTTTGGATACATAAAACATTTTGGTCACATAGAGGTTTTAAAATATTGTGTATATACAGGATCTCTTTGCCAGTAATGTTTATTAAATTGAAATATACTTGTTGCTGTGCTGGAGGTGTGATCAGGTCCGATAGATAACTTTGCCAAGAATAGATTTAAAAATTTTTGATGTTGCAAAATGGTTCATAGATTGGCTTTGAACATTAAACTTTTTAAAAAATGCTGTATGTCTTTACTAGTATCTGAAATTTTTAATACCTTAAAATAAATTTCTCAAGATTGTTCTAATCTGGGTAAAAGAAAAAAATGATTACTTTGTTTCTTCCCCATTTTTATTCCTTTTTACAAATAATTTACTGTATTTAAGATATGAGGGTTTCTACATAAAAAAGTCTCTGGGGGATGTGCAGAGAACTAACAGTACAAGCTTATCAAGAGGGTTGAGGAGAAATCTGAGTTTTATCTCAGTTTCCTGCAAGTATGGATGGAATTTTTTGTGGGGGAGATGGCAGAGGAAGTAATGAGATTATATAGGACATAAAGAAATTTAAAATCCCATAAACTCTTCTTTACGGTAGAATGAACTTAGTAATCTTTGGGTGGTTTTGTATCCAGTATTTGGTTTTGTTTGGAAAAATCCTAGTATTTTAGGGCTAGGAATTATCAGAATAACCTAGTCAAGTGATTTTTTTTTTTTTTTTGAGATAAAATTGGTATATACTATTACTTTTCAAGTGATTTATTTTTTATTTTTTCCCCTGGTTCTTATACTCATCATTTATTCTTTCAACAATCATGTATTAAAGCCTTCTATGTTTAAGGCACTGTGTTGGGCTAGTTTTTTTGTTTTTTGGTTTTTTTAAAAAGCTTTTTGCCCTTAGAACCTTAAATGAAGCCAGTGGACGGGAAGCTGCTCTTGTGACATCAAGACTGGAATCCTGTACACCTATTTACAGGGCCTCTACCCTGCCTAGGAGGTGGTTCCTGAGTTTGAAAATTGGCACTATTGATCAAATGTCAATTTTATTTAAAACAGAAAAACTGGAGAACTTGGGAGAAGTGACTTGTCCAAGGTCATATGCTAGTTAGTGAGTGGCTAGGACTCTAATCTTAATCTTGGAGGCAAAGATTTTAAACAGGGGTGAAAAAGCAGACTTGCCTTTTTTAACAGATCCTGGTAATTGGAGAATGGGTGGGGGAAGGGCTGGGACTGGCCCCTGAGGGATCTGTTAGGAGATTGCAGGCACTTAATGAGTTCCTTCCTGAAGGAAGACCTTGCTGTGGGCTCAGCAGGTGGAAAGAGCCGGTACCCAGGTAAGTTTTTAAGAGTTGGTCACTCCCGGGGTGGGGGTGAGGAGGGTGGAGGGATGGCAGTGAAAGAAGTGGAGTGGAGGGAAACCACATTTCTCTTTCTGTTGGCTGGGTGAGTGCTGAGCTAGTAGACAAGTTGACTTTGAGATGCCTCATTTTCTTGGGACTGGCATAGGCATGGAAGTCTAGGGGAAAATGGGCATAAAGTGTTAGATCACCAACATTCCAGCTGTAGGCAAAGGGGGAGGGGAGGGTAAGTATAGGGTTAGTAATGTCAGGGAAGAAGAGAAAGTTTCAAAAATAATGTTATCAGTGCCAAATGTTGCATTAAGTTCAATTAAAGTGAAGAAATAATCTGTTAGATTTTACAGTGAGCATTTCATAAAATGCCCTTTGTCAGGACATTTTCAGTGGAATAGTAGAGACAGAACTCTCGAAGAAATGGAGTAAAGTGAGAAGTGGAGACATTTAAATAGCAAATGTAGACTTTTGGGGGGGAGTTTTGCTCTGAAGGACAGAAGCCGTGGTAACCACCCATAGATAGGAATTGGGGACAGGGTTCAAAAAAGGTGTGAGAGACTTAAGCTTATTTTTAGATAGGGGAAGGAGTCCCCCGTGTGGAGGAGGAAAATACCAGCAAGGGAATCAATCCCGCAAATCAGGATTTCTGCAGCGGAAGGAAATGGCCTATTAAAGGAAAAGAAGGAAAGCACTAGTTGGTGTTCCTGCCCACAGCGTTCAGCCCACCCATGTTGGACCACCGCTTTTTCTTTAAAAGGCTATAAAGGGCAATCTAACCTGACTCTGATACTTGAATCAGGCTCCTATAAATAAAAGGTGCATTAAAAAAAAAAAACAAACAGCTTTATTGAGATAAAAATAACATACAAAACTTAGAATTTATAATCAGTTTTTCTATGTATCCTCCCCCATTTCATACTGAAAAGGTCATCTATTGTACTTAAAGACATATTTTCTGTTGCTATAAACAGGCGATTATTTTTCCCTAGTCCAGCTGGAAGAGAAGACCTAAAGAATTACTGCTTAGCTCCTGAGACATTCTGAGCTAGCATTTTTCCCTGTTTAGATCAGCAAGTAATCTTTATGTCTTTGTTCCTCAGGTTGTCTCATCCACTTTCTCCATCCTGAGTATTTTGCATAATAATTCTCCCTCTTGGGAGGGAGTAGCGGGAAGGGACAGAAGATAAAATAATGTAGCTGGAAAAAATTGAAAGTCTGGGGTCTTGAGTTTTATTTTGTTTTTACCACTAGCCAGTTTTGTGACTTTGGAAAAGTCATTTGGCCTGTTTCCTCATCTCTAAAATAAATGCTCTTGACGATCCTGTGAATACAGAAAACTTTTTTTAATTTCTATTTTGTGCAGCATGTTATGGAAGAGGCACTGGTTAAAGACTTAAAATTAAAAAATACACACGTCTCCGAATTTTACTAACTTGAGAATTTGTCAAAGAGTACTGTATTGATTTTCTTTACTAACAAAAGCATTTTTAATGACATACCAGCGGGTATTGAGAACAGCTTAGTTACATTCACCCACAGTCAGCTGATATTTAGCTGACTGCGGAGAAGTCATGGGTTTTGAATATAAGAATAGGCACTTTCAGATGTTCTCCGAGTGCTAGTAATTAGAGTAAGCCTTAATCCACTCTGCTAAAAATAACCAAACATACCTTTCTTACTAGTCTATTAATTTTACTTTAGATTTAGACTTACAAATATGTACTAAGAACAAAATAAGCTCATTATTGAATTTTTAAAAACAATTTGGTTCTAAAAATAGTACTTCAGGTTCTCATGGTAATTTTTTAGTAAATCAGTATAACAATTTTGATCTCTTCCTCTTCAAAGCTGTTAAAATATTGCTTTGAATGTTTTAATTTTTGCCAGGTGCAAGATTATTTAATCCAGTTACTGGTTATAGTTTTTAATATAAAACTTGGGCTCTAGAGTCAAATTGCTCTTTGTGGGGAGGTTGCTCAGGTAAGCCTGGGTCTTCTACAAATGTGAGCAATGGTATCTCTCTGGAAGTCTGTGTTGTGAAGATTAAAAATGGTGAAATATGCAAAAGCCATGGCTAACATTTAGTACCTCGCTCAGTGAGGGCTCAGTGGATGTTACCAGTTGTTATTATGCTTTTGTTTCCTTCCTAAGCTTTCGGAAAGGTGCTTTCTCATAACGCTGAATAACTAGATGTTCACCTACAATAAAACAATTCATTTAATTTGATGGCTCTTTTGTTGTAGGTTTTTATTCTTATTGTTACTGGTTGGCACTTAGATACATCAGTCCTGGTGATAATCAGATATTTCCAAATAATTCATTCAATTTAGGACCTTCGACTAGTGTTTAAGTGCTGTTTATTTGTAAGTGAAGAGGCAGGCAGTACTATTCGTAGGGAGTGAGGTCGGTGCAAGCATTAACGAGATCTTGAAATTAAAAGGAATTTTACCCCAAACTGATTATTAGTAATGGAATTATTTAGCATTCTGTTCATGTTAGCTAGTCATGTCCGGTATTTATCTACCATTTTAACATCAGTCCCGTTAATCTTTAGTTTTCTTAGTTCAAGAAACCTTACATATCACTTGTATCAATTTCTCCAAATCTAGAACTCTATTTGATGAGCATGCATTAGGGAGGATAGAGACTCGTAATATTCCGTTGCCTTCTGAACATAAAAACATAGGGTAGTGCTGGGAAAGAGAGGAAGCACTTTGTTCAAGTTAGAGGTGGTGCCCTGTTATGTCCTTCATGATATATGAACGCATTCAAATACTTTTCCAAGATTGCAGGAGACCCACCATTTTAAATAACTTACTGTAGAAGTCGGGTAGAATGGGTACGGCCAAAATCATGCTGTGTATGACAAGGGCTTGGTGGTGGAAGGAAGATGGAAAAGTGTCTCAAGTTAAGGTCCGAAGATCAGATTCCTTGTCCCAGTACACACCCACTTGGCAGGCCCTGTATTCTTGAGCTTTAGTTTTGTTTTTTTTTCCCCCTTCCATAATCAGCGATGATGGTGTTTGCTGTTCGAAAGATCAAATAAGATGAAAAGGTTTTGATAATATTGAAATTAACCGACTGTTATATAAATACTAGTTATACTGAAGAGCATGAATTCATTGAATTCCAAAACTGAGATTGCGTGCATTTGTATATTTTACATTAATGCTGTGAACATTATTTTATGAGCACTATTACTTTGTATATTATTTTACATTAATGCTGTGAGCTGTGATTGCCTATTGTGTTTTCCAAAAATCACTTAAAGGCTCTTCAGTGAAAATTACAATCTCAACTGAAATTTGTTTAGAATATCTTAGGTTTTTATTTTGTTTCTTTTCAAAAGCCTTAAATACACTCAACCATGTGAAAATTCTCTTTTTAAATCCTCAAAAGACTTGGTCATCATTTGCTATACCTCGAAGGTTTTATATAAGTAAGCTTTGGCTTTCTTGAGTTAAGTATAACCTTGTGTTAGAATCCTAATTCGAGGAGAATATGACTTTTCCAACCTTATTCCTTCTTCAAAGATGAATAACTTAAGCTTTCAGTTCAGCAGGGTAGAACCTGGAAAATTTGAGGACAGGTCTCCGTTTCCTGTGTTCTCCTACTCTAACTTCTGTAATAACTTAGAACTGTTGTTCTTGGTGGGGGGGGGGGATTATTCCGCAACCCTAGAAACCTTTTTTATTTTTATTTTTTTAATTCTATGTTGTTAGAAGTCAAAATAGTAGTTACCCTTGGGAGTGGGAGGTTGTGACCTGGAGAGGCTAGGAGAGGGGTTTCAGAGGTTCAGTAATTACTATTTAAGTCAGATGCTGGTACACAGGTGGGTTCACTTTGAAAACTCATTTATGACTTGTGTTCTCCTCTGTGTGTGTATCACACTTCAATAAAACGTTCCAGAACATTGACTTTACGTTAACAATATCTTCAATAAGTCCTTCAATTGGAGAGTTTATTTTCTTTTCTGTTTATCTGTAGTTTGAATTAGTCATGCAGTACATTTTGTTTTAATTAAGTGAACCTCAGAACAACCTGGGTCAGCTATGTTTTAGAATCTACATGGAAAGGAGCCTAAAGGGAAGAAGAGCAAAATGGTTACTTTTCCTAGATGGTGTGATTGAGTGATTTTCTTTTTTGCTTGCCTATACTTTTCAAACTTTCTCTTTTTTATGTATTTATTTTGTAATCTAGGAGAAAGATATTCTGTACTCTTGTAAAAGAGGAAGTAAACTATACACGTGAGATCTTTCACAATAGGATATGAAAATATATTTAGGAACCATGATTATAGGGTAAAATCTTTTTCACATTTATTTGTTTTTTGTCACAGATATGCTAGTCTGTATTTTTGCTGTGCTATTGAGGACCAGGACAATGAACTAATTACCCTGGAAATAATCCATCGTTACGTGGAATTACTTGACAAGTATTTTGGCAGTGTGAGTAGTATTTTCTTTTAGGGAATTGAATGCCGTAGTTTTTAAAATATTTTTTATAAGTTTATTATTTGATCGTCTTGGGGGTTCTGACTGTGGGAGAGGGAAGGAATAATGACTCTTACATGTCAGTGTGCCTAGTCAGTTAATTGCCAGAATTGCTTGACCCCACGAACCTACTCATTTAATTATGCTGGTGAGAGTGAAGTTTAAAATAGTGAAATAGAAAGTAGTCTAACTGCAAAGATTAATATTCTGGGAGTGCTTAGCGTAGAGCGCAGATTTGGTTAGCAGTTATAATCACATTATCTACCCAGGAAATATGTAGTTTAAAAGATCATTTTTTATGAGTAGAAAAGTTGCCTGTATTGGGAGTTTGCAGAGTTTGGTCTTACTTTAGCTTGTAGGCATTGTGTTTTCAAGTACTTGAGATCTGAAAATTAAGCTGACTAAACCAATGAAGCTTAGTTAGAAAGATGGCCATTTTTAGAAAGAATTAAGATGGATTCACTCTAGTTAGGTTTTGTTTACTACCTGATAGTAGCTAAGTATCTTTTGCTTTCTTCAGTTTTAACATTTATTATTTCTTTATTTTGCTTTTCAGGTGTGTGAACTTGATATCATCTTTAATTTTGAGAAGGCTTATTTTATTTTGGATGAGTTTCTTTTGGGAGGGGAAGTTCAGGAAACATCCAAGAAAAATGTGCTTAAAGCAATTGAACAGGCCGATCTTCTGCAGGAGGTAAGCTCCTCGTTCTCTTGACGAGACACTAGCATGTTTTGCTCTTGCCAGGGAGTGTCAGTTATCTTCCGTTATTCTTAGTTTCAGAGATTACTCTGAAGCATGCTTGGCATGTACTGTCCATGTCCAGTTTATTCATTGGAATATGTGTCAGTCACGTCAACTCAGTTATCTATGGATGGATTGTTTACTTTGAAGATGGTCTGCTGTATTGATGGCCCATCTTCGACCCCAAAACACTAGAGTCTAAACCTTTAGAGGATGGACTCCTCGAAAAAGGGAAAAGATTCATCAAAAGTAACAGTAATTTGAGAACTCTCCGTTCATTGTTCTCAATTACTTAAGATAATCCCTTTTCTCATTAACAGATAGATAGATAATTAGGAGTTGACTGAGATTATGGCATTTCATTCCAAATTGATTCATATTTTCACCTCATGTCCATTAAGTGCAGATGTAGCTAAGCAAATTATAATGTTATGATTGTACTTTATATATGTGTGTATATACACACACACACACACACACACACACACACATACATACATATATATATAATTGAACTCTAGTTTTATGTTAGGAAAACTAAAAAGTATTTGTACTTCTCTTAGCTCTTCTTAGATAGCAAACCACGTTTTGTCCAGTGAATGCATTCTTATCTTGCCTTGATATCACCAGAGCCATCAATAAACCTCCTTCCCTTTCTAATTTCTACATTTCTGGGTTACTTGTATCTCTGATGCATCTGTACCTTTAATTTCTGAAGCTTAAAATTTTTTAGCTAAGGCTCCCTTTTTTTGAAAACTTAATGATAACCTTAATTCAGGTACCAAGTTGAATTATGCTTTAGCAATAATTGTGGCTTTAATCAAACAGAAAGTTTATAGCATGAGAAGAATGGACTAGTCAATATGAAAAATGTAGTAAGTTTTCATTAAGGTAATTGACTCTCTTTTATTAAAGAAAGCTTTAAATCCAACTTTTTAAAAAATTTCACCTGTCCCTGCCTGCATTCCCTTCCTCCTGTGGTAACCATCAGTTTGCTCTCTATATCTATGATTCTTTTTCTGTTTTATTTTATTTGTTGTGTTTAAATCCTTTTTTTTTTTTTTTTTAAGCATTTCTGTTATAACAGAAATGCGAACTAAGAGAAGAAAAGTAGATCTTTTTCTCCCTTACAACTTACCCATTGGCCTCTTCAGGGAGAGGGAGGGCTCTCCAGAATCCCTCTGCATCAGTCACTGCCTGGGTCAGTTGTGGGGATTGTTCATTTGGGGTGACATCATCTGGGACATACAGACATATTAAATATGAGACAATGCATTGCACATTTAATGGTCTTGAATTACCAAGACAGTGGTTAAGGTGCTTATGCAAGTGAAAGATTTTGTTGGCTGCCCAGATTCCATTCACTGTTCAGTAGTGAGATGAGCGTAGCCCCTTTTCCGTGTGTGTACAGTTAGCCGTGGTTGTTTATTGATTGCACACATGTCACTGGGGAGAATTTTTTAACATCAGGTATGTTAACTACAAGCTCATAGTCTACTCTTATAAAATTGGTTTTAAAGCGAGCACCTTCTTAGTTTGCTGTTTACTAATCATACTTTTCTAAAAATTAGGTCAAAACCAGGATCAGGAATTGGGAACTTTTCATATTTGTCACTTCCCTTCATCAGTTTTATATTTTATTATTGTGGACTGTTCTGTCAGATCCTGGTATTTCCTCCAAGTTGTTCATCATTTCTTGATTGATTATATTTGCCTTAAAACATTTCTAAAGTTACTGAAGTTCAGCTTTTACTTTTAATATTTTTTTCTGGAGAGTACTGATATCTCCTTGTGTCTGGATTGTCTTTTAAACTCTCCTGGGAGATTGCTGGACTTTACAGTATGACAGATATGCTAAGTTTACTTTGTGGGATATATTGTATTTAATGTACTACGAGGTAAAAAAAGTTATTACAGGTCTACATTTATTTGTATGTGGGGGGGATTATATCTCCCCTATTGAAGTTTTTAATAGTGAGTAATGTCTCCCTTTTTAAAGTAGTATTTTTATATCTTTAATTGGGGAAGGTAGAAATGGAGAGAGGATCACAGGATGTCTATAGTCCCATGTAAAATTCTCCCGTCTCACCCTAGTTAAAAAAATTGACTGATGTTAATTAGTTCCTAGTCTTTAGAAGAGATCTTTGGTCCTATCTCTCATCTATCTGCAACTACCTTCACTTTGTTTTGTACATAAACCAAAGTGATAGTACATTAAGACATTTTCTGTTCGGTGGTACAAATGAAATCATTTTCCATATAATTTAGCCATTCAGGTCTTGAGAAGGCAGAAGGTGGCTAGTCTATTCTGAATTTCGAATGAGTTATAAATACATTGTAGGTTAAGGCCTTGATGAAGCCAAGCTACAGTCTGTATGGGATAGTAAGGCTCCATGTTAACAGGGTAACTTGTTACTCAGGTTATTCACCAACATACTCTCATAAGAAATCTAGGGATGACAAGGTGCTTGTTTCCTAAAATGGATTCATTCATATGTTAATATTTGTTTACATCTCTGGGGGAATATTTAAATATTGTTCATATAATAGATGGTGTAATAAGATGAGAGAAAGCATTCTGCAAGCTGCTAAAACAAAGTTTTTGTTGGACACCGTGACAACAAAAAACTATGATGATAGCTAAAGCTCACTGAGCACTGAGATATGAGGCATCCTATGCTAATCCTCAGGATGCCCTAAGAGTCAGGAGAGCCTGTTTAACAAATGAAGTAGGGGCTCAGTGAGGTTCCAATGACTGGTCCTACGTAGCATTTGGCAAAACCAGAATTCCAGACCCAGATCGAGACTCCAGAGCTGTGTAAAATCTTAACTGCTGTGCTGTCTTATATTGTCTTGGTATGTATATTTTAAATACTCTGTTTTAGATACAAGCTTCGGTGTTTCTCAGTAACATAATAAGAAAATTCATCATTCCTCTGGAGGTTTTTCTATATCGAACAGAGTAGTTTCCTAAGGCTAATGCCATCTTTACTTTTTTAGACTGAAAATTTTCATTGTCCAAATTATCAGTAGTTGGAATTTTAAAATTGGATATATAGATATATTTTAAAATTAGTTTCTTGTTGGATTTATCAAAACACCTGGCTCTATAGTAGCTTTTTTGGTCTTATAATTCGGGGTATAGGATTCACTCAATCTATGTCACAAAATTATTTTGTTTATAAAATTTTAAGTATAGCTGTAAAAATGTTTATCTAAATGCAACCTTAAATTTGTGAAAGTCCTAATTATTTGATTTTTATCTAGTTTTTCAAGTACAGTTGCCCCTTGAACAACATGGGTTTGAATTGTGCACGTCCACTTAGACTCAGATTTTTTCAGTAAATGCCCTTATTTTTTTTTGATCCGCTGTTGGAAGTCCATGCATGCGGAGGGCTGACTGTGTGCATTGATCTACACCGTTTTATATAGAGAAGTTAAGCATTCTCAAATTTTGATATCTTCAAGGGGTCTTGGAACCAATCCCTTGAGGATACTGAGAGACAACTTAAGTTTTGAGGGAGTCAGAAGTTATACTTGGATTTTCAACTGCACGGTGTCAGTACCCGATGCTGTGTCGTTCAAGGGTTAATTGTACTGTGATTTTTCTATTTGGTTTCAGGTCTTTTACTTGAATTAATTATTTCTAAACACCAAAGATGGCTTTGAATTTATAATGAAAATATCTGTTGGCTTAAAGATATATGCAAATCCCAAAATGATTTTGATTTAGTCCTTTTTATATTTGTGAAATACATATTTTTACCCTTAAGAATTTTTTTCAGAAAAATTTCTTTAAAATTTGCCTTTAGATCAGTTTGTATAAATATCATGTAATTTGTTTAGGGAGTCCTTCATTTTATAGGCAAACAGGGCAGGCAATGGATAGAGTAGATTTTTTATTAGCATATTATAGTTAGTAAAAGGACTGTAACATAAATGTGTACCTGAATAATAATTGCTAAAATATCAGACATTGTGATTAAATAGCAAAGATATCTTTTTTATTTTATTTAATTATTTGGTAAACAAGGGTTTTAGTTTTGACATTTCTAGACTGAACTCAGATTCCTTTTGGTATTTGATTGTTCGAATATTTAATTAGATTTGGGGGTAAAAGCCCAGAAAAATTGGTCCATTATCCAATCTTTAATGTTTGACGGTTGGAATTTAAAACATGTTTTCTTAACATGCCACTGGTACTTAACTTGATTCTTAAATTATTAAAGTGCAACATGCTGAGATTACTAAATTGACATTCATAGCAGTACTCGGAACATTTTCCCCCACCACCAATTAAATACCTATTTTAAATTAGACTTTTTAGAGGGGAGGGTGTGCCAGGGAGTGGTACAGTTGGATTTATTTTATAAACATACATATAATGACAAAGGAAATGTAGAGTTCATTTTCTTTGTAAAGCCAGGCAATTAACAGTTTTTCTCTGCTCCTTAATTTTATAGAGCCAGAATGAAGAATGGGGAGGTTTGTCTGAGGATATCTTATGATAAAGAGCCATCTAAGGCTTTAGTCCCTTTGACCCCCACCTTATTTATTGGTAACTACTAAATTTACCATTTTTGTGGCATGGATAAAATGGACTGTTTGTTGCACGTGAGATGATAGCAAGTCCTTGCTTGATCCATGGAGATCATATAGTTAAATACTGGGCTTTAACCCTCAGCGGTAGGTGCATGATGGTGTCGATCGATGCTTTGAGATGTGTCAACCTTTCTTTTGTACTAACTACTAACAGCATCGTTTTTGAAATTTGTTCGGGGTTTCCTTTTGAGCTTTGTTTGCTGTTGGTATTGTTTCTCACTGAAGTAACCTAAGAAATGAAAAATAAATGAAGTACCAATAGCAAGCGTTACACTCATGAATTTGCTTCTACTTGGAGATGATCCACTTTATGAACAATTTTACTGGATTTACAGTTGTTGATCTGCCTCGTTTAGAAAGTGGTGGCACTCTATGGAGAATTAGTGCTTCTAAAATTGATTTGTTTTAGTACTGGGATTGCATGATATATCTTAATACTATACAACATCTTTGTGGAATTCTTAATTTATAAGTCTGTTGGACTCCATAAAAATGGAAAGGTAAGACTCTTAGGAGAAAAGGTGATTTCTTTAAAAAAATAAATCTTTTGTAACTTAAAATTCTTTTAAGTAAATAAGTACTTCTTGAAGTGTTTAATGCCTTTTAATATGAAGTTTGGGGGGTTTTTTAAGTTAAAATCTTGCTAATTTCGAATACTTAGGCATGGTAGTCAAACTCAAGAATTACTTGCATTGTTTGAAAACAGATGCTTTCAAATATATACAATAATATTATTTAACAGGAAAAAGCATTTTGATATAAGCCCTCTTAGACAAATTCCTGTAATTCCTTTGTAATTACCAATATTTATGTTCAAAACCTTTACGCCTAAATCTTTTTCTTTTAAATTGGGTTAAAAGTTGACCAGGCCGTAGTCTTTTATGCCAGCACATTTTCATTTTTTATAGTTAAGCTTGCTTGAGGTATGCTAGAACAAATTTTGGATAAGTGAGGTTTAGTTACATTAATGCTCAAAACGGTAAATATAGAAAGGAGGATACAGAAAAAAAACAGAAGGGAGAACAAATCTTGCCTTTCACTTTGCATTTAATAAGAAACAGCAATATCTTTGGTCACTAGTTTTCAGGTTGTAATCATTTTGCTGTATGTTTATGTTTTTTTGAGCTGTTTTTATTTGCTTTTCAGAATTCTAAGGATTCCCTTCTGCTGTTTGATTTTAACTCATTTTAAACCATCTCTTTCTACTCTGGGCTATTTGTAATAATGAAAAGTTGGAATAACTTACAATAGTAACTGTAAATGTGATTTTCAAAAATATTTGACAAAAACCCACAGAAATACATTTTTATATCACAATAGTTATATTCACATAAACCAAAAAAAATTTTCTAAAGTAATACTCTTACTTATTTTGTAGTCTCACATTTTGTTCTGTTCCATTTTTCCGTGCTCATTTTTACTTACTAAATTGATTGCATGAGCCCTAGGATTAGGGCCTGCAGAGAGCATATTACTAGCTGTCGGTGATTTTTTTTTCTTTAAAATGTACTTTTTGAAAAATTTCAGGATTTCAGTTCTTTTTTCTCTATTGACATATTATTTTCTTTTATTGTTTCCTCTGTTGCCTTTTTTTAAAAATAAAAATTCCAATTATAGAAACATTAACAAATACAGGCAAAGTACAGTAGAACATAATCTTACCCACCAACCAGAGACCATTAGATTAACTCACTGTTTTTCAACTGGGGTAGGCGGGTATTTGTGCCTCTCCAGGGGACACTGGGCAGTGTTTGGACACAGTTTTGATTGTCGCAGCTGGTGGTGTGGAGCTACTGGTATCTAGTAGGTTAAGACCACCAGAGATGCTGCTAAACATCAAACAGTGACCAGGACATCCCTTCCAGAACAATGATTTATCCTGCCTCAAGTGTCAGTAGTGCTGAGGTAGAGCAATCCTGGTGCATGTAAGTTAACATTATGGAATTTATAGATTTCATTTACATTAAAGATGGTTACATCTTTTTAATATAATAGTCTGGAGTATAAACTGGCTAGCCGAAATGAATCAAAGGTAGGAGGGGGGAAAAGAAAAAAAAACAGAATTATGAAAGGAGGATAAATGTGCTTGAGAGCACGTAAATAGCTGTAAAAAGCATCTCTGAATCACCGAAATTACTTTTACTCAATAAACCGTTCCTAGGGAGATAATCTATGGTCGACTTTAGCACCTAACCCACAGCAAAGCTTGTGGGATGTCACTATGTAATTTAATTTCCTCAATCACGGAATCTGTTAATGTCTGTTAAGGTAATTGAGTTTTTACCTGGAAACAATTGAATATATCCTGCAGGCAGTTAGAAAACTTTTGAATTTTCTGCTCATTTCCCATCCACCTTAGGGATTTGGTAATTTCTTAAAGGAGGACTAGTTTAAATGACCAGAATTTTGCATATATAGACTTTTATTGCATATAGACTTGTGGGAGAGGGGAGGTTCTACCCAATTAGCCATAAATAATTTACTTAGTAAAGATATTTAGAGTTTGAATATTTGAAATTCAGTGATTCCAAGAAATCTTTTATGTTTTGAAAATCCTGATTAAATTTAGGGTATTTCAAGTTATAATCCAAATGGAATATCAAGGCAAATATTATGCAATGACCCTAAAGTATGCTTAAAACTTTCTTTACAGTCTAAAAGTTACATTTACTAATTATTCTGCTTTTTTAATTTAAAAAGTACAGTTAACTGCCAGAGAAAATAATTTATCACTAATAGGTTTTTAGAACAGGGTTTATTAAGATGTAGTTAAGTTATCTCCATCATTTTAAGAAAATTTATAAAATAAGTATAGTATAAATATCAATAGCACAATTAAAAAAGACAGTAGTAGATGAGAGTAAATAATTCACAGATGAAAAAAGAAACAAATGGTTCTTTTACCAAGAGTCTAAATTAAAATATCAATTAGACTTTTGGGGTTGTTTTTTGGATTGGCAAAGATGAGAGTGACCTCCTCGTTTGCTGCTGTGAGCACTTGTATTCTGTTTTGGAGGATTACTTTGGTGATATCTATTAATGGTTAAATATGTACACCTTTGACCCGTCAGTTGCACTTCAAGGAGTTTTATGCAACAAAAAATACACAAATTCACCAAGGCACATGCTCAGTATAATATTAAGCCATCGGAATGTACACAAACATCTGTCGATGGGAAATAGGTTAAGGAAATTACAATATGGCCATGCATGAAACTGTTACCTATAAAAGAAATGCGATTGATTTCTCTGTGATGATATAGAAAAGATACTCCAGGTATATCAAGTGAGAAAAGATCTTAGAGCAGCACAGTAACTTAATGGTATTACCTCTGAAAATGTTTGAGTGCCCTTCTTTTCTAGAAGTGTAAAACAAGCATGTATTTTATACGTATTTTTATATAGATTTCGTAATTTGTAATTTTTTAAAAGAATGACAAAGTGCTCCTGTGTGAATGGAGGAGTATGCATTGTGTTGCTCAGGCAAAACTAGAGTAGAATTTGCTAAGAAAGTCAGCCCACGAAGTGAAGCACTTGTGTGCTCCTGGCCATTTTAGATACTAACCATCTGGAGCAACCTTATTGCTATTGCCGCTCATTGCTAACTTAAGGTTAAAAAAAAAAAAAAAATCACTTGGCTTTCCTAGTGCCTCACAATTGCTTGCGAAATAAGAGTGACACCATGAGCCCTGTCATCTAAAAGGTACCTTATAAAGTGCTTTCAATTCTTTTCTTTTTATTCATTGCTAAAACTAGATCTTTGTTAGTTTGGATAATCTCTGGCTCTTTGGTCTTCAGCACAAGGAATATGGCTCTGCAGTTGACAGTAAGTACTTTGCCAGAGAATTTAGTGAGGGGCAGTCAAAAGGACCACTGTATTCTAGAACGTGATGGACAAAGGACACTACTTCATAGTGCAAGGGATAAATGAAGCCCCTTTACAAGAAAAACTGGAGTAGAGCTCTAACTTGAACTTACACTTATATATTTATTTTTCATTAAATATAAATGATTTTCTCTGACTACATTGTGTACTAGAAAATCAGACTAGGTTCTCAGTTTTGGATCTGATACCACTAGTTTACTTAAGCATTTCTCATCTCCAGACTAAATTAGCCTTCAGGGTAATTGCTAGCTTACCAGTTTCCATTAGTTTTCTCAGATCGCTTTACTTTGAGTCATCAGCCTAGTATGGTGAACGTCTGGCAATTTTTAAGGTTATGGGGTTTTTTTAAAGGAACGAACATAGGTGGTTTTGAGAACAGGTGTAACTTAATTTTTCTCTGCTGTTTGTTATCCTACATTTCCCACTCTATCTGGTCCTTTTTATGGCAGGGAGGAGATCATTCTTGGTATGGAGGAAAGTCGAACATGTATGTATATTGAGAAGGAGCTTATGCAGACAGTGATGGGAGACAGGAATAGAATAGAGGGGAAAATAAATTTGGAGAGTGAATGGGAATAGAATAAAGCATTGGTCTTGGGTAAGAGTTTTCTTTTGTTATGAGGAGATAGGTAAAGCGGTAGATTTTTTTCCTCGTTAGTTGGGTGAGCAAAACAGAATGTTGTCATTTCTTGGCTTTGAGAAGCTCTATCTAGTGGAGAGCTGCTGGGGACTGAGGAAAAAGAGGAGGCAGAAAACTTGAAAATGTTAAGGGTTTGAAATAGACTTAATGGGGTGCAAATCAGTGATGAGCAAAAGGATTGGCCAGGATTGAAGGCCCATTTCAGATAGAAAATAATGCCTAATCTTTCTTTATTCAAATAATAGATCTCCAAAGAATCTGTACTAAGGGCAACTTGTAGTTTGTATTTGTGCAATACAACTGGATTAAACTTTTTTTTAATCTTTTCCTATTTTCATTCTGGCTTTATTCACACATAATCTAAATCAGTGACGTTTTAGTGTATTAAGAAGCTCAGCTTGCTGGATAGAAGGTAGTATGTCTAGTTCTGCACAGACTTTACTCTCGCCCTCTCTTATTCTTAATATAATTATTCCATGACCCATAAAATGTAGTGGTGGTATGAGGGCCCGGAATACTGGAGTTATATTTAATCCACCATAATAGTTTCTTTGTATATAAGAAAAAAAATAACTTGGTTAATTATGGGCATATCTATCATTTAAAAATTGACCATAAATGTTAAGTTGTCATTAAGGCATTTATTTATAGCATAACTTTTTCGGACCCTAACAGTCTAAACCGGAAAGTTATTTAAAACATGTCATAGCAACTTAGTGGTAAAAGAATATTTATTTTTGTGCATTTTACGTTTTCTTCTTGAACGCTGTTTTTGCAATAAAGAGGGTTTTCTCCTTATGGAGACTATTATTCACAATTGATGAATGCTAATTTCTTAAGTACAATAATCTGGGTCATTGGCTCTAAAGAATAGTTTGGTTTTTCATCAACCCTTTCCTGTCCTAAATGTAATAAAAGGTCTTTCACCCTCGAAAAGTTTTCCTAAAGAATTGCTTGTTCTTTCTTTCATAGTAACTCTTCTCTGTGGAGGAATGGCTGTGTACTCAGCCCTATATGGGGAACTACTTTTTCTTTAAATGGACATAAGCTCTCCATGGTTGGTTTTTACATGGTATGCTATAAAATTAAGAGATAAAAAGATTAAAAGCTATAATATAAAGACTCAAAGAATTGGTATTATTTAGATGAAAGGTATTTTGACAGACTTAAACTTTTCTTATTCTTTCTCCAGAAAACAGAGAATGCATATCCCAGCAAGAGTTTCATGGGGTGTAAGAAAGCATACTAGAATACGTGCTGGAGTACTGACATGCAACAAAATGTAGTAGGATATATAACTCAGTTCGCAACTATAATTTCTTCAAGTTTGTTATTTATATTTTAGCATTATCTGAAGTTTAATTACATTAAGTCCCAAAGAATAGTCCCAATTATTTCATTTAACTGATATTTTCTTATGGAAGTTTGCTCTCGTAATGATCCATCATTTATAGTTTTACATAGAGAATATTGAAAGAGGTTCATTGACAAAAAAGCATTATTAAATACTGTGACTCACTAATGCCATCGATACAGATATAGAATTCCCCTACCAAAACGAGAGCTTATATAAGAAAACGAACCATTTGGGCGTTCAATTTATTATTAATATTATTTTAACTTCTTCATTCTGCTATATTCTGAGTGGGGGAAAAAAGGCAATTAGCTCTTTAAACTGTTTAAGAACTATCTGAGGATTAAAATTTAACTGGCTTTTCTCCTCAGATCCTTTTATATTTAATGGTTATTATATAAGGGATGTTACATATTTTTTTGGAACCGTTTACATGACTGTGTAGCCTACCATTTCAGTGTCAAGCTGAATAAATATTGAAATGAGGGTACTTGAAAAGCACTCAAATAAGTGGTTTAAAACTTTTGAGTCATAAGCCTTTCGGTGGGGATGTAATCCCTTTTGTGAGAGTCTGAAGGGCTATGGGCCCGCTCCTCAGGAAAATCAGTACATGATTTTGCCTCTAGTTTCAGGGGGTTCTTGGAGTCCCTAGAAATCCATCTCTGGACACTTAACAAATCTGTTTGGAGAGTTCTTTCAAATCTATCTTGAGGATTATTTAAAAAATAATATCCTTAGTCTCAGAGACATAGTCTCTGGATTTCTTTTTAAGCTAAGTGAACAGTTCAAAAACTTCCATTGCTACTTGCTAAATACTAAATAGGTGACTACTTTCCCCTTTTTCTTGGGATTTTCCTTTAGGATATGTGAGTTTATGGTCACCCTCGGATGTAACAATTGTCATTAAGGGATTAAATTCCTTTACTTCGTGTAGTAAAATCCTGATGAACTTGAACACTGGTGGGAGAAGGGAGCATTCTAGTTGAATTTTCAGTTAACTCTGTTGACCAGATGACGTGTATTATCAGTAAATACAGTGCTTTAAGATTCTGTAGGATGTAGGTCGTTTCGACGATCATTATACACAGTAAAGTTAGTAAAAGTTGAATCTGAACTCCCGGTCAGTTTAGAAGTTAAATACTCAGCCATAAACCAAAGAACAAAAAACAAACATTTTAAGTTTCACTTGTTTACTGTGTACTAAACATTCTAGAAATCCGATTGTCTATGTCAGCGTGTATACTGTGTGTAAGAACATGTGCATTTCTTTTGTAGCCACGTCATGAATATTTTAATGTCCCCGTGTACTAAATGACTCCTCATCGTGTGTGCAGAATTTCACAGAGGAAATAGAGAGCTGATATACTTATGAAAGAAAATATCCTCAGCTTGGTGACTATCTTGTGTAATAACAATAGAACATTTCAGAACCAATACCTTTACAATTGTAATTTTTTTCCTGTTCCTATTCCTCTTTTCTGTTTCATTTTCATTCTGTATGTGATCTTGATATAGCTTATTCCTGCTTACAACTGGTTTGATTTCTTCTTGAAAAAATATGACCTGTGAATGTTTTGAGTAATATTTCATCTTAAACACATCCATGTTATCATTTGCACACCACCTGATAATCCTGTAAGAGGAAAACCTAGCAACTGTTACATGTTTACCAAAGAAAATACAGCTGAAATGCTAGGTCTAAATAAGCAGTGCGGTAATACATAGTGTGGTTTGGTCTTCAGATGTTAAAGAAAAAAAATAAAACTATATTTAGTGTGACTATATTACAGTCTACGTGAGCTATTGTGTTCTAATGTATCACGTAAAAGTGTATTTTGGAATACAAGAAAGTAAAACCTGTACTGTTATATTTAAGGTAAAACATTCGGTTTTTAAGAAATTTGTAATACCATATTTATTGAATCACATTTGTGCTATATAATATCAGATAATCCCTTTAAGAACTATCTAGAAAGCTATGTCAGAAAATCTCATCTGCAATATCTGTTATTCAATAGAACCCTTTCAAAGTATTAATACTGTATTTATATAGTCAGAGTTCTAATGCTTAGTTTAAATACTTATATTTTACTAGTTATGGTTTTATAATATATTGTCCTTTAAAATACTTAATGATTTGTTAACTATGGTTTTATATTTTCGAATATTAAAACCTTTAATATTGATCATTATTGTGTATACTTCTAATAAAACATGCAACATATTATAAAAGGAAAAGATAATTCATTGTTTGTATCTAGAGAGTTTAAAATTTAAAGCCTGAGTTAAGTAAGCTGTCATTAAACAGTAAATTCAAAAGATGCTCAGACTGGTTTATCACTGAAAGAAGACCTATGAAAATGTGTTAGGCAGATATGCAGATCAGTTCTTCCATTCTTAACCATTCTTGCTGTACTGCATTACATTTGAAGCCCCTTGATGGGCTATCATGAGAAATGGTAGCATTATACATTGAAAGCATTGGGAAACGTTGGTTTTTCATTTCCATTTTTTCCCTCCATGCCTCCCGCTGCCCTGCAATTTATTATCTGGTTTTAATGCTGCATAAATATGCATTGTCTCATGCCTGTTTGCTTTGGATGCAGTGTGCTGAGCTGTAACAAGATGTTGCTTCTTTTGTTACCTGTATACAGCTGCTCGCTTTAAATTAGTAAATTCTGAAACGGCTTTCCTTGCATGTCTAAAATAAAAATATTGCATGTACTTTGTCTCATGTGAATGACTTTTCTTCTCCATCCCTTTTGCTAATGCATTTTACGTTTAGTTTTTCCAGGTAATTTTTTAAAATCATGGTCAAAAACTCTTAACAGTATTTACGAGCTTAACCATTTTTAAGTGTTACAGTTCAGTAGTCTACGTTAAGCATCTTTACATTGTTGTGCAACAGATAGATCTCCAGAAATTTTTCATCTTGCAAAACCGAAACTCCATACCCAATAAACAACTCCCCGTTTCCCCTGCTCCTCAGCCCTTGGTAACCACCATTTTACTTTCAATGCTTCTGTGAATTTGACTCTTGTCAGTAATAGTTTTTCTAGCTAATTTTGAGCTACAATTTTAGTGTGAACATGTGCAAATTACATTTTATAAATGCAATTGGGGGGAAAAAAACTTAATGTACTACTTGTACAAATCTCAAAGGAATAAAATGTGTAAACGATTCTTTGAAATTAGGCCTTTTAGAAAGGACAGATATTTTAAATAATGCATATTTGATCAGCAACATGGTTCTTTTCGAGAGATGCTATATATAAGATTGCAGGCAGTGAGCACATCAGGGAAATCTGACCAGGGAATAGGATGAGGGACATTTTTACATGGGTTAGCTAAGAATATTAGCTGTATAGAACTCAATGTAGACATCCTTTTAATACATTAAAGATTGTACGATATTTTATGGAAATGATTATTTTTAAGTGGCTTCACTCGGCTTCAACAAACCAACACTCGCTACTCCTAATCACGTCATCGACCACCACCACCCCATTTTGCCCTGTTATTTCAGTGCAAGCCCTAGACATCCTATCTTCACCTTTAACGCTAAAGTGTGTATCCCTAAGAGGGAGGAACCACACCCCAAATGAACAGTAATTCCTAATACCTTCTCTTTGGTTCAATTTTGCCTAATTGAAAAATGCAGTTTTAAAATCAGTTTTTTAGAACCAGGTTCCAAACAAGGCTCACATTGGATCTGGTTGATGTCTCTTAATTTTAAACAGCTCTTTTCTCCCCCCTGCCATTGCCTGAAAAATAACCTTTTTCACTCAAGCTGATTTTTACCCATTTTTCATCAATACGGAAACATAATAAAAGGTCATCCATCATATGAACTTTATAGAGAGCTGGTTTATAGTGCTTCATTTAGTATTAAATGCTAAATACGTTCATTTGGATTTCAACTGTAACATCAGCTAACAGATTTTTGAGCACTTTCTGATTCGGGCACTAAAAGCTTTATCTTCCTAATATTTACATGTGAAGGTAAGTACTATGATCCTTGTTTTCCAAATAACAGACCATAGAGTAAGTTATTTAAGATTATTCCGTGTTATGCTTTACATACAATTAAACAATGTATGTATGTATTATTTTTGTATTTATGGTTTAATATAATTTCCCTTTTCCTTGTTTTGTGCTGTACCACCATCAGGATGCAAAAGTAAGTTATTATCGGATACTAAAAATTCTATTCCTCCATTAAAGTATACTGTGCCTTGTAATTACAAAATTGTTGCTATTAGCACCAGAAATTTGACTTACTTGGTCTTTTTTATTGCAATGTGCAAATCAGCTACTATGGGAAATTTTTAAGTAGTTTTTTTCCAGGTATCCTGCTTTGTCTTCCTTTGACGTTTAAAAATGAGTATTGGTTGTTACATAGGACTAAAATGCTTTTGTCCCAGAGCATTCTTTCTGTATTTCCTCCACCAAAGCCATTAGTTGCCCTGGGGAGGTCTGGGGAGGTGAGTTTCTGAAGCTGCTGGAGACAGTTACATCAAAAACTGAGTAAAAACTCAGAGGAAGACATTTCTATAAATACATGTGATCACCCCCCCCCCCCCCCAAAAGCATGGGCAACAAAATTATGTGAAGAATTGAGAGAACTCGGGGGTTTTCCTGCTTTTCATTTAGGGGAGGTTTTGAATTTTAACACTTAAGATAACTTACCTTTCCTGTAGATAATTCGGTAGAAATGCTCTCTCAAATTGCTGGTGGGTTTGGCTGCTTTTTGTGTTACAGCAATGGTGCCCACCCAGCCCACTGGTAGGTAATCAATAGGTATTTAATGCATGCCGAAAACACCCTGTGGTCTCTTAGTAGTAGAATGTGCTCGTACCACTGAATTGCTTGTGTTTTCCGAATCTTGCTCGTCCTGTGTCAGTTTCACATGCCGAGGCCACCCTGGATCTGCTTACCAGAGTCTCACATTTCCCTCCACAGGAAGCCGAAACCCCACGTAGTGTTCTTGAAGAAATTGGACTGACATAACTCTCCTCCCTTGTTGACGACTTCTTGTGGCATTTTCACACACTGTAGATGGTCACTGCCTTCATGTCCATGTTAGCTAATGGTGTAAGATGACGTCTTGTCAGTATTACTGTTTTTGCTCAGCTGCTTCATTCAGGGCTACACAATTTTTTTTAAAGGGAACTTTGGTTAATCAGTTGATGACTTAAGGGGCTTAAATATGAATTACAATCATGTAGAAAAAGGGACCTGGATATTTTAAGGTTTACAGATCTGTTTTAATATAATGTATATATATGAAAATGACACAATCAGGCGATATACATTTATTAATTAGTCTTTGGCAAAGGAAACTTAAGAAACCAAAGACTAGTGCACTTCAGTATATATGAAAAGAAAGGGAATTGACAGATCACGTATCAAACGAATGAAAATTTAACTGTTGAAACAAAAAGAAATTTATACCAAAGACCCTTATCGGAAACTACATACCTTAAAGGGAATGAATACACATATGACTAAATTGGAATTATGCTGTTTAACACTAAATTTCTTAGCCATTCCAAACCTGGGACAAGGGAGACTCATAATCGTGAGCATGTTATTTTTAAGGCAAAGGAACATTTGACTCCTGAGGTAAAACTCTGTGGCCATAATCATCTAGTCACTTAGTTGGATTGTTTCTGATGTCCCCAAATCAAATGGAAATGTTGACTTCCCAGGACTTCTTCCCGACAGCGTCTGACTAAAATGTGTTCCTGTCTTCACCAGGTGTTGGCTAAGCCGTTTAAAGCACCAATATTCTTTCTGGGATGCTTGTTACAGCCAAATTTATTTTGCTCTCCCCTGTGGCTGCCCTCCACTTAGAAGTGCTACAAACCTTAGGGCAGCTTTCTGCCCTTCCACGGCACTGCTTAGTTATCAGAGATCTTATAAAAATAAAAACAGACACCACCTTCCATATAAAAGTGCTAGCTGAATGAAGGAAAATGGCATCAGTGGGCCCTGTATTTTTAAAAGCTGTTTCAACGTCACTTTTATACATACTTCTACATATATGTCTTGACAGTTTACACTTTCATTTGTATCTGCTGGGCTGGATTAAGCTTTGTTGTGATTGTGACCAATATTCAGGCCACGTGTGCACTGTCTTATCGCATTGCCAATTAACTGTAATAAATGCTCACCGTACACCACTGTAATGTGTTTCTCTTTCCAAAAGTTGTCAGCAACTCTGTGGAGAGCTGCTGAAGGAAAATTTTTAAGTTTATTTTTTTTTTTTTTCAGTAAAATGTTGAAAATTCACCTCCACTTGAATGTGGTTGTTAAAAGCACACACAAGATAAATGGCAGATTTAAGGAGTCTTCATATATTTCAAGCCCATTACAAAAATAATGCGAGTTCCATGCTACCGAGAGTTTATCCACACATTTTCAATCAATAAATGCCGCTTAAAAACCTTGATGCACTTGACTTCTACTTTCTGAATGAGCAACTCAGATCACTCCAGGTAATCAAAGGTATTATGCATCACCTGGAAACCTCCCCACACTCCCCCCTATGAACTGGAAGGTGCCAGCACACTCACCCACGTGACCGACATGTGCCAACTACTGCCTCGTGTAAGCAGCAAATCAAAGCTTAGTTATGGAACCTATTGGCTGCAGATGAGAAGTGTTACATACTAAAATGAGGATATTTAAGAACGGGACAACTATCATCAAATTAAGTTGCTAGCTAGTCTGCTAAGAAAAACAGTTACTTGTAGACTTAAAGAGCCTCCAATGCACTGCTATTGACTCACTGAACAGGACTGTGGGCTTCTGCTTACAATGTAGACTTGGAATTTTTTAAATCATAAATAGTAACCAGGTTATAAGTTTAAAGAAACATTAATAAATTTAAGTTCAAGATGGATGTTTATCAGGATAATGAACCAGTCAAAGCTGCTCTTCCCCTCCCCTCCCCTCCATAACATCCTGCCTGTTAACACTTGGGAAAGTCATTAACATCTCATCATTATCTTGAGCACAAGCTGGTGTTTATCCTCCATTATTTTTTCCCTCAATGATCTATTAAAGACTTCTCAGCTTTGAATACCACATTTAATTGTATCTTGGCCGTATTTAGGAAAGTATTGAAAAACATTGAATTTAGTAATAAGTATTCAGCATTAGTGAATCTGGTAGATAATTACAGAAAATTCTCATTTTCAGTCTGGAACAAATCAATTTTCAAATGGAATGTATTCTGGACCACAGAATACATTTGCCTTTTGTAGAGACTACAGATTAAAGCACTCCCATTTTCAGCAGTTATCACTCAGAACTCCCAATCTGAAGCTTTTCCAAGCTATTCCTATTCCATTTCTGTTAACTTCACTGTTTTGTGTAGACCTAAGTCCTTATTTTCAAATCTCAAGTTGTCGACTGCCACACTGTAAAATGCAAGATCCCAAGTATGTCAATGGAAAGGTTACTTAGAAAATTAAAAATTTATGAGGAAGCATGAAAGTATCTTTTATGATCTGAAATCTAATAATATTGTCTAGCTTTTTATAGAATGTTCTGACCATTTTTTTTTCACCAGAATTGCTGCCACGCTAGACATATTCAATAGCAATAACCCTAATTTTCCTGAAAATGACATAAAATTTACACCTATATAAGGAACTCTCCAACACATAAAAAAGATGAACACCTCTAACTCAGGAGGGAGTGCAAAAATGGGGTAGTAAGGAGGGGGAAAATTGGTGACCCTTTAATACTTGAAAACTGAGTAAATTTTAAAATAAAAAAGACTGCCCAGGTATTGTATGTAGAAAAACCCGATAGATTAATAAAGCGCAACCAACCAAATTTATTGGCTATTAAATACAGAAAAAAGTGTTTGGCTCAGCCGGTATGTACAGAAACGAGCAGTTAAATGCATAAAATTTACCAAACTGGCAAAGAGCAAAGTAACTTGAGGTGTGGGAAAACTAAAATGTGTGATTGATAACGTTTTTGTGGAGGGCAATTTGGAAATACTTCAGTATTTATATATCCTGATATATTTTATGCTAAAGAAATGTACGAAAGTATAAGGAAATCCACCACAGGATTGTTTATAGCACAGGATTCTTTAATAGTGCAAAACTTATAACTTAAAAATCCAACAATAGGGACATGGCTGAAGAAACTGCTTCACGCTATGCCATGAGTAAAAATAACATTAAGAATAGGGCTTGATGAAAATACGACAGTGTTTGAACTGAAAGAAAGCATATTCAACTGCAGCCATATGTGAACTTCATGTGGAAAAAAGTGCACACCCAAAACAGTAGAAAACAGAGACTAGGGTAATGCTCCAGTGTTGACCGGTTATCTTAAGGATTGTGATTACAAGTAATTTTCAAGTTATTTGTACATTTTAGGTTTCCTAAATACAGCAATTATAGCAGAATCAGAGCATTTTTCAATAGGGTTCCAGGTTCCAGGGCATTCTGCCAGACCTGCGAACCCACGTGGGCTCAGAGCACGCGAGCCAGGTGGGTACTGGCCACAATAAATAAGATGTAGAACCGTGTAAAACCGCAGTCGGTTTATTTGGACTTGGAAGTCAGAACAGTTCTGTCCCTGCTAGCTGACCTCCTCCCGCCGCGACTCCTGGACCGGGAGGAGCTGCGGCTGCCCCGGCGGCCCCGGCTGCGGTCCCTTTTTCTTCCCCTGCTGCGGGAGCTGTGCCTCTCCCGGCTTCTCGACGTGCGCTGGTGAGATTTCCTGCCCCTGTGGCTGCCTCTCCTTTTCCTCTCCGCTTCCCCATTCCTTTTGTAGGAGCGGGGCGGGCTAGGGCTTCTCCGCCGCCGGGCCCTGCCGTGGTACTCGTCGTGGTGGCCCAGCCTCTCTCTCCTCTCGGAGTTCTTGCCAGTCCGCTCTGGAGACAGGTAGATGTCGCGGTTAGCCTCCCAGAACTCATTGTTGGGGTTTCTGAACACGTGAAGGAAGTTGCAGTGTTTCCCTCTCGGGCACTGTTGTATCTCAAACAAACCTGCGACGAAACAGCGAGGAAGTTAGCACTTACTGCTGGCACTCAATCGTTCTTAGAAGGTACGTCTCCGATGCTCGCGTGTGACAGAACTGTTTTCTCCTGTGTATTATTTAAAAGAGGACTGCGTAAATTGATGGCACAGTTTT
Source organism: Rousettus aegyptiacus (assembly GCF_014176215.1). Lineage (NCBI taxonomy): Eukaryota > Metazoa > Chordata > Mammalia > Chiroptera > Pteropodidae > Rousettus > Rousettus aegyptiacus. The sequence goes on along the minus strand of NW_023416312.1, from coordinate 4,433,582 downwards.
GGTTCTCAGAATTTCAAATATATTCAAATGCTCTAACAAACAGCACTGTGAGAAGTAAGAAATCAGGAGTTTCAATTAACCAGAATATCCTGTTCCTCTACCGGATTATGGTGTGGCGTGCAATCAAACAAATGGGGACCACATAATTTTTTCTAGGGTTTCACCATCCCACTCATTGACAGTGTGCGTCCCTAATCAACACTGAAGAACCAGCCCTTGGAGACTCTGTGGCATCGTGCTTTCGGGACATCAATTCATTTTTTTAACAGCAGTAAATTCCCAAAATATGTAAAACAGTTAAAAGTGAAATACCTCCATTCCGCACACTATACACAAAGTGAAAATGGATCAGAGTGCTAAATGTAAGACATGAAATGATACCACTGAATCAAACATACAAGCAAAATCGTCACATCGAGCTAAGCAATGCATCCTTAGATGGCACCAAAGGCACAAAAAAAAAAAAAAAAAAAGACAAACGTGATTTCATCAAAATTTTAAACTTTCATGCTTCAAAGGATAACAACGAGATGAAGACAACCCCATAAAATGGGAGAAAATATTTGCAAATCACGATGAGATTTAACTGCATAACATATTAAGAACTCTTACAACCCAGTAACAAAAAGACATAAGCTAGTTAAAAATGGGCAAAGTATCCGAATAGACATCTCTCTGAAGAACATACAGAAACGGCCAATAATAAGGACACGAAAAAATGCTCAACACCATTAATTACTAGAGAAAATAACCAAACCGTTATTTAAAAAAACAAGTGACGATCCCGTCTGATCCTGGAAGCTAAGCAGGGTCAGGCTTGGTTAGTACTTGGATGGGAGACCACCTAGGAATCCCAGGTGCTACAGGCGTAAAAAAATAGAATAAAATAAAATAAAAAATAAGGGACCGTAAGCTGACAAGGTCCTTGCAATCTGCGAGGTCAACCAAGGGTTGCCTCGCCTAAAAAAATAATAATAATTAAAAAATGATAAAAAAATAATAAAACAAGTGAAAAAGCCTCTTGCTTTGGGGGAGTCAAAGTCACACTCACAAGCAACTCATCGAAATCACAATGGATTCCCAGGAACTGACAAAAGTAACTGCCTTTATGGAGAAAACAGTTCCATTCCTTTCAGTCCCTGAGCATTTAAACTTAAGGAATAATGGTTCTTCCGGTTCTCCGAAGCAAAGAATTCTAAACTTCTTTTCCTTCCTTCAATAAATACTTTTAACTGATAGCATCCAATAAGACCAGGTGGTCAAAGATTCCGACGTATAAAGTACAGATTTTTAAGTAAGAGGTTTTAAGCAAGCAAGTAGAATACAAGAGTCAGGGAAGGGCTCCATCCCTTCGCTTCCAGGTACCTCAGCAACAGTCTGGCTGCGCTCAGCTGACAGAAATGAAAAAAGAACGAGGCCATCAAAACACCGCTACAGTCGGTGTGGCTGAACGCACCCTCACCACAGCCTGCGGCTCCGACCAATCTCTACCACACGGAAGCATATATTTCAAGGAAGGCAGGGAACGCTAGAGGTGGCAAAGATGACCAAAGATTCGTTAGAGATAATCACTGGGGAAAAAACATAGCTCAATGAGGGGAGCCCATGAATAACAAACACCTCTGAACCCGCAATAGGGAAAAGGTGGCTTCCCAGACACGACTTCTCCGGCTTCCCGAAGTGTCAGATACAGGGCCCTGGACGGAGGCTGAGAAGGCTGGAATTCCGGCCCCAGCCCTGTCACCAGTACGCTGTGACAGTCACCACATGCATAAAGCGATCCACAAGGTCTGTTACAGATCTAAAATGTGGCGTCCCTTATAAAATGACCTGAGCTCATCGACCGTGTGAGGTCAAAGCTATGCTTCACCCCTTTAAAAGGTGGTTTCCCCCTAAGAATGCGCCTTTACATAGCAGTGGAACAACTGGGGGGGGATCGCGCTGTATTTTACCACAGATGGCCATTTTCCAGCGGGTCACCGGGCAGAATTCGCACTGGAGCTGGCGTCCTGCGTACCACCGGCCGTTGAACAGAGAGCGCGCCGCCTGGCATTCTTCTTCCCTATAAACCACAAATCAAAGGCTGCACTTTACAGTAACGTCCTACGATGCCGATGAACCCTGCTGTTAATTAACCCCCTTATTAGTTTCCTGTAGGGCCACCAAGCTGACCGCTTTTGTGCTCGAAATCCATTCAGGAACCCCTTTCACTAGCTCTCTGAGAGGTTTGCTGCATGGAAATGGACTCGAGTCAAAGCTTCCTAAACCAAAAGATTGGCCCATGGAAAATGCAGAAGTGCCTTCCGTGGTCAGAGCCTGCTCCTTCTGGGCTGGGACTGCTGCTCTCCTTATTACGATGGCTAATTAACCCATTAGCCATGGCGCGGCCCAGGCAAACAGCGAAACGAGCGGCAGCGATACGACGGCTGCATGCTGACCTCGCGTGGGCTTCGATTCCTGGCGCTTTCAATTTATACTTTCCTATTCTCTAGTTATCCCTTGTCGGTATGCATTTATTATTCGGTAATTTAATTATTAAAGTTATATTAGTAAAAATGTAACTATATTGCAAAAGATTCAAAACTCTAAAAGTATACAAAGATGGAAATACGAATAAATGTATTATTTTCAAATCCCTCCTATATTTCCAGATCACCTCTAAATATTTACATTTTTAAAAAATACCATGCACATGAAACCTATGTTTTCAGTGTAAAAATCCCAGATGTCCACAACATTATACTGTAACAGGATGTGAAGATACTTTATGTTCAGAATACTTACGACTGATATTGAACATAAACATTGCCCCGCAGATGAGGTTCCATGTTGCAGCTGACCTAAGGAGCAAGGAAGAATTCCATCACTAAAAGAACAAATCAAAAAAACCTAAGGGAAAGAATCCCTTCAGTCACCAAGGCACTCTGCCCGGCCCACACTACCAAAAGTAATCAATTCAAGATTCCAAAATCGAGACACAACCCACTCTCCTCACATTTAAGGCATATTTCAGACCGGAACGGTGGTAGAGGCCCCAGTTATCCGATCCCTGTTGGTCCAGATTTTTTTTTTTGTTCCATAGATATGAAATGTTTCACATATACATGAAAATATAGAGACCAGAAGTCAGCCTATCTATACAGCACCCAGATTTAACACTAACATTTTCTTTTTGACTGAGAATGTTTAAATGCATACACGTTGATGTTAAAAGCCCTTCCGGTCTATTCTCCCTCCTCCATCACATACATGAGCACTATCCTGAGGCTGGGTGTATCCCTCACATTCCGACACAAACATCCACCGCCACATACACACGAAAGGCTCACACACATGTATCATATGCATTCCACAAAATACACACGTGTTACGTAGAGAGACATAAAATGCACGTCTATTATGTATGTATGGGTATACACATATTTATGTATACACACACAAAGAAGCACGTACATACATGTAAACTATGTATACTCATTGCTTTGTACACTTTAAAATTTTATATAAATAGTACTTATTCACATTCTTTTTTCAAGATGTAATCCTATAAACTTAATGATTCACTTTACTATATACTGGATATGGCAAATTATCAGATGAATTTATCCAGTCCTCTAGTGACAAGACAGCCAAGGCGCTCCCAATGTTTCATCATAAGCATTATGGGTCCACGGATCTCGCTGGTGTGCAGAGCCACAAGCGGGTGACACCCATCACCTTCAAGTTCTCTACATACTGACAAACTGCCCTCCGAAGTGGCTTTACTAATTCATACGTCCTCCCCTACTCTTGGCATTAAGAAAATTTATTTATTTTTTTTTACCTGATAGGTATAACTATATCTCATTTTAATATGCACCGTTCTTATTACTTGTCAGGTTGAATAGTTAATGATTTGCCTTCAAAAGACACATCTGATTTGATTACATATAATGGTATAAAAAAGTCCTCAAATATTCATACTAATGTTTGGCTTTTGTTTTCAAAATAAACATTTTACAAAATTTATTCCAGATTATTTTGTATTAGAGCATCCAAAAACAGGCAGGATCCATAATGACAATGGATACCACCAGTCTCAGAAGCAGGACCACAGGGCCTTGGGAGGCCACATCAGCCAGTGGTTCCCAAGGACCTGTTAGCTTTTCATGATAAATATAACGTTTTGAAAATTTTCCTGCTAAAAATTTACTTAACAGCTTTCCATTTACAACTGCCAATGTGATTAGCATGAGTGTGGCAGAGACTTCTCAACAAAAGAAAAAAATTCGCGCAGTTAGGGGGTGGCCTGTGGCAGGTAATGGTGTCATTCCCCTACCCAGCCCAAAGTACAGAAAGCGGCTCCACCGTGGCCTTCACGAAGCAGGACAATGCAGGGACGCCCGAGGGGAACCATGGATGTTGTCCAATCCCCTTACTTTTGGGATGAAGAAAAGGCACAAAGAGGTAAGGTGACATGTTCGAGAAAGCAGGCCTAGGCAAAGCGCGCTAATGTGGCGCCGTGTTACGTGTGGCCAGGCGCTTCTGCTTTCGTGTTTATTGCCTGTGCTGACCAGTGTGAAGACAGGAATGCATACACAATAGAAGTAAAAGGCAAAGGAGAAAGAAAAAATTTTAAAAATCTTAAAAGCAGTAGAAAGAAGTATAACCTTGCGTTTCATGAGTGCTCTGTTCCTTGGCCGTTCCAACTTCCTGTCCTTTCCAACCAGCAGGAAAAATCTCACGGATTTACTCGTAGCTTTTTCCAAATCACGAGACATTTCCCCACACTAATGTAACAGAATCATTCAGGTTTGGATCTGATCAAATCACAAGGCAAGAGGCTTCACTGTGACAGAATTCAACCACTGGGTCCCGGCACCAGTGGCTATTACATCTGACTTCACTCTTGCATCAAGGAAGGTGCTAGAATAATTCTGTGTGATCTGAATGCCTCTTTTTTGCCCTATAGCTGCATCACAAACCATAACTGTGGGAACACTATGCTCAGTATTGTTAAGTATCCATTGAATAAAAATAATGTAAAAAAAAAAAAAAGGAATCAAGATTTACATCGTGGGGTAGCCCCAGAAGAAACCTGCACCCAGGGTGGCAGCTACAAGCTGGTACTGCCAACGCAATGCGACGAGAACGCAACAGCAAACTCGGTAACGGCGGACGTTATGTGACTGCGTTCACTGCCTGCGGGGGCAGGGAGCGCGCCTCCATCGCACAGGGATCGCAGGCGGCCTCTGCTGAGTGCTGGGCCGGCTACCTGCACGGCCTGCCACCGACGATTCATCGGCTGGGAAAGCTGGACCGCAAAGGTACTGAAGAGGTGCAGAGCCTTCCCACCTGGCGGGGACTGCCATGCTCGCACACGGTTTCGTGTACTGCGAGGAGGACGTGACAGTCAACGGGCCCGGCACGGACCGCTGCGCACGGCCCCCTCCCCCCCGCACCCAGCCCGGGTAGGCACCCGAGAGCGAGCTGAGCCGGCCCTCCTCCGCGCGCACCTTGAACTGGACCACCTTCCCCACGTTCCTGAACTCCGGGAGCACGTCCTCGTAGAAGTCCAGGAACTGCTGGTAGGTCTCCTCCTCGCTGTACTCCAGGCTGGCGTCAGGGTCATAGTCGTCCCTTCTGCACTGCTCCATTCCAAACGTTGTAAACATGCTTCTGATAAGAAGGGTGGGACTCGACGTCGGGAAATTGTGTTTACGTGAACACCTGCACGTGAAAGAGACGCTTCGATTCAGTGGTCTGACGGTCGGCAATGCCACGTAAAGTGCTTGCTTTAGACTGAGACAGACGTTCAAGTAGCTTGGCTGTTTCAACTTCACTGTAAGAATAAAACCCATTCAGACATGAAATTTCAACACTGAAGAAAACTGTTCTAAGATTGGCCAATATTTTATTGACTCTCATTAAAATGTAAAATTGGAAATTATTTCCAAGTTCACATGCAGCTAAGCTGCCTTCTGATGAAGTTCAGGAAGCCTTCCACATGTGAAAGCAGAGGGGAAAAGAAGGTCAGCTGGTGTGACGAACTGCGGTGACGGGCACACAGATACCCTATGTGAGAATCGGGGGAAAGGTAGGAACAATGCAATCCTGGTTCTGCCATCTTCGACTAACTTGATGCTTAGAGAGGATGATCTGTTTCCAGCTAATAGAGTATCTCAATCTCGTATATGTACAGCGTTTCATAGTTTTCATGACATTTTTATATTTTTTCTCCTGATCCTTGCAGTCTGTTAGGACAGTCGGGGCTAGTATTATCCCCACTGTGCAAAGAAGGAAGCGGAGGCCCTAGAGAAGCACGCTTATCCAAGTCGCATGGCTGGTTAGAGGACCCAAGGCATCTGAGTTAACCTACAGTGTACTACCTGTTCATTACATATGATATGATAAATGTAATTAATATTTACATAAATGGAGGTTAACCATTATGAAAAACAATTTTCTTTTCATAGTGTAAACTGGACCAGGCTCTTTCTAAGTAATTTTAAAAAATCTTTTCTATGAGTTTATTTTCTTATTTACTTCCTTCTAAAATGAAATGAGAAAAAAATGTAGTTCAAGATCCCGAAATATCACAATTTTCCTGATTAACTTTCTTGTTAAAAACATGATTAGGACAAAAATTTTAGGGGAAAAAAAAATACCCCAGAATTTAGGAAGAAAAAAAGTGAAAATTAGGCAAGTGTTGGAAAAAACAATGGCCCTGAAATGACTAAATGTTTAACTCATACTCATTTTCCATGTCCATAATATATATCTGTGCACCTGGTGGGATAATGCATACAAAATGCCCAGCTCGGAAATGTACAGTGCTCATTAACGTGAAACGTTTGATTTTCCAAAGGACCCTCCTAGATTTTTCAGTTGGAGACCTTGTGATGAGATCCGTCTTCCCAAGTTCACCTACCAACAGCAGAGAGAGAAAGGATTCGACCTGGCTGGTAGTGCTTGTGGTGAATCAGAATTTTACAAGTGTGAAGCACATGCAGAATTAAACCAGAAACCAATTAAACAACGTTAAAATTATGCTCACAGGCTTATGCTCTCTGAAGGAACTTGGCTCTAGTTCCCAGGGTGTCAAATGAGCATTTGTGAGAGTTTCGAAACAGAGCCAGTCCTCATTTAGGGAAAATCCCCGCTTGGCGTGGAGACAGGCCATACAATCCGAGTGTATTCAAGGCCAGTCTTACAGCCCCTACTGAAAAGTCAGCTAAGATGAGAGACGCTTGGGAAGGCAGTCGAAAGCTGTGGTACCAAGCCTATGTGATTCTCAGAATCGCCTGGGGAGAACTGAGATTTCTCAGGTCCTGCCCCAGGCCATCTGTTCACACCTCAAGTACTAACCAGGCCCGACCCTCGGGAACAATACTTTCAAAGTAACTCCCCACCTGGTCCTGGAGGTCAGCCATGTTTGGGAACCCCTGGTTTAGGACATGCTATTTACTCATTAGATACTTAAATCAAGCGAGACTGCCACGAAATCTCATAAACATTACCTTAGCCCAGGGACAAGCCAGTAAATGGTGTGGGTCTCCAAATGTCCCCTCAGGTACAGCTAGCTGACTAGGCCACTTTTTCTTTCTTGGGAGCACTCCAGGTACCCGCCATCATTGTCCTCATATGTATGTTGCAGTTAGGCTGCAACCATTTATTGAAGGCCTCTGTAAGACACAGTATCCTGAAAATTATGTCCCAACTATTAATAAAACATTTACTGAAGTTACTGTCTGCCTTCCTACTCAATGTCTTTATACAGTACTTCATGGGAGAACTGTTTCAAATCTGATGCCAGGAAGAGCTCTGTCTTCCCAGAGATCTCGCACATTCTTCCTTTTCTGTAAGAACTACATAGCTCATCAGCTGTTGGGATGTATTAAAATCAAGGGCCTAGTCAGCTAGTTGTACCTGAGGGGACATTTGGAGACCCACACCATTTGCTGGCTTGTCCCTGGGCTAAGGTAATGTTTATGAGATTTTGTGGCAGTCTTGCTTGATTTAAGTATCTAAGTAATGAATAAATAGCACGTCCTAGAATTAAACTCTAATAATTACAAAAACAAAACCAAAAAAATGCTTAGGCTGTGGAAGTGTTTATCTGATGATGTGACAAAGCCCAACAGAAGAGCTGCATGATCTGGATGGAGCAAGTCCCCGTGGTCCCCTGTAAAAGGGGCGTGGTATTTTTGTCTGAAGGGATGGTGCTGGATTTTGTAACTGCTAATTTCATAGAATTTTATTTCACAACTCATCACTTGAATGATGAAAATATCCAAAACGCTGTCGTTTTTTGATAGTTGTGATGATGAAATTTCATATGCCTATGAAAATATTAAGAAATTTTCACAAACTAATCTGAACACTACCAGTATTTCCTTGAAACGACTCTCAGGAAGCCTGACAGTCCATCCCCTTTCCGTAAGTAAGTACCGTCCACTGATTCCCTGAACCCATTCAGGACATCTCCCCTCGTCTCACTTATGCTCAACAGGAGGAGAGTCAGACTCAGATGATCACAAGTCTTAATATTCAAGCAAATGTTAGAGATACATCATAAACGAGGAATCCTACAGCCAGAAAACTTTAAATATAAACTGGTTCAACTACCCACAAAAATGTGAACTCGTATTTCTTTCAAAGGTAATTCACTGTCTATTTTTCTCTTTGGTGGGGGGGGGGGAGTGGGATTGTTTTACATCATTCATTACTATTTCTTGATGAAACTGACCATACATTTGGAAAACACTTGTAAAAGTACAAAGGGGAATAAAGTCTCTCTTTTCCTTAGTTCCCAGGTTCTCAGGAGGCAGCTTTCACTATTGACTTTTCATAGATATTCTGGATGCAGGACATACACAAAGAGTTACATATCCTGCATGAGCGCCTCTCAATCCTAGGCCACATCAGAAACACCTGAGGGCATTTCAAAACTATGGCTGTCCAAGTCTCAGAGACTCTCATTTACTCCATTTGAGGTAGGACATTTTTTAAGCTTTCTAGATGATTCTAACATGAATCAAAGATTAAGAACCACTGTTCTTAAAAAATGTAAAATAGTGTTTAGGCTTAAATTTAAAAAGAAAGAGAATGATGGAGAAGGTTCATATTTTTAAAGAAAAAAAGGAAACTCACATCATGGATAATTTTATGAATAAGATAGACAAGAGAGACAACATACAGTTTCTCATTAAATCATGTGAAATGACCTATTCATACCCCTTTTTAGAATAGGATACTCAGATACAATTAGATTTTTCCCTCTGCAGAATGCACGGTAATAATTAGATTTTGCCTCGGATGGATTCAGTCACCATTACAAATTATTTACCTAATTTGAGCTGTTCATTCATAATCAGGCCACATTATAAAAATCACCACTACCTGGCATACAGTAGGTATAAACAAGTATCTACTAAATGAATGAAGACATCAACACTTAGTTTTTGCACATGAATGTCCTGTTACAAAAACAATGATCCCAAAGACACTGGGAACGAGAGTGTCTCAGAGAATAAGGACGACAAAAACAAAATGAAAACACCAGCAGACACACCAAGAGGGTTTGCCATGTGCCGGGCACCGTTCCACCCGCTTTCCCTGCCTTTATCCATTTCAGCCTCATAGCCCCGATAAAAAGGATGCTATTTTTAATGCCCATTTTGCAGACGTGAGAACTAAGGTACAGAGAACTTAAGTTATCTTCCCAAAGTGACAGCTGCTAAGGCCAGTTTTTGAACCTGGGGCCTGTTGCTGAGCTGGAGCAGACCGAGAGTGGTGAAACAGAATAGTCGCCCCCGCCCCCGACTCAGACCCTGTCTTTCACAGCCATCCCTTTAGGCATCCAATTTTTTAAAGCCTCTTTTGTGCGCAGTGTTTGTCATTCAAAAAATAAAGCCAGACAGCTCCGGTCTCTTGAAACAGATGATTTCCCCATCTAAGTTGTCTCACATGGACTAATCCAAGCACAGAAAGAAACTAAGAAGCAAAAGGTCCCCACAAAGCTATGGAAGATGCAAAGGGAGCCCCGTCAGAGAACTGGGCTAAACCCCTCAAAAGGGAAGAGGCCTGGGGGAAGAGGAGGATGGACAGCTGGGGACTGGAGAAGCAGCAGGGATGCAGCAGATGCCTCGCTGTGAACAGTTCAAACCTGGACTTGAGGGTGATCTGGCTGCAACATCCGTCACATCACTGATAGCCAGGGTTGATCAGCTATCTGGCTGGCTAGGCGGGTGTCTCCATCCTCCCTCACCACCCCAAGTGCATCCCTCCCTTCCCCCACCGAAGAGAGGACTGCTCTTCGGTCAAAGGCATGTCAAGGGCACAAAAGTAGCTACGCTCCCCTACTAGGCCCTCCAGACAAGCTTGCAAAGCCTCCACACATTTCAAACTCAAGCCTGTGCCACCCCCAAAACCAGAACCCAAAAACTTCAACATTTTGAGTCACTTAATTCTAACATGATATAATAACATGATAACATGAATTAGTTACCTATCTCCAAATCTGCAAGCTCCTGTTTTACTGTAGAATGGACAATTATCTCGATCTTTCTCCATTACTCTTAAGTCTGTGGGTGGTTCTGGGTTTTGCCATGTGGAACCCTTTTCCACCTGTTGAAAAAAACCATGAGCTTACCAAAAGCGCACAAACCCATGAAGAATTAAACTTTTACGATGTCTTCAAATATTGTGGTCAAAAACACAAACAGACTCATTTAAGAACGTACGCATTTCAATTGTAACCTGCATTAGAGACTTTACAAACAATTGTGCCTCAGACACGAGCTGTGTGTCTCTCTTGGCTCCCAGCCAGTGCCCATTATCAGGCACCATTACAGCCATTAGGAGCGGTCACCAAGGTTTCCCTTTGTCCATGATTGAGAGGGGCCAAAGGCCTTGTTGGGGAACCAGCACTGACGAAATCAAGGTTCCTCTAAAGCACGTTAAATGGTCCCTCGGGGGTGAGAGTGTGTGATGCTGCTTAAGCACACATTAAGGACTATAAACAAGTATGGTCCACAAGGGGGATTCAATCCCATTCGTTTATGTTCATCAATAAACGTTTGTGGCTCTTACTGTTGCATAGAACACAGAGCCACAAAAGTGATTCCAGATACGCAAACGTGACCTAAACAGTGTACCACAAAATTAACATTACTGGAAGTGCTGTTTTTTAAAAAAATGTTTATCAGTCTCAAATTCTTAATGAAAGATTTTAAAAATACCTGATTTTCTGCCCGTACCAGCATCTTCTGCACAGCTTCCTACAAATGGTGCAAACATAGGGGTAATGAAAACCTGGGAGTCAGGTAAGTCACATCTGGTTTCTCTGGTTAAGAATCTCATGTGTAACAACTTTTTAAAACCCACACATACAAAAGGTTTCAAGTTAATTTGCTTTCTACAGCACAGGTCTTCTGAAGTTTTCAAAGGATATATAGGTGAGAGTTTTTATTCAAACAGGACATTTAATGGCTGAGATGGCAAAATATTGAAAATATCATAATAGCTTCAGTAACAGTAATATTTAGTGTATTTGAGCACATATACCATGTCCTAGTTTTTAAGATGAGGTATTAATGATGATAAAGCGCGATGCTAGCTGAAACATCATAAACATTTAACAGATGCTAAAATATGACATGAACGAGAGTAATTAGGATCGATGAAAAATTCCAAATTTTTCGTTAAAGCGAAGGAAGTCCCGCAATATGCCAGTAAATTTTGACCTCACTGGCATTTAAACAAGTTTTGAAATTATGATCGACGGACTTCACTTCCCTAGACCCTTCAAGCATTACATAAAAGACATCTGGCTAGCTGCTTACTTGCTAACCCCACCTGGTCACTTAAGTGTCCTTGGTAACTTAACATGCTCCAAACGGAACTCTAGTTGTCCCTCCTCCTCACCCATGTAAATGCCCCATCTCAGTTCAAACTAAGAATCTGCAAGTGTATGACCTGAGCTCCTCTCCGCTTCCTTCCCCTCCCCGTCCATTTAGTCTACCAGGGTCCTGCCGACTCCGCCTCATCACACCCCGATCTGTGTACTTCTGTCTTAGGCACTACCATCACCCAAACCACCCCCACGTCCCATCTGGAGCAGCTGCCTTCTAACTAGTCGCCCTATTTCCACTCTTGCCTCCTTGGTAAAGTCACTCCCTGCTTAAAAAGCCTTCAGCAGTTTCCCATTACCCTTAGCATAAAACCCAAACCTGTCCTTCCAACCTAGGAGGCCCCATGTGACCTGACCCTGCCCACCCTGCTGACCTCCTCTCCTGCGGCTCTTTGCTTTGGTCTCTAGGTTTCAGGCACCCTGACATTTCAGCTCCATGCTCAGGCCTCTTCCCTCTGCTTGGACCTGTTTTTCCCCTGAGATCTCAGCACTCGGGTGTCAGCTCACATATCAGCTCTCCAGAGAAGCCTTCCTTGACCAGCGATGTGAAGTACTTCCCAGCCCCAGCCACTCCATCACATGACTCCCTGCTCTGTTTCTTTATAGCTCTTAACATGATCTTACAGCATGTAAAATGAGTTCTTCCCTACTTATCATCTGGCTCTCACCTAGAAAACTAACCCGGTGAGAGCACGGACTGTCTTTTTCGCTGATCTCTCTCCATCCACTATGGAGCGGCTTAGCACACAGTGGAAACAGACTGCATGTCCCTTTATATATGCTCAGAATTGACTTCATTTTACCCACTTCTCCTTAACGTTTCGCCAGACTTCCTTTGAAACGAAAGCCTGAGCTTTTTGAAAAAAAGCCTCAGCTTTTATCTACTGACAGAAAGACCTCAATTGAAGAATATTCTACCATTAAAATGGGGATTGGTTACTCTAAAAAAAAAAAAAAAAAAAAGATAAGCTCCAAACAATTTTCCTGCCTCTAAGAACCTACTGAGGTCATGCCTTATTTGGCAAGCCATGCTCAAATTAGGGTATCTAAGATTTGTACTGGAATTAACCGATAGCCTGAGACAAAAAACAAAGGTCACGGAGGCTGTCTCTAACCCATCATAACTAGGATGTAAACAAATGTACTTTTCCCCATGATAAGTTGATTAACTACCCAATTTTATGCCATTCAAAGTCAGCAATATTACAGAAAAGATACCTCCTGATGAATCAGTCAAGGCAAGATGAGCTGTGATATCTTTGAAATAAATACACCGTTAAGGAACCGCAGCGAAATATACCAAATCGATCTTTAAAAAGAATTCTGAAAATACAGGAGATATATACATATAACCTTACTGATTTTTTTAAACGAGCAACTATGTGTTAGCTGCAATTGTGTTTATAGCCCAATTGGAAAGGAAGGCAAAGTTTAATAATGAAAAATTTTCCTAATTCCTCAAATCTGAGTTCCTGATTTATTTCAATCGATTAATTCTTACTGACATGTCATAAACAGTTAAGTCTCTTATGAACTAAATATATGTGAAAACAATACAAAATATTATTCTTTAACCAAGTCAACCCATATACAACAGAACCCCAGAAAAACCATTTGCTCTAGAGTGGTACATAGTGTAAAGCAAGGGCCAGCTGCCTGTTTTTGGAAATAAATAACAGTTTTATTGAAACGCAACCACAACCATTCATGTACAGATTATCTATGGCTGCTTTCAGGGCACACTAGCAGAGCTGGGTGTTTGCAACAGAGACCATACGGACCACAAAGCCCAGAGTATTTACCCTCTGGCCCTTTACAGAAAAAGCTTGCCAATCCCTGGTATACAGGGTAAAAAGGTTAGTAAAGCAGAAGAAAAACCGTAAGGCATCTGCCACTGCACAGACCGAAAGAAGAGCATCAGAAGGAAATTCTAGTGTATACACTAAAAACATGACTCTTTCTAAACGAAATCCCGAAGCCCAAACCCTGCTATGCCTATAGCTTATTCTTCAACCTCGCCACACGCCACATCTGCTCACTAAGAGGATACGCAGTGCGTTTATCCTCCCGTGACAGGAATCACCTCTCTTTCTCTCCTCTCCTGTAGCTTCTGCTTCTGCTCTTCTTTTTCTTTTTTCTGCTGTTCTTCCCATTCTTCCTTTAACTTTCTCTTTACAGGGGGGAAAAAAAGAATGACAAGTAATATTTTTTCAGACTCACGTTTTAAAACAGTTAACATATGAGGCAAATAAGTGAAAAACTTTAACACTGGTAAAATGGGTGATATCCAGTTTAAGCTCAAGATGCATGACTCTTAATGAGTTGTGGTTAACTAGTTAACTGGTTATCTGATTAATACTGTACCTCTTGTTCTTCCTGCCGTTTTCTAGCTGCCTCTGCCTTTTCCTTCTTTATTCTGAATTCTTCTTGTGCCTTCTGCTCCCGTAGCAACCACTCCTCATGCAATTTCTGCCTATTGAAATAACGTAATCAAAGAAGTGGGCATTAATCTACAAATACACACACACACAATAGTAAAATGACATGTTTGGGAATGTTTAAACTACCCTGAAAGACGCTTTCTAGAAAGTAGTTAAGTGGGGGTAGGAGAAAGAGAAGGTATGAGTAGCAATCTGAAAAGTACTACTTTTCAGCAACTATCTTCCTAGAGGGTAATGCTTTCTAATCATCACTTCTACACTTTGTATCTGTGACATCTTTTACATAAAACAATGACGCAACTTTCTCTGTAGGTTGACTATAGTGATGTTTAGGTACCAATGAAGTGAGTAAGAAGTTTCAAAGCCACATACAGTTTTTCGCATTCAGGAAGTATTACCCTCCCTATTCTACTCCTTTTAAAAGTGGCAGCCGAGACTGCGGCACTAGGGAACCTGGCATCGTGGGCTGTAAACCTTTGGATGCTACTCCATCTAGTTAAGAGAGACCCCTGTGGTTTGCCCCAAGCACCGAAACTGCTGAAAGACGGAAAATAAAACCACGCTGTGATCGTGTCTTTAAAATAAAGCTATGGTTTTAAGAAAAGATGAGGAGGAGTTATAAAAATAAATAAGCAGTATCTAGTTTTTTTTTTTAAATGACAAACTATAAAGAGTGATATTATCTTAAAATGGTGTCTCAGACATCCAATATCACAAGTTACTAATTAAAGATGGGTTATATTGCAAAAGTTGATTAGCCATTTGAGTGTTTAGAACCTGGATTATACTTTCCCATTGAATCTGGAAACAGGAAATGAAATCTAAGAAATTGTTCTATATTGCTTCAGCAACATTAGGAGTTAGGTAAGGTTTTAAGTCTAGCCCAGGGACCTAATCATAATTTCAAATACTCTTATGGAAAAATATATTCCATTTCCAAGTGCAGATTCCAGGAACACACCATGGAAGAGACTGCATATGTCCAAAAGAACATGCAGATTTTTGACCGCTTGGGGATCCAGCACCTCTAGCCTCCTTGTTATTCAAGGGTCAACTGTGCATCATCTTCACAGAAATCTGATGAGAACCAGAGTTATTACAGCACCTCCTACCTGCTAATACTATGTTAGGCACTATATACTTACCACCCCACCCCGTCTACTCTCCTCCTTCTCCGAGGTGGGTGCTAGGATTGACTGACCCACATGCCAGGCAAGGGCACTGAAGCTTAGAGAGATTAAGCAACTTGAACACAGCTAGGAAGTGGCAGGGCGAGGACTGGAATGCAGATCTGGCTAAATGCAACTCCATGTTCCCAATCGCTACTGTATTGTGGGGGGAGAGGTCATTTTGATAATCTGACCTATTTATGTGCTTAGGTAGATAAGAGGAATTAATTACAAGAAAAGTAGCAACATTTCCAGTGAACACACTAAACGGTTAGAGAGTGTCTATAAAGCTTTTTTATCCTTTTAAAAATTTATTTTTTATCATGGCAAAATATATACCATAAAATTTACCAACTTTAAATGTATAGTTGAGTAGCATTAACTACATTCGCATTTTTGTGTACTACATTTAAAAAAAACTATCCCTGAAAAATACTGAGAGAGCAAGTAGCACAATATTTTTGTCATCTTTGGATGAGGGAGGTCTTTTTAAGTCACACGCCAAGGCCGGATATCATGAAAGCTGATGATGTGAAAATCAAATTATGGTAAGTAATGCTGTAAGCTAAGTTAGGACTGATGAATAATGAGAAAAATATACAACATACATATGATAAAGGATTAATATTCGTAAGCAATAACACTGCTTACTTACACTACAAACTTAAAAACAGATATCCCAAAAGAGAAAGATACAAGACTTAAGCAATCTATGAATAAGTAATAAAATATCTAAAGAGATAGTAAACCTTACTAATTTAGAAGTGTACATCTGAAACAATGAAATACAACTTTTCACCACAGGAGTTTTAAAAACTGATAATACTTAGTGTGAGTGAAGGTATGGAGAAACGGGCACCTTGATTCGCTGTTGGAGGAGCTGCAGACTGCACCCTGGATGTCCTTCCTACCCGCCCATCTACATTTTACATATATTTATCCTTTCAGCCCAACCATTTCATTTCTAGGCATTTTCCTAAGGAAATAATAGGACAATTACCAAGGATATCTAGTCATAGATGCCCGCTGCAAAATTTAAAAATTCTGAATGTAAATTAATAAATAATAGTAAATAGTGCATAGTAAGTGAATGTTATTTAATAGCAATAACCTGAATGTTCATTAGTAAAGAATTATAAATTATGAATAAAGAATTATGCTATAGCTATACAATGGATATTGCGTTGCCATTGAAATGGTTGAAATAATCTCTGCATCAACACTGAAAGAAATGTCCCATAAATTTAGCAAAAAAAAAAAAAAAAACTTATAGAAAGATATGTATAAATAGCATCTTATTATAGAAATATGCATGTATAGTACATCTACACTTTCTTATGTTCTTAACAGTGACTATCTTTGGGAGTGTTGAATTCATTGAAGCCCTTTCACACTTATTTTGATGTTTAAAAAACATTTACGAATCAGCAAAAACAGTGAAAAATGCTTCCATTAAAAAAAAAAAAAAATGACAACTAGTTTTGTCCTGTCACCTAGAGAATTAACTAGCTCATCCAGGGTATTGTGGAAGACCGATTCTGTATAAGATTTTATAAAGAAGACCCTAACTAGTTAGTAAAGACGTAAGATTCAAATGAAATGACTGGGTTCACAAGAAGTGCTTCAATCAGCACTGACCTCTCTATCTCCAACTGCTTCTCTTCTTCTAGCTGTTGCTCCTCCTCCTCCTCCTCCTCTTCCTCCTCCTTCTGGGAGAGTCCTGAGGGAATTTAAATGTTTTATTAAACTGAGTATACAAACCCTTAGGCAATAATTCAGGGAAAAAATACATTCTTTACTTGTTACAATTATAGCATGAACCTGTTCTTAGAATTTTCTAAAACCAAGGGCTCCAACCGCCCAAATATGGTACAATGTGAACATCAAAAATAACGATGACAGTGGTAGATAAAACGTTAAATTTAAAACTGATGGTTCCGCAGTGATACTCAAAAAGGTGGTGGGGGTGTGGGAGGGAACATCCATCTTTACAGAAAAATGGTGACTAAGAAATATAGGACACTTAAATAAAGTCATCACTTTTGCAACCCCACTGTTAAGACTTAATTGAGACACAGATGCTAAAAACACTGGATGAAAGAAAGCCTATCGGCAAGAGGATATTTACACCATCTCAAAATAGCAGCCCGCAGATGAGTACAAATTACAAAGGGGGAAACATCCTTTACGAAGGAGCCACCAGATTGGCAGCACAGACCACACTTAGCATCACCAGATGTGGAACCATGGACATTACAGGTTCCCTGATGTATGCAATGAAAGGCACACAGCATCGGCTTCATGTATTTTGCCATAAAGATTAAAACAGGAAAAGCCAGACTAATCCAGAATTCAGGGCATTCCACCAGACAAGCGGCTTGAGCTTCACAAAATAATCAATCTTGGTCTGAGAAAGCTTAAATACGGCCCATTTATATCACTGATTCTTGCTTTTTTTTTACTTGGGTGCAAGTTTAATATTGTGGTCCTTATTGTGAGAAGATGCGGGCCAAAGTATTTAGGGGTGAGGATCATGATATCTGCAACTGACATGTAAAGGGTTCAGAAAAAAATTGTATGTATGTATCTATTTACATATAAAGAGAGAAAAAAAAAGGCGAAATGTTAACAACTGGCAAATTTAGGTGAAGGGTTCACAGACATTTGTGATATTTTTTTCAACTTGGAGTACACTGGAACATCTTCAAAATAAAAACAGGAAAACTATTTTTCATATAATAAACACATATCCTTTCCTATTCAGAATTCAAATTTGAGGGGGGAAAAAATGAGGAAAACTGAAGTGATCATAAGAAAATGTAACAGAAGATCTCAGGCTTAAAGGAAAAAGATTTTGTGTTTGTCACATAGATTGACTATAGGTTTCACCAAAGGCTCACATCCTCCTAATTACAATAATGTACTTTTCTTAAGCAAGTAAACATTATTTTGATACATGAAATTAAAAGAAAGTTGGTAAAAATTAAGATAAGTTCTAACTCACATAAAATAGTATCTAATAATTCAGAGAAATAATCTAATGCACATAAAGCGCCTTGCAGAGAACCTGGCACAGAGGCTCCGGGTGACTTAGAGGTGTGCCCACGGACTGGACGCTGCCTGCACTTGGCTGATATGCAAACGCATTCGCTGTCTGACTCACTTAATCCCCTATCCTGCCTCCAACCAAGCTCTCACACTCCAGAGGTGATCACTAATAGTTCTGGGTGCAGCATTGTCTTTACATATATGTGATGGTACATATACAACATATGTAATCGTAGCTATATGGAATCATGCTATAGTTTTCCAACTTGCCTTTTATACTTAACCCACTTCCCATTTAAGGGAAAAAAAGTCAAACTCGTTGCTAGCGTAAATTTAATTTTACATGAACACGTTCTTTGAGGCTGAAGCAAATTTGACTGGTTTTCGATATGAAAATATAAAAATTTCCTGGAGTTATTTCTAAACAGAACTTGTCTTTAATCCTAATGTCACAGAAATGTATATATAAAGCGGATTCATCAAATGCATCTTTGGCTAACAAGTTCGAGAACAATGTTAACATCACGTGTAGAAATGCTGCGTTTTCTGGGATTTGATATCTTCAGCAACTGAGAATTACCATGTTTTGTAAATAAAAATACCACTACTGAAGACAATACTATAAATAGAATGATGTCATTTGTTTCTAAAGACTATCGATATACTAGAGCGATGTGAAAATAATAAAACCAAGATATTTTGGGGCAAACTTTGGGGGTAAGGTTAGGGCTGTAATCCATGAGTTACCTCGGAGTAAACACTGCAGCCACAAGCACTGCTGGCAAGTATTCCCAGGGCAAACAGGAAATGGGTTAATGTTACCTTAATTTGCGACAAGGCAGCTCATTTCAGATTACTTTAAGCAGAACTGGATGCTAAAGTGGCTACCTGGAAT
This sequence comes from Rousettus aegyptiacus, assembly GCF_014176215.1. Lineage (NCBI taxonomy): Eukaryota > Metazoa > Chordata > Mammalia > Chiroptera > Pteropodidae > Rousettus > Rousettus aegyptiacus. The sequence goes on along the minus strand of NW_023416312.1, from coordinate 4,414,136 downwards.
TGAGAGGCCGATATTCCAGAAATTTCTACCAATCATTTGTCAACTCACTCTTACAGCAATTCTTATATAATATCTCTACATTCTAGCTTTTTGGGTAATTTTTGCCATCCAATGTGTGCTACAATGAACTGTAGTATTTGATAGGCTACAGTATTCATGAAGCACCACGAAATAACAAACTGTGAGTCAGGGTGGACAAAAGCAGGAGCAGTCATCCAGAGACAAATGCTTAGCCTTGGATCTGCCATTAGCCATACAATCCCGAGCAGACCAGTAACCTGCATCTTTCCACTGACTAAACTGCAAAAGGACACCATCTACCTGTCTCTCCACAAAGACACACTTTGCAAATAGGGGGCGGGGGTGGGAGGGAGGATCAACATAATACAACAGCTTTAGGATTTCAAACAGGGAAAGAAAAAAAGGTTCAAAAAGGCATATTCGAAGAAACTAGGTTAAATGAACAAGTAAGGTAGCTGAGAACTTTAAGGGAGGTGGGGGTATCACTAAGAGCATCAATAACTCCAACCCACCCTCTACCTAGTTTTTCCCTGATGCTTCTTCACCCTGCCTCTAGTGGACCAGTTCTGAACGCATAAAAAAGGAGATGCTAAAAAAGGATGTAGGTAAACACACTGCTCCTTCCATTCTAAATATTCCAAGCAATGCCACTAAAATAATTACCAGGGAACTCCAACGGTAAATAAAACTTCTATGGCTATGTTTCTAAAGGCCTCCAAATTCTGGTTACTTGAGGCCATTCATGGTCTGTGGACTTCAAGAATTGTCTGATAAGATTTTTTGTCCCCGTTTCATTTCTGATTCTATTTTTAAAATTAAATTTACTGAGGTAACATTGGTTAATAATATTATATGTTTCACGTGTACAACTTTATACATCTATATATTCCATTGTGTGCTCATCACCCACAGTCTAGTCTCCTTCCATCACCGCATGTGTCTAAGATAACTTAATAAACATATTTTGGATAACCTGGATGGCAACCATTATAATCCAATACTCCTGTGTGATTTCAGTGCTTCCATCTGCATTCAGAACTATTATATAATTTTATAACTAAGTTAGTAGTATTAATTTCAGTATATTAAACAGACAGGCTTCATATGTGAATGTTAAATTCTGCCATAGGAAGGCCAAATGACACGATGAAGGTTCCGGTATTTGATTTAAAAAAAAAGTGGTAAATAACCACAGGAAAGCAGTAGTAGTGCATTCCAAACTCCAATCAGTACCGTATTCATGTGAGCATGTTTCCCGCCATCTGTAACATTATATAAACATAGATTTGATTTTTATTGGATGTGTGATTTCGCTTGGCTGTGTAATTTGTAAATGTTTTACAGTTAAATAAGCATTTCATAACTAGTTTTTTGCATACGTATTTCGGTAATACATTAATAACAATTTGAGTTAACAAAGGGTCTCTTGCGTTACTCAAGTTTGAGAGAAACTTGCAGAATGTCTAAAACCCTGACTCCTGCTGGTTTTACAAAGAAAAATATTCACCGAATACTTACTACGTGCAAGAGCTGTGCTAGCTGCTGTAATTCGTGATGCCTGCACCTGTAATATTAGATACTCCATAAATACTTACACATAATTAGCGGGTGATGATTCGCTATGACTTTTTTCCCCCTTTTAGTACGTTAACACTGATTCTGACACGAGTCTAACATAACTTTACCTGGGAGGCAGTAGCCACAGCAATTCATTATCAGATACGGTACTTGGCTTCCTTCTGACACTGGGATCTCAAGTAAGGACGGCAGTGAGGAGAGCAATTTCATACACAGGAAACAAGGTGAGCCCGTTACCTGAGTCTCTCAATCGAGCGAGTTCCTGCCGGCGTTTCTTGCGCTTCTCCTTCTTCAGGGCGGCCCTATACTTTTTGTGGCTGGAAAAACAAGACACGCACACTCCAGAGTCAGTGGCCGCACCTGTGGCTGCGCCTGCCCGAGCCCCCGTCCGCATCTAGTTACAGGAAATCGCCCGGATGCTCGGGAGTAAAATCTTGCTTCCCATTTTTCGATGAAAGCACATGCATTTACCACTGCCTCACCCTTTCACGCCCAGACTGCAGGTCTTCCCCATCCCGACACCTGTTACCCTCCCTCGCCTCCCTGGGCCGACAGACGCCCGTGATAGTCCGGAGCGCGTCCCCGCGCCGCCGCGGAGGCTCGCTCGCTTGCCTAGTTCCCCTTTACTTCCTGCTTGAATATGCTCCATGCCCAGCCTCGGCCCGCTAATTTCCCTCAGCCCAGTTTACCTGGGTTTCTCCGGAAGAACCGGCGTCCCGGGAACAGCCATCTTGCCAGCGCCGCCACGCCCACAAGAGCCGCCGGAAGAGGCGGGCTCAACAGAGAGCGCAGCCGCGCGCAGGCGCAGGCGCCCCGCGGTTTCTCGGGCGGGCAGGAACCCATCCGAGACGGAAAGTGGGAGTTGTTTGTAGGTGATTCATCTTCCGAAACAGTGCACAACTAAATGTCTTCTTCCCGAAAATTCCTTCGCCGTCCTGGAAATATTTCTTCCCTCCCACTGCTTCCCCAATGCCTTATCACTACTTCTCCCCACACTATAGAGGGGTGTCTCGTAGCCAGGAGGTTAAAGTCACACTTTTCCCTCTTTTCTCATCCACTCGCGAAGCTTCACTCTACCCACAGCAGCTCGCCTAGCTTCCCAGTCCGACATCTCCCCAAGCTCCGCCCCCTTCTGCGGCTCCACCTGTCAGCTTAGACAAAGTTTTAGACTCCACCCCTTTCCATTGGCACCGGATAGCTCTAGAGATGAACTTAACTTTTGGGGCTGCAAAGGTGCAACCTCTGCTTCCAAGGAATTTACCATCTAGAAGCAGAGAAGAACCAATACATAAATAAGATAAAATGGTACGGGCAAGTTGAGGCTTGTTGTGGTCGTATTTGTGTTTTAAGTAAATCACTCCGGTTTGCAATATCAGAGATAAAGCCAGAATATCACCATCTAGGTGAGAAGTTACAAGGATTTAAACTGTCGCAATGAGAGTAGGGATTGAGAAAGTAACATCAGCCCTGCTATTACTCAGGCTGTGAAGTATACATACAAGGCCAGGGACAAGACCAAGAAAAAGTTGATTCTACCAAAGACACATTGCAGCTGCAAAATGATTAGTAACCTGCCTTTTGAGAGACTGGATAACTTCCCTGGCCTAACTTTGTTCTTCTCTTCTCCAAATCAAAATGACTGAGCTACTCAATTACTAGACTGTCCCCTGCTTCCCCTAGTCCCTCCTTGGAATCATTTGGAAGCCCAAATTCTGCATAAAGCCTTACTCTCCTTCCTCTTCCGAAGATACTTGGAGTAACACACCTCCAAGTGGACCTTGTCCAGCTCAGAGCATCAGTTATTAGGAACATAGGTTTTGGAATTGGAATGACTGAGAAACTCAAACCTTGAATTTCTGATCTGAGTAAATTCCTTAATGTCTAGACCTCAGTCATCTACTCTGTAAAAATCGAGAGAGTAATAATAGTTCCTAGAGCATGCTACATGCTGGCATAGTGCCTGGTGGTAGTGTCCACAACACATTCGCTGTTATATCATCATCGGTGTGAAAACTTCCCAACCCTCTCAAGAGTGGGTTAGGTATTTGTCCTGCATGTGTTCCCAGCACAAATATTTCACCTTTCATAACACCTATTACACTATATTGCACTTTATTGCTTTCACAAGGCTGCTTGCATTAAATCTTAAACTCCTTGAAGGTGGAGAGTTGACAGTTATATCCCCAACTAGAGAATGCACTGAGTGGCACACAATGCAGCTGTGCAAATCATCAATTTTGCTGTTTCCTGTGACCAGGACTTAGGCTGAGAATTACTGCCATTCCGAAAGCATCAATGTTTGGGTTGCTGTAACATTTCGTATGAATTACACTAGACTTCCACGTAGTAACAATAAGCAAGAATGTCTTCTAGGAAGATACTCATAATAAAAAAGGGATATGGATTTAGATTTTATTATGAGTTAGAGCAAATGTAAATCTCCTTTTATAGGAGACATTTATCTACAGCAATTAACTTCTGAATCCATTTTCATGAAAAAGTTAACTTCATTACAGAAGTTACTCTAAAAGCCAATTTCATTTCCAAACTATATTTAGCATCACTTGAATTGATAAATCATAAGATAAAAATAAGGTGTGTAAAAATTTAGTGCAAAGATATATTCTGCTATGATATTCCAATAAACAGAACAAAGTTAACCTTTATTCTACAATGGAACATGTATTTTCTGTTTTTCTTGGTGCCCGAAATATATCATCTACTTATTCTCAAGTATGTATGTTTTAGTTTATCCTTCCTCTATGGGAAAATGCCTAAATTTTTATTTTATATTGTCAGCAGAAAAGAGCTAATTTTTTTTTAAAAAAAGAAAAGAAAATAGCTAATTATCTAAAAAAGTTAAAGAAAATATCTTATTTATATAAATGATGTAGTAGATAACACTATTCTAAATATGAGTTTTAGTTATTATAAAGTGACCAAAGAATAATCTGTAAATGTATTTTTTGTTTATTGCAAGCAAAAAAAGAGAGCAAGAAAAAAAGGTCTACTCTCCAAATGCCACATTAGGACTCTTTCCATTAGGTTTTTTTGTTTTTTGGGGGCTCTAGTAGGACAATAATAGTAGGATTCATTCAGTGGTCAATGCAGAAATTCTAAGGAAAGAACATTTCATCCCTTATTACTAATTTTAGTATTAGTCATCAGATTTTGTATATTACGTGTATTAATACAGTAAGGCTAAAGAAAGGAAGAACATCACAAAGCAAATATATTTACAGTATTGTATGTATTTATTGAAAAAAAATCCACGTATAAGTAGTCCTGCATAGTTTAAACCCATGTTATTCTAGGGTCAACTGTATATCCTTTGTATCTCAAAGATGTGAGGGTAAGTCGGAAGTTCTGTACCTTGGTTCTCACTCCAATTTGGAAGATTCACTGCAGTAGAATTTTGCACTAATAGTTTGCAAGAGGCCTAGGAGGGAAGCTTGTGTGCCCGGAATGATACATACCTTGTGCATTCACCCTTTTAAAGATAACTGTGGTTTGAAACAGATCAACTGTATTAAGTTAACAAACTTTTTTCCCATGTTTGCATTTTTTTAAGAATCGTATTCACTTCCTGGGGCACACTTGCTTCCCTTATCCAGAGAAGGCATGCGCCCTAGAAGCAAATGCCTTTACCCACCCTCCACCCACTTTAGAGCAGAGATATCCCCCTAAACTTATACATTCAACTCCAACCCTATCTATTTTTCTTACTGAATTTATTGTTTATTTTTAATTGTGGTAAAATACACATAACCTAAAATTTATCATTGTAACCTTTTTCAGTGTACAGTTCAATGGTATTAAGTACATTTATCCAACCCTATCTTGCAGACCAGATGACTAGCATGTTAATGAATGACGTACTACTAGTTAATGCAATATTAAGTCTGTACACAGTCTTACAGGCAATTAGAAACATTTCAAGACATTTACAAGTAAGGACAACAGTAGCGCGGATTCCTCGGAATATGTAGAATTATCTAGATTTTAGCCTGCCTGACAGGTTTCTCCTATTACCGTAGCAAAAAGTCTTCTAAGCCACAGTATAAATTGGGAGATTTATGTTGATCACCTGCTTTGCACAGAACCTCAACTAGAGAAATAAAGTTCAGACAGTTTTAAAGGGAAGCCAAGATAGTTCTGTAATTGTGGAAAATGTTATCATATTCTATGGAACAATGTGCAAATAAGGCAAAATCATACTATACACTATAGCTTTATATTACTGATCATTTGAAAAGTACTTCTGTAAATATATCATAAAAGAATTCTAAGCTCTATGTACTTCAAGCATTTTCTTTAAAATGTTCTACAGTGCATATGTTTTCTATATGATCAAGACTTTAAGTAAAATATCTGATCTTCAGAAATACAAAAGGATTTCCAGATAGAAGTAAATCTGTATTTTCTTAGAACTACACATTTTTTTCTGCATCATAAAGCGATAGTAAGTAAGTAGCATATCATGTACTAGTAAGATAACTAAAGGTTGGGGCAAATGTGCTCATTGAGAAGGCTTTATAAAAGAAAACTCATTTATGATTTGAAATAAAATATACCTAAAACCATGGCCGATGTTCAGCCAGGAAGTACCAGTCTGGACCCCACAGCTATTTCCGAAAGGTCTTCTGAAAAGGACAATATTTCATTATCCCTACTTATAACTCAATAGAACCACTAACTGATAAACATAAAAACACAGCTCAAAAATGTCAGACATAAGATGTTATAATAACCAACAGGTTGCTATAAAAGAAATGTATATCTCTTGCTGCCACTTCAGTGATAAACATCATTCTCAATAAAGACTGAAGAGGCACCTGCCACACTAAGAAATGCACACCTATAATTAGTATTAAATGCAGGCGTTTAGAATAGTCTTAGTTAAAAATTTTTTCAGAGCTAATATGTATTAAAGCAAGATAGCACCTAGATATGGGTGTCTTAGGAGGTCACTTGGCTGGTCGACGGCTTGGGTTTCGCTTGTATATTCAGCACATAATCATGACGGAAGGATGAGCGGACAGTGCGATTCATTAGGGGCTGAAGAGGGCGGAAGTTGTCCACCATTCTTTTCTCTTTCTCCCCCTTGGAAGTGAAAAGCAGGGTCCGAAATTGCTCAAGCTAGAAATGGAAACAGGAAGCATAAAAAATTTCAATAGAAAAACAGCTTCACTTCATGAATAAATTACTTTAACTTGTATAACTCAGAAACATTCGTCTAAAATTACATGCACGAGAGTAGATGTCGTTGTGTGGGGAAAACGACAGGAGGTGGTGAAACTAGCCAGGCACTTGGGATCCAAGGACTGGGGGTCAAAGGCCCTGTCCCCCATATGGAAGCCATTTGCCAAGAACAAGTTACTTCATCTTTGATTGCAGGCACTTCATCTTGAAATAGGCAAAACAGCAGCCTACAGGATGATAAAGGAATGGCCTGGTGCATGGAATAACAGTGCCAAAAATATTTTGTTTTTCCAAAATTTAACTGAATCGTTAACAAGAACAATGTATTCTTGATTGCTTATTACACCTGGGCATCGTGGGCAAGGTGATGCATGTGACGTCTTAATAGGCAGTGGGATACCCTGCCGACACTGTTCAACAGAACTTTCCACGATGATGACGATACCCTCTGCATGGTTCACTAGAGTAGCCACAAGCCACATATGGCTACTAATCAATCTCCTGAAACGTGGCCACTGTGACTAAGGAGTGAATTTTAAATTTATTTTTGATTTAAATGGCCATGTGTGGCTGGCTAGTCAGTGGCTAATGTATTGGACAGGGCAGCTCAATACAAAAAAAGCAACCCACATTAACGTGGCAATGGCATCCATTAATCAGTAGCCCTTGGCTTTCTGTGCAAGTTGGAAAACCGTTAACCTTTCTCCTCACTCGGTCAGGTCAGGTGCATTATAGCTCAGAGAGGACAGCCCGAGGCACAGTAGGCAAGCCCATGAAGGCTGGTTTGGATCAAAGACTTTAGGCCAAGAAAAGCTGTGGAGGCAGGACTGTGACCAGAGGCAGGCACCAAAAATTATCATACTTATAAATTACACATATACCTTCATTAATTAAGAACATGTCCAAGTAACTAAGGTTTAGTTTTATTCAACAAATTGCAAAGATTAGAAATAGCCTAAAAATCAATAAATTACATTGGATCTATAAACTGGACTAGTATATAGCCATTAAAAATGATATTAAAGATAATGTTTATTATCTATAAAACATTCCACACATCACTGAGTGAAAAGAGCAGCAAAATGGTATACACAGAAGGATTATATTTTGTTTTAAAAGTTATGTCTATTTATACAAGTAAAAGACCAGAAGGATTTACCCAAACAGTGATTCGCACTAAGTGGTTAGATTATAGGTGACTAGTATTATAGATGACAGCTCTACCTTTTTTTCTCACAGAAATTTCCATGCTGAAATTTTATTTCTAAAGTCTTCCATATGTATCACTGACCTTCTTGTTTATTTAATTTTTTTTTCAGTGTTATGTCAACTTTTAAATAGGAAGGACAGAAGCAGATTAAGTGTATAGGCCGCTAAGTCAGGCATTAGGCAGTCAAAATCTGCATTTTGTCATTTTATTGTGGATTTCATCACACGCAATTAAAAAATATATATACAGCCTAATTTACCAGTTGCTTTCTTTACGACTTCTGGTTTTGATAGAAAAGCTTCCTTCATCCGAAGGTGAAGGGGAGCAGAGTTTGTGACCCCAAAATATGCCTTTGGCATAAGGATTATTTTGAGCTGATAACTTTTATGAAACTACAGAGATGGGAGCTCTGAAAACGGAGTAGAAGTTACCTTTTTCTAAGAAACAGTTACATTTATAAGAGAAATCTCCATTTTTAAGGGTGCCTCCCTCTCCATGCCAGGAAGAGAGTGACTCTAAATCTCTAGAATCAATATCATCAATGGAGAACTTAAATCTGCATAACAATCTTAGCCTTGTTTACTGTGTTCTCCTAGTAACTGCCCCTAACTGCTTCCTCACCCCCAACATCTTCCTTTGTCTTTAGCTGGAAATGGTATTTAAGGTGCTGGCTTGGGCCATTTGGGGTACTTAGTTTTCCTGAGGCTCTTCCACGTAAACAGGAGGGATCCATGTTATTAAACTCCTCCCCCCCCCTTAATCAATCAATCAATCAATCAATCAATCTCTCTCTCTCTCTCACCCTTCCCTCCTATTCCTCTCCCTCTCCCATTAGCAATTTTATTAAGTAAAGCCAGTAAAGTTCACTTAGGAGAAAATCCAAATGGGCAGCTCATTTGGAGTGCAAATCTGTCTTTTTTATTATTGGAAGTTCTCAGCCAAGAACCTAGAAGGGCAGAGGAAAAATTATTTTTCCTCCCACAGAGCTATACAAAGAAATTTTCCTATCCTTATCCCAGTACTTTTATGGTAATATTTTTAACATTTAATATTTCTGGAAGACACTCTTGTATAAGGTATGGTGATCCCACCTTTCCCCCCGCCCCCCCATAAATATCTGCTCAGTTGACCCTCCACAGTATTTACTGAAAAAAATCTCATCTTTTCCCCCCAACTCAGCTGACTGCTACCTTTATCATAAACTAAATTCTCATATATATTTGGACATATTTCTGAGATTACTATTTTCTTCCCTTGATTGATCTCTTTGTTTGCCAGTACCACACCAATTATTGGAGAATAAACAATTCATAGAGAATAACACTCAAGAACTGACATGAAAGGCATTTTATGATGCCTATTCAATTACATGGTTCGATTTTAAGAATTCAAGTCTTTTTTTGTGTCTCTCAGAAATGTTTTAAATTTTCTCGTTAACTTTTCTTGTTAAGCTTATACCAAGCTATTTTATATACTTTTGTTTATATTATAAGTAGTATCCATTCTTCCATTATATCTTTGTATCATATCTTTTAATTAATTGTAATTTCTAAGTCAAATGTATTGATTTCTAGAGGTTAATACTGTATTTCACTAATTAAAAAATTATCTTTCTAGTAGTTTTTTTTTATTGTTTCTCTAAGTTTTTTTCTTTTATGGTCTCATTGTATTGACTACTTCCAGAATATAATTTAATATGAAATTAATATGGTAATTATCCTTTCTATATTAAGTATACTATTTACTTTAGAACTGAGATTAATCTCTTTTTTCAAGTTAGAGAAGTCTCCAGTCATTTCTATTTTATTGAAAATTTTAAAAAACTGAATGGTGAATTTTGCTAATGGCTTTTAAGAATCTATGGAAATGACTATATGATTTTTCTATTTAGATTCACTGATATGATAAATTATATTAATATCATTCTTAATAATAAACTACCCTTGCATTATTGAAATAAATACTACTTGGACAAAGTTATATATTTCTTCTAATGTAGTACAGGATTCTGCTTCTGATATGTTATTTTAGCCTTTTAAAAATATATTCTGCCAAGACATCAGTCTGTAATTTCCTTTCTTTTTTTCTTGTGGTCCAATCTTTGATAGGTATTGGTATCAGTTATCCTGGCTTCAAAAAATAAAAAAAAGATTTTAGAAGCTTCTGTTCATGTGAAGATGCTTGGTAACTAATAAGTCCCATACAGCAAGTATAAGCAAGTATTATTGTAGTTTAGTTATATTATGACTTAAACAGGATTTTGTGTATTGACATAGTAATCACCACTTAAATTTATTTTCTAAGGAAGAATTAAGTTCCAAGTTCAAAATAACTGACTTAAAATTTCTGGACAGACATTATTGGATTCTGTTTTCATCTTGAGATTCCAGAGCAAAATTACCTTAAGAATATTAAAGGGTTTTGAGCGCATCCATTTCCAGCCTTCATTCTTCCCTTTAAAAGGGTCTTGTTTATATAGAGATTCATATATATATATATATAAAAAACACACAATGTGTAAAAATAAAACATGTCGCTGTCAAGACTGAAAGTAAAACGGTGATGTTTTTCTGTTTTAACTCCTCTCTCTGGTTAATCTGAAGCATTTCCCAATTCACACCCAAATCAAGAAATGAGCACATTTTAATAAAAAAGTACAAGCACTGGAAGATGTTAGAAACTTACACAACTTGACGCCAGAGTTTGAGCCCAGCCCTGCTGGAATGGCGCAGACCAGCATTCCTTATGTGGGAACGGGGCACGAACGTACCTGATCATGATCGACCTCAACGGGCTGCTTCTTAATGATCCAGGTGACAGACTCGGAGAGAGGCGGCGTGGTCAGGGACCCTGAGTAGGTCCAGTAATCTGGGCAGGAGGGCATCAGGCAGGAAGGGTCAAATGACCCAAATTCCACAAGGGCGTCCTGGCCAAGAGAGGGGTCACCAGCTATCATTTCATGGGGAAAAGCACTCAGGAATCGCATGACAAGGTGGTGATTCCAGGAGTGTCTGGGGACCCGCAGCGGTCCAGAGGAGTGCCCTAGGACCCGAGTCACACCCGTGCTTTGTCCCTGCAGTTAAGGGTGTACTGCTCGGTGGGAATACAGCAGAACCCATTCTCTCCCTCCATTCTAGTGAGTTTCCAGCAGGTGGTCTCCTCTGAACTCTTTGGGAGGCATCAGGTGGGGCCTGGTGCTTGAGGAAAGAGGCTTCTCTTTTTTAATCCTCCTTTCTAAAACACAAGGTGAATTAGGAGCAGCCAGGATCCTGCCTAAAAGGGGAGAGAGAGCAGAGGGAAGAGAAAAGGAGAAGACAGAAAGGCAGGCAGAGGGAAAGAGTATGTGGACTTCCAGGGAGCAGCCCCTATGGGATTCTGCACACTGAATAATTAATCTTGAAGCTGGACAAAGGCATCTGACCTGAAGGCTATGGGATAACTGCTCTTTAAGGGCTGATGAGCCAAGTTTCTGTCCAACGTTCCTCTGCCCCCTGCCTGAGGGAGGGCAGCCAGAGTCAGAAGGCTTCTCTGAGTGTTTCCACAAGGATTTACAAGGAGCAGGTGTCGGGAGCAGAGGAGGGGGCAGTACTATGGCCCCGAGTCTCCAAGTGCCCAGTGCCATGGCAGCAAAACCAGAGCGACCAGTGCCCACCAATGGAACCCCTTCTGTCCCCTGAAGGTGGCCCAGGGCCAGGGGTTCTCTCAACACGCCAGCATCACAAATGGCCAACTGTCTTCTAGGCAACTTTCAAGGAGAACTTGAATTACACTGAAATTAATTACATTTTCCAGTTCAAAATGCCTTATTAGTATTTCCTCTGAGAGTGAAATATAAAATATATTTCAAGTGATTTAAAAAAAAAAACATTACCTTATGCTTGATCGATGGCAAAGTATCTACCAATTTCTGTAGCTCTTCATGATGTTTGCCTAGCTAAAGAAGAGGCAATGAGAAACTATTAAGAACAATCGACATCTCACTTGTGAAACTATAAGAATGTGAATTAAATTTAATCGCTTGATTATACAAAAACGAACCAACCACACTACTTAAACTTCACTTAAACTAGTAATTTAGAATGTTATAAATATCACTGAATTAAATTCAAGACAGAACGAATGAGCAGGCTGTTTGCTGACACCACTTAAATGTCAGTTCTTAAATTGAAACTTAAGTGAATTAAAATTAAAAACTGTTCCATAGTCAAAATAGCCACATTTTAAGCGCTCAGTTGCCGCATGTGGCTTATAACCACTCTACTGAACTGTGCGATTTTATACAATTTGAAATATATTCATAACAATCTTGTATATTTTAACCATTGTTTATTTTTACCCCAATATTCATAGAACTTAACACTGTAGCGTTGTACCTTTTCATCCTGGAAGACTGTATACACATCACTTAAAGCTGGCAAGACATTTTTACCTTTAAAAATACTCCTATCACAGCCAAACCATTTTCTTCCAGCGCTGCATCCTCGAAGGTTTGAAATTTCACTGCATTCCAATGCACCAAGTGCAACTGAAAACACCATGAAAAGATGCTTTGACACGTGACCACATAGGATCGCTCCAAAACAAACGGACAGCCTTATTTAACATATATTTTAACATGTTTCCTCACCCAAAATAAAGCCACTAGGAAAAGCATACAGCAATCTGCTGTAAAATGAAATAGAAACAAAGAACGAGCAGAAGCGTATACAGTAACAGCAATTATTACTACTTTGGAATAGAGTGATTTATTCTAGGAGAAAAATAGAATATATATATAGTAAAGTAAGTAACATTTCAGTGAGGAAGCACCATTTGTCCATTCCCATCTTGATTTGCATGAAACACTCATATCTCAAATCCACTTGCATCTAAAGAAGAGATGTTTATCTTGAGAGAAATAAATTCTCCCTATGGGAATTAGGCAGGAATTGAAGACACATTTCTTTAAGGGAGAACCACTTAAAATATCTTCCTTTTTAAGGTAACATTTAAAAGTAAATTAGGGGGAAAGTTGTAAGAAAAAATTCAATTTGCTTACGTGCTCCTTATATTTCCCTACAAATCATTCCTCATCCATCATTCATGAATGAATCATCACCAGCTTCCTAAATGAGACCCTCACGGTCATGGTTGCCTCGCCTCGCCTTGCCTGGCCTCCCTACCACCTCCCCCTCCCCCTTGGCCCCCTCCCCAAGATGACCCAGCCTCACGTCCTGTTGCTTTTATTTCAGAAACACTTGCCAACCTTGCTCTTTTTCTCTATTTCGATTGTCATGGTCTTCCTTTAGGTTCCCGTCATCTGTCACTTTAATTAACTGGACCTGGTGGTCCTGCATTGTTGCCTGGGTTTTTTGTTTGTTTTTTTTTTAACACCTACAACACCTGGTCTTCCTAGGTGGTCTCCTATCCAAGTACTAACCAGGCCCGACCCTGCTTAGCTTCTGAGATCAGACAGGATTGGGCACATTCAGGGTGGCCTGGCTGTAGACTGCCCAGGTTTTTACTGTAAGCTATGATTTGAGCCTAGCCTAGAATTCTGAAAAAAAACATCCTATTTAGGAATCCTAAGGTTCATTTCTGCTATATTATTTGAGACGAGGGCAGTTATCATTTTACATGTAATAACTGGAAATAACCTAATATGCCCTCAAGAGAACTATTTAGATTTCTAGGAATCACCTGATTCTTTCTGACAATTTCTTAAAACCAGAAACTCAGAACTCTCCCTACTCCTCCACAGTTGTCACTGTTCCCAAGCTTCTCAACATACCTCTGCTGGGTAACATTTGCTGTCCACAGTATGCTCAGAGCCCCAGGCATCCATGGCCCCCCAGTGAAAATGAAACTGCTTCAGTCGGTAGTTATGTTCTAGGGGTCCTCCTGTGATCACTGAAACGGCATATCCAACAATTTAGAGGACAGGTTTTCACGCCGTGGATGATTGGAGGGAAAAGGTTAAATCTGTGGGCGGACCTTCTATATGAACTGTCTTAGATGGAGCACACTCTATCATATACAAGTGTTTATAAACTTGATTTCCACACACTTAATACACGTGTAAGGGGAGAACCTGCACTTTGAATGACACTGAGACCTAACTACACTCCAAGCTACATGCAATTGTTAAAGGGCAATTTTTGACTTGTTTTTATATTCTATATTTACTGTGCTCAGGTATTTTTGTGGGTACAGTAAAATGCAAATTTCTCTCAACACATCATCTAATCCAATATCATTAAACTGAAATATGGGAACGAAAGATATTCTCTTTCTTGTTTATGCACTGATACTTTGCTCTGCAATTTCTGAAGATACTAGTGTTTTGTTTCCATTGAGATGGAGTAGAAAATTTACAAGTGAAAAATTATTACTCATCTCTTTTTGAACAGAGTAAACGATGTGAGTTATCCACACACTTCGCCACTGGCTTCACTATGATGGATAATACATACCTTTTGTTTAGACTCAAGTTTTCTAGAACTAATGAAATCAATACATTATAGTATGGGCAAAAGAGTCAGATACAAGTTTTTTAAGTGACTTTTCCTGAGGGTTTGGGTGGTGCTGGTTTTTTGGTGTTTTCATTTTATTTTTTTGCTTGAATTCCCTAAAGCATATTAGTTCCTCATTTCTTCCATCTAATCTGACCCTGTAATGTCTGTCTGTGGTTCAACAAATATAACATGAAAGCCATCCGCCTCATCTATCTTAATGACTTTTAGAGTTTAGTGCATCATTCGTGGAATTTTATGTACCAAGCGACAGTACAGTGATCCCAACGACCAAGAACACCGGATATGTCATGCAATGGTCTGCTTGTCTGCTTTTGAAAATAATTTACCTAACTTCCTCTTTAAAAGGAAGGAGTTTTTTAAGAGGTGAGTGAAGTCACCGATGACCACTTTTCTTCGGGGGACAGAGGAGGTGTAGAGAATAGCACACGATTCACTAAATTCATAGGATGGGACTGATATAAAAATAAAATGTCTCCAACAGCCACTTGAGTGAGTTTGAAAGAGGATTCTTTGCCAGAGAAGCCTTGAAATGAGACCCATCCGTAGTTGACACCTTGATCACAGCCCAGTGACAGACCCAGCTAAGCTGCACCCAGATTTCCCACCCCTCAGCGCAGGCCGCAGAACTCCCCACGAATCGGCTCCCGCCAACATCAGGATTTCCTTGTCTGCTGCTTCCTTCTTCACTTCACACACGGTAACACCTAATACAAGCACCACACTACCTCACACGCTCACCTCTGCATGGACGGCCCAGGTGTCACCTCCACCGGGAAGCCTTCTCCCACCAGACCCCGCGGGCACACTTTTCTCCCAGCGTCAGGCGATCCACATTAGCATCATCTCATCTATTTAAGGGTCTGTCTCTCCAGCACACCGTGAGCCTCTTAAAGGCAGGACCATCCCTTCTTCCTTTTTCTTTTCTGAGCACCTGGCACAGTGCCTGGCACTTAGGAGATCCTTAATGAAATGAGTCACTAAAGAAATAGACTGTGAAGTGTCTGTTGGCTTTGTTAGTCAGGTGGCGCAGATGTGTGAATGAGAGGGGCAGGTAATTAGCAAGAAACAGGGCAGAGAAGCGAGACAGAAGATAGTGAATTAGCGGAGCGGTCAGTCGTAAGAAATATCAAATAATTACATACTTATTTGAAGTTGTTGATATTTTGTTCTCTCTGTACTCTAACATGAGACAGGATTAAACTTGTAAACAATTGGATAATATAAAACACCTAGGATAGTGTCAGGCTTACGGGAAGCAGTCTCTGCAGTATTCTCTCCCTTCTTTTGCTTTTAACGTCAAGGTGAGGGAGCTAGCAGAGAAACAGATAGTGATGGGAAAGGTCACACACAGGTCCCATACGAATAAAAGTAAATGCAGGAATGGGCATGAAGCCTTTTGGGGAGATGGAAATGCCCTAAAATTGGATCGTACTGATAGTTGCGCCACTCCGTAAATTTACTAAAAAGCATTATGTTGTTTCTTCCAAAAAAAGTGGACGTAAGACCAAAAAAAGTGAAGAAGAATTTAAAGTGTTTGTGAAAGCATTCTTAGTAAGTTCATTGTTGATGCCCTCTGAAAGTTAAGGTAAGTGAAGCCAGATCGAGCAGGAAGCATTCTCAGGAGATCAATGGGACTCCTCTCCTTCTCTTTAATGCCCGGTAACATTGTTTAGGAGACAAATTTTAGAGGAGGTGATAATTTTCAGGGATCATCCATGGGACTCAGCTCAGGCACAGTTCAGCACCCTTCCCCACAATATTTTGCATCCGTCACATGCGCGTATTAAAATCAACAGCTGTGTCCTATTCAGGAGAGTCAAATAAAAAAAATACCCAGCAGAGACCAATGGTATGAGATGCTCACATATCTTCTCTTATTATCCTTTTAATTTCTGTAAGGCTGGTTATGATGTCCCCTCTATCATCCCTGATTTAAGTAGTTTGGGTCTCCTCTCACTTTTGTTCCTTGGTCTACCTAGCTAAAGGCCTGTCAATTTTGTGGATCTTTCCCAAAGAACCAACTTTTGACTTCATTAATTTCTGCTCTTGATCATGACCTTCTGTTTGCTTTGGGTTTAGTTTGTTCCTCTCTTTCTCCTTTAAGGTAAAAGGCTAGGTTATTGATTTGAGAAATGTCTTCTTCTCCAATATAGGTATTTTCATCTATAAATTCCCCTCTGAGCGCCACTTTTGCTATATCCCATAAGCTTTGGTATATTTTGATTTCGTCACATACATTCCCCAGATCCTTTCCTTTAGTTTACACTTTATCCTTGGTTCTTTGCAAAGCGCGCTATAGCCACACTTCCTACTTCTTTTATTTTGGGGGGAAATTTATAGACATTGATATGTATTAGATTCTTTTCTAGGATTAGAGTTGTTTCTTGCCTTTCTTCCTTTCTAGGGTGGCATTGCTTCCTTTTCCTTTTTCTTTATTTTTTATGTTCATTCTTTCTTCGTCTTTGAATGCTATCGATTATTTTGTAACAGCACGGAGAAATAGAAGTGAAGAATAAGCAGGAGATAGGAGGCAGTCACTGAAATGTAGAAAGAGAAAGAGAGTTAGGTACTCGTTAAAGATTAATGGTATCTTAAAGAAAGTAATCGTTAAATCGTAATGAAAAGGGGTTATCTATTTTGGTCCTTCCTGGCAAAACAAGTGGAGAATCAGCAACCTCTCTACAATTTTTCTTGCATATTTTATAAAAGGAGTGTGCCCGACTCTCCTACGGAAGGTTAAGATCAAAGAATGATTTAATTAGTTGTGTTTGGGGATATCTAAAGAGCTATTATAAGGAAAATGTTGGTTATCTGTTTTCCATATGAGATTGCCCATGCAAATGGATGGATAAAAATTCTTGTATCTATTGTTCAAAAAAGAAAACATGACTAAAAAATAAAATAAAAAGCTATTTGCCTTGAATGATCTTGGGATTAACTCACTCGATTAAGAAACCCATTAAACAACTTTCTAAGATTTCTAACTTGATGAAGCAATAATATATTGGCAATGGTCCCTAGACTGTCAAGATCATTAGAAGACTGACCACCCTTTAGGACCCTCGGAAGAGAAGAAAGAAGGCTGCCAAAGACCCAGCTGAGATTGAGACTAATTAATTGAGAGGGCTGCTGTGCATCCAGGGTGAACGTATGAGAGCTGGCGTTCTCCAGATTGGGTCTGCCCACTAGTCTAGTTCTGGCAGGAGTAACAGTAGAGCTCTATGGGAGACAAGCAGAGTTTGCTACATGCAAGACAGTCACGTGGAACACAGAACTTCAGCATGCCATTTTCAAGATTTCTGAAATCCTTATACAAAATGTAGTATTACAGGCTTCCAGTTGAGGTGGGGACACGCTCTAGGGTTTTGGAAAAATTAAGAAAGATACTGATAAATCTAGAGAAAAAGGAGTAATTTCTTCTTAGTTCGAGAAATGTAAATAAGATGTTCAGGGTTTTGGGGTCGTGTGATACCATGGAAGAGAAAGAAGAAAATGGGAGATAACATAAAGACATCTAAACCCTTAAGGTCAGACCCGAATACTTCCTGAATCACAGCAGAGATGCTTGTCAGAGAGAAGAGAACCAGAGAGAGATGAACGCCAGCAGAGGACCAGTCTGTTCGCAGTTGGGCCAGAGGGCCATGTCTAAGTATCTGGGTATCACTAGGGAGATGCAAAGAAAACCAAGACACAGTTGAGAACCCTAGAGCCAGGATAAACACAGGAGTGAACACTTCCACTTCTGCGTTAAGTTCATTCACGAACACTTTCACGAGCTCACTTCCTTATATTCATTAGAGGAAGTTCATTTTCTTTAGCTCAAGGTTTCTCAATCTCGGCTTTATTGATATTTAAGGCCGGATAATTGTTCATGAACCCTGTCCTGTCTATTGTCGGGTCTTTAGCAACATTCCCCACCTTGACTCACTAGACGTTGGTCAAGTGCTATCACCCTCCGGTTGTGACAACATAAAATACCTGCAGAAGTTGCCAAGTGTCCCCAGTCCCTGGGAAGGAAGAGGTGTCAAAATTGCCACTGGTTGATAACCCCTCCTTAAGCCTTAAGATACACTATTTCAAATAATAATGACTTCAGACTAATTAGGACTATTTGATACCATTAAATGTGGTTTGAAAAATGGAAAAACGAAAAGAAAACCTGCATAGAATTAATCACATTCTGTTTTCGATACACACTAAAAGCTTTGGGTAAGCTTTAAATCATTCAGATTAGTTCATGTCTAGGTAGGCTGAAAAAAAAAAAGGAAGATGCAAAAGCAATATAATGTTTTGATTTTAAAATGTTTTTAAAATTGTGTTACTTTTTAAATGAGGTATCATTGTTTAATTAACAAAATTAACAGAATACAAGTTTCCATTTTCTGACATGGAACCATTCTTAACTAGTTAAGACTGTAACCTCATGCAAACATGAATATTCTTTTTGCCCCATTTCGAAGGTATTAAAATCTGATCAATTAAATCTGATTAAACAGTATCACTACTTTATGTTAAAGTGTCTTGCAAACTTATTGAGCGGGGAAAATCACTTTATATTCATAAACACATACAAAAGAAATTTTGGACAAAGCTTTCATTGATTTCACACCTTATTTCTATATCAATTATGAATCTATACTTAGAAACAGGCATATTTATTAAGAAAAAGTACTCTATACTAGTAGGAGAAAATGTGCCTAAAAACTAGAAGGGATTTTTTTCATGCATTGAAAAAGTAAGTCCAATGAGTCCTGTTATTGCTAACGAAAGAGGTCCGCGCTGCCATAGAGGGCAGCGTGATGTAGCCTTTGCCAACACAACAGTGTACCCTTAACTCAGATGAGCCCACCAGTTTGGTTCTCACCTGATTTATCTGTAGAATCTTCAAATTCCACGAGGAAAGAATACCCGTTATTCCAGACGTGGAGGCAGGTGGTCGGGTCGTAAGAGATGATGAGCGGTTTTAAGTCAGGATCGAAGACACTGTCCCTCCACCGGATGTTGATGGGTGATTGGCGCTCGCCCCTCGGGACCATGTCCATGCTCTCCCAAAGTGGGTGCACTAGGAGAAAGCACATCAGGCCTGCCATCAGAATGTGTCCTATCCAGGATCACACACCAGGCTGTTCCATTTGGAGAAAGCCTCTGGACACTAATGATGACTAGAAGTCTCAGAACTTAGCCACTTAGGAGCTTCATGGCCTGATGAAAGCAGAGGACATGGACACACAGGTCAGAGAGCCCCTAGCAGAGGAGCAGCCTCTGCTGTCTTGTTAAACTAAAGCCTCTCAGTCAACTTTCTAATTTCGCCTAAACCAAGTGCGACCCAGTCCTGTGAGATTAGCATCATGAGAACATGGGTCTTCTCAAATGAATTTTCTTTATTGATAATTTCTTGGGCCCCACCTGCCAAAGTAGTTTTAAACACAGAGAGAAATTAATGCAATTTTCAATAACGGACTTATTTTCAACAAAGGAAATGGGGGAAGAGGAGGAAGAATTTTTGAAAAGTGAACATTCAACCAAGCATTAAGGTTTTAGTTGTGCGGCTAGTAGAAATAAAGGCTTGCATAGCATGCATCCTATAATTTAGCTTCCTATTTTGAAGATTTCTGGATTCCTTACACACAATGTAATATTATAGGCTTCCAGTTGAGATGGGGGCACACTCTAGGGTTTTGGAAAAATTAAGAAACATACTGATGAGTCTGGGAAGAAAAGGAATAATTTCTTCTAGTTCGAGATATATAAGTAAGATGTTCAGGGCTTGGGGACCCTGTTGATGGGAAGCAAGGTGGACTGCCCCCAAATCTCTTTGGCATAAAGATTATTTTAGCCTGATTATTTTTAAGAAATGGCCGACACCTGAGAGGCTCTGAAAATTGAGAAGTTACCTTTCCTTAAGACATTTACATATATAATGGAAATCTCCATTTGTGAAGGTGTCTCCCACCAGGAAGAGGATGACCAAGTCTCATAGATGGAGAAGGTGACTTTGATCTGCATAACAATCATCCCCTTGTTTACTGTGCTTTTCTTGATAACCTCCCCATAACTGACTCTCCTTCCCCAACATCTTTTGTCTTTAGCTGAAGATGGTGTTGAAGGTGGTGGTTTGGGCCATTCCAGGGAGTTGCTCAGTTTTTTGGGTCTCTACTATGTACCCAGGAGGTATCTGTGTTATTAAACTTCTGTTTATTTTTCCACTGTCATACCATGAAGAAGAGGAAAATGGAGGACGTAGAGACACTTAAGCCCTTAAGGAGAGACCCAAACACTTCTAGAATCACAGCAGAGATGTCAGAACAATGAGAACCAGAAGGAGATGAAACCCATTGGAGGCATTATATGATCCCGTATAAATACACATGCTGAGTTAGTTCACTTCTTATGTGAGCTTTGAGGACTAGACAGCAGTGTGCAAAGCCTGGGTAGAATATTAGCATTGCTAAAGATTTTAAGAAATGAGGGAGAAATAGGCAGATGTGATCATGTGATCACAGATGTCTGGGGTAAACCTGCCTATCAACTAGTTTTGTTTTCCTTATCAGTAAAATAAGCATTAAGCGCCTCCTCTGTGCCTGGTACCAAGTTCAGCCTGGGCCTGTAGAAAAAGTATAGGACTCAGGTCCTAAAGACCTGGAGTTGACACAGGCCCTTTGAGCAGATAAAGCAAATACACATTACATGAGGCGTGGTCGGGTGCTAAATGGGGTGAGAGTGAATGCAGTGTGAGTTCAGTAGAAGGAAAGGTAAGAATGGCTGGAGTAAACGTCAAGACCGGAGTTTGGGAAGACGGAGCAGAGGCCAGAAATGGGCTGGTGGTTGTGGGCAAGGCCAGGAAAAGATAAACCTGAAAGATTTTTAGAGAAAAGTTAATGTGGTCAGTAGGGTAATACGAAATAAAGATTAAAAGGAGAGTGAAAGCTTCCCAGTGATGGTCTTTGTCGCCTTCAATCAATCCACAAGTGATTGAAAGCCACTCAGTTCTGGCTTGCAGAGCAGAAGGCAAATAATTAATTACACGTTAGATGTGGGGGAGGGGGGGAAGACAAATAACTTTCCCTCTACTCTCCTGAATTCTTGGCTAACCTCCTTTATAATAAAAGACAGACTAAACAAAGAAAAACAGAAGTTTAATAATATGGATACCTCCTGTTTACATGGGAGAGACCAGGAAGACTGAGTAACTCCCTGAGATGGCCCAAGTCGCCATCTTGCCCAGACCAAACACTCTCAGACAGTCCTCACAAACTCTGGGAACTTATAGTCTAAATGTCCCCGTGCCACAGTTGTTTCTTCATGCGCTTTTATGGATAAGCTGCCATGGTGTCCCTCAGCAGCTGAGCTACTGAGCGCTTGTCAATGAGAACAGATGATATGCCATCCTGACACGGGTTACGTCGCTCTTATATCAAAACAACTTTACTTATAAAACAACTTCATTCTTCGATCGAAACAACTTCACTCTTAAAAATAACTTTAGTTTTTGTCAAAAACCAGTAGATTTTGCGGGGAGTGGGGAGGTAGTAGGGTTAAAGGGGGTCAAATATGTGGAGACAGAAAGAAATCTAACTATGGGAGGTGAACACACAGAGTAAATATATATATGCCTTACTGTTAAAGTGCGCAGCTGGAACTTATTGGATTTCGTTAACCAATGTCACCATAAAAAACTAATTAATTTTATAAAAGAATTAACATTAATAAATTTATTTTGTCATGGTCTACGATCTCATGTGTAATTTTTTCCTAATGTGAACATTAGGCTAAATTTCACTAGATGATACACAAGTGAGGTTGATTTTATTTTGCTCTTGGGCAGTAGGCACAAGGCTTTTCTCTATTTTGTCTTATTACCAGTCCCACGCTTAGGACTGCCAACATTTACGGCCTACTACTTGACTTAACAGCAAACAGCAATTTGAGTTGACAGCCAGTGATCACTTGGGGGGAGGGTGGGGACTGAAGGACCAGCAGGGAGCACAGGGCTCCAGCAAAATGCTGCTTCCTGAATTTGCCAGATCCTCCTCCTTTCTGTGCAACTTATTCTGCTTCGCCCAATCCTAAAACCTGTCAGACAAACACCTGAGGGAGCCGCTGAGACCATGATGATGATGATGATAAAGATGATGATGGATAAAACAAGCCCAGGACCACAAGACACCCCAGTGATCTTCTGTAACCCTCAACACTCCTGGGTCATTCTTGGTCACAAGTGCACACGGGGCCTTCTGCTGGGGTACCGAGCTCCTGGACATAGTGAGCACTGTTTTTACACCAGGATAGCAGAACAGGACGTGCTCAGTGCCCAGGGCGGCAGAGACCAGAAAACAGGGAGGGATGGTGTACCAGGCCCCAGACAAAATCAAATGGTGACTGTCACCTGTTTTTCTTAGTAACTGACAAACAAGAGCACCTGATGTGGGCATTAATCAAGGGAAGCCCCCACATCCCTCAGCCACCACTCATTTTTGTTCCTGCCAGCATGAAAGAAACAAAACTATCCTAAAGACAGGAGCATGTCGCATTTTAGAACTATAACTTTCCACTTTCTGATAAAAAAAGTACAACTTTACTAACTAGGTAAATATGACTATTTTTTTTTCCACTTGAAGCCTTGGACCGCAAAGTGCCAGTGTTGAGACCAAGCTAGTCTGGGTAGGATGTGGGCCAGCTGGGAGGAAGCCACACCCGGCAACCAGAAATGTATTATGACTCCGGCCAGCTCATTTCAAAGAGGACACAGTCAGCGTTGGAGGAAACAAAATAAACTCTCAATCAAAATGTATTCGTGAAGCAGTTTCAAGGCAGTGCGTTTAGCTAGGTGAGCATTACTGAGGAATTCCTTTTCTGTGCACATAGAGTCGAAGAGAATAAACCACAGAGGAAACGTTTAAGAACCGAGATTTCTGAAAGAAGCTAACATTGGAAAAGTCCGAGTCAATTCATGAGGAAAAGTGGAAAATACATAAAATATCCTTCACCATTTCATTAAATCCATCTCTCCACCAACACACACATTATCCTCTCTTATCGCCCCAGTGGGTCTCTACCAGGTTTATTTTGTCCCTCGGGACATTCAGGAATGTCGAGACTCTGAGGGATGCCTTCCCACTTCCTACGTGCGCAGGACAACCTCCCCTCCGCCCATGTCAGTAGTGCCGCACTGGAGAATCCCTGCCCCGCAGAGATGTGGATGGTGACTCATTTCTGGAGGGCACGAGATGAGACAGGCTGCAGGGAAGACCACTCGATCTGCAGTGTTTACAGCAGAATACACACTTGGTGAGCTGGTCAGCCAGGAGGAACTGCTATTCGTTCGCTCGGGAAAGCATGTTCCAGAGTGTGAAGCTACTGTTCTGGACGGCTCATAAACATTAATATGCAACTTCCAGAACGTTAAGAGTCATAGAAATAATTCACAGCCTGTGCATGAATTTTAGTAAAAAGACAATTGCTCATAAGAAACAATAAAGAATAGGTTCCCAAGTATTTGCAACTCGGTTGTCTCCCTTGTCCCACTTTTGCATGACATCATTTTAACATGTTAAAACCCGTCAAGAACTTTCCAAACCTTACTATGGTAATCATTTTGCAATCTATACGTGTATCCGATCGTCACGTGGTATACCTTAGACTCACACAACGTAATATCGCAATTACGTCTCACTAAAGCTGGGGAGAAAGAACTTTCCACATTTATTTCAGAGGACAAAGAGAGAACAAGTAGTTAATTCTCACCGTTCTTAAGGCATGCAAACCCACTCTGGAATGCCACTGACATCCTATCTACAAATCCTCAACACGCGGCATTCTTATGAAGCAAGCCTCCTGCTCTCCTTAGGGCAGCAGTGGACTCACGGGTTCGGTTCCGGGTTTTGTAAGTGCAGGTGTAGAGGCTGCAGGGCCTCGCTGGCATGGGCCTCGGAATCTGGAACCTTCTCCACAGCAATCTGCATGGAGAGGCTTGAAAGATGGCTCTCAGGCTATTCATCACCGCCATCTTTGGCTTGAAGTCTTGATCAGTTCCCAAAGAACTTGCAGGAACCTAATAACCTAGAGGCAGGAGGACAGAGGAGGAACAGCTGTCAACAGTAGAAACCGACGATCGTGTGGCAACCTCTAAGACGAAACATTCGGACTGTTAGTCCACACCGTGGCGAGGGGTGGATATAAACGAGAGCCTGTAGTTTATCCACTCTAGTGCCTCGAACTCAGTGGTCTCCTCATGGCAGGGTCCGGATGACTGACTCAAGTGCTCAGCCTTTCCTTTGGGGTTTGCAAATATTAGAGGTCCAGAGAAACGATCCTCTTTAAACATAGAAGGAAAAAGACTGTTTATGATACAGCTTCTTAAAATTAAAAAGATATTCACTCCACGAAAGCCAAATGGTCCAGCATGGTATTCATAGGAGAAAAGCAACCAAAGGTTAAAACTTCTTCTCGACAGCCTGAATAAAAAAATCAGGCTGCATGTGGATGGCTTAAGAAAAAAAAAAAAAAAAAAAAAACCCAAGATACATCCTGCCAAAATAGTCATGGGCGGTTTTGAAATCTAAGCTTAAATCTAATCTGTGTCTCTGCCAGTGTTAGGTGTGACACAATTTACCTCGATTATGGGGAAAATGGAGGTTAATCCTGAACTAATTTACAAGTAGATTCAATTTGAATATCCATTTATGACCGCACTGAGACCCCCGCCCTTCACGTGTTCATCTCAGAAGACGGTGCTTTCCAAGGCGCCTACCACAGGGTTCTGAAATCACAACGATACTAACTCTGAACGCTTCTTCCCCACCCCTACCCCCCAATACGGCTTCATCCGCTTTTCCTGAAAACTTCTTTCCTCATACAGGTAAGCATACAAGGTTAGATGAAAACACACACACACGCACACGCGCACACACACACACACACCTTTTTTATTTTGATTACATTCACTCCATAATAGATTCCAAGGTGTTTAGAGTCACCACATCTGGACAGCCATTCAGGACACCATGTGAGCAGCCATGAGTATGGTTTAGCTGCATGGCTGAGTGCCTTAGTCCTCAGGGTTTATGCCTTTCCTGGACCACCCTTCCTCCCTCAGTGCCTGGTTAATTCTATACATCATGTGACAATCACATGAAACGTCACTTCCTAAAAGCCTCCGTTGACCGTGCCCTCTCTTCTTGGTGAGCCCAGTGCCCTCTCCTTCTTGGTCACAGTGCTCATCACAGTTGAATTAGTTAGCTCATCAAGGAGGTAACTTGTGACTCTATCTTCCCAGAATCGAAGCCCCATGGTGGTGGGGACCGTGTCTGTCTCCATCACGGCTATATCTTTTAGGGGCACAGTACCTGGCACATGATGGCTGCTTGATGATCTGAGTAGGGTTCCCTGATGATGGAAAAGACCTTGATCCTAATTTCAAAACTGAGAACTGCGAAGTGACTGCCAGTATGTTCTTAAACATTATTAAGGTTTTTTCCTTCATCCACACGCCACCATCGCCCATTTGGAGGGTTATTTATGCTTTTAAATTATTTACACTTTTAAATCCTTGTACTCTAACAGGAAGCTCTCACACCCCCACCTATAGGATCTGAAGGACCCGTGAAGTTCTGCCTGATCCGAAAGAGACACATACCAAAATATGAACCTCACCTCGTCTCACAGAGATGAAAAATCTGCCAGGAATTAATTTTCATTTCAATATTTATTGTCATTTCCTTTGCTCCAGGCCCTGCGTTGGGTGCTGGATGCAAAGATGAACAAGGTCACAAAAAGGAAGCCCTGATCCATGCTACAATGTGGATGAACCTAGAAAACGATGCTGAGTGAAAGAAGCCAGACATACGAGGTCATATGTGGTATGATTCCATTCTTAAGGAAATACTTAGAAATGAGAAATCTAGAGACAGCAACCAATTTAGCGGTTGCCAGGGGTTGGAGGGGGATGGACAGTAATTGATTAATGGGTACAATTGATTAATGGGTTTTCTTGTGGGGTGATGTAATTGTTTTGGAACTAGATAGAGGTAGTTCGCTGTGAATGTAATGAATGTTCCTGAATTATACGCTTTAAAATGGTTGATTTTATGTTATCCGAATAGTAAAATATGCATCTTATGGGAAAGGAAACACATCAATCCAGTTCTCGGCAGGTGTTAGTGCCTCCTGAAATTCCACCTCCTGCCTATCAGAGGCCACAGTTTGGCAATGCGGGGGGCGGGCAGGTGCCAATAGATGCAAAAAGAGAAATTGAGAGGGTACTTACTAAAGACACATGTCGCTTATAGACTTGAACTTTATCATTCATACCATCTTTCCAGGAAGAGTATAAGATACAGAGAAAGCACACTAGGCTCCCCAGCGATGCAGAGAAAGGGGGCCCACATTCCGATTTCGCCCTCTCCTCATTTCTACTTCACTGCTATTAACTGGCTGTGAACTAGCTCTTCTTTCCTGTACTACTGCCCTTGATCCCGCCAGAGGAGCTGGATGGAAGCCTAGACCCTAGGAAAAGGAGAGAGAAATCACACCTGAGGTGTGTCCAGTGAAAGCAGGAAGCAGAGCTACTTCCTCCTACTACCCTGAAAGGAACGACTGAGGGCTCCAGGCAGGACTCTTCATAATCAGCTATTAACAAGCCATGTGCCCGGGCAAATATTGCAAAATGGGGTGTGACAAGGAGCCAACCTTTCAGCCTGCTGCCATGTGCTCTGTTGTCCACATCGCTTTGCCAATGAACTCACTGACCTTAGGGAGTGGAGATGCTTGTCACCACGTGAAAGGGGACTGGTAGGAAGCCTGTGAGCCCCACGGAGGCTCCTCGCCTGTGAGCCTAACTCTCCACGTGGGGTTTTTAGGCTACTGACATCCAAAGTATGTCTTCACTGCCAAAAGGGTCGGAAATTCTCAAACCAAGTTAAAATCACTTTTGTTCATAGTAGTTTTATTCGTGTTTGTATATATACATTTCTGCAGGGAGCAGGTATGTCAAAATGTTCCTTAATTCTGTTCTTCTTTCTGTTGACTTCTATTCCTGAATTAAACAATAATGAGCTACTATCTCATGCAAAGCACTGTCCTGGGTAAAGATGAAAAAGTCTTATTTTCCCTTCCATTTCCAGAAGCTTGCAACCTACAAGGAAAAATTATTTAAACAAAGAACTTCTGTTTTTTTAGTTACTTTTTTTATGTTGTGGTGAAACATACAAAATATTTATCATTTTTACCTTTTCGAAGTGTATAATTTAGTGGCATTGAATACATTCATAATGCTGTGTACCCGTCACCAGAATCTATACTCCAAGCTTTTTCAGCATCCTCTATGTAAATTCCGCCCATTAAATAATAACTCCCCATCCCTCCTGAGGCCCCAAAGCCCAGGACCTTCCATTCTACTTTCTGTCTCTATGCATTTGCTTATTCTACATACTTCATGTAAATGGAATCACATTAATATTTTCCCTCCAAGTCTGGTTTATTTCTCTTAGCATAATTAAACAAATACTTCTTAATCAAAGCCAGATGTAAAGATAGCCCAGACTTAATTCAGTGAGAACATAGGACAGAGGCTCTAAATTGCGGGAGGATGTGACATCTGAACCATGTGTCACAGGAGAGACAATTTCAACAAGAAGGGCAAAGGCTGAGAGATGGAAAGGGATAATGTCAGCAATGATGAGGACATTTAGGGGGACAGGAGTGCTTAGAAGCTGAGGTCAGAAAGGACAATTGAGGTTGAAATAGGCAGAACTTTGGGTTAATTTGGTAATCGGCCCTAGTTTCAGGACAGGAAGACAAACATGTGGAAAAGGACTCCTTTCTGGCTTACAATCTAGATTTAAATAGAAGACTCAGTAATTTCCAGGAATGCAATGCCAAGTACACCGTATACTCAACAGAAGAGACTTGCTGGTTTGTCTTCCAAAGAGAAGGTTGTTATAAAACAAGGCCAATATGCCTGGCCACCGAGGGAGTTGTACACGAGTGCGCATGCCCGTGGCCCTGCACAAGGCGCCATGTGAAGCCTGAAAGCATCTAGTTCCGGAGCCCCGAGGTAAGGCTGAGCTGGAGCTGGCCAGCTGGGCCAGCTGGGCCACGGCCATGCTCTGTGCTCTGATAGATAGTCGTGCTATCTGCACACCTGGAGGCTGATGACACCTGACCCAGAAGTGCCCCTTGCCCACTTCTAGACTGGCTCTCTAGGGCCAGGGGGACACAAGAGCTCCAGACGGCCTAATGTCAACTCTGGGTCATCCTCCTCCACAAAGCCCACCCAATAGTGGTCTGGAAGTCTGAACCTCTATTGGAAGTCTGAACCTCTCTATTTGTCTCCCAGGAATGCTGCTGATCTCACTGCAGAGGACACTGACTCTGAAGATAACCTTGTGTTTTTAGACCAAAAAAAAAAAAAAAATCCTGTTTTTTTGTAATGGAGCCAAGTGCATTTGAATTTCTCATAATCCCAAGTCTGCTATGAATAACTGTTAAGGTGTTGGTGAAGCAGATATCCAGGGGATGCAGTGGAAAGCGAGGCTGGACGGGGATTTAAGATTAATTCAGAGAATGCTAATTTCCAAGAGGATGGAAGGCTCTTGGATATTATTGATGTGTATAAGAGGAAGCACTGATGGTTTCTGATGACTCCATCAGCACAGCACAGGATGGATGAGCATGGGCAAAGGGTAGAGCCAGGGCGGTTTGTGACAAGGTGATTCTTTCAACCGTTCTACAGTCAATCCATCACTCTTCTCTTTTTTCATTTACCAAGATGTCAATTAGACATCTATTAAATGCCAGATACTATTCCAGGTTCATTGGGGAGAACAAAACAAAGTCTCTACTCTTGTGGAACTTTCGTCCTGGTAGGAGGAGACAGACAATAAACAACAATTTAATACATACGTCAGTCATAAGAGACAATTAACTTAAAATATGTTCAGCGAAAAGTAGAGCAGGAAACGATGAATTTGAAGTGCCACTGGGAATGGGGTGTTGAATTTTTAAGTAAATTGTTTGGGGGAGGACTTATTGAGAAGGTGAAATCTGAGCAAAGAATTGAGGAAGGTAAAGGAATTTGTTACATGGCTATCAGGAGGAAGGGTACCCCACATTCGAGGGATAGTAAGGAGGCCGAAACGGCAGGAATGGAGGGAACCAGGAAATAGAGTAGGAGATGAGGTTGGGAGGTAATGGATGCCAGAGCAAGCAGATATCTAGGCAATGGTCAGGATTCTTTCTGTAACTCAGGTTTCTCAACCGCAGCAGTGCTGACATTTCGGACCAGATAACTCTTTGGTTCAGGGGCTGTCCTGTGCCTTGTAGGATGTTTAGCAGCATCCCTGGTCTCTACCCACTAGTTACCAGCGGCACCCTCCCTCCAACTGTGACAATCAAAACCATCTCCAAACATTGCAGATGTCCCTTGGAGAAGGGAGATCGTCTCTGATTAGGAGCCACTGCTCTAAGCAAAATGGGGATACAATGGAGTTTTGGGAGCAGAGGAAGGACATAATCTGATTTATATCTTTAAAAGGTCATTTGGGGTGACCTTTTGGAAATCAACTGGGATGGAAAGAAGCAAGGAGACACTTCGGGACGATCCAGGAGCTGGACCCAAGCATGTCACAGGGGTGGTGGTGAGAAATGGTTGGGTGTTGGCTCCGTCTTGGAAATACGACCCGTAAGATGTGCAAGAAAGGAGCCAAGGATGACTGGAAGGTTCTTGGCCTGAGCGACTGGCAGGACGGAGCTGCCATGAACTGAGATGAGGACAACAATGTGTGGAACAGGTTTGGGGTGGGAAATCGGTAGCTCAGATTTGGGCACGTGGAGTTCGAAATGAGATTCCAATAATCTAAATGGAGAATATGAAGCACTGAACCGGATAGTGGCAGTAGAGATGGACGAGGAACTTTGTATTTAAGACATCGCCATTGGGGGGGAGAGGGGACACAGAGTTTACACTCGACTGTCAAAGAGAAAAGGGAAGAAGCTGAAGAAGGCCTCGTGATTTTACGGCTGGATGCTGCTGCTCATGGAACGAGGATGGACCCCCCGAACGGAGAAACAGGACTAGCACGAGGAGAAGGTGGGAAGGGAAAGATGGCACTCTTCATCTAATTATATGTTGGATCTGAGGTCCAAGGGACAGTCGAGAGGAAAGGTCTGGAGAGAGGTGGTGATACAGCTCTGATGCTCAGGAAAGGTCCTGAGGCTAGAGAGAGAAGGAGTGGAGGCCAAGAGATGGAGGAGGAACAGCCAAAGGCAATCAAGGAAGGAACGGAGCATGGAAGGTCAGGGGCAAGGAGGTTTCCAGGAAAATTCAAAGAACAGAAACTCTATTTAGCTAATGCTAGGCTACAATACCTGTAACAATACATGAGGTTATTTATACTCAAGCCTAAAGCCCTTCTGTTATGTTACAAGTTCTACTGTGAGGTGGTTATTTAAACTTACCCAGGATCTCATAAAACCCAAGCTTGGGAAACCACAAATAATGTTTAATTATCGAACATAATACATAAAGATGAACTACTACCATACATTACCAGATTTCACAGAAAATCTGTCCTTACTTAAGTTTGTCCTTAAAGATAGGGACAGTTAAGCTAAAAATAAAAGGTCAAAGCGAGAGGCAACAAGTGTTTGAGATTCAAAATAATAGCTTATTCAGGAACCACTGAATCAGGCAGAAACCAAAATGGTGGTCTGATTAGGAGGTGAAGACGCAAGATTTTTATGAGAAAGGAAAGGGGAATAATTACATGAATTGAAAAAATTTATGTGGGCATAAATAAGGTAAGGAAGAATTTCTACGGATGCAGATAAGCTAACGAAGTGATGCTAATTCTAAAGAACATCTTTCATTTTCAGTCAGGTAGTCATATCTACTTTACTATGAGCTTTGCAAACAGTTGTTTGGGATACAACACGACTTTAGGTCCAGTCCAAAGGTCATCTGCCCAATTTTAACATTCTAAAAGGTTGAAGAGTAAGAGTTTCAAGACAGTTCCTTTGGGATGACAGCTCTGACTCCATTTTAAAGCGGCTCCATTTAGTTAATTTTTACAGAACCATGGGCTGGTTGTGGCCCAGGAGGGCTAAGCCTTCTGTACTGTATGACTTTGCTATCACTATTTATGTACATCCTTGGATTTTACTAAAACGTTCCTTATCTGCTGATTTGCAGACTTAGAAATGTGTGAAAAAGATTCTGAAAGCCTTGAAAGGATCATTCAAAATCATCTATTTATCAAATGACAAATAGTTTGAACACTGCCTGATTAAGCAAGAGACATTTATACATATGCAAGAGATAGCAAAAAAAAAAAAAAGACCTACTAAAGGTTATGATTACATTGAAAAAAATTCCTTGATTCTTACCAGATTGACCCTCCATTTTTTCAGCCTCTAACAATTCTCTGAATTGAAGGTTGTTTCCATGTCTTGACTGAGAAAATAGCTTCCTCTTGTCACCCGCTTCTGAGAGTATGTTCCTAATCTGGAGTTGCCAAAGGTTTCAAAATACATTTCTAGCTACTGCTTCATGTGCTGCAACTACCAGCAGCCCATGAGATGAAATGCATTATATTCCTTCCATTAGAGTTCCAAAATGTTCATGTTTATTCAATCGCTCACAGCTCACTCACCCAGTCTTTACTGCGTTCCAACTGCGAGCCTGCACAGCCTTTCACCGGGCTCCAGGGCGGTGTGTATAGGCGCAGAGAATTGGTGCCCTTGCTGCTCTCGACCTTCCAGTCAATTTCAGGTCTGGTACTACTGAGGTAAAGATGACCTGAGTAAAGGAGGAAGGCCCTAGATAGCTGAAAGGTTTTCCATTTCCAACGTATCCCAGAACAGCGAGCATTCTGATGGATGCGTAGGGGTAGATCAGGGGTAGAGTCTGGGGCAGCATCCTTCACCAGAGAAGTCGGGCTACTCCTTTCCATATCCCAGCCAGGCTTTTGATGGCAGAGTGAAGATGGCCAAATTATCAGTAAAGGCAGTAGGGGAAGCAGAAAACAATGTGGTTTGCAGTGGCTGGGAGAGAACAAGTTCTATCCAAATTAAGGTGCACATATTAACTTCTGATACCTCTCAGACCTTCCCGGTAAAATTCACGGGAGGGGAGGGCACTTATCTGAATAGTAACGAGTTGCCACCGGCCTCAAGGCAGTAGCAATTAACACTGAATACTACAAAGACTCACTTTTGTACTTCAGAGGTTCTCCTCCAATGATGGAGCTGGGCACAAAACAAAAAGGCTAGGAGGAATTTCTGAATAGAAAAGGCCGAGGTTTGTCCTGGCGACACAGCTGATGCTGATCACTTGCCTTCGGGGTGGCTGTGACCCGTGCATAGACCCTGGGCATAGTCAGGGGAGGGAAGAAATGCAATATGGACCCGAGCCAGTCCCAGCTTGCCGCGCCTTGGCTGGTGAAACTGCAATCTCAGATTTGTAGCCCTTACCCCTGTTCCCAGCTATTTCACGCCGGGTTGGACTTTTCTTGAGTTATTCACACCCACCAGCCCTAGCAACACTCGCTCCTAAGGAAATGCCCTCACGGCCCCTCACCCCCCATTCCCAGGGGCAGCTATCTTCCCGTCAAGTGCAAATAACCCTAAAGGAAGTGCAGCCATACGGTTGGTGACTCTCACAGAAGAAGGCTGTGGGAGGTGGGACGTCGATGTCCGGATGTCGATGCCCTACCAGCCTCCTCAGTCCCTCGGGGCGTCCCGCGGGGACCTCGGCAATATTTGCAAACAGCTAGCTGTCCGAGCTCCGAGACCCGGCGGGGTCGGGGTGTGTGAGGAGGGTCCCAGACCTTCCCGAGGCGGCCAGCCCCCGCTGTAGCCCCCAGCTCTTACCTGAGCGCTTTCCCAAGAGCACGAGCCTTGCGGATGGCTCCAGTGCCGAGACCGCGGCTTGTAAGCTGGACCATCATTGCCACGCCCCCTCGTCAGGGCCCATCGTTCGGGCTATGCCCCTCCCCTCTAGGCCACGCCTCATAAGCATGGTCACGCCCCCTCCACGTTCTAACCGCCCGGCTAGGCTACTGCTCTTCTGGCTGTCCACCGCCTCCGCCACGGCCACGCCCTCCTCGCTTGGCCACGCCCGCCAGCCCCGCCCCGGCCCGCTCCTTGGTCACGCCCCCGTGCTCCCCTCCGGCTCCGCCCCTCCGGCTCCGCCCCTCCTGCTCCGCAGAACCCATTACCCTCCCGCCTACGGGGCGGGACTGGGTCGCAGGAATTTGATGTCGCTTGGGCAACCTCCTCAACTTGGCTCTAGAGAAACCCTCCAGGGCCCGGGAACTGAACGCTGGCGTCATTTTGTCTGGTGAAATCCGACTGCCAGCTACAAAATGACTTTCTTCGTTTTTTTTTCCCATTTCCGAACATCAAGATGATATACTGAGAGCCTGTGGTTCAGTAGGGAAACGTAGACACTGCACGGGCTATGCAACCCTGTTCCCTCCCATTCGTTTTTATGTCCACTTTACTCAAATTTCTTCAAGCTAATCTTCACGTTCTCTGAATTCTGAATTGTGGACCGCTGTTTCTTCTAGTCCCTTAGCCAATCTCAAAGCTTAGGCGGATGAGTGGAGTAAACAACTGTATTTCCTGACTTCTCCAGATGAACTTTCCTAGGCCTTCTCCAGTGAGCGCTTGCTGTCTAGGGCCTGTCGAGACAGAACACTTAAGATTGAAACTCTGGCTGCAGCCCCGCGTGCACTTAGAGATTACTCTGCTAGCCTTACTCTCTCCATTTACGACTCTGGGTCCACGAGAAAAATAGGAAGAGGTAATAAACAGCTTTTCTACTCCTGTACAGAAATTTATGATTCATCCTTTCAAATCATATTTATTGACTACATGCTCCCCTGACAAGACAAGCCTCAAGGAGCTTACAGTCTGAAATTGTCCCAACCTGGGTTTAGATGTGGCAAGAAATGACAAGACCATTAGATGTGGCCAGTGATTAATTGGAAAACAATTTGGTAATCACAGATCTTCTTGATTCTATTAGTACAGATATTTTTGGAAACCACTTATATAGGCGTTGGTACACTTCTTTACACAGTAAACTCCTAGTATATCTTCATTGAAAATTTACCCTTTTCACATGCGTAGAAAGATACCATTTCCCCCTTCCTAGTAGCGTGATTTGCTACTTTTATATCTTCATATCCCAACAATAAAATTTTTATGACGGCATAGTTATTTTTTCTTTTCTTTCCACCCTCCATTCCATTTCTGGCTTAAAGATAGTAGGAACTATCAAAAGCCTGTGCTAGAAGGAACACAGAGAAGAGAGCAAGTTTCAGGAGAACACCCTGACCCTGAGAACCTCGCCTCATTTATAAAATGTTTCAACCGTCAGTCATTTTTGCCTGAAAAATTAACTCGCAGAAATTGATCCAAATACAGCCTATATAAATTACTGAGCTGATTTTTATAGTTAGTTCTACTTCGTATTCTTTCAAAAATGATTTGAGGCAGCTTAGAAAAACACAGACATTACTAGATAAAATAAATAGTTGAAGGAGCCAGGGAAAGGGGAACTTAATGGAAGGAGAATAATGCAGCTGATGATAAGATTAGCATTTCAGTACGCAGGCCATCGGACCCGAAACAGTTGTTTAAGGTGGGCCACAGATTTTTTTTAAAATAATTTTTAAATTTTTCAATTACAGTTGACATACAATATTAGATTAGATTAGGGTGTACAACATAGTGATTAGAAAGTTATATAACTTATGAAAGGATCACCCAGATAAGTCTAATACCCATGTTATCCTTGCTCCCTCTATTTACAACTCTGGGCCCAGAAGGAAAAAAATTGAAGCAGTTATAACTAGCTACTGTCCTGTCCAGAAATTTCTGAATAGGCACCTCTGAGGAAAGAGCTCACTCCATTAGCCATTCAGTCGCTCATTCATTCAAATCATATTTCAAGTAGTATATTTCAGTTACAAATAAGACCAGCCTCAAGGAGCTTATAGCCTGAAGTTGCCCTAACTTGGGTTTTGATACAAGAAATGACTAGAAAGGAAGGAGTGTTAAGGGGGTTGATAGATGGAAAAAGACCTGCTAATGATAAAGTTATCAGGACCTACAAAATAGAAACCACCCCAGTAGCCCGGCTCATGTCACAAATCTAAACCTGAGTCAGCCTGCACTTAAAGGACACACCTGCCAAGGAAACCTAATACACTCCAATCACAATCATCCCACTTGCTTTAGCTCGCTCACCTTACCTTGCTGGCCTCATAAGACAACCCCTGACCTCCTAGCCCATCCCGCCCCATTTCCCTGTTGCCTCTCCTAATATTCTATAAAACACGCTCTTGCCCAAAATCCCTTGTGAAGAGTATTCCTCTATTTGTGAGACACTGTACTCCCCCAGTCCACCCAATCCATGGATCGTTTTCCCTTAAATAAAGGACACCAAACTCATTACTAAAGAGTTTGTAGTTACTGTCATTTGACAGTAACCATAGGTCCTCTTGGTCTGATCAGTTGAAATATCTTTGGACAGAAAACATAGGAAACCACTTTTATACTTACTACAGCACGATAAGTTCTCAATAAATCTTCACTGAATGTATGCCGCTTTTAACTAGTGTGAAAAGCTACATTTTTTTCCTGCTCCACAGCAGCAAGATCGACAACGTATAATTCTTCATATGCCAGCAAGAAAGACTTTAGGATCACATATTAGTTCCCTTCTCTTCCCTTCCCACCCTCCATTCCATTTCTGTCTCAAAGACAGTGAGAACACCCAGAAATACTGTGCTTGAAGGAACACAGAGAAAATAACTTTTCGACAGAACACTTTCATTAGGCTCACTCTGACCCTGAGAACTCTGCTTCATTTATGTAAAATGTTTTACATGTCATTCCTTTCTTGCCTTAAAAAAATAACAGGAAATGACACCAAATACAGAATGTGTAAGTTACTGTGTTAATTTTTACATAATTAGCAATAGCTCCTTTCTTGTGCAGATGATTTGAAGCGACTTATGAAAATATAGACGATACTGGATAAAAAGACGTGACTGAAGGATTCAAGGAAAAGGGAACTTAAAGGAAAGACAAGAAGGTAAGCCACTGGGCCCTAAACTTTTTCCTTGTGAGCACAAAGGAAAATGTCCTTGTGAAAGGAAACCAGAGATTTGACTGTAAGCTGTGAACGCCCATCGAAGAAGAACGACAGTCATTTTAAGGTGTTCTGGTGTTCATGAGATATAAAAGCTAGGGTTTTTGTTTGGTTGATTTTGAGTACAGTTTTTCTGATTTTCAGTACCAAGAGAAATCCCGAGTCCTTATAAAGGTGATGTGAGCTAAGTGGGATATAAGTGTCACAAGGATTTACACAGCTCCCCTCAGTGGAAACCATTACTACAGTCACAAAGCACAGCACATTAAATTGATGCTATGAATTATCCAAACTTTCCTGTTCAACAGAGTAGAGCACACAAACCCTGGTCTGGCCTAATCCAGGGTAGCATTTAGATTATTGTTCCCCAGGACGGCAAGTAGGTTTCAAATTATATTTCAACTCCAATTCATTCATAGAAGCTGCCTGAATAACTGTTCTGAGTCCACACTCAGAAGGAAAAAGTGTGGTGACTGATTAACATTGCAGGATGGGAGAGTGGCTGCGAGCGACAACCTATCTGGTATCTCTGATTTGTAAGAATACAGGTCTTGCATGCAGGTCTTTTATGGTCCTCCAAAAGTGACGTTTCTAATTATTGGGCTGTTGAGAATTACGGTATGTGGTAGAGAGTACAATGTCACTGTCTGTCGCTGGCCCAAACTTCAGGGCAGAAACTTTGAGGTATGAATTCATATCTTTGCATATCAACGAGGAGGAGAGTAGTTTAATATTCTGTTAATGAAAATGAGAGCATCTAACCAAAGTGGCCAGATTCCCCACCGTCCCCACCTCTTTATAAAGGCCGGCAGAGGAAGTCAGTATGGGCAGGGCTAAACACTTATGGGTAAACTCCAACAGGCAGCCTAATAGGTGATTAAAGACTGAAAATCCTACTCCATGCATGGGTGCAAGAACTTCCGCCTAAAAAAACAAGCATTATGTGCCAAGACCATGAAAAACTTTCAATATAACATCCTAGAAGTAATGAAAATAATTAAGCATCTACGAGGAAATATCAGAAGACTCAGCAGAGTCTTGCTTTTACTACACAGAACTCATTATGATTTATTGGTCTTCATTCACAGGATGAGACACACAGCCAGCCATACATGCCTCCCACTTAAGTAACTGGTCTTTAGATTGTAACTTTAGGACTATAACATAGGCGAAATTACAATCACTCAGTTTGTGTAATTTTTGTTTCCAAGCAGTAGTGATTTATTTTCACTGAAGTAAAAAAGTGCTAGTCTGTAAAAAATAAGTCACAGTTCATAATGGTTATGGCTGTTAATTAACCTAGAACATTTAATGAGCCTTGTCACTATCTTAGTTCCATAAGATTCTTCTCATCTTACAATACAACATACAATATCTGGATGAAGACGAAAATATCCCAAAGCCTTGTTTATGATAGATCCTGAAAGCGTTTTTTCTTTCTGTTTAGGAATGAGAAAAAAATGTAATGTACCTCAACACGCTTCAATCTCAACAAGTTTTAGGCTTCTTAGAAATCCAGTTTATGATTAGAATTGGTCAATTCAGTTATATTCAACAACCCAAGATTCATGTACCGTAAGAAAGGCAACTCTTATTAAGAATTTTTTAAAATCTGATAATCAATTATTCGTATTTTCTAGTTAGATCTTTTGGAACCATGTGATACATCCAAAGCTATACAAAACTCCAATTGTCTATCAAAAATTTGTAATTTAACCTTACTATTAAAAGGAACTTTTGAGTACTTATCAAGTGCAAGGACCAAGCATCAAGTACTAGTGTAAGATGATGCATGGGATGCACAGAGGTACTGGAAGTGTACATGCATTTTAGTTACAGGAGTTTTCAAACAGCCCCAAAGTAATAAACTGGAGGATGCTGTGGAAAGTGAGGGCCTGCGGGGCCCCAGTGGGGAACACAGTGGCTTCCTCCTCAACAGAATTTGTGGGAATCGACCCACTGGTCCCAAGAGAAAGGTACTGTAAACATGTGGTCTTTTCTAGTGAAGGATTTGCAATCTTGTCACTTCATACTACCAGGTAAATGTTTACTCAAGGAGGGGATATGTAAAGGGGATAAAATCTGAGTACAAATTTTATATTAAAAATTGAAGCAAGATCTTTTCCCCAAGCCTTAAACGGAAAAATAAAATAAAATTTTGATTAGGCCGGTCGGATAAAGTAGATGAGGGAGGGTAAAATTAATCAGTTATGGTGATAACAATGTTAATTGAAATTTAAGTA
Organism: Rousettus aegyptiacus; assembly: GCF_014176215.1. NCBI lineage: Eukaryota > Metazoa > Chordata > Mammalia > Chiroptera > Pteropodidae > Rousettus > Rousettus aegyptiacus. Next base: position 4,375,208 of record NW_023416312.1, on the reverse strand, counting down.
GAAATAAGGATCATAGGATTAGTCTACTTTTTCATTAGCCATTTTAATAAGAAGATAAACGAGCTTATTATAACAGCAAATTCAAAATACAGAGCAAATGATAAATTATAAGCTTATAGTATGTGATAAAAAAAATTACATATTGTATCCCATAAGTTTATTAAATGGTAATCTTTAGAGAAACATTGGTTATGCCTTTAACTGGTCCTTTCTTCCAACTTATTAGTGATGTTAATAGAAATAACACGAAATAAGAAGAATGGGAGTTAATAAGGGAAAAAAATTGATGAGATCTACAAATTGCTAACTTACGCTGATGATGGCAATATGGGGTGAAATCTTCATAAATATAGAGCTTTGAACAGCCACACAAATTTTTGTGTGGACATATGTTTTCGTTTCTCCTGGGTAGAGACTTAGTAGTGAAACTGCTGGTTCATATGGTAACTCTATGTTTAACATTTTGAGGAACTGCCACACTTTCCCAAAGCAGCTGTCACTTTGCATTCCTCCCGGCAACGTTTGAGGGCTCTGTACATTTCTCTATATCCTTGTTAACTGTTTTTGTCTGTCTTTTCTACTGTAGAATGTCCCATCGGGCGGCACTGCTCCACATAGCTAACTGTGATTTTACACAACTGCCACTCCTCAGGGCTGACCAATACCACTCCCTTGCAGTTGGAAGGTCCTGGGATGTTTACCTGGGGAGGCAGCCAGGTAAGGCCCATCCGGGAAGGCCTTTGGTTGGCAGAGATAGCAAGGGGTGACTCTGGATTCCCTAACTAAGCCAGCTTATCTGTGAGCCAGATATTTCGGGCCTGGAAAGGTGGAAAGGCGGAAAGTTCATGCCAAGGAAAACCCCCAGAGAGGACTGGGTTCCCCCCACCTTGAGCTCTCCCGGACAAACCAGAGGGGTGAGGGAGGCCTCCGCCTAGGAGACAGCAGAGAAACATTCTTTCAAGGTAGTTTGTAAAGGACAACGAACCCACCCCCATTTTCCACACAGATTTTCGTAAATAACTGACAGGAGATGAGCTGCTTCTATCAAAGTATTAACCCAAGTGATGGGGGTTAATTATTAAGCCTTCTGGCCGGTGGCTGGTTTGTGTCTTTCATATTCTAATCCTGGTCACAGAATGGCTAAGGCTGCCTTAGGTGGAAGGCAGGGGTTATTTTTTGTTTGTTTTGTTTTGTTCTTTTTCCTTTATCTGTTTGCCTTTAGTTTTCCACCCTGAAACTATGTCGTAGCCTTTTTTTTTTGTCTGGTGACTGCTATTTATGTGGAACTCCGTGAATCAGGTAGTCAGTCACCCTGAAACTTAAAAATAGATTCAATTTTCTGTTGTCTGGTTGGTAAGTCTTTGACTTAAAGAACTCACTATTTTTCTAAATTTGCAGATGTGTCAATACTTGAAAGTCGAGCCTCTGTTTTACGAGTTTGGATAAAAACTATTAAACCATCTACGATTGAGGTTAACCTTTCGGGAATATTTGGGGCAGAATATTTGTAGCTCTATTTTCTGGTCATTCCAGTACAACTAGGACATCTTAGTGTTTACTGAAACCATTTCTTTTGCAAGAAAATGCTTTTAAAAAGGAGCTTAGTATCAGACGAGGTTGAGAGATAAAGCAGTGAGAGGAACATATGCATGTTCATTAAAACTTTTTTTCTACTAACACTGTACTTTCTTTAGGCCTGGGCCCTTCTGTATAGTTACTTGAAGCTTGAATAAAGTATTCCAAACATCATCATTACTAATGGATTCAAATGGAAATTGTTAATAAAGTAACTTCGCTTAAGCGTTTAATCTATAATATAGGCTAGATATCCAAACCAATGGATAAATATATGTAACTAGTGTATGTTGCTTGATTTGTGAAGCCACATGTGAGATATAAAATGTGTTCCATTCCATTTCACACATTCGTTGAGTACCTGTTATGTGTCAGGTATATGCACAGCAGGCGGCTAGGCTGCTATGAACATTCTTGTCCATGTAGTTTCCATATGCTTTCTTTTTCTGGGGTATTTACCCAGGAGCGAAATTGCAGGTCTTAGAGTACACATATGTTTAGCTTTAGTAGCTCTTTCCATATCTTCTCTCAAACTGTACATTTCCATTCCTTTCATGCATGAAGCGTATCTCTTCGAAAGGTTTTGAATGTCCTAGTAGACATCTGCTACATGCACAAGCTTTCAATCCTTTAACATTTACCCAAGGTAAGTAGTACCACTGGCAGGATACTTAATCTAGAACTATGTCAATCCTGTTCGAATCTAAATAGTTCGAGGCTTTGGTTCTGTAAACAAAACTCAACTCCTACCCATGGCCAGCCAGCTTACACTCTTGGAAGAAGAAACAATGAAAGGACAGAGGATCAGGTCAAATTATCCCCAACATCTGAAAATCAACTCAATCTCACTCTCTAAGTAGAGCTGGCTGGCATCTTCATTTCCATGAGCTGAATCGAGCTTATCATTCTCACCTTCACTTGAGCAGGCTTATCCCCACCCCAGCATTCTGTTAACAAGCCTTTCCTGTCTGAATAGTGTTTGCATTGATTCCTGATCAACAATGGTCTTTCTTGATTTTTAAATTTGTAGCCATGAAATCTGTCTACACTTTAGCTCTTTTAGCAGGTAAGGGGTGAATGAAACTCAAACTCATTTCTCCTTATATTTATAAGTCACTCTGAGGAAAAGTATTTTATTCGCTAAAATCAAGATCTAGATTTTATTTGTTTTTCAGCAAGTCATTCTTCTTCTGTCTGAATTTATTACAGATAGTACAAGAGAGTCTATGTCAAGCCAGGCTTCCTTCATGCTTAGAGTTATTTCACTACAACGTAAATTAGTTTTTAAAATCCATTCTCTGAGCAAAATAGGCATTCCTGACGTGTGAGATATCTGCTCTGGTTTTCAGTCAGGGAGGCTGCCTAGACCCAGTGGTGGCTTCAGATTTTGTCTATTGATGGGCGTTGTGTTGAAATTACATTTTGCTGACTAGCTCCTCCATCACTCAGATCTCACATGTACATGGAGTGGCTATGAGAGAAGCGCTGACGGAAACTATCATAGGCCGAGGTGTCCCACATCATCCCGTGGGGCTACTATTGTCTATACACTTACACTTTTACTTGTGTAAAGTGCATAAAAAAGCACCGAGAAACAAGTGACACAGAGGACGGCTGTGCTAGGCTTGTGGCGCACAGTTTCCCAAACCAGCTGGAACATGGCTGACTACGATGAATGTCCTTAGGAAATGTTCTCCATCGTTTCTGCAGACCGATGCGGAGATTGGTGGTAAACATGCGTTATGAGGGAAGACGACTAACTTGATAACAATGGGGGGGGGCTGCTTTAAGTCGAGTGATCAGGGGAAGACCTTTCTGAAGAAATGTCATTTAAACCGAAACTGAACTAACAAGAAGGATCCTGTAAGAGGAACAATGGTCCGGGCAGGAGGAGCTGGCTCTTGGCAGGACACCCTTGATGGAAGGATGTGCTGATCTTGCTGCCAGGCTGTACAGGCGGCTGGGCGAGGAGGCTGCCTAACGGGTCGGGATGTGCTTGAAACGCAACTGGCGGCCGGGCCAGCTCCTCCATGCGCTGCCACAGAGCAGGCCCGCCCTACGGGAAAGGGCGCCACAGAATGCTAGGTGGCCTGGAGGACGGCTTCACAGGGAGGCGGCCGTGTCGAGTGGGGCAGGTGGCGTAGCTTGGCAACGGGGTCAGGTTGTGAGTCTTCTGCCTCTCAGCAGAGGTCTTCGGATGCCAGTGTGGGGCAGAGTGACTTCTGCAGGGTGGGGAATGTCCATTTGTAGGATGGCTGCAGGGATCCAAGTCTCGACGAGAAGAACGGGGCTGGGGCAGGTGAGCGGTGGTGTGCGGGAGGAAGCGCGGCTCTGAGAGCTGGAGAACGGAGCACGGCCCTGGGGACGGAGGGGGCTGACGTCCGAGGCACGGAGGCGGTTTGGATCCGAGTCCTGGGCACGCTGCCCTGAACTTTTTATTTTGAGTAGCCACACGTGACAGGAAAGCTACACCAGCGGCCCAAATGCCGTCAAGGAGTGGGGAAGCAAGGCCGACAGGGCGCCCAAAGGCCATGGTGCGAGAAGCAGGAACCTCTCTCTTTACTGACCTACTCAGGCCAGCCCGTTGAACCGCATTGCTGGGTTGGATCCATAGACTTAAGTTAATTGAAAGCCTGCTAAGTGCCGGGCCCTGAAATTAATACGACAAATAAGGCCAAATCCAAACTGATTTCTGTTTTATATAGCTCACAAGCAAAGGATGATTTTTACATTTTGAAATGGTTAGAAAATGAAAGGAACAATATTCATGGACCAGAGGGGAGGGGGGAGGGGAGAAGAGAGGTAGACAGGGTAAAATGAGTCAAATATGTGGTGACAGAAAGAAATCTAACTATGGGAGGTGAACACACAGTGTAAATATATATATGCCTTACTGTTATATATATATATATATATATTCATGATACCTGAAAACTACCTGAAATTCAAATTTCAATGTCCACACATAAAGTTTCATTGGAACACTGTCATGGTCATTTGTGCATGTATTGCCTATGGCTGCTTTTCTGCTACAATGGGAAACTTGAAATATTTAGTTGGCCTACAGAAAAGATTGCTGCCCCCCACAGAAGTCCATGGCCTCTGATCCCAAAGGAAGTCAGTCTAGGAAGAGAATACCTCTTGAAAATAATTCAATGACCAATTGTAACGTGTACTTGAAACTTTAAAAAATGTAATATTATATATTCTTTTTGGTCCTTAGAATGAATCTACCTTAATGTTTCATAGGAATATCAACTTTACAGTCAGATAAAATTTATGTGAACTACTTTGAAGCATACAGGGAAAAACCATGAGTGTCGTAAATTATTAATCTGTATGGAATTCCCATTGTGTGATTCTATAGTTGTAGATGTAAAAATTAGGAAGGGCCTATATAATTTGCAGGACCCAGTGCAAAATGAAATGCATGGCCCCTTGTTCAAAAATGGTTTAGAATTTCAAGATGGCAAAACAGCAGAGCATTAAAATAGGGGTAGGACCCTGTAAAGGGCAGGGGCCTGTGTGTCTACACAGCTCCCATGCCCGAGAAGCTGGCCCTGGCAAGAATTATAGGAAGACAGAATAAATGTGATGGAAACGAGTCAATTCCTTTGAAGTATTATTTACAAATTTTGATAGGAAACGTTTTTCTTGTTATTTGCTTAAGTAGAAAGGAGGATGGATGAAAATTTTTAGTTGATAGTATTGTGATGTGTTCAAATCTAAGACCCACGGAGCCAATTTGAGATTAATTATGAGCCTTTATTAGCCAGCCGGTGACTGATTCTCCCCACTAGAGAATCAGCCCTGAGCTTTCAGAGGAGGCAGTTTATAAAGCCTAAAACCACATCAAACAAGCAAACAGGTTTACAGAAGCAGAAGTTAGCCATTAGTATATCTTTGCATGGGACATCGCCTAGAACTACACTCCAGTTACACATTAAGCAGATTATAGAAGCAGAAGTTGGCTGTTGTTGTCTGGTGCAAAAATGTTGTTTCTGGGGGACTCTTAAATCTTATAGGAAACAGGGCCTGGTAGACAGTTCTGTTATCTGCATCCTGGTGGTGATATCAATTTTTTATTTTCCTTTGGGAGCTGGCGCTTGAAGTTACCAATCCCTGTCTTGTCTTTGTGACTAGCTTACTGGAGAATTTTCCACTTTTACATTCCCCACTGGTTTTCAAAGCAGATTCAAATCATTGAATGGTCAACCTGGAGTGGTGAGCAGTGAGCTTTGAGAACCTTGAGTTTCACTGCCTGCACTCCCCTTCCTTTTTATTTTATTTTATTTTTTTGACATATGTAGTTAAACAATTAATTATACAAGATCTAAATAATAACCCTAGAAATGCTAATATTAGGGGTCCTGCAATGGAGGAAAGCAGAGTAGTCAACCACAGAAAACAGTTAAACATGTTCTCATACCAAGATCCTGTCCTCCGGCGTTGTTCTTTTTTGTTGTTGAGCCGTTGTCTGACTAAAGCCTCTAATAATGTCTGAATGGTTAGCATAAGAACAGCAGGTTTTGCCTAAAGCTATACAATTAAAGCAAGATCTATGCTTTATGAACACATTAGTCTTACATGTATGAATTCATACACAGGATTTTTAGTTTATTTTACAGATTCTGAATATATCAAAACAAACAAGAGGTCTTTCAAATCTGATTTCATAAGGTGTGATCTCTTTACAATAGGGGGTGCATCGTGCACTTAACAGGGGGGAAGGAAAGAGGCTTACCCAGTTTTCACCAATTTCTAATTCGAACTTGGTTAAAGTTTTTTTCACGGTCTTATTTATCCTCTCTACCTGTCTTGAGCTCTGAGGCCTGTAAATACAATGTAACTTTTAATTAATTCCTAGAATCCTGGCTAAAGATTGACTGGTCTGGGCGATGAATGCCGGGTCATTGTCGGACCCCAGTGTTACGGACAGGCCAAATCGAGGCACTATTTCTGAGACTAATTTCTTTGCTACTACCTGAGTCATCTCCTGCTTGGTGGGGAAAGTTTCAGTCCATCTTGACGAGGTGTCAGTGAACACAAGTAAATACTTAAATCTAAAAGTTCTAGGGCTTATTTCTGTAAAATCTAATTTCCAACGTTCTCCCGGGGCTTGTCCACAAAGTCTTGTCCACGAAGTCTTGTCCCTTGTTGTACTCCCTTGGAGGGCCCTGGATTCACTTGTGTGCAGATGTGGCACTGGGCCGATACCTGCTTGGGTATTTGTTGTAGCCCTATAATGTAATAGTCTCTTTTTAACAGTTTAATTAACTTAGTTCTTCTCAAGTGCGTTCTCTGGTGAACATGGGTTATAAGGGCTCGGCTCAAGGCCTCAGGTACTACAATGCGGCTGTCCGGAAGCCTAACCTACCCAGCAGATTCTTCTTTGCCTCCTAGTTTGTTGCATAGTTTAACTTCTCCTGAAGTGTAGGTAGGGGTGTCCGTTAGCACCCTGGGCGGTAGGGCCGGCAGGATGTCAAGTGGCCCCACTGGTTTTCTGTCAGCCTCCTTTGCCCTCTGTATAAGTGTTCACAGTCTTGTTTTCACCTCACCACAGAGCTTGAGTCACTGCTATTAGTTCGGCCCGCTGAGCTGAAGTTCTATGGCTTAGGGCTTGTGCCCAGATGACAGTCCCTCCGGTAACTATTGTCGCTCTAGCATACCTCACTCCCTCTGAGGCGAAGCTGCTCCCATAGGTCATCTGGTTGTGGCCATGGGACATCAGTCAGGTCTGGTCTGAGGCAGGTGATGTTCTCTAGGACCTCAAGGCAGTCGTGTATGGGCTGCTTGGGGTCGTCATCTGGTAGCAGGGTGGCTGGGTTGAGAGCAGCAGTTTTCAGGAACTGAATGTGGGGCTAATCGTTGTTAAGTAGGACTTAGTCATTTTCTTAATCTGGGTGATATGAACTTCATCTCAGTTGTTGAAGATGTGCAGGGCTACCTCAACTAGCTCAGTCAAATTCTTGTCCTCAAACCTTCCTATCCTTTGTTACTTTTTTCCTAATATCTGGGTCCGACTGAGTGACAAAAGCAAGAGTTTTTCAGAAGCTGGCGATACCGATCGAGAGCCTCCTTACCTTGTTCAGTGCTGGGGTCTCAAGGCGGATGGGTGTTTGGGAGCACATGTTGAATACGAGCTGGGTCTGTAGTGGGCTGTCTGTCTGGCTCTAACACAGCCTTGGCGCTCTCCCGCAGGATCTGCTCCCTTTCTTCTGAAGTGAATAAAACCTGCAAGAGCTGCTGGCAGTCGTCCCACGTGGGCTGATCTGATGAGTGAAGAAAAGAGTCTCTAAAGGAGAGATTAGTCCCTGTGGTTTTTCTGAGAAAGAAGAGTTTTTATGTTTTTAGTTATACAGATCTTTGCTGTTATCCGAAATTTCAATTTCAATATCAAGATCACGTATTTACTCAAATCATAACTATTTAATGATTGTAATAGTTTTATTGTCATGGCCCAAATCAGAGCCATGCCCTTTGCTTCTTTATAAGCCCTTTGTTTTTGAATAGTCAGGTCTATTCTTGGTATTCATGACATACAACAATTTATAATAACTGAAATTATAGCTGATACCATTATACAAGGACATATGAATAGTAAAGATATTGAAAAATTTTTAGGAACTTTATACAATTTTTGAAACACTTGTATTGGTAACATGTATTCATAAAAATGTAACCTAAAAAAGGTTAAGCATCATTTATTACTTGACAATGCTTCTTATATAATTTAATATATCAATCAAATAGACTGAATTAGCTAAACATTTTTCTTTTACAAAGTGACAAAACTAAACCTTTGAGATTTTCCAGGTGCCCTCTGGAAAGTCTCAAAGTTATTTTGAGATAAAACGAAAGATCTCATTTAGGTTTTATGTCGGGAAATTTGTCATAATGTCACAAGGTTTGATCACTTGATTAAATAGGACCACAGGTCACTATGAAATAAATAGTTATCTATTTAACCAAAGTAATAATAAAAGATTTCAAAGGTAAATATGACTATATAAAAAACTTAGCACTCTTAATGTTAAAAAGACTCAGTTTTTTAAATAAAGACTATAAAGCACAATAAATTATTTTGATAAGATATAGAAACTTTGTTTCCTACGTGTATTGTTCACAGGTAAAGAAAAATCTTTTACAATCTTTTATTAGGAACGGACCAATAATCCAAACTCCAGTTTTGTGTCAATACACTGTTGATTTTAAAGTTCATTTTAAAACCTTATGATAAATACATTTAACTTTAGCCAACTTGACTATATAAAACAAGATTTTCTCTTTTTCTTTTCCTTTACAACTTCGTATGTTCACTTATGTTCTTCTGTTTATTTTCCTCTCAGGATTTCTCTTCACAAACCTTCTACTACTTTCCTCATTCCTTCAGTTTGCCTCTTCTCACTCGCTCAGAAATAACCAACTTGAAGACAAACACCTTTCCTTCAATTCCCTTCAAAATAAATCTCCATACTCTATACCTTCTTTTGAGCCTCAAACGACCTTTAAATAACCTGAAACTATTTTAGGATAAAATTACTCTCCTTTTTCTTAAAAACACATCCTTTATATCTCAAAACGCATTTTATTTTTCTTGCATACTTTGTATACAGAATTTTTCCCTTACTTGTATTATTCTTAGTAATTTATTTACATATACTAGAATTCATAACTCTTAGTAGCCTTAATTTCTAGAGAAAACAATAAAGTAGGCAATTGTAAACTCTGTTTTATATATCAGCATTTAATAGATTAGCAAATTTATGAATATACCAATTTTATAATTTTAAAGGCATATATTTTTTTTCACAGTACAATTTTAGGAAGACTTAATTTATCTATAAGTGCTTATTTCTTTCTAAACCAACCAAAGCAGAGTTCTTTTACAAATCCACCTTTCCATAAAAACAAACTCCAACCTAAACCGAAGAACCAGTTAGAAAGGAGACTCTACACTCTGTGAACCTTCTAATCAAATTCACATTCAGTCACTCTCCAGACTCAAACCTCCAACACAAATGCACATCTGTCTCGCCACCATCCCTCAATGACATCCTCGCTTCCAATCTCTACTTACACAACCATTTTTCTACATTTTTCTACTGCTCTTCCCTGCTCTAATCTAAAATAAAAGGAAGGATTAGCCTAACAGGCCCTATTAGCTTTTTTTTTTTTTTTTTTAACTCTTGTATTTTCAATATTTAAAATAAACTTACTTCTATCACTGGGTAAGTTATTTAAACTTCCTGTCCCTCAGTTTCTTCATCTGAAAGGCTGTTTTCAAGTTGAGTGACCCCTCTGATGGCCACCCTGTTCCAAATGTGGGCCAATCTGATTGGCAGAACCTCTGGAGATTAGAGGGGGTGATGCGGGGCCCATAACCTTGAGCCGCCGCCTGAAGTCTTTGAAATTATTGAGGAGACACTGCAGAGGAGTGAGTCTGAACCATGGCAGTTGGAACAGCAGTGAAAGAAAATATGATACCTATAAAAGTTAAAAAGTTAGAGCAAGAGCCACGTGTTCCCCTGGGGACCAGTCCGGCGGGGCAGCAGCAGCTAAGCCAAGGGAGAAAAGAAGAATCAATAGACCTATAAGGTAAAGAAGGATAAATACATATGACACTCAGAGAGACCACAATTTCAAAAACAGACACCAAAGAGACAGAGATGACGGACCAACACAAGACAGGCGCTGGCACAAACAAGACAAAACCAACCAGCCAGGGTCAGGGGCTGACGTCTCGGTCCTGACCAGACTAGGGAAGGTATGCCGCGTCCAGCCTTCCACTCGTTCATAGGGCCCAACCAACCAACCAAACAGATACCCAGGAACCTGAATACCTGTAGTGCAGTCTGACTCAAAAGTGAAGCTGCTCCGGATGGCTCGTGCCCAATTGTTACAGAATTGACTGATTAGCCCCACTAGAGAATCAGAATTGTCCACCTGCCCTCTTGAGCGAGTCTGCCTGGCGTCCGGGGCTGAGGAATGTCACTCAGCAGCCGTCCCCCGGACGGGGCAGGTCCTCACCCAAGGTGGCCCGGGCCGCGGGTCTTTGGAGATCTCCCCCCACTGGGAAAATCTCCCTGGGGCCTCCAAATGTTGGGGCATGTTCAAATCTAAAACCCACGAAGCCAATTTGAGATTAATTACGAGCCTTTATTAGCCGGCCGGTGACTGATTCTCCCCACTAGAGAATCAGCCCCAAGCTTTCAGAGGAGGTAGCTTATAAAGCCTAAAACCACATCAAACAAGCAAGCAGGTTTACAGAAGCAGAAGTTAGCCATTAGTAAGTATATCTTTGCACAGGACATCTCCTAGAACTACACTCTAGTTTTACATTAAGCAGATTATAGAAGCAGAAGTTGGCTGTTGTTGTCTGGTGCAAAAATGTTGTTTCTGGGGGACTCTTAAATCTTATAGCAAACAGGGCCTGGTAGACAGTTCTGTTATCTGCATCCTGGTGGTGATATTAATTTTTTATTTTCCTTTGGGAGCTGGCGCTTGAAGATATCACTCCCTGTCTTGTCTTTGTGACTAGCTTACTGGAGAATTTTCCACTTTTACAATAGAAGGTTCTAGTTAAATGAGGTCAGGTTACTTGAGATTTTCATGAGATTTTGACTGAAGATGGCAACCAGATGTTTTTAGAGTTTTTACAATAAGATTTAGGCCAGATTTATTAAAAATTTCACAGGGTTTTTAAAAATTGAAATATATTTTATAACATTGCATAAGTTTAAGGTGTACGACATGTTGATACATTAGTATATATTAATATGATTGCTATTGTAACATTAGCTGTCACCTCCATCATGTCACATAATTATCATTTCTTTTTTGTGCGGGGAATATTTAAGACCTAGTCGGATAGCAAGTTCGATGTTTACAATACAGTATCATTGCCCATGATCACTACACTGTGCATTAGATCTTAGATTTATTTATCTACTAGTTGCAAGTCACAGGGATATTACAATGTTGAAAGCAGTTTCTAAGGAAGCTGTTTTCCCAAGTTTACGTGGATATATATATATAAATTTAAATTTAATATATATATATAAATTTAATATATAAATATTATATATAAATTTATATATAAATATAAATTTAATATATATATAAATTTAATATATATATATTAGAATAATTTATCATTTTTAGCAAGAGTGGTAGAAGTCAAATAATTTAGGCATAGTATTCTTTGAGTTAAATGGTGTAGGGCATGCAATGGATTTCTTCCTCTGCCTAGTTATTCAAGGATAGATCTTGTGATCTAAAAAGGAACAACGTGCCGTTGTATGCACGGTAAGGGGAACTAACAGTCTTGTGCTTGTAAGACAGCAGCCCCGCTCCTGGTTAGTCCCTTTAATTTCCAGAAACAAAAGCCCGATTCTTACAGCCCCTTGGATGCCGTTTGGCCCTGTCTGGCGCCATCGATGAGAAATGGCGGTGGAGCCAATTCTTAGAGAATCACCTTCAGACCAGGCCTCCCCACACTTGAGGAGAGGGAGTGGACACTTTCACCTTTCCAGTGATTTGCTGAAAGAAGCCATTTGTATTTACATAACTATTATTACTTTGCAAAACAGTCAGACAAAATGATTGTTGAAATAAATTTAAAAATTCCATCAGACTCATCTATATTTGCAGTCTTGAGGATGAAGGTTTTCTACTTAGCTGTGCTAATGGCATTTCAGTTTATTACATTAAAAAATACTTTAAAAAGATATATTTAGCTCAGAAAGTGAATGCTGGTTAATTTTCCATTTTGTGCAAATCTTACACGGCATTCAGCGTAGTCGCATTTAGAAGATCATGGGAGAAGTCACACTCATTGTACATAATCTATACGTGGAAGGAATTGGCATCCTTTGGTTGTTAAGTAAGGTAACTACTGAAGTCTGTACAATCAGTCTTCATGTTAATTTCATTTAGCACCAACTTTCCTTACATTTACTGTTCTCTCCTTACATCGCCAACCCCTGCCTGCTATGTCCAGGAATCTTCTTTCACTATAATTTGTATTATAATGTGTCCCTAAGTAGCTGTATCTGGGCATAAGGGGAGTTTCAGAGATGTAATCTCATCTCTCTCTCTTCCTCTATTTTCACAGGCTTGTAACAATTTATGTTTTCACAGGGTCTGTCGGGAAAATTTCAGAAACAGGGAGATGTAAACCTTCATTCATCCATCCACTCATGTCACACTCACTCAATGAGTGCCCACATGGATCGCACGTCAGGAATACAGGGGTTGGGTAGGGTAATAACATAGGACAGACTTGAGCCTTGGCCTCATGCCCCAGGGCCCAAAGAAGTCTTGTGTGGCAGACGGACAACGTCTTTGAGAGTCCCTCAGGTGGCCTGCAGCTGATAAAATTAAACAGGGTGTTCTTGGTTTGGGAAAAATAAAGTTCGAATCAGGGCAGGATCAGAGACCCTCCTGACAAAGACTGTGGATAAACCACGTGAGATTTAGAAGCCCTTTGCCCTCCCTACTGTCCTGGATCCGTTCGCAGACGGGGCACGGAGCCACGTGGGCAGAATCTGGCATCTCGGCACTTACTGGCTTCCACTGTGGTTTTTGATCTGGTGGGTGCAGGACACGGTGTCCTTGGTCTTCAAGGGTCTTAGTAGCACTGAACTCCTGCACCTGGCACTGATGTGCAGGGTCATGGAATCTAAGTGCCCTGGCAGTAGGGACTGTTTTCCTAACCATCCCTAACCACACTGGTTAATCAATGTTAGTCCCTAGTAAACATCCGTGAGTGAATGAAGCATGCGTAACACCCTGGCTCTCAGGCCAGGGGCCCGTCCATCGGGGTGCAGTGGACATAAGAAAGCAGTGTCTCAGCCACCCATTCCTCACTCTTCTTCCACCTGAGTCACCTGGGAGGACAGGTCCATGGTGGATCTGGTGGGACTGGCCATCGTCGAAGTAGCTCCCCACTGCCTGGGTTTTATTGCTTGTTGGGCCTCGGTTTCTCACTCTTGGGGGAGCCAAGACATCAGTTAATTTCTCAAAGCGTCGTGCAAACAAGGAGGAAGCCCCAGGCCACGGGCGTTTCTCCACCTTCCTCTATGGCCTTTGCCTTGCAGCTGCTTCCCGAAGCAGGGGTGCGCTTCCTGGCCCTCTCCCCCCACCTTGCCACTTCAGAAGTAGGCTTACTCATTACCAGTTCAACTGCCTGTATTAAACAAAATATAAGCGCATCTCCGCAATGATAGTTCCATGATTGTATTGGTGAGCACAAGCTCATTTGTTTGTTTAGCATCTTAGACTTTCTCTTCTTAGCGGAAGCATCACGTACGTAGGAGGGATACTTAGTGTTCTTCTTTTGAAGAAGAACCTAAACAGCTAAAACTTGCCCTTTCTTGCTAATTCCAATCTTGGGGAAATGATGGAAATGGTGCTTCCTAAGGCACTAGTACTGTAGGAGGTGTCCTAATAAATACTCGATAGGTTCCAATAGACCACAGAACAGATTTTTAAAAAGTTTTACATAAACATTAAGACCACCCTCATGCTGATGGATGCCATTACCTTTCATTTGCATACTGCTCCTTCCTATTTCTGAAATACATGCGTGTGTTCTATAGTTACCAATGATAATGAGGATTCTTATCAATTTATCCATTGCTTTCATTTGTCATATCTATAGTTCATTGTACAGTGTCCAGGCAACTTTTTCAATTATTCTTTACCTCTTACCAGAATATATCTATATATTAATTTATAGTTATATACATATACATTTTAATTTGAAATAATTTTAGATTTTAAAGAGTTGTGCAGATATAGAGAGTACCCAGGTAAAAATGGTTCTCAACCTGGTTCCTGGCCAGCAACGTTACTTTATATTTAATCTACGTAAATGGCTTGTGGTACACATAATAGTCCACCTCCCATCTTTTCATTCGACAGTGCGCTTTTGAGGTTAGTCCATTCATTAAAAAATGTATCGCTCTAGTTCAGTAGCTTCCCACTGGGGAGGGGGGCGGGATTTTGTCCTTCGGGGGCTATTTGGCGACACCCGGAGACGTTTTGCTGGTCCCCATGGAAGGCTGCTAATGACAACTACCCGACAGAGGCCAGGGTCGCTGCTAAACATCCTGCGATGCGCAGGGCGCCCTCCCAACATAGAATCAGCTGGCCCAGTAGCCCCCAAGTCAGAAGCCCGGGGCTCCTCCTTTCGCTGCATCTGCAGGAGCACTCCCGCGACCGCACGTACATCTACCCAGTGTGTTCTCCTGATGCACACGTGGGTGTCCCGGTGCTGGGCTGCGAAGAACACCCTCAGCGCCGTGTGGGTGTGTGAGTGTGTAAGAGAGGTGCCGGTGGCCGCGCTGTGTTCTAGGGAACGCTTCCGAATGCCGCTCCAGAACCGCTGACCCACTGACACCCACAGCAGCGCCCGGGGCTCCAATCTCCGCATCTTTGCCGGCGGTTGATATCATGTAACTTTAAAAATGTGCCAGCCTGAAGAGCTTAAGTACATAAATCATTTCAAAATGTTTACACTGTCTGATTATTCATCAGGGCAAAAGCATGGGTGAGCCGCCCGCTGCGGCATTCTGCAAAACTGCGGGGAATGGTTTTGCCAAGCACACACCGCTTCGTTCTGTTCGTCTCTCCACCCTTGTCATGTGTTTTAAAACCGCACATTTTGGGAAACTAAGCTTACCTGTTTGTGCCAGCAGAGGCCACTGTCCCTTAGTGGTTCTCCACCAGCGTGCTTTGTCTGCCTCTGCCTCACACACACACACAGCCCACACCCCCGTGGAATGCTTGGCAAGGCTCGGACATATTTCGTATTGTCACAGTGCAGGTCGGCTGCTGGCACCTAGCGGTTAGACACCGGGGATTCTGCTAAAACCCTACAGTGCGGAGGACAGAACCCAAGAAACAACAAAGAATCCTGTGGCCCAGATGGGGAAAGCAGGTGTGGGCGGAAGCTTAACACGTGAACCTTGGAAAGTCAGACTGCGACAACCTCCACGATCACAACACTGCCTTTATTATTTAAAATGAGAACCAGCTTTTAACTACACAAACTGGGCTGGGGGTGGGGCTGAGGCACTTCATGATCAGGCACACTGACCATGAAAAGGCAGGGCGGGTGGGCGGGAGGCCGGCAAAGTTCGCGCTCAGCCCAGGCTCTGCAGCGGGCTCTGCAGGCTAAGAGGCGGGGGTCCCGGGTTTAACAGACCTGCCAGCCGCGGTGGTGGGAGGTGACCCGGTGGCGTCAGCGACTCATTCCAGGGTAGAGCGGTGCTCCCGAGGGCAGAAGGACTGTGGGTCTGAGTCTCAGGAGGTGGCAGTGGCGGGGCCTTGACTCTTAGGACACCGGGGGCGCATCAGGGCCCGCCGAGTGCTGCTCCTCGCTCGGCTCCCCAGCCGAGGCTGTGACTGCGGCCTGCGCTGGTGGCGTCCTTGCCGCAGGTCGAGCGGCAGACGGGGGCGGCTCAGGGAGGCTGGCAGTCAGTTGGCGGGGCGCCGTCCCCTCAGGCGCTCTTCTCAGAGGCCCAGGCCTGGGCACGAAGGGAAGGGTCTCTCCGTTTCTCAGCACGGGCCTGAAGGCCGACGGCCTGCGCTCCGGGCTCGGCTGCGTGCCCTCGGCGTCGGGGATCTCGAACCAGAGTGGCCCGTCGAACTTCTTCTTTCCTTTCTTGCACTGGCTGAGGGCCCTCAGCACGGTCTCCTTGGCACAGGGGTCCGGGGGCTCCTGCAAGGGTGCGCACCTGTACAGGCTCCCTTCGCGCTCGGGAGGGGCGATCATCACGGTCACCGGGCTGCGGATGCGCTGGGGGTTGCGGGCATTCCAGAGCCACTGCCTCCTGAAAGTCTCCTCGCTGCTGGACAAGTTGGGCCCCGTGAAGGAACAGAGAGGCGGCCTGCCGGGCAAGCGCCTCCCAGCCTCGGGCGCCATCGCCCTGCGGACCCTGGCGTAGTTCAGGCTGGGCGGCGTGGTGGACAGGAGCTTGTTGCAGACCCTGCATTTCAGGTGGTCGTGAGTGACTCGGCACTGATCGCAGCCCCGCTGGTGGCGGGCGGGCCTGGGCGGTGGAGACTGGCGCGCCCCGTCGGGGGGCGGCAGCGTGGTCTTGCCTCTGCTCAGGTAGCTGCCCATGATCACCGTGCGGCAGCGGCGGGACCTTCGAGGGGGACTCGGCTCCCAGACGGTCCTGCTGTGTGCGGACGCGACGTGCGCAGGGGTAGGCTTACCGTTGCTACTTGGGCGCAAGGACAGCGCCTGGGGCGTCCGGGTGCAAGGACAGTGCGCGGGGCGTCTGCGTGCAAGGATAGCGCATAGATCGTTTGGGTGCAAGCACAGCGCGTGGGGCGTCTGCGCGCAGGGTCAGCAGGTGGGGCTTCCAGGCGCAAGGACAGCGCGTGGGGCGGCTGCGCACAAGGTAAGTAGGAGGGGCGACCGCGCACTGGAGGCCTCGGGGCGCGGGGTTCTGCAGCGGTCAGGCCGGCGCCCCGCACCCACCGGCACCTCACCGGACGCCCCCTCCTCTCGAGGCCAGGGGAACCTCTAGCTTCCTGCTGCTGGTCCCAGGCACGAGGCTCTGGGCAGAGGGGTCTAGGAGCGCTTTGATGTCTGTAGTTGAAGTTTAGAGAGAGAAAATATAACAGTTTCCACTAGGTTCTAAGAAGTACAGAACATTTATAGAAGGTCACTTTCATTCATTATTGTAAAAACGCACACAATACACTTGAATGTTCTTTTAAGGAGAACGAGTTTATTTTTGTTGATAAAGGGGATTTGTTTCATTTTCTAGAATGGTTGCTAGGGTCACTTCTTGCAGTTTTGGTCTTAAGCAAATGGTGAAAGCAGTTGAGAATTTTCTGCTTTAGTGTTGCAAAATGTTGCAAAAATCAGATCCCGCAAGAACCAAGCAGCACCTGGGAGAGTTGGAGAACTTGGGTTTATTACACTGGTGGTCCCATAGGAGCTAGTGCTCTGCAAATCTGGGCCTGAACTCAGTTGCAATATTCCTTATATAGAAGTTATTTGGCATGGACTGAGTGGTTAATTTGTCCTCAGACGGTTACAAAGCCCCATAGTTGCTGCCGGTTGTAGGCAGTTACAAAGAGCTACAAAGCTTGGAGAGTTGGGAGGGGGTACAGGCAGTTACATTTGTTGCTTAGACAGAACAAGCCAAAAAGGGAAGATGAGTCTTTAGTTAATTTCCAGTAAGGTCTATGCAGCAAGCATATCTACAGAAGCAGAACAAAGAGCTGATTAGCCTTTTGAGTGAAAATTCCTCTCCAGCAGGTACAACGTTGGTTTCACGTGGACTTGTATTTTCAATCTTCATCTATTCATAGGTAGATCAAGTTCTCTCTGGACACCAATGTCATGTCTCTCCTTTCATTTCTGCTGGTCGTGTTGGAGCAGAGGGAGCCACGCACATTTCCACTAATAGCTGAAAACACTGATGTTCAAAAACAAAGCGAAAGCTCTGGGGAAATGATTATAGTGCTTAGGTTTGCAGGCTGATATAAAGTAGTGTGAATCAATCTCTCCTTGTGAACATTTCCCTCAAAAGCACACGAAGAAGGCACCTATTGGGCTGGTCCCCGTGCCGGGATGGGAGATGGACAGAAAGCAGAAGCCTGCCATCGGTCAAATCCAATAGTGGGCAACATGTTCCATCCAGATCTGAGAGGTGGACAGCTGAATGGTGAAGACAGCAGACAGAGCTTAATGAGGAAACACCAGCTTTCTGGGGTGAGACACCAAACCAAATGTTTTGAGACACAGGGCTGTGGGAGTGTAACATTTCGAAATGCATTTCAATAATATCTTCCTTGTTCACATCTCCCCTCTTTATTCTGGCTGTTACTACTTTGGAAAATATGTTGTTATGGTTATTGGTATCAATTCCTCAGTAAGTCAGCCCCAAGGGCAGGACAAAGAGTGATATCTCCAGGTGCCAGCTGCCTAGGAGAAAATAGCTCCAAGGCTCCCAAGAAGAAAAATAAAACAATATTGCCACTAGAGTACAGATAACATAGCTGTCCACCAGAAACCATATTTCTTTGTGCTAGATGCTAACGGCTAACTTTGGCTTTTGTAATCTGTTTGCTTGCTTGATCAAGGCCAACCAGGACGTAGTTTTGGGTTTTATAAGCTGCCTCCTTGGGAGGCTTGGGGCTGACTCTCTAGTGGGGAGGGTCAGTTGCCGGCCAGCTAATAAAGGCTCATAATTAATCTTAATTAGCTCCGTGGGTCTTAGATTTGAACGTGCCACAACAGGAGCCAGTGGGTGCAGGTAATGAGACTCTTAACACTGTCTACTCACAGATGACTTTTTTCCCACGTTTTTTGGCTGAATCCTTATTTAAGGAATGATCTCTAGGTTCATGATTTTGAAAACAGAAAAATTACTATAGTATAATTTTCTTAAGACAATTTTGAATGAAATGACTCTTCATAGATATCTAACATATCTCCTAAGGTGGTAATTGCATCAGAGCGAATGGTCTAATGCCACTGGGTATAGATTTCTTATAATTTTTCTGTTTACGGAATTTCCCACATCCTATCTGCAATGTAACCCAGTGAGTGTCATTCTGGTTTGAGGCTAATGACACTCCAAGGAACCAGTGAGCCCTCTGCTGGTAAGCTACAGGCATAAGTGAATCACCCATATGCCTTATTGGCAAATTGACATGTTAATTATTTAAAAGCTGTTTTCACAGATACTGAAGATGTCTGTTTCTTCTTTTCAAGCACCAAGAGGATTAATGGATTTCATTAGTTAGTTGATTTTGGAGATTAACATATATCGGTGGTGTTCAAACAGGGGTGAGTTTGCGATGCACATTAAAGAATGCCTGGAGACATTTTGGTTGTCACTGCTTGGGGGTGTACTGGTATATAGTGGGTAGACACAAGGTGTGCTCCTAAACATCCTACCACAGGACCGCCCCCCACCACATAACAACTGGTACATTTATTAGGCCCGTATAAAATTTATGGAGAATAAATAATTCATGGAGAATAACAATAAGAGGGATTGATATCAAAGGTATCTTTATGTCTTCCTATTCAATAACATGGTATGAATTTTATTAATTCGAGTTTATTGTCCCTTAGAAATGTTTTAGTTTTCTTGTTGACATTTTGTGTTCATTCCAAGGTATTTTAGTTTGCTAGTTTCCATTATAAGTAGAACTCTTTCTTCCATTACATCTTCGAATTGTGATTTACATATGTCGAAGGAATTGATTTCTATAAATCTGGTACTCCACTAATTGTTTCTTTAATTTCCTTTATCTCTTTTGGTCTAACTTTATTGACTACTACCAGAATTTAATATTTAATATGCCAATAACAGTGGAGTTAGTAGATACCATTTCCACATGAGGCATACTATTTACTTTTGAGCAGAGATTAATCTATTTTATCAAGTTAGGGAATTCTCCTTTCATTTGCATTTTATTAAATTTAAAAAGATTACAAATTTTGTCAAATGTATTTTAGGAATCTAAGGAAATGAAAATGTGAATTTTCCCATGAGTTTTGCTGATGGGATGAGTTATATTAATCATAACCATATCATTCCTAATATTGAATCATCCTTGGAACACTGAAAAACATTCTACATTTGGACAAAGTATATATTTCTTTTGATGCACTGTTGGATTCGGTCCCTAATATTTGATTTGGCTTTATTTTTTTCTGAAATATTTTTGAGAGATATTGGCTTATTGTCCACTTTTGTGAGGGGAAGGGATCACAATCTTTGATGGGTTTTGGTTTGTTACCTCGGCTTCGAAACACAGAATTTGGAAGCTTTTGACCTTGTGAAAAAATTTTAACCAATACAAATCCAATATAAACAAGTAAAATACTTATTGTAGATTAGTCTATTAAACAAGATTTTGTGTGTTGATGTATTAACCACCACTTAAACTTAATTTCTAAAGTAAAAGCATATACCAAGTCTAAACTCTTAGAATGAAATTTGTATTTAGGCATTGTTGGGTTCTATCTTTACCCTGATATTCCACAGTAAAAAGGAAATTATAGGGTTTTAAATACAGCTATTTCCAGCCTTCATTTTTCCATTTAAAGTCTTAATTTTTATAGAGATTCTACCCAATGTATGTATAGTAAAATATATGTCACTGTCGAGAATGAAAGTAAAACGGTGATGTTTTTCAGTTTTAACTCCTCTCTCTGGTTAATCTGAAGCATTTCCCAATTCACACCCAAATCAAGAAATGAGCACATTTTAATAAAAAAGTACAAGCACTGGAAGATGTTAGAAACTTACACAACTTGACGTCAGAGTTTGAGCCCAGCCCTGCTGGAATGGCGCAGACCAGCATTCCTTAATGTGGGAATGGGGCATGAACGTACCTGATCGAGATCGACCTCAACGGGCTGCTTCTTAATGATCCAGGTGACGGACTCGGAGAGAGGCGGCGTGGTCAGGGACCCTGAGTAGGTCCAGTAATCCGGGCAGGAGGGCATCAGGCAGGAAGGGTCAAATGACCCAAATTCCACAAGGGCGTCCTGGCCAAGAGGGGGTCACCAGCTATCATTTCATTCAGGAATCGCATGACAAGGTGGTGATTCCAGGAGTGTCTGGAGACCCGCAGCGGTCCAGAGGAGTGCCCTAGGACCCGAGTCACACCCGTGCTTTGTCCCTGCAGTTAAGGGTGTACTGCTCGGTGGGAATGCAGCAGAACCCATTCTCTCCCTCCATTCTAGTGAGTTTCCAGCAGGTGGTCTCCTCTGAACTCTTTGGGAGGCATCAGGTGGGGCCTGGTGCTTGAGGAAAGAGGCTTTTCTTTTTCAATCCTCCTTTCTAAAACACAAGGTGAATTAGGAGCAGCCAGGATCCTGCCTAAAAGGGGAGAGAGAAGAGAAAAGGGGGAGATGGTGAGGCAGGGAGAAGGAAAGAGGGAGCATGTGGACTTTTGGGGAGCAGCCCCTGCGGGATTCTGCACACTGAACAATTAATCTTGAAGCTGGACAAAGGTGTCTGACCTGAAGGCTATGGGTTAACTGCTCTTTAAGGGCTGATGAGCCAAGTTTCTGTCCAACGTTCCTCTGCCCCCTGCCTGAGGGAGGGCAGCCAGAGTCAGAAGGCTTCTCTGAGTGTTTCCACAAGGATTTACAAGGAGCAGGTGTCGGGAGCAGAGGAGGGGGCAGTACTATGGCCCCGAGTCTCCAAGTGCCCAGTGCCATGGCAGCAAAACCAGAGCGACCAGTGCCCACCAATGGAACCCCTTCTGTCCCCTGAAAGGTGGCCCAGGGCCAGGGGTTCTCTCAACACGCCAGCATCACAAATGGCCAACTGTCTTCTAGGCAACTTTCAAGGAGAACTTGAATTACATTGAAATTAATTACAATTCCCAAAATGTCTTATTAGTATTTCCTCTGAGAGTAAAATATGTTTCAAGTGATTTAGGAAAAAAATACATTACCTGAATTGGTGGCACAGCATCCACCAATTTTTGTAGCTCTTTATGATATTTGTGTAGCTAAAGAACAATTAATGAGAAAACGTTAAGATGATTGACATCTCACTCTAGATTGTAATAGCATGTGAATTAAAATCAGATACCTGGTGACTACCTACCTAAAAACAATCCCTAGTACTGAAACTGCACTTAGATTGACCATTTAGATGTTATAAACATCACCGAAGGAAAGTAGATACAAAACAAATGGGCAGGCTGGTTGCTGACAGGCTGGAGCCCACAGCCTGCAGGGAAAGGTGTGGGCTGAGTCGTCGGCTCCCTGCTGTGAGCACCCCCTGCCAGATGGCTCACCAGGCGCCATGGTCAAAGCTCTCAGAGTCCAGTGAGACCCAGCTTTCTGCTCGGGCCCCAGAATCCCAAAGGGCTCCTTCCAGAAGCCTCAGTGCAATAACTGTGTTTTCCAGTTCTTGTATGTATGTAATGTTTGATATCTGAGGCCTTGCTGACACTTAGAGAGGCTGCTCCTCCTAGGGTTAGCTGATTCCTAGAGAGAACAAAAAACTGGGAGCCCACCTTTCATTTGCAAACCAACCAATCCAGAGCCCAGACTCCAACTCCCTCCTTTTTAGGGTCCTTTCATTCTGGGCTAGGAATCCTTGTCCTAATAACCCCAGGGCCAGGTACCAGACAACTAGGGACAGCCTCTAACCCAGAGCCCACTGCAACGATCCAAAGTAGTAACCCCTAAACCCACTTATGCTGCCTGCCCCATTCCTTCCCACAGAAGCCACAAGAAAGGTTCTATCCATGGCTTCCCCTCAACGCCTTCTGCCTTCTGCCCATCCTGCTGCTCTCCCATGTGGCCCTGCATGACGAACAGTGCCTCTTGTTTTTAGGCGTCCGTGAGTATAATAAAATCCACCCTTCATGGCCGTTATTTCCACGTCTGTGTGTCTTACCATACCTGATTATGTCAAAATCCTGGGCCCCCTTAAAACGCTCAGCCACCAGAGAGGACCAAAGCAGGGAGCTGGCGGGAGGCCTGCACTCGTGGAGCCTGCGGGAGCTCAGAGGCCTGTGAACAATGTGGTCCCCAGAGTTTCAGTCCGGTTCTCCAGTTGCTAGTTCTGTGACTTAACCTCCTTGAGCTTCACTTTGACTGAAAAATGGAGAGAATAATATCACTATCAGAGACCTCTTAGGAAAATAAATGAAGTACTTAGCAAGTGTATAGTCACACAGCACTCATAAATATTAGTTCCCTTTCATGTTTGTTTCCCATAGTTGTTTGCCTTTATCTTTTTATTCCTTTTAAAATACATTCTCTACTAACCTTATGTTTTAATAATTATTTATTTAAGGTTAGTTGCCTTTATCCTTTTATACCAATACTTAAAAATAGAAATGGAATCCTAACCACATGGATAATTTTAAAGTTTCTAGGAGGCACATTTAAAAGGTTTAAAAACAAAAGTGAAATTATTTTTTTTATTTTTTCACCTAGTACATTCAAAATATTGCCTTTTTAACGTGAAATCAATATGAAAAATTGAGAGTTTATACTTTTTTCCACAGTAAGTCTTAAAAAGCTGTTGTGTATCTTACATGTACAGTACACATCAATTTGGATGCTCAATTTTCATCAGAAACACTTGATTTGTATTTAGGTTTCTATGTGGCTGGGATTATATTTTCTGGACAACGTTACTCTATATGCTTGTTACCTTTTTCTCCCCAGCCTTGCCCTGTACTCTCCTTTATCTTGGGACTTGCTAGTTCCTCATCTATTGAAGTCCACCCTAGCAGGCCTAGGGCTTACTGCAGTAACTTGTTTGAGGATGATCACAGAATCATAAATCGCCTTGAAAGACCATCAGGTCTAAGGGCATAAAAGGCACCTGGGTGCTGAGCCCCGTTACCCAAAGCACATACACGCAGTCGTCAGTGCAGGAGACTGGACCCCACATTTCCTGTGTTAGCTCCTTGTACCAGCAGATAGCTCCCCCTCCCAGTTCCTTAATATAATTCTGAGGGACTCAAAACCAGTCCATTCATTCTCATAACTGTCCGAAAGATAAATGAAAGACAACACAGTCTGGGCGTCCTTGCCTATCCTATCTGGGGAGAAGACACTGCAAAACAAACTTTTTAGTACAGTGAAGCCCTCACTTAACAGAGCAGATGGCTTCTTGGAAACTGCAGTTTAAGCAAAAGGACCTGTAAGGGAACCAGCTTTACCACAGGCTAATTGGTACACAGAACTATGTCACAGGAACTTAACCCTTGTTTATTTTAAGTAACCTATAGTAAAAGTGGCTAATGTGGCTAGTCACCGACTCGAAGAGCCTTTCCAGGATGTTCAGTGAGAACTTACTCTACTATTTATTGTTCATCAGGCTTTTTTTGCGTTCTTCACAATTAATTGGAAGAAATAATAGAACAACTTCCTAACAGTTCAGTTACAATACAGACCAGTCCTGTCAAACAGAACTTTCTCTGATGGTGTTCATTCCCCATATGGTGAGTGCCGGCCACATGTGACCATAAAAGTTTTAAAAATTTATATTTACATGCAAATACACATATGGGGCTAGTGGCTGCATTTTATACAATGCTATTCTACTCCAAATTCTCATAAAAAGAAATGTTTCTCTTCCTTCTAAAAGTAAGGAGATCATGACATTAAAAATCACTGGAATAAAAGTAAATCTGTACCATTTCCATTCTGGATGATATTTCATTAAATTAAGAACATTATTAAATTTATAAAGATCTCACACCCAACTTTTTTCTAACGTGACCATTAGGCTAAATTTCACTAGATGATACACAAGTGAGGTTGATTTTATTTTGCTCTTGGGCAGTAGGCACAAGGCTTTTCTCTATTTTGTCTTATTACCAGTCCCACGCTTAGGACTGCCAACATTTACGGCCTACTACTTGACTTAACAGCAAACAGCAATTTGAGTTGACAGCCAGTGATCACTTGGGGGGAGGGTGGGGACTCAAGGACCAGCAGGGAGCACAGGGCTCCAGCAAAATGCTGCTTCCTGAATTTGCCAGATCCTCCTCCTTCATATGCAACTTATTCTGCTTCACCCAATCCTAAAACCTGTCAGACAAACACCTGAGGGAGCCGCTGAGACCATGATGATGATGATGATAAAGATGATGATGGATAAAACAAGCCCAGGACCACAAGACACCCCAGTGATCGTCTCTAACCCTCAACACTCCTGGGTCATTCTTGGTCACAAGTGCACACGGGGCCTTCTGCTGGGGTACCGAGCTCCTGGACATAGTGAGTACTGTTTTTACACCAGGATAGCAGAACAGGACGTGCTCAGTGCCCAGGGCGGCAGAGACCAGAAAACAGGGAGGGATGGTGTACCAGGCCCCAGACAGAATCAAATGGTGACTGTCACCTGTTTTTCTTAGTAACTGACAAACAAGAGCAACTGATGTGGGGCATTAATCAAGGGAAGCCCCCACATCCCTCAGCCACCACTCATTTTTGTTCCTGCCAGCATGAAAGAAACAAAACTATCCTAAAGACAGGAGCATGTCGCATTTTAGAACTATAACTTTCCACTTTCTGATAAAAAAAGTACAACTTTACCAACTAGGTAAATATGACAATTTTTTTTCCCACTTAAACTTTGGACCGCAAAGTGCCAGTGTTGAGACCAAGCTAGTCTGGGTAGGATGTGGGCCGGCTGGGAGGAAGCCACACCCGGCAACCAGAAATGTATTATGACTCCGGCCAGCTCATTTCAAAGAGGACACAGTCAGCGTTGGAGGAAACAAAATAAACTCTCAATCAAAATGTATTCGTGAAGCAGTTTCAAGGCAGTGCGTTTAGCTAGGTGAGCATTACTGAGGAATTCCTTTTCTGTGCACATAGAGTCGAAGAGAATAAACCACAGAGGAAACGTTTAAGAACCGAGATTTCTGAAAGAAGCTAACATTGGAAAAGTCCGAGTCAATTCATGAGGAAAAGTGGAAAATACATAAAATATGCTTCACCATTTCATTAAATCTATCTCTCCACCAACACACACATTATCCTCTCTTATCGCCCCAGTGGGTCTCTACCAGGTTTATTTTGTCCCTCGGGACATTCAGGAATGTCGAGACTCTGAGGGATGCCTTCCCACTTCCTACGTGCGCAGGACAACCTCCCCTCCGCCCATGTCAGTAGTGCCGCACTGGAGAATCCCTGCCCCGCAGAGATGTGGATGGTGACTCATTTCTGGAGGGCACGAAATGAGACAGGCTGCAGGGAAGACCACTTGATCTGCAGTGTTTACAGCAGAATACACACTTGGTGAGCTGGTCAGCCAGAAGGAACTGCTATTCGTTCGCTCGGGAAAGCATGTTCCAGAGCGTGAAGCTACTGTTCTGGACGGCTCATAAACATTAATATGCAACTTCCAGAACGTTAAGAGTCATAGAAATAATTCACAGCCTGTGCATGAATTTTAGTAAAAAGACAATTGCTCATAAGAAACAATAAAGAATAGGTTCCCAAGTATTTGCAACTCGGTTGTCTCCCTTGTCCCACTTTTGCATTTTAACATGTTAAAACCCGTCAAGAACTTTCCAAACCTTACTATGGTAATCATTTTGCAATCTATACGTGTATCCGATCGTCACGTGGTATACCTTAGACTCACACAACGTAATATCGCAATTACGTCTCACTAAAGCTGGGGAGAAAGAACTTTCCACATTTATTTCAGAGGACAAAGAGAGAACAAGTAGTTAATTCTCACCGTTCTTAAGGCATGCAAACCCACTCTGGAATGCCACTGACATCCTATCTACAAATCCTCAACACGCGGCATTCTTATGAAGCAAGCCTCCTGCTCTCCTTAGGGCAGCAGTGGACTCACGGGTTCGGTTCCGGGTTTTGTAAGTGCAGGTGTAGAGGCTGCAGGGCCTCGCTGGCATGGGCCTCGGAATCTGGAACCTTCTCCACAGCAATCTGCATGGAGAGGCTTGAAAGATGGCTCTCAGGCTATTCATCACCGCCATCTTTGGCTTGAAGTCTTGATCAGTTCCCAAAGAACTTGCAGGAACCTAATAACCTAGAGGCAGGAGGACAGAGGAGGAACAGCTGTCAACAGTAGAAACCGACGATCGTGTGGCAACCTCTAAGACGAAACATTCGGACTGTTAGTCCACACCGTGGCGAGGGGTGGATATAAACGAGAGCCTGTAGTTTATCCACTCTAGTTCCTCAAACTCAGTGGTCACCCGAGGATGATAGGCTCATCTGCTGTCTGTCACGTCCACTTTCTGCTCCACCCTGAACACCAGACACATGGCCTTCAATCTGTTCAACTGTGGATGCTTTCTCCAGCCGGTGCAGATACTCCTCCTTCCCTGAAAGACTCTCCCTCCCTAGGCGCCTGAATAATTCCTACTCACCGTTGCTGCTTTGGACCTTCAGGTGAATTTCAGTCCTGATACCGAGTTTACAATTTCTGAGTGAAAGAGGAAAGCCCTAGAAAGCTGAAAGGTTTTCACTTCTAAAACATTCAAGAACACTGCAGTTCTTTACCAGGGATCAAAAAGGAGGGTTAATCGGGTTAACCTGGGTTTACTGTAGATTCCAATGCAGGCTGAGAACAGTGACCTGTCTGTGGAATATGCAGGTGCAGCTTATGGGTAGGGTGTGGGACAGCTTTTCTCACCAGAGACTTTTGACTTATCTCCATGTTCCAGTAAGACTTTTAAATAGCAAAATGGAGATGACGAGATTGTTAATAAAGGATAAAAGGAAAATATGAAGTAATGTGGTTTTCAATGTCTGACAGAGATTAAATCCTACCCAAATTAAGGTGTACACAGCTTCATCATCTCCCCATATTTCTCAAACTTTCTCAGCAAAACTAACGAGAGATAATTACACTGATAACTAACTAGTTCTGGCATCCTCAGAGAAGCTTTTAATTCATGCCACAAACAATCAAAGCCACCAACACGTTCGTATTTTGTAGGTTTTTCCCCTCCAGCTCCCAAGCGGGGCAGAAAAGAAAAAGAATAGAACAAAGAATTGAGGAGCAGAGAAGGCTCTGAGCTGTCCACATAGCACAGGTATGCTGCTGACCTCCTGTCCCGAGGGTGGCTTTAAATCTGTACATAGCGTCTGGCATTGTCAGGGGAAAGATCAACAATGCAGGTTTGAGTGAGTCCCGGCTTGCTGCGTCTTGGTTTCTGCAATTACAACCCTCTCGGCTGTCAAATTACTTAAGACAGCTATTTTACCTTTAAATAGACAGAGCTCTAAGGAGGTGTAGATGTCTAGTGACCCCCAGAATGGAGAAACAGGGGTATAGTAGGGAAGGGGCGACGTCCTCCTCCCTCCCCGCCATTTTTCATTGAACTGACGCCTGGACTGTGGCCATCCTCGCCGGGCCGACAGCTGTCTCGGCTCCGGTACCCATCGCATCGCGTGGCCGTGTGTAGGGGAGGGTCCCTGTTCCCTCTGGTAACATAAGCCCGCCTGCCGCCCGCACTCCACATCCCCGCTGGACCTTATCCAGAACGAGTCCTTCACTTGTTACCGAATTCAGAAGCTCATGAGCGCGGCCATCTTGATTACGCCCCCTGCGTCTTGCTACGTCCTCACGCCGAGTCACGTCTCTTCACTCATGCACGTCACGCCCCCGTTGGCCCGACCCAAATCCACCTCAATCCGAATGCCCCGCCCCGGCCACGGTCGCCAGTGGCAACTCTGCTTCGGTCTCCCCGGGCCTCCAGCCGCGGTCACGCACCTGCGCGCTATCTTGGCCCCGCCCCTGCCCTCCTGGGCCCAACCCATTTTCCAGCTAGACCGTCTTCTGGGCGTCCCTCAGCGCGGCAAAGCCACGCCCCACGCAGGGCAGCGCCCACGCGTTCATAGTACGTAATTGAACTACGACCACGCCCCCTCCTGTTACGTCATTTGCGTCCGTACGCTACTCCGTGTCTCCGCCTCTCTATCGGTGTCCCTGGCCGTGAGTCCTTCCGCGTCCCTGTCATTTCCCTGGGCCGCTCTCGTTCTACAGACTCCACGTCTCTCCTTCGTGCCCACGTCCCTGCTTTTAACTCTGGTAATTCCTCTGCCTGAGCGCACCACTCCCGCAATTCTACCAGCTTTGTCAAGCCCTGACAAGCGGCCACGCGCCGACTAAATCCCACTTTGTCAGATCACGGCTCTGGGCTACACCTCGGCCACGCCCGTACGGACATTGCCGTCCCTAGTGCTCCTTCCCACGGTTCCAGGCCCCGCCCCTCAGGCCGCGTCACATTCTTTTCCTCCTGAAGTCCACGCCCGTTTTTGTGGTCAATCCTGACGCTCTGCGGCTGCCACAGGGCGAGACCCATTGGCCACGCTCACTCCGCGCCTGCGCGTTTTCCTGTACTCCGTCTTGGCCTCTCCCTGGGTTTCCCACGCCGCCCACTTTTTGTTCCACTCTGGCCAGGTCCACGCCTCCCTCGCCTCCCGGTCTCCTTCCCCTGGTGGAGCCTGTCCTTGGGAAGCCGCGGAGGAGCTGGCGGGGCCTACAAGTTTCCAGAATAGACTTCCCAGGTCTCAGAGCTGGATGTCAGCAGCATTTATAAATGGAACAAGCCTGTGGATCCTGTGTCCTCGTCTAAAAACTGACTTTCTTCGTATTTCTCCCAACTCCAGACACCACAACTGTGAGCAGAATCCTATAGGAAACATAACTGGGTACTTTCGAGAACTGTGTTCCTAGAAGTCCCTCAGCAGACCGTAAGTGGTAGGTAGTAAGCACACTCTTCTACTTCCTGATTTGTCCTTCAAATGACTTTTCTTAGGCACTCTCCATTAGCCATTCAGTTATTCATTCATTTAAATAGTTTTCACGGAGTACTATGTTCTGGCGATGAATAAAACAAACTCCAAGTTGCTTACAGCCTGAAGTTCCCCCTACTTGCCTACTTGGGTTTGGAAGGGGCCAGACTTGATGAGAAAGTTAAGGAAGGTGTGGTACAAGCCTTAGTTAATATGTGGAAAAGGACTTGGTAAGTGCTGGCCTTTTTTTTTTTTTTTTTTTTTAATTGGGGTACGAAAGACATGTAACAGTTTCAGGTGTACAGTCTAAAAATTCAGTATTTGTGTATTTGTCAAAATGATCACTGCAGTAAGTCTAGTTAACATACGTCACTACACATAGTTTTTTCCTTGTGGTGAGAACTTTTGAGATTTACTCTCAACTACTTTCAAATATAAAATACAGTATTATTAACTATAGTTATGCTGTCCATCACACCCCCATGACATTTCCGTACAACTGCAAGTTCGTACCTTTTGACTTACTTCACCACCACCACGCTCCCCATCCTTCATCCACTTGCCTCCATCAATCGCCAAGCTGCTCTCTGCATCTATGAGTTTAGTTTTGTTTTTTTGTTTTTGTCAGTTTGTTTTTTAAGATTTCACATATAAGTGAGATCATATGGTATTTATCTTTCTCTGACTTAATTCACTTAGCATAACACCCTGCAAGTCCCTTCTTGACTTTCAGTCCCAAGGGAAGCCCTGATTCCTCATCACGATGATAATGTGACCTAAGTGGGAAACAAAGTCATAAGAAGTTTCAAATAGATACCCTCAATGTAAACTGTTGTCATAGTCACAAAGCACAGAGCATTAAATCAATTCTATGAACCGCCCAAACTTGCCTGGTCATTTGAGATCACAGGCCCTCAATGGTATGGCTTTATTTAGGGCAGCATTTAGATCACCATTCCACATGATGGCAAGTAAGTTTCAACTCACATGTCAACTGACTGAATAACTGGAAGTTTTGTGAAAGAGCCCTGTAATAGAGTAATAATGCCTGTAGTGGGTGTGGATGGATGAGTGGCTGCGACAACCTATCTGGCATTTCTGACTTGTAGTAATAGAGGTCTTGCATGCGTGTCTTTTAGGCAGCCCTCAAAAACGTTTTTTATTACAAGCTTTCAATGATTTTCATACAACAGAAGGATCAAGATCATTGTTGCTGGCAAAAATTTAAGGGCAGAAACTCCAACATATTGAGTAATTCATATACTTTGGATGTCAGAGTGAGATTAGTTAAAATTCTGTTATGAAAATGAAAGTGTCTAACCTAAAAGATATACAGCTCAATGGCCCCTCCACCTCTTGATAGGGATCGGCAAAGGAAGTAGCTATAGGCAAGGCTAAACGTGACTGGGTGACACTGGTAGCCAAACAGAAGATTACGATGGAAAATTCTGCTCCACAGAGCATGGCTGCAATAATCTTAGCCAAAACTATGAGAAAACTCTTTATATAACAGTCAAGCAGCATTGTAAAAAATTTAAAATCCGGGAAGAAACGTCAATGAAGTCTTGCTTTTCTTGCATGGGATTTATTTTAATGTCTTGGTCTTCATGCACAAGATGAGACATGCAGATGAGAAAACATGCATTCTAGTTAAGAAACTGTTCTTTAAATTCCTACCTTAAAAATATTAGGTTGGCAGGATTGCATTCACTCAGTTTGTCTAAATTAATCTTTATTTCCAAACAGTAGTGATTAACTTTCTCTGAACTAGAAAAATGCTACTGTGTGAAAAAAGAGACAAAGGTCACAATGGTTATGGCTTTTGATTAACCTACAAAATTTGATGACCCTTCTGAATACTGTAGCTTCAGAATTTTTTTTTTCAAAGCCCCAGATCCCTTGTTTATCAAAGATACTAGTTGTTTTTCTCTGTCTAGGAATGTAAAAAATTGCAGTGTACTTCATAATGCTTCATTTCCACAGTGTCAAGCTTCTTAGAATGACAGTTTATAATTCATATAAGTCAATTCATTTTTATTAAATTATCAAATATTCACCAGCCACGAGAAATACTGAGTTGAACCAAATATAGTCCCTGTCCTCCAGGAACTTAAAATTTGTAGGACACAAAAGTAAATCCCATAGGCAATAGGTGCATGTATCAATGTGAACACAGTGCTATGAGAACACAGGAGGAGGAGAGAATTAAAAGTTAGTAGATTGCACAAGTCTAAAATAAATTAAAATCTATAAAAAAAGCAAAAGAAAAGAGGTTTCTCAAAGGAGATGATAGTTGAGCTAGACCTGTAACAATGGCTAAGATGTTTAAAGGTAAAAAAAGAAAAAAAGAAGAAAAGAGGGTGGCTTCATAGTGTAGTGGTTAGCACGTCTGCTTTACACGCAGAAGGTCCTGGGTTCGGGACTTGCTAGGTGGAGCTACGGACCATACCCTGGGTGCACGAGGCCCCAGGTGCACACCTTGAACTCGTGGGAGGAGATGCCTCTCCTTCAGAAATCCAGTTCTTAAGGGGAGACGCAACATACAACATCTGTAAGTCAGGGGTGGAAGTGTGTGTGTGTGGGGGCAATTAAAGAGGATAAAGAAAGCTCACAGTATTGCAGTTAAGGAAATAGTGTGAAAACAAACACACAAAGAACAGGTAGGGCATGGCCCACTTGCAGAGACTAGCTGGCAGAATGGCTCAGAGGAGGATGGGGAGCAAGTATTAGTGTACATACATCTGAAAAGCCCAAATTAGGTTCAGATCTTACAGGTCAAAGAGTTTGGAATCCGACATAGGCACTGGTGTGCTAATGAAGATTCCAATGTGGAAATGACTTCAGTGTAAATGACAAAGAGAAGGTCAATAGAAGGTAGAAATGTCATTCAATGACAGTTTTTGATGTGCCTGTATTTATTAATCAAGGGCTGTTGGACTTATTCCAGCAACCAGGCATTTATTTTTTCTCATTAGGCATCTTAATTAAAAGATAAATGAGTTTATTTTAATAATTTCCAAATATGGAACAAATGATGTTAAAATCTTATGCTTAATTTTGCATACACACAAACACACACACAGATTTGGTTCCCTTTTATCTCCTACTCTTCCTTTTGTGGATTATTTCGATTAACTCAAATACAAGGAGAGAAAAGTTACCAGGTAAAGGCTTAAATGATGTTTCTAAAGTTGGTAGGATATTCAGTAGCACCCCTAGTCTCTACCCACTAGATGCCAGTAGTACCCCTCCCCCAATTGTGACAACAAAAAAAATGTCTCCAGACATTGCTAAAATGTCTTCTGGAGGAAAAACCTACCCTACCCCTCATTGAGAACCACTGAATTAAAATATAGTATTTTTCACAATAGACAAAAAATACTTTATCTTCCCATGTAGCTTACTACTGACAATTTACAGAGAGTAAAATAATTTTTCCATGATTATATGGAAAAGTATTAGATTAGCAAGTGTAAATATCTTGACATTGTTGATTTTACAGTATATTAAATGATGAAGGATGACATTCAAAATTCTACGACTTCTAGAAAATGAGTGGAGCTGTTTAAAAAGTATAAGATTTTTATCTTATAAAAATTTACATGTTCAGCTATTAAAGGTTTGATTTCTTTTGATGTGTTGCAGCTAGATACATTTCCCTAAACCCAATAAAAGTGTAAAGTTACATTTGAAATGGTTTCCCATTTTACTAGTTTTAGGTGTTTTAGCTTTATGAAATACCTGTTTGTGACAATGAAACAATAATCAGGGTCAAAATTCAAGATCTATATTGGTTCTCCCTACCTTTTGTTATATCGGAGGCAAATGGAGCATACATGTGCCCACATGCTTTTATAGCTCTAATGAACTTTAAAAAGAGTCTCACATGAATAATGAAAAAAAGACCCACGTGTTTTCTTTTCATGTGATCTCATATTTAATTTACCCTCCAGAGCAGTAGATCGATAGTATGTGCCAAGAAACTACTTTTTAATGGTGTTATGGAGTACAAGAAAACATGGAGAAATCAATTTCTTTCTCCTGCCTCAGGAGACTAGCTGCCTTTTATATTGCTCATGGCGACAGTAATCTCAACCTTTACTTACGTTCTCTAAACTTTTAACATTGGAAATCAATAGTAACATATTCAGAATGATTGATACTGCTTTATTTGTCATCATTGCCACCATTACTAATAAGTTATTAGGATCCTCTATGTGGAATTGCTGAAATGAGCATTGTATGAAGCAAGTTTGTTATGGAGGTTTAATACTTAAAATTGTGCATGAAAACGAAGACTAAGTTTGCGCAAGATTTCGAAGAGTATAAAAAAGTAAAGACAGTATGTTAAGAGGCAAGAACAATCGTACCTAGTTCTGTGTTCCACCTATTTATTGAGCTGTCAAGCCCTTTATTAAATCATTTTTAGCATGTTTGAAGTGATCCATACCTTGTAAGAGTCTTCGTTTTAAGTCAGTATCTTACTTTATACTTTTTCTATTCACTTGACAGGGCCTCTGAAAGTTGGTATCTTTAATCATTCCATTTGGGGCCGCTGTTTCTTTTGCAATTGTCAGATAACTTTCTAAGCAAATACTGAAATATAGAAAAAGTAAAACTAATTATAAACTATTTAGAAAAGAATGAGATGACTGTACATCTATACTTCTTATGTCATGTGCCAGAACAGTACTCCAAGGAAAATTCATAGCCACAGAAATTTTCATTATTAACTGAAAAAGATTAAAAATAAATAAGCCTATTAGCCAGCCTAAGAGTTTTAAAAAGAACAAGAAAAGCACTGTAAGGACAACAGAAGTAAGGACTTAATAAATGTAAATAAGATTGACAAATTACAAAGCAGAAAGAAAAGAATTGAAAATTAAATTTTTTTATTGAAAAACAACAAAAGTAGATAAACCTCTGGCAACATGATGGAAAATGCGAAAAAAAATATACACACAAGAAAATACAAAGGGGATATAAGCAATGAATGTAGATAATTTATGAGAAATAGTGCATAAAGTTCATGAAAATACTGGAAAATCTTAATGAGGTGAATGATTTTTTTGGAAATTATAAATAGCCAAAATGGACTCAGAAAGAAATATGAAACCTGCAGTAAATGACAATATAGGAAATTAAAGTTTTGAAAGTACTCTCCCCTGAAACACGTATGGTTCAGATTTCTTCAACTCTGCATTTTTAATTTCTTCTGCATTTTAAAGTATTTGTAAACATAGTGTTAGAAATCCTTCTATACCATTTTCAAGATGGTAATACAAGCAGGAGAAAATAAGCTTCAAGAATCAGCACTTGAAAAAGGAACCTACATGATATTTTCTATGAAAATAGGTTTAGAAACCTAAGGGGAAATAGCAGTTAATTCCAGAAGCATGTTAAAAATCATCAGACTGAGTTTAAAGGATCAGTATAGAGAAATTCATGAATATATTGTACCAAATGGTAAAAACTCTAGGATCGTATTGAGACATGCTGAAAAGGCAGTTAATAAAATTCAACATCAATTATTGGTAAATAGAATTTAAAGTGTCCAGATTCTGTGGAAAAGCAGCATTCCCATTAGTGTGAGGAAGAAGACAAGGTCCATATTATTCCTATTACATCACCCTGTTCTGATAGTGCTGCTGCCCTGAGACAGAACAACAGCAACATCACACAAGAACACACAAGAAGATCCAAGGCTAAGGAGGGTGTGTTTCAACTATGAAAATATGTTAACATTGCTTATCCGTGCAGGCAGAATTATGACTGTTGTGTACTTTTCTCTTTTTGCTTGTCTGTATTTTCTCTACAGAACTTCTATTGCTCTTTGTTCTATCATTTTTAAATTGAGACAACAAACACTGAGAAATCATAATTCAAAAGGGAAGAGATTTTCTTTTCAAATGAATGGCTTACATCACAATTCAGCATTTTACTATCTTCAGTTCTAGTCAGAGCTGATTAAGTAAAAGCAAAGAGATACTTTTTAAAAAAGTTTTCCTTGGGAAACTTTTTGGGAACTTTTTTTTAAGCTCTTTTGATTTCAGTGCAGTTAAAAAAAAATACTGCATTTGATAGTTTTACAAAGTTTTACAAAGTTTAAGGGAAAGCCGAAACGGATTTCGATGTCTCTAACATGGGTGGCCTTGTTCCCCAGTGCCAATAATCAGCTTTGATACAGTCTCCATCTGTTGGCTTTTCCTTCCCACAATGGCTTTGTCTCATCAAACGTTTCCCAAGATGACTTCACCTAGTCTGACCACCTGCGGGGGTTAGTTATGTGCATTCTTCCTTATGAGAAGGTCCGCTTCACCTAACAGTGAGATTTCTAGGCTGACTGGGCTGCCTCCTGGCTGCCTCTCCCTCCAGTACAGCTTTTCCTGCCTCTGCGCCCTTGCAGCCAAGGTGAAGGGGAGGACGAGCTTCCTCAGGTGCAGTTAGTGAACAGAAGTGGGTCGCCCATGACACGACATCACCTTAACCCTTCGGGGTAGATGACATGACTCTCAAAAGTGTTGCAGAAGTGTTGCTGTTGACATTTTTCTCATTGTTGCTTTAAAAATCCAGATTTCCTATTTAACTTCAGGGTCTCCCAACCTAACTTTTCTGTTCATGGTTTTCAGGCAGCGAGATGGGATTTGGGGACTGAATCGTGGACACCAGAGGCCTGACATGGACCACTGGGGGACCCTTACCAGCCCCTGCAGAATGCCGCTAGGGGAAAGGTCCTTTTCCACTCATCATCGCAATGCCAGAGCAGCTCTGAGGTGTCGTGGCAGTTTAAGTTTTTACCGGCGATGACTCGAGATGCGGTGTGGGTCAGTGTGATGGAGACAGGGTTCAAGTGACACCTCTTCCGCTCCCCGCATTGCCACCAGTGCCTTAAACACTGGATCCTGGATTTCCTCCTATGTATGACAATTATAACACCAGCAGCCGCGAGGTGCCGTTTCGAGGATGAGAGAACGAATCCAGCAAACCTGGTTCATGGCAGCAGCTCTTAATGACTGTTCTGTAGCGACGCTAGCCTCGTGTGGCTACTTAAATTACTCAAAAATCCAGTTTCGCAGCAGCACT
This sequence comes from Rousettus aegyptiacus, assembly GCF_014176215.1. Classification (NCBI taxonomy): domain Eukaryota; kingdom Metazoa; phylum Chordata; class Mammalia; order Chiroptera; family Pteropodidae; genus Rousettus; species Rousettus aegyptiacus. Next base: position 4,338,292 of record NW_023416312.1, on the reverse strand, counting down.
ACCCCCATTTCGAGGGCTTGACAGCCACCTGCATCTGCTGACCACCACACTGCGCAGTGCAGCTACAGGCCGTTCCCATCACCGCAGAATGTCCCATTGGGCGGCACTGCTCCACATAGCTAACTGTGATTTTACACAACTGCCACTCCTTGGGACTGACCAACACCACTCCCTTGCAGTTGGAAGGTCCTGGGATGTTTACCTGGGGAGGCAGCCAGGTAAGGCCCATCCGGGAAGGCCTTTGGTTGGCAGAGATAGCAAGGGGTGACTCTGGATTCCCTAACTAAGCCAGCTTATCTGTGAGCCAGATATTTCGGGCCTGGAAAGGTGGAAAGGCGGAAAGTTCATGCCAAGGAAAACCCCCAGAGAGGACTGGGTTCCCCCCACCTTGAGCTCTCCCGGACAAACCAGAGGGGTGAGGGAGGCCTCCGCCTAGGAGACAGCAGAGAAACATTCTTTCAAGGTAGTTTGTAAAGGACAACGAACCCCCGTTTTCCACACAGATTTTCGTAAATAACTGACAGGAGATGAGCTGCTTCTATCAAAGTATTAACCCAAGTAATGGGGGTTAATTATTAAGCCTTCTGGCCGGTGGCTGGTTTGTGTCTTTCATATTCTAATCCCAGTCACGGAATGGCTAAGGCTGCCTTAGGTGGAGGGTGGATTATTTTTCTCTTAGTTTGCCTTGTGTTTTCCACTCTGAAAGGATGTTGTGGCTATTCTTTTTTCTTATGACTGCTATTCATGCCGAACTCTGTCAACCAGGTATGTAGCCTTGAAGCTTAAAACTAGATTAACAGTTTTCTAAATGTTTGACAAATCTTTGATTGAAAGACTTCTTTATTTGCGACTTGAAAAGTTGAGCCTGCAACTGTTTTGTGAGCTTGAAAGAAAAATTTTAAACATGGGAGATGATTGCTGTTAAACTTCCAAGACTTTTGGGGATGTTTAATTGCCCTTCTGTGTTCTGTTGATTTGATATGCGTTAAATGTTAGGATTTATCAGGCTCTATTTTGGCAGATTTTATCATATACTGCTCTTTTTTCTTTTTGGCAGACGCAGAAAATGCTTTTAAAGTGAGACTTAGTATCAGAACAGCTCTGGGAGATAAAGCTGTAAGTGAAGAACCTACATGTTCATTTTACATTTTGTTTGCTGATAAAACTGTGATTTTCCTAATATTGAGCCTCTCTGCATAGTTATCTTAAAGTTGCATAGAGTACTTCTAAAGACCTCAAGTCTGATATTTTCTTAAAGCAAAAAAATTTAAGTCAAAATTGTCATTAAAATGATTTTGCCTAAAGTGTTTAATCTGCAGTGTATGCTAGAAAATATGTGAAGTTTTGCATTGCACAATACAATTTCGCAAACTCGAACATTGCAACACAGCACAGTGGAGCAGAGGGTCCCCAGTCAGGTGCTCAGGTCTGGGTTGGGCTCTGTGCTTCACTGTTGCCATTTGAATTTCGTTAGCGTCAGTTTTGTAGTCATTGAGAAGAGGTCATGTTCCACACACATGAGATCTTTCATAGCACACAACATTTTCCAATTCTAATATGAAGTTTCTTTAATTCCTCTTTAATATTAAACTAACAACATGAAATACATGCTGATGAAATGGAAATTTAAAAAATACCCATGGAGCTCATGGAGCCGTAGGAACAGTAAAGACTTTCGAATTAATAAAATGGTGCTGTATAATTCTAGTTTCAGTTTTCCAGTGCAGTCTGTGAAAATTGCCCCTTGTAGAAGGCGATATTAAGATGCCTCAGGCTAGAAACAGTTAAAGAGTGCTGAAGAAGGTTAGAGATATCCTGTTTGCAGGCTAACCTACCAATGTTTGATTTTATTCACTCAATGAGTAGTAATTGTTATGACAGCCTACATCATTGAGAACCTAGTTTAGGTACTTTCTAGCTGGGCCCCTTCTAAGTGCTTTGCTCACATCAGCTCAGGTAGCCCTCAAAACAGCCCTTCGAGGAAGGTAGTACAGGTATTCCTATTCTCATTGGATGCATTTAGAGGCTCAAAGAAATCAAGTAACCTGCTCAGGATCTCAAGTCCGCAAGTGGCAGAGGTAAGATTTGAACCCAGGCAGTCTGGGTGCAGAGTCCACACTCTCTCTGAGGGCAACACCGTGCTGGATGGCGGGGATGCAGTACAGCTAAAATCAAGCTCATTCCGGCCCTTGTGGAGCTTATAGTAGTGGGAGAATTGGTTGTCCATTAAATATTCAGTGAGCGAAATGCAAATGTGCAATCCGGACAAATATAGGAAGGAAAAATACAAGTGAGCTTTGGCCTCGTCAGGGTCTTGAGTATCTGGTATTTGCTGTGAGGCCGAAAGCATGAGTAGACGTGAACCAAGGGATAAAAGAGAAAAGGGCAGAGGGAACAGCATGTGCAAAGGCTTGTTACACCAAGGAACTGGGTGCGAATGAGGGGCGGAAGGAGGACTGAGGTGTGTGGAACTGGAGGAGTGAGGAAGAGCGTGACACGTGACGAGCTTAGAGAGACAGGAGAGGTCAGGTCAAAGACTATGTGGACTGTGTTAGGGAGATCCGGTATCATCTTCAAAGCAAGTGGCGGTTTTGTGGAAGAGATGTCATGACAGTTCGGCCACAGGGTGGAAGGCAGATTGTAGGGGAAAGGAGAAACCAGTTAGGAGGTGACCGGGGTAGTGTAGATGAGCGGCGACGTCTGTTCGAAATACTGTGTGTTGGTAGAGTAGTGAAGGGATACTAGAGCCACGGGGCTGGTATGACAAAGGGAGAAGGAAAGGTCAAGGATGAAGCTTTTGTTTCTGATTATGTGGCTAGATGGGTGATGGCCCATTTCTGAGTCAGGCAATTGCGTACAGACAAGAACAGGCTTTAATTTTTTGGACTTGCTGTGTGTGAGCTATTATGGACAAATAGGCAAGGACAGAACTGGCTTGAGATACACATTCCTGAGCCATTTGTGCTAAGGTGTTAATAATGGAAGGCTGGAGTAGATGGCAGTGCTGGGGGAGGAAGCACAGAGCGCCAAGAGGAGAGGGCCTGGCAGAGGGCTTTAAGGTTCTCTGAAACTTGAAGCCCTTGTAGAAGAGGGTGAACCTGCAAAAGGGGGTGGGAGCGGTGGGGGGGGGGCACCATGAAAATCTCATATCACAATAGAGGACAGAGTACTTCAAGATGAAGAAAGCGTTTAAGAGTGCCAAATACTGTTGAGAGGCCAAGCAAGATGGACTGGAAAATGTGCATTGTGTTAAAAAACATGGAGGTCGTTGGTAACTTTAGAGCCATTTTTGTAGAGTGCTGAAACTGGAAGACCGATAATCGAGGGGGTTAAGGATTAGGTGGTGAACATACCATGACAGAGGTATGGACAACTTCTTTGAGAATTCTGGCCTTAAAGGGAAGTAGACAGTAGTAGGTGGAAGGAGTAAAGCGATTCGGATTTGCTGCTGTTTTAATGGGAAAGAGTCGAGCGTGGTTAAAAGTCAATGGACGGGACCAAGTCAGCAGTGAACACACAGCAGAGAGGGAGGAAACCGACGTTGTTTAGACCCTGAGAAGGGCAGAAGGGAAGTGTTCCTCAGAGAGATGGGTGGAACAGCCATCGACAGGGGGAGAACACCGCGTCTGGCCCTTCCAGGGAGGATGTGGTTAGTCTATGTGTCTGTGGAGAAGAAGTTTTGTATTTGGTGACAGGAGGGCGGAGGAGTTTAAATTGATGACTTGAGATGTATCTATAAATTACGAAACAAGAACATCTAGTGAGAATAACGTGTAAAGGAAAGCACTGAGACTTGGACGGCCTGAAGGGGGTTTGAAATAGGCATCGTGAACCACAAGAGAGAAAAAACATATGGAGAAAGCTAAGGGATTCTCAGGCAGTTTGGGAGTGGTCATTATGAATTTAACGTTAAATCACCAAACTCCGTTTTGTAACTTTCTCCAGTTATACTTGATTAGCCACTTAAAAGGTGGGGTCAGCCACATTAGTTTGCCAGGACCGCTTTAACAACAAAGTACCCCAGACCGGGAGGCCTAGACGACAGCAATTTATTTTCTCTCAATTCTGGAGGCTGGAAATCCAAGAACAGGTTTCATCAGAGTTGGTTCCTTCTGAGTTCCATGAGAGAAGGATTTTCTCAGGCCTTTCTCTTTGGCTTGTGGATGGTTGTCTTCTCCCTGTATCTTCACATCTTCCTTCAGTGTGTGTCGGTATCCAAATCTTTTCTTACAAGTACAGCAGTCATATTGGGTTAGGGCCCACTCTATTGATCTCATTTTAACCTAATCACTTTTATCTCCAAACGTGATTATGTTCTCAGGTACTGGAGTTAGGACTTCAGCACATAGCATGTACATGTGCTCAAGTTTCCAGCTAAGAAAATAAAAAGAAAAATTGTACTGATATTAATAAAGGGAAGGAAGCTGAGAGGGGAAATCAGTTGATGAAGGAGCGGAGAGAGGGAGGAGGGGACCGACTGTATGTCCAGGATGCGACGTCTAACGGTCCTGTTTGTTGACTGGCTACCGATAGTGCAGGTTCTGAGGAAGGTAATGCAATGGGAAACACGCCACACTTGGAAAGATACAATGTCCTAGAAACTCTTCTCTTGGACATTATGGTTACATGACTTATCAGTCTCCAGCCTTTTGTGTATGAAAAAGATGAGAGCAAGAGAGAGGCAGGCGCACCAAAACCACTGTGACCACAATGTGAACCCAATTAACCATTTTTTAACTCATGCCTCTTCATTTCACATTTTCTGTTTTACTTTTCTCTCAGTATGCCTGGGATGCAAATGAAGAATATCTCTTCAAAGCGATGGTGGCTTTCTCCATGAGAAAAGTTCCCAACAGAGAAACAACAGAGTAAGTAAACAGTGAAAAATCTTAATTGATAACTTGCAATATTGTTTGAGATAGTCCATTAATTGAAAACTCAATCTCGAAGATAATTTATTCATCTGATTTTTAAGATATCCACATTTTTTATTTAACATTTAAAAAAACTTGTAATCTAGCTCAGTTTACAGTTTATATCATGTTCCAACAACATTCTTCATTCAGTGGGCACTATGAAGACATATTTTAAAATTGTAGTTATATATCATAAACTTTCTACATTTCTATTGTATACATATTTCTCTTGTAGATAGGTAGACAGACAGACAGACAGAGAACTCTACTCTCACTGTGTTAGTCAGCTTGGGTGGCTGTAACAAAATACCACAGACTGGGTAGCTTAAATAACAGAAGTTTATTCCTTACGGTTTTGGAGGCTGGGAAGTCCAAAATCGTGGTGCTGGCAAGGTAGGTTTCATTCTGAGGCCTCTTCTTTTGGCTTGCAGGTGCCACCAGATTGTCGTGTGCTCATATGACCTCTTTTTCGTTAAGGGGAAAGTGGTGGAGGAAAGAGTGAGCTCTGTGGTGTCTTCTTATAATGACACTTATCCCATATTTTCAAGGTTCAACCTTTATGTCCTTATTTAGCCATAATTACCTCCTTATACACTCAGATACAGTCTCCAAATACAGTCACATTTTGGGTTAGGGCTTCAACGTATGAATTTGGAGGGAGGAAGACAAATAATTTCATAGCACTCATTTTGAAAATAACTTAAACATGCAAAGATTTGTTCCGTCGTTGGTATCTGTGATAGCTCCTTGTTAATTTTCTTAAAAGCTTTAGTATGCTTTTTTAGTAGCTTTACATTTTTTTCTATTCTTCCAGAGGAATCCTCTAGTTGTGATGTTTCCTACCATCTCTATGTGTGATTAGGGTAACACTCCTGGTTTCTGTCTTCTTTCTCCCTCACTCTTCCCCTTGATTGGTAAGCCGAAAGGAGAAATTGGGCATGGGTCCCCTTCTCTTTCCGAGCAGGCCTGCCTTCAGCTAGCAGCCATTTTTTGTGCTTCTCTCTACACTAAGTGCAGCCTGCCAGGTGTGTGTGCTGGTTACAGCTGGGGACTGTTTAGATTGGTAGGTACAGGTCATAAAGTAGTCAATATCTTGCATATTACTCCAGTATGTGGTGATACCTGACTCAGTTCAGTTCTACATGGGACACTGTAGATGAGTTCATCTCATTTTGGAATTTTTTTTTTTAATTAGAAAGGAAGTTTGCCTGTTGATTAAAGTCATGTCCTCCAACCTAGCCTTTTATTTCAGTCTTCTATCTGCTTCTTAATTTTATAATGCTTCAGAACCTGGCAAAGAGGATTGCCATTTATTGGTCTCATGCAAACTCATAATATATGATGCATGGGCTGTGAATATAAGGAATAAAACAGAACAGTGGGATTTGGATGAGCAATATAAACATGCCATCTATGTGTTTTTGTGTACACACATGTATATATAGACATATATTTTTGAAAATGGGTTGTATATTCACATGATTCAAAACATTAAAAGGAGGTATATACTAAAACAAAATTATATCCTAACTGAACTGTATTCCTAGATTTTATAGATTTTTAGAAAAAAGTATTTGATTTTATCTCGTCTCTAAAATTCATCATTCTATCCACAACTATTTATAATTATCTTTTCAATGTAAATTAAATAATAGCATTACAAAAAAATCGAAAAGAAGAAAAGCCACTGGTCATCTCACAATGCGAATCCAGGGACTCTCTTTTTATCTCTAGTTCTTGTGTAGATTTTATGCTGTTGCTATCTATGTTCATTGTACTTTTACTTCCTCTAAGTGCCTAAATTTCACCTTGTAAAGACTGTTAAATCAGATGTTTCCATTCTTAGGAAAAGTTCATTTAAATATTTCAGATTAATTTTGAGGAATTCACTTTCAAAAAACATTTTTTCAGAATCTGGGCATTATAGGCATCTGGGAATATCTGACCTGGCTTATTTGCAAAAATTTTTTCTCGATATTGGCTGCACAAGATATATAGAGGGTTTTGTTACCAATACAAGTTGAAAAAAATCAAAAAGTGCAAAACTAGATTGGGATCAACAAACTTTTTTCTGTTACAGCCTAGATGGTAGGAGTCCCAGCCCTACTGCTGTCGGGGGGCCAAGCGAGGAGGCTGCCTAATGGGTCGGGATGTGCTTGAAACGCAACTGGCGGCCGGGCCAGCTCCTCCATGCGCTGCCACAGAGCAGGCCCGCCCTACGGGAAAGGGCACCACAGAATGCTAGGTGGCCTGGAGGACGGCTTCGCAGGGAGGCGGCCGTGTCGAGTGGGGCAGGTGGCGTAGCTTGGCAACGGGGTCAGGTTGTGAGTCTTCCGCCTCTCAGAGGTCTTCGATGCCAGTGTGGGGCAGAGTGACTTCTGGAGGGTGGGGAATGTCCATTTGTAGGATGGCTGCAGGGATCCAAGTCTCGACGAGAAGAACGGGGCTGGGGCAGGTGAGGGGTGGTGTGCGGGAGGAAGCGCGGCTCTGAGAGCTGGAGAACGGAGCACGGCCCTGGGGACGGAGGGGGCTGACGTCCGAGGCACGGAGGCGGTTTGGATCCGAGTCCTGGGCACGCTGCCCTGAACTTTTTATTTTGAGTAGCCACACGTGACAGGAAAGCTACACCAGCGGCCCAAATGCCGTCAAGGAGTGGGGAAGCAAGGCCGACAGGGCGCCCAAAGGCCATGGTGCGAGAAGCAGGAACCTCTCTCTTTACTGACCTACTCAGGCCAGCCCGTTGAACCGCATTGCTGGGTTGGATCCATAGACTTAAGTTAATTGAAAGCCTGCTAAGTGCCGGGCCCTGAGATTTAAATGATGGATAAAACCGGGTCTCACACAGCACAAGGTCCATACCCAAGAAGCCGGCCCTGGTAAAAATTACAGGAAAATAGACTAAATGTGAGGAAAATGAGGCAGTTCTATCGGAATCATTACTTAGAAATCTTGATATCAAGCTGTCTTCTTGCTATTTATTGGATTTTCTTAAAAGCAGAATGGAAGATGGTTGGAAAAATTTTAATGGTTTCATTAGGTCAGGTTACTTGAAGTTTTTTTGGGACTTCCACTTAGATGGCAACGATATGTTTTCAAATTTTTACAATAAGGTTTAGGCCAGATTTACTAAAATAGTTTCATGGAAATTTTTAAATGCTGAAAGTGGTTTCTAAGGAAAATATAATTTAAGTTTAAACTTTAATATACTTCCCAGATAAACTGGGGAATTTATCTGCCTACTTTACTCAAATATTGACTTTTAGGATAACCTATCATTTTTAGCAAGAGGCAGAAGTCTAACAGGTATGGCATTTTTTTTTCTGAGTTAAATGGTGTAGGGCATGCAATGGATTTCTTCCTCTGCCTAGTTATTCAAGGATAGATCTTGTGATCTAAAAAGGAACAACGTGCCGTTGTATGCATGGTAAGGGGATTAACAGTCTTGTGCTTGTAAGACAGCAGCCCCGCTCCTGGTTAGTCCTTTCGATTTCCGGAAACAAGAGCCCTTTTCTTACTGCCCCTTGCATGCCATTTGGCCCTGTCTGGCGCCATTGATGAGAAATAGCAGTGGAGCCAATTCTTAGAGAATCACCTTCAGACCAGGCCTCCCCACACTTGAGGAGAGGGAGTGGACACTTTCACCTTTCCAGTGATTTGCTGAAAGAAGCCATTTGTGAATGTGTTAACATATTTCTTGGTAAAGCCAGTTGGTCAAAACGATTAAGTAAGTTCAAAGAATTCCACCAGATCCATCTATATTTCCAGTCTTGAAAGCATAGATTTTTCTATTTAGTTGTGGTAATGACATTTCAGTTAGTTTGTTTGTTTGAAGTTGAATTGACATACACGATTAGTTTAAGGCGTACAGCATAATAATTCCTTATTTGTATACACTGGGACATGATCACCCCAGTAAGTCTTGTTCACATTTATCACCATACATAGTTATAGAATTTTTTTTCTTGTGATAAGAACTTTTAATATTTGGGCATTTTAATTTATTGATTGTAACAAAACATACTTTAAAAAGACATATTTAATGCAATAAGTGCTTGCTGGTTGATTAATTTTTCATTTTGTGCAAATCTTAGAGGACATTCGGTGTGATCACATTTGAGATCATGAGAAAGGTCACACTAGTTGTACATAATCTATATATGGAAGGAATTGGCATCCTTTGGTTGCTAAGTAGGTTAACTACTGAAGTCTGTACAGTCAGTCTTCATGTTAATTCCATTTAGCACCAACTTTCCTTAGAATTACACTTCCTCTTGGTGACCCCTATCTACACTATATTCAGGAAGCTTCTTATACTAGAAAGTTAAAAGTCAGGAAGGCCTTCCCACTGTCCTGGATCCGTTCGCAGACGGGGCACGGAGCCACGTGGGCAGAATCTGGCATCTCGGCACTTACTGGCTTCCACTGTGGTTTTTGATCTTCTGGTGGGTGCAGGACACGGTGTCCTTGGTCTTCAAGGGTCTTAGTAGCACTGAACTCCTGCACCTGGCACTGATGTGCAGGGTCATGGAATCTAAGTGCCCTGGCAGTAGGGACTGTTTTCCTAACCATCCCTAACCACACTGGTTAATCAATGTTAGTCCCTAGTAAACATCCGTGAGTGAATGAAGCATGCGTAACACCCTGGCTCTCAGGCCAGGGGCCCGTCCATCGGGGTGCAGTGCACATAAGAAAGCAGTGCCTCGGCCACCCATTCCTCCCTCTTCTTCCACCTGAGTCACCTGGGAGGACAGGTCCATGGTGGATCTGGTGGGACTGGCCATCGTCGAAGTAGCTCCCCACTGCCTGGGTTTTATTGCTTGTTGGGCCTCGGTTTCTCACTCTTGGGGGAGCCAAGACATCAGTTAATTTCTCAAAGCATCGTGCAAACAAGGAGGAAGCCCCAGGCCACGGGCGTTTCTCCACCTTCCTCTATGGCCTTTGCCTTGCAGCTGCTTCCCGAAGCAGGGGCGCCCTTCCTGGCCCTCTCCCCCCACCTTGCCACTTCAGAAGTAGGCTTACTCATTACCAGTTCAACTGCCTGTATTAAACAAAATATAAGCGCATCTCCGCAATGATAGTTCCATGATTGTATTGGTGAGCACAAGCTCATTTGTTTGTTTAGCATCTTAGACTTTCTCTTCTTAGCGGAAGCATCACGTACGTAGGAGGGATACTTAGTGTTCTTCTTTTGAAGAACCTAAACAGCTAAAACTTTGTTTTATTCTTGTAGATCACTTTACTGCACCCAGGCAGCTTTAAAAATAACTGTTACTCCTGTATTTGTGTGAGTGTATATGTATTTAATTTGAAAAAAAGTATAGTTACAAAAGAGTTGGAAAGGTAATACAGAGAGATCCTGTGCACCCATAGTCCTCAACCTGGGGGGATTTTTATCCCTCCACTGCTCCTGAGGGTATCTGGGAATGTCTGAAGGCATTTCGGTTTTCCCATTTGGCAGCTAGCGTGTAGAGCATAGGGATGCTGCTATATTATCATACAAAAGAATAGATAGCTTCCCACAAGCAAGAGTTAGCCAGCCTAAAACATTAGTAGTGCTGAGCTTGAGAAACTCTGCCCTGGACCCTTGACGCATTTCTCTAATGTTATGTTAAATAACCACGATAGATAATATCAAAATTAAGAAATTAACGTTGGCTCAGTATTGTTAAACTATGTTATTTTCCGTATTTCTCTTTTTTAAACTAACGTTCTTTTTCTGTTCTAGAATCTAGTCCTCTTTAGGCTGATCCAATCTGACAGTTTCTCCATCTTTTTATGACCTTGACACTTTTGAAGACATTTATAAGTGTTTCTCACCTAGGTATGGTACTGACCCCATATGGAAATGTGGTATTCCGTTAGGTCATAGCTATGACGGGGGTGTGCTGTGGCATTTAGAGGGTGAGGATGAGAGATAATGTGGTACCAAGCTCAGGACAGTCCCACATAACAAGCAATTTCCTACTCAATGTGCCAACAGCATCCTCACTGACACAGATCTCTAGTAGAGTGAATTGGCTTGTCTCAATTCTAGCAAATGACAGGAAGGAAGAAACTTCAGAGTAAAAGCTTCATTTTTAAAGTTTCAGTACAAGAATTTTGTATCTAACTGTCTTCAGTGAAAATGTTGGGTTTGATATTTTAGCAACATTTTTATCTTTTAGAAATCTTTAGTTCGAAATAGATAACATATTTTCATTTTATTTGCCAAAGTGCTATATTAAAGCATGAGTTACCTCCCAATGGAACCTTTGAAATACAATTACAGAATTGGAATTCACAGTAAGGGATTAGTGTAGTTCCAAGGTGAGGGCCACAGAGGAAAGTATTTGGAGCCACAGTTGTGTCGATGGGGTTTATGCATCCTGCTTCCTGCTTTAATTTCCTTTATAGCACTTCTCCCCACCTGGCAGTGTGTATTTACTTATCTTCTGTCTGTCCCTGTAGAAAGCAAGCTCCATAGGAGAAGGGACTTTGCTTTGTTGACAGTGTATTCTCTGACTCTCTAGACAAAATACCATGATTCACGTTTGAGTAGTATTTCAAGAGGCTTTAGGGGTAAAGAACACAGGCAGAGTGTCCGAATGACCTCTTACTTGGTTCCTGGCCAGCAACGTTACTTTATATTTAATCTACGTAAATGGCTTGTGCTACACATAATAGTCCACCTCCCATCTTTTCATTCGACAGTGCGCTTTTGAGGTTAGTCCATTCATTAAAAAATGTATCGCTCTAGTTCAGTAGCTTCCCACTGGGGAGGGGGGCGGGATTTTGTCCTTCGGGGGCTATTTGGCGACACCCGGAGACGTTTTGCTGGTCCCCATGGAAGGCTGCTAATGACAACTACCCGACAGAGGCCAGGGTCGCTGCTAAACATCCTGCGATGCGCAGGGCGTCCTCCCAACATAGAATCAGCTGGCCCAGTAGCCCCCAAGTCAGAAGCCCGGGGCTCCTCCTTTCGCTGCATCTGCAGGAGCACTCCCGCGACCGCACGTACATCTACCCAGTGTGTTCTCCTGATGCACACGTGGGTGTCCCGGTGCTGGGCTGCGAAGAACACCCTCAGCGCCGTGTGGGTGTGTGAGTGTGTAAGAGAGGTGCCGGTAGCCGCGCTGTGTTCTAGGGAATGCTTCCGAATGCCGCTCCAGAACCGCTGACCCACTGACACCCACAGCAGTGCCCGGGGCTCCAATCTCCGCATCTTTGCCGGCGGTTGATACCATGTAACTTTAAAAATGTGCCAGCCTGAAGAGCTTAAGTAAGTAAATCATTTCAAAATGTTTACACTGTCTGATTATTCATCAGGGCAAAAGCATGGGTGAGCCGCCCGCTGCAGCATTCTGCAAAACTGCGGGGAATGGTTTTGCCAAGCACACACCGCTTCGTTCTGTTCGTCTCTCCACCCTTGTCATGTGTTTTAAAACCGCACATTTTGGGAAACTAAGCTTACCTGTTTGTGCCAGCAGAGGCCACTGTCCCTTAGTGGTTCTCCACCAGCGTGCTTTGTCTGCCTCTGCCTCACACACACACACAGCCCACACCCCCGTGGAATGCTTGGCAAGGCTCGGACATATTTCGTATTGTCACAGTGCAGGTCGGCTGCTGGCACCTAGCGGTTAGACACCGGGGATTCTGCTAAAACCCTACAGTGCGGAGGACAGAACCCAAGAAACAACAAAGAATCCTGTGGCCCAGATGGGGAAAGCAGGTGTGGGCGGAAGCTTAACACGTGAACCTTGGAAAGTCAGACTGCGACAACCTCCACGATCACAACACTGCCTTTATTATTTAAAATGAGAACCAGCTTTTAACTACACAAACTGGGCTGGGGGTGGGGCTGAGGCACTTCATGATCAGGCACACTGACCATGAAAAGGCAGGGCGGGTGGGCGGGAGGCCGGCAAAGTTCGCGCTCAGCCCAGGCTCTGCAGCGGGCTCTGCAGGCTAAGAGGCGGGGGTCCCGGGTTTAACAGACCTGCCAGCCGCGGTGGTGGGAGGTGACCCGGTGGCGTCAGTGACTCATTCCAGGGTAGAGCGGTGCTCCCGAGGGCAGAAGGACTGTGGGTCTGAGTCTCAGGAGGTGGCAGTGGCGGGGCCTTGACTCTTAGGACACCAGGGGCGCATCAGGGCCCGCCGAGTGCTGCTCCTCGCTCGGCTCCCCAGCCGAGGCTGTGACTGCGGCCTGCGCTGGTGGCGTCCTTGCCGCAGGTCGAGCGGCAGACGGGGGCGGCTCAGGGAGGCTGGCAGTCAGTTGGCGGGGCGCCGTCCCCTCAGGCGCTCTTCTCAGAGGCCCAGGCCTGGGCACGAAGGGAAGGGTCTCTCCGTTTCTCAGCACGGGCCTGAAGGCCGACGGCCTGCGCTCCGGGCTCGGCTGCGTGCCCTCGGCGTCGGGGATCTCGAACCAGAGTGGCCCGTCGAACTTCTTCTTTCCTTTCTTGCATTGGCTGAGGGCCCTCAGCACGGTCTCCTTGGCACAGGGGTCCGGGGGCTCCTGCAAGGGTGCGCACCTGTACAGGCTCCCTTCGCGCTCGGGAGGGGCGATCATCACGGTCACCGGGCTGCGGATGCGCTGGGGGTTGCGGGCATTCCAGAGCCACTGCCTCCTGAAAGTCTCCTCGCTGCTGGACAAGTTGGGCCCCGTGAAGGAACAGAGAGGCGGCCTGCCGGGCAAGCGCCTCCCAGCCTCGGGCGCCATCGCCCTGCGGACCCTGGCGTAGTTCAGGCTGGGCGGCGTGGTGGACAGGAGCTTGTTGCAGACCCTGCATTTCAGGTGGTCGTGAGTGACTCGGCACTGATCGCAGCCCCGCTGGTGGCGGGCGGGCCTGGGCGGTGGAGACTGGCGCGCCCCGTCGGGGGGCGGCAGCGTGGTCTTGCCTCTGCTCAGGTAGCTGCCCATGATCACCGTGCGGCAGCGGCGGGACCTTCGAGGGGGACTCGGCTCCCAGACGGTCCTGCTGTGTGCGCAGGGGTAGGCTTACCGTTTATTCGCGCGCAAGGACAGGTCGCTAGGCGGCTGCCTGCAAGGTCAGCAGGTGGAGTGTCTGTGCGCAGACAGCGGGTGCGTCGTTCTGGCTCAAGGAAAGCGCGCAGGGTGTCCATGTGCCGGACAGCGCATGGGGTGTGCGTGCGCAAGGATAGCGCGTGGGATGTCAACGCACTGGAGCCTTCGGGACACGGGGTTCTGCACGTGCCAGGCCAGCACCCCGCGCCCACCGGCACCTCGCCGGACACCGCCTGCTCTTGAGGCCAGGGGAACCTCCAGCTTCCTGCTGCCTATCCCAGGCACGGGGCTCCGGGCAGAGGGGCCTAGGAGTGCTTTGATATCTGTACTTGAAGTTCAAAGGGAGAAAATATAATAATTTCTTCCACGTTCTGAGAAGTATAGAAAATTGACAAAAGGGCACCTATATTCATTAATTGTAAAAATGCACACAATACACTTGAATGCTCTTTTAGGGAAAACAGCGAATTAATTTTTATCGGTAAAGGGGATGTGTATTTCATTTTCTAGAATGGTTGCTAGGGTCACTTCTTGCAATTTTGGTCTTAAGCAAATGGCGAAAGCCATTCAGGATTTTCTGCTTTAGCACTGACAACGTTGGTTTCATGCGGACTCTTCTATAATTTCCAACCTTCTACATTGCATATATTCAGATATAGATCGTCTGCAGTCTGAACACTAATGCCATTTCTTTCTTGGCATTTCTACTGGTAATCCATGTGTACAGAGTTGAGGGAGGCACATTTCCAGTTTACAGTTGGAAAGTAGGCAACTGCAGAAACAGTGTTCAGAGGCTTATGGTAAATCGATTATAGCACTTAGGTTTGGTTGCCTGTTATCGGTCCCGCCCCAGTACTGGAGTGGGAGAGGCGCAGAGGTAGTGGCCAAATGTTGGATCCAGAATGGGCCACAAATTTGTCTGGATCTAGGGGGTTGAAGGCTGAGTGAGGACACTGAAAAGAGCTTGATGAGAAAATACAATAGGCTTCTGTGGTTCAGAGAGGTCAAGTGTTAGTTTAAAAGCAGGCATGCCGTCAGCTTACAGGGAATGGAGAATGAGGTCCCTAACATTCTCTGCTGAGTAATTCTTCATTTTTCCTGTTTCTGGTAGATTCCTTATTTAAGGAATTATCCTCGAGTATATGATTTTGAAACAAAGGAAATTTTAATATAATTTTCTTCTTAATAAAGCTTTTCTTCATAATGGTAGAAATGACTTTAAATGCATAGCTAATATGCCACTTAAGGTGGCAATAACACCAGAGTGAATGGTCTAATGAAATTTGGCATTATTTACTTATTTTTGAAATTTGGTGTTTTTTTTTCTTCCCATAATCTGCAGAATTTCCCATGTCCTCCTTTGCAATGTAACCAAGCGGGTGTCATTCTGGTTTGTGGTTACAGATCCTTCTAAAAATCACACCCTTCCTGCTGATGAGGTACAGTCAGCCATAAGGTAATCACTGCTAAATACGCCTTCTATGAATAAATCAACTTGTTGATTAATTCAACTGTTTTTATAGATGCTGAAGAATTCTCTGTTTCACAATGATTTATTAAGATGTCACAGATTTCATTTTGTTACTTTGTATTAGAGGTTAGTGTAGATCAGGGGTTCACATCTGGGGCAATTTTGCCTCCAAGGAGACATTTGGCAATATCTGCAGACATTTTTGTTGTCACAGTCGTGGGGGGAATGTTGCCACCAGCATCGAGTAGGCAGAAGTTAGGGATGCTGCTAAACATCCAGCTGTGCCCAGGACAGCACCTCACAGCAAAGAATTATTTGACCCCAAATGTCAATCCTGTTTTGGTTGAGAGATCCTGGTTTAGTTATTACTACGAATGTTTAGCTGTCTTCTTTTGGCGAGAATGCCTTGTGTAACACTATCGTGTCATGGTTCATCACGTGGGTTCCAGAGCCCGGATGTATCAGGTTTTTAATTATGGTTTTGCCTCTTGCTAACTATTTGAATACAGACAAGTTACTTCCCCTTTTTTGCTTTCCTCTTATCTATAAAACAAGAATAATTATGGTACCCCTCTCTCAGAGTTATCAAGGAGATTAAACGGGTTAATAAATGTAAGGTGTTTTGAGGGACAAGTCATACCTTTGACTTTTATTTTAAAAAACCATACAAATATTCACATTTCTTGGGTCTCTAAGGACTTACTTTCCTTAGTCAATGTATAGCCTTGACCTTTAAAAGACACCTTTTCTAAAAATAAAATTATGAGTCATACAAATAAAAAATAAATGCTTTCAAAGATTTTAACATTTCATTAATTAATGAGGAATCTAGTTAAGATGTTGAAACTAATTCGAAAGAGACTTAGGTGAGTAACCGACCAGTTCTAAGATGTCTGTTTTAGCTTTGTTGTGAAGGCCTGCTCTTATTCAAGGCCAGTCTTGGCTGAAAGATTTTCATGTCAATTGATACCCATTGGGGATTTCAGAGGTGGAGATTTAGTTTACTGAACTAGAACTTCTAATCAGCCTGAGCAGTGATAGAATAGCAAAGTGTTAACCAACCAGGTAGATGGAATGAGAATGCAGAGCAATTTTTCATTTTATGCTGAGTTACACCTTAGTGGCGGGATTCATTATTTTGTGGAAAGGTTCATGTTACCAGATAATCGATAGTAGGTTATGAAAAAAATTCTGTAGTTTGGTAAAAATTCCATTGAAATTATCCCCTGCTGTAGATGATCTGGTTGGGCTTCTCCTTCGAATTCATGAATAATCATCCCTCAGCATAGATTTTTATTTACTAAAGGAGGTCTTTCCTGATAGCCTGGTGCTGGTCTGCAGACATTCTGAAACCCTTACTATCAAATTCAAGACCTGCCTGTCCAATACGGCAGTTCCCAGCCACATGTGGCTATTCAGCACTTGAAACACAGCTAGTCCAAGATTAGATAGTGTAAAATACACACTGAATTCCAAAGACTTTGGTGCAAAATTAAATGTGGATCAACTCAATATTGACTACATATTGAAATGATATTTTCTTGGATCTGTTGGGCAGAAATATATTATCAAAATGAATTTCACCTGTTGCTTTTTACTTTTTTAAAAAAATGCAGCTCCTAGAAAATTTTAAGTCACACGTGAGACTCACATTATAATTCTATTTTCCAGTGCTGCCCTAGGGCTAGATGAAGTAAACTTGTCTAGTGTGAATTCAGTAACAGCCATACAATATCTTCGAGAAATCTCACCTGGTTTGAAAATTCCAGTTAGAAATTCACTTCTTTGGTCTCAGTCAAATAAGTCTTTGCTACCAACCCTTCCCTAACTACCACCACCGAAAATGCAGTTTCCCTCCAGGAAGAGTAAAACATTCACCTTTATGTTTTCTAGACTTTGGACTCCTAAAGCATGCGAACCTAATTGCAGTTTCCTGGGCAGATCATACTACATGCCGTGTCTCTATTATGTGTGTGCTCGCTACATGCTTTGGTCTTAGGAATTCCTACTTGTTCCTTAAAACACAGCTCAAAAGTTGCCTTCTCAAGAAAGCAGCCCTGATTTCTCAGTATGTTGTACGCAGCCCTCTGCTGTGCTCCCAACTCTGCCCACATTTTTCTCATTCATAGAGCATTTTGCACTGCACCGTGATTGTAGAAGGGCGCATCTGCCATCCTTCTACACTGTAAACTCCTTGATATTTTTATTTCACTTTGTAGCTCCCGCACCTAGCAATATACCTGGTACTTAGTCGTCAGCAAATGTTTATTGAATTAATGAGAAAAAAAAAGGATCAAATTGATGGATTTGCAGCTGTTCCTGGCTTCATGTTTCCTTTTCTCTTCTTGATTTTCTTTTTTTTTCTCATAGTTATCCCCACTTTTATTTTTTTACATATACTTTTATCTCCTGGGGCTATTGGTATTTACTTAAGTCACCTTAAATAGAGTC
Source organism: Rousettus aegyptiacus (assembly GCF_014176215.1). Taxonomy (NCBI): domain Eukaryota; kingdom Metazoa; phylum Chordata; class Mammalia; order Chiroptera; family Pteropodidae; genus Rousettus; species Rousettus aegyptiacus. The sequence continues at coordinate 4,320,453 of NW_023416312.1, read as the reverse complement.
CTGCCCTTTTAATTTAGATGCTGCCTCTCAGGAAATAAAACCTGGGCAGAGCTCAGAGCTCAGGACTTCAATTTACTTCTAGGGTGTTTGAAACAGTGGGGGGCATTAGTGCATAAAAGAGCCAGCAATGCAACTTAGGGAAAGATGACCACGGCATAATTGCCCTCATCAAACTGTCTAGTTAACCTGAAGTCTCGGGGATGCTGCACTTACAGAGATTGTATAATCATGGGGAGATAGGTTTGTACCTTCTGTTTCTAATGTTTTTTTTTTTTTTTTTTGGTCTTATTTTGTTTGATTGTCATATTTTAGAATGAATAGGAACCGGATCAACAATGCCTTCTCTTTGAATGACCAGACTCTGGAATTTTTAAAAATTCCTTCCACTCTTGCACCACCTACTGAGCCATCTGTGCCCACCTGGATTATTACATTCGGTGTGATGTTTTGCATCGTCATAGTTGCAATCACGCTATTGGTTTTATCGGGAATCCGGCAACGTAGAAGGTAAGATTTTGAAAGGGAATGATTTAAAGAGCATTTTTCTATTTCCTCATGACTTGGAAAAATAAAGAGAGGATTTGCCCCTGGCTGAAGATAATACCTCATGTCTGAAACCTTGAAAAAACATGGGCTATTTTCAAAATGTCGCTTGTATTCTTATTTTTAGAGACTTTTTGGAGTCCTTTATCCCTTACTTAACTATGGCTCCTTCCATTACTATTGCTCTCTCTGTTCTATACCATATGACTGTTACATATCCAGACTCAATTTTAATATCTGTGTTATGATTTTGTAAGCTGGACGTACAGAGCTAAGCAGACTTTTCAAGTAGACAGAATTGAGCTTTGGGAGTCGCATACGTCCAAATGCCAACCACCCCACAGTTCTTTCTGTGCCTCCCCACCTTGGCCTGCCTCTTGGTCCAGTGCCTGCAGCCGCCATCGTATCCCAGATACATTTTTGCTGTTTTAGACTTCCCTCCCTTTGATGGATGCTCATCCCTCTAGTGCCTATGACATCACATAGGACCCTGTTCCTCAAAGCGGCCTTTGAATGAACTCCCTGCATCAGAAAATAATTTTGTTTACAAGTACCTCTGATCCAGAGGGGATGTGGAGAGAGTCCTCAGCTCTTCACTAGACACTTAGATGCTTCTAAACCTTCCCTCCTAATACCGAGGAAGAGGAATCCTGGTAAGTGAGAATCACAGGGGCGTGCATTATTTTTCAGAAGGGTTGGCAGCCAGATGGGACATGTGGTATGTGTTCGGCCAAGTGTGTATTCAACTAAATGTTTTTCCTCAGGTTTACTACTTTTCGTGTGTTTCCCCCTAGTTACTAAAAGAAGGGAATCATTTTAAATCTTGGGCTTTATAATTTTTTCAGAAACGATAAGGGAAATGCTACGAAAGAAATGTGGTTCATGTCTAGTACCGAGGTAAAGATTAAGATCAAGTTGCTCTTGCTTGATTTTCTTGATCTTGGCTTGACATGGAATACAGAGAGATTTGGTACATGTTGTTTGTTATGGTTTGGTTTTTTAAAAGGATGATAAGAAATATTCTCTTGTAATAGTTGAATACCTATGTTTAATATTTTTAAGTTTTGTATTAATCATAAAGCACTGTGATTCTGGGGTTTCTAATGATTGTAACCTTTGGAAATTCACTTCATCTCCTTGGTTCTCAATTTTCTCTCTAGTACCACATAGTGTAGGAGTTAGAAAAATGGACTTTGGAGATAGACTGTTCAGATTCCAAGTATGTGTCTCCTAGATTCTGCTCTTATATATAATCCATTAACTATGGATATCAGGAAGCACAGGCAATGAGTCAGGGAAACCAAGCTCAGGAAAATATGGTTGGTGCTTCTAGAGTCAAGTTGGCTAAGTTATTATTGTTATTATTTTTTACTCTCTGTGCATAGTTAACTTTCCTAGAGTGGCAGTGAGGTATACTGGAAATAATTAACTTGGTAGGATTAAAAGAGAGTCCAGTAAAGTGCTTAGAGTGGCACCTGACACACAGTGGCGCTCGATGAGTGTTAACTGTTGCTATTATTTTATTTTCCTGCCATTTATTGGTCTTCCAGCCAGTTTGTGCCAGGATCAGCTAGGTCCTTCCTCCTGAGCAGATTCTGCAGTAATGTAATAATCGGGTGTGTAGCATCATAATCCGTTGCCTGGGAGAAGTGAGGCTGTTGTCGCAACTTTGCCTTCACAAATTCATTTCATGTTTATACTAGGAAAACAGATGGATAAATCTATTTGTAAACCCGGAGAGCATCAATAATGAACAAACATAGTCAGGACAATTATGACGACCTTCTGAAGATACATTAATTTGTTGTGGTGCGTTTCTCTTGAGCAAAGTGTTGCTTTAGAGGTGAGGAGAGGATGCAGTTTGAAGCGGGGAGAGCCCCGATGATTGTGATGAAAGTCCTTTCTAATCATGGAGGAGATAAGAGTTGCCCCTAAAGCTTTCACCCTTGAGGAAGACAAGGCGAACTGCACATACTGCACAATGATGTCCCTACTAGATCTGTGTCCAGCCTCAGCCCAGAAGTAAATGTTTTATTTCTCTGGCCAGTTTTACGATGATGGTGATGGTGGAGATAATGGTGGTAGTGATGGTAGATGCTGATGTTGAACACGATGGTTATAATGGTGAGCATGATGTGATAATGGTAATGGTGATAAAGTTGATGATGTGATGTGTGTTTTAACAGAAAGAGCCCGGGATCAATATTTTTGGTTTTGGGTACCAGTCTTAGGCCCTGGTATTTATTAGCTGAGTGACCTTGAGTAGGCCACATATGGAAAATGAGAATAATATTTTCCACCTAGCTCCCTAATTGTTGCAGAAATTTTAGAGCTAATATTTTTTCTTCGTTGTTCCTAAATGTACATACTCAATAGGAATCAAATATGTGTTTTGAGTGACGTGTGAAGAGACTAAGTAGAGTTCTAGGTCCATTCCTTTCAGCAGTCTTGTTCCATTCTGAACGAGAAGTTGCTCTACATGTTTAATTCTGAGCTCCTTCACCTGAAAAACAGGGGTACTCGTATAATTTGTATAATATTGCAGTGGGAATTAAATGAGATAATATGTGCAAAACATTCTTGTGTCTGCATATAATAGATACCATTATCGCTACCACATAACAGATATAGAGCAACCTGCTACAGTCATATGGTTAGAAAGTAGTGGTACCAGTATTTAAAACCATGTGGGCATAAAGCTGGGGAAAAAATGTGAAAAACACACAAAAAAAACAAAAACAAAAAACAGATGGGCCTGATCACAAAGCCCACCAATCTCACTGTGCTGCCACACCCACTAAAACTTGCGGCCACACTGTTTTCCCTGGGAATCATCCATATTAATGATGAGGACAGTCCCAATTCCCCAATAATTGATTCTGTGTTTAAAGATCATATTTTTCTATCTTTTGTTATTTTTTTCTGGTTATTCTTGACCCTTGGCTCTTCAGCCCTATCTTGTTTGAAGGGAGACAGAAATTCTCTTTCTGCTTTTAGCCTCCACTAGTTTATCTTGAACAAAACCCATTCCTTAGTATCGCCTCTTTCTAAAGGCTCAGATACTTCATGTTGTCCCGTCTTTTGCCCCTCTCCTCTCTGGATCTGTGAGATTCACAAGTAAGGTGCCTAGGAGCTTGTTTCAGGTATTTTAGTCATTTTTTAAATCTTTTCCCTGAACTACCTGACATTTCAGGAATAGCAGAAGTCATTAACACTCAATTTTATTTTTCTGGAAAAAGAATTCATGTTTTTATCAGAACATCAAATCGAAATGACCCAGAAAGATAGTTAAGTTTTATTATTCTTAGTAAGAGCAATGCACAGGCAGTGAATCAGTTTATTACCGTACACCCTATGAAATGTGACGAAGTGCTCTATTACTGTTAGAGAACCTTTGAGCTACTTATCATGCCCACCAGTCAGCATGTTACTTACACTGCAGTTTGTGATGCCCAGCAATGCCAAGACTCTAAGGTCACAAAAATAAAACAAAACAAAACAATAGGTATCAAATTTGCCACCGACGAAGCTTGGTTTGATAAATTTCCACAGCAGTTTCTCTCAGAATCTTTGTGATTGAGAAATTCTTCTAAAGAAGAGAAATTTACCCTCATTCATTTCCATCTTCCTTTTTAGTTCTTCCCTATTCCTTTGTGATGCCTGCTGGATTCATTTTCCTTTGTGTTTGGGGAGGGAAGGGCACAATTCCTTGCAGTGATCTGCATGGGTCCAACTCTCTGTAATTTTTCTTCTAACTCCATAAAAATGTTCTTTGAATAAACTAGTAATTAAAGACTGGCAACCATTATTTCTAAGACTGTTACATCACCACCTGCTTCAGACTGCTCCATCCACTAAGATTTTTGTCATACGACTTTCCTATTTACATACAGAAATTCCAGGGTAAGATTTGACTGTTTAAAATCTGTTAATTGTTATGGAGATGATCATTCACATTAAGCCCCATGAGGAGTGACTTGGGGGGAAATTGTATGAGCTAGGCATTTTTTGATGATAATTAATAAATACACATTTGTCACCGGGACTTCATCCCTACTGAAATATCACTCCTATCTTTTATAATACATAAAAAAAAAAAAAATGGAGGGGGGCATGAGTGAAATTTGGAGTTTTTCCCTTTTATTCAGTCCTTTTTTTTTCACCTTAAGACAAGAACTGTTTCTTCCAACACATGGTAGGCACTTAAAACATAGATATTGAATGATTGTTGGATACTATGAATTAAGTGATGGAATTGATGGTTATAGACTGTCAATTGCCTTTGCTTTCTGGAGAACATGGAAAGGGATGATTCTCCTGTCCACAAGAGGAGAGCCAAAGTATACTAGTCCTCTGGTAGGTGACTTCACCTGGCTGGAGGCCCTTCTCATCACATGAAACTCTGTGCCCACCCCAGCCTGTGCTGAACGCTGATCGCCGATGCTTGGAATGGCCTGTGTAGTGTTTTCACTCTGAGGATGGAAAAACACAGCAGCCTATCCTTTCCTAGGTCTCTGGGACTACAACCCCCGACTTCCAACCCAGCATTGGGTCTGTAGTGACACATTTGACAGTGTCATATATGATGGCAAAATACTTTCAAGTGATGACAATGGGATCTACAGTATTGGAATGCTACTTTACCTTTCTTTATGAACTCCAGCTATTTGAAATTATCTAATAAACCATCAGTGAAGCCGGGCAAAATCTATACTAACTCCTAATTCCTAAGGTAGGAAAATGCATGTTTTCCTCTGTCCATTTGAAAAAATAACAATACAAGAACTATCACGTGTGTATATATCCCTCCCTCCCTCCCTCCCTTCCTTCCTTCTTTCTCTTTCTTGTGGCGGATCCCATTTAAGATCTACCTAGGGCTGTGGTCTGAGTAACTCTGTCCACAGCATTAGTCTATACCTCCATCTATCCATCTCTCCATCCATTCATCTATCTGTCCGTCTGTCCACCCGTACATACATCTGTCTAGGTAGCTGGCCAGTCACCCACGTGTCTGTCCATCCAACTCAGCCTACTCTATGCTGAGTCCAGATCAGCTGTTTTACAAAATATCTTTAAATTTGGATTTGGATTCATCTGATTACTTCCTCCTGAGAGATTCAGGTCAAAGAAATTTGGTGATGGGGTGGCAGGGACATAGAATTAGATATATAATACATAACTTTAGTGTATCACATCTGGAGGCACTTATCAATTTGTCTCATTGTTGGTGATGTTCCAGCAAATTTCTCCCTTAACGAAATACAAATGTCTTTTTATAATTAGTACATTGCTTGTGGGTGTGATACATTGAGACCATGTGAATATCCTGTTCTCTATCTCTCACTTTGTGGTTTAGTATCTATTGATGACCCTCATAAGAATCAATTATTACTGTAGTTGCCATTGTTTTATTACCATATTAGTTGCCATTATTTTATAAAGAAGAGCTCTCTCTTTTCTCTCCCTTCCAACACCATATTCTTTAAAGCAAAGTAATATTGACTTTCATGTAGGACTAATAGGAAACTCTACCTCAGGCATCATTGGGGCATCTTCACCACCTCCTCACCTGTCAGAGACTCACCAAGGTTCTAACGGACTTTGATAGTTGTGGGAATCCATACTGGTCACCACGGCATTGCCCACCATCTCAGCCACGTGATCCGTCCAGGTCTGCCTCTTTAGTGTTTCCATAGATTCCTGAGACAGTCGAATCTCTGGCAAGTCTGAGAGCTTTATGCCTAACATCTTGACTCCGTGGTGCCGCAATACCTAACTTGTGACATGCCTCAGGGAAGCTCTTCTTCCCTGTGGTTGCCTGGAGGTAACCCCCTCTTTTTCCTCCCGCTCCCTCTGTGATATCAAGCATAATTGGCCCAGCTGTCTTGGTCTTTTACAAAAGACAGGAAGAACCTTTGAATTCAAGGTTGCAGCTTTCCACACTCCAAGGAAATATTAAGGGTCTGGTTACTACTTGGGTCGTGGTAGCAGGGTCTGCAAAAGGTCTGAGCGTGCAAAACTTAGAGTTCATCCTGTCATGTAGTTTTTTGGAATGACCTGGAGTCATAGCCGTGAGTTGTAATGTAAAGTAAAATGTGTTCTGAGTTCCAAAACCCCAACTCACAAATGAACACAACTTTTTTCTTACTATTAAAAATTATTGAGGTGACATCGATCAACACAATTCAGTAAGTTTCAAGGAACACAACTATTGTATAACACATCAAGCCAAGCAGTGATACCTGCAGTTTATAACAGTTACTTCCTTTCTACAAAGTAATGTGAGTTTGCTTCTTGATATCACACTTCCGTTTCATTTTCATTCAACATTTGTAGACCATTAATTTGTCAAATCCTGTGAGAGGAATTTATTACTTTGTTAAATTCAATTTTTGTGAAGTTCTCCTAGAGATAATTTTTCAATTTGTCAGGTTACCATTTTCCTCACATTCCTTCATGCAGTTTGTGTGTGTGAATGTATATGTGTATATGTGTGTATACAAACCTATTCATTCATATAAATATACATATATACGTATTTATATATGTGTTTATTTTAGTGTTTATTTTAGTATTCCCAATAAGACCACTCGTTCTGATCAAGATATATATCATCCATACAGATTTCTTACCTCGATAAGATCTTTTCACCTCATCAACTCTTTATGATCTTTGAAACTTATTTGAAAATATAGTCATCGATTATTTCATCATTCTGAGGTCCTCTTCCCTTTCCTGCTCTCTCTGTTTGTACAGAAGACCATGCTTTCTCTTCCTAGATCCCAATCGTTCTCTTTATGTGCATTTAGGAAGAACAAAGAACCATCTGAAGTGGATGACACTGAAGATAAGTGTGAAAACGCGGTCACAATTGAAAATGGCATCCCCTGTGACCCCCTGGACATGAAGGGAGGGCACATTAATGACACCTTCATGACAGAGAATGAGCGGCTCACCTCCCTCTGAAGGGCTGCTGTTTTGCTTCCGCAAGAAACTCAACACTTGTTTCTGTACAACTGTCGAGCACCACAAATGATCAAGGACAGATTACAGATTTTGTGTCACCGTTCTTCTTTTGTACGAAATTTTGAATGTGCATGAAAGTGAAAGGCAATCAGTTATACTCATGAAGACCATTGGAATCATAAGCTGTTGACTACTCCAAATATTCTGAAATATTTCTCTGAGAACACAGTGCGTAAGAGTAGTCATGCGGCGTTTGTATTTATTGATTTAAAAATGCACCAGTATTTAAACATTTCCAGAAATAAGGTCAGGCCACTGTATATATCATACTCTGAAGACATAAGGAAAAATCTTTTTTCCAGTGGAGAATACCTATAATGTGGAGTAGAAATCATTGAAAATGGGTCCTTTTTAAATATTGTTTGTATCACATTGTATACAACTAAGTAAGCAGGAATGAAAAGTAATTATGGTAAATAGGATGAATAAAAATGGGAGTGTTGATACACAAGGTGGAATTTGATCTTGTTATCATACCAACAGTTGCATTTGTATTTTCTATCAGTCTCTAGTAGGGCAGCTTTATTTGTTGGTTATTTTTGCGATTTTAAAAGTACAGTGTATGCTAATTTAATAAAGTGATAATCATCCTTTTTGATTATGTGACGGATTGTGGTCTGAAGTGTATTTTCACACTGTAGAACATACTAAGCCTAATTTTATCTTTGGCTGAGTACAGTGAACTTTTTTTGATGGTGCATGAAAAGGTAGGGTTCCCTAAGCCCCTCCCCATCCCCAGGGGGCCTGGGATGGAAACTGGAGGTCAGGAGATTCTCAGTGTGTTGGGGGATTGATTTGGGGCAAGGACTCCCCAGTAGCTGAGGGCCTCTTCCTCTCACTGGGGCTGGTGGTCCAGGGGGCTCTTATTCCTTAGAGGCCATGTGGACCGTAAGGTCCACCACACCGTTCTTGTAGGCAAATTCATTGTCATACCAGGAAATGAGTTGGACAAAGTGGTCATCGAGGACAGTGCTAGCCCCAGCATTGAAGGTGGAAAAGTGTGTGTAAAAGTGTGTGTCACTGTTAAAGTCATAATAAACAACCTGGTCCTCAGTGTAGCCCAGGATGCCCTGGAGAGGACCCTCTGATGCCTGCTTCACCACTTTCTTGATGTCATCGTATTTGGCAGCTTTCTCCAGGCGGCAGGTCAGATCCACAGCTGGCATGTTAGGAGTAGGGACACGGAAGGCCATGCCAGTAAGCTTCCCATTTAGCTCAGGGATGATCTTGCCCACAGCCCTGGCAGTGCCCATAGAAGCAGGGATGATGTTTTAGGGAGCTACTCGCCATCACGCCACAGCTTCTGGGTGGTAGCGATGGCGTGAACTGTGGTCATGAATCCTTCCATGATGCCAAAGTTGTCATGGATGACCTTGGCCAGGGGGGCCAAACAGTTGGTGGTGCAGGAGGCGTTACTGACAATCTTGAGGGAGTTGTCATACTTCTCATGGTTTATACTCATCACAAACTTGGGGCAGAAATGATGACGCTCTTGGCTCCACTCTTCAAGTGAGCCCCGGCCTTCTCTAAGGCGGTAAAGACACCAGTGGACTCCACAACATATTCAGCCCCAGCATCGCCCCGTTTAGTGTTGGTGGAATCTCACTCCTAGAAGATGGTGGTGGGCTTTCCATTGATGACAAGCTTCCCATTCTCAGCCTTGACTGTGCCTTTAAACTTGCCATGGGTGGAATCATACTGGAACATGTAGTCCATGTAGTTGAGGTCAACGAAGAAGTCATTGATGGCGACGGTATCCACTTTGCCAGAGTTAAAAGCATCCCTGGTGATCAGGTGCCCAATATGGCCAAATCCGTTCACTGCATCCTTCAGCATCGTGACTCAGGGTTGTAGCTGGCACTGGGCAGGAAGACGCGGCTGGCTGTATGTTGAATGGGAGGAACAGAGAGCTTAAGCTTAATTTTTATTAGTTGTGTTTAATCTGCTCTATAGCCCTGGAAATGAATAATTTTTGTTACGTGTATCCTTGCTTGAAGACACTTTGTAATTTTTAGACTTGATTTTCCTTTCAGATAGGCCATGTGTCATTCTAAATTCTAATAATAATTATTATCCATTTATTAATAGAAAATGTGCCGCTCAATCTCCCACTGCTGTCATCCATAGTTGATGTTACAGTAACAGCCTCTAGCTCACTTCCCTGCCTCCGGTGTTGCTCCCTAGATATCAACTCCAAGGTGAGAAGTTGCCTGCAGAAGTGTTATTGAGGAGTGCGCTCAAGAAATACACCTGTAAGAAGTGAGGAAGGCAGGTGTGGCAGACAGACTTTTAGGTGTCTGCCATGTCCCGATGTTCACACCTCTGTGTAATCCCCTCTCCTTGAGCAAGGATGGGATCTGCGAGTTACTTCTAGTGAATAGAATACAGCGAAGGTGATGAGCCATCACTTCTGCAATTACTTTATAATATGTCTGCGCCTGTCTCGCTAGCAGACTTGTTCTAGAGACTCTCCTTGCTGGCTTGATTAATTAAGTGGCCATGTCAGGAAAGCCCACATGAAAGAAACTGAGCAGCTTCTTGGAATTGCTGGTGGCCTCGGCACTGAAGGCAGCTTCCAATCAATCAACAACCAGCAAGAAGCCGGGGCCCCTAGTCCTACGACCACAAGGAAATGGATTCCGTCGATGACAGCTTGGAAGTGGATTTTCCCCCAGTCAAGTTTCCAGGTGAGAGTGTAGTCCGGCCAACACTTTGCAGCCTGAGCAGAGGACCCAGTGAAGCTGTGCCCAGATTCCTAACCCATTGACGTTGTAAGATGATAAATGTGTGTGTTTTTTTAAGCCACTAAATTTGCGGTAATCTGTTATGCAGCAACAGGAAACTGATAAAATAGGATTAGGCAGAGGAAGAAGTGACCAACAACATGTTTACAACAGAGGCCTCAGCCAATCTTTCAGGCAGCTTAGGAGCTGAGGCTGTCCCTGATTGAGATAATGCGGCTGGGCCTTTGCATCTGCACGTTAGCCAGTTATGGCCATGAGTACTGTCTGGAAGAAGGTCTGCCCTTGGGAAAGACAGTTCCCTGGGGCAGGGGGCAATTCCCATTGAAGGACTCAACTGTGAACCTTCAGAAGCCAATATTCCCAGAAGCTGGGGATGGCTACAGGGGCCCCTCTCCAATTCATTGGCTACAGTGTAGCTTGAATGAACATCCAAAATGCAAACTAATCCCGTTGGTTCTTAACATAGAAGCTCTTGTCTTTACTTGTTTTTAAATTAAATTTATTTGGGCAGGAAAACAATTAAATATGTAATATATAATTTTAGTGTATCACATCTGGAGGCGCTTGTCAATCTGTCTCGTTGATAATGACATCATATAATTTTCAGTTAAACATCTTTATAATACGACCCTTGTGTACTCTCTTGTGTGCTCATTAAATGGCCTCTTATCATCTTTAGAGTAAAGCCAGACTCCTAACACAGGACCCGCTGCAGTTTGACCTTCACACCTCTCATCCCTTCTCCCTTTTCTGTCTCTTTGTCTCTCTTTTATCAGTCATAATAGTTCTCTCACTTCTAGGCCTCTGAACAAGCTGTTCCCTTTACCTGGAACACTGTTCCCTATCTCTCGGCCACTCTTCCAGCTCGTCCTAGGGTCTCTGTCACTTAAACATCTTGCCCTCCTGGAGGTCTTTGGTGGACCTCCTGGCTATGCGCTCCTAGAATGCCCAGAAAGTTATATTCATCTGGTTGTACTATAATTATATTTAAATGTGTTTTATGGAGGAAGGAGACCATAAGCCAAGAGTGCCCTAGGGCCCATAAAAGCCCTAACATAGCCTTGTCTCTTTAAACATTTCCACAATCCACTTAAGTTTGCTCCCACCTCTAACCAGATAGAATTAACCACTGCTTTCCAACCTCACTGTATTTATATATGTTTATAATTATGATGATTATATTGTATTTTATTTGTTTACGTATCTCTAAATTTAATATTCTCTACTCTAAATTTAATATGCCTAGAGGTAGTCTTTGAGTCGCTTAGCAGAGTACCTTGTCTTCTTTCCTTCCTTTCCTTTCTTCTTTCTTTCTTTCCTTTATTCTACAATCGAACACAATTCCTGCTGTTATGGAGCTTAAAGTCTACACAGAGCTCAATAAATGTGTGCTAATAGACAAGCAAATGAGACGGTGCATGCTCATAGTCATCCCTTCTGAGAGCAAAGCCTGCCCCTCTCTCTGTACGTGGAGGAGCTTGAATCTGTGTGTGGAAGATTTTTGACCTGGACACTATTTTTACCTGGGAACCACATGCTCTTTCAAATTACTAGAGCTTCCTTATTTTTAGGAGAGGAATGAGATTTGATCTCTCAGTTGGCAATATATGATTTACTAAAGAACCATTTTCTATCTTATATCCTCTTGGGCTGTATACTCCAAAATAAGGTAGCTTTCTATATAGAATTATTAAAACATCATCTGAATTCAATCAGTGTGTACTAGCAAGCATAATCAAAGACTTACATTCTCAAGAGGATGAAAATTGTTCTTGGTGGGGAGAAAAATGTTTAGCCGTTACAATGGTTTATAGACCTCCAAAGGATTACAGTACGTAAACATATAAAAAGTAAATCATATTAAAATTTCATGGGTGAGCTATTAGGAAAAGATGTCTAAAATGTCCTAATAACGGAGAAAAATGGTTCAGAAACTCTGATCTTAGATTTTTTATTTATTTATTTTTCAAAAATATTTATTATGGTTTTGAAATTCTGCTGATTGTTTTTGGAATATAACTCAAGGAAGATTTCTTATTTTTAAGGCATGGATAAACCAATTTGATCACTAAATCATTTTCTTGACTGCTTATTCTGATGATGAGGGGGATTTATTTCACTTGCAAACGTCTACTCCACTAAATATACTTGTCAGGGAAGTTTTCTATGCAGGCAGACATGTGCTGTAAACTTGACAGTCAATATAACATCAAAATAGAGCTTATGTTTCCTGCCTACTGCCTTTGACAAACACTCTGGGTAATTAGAGAGCAGTTAATCATCAACTACATATTTTATTTTTAATTTAATGATCCCGTAATGTGTCACAAGGGTACACATTGCAAAGTGATATGTAATGGAAATAAAATGTTGTAAAGCAATTGGAAATATAGCTGTCATTCCAGTCTCCAAGTCCTTAGCAAAAATTACAATGAAATTGAAAGACAGAAGTGTCTGAAAACCAGGTCACTACAGAAAAAAAATGAGCTGGGATGGTGATATTTGGACTCGTTTCACAGAAGTATTGTAAAAGGGAAAATTTGGGGGTTTTGGTATAGTTTTAACTTTCATATTTTCCACAAGGACTGATATAAAATATCGCTATATAAAAGAATACAGTGAGTTCTTGAATTTAGAATGATATGTGATCAGATTCCAGATGCGAATGTCACCAAGTGAAATGTACACACTTATCAGTCATGGATAAGGAACAAGAGAGAAAAACAAGGAATAAGAGAGAAAACACATGTTAAGAACCAAAAAGATTAAAAAAATCCCTTAGAGTTCAAATCCTCAGTCCTTATTTCAAATCCATGGGCCCCTTTACATAATATTTGATTTTCCATTTTACATCTTGTTTTCCTTCATAAAAAATATATCTAGTTACCTCAATTACATAAGCAAACGCATGGAAGTTTTCTTCTTTTCTACTATCCTTCCCTTGCTCTTTCCTCTGGCCTGCCTCAAGAATTTATTGCATGTCTACTCTATGTAAGATATCATGCTAGGTTCAGAAAATATAAACAGAAGAAGAATGTCCTAGACAGGACCCATTTGTTATTTATGACAAGATGAAGTTTATTTCTAAGAATACCATTCTCTTTTAGGGAAATTTGGCTTGAATGAATGAATGAAGAAATGAATGAATGAAGAAATGAGTGAATGAATTCTTTCTAGTTGTTACTTTTTTTATTTTCATAGCATTGTTTTAAAAAGTATTTTATATCAATTATGAGTACAGAATAAGAGCCAATTTATAAAGTATTAGTCTCCTCTTTATTCTAACACAGTGGGGGCAGTAGCAAGGTGACAATAGTTGGTGTAACTCTGTGGCAGGAGAGGAGTTTGACCAGTAAAGAAATGACAACTGTGTCCCTACATGTCATTTTTCTATAGTTACTGTTTGATGTTACCTCTTATATTTTTTGAAAATTCGTCAACATATAACAGTAATATGGATGTGGGGGATTGGATAAAGGTAGACATTTAATCAGATCTAGAGAGAGTCATACTTTTTTTTCAAGTTTCTAATGTCCTATGTCCCAATCTGAAATTAGGTTCCCAGGACAATAGGACTAGGTCATATCCAAGTCTATTGGAAAGGGCGGAGCAATTACTCCTGGGAATGGCATAGAACAAAGGTGAGCACTAGCCACTGGGGCAAGCAAGCCTGTGAGGTGCCATTGACAAGTGCCTTGCTACCGTGAACAAGTGGCCCTTATTTGCAAAATTTAGCAAAAGTTCCATTAAAACTCGTGTCTTAATTGCTCCTACACTCCACTGGTCATTCTAAAACACTGGTTTATAGCCCACCATAATTAGTGAACGATGAAGGATTGTGGCAATATTCAATTCTTATCAAGGTTGCCTTTGAAAACTTATGGGGTTGAACCATATGAAATTGCTGCTATGCAATCACTTTTGACCTATAATGAGTGGCAATTTTCTATGGTTCAAGCTATTCGTGTGCTAGTCAGTTCATTGGAATTTAAGAAAAGATGTTCCATATAAATATGTCATACATAGTAAGACAGCCTTCGGGCCAGCTCACAGGATCACATTAACCCATGATACAGCTGAAATAATGTACATTTATGATGCAAAATATTAGAAGACAAATTGTTGTAATGCCAGCAATTTAATGAAACCAAACAAAAAAAGACAATAAGAACCAGCTTTGATTATATTTTGATTGTCAGTGCTTGAGGAAAAGCAGGTTTTAATGAAAGAATAAGAAAATACATGGAACTAGTAAAAGGAACTTATACTCTGAAGACCTTTAAAAGACACCGATTCTGGCTAATTAAAAATTAGGTTTATATTCACTGTCTTGGTTTTGCCATCATCAACTTGCTCCCCAACTCTTTGCATTGTGGCTTCTGTTCCCATAACCCCAAGAAAACTGCTCCCTCAAAGGTCACTAGTGAATTTTTGGTTGTAAAAGTCACAGTTTCTTGGTCTTCACCCTTTTGAATCTTTTTCAGTCATCTACAGTGTAGGGGACAGCCCGCCCCCCCCCCCCACCTTTAACACACTCTCCCTTCTTGAATTTTCTATGATATAGAGAAGTTGAAAGAGAAAGAAATAGGTGAAAAATTGAGTGCTTTTTTTTTTTTTTTTTTAGCTCTCAGTAGTGAAACAAAGAAGAGAATTGCATCCTGTGCATAATGAAGGCAATGGAGAAAATACTTGAGGTTAATGGTTCTCTTTGATGACCACCAATAGGTCCCTATTCAGAGAAGCCTTGGAGTAAGTGAGCAAAGGTGTGCAAGCAGTCACTGTACATTAAATGATCAATTGCTTCTCAGTTAACAGAGAGCACCAGGGCTAAGGGAATACATATCCACAACCTCTTATCTGCAACTCCAAAATTTTCAAAAACCTCTAAAAATTATTTGGCAGCAACATCTGACCTGAATAGATATAATGTTCTATATTATCTTTATTTATCGTATTTAATATTTTTGAATGCAGAAATATTCAAATATTTGGTAATAGGATTCTACTGTGAGTGGATTAATACATGGTATATGCTCAATATTACTTGTAGTGCCTGAGTTCTAAGCCAAACACCACCATCTACTAATTGGGTGGCCCCAGATGAGGAGGGATTTATAGAAGTGGAGAGAAGGCAATAGAGTGAAATAACTGGTCTCCGTTTGATATAAATAGACTAGTTTTAAAAAGGAACTCATACCTGCCCTCTCCGCCCAAAGGGTTATTAGGAGAATAGAATTAAATAAATAAATAAGCAAAATTAATAAAATCTCTGTGAATGAAATTTTTATTTATTATCGATATTAAGACTATTTAACTTGAGGCCATAAATGAGAATAAAAGGGTTTATTTAAGTGAAATACTTTACTTTATAAATTTATATTCATATCTATTATGGCTGAATCTCAGAGGCACATAACCTACCCACCTAGAAAGACACAACCACACGTAGATCTGGTAGGGAGACAGTGGATCGGAATATAAAGTATCTATTTGCATTTTCAACACAAAGAAAATTTTTTAAAAACTTACAAAACTCTGCTATCATAATTGCAAAGGAAAAACTTCCAAGTACACCTAACTTCTAGCCCCAATAATACCATAATTTCCCCCAGAAGGTATTGTCCTATATAATTCCTAAAGAGAAAGACAGATACAGAAAGACAGAGAAAGAGAGAAACTTGTGGTAACTCAGCTAATTATCCCAGTATTAACTTTAACTCAATTAGGTAATAATGATCATATTTTCAAATTATTACTCTCTTTTTTTTTTTTGAATCTATGACTATCCATGAACCATTTGACACTTACTGAATCAACAGGCCTACCAATCAATTCAGTTAAAAAACTCCAACTGGATGGACAAACTTTTATTGAATTAACTAGACAATATGGTAGACCTTTGTGTGTCTAGTCAAATTCTAATGATACTTAGACTCACTTACATTGAGAGTTGGAGCCTGTGAATTATCGCTAGGTATATGGGAATGAGTCACTTACCCCATTTCTTTATCTCTTGGAGCTCTTACAAGCAGACTCAAAGGTCCCTGGGAGGACAGGGCCATAAGCAGCAGTAGAACAATTCATTTATATGATAAGTCTTGGGCTTTTATTTAGTACAGTTCCATGAGCAATCTAATATTCTAAAATGTTTTTGGAATAACTAAAGAAAATTTAAACTAATGAATATAAGAACTAAAATCTGCTTGCTCAGCAGTGACAGAGGCTTGTCAATGTTAATACTTTTGCCATCCTTCCAAGAGTGATTGAGACTCATATTAAATTCTCATTACATGTTAGAGGATTTGCTTGCTAGATTATCATCTGCTTAGCCATAAAGGGGAATACCAAGGTTCATTTTAGTTGTACAATGATAGCAGAAAGCCTCAGGTTATAGTTTCAAA
This sequence comes from Rousettus aegyptiacus, assembly GCF_014176215.1. Lineage (NCBI taxonomy): Eukaryota > Metazoa > Chordata > Mammalia > Chiroptera > Pteropodidae > Rousettus > Rousettus aegyptiacus. The sequence continues at coordinate 4,303,739 of NW_023416312.1, read as the reverse complement.
CATAATGCTTTGACACAGCACATTCCAATAGATGGGCAAATAAAATGCTATTTACAAAATCTCCCCAAGGATTATACTAGACTCCTTTGGGGGAGGGCAGGAATTGAGGGTGTTGTGTGGGCTAGAAATCAGTGTACTTTGTAGTCTTTCTCATAGTTTTGTAGTTCTTTTATTCTTTGTATTGAGAATCTAAATAAGTGCCTTACATATATCTATGTATTCTCTATCACTACTTCCCTGCCAGGTCTATACTTCTTTCCAGATGGATATGTTGTCTTCTAAGATTTTTAGTCATCATGGATATGAATATTTATCCATATAGTACAATATTTTCCCTAAATAATTTTTTTCTTTTCTTTGTGGACTGAAGTTTCAATATCGCTTCTTACAAAAATCATAAAAGTTTTATTCACAGGGTTCATTTGAGTCATTATTTTTTTTTTAATGATTTCCATGATTTATTTCACTCAATAGCAAGTATTACTAATACTATTGAACAAAAGAAGAAACAGACACTAAGCGAATTTAAATATCTTGCCCCAAATCATACAGTGCTTAACAATGTTCATACATTGAGTTAGAGGATTTATAGTGACTGATTCTTTCAGTTTCCATGTTTTAATTACCCTGTTCTACTTTTACTTTATTTCCGTTTAAAAAGTACTTTGTCATCAACTTCTCTTCCTAGAATTGCTCGAACATGTCGTCTGTGCTGAACATTACAGCCCCAGTATGTAATGAGACCAGTGCATATACGTCCATATACATATACATGTCTAAACAAGGTTAGGTACTTTGTGCCCAAATGCCTTGGCAGCTTTGCTACTGGGAGCGGGTAATTTACTATTATGCTTGACCCTGATTGATACACGGAGAGGTGGAATCATGACCATACATCAGTTCTTGAGATCTCTATATTCACAGCACTATCTAGATCAGGGTCCCTTAACCCTCAGCACTTGGTATTTGGGGCCGAATAGTTCTCGTTTGTGGAGAGCTGCCTTGTGCATTGTATAGTATTTAGCAGCATCCTTGACCTCTACCTACTAGATTGTGACAACCAAAAATGTCCCCAGACATTGCCAATTGTTCTCTGGAGGCAAAATCACCCTGGTTAAGAAACATCGTTCTGTATTACTGATCTGGATTTTCTTCGAAGAGAACAAAATTACTGCTATGTCATCTGAGGTTGTCACATGTGAATCTATGATCTCTAATTAGTCTCTATTCTTGAACATTCTCACCTAACTAAGAAAAACATAGCTTTTTACCAATGGGTAAAGTACCAATGGTCTCTCTTCAGTGAAGATCATGATAAGTGCAGTATAAGAAGTATAAGGAGAAAGTCTGTTTATAACTCAGACAAGTTTGATGTTATCCTAGGACCATAGCCATATCTTTTATACCTTTTCATGACTTGACTGTCTTCTCTTCCAGGCCTGCAATAAGAATTCTTTCAAAAAGTTCTTTCTGACCACAACATGAAGCCAGACTGCTGAGATTTGAATCCCAATTCCATTGCCTTCTAGTTTCGTGATCTCGATTCTGTGCCTCAGTTTCTTTATCTAGAAAATGAGGATGATGCTATTGCTTACCTCATAGAGTTGTTGTGAGGGTTAAATGAGGAAGCATATGTAAAGCAGTTAAACTCTGCCTGGCATGTAATAAGCATTCAACAAGTTTGGATGTTATTATTGTTACTGTCGTTAGTACTATTAGTCTGTATGATTCAGAGTCTCATCTCCTTTGGATAACCTACCTGTCTCCTTGAGCCCATTCTCACCTTCTATTTCTCTGAAACCATGAAAAGTTTTGTAATCTTACAAATCAGAGTGCATTCACATCATCTGTTAATTGTGTCATCTGAGTAAATTTTCCCACCAACACAGGTTGTATGAGCCAACGATTATGTGTTCTACATGATTTGCACTCTCTCATCCATCTCATTTATTGGGTAAGTACTTGACACTGTTTGCCCTCTCTTATCTGGTTATATCATATATTGTCAGTGGAGAGAAGTGTCAGCATAATATCAATACTAAGATGGAAACCCCCTTCAGACCAAGGCACAATTCAGGAAGATCTTGCAAGTTCTGTCTTCTGTGCCCGAAATGTATACAAACCCAAATTCATGGTTGTCATTTCCAGATATGATGCCTGAAATGAATGTAGCCATTTTTGTGACCGTGAGAGAAGCTTTAATCAGAGCAGAGGTCAATGTGCTAAAGGTAGTAGCACAGTGGAAAGATGGAAGAAACCTGGGCCTTTGATGATATTATTAAGCCACTAAATTAGCTAACTGTGGATTTAACCTATCATGGTCTTTTATTTGTGTGAGTTAATGCTTTTCTTATGGTTTAAGCCATTTGAGTAAGAGTCTTACATCCAGCCCAAAAGCATCTTGACTGAATAGATAATTTGGAAAGACCTTGGTGCAATTATTAAGAGAACATATCAGTTAGCTTTTTCTACATTGAAAGCCACCTCAAAACGCCACGGCTTGAAACAATAGCCATTTATTTAATTCATGATTCTATGGGTTGACAGTGTTGTCTGGGCTCACCTGAGAAGTTCTTTTGGTCTCAGCTGCTCTCACTCCTGCATCTGAAGCCAGTTGCCAGGGAGACTGGAGGCTGCATGGTCTAGAATGGCCTCAGCTTGGTTGTCTCATCTCTGCTCCAGTGGTCTCTCGCTTTCTGGGAGTTTAACTCAGGCTTGTTTACTTGGTGGCTTTTTGGCCTTCAGAGAGGAGAGAAGAGAGGAGAGGGGATGAGGGGGAGGAGAACGGAGGGTAGGGGAGAGGAAAGGAGGATGGGAGGGGAGGGGAGGGGAGGGCAAAAGAGAAAAGAGGTGGAGAGAGAAAGCATATTTTTGAGGCCTAGACTCAGAATTGGCCCAATATCACTTCTGCCACATTCTATTGGCCAAAGCAGATTCAAGAAAAGGGGAAATACATTATATCTCTCGATGGTACAGACTGCAAAGTCATATTGTAGAGGGTGTTGATATAAGGAGGAGTGAAGAAGTAGTTTTGCAATCTACTGCAGATATCTTATAGTAAATACTTACAAAGCCCTCTCCCTAATTAGCTGAGCATTATGGTAAATACGTGGGTTAAAATGTGGGTACCTCCACTTTTTAATTGGACATGAGCTCTTTAGTTAAGCTGTTTAAGTCTTCATTTATACTTCTATTAAATGGAAATTATAATAGTTTCTTATTCATAGGTTGACAGTGAGGATTCAAGAAGATATTGCTTATAAAATGTTTAGCACAGCCCATCGCATATATCAACCATTATTTGTAATCTGTAAAGATGAGCCCATAGTCTCTACTAATGCCCTAGAATTCTCTCTCTTTTACTTTCTCATCTCTACTCCTCTCTTTGTTAAATAAAACTTAAGTAATTTTTATCTGTTCTGCCATTACCCATCACCGCATCACTGTTCTAGTTGGCAGCTTGACCATGGCATCTCCATACCTGCCAGTTCTTTGCCCATGATGGAGCTCTTCAAGGCGCTGGATCGCTGGCACCTGATGCTCACTGATGGATGTCTTAGCCTCTAGCCTAATGTTTTCCTTTGTCTTCGGTCTTGTTACCTCTGATTTTTGATTACCAGCAGCTTTCTCCTTAGAAGAGTGCCAGAGATGACATCCCAAATGAGTAATAGATGGATTTTTGCCCTCCTCCACTGTTTCTCCAGTTTTCCAAGGAGAATGCTACTTTTGAACATGGATCCAGACTCCCAAAAATGTCTCTTGAGAATCTCATGCTCCTAAACATCATAGGTTTTCCAGAAACACCTTATGGAAGTATTGGCACTATCCCTGAATTTCAGGTTCATATTGAATCTGTATGAAATTTGGGCCTAAGGACTTCTTGACCAAATAAATTTAGAGAGGATTCTGAATTATCTTCTAAATAGCATCAATCTATCCAGTGAGCTGTAATGGACTCCCCAGCTAATTTTAGGGAGATTCCAGTGTTAAAACAGGAAAGGCAGAAAGAAAAAGAAGCGTTGGACAACACCAATCACAAAATCCATTGAAAAGGCTGAGCAGAGAAAGACAATATGAGAGTTCCTCCAAGTGTTTTCTCAAGTTTTCAATTTTCTCAATTGCTTAGTGATGTCATCCTTGTACAGGTTGCTGAGGTTTTGCTTAATCTCATGCAAACCAATGTTAAAATATTGGAAATCACTGAGATCCCAAACTAACATCTTGTAGCACAATGGCATTATCCAAATTCCAAGGCCATAACACCTTGATTCCTTTCTGGATGGAATTCAAATTAATATTATCAATCTCTGCTACACTTTGACTACAGCTAGAAATGATTATGCTGCCCTGGGATTTATGTTATATAGTTTCTAGTCACTGAACATATTTCTCAGCCCAAAAAGATTCCTGAAGAAATTGAAGACAGGCTGGCAAATATTAGGAAGGTCTTTAATGAGAAAGAATGAAGTAATAGTAAGGCTCTTACCCAACTTAGCTTCTAGTTTTCATACATTCATGGTGACATCTCCTGTATCATCCAAAGCCAAGAGATTTTGATGTAAAATATGGTAGATTCTGAAGCTTCATAAAAGTTCTTATCATTTCAAGTGCATATATCTACGTGGGCATGGCATTCAAACTTTTACCCTTCAATTTTTGACTTCCAGACTGATCCTCCTTGAAGCTCAGATATTAAGCACTTGAGGATTTACAATGTAATTTATCCGCTCCCCATCTCTGATTTTGGGAACTAGAGTCATTGTACTTTCCTCCACATTTCCCACTTGCTTGGGTTCCAGAGAGAGAAAATAAAGGAACCCTACAACCAAATAAACGTTAGCATCGTTGGGTAGAGTACCAGTCTTGCAGGATAACCTAGAAAAATCTTCAAAGCCCCAATTAAGCTCCCTTCTCTGACTAGTAAGCTTACTTCTGAGCCTCACCCTCATCTTCCCAGCTCTTCAGAGCTCTGATGTCTCTAAAGAAGGCTTCTCAGCCTTGAAGCTTGCAATCCTTCTAGCACCACTGGTGTTAATATGCTCTTATCTGGGACATCATGTATCAGAGATGGGAACAAACAGAAAAGAGAATTCCATGCCTTGTAGAGTCATTATCATACACTCTGCTGTGCCATTCTGTCCTTGCCATACCATTTTTTCTCTCCAGACTTCTGGAATATTAGTTTTGTAATGTACTAAACTGTGAAACAGTCAAGCGTATTGACTTTATTTCTGGATTCTCTCCATCACATTAATCATATGTTCTACTTTGAACTGGCCACTCAACCATCAGTTATGAATCAAATATGTTATACAGAAATTTGAGGTGGCATTATCATTTCATGGGGCATGGAAATGGAGCCCCAAAGGGTAAACAGAGTTCTGGGTCATACTCGCCAGAGAATCCTAAAGGTCTCGTGATTCAAAGTTACCTTACTTCTCTACAACTGTTGTTGCCTAGTTTATTCTGAAATAATCACACCCATCCCAATACCAGAGTTCTTATTAACAGGTGTGGCACCTCTAAGAACTCCTGATCATAATGATCTCATCCTCGTTCTCTTGATATATTGCCATGTGGGAACAAATGCATCCAACATGAATGCCAGAGCAGCTTTTCAGTTTAGCTGGTATTCTGGCTTCTGTGGTCACTTAGCTGTCTCATCTTTGCCAAGTTAATGGCTGGCTATGAGGGCCATCTTGGACAGGAACTCCTCCAGGAATGGCATGGACTTTTGATGGCACTCTAATCTTTTCAATTCAGAGCACGCAGATTGTGGAATAAATGAGCAAAGCTGGAATAACGAGCTCCATGTTTTGCTGACTCAGATCAAAGAGTATGTGTAGCTCCTGACTCAATCTAGAATACTTATTTTTATAGAATATTTTATACTTACATTCTAGAGTACTGTTATGGAACATTTTATTTTGATATCCCAATTAGAATAATAGTTTTCATTGAAAGAGTAGATGAATGAATTTAATAAATTAAAAAAAATAAAAATTAATGAAATTAGCTGGAAGAATTCCCATTACTTTTACCTCACTCCCTAACACCGAGTTTCACAGTCATCAAATGAGCTTTGTCGCCATGGCAGTTTTGAGACAAAGATGGCTTATAGAATGCCAGAGGGTCCCCACTTCTCTTGTTGCCTAAAACTTTGACTGCGGGCTGAGCCATCTGGCTCAGGGAAAAGACTGATTAGTGTCCAACCCTTGCCTTTCTACTTATTAATAGCTTGACCTTGGAAGAAGTGGCTTGATGACAGTGAATTCATTTTCTTCATCTATAAAAAAAGTGGTAACAATACCTTTCTTACACAGTCATTTGGTGGATTCGGCGATTTAATTCATGTAAAGCATTTAGCCCAGTGCCTGGATTATAGTAATCATGCTAGTTTTCGTCCACATCTTCCATCGGATTAACTCAAATCATACCTTCCAGATCATATCTTGTTTCAAAAATTCTACCTTTTCTCAGTTGATACTGATTTCAATCCATCGTTTCCTGTAGACAGGCAAACAAACAGAAAATATGTGTCTTATTAAAAGTGAATTATGCCACATAGAGGGTCTACCCTCCTCTTCCTCTTTACTACTGGGTTTATATACAAAGTCTTCATTCAACAGATATTTATTGGGTGTCCATAATGTGCCACACATTTTCCTAAGCATCTGGGGATATAGTAGTGAACAGAACAGAGATAAAACCCTGCACTCTTGGAGCATATACTATACTGGGGAGAGATAGACAATAAAGAAATAACAAGTAACACAGTGTTTAATATAGTGTAGTAGATGGTGGTTAGTACCATGGAGGAAAATAATGGATGAAAGTTGTCTAAATAGTATCAATATATGTTTATGTGGTGGTGGTGGTAGAGATCAATTTAAATAAGGTGATCAGATAGCTTGAGCTCCACTCCTTGACTCATTAAAAAAGAAGTACAAATTAGTAGTTGATAGATGGTCACAGAGGTAGGGAGCACAGCATGGGGAGCACGGTTAGCATTAATGTATTGGCTAGGTGGAGGGTCAGGGGAGAGAAAGCACAATTGGGAGATATATAAATGTCTAACCAATGTACTGTATAATTGAAACTAGTAAAATAAAATTTAAAAAATATATATACTATTGACTAAGAAATATATTTTACAAAGTGTTATTTGCATCGGTATGTTTCCAGAAAAGAGTGGCAACTTTTTCCTTATGTGGTTTTTGTACAAATTAAACCATACTGGACCATTTGGTATTGAGTCATAGCCTCCTTTTGGCTTTGGGGAAGCATTTGAAGTGTGACTATGGTTTTGGGGCTTTTGAACAAGAGCTCTTCAATGAATGACAGAATATTGTGGTTTGGAAGGAGAACTTAAAGGTCTTATTGCTCGACACACCTTTTTCTCATTCACTTCCACCATCTGAAGCTTGAGTTTCTCTCTCTCATCTCCGCATTCCATCATCCAACATATGTTTGATTAACTCATATGTCAGGAAGTCTTTGACCTTCCGATAACAACCACATCGTGACTGTATGGTGCTTTCACTTTCTGCACGGTTTTCCATTTTGCTTGAACCATTCTTGCATTAATGTTCTTTATAGGATACTTTTTTTTACACTTTCATTGCTTTGGCAGTGCCAGGCAAAACGTAGAGTACTCTTTTTATATTGAGAGTATAACATTTTCTTTAGGACATGTGATATTGGCACAGATACCCATGTTGGGCCATAATAGAGTGGTGCTCATATGGTTTGTGGAGACTGATCGGCTGCTCAACTTTCTCTGTGCCTGCTTTTTAAACAAAAATTTTTAATTAAGGTAAAATAGGCATATATTGAAATGCAGAGATCTTCAGAGTAGTTTGATCAGTCTGTGTCTTTCACTCTATATATTTTTAAAAGTCATCCGTGTTGTTGCATACATCAGTAGTTTTTTGTTTCTTGCTCAGTAGTATTCCACCATATAATATTCTATATTTGTTTATTCATTCTACTCTGGAAAGACATTTGTTTTCAGTTTGACCTATTATGAATACAGCTTCTATAGACTTTAAAAATATATAGATATAATAAAATTTAAAAAAAAAAGAAAAGAAAAAAGAGAATCATAATTTTTTTTTGATTCTAAGCTTTCAGATTGGCAGGAGGCAAAACAAATTGAGAAGTATGGCCTTCTTAGGATCAACTTCAGAGTTAGTACAACAGGCTCCATCTGCATTAGCTCTCTGTGAGCTCTCCTCTTCCAACTTGGTAGAAGGAACTCTCTGAGTACACAGGAAAGTTGGGGATGGAGCCAGTAACTAAACTTGATGAGCCCCACTGATGACCCAGGTCAGACAAATCACTTAGAAGACAAAGGAAGAGTACAGTATTTCCAAGAGAGCCTACTAGACCTCAAGAAGTCAACTACTGTTGTACATTGCTAGTTGGATCACAAAACATGACTCTTACACTCAATCTGAAGAACAAGGTAGAGGCAAATAGGGATGCACGTTTATTCTAAGATATTTAGAGCCAATTAGGAAATATTAAGCAGAGTGTAAAAGTCTTCAGTCACTCTTTGCCTCGCTGAGAGCCAGAAGCTGCCTGCAAGAGGAGTTTTTTATGCTTTGAATGCCTGTCCTAAGCCACTTTATTTTGACTATCTCTCACGTCAGCTGCCTTCTCTGAACCTGCTTCAGCTCAACCTCCCTGGGCTCCTGAGATGTATATATTTTGCTGTAAACCAGTGAAGGAATGTAAAGCTCTGGCAAGTTCCTGAAATTCCCCTTTATCACCTCCTGAGGGTGGGGGGTTGTTTTGAGTGACTTTTTCCCCTTATTTCTTCAACCCATTTTCCTCCTGAGATCTGAACTAAGTAATACTTTCCAGCACAGTGGGATTCTGGAAAAGTAAGATTATTTCTTCTTGGTCTTAACTGAAGAGACATGTTTGACTAACCATCTCTAGCTGACAACTCTCAAATTTTTATCTCCATCCCTGACCACTCTATCAAACTGCAGATTTTTTTTTTTTTTTTTTTATCTAACTGCCTTTTCAACATCCTCACTTGGATTTCTAACAGTTATCACAAATTTGACCAAACCCCTAGTCTTCCCTCCAAACTGTTTTACCTGCAAAGTTCTCCATCTAAATTAATGTCAACTGTGTCCTTCTAAAACACCCTGTGGTGATCCTTGATTCTCTCTTTCTTTCACAGCCCACATCAATTCAGCAGTAAATCCTGTTGGTTTTACTGTCAAAATATATTTGGCATCCAGCCACCTCTCACGAATTCTACTGCTACCACCAAGCCACCATCATCTCTCACCTGGATTATTGTAATAGCCTCCTTCCTGGTCTCTCTGCCTATAGTCTTGTCCCTATGTAGTCTGTTCTCTATACAGCAGCCAGAGTGATTCTTTTCAAAAGCAAGTGAGATCATGTCAGTCCTCTGTTCAAACTCTACTGTGGGTGGCCATTTTACTTAAGATAAAGGCTCAAGTTTTGCTTCTAAGGCTTTAGATATAAATTTATACTAGTGGCTCTTGCGTTACCTGGTATTTTGTACAGTCCGGGTGTGAAAATAAGTTAGGATTATGTGACAAGCACCATACTATCATAAATTCAGACCAATAATAATCAGTACAATCTCCCTGGAATCCAGTCTGTCCTCACAAATTTGAACTCTGTTGCAAATATTTGTCGATTCGGTTAACGAAGATTATCTTTGCTCTATCTGTAGGAAAAAGCAACCGCTATGCAACTAGAAATGTAAACAGGAAAGAACTTAAGCTTTTCCTTTGGGCTAGAAAGTCAACTTGTTGTTTTCGGTAAAGTACTCATAAATTCACTTCCTATAATAAATATGTGGTCAAAGCCAATTGTACTAAATGCGGATAATTTTCACACATAACTTTTAAATTCTCTGTGCTTTATATTCCTGATATCTTTTCTTATTTGTCAGAAGCATTACCCTATCAATTTTACGATAAGGAATTGCACAAAACATCCTTTCTTTCTCTGAAGTTTACCGAAGTTATCCTCTCAACTTGAGAAACTAGAGGAAGTTGTTGCTAAAGCTTTTTGGCAACCTCAGCATTTATGAGAGCTGGAAGTATGTAAAAAAAGTAGAGCAATAAGGGAAATATGGGTCTCAAAGTCTATGCACTTTGCTCCAGCAGAGTGGAGACCCACCCTTGCGTCTGAGGCTAGGAAGAGCGAGCCACGGTTATCTTGTCTTCATTTTGTTTTAGCAGGTAGCAGATAAGAAACAGGGAGGGGATTTGTGGCAGGCAGGGCTACCTGGAGCAGATTCTTCAAGAACGGTCAGCGAATTCAGAGCCTACATAGATAGAGCTAACAGCAATAAAGCTGTTTGGAGCCATTTAATGTAAAGCAGTGAAGACAATCACGTTATAGCCTCGTCAGTAAACAACGTTCAAGATGATGACATGGAGTCATCGTAAAAAAAAAAAAAAAAACAAGGACATGTAAACTAATGTTCAGGCAACATCCCGATTAGGATAGAATTTTAGAAATTTAAGTTCTAGAAAAATTTCTTCCTTAAATGGTTAAAAAATGCAAAACTGGTACAATCCAGGCAGTATGTTTGAGTTTTGCTTATGTGACCCTGCTTTTTCTTAGACTACAACAGTTTCCTACAGAACTTTTATGCACAATTCTCTCATTTCCCTCACCTCTCAGAGTTCCCTGATTATTACATGGCTCATCTCATACTGAGCGGCTTTTATTACTAGGCTCCCAGTATTCTTCTCTGTGTTCTTGTATAGTAATTTATATAATACTTATGACATTCCTATGAGATGGGTATAATCTTGTCATCAACTCTGAAATAAGGAAATTAGGTGCAGGGAGAATATTATCTGCCTGAGGCCACATAGCTAATAGTGGCAGAGGAAATCTGTTATGCTACTTAAGTCTTATAAATGACGCTCCTGTGATTCAGGAGAGCTGTCCATCCTCTGTCTTTTCTTCCGTGTCTGAAATGTGCTTCCAATGACATTATTTTAGACCTATTTACATTCTTATTGACTTTCCTCTGGATATTCTCCTGTGTTCTCCTTAAAATTGTGGTCCTCAGAAATGAGCATAATGCTCTAAATTATTTTGTATACAATACATCTATTAACAAAGTCTAAGAGAATGTAAGATGGATTTACCTTTCGTTGGGCAGCCATATTGGATTTATACCTTATATTAAGCTTTTATTCAACCCGCTTGACTGGGCTGCTGTAGTAGTTTCCTGGCTGGACTCCTGCATCCACCCTTACCTCACAGTGTCTGCTTGCTTGAGATGATCTGGTTAAAACTTTTGTCAAATCACGTCTCACCCTGAAGCCCTCCAAGGTCTGCCCACATTCCTCAGAGTAAAAGCCAAACTCCTACAATTCTCTTTAAGGCTCTCCTGGTGAGGCCCTTGACTTCCTCTCCATCTTCACCCTCTACTACTTAACCACTCTAGCCACAAAGGCCTCTTCATTGAGACCTGCCTACACTCTTTGCTCTTCCCTCTGCCTGGAACAGTCTTCCTCCAGATCTCAACACAGCTTTTATCCCTGCCTTCAGGTCTTTGCTCAGATGCCACTCTCTCATCCCCGCCCCATCATTCACCATCCTCCTGTCCTGCTTAGCACAGTCATGGCACTTATCATCAGTTAGGTGTTGGTTTATTCTACCCCACTTCATTTAATTTGATAGCCACAGGAAGTTTTCCTATCTTATTCATTAGTATACATCCAATATCTAGAATAGTGCCTGACATATAGTAGGTAGACAATAAATAATTGTTCAATCAAGATTCTTGTTGTTTTGGACATGAACTGTTGTTGATCAGAGGACTGCTTCATCCCATATATAGTGTGTATTTGTTTCTGAGACATTCAGATCTCTTTTCGTAGAAGTTCATATTTAGTTAAATCCCTTATTGAAATGGAAGATACACTGTGTGTTTGTTTCTTTGTTTGTTATTCTATTGTTTTATCAGAAAGGAAATGAGGCAGGCAACATCCAACTTGTTCCTAGTGAATCCCTAGATATATATTTAGGGCCAGAGATATATATTTTCCAAGTGCAAAGTACACTCTACAAGTTATATTTCATGGTTTTGTGAGGTATCAGGATCAAGAGCTCTTCCCTCTGCCCCTTTTCACGCTCAGCCCTTTTGAAAAGTAGAACAAGTTTCCTGCCTCTCTAGTTCCTAATGTTTTCTGGTTCCATTCTTTCTCAAAGAGAATCTGTTCCTTTAGGCCAATTGTTTACTTGCGTCCCATCTCTTGGGTCTTTAGTAGATTCTCCGTGTTCTCAGATGGACTCAGACGATGCGTCTGGGTAGCCATCAGAACAGCAGCATCTTCTCAGTGGAGATGAACAAGAATTTCACCAATACAGTCACTGCTTGCACCCAGCCATCCCTGTGCTGGTTTTTCTCCAGAGTTATTTGGACCGTTCTCCTATTTTTCTCACTTCTCAAAATGTCTTGGCTTCCAGAATTTTCCTGCCTCACTGTTATTTCAGGCTCTTTGTCCATCTATTTTTAGCTTTCAGATTTTATATCCTGCTTTCTCCATTTCAATTTGATCAACATTAATCTTATTTTCTGCCTCAGTGAATTGAAATTAGACTATCCCCTTTTTTTCTAAACCCAAGAGCTTCATTCAGGAAGTGACGTCAGTAGAGTTTTGTTTCAGCTTTTATTAAACTCTTTGTTGAGTCTCACGTGCTGCTCCCCCTTCTCTAGACTCTTTTTTTTTTTTTTTTTTGCTCAATGCCTGTGAGAAGGGATCTCGGCTTCCTCGAAGGTGGGAGGAGCCTTACCAAAGCTTCCCCGATCCCCCACCCCATCTCACTTTCTTTTAACATTCGTTTTCATAATTACTTAAATTCGTCAATCAATTTATTTCTTAAACGATTATATATTTCAAGTCACATCAAAGACAGTAAGTATCCACCTCTTTTCGATGTGGCCGAACCAAATCCATCATCCTCACCGAAGGCACTGTCCCTCCGCTGCCCTTGATCTGCACTTCCATTATTGCTCTTAGACTATTCACTGCGACTTAAAGGCTTGTGCTCTAGAATCAAGCAGCATGTATTAGTGTCCAGGCTCCACCACTTACTAACCAATTGAGGTTTGGCAATTTATTTTTCTTTGAGCCTCAGTTTAATAATCTGTATAATGGTGATAAAAATATTTACCTCTAGGTTTTTGTAATGCTTCAATGAGATATTATAATGGAAAGCATTTTGGACAGGTGCTTATAATTATTTTTTTCTACTGTACCACACACAGTATGTACAACTTTGTAATTAGGGCAAGTAGTGGAACCTTTTTTTTTTTTTTTAAGGCTTGGTTACTGCCATTTCACTTGGACTTGGAAGACTTGTTTTTCTGGGTGAAGAAATGTTTTCCCTGTGTGAAGGTTTTATAATTATAGTCAACCAGGCTCATGAGCCTTGCCATTTAAAGTGGCTCCTTTCTTTTACCTATGACACTAATACCTACACCCTGGGAATAAGGACACTGAGTCATCTTCTGAGGTTCAATAGGATAACCACCGAAGTCCCTTTGAACTCTATATTGCCATGATTCCCTGGCTAAGGACGACAAGAACTTGACATGGACACTCCTTGGATTTCATCCCATGCAGAGGCATTCTTACTTCCTTGTGACATTGACTGAGGTTTGAAAGGTAAGTGAAAGGGAAGGAGGCACACAATGAAGTCAGCCATAGAACCAGTGTTTAACATGGTCATCTGAGAAATAAAATGAGCCTTTTTTAAGGTTTCCCAAGCCAGATCAGGAGAGTTAAACTGTGGAGTGGAGGGTAGTCTTATTTACTTTTTTAAAAAGACCATGAATATTAAAATTTATCAGAAAATGAATTCCATAAAGACAAGGGTAAAGGGATTTATTTAGGAAGGGAAAATGTTACCAACATAGACAGTTTCTGTGAATATGAACTTGAAATAAAAAGAAAGGATAACTTACTATTAACAGAATTGTTTGAAAATCATATAAGTACCAACATTAGCCCCATGATCCCTAATTCTAGGTCACTGTAAAATTATAACACCTTCATGGTATTCTTAACAGCTTTTTAGGAACTTATTAACTAAATATACAAGTTTTGATTTGGCCATAAAAGCTAGGAGAACGATGATTTTCTGAGATTAATGAGTAACATTTGTTTATTTGATTTACTTAAAAAAAAATCATTCTAAAATATGCTTACTGTCCTCTCCAGGATGAACTTTATATTGGTTCAGCAGATTGTTTACTGTTTCTTCTTTTTTTTTTTTTCTGTCTTCCCTGCTCAGTGCCCAACCCAAGTTCAAAGGCTGATGAGAGAGAGGATCTCATGAGGAGGTTTTACTCTAGGGAAAGTTGTTCAGTGAATGGGGTCTTGGCGCACAGAGAAAGATGTCAGGCTCTTTCTGGCTCTTTCTCAGCCTCGTTGCTGTAACTGCTGCTCAATCCACTCCTGAGGAACTGGCCAAGACATTTTTAGAGAAGTTTAACACTGAAGCTGAAGACCTGTTTTATCAAAGTTCACTTGCTTCTTGGGATTTTAACACCAATATCATCGATGAGAATGTCCAAAAGATGGTGAGTGCTCATGGGTGCATAGGGGTATTTGCTGCTTCTTAAAGGTTAGATTACTGCTCATACAAATGAAAAGGGACATCAAAGTGCTCTGAGCTGGAAGGTTGGATATTCGCCCCAGTATTTCTGATTTTTGAATCCTAAATGACTAAACTTAATTGACTTTGGGGTTCATTTGGAAAATTGTTACAAAATTATTCACTGGTCTCAGTCCAGCATCTCGGACACCAGTGCACATGCTACATAAAGTTGACACAATAATTCTCATCATAGTCGGGGTTTCAAAGCATTTCATGGAAATGCTATAAATTATTTAGATAATAATTTCCTCAATCCTGCAAAGTCAACAGGAATATGTAAAGACTTTCTCAAATAATATATTAACTGAAAAATGTAACTGGAGGCTTAGTGAAAGAGGTAGCTAGTAATTATCTAACCATGGATCGGGTGAGGCTGGACTTGGAAATTTCTTCCTTTGCTGTCACAGAGTTCTGAGGGACTTCCGAAGGTTACAGAATCCATCCGGAGCCCTCCAAGAAAAAATATAATTAAGCCACTTCTGACAAATCTCAGAATGCTCTGAGAAAGCAAGATGCTTTTTTCGATGAGTACAAGGGTTTAAGGTTTCTTTTCTCACGGATCTCAAAGCAGTATCTTTATACATTTAGTGCTGGAAATTGAGCAACATTATTTAAAAAAAGATTTTTGTGGCATTTTTACAGTAATACATTCTTTCAAATGTGTAGTTCAAAAGCTTATTTTTTTTTTCCAGTGATTAGTAGCTTGCCTGTTAAAATTAAATTACTGCCATTCACTTGACAGATCAAATCTGAGACCTACAGTCTCATTTGAAATCTTCCAGCGTTTTCTTTTTTTTCTTTTTTCCTATTTTTCTAACCTCAAAGAAATCCGGGAGATTTTGACAGCTCAGTATTGTCGCAGAAGATCTTTTTGTTGTTGTTGTTGTTGTTGTCCCATATTTTGGTCTTACCTCTTTTCATCTCTTCATTGTTGTTTTTCTCTCACTTTTTATTTGATCTCTGTTGGAGGTGCCTGTAGTGTGTTGGGTATCTGTTTCCGTGCTTAGCTGAATGGTACTGTTGGTGGCGAAGGTACATCAGCATCATGCCTCGGAGCTCTGGAACCAGACTGCCAAAGTCCAAATCCTAGCTCCACCGCTTTCAGGCTGGGCAAACTTGAGCTAATTAATTGACCTCTCTGCACTGTAATTGCTTTTTGTCTGTGAAAAATAACATAACGATCATATCTGCCTTATAGGGTCATTGTATAGATTGAATTAATTCAAAAATCAACCAGAATAGGGCTTGATGCTTGTGAGCATAGGAGAACAATAAGATATCATCGTCGTTAGTGTGAGAGGGAGTTATAGCTGTTGAAGAGATTTATAACAGTTCTGTCGAGTGCCCAGATGCCGAGAAGGATTGTTATAGAGTGAGATGTAGCAAGACTTACTGAAATCACCTCTGGATCATTAAGTGCTATCGCTTTTGAATTACAGTGGTTAATAAGAGCAAAGGACAGAAATGAAAGGACATAAATGAAATTGGCCAAATTGAAAGAAAGTTTGGGCCATTTAAAGGCACGTGAAAATATTTGAATGCAAGTAGCAAAAGAGGGGACAAATATCTCCTTCTTCAAGCAGTGGTGGAGGGTGCATTAGCGCACATTGGTGTACCTGCATGGGTTACCTGGGGAGGGGGGCAATGGGCAGGGAGGGAAAAGACCCTTCTTTCTACTCTCGTATCACATCTAGTGATATCCGCTAATGAAGCAGGCACTGTGGATGGTGCCATTAGAGGTACCAAGATGGGCAGGCTGCTGGCGGCCATCCTTAAAGATAGAAGATGTAAAGATTTGAGAAATGGAGAATGTTCCCCAAAAGAGAGCAACTGGAATGATTTAAGGGGATCAGAGAGCATTAGGAGGGAAAGCAGAATTAACTGTACAAAGCCTGACTGAAAAAAAATTAGTCTGAGATGGAACAAGAAAGGATAGCATGTTTACAATTGTATTGGCCAAATCTCTTCATACTAGGAAGGTGGTGCCTTTGAAAGCTCAACAGAGGTGAATTTACAATAAACAGAATGAGGTACCATTTACATTACAGGTGGTGAAACTGGTAAGACTTGTAAAACCAGGTGGTTTTTTTTTTCTTCCTTTTTTCCCCTTCTACCTCCCTCCCCTTTGGCAACCGTCAGCTTGTTCTCTGTATCTACGGGTCTGTTTCTGTTTCATTTGGTCATTTGTTTTGTTTTGCTTAGATTCCACATGTAAGTAAAATCATACAGTATTTGTCTCTGTCTGATTTATTTCATTTAGCTTAATTTCATTCCTTTTCATTACTGAGGAATAGACAAACTGGGCCATTCACTTATTTAAAAAAGTGAGACTTTAAAAACAATAAATGGGTTCTTGAAGTATTTAAGCAAATGTAAGGACTGTAGATCCGCTGTGGGTAAGGAAGTACTGGGTTAAGTGCTCTGATGGACCCAGATATTTACTTTTCCAGATATCAATGACCAAGGTTATATCATTTTGCATTGCCATCGCGCCGAAGGTGGTATGAGTGTGTCCTTCATCATGTGACTTATTTAAACAAATGCGGCAGTAGCAGACGTGATGCGTGTGGAGGCTTAGAATTGACTTGGACAATGGGGCTTATCTTTTGCACCTCTGCCTTTGCCATGAGAACATGCCTGCCCTAGCCAACTAAAGAATGTCTCTCATTCTTGAGTAGAGACTCTGCTGGGAGTAGTTATCCCAGCAGAAACTGATCCCTCAAAGTTGTAAGCCAATCTAGTCAAGATCAGCAGAGCTGCCTGGCAACTTCCAGTGATTCCAGGCATGTAAACAATAAGCACTTATGCCGCCGAGATTTTGGTTGTTTGTTATGTAATATTATAGTAACAATAGATAATACAGGAGGGGAAATTTGGGTCATGTTTCAGAGTTGGAATCTTGGGCTTGCCAGCCTGTGGATCTGACCTAGCATGGTGATTTTTAGATCAAATTCTGAGAATATACCTTAAAATTATAGAAAGCATCAAAATTTGATCAGTGTGGTATCCTCAAAGCTCCCTACTTAGGCGAATTTCATCAGATAGAGATAAGGGGAAAAGCTTGGTTCAAAACAGGTTTCCAAATAGTTCAGAAATTCAGTGAAAATTAATTCCCAAACACTTGTCACGAATTAGATAATAAATTGCCCCCTTACTTTATAGCATATCCAGTTCTCCTGTCTGAGATCGAATATTTACAATTAAACTGTAATTATCTTCTCAGTAAAATGATATTATTACTTTTTCTGCATTGCCTCTTCTTTGTAAGTTTATTGTTGGCTTCATTTTCGAAATGGGGTCCTTTGTAAATCAAAGGGAATTTTTTTTTTTTGCAAAGTCAGAAGCTGTGTAGCAACATAGGAGGTCCCTAGACAGTTATTCCTGGAAAAGAGCAAAAAGGTCCCATTGCAGCAGAGGCAAGCCGGGTCATTGTTCTAGTATTTGGCAGTAACTAGGACAGCTGCCGCAAATGTCTGTACATGCAGCTCAAGTGGGTGTTGAAAAATGCCCTCTCAAAGCCCCAAAGCTTCCTGAGAATGCTTCACAAATATTTTTTGGTGAGAAGCTGTGAAGAGAGAGCAGGAGGCTTGTACTTACCCTTCAGGGGCTCTCTGGGCCTTCTTCAGCCCTTTGCTGCTGGGGGTCCCTAGAGTCCTTGGGCATGCCTGATTCCTGAACCTGTTTCCTTGCCTTCGGGGTAATTTTAAACGGCTCTTATGTACCCAAGGGGAATGTAGACTTCATTCCTGTCTCTGATGAGTCGTTCTCATTCTCTCTGACATACACAATTATCTACACATGGGTTAGGAGGTGGGGAACGATCACTGTACTGGAAATACAATGGAATTCAAGAAATGTGATGCTATTGTGACTCTCCTAACCTGGCTGTGAGACCTTGGCAAGTCGCTTGTTTTTTTGTCTCTTGAAATGTAAGGGTGTAGATGGGTACAGCAGATAACAATTGTGAATGAATATGGTCCATGTGCAGAGAATTAACGCGAGTCTAGTGCATTGGAGGCCTTGTTCATACTACTTTCCTTTTGTCATGAAAACTTGATAATGTCCCAGTTTTGCGATGTAATTTTGGTGAAATTAAGCTCGAGCAACTCAAAATGACATGTTTATGCCCACATTTCACACGATTATTCATTGATGTAAGCATTCGGACAGGTTGCCAGGCGACCCCCAGCTACGCCCAAGGAGGATAGTCTGGTGGTCAGAAACCGCCACTACTTCTTCGTGGATGCCAGGTAACTGGGAAAAAGAGCGTTACATCAATTTGGCTAAATCCTTTGGTTTGGAGCAGTTGTATGGAGGGGTCAGACCTAGTTATAGGATGTAGGGAATAAGGTGATTTTTTTTTTTTTTTGCTTTTATTATTGCAAGTTTTAAACAACAGCTTTATTGAGATATAATTTATGTACCATAAAATTCACCAATTTAAAGTATGCAATTGGATGCTTTTTAGTATATTTACAGAACTGTACAACCATTACCACCATCTAATTCCAGAACATTTTCATCACTCCAAAAAAGAAACCATGTGCCCCGGAGCAATCGCTCTTCCTCTCTCCACTCTCAGCCCTGAGCAACCACTAATCTGCTTTCTGCCTCTGCAAATGTGCCCGCTCTGAACATTTTAGATAAATGGAATCAATAGGTGGTCTTTTGTGACCGGCTTCTTTTACTTTGCGTGTCGTGGCATGTAATAGTCCTTTGTTCTCTTTTATTACCAAATAGTATTCCATAACATGAATTTTTCTTTACTTTTTATCATAAAAATTTTCAAACATGTAAAAGAAGAGAGACCAGTGTATTAAATCTCCTAGTACTCATCACCCCGTTTCACCAATTATCAGCCCTTCGACCAATCTTCTTTTATTTTTCTACTCAACCCTTACATTTATTGGATTATTTTGAAGGAAATCCCAAACAGCAAATCGTTTTGTATGTAACTATTTCACCTTGTAACTCTCAAAGTAAGAATTTTTAAAACAACCTTAACGATACTACCATGCCAAAAACTTAACAATAATTCCTCGGTATCATCAAATATCTAGTCGACATTCAAATGCACACTACTGTCTCATATATATTTTTAAATTTCACCTGGTTTATTTGAATCAGGATCTAGCAAGGTCTTCTCCTTCCAATCGGTTCGATAGATGTACTTTAAGTCTCTTTTAATCTATAGAGTCCCTTTCTCGCTTTTTTTTTTTTTTGCAATTTATTTGTGGAAGAATCGAAATGTTGGTCCTATAGAAATTCCCCCTTAGTGTTGTTTTACATGCTCTCTTTTCCCCTTTATTTCCTGTGCATGTATATTAGATCTATGGCAGAGGTCAGAACACTTTTTCTGCAACAGGCCAGATAGTAAATATTTTGGGCCTTGTGGGCCCTCCCACCTCTGTTCAACTCAGCCATAGTAGACTATGCAGACTATTTAACTGTCATCTAATGCAAAAGCGGCCATAGACAATACATAAATGGATGTGATTATGTTACAATAGGATTTTATTTACAAAACAGAAGGTGGGCCAGTCCTCATCTAGATACTCGATCCACTCAGGTTTCACCTGTGAGTTATTCAATAGGCTTGGGAGTTGAATTTACACTATTAGCATGGTGCAGGAATATTGAGCCAAGAGATTAACAAAAAACTAGTTCAGGTCTCCAGAGCTCTGGGATGGAACAGTATGTCCTCAGGGGTCAAAATGCAAGGCAACGTAATGTCATATTTTTTTATGATTTAAAGTATAACATTTGTAGTATGGTAGTGATAAATAATAAAATGTATCTTCAAAGTTCACATATGCAGTATAATAAAAATGTTCTAAGACTGAGAGGCCTTTTGGGGATTGTGAGTTGTTTCCAAAGTAGATTGAGAATAAAATTATTCCTATAATTCGGTTTCAAAATTTTACTGAAATTTTGCTTGATAGTAAATCATCCTGGATTGGGTGAATAAGGGCAGGGATTGAGAGGTGAGTGGTGGGTTGCAGAGATGACTCTGTGCTGTAAACCAAACTCTTTCTATAGGTCTCTCCTTGCCACTCATGCATGTTAGAAGACTAGAATGTGTCGAACACAATCTATGCTCAATGGGTAAAGAGCGTTATCTTTGGAGGTAAATAAACCTGGGTTGACATCCTGGTTCTTCCAATTATTAGCTGTGTGAGCCAGGGAAAGTTACTTACCCACTCTGTGCCTCATTTTGCTCATTTGTGAAGTGGACAAAATCACAACTACCTCACGATATTGTTTGTGAAGATGAATCGAGAAGTAGTTCCTGAGGGATTGTGTGAGCTCGATAAAGAGATAAATCATTTTTCGTTTTCACTGCCACTTCCTAGCGTTCACAGGATAAAAGTGAAATTCCTTGGCCTGGAAAGTATAATCATGCCGGGCATCTATACTAGTTATCTATTGTGTACAAAATTACCACCAGCTTAGCAGCTTAAAGCAACACACGCTTATGAACTCACAGCTTCTGTGGGTCAGGAGTCCAGGGAAAGCTTAGCTGTATCTTCTGCTTCTGAGTCTCATAGGTTGCAATCAAGTTCTTGGTCTCACCGGCAGCTCGATGGGGGATGAATCCACTTCTGAGCTAATGTGGTTGGTGGTAGCTTGACATCCTTGTATGCTGCTGGACTGAGGTCCTTAGTTTCTTGCAGAATGTCATCCAGAGGCCATCCTCAATTCCTTGCCATGTGGCCCTTTCCACAGGGTGGTTCGCAACGTGGCATCTTGCTGCATCCAAGTCAGCAAAGGAGACAGTCTTCCAGCAAGATAGAAATCTTATATAACATAAACATGTTCAACCTGTCACTTTAGATATATTCTACTGGTTAGAAGTGAACCATGGCTCCTGCTCACACTCAAGGAGAGGCGATCACACAAATTTGTCTGTATTTCCATTAAGTCCACTCTGAGCTTCATAGTCTCTCCTTTTAGAGCATTCATCCTTGAATCCTGGTCAACTCATCCATGTCACAGTGCTAAGGCCACAGATTACAGGGCCCTACAACATGAATCATCTATGAGAATTCACTTCCAGTCTGGGGACAGGACCCTTGGGAAAACCAGGCACTGGGCCAGAAAGAGAGTGACCAAGAGTGGCTTGGTCACTCTTAACCTAAACCTTGACCTTCAGCAAAGTAGAAAACTAAACCACTCAAGAAATATTAGATGCTCCACCAGATGTTCTCTGGACCATATCTTCCGTCTTCTGTTCTGTTTAAGCAGTGTCATTCTGACTTCAGTTTAATTTTTTTGTCATTTCAGAGTAAAGCCAGGGCCACATGGTCTGCCTTTTATGAAGAACAGTCCAAGCTTGCCAAAACTTATCAGCTAGATGAAATTCAGGATCCCGAACTCAAGCTACAATTACGGATCCTTCAGCAGAGTGGGTCATCGACGCTCTCAGCAGACAAGACCAAAAGAGTATGTGAACATGCTAGCACTGATCCCAAGAGTTGAAATATTTGGGGAATATTAAACATTAGTATCTTGCATGGCTGCTTCCTTTATCTGCAAAGAGTGTAATGCTGCTATTAAAAAGAACTCTGTACCTAGGTAGGGTGAGCACATAATTTATCATTCATACTGGAATCCTTTTGAGAGTGAAAGAAGACACTGGTAATAATTATGTTAGGACACAGAGTTAAACCGGGATTGTCTGGGCACACAGTAGTGTATAGGGACACCCTCTACAGAGGTAACCTTCCTGAGGAATACACCTAGTCTGTGTCTGTGGTTCTCAACTGGTGGTGATTTTGTCTCCCAGGGACATTTGACAATGTCTGGAGACATTTTTGATTTTCACAACTCGGGAGGGATGCTATTGGCATCTAGTGGGTAGGGATGCTGCTAAGACAGCCCTCAACAACAAAGAATTATCTGGTCCAAAATGTCAATAGTGCCAAGCTTGAGAAATCTCATATTGTAGTGTAATTCTTCCCCACTTTCATTCTTGATTCTCCTCTGCAACCTCTTTAGCAAGTGACTAACGACCTCAGCTCAGATTGCTTTAGCGATTGGAAAGACACTCCCCCCACTGAGCAGTAAGTGCTTTACCTCCACTTTGTTCTGCCTTCTAAAGCCAAATTGCTCTTTCTGATAATAGTCTTTAAGTAAATGAAGGTAGAAAATTTTTTTAAAAAACTAGTCTTTTGTTCTCTAGTCTAAATATTCTTCACTCTGTCAATTTTCCCCTATATAATTGTTTTGAGTCCCCTGATCAGTCTCAGTTGCTGTCTTCATTTTGTCAATATCCTTGAACTGAACACAGCACTCTGAGTTGGCTCTGGTCTGTAAGGAGGTAAGCAGGAATGTGACATTCTGCACACTGTACTCTATATTACTAAGACAGTCTAAGACTATATTAGGGTTGTTTTTTTTTTTGACAAATTCCATGCTTGGCTCATGTTGACATCACTGTCAATGAAGTCTCCGAATCCCTTCTACCAACGTTGCTCTAAAGTGATACCTTTTAAAATTCTATTCTTAGGTGGCTAGTTTGTCTAAATTCAAGAAAGCCTATATTCGCCCCCTGTTAAAATAACATCTCTCCTCTCATTTCTCTAGCCAAGGAGTTAACAAACTTTTCTGTAAAGGGAAAGATAGTAAATATTTTAGGTTTCGTGGGCTGTATTGTCTCTGTCACAATGAGTGGACTCTGCTATTAGGGTAGGAAAGCAGCCATAACTAATACATAAACAAATGGGCATGGCTGGGTGCCGATAAAACTTTACAGAAATGGGCAGCAGGCAGGGTTTGGTCTGCAGATCATAGTTTATCTAACCTATTGAAATCTTTTTTTATCTAAAATATTTGACTGTTTAACATCAAAGCCTTCTTTCTCAGTTGCTTATCCTCTGGAACTCTGTGTTCTAATCTGCATCTATAAAAAGAAAAAATGCATGATAAGAACAAAGATGAAACCATATGGCACATATCTTCCTACAAGTTGATATTTATTATTCTGCATTCCTTGGATTTAATTATCCAACTATTTATTTAATCCACTTTATCTTATCCATTCCATGCTTCTCAAACTTTTTCACAAAGACACCATGAGAAACCTTGTCTATAGGTCTCTTAGAGTCTACACAGACTTGATCTAGCTTAGGTGGAACCTGGACATTGTATTTTTAAAAGATCCCAGGTAATTCTAGTGTGTAGCCAGGATTGAAAACCAGTGAAATGCATGTAAGAGCTTGAAGTGTTCGGGGAGAGGGGAGACTCAAGGATGCATGAATTCAATGGAGAGGAAGAAGGGGGAGATTGGAAAAGCAGATAGAGAAAGAGACCATGAGGGGTTTTGTGCCATGAGAAGGAATTTGGGTTGATGCCTTTGGACTATGGGATCTTACTGAAGTTTTAAGTGTGGGATCTAGTTCATGTTTTAGGCTAATGACTCTAGTAGCAGAGTGCAAGAAGAGAAATAGGAGAAGGGGAAACAGGGCCTTCCGTCTGGTGCTTCTTAAATCATCCGTGGGAGAGAAGCAGTTCCCCCTCCCTCCCTCTGTTTCTCCTTCTCTTCCTTTGTAACCAATCCATCACAGATCAATACATGGTTAAGTTCACTGGTCATGTTCCTAGATATCGTGGAAATAGCAGATGGTTTTAAAAGTTTGTAAACATATATCCTTTTAATTACTGTACTTATCACAGAATGGAAATGAACCATTTGCTGACTTCCACTGATCCATGGACCGTACTTTGAGTAGCACTGCTTTAGTCGGTTATCTTTACTCTCCTTTACCTGCAAGATGAAGTTTAAATTTTTCGATATGGCATAGAAGGACTCTTATGGTCTGGCTCCTGCTTACTTCTCCATTCTTATGTCCTCCACTTCCCTCAAGCAGCACCACTACTCTAGTTTCCTTCGACATGTCAACGCTCCGTCTTTCCCAACATCTTTCGCCATTTAGGCTTTGTTCTCTGTCTTTCTTCTCTACCTGACCAATTTTCACTTCTCTTCCAAGACACACCTCTAATGTCCCCTCCTCTTTGAAGCCATTCCTGAATCTCTAGGTTATATTTACTTATTGATACCACTCTTCCCCATACTGCCACATTACTTGTTGGTGGCAGTTATAGCATTTGTTACTCTATTATGTAATTATTGATGTCATGGCTGCCTGTCAGAATTGTCAGAGTGTCAGACATAGTAGATGTTTAATAAATGTGCACTCAATGAATGCTGAATTAAATAACAAATGCACTTCCCCGTGCATGAGTAAGTGAGACATGCTTTGGGGATTTTGGTAGATCTGTTTACTTCAGTCACTCCACATATATTATAACGTGCTTACAAGGCTCTGTGCTAGTCGATAATAGGGAAATTTAACTGAGATAGTCCTGCCCTACGTAAAGGAAGATACTTGGCAAAGGAGATGTGAACTGCTGTATTTTGAGGCATAAAAAAATCACATGGCCAAAAAAAAAAACTTTATATTAGCATTCTCTTGAGCATTTTTCCACTTTTAACATTATTTATTATCTCTAATTTGCAGTTGAATGATATTCTAAATACAATGAGCACCATCTACAGTACTGGAAAAATTTGTCAGCCAAATAATTCACAGGAGTGTTTGTTACTTGAACCAGGTAGGCTAATAATTTTGAACAGTGATTATGAAATTTACTTTTTTATTCCAAGTTTTAAAAGTCAGATCGATGTTGGATAATGACATTGTGCCTTTCAGATAGATAATCCAAAGATGACAAGATTCCATATATGTGTATTTCAGTACGTATATGAACTTTTAACTTTTAACAAAACTTCATTTTAAAGTCTGTCACATTAAAGAATTTAATTAAGTCAGTAATTTAATGATGTCAGTGCTTTATTTTCTATGAAAAATTATTTAGAACTATAATAAGGATGAGGAAATTAATGAATCATGAGATTTCATTTTGTAGCTTTATGACCTTGATATCTGCCTGCCCTTTGAAAGTTCATTTAATTGTTTACAAATAAAAATTTTACAAATTCACATTCCTTTCCCTTTGGGTGCTTTGCAATCACAGGTTTGGATGACATAATGGAAAGCAGCAAAGATTACAGTCAAAGGCTCTGGGCTTGGGAAAGCTGGAGGTCCGAGGTTGGCAAGCAGCTGAGGCCATATTATGAAGAGTATGTGGTCCTGAAAAATGAGATGGCAAGAGGAGAGAGTAAGTTTGCTGGTCTGTAGAGGTCCTGAAGCTCTCTTTGGGGCTATTTCTCATGAATTACCAAGGTGACTTTTTGATATAAGAGCTATCCCTAAATTAATGATCATCTGCTGACCAATTCATGCTGCCTGTCTCAAAGAAAAATCTACTAGAGAATAAGGGAAGATGAACTGACATTCTACAGTTAAAAAGCTCAGGACTGAGACTCAACTACAGGGCCTCGAACAAATCAGTTGCGTGGAAGTTCTCAGGCTCCCAGGGGTTCCCGAGGTCATCTGGGCATTCAGTAGGGATTCTATTTCTCCGAAATGATGAGAGACAGAGACACCGTCTCTCACCTAAACTCCCATTTAGCCACAGTTCATTTTCAAGGGACTTTTGTGAGTTTACCTCAGGTTGGTGTCACAGATTTAGGCTAATAAAGTCTGCAAACATATTTTAATAATTTCTATTTTTACATGCACATTGGCAATGGATGATCAGGAAGGTGAGGATAGAAATAAATATTTGGATGGAAGGATGCAGTGATAAGCTACTGTCTCCAGCTTGCCTACGGCTTGAGAATATGAGTTTAAGTGCAGTGAAAGTCATTTAGAAACAACAGATGAAAAATATTTTTTCTTACTCCACCCCAGGAGGTAGTGAATCACCAAAGCATAAAGTTATTCATAATGCCATGGTTTCAGCTCATTACGCAAGCAAGAGAATAAGTTAAGAGATATGGAAAATCCTCCTCATGTTAAAATTTTTGGGGGCCACATGATTTGAGATATGCATACAGCTGCAGAAAATAATGGGTTTCCAGCCTAAATCAATCTGATTTTTTTCTTTCTGTGACACACAGGCCCACTGTGGCAATGTCTGAGATGAGTTGGGTTGCGTTTGAAAATATAAAGCCGTGAAGAAAATGAGAATTTAAATACTCAGATCCAATCACATGTTTCAAAGTTAAACATTCAGACTGACCTGTAGAGAAAGTAGAGACCCAGGGTTAGGAGACTAGGAGTGGGCCTTTGTGCCTTACCAGTTGCGTGACCTTGGATGAATGATTTAACCACCTAAGAGCAGGCTGTTAATCTGCACAGTGGCTATTATAATAACCTCAGTCTCGGAGAGTGTTTGCACTTACTAGATGAGACAATGCATTTACTTTTCTGGCACAGAGCAAGTACAAGTGTTTAACAGACTTTAGCTAGTGTTATTATTCATTTACATCTCTTTGAGTCGATATTTAGAAGGGTAATAAAAATGTGACAGGTCTTTGGATTTTTTTTAACCTCCTGGCAAGGCTAATCAATGTATACTGTGCTTTATCTCTTTCTCTCCCTTACATTCTTCTCTTTCTCCTTTTAAACAACAGATTATGAGGACTATGGGGATTATTGGAGAGGAGATTATGAAACAGAAGGGATAAATGGCTCTGCCTATACCCGTGACCAGTTGATCGAAGATGTGGACCGTATCTTTACAGAGGTAACGGGGGAACTGTACAAAGAGACAGGTGTTGGGGGCGGTGCATGGGAAAAAGGGATGATGACCAAAGACATCTGGCTTGTTCTTAACACACTGCTCAGCCGTTCCCAGGCCTCGTAGTTATGGAATATTAGAGCTCGAAAGGACTTTGAAGAATAACAGGGCAACTCCTACAGGTGATCGGCTTCGCCCTGCTTCCCTCCCCTTTTCAGCCATTAACCGGCGATTACCAACAGCAAGATTATAAGAAGGAAAGATTATAGGAAGGAACAGATTTTTAGATTATAAGAAGGAATGGTGTTTGCAAACTACCTGGGGCCCGCACTGGCTTTCTTTGTTAGCAGAGCGATAGCTTTCTCTTCCTTCCCTAGGAAAATCAATACCACTGTTTCCTTATCATTGACTAAGGAACGCTTTATGGGGAAGGGAGAGAGAGCCCTATGAGTAGAGGTGTCCCATGGACACTTCTTAATGTCTCCCTCTTCCTTCATTTTGATCTCCGCATCTCCCCCCCTTACCCCTGCGTTTCACACTTCTTACATGAACTACTCTTCACAGCCATAGTGGGGCAGAGAGCTATCAAAAACGAAAGCAATACAAACGACCCTCCCCCACCAAAGAAATGGGCAAAAAATTTGAATAAATACATCATCAAAGAAATGGCAAATAAGCAACAACTAAAACCATTTTATTAGGCAAATATAAATTAAAAACCATGATTAAAAGCCACTACACATTACCAGAATGGCCGTGATTAAAAAAGACTGATAATGCCAAGTGCTGGTGAGGATGAGATACTGGAGCTCCCATAAACTGCTGAGAGAAATGTCACATGGGGCAGCGACTTTGGAAAATAGTTTGGCAGTTTCCTAAAAGTTAAACACACAGTTACCATATGACTAAGGTATTCCACTCTTAGGTGTCTAAACGAGAGCTATGAAAATGTATATCCATACAAAGACGTACACACGAATGTTCCTAGAAGCATTATTCATACTAGTCCCAAACTGGAAACAACACAGTCATCCCACAACTGGTGGATTTTACCCATAAGATATTAAATGAAGCAAACTCCTGATGTATTCATACAATGAAATACTACTCAGTAATAAAAAAGAATGAACTATTGATATATCCAATAACATGGATGAACCTAAAGAGAAGCATGCTAAGTAAAAGAAGCCAGACACACAAGTTCATATATTGTATGATTTCATTTATATGAAATGTCCAGAATAGGCAGACCGTAGAGACAGAAATCAGTTCAGTGATTGCCCGGGGCTGGGAGAGGGAGTGGGATCAACTGCGAATGGACACAAGGAAATTTTGGGGGGTAAGAAAATGTTCTAAAACTCTGTGGTGGTGACAGCCGCCAGACAGTATAAATTTACTAAAACTTGTGAAATTATACACTTAAAGATGGGTGCATTTTATGGTATGTAAATGATATTTCAACTTAAAAAAACAAAGTCTATGGCCATACTACCCTGAAAAAGCCCAATCCTGTCTGATCTTGGAAGCTAAGCAGGGTCGGGCCTGGTTAGTACTTGGATGGGAGACCACCTAGAAAGACCAGGCACTGTAGGTGTAAGAAATAAAAATAAAATAAGGGATTATAAGCTGACAAGGTCCTTGGAATCTGTGAGGTCAACCAAGGGTTGCCTTGCCTAAAAAAAATTTTTTTTAATAAAAGCATTAAAAAAAAAACATACAAAGGAAGTAGGTAGCATCTTAAAAATGAGTATTTTTTGTACCTGTTTTCACTTTGGGGACTGTATTCTTCCAGGTATGTTTATTGCTGTATGCAGGGCGGCTAGTCATCATCAATATCTGGGAAGAAGGGATGTTTTCAAACTCCCCAGAACATTTGAGAGGAGAAGAAATTAGAATTTAGGGAAATTCTATTTGTCTAAAGAAGCTTCTACTTTTAGTGTTGGGGATTGGAAATTGAAGTAAGCTTCTCTTGGTCTTAAACTTTCTTCCCGGGCTTTTCAGATTAAACCATTATATGAACAACTTCATGCTTATGTGAGGACAAAGTTGATGGATGCCTACCCTTCCCATATCAGTCCGACTGGATGCCTCCCTGCCCATTTGCTTGGTAAGAAATTCTAGGGAATAACTTTGCTCAATGTTATTTCTACCAATAAAGTTGTTTTTGGGAGTGAGATTCAACATACAACTTTTGAAAAATTCTGTGAATGGAATTAGTAACATTATAGAAATCACGTTTTGCAAGCATTGTCTTCAACAGAAAAGCCATTTTAAATTGTTCTCTACCGCATTACTTTATTTTATACATAAACAGTTATTATGTTGGCCACAATCCAATGATAAAAGGGTTATTTAAGATAACTAGAGAAGGAACTCCAAGTTCAATTGAAAGTGGAAATGGGGGGAAGTAAGTCTTATTATTTAAGTTGGCTGGCTAAGCTCTTGAGGTGGAGTTTAGAATTTTGGTATCTTAATGTCAGAGGAAAGAAGCTTGGTAGGCCGGATGTGGTCAGCCATAAGAGCAAGGCTTTCTAGAATTAAGATATAGCCCAAGTGAAAGTTTATAAGTTCATTCTAAACTGGACCAGTTACTTTTACTGTAAACTGTTTGGTTTGGAATCATATGAGTAATGAATGACATCTTCATCATGAAGGAAGATGCCTAGATTAGAAGGAAAATCAATCTTCCAAGAACTTTGGATTCTGCTGTGGGGCCTTTGTAGGCCATGCAAAACCAGGGGCCCTTTAATGAGCCTTCCAGTTTCCCTCCAGAGAGTGGCTATCCTCCACTTCCCTTTCCATCACCCCAGAAGCTGAGGCCAAAGAAAATATTCATGTTTGAAAAGTTCATCCCATGCATACATAACATTCTTGCTACAGTCAAACTAAGTTACTGGTAGCTAATTCTTTTCCACGGCTAAGCCTCTCTCTCAGCAGGAGAGAATATGGACAAAGGACCTGTGGAGACTTTTTACTCCAAAACAGTGTATAAATAAATACTCTCTACAATGTCTTCGGCAGACATTCTTCAGTAATTCAGTTTCTGCTTAAACCTGCCTGGTGTGATATGCCTCTTTTTTCCTTCTAAGGTAGACTAATCTGTCACTACATGGCACTAATTATAAGAAGGTTCTACCTTGTGTGGAATTGAATCAACATCCTCTCTAATAACTTCTATTAATAATGTCTAATTCCGTGTTATGAGGTTACCCACGGTATTTCTATTCTTCCACAAGATGGGCTTTCAGATATTTGTAAATAACTGTCATAGAAGACATAACATAGTACCCGGCACAAGAATATGTACTCAGTATATTTTAATTTTATTGTTATCATCATGTATATACTGTTTTCTTATTTTAAGTTAAATGTCCTATACAGATTTTTAACCACTCTTTAAGATCTCACTTTTCTAATTTCCTTTGGACAAGCTATCCATTGTTGATGTCCCTCTTCAGATATCATGCCAAGAACTGAACTGTTATCCCAGATGAGGTTTGACCAGAGTGGAGTAAAAAGGGCTGACTTTGCTCTAGACACTGTAATTCTATTCATTTACATTAAGGTCCTGTTTGGGTTTTAGAAGCCATGTCATACTGTTTATTGGGTCCCTTTCGGCTTTTTACATGTGGATTGTTTTTCAGCTTGGCATCACATATCACATATTTCTATAGTGGATAGATGTTTCTTTAAAATTTAAGTGTAGAACTTAAAACATGAGTTTATTGGCATATTCTTTATGTAGTTATGTTGTCCCATTCCTTTAGTGTCAGGATTTTAGTCCAGCTATTAGATTGATTTTTTCTCGATCCATCTTCCCTCCTAGAGTCTCTGGCTTTGAAACCCAACTTAACATTTATTTGAGATGTTTGAAATATCACCAGTTAAGTGAATTACTATAGTATAGTAATAAAAGTAGAACGTAGTCACTAGTTAGTAGAGATTCCAGATTGATGATCCTATGTGATCTCTCTTGAATCCAACATTAGGGATTACCTACCATTTAATTTGTAATATTTTGTCCCTTGGATGGTGGATTATCTGAATATATTTCTAATCTATAGTAGCAATGGCGTTCCGTATATTTAATAAATTGTGTCTTTGAACTGTAATTCTAAATGGGAGAAACTGGGATGATTCCCTAACAAGTTGTGCTTAACTACATAATCTTTTTACCATTTTAACCTTTTAGAGGAGAAAGAAAAAAAAAGGGAGAGTTGAAAATTTAAGATAAGAGAAGAGAAAAAGAGGTAGTGAAAAGGAAGTGAGACTGGATTAAATCTAGAATACTGTATGGCCTGTTTCTCAGTCTTACCTAATGCACTATGTAAATATCATGTCTATATTTTTGCTGTCTTTGTCATGTGTTAACAAAATCTTTTTTTAAATAGGTGATATGTGGGGTAGATTTTGGATAAATCTGTACCCGTTGACAGTACCTTTTGAACAAAAACCAAACATAGATGTTACCGATGAGATGGTGAACCAGGTAGGAAGAAGAGGCCTTGAAAACCAAATCTAACTCCTCGGCTTCATTACTTTTCATACCATCTTTCTCTTCCTTTCTTTCGTATTTGAAACCATGTGAAAATAAAAAATGTCAAGCTAATTTAAATTTATTTCTTATGTAGCTATCTTTTCATGGAAAAGGTTTACAGTGTCAATGACATCAAGTACCTTGAATAACAGGTAGGGTATTGATCTTACTGAGTGATCTTAAAAATGGAGATGATATAGTTTTCCATTAAGCAGTAAGATGTGGAGTTATCAACTGGTTGACCTCACTCTTTCTAAAGTTAGTCATTGCTAAGTAATCAGTCAGTAATCTCTACATGAATAGTGAAAAAGAGGATATCATTAGAAGATGTTTGCATATTTAAAAAATTATTATTGTTGAAAACAAGTCTTTAAAATTATTTTTTAACCACCTTTCTGTTACCATCTTGGCATAATCGTTTAAATTCTTTGTGTTCCCTTCTATTGATGAAATCAATTATATACTTTTAGATAATTATATCATTTTATAAAAGCCATAAAGTTATAATTATATATTTTTCTTCCTTCAGGTAAGAGTCTACATTCCTGGGTAGAATTCATAGTCATACTTCAATTGACTGTAAAATTTCTTCAGATGGTTCTAGCATCATTTACTTTACACTTCAGACTTTGCTGGACTCCTGCTTATGAGCAGTTTTAAATCTGTAAGCAGCAATGCGGTGGACATCTTCACATAAGGAAAGAATCCACAGTTGAATA
Source organism: Rousettus aegyptiacus (assembly GCF_014176215.1). NCBI lineage: Eukaryota > Metazoa > Chordata > Mammalia > Chiroptera > Pteropodidae > Rousettus > Rousettus aegyptiacus. Next base: position 4,271,153 of record NW_023416312.1, on the reverse strand, counting down.
AAAACGTGAAGGCGCAAGGGCCTCCAGGCTCTTGCAGCCGTTCTAACCCCATTTCATAGTTGAGCAGCAAAAGAGGCCCATCTTTATGTTGCCCCTTAGCCTATGTACAGTGTTTTTACACCCATCATCTCTCCTAATGTTATCTTTACAGCAAACCTATGAGACTGTCGGGATAGATATTGTGATAGTTCCATGTCGTAGGTGAGAAAACTGAAGTTCAGGTAAATGACTTGCCCAAAGCTACAGAGATAGTCAGTGGCAATGAAGGTTTGAACTCAGAACTTCTAATATTTCCAGTCTGGTTTTCTAGTCATTCATTATTCATTCAACAGGTGTTAACTCGGCTTACTACTCTACACTGTTTTGATATACATTCATTCTGCATAACAATGCCATACTCGTTAATACCAAAATTGTATGACATTAAGCCTTTATAGGTCAATAATTTAAAAAAGCCATAGTGTCATATCCTATTTCATATCCCTGAGATTGACATAGAAGAAAAACCGGACTTGATTGTTCTTTGAGATCGGGAAGTTTTCAGTGTTACTAAAAGTGATTCATGAAGTATCTGCCAATTATACAAACTCAGTTTGCTTTATGTGGGTCTCATCTCCAAAGAAGTCTTGATCAGCTCTAGGGACTGGCTCCAGAAGAGTTTGCTAGATGGCAGAAACCTACTGCTGCCCCACTCCAGTTCCAGAATATTCAGAAGTTCACGTTCCCATATGGAGTATGAAGCCAAGGCCCAACTACACATTGGCTACTGGGTCACATGTGTACCTTTTTGGTTCCAAGAGCTCATGACTTCATGCCCACGTTATTGTTTGTGTCTTCCACTGAGCCTAAAACCAGGGCCTTGCCCCTTGAAGGAGCTCAATCAATGATTGTTGGCTTGAGTTAGTTTTTAGCAAAGAGGTCATCGTTGTTTATGTTTATATTTGGAATATAAAGAATAAAGACAAAAAACAACACACAATGTCACTCAGTCTGTAATATTTTTGTGCATTTCCTCATTAGGATTCTACTATATAAGTGGTTTATATTCTCATTTGCTAATTTATTCATATTTTCCAGTCCACAAAGTCATTATTATTTATTTAATCATTCTAGTGGTTGTTTCCACTTTTTTCCTTATTAAAAATCAATTTACATGCTGTACACCTTAAATTTACACAATGTGATATGTCAAATATATTTTAATTAAAAATAATAATAAAGGAAAATCACTTCAAATGTAATTCGTGGACCTAATGTCTGAGAATTTCCTAGGTTAGTTCTCTAGAGAGAGTATTACTGAGACAAAGATTATAAATACTTTGAAAACTATCCATACATGTTGCCAAATTGCCTTCCAGAAAGGTTATGTCTATGTACATATCCAACAAAATGAATATTATTATTTAATGCTAGAATTGAATGCTGTTCTTTATTTTTTTTTTCCAGAACTGGAATGCAAAGAGGATATTCAAGGAGGCTGAGAAGTTCTTTGTGTCTCTTGGCCTTCCTAATATGACTGAAACATTCTGGGAAAAATCTGTGCTAACTGAGCCAGACAATGACCAGAAAGTGGCCTGCCACCCCACAGCTTGGGACCTGGGGAAAGGTGACTTCAGGTAGCAAAACTGATACTTACATAGCTGATACTAAAATGGGAGACAATGGAGGCAAGGTCAAGGATGAATTTGGATTCCTTCTCTGCTTCTCTGAGCACAGAAGAGATGACTGAATTCTCCTTGAACAAGAGCCGAGAGTCCATGAGAGCACATCTGCGCTTTCCCAGAAAAAGGGGATTGCCAGCGGGCCCTAACTTGAACTTTGACACAATTTGCCTCATTTGCAATAACATGCACTCATTAGAGTTGCATAGACATGGGTATGGTGGTGCCCTCATTAGGAAAGTTTGGATGCTCGTATTTGTGGAAGATGGATGTGTGAATCAGAGGCATCAACCCTCCCCTCCATGTTTCCTTCTAGCAAGTGAGACAGGACAGGTGAATAAATAAGCTGGGATGAAAGGGAGAAAGTGGCATGCGTCATAAGAGAAACACAGGGAACACTCTATGAGGAATTGGAAGAGAACTCACCGCACCTGGAATAGTGGGTAGATCAGACAGGGCTCTTCAGGAGTTCTGTGAATTGGACTTGAAAGACGAGAAGCGTTCAGACAGACAGAGCTGGGTGGAAGACACTGGGATGGGAGAATAGCAGGACTGAATGCAAAGAGACAGGACCTGGCACTGTGTCCTGGAGTCAGCAAGTTTGGCTAGAATACGGGGCATATGCACAAGGGTCTGTGACATGGCAGAAAGAACATGGGCTTTTGAATCCTAGGTGTTACTTAATGACTAGGCAAACCTTGGGCAACGTACTTAATCTTGGGTTTCAGTTTCCTGGTCTATAAAGTGGAATAGTAATTCCCAGGTTGCAGGTGTCTCAGGTCGGGTTCTCTAGCTTGAGATGGGGATTCTTGTGTGAGTGCTGTGTTGAGGGGGAGCGCTCAGGCAAAGGGGAGCCAGGGAAGCAGGATGGGGCAGGGGAAAGAGATAAGGAAGGGTGCCGTCTTGGTTGCCCCAGCCTGATCCCATGGGGCTCTCTGGAGCATAATTGTACTGCAGAGTTGGTCACAGCTGGAGACCAGGGGACTGGCCTTTTGTACCAGCCCCCTGTTAAGTCAGTCTTTGGCTGTGGACTGCCCCCAGAGTGTGGGGGAACACAACCTCCAGGTTGAGGCACCTCACATTTCTCCAAATGAAATTAAAAAGGAAGCAGCTATTGGTCTTTAAATGGCTGTGCCTTGGGTGACCGGGAGATGGGTGGATCCACCTGCTAAAGTAGATCTGGGCAGGGTCTCAGCAGGGTCAGAGAGCAAATAGTTTAGGCTTTGCTGGTCTCTACTGAAACTACTTAGCTCTTCTCTTGTGGCAAGAAAGCAGCCCTAGACAATACGTAAACAGATGGGTGCAGCTATGTGCCAATAAAGCCTTATTTATCAAAACAGGTGGTCAAGCACAAGCCATAGTTTACTGACTCCAGGGCTAGAGTGAGGCTTAAAAAAGAAGAGGTATATGTGAGTGTCCCAGTACTGGATCTTATATACAGGAGACATTACATACAGAGTAACTATTCTTATAATTGTTTCAAAAGAGAATAGAGAAAAACCAAGTTAGAAAAGCAGATTATGCTGGAGTGTATAAAGGAGGTTGAGTTTATTTATTTATTTATTTATTTATTTATTTATTTATTTATTTATTTTGAGTTTATTCTTAAGCAGTGGGGAGTTCTTAAAGGGTGTTTATTAGGGAGATGACACAGTCAGAGTGGTAGGAAAATTAAGTTGGGAACCTACTGGAATATGACTCCTACATTTACCTGAATGAAATTGCTCTTGCCAAGTTGAAAAGGACCACTACCTAACTGCCAGATGCAGTCCTTATTTCACTGGGTTAAATATGGGTTACGGCATCATTAGATAACATTTACAAGTTGTCTTTGAAATGCTGTATTTCATTGGCCTCTGCATTGCCATCCTCTTCCAGACTTTAACTTCTCTTTCTGTCTCCTCTGAAGCATTTTTCTCTCCCTACTCCGTATGTACTGGGACCTCCTAGTGCTTTGTCTTTGGCCCTCTTTTCTTGCTATTGTGCAGCTGCTTCATGGCCCACCACATTTGCTCCCTGACTTACATACTAATGATTCCCAAATGCCAATTTCTAGCCCCTTCTCCTACCGCTTCTCTATCCTGGCTATACCAGACTGCTTGCAGTATCCTGAATGCCACATTCTTTTCTCAAGCCTTTCTCGCTGAGCATCTCCAGGAATGTCAACCTCTTATCCCTTCCTGCGATCTACCTGGCAAACTTCTGTATGTTGATTAGGGTCCAGATTGCTCATCGCATCCTTGGTTATGCCCTTCTTTGTGCTTCTAGGAAACTGTGCCTGCATTCACTCATTGTTATGCCCAAAGTCACATCTGCTGATCACTCATAAAGTATTTGTCCCAGAATTTTTGTAGTAGTAGACTCTGCTTGTTTCTTTCTATTAGCCTGTGAGCAGGAAAACAGGATTCTGCCTCGCCCATCACTTTATATTGAGCACCTAGTACAGTTTCTCTGACATAAAAGGTGGGGCCTCAATATTCATTGGTGAATAAATCTTGGAAAGATAATCCATGCTACCAAAATCTCATACAACTCTGCTGTGATGATCAAAGGAAATTCAATGGCATTCATTTTAATCATGCCCATTTATGTGCAGGATCATCATGTGCACGAAGGTGAAAATGGAGGACTTCCTGACAGCCCATCATGAGATGGGACACATCCAGTATTACATGGCATATGCCACACAACCCTACCTGCTAAGAGATGGAGCTAACGAAGGGTTTCATGAAGCCGTTGGGGAAGTCATCTCTCTTTCTGTAGCTACACCTAACCATCTGAAAAACATGGGTCTTCTGCCACCTGATTTTTATGAAGACAATGGTATGACATTTTTTGTATTGCTTATTTGGGGGATTTTTTAGTCAGATGTGGGCAAAGGTATTTATTTTCATGCGCAGGACATATTTAATTTCCACATAAAAAAGTACAAGGTATTTATGGGTAACTTGGAATTGCTACCGGTAAAAAAAAATTAAGTATTTATCACAACATGCCAATTGTGGTTTTGTATCTCTCAAAAGGGCATAAGAGAGGTAACTGAATAAATGGTCTTGGGACTCCAAGAAACATCTAATGGAAAACAGGCCCACAGAACTGAAACGGCTTACCCAACATCACCTAACTAATTAGCGTCAGAGTTCTGACTGGACCTCTGGTTCTTGGTAAAAAATTCCCACAGCCTTAGAGCTGGAACAGATTCTAAAAAGCATTTTGCAGAGGAAGCAAATTGAAGACAAGAGGGAAAGTAACTAACCCAAAGTCAAAAAGCAACATGGCAGAATCAGAACCAGAGCCCTAATCTAAAGCTTTTCCCATAATATTATGTGAAGTAAAGGGTAACTTGAAATATGGGAATTCTTTAAAAACAGAGGTCAGATATTTGGTGACGGACAGGAATCTTTGGACGGTGAACACACAACGCAATATATATGACGTATTGTTGAATCATACACTCGAAACTTATTTGATTTTATTAATCAGTGTCATTCCAATAATTTTAGTTATGAAAACAGTGGTGGAATATCAAAATTGGAAGGGACCGAAATGTCCTGTTCATCCAACAGAGGCATGAATTTGCCCCTGTGACATCCCCTCAAATCCATGCTATTCTTCAGAATCTTTGCCTGAGGCAGCCTGTTTCTCTTTGGATGGCTTGGACTTAACAGAATATGACAAATGTTCACAAGATCCAGCTTCTTCAGCGAGGATGCCATAGCTTTTGATTCTCCCTTGTAAAAGAAGGATACTTAGAGCTAAATATGTTCTTCTCTTTCATGTATTTCTGTCCTCTCATTTTAGTTATTTGAGACGTAAACATCAGCTGTGCTGGTTGGAAGGTTTGGTCAATGAGGTCAAGGTCATGAGCTTCATTCTTGTGTGGGCAATTCACTTTGCCTTGATTTCTGGCCCAGATCTTGGTGATCTCATGAGGGCCTGGGAGTAGGTCAGTGTAAAGCCTTAATCATGTCTGAAAAAGTTCCTGTAAGCAGACCAAATAGGAAATGGATGAGCATCCTCTCATGAAGGGGGCAAAAAAGGAGAAGGAGTTCATGGTAATCACACCTGTTTCCTAATTTTAAAATTTCATTCTCAAGTCAAGTAACAGACAACTACTTGTTCTATCATTAAAAAAATATATATTTCCTGACAGCATGCAAACATGGTCGAATCAGTAAAACAGTACTAAACATGGTTAAACCTCTGGTTTGAAAAACTCTTTCTTTGGTTCTGCCCTTAATGTTAAACAAATAAGTTCTTTTATTTTTTCTCTCTCTCTCTCCCTCCTTCCTCTCTTCCTTTCTTCTTCCAAAAATATTCATTGCGTACATACTATGTGCAAGGCATAGACACCAGAGATAGAGTAGTGTTCCAAGTAAATAATATCCCCCTGCTCACAACTCAGTGAGCTTCATTTGTACACTGGAGTGAGTTCTACACCTTTTTTTACATCACTGATAAAGGATAATAAAATAACATAATTTGTTAAACTGTTTTAAACTCAGTTAAGAAGATGTCCATATATTTAAAGTCCATTGTACTTCTAATTATCTAGTAGATGGTTTCCTCCGGGGAGGCTCTTTTTGGTTTGTTTGTTTGTTTTATCACTCTATTGTGCTGGCTTTTGGCCACATCTGTTTTTTATTTTTATTTTTATTTTTTTTAATAATGACACAGAGGGTGTCATGTAGCAGACAGCTGGCTAGGTAATACAGCCTTGAATGAAACATTATCAGTCACTGCTTTCATGGAGCTTACAAGAATAAACAGCATGACTAGGAAAGTAGATGAGACAGCTCTAATTAGCTCTGAGAAGAGGTGTTTAAGGAAAGCAATTGAAACTAATAAAAAAAATGAGGATTAAGGGTTACTTGTGGCTTTATCTTACCTGTTCTATCCAAAACTTTACTTCAAATTCCTTAACTGAGATAATGAATATATATACATATTATTATGTCCACCGTCAATATTTCTCATGTAATCATCCTATAGTAAGGATATCTTGAGGAATATTTTGAGATTAGGAAATTGTCCAACACAAGACATCCACTGTCATCCTCATCTTAATATTTATCCTTTTACATTTTACTTTCAGAAACAGAAATAAACTTCCTACTCAAACAGGCGCTTAACGTCGTTGGAACTTTACCATTTACTTACATGTTAGAAAAGTGGAGGTGGATGGTCTTTAAGGGTGAAATTCCCAAAGAGCAGTGGATGGAAAAGTGGTGGGAAATGAAGTAAGTCAATGAAAATGCGATCGGTAAAATGTTTTCTCATGAGTTTGCTGTTTCTCTAAAAGCGTTTGGTAACTTGCTCGATAGCACACCTTGTGGGGGCTGCCTTCCTTTCTCTGTCTCTCTTCCTCACTGCTTTGCCAACATTTCCTGGGATCATCGCCCAGGACCTTGTCTCAGGATCTGCTTCTGTGATTGGGAGTCTCGGAGAATTCTTCACAGTCACAACACCTGGGATTTCAATGGCTAAATCTTGAAATCTGGTGATGTGGGGCTAAATATGTGAAAATGAGAGAGAAGTACGTTTAGGCTAGAGAGGTGCCATCACATGCACGCACGCATGCGCGCACGCGCACACACACACATACACACACACACACTAACTGCTTCCATTTTATTTTTTAAGTATTTATTTTGGTGCTCTCTCCTCAGATAACATTTTTTGTTGTTGTTCTTTCCCCCACCAATGCAGGTTCAGGTGACATAACTTCTCATGCTCTGTTCTTCTGAAGTGTTCCGTCACCCATTAAACTATGATATTATTTAGGAAGCGATCAATTTATTCAATTTTATTCTCTTAAACAAAAAATATTGACCCTCGTCTTTTAGGCAAAGCACTGGGGATCCAGTGCTGATCATTTCTCTGAATTCAAGAAGAACTTTAGTCTATGGAGGGATGTGGGAAATGCAACAAATCACTGCAACGTGTCGCATTGTGATGGGAGGGAATGGGCACCTCAGCGAGGGTCTAAACCCCAATCTGGTGGGTGAGATGGGGAGAGGATTCCAAGTTGAGCTCTGAGAAAGGTGTGGGAGGTAACCAGATGTGTGTAGAGGGAACAAAGAGAATTCCAAGTTATAGAGAGCCTGACACTTTTGGACAACGGATGGTGATCCCTGTATAGTTTTAGTACTATGTTGTTCGTTGTCTTGTCTCAAGTGCCTTGCACAGTGCCTGACACATGCAGGGATGAAATAAATGGGTTTTAAATGAAAGATAACTGAGGAAGACAGGAAGGGAGGGGAGGGGGAAAGAAGGGAAGAAAAGAAGGAAGGAAGGAAGAAAAGAAGGAAGGAAAGAAGAAAGGAGAAATAAGGGAGGGAAATCTTTCTCCCACCATCCATTAATCAGACTCTTGTCAAATTTTTTTTTTTTGTTTTCTTATTTTTTCTTTTTGTAGTGAAGATCTCCCCATGTAATCTTCAGCCCCATGTCCATAAATTTAAGTGCCACTTTTCTGCAAATATTCTCTGTTAACAGAAACCCTACTCGGGAGGAAGGAGGCAGCGGCCACTATAACTGTTTCTAGCATTTGAGAATTACTGAAATTGTGTCTATAATGATCCCACAATCGGATAGGACAAATGTGTTAAGCTTAAACAATGCCAAATATATGATTTCCCTGCATTTTTTCTAAATGAATTATTTTTTTATCCCTTTTAGTTTCTTTTTAAAGGTACATGGAATCAGAACCTTAAGATGATTCACTAAGGCATTAATTACTCTGTTCATTCAACAAATACACATGAAGTCTCTCCTTAACATTAGACACTGTTTGACACTGGAACTCTAGAGATAACCGAGACACAGCCATGCCCTCTTGGAGCTCAAGTCTCCAGGGAAAGAAAGAGCTGTAAGAGCTGGACTTGAACAATTATAAAATGGAGAAATGGCAAAGGACGCACAGCCAAAGACTAAGGGGGGGGGCAGAGGGGTTTGCTCTGCTCACGGGTGGGTGGGAACACGGGCAGGTCTCGCAGAAGCGGATATTTGAGCTAGCCCTGAAGAATAAGTAAGATTTCAATATTACAAAATTCGGTTTTCCAGGAGCACATAAACCGTGGTGCCAGAGAGGAATTATTAGGGCTTTCGTTATACATTTTCGGCCCTATAATGCACTTTATTAAATCAGTGTTTTGAAGACACGGCTCTTTTCTAATGATAAAGTCTGGCAGAATTTAAAAAGGAAGAGATAACCACATGATGGACTGTATTCTGTAATTTCGGACACTGTGTCCATTTCACCTGACAACCAATTCCAGCAAAAATGCCGTCTGTTGATGAGATTGCGCCCGGCCGTACCTTCTCACGGTCAGCGAGCGACTCACAGCTAATGTTTCTTCTTTTTTTTCCGCAAAGGCGAGAGCTGGTTGGGGTGGTAGAACCTCTGCCCCATGATGAAACATACTGTGACCCTGCATCTCTGTTCCACGTTGCTAATGATTACTCATTCATCCGGTAAGCGACAGTTTTCTTCTTACTGTTTAACTTACAGGGTCATGGACAGCCGTACTAACAATAAAGGAATAGGTATCTATGAAGCGATGGCTGTAATTTCTCTTTCCAGCTCCACCCACCTCCCCACTAAAAGCTCAAAATAGATGATAATTTAACTCAACATAATTGATTGGGTTAAAAAAAAAACGCGTGAGATCTTTTCTACACCATCAAGGAATTTATAGTATCCTTGGGAGAAAAACAAACAGGTATTTTCGTTTGTATTCTTGTTACTGGCAGAGTTCAGAGTGATTGTAATGAAGAGCGTTTTTAATGTGAAGTCACAAAATCTAGGTTCTTCATCCATGAGCGCCAGATATTTTTTTTCTCCATTAGCCCCAGGTCTTGAATTTGCTAAGCCCGTTTCTTTATTTGTAAAGAGGAAATAATAGCATTATTGACCTACTGTAAGGACTGATTGGCAGAATTTGTATGTAAGGGCTAGAAATCTATAAAATGCAATACAAATGTGAGCTGACATTTAACAAAATGGTACTGCGTTTTTATCAGCTGATACAGAAATGCAAGTAGATGATGAATCTATAGAGTTCATGTTTCAGGTTTTCTGGAGAAAGAGGTTTGATAGTATCTCTTTAGTTACGAGGGCCTCAGAATTTAAACATATGCCCTAATCGGTGACTCTCCTGTAGTAACTAAACAGGGGCCTGCCTTTTTGTTTCTCTCTTTTACAGTTATTACACAAGGACCATTTTTGAATTCCAGTTTCTAGAAGCCCTTTGTCGAATAGCTCAACACGAAGGTCCCCTGTACAAATGTGATATCGCAAATTCCACCGAAGCTGGGAAGAAGCTCCAGTAAGAAATGCTTCAAAATGTCAAACCTCTCCCGCTATTCCAAATTACTCATTTCCATGCCTAGGTGTAAATTTGATTTCTCTGTTCTAAAAAGAAAAATTTTGTCCTCGAAATGTCCTCATCTATCAATTAAATGTTTATTTTTGTGATCACACAAGGACCTAGATCATGTGATGGCTGGACAGGCCACTTCCTTTCTCCATGTCATAACTATGGGGTTCCCTTTGTAGTAATTGGAAGGGAGGAGAAATTGAAGGATAAATACATCCGTTAACGCACCTTATTTTCTCATCTGCCAGGAGCAAACGTAGCCAAGCCAAAGAGTAGAAACCGTAGATCATACATGTAAATACATGAACATCTGGAATCCCTGAAAAGACCCTGAACCCACCTTCCCCTTTTTTTCATGTAGCCAAATGCTGAGCCTTGGAAAATCAAAACCCTGGACCTTAGCATTGGAAAGCATCGCAGGAACAAAGAATATGGATGTAAGACCACTGCTCAACTACTTCGAGCCCTTGTTTACCTGGCTGAAAGAAAAGAACAGAAATTCCTTCGTGGGATGGAGCACCGACTGGAGTCCATGTGGGTTCCCCAAGCTGATACATTTCGAATAGCTCCTTTTCTGCTTCTCCGAGTCTTCTCTGGCCCCAGTCTCACGGGGCTGTGACACAGTCCCTCTGTGTAGACCCTGCTTCTGACTGTGCTATGGTGGCAACTGCCATTCGATTGAGGAGGAAACACAATACTTCTTGAGTACCTACTACGTACCCGTGAAAACTACTCTTTCTCATCTGCTTTGTTAGCTCTATATTTAAAATAAAAGACTATATCAGTCCTCGGCCCACTGTACTCAAATCCTGCTCTTAAAAGACAGATAAAACAATCTTCATGCTCTTACCTTTTCTTTCTGGCAGTTACCTTCAAATTTCTACACAATTTATTTACATTATTATTTCTTTATTGGTCAGTTTTAGACATGCACTTTGGCCTATTCTTCCAGCTCCCTTTCTTATTCTCCCAGTAAACCTTTATAATGACTCTTAGTAAAGAAATGATCAATGTTTACATCATTACATCTGCAGAGCTGAGTAATATACTATTTTATGTCCTTTCTTACATGGCTTTTTGTTTGTCCTGGAGTTTCTACTGCCTCATTTATTTTTGCATGCCTAATTTGTTATCTACGTTGCATTAATTTTTTTCCAACTATTTCTATTTCCTAGACTTTCCTCTTAGAGTCTTACATGCTCCCATCTCAGTCTGGACTACAGTTTTCATCCAGAGTCATTCCTTTGATGATTCCTGCGTTGAATCCAGGGCTTCCTGGATTCCATGTCTTCCTTCCTGAATTAACTCGTTTGCTGCAGCATGGCGTTCAAGTGATTTTCTAAGCAAGAGTGTGTGGGAAAGGAGGATTAACTGTTCTCCAAAGCAGCTTTAATGTACCTTGACTTGCATTCCCCTCGTTTTGAGTCCAGTGTCTTCTTTCCGCCCCTGGCTGTATCTGAATCCCACGCCTCTCTAGGATTCTCTGGGAACTTTGAGGTCTGTGCCGCCTCTGTGTACATAGTAGGCGATGGCTGCCTGACCCTTGAGAAAGCTCTTACCACTCCTCCATGACTTCTCATTTTCCAAAAGTATGTTTATAACTTTTTAAAAATTCCTTTACTATCATTTTAGTGGGTCCTTGGGAGGGGGCGGAAATAAACACACAGGGTCAGTCTGTCATCTGTAACAACAGTGTGTGATTTCTCTTTAATCAGATTCCGGCCAAAGCATTAAAGTGAGGATAAGCTTAAAAGCAGCTCTTGGAGAAAAAGCCGTGAGTATTCTGGACAGTGTGTCCATGACTTTAGTGCACTCCCTTAACTAGGACACAGTAAGTCCAGTCCAGTGTCGTCTAAGAGATGAGGGGCCCCATGATTCTCTTAAGAACCACGAGCCCCAGATTCTGGCCTTTGGCGCCCCCCACCCCACTCCCACCAGTAACACATTCCTTATTGAATTGGCTGTGTCTACTTTTTCTTTGTTACCTTGAAGATGTTGGATAAAGATCAATGAGAAAACATCCAATCTTAAATACCAAATACCCACCCTTCCAACTCACTCTTATCACCATTACTTGTATTCAAGGAAGAGAACATGGTTGTATTTTGAGAAGTTGTTTGTTTTTAGAAGTAGTGTAGGAAGCTTTGCTTTGCTTTGTTTTAGTCAATCATCTACATCCTGGAAGCTTGTTAAAAATGAAGAATCTTAGGCCTCAGCCTTGGAGCCAGCTTAACCAGAATCTGCATTTTAACAAACCCCTGGGTCATTTGTATACATAATAAAGACTAGGATGCTCTGCTTTAGAACACTGTGTCTCAAACCTGAATGTACACTGGAGTCATATGTTTTCAAAATATTAATGTTTGAGTCCCTCTCCCAGAGAGTCTGACTTAATTGCCCTGGGGCGTGGCATCAAGAGTTTGGGCATCAGAGTTTTGAAAGCTTCCCAAGTGATTTTAATTACAGCAAAGTTCGAGAAATGATGTAGAGATGCATTTCAGGATAACTAAATATTTTACAGAAAATCACATTACCTACACTAAATGTGAATTACTTTAGTCAGTTAATGCTTTCTCCTAAACACCTGTTTCAGGTTATCCAGTCTGAAGAAGTAGTGGCTTTGGCTGGGAAAGAGGAGAGGGGTTGTCCCAGGCAGATGGGGAGCAAAGGCCTGGATGGGGGCATGGCACCCTGAAGGCTTTGCAGGATTGGAGGACAGTCTGGGACTATTGGATCAAACAGTCCAAGGTGCTATAGTAAATTGTTCTTTGCACTGGATAAATCCAAAGATTGCATTTCTATCCCCTTAGTTTTTCTGGGAACGTAAATTTTGTCCACGGCTCCAGAGTCGTTGTAGTACAATTTTCATGGATAAGCCATCTGAATATCAATAACATAGTAGGAATAAAAAAATGAACATTTAAGAAAGAAAGAATAAAAATGGAGGTGCATCACTTCCCAAACCCTGTAAATTCAACTTCCTGTTTCTTAACAGCCACTGAATGTATACGGGATTATTTCTCTTTCTGTTATATTTTTATCAGCTTTCCCTTGGTCTAATAAATTTTCATCACTTTAAAGTATCCAGCAGATCAGATTCCTTTCAATTATATATATATTTTTCTCGACATTTGTTCCACGTGCTCTTTCCATGCATTGAGGGATTGGTAAATAGTCTTCAGAGGATTCGATGGTGCAACACTCTGAGGCTGATTCACTGAGCAAAAGGCCCCTTTGATGAGATGAGAACCATACGCCTCTAGCGCAGCTACTACACATCAGAGCCAGAATGTCTGTCCGGGTCGAGCTATATCTCATGGCAAAGTCCAACTGGATCCTTTGAGAACTGAACCTTTATTTTTTTTAATATAGGAATAGCAACCAGAATATTATTAGTATTAGTATTAATAATATTATTATTACTATCAAGGCAACTTTTTCCAAAGCCCGAATGATATCAGGCTGAAGTTAATGTGACAATTCTTTTGTGAAATCTCATTGTTTTTCCTCAAAGGAAAAGGACAGGTGCAAAATTTGTGCCATTCGCTGATTTCTACTGCCAGCTACTGGAGGAAAGAGTGAATTCTTTTTTTTTTTTTTTCTTTTAACAAGTTTTTCATAGACTATACAAATACACTATGCGAACTGTGCAAACATGCAAGCCATTTGGTTAGCCCTGAAAAACAACAACAAATTACCTTGTTTCCAAAGAGTTATTTTTCCCTTTGAATCTCAAGTTTCTTTATCTTTTACACATATCTGAGAACTTACTATAAAAATACTAAAAGCTCAGCATATTTGTCTACAATATATGGACATTTTAACCCAAACGCACAACTTGCAATTCTCACATCTATAAACCTGCCCTCAGAGTGTGTATTTCAGCTTACATCAAACTAAAGTCAAAGAATCAGCGAACCCAGTGGTCCTTAAAGCATGGTTGCCCGACTAGCAGCGGCATTAGTACGGCCTGGGAGCTTGTTAGAGATGCATGTTTTTGGGTCTCATCCCAGACCTTCTGAATTAGAAACTCTGAGGGTGGGACCCAGTATTCATGAACTTAACAAGGCCTCTAGGTGATATTTGATAGGCACTCCAGCTGGAGGACCATGACTTAATCAATAGCGAGAATCTTAGAAAATTTAAAAATAATGTTTCTAGATGATCAGATTTTGCATGTATCCTGTGATTCCTACTGAGCAGTGTTTTTCTTTTGAATTTGCAGTATGAATGGAATGACAATGAAATGTACTTGTTCAAGTCATCTATTGCCTATAGCCTGAGAGAGTACTTTTTGAAAGTCAAAAACCTGACAATTCCTTTTGGGTGAGTTGATTTTGTTGTGCTCAGTAGTTATTTCAACCAGAACTTCCCTCGTTCTTGAGTCTGAAAGGTATTAAGCTCAACCTTTCAAATTAAGAAAAACCTCCTAATAACTTTTAAACTTCTTTGATATCCTGGAACTTGGGCCACTCTATTTTGGGGCGATTGTGACTTATAGGACTTGGAGATTGCAAAAGCATTGTTCTTATTAAATGCCGGTCTCCTTTCCTATTCCTTCCTGTCTCCTTCCCTACTCGCCTCTCTATTCTTTTCCTCTTCCCTTCCCTCCTCTAAATGCTGTCATCCACCCTCAGCACTGAAAGAAAAAGGCAGACACCTTTGCTTGTATTCTACTGTATGCGTTTTGTGTGTGTGTGTGTGTGTGTGTGTGTGTGTTACAGACAATCAACAAACTATATAAGTGAAATATAGTAGAATTAGATGGTTATAAGTGCTGCAGCGAGAAATACAACAGGAAAAAGGCTAAGGAGTGCTGGTGCATGTGTGTATGAGTGAATACAGAGTTCAATTTTAATTGAAATGGTCAGAAAAAGCCTCGTTAATATTTGAGCAAATAGTTGAAACAAGGGAGAGAGCCAGTAATACAGACAATGGGGGGACATGTTTCAGTTAGGGAAAGGAGCAGGTGGAGAGATCCTTGAGGCATGAATATGCTTCACCTGTCGAAGGAACAGTAAGAAGGCCGATGTGGCTGGAGCAGAGTGAGCTAGCAGAAGACAAGTAGGAGGTACTGTGGGCAGGGCAGGCCTGGAGCCTGCGGGTGGGAAGGCGAGAAGAAAGTTCATGTGGGTCTCACAAGCCATTCTAAGGACTTTGGCTTTTATTTTGAGCGAGAGGGGCTTTGAGCTACATGATCTGCCTCAGGTTTGGCTAGGATCACTCTGGCAACGGTGAGAGCACAGTCTCGTCACACTGCCTGTAAACCCCACTCCTTACCCTCGCCGTGGGTGCAACATGACACTCTTTCGTTGGTGGAGTAGGGTCGGAGGATGTAAACGCGCCACTTCTGTCCATGTCACTAAGCCACCGCTACCATGTTGTTTGTCACAATCCTGGGACACCAATGATTCCTCCGGTGCTTTCGGTTGGAAATTTTTCTAGCATTGAAAAAAAAAAATGTTCTTGTGTGGGAGCGGAACAAATAGTGCCAAGACTTGGTATCACAACTTATGGAGTCGAATTCACGTGCTTTGGGCAGTGCTACGTTTTTTTGGTTTTGTTTTGGACAATCACATCCTTCCGTTGTTTGGCCTGCCCCGCATCTCTCTACTTAACCCTGTGATCGACCCTCAGTCTCATTGTCGCCAGAGGAAGTCTTCATTCTCCTAAGTGTGTCTTCTGGGATACAATAAAAGACGCTTCTTTCGTTTCCCCACAGGGAGGAAGATGTGTGGGTGAGTGACCTGAAACCAAGAATCTCCTTCAACTTCTTTGTCACTTCCCCTCAAAATGTGTCTGAGTTCATTCCTAGAACCGAAGTTGAAGGAGCCATCAGGTGATATTTTGCTTTTGAACTACATAAGATGGAAGGGGGTTAACCGATACAACACGAACTAACGTTGAGTGTGCTCCTACTGTGTGCCGGGCGCTGGTCTGAGTCATTTACATGTTTTACCTCATTGTAAAAACTTGGGTTTTAATTCCAGGAGAACCTCATAGCAAGGAAATTGTCTCGATTTAGGTCCCTCCAGATACAGGGCCTTAGGCAAGGACCGGGTTGTAAGTAGTTTATTTGGGAGGTGATCACAAGAAGCGCTGACGGGAGACGGAGAATGGGAGGCGGATAATAAGTGATATATTAGCGAGCGAATTACCACTGTGAACAACTAGAGCTCCGTTCTGCTGGGGAATTCTGGGAGACTGTAGAACATGCACCCAAATTGCCCCAGAGGAGCTGGGGTATTTATTCATCACCTCCCATCAGTCATTGGCTGAGAACTGCTTGCAGGTGATGCGAATTCCCCTGCATTTCTGGCTTGCAGGCGGGGCGGCACCTTATGGCCTGAGAATGCTCTCGGGCAAAGGCAAAAGGTACTGGCTGAGGAAAGTCTGGCCAGCACTCATGGAAAATGGTTTAAGTGCAGAAGGGACTTGGACAGGTATTGCCGTCATATGCTATGGGGACTTGGATGTAGCATTGATTTAAGTAAGCAAAGTCTGAAACCAAGTAGGCCGGAATAGGTTTCTTGAGACGTCAGTCAGCCTCCGCACGAGGAGAGGGACTCGCTGTGGGCAGGAAGGGTTTAGAAGGGACAGCTCACTTGGTTCGTCTCAGCTGCTTCTCAAAACAGCAAAAGCGAAGCATGGATGGATGGAGATGGTTTCCCTTAAATTAAAAAGCTTAAGATACCTACCGCTACGGGGACGCTCACTAGGTGGCCCTCGTGAGCTGCTGTTCATATCTGGAGGCAGAACTGAGACCCGCTGGGCAGTGCGTTCGCCTGGGAAATCTACGTTGGGGTGCGTGACCCAACCATGCCCAGAGACTCGCTGACTGCCTCCAAATGACTTGTTCTGTTTTGGGGGAAAAGTCCCAGCTGAGATCACCACGAAAGAGCCCAGCCCTCCTGCAAACTGCAGGGGACCTCAAACTTCCTGTTTCCAGAATGACTTGAGATACTTTCAGGCCGAGGTTGCCAACGGTTGCATGACTAATTCTGCTTTGACCTCTTTCCCTCCCTGGGTGGGCTCTGACCTCCTCATCTGGTAGGAGGATAGGATGCCGGATACTTCGGGTTTCGATCCTGAATATTCTCCATTTCACCGTTATTTTGCTTTGTTTGAAAAATAATCTTCATCTTTTTTTTGTTGTTGTTTTTACCTATAAAATTCAGCTATGTCCCATCCCCAGTGCTGCCTCCTAATGCCAATATCTTGTATTTGGAAAATACAACTGGGTATAGGAACGGATTGATTTATAGAAGAGTATCCGATTGCCCTTTTCCATTATTCGATATAAAGTTATTGTAGAAATACTCTGACGGAAGAGAAGTCCTCTGCCTTTGCAACACGATAGTCACAAATGAACAAATGCCAGCCATTGGCGTGTTTCCATACTTGCAACCAATTTTCCAACGAAGCTCTCCCCAAACCTAATCCACGTTGCAAGATACGAAAGGTGCATAATTGTCAAAAATCATCTCTTTCACTGGACCTGCTCATCTACTTTGATTTCATTGCTCTTTAAGGTGTACATTCTTAGGATAAGCCCTGTAAAATCCTTTCAGGAACAATAATATAAGGAGTAAATCATTCTGCGCCACTTTATTTTGCCTAAGTGTTTTGCTTTTGGGAATAGGATGTCCCGGAGCCGTATCAATGACGCTTTCCGCCTGGATGACGACACCCTGGAGTTTCTGGGTATTGAGCCAACACTGGGAACCCCTTACCAGCCACCTGTCACCATATGGCTGATTGTTTTTGGTGTCGTGATGGGACTGGTGGTGGTTGGTATTGTCCTGCTCATCTTTGTCGGGATCAGAGACCGAAGGAAGTAAGTGACCCTTTCTAGACTCATCGATCCTGAAACAGAAAGGTTTAGGGAAAGCTAAGTGGAAAATTTGCAGTTAAGTGGCAGGTTGTACAGGACAATTACTTTTTCGGACAATTTTGTTACCAAATATTTCTGATGTATCCCCTAGAAATTCACCAGATTTTATCAGCACTTCACCTTCCTAGCAAGTCCTACCTCACGGAATTTACTAGCATGCCCAGGGACACTCCATCCTGGCCACGGCATCATGTCCCCACTGCCAAGAGGCACTGCAAACTCAGCAGTGGGTGGGCTCAGGGATTGATTATGGGTTTGAACTATAAAACATTTAAGAATGAGCTCAGAGATTTGCTCTGAACTGCTACTCTTTAATCATCTTTACTCCTCTATTAGTCCATGGGTCAGGCACCCTCTAATCTGTTCTTGAGTTGAAGATCCAAGTTCATTGAGGATTTAGAGCACTGGAGACCTAGTTTATAGTCTTGCTCTACCACTAGATTTTTTTTCCTGATCGCGAGAAATCATCTACTTTTGTTGGCTTATGTAATTATGGTTAATAATATGTTAGAGCACCTAAAAACGCTGCACACTTGAGGTTGTTTAAACATGTTCTTGATGGAATTTGTACAGGCACCCGTCGATTTTGCTCAATTTTCTTCACTATAGAGATTTTTAGTTTCCCAAAGTGTCTTCATTTAAAAAAACTAGATATCAAATAGAATACATGCATATGGTTAAAAATTTAAAAACACAGAAGGATATTTGGTGTCTCCAAGTTCCCTTCCCAAAGCCAACTAAAATGATCGGTTTCCAGAAGGCCTATTGAATTAGAATCATTTTAGTAAGACCCTCCACCCCCAGCCCCCGTCATGTGTATAGTTTGAGAAGCACTCTTCTACAGACTAAAATTTTGCACATGAGATACTATTCCAAAGTTAATTTATTAAACAAATTTTTTGGGACACCTCTGTCATTTCACACACTGCTAACAGAAGGTACACAAAAAAACAAGACCGACTACCATGATCAGTACTTTCATACATTAATGATCTCAACAAGCCTATGATGTAAATATGTAATTACCTTCATGCATATGTAAACCTGAGATTCAGAGAGGCCAAGTAACTATCTCGAGTTTACACAGCTAATGAGCAACAGATTGGGATATACACCCAGTTTCCAAAGCTGTTAGCTGTACTACAAAGCTGTGCTACCCCGATCTTTATACTTTGGAAGTTGATTTTAGTAGGGACGCTCTTTGAAATGAGGCTATTGGCTAAACGACCAGTGAGTTTTTAAAAATAATAGTAACGGTTGATATTTACTGAGGATTATATGTCAGGTCCCGTGAGTGCTCAGCAAGTATTATTTCATTGACTCCAAATAATTGCCATCATTTTCTGAATAGGCCAACTGAGGCACAGAAGTCCCCTCTCCCTGATTCCAGGGCTCAGATTCTAACCAGTTTCTTATGCTCTACCAACCATTGTGACAATGGTTGTGAACCCAGTGCACTGCAGGTGTTTATGGTCCATTAAGAAGGGATTGATATGCAAATGTACACCGGTAATTAGATGCTGAGATGTGAAAAATGCCTGGACCCAGTGGAGTCCAAGGGAGGAAGTGTCATTCTAGCATCACTTTATTAAGGTGACTTCACTTTATTTTTAACAGGAAAAATCAAGAAAGAAGCGAAGAAAATCCTTATTCTTCCGTGGATTTGAGTAAAGGAGAAAATAATGCAGGATTCCAAAATAACGATGATGTTCAGACTTCATTTTAGAAAAATCTATTTCATTTCCCCTTGAGGTGGTTTTATTCCATGTGTGTGTTCATTTCACATTACAGAAAATATGAGATTATAAAAATATCATTAAATATTAGAACCATGGCTCTGTTCAGGGAAATCGTCCAAGAAGACATGCCGAGGAGAGGGCCTCTTCACTTGCATTATTTTAGGGTTTATTTCTGCCTCAACATTTGACTTCTGTTTCCTAAAAGAGAGATTTATCTTTGAGAATAATAGAGAAAGTACATCTTTGGCTTCCCCAGCTCTTCAGGGGCTATGGAAATGGAAATGTCTGCTGTGTTAGTGGAGTTGGGGGAAAAAAAGGATATCAGGCAGAAGTAAGTGTAAGAGCCTTGTATGGAATCTGTGTGGATGGCTTTTAAGGACAGCGCACACAAACCGATAGAGCTGTGCGGGTCGAAAATGACACACACTGTTCACTTTATTTTAATTCAAGTATAAAGGATGACACATCCTCTTCACATCAGTGTAATCTAAGTACTATAGTCATTTGCCCAGTCATGATTGGACTGGACCCGTGCCTTCCTCAAGGGGACAAATTTAAAGAAGAGAGAAGAATCCGGAGAATGTAGGGAGAGTTGCCTTCTCACTTCCAACCTCCATCCTCATCTCCCTGACAAGGTTAAAGTAGCCCTGGGGCCTCCATGGCCCGGCCGCCTCTCCCCACATCTGATAGAAACTCACTTCCATTCTTCTCTGTGGAGTGAGTGGAAATCCCAACTGAATGTTACCCTCTTTTGTATTCACCCACAACACCTATGTAGTGCTGAGCACAAAACAGACACTTAATAAATACTAGATTTGCACACTTCTGTGGTCTCACGGGCATTTATGTGCTAGAGTCTCTGTGGGTTCTGTCTCCTCACTTCCAGCTAGGTCACTGTTTCACTGCCTGGGACCCTTGACCTCTCAAATGTCTTGGAACGTATCCTAATTTCTTAAACAGCTTTGCTTTATAAAGCAATTATAAAATGAGCTTAAAAAGAGTTGTATTAAGATGACATACACCCTCAGGTTAGGAACGAAGCCCGATGCTGCTTTTCTGTATCTCAGATCCCCCAGCCCAGTTCTGAGCACAGCATCCACTCTGTAGATTAAATAGATTAAAATATCCGAATCTGTCAACTCACTCTGTGTGGTGACCAGCATCATGTTAGATAATTTTATTCTTAAATTCTCTAGAGATAATGGTGATGGTGGATCAGTTAGCCAAGTCAGAGGAGGATAAAGTTTTAAAACAATAAGTGCCAGATATCACCACTAAATACAGTTAAACAGCATTTTAAAAATTATTAAGCGTGTTTTATTTTTTTTAGGCAAGGCAACCCTTGGTTGACTTCACAGATTGCAAGGGCCTTGTCAGCTTACAAATCCCTTATTTTATTTTTATTTCTTACACCTAGAGCACCTGGTCTTCCTAGGTGGTCTCCCATCCAAGTACTAACCAGGCCTGACCCTGCTTAGCTTCCAAGATCAGGCAGGATCGGGCTTGTTCAGGGCAGCATGGCTATAGACTTGACTTGAATTTTAGAGCCAGGCTTCTAAGCAGGCTTTGGCCTCTTTTCATACTAGACAATTCTGTATTGTTTGAATTTTTGCAATAAGCATGTATTACTTTAATCCTAAAGAAGATTATTTTTAGAAGATCAAATACGTAAAAATAAGAAAACGACCTTCAAGAGGAGATTGGGAGTTTCACAGTCTGTGCACAGTCCCTGGTGGACAAAATTGGGGAGTATAGCAAAGGCTGGCAACCCCCCCACCCCTGCCACCCCTGCCACGGGACTGTGGCCCACTGAGGAGGTGGGGCTGTGTGCTTTCTTTCCCCTTGGGTAGGAAAGAACCTGGCACATGGTTCATGTTAATAAATGCTTGCTAAATGTGTAAATGCCCTAGTGGTTATTATACAAGTTCCATTTCATTGTAAGTTGAGATTTGCCTTGGTTAAAAAAAAAAAGAGAGAGAGAGACTATTATAAGTCAATTCTGCTGAAAAGAATCATTTAAATGTCAGGAAACAAAAAACTAAGAGAGATCATTCAAAATAGCTGGGGGATGAGGGGAAGAGAAAGGCTAAGAATGTCTGTAAAGGGGGACTATTAACTTACAGCAAGAAAGTAGTAGCGGGGCTTCATTAAGGTATCTTTTCATTGCGATAGTGCCCCCCACGTAACCTCTCCCTTCTTGACTTTATAGAAATGACAATGAGGGAGTCCAAAAAAGATGAAAACCTGTGGGTTCAGCAGCAGGCCACGAAGGAGGGCATTCCCAGGAAGAGTTTTAAAGCTAAAGTGCCTTTTAGTAATAGCCATGAGAAGCTAAACACACACTTCTGCACCTTTGTGTTGAGATAGAAGACTGATATAGAAATTTCAGTTATCAAACTAGTCAGAAGCCCCATAGCCCAAATTCAAGATTTAAAATGACTTGAAAGCAATGATTTAATTCCAGATATAAGATCATGGTTACACTCGAATCAAGATTGGTAATGGTTAAGGATAAGGAAAAAGGCACTAAGTTTTACCTTCGCATCTTTTAAAATTTGCTCTATGTGAAACATAGCTAATATATTATGGAATAATATTTGTGAACTTTAGTTTTTATGTACGTGATGACATAAAGAGTCATTGTTCTAATCTGGATATCAGGTGAGAATTCTGTCATTTGGATTGAATCAGGGGTCACCTGACAAAGCCCATCACATTATGAGGTTTTTCTGGGAAACCTCTACTGACCGCATAAGGACATTTGGGTGCCTGTTAAGAATATAAATTCTCAGGCTGCACTCAGACCTGCTCTACGAGTGTCTCTGTGGGTTTAATAAACTCTCCATTTGATTCTCATGCATGCTAAAGATTGAGGATATTGAAACATAAAGGCAAATGTCCACATTTCTGTACTTGTTAATAACATATTTAATTATGAGAGTGATGATATAAAGAACAAATATCCAACAAATGAATTTTCAATTCTGTTCCATCTTTACACACGGTACACACCGTCTTTATGTTGCAATCAGAAAATGTGCTTCTGCTATAGACTGGGAAGTATATTATTAAGAGCAGCATAAAAAGAACTAGTAATTTGACCTATATTTCAAGGAAACCTTCTATTTCCTATCTTGTTCATTTCTAGATAATATAACAGGCAAACAGCACACAGAATGTCATTAAGAACTAGCTAGATTACATCACCTGGGCCTTGCTACTTTTCTTCAAAAGAGCGAAGATGTTAGTCAACATTTATAATTCATTCTCATCAGATCTAATTTCTTCTTCAAGGCTTGTCTTTTTCCCGAAGTGGTTCAATAGACGATAAGAGTTGCTGAAATGTGGGACGCTTTTCTGGAAGCTAAATTAAAACAACGACAACAACAAACCAATGGTTTAGTTTATGAAGGTTGTGATTAAAGATAAAATATATAAAATCTTTATGCCTCAGTCCTAAAGCTGGCAACTTTAAAAATGTGGAAACACCACAGACATTTCCACTAAAGAGAAAATAATTGCAGCCCTAGGAATTGAAAAAGTATCTTTAGTGGCCTAAGATATGATTGTATATCTGGAAGAATGAAGACGGTCAATGGTAAAACCAACCCAAATAATTAAAGGAATTCACCAGGAGAGCAGTATATAAAATTAATATGCAAAATCAGTAGCCTTCATATATATGTACAATAATGAATTAGAAGATATAATGGAAGAGAAAACCCCATTCTCAGCAACAACACCAAAATAAAATATTTACAAAAACATATCCCCAAATGAGGAAAACTTTAAAACACTGTTGAAACATATAAATTAAACTCGAATGCATAGAAAAACATTGCTTGTTCTCGAATAGGACAAATCATAAAGATGTCAAATTTCCCAAGTTAAAACATAAAATAGATACAATCACTTTATAAAGTGATTTTTAAAATCGAGGCGAGAGGAACAAAAACCTGATAGAAGAAAGGGGCAAAATAAGACGCATAATTCTCAGAAAGATATACAAATATCCTTAAAAATATAGCTCTCTCATAATGAAAGAGGGGCACATGAAAGCTGCCCTAAATGCCATTTCTTATCTAGCAGACTGGCAGAAATTCAGAAGTTTGACAATGGTCTGTGTAGTGAGAATGGGGGCAGGGGGGAATAGGCTCTTTGCTAGAGGGTCAACACCTGCGGAGAGAAATTTGCTATTTTTTTGGTAAGAAACACACGCATATACTCACATACTTATTTTTGTGCAAAGAAGTATGAGAAAGATAAATTGGAATGTTTTTTTCAGAAGTCGCAAAATAAATTATATAAAACGGGGAGCCTAAGATGTACAAAATGCTCACTCTGTGCAGAACCTTCATCGGGATTGTGCAAATCCTTCTCAATGGATTCTGTCACAATTCACACACTTTTATGGATCAGCTGTGGGAAGGAGGCAGTTTCTTCCTGTCAGGACCCCTGTCCAGCAGATGGTATCGTCCTAGGCCCAGGCGCTAGAGCAAGGAGGGCTGGGGAGGCCCGGGCTTCACCACAAAAGCCCTTGTCTGCCCTTCTCCGTCTGACAGGTGACGGCAAGAAGTCCTGTACTTGTCTATGTTTCTCTTGCATGTGTATAATTTATAAACTGCTTGGTGTTTTCAGCGTGTGTGTGTGTGTGTGTGTATGTGTGTGTGTGTGTGTGTGTGTAAAGACTGCGTTTGGCAAGGGCAAATCAATCCCTTGCAATTTCAGCTCTATGTCTAACCCAAAAGAGACTCTTATTCTCTACCCACATGCTTTTACTCAACATTTTGGAGGCGTAGGAAGAGAGGATGGAATCGGGTCCATTATGTTTTCTCTACACGTGGTTATATATTCTCCATTACACATTTTCCACTAGGGTAGAGACCCCATAGTGTGGATAAGAACAGGGGCCCCGACACTAGTCGGTCTGCCTCGTACTAGCTATGTGACCTTGGACAAGTCACTTATCCTCTCTGGGTCTCTGTTTCTTTTGTTCGTTTTAGTTATGATAATACTACCCAGCTCATAGTATGTTTCTTGATGAATCAATGAGTTAATATTTATGAAGTTCTTAGAACAGTGCTAAACGTAAGTTGTTAAATTGTTGGCACCAGCATTGCTTGTTTTAGATTACAAACAGTTGAGCGCAGAGGCCCGGGGCCATTTCTACCTGATCTATAGCAGGTGCCTCCCCTCAAAGAAGCATTGTCTGGCAGTAACGCGGCCACCAGTTTCCCCAGGTGGTGCACTTGCCTCGTGCCAGCAGCTGTACATGATCTGGTACACGGTGTCTGACGCCAGTTGGGGCCGGTAGAGCCTGTGGCCCTGGGAGACCTTCACGACCACCTGGGAGTTATCGTACAAGTCATAGGGCTGCTTCCCCAGGCTGAACACTTCCCACATGAGGATCCCTGCAGCACACGGAGGGGCGGCCAGCAGACGCCAGGGAAAGAAAGGGGACGTCAGAAGGTACAGAATTTGATGAATGAGCATCACACACATGACAGGTCGGGAAGGCTACGGGTCAGAGCGAGGGCACCTGGGGAAATGAGTCCTAGCAGAAGGGACAGAGTGTGGAGAGTGGGTCTGCGCCATCTCCTCGGATGCCTAGGGCCTCTCTTCCATGTTTCCTGAGACCCAGACACCCATTCTTGCTGGTAAACGGGTAAATGGCAAGGGCAGTTGCAGAGGGAGCTACTTGGGGCCCAGACCCTCAGGCCACTTCAGAGAAGTGGCTGGGGCCTCGGTCAACCCACGAACTACCCGGCTCCAGCCCTCAGGAGCGACTGACTGAAGCCCTCACTCTCCCCTTCCCTCTGCCTTGGCTGTTGTGTGCAACCATTTCATTGCACGATCAGATTATCTTTCAATGAATATTTAAAGATAAAATCATTGACAGCATTGCTCCTTTTCTTATCAGCACAGTGGGTCATAATATTTTGGGGGTCAGGTATCCTTTTGAGAATCTGATGAAAGCCATTGGCTCTTTTTCGGGAAAATGAACACACAGCATTTTGGCGTTTGATTTCTGGCTGTCCACTGTCCTCCATCCGGGGCATCGTGGACTCCAGGTTAAGAAACTGCGTTCTGGTCATAGTGGTCAAGAGACGGGCATTTTGGGTCAGTTAGATGTGGCCTTTGAGGCCCCCTTCATCCACTGGGGCAAGTTTCTTATCCTTCTCAGTCAGGGTCCGTGTCTCTAACATGAAGATATTTGCACATCATAGAGTTGTTGTGAGGATTAAACAGGATAAAACACTCAGAGCACTTAAAAGAGCACCGGGCATTTTAACTGCTCTCTAAACAGCGGCCATTTTGCTGTCATACTGGCCAAGCAAGAGAATTTCAACACTTAGTCAGCTTCGAAAACTTGGAATATGTAACAAAGAAGAAGTTTGTTCTGGAATCATAACTGAAGTACTACCTTCAACTTCTTTGACATTTAGAGCTACAGATTTTATGAACAATGTTCACAGGAAGATAATATTACAAGTTGTCGTGGCTGTATTTTAAAAAGAAACCGAACATCCTAAAACAACCATTCGAAAGTGTCACAGCTCTGTCTTTGGAAGGCTATTCACTTATCTCGAGAATAATTTCATTGCTTAAATTATCTGTGCAGCTCCTCTTTGAGAATTACTTTGCAGAGGCCCTGGTTCATTTTGAATATACTTATTGGGACACATTATTTAAGAATGGATTTAGTTTTTGGAAACAGCCAGAAAATAACAGGAGCCAAGTTCTGGTGCCTAAGATAAGTAATCAAGCTACGTAAAGTAATTTTTAGCTCAATCACAAGGTGTGACTATTGAGTAGGCATGCCGATTATTTAAAATAGCTTTCATAAGTTTCATATCAATTGAAATGAAATTGAAACTAACTTTGACATGGTAATCAGCACAAAATAACATCAAATATTCACCAAAATGCTATCGTTGTGGTTTTCCCTTTTTCTGTATTCATTGAATTATTTTTTTATAATGAACTATACCACTTTTACAAAAGGAATAATTATTTTAAAAAATCGTGTCATATAGAAAAATGTATGGCTAAATTTCGATTTTTTTAGGCAGTCTCATGAATTCATATAGAAAGTCAAATTATGCTTAAGAACCAAGACAAACATGAAATGGGTCTCAGCTGAATTTAATATATTCTATAACTACAATTTGGATCATTTAACCTGGGTTGACCTGACAGTGATTGTAAATAGGCTCGACATTCCTCACAGTGTAGAAAAAGATCAGAAAATCTACCAAGTCACAATTTAGAATCATTTCTGTTTCCTAATTATCTTTACTAAATTTCAATATAGATCTTTTAATAAAATAGAGGTCAGTGAACTTTTTTCTGTAAGGGGTCACATAGGAAGGCTTTTAGGTTTTTGGGGGTCATGTGGTATCTGTGACAAATATTGTGCTCTGCCGATGCTACGCAAAACCAGCCAAAAACGAGACAGAAAGGAATGGGCATGACCATGTAGCAGTAAAACTTGAGTTACAGAAATGGGCCACTAGATTTGGTCCTGGACCATGGTTTGCACACCTCTGATCTAAATGATGAATTTTAATGAGGGCACTAGTTGAAACTCGTATGGGCCAAAGAAAGTGCTGAGTCATGTTTGGTTTTGACAACAGGCATGCCTCTCAAAATTGGTCAATGCAGAAAAAAAAGTCATCATGGCTGCTATCATGCCAAAGGTCTATGACTCCCCTGTAAACCCTTCAACGTTTTGGATTTCGCACAAACTCAGTTTTAGTTCTTAATGACTCCTTCATAAAAACTGGTGAAAATCTTCAGTAGAAGAGCTTTTATGAGATTTTTATGAGAAGGTACTAGCAGGATGCAAATTATACAATATGTGGCAGACATCTGAACACTGACCCAAGAAAGGATCATCTCTTCTATCTCTTGCTCGTCACAGGCCATACAGGTAATTTTGTAAGCGCGCAGGGCTTTTGCTAAAAATGGATGTTGCTGCTCTTGTGGTTTCCTGTTGTGGAAGCCAGCTTGCAAAATGGGGCTGGGGCCTGTGTGGCCACATTCTTACCGAACGCCCATATGTCTGACTTGCTGCTGTATTTGAAGTAGTGAAACACCTCTGGGGCTGACCACTTGACCGGAAACTTTGTTCCTACTGAACTGACATACTGATCATCAAGAACATACCTGTGGGGGGAAACATCAACACAGACCTTAAGCTGCTTGGCTTGGCAGAATGGGAAGACCTCTGCTGGCCGCCATTGCCTCGTGGCAGTACAGGCTGATGAAGGACAGAGAGGCTTCCAGTCTCAGCCGAAGGCTTGGGCGTTCTGCATCTTTTGCTTCCTTTCAATGTATATGCTTAGCTAGAGGCTGCTTATGACTTGTAAGCTTTAAAAAATGATATCTAACTTTGAAAAATACCAAAATCTGAATGTAAACTGTTCAGTAGATAGAGAAAAACACGAAAATGTAAAAATAAAATCACTCAGAATCCCACCCCCAAAGACAGCCTATAATTCTACCACTCAAGATACATTTTGCCTTATACTTTCCAATCTTTTTTCTATATATAATTTGTACAAAATTGGGTTTCTGTCATACCGAGGTTTGCTTTTATTTTTCCTTTAATGGCATATCAAGAACATTTTCCCTATACGGTTACATTTTCTTCTGTAGCATCCTGTTTAATGGCTGAATTTCCACTTATGGATTAGCATAATTTGTTTAACCATGTAAATGGCTTCTAACCATCTGCTATTATAAACAACAGTGGACAACAATATCCTATGTAGATATCAAGACCATAAAAATATGTTCAAGGATATTCATTACACTCTTGTTTATAATAATGATTAAAATGGAAACAGTCTTAATATCCACATTTGGAGAAGTGATTAAATATAGTATGGTACATTAATACAATAGGTCAATAGGCAGTCATTTAAAAATGAGGTTATTCTATATTTACCAAAATGAAAAGATGCCCATGATATATGATTATGTGCAAAAGAATAGATTTATAATGCGATTCTATTTTTTTGGAAACAAACAGTAAATGTATTTGTGTTATGATTGAGTATACTTAGGAATAAGATGTGGAAAGACAATCAAATGTGTTAGCAGTAGGTACTCTTAGTGCTAAAATTGGGGTGAAGGGGTATGGGCCAGATTCTCCTTTTGACTTTGTACACCACTGCTATATTTCTTATAATAAACATATACTATGTATATAATGAATAGAGGGGAACCCCATATCTTTGCCCACAAAAACAAATAAATAATGACTCATAAATAGGAAAATGAAAGAGGAAAATAAGATAAGGAAATGAAAATTACGGAAACAAATTTTGAATACAATTTATAGGAAAACTTTACTTACTAAAATGTTAGAGATATTTAATGTAAAACATCAGAGAAAGCTGGTTTGGCAAATTATTTTTTGAAACATTAGTAATAGTAATAATAAATAACACCTTCCTAAGATCATATATAGCATACTTCCCTCCTCAGGCCTCCTCAGCTCCTCAGACATCATAAGACACCCAGAAACTACACTGTCTGGGGTCTGCTCACAGCTTAACCCTTCCTTCAAGTCATCAGGACCAAGTTAAGTCACAGACATCTGAATGATGTGACAGAGCTTTGTGACAAAAAGGGTGGGGTGCGTGGCCTCTAGGATCCCTTATTCAGAGCAAGACCCTGTGTCCCATTTTTCTAAAAGGACAAAGAACTCGAGTTATATCCTGGATGCCACCATAATAGTTAATATTCCAGCTTCGAGAACAAGGTGGGTGTAAGTTCTTCTATTCTGAGAACTTCTAATGTCAGTGCAGGTGACTCAGTATATGGTGGTTGGAGTGATGGCAAGTAGCACACAGCTAAAGGGACACCTTGCCAATATTGAGGGGTCCCAGAAAGGGGGAACTTCCGAATACTGAATTTTGGAGACTTAAAAAAACAGATCTATTTTCCTATGGTGTTTCGGGGCCACGTTTGCTAAATACAGAGCTGGCCTTGGTCAATTCTTTAGATCTCTTTGAAAAGGCATCATTCTTCTTCACAATTATATGAGTTTATGTTGAGTCAGCACAACTTCGTAGCTGTATTTTGTCTCAATGTCAGGGATACCTACTTGCCTCTAGAATAACTGCGGGCTTTTTGAGGGCAGGGCCTATCCCATTCATATCAATATCTTCCCCGAGACCTAGGCATTTAGTAGAAACTTGATAAATGATGAATGGAAAGGTGAGCATGTACATCTTCATTTCCTATGCAAAATCACGAAAATTGGCTTTGAGGTTTAAATAGTATGATGACTCAGAATCAGGAAATGGAACACCTTTTTAAAACTGTTATTGTAATCAAAACAGTTTCTCCTAATCATGAAGTGGTGATAGAACACCCACCAAGAGAATCTCAGAGTCTACCGTCGCCTTACTGGGTGACAAAGAAAAAACGTGACAATGAAAATTTTCCTAGTGTTAATGTTCTACCCATTTGCACATATATTAAGAAAAAACACAGAAAGGGCTAGAGGAGACTTGATTAAAAATATGTAAAATATTTATCCAAATAATCTGGCTGTAACATGTTATATTTAAATACTTGGGATCTTTCATGGAATTTATTTGTAAGTGTAGAAAATATTTATCAGGTGTTGAACTTAAAAGGACCCTGGACAATTTCCAAAGTACAATCTCATCTTACAGGTGAGGAAATGTGGTAGAATGTTTCCTAAGTTGTCATAAGTGGTAGTATGGAGGCGGGGATCCAGGTTTTCCAGTCCCCAGTTCAGAGTGTGTTCTATATACCCAAAAGGTCTTCACTTATGATGGCATTTAGGTGTGAATCGAAAGACCCCTCTCATTGGTTGCCCCTTTGGAACTGGCTTACCTTGTCATTCCAAAGTCAGATACTTTCACAGAGAGATCACTGTCTACCAAGCAGTTCCGAGCAGCCTTTGGAGAAAAAATCAAAATGACTAAGTAGTAAAAGTGACCGTGAATCTCTTGACATCAGAATCTGGCATTTTCCTTCTCCTCAGCAGAATTCTCAGCAAAATCTAAGATTGCCTATCAAAAGCCCAAACGTTGGAAAGTTTTTTTTTTCTTTGCAACTTTTCAAAATGAAAATGTGCTCCCATAAGTATTTTCACCCAGGCATCCATCCTTGTCAACACTAAAGTTATTACACGTTAAACATAAAAACTTAGTTCATCAATGAAAAGAGAAAAATCAATTCTAGGGGCTCCCTCTTTAGTGACAGGATACTGTTCAGTGACAGGTGCTCCAAAGGCATAAATGTGGCACCAGAGACTCAGAATGCACTTGCCTAGTGTGTGTGGAATGTTTGCTGTACAGCGCAAGAAAATCTCTAAAGATAAATATCAATACATACCAAGCAGAACACTTTCCCCTCCACTCTGACCCAAAGACATGAGTTTCATTTCTTTCTGGTTTTTGTTTGTTTCTTTTGTATTTTCAGTTATTGTATTGAATGACTGCTTTAGCACTGAGCCATTCCTGGAGTAAAGGTCAACTTGGGTTTAATTGTTCCAAGAAACACTAAATTGACCAAAGCCTTTTCTTTCCATCTCTTTTCCTTCGAACCACAATACAACTACATTAATCTTGATGCTTTTTAATATACATATTTTTTTTATCACTATAACTACATAATTTTTTTTTTCCCTTAGGAGAGGCAACCCTTGGTTGACCTCACAGATTGCAAGGACATTGTCAGCTTACAATCCCTTACTTTTTTATTTTTTTATGCCTACAGCACCTGGTCTTCCTAGGTGGTCTCCCATCCAAGTACTGACCAGGCCCGACCCTGCTTAGCTGCTAAGATCAGAAGGGATCAGGCTTGCTCTGGGTGGCATCGCTGTAGACTCACTGCAACTACATAAATCTTAATGGCTTCTTTTAGTCATTCTGTGTTTTCTGTACTTCAAGTATTTCATTTTGAAATTGTGATTTTTATCACAAAAGTGGCACGTGCTTAAGCAAGGCACAGGTGAGCAAAGTAAAAGTGAAGGTGGCCTCTTTGCCTTTCCTCCCAATCCATCACTAAAGGTAGAAACTGTGAGTTGGTTTCTATCTTTGAGCTGCCAATGGCTTTGCTTACCAAGTCTCGATGTATGAACTGGTGGCTCTCCAAGAAGGCCATGCCTTCACAAACATCATAGCACATTTCCAAAAGCTGGGAGGGTTCAAGTCCTCTTCCATGACTCTTCAGGTAATTAAGCAAGCAACCATTGGTTATATATTCAGTCACTATGTATATAGGGTATCTCTTTGAGCACACTCCATAGAATTTCACCAGCTTGGGATGGTTGAGTTTCCTGGGAACAACAGATTTTCAAAGTTCAGTATTAAATTTGCACACTCCATTTTCCAGACATCCTGAAAAAGAATCATGAGCAGATTCTTGTTCGTTTTAATATCCCCCTTTCTACTTGAACAGAGGAGAGAAAATGTTTTGGATCTATTCTGGAAGCATGAGCCTTTGGAGGTAAGAAATGCTTCTTCATGTTGGACATCAACAACTCCAGCAGAAATCTAGCAGTTGTGGGTGCTGTGTTCGACTTTCCCACAGAGACTCAGGGGAGCAATGATCTGGAGCCTTGGAAATCCCGTTGAGTCTCATGGCATCTTGAGAACTTCCAAGACTAGTTTGGAGGGAACTATAATCTAAGAGTACCCACTTCCATTTTAAAATATCTAACTTTCATATCTAAATATTTCATTCTAAAAAAACATCAGATCAGAATATAAAGAGTGTAGAGAAAATGGAAATGCCATGTTAGGAAAATGAGATTAAGCATGATTTTTCTTTCTTTCTTTTTTTTTAAACCCTCATTGTACATTATTGTTATTTTTCCAATAATATATTTAGAAAATAGTAACCACATGGTATAGCACTTCCGGTAGTCCATGATGGATGGACAGGCAGCTGTTACGATGTTCATCAGCTTATCATTACATAATATCTAGTCTTATTGATTTACAGGATGATTCCTTAATGTTCAGATGTGTAAAAGAGATCTAAATTTAACATGTCAACTTTTCAATTTTTTAATAATTGAGGACTTATTAAATACTTAGTTATTTTCTTTCTCCTTTGTTTAACCATGCAGGAATGCCTGCCTTATCGTGTTACTCAGGGCAATGAGCCCAGCTTCGCATCTATCAGCAACTGTAGGGACCTGCATTGCACTCAGCAGTGCTCTGTTCAGAGGGAAGGCTTGGAGTGGAACAAAGATCTATCACCCAACAAAAGCTGTTCCTTGAGCAAATTTTGTCCCTGACCATTGGGGCACTTGGTTGGGAACACCATATCAACTGGTACTCCCCACATAACAGGCCTCAGTTTGACTCTTCTATGTGGGATTTAACATTCCTCTTATGTTAGTTTGACCTCTTTCTTTATTACTAGGTGATTCGTTAATGACTTTTATGATTCTGTATGATTATAAGCCCCTGTATTAGTAAAAAAAATATATTCTAAAGTTTCACTAGGACACAGGGGTTACACTATGAGCCTAAGATTTTTCTGTCCTACAAAAGTTGGACATCAAGGGCTCCCTCCCTAGTTTTATGATAGTTCAATTGCCAAAAGCAGAATGGGCTACATACTTTGCAAGAACTGGCGCGAAGTGAAAATGCAGGAATTCTTGTTTAGGAATGATTAAGGATTTCAAGATGGTGATACCAGGGTGTTAAACCAAGTGTGGAGCCCTTATAAGTGTGGGGCCCCTCAAGGTTGTGTGGGTTGCACACATGTAAAGCCAGCCCTAGCCAAAGGCTTATAGTCACATAGTCCCTCTGCTTCAAACATTTCTGCAACTGTAGTAAGGATGTTCTGACTTTCCTGGTGCCTTTGGTCTTCGTAAAGGAGTGACTAAGGAAATGGACAGTGGAATGTCTGCCTGGCTCTGTATTTCTGTTCTGCCACTTTTACCAGCATGGTGACCATGAGCAGGTCATTTAACATTTCTGTGCTTCAGTTTCCAATAAAACAAAAGTAACAGTGGTACAGCAGCCCTCATAGGCTTCTTCTGAGGCTCAAATGTGTTAGTATTTATAAAGTGCTCAGAGAGGTGAGTGTAAACACAATGTAAATGTTTAAGTAAAATTTATAAAAGGCTTATTACTCTGTAGCAGGCTAGAATTTGTGATTTCAACTATCTTTGACCGAAGTCCTGCTATAACATTGTTTTGCATACCATGTCGATTGGTACCCTAAAAGTAGGGTGACCAGCTGCCTCAGTTTGCCTGAGACTGCAGGGTTTCCTGGGACACAGGACTCTTAGCACTAAACCCAGGAAAGTCCCAGGCAAACCTGATGGTCGGTCACCCTTCAAAATCTGATTCAGCATGTTGACAAGAAGAGGTAGAATCTTTAAAACAATTCTTTGTGGACTTTGAGCCATACTTCTCTCTTGCTCAGGCCTATTTCCACATCTGAAAGTATACTATCACTTCTAATAAAGCTTTTCTTTTCTGGTGAAAAAAAAATAATTCTTTGTACTTACCTAAATATGAGAGGGAGGGAGGGAGGGAGAGAGAGAGAGAGAGAGAAGAGAAGAGAAGAGAAGAGAAGAGAAGAGAAGAGAAGAGAAGAGAAGAGAAGAGAAGAGAAGAAAGAGAGAAGAGAGAAGAGAGAAGAGAGAAGAGAAGAGAACACATATGTATTGCCAAGAATTAAGAACTGTGCTTGGGACCGAGGCCCGTTAGGAAGTGTATCTTCGTTACCAGTGAGGAAAGAATAAGGTGAATTGGGTATGTGCTTTACAAGGCCCCACTGTGTCCCTCGTTCCACCATGTACCTCCCCACAAGGCAGGAAGGCCAGAGGGCCAAGAAGACATGTCAACTCAGAACCCAAACATCCTTTCTCTATCACTCTTGGGATATGAGGACTCTAGAACCCCTGTCTGTATAGTTCTGAGGCCTCTTCCAGGACCCATGTAGATGCTTTTTGGGTCTCTTCCCCCAAGCGCGAGCCATGCTGTTGGTGAACCTGTCCTAAATCAAAATCATCAGCCAGTATAGATAGTTGTTTCTGGGAGACATAGAGGCTGCTTGGATGTACTGAATGCTGTGTCTGCACATTTGAACTGAGCATAGTGCAGGACAGAGCAGGGGGTGGGAGAGGGAAGGGGCAGGGTGGAGTTTGTGGGGGCCTTGAGCCAGAGACTGGTTTCTCTAAAGAGCCTGGAGAATTTGAAATTCAAATTTGGCCTTTCGGTTTGTCACGAAGGTATATTGGTCAAAGGAGGAGCACAGAACCAATTTTATTTAACAGCGCATTAGCTTGATTGATAGCTTCTAAGTGTTTATATGTGTGATATGCAGACTCTTCCTTCAGTCTTTGCAAATGTTACGGACAGGCCCATTAGCATGAACATCCTCCCATGGTGAGGGCTAAACTGCCATTCCTCGGAAGGAACTTACATCATGGTCTGGGCCTCCTGGAAAAATTCATCTTCTGACATGGAGCCCTCCTTGATCATCTTAATGGCAACATCATACTGCCCTTTCCACTTGCCCAGATGGACCACTCCAAACTGGCCACTTCCCAGCTCCTTCAACAGCGTAATCTCTTCTCTTTTCAGTTCCCAGATTCCTAATAAGGTAAGACAGACACTCTTTAGGATGAGAATAGAAAGCTTTGGGACTAACAGCTTCTTCCCAAGTGATTTCGTCTCCAAAGGGAGTTTCACATTGATAATATGAAGAAGAGCAAGACTTTTTATTTTAAGTTGATCACTTAAAAAAAAAAAAAAACCCCTTGGTGACGTGGTCTTATAACCTATTAAGCCACATGATAATGCCGCTAGGACAATATTGTTCTTGAAGCAGCTACAGTTATTGATAGGAAAGCTCAGAGTATAAACGCTTTGCCAACCAGAGGCATCTTAGATGTGGTGGCAAAATGTGCTTGATGCCCTTTAGCTTGGTAAAATATCATTATGTTTTCTCATAAAACAAATTGTGATCTGGATGGATGTTATTATCTCAAATACACAAGATGATTGGGTCTAACGAGAGGAAGGATTTTGACACTCTTTTTGGTAATGCTGGGGAGATAACAGAGTTAATTTGGGAGGACAGAAAAGGCTTTTGTTTTTTATTATTTGTTTTTAGAAAATGAATAAATATATTAGAGCTGAAGCCCTCCCTGACACAATCTGAATAGGGACTGCCTTCCTGTCTTCCCTCTTTTTTTCAGTAAATTAACCATATATGCATATTTTAACCAAAAATGGTGGGAAATAGATCTTAAGAGACCAAGGGTGTATTCATACCACTTCCCAAGGACACGGAGATGGGAACCTTGTTGGCCTTGGTTGACACGGGGTGGCGGAGTCGCGTGATCATGCCTGCAATGGAACCAGCATCATAGCAATACATCATCATATCATAGCACATCCCATCCCATCCCATCACATTGGTTCACACCTCTGCTTATGTTCTCTCCAAAGTGGCTGAACAAGCAGAGTTCATGATGTTGAGGTGCAGAGGGAGAATCCATTCTGACCGTAACCATCCTGTACTTGTATCAATTTGCCTGACTTGACTAGCTCAACGTAAAGCAAAAATTAAAGAGTAAAACCACTTTGTGTGACTTTTGAAAATCACATCAAAGTTAGTTGCTTGATGGAATCTTTCATTTAAAAAATTTTCCATTTTTATTTTGCTATCTTTTTATAGTCGTATATTTAAATACGTATACACACAGCACATACAGTTGGTAAAGAATCCCAATAGTACAGAAGGATACAAAATAAAAAGTAAACCACTTGCATTTTTAAAAATTAAACCTATTACTAAATTGCATTAATGGTCAAGTCATTTTAAATGTTTACATTATGTCATGGTAAAGCTGGGTTAAAATAATCAAGGTCTTTATACCAGCTCATTCAAAAAAAAAAAGTTTCTTGCTTTAAATGTGTGACATTTTCCAAGTCCTGGGAACTATCACATGTGACCTTTTTCTCTCCTTCATCTTTCTGTATTATTTATTTCCTTTTTATATGAGTGGTATCCAAATGTTTTAAATCGTGCACTTTTAATTGGCAAAAAATTTAGTGCACTCTTCCAAAATATATACATGTACAATTGCTGCTGTATTGATATAGTATATGAATCCTAAAATGTAGTCACAAAGAGAAAACATAAGAGGATTAGGTTTAAAAAAAAACAAATAGAAATAAACATTTTACTATTTTTTTCTTTGTGGAGTTGCTTGTGCATTCTCTGGAGTGGAGTCATTCCACTTGGAGATGTCTTTCCAAGGTGCTACAGGTTAAACTAAACAATTATGAAATTGGGACGAAGGAAAAATACAAGTAGGAACCAAAATCAAAGCCAGGAGTGAGGCCATTTCACTTATGTGCACGTAGTCAGCTTAGGTAGAGTTGCGCGGATCAGACACTGAGCCCCTAGCTTATTTTTTCTCACTCTTGGAATTCATCCAGTCACTGCTTGTAAGTGGCACTAGTCTAGAAAAGACACTTAGGGTGGCTTTCTTTATTTTTTTAAAACTTTTTTCCTACATTTAGTGAGACATTATTGACATGTAACCTATATAACTTTAAGGTGTACAACATGATGAAGCGATACGTGTATGCAAAATGCTTACTGTAATGAGATGAGTTAATATTTCCATAAGGAGGGATTTCTATACACATTTTTGCCAATTAGGCAAAGTTTAAAAAGAGAAATAGTACCCAGTGTTGGTGAGGATGAAGGAACTTGCTCTTGGTGGGAAGGTACATTTCTGAAAAGCATTTGACAATGTCAAAATTTTAAATGTTCTTAACCATTATCTCAGGAAAGCCATCTCTAGGGAATTGGGCTACAGAAACACTCAAGGAGGTGCGCAGAGCTATGTGTGCAGGACTGTGCATTGAAACAGTGATTGTGATGGGAAAACATTGTAAATGATCCTACTGCTAACCAACACAAGGTTAGGTGAATAAATTATGGGGTAATTCTATAAGAGAATTCTCAATAGACCAAACTAAGCTGTACATATTTGCATGGAAAGACTTCTAAGACACATTGAGTAAGGAAAACAAGCTGAAAATTAGTATGTGTAGAATGATCTCAGTAAAAAATACAACGTGTGTGTGTGTATATATATATAAAATGGATAATAAGTGTTAGTATCAGAATAGAAGGTAATTCTGTCAGAACAGACACCAACTTGTATATCACTGGAGAGGGAAACTCCATGGACATTTCTATAATGTTTGAATTTTGCAATCAATTTCTATAGGCAAGAAAAAACCTGCAGATATTTTGATAAAGAGAATCTCTACTTCCAAGTCACTCAACTCAATTTTTTTTTCTGACATTATAGAGTGTATAATGTTATATTCCAGGAAATGTAGTTTAAAAATTACAGTAGGCATAGGGCTTGAGAGTATTTTTTTTTCTTACTTTCATGTTTCTTCATATAATTAAGAATATTAGAAGTATCAATAGTATCCAAGAAAATTGATATTTATCAGCAAAGATCCATAAAAGAAACAGTGAAATAAATTACCTGCTGAATTGTGTTGATGATAGTGAATAAGCTTTGGAATGTCATCAAAACAGTAGTTTTCTGCCAGGTACAATTTGTTCTCAGCATTTGTATGCACGTGATAATGTTTGACGGTTCCTTTCTTATCACTAGTAAGGAAAAAAGAATGTGAGAATGTTTTAAACAATTGAAGCTTGATTAAACAATGGTTAAATAATTTGGCGCATTTGCAAATTTTGGAGAGGGAAGTCAGGGAAGTTTTCGCATTCTTGCCATCTGGTGTTTTCTGGAGATATCCATGACAGTCAGTAATTATGGAAGAGGGCTCCTCTCTGAATTCAGCTTATCTTTTGTGCACATATAGAATTCATGTACAATAAAATTCCAACTTTCTAGACTGTTCTTAGTATATATAAAGCTGGAACATTCCTCTGGTGACTGAGAGCCCTGTAGTTCTTCAGGATGATTATTCTGAACATTAGTTCCTTTTCAGAATGATAATGAAGATTAAAATATGGGAGGCAAAGGTGATTAGGGGTGGGTGTTCTCACCCAGGGCGTTGGTAGGAGGTTCTCTGGGGTGCGGAGAAGGCAGGATAGAGGGGGTGGGGCTGTCCTTTAATCTGTCATATGAACTTGCACCTTTCCACATAAAACATTTTTTTTTCTTTTGCTCTACATTTAGAAA
The DNA here is from genome assembly GCF_014176215.1 of Rousettus aegyptiacus. Taxonomy (NCBI): domain Eukaryota; kingdom Metazoa; phylum Chordata; class Mammalia; order Chiroptera; family Pteropodidae; genus Rousettus; species Rousettus aegyptiacus. Next base: position 4,232,271 of record NW_023416312.1, on the reverse strand, counting down.
ATAGTGATGAATTGATGCACATTGATTTAGGTTAATCAAGAATAATATGCTTGTCTTAGATATGAGAGTATGGCACAGTGGTCAAGAATTGGGCTTTGAGTCCAGTTCTACTGCTTGCTAGATACCTCATTTGGTTGTGTGTGTGGGGGGGGGGTGGGAAGGAGGGAGGGAGGGAGGGAGAGGGAATTTGTACTGTGCTTGGCACATAAAACACTTAATAAATTGCTGTTGCTGTAATGGCAGCTTAGTTAAAATTGCAATTATGAAAGGAAGGGGCGCTATCTTGTTGCAAATGGCTAATCAGCTCTTGGTCTCAGCACGAAGTTCACTCAAGCAAGCCATTAATGCTGTTTCATAACACAAGGCTTCTGTACTCATCGATTTGGATTTTTTTTTTTTATTCCTTATCCATTTGCTGATTTTTCTACCTGGCCACCCTCAAAAATGAATCTGGTGTCAAGAAGTTTGACTAGAACTTCTGATATCAGGTTTGGCTGAAACTGCAGGGACAGAGGGCCACAGAGCTTTTTATATTTAATGAACCAAGTCTTCTCTCAGTTCTTACGGGGCTGGATTCAGCCAGCATCTAGATATGCAGCCTAGCACATGAGACGCACTGGGGATGTGGCTTCTGGCATTAGAAAATGCCAGGTGACTGATTAGAGTATATCCTATTCAAATCAGAGGTAGATACGCTATTTAAAAAGTCTCAAAATAACTTTTTACTCACTTAATTAATACAAAAATACATATATGCACCACAGGGCAGGGCACATGGAAAAGGTACCAGGGCAGAAGATCATTCACTCCAACCATTAAAAGTGCATTGCACACATAAAATATATATATATATATCTTTTTCAAATGGTCCTAATCAAGATTTGGCCAGATTCTTATTCCAAAATATTGGAGGTTTCAGTGTAGACACAGGAGTGTTGTTGAAGGAACATAAACTTGGCTGTTGAAAATCCAGATTCAAGTTAGTTAGTTATTAATTTTGTGGGTGGGTCTTCATCAGCTCTCTTTGAACTTCAACCCCCTCATTTGTAAAAGAAAAACAACTTTCTATTTGCTTCTCAGGATAATTAGAATGAACAAAAGAGCTAACAGCTAATGCGAGGGTGGCTTGTAAAACTCTGGTAGGGGATCCTGACGTTGGTAACGTTTACTGGTTGACTCTCATGCGATGACTGTGGGGTCTTGTGTGCTCAAATGTTCAAATAGGGGTAGTGGAGCAGGTAGAATTACTGTCTCCCAACAACAACAATAGTAATTGCTATTAATTTATTAAGTGCCTACTGTGTGTCAGGTACTGTTCTGATCCAATACACAAATTCACTTATTTTATCCATAGAACGTAATAATTGTTACTATGTCCCCTTTTCAAATGAGGAAGTTGACACACAGAGGTTAAGAAACTTGCTCAGTGTCATAAATGGTGAAGTCAGGATTTGGACCCAAAGGTGTAGCTTCAAATCAGAACTCTTAACAGTATAGAGGACAGCACCTTAGAAAGAAGCTATCGAGGCAACACAGCTACACTTATTCAACTTTCTGCTAACTCTGGTCTGATGAGAAGACACAGTAGGTTTTCCAGCTTAGCAGTTGGCAAAGGCCAAGAGGGTAGAGGCCCTAATGCTATTTCTCTTTTTCTAGGTTTAGGACTGAATTGAGGGGAATGACCTAGGATTCCTTTAACAAGCATTCACCAAGGCGTGCTGTGCCCTGGGCACTCAGCTGCTGCTTGGGATGGATGGGCTTGAGAGAATCACTTGAGAACAGCCTCTTGGAAGTAGGGGGAAAAGGCCACTACCAATGGTTGCATTCAACAGAAATATTTTGATCCAAAATTCCAGAGTTTAAAGATGGTGTCTTATCCCCAAATATGACTAAATTAGTAGCATACTCAAAGAATACACAAGAAGTTAAAATGAAATCCATTTCATACTTACCTCACAGCCTTACTAAATAAGGACACTGTGTACATTCCCACTTGGCTGGAATTTCTAACCATAAATGCTCCTTCTTTTCCCTGAAAAGGAAGGAAAATGTGAAAGGAACAGAAAATATTTTCATTATCTTTGAATATTATTTTTTCTGGTAGGTGGTAGGAAAATAGATCTTTTAGATTCACTCGAAATCTCATTGATGGCACAGATTATCCAACAGTTGATACAGAAGGGGACCTACAGTTAAGCTTTCTTACTTTCCTGACTTTATTTATTTATAGATTAATCCTGTATGCTTCAACCATTCCTCTCCAGTAGATTTTTAACCCTCTCTGATAATTTTCTCTTTTATATTTGTGCAAGCCTAATGTTTAAATCTTTCAGAAAGAAAATTTAAAACCACATATCATATCATACTCATGGAAGAGTTTTTAGAAAACCAAAGGTACAGAACAAATTATTAAAGTTCTGTGTTCAACTTGTCTTCCTTAATGTCTTTTTAAAATCTTTCTTAATATGTCGTGCTAATTCTAAGCAGATCCAGATTCAAAAAGAGCATATAATGAATTATGAATGGAGGAAAACACTGAGTTAGTTAGGGAAGTCATCACATGTTCACTAATACACCTCAAAGAGATAATTGGTTTGTTTTATTAGGTCGAACTATATCAAAGTGTCATTGTGTAGGCCAAAAGAGTTTGCTATTGATAATTTTATACCAATTAATAACAAAGTCAAGTAGATTTATTCCCTAGTGCATCTAATTTATTCTGGTTTAGGTGCCAGCAAGCAACGACAGAGCTGAGGTAGACCGTTTACATAGATGGCCCCAATAAATCACCTGTCCGTAATCGTGCCCTGTGTAGTCAGTCAGTCCCCTCTTACATTTACTCTGGGCTGGGCCATGTGACTTGCTTTGGCTAATGGGACATTAGCAAACATGATAAAAGCAGGGACTCCATAACTGCTTGCACTGAACTTTAGAGTTCATTGTCTTCACCCCTTGCCTTGATACTACACTTGACCTTAAGCCAAAAATCCGAGAAGCGATTCAACCCTTGCCTTGAGATGATCATGTTGTGAGAAAGCCCAAGTTAGCCCCATGGAAAAGGATGATGGCACCCAGTTGACTGACTACATCCGCCAGCTAAATGCAGCCACGTGAGTGGTCCTAAGCAAAATCCGAAGGAGAACTGCTGGGCCAGCTGACTCACAGAATTGTGAGAAATCATAAATCTTGTTGTTTTAAGCCACTAAAATTTGAAGTGGTTTATTACCCAGCAATAGATAACAAAAAAGAGAGGAAGTGGCTATATTTGAAGGGCCTGGTAAGTCATAGGCTGGACTACCAATACCATGATGATGTAACAGTATACTTAGCAATAAGGTTTTTCTAAGAAGTTCATTACCCTCTGGGCCCAACAATAGAAAGATTCTTAGAGGGGATTCTAGAGAGTAGACTATTTACCTTTTGCCTCAGTAACTGCTCAGACTGTGACCTGGAGATGTTACCTGCAAACCAGCTGCAATACGAGAGAATTCCACATGTGAGAGTTAATAATTTTTTTGTTTGTAATTTTTAATTGCATAAGTTGTCACTTAGTTTTCTAACTTGTAAAATGAGTCATTGGCCTAGATCAGGGGTTTTCATACCTGGCTGTTCCAGAGAATTATCTGAGGAGCTTTACAAAAATATAGATTCTTGAGTCTCCATCACACAATTATGATTCTGGCATGGGGTCTGCATATCTGTATTTTTAAATAGGCTGGCATTTAGGAACCTTTGGCTTCCTTCTAAGTCATCTCTAAATTCTCCTACATTTCACCATTTTGAGTGAGAGCCAGAGATTAGATCAATGAAGTTTATTCCAGTGGGTAAATTGGAGTTGTCAAGGATGAAAGTTTCTTTGTTTCAACCTTAGAATTTTCTTTTAATGAGCCAATGGAAACATGCATTATAGCATCTATTTTCAAAGCAAATGCTTTCAAAAAAATATTTTTATTTGCAGGAGAGCAATAGATAAGCATCTATGGTTATGTTAAGGTAGGGACAGTTGTAGTGAACTGAGAAAAAGATGATGTGAGACAGCTAGGTATAATCTTTATCTATCTATCTATCTATCTTTCTATCTATCTATTTATTTATTTTTACACCTACAGCACCTGGTCTTCCTAGGTGGTCTACCATCCAAGTACTAACCAGGCCTGACCCTGCTTAGCTTCCGAGATCAGACAGGATCAGGTGTGTTCAGGGTGGCATGGCCGTAGACTATCATCTTTAAATACAGCCATTTTTTATTAAGTTAGCCAAGAACATCACATTTTACTTTTCCTGGGAAGCTCAACAGGTCACAGAGCTATTTCTCATGTGAGGTCAACGACGTCTGTAGCCTTTGGGTTTGGGTCAAAATATCATTCTAAGGAAATGAACAGGTTGGGAGGCAGGATGGGGCATGGGTTTGGGGGCTTGGGAGGATCCTCTGGATAGAAGATAACACCTGAGGAGGAAAGAAGTATGCGAGGAGGGTGAGGGTGATTTAGATGTGAGGGGGGCAGTTCAATGAAGTGGAAAGAGCCTTAGATGTGCCAGTTTGGAGTTCTGGTTTCTAGATATACAGAGATTCTTGCATGGCTTCGGACAGGCCGTTTAGTCTCTTTTAACCATGGAATTCTGCATTTGTAAAATTAGGCTTAAACTTGATAAGTTTGAAAGTCTCTTCTAACTCTAGTCTTATAGATGCTATATAATTAACACTTGAGATATCAATTCTTATTAGTTAATATTTTAAGCTAATCATAGCTAATCAAAATACTCTTCAGAGAATATGATCCAGGATACAAGCCTATGGGTTATAGAAAAAAGAGATGATCAGAAATAAGGAGAAAGGCCTGGAGAGGTGAGGTGAGATTGTGTGTAACCCCCTCCCCTCCCCCGCACACGCGCGCGCACACACACACACACACACACACACACAAACAAACATTGTGTTTGTATCATAATTTTGTTGAGACCTGGCTCTGTTTGTTTTGAAAAATATTTCAGCATTTCAATGTCAGAGTAGCAGAGGCTTAGGCCTAGTCCTAACACATAATTTTCCATTGGTGCCTCATTCTTTAATGGAATAGAGTAGAGTTGCACATGAATTTATGGCCATAAAACAGATGCTTCAGCTACAATGATAGAGGAGGAAGCCGGAGGCACCAAGCATGGTATGTGGAGGCTGAGCTTCAGATCATGTAGCCCTCTGGTCCTGACCTCTTTGATTTTAAGAAGGTGGGTCTTTCTTGGTCATTTTCCCCAATGCACAGCTCTCACATACCATTGAAATCTAGAAATGATGGATTCACAGACTGTCCATATGGTCAGATCTGGGTTTTCAGAACCAAAGAAAGATTTCCAGTTCATCTAAATGCTAAAGACTAAAATCCATGATTAGGTGTTCACTCCTGTTGGTTTAAGTCATTGTTATTAAAGTGTAATTCTTTTCGGATAATTTTGGTGCTGCTCTGAGTCTTTTATGTCTTCGTCCTAAGGGTTGGTGTTGGGGAAGAAGGTAGGGCTAAAGGGAAGCTAGAGGGTGGTGAAGGGACCACGCGGCAGAAGGGTGGAAGGTACAACACGTCTATATCAATGTGACAGGTATGCCTAAGGGCCGGGCTGTGTTAGAAAGAAGAGGAAGAATCAAAACAGAAACATGTTAAAAGCGAGAGCTTTATAAAAGCTTTCATCACACTTAGAGACAATGAATTAATAACAACATTCATACAACAACAGAACTAGAAATACGCATCATCCTAGTGTTCAAGCAAATGGTTGCTGTCAGGTAACAGGTGTCTGAGAGGTGCAGTATGCCCTACTGCTCCCACCTCTCCTTAATACCAACTTCAGGAGATTTATTCATCCTTGTTTGTAGAATGATACCATCTTAGATGTTGGAAAGGACCTTAACAGCCACTTAGACCAGCCTGTGTCAGAACAGTTGGGCTGATCACACATTCTTATTTGCCTAGAAGAGTCCAGTTTATGTCTCGTGTCCAGGTGTAATATTTCATAGCACACTCTTTCTCTAAAGTGTCGTAATTTGTATGTTAAATGCTAGGGTCACCCTAGGAACAGAAATCTCTCAACATAAATGCTGTCATGTTCAAGGCTCAGTTATGCTCTCTTGTACAATTGCAGCATCACAAGTAAGTTAAAAAATTGGACTGAATACTAATAAATGCCTTCAAACATCACCCTGGTGAGAAGCCTTTAGGGAAGAAATAATCAGCAGAAATATCATACGCTATATCTATGAAGACAAAATAAAGTGATGGGGAAACCAAGCATATGATAAATCTAACGAATATGTGCCGTTAATTTAGATTATCCAGACTGAGAAAAAATTTTCATTAGTAACAACCCAGCTCATTGACACCCTTCATCCAGATAAATGGCCCAGAACCTCACATGAGTTTACCCATGTAATACATCCTCCTGAGCAAGTCTGAGCCATTCGTTTTAATGCTTTTAGGGAAGAATAGAATAGAAACATCTATGTCTAGTTTTAGAGGAACACAGAAGGCTTTAAAAACTCACTCATAGTCATCCAGGTTTTCCTCTTCTTCAGATGAACTTGCCTCAGGTAATCCCCTGAAGAAGAGAAGCAACAACAGAAATACAAAAACCACCAAGAAATAATGCAAATATCTAGCAGTGTGATATCACATCCCACCCTGCTTTCATCCTGTATGTAAAATTTAGGTGTTAGGCTTCCCTTTTTGCACTTGGGAAGGTATCAGCAAAGTGAAGAGAGAATCACTCAAAAGTTACGTTCATTTCCAGTTTTATGAGAAACTGGCTGTTTGATAAAAGAAGTTCTCAAGAGGCCCCCAAGAATGTGGATTTCTCTGAGTGTCTCAGAAGACTGGGCTCATGAAATAGATGAAAATGCCATCAGGGACAGCTGTAGAATAAAGTTTAAAAAATTTCGGGTTGTATATAGTTATTCTTAGAGTGATTCGACTCTAGGTTGTTTTTCCTCCTGCTAGAGGTGCCTGAGCTAGGTATATTAATGTCCATGCTAACACCAGTGTATGTCACAAATGATGGGTAGGAAAAGTCAGTGTGAGGAAAATATTAACCCACAAGTCATCAATTCAGACCAACTTAAAGGTTCAGAAAAGCAAACTACACGGATTTTTGGGTTTTATGTTTACTTTAAACGTAAAGTCTAGTTGCAAAATTATTGCAAATTTGGTTAGTTTTCCTGCAAATGGAAGCAAATCCCGGATGTGAAGGACTATCTGAATTCCATATACCATGACATCTTTGATGTGCTGTGATTCGCATTTCTTTCTCTTTGGTTACTGCAGGCAAAATCTTCACTGCTACAAAAAAAAAAAAAAGATATCTTTTGTAAATTTATGTTTATTTACAAAGGTTAAATGCCAAAAGTAATTTTGCTAGATATGTTCTAACTTTACACAACATTTTGACCCATACATCTCACTTGGTTTGAAATTTAAGCTAATGAGTCATTTTCACATTTTCATCTTTGCAGGGACCTCGACACTAAGCAGTGGTTTGACAGTATCCCTAAACAAAAGGGAACTGTTAATGGCTCATAATAACCTCAAACAGTAGAAGACTCGGATTAATAAATCAGCCTGATTGGGTTTGTCTCGATTTTCTTACAGATACGTCAGCATTCTGTCACTTATATTTTAAAACAATTAATTTTCTTCTTTACTGTTGTGATTGCAGTTAAGATCTTGAAAACACTGAATTTTCAACTCCACGTAAGCACAGATGGATCGACAAAATTTTCATCATCCTTTGCCATCCATCATTTTCTCTTTCCTTTTGGGTGTTGAGCAGAGCGTGAGGAAGTGCCTACCTCTCCAAATTCAAAGGCTGTTTTATTTGGAATGTAGGTAGGACCTATTTCCTGTTTGCCTTCCTATCTCAGGCTCTTATTCAAAACAACACTTCACAACGACAAGCTTCCTTAATAAGTAAATGCTCTCTAGCTCCCTTTCCAGGGGTGCCTCCCTCTCCACCTTCCCAAAGAGCCTTGCTCACTCACAGAGCTTTTATACTTCAACGCTTCACAAGAAAACTCTTATTTAAAAATGCTAAAAAATTATTTAGCCTGTTGTTTCTTAGAACATATGGAGAATGGCCATGAATAGCGCATTAGGTTTCTCTATATAATGGAATACTATGTCAACATTCGAACCAGGCGAATTGTACAAGGTGGATGTACTTCACAATGGAAAACTGTGTGCTTAAAAAATGACTAAGATGGTAAATTCTGTTGTTTTGCGACATTTAAAATTAAATAATTCAGTGTATGCTCAGGTATTGAAATGAAGAAAATGTCCAAGAAATTAAGAGAAAACAGCAAGTGCCAAAGAAGGCCGTGTGGTCTTTAAGAATACCGATTTTTAAGTTCTCTAGATGTGTAAAATGAAAACATTTTAGAGGCATGTACACTGAAAATTCTACACTATTCAAATGCTTTAACAGGAGCACAAATTATTTTACTACTCGGAAAAAATAAAGCTTAAAAAGCAGCTCAGCGAAGATAGTATAAATGACAGAAAGTTGATAAGAAATATTATCTACTTATATGAGCTGAGAATCATGGCTGTATTTTTAAATTATCAGCTCCATGAGGACCTTTTAGCAATTATAACAATGCACTCACATGGTGTAATGCTGCTCAAGCTAAGAAGTGATTAATCAACGCTTTGTCCAGATAAATAGCTTTCTGAAGTTCTAGGGGAAAATCTAGAATCAGGATTAAATATTGGATGCAAAATCTAAGAGGGGTGTCAAAAAATTCAGTAGTCAAGATAAATCATGTTTTAATAAAATATTTTAAAAGTAAAAATGTATGCAAAAATCCGTGATAAAAAATATGATCATTTTAAATAAAGATAGGATCTGTGAGTCGATAGCTCTTCAGCAACCCCATGCGAATCAATAGTGCTGCTGCTTATTTGAATACTGGTCAGTTGCCTTCACTGCATACCTCCCTCAATGAATCACTGGGGCTTCTGGAAGGGAGGGGACCTGGCGCAAAAGTGACATGTCATCTCTCCACCTTGGATCTGAGCTTATCTACTGTCTCCTTCCACAAGAACACTGGCTGCCAGCGAATTAACCCCTGCTCTCAGCCACCAGCTGTAGATTAATCCACTTGGATTCTAGCTCCACTTTGGGAAGAAAGGTATCACAGCTTGTTATGCTGAACAAGACAGCAAGAATACACCTACATTCTTTCAAGTTCCATACAGCCCTGTGGCTGTATCGTTAGTACAGTTAGGCATTTGCTTTAGGTAAAAAGGGACGAGGATGGAAAGAATAAAAGAATGAGAGGACAAAGGAGAAAACAAAGAAAAGAAAAGAAATACTTGGTGAGTTAGAAAGATGCTCTGCATCCATCATGGGAAAGACATTGCTGGAGGGATGCTAATAACTGGGTGAGAAGATGTCAGGCAATGAACAGCATGATGGGAAGGAAGAATGAGGCAGCAAATAAGAAACGATGGTCACCCGACTCTTTCTCATATTGTCCTCTCGCTATTCAATTCCATATTTATTGAGCATCAAGTGTGGGGCCCTCTTGGTGACAGACCCCAGAGATATACACGATTTAGTTACTGCCTTCAAAGTAGTTTCAGTTTTGGCTTTATGCTTTTTTAGGCCGTATACTCTGCTCAACACCCAAAATGAAATACAAGGAGGCTAATGTCAGGAGAGGCGGAGGCGTGCATCCCGAGAAGGCAAGCCACACCTTGCTTCAAATGCTACTTGTCATTTGGCCAGTGATGCCAAAGCACATCACAAAAGTCAGCCCATTCTAAGCTCTCTCGTATAAAGGATACGTTTTAAAGATTTGGAGTTCTGGAATGTGAGATTATTTGGAGGAAAGGGGGTGAGAAAATAGGGAATAAAATGCTGGAGTATTCCTCAGATCATTAAATTGGATAGTCTAAATGGAAACACCATGCTGCTCACTCCCAGTGGGGCTGCTGCTTCTGGCTTCTGGCTTAAGCGCTGAACGTTTTCTGAGAGGACAGCCCTGTCTTAGCTAAGACCTGCGTCAGGGGCCTTGATTCCGAGGTCCGAGGCAGTGGGGCGATGTCTATCCTACACGCTGGGCAGCCAGACAAAAAGCTGAGTTTTACCTTTTCAGTTTTCTCACTTGCCGCCAGTCAGGGCATTCTTCTCTTGGAATATACTGCATATTGACATTTGGCTGTGAGCTATAGTTTTTCTTTGAGTCACTGTCATGGGCTAGAGTGGTACTTGAAGATGGTTCATTCATTTTGAAAACAGGAACTGCTCGAGGAATCTTCAGCTTTGGAAGACAAGAGATTTTAATATATCACAGTGAGGCACAGATTCATGTACTGGTAACCAGCAAGCAAAGTATATTAACTCTTAAAATAGAAGGAAGAGAAGGAAGGAAGAGAAGGGGGAGGGGTGGGCGAGGGAGTGGGTGAGAGGGAGAGTGGGAGGAAGAGGGAAAGAAGGGGTATTACTAAGCATTCGCAAAGATTTGGAGCAACCGGAACTCTCCTACTTTTCTGGTTGGAGTATGAAGTGGTAAGCTGTTTACAGAATCCGCTAAAGCTGGATGTGCACATACCTTATGATCTAGAAATTCTATATACAAACCCAACAGTGAAATAAAAAGACATGTAAAAGAATGTTCATAGCAGGATTATTTCAAATAGATGAAAAGTGGAGGCTACTTAAATGCCTGTTAAAAGGTTAAAACAGTAAACATATTGTGGTTGTAGTAGGTTAAATAATGAATGGTAAAAGGGACTTTGCAGATGTGATTATGTTAAAGATCTTGTGATGGGGAGATTATTCCGGATTATCGGAGTAGGCCCGATGTAATCAAAAGGGCCCTTAGAAGAAGGAGACAGGAAGTTCAGAGATTAGGGAGAAGATGAAAGAATGAAAGCAGAGATCAGAGAGGAAAGATGCTACTTTGCTGGCCCTGAAGAAGGAGGAAGGGGCCAGGAACCAAGAAATGTAGGTAGCCTCTAGAAGTTGCAAAAGGCAAGGACATAGATTTTCCCAAAGTCCCCAAAAGGAACACAGTGATGTAGACCCATTTTAGACTTCTGATCTTCGAAACTGAGAATAAATTCCTGTCGCTTTAAGTCACTAAATTTGTAGTAATTTGTTACAGCAGCAATAAGAAACTAATACAGTGGTATATTCACACATTGGAATGCTATACAGCAATGAGAATAAAGTATAACCAGATACTAAAAAATGGGCAAATCCCATAAAGTGAACCAAAGAAGCCAGACAATAAACGACTATATACTTCATGATTCCGCTTATACAGATATGTTCAGTTTGTGAAAATTCATCAAAGCTGACCACTTAGGACTTGTACACTTTTCTAAGTACATGTTATACTTCAATTAAAAAGTCACATCAAACACATATAAGTGCTGAAGTTATTTTTTTCACACGGTATTTGACTTTTTTTTCCAGGGATTAACATCCCAGAAAAGTTAGTTATGCAGAACGCTGCTATTTATGAGCTGCGGGGTGGTTCTCTCCAAAGATAAATACAGTGGAAAGTTCCCCAATAGGAAGTCTGAACAGAACAGCTAGAAAGCAAATTTTTATTTTCCTAGCTCAGTGAAATAAGTCCTCTCTTGAATGCTCCTGTGAAAACAAGGCAAAGGAAAACATACTTTTCCTGATACTCTCTCTGATCCCTGATCCCTTAGGGCAATTTATAATCAAAACAGTCCTTGGCCACCGATTCGCCTCACTGATAATTTTTAACACATTTCCCAAAGAATTCCTTGCTGGAGACTTGATAACATGTTTTTTGGCTCCTAAATTATTCCCTGCCCTTAGATTTATTTAAAACAAACTTTATTGTAGTATAATTTACATAACATAAAATTCACCCTTTATAAGTATAGAATTCAGTGACTTTTACTAAATTTATCAAGTTGGCCAACCATCACCATAATCTAGTCTGGACACATTTCTATCATCCCTGTAAGATCCCTCATGCCCATTTTTAGCCAGTTCCTATTCCCATCCCGGCTTCAGGCAGCCACTACTGGACCTTTTGTCCTAACAGATTTGCCTTATAGATTAGTCTGGACATTGTGCTTAGGTGTTTTATGGGGCCATGATTGTCAAGCTTTGGGACTGGAGCATATAGGCAAACAAAAAGAACATTATCTCTGATAATGAAATAAAACCCTAAATCTTAATAATTGTATTTTTTTCCTAGGGTTGCCATAACAAATTAGTACACATTTGGTGGACTAAAACAACAGAAATTAAATTCTCTCACAGTTCTGGACACCAGAAGTCCAAAATCAAGGTTTCAGCAGGGCCCTACAGCCTTTAAAAAGTGCCAAGGGAGAATCTTGGCTTGCTTCTTCTAGCTTCTGGTAGTTCTAGGCATTCTTTTGCTTAATGGCAGCATGATTCCAATCACTGCCTAGGCTTTTAAATGGTCTTCTCTGTGTGTATCTGTCCTCTCATCTTCTCGTAAGGACACCATTTGTAAGATTTATGGCCCATCCTAATCCAGTACGATCTCAACTCAGTCCTTAACTAATGACATGTGCAAAGACCCTATTTCCAAATAAGGTTACATCCTGAGTGAACATGAAATTTGGTGGACACAATTCAACCTATTATAATAGATTTATTTTTATTGGTTCACCAAAAAAATATTGTTTTTACTTAGAAGTGCGTGTGAATGTGTGTAACTGAAAATAAATACCCAAGATACCATAGAGCTGATGGATGGATAGAGATGCTCCCTTTATATCAAGTGAGCTTCCAGGAAACTACTGGGAGGCCATTTTATGTGTCTCCTGGCATTGGAGGAGGCTGATAACCTGCCTGGGAAGGCTAAGAGGAGGAAGCTGTAGCTATGAACCTAAAAAAGCAGAGCACAAGGGTTGCAGCAGCCTTGTACTACGAGAGCAAGCCACATACAGTTGTATTAACCAAAATAGTCAAGGTTTTGTTTATTTTCCTGGAGGCCAACTCTACCCTTGGGAGAGGGTTGGCTGGGAGCCATCTTGAAAGGAAGTCTGTTCAAGATTGGTGAATTGCCCCAGCAGTAAAATTGGGCCAGAGACCCAAAAGTTAAGGGTCAAAATATTTCTTCTGTCATATACTACATTTGGATGTGCGTCCCAGTGGGAAATCCATGAAAGTCTTCCATAAGATAAAGAATCAGCATTGGAAAACTGCCTCACCCAGAAGCCACCACTACTAAATCATGATGGGACCAACCACATATGACTGTTTCTTTTTTATTAGACCTGCTCTTCCTGGACCCCAACTCTGAAAGGGTCAGAAAATCGCAGGACCCCTCTCTCAAAGCAGGCTTCCCTCTGATGCAGACTTGAGCGAGGCAAAGGGGAAAAGTTTTAACTTGGAAAGATGTTTGGATGTGTGTGATTATGACATTAAATGGGACAATTTATTTATGTATGTATGTATTTATTTATTTATAATCGAGTTTATTGGGGTAACAGTGGTTAATACAATTATATACTTTTCAGGTGTACATTATCATTTGACATCTGTATATTCTATCGTGTGTTTACCACCCAAAGTCCAGTTTCCTTCAGCTACCATATATTCGAGCCCCTTTACCCACTTCATTTTTCCCTCTACCCGCCTATATTTGACTAAATAGGACAATTTAGAGGCTATTTTCATGACTACTAGTAATTGGGGAAATTTATGTCATCTGAGAGTGACTAGAAAATTTATGGAATTTCCCTGAGATTCCATTCTGGGACAGAGAATAAAGCCCACAAGTGGTTTTGAAGGGATAATAAAGAGAAAGAATAATGTTTTCTGCTATTGCCCTGTGGGGTCCCATTCCTTCACTAGGAGACTAATATGAGGCAGTCTTGGCCATGCCAGTGGTAGGAGACTAATGACAGCTAGTAACAGCTGCTTGTTATGTGTGATGCCATCTTAAGAATTTCTGTCACATGTACTCATTTTTAGTGATTATATGTATATAGGGTAGAAAGAGGCCCAGTTATAAAATGGTTCCGTATTTGAATTATTATTTGATACTGCCATTGCTATTGGTGATACATCACAGGTTTTTCTCTCTTTGCCGAGCAGTCTGAATGAAACCCATATTTTCTAGTCTCGAATCTGACAACTTGGTTTATTTAATATATCTTGACTAGAAAAAGTTTAGATGTTGACTTACCACTCTGTCTGGGAAGGGGGGGGCTCTGTGTTTCTCTTCCTTTGTTGCAATGTGCAGATCAGCATCTGAAAAGTAAAACTAGTTTATAGCGGGAGGAACTTTAAATAGAACAAAGCAAAACATCCAGTGTTATGAATCAAAAGAAAAAACTAGCTCGCGTTAGCAACCCTCCAGACTAAATGAATTTAGACACGGTGTCTAGAATGATTCTGTCGCTTTCCTGTATAACATCAACTCAAACGCCACTCCTCCACCATTGATATCAATATCTTCCCTGAAAATTTCAAGTTCCTCTAAATCCTAAAAGCTGTTAATTTATACATTTCCACCTAGTATTTGAGTAGCATATACCTAATCCTTTGTATAGTACCTATGACCCTAGGATTCAGAATCCATGTCTGATTCATCTTTGATCGGCTCATACAAGATGCTTATAAATAGCTGATTGATTAGTGAACAAACGTATGCTCTGCTTTTTTCCCCCTGTTATTATGATAATTGTTGGTTCTTTCTACCCATACATGTAGATTGATGTCCAGGCTGCAAATGTGAAGCCATTACATGCCGTATAAGTGGGATGGGCATATGGCTTATTGACCAAATGGGAACATTTCTGACAGTGATAGGTAGGCTTTTAATAATTATGCCAGTTCGCCAGCTGCAGAATGAGAATGCCCCAAACAAACTGGGGCATATGGTCAACTTACTTGTAGACCACCTACCCTGGAAAGAGAGTGGTCCAGGGCATTTTGGAGACAGAAGAAAGCAAAGACACTCAACTGTTTCCATTCAGTGCCTATGGGCTCCCTCATAGCTCAGCAGAGGAGGCCAAGGTAATAAATTATAGTCGGGCCTATAGCCAATATCACAGCTGCTTGTGAGCCATTACATATATTCAGTCTGTGGTTTTCTTCAGAGGCTGGCAAAGAGCTGGTGGCACCCAGGACACATGACAGGTGGCATAAAGACAGATCCTAGGAAGATAATCCCAAGGCAGTGCTCTCTCTGGCCTTTTTCCTGGGAGTTTGGGCAAGGTCAGAGCTGGAATCTGGCCTGCTGGGTAATGATGCCAGACCACAGACAGAATAATCGAGGGCAATGATTGATGTCATAAGGACACATTACTCCTCAGCCCCTCACAGTGCAGGGAAGGCCCACGTACAGTAAATTCTGTATAGTTTATCAAATCACTGTAATTCATGAACATAAGAGTAATGTGATCTAATTAATGTTAATAAATATCATTGTATAGTTTAATCGAGATGGAAAACACAATGAATATTCATTGATTTTGTTGTAAATTGACCAGGAGTGACAATCGTAATTGTCAGGTGTCGATACTGTTATGAAGTGAATTTGGATAACATTTCATGTCTTCGTGTGTTTTACAGTTTAGAAAGTGTTATCACACAACTGATTTCATTCAATTCTTTAAAGTCATTGTAATGCAAGCATATTTTTTCCAGGCTGGTAAAACTTACTAAAATAAATTCCCTTTTATTTATTGACAACTTCACGTTGTTAAACAATGATAAACTTCTAAAATATATAAAACTGCCTTATGTAAGTATCCTGGTGAAGGAATAGCTTTCAAGGGCACAAGCAGAAAATAACAAAATTCTTTCCCTCCCTTACCCCTTCAAAGCCACTCAGTGGGCTTTCTTTTCTGTCACCAAATAAAGTCTCAGGCAGATTTCCCTAGGAATATAACTCTGGATAAAATCTGATTGCACTTGAAGCCAACCCTTCACTACTTTCTCTGATGTTATTAAGAAATCAACAAATACATACGGAATGGCGATTCATTTTAAATATATCTTTTAAAACTTGCCCATCCATCATTTGTTATATATGGTGATTAAAAGTGTTACTTAAATTTTATCTTTTGACATATGTTTTTTAAAAAATGTTGTTTTTTTCAGTTTATAATTTTAGCTTGTGAACCGTGGTGATATGTTTGCCACATTCTACCTATTTCGAATTTATCTTAAACCAGGAAGAATTATGGGAAGGAATAAACATCTCCTTGCTTGATCAGGATTCAAATTTAAAAAAATATTTATAATGAAGTGAAAGAATAGCAGATTGTAGCAGATAATGTTTATTATTTTAATAAACATTAACCCTAGAAGTAGACTTCATTTGCCATATAGCATCTTTGAAACTAGAATTTCATGATGCCAACCAAATTGGCACATCTTGTTTTCCTGAACTGGCAAGCTGTTCGGACATGTGGCAAATTTGCCTAATGGGGCATACTCCACTCGGGGTCCACCCAACAGAGGGGTCACCTTACATGCTTCCCAGAGAGTACATCCTGGAGCTGCTTTGCAACTCTGCTGACAGCACAGGAACTTCCCGTCCACGAAGAACCCACTGTGGTACTTGATCAGCAGGTGGGGGTTGCCCCTTATCTCTGGGGAGCAGACAGGAAGAAAACACAGCATGAGTAAACATTGGCCCAAGAGAACAAGCACATTCAGTAAGCACTATTATCACAGAACAATGAAAACTTCATTTTGCCAGCAACCAGAATAAATGCAAATGGTTCCCAAAGGATGTGAGTCTTTCACTTAGAAGTTAAAAAGCCAAAAAGAAAAGTCTAATCATGTATATAGTGAGAACAACACAGTAACTATGTCAGTCTTTAAAAAACCTAGTAGAAAATGCATATACCGATCAGCTTGGTGTTAGGATTTTAGAAACACATCCGCAAAGAAGTTGGTGGGTTACAATACGTGGTGTTCCCTTATGACAGAAAGGACCTGAGGGTAGAACTAAATCTTAGCAAAAAGAAAAGAATATCTAATAAACATACACATTCCTCCCACTTTTTATTTTGAAACATTCCAAACTTATAGAAAAGTTGCAAGAATAGTGCAATGAATGTCTAGCAATTTTTAACTGTTTGCCACATTTGCTTTATCTCTTTCTTTGTACATACATACTTAGTAGTAGTAGTAGTAGTATTATAATACATTTTTATCATTGTATTTTGCTTAACCATTTGAAAGTAAGTTACAGATATTATGTCCTAAATAATGTCACCCACAAATACTTCAGCATGTAACTTCTCTTGCCAGGGACATTTCCTTATATAACCATAATACAATTATCAAATTCAGCAAATTTAACAGATACAATACTATTACTTAATATATTTTTCATATTCAATTTTTTTTCTAATTGTTCCAATAATATCCTTTATGATCACTCAGTGTCTTCTGATCAAGGATCCAATCCAGAATCACACATGGCATTTAGTGATCTTGTTTACCTTGATCTAGAACAGTTTCTCATCCCTTCTTTGTCTTTCATGACTGACCTGTTTACACTAAAGAATTAGTAGTTTATGGTGCTACTTTTCTAGGAACATATGCATATTTTAAAACCCATGAGAACAGGACAAAGAAATCCAAAGAAATGACGTTCTATTTTGGAGTGTAATACTGTGTCTACAGCAAGCTAGCTTCTCTTGAAACACAGCAGAGAAACCTACAAGATCTTAGTAGAGAATACTTTAAGAAGTGTCTGTCTCCAGGTGGGAAGGGCTGGTCTTATGTGTTCTTTCCTTCTTGATTTTATATTCGTCTTGAGGATTCCTTATTCTGATCACAGGAGAATTCTGCTCCTTCTCAACCTTGACTCAAGGAAGTATATGGTAGTAATGATAATTACTTTGCCGAGTCATTGGAAGGAAATGAGAAAATGTACGTAAAGCATCCAGCACAATGTTTGGCCCAGAGTAGGTGTTCAATAAACAATGGGCTTTAGTAATACCATTCCTTCAGTTTAAGTCAGCTTACCTGAAAAGGCTGGTATTAAACAAAAACTTTATTAAAATATTAATGAAGATTCAATGAAAATCATTACAGAAATCACACAAAAAATTAATTAAGTTTATAAAACACTAGTTTCTGGCATTAAGCTTTCCCAGAAACCTAGCATTTATACTGTACTTGTTAAAAAGTTGGATTTGGGTAATTAAATTATGAGCGCTTCATTATTAGGTGATGCTGGCCGTGTATCTTTAGCTCACTTATCTGAAAACATGGAGAACAGTATGACCTCTTTCCATAGAGTTGTCAAGAGGATTACCTAAGGAAATGTTTTCCAAATACTTGACACAGTAGCTGGCAAATGATAAGTGCTTAGTATTAGATATAACTTTCTATAAATATCCGAAGAACAGTGGCTACAGGACCTGGCAAAGCCCAGTGAGGATATAGACTTTGTCCTGGTAAAGGCAAGTACAGTGGGTGGGAAGCCAGCAGGTGTCCTGCCTTACTCCCAGTTGCTGGGAAGGCACAATAGCCAGCTCTGTGCAGAGTAGAGGCAAGTGGGAATCTGATCCCTAGACTTCCCTTCTGTAACAATGAGAATGCAAAATGAGGATAAGCATGGCACATTCTCTGAGGATGGTAGGCAAATCAGTAGATTCTCTCTTGGCATTGGACTCTTTTACTGTCTGTCACGTCTTTCCTCTGCCAAGCCTCAAAAGAACTCAGTAGATGACTTGCTTTTATAACTTTTTTAAATTACCTTTTTGTAATGCTTTCAACCACTGGCTTCGGCTCTCTTCATTTGATGCATACACATAGAGAAGCCCATCTTTATAAACGATCTGGAAATGAAAAGATTTGGTACATTTAGATATAAGTACATCATAGTTCACTCTGGTGCAACTGCAAATTTTCTGTTTTCCAAAGGAAACCTTGAGTGTGTATAGAATATCAATCAATTAGCACTGGAATGAAATGGAAAACATCTAGTTATTTTTGTCTTCCACTTTTCAATTTGTTTTAACTCAGACACCTCTACAACTTTGGAAAACTACAGCAGGGTTGCCCTGGACCGTGGAGAATCTGAAAATTATAAAATGTTAGATATTATAGGTGTCTTAGGAGTGTTTAGTCCTATCACCTACCTAGTACATGACTCTTTACAGCCAACTGGAAAATGTTTATCTGCTCTCTTCTTAAAAATATCTTCAGGGATGGACTGTTCTTTACTTTTGCTATGCCATCCTTGCCAATTTTCATATATTCTGATCATTATATAGTTCACGCTTACATTTGGTAAAAACGTGTCCCCCTTTTACTGTTAGTTATTCTCTTGGGTCATGTGCCACCCTAGGAATCGCCAGCATAAGGCATTTTCTATTCCTAAGACACTCGTTTAAATGTTTGAAGATTACGATGCCTTCCCCAGATCCTGCTCTGGTTTATTCAACTTTTCTTGGTAAATAGTACAGACCGTTTATTAAATATCTACTAGTGTCTAGGCTCTTCCCTAGATACTTTAATATTTTAATCCTATTTCAACTCTGAAAACTATATGATTATACCCATTTTGCAAGTGAAGAAATAAACTCAGAGAGATCGAGTATGTTGTCTGTGGTTACATAAGCATAAGCAGTGTCGAGGGGCTCTGTGGGGCTCCAAAGCCTGTGTTCTTTTGAGTAGCCCATGTCCCTGTGATATGAATTTGAAGCATCTTCCACGAGCGCACGTTCTCCCGGTTTCTCCCAACTGGGTAATGTTGTTTTTTGAAGTGGGAAGTTTAGATTGTTCAGCAATTGAATACTTGGTTTTCATTTTGGCCAGAGTTCCCTTATACTACTAGTACTGCATAGTCTGAACATTGGCAGAGCAGTCCACCCACCATTACATAAGAAAGGTATTCGTGATATAATAAACATGGGTCATGACTTAGATCAAGTCACTGCCCAAGGGTACTGAAGGCACATTCTCCATAGCACACCATTTTAAAAAATACTTCAGGGTAAAATGAAAACTCAGCATGTTGTGCAGAGCCCTTCGTGATGTGGCCCTGCCTACCTTTCCAGGCTCATCTCTTCCACTCTTTCACAGGGCTGCTTTACTCATAAGGACTACTTGGAGCGCTCCAAAGCTGCCATACTATTTCACCTATCAGTGCTTTGACATCTGCTGTTGCTTTTGTTTTGCTGCCCTTCCTCTTTAACTCCACTGGTCCTTCCCGACCTACCTCCAATAGAAAATCTCCCTGACTTCTTAGAGTGAGGAGTGAAGCTTCTGCTTCCTGGGGCACCATGGCTACTCTGCTGACCTTCACCTTAGCACTCACCCTCACTGCATTACAATGATCAGTAAATGCCTTTGGGATAGGGAAGATATTTTATTCCTTATAGCTGCCTAGTACCTTGTAGCACATTGGAAATGCCCATCAATGTCTGATGAGAGAGACTGGCAGAGCCCAAGGCAAGTCAGGCTACTGTGACTGACATACTTACATTTCTTCTTCTCTCTCTAGGAAAGGCAGATGGACAGATAGAATTTTAGCAAACCGCCCAACTCCCATCCGGAGATGTTCCAAACCTTGTCATCATCTTAATGAATTATTTCGCGACAGCTTTATTTATCTCCGATATATTGACTCGAAGTAATAGAAAACATTGAAAGACAAGCCACCCACCTATCCGAAGTGTTGTCCTCTCCTTACCTGAAATGGGTACTGTCTCTCCACAGGGGTCTGCTCCTCGAGGTTGACTTTCTCCACACATCTGATTTTATTAATGTCGATTGATCCTTTCCTGCTGCCTCTTTTCTGAATTAAAAAACAAAATATAAGATGCCTCATGTGACACACAGAAAAGGGAGATTTGAAGATGGGATGGGCATGTGAGAACCAGACCAATTCGTCTATAATAGTCGAAATCAAATGGCAAGAGAATATATTCTTCGAGTGCGGATCTAAACTCATATACTCTTTCAAAAGCATGTCTTCAAGCAGCAGGTTTTGATAACCTTGAAACCCATTTCAACTTTTATTTGATAATCTTGAAACACATTTCAAATCACCTGCAATATGGTTACTCTGCTTAGGGAAATCAAAATTCAACTCCACGAAGCCTCTTCATGTCGTTTCAATTTTATGACAGTATTTCTACTGTGATAGAATTCTCAACTGTATGAAATAGTCTTATTTCCAGCATTGTTAAAGCAGGGTTTCTTCAGCACTATTTGGGGCCAGATAATTCTTTATGGTGGGTGCTGTCTTGCGCATTATAAAATGTTCAGCAGCATCCCTGGCCTCTACCCACTAGAAGACCACCCGACCCCACCAATTATGACAACCAAAAATGCTCCCAGCCATTACCAAGTGTTCCCTGTGGGGCAAAATCACTCTTAGTTGAGATCCATTATTCTAAAGTGGTTTACAAATTGCCTCGGTAAAGTTAGTTAACCAATGTTTTAAAGTCCTTTATCTTTAGTTAATTATATCTTGGTTAAAAAAAAAGACAATGTAAAAGTGAGGGCGAGCTGATTTTTACCATGTAAACTAAAAAACCTGATATTGCTTTATTATAATTAAGCACTTTGTAGAGCCTTAAGAAAAATAGTATAAAGACAATGGAATAAATAGGGTCTCACCATTTTGTCATACTCATAGTAGGAGAGGTTTGTTTTTGTCAAAACAAAAAGCCGCTCTTTGTAATTATTTGGTGACATTTTTTTCTTTTGCTGTGACCTTTTGAGAAGAAGTTCTTCTAGAATGGATTTTGTATCCATACTGTCGTCCTAAATAAAATAAAATAATTAAAGTTAGTGTTTGCAGCATCTAGCTAGTTTCTCTTTTACTTTCATAATTTTTATTCAACTATTTCTCATTCAGGGATAATATAAATAACATAATTTTAAAAGTTAGAAAGATTTAGAATTATACAGGAAAAGTGGCCAGGCTCATAAATACACATATACCTATATATTTTTTTCTACTGTTTTGGCTTTGACTCTTATAAATATGTCTTACTAATCTCCTACTCTGGATCATAAATTCACCATCTTCACACTACCCTCCAGAGCAGCTTATCAAAATTCTCCTTTATTCCTTAAGTATTCTATAGCCATGTGTTGAATTAAATAAGATATAATCAAACTTGTAAAAATTTGAACTCTGGACAGCTCACTATGTCTGAAGTAATTGTCAGCTGAATTTCTTTCCATTAATCTGACCAGTTGTTTGACCAAGGCATCCAAACCAGTGTGAGACTCCAATATCATTGTAAATGACACCCCTGGCTTTGGATCATGATGAGATCTTCAATATAAAGAACATGGGTTTACTTTTCAATATTTCTAAGAATAAAACATTTAAAAATGATATCAAACAAGATTTAAAAGAATTTTAAAAATTGGTACTTTATAAACTAAAAATACTCTTTTCCTTCCCAGACAATATAAAACATTAAAACTAGAAAATAAATGCATTAATTTTCTGGTTCTACTAAGATTTGTTTCAACCCTCAGTCTGATATCAGGTCTGATAATGAGAAGAACTGTTAAGCAGTTGCCACAAGAGAGAAACTTTCTTATATTCTTTGCCTTGTGAAATCACATCATTTTTAGCAGTCAAATGTCCAGTAATTACTGTCATTCTTCATTTATTGATAATCTGAAGATAACTGACTTTACTCACCCTCTGTCGGAGAGAGCCCAAGTGTACTTGAGTCTTTACCTTTAACTCTCAAGCTCTAAGCAAAAAGTTACCACTCTGAGGCCCCAGCGCTCATATTCCATCTGGCTATGCTAGGGTCATGCGTTAAAAAGAAGATATTTGCATCCTATTTATCACTCTGGATCAGGAAGCACCCACAAGGGCATTGCTCTGTCTGGATGCAGGCAGATGCCAAGTGAACCTGTCCAGTCACTAACTGGCACTTCTCACTGGCCCTGGAGTATGATGAGCCCATGATGGCTGAGAAGTGGGAAGAAAGGGAGACTAAGAAACACAGCTTGGTATCACACAGGCCATAGTCAGGCCCCGCTAGCTTTCCTCCTGACACGGACCACACCATTCTAGAAAAAGGAATCCAGAAAATTAGCTCTTATAATTTCTTTACATAGATCGGATGACTATTAATCCTCAAATGTTCTCCAAGGGTGTCATTTGATTTACAGGAAGAAGTAGTAGAAATCTTATCCATTAAGTATAGTAGAGTTTTGGTTACTTTTTTCTTTGTATGTTGTTTTATCTGAAAAAAAAAAGTATCATTCTTTTATGAAAGTCGAATGAGTTTCTTTTGAGCACAGTGTGTGTTCTTCACCATGGTCACTGGTTTCTCTTCCCAGGACTCAGAGACCAGGTAGAGATCAAGGTATTGTAAAACTAGCAGGACCTGAGAGGGCAGGTAGCATACCTGCCTTTCACCTGTGCCTCCATCATAAACTCTACTCATACGCCTGTTTAGATAAGGTTATTTTCTGCACCCGAAGTCTATGGCCGGAAGAGAATTTGATCGAAGACTTATTGAAACTATGGGGGGTCTACTTTTTGTGAGTTAAAGTCCCCTTTTGGGCATAGTTGTGAGGTGCTTTTATCTTTTACATTTGTTCATTTAAAAAATTGATTAACAAAGCAAAAAGGGAAAACTGAAAACTCTTCTCAAATGTCTTTATATCCACAGCTAATACATTACTTCTCAAAGCAGAGTGTTAGTTAAATATATCCGGTTAGTGGAATAGAAAGTTTACTTTTCAAATTTTTTTTCAGATGCTGAATCAATTTGTAACATTAAGAATGCTGCTTTAGTCTACGGCCATGCTACCCTGAACGCGACTGATCCCGTCTGATCTCAGAAACTAAGCAGGGTGGGGCCGGGTTAGTACTTGGATGGGAGACCACTTAGGAAGACCAGGTGCTGTAGGTGATAAAAAAATAAGAATGCTGTTTTAAAAATGCAAATCCCAGTGTCCAAGGCAGTATGTCGCAGCCTTTCCCAGTACTACCTAATGATACCCCTACTTATCTGTTTGTAGAACTTTCACATTCATCACATTAGAGTTGTTTTGGGAGAGAATTTGACCTTAAAAAATTAATATGATGAGTCACAGAAGCCATCGACAAACAAAATTCACAGAGTTGCTTCTGTCTATTGAAGGAAAGCCAATGGACTAAAAAGGGAAGTATCAAGTCCGCAAATGCATTCTCTAATAAACCTCCAAGGCTTTGTACATGTTGCTGTATCTGAAGCAATACAATTTGTCAGATTTCAACAAAATCGTTCATTCCAAAATCTTGCTCTTGGTGAATTTTTTGGCCTTCATTTTTTAAATGGCACGTGATATAGGTTTATTCTACAAAGC
This sequence comes from Rousettus aegyptiacus, assembly GCF_014176215.1. NCBI lineage: Eukaryota > Metazoa > Chordata > Mammalia > Chiroptera > Pteropodidae > Rousettus > Rousettus aegyptiacus. Next base: position 4,207,956 of record NW_023416312.1, on the reverse strand, counting down.
CAAGTACTACAGACAAGCAAAGGAAAAAAAAAAGTGTTAACATTTTAGCGAGTATACCTTTAGATTTTTTCAAATGTATTTGTGCACGTGTGTATTTTCACAAAATGAGTTCACATACTGTGCATATGAGCCTACAATCTGTTTTTCTCATGCAACGAACACTTGGAGCCACACGTCTTAAAAGTTCTCTCCGAAGTTCTACCCTCTAAGCTGGACTCTCATGCTTCCTAACACAATCGAAGAACCCTGTTTAGACGATTCACACTTTTGTCATCTCCACATCACTTTCTTCTAAGATAACACCTGGTTCCTGCTCAAGTTTGGACCTGCGTTTCTCCTTCTATTTGCTTCTATCCCTTTCTTGTACTTCTCTCTTCTACATTAGCCTACATTCTAAATCGAAGGCATTTCTATGGTCTTCCTTGGTATAGGAGGTGATAATCAGTGATAACTAATTTTTAAAAATGTAACATCTCTTCCCGTGTTTTAGGATGATAAATCAATAGGGCTCAGGTACCATGGTTGACTCAAATGCCTATCCAAGGACTAGCAAACTTAGCTCTGTCTACCCTTCCTTAAGGGAAATTTGGTTGAAAAGGTGAAAAAAACATTCAAAGTAGAACGAGATCCTAAAGTTAGTCAGTATAAACCAGAAATCTATTTCCATAGAGGTGCTGGTGGGATCTGGCTGGACTCTCATATTATCACCTACCAAGAATAGACACATCAATTTGCTTACCAAATAGTTCTGGCTGCCTATTTCCATAAGCACATGAAACTAGAAAGAGATTAAATTAGTTCAGGGGAGGAAGATAACTGGCAGGAATCAATATAGAATTTTCTAGAAGGAAGCCAGCCAGCATTATGTACCCTATAACATGTATAAAGGCTACATGCTGAATCGACATAACTTGGAATCTCCAGGGTTATTGAGCATTTAGAAGGAAATGACATCATGAGAGTATGAAGTTCGACTCTGCGGGTCCATTTAGCACACCTGGTTTTGAGCCTCCAGTGTGCCATGAGTGATAACAAAGAGGTTTGAGAGCTAGGTTTCATAGCTAATTAATATGCAAGGTTGTTGTGGTGGTAGGCTCAGAAGGCTTGGAGGAGACGACAGGACTGTCATTTGTGAACTCTGTCACTCTGACTAAGTCCCTTCCCTGCTCTACACTTCAATTTTCTGATCGGTAAAATGAGATGGGCAACAGGTCTTTGACTATGTGACTTGAGCGAGAATCCTTATATGACAATGCAAGGCACACTGTGGGTACTGACTCATGATTTCAAAAGAGAAAGGTAGAAAGAAGAAACTCAAGTGCCAGAGCAGAATCTGTTGTCTATGCTTCGAAAGGTCCGGGGAAGGAAAAGTTGTTGTCTTCTTAAGATAATCGAGAAAGATGTTATGAAAGGGAGGGCATTAAAATTAGACCTTGAAGGACGTGAGCGATTGTAGTAGTAGTAACAATTCTAGGTAACATTTAAAGAGGACTTGCCATGTACCAGGAACCATTTAAAGCCCCTTAAAAATACGCTTTTATTTACTGGTCACACTCATGACACTCTCACCCTATGGGGTAGGTTGTGACATCCTGCCCTATAAGGCATGTAGTCACCCTATGAGGGAGGCCATAATACCCCATCCTATAGGAAAGTTGTAACTGAGTCACCCTATGGGGTAGGTTGCAACCTCATTCCCTGCTTGTAGCTGATGAAGCTGTGATAGTAAATTGCCCAGGCCACCGTGCTAGTGAGGTGGAGCTGGGTTTGAATCTAGGCAGTCTAACCCCACAGCCCATCTTCTTGACCGCGATGCTAATGTTAGAGAAGTACATACCTGCTGTATAACCCTGCTAACCAGAGACGGCTCTAACCTAAATATAGGAAGGCAGCATAGGATATCAAAGCTGGTAGGAGCCCTAGACGTCATTTTATAAATGCAATAACTGAGCCCCAGCAGCCTAAGTGACTTAGCCAGTACTGCAAAGCTATGATGACCCAAGACACACAACCTGAGGAGCCAGATTTCTGGCGTCCTCATGGCACACTGTCTACACCATCATGGCAATAAATAGACTAAAAGAGATCTATGTGTTTAGCCAAACGCACTCCAGCCTCGCTAAGGCGTGCCATCTGGTAGAATTAGGCATGCATTTGAGTCTTACGAGACCCATGCAAGTGACCTGTTATTAGAAATATCAGAAAGATGTAACCTATAAATAATCTTTCAGCAGGAACCTCCAAGACAGTGTTAAATAGCAAAACTCTAGACCACATTTTGAAAATAGTTAAGAACACGCAACTCAAAAGTTGGAATAAATTCTAAGTGGTGCAGAAGTGGGTCAGGAGAGTAAGGGAGAAAGGCATGTGTAGTTAAATGGGGCCATCAGATATTTCCCTTAACCAAAAAGTATATTGTCTAACTGGCTCGGGACAGTGCCTGCAAGGCTTCATTCTATAGAATTGAGAGGTAAGAGTAGCAATTCCTGACTCCTTTCTTGATTTAGTTATCCTCTCTTACTTTGCATGTCATTTAGTTAAAGGTTTCGATAGGCGTCAGGATATTAAAATAACTCATATTGTGGGAGGGCAGTGGAGGGGGAAGGGAAAGAAGAAAAGGGAAGGAGCTCCAAGTGAGGGCTCCTGAAAGGGAAAATGGAGGACCCTGTGACAAATTTGACCTTCGAATATTTGTCCAAGGCCAGGCCTGCTTATCTTCCTCCTACGTAACTGAACAAAATATGATCGTAAATTAAACAGAAACAAAAAGCTTAACTCAGAATCAGGTAAAGTGGTTCAAAAATATAACTCTTAAGTTGCTGGCCAAAGACAAATACCAGCTCCACAGGACTTGCCAAATCTCTGTTTCACGTGTTCTGCATGAGAAAGTTACAGTTGTCCCGGTATGATATAGACAGAAATCCTTTAACATCAACACTCACATTCTCAGCATTTTGAAACACCATTCCTTAATTGCTCCAAAATGAATTTATAAAAACCACTCATTTTGGGAAGGCCGCCTTTTTGTTCAAAGAAGGTGAGAATTCCAATGCCATTCTCGTTGGAACTAAACTTTGCTTTAGGTGTGAAATTCATTTTCAGTACCCCAGGGAGCTTCCTCCTTTTAGCCAGCTCTCTCCTTCTGCTCCCTCCCCTTTGCCCAGGGCACTCATCTGGGCACTTTAAGAAAGAATGAAAAAGTGATAACTCCATGTCCTAATTCCTCATGCTGAATTAGTTGAACACATAGCAAAAGCACCAAGCTTTGGTGGGTTCAAATCCGTGCTCTGTCTTCTCCACACAACCTGACATGTTACTTAAGCCTGCTAAACCTCAGCTTCCCCATCTGTCAAGGGAGTAAAACAATCGTCACCTCAACGGGTTAGGAGGAGTCAAGAGAAAATGGCCTTACGAAGCCTAGCACCCTGGTAGATGTTCCAGAAATCTCTACCTCTTCCCCTCATCGCTCCATAGGCAAAGTTTTAAAAAGACCATGGCAAACTTTAAACACTAAATGATCCTCAGTCTAAAATATCAGTCCTCATCTCGTTCCCCCATTTTCTGGGGATAGGAGATAATAATACATAGGAAGACTCCCCGTGTATTTACTCTCTTGTCAAAAAGCACCTGCCCCGTAGGTCTGTTACAAGCTTTCAATCTTAGAGCTAAGTTATCTTAAAATCAGGTTGAGCCAGCCCTTATTGACTGTGTATTTGTGCCACCAGATATCATAAAAAGCAATATGTGGATGTTATTCAAAGTGCAGGCCCTGAACCGGCGGCATCAGCATCACCTGGGAGCTTGTTAGAAACGCCGAGCCTGGAGCCTCGGTTCCCCCTCCAGACCTGCTGCATCAGAATCTGCATTTGACCAAGATCCCCAGCTGGTCCGATTGCATAGGAGAGTTTGAAAAGCACTGACCTAGACCACATTATAGTGGACTTTTTACATCCAATGAAATCATCATGGCCCACAGAACTTTCAAAGTTATATGAATGTGGCTGCATCAGTATGGTTCAGCTCTCTCCCATCTTTCTAGCTCCATCTAAAATACCTGCAAGGCTCCGATTTAGAGAGACTTCAGAAACCTAAGAACAAGCATCTGTAGCTAAAATAACACCATAAAAACAAAGCTAGAGAAAGGGAGGTAGGACTACCATTTCTTTGCCTTGCAGACGCAGCTCCAAAGGCAATATGAAAAGTAATGGAAGGCCATGCCTAAAGAACAGTTAAGGGGAAAATCGGCAGAGGAAACGATGCAAAGCCAAATCCATCTGGAAGTGATATACACATGGCCTGACAGCTTCCCCGAACCAGATTTTAAGCCAGAGGGGGAATTTACACTGAAAGTATACCGGGCCCCCAAATTACATGGTCCCATTCACGGTCTCCAGAGGAGTCCCAGCAATTTCGTCTTTACGATTTTGTAGTAGTTTTTCAAAAGCAGGCTCCCAAAGTTTTGTGAATTTCAGGCTGTACGACACCCAGATCCAAACCTATCTATGTTCGTGTAGGATATGACATTGCATAGCTAGCTACCTGCCACTTAAACGCACCATTTTGGCTTGTTCCGCGTCCCGGGTCTGCCGCGGTGAAGTCACTGTACTCCTGCAGGATCACAGCCCTCAGCCGTCCTCCTTCTAGCAGCGGCAAATTGGCTCACATTTTCCCAGCTGCTGGGTCAGAAGTGGCTACATTACTCAGTGCCCCCAAAACGTTTATTGTCCTGCAAGGCCTTACACAATCCCACAGGAAACCACGCTCGACACTTAGCCAACACTTGTTGATCTGATTGAACACAACAAAAACGGAGACAAAAGCATATTTCATAAAGGTTCCAACTTTGATAACTACGTCTCCTGCTTTTCCCAGGCAGCTCTCGGGTACATGAGATAACCCTGCCTTTGTTTATAGTGCTCGATGCTTGAAAAGACAAGAAAATATCTCTGCAAAACTCCACTTCTGACGCTGACTTCTTTCACATGAGTCAGGAAACCATGAGGTAATGGCAAAGTGCGCAGAGAATAAGCAATGAAAACTTCAACTCAACACTGGACAAAGGAAGGCCGGAGGATATTTGAGAGAGAAGGACAGTTAACGTGACTGAAAAGGAGCACGTTTCCACAGCTTAAATTATTAAGAAATCCAGAAACGAAAAAGAGATCGGTTCTTGCTACTGTATCATGCACCAAGATCTCAATAAAAAAGTGCGATTGTCACTTGATATCATTATGACAACATCACAGTTTGGGGCTGTACTCTTACCGCCACTTTTTCTGGTGCACACTGGCTTGTCATATGTAACAAATCGAATGACTTATTTTAGGCTCTGCTATAGATAGTCAAGAAAATTAATCATCCCTTTGGTGTGCATTGGCACACGGCGTTAAGTTATTAATTGTTGGCTGCTTTGACTTATTTGTAAACACATTATGGTGTGATGAAATCTTGAGTTGGCAGAGGAGAATGAAGCTACTAACTTTCAAAGAGGTTTTCTTATGTACGGACACAGGATCAGAATCATTTCTATTCAGCCATTCAGTCGTTCAAGTCTTACTGGGAACCTTTCATGTGCTAAGCAGCCTTTTCTTTAGGAGCAGGAGACACCGTGGTTAGTTAACAGGACAGAGGCAGCCCACATCTTCAGGGGGCTTATGTTTGGGGGAGAAATAACCATAAATAAAGGGTTAATTACAGTAGAGTGTGTGAAAAATAACTTGCAGAGATGTTTTTAATATTTCTTTTTGAAACTGGAATTTGGGGAAGGGCAAAGAGTCCTTCAGAAGAGTTCAGAAGAGGGGAGATTACACCCTGACAGCAAATAAGTCACTGATGGATTCCAAATCGCTCTCTGGCCCCTGGAAACAAAGTCAGCAGTCATTGGGGAAACTGAGGGCGAAGCGCAGCAACCCGGCCAAATAAATTAATTCCACACTCTGCCGGTTAACGTTCTTGCCCATATGGAGACTTGTATATGCCCATCTGTTTCAGCATGGTAGCATGGCAAAAGATTCATTTTCGAATAAAAAGTGAATGGAGGGGTGGGGGAAGAGGAAGCCATAGAACCCTGGAAACACCTGGGCACAATCTCGGGATTTCCATCCCTCCTTGGGCTTCCAAACACTCGAGGGCGGGCGAGGGCAGCTGGGAGGAGGGCTTTCCTCTAAGTCAAAATGTCATAGATTTATTTACTTATTCTATTCATTCTCTTCCTCTGCCACTTCTCGCGAGCCTTTCTTTGGCTTTGTATTTTCCACATCTTTAGTTTAATTCTAACTTGTTATATCAACCCGCTAGTTCGATTACAGAAATTATTTGTTCGAATTTTAGTCTGCATTGTTCCTCTACCCAGCCAGACCTTCAGGAATTTTCTCTAAAGCTTGTTCATGAAAGCTTTTAGCAGGCAACATGCTTCTGTAGGGATGCAGTGTGGGATAAATTGACTTCATGGTAAAAACAAGCTTGTTCGCTTGGGAGGAGTAGTGTTTATATTTTTAGAATAAAAAGGAATCTGATAGGATCCATTGTGTGTGTGTGTGTGTGTGTGTGTGTGTGTGTGTGTGAGAGAGAGAGACAGACAGACAGACAGACCGACTGACCGACATACCTTCTCGCTTCTATTTTTCTCTTGCTTAAAAAAATTCATGTGATTCATGGCTTGAAACACCATTTATATACACTTACAATTCCAAATTTCAGCCAGGTCCTTTCCCCTGAATGTTAAACTTGTATTTAATGGTCAACTTGTCCGTCTATACTTGGAGTATCTAATAAACATGTCAAACTTGACACGTCCGAAGCTGACTCCCCAAATTTGGCCACTGTTCACCACCTCTACTGCTACCTATTGGTCTAAGTTGTCACCGTCTCTCACCTGGAACATTGTGTTTGCATCCTGAGTGCTCTCCCTGCTTTCACTCTTGCTCTCTGCAATCCATTTTCCAACTAGGCTAGAATGATTTTTCTAAAAGTAAGTCAAATCCTGTCACTACTCCAGTCTGAACTCTCCAATGCCCTCCCCCGCTTTCTGGTCCCCTAGTACCACCTCTAACATCTTATGCTTCTTCTACCTCACATTGCCACTCCGAAAACTGGCCTCCTTGCTACTCAAACAATATTCTGAGGACTATCTGCCCCAGGACCTTTGCATCGGCACTTTCCTCTGCTTGGCAAACTGTCAGAAATATCTGCCTGGTTCATTTCCTCAGCTCCAGGCTCTGCTACAAATGGCATCTTCCTAATGAGTCTGACCTGGACCACCCTGTTTAATACTACGACCTCATCCCACCCAGTGCTCCCAATCTCCCTTTCTCTGCTCTGCTTGTCCTCTTATTCCTAGCACTCAGAACCTTAAAATCTACACAATTTGCTGAGTTGCTACCTTTAATGTGGGTCTCTTCTCACTAAAGAGCAAGCCCCCAGGCCTCCAATAGCTTCTCCCTGAAGTTTGAGCTTTTTCCATGGGAGTCTCTTCATTGAGGTACCACTCCATCACCTCCTGCACTTATTTGTTCTAGCTAAAAATTATCGACTTGGAGATTGGGATCTGATATCAATCATTGACACTTACACTTGCATGTTAAAACTGAGGTTCGATGGTGGAACAAATAGCCTTGTTCCTCATGAAAGGAGTTGGGAGAGTGGAGGTAGCATGAAAAGTTTTGTTTTGTTTTGTTATGACCTTTCCTGACATCTATGAAATCTTTACATAGACTCTTGGCATTTTGTTAGTTTTACTCCTACTTTTGAATGGAAGGTAAGGATTTGGGGTCCAGATGGGGTTGGCAAACCATGACTCTCACATGTTTTTGTAAATAAGATGTATTGGAACACAGTCCCAGCCGTTCGTTTACATATTATGTGTGGCTGCTTTCATCCTGCAATGGCACAGTTGAATAGTTGTGACAGAGACCATATACCCACAAGCCTTCGATATTTACTGTCTGGCCCTCACAGGAAAATTTTGCAAACTCATGCTCTAGAAGAATCCTGTCAGCTCTGGAAGTGACCCAGTAGCTTAGAATTTAGTTCGAAAGCTCATTTCAACATTCACTGAATTATACTGTGCTGAAGGTGTCCGAGTTGGAAGCAAAAAAGCTATCTTTATGGATTCCTTCCAGCCATGATTCCCACTTACATGCAAATTGCTTTTTCCCAAAAGTTTGTAAAAAATTTCAAAATACAGAAAAACTTTAAAGAAAATGTATGGTGAGCACCCATATACCACCATCTAGATTCTACAATTACATTGTACACTTCCTTTGTCATCTAGTTATCTATTTATGCACCTCTCTATCCATCCATCGGTCCACCTCGTTGGTATTACGACCACTGCTATTACTCTTGTTATTTTTAGTGCAAAGTAAGTCGTAGACATCAGTAGACTTCATTCATAAACACCACAGTGTAGAAAACATTAACTAGAGGTTGATTCGAATTAGCCTTTTAATTCCAATACTGTGACCTTGAAAGCAGTCTTCATTCTGACAGAAGACACAATCTTACAAAAGCTGAAAACTGAGAAAGGTTACCAGGGTAACTGAGGTAAGTATCAAGGGAATCATTCACCTAAATTTCTCTCTTTCCCTGGTTCAGAGCTAAATCGGCCTTTCAGGGCTGAGAACATTTTGCTTGCGATGAATTCTAGGAAAGTTCTGTGGTTCAAGAGAGAGGATCTAAAGCTATTCTTTTCTGGCATGCTGCCAAAAGCTCAAGGGAAAGACAGGCACACAGTTATGAGTTTCATGCGACGGTTGATCACGTGTAGCATCTGGGGCAGAATCCAGAAGCTGAATGGAACAGACCGGGTCTATGCAGAGTGCTCTTACAAGTATGGAAACGGGAGTCACATATACATAACTTTTCCGGGTATATTTGGATGTCCTCAACCACCAGTACATTAAAGTCCTGCAAAAACTGCTTACAAAGTCATCAGTCCCTGATTTCAAGCCAATTGAGTTCCTGAGTTCAGTGAGTCTAAAACCCTAACATGGAATATTCCGGAGATATTTGTCATTGAATGAACAGTAGCTACAGTGCCCTGGGAGAAACCTGACCCCTCTGCAAGAAAGAATTTTTGAGTTGACTGCTTGAAGGAGAAAAAAAAATTGCAAATGATGACATGAATAAGGATGTCCATGTATTTCTATAAAATATATCTTTGAGAAGAAAGTCAGGAAGTCATACAGAAGAGGAAAGTATAATTTTTGAATAAAGAGGAAAAAGAGGTCAAATAAAATATGTCGATGATGCGGGTGACCTTAAAGATTATAAGGGTGTTATCTGGACTTATTTCGGGAAAGCTTTCTTTGGTGTCTTTGTTTGCCAGGATTCCAAAGTGGATCATTATTTACATGTTCATGTATTTAGCTGCTCGCTCCACATCTTCACCTAGGTAGCAAATGGACAGCGTGAAAAGTGCCAAAGCTCCACGTAAAGGGTCACATTTCTCATCTCCAAAGTGGTCCTCCTATAGTGAAACGTCACAAGCCCAATATTCCATTTGTAAAAATTTGTCCCTTCCCCTGCCCGCTCTCCCTGCCCCACAGGAGACTACAAATAGAATTCCCTGCCTTGCCCTGACAATGCATGCCCTTGGAGTTAGCTTCTACCTGTGTCTAGCTTCTCAAAGACAAGAAGGAAGGGGAGCTCTCGTTCCGGTTATAGTTTTGGAGGTGGAGGGGATTCTGAGTCCCAGAGGAACCTTTGAAAAGATGATCAACTGAAAACCTCGCCAAGAGTATCTACTATAGCAAATCTACTGTAGAAGTGGAGAAAAATGTACAGCGAAGCCATTCTCTCCTGTTTGCTTTTATTCTGAAGCTGTCCCTGTAAATGCTACTTGTAACAAGGGAGACTTTCAGTAGTTCAATTTACTCTCTCAAGTCTAGTTTAATAATCGCTGATCTCGCTGGATGGCTGGTTGTCTTGGTAATAACATTTAAATGGCCATATCTGCTTTCTGAGAGGGTAAATATTATAAGAGTTTTCCTTTAGCCCAGAGAGCTTTGAAAATTTACCTTGTCTCTTCTGTCACATAAAAGCATATTTCCTAGTTATCTATTATCATGAAACAAATGACCTGGAAAGTGAGTGGCTTAAAATCATCATTTTCATTTGCTCACAGTTCTATGGGTCCAGAAGTTGGGAAGGATGCAGGTGGGTGTTCATGTCTTATCCACGTAGTCCCAGCTGGCTCAGCTGGGGCCAGAGGACCCACTTCAAGATGGCGTCTTTGTTTATGTGTCTGGGACTTCGGTGTCCTTGGGCTCCGTCTTTTTCCTCACATGGAATCTTTTTTTTTTTTTTTTTTTTTTTTTTTGCCTCTAGGACCTCTCTTCCACATGGTGTGGGCTTCTCTCAGAATGGTGGTCTCAGAGCCATAGCTCTTCGCATGTGGCAGCCACCGGGCCATTTCAGAACCACGCCTAGAACTGGCACAGTTTCACCTCCACTGTATTGCATTGGTCAGAACAGCCACGAGTCCTGCTTAGACTCATGAGGAAGAGAAGTAAACTCCGCTTGTGATGGCGGGGTGTGTGTGTGCCAAGGTTACATTGCAGAAGAAGACAGATATGATAGGAAATACCCTTGGCGTCATCTTAGGAAAACAGAATCTTCCAAAGGATGATAAACGACTGGTCAGCAATGTGTACGTGCGATGATTGCTATGTCAAACATCTCACCCAGACTTGAAGGGACAGGCAGGGAAGTTTTCCCAGAAGAAGTGACATCCCAACTGAGAGCCGAAAGATGAATGGGGATAAGCCAGATCAAGGAGAGAGAAAATTCCAGAAAGAGGCACAGCAAGCCAATGAGAGAGAATGTACTTTCCAGAGCCTAAAAGAAGTTCAGCATGGTGGAAAAGGGGGTGCCTCTGTGTGTGTGTGTGTGTGTGTGTGTGTGTGTGTCCTTGAGCAAGTTGTTAAGGGGAGAAAATTTTCAAATGGCCAACTTCTGCTTGCTTGTTTAATGTTTAACCAGGGTGTAGTTCTAGGAGATATTCTGTGCAAAGATATGCTAATGTTAAGGGTGTAGTTATCCTGTGCAACCATATGCTAACGGCCAACATCTGCTATTGTAAACCTGCTTGCTTGTTTAATGTAATTATAGGCTTTATAAGCAACGTCCTCTGAAACGTCTGAAAGCTCCGGGCTGATTCTCTAGTGGAGAGAGTCAGTCGTCAGGCTGGCTAATAAAGGCTCATAATTAATCTCAATTGGCTCCGTGGGTCTCAGATTTGAACACACCACGACAAAGTGTCAGCATGTTGAGGGTGAAGCCAGGTTAATGACATCTTGGGACTTTCTCTTGAGGGCAATGGAGGTTTTAAGCAGTTCTTCCATTTCCCTGTGACTTGAAAAATGAGTTGGCCGGGGGTAGGCCTGAAGGCGAGAAGAGTGGGGCGGATATCAGAGGATGGATGGTGGCAGTCAAAATGGGAAGGACGGGATGTGTTTACGAGATGTTGGGAGCAGAGTCCACAGGATTTCAAGGCGGAAGGGTGAGGGGAAAGCTTGAGTGTCAGGCTCAGGCAATTGGCTAAACACTGAACTTTTTAGTAACGGAGACAGGAGCATTTACCAAGGACTGCAGAGAGCCAGACAGAGGGGCCATGCTTCTATTTTATTTGGAGACAGTTGCAGATGTAAGTATAATGATGATATAAGCCAAAATACATTATTATTTCATGGTATTTTTAATGCTCATGTGTATTTTCTCATATGGCTTGAATCATTTAAATAAGGTGGGGACGGGGGTTGGGGCCCCACTTCCCTCTGGGGAATCCAGGGGAAGGTCCTTGTCCCACGGCTAAGCTTTTCTTTTAGAGCAGAGGCCTGCAGACTAGGCCTGCAGCCACGTCTGGCCCATTACCTAGTTTTTAGAGCCTGCGAGCTAAGAATGGTTTTTACATTAAGTAGCGGAAAAAAAAAAAAACACCCCAAAAGAGTAATGATATTTCCTGACAAGTGAAAATCGTATGAAATTCAAATTTTAGTGTCCATAGTTAAAACTTTATTGAAACACCCACATCCGTTTCTGGAGTTTTGAGGATGGAAACTGCAGCCATACCTGTACCCCTGGCTAAGAATCCTAGCAATGAGCTAGATACCCTTCGGTGGCTTCTGGAACTCTACTCCCCTGGGAAAACTCTCCAGTGCCACCCCCTCCCCATTCTAAGCGGCAAACAGCAGGCAATTTATTTATGCAACAAACAACTGTGTACTGCTTAGGACCTGCCAAGCTAATTTAATTCTTATGACAACCTTAGCAGGTTGTATCGTATTATCATCACCATCCCCAGTGGAGGAACGGAAGGCACAGAGAGGCTGAGCCACCTGCCCGAGGTCACGCAGCTAACAAGGGGTGGAGGCAGGATTCGAACCCAGGCAGACAAACTCCGCGGGTTGCGTGACAAGTGGACTCCAGTTAAAGATAGCTTCCCTACGGAGTGGAGCCGCGCCCCTCACCCTGATCAGGGCACGTGCAGGGTCCACACACCCCCTCCGAGGGGCCGGCGCGCCCCCAACAGGCCCCGGGGCGCATCTCTCCGGGGCGGGACGGGCAGGGGCGCAGAGGCCAAAGGGCAGCGCAACAGGCGCGGTGGGGGGCGGGGGCGGGGAGGGGAGACCGGAGGGAGGAGCGAGAGGATCCGCGCGAGGGCGTGTCAGTAAGGAGTGTCGCCCCTGGCCAGGGACTCCCGCCTCCTGCCTCCCCGCGGCCGCCGGCGAAGCGCTGAGTCACGGCGAGGCGCCTGCCCCGCGCCCTGCACGCTGCCTCCGCGCGCTCGGGCCCGCACTGGCCCCCGCACCGCCGCTCGGGCTCCCGCCGCCGCCGCCGCCCCGTGAGTACCCCGGCGCCCGCGGGGTGGGCCGGGGGAGGGGTGCCGGGCATCAGGGAGCAGCAGCCCGCCTTGCCCAGCCCGCCCTAGATGCCTAGGGGAGGCTCGGAGGGAGATGACTAGAGATGCTTAGAGTCCTCTGCAGTTCGTGCAGGTGGCCGCCGGCTTCGCTGGCTGCAAAGCACTGAGCTCTGGAGGGGCCGCGTCGCCTCTTCACGTGCGTAGAAGTTACTTGTAGGAGCCTCGAAGGACCAGGAAATAGTCCATATGGGAGTAAAACACATTCGAGTTGCTCGTTTCTGTGCCCCACAGTCCAGCACTCAGTACGTACTGATCGCCTGCTCCTGGGACGGGGCACATTTTACAGTGGTCTTGACTGACAGGCGGGCACTGCCCAGGAGAATGCTCCGAATAACAGCAGCTGACTTAGAGCACTGGCTGCCGTCCTGTGAGGCAGGCAGTCTTATTGTCCCTGTTTACAGATGGGGAAGCTGAGCAAGGAGAGGCTTAGCCGTTGGCCTCGGGTCTTACAGCTGGTCCCGTGGTGAAGCTAAGGTGCAAACCCAGGCCGTCCGGCTCCAGGGTCTGTGCATCTTGCTAAAGCATCTCTCTTGGTTTGAGTGGGAATCTTTGAAGGAACGGACTATGTTTTTCTTGAAGGACTTTAGGGATTGGGGATGGGGGTACAGTCTGCAAGCATTTGAAGTGGAAAAGGGACGGATTATACTTGTTCTGTACTATTCCGTTGAATAGAACTTAAACTCACAAGGTGTGATGCAGGTCAGGGCGAATTTACCTGAGTGCGTGTGTGGGGTGGGTGGGGATGTGGAGGGACCAAGCCCTACACAGAGAGAAGAGGGTTGTTGGCAGAGAGTGTGGAAAGAATTAACACACACACCCAAGTTTGTCAAAAGGAAAGTTTGTTAGGGACGGGTAACACTCCACTGACAGAGCGGGGTCTCCCCTCAGAGGCAGAGTGAGACTCAGAGGGACTCAGAGGGACAGAGGCAACAGAGATGAGGACAGGGAGACAGAGCAAAGGCACTGAGAGGAACACTGGGCGGGACCCCAAGTGTTATGGGCAATTCAGTTTGTCATTCTTTAGTTCCTGAGAGTTACAGTTCAGAGGCATTTCCTTTGATATGGACGTACAGCGAGGAAAGGAAGAGTCTGTAGTGTGAAAAGGTGAGATTATGTAGCGTGAAAGGCCTGCTGGCCCTTCCCAGCCTTTATATACCATTGGTTCCCCATGACCGATTTTATTTGTGTTGGGCGCCACTTAAAGACTCTGTTTTTCCTGTTTCCCCGCCTTAGGTGTGGGAAATGGGTCATTAGCGATCCCAGCAGAAATGGTCCTTTGCTCTGCAGGTGACCTCCTGGCCTGGCTGCAGGGCTGGTGGCATTTTGCAGTCTCTGTTTGTGGCTTCATTGAACACTTTAGTTCTCTTGCCTCATCCCTACATTAGTAAGAAACACTTGTTTTTTTATTGTTGTATTTTTCATTTAATTTTATTAGTTTCATGTATACAGTACATTGAGGTTAGATATTCATATAGTTTAGAAAATGGTCCCCCATTTGCACCCTCCCTCCCCTGGCCCTCCGCCAATGGTGACCGCGTTCCCTATGCCGAGCCCCCCATCCCCGAGACTATCCATCAGCTACTAATTTGTATTTTTTTAACCCTTCACCCCTTTCTGCCAGACCCCCAATCCCCCTCCCCTCAGTCCATCACTGGATTGTCCTCTATATTTGTGAGTCCGTTTTTGATTAGTTTATTCTTTTTGTTCCTTTGATTCTGCATGTAAGTGAAATCGTTTAGTGTTTATCTTTCTCCGTCTGACTTATTTCACTCAGCATAACACTCTCCAGGTCCATCCGTGTCGTTGCAAATGGTAGGATTAGGAGGAAACACTTTCGAATAATGAACCAGGACTATATGTCAAGGCCCCTCCTCCTCCATTAGTTTCCTGTGCTCTTGAAGACTTCATGAGAAAGCACAAAGATTTCTTGCCCGAAAAGTTGGCTCTGAACTTCAGGGACAGATAGATGGGTCTTTGAATTTGATGACTCTCAAAGATCCTTTTCAATGCCGACACCTTCTGCGTTCTGCAAAGAGTCACAGACCTGTTGATTTTTCTCCGTGTTCCATATGTCACCACACAAATCTTTCCCAGCCTCACTGGTAGCACCTGCCTCGTGGGGCAGCGTGGTGTGAGGGAGGGGCTGAGAGATTTCATTGAGGTAAAGCAGAGGAAGTGCTCCTGAGGGATTGGTGGTAAGTGCGTGACAGGCTGTAATTGCCGAACCTTGTAGAAGATTGCGGTAGCATCACATGAGCTGACAATTCTTAATGATTAGTGGCTGGGCACCTAGTCAATACCCACTGTCATGGTTGTTGTTTAAATCACCGAACCCACATCTAGTACATAGTAAGCAATCAATGCGTGGCAGCTGTTAGTATTTGGGACAAGGCTGATTTTAATATCCTTTATTTTGTAGTCCTTGATATGACTTAGGACTTAATGATTTCTCATTTTGGTCTCTCCTTTTGCTGTCTGTTTTCTACAGCTCAGCGTCAGAACACTCTCTTTTCAGACGTCGATATGCTGTCCTCCAGGAAGGTTACTGTCTCAGTGCTCAGCCGAGAGCAGCCGGAAGGGGTTGGAGCGCGGGTACGCAGAACCATCGGCAGACCCGAGGTATGCTGCCTGGGTGGCTCTTCGTGCTATTTTGCTGAAGGGGCTGGTGGCGGGGCACTGAGGATAAACTTGGGCGGAAACGGCATGAGCTGCTCTGTGGGGTGCCATAGGGGCCAAGTCTAAATCCAGCATTTGGAGTCCCCAACAGACCAGCCCCAGCCCAAAGGGAATTTCTGTAATGTGGATACAGAGGTCCTGGGCTAAGCAGGAAGCTTCTCTGCCCCTCTGTGCACACCCACCTCTCATCCTGGGTGGATCTGTCAGCCTCAGCATGCATATCAGCAAACATGCCCATTTTATGCAGGGAGGAGGCAAGAGAATTAAAATGTTAATCAAGCCACAGTCAGAGATTGTGCCAGAACAAAGGAAGATTTCTGCTGGGCTTGCTAAGGACCCATTCCCCACGCCTGTGGAGGGGAAACAGGAACCAAGAGTCATTCCCTAGGGCTGTAACCACGGGGAACCTGAGGATTAAAGGCCGGGAAGTGCCAGCAAGGCTTTCGCGCTACATATTCTCACCTTTTCATGCTTCATACTCTTCCCCTTCCTCAGTTTATGTCTTATCAAAGGAAGTGGGTAACAAAGTCTTTTAAACTATAACTCACAGGTTCCAAAGAATGATACATAAACTGAATCCCTCGAACACTCAGGGTCCCTCTCAGTGCCCTTACTCTGTTTCTCTCACTGTCCTCTCTATTGTCACTGTCCCTCTCTCTGCCTCTGAGAGGAGACCACACACTGTCTGTGGAGTGTCACCCTGTTTCTAATCAACTTGCCTTTTGACTCTAACTTTGGTGTGTATGTTGAATTTCTTACCACACCCTTTGCCAAAGGACCCTCTTCTCTCTGTGTAGAACTTGGTCTCCCCGCCACCCGGGGGACATTTGTCCTGTCCTGCATCAAAAGCACCAGAAGGTAACTCTGAGTCCCAATTCCAAATTCCCAGGAGAGAGAATCTGATCGGTTTGGGTCAGGTCTCTATCCTCAGTCAGTCAGCCATTGCCAGGGATTTGAGTTCATAGACCACTGGGACCCAAATCTGTGGACCTCTTGTGGTGGGGGATAAGTAAGGGCTCTCAGAGGAGGCAAAGGTAGATGTATTTCAGCATTAGAGAGCTCTTTCATTTCAAAATTACGGGGGATATGTGACTTGCAGAAAAGAAAATCTAATATGCCCAGCAAGATTTTAAATGATGATTATAGGCCTGAGAATACTGTATAGCACCATACCAGATTCCAAAAAACATACTTTTGTATTGAGTTATGATTGACATAACATATTAGTTTCAGGTTATAACATAACTCTTTAGTATTTGTAAATATTGCAAAATGATCACCATGGTAACTCTAGTTAACATCCATCACCATACTTAGCTACAAAAATTTTTTTGTGATGAGGGCTTTTAAGCTCTTTCTTAGCAACCTTGAAATATACAACATAGTATTATTAACGACAGTCACCATACTGTACATTACATCACATGACTTATTTATTTTAGAATTGGAAGTTTGTACCTCTTGATTCCATTCGCCCGTTTAACTCACCCCTAACCCCAACCTCTGCCAACCAACAATCTGTTCTCTGTATGAGCTTATTTTTTGTTTGTTTTTGCTTTTTTAATATTCCACTTATAGCTGAGATCATACAGTATTCCTCTTTCTCTGTCTGACTTATTTCACTTAGTCTAATGCCCTCAAGGTCCATCCATGTTGTCACAAATGGCAAAATTTCCTTTTTTATGGCTGAATAATATTCCTGTGTGTATGTGCGCGCGCATGCGCCACATCTCCTTTATTCATTCATCTGTGGACAGACACTTAGGTTGTTTTCACATTGTGGCTATTAAAAATAATGCTGCAAAGAACATGGGGGTGCAGACATCTTTTTGAAATAGGGTTTTCATTTGGATAAGTACCCAGAAGTGGGATTGCTGGATCCTATGGTAGTTCTTTTATTAATTTTTTGAGGAACTTTTTTAAGTTTCTATAGTGGCTGTACCAATTTATATTCCCGCCCACAGTACATGAGGGATTCCTTTTCTCCACATCCTCGCCAACACTTGTTATTCTTGTTTTTTCATTTTTTTATTTTTTTATTTTGATAATAGCCATTCTAACAGGTGTGAGGTAGTATCTCATTGTGGTTTTGATTTGCATTTCCCTGATGATTCGTAAAATACACGTAAAGGAAGGAATGTATTAGGGTAATGGATTCTATTTGAAAGGTGATGTTGCTTAGCCCCCTTTTTAAATATGCTGATATTCTCATACTCTTTCCACTGTTAGCGTCCTCTCTAACTGTGAATGTCTTTTGAGGTCCATCAAACATTGTTTTCCATAGGAAAAGTGAAAACAGGATTATTTTAAGAGCTGAAAGCACAGTGGATATTGGGAGATGCATATGGATGTGGTGTCATATTCTGCTAGGCCAGATCACCAACAGAACGATTGTAAAGAATTCAGACACCTGTCAGTAAGCCCATTATTATATGTTGAGAGTAGCTAATACTGTAATTACTCCATCTGTCAGGAACACATCTGCTGGGGGGTTCTTCATTTTTTTTGGTCTTGTAACCCCTTTGGTGGGCCGATGAAAGCTTTCGATTCCATCAGAATAATGTTCTTTAAATGCAGAAAATAAAATAGGATTATGAAGGAAAACTTTTATACTGAAATAGAGTTAGTAAAATGTTACGAAACAAATTCGTAATCTAATAAATAGTTTTACATGAAATAATAAAACTTGGAGACGGTTCTAACTACCTAATTTCAAAGCTGTGAGGAACATGAACAATTTTTCAATATACCTACAACTGTAACATGATAGGAAAATAGCTTTGATTTCTGTAGGTACTAGTAATTTACTGTGGTTCTTTACTACATAATTGAAGGAAAGGTTAGATTTCAGTCTGGAGATGGATGAGGGTGCGTGTTGCACACCGATGTGAATGCATTTAATGCCGCTGAACTGTATGCTTAGAAATGATCAAAATGGTAAAATTTGTTACGTATATTTTACTATGAAACAAACCCAGAAGAAAAAAAATCAGAGGTCAGTAAAAATCTGGAATTTTTTTTTTTTACCAGCCAAGTTTACAGCCACTCTGACTTATATCCGTGGTGCCCAGTTAAGAGTCCCTGGCTAAAAACCTATGCTTAAGAGGCCCTGACATTCTACATGTAATCGTATATTTTACATCATGGTGATTACATAGAATAAACAGTTTTGTGTCCGTATCTTTTCGTTTAACAGGGTAGCATAAGCACTTCCCATGTTACTAGGAATTTTTCATAGACATCATTTCAATAGCTGTAATGTAAACCACTGTTCTCTTACTCATGGCCCTACTTTTGTTCATTTAGATTGTTACCATATTTTTTAGCACTCTGCACACTACCAACTTGCCAGGAAGTTAGATAGCTAAGCCATCATCATCAGAGAAGGAAAGGATCTATCTTCCTTCAAGGCAGTTACTTTTCAAACTTTTTGCACCAAAGATACACTGCAAAGACTTGGGAGCCCAAGTTCTTTTCGCATACAATTTATAAATATTTAGCATTAGTGGCTTTATGTGACTTCTGCCCTATGACTGTGAATGTGGAGATACAGGAATTTGCAGTGTTCTCACTGAGCCTTTCGGTGATGAATGATCAAGAAAAGATCATTGTGTTACAGTTGTCCACAGGCTGGGCCAGCCAGGCTGGACTTCGAACGATCGTGTCGCATGATGTTAGCGGGTGATTCACCTGTGTTCCCAATAGGCACGAAACGTACTACTCATCAGCGTTGGCCTCTGTGCCCCACGCCCCCTCCCACCGGTCACTCCTTGGTGGAATGTGATTTCCTGGGGACCGCTCATATTTCTTTTTATTATAAAGAATTTGAAACATAGAAAAGGAAAGAAAATAGTATACTGAATCTCCATGTACCCAATGTCCACATTGATCAACTCATGGGCAATTGTATTTTATCTATGTCCCCATCCATTTCTTCCTTCAGAGTGTTTTGAAGTGAATCATTTCATTTATAAAGATTTCAATTTGTGTGTCTAAAAGATCATAACTTTTCAAGGTAGAACTACAATTCCATTATCACACTTAAAAATGATGAGTTCCTTAATATCATCAAATACCCTTTGTTCTGATTGATACAGCCTCTGTAGGTGGCACTCTCCATTATCAGGATCTGTAGACTGTGAGTCACGGTTGAGGGGTATAGAGTCACACCTGAAGTCCATTCCAGGCTGTCTCTAGATCTCAATCTGGACCATGTGCTGACAGTTTCCTTTTGCCTTCTTTCGTTACCAGTCTAGACACTGAGTTGGCCCAGCAGGTATGCTGAGCTGTTTGAGTTGCCTTTAAAGGCTAATGCCATATTGTCTTGATGTAGGCTGGCCTTTTGCGGGGTATTGGGAGGATGGGGTCTCACTTGATTCTAGGCTGCTGCGACAAGCGTTATTGTCCTTATATTAGTTAGAACTAGATTCACTTGTGTGTAACATGAAGCCTCCTCCAAAACCACTGGTTTAAATATATATGGATTTGTGTTTCTCTTTTGAAAACCCCCAAGTAGGCAGTCCAGAGTGGGCCTCGAGGCCCCACACTTACCGGAGGCCCACACTTATTCTATCTCAGTTCATGATTCTTAGTACATTCATAGTGCATCACCTCTGGCCCAAGACAGTCGTTGGGGCGATAGCCACCATTTGCCCTTGGACATTGAAAGGAGGAAGAAGGGAAAAGCAAAAGGATACTGCCCACTCTCCCACTCTCCATCTTTCTTTTTATGAGGGATTTCCCTGAAAGTCCCACCTGGCAACTTCTACATACCTCTCATTAGCCAGATTCAGTCATATGACCACACCTAGTTGTAAGGGAGGTACCACTTAGGATGTGTGTGGAACGTCTTCTACGTACACAAAACTATTCTAGATTCAGTGGAGCATCATTTAAAGAGTAGTTTCAGCCCTATCCCCATGAAACTGACATTCCTGGTGGCTACTTCCAGTGCTTCGTGACTGAAGTAAAATGCCAGGCTGCTGGAGCGTTACTATGGGAGTGCCACAGCCTTGAGGGGCGGTGGCTATGGGTTTTGACTTGCCTTCTTGAGAGATCAAAAGAAATAGCTTGGAAGCTGCTACCTGAATTTGGCAGCTAAAGGAGTTGGAATTGTTCGAAGGAAAAGAGATTCTCATATGGCTTAAGGACTTCAAAAGATTATCAGTTTACTACGTGGAGAAAGATGTGGATGAGTTAGGGACCAAGTCAAACATTTTAGGAAATCAGAGTTCTCATATAAATCAGATCTCACCTGCAGATAACATGTTTAGAGGATATTAGGAACTTTGATGAGGGCTAATTCCTAGCCTGCAAATAACGCTTTAGTATAAAAGTCTGATGCAAGATACTCTTGCTTAATGGGGGAAGACTGTCTCTTACACTTGTCCCCCATCTCTTGGCTGGTTAAATAGTTTATCCCTCTGATTCATTCCCCAGCTTCCTTCCTGTGTGTGTATCCATGTGATTGGTGACCAGGATTGAATACGTGGTCAATATATGACAAATAATACTTTCCAAACAATGAATGACTGCTGTTCTGTAGGTGATGGATGGTAATGAGGGTAGGATTGGAAAGAGGGGACCTCTTTTCATGGTTTACTTAACAGTGGGACGTATTTGCTCATATGAAACTTTTTGATGCCGAGAAGCAATAAATATTTATCTCATCTTTACCCATATTTCAATACCATAGAACCACAACAGTGTAGAACTAAAGAGCCATCTTAATGCTCTTAACCCTTCGTTTTGCACCCGGGGATGTCGTGCTCAGAGATTTATATATCAGACACCAGCCATCTAGGTAGAATCCTCCTCGTTTCAGGTGCTGGACAGGAGCTCTACTTTCATTGTTTCCAATCCTTCGAGGTATATATTAGCCCCTGAGAAGAAAAATATATATAAGGTATGAGAATTTTCACCTCCTTCTCTTCCAACCCCAGTCGTATTCCTGAGCTTTCATTGAGCTAAAATGGAGTTACGAGTGACAGGGCAAAATTGGAAGGATCTGATTTTTCACTGGAAGGGGCAGAATTACTGGTTGAAAAGAGTAAATTTATAAGGCGAGAGGGGAGAAGGAGGAAAGAGCTGTCTCCAAGTGGTTCGAAGAGTAAGACAAGATGGAAATATTGGAGGCAGATATATATCAGAGAGGAGTAAGGGGGAGATTTTAAACTTTATCTTTACATTGAAGCTCCCTCTGGCCTTTTTGGAGAAAGTTCAAGAAATTATTTTTCAATTACTTTTTAATGTTGGACTGGATGAAACACTGGGCTGAGATGGCCTGTAAAGTGGCCCAGATTTATAGGGGTGATAGTCCACCTTTTAAAGTGAAGAGACTGAGACTTGGTTCGGTGAAAAAAAAAAAAAAACTTGCAGTAGATGAGAGTCAAAACCAGAGACTTAAACAGAAAGAGGGTTTGGTACTTTCATTTCTAGCACTATGTTGGAGTAGATACCCTGAAATAAACAAACGAAGAAATAATTTAAAAAATTAATTAACAGCTGACAAGAAGTTAGAGAAATTCGTTGAGTCCGAAAGCAATGAGAAAGAAAGAAATTGAAAATCTGAATAGTTTCATAGTCATTAGGATTATTGAATTAGTGTTTTAAAAGTTCATCACAAAAGCAACCGGTCCAGATGATTTTACAAACAAATTTTACCAAACATTTAACTTAAAGATAATTCCAATAATGCAAAACTCTCCAGGAGGTGAGCCCGAGGGAGCCCTCAAATCACTTTATGAAGCAGCGTCACCTTGCTGTCAAGACCAGGCAAGGACAGCAAGTGAAAGGATAATTATATCACATTTATAAATAATTTTGCGAGAATCATGAACAAAATATTAACCGAATATGGCAATGTATAAAAAACATTCCAGTTTGGATTATCTGAAGAAAGCAAATTTGGTTTAATATTAGCAAATCTGTTTATGTAATTTACCAACATTAAGAGATTAAGGAGAAAATGTAAGTATCTCAATCAGTGCAGAAAAAGCATTCAATAAAATTCAACATCTTTTTATGCTAAAAAAAAAAATTAGTAAACTAGAAATAGATGGGAAGTTCCTTAAACGTATGAAGATAATCCACAGAAAATCTGCATTAAACCACCCAGTTACCAGTGAAACTTAAAAAAAAAAACAATCTCTGTAAAATCAGGGACAGGACAAGAACGTCTATTACCATCATTTCTATTCAGCATTGTTGTAAAGGTGCTGGCTTGCAAAAAGACGAGGAAAAGAAATAGAAAGTCAAAGGATTTAAAAGGAAGGGGAAAAGCATTATTAACACTTACAGGTGTTAATTGGAATATTACTCTCAAATACTTACTCCTTCCCTGTAATAGGATTACACATTCCCGCTCACTTTTAGCTGCATTACCCCTGATTCCCATAGGAAGGGTTTAAATGACATCCTCTCTGACTTTGGTCTTGGCCAGGTCATGTGCTTTGACGGGTGGGACATGTTAAAGTGATTGTGCATGATTGGTTTGGTTCCTTTTGCTCCTGACCTTGACTATGAGAAAAGCATGTCCTAGATAGTGGCCACTGATTCATCTTGGGACTCAGAGTGAGAAGACATGCAGAGACCAACCAAGCTCAGCAAGACCCAGAAAAACTGCAGCTTGCCACATCTTTAACGCAAGCAAAAAATAATTTGTGAGCTCTTGGGCAAAAGCTTCTTGATAAATACACCGGTGCTTATTGAATATCTGCAAAGAAAACCCAAACAAAAGCTACGATGACTTATTAAAATCAATAAGAGCTTAGAAATGTTCAAAATCACTTCTCTAGTCACATTTTTAATCCCTAGCCAGCAAACTGTTGAAAAACATAATTTAAAAATAACTAATTACAATACCCTTAAAAGGTATGTTAGAAAAAAATTAAGTATATGCAAAATCTTTATGGAGAAAATGACAAATCCTATAGAAAGACGTTTTAAAAGACCTACATAAATGGAAGTAACCATGTTTATGACTAGGAAAACTCAGTATTATATAAAGGTTAATTCTTCCCAAATTGGTCTATAGAATCAAAGCCATTCCAACCTCTTTCTACCTCTCATTTGAGCTTGAGATTTATCTTCAGCTGCCTTCTTGCTTTTGTATAATATACCGAAAACTAAATATTCAAGTTCTATTTATACAGATATTTATATAACTATATCAAACTCAGTGTGAACTAAGATAAAGGCACCAGGGCTATTTCAAGGCTGCTTCTGTTACATTCCTTATAATTCTGGATGGCCCGGCCATCCTCCCAGGCACCAGAGCTAGAAGTTGGGGAGTCATTTAATGCTCTCCTTTTCCCCCATCTCCATCACCACTGCTGTTGCCTTAGTCCTAGCCTTTGTCCTTGTTTGGACTATTGAAATGACCTTGTAACCCATTTGTCATTTGCCCTGAGAATGATACTGTGATTGAAGTAGACGACAGAAATGGAAAGAAAACAAAGAAGCCGTGTGTCATCGTGGATAATAACAGTATGGAAGCAGTGGACTCGGCTGATGAGATGATCACTTCTTATCCCACTGAGCGCAAAAGGCACAAGTTTTGGCATAAAATTTTTTTCTCCACCTTTTAAACATTACAGTGTTGAACTCCTCCATCCTGTTCCAGAAGGACAATCCTTAGCACATGATCAACCATGTAAACTTTAGACTGACATTGACTGAAAGAACCCTGGGAAAGCATCACAAGCCAGGGCAGGAACGTCTTCTAGGTCATCCATGCTCTGATGATGCCACACCTCTCTACCTGTCTGGAAGACGTTTCCCCAAGAGTGTACACCAGCATCAGGGAAACAGAGTCCAGCTGGTCGCTGCAAAGTTTGCTGCTCATGCAACGACGAGGGTGGCGAGAAGATTCGGAGAGAAATGCAATATTTTTGTGTGGAATGTGATGTTCTGCTTTGTGTTGTTCCGTGCTTTGAAATTTACCACTCAAAAAATAATTTTTAAATATCGATCATCATATACATTTTTGTTACATTAGAATTAAAGACAAGTTCTGTATAGAAATAACTCCCAGAGCAGTTTTTATATTTTCTTTTCACATTTAAAAACCAGTCAGATTAGCTTCAGCCTCTAAGAGCGTGTTTATGTAAAATTAAATTAACCCTGGCAGCGAGCTACACTTTTTTTTTTCTGAACGGGAAATGGGCTAAATAATTTTTATCTCCTTTCTCTTCCTTTTCCAAACCATATTCCACATGTATGCAGGAGTGATCTTTCGAAATCTGATCATCTGAACCTCTAATTAAAACCCATCGCCTTCAGGATAAAACCCAAACTCCTTCAAGATTCCGCCTCTCAGCTCATCTCTCATAATTCCATGTGCAACTTTTGCCCCGGTATTTGCAATTCTTCAAGCTTGCCAAGTTCTTTCTCTACTTTTTTTCTTGGAATGGTCTTCCTTCTTCAACTTCTGCTTGATTAACTCCTACATGTACTTTCAAGACCTAGCCCAAGTGATACCTCCCTGGTAGAACCATCCCTGATCCCATCCAACTCTCGTTGACTTTCTAGCCTGTTACCTCGCGAGATTATGAATCTGTTTAGTATACACACTGTATCTTGTTTGTGCTTGACTGTTTAGATCTTAGACGATCGTGAAATGTTTCTCTACTCTTCTCACGTCTCATAAAATGTCAGCTCTAACTTAATTAGTGAATCAGAATGTGTGTATAAAGAGTTCTTTTCTCAAAGCAATTTTCTTTGAAAAAAGTTGCTCATAGGCTATGTAGTTTTCATTGAGTTTTGCTAGTCTGTTCGTGAATGTGCCCCTAGTAGTGTGGCTTAAAAGGCATGTCTAATCTGCTGAATTTTATTTTTATTTCAGTTAAAAAATCTGGACCCGTTTTTAATGTTAGATGAATTTAAAGGTGGTAGACCAGGCGGATTTCCTGATCACCCACATCGAGGTTTCGAAAAAGTAAGTAAAATAATTTGACTACGAAAGTGTGCATTTTAAAACTTGCCTCTCTTCTCAAATTTAGTAATCATTTCTAATAGAAAATTCAATTTTAGAAGCAATGAATAATAGGTAAAAGTTAATTTGTAAGTTCCTGTCTATAGACTGGCTATTAGAGAATTATAATGTCTATTTTATGTGAAGTATACTAAAATAATTGACTTCTTAAAATATTTTTATAATTAAAATTTATTGGAGATGGAAGAGACAATGTAAGGTGTGATTAAAATAATTTTATGTAGAAAACTTGTTCAGAAATGTGTAACCTCGTGTAATATAATATTTTAAACCCAAAAGAAAATCCAAGAACACTGTGACTTTAAACCCAGTTCTAGGGAATTATGTAGAATCAAGGCACTGATATAGAATATAGCCTAAAAATTAGTATTTTAAGGACCTACGTATACATTTATAAATTTAACTGTAAAGTTTATAGAGATCCTGCTGCATGTTTATTTTCAGTTTTAATTAGATACAGAGATAAAACTGCATAATATGATATTGTAGTACTTTCGAAGATTATTGTTCTTCACACACACCTATATTCTTGGAAAATGCAAGGATAATTACTTCCTAGTTACAAAGTTTAGCCATGTGCTCCAAGAGAAAAAAAAAGAAGCCTACAGTTTTGGGAAAGATTAGGGCTTGTCAACGATTTTAGTGTGTTTGTCAAGCCAGTTATTGAATGAGTAAATATTTGTTGAAAGCTGGTGACGCGCAGGTATTGGTGTTCGGCCATCTTTTGTATGTTAGGGTGTGTGCGTTTGCATATTGGGGAATTTGGAGAGAAGGCGGGGCGGGCCGGCGGGGAAGCTGAGGAAAAACGAGGCCTGCTTCCTGCTTGTCTCCAGTATGCAGTCTAGTTAAGGAGGCAAAAGATGGACAGGAAAAGAGTTCACAATCGCAAGGAAAAGGTGGAATGAACCAAGAAGCTTCTGGAAATGGTTATGAAGCATGAAGGTAGTTGGGTCTCTCTTTCTCACTTAGCCGCTTGCTTTCCAATTCTCTTCTCATTCCTTTCACCTGCCCTACACTCTTGCTGGATTCTGACTTGGTTCCAGAACACGTCTCTCCACTGTGCTCTTTAGCTTCCGGTATGGACATTCTCACCAGTCCATTTTTTTTAAGCAACTGCCTTAAAAAAAAAAATCACGATTCCATCTTGTCTTGCCTTACCCGACTCACTCATCAGTTTTCTCCTCCTCCGGATAACCTAAGTATAAACCATTACCGCCCCCCCCCCCCCACCCCGAGTCAATAATCAAACCAGTAAAGCCTGCCGCCCCCACTAAAGCGAATGGGTGGTTACAAAATTAACACCCTGTTTCTAGGTAGCAGCGTCTTCCAGACCCCAAAATGATCAGAGTCAATGGTGCTGCCTCAGTTACCGTTTTACTAATTTTTTGTGTTTTTTAAAAATATCACTGTCTCCATCAAATTTTCTAGGCAATTCCAAGAGGATGTACTGGCTCCTTCGTTTGGTCCCCATAGCACCATATTTTTCCCAATGTCATGCACATTAGAACATTAGACCCTATGGTGGCCTCAGTCATAGTCTGTCTGTCTTGAATTAGAGTTAGTAACTGCCTCAATTGCCATCTCCCCTGGCCATGCGCACTGCAAATTGCTTCCAATAACCCGCACATCTTCATGTTCTCCAGTTAGAGATACTCAGTAACTCCTGGCTGAATTTTCTGAAAAGAGATGGCTTTTGCTGA
Source organism: Rousettus aegyptiacus (assembly GCF_014176215.1). Classification (NCBI taxonomy): domain Eukaryota; kingdom Metazoa; phylum Chordata; class Mammalia; order Chiroptera; family Pteropodidae; genus Rousettus; species Rousettus aegyptiacus. The sequence goes on along the minus strand of NW_023416312.1, from coordinate 4,180,664 downwards.
AGACCATGAATATGTAAAACGAAAGATGAAACACATTGCTTTCCTTTCAATTAGGGAAAGAGGAACTGTTATAAACTGTAAACTCAACTTTAAACTCCGAAGGCGTTCAGAGAATATTGGTATTTTACTCTTCTGTAGAATTGTTGGTATTTGACTCTTTTAAGAATATTCCTTAAACATGTGTTTATAATTATGGTTGAGCCTCATTAGTTTGTGGATTCTTTATTTGCTAACTCATCTACTTGCTAAAATTGATATGTAATCTGAAAATCAATACATTTTTCACATTTTAGTGCTTTTTTTGGTGATTTCACTGTTTAAAATGTCCCCGAACTGTATGTAGTGCTATCTAAGTGCAGGGAGGCTCCGAGGTGCCTTATGGAGAAATTACATGTGGTAGATAATAGATAAGCTCCCTTCAGGCATGACTTATAGTGCTGTTGGCCATGAGTTCAATGTCAATTAATCAACAATATACATTAAATAGGTGTCTTTAAAGAAAAAACAATATAAAACAAAGTTCCGTATTGATGAATTGATGAAAATATGACCAGATGCTCGCAGGAACCCAACCCTGTTTTTTTCCAGAAGCAACGGTTCGGGGTTTGCTAATTCAGAGATCATGGCAACTTTGTAGAACAGAAGTAAAGACTCAGCTCTGCCTTAATGTGAACTTTAAAAGTCTGCAATTGAAAACCGAGTCCACTTGTAAGCTCTCATCACCTCGTCCCTGGAACATTTTTCTACAGGCTTGTTATAAAATTTGAGAATGCTGATTAGTACAAAGAACAAACTTAGAATCACTTCTTAAGTTATCTTACCATCCAGAAATAGGTATTGTTATTGTTTTGATCTATTTTCTTAGAGTACTTTTTGTTTGGTATCATGCTATACATGTTTTGCGTCTTTTTAAAAAACTTAACATTACACTGTTAGCATTTTCCCAGTGTTCTTCCAAAAAACCCATCTTTACTGGCTTCATTAAGCATCTGCCATGAAGGCTGTACCAATTGATACAGCAATGTATGAGTTGTTTTTCCTCAGCATCACCAACGCAATATATTTATCCAGTTTTTTTTTATCTTTGCTGTTTTGACAAGTGAAAAATAATGCCTCATCATAGGTTTAATTTGCATTTTTACCCAAGTGATGTCGATTAACTTTTCATTTTAAACCATTTGCTCACCGTATGTATTTATATCCTTGCCCTATTTTTCTTCTGTTGGGTTGCTGGTATTCTTATTGTTGTATAGAAGCTCTTTATATAGTAAGGAAATGAGGCCCTTTTCAGTGATAGGAGTTGCAATAGTGTAAAGAGGGATTAGACTTGCTTTGCATGCCCCCCAAAGTAAACCTTTGGATACAAAGCATAGGTACAAACCAATAGAAGAAATAGAAGACTTTTATAACAATTCGTTATGCAAGGATAAAATAGGCTCCCTGGATGGAAGTAATTTTCTTATTTCTGGAGAAATAGAAGCATGTGCTGAATTTTAACAAAACAGGTGTGTTGTCGGGATCAATGGTCCTCAAAATGGCTCTGTGCAACACGGGTCGGTGCCGTGCTGGAATAAAATATCAGCGCTCACATGGATTTTTTCAAATCGAAAATGAAATTATGCTGTATTATCACATGAATATAAAATATAAATAAATGTACATATTTTGAGCGCATGCTCACATCTTTTCAACTAAGAGTGATACATGATCAAAGACATGTGGAGAAGAATATTATCCTACAAAATTCTTATTACCTCAGGCGTGATTGGTATACCTGTAGTGGTCCCACCTGTAACCTCAGTCTCCCTCTGAAACTGGGATCTGCATTTCAGCAACGGCTGAGTGATAGACATGCACATTAACATTTGAGAAGTGCTCATTAGATGCCCTTCCAAACTGGAAATATTATCATTTTATGAGACGAGGATGAGAACTTGATTTTACTGCGTCAATGACTAATCATTTTTCTAAACTTAACTCTCCGGTTTGGCTAGCTATATGTTTTCTGTTAAAAAACTTTCCTGAAAATTGAGGAAGAAGGAATGCTCTGGGGAAGGAAGCACAGCTGGTGGTCACAAGACAAAGGGGAAAATGAGTTCAGTATTTCCTGCCAGGAGCTTGGACTCTGCAGAGCATTGTTTTCCAAATGCGTGAATGGTAAAGGGTGGAATAATTTTGCAGTGACCTATTTCTGGTCAGGCCTGATATCTTGATTTGTTTAGGGCCGCTATAAATGATCAGAAACAAAGAACGATCTGAAAAACTGGGCAACAGTCTTCCCTCTCAAATCCATGCCCTGCCAAGATTTAGTTTAGCTTGAACAAGCAGTGAAGTTCACACACTGGGAGTCCTGTGGCCCTTTGACCCCCTCAGTCCTGGGGAAACCGGTTTCGTCACTCCCGCTTAGTTAACTTTAAGAATTGATAGGTGTAAAACATGCCTGCTTCTCAGGGACATTTCAGGATGCTCTTGTCCATTATGTTCTTAGTTGGGCTTAGGAATGTTTTTAAAGTTTTTCACTACAAGCCTCAGCAGGTTCTTTGATCAGGAGAACAAACCAGCCTTGTTTTCAAGGGCGTGCCCATCAGAGCAGCCACGCTGGCGATCACTGGTTGGCAGCCAGCAGCCTTTGCATGCGATGCCCGAACAATAGCCTGGAGAGGAAGGGAAGGGTCCTAGTGATTCACATGAAAACTCGCGACTGAATTCAAACCTCCTTTCTCCCACACAGTCTACTTGTCTAGCTTGCTGTGCGCTTTCAAAACCAAACCTTATCATTGTTGAATCAAGGCCCGGTGGGGAAGGGTGGGACTTGATTAAATGAACAAAAAAACCACGCACACACACACATATATACATATACACATATATATAATTTTTTTTTGCAACAGACTCACAAATATAGAGGACAGTTTGGTGCCCTACAGAGGGGAGGGGTGTTGGGGGGGCTGGGAGAAAGGGGTGAAGGGTTAAAGAAGTACAAATTAGTAATTAATAGATGGTCACGGGCATGGGGAGCACGGCATAGGGAATGCAGTTAGCATTAATATCATGGCGAGGCGGAGGGCCAGAGGAAAGAGCAATTAAGGGGATCATTTTATAAGCTATATAAATGTCTAACCAAACCATATAAATATCTGACCAATGTCCTGTATACTTGAAACTAATAAAAAAAAATCCATTTTGGGGAAGAAAAAATAGTCTAGGAAAACTAGGAGAGAATAATACTTTCTCAACACCATAAAGACTTGTTTAATGAACATCCTGTGTCCTAATGTCACGCTGAAATATTAGATGTAATTATGTTAATTTGAGAAAAAACAAGAAAGTCTACTAGCATCGTTATGATTTATATGGTCCTGGAAGCTTTGTATCTATTAATAAGAGTTATAGCTATTGGAAAGGAGGAGGAGAAACTATTTATTTGTAGGTAATGTGCTACAGAGTAAAAGCTCACAGTGGCTGTGGCCGGAGGAGGTGGGAGGGCACAGGACTGAAGTTGTGGCCACAGTGCACGCATGTGGGTTTTGGCTTATACATTTATTTGGCATGATTCGGGGTGGGGGTGGTGGTGAAGTTAACAGATTATAGGAAGGAAGCTAAAGCCACCCTTACCCTCAGGATACCCCTTGGCACCACCATGCTGGGAACATCAACCAACACCTGAATAGAAAATAACTATGGAAAAATCACCAACTTTCCTGCATAAAAGCGACAACCAGATACAATGGGGGAAAATTCCATTCAGAATAGTGATAAGAACCCCATATATTTATAGGGGGAAAAGTTATTCTCCTTTAACTCAGTAATCTTACATCCAGGAATCTAATAATTTCCTAAAAAAAAAAAAACAAACCCAAAGTAAGAACAAAGGCTTATTTATACAAATGTTTATTACAGTGCAATTTTTTACGAAGTCAAAAAAGAAAGAACAAAGTATTCAGAATAATAGGGGAATGAGTATATATCTGGACACTAAGGAAATTATTATATATCTGGAAGATGGAATATTATGCAGGGTTATTTATAAAAGAAATATTGTAAATAATTAAAATTTTCATTAATCACAGACTGTTTAAATCAAGGTTTCTCGACCTCGACACTTTTCACATGTTGAGTGGATAATTCTTTCCTATGAGGGGGTGTCCTGGGCTGTCTGGCAGCATCTTTGGCCTTGACCCGCTAGATGCCAGTAGCACCGCCTAACTCCAGTTGTGACAATAAAAAAATATCTCCAGACAGTTGCCAACTGTCTGCTGCAAGTAAGGGGGCTGTCAGACTGCCCCCAAGTGAGAACTAGTGGATTAAATATATGTGTTCGTGCAATGGTACACTGCATGGCCACGAAGAAGAATGTCACTGTTTGACATATCCTAATACAGAACAATCTCCATGATAGTTGGAGAGTGACCGAAGCGAGGTACAGAATTGGCAGTGTTTAAAAAGGAAATGTAAAGGTATGAAAAGACTATACCTTTATTTTTTTTAAATGGTTTTTTATCAGTTTTGTTGTGAGGAAGAAGGACTAGTTTAGTGAATGATTATTCCACAGACTACATTGATGCAAAGAAAATAAAATTACAAAATTCATGTTTCGGTACCACAAGAAGATGGTGCTGAGGGCAAAAACTAACATAATGACAGATGCACATATATATTTGTGAAACTTTTTATAAAACATAATGGTTCTTAATATATTAAGGTTATACAACTATCACCACTGATTCCAGAACATTTTCACTACCCCGAAAAGAAATCCCATACCAGTTAGCAGTCAGTCCACCTTCTCACTTGCCCCAGGTTCAGGCAACTACACTTTCTGTCTTTATGGATTTGCCTATTCCGAACATTTCATATAAAAGGAATGATACCATATGTGGTCTCCCACGTCTGGCTTCTTTTGCTTGGCGTAATGTTTTCAACGTTCAGCCATGTCGTAGCACGTGTCAGTACATCATTCCTTTTCATGGCTGAATAATATTCCATCGTGTGGACATACCACATTTTTGTTTTACCAGGTCATCTGTTGTTGGCCACTTGGGTTATTTCCACTTATGCTTTTATTCTTGGGTATGCCTCAGTTATCTCTGAACGGGTATGCAAGAAACTGGTAATGGACCTTCCAGGAAAGGTTACTGGGTGATGAGGGAGAGTGGGAGATAGTTAATTTTCATTCTAACCCTCTTTTTCTTTTTGTACGTTGAGAGTTTTGAACTATGTCTATTGGTTTATCATTTAAAATACTGGTATTTTCAAAATGCCTTCTTTACATGCCGTATTTGAAGATAAAAAGTGTCCCCATAGTTGTGGAGCTCCCGATGCTCACTGGCCCTCCATGAACTGTGGCTGAGGCCTCTGACATGGGTCTGCCCCCTCCACATAAAACCGACCTGGTTCGTGTTCTGTTCTAGTCAGCCAGATAAGCTAATAACACATTGTGTAATGGGGAGGGTGACCAGGGGACAACTTCTGAGAAATATTTGTGGACCATTTCCTATGACATTTAAAAGAGTACTTCAATTTAAAAATATAACTTTTTTCTGTTCCACATATTCTCTGGCCAAACAGAAATTAAAATCGTGTATGTGTTTGTGTGTGCGTGAACCCACGCACATGTGAGTTTAGATGTGGGAGTGGAGGACTTCTCGTTTGCAAGAAAGTTAGAAGATGTTTAAGGAGGAATAAGAGACATCCAGTCGAAAAAGTTTTACATTCTGAGGAGGAAGCTAGCTAGCACTCCTAACAGAAACGTTTGAGGTTTCAGGGAAGAATTGGCTGTTTAGTAAAACCTTAAGGAATAAGTCAGATATGATGCTCTGGACAGTGGAGGGCACCGTATGGGGATGTGCTAGAAATGGTGAGTAGTTTATTCGCACTTAAAAATTGGCCGTGGGGAGAGCGGGTCGGAATTAAGGCTGTAGGTTGGACCATTGATGGGGAAGGCCTTGAAAACAGCCCAATCTCTAGTTAGGAATGAATAGCCAATATTTCATATCCTGAAACTCCTAAGGTAATGCAATTGTGTTAAATCAGAACCATGTCAGCGGTTCTCAGCTGGGGGTGATTTTGCCCACACGGAGTCCTGTGGCAGGGTCTGGAGACTTTTGTGGTTATACCAACTGGGGCTGCTGCTGCCATCTAGTGAGCAGAGGCCAAGAATGCTGAATGCCGCTCAGCCTCCAGAGTGCACAGTTCCCACAGCAAGGAATTAAGCCCTGGACTATATATATCAGTGAGCGTAGGTTCACACGAAGGAAAATAGCAGGTTAACTGAAATATTCTTTGAAAGTAGTCAAAATTCCCAACGAATTTTCCCATGCACCCCACCTCCACCCTATTAATTACAAACAGGAACCGTTCACATCTGAGAGACTGCATTCCCAGAGTTCTTCAGCAGACAAAGTGGAGGGAGGATGTAATAAAGACCATAAACCAGTCATCAAACGTTTTCTGATGTCACCAAATAAAAAATACTTCTTTTGAAGTGAGACTAAAAATAAGTCCAAAATAAATTAACGTAGATCATCGCAGGGTAAAAAGCTTCTGCAACTCTTCAACACTATTAGCAAAGCCGCTTCATATATCCATCAACAGACCCTTAAAAGAAAATGCCTGACCTTATAGGATTAAACCCAAATGACATCTGCCATGCAATAACTAGCTACCAATTTTATGAGAAACTTCACATGCTTTCTGTACATTACTTCTAAGCTTCCCGACAATCTTGAAAAGTAGGAATTGTTTGCCCCCCCTCCCCCCCCATTTTACAGATAAGACACAGAGGCTCTGGGAAGTGGTGACTTGTCGAGCTCACACAGTCCATACAGGGCAAGCTGGTGCATGTCCGTGTGATCTCCAGCCCACACTTGACCACTCTTTCATGCTTCTACTCCTTCTGGAACAAAGTCGCTTTTCTGTATATCTGATACTGTCTTAATGCATTGGTTGTCATGTTCATATCATTGGAAATGAGATTGGACAGGTGACAAATCCCCGAACCGAACACCTTATACTCTCTCTGTTACTCACTGTGGGACCCAGTGCTTTCATGGTTCAGGGAGCTGAATTTTCCTGCCTGTCAGTACAAACTAAAACTCTCACTTCTCTGAACGTCTGATATATTGGGAAATGGATTACGTTAGTTGACTGCCTGGCTTTTTAAAGACAATCATGTAACTTGTTGCAGCCATAAAGAGACCATTTATGATCTAATAATACTAACATAATAATATAAGCTTTAATTGCTTATAACCTTTTATTACAACTACAAATTCTTTTCCTTCTGTATACCTTTTTTGCCCCAGTCACTTCACCTTTCCCCTAATATTCCAATCTTTTAAGGACCAGCTGGTGGGCTGCCTCCTCCATGAATCGCTCCCCAATTCCTCCGCATTCTTCCTCATCAGAACTGATCTTTCTTCTGTGATTCCACTGGGACTAATTGTACTTCTCTTTAGCATTCACTTCTCTTATCTGCATATTTTAGTGGCGTTTCTCCTACTGGAATCATACCTCCCCGAAGGTGGAGAAGGAGGCATTGTGTTCCTTTTGAGTGATTTCTAACTTCCTGCTTCTGAGTTCCTGATGACATTTCCCCTTGTCCAGGCTGGAATGAAAGAAAGAAAAAAAAGAGAGAGAGAAACGGAGATTTAAAATTATTCCCAAACTTATTTTAAAAAGATAAAAGACTAAAAATTGACCTCCCTAGATCAGACCCCCGTCTCGAAGTCCCAAATTCAGAGAACTTGGCCCAATAACATCAAGTACAATGAACAAATGCACTAAAAGTTTGAGAAATTAAACCCTTATAATGAATCGAAACAGGGACTAATAATAATACATCGATCAAAAGGTGCCAGCTGCTTAAATTAAGTATTGTATTGAAATTTTAACAAAATGTTAAAACAAGGGGGACATCGACTCGATTCCCTTAAAACTCTCTCTCTGGAAGAGCTCTGTAAGCCCCAAATCCGCCTGTGACCATGTGCGCAAGGAAACAGTTTCAGGCGCTGCATTCATGTCTCCCTTGAAAGCCTTTAACTAGAGACTATGCAGAGCAGTGAAACCTCCCTCTGCACCACATCACAGCTCATCCCTTGATGATGAGATGGCAGCCTGTCACACGGATACATGGTCTTTAAGCAGAAATACTATGTATGTTCCAGAAGACGTAGTTATCAGTATAAGCAAGACATACTGGCGAGGTCTGATTGTAGAAAAACAGTGAGCACACATCGTTAGGATCAGCAGAGGGCGCTCTTAAGCAACAGTACTTCTAAGAACCCACTTTCCCCCAGGTGCAGACACAACACTTTCTCGTATGTGGGAAATATGGGTAACCATAGAAGTTGGCAAACCATTCCCTTGATGCTCGTTCACTGTAATGGGAAATAAACAATGAGCATGAACACTTTGGCCACAGAGTTACAAGTTGTAGGTGGTTATCAGCTGAGAAATTGGCCTCATGATTACATGGGGAGCCAGGGGTAGTTTGTCTGAAGACATTCACCAAAAGGTTGAATCCTGATTGGGATTTGAAGAGGAAAGGCATTCCTGGCCCTGGAATTCTAGAAGCAGCCAGAAGATTCTGAGGGAGTCTGTAATTCAGTTCACCTGAGTGAGTAGTTAGTTCAGGAATATGAGTGTCATAGAAACTTGGTGTGTGTGTGTGTGTGTGTGTGTGTGTGTGTGTGTCAGAAATTTTACTCAGACTGAAAAGAAAATTAGTAGATTTGGAAGACGTTTGAGAACGGAAGCAATAGAAAAATATAAAAGGAAACTTGCCTTTCAGTCAGTTGTTATTTTCTGTGTAGTTAGATGTTGTTGAGTAGAACTCTTCAGTGTCAATACCAAAAAGGGGTCCCACGATCACGTCATCTCAGGGTCCTGTGGCTGCTTGTCTGCCCATCGACCTGTTCTCCACTTCACCCAGGAATCACGAGGTCTAAGTTTTCTGTCTGCATATGGTAGTACCAGGACTCCTTCTTTGCTAGAGGCGGCCCGTTGGGCAGAGCCCGCCTCACGTTTGGCAGTCCTGGCCTCTCCTGCAGCTCCCATCAGATCCCTGTCTGAAGGCAAGCACCGTGCTCACAACGCATACGTTACTGCCAGATTGGCACCGACATTTGTGAGGCGACGTGGGAGAGTGACATAGTTTTATTCTTAGGGACTGAAAATGTTAAGTTCTTGCTCCACTATTATTAACGGTGTAACCTTAATCACACTAAGCCACGTGTTTTCATTGATAACATGTAGATGATAATGTATTCTCAGGATCAGGTGCTTTGTAAATGCTGAAATGCTATACAGACACACGATGCTGCTATTCATTCATTCGTTCATTCATTCACCAAATCTTCAGTGCCAGCTCTATTCTCTAATCTTCAGGATGGTAATATTCCCTTAGGAAAGACAGATACGTGAATAACCAAATAATTATACAATAGAGTCCGCCTTCATGAAAAGACTAGGAAGAAGACACAAATCAAGATAGGAGGATAAAGAACAGATTGACCAATTTGATGAGATGCTTGGGGCCACCTCTCTTGGTGACATTTGAACAGAGGCCTGAATGAAGAGAGGAAGCAAACCATGAGAATATTGGAGAAATACACCCCCAGAAAGCGTGAGTGAGGACCTGAGGGGTGACCCATAAATAGGAACTCTGGCCCTGGAGGTGTGGCAGATGTGCTAATTCTAGAATTTACTGAACACTTGTTACATGCCATGTTCTTGGCACACGTCACCCCACACTCGGTGAGTCCATCTCCTCTGTCCGTGTAGTTATGTGAAGAACTGAGCCTCCAATAAGTTAATGGAGTTTGCCCCACATCTCAAACCTGGTAAATTCCAAGTAGGGCCCCAAAGCCTGACTGGTTCCCTGAGGCAGGGCCGTGCCGGTAGGGGGCAGTGTGGTAGGAGTCCCTGAAGCATTGGCGCATCTGCAGGGTTGTGGCAAGGAATGTCAAGGTATGACCTGTTAGAGCTTTACAATATTTAAATTTGCCCATTGACCGAATACCTAGTCCACGTTCGTCATCTTTTCCTTTTTTCTTAAAACCACCTTTTGCTACTTGCGATGGTGTTTATGTGGAGCCAGGATTGTATGAGCCAATTTAGTGGGGGTGATTTTTCAGATTTCTTAGTGATTGCTCAAGTAATTAAAACATTTTTTAAAAAAATAACTCGGATCCTTAATTGTATGGATTCAAACATTATGGAGACCAGTTAGCTGCTTCTAATATGCAATATGTTCTTTGCCGGTCTCTCTTAGCCATGACCTCAATTCATGGGTTTTTTTTTCTTTTCTTTTTCTTGCTCAGCCACCAAGAGAAAAAAAAAGCCACCATTTTAGAGCAAATGAAAAGAAAACGTAGTTTTATCTATAACACACATTTTACTTAAAGGAGTGTCTTGCATCTATAATAGCAAATGAGATCATCACACTCTAAATACCAGTCAGAAAGAAACTATATCTTCTACTGTGATTCTTCGGAATAAATTTCTACCTCTTTGAAGTACACCTTTCCTAAATTTCACATTGCCAGTGACACTTTTCTTTCATTACTGTTATGGGGTTGTGTCTTTTTCATTCCAAATATAAACACACAAAGAAATAAGAACCGACGAGGAAGCAAAAGTATTTAGTAGAGAACCATGAAAAGTTTAGGAGGAAAGGACGAAGCAGAACCAGGAAGCATGATGGCAAGGTCTTTAAGAAAACACCTGTTTCACATTACACATTTCTTACTAATTAGACAGATGCAACTCTTGAGTTTAAGCATAACACTCCCAAATCTGTCAACCACCCACGGCAATTCTCCAGGTGTTTGCGATTATGTAATGACCCAAAATATCATCTGGATTGTGTCAGCTCTCAAAGTACTGCTCAAGTTTTTAAAAAACTCCTTTCCAGGCATTAATTTATACTTAAATTCTCAGTGTAGCATTTATAGCACTTTAGCAAAAATAAATAAAAGTTAAAAAAAAATAGTGGTTTCCTTAGTTTCTGATTTTTACCCCCAAAGGCTGTAAGTGTATTTTTGCTTTAAGTAGTAAAAAGTTTGCATTATGGACTCAGCAAGCTTCATTGACCAGACTTATCTAAATCAGGTTTTATAATAGTATGGAAGAAATGACGTTTACTTTTGTATTACCAGGGAAAAGGGGATATCTACGCTGCAAAAGTGGAGGAAATGGGGGATAACTGTCTTTTCATTCTTTTGGAAACAGTGTTGGAATTGTTCTCTAAAATAAAATTTGCAAAGAGGAAGAAAACACATCTCTTCATGTCTGCATAAATATTCATCTTTAAATGAGTCATGCTTACCACAATTTACTTTTGAAACTTGCCTGACATATTTTGAGATGATTAATAATTTGAAAGTCCCTAGGCTTGGATAATTGAAAAATCTTTGAGGACGGAAAGAATATGATTTGAAAAGAGGCTCCTTTGAGAATCCAAAGGATAGCTTCAGCCCAAACAGAATGAAAATCGCCTTTATTATGCAGTTATTTTAATTAAAAATGCATGCAGAACAGGAAAAGGAAAGCAATTCTAGACACCACTCCTGGTAGTCGCTGTTTGTTTGAAATTTGGAAGCTTTTTATTTGTCCTCTTAAGTTTTTAAGCTTTGTATGTGGTCCTAAGTGCTTAATTCCTGTTCTGGCTTGAGCGCCTTCTGTAACAATTTCCAGGTCTTTTTCACCTAGTAACATGTTAAAGTCGGAGCTAGTTATGTTGTCTTTGCATGTACTATTGAGTTATTCTTCTGATTGTTATTGTTTTCCCGGATGTCTCGCTGTCTTCCTGTCCAGCCCCAGTCCCCCCAAACTGGAAACAAATATTCACCTGTTTCTATGCAGAATAAAGCACATCACTTATTTTTCGTTCACTAATTAGAGGCAGCATCTTTATTTTTTTCCAAAAAAAAAAAAAAAGTTTCCTTTGTAAAAAAGCGAACTGCTAATTCCAACTGCCCCCCCCCCAACTATCAGAAAAGTGGAAGGAAAATAAAATATAGCTGCAATTCCACCATCTGGAGATGACCGCTGTTCACATTTTGCTGTGTGTCCATCTGGGCATCTCCATGCAGACTCCGATGTGACTGGCTGCAGTGTTATTGAAATGAACCCATTTCAAGGGATCGTTGCATTGGACCCCTTTAAATAAAACTACTCTCCTGTAACCTGCTTTTTTGATTAAATGATATTTTTTCCATGTCAGTAAATAGCGATATATATTACTTTTTATCAGTTGCATAATATTCCCTCGCATAGCTATCCCATAATTGAGCTAGGTGTACCCTATTAACTCATCATCCAGATAGTTCCTGCCTTTTCACTATTATTGTAACGATAATAGACATTGCACAAACAGATTTGTATGGACATTTTGTGTTGTTTCCTTAGATTTAAATTCAGAAGTGCATTTTTTATACTTAAATCCTTCATCTGTTTGGAACACCTTTCTGTAGATAGTGGGGACTTTCTCTTCTCATATAGTCAGCCAGTTGTTCCTATACCATTTATTGCCCCGCTGATTTGAAATTGCTATTATCTATATTAATTTCCCGTACAAATGGGTCTCTTCTATTTCCATGTGAATGTTGCACTGTTGCCATAACTATAGGAATTCCCAGGTGGGGGTCTTAGACTTAAAATCTAGTCAGGGTTCTTGAGAGCAAGAAAACCGATAGGATATATAGAGATGTCATAAGGGGAGGTGATTATAGGACTTGGCTCGCAGGGTTATGGAGGTGAAGAGGTCTCACGATCTGCATGCTGGAGAGCCAGGAAAGCTGGGTGTGTGTGTGTGTGTGTGTGTGTGTGTGTGTGTGAGAGAGAGAGAGAGAGAGAGAGAGAGAGATTGATTGATTCAGTCAGAGGCCCAAGGCCTGAGAACTCGGGGGGCTGAGGTGCTGCTGGAACTTTCCTTAACACATGTTCTGTGGAAAAAGTGAACAGCTCTTCATAGCTACCCTACTTTTTTTTTTGCTTGTTTTTTCAAAGGTAGCTTATCTCCTGGAAGGGGGCAGCATGGCCCATGAAGACTTCTGTGGACATGTTGGTCAGTTAAACCCAGGAGACCTGCAGGTATGGCCAAGGTCAAGGAATTGCTGACGGTTTTATGTTCTTCGGGTGTGCAGGCTCGACCTCACCCACTGCCAATACACTCACGTTTTCCTTCTTCTCTCTCATATTTTTTGACCTCTCCATTCTATGGCTCTTCCACTCAGCATGGAAACCTGCGCAGGTCTCTTGTATTCCTCTCTCATACTTCCCTTGACCCCCTCAATCACTTTTTAGCTCCTACCTAGTCTTTCTCAAGAGTAATCAAGACTGACTATCTGAATTTCCTTATCCTCCATTTCATCGTTCACTCACCGAAACCAGGGTTGGCCTCTCAGCAGCCCCTCACCCCTCAAACCTTTCCTGAAGCTGTTCAGGTAATGATGTCCCGATTGCCAAATTCAGTGCGCCAGTTTCAGTTCTCATCTTTCTAGACCTTTCTGCTGCATTTGAGACAATTGACTTCTTCCAGCTTGTTTGCAGGGGTTGGTGTTGTCATTTAAGATAATGTCCCGAACCCTGCCACCACCCTAGTCTTACCTGACATGTATGAGAATTAAACGTCTTCAGGAAATGCTCGGGTCATCTCGGCTGCTTTTGTAAGTCCAAACTCTATAGTGGCTATTTTCTGGGATCATTGACATACTTGATGGAATGATAACTGCAAAGATTTGACTCACGGTGTTTCAATGGACGTGAAATTTAAAGGCAGAAAAGCAAAAGGACAAAGCGTTAGGGCCTGAAGTCAACAGTGTCCTTAACTCTGGAGCAGAACATAAAGTAGAGATAGCCTAGAAAGGCAGATTGGATCACTGGTCGTGTCCTGACCAGAGAAGTGGCAATTCTTATACCCTCTGTGCAAGAATCTTAAAGTGCATCTGCAAGGATCCCAGTGGGATCGAGTCCCAGATGTAGCCCGCTCATTAACCCCCCTTCATGGCTTTCCCCCTTACCCAGTTCACTCTTCTCTAAGTCTTCCCTAGTTGTGCTTTCTGAACCTCTTTCCAAATAGAATACATGCACTGATGATACTGTCTCAGGAGCGTCTGTGGCAGAATCCACACTAAGTTAGGCAGGAAGCCTATCCATCATGTTCCCTCCTTTCATCCCGAGGTTATTGTCTGGGACTGGCCCCCCTAATAGTCTCTTAATAAAGAAATAAATGAATGCTTTAAGAACCTGCACAACAGTGGAAGCAATAATTGTTTCTCCAAGTAGTGAGGGCTCCATTACCAGAATTGAGCACGCAGAGACTGGAGTCACCCATCCATGGTGTAGAGCAGTGGTCCCCAACCTCTTTGGCATCAGGGACCGGCGCTCCTATGAGAATCTAAGGCCTGATGATCTGAGGCGGAGCTGAGGCGGTGATGCTAGCGCTGGGGAGCAGCTGCAAACACAGATGAAGCTTTGCTCACTTGCCCTATGCTCACCTCCTTCCTGTGTAGCCCGGTTCCTAACAGGCCACGGACCGGTACTGTGAACCGGTGGTTAGGGACCTCTGGTGTAGTGGATAGTGTGGGCCTTCGTGTGTATCTTTAGGCCCATGTGTGTATCCTCCAGCTGCTGTGAATATTGGCTGCTAAGGGCTCACAGCTGCCTCCCACTCTGGGCACTGCCTTCTGCAGCGGGAGCTGCCTCTCCCAAGGTTATGCTCCAGTGGCCTAGTCACTGGTTTGCTGCTGTGGGGATAAAGAGGCCTGGCCACCTCATCTCAATTTAGGACAATTCCGAATGTTCATCCAACTCCAGATCTCCCTATTGGATTGGCCAAGGCCTCCATGGTAGCTGCATTGCCGGCTGGCTTTTTTTCCTGCCCAGTCCTGCTTTTTTCATTTTTTAAGGTGCTCCCGAGAGCACTCCCCAATATGCCGTCTGCCTGCATCTCTCCATTTTGGTGCTCAAGCAAAGACTCGGGGATACCAAAGAGAGGCCTCTTCTTATTTGCATGAATTTCAGATCTGACGCTTCGATTTCAAATGCGAGGCATGGGACGCATTGGGAACACTGCAAAGGGTTTCAGTGGTTGCCATTATTCTTTTATTATTCCTCATGAAGCCTATGGCCTGTGAAAAAATCACTCGTAAGGTCCCTTACTCAGGTACCATGTCGTAATGGTCCCCACGCAGACATGTTCGAGGCTGGGTTACATGTCCCTCTTGTTGGTTTGGTGTTTACAGTGGATGACTGCAGGTCGGGGCATTCTGCATGCCGAGATGCCATGCTCAGAGGAGCCAGCCCATGGCTTACAACTGTGGGTTAATTTAAGGAGCTCAGAGAAGATGGTGGAGCCACAGTACCAGGAGCTGAAAAGTACGGAAATCCCGAAACTCAATAAGGATGGTGTGGCAATTGTTGTGATTGCTGGAGAAGCCCTGGGAATAAAGGTAAGACATGCTGCTGTGTGCTCGTGAAAACTGAGGTGGTCAGTGACATGGGCTGGCCCCATCTGGGTTGTCAACTCTTGCTTGCTAGGTGTCATAATCAGTGGAACCTGAGGGAACCTAGAATTTTTTTTTTGCCACACACAAACCAAGAAAGTTAAAAAAAATTATAGGAAAGCAAGCCTATCTTAAAAATTTGGTCAAAAAGCAATTTTCAAGGCATATCTTAATATATGTGCAGATTTTAGCTTCTTTCCTTTTGCTTATAGTGCAATTTTCTACCTCCTTGCAACTGTAAAGTCACCAACTTTAAGAAATAAACAAAGATCAAAAGCAACTTCACTCCCTGAGGATTTATTTAAATTATCTATGGCCAATTTAGCTGGTAAGGAAAGCACACTACTACATCATAGAAACGTTGTTTTAAATAAATTTCAACATTTATTTATCCCATACATGCCATGCATTATACATTCTTATCAAATGAGACCTCATAATATTTTAGTTTAGGGTCCCATCTTTTTAATCAAATAAAATCAATCCAGGCTAAAGATCACAGACAGATTTGTGGTAGGAAAAGGTACGGAAGTCCTGTGTTAACTGCTCACTGGAACGGCTGCTGGAGGTACCTACCAGCTGGGAAGTGAGCTGGGTGACATGGTTTCTTAGGCGCGGTTTCCCAGAGTCAGACTCCAAGATGAGATTTCACGTGCAAGTGATTTTAAAGGACATGCCCCAAGGGGAACAGAATAAGGAACCAGGACAGGGAAGGCCGGGGAGCCAAGCAAAGGTGTCTTCTTAGGCAAAGTCCCTGGGAGAATGGGAGGGACTCCGGAGGATCATACTGTCTCCTGAGTTGTCCCTGCCCACCCAGGGTGAGGGAGCTAGGCTTTCGTACTCCTCTATCCCACGTCATCACTCAGGGCCGTTGAGTTTGGGGTAGGGGGCACGTAAATGGTTAAAAGGGATCTGAGGGGATCTGAAGGGGCCCTGATAACCGCTTCCACACGGTGCCTGCCACCTGGTGATGACGGCATCGACAACTTGGGAACCACTTTGCCATCCTTTCTGTGGGCAGCCAGCACTTAAAACTGTTTTACATAGTCGCTTATATAAATGGGAATTTTGTTTAGCCACAGGGATAACGGAGGGGCTGCGAGCCAAGGACTCTGGCGGGGGGGGGGGGGGCTGGGGGTGCATTTTATGGGTAACAGTGGTTATGATTATTACGTGGGACCTACCTGGTTTTATATTTCCTGCACTATAACCACAGTTCTTTGGCTGTCCCAGGCCTAGGTGTTTGTATTATTTTGCTTTGTGTTGCCAGTGCAAACAGAATTAATTGAAGAAAAAAAAAGATTCAAAATGTGCTCCATTTTAAGCCTTCTCTCTATGCCCCTCCTGGCCTACGGCTTAGTACTTTGTAGTTGGAAATGCGACCTTTCATCGTGTTTCTGTAACCCAGTTCTATTTCACCAGCCCTGGCCGGCACCTTTTCAGATGTATGGTAAGAGTTCGGATCCTGGGGGGCTTCCTGGTATAAGGCAAAGGATGTCGCTGGGTGTGCATGTCAGGCAGGGGGGTGTAAGGACAGACAGCTGAGTTCATGCAGCTGAGAAGCAGCTCACTGTTTCCTATGGGGCTTTTCACTATATTTCTAGGACCCTAAGGTTCTAGGGACATATCGAGAGATTTCCCCTCTCTACTTCAACCAAAGCACAAGGCTTTGTGCAATTGTCCCTAAGATTTCCTTTACAGAGAGCACTGAGCTGCCCACAGCTAAAAACAAAATGAGACCACCGCTTTAATAGGTCAGCCAAGTCAGCAATATCACAACTGCTTCTCATTTATAGAAAACAATGCAATTTTAATGTCAGAGCTGACTCCATTTACAGGAAGAAGGGCATTTGAAAGCACTTCCAAGCAGCAGATCACACGGTCTTGCAGTCAGAACCAAGAATGAGAGAGACCAGAGCTAATGCTTTTCTTTTTTACCTTTAAGAACCTTTATTATGCTAATCCGTATTTGGGACAATCATTTCCCAGCCCGTGTTTCTTCCAGGACATTGTAGTCAAATATTGATTTAGTGCGATGTTTCTGAAACTTGTCTAAAGGGAAAATAAACTTCCCTCCCACATCCCTAAATTTACTTAATTTAGATTCTCCAGATGAAGATCCTGGCAACCTGTAATGTTTTAACTTTGTAAAACAATGTCTTAGTAGCTGCTGGTCTCTGTTTTTTTAATTTTTGTCTAGTAAAGCCTCTGAATCGCATTACATCTTCCTAAGTGAATGGTCGGTTTTTATTTATGAGAGCATTTTCATAAGGAACTCTTGGAACCGTGGTTAGCATTAATTTGAATTTTTAGAGGCAATGCGCCACTGTGTGGGCCAGTATAGACTCTGGTGACAGATGGCCTGGATCAGAATCCCCACCATGAACTAGGTATGTGGCCTTGAGCAAGCCACTTAACCTCTCTGTGCTTCAGCATCTTCATGCATAAAATACGGTTGCTTGCTAGGATTGAGGTTTTTAATATATGAAGGTATCGAAAAGACGCCATACACATTGTAAGCACTGCATAAGTAGTAACTGTTGCTATTATTATTTTGACCGCTTTGTGTTGACTTGGGCAGGAGCTGGGCTGAGATTTATATTTTCTGTCTCTGCAAAGGGGCTTGCTGGGATTTGTGACGATAACCTGCTCTCAAGAAAAGACAGCGGCATCTAACCGCTCCCAGGTGATGCTGAGCTGTGGTGCGGGGACCACTGTTTGTAATGTGTTTAATATCCATGGCATCCAAGACTTGGGGGGTTACTCGTTGCGAGGGCCAGTTTGATTATGCGCCTATAGAAGTAGTGAAAGTCGACGACTGTGGCTTCGGGCAAATCTTATTTAACTTTTCTGGACTTTAGTTCCTATATCTATGAAAAAGGTAAGGGGGTTTTGTGCAAGATACTATAAATTTTTGCAAGCAACTCAACTATCCTTTTGATATTCCCAAAGGTGATGTGTTCTTGTTTCTCAGTTTAGACGTGTCAGCCTTTGGGAGGCCATCGCCAATTTTGAGCAAGATTCTGCCAAAATAGCATGGTCTAAAGGGAAGGCTGAAAGAGGGAAATGATAAAAATGGGATACTTTGAATAGTTTCTGTCACTTTTGGAAGGTCAAAATCACATGTTTATTTCATGAGAGTATGAAACTCTCCAAACCCCATTCCATCCTTATCAGGCAGCCAATCAGCAATATTTATTGCCAGTTCTCTCTGGAACATGATTCTTTTTCCAACAAACGCCTCTACTTGCCTCCTGCTGTTTTAAATTCCATTATGTCAGAAGCAAACCTTAAGAAGACCTCAGCCCCATTGGGGTCAAAAAAAAAAAAAAAAAGGCAATCTGGAGCCAGACTGCCTGAGTTCAAGGCCAACTCCACTACTAACTTTAAAGAAGTCACTTAAGCCTGTCGCACTCAGTGTTCTCATCTGCAAAATGGAGAGGATTACAGTGATCCAGAGGGTCATTGGGAAGATTAAATTGGTTAATACATGTAAAGAACTTAGAACAATAACTAGTCCAAAGAAAACCTTCTGTGTGTTCTTCTTACCTCTTTGCAAAAGCTTTGTACAGTGTTATTGTGGCCTGCAGATGTAACAAAAGCATCTTCCTTCTGATGGACAGACTGGCTATTCGTGTATTGGATGATAACCCAAAGTTCAAAAATTCAATTTCCTAAAGAGTTTGCCAAGCGTCTCATGTAATTCAGTCAGATCTTGGTTGCCATAGTACCCCCAGCGCTGAAACAGTGCCTGATACATAAACACAACCAATAAATATTTTCAGAGTGCCTAAGTGAAATCATTAAAATGTAAATGAATGTCGGAATAAGAGAAACTAGGGTAAAGTAGTAAGAAATTAAGAATAACTGCAATAAGTGTAATATGAACTACCTAAAGAGTTGAGAGAACAATAGAGTTAGCTAAATTATATTTTAAAATAAAATAAAGCAAGTATGGGATTAGGAAGTAGGGAAATAAAAACCAGATTGATATTTTTTTCTTTAAATGTGAATACTCGGCTATTTTGGAAGACCCAAATTATTCCTCGCAGGTTTCTTCAGTTCAAGTAGTGACCACAATGGGGAGCAGAGGTTTGGAGGCTCGTGTTTCCTTTTCGGGGGTCCACAGGCAGGTGTCTTAGAATCTTTCCCGTCGGGTTTTGGGGCATTCCTTGAACTTGAGTGGGGGACATCCCACCTTTCAACAGTGCCCTGCCCCCACCCCCACAGGCATCGGAAGACCCCATGCCCCTCAGGCAATTCTCTCCCAGCCAAAAAGCCACCTGCCCACTAAGCGGCCTGTGTTGGTTATGGGTTAGCACAAGATCTATAACTGAGTCTGGGGTCCGTCACCTCTGGTTCAGAGAGCTGATGGAATCTTTGGGCACTGGGGCACAGAGACATTTCTCCCTACACCAGAACTAGAGAGGAACTAGAGTGAAAACCACATTTCCAGCTTTTGTTTTCATCCAGGACATTTTAAGGGCAGAATAACATTTGAAACACTTTCTCACCAATATACACTTTTGTCAGGATCCCGTCTACATTAGTTTGATTTTTAAAATACAGTTTATGCGACCCTCAGGGAAATACTCTTCTAGCATGTCCAAATGGCAGTGGATTTTTTTGACAATCTTAATACTGGACAGTAAACTTAGAACGTTTTTGCATTGTACCTATTTCTCTATCTCGGGGGAAATTGGAATTCTTTGATTGTGTCCGGCACGCTTTAAAGGGATCTCGCTGACTTTCTTTCCATTTGACCCCAAATTCTCAGCTCCTCCCCTCACCCGCGGCTGAGTTTGCTTCCTTTTACTTTGTGATGTGGGGACAGCTGGCTCCTGCCACCGGAAGCCTCTCTTTCCTTCTCAAGCTCAGAAGAATACCTTTTCAAAGTAGCATTAAGGAAAAAAAAACTATTTAATCATGAAAACAGGTAGCAGAGGCACACTCTCCCTACCCCTTTTTGCCTTTGAAGTATTCCGGCAAGTTCATGGGTCTAGCTAGAAAAAGAATGATGGATAGTCTCCTAATGGCAGAGGTTGTGTGGGCGGGGGCAGTGGGATTTTGAGAAAGGGAGCTTGAGATAACAGGCTCCAGCTGTCCCCCAGAGCAAAGGGAGAGAAAACAACACTTGCTCAGAAAAATAATCTTCCCTTCCAAAGGCCTGTTAATTTATTTTATTTATAAATCAGAGTGCTCTGTGATAGCCTTAAAAACTCAAGATTTTAAAAATGTTCCTTTTGGGTTGAGGGGTGAGGTAAGGATGGAGCTGAGACTTCTCTCAGTGTGCCTTTTTAGTTTTAATTTTGAAAGATGGAAATGTTTCCGTATTTAAAACATCAAGTTAAACCAGAAAAGGAAAAAAACTCAAGTCTTAAAATTAAAAACAAATGAAAACAAATGAAGAAACTAACATTTGTGTAAAGATATCAGCAGTTTAACAACACGGAGAAAATATTTATTTTAAGATCTTTTGAATATAGTTCTCTGACTGTACATTTTAGTGGGATACATTCTAAAGACAAAAAGAACGGCACAAAATTTTAAAACGTCAGAGTTTTATTGTTAGTGTTGCCATTACAATTTTAAAACAGTTTTGTGTATATTGTGAAATGAAACAAATGAGGAAATTTGTTAATATTTTTTGGAATCGAAATTTGCAGTGTAAGAATAGGTACAAATACAAAAGAGCTAAGAAAAATACTCTGATATTTAATGTTACATTAGATATTAAATGAACATTTTAAAAAAATGAATGGCCATCACTTCTAAGGCAGTTTCTAGAAACCTAACAATATATTTGATCATTTTAGGAATTCAAGATTTTTAACAATGCAATTTTATGTTTCTTTCCGATAATTTCATTTTCCTCTGTTTTTTATTTCCATTGATTTTTCTTTTATGGTCAGTGTTTAATTAGAGCCTGTGAAGAATGCTAAAAAAAAAAAGTCTCACCTACGAAATTCACAATCACCAAATGAATTCTGGCTGAATTTCCCTTTTGAGACCTTAAATAAATGTATTTTAATGGGTGAATGTGGAGACGGGAAAGGAGGTGTGCGGATACCCGGTCTCCCTTTGACACAGGGCCAGGGAAAAAGCAGCATTTGGGAGAAAAGGATATTGTGAAGTGCAAAGCCCTATAAAAATGCGGGTTGAGGATTTTGTCATTTCCATCTCTTTGGTGACGCCTTGTCACCCTAGATGCACACAGCCATCTGTGTTCAGAGCTCATGAGATTTTGAGACTGGCAGTTATTGATGCACGTGTCCTATTTCTCTGTGAGCTCTGTTCATTCAATCCTTAGGCACCTGCTGTGTGCACCTCATGCGGTGTGCTCTGGAGATACGATGTGAGTAAGACGCAACCACTATCATCAAATAAGGTCACAATCTAGCTGGGGAGAGAAACTGGCAAACATCATAAGTATAGTGTGATATGAGAAATGCTAAAACGGCAGTGTGTAAAACCTTCATGGTAGTCCAGAGGAGGGAGAATTGATTTTGTTTGTGTGGATGGATGGAAGGGAAGAAAGAAAAGAGATGAGGCCAGGGCTCGTGTCTTACGATGCCTTGTGTAAGAGGCTTGGATAGCTGGGAGTTTAGTAACTATTTGGAGACCGTGATGGGGGCCGCATAGGCAACCAGATCCCGGTGGGGTTGGTAAAGGAAATGACTCCAAAAATTGGGCTGGAGGCAAATCCAGACCAAGTTGGTGTACTCCTGGAATTTGCCTGAGGCTGACGCTGGTTGTGTTGTGTGTGCCTGGATCCCTTTGTCCCAGGGGTTTCCATCACATGGTTTGCGGTTAAGGTAGAGAGGGATGCTGTGTGCAGTCCTGTCTCATCTGGAATTTCACAAAGCGGTTCGTTCTGCAGGACCTGCCCGACACAGACCACGTAGCCCGAGCACATGACCAGTATCATTCCACAGACAAGTGCAAAACTTAGTTCTGGTTGAGAATAGACACAATTAGGTCTGTTAGTCTTGTTTGGTAAACAGGAGGGCACCAGAGAAACACACTCAACAACTTCAAAGACTTGTCCTGTGGTCGGCAGCCATAGTTGGCACTTCATTTGCAGTTAGGAATGTTCAAATAAACATTGGTCAGCATCTGATCAGATCAGCTGTCTAAAAGCTTGCTCTTGCCCAGGGCAACCCACTCACCCCAGAAATGCCATTATTGGTGTGCACAAAGGCTTCCAGATGTTCTTATTCCTTCAAGATGTCCCTGCTGACCTAACCACCTAGGAAGTACGTTCCAGTGGTGTCGACGAGCCCTCTTCTGCCAGTAAATGAGGAGCAGATAGGTGCACTTTTAAACCAAAAGTTACATCCTGTGCCATTCATATGCCATTGGTCCTAGTAGTGATCAGGATTACAAATTAGGGAAATAATTCTGGCCAAGAGAATAACGAAAGCTATAAGACACCAAGGTGTCACCTTCAGTAAAGGTGAGCGGCCTTTTTATATATCAGTGCAATCACTTCTATGACTGTCAATGCTTGTACTTTGAGGATATAAAAGTCTTTCCCTAGGAACACGTTACGTATTTTCTCAAACCACAGTGGAATGTATAGGACAACTTCAGGGAGTTTCAGAGGCTCTTGCATGTTGCATAAAAGCTGAGCTCTTGTGAATGTAAGTGAGATAGAGGACTGTTACTGGCACATATAAAGCTATGCTGTTGATAGCTTCACGCACTATCTCGACCGAAGCACAAATACTTGGGATTATGTACATTTTGAGCAATTTTGACCAAATTCACACTAAAATTTAAGGAGAAAAATTTGGCGTCAGATATCCTGATTACTTGAAGCTTAATTAAGAATTCTGCTCCCGTGGATAGGTATGGGTACTCCAAGATAGATAGGAATTTAAAACTTTCTAATCAAATGGGGTCTAACTCATTGATAGGGATTACTCTATTAAGGGAGGAGCATGTCGTGGTCTTAAAACCACAGAGAATCCTTTTTACCAGTCCTTGCAGATCCATGGGCTGGTTTACAGTCCCTCGGCTTAGTAAAATGAGACGAGATCCCACTGTTCCTGAAAGGACTTCCACGCTGCCCATGGAGAATTGGAAGGACTCCCTAGAAGGGTATCTATGCCATTATAGTTTGGTTAAGCTCAGTAAACATGTACTGAAGACCAGCCGTGTGCAAGGTCTTGTGTAAATATGAGGAAAAAGATGAAAAAAAAAATATGAGGGAGCTGGCAGAGCACAGTCAAAAGGACAGACACCTCATCTGCCAACACTAGTATACGGTGGTCAGTCACCAGACTAGTAAACATGGTGAGTTTAGGGGGAAGCAGGATAGATAGACTCGACCCCATCCAGAGGTTTGGGAAAAGCAGGCCTAAGTCTAACAGAGTCAGCTGACCTGGCAAAGAAGGGTGGAAGGAGTCTAGACTGCAATGGAGACAGCATGAAGCCATAGAGATGCTTCTATGTGCTTCTCCGTATAGGTGTGACCGTGTCCAGGAGGGAAGTTCAGTGTTTTAGAAGGCCTTCAAAACATGTCTTCATTCTCTTAAGCATGAAAATTGGAAAAGTTATCATCACTACAATATAAAGTTTTCTGGTCATTTCTCTCTATTTCTTAACGTTGCAATTTTTTTCTTTTTTGTTTTTAGAAATATCTCGAGTATACCAATAACGTTTCACCCAGATTAAATGCTCTTCTGCCTCCTCTGCCTTTTATCTCGCTCTGTGAGCAGACAAAACTAAAACGGTGCAAAATGATAAAGAGACCATTCTCTCATGTCACTATCCGGAGGGTGGGGGGAAGGAGGTCATCCGTGTGGAGAGGATAGGTCTTACATTTGGAACCCAAGGAATTGATTAAGGTCCAGCTTGTCTAGGTTCAAGAATAAAATGATGATAATTTGCCTCTTTTTCATGAAAGCTTAAAGCTCTCTTGTTCTCTTAGCTTTCATATAGATGGCCTTTTTTTTTTTTAACATGGTAGCCATTTTTAGCGTCATAGCCACCATTTTTCCTTCCTGGTTCATCTATAAATAGCAACTAAAAATATTTAAATGTGTCCTTTTAGAAGTCCAGAGCAAGGCTCTTCTTCCCCACCGCCTTCAAATGACTGCCGGTAGTCAGTTTTCATGATATTTCTAGGATCCGAGAATAATACTGGCTACCTCCTCCTCCTTCTGCTAGTCCCTGATTGTAAGAAGGATCTGCAAGAGAGTGGGAGGGAGGGCTGGGCTGTGAAAAGGAGGAAGAAAAATAACCCAACATCTTTTGTACTCCGTCTCGGGTCCTTTAGCATTGATTTTTGTGCCTTTCCAATCCTTTCTCCACTAGAGGGTTTTCCTGTAGACCCCCACACCATCACTACCACCAAATGAGCATTCTGCCTGTTGAGTCCTCCTGGCCAGATTCTTTTTCCAGCAGCTTCCAGGCATGGCTGCAGCAGCTCTTCTTGTCAGGAGTCAGTACCCACCTACGTCTCTGTCTGCCCTGGAGACTTTGAGTATCTCTGAACCAGGACACTTGGTTGGTCAATTTTTCCAGCATGAGATACTGATTTAAGGTCATCTGTTACTGGTCAATCCAAAAGAAGTTTTGAGCGAGAGTTCTCGGTAACTGTGCTTACGTGTTTTCATAGGTTTTAACTGACAGTCTGTCAGCCAGACAAAAGCAGAAGAGGACTTAGAATTGGGTAGAAATCAAATGGAGATATTAGAAACGAGGACTGAAAGGTAATTATCCTTTCTTCCCTTCCGAGTTCAGAATGAATTGAGAGGTAGACTCTGAGGAGGTGGCCGGATGGGGATCCAAATATCATCTTTATTGTTCAGTGAAACCAGGGTAAGAGCACGCGACTTGTATCTGAGACCCTTTGGGCTTCTTAATATGTTTCCCACTTCATTAAACATGTCGAGGCAGAGCTGTACAGCCCTAGGCTTCTTTTTCAGAGGTGGTCTTCCCTAATGACACAAGGAGAGGGAGACGGGGAGGAAGTGAGGGAGGGAGAAATAGCCCAGAAGTACGTGAGCTGAACATACTCAGTTCCTTGAATTACCCTCGGCAACCAGATGCCATCCTTTTCTGCCCCTTCACCCCCAGGGATGAGTGAAGAAGGCAGGGAACAGCTGGTTTCACCTCATGGAGACATTGGGGAGGTGTCTAGGGGCTCCCTCAGGATTCCCCAGCATTTTCTTCTTACCAGCGTCATTGATTTTGACACTTAGCAATGACTGCCCCCATCTGGGAAGTTCATCAGTGTGGAGCTCCTCCCGCCCAAACTAACTTATACTCTCAGGGATACATTTTACCCCCAGAAGAGTCTGAATGAGTACAGAGAGTGTTTCCACGAGTTGACACCAAGGCACATCTGTATTCTAGACTGCATATCCATTCCTTAACCTATTTCCCAGTCAAATTATTCCCAATCGTGTTGAGAAGTGTGTGAGAAGCCCAAGTGTCGGCATAAACAGTATCTAAATGTAAGATATCCCGTATTTGAACATGAATCTCTCTCATGATCAAATTTTCTAAGAAGAAATCTAAATCTCTGATCCAAGCCCCTTGCCCTTATACACCAAGTCAAAAGAAATTAAAAATGATGTTCTAAATAAAGTCCCGAAGCATCCTTACCCAATTGTAATTCAGCTTTGCTTAGAATACAGATTTTCTTTATAAGCACCATAGCCTGGGTGGCCTCCCCTGGATTGGGTGTGGCTCCATCAGGACTGCCAAACTTGAATTCATTTCATCCCAATTCTCATTTATCTCACTTTAAATATAGTCCCAAAAGGTAATAAGAGATACATTTATCACAATACCAGTCCTAGTTCCATGAGATTTTGTTGCACAAGCAAATCTCTAAGTTCTAGAGCAGTTATATCTGCAGAAATTGATGAACTTAGTGAGTCCAGAGCTGGAAGAACAAAGCCAGGCGTCTGTAGTGCCTCCACCCTCTGAGGTCAGACATTCCTGCCTTCTTGAAAAGTTAGATGCTTATGTTACTGGCAACTTCAGGCACCAGGTCTTAAGAAAATCCCCCAGCCAACTACTGAAGATATGCAGAGAAATGTAAGTGCAAATAACATGCTACCACTTGACACCCTTGGTTGGCAAAAGTTATGAAGTTGGGTATTTTCAAAGATGAGCAGAAGTGGGAACTGCATGACAGACGAGTGTTACTGTATTCACTGTGGAGAGCCAGCTGACGTTCCTTTGTGAGACTAACGCTACGCGTAGGGTATGCCAAGGCACTTCCCCTCCTGGATATTTACTCCAGAAAACTTTACTAAGTGAAAATATGACATGGTCATCCCAGCACTGTGGGTGGTAGCAAGGAGTCAGAGATGATCTAGGTGTTTACCACTTACAGAGTAGATAAGTAAAATCTGCTGGTTATGTGTGATGGAATATGATGTAGTTGCCAGACGTAATGGACTATATTTACTTATATCTATATTATTACATCTAAGGATATGGGGAATAAATCAGAACAAGAAAGCCATTTTGCACACAATACCACTTAATTTTCAAGGACACCTATATATCTAAATAAGCATACAAAGGGTCGATTGAGAGGATGTTTATTACGTATGCTTGACTGTTAGCCAATGGGGGAATGGGATTGAGATTGGGGATGATGGAGAAAAAATGCAAAACAAGAGGGGCTCTCGTGGATGCATGATGACCATGTGCCATGGACCATGATGTGTGATCAGTCGAATTCTCTTCCATTCATCCACGGAGAAAGGAGAGGGAGGGAGAGAGAGGAGACAGAGAGAATGATTTATGTTCAGCAATAGCCTTTAACTTGCTTAATTAGTTGACCTTCTATGTGGGTGATTTAAGAGATTCTAGGAAGCCCCGACACACGCCAAAAAATCGCAGTTACATTATTGAAACTAGACCATTATAAAATCTGTCCTCTGACAGTACGATAGATTGAAAAGAGCACGGAGTGTGGAATTGAGAAAACCTGGGTCCAAATTTCAGCTCTGTTGTATACTGCATCTGTGATCTTGGGAAAATTCTTTTTGAACCTTTATTTCCGTATCTGCCAAATAGGGATACTAACAAATAGTCTGAATTATTTGTATTGTATGTAATGTGTCTAGTGACATAGAGGATACTTAAAAAATATTTGCTTTCTTTTCCGTATCTATATCCCTTTCTGCTCCCACATTCCCTTTTATCATTTAGCGTTCGTGATAGCAAATCTCTAGAACTTCTTGGGAAGGGAAATGGCTAACATCTTTTGTGGGTTTATCAAGTTAACTAAATTCTAAGCCAGATCTGTCCAATGAAAATATAATGGGAGCAATATGTAATTTACATTTTTTCAGTAGCCACATTTGAAAAAGTAAAAAGGAACAGGTCAAATTAATTTTCTTGCTATACTTCAACCCAATTATCTAAAATATTATTTCAACATAATCTAAAATTATAATATTTTGCATATTTTGGTACCAAGTCTTTGAAATGCAGTGCGTAATTTATATTTCCAGCACATCTCAGTTCACACAAGGCACGTTTCATGTGCTCAGCAGCCTCTTATGGCTATTGGCAACTGTCCTAGACAGTGAGGTTCCAAGTGCTTTTTATTTATCAGTTTTTTTACTCCTGATTTAATGGGGTTCCCTGGAAAACAGAGCCTAAGGCTGGTCTTAGGTACAATCCCAGGGCAGCGAGAGTGAGGGAGAAGGGAAATGAGGCAGGTACTTGATGGCTGTTCAGAAAACTGTACCTTGGGACTTCCTAATGGAACAAGAAATAGGAAGAATTTTTCTGTCATCCCATAGCTTCTATCCCTTTTTAGTCAAAGTGCGCCCTATGGGGACTAATTGTGTGCCGTTCTGGATTGTGACACCCAGCCACCTCAGGCAGCTTCCAAGGAGGCTACATACCACTTCCGGTAGCTTGGGTCTTTATTTCAGTCTGGGTGAGGATCCAGAGCCTCAGGAGGCCATCAGGTGAAGGAAGCCCAGGAGGTGGAGCTGCTGTATCTCCCACCACGGTGGGGACAATTGTAGCCATTCAGAACTCTGCAGTCAGGAAGGGGCGGAGGCAGCTGCAGATGGTAACAGCGATGACACTTAGGCGTCTCCATAAATGGCCAATGGCTCGGGAGCTAATCAGGCTAAAGGACTCTGAGGAGATTCATAAAATGTGTCCAATCAAATTCTCACAACAACCTAATGGGGGCTGGGGGAGGGACTGAAGCATAGTGAGATTAGCAGTTTTTATTCCTGGAAACGTTAAAGACAGAGAGGGCTTAAGGGAAGAGATGGCTATTGAAGGGTTCGGAGGAAATTCTCAACCTATCTGTAATTTTGCTGAGCACGTCTTACTTGCCCAGGAATCCATGAACCATTCCCCGCCCCAGCTGGAGGATAAGTACTGACCCTTCTGTAAGTCTCCAGCCCGTCAGCAGATTTGGTCACCTCTCCTGTTTCTCAGAGCTGTTGCTGAATAGTAGGGAACCTTCTCTCTTCTTGTTTGTGTGTAGATGGAAGGCCTGATTTGATTCTTTCGGAGCCTCGTTGTCTTCTTACTTTACTTCAATGGCTTGGTGTAGTAATTTTGTAGATTCAAAGGTCGATCAAGGAGGAGACCGGCTAATGAAAGGTGGTAACGCACAAGCTTTATTTGAGTGGTGCTTGGACAAAGTCACATGAGAAAGGAAGCCCCACACAGTTGGAGATCTTCCAGAGACAGTGGCGCTAGACCACTGCCCAAAAGGGGAATCAGGCAAGGGTCTTCCCTAGGGGAGTTAGAGAAACTGGAGTGGGAGCTTACTAGTCTAGGTGATGTTGCTCAGCAACAAGGTGGAGGGTCCCTGGGTCACAGAACTCCAAAGGGCAGCAGCAGTTTGGGGTCTAATTTTATAGCTTCAGGATTGGTTATTTATGGCTAGCAGATGTTGGGTGCAGTTTCACGGGGTATGTAAAGTAGGTAGGCTCAAAATGGCTAAAGTATGTTTATTTGGAATATATTTAAAGCGATTGGATGTGTGAGAATTCGAATTAGGCTGCAGCAGGCTTTGCGTGGAAGGTCCTAGCCTGTTGTGAAGAAGTAAACAACAAGGGGCCATTTTCGCCTCCTACACAGGGGCCATCTCTGGACAGGAAATAGTTGGACAGGAAACTTTCCATTCATTCAGGTCTTCAGTTGCTGTCATGGGGTATTGGGATTTGGACGAAGTCCTTAGGGCAGCATGAATCTAGAATTCCTGATGGTATGAGATGCTTTCCAGAGCTGATCAAGACCTACTCTTCCTGTTTCTTCTGGCACTTCTCTTGGAATCAGAATGTCAGGCAGCCATGGACATGCAGTCAGCTCTCTAATCCCACCACTTTGCAAATGAGAACGCTGCGACCCAACTAGGCAAAGAGTCTTTCCCAAGGTCATACAGCTCCTTGTGGAGGGAACCTAGATCCAAACTCAGGTTTCCTGATTTTGCCAAATTTTATTTGCACAGCACCACTGCCTTACCACACCAAGCAGCACTTGTACATAAACTTGCTGAGTGTGTCTTCTCCCCAGTTTGAGAACGCCTTAGCTCATTTTCACAGAACTTCAGAATGAACCTCTCTTTCTATACCAAAAGGGTACCTTCAGGGACAGGTCTGTATAAGCAGACACCCCCGACCGTGTGAGAACATCTTGCAACCGATCACATAGGAGAAACCTTGTGCCATAATAAATTCCTCCTTAATTGTACCTATACCAAGGTATCAGTCCCCAGAGCTCTACGGAATCTGATCTTTGACAATAGTTTCTCATCTTGAGGCGCTTTCTTGCAACAACTCATAAAAACATCTTACTAAATACTAAATGTAACTAATAGAGATTAAAAATATCATAAAGTCCTAGGAAGAATATACTAGCATCGGTTAATAGATTTGTTGACTCAACCTCAGAACATGTTACCCATGGATGGGTGATAATGGATAGGAAAGCTCCCTGTTGGCATATCTGGGAGTCATTTGTGGTTTTATCGTACTGTTGCCTTTGTAGGATTATGGATGGATTGGTCATACAAGAAATGACCATTTGTTCTTTCTCTGTTTTTAATTTTCTAAAAAATTAGAACATCTGTAACCCAACTTCAGTCAAGAATGCTGACTCAAAGGGTGAAGAAATCAAAGTCCAGTTTCACAGTTAACATGTCTGTGGTCAAATTTCAGGACTGTAACATTCCCTTCCCCTTTAGCTCTTCTCTCCTCACTACTTCTCCCTTTAAAAAAAAAAAAGGCAGGAAGGAGAGGGACTAGTGTTACTCTTGAGTAAAGTACTGCTTGGAAAAGGATGCTGTAGAGACTGGACTGTAGGGTACTTTGGCTTTGCCCCAAATTCTTGGTCAGCGGGACAGTTTGATGCTCAGGATTTTGCACAGTCCTTTATGGTTGACAGGAGGCCCTCTCTAACTCTTACCCTATACAGAGTCATTGACATTTTGCCTAAGAGTTCCTCGTTTTCCCTTTGTGTCGTACTTCACGTGTATGTCAAAATATGATTACAAGGTTTTAAATCCTTCCCGTGATACCTTTGGCATTGAGGATGGAAACTAATCTTTCCCAGTTCTTATCAGAATTCTTTAACATAATCAAGAATTCAGAAATCAGAGTGCTTTAGGTTGGGGACACAAAATTTATTTTGTTGAAGAGCATCGGCCTATTCTAAAAAGTGAGAGTTGTGAGTTTGCTTTAAATGATGTGGTAAATCTACTTTTAAATTCTTGGAAGCCTTACGATCTCCAAGGGAAAGAGAAAGGTACCGTTCTCCATGCAGGGGCTAAGGGATGTGGCAGTGAGTTTCTTGAGTGTGCGTGTTTGAAGGTGTAAGTGGCAGAGAGAATGGGTCTGTGCTAATTGGTTTTCTCCTCAATGCAAAGCCCAGCAGATCATGAGAGTAGGGAAATGGTGGAAGATGAGGAGATTGGAAAGCTCTGTGGGAGATGTACTTGATGATGACAAGAATACCTTATGGAGTAGATCTTCCTCTGTTAGTTGGGGGTCCTGGGTTAAATTTTCTCCATTGAACCTCTCTTTCTTATGATTGGTAGGAGGAGAACCTACCTGAAGTAGACCCGAGTGTAGATGCAGACTTAATCATGATAAAGATTATCATTAACCGAGGAAAAAAGAATACTAAGTCAGCAAGGACAACTGGTTAACCATTCATAAAAAAGAAAAAAAGCGTTTATCTCATGATCTCACAAGTAATAGTAAAATAAATTGAACATAGATCAATTAAATGTTAAAAGTACGGAACTAGAAAAATATAGGCAAATATTTAATATCTGTGGATGGAGAAAGACTTTCTGAGTTTAAAAGCATTGGAAGGAAAAGATGGATAGATCTGACCCATGTCAGAAATGCCATAAATGAAATTAGCAAAACTTTTCTGTTTCCAAAATAGATTTTAAATCTACCTGCCTCTCTCCCATCTCCTGCCCAGCCCCGGCCAGGCCCACTGCAGCAGCCTCTTCAGGGGGCTCCTCTTTCCTTTTCTCACTCCCTTCCAGTTCTCTACGCAGTAGCTCAAGACATCCTTTTAAGATAAAAAAATGGATTAGTGTGTTCCCATTGTACTTTAAAGAAATCCCAAACACCTTACTCTGGCCTGCACCTGACTGGGTCTTCTCTAATTCTCCAAACTCATCTCGTGCCATTCTGTCCAGCAACCTTGTGTCTGCATATTGCTCTCTCCTGGGTTTCTGAATCCTCCAAGTTCTTTACTGCCTCCGGGCCTTTGCACATGCGGTGCTCATGTCTCTGCCTAGAAACCTCTTACTCCAGCTCTTCTCATTCGAGGCCATCTATCCCCCCATTTTATTTTCTCTCTGTATCCTATTTATTTCTTTTACAGCCTGTATAATTTTGTATTTAATTTCTTAAATTTCTCACTAGAAAGTAAACTCTACAAACACTGAGCAGATCTATTATTCATCAATATACATATCCAGTGATGAGCACACTACAGGCTACCAGTATTTCTCAAATGAGAGAGCTAATTAATTAATTATTTTTATATTAATAATATTTAATAGTCTTTTGGTAAATGAAAATAATATCACTCAAACTAATTAAAAGAATAAGCTGATATCAATTTCTGCTTCTTAAATTAGCTAACATTTAAAAGATTAGATGGTCAACATTTTGATGTGATGGTAACTTTTTATAGATAGTTATCCAGTGATTTGCAAAAACAATTTGGATGAAAGCAAGTCGGTATAACAATTGACAAAAATGATTTTTTTGTGCAAAAATAAATAGTACTAGATGATGGTCAAACATTGGTATTCGTAGACTTTTTTAGGTTAAGCTCTTTTCCGTATTTTTTTCTTTTTGTCCATTTTTTTTTTCAGATTTTCAGGTTTTTTCCTTTTCCTTTACTTTTGTTTTCCTAGCAGTTAATCCTTCTCTTCTTTGTTCATGGTAGGGATGTGTTGGGAACACAATTTAAATGTGCATCAATAGGGGATTTGTTAGAATGCGTCAACTCTCTAACAATAGGGGATTAGATGGGGGGAAAACAACATAGAGCAGCACATAATAAGTTGAAAAACTGCCCTATGACATAACAAAATAACCAAGACTAGAAAAAACGATGACTGGCAGTAGACACGTTCAGCGGAATTACTGTTCAATCACATGATAGTGTTGACAACTTTGCTTTTGGCCATATTGCATTTAGCCATAAACCTACAGACATAGCAAGAGCCCTTAAAATGTTTAGACTTTTAGACTCAAAATTTCACTATGAAGGAAAAAAGAAAAATAGAAATGTGGTCAAAGATTTATGTGCAAATATATTCATCAAAAGTTAGCAAGGATGCAGAAGAAAACAATAAAACAGTGTTCGACATTGGGGGGTGGTCCAAGATGAGGGTGAGGGTCCAGGAATAGGTAGAAACACTGTTTCTTTCTCTTAGATATTGAGGATTCAGACCGGTTAGTACAATTACTTAGAATAATTTGTTTAAGATTGAGAATTTGAGTGCCATTTCCTGAAAAATCACTCAATCATAAAAAGGTTCTTTTAAATAGTTCCCCAAAAGAAATGTGCAAGCATTTATTGCAGCCCTGACATATGACAAATTGCTGCCACTTGCTTTTAGAGAAGGCCAGCATGGTAGCAAAATTAGCAGCATTCAGGGAAAAATGGGTGGCAATTAACTGTGAAAGGAGCAGTGGGAAAATGAAAGATGTTTCCTTTGCCACGCTCACACATAGCGACCAACGTAGCATGCTCTGGGAGAATGTTGTAAACCACATGGCTTCCATGTGGAAATGATTTCATCTCCTAATTAAGATCACATTACGAATAAAAACAGGAAGGAAGCCAACTCGACAAGGGTATCGTACCAAAAGCCAGGGTAAGCGGGAAGCCTTTGAAAGACATAACATGAAGGTAGTTGGCGTTCGGAAGGAAGTGATTTCGTAGGCCCTGTTTGGTCTTGATTCTTTTATGCTCATTATCGGAGTGGTGTGTTAGGCTCATTAAGTGTTTAATTCTGACTATTTGTAGAGAGAGACAAGGCTTGTCTGCCTTTGATAACACTCCTGCCGTAATTTAGCCAAAATTTACCCTTAACCTCTTATGAAGATTTATGTACCTTACCTTCTAGAAGCTTTGCCTACTTGATGCTAGAATTGTAAGATTTTAAACCATTAGGCTTTTGAAATATAGACTAAAACCTTTAAAGATAAGTTTTCTAAATACTTTTAAAAAACAGATAATTGTGAAATTATAAGAAAGACTAAAGAGGAATAGCTTTGGATTTTAATACTTGTGCAGGCACCATTAATTAAAAACAAAACAGAAAAGGAAAAAGGAAATAATTTCACTGGTGGTCTGTCATGTCATCCTGAAACAGATCTGAAGAGGAATGTTTTATGTTAGGTTGCCATTGACCAATTTATTTTAATAATGCGAAAATAGATACATCGATAGCTAAAGTTTAACTAAAACAGAACGATTTGTTTAACTAAATCTCATTTCATTTTGAAAGTCTATTAATAGTTTAATACTATGGATAAAAATAAACAAAACAGAACACAAGAAAGACTATGCTTAATGGCGATATTTCTTTATGGTTGTAATAGAAAAATTAAATCCAGGTTTGCTCAAAGTGTATTTGAGGCTGGCGTTATCATTCTTGCGTTAAGTGAATATAATTTACATTTGCTTTTTCAGCAGAGTTACCATGGAAGATCAAAACTAAATAAAAAACCTTGATTTTTCAAAAACTGTGTGTACGTACGTGTATACACACACACGTACACACACTCATGGGAGCAGCTTCCAAACTGAGTTGTATCTCATTATAGATTAATTGAAATCGAATAATATACATTTAGGTTTAGGGTAGTTGGTTATTCAAGACATGCATTATATTGAAACCTTCAGTGATCTAATTTTCAATACCAAAAGTTGTTAGAATCAGAATTCTGTTTTAGGCTTTATAGATGTGAAAAGTGCCTTCAAAATGAATTTAAAAAATTGTTTAGCTTTCTTCATGCTATAAGGACTTAGGATATATTTGTGGCTTTATAATGTTATAATGTCTCTCATTGGTTTCTGTTTAAAATTTTATAAATGAATACGTAAGTATAGAATTCTGTGGGTGTAGCTATATAGTTACAGTGTTAAAGAGATAGATTACTATTTGGACAGTATGGATTAGGTTGAGAAGCTAGAGGCAAGGAAGAAAAGAAAAAGAAGGGTGGGCAGGATCGATGCCTTGCGTTTGAGGGCAAAAATAGAGTGAGTTGATCAGTGGCTTCTCACTCACTCCCCACAACCCTAGTTGCCCTCTCTTGCCCAGACACACCTCACTTTGCTATAGCTCTAGTCTGAGAACTCAGAAGAGAATTCGAAAAATGAAAACGTGGAGAAAAACATTAATTTCCCAACTCAAAATTTCAGAATGAGAAATAAG
The DNA here is from genome assembly GCF_014176215.1 of Rousettus aegyptiacus. NCBI lineage: Eukaryota > Metazoa > Chordata > Mammalia > Chiroptera > Pteropodidae > Rousettus > Rousettus aegyptiacus. Next base: position 4,145,225 of record NW_023416312.1, on the reverse strand, counting down.
CTTCAACTTCAGTGAGTCCCAACACAGGATTTTCAGATGAGTGAACTAAGCCCAGAAGAAGATAAGTGCTTTGCTAGTCAGCAGGAAATGCAATCCTAGCATCAAAGACTCCTGGTTTCCAGTTCAAGATTATGTTCATGAGTACATTCTGAGAGAATTCTAGCAAAAATTAAACCAAGAGTCTCTTTGTGATTGATCTCTTCACTGTAGGCAGGGATATTGGATCTGCTTCTGAGGCAGAGGTTACGAAAGACACTCAAACCAAGCAGGGATTCTTTTTCTGGAAGGGAGCAAAATATTGCCTGGATAGAGGAGGCATCTGATAGTATGTGATGTTTACCTTTGACCTTTTTAAAGGTAATTTTAGAAGTCTTCATCAGACAGAACCAGATTCTTTCCATATGGTGCCTTACACACCTAGTGATCCTACAAAATCAGCTCCTGTATCTCGCTGCTGCTGCCCTTGTGTGATGTACGTTTCAAGCTCTTCAGATTAATTGTGAATCTTTGGCCTCAGGCTGCACTTGATGCCGAAGGTTTTTCTGGTTTCATTTATGTGTGCACAGGGAATTTGCTTTTCCAGTCTTTGAAGCTATATTGCTGTAGCTTGACCTTCTAAGCCATGTAAAACCACCTACCAGACCATTTAAAACCCAAAACATCCATAGGAAAGGGGAAAATCTTTTGAAATCATTACTTACAATTCTCTATTCCAAAATTTAATGTATAGACATATACTTTGATCATATCAAATTACCCATCCCGAAAAGAGGCATTTTGCTTCATGTAGGTAAAGATGAATACCCTATGTATACTGTAAATAAATTTATTATTATACATGGGGATTTTCCATTAGGAAACATCACTCGATAAATATTTATTGAACACCTACAATGTGATGGGCACTGTGGGTTGGCCTGGGTGAAAAAGACAGAAATGTCCATATCCTCCTGGAGTTTACATAATTATTCTCTGCAAAGCTTTGCCTTTGTCAAGGGCATAGTAAGTAATTCTGGGCTCTGGATTCACTTTTGGTCCATTTACACATGCGCGTTTTTAATGAGTGTTTGAAAGTGCTTGTTTTTAAGCTTTTAATTAAACTATAACATATATACAGAAAAGTATATACAAATCAAGTATGTAGCTCAGAGAATTTTCACCAACTGAACACATCCATGGGACCAGAAGCCAGGTCAAGAAACAGAACATTGTCAGGCCCCAGGAGCCCCCTTTTGAACCACCTCCACTTTTCTGACTTCCGCCACCATAGATTAGTTTGGCTTCATTTTGAACTTTATAGAAATGGAATCAGTGGTATACGATCTTCTGTGTCCACCTTCATTTGCTCAATATTAAGCTGTGAGATTCATACTTTATTTACCGTTGGTTCATTTATTCTCCTTGCTGCGTAGTATTCTATTATATAACTATATTATAATTCATCAGTTCTATCATTAAAGACATTTGGACTGTTTCCAGTTTTTTTTCTGTTTCCGACAATGTCACTATCAAGATTTCGTGTTTATGTCTTTAGGTGAATGTTTCTGTTGCGGATACATTTATGAGTTAGAATGCCGTGTCGCAGATTATGTACATATTTGTCTGCACTACATACTGTCAAGCAGTCTTCTAAAGCGTTTATACCAAGTTAGAGTCCCACCGGCAGTGTATGAAAGTTCCAGTCACTCCACAGCCTTGCCAAATTTGTCGTTCGTTATGTGCTGTTTCATTTTTGTGTGTATTTGAAGCTTACAAAAGTAGAACAGAACCACTGGGACTTTGTGATAAACAATGAGGCATCATCGAGTTTATAGCAACAGTGATAATCCCTTGGCTTTTGGTCTGCGCTAGTGATTCAGTATGGTCTCGTATTGAATTACGAATTCTGCTTAACTGTTGACAGAATCAAAGCCACTGTGTACAATGGAAAATCCTGCAAAAATTCGCCTTTTCTACATGTGAAGTCATGGCCTTTTCAAGCCAGCAGTGATAAACCACCTTTTTTTTTCTTTTTCTTTTTCACAAGGACCAAGTTAGAACAAATAATATTTACGGGCCACTTTTGTTGAATTTCAAAGTGAATATAACTTTATTGAGACCTGGGGAAGAAATATACATTTGGATGTGAGCTAACCTACTGTATCAAATACAAGACTGGAAGTGAGGAAGTTGGAACAACGAATAACCAGTAAACTATTAACATGGGACCGTGTTTGAGAAATGACTGTAGGGAGGTAGCTGTCATCTTGAAATCAGCTTATCAAGCATATTGTAAAGCTAGAGGGCTAACTTTTAGACTAAGACCCTTAAGAGAGAGCTGCACTGACAGCCCATCCACCCCCACCCCCGTTTTAACAGCACTTCTCAAGGAGAAATTGTAAACGTAATGGATCCAGGCTCAGAGCCCATCACAGGAGGGCCCAGCTTCAGTAAAGAAGAACCTTATTCATGGAAAGATGCTGATGGTTTCCTTTTTCTTTTCAGTCCAAGATTCATACTCGTACACCAACCTTATATTTGGAATTCAAATTGGACCAAGGAGCAAAGCATTCCCAGCCTATTTCTAAAGGTATGATGGGTTCTGGGATATAGTGATCATTTCAGGGGGAAAAAAAAGAAAAAATGAGAGACCGCTTTCTTTGGAATATGCTGGTTTCTGAACCTCAGCACAAAGTTCTGTGAACTTAGTTTATCTTTAATTATGGTTAAATTAGCAGTTACTTCTGGGACCTTTCAAGTTACGAAAATTAGGATAAATTTATAGAGTGTTTGGGCCACACCGTCTGGGCCACCCTGCTCATTTTAAAGGTGGAAACACGTAAATTGAAAAGGTGGGACTTTTACCCCCGTCTCCCGACTTTTTGGTCACTAACGACTCCAGTGATCCTGAAGGCAGAATACGACCTCGTTACTTCTAAACATGGTCATCCTTGATTGCAGTACATGCAACTCGGGAAAGGTATTGGTATGGAAGACTTACCGTTAACGTTTAAATGCAAAGAATAATTTTAAAACTCTCACACATTCAAGATCAATTTTATTTTTTTAAAAAAATGGTTACACCTGAGGTCATTAGTCATCAATCTCAGGCCTATTATTTTCTTCTTTGGATTTTCCATTCTGGCTTTCTTTAAGTACAGAAAATTTTGTTTATTCACTTAAACATATGCATACCCTTATACATAATTCTTATAACAATAAGTGTGGCAATCCATGTGCTTTAACTTTTTTCTTTTACTTATGCGTCCGCGTCCCGCCAATCCATTTTCATCCCTTCTCCGCCCGTAGCAGTACCTTCTCTATATATCTCGGATCTAAGAGAAATCTCAGATGTATTCTTGATGTGTTTTTCTCCACACTTACTTTTCTACGCTGACTTATGCATATGTAAATATGCACACATACCGGGTTATTTTGTCGTCGTTTTACTAAAATAAAAGCACAAGTACATTTTTTTGCATCTTTACCGGTAAAGAGAGCCACACGAGTAGACCCTGAGCTACAGTTTGGTCAGCAGCCATTCCTTTTGTCCCTGTACTTGTCTCCTGCAAACTGGTCTGCAGTACGCATACTTCTGCATACGTCTTTCCATAGGTGGACTTATTTTTTTTGTTTGTTTTTTTGCTTTTGTTTTTATATTTTTAGGCGAGGCGACCCTTGGTTGACCTCACAGATTGCAAGGACCTTGTCAGCTTCCAATCCCTTATTTTTTTTTTTTTTAACACCTACAGCACCTGGTCTTCCTAGGTGATCTCCCATCCAAGTACTAACCAGGCCCAAACCTGCTTAGCTTCCGAGATCAGACGGGATCGGGCGTGTTCAGGGTGGCGTGGCAGTAGACTAGTGGACTTATTTTGATACAGTGGGTTTCCAGGGATGATCACTAGGTATATCCACGTTTAATTTTGAAAGATATTGTCAGGTTGCAGTCCAAAAAGGCAGTCACACTTTCTATCGGCAGCGTATGAGAGTACCAGTTTCTCCGTGACCCCACCAACACGAAGTGTGCGGTTCACGTTAATTTTTGCTCTACACGTAGCCACTACACTATATTGCCTCATGAGAGAATGTGTATCTGTCGCTTTTCAAAGCTGTACTTCTATATTATTTCATCGGTGTGAATTTTAAACCTGAGATTTGTTTCCAAAAACAATTTCGGAGGGATACAAAAGCAAGTAACCTAGAAATGCATGTGTATTGTTCTGTCACTGTAAACCCACTTTAGACAAGTCATTTATAAACCCGGCTGTGGAGCAGAAGAACCTGTCTTTTCTAAGACATCACTTCCAATTGTGGTTTTTGCTCTCTCCTTATCTTTTCTCTTCCCTCCCTACCCCTCCTTCCTCCCAGACACAACACACACACACACACACACACACACACACACACACTCTCACATACACTCACACATACTCACACACATTCATTCATGCTCTCATTGCATTAGGTGACATATCTAAAGTTTGAGGTTTCTCTGTCCAGTATCAGACAAACGGTTAATTCAGATATTACAGAGCACGTATTATTTACAGACTTGATAGCTTCAGCTGCCTGTAATCAGACATATTGGCTGGTAAAATTATGCTATATAAATTTTATTATCAAGTCATTCAAGTCAAGGTCACCCTTTGTCTTTTTTTTAAACCACCTTTCCAGGTCACATTCCATGATAAAATCCAGGGACTGTCTAAATTAATTTTATTTGGGTGCTTTACTGCATGAAACATTCTTTGAAATATGTGGGCTATTGACTGGGTTCTAGACTTGTTTATAATTTTTTTGATTGTTTTGTTACTCATGGTAAATGGATTTGACACGGATATCTGGGTTATGTTTGGCTTTTGGCATAAGCTTTACAATATCACTGATTTAACATTGACTTTATTGTACCATTACCAAACGAATGGGATAGAAATAGAGGCATATACCGCTGCCATACCTGGAAAATGCATATTTCCCAAGGGACGTCCAGTTGCGAATGGAAACATTTCTGATGAATCAGACTAGGTTTTATCTGAATTCCTTCCCATAAATAGTATTGGAATCGATTTTTACCATCTCTTTATTTCCTTCGGGCGAGGCACGTTTCTGTGGAGTTGTGCTAATCTTGCAGAAAACAGATGTTTCATGCAGTGATGATTTGGAAGGCAGTTAATATCAGGAATGGAGCTGCACGGTGCCTCACTTACAAAGAATCCAATTTGTCAAGTCTCTGACAGCACTAGATTCTTTTCACATTGGCCACACGTTTTTCGTGTTAGTTCTTGGCTAAAATAAGATTAAGTAGTTGTTTTCTTTCTCTTTTTTTGCAGTCACTTTTACCATCTCTTGCAAAGCTATCTGATTTTCCATGCTGTAAACTGATAATACAGATAACACTGTTTGTTATCATCCATTGAGAAGGACATAAATCTGTATTTCTAGGAAAATGTCAACCTTTTCCAAGAAACTTGTGCCTTCTGGTCCTCATGTCCCCTTTGTCTTCTGACTACATCAAAAATTGGCCCTCAACGGCCACTCTGTTTGTTTTCCCCATCTTCCTTCACAGCACTTCTGCTACTAGGTATTTAAAAACATCATCTGGAATGTTTAAAATGGAGGATTGTTGTGGTATGGAAAAAAATTATGTCGGCCTTTGTCGCATCTCTCAACTTTAAAGTTTATGTACGTCAATTAACGAAGTTTCTTTAGAAAACATATAGCCTACCCCTCAGTGGTTAGCAGACTGGTGACCCTGCCAAGATGTCACGTGCTCATCCTGGGAACCTCACGTGGTAAAGGGGGTGTTGCAGATGTGACTAAATGAAGGATCTTGAGATAAGGAGATTATCCTCGATGATCTAGGTGGGTCCAATGTAAACAGAAGGACCTGTATAAATGAAAGAGGAATCAGAGTAAGAGAGAGATGTGACAGTGGGCACAGAGGTCAGAGTGATACAACTGCTGGTTTTGAAATGGAAGGAGCCACAAGCCAAGAAATAGGGGCGTCCTCTACAAGCTAGGAAAGGCAAGGAATGAATTCTCCCCTAAAGCCTGCAGAGGAATGCAGCCCTGCCGACATCTTGATTTGAGACCTTTGAGACTCATTTTTGGACTTCTGACCTCTAGAAATGTAAGATAATAAAGTTTTGTTGTTTTAAGCCACCAAGAATGTGACAATTTGTTACAAAAGCAATAGGAAACTAATGCACCCTCTTTAAATATTATTATGTTTTTGCTCCCATGTTTACCTTCAAGGGGGAAAAAGGAAAGGAGCCACATCAATTATATCTTAATAAAGCTCTGGGAGGGGAGAAACACTTCAAAACACGTCTTTTTAGAAAGTAGATTTTAATGCCACGTGTATGGTAGCTACTCAGTAAACCACGTTAGGAAATGTTTACACAGATCTTATTGTATCAGTTATCTATGTTGCTGCATAACAAAATACCCCAGAACTTAGTGGCTTAAAACAACATCTGTTACCTCACAGCATCTCACAGTTTCACTGTGTCCTCTGGCTCAGGAACTCTTACGAGGCTGCAACTGAGGTATCAGCCGGGCTCGACAAGGAAAGGTACACCTCCCAGTTCACATCCATGTGGCTGTTGGCAGCGTTCGGTTTCCTGAGGGTTGTTGGCTGCAGTCCGCTGTCAGTTTCTTACCGCATGAGTGTCTGCATAGGGCGGGTCACAACACGGCTGCTGGCTTCATCAGAGCTGGCAAGTGAGAGAGCCAAAAAGGGGAAACAAGATGGAAGCTGGAGTCTTTATGTAATCGAATCTCAGAAGTGACAGCCCATCATTTTTGCCTTATCGTGCTACTTAGAACCAAATTGCTAGGTGCAGCCCGCACTTAGGGAGAGATGGTTACACGGGGCATGAACACCAGGAGGCAGAGGGCGTCTTAGAGTCAACTCACCAAAGCTTATGATCTTGGTTCAAACTGCCACTCATTTTTCCATATTATCAATGACTCAAAGATGAAGTAGCAATTTTTTTTTCTTGTTTTTGATTTAAAAAAAAAAATTTGAGTGAGTCTTGAGAAATACATGGTAAGTTCTCCTCTCTGTCTAAATGTCTTTTTACCACAATTATCTGCTTTTTGAAGGAGAGTGCCCCAAACATGAATGATCCTTGTGGAATTTTAGATTTTCAGGTGTTTTCACTGAGAAAGCAAAGCTTGATTTTGTTCCCTACATATAATACATGATTTAAGTTGTGGGTAGTTTTTTTTACAGAGCTGTCTACCTACCAGTAGTACATTAGAATATTCAAACACAGTTCCCCTCATACTCAGAATATACTTACAGTAATAGATGTTAATCAATAAGTCTTTAGAGCAGTGATGAGCATGACCCACAGCCTGAAATATAAAATTGTCCTATGATTTTCCTTTGGGTGGGTTGTCCGTCTCTTTTATATTGATTCATAGGAGTTCTTTATATATTCTGAATACTGGTCATTGTCAGTTATTTTTGTTTCCGATTTCTTCTTCCTTTTGCCTGTTTTTCACTCTTCTATATTATTATATTTTTCTATATTTTAATAAATACATATTCCTTAAATGAATCAATCTGTTTCTTAATGGTTTGTGTTTTCTGTGGCTTCTTTAGTAATTTTTACTAGCCCAAGATCATGAAAATGTTGTCTCTGTTGTAGATGCTTTGTTATTTTGCCTTTCCTATTGATATATCTACACCTGGAATTAACTTTCATGTATGGTGAGGTACAATTGCACTTTTTTTTTTTTTTTAATGTTTTTGAAAAAGAGAAAACAGCAAAATTTCCTGATGGGAATATTATGAACATGTTTGGGAACTCACAGTTCACTGAATCATCTTATACTAATAATAATAATTATAGATAACATTTATTAAGTGCCTGTTGTTTGCCAGAAACATGCCCTGTATTAATATTTGCAATCTTCACAACTCTATGAGGTAAAGACTATGATTACCCCATTTTTCAGATCAGGAAACTGAGGTACAAGGAGGTTAAGAATTTACTCAAGGTCAACTAACTAGTGAGTGTTGGGGCTGAGGTTCTAACCCATTCCATCTGACTTTCACTATGGCTCTTAACCATTAAGGTCCAGACAAATTAATGGATCTTTAGTGACCAATACCCTATCAGTAGTGTCTTGGGTAGATTAGTAAATAAATCCAAACTTTTGCAGCTAGGTAAAAAAATGACTATTTTGGAAAAATTTTGCAGGAATAATCTTATCAGTTTGAAGATTATATTCTGCTTTTTTAATATATCATCCTTGAGAGAATTAATCATTTTTAATTGACTTACATTAAGAGTCCATGTAAAGTAAGAAACTATTCTAAGAATTGAAACATATTTCAATTTTGACAAGAGCGTATTTTTTATATTTTCCAGGTCCTATTTAAAAACCTTTCTTTTAACAACAATCAGCTGTCTAAATATGTCCTAGGATAATCCTGGGCTATTTATGACATTCTCTGCTTATCTCGGGTTTCTTTTGTTTTCTGAAGCTTTGCTTAACCCCTAAGGTACTATCTATTTTAGCTCTTAATTAGCTATAAACTTGGCTTCAGTCTAAGTTGAAATGCCTAAAATCGTTTCTATATTGCAGCTCTAAATATAATTTTCTTTTAACTACATATTTGAATTATTTTCGGAATTTTTCTGAACAGTTAAAAACCAGTTGCGAGTACTGTATATTCGAAGAGGAAAAAAAGGTCTCTGCAGATAAAACGAAGAAATTATTTTAGTTAAAAACTGATCACATTAAATGTCTCGTTGCTGGAAAAATTCAATGTACACTTAGTCTCTAAAGTGCAGGATAAGCTTCCAGGGGGTTGTAATATGTTTTTTTTTTTTTCTTGCTATTTTATTAACAAGAAATACTCTGTGGAGTTTGTCCCCCAGAGGGCTAGGCTCCATACTGGGTGCACAGAAGGCTGTTTTCTGAGCGTTTACATTGTGAAGAGCTTACATTGCTAATACATTTCTCATTAAAAAAGTTAAATTTCCTTTATTTCTTAGTTTTTCTGTTATCTCTGATGCAATAGATGTTCAGTATTAGCAGTGTGGATTAAAGTATATGGAAGACTTTCTTGCAGGTTGCAATTGTTGTTTAAAATACAGGATCTTTATTTTTATTTTTTACCACCTACAGCACCTGGTCTCCCTAGTTGGTCTCCCATCCAAGTACTAACCAGGCCCAACCCTGCTTAGCTTCTGAGATCAGATGGGATCAAGGCGTGGTCAGGCAGGGTAGCATGGCCGTAGGTTGTTCAGAGTGCCATGGCTGTAGACCAGGATCTTCAGAGATAGCTCTTAATGTCATATGCCCATCACTTATAAACACAGACCAGAGTATGACCATTCTGGAATGTTTGAAACACATTCTGAGTTTATTTTACTCTGGAAAGCTAGTTGTCGAAAGTGTCTTTGTGTGGGTACCGTTCTATGCAATATCGTTTAATATTTCATTATTGATGTCACTCATCATATTTAGTAAAGTGGCCATTCTCTTTCAAGGTCAGGAAATACCCTGTGTCTTGTCCAGATGGCAGACCTACAAATTGACAATTCTCTCTCGTGGTTTATGTTTGGTTGTAAGATGGGCATTAAGCTTAGAAGTCTTCTAGTGAGCTGTCAGTTGCTATATGATCAGAAAGGCCACCTCATGTCACCAATTCGAGACTGTAGTGGTCATTGGGACACAGACAGCATCCTAAGTGCTCCGAGGTTCTTGAAGAAGATAACAAGGATCTGTTCTCTACTTTGGGAAACAGCGACCCCGCTGACCTTTGCTGCCTGTTCAGTGCAGTCTTCCAGGAGACTTGCTGGCTTAGAGTTGAGAGGGATGCCCTAGGGAGCATGGAGTCATCTCTGGTGATGACCCTTCTCTGGCCAGGGTCACAGCTCATCAGAAGCTTAGATTGCAGCCCAGCAACCTCCTAGCCTGCATAAAGTTGGGGGCAAGTAGAAAGACATAGAAGGGGAACTGACATTTATTATTAAATACCTACTAAGTGCAGGCATCGTGTAGATAAGGTGAAAACATAGAAGACACATATGTATATGTACATGTATATGTATGTATATGTGTATATGCAGGTATACGATGCCCTTGTTCGCACCAGCAGCCCTGTGTTGTACACATGATTTCTTTATTTTACAAACCAGAGCAGACTTAAAGATGTTAAGAGTCTGGTCTTAGATCTCCCTGAGGGTCATTTGCTGATTTTTAAACCTGCACTTCCTGCTTGTGATTGTGTTTGTTTTTGTTGCTGTTTTATAGTTACTCAGTTGGTTTGTTTTCCATGGCATCGCAAGGCCGTTCTAAGGTCGGCTGCTGCCCTATCCTCCTCCTTTACCCAGAGGGCTTTGCTGGGTTAGAATTAACTAAGGATGTAGGGCAAGCCAAGTAGGAGCAAACTGGGAAGAGCCTGTCTGCTAGGGTCGGGAGTTTGGGCTTGTCCTGAGGGAACAGAGAGCCATCAAAGTGTTTTAAGTGGGGCTTCTAGAAAGGTCACCTTTTCTGTGTGTAGAAAATGAATTGGAGGCACCCAGTCACGGGACTTTCCTCTCACCTACATGATTTTATCTGAAAAAGAAAAAGAAAAATGAAATATTATGGTAACATATTCATTATTTTATCCTTTGTGCTTTTCTGAATTAAAAAAAATTAAGTATTAAAATTCAATAAAACTCTTCTCTAAAGTTGAGAAGGAACATAACAATTTGTTAGGATGCTAAGGAAACATGAGACAAACCCAAACTGAGGGACATTCTACAAAATAACTAGTTTGTACTTTTAATCAAAAAGACTGAAGAATGGTTTCAGACGTAAGGAGATTTGACATGCCAACTAAATGTTAGTAGCGACCTGATTGGATCCTGGCCTTGGAGTTTTGTTTCTTTTTTGCCATAAAAGGCATTAATGAGACAACTGTCACAGTTTGAATATCCGTACGTGGATAATAGTATTGTACAATGGTCATTTTTTCATTGATATCGTATTAACTTCTTAATTTTTTATAACTACACTATAGTTATGTAAGAAAATATCTCTGTTTTTAGGAAGCACATACTAAAAATTATTTCAAGTTTTCTGTCAAATATTTTAGAAAAAAAGAATATCACCTTTCTAGAGAGAAGACGGATAAAGCAAATGTGATAACACGTTAGCTTTGGGAGAATCTGGGCCAATGGTGTATGGTGATTCTCTGTACTATTTTGACAACTTTTCTGTATGTCTGAAATTATTCCAAATAAAAATTTTAAATGTGATGGAATGAGGAGGCGGTGGATAGGACCAAGTGGGTCTGTATCCTGTCCTAGGAGGCCAGGCATGAGGTCCATGGTGAGGGAGCTGCCTGCCTACAAGCTGAAAGCAAGGAGTTGGAGGGACGTTTTTAGGAACCAGTGAGGCTTTGGGGTCTGGCAACCATTGTGACCCAGAGTTTCATGCTCTCTTTAGCCCCTTCCCTCCTCTTCTCCCCAGGAGGTGACCTTTGTCAGGGATTTGCTGTATCACCATGGTTTTGTACATTCTCCATACATACAGATATAAAGAGTAGTTGTAAAGTTCATCGAAATAATGAACTCTTAAGACGGAGAGGCATGAGGAAAATGAGCTGGACGAAGGCAAGGAATGTAGGCCAAGTAAAGCTCTCACTAGGGACCTTTGCAAGACTTTGGAACCTCCCTGGAAATGAGAGCAGATGCCACAGAAAATGATTTACATATTTAAGGCAAGTTTTACATTTTTTATGTTTGACTAAAGGAGTTCTGACTTAAATGTGTTACTGATTAAACCCGTCCTGCAGGGCCAGAGGTAAAATGTGACCTCTATCCCAACTCATTTTCTTTGTTATTGCCCAAGGGAAGGGAAGATCTTCCCAGCTGCTAAGAGCCAGTAGCTTGGAGGGGACATTTCTGAAAGACATAAAACTGTAGGGGCCTGTGACCTCTGACAGCACCATAAAAATGTGGGATCCTATCAATTCCTGGTGCAGGACATAAAAGTGGTGGGGGGCATAGAAAGCTGAGGACTGGAAAATCTCACAAGCGAGCTCTTTGCCGATGCAATTTTGCTCTCAGCAGAGAAGGAATTCTAATAAAATGCGGCGGTTCTTAAACATATAGCAAGCATTCACACAGTTTGGTTCTAGTTTTGCTGTAGCTTTGAGAAACAGTTCTCGATGGAAATTCAACGAGGTTTAATAGAAGCAAGTGCAGATGGGCAATACGTTGAAAAGAAGAAACAAAGGAATTTGCCTTCTGTTTCTATTCCATTCCCTCTAAACTCTGTGTCTTCTAGCCAGTAATGTGAATTCTGTTACTACTAATGGACTCTATATCCTAATACAAGACTTTTTCACACAGCAAAAATAGGTGAATGTGCTTAATAAATGGACTTGGCCATTCCTTTAAGCAAATGTCTGGTCCTTCTGGATTATGTAAGAAGATAAAAAGGGAAAGAAAACAGACATAAGCCGTTTTATGTGCATGGGTTTTCTGCTTGGCGGGTGAGTAGGAACGAAGCAAAGGAAGTAGAGGAGCAATGAGATTAGAACATTCAAAATGATCCCAAATAAAAACCCAGTTGAGCAATTGAGAACCTTGAGGTTTGGTTAAACTCGAAAACCATTAATTTTGTAATACTTTGTATGAATTACAACACATCCTCACAGTGGAATACTTTGCAGTTTTGCCCAAGGCTGAGTTATTTCTCTACGTTTGGACATGGAAAGGTATCCAAAACAGAATATTGAGTTTGTCCTATTTTTTAAGCACACAATATATGATGCATAAAAGAAAAAAGAAACCGAAAGGACAAGTACCACGTTGCTAACAATATTTATATCAGGCTAATGCGAAGGTGATTTTCTCTTCAGATGACATTGCACACTTTGGCCGTCTTAAATATTTTCAAGTTAGAATAATGAACGTATTACTTTTTTATGAGACAAAACTACGAATATTTGCACTTTAAAAAAATTCAACAATTTTCAATAGTTAACGATTTTAAAAAGCAGCTACGAAAGGCGTTTTGTTGCAGGGTTTTATTATAATTCAGGCTAAATAAGACTAAAGAAGCTTGGCATCCATTAGAAAGCAGAGACAAATGAGTCAGCCTGTCCGGCTAAGACACGTGCAATCGGGCTGTGAATTGTTATCGTATGTTTTCAGCATCTTACATGAGCCTCCCTCCCCAAAGTTCCACGACTGGAAAACCTGGCCGTGCCTTTTTCAACCTCCTGTCTCCACCCCCACTGAACGTCAAATGTTCACTATGTGATGGTAGACTGAGCTCAGAAGACTGAGCAAGTGGGTCAATAAGGGAGAAAAAGTGTGAGTGAGTTATGATCAAATAGTGTTACTTTCAGAGGCCTAAAAGCTTATTTTAGTAAAATCTCAGAGAGGAAACACTAAAACAGGGTACAAAAATATCCTCTGGCATCCACCCAAATGTCTTTCTATGGCCGTCCTTCATATTTTCTTAACCAGACTCAATTTACGTTACGTTTTATTATCAGTTATACCTTTTCTTTGGGGCCTCTCTCGCACATTTCAGCCCACCTTGCCATCACATCCACATCCCTCCGTGATCCTTCCACCCTTGCCTGTTTTGTTTACTGCGTCACCACATTGACTCTCGCACGAATTCCAGTCTGGACCTTGCCCTGACACCTTGAACTCTGCCCTGCATTCGCTTCCCAGATCTTCCCCTTTTCTGCTGAAAGCACATGGAATGATGTCCTAATTCCATTTGAGCCGGGCATTTTTAAGTTCATGTCTCTCATTAGCACTGCAGCATCTCTTCTGGGCCATAAATGTCCATGAAAATCCAGTGCTGGTGCTGAGACAGTTGATGGCAGGTGGGCTATGGTTCTGAGCTCTTGGCCCCATGGGTTACAGTAGGAATCTCATGAATGCCGTGTACCCTCTTTGGAGAAAAGTGTCCACGCTTGAGAAATTGTGTGGATACTTCCCAGGAATACATAGATCATCTGAAGCCCATTTGTGCCCCAAAGATTATGCATGCATCCCTGGATCTGATGCTGTATTTTAGGATAGATTAAAAGGAATTAGTTCATTGGAAATGAAAATGCAGCTAAGTAAAGCATATTTCTAGCATACTGTTCCTGGAGAAAAGGAAGCACAATAAACTGAAGATAAGCCAGACTGGTGTTTTGCAGTTATTAGCGTGATGTTAGAACTGGAAGGGATAGTTTCTTAATATAGCTGTTGGCATATAGCTATAGCACCAAGTGAATTGTTTACTGTTTATTTGGGTGGCTCTGAAACGTTTGCGGCCAAGTCACTTAGGGGTGTGTATGCACACGCACATGTGAGCATGTGGGTAGTGGGAATGTGTGTTTTAAACAGTTCACAGAACTTAAATTTTCAAGTATGTACCTCAAAATAAAGGATTTCATCTCCAAATTTATGTTTTATATCTGTTACATAAATTTATATATTTATATTTCATATATAGAGATTATTAAGTACATTGTAATATCTACACTTCTTTTGGCGTTATGGACCCTAACTTTTAATTTTGATCTCTTTTCAGGGTGGACAAGCTTCATTTATACTATATCTGGAAATGTGTACATTGGTAAGTGATAAGTATGTTTCTTTGGGTTCAAGTGCAGTATAATTTAAACTACCGAAAGGGAGGAAAAATGAGATGAACCCTTTCCGGTAATTGAATACTCCACCTCTTCCTGTCCAGCATCATCCCCCTCTATAGCCTAGCACATCCCGGGACACCCAGGATGGGACACCTGTCAGTGTCTAGCATGTTCAGAGAGAGAGGAGAATGTGAACACCAGTCATGACGGTGGCCATTGTGCTGTAGCGTGTGAGCAGAGGTAAGGTCCTGGCACAGTTATGTAGTTATGTGGGCTGACACCTTGCTATGATGTTGAATCCTCCATCCTGGTAAAGGGATGGAGCTCTAACGGGCTCCAAGAATAGGAATCTATCTCCCAGGAGGTAGAAGGAGGTTTTCTCTTATTCTGAGGGTTGCGTATGCGACGCTCGTCGAGCGTAGTCTACAAGGGATGTTCGAGACTCAACCAACTCTCATTTTATAGATGAGGATAGTAAAGTCTAAAGGAAATTATCTAACCTGACAGGGTTACACATGGGTAGACGTAGGACCAGAACCAAGGACTCCTCTAGCTCATTTCCCGTGACCCACCTCATATTCTTTGTATGATGACAATGCAGGGACCAACTAACTTGTCATCTTATATCAGTTGGTCACGGCCCAATGACCAACTTCCAGCTGCCATAGTGTCTGTGTCTCTTGGCCTGAGGCTTTCTCTGAAACCTCAGGGAAAGGCTGGGAAGGCTGCTCTGCCCCCTGCCAGTGTTGGGGAGGTACCTCCCCCCTCAGGTGGGGTAACCGAGGCCCCTGTGTGATGCCTCTTCCTGGAGCTCCCCTTGGGGATTATGTTCAAGTCTCCCATAGTAGGTGTGTGCTTTATGCCACACCCTTTGTTGTCTGCCTTCCCTTTCCTAGTTTTCCCAATTCTTGGACTGATGTTTCTTGGGATCGCCTCCCAAATAAACACCGTAACACTTAAATATGCGTCTGAGGCTGTGCTTCTAGGAAGATGTAAAGTAAGAGAACCAGCTTCCCCTCTCTCCTTCCCTGCCCTTCATGGGTGGTGTGGTTTGGGTGGAGTGGGGCAGAGCATCTGACTGGTCCAAGGTGCATCCAAGAATCCCATTTCTGAGACCCTCTGGGGTGGGATGCTCTCCACTCCCGCAGGCTAGCCTCCTCAGTGGTGAACTTCCTAGGGCCCTAACATAGCCACCTCCTTGGACAGTACACTCCCAGTCTCTAAGAGCTGGCTCTGCTTAAGGCTTGAAGGCCACACCTAGAACCATTTAAATCTTTTTTTTTTTTTTTTTGTATTCTCTAAAATGGGATGTTCAACCGCCTAAATTATTTTCTGGGAAATAATAGTAAAACAGACCTATGTGTTTTGATTTTATACAGTAGAAATGGGCTTAGTTTTTCTTTCCCTGAATAGCATTTCAATTATGGGTCAGAAGCAAAATTCATTTATTTCAGCATTTGAGAAAATATGACAAAACCTGTAATGCATCACAAGTTCACATGCGCACACATTAAACTGCACACTATTAACCATCTGGAAGAGATGAAGCATTTGTTTTTATGGTGTTCTGAAAACCTCGAGCATCACATAGTTCTTTATAAAAATATAGAGTACAAACCATTTTTATGGAGGTAGCACTCTTGACTTATGATTTCAAGAGAAACAAAATAATCTGCACAAATGGAAAGTAATAAAGAGAGCATATGACCCCTTCGGTGGTAAGGATACCAGAAATGTTTGTGTAGAATGAGAAGCAGGGGAAGCAAACTTTCTGTAAAGGGCCAGATAGCAAATATTTTCATCACAGTGGGCCATCCGGTATTGGAGTCAATGACTCATTCCTGCCTTTGTAGCATAAAACCAGCCACGGGTAATACAGAAAAAATTGGGGTGTCTGTTCTAATAAAACTTTATTTATGGCCACTGAAATATGCATTTTCACATATTTTTCATGAGTCATGAAATGCTGTTGATTTTTTTCAACCATTTGAAAACGTAAAAACTTTTTTAGCTGATGGGCACTACAACAGCTCACATTCGATTTTGGTTTAAATGGCATTGTAAGGAAGGAGGGGAGAACAATTAAGAAATAATCTTCAAAACTGTTTTAACCGGTAATTAGAGCCTTGTTTCCTGACCAACTTTTAGTCCAAGAATTTAACAAGCGAAAAGCTCAACAATTCCAGGGGGGAAGAATGGCTTCCACATCGACTTGTTTCTGGAGGTGAGGCCGATTTTCCTGAGTCATCTCTATATACTGGCCTGGTCCCCTCTTGTGACCATGGGCCTCAAGTGCAAAACATCTGGCAGGAAGTGAGGTCACAGTCTGTAGCGTTGGAGTGAACTTGCATCTGTCCAGAATAAACTGGACCTTGGAGAGAATCTAGCTTTGCAAAACTGGCCTCTCGGGACTCTGCTTAACCAATGAGTGACTGGCCAGATGACCTCATTTGAATTTTATCTCCTTCCCTTCCTCCTACCCACCCCCCTAATAGAGATGCTAATGAGAAAAACAAAAGAACAAGAACAAATCATCAGAGAAAAAGAAGTGACAAAGCAGAAATAGCTATTGAATATATATTGACTTATAAAATCTATAGAGAGGATCCAGAAAATGCTTTCTGACTTTACTGCCTCGATTTTATCTTGCTTATAAAACCAGGGTGGTACCTACCAGCCACAGATGGTAGGAGCTGATAAGCAAGTAATTATCTTCAAAATGTCAGGTACCTCCATTCTGTTTAAATAGATGTTACAAATACATATACTTTGTATATTGAGCTGGAATAAATAGACAGCACTTTGGGTTGAGAAAATTATCTGAGGAGATTCCATAAAATGGAGATTTAGAAGGACCATTAAAAATATTCATTGATGCAGGAAGTGCTTAAAAGGTGAATAAATCAATCGATCGAATGTGACAGGTAGAGTTTTGAACAGTAGAAAATGCTGGATATTAACTAGTTGTCTAAGTTAATCAGGCATCTTAAAGTTCGAAGTGACATCCTGACGAGGAGTTAGCAGAAGTAAAATTAGTAGAATTTACACTTTCTTATTTAAAAGAGTATTTCTTTGAGATATTTTATGCTTTTCTGGGATCTTAATTTTTGATACACTGGTTTCTTTCAAGCCTTCTAAACTGACCGTTGAATAGTGGCTTTAAAAATTGGGCCGGAGAGAAATATTTGACACAATCTTTTACTGAGGCAACAAGTCCTTTGACCAGCCCTCAGCTGAAACCTGTGTAGTATATGATTTAAAAAAAATCCAAAGACGATAAAAAATACATGGTCAGAAAACCAATAGATACCAAGGATACTAGCACTGAACCCCTTCCTTATACCTGGGATAAAAATGACCTTACACATTAACACAGAGATCTAAAGGGTAGAATTGTTTATATCCTGTATCCCCGAAGCTGGGACAGTTTATCAGCTTGGATGCCAGTCCCCCAGATGGACCATTATCAAATATACTATTGGGGCTTAACAAATATATTTAGAAATCTAAAAATGTTTGGGGTTATTGAACTGACAGCTAACTGACTTATACAGGCGGTCAAATGTTTCCAACTTATTTAAATAAGTAATTATTCATGCTTGGTTTATGCTCAATTCTTTGCTTCTGGTTCTGAGTAAGAAGTTTGACATGGCCCCTAGATCTCAGTAAAGGTGAAGACACACATTAGAAGCCCTCCAAATTGACCTCCACTTACCCTAAATGAACTAGACTAACCCATGTGCTTCATTCAATATGTAAATTAATGAAATAGTATGAAAAGGGAGTATTTCTGGAACAACTAAGTCAAATATTTTGCCAATGTAAATTGCTAAAGAAAAGCCTTGAATTAATATGGGGGAGATGACAGTAAAAGATTCGGGGAAACCATAATAATCTAGAAGGATTTCAGTGGGTCAATATGTGTACGCTTTATCAGAAAAATGATGCTTCAATCCAATCAGCAGACCTCCCTTGGCTATATTTCTAAAAATTGCCCAATGAAAGCACAGTTACATTTTAATTTAAAATAAAATGTTTAAGGCAGTTTGTGATGATCTGGATTACATCGGATAAAAGGACTGCAACTTATACGTATAAAATTGATATAAAAATCTATGACGGAAGTACCAGAATATGTGGAATACAGAGTAAGTGGGACAGCAGTTCTTGAGAAGAAAAAGAAAAAAGAAATTTGGCATATAGAGAAAAGTTGCATAGCAATGAATCACACACTGAAGATGGAACACTAACTTTAAAATATGTGTTAAAGTATTTTGCCCTTTTATAACTCTTTAGGCAAACAAAAATATTTGCAATTCAATTGTTTTCAGTTAAATTTTCCTTAACTGCGCTATTAGATTTAACATTCTTGGCCTAGCTTCTCAATGGAAACTATTTATTATCTGATTTGGCTCTATGTATAATTGAAAGTAGTCAGAAACAATAAAATACATTTTCTTTGAGACTTATTTTAGGTTCGGGAGATAACCAGATGAGTGAAGTAGCACAGAAATGACATGAAGATAGAATCAGTTTCTTTGCTTTCTGTCATCCTGTTTTAAACATTTCCTAAAATAATACGGAAGCTAAGGTACACTTAAAACGGTTAACCTAGAAACCTGACTCTAGTGTTTCCTTCAGGTAGGGCATTTCAAATGGCCTCTTCAGAATCAACACTGTGATTCCTCTCCTAGATCAGTAAGGAGAATGGGCAGAAATTGTGTTCCATATAAAGTTAGAATGAGAGATCTTAGGAAAACATGAACTCTTTGTGTCTAAACTAAAATTCCTTCCTAGACTAATGAACACCATAGTTAAGCGAGCCCCTGATAGGAGGTGCAGAGAAATCCCAATTCAGCATTATTTTTGAGAGCTGTCTTTTGCCAGCTTACTCCATTAAAACATAGTGAAGGGATTTTACCGACTGTTTGGGTCTGTGCATCATGAACTACCCTGCATGATAAAATTAGGGGTCAGGAGTAGACCATGTGGGCAGTGGTTGTTACATGTGAATTAGTTGATGATAAAGATATGATTTATTGCTCCCGGGGAATCTCAGTAAAGCACACCATAAAATACTCTTCCATATCACAGTTAAAAATATTACCCAACTTTAAGTGAGATTATTCTTATACTCCCAGAACTCTCTTTTATTGCCAGATCCTTGCATGAGTGGAATAGCAACAGAGTTCTGTCGTTCACTTCCATGGCATTTGTTGACCTAAATATTGGATGAAGAAGAAACTTTTAGTGGTGTGCTGGGGCCACCTCTTGCCAGCTCGCAAGAGCTGGTCGTGCACCTCTTCCCTGACCTCACATTGGTCGTTAGCTTGAAATTGGCCACAGTGGGAGCATTTACACTGTGGAAATTGGCACACGCTAAAATCACGCTGGTTCCCTTGTCTCTGAAGACTAGTTTTAAACATTAACCAGCTCACCACTGCCTCTGGGATAGAGGTTCTTAATCTTTTTTGTGCCATGGACCCTTTTGACATTTGCCAAGGCCCCACCTCTGAATAGTGTTTTTTTTTTTTTTAATTCAATGAAGTCATTAAAATGTTAAAAGAACAAGTTTATGATATAGTTATATGTGTGCATCTCTAATGACATTTGAAATAATATGATCTAGCAGCGGGTCTACACTGAAT
Source organism: Rousettus aegyptiacus (assembly GCF_014176215.1). NCBI lineage: Eukaryota > Metazoa > Chordata > Mammalia > Chiroptera > Pteropodidae > Rousettus > Rousettus aegyptiacus. The sequence goes on along the minus strand of NW_023416312.1, from coordinate 4,124,972 downwards.
CCCAGTGATTAACGTAAACTGTATTTTGAGATATCTGTAATACTGTACTGTGATATGAAAATATCTGTGGTTTGTACTGAAGACAAAGTCATTTGTCCAGCTAATATTATGTGGTTTGTTGGTTACATTCATAACTAAAGGAAAGACCACATTTCTCTTAAGCGTTAGTGAAAATGAAGATGTGATTTATCTCCCATTCAAGTCCATCATTACTCGGAATTTTCTCTACGGGCCCCCCTGGGAGCACACTGACTCCAGGTTGAGAACTCCTGCTCTATTAGAATCCTGTTCCATGTTTGCAAGCATCAAAGTGAACCCTGTAGCTTCATATAGGTTATCTCTATAGTAGAGGTGAGAGGGAGGATTTCTCTGGAACATATAGCTATATTAGGACTTCGAGCAATATTCACAAAATTCAAAAATTACGTTTCTGTTCAAATAATAACTCCTCAAGCTATTATCTTCATTTCAATAAGCACTTCCTCATTGATTATTATTGTCCTGCAGGTGTATCTCCCTAGACGTCTTTATGAGCTTCTCGCCCTGCTTATAATCTTCTCTCTGTTGTCCATTCTCGTGGTGGTTCTATGCCACGTTGGCTTTTTTCTAGCCTCTTCTTGCAGAATCATTGTTGTCATTGTCAAGTCACTACATAACTCTGCTCCTAGCGAGAATCATGTTAGACTCTTCTCTATGCCACTGTCGCCAAATGCTCTAGATTCTTTCTCAGCTCTACTTCTCGAACCCGTAATAAATCATCCTAACCTCAGTCTTGCCTCCCTCCAATTCTATGCTCTGCTCCCAGAGTTATTTCTCCAAGACACAGAACTGACCATTTCACACACTCCCTGCCCACCCCCACATAGGCTCTCCTTTTTCTATGCTTAAAGATGGCCCTCAAGTCTCTCCTTGATCGAAAGCCGGTCTCCTTTTCCATCGTTCTTCCCAGAAGAATGTTCCAGCAATGGTAGAAAAGGTTCACCATTCCCCCAGAAGTAACCTGCACATTCCCAGTCTCCTCGCCTAGAATCCCCTTCACCCTAACTTTGCCTCTTGTAGGTCTCTCTGATCCTACAGGTCTGTTTGTCTTAACTCCTCTACAACAGATCCCAGGGTCCCTGGACCTGAATTAACCCGTACGGTCCCTGCTTCATCATTGAACTTCCTTATTTTATTTTTGCCTTTAAGACACAATTTCATTTTTTGCCTTTCATCTATGAGCCTCAGTGTAGAAGTGATAGAAATATATCTATCCCGAAGACCCCCCCCCCACACACATGGCATTTAGCACTAAGCCTCATTCACAGTTCAATAGCTATACAAATTACTTATTTTCAACTGAATTATTCTCTGATCATTTTGTAAATATATATTTTGTCTCTCCCAATGAGAATTTTGAATTATTTGTACAGAAGGGATCTTCTCTGCACTTCTTCGAATTTTCTCAGCACTATCGATTGTAGGTGCTCAATAAATACGTGTTGAAATAGCGATGGTGTTTACTCATTTTTGTAAGTATGCTTAATTCTTAGGAGGACCATAATTTACCCAAGGAAACACTCTTTTTAGTTTGTAATGCCGAGGATGTTGCTTATTAACTGAACTATTAGGCGTGACAGAGGTGTGGGAGGAAGCAATGCAAGATTCACCTGCCTGTTCAGACTGTAATAATTGCAAATATAATCAATCAAGAGATTTAAGGAGATTCCTAAGTCTGTTATTTCTGAAGTTGAAATGAAGATTAAGGTGCTATGTAGTTAACCAAATTTGTAGCCATACGATAAATATACTGTGATGAGTATTAAATTTAATGGGTCACCTTTTTTTTTTTGTAGGGCCTGATGACGCACAACAAAAAATAGAACCCCATCACACAGCAGTATTGGGGGAAGGCGACAGTGTCCAGGTGGAGAACAAGGTAAGTACTAAAAATCTTTAATTTTTCTTGACTCGTAGTTTTTACTAGTTTCGAGGGAAATACCTAAATCTCAAGTGTAGCTGGAAATTTTTTCTCCCTCGGACGAAGCAACTATGCCAGAAGTTTATCATCCTTTTTGTTTTTATTAACTTCTGTTATTGCTGTTGGTTTATTTTAAGGTTTTATCTATACTGACGCCTCGTCTTCAGGAATTGGTATGGTTTCCCCCTAGAAATTAGAATCTCAAGGCAACACATCTTCCCTGTCTCTTAATTTTCTTTCTTTATACAATTGATTTATTTTCAGTGTAAGTGAAAATGGATCAGTATAAATATTGATGTAGACGCATACTTACAGAGAGCCCTTTGGAAGTAATTCCCATTTCAAACTGAGAGGAACATCTGACGTATTTCACAGTCTTTTTGTGTTGAAGCTTTTTAGGTAAAGTTTCTGATATTTTCGGAGTCTCTGGAGCTTTTTTATCCCAGGTTGCTCAGTTTCTTCCCTATGTCATTTCCTTCGGTGATTCACTCATTCGCCATCTTTGTGAGCCTGTGAAGCCACTCAGATTACTTTGCATCATTCTAATCAAGAGGATTGAGGAGACAATTGTGCACAAGATCCTGAAAAGATGAATTTAGAATTCATTTCAGTGTGCAGGCGACTGGTGGAAAGGCAATCTGACTGACTTCTGGATCTCTTACTCTGGCATTGTGGAACGCAGTGGGTTTGAGGAATTATTCTTTCTTAGCCCACTTTCCTGACAGCTCACCTACTGTTGCCTTAATCACCTGTATCACCACCATGAACTGTGAAGTCCATAGAGGAAAAACCTCACGAGCACCAGACGAAATGCGTATCACAGGTTCTGTGCTCTCTATATTAGGTTGAACTGTATGAAAATGCCACTTTTAACCTACAAAAATGGCAGTTTTATCTCTTTCAACCTGATGCAGGAAAGAGGCATGGAAACTATGCATAAGCCAGAACCTACTGATAGCAGATTAATTGGTAACATTATCTATCTGGTTTAACTTAATAACCTCAGTTCTCCCTATAATATAGCAAATGATAAGAGTTTGAAAGCTGAAACGGAACACGAGAAAGAAGCGATGAGGGGAGCTGGAAAGACGGGAGGCAGCAGGGATAGAAAAGAATCAGCTGAAACCAGCAGTTTATTGACAAGCAGCGTTCCTGGCTCCAGAGGCATCATCCTGGCGCATGCGCTTTCTGTCATTATTGCTGTTTATAAGCATAATCTGAGCTGTCAAGATATTAGAGTTTTACGAAAAGTTTATTTTTTTTTAAAAAAAATGAGTATTTAAATGGGCATGTGTCACTTATATCTACAAAGAAGAGAAAGTCCCCCTCAGATTACAACAGAGAAGACATTATGAAGGTACGAATCTCGACTTTTGAGCTCGTTAGCTATGTGATTTGGACACATTTCTCAACCTCTCCAAGCTTCAGTTTTTTTTTTTGTCTGCAAAATTGAAATAATGACACCAACGGCATGACGTTGTTTAAAAGAATATGTACAATTAAGTATGTTAAGAGTCTACTCCGGATCTATCGTAGGGGTCAGTAAATTATATCCAACAGACCAAAATTGAAAACCGTTTTTATAAATTAAGTTTTATCAGACCCCAGTCGCACCCATTCATTGCCATTTGTCGTTGGATGCTTTCACGCTGCAATGGCGGAGTTGAGTGATGGCGACAGAGACTGGATGACCCATAAAGCCTAAAATAGTTACTCTCTGGCTCTTTCCAAGGAAAAGATTGCCAATCCCTGGTCTCTTACACAGTGGGTGCCCAATAATGGTAGCTGGAGAGTTCACTGATCTAAACACCCGATCGAACAGGTGGTCATGCCAGATACATATCATCTAATGAAGATGTGACTTCTTAGTGCTCCCCCTAATCCCGTTTGCACTGAGTCGTACTCAGGAACGAGGAGTTCATATGCTCCCTGGCTTCTTTCCAGCACTGTCCTTTCTGCATTTTCGCTAGTCTTCCTTTCTGCGTCTTCCACCATCACACTCGTTTTCCTGATTGGCCAGTAGTATGGGCGGTTTCCTCTAGAGTGGCTGGTCCCCTGGGGTAGGAGAGGAGGGCAAGGAGAGGTTGATGTAGAACACAATCTTGTCTCTCCCCTGGTTTCCCCGCGCCATCTTAGCACTTGACTCATCTTAGACCAGCACATTTTAGGCTGCAGGGACCCCTGTCATCTTCACTCAGAGGGTGGATTGTCTTTTGTGACAGTTACTCTGAAGTTTCTCATGGCAGGTTTTGACTTCGAGCACCTTGGTTTATGGTAGATTTAAGAGTCTTTAATCCAGATCCTTTGACTTCTTAGAGAAAGCCTAAACTCTAACTATGGCTTCAAAATAGCACATGGGTTTGATATGAAAGGCTTGGTCTCACCTTCAGCCCCATGTTTATAGAAGTGCTTCCTATGGAGAAGCTCTTAAGCCTCTTGGATTAGCAAATTTATTTGTAGTTTGTCAAGGTAGAAAATCAATTCTTCATAGGATGCCATCAAAACCATACTTGAGAGTAACAACACTTTTCAACTGGCACCATTCATGATGAACTCCTTAAATTAATACAAATTAACATTTGATTAAAATAAAGATGGAAAGGCAAAAATAAAACAAAATGCCCTATTAAAGCTAGAGACAATTTTTTTGCTCATTTATGTGTAAAACTTCAGAACAAACCATTCATTTTTTAAAACTGGTAACAGTTAATCGTTTAATTTTTTAATTGGCCAAAGTAGTATAAACATGAAATGTAGTAAGAACAACTGCATGTGATTTAAGTCATGCTAAAACTCAGTTTCTTTCTGGTAATTTTTTCAGGTAACATATCACTATAATAAAAGTTCTTGAAGCAAAAGCATACCTTTAGATTCATTCTCACAGTCTAATCAATCAAACATACTATGAATGCATAATCATAGTTTAGAAACTATTAACACTTTAAATGAATCATGGAGTCTTATCTGGACTTCGATCATTTATCGTTGGTATCAGTGGAACCCAAGACACATCTTGGCAATAGTATTTATGAAATAATGAGAGCAATTTGCAAAAGTCAATTATTAAGTAAACCCAGAAGGGCCCAACTCTGAACTAGGAAACCTGAGATGGTGTGCCAAAGGAGAAAAAAAAAAAAGCATGTGAAAGATGTGGTCCAGGCCCCATGATATATGAATTTTAGCTGTGGTAATTATACATGAAGCAGTAAGCGGGCCTCTGTTACCTTTGTCTGGAGTCTTTTCATCTGACCCCAAAAAGGCAATGACTTAGGGACTCTTGTCTTAAACAGGTTTTTCGTTCTCTTTGCTTTTACATGATTGTCATCATCTGACATTGTACACAAGATCACCGTAGACAAGGGTTTTTCAACATAACAGCAGTTGAGACTTTCAACCACGTCAGGGCTCTACTGAATATCCAGAAAGATTAGCAGCTTTCACTAAAGAAGGCTGGTTAAGGAGGGGAAAAAGATGCATTTAAGAAAAGAGTAAAAGACGCAAAACATCTGGTTTAGGTTAGAGCAGAAGGGCCACTCAGAGGTTAATTTTGTGGAAAAGTCATTAAAAGAAACTTGGACCATCCTTCAGATTTCTGAAATGGGAAACCAAACCCCTGAACTCGACACCCAGCAGTTTAATCATTTTTCATTTCAGACCGAATGCAAGTGTCCTTTTATCCTATTGTCTGAATTATAAATGGAAAGGCATCACTGATTTGAGTAATAGCAAAAGGAGCAAAACTTTTATTTTTCAACTTTTATTATTCTAAAATGTATAAACCATAGGACGTTTGTTACAAAAGATGCTTCTTCTGAATTAAAAACCGTAGTCTTAGAAGTCAGCACATCCGTTACGGGGGGCGAGGGTGGGTCTTTCCTCTTTGCTTCTCTTGTAACCCCCAACTCTCTCTCTTCTATCTCCTGACCCTAAAACTCAAGGGTGTCTCCCTTCCGGGGAAAAAAGCAAACCTCCAAACACTACTCAGTGACATCTTCTTTCTAATAATTAAATTACAAATGATGTAGCACGAATAATCAGAACTATTTTTCTAAGATACTTTTCTTTCAAATGTCTGTTGATTCACACTAAAATCTCAGCACTCCAAAGCTTTTAGAAAATAAACCTTTTTCGATAACTGTTTTTTTTTTTAAGTTGAATTTTTAGTCGTTTAAACATGACACTGAAAAAAAATCATTTTCGATAGAAACCTACCCCTTTTTTTGTGGGCTTATGTTCTGTTATGCACAATTTCACTTATAACCTTGGAAGATCAGCATGTATATTAATTATTATCCTGAACTAAAAAGTATAATGCTATATTTAAGGACTGTTGGCCCCTACAGTTTTAAGTGGTCCAAAGCTAATTTTAAGCTTGTATTCCTAATTTCATAGGTTTTTTTTTCCATTCCCATCATTGATGTTAAGTTGTCCATTTTCTTGTATTGCTACCCAGAAATGCTTTCCTGTCTTCTAGCTTTGAATCAGTTATAGGTCTGATAACCACAAAGCCTAATAGTTAGCATTGTGTATAAAGCAAGAATAAGTAGGGATTGAGTGAGGGTCTATGCTAAGGTTAAAGCATTAATCCTTAGTGTATGGCGTTTATGACATCTATTTTAACATTCGAATTAGCAGAAGTCTTTGTAGACTTATTCTTTGATTTTTGACCAAGTTCACGTTTGCATATTTTGATAGCAAGTTGGGTAATGGATAGGTAAGGTAATGTTGTATAAATTAATATAGGCCTAGGAAAAGTTAAACACATTTTTTAAACATGAAGAAATGATTAAAGCATCCACTGGGCGGATATACTAAATGACTCCAACCCTAAGATTGTCAGGAATAAATTAAGATGTTCGCAGAAAACATTTTACCCTAAAGTCTCTTTTAATTTTTTAAAGTTGGAGGCAGAAGGAGAAATAAATCTCAGTGCTATAAAATATGTTTGTTTTTTTTTTAACTGCATGAAAGATTAAAGAATTCATTATTCAATTTTATTGAATCCAGTGATAAATCTTCTGGTACTAGTAACATTATAATGATTTCTAATTAAAGAACCTTGTATTAGTAAAAGCATGTAAATATAATATGATATGATGTAACATAATATTTTATCACATATTTAGAAAAATGCTTATTATTAGAATATGGGTGACATTTTATAAAATTTTTGAGGGCATTCTTTTAAAGTGTTTAATCATGGCTTTATTTATTGTTTTATTCAAAATCAAATAAACGTAAGAGATGCTTCAAAAGAAACACATAATGTTCAGTTATCTATTAGTGGGTAACAAACTACGGTAAAATCTAGTGGCTTAAAGGTCTTATTTATTATTGCTCAGAGGTGTGGTGGGGGGTTCTTCTTCTGGTTTCTCTGGCATTCCTGAGTCAGAAGACATCAGCATCAGTGAGGGTTTGCAGTCACATTGTCCAAGTGTTCTCTGGAAGGATAATTGCACAATTTTCAGTCACCTAAACGATATATGCAAATGTCTTTTTCTCTACATCCACACTAACACTGGATATCATAAATAGCTTTTTTTTTTTTCCAATTTCAGGGGGAAAATTTGATCTTAATTCTAAACAAAAACATTTAGAGACTTTGACACAGTAGGACCCTTTTGGAGAGAAATTTGCCTGAGCAGATGTCCCTTGGATATTTTTATAAGATTTGATTTAGTGTAATGTTTTGGGGCATATTTTACATTAGTAATAAATGTCAAAAGTAATAAAATCTTAGTTTTGGATTAGCATAAATAATCTTCCATTAAAAAATTATATTGTTAGTGGGAAATTGTAAATTCTATAATGACATAGTCAATTCCTAGCCATATCAGTCACACAGTTTGTCTTCAAGATGTCTCCAATTAAAGAAAATCTTCATTTAAATTCTTTTTTATTTGAGAAGGTTAATATTTTAGTGGTCTGGACTTATTCCTGAGTACTGAATGCTACCAAACATCTTAAGGAATAAATGTTTCCATATTGAGTGCTGCACAGAAAATATTTCTGGAATTTATATCCAGAATTAGGAACATTGTTTGTTTGGCTAGCATGTCAACTTCAAATTATTCCTAATTTGACATTCAAGAATAAGCATGTTTATCATTTGATGTTTTCTTTCTTGACTTTAGGATCCTGAGAGAAGCCACTTTGTCCTAATTGCCGGGGAGCCATTAAGGGAACCAATTGTCCAACATGGTAAGCCCAAAAGACGTGTCCCTTGAAATCTCAGTTAATGAGAAACGAAGCATTTTTTAAAATCTTTTTAAAACCCAGACATTTAAATTATTCTATTACCTATTTATATTTCAAGATAGCCATAACCATCTCTTGACTAATGTTAATTTAATGAATTAGCTAAGGCCTTTGTTTCTCTTATCATGGAGTGTCCTTAACTGTGTCTACAAATTAAGCGCAGGATGTCATAGAGCATTGGAATAGGGAATGTCCTTAGCATCGATATACTCACGTTCCTTTTATAAATGAGGAAAATGAGATCTTGATATCTTACTTAACAGATCCCTGGGTAGCATTTAATCGATTACTAGGATTGGTCGAAATGCTTTCCAAAAATTAACTCATTTAATCTTCGAAACACCCTTAGGTGGTAGATACTCTCATCCTCCTTTTCCAAATGAGGAAGTGGAGGTGCAGAGGTTTACTGGCTTGCCCATGGCCACATAGCTGGAATCATACTCTGACTGTCTGGTTTCCGACCACTGCCCCTTCTCCCCTACCCTGCCCACCCCCGCCTCGTGCCATGCCAATTGCCCTTCACTCTGCCCTGTGGCTTCTTGATGGGACACAATTGTTGGCAGTGGAGCTGGGACTCGAACCCTAACTCTTGACCCCATGTTTTGTGCTCTCTCCACTATAGCAAGGTTATTTTTTTTTTAATTTTTTCTTGGTAAACTTATACAAGTTTTATTACTGGGGAGGGAGTTTAAAGGTTTAATTAGAGAAGAGACGAAAACTATAGTTTGAAAGAGGATTTATGGAATCACATGTAAGTATCAAATGATTTTCTTGTTTATAACCCTTATAGTTGATCAATTAAAAACATGGTTTCTGAGGGTATGATATATAACATGGCTACGATAGTTAATAATACTATATTACATATTCAAAAGTTGCTAAGAGAATAAATCTTAAATGTTCTCATTATGAGAAAAAAATTGTATAACTCTGTGTGGTGATGGATGTTAACTAGACTTATCATGGTGACCACTTCCTAATATATACAAATATCAAATCATCATGTTGTATACTTGAAACTAATATAGTGTATGCCTATTGTTACCTCAATTAAAAAAATAAATTCGATAATATAGTATCCAAAAAAAAAAAAGACATGAGAAAAAGCAGAAAACCCCAAAACATATGCCTTCTGGTTTCATTTTCTCCTTCTTGAGGATTTAAGGAGATGAGCTTACTCAACTGGGCTCTCAAGGCCTCCCAGCTGCCCTTGTTTCTCACGGCGTGGTCCATCGACCAGCAGCATCAGCATCACTTGAGAGACAGACAGTTAGAAATGCAGTCTCAAACCCTACTCCAGACCCCCTGAATCAGAATATACATTTTAATAAGATTCCCAGATGATTCATGTGCACACTCTAAATTGAGAAGCGTGGTAGAATACCCCAGGAAAGTGTCAAAATTGAAGCCCGGAAGTGCACTGTTTCTACAGGAAAATAATGAAGAGATAGGAGAGGAGCTGTGCAAGTCCAGACGACAGCAAATTAATGACATGCTGGAAATGGGTCCCTGGCTCAGTTCCTGCTCTCATTTTCTGAGTTCCATTCCCTGTCCTCTGTGTGTCCTTGAAAAAGTTGGCTTCTCCAGGGTGCCCTCTTGGATTTATTATTTATTTCACATATGAGGGCTCTCTCATTCTTTCCTACCTGATATAGTCCAAATCTTCATCTCCAGATAAAATTTCTCTCATGAGCCACAGATCCATATTTCCAACAATGTACCGAGCACCTCTGCTGGGAAGCCATTTTATTGTTTCCAGTACCTTCGTGTCAGAATATGCAGAACTGCACTCCTTTCTCTCCCCACAGCCTCCATGTCCTGCATCTTAATTACCCTTAGCCATTCTACCATCAACTTGGCCTCCCAGGCCAGACATCTTTCCTACCCTGATGCCAAAGTCTTCTTCAAAAACTACAAATTAGGTCACGTTGCTGTCTACTTATTAACCCTTCAGCAATTCCTGATCACGTGCAGAATTACGTCTAAACTTCTTCTGTGGATGGAGTCCAAAGCCTAGAGGAGTCTTGCCTCTTCCTACATATCTGCTCTCCCTTTGTTTTTCCTTTTTCGATCCCTCTGTTCAATAATGTGCCCCCATCCTCAATTTCTCCAGCATGCTAATCGCGAAAATGCCTTTCCTCCATATATGCCTGTTCAGATGCCACCTCCTTTGTGCATCCTTTCCTGTACCTTTCCTTCACTTTCTGTACTGATTCCATAAGTTTTATAAACTTGTATCTTTCCATATATAACATTGTTTGTAATAATTTGTTTTTATATCTGTCTGTGTAATAGATTTGATGTCCTTGGGAGAAGAGCCTGTCATTTGTTTCTAGCTCCTAGCATAATGTTTGTCCTTTAATAGGCACTCAGTTAATACTTGGTAGATAGGTAGTTGAATGAATGAATGAATGGATGGAATGGACGGATGCATGGATGGATGGATGGATGGATGGATGGATGGATGGATGGATGCATGGATGCATGGATGGATGGATGCATGGATGGATGGATGGATGGATGGATGGATGGATGGATGGATGGATGGATGAATTTAGATGCTTTTTTTTGTTGTTTTCTCTTTGTAAGACCATCCTATTCCCTACAACCTCCCAAAAGGCTGGAACAACATCAAAGCATATTATGCTATGCTTTCCTTCTCAAATGTTAAACTAAAGTGAACTTTGAATCTCTGCCGATATGCTAACAATGGTTAAGAAGTTCGAATGTGTGATTTCCTCTCAGTCACACGGTTATATTTTAATCCAGGTCTCTCAGAGCAAGTTCCTTAGAGGAGGAACTTTAAAAAAAAAAAAAAAAGGAATGTCAGTAATCTGTGCAGAGTGGTAGAAGAAATATACTGAATGGACCAATCTGTCAGCTGCTTTTGAGACATTGCCAATGCCGCAGAGGAGCCGGCCTTGTTTATCCTACGATGTGTGAAGAAAAGGGAAGCAGTAGACACTCTGCCTCCTGGTGCATCAGGGGAGGACTTCTACACTCTTAGCAAAACCAGAATTCAAACCTAGGAATTAGACGAAGGGACCAACAAACTCTGACCCGGGGACTAAATCTACCACTGCGTGTTTTTGTAAAGAAAGTTTTATTGGAACACAGCCATGCCTGTTCACTTTTGTATCGTCTATGGCTCCTTTCTCGCTTCGGCGGAAGAGCTGGGTAGTTGAGATAGACTTTCCGACCACAAAATCTAAAATATATACTGTCTGGCCCTTTATAGAAGAATGTCGCTAGCCCCTAGTGAATCCCAAATATACTTTCTTGACTTGAAATTTTTGTAATCGCCTGTCTATTGTCAATGAACTGCTACTAATTTTCAAAAATGACTTAGACCCCTCATGTAAGTACACAGTCTGATATACTGTATAGATGCCAAAATAGATGAGATTTGCCAGTTCTTTGTATCAGATTGGTTCAGTTCTTGACATCACCTAGTACTATAAAACTAATGACTACAGTAGATCTTAAAAGTTCTCATCACAAGATAAAAATTTGGTAACTATATTTGGTGGTGGATATTAACTAGACTTATTGTAGTAATTGTTTCACAGTATATACTAATATAAAATCATTATGTTATACATCCGAAACTAATATAATCTTGTATGGCAATTATATCTCAGAAAAAATAAGGAAGGAAAAAAATCCTAACAAATACAAAAATGGTTGTAATAGAACCAAATCTAAGAATATTTTGAATAAAGGTATTGCCGTTGTTGATGACAGCCTGCAATGGACGAGTGACATGCAATCGCCCTCATTTATGTGAATTTGGTCTTTATAATCACATACAATCCTAGTCACTAGGATTGTATAATCACAGACAATCCTAGTCAAGAAACTTGTGTGACAGTCCTTGGGGATTGGACGCTGTGAAAATAACCTTTTATTGTTCAGATATGCCTGGATTTGTTTTAACTACAGAAACACATACCATTTCTAGTGGTAGAAGAAAATATTGTCGTCACCTAGAACTTTCTGAATGTCTCTTTCTGCCTTAGGTCCATTTGTGATGAACACCAATAAAGAGATTTCTCAGGCCATTCTTGATTTCAGAAATGCAAAAAATGGGTTTGAAAGAGCCAAAACCTGGAAATCAAAGATTGGAAACCAGTGAAGAGCACAAGAGCAGGTCTCAGTGCTTTCTAGAATGTTGCTACTCGTGGCATCCATCCACCCAACATGTTGAATTCCAAAGCTGATTTAGCCAATCCTTCTGAAGAATTCCACACTAAAGTGATAACATAGTTTTTATAGCAATGCACGTGAGAGATTTCCTGGCACATGCAAATAAACCTAATTGTTGCTTCTTTAAGTCAGTTTTCTTCATTTTGACCCAAGTTACTAAGCTTCTGTTAAGTCATTTTGCATATGTTTGTTCTTTATGTATTTGTGGATATTTTGTTACCTTTGTGCATATGGGAGATTTTTAAAGCATATTTATTTGATTGCTTTTGATGTGTCACTGGTACTTGACTGTGAGCATCCAAAGTCCCTTCCTGAGCAAGGCAATTTGGATATGACAGTCATGCCTGTGTATAGGGGTTTCACGTTACAGGTTATCTGCGTTAAAATAACAGCAGCCCTGAGCGTTTGAGTCAGTTTTTAAAACGGCCCTGCTATTGGTAGGGACACCACAGGATTACAGCCAAGACTCCCCTGCATTTTCTGCCAAAATCTGTGTCAGATTTAAGACACATGCTTCTGCAAGCTTCCATGAGGGTTATGAAAAAAGTTGGAATTCGGAATTGGGTTCCAGCTTTTCTGTAGCTGCAAACATTGGTGGCCTCACCACCTCTTTACAAAGCAGCTAGAACCTGGGGTATAGGGTGGAGAGAATTTTTTTAAATTTTCTGGACATGAAATGGATTTAATGTGCTTTTTCATTGCAAGTGGAAGATATGTCGATCTCTTGATTGTTTTTGGAGCATGAGAACATTTAAAAGTTTTTCATCTCTCTCCCCCCATAAGATTGTACCTTGACTAATTGAAGTCGTTTCATTGGATTTCGATCACAACTGATTATCTGTTTTTCCACGTGAAATCTTGGGGTTGCAAAACTTTCCTTCTGGAGAATGCCTTTTGAAACAGTTTTCTCTAGCTGCCTGATGTCAACTTCTTGGTGATCAGTGGATATTAAAATATTCAAAATGTACAGACAGTGGGCACTGGTGAATATTTTCATGATGTTTTATCTGCAGTTGGTGCAGGGCTCCAGTTATGAACATGGACCAGTGAAGGTAGGTGAGCTTCATGTGTAATATGATGTAGATTTTTTTTTATTGTTTTATACAGAGGACTTTCTTTTCTTGCATCCTCCATTTGTTAATGAGTGTTCTGTTTCTTAGGTTTATTGTGAGTCTTGCTATGAGTGTTTGAAAATGATGAGAGATTGGTTTAAAGATGTAATAGAACATGAATGAACATTTGGAATCTTTTCCGATAGGCAGGTTTCCCCTTAATTATATATGCAGGTGGCACAGTGATTTTTTTTAATGAAGTACTGACTTGTCTCTGTGACACAGATAACTTGGTGGACCATTTATTTTCAGGTTGTTTGCGAGCAGCAAACATTAGTTAATTTAGTTTAGTTAGTTAATTTCTTATGTAAATTGAAAATTATGTGCTTTCTACAGACCTTTTCTATCTGTTTCTCCAAATTACCCATCGCTTCCATCTAGAAACATGTAATCGAATCTTTGATTCTATGAGCAAGCATCAGATAGAGCCCAATAAATTGGCAATAATGAAAAAAAAAATTTACCTGGGATGTTACTGACTAAAGCAATATTTCACCCAATTTTATGTATTTCATAGATTATATTTTTTAACCTTTTATTTTGAAAATGATTCTGATATAATTATTTTGACCGAAGTGGTGCTAAATCATTACTGATTTAGGACTTTCTGGCCATGAACAATCAAATGTAGACTTAAGTTTTTGTAGCTGTCGTTAGGACATGCATTTTCACCAGGGGTGATAGCGCCCCCAACAGGGGAAAATTGGTTCTTGGGGCTGAAAAAAGTTATGCTTGTTATGTTTAAAGCACAGATGTACATACAGTACATAAGCAGATATACAGTATTTCTGGAAAGGGTCAGCTCTGTATTAGGAGGGACTCACGTTGTTCAGCAGTCTACACGTTTCTAACGTTCCAATTTCCAAATGTACTTGGGAGAAAGAGATCGTAGTCATTCGACTCCACTTCATTTCCACCAGCTTGGGAATTGGATCCCAGTGCCAGATGACACGTGAAAAGGAATCCAATTTTGAGCCTATGTAACAGAAGAAAAAAAAATCTGACTTATTTGAAGCAAGTAAGACTTTGCAGGCTGTTCTTTTTTTTTTTTTAAGTACACAAAACTCAGGTTTACATGTGCTGGGTTCATGGAGTTTGTGCTTCCCCCCCCCCCCAGTTTTATTGCATGGAGTTTTAAAATGTTTCCATTGTACTTTGAAAACATCAATTTATTTGATGGGGCAAGAAGAAACTGTGAATTCTAGGAAATAAGTACTTTTCTTGAGATTGTTCAGCCCTTTTAAAGAGCACAGACACCAAGAATTCTTTAGGCGTCTTGGGTACAGAGTGGTTTTAAATGTTTCGAATTTACTGCTAACGCATAAGCGTATCAAACAGAGGAGTGGATGAAAGCAGTTGAATTTACATGTGACAGAAAACGTGTCCTTACACATGGAAGATGCTGCATTATATGTTTAGCAGTACTATTAGTGATTTTCTTCAGATATATCCAAATTTCCTTTAAAAAGTAAAGCTACAGATATTGAGCTTATGTCCACCCAAACCTCAGCTTCATTAAATAGTTCTGATGCAAAGGAAAGGTTGCCTGTAGTTAAACAGGAATTTTCTGAGTGGTGAGGGGAGGGATAAAAAGGTTTATCATATTGATGGTTGTACTTTGCTTTTCCCCCCAATTTTTTCTTAGGAGAAAAATCTAAGGAGAAATATGTTTCTTAGTGTTAATGTTCCTCTTGTTTGAATTAGAATTTAGTATGAAAGCGTATTCAGGATGGTAGTAGCTTAGACACTGAGACACGAATTTTATTTTTTTGCTTT
The DNA here is from genome assembly GCF_014176215.1 of Rousettus aegyptiacus. NCBI lineage: Eukaryota > Metazoa > Chordata > Mammalia > Chiroptera > Pteropodidae > Rousettus > Rousettus aegyptiacus. The sequence continues at coordinate 4,109,660 of NW_023416312.1, read as the reverse complement.
TCGAGATGAGTATATTTCACTATTATAAGATGTTTTCGGGGTCCTCCTCAGTAGTAGGTCCATGAGTAGGTTCTTCTCTCTACTCTCCCTCTTCTGACCACCCCTTTTCCAGAATGGATGATGATGTCAATCTATCCCTAGGGTACCCTTCCCCTACAGTCCTCACTTTCTAGCCTTGAACAGTCTCTTGTTTTTTCAGGTTACACTAGCATAGCCTCTACTAAGTTATATGAGTCCGTGAACATTTTTTCTACAGCAGCCATGCAAACAGCTACTAATACCCCGGATAATTGTGCTTAGTGTCATTTGAGTGTAAGACATCCTAATTTCTTTTTTATTATTATTAAAAAATTATTGGGGTGACATTGATTGATAAAATCAAGTAAGTTTCAAGTGTACAATTCAACAGTATGTCATATATATTGCATTGTGTGTTCGCCACCCAAAGTTAAATTTCCTTCCGTCACCAAATATTTGATCCCTTTTACCCCTATCTGCCTCTCCCCTCCCCCTTTCCCTTTGGCAATCACTCATCCACTGTCCGTGTCTATGAGTCTCTGTCATATTTGTTTGTTGCTTTCAGTTTATATCCTACATGAGTGAAATCATATGGTTTTCAACTTTTTCTGACTTATTTTACTTAACATGATAATCTCAAGATCCACCCACGTTGTCACAAATTGCAGTATTTCTCTTGTGCCTGAAAAATATTTCGTCGTATATATGTACCACAGCTTCTTTATCCAGTCATCTACATAGGACACTTTGATTGCTTCCATGTCCTGGCCACCGTGAATAATGCTGCTTTGAACATTGGAGTGCATAGATCTTTGCAGATAAATGTTTTCAGGTATTTGGAGTAAATATGAGGCACCCTGATTTCATCAGTTTTGCCATATGTACTTGGGAAAGATGTTTGGAGTCAGCGGTGCATGGAATTTGTGAACTGATATAAATCTATTTAAAAAGCTCAACTCACGTCTACTGTATATACTGCTTAGCTGCTAAGTTTCTCAATATAAGCAGAACATGTTTTCTTCTAACCCAACACGTAATCTTTTTAAAATATGTATATTTCAATTAGACTTGACATTCCATATTATTTTATATTAGTTTCAGGCATACAGCATAGTGGTGACACATTTACATAATCAATGAACTGATCTCCCGGAGTCTAGTACCCACCTGGCACCATATGCAGTTATTGCAATATTGTTGATTATATTCCCTATACTGTATGTCCCTGTGACTGCGTTGTAACTACCAATTTGTACTTCTTAATCTCTTCCCTTTTCCACCGAGTCCCTCGGCACTCCCCCCATCTGCAATGCCTGGTCTTGACTCACTAATATAATCAGATTAACCGTCTAGACATGGGGTTTATTTCTGTAGCTCGTTTATACAGTTGAGATAGTCATACACAGCTGCGCAGAGTGTACACTGCACAACTCTTGGAAGCTCTGTCCACAGAGACTCACATCTGTATGTGACAGCCCTGAGTGAAATAGAGTAGATACTCTGGGCGTTTGGCAAATAAATACCTGCATCCTCACTAACTTATCATTTACATTGGCTTTCTAGCCAGCACTATTTCTGGGTTTTTTTTTTTTTTTTGATAAGCCATTAGGGGAATCCATCCTCCATAAATCTTTTCAAAGTCATTGATACAGACATATCAATAAAGGGATAAAGGAATAATTCCAGGTCATGGTAGGCTCTTCCAACACTTTTCTGGCAAAATTTATTTCCTTCTCCCCCATACTACCTTTTAGCCCCCTCTTTCTTAACTGGTGGAAGAATATCTGGATGTTAGAGTCATTCAAACCCAGCGTAAGACCGGAATTAAGTCCAGGATCCACAAGAATGTGGGAGACCTCTAATTTTGATGAGAACCACGAAGCTGACAAGACTTGTTAACCTTTGTGTCATTTGCCTTTTCCTGAAATTGTCTCTAACGCGAGCTTAATAGCCAGGAGTGGGTGCATCTTCCATCTCTAAGTCCAGGAAGCAGCCCCGCCCCACTGTCCTCCCTATTCCCACTACCAAAGTCATGCACAGGAAGTCCATTGACTTTGTCGTTAGGTCAAATGAGCTGTTGTCTACTTTTCTATCAAGCAAAATCCTTGGCATAAAAGACATTTGAAACTTTTTCCATTAATTTCTTCATTTAGGATCATGTAGTCGAATGTGTTGAATTATATGCTTCTTCTATATGTAGACCCATTCAATTCTAGTCAGTCACTTTTAACTGGTTATTGAGACTTTTATATCAGTATAGCATATTACTGGTATTTGGCATATAATAGAACCACCTGTATCTTGTATATTGAATGTAGTACTTCTTTATATGACTTATTTTTAATTTCAAAATCCTGATTTGGGCTTGTGGATAAACCTTTACTATAGACCCCTAAGAGCTCTAGAAAAAAAAAATAATAGTATTAAAGCTGAATGTTGAATGCATTTCATTACGGAAGCCCTCTTAGGACAGGCTTATAAAGACAATTTATGAAATGAAAATATAGTATTCGGACACAGGGATGTTTCCATGTAGATCTTGATGTAATAAGATCTGGAATTCCTGGGCACATTGATCTACAATTAGTCAGAGGAACTAGAGAAATAGAGACACAAGTGACAATAAAATTGTTTCTGAGCACATTTCTAACCTCATGTCTTTCCTACCACTTGAGATTAGTGGAGAGGGTAGGAAACTATCATTGGGATGTCATCAAGATGAGGCAAGATGAGACATTTCTTCTTAGGTTGCCTTTATGGTGGTAAGTCCACTTTTCTCTCTCTTGCCACTAGTTCTTATAGTCTCTACTAAGATCCTAGGACATTATAAAGCAAAGATCATGAAAAGCAAAGATCATCACAACCACATCATGAAAGCCTTGAGTGGTTGTGATGTCCTAGTTCAAAAAGGATCTCCCTTGCCTCTCGTCAGAATTTTCCAGTATTCGACAATTCATTTTTCTGTGGAGCACCTACTATGTCTCGATGCTAGGAATGCAGCAGGAAGTAAGGCAATATTTCAACTCTCATGGAATTTACAGTATGGCAAGTGGAGGCAGGCAATACACAGATCTAACAGGTCAGGGGTGATAGGTGCCATGAGGAAAATCAATCAGGAGGAAGAGACAGAGAGTGATGGGTGAGGGAGACTTCTCTGGTTCGGTTTTGTATGTGCAGACCCCTGCAGGAAGTGAGGGAGGCAGAGGCCACCACTGTACAGTGGCCGTGGTGGATCGAGGGTTTGGGTATTAGCCAGCAGACCAGTAGGGAGAGTCATTGAGATTGGAGAAGTAGCCAGGGTAGATCATGTACAGTGTGGTCGTGTTATCAGAGAACTTTGGAGCCACTGAAATTTGAATTGTATATCATTTTCATGCATCGAGAAATCTTTTTTTCATTTGTTCCAGTGATTTAAAATGTAAAAACTAATTCTTAGCTCATAGGCCATACAAAAAGAGGCTGCATGCTGGATCTGGCCCATAGATCATAGTTTGCCAACTTTGATCTATATCATTACACTGTTTAATCCTCTTCATAGTGGAGTTACTCTCCACTAAAATGAAAGCTTTTGAGAACAGGAGCTTTTCATTGTCATGTTCAGTGTCTCAGTCTTCTAGTACAAAAGCCTGCAATAGAGTGAATACTGAAAAAAAGTATCTGTTGACTGACTGATGGACTACGCGTCTAGAATTTTGAGATACCCAAGTTATGAACTACTGCATTAAATAATCTACTCTCATCATGGTGTGTCTGATTTCATTTTGTTTTTTTTTTTTTAATTCTAAGTCATTTCTTATAAGGCAGTATATTTACCCTAGCCTATTTTCCTGTGGGGCTTAGAGAAGATTTGGGTGGAGGCGTCAAAGAATCCTCTAGTGTCATTCCAGCCTCGAACTATTCTATAAGGCGTTCACTTCTAGGAGCCAGTTTTAGAAGGAAGTCACCTTAGCCTACTATTCCAGCCTGGTGGTCACGGAGAGATAGGCAACGCGGCATCTGGCCACACAGCAGATCTGATTAAAACTTGGACACCTTGATGATTTCCTTCATCTTTGATATCCTTGAGAAGCGCTATCTATGTTTTCATTGTACACTGGCTGGTTTGTGAAGACGTGGTAAATTATGGCAAAGTACACTGGTCAGACACTTTATCAGTCAGGCAAGGTCAGGGTATGCTACAATAACAAACAGAGATGCCTCCATGTAGATCCAAATCTTTGGGGCTCACAAACAACAGAGTTGTATTTATTGTTCATACCACATGACCATCCTGGGTCTTCCAGAATCAACACCATGTCGGGATGAAAGTGGCTGAGCATCCACATCTCCAATGTCATTTAATCAGCATAACAGAGGGAAGGAGAGCCCTGGAGAGTCTCACCCTGGGAGTTAAATGCTCAGGTTCAGAAGTGACATACCTCACTTTTGGTCACAGCACCTTGACTCACCGCACCATCAACCACAAGGGGCCAAGAAAGGCAATCCTTCCATGTGCTCAGAAGGTAGAAAGCTGGAAATATTTGATGAAGAGTATTAATGAGTAACGCATACAATTTTGGTCACTTCTAAATGTTTCTGAACATTCCTTTGAGATGAGAAACAGTCATGGGTGGACGCTAGGATAGAATTGCTAAAGGGAGACACTCATGGTTATTTCTGCTGCTCAGGAGGCTCCTTCTCCCTGAAAAGGGAAAACTAGATTCAGTTCAGTAAACATTTGTGGAATGTCTCTCATGCGCCAAGCACATGAGTGGAAGTGATGTTTTTTATAAACTAAAGAGGTCTTAGTTACTTGCATGTCTAACCAACGGCCAAGGAGTCAAATTTGGCCTGTGGAGAGGCTAATTTTAATACCTAAAACTTTAAGTAATAATTTACCTTTCTATAATGTCTCTGTCATTCATCGTTCCCTAAATAATTACAACACTCACATGTTAGAGAAAAGTATTGCTTTCCTGAAATCTAGGTTTGGCTAAAATTATTTCTGGATAAAGTGACATGTGTTGAATATTGCTATGGCAAATATTTTGTTGTTGCATACTGTTTTGTTCTCCAGAGAGTTAGAAAGTGTGTAATTTTGATTGAATGAATATCCTGAGTTCATCCTCAATAAGAGACTCACTCAAAAGGGCAGAGTGGGATGAAAAAGTAATAGCAGCTTTTTTGATGGTGTACTTGGTTCACAACTACACTGTCGCAGCAAGACTGGGGATCACTGGGCATCTTAAACAGTGGAGAGGATGCTGGCGAGGCAGAGGAGAAGGAGAGCAGTGGATGTCGGAGATGGGACCACTGCATCTTTAGGAAGAAAGGTGAAAGGAGGCATATTAGGCCAACTGCCAAGTGGCACAGCAGGGCTGCCTTGTAAAAAAGATGAGTAAGTTTTGCATAAAGATCCTCTGCTCATCAGTGGATTATGTTGCCTTAGGCCAAACCAGGGCTGTAGCAGTTAATTACTGCCACAACGATGCTGTTTAATGAAACAGTCCAAAATTCAGTAGCTTTGAACGTCAATAATCTATTCTCATTTATGTTTCCGGGGGTCAGCTGGGAGTCAAGGCTCAAGCCATAAGTCGAGTGTGGATCTCTGCCCCACACGTCTCTCCTCCGCCTTGGATCAGTGGGCAGGTGCTTGCCATGGTGGTAGAAATGTGGAGAGAGCTGTGTAGTCATAAGTACCTTTGGGTCCACTGCTTGTGTCATATCTTGTACTGCCCGGTTGATCAAAGCAGGTCACCTGGCCCAACATCAGCAGGCTGAGAAATAGACTTCTTTCCTTAGGGCAGTGGCAGGGGTGGGGTGGGGGGGAGGCAGTGCAATTGTTTTTAACAATTTCCTCATTACCATAAAGGCTTTGGGTTGTTTCCTTAGACATTGGGCCTTGATCTTTGAGGTCAGCGATAAAGAGACTGTAACTTAGGAGTTACTCTTGGGGTTATTCAGAGCATCTTTTTAGAGTTTTGCCACTCAAGCGCATCTCACACTCATGTGCCCCTCCATTTCCAAGCACAAATGCATCATCATAAAGGAGCGGAGGCATCTGAATAGAGCAGGGATTTAAAACACGTAAAAGGGGGCAGGGCATAGTCATCTTCCCAAATGCTAGACAACTTGCCACCAACAATAGCCATCAAAGTGGAGGGTGAGGAGGTTCCCGGCATATTGGCCCTGTAGTATCCCATTAAAATACCCAGACAGCGATGCACACACACTCACAGAAATGCATGCATGCATGTGTATGCATGTAACTGCACTGCACATGCATGCATGTCACACGCACACATTCCTTGTGTTTGTAGATTCTTTTCTTAGTTTTATTAAACACCTTAGGTTTCTTGTATATGTGCATTTAAATATAAGACTACATAAGCTAAAAAGCTACTGGTAGCAAGAGGCCTCCTAAATGGCCAGGTTTGTGGATTTCAGGGAAATGAGATTAGTCCCTTGGTTGGTTCCAGCTGAGCGAGCAGCTGCACCAGCCCTGGCCACAGCAGTCATTATTAGCAAGTGCCCTCAGTTGGTACGCTCCATACTATTAGGTACCATCTATTGTGGGTAAGGCCAGACCCTAATAACAAAAGACAAAGGTTTAAGAAGTGGATCATTTGTTTTCCTTCATCCATCTAGAAAGATACATGTAAAGCCTGAGCAGATGCTTTAAAATTGGCCTTTCATCTGAAAATACTCTTAAGGACTATTGAGTGGGGGGGGGGGAAGGCGAGGGAGGGAAGAAAGAAAAGGAAGAAGGGAGGGGAGGGGAGGGGAGGAGAGGAAAAGGAAAAGGTTGTCCTTGATTTACTCTGGAAAAGTTTTTCTCTTTTTAATTTTTACGTACTCTTATTAGAGTTGCCCCATCTTGCTCTTTTCAAACTCACCTCTCTGACCCCATCAGACAGCCCTGTGAACCCCAGCGCAGGACCAAATGCCCTGCCCCTCAGAAAGGAAAGAAAAGAAAGGAACTTTATGGCCTGTGTACTCTGTATCCAACCCTTTCCCTGCACATGATCTCAGGCAGCCTCCATACCAGTTCTATGAGGTGAGTATTATCAGCCTTGCTATCTATAAATGAGGAAGCCGAGGTTTAAGGAAGTTCAAAAATTAACTCTCAGCCAAATAGCTAAAAGGGAGCAGTGCCTGGCTTTAAAGCCAGCTTAGTTTATTTTTTTAAGTTGTTATATGGTAAAATTAACATTTTCCCCTTTTTTATGTATGGTTCTATGAATTTTAACACATGCATGGATGTGTGTAACTACCACCACAATCAAGATACAGAAAAAAATTCATTTATGCCACCCTTTTATAGTCATACTCTCGCTCCAACTTCTGGCAACCTTTGATCTGTTCTCCATCACTAGCGTTTTGTTTTGTTTTGTTTTGTTTTGTTTTGAAAGTGTCATAAATGGAATCGTACAGTATGTAACCTTTTGAGATTGGCTTCTTTCACTCCCGATGCCTTTGAGATCCATCCAAGCTGCTGCGCACACCACAGCTCGTGCTTTTTTATTGCTGAGTGGTGTTACATGGGGTGCATGTAGCACAGTTTGCTTAACCGTTCACCCGCTGAATGACATGTGGGTCGTTTCCAAGTTTTTGGCTATTACAAAGAAAGCCAAACTATAAACATTCATGTAAAGGTTTTTGTGCGAACATAAGACCTCATTTATCAAGGATAAACTCCCAGGAGTGGGACTGCAAGGTCATATGGTGAGTGTATGTTGAACTTTATAAGAAATTGTCAACACATTTTCCAGAGTCCCGTGCCATGCAAAGCCAGATTTAGACATTTCAGATTCATGCGCTCTGCTCTCCCAATCAGCTGTCTGTCCAGATGATGGAGTGGTTTACGTATCAAGCAAAGCTTCCTTTTGGGGATGTAATCTCCTCTTGGGAGCTGCAGGAGGCAAAGCCACAAAACTTCAACTTGGACTGCAAGCCTAACATGGCCAGAGCAGATTCCTTGACAGGTGGGAGAGTGAGAAAGGGGAACGGAGGGGTGGGGGGAAATATCTGTGGAAGACATCTGGGAACCTGACGGTGCGATATGGACTCCAAACCAGGGAAAATGTGGTTTTGGCTAAGCCTTAAACATCAAGTTAAAGATGAAATACAAAATGCTCTTCCAGTGAAACAGAAGTTGCTGAGAGGTGGAGGAGGAACAGGAACTATTTGCATTGCAACCTGATCCTCCTCCCTGGACTCGCTGCAAAGAATCGTGCCCGCAGGCAACACTGGTAAATCCCTAAGCACATCTAGGAAGAATCTAAGAAAAGTTGTGTGAAGCGTTTTCCCTCCATAGCTCACCAGGAAGCTTCTGGATTTTCTGGATTTTCTCAATACACAAATTCGATTCACCCCCGCCCCCTCATCACCAGACTTCTTGAAGACACATTGCCAACACAGTTTGACAAAATAGTATCAAGTTTTCAAAAGACTTGGAACCCGGGATCAGAACCCAAACGTGTACCCCGAGCCATGCTCCTTCCACTTGACATCCACGTTTCTGTTCTCATTTATATTGTTTTCAAATGTTCTATAGACCGCCTTATAAAAGGAATATAATTTACATTTGCCTGTTGATTCAAACAGGTTAAAGCAATACCTGCTGTATTTAATTCTGTTTTTGAGAAGTGGGTTGTTTTGGCTTCTTGAGAATTTGAGTAGCAATTTTATCCTGTCATCTAGGATGGTCTCGCTTCCTCATGCTGTTTAACCTGGAAAACAATATAGCTGGTCTTCAATCTTAGAAAAGCTATACAGGTTGGAAACTGATCCGCAAACATTCAATCATGTGACTTGAGTTAAGAAAACACTTAGGAAGTCCAGTTCAGCAAGATACTCTCACAATATTTTTAATCTAAGATGTAACTCAGAGGTGTTTAAAGAATAAGAGTATTTTTCAGCATGCATCTACCATTTGGTCTCTGATCAGTGGACTTAGACGTAGCTCACACACTCACCTGGGTCTTTAAACTTAAACCAGCAGGCACCACCCCCAAATGAGTGGTTCTCATTAAAATGGCTTGGGAAGATGTTTTTAAATAACCTTTTTATTTTGAAGTAATTTTAGATTTACAGAAAAGTTGCAAAGATAGAGAATTCCTGTATCTCTCTCAACCAGCTTCCCCTAAGACTAGCACACACTTCGGAAGATTTTCTTTTTTTGAATCCTGATGGCAGAGTTGCAGCCTAGACCCGTAAAAGAGAATCTCTGAGGATGAGATCCAAGTATCGGTGTTTTTTTGAAGCTTCGTCCCAGGTAGGTTCAAGGTGAAGCCAACTTTGAGAGCCTCTGCTACAAACCCTTACTTCTCAAAATGTGGTCACGCAACCAAGATCATCACCATCACCTGGGAGCTTGTTAGAAATGCAACATCCTAGGTCTCACCCAAAACACTGCATCAGAAGATCACCAGGTGATTAGGATTCACATTCAATTTTGAGAAGCACTAATCTATACAAAAGATTATACATGTCACATGAGCCTGGGCCCAATTACTATTTGTCAAATGCATATATATATATATATATATATATATATATATAGTATGTATATTAGTCAGATTCTTTTATCAGATGTTTATTAAGTGTTTATTATGTGAAAATATGAACCAGACATATATTCTACCCTCACAGAGACCACAGTTTAGTAAGGAGAATGCAGTGTGTTCATAAATAATAAGTCTAATTTAGGGACATCGTAGAATGCTTGATTGAAAAAGCGACATTGACTTAGACTTAGAAGGAGAATACCTGTTGAAAGATACTTAAAGGATAAGTGATGTAGTTTGAACAAATGGATAAACTCAGGGTTAAATTTTCTATGGCATTTGATGACTCAGTCTGTTTGTCTATATATTTAATACTTATCTATTTAGTTCTTACTATTGCCGTGTGAATAAGACATATGATTACTGCTCCAGGGGCCCTCACTACCCGGTGGTAAAGACAAGCACTAAGCAAGTAATGACACAACTTATTCATTAATGTGAGCAACGGTAAGCACTGGGGAGGAGAAGGATGGGGAGCTAGGAACTCATGTGACAGAGGGACTAGACCTGGGCGAGGATGAGAGTAGTGGGGGGCGTTCCCCTAAGAAGACAATACCTAGCTGAGAAAGGGTTAGCTAAGTAGAGGGTGGAGGGCATTCTGAGCAGAGGGAATAGCATGAGCTAAGGCCAAAGCAAGAAGAAATGAACAAAAGAGCAAACCAATGAAGTGGATGTCCAGTAATATTCCATTGTTCAACTCTCTAGTGTTTTCCATTGCCTCCCGAATTGGATACGAGTAGTCTGGCCTTTGAACTTTGAACAATCCTACTTTTGTGTTTAAAAGAACTATATTGCTATATCATTTACATACTATGAAATTTACGCATTCACTTGTTTTAAGTAATTCGATGATTTCAGTAAACTTACTAGTTGTGCAACCATCGCCCATGTAAGATCATTTGTGCCCTTTTACAAGAACCCTCATTTTCACCCTCAGCCCTAGGCATCCAATAATCTATTTTCTGTCTCTTGGGTAATTAATACCTAGAAATGGAATCAATTAGTCATATGCTAAATTTATATTTCACTTTTTTTTTAAAGTATAGTTCATATATAATCTTATATTGCTTATATTAGTTTCAGGTGTGCAATATAGTGATTTGACATTTTTCTACCTTACAATGTGATCACCCCACGAACTCTAGTAGTCATCTGTCACAGTGCAAATTTATCACAGTATTATTGACTATATTCCCCTTCCCCTTTTCCCCATCACTCACTCATCCCTTCTGATAACCATCCTGTTGGTCTCTGTTTCTATGAGTCTATTTTTCTTTTGTTTGTTTAACTTCTTTAAAAACGGCCGAATTCTTTTCCAAAGTCACAGCACCATTTTACAAGCCCATCAGCAATGTGCGAGGGTTCCCGTTGCTCCACATCCCTGACAACACTTGATATCGTTAGTGTTTTCGACTATGGTCGTCTTGGTGACTGTGAAGTGGTACCTCATTGCATCAGCTCCTCTTCCTACTTTGACTTGCCAGTCCCTTCACTCTTAAACCTGCTCTCTGCCCAACCAGAGTCAACCTCCTACTGGTTTTTGTTTTTTTTTTTCCAGTGGAGCTCCTTGATATCCCCAAATCATGCTTTTGTTCACTCTTCGAAAGTATTGTCTAGATACTTGGTGGAGGGGCAGAAGGGATGAGATTTTAGAGTTAAAATTAGTAGGATACAGAGGCCATTGATTTCTCTACGACATGGACACTTCCAAATTTCTCCTACAAACCCAGCCACCACCGTACCTTTCCAGACATCTTGCCTGCCATCTTATCTTAGTTATACCTGGCCTAGATTACTGCCAGAGCTTGAGCTATGGAGATCCTCGTGCTACCTCAAGGGAGAATACCATGTGAACTTAGAAATTAACAAAAGTAGAAATGGCTGTCTTTTGTGTTATACCACAGAAAGCAGTATATGTTCAAAAAATGGCAAAATCACATTCTAAAGACTTTAAGCCTTACAATTTAGCAACTAGCCTGTGGTAGCCAGGACATTGGAGAATGATTTATTATTTAGGAGTAAAATCGCTAACAGTCTTGGATTAATCACCAAAAAAAAAAAAATGCTGTAATAAAAAGCAGAGTTTGGTAACCCTGCTTCACGTTCTTTTGCTGACTACTTTTTAATTATTTTAGCTTTAATTAGCGCTTCCATTAGAAAATAGAAATTATGAGCAACTTACTTGGCAAAGGTTTGGTAGTTAAAACCACTGAAATCAATGACTTAAAGATGTATTTGGGACTATATTTATACTTTTGAATTATAATCTTTGTCTTGCCCAAGCAAAATCAACCAGTGCAGAAAGCCCATTGGAAACGAACCACTGTTCTTGACGCTTTGTAAACATATACCCCACAATGAATTAGTTGTCAGGTTTCTACTTATATTGAATTTTTAGTACTTGTTTTTATAATAACAAAAGGGTTGTCTGAAAGTTCTCAATTATTCCAGGCTAGGTTTTATTTTTTATTTTTATTTATTTATTTTTCAGGCTAAGCAACCCTTGATTGACCTCACAGATTGCAAGGACCTTGTCAGCTTACAATCCCTTGTTTTATTTATTTATTTTTTTACGTCTACAGCACCTGGTCTTCCTAGGCAGTCTCCCATCCAAGTACTGACCAGGACTGACCCTGCTTAGCTTCCGAGATCAGATGGGATTGGACTTATTCGGGGTGGCATGGCCGTAAACCCAAACTAGGTTTTAAATGACGAGGCTTAAAGGATGCTTAAATAACTCAGTTTGAGTAAACACTGCATTTTTTTAAACGATGAAGCATGTCACATGAGTCATTTAATACCTTTAATTCAATCCAGAGATTTCATATTTTCTCCTGAGTTCTCACAGTTGGATAGTTTAAAAATATTTCTGAGATTGAATTGAAACCACAAGAACTAAGAAGCCATACATCAGTCTGTATTTATGGATGATATCGAATGAAATTTGTCTCAATGAATAAAAATTATTCCAATATAGTACAATTTTTAAACACTTAAAAAGCTATTTGATTGGTTTCATTATTTTCATATGGAAGCAGTGCTGTAACAAAATTTTATTTAAAGATTGAATTAACTGTGAAGTAGTTATACTGCCCAACTAGAAAAGAGGCAATGAATAATCGGGAAAAGAGAGACTATTGACAAATGAGCCTCAATGGAGAATCATCGAATTTCAGAGTTGCTAGAGACATTAGCGATTAATTATTCCGTTTCATCCCCAGACTTTTTTAAATGAAGAAGCTGTGGCGCGCTGCTTTAATTCAACGCCTGTTCCACAAACCCTGTTTATGCTCTTCAAGCTTCCTCCTCCCCTCGTTCCCAGAAAATTGCCTGAATCCAAGCTTCACAGATAAGTTAGAAATCATAGGTCCCAAGCAGTCCTGCTGTCAACAGACCCATGTCATTCTCTACAAGCCTCCTGTTTCAGAGGGCGATGCTCTCATCCATCCATCCTGTGTCCTCTTATCTCTGGAACTTATATTAAACCAATCCCTCTAGGTCCCTATTTTATCTCTCCTGTGTATTCGTTCACTTTCTTTTTCTCTGTTGGCTCTTCCCCTCAGCTCTTAAACACGTTCAAGTTTCTCCTGCCGTTATTAAAAACATGCACACACGCACGCACACGCACACGCACATGCACATCTGAACTTCCAAGAAAGATAACCTCCTGAATTCATACTTCAAGATCTTTTGTAGTCCATGGCAATGATAGATACAATATAAAATTGATAAAATGGTGGCCAATATCTGCAGATGACAAACATTTGCAGAAATGGTACCCCAAACCACGAAGCTGAAAGAAATCAACACATTGTACACCTTAAACTTATACCATGCTATGTGTCAATGATATCTCAATAAAAAGAAATTTTCGAAAAACATGAAGCTGAAGCTGCAGAACCGATGGACTCTGAATCTTGGGCCGCCAAGAGTTCAGCTCCAGTGGATCATGGGCTCCATGAGTGCACTACATCAGATCCGTGAAAGAGGAAGGGAGAGTCACTGCTCATTGCTGCCTGGAGCTGTGTCTTCTATGAAACTGCTTTATTAGAGAGAGACAAAGGAGGGAGCAGACATTTTCTTGCAACCGGAATTTGAGCTAAGGTCATCCCTGAGTCATAAATACTCAATAAGTTTCTGGATTCAGGGCCCTGCGAGTCAGGGGTTATGACCGCAGAACTTTTAAATGATGCAGAAAGACTAGAAAGAAAAATGAATCTCCCAATAAACATGAAACTAAACAAAATTCCAAAGCCATAGAAGTAATTATTAGTAAGAAAGACGGCCAATAAAATGAGTAATTAGGATATAAATCATATAGTGAGGTTAAAATATAAAACAATTCCAAGAAATGCTTAAAGTATTTAGGACTCTCAGAACATAAAGAAAGGAATGATATTCATAAAATAAAAAGAGAAATTAGGAAAAACATGGAAATGAAACAAAAGCAGATAGGAACGAATGAAGTAGAAATTTTTGAAATTAGAAATATGATTAAAATTAAAAACTTAACAAAATAAACTAGATTCAGACAATTGGAGAATTGGTGACTGAGGACGTGAATCAATCAATTTACCCATACACATTAAAGAGAAATGAAGGGAGAAAAAAATAGATGAATATGAAAGCACATTCCATAGATGTGTGAAATCATTTAAAGGCTCCAATATATGTCTGATAAGTATTTCAAAAAAGAATAGGGACAATATAATACATGGAAAAAATGAAAAATACAATGACTGGGAAAATTGAAATTTTAAAAAGATGGGTGACTTCAGGTTGAAATTGCTATGAAGGTCTTTCTCACTCTCAGCTTCTCAACCCTGCCATTGTAGAATGATGAAAGCAGCCATAGGCACTATGTAAATGAATGGACACGGCTGTGTTCCAATAAAACTTTATTAAAACAGGCAAGAGGCATGCTGAATTAGGCTGGGGCCTATAGTTTGACAACCCCTGATCTAGAGAATTAACTATCATTTATATTTTCATACGTATTCTTCCAGATATATATATATCTTTTTAAGTATAGATATGTGATTAATTAACAATGATTAATTGTTTATATATGATGCACATTATATACACACAAATAATTTGAAAAGAGATAAAGTTAAATCGTACATGACTTGGGCCACACTTGCTCTTCTGAACATCTCCTTTTGGACACCTTGGTATCCATCATCATATCTAAAAAGAAAAAATTCTACTCCCCAAACATTGATGAATGATGTAGATTCATTTTGTGCCAGTATACATCTACATCATTGGTTTTGATGACCACATAGTATTTCCTTATATATATGTATCGTTATTTATATAACCAAGCCCCTAATTTTGAACAATATAGACTACATACTGAATCTTTTGTTGGCTCAATCTTTTTTCTCACAAATCCATCGTATCGATCAATACAGTTTGTGCGACTGTGAGAAAAGCAAATTTTTAACATAAATGCTAATAATGTATTTTATCAGAGGGTTAAAAGTTAGAAATTTCAGGTTATCAGGATCTTACAGTCTTTATTGTGTGACTGTAGACAGGGTCCCCAGGACTTTCTGGGTCAGTTTCTCAAACAAATAACAGAGATGAAAACAATTGTCATTGGCTCTTGTCACAAAAATATTATGATTTAAAAATCTAGTCGTTTCCTCTGGCTGCTGTACCAAATTACCACAAACTTGGTGGCTTAAAATAACAGAAATTTATTCTCTCACAGTTATGGAAGCCAGAATTCTAAAATCAAGGTGTCGTCAGGACTCTGCGTCCTCAAAGTCTCTCAAAGAGGATCCTTCCTTGCCTCTTCTAGCTTCTAGTGGCTTCGGGACATCTCTACCTTTTGGCTTTTCCTCGTATCTCTTATAAAGATACTTATCTTTGTATGTAGAGGCCACCTGGATAATCCAGGGGCTCTCATCTCAAGATCCTTAACTTGTTGCATCTGCAAAGATCCTTTTCCCAAATGAAGTCAGATTCGCAGGTTCTGGCAGTTAGGACATAGACATGGCATTTTGAAGTCCATCATTCAACCCACTATGATATTGTTTTTAAATGTTCTGAGAACTCAGGGAGAATAATTCCTTCGATTCAATCATGAGTGAGCAAAATGTGAATCAAAAATACCACATGTCATTTTTCCTAGGTACTGGTGTACATTTGAATCATCGCTCTAATTTCTTTTCAGCCCTATTTACAGTTTTAAGTGTTAGCAAGGAAGGTTATCAGACAAACTAAAACTTTAGCAACTTGCTTTTAAACTAGGATTTTTTTTTTTTTTAAGGACTCAATGTTAGAACAATCTGAACAGCAGATTAAGGCGGCTTCTGGTTTGGAGGAACTGCTGCGTATCACACACTTCGAGGACTGGAAGCTGTGGAGGTGCCGACTGAAGCTGAAGAGTTTTACCAGCACGGACTCTCGCTCAGCATCCCACAGGTCCACGAGGTTTGCAGCAACTTTCTATGATGTTGAAACTCTAAAAGGTAGGTGTATGTGTGTGGAGGCCAATTCTTGCTCTTTCTCAGAGAGTAACAAATGCACCAACCTCTTCGAAAAGTTTGAACAGGGCAGACTTGTGGCAGGGAGAGAAATAGGGAGTCTTTGATTTCATAGTTTTGTTGTTCCTGGAGAATCCTGGTTTCTTACGTCTGCTCTGCATGAAAATAGATTCAATGATTTTGATATTTAAAAAAAAAACAACACACACACACAAAACCACTTTAAAATATAAAAATATATTTGACTCAAAGTTGTGAGTCAAATATATAGTCAAACAAACCCAGAAAGATGGCTCTTAATAGAAAGAAAATCATTGGGCGTACTTAAAAAATAAAACCTAGGTATTCATCAACAAGTAACATTCTATAGCCATACATACATGGATAAAAACTAATTGTTTAGGTATAGCTTTCTTATTCAAAATTCTGTGATTTTTTTTTTTTTTTTTAGTAAAACTGAAAAGTTGAAATTGGAAGGTGAGCTATAACGATGTGTACTGGTATTGCTAGGGGAGAAACGGATGGGGAACTCTCTGGATGAAAGAATCCAAACTGCAGACTAGAAAACATAATTTGAAATAAAGGAAATGATTGTTCCCTTGTAAATTATGGCAGTTCTTTATAAGAAAACCATTGTCTGTATGTCATGTTCCATAAGGAACAAAATGCTTGCCAAATAAAGTCATGTGGCCTCCGATTAGGCAGTTAACATTTTTGATGACTTATCAAAACAACACAAGATGCCACCATGGCATCGTCGATCTAGCATTTTAGATTTGATTAAGATATGATTACTTGGTAACACATTATATCTATTGCATAATTCAAATGGACCACTAAGCCAAAATTATTCTTTTCTTTCTTTCTAGAGTTGTATGTATGTATGTATTTTTGCATTTGTAAAAAGAGGATGATGTTGCATAGGCTGCTGTCATTGGCTGTGGGAAAGGCTGTGCATAGGCAGGGATAAATCCCTTGGCTGCACTATGGGCAGGAGTGCAAAGGGAATTCTTTGTGCTCATGTGTATGACTGACCGGATATCGAATGAGCTGAGCTCGTTGAAACCATGGCCTGGAACCCAGTTAGCCAGAGGTTTGTAGCTCCAGTTGTTTCTATGTGGTGAATTAGCATGGACTTAATGCAAGCAAAGGAGTCAGACCACACCTGAGATCTAAGCCGTTAATCAGATTACTTGTCTGAAGGCCCCAGGAGGGCCTGTGAAGGTGGAGGTAGACAAGCATTACCATAAAACCCAGACTAGGTGACCAAAAAAAGTCAGTGACATTGACATTTCTAAGGAGGATACCATAAAAAAGTATAAAACTGTTTTTAAGAAACATTTAAAAACCTTTAAAATGTCTCTACGTGGGGAATCATCTGAAGTTCTTACTAAGTTAGAAGGCATTAATTATCATATGGGTTTGTTACATCAATTATAACTTGGTACTAGCTCTCTCTCATGGCTTCCAGGGTGATCTTGGAGACAGAGCAGCTCTGTTGGGCCACAGTAAAGAATAGTTGGGTAATGAAGCCTTTATTCAGTGGTACTGGTCATAGTTCCACACAATTCTGATTAAAGTCTTACCGCTCCAACTTTCAAAACTTGATTTTACATATGAAAAAGCAAATGGAAAGCAACATTTAAGTAGAATTTTAAATGAATATTTTTACAAGTCAATTATTTGTTTTTTCCAGGATTCATGATTTATAATAGTGAATTAAATGATACCCATATTAACACCTAATGA
Organism: Rousettus aegyptiacus; assembly: GCF_014176215.1. Taxonomy (NCBI): domain Eukaryota; kingdom Metazoa; phylum Chordata; class Mammalia; order Chiroptera; family Pteropodidae; genus Rousettus; species Rousettus aegyptiacus. The sequence goes on along the minus strand of NW_023416312.1, from coordinate 4,091,848 downwards.
GGTAATTTATCTCTTCTGTTTACAGCCTTCGGGGTCTTTAGGTAAACATTCGAAATCAGAAAATTTAAAAAGTTTCTTAGGATAGATTTTATTTTGAAAAAAAAAACAGAGTTTAAGCAAATTTGTGTAGTATATACAACGTTTCTCAGCTGGTCGAACATCTTGTATTTTGTGTTTTCAGTGATTGAAGAAGTAACAGCTGAGGAAAATTGAGATTAAGGGGGGAGAAGGATCAGGAAAGATGTTTGAAGGGAATAATTTAGAGACTAGGGTCTCATCTCCAACGATAATATATCTGCAGAAGTTCTGTCTCCTCTAGTGGGAACTTGTTCACATATACAGGAATTCAGAATAATCTGGTGAGAGACCAATACAAATTTTTGAAGATGGAGTAAAAATGGAGAAGAGCTAATCTGTTGCAGCATAACGCATTACCCCCAAATTTAGCTTCTTAAAACATTTTTTATGTCACGGTTTCTGTGGGTCATAAATGCACACATGGCCTAGATAGATAGATGTCTCTCCTTCAACGTCTCTGTAGAGGCTACAGTCAAGGTGTCCCCGTGGGCCGCAGGCAGCATCTCAAGGTTCAACTGAGGCAGAATGTGCCTCCAAGTTCAGTCAGTGGTTGTTGACAGGACTTAGTTCCTCACTCACTGGCTGTTGGCCAGAGCCCACCCTCAGTTCCTTTCCAACCTTTCCAACATGACAGCTTGCTTCATCCAAGCCTGCGAGCCATAAAGAAAAGAGGAAGAGAGGAGTGCCAGCAAGAGATGGAGACTGCTAGCAAGACGGAAGTCGCGGTCTTTTTTTTAATATAATCATAGAAGTGGCATCCTATCACTTTTGCTGTATTCTCTTGATATAAACTCTACAGCTCCGTGGCCAGCTGAAAGAATGCGTTTAAATGTCTCTATTGTAAAATCAAATTATTTCCCAAAAACATCCATAGAAAGGCTATACAACATTATCAAAGTTTCAAATCTAACTAAAAAAAAATAAACTGAGAGAAAAGCAAGTGCTGTTTTATGAGATTGTATATAATCTTTTTTATTCTCAGAGGCTTGTTTCTTTTTCTTAAATTTGCTAGAATGGCCAAAATATTTCTCCCTCCATCAAAATGAAACATCTGATTTCATCATTTTATATAAATATTAGTCCTGGTACTTGTAAATAAGAAAACTCTCACTTGATAAAAGATTATTTCCATTTGTGTGTTTGCCAGGTTTGAATCATTCTGTAGTTACTTAAGCGACCAACAGAAATATACTCCTTGATGGTGCTAAAACCTACCCGCTCCTGGCTTCAAGTAGAAGCAATGCTATTTAGTTTTGTCGTAAATTGTTTAATAAATAACACTTACATGTTATTTCTTTACATGCTTCCATTTCTTCCTTATTAGCCAGCTTCTCCAGATGTACCCAGTGTGGTTATATACAGGATATGGTGTTCTTCACCAAAGAAAAATAAAATCATATTCTATAAAGGCATTATATACACAGGAAGGAACACAGATTTTGGTTTTAATTTTTCTGCAAACAATCTTTGGTTATAGGACTGACAAAAAATGTCCATCTAGTGAAATAAACCAGCGTCACACATGTGAAATGCTCATGTCCAGCATCAGCCTGGCTCACGCTGACATGTCAGGACTGTTTGTTCTGCTGGCCCCAATGATCTTCCTCTCTGCAGTTATAGATGAGGAATGGCAAAGAACTCAGTGCAGCCCTAGAGAGACGTGCGTGGAGGTCGCCAGTGAGCTGGGGAGGAGCACCAACAGGTTCTTCAAGCCTCCCTGCGTGAACGTGTTCCGGTGTGGCGGCTGCTGCAATGAAGAGAGCCTCATCTGTATGAACACGAGCACATCGTACGTTTCCAAACAGGTATGAGGACATCAGCAAGAGAGCCCCCTCCGAAGCCCTGATGACGATAGCGTTGACAGCTGCAACTAAGCTCATTGCCAGGCACTACGCTAAATACTATATGTGCGTTGTCTCATTCAACCCCTGAAATAAGCTAAAAGGGCGTCTGATTATCCTTCTTTATAAATGAGGAAACTGAGGCTCAGAGAAGTAGCTTATGGCAGAGCTGGGATTCCGATCCAGGTCTGCGAGACTCCAGAGCCTGAACTCATCGGTTACTGTTTCTCTGACACTATGATGTCAAGAATCAGAAAATCGGATGGAAGTTACTAGAACAGGTGTTAAAAAGAACGAAAATAGCTGCACTGACTTGTGTTTTAGGTTCTGTGTTGTTTAAATGGAGTGACTGAAAAGAGTTCATGGAAGGGCGTGGAATGGGTTAGGGGAAGGAGGAAAGGCTAGTGCAGTACCCAGAGCTAGCCAAAAGGGGGAGCTGTTCCCACCTTTGGACTGAAGGGACAAGGAGATGGAGCCATTATGGGACCCGGAGAGAAAGTGCAAAAGAGAGCTGCTGGACTGGCTAGAGGAGTGGTGGCCACTGCCAACCCTTAGCCTGGCAAGGAGTTGGGGGCAGCGAGTAGAGGGGGCAAGAGGAACTATTATTATTATTATTATTATTATTATTATTATTATTATTAATTTTAAATGCCTTCAGCACCTGGTCTTCCTAGGTGGTCTCCCATCTAAGTACTAACCAGGCCTGACCCTGCTTAGCTCCCGAGATCAGAAGAGGTCGGGCACGTTCAAGGTGGTGTGGCCGTAGACAAGAGGAGCTAGAGATGCAGTCCATGGAGGTCAGCATCCTAGGACACAGATCCCAGTGGGGAAGGAAGGAGAGAGGCTGGCATCTTTGGAGTAGCGAATAGAAAATATCTAGTACAAAAAACCTTTAGAAGTAATTCTGCAGTCCCATGAAAAAAATAATTCTTCCTTCTCCATTTTATAAAATCCCTTTTGTCCTGTAGATAAGTTTTTCTTTTTGCCGTTACCATATTGTTGTAAAATGTAGTAAATGTGGCATAGAGAAGCAATAATAACAAACTTAGGAAAACATTAAAAAGCTATAAGTCAAACTACATTGCTTTTGATTCTATGTTGCAAATTCTTCATGCATGTTGATATATTCATCTAATTGTTGTATTTGCCTACATGGTCTTTCTCCTGTATACATACATACGGTATTTATATAATAGTACCATAAAATTACATATACACCAAATAGATCCATGTGACATAATTATCTTAATTGGATGGAAAGACTAGGATACTGATTTGTTCGGTAAGAGGTTAACTTATCCTTAATTTTATTCCCCCGTGCCCTAAAATACCCCCCTAAACTGTAGTTTCTTTGTCTAAATCCTTTTAGAGAATTGTGGAACTTATAAAAATTCTGACCTCTACTATTTGATAATCAGATAGAAAATAACATAACTATGGCTAAACATCAAATGTCAGTAGAAACAAATCTTGCATAACGTAAGAGGCTTTAGTTCATGACCGTGTTATCCCCTAGAGCATAGCTGAAAAATTTCGCAAGAAGATGAAGTTTATGCAAAGTAAACACTCTAAAAACACTCTCTTAAACTCGTGCAAGTTCCATTATATATTAAAAGGTCGGAATAAACACAACTTTAATGGATTGTTTCCACTTAATAGAGAGTTGAGTATTTTATTTTGACTGTTGTACTCAACAAATGATTAGTTTTAAAGAATGCACTTAAGTATAAGTGTACAGCAGTTTTTCTTGCCAAATATGCATATTCAAACATTTTAATAGTGTTTTTTTTTTTAAGAAAACTACTTGTCATCTCAGTTATGGTTTATTTGATGAAATATCTCTTACGAACAAAGTGAATAAATGAATATGTAGTAAGGACTACATGGAATGGTGATTGAATGGAAAGAGCATTAAATCAAGTTCTAATTTATCCGTATATCACAGAATCACTATAGAAACAAAGTAATTGACATTTCTCTAAATTCTACCTGCCAGGATTCCTACCTTGCTTCTTCCAGTTGAAGCAATTTAATTCCAAAAAAGTAATAAGGTATATTCTTAAGAGTATCACCTCTGGCTCTAAAATAGGCTACCTGGGTTCAAACCTACACTCTTCCAATTAATAGTTATGTGGCCTTAGGTGAGTGATATAACTTCCCTGTACATCTGTTTCTTCACCCATAGAGAGCAGGGAGGATAATTTAAAAAACAAAACAAAACAAAACAAAAAAACCACCCTATCATGTTGTTTTGAGGTGTAAATGAATTAGTATAACAATACTTACAATGAGGCCAGGCATATAAAAACATAGAATGATATTCATGTTATACATAATTAAGTGGTTGGGCATGATGACCTTGTATCTGTCAGTTATTACTATGTAATGCTGCTTAATAAACACCCTGAAATTCAGGACCTCCAAACAACAAAGACTTATTTTTATATGTATCTGAGGTTCAGTTAGTTTAGAGTGGGTTTGACTGGGCTTGACATCAAGCTGAGGGTTGAGTCCAGGTCTGTTCCCTGTATCTCTTATCCGTTGGACCAGAAAGCCTTGCCACATCATGCTCTTCTCATGGCTACAGCATACACATGAGAAAACAAGCCCCACAAAGCAGCCACAGTTCAAGTTTGTAGTTGTATCATGTCTGCTAACATTCTATTGGCCAAAGCAAGTCACATGGCCAAGTCTAAAGTCAAGGAACAGGAAACTATATTCCTTCAACGGAAATGGTATGAGAAGTGATACATAAGTTATTTCGAACAAGAATCTAGCCACCATGGTTTCAAACCTCACAGCTATAATTTCATTTATTCCTACCTGTTTACACTCAAATTTAAAGCTGGAGCAGGGACTAATGGGCCATTTTACAAGGATACCAGTAACATAGAAAAGTTAAGAGGTTTGACCGAGCTTAAATACTTGGTAAAGTTGGATAAACCCCTGGTCTCCTCACTCCCTCCATTCAGCATTCCTTCCACCCTGCCAGCCTATATCCTTATTTGTTCTGTTCTTAATGGACAACTTGGCTGAAGTCATTACCATAAAAGACAATGGCGAAAATGCAGACTTGTAGAAATTACTATTTAAAAAATATGTATGTATTATGGTTATCTTTCTCTACTCTAGCTCTTTGAGATATCAGTGCCTTTGACATCAGTACCCGAGTTAGTGCCTGTTAAAGTTGCCAACCACACAGGTTGTAAGTGTTTATCGACGGCTCCCCGCCATCCATACTCCATTATCAGAAGATCCATCCAGGTCCCAGAAGAAGATCGGTGAGCATCTCTTGTACTCAATTATACTTGTTTTTCCCTCTGCCAGAGCTGTTTGTGGAGGATAATTAATTATAGAGTCATCACTTTCTCTTCGAGTTCTTCATCTTTTAGCTTCTAACCCAGATCTACCGATAATAACTTTGGCAAATATATATTTTTTATTAGGTGTTAGATGTACATTGCAGTAGGCCCAGAAAACTCAGTGGTTATGAACTCAACCTGTCTACTTGTGGACACCACTGTTATTAATACACACAGTCTAATGCATTTGTAAAACTTAATTCCAGCCTCAAATTGGCACACGTTCCCTCATTCCAGAACAAGCATTAGATAAAACTCATTTCAGGCTGTTTATACATTTCGGTCCCCAAATTAGGAAGAAATAAAAGGTTCCTTGAATCACTGAAGAGTGACAAAACTATCTGCATCTGAGTTTAGCAATTTTCTAACCCTTCCTCTTAATATTACCAAATGGAAAATTCTTATTTTAAATTAAAGTGACTTAAAATTAACTTGACTTTGGAATTTCCTTGAGAGTATTTTGTGATTCTTTGTGACACAAATTATGACACACTTAAGTGGTCTGAAATCAAAGGTAAGAATCGCTGATTTGGAAAAAAGATTGAGAAACAAATAAAGGGCAAGTTACAAGCACCGAGCAAAAACATAAAGTAAGTTGGGTACTTACTTAGATTTTATAAACGTAAACACATGTGTGAGTGGAGAGCGGGTGCTTATGTGTTAATTAACACTGAGCCAAGAAGACACCTCAACTTTTCTTAAGCAGAAAAGAAAGTTTATATATATATATAAACTGGCCAATGTCCTCATCTCCATTTTAAAGAAGATAATGCTTACTTAGGTTGTATGTTAGAACAATATTTACTTTTGGTAAACAAGCTCTGCCGTCATCTCATTTACATCTTTTTAGCACCAATCTTCTTTAAAAGATTACAACTTTCCGAAATTACAGTTTAGTTTCCAAAGGTTTCTAATTAGAATGTTTGTAATTACAGAATTACTATCTAATAACATATAGTTCATAAATATGAATTAAGCTCCTTAAAAATTGTAACTATTCTCTGCTCAGAAATTTGTTCGACACTTAAAAAAAAAAAAGTTCCAAAGGTCTGAAAGCTTTTGAAAGATTTAAAATTTTTTTTCTTCTTTTCTTAGCTGTTCCCATTCCAAGCAACTCTGTCCTATTGACATGCTGTGGGATAGCAACAAATGTAAATGCGTTTTACAGGAGGAGAATCCACTTCCTGGAATGGAAGGTAATGAGAGCAATGTGAAATAATGATAGTAATAATGAAAATAACAATAGAAACTAACATTTATTGAGTGCTTACTATGGCCAGACAGTGTTGAAAGTCTTTTGTATGTATACACTCATTATACTCTCACAATAATCCTGTAATATACTATTATTATCTCCTTTTTTACAATTACAAAATGGACACACTAAGATATCTAGTAATTTTCTCAAGGTCTCATAGCTAGGAGTGATAGAAGTAGTCAGATCCCAGAACCCTGTATATTATAATTATATTGTAAGCCCACCCATGCATCATCTGCTTTCTAATCTTAAGGAAAAGCCCAAAGTAATTAGAGCATCCCAAAACATTGAATTTGAAAGGGGATGGTAACCTTTAATGAAAGCCATTTTAGAACTAAACACTAATTTATTTTTATAAAATTTTCACCAGAACGTAATTTTGGACCTGTTGGTTTCTTTTAACTGTGTTATGTGAAAACATGCCAATAATATGAGAGAAAGTGGGATTAAGAGAAAACTCTTTCTGAAACTAAGGCAAAGTTAAAGCAAAACACAGCTATTGAGCTAAGAGGAGTTGGGAACCAAACGAGATAGGTGATCATCAGTGCTCATAATTCATGCTATGATTTTTAGTGATGAACATTTGGCTGAAAATGAATGCAGTTTTTGTTTATTTCCTAAAGAACTTGACATGATTCCACTGCAAAAAAAAAAAAAATTGCAAGGAATCGTGCAATTAGAACCTTGCTTGTTTTAAACATTGATCTACAAGCAAGACTAGTTAAAGATTGGACTCTAAGGAATCTGTCCCTAGAAACCATAAGTAACACCCTACTTGCTGTATTTCTGTCTCTCAGCTTCCTTCTAAATGTTGTCCTGAAAGCTCAACCTAGGGTTTAAAGGGAACTTAAAGTTCGTGTAGTATAAATGCCCATGCAGATCTTGAATGTCATCTACGTCTTTCCTACCAAGTGTTCAGCCATCCTCTGCTAGAATATGCATCAGTTGTGGGGAACCTCGCCACCCACAGAGGCAGCTCAATTACTCTGGCTACACTCTCGTTGCTAGGAAACCATACTGAACCTAAACCTCTCTCTCCAGAACAGAACTGTCCAATGGAATTACAGTGAGAGTCACATATGTAATATTTTATAATATTCACACTGAAGGGTCAAAAGAAACAAGTGAAATGAATTTGCATATATTTTATTTAATCCAACATATTAAAGATAGTTTCATTTTAACATGCAATCAATATAAAATTAATGAGATATCCTTATTTTTTTGTGCTAAGTCTTTGAAATCCAGTGTGTACTTCATACTTATAGCACATCTCAATTTGGACTTAGAGCTACCATGCTGGAAAACCCAGCTCTAGAGCCTCAAACTCATTGGTTCCGGTTTTGCTTTATAGAGCCACGTAAAATGAACATAATTCTTTGTCCACATGACTCATTTTTAAATAATGTTAGAAGGTCATTGTGGGAGGCAATGTACATTGAACTTAAAGGCTGTTCTAGTTGAGATTTCTCTGGTGCACAGCTTCTGGGAGATTTGTGCTCGGGAGGTTTCCTTACAGGCATAATGCATTAAAATGTGAGATGGAGTCAGGACTGGGCAGAAGGAAAATTTGAACTGCATTGCGGTGGCTAAGAGGTGTCAGCCAATCCCATGGGGAGTTGAAGCTGGAATGGCCTTTGGGGTGGGGAGTGATGTTCCAAATCAAGGCAAAGAGGCTGGGCCTTCTGGACTGGTCATTGGATCTGGGCTGCCTAGGGAAGGGAGAGGACGTAACCTTGGGTGAGGCAGGCTGTCTCTTTCTGCTACAGGTAATTCCTGAGGAGAGAGTCAGCGATACACTTGAGTGCCGGCGGTGGAAAGAGTAGAGGGGAAGGAGAGAAGTGCTCTGAGCAAAGGGGGTGAGGAATGAGTGCTCAGGACTAGAGGTGAAAGAACATAGCATATCGGGGTGCCAGAAGAAGTTCAGCGTGGCTACATGGGGACATAACGGGAAGAGGTTCACAGGGAACTTTGTCCCAGAGCTTGGATGTGATGCTAAGGGCAAAGGGAAACCATTCAACTACTTCAAGCAGGAGAGTGACAGTTTCTATTAGAATTTTAACAAAATCAACCCAGAGACAGTGTAGAAGAGGATGGGTTGGCCCCGGGGCAGGAAAATAGGCAGGAGACCTTTTGGGAAGTTGTAGCAATGATGGTAGTGAGAGGTAACCTGGATTACCATCATGTCTAAGTTTCATCTCCCATAATTCAGTTAATGTGAGTCAAGTTCATGGTCCCCTCTCCAGTAGCCTCATCAAACTGATAACATATACTGAGCTTACTGTTCACTAAACACCTTTTGCACACACGTCACTGTTAAGCCAACTGCCTTTTCTGCAATGACCTCTTCCCTGAATGAGCACATAGGGGTTAGTGAATCCAAGTTCAGTTTAATTTCATCTTGTTAGATTTAGGTCATTACTCTAAACTGTTACAAAAAAAAAAAAAAGAAAGAAAGAAAGAAACCCAAACAATACCAAAATAAAGAAAAATCGGGGAGTCTCGATTCTGTTGTTTAAATCCCTCGAGATAGCCATAACTACAAACTCTTACTTGGAAAAATTACATCATTATATTGATAAAAATGATAAGTGGAACAGGGCTGGGAACAGAGCACATTGGTATCCCATCATCAACCTCCCCGAGATTGAAATCAATATGTAATACTTCAGAGCATCGCCCTAAGCTAGTTGTTGCTTCACTCGGTTCTCCTGCATCCAGTCTCTGTTACTTTTAACTTGGCCCGAAGGACTGAGGTCAGCCTCTGCCAACTGCCCTGTGGATGTTCAGCAAACACCTAGTGCATCGTGTTTCCCCGAACCACCCGTCCAAGAATGGAGATGGTCCTGCCTGAAGTGTTCTGAATGAGTCTCTACTGCCACCTTGTGATCCACGCAAATCTTTCAACTGTTCCTTAACTACCCTTTAACGATCTATTCACGTCTTGCCCCCAAAGGACATCTGCCTTACTGGGCAGATAGATGGCTTATAAAACTCACCTTTTTTTCTCTTCACATAATTCAGAATGGCGTCTCCCCAGATCTCGCTTTCTAACATCCATTCTGTATCATCCCTCAAAGATCATCAACCACGGAGCAGTTAACACTATGAGATCAGATGGCACGAGGTTGCTATTTTGATGTATCATCAATGGCCAGATATTGGCAAGAACATACAGTTTAATCCAATGTCTTAGAATACTGGATGTGATTCTTCCGGGTCTCTATACACTAGCTGGCTTCAGGACCATTTTATTACACCAAATAAACTCAACAAATGTTTATCAAGTAACTCTTTATACCAGAACGAGGACACCTGGTCTCTATAACCTTTAGGATTTTTTAACTAATGGAGGAAACAGAGAAATAAACAGCCAAATGTAAGCACTGTAAGAAAAACAGGATGGAAATATGCACAAGGCAAGGGCACTTGGCTAAACTTACAGAATTTAGGAAAGAGGAGGAAGGAATAACTAGCAGAGGGAAGTAAACGCCAAAGGCATGGGGACCCTGGCATATCAGGGGAACAAAACGTACTATAATCTGGTATAGATAGAACAGAGAGAGCGAGAGAGAGCGAGAGAGAGAGAGAGAGAGAGAAAGGGTGGTGGGGGGAGGGAGGAAAAGAGACAGGGAAACAAAGAGAGAGGAATCTAGGGGGTGAGTAGGCTTCAGTTCATGGAGGATCTTATACGTTCTGGTGGGAAAATTGGCTTTTATCGTGGAAGAAAGGGGGGAATTTTAAGGTACTTAAAGCAGCAGAGAGATGTGATTAGATTTGCATTTGATAACCTTGTAGAGAATGGGTTCAAGGAGGAAAACTTTTATTGGCAAATGAGTGACAGCTGTCTGCACAAAAAGTACAAAGTACCGACTGAATTGAGGCAGTGGCAGTGGCGATGAAAAAGAAAGAACCAATTCAGGGAGCCAGAACTGCGTGGACATGGTGATTAAGCTCAATATGGCGGATGAGTCAAGAGCAATGGCACCACCACCGGAGAGAAGCAGTTTTAGGGAAGAAACTAATTGTGTACTTTGCTCCAAAACCTTGATAATGCTAAGGTTGCATAGTCAGGTTCTTCTGAAGTTTCTCTCTTCCATTTTTTTGCAATGAATTTCAACCCGATGATCAGAATTGGACATGGAGTCATAGTTATTTAGTTGTTTCGTGTACTTTCTAGAAGTATCTGTCGGCCAAGTGTGTCAAAAACGTCTCAGGCTCTCCCATCTCAGCTGAATGTATCTTCCAGCAGATGTCTGAAATCTAAGTTCATTAACACTGTTGTATCTTTTATATCAGTGTTGTGATGTGCAGTGAGGAAATACATCACTGTTTCTACCTGCAGTCTGGAAGGTCTGAGGTGTTTTTCTACAATTCTTGTGTTCCCCTCTCCATTTAATCTTCACCAAAAAACTGGGAAGGAGTAGACTCATAATCCTTAGACATCCTATATTTTATTACTAATACTTGATTGTGATACCTAACAAGTCACTAACCTAAAAATCTCTTAAAAATCTTATCAAGAATATTCAGCTTATAGCATTTTAATCACATACTGGGGAGAACTTATAATTTCTCTCTTTGTATTGTGAAACTAAAGGCGAATCTTCACTCTGTGCAAAGGTTAGGGGTGAAAATCTACAGGAAAGGACATTTCGTGAATCCAGGTTATTCTAGAATGATGTAAAGTGTACAGCCGCTATGGGGATCGCGTTAGCCATGCTACAGCTGTTCGATCAGCACTGTTGTTTCTGGTTTAGACCACTCTCACCTCCAGGAACTGGCTCTCTGCGGGCCGCACATGAGGTTCGATGAAGATCGTTGTGAGTGTGTCTGTAAAACGCCCTGTCCTGGAGATCTCATCCAGCACCCGGAAAACTGCAGTTGCATTGAGTGCAGAGAGAGTTTGGAGAGCTGCTGTCAGAAGCATAAGATATTTCACCCAGACACCTGCAGGTGAATGAACGTCTCTTTTATTTTCACCTTAACTTGACTCATCAACATTTAATGTGAATGCTGTTTTGATTCAATGGAATTCCTTATTAAGCCATTGTTTTTTCAGTGCACAAGCCCCTTTTTGATAATAAAACAGGTTTGGCAGCTAAGGAATAAGCAAGAGTGTATAGAGTGAAGATGATTTGAGAAATCAAGAAAATCCTGCCTGCCGTTGTTGGCTTATAGATCTTAAGCGAAGGCTAAATTGATGAGATTTAAACAATTATTTGTGTGTTGGGGCGGGGGGAGTCTTTGGTTCAGTCCCCCCCTTCTCTGTTTGAGGAGGGGGATATCACTGGATTTATATAGCAAAAAATTGATTGATAACTAGAACAGTTAAAGGTTACTGAGTGTGCTTTAATATATAAATCTGTGTGGGATAACCTTTCAGGATTTTATATTGGTATTTTAAATGCATATCTGAAAATTTTACTTTTTTATTATGGTGACATCGATTAACAAAATCCAATAAGTTTCAAGTGTACAATTCAACAGTAAGTCACATATGTTGTGCATTGCATGTTTACTGCCCACGGTGATAGAAAGAAATCTAACTATGGAAAATTTACTTGGAAAACATAATCAAATCAGAACAGAGTTATTCCTTTAAATGTAGCTCTTGCTTCTAAAGTCTCATGTTTATTTTCTTTTGCAACAGCTGTGAAGACATATGCCCCTTTCACACCAGAACGTGTACAAATGCAAGACCAGCGTGTGCCAAGCATTGCCGCTTTCCAAAGGACAAAAGGGCAGCCCATGGGCTCCACAGTCAAGAAAATCCTTGATTCGGCTTTGTTCTTAAATCCCCCATCCCTGTCATTTTAAACAGCATGCTGCTTTGCCACGTTGCTGTCACTTTTTCTTCCAGGTGTTAGAAAAAATTTCATTTTACATACTACCGCAGGGAATCCAGACCAACCTTCCATTAAACACGAGCTGAGGATTCCCTGGTTCGCTGACAGATGTCTTCTAATTGAATATGTCCCTGCACGCCGAGGGATGGAGAGGAGGGAGCCTGCGTAACCCTTTGTGTTTGTTCAGTGAATGAAAAAGGTTTGGCCATCATGGAATGACACATGCCACATGACTGATTACTCACAGCAGATGAGACCGTTTGCATCATCTCCCAGTCTTTGCTAATTGCAACTCTCTTTGTGAATTATTCCAATCCTTTCTTATGCAGATTTTGATTTGTATGATCAGCACTGATTTTTCCGATTACTGTCCAGCTTGTAGTTTTGAGTGTACCAAACGACTGTCTATTGTTTCATATTTAAGTGTATTTAAAGAAAATAAACACCATTATTCCAGCTATCGAATTTTGTGTTATTTAATATGCTGCCACTCTCAATTTTAAGAAAAAAAAATCAAAGAGAGAAAGGAATTTAAAAATAGGAGGTGGAGGGAGAGACATGGGCATAACAAAACTCCATGCCAGAAGGAGTAGCTCTCAGAAGGTTTGAGGTGCTAAACGATGTTAAATAAATGTGATCCAAGAACCAGCTGGAAACAAGTCTTTCCTTTGAGATTCAACTTGACTTGACGCCCATCCCTTGGCAGAGGAGAGCCCACGGATGCCACTGACATCTTTAAGGGTGTGTTTCTTCTGGCCACCTCCGGCTCCACATATCTGTACTCACTCAGCTTGGTCTCATTCACATCTCAAGATGTCTCATCTGCTGTGAGTAATGTCACGTGGCACGTGTTAGTCCATGATGGCCAAACCTTTTTCATTCAACAGTTCTTCTCTCTTCCATGGCTGCCCAGCAAGGGAGCACAAACCTTTTCCCCTTGCTTCCCCCCACCCACCCCAATATTCCCACAAATAATTAGTTGATGGTATAGACTTTACCGAAAGTTTGGCATAGCAACGCTAACAGAATTAAGTTATTAGCAAACAATTTAATTGTTGCCCTCCCTAGCATCTTGGGTGGATGGATGGATGGATGGATGGATGGAAGATAGATGATAGATAGATAGATAGATAGATAGATAGATAGATAGATAGATAGATAGATAGATAGAGACAATCTGTTATGGTATTTATCATGCATTTATAAAGAGCTGTGTTCATGTTTAGCTCCCCACTACACTTGACCTCTTTACAATTGGAAACTGCCCGATCAAATCTGTGTAGCCCACGTTTCTCAGGCCAAATAGTGTGGAGCAGTATAACAAGGAGGAAGATAACGGGAAATACAGCAAATAGTTTTTTTTTTCTTAAAGCCACAGGTAGAATTGTTGGATCCTAGGCCAATCCCTGCCCTCCTCAGGCTTTTTAACCAGTTCCCAATTTCTCCCTTCATTCTCTGAAGCTCTCTATGGCTCTGGGTCCTCTGCTTGTTTCTTGGCTTTAGTTCTCAGTCCCTACCCTGGCGACACAGCTGATGTCAACTGGCCTGGCCTGGCCTGGCCTCGCTGTGGAACCAGTCTCCACTCTGATGCCATTACCATTGCCTCATCATTTACTGGTATTGGCCCAGTCAATCCTCATCTCCTGTCACCATTCCTCTTGCTCTCACTTTATGACTTTGATGTCAACAGGCCTTAGTCCTTCTAGTTTTACTATTTGATTCGCAGGCCTCTGCAAGCTCTCGCACATAACTTAGTTTCTTAAATGTATTAGCATTCAACTCCTTGCTTTGCCCCTTTTTTTTCAGTTTCTACTACTCGCTCCTCCTCCATAGTATCTGGTTAAGTTCTCTTGAGAGCTGGGGCAGAAAACAGCTCAAGGACACCACAGGGTTAAAGGAGTCACTTTGTTTATCCTTGACTGATAAAAAGAGAAGCTGAACCCTGGCCAAGGAAAAAAGACCTGAGTTTAAGGACAGGCTCTGCCACCTAATTGTAATATGAGGCTGAGCAACCTCATGGGGCTCAGCTTTCTCACCTCTCGAATGTGGATGATCATCTCATCTCCCTGTATCTCAGAGTTCATTTCATTTGATACTATAAGTGAAAACAATTTGAAAAATACAAGGTACTTTATTATAAATTTAAGAGATTATCCTGAAGGAGAAAAGCATGACTGAGTAAAGTTCTTGGTTTATCCTGGATTCCTGGGCCTGCCCTAAAACCAACTTAACCCATGTTTTGGTTGGTGGTTCCGACTTTCTAATTGCCATTTAAATGGAGATATTCTCAGGAATTCTGGGTTAGGACAAAACTATTTGCGATCTGGCTTTGCACTTCTAAAACCCCTCCCCTTGATTCTTCCCGAAGCCTCAATAACCACCAAGAGATTTGCACTTGGATTCCTGAGTCTGGGTTTGAGCTGGGATGGAGCTGGTCCTCAGGGCGGAGGTGGGGTGACTGGCCTATTGCCATATTAGAATTCTCTGGTCATTGTACAGGAATATCTGTCATACTAATAGTTTTGGTATGTGATAATTCTCAACTTGTTGCAAAATAAAAATATGTGAGAAGCCCCAAGAGATGAAAGCAAACAACAAATGCCAGTGATGTCTGATATCCCTAATTATCTAAGCCACAGGCCAGAGAATGTATTAATATGACAGCACAGATCATAAATCGGTGACTAAAGCAGTGTGGTGGGAGGCTCTGTAGAAATGGAAATGTATCGGACAGCATAATGGCCAGAGTTGGATGAGATTAAAATATGGTCTGAGATACTTGATAAAGGCGATGACACGAATAATCCATTTAAAGGCTTTTAAGGGAAGTAATAGTTTGGCAAAAATTGTGAGCTTAATGGATTTGGTCCTTCGGTCAACAAGAGCTAGATTTTGTCTAATTTACTCAGTCCTCAGTGTGAGAACACCTTGCCTATAGAAGGTACCTAATAAATAATTATTTAATAAATAACAGAGTTTTGCATTGATTTTGTGACCAAGGAATGGGAACTCATCTGCCACCAGAATGCATACAATGAGCTCTTGTTTTCCAGGGCCTCTCTCCATGTGGCTTTTCATTATTCGGTGTGTTGCTAGCTTCTTCACAGCCTAGCCCTTGGCTATTAAGCTTCTTCTGTATCTCATTTACCGATGTCCCATTAGCCAAACAAGGCCCACGGCCAAGCCCAGAGTCAGTGTGGAAGGGGATTAGACAAGGGTGCGAACATTGGAGAGCAGTTCATTGAAGGCCACCAATGTAAATCTCCCACAAGCCTGGTTTCTAACTCTAGCTGCACACAGAGCCCTGTCAGTCTCTATTATTCTATAAGAGCTGAGCCCTGGTTCATGTCTTCCTCCTTCCACACAGTCCAACACCTACATGGCTTTGGTCTGATTACCATTTGCATTGTGGTTCCGTTTCTGATACAGAGAAGTGTTTATGTTCTTTTTAAAATCACTGCTATAACATTTTAATTTTCTCATTGCTATATCTATTCTTTTTCCATTTAAAGCAGAACGAGGAGTGAGGAGTCTCAAAATATTAATTGAAAACATCATCTTGGCTGCAAGTCTGGCTCAACCTCAAGTCTATTTTCCTTAACGAGATCCTCTACCAGTTCGCTCCAATCTTGCCTGGAGATGCCACCCTTACCTTGTCTGAACCCTTCCCCTTCTCTTTCTCTGTATAATTGCACAACAGTGTTTACTGGAGAGTCATCACCTGTCTCTGTACTTTGTTCATGTTTTTGGAATGTTCTTGCTCCCAACAGTTGCGTAAGCACCCTTTGTTTCTACTAGCCAAATTCTGGCAGCTAGAAATACTTTTTCTCTCTGAATTCCCAGCATTTTTCTTGTGTTTCTCTTATGGCATGTGTCACTTTCTACCTTTTATCATAGATATTGGCATATGCCTTAATTCTGTCTTGGTTCCTTGGGGGTAAAGCTTATACCAGATATTCCTTGCCTTGTGCCTTGTACATAGATAGGAGACTCTCACTCCAATGTTATCCAAAGGAGTTAACTTACATATGTGTTTGCAAAGAGCTGAATTTCAAGGAAGGTGATATATACATTTATTTTACACCTCCATTTATAGGTCATTTTATACTATAACTGGTACTGATTGCCCTCATATTTTATTAAGTGTAATCAGAACACACTGCATGTAAGTATTTGAGTCTACTTTTAGTGTTTTCTAAGAAAATTCTCTAAAGGCACACCTTGATTCTATACATTTAGGCAGAACACTATAATTAGAGTTGTCCCAAGATTTATAGCATAATCCTGCTGCTACAACTTACTTTTGACTTTTAGAAAACAGCCTTAGAGACCTCTGCTTAAGGTTTAATTGATTAGAAGTGGAGTCTTGTACCCACATGAGATTGTGAAGCGTGATTTATTTGCCTTTTAACGCTCAGTGCCTAGGTCAGAGACTGGAACGTGATGAATGTTCGATGTTTTCAGACTTTATTGGAACCCATAGACTTTGTTGGAACAGCCCGCAGTATTCTCAACCTCGTTCCCCAGAGAGACTCAGCAACAGTGTGCCTTTATGAATATTTATAAAGGTCAACCTATTCTACAGTATTTAAAACACAAAGACCCTTTCAAGAAAAATGAATCCCTTTATACTATTGGTAAAAGGTATAGAAAAGCTAAGAAAGATAAAAAGCTTTTAAAACACAGGGACTATATTTATTATTCCTTGTATTGCCCACACAGCCTTTTACAGAGTAGGCACTCAGTAAATGTTTGATAATAAAGGTAGAAAATATTTGTTCTGTTTTGAAAAAAGATCACAATCCTTTTGAAGGAGTATTGGCATCAAGATCTTAGAAGATTCATGGTAGAATTACACAAGTATGTCATGATCAGAACTATAGCAGTGGCAAGGCAGGGGCTCAAAAAATGAGGCTTAACCCTCGTTTATACCTTTCAGGATGTCTGTTCATACTCTTTGTCTTAAAACCTCTTGCAAAAATGAAAAGGAGACCAAAGCAATGTTGTACCTTCTGGTAGTGTTGGTGTTATCTGTGAAGCCAACTTTAAATTATTTAGCTTGAATAAGTATCCCTTTATTCCCTGATGCTTCAATATTAACACAGTGCAGAATATCTGTTCCTACTTGTGCCTTATTCATTAAGGTTAACTCATTAATACACTTCAAATCTTACAACCAAATGCTCTTTGAATTATATCGCTGCACTGTAATTTTTATAAGATTCACTGAAATATTTTCAATATATTATACAGTATGTGTCAGGGAATGTGTTGGTATTAGATTAAAAAATTCATCAATATAACTAAAACTTATTCACTGTCTATTACCAGGAACAGACCCTGTCTCAGCTTATTTACAGGCTGGGAAGGCAGACATTAAGCAAGCAAATATAATTGCCAGTTTTCAGAAAGAAGTCCATATAAGATTCCAAGAAGACACAAGTCTTTAAGGATCAGCTTGAGGAGGAAGGGGGATGGCAGTCAGGAAAACAACTTGAATATCACCTGGCAAATGATATACCAGTATATGACCGAAGTACTATCAAAATATGAAAGATGGAGAATTTAATTCTCTCGTTGTTTGGGGAGGGTATCAGAAAGGAGCTGAAATCTTCAGGGATGAACAGGGTTTCTACGGGCTTACAAGGGGTGCGGGTGACAATGTTCAGGAAGACATTTGTTCTCTAAAGTGTCTGTAGGGCAGGGCTGGGGAACTGCAAGCAAGTATCGACTGTGAGGGCTGGATCGGACCACTCCCACTGATTTATCATCCTCTTGGCAAAGCACCACCACAGCTAGTTGAACCAGTTCGAGCGGGAATTGATATATGAGGTCAGATCTCAATTTTTTTTCTCCAGAGAATAGAGTTGCCAGATAAAATAACAAAATGCCCAGTTAAATTTGAATTTCAGATAAATGACGAATCATGTTTTAGTAAAGTCCTTAATATTTGGGATATATATATGTGTGTGTGTGTGTGTGTATAATATTTATCTGATATTTAAAAATGTTTAAATTTGATTTGACTTTGTATTTGGGTATTTTCATTTGTTACATCACAGAACCCTGCCAGAGTGGTAAGAACCAGCATGGTTCGGTGGTGGCACAGGTAATCAGAAACAAAACGCCACCATAACCCCACCTTTCTGTGGCCTTCCCACCCAATTCTCTCCAATTGGAAGCCAGAGAGAACAGGCTTTCAGAAAAGAGACGCTGTAACTAGGCAACCAAGGTTCAAACCCACCCACTCTCCGGCAAGATCTAGGTTTAAAAGGGCGGTGCATTCTGGGAGATCATTTTCTAAATTCAGATTCGCCTTCAAAGGCCACCAGACTACAACTCCCACCAGCGCTAACGGGTCATCGCGAGGCACGCTGGGAGTCCTAGCTCTACTCTGCGGAGGGACCCTGGAAGGCAGCTTGTGTAACAAGAGACTAGGGCCGATTTTGAGAGATTCGCGACATGAGGAATTCATATAAAAGGTTAAACCGGCGATTAGTGCTTTCAATAGAGAGATAAGAAGTCTTCCGGAACAGCGTGGGCACAGGTACGTTCGAGCGCTGATGTTACATCCCGCGCTGAAGGTTGGGGACTGAACGTCGCTCCTGCACGTGATCCTGGCGCCTCTTTGTTATTGGCTGCTTCGGGGGCGTGGCGCTCGGGTGCGGCCGCCCCGGATTGGTGTTTCGGGGCCGCGGGGTGGGACTCTGGCCGCTGCCGCGGGAGGTCCGGACACTGGCGGCCATGGGACTCGCCGGTAAGCGCGCGTCTGACCTCCCAGCGCCGGCACTCTTAGCCCATTTCAGTGGGACTGGATCTTCCCCGTGGGAGTGTGGCCAGTCGTTAAGGGGGCGAAGCCGGCCCGGCTTGAGGCTCGGAAGTCGGAGGTGGAGGGTCTTCGGACCCGAGCGGGGCTGAGGATGCACTGGGGCGGACGCGCTGGAGCGGGCTCTGCGGGGACTGAGGCGGGCGGGGTGAAGGGCTCCGGGATTCCGGCCTCAGACCCCTGCCCACTCTCTTTTTCCTCCTTTTTGTGGCTGGCGAGACCCCGCCTGACCCCGGCGGGGTTGTTCCTTCCTTGGCACAGGCGCTCCCCAGTGTCCTCAATGAGTGAAGCCGGCGTAGTGCTTAGGGGTTGGATGGAAACTCTGTCTTCTTGATCCCAAGACCCCGCCAAGGCTCCTCGGGAACCTCTGTTGCTAACGACTGTCCAGAGACTCTTTGGACGTGGTCGAGATTTTACGGCTATCTTGCATTTGCCACTAAAGTGGCTGGAGGTGGGGGGGATCTTGGACAAATTGTTCAACTTGTCTGGCTTTTAATTTGTAGAATGAGAGGTTTTCGCTAGACCTTCCAGCCTCGCTATAGCTTTAAAATCTTAAGATTCCGTGATTGTGCCATTTGTCGAGCTTTTACGCCATAAAGACGTTCGGCATAGGAACCCGGTGGAAGTAGGCAGATCCCTCACAGAACTTTGCAGGTTGATGAAAAACTTTAAATGACTTCATTTGATGTCTTAACCCATTGTTTTCGTTATAATTTATCTTTTTAAGTGGAATGTCATTGGAAATTTGAGTTTAGGTGACAAACCAGTTAAGAAAATGTTAATGAAACCACTTAAAAGTACACAATTGGAGAATCTCTGTATTTGATAATGTTGAATCTTAATTAGTAAGTTCAGGTCAACAAACACTTATAGAGTATTTCTGAGAATATATTTAAGATATAGATGAATTCGTTGGAGATAATAGTTAAGACTTTGTACCTGCAGTTACTTTTATTTTCTGAGTTTGTGGGTGATGAACTTTTAGGATGGCTTTTCCCATTGTATAGTGAGTTTCTGGAGGCGTGGAAATCTCATTTGTAAATCTGAGGAAGGTTTTCAGTAGGTTTCCAAGACTTTAGCTTTAAAAGCCTAAGAATCTGTAATAGTACCGAATATCAAGGGGACATTTTGCACTGATAAGGATCTAGGAGCCCCCCTGAGATAAACATTTCCTACTTTAGATGTAGAAAGTGGCCCCAGATTTAGCCCATCTCTAGTTTAGTCTTTATCCTCAGACGCCAAACTGAAGAGAGGGACTCTTACGGCGGAAAGGCCTACATGACTGGAAGGAAGATTAAGAAAATGAAGGGAGCGGTTTGATTATCTCGGTCCTTGAATAAGGGAGGAGAAAATTGTGGATGTCTGCAGCATGTCCTGCCAGTGACACTTGAAAAAGCTGCTCTCCCAAAAGATGGCTTTAGCTCCAGAAATACTTTAGTGTAAACCACAAAGTTAACACTAGCAGAAGTTCATGTGGTTCACTGAATCAGTGGCTGAACTCTCAAGTGGGGTTGGCACACTTTTTCTGTGAAGAGCCCTATTTGTATTTATTGGAATGAACTGGTTTGTTAGCATGGCAAATGATTATATACTGTGGTGTAACAAAATTATTTTTGAAAATTATGTGCAGCAGTCTCTCTAAAGCAAAATGAAGATATAAGGACATTGCAGAATGTAGTTTTGTCATATGGCACATAGTAAATGCGAAGCAGGTAAATGTCAAAAGAGTAAATTCACGGTACGCTTTGCTTTATTAGGGCAAAGCCAACAAATTTACATTAACCTTTTAACAGTATTTATATCTGGATTTGAAATTCGGAATGTATTTTGTCTCTGAGCTGAGATCCTTTTTTCTCTCTTTTTCAGGTACTAGACAACACATATCTTAACTGGGTCGCTCTAAGGACTAATGCCCAAACCATCTCAGCATGGCCTACCGAGGAGGAGGCGGGCATGGCCATCCTCACTCAGCTGCGCTCAATGTTAGCCCCAGAAGTCTTCCCACATGTCGAACCCACACCCATTCGATATGCATGGTGTCGGACTTTTTCTACCCGAATATGGGAGGCGTGGAAAGCCACATTTACCAGCTCTCTCAGTGCCTGATTGAAAGAGGACACAAGGTCATAATTGTCACCCATGCTTACGGAAATCGAAAAGGCATCCGTTACCTCACTAATGGCCTCAAAGTCTATTACTTGCCTCTGAAAGTCATGTACAACCAATCTACAGCCACGACCCTATTTCACAGTCTGCCATTGCTCAGGTACATATTTGTTCGCGAGAGAGTCACGATAATCCACTCACATAGTTCCTTTTCTGCCATGGCCCACGATGCCCTCTTCCACGCCAAGACAATGGGGCTCCAGACAGTCTTCACGGACCATTCCCTTTTTGGATTTGCTGATGTCAGCTCGGTGCTTACAAACAAGCTTCTAACTGTGTCTCTTTGTGACACAAACCACATAATTTGTGTCTCTTATACTAGTAAGGAAAACACTGTGCTAAGAGCAGCACTGAATCCTGAAATAGTGTCCGTCATTCCTAATGCCGTAGACCCTACTGACTTCACTCCAGACCCATTTAGAAGGCATGATAGTATAATAACTATTGTTGTTGTCAGCAGACTTGTTTACAGAAAAGGTAATGAAATGATAGCTACAATTGCACTGCACAGATTTTTCTGTTGTAGAAATCTGTTGAATACTTGTATATGACGATTGTTTGGCTTTTTCTTTTGTTTTATGGTTTTATGACTCCTGCTTTAAATATAGCAAAGAAAGGTTGAATATTGTTTTCTACACCCAAAAAGAAATTTTTGAAACAGTAGTGAATGCTGCCCACCCTCCTCCAACCTTTGATGTCTAAATAGTTACTTAGAAAAAAAATAACTGGATGCCGTTTACTAGATCAGAGCTTTTTAAAAGTAACAACAGAGCTGCGCATGCAGTAAGAAGCTCAGGGCTGAGCCCACCAATTTCTGATTGCAAAAGTAATGTCTTTACAGATATTTTGAAAACTAAGAAAAGCACAAAGGTGAAAAAATCCGCTGTAATTGTACTCTTCAGGGATGACGGGAATGAATGTTTTAATTTATAGCTCTCCTGTCTTTTTTAATGCAATGAGCCTGTAAAAGACGTTATTGTTTCGTAGCTCACGTATTTCATTTAATCATAGATAAGCCTATAGTGATATACTGGCAGGTAAGTGATGAAAGAGATTCCATGGCCCAGAGTCTAGTCCTGGCTGTTTCATTGTGTGATCGAGGACAAGCTGTATAACATCTGAGTCTCAAATTTTTTCATTTGTGGAATGTGGGCCACAGTGGGAATCTTGTGAGAGTTCGGTGTTGGTTTCTGTAAAGTGCTTTAGCCCTGTTTGTACTTGCTAAACGTTCGCTGTTATCAAGGAGGATTTTCTTAGTGCTTCTGCAGCGCTTAATGGACACCGCAGTAGAATTCATAGAGCCTCATTTACTAAGTCCTAAACAGTCTGGTTATTCTAGACATAAATGGTCTTCTGGACGCTATTTGAAAACCTGTCCAGTAATCAAAATTAAAGTGGGGAATCATTAAAAAGGTAATATATAACCTCTCATTAAATAGTTGACTTCAACTCAAAATATCATTAACATGCGCTGAATTGCCCATAGTCTGATGTAGGCCTCCAGGCTTGAGCGTACTGGTCCACAGGTTTGAGCTGCATCATCTTACAGTTACCTTCAAAAAGCGTCATTTACAATTGCCAATTTGGGTTTCTTTTAAATGGGGTGAGAACCTAAAGGCGTATGAAGTAATGTGCTTCTGGATTTATCGTTTGTTTTTGATTTTATAACAGTGGTTAAGATACCCCCTACTTTGGCAAGAGTTTTTTTTTTTTTTTTTCGGTGACTTTCCTTTATTGAATTCTTCAAACTTCAGCTCATTTCAGAGAAATTCATTGTGTCAGTTTCTGTGCTATTTAATCAAATCACTTAATACAGTAACAAGTACAGCTGGCATCAGACTGACTTGTGGACAACGCAGCTGATTCCTGGTAAGCGTGGGGCTCAGCAGTGGGGTCAGAAGTGAAAGCCGAGTGTTAGCGAGCGGCCTGAAACCCACTTTGGCCATTGTAACGGAGACCTGAGGTCGATCGGGGCAGTCCACGTAGGCGAGGAAACTGCTACCGAACTGGGTTTTCTGAGGTAAAAGCAGTGATGTGCTTCCGTTCTTTAATCAAGATGTTCATCGACCAGCATTCTATATTCTGAATCTCTCAGGATATGGCTCTGTATTTGTTAAAACATGTGCTTAAATGTTTTTAAATCAAATAGTATACCTTTGTGAGACAGCCGGCTGAGAAAGCATGATGTACGTATGGTTGAGGATCGGAGCGAAAGTAGCTATTTGTACAATGATTAAACCTGTGCTTCATTAATTATGGTATTTTCACCAGCTGAGCTAAACACCCGCCGGGCGAAGGCACGGCCTTTCCTGTTCCCTGTTCAGTAATTTAACGAATATTTATTGGTCCCTCTCCCTATGCCAAAAAGTAACATTCTGAGAAGGAACAGTCACATGTGTAGCCCCAAAGTGAGTAGTTATATAATGATCCATTAACGAATTAATTTCCTTAGGAGGTGTTCATTTGGACCAGGTATCAAAGGCCCACTGGAACGGATTAAGTGAGAGAGAGGATAAATCACAATTCTTATCCTCCAGTTTTCCTGGCTGGTTTCTTCCCTCTCCTCTCGAGCCTGTTTGCCCAGGGTTTTACCGCGCCCCTGTGCGTGTGCAGGCACGCCCACCTTGCGTGTGGTAATGACAACTTAACATTTATATTCTGCAGTTCATAAAGCCTGTGCATGGTACACTACCTCACTTGGCCCTCCCAACACCTGTAGGGTAGATGTTTTCTGCATGTAACAAAGAAACTGAGTCTCAGAGAGGGTAAGTAACTCACCCAGGTCACACAGTAAGTAACAGATAACAAACGTGAGTTCAGCTCTTTTTGAGTTAAGGTCTCCGTTTCCCTCCACCATTACCCTAGGTAGCGATTCAGAAGATTCTTTTAAAATATTGTTAGCTTTAAAAGCAGTTCGAGTCAGGAATTTTCCTTGTCCATTTTGTGTGACTTCGTGGAGATGTAGTCCTTTTGTACATTCCATTGTGTTAGACCCTTCTTAGAGGCACTTGAACATTTTTTATTGTGGGGGGAAAAGCCCTTTAGTTTTAGAATAATATTATAGATAATTGACAATATTCATCAGTTCCATTTCTTCTAAAGTACTTGTCAGGATTAAATGACATACTAAATTTAAAGTATATTACCTGAAAAAATAAAATATATTGTCTGATATAGTAAGCACTTAGTAGATGTTAGCTATCATCAGCAATTATGACGATTATTCTATACGTGTTGTTTTTTATTTGAAGAATAGGTTCTTAACCTTTGTATTAGAAGGGAGAAAGAGGAGAAGGGAAAGAAATGAAACGAAGGAAATATAGGAGGCTAAATGTTAAAAGTTAAGCCATGTTCTCGTTTATCTAAAAATCCACTCGATGGATTTGGTAATAGACTTGAAACATAGCTAAAATTTTAATGAGAAGCCTTTATAATTCAGAAAAGTTGCATGTGAATGTAAGTTTGCTGATGCAATCATTTTGAAAATACTAGCAAAGTTTACTTAATAAATCCTATTTTGAATTAGTTAATAAAAATGACCCTGTATATATTATATCTCCCACCATGATTTTTATAATTGATTTGGGGAAGATCATTAGAAGTGTGATTCGTGTGTGTGTGTGTGTGTGTGTGTGTGCACGCGCACATTTTTAAATAAACTTAAGCAACTGGCTTATTTTAGATTTTACTTTGTTTACAATCTGTAATTGTTAATAAGTAAAATTCCCAAATAGTGTCAACATTGCTGTCACTTTTGATAGCTACTTTCAGATTAGTAGGGCATGTTTTATTTTATTGCTTTATATTACCTGAGGTTATATTTACATATTATAAGGAAAGTATTTCATTAAAAAACGGAACAAAGATTCATCCTTTTATTCGGTGGGCAGTCGAGGTCCTTCCGCCTTTGCTTTAGGGGAAGTGGGCTATAGCGGGTTTGGATGGACTATTTTAAAAAATTTTCGCAATACCACAGTATTTACTGCGAAATCCTCTGTGCAGATTGCATTCTGCACAGAGTGGAGGCAGCAGTTACACTTTGTGGTTTAGCCCTTCTCTATGGCAGGGAATGGAATTATAGGGTAATAGAAATTAATAGATGAAAGAGACCTTGGACTTTACGTACATAGGTCTCTTCATTTTCTGTATTAGGAAACTCCTGTGGTCAGAGAGCTTCCTCATTAAAAGGCTGGGACAAGACCTGCATCTCCAGTCAGCTGTCCTGCTCTGTAGAAAACTTTAACTCAAACGTTAGCTACCTCATACTGTTTTTAGAAGTGAGCAATGCATCAACACAAGTGAAAAGAATATTATGTTAAAATGAAACAGAACAGTCCTCGTATCGGCTGTGTGGAAATTAAGGGGTGTCAATGTGTTCAATGTGTATATCTTCAAGAACGCAACTCTTGTGGAGGCCCTTTGGCAGTTTGTGAACGAATCCACTTGCCCAGGAAAGGTTTAAGAGAATTCGTTTCTCTACTTAAGGAGGGCATAGCTAATACTTTTCAAAGTGAGATTCTCAGTAGTTCTGATGAATTTAAGCTTAAATATTAATATCTCTAACATTCAACTTTATTTTCTATTTTCAGGGACCGATTTGCTTAGTGGTATAATACCTGAACTTTGTCAGAAATACCCAGATTTAAATTTCATAATTGGAGGAGAGGGACCAAAGAGAATCATTTTGGAAGAAGTACGGGAAAGATACCAGCTGCATGACAGGTATTGATGGATTCCATATTGTCTCGGGTAAAATATCAGTTATCTGTATTCGGTTTTGGCTACATGCCTGCATTAAATGGGCTGCTGCTTCTGCATGTGCTTGATGTAAAAATGTAATGCAGGGCCTGTTTAAAAACATAAAATGGGGAACCATAGTTAAAGAATTCACAATATTATCATTATTATTATTATTATTATTTTTGAAGCGCAATAGTATTTGACTTTACAGGGCGTGATCAGAGTCACCCTGGAAAGCACAAAAAACCAACCACTTTGATTGGAAGTGTTTGTGAATTTTCAAGCCATACTAAGTTGTAATTTAAATAGCATCGCCCAGATCATGTCACTTGCTCTGTATATGCAGATGGGAACATTTCTCTTCCTCGGTTACGTAGATAGCATGCCAGGTGTCTGCCTGTGGAGCATCAGTTTAAAAGGGGCATCTTCTTGTTTAGAAATGACACTGTAACATATGCTCATCAAAGTATTAATATTTTCATTAAATGCAAACTAATTTTGGAAAAGATGAAATTTGCTGTGTGTGACGAAAATTAGGAATATGTTAGCCGTGTGGGTTTTAACCAGCTTTATAAGACCATTTCTTTTAGATCAGAGTTTGAGTTTGGCAGTCTTAATCTTTTGAAGTGGAAAACATTCGAGCCAGTAAGAATCTAAGTATAATATGAATAGCACACTTGGCTTATAATTTATATTTCTTTTCCAGAGTGATTTTCACTTCTTTCTTTTCTCATTTCAAAAATCAGAGTACGTCTCTTGGGAGCCTTAGAACACAAGGATGTTAGAAATGTCTTAGTCCAAGGACATATTTTTCTTAATACTTCCCTTACCGAAGCATTCTGCATGGCAATTGTGGAGGCAGCCAGTTGTGGTTTACAGGTAAGAAGTTTTGAGGGCTTACACTGTTGGGGTTTCTGTACTTGTAGTTCGAAAACTAGTTAGACACATTCTGTCATAATTTTTTTACATCGGTTTTGATTCTTTTCCTGAGATACAAATTACGCTGGATTGTATGTTTTTTTTTTTTTTTTTCCTGTAGGTTGTAAGTACCAGGGTTGGTGGGATTCCTGAAGTCCTTCCAGAAAATCTTATTATTTTATGTGAGCCTTCTGTAAAATCTTTGTGCGAGGGATTGGAAAAAGCTATTTCCCAACTGAAGTCAGGAACATTGCCGGCCCCAGAAAATGTCCATAACATAGTGAAGACTTTCTACACCTGGAGGAATGTTGCCGAGAGAACTGAAAAAGTATGTCACGTGAGAAGAAAGGGGTATTTTAAGACCGTGTGAATTCCTGATTGATGTATACGTTTCCTCTTTCTTCCACAGGTTTACCATTTCTGCCCTATTAAATTTATGAAGTCTCTTCCCAATGTTAATTAAACTAATGGATTGCTTTTGGTGTATGCTAGACTTCAAGTTTCTAGTCTTAGACATTTCCTTGAGGCTGTTTATAATTCTAAAGCATAGAGGTCTTTTAAAAAATATATGGTTTTATTTGGCCCGATTACGGCAACTTTTTTAACTTGTACATTTTTCATTCAGGCTGCTTCCTAAAACTCTTGCATCCCTTTTGCCAACTACAATGATTTTCTACAGGAAAAGGATGTTTGCATTTTTGGGCTGCTGGAAAACATAAGTTAGAATAGCTCTCAACTATAAGGCTTTCTTACTTGGTTTAAATTGTAAATGCCTATACAAAAGGGAAGCCATATTTGAATATGAGTGCAAAAATTGTCACATACATTTTCCATTGAAATAGGAGATCTTCGAGTTAACAGTTTTGACTGAAATGTCCCTGAGACACTCTCCCTTTCTAGAAGTTTTGCAGTATCTCTGCCCATATGAAATAACCGCCCTTTTCCTGGTCTTCTTCCGGAAGTGAGAACGAAGCAGTGATTAAGCACACGTCAGAGCCGCCTGGTAGGCTTTGCAGGATCTGTTCATTCCTTCTTTGTGTCCCGCCGCCTCTCCAGCCGCTCCCTCGGTGCTAACATGACCCTTTAGGAGCCGAGGTGGAATTTGGGGATGGTTGGCAGGGATACTGGCTTAGACTGATTTTTTCTGCGGTCCTCCTCCACTCTGCTTAAGAACCACAGCTCTGTAGGTTGTGACTTCACCTTGACCGACACTATGTAAACTCAGAAATCTGAGTGCTGTAGATAATAAGTTTGGGGCAGAGAACTCTGGTGACGGCTCGTCAGCATATGTTAAAGGAGCTAATTAGGATTTTTTTAACCACAAATTTTCTTTTGGTTTCACTTAAAGTAATAGTTAAAATCTGTATTTTTTTTTCTATTCTATGGTGATTTATAGTATACGTTCAGGAAAAAGTTAATCCCTGTTCGTAATGGATTGTCATGCCTTTATTCTGTTTATAGTAGTAAATTACTTTGTCACTTAAGAGAAGAAAGTAATCGACCTAGAAATAAAGGTGGACACACAGGTCAGTTTCTAGTCGCTCTTTTAATTCTACACAGAATGTCCACACAGGACATTTTGATTCCTTTCAACTCCTCCTCCTTAGTTTAATGGTGCTGTTTAGAAAATTGAACCTGCCTCAGCATAATTCCCAGTATAATTCTGATTCAGAGACATTCCAGATGGCCTCAAGGTGGACAAGCTGGATGAAAAACCCTGTATCTTTCAAAGGCCAGTGGCCTATAGAACTGGCATGTGCACTCGAGTTCAAGAGAAGATGGTTTACAGATCTGATATGTGAGAATGAGCACAAGTAATGCTCAGTTTAAATGCACTTTAAAAAATTAATGCTAAAAAAAAAATTAATGGTGGTCCATGTTATGTGTTCAAAATAAAAATGTTTAAAGAGCTTTATTTTTCTTTTTTTAATATTTCCGAGTCTAGTGCTTAGCAGTGCTTTAAAAAGCAAGCCACCTACTACCAATTCTTAGTGATAAACTTTGTTTTCTTTGCTAGTATTTGACCTGTACCATCAAGTAAGGGTTCCCTATCTCTTTCTTCTCCTTTTATTTGGAATCCATGAAATGTTTCTGTACATTCCCAGCCTCCGTGCTCAGTGGCACGGCTTCCCGTGGCTGTGGGAAGAAGAGATGCCCTGTACCCAGAAAGAACCCCGGTAGATTGTCACGCTCTGCTTGCAGCTGATGTCGGCCAGATAGCAAGAGGGGAGAGCTCAGCCAGGTCAAGGAGTCTTAGGAGGCCAGTCCTGCTTCAGGGAGTCACTGCAGAAGTAAATGCGACCTCAAACAGAGGTGATGCGAAGAATGGTCTCAGCTTCTCAGGACTTTAGAATTCTCAAGTTGGTTAAAATTGCTGGTGATCACTAGGGGACAGGAGCCGTGGCATATTCGTCTCTGTATTGCACGGTGTTGAGCCCGGCGTTTTGTCCAGAATAAAGCGCTGCCTGAGCGTTGAATCAAAAGGCAGTAATTCCTGTAATGAATTTCGTTAGCCACAGCTTTCCGATGACAACAACAAAATGTAAGCGACTTCTGTTCACATCCAGAAAACATTCCTGGTCATCGTTTATCGTGGGTCAGAGTGCTCATTATCCGCCTCTCTCCGCCAGGTGTACGACCGTGTGGCAGGAGAAGCTGTGTTGCCGATGGACAGACGACTGGACAGACTCATCTCTCACTGTGGCCCGGTGACAGGCTGCATCTTCGCTTTGTTGGCCGTGTTCAACTTCCTCTTCCTCATGTTCTTGAGATGGATGACTCCGGACTCTTTCATTGACGTCGCAATGGATGCCACGGGGCCAAAGGGTGCCTGGACTTATCCTCACCCTTACGGTAGAAAACAGGGTGACAATAACGAGGTGTCTCAAGTCAGGTAGAAGAAAGCCTGCATTGGAAGATTTTCAATATTTGTAATAGTTCTATTAAGACTATTGACTACAACCTTGCTCTTTTTCCGTTTTTTTTTTTTTTTTAAAGTTAGTTTAGTAAGTTATGCTACCTCTATATCATTCAATGTTTTATTTTGAGCAAAGATAAAAAACTTATGCAATTCCTGAGTGTAGAAACTCCTTGCACTTATTTAAAATTTAGGAGAGAACATTTAAGCCACTCAGGTATGACAGTTTTCAGACTACTGAAATTCCTCTAACAGACATGTTTTCACACATTATATTTTGGGAGCTTTGGGTGCTGAAGGGCCAAATGTTTTCTGGACATTTGTTTTTGGCCAACTTTAAATGTTCTACCATTAACTAGATAGTCACCAGATGTTTACAAGTTTTCTTTAGGGAAATGCAACAACTCTATGAACTCTTTTAAGTCATGTTCTTAACACATTTATTAGACGTTTAAGTCATATTTTTGAACACTTATAGGATATGCTCAGTATTGCGTATAATCAGCAGGTTTCTTGAGTAAAAAGGTCCATCTGTTACCAGCATGTTTTAAGCAGCTACTATGTGTAGAATATTGAACTAGATACTTCCTGCCGTGAAGGACCAGGGCACATTCGCTGTTTATCACCCGAATGGCTCACTTTATTGTAGTCACAGTTGACATGAAATGGTGAAATATCCAACATGCCAAAAATGCTCAGGCTTCTGATGCCAGGGAAATAATTGCTGGCGTGCTCCGAGTATCTCTTCAGTTCCGTTGTATGCATTCTCCTGGGTAGAGCCTCCATCTTCAGTTGCGTTGATGCAAATGCTTTTTGCTTTTTTAGTTACTAGGGACCGATATCACTGTTGATGAGAGTGCAGAGAGAAACCCTCCACATCTTTCAGTGTATAATTTAGCCCTCTGTAAATGCCTTCATGTTTTCCAAGCAGAATGTGTGAGGTGTGCCATCTCAAACTCAGCTGCTACCCTGTACCTTTGAGAAAAGTCACTTCCCCTTCACTTGTGGCCTAGCCGATGCCTGATAAGTATTGTCAGTGTGCAAAAGTCTTTATTCCAGAATGTTTAATTTATAGTGAATTGAGTGTGAACATTTTAGGAACACAAGTCTCTTTGTTAATGGGTGTGTTGTTAGCTGTACTTGTTGTTGCCCAGAGCCATGGGTTTTTAAACCCCCAATTATCCACATGGTGTGTCTTATTATTAAACTCCTTAGAATACGTTTTTCTGATGAAGGATGGAAAAAAAAAGAATGAGGCACACGTGGATGCACTAGGTAGAGTCTGGCAGTATTGTGATTCTGTACAGGATTTTTTTTAAATGAAAATATTTACAAAACTTTTTGAAAAATATCTTAACATTGCCTATTAACCAGTTGCCACCGATATATAAGAAATGTATTTGTGTTTCTTACTGAAACACAAATGGAAGAGTGCAGTTTTGAAAATTTAGAAGTTAGGGGTTCTCTAAGGAAAAGCAGACTGACCCAAAACATTAGATCTTATTGGGATTTTTATGCAAAGAAACTGACATATAAATATGGAATAAACAGTGCCAATATTCGTGATAAAGCGAGAACTGTAACATTTGGTTTTATTTATTCAGCAGTTTTTATAGGCATACTACTGTTTTTTCTTAGATTTTTTTTGTTTCTTGGCATTTTTTCTAAATTGTCATTTAATTATTAAATTGTCATTTTTTTTGGATGGAGATAAGACTTAAAGTTTTTGCATGTAAAATGTGTAACTTGCAAATTATTTTCCTTTTTTTTTTTTTTTAACAAATAGAAGTAAATTTGCTTGTTCTAGTAAATGTTAATTTTCAGGTTTCCCAGATACCTTAATCGTAACAATCAGTGTTGCACTGGCCAATATGTGCAAACATATTGTTCTACTCTGTTACTTAACGTTTATTTGAAAATGAACTTGCGGTTATGAAGAATTTATGAAAAATGTATTTCTTTTGATGTTACAAAAAGTAGCACGTGTAAAACGGTTTTATGAAAACATGCTGCGTGTCCAAAAAATAAAGACCAAAATGACGTTTTGACAATTTTCTGAGTCTGTCTTTTGTTGTGAACAGCGCTCCCCGTACCTCCCTCCCTCACATGCTCTCTTTTTTTTTTTTCAGTGCAATTGGATGTGTTGCGTGGTCTCTTAGTAAAACGGGAAATATCCTGGTGATGAATTCCTCTGTCCTCTTTTCTTTCTAGAAGACATTCTCTCTTTTACTCATAGAATAGTAAGTTCAATTGTGCGTTTGTTTCTCAATCCAAACAAGTCCTGGTTTTGTACTGTGCTAGAATGACTGCATGAGATAAGTGAATATGTCTGTTAACTGTTGTGTATGTGAACTATGGGATTATGCTTTGTCTTGTGAGCCGTTTTAAGAGCAATTTGAATTTTTATTTGCAGAATCCACGCCTCTCCCACCCCTTTTGTTGGAAGCAGTGGAAAGCGGTCACCTACGGTGGTATGTTCTGATTTATCTTATGTGAAACTTTAATTTTGGCAGTCTGGGTGTCATGGATCTGTGTTTACTTTTGTCAGGTATTTTTACAGGCCTCTTCATCCTTCTCTGTATTCCCCAAAGACTCTGCTAGATGCTGTTATATCATCCATCCTGTGGTGGATTTTTTAAAATATGAATTCTGAAAACTAAAGCTCTATACAGAATTTGGTTTCTATTCAGCAGTACTCTGGGGAGTTGATTTTTCTTCATCCTTAATCATTTCTGTTTGGCTGTGGCTCAGTAGTCAACTGGATGTGGCGCGTGTGTGAAAGGGGCAGCAATTTTGTCCTTATGGGGTCACGTGGCAGTGTCTGGAGACATTTCTGGTTGGTACAGCTGGATGGGATGGGACACTGGCATGGTGCCATAGAGGTCAGGGATGCTCCTAGACATCCTGTGATCTTTCAGACAGCCCCCTACCACAAAGAATGACCTGGCCCAAAATGTCAACTGTGCCGAGCCTGAGAGACCCTGGTGCTGTAGATGATTGCATCTCGTGTAAAAGATAACTGTGAATTAACTCCTTACTTTGGTAGTTTTTTATCCCCATCTCGGATATAAGATTGTCTTTCAGAAGTAGTAGAGACATCCATCTGAAGCTTAAAAAAGTTGAGCTGATCATGGCCAACTTTTCTGGCATGTAAAACAGTACGGCCATGTTTTACATGAAAGTCAAGGCTGAAACAAGATTGAATAATGTTATATGGTACAATATACATCACCAGGCTGACATGAGTGAATGATCATCTTCTTAGAATACAGTTGAAGAAAGGGACATGGAAAGAACTAAAATACTTGTGTTCTTCCATGTATTTTCATACACGGGCACTCAGCCGGGTAATCTAAGCTTGGTAAAGCCAACCCTATGTGTTAATATCTGTTCTCGAGAATCGAAACGACATAAGATATTTATGGTTCTTTGACACTGAAATGTGCTGCGTATTGTGACTCAAGGCTGTATTCTCATGCATCAGCCTTTTAGCAGAGTCTAGGGGAACAGTTCTGTAGCAGTCATTCTGAGTCCTAGGAGGCACTCCCATGGTTTTGCATAAACGCATTTATTAAATAAGATTTATTTAGTCTGCTCTTAGAATTTCAAAATGAAAGAGGAGACCTAGATTTTTCTAACCTAATTTTCCTAGGTGAGGAAAGTTAAAAATAAACCATTTTCACTTGCATTAGCCAGCTTGTCAAACAGTTAGGGTTACAACTAAGCAACTAGGGAAGGTATCAATTGATAGGACGTTGGGGTACTTTACCCACAACCTACAGCATCTTCTTTATCCATTTCATTGTGACTCTTCCATGATCAAAGATAGCCCACATTTTCCAGAAAGAGGTACCACCTTTACCGGCACTTGAAGTGGGATGTGAACGATCAGTAACTTTTCTAGGGTTACATAGTCATGGATGAAATAATTATAGTAAGTGCTCTAATGCTTCCAGTCTGACATTTCCACTTGAAAAGGCATCCAAGATGGGCATTTTATTAAATGCCGCCTTAGAGTCATATTTTAGGTGTGGGCTTTATCTCCCATAAACCTCAGAAGAAAGAGGAGTTGAAAAGTTCCCACCAAGCGCATATAGGATGTGTTTGTACTTCTCTTTATGAACTTCAAATCACTTGCTTTGTCCTCATGGAAACTGAGAAGCTTGTTTTATCTTTCCAATCCTGCCTTCCAACATGATGTAGCAAAACCTAGAATTTAGGAATAAAAAAGGTTTGGATAGGAATCCCATTTGTTAAGATAGCACTGAGGAATGTAGGTCTAGAATTATCGGGTGTTTCTGGTTAGAAGGAAGTTTCGTTTATTTAACCTTGCTGTGAATGTCAGCACACGCAGTCGCCAAATCAGTTAGCTTAGAACCTACAAGCTGAGTTCTCTGTAACAGGAGCACTGAGGGCTAGAAGGTTTAAAATAGATGTCATATGATACCAATTATAACTCTGAAATTTTGCAGCCCTGAGAACTCGTACGGAGTATAAGCCAAAATGGAGGATGGCCCTGTTTTCTATGGCTTTAAAAACATTTTTGTTACAATGTTTGCTACTTTTTTTTTCTTCAAGCTTTTAATTAAAGTTTTTTTGGCTCTCCTAACCCATTTCTATATCGTCAAAGGAAATAGAAAAGAAGCGGCTAGGATAGCAGAAGAAATCTATAGTGGGATTTCAGGTAAAAATACATGAATTTGTTCCCAATACTTTTTAAAAATCCTGGATAATTCACGTGAATAATATTTCTAGGAGGGCAATTTTATTTATACTTTGGCTTTGGGTAGTTTTAAAAAATTATTTAAAGTAGCAAATGGCGACTGTGCCAACTTGTGAAGGATTTTCAGCTTTTTGCAAGTTAGTAGTTCTCTTAGCAGTTATTTAAGAAGTAGATAAAGTAGTGGCTTTCTAAGAGCATTTTGAGAAATCTCATTTCTACTAACCGAAAAAATTACTTACGCGGGGTTAGTGTCTAATATTTTTAATCAAACTTTAACAATGCTTCCTAACAAGATTGAGAGTATCTTTGGAAAATAGAATGACCCATAAATTTGATTAAAAGCAGCATATGTGACTATATTTATCTTTGTGCTGTCATTTGCAATTTGAATCTATTAGCCACTTGTCACTGTCTGGAAGAACCCTTCACTAAACCCATTTATATGTGGCACTGTGCAAGGCTCTGCAAACAAAGGTTATTATAACAGGAAATGCCAACATCCAGGTCAAACTTTTAAAGTCTTGGCTTTGTAGAATTTAGTATCCGTTTCTTTCAAGAAACGATTTACCTTAATTGTAGTGAGATGCTACAAAAGCGATTGATAATCAGATATTCTTGTCAGTGCTGGGATTATCACTTAATAGAGGAGTATTTATTCATAAACAGTTCAGAATTTCCCTGTGTGTTTTTAACACTCTTGGGGTTCTAGGGTTACATCATTTTCTAGTGTCCATTTCAATTTGCATCCAGGATTCTCTTTCAAAATAGACTCATGCTATGTGATTCGAATACACTAGACGACTTTGAAGACTCTAGACAACAGCAGTCTTATCCAAGGAAATAAGGCCTCCACAAACGAAGCAGCAGAATGCTTCAATTAACTGGGGAAAACGAGAAGAACCTTGAAGTTTCAGGAAGTGTCAGAAGGCCCGGAGTGTGGAAAGAGGTTTCCTTTGGGGACTACATTTGTCACACATTTCAGGGAGGTATGTTGCTTAGACTGGCTAAAAAACAAAAGAAAGCTTCCTCTAGTTTCAAGTTAAGCATGATCTGAAAAGCTGTTTTCTAATTTAACTTGTATATCTGGGCATGGGCTTTTTAAATGTCTCAGTAACCCAGTTGTGATGTTTGCATGGATACCTCATTCTCATGGTTCGTATTAGGTAAAGTCCAACAAAGTCAATGTTGGCAAGAGTGTTAAAAATGTTTTCTGGTGCTCATGTGCACTATTTTTGTCTTCGTGGACCTTAATTAAGTACACTCTTAGAAAGGTTTTATAGTAGTCAAAACCCATGTAAGCATGGTTTAAGTCTGATTAAAGCCACAATACAGATATTTTAAATAGAGCTCATTCATTCTTTAGCTCAAATATCTTTATTTGTTCAAGCTCCTAGGATAATGTCCATTTAATTTGTATAGTGTTATAGAGCAAAAAATGTATTTTTTGATGATCATTAACAAGAGGCAGTGGGGAGGACGGTGCATGTTAATTTCTCAGTTGAATTTCCTTCCTATAAATGTGCATATGTGCGTGTGGATGGGTGTGTGTGTATAGATACACGAGTATATCCAGATTTGGTAAATAAGGCTTTCTGTGCTCATGTATGAAGTAACGTGCTAGAAACAGTGGTTTTTACATAATTCTAACAGCGTGTTTTCTTTCGACACCATCAGCAGTCAGATACTCTACACTTAAAGCTAGACGTATTAAAAATCAAGAACAAAATTTTGCACAAGCGTTCAACTCAAACCAGAAGTCACCTTTCCTGTTCATTGGGCAAACAAATGTTTGTTGGGAAAATATGTGACATTTAATCAGTAAGTTAGCTTACCTGGCTTAAAAAAGTCTCAGCCCACGGTTAAATTTCTTGATTCCAATAGCATATTATGTGCCTATAAACTATCATTAGCACTGTCAGAAGAACAAGAGGAGGGCAGTAAAGAACTCAGCCGGGACAGAGCTCAGCCTGTCATAGGTCTTGGCACTTTTTCTTTTGGAAGCGGCACCTATGATCTTATCCCTCATTAGTTTTTTTTTTTTTTTTGACTGTAAAATCTTTCTGGAATACATCATTCACTATGTCGTTATGGTTTAAATTATTCCATTTGTAGATAACTAATCAGAATTGAGTTAAGCTATTGTTGGCTCGTTGATTTTTTTTTTTCAGGCCGCTTTGTGTGTAGTTTGTCAATAATACACATGTATGTTTTTAAGTTTGAAACAGTGTCATTGGCCCTTGGCATTACATTTAGAGCACCAGACGGATCACTGGATCCCGCCTTCGGCCCATAGATTTTTCTGCAGGTACTATCTTTCTCCCAAGAGATAATAGTGTATGATTTTTCAACCTTTGCTGATTTGGCCAGAATTGAAGCTGTATTTAGTATAGTGGTTTAGTCATCAAATTTGATAAAACTATAGATATAGGTTGATGATCTGTTTTCACAGTCCTTGGGCCAGATGTATTTCAGGATTCAGGAGTTTTAGGGGATACCAGGAAGATTACACAGAGTGTATACTGTATATTTCATAGCACTCCCAGCAGAGCCTAGTGCTGGCTCCCATAATCAAATATTTTGCTGTTTCCATAGTGAACATATAAATATTCACACTAAGTGAAAATACAAAATGCAAATAGTAAATTGCTTAACCTGAGTCCTGGCCATGTTTTGCTGTCAAAGTAGTTTGCATCAACCTTAGGGAAAAGCTTGGTTTTCAGAACTTGGGGAATGTTATAATGGCAGATATGAGATTGTGGAGCTATTGGACCCTCCCCCAAAAGGGGCGGTGGGCGGTAGGGGGAACTCTTTTAAGCTAAGTCTAGAAGATTGATTCTATTCTGTTACACTTAAAATCGGTTGTCTTTTTTGTTCTGAAT
This sequence comes from Rousettus aegyptiacus, assembly GCF_014176215.1. NCBI lineage: Eukaryota > Metazoa > Chordata > Mammalia > Chiroptera > Pteropodidae > Rousettus > Rousettus aegyptiacus. Next base: position 4,054,291 of record NW_023416312.1, on the reverse strand, counting down.
CCAAAGGACTGACCTGTCCTTGACTCATTATTCTAACTCCTTTTTCCTATCCTTCCCATTAGGACAGATGCCCACTCACTGTGGTTTATCTCTTGACTGGGCCTGAGTGTTCTAGAGGGCATTCATTTTAACTCAGTTTTACTATAATATTTAAGAGATATCAGGAAATGTTATGTGTTTTTTAAAGTTACCTTTGTTACTTAAAATATCATTAATTCTGCTAGGTCCTTGCCTGTCTATATTTTGGTTCAAAATGGAAATTCCTTTAGAATTTTCTTTTCTTTGATAAATGTTGCAGGAGAAGATATTGCTTCATACGATTTTGGAACTTGACTAAAGAGAATAAAGATTGTTCCATGTGCACTAGAGATTATAACCAGTTAGTTGGCTTTTTAAAAATAAACCAGTAATCTTAAATACTTATCGGAATTAGAAAGGGTAAACATTGCAAAAAAAATTTTTTTTAATTACAATTTTTTTTTTATCTTGAACACTTGAAACTCAGACAACTGAATTCCATCCGAACCAATTTTGTTATTGAAATCTATCTTTCGAAGTCGTCATGAAATTGTTATTCAGAGAGTGAGAAGTAGAGAGATAAATCATACTCTGAGAAGAAGTCAAAGGCAAGAATGAAAAAGTACTTGAACATTTTCCATACACCTCGTCAGGAACAAGTAAACATATTTGTAAACTATCTTTATAACGTGCTTACAGCCCTGTGACACAGGCCGTCTGCCAAATAACTAAAAATAGACTGCCTTAGAAGAGAGTGACTGATTCCTACTTACGCATTCATTTATTTGGAGAGGTTGGTTGCTTGTTTCCTGAAAGGAATGGAAAAACTCTCTAGCTGCCAAATAACTTTTATCGCTTATTTCTCACCATTAGCTCCAATTTGCAAAACAAGAATAAGGGTGAGAGGAGAGTTCGCATTGGGAATAAGAGTAGGAAAACGCGAGAGCGCACCTTGGCAGGGTTTTCTGGAAAAGGGTTTTGTGGGAAAAGTCTTCGAGGTCCTTCGGAGCAAGTGCTAGAAAACAATGTGTCTAGAAAGGTGACTTCCTCGAGAGTGGTTTCTTTCCAGTTGGGAAGCAGAACTGATTTCTACATTTAGTGTGACATGAGAGATTTATTTTACATTTTCTATAGACAGAAGGTGGATGTAGCAAAGCTCTCCAGACCAGGAAATCTGCCACGAGAACAGGCAGAATTTAAATACTAGTAGCTCTTAGAACCAGAACAGAGTGTGTTCCGGTCTCAAACCTTGGATTTCTGTCCTATTTCTGCCACTTACTAGAAGTGAGATGTCTTCATATGCGGCAAGGGGGTTGTCGTGCATTTGTGCATTTGGGGGTATTCTGATTCCTGAAGGGAGGCTCTTCCCTTCCCCCCACTCTTGAAAGCCGAGGGATGGGGCTGGGGGAGAAACGCAAATTCAGATAAGGGGCGCCTGAAAGGAGGGGAGCCTGGTATTTCACTCTCAAATTAGAAGTCTGCTTAGGCATCTTGCCGAAATGCCCCCTGAACTACTCAGATAGAAAAGAGAATTGGAAAGCAGTGGTGTGGCGAGGAGCCCCGGGTAACCCTCCATCCCCCGCTTTCTTGATGAAATGGAAGATGGCTCCGCAGGCTTCCCGTGACCTCAGAAGCATAGTGTGGGAGCAGGGGGCATCAAAGGATGCTGCACTGATGGGAGACACGAGGAGAGGTGGTCAAATGCCAGTGCGCAGGAAAGGGCCGGGGGAGTGACCCTGGTGTGAAGGGCAAAGCCGCTGGCCAGGAGTGAGACCAGCTGCTGAGGCCAAGTGAGCAGGACCGGCCTCCTCTCCCAGTTAACTGGGGAGACATCTTCCCTGTCCTTGCTTCTCCCCACTCCCAAGGCACCAGAGGAGCTTGCACCCAGCAGAGGGAAGTGGGGACGTGTGTGAGAACACGTCATACTGCCACCTCCAGCACTCAGGTGGCACAGAGGGCCATACTCCGCCCTGGGAGTGGAGATTAAAGCTTTAAAGTGGATTGTATTGAAGTCTGGTGTAAATACAGACGAGTGCACAAACCCTGAGCAAACAGCTGAATGAATTCTCACAAAGTGGACACACGTAGCTGCCAGGTCCCAAGGCCAAGAAACTGCATATTACCAGCACGGCCCCCACCAGGCCCTCTCGTAGCCCCTGCCCCTCCTTGGGGTACGTTGGACTCCTAATACCCAAGGTGAGTTTGGCCCTTTTATGAACTTTATAGAAAGGAATCACACAGCACACGCTCTTTCGTGCCTGGCTTCCTTCACTCTCTGTTAGGTGTGTGAGATCTCTCCAGGTTGTGTGTATGGAGTAGGTCTCATGGGACGGATGAGCAAAAGCAAGGTACTAGAAATAAGATGAAGATGTGGTGAAGGTTCCTGCTTCTCAGAAGGAAAAGGGGACCCACTTGGAGAAAAGTTTGAGAAATAGCAAAGCCGTTTCATGTTGATATTCTAAATTAATAATAGCAAGTTTACCACGTCCATCTTGTTTTTATTTTTGAATCACATAGTTATAGTACCTTCAGGTGATTTGGGTTGTCTGGCTATTGTTAGAACAAAAGAATAACAAAGCCATGGCTGTGGGTTTGCTTCTGACACTGGTCAGGATGCTGAGCTGCCATCCGTGGGTGAAGACTACCCTTAAGACCCCGGTGCCTGTGTCCATTTCCAAGAGCAATTAGGCAGGGGATCACCGTGTCCGATGCACACTTCACCCTGAATGAGATGGAGAGGTATTAGAAAAAACCCAAAGCTGACTACTCATTACATGCAGACGTTATCTCATTATTCTCAGTTTTTGCAAATAATAAATGTCCAAGAGATTTAAAAATACCCCACTCCTCAACTTGTAACTGACTCAGGAACAAGTGGAGATACAAGCACAGTGTACTTTAATCTTAAAGTTTTTATCTGTTTTGTTCTTATAAAGGCATTACACATTCACATCAGGAGTATGAAAACACTAGTGATTTATTTGATTTATACATATAAATGATACACTTTTAAAAAAAATCTTGAAGCTCATTTCAAAATAACAGAGAAGTTACAAGAGTAGTATAAGAATTCCCACTTCTCTTTGCTCAGAAACCCCCATTACGTTTCCTCAACTGTCGTAATAATGTCCTTGACGGCAAAAGGATCTAATCAAGGTACACATGTTTCCTTTAGATGTCGTGTCCCATCAGCCTCCTGCAGTCTGGAACAGTTCCCCAGTCCCTCCGAACTGGTTACGGGCCAATTATTTTGTAGAACGTCCCTCAGCTTGAGTTGGTTTGCAATGTCCTCACGATTAGATTTGGGTTACGCATTTTAAGCAGGGCTATCACAGAAGCGATGGCGTGTTCTTTCCATTGCATTCCCACGGATTGTACATGATGTCGCTCAGTGCATTCCATCGGGTGGCACTCTGCCAGTTTGTTTCCATCTCTTCTGATGTTAATTAACTTTGATCTCCTGGGTAAGGTGTTATCTATAATTTTGTTCCACTGTAAAATTACCCCTGTTCCCTTTATGACCATATATTTCGTGGGGAGATAATTTGAGGCAGATTGTATTACTCTACATTTCTAAGTTGAAGTTCTACTCTAAGAAAGAGCTTTCTCTTCTCCTAATTTATTTAATAGATTCATTTATATCAGCTGAGGACTTAACAGGCTCCTATTTTATTCAATAGGAATTACATTATTATTTAATCTATCATTATTTATTTGGATGCTCAAATCGTCCCATATTTGACCAGTGGAAGCCCCTTCGAGCCAGATTCCATGTCTTTCTGACGTTTTCCATCATTCATTAAGCACTTCCTTATTCTCTGGCAAGATGTTTGAGGCCCACCCTATATTTTTCCTGGCCCCACCCTGGAATCAGCCATTTCTCCAAGGAGCCGTGGTTTAGGTGTGAGTGCACAGCGTGTATAAAAAATCACATTTCATACCTCTTGCTCCAATTTCAATCCAAGCCTATAGAGTTCATTCTAGCTTCCCCGCTTTTCAAAACCCAAAGCGCTAGAGAAGATAAAAAAAAAAATGAGTTTCATTGTAAGAAGAGGGCTTACTAAAACGTTTATAGCCCGTGTTCTCATCAATTGGAAAAGTTCACTCTCTCCTTGAGGCCTCGAGCTATTTCAAAACCACATAATTCCATCCTTGGTGGGATCGTTTTTGCAAAGGTTGCACATATGGGGAAACCTGGATTCTTAACATCATCAGGACCAGCTGGAGGTTGGTAAGACAGGCCCTTTGTGTTAAGTATAAATTGTGTTACATGCTAGTCAAAGTAGGAAGACCTCAGTTATAATTTGAAGAATGCACAAACTTTGCAAACCGTAGTAGGTTTTCCTCCAAAGCGGCTGACTACTCTTAATAGAGCATTACTCCTCACGTGCCCATTTCAGCTGGTTAGTCCTGTTTGCCCACAGGCAATCACGGGAAAAATATGTTCCTGAGGCAGCTCTGAGTCTGTTCCCTGGAGCGCTGCCTTACCGTGTGTACTTACTAGGTAATTATCTCGAGCACCTGTCATCGTGGATGCATTTTTATCAGCCTGCTTAGAGACCGAAGCGCTTGCTAAATACTAGATTACTATTCACTCATTTTACAGATCGGGAAATCGAGGTTCAAATAATTTTAGCAACTTGACCATTTGGGCAGAGAAAGTGGTCAAGGTAGAACTTGAGCCCAGGCAGTGTGGCTCCCTTGGCCCCATGTTTAGCAATCACACTCAACCCTCCCCAACAAAGCTGTTTAGAGATAAACTTTTGGAGGATTAGATCATCTGAAAAAATGACATCCTGCATTAAGATAATAGATATATTTCATCACCAAAATGAAAGACAATTACCTAGGGAATTTAGAACACAACCATTTTCCCTTACCCGCTCGAATCTCATTCAGGCTGCATAGGATGTTGAGTCTTTAAGGTCGGGGCGAGCGTGAGAGGCGCGGGAAAGATGCAAGTGGGGAAGCTCATTGTCCAACTTCGCCCTTTATTTTGCTTTATTCAGACCTATTGATTCAAACACTGGGCAATATTTATATGAACTACATCCATTGCTTGTTAAAACTGCCTCCAAGAGCCAGAGATGATCTGTGCCTTCTCTTTGCACCCACCACCAAACTAATGGACTGTACACTCAGTGGCCTGTCAGCCTGAAAGTGTTCGACAAGAGAGCCCGATGCTTGGTACAAACTTCCTTCCTCTTTCTCCAAACATCCTCTCACAGTAGGCGGGCCATATGACCAAGCGGCAGGAAGAAGACTCTAGACCTTGACTTTCAACTTGATTTGTGTTTCAGATTGCTGGGCTGATCGATCCCCGCTTCATGAGGCTGCAGCCCAGGGGCGCTTACTGGCCCTTAAAACTTTAATTGCACAGGTAAGTAAACTGAAGACGTGATCCTTTGTGCTTATGAAATAATCAAGCATCATTCTTTATTAGCTTCGCCTGTAGCAGAGGTCTCGCTCGCTGGGTCCCAGCATGGCCATTCGAGGTGTATGTACTCTCTTGCAACTCACCATTTGTTTCTCCTGCCTCTCCTTTCTTGGGAAACTGGCTCATTTTCTGCACAGTTTTATCCTCCCCCTTCTGGGGCTTCCTTTACCTCATAGTTTCCCTGTGAGTGTGATGGAGAATGCCCTCAAATTAATGTTGCACTAACTCACCTTATACTCTCCCAGTGTTTCTTAGTAACAGCAGCTCCGAAGCTTCATTAGTCAGCTATTGCTGTGTAACAAATTACCTCAAAACATACTGGCTGAAAACAACAAACACTTGGATTCTTATAGTTTCCCCGGGCCAAGGAACGGCTTAGCTGGGTGAGTCTGGCTCCGAGTCTCCCACAAGCTGTGAAGTATCAGCCAGGGCAGTAGTCATCTCATACCTCAACTAGGGGAGGATCTGCTTTTAGCCTCACTCATGTGATCGTTTGTCAGCTTCAACTCCTTGACAAATGGGTCTCTAATAGGGCTGCACCTGCATCACTAGGTGACAGCTGGCGTCCCCTAGAGAGAGAGCGCATGAGAGAATGCCTAAGAAGGAAGTCTTAGTATAGCCTAATCTTCAAAGTGACAGCTCATCACTTCTGCCATATTCTGTTCATTAGGTGTGTGTCAAAAATCCAGCCCACACAAGAAGAGAGGATAATACAAGTGAGCCAATACTAGGACTCAGGGATCACTGGGAGCTGTCTTAAGGGCTGCCTACCCCAGTGATCTTACTATTTCAAGAACAAACATTCAAATAGGATGACAGATGAGTAAATCTTACTCCTTTGGGAAGGCTTATTAAGCTCTTAATTATCAAGGCTACTTTATTTTTATTTATGACTGTATCCCTAGCATTTTGAATAAAGAATAGTCGCCTAGAAAATATTTGTGACATGAATGAAAGTGCACATGCTCCATTTACTTTGTTTTAGAGTCGGTGTGTGTACAGAGCTGGTGAGTCATTATCTGTTTTCCACATCCCAGCTACCACCAAACCTGGCCTCCTTACCCTTTTGAATTTAAACAGCTGAGCACACTGCTCTTTATTTTTGTATGTGTGCCTTTCCCCGCCACCCCCCCACCCCGCCTTGTGAGTTGTGTTAGTACTCAAGAAAGTACAAGCAAAAAGAAAACAGTACTGCCAGTAATGATCAAATAGGTTTTGTACTTGATTTTATCACTTGCTTATTTATTTTAAGCATTTAACATTTTATCTGCTTTGATTATTTTATTATGTAATATATTCACGTAGTTCAAAAATTGTAATGATATGAAAAGGTACACACTGAAAAGTCTTGCATCTAACTCCTCCCTCAATACTTTTATTAGGAGTTTTAATAAACTTAATTTTGAAATGACTTTAAAGAAGCATTGCAAAGATAATACAGATCCTTCATACCCTTCACCCAACTTCTCCTAGTGTTAATATCTTACATAACCGCGGCACTTTAATCAAAAATAAGCTATTAAGGGATTAAGAAATACATAATAGTCTCGGGGCTGTGAAGTACAGCATGGGAAATGTAGTCAATAGTTTTGTAATAACCATATGGTGCCAGGTGGGACTAGACTTATTAGGAGATCGCTTCAGAAATTATATAAATGTCTCACCACTATGCTGTACGCTGGAAACTAATAAAGAATAACACTGAATGTCAGCTGTAATTGAAAAATAAAATTAAGAAATTAACACTGATACAATGCCATTAACTAAACTACAGACTAAGGGGATTACTTCACTTTTCCTATTAGTGTCTATTTTCGCGTCCAGTCCTGGATTCCACATTGCGTTGAGCATGTCTTTAGTTTGAACTCTGCTTCGTAAGGACGTTGGTTTTTTTTAGGGCGCTTACATGTGTGAGGAGCATCCCTCGTGGAGAAGTTTAGTTTTTCCTTAGTACACCCCCACTTCTTTGCCTGTACACACTAGTGGAAATGTGTTATTCTCTTTTATTTTTTACTTTGTTTCACATTAAGATGGTGTGCAGAGTAAAACTTTAAGCTGAGGACCAAGAGCTCCTGGTTTTCACGCTGGCTGTCACGTACAGCTGGCTGGGTGGGGGGAGGGTGTCTCAAGTCTTACGAATAATTTGAACTTTCTGCTTCTTCATTTTCTCACGCACAGAGGAGGGGATTCAGATGTTCCTTCGGGACTGTCCAGCATTACATTTCCGTAGTTCCAGGGATTCTCAAAGTTTGCGCTGATCAGGATTTTTTTCTAGCACATGGCTGCCACCTTGTGGACTAGTCCCTTTTTCTTTTCTTGATAAGGAATCCTGTATGGGAAAAGGGAAAGATTTTTTTCTAATTGTATTAGATACCCAACTTGAATATATAACACAGCTCTGTAGTAATGACATCATATTCTGGACATAAAAATTGACAGAATTTAGGAGGCGCACAGAGGTTCTACGATGAAGGGACAGGCAGTAGTGGCAAGTGACAGGCAGCACCACAAAGGCCTGGCAGGAGACAGTGGGTACTTAGGTTGGGGTTTGGGGTCAGACACTAGTTTGGCAGGGAATCAAAAACAACTCAGCTGCGAGCGATTAACTGGGGACCTAATTCCTTTCGCAGATAGAAAGCGGGAATCGTGGCGGGATATGGTCAGGGCCAGGCTGTTAAAATCAGGGCGCGAAGTCAGAGTTGGTCAGCAGCTGGGCTGACCCTATCCTCTGTCACCTGGACTCCAGGATGAGGAAGGTGGAGCACGGCTGTATGGGGAAGGGGAGTGCGCTAAGGCTATGCTGAGCCACTGGGACCTGGGTACAGAGATGGGGTTAGGAGAAGCCCCTGGCCCCAGACCCTGGTGGCTGCAGAGACCTCTGCATGCAGTGGCTACAAGTGCACGTGGATCCTGGGTGCGCTACCTACTTTATTTCCTACGCTTAAAGCCTCGGGCTAACCCTTTTCTTCCCAATCTGATTATAGTACTTTTTCTTATGATTTCCTTAATAACATTTTCTTTTCTCTAGCTTATTGCATTATAAGAATATAGCATATATAATAATAGAACATACAAAATATGTTCATTGACTTTTTATGTTATCAGTCAACAGTAGGCTGTTAGTAAAGTTTTCGGGGAGTTAAAAGTTACACTCAGATTTTTGACTGTGCAGGGGGATCGAAGTCCCTAACCCTGCATTGTTCAAAGGTCAGCTGTACTTTTTTTTTTTTTTTTTTGCCTTCCCAGCTTGAAATTTTGTATATTTTAAGTCTTAGCTAAATACTACCTCATTTGCAAAGTTTTCTCTTTATTCCGCGAGCCAGATTCAAGGATGCCCCGTGCTCCCGATTGCGATCTGAACTTGCCTCCAGTATAGCAATATATTCTTGCTGCCTTTCCCCCCATTTTTTTTTCTCCATTAGGCTCTTGGAGGAGAGACATCCATATCATAAGCTGCGAAGACCCAGGTACTAGAACATTGCCTGGCCCAGAATGGCAAATAAGCATTTGATGAATGAATAAATTCAAGGCTCCCACACCATATTTTGACTCCCCTGGTCATGGGCTCTACTCTGTACGATGCCCACAGGCCGATTGAAACGTGTATGAAAACGTTGTTTTCGTTGCTATTGCTGATGCAGCCTTTAACTCACTTCTCTCCAAATTGTAGGGTGTCAATGTGAACCTTGTGACAATTAACCGGGTCTCTTCTCTCCATGAGGCGTGCCTGGGAGGTCACGTAGCCTGCGCTAAAGCCTTATTGGAAAATGGCGCTCGCGTGAGTACCACCCTCCTCCCCGCAGGTCTGTCTGCACAAGTGCAACTGCCACCATCTAAAGAGATGTGACCTTTCAGACTGCTTACCCGCTGCGGGTACACAGGTCTGCCCTCATCTGTGACCACATTCCTGCATGGTCAGGAAGACACTGCTGCGTGCTCTTCTCTTAAGCCTCTATGCCCATGTGTGAACCTGCAGATGACATAATTCACAGAAGTCTTTCAAAATCGTGATGCTAACTTTTAAAAAATCAGTTGAACTGAAGTAATTTGAAAAATGATCTTGGAACAGTTCTCGTAATACCTTAAAACACATTTGAGAAGAATAACAACAAAAAACCCACTCTTAATTCAAAACCCTAAACCAACAACTCTTTTTACTGAGCAAAATTATTAAACTAAACGAGATTTTAATAAATAATACATTGGAAGAAACTACAAAATTAACTTTATCTTATTTTTAAATTCTCTTTTTTTCTTCTCAAGGAGTGACTGAGGTGCTGTATGTAATCAGATACCAGAATAGGATTATAAAGTTTAAACTTTTGAAAATGCCAGTGACATTTATTTAGTGAGTTACCGAATAGTTTTGTTGCTAATTTTGTTTTTACACTCAGTCCTTGCATGGTTTCATCAGCTGCAATGTTTTTTAAGTGCTTAATGAAGATTTTTTTTTTTTTTTTTTGCATTTTATACGGAAGTTGCGTTTCTACATGTAGAACTGACGGTCAAAGCCTTCTGTGGGCAAAGTGACTTTCTTGATGCCGTAGTGGTCGTGTATTTTCATAGTGACTTCTTTAAGTTACCACTTAGCTCACGTGTAGTGATGAGGGCCAGGTTGGGGGAAGGCCATTTCGTTTCAAACTAGCTGGCTGGAGTCACAAGGCAGACTCTGGGTGAGAAATATTTGACGTCGGGTCTCAGAAGAATATATTCTGATACAACTCTGGGAGTTTTTGTGGGTGACAAAGATAAGAGTAAGACACGGTCCTTTGTCTTTGGCAATCTTGTGAGGGAACAGTAAATACATATTATTTAACATTTAAATCAGAACGAGAGAAGGAACAAGAGAAAGTTGGTCTATCAGAAAATTCCTCAAAATTGACAGTCCCGCGGGTACCTCAGACTCACTGTATCTGAGACTGCGCTTATCATGTACTTTCTGGGGCCGGCTCCTCCTCTTGGATTCCCAGCCTCAGAGACCAGGCGAAAAAGATCCCTGGTTTCCCAAGCTCCAAACCTGGATCATCCTTCTACTTCCATCTCATCTAATTAATCACAATGTCCTGCTAATTTTACTTCCTAAATGTTTCTCAAGTCTATGCTCTCTGGAGTCCTTTTCCTAAAATGATCCAAAGCATTTATCGTCGTATCAAAATTATCTCTTTTTGTATTTGTCTTCCTTGGTAAAATTCGGCCTATTCAACAAGAGGCAATTGTCTTGCTCACCTTTGTCGCCAAAACACTGGCATCTAATAGATGCTCAATAAATGTTTGCTGACCTGAACAGAGAGAGAAACTTATAGAAAATCAACTTAGAAGACCATCTGGACTGAGGAAGAGGATACTACTTAGCAAAAACAAATCAAACCACTTCTACCAAATATTTTTTAGGAAAAATGTAAATAGGTTAGAAGTCCCTACATGTAGAACTGACGGTCAAAGCTTTCTGTGGGCAAAGTGACTCTAGGGAGTATATACATTTATACACATTATTTCCTGTCCTTGTCTATCTTCGCCATCTTAGCATCCCATCTCTAACTTTCCAATTTAATGGGGCTATCCTGGCACTGTGGAGATATACTTCTTTTTATTTCTGAAACAAGGAAATTCAAGATCCTGATTATCACAAGCATATATCCTTAGTTGCCGAGGCAATCTGATTTGACAGCAAGCCCTCATCATCCTACATTTCCATCCCATCAGAGGCTCCGCCCCAGAATTCCTTGTTCCCCTGATGTTCTTTCTACTCTATTGCTAATACTCAGAGATGCTTCCCAGCGTGCTATTCCCAAATGCCTCCTACATCCTTAGAAGGTTGGAGACACCATGTCGATAGCAGTTTTCTTTGTGCCTTTGGTTTGGTCGTGGTCTCTTTGGGAGTCACTGCAGGCATATGTAATTTGGATAGATTCTAGTAAACCAGAAAAGGAAATCTGTAGCAAGAAAGACAGAATGTAGGAAATTGCCGAGGAGATTTTTTTGCAAGTACTGATTTTGGGACCTTAAGCTAGCTGGTTTCTCTAGTATTTTTGGTTTCTGTCATGTTTGTTCATGATTCAAAGAAAGAGTCAGTTCCATGCTAATGGAAACTGGAAATAATTGTTGTTGCAAATGCTTTTTGAATGTTTACTGGGCCCCAGGCAATGTTCTAAGTGTTTAATATATAGTAACTCACTTGATCTGCCCAATAACCTCACAAGGTACATTTTTTTATGCTCCTCATTTTACAAATAAGGAAATCAAGGCAAAGAAAGTTAGAAAGTTAGTAGCCCAACCAAGATTTCTGAACAAAAAGAGAGAGAGAGAGAGAGAGAAAGAGAGAGAGAGAGAGAGAGAGAGAGAACGCGTGCGAGTGAGCGCGCGAGTTGGCATTTGAATCCAAGCTAATGATTTCATAGGTCATGTTCTTAGCCATCATACAGGCCCACTCCTCAATGGTTAGGAGGTTCCTAAGAAGCTTTGGGATACTCATGAATACATTTTAAGAGTTTTGTACCTTTTTGCCCCATTTGAGATATTATTTATAAGTGAGAGTTGATAGGCTACTGCTAGCTAAGTAACATAATACTGTAATGATGTAGAGTTCTCTCGCTCATTCACCAGTACGGGAAATTTCTCCAGGCAATATACAGGAATACAACTTGGGGCTGGTGATGAAGAAATAGCAAATCCTCTAAGTCTCTGTGCCCATCATTAGGTCAATGGAGTGACGGTTCACGGAGCCACGCCCCTCTTCAATGCTTGCTGCAGTGGCAGTGCTGCATGTGTCAATGTGCTGCTGGAGTTTGGAGCCCAGGCGCAGCTCGAGGTGCACCTGGCTTCCCCCATCCACGAGGCAGTGAAGAGAGGTAAATGAGCCATCACATTACACACAAAACATTGGAGGACTCACGGCAATCTGCATGAAGCAGTGGTATAATGTCCACGGTGCAAGGATCCCCCAGATCTTCTTCACGGGTAGGCTATATGTGGCTTAGAAATCCCACAGCAGTAGCTTCAATTTGCCTAAATCTTCAGGAAATACCTCTGGGGCATGAAACAGCTCTTCTTACAACCTGGGAATGGTTTTCTGTCCCAGATGTCCCATTTCCTGGGTCCGGTCTCTCTGCAGGCCTGTCTTGAGGCTCTTTGCTGGTGTTTTGGTGGCAGCTGGTACAGTAGAGACTGCAGGGGTGACTTCCATGAGTCGTACCGTGTTTATGTCTCTGTCATGACTACAAGAGAATAGCTCGTCCCCTAAGCCCATAAAACATCAACCACTAACGTAAAGTAAATTATGAAAGTGTCTGAAAGCCAAGGCTGATAGTCTTTCTAATGAAAGATTAGATGTAACCGTCCGCAACAAGCAATATATTCGAGATGAGCTGACGACTTCAAGGTCATTAGTTATTGAAAAAAGTTTGCAAATTTAAAAAGCATAGCAATCGGAAACCTTGAAGTTGACTCTAGACTCCTGCGTTACTTTTGAAATGAGAAAAAAGTAAAATTAAAGAATTTTAAGATTGCATGCATAGATTAGACACGCACAAGAAGATGCTGTCGAAAGGCCAAGGCCATTTGTCACAAGTTACACTTAAAGAGCAACATTCCTGTGCTAGCCAGTGATGGAGTTGTTCGCTTATATTGAAATCAGAAATACAATGGAGAAGTTAGAACACTGTAGAACAGTGACCTTGCTGGTATAAGTGGAGACAAAAGTCTTTCTTTCAAAAGGCAATAGTTAAAGATTTGCTCCGGTTTATTAAACATGTCATTTGTTTTTTTTTTTTTTTTTTTGCAATTACAATAAATGTTACAGAAGACCCAAATCTCAATGTATCTATGGTTTTGATATCTTATACATGTTTAATAAACATTTATTAATTAGTAACAGATGTTGGCCATTTCCCAAAGTAAGTCCTTTAAATTGTGGAGAAATAGTCTACTTTGGAAATGACATAAAAGTCTTTTAAAATTTTTTATTATTTATTTGAAGTAAAAATTAATCTATTATTTGCATTTCATCCAAACATTTAAAAATAGGTAAATATTGGGAATGGTTTGAATTACTTGAGTAATTCTGTAGTGCTTAGCTGGTTATATAAGGAGTGTTTGGTATCTATGTGCCTACAAAATATATATGTTTATCATAAACACATGGATTCATGTGTGTCTACATATTATTTTTCTGTATTATAAAAGCATGTTAGGGATCAATGTCAACAGAATGGAAGGATGAATAGCAAATTCATTATTTTAGGTATTGTTACAATAATGCTAATCATATGACTTTTATATATTCATTTTTTAACTTCCTGAGAATATTTAAATTTAACTCAAACTAAGTTCAGTTTCTTCTTTAACAAAAAAAAGATGGGAATTATTAGATACCCTGTATTTACCAGGAAGTTTTAGGTACTGATTAGATATTATTTCTAGATTCTTATAACTTTAAACTTCTATGAACAGGCTGGGTCAGTCTGAGTCAATACATTGATGTATTGATGCTATAATCCAGGGATAATACTTACTTATGTGAACAAATAGTTTGAATCCGTGGAATCCTTATTTGTACATTTTAATGCATATATATACTTAGAATTTGTGATAAATCAAGCAGGTTTGAGATGAAGTTTACTTCTATGTTATCTATAAAGAAAAGGGTGGTTAAGTTAATCAGCGATGATAAGATTTTTTTTTTTAAAGAAAATATTTAAATCTTCAAAGAGGACAAACCTATTACAAGTTCCCATTGATACCTCAGAAGCATTTGCTCCTGAATGAATCATTCATATGCTACAAATTAACCCAGTCTGTCAATTCATCAGGCAAACTCTCTAAGGAGAATACTCGTTAACACAGTTCTTGTTAGCCATTGAATTTGAAAGTATATTTAAATATATTCTATACTTGAGGTTTTTAATTAATTCTCATAGGTATCTTCCAGGTTAGCCAAAATAAGGAGGTTTTACTGAATGATGCTGCCATCCACCCAATTTTTCATGCATGGGTGAAGAAGAAGACGAGAGAGTTGTAATGGAGAGTGATCAGGGCTGAGCCTTGCATTTGAGCACTGGCTTTTCAGAGCAATAATACAACGAGACCTCTACCCCTCTGGGTCTTGTGGCCTCAATTTGTAACTGGTGCCTTCATCTTAGAGGATTTCAGCTGTGCTCCTTGGAGACCTTAGTTTAGTTGGAGGTACCTCAAAGGCTGCAGAGGAATTTAAGTGGGAGAAGCGTGGGCATGCTTCTCTTTCTAATGGTTCTTTTTGGAGCATTCTCAGATTTTCCCTCCCCCTTAAAAAATATTTTTTTCTGCTTACAAAATAATCTATGTTATTTCTGAAGCCCATTCCCGGTAAGCAACCCTATAATTCTGTGAATAGTCGGTATTTCCCTTACTTGAATGAGGTTATCTTGTATTTCACCAGGTCATAGAGAGTGCATGGAGATTCTGCTGGCAAATAACGTTAACATTGACCAAGAAGTACCTCAGCTCGGAACTCCCCTGTATGTGGCCTGCACCCACCAAAGGGTAGACTGTGTGAAGAAACTTCTAGAATTAGGTAACTTTCAGAAATCTTGTCATAAGAACCTATTAATCTTGTTGGTTTTCCATGGTTTCAAAGATGAAGTGCTTGTCAGGCCAAACAAAATTCTGACAGCATTTGATGTTTCAATGCGTAAAACAACTTCTCCAGAGAAACGCGTATCTGTATTTTTTAGGTCTGCTTCCTTTGATACTGGCTCCATTTACTTGGCATGGGGCTCCTTGGTGGTCTCAAGAGAGAGTAAGAGTCTTTCCCATAAGTCCTAGGGGAAAAAACAATTGTATTTCATTTGTTCTTTTTGAGTCACATGCTCATGTCTGAACCAATCATGGTGGCCAAGGGAATACAAGGCATTGATTGGCTTGGGCCTAGGTTTTGGCCTACACTGCAGTTGTTGGGCTTCACTGGGAATACATGAACTGGAAATCACAGGGATTGGTTGGTTCCACAGGGGCAATCTAAGTGTGGTTACCAGGAAGATGCTGGATAGTAAAAGCAACAGACATTTGCCATAGACTACTTTAGATTGATCCTGCTAAGTTATTTAGTAACAGTTTTTTTTTTTAAATCTAAAAGCATGTAAAGAAACAGAGTCCAGAGAAGAGTAAAAGGTCTTGAAACTATTATTTGTTTATAGATTCCCCAAAGTTAGCCACTGACATAAAGATAGAGATTGTAGTAAGAACATTTAAATAAGAAATTTTATCTCCAAGCTTTTTCTTGTCTTTTATCTGCCATCATATACTGCTCCCTAGAGTAATTCATAAATCATTTTTGTGAGCCCTGAACAATATAACTACTAAATTAACTTAATTTTATCCTTTGTCAAAAATCAAAATAGCTCTGCGTAAAAGAGGCTGCACATTTTTAATTTTTATGTCACAAAGTTCATATGGAAAAGCAAGTATTTAAAATTACTAAAAATCTTTTTATTTTCTCATCACGATATTTTGAAACAGTCTTGATAGACATTGCTGAGGTTCTCGGCTTATGTCACATTTTCGAAGATTTGTCAAGTACGTCCTGGCATTTAAGATGTCTTTATCTACAGGTACTATATTTTAGACTCATTGCGTTTCTACTTTTAACATTTAGTGTGGAATTGTGGTCATCTGCTTTGTTTAGGAGCCAGCGTTGACTGCGGGCAATGGCTGGACACCCCGCTCCACGCCGCAGCGAGGCAGTCCAGGGTGGAAGTCGTCCACCTGCTGATGGACTATGGGGCTAACCTGAAGTGCAGAAACGCTCAGGGCAAAACTGCACTTGATCTGGCGGCCCCAAAAAGCAGCGTGGAGCAGGCGCTCCTGCTCCGCGAAGGTAAGGAAGGCCTGGGTGCCCATTCTTCTTCCATAGGCACATCTGCTCTCTGTCCTTTCTGTCTCGTCGATAGACTTTCTTATCTTTTTCTTTTTCTCTTTTTAATTGGAGGTGGCAAGTCTTAGCATCACTGAGACGGGATTTTATATGTTGTATATAATCACTTATAACCCATGAACATGCACATACAACTGGTATGTCGCTTGGTATTTTCCATGACAAGTAAATAATCAGAGAAGTTCGTTTTCACCATGAAAGGTTGAACTGCCACATCTATCTTGACATAAGCACACAGTTGAGCAGACCAAAACTCTGCTTTGTAATAACTGGAGGCAATTCGGTGGAAATTAGAAATACTTGAGTTAGAGACGATAAGGCGGACTTCGAGTGTGTATTTCAGGAAGTAGACTAAATGGTCAGGTTGTTTGCGTGTTCTCCAAATGAGGGAGTAGACAGGCCTGCATTCCTCGTCGCCTCGCTCCCATTTCCACCACGAGCTACTACAACTACAGGTGCCGGAGGAGGAAAGGCGGGCCTCGAAAATGCTCTGGATTCCAAATTCAAAGGCGAACCATGCTATGACCGTACAGAGAGAGAATATTATCAGAACCTATTTTGATTATTTATATGTGCAGGAGCATATTAACGATAATAGTCATTATTCATCTTTACACGTGTCAGGCGCTGAGCTAAATTTGAGCTTAATCTCCCTGAATTCTTAACACTTTAAAGCAGCAAGAACTTCACAGTAACCGGTGCTGTCCCAGCTGCAAATGGGAAGGAGAAGCATAAAGAGATTGGCTCGCAGAAAGTCCCACGGCTGCCGAGAAGCAGAAGCAGAGTTCTAACCAAGCAGTCTGGCCCCAGAACGTGCACTCTTAATGCTACGATGGCCCAATCTCGAATCTTCTGAAACCATTTCTAGTCGGGAAGGGGTTATTTTTTTTTTCACTCGCCAGTTCCAATTTGTGAAACCACTCCCACATCTTATATACTTTCCAAGTGGAATGCTCATTTCAGTAGTTTTAGGAATACTCTCTAAGTCCCTGCTTCTTCAGCTTTAATGAATATGGAAATACCAGGAGAGCTCATTAAAATGCAGATTCTGATTCAGCAGGTGTTGGGGGTGGGGTGGGGCTAGACTCTGCATGTCCACCAGGTTCCCAGGGGTGCTAATGCTGCTGGTCTGAGGCCACACTTTGAGTCCCACTGCTCTAGATTATTTCCAATAGTCCATGTCATTCATGATCGTTCTTTTATTTGAACGTCCACTTCAAGACTTAGGGTCTTCCTTATCACTCCCATTTGGAAACACCAGGTACTTTCCAACTATTAGCTGAGAGTATGATTTATAGCAGTTGTTACCTTTCCTCTTTTCCCATCAAAAATGTTTTCAGATCCAGGATTTGTATTTTTTCTCTTTTTTTAATTAAAAATTATCAAGGCAACACTGATTAATAAAATCAAATAAGTTTTAAGTGTACAATTCAACAGTACATCATATATATATATTGTATGTTCACCTCCAAAAGTTAGATTTCCTTCCGTCACCTAATATTTGACCCCTATGTACCTCCCTCCTCCCCCACTTGCCTGTGGTAACCAGTAATCCACTGTCCCTGTCCATGTGTCTCTGTATGTTTGTCATGTTCATTTGTTGATTTCTGTTTTATAGCCCACATATGAGTGAAATTGTATGGTTTTCAACTTTTTTTTATAAGTAACTTCCTTTGTCTTCTATCTTCATAAATAGAGCCACTTGCTCTAGTAGGATGAATACCAGCGACTTCAGAGTTCGCTCTGGTGTCTGAACTTGTCTAGGCAAACTGGACAGTTGCTCTGCATTCCTGTTCTCCAGAGGAGCTTTAGTTGGGTGACGGGTAGAGATACTTTTCATTCCTGCTTCCTAAGATTTTAACTAAGGGTGGTTGTTCCTGCAGGTAGCTTTCTATCACATGGATGCCCCTTGGCCATATCAATGCAAATGTTATCTGGCTCTTTGCAGATACAGTCCGCCATTTCTCATGGGGTACAAGATGCTGGTACAGTAGGATTTTCTCAAATGGAAAACTTCGTATAGTCCAGTAATTATATAGATCTACTTGAAGAGATATGTACTGATCTCTGATAGATCAGGTTAAGAAATAGTAGGACCTTATAAATGCCCCTGTGTAATTAGTATTCCAGCCCAAAGCTCATTTATCCTACTCAACCATATTTTGGACTCTCGTTAGTTTACTTTCCTGCAGGACTTAAAGCCACTCAAAGCCATGGGCATGATGACTTCAGGAGACTCCATGAGATGGAGGCTCAGGGTATAATGGTATCTAAGTGAGCTGGGGCCTTTCTCCAGATCCTCTGTTGAGCTGGGATCCTGGAGAGAACAGAGGGCCCTCTGAGTGTGAGTTGGCACCTGGGCAGCTAGAGCCAGGCAGGCCAGGAAGACCCTGAAGCCAGAGGGCCAGGCCCCTGGCACATTTCCTGACACTACCTCCATGACCACATAGGCCAGCTACCTGCTGACGCTCTCTTAGCAATTGTCCCGTGCTCAGCAGCAATGTCTTGAGGTCCTGAATGTTCAGTGCTTCCGTTCGCTTTTTCTCCTCAGTCAGTATATCAATGCCATTGGTACACGTGGTACATTAATGAAGTGTATTCCCTTTAGACCCCATACTTCATTCCTAACTCGCCTCTCGTTAGCCTCATTCTTCAGTATCAGTACTACAACACCATTGGAGGCTCCACTTAAAGAAACATGTGCCCATCCAAGGGACAAACTGGGATCCCTATATTTACGGAGTGTCTGCTACCTCATTCTCTAATTCCTACACAGATCTCGCTTCTCTTACGCTTTTTAGAAAGTTTCAGCCTCTCCTTTACCCCACCCCCCGCCCCACTATTATGAGGCTCACACCATTTTAATTCCTTCCTCAGGCCCACCTGCTCTTTCCCAGCTCTGTCGCCTGTGTGTCCGGAAGTGCTTGGGTCGAGCATGTCATCAAACTCTCCACAAGCTGCATCTGCCGGAGCCACTGCAACGATTCCTCCTCTACCGGTAGTCCCAGCTGTCCATGGGAAGGTCTTGGAGATAATCGGGTTGTTGCCTGCTATACCCAGGGTACCTACTGTAGACACTCAACAGCTAGATTCGCGCTATCTCCAAATGAGCTAAGCCAGTTAGAATCAATTCCTGATGAATCAGAACACTTGAGGAATTGGAAACTCCTGGTTTGTTTAATGTTCTCATTAAGCAAAAACCTTTTCGTTTTTAGCTCTTACTGTTAAGAAACTTTAACAGACTGTTAGTGGAGTGAAAATAAGTTATTTTTGAAGACATAATCTTCAATTATCGAAGGGTCAACATTCTGAATATCGTGCAGACACGTGTAAATGAATAAGATTATGGTAAATCTCAGTATTCCAAGATGCGTTCCTGATTTAGTTCCTCCCTCCTCCCCCTTTCTTTCCTTCTATGAATAAATCTCTGCTGTAATTTTGATTTCCTTGCCTTTTTCTATATATAAAAATGCTAAATGCTTTAAAAACATCAGAGTTGAGACTTCCAGTTACTGAGGACCTGGTTGAGAAGAGAGATGTTGGAAGAGATTAGCTCACCTGGAGGTTGGGGTCTATTGCTCTTCCTTTTTGATATTAGATGCTGTTCTTTGAAGTACATCGAGCAACACTGCACACTCCCACTATCTGAACCCACAGGCACAGTGTGATGCATGTTGCAAGGCAAGCATCCACCAGCTTATTTTCAAAGTCAAGAGTCCCAGGGATTTTGAAATAATTACATGTTGATGCTGGTCCCCAAGATGAGCTCAATGCTAGGTCAATATTATTTCTATGAGTGGGGGCCCCAAATAATCACAAAGGTATACTCTAATAAACAGCCTTCCTCTGCTTTTTTCTCTTCCCCTACCTCTCCTTTTATTTCTTCCCAACCTCCTCTCCTTCTGCCCCTCTCCTCCTCTTCCTCCTCTTTTTTGTAAATTTAGAATATGAAAATTAGATAGACTTTTAATTATTGTAAGTATTCCTGTCATGGTTCAGTGACTATAGTAACATAAGCTTCTAAAAAGAAAATTTTCTCTCAGATTATCTCCTGACTTGTTCCAAACATGTATTTTTTTTTTCTCCAATTTTCCAAACCTTTGACTCTCAACTGGGGACAATTTTGCCCGGCCACCACTACCTTCAGGCCCATTTGGCAAAGTCTGGAGACTTCTTAGTTTGCAACAACTGGGAGGAGGGATGCTACTGACATCTAGTGGATGGAGGTCAGAGGTGCAGCTGATCATCCTACGAGGCACAGGACAGTTCCCCACAGTAAAAAATGATCACTTCCAAAATGTCAATAGTGCTGATGTTGAGAAACACTGCTCTAAACCTGTGTTATTCAATAAAGAAGCCACTAGCCACATGTAGCTATTGAGCAGTTGAAATGTAGCTAGGTTGAATTGAGATGTGCTATAAGTATAAAATATGCACTATATTTTGAAGATTCGGTACAAAAAAAATGAATTATTTCATTAATGATTTTGAGGTTGATCACACAATGAAGCGATACTATTTTGAATATATTAGGTTAAATTAAGTTTATTAAAATTTTTTCTACTTTTTTCCTTTTAAATGTGACTACAATACAATTTTAAATTGCACCTGGCTCTAGCATGATATTCCTTAATGTTCTAGACCTTTTTCTCATTTTCACAACTTTGGAATATGAAATAAGTTAATCTTAATTAGTTAACTGTTTGGGGAAAAGATTAAGTTCTTATTTTACATCATGTTTCAAAAACAAATCTCATTTTTTAAATGTTAAAAAATTTAAATGTTAAAAAATTTAAATTTAAAATAGTAGAATAAAATGTTTGTGAATATACATGAAGGGAAGGTCTTTTCTAAGCATAACATCAAAGTCAGTCACTTTAAAGGAAAATATTGATAAATTAAAATACATATCATAGAACATTCGGGAATTGAAGGCTTTCTATCTTCAAAGTGTTCCCTGAGGGTGTTTTTTTGGTCAGCCTGCATCTTGCTGAACATCTGAGCTCTTTGTTAAGCCCTAGGATATTCTATGATAGGCTGTGGTGCGGTCCCAAGAAACTTGAAAATCCTGCTGTTCTATCCACTTCCTGAAACTGCAGGTCATGGATGTCGCGAATCACTCGTATGGACCCCCTGACTCTGGTAGGAGTGTGTGTGGGGTGTGTGTGTGTTGGGGGGTGGCACTCTAATCCTGAACTGAGTCCCAAGAGATTACTCATGAGAACCAATCCTTCTGATTCCAGATGGATGTGAATGCAGAGCAGGTAGCGATCCCTGCATCTTGGAGTTTCTGCAATGTTTTTCGATTCACGAATGTAGGTATTAAAGAGGTGATAGTCTTTACTTTCCCTTTGAGTCCTATATCACATTAAGCTAGAATCTGACCGTCAGATGAACCATCTGGTTTATACGAGGTTATATTGCTTGCTTTTAGGAGGTTTTTAACACTAACATAGATTATTTCATTTTTCACAGGATGTGGGATGTTTTATTCCCCAAACGGTATACATTAAAAAAAACAAACAAACAAACTTCAATCATATCTGAGATGCTCTAGGATAACTTATCAATTAATTAGTTCAACGCATTTTTACTCAGCATTTATTGTGTGCCAGACACCGTTTGAGGCAGTGAAAAGGGTAGACGGGGCCTTTGCCCTCGAAAAGTTTATGTGTTAGTGGTGGCAACAGAAAAAAAGCAAAGCGTCATATATATCACCATGTCAGGAAGTAATAAGAAAAATAAAGCAGTTTGGGGTAAAGAATGGTGGCGAGAGCTATTTTAGATAAGGTGATTAAGCAAGGTCCCCGGCAGGGTAACTGCGGGGTTTTTTTTGTTTTTGTTTTTGTTTTTAATTATTCATGTATGTATTAATATTTATTAATTTTACTGTTAAGGCTTCGGTGACTTTTTTCAGTACTTAATGGTTTCGTTTTGTTTGTTTTTGGTTTCTTCGCCTGATTTAATATAGTGATCCTATTGCAAAAGTATTTCTGATTCCTGCTTTTCTCACAAACCATATTACAATGATTTTCTAAGTTTCAAACCCTTTGAAACTATCCTTTTAAATGGTTGTATTATATCCATCAGCTATTTCCGTGTTGCTGGATTCTTAGATTATTTCTAATTTCTTGCTATTATAAATAAACTAGCATGAACTTAATATTTTATAAATCTTTTTAAATGTTTTAAGTAGATCTTAGAAATTTGAAATGACATTTACTGGTTAAAATTATTTAAAATACCAGTTTAAAATAATTTAAAATATATACACAATGAATCACTTCAAGGAAAAAATATTTTAATAACCACATACCCAATATTACCTATCCATATACCATGTCTATATATATATATCGATATCTAATATAGCTGTATACCATGTGCCTACTTAGCATCTATCTATCCATCCATTATTTATCTGGCTGTATTCATCATCTGCCTTGACCCATTATTTAAAAAAAAATATGCTTGTCTGTGTCTCTTGAAGATTTAAGCCTCAATTCTTTCAAAACCCCTTAAATTATTTAAAAGGTCGGGTATGTCATTCAACATCTCTAAGTTTTTCGTTAATATTTTATTAAGGAACCGTTTCTCCCAAAGTAATTTTTCTCACTGATATTTCTAATATTGCCATGTCGAATGAACCTCCGGTTTACAGGTGATTCTTTTTTCAGTAGCAACGCTCGTTGCTAAGAAGATTTTATGCATTTAACACAAAGAGAACAGCTGATGCTTTAGAGACATGGCCTGAAGTGGTCATGGTGAGGGAAGAATTGTTGAATAATCACAAGCTGTCAAGGGAGGGTGCTTTTTGCACTGAAGAGCCTCATGTTTTCTCCCATAGCAAATCATCGCCAGAGGCTGCCCCAGTATGGGCGTTTGCATACAAAATACATCATCTCCTTCCTTTAGCGGAGTGTGTACTAGGACGAACACATGATCGCGTTCAGAATAGCAGCTTCGAATTTTAACATGAGTTTAACCTGTAAAAAATGTATACCAGGTATTAATCTTCATTTACTAATTTCTCTTCCCCCACCATTATCATATCTTGAAAATTTTCCAGCTTCTAGAAAAAATTGCAAGAATGATAAAATGAATATTTGTACATCCATCATGTCAGATCACCAGTTGTTATAAATTTGCCACGTTTGCCTGTTTATCTGTGTATGCACATATTTGTATGCATATGTATGTGTGTACATGTGTACATAGACCTATATTATATGTATATATGTAAGCTCATGTGTAATTAATATATATACAAATTTTTCTAAATGAATCATTTGCCAGTAAACCATGGACATCCTGATTCTTTACCATGGCTAGAATTAAGATGAGGCGAGTGAGGCAAAAAAAAAAAAAAAAGAAAAAAGAAAAGAAAAACGTGTAAGGGGGTACTGAAAAAAATCAAGATAAATATTTTATTGCAATATTTTAAAAATTCAACGTTAAAGGAAAAAGCCCATGATGACTAAAATATCAATGATTTTAAAGACAGGCCTTTGTTTGTTTTTACAATCTTGCACGATTGTGCAGTGGGAACAGTGTTTGCCATCAGTCTGAGGTTCGGGGACATGTGGCCTTTGGGTTTTTGAGGAACAACTATGGCTTGTGAATAGATTAGGCAACTCAGGCTTTATATATACTCGTATTTGGACTATAGAGCTTGCATTAACTTTTTCTCTTCAGTGAAAAATGTGTCTATCTAGCATCTATCCATTATGCATATTATGTGTACATAAGGATGCACATTTATCCCTTTGTGTCATGCTGGCATATGGCTCTGCACTAAGCAAGTCAGCGTGCATCTTCCAAAAACACAGAGATTCTTCTACATAACGGCGCAGTGATCACACGCAGGAAGTTTGACATTGATGAGCTGTAATTATCTGATATACATCCATATTTAAGTTTCCACGATGGTGGCACTGGTGTCTTTTATGTCTTGTCCCTTCTCCCCCAATCAGGATCCAATTAAGGATTACGCCTCACATTTATTTATCAAACCTCTTTATTCCCCTTTAATCTAGAAAGACTCCCCTTGCCTTTTGTCTTTCATGCCACTGGCATTTCTGAAGAGTCCAGCCCCATCCTTATGTAGACTGTCTTCCAATTTCGATTTGCCTGATTGTTTCCTCAAGAATACTGCATTATGCCAGATTTTCAAAAACATGTCCTCGTTTGAATATCATCGTGCTCCTAGATGGAGTGGGACTGAGAGACTGCTTTCTAAAGTTGCAGCATCAGATAGCTCAGTGTACAGAGCCGGTTAGCCAGTTACACAAAAAAGCACTGAAACAGATAGGCTTTTTACAGGAGTAGCAGATCATTCCAAATTATCAGAGCAGATTTGTTCCTTTTAGTTTTTAAAGGTTTTGTGCTAGAAAAAGCGCTGACTGGAATGAGAGTTGATTTCAGCTCCTGGGCCAACTTAGACTAATTGGAGGCGACTTTCAAGGCTCCCCACGGCCTTGGGAGGAAATAATCCATGAGTGGTGTCAGCTAGGTGAGGAGTAGGGGCCGAGGCTATGGCTGGTGATAAGGAGTGCCTTTCGCCTTACCGTCCTGCAGGCCATAATTCTTACCTCACCCGGGCCAAGTTTCCTGAACATCTACACAAGGACTGACTAGAAGTTGTTAAGATTGTTCTCTTGTGGCTCATTATAAGTGAGACTACTCTATAATTACAGCTCATATACATGTAACTCACCTTTATCCTCATACAGACCCTTAAAAATACATGAGCTCTCTTAATGGTTTTCTAATTCCTGACTAGAACTGTTTTTAATTGGTTTTAAAAAAAAAAATCAGTTTCCGTCCTCCAGTATTCACAAGTATTGATCAACATTATAAATATAACAAGATTTAAAGCTGAGTAATTTCCTCCCAAGTACTACGGCAACAGCCTGGAAATCTTCTTTATTGTCATTTTGGACAATAAACTTATATGTGGATGTGGAAAACGCTTATCTTCTTGGAATTTAATTAAAGGTAAATGAAGAAGATGTACTATGAAGATTTTACTGAGAAAGGATGGTGATGGTATCCACCTTTCCCATCCTGCCCCTCTGTTAACTCCTCCTCATCGGGTCGAGTTGGAAGTAAGTTTTTCCCTCTCTGCCAAATACATGTTTTAATGTTCTCCAAATTTCCCGATGGAGAAGTGAACAATGTATATGCTTACGGCCTTCTCAGTAAATTCTGCAAATAGGGAGGGCAATTCACCAATGTTTATCTCAGTTTTAAGTGAATAACCCCTTTTTTCAAGTGGAGATTAGTCAACATGATTGTAGATTCACATGCCATTGTAAGAAACAATACAGCTTCTCCCCCGATGGTGTTTGGGCTTTTCGTGGAGGCTGGCTGAGTGGCCTACATCTCCTTTGGGCTTCCAGCAGGGTCGGGATTGTAGATGTTATTGATCAGAACAGGGCTTTGATGGACCTTGCTCTCAAGTAAGGAGACAGGCTATGCCTTTCAAATGCATGCAGCTCACTGACTTCATCCCCAAGTTCCCACATGGTGCCCGTCAGAAGTATGTCCGACAAGCCTGGCAGAAGGCAGATAACAATACAGAGTGAGCAGCCACAAGATGGGCCAAGAAGATCGAAGCCAGAAAAAAGATAGCCAAGATGACAGATTTTGAGTTACCAAGTCATGAAGGCAAAGAAAATGAGGAACCGAAAAAATCAAGCTTGAAGTCGGGAAATTTCAAAAGGCAGCTCTCCTGAAAGTTTCTCCCCCCGCCCCCGCCGCCCCCCCCCCCCCTCAAAAGCACTTGCTGCCAAAGGTGCAGCTAGAGGTTCTGGCAAAAGATGAGCACTGCAGGCAAGAAGACTCCAGCCCAGAAGGTTCCTGCACACAAAGCTGCAGGCCGGAAGGCAGCACCTGCAAAAGCTTCAGAAGAGTCCGAAAACTCCGGACCCGAAAGCACCTGCTCCACAGGCATCTGGCCAGAAAGCGTAAGGACATCAGAGGCTGTTCTAAAAGTAATAAAGTTTTCTTTTTGACAGGATGGCAAATCTAAAAACAAAAATGAAAAAAGAAAAAAGAATAATACAGCGATCTCCTATATTTTCACCCAGTTTCCCCTAATGATAACTTCTTGCAAAACTGCAGTATATATCAGAACCAGGAAATCATCTTTGATGCAATATACTAATCTCATTCCACACTTTTCATTTTGACTTGTACTCACTCCACTGTTTGTCTTTAGTTCTAGAGAAATTATGACATGTGTATGAGCACACCTTTGACCCAACATTCCCGCTCTTAGGAATCTCTCCTCTAGAAATATTTTATAGGTGCACAAAGCCATATGTATACAAATATGGAGTGCAGTATTTTCGTAGTCATGAAAAATGGTAATATTCAGACTCCATCATGGGGAAGTTATGAATTGCAGTGGTCACTAAAGAAAGGGACATATGATTGAAATGGAAAGACCTCCCCCACCAAGACAGACAAGTATAAAAAGCGTAGAACAATATAATATAATTACAATTATGTGAAAAATGTAAGGGGATAAATGTGTGTGTATATATGTATACGCACATACAGAAATGCGTTATAAATTACGAAGGACTCTCCTCGAACTGTTGACAATGGCTACCGTGTCTTTCAGCTGAGGGTCCATAAATCTGAAACAGTGAGGCTACATCTTAGGCATTAAAAAAAAAATCTGTTTCAGAGCCAGACTGCATTTGAATCTTATTCAGAGCCTTCCTGAATGGGGAAGAAAAGTCCCCTTTCACCTGGAAGAGAGGTGTCACTGGAGTCTAGTGGGGTCTGTCAGCCTGAGCAAGCACCCAAGGGTGCGGGGAAACAGTGTACCTGCACACGTACAAAAACCCAAATAATCTGTAAGGCAAAACTTTCACAAAGTAAAACTTCTTATAATTAACCATGAAAAATGGCAGGTCTCTTCCATGCCCCCATGCTAGCGAGTAATCCATTTTTCCAAAAGCTACCACCATTAATTATTTACTTAGAAGTTAAAATATAATCTGTGGAGGAAGGGTGAAGCAGAGCCTTTAATGAAATCCTTGAAGTTGGAAGGAAGAAAATAAAAGCGCTCTCCAAATTTGCATGTTTGTAACATATAGACACATTTTCCTATAAGAAACTCCCATCAAAATTGAAACCACATGTGCAGGAAGGCCAGGGTGTGCTGGGCATGTCGCTGTGCAAGCAATCAGCAGGGCTGCAGCTCTACCAGCTCTCTCTGCTCTTGGGTTCTCGGGCTTGTCTCAACAAGAAACCTCCTCTCCACCCCCCACCCCCAAATAACGAGCAGATCCCAGTAGGGGGAACAAGGCTGCAGCAAAGAACAAGGTTTGCTTTGCTCTCGAAAAGTTACAAACTGAGTTTTCTTCCTGATAACCCCCAAGGCTTCCTCACTGATTGGTCTGAGTTTTGGAAAGAACATGACATCAGCAACTTTGTAGACTTGGGGCTGGGGGGCCGTTGGGGGCTTCTGCTAGCCTCCCGCCAGCTAGGTGGAGCATGTGTGCTCGCGTTCTGTGTGTGTCTAACCACAGGTAGTACTCGGATTACCCTGTGTGGTCTGTTCTCTGTCGCTGTTCTCTGCCGTCTGACTAGGACGGTGCGGCTCAGCCAGCCACAGCACTGGGATTTCTCAGTGGGAGGGGGAGCATGGAATTCAGAATTTTGACTTGCAACGGAAATGGAACATAGAGCTTTGTCGGGCCCTGGAGACTACCTGAGTACCATGGAGGGTGAACAAGAGGGCTCAAGAGAAGCTCCTGACAACGGGCTGGTTTCAGGCTCACTGATGGGGGGTGAGTCTAGGGGCTGTGGAATCAGAGGGCTGGGGAGGTGGGGGAACCGGAGGAGAGAGAAGAGGGCTGCGTGGTTTTAGTCAGTTCTGTCTGAGATGAGTCCAGGGGCGGTCACCGGCTGGAGGTCCACGGCTTGTTAGTTTGTACCTTTAACATGGTTCGAAATGTGTCCACTTCTCTCCTCAGAGTCCTGTGGACCACAGGAAGTCTACGGTCGGTCTATTCAGGAAAAACATCATCAAATGTATCACTAACATTGGAGGTTTAAAAGTTTATAAATAAGAACGAACGTTTGTACTGGTAAATATTTATTGAAAGGTTTTAGGCATTTGGCATTTCGGTGGGGGTAGGTGTGTAAGGGATGTTCAGACAATACTGGAGTGATTGATTCACTTTAAAAGGAGACTTTTAAAAAAAACTCTGGAGCCCCGTCTTCCAGGTATGATTCTCGATTGTCAGGTGCTTACTTTGCTAATGTGTAGAGTGTCACACCTCTGGGCAACTGTCATTTCTTGTGAGAATTCAGCAGGTACCTGCTAAGTAAAAGGGTTCTGAAAACAGTTTAGGCAGTAGAGGGAGACTGTTACACTTGCCATCAACGGGACAATGAGCAGGGACCTTGCAGTCAGCTAGGAGTCATTTCTTACTGCACAAGGGCTGAAAGGAGAAAAAAGAAATAAAACACAAAATGCCTTTCGCTAATTGAATAGGCGAGACTGCTTATTCATTAATTTATCCCATTTTGCTCATAAATTGAGGAGGGCTCTCAACGGTGAGTAGGATTTGGATCTGCAAAGGCAGAACTGGGTTAATCAGACATATGAGCGGTAGAAAACAGAGTGACACCAAAAATCACTTTAAAAGATGAATTCGATAAATATATTTTCAAAGTAGCAAACCAATAGATATGGGAAATAATCAGTAATTTGGCAGACTTTATTATTTTACGGCTATGTATTATGCTCATTTTCACATGGGGGGGAGGCACTTTTCACTGTTTAGGATTTATAAAGGGCCTAATCCAACCCTGGCTGGGGCTGGATGAGTAGGTGGGGGGCAGGCATATATATACTCTGAGATATGGTACTTAAAAAGTGAACATACTGTCACGACTGAAATGTTCACCAGCTTAGGGAGTTTAGTGAGGACGAGTTTGGAGGGATGAAACCCAATAATGAAGTTTCAGAACCTGGCTGGCAGAGTCTGGCCTCCATGAAGCAGGGCATTTGGAGTCATCGATGCTTTCACAGCAGGGACCTGACAATAATGAAGACTGTAAGTACATTAAACTGGTACCCATAGTCTTGATGGATTGGGGTGAGAGCACGGAAAATTCTTATATTAACCCACAGGTTCTCAAACTCTCACGTGTAGCAGCATCATCTGGAGGGTTTGATAAAATGCAGATGGATGGGCCCCTAGAACCCCTAGAGCTTCTGATGCCATAGTGGCTCAGGGCTGAGGCTGGGCATCTGGGAATCTGCATTTCTAACAAGCTCCCAGCTGATGCTCATGGTGCCGTTTGGGGGCCACACTTTGAGAGCCACTGCACTAATCCAAGTGTGAACCTTACATTTGGATCAAACTTGGAAATGACAGAGAAAGGAAAAGTAGGAGTGATAATTTCAAAAGAAAGAGAATTCAGCTTATTGCTTGATCGAATATTGGAGGTAAAGGAGAGCAAGCAGCCCAAATTGTGATGTTTTCGATCCTAAAGGTGCTTCATGTCCGATAAGAGGGCTAGAAAAAAGAGAAGTTGGGAAGGGTTGCTGGCTTGGGAGTAGAATGAGGAAATGAGGGTAAGGAGTTCTGTTTTGAACATCAAAGTGCCAGCGGCCAATGGGGCTGAGGAATGAATACAGGTTGGGAATCAAGAGACCTCAGGATCAGATAGGGAAGGAATGAGCCTGCCCTATCATGTCCCAAAGACTGAAGGCAAATGCTTTTGCCCTCTGGAGCAACCCAGCCTCTCTTTTTTTAACCCTTGACCTTGTAAAATGTTTCCAAGGATGGATAGATTCGGGCTAGTGCCCAGCATTCACTGGGGGGCTCTCGGAGCTTCGTTAATAGCTCTTTTTAGAATGTACCAAGTAGTGCATTTTTAATCTCTTCTGAAATAATGGAAATTTAAAAAATCATTCCAGAAATTGCAATAAAAATGAAACGGCAGCCTTCCTAATGTGCTGCAGGGTTTGATAGGTACTCAATTTAAAAGAAAGACAAGTGTAATGGCACTAATTGGAAGACTTATGGAGTGGTTTTGTTAGGACACCTCCCTGCCCCATTTAACCATGAGCCTCTGGATCTATGGCGTCACCATTGCCCTCATTTAGTATCTATTTTTTGGCAGTGAAACCAATAGTCCCTGGCTGAACAAGTGTTGGAGAAGAAATCTTTAATATATACCAAGGGCTTGGATAATGCGTCATATATAGATAAAGGTCCATGAGTTTCGAAGACTTTGGTGGGGTCAGTAGAAAGGGAATTGTGACCTTTAATCTCTCCTTTAGCCATAGTCTCCTACTGTGAGCATCGTCCATGTTAAGCCCTGTAGCTCGTTGTCTGTTTGGGGTTTGGGCTCTGGAAAAGCCTGGAGAAACATTGGGTGTCTCTTCAGTGTTTTCAAGAGCTAAAGAAAGTATGTGTGGACTAGTCCATGTTACAGATTGTGGTGTTTGCTACTAAACTGTATGTGTGTATATATAAATGTGTGTATGTATGCATACACACATATATATACACATAACATGACTCATGTTCTTGATGCTGGAAAAATATTAACCTCACAATTTTCAGTTTTTACATAATCACTCAATTGTTCAGAGACCTGCTGAGGTTAAAGTCCTCGTATAGATTTAAGACGAATTTTGACTTTAAAAGGACCCAAGTTTTTCTTCTGGGCAGTTTAGGCACACTGTGCTAGCATGACCAAGCCCTAGTCTGAAATGACTTTAAATTAGAGAAGTCTCATACATTGCCGATGGGACTACAAAGTGGTATGGTCGCAGTTCTGCAAAAGGCTCAACATTGGCTTACTATATTATACAAGCAGTTTTTCTCCTAGGTGTCTACCCAAGAGAAATGAAAACAGAGTCCACTCAAAAATTTGTACCTGGATGTTCATAGCAATGTTATTAATAATAGCCAAGAAGTAGAAATAACTCAAACTTATCTGTCGACTAGTGAATTAATAAATCAAATGTGGTCTATCTATACAATTGATATTATTTGGCCATAAAAAGGGATGAAGTACCGTGGTGAACCTTGAAACATTCTGCTCAGTGAAAGAAGACGGTTTCAGAGAACCGAGTATTGTATGATTCTGCTTATAGGAAATATCCAGAATACGCAAATCCATAAAGATAGAAAATAGATCAATGTTTTCCAGGGGTTGGGGGAAATAGAAATGGGGAGTGACTGCTAAAGGGCAAGGGGTTTCTTTTGGGGATGATGAAAATGTTCTAAAATTGATTGTGGTGATAGTCGCACAGCTCTCAATATACTGGAAAGCATTGAATTTTAGACTTTAAATGGGTAAATTGTAGAGTATTTGAATTATAACTCAATAGAGCTGTTAGACAGATAGCTATTGTCAGC
The DNA here is from genome assembly GCF_014176215.1 of Rousettus aegyptiacus. Lineage (NCBI taxonomy): Eukaryota > Metazoa > Chordata > Mammalia > Chiroptera > Pteropodidae > Rousettus > Rousettus aegyptiacus. The sequence continues at coordinate 4,022,526 of NW_023416312.1, read as the reverse complement.
CACCCACCACGTGTCCTAGGATAACACCCGGTACCTCTCAAAGACACAGACGGCTCTGTGAAGGCTACATTCTCAAGGGGCACAAGACCTCAGGTAGCCTTTTTTTTTCTCTTAGAGAAGTACATAATTCTTCATTTACCCTAAACAGAAGAAGTAATGGTTCCAGGGTGAATGAATGGAAAGTAAAGCCCATTTTTGTCTACACTTGATAATATAATTGCATCATTTTAATGAAATCTGAACAGACTTACCATTTACAACCTAAATTACCTGCCTGGACTGTTTAGGCTGTCACCTCTAATTATCTGTGGTAGCTTTAAGAAAGGTTGAGGAGTGTGGCAGTTATATTTCTTAGCAGCTGAGCACTTGGAGGGAAAAATAGATTAATCATCACTCATGGAAATCCATTAGGGTAAATTTTGCAAATCTATTTGTGACTGATTTTGCAAACGTTTTTCAATATTTAGCTCTTTCTTCTCACTCAGGATTTTGTGTGGATGGTATTTCGCATTAAGACCAATAGGATAGAATTAGTCGTCCTTTTAACTGTAATTCGGAGAGAAATCTTTCTGTATCTACAGTCTGCGTTGTAGGCTCGCAGTGCTAGAAGCAGCAATATTTTTTTCTGAGAGATTTAGAAACCTCAGAGAATGCTTTTGAGTTCACTGAATTTCTACTGAGCATAAGGTTTTGGAGGGAGGCAAAACCACTTTGCTTAAGGTGCCTCAAGCACCCTATTAGTGAGCCCAGAAAGAAAGCATTGATTGGATGTGTAGACGGGCTCATTCAGCTTCCTCGTACCTATTACATGCTTCATGAATCCATCTGGAAGGGTGGTAATTTGCTCACTGGGACAGATTTTCCGGGGCATTGATAACTCCATGGAGCAAGCAGACCTCAGCCAACACGTGTTAAATACAGAGTGTTCTCACCTCCTCCTTTATTTACGCCCTTTCATTTTGTCAGGCATTGGTAACTACCCTGGTTCTCCAGCTCTTCTCAGCTTTTAGGAGATCTGAGTTCCTTTACGAGGCAGGACTGGTATCAGACCGTCCTGCCTCGATTGTGTTTACTCAAGCAGGCAGAGCTGGAGTTGAAGCAAGCTCAGAAGAGCCTCCTGACATTCTGACTTCCTGCGTTTGTGCTGGAAATTAGATGCAGATTGAGATGAGAAAAATTCAGGTCTACACGCCTCGTTCAGATTACATCCACACTCAATTAGAAAGAGAGAGGAAAGCATTGGATGTGTTTGGCTAATGTTTACGGGCTTCCTTCCTAAGAATGTATGTTCCTTCCATATGGTTGTAGAACAAATTTGCTATTTTAAATAGCAGTGAGTTTGGGGTGTAATCACGACTAATAGTAGCTAATAGGTATTGAGCCATGGGCAAGTCTACTGCTGTCCTCACTTTACAGAGAAGGAAACCGAAGTTTATGGCCTGTCCGGGGACCCACAGCTCATAAGCCAAGCAGGTCTGAATTCACAGCTTTCTCTTAACCACACTGGCATGCTGCCTTTGGGGCGTAAATAATGTCCTTGTTACAAGGTCACACTGCACTCTGATTTGCACTTGATACCAGCACAGGCGGTAATCCATAAAGAGATATGGTTCTGTTTAGATTTGATTCCAAACCTAATGGTGTATGTAATTACCTGATTACTACTATTAGTATATGGCACTGTTTGCTGAGACGCCAAAGTTTGTATTTCACGCAGGAAACTAGACTGGCAACCGCAGCTTAACACATTAATGCTGGTAATTAGCGAAGCTCTCTCTTAACTAAATGGACCGTTTCCTTTTGAAATCAGTGTGTGTAAATGGAAGTACAGTAATCCATCTGTCATCCCGATCTACCTCTTTTGTCCTTAGTTTAGATACCGGCTGTAGTTCTTTCTAGCTAAGTAGACATTTCAAATAAACTGTGTACAGAAACATCAATAGAGGGGAGAAATGCTGAAGTCCTGATGGGAGTTTTGCTTGACTGACTCCAATGTCTCTATCCAATAAGACCTGTTAGGATCTTAATGATGGGCAAGGATGAGCCTCTGGGTCTAAAGTACATCAGCAGGATGTAACCCGTTCCTCTCTTTCCATACAGATTTTGAGTCTGATCGGACTCCCGTCCATGAAGCCGCGATGAGGGGGCGGCTGCTCTCTCTGAAGCATCTCATCAGGCAGGTAGGTAGTTTTTTGAAAAAAAAAAAAAAAAAAGAAAAGATAAATATTAAGCACATCTTTTTACTCACCACATTGAAAAAAAAAATCATAGCCTGATATTCGGATATAAATTTCTCTTCAAAGTGAGATGAATCCCATCCTATCTAATCATTTTTTTTTTATCTGGAGGCTGGCATAATACTAGAATTTAGCTCACTTCTATGCACATAATAAATATCTATTGAATGAATAATGGGCAAATTAGTACATTCAAGTTGCCTTCGCTTCAGTCAATAGGCTGTTCCTAAAAATGATCATGTAGTTTTGTTTCTCAACTGGGATGATTTTTACCCCTTAGGGGATATATGATAATGGCTGGAGACATTTTTAGCTGTCACGACTGGGAGTGGGGGTGGAGGGTCAATACCGGTATCCAGTAGATAGAGACCAGGGATGTTACCGGACATACCGCATTGCATGGGACAGCCCAAAATGTCAATGCTGCTGCGGTCGAAAACTTCTTTATTCACGCACTAAATAAAAAAAAAAAATGCTTGAAAATGTCTTTTTAAATATGTCATCTTGTCATTTCAAAGACATTTTCAGTTCTATCGAATCTCCAGTCGATAGTGACCCTGCTTAGTTTGATATTCATTTCCCCAGGTGTAATTTCAAGTACACATTAATTATTTGAGTTTTGCTGGTTTGAAATTGTCGGGAACTTAGGCAAAGGCATTTTTAAGAATGCAGTTAAAATCACTATTCAGAATTCTAAAGAAGTCTTTGTTCAGGATGTTCTGGTCTCTGAAAAGATGATACATCTTTGCAGTTAGGAGCTCTTGGCCCATGCCGCAGCCCTCTTTGGCAATCTGGCAAAGTCTGTGGACCCCTTCTCAGATTAATGCTTTAAATACCCAAAGCACAAAATGGAGGAAACTTGTCAAACTGTTACACTACAAATGCGTGACGTAGTAATATGTGGACTTCTTTATTCACGCACTAAATAAGATTTAGTGGTCATTTAATGACTATTGTAATTTCTAAGTAGGGTGAATGTATATTCTTAATATTTTAAATATGCGTGACAATCGTAATGTAATAAAAATATCTGTGGTTCCTCTCCATGATAGTCCTGTGTACTGCTGTTACTATTGCAGTTTGCTGTATTCATAATTGAATATATAATTGAAGGACTTGATAAATTTCAGGCAGTAGTTAGTGGGAAAAATGTGCCTTATTTTTAAAAAATTCCAATTTCATGGACATTTCTAGACTAAATAATCCTCCTATAAGAAAAACAGCTTTTAAAGAAGAATTTCGGACTATTCCAAGCCACTATTCTAAGCTGTTTCTGATAGCAGCAACTTATTATAAATAGATATATAGGTACTAACACATAACTTGAGCTAAAAGAAGTTAGGCTGCTTCTCGTAGAAAATGAAACATTTACCTTATTTTGATAGGATGAAAGATGATCATTGCAGCTTTTATATGCCAGTTATTAAATTGAACTGATACCTGTTTATATTCAGTATTTATATGTTTACTGAACATCAGCTGGAACCATGTCTTTAACTAAGCCATATCACATTATTTGAAGAGGTTATCTTCCTGGAACCTCAATTTCTGCCTTCATAAAATGAGCATTCCAGTACCTACCTGCATTAGTCAGATCTTCCTGTGTAACAAACCATCCCAAACTAAGTGGCATAGTGCAATAAACATTTCTTGCTAACAAGTCTCTGTGCCGGCTAAGCCAAGCTGGGCTTGGCTCCAAGCTGTGGGTTGGGTACAGCTCTGCGGCACACGTCTCCCCACCCCTCTTTGACCAGTGGCTACATGAGAAATTTTCTTCTCATGGCAAAAGCCTGGAGCGCAGTAGGGCAAGCCCAACCATGCAACAATAAATGCAAGAATAGTTCCTTGTCATGAACCTCATCAAAACAATAACCCACGAAGTGAGAGGACAAGAGAGAGTGAGAGCCAAACGAAAGTCAGTCTTGAGTGTATATACCTAAGGGTCAAATTGCTAAGTCACAGGTATGTGTATCGTCAACCCTAATAGATGCTGTCAAACTGTTTTCTTGAGTGGTTGTATCATATTACACTCGCACAGCAGTTTGAAAGATCCTTTATTTGTCGTTTTTCTACATCATTGTCAACACCTTAGTGTACTGTCAGATTTTAAGCCAGATTAACTTTTAAAAATATTGTTGTAGTACCGTATTTGTGGCTGAAAACCTACACTATGGCACCGATGCTTTGTACCCCTTTCTCTGCCCGTTTCCCTTTCCCCAGGGGTGGACTGTGAACCTCATCACAGCAGATAATGTGTCCCCACTCCATGAAGCCTGTCTCGGAGGTCATCCCTCTTGTGTGAAAATGTTATTAAAGCATGGAGCTCAGGTAAGTGCGGCTCAAATAAGAGCTTAGAAATCATGAATGAAAAATGACTACTTCTATCCCTTCAGGATAATTGCCAGCATTTTTGATTAGCCTGATTTGAAATATGAAGAGGGGGTGTTTTTCAAAAGTATTATATACTTCAAGCTTACTGGCTTTAGCAATAGATGAAATACTGAACTTTTAGCTAGAAAGTAATGGTTCACATCTGTGTCATTTTCTTTAATAGTCACTACTAATAAATAGCTGTTAGATTTCTGTCTTCATTCCTACGGCTTGAAGGTAATGGAATGTTGTAGAAAACTGCTAACATTTGGCTCCAAACCTGAATAATGGTCTCTACCATTTACTAACATTTGACATTCAAACGAGTTTCTTATCCTTTGAGTTTTAGAGTATACATCTGAAAAATGGGGGAACTAATAATAATAAAAAAAAGTTATATAATGTATTATGGTATTGCAAAGATTGAAAGAGATGAGGTTTATGATTATTATTCGGAGAATGAGAATCATGGTGGCATAATGAGAGATCCTAGAGGAAGAAGGAAGACACAGAGTCATCGAATTTGAAAGTAGGACCAGTAGGTCTTCCATTCACTAAGTTTCCTCATGCTCAAAAGCAATGGGAAAAATCTGATCAGAAAATTATATATGAGGTTCTCATATTCTCTCAACCAGTATTTACTGAGCATTTATTATAAGCCTAGCTCTGGATAAAGACTTTTAAGAACTTATAAACTAGACAAGCAGATGGCCAGATAAACATGTGTTTTAGTGACTGTAGCATTAGATGTATCAGTAGATAAACGCTGAAGGCTGACATCCCACCGTGGGTGTTGTTAGTTGGGTGGCTCTTTTCCAAGACTGATGCAGGAATAATCCTGCTCCATTATTTTCGACAGGTGACTCCTGTGTGTGCTCTGGAGGTAGCCTCCATTCTAGGTGGTTCGAAGGGGAAAAGATGTGGAGGATTGTGTGTGAATACATGTTAAGGACCAGTCGAGGTAGTGACATATATCACTTCTGCCCACATCTCATTAGCCAGAACTCAGGCCACCTCTAAGTACCAGGGAGGCTGGGAAATGCAGTATGGCTGTGAGCCCAGGACAGAGGAAATAGGCTTGTCGAATGCATAGCATCTCAGCCACGGCAGCCAGCTGCAATACACTGTTTCTGTCCATTAGTTTTGTGCCATATAATAAGCCCCCCAACTTGATGGATTAAGGCAACAGCCATTTATTTACCTCAAAATTCCTTGTATTGGCTGGACAGCTCTTTAGGACCTGTTCGGCTGACCCCAGCTGGGCTTACTTACGTGTTTGAGGTTAGCTGATAGGTTGGCTGGAGCAGGCTAGCTCCTGATGACCTTTACTGGGATCGCCGAGATGTGTGGGAAGCCAGAAATTCTCTGTGTGGTGTCTTATCCTTCATCAGGGTGCCTGGACTTGTTTACATCATAGCAGGGATTCCAAGAAAGGCAGAAGAGGGCAGGCTCTCTGATCAAAGTGCATTCGTACTGTCCCATTTATTGGCCAAAGCAAGTCACATGGGCAAGCCCAGATTCGAGGACTGGAAAAATACTCTTCATCTAATGAAGAATTGCAAAGCTACATTGCACGCTGTGGAGACAATCTGGGGCCATTTTTGCAAACTACCACAGTGTAATAAGTATTAATAGCAAGGGGGTTGTTGGAGCACATGGAAGTGTTCCTGACCGTTTCTTTCTGATGGGAAGAGAGGGACTCAAAACACGCTTCCTATAGGAAGTGATGTCTAAGCTGAAGCATCCAGGACCTGTTGGATTTAGTCAGCTAAAGGGGTTGGGGAAAGTTATGGACTTCCCACACACTGGGAACACTAAGTGGAAAGGGCCGAAAGTGACAGTGTGCACATTTGTGTGACTTCAGCTCATGCCTTATAGCAGGAAAGTAGAGCAGGTGAGAGGGGTCAGAATTACAAACACTGTTGCTGTCCGTGCCAAGAAAATGGGCTTCGTCCTGAGCGCAGCGGAGAGCCGTAGGTGAGTGCACCATCAGGTTTACATTTGGGTTAAGAAAACATCCCCAACGCTTGGAAACAGGAAAAGACTAAGGAATGACAAGAGAGGTGCCTGGGGAGCAAACTTTAAAGCATCACTCACTCCCAGGGGAATGAGTGTCTCCTTAAATTTTGTACCCCTGGGCATCTTTTGTGCCTCGCTAGTCCTGGCCTTGCCTCACAATGTTGTTTAACTGGCTCACCAAACAATTTCTTAACGATATAGAAAAATGTATCTGCATTTGGCTTTGCTCTTTCTTCTTCAGTTACAGCCCGAACCCTGTGAGGCTAGACGCTAACTTGGATGTTTCTGTCTAATTTCCAACATTAGAAGAGATAGCCCCGAAGATTATAGTTTTATGGCCATATACGGCATTAACCAATTTTGTTTCTACTAGCAAATTTATTTCAGCATTCCATCGACTGACTGTATAAATTCTCTTTTGAGCCAGCGTTACCATCTTACTGGTTCCCTCATTAAAGAATGAGTTGAAAAACAAAATTTAGCATGTGTTCACTATATTTGTATGAAGATCATGTTTTAAATTTTTTTTTAAATGGTACATTAATTTTAGAAAGTTACTCTCATTGTTGCGAAGAAGCCGGATTGGTGTGAGATGGACCCAGGATGGAATGTTGAAAATAAAGAGATTCATTTGTGAGGCATCGAAACGATCCTAGCTGGTTTCAGAGTTTGTGTTCCTGGAGAGGGCATGGAGCAGATAGAACATTCAGTAATGTTCTTGGAGACTTACATTCCATGCCTCATTCAGGTTTTCACGACCACTTTGGGGAATTTGATGTTTTCGTCCTCATTTTATAGCTGTGGAATTTAAGGCCCAGAGAACTTACACAACAGCTCAGGAGTGGCGGAATCTGGATTCGAACCCAGGACGCCCCACTGCCTGCATTCATGGTGGGACTCTTCTTTCCAGGTGAACGGCATTACCTCAGACTGGCGCACTCCGCTGTTTAATGCTTGTGTCAGTGGCAGCCACGACTGTGTGAATCTGCTTCTGCAGCATGGAGCCATCCCTTACCCGGCGAGCGATCTGGCATCCCCTATCCACGAAGCTGCTAAGAGAGGTAGAGCTGTTGAGAATTTAAGTCTTCCATCCACTCCTTCAAGGGATCTTACCGTTGAAGGAAAGGAGGAGGAGGAGGAGGAGGAAGAAGAGGAGGAGGAGGAAGAGGAGAAGGAGGAGGAGGAGGAGGAGGTCGAGGTCTATTTTAAAGCAGTAATGTTCATGCTGGGGGTCCCGGGACTAGAAGCATCGGTGAGACCGAGCACAGAAACGCAGGTTTGGAGGCCTCGCTCCACACCCAGTGAATCAGCAGCTCTGGGGGTGGGGTCCAGCCATGTGTGTTTTGTTTAACAAGCCCTACAGATGACGCTGCTGCACAGTGAGTTTGAGAACTACCTTTCCAGAGCATTAGCGGTGTTATTTATTCACTGCTGTATTTCTGGAACAGAGCCTGGCATAGAGTAGGCTATTCATCGATATTTGTGATACGTTGTTGAACACTTGGCCCCATAAAAATCAAGTTGTTTTATAAAACAAATTATATTCTTCTATTTTAGGGCCTTAAAGAATATCATCTCAGGGCTACCTAATTTACTAAGTGAAACAAACGTTCAATTTTTAGAAATATAAGACATTATATACAGTTTTGGGTAATTCTTTTTTGCTATCCAGCATTATTGAGGTATAATTGACAAAATTGTGTGTATTTAAGGTATACAACTTGGTGATGTGATGTGTGTGTGTGTGCGTGTGCGTGTGTGTGTGTGTGTGTGTGTGTGTGTATACTCTGAAATAATTACCACAGTGAAATTAATTAACACATTCATCACCTCACACAGTTACCATTTTCTTTGTTTGTTTGTTTGTTTGTTTGTTTTTTGTGCTGAGAACACTTATGATCTCTCTTAGCAAATTTCAAGTATACGGTTCAGTCGTATTAACTAACTGTAGTCACGGTGTGGTACACAGAACTTATTCATGTGGGCTAGTTCTTTTTTAAAGCCACATTTTTTCTGACATTCTTAACCCTGAAACAAAAAATAAAATTGCAAGTTTTGCTTTTCTCCAATGCTGCCGCCCTCCTCCATCATCAGCATCACCACACCTTGCCAGAGGGCTTTCTGTTTCCCCAGTGGCGTTCACAAAATGGCTTCCTATGATCCTTACAGCGGCCCTGTTTGACTGGATCAACCCATATTATCATTCTCTCTTGAAGCATTGACATGTATTCATTGAGAGACATGCTAATTCATCATGTTCACTGGATACACGAATTAAATGATATAACAAGAGAAACGCAAAGGAGTAATGTTTAACCTATGACATTCTGGACCAGGGAAGAGCGATTCAGCTTTCATCCAACCTACTTTGCCCGACCTGGCCCAGCTTGCATCGCATTTGGCAGCTGCTTCTAAGCCTCACCTGCGCCCACTGTGGCCTGTTTCTCCCAGGGCCCGTCCTGGGTGAGGTTGTAAGTTAGCTTTCCTGTCCCTTGACCCACGCTGTTCCTTTTCTTCTTGAATCTACCTGTAGTCCCTGTTCCTCCACATGTCCCTGAGCTCTCAATTCCATTTCTGTATGTGGACTGATTACAAAGTCCGAACAATTGGAAAGGGTGAGTACTTATTTGCTTACCGTGTGGCTGTTCTACCCAGAGCTGCAGATCACGTGTACGGTCAACCCATTAACTGATGGCGGTGTTGCAAATCATTCCCCATTCGAAGCAAAGGAAATAGCTTTTGGTCCCCTGGATAAGTTGCTGGCAGATTTAATCACACAAAAAATGGGGAAGATGGTGTTTCTCTAGCTAAGAGAACTTGTGCTGTAACTATTTTCTATTGCCTTGGGCTGCAGGCCACCTGAAGTGCATCGAGTCCCTTGCAGCTCATGGGGGCGACTTCGACCATAACATTGGCCACCTGGGCACCCCTCTGTATTTGGCTTGTGAAAACCAGCATATTGCCTGCGTAAGGAAGCTTCTGGAGTCAGGTAAAACAGAAAGCAAAACGAAACGAGGAAAGCAAAGGAAAAGTAAATGTATTTTAAAGCTCTTTCTTTTATAACTGAGGGAAGAAGGTGAGCAGTGGAGTCAGACAAGGTCGGAGTTCATTCTGGGTGTGCTCCCTTGAGGAATTGTTGTAAACCGTGCGAACTTTAGCGCTCTCACCTGTAATAGGGATAATGATGGTGAAGACAGTAATGTTTCCTCCCAGGGTGGTCCTTGATGAGGATTACTTTCTCTTCCCTTTCCTCTCCCTCCGTCCCTCCAGCGAATCATATTAGTAGGCCCTCCATAACTCCGAAGGCTGAGTCTTCACTAGTTCTCTTTGTTTTTTGAAATTGAACTTGCCCCATTTTCAGCGCATCGTAAATATTATATTATTTTTGGAAAAGCTTATGGAGCATCATTCTTTTTCACCTCCCTACTGTTGTCTGGTCCCCTCTTCAAAACTTGGAACACCATTTCATCACGTCTTTTAATTGTTTGAGTCTTGTTTAGCCTTTACAACTCCAATAATCTTTCCTCCCCTGAATGTTCTTATAGTTCTTGCCTTCTACTCATCTGGTAGCCGTTGCCATGAATTAGGAGATTCACATTCATTCATTTATATTCATTTTCATTCATATTCCCTCCCTCCCTCTCCTCTCTCATCATCCTCAGTGTATTTTAAACTCCTAGTCAGGAAAGGGCCAGGTTTGGCATTCCTCGCAAAGCCAGGAACAATACAGTTAACATTTGTTGAGTGGGCAGAGATCTCCATTTTGCTAGAGGGACAGCAACTCAGGAAAAGCCACATGTTTCAACATGTCACAGTGGGAGCCAGCATTCAGGGTAGGGACTTGTTGAAACTGTAGGGGTAGAATTGGGTGGGATGGCCCTAGAAATCCACCTTACTCCCTAAGAGGGTATTTTGGCACCTTCCCTGTGATCCTGATTGGCCAGCCCAGTCTAGGTTGGTTGCTCTTCATAGTCCCAGTGACACAGTCCCGAGTCTCAGGTTTTAAACTCCATGGCGGCTTTTCAGCTTGCGAACGTGGGTGCTTGCTATAGATAGAATTTCACCATTCAGCCTCATTTCCCGTCTGTACTGGCTACTGTCAGGGCTCCAGTAATAATGTGTACCTTTTACGCCACCAGGATTTTCTTGTGTGTATCATACCTATGTGTAGCACTCACAGACAAAGTTTTAAACCTCATGTGCTATATATATAGCTCATGTTGTACATTCGGTGACATTGTCAAATGGCATGTTCCCCATGTTATGAAATGGAACCAAGTCATCTTCTGTCTTCTCAGGAGAATTGCTGTGCCCACTGTGGATGCGCTTTTGTTAGGGAATTTTGAGGTCCAGTGCTTTGGGAAGGGAGATGCTTGGATTCTACTCCTTGGCCGACTCTGTTCTTGTGACTGTTTAGGAGCAAATGTGAACCGAGGCCGTGGCCTGGACTCCCCTCTTCACGCAGTGGCTAGGGGATCCAACGTGGAGCTTGCCTACCTGCTCATGGACTTCGGAGCGAACCCCCAGGCCAGGAATGCTGATGGCAAACGTCCCTCAGAGCTGGTGACTTCAAATAGCCCTCTAGTCAAGTTCTTCCTGGAGCATGAAGGTACTTCTCCTTTGCCCAAACCTAAACCCTAACCCACAGAAACTCCCGCGGGCTCTCGCAGGGAGCAGGTACTGACCAAGTTCTGACTTCTGGTCCTATAAAAAAAGATCACATTCTGCCATCACCAAATGTGGGCTGCTGAGATAATATAGCATTCAACAAGGTACATTGGTGATATAGTAAACAACCATCCTGCTGTTGAGCATGTGGGAGACGGGTTGTTTTGCATGATCTAATATTCATATATGGGGTAGGCTTATTTTCAGAAAAATGAAGATATTGTTTTAAAATTTTAATATTAACGCTATCTAAAAACGTGCTTTAGAATGATGTAGCAGAATTCTCTTTGGGGTTGTGCAGTGCTCACAGGATGTCTTGGTGCACTGCAGGGCATTTGGTTTCTGGGAGTGAGAATGCAACAAATTTAAGCGTGGTAAGGCATTACATTAATGATTCACAGCAACCTGGAAACATTCACTATTATAAATTAATCAACACTAAGTCCACATTCCTCCATAAATAAGAACTGATGCTTTTGGCCCAGACAGCTAAACCTCATGGTTGAGCAGCGTGCAAGTGTAGGGACACTTCCCTGAGCCATGGAGGTCGGGTAGTGGGCTGGGGAGCAAAGACCCCTCACAGTGCATGCTTAAATGTCCCTAGAGGAAGAGCGCAGCCAGCTCAGGACCTGCTTTTTTACCAGAATGTGGACTTTATGTTTTAGGGGTCGTAGGACTTGGAAGCAGCCTTTCCTACCAGAAAGATTCATGTTGTAATTGCTTATTTTCTCCCCACGTGCTGAGAATTAGGGCTGGCTCTAGGCACAGTTGTAAAGTGGCCATGGACTCCTTCTCCCTCTTATTCCCGCCACCCCAGGGTCCTCGCGGCCAAAGCCGGCTGGGAACACTAACCCTAGGCGGGAAACAGTCTAATAGAAACCTTTATATTAAGCAGTGGGATGAATACCCAGGCAGGTCTACCTGCGTTTTCAAGATTTCTTCTTTTCAAAAACTTTTATTTATATATAGAGGGCCGATTTCTCCAGCAGGCATAGATAGCACAAAACTTTAATTCCTTTTAATATAAGAAGGAAAACTGAATAAAACTCAACCTGGATTATATTCATCTTTACACCGACACAGTTGTAAAATTTTTTTTTTTAATTGGGAAAGAAATCTACAAAGGCGAAAGTGCATCAGGGCCCCCTGAAGTCATAAAGTCATATGTATAGACACACACACACACGCACACACACACACACACACACACACACGCACGCACACACATTCCAGCGCCCACCCTATCAGATAATCTCGCGGGTTTTTCCCATCGTCTCCACGGACTCTTCCCTCCCACTTTATTTCCCGAAGCCATTCCTAGACACCTGTGTCGCCTTTAATTCACACTTCGATGACTGTGTGGCCAATGGTCCTACTGGTTTATAAAATGCCATTTGCCATTGGGGAGAACCACCACTTCTTCTGCTTCCATGAGTCATTTTTGGAGTTTTAGTAACGTCACCTCGCAGCAGGCTGGAAGCCCATGGGAAATGGGGACAGGTGAGCACAGAAAGCCAGACCTGCAGATTTAACACAGTAATGTCTGTCTCTGGGTGTCCCCGGAAAGCAGTTCAAGAATAGCGCCATCCCAACTACCTTGAAAAGCATCTAAAGCAGTGTTGACTGCCGGCAAACAATAAAGATGATAAAGGACTCCTTCAGCTTAGCTGAACGCACGTTGGCCCTAAAGCATCACGAGAGTTGCTGGGGAAGAAAAAGAAGTCAAGAACCAGAGCAATATGCCAAGTCATAAACACACGAAGAGCTGATTTTATTATTGAGTGTGGCCAATGGCTACAGCTCGTAGTGGGTTTTCAGCTCTGTTTGTGTGGAATTAAGCCTACAGTTGTTAGACACCATCTTGCTTGTGGTAAACAGCAGATAACTCAGTTCGCATCAGTCATTGCCTGAGATTGCTCTCATGTCCTGCTTTTCCTAATTCTCCATCAGGCTTGCTCTGACATCTTGTTCTTCATAATTCTTTATCAGTACCTCCTACAGTTGTCCCTGGCAGTGTCTCTAGCACAGATGATTAGTCACATCCTTCAACGTTTCTCAGTGAGATGAGATTAAGTTGTTTGCCCGCAGCGCACCTTTGTAGTGTGTAAATATATGCTGAGTGCACTGGAAGCAGTTCATTAATACATGCCTTGAGTACACTGAATATAATCTGGAAGGGACCTTAGACTCCAACAGGGGCCTTCCAAATGCGCTGTGAGGGCCCGATTGAAAATACTGCATTGATTTCTTTGTATATGTGTCTGTTCCTACCTCTCCACGTTCTCTGTCACCTGAGAAATACGCAGCCCACTTTATCCTGTAGCTTCTGGTCACACTGTAGGAATTTAGAAGCCACTGTATTCTTTTGGTTGTATTCTCCACCCTGGGGGCACAAGCAAATCACCTGGGGCACAAGCCTTTGACAAATAGATATCCGGTCCCCACCCAACAATGCATCTCTGGGGCGGGGCCCAACCTCCTGCAGTTTAAAGCTGCCCTCCCCTAACAGGTGATTCTTAAGTACGGTCTGGACTGAGGGCTACTCCTTTGTGGGGTTCTTGGGGGTACATAGATTTGCTTTTAGAAAATTGTTTTAATAACCTAAAGAGAATCCCCATTACAACGTGGTGCAGGTTGGAAGTGGGAAGTTGTTTTCCATCATTTTGCCCTATAATGGGTTTTCTCAGCCTCAGCACTGCTTAATATTTTGGACCATTGGAAGCTGTCCTGTGCATCGTAGGATGTTCAGCAGCATCCCTGAGCTCTACCCACTAGATGCCATAGCGCCTTCCCTTAATTGTGACAGCCAAAAGTGTCTCCAGACATTGCCAAGTGTCCCCGGGAAGCAAGATACCCATCTTTTTCCCCTCCTCTCCCTGCTATTGAGAACTACTGTCCTCAGTGTAAACTCTCGGCTGGTTTCACGTGCAAAGTTTGTGCTAGTTCGCTTTTCACCTGTGAATTGAACCACTGGGCTAACTTTGAATGCACATTATGAAGACAAATATGCCTTAAGATAACACATACCTGTGATTCACTGATAGCTCATTATATCTAAATATCTTAAAATTGCTCAAATGATAAAAATGTCTGCATCTAGAAATAGGACCTTATTTTTAATGTAAAAGACAAGAAAGCCGTTAAACATGAATTTTATTTTCATAATTGGGAATTTAGGGTAACTTAGTAGTTCCAAAATTAGCTTCCTTAAGCCCCCATTAGTGAAACTAAACTTTGAATTTTTTAGTCCGTTCTAAATGAAAACCTAAGAAACTTATTTCAATTAGATCACAAAAGAGAATATAACCGAAAAACGCCTTCTATCAAAAAAACGAAAATGATCTTGAATGGTACCATATTATTTCCTTATAACAACACTATATCCTATATGCTTTAAAAGAAGGAAAGAAACAAGTCATCTTAGATCGCTGAAACCAATGTGTGGCTTTGTCTTATCTTTCTCCAGGGCCCCCTTCTTTGATGCAATTATGCCGCCTTAGAATCCGCAAGTGCTTTGCGGTCCAGCAGCATTATAAGATTGCCAGCCTCTTCCTCCCTGAGGAGCTGAAACGGTTTCTTCTTCACATTTAAATGTGTCAAACAATACACAAACCTTTAATGAATGTTGTATCCACTGGAACTGAAAAATAAAGTTTTTTTTCAATGCAAACACATTGGGTACTTTTGCATTATTGGTTGGAAGGCATGAAGACTTTTTTCTCTCCTGTCTGGAAGTGTGTGGTTGAAAGAATATTGTTTTGAATGTCGACTATATGCCAAACACTGAGCTGGGAACACTTTGTGCATCATCTGATTTAACCCTCACAGCATCCCTACCAGCTGGGTACTATCCCTGCCCTTCTCCAGGTGAGACACTGAGATCAGGGAGGGCATTTTGTCCAGTTACCTACAGCGAGGACGGGAAAATCAGGTTCAAGTATAGGTTTTCTGATGCTTACCTGGGGATTTTGGAGGGAGGCAGAATCTTCCAGTATCATTGTCCCAGTTTCATCTCTGTTACATTGGGAAAGCAGATAAAAAAGAAAGACGTTTCTTTGTCTATGTCTTTTTTTTTTTAATTTATTTTTTTTATGGCGATACTGGTTAATGAAATCCAGTAAGTTTCAGCTGTACGCGTTAACCATAAGGCATATATGGTTAAGCACTGAGTGTTCACCTCCCATAGTTAGATTTCTTTCTGTCACCACATATTTAACCCTCCTTTATCCTCCCTCTTCCCCCAACTTTTTTTTTTAACCTTCCCTGTTCTTATGACAAAACCACTACTGCCCTAGTATGGTGTAGGGGCCAGTTCTTTTTCTCAAGCCCAGTATTATATACGCATCAGGAATATTCTAGAACCTACCCTGCTGTCCACCACAGTAGTTACTAGCCAGTGCTTCTCAACTAGGGGCAGTTTCGCCCTCTAGGGGAGATTTGGCAATGTCTGGAGAGACCTCTTTGGTTGTCTCAACTGAGGGGGAGGATACTACTGACATCTAGTGGGTGGAAGCCAAGGATGCTGCTAAACGCTACAGTGCACAGGACAGTGCCCACCACAAAGAGTGAACCGGACCCAAGTGCCAATAGTGTCAAGGTTGAGAAACCCTACATTAGCCATGTGTGGCTACTTTTTAAAATGTAAATTAATTAAGATTCGATAAAATAAAGAATCCAGTTCCTCAGTGTCATTAGCTACATTTCAGATGTTTAATAACCATGCAAGGCTAGTGGCTATTGTGTGTGATAGCACAGATATAGACCATTGCCAAAAGTTCTATGGCTCCACTATTTGAGAGGTTTCGTTTGAAGAAATTCCTTTTGGACAGGACTCTTCAGATGCTTGACCAATGGATTTTAACTGCCTTTCAGTTTTTGACTTACATAAAACTTCTGATATAATTTAGTAATGGTGGCTGTACTTTTCGTCTTCTCTCTGAGAGATGAACTTGGGGTTCCATCCCATCAATAGAAACAAAGAAAACATCTTACCTACTTAAGGCAAATCTTTACCTGTAAGATGCCATAAGGCCTAGATGATCTCTAAAGATATTTCCGACGTAATTTTCTGTGATTCTAAAGTCAATTTGCTACATGAGAAAGACTAGACTATTTTTCTAAAAGGCTAAACTAGTTGGCCACAAGATGGCGCCACCGCCACATAGATACTAAAGCAAAAGGCTTGTTCTTCATAAATAACCCATTGTAAGATGGTTTACAGCGTAGGCTCTGGAAATTTCCATTCAGGAATGAAAACTTTGTAATGATAAATTCCACTAACACCGGATTTCCTTCTTTTCCAATGTCCCCCAAAATTTAAATGTGACTTTACAGAACCTTACCTCACTGTTCCTTTTATTTTTTGCTTCTTGATCTGATCATGTTTACATTTCTAACTGCTCAGAATTTAGATAGTACCCTGCCACTTGCTAATTCATTTAATTTCGTTAATTGGTTTTCTCAGGAAATACTGAGTGCGAGCCTGTGTCTGTGACACACACTATTCTAGGCACCAGGGTGGCCACAGTGAACGAGACAGACAAAAATATGGAATTTCTGGATCTTACACTCTAGTCAAAAGAATCATTTGCTAAGGAGTAAGGAGCTGTAGGCATTTCGCTATAGTTTTTTTTTTCTCTTGAAGACACTAGTTTAAAAAAATAGCCTGGTTTCTCACATAAAACGTATTGGATAGACTCTTGTTTATTTTGATCTTCCCTTAGCCAAATCCTCTGAGTTTAACCCAGGACTGTGGGGGAATTACTAGAACAACATTTTTCTTCTTGAATCTTCCAGATAATTAACCAATTTGCAAATCCAGATAATAGATGGTCATCTCTGCGAATGAGAAAAGCACCACCGCCACCTCTCTCATTGCAATTTAGGAAAATTTCAAATCGCTTCATTTAGAAATGCTCAGAAAGAAGAGTCTATTAAAATAGAAAGTCTATTTTTATGAGTCTAGATGTGGTTATATTTATAAGCTGCATGTACCTCTGCATGTTTTGTCACAATCTGGCACAACTTCATAAATTCTATCATTAAAGCTGGTTCGGTGACATTTAATAGACCCCCACCTTCATAAATGAGAGATGTAAATGTTTAGCCTTGTGAAACCATCTTTTAAAAGTAATTACTTTGTTTTTAGAGTGTGAACTTAGCACATATTTATTGTAGCCTAGCCTCATATTGTCGGTTTACTATGTTGCCTTGGTTTTATCCAGTAGAAACGCTGACCAGTGGGTACACGTTGTTAGCACAATTCATGTTATAATGAATGAAGAAAGCCAGAAGAGGCCAGGAAAGGACAATTGATTTGTTCTGGGTTTATATTGGGGCTGATTGGTGTGGTTTGATGGGGTTAGTCATTAAGCAGACATTTAGGGTTCAGAAACAAGGGATCGATAAGTGCTCAGCTGTCTATTCTAGGGCATGGGGTTGGGCATTTATTATACGATGAAAGCCCAGCATTAGGGCTTGAGTATAAGACCCAATCATCATTAAAAGCAACTAAACAACCGCTGCCATTTTAGAGGACTTGCTAACAGCTGGGCCCCATGCATCAGTGATCTATAAGGCTTACCTCAAACCTTCACAGCTCTGCCATCTCCATTTTACAGACTGAGGTGCAGAAGTGTGAAGAAACTCGCAAAAGTCACACAGTAGGTGGTAAAGCCAGGTTTTAATGCAAGAGCCCTGAGAGCTCTTAACCATTACACAACCTGCTTTTTATTTATCTCAAGAAACCCCAGAGCTCTGGTCCCTGGGTCCTAAAACCCCCTGTCTACTTTCCCAAGGTCTTGGAAATGAAGGTGGAGCCAAGTCTGTAGGTCAGAGGTCTCCGCATGACGTCAGGCGGTTGTGTGAGCTTCATGTTGGGTATCACCCAGCCCCTTCCTCAACCCATGAAGCAGACAGGTTCGCTTTGCCCTGCCAGTGATGCTGGTGAGTACAGAACACCTTCCAGGGAAACAAGCTCAATGTGGCAAATGCGATCGTTTTTTGTTTTATTTTTGTTTCTGAACTGGGAGTATTTTGTACTGACTCTGTCAGTGACAAAATCTTTATCCGTAATGAGGCAGGATGGAGGGGAAGCTGCCCGGGCTTTGAACAATATCATCTGGCTGCTGATTTGCTAGTTGTGTATGTTGATTTTTTCTTCTTCTCTTTCTTGCTGTATTAGTGTTCTGTTGCTGCATAACAAATTTTCACAAGCTTTGTTGTGGCTTAAAGCAACACAAAGTTATTATCTCATAGTTTCTGTAGGTCAGAATCCAGGCACAGCGTGAGTGGATTCTCTGCTCAAGGCTGAAATCGAGGTGTTGGTTAAGGAAGGATACAGTTCTCATGTGGGGTCTAGGAGTCTTCCCTCAAGATCACTGGTCGTTGGCAGAATTCAATTCCCCGTGGTTGCAGGACTCGGGTCCTTGTTTTTCCTGCTAGCTGTCAGCTGAGGACTGCCCTCAGCATCTAGAGACCACTCCCATATTCCTTGCCATGCGGCCCCCCCCCAAAGGAAGGTCAAAGCATGGATTCTGGCTTGCTTCCAGGCCAGGTGGAGTGTGTCTTCCATCTTGCTGTGGTCAGCTGGAGGGAACTGTTTCGAAAGGGCTCACCTGATTAGGTCAGACCTACCTGGATCATCTGATTTGAAATCTTAATCACATCTGCAAAATCCCTTCAAAGAAGCATCTAGATCAGTGTTTAATTGCGTAACTGGCAGAAAGAGTATGTATACCGGGGGCCCAGAATCTTGGGGGCCATCTTAGAATTCTGCCTACCATACCTGCTTATGACAAATAACCATCAATTTTGTGTTGATTTGTTTAAAGTATGGACTTCTTTTATAGCCACAAGAGGTCTGTCTTATTAGTTGGCCCAGCAGCCCCAAAATATCAGAGGCACTCACTGTCAAAGGCCGGATAAGGGGGCCTTCTGTTAGACGTAATCTGGAGGCTTGTTCCGGTGAGTTGAGAACAAGTATTCCTAGGACTTCTGTGTCCTGGTCCAGTCTCCCCTTCAGGGTGTTTGGGCTGGGACTGAGGAAGTCACTCTCAGGTCTGGCTTCCGCCATGGGTGGAACGTGATGAGAAACATGGCAAAAGTCCTTAGCGCGGTCCCCTTGGTACAGAAAAGGGTCCAACCTTCATGCTATATCCTCCATGATGTGATGAAAGAGAACGTCCTACTGCCTAATACACCCTCCAAGACCTTTAGACTCCTTCGAGTGTATAAATTCTCACTGATTTGACAAGATTGATTTTCTACCCTTTACTTTGCAAAATCCATTGTAAGGCCGAGGCAAGTAAAATTGATTTCCACTCACTTTCCTCCCCACCCAAGGCCTCTTTGCTCACTCCTGGTGATATGTGATTTTTCAACTTTCTATGCCCTTTTGAAAAGCTTGGTCTTTTGGAGTCCAGTGAAAGCAAGAGTTTCTCCAGGCCTGTGTGGGAATTTTAATGTGATGTTTTAGGTGTTTAAGCTTCATTGGCTTATAAGATACCTCCGTTGAAGCCTAAGTATTTACGTTGTAAGCGTTGGGCTATGGTCATGAAAAGTGTGGATGATATCACACTGCTTTCGTCCAATTCACATTTAGTGAATTTTACTTAAAGAAGAAGGCACCTCAGAAAGCCACCAGTGGAAATATATGCCTCTGAGTTGCATTGTACAGAATTAAATGCAGTGGGCCTGCATTTTACTCTTCAACACGGGATATAAGGAATGTCTCATTTCTTTTAGTTCTCTAAAGTGAATTTAATTGCTCCCAAAGCACCATCAGCCTGGCCGGAAATTCAGCCTCGGTCACAATATGGACCCCTCTGAAGGGTTGAGCAAAGATCTCAAATGTCTTATGTTGCCCAGAACATGCAAGGAGGGCCTCCCGGTCCTAGGTCTAGGTGAGCGCTGATGATGTTTGTTGTCCAGTCCCAGGTGGTTCCTTGGAGACATGAGGCTCTGAGGCAGCCATATAACCTAATGCTTGGACTAAGGCTGGAAGCCCTAGTGCCTGGGGCACAACCTCCCTAGAGAGACACTGTAGCCATTGTCTCTTAATACTGTGCCTCCTTACCAGGTGTGTGGGAAGAGGACTCAAGCTCCTGCTTCTGGCACCCCCCCCCCCAAAAAAAA
Organism: Rousettus aegyptiacus; assembly: GCF_014176215.1. Lineage (NCBI taxonomy): Eukaryota > Metazoa > Chordata > Mammalia > Chiroptera > Pteropodidae > Rousettus > Rousettus aegyptiacus. The sequence goes on along the minus strand of NW_023416312.1, from coordinate 4,002,097 downwards.
AAAACAGTCCCCTTTCAGTCTTGGGGAATTAGTATCTCTGAATGCTAGCAAATTCCACCCTAGTCTCCAAGTCTCTCTTCCTCCTAGCTCTGGAAAAACCTCACATAATTCCCTCAGCGGGTTTCAGAAACACAAATCAAGAAAGTGGGCACTTAATGCGGAAGGCGCCTGCTTTCAGGGAATCCCAGCTTTCCATCCTGTGTCATAAACGTTCATGAGCCCAGGGGAATACAGACTTGGGCATTTCCTATTTTCCTAATGAAACAGGAAGAGTGAGGGGGAGGAGGTGACTTGGAGGCGAGAGGATGGAAAAGATGTAAGGTGGTTGTCCCTGAGAGCAGAAAAGTTAACTACTGGAGAATCGTGGCAGGATTGTTCGGGATGTAGAGTGCACACTTGAGATCTATGATCATGATTGTGTTTCTCCTCCAGCTACACTCATTGTGCAGGTGCAGCTGCGGCATGGGTACAGAACTGGGAGGGAGGGATAAGGGAGTTAAGGGGAGTATACAGAGGTACGATTGCTGTCTAAACTAGGCAAGGAGGGATAGGAAGATGTGGGGGGACAGGGCTGGTGGACAGTGAAAAAGTGATAGGGCCAATGGGTTGGAATTTCCAGTGACTTTGGTGAATTAAAGAACTATTGATATCTAGAGTAAGTTGGGTTAGAGCAAGAGGGGTTGATTATTAATGAGAGGCTCAAAATCACAATTTTGGAAGTAGTTTGGTTATTATTGATGACAAACTCTAGGAGAAGGTGGGTGGATTAAGGAAAAGATAATTGGAAGCGAATTGGACAGAGAAGTGAGGCTATATGGTGAGTTATCTTCTCCATGAGTGGAAAAGTTGCCAAGAACAATGACAAACATGAAAGATTAAGAGGAAGACAGAGAGCCAAGTCTAAGGACCAGACATTTCTTGATGACAATAACAAGGAGGGGTGGTGGGTTGTATCCTCTGATGGTATAATTTAAAAGGAGATAGAGATTTGAGGGAGGAGGAAAAGAAATGATGTAGAACAGAGGTTGGCAAACAGTGGTTAGCAGACCTAATCCATCTTGCTTCCTATTTTTGTTAATAAAGCTTTATTGAGACACAATTACACTCATTCATTACATATCATCTATGTCTGCTTTAGCACTACATCGGAGTTCAGTAGTTGTGACCGAGGTCACAAGGCCTGCAATGCCTAAATTATTTATTGTCTGGTTCTTTACAGAAAAAAGTTTGCTGACCCTTGATCTAGAATTCATAATGAAGAACATTAACCTCGCAGTAAGAAGTAAGCGCAATTAATATCACAATAATTAACTTTGCTACACGAATGTCAAATCCTTCTGTTCCTTTCAGTCTGGGTCTGCTCTAGGTCACCAGATCAACTGTTTTGCCTCAACTAATTTTTTTCTTACAGTCAATCAACCCATTGGATGGCTAAAATGAGAGAATGGCTGTCTGCTTTAGCTTTGTGCATGGATATATTTTTCCATGCAAAGCAGAGTCAGTGTACATGATTTGTAATATATGAAATTTACAGAGCCAAATTTCATCATGTGCAAATCCAGACTGTCATTCATTTAAAAATCAATTGCAGGCTATGGCACTACGCCATGGCTTCTTAGGGTACCGAGTGAAAATGCTAGTGGATCTGCCTTCCATAACCCATTTCCTGTTCTAACTTACCTTGTTCCTTGCTATTTATTAGTCTTAAGATTGGGAAACTGTCTTACGTGGCTTTGCCCAGTATAATGAGACAGGCATGGATGGCGTTCCCAGAGTAGTCAATCTGAGGCTTGCTTGTGATTACTCACAATCCTTCTTTGGAAAATTTGAATCAAGCAATACAAAAACTTAGAGAATGGTCAACTGAGTCAAGTAAATAATGAGGCCGCCAGAGTAAATATTCACATATGCCTGTAGTTAAGCTTCTTGAAACTTTTTTATTCCTGTTTTTCCTGGAACCTGGAATCTATTCAGCTTCCTCTTCTATGAGGTCTTTATCTTTTTACTTAAAATATCTTAGAGATATTTCATCTTTTTACTTAAAATAGCCTAGAGATTCTCTGAGATGAAGTTAAGAGTGAGCGTTTGAGATATAAATGGTTTCCTTGGAAGGAAACTAGAGCATCACCTTGGCCATTTTCCTCCCTGCATTTTCCAGGACTGACATTCACTGTGGTGTTTGTAGAAATGTATTTAAAATGTGGTTGTATCAGTTACGCTCTGGACCTGTCAAAATGCAATGACGGAAAAAAACTTAAAAAAAAATTCCTGCACAGCCCCTAGCTACCGACAGTTACTGATAGAAATAGGCCCTGTTGTGCCCTTTGGCTCATTAATAAGTTCTTCTGATCCAGTCACTTCCTATGTTAGTTGGGTTTAGTGAAAATGTACTCTGCTGTTTGGGGATTTAGCAGCAGAAGAGAGGAAAAACCAAACACGTGTACTAGTACCAGTTACAGCAAAAACATGACACTAGAGATTTGAAAAGGTTTTGATGAGTGGGAATCCTGAAGTCTCAAGTTCCAAAGCTGTAAGTGGACTCTCTTTCCCAATGATCGCTCCTTTCCCCTGACTAACGAATAAACAGCTCTCTGTCTTTAGTTCAATAAACTGTGGATTACAGGTAGCTATTCTGCTGTGGTGATGCCAAACTGGTTGTTGAATGAGGCTGGCAGGTAGTTTTTCTCGGGCTATGAATTTTTGTGTCTCATAATACTTCCACTCTAGGTCAGGACTGGAGGTAGCTACTTGAGCGGAGAAAAACTTTGATGTGAGACTTCCAACTGTACTGTGCTAGAGGAAGTCATCAAAAACAACGCCGTTTTCTGTAAACCTTCATCATCTTAGGCTTGTCACAGGTGGTACAGGTTCCTCTGTAAGTAGAAAGTCATGAACTAATTAGCATCTCTGAATCGGTTTGTTAGTCACGAAAAGAATGACTAAGAAATTAGTGAGGAGGCTTGTTTTCCCCTGATGTGGAATAACACGACAATACTTGATATTTGGCCATTCTCAATGTAGAGGACCCACTTTATCAAACACTTTACTTGACTAGCAGAGACAGTATAATGAATGACATTTTAGTTTTGTCTGCCTTGGCATGGATGACAGCTTTTGAGTAGTGGTATGCTGGTAAACGTTTAACATCCAGGTCTCCAGGAAAAAAAATACATTAATTTCTGATTTGTAGTGTTTACAAATTTTTGTGGTGTAAATATGCCCACCATGGCCAATTTCAGGCTACCAGTTTGACAGCGTTGAATGCAGAGTGAGGAACAAATGTGCACAGTCAACTTTTAAAATCTCGTACCAACTGACTCCAGCCTCTACTGCCTTCTAGGCACGATTAGACCCTACACAAGGAGGCTGGCTCCTGTCGACTACATCAGAAGAATATCCACTGGAGAGGAAAGTTAAGGACTTTGTGCTGATGACGTCACTTTGAACTATGCCTCATCTTTATGATAAACACAAGCTGAGGAGCAGCTCTCTAACTTGGTACCATTCATTTGGCCACTCTAGGTAAATTGTATGTGACCTCCAACTATTGTACTTTTTCATTGTGGCAGTACAGAATTATGGAAAGAATGTGGTATTAGAGTGTGGCTGGGGCCCATGTGTGGGGGGGAACATCTTTCTTTTATCTCCAGCTCTTCCAATTACTATTTCGCTCTTGGAAAAATAATATGTCACCTGCCCTCTTCTCTGCCTCCCCAATAACTTAAAAATAAAAACCAGGCACCAGCTTCTTCCCAACAAACTCAGAAGCAAACATATTGGGCTGCACAATTTACCCTTCATCCTCTCTACTCTCCTTCTAGAAGTTCAAACAATAGGACAATGAATGGAAGACAGAAACAAGATAGCAGCAAATTTACCAAGCCCAGAGCAAACTGCACAAGATTTCAACACTTTGACACTTAAAAATATAATGGTGACTGTAGTTAATAATACCGTATTGTATATTTGAAAGTAGTCAAGAGAGGAGATCTTAAAAGTTCTTATTATAAGAAAAAAATTGTAACTATGTGAGGTGATGGATGTTAACTAGATGGAGGTGCACATTTTGTAATACATGCAAATGTCAAATCATTATGTTGTACACCTGAAACTAATACAATCTTATACATCAGTTATATCCCAACGCGACTGGGAAAAATTTTTTAAACGGATTCCATGAGAGAAAAACGAACATGAAAAAAGTTTTTCCTTATAATTCAAAAGAAGTGACTCTAATTTGCTCATTGAAATCACAAATCACCTTTGAATTTACTAATATTTTGTAATACAATTTAGAGAAGATAGTCCCCAACTGTAAAATTGTACACAGAGGTTTTCAAAGTATGGATTTCCCAGATCCCACCTCAGACCTGATGATTTGGAATCCTGATTGGCGTGGGAAATGGGGAGGAAAAACAGACCTTGTATTTTTAAAAATTTCTCCTATGACTCAGATGCAGGTGAAAGTTTGGAAATCACTGCTCTAGAACAGCGGTCCCCAACCTTTTTGGCATCAGGAAGCGGTGCTCTTATGAGAATCTAATGCGTGCCGGTACCAGTTCATGGCCTGGGGTTGGGGATCCCTGATCTAAAGCAAGGAAAGACTTTACGATTGCTCAGCTAAGCAGTGCTCAAAGTTTAGCCATATTTTCTAGATCAGCAGTCCACATGGGAGTTCAGAAAGACTGAGGTATTTACAGATTAATATTGTCAGAGATAAGAAGCCAAACCTCTGTATCAGTGGTCCATCAAAATGGCTCCTTATCAAACTTTTAGATCTGAAAATTCAATGCTAATGGCCCTGACTGACAAGCCCCGTGGTGTTTGCCAGCTGCCAGCCATTTCGTTCTCCCACCCCTCAAACAAAGTCCTCGAAATACAAAAGCTTCTGAGAGTATTAAGGGAACTGAAAGAGATGCCACATCTGGGTGACTCTGCCTTCAGAGGCTGGAAGAGCTGTCAGAAAGGGATGCTCTTAACCACTGGCAGCCTTTCATGGGCATCAGTTTTCGGTCTTCGAACCAATGTAGATTAGGGGTGCATCAATTTCTGTTGCAGCTGACTGTCAGTTAACATCTCTGTCCCTTATGGTAACTGACTTGAGTATAATCAGCAGGTGAACACTCTCTTTATCATTGTCCATCTTTCTAAGCTTCTGTTTATTGATTTTCAAGCGCAGAGCTGGAGAGAAACAACCTTGAACTGTAAGTGATTTTTCTACTCTGCCTCTTTCTTCAGTTCGTTCATTTATTTATCAAATAATAAATGCAGAAGGCTTGCTATGGTCCAGAGATACTGCAGTAAAATTTAAGAATTAGACCAGAAACCCTGCCCTTCTAGACTCCTCCTGTGGGAGGACAATAAAAAATAATAAGCAAAATAACAAATATGTTAATATGGTGAACAAAATAAATAAAATACATAGTATTTCAGTTGGTGCTAAGTGCCATAGAGACAAGGATGAAGGAGAGTTGGGGTAGGGATTATGCGCTAATGGCGGCTTTTAATAGAGTTCGATTGCTAAAGAAAACTCACAGGACTGTAATGACGGTGCTTATAAATGTGAAGTTTATCACAGGGTATAATAGGATATCATAGGAAAAAGATATAATAGAGGAAGAGCATTAAAGTGAGGATATATATCACAGCAAAAGATCTCGAGAGGTCAGGGTGGGAATCTATTGTCCTCTGTCTGTAAGGGCTGTGGCAGAATGTGCTCTTGCTTTCTGGTCAAAAGCTAGAGATGTATATGTGGTACCCCAGGAACTGGAGAAACCAATATGGAGTCTTGCCCAGAATTTTTGAAAAAATACTTTTCTGGTTATGTATGCATATTTCCGGTATGTAAGCAGCCTTAACAGTAGAGACCTCTTAGGGTCTCACCCTGACCAGGTACAGATCATCAGTGTCACTGTTATCAATAAACAATGCTGACAAGCTGGTACAAACCTCTCCAAGCTCCTCAAACCCGCGATTACACCACAGTACTATTAATTAATAAGGTTTCATGCCTCGGCCAGGGATCAGTGCCATACAGATGGATTTCTTATTTCGACAGAAGTTTAGGCTAATTCTAGACATGCTGCAATTAACTCTCACAGCACAGATTGCAATTCTAAATATCAAGTCACAGAGAGCTTAATGAGAAGGTGACATTTAAGCCCAACTCTCAAGGTGATAACAGAGAGCTAGCTTTGTAGAAATCTGAAGGCAGCTTCTCTCCCCTTTGAGGCAGAGAGATCAGCAAGTGCAAAGGCCCTGAGACAGGCTAGTATTCCAGGAAAAGCAAGGCGATCTCTGAGGTCGAAACTGAATAAATGATGGGGAAACTTAGTAGGTGCTCGCAAAGAGGTAGGGAGCAGATGCTGGGTGGAAATCTGAGTCGCGTGGTCTTTGAAACGTTCCTGGACTCTGCCTTGCTTTTCCCTTCATGCTGTGATGGAATGTGTCAGTCCATTAGAACAGAAATTCTTAACCTAGGGATCTGTGGATAGAAGTCAAGAGGCCTGAAAATTAAAGATTTTTTAAGTCTTTATTTCCATTAACCTCTAACTGAAATTGAGCATTTCTTTCAATTAGGAATGCAGGCAACCAGAGAAGTATTAGCAGTACTCATAACTCTGCCATTCACAGATCTCACAGATATTTTTATATCAGATCATAGTCATTGCAAATATTCTGAAATACTTTTTATGTTCATCACTTCTTTGAAATTATTGTAGTTATTAACCTGCCGCTAGATTGCACATGACAATGATCTTCCTGTCTCCAGATCAAATGATAAAGTTGAATATTTTCACAACTGGATTTAAACTTAGAAAGCTCTGGAGAATTCTGATGTCTTTGAGAGAAGATGATCTTCACCTTGTAAAATGAGCTACAGAAGTTCATTTCCATTAACAACAATTTATCTCTGTGGATTGGCCTTTCAACATTGGCAACTATTAAAAGAAAAGAAAAGAAAAGATAACAAAACAAAACAAAGCAAAACAAAACGATGTACATTGGATAGCCAACTTGTGCCTCCAACCTTTCGCATACCACACTACGATTTAATGTTCTTTTTGAAACTAAGCCACAACAGTCCTCTTACAAAAGATGCCTTTTAAAAAGTTCTGTAACACATAGATGTGTTATATTCTGATTTTATTTGTTGTTATTTAGAATGATTGCCCCCCAAAAAACCCACTTAAATTACTGTGCCATACATTTATTCATTTCATTTATTCTTTAGGATTCATTGAGGTATATTTTATGTGCAATTCATAAAATTTTACTAGCCACAAAAAAAAAATGAGTTCAGCAAGAACATTTCCTATTAGCTGTTCTAAACAGATATGCAAGTTCTCTGGGATAACAGCTGGTATCTTGAGAAATTGAATTTTCCAGTGCCAGGTAAGGTTGATGAGGTATTAGCTCCCGAATGGAATATATCATATAAGATTTGACAAGCTTGAATTAATACCTAATGTTCTCAAAAGGGGCAGGAAATGATTGTAGAGCAATCAGGGAGCACTCCCAAAGAGGCCACAGATAACGTGAAAGCAGATAAATATGAAAATGTACCCCATTAGCAGGTCACAAATGGACCGGCATCAGCTTGTTATTGCTGAGGATAAAATGAAAGCTTAAGGAGATGTGTGAACACAGCAAGAAACCAGCACCTCTGCTGATTTTTCCCTCTCAGGTAACCAGAGATTTGTTTATAAGGCTTGGCCGTTCAGAAGTGCTTTTGGCTCAAGGCTCTATTTAAATAACGAAACAAGACCTGTGCAACCATGCCCCCTGTGCTGAGAAATATGTGCTCTTAGATTCTGTCTAAGTTATTGATCTGGGCTCTAACTACATCAGACAATTGTCTAGATTAAGTGCTGACAACCAACATTCAATCCAGCAGCCCTTTCTTTACCTGGCACAGTGCAGTAGAATCTTCTGGGGTCTTCTTGGGCTCACTGATTTTTTTGGTCCTGCAAGTGTCCTCAACTGGGGGTATTTAGTTCCCCCACCCTCCCTGGGCACATTTGGCAATGTCTGGAGATATTTTTGGTTGTGACAATTGGATGCTACTCTCTTCTAGTGGGTAGAGGCTAGGGATGCTGCTAAACAACCTACAGTGTTCAGGAGAGGCCCCGCGATCAAGAACCCTGGCCCAAAATGTGAGTGGTGCCAAGGGTGACAGACCCTGGTGCAGAGGATGGTGCACAGACTGACTGGCAGTGTCAGGCTTACAGAGAGGAGGGTCTCAAAAGAGGAGCAAGGTGGCCAGGTAGAGAAGGAAAAAAAAGGTATACCATTTTGTCTGTTCTGACACATTTTCCAAACGTGACTCTGCCGTGGACTTTAGATTGTTTCATGGAAAATACTTATTATACCCTGCGTTCAACTTTCTTGTAGATAAAAAGGGAAGACCAAGGGAAGATTACAGCAAGGCTCTGGTACTACCCAGAAAAGCACCCACGTTTGGGGCTCCATGGTTCAATTAATCTTATACTAAAATATCGAAATATCATCAATATTGATCTATGCTCTATCAATCATAATATATTATACATATTTATATATGCCATCCTCCTTCTAATATTAATTTTTAGCTCCTATCCAAATAAGCAACTTTAAAAAAATTATTTCTTTTAATTAGTTTCAAGTATACAGTACATTGGTTAAATTTCTATATAGTTTGTAAAATGATCCCCCCAATTGCTCCTTCCCTCCCCCGGCCCTCCACCTAGCCAATGTATTAATGCTGACTGCATGCCCTATACCGTGCTCCCCATCCCCGTGTCCATCCATCAGCTACTGATTTGTACTTCTTTACCCCTTCGCCCCATTCTCCCAGTCCCCCAGCTCCCCTCCCCTCTGTCCATCACCAAATTGTCCACTGTTTGTGAGTCTGTTTTTCATTAGTTTATTTCTTTTATTCCTTAGATTTCACATATAAGTGAAATCATATAGTGTTTATCTTTCTCAGTCTGACTTAAATACCTTCTAGGTCCATCACAGCAATATATTTTTCCATTCCCTTCCTTTTAGTCTGTGTGTGTCTTTTAATCTGAAGTGAGTCTCTTATTGGCAACATGTGGAGATCTTGTTTTCCTTTCCATTCATCCACCCTATCTTTTATTTGTAGCACTTAATTCTTTTCCATTTAAGGAACTTATTGATAAGAATGTAGTTGTTACCATTCTTTATTCCTGTTTTTGGTACATGTTTTTTCTTCTTAAAGAAGTCCCTCCAACATTTCCTGTAATACTGGTTTGGTGGTGATAAATTCTTTTAGCTTATTTTTGTCTGGGAAGCTCTTTATCTGTCCTTCAACTCTAAGTGATAGCTTTGCTGGATAAAGTATTCTTGGTTGTAGATCCTGGGTCTTCATCCTGTTGAATATTTTGTGCCAAGCCCTTCTGTCCTGCATGTTTTTTTTTTGAAAAATCAGCTGCGAGTCTTATGGGTTTTCCCTTATAAGTAACTATCTGCTTTTCTCTTTCTGCTTTTAATATTCTTTGTATTTAACCTTTGCCATTTTAATGATGATGTGCCTTGGTGTGGGCCTCTTTGAGTCCCTGATTTTTGGAATTCCCTGAGCTTTCTAGGGTTTTATGTCCATTTTCTTCATCAGGTTGGGGAAGTTATCCATCATTATTTCTTCAAACGGCTGTTCAACATCTTGATTTTCTTTGGTTACACCGATCAGATGGATATTTGAACCCTTAATAATGTCCCACATGCACTTTAAATTATTTTTATAGTCTTGGCATCTTTTTTTTGCCATTCTGATTGCGTGTCCTTGGTTTTCCTGTCCTCTAGATAGGGCATTTGATCTTTTTCTTTATTCACGTTGTTTATTCCTTTGTTTATTCTATTTAATATATTTCTCATCTCAGAGAATATCTTCTTCATTTCAGACTGGTTCCCTTTTATAATTTCCATTTCCATTTTTATGTTTATCTCTTTGTTGAAGTTCTCACTAAATTTATCTACACTTCCTAAAAGTTCACTGAGCATCTTTATAACCAGTGTTTTGAACTCTGCATCTGCTAGATTACTTGACTCCGTTATATCTGGATCTGTGTTCTGTTCTGTCATATGGTTTATGCTTCTTTGTCTTCTGTGTCTATGTCTATGTACTAAGCAAAGCTCTTAAGTCTCCCGGTCTTTTTGCTGTGGCTTTGTGTGGCGGTGTCGAGTGGCACAGTCTTGAGAGGGGGTCAGCCGCAGGCCAAGTTTAGTCCCGGCCTGTGCCCCTCAGGGGCCACCTGTTAAGATTCAGCAAGGGGTCCACAGATGCTGTGTATATAGTTGCCTCAAAAGGCCACACCAGAAACCGAGGCCAGCTGCCTCCAGTGTGAGTGTAGGCGCTGCTCAGCAAGGAGCACCTGACTCGCTGAGGATACACGTGGATGTGGCTTGCGTGGGGCCGCAAGTTGGGGTAGGCGGGGTTTCTGGGGATCCTCTGGGCGGAGGCACCTCTGTTATCCAGTTTGATGGTGTCACAGCTATGGCGGTGCTGTGTCCACCACTGGTAGAGGGGAGGGCTCAACAGGGAACAACGGAGACCGCCGGCATATCTGTACAGAGCGAGTCTCACCTGGGCCCTCGCTCCGACACCGTCTCCCTGTAAGACCCTGGTGCGCCCTGGGCACAGCCGAATGGGCGCTGGTGCTCGGCGCGAGCAGGTCCGTCGCCGCGGAAATCCGTCTGTGGACGGGGCCCCTTTCAGAGGCGTCTGCCATCGCCACAGCCTCCGTCTCAGCCGCTCGGGACCGGGCGGCTCTGCATCTTCGCCCCGTCCTCCCTTCTGCCGTTGCGGGGTGCTTTCTTGGATTTCTCCCTCACTGTTGGGCTTGTTCATCTAGGTCCCAGGTGATTTTCCTTGCTCTTTGCTCCTGGTTTCCGTCACAACTTTGATTTGGTCGCCAGAGGGATGAACAGAGCCGCTGTCATCCATGCCATTTTTCTAGGTCCCCTCGAAAACGTATACATTTCTAATAGTGACAAAAAAGGAGGGCAGGCAACAGCAGTCAGGTGGCGACAAAAACATTTTGATGCTTCAGAACCCTGGCAACCCTCAGCAGTTCTGGAGGCACGCCACCTCCGATGGCCGAGGAGAAGTTGGTCTCAGAAAGGGAAACGAGCAGTCTCTGCCACGATTTCACCCTGAAAATCCAGGAAGAGCATTATGAGTATATTATGAGATAAAGAAGCACACAGATGAAACCGGTAAGTGTTGAAAATGGTGTTTTTGGCGCAATGGGAAGTGGGGATGAGGAAAGGCACGTCAGGGGTCTGCTGTCTTAAAAGTCTTGTGTCAGTTGACTTCTAAAAGTAAAATTAAGTTTATGTATCATTTAGATTTGAAAGAATGACTTTTAAGCTACTTTTGACAGGAAGATAGAGGAAAAGGTAGGCAAATACTGTAGATGGGAATGTAGACTATCAGCCAACGGCCATCTTGCCAGATGGCCGCTGGGGGATTTGGATCAAAAAGTTCAATGTGGGACGTGGTTCCGTAGCGTAGCGGTTAGCACGTCCGCGTTACACACAGAAGTTCCTGGATTCGTGCCCCAGTGGAGCCAGGGTCCATGGTCTAAGGCCAGGCCACCTTGACCAAGCCCGATGTGTGATCTCGGAAGCTAAGCAGGGTTGGGCTTGGTTAGTACTTGGATGGGAGACCACGTAGGAAGACCAGGTGCTGTATGTATGAGTAATGATAATAAATTAAAAAAGAATTTTTTTAAAAGGTAAATGTGCATTTCTACTCCTTGGAATTTATCTAAGGAAGTAATTGGATAAGAACTGCTTCGATTATAAAAGAGAAAAGTTAGAAACTGCTTACATGCCCTACGCCAGAATCTTGATTTGAACAAGTGATGGCTGATCCATACGATGGAATTACATGCATACATTTGAAATGATGGATTTCACATCCACCAGACAGTCAAAAATGTAAATCTGAAAACAGCAAGAGTTGGTGAGCATGTGAAACCATGGGAGCGTTGATATACTGCTGCTGAGAGCTGTCTGAGAGAAAGCGAAAATTGGCACGACTGAAACGAAAAGTAGAGTGTGCGCTTCTTTGACCAGCCGTTCCTCTCCTAGGGAGTATAGAATGATATAACTACTTTTGAAGAAACTTACTATAACTTAGCAAAGTGGAAGCCGAATGGAAGGCTACATGTCCTTACGCAAGCAGGTGCCATGTGCGAGAACGTCCATGATAGCGTTCTGGTGGCCTCAGGGTGCGCCCAACCCAAACGGCCCTCGGCATGGAATGAATTGCTTAACGTGAAGAAGCACGTGAAGGACAGCCACGCACAGTCACGGGGACGGATCTGTGACTCTCACGGACGGAACGGTAAGCCGAAGAAAAGCCAGACTCACGAGGACGGGGTGACTCCACGTGGATGACCTGCAAACACAGCTAAAGAGGAGTTACTTGAACAGGACGGGGAGCAGAAGAGGAGAGGCGGGAGACCCAGAGGGCGCGGGGCCATCTGGAGGCTCGGAGTCTACCGTTGCACACCAAAGGGAGTCTTGCGTCTGAGCAAGACTTCAAAAAATTGTGAACTCCGGAGGTGGTTCTTTTTTGTCCTTCTATGGGAGGCGACCCCTCAGTAAGAGAACTGAATGCTAGTGCTACCAGCCTGGCCATGCCGCGAGCCCTGCGGGGACAGCGGCCCACGAACTGCCACTCCGGGTACAGTCAGGGCGAAGTCAAGCCCAGCTCTGATGCCTGTGGCAGCTCTCTGCGTCAATGGCGTGGAGAGAAAACTCTCATTCTCTGAAATAATAGGTTTAAAGGAAGCCCGCGGCTTTTCACTTGAATATACATCGAGCGCCATGAACGATGGATATGCAAATGAGGGCGCATCTTCGCCCTCGAGATTCTCGCGCGAGGGGTGGCGGGGGGCGAGGTTGGGGGGCGCGCGGTGCTGCGCCGAGCGCGCTTGGCGGCGAAGGGCCGGGGCCCGCGTCCGTTTTGTCCACCGCTTAAGAAAATGGTGTCCGAGCTCCATATTCGACACGAGACGGGGTTCACAATATAATGTGAAATGAAATATAAAAAAAGGCCAATTACAAAAACACATTTAATACTTTTACACCTTTTCTTCCTGAAATGCATGCGTATGTGTGGGTCGGACATGTATATTCATAGAAAAATGCTTATGTCGAAATATCGGTGGTTATGCCTTCTTAAATCTTTTTCATTTCTGCCTTTTCAGAAATTTCTGTGCTTCGGCCAGTAAGAAAAAATAAGAAAAGTAGATAGTGATTTCATAATAAGCATAGAAAAATAATAAACACAACAAGTACTAGACAAAGAAGCAAGGCATCCGACATGACTTTTTAAAACGTTGGGTCACTGGAAAAAAGGCCCAAATGATGCGAGGAATGAGAAATGGGATGCAAGTCCAAATGCAAGAGGGCGGCCGACACAGCTGGCCTCCTATCCAGGATCATTCCTCTCCTTCCACCCAGCTAACAGCGTCTGCGTTATAGGGGCGGCAGGACGCTCAGTTTGGAGGAATAAAACGACATTTCCTCGTGTCCCTAGCAGGTGAGAAAGGCCAACGAGCCGTAGGAGAAAGTCTCTGAAGAACTTCCAGAAATGCCGAGTCAGCTTTGATCTCTTTTCTTTCCTGCTCCCTGGAACACGGATGCGATGGCGGGAGCTGCAGGTACCTCCTTGAGACCAAGAAAGAGAAGTCAAAGATACACAGAAACCTCAACTCTGATAGTTGAGGCTCTGAACTCACGGGCTGAAATGTATTTGATGTGTATTTATCCATTGTAGTTTTTGTCCTTATGGGTGCCTGAATCGTCCCATCTTACGCCATTTTACTTTTATCGTAGACTTCTACTCAAATGCAGTGGGTTGCGCTTCATATAAAGATTATTCTAATCCACAGTCAGTAGGTTTTTTACTCAAGCTTACTGTGGGATTTTTGCTCCATCAGGAGTGATGATATATATATACATATTGATCTATCTTGTCCTTTACCGATGGCCATGGTTAGCACTGACTATGCTTTCTGCTGGCTAGAGGTAAACCTCGACAAGGTTAATCAGCTCCTATGATAATTAAGGTTGTTCTCGGTAAAGCTGGGGAAATAAATTAAGCCTGTGACCTAATAAGTAGAGATAATAGGTCAGTTCATCATAACGGAGGATTTTGGTTACTATTAAAGCATCCACATTATAATCACGATTATAGCCCTTACGTTCATAATATTTTGCATTACTGCGGTTAGCGCAAAAATCCAGATATAGCACAATGGCTAATCGCCACAATTTTAAGTCATGGAGATTGCCGTGATGTAGGAACGGAGCTAAACCGTATGCCACTATCAAATATCATGCCGCTAGCTAAAAATGTAAAGTTTTCTTTGTTAATTGAATTAACGGAACGCATGCTTGTGAAATGAAGGCATGAAAATAGACATGACTCAAAATCTGGACAACACGAAAGTGATTTCATAACAAAAACACAGGGTGGATGTCTTATATTATCATGCTTTTCGAAATGGGCTAAGCCAGTGAATCTCATGGCTGAGAGCAGTGATCCTGTACTTGAGAACCACCTGAGAGCTTTAAAAATCCTGAAGTCCAAGCTCCAGCCCCAGAGACATTAATTGTCCTGAAATGTAGCCCTGAGCATAAGGCTTTAAAAAAAACAAAAACAAAAACAAAACAACTAAAACTCCCTCAGTGGTTCTGATGGGCAGCCGAGCACTGGGCCCAGGGAAGACGGACGGAGGGAAGAGTGAGATGTGCTTGGTGAAGACTCTCCACCAGAGGGGCACACGGCCGCTTCCTTAGAGAAATGAAAAGGTGAGCCTGCAGGTTTCTTCAGGTCCATCCCATGTTCTAAATGTTATCGTATTTCAAGATAGCCCTTTGCAAAATAGATACGATTTCAATTCCGCTTGCAGTGTTTTTAAACTTTTCTGAAATGCACAATACCTTGACTTTCAGATCAATTATGTCAGATTAAATATATACGTATATATCCACTCTATCCACAAACCCCACGAAATAATAGTAAAGGAATAAAAAGAAAATGTATATGTTTAAAAAAATTTAATTAGTTTTGAGTTCCGGTACATTGGTTAGACATCTCAATAGTTCAGAAAACGATC
Organism: Rousettus aegyptiacus; assembly: GCF_014176215.1. Lineage (NCBI taxonomy): Eukaryota > Metazoa > Chordata > Mammalia > Chiroptera > Pteropodidae > Rousettus > Rousettus aegyptiacus. The sequence goes on along the minus strand of NW_023416312.1, from coordinate 3,986,960 downwards.
CCCCCAACTGCTCCGTTTCTCCCCCGGCCCTCCACCTAGCCAGCATATTAATGCTACTGCATGCCCTATGCCGCGTTCCCCATCCCCGTGTCCATCCGTCAGCTACCGATTTGTACTTCTTTAACCCTTCGCCCCATTCTCCCAGTCCCGCAGCTCCCCCGCCCCTCACCCATCACCAAATCGTCCACTGTTCGTGAGTCCGTTTTTGATTAGTTTGTTCCTTTTATTCCTTAGATTCCACATATAAGTGAAATCACATAGTGTTTATCTTTCTCAGTCTGACTTAAATACCTTCTAGGTCCAGCAAAGCAGTATGTTTTTCCATCCGCTTCCTTTCAGTTTGTCTGTGTGTCTTTTAACCTGAAGCGCATCTCTCATAGGCGACATGTAGGGGTCTTGCTTTCCGTTCCATTCATCCACCCTATCTTTTAGTTGGAGCACTTAATGCTTTTCCATTTGAGTCATTTATTGATAGGAATGTAGTTGATACCATTCTTTATTTCTGTTTTTGATACATGATTTTTCTTAAAGAAGACCCTCCAACATTTCCTGTAATTCTGGCCTGGTGGTGATAAATTCCTTTAGTTTATTTTTGTCTGGGAAGCTCTTGATCCCTCAACTCTACATGGTAGCTTTGCTGGATAAATTATCCTTGGCTGTAGATCCTGGGTCTTCATCCTGTCGAATATGTTTTCCCAAGGTCTTCTGTCCCACATAGTTTCTCTTGAGAAATCAGCTCCCAGTCTTATAGGGGCTCCATTGTAGGTAATTATTTGTTCTTCTCTTGCTGCTTTTAATATTTTTTCTTTGTATTTAAACTTTGGCATTTTAGTGATGATGTATCTTCATGTGGGCCTCTTTCGATCCTTGATTTTTGGAATTGTCTGAGATTCCTTGGGTTTTATGTCCATTTCCTTCAGCAGATTAGGGATGTTTTCCATCATTATTTCTTGAAGCGACTGTTCAACATCTTGATTTTGTTCAGTTACGCCCATCAGACGAATATTTGGAGCCTTAATAGTGTCCCATATGCTCCTTAAATTATCTTCATAATCTTGGCATGTTTTTTCTTGCGATTCTGATTGAGCGTTCTGATTGGCTTTCCTGTCCTCTAGATAGGGCATTTGATCCTCTCCTTTATTCACTTTGTTTATTCCTTCATTTATTCCAGATAATGTGTTCTTCATTTCAGACGAGTTCCCCTTTGTAATTTCTACTTCCATTTTTCTGTTTTTTTCCCCTTTGTTGAAGTTCTCACTGAGTTTATCTACACTTCCCAAAAGTTCATTGAGCATCTTTATAACCCGTGTTTTGAACTCTGCATCTGCTAGATTACTTGACCCCATTATCTGGATCTGTGTTGTGTTCTGTCATATGGTTTCTGCTTCTTTGTCTTCTGTGTCTATTTCTATGGACTAAGCAAAGCTCTTAAGTCTCCCGGTCTTTTTGGTGTGGCTTTGTGTGGTGGCGTCCAGTGGCACAGTCCTGAGAGGGGTTCAGCCGCAGGCCAAGTTTAGTCCCAGCCTGTGCCCCTCGGGGGCCACCTGTTAAGATTCAGCAAGGGGTCCACAGATGCTGTGTATATAGTTGCCTCAAAAGGCCACACCAGAAACCGAGGCCAGCTGCCTCCAGTGTGAGTGTAGGCGCTGCTCAGCAAGGAGCACCTGACTCGCTGAGGATACACGTGGATGTGGCTTGCATGGGGCCGCGAGTTGGGGTAGGCGGGGTTTCTGGGGATCCTCTGGGCGGAGGCACCTCTGTTATCCAGTTTGATGGTGTCACAGCTATGGCGGTGCCGTGTCCACCACTGGTAGAGGGGAGGGATCCACAGGGAGGAACGGAGTCCGCCGGCACGTCTGTACAGAGCGAGTCTCGCCTGGGCTCTCGCTCCGACAACGTCTCCCTGTAAGTCCCTGGTGCGCCCTGGGTGCAGCCGAATCAGCACTGGTGCTCGGAGCGAGCAGGTCCGTCGCCGCGGAAATCCGTCGGTGGCCGGGGCCCCTGTCAGAGGCGTCTGCCATCGCCACAGCCTCCGTCTCAGCCGCTCGGGACCGGGCGGCTCTGCATCTTCGCCCCGTCCTCCCTTCTGCCGTTGCGGGGTGCTTTCTTGGATTTCTCCCTCACTGTGGGGCTTGTTCATCTAGGTCCCAGGTGATTTTCCTTGCTCTTTGCTCCTGGTTTCCGTCACAACTTTGATTTGGTCACCAGAGGGATGAACAGAACAGAGCCTCTATCATCGATGCCATTTTTTTCCCTTCTTTTCTAAATAAGCAACTTGAATGCAGTCACAACTCACATAGTGGAGCAGCTGGGTAATATAAGGGTATTTATTTGTTTATTATTTATTTTATGCTACCAAAGATGTTTTTAATTTTTTCTTTTTTTTTATTGAGGTGACATTGATCAATGAAATCTAATAAGTTTCAAGTGTATAATTCAATAGTAAGTTATATATATATATATATATTGCATTGCATTGTGTGTTCACTGCCCATAATCCAATTTCTTTCTGTCAGATAAAAGGGTTTTTAAACAATATTCCAACCCTGACCTAAAGTCAGCGTTGGAGATGCTCTGACTTGCTTCATGGAGAGGAAAGGCCATGATGAGACAATGAAAATAGATGGGAGAGAAGCAAGTAAGCACATTCTCACAAAGTAGTGAGAGATGATAATGGAACTCAGAGCAGACCTACTGCAGACTGAGAAGTAGGGCAAACTTGTGATGAGTGACTGTCCTTAATCGCTTTTTGTGGTCTCTTTTCCCATCACAGAGTCTGTGATTCATTTATCTAACCAACTTGCAGTCTACTGGCGGGTAACTATTCCTGCTTCGATGTTTGCTATTAAAAGTCCAAGATATTTTCTAGCAAAGAATTTGGAAATTCTGGGAAACAGAAAAGTCCCCAAGACACAAAGGTATAGCTTCTAATGTCATGCTTTTGTAGGTTGGAAGAACAGATTTGGGGGCTTAGCGGGGCATTCAGAGAATTCCTTCAATGACAACCTAGGGTGTCTGCTGTATCTGTTCTCTTAAGCAACATGGCTTGTTCTTAACACCACACTCCTTATGATCCATAAAGCTCTAGGTGGCCTTATCTGGTCCCATGGCTATAAATGCCACATTTATACCAACATCTCCCAAGCATAAGAACTGAGAAGTGACCATCTGATTTGGCAATCACCAGTACCATGGTCAAACAGTAACTCGGCTTCACTGAGCTTGAAATTTGATCATGGTGGGTTGAAGATAAATAGGAGTGCGTTGAAATCAAATGGTAGGCGAGGAAGTGGAGATGGCCACTCCTTCAAGAAGAAACCAGTAAAAGGGAGGGAAGGAAGAAAGGAAGAATGGAGAAGGAGAGGGAGAGGAGAGAATCCAGTGATGAAGTAAGTTCAGAGGAAGAGAAGCTTTGGGCTGATGTCTTACGCGAGATGTCTCTGGTACCCATATCATATCCACTTGGTCTGCTTCTGATTTCAGCTACAGCTAAGATGGACAAGTCTTTGCAAATCTAGACTCAGCTTGCACTTACAAAGCCCACCTCAAGCACACACATTTCTGCTTTCTCTTCAAGGTCTCTTCCAACACCTCGAAAGCCCACTAGACTCTTGCAGGAGCACAACCCAGAAATATGAGGGAAGTACCACCAGGGACTACCCTCACTAGGGGGGAAAGAAGGTAATGGATAAATACTCCAACCTCCCATCTTTAGGGTGTCCATTTTTCCTTTTCTCTGGTGAACCCCCACTTTGCACAACAGTGATTTGGATAATGCTCCCCAATATGGGCTTTCCCTCCTTCCCTGTCCCACTCTTCCTACTCACTCGTTCAGGTCTGATTACTACTGTCAAATGCTTTTGCTTAGATCTTATTACCAGCACTGAGTAAGCTCTTGGCTCTGCAGACTTGGCACTTAGAATTTTACCGAGCACGTTCACACACTATGACAAATATCCTCTGTGGATACTTCGTACCATCCTAACCCTTCTGAACTCTCCCCTGTACTGCAGGGGCTGAAAGACTAGAAGCATTGCCCAGGTCCCTTTCTGTCAGGGTTTTGGTTTTATTCCATTAATGAGGGCCCATTTCAGAAAGCCACTTTCTTCCATTGGTTGGAGGCAGGTGACAGGAGCTGTAGATGCACCCTTGAAAATTGCTCACTTTGCACTTCAGGCATCTGAAAATTGCTCACTTTGCACTTCAGGCATCTGAGGTCATTGGTGGCACTTCTTGTGATTCCCATACTCTTTGATCATTTTCTATGACTTTCTTCCAATCCTTCTAGGAATCGTATAAGCCTCTAATCCCCTATGGTAAATCCCTTTTTGTTCAAAATATCTAGAGTGGTTTATATTTTTGTTGGTCAAACCCTGACTGATACAAATATATTATCTAATTTTATTGAGAGAAAAGGTCTAAGAATTTGATTTGCCAGTGTTGATGGTTAATAGGTAAGGGGAAGATAACAAGATCCTGCTCAGGTAACAAAGCAAAGGAATTTTGAGAGATGTTAGTACAATAAAGCAAATGCATTATATTAGATGTCAAGGTGAAAATCCTTTTAAGGGGATACTTAATGAGTATTCTATGGTCCTCTAGGAAATGCCAGCCTGATTGATACAAAACAGTACAGGCTTTAAAGCTGAGGAACTGAAACTCTCTATAAATCTGTGCAAGTGAATGAAGAAGGAAAGATGAGCCAACCATAGACACCCTATTAACATGCACATTGTGGCCATGTTATCTGACTTCTCACGGGCGCTGACGCAGTGATACTGGGAACTGTGTACTGTTTGGTGCTGCGAAGTGGAAAGCACAATTTACCACAAAAATTAAGAATTCTAGGTGACACTGCAGTTTATAAATCTATCATATAACACTTTCTTGACAGATCAGGAAGGTGGCATTTTAAAAGATAGTTTTTTAGGTTTTTAAATTTTGTTTTAGCTCTTCAGCTTGCTGGAAAATACAATGAAGGCTTCCTTTCTCCTGTTTGTTGGAGTAAAATAGTGCCCTGATCGTGTAAGTCCAAATGCTTGAGCTGTATGAAGAATGAATACTTAAGTTTACATATTTTCAAGATAGCTAAGAGTTCAGCATTCTCTCTATATAGCTTTTTTTTTTTTTGCACTACTTACCCAAAGAATTGGGACAGAATTTTTTAATCAATGATCCTAATTCATAATCTGTGATTTTGGTAAAATATTGAGGGTAGACTTCAAGAATGCACTTCCATAAAAGGCATGTGTAGTAGTCAGTGTTCTCTAGAGGAACAGAACCAATAACATACGTGTGTATGTATAAATTGACTCACGTGATTATGGAAGCTGACAGCAGGCTGGAGACCCAGGAGAGCTGACAATGGAGTTTCAGTCTGAGTCTGAAAGCTTGAGAAGCAAGAGAGCTGGTGGTATACTTCTAATCCAAAGGCCTTCAGGCTTGAGACCCGGGAAGAGCTAATGTTCCAAAGGCAGGAAAATAAATTGAAATCTCAGCTCAAAGTCAGTGAGGCAGAGATCCATCTTACTTGCAAGAGAAATGGCCTTTTTGTTCTATTAAGGTTTTTAAGTAATTGGATGAGACCCACTCACATTAGGGAGGGCAATCTGCTTTACTCAGTCTACCCATTCGATGTCAATCTCATACAGAAATATGCGCGCGCACACACACACACACAACACACCCAGAATGATGTTTAATCAAATGCCTGGGCATTCTACCTGTGGCCCAGTCAAGTTGACAGATAAAATTAACCATCGCAGTACTGTGAAAGGGAACATACGATTTCTTGTTAAGAACACCCAGAGCAGAGAACAATGAATTCAGGAAATTACAAATAGTTATAATGAGAGTGAAATAAAAGAATACATCAATAGAATAGTGGCCCTAAGCACCAATATTTGGCACTTAGTAGATATTAACCCTTATCTGTCTTCCTTCCCCCTTTTCCTTATAGTTGCTGTGTATTTACTGGGGACACCAGGAGGTTTTTAAATGTCAATCAATATTTGAGTAACAGAGAAGTACTTCCATGTAATTCACTACACTTAAAGAAGTCATTGCTGTCTCGTAGAAGCTGCACCTTAACAGATGCTTCTGAATGAATTTATTCATCATATCAAGCATAGCCTTGCAATGCGGGATGCTTTTCAAAAGCCCCTTTTGGGTGAACAGATTGTGTTGCTGCTGAGAACATTCACAGGAATGGGGCAATCGCTGTAATTCAAACAATTTCTCCTCATTTAAGAGCAGCAACTGTTTCTATTAGCACTGACATGATCCATTCATGAAGACTTTTAGGACAGTTGTCTGAAATTTTGGGCTGTCAAATGATCATCAGAACTGAGTAGGCTCTACTTGCAAGCAAGATCCTTCTGCTCTCTATATCGACACCTTTATAAACAGCTACCGTGTTTGGGGTCATTTGGCTGGCTTGTATGTAAGACTGAGACATGAGAAAAGTGTGACCTAATTTACTTTTTTATTCGTTGAGCAGCATTATTTGAACACCTCCCACACGATGCTGGTACTAGGTATGTAGGGATAAAAAAGACACTCTCTCAAAGAGTTCCTAATCTAGTAGAAGAGAAAGACAAGTAAAAAAGTGATTGCAGCAGAATATGATCATGTCAACAATATACACAGGGATGATGGGCAGAGAAAGGAGTTCTTGAACTAGATTTTTTAAGTAGAAAAGGCAGAGAGAAGGGGGAAAGAAACATTAGATATTGGGGACAGCATTGTACCAGTGGAGGGGAGTATGAAACAATATGTTCTACTGAAAAAAAAGAAGTTGGCTTGCATGGCTGTAACATGTTGGGAAAGGATAGGAGATGATATTGGAAAAGCAAGCAAGGATGAAATCATGCCTAGGAATTGTGTGTGTCTGAGTGTGTACATGTGTGTGCATGCGGACATGCATGTGAGACTTCCTTTAAAGTGTGAACTAGATTAACACCTTACCTTCGATCTCCGTATGCCACATAGTCATGGTGGGTGCTATGTCTGCTTCATAAATATTGCATTTCTAAAATGCATCATTATAAGAAAGCCCAGTTCATCCTGTTTTTTTTTTTTTTGGTGTTATTGGATCTGAGAAGGTAGGGTAGTGATCACTTGAGTGGCTGTGGCATGCCTAGGAATTTAGGCCTTATATTCTAAAGAACGGTGTGCAGAAGAGTACCATGATCTGACTTGTATTGCACAATGATCATTTCAACAGTGGGATAGTTGATAGATAAGATGGTAGGAATAAAATTGGAGATAAGAGGCTAGGAGATGATGGCATTAATCCCTGAGAAATGATGAGATCCTGAACCAAGCCTGTAATATTGGGATAGAGAGGATGGGGTAGATGTGAAAAAGGAAATATTTTTCCCCAGCTTCATTGAGATATAATTGACATATGACATTGCATAATTTTAAGGTATACATGATGATTTGATACATATATATTACAAAATAATTACCACAACAGGGTTAGTTAATACTAATATCACCTCACATAATTACCTTTTGTGTGTGTGTGTGTGTGTGTGTGTGTGATGGGAACATTTATGAACCACTCTTTAGCAACTTTCAAGTATATAATACAATATTGTTAACTACACTACACATTAGATCCCCAGAATTTATTCATCTTATAACCAGAAGTTTGTACCCTTTGACCAACTTCTCCCCATTTCCCTCACCCCCCTCCAATCTCTGGCAACCACCAGTCTAACTCTCTGTTTCTGAGTTTGGCTTTTTTGGATTCCATATATAAATGAGGTCGTGTGGTATTTGTCTTTCTCTGTCTGGCTTATTTCACTTAGAATAGTGTCCTCCAGGTTTATCTATGTTATCTCAAATAGCAGAGTTTTCTTCTTTCTCATGGCTGCATACTATTCCATTATATAATATTTTATACATATATATATACTATTCCATTATATATATATACTATTCCATGATAATAATGATGTAACATGATGCTATATTATATCGCATCTTTGTTTTTTATCCGTTTATTCACTGCTAGACACTTAGGTTATTTTCATGTCTTGGCTATTGTGAATAACGCTGAAACAAATATGGAAGTGCAGATGTCTCTTTGAGATCCTGATTTTACTTCCTTCATAGGTGGGATTGCTGGATTATATGGTAGTAGTTCTATGTTTAATTTTTGAGGCACCTCCATACTGTTTGCCATAGTAGCTGCACCAATTTACAATCCCACCAACAGTGCACAAGGGATCCCTTTTCTCCACATTCTCGCCAATGCTCATTATCTCCTGCCTTTTTAATAATAGCGATTCTAACAGGTGTGAGATGATATCCCATTGTGGTTTCGATTTGCCTTGCCCTTATGATTAGTGACATTGAGCATCTTTTCATCTACCTGTTGACCTGGTATGTCATCTTTAGAAAAAGACTCATTCAGGTCCTCTGCCCATTTTTAAATTTTTAAATTGGATTGTTTGATTTTTGCTATTGAGTTGAATGAATTTCTTCTGTATTTTTTATATTAAACATTTGGTATAATATTATCAGCAATTTCAAATTTAAAAAATAGAAATCTATATTTATAATGGAAATGAGTAGTTCTCAAACATTTTGGTCTCGGGAAGCATTTACAGTCTGAAGAATCATTGAGGACTCCATAAAGCTTGTGTTATGTGGGTCCCTTGGCATATGGTGCCGGTGATAGAACCAAAGCCAAATGGGCTATCGCTGAGTTCCCAGGGGCACGGAGCCATTTTTGGGTCTATAGCCAGGACCAAAGTCAGTGAGTAACCACCTGGGTGCAAGCCTGTTCTCTCAGTATGGCTGTCCTCTTTCTTGGACTGCAGTGGGCCTTACAATCTCCTATCGGGATCTCAAATCTTCCACGAAGGCACTTTTGTGGATGGATGCCAAATTATTGTTGTTGGGGAGATGTGATAAGGAACATCTTGTTTGGCCATCTTGCTGATGTTGCTCAGTCTGAAAGAGAAAATGTTAAAGAAGTAGAATAGGCACGCCAGCGGCAACTGAACATTAGGTGAGAAGAAGATGGAGAGTGGTAGGATGGCACCCACATTTCTGACTTGGGTTCCTGTCTAGATGATGATTCTATAAATCAGAATAGGCTGATGGGAGAAGAAGCTTCTTTTACAATGGTAGAGTGGGAGGAATAATTAATACTCTTTTGGCTATGTCGACTAGAAAGTTCCTGGGACACTAAAGTCAGGTAGAGATTTGGCACTGGACCTCAAAAAGGTCTGGCAGTAGGTGATAGGACTCATGAGTTTGATTGAGAATTCCTAAAGAGGTAGTATGCTGGGTGAGAAAACAGCTAGCTGAAGGATCTTTTGCTGATTCGTACTCATGTCCTTAGCTTTGGAGGGCTCAGTTCTTAGTCTGTTCCTCCCTCCATTTCCCTTTCCTGCTCCCTCTCCCTCTTCCAAGTGGCCTCACCCAGCCCCTTAGCTATAAATGCCACTTTATTCCAAAAACTCTCAGACATAAGAACTGAGAAGTGACCATCTGATTTGGCAATCACCAGTGCCATAGTCAAACAGTAACTCGGCTTCATTGAATTTGAAATTCGATCATGGTGGATTAAAGATAAATGGAAGTGGGTAGAAATCAAATGGCAGGTAAGGAAGTGGAGACAGCCACTCCTTCAAGAAGAATCCAGTGATGAAGTTCAGGGGAAGAAAAGGTTTTGGCTGATGTCTTATGCAAGATGTCCCTGGTACCCATATCATATCCACTTGGCCTGCTTCTGATTTCAGCTACAGCTAAGTCCTTGCAAATCTAGACTCAGCTTGCACTTACAAAGCCCACCTCAAGCACACACATTTCTGCTTTCTCTTCAAGGTCTCTTCCAACACCTTGAAAGCCCACTAGACTCTTGCAGGAGCACAACCCAGAAATATGAGGGAAGTACCACCAGGGGCTACCCTCACTAGGGGAGAAGGAAGGTAATGGATAAATACTCCAACCTCTCATCTTTAGGGTGTCCATTTTCCCTTTTATCTGGTGGAATGTAACCCCTACTTTGCACAACAGTGATTTGGATAATGCTCCCCAATATGGGCTTTCCCTCCTTCCCTGTCCCACTCACTTTCTGGTAGTACCTCTCAAATAAGCTTTCTCGCTCTTTGATTTTGTGGGAGCTCAACTGTGACATTCCTTCCTGACTCCTGACAACTCTGAACTTCACCCTATTAAAGCTAGACATCCAGATTTTCTCTCTTAGCAGCATGGTTCATTGTCCAGCTGGAAGGAGACGGTGAGTAATTTCAGAGGACATCTGAACATCTGTCTTCTGGCCAGTAAAGAAGCTCATTCTTTTCCAGCAGAGAAGAGACAGGACTAGTTGGTGTTAGATCCTGCCTTGGAGCCCTTCCTCCTGATCATTCTGACACTGTGATGACACCCCATGAGAAATAAACCAGTCCCAAGTGTCCCTATTCCTAGAAAGTTCCACCCAGGGTGCTTCATCTGCTATTTCAGGTAATTTACTTCAGGTATAACAAAAATGTTAATTCCTAGTTAATATTAATCAGTTATAGTAGTTCTTGTGGTAAAAAGCATTAATTTCCAAAAATGCTACATATTCTTAGATTATTTGTTTTAGTGTTATCTCTAGAGAAGGAAAATGAAGAGAGCTGACAATTTTATTTATCTTTGGCACTCTTTAGGTCAGCTATGAGTTAAATCTAACAAATAGTTATTTGTTCAGTCTAATTTTCAAGAAATATCAGTTAAATTTCTTTTCTATATGAGACTCTGTGCTGCCTTAAAAAGATGCGCAGAATCTAATTCCTGCCTCAAGAAGCTCATTGTCTGGTGGGTGTGTTTGAAATTTTACACAAAGCATGAATAAGTTTTCACAATGCTTATAAACACGTGGATGGAAAAACACGAGTACATAGGTTTTGTTTTAATCTCACAGTATGTCTATCAAAATAAAAGCAGCTATTATTTATTAAATACTTACTATACTAAAAGCTGTTCTAAGCACTTTATGCGAATGAATTAATTCACCCAAATCATAACATTAGAGAAGGTTGTTACTAGTCCCAGTATACAGATGAGGAAACAATTTCAGCTCTTCTACTTACTTGGTCAAGTAAGTAGAAGAGCTGAAAGTGGAAATTAGGGTGGCTCCAGAGCCCAAATATTTAACTGTAATATATTTCTTTCTTTCTACATTTCTATAGCTGTGTCTCTGCCATCCATTTATCCCATTCATCCATCCATCCATCCATCCATCCATCCATCCATCCATCCATCCATCCATCTACCTACCCATCCATTCAAAATTCCATCTATCTATTCAGTTATCCATTATTTTATTCCAAAAGAGGAACTAAAGATACAAAGAAATAAGCAGGTAACTATATAATTTCAAAAGCTTCATGAAAGATAATTAAGTTGAATGGATGGGAAAGTATTAATAGAACATTTAATATGGATATAATTTTGAAAATTTGGGCTGAAGTGAATAATAAGGGAATATTCCTAGTAAAGATTATTAAATGTCTATGTATATGTGAAATGGAGACATTGTTGTGGATTATGGTTAATGCTGTTAATGACAAAGATGATGAAGAAGATAAAATTTTCCTTCTGTGTTTCTGAGTTTATTATAAGCACTATGTTAGGTGAAATGAAAGTGCTGTATAAATGGTAGAATTCTTTGCAAATGTCCGTTATTATTATAAAGGTGGGTGCAGGGTCACCCCCTTTGTCTCCTATTTCTTTATAGCAAGAACTATTCGATCTTGAACCAGAGATTGACAAAGAAATTAACTAGCTGGCAATGATGATTTATGTGTGTCTGAGGATTTTAATTTTGCTGTTTCTGCATTTCTGGCAAAAGTGTAGCTGTGGAGCATGGTTTGTTAATCTGTACACATGTGCACTGCAGCTGGGGTTTAAATAAAGCCGGTTTATTCCCGTTTCTAGCCAAGATGGAGCTGTAGCATCTTTTTGAGTGCAGTGAAAATATAAACAGACTCTTCCCAGAGGACTCCAGTTTGTAATGTCATTAAACAACAGTACCCTGGTGCCTTTCTCATTGTTACCAGCTGCCCATGTCATGATTAAGAGTCATCAGGGCAGGTTGTCTCCTTTTTGAATCACTGAGTCTCAAGATCTCACTTCTCTGCTAGTCCTTTCATAGTCTCAGAGCAAAAGGGTTAGATAATGAATTTTGACTACTCTGGGTTACTATATCTGCTCATTTTATTGTTGTCTTCAAGGTTCTGGGCTCTGGGTTTGTTACAGGATCTCTATGAGTATAACAGACCCATGACTATACACTTTTGGTGACCAGGCCTCATCCAAATGCCTCTACTGATCAGAAGTATTCGGCGCTAGCGCATAGATTAACTGTGCTCAGCTATTCAGCTGGTAAGGTTTTTTTAAGCCATCTGGAGAAAACCTGAGATTTCTGGTCCTGAGCTTCACAATAGGCTGCAACTCACCTTTAGGGCTGAGCATGTCCCAGAAGTCCACAGAGAGTTGGAGCGGAGACAGAATAGATTGAGTAGATTGATTCATTTTTATTTTTTGGCAAAAATCATGCAAGCATCAGTCATTGCAACCCACCTGAATGAAATTGTCAAGTCTTTAGTAGCTCCTCCAAGTTTGTGGGCTTGTGGCTACAATCAACTGGTGCTGAAAAAAAATTTTTTTCTTTGAATGAGCTGTATGAAATAGAGACTGTTAACTTTTCTTCAAAATCCTCTGCTCTCTGTGTACATGGCTAGACTACTTTCAATTCCTTGAAGTTAGCTATGGTTATGTGACTGAGTGTGACCAGTGGAATGTAGACAGAAGTGAGAAGTGCCACGTTTAGGCCTGGCTCATGGAAACCTCCACTGTGGTCCTCCATACTCCTCTTCTGGCAAATTGGAAAGGAGGTCCCCCCCCCCCCCCATGAAGGACACTTTGGGAGCTACACCTTGAAGATAATGCAGCCATGAGATGGAAGGGGTTTCAGTCTTCGGTCACTACTTTGAGAAATGCTGCATGACTAGTTAGTTACACTGCATTGAAATTTTATGATTGAGAAGTTAATGATTACTGTGTTAAGCCTCAAATTTTGGGAGATGTATCTGTTAGAACAGCTAGTGTTATCTAACTGATGGCACGCAGGGCTTGGTGTCGTGTACATTTGATTGATGCCAGATCAGAATTCTGCAGTGTAAGAAAGGCAGACAAAGCAGAAGGGAACACCATGGCTAGAGAGTTACATATGAATGCTCTACTCACTCACCTATGTATCACAATATAACCTGGAGAGTTTATCACAAATTCAAGTCCCTGAGCTCCACACACTCAACAGAACTGTGAAGAGGCCCAAGAACATGCATTTTCATCATTTGCCTACATGATTTTTGCAGGTAAACCAGGAAGGTGATTGTGAGAAATGGTGAGAACATGATCTCAGAGTGCTAAAGAGATGTTTGTCAAATGAATGATTAACTGAACAAGGAGCAGGAGAAGAGAGAGCGAAAATGAGATTACAAGTGGCGAGATGTGAACAAAGAAGCAAACAGCTGGGGTGAGCCTAGCCCTGAGGCACATTAGGAGGTGGAGACATTTTGTCACAGGTAGCTGTGGCTGATGATGGTAGACAAGGCATATGGAGTGTGCTCCTGAGCTTGCCAGCCCTGATTTCCCGGGGGACACCCTTTGTTTTGAGGAGCCTGCTTTTTATCAGGCATTTATGTATATCCTGCTGTCGCCGTCCTCTAACAAGCTGCTCCTCTGCTAGAGGCATTTTCATGGCTAATGGTATTGACTTTTTTGGCTATCCTGGGGCAACGGAAAACAGGGAACACTCTGTAGATAGATTTAAGTCAGTTGCCATACACCAGCTTTTGTTCATTTGTGGCGCAAATTTGATTTAAGCCAAAGAGATGCAATTTCTCTGATCCTACAGCCTCATCTTGCTTTTCTGATGTCCAGGTAACATGAGGTCCTCCTTTGCTTTGCTTAAATAAATACTATTTTGTCAATAAGGAGGCTGAAGAAAAATCTACCCAGGACCCATATGGTGCTAATGGCAAACCCCAACCAGGCAGAGCATAAGCTAACATCGGGAGCTAAGGGGTCAGGATGCAATGTACCTTGAGTGATGTGAGCAGAAGCCACTGAGAGACTGGACGTGAAAGAGACAAATGGCAGTATGCAAGGACAGAGAACCTGGACAAGGCACACCAGGTGGATTAAGAACTCCAGCAGGCTGCTTGACTACTGTTATGGGCATATAGGTGTTGTACTGTACACACCTTCCCAATCAGTCTGTCTTAAAGGTCTCATATGTCCTCTGTTAGTGAACTATTAAGTTCTCTTCAAAATAAATGAAATACCTTTTGCCTAAAGGTCCCCAGTTTATTATTGATATTGTACATTCAAGGATTTGAGGAATTCTGGTATGTTGGATCAATGTTCCTCCAGGAATGTCAATTAGAACTAATCTTCACTTCTTAACATTATAATGGATATATTGTCATTATAATATCACATCAATCCATTATAACAAAATCAGTACTCAGTGTATGGCTCATATTGTGCCTTATCCAATTCTAATAACCTTATGAGACCAAGACCTTGACTCTACCAGGTTAGAGTCAAGGAAAGTGAGTCTTAGAGAAGAAACATGTCCCAGGTCTCAAACCTAGTAAGCAGTAGAGCCAGCATCTAAACCTAATCCTGAAGGTAATTGCTTTAGTATCAACATTTTTTTTAAGTACATTATGCTAAGTGAAATTAGCCAGGCAGAGAAAGAAAATTACTGTATGATTTCACTTATATGTGGAATCTAAGAAGAAACGGCCAATTAATAAAAACAGTAGAATGGTTACTAGGCATTTGGGGCTTGGTGGGGGGGATGAGGAGATACTGGTCAAATGGTACAAGGCTTCTCCTATGAGATGGATAAGTCCGGAGACCTAATGTACAGCATGGTGACTACAGTTAATAATGGTGTATTATGTACTTGAAATTTGCTACGAGAATAAACCTTAGGTGTTTCACAACACACACATACACATGCACATAAAGTAACTGTATGAGATGATGACTGTGTTAACCTGATTGTGGTAATTACTTCACAACATATACGTATGTCAAATCATCACAATGTACACTTTATACAATCATATTAGTTAATTATGTCCCAATAAAGCTGGAAAATGTAAACTCTTTAAAAAATATTTTGCAGTTAACTTTTATTGGGGGAGATATAATGAACCTTTATACACATCATATCCTTTATTCTTCCCAATAGCCCCATGGAGTAAAGTGTTGACATGAAGGAAATAAGGAGTAGAGAAATTAGGAGACTTGCCCAAGCTCATGCAGCTCTTAAGTAAGACAGAGCTGTGATATGTTTATCCCTAGGGTTTCTGGCTGGGCTTTTAACACCTATTCTCTGCTGACTGTCATGTAAGTTAAGCTGCAATCTGGAGCTCCCAAAAGCTGATACCCAGTCTCCACTTTCCCAGCCCGACAACCTCTCATAAGCACCATTGAGGGAGAGTATCCTTTATTTTTTAAAAGCCCAGTCTCTAAGTTGTTGATACTGCTGGAGTTATGATGTCCTGTGCCTTCTTGTGTGAGAGGTCTGAGAGATTAATTTTGTTGGATATGCTGGCAGAAGAGAACATGAAATGGCGGATGCTTCCGAGATTTAAAATAAATTGCTGTGTGTGTTATTTCCTTCTCAAAACATTCTAAGGGATTGAATAAAGGAAAGCTATCAGATGCTTGCTCCAGCCCCAGTGCTGTCCCGAGAGTGATAAAAAGCCTCGTCTGAACTAGGGCCATGTATTTGCCTGAGAAAGGAAGTCAGGCATGTATAGAAATACCCACGCAGCTGGCATAAAATGGGAGAAATGTTTAATCTGTCTTTTGAATGGATTAACAGTTGGCTTTAAGAAGGCACTACTGACTTTTGGCTGTAAAGACCAGGAGGAGAGGCTGTGCTGTGTAATGAGGATGAGGACCGAGGGGGAATTGGTCGTATATTTGCAATCAGCAAAAAATAGCCATAAATTATTTTCAGAAAGAGCCAGACTTCCTCATGTCAAACTGGATGGAAACAAATCACCCCCATAGGACTCTTCTAACACTGTTGAGAAGAATTTGCTTTCAAAAGCAGCACAGCATAGAGCTCGGCTGCCCAACATGGTGGCTGCAAGGGTAAGAGACACACTAGATTTCAAAGACTTAGGAAGTAAAAAGCCAAATATCTCCTAGTTTTTTCACACTGATTATGTACTAAAATGATAGTATTTTTTATATTTTGTGCTAAATAAAATGTTATTAAAATGGATTTTGCCTATTTAATTTTGCTTTTTAAAATTTGACCAGGAGAAATTAGAAATTACATATGTGCCTGTCATTATATTTCTGTTGGAATGCAGTGGTCTGGACTCTGAGTGTGGCTTTGAGATCTAACAACATTAAACTGAAGGTATCTCTGCCACTCGCTTACTGTATAACTCTGGCAAGAGAACACCTTTCTGAGCTTCAGTTTTCACTTATGTAAAACAGGCAAACTAAGACCGCTACTTTATTATAATGGTAAAAAAATGATGGTTACTATGATGGTAAAAAAATTAAAAATGTATTTAAAAGAACCAAAAAAGTTTGTAAAAAGAATATTGAGGATAACTGGCCATATTAGAAACAAAATATTACATAAGGATGCTATAAAGCCACAGGACTTCAAATAAAAGCCATATTGCTGAAAGCTAACAGAAATAGATTAACAGAATAGTAAAAGAAGTTCCGAAGCTCATGCATGTTTACTTATACAGTGGGTCCTCGGATGATGTTTTATTCAATGTTCTTTAGTTATCATGTTGATGAGAAAGAAAAAAAAAAAACCACTTCTCAGCCGGGGCCACTGTCTGTGTGGGGTTTGCAGTTCTCCCCATGTCTGTGTTGGTTTTCCCTGGAGACTCTGGTGTCCTCCCACATCCCAGAGGTGTGCACATGAGGTGAACTTTCATGTCTACATTGTCTCAATGTGAGTTGAGTGACGTACTCTGCGATGGAAAGGCGTCCTGTCCAGGGTGGGTCCTGCCTTAGGCCCTGAGCTACCAGGACAGGCTCTGGCCACCTGTGACCCTAAACTGGAACAAGTGGATTGGAAAAGAATTATCTTGTTTTTATTCATCTTTCTTAAATGTCTGCATAACTCATATTTGTTTCAATGTTTAATATTAGAAGTGTTTCGGGTCTTTATTTAGACATTTGTTGATATTTTTGTGACCAGAACTATGCTGTAGGAACTTAACTCTTATTTATATCAATTACCCTATGGTCAAATTCATTATGTGTCATTTGGCTTAAAATCATAATTCCTAAGAACCTATTGAAGATGTTAAATGAGGGCTAACTAATTAGTAGATGACTAAATTTGCCAGGCAAAATGGACGTCAGAAAATGAAATTGATATAGTTTTTTATCTATATGGAACACCAATATTTCACATTTCTTTCACACCACTGTATTTTAATATGTTTATTTAAATTATTTAATTACTAAGAAATTTCAGTTAGATTCAAATGTAAATCAAAATTATAAAAGTATTTTTAAAAGATTCAGGAGACTATAAATGACATAAACTAATCTCTAAACTTTATTGTTATTTAAATGAAAAAAGAGAAAGCAAAACATAATACATATCATATATTATGTCAAAGTAAGGGGGCAGGGGGAAAGCCCTGGACAAAGAACTAGAAGGATCCATATCAATATGCTCAGAGTGGCTACTTCTAGGAACCACCTAAATGTCTAGCAGGAGGAAAATAGTTAAATAAATTATAAAAACTCCTTAAAAGCAATGTTATTCAACTGTGAAATAAGAATTAAGGATATCTATATTTATTTACATGGAATGATCTTCTGCGCATTATGTTAAATTAAAAAGGCAAGTCATCAAGTAATATCTATATCTATTATTTATCTAGATGTATTTATATTTATAATGTAAAAAACACAGAAAAAGTAATATAAGATAGAAGAAGTACTAGAATGAACTACAACAATTTGTAAGGAATGATGGCCTTTAGGGAGAAGGTGGTGAAGGGGTATGGGAAGTGATTTGGGTACTTTGCTGTTTAACAATTCAATGTTGGCCAGTAGAACTTTCTTCAATGAGAGAAATGTTCTGTATCTATGCTGTCCTGTTCAGTAGCCACTAGTGACATGTAGCTGCTGAGCACTTGAAATGTGGCTAATGCGAATGAGGACATGAATCTTTAATTTTACTTAATTTTTAATGTAAATAGCCACATATGATTAGTGATTACTGTGTTAGACAGTGTAGCTCTATATACTCTTGTATCATTTGAAAAAAACCCCATTGTTTTAATAATAAAAATGCTTACCCCTGTTATGGTTTAGGTTATGGTCTGATGACAAACTGCCATAAAAATCCATGACCTCGCAAATGCTTATTTCATATTGCACAGGTTTATCATGAGTTGGCTGGTAGGCTTGCTCCATGTCTTGTCATCCTAAGACCCAGGCTGATGAAGTCAACACTTGGAGTTTCACTGGTCACCATAGCAAGAGGAAAGAGATGATACAAGGTCTTGCAGTGGCAGTTTAAAGCCTTTCTCCTGGAAGGAATTAACACATGTCTCTTTTTAAATATCATTGGCCAAAGCAAGTCCCAAAGGTTGGAGAAATACAAATAGATCATGTGCCCACAGAGAGAATTTACATAAGCCCTAACATCTGCCGCATTTGTATAATTTTATTTTTAATTTGGAAAAGAAGAAAAAGCCAAGTGAGAACACTAGAACTCAGACCTCTACATTCATAAAAGCTTAATCGATATTTGAAAGTTACTCACCTATCCCCTTCTTCATTGAGTAAAAAGCAGTCATCGTAATTTATAGAACTGGAGCACTTAGCATATGTGGACAGAGGAGGTTGTTGCTTCTACAGTTATTTTGGTTGAATACCTGGGAAAATGTTCTAATAGGAGTTAATATTTCTTCTCAGGTAGTCAGGCTGATACTAAATATATATTTACTTTTTCAAAATAATAATTTATTTCAAGAAAATATGCCAATTACTGATAACAGTACGATTTATGATATTTCTGTGGTGGTGTGCACGTGTCTTCTAGTAATAAGATAGTGTACGATTTTGATGGCATTTCAAAAATTGGTAAAAGTTAGAATTTACTGCTTATTTCTACTCCTCAGTGACTGCAAATGAAAGCAGTGTCATGTAAGAAAGTATAAAATACTGGAAAAAAATGTGAAGGTAAATGAGCCAGAAATTCGGGCCACGCTATCTCTAAAGAATGAATCTCTGGGTCCCCATAAGAACTGATTTTGCTCACTCTGTGCAAGTTTGAGTCTGATAAGGAGTTAATGTGTGTGTGTGTGTGGGGGGGAGGAATACAATTTTATCCTATGAAATCTTGCTATATCTTGTGGAGTCTAGGTACTAATGGGAGAATAAATCCAGTTACTCTGAATACATTACTGATTAGTCTATTTAGAACTTATAGAAGAGAAACATCATGCTTTATTGATGACTGCTTCCTGCATCTGTCTAGTACCTGGCACATTGGCTAGCCTAGGTAAATCCTAAATTCGTGTGGTGGTATCATTTAAGTCTCCTTTATGCTGCTGAGCTATGCATGAATGAAATTCAGTGTGTTTCAAATAAGGCCTATGTTAGAGCTCTTACCTCTTGAATAGGAATGAGTTACCATAACGAATGAGTTGAAGCCCATTGAACAAACACTCCAAAATACACCTCTACTCAAAGTTAGGTTTATTGAGTTTGTTGCCACAAGAAATACCATCTTGTAGAGGAACCATGGGTATCTCAGAACCATGGGGTTCTGGGAAGGCCTCCTTAGAGGGTTTTTAGCTTTAGTTACGAAACCAGGCCCTCTTCTAGCTTGCCTGTGTATCAAAGAGCTGGGATAATTTGGTGATTGGGTATCTTAATAATGTTTATCTAGGAGGCAGGAGAATTAAAGCAAGGCTTGAGTGGTCATTGGTAAAGAAGCAGCAGTCACCCCTGCTGATCATAAGAGGGAGGTAATCATGTTTGTGGCTGTGGATCGGCCTTGTTCCAGACCTGGTTACCAGGTGGCCTTGTCAAAGCATAGTTTATTTTTTTTCAACTCTGCTTATGGTCAGTTGAGAATATCAGGGTTGTCTTCAATTTGGCTCTTTTTTACTTACTCTGGCACATGGCTTCCTCCTTGTTCAAGGTGGCTTTAGAAACTTCCCCTAGCCTTCTATATTTAGTTACTCTATTAGATTGTATTTCAGTGTAATTTCAAAGAAAGAATGAGCCGTTGAGGTTTTTGGAAGAAAGAGAAGCCTTACCAGATCTTACTAGGGTGTTGTAGGGTGTGAAGACAAGCCTAGACAAGAAATCTGAAAAAGACAACTAATTCAACTCTACAAATGACTTGACCATGTCCAGATCAGATCTGGCACATACCTAATCATCACCTGTGCATACATGGAAGGGGAATGTGGTGATTGCTTTCTTGGCCCCAATTCCTCCCACTTCCCTACATCCATATCCTTTCCTTGGCAATATCCTTTTGACTTTTGACTTGGCCATATCACTTCGGCCAATGGAATTTTTAGCAGATATAATGCAAGCACAAAAGACTTCTTTGAAGAAATGGATTAAAGGCAAGATCTGAAAGATGAGGGGTTTAGCTGAGTACAAGAAGGAGGCAGGCTTGGGAATTATGAGATTTCCAGGAAGAGGGAAGAACACTGAAGAGATCCAGAAGACAGAAACTCAAAATTCAATGCAGAGGGCATCTTATGATGGGTGAGAAAGGCAGGGACTAGAAAAGAGTCAGCTTCACAGGCTATACAGCAGATCTGGAGATTTGCTCTAACAGTAATGGAACACTATGGAAGAGGTTTAACCCAGGAGTGACATGATCTAATTTACTTTTTTGAAAGATCACTTTGGTTGCAGAGTTGTTATTATAATTAGGGGTAGAATTTGGGACAAATGAGTCCTAGCATTTTTCTATCTTTGTCAGGGTGCCATGCAATACAAATTGGCTCTCTCATTTGTTCCATTAAAATCAATGATTTTGTTTAGGCAAAGTGGCTCCTGGCCATCATCCCAGAGAGGGGTTAGAAGGGTTCTTCATAAAATTCTAAATTTACTAAATAAAAATTAGAGAGTAGCTGAGAGGATTGATTCTGGGGACAGCCAACAGTCCTTTGTGGCATTGGGCCAAACAGAGAATGGCCATTAGGCTGGGTTTAGAAAGCTATGGCTGCGAGTAACTGAAGGGGTGCCATTTTATTCCAATGGTGACTCACTGCGGAAATGAGGTTGATAAGAATAAATAGAATTTTTCTGTATGGCAACTAAAAAGACACAATTCTTTATAGCATAGCCCCTCTCCATTCAGATTTAGATCTCATCTGGAGGTGAATTTTTGAAGCTATGTCATATGTCAAAACATTGAATTCTCTCATTTGGAAACTCAAGAGTGCTGATATCACATAGCCTATCATAGGAAAATAAAATTAAGGCAAAAGTGATATCAGACAATAGACACTAAGTTTTAGGAACTCAAAATTCGGAGGACAAGAAATTAAATTACAAGAAGAAATTTGGCTTGCTTTTGAAAGTTGGCTTATTTGTTTTCAAAAATGAAGAGTTTGAGAAACATCAAAAATGGGCTATGGATTGTTGATTTTGCTGTTTACTTAAGGTTTGGGACCTGGTTCGTCTTTATAACCCAATGTATCCATGCTTTTATTTCCACAATGAATGATTCACGAGGGGAACTTTGGTGGCACCATAGTTGTCTGCAGGCTAAAATATTATGTAATTGTTGGGAAAGCACATTTTTAGGAAGTTGAATTGTATAAGCATAACTGTGTTAAATGTTGACGGAGGTTTTAAAAGTTTCTCAAGTTCAGCCCTGTTGACTTTTTGTGCTAAATAATTATTTGTTGCGGGGGCTGTTCTGTGCATTGTAGGTTGTTGAGCAGCATCTTTGACCCTGACCCATGAGATGCCAATAGCATCCCCACCCACGCCAAGGTAGTGACAAATAAAAATGTCTCCCAATATTGCAAAAGTTCCCTGGGGTGCCAAATCAGCCCAGGATGGGAACTACTGGATTAGATACTATCTAAACATTATTTTCGAAATGACTGTTGGACAGATTTTAACTGTTTCTTACTTTTAAAATTATGCCCAGTTAGAAGATAGGCTATTTATAAATAGGTTCAGAGTTAACATCAGCCCAAGAAGACTTCTGGTTATGTTATCCTGAGATTTCTATCATGGCTTGAAGCTGTCACTGAACTCTGGAGGAAAATGTCAGAGGTATTTGTTGAGTTTTAGAAAATTTTTCACTCTGATGAGGGTGAAAGAATTTAAGTTATGTGGCTGTGTGCATATGCATGAGCGTGCACATTCTCATGCACGAGAGAGAGAGAGAGAGAGAGAGAGAGAGAGAGAGAGAGAGAGAGAAAGCCTCAAGATCTATTTTTTAAAGAGCTTAGAAAGGTCTCAGAATTCAATGTATTTTATGCATGTGACAAAGCATGAAAAAATATTCATTGAATAAAATATTCATTACGGTCAAGTTTTTTTTTTTCCCATTTACCCTTAGATATTAGATGAGCATTGAGAAATGCTGTGGATTACCAAGGTGAAGGGCTGCTGACTGAGGTTATGTGTGACTGTGTTTAAGAGCGCGTAGGAAGGGCCAAATAAAACGTGTGACCACAAGCAAGTGACAAAGGAAATTGAGAGGATGGTTTTAGAAATGATTTTCATTTAAGGAATTATTGGGATATGAAATGAGGAACTAGACTCCCTAGAGAAATAGCTGAAGTCACCAAGCATCAAGTCATTTGAAATAGGGAGATGACTCATAGCATATCTTAGGAGAGTTTGTCTAGCCCTGAAATACTGATGGGAAGATTAGAAGATTAGTCCAGAGAAATTAATGAGATCAATGTACATGTTGCCAAATGATCAAGGACAGCTAAAGATGAAAACAGAGGATACAAATAATCCATTCTTTACAAAAGAGTGAAAAACCCATGTGCAAATAACTCTGCAAGGAACTAACATGAAATAATTCTCATAGCTAGCTGGAAGGGACCCATTGAGAGTGGAAAAGGCAAATCTATGGAGATAGTACAAAGGTCAGCACTTGCAAGGAGTTAGGGGATGGGAATACAGAAGATTTTTAGAACAGTGAAACTATTCTGCATGATACCATAATGATGGATACATGTCATTATACAATGATTCAAACCCATAGAATGTGCAACACCCAGAGTGAAAGCTAATGTAAACTATGTCAGTGCAGGTTCATCAGTTTTAACAAATGTACTGATCTGGTGGGGGATGCTGATAGCAAGGGAGGCTGTGTATGTGTGTTCATTCTGCTCAATTTTTCTGTGAACCTAAAACCGCTCTAAAAAAAGTCTATTAAACTATAAACTGTATATGGTGCCAGGTGGGTACTAGATTTATCGGGATGATCACTTCTTAAGTTATATAACTGTCTAACCACTGTGTTGTACACTTGACATTAATATAATATTCTATGTCGACTATAATTGAAAAGTAAAAGATTACTTTAAATATAATAAAAATTATTTTAAAATTAAAAATTAAAAATGTCGATTAAAAACTGCAATATACATTATAGCGACTTATATGATAAAATTAAAGTAATGCATAATAAAAATATACATATATTTTAACCTTCTCTAATGTATCATGGTATCTTTCCTTCTTGCCTTCTACATGTAACCTTCTTGCAGCATTAAATACGTGTATTTTAATTGTCCCTGTGGACTTTGAAAAATGGGTAGTTTCATCAGGCAATGAAACTTGGGCAGAAGTCCTTGACAAAATCAGACATTATTAATATTTAACATATATTAAACATTATTGCTCTAAGTAGATGCTATAAATTGGCCTTGTGAGAGTTATAGTTTCTGCCAGTGGCATATGTTTAAATTCTAACCTTGGAGCCAACAAATCAGAAAGACTCCACCTTTAATGAATTGGAAAATCAAAACACTCTCCACGGAGATGTCTGCCCTCCCTGACTTATTCACCCCCTCTCCAATATAAGTGACTCTCTGATTCTCAGAGAAGGTACATCTGGGTGTATTTTCAGTCTTGGCTCCTGTCCTCTGCCAAGTTCATACATGCAGCCAAATAATACAGAACACACATTTTTCCATGTCTTTTCTCCACTCATTTCTCAAGAGTGGAAATCAAAGGAACTGTAGTTACCGGCTTCATTCATAAGCCAAGGCCTTTGACCCCCTTCCAGCCCTCTTCTTCTAGTCCTCAATTCCTTCTAGGCCTGCTCAAGCTTGCTCATCAGGTCTCCTCTTGCCCCTTTCACTGAGACCCTGCCTTTCCCACTCTCCAGGGTTCATTTGTATCTTGGTGATCAATAGGAATCGCAAAAGAGTTCATGAACAGTGCACATAATTACATTGGCCGTGGTTTATCTGGACACATTTTATGATCGTAAAATATTAAATTCATTTGACCAAGAAAAGAAAGATTTATCTGTGAGACTCAATCTAGGTCCTTCTTATCCACTCAATTGTGGAAGGAAATAAACTGACAGAAAGTCAGAATTCTAACTACAAGTGTCTTGGATCTTCAGGGCAATTTAATGTTATAAACTAGACTGAGGTTTTGGGCTTTCTTAAAAGGAAAAAAAAAGCTATAGAGATTATAAAAATATCCTATAATTACATGTAAACTGTTCAGATCATAATTATTTTCTCAGTTCATTTTCAGGTTCATGGTTAAATCTGAAAAAAGCTATTTTAGCCTACTATATACCATAAATGATTATAGTTTCTTTTTAATATTAAATGAGAGTAGATAAAAATGGAAATGGGTTTTTACTTCAATTTGTATGTATGAAATATTAAGACAATTTTCACCTATAAATAACCTGATAAACATAAGCAGAAGTCTTATTTCCAAACATAACTAGAAATATCTTCACTCACATTCTCAAATATAAAGTGATCTAGAATATAAATTTCATATTTAATTTAAATTTTTTGTTGCCTTTATACTTTTTTTTAAGCAGGTTACCTCATTTTGGTAAGATTTGAAGTCTTATGTGTACTTGTCTAACTTAGCTACATGACTCTAGCTTCCAGATAATACGGGATCTTTCTTTTCCATTTTTGTATCCAGCTCTATCTCTGGCAGGACCTTCAATTACTATCACAGGAGGCAAAGGAGAGTTATTCAAAGTATAAAGATCTAGATCAGTGGTCCTAGATTTTTGTCATGCAGGAGACATGTGATGTCTAACGACATTTTTGGCTGTCATAACATAGTGGGTGCGTGGTGCTACTGACTCTAGTGGATGGAGATCAGGGAAACTGTTAAACATCTTATGGTGCGCTAGTCAGCCCTCCACAATGAAGTTATCCAGCCCAAGGTGACAATAATGCCAGGGTGGAGAAACCGATCAAAATTATTGTCACAGACTTATCACATGCAAAAAATTAAGATTACATTACTACATCATACTACATGTGATCCAGGTGCATAGAAGACTTAAACATGGAAAACAAAACTTTGAAAGTACCAGAAAAAAAGACGTCTTTATGGCATGTACAAAATAGAAGAGAAGAGAAAGCCCCAATGAAGACTCATGGAAATACCAACTTGATATGAGATTGAGGGAGAATTAAAAATTAAATAGAAAGGAGAAAACATATATAACATTTATTTTTCCCTTTTGCAAACAGGAAAATTGAGGCTTACAGAACTTAAGAAACTTATTCCAACTCAACAGATTATAAGTAATAGAGTGAAGTTTTGAACCAAAACATCGTTGGGAAGGATTTCTTAAATAAGATATGAAACATACAAACGGGAAAGAAAACTTGGATAATTTTGACCATGTTAAAATCTAAAACTTCCATATGGAAAAATGCTTCATAGCCAAAGTCGAGAGACAAAAAAAAAACAGACTGAAAAAGGTATTTGCAATACACATAATAGACAAAGGATTAATATCAATAATGCACAAAGAATGCCTAAAAATAAATCGGAATAAGTCAAATATCTCACTAGAAAAATAGGCAAAGAACGTCGTGATAAACAGAGTAATGACTCCTCCAACACTGTCCATATCCTAATTCCTTCAATCTGTGAATATGTTACTTAACACAGCAAAAGTGATTTTGCGGATGTGATTAAGTTAATGATCTTGAGATGGGAGATTATCTTGGATTATCCTGGGGGGCCCAATGAAATCTCAAGTGTCTTTATAAGTGGAAGAGGAAAATAGGAGGATCGAAATCAGAGATGGAGATGCAAGGACAGATGCGGAGATGGGAATGATGCAGTTGCTTGTTTGGAAGATGGAAGGGCGCTGGAAGCCAAAGAATACAGACAATACCTAAAGCAGTAGTTCTTTACCAGGAATGATTTACCCCCATGGGACATTTGTAATGTCTAAAGACATTTTTGGTTATCACAATTGGTGTGTGGGGGCGTGCAACTGGCTCTAGTGGATAGAGGCGAGGGAAACTGCTAAACATCCTGTAATACATGAAACGGCAAGGAAACTTCTTTTTCCCTAGAGCTTCCAGAAGCAGTGCAACCCTGCTATCAAATTGTATTTGAACTGAATCTTAAAAACCAGGGGATAGGTAAGACTTGGAATAGCAGAGAAAACAAGGAAGGTCCAGCCAAGGGAACAGAACTAACATATGGGGAATGACGAGTGTTACTATTTGACAAGTAGCTTATGTATTAACTTCAAAAATGTGATTCATGGGCTTTCTTGTTTTTTGGGATTAATGGCCTCAGACTTTCATTTCCATCCCTAATAGATGTAATCAGTGACCCAGCTCACCAAGAAGCCTCTAAAATCACCTTCTTCCCTGAGAGTAAATACCAGACATAAGATATGGTTAAAGATAGAGATAATAAAATGTAAAACTGGGTCTGTTTTGAACTTCTCAAGTGAAAACAATGAGAGCCTTCCCATGGAATCGACTCAATAAATACGGTCTAAATGTTGAAATAAAATTAGCATGTTAATGTCCTTCATGATGCAATCAGTCTTATCAATTATAGCAACAGCAGGCCTGAGCACCTTGTGAAGAATGGCCAATAAAACTACTAAAATAAGCTTTGCACGAGATGGGAGTATCATGACATCTGTTTTCAAAATGACTCTGCTGTAATTGTTGAATCCCATTATAGTTGGTAAAAATTGTATTCTTTCACCTGGGATAAATGCCTGTGATTTTTAAATAGCATCACTTGAGAAATGATAGTTGCGAATCCATTCTAATTATACCTTTGTGTCATGCTTGCCATAAAGAGAGGTGTCTTATCAATGATTTGTATCAGTAGGATGTTTATGGCTGTGGGCAGCAACGGACCTCACATCAAACCTCAGACGGGGAGGTAATGTGATAGGACATGCAATAGGTCCAGAAGTAAGGTGAGCTTCAGGAATTCAATTATGCCATTAGGGTGGTTGCAAGTAGTCATCTGTACCCCATCTACCCTCGCTCATGTGTATCAAGTGATGGGAGGCTTCTTTCCCAGATGCCCTAGGCGAGTCTTTCCTAGCATTTCTCTTTGGTCCAAACTGGCTGCCCAGCTCTGAACTACTTATTGGCAAGAGGGATGAAAATTCCATAATTGGTTTGGAGACTAATAATTAGTTGGGATAGAATGGATTCTGGAGAATGAACTACAATATCCACTGTACCATAATATTTTTTAGTTCATTATTAAACTTCCTTAGGCTGTCAAGGAGACCATCTCTGAGAAACTGGAATAATCTCAGGAAGTACGATTTAATTGAGCAAACAGTCTTCTTTGATGCATGGCAAACTGTCAACACTAGAAATGGGAGGACCTACCATTCCATCATTTTCTATAGTCCCAAGGATTTTTGTGGCAAAATAGGCCATGCCCTGGGAAGTAGCCCCTTAAGAAAACATCCCTAGGTCGGTTCTCTGATCTCATTCTCACTCTCTCTTTTGGTTTGAAATTTGAAAAAAAGAAGTAGTGTCTTCTTAAAACTAGAATCCATGGTTCATGAACTTTCTCCCTACTCTGCTGTCCAGCAACATCACATCTTCCACCATTATTATCATGGTCCACTCTTTTCAGGTACATAACTTTACGAAATTTTTCCAAAGTTATTGGAAAAGTCTAGGTTCAAAATAGTAACTGCTTTTTAGTTGGTTACCATATAGTTAAACTGATTTACAGATACAGTCCTGATTTGGGCTAAGATTATAAATCCTTAAAGCAATGCATCTCCAACTTTAATATGCATACAAATGACCATAATCTTGTTAAAATGTAGATTCTGATCAGTAAGTCCTCAGAACAGGTTATATTAATGTCAGCAAGAACAAGGAGACCTCCGGGAGGGCATGGTGAGATGGCGGCACCTAGGACAAGGGAGGGAAGAGTAAAATAAGCCTCCTAGGGAGGTTGTGTTGCAATTTTGTGCTGTATTCCTAGAGAAAATGGAGCACAAAAATGGAGGTATTGGATCTGCTATTGTTTACCAAACTTAGTCCAGCCTACTTACTATTCTTCCCACACAAGCCTTCAGATATAACAGCCGACCTCAGGTATCCATGTTGCTTTCATTATTTCTCTCTTGCATTTCCTGATTCTGGATCTCATATCAAGTAATATACCAATTCACAATACTGCAACTAGACGACCTACAGGCCAGATCCTGCGCAGTTTGTCAGTTGGCAACCTGGCCTCAATTCATTGCACTTGTCAACTTGCTTGTGTATGTACCTGCCAAGCTCTGGAGTTCCCACAAAGGATGATGATATTCATCTGCTCCTCTGTCTTCTCATGTGACATTCTTAATCACATACCTGACCTCAGCTTCGAAGACCTCACAAGAGTAGGTTTGAATGACAAAACCAGAAGGCACATCCCTCTTTAAGATTGTAAGTGTATCTTCTCCATTCTCCCTTTGAGACACATACACACACTCATGATGTTTGTGAGATCTAGAGGGAATCTCTGTTACTTCAATGTCCTTTGCTGAAGGAGACCCGAGAACTGTGCCAGTGGATTCTTGCTTCCCCTGATTAGACCAGTGTTAGGAAGAATGACAGGCAGAGAATGATTCTATTTCTCTCGTCTAGTTTAGCACCTCTTTCAAACACAAGCGTTTCCTTTTAAGTATTGCTGAAACCCACTCATCCAGTTTCTGCTTGAACTCCTCTGAGGCAGCCCGTTTCTTTTCTTTTTTGACAGCTCTGTTTTAGAACTTCTATATTCTTAGCTGAGAACTGGCATCACTGTATCACTTCCTCACTTTGGCTCTAGTATTAATTTTTTTTATTCCTCTTCCAATTGGAAACCCTTCAAAAAGTGAAAGGCAGGTATCACTTCCCTTAAGATTTCTCTTTTCCAAGTGAAACAGAGCCGGTTCCTTTAATGATTCCAAATTTAACAATACAATGTTACCACTTGTCAAATAGTAATGCTCATCTTTCCCCATACATTAGCTCTGTTCCCTTGGCTGGACCTTCTTTGTTTTCTCTGTTATTTCAAGTCTTACCTATCTCCTGATTTTTAAAACTTAGTTCAAATACAATTCCTCCTTCAAATCTTCTCTAATTGAGTCAGGCCATAGGCTGAAGGATAAACTGGTGCCATATTGACAAAGCTGGGCTGTTAAGACCTAGCAGACCATTTCGGCACTCAGCAACTGAGAGCAATTAGACAAGTGATATTGTATAACCCTAATTCTAAGTTCTAGATCCACCCTGACTTCTGAGACTTAGTATTCTTATCTATAAAATGGAGAAATTGAAAGTACATAATTCAAAAGGTTGTTATAAAGATGAAATGAGATCATCCAAATAAGGCCTAATCCAGTACCTAGCACATGAAAATATTCAATTGAAGTTGTTATAGTTTATACATAAGATTGATTTCTGTGAGCTGATACACACACAAAGACACATATACACTTGGGGTTGCTGTATCCTACTTTTTAGTTATATATTGCCCTAATTTTGCTTATTAAAAAAGAAAATCTGTGTTTTATTTTCTTGCCTCATGTCAAGTGCTGGGCTTTATATTTAATAATGGAAACTTCTTAATCAAATTATTTAATATCTTCACAGTAAAAAAGAGGCCATTTTACTAATGTGGGCATCTTACATATGTGTGTGTACATATAAAATCAAGATTCAGAAGTGACAACCAACTGCTGAATTTCCTTTGAGATTCTGAGTAGCAGCAAGAGTCCATTCGACAAATACCAAGTCTCTATTGCTTAAAAGGTGTGGTACGACCTTACAGCTGTGGTAAGGAGAACAAGGACATGCAAAAACCAACAAGTTTTTTTTTTTTTTTTTTAGAAATAAATGCTCCATGGGTTGTATAAGCGAAGTAGTTTATATCAGAGACAGAAACTTTTTATTGTCTTTCAAGATAAATGAGGGCCAGTGACACCCAAATTTTACTTTTAATGTGTAGTTTCCTCATGTTAATATTCTCTTTGGTTTGTAGATTATTCTTTTGAAAATCACAAAATAGTTGCTGCCTTCGAAACTGTGAGATTTGGATATGAATCCCGGCCCCAGTGCTTAGTCCCTGGGTGACTGTTCATTGCAACTTATTCAATTGCTAACTTCTCATTTTTGCCTCAGCGACATTTTTCAGCAAAAGGGACTAAATCGTCTCCTCTATTATCCAGTATTACGCATTAAGGGGCTAGACAAACCTGAATTCTAGCTTCTTTCATTAAAAGTTGTTTTTGCTTTTGTTTCAGGAGGGCTTTTTACGTAACTAATTCATTGAATGCCTTACTCAACTAACCAATGTTAAAAATTCTATTAATATTTAGGGAAAATACCACTATTCACCAATTCCTTTAATTACTCTCAGTTCAATTACTAAATGTAATAAGGGAGAATAGAGACCAGCAAGGAAGTTACCTAGTATTTCTAAAATTTATTTGACCAAATTGTTCATTTCCTATAGAATACATCTGGGAAGAATTTAGGGGGAAGCACACGCTTGCATACTTATTAATGTTTACCAGGCAAGTGTTTGCAAAGAAGATGAAAGATGTGAGTAGAGTTGCTTAGCTAACTCTTTGTTACAAATGTGATAACATATGCAGGAGGCTTGGGAAATTCTAATGCCCTGTATATAAACAAAACATAGGAGAAATTATGTTATCATGGAATAGAGAGAATAGAGCATGTAGGGAAAATTTACCATGTCAAAAATACCACAAATCAATTAAGAGAAAAACAGTAAAATGGAAAAAATATTTGCAATATGCAGCAGAAAGAACTAATTTCCCCACTATATAAATTGGTTGTACAAATCAATAAGACCAACGATTTAATAGAAAAATGGTCAAAAGTCACAAAATATTCATAGAAAACGAAGAACAATGGTGAACAATGCAGGCAAGAAAAAATAGGTCATTGGAATAACCTCTCTGAGCCATTATTCATTAAAATAGCATATAGATTGGATGAGACTAAGACATTTTAACCAAATGCAATGTGTGGACCTTGTTTGAATCCTTATAACAAATCAACTTTAAAAGTGCATTTGTGACAAAGGCAAGGGAAGTAAAAGCAAAAATAAAGAATGGGACTACATCAAACTAAAAAGCTTCTGCACAGCAAAAGAAACCATCAACAAGGTAAAAAGACAACCATCCGAATGGGAAAATACATTTGCAAGCAATGCCTCCTATAAGGACCTAATATCCAAAATATACAAAGAACTCTTGAAACTCAATAATAACAAAAAAAGCAAACAATCCAATGGAAAAATGGGCAGAAGACCTGAACAGAGACTTCTCCCAAGAAGACATACAACTGGCCATCCAACATACTAAAAGATGCTCATCGTCTCTAGCTATTAGGGAAATGCAAATCAAAACCACAATGAGATACCATCTCACATGTGTTAGAATAGCTATTATCAACAGGATAAGTAATAACAAATGTTGGAGAGGATGTGGAGAAAAAGGAACCCTCATACACTGCTGGTGGGACTGCAAATTGGTACAGCCACTATGGAAAACAATATGGAGGTTCCTCGAAAAACTAAGAATTTATCTACCATATGATCCAGCAATCCATCTACCGAGTATTTACTCCAAAGACTTGAAAACTCATATCTGAAAAGATATTTGCACACTGATGTTCATAGCAACATTATTCACACTGGCCAGGATGTGGAAGCAACTGAAGTGTCCTACGATAGATGACTGGCTAAAGAAGCCATAGTACACGTATACAATGGAATATGACTCAGCCATAAGAAGAGATGAAATACTGCCATTTGCAATCACATGGATGGATCTCGAGATAATCACGCTAAGTGAAATAAGACAGAAAAAGTTGAAAACCACATGATATCACTTATATGTGGGATATAAATCTAAAAGCAACAAACAGGACAAACAAAGAGAGACTCATGGACATGGACAAGAGACTGGTAGTTATCACAAGGTAGGGAGAAGGGGGAGGTAGATGGGGTAAAAGGGGTCAAATATGTGGTGACAGAAAGAAATCTAACTATGGGTGGTGAACACACAATGCGGTATATATATGCCTTACTGTTTAATTGTACACCTGAAACTTACTGGATTTTGTTAAGCAATGTCACC
The DNA here is from genome assembly GCF_014176215.1 of Rousettus aegyptiacus. Classification (NCBI taxonomy): domain Eukaryota; kingdom Metazoa; phylum Chordata; class Mammalia; order Chiroptera; family Pteropodidae; genus Rousettus; species Rousettus aegyptiacus. Next base: position 3,954,262 of record NW_023416312.1, on the reverse strand, counting down.
ATTAAAAATTTTTTAAATTTAAAAAAAGAACAAAAATTCAACCAAAAAAAGTGCATTCGTGAGCCATTTAGGGAAATTTGAAAACCGGCTAGATATTTTGGTGATACTAAATAATTATTGTTATTTTTTAGGTTTAATAATGATTTTGAAGTTATATTTAAAGAAGACTCTCTATATTTCAAAAAAGCATAATGAAACATTCTGGGTGAAACAATATGGTGTTTGGGATTTGCTCATAATAGTATATAGATTATGAAGATTAATAATGTACTAATCTGTGAGAAGGAAGGAGAGTATAGATAAGACAGGACTGGCCCTGAACTGAAGCTTACCATGTGGCCAGATGATGGGTGCATGGATTTTATTATACTATTCTTTTGCAACTTGAGTGTTTGAAATGATCCCTAATAAAAAGTCAAAACTAAAAGTTAAAAGTGAAAGCCGAAAACATTCAAATAAAAAATTAAAATCTAAACCAAACAAAAGCTAAAAATGAAAATGCAAGGTGGATAATTATAAGTGTAGTCATCCGACAATAAATCTACATAGAAAATTCTAGAAATTCTTCTTGGGAAGGCTAATGGGAGCCTAAGATAGAAGGAATATTTACTTCTCAGTAATTTGATAATGTTTTAAAACAAAGCTATAAAAATGAAATGCTGTACAAATATTAAGTTTTCTATTAGAAATAATGTATGCCACAGTTAAACCCAAATGAGCCAAGGTCTCAGCAGGGCTATCCAATTAGCACATTTATTAATTCAGGTTCTGCTTAGACTTCTACTGACATGTTAATTATTTTAATTGAAGTCTTCAGCTTGCTTGCAATCATTTAGTGCTTGGTAGAAAATGATAATATAATAAACTCTATTTATTTATATATAATTAAATATAAACTTAATTAAAATATATTTATTACATAATGGCTATATATTTAATTAAAGTAATTAGATCTACAGACTTGTTTTAATTCATTAAACATTTACTGAAATATATATATATAAATTTTCAAATAAACAGAAAAGTAAAAATATAATGGACATCTGTCATCTAGATTTTCTATATTTGATTCATCTATTTTGTCTGAAGTATTTAAAAGGAAATTACAGATATTGTGACAACTCACCTCTAAATATCTGAGTATGCATCTCTCAGCTGTGTTTAGTCTACTAATAAACCAATAAAAGACATTATTTTTGTATGGTGTTTTTGATCTCTAGTTTTTTGGGTTTTTTTTTTTTTGGCTCTTTTTTTAGGATTTCCATCTCTTTGCTTACATTGCTCATCCATTCTTGTATGTTGTCTACTTTACACATTAGAGCCCTTAGCATGTTAGTCAGAGCTGTTTGCAGTTCCAGCTCTGATCATTCCAACCTCCCTGGAACGTCTGGTTCTGATGGTTGCTCTGTCTCGTGGAACTCCTCTTTGTTTGCCTTTTTGTATGCGTTGTTATTTTTTCTTGATAGCCAGACATGATGAATGCGGTAAAAGAAACTTATGTAAATAGGCCTTTAGTGGTGTGGTGAGGTGTAAGGTGAGGTGTTCTATGATCCTATGATTAAGTCTGTCTTTTAGTGAGCCTGTGCTTCTCGACCTTGAACTTCACAAGCGCTTCTCAGTTTCTGCTTCCAACCCCTTCCGAGCAGAATGGCTAGAGTGGGCTGGTGTTGGGTATTCCCCTTCTCCCGGGTCATTGGGTCATTTAGGCTCCAGTTAAATAGTTTCTCCTGAGGGTAAACCTTGTTAAGAACAGAGTGCTCTTGCAATTTCAAGATGGTTCCTTTTCTCCGTCCCCTGCCAGAAGCACAAGGTGATTTTTCTCCGATATTTACTGTGAGAGCCTGGGTGAGCTCCTGGACTTCAAACTCGCAAAAGTGTGGGGGCCCTTCTATGACTGGGGCCCCTGGGGTTTTTGGCTGGAGTTTTTGGTCCCACTCTGCGCCTACAGCAAGTCATCAATTACAGTACTGGTTTTCTGTCTCGTTACTGGTTCCCATGGAGGTTGCAGCTCTTTAGCTTCTACTGTGGTAAGTTGTGATTCTCTGTGTCTGCCTGTCACTCTCTCCGGTTTTGGGGGCAGCAGTTTCCCCTGTGACTTTACTTATGGGTCTAAACGAGTTGTTAATTTTTCAGTTTGTTCAGTTTTTACTTGTCAGGATAGAGGAGTAGTGAATCCCAAGCTTCTTATACCCAGAAGCACACATGGGAAGTCCCATCTCTCTCTTTTATCTCTCATTGGCCGCTAAAGAGATTAAGCCAGAAGTCCCCATAGGGGATTACTCCCCTAGGGAGACAAGTTAGAATTGTCCACCGAATGGCATTGCTGGTTCTCCCCAGGTTTCCTGCTAGCTGGAATTGGTGCCTCTCCCTCCCTCCAGCAAAGGGTGCTGTACATGGCCCCAACTACCCGCAAGACTGGCAGGTGTTGTCAGCAGAGGCATCCAACTACACAATTCTTGTTTACCCCTCTCCTGAGTCCAGGATTCCTAGACCCCCTCTGCTTTCAAGGCCACTCACGGAAGGGAGTCGCTCTTTTGTAATGTCACCCATGATGCTTTCTGTTGTGCACGCATCCTACTGTAGAACCCTCTGCCTGTAAGTTCCGGCCTACACTGTGCGAAGATGGCTGGAGTATGTCCAAAGCCTTCGATAACCAGTGGGAAGTGAACATGAAGCTCTGCTTCAAACAACTGTTTTATAGTAGTTCCTTTTCCTGGACTTGTTCAAGTTTTACCTCGTTAGGTCATTTTACCCTGCTATGCCCTGTATTTCCTGTAAACTGGATGTCAAGTCATCAGGCTTGATTTAATTCACATCAAGTATTTATTGGAAGGAATATGTCACAAGTGATGTTCTGTATTTCCTACCACACCACCTCAGGGAGCTCATAAGATCTGAATGTCCCATTATTTGAAAATGCTGATTGATTACTGCGTTAAGATGGTGACAGTCTGATCCGTTTCTTGTAAAGTTCCATTTCCCCCTGGCAAGCAGTTTATAATTTCTGGGGTGACTCTCAGATACCAAGTGATTATCCAATTCCTCATCAACAATTCACCTAATGGTTTTAACATCTGTGGATAATCCGTCCCCTAATGAAGGACTACGTGAGAGGCTACTGATTAGGGTTTTCTAATTCTTTCATTCGTTCTACATTTATTAGCTGTCATTCTACTTTGAGAAAGAGCCTTCTCATCAGCCGTGTCAGTTTGGTTACTCAGAAATTAATTTCTATTGCAAACCAGGATAAATTCCAGGATAAGGAGTAGGTGTAATAATCTCCTCCAGTGGTGGCAAATGAGTGTTTTGTTGTTCTTTTCTTCTTACAGACTCATGGATTTTAATATAGTTAATGCATTCCAATCAGTGATAGTCATATATTTTGGAAGGCATGTAATTTTCATTTATTGCTGCAGAGGTTTATAAACTTGCCAGCTAATTTTGATTAGAATATTATGAAAACTAGTTTCATTCTTCAAATATGCTTCCTTGTTATGCTGTTTGATTCTTAATGAGCCCAAATTTGGTCAGTGGAAACTCCTTCAAGCTACCTTATTTTGACTCAATCCTATTAGTCTTTGAGTACTTCCTTGCCTTCTGACTCTCAGGACTGTCCTATGTTCACCTAGCATTTCACACATCCCATGCCTAGAAACAGCTGCTTCTACAAAGAGCCCTGCTCTTTGGCATTTAGGAATCATAGTTTCTGGCACATCATTGTTTCCAGGTGGTATCAGCAGCCTTAGAACACACACACACACACTCACTCACACTCACTCACTCTGAGTTAATATTGCTTTTTAAAGCATTCTTATTTGGTTTTATACTTATGGCTCTTTTACACTGAAAAATCTTGGATCCTATCATTTATTTACTTTATTCTTTGATGTACAAAAATGGTTTCAAAATAACAATACAGTATTACCACTAACCATCAAACTCCTGAACGGAATTTAAGATTTTTTGCTTTTTTCCCCCCTTATAGTGTATGGCCTAAGAATGCAAAACAAAACGCTCTGTTTTAGAGAAACTTGAAATAATTATTTTCTCTTGTTATATTGCCAATTTGATATGTAATTAGGTTCTTTTGTTTCGGTTGGTTTTCAATTTTAGGAATATTTTGTCTTTAACACTGAATTTTTTCTTTTTTCTTTCTTTTTTTTTAATTACAGAGGAAATCATTAGCTTTTTATGGACATGAGTTCTTAGCCAACTTTTAGATATTTAACCTCAATGGACCTCTACAAACAACTTCTACTCCTTGAATTTTCGGTTGGTTCTCCAGTCTCTAGATAATGCTCCCACATAAACTTTTATAGTAATTATACAGTTAGAGATATTCAATTAGATATTTATTGAATTCTAACACTTATCTGAAATTATTTCCTCTATTTGTACCCCCTTTTAATTCCTTCCCCACAAATTCCAGTTATTTTTCTTTAAATGTGCTTAGGGGTTTTAAACTGATGGTAGACAACCAAGAGAAGAATTATAGGAATTAAAGAAAGAGGAGCTAAAGGCCCCTAGATACGTCCAATTTTATGAGAGAAGTCTTCTCATTAGCATGACGTTTTTTCAGCGGGTGCACACTTACATGGCTGGTGTACATCTTGATTGGTCAGTTTCTGTGCCTAACTTTGTCTTAAAATATTTTTCATAAAACATTCCTGTGTGGAGGCATAGGATTTCATTTCCCAAATCAATCCCTGTCCACTGGGATCCCTTTCAAATAAAGATAAGCAGAACAAACTTCTCATGTGATTAAAAACTTCACAAAGAGTCTCCTGAGCAAATCTGAACTGATTGAGTTTGGTTCATATAATTTTATCCAAGAAGATTAAATATAGTTGTTTTCTAGTGCAAGCTAATTAGCTTCTCCCTCGTGTCCATTAATGGAACACACATTTTGCTTTCATGAAGACAAGATTGTTTTTGTGGTAATGTGCCTTTGGCTCTGGAAGAGAATGAGAAAAGTTGCCATGGAAAATTGATTGCCTTTTCCATTTTTAGATTGTAGAATAAAATACTGAAGGTTGTCTTGTAACATGCAATTTGGATGTATTTCACCTTTGAAGAGTGAAGGTGGAAAAGACTAAAGAAAGACATCAATGAAACATCAAAATCCCTACAGAAAAATATGGGCACTAGAAATAAAAATCAGAAAATGAGAAATACAAGTTGCAAACATGTACAGCATTGGTGGTTAAGTGCTGTAAATGTAACTTATGCAGTGATGAGGATTTTTTTTCCCCCTATCCAAACAGGAAATTTTTTCTAACAAATAATACTTGGTAGTGGAAGGGTGTAGTTACATAGTCACAAGATAGCTGTTGGAAGTCCAAATTTGTCAGCCTTTCTGGAGGGCATATCGGAAATGTGCATCTAAAAGCTAGATATTCATTTCCTAGGGATATACCCTAAGGATGTAATTGGAATGTGAGCTCAGATATATGGGAAACAGTACTCTGCACTGTTTATTATAGCAAAGAATCAGAAATACAAGAGATATTTAAAGACAGGAAATGGTTATATAAATGGTAATGGTACATCCATATAATAAAATCCTATGTAGCTTTTAAATATTTTGAAAAATATGATGGCATAGGAAATGTTCATATTGAATTAAGTGAAAAAAAGGAAGCTATTATAAATTATGGTCACAATTTTGTAAACAAAAACAAAAAAGAAAAAACATTCCATCCCCTCTTCCTTCCCTCACACTTACATGCACATATATGAAATACTGGAAAGAAATATACTAACATGTATAAATGATTTGATTTTCTTCTTTATGACTTTAGTATTTTCCAGATTTTTAAGAATAAAGCTGTATCACTTTATAAAAAGTAAACAGAAGATGATTTCTAGAAAATACATTAAAACAAACATGTATGCCTTTACCTTCCATTCCAGTCAACAACCTACCAAAATGTACACAAAGAACAAAACTTCGAAACCTCACATAGAAACTAGGAAAGACCTTAACGTTTTACCAAGTTTTAACAATGACCAGACACGATAAAATTAGAGTCAAGAGAGGACTGTGGAGCTAACACAAATTTTTCTGCATGTGAGGCTGGTGCAGGATCACTGGAGGTGAGAGATGAAGGCTCTGAGGACCAGACCAGGGCAGGGCTGAGCTGGGAGTGGGCTTTAGCAAGAATGACTGATGAGCATTAATTGTTCAAGCCATTATTTGGAAGTCTTTAGTGTGCAGCTGAATCCAAACTTATGCTACAGTGATATTGAAGAGGAAATTTCAGGAATTTTCCACTCAAATGGCTAACCTCATGGTCCGCTCTTTGTTCTGCTTCTGTAAACATGCAGACTCACTCTCCCCTCAGGAATGCTTTGTCTAGATAACATGGATTGCCTAAATTCCCGTGCACACCAGTAACCCATAGCAACTCTCGCGATCTGCAACCAGCTGAGAACAAATCAACCAATCAGCTAACTGTAATGGCGGTGATATAAAAGAGAAAATTTCCCTAAGCTAAGTGCTCAGATTTTCAAAGCACTAGCTCTTCTGGGACTGCTGGTGTAATAAAATTGAGTTCTCTTTCTCTCTGGGTTACTGCTTGGATTTTCACTGGTCTGATTTTTGGAGCTTTTGGGGTTTTTCCATAACAATATAAACAATTTTAACATACGTAATTGGATGAAAGACCAAAGAAGCAGTCACAAAACTGGGAGATGAAGGGAATCAAAATTTTCTCTCTATTCTCCTAAAATTGTTAGTAGATATTGTTTCATTTCCATTAAAAATTTTAATATTAATATATTTTATAGGTGAAACATATGTTAATCAAAATAATTTAAAATAAGATGCATAATTATAAATTTACCAGAGAGAAGGTAAGAGGTGACAAAATAATTATATAAAAAAGGGAAATATGAAAAACATTTCAAAATACCACAAAAATATTATTTATAATTGAATATTTGTTTTATCATTAAATGGAAGAGTAAATTTACATATTAAAAGATAAAGCTGTAAGATGGATATTTAAAAAATAAAAGTACATGTTCTATACAAGGAAAAAATAAAATACAAATATATACACAAGCATATATATATAATACAATATATAATCCTGAATATAAGAGAATGTAGACGAAAGAATCAGAATGATTAAAAATAAAAGAATGTGGGAAATACATTAGGCAAATACAAAGCAAACAGTGTTTAATTAGAGATTAAAAAGCATTAAGTTGGACCAAAAGGGTCATTTTAAAACAATGAAGGGTAAAATCTAAAACAAAGATGTAACTGTCAGAAGTCATTCTATGCCAATTAACGTAATAGTAAGAAATATGACAAAAATGTTTGGCAAGGCATGGAATAATACTGGAAGAGCATAACATACATCCCCAGTCTCTGACAGATCAAGTACAGAAAAAGAAAATAAGAGCAACCACCTCTTCTTGCCCGTTCTTCCTGTCTTTCTTAGTAACAGAACCCCCTTATTATTGGGAGCATCAATGTCCCCTGACTCAAATTAATTGTGCTGTCAGCGTTCCTTGAAGATGAGGAAGGTGCAATGAGAGATAAGCAGAAATTGTTGGGCTAGGTTTCCCGGAAATTTATTATTATTGTGGAAAGAACACTTAACATGATATCTATCTCTTAACAGATTTTAAGAGTATGATACATTATTGGTGATGATGCCATATAGCATATCTCTAGAGCTTATTCATCTGACTTATCTGAAACTTTATGCCTATTGATTAATAACTCCCCATTTTACTCTCCTCCCCAACTCCTGGCAACCGCTAGTAGTTCCAGTCTTTTATGAATTTGACTATTTTAGATACCTCATATGAATGAAATCGTTCAGTACTTGTCCTTCTACATTTGGCTTATTTTCACTTAGCGTAATGTCCTCAAGATCCATCCACGTTGTCACATATTAAAGATTTTTTTTCTTGTTTAAGATGGTTAAAAGATAAACTGAGGCACATTAAATCTTTGAAGATTTTATCTGGGCAAATATTATTTGAATCAGGCAGCATGAAAGTGGTTAGGGGCCTCCGCTGGCAGGAACTAAGGGAAAGGTTTTTATGGGGCCGATTGCAAGCAAAGCAAGGAAATAATTTGATTAGCTATAGCTTAAGCAATTGCCTTATTTAGGAAAGCCTAGTCGGTCGGTTGTGATTGTTGGTTCTTAAGTTTAGATTTCTTAACCTTGAGGCATTTATAAGAATTGACTCTGGCTTAGGATTTGGTTTGCTTGTGTAAGCTGCCAAGGTGTTTGAGCCACCCCAGTCTAATGGCTTCCTTGTTTAATTACTTTAGCAAGGCTGACTAGTATTCCCTTGTGTATACATACCACATGTTCTTTACTCATCTGTCATTGGATATTTAGGTTGTTTCCACACCTGAGCTATTACAAATAGTGCTACTGTGAACATGAGAACTTGATTCTTTTGCATATATACCCAAAATTGGGATTGCTGGATCATATGATAGTTCCGTTTTTAATTTCCCAAGGAACCTTCTTACTGTTTTCCATAGTGGCTGTACCATTTTGCATTCCCACTTACAGTCTGAGTGGGTTCCAATTTCCCAGGAAAGTTTTTTAAAGGGCGACCAATACTCTTTTCTCGTCCCACTTTTCTCCTCCTCCTTGACTTAATCTCTGTTTTTCTTCTTTGGCTTATCAATATGATAATTATAACTCATAATTGTTGATATCCAAATATTGAATAAAATATTGAATTTCTAGAATGAATGAAACTGGTAAAGATGTCATACTTCTTCACATATTGGCAAATTTTTTGAAGATATTTTACTATTTTTATATCAGTATTTGAAGAGATTTAGCTATAATTTTCTAGTGATTTCTTTCTCAGATTTTGGTATCATTATTTTATCTTCATCTGGTGAATGCAGTCTGATCTTACCTTGGGGAACTCCCTTCTCCATCACATAAGATTCTAGAAACACTCTTTATTGTGGCTCTGTACCTTTTTGTCTACATTAGTGAGAAAGAGACTCTGGGTAATCAATCACGTTAATCTATTCTTCAGACCACAGTGATTACTGGCCAGTATATGACCCAATGTAAGACAATCATAATCTTCCTAGGATTCAACATATTGGCACTACTTCCTTACCAACAAGAGATAATAAATCTAGAAAGCAAAGAGAAGCAGAGATGCATAGAGGTGAGAAATGGATAGAGATCAATCTTTGATAATGAATAGTTCAGCCCGGGATCCAGTCATTTTTGATTTACCCATTAAACTTTCAGTTACATTATCTAACAAATTCTTTATTTTGCATTAATTAATTTGAATTTGGTTTTGTCACTTGTGGCCAAAAGAATCAAGATTCTGATATACAGCCTCGATGTACATTGATCGGAACTGATTAAAAATATTATGGCAGATAAATGCAGTAGAGAATTTTTTAGCCTTCAGAAAGAATGTTATAGATCTATGTTGATATGGAAAGATGTTCATGACACATTATTGAGTGAAAGTAATATTTATAGTATGATTCCATTTAACTAAAATAACAGCATATATATGTATAAATTATACATATATATAAATTATATATGTGTGTGTGTGTATGTATGTATGTATGTATTCATTCATTCCTGGTGAGAAAGTGTTAAAACTCAACTGAGAAATTTTGGTGAAGCAAGCCAGAAATGGCCTGTTGAGTTCTTTGTTCTTCCATGTGATTTTCTTTAAGACTGAGTAGTGGAAACTTTGAGACTTGAACTTACTTATGTGATAAATGGGGAAAAAATCAAAGTTGTCCTGTAACCAAATTTATTGTTTTCCATAAGGAGAACTATGTCACTCAGATGTTATTTCAGTGCATCACTCTGAAGAGAAATTAAAAGAGTGAGATGGATATAGAGCAAAAAGGAGAAGGCACACCGAATCAGGCAAGTCATGAGTACAGTTCTCTGGTTGGCATAGGAGGCAGGCTTATTGTGATAGGTTGCCTTTAAGTCTTGTGTCAGTGATGCCGGGAAGTTGGTTTCAAATAAGTTTGGGATGGATTGCTTAAAATTCCAGTGGGCCATGGGTAAATTAGTGGATGTACTTATATTTTCATGCTCAGTGCCTAATCAACTTTTCCATTAATAGGTGTCATCTTCTCTTGAGGCCATAAGATTGGACCACATCTTTGTAGTTGAATAAGCATTCGTACCTAGATAGCATGTCATTCTACCCCTTAATCATTTTGCAGAGAGGTTAATTTGGCATGTGAAATGAGGACAGATTAGGTGCCCATTATAGTGGAGTAAGGAATTCTTCTTTCTGGAACCCAAGGTCAGAATGATATGTGAAGCTTCATGATTCCTGGGGGTGGGAGGTAAACTGCCATGTGGAGTCTGAGAGAAACTCCCCTCTTGTAGGACCCTGAAGATGGGTTTTCTTTTGGGTACTGCTATCAAACTATCCTGGTTTTTTACTTTCTTTCAATTATCACCAGCTTTATAGGAAAGTCTTGTGAAAATGCATAGCCTGGTTTGTGATAGGCCAGTGAGTGATATGGAAGAGGGTATATCCCTCACTGGTAATGAAGATGGCGATGCGGTAATTGTGTTCCCTTGTGAACAATTAGAGCAGTGGTCCCCAAACTTTTTGGCAACAAGGACTGGTGCTCCTATGAGAATCTAATGCCCGATGATCTGAGGTGGAGCTGAGGCGGTGATGCTAGTACTGGGAAGTGGCTCCAAATACAGATGAAGCTTTGCTTTCTTGCCTGCTGCTCACCTCTTGCTGTGTGGCCCGGTTCCTGACAGGCCATGGGTTGGCACCGGTCCACAGACTGGGGATTGGGGACCCCTGAGTTAGAGTGAGGAATCAGCAGCAGTCACCTGGCAAGGATAGCAGCGCCCTGCAGAGCTGGGATTCAACTCATAATAAATACTCTGTGAGGGAAGCAGGTTGACCATGTAACAGGAATGCTGGAGTGGAATGTACTCCCTAGCACATGTGAGATGCTCCCTGGAACCTCTGAAAAGACTGGTGGAGGACCCTTGGCAATAAATATATAGAGGTGCATGATCCCAATAATTCCATAAAAAGGTATGTGCGCACACACATGTGTGTATAAACTGAGAGAGAAAGTGGAGGGGAAATTGAGAGCATGCAATTTGGAAAGTTCTTTAAATGTTCCAAATAATTAACTGTGGTATGACTTCTACTGATTTTTAGTTTCTTCTTTGTACTCTTCTGATTCTTTGACTTTACTTTTTAAATAATGAGACTATGTCATTAAAATATTTTTACATGGGCTGAAAAGGAACCAAATTCCCAGGCTACCTGATTTGGAGCAGCACTTAGCAGGAATTACATTGGCTATTTCCTGTCTAATTCTAGAACAGACTTCACCCTTGGAAAGTATTTCTCACAATGTGGAAAGACTGGTGTCTCTTTTATGAGGCAAGGGTTCAGATTTTCTCCTCACCTACAGGATCTTGGATGAGTTTCTTTCCTTCTTGAAACTATTTCCTTATTAGTGAAAAAGAAAGGTAATTTTTACCCAATTGAGTAGTAATAAGGTATAATTCAATTGTATGCACATGCTATGAATTATTAAGAAAATTTAAGATTTTATTAGTGTTATCGTTGTTGTTACTTGTGCTGGAATTATGATGATGTCAAGTTTCAGGGAAAGAATTTGCTTTCCCAATTGGATAGCTGGCTGCTAAAAATGATGAAAAGGCTTAATACAGGCTGTCAGAGGAAAGCAAATAAAACTAGGTCAGAAAAAGAGGAATTGGATTAGTGAACTGGAATTTAATATGTAATGCATGAAATGCCTTACAGAGATGACTTAGAGCACTCAATAAAGGCCTGTTGGTTGGTTGATTTGATTTAGAACAGCAAAATCCATGAAAATAAACACTGACCCATCTACCCAGCAAAGGCTTTGCAAATCAAATAGCTTTTGGTCAACAGGCCTGATGACAGTATGAGAAATTCAATTTACTCCATGTCTATTTTCATATATTGGATTGGAAGATTGTGGCATTTTACGTGAATCTGTGGCAGAAATTAAGTGTTTCAGCTGCACGCTGAGAGTACAAGTCAGTTTAGTGATCAAAGAAATATAAATTGTATCACTGCTGAGGAATATGTTATGGGGTATAAATAAAAAATATACATATATATGAGTGAAGCATTAATAAAATCTTGTGAGCTAAAATACATTTATTCTGGTTAAATGTTCTAAAACCTATTTGCAAGGGTCCTTTTTAAATGTGGCAGGCTCTAGAACTCCTATAGCCTAGTAGAAAAACACAGTGGTTAATAAAAAAATGGGGAAAAAACTTGAATTTCTCTAAGGATGATAGAAGACTTGTCAGTAAGCACGTGAAAAACTTTTTGACATCATTAGTCAACAGGAAAATGCAAATTTAAAATGTATGAGGTGTTCTCTGGAACCTCCAATATGGTTCCATGAAATACTACTGCCCACTAGAATCACTAAAATTAAAACGCTGACCATGCCGTGTGCTGGTGAGGATACGGAGGAACTGAATTCTCCTGTATGTTACTGGCGGACATGTAAAATGGTACAAACACTTGGGAGAACAGTTTCATTTTCTTTTTTCAACTTTTCAATTACAATTGACATTTGATATTGTGTTATATTAGTTTCAGGTGTACAGCATAGTGATTAGACATTTATATAATTTGTGAAATGATCTTCCCAATTAGTCTAGTACCCACCTGGCACCATACATAGTTATTACGATATGATTGACTATATTCCCTATGCTTGCTTTACATCCCTGTGACTATTTTGTAATTACCAATTTGTACTTAATCCTTCACCTTTTTCACCCAGCCTCCCAAACCCCCCATCTGGCAATCATTGATTTGTTCTCTGCATCTATGAGTCTGTTTCTGTTTTGTTTGTTCACTTATTTTATTATTTAGATTCCACATATAAGTGAGATCATATGATATTTGTCTTTCTCTGATTTATTTCCAGTGGGTTAAAGAATATGTGGTATATGTATACAATGGAATATTGACCATAAAAAAATGAAAATTTACCACTTGAAACAACATGGATGGGCCTAGAGGATATTATGCTAAGTGAAATAAGTCAGAGGAATTTTAGTATTTTTATACAGTTAAACAGACACCTACTTTTGTCTCAGCAAATCAGTTCTAGGTATTTACCCATGTGGAATGAAAATGTATAGTCAACAAAGTGGAGTTGAATAAGCTCTGACTCAGAGCTATGTCCTAGCCTTGACTCTCTAGAGATTTCAGTGAGTTCTGTCATCATTCTGAGCTCCATCTCATTTTTACAAGGATTGGTGGGATTAGGTGATTTATAAGGTTCCTTAAAGCTCTACTTGCTAAGATTCTATGAAATACTACTCCTTTGTGGTGTGACTCTTATCTCATAAGCCGTGAGAGTTGTGCCAACCTGCCGCCAGCATGAGTAAAGGCTCAGATTGCAAGTAGTCCCAAATGTTTGTAGCTCTTCACAAATTGTCCCCTTTCAGAAGAAAGCTCTTCCCCATCTCCTCCCCATCAAGGCTCAAAGGGAACAAGGATAGAGATGTGTTAGCATAATTTAAAGTTGCTCTGATCATGTGTCTGAATATATTAATAAATCCATTCATCAACATGTATTTCCTGACCACCTGCTATATATAAGAAATATACAGCCATGAAAGAAGCACGTTTTCTGTCCTCACAGAGATGACCATTTGATTAGAATGTAGACAGAAATATAATGATGATAAATGGCATTAACATGTATGTTACAGGTGAGGTTATACAAAAAGGGCTGCGAACTGATAGGACATGAGTGGTTTGCTCTGACTAGGGGAAGGAGTGCCTCGAGGAATTCTTCGTGGAGGACATGGCACAGGAGCTGTACCTTAATACATGAATGGCTTTTTATCATGAAGAACAGGTAAAGGAAAGAGTAGGCAGAGGAAAATGCCTGGTGGTATGATCGTCCATGTTATATTCTGGATGAAAAACCAGATATACCTGGATGAAAGATGGCTGGAGCATAGTAGTGGAAGAAGAGATTCAGATCAAATAACAGAAGTCTTGGTATGCTAGACTGAGATGTTTGGATTTTATTTTGTGGACATTTAGGACCCCTATTGGTATTGAGAACACTCTAAAGGACAATTTACCTAGATCGGAGGTCAGCAAACAATGGACCACAGGTCACATGTGGCCTGCGGCCTACTTTTGTACAACCTGCAGGCTAAGAATAATTTTTTTACATTTTAAATGCTTGGAAAATATCAAAAGAAGAAGAATATATGATGACAAGTGAAAATTACTTGAAATTTACATTTAGCATTTATAAATACGGCTGTAATGGAACACAATTCAATGTCCATAAATGCAGTGGCCATAAATACAGCTTTCATCCTATGACAACAGTTGAATAGTTGTGACAGAGGCAGTGTGGCCTGCAAAGCCTGTAATATTTACTATCTGTCTCTTTACAGAAACAGTTTGCCAGCCCCTGCCCTAAATAATCAAAATCTGAAAGCTGCTTAAGAACTTTGTTTTTATTGACCACTTAACTTGAAAAACTCCCCACCACCCTTTAGCTCTCTGGCCTTTTTTTCTACTCATTCACATTTCATGAGAACCCAGTACACTGTATTAAAAATTGTTTACAGCCAATATCATGATGTTCCATGACAAGTTTTTCCTAAGATGAAAATTTCAAAAGGAAGGTCCCATAATCCACACTGCAGACAAATGCTTAAGTAACTACAATACATGCATTATAATCTGTAACTACCCGGTATAAAACAGAGGCTGCATGACAGCTAGCTTGCATGAGCATGGAGATAAATTGATCCAAGGGTAGAGTGCGTGACATTTGGTATGGAGTGATTTCCTCCTGGCTTTTGAACACAGCCTGTCTCTTTCATAGCCAATGCGTGCAAAACTTAGGCAGCCAGGTGCAGGCCATTATTTGAGAGGGTTATTTTGCTTCTGAGAAATGAAGAGTTAGAATAATAAGAGGTTGTGGGCTCATCATTTAAAATGACTCTTATAAGATAAGGGAATAAGTTTCCAACTTATACTAGCTGGAGGGTTTCCTTCTAGATAGAAACAAATCAGAGCAAAACCTAAACATCACTGAAGGCTGTTAGGGTTGGAAATTCTCTTTCCTTCTTTTCCACTCCTGTAGCACCTTGCAACAATAGTATCATCGCCATTATCATCATCATTATAGCCATAATTTTTTGAATATAGTAGAAGCTTTACACTGATGATTATTTTTAGCCTGATAAATGTTCTTCTAAGCTGAGTGTTTTAGAGGTGAGGAAGCTGGAGCTGAGAACCTTAATTTGCCTGACACAGCAGAGCTGGTAAATGGCAGGGCTGGATTTAAACCTTGGTCTACCAATGCCATTATATTTGTCTTTCCATGACTGGCTTATTTCACTTAGTGTAATCTCCTCGAAGTTCCTATGATGTAGCATATGACAAGATTTCTTTCTCTTTCAAGGTCCAATAATATTCCATTGTATGTATGTAAAATAGTCAAACTCCAAGAAGCAGGAAGTAGAACGGTGGTTGCCAGGGGCTGGGAGGAAGAAGAAATGGGGAGTTATTTTTCAGTGGGTATAGAGTTTCAGTTTTACGAGATTAAAAAGTTCTACAGATCTGTTGCACAACAATGAATATAGCTCACAATACTGAACTGAACTGTACACTTAAGCTGGTAAATTGTGTATGTGTGTTCTACCACAATTTAAAAAATTAATTAAAAAATCATCACTAATCTTTATGTATGTCATCACAGAGGCTGAAGAGGCAGTGTGCCATAGTGGGAAGACAATACAGAAGTTGGCATTACTTCATTACCAAGGTTGAAATCCAGCCCTGCAACTTACCAGCTCTGTCGTGGCAAACTAGTTAAGGTTCTCAGCTTCAGCTCCCTCATCTATGATACACGCAGTTTATAAGCCTCTTACTACCACATTTTCCTTATCCATTCATCCATCGATGAACGTTCGGGTTCCTTCCACCTCTTGGCTGGCTATTGTGAATAATGCTGCTATGAACACAGGTGTGCAAATATCTCTTCGAGATTCTGCTTTCAATTCTTTTGGCTACACATTCAGAATTGGAGTTGCTGGATCATATGGTAATTTAAAAAAAATTTTTTTTGTGGAATCATACTGTTTTGCATAGCAGCTGTACCATTTTACATTCCCTTTCGGTGAGCATTTTTGAATGAATGTAAGCCCGAATGTTTTCATTGGGCCTTAAAAAAGAAAGAAATCTCATCATTGCCCTAGATAGATCAATAATACAGATTCTGAAAGTCCCAGTCAACACTAATCTAGATTAATTAATAGAAAAGGCCCATCAGAACCATTAGAACAAGCGAATTACAAGACATTTAAATATAAATGTCTTTTGTTTCATGCTCATATTTAAAAACAAAATAAAACAAATAAGTTTGCCACATTACTGAGGCTCCTCAAAGCCTCTTCAGGGCTCCATTTAAGGAATAGAGAAGAATGGTGCAGAACTCAAGATAAATCTTTAAGTATGAATCAAGCCTATAATAAAAGTCTAATATTGTCTCCAATCTATATAGAGTTTATACAGAAGAGGTGAACTTTGACCCAAGTCTTAAAATCATTCACCAATGATGTTAAATCCGTGGAATCTGAAATTGAGACTGTTATGCATTTAAATCTCCTCTAAATAAAATTTAAGCAGTTGTGTCTAAAACTGATCCTTGACCTACCATGGTGTGGCCATTTTTTTTCCCCACAGGCTGAATTATGTTAGCAGGAGTCATCTTTTTCATGTCTAAATCAATATTTTTCATTCATTTTTAAGTAACCATTCTTTAAGCTGATCTTGCCGACACGGTCGATGAATCTCTGGCATCATTTAGATTTGTAGGCCTTTAAGGGCCCTCTGACAAATTATGGCAGCTGCTCCTTCTTCCACTGACATTGCGTTTGCCCCTCATTACTCACTGTATTGTTAATAGCTGTCTGGACTCTCTTTGGGTATATAAGTAGCTATTTTTTTCTATGTAACTGAGGATAGAAAATTTTCTAGATGGGTGGTAGGGAATAGGACGGGACAGATTAATTGGAATAATGTGGCTGTTTGTTTGATTAAGAACCATAGGGCCCTCCTCATAACCGAGCAATTTTGCATGGGTGAAAATGAAAAAGGAATACTGGAATTTAGCCTAGAAGTTACAGAATCTTAATTAAACAATTAAGAAAGAGTAGACTGGCCTGGAGCAACAGCCTGGTCTCATAACACTAGACACAGGATTAGGAGTCCAGAAGTTGAAGGGTTCTACTCTGTACCCTGACAGAAAATCACTTGGCATGTGATCATCTAACCCTCTGAGGAGACAAAAAGTCTCAAAGCTATAGCTGTGGCCTTGCAGGAAGAGTTTAAGGCATGAAGTTATTAACGTAGACTGAGATTTGGGGGAGCATCACCAGACTAGAAATCAGGAAACCTGTATATGTATTCTTGCTCTTCCCCTGTCTGGGTGACAGTGAACAGCTCCATTCTCTGAGTCTCCTTACCAATCTAGAAAATTAGGACAAGTCTAGACTTTAGAGTCTTGATTCATAAACTGTATCAGTGAAGAATCAGATGTTTTATCTCCAATTCATTGTCAACTAATACTTTTGCTAAATATAAGAATGAATTACTTTTTAAAATCATATGCTTGGGTGTTGTCTAATAGTAATGCAAACTTCTAAATGTTTACTGTTGATTTCTGTACCTATCTCATTGTGGACTCAGAAACATTTGTTTTGGGTCAGCACTGGTCCACAGACCACATTTTAAGTAGCAGTGGTTTAGAGCAGGGATTGGCAAACTATAGCCTACGGGTCAAATCTGGCCTACCGCCTATTTTGGAAACCAAATGTTCTTAGCACATAGCCACGTCCATTCACTTACAAATGGTCTATGGCTGCTTTCAGTGCCGCAATGGCACGGTTGAGTTGTTGTGACAGAAATCCTGTGGCATCCAGAATATTTACCATCTGGCCCTTTATGAAAAAAAAAAAATTTGTCCATCCCAGTTTAGAGGGAACAGAAAATAAGAGAGCTGTATTAAATTTAAGGCCCTTTCAAACACAAAGAGATAATAATTCTGCCAAGATGCTTGGTAACCGTGACAATTGCCTGTCTAACCCTGAAAGAGAAATAGCTAGAAAATGCTGTTACTTCTGGTAAATTAGACCAGTACGTTCTACAAAGACATTCTGTTCCAAAAGAAAATATTTAATTTTTTCTATCCCTTTGTATTTCCGATATTATAGCGCATTCTACCTATGCACCCTGATTACATACATAATTGTATGTTTGGTCAATTGAGGTCATTCAAGGTCAAAGCTCTGTCCAGATTTCTGGCTTATTCTATCCCTTTTGTTAAATTCCTGGAAATGTGTGCTCTCTTATTTCATTTCTGAAACCTAGACTATTCCTAATTAATTATTAAGTCTCTGTGTTTACCACAAAGGTTTTCCTAGAATGAGCTACACTTGTGGGCAAAATTTTGGTCGTTCTTTCTAGTTTAATGGCCTTCTTTTGGTGGGGGAGTCATGGAACCTCAGTAGCATCCCTCTTTATCTGGGTTCTAGACTCACAGGGGAAACCAACATGTAGAATATTGGAGAGTATGCTTTCCGTTTTTGGATGGGGAGGTTTCTTCACACTGAACCAAGTCACCAGCATCCCTAGGAAACCGCAAGCCTCTGATGTAAGAGTGGGGCTGGGAGAAATCAAAAACCCAACAGCCTCTGCAGGCAGGCTGACAAGAGAGGAGGAGGAAGGATCAGAGTTACAAAAGCCCATTTTTACAGTCTCATGCCAAACAGTTAAGTCCTTCTCAGATGGAGAGGCCAGAATGACTACACTAATGGATGTCTCTCCCCATGGAAGGAAATATCAGACATGGCGAGGATGCAATACTCCCAACCCCAACCTCAATTAGTGTGAAACCTATTCATTGAATCATCTTACTGCCTACGCCACTGTAGAAAAGGAAGCTCCACTAGTTTTCCACCTCCTGGCTTGGGCCGAGAATGCTGTTTTCACAAGCAATTACAGAATTCTGGAATGACATCATGATGCTGAGACTTGCCTCTCTGAATATTGTGAAAACTAGAAAGTGAACAGATTCCTTACCCTCAACCAACACCGACCTCTTTATTTTCCTTCAATGAAACTGTCCTGGCACCATATTTACTACCTCAAAGATCAACTCGATTATTTATCCAGCCTTTCACACTAGAAGTATCAAATTCATTTTGCATTTTTCTATTTGGGTAGTCGTGAGACTTGTCATTTCTGCCTCAGGTGTCTCTTATTCCCTCCCTATCCACACCACAACTGCCTTAGTTCAGGCCACAAACAAACAAAAAAACATTTGAAATATATTTCCTGCAACAAATACCTTTTTGGTCCCCTATTATGTCCCTCTGATATCAGCATCTCTGAGGTAGCAGTTTCATTTACCCTGAAGGGATCCAACCTCAAGGACATATGGCATTGCTTTTCTTTTCTGCTCTAGGGTCCCAGAGGTCCTCTTAAACTCTGGGCAGGATTAGCTGGAGGTGCTAAGGAGTTAACATCTGGTGACAATCTTCAACAAGTGGAGAGTTCTGGATAAATGCTTTAGCCGCTCTCCTTTTCCTCCTCCTTTAGAGAAACGATTCTGAAAATCATTCTGTACATGGTTGCTCAGAGAGTCCCTGGTGGCTTTGAGTTCAAGTTATTCATGGTGGTAACAAGTTAGTTCATGAAGTTTGTATTGTATTTTTCTCCTTCCCTTTCTCATTCCTCCTGCTCTCTCACTCCTGCTTCCCAGGACTACCTCCCAAGTAAACCCCCTGCTCTCTAGTTCTTGTCTTGGGCTCGGCCTTGGAGGGAACAGAAACTAATATATTTACTCATTATCTAAGCAATTGGAGGATTTTATTACCTGAAGCATAGATAGGTGCAGTAACTTGTTAAAAGTTTTATTTCTAGGACGCGTCATAGCCAGGAATAGGTCCTGGTCCACTGTTTTCACAACACCAGTTACATCTTTCACCTGAGATCCAAAGCATTTTCCTTGTAATACATCATTTATCTGTATAAAAATTCAGCAGCATAGATAGGCATAGGGTATTTTACAACCCATTTGTACAAAGTAGCCCCTTTGCAATTAGGCAAAATGGTAAGTCCTCATTAGATGAGCTTTGTTCAAGTGCTAAGACCCACTTACAGAGATTCAAAGAATTGAGACTTTATTAGCTCTTTATTTGTTTGTTTTGTGAACCATTCATATTACAAGTATTGTTTGCCATGTTGCATTTCTTGAAATACAGCCAAATGAAGCACTTTATAAACAGGATAGGCCACTCAAATGATTTATTATCATTCACAAATAAATGAAAATCCTCTAAAGCTGCACAATTAAGCTTTCAAATGTAAGTACTCAAGGTTGGCTTCCTCATTTAAAAAAAATCAAATTAGCTTTAATGTCTCAGCTCTAATTTCTACTAAGCTGAAAAGAAAATCTCTGTCCAATTGTGAACTGCTTTTATTTTGCCTCTCTCAGCCTTTTAAAACATTGGAAGTATGGAGACAGATAAAAGACTCGTGGAAGAAATGTGCCTAGCATCCTGGATGGTCATAAATAACAAGCAGGAGCAGAAGATCTCCTAGGAATGCCCCCTCAACCTCTCTAGTCTTGTAATCACACAAATGAAATAGGAAATTGGGCCAAGGAAAATGAGTATATAGGTCTGAGTTCCAGAAGAAAACAGCATACTCAGTTAGGGGTTTGGAACTATTAAAGGTATGAGAAGACTTAAGGAAACCAGGGATGTTGGAGCACCAGACTATAGCGACATCAAATAGCTGTTAGCCCCATAGGTATGATGAGTCAAAAGAGGAAACAGAGCTACCAAGCACAGTCATAGCTGGAACCATGGAAGTGGGGCCCCCTGATAGGAATTGTCACCACAGAAGAATGGTGTGGAGCTAGGAGAGAGCCAGGGGAATAATCACTTTGACTTAAAAAAATCTCCTAAGCTTTGATCACTCTCCAGCTGACTCTCATGAGCTAAAAACAAGCAGAAACCAGAGGCACAGAGGTCTGAGTGATACAGTCCATAGAAGTAGACCTCCTGGGGCATATAGAAGGACAGAGAAAGATGAGAAGAGATCTAGATGCTGGTGAAGGAACAGGGAGGTCCTCATTTTGGTTACTCACTCATGATTCAAATCTGAAATAGACCCAAACAAAAGGAGGAGCTGTAGCTCCCCAAAGGATAGACTTAGACCCAGAACTAACCAATTGAGGAACACTTGAAATAGTTTTTATCCTAAAGTTTAGATTATTTACTAATGTTTATATGAAAGTCTATACACATTTGGGTACATATTTAAGCAGAGAATTGTAATAATAACTTATATTGATAGATAGTCATAAGTGCTCATGAAACAAAATGGTTGCTGTCTTCTTTAATATTTGAAATACTGGTATTACACAAATCTTTACTCTAAAGTTTAGTTATTGAAATTGAACAAAAATTTCTATTTTTTTCACATTCTTATTGAGAAAATGGAGCGATCATCAGATGAGCCGCTAGGGAATATTTTTGCCCTGGTGGACTTTGACTTTTATTGGAGTATGGAACCATGCATATAGATTTGTTGTAGTTCATTCATTCATTCATTCATTTAATAAACACTTGTTGAACATCAAGGAATGTGCTCAGCATAAAAGATAGATTGCCTTGTGCAATATTATATACTAGTTCAGGAGGTAGATAAGAAACAAGTAAATTCTTTAATAAAATATGTGCAGATTATGATCGACACTGCACAGGAAATGAAAACAGTGAAGGGGCTGAAATAGAATGAGGAAGAAACAATCTCAAGTAGATAGGGTGGTCACGGAAGATCCTTTTGAGAAGAGAACATGAAAACCGAGGCCTGAGGGATGAGAAGGCGCTGGACCTGTGAAGAGCAGAGGGAGATATAACTCAGGCAAGAGCAAATGCAAAGGCCTAGTGGCAGGAAAGGGCCTGAGTCAAATGACAGTGTAGCTTCATCTTCCCTTACGATAGGGTGACCTGGGAGATACTTCAAAAAGTATGAATTTCTGGAGCGCCATCCCAGATTCACTGAATCAGCATCTAGAGAGGAGAGAGTCCTGGGAAACAAGTAATGCTATCATTAGGAACATTTGGGAAACCCTGACCAGAAGGAAATACCAGCAATATTTGGAGCATAGAGTATTCGAGGACATGGGAGCTAAGTGTAAAGAATAGTGGACCCTGAAGCTGCCATCTACTTTAGACACACAGATCATGAAATGTAGTAGGCAGAATTTCAAAGGTGTCCCCACAAGATTTCCATCCACTAGTTATTCATGTAAACATTTATATATTATAATGAAGGAGTTTTGCCAATGTAATTCTGGTTACTGGACCTGAAAATCAGGAGATTAACTTGGATTACTCAGATGGGCCCAATCACATGGGCCTTTTCAGGCAAAGAGATTTCTCTGGCCAGAATCAGGAGAGATATTCAGAGAGATGCAGCAGAAACAAAGTTGTACAGATTTGAGGCATGAGAAGGACTTGAATTGCTGATACTGGAGGGGGTGCTGGAGCAGAAAAGGGCACATAGAAAGCATAAGAAAGAATGTTGGCAGCCTCTAGGAACAAAGACTGGCCCCTGGTTGATAGCAAGGAAATGAGGACCTCAGTCCTAAAATCATAGGAAATTAAATTTGGCCAATAAATTGAATAAGCTTGGAAACTGACTATTCTCAGTCTACCAATAAGAACCCAGTCAGTGAACACTTTGGTTTTGGCTTTGTGAAATATGAAGTTGCGAAACCATCTAAGCCTACCAGGACTTCTTATTTATAAGAACTGTGAGATAACAAATTTGTGCTGTCATAAGCCACTAAGTTTGTGGTGATTTGTTATGGCAACAATGGAAAACTAAGACAGGAGGTAACAGTCAAACTTAGCATCTCCCAACCTTAAAGACACTCTTTACCATCATTAGTAGTCCCATCAATGGTTTAGTGAATTGAGCCATGTACCAGTCAGTTAACTTTTCTGAGACTTACATTCCTGATTTATAAAATGGAAATAAAATTTTCCCTAACTCACAGAGTAAATTTGAGACTCTAATGTAATAAGATGAAAGCACTACATAAACTTTGAAGCATCACAGAAACGTCTAGATGTTGCTCTCATAGATGTGGAGGTATCATGATGCCTTTTGGCAGGACACTTGCACTCCAACTCTTTCGATTTGTTATAAGTTAGGTTGCCTTGGAAGCAGACTTAAGGATGGTACAGGATGATACTTGGAGTTAAGGACATTTATTAGGGAGCGTTTGGCATCATGCCTATGGAAGGGAGGAGAAGGAAGCAGGATTTGGCTAGGGAGAAGTTGAATTGGGATGTACTCTAAATAAAGGTGTTAGTTCATCCCATGGAGACATTGGAAATGGGATGGCCCAGAGTCTGGGCCTTTATGACTCTTGCCTTGTTAATCATTGGGTAAAATTGCCCTGGAAAGAGAGCATGAGCTTGGTCCAGTCTGCTAGATTCAGCTGGGGCAGTTCCTGATGAGGGGGTCCCAGCAGCTGGAGATATAAGTCCTTCACTCCTAAAGGGGCAGGAGGTCTATTATAATCTTCACCACAATATTCTGATCTTTATGGATGTACAATAAGAGGTTTTTCCATCACACAAAGGAATCATATTTCCTCCAGGTACTCTTTTGACTTCTAAATCTCTCTTGTGAATCAACAGTTCATTCTCATGAAAGGTAAGATGATCTGCTATCAGTATTATACTTCTAACTCTCAACAGTCCCTTGAATAAGTCCATTCTTTAGGTCCTCCTAATACTCACAGATTTCTTGGCGAGATTGGAGTCTGCTTAAATACTCTAGCATATGTGCCTGCCAACACTGTCAAGGAATTAACAGTGGGAAGGAACTAAGCAAGAGAATCCCTTAGGAACTATCTTAAAATGCCTGTGGGCTGATGCTTAAATGAACTAAACAACCACTGGGGTCCCCAAGGCTCCAATTTGCTGTACTAAAAGGGAACATTTTGTGCAGTGGCAGCCACAAGATTTTAGGAGAGTTTCAGAAGATGTGTTTTAATATTTTATTTTTCTCAAGCCTCTTCTCTTTCAAGTGGCATAATCAACTGGAAATGTCTTATGACCTTGAAGTGCTTTTATACCACACTCTAAGTCTTGCAAGTTACCCTGAAATGTGAGAGCTGAAATATTTTTGTAATGTGTGATTAAGAAGGAAGAAACTAGAGAAGGAAATGGAAAGGATGGAAGAGACAAACTTTTTAAACATCTTGTTTGGTTCTATTCCCCTGGCTGCCAGTCGTGTGCTCTTGTAATCAGCATTGATTTTTCCTTGCCTATTATGAATGCTATAGTTTGGTTATTCTAGAAAGTGGAAAATGTTAACCTGCACTGAGACCTTTGGCATAATTGAGAAAACACATTTTGACCAAAGAGATTTTTGGTAACTATACTTTTCCCAAATAATTTCCCAAGTGAATATTTTTTCCCCAATAACACTACAAATAAGATATTCTTCTAATTCTTAGATAGTTATAAAAAGGAAGAGAATAATGAGTAGAGAACATGTTATCTTGACCTCTGTCTAGATGTCTTACAGGCAAAGTTGACTTCCTCACTACATCTGCTCCTCCTCCTGTATTCCCTGTTTTGATAAGTAGCCCAAATACCCTCTCAGTCACCTAAATTTAGCAACTTAGGAATTAAAGAAAGTGAAGATAAAATGGGGAGTGGGACGTTTTCAAAAGAAATTGGGAAAGATAATTTTTTATAGCTGAATAAGAAAATGCCTTCAAATCAAAAGGGACAAACAGTGGCCATCAATGAAAGAAAAAAAAACCCCAGCTACACATCCTATGATTTTTTTTTTAGAACACTGAGGGTAAAGAGAAAAGTCTAAACATTTTCAAGAAGAAAATGCAAGTTACCTAGAATGGAACAAGAATTAAACCACCACCTTTTTTTCCCCCATTGGTGATTCCAGATGCTAAATGCTATCAGGACCATGTAATTTATCGTCCAACCCAGAAAATCTCACTTGTGACACAAGGATCAGTCTCTGGGATAACAGGTACAAACCATGACTATCACAAGTACACTGGGAAAAATGGTCACTCTACTAAAAGCTGTTAAGTAAGAATTTCAAAATGGGAGGGGGGAATGATTTTAACCTAAAATTCCACAAATAGAGAAGATATTAAACCAGGATGAGGATAGAATGAAGACTTTCAGATATGCAAGAAAGTTTGGCACCTGTGCATTTTTTCTTGGGGTGTTACTTGAGGATACGTTTTATTTAAAAAATGAAATAGAACCAATTATATAGAATTTTTAAAAATTAAGAAAAATGTTATTCTTAGAACAACAAACTTTATTCATCAATCAACCAATTAATAAAGTCATTGTTTATGACTATTGATTGTGTATCTGACATGCCAGATCTGGGTAGGGGTAGAGACAAAAAATGATAAAATAAGCCAAGAGATAAGAAGACAAAGGACAGAGGAAATAAAGGATGTAAAAAAGGAGAGATGTGAAAAAGGAGTTCCATGGTGATGGGGAAGGGAAATCTCAGCTCACAAAGCTGTCAGTCAACTAAGAGAAAATCTACCTCAACCAGAGGATGGAGGAATCTAAGAGAAAAGTGTCCAGTTATAAAGTGAATCAGCAGAAGAAACAACATGGACAACTTGGAGATATAAAATGAGGGACAGGACATTATTCAAGTATATAAAAGAAGATAATCAATTTGAACTTGACACTAGGGATATTCTCCTATGAAAGCCATTGGAAGGAAATGTATTATAATAAAAGCTAATATTTATTGAGTTACTATGTGTAGGCACTATATATTTTACATACACTAATTCACTTAAATACTCATAGCAACCTTACAAGGTAGGTAAATTATTATTCCTTGTTTCTTAGGTTCGGCAATGAAAGCGCAGTGAGGTTACTCATCTAAGGTTACACAGGTAGTACATGCAGAGCTGGCATTTCAATAGTCTGCCTCTGGCACTCTGCTTTCAGAGAACGTCATTTGGTTCTAGGGTGAACAACATTTGGTCGAACCAATGTTAACAAAGCTTATAGGTTTTTAACCTTTAGGATCCATGTATAGACAAATCACAAGAAACTTAACTACGATTACAAGTTGGGATACAAATATTGCCACGCAAAGAAAAATATAACTGACAATAGTTGGAAGACAAAAGGGAGGAAAGAGACATAGAAGGAAGAATAGGATAGTACCGTCCTCATCTAACAAAATGAGAGAAAAAAGAAAAAGCTTGTGTTTGGTAGTTCCAGACATGGAGATTTAAAATACTTTTATAAACAAATTATTGAGATATAAAGCAGTACCAATCAGAGAAACAAAATTTAAAATAGTGATTTTTTCCAAGGTAGTCAAGTATAGTTTTTTAGCTTCCACTGTTTTGTACTATTTTATTGTTAAGCATATTACTTTGCACAGATTAGTTTGATAAGCTATAGAAACAGAAGATGCAGCATCAGCAACATTAGCAATTTGGTTTCAGGAACACAACTTCATTCATTACATTAAATGAAATGTGGCTGTTTTGGAATTCATTGGTGGTGTAGCTTTGATCATACTTATTTTGTAAATGCCTTTTGATTTTAGAATAGAATAAAATCATACGGATCTTATACCTAGTTTTGTGGGTATGTACATTTCAAAATATCATTAGAATAAAAAAATATTGTAGGCCGACTTTGAGAGGCCAAACCGTTTTTTTCCTATCATTGTTATCACTCAAGTTTGACAAATAAATACCACTCACTGTAAGGGGTCAAGCTACTTTGGTACCAAGTCATTACTCAGGGCTTGGTTCAATTTCTTCTCTTCTGTGAAGCCTTTCCTTAATCTTTGAGGCAGAATTGATGATGGTCTCCTTTGGGTCTCACCGTGCACTGTACATACATTTATCATAGCTTATGTCTCTCTTTACAGTTATTTGTTTACACAGATGTTTATTTATGATTCCTAGACTAAAAGTGCTTACGAGTGGGGCCCATAGCTTGTTCATTTGTATCTTTAGCACCCAGCTCACAACCAGTCATATACAAAGAGCCCAGCAAATGTTTGCTGAATCAGTAGGTGGTAGCAGCAATGGCATTCTTTTGGCTTTTAGAATCCCCTTCAAGGGTTCACCATCAAACTGTGAAAAAGCACAAGGCACTTTATCCACCATAGCTTAAAAGCTTTTTAGAAATAGAAAAACATGAAGATGAACTTTAAGTCTAATAGTTAGATTTATGGCACATTAAGGGCATCATAAAAGGTGTTGTCTTAAACACTTCTCCTGAGAATCTGTACCCCCGTAAAGATAAAGTAATGGTGTCATTATATTCAGGTGCAGTAAATATTGGTACAACGGTAGAATATCCTAGCGTATGATGACATATCATAGTTAATTACACATGGCCACCTTTGTTCAGATAACTTGGCAACACTCAGATTTCCACTGCTACTGCAGAAAGGGAGCTTAATATATTTCCTAGCCTCATTCTTGCATCCTGTACAGCTTTTCCTTCACACCGATAAAAACAAATCTGGCTTATTGGTATATCTACTTAAGGAAGGAGAGAATAAATCTTCAATACAAAAAAGTGAAGAGGTGAAATCGTTGAATTTTTCTAAAATGGTCAGATTCAAAGGAGGAAGTAGTAACTTTATTGAGTGACATTCTTCTATGGATTATCACTGGTGAGATTTTCATTCACTGCCCCCTCTGCTCCACCACCCCAACTCCCAAGCATCACTTATTTATTCATTCATTCAGCAAGAATTTTCAGACACCAGTTAGGAGCAGGATGTTGCTCTAGGCACCATGGTTGATTCACAAGTAAGACACAGCCCTAATAAGCCTAAGTTGGAGCTTCATGCAATTTGTCTCCTAACCAACCAGTCTATACTACTTGCAGTTTTACAGCCTGGCTTTGATAAAAGGAAACGTGACTCTTTCTATTGATTACAACTTTTTAAATGAAATTAAATAGCACAGGCAAGTATTTAAACAAAAGCATGAAGGCTCCTTGGGAGCCATTAAGCCTGGCTTAGTTGATTTATTTTTTAAAAAATCTTGTCATATTGTGATCTTAATTATAACACTTCCTCAAAGGATGATGGTACCTAAGAAGCATCACTATGCATCATGGTAAAACCATTATGTGATACTTGACCCTACACACTTTTTAAATATCTCGTTTTATTCCCACTCCTGAAAAAAATTGATTTCTTTAAAAAATGAGGACCAAGACCTCTTTTCTTAAATCTGCTTTTTGAGCTGGGAATTTCTAGATGGTGATTTAGTTGAAAACATCAATTTTTTTTTTTAAATAAGGTTTATTCAGTTTCTTCTGAATGTTTTTATTGTATTTTTCACTGATGTTGCTTCAAAACATTCTTAAAGATCTACACTGGGTATTTATGGAAAATTCTTACTCTCTAAATTATGGAGTTTATAATTAAAATGTATAACTTATTCTCACCCAGTGTCAAACAAGAATATTTGAAGAATATTAAGAATCCTGTTGAATTTATTTCCTTTTATCTGTCATCTTCACTAGCCCCAGTTTTTTTTTAAATACCAATGCTTTTTTATTAAAGTATATTTGACATATAATATTATATTTGTTCCACGTGTACACCATTTATACATTCTATATATATCTTATGATGTGATCACTACAATAAGTCTCGTAATCATCTGCTACCATACAAAGTTATGGTATTATTGACTATATTCCCATGGAAGATTTATTATTCAGTAATAAAAAAGAATGAAATCTTACCATTTGCGACAGCCCGGATGGACTCTACAGGGTATTATGCTAAGTGAAATAAGTCAGAGAAAGACAAATACCATATGATTTCACTTGTATATGGAATCTAAACAAACAAACTAACAAACAAACTACCAATGCTTTATCTAAGTTATAAGAAGTCTCATTTGAAATGTAGGCATCAAATATGGACTAATACTAAATATTTTCCATTCCCCTAAGATAAGGCCGGATATTATAATCTTAAAATATACCCGACCAGTGCCCATGGGAATATATCACTCATAGAACTCTGCACTTATGCACACAGCCACAGCCCCTTCTAGAGGGGAGAAAAGCAATGATACCATATTTAAACTTAGTATAACAACACCTTTCTGTGAGCTCTGCAGAGCAAATTATTGACCCAGTCCATGTGTTCCATGTTTCACCAGGCCTAGTCATACAATATGGTCTCAATAATAACTATAAAGCAATATTTCTTAATCCCACACCCAGAATTGACCAAACCAATTCTTCCCTTGAATCCTTCCTGCTACTCCAGGAAAAAAACTCCAAGAATTCCTAGAGCTTGACTTCCCTTATGTGCTAGCAAACATAGCCCTTCTAGCATTCTTTTGCCATTTCAAAGGGTGACTACTTGGGCTCCATCCAGGCTGCGGTCTCAAAGTTCTTTGTTCCCCTGATATGGGAGGATCCAGCCTCAGGTAACTGTGAGGCTTCTAAAGCTGGGGGCCAGGAGTACCAGTGGTCACCTCACTGGCAAGGGGTAAAGAGAGAGTGCAGAGACAATGACTCTCCTCCATGTTGGAGCATAGGACCATGCTAGCCTCAGTGATACAACTCTTATTTTACTTCGGATTATGGAAGACGTCTCTGAGGACTTCACATGCTTGAGAATTAGTGCATTGCAGAAGATAGACGATTATAAGATTTATTTTCAGAGTAGGAGAGACTGTGACTGTACATATGAGGTAAAGCAGTCATTGTACCACTGATCCAGTGGGCCAAAAAACTGTAGGTCTGTGAAAAATCTCCCTAGGATATCTGAAACCCCCAGCGAAAGTTTCTAAAAAGTCAGACTAGGTAAATATGCCATTTTCATATTGAGAACTGACCTGTTTGTATGAGGTGAGGGAAGCATTAAGCTGGTCTTTCTGCCAGCTGATCTTTTTAACAACAGGTAAATGTTCAGAGATACCATATTGGGTAACTTGGAGATCTGGCTAAGAAGGAACAATCTTTGTCCTCAGATTTATAGTTTCTATAAAGTACTGTACTTTTCTAGCTGGTGGATCACTTATTAGTTTTGTTACCTTGAACAGGTTATTCAACCTTTTTGAACCTACTCTTTTTATGTAAAATAGGGATTACAGTGCCAGCTTCACAAGGTCATTGTAAAGTTTGAACAGGATAATCTATAGTTGATCCTCGTTATTCCTGCTCCTGTATTTATGAATTCACATATTTGCTAAAATTTATTTGTAACACAATATCAATATTGACATCTCTTTTGTGATCATTCACACAGAGGCACAGAGTGGCAAAAAAACTGAGTTGCCCAAAGCACATGTCCCGGCTGAGGTCAAACAATATGATGCTCTTCCTTCTTGGTCCAGCTCTCATGCTGTGAACAGGTGTCCTTTCCTTCAGTCTATTTAGTGCCACATCTTTTGCATTGTTGTACTTTTTATTGGTAATTTATTTCACTGTTAAAAGCGAGCCCCAAGCATAGTCTTGAAGTGCTGTCTAGTGTTTCTAAGTGCAAGGAGGCTGTGAGGTGCCTTTTGAAGAAAATATGTGTTAGATACGCTTTGTTCAGGCATGAGTTACAGTGCTGTTGGCCATGAGTTCAACGTTAATAAGTCAACAGTATGTATTAAATAAAGTATCTTGAAACAGAAGCACAAAACAAAGTTATGTGTCAATCGGTTGACAAAAATGTTGTGAGCAGATGATTGCAGAATCCTAACCTTGTATTCCTCCTAGGAGCAGGGGTTCAGTGTTTGCTAATTCAGTGTTTATGGGGACTTGATAGAATGAAACTACCATGAATAATGAGAATTGACTGTCATCTAAATGCCTGGTACTTAGCTGAAGCTAAACAAGTACTTAATCCTTTGTCTTCTCTCTATATGTGAAAGGATAAAATAATGAATTTTCTTTGAGGGGTGGCTGCTTCCCCACCCTCTTCTCCTTAGAGTGATTCCTTGGAAACATAATAGGGCCAGTAAAAGTCCCAACCTTTTTGTTTTACAATAAAAGGTCAGGAGTCTTCCAAACTTTAGCACTGTATATACCTATCTCCAAAATTAACTCTCTTGTGATGTATACAGGAGATTATCACAAAGTGATTCTGTTTCTCTCTCAACGAGATAAGAGAAGATTGAAATATTATTCTCTACTTCGCTATAGAAACTTGTATAAAATTCTGTCTGGACTTTGTAGATACTTTTGAGCTTCGTTTACGTGCATGTAAATCTGGTAGTGCTGATGCTTTAATAAATTGTGTTCCCCCTCACTCCTATGTTAATATAGAGAGGACTTTTTTTTGGTAGGATTATTTTATTTCTCCAGTATAAGTCTAGATTTTATTCTAGAAAAACTGTCCTTTTTAAATGTCTTGGGCTTGTTTGTATCTGTCAGTGACCAAATGGCTTTTTGGCTTTGCTATTATGCAATTCAAATTAAACTAATGCACCTGTTAAGTTAAATTGGTTATGCTTGTGGGCTCTCAGTGAATCAATTTTGTTGCTGAATAATGAAGCATCTTAGGTTTTCCATATTTTTGTGTCTACCTGGAAACCAGAGAAATGGCTGTCTAGGCATTTTGCAAGGTACCTGATGATCCTAATTGTTGACTGAGGATGCTGCAGGCATAGAAAGAAAGTTGTTTAGACTAAATTTCATGGCATAATTCTCAGTTATTGGCTCCAGCTATGAGCCAGATGTCTGATTTTTCTAGGAGATATAAGCCAATAATTTAAGATAGAAACCAATTTAGAGCTCCATTGATCCATCTTGTTGTCTGTTTTGAGGAACCCATTTCACCAAAGGACGATGCAGGTGATGCTTGCTTTTAAGCTCATCAATCTGTTCCCTCCTCTTCCATGCTCTTCTTTTCCTGCAGATGCTCAAGGTAGTGCCTGAGTTGTGACTCAGCACACTCCTTTCTCTTGGGCAGGATTTACTAGGCATTCTTTGTTGTGGGGCTGTCCTGTGCATGGTAAGAAGTATAGTGGTATCTCTGGCTTCTACCCACCAAGATGCCAGTAGTTCAACCCGCCTCCCTCCCCCAAACTGTGATAACTGAAAATCCCCAGACATTGTCAAATGTCCCCTGGGGTGGAATGTGGGCTGGATTGCCCCATTGAGAGGTACTTCTTTGGAGAGAGAAGGTGTATTCTGAGCTAAGTGGGGATATCTAGTGTTTCTTGTCTCTGTCTCCAGGTGAGCAATAGAAGCTCATCAGCACCTGCCACTGCAGACGCCCACTTGGTTGTCCTAAGAGGAATATGGCTGCCACACAACAAATATTCTTCTCAGTAGTTTGTGGAGCTGTTCTCAAGTTGCCAGCATCTCAGGAATAGTAGCTGATCTGTGCCTTGGTTTTCTTGTCTATACCAGGAAGAAAACATTGTCCCTAATGGAAGCTTCGTTTCATTTTGCTTTTAGTTTCTTTTCTCCTTCACAGAGGATAACAAACATAGCAGTTTCTGGAAGATAAAGAACTATCTGATCATCTGAATTTTATTCTTCCTTGGTTCTCCAGAGCTCCTGACCATAAAAGTCAGGAGCTTCCCTTTTTCCATAATTCCATCCTCAGAACCTTTGTTCAACCAATCTAATTGACCACAGAGAGGCAGGGGAGCATGGTGGCTAAGAGCGTAGACCCAGCTCAAATCCTGAATGTGCCATTCACTTTGTGTGACTTTGAATGGCTCAGTTTAACTTCTGGGTGCCTTAGATTTCTTCTTTACAAAATGCTGATAACAATATTACCACTCTTACATCATTCTTAAGATGAAGAAGATCTTAAATGCGTTAATATCTTCACAGTGCTTAGAATAGTGGTGCAAGGAAAATTTTGTATATCAGTGTAAATCTATACTACTTTCCCCTTTATTAGCTTCTGATTCTATGGGAGCTATTGCACAACTCTAACTTGTAGATGACTGATAGCAATGCAAAAGAATTCTCATCTACACACATGAAAATGTCTAATCATTGATGTTGCAGTCATCTACCCCTTTTATTTCAGTGTTTCCCTATGTAAGGGCCATGGGGAGAGGACATCTTTGGCTGTTCTATCTTTCACTGTTTACATAATAAATCGTTTGAATTTAAAAAAGGTTCATGTTTCTTTACTGGCTGAATCTGTCAGGCCTTGGCCTTGCCTTAAGCATAACAACCAGAATTTGAAATTAGATTTACCTGACTTTCCAAAGTCTATCTGCTTGTCACTATATCCCTTTATACCCTTGGGTATTATTTTTGTTAATAGCCTGCCATCTTGTAACTATCCTTTTCTGGTTTTTTGCAGTAGGATTTATGATTGAATGTTAGCACCAGCCTGAAACTGAATACACAAACATCTGTGGCCTTCCAGCCTGTATTAGTTATCTATTGCTGCATAACACATTACCCTAAGATTTAGCAGCTTAAAACAACACACGTTTATTACCTCAAAGTTTTTGTGGGTCATGAATTCAGGCATAGTTTAGATGTGTGTGTCCTCTGGCTCTGAGACTCTTACAACACTGTGATTGAGGTGTTGACTAAGGCTATGGTCCCATATGAAGCTTGGGAAGAATCTACTTCCAGGTTCATTCACATGGTTGTTGTCAGGATTCATTTGTTCAAGTGCTGTTGGACTGAGGGGTCAGTTTCCTGCTGGTTGCTGGCCAGAAGCTTCCCTCAGTTCTGTGCAATATGGGTCTCTCCAACATAGTAGCTTGCTTTATCAAAGTGCACAAACCATATACTAGCAAGATAGAGTCACGGTCTTTTATAATGTAATCACTGACATGGCATCCCATGAAATTACTATATTCTGTTATATTAGGAGCAGGTCACTAGGTCCTGCTCTCACCATGGATGATTACAAACTACTAATGTAGAGTTGGGAAGAGATGTGCACAGTCAGCTCTTTGTAGGCCAATACAAACTGGCTCTAGCATACCATTGTTTGGAGGACCAATAGCCCAGAAGACACAGCCACACAATGAATCCCAGCCTGGACCTCACAACATCCTCAGTGTTGATATTCACCTCCATCAGGTAGGGCACGGGATTAAATCACCTCACTGAAACTTCAGCCACGGCTATGGGACTCTTGAGCATTTCTTTTATGGAAGTCGCAAATGGGCCTAGACCTCAACATCCTCAGAGAAATGTTTGAAATAGACTCATCTCTTGGTATCTGTGAGGCATTAGTACCAGACCCCTCCCTACCACAAACAGATACCAAAATCAGCAGGTGCTCAAGTCTCTTATATAAAATGTCTTAGAACAATGCATGTAGTCGGCCCTATGCATCTGTGAACACAGAAGGCCAACTGTACTATACTCAAACAGCCCCCAAAGTTATATCCCTTTTAAGCTAAACTTCCTGTGTCCCAAGATCTTCATGGACTCTAGGCTATTTCATAGGCTTGGTTTGTTCCTCTTGGTCTTTGAAATGTCCACTGTATATTCCCCCATATTGGCTCAACCAGGACTCAGTCTCTACCAAGTATCTTTCCTTGGTTCTGGCTACAACCCTACCTTATTGTTAGGGGACACTTTACTCCCATATAACTTGATCCATTTTCTTGAGGCTTGGTTTTGTCCCTCTACTCTGAATATAATAATGGACTCAAAGCTCATTAACACATAAAACTTGTAGAGATTTTGGAAAGATCCAGGCAGATATGCCCTTCTAATTTAATGTGACCTTGGGTGAATTACTTAACTTTCCTGAGTCTGAGCATCTGTATGCTTAGTGGAGATAAGAATACCTACTTATGGGATCTGTTATGAGGATATAAGTTAGAGGACAGATATAAAGTTCTAGACACAGAGTAGGTGCTTGACAAAACTATCTCCACATACCCCATTATTGCATTCTTTCATTCCCCTCTCTCCCTTTCTCGTGCTCTCTCTCTCTCTCCTTCCTCTCTCCCTTCTTCTCTCTCTCCCTCCCACTCCGCACTCCATCTTTAAGCATAGATGAATCTCTATACCTGGATACAGGGTTGGGTTGGGTGGGGCTGAGTTGACCTATCTTGGACTGAGCATCAGTACTCAATGAAAGACACAGGCAAGAAAGAGAAGGAGCTGTCAACTCTCTAGGAGGATTGATATGCATTACTCTGCAACGTGTTTTTCTCATTTAATAATTCATCATATGGACATTATTTCCTTTTTTTGGTAGGTTCTCGATAGTTCTGAAATTTTTGTAAAATAAGGCTATAAAATTCTTTTGTTTCAAACTTTATTGAACTATAATTCACCTACTTATAATTCTTTCATTTAAACTGTAGAATTCAATGGCTTTTAGTACATTCACAGAGGTGCACAACCTTCACTACAATCGATTTTAGATATGATTTTATATGTCTTCACTCCCCAAAGGGATCCCATATCCTTTAGCAATTGCTCTTCATTTCTCTCACACCACACCCCCGCCAGCCCTAGGCAACCACTAACCTACTTTCTGTCTCTATAGATTTGAAACCATACAGAATGTGTTCTTTCGTGACTGGCTCTTGTGACTTAGTGTTTTCATTGTTTATCCATGCTTTACCATGTATCTGGACCTTATTCCTTTTTATTGCTGAATAATATTACATTGTATGGATAGACCTCGTTCCATTTATCCATTCATCAGTTGATAGATATTTAAATTGTGTCCACTTTTTGGCTATCACTAATAATGACAGTATAAACATTCATCTATATCACCTCTTTCTCAGGTGATCAAACTGTAGTAATATACTAGGTATGCATGTTTTATGGAAGGTGATGATACCAGACACTGATTTTGAAAATAGCAAAAATTTTCCCCATTAACAAAAATAAATTTTGTATTTCTCCTGACAACCTTGTTTCATGATATAATTAGGAGATACCCTGAAGTAAAATAATAATCATCTCAATTCTATATCTTCAGTACAGATCTTTTTCCAGAGTGTCAAATATCTAGCTACCTGGGACATCTATAGACATTTCTAAAAACCCTGTCTAAGATGGTAGCCATGATAGTCCCTGACACCTCGTCCCCCACAAACCCAATCTTACTCCTGTATTCCTTACATGGGTAGAAGGCACAGTCACACATACTGTCACCTAAGTCAGAAATCTGGTAAATGCCCTAGACCCTTCCATCAACCCATCCTGCATATGATCAGTTACCCAAGGCATATCAAGCTCTCTAATATAGTATTTAATTCATCTTCTTTATCCTCACCGCTACTATATTAATTCCAGCTATCACAATATCCCCTTATGCACTGTGACCTTCTGAAACCCAGTGTTCCATGTTTCAGTATTTTCTTTGCCTACAATATCCTTTCCCCCTCATAAGCCTGGTTAGTGTTAAGTCAACTTTTAGGACTCAGTTCAAATGTCATCTTGTCTCTAATGCATTTTCCTCCTTTTGCATTCCAGTTGGGTGAGTCTTCCATCTTTGCTCTGTGGCACACTGTTCTTACCATTTTACTTTAGCACACACCATAATCTAGTATAGTTACTGGTTCAATTGTCTATTTCTATTTTCGTTCCAGAATTCTTCCATTTGTTTTTATCACTGTAGCTCATACATTATTAGAACTAAACAAATGTTTGTTTAATAAATGAATGAGTAACTAAACTCTTATATATAAAATAATTTTGAATAAATGATTGATTTTTCAAATATATTTGAAGAACTCCCCTTCTTATTAGATCTCAGCTGTTCATTTGTAATATGTCTTAGATTTGAGGGTGCTTATCAAATATGTAACTGTTTTCATCTTTGTTTTTTCCATCGGATTTGATAAATTTTCATGATTAACTTCTGAATAATTAGAGAGACTCCTTGAAATGTGCATAATAGGTCCATTAATAATAATATCTAATTAAAAATATTTTTAAATGGGCAAAGTAATAGAATAAATCCATTAAGTTCCCATTAAATCCCTCTAAGAAAGTTAACACTTTGCATTTGTTAAGGGTTTCTTAATGAACTATCATTAACACAAGTACTTCAAAATTAATATAAAATCCTTGATACAGAATGTATTACAGAGACATATGGCTTGTTATGTAGCCCCACAGTCAGAGCTCATTAGTTCCATAAGTTTATCACACTGAGACGATTAAGTTTCATGCTTTGCTAAAGATTAATAGAAAAATATCATTAGAGTTATGTACATTATTGATTAATATAAAGAGATGACTGTCTCTGCCTAGCAAAAAAGAACTTCAGAATTGAAATATTAGAGTAGATTTCAAATTTTTATACAGGAGAAAACAAAAAGGATGAGAAAAAAATGAACAAAGAAGAGATACTAAATATTTAAATGTATATGGGATATGCCTACCCTAACTCTGTAGGTTTATGGGGAGCAGGACAGGACAATTGACTTTGTCTAGTCTTTGAAAGAGGAGCACTAAGCAAAACACTAATTTGTTACTTCTGTGTCAAGATGGTAAACTTCAACCTTTTCTGCGTATGAAAATTCCATTGATATGTCAGAAGAATTGGAAGAATTATGATAAACTCATGGCAACTCTAGAAAGAGACTCAGGTGCCACCATCGGATCATACGTTTTGAGGACGATCTGTAAACTTCAAAAATAGAGTTAGACTGGTGGGAAAAGCCTCTCAGGCAGATGAGGAGACTGCAGAGAAGTGAGCAGACAGGATTTCACAGGGGAGTTGGAAGCAGGAGAAGATGAACAGGTGGCTGGCGGAGGAACTGGGAAGGAGGTAAAGATTTGGAATCTGTGCTGTACAGGTGGCCTTTTAGCCATGGTACCAAATGAGACCCTCTAATGCTACTTATTTTTCAAGGTAGCTACTCTTAGTAAAAACGTACCGTGTGTTATTTTATAACTCATTTTTGAATGATTCAGAGCTGCTTCTCGTATGAAATGACAGAACTTACTAAAGAAAATCACTCTCGAGTTAATTCCCAATTACTTATACAAAGAACGCGTAATATAGCAGAATATAATATAGCTCTCCAAGTTTGAATACAGTTGGAGTTTTTATGTAATCTTCCAACCAATAACCTAATCTTTCATCATTTCTGGAATGCCTCTTCTACAATAGACAATTCTAGAAGTTTGTGTTATGTCTATTGAACACTTTCTCCTTTAAATATGATCATATTATCTAATTTCTGTTAAAAATCCCAAATTTGATGCACTCCTTACTATATTTCATACAGGCTCTCTGGCCTCCAAGAGAAAGATTTTTCTCTCCTCAGTGACACTTGCCTTTGCTGCATTAAGAAGAAAAGAATGAAATCTATTTGATCTCAGAGACATGTTGTTTTGTGGATAATAAAAACAAATGAAGCATAACAGTTAATTTTGTTCGTTCTATCACAGATGGGGTCTCCTGTTAAAGAAATCTCTCAATCAAATAAATTATTTGATACTGAAGACCCAGAAAATTAGCTAATGTGATCACCCTCTCTATTTTCATTTAGATTTAGATCAGCACTGACAACTCATATTTGCTGCTTAATTTCCATCATTCTCTGAGCTTTAGACATTTTAAATTTGAAGGCCTCTGATCATCATTGCCTATTTTTAAACAACAAAAGGGTGGAAAATTATTCTTCTTTATGGTACATAAGATAGATATCAGTGCAGGACAAAAAACAAAAGAACTCTAGAGACCTTCATGTTTTAAATGGCTTGTCTCTCCAAAGTTTCAGGATCAAATTTTCTTTGTTTTTAAAAAAAAGTCAGTGCAAAAATAAATGAATTGCAATGAGGAAAGATACAAAGTAAATAAGTAGAAGGGGAAGTTCAGGGTATGGGGAAAAATGCAGGGCTGAGGAGTGAGCTGAATATCCATTGACGAGTTCTGAAATAGGTATTTTTGCACTCACAAAAATTCTTCTAGAAATCATTGTGCATCTGTTTTGCCAAAGCTTAAAAACAATGGCCTCAAAGCCAAAGTTAGATCCCTCTCAGAGACAGAATATTTTCACAAAATGATTCTGTCATTTTTTGAATGTCTTCCTCATCAATCCTTTATCATTTGAATGGCATTGTGTAGAGATGAGAGAGCCTGAGAATCAGAGCGGTCATGTGACTTGCTCATGTTATACACAGACGTTCTTCCATGTTCAGGATTAGCAATTCAGGATTGTCACCGTTGACCAATGATTTAACAGGACGATCCATGATTTTTTCCTAGGGACATTTAACATTATGCACAGATTATTATGCAAGATTTTTTATTTATGCAAATCAGATTATACAGTACATAATATTTAACAATCATTTATCTAAATAACATACCTTATTCATCTTTCCATTTTAGTGCGTGTGGCTCTGATACATTCTTTTTAAAGAGCACATTATAGTCATTTAAATCAGTAGTTCCCCAAGGTGGAGGGGGTGCAGTTTTGCTCCCCAGCAGACAGTTAACAATGTCTGGAGTCACTTTCATTTGTCACAATTGAGCAGAAGGTGCTAGTGGCATCTAATGGGTTGAGGCCAGGGATGCTGCTAAGCCTTCTGCAGTGTATAGGACAGGCCTTACAATAAAGAATGATCCATCCCGAATATCAACATTGCTGAGGATGAGAAACCCTGAAAATAGATGTACCTCAATTTATTTAACAAATTCCCTATCGGTGGATATCCAGAATATTCCCAATTTTAGCTGTTATAGTAGCAGTGAATATCCAAGAATCTCTATGTTTTTTCATCAGTTCAAATATTACTTCAGGATAAATACCTAGAAGGATAATTTCTTGGTCAAAGATTATGCCAGTAAAGGGTTATATATTTTGCCAACTGAACTGCTAAAGGTAATATGAATTTCCATTTCTTCCAGTAATAAGTAAGGGTATGTGGTTGACCAAACACTCTAAACCCTCCAGTGGGTAATACCAACCTCTTTATGCGCCTCTTAAGCTTTGTCAAACTTTTTGATGTATGGCTTTCTACTTCTTTATTGTTATTTAAAAGTTATTAATAGTTAGTAAGATTAACCACCTTTTCAAATGTTATTGATCTTTAGGGCTTTTTTTTTTCTTTTGTGAATTGCGTGTCTTCACATCCTTGATGAGTTTTCTATTGAGTTGGTTATCTTTATGTTCTCAATTTGAAAGAACTTTGTCTCATGTGTTGCGAATATTTTTTTTCCTAGTTTGTCAGTTGTCTTTTAACATTAATAATTTTGAACTCGTGGAAGTGTTACATTTTTATAAAATCAAATTTATCTTTATTCAAATATTTCCTCCTGGAGTTTATGTCATGTTTAGGAACGCTTTCCCCATCTGAAGAATATAAAAATATACACCTTGGTTTTCATCTCATCTTTTTCCAGTTCCTTTGGGATCTGTTTGTCAGTTTGTTTTACATTTAGTCCTTTACATCTAGCGGGAACTTACTTCAGAGTAAATAATGTTAATCCACTGACTTATAACACAGCCACCACCATTTCACAGAAACAAGCCACATGGAGATTCTTTTTGCAGAGAATCGACTACTAACCTTGCCATCTGTAATCCATTCCAGAACACCAACCAAGTTTCCTCATAACATCTCATAACCTCATAACTGACAGGCAGGAATGATACCCAACACTGTTAAGTGTTAAGCTAAAGAATTTACAAGATTTCATGTTAGTAATATATTTCATGTTATTTTATTTATTCATACTATTTCATTTCAATTACATGTCATTTTATTTTATCTTCATATCCCACCTTTAAAGCAGTTTGTATTGTCCCCACTTTATAGATGAGGCACGGTTAAGGCTGCCTACTTAGCTGTTCATTTCTTGAGAACAGCAACTGTGGTTTTTTTTGCTTCTACAGTGCCAGGCACATATCATCTATTGAAAAAATTCCTGGTTGGCCCAAGGGCACACTTTACTATGTAAAGGAAATGAGCAGGTTGATGGGATAGTTGACAGTTCTCATCTCTACTTGATTTAGCTATAAGTTAGCCCCAATATCATCCTCAAGAGAAATTGTCTGCAAAATACTAGGTGATTTTGTTCTCTTCAAGTTGTGGTTGTACTATCTACCCTTTCTGTGTTTTTATACTCTCTCTCTCTCTCGATAGATAGATAGATAGATAGATAGATATTTATCTCATATATATATATATGTGAGATAAATAATTTGAAATCACCCAAAATTAAGGTTAGCATAAGACGTAGATGTTTAAGGGTTAATAAATTAATATTTTGAGATCTTTAGAGCCCATCGGCTCCTATGTCTGCGGAGGGCTTAAATATTAAAACTGCTGCTAGGACTCTAAACAAAATATCCTAGTTAGTGAGAAGAAAAATGGGATTTTGACCCAAATAGACCATAATAGTACTTTTTGTCTGAAAACATTTCTGCTTCTCTTCAAGAAAGAAAGATTATTCAATTCCCTTGCATATTACTTGTTATGATCCCCTGATCAAAAAAAAAAATCTTTACTCTCATATTTCCAAAGTATAAACCAGAAACTTTTTTTTTTGACTGCTAGGCCATCCGTAGGGAAGTTCTTCAGTGAATTAAAAGTACTTTCAACCACATTTGCCTGGAAAATGCCAAGACCAGGACTGAGTCGTGTGTGACTGTGGAAATAGACAGTGGTATTGGTATACTTAAAAACAATTCCATTCACTTGGTTGAAATGATCATGTGCCAAATTGATACCGGAGAGTGGGGTCCTCAACCAGTGCATTGTCCAGGTTCTTGATGTCTTGAACAAAGAATTGAGCAAGACACCAAAATACAGTAGAAAAGAAAAACTTTATTAGAAAGGAAAGTACACTTTCAAATGTGGACGCGGGCCTGAGCAAGAGCAGCGGGTTTTATCCCTTTTTGCTGTGGGTGGTTACTTAGAGTGGGCTTCCTTGATTGACAACTAAGATTGACAGGACTCAGTGATTCATCGTTTGCTTTCTACGCATGTTTGTTCCCAGAATTCAGTCTGTTATAATGATATTAACAAACTTCCAGGCATATGCATCATATTACAATGATGGTATAATGATACTCAGGTGAATTGAAGGTCATTGGGGTCTTCATTGCACAGGTGCGAGTGACTGGCTTAAACTGGTACCTAATTCTCTACTTGCTTGTTTCTGGCTTGCTTAATTGTGGGCGGATTAGGACTGACCACTTCTAGGATAGGATGACCTCAGTGTCTTTGCAGGCAGACCCGAAACTCCCTAACTAACTTTCCTGCCTCACTCTTTTCTAAGAGCCATGAACCCCTTTATTATTAATATGGATGTTGAGGGATGGGAGGTCTCTTCTTCCGTATCTGCTTCCTGCTGAGAATGGCCGTTGTCCCTGCCTACAGGGGTTTCATGGAGCTCTTTCCCTCTCTGCCTTAGTCAGGGTGGGGTCTTGGGTTTCCTGCTGAAGTGCCACCTCAGTCCCTAGACAAGGAAAAGAAGATACAAACTTGTTATTTAAATCATATATCTATTAATTTCTATTATTGATTTGCCTATCAAGTGAATAAAGGGAAAGGGGCTTGGTTAATACATTTCTTAAAGAGTAAAAATGACCTGTGGCCTAGAGTCCCCTCCCCTCTCAGACTTTAAGGGCCTTGTCTGGCCTAACACCATTTCTGCTAACAATGGGCCCTTATCAATAGCCGGAGGATCTGAGTCACCAGTTTCGGTTTTGAGCAATTATCAGGATTTGAGGGAGAGGGCCTTTTTCCCAAAGAAAGGAAGAAAACTAGGTTTACTAAAAAAGATTAAGAGCTCTGCAAGAGATGCCCCTTTTCATTTCCTGCTAAAAGATTAAGAATTTTACAAGTGATGTCCCGTATCAAAACCAGCAGGCATCCTAGTGAAATCTTCAGAAGCACGACCCTTTGACTTGAGGGCGAATGCCTATGGCAGTGACTGAATAGATTCTAACTTTGTGAGTGGTCAGTGCTACTGCCATCTTTTTTTAAAGAAAATTGTTCTATGAAAAAATGCCAGAAGCACCTCCAAACAGAAACTCTTTTGTATTCATGGCTAGTTGCATCCATAACCACCAGACAAGAGATAAAAATTGATAAAACTACAGCCTTGGGGATATAACTTTATCCCCGAGGTCTACTCAGAGCCCCAGCTTTATATAAATTTTCCATCATACTCTCAGCCAGCTGTTCAAAGTACAAGAATCTATTTCCCTGATGGATAAGGAATCTCAGGGTAGAAAACATATTCAGAACAAAATTACAGAATTGTACTTCTTCCTCAATAAAAATTCATTTCTTACTTTTACAGAACATCTACAGCACAGTCTAAAAAAATGTTTCTAGTCTGTCCTTAAGAAAACAAGGTCCTTGGGGCTGCCTTAGACACCTGCAAGGCTCTGTTTGAAACTATCTTCCCCTTGCCCATTACCTCGGTGGGTTGTTTTGTCTTCTGGATTATCAAGTCTCTAATCCTTTAAATTTACATTTTCTTTGGATTTACTGCTAAATTCAGAATCACCCAGTGGTTCTTCCCAGTTCCTAATGTTAGTCAATTTGCTGGTTTGTCTTTGTCACTTAGGGACCTTGGTCCATTGCAGAATCTTGATCTGAGCTAAGCCCTGGATGAGAGAAGGATGGGTGGAAGTGGTTGAAGATTGGACAGAGAATCAATTAGAAGCTGAGTTTGAGGTACTTACATTTCCAAGGAAGAAAATATCCCCCAACCTGACAGGCAATAAAAAGGGAATCTACTAGTTATAATAATGAGAAATTAGTAATCTACAATTTACAACACAATTCCACATGTATTATTTGACTTTATCATTAAATAATCCTCAGGCAAAACTGGTGATTCTGATATTTCAGCTGAAAAAGCACAGTTCCGAAGGTGAGGGACCACACGGCCACTGGGTGGCACAGTGAGATTCAGATTGAGACTTAGGATCTGCAGGTGGGATATGTCTGCTAGCCGCGCCCAGGGTTGCTTTAAGTGAGGGTTGGAAGAGGGAAAGACTGAGCGGAAATGCAGGGTAGGAAGGTCCTGAAGTAGGGAAACTCTGGCGCATCACAATTAAGGACAAGTTTTATAGAACTGGGGTGGGGGGGGAGAAGAAAGAAAGAAAAGGAAGAAAGAAAGAGAAGAGAAGAGAAGAGAAGAGAAGAGAAGAGAAGAGAAGAGAAGAGAAGAGAAGAGAAGAGAAGAGAAGAGAAGAGAAAGAAAACTTGGGAGAGAAATCCCTGAAAACTAAGGGGGAAGAGCTGAGTGGATCAGACTTTGAAGGTGGGGTAACTCAGAGGGATGGGGAATGGCGCTGAGAGGCAAGGAATGTTACTGAAAGGCAAATCCCCCTCTTCATGGTCTGATCTCAGGCTGGTCCTACAGTGACGCGAGACTCCCCACACAAATGTGCTCCCTACATGGTGGGTTCTGTTAGCTTACAGTGAAACCAGTCTCTGTGGACTCTACTGCAAAGATATGGTATAATGTTTGCAAGGACTATTGTCTGAGGTCACACAAATAATTTTCAGAGCCCGAGGGCTGGGGCTTCACCTCTCATGATAGAGGCACTTTCATTCAGAAGCAAAGAAGCCAAGGGATAAAGAGCAGAAAGGAGTCACCTTTCATACTGAATTGTATAAAATGAGTTTGGCCAGTCTCCTAAACTTTCCCATGGCTGCCTTCACAGCTGAGAACAGCTTTTGATTTCCAAGTTTTCTTTTTCTTGTAAAACAAGAAACAAAAACAAAAAATCTTTCCTCCCAGAGTTTTAGTCAATTTAGGTTGGGTCGATTCTGCTGCTTCTGTTTTTCTGTCTGTTGATATGGTTTGTGGTCGGCAGTTTGATAAAAA
Organism: Rousettus aegyptiacus; assembly: GCF_014176215.1. Classification (NCBI taxonomy): domain Eukaryota; kingdom Metazoa; phylum Chordata; class Mammalia; order Chiroptera; family Pteropodidae; genus Rousettus; species Rousettus aegyptiacus. The sequence goes on along the minus strand of NW_023416312.1, from coordinate 3,909,358 downwards.
GAGAGAAGGCTCATGTTGAAGCTCTCAGCTAGAGCTACAAAGAGTTATCAGAAGAAGGAGGGGAGAACAAAAGATCAGGTTGTGTAATCACCCTCAGGAAACAACTAGGTTCTAGATGAAGGCTGTGGCATATTAAAACCCTTTCTAGAATGTTCTTTTCTCTACTCGCCTCTCCTATGCATCTTTCAGAACCTGAGCTAGAAGGCACTGAGTAGAGGTGAAATCACAACAAAAATCTGCAGGGCTGACGAGGCTGAGCTTTTCTAGCACTTTCTTCTTGACCTCTTCTTGCCCAGCTTGTGTGTCTGTGTGTGTGTGTGCATGCGCATGTGCGTGTATGTGTCAGTTTGTGTGTATGTGTATGTGTGTTTGGGGCGAGCATTACAAGACTTTCTTAATTTCTACCTTGCTTTCAAGTGATAAAAGCTAGGAATCCAGAGCCATCAAACATATGCGCAGACTATAATTGGAACTTGAAAGGACTCAACCCTTAGGATGGAAAAATATTTCAGGGATCCTGGCACATCCATTTGTTGTGGTTTGCTCAAATCTAAGACCCACGGAGCCAATTGAGATGATTTGTGAGCCTTTATTAGCCAGCCAGCGACTGATTCTCCACCACTCCACCCCGTGGGGTTAGAAGAGATCAGCCCTAAACTCCCAAAAGAGACAGTTTATAAAGCCTAGAACCACACCCTAGTTAATAAGTAAACAGATTACCACACCCTGGTTAACATCAAAACAAGTAAGCAGATTACAGAATCAGAAGTTGGCCGTTAACATATCTTTGATCAGATTACCACACCCTGGTTAACAGAATCAGAGTAAATCCTTAATGTCAGCTTACTGGAAAATTTTCCACCCTTAACACATTGACTTTAATATACATGCACTCTCCCAACTTCATATTTGCACGTAGACCTTAGCATGGATATCTTCACTTTTTTTTTGAATGTGTTCGCAATGTGGGGTTGATGAAGGTGAGTATTTCAGAGGAGTTACCTCCAGGAGCACCCTCGACCACTGGGAAGAATTTTTATAGACACGTCTCACTGAAACTTAGAAATTGAATCAGCAGAAAACCTATAAAAGGATGATAGGTCCCTATATATTATGTTTTAAGGAGCCTTTGGAAGAGATTTCCAATTTCTTTTTGAAATTATATCCAGTCATAGGACTATAACATTTTCTCTGTGGTTGCCATCTTCATTTCCACATTTTGAAATGAGGCTGGTGAGTCCAGCGAGACTGACAATCTTTCATTGCAACAAATATGTACATTTCCTTATTCGTGCCTAACACTGGGACTCATATTGATATAGCAAACGAGTCTTCTCATTTAGAGTCATTTTGTTAAATTTCATAAGGAGAAGATTACCACATAAGATGCTAACAGATAAAAAGCTGTGACTTTTGGCTTTCTTTAAATGTAGCTTTGTAGATTGTAATTCTTTCCAATCCATTTCTGTAAAAGGCCTTTGGGACCTAGAACAGAAGTGGAAGGGAGGAGGTCACACTGAGAGGCCCCAGGGGGCAGAAATCATGACTACATCTTGACTTTCATGTCAGCATTGCCCAGGATGACATGGCACTTCAAAGACCTCCTCATTTGTCCCTTCGTTAATTAAAGAAGAAAGGGCATCACCATGGGAAGGTTACTTGTTTTCTGTTTTATTTCTGTGTCTTCTTTTTGTTTCTTAGGTACCTCTTTGACTAAGTATTGAACATTAATTTTCCCTTCTTCCACCTTCTGGGGTCTTCTATCCCCCACTTCTATAACAGTGTATCAGTCAGCTTTTGCTAAAATAATGCTCTATAACAAACCACCCCAAAACTCAGGGACTTTAAACAGTAGTCATTTATTCTAGTGCTCACAGGTCTGTGGTTTGGGTGCATCTAGATTGGGCTAGGCTAGTATCCAGGCTTTAGGTTCCAGATTTCAGGTTCCAGGCTCCTCATCGAATCCAATTCTGTTTGGCATACCTCCTCTTCTCTGTGGTGAACTTAACATGTCTCATTCAGGTACATAGGATGAAGAGGCAGTATTTACGTGGGGCATATACTTCTCATGGCGGTGTATCAGACTAAAAAAGGAACAAGCTCAGTAAAACAAATGCATTTCAGGTCTCTCTGGTTGTATTGTTGTGGGATTCTTGAACGGAGAGACAAGATACCGAGGCTATAAGCAGGAAGCAGTGTTTATTGATGCCAGTGCCAGCTCCAAAGGCTGAGCCCTGATTGTAGCATAACAGGCTGTTTTATACAGTCTTGCCATTGCTACACAGTTACAGAGATAAGAAAGAGCATTAATTGGTTGGCAAGATATGAAAAAACTGATGTTAGCTTGAGAGTCCTTGAGGTCGGGGGAAGGCAGTCAAGAATGAACTCTTCAAGCAGGGAATGGCCAGGCAGGGTCGGGCTGCCACAGTACCTGCCATATCTACTCCCAAAGCAAGTCATATAGCCAAACCCAAAATCAGATGGTCAGGGAAGTAACTCTGCCCTTCAAGAGGATTTAGTAAGGATGTAGATATAGAACATGCCCTCAACTGAGTGAAGAATTGGGGACAAAAAAAAATTCAATCTTCCACAAATAAGAAGTATCGCAATGTACTGAAATCATTTGGTTACCTATATCTACTCAAACTGGACTGATCAACCAGAGGTTAGAACTCAATTCTCGTTTACCTCTGACTTTCCACATCTAGCATACGACCTAAGATACTCAATAAATTATTCCAGAATAACAACAACAACATAAAAAGATGTAAAAAGAGAAAAAGAACAGCAAGGGACAGCCAGCTCTTTTGGTTGGTGATTCTTGTAGGGTTTCTTTCCCTTCTTTATTCATCCTTGTTCTTTTTGGCAAGTGTTAAGTTTTGAAGCTATTGGTTCCTCTTGCAGAAGCCCATCATGGCAGGCAAAGTCTTCACTGTGATTTTCATCTCCCTGTTTCCCAACACCTGTGTGGATGCTTGCTGTTTCTGTTTTCATCAACGAAACAGCAATGTTCCCCCCAGGAAAACACATTTTTGCTTTTGACGAAACTTCTTGAAATTAGACGGGCCCCTAAAATAAGATGTGATTTTCTGGAGGCTTTTTGTACTACCCCGCCCCCCAACGCCCCCACCCTACCCCCACCCCCACCATGAAACTGACAAGAAACTGAAATTCAAGCATTTTATTTTCCTCTGTGATCCTGGGCCTCAGGATGTGTTAACTCTAAAGCCGAAATAACGACTAGTGTGCCCCTTGATATTATGTGTATTAGAGGTTTGCAACAAAGGATGTCAGTCTTTATTAGTTGAATAACAATAACATTTATGCAGCACCTACTTTTGCTTTTTAAAAAGTATTTGAAGACTAACCACATTTATCTTGCAAAGGCTTACCTTTGTCTGAAAAGAAACACTGTCTGTTGTAGCCGCCAGCCCCCCGAAAGACCCACGGACTACCAGAACTCAGTGAGTTATAGGGAACATGCTCTTTACTAAGCCAGCTGGGTCTGCCAGGGGTATGCAGACCCCAAATTAAGCAGCCCCGAAATGTAGAGGTACAGGGTTTTTAAACCTTACATCCCATTCTTCATTCTGACTGAACACAAAGGTCTATTTTTCTTCTATTCACTACCTGTCGACCCACAGGTCGGGTGTACAAGCAAGGGTACAGAAGCAGAAAGCTTATTGTTAGAAGGTTATGTTCCTATGGGCGATAGCCTATGTTCCCATGGCAATAGCCATGTTCCCATGGGCTATAGCCAAGCAGTAATTTCCTGCAAGCAATAAATTTCTAGCAGTCATTTTTCAACCACCACACGTCAAATGCCCCACATATCCCCTGGTCATTCAATAGACTCATATCCCCGTTGGTAGGTATAGAACAATTGTTCCTCAAATATGTCCCAGTCATAATCTGTCCCAGAATCTGTGAGTACCTTATCTTGATGGAAAAGGGGACTTAGCAGATGTAATTTGGTTAAGGATCTTGAAATGGGGAGATTACCCTGGATTATTTCAATGGGCTCAATGGAATCACAAAAATCCTCACGAGGAGAGTAAGGAGGGTCAGATGCAGAGGAGATATAGTTGACAGAAGCAGAGGTTGGAGATTCTATGCTGTTGACTTTGAAGGTGGAAGGAGAGGCTATGAGCCAAGGAATCCCAGTGGCTTCTAGAAGCTGGAAGAGGCTAGGAAATGGATTCTTCCCTAAAGTTTCCAGGAGGAATGCAGCCCTGTTGACAAATTTTAAACTGATCTCCAAAATTATAAGATAACAGATTTATGTTTTTTTAAGCCACTAAGTTTGTGTCAATAGGAAACTGATGCATCTCCCAAAGGCTTTCTACTGCAAATGCATTTTAAACTTTCTAGAGGCCTGAGGGCTTTCCTGGCTATGGAAGCAGACTCGTTCTAGAGCTGGACCAGCCCTGTGTGCCTAGTAGTCGAGCCTCTAGGAACATGCTCAACCACTGACGGATAGGGCGAATACGCTTGCTTCCTTGTCCCTCAGGTGGGACAACTCTGAGGCATGTTCTAGACAATCTCTAGCAGTCTGAAGCTGGAATGGGACCCAGCTGCCCATAGCAGTAATCCACCCAGTGTCCCATCCTGCACTGGCTTTCTTCCCTTTTCTGTGTCACTTCACTCTTCTATCAGTGATGCTAAGAATTGCTTCCTCAATACATTACTTGTCTCAGGGCCTGTTGATTGGGGATCACAGCCTAAGACACCTACTCACATGCCTGGAGAATGCCTCTTGGGTTTGGATGGGGAAGGAAGCATGGCTAGGAAACACCTTGATGTAACAGCCCTGAACACCCAGATGTATTTATGCTGGAGCCTGTCTCTGATGAAGATGGAGAGGTTTCATAAAAATCTTCCTGGTGTTTTTAGGAGAAGACAGAACAAGCTTTTATCTATAAAAATTCTCATAAATAGGAAGCCATAGAATGATAATAGAAGATTAATTGAAGTTCTTGAAAAAGATATAATTAACATTTTAAAATTCAGTCATTAATATTATACTAACTTATCTCATATGATTTTTCTATCGACCTTTAAAATCAGAAACACCATGCGTAGGTATTGCTTTTTCATAGGTTGACAGGAGAACAAAAGATAACTTCAGGCTAAATGAAATACGCAAAATGTAATATTCTCGGTTTTGTGAAAATCGCTTTGCAAGCAACTAAAATAAAGAGGTTCATATGCATATTCCAAAGTTGACCTGTTAATAATAATATACTTAAGTTGTATGGCTATTCCTGTCTTTTAGCTTAAGCAATCAAAATGCTGCCTTCAGAAAGTACAATTCCTATTGTGTGAATCCTCTAACATTCATGACACAGGAGTGCTATGGAGCAAGGGGTGCGGAGTGTTCCAACATCATTCAGAAAAGACAGCCTTAAACACTATTCTTTTAACTACTTCATCTTATCAGCAAAAGCAGTTGGTTTTTGCTCTTAGCAGTAGAATTGCTGTTTTTATAAGAGATTTTTCATATTTTTTAAAATTTCAAAATGAGGCCCATTGCTTATTTCAGGGTTATAACTTTAGTTGCAAAATGTCAATAGTTTGACATTTAACTATTAAATAACCAAAACCTGATAATTTTAAAACTTAAGATAATAATACTTCTATTATTGCACTTGACATCCCATCTAGAAGTATCTCTTGTATATATGAATGATCTAGGATATTTACTTTTTTAGATGCTAACCTTATTTTACATTAGTTTCAGGTGTACAGCATAGTGGTTAGACATTTATATAACCTTTGAAGTGATTCCCCCAATTAGTACCAACCTAGCACCATACATAGTTATTACAATATTATTGACTATATTCCCTATGCTGTACTTTACATCCCTTTGACTATTCTATAACTGCTAATTGTGCTTCTTAATCCTTTAGCCTTTATCATCCAGCTCCCTAAACCCCATCCCATCTAGCAACCATTGGTTTATTCTTTGTATCTATGAGTCTGTTTCTGCTCTGTTAGTTCATTTATTTTTATTCTTTAGATTCCACACGTAAGTGATATCATATGTTGTTTGTCTTTCTCTGACTTATTTCACTTATCATAATGCCCTCTAGGTCTATCCATGTTGTTGCAAATGGTAAGATCATTCTTTTATATTACTCAGCCATAAAAAATAAAAGAATGAAAGGATATATTTAGTAGATATATTCTACTGATGCAATTTCACAATGCAATACAAATCTTGCTGCTATTATTATTATATCATGTCATTTTATTGAGCACTTACTAATGTATCATATTTGTGTGCATTAGCTCACATAACCAAAATGATGTCAGAATGGTACTCTTGTCATGTCCATTTTATAGATGAAGACATTGTACATCATGGTAGTAATTCATCATAAATCATGCTGCATGTAAGTGGCAGAACCAATATTGAAGTCCAAGAAAAGATCCCTCATCTGTTTTAAATGGTGGATTTAAATATTTGAGAACATTTATCTATAGTTGATTCTAAGACTTAAAAACTAATAATTTTAACTCTCATTATAGTTATTTTAATATCATTCACTATAGAACAAAGTAGTATGGCTGGAGTTATGGAGAAGGAAATGTAATCCTATATCACTTCAATTGCCTCTAATTTTTTTTACCCTATGTTTTCTTCAGTTATTTCATCCAAACCCAAGAGGTATTACTATTTATATATACACTAATAACTCACATTTATATGTCCAGGTTAGAGCCTTTCTATTAAAATCCATTTTCATGCTACCATTTGCCTCCTGTTATCTCAAAGTAGATATTTCAGCAGTATCAGAGACCTCACATCTCCAAAAATGAATCATTGATTCTTCTCACCAGCCCACCCATTCTATAACTCTTCCAATATTGCTAGTCTAAAGCCATGACATCGCCATCTGTCCAACTCTCATCCCATGAACCTGGGATTTATTCTTGGTATCTCATTCTTTTCTGCCATTTTGCGTTCAGTTGATCATGTTCTGTTAATTCTACTTTTGGAGTTCACTCATTTCTCTCAATATCTATATTCAGCATCCTTCTCCAAGTGGCCACCAACTCTCACCTGAACCATTGTGATACTGTCCTTACTGATTGTCCCAGAACCACTCTTGCCCCAAGTCCATTTTTATTTGTTCAAATATTAATTATAAAATATTTAATAGAGGAAGGTACCATACACTTATGTAAATAAATCAGAAAAATTTAACTCACAACTCTTTTAGAAAAATAAATATTATATTTTTACAGAGATCTTACAGAGATATTTTCCATTTGTTGATTCAAGTCTCTTTTAAAGGAAGAAATAGTACAAGTAGAACTAAACCTCTTCCCTCTTCTCCCATCCTTTTTTCCTCCCTCTTTTCCCCAAAGATGGTATATACGATGCCTATAAATGCTTGTATGCTTTTACTCCTTGTATAGATCCTAAACATAATGTATTGCTTTGTATATTTTAAAATATACACCAATTGTGGGTTATTCATACAATAGTCTTTTATTTTAGTTAAAATGAATAAACTTGATCAATATTTATTGACAGATATGAAAAAAATAATATTATATTAGGAAAATTTATTGAAAAAGAAGCTTTATAGTCTTTTCTCATTCCTACTTATAAGCACAGAAAGTAAATGGCCTTTTAAAAACAGGAGCCTGGGCATGCTTGAAAGTTGGGGAAGTGTCTGCATTTTGCTCTTAGGATAAAGTTCAAAATCCTTGGCATGACTTGCACACACCCTCTGTACCTGGCTCTTATCCTGCTTTCCAGCCTTAGTATGTATTTCCACCCTGTCCTTCATACTCCATCTGTTCTGTGCATTTCCATATTTCTCACTGTCTCCTTTTCCTCTCATTCTCCCAAACCTGGCCAATTCCTACAGTCCTTTGACACTCAGGTTTAACGTGTTCACCTTACATTGGCCTCCTCTGACTTGCAGGTCTCCCCATCTCTGAGTCTTGATGTGGCCTCCCTTTCAGATAGGTCTTTAGCAGCTCTGTCCTATAGAACTTTTTCTGATGATGGAAATGTTCTATATATGCACTGTCCAATACATGTGACTAAGAAGCACTTGCAGTGTGGCTAGTGAGACTGAAGAGCTGAATTTGTCATTTTAATTATTTGAATTTAAATAGTCACATAGGGCTAGCGGCTACTATATGGGACAACACAGCTAGACTCTTGTGTTTTCCTTCAAACCACTTCTTTCCGTGGTACTTATATATTTACTTGTGTGGGTATTTGCTTAATGTCTGTCTCCAGCAACTCTAAACTCTGTGAACTCTAAGCTCTACATTCTTTTTTTTTTTTTGTCTAACGTCTTTTGTTCAACATTGTGTTTGTAAGATTCATCTGTATTGTTGCACATAGTTGTAGGTCACTTATTCTCATTGCCATATAGTATTCCATTGTGTGAATAGTCCACAACCAATCCATTCTACTGTTGATGGGCATTTGCATAGCTTCCAATTTTTGCTAATTATAAATATTGTTTAATGAACAAGCTAAGAAAAAATTTTGGGTGATCATATATACTCATTTCTGTTGGGACTATACATAGAAATGGAATCAGATTTTGAGTTTTGAAATAACACTATGGACAACCAATATGAACAGCAGTAAAGTGACTCAGGGTAAGAGAAAAATGGGACATTCAATAGCATGTAGGCAACTAGGTGGGGAATACAGGTGGTTATGCACAAGCACCAGAAGAATCAGTCAGCAAAGACTGAACCAGAATAGATTACACCTTCCAGTATGAAAAGGGGTAGAGATCACACACCAGGCTTATGGGGATAGACACATAGCTATTGATTGAAAAAACATTCTCAATATTGAAGGACATTGAAACATATCTGTGAGTGTGACATTTGGGTAGAACATATATAAACATGGTAGAAAAACAAGGTAACCTTACTGGGCCAAAACAAAACTCATTACTTTCTAGTAGTAGATGTATGAACTATGGAAGAGGAAATGCTCTCTTAGCCAAATCCTGTTTCACTTTCTTGGTACATAGGAAAACTATATTTCCCAGCCTCCTTTACAGCTACTTGAGGCCATATGACTGGGTTTTGGCTAATGGAGTGTAGGCATATAATGCATATTACTTAATGGCTTGGATATAATACTTACTATGTAATCTTCCACTCAGTCTCTTTACCTCTGTGACAAAAGCCAACAAAGAGAGTCTCCCCAACCATCAGCAGACTGTAATGACAGCAAAAAATAAACCTTTGTTACAATAGACAACTGAAATTTTAGAGTTATTCTATTACTGTTCTATAGCTTAACCTACCATAATTATAATTGTAGGCAGTAAGAGAGGCTCTAGAGAAATTTCATAACTTTGAGCTGTTCAACATCTGGAAGTATTCAAACTATGTCTAGATTGCCTTTAACTAGGTCTGTTAATAGTATCACTTGCTAAACACCTGCAGGCCTTTCTTATCCCCTGTCCTCCCAACATCTCTGCAAGGTAGGCAGGCAACATGAGGAAACTCAGGATCAGAGAAAGTTCTGTACCTGAATCACAGTCATACAGCTGGTACGTGCAGGTCGAAATCTGAGCCAGGGTTGTCAACCTTTTTTTCTTGTTCCTTCACCTGCCTTTTTAGGCTATTAAAAGGTACTTTTGTTGGGTTTCCCCCGAGACAAGGATTCCAGTACAAGCAGTTTATTTAGAAAGTGGTCTAAGGAAATAAATGTAGAGAAATAAAAGGAAAGAGAAGGCAGTCAAAAAAGGTTGTGTTATCAAGCCAGTTACTTCTAGAGGCAACTGGGTCTCAGTTGAAGAGGGAAGCTCTGGGAGCAGGTGTAGAACACATTTCTTGGATAATCCCTCCATACAGGTGAGAGAGCTGGGATATTAATACAGCAGTAGTCTTCAAACTTTAGCTTATATTAGAATCATGGGAGGGCTTGTGAAAATACATTGCTGGGCCCTACACCCAGCTTTCTGATTCAATAGGTCTGAGATGGAGCTTGATAATTTGCATTTCTGATAAATTTCCAGGTGATACTGATGCTGCTGGTCCAGAGATCACACTTTGAGAACCACCATTATTAGTGTTTCCATGTGGAATTTCTTTCCCAGAATTTCTCCAGGAAATATGCTTTTCTGAGTTCCAAATCTTAAGATAAACCTATTGAGAAAATGGGAAAATATTATAATTCTCCTGTAAGAATTGAAGCTTAACTATCAACTTAGAGACTATAATTTCAAAGGGAGTCACTGATGTTAAGTTAAAAGCAAGAGCAAAAATATGAGCAAAAGCTTACACACAGAGTGAAATGTCTTTCCAGGAACAGAGACAGAACACAGAAGAGAAGTGGTCATGTTCTAATTAATCAGTCTATTGCCCTGATAAAAGCATGTTTATAGCCCTGTCTGTTAATGGTGTATCATTCTTGAAAATAAATATTCATAAGTTTATACCAATAACTACACTGTATGAATCCTATGATTTGTATATTAGAATAACAAGTTTTAGAAGAAAAATAAGTCCTTAAGTTGGCAATTCAACATGTGATTTTGAGTAGTGCTCTTAACCTTGTTAAGAGATCTTAATATTCAGATAATATCCAAGTCATATGCAAGAATATTGTTGACATCTCTATTCTTTGACTATTCACTATAGGCTACCATTCTTTGTAAAGTCTACTAAACTTATTCATTAAAGATCTTTTAAGATATTCATAACAATAACTAAGCGTTCGAAGAACATTGATGTATTTACAAAATAATTTATAATTTGGGGAATTCCTGAGACCTCCCGAATATTTCAATTTATTGTTTTAAATGTTGAAGAATTTAGAAACACTATGGTATACCAATTTTCATCTCTTACTGTTGGAGAGTATCCAAAGGGAGAGCTAATAACCTGACTTTCCCTCTGGTGGAAAGCAAGGGCAAAGCCAGCTCTGTTAGGGAAAGCCAGAGGGGACGTGGTGGGGCAACCGGTAGAAGAGGACACAAGAATTGGGGAAAGAGTTGGACTGAATTATTATTATTATTTTTTAAATTGCTTTACTGAGGTATACTTTCTATACCATTAATTTCAACCATTTTTATGTACAATTCCATGATTTTTAGTAAATTTATAGAGTGGAGCGACTATAACCACAACTCAGTTTTAGAACATTTTCATCACCCCCAAAATATCTTCTGTGTCCATCTGCGGTCTATCTCACCTCCCCTGCCCAAGCGCCAAGCAACCATTAATCTGCTTAAATTACTTTTAATGGATCTGCTAACTCTAAGAGTCTACAAAACTAGAATTCTTAGACTTGGGCATAGTTACACTGCACAAAATGTAAGCCCACTCCAGGGAACGTCAAAGCCCTTTGCTTTTCAGAGAACACAGGTTTTTCTTGCACTTTGGATTTTGACACTCAGCAGCTTCCCTCATTAGCACCACCTTTCACATTGAGCAGCTTTGCAGATACTTGCTAATTGTTTCACTGTGGACTAAGACCCTGACATCCTAGGAATACTGAGGTCAGGGGGCTCTGTCACATGTTATAAGCATTGGTTTCCTTGTTAATGTAGGCATTTTACTTCTAGGTTGTTCCTTATGGATGAAATCAGCAGAAGACAAATTTTTTAAAACTTTAAAGTACCAGATGTTTTCTTCTGGGCTTTCCCTAAAATGTTATCTTGTTCCCACTTCATAAAAGAAACACATTTAAACCAAGTTTGCTCCATCCCAGTGGAAGAAATTGATGTTGCAGTTAGAGACATCTGGAGTTTTGCTACTCATTCCCTAAGAATGTGCATTTGTGTTAGGCACTAAGCTAACCTGTCCACAGCTGGGAAGATTCTGTTATTGTGTTCTTCAACTCTCTTAGAAGTCCTGGAGGCCAGTTTTGCTCCAAGAGACAAATATATAGTTGGGCTCAAATCAGGAATCAAACCCATATTATCAAATAAATATGATAAAAAGGCCATTGAAATTAAAAAACAGATATAAATTTCTAGGGTATTATCAAATATCAAATTTATTTCCAAATTCTATAAAATGAATATGTAAGTATATATTTCTGAGCCTCAGTTTTCTTGTCTGTAAAAACAGCCCCAATCATTGCGCACTCTATAAGGATTAATTGTGTTGAATAAGAGAGTATCTAGAATTGTGTATAACATTTAAGATATATGTAATACACTCTATTTTTTCTTCTTTGTTTTGTTTACACTGATTGAATGAGAAGTTCCACTCTGCTATTCTACACAAAACAAAAAAATTACAGGTTCCATTGCATTTTTATGTAAGAAAGCAACTACAGAAGCCATAAAAATTTTTTAAATAGATTGGTTTGACTTCATAAAGTAAAATGAAAACCTTTGTCAAGAAACAGCAAAGCATAATTTTTAAAGCATTAGAACAATTAGAAAACATATTTGCGACATGTATAATAGAAGAATTAATAGGATTAATATATAAAGAACACTAACAAAACAATTTCAATGAAAATTAGGACAAAAGATAGGAAAAATCACCAAAAAGATGTACCTATAAATATATTTTAAAAGTTCACTTTTGTCAAATTTTGAAAAATGCAAATTGCATCTATAGGAAGATACTATTTTTTCCCATTCATTTAGAAAAGATTTAAAAAATAATTTTCAGTGATAAGGACAGTATGGAAAACACTCATATATTGCTGGTGGGAATGAAAATTAACATAACCTTTGCATGTGAGAAATTGGTTAAACATATTTATATCTGTTGACCTAACAATTCAATTTCTAGGACTTTTTCCTAAGGAAATAATTATTAATGTATACAAAGATACACCCATATAATACTCAAGGTGTTCTACATAGGGTTTTTAAATTACGTCTAAAAATTTAAAACACCCTAGATAACCAACCAATAAAGGGTATGAAGTAACTGTCATATGTATTAAACTGAATACTATGCAGCTAATCAAAATTATAGAAGAATAATTAATGATATAGGATGCGTTTTCTTTAGAACCTGATGTCAAGGGGTAGGAAAGGAAGTGAGGGTTACTACAAAGACACATGGCAAAAGGTATGGACACAGAGAATGATAAATATTTGGGGTCAATAATGCAACCTGCCACAACCATTTCCTAATACTGTTTCCAAACTGTTTCATGATTATAACTCATTTTCAGGAGCTCAGCAGAGTCTATGGAATACACTACCTCTTACTTTTATGAGCAAATAAGGTTTTTTTCTTATTTATTTTCAGGTACAATAGATTACTGTGGTCTCCTGGTCTCTGAATATTACCAGGGCTAGCATGCCACAAAATGTTAGTTCTACTCTTTGTGTCAGCTAGGAGTACTTTGGGCTACAATTAAGAGAATTCACAGCTAATAGTAGTTTAAACAATAAATAAATTTGATTGCTTTACATAATAAGAAGTCCGGTGGTCCCAGATTTGATGTGATGGCTCAATGAAATCTTCAAAGATGCAGGGTCTTTCTATCATTTTACTCTGTCATTCTCAGCCTGTTGGCTTTTCTGCTTTAGGTTACCGCCTTACGGTCACAAGATGGCTGCTTCAGTTCTATACATCAGAGCATCCCATGTCCACATTCAAGGCAGGAAGAAGAGTAAAGGAGCTATACCAGAAAGTACTCCTTGCTCATTTGTCCCTTTATAAGGGAAAAAAGATCTTTTCCAGAAGTTCGCAGCAGACTTCCTCTTCCATTTAGCTGACAGGAACTGTCTCACATGGACACCTGTAGCTGTAGGAGAGATCAAGAATGTAAGTACAGTTTTTTTTTAACATCTTTAATAGAAAGTGGCAAAAGTGGGAAGAGGGTTGCAATGGTTATTATGTACCAAATGACACCATCAGCCATTCTTTATTCACTATTTTGAAGGATTATTTTAGAGCTGCGTTACCCTAATTTTAGATACTGCTAACAATTTTTCAGACTCACATATGTTGGAGAAGGGAGGGATTAGTCCCTTTTCTGAGAGAAGCCCTGACTTAGACTTATTGTGGGCCCATGAGTTAAGGAGACATTTCCTACTACCTTGGGATTTTATTTTTGTTTGTTTTAGTGATTGTTTATTATCCCAGGAACTGTAGTATAATCCTACAATGAGGAAATTATGTAATTATTTTGAATGACTGAAACAGACAAGAAAACAATCCAGAACTTAATTTTTAGAAGTCAGCACTCAACTTAGAATATCTAATTAGGATGGGATTTACTGTGACTTTACCTCTGGGATATAATTGGGCTATTATTGAACTCCCCAAATAGCAAATACTGAAAAGAGAGACTCAATTTTAACTAACAACACGTACATCTGTACACAAAAACCTTTTGCCTGATCCTCATTAATACGAATAAACCTATTTCTATTTACTTGTGGAGAAAAGATTGATTTTCTTATTTATTCCTTAGATAAACTCTGAAAAAATACCATCCATGTTCAGTGTCTTCTTCCCCAGGGTCTGATCAGATTAAAATTACTCAACTTCTCCAATTCAGACACAGATTTCTCTTATTAGAATATATAAATTAGGACCAAAATACAACCTGAAAATTAGAGTAAATAAGAAAGAACACTCTTACCCACATGCCAGTAGACCAAATTTTAAAAATTGGTAGCTCTCACTAAGAATATTTTCATCCATATATTATGAAGAAAATTGAAAAGACCCGGGAAACAAAAGGTATTTTTACTGAAATTAATTTTATTTTATTTTAGAATTTGAATTCATGGTCAATTCTAAATTTTGATGTCTTATCTTTATGATAGAAAGGAAGCTGATGAGTAGTCCTTAAATATATCTGTTTAACATACTTTTATACATGGAAGCCCACCACTTCTTCAATGAGGCTCTTTCTACCTATGATCAAACCACAACCGCCACAGCAATACCAGTCAGTGTGGTTCATTACTCACTACTTCAAAGTTCAAACCACTTTGTTCCTTGAGAACCTCAACTGCTCCACTCAGTTGATGACCGATGGTGCTAAGATGTTGCCACATGATAGCTAACATTCATTGAGTTCTGACTTAGTGCCGGACATTGTTTTAAGTGTTTTATATGTATTATGTCATTTAGTCCTCAGGACAATGCTAAAGATATGTATTATTATGGGAAATTCATACATGGATAAAAGCTTATTCGATAGGAATCAAATGTTTCTAGGTGTCCCTCTCCAGTTCTATTTCATGTCTTTATAAACTGTAAGAAAGGTGTACTCAAAATTAAAGTACCCCATCCTCATCCAAAGGTGTCCCATAAAGTGTGAGCCAAAGGTGGACTGGCAATGATCAAGGATGTACAAGGGCGAGACAGAATCTATAGGGCTATTTTAACCTTGTTTTGCTATTGTTGCCACCCTCCCAAAGGTCCAAATTAGGTACAGGTAGATTTTAAGAGTAACGTGAGTGGAATATATCTATGTGGTTTCATAATTTTAAGATGTAACACAAACATGTCCTCATGTTGACTTGAAATTCTGCATTTGAATCCGTTAGAAGAGAGAGTACCATGTTTTAATAAAATGCCATATAACAATCCAATTAGGGTAGGGCTTTGAGTAGACTACTTGAGGCAAATTTGACCTGCCCGTGAAGATCCATTCCACAAGGGCGACAGCGGTATCAGTTCTCTGTGACAAGTACCTTATTGTCACTCTTGCCACTGTCCACTGCTGATTATTAGGGGACAACATAGGTCCATAGCTAGGGCAGCCAGATACTCTATTATAGGAATTGAGAATCAGGATTCTGAGAATAGGAATCTCCTGTGTCTGGCTGGAACTGAGGACATGGACATTTAGGGTCTGTGTAGGGGTGGCCCTGAGCACAAAGAAACAAATATGACTGAGAAAAGACAGAAAAGAATAAAAGACATGAGGAGGGAGGAGCAGTGCTGAGAAACCAAATGGTATATAATATGGCGGTGAAGGGGGAGGGAGAGAGAGAGAGACACCACCTTTCTATGGGTTTGGACAAGTGTATAATGACATGTAGTCATCATTATAGTATCATACGTAGTATTTTCATTGACCTAAAATTTCTCTCTTCTCTGTCTATTCATCCAACCCCCAAACAAAGCAACCACTGATCTTTTTACTATCTCCATAGTTTTTCCTTTCACAGAATGCCATAGAGTTGGAATCACACAGTATGAACCATTTCAAATTGGCTCCTTTCACTTCATAATATGCATTTAAGTTTTTTCCATGTCTTTTCATGGCTTGGTGGGTCATATATTTTTACCACTGAATAATTCATTGTCTGGCTGTACCGTGGTTCATTTACACATTCACCTACTAAAGGATATCTTGGTGGCTTCCAAGTTTTGGCAATTATGAATACAGCTGCTATAAATATCTGTGTAAAGGTTTTCATCTAGGCATGTTTTGGTATTGAGTAAATACCAAAGAGCGTGATTATTGAATCGTATCATAAGAATATGTTTAGTTTTGTAAGAAACTGCCAAATTGTCTTCCAAAGTGGTTGTACCATTTTGTGTTCCCACTGGCAATGAACGAGAGTTCCTGTTGCTCCACATCCTCACCGGCATTTGGCGTTGTCGATGTTCTGGATTGGGGCAATTCTAATAGGTGTATAGTGATATTTCATTGCTGTTTTAATTTGCATTTTTCTGATGACATGATGTGGAGTGTCCTTTCATAGGCTTATTTGACATTTGTATATCTTCTTTGGTGAGGTGTCCGTTAGCTTCTTCAGCCCATTTTTTAATTGAGTTGTTTGTTTTCTTATTATGGAGTTTTAAGAGTTCTATGTATATTTTGGATAACTGTTCTTTATCAGATGTGTCTTTAGCACGTATTTTCTCCTGGTCTGTGATCTGTCATTTCATTCTCTTGACAGTGTCTTTCGCAAAGCAGAAATGTTAAATTTTAATGAGGTCTAGCTTGTGAACAATTTCTTTCATGGGTCATGCCTTTGGCGTTGTATCTAAAAAGCCATTGCCAAACCCAAGGTCATCTAGGTTTTCTCCTATGTTATCTTCTAGGAGTTTTATAGTTTGATGTTTTACATTTAAGTCTGTAAACCATAATCAGATATGGTTATAAAGGTGACACAAAGGACCCTTGCATTTGTGGTATTGGAAGTATTCTGCATCTTGACTGTGACGGTGGATACACAAGCCTGCATTTGTGATAAATTGCACAGAATTAATACACACATAAGTATAAGTAAAACTGGGAGACATCTGAGTAAGATCAGTAGATTGTATCACTGTCTATATCTTGATTGTCATGTTACATTATGGTTTTACAAAATATTGCCATTAGGGGAAATGGGTAAAGGATACATGGGATCTCTCTGTATTATTTCTTCTAACTTTATATGAATCTACAATTATCTGAAGAAAAGAGGATGATAGGTTAAGCCCAAGAACTTAACCACGTGGTCTCTAGAATCATAGAATTCATGTCAGAGCTGGGAAAGTCCTTAAGGCAGCATTTCCCACATCATATTCTCAGAAAGATGGTCCCATAATATGAGTCTATTCAAAAAACAGGGGGAGTTTGTGGTTGAATAAGTAGAGGATGCTATATATTTTAGATTCCCTCCTAGAGATTTATTATGCTTAGAATTATAATAAAGGTTCTGAAAATTTCTGCATATTACTTATCCATGGGCATGATCCTATTGTTTACAAATGTTCATAGAATCTCAATGGTATAAAAAATAAACTTAGCTGATTGGCTAGAGCTTTGCTGATCTAGGGTGGGCTTGGCTAGGATGACTTGCTTCCATCTACGTGAGTCAC
Source organism: Rousettus aegyptiacus (assembly GCF_014176215.1). NCBI lineage: Eukaryota > Metazoa > Chordata > Mammalia > Chiroptera > Pteropodidae > Rousettus > Rousettus aegyptiacus. The sequence continues at coordinate 3,891,598 of NW_023416312.1, read as the reverse complement.
ATCCTCTTCTTTATAACTGTTTCCCAACGTTATTTTATTGTGCTAGGTGCCGGGAGTAGACATCATGATTAAAGTAGACATAATCCCAACCACCTGGTGAGGGACGCAGAGAATCAAATTATCACAGACACAAAAATGTAAAAATATACTGTAATAAGTGCTATATGAAGGAAAGCTACACAGACTATAAGAGTATATAAAATAGGTATCTGAGCTTGTCTGAGAGAGCGATGTTGGTATAGGAAGGTTCCCCAATAGAAGTGACATTTGAGTTGATGTCCGAAAGATGAGTAAACAGTAATCAGGAGAAGCGTGGCACAACTGTATCCCAAGCCATATGAAGCATGTGCAAAGACCCTGTGGCTCACTTGTAGTCATTGTGGCTAGAGTGTAGAGAGTGAGAAGAGAAGTGTGAGAGAAAACCAAAAAGGAGGCCTAGGCTGAATTAGATAGAGCCTTAGGGTTCATGGGACTGATTCAGGGCTTCATTTTAAAAGGCATAAGATGCCACCAAATTATGCTAAATAGACAAGCAAATGTGACCCTTTTTGTGTACTGACGGTCCTTTTGTGGCTGCAGTGCAAAGGTGAGGGGATAAAGGGGAGAAGGGGAAAACAGTCAAAAGGCTATTATTCTGTAAACCTCACTTAGTGCATGTTTAGAGAAATTCTATAGCAAATATAGGTTTGCTAAATATTGCACTAGAATCAAGGGCACAGATTTGTAGCATTTCCGGTCCAGGAGTATCTAAACTGTACCTTTAGGCTTGAGGAGAGGACAGGCATTGAGCTTCCCCCAGGGGTGGGTTAGGGATTGTGTTCTATACTTTCAATTTGCTTTTACATGCATAACAAGATTTTCTTAAGATAAACCTATTAGGGCTGTGATTTTTCACTTAGCAAAAGTTAGAAAAATTAGATTCAGCTGTGATTCTAAATCAGTTATTATGCCCTCAAGGTTTTAGAACACTGTGTAGCAAGCACCTTGACTAATTTTCTGCTTACAATGAGAGTTTAAGTGTCTGTCATTCATGTAGCCAAACCATTTTCTATTCTCAAGAGAAAAACTGAGTATGTCCCCAATAACAGGATAAATAGGAGAGCCACTCATTTTTAAAAAGCATTATGGGGGTGGGAGGCCAACAGAGACACCTGGCTGAGTGGCTAGGAACAGTTCCCATGGAAGGCTGGGAAGAACAACAGCTGGGGCCCGGAGGTTAGGTAAGATGGCATCTTCTAAAGGTTGGTGATGAAGGGGGGGGGCAGCTGAAATGGAAAATAATTTCCCTCCCCCTTGGCTTCTGAACCACCTACTTCAAAATAAAAGAAGCTCTACCACAGTTGAGATAGCAACCAACTCAGGAACGTGGGAAGTACATTAGTCCTCCCTTCATCCATGGTTTCACTTTTCATGGTTTTAGTTGCCCACTGCCAACTGTGGTCCAAAAATATTAAATAGAAAGTTCCTAGGTTTTAAATTGCATGGCATTCTGAGTAGCGTAAGGAAATTTTATGTTGTCCTGTTCCATTGCACCTGGGAGGTAAATCATCCCTTTGTCCAGGGTGTCTGAGAGAGAGAGAGAGAGAGAGACCACTTTCACATAACTTTTATTATACTACATTGTTATATTTGTTCTATTTTATTATTAGTTATTGTGAATCTCTTACTGTGCCTAATTTACAATTAAATTTTATCATAGGTGTGTATGTATAGGAAAAAACACAATATCTCTAAGGTTCGAGGCTATCTGTGGTTTCTGGCATCCACTGGGGGTCTTGGAACAAAACCCCCATGGATAGAGGGGGCTATAGTACCGCACTTCTGTCCAACGCTATCCATTCTCATTCCTGGGAGACTCAACTTCAGGAGGGCAGCCTGCGGTGAGAAGGAACTGGAATGGAAAGGCAACACATGTGTTCTTGTTGCTTTAACCCTGTATGTGCCAGCCAGACCCCTTTACTGGCTGAGGCTTCCATCCCCCAGCTGCTGTGAGTATTAGCCTCTAACAGCTCAGAGTTGCCCCTTTCTCTGAAGATTTGTCCTCAACTGAATATCAGCTGCCTCAGCTGGGAGTTAAGCAGTCATATTTATGCTCCAGAGCTGCCCACAGGATCAGCTTGAAGCCAGTCTCCTCCAGCCAAGCCCATACTCTCTTTTAGCTGCCCCTGCCCTCCCCTGCTTCCATCCCTTTCTCTTGAGAGCTCTCCCTCCTTAAACCATATACTTCCAAAACTCAGTCTCAGGTTTAGCTTCTAGGGATCCATTTTTAAGACAGGGGCTTGATGGTGACCAACCAGTTACTGAAATTTTCTTTTAAGAATAAGTAAATGATTAACATAAGACTGGTAAAAAATACTTGCTCTGCATTTCAAGTACTTAAAAGGGCCAATAAGAGGTACTTGCCAAACACTGATGTCATCCAATGAGTAAGTACACTTGGACAGCTTGGTTCAGGCACAGTTGCTAAATCTCAATGCCTAGTACCCTAGGAAGGTTATGTTAAACCCTCAGACTCTAGTTCCACAGGAGCAAACTGTAGCCCAAGGGGCAAATCTGGCCTGCTCTGCATCCCATTTTGTCTAACCCACAAGCTAAGAATTGTTTTATAGCGTTAAGTGGCTCAAAAAAATAATAATAATACTCATGGCATGTAAGAAATTCAAATTCAAATTTTAGTGTTCATAAGTACAGTTTTATTGGCAATCAGCCACGCCCATTTGTTTACACATTGTGGCTGCTTTCCCAACTACAACAGCAGAGAGGAGTAGTTGCAACAGGGAGTGTATGGGGCCCAAAGCCTAAAATATTCACCATCTACCTCTCTAGAGAAAGTTTGCTGTCTTGTATTGTAGAGGAATGAGGGGCTTGGGTCCTGATCTGTTTGACAGAGTTTGCTCTGAATAGCTAATTCAAGGCGTTACAAGATATTTTTCTGGGTGAGAAGTTTGAACTGAGCAGAGCACAAGGGAGTAATTGTATATGTGGCCAATGGGGTAGAGAACACTAAGTCAGACGTAAAAACTCACAGTGAGAAGGGGGCAATGCAGCCTTGAAATACTCACGGGCAGTTTCTGTCACTAAGAGGAAGGAAGAGGCTGACTTGCAGCAGAAGGGACTTGGGCCAGTAAGAAACTCAGAAAGCTAAAATAACCAAAAATCAGTAATTGCATTTCCATAGTGTCGAAGCCCCAGGAGCCCCATTGAAGCAGCCAAATGGATTGAATTCCTGCTGGAGGCAAAGCTTGTTATTGATTACAGACCCATGCAGCAATCCTGAATTTTAGCAGGAATTATTACTCTCTGAGAAATCCTGCCTAGCAGACGGTCTCCATCACTTCTCTGATAACTCCAGAAAGCATTTTAGGCAGGATGATGTCAGCAGGATGGAACCCTGCAGCACAAGCTAAAGAGGGCAGCATGGTGAAGGTGAGCGGAGGCTCATTCAAGTTCAACCCACATTCGTTTGATGCTGAGCAAGGCTTTTGTATACAGTTGGCCCCACCCCTTATCCGAAGAGGTTTCACTTTCCGTGGTTTCAGTTACCCATAGTCAACCACAGTTTGAAAATATTAAATGGAAAATTCCAGAAATAAACAAGTCATAAGTTTTAAATTTGAGAGCCTTTCCGAGATGCATGATGAAATCTCACGCTGTCCCTCTCTGTCCTGCCCAGGACGTGAATCATCCCTTTATCCAGTGTATATTCACTCTCTACATTACAAGATATTTTGTGAGAGATGACTACATTTATATAACTTTTATCACAGTATACTGTTATAATTGTTCTATTTTATTAGTAGTATTGTTGCTAATCTCTTACCGTGCCTAATTTCTTAGTTAAACCTTATCATGGGTATGTATGTATAGGCAAAAATATAGTACATATAGGATTTAGTATCATTGTGGCTTCAGGCATATGCTGAGGGTCTTGGAACCTATCCCCTGCAGATAACGGGGGACTACTTTGTATGTTACCAGTCAATTATGAGTCCCAATTTATGGATGGAGAAACAACAGACTTGAACAGTTTAAAAATATTTTCACAGGATCACAATGGTAGTTAGTGAAAGTAACTGAAAGTAGTGATGTCAGCAAACTAGACAGACATGCGGTAAGAAGGAGAGGAGGGAGGTGGTGGGGAAATTCCACTGTAAATAGCAATTCAGGCGACTACCCATGGATCTAGACCTTGAACTCTATAGATGCAGACCAGCTAGCAGAGTGGGCCTGGGGCCAATGGTGAGAATATTAAGGAGGTTGCAGATGATGAAAACAATTCAAGTTCTAATCATGAGTGAAGACAAAGCGTACCCTAGAATTTAGTATGTCATCAGAAATGGAAAGGCTGCATACACAGAGATTAAAAATATGGAGCCTGAAACCAGACTGTATACCTAGTAGCTGTGTGAGCATAGGCAAGTCACTTAACCTCTCTGTGCCTCAATAAAATAGACCAAAAATAGTACCTATTCCATAGGGTTGCAATGAAGATTATAAGGGATTAATATTTGTAAAATGTAAGTATACCTTTATTAAATAAAATAAATAATGGAAATCATTACTAATGTGCTTATAAACGTCAAACAATCAGTTCTCTAGAAAAAAAAATGTTTTATAAGGTCTGATTTGTTGATTCCAATGGTGTAAATACTCCCACTGGGGCTGGTTTCAAACTACTGATATAGCATCACTGAATGCAAACTTGGTAAGAGATGGGTACAGTAGCATACCATTATGTGGTATTTCTATCATGCAGACACAATAGATATAATTTATTGCAAGAGCATGATCTTGTCTCCCCTTATCTGCAAGAAAACATTTTAAGATCCCCAGTAGATGCCTGAAACTTTGGATAGTAACGAACCCTGTGTGTACTATGTTTTTCATTTACATACATACCTATGATAAAGTTTATAAATTAGGCACAGTGAGAAGTTAACAATAACTACTAATAAAATAGAACAATAATAACAATAAAATAAGGCTTCCTTGAACACAAGCACTGTAATGCCATGGCAGTCAATCTGATAACTTAGATGACTACTAAATGACTAACAGATGGGGAGTATATACAGCATGGAAAGATTGGACAAAGGGATGATTCACGTCCCGAGTGGGATGGAGCAGGATGGTCGAGATTTCATTACATTACTCAGAATGGTGTGCAATTTAAAACTTATGAATTGTTTATTTCTGGAATTTTTCCATTTAGTACTTTCAGACCCTGGTTGACCATGGGTAACTGAATCTGCAGATAAGACGGGGCTGCTGTAATGCAATAGAATAATTAGAGATGAGTTTTGAATATTACCTTTTAAAAAATTAATTTAATGGTAAGTTTACATAATTTATTTTTGATATAGGCTATCATTAACAGTTGGCTCTCAAGTCCTGACATTTTAACAATTGGACATCACGAGTAGGTATGAGGCAGATTCAGCATGGTATGTAGTTTAAAGACTCTAGTCTTCATGGCAAAGAAGAGATCTGTGAGATGAGCTGCTAAGTGGATGAGCCAAACCTCTGTGCTTCAGTGGACATGAATATTGCTTAAAATGTGGAGATTCAGGTGACTGCAACTTTATAGGTGAACTTTTCCTAGTGGCAGCGGGGGCTGATGCCAAGTCAGCACTGTCAACTCCTGGAAACCATCCCAGACCATGCATCTGCTCTCGCAGCTTCCCCTAGAAAGAGGGCAGTTTTGTGGAAAGTTTTTATTGTGAAGCACAAAGGAGACATGCTGGATTATGTTGGCAGCACAACTGAACACAATGAGGACTTAGTTTGGGAATTTAGGTAGTGCTTAATCAACACTGGGATGATTCAAATGTGTAATAATGGGAAAGCAAAGTGTATTGTCATTCCACCCATGTTTTCTCCTGCTTTCCTTGTATTTCTCCTTGAGGGTCATCAGGATGGGATGTCAAATCATTGTCCAAGAGAGGATGGTACGAGATGTTTTGGAGCTGTCTTTAGGAAAAAGTTCAGCCTCTGAATATAGTCATAGATTTATTGAGTCCCTTCAGCTTTCCCAATTCCCTCTCGACCCTCCCACCCCCACAGCATTATTAAATATTCAATAAATTGTTTTTTGATAAATGAATAAGTAGATGAATAGAACAACTTGAGTTACAGCCATCAAAGGTTTTTTTCTTCTTCATTTTTTAAAGAAAAAAACCCATCTAACTCTTGATGTGAAAAAGACTCCTCAATACTGTGGTAGAATTCCTGTTCATCACATACTCTCCCTATTCCCCACCTCCATTGGAGTAATAATACATTTCCCTATTCCATAGGTGTCGGCTCAGTCATCTGGCTTACTTTGGCCAATGAGGTGTTAGCATGCGTAATGCAAGCAAAGTTTTAAGCATACTTGAGGGTTGGGCATGCACACTTGCATCTCTGCTGTCACCATGAAAAAAGCTTCCCCTGTGCAGTTGCTACCTCTCCAGCCTAGGCCAATAGATGAGACACATTGGGAAGGACAGAATCTAGCCCACAGCAAGGCAGGCCTGACTAGGCCAACAGCTTGAAGGTATTAGAGGCCTATCTAGAACATCCAAACCCAGAAAACTCACAAACATATGAGTATGGTTATTTGTTATGCAGCAATAACTGACTAATACAACCAAAAGTAGACCTTGCGGCTAAATGCTGCAGGGCCATACACAAGGTCATGGTCCTGAGAAGAACTGGATGGAAGTAATACCTTTGTGTCAAGACATTACAAGCAGAGGGAACACTCTCTCAATTAATTCACCCATCCATTATCTTTATCAAGAGCCTACAATGTGCTGGATATTCTGTTAGAGAATATCTTCTAATCCACTCTTCAATTAAAAGATTCACTACTCTGCTTTCATAAAGGAGCTTGGATCATTATTCTGAACATATGGGGTCCCTACCAGTATTCTCTCTATTAAAGGACATATGAACCCCTTGAAATTTTCTACTGGCATCTTTTTGGAAGGAATAGAAAAGACTTTTTTCTTCTATTTGTTTAAAAAGATGACTTGAGTTTTGTATTAGAACTCTTTTTTGCTGTGAGATGGAAACCCAACTCAAAGTGGGTAAAGGTTAAGAAACATATTAGTTGCCTAAATGAAAAGTCCAGAGCAATGGCATCAGGAAAAGATTGGCCCAGAGGTTCAAGTTATATCATTGGGACTCACTTTCCTCTACTTCTTGGCTTTACTGTTTTTTTGTTTTGTTTTGTTTTGTTTTGTTTTTGCATTGGCTTTATTCCCAGAGTCTTTGTGGAGAAAAGATGGCAGCCAAAAATTCTAGACCTTTATCACCCTAGGTTCAAATCCAAAGGAAAAGATTTTTTTCTGTGGCTCTCACCAAGTCTAGAGATCAGCTCTGACTGAGGTGATTGGCTTCACTTGAGTCACATGCTTTTCCCTGAACCAATCATTACGGTTGAGGGAATGAAATGCTCTGATTGGCCAGGGATGAGTTATGTATCATGATTGTGCTTTCCTCCCTTAAAGAGCTACAAGCAAAGAAGTAAAAGAGAAACTAAGAGTAATGTTATCAGAAATAAGGTGAAAGGGAACTATGGATAAAAAAACAAGTATTGGTAGGTTACTTTAAAAGTAGATATGTACATAAATTGATTTTTTTTGTTGTAAATTGATTTTTGACAAGAATGTTGCATGCAAAAGAATGAAGTTGGACCCTCTAACTTCATACCATATACAAAATTAATGTGAAATGGACCAAAGACCTAAACATAAGAGCAAAAACTATAAAATTCTTAGAAAAAATACATAGAAGTAAATCTTTGTGATCTTGGATTTAGCAATGGATTGCTGGATGTGACACCAGAAGCACAAACACACAGAAAAAACTAGATGAATTAGATTTCATTAGAGTTTAAAACTTTTGTACTTCAAAGGATACTACAAAAAAGTCAAGACAACCCACAGAATGGGAGAAAGTATTTGCAAATCACATGTCTGATGAAAGGACATATCTAAATATATAAAGAACTCTTAGAACTCAATAACAAAAAGACCAATAACCCAATTGAAAAAGGAGCAATGGGTTCAAATAAGCATTTCTCCAAAAATATGCAAATGGCCAAGAAACACAGGAAAAGAAGCTCAACATCAACAATCATTAGAGAAATGAAAAATCAAAACCACAATTAGATACCACTTGATACCTACCAGGATGAGTATCATAAAAAAGTCATAATAACCAGTATTGACATGGATGTGGAAAAATTGGAACCTTTATACACCACTGGTGGGAATGTAAAACGGTGCAGCCACTATGGAAAACAGTGTGGTAGTTCCAAAAAAAGCTAAAGATAGAGTTTCCATTTGACTCAGATATTCCACTGCTACATATACACCAAAGGAAAATGAAAATGCATCCACACAAATATTTGTACACAATTGTTCGTAGCAACATTATTGACAATAGCTAAAAAGTGGAAACTATCCAGATATCTATCAACTGATGAATGGATAAACAAAATAAGGCACATCCATACAAATGAAGTATTATTTGACCACAAAAAATTAGTGAAAAATGCTGAAACATGGATGAATCTCGAAAACATTATGCTCTGCAAAGAAGTCACTCACAAAAGATCATATATTATGTGATTCCATTTATGTAAAATGTCAAAAATAGGCAAATCTATGGAGAAGGAAAGTAGTTACTGGTTACATAAGACTGAAGATGTGGAGATTGGGAGATGATGATAACAATGCCTGGAGTTTCTTTTTGGAGTGATGAAAATGTTCTAAAATTGTGGTGATGGTTGCATAGCTCTGTGAATGTACTAAAAACTATTGAGTTGTATACTTTAAAGAGGGTGAATCGTATGGTGTGTGAGTTGTATCTAACTAAAGCTGTTACGGAAGTAAATATCTACCAACATCAAATAGTACAGTTTCTTAAATAAACTAATAGTTTATAGTACCAACCATGAAACAGAGAATAGAGTCAGGTATTTATAAAATACTTTATTTCTATTTTCTTTCATGAAGATTTGAGTGTCTAATTTGTCTTTTATCTGCATTTTGTTTCTTATTAAAATATGTTGTTCTCTATCATAGAAACTTCCCCTTTATGAAAGGTAATAGTAATAATAAATCATAATGAGTTGGCAAAAATAAACTGAATTGGGAATTATTTCTCAATTTTTACATATATTAAGCTAGGAATTTCAGATTATGTAAGGATGATTGACATAATTTACTAATAGAATAATCCATATGAAACAATCAATATGTATTAGGTTTGGTAATCTTTTACAGGCATACCTAATTAGCATTTTCTACTGACATTTCTCAATAAAAATAGAGCCTCCTAGCATTCTGGGGATTGCATTAATTTGTAACACATGATGGCACAAAAAGACAGGAAATTTTAAGTCTTCATTAATGGTCTAGAAGAGAGAATAAACAGCAGGCTCATTAAGTTCTACACTGATACCCACACTGGGAAGGCCAATAAAGTTATATAAGTACATCTAGAGAGTTTGAGTCAAAGTAGACAAGATTCAAACTATGGGGATTTAACCTGTTCAATGATAAGGTAATGTATTTGGAGGAGATAAAATAATTGTGACAATAAAATACTTAGAAAGTAGTGTGGCCAAAGATAAGATTATAGGGTAAATATAGGTAGAAGCAAACATTTAATGTGTTATAAAGAGCCTATAGTCCATATTGGACAGATGATCACAACATACAAATTTAAATGATAAAAGTTGAATACGTTTAATCAAAACCCTACTCAGTAGTTAAGAATTTAGAATCTGGAGTCAGATAGCTCGAGTCTCAATCTTGTTTCTGTCATTTACTTGTACAAGTTAATTTATTCCTCTATACTTCATTTCTCTCATGTACTAAATATAGATAATAATTTCTTTTCTCATGGGAGTAAAGAATATAATCTTAGCTGGGGAGCCTAGCACAGTTGCATTCAGGGACCAATACATGTTAGCAATTTTAATTATTATTTTTATTGCTATTTCAACTCTTGACTCCTGTCAACACTCTACTTTGCCATTGAATGATATTTCTCATGAACAAATGTGAAGCTGTTATATTTTGGCTTGAAACATCCTACTGGCTGTGTGAAGCCTATAGAACAAAGTTCATATCACGTGCGTGGCCGATAAGACTCTAAGCTCCAGTTCCAATCCCTTTCTCTGTCTCTATATCCAGTTATTTCCCTTTATGCATTCTACCTTTCAGTTAACCAAAGCTTTTAAGTCTCTTGGAATCCCAAATTTTTATGTGCAGTATTCCTTTTTCCTAAAGAGGGAGAAAAGAAATCTTCCTGTCAAGAACTGTGAAGAGTCTATGATTTTTACTCTACTAGCAACCTGACAAATTAGTGTTAATTTCAGGGATGCAGTCAGAAGACATGAAATCCCTGAGTCAGAGACAAAGATTTTTATTACACACAGCACAACAAGGAACATGAGTTTTATATTTCTGTCAGTTTCCCTTGTTCACCAACTCCCACAAAAGCAACATAGAGCGGCCCAGGCGGATGCTACACACACAGTGGTTTGTGTCACAGCCGACGGCCCCAATCTTAGGAAACTAAAATATATTATAATAGGATGTAAGCAAACCTACCTGAATTTTGCCCCAGGTGGAGATATTATCTATATCATATTGGACAGCAAAAAAACCTGTCACCTCTCTTGGAAAGAAACACAATCTTTATCTTTCAAGGCTATAAAAATATTCTTGCCCAATATCACAACTCATAAAACAAACAACAGCAAACTGTTTTTATTTAAAATGTTGATATTTTTTCCATCATTGTTTTTTTGCATTAATTTTGATTTTTAAAAATATTGTACTAAAATAGTAAAATATTAAAATACGACTGAGTTTTTTTGATGTCCTTTTGAATTTTGTGCCTGAGGCAAGTGCCTCACTCACCTCACTCTTATCCCAGCCCTGCAAAGAAAAATTTATATCTATTATCTACATTTGCAATATATATAATTTATATGTCTGTGTATATACTAGCGTATATCTTTATAACAATATTGATAGAGATATACACACATGCATAAACTTTTGCTTCAGTGACGCCAAAGAAATTCATTACATAAGTTGTTCTGTACCTTACTTTTTCACTTAATAATCTCTTTCTCCACCTTTCACATAGACACACAAATCTATTTTATTCTTGTAAAGATCCCTAAAGCTCCACAGTATTAAGGCAATATACTTTCTTTTATTAGCTCCCTATTGATGGACTTGAAAGAATTTCTAGTTCGTTGTCATTCAAAGAAATGATGTCATAAACATCCTTCTACTTATGGATGGTAAAGTGAATGTATAGGATAAATTGAGTGATAAAATTGCTAGATTAAAGAGTCTGCATAATTCTATATTTGATCGATATTACCAAGTTGCTTTCCCAAAACTCTTTACACTCCCACTAAGAATGTGTGAAAATGCATTTTCCCCCAGAGTCTCAAAAACACTGGGTATTAACAAATCTATGAAATTGTTTGCTGACTTAGTACATGAAAAATATTACCATCTTGATTTGCATTGTTTCAATAACGAGTGGTTTTCACATGTTTATTGCCTATATATGATTTGTTTTCTGGAAATGGCATGTTTATATCCTTTTCCCATTTTTTATAATTCTGCTTTTTCTTATTTATTAGAATGGGCCCTTTGAAATCAATGCTGTAATGAAAATAATGCATATATTTTTCCTGGCTTAATGTTTTTAAAAATTCTTCCATTGGTAACATTCCCATGAAGAAGTTTTCTTTTTAATAGTCAAATTTAACAATCTTTTATAGAGCCTGAATTTTATATCTTCTTTTTAGACTCAATCAAATATTTAATTAAAAAGAATACATTATTCTTATCCTTAAGCAATCAATTTAAAAAGCCAATTAAAAATAAATAGATTTATAAACTAAAAAGTTCAAATCAGACTACATTTCCTACTCCTGCCCTTATTCTCAAGTGTAACTATTGTTAACTGTCTCCTAGGTTGTAAATTAGGAATAATCATATACCTGTATAGCAGGATGCATACACACATATATGCAAACTTATATATGCAGAGATATTTAACACATTATGTGTATAATATATAGTGGCCAGGACCTTCTTAATTCTTATTAATTTTATTCCCATTCAAGTCCTATTAATTTTCTTCTCTCTGTTCAATTAGTTCACCTTTTGGCCGAGAATTTCATCATATTTGGTGATGTCTAAAGTGTCTCACAGCCGTATGATTTGACAAGATTTTTTCCTTCATCCTACCTTATGCAAACCCAGCTCAATCACCCGGATTATAAATATTTCCTGCTGTTTGGCTTGTGAAATTAACACAGCTTCTAGGACATTCTCTTTTATTATTCCATGATCTGCAACTTTTATCTCTATCAGCTTCCTGTATTTCTGCACCTATTGAATAGTGTGAGCCAGCAAAAATCTACAGCTCTTCTCAAAATATAGAAACAATTCTTCAGTTTCCTCTGGGTGGATATGTAGGGTTTAAGTCTTTTGAGCATTTGTCTAATGTATTGATATATTGTTTCTATATTTTGAGATAACCAATCGTCATCTAGAAATATTTTTTTTAAAATTCATGAGGCTATAATTCTGCTTGCAATGTATATCACAAACTATTGAGATTTCTGAGGACAAAGATTATAATGGAATAATGGACTCCCTACCTCTCTCCCTTCCTTTCACAATCTCACATAGAATTACAAAGACCTAAAAAAAAAATGTAAACACAAGATCAGTTTAAGTTGTCTGAGAAATCTGTACTCCTTAGTACAAGAACACAGTTGATTTGGGGGGAAAATTTAAATATGTGTAAGCTGACCAGTCTCACATATAACCATTCCCTTATTTGCAGGCTGAATGACACATTTTGCCAACTGAAAATGAAAGAATGTTCAATTCATTTATTTTTAACATATATATGTTATACATATATCAACATATATATTAAATATATATTCATCAACACATACACACATACATACACACATACATACATACATACATACATACATACATACATACATACATACGTATATCCAGAAGGAATAGAGCACTGAAAACAGAAACTACCAATTAAATATCTTGGCGAACTGGCAAGTAGCTGAAATTTGTTTACAAGCTTGGAACACTGCATAATTAGAATGCGATTTGGGGAGGATAAAATTCCCAATGCTTAAGATTCTAATTTTTCTCCTTGGTGATAAACCTGTAGATGCATACCAACTATTGGTGGAAAATAAACAAGACTTACTTTCTGGAAGAAACATGCACTATACTCTTGCCTGACTTCTCCTCAGGTTTCTCAATAACTGTCTTTACTGTTGGTAGTAGCATTATGAAGTCAAATGACTCAGAGGTTTGGAAAGAGATTTAACCTCTTGCTGCAAAGGACATCTGAACTTCCCTTTAGTGTATACTAACCCTAAACAAATGCCTAGCTTATGACCCAGCAATTCTACACTCCCACATTATATGCCTAAAAGACACAAGTACTTATGCCCATCAAAAACAAAACAAAGTGAAACAAAACATGGCCAAGGAAGTTCATGGCAGCATTGTTCATAATACCACCAACTTGGAAACAACATAAATGTCCATTAAGAGTAGAATGGAAAATAAATTGTGGCATATTCATGCAATGGAATACTCCATAGCAATGAAAAAGAAGCGGCTGCTAATATTTGCAGAACATGACTAACCCTCCCATACGTTATGGTAAATGGAAGAAGCCAGACACAGAGGGTGCATGCTGTACGTAATGTTCAAGAAGTCGAAAGCACTGGTGATGGAAATCAGTATAGTGATTATCTCTGTGGGGTGTGGGGAGGGAGGGGGCAACTGACATGCGAGGGGCACAAAGGAGCCTCCTGGGGTGCTAGAAATGTTCTAGATCTTGATCTGGGTGTTGGTCACATGGCGTATACATCAGTAAAACTTCGAACCAAACATTTTTACACACTTTTACTGTGTGTGTGTGTGTGTTACACCTCAGTAAAAAGCAATAAATAAATCCTTAAACAAAATTTACAAGGGAAGCCCTTCTTACTACCAAGTACATACCTGGTAAGAGACTGTTGGTACCCAGAGAATCTCGTGGATTCTGCGTGGGACCTGGATAGAGCTGTGGGTAGATGTCCGTAGGCAGGACTTAACAAGGCAATTATGCTCAGGGCTCCTAGATGCCCCTGTTTCTTTATAATGCATATTCCTTATCCTCTTTGATCTTCTTGATCATTTGGGCAACTATGTCATACAGGAAGGGATGTTATAATGTGGAGATAGGGGGAAAAATGAGTTTCACAGCCTTAGGTCCTAAGGAGACTCAGAGCACAGATGAAAACAGGTGATAAGACAGCTAGGTTTCCTGCCAAGCAGGCTAGATAAAAATTCATCAGGTAAGGAGAGTGCAAGATTTGGAGGCAAAGCAAGGAGTGAGAAGATGTGGCTCCTTGGGAAATGGGGGGTCCTGTCCTCTCCATGAACTCCAAGGTAGAGTAGCAAGACCTGAAGGGCATCTTGCCTTGCTTCCCAACCTCTTTTTTTCTGAATATTTTGCTGATTTGGAATTTTCCTTATTGATCAGGAAAATTCCCGGTGATCACTCTCAAGTCTTCTGTTTTCTTTCTCTAGAATCTATTGGACCGGAAACATAAGTTTCTCTATTTAATCAGTGTCACAAATGAACGAAGTAACTTTTATATTCATACTCACATTCTTATGAAATTATAATTTGTAAAATTTTGTCTCAAAACTCTACTAAGGATTCGAACACCAAGGATTTTCTGGCATAAGTATTTCTTTAAACTTTATGGCTGCTTGCTATTATTACCTCAAATATATATTTTTTCATTCGGTGAAAGGATAAATTAGAAATAGAGATTGGAAAATAGAAAAAAATTTCCTAATAACAGATATTCCAGTACTTGGAGGTAAAACGATTTTTGGCTTGCCTACCTGAGACAGTTGGGAGAGTGATTTATTCATGTCTGTTATGATAAATGTCCTCTATGTTCCATTTGTGCTGGGAGAAACTTAACAGCTTGTTTTTAGCATTTTTGTCTTTTGATTTTGGCACCATAAATAGACATAACTAGAGGAATGGGTAGAGTTTGGTCTTCACTGAAAGCCCGCTCAGGGAACCCAACATTTATTGATTACTCTGCCTGAAAGGCTTTGGATTTCAGAATACATTGTGGGCCAGCAAGCACAGGACAATTAACCTTAGACATGAGGATTTTCCGATGAACAAATTAACGCTGAAATGGGACACTGGTTATTCATTGACCTAAAAATTACCATTCTCTTGGCCGCATGTTGACTTTTTTTAATGTTATATTTCTCATTTCTCCTAGATAACGACAGTGTTGAAACACAAAGCTTTGTATTTGTCTTCTTTCTGAAAGAAGACATTATTGAATTACACGTACAAATCAAGTTGCTCTTGCGGCTCTCAGGCATAGATATATTCCACTGAAAGTGAACCAAATTGAGAGCATCACTGCATTTGTGAAATCTACCATGCATTTCGGATTTGGTACTTCACACATCATCAAAAGGTTGTCGGCAAGTCGAGAGACACAGAAATTTAGAGATGGAATGTAGCATTTCTGAGAACTGTCAGACGTGTCAAGTCTTTGTTTCCCAGATTTCATAGGAAGAAAAGCTTAGCAGTATGAGTGGGGAGAAATCTCTGTATTTAAAAGATATAGCAGTGTTTTCTAGTATTACAGTTAATAGCCAGGTTGTGTTTATATTGTTTAAAGTGTCTCCATTTGTACATCACAATATTTAAGTCTGTGAAATCAAAGGCAGCATGTTGTCACTGTCATTTGCTTCTCCACAAAGTGTATTGAACAGTAGCTGGAAATTTGTAACCTGATGAATATACTTAGAGTTTATATTTTTGACTTGCACCGTTCTGCTCCAGCCCTATCCATTAATATAAATTATTTTAATGGTGTGATGGGGAACAAAGTTAATGCCAAAACTGATGGAAATATTCTGTAGATTAATTGCACATGTGTGGACTGGTAGATTTTTCTTTCTCATCATCTTTTCTAAAAGAGGAAAAGCTATAATAATCTCTGTCATGTTTTTAGTTTTTAAATTGTTGATGTTCAGAAAAAGAAACATCACCTGTTTGTTTTGGCACTCTCTACAGACTACCTGACAATCATTGCAAAGTGTTTGTGGTTAGTGATGCTTCCATTTATAGTATTTCTGTTTCACAGTCTTAAAACCATAGAGTTATTTGCCCTCCATGTTGCTTACTGGGCAATTCCAGCATTTGCCATGGGCCAAACCTTAAGAAAGCCACCGCACAGGAAGACTTGAGTTTCATTAAAGAAGATTCTATGGCCACATCTCAGTAATGCTGACTTGACTCTATTGGAGATGGTAGTTTCTGATTTTCCATTTCCTACCATGACACTAGTGTTCACTGTATAATATCCACCTTCCAGTGGAGTGTGTCAATGTAGAATGTCAATAGGAGTGTCTTATGGTACCAGAACCATGAGCACTTCCTGCTGCTTCTCTGCTGCTTCTGGGAGTCTCCTGAGCACCCTTTTTGGGTCCTCATAAGAGGAAAGGAATCACACCCTTATGGGATTCCCACTTTTCATTTGCCATTTGAGACAGGATCCTGTATTGAAAAGGACCTGGTCTTTGGAGTCAGGGTCACCAAAGTTTGACTGGCTCTGCTCTTTGATCTTGAATGAGACGATTTAAATTCTGAATATCAACTTCTTCTAAAAAAATAAAACAGCAACACTTACCTCACACAAGGCTGCTACAATGAATAAAACTGCTAAAACATGCAAAATTCTAATAATCATAGTAAATGCTCAACCAGTGTTGATTCTAAGCTTTACCCCTCTTCACACAAGCCTTGCTTCTCTCACTCTCTTTATTATATTAATTCAAGAAACCTCAATAGAGCCCCTTTTATGGGATTCGCTCTGTAGAAAGTCAGGGGGAGGGTATAAAGTTGAATAAGACAGGAAACAACATTCTAACCTGTTGTCTTTTAACCTTGGCTGCACCTTAGAATTACCAGAGGAACTGTAAAGAATGGCAATGTTCAGGCCATGCCCCAAGTCTGTTACTTCAGACTCTCTGGGGGTGCTACCTCTGGAAAATTATTTCCTTAAAGCACCCTAGGTAATTCCAATGTGCATCCAAGTTGAGAATCACTGCTCTAGAGGTAAGTCAGTCGTGAAACCTAGAGTTATAAAGTCCAATTATGTTTGAAATGAGGATTCGGAACCAGTGGGATAGATAGGGCTCAATCATGAAGTGTTTTGTATACAAAAGTATATTTATTTATTTATTTTTATTTATTTTTATTTTTTAGGGGATTTGTAGGAACTTGGCTTTTATCTTACAGATAATGGAAAAGCCATGAGAGAATGATCTGATTAAGCTCTAAATGATTCCTCTGGCATATATGTGAACGTTTAGCAGATGCTATCTCACCCTTATACCTTGGAATTTACCACTGTAGACCTTGGAAGAAATGCCCGACAGCCCTCTCTGATTGATGAACCCTATTCTTTCTCTGCTCCTATGCACAGCAGACTAGAAGTGTGGGAATATTAGACAACTCATATTTCCACTGCTACAGCAGCCACTGGTGATTCACTGGGGTTGCTGTATAAAACCCTAGATCCCACACTCCTTGGGTGGGATAATTCTGAGGCATGTTGTCTATACTCTCTCCTAGAGTAGCAGGACTGGACTATGGTTGCCCAAAGAACTAACCTAGCTTGATAATGTACCTTTATTTGGCTTCTTTCTCTTCCTTGTCTCAGTTCGTTACTTCTCTACAGCAGGGTTTCTCAATGTAGGCATTATTGACATTTGAAGTTGGCTAATCCTTTGTTGTTATAGTGTGTGGGAAGGGGAGGTGTCCTGTGCATTGTAGAAGGTTGAGCAACATCTCCGATCTCTACCCACTAGTCTCCAGTAGCACCCTTCCTCCAAATTGTAACAACCAAAAATATCTTCAGATATTGTCAAATATCCCTGGGGGTCTAAATTCTTACCCCTTGCGGGTTAAAAGTACTGCCCTGCTGATGTTTCCTGGGCTCACCTCTCAAATGAACTACCAGCCCTTGAATCCTTGTATATGTATTTGTTTCTGGGGAATCTAAACTAGGACAGAAGTGTTGGAGAGGACACACCAAGAATATGGAGACCAGTTGTGAGATAATCATGTCAGTCTGACACGGAGAAGATAATCTGAACCTCAGAAGAAGCTGGGGTAATAGACAGGGAGAGATGAATATGAGATACCAAGACGGATTCCGATTGATGGAACGTGGAGCCTCAGCGTATGTGAGGAGTGAGGAAGAAAAAGAAACTTAGTATGATGTCAGTGATGCCATTCAGTGATAGGATATCTAGAAGTAAGCACTGGACTTTAAAATAACATCTCTAAGGGGTTTTTTTTAGGGGATTTGTTGGAAGATGGAGGTGTTTGATTGCATTTTGTATCTCACTTAAGACCTTTATTATAAAATCAACATCTCTCTAATTTCCCAGGGAAAAGGTCACTTCAGATCAATAGTTTTGATTTTGGGCTGCACATTAGGATAACCTGGGAACTTTAAAAGATTCTGGTGCTTCAGACCCCATACTGAGAGACAGTGATGGAACTGGCCTGGGATGTGGCCTTGGCATTAGGGTATTAAAGCTCCCCAGGGATTCCAATGCATAGTATACAATCCGGTAAAATTTAATAAGATTAGAGGTGTACACAAACACATGTACACCCCTCACCACTTTGTCTCATGTTTTCCTATTACTAACATAGCCATGCTATTAATTTTAACTTTATTAAAATGATGCTAAAGATAATGCTTAATTGAACAGTTGTAAGTATTGAGCACTTTCTCTGTCCAGGTACTTTTCTAAGCACTTCTTATGTTTTATCTCATTTAATCCTCACAAAACTTTATGAGGTAGTGCTGTTATTATATCCATTTTATAGATGAAGCAGCTGAGCCACAGGGAGTTTGGCTGGCATACATTTTGGAATGTGGCGCCAGGGCTGCCTGTTTCCAGAGCCTAGCCTGTCAGCCATGAAACTAGATGGTTAGTCCAATTTCCTCATTTTGTACAAGCTTCTCAGCTTATTGGGAAATTCAATTCATATGCGAATGAGAAGTTTGGGGGAGAAAACACATCATTTTAAAACCTAAGTGGCAACCGGGACCTTTTCTACAGGTCACACAAATCAGAAGCATTTGACGTGATCAGGATAGAAAGTGACCATTACCTTCCCAGGGCTAAAAATATGTTTCTGCTCTTTCAAATTCAAAGTGGATCTCATAACTCAGAGCTTATCTGAGGAAGACTGATGTTCCAGTAGAGTTTTAGAAAGCTTTATGAGATTATCTTGTTTTAACTATCTTTTCAGTAGATTAATTGATTGTTATAATCATTTATATGTGTAAATTTGAGGAGGGAAATGCTAATAATCTAAATAACATCTACCCCATTTCTCTGGCATAGTAGTTCCCAAGTGTCTGTGCTATCCCATTATGTTCACAGATTTCCACTGTCCTTTGCTAATTAGTAATACAGAGAACTATAAGAGAATAACTGTACTGGCATTAGACACTTTACTCTGAAGCATATGACACATGGCCTATTTACCTATTTCTCTGGGCTTCTTTATAGTATCTTTTTTGCAAGGAACGTGAAATGCCTCACAATGCTTTATTTTGTTTTTATTATATTTCTCCGATGTTCAGAATGGGCAGGCATATTTGAGGGGTTTTTTCACAATTTTTTATTGCACTGCTGTCAGAAAAAATTTATCAAGTGGCATTCATTCTTTAAGAAGTATTGCAAATTATGATTTTTATGCTAAATTCTCTAAGTCTGGTGTTCATATTTTTTTATGTTACCTATATGAGCACATGATGTGTTCGATGCTATTGTCTACATTAGTTTGTGGGCCAAGACTGCAAAGGCCAGGGGTCAGCATACTTTTCCAATAAAGGACCAGATAGTAAATATTTTATGCCTTAGGGCCTTAAAGATTTGGCTACCATTACTGAACTCAAGGGGTTCATTTTGCCTGCACTTATCAAAGCCAAAAGAGACATGGACAGGGGTTTGCAGCAAAGGTAATAGAGGTTTATTTAGGAAATAGTGCCAAGCCCAGAGACACAGGTGAGCTAGCGCTCAAAGGCCTGGCTCTCTAACAGCCTATAGGGGGATAGGTTATATGGGGGCAACTCAGTAGTAGCTGAGGGGGTCAGGGTCGTGGACTCTCCTGATTGGTCAGGGCTAGGGCAGGAGGCAGTCAATCATTGCATCAGGTCCTAATGCCGATCATGGAGTTGTTCTATCTGGTGTCAAGGGGATGTCTGTAGTGCGGAGGGTTGTCTGCTTTCATGGGTGTGGAGCTGCAAGATGTTGTCTTTGGTTTGATCAAAACTGTTTCTGTGGTCAACAGGCCAGAGGCTTTATTCGATGCTGACCTAAGGGTTTAATGATTCAGGGAGCAATCATGCAGGAAGATAGAGAAAGAAAAGAAGCAAGTGAGCCCAAGGCCAGTTTGAATCAAGGAGAAAGAGAAGAGAAAAAGTCATTTTAAAGAAGGGAAGATTTACAAGGTTACACTACAAAGACTCAAGGACTCTATTAAAATGTGAAAGCAGCCATAGGCAGTACATAAATGATTGAGCATGGTGGCCTTCCCATAGATCTTTACTACAAAAATAGAAGGTGGTCCAAATTTGGCCTTTAGGGCTGCAGTTTGTTGACCCTGGCATAAAATCATATAAGAAAGGCTATAAGTTGGGCTTTACAATTTCAGAGTACTAAATCCACTCTTCATTTGTGTATGTGTGTGTGTATACGTGTGTGTGTACTTCAAAGCTGTCAATAAACTAAATAAGAATAGTTTGATTGTGTAAAGAGAAGCAGCTACTAAATCGTTTTAGTTTTACCCCAAATAACTTTAACCACTTTTAACCACTTTGCTTGGATTCAGCCTACTCTCAGAAACTGGGAGTAAGTTGGCATAGAAACTTGACCTAAATGAAGTTTGGGTGTGGCTTGCTGCCCTACAGCAATATGTTAAAAATATTTGAAACTAGGAAGCTAGATGATTTCCAAGATCCTTTCACTTCTAGCTTTCCAAGGTATGTCTAACACCATCTATTTATTCATCACAAAAAAAGACCAGCGGAGACACAAATGTGGCCTTTGAGACCACACTCAGCATCACTAAGTCCTGCTCATCACCATTTTAATGCTAATAAAAATATTGTTTACTTTATATTGAGCTATCTTTCATTTTTCTCATGTAAACCTCATCGAAACCTCTAACTTAAGACATTCTTATCCCTTTACTCTTATCTCAGTTAAGGCCACTGAGACTTAGTTTCCCCCAAGTCACTCAGATCCATGTGTTCTGACTGCAAAGCCCATATTCTTTTTACTCTGAAAGCTTCCTTCCCATGACGTGCTCTGGGAGAAATAATAGTATCATCATTATGAACAACTACAACAGCTAATATTGATTTACCATTACAAGTGCCTGGCACTAAGTTCTTTATAGCTGTGAAATCTTTTATCTCTCCTGAGAGGCCTATGTCCCCTTGTCACCCCATTTTCCACATTAAGAAACTGAGGTGCAGATAATGATGTAAATAACTGATCTCAAGGCAGTTTCTAGGGTCGGAAAGCATCACTCACTCCAAGTGGAAACAGACTAAGCAGGAAACGCATCCTTCATTTTCCAGCATCAGAAGAGGAAGAAAAACCCCTGAGGTCTAGAACAGTTAAGTCCCAGCCTGGCTTTGTTTCCTGACTGCATCCCTTCTCTCTCTACTTACCTTTCCTTGTCAGTTACTCTTGTGCAGATACATTCCAATCTCTCTGGAGTCTTTACTATGCTGCCGGATGAATCTCGCATCAAAGCCAAACCTTCTAAAGAAACGTCACTGGACAATAGCAGACAATAGACCTGTGTCTCTGTCTCCCTTTCCTTTGTTCTGCAGCAAGCCACACAACAGCTACACCAGAGAAGCTCACAACAACACTGCAGAGCCCAGGTATTCAGGACAAGCAAGGCAGATAGCACAAAAGGAGAAGAGAAAAAGAACTATACACATCGCCACTGGATCAAGAAGCTTCAACTGTGAACATGGAGGTGACTTTTCAAAATGTCTCCATGGCGGATAGAGGCTTTTTCTTTTTTTTTTTTTTTTTTTGCTGTCATTGTTAATGATAATAATGATAACATCAAATTCGTAACTAATTCCTGATGTGAAGAAACTAGATGTCTGCTATATCCTCTTTCAGTCGAGAGATTGTGAGGGGATGGGAATTACCCATCATTTTTCATAGATTTTCTGCTGTGCACCCCTCTTCTTTCACAAGTATTTTGAAGATCTTGCTGTGCCTGATGATAAGAATTACAAAACAGGGAAATACCAGATTCAGTGAGGCTACTTGTGAGCTAACCAATAATTCGATGCGGTGACAGATATTGGTTAGATATCATGCCCACAGCATTCTACCAGATTACAATGCCAATGTCAGACAAATGCCACTACACCAAAAGGCCTTTAAATATCTTTTTTTTTGATGTACTTTTTACTTTTAAACAATTTTGGACATGGAAGAGAACTCCTAAAATAGTACAGAGAGTTCCCAGATGAAGTCTTTACCCAGCTTCCCCTAACGAACCTTGCAGAGCTGTGGTACAGTGATTAAAGCTAAGAAATTAACTCTGACCCAGCACCATTAACTAACTTACAGCTCTTTTGTGACTTTCTTCAGTTTCCCCCCTAACGTCCTTTTTCTGGACCCAAATCTCACATTAAATCTGTGACACAAGATGGTTAAGTAACATGCCAAAAGTTATACAGTTATTAAATGGTAGAATTGGGGTTTCGTACCCAGATGCCTCCCTATAAAAACCACTTTCCTGATTATTACACCTTCGTCCCAGGTTTTCTTTTGGTTATTGACTGGACTGTGCATGAGTAAAAAAACAAATGTCTAATTTCTATGTCTTTGACAGTTTAGCATTATATTAACTAATGTATAGATCCTCTATGGGTCTATGTCATATAGTATAGTAGTCTATAGAGTTATACTAGTAGGTTAATAGTATGATATAAGGTTAGGTCAGTATTATATTATACTTGACAAAGAAAGCAACATAAGAGTATCTGTCCTTTAATTTAGGCCTTTGTTTTTTATATATCTTCACTTATCCTTGATTATTTTAAGGCCCAATCAAATGTTTAAAATATAACTAAAATAAATTTACTTTTCAAAATAAATAGATGTCACAAAAGGCTTTTTTAAATGATGGAGAGGATAGAGCAGAGGTTGTGTATTAGGAAATCCAGTATGCTTATGGTATTAGGAACTCTTATTTCATAAAGGCTGAGAATCTCTGCTTTAGTATTTAGTTGATACCAAGGATTTTCAGACCTTCTACTGTTTGTGTTTTTTAAGTCTCATATCAACAAATTTTATCATTAAATTGAAAGTTAGAATTATTAATCAACAAAATGAAGTTAGAGCCAGGAAATTTATGTGGGAGCTCACTAGAGCATAGCCTGTAGGATAAAATTTGATAAAAATTCAACTCTGGGATATAGCACTAAATAGAACAATTTCCCAGCAGAAAGACCTCATAGAGGTGACATCATTATTTCTAGCATCATGTTTGGTCAAGAATTTGGAAAACAGCACAATACGCTATAAAAGAGCATTTATTAAAAAAGAAAAAACTTTACCCGTATAAACATATGGGCCTTTTATTTCCCAAATAATATTTGGTTGTAGGCTAAGTACTTGATGAAATATAAGGAAGAGAAAAGCATTTGAAAAATTCTGAGAGAAATATCTGTGAAATTGGCTTTTTCTTCTGTTCAGCCTCCCAAGGTATGCCCATAATGAGCTATTGATGTGCATCCACGGTCCTCACTGTTGATAGGCTGTGTGGAGTACAGGTAACCCTCCATACTGGCCAGACTGGAAGGCAAGCTGCTGTGTAGGCACTGAAGATGCTGATGCAGGCCTGTGTGGCAAACTTATTTACGATTGTATGAAAGGCAGGAATGACTTCACTTGTCCTGGTGACCCTGAGCCTACTACAAAACCTGGCAGCTTTGTGTATTGTACTGCTGTTAACAACCATGAAATTTTGCCTTGTACGTCTCCAGCTGTAGAGAGTGGGGGGCCCAGCTTCTGCTCTCTGAAACCCATCACTGCATTTGATAAGAAGACCTTATTGGCTGCTGCTTCCGATTCATGATGCTCCTTTTTTAAAATTCCATTCACCACTTACGGCAAAGTTTTTGTTGAAATTTGGTTATTAATTTCCATTTTCCATGATATAAATCAGTTGTTCTTCACAGTTTATGAAGCTTTCACATTTAAATATATTTTAATGGGTTTGAAAGCCAGTAAGACTTTGCACTTTAAAGATATTTTCGGTTTAGAATATTCAATTGTCAAACTTTTCTGTATATATTTATGACAATATTTTTATAAATGATATATTATTTTGGTAACAAAATTACATAATGCTGGAAAGTTTTCCAAACATTTATTTTGCAAATGCTCCCTCTTTAAAATATCTCTTTGAAAAATTAGTTATTTTTATACACTTTGCTAAAATATTGATATGTACCTTGAAGAGACACTTTAGCCCATTAATTATGTTTGCCTGCTAAGTAGCCAACTACTGACAGCCACTTGTCATGCAAAACTTCAATTCTTTGCCAGAAAATGAGGACATTAGCCTTTTTATGAAGGAAAAACATATAACTCATTTTTAAGTTGATAAATATTTCAAGTACTTTACTACAAGATAATCAAAAAATTCTGTAGCGAACCCAATGGAATGCTCCAGCATTTTGTTACAAAGCCTTATAAAGATCCTACTGTTTATAGGTCTTGTTTTTATAAAAGAAAACTTGATGACATCCTATAGCATATAAACCGAAATGCCACAAAGTGCCAGTGCTGGATAAAAGGCTCAGTCCCTCCATATTTTGATATCCCTCTCTTCTTTCAGCACATCTTATGGGCTATTGCTATCTGATATATAATTGAACATACCAGTGTCAGTATTTATATAACATGTCAGTAATGCTTGATTTCTTATATAGATAAATTGGTCCCTAAATTACTATGATGGGAAATACAGCCAGAGCAACAAGCATCTGACTGGGTGGTGGGTAAGAAGGTTTCGGTCTTGGTAAGCTAGGATTTGGGGTTTTACCACCCTGCAGGGACTGGACACAAGGTCTTCAGTTTACGCATGGCAGATAGATAATATGCAGCAAGATCCCTGCATAAGGTGAAGATTCTTACAGGGCAATAGGAAAAAGCTGGCAAGTCCCATCCACTAGCATGATAAGGCAACAAAGAAACCTTTTTGCCCATGAGAGGACTCTGGATAAAAATAAAAGTTGTCTCCGTTTAGATTGTGTAATTATAGGTCTGTGTCTGACATGATTTAGGATTAGAGAATTTCAGCTATTCTTCTGAATCAGAAATGCTTGAGCTGAAAATTAACACAGAACTTGAATCTAGATCAGTGATAACCTTAAGATAGATGCCATTATTCCCACTGGCTGAACCCAATGGAAAGACAGGAAGCCCAGGTAATACAGTACCTAGAGGTCAATCTGCTGGGTGAACAAAGCAGAGTGGAGAAGGATGGATGGAAGATATGGAGGGACAACCAGAGGACATTCGGCAAGTCATAAGCTCATGCTCAGGGTTGAATTATCTGTGGGAAGCCCCTGTTGTTCGTGGGAAGGGCATACTCATCCAGAAAAATTGAAGGACGATAAGTTAGCAAGGTCATGGTGTCTGTTCCCCCAGCTACATGTGTACTGAGCTGCTAATTAGCAGTGTCAGCCCGCCTCTACCAAAGACCATGGCTCCTGTCGGGCAGCCCTGTCCTCCAACTGCAGTTCAGTCATCACTTCCGTCTCGTGCCTCTCTGGCTTGGAATAGCAACAGCTTCGTGTTTCACTGTCTTTGGGATGTTCTTGGCCCTGCCCACAGCTTTGGAAATTGCCCTTTTATTTAACTCTCTACAATTACTCTATATAATGTGTCATCAGTTTCCTGCTGGAAATTTGACTGATTTATTACTGATAATTTTAAAACTTAATAATAATAATTGAGGACAAAATCCACATGAGCCAAGAGTCCACAGGCTTAACAAATAGGATAATTAGAACTCAAAGAACTTTAAATAATAGAACAATTTATTGGAAACTATAAAAATATGTAAAATATAACTAAAGACATAAAAGAAGTAATTGAAATCAGAAAAAGACCAAGATACTATGAAAGAAGAATAGATATTTGAGAACTAGGCAAATAGAATTTCTAGAAATAAAAAAAAATGGTTATTCAATTTAAAAAACCTGTTGGACAAATTAAACAGGGAATTGTATATAATCAAAGAGAGGTTCAGTGACCAAGAAGGTAAATCTGAGTATGTTGATCAGAATGAAGTGTGAAGTGGTGAAAAACATGAAGAAAGGGTTAAGTGACATTGAGAAATTGGTAGAAAGGCAATATTTGAAGGATAATAAGTGAGAACTTTTCATAATGGATTAAAGACATAATTCCTAAAATTAAAAAATAGAACATGTCCTAAATAGGATAAGCAAAAATAAGCCCCCATCCAGACATATATCGTGAAACCACAGGCAAAGAAACAAGACATTTAAAAAGGAGCCAAACAGAAAAGCCAGATTATCCACAATACTAACAGAAAGACAGACAACGGGATTTACAACAGCAATAATATAGACCGAGCAGCATTGAAATAAAATGTTCAAAATAACAAGAGAAATTAACTTTCACCTATAATTTTACATCCAGCTAAAAATAGTCTTCAATATTAAAGGTAAAATGAAGACCGAAAAAAGTAATTCATTTCTTTCTTTCTAAAATATTAAAGTTATAATGTTGACTTCAAAATAGAAAACATAACCACTAAAGAAATAGAAACAATAATCCCAAATCTACAAAATGAGCACTAGGCCCAAATGGTTTTACAGGCAACTTTTGCTGAAAAGGAAAACAATCCAAAAAAACATGGGCAAAGGATGAACAGATAATTCAGAGAAGAAAAATTTTCAATGGCTAATAAGCCACATGGAAAGTTCCTCAGCCTTATAAACTATATAAATGTTTAACCAATGTACTGTATACTTGAAACTAATTTAAAAAAAAAAGAAAAGAAAGTTCCTCAGCCTCATTTATAATCAGAGGAATGCAAATAATCATCAAATATTATTCCACCAGATTGGCAAAAATTATTCAAATCTGAATACACCAAATGTTAGCAGGAGTTGAACACAAGGAAATGGAAACTCAGAGGTGGTACACTATAAATTGGTGTACTTACTTTGGGAAGCTTTTTTGCAATATTTAATAAAGATGCAGATAAACATACACACCAACTGGGCAATTTCGTTTTTAGAAACTCTTAGACTTGTGCACAAGAAGACAAATACATGATAATTTAGAGGAACACTGAAGATGACCTAACTCTAATCCTCAGTAGAATAAAGGATAACTGTAAATTCAGAAAATGTATATTATACAACAGTGAAGGTGTGTGGACTAGGTCAGCGTATATTAGCACGGACAAATCTAAAGAACAGTATGTTGAATGAAAGAAGCAAGACATAGAATATGCAATGTTATATCATTTATGTAAAAATTAAAAACAATGTGAATTGCTTATGGATATATGCTTATGTTGTTAAAAATATCCAGGAGAATGCATATAAACTTTAGGCAGAGGGGGAAGAGATGGAGTAGTTACAGTTGTATCTGTAACATTTCATACAAAAAAAAAGAGGAAAGAAGAAAAACTATAAGAGATTTCTATCTATTTAACCTTGGCGGAAGAACAAACGTATAATGTTTTCTATACTTGTATATTTGAAAATGTTTTATACTTCTAGACAAAATAAGACTAATATGTTCTTATAAATCACCAAAATATATTTCCCAGGGATTATGTTCTTATTATTTTTCTTTACACCTATAGCAGAGGAGTAGAAGAATAGCCAAATCTATTTCTGAATAGTTAAAGCATGCATAAAATTTATATTACATGTGTTGGTATTCAGAGCTATTTTAAACAAACTTCCTACCCTCTGGGATGTAAGGAAGGATGAAAATAGCCTTGAATTTGAGGATGAGCATACAACAATAAATGTTTCCTGTGAGACCATGTCACCTGCTTGCTGTATAGCTTGTTAACAAGCTTAAAGGAGGCCATGGGGTTGTCATGTTTCCACTTTCCACCCCTGTGACACTCCTTGCTGTTATTTATTCTGGCTGCTGTGTTTCCAGCCTTCTTCTCTCCTGTTAAAGTACTGGCTGGTGATGCTAATTTGAGAGATGGAAACCTAAAAGGAAATCCCACCTGCGACCAAAGGCAATATGTGAGTTCCTATGAACTCCTTCGCATACATAAAAGTTAGAAATGTTGATTGAACTCAGCTCATTGAATTTCTATTTCTAACTTTTTCTATACTAAAGAGCCTGTTCTGTGCACACGTTGGTGTTTCAAACTGCCTTGAAGAATTTGTTATATCCCAGAAGGGAACGTTGGCAGTTGTTTCTAGAAACCTGTTGAAATAAAAAAAATGAGTATGAATAAAAACTTGGACTATATGGGTGAGAAAGAGCCTTGAAATGTATATTTCATTATATAATTCAAGGTATTTGATTTAGGGAAATGAAAGTATTCATCTTTCGGTATGATTGAAAAAAAAAGTTTACGTGACAATACTGTCTAAATGAAAAATTGCAACCCACAGATTTGTTCAGTTTCTAGAAACACACTGTAATAGCACTGGCAAGAAACAGGGAAGAAAAAAGTTGAATAAGACAATATCTAGATATAGGCTCTGCCATCAAGTATTTTTAATCTAGTTGGGGAAAGAGGGCACAGATATGTAAAATAGAACAGGCAGATAATTCTGATGACATTCTCATGTTTGCATGTCTTAATCTCCAACTTGCCAGTGAACTTGTTCAAAACAGCAAACATTTATTGTGCACCTATTATGTGCCAGGCATTGAGATAAGCACAAGAGACAAAATCAAGTCTGATAAAGTCCTCGCTTTTGTCTACAGGTGGAGACAACACTTAAAGGTATTATTCTAATATACATTTGAAATGTGCTATAAGAAAGAGCTATTGGAACGTAAAGGAAAGACTAAGGATGGACGGAATCTTAAGACATAAGTAATCATTAGCCAGGCAAAGAAGATTGTTCTAGGCATAATTAAAAGCATGAGCTACAGGTTCTGAGGAGAGGAACTTTACAGGATTTGAAAGAGAATCAAGTCCTTTTTTCTTTCACCTGAGTTTTAAACAGTAGCTCTTAAAGTGGAGAATAGAATGGACACAAGACTTTTTGTAAAATATTTGTGTTTCCATGCAATTTACTCTTCCCTTCATTTCTGGCACCATAAGCAAAGTATAAGGAAGTGTATGAGGGGATGAAGGCAGACACGATTGTGTTTTTTTTTCTCTCTTCAGTGTCTAGCTCATTGCTATGAATGACCTGGGATGAAGGATGGATGGATGGATGGATGGATGGATGGATGGATGGATGGATGGATGGATGGATGGGTGGATGGATGAATAGATGGATAGGTGGATGGGTAAATGGATGGGTAAGTAGATGGATAGGTAGATGGATGGATAGACAGATGAACGGACAAAAAGATAGAAGACAGAAGATAGAAGCTTTGCACAAACACACACACCTCTGTATTTATATGGAAACCTTGATTTGAATTGAACCACTAATTAACAAGCACAAAGTAAATTGTTATTTACTTCAGTGTATGGAGGTAGGATGGAAATCACCCAATTTTCTAGGTCCTCCCATTCAATTTCGATGCTTGATGACACTGAGAATTAGGAGGCACCAGGTCTACAGGCCCAGATATTATGTCAGTGTACCAAGGGAAAGGGAATGCGCCTCCCTCATTAGCTTAAATATGTTCTGAGTCTCCCTACGGGAGCCTAAACTTGTTCTAAGTATTGACTGCTCTCGGCGCCAAGTATTTCTGACTGTTAAGCTTATTACTTTCAAATGTCATCCAGTGTCTTGGTACCTGAGAGAGATTGGGAATGCCCACCAAAGTGCTCATGTTTCACTCTCATCTAACTTAATTGAGCTATTTTCAATGACTTCTCCACATTCCTAACCCCATGGGAGCAAAATAATTCCTTTTTCACACAAAGGCGGTTTTGCTCAACATAGTAATTATTGACAATGATGTATATAACTACAAGATCTTTTATTTCCATGGGGTAAAAATATTCTCTCACTTCCCACAGTTTGCCTTCTTCATCACTAATATATGTTCTGTGCTGGATCTTCATTTTCCTTTCTCCTCAAATGATATTCTCTGGTGGACAAAACTTAATTAGTTTAGCGAAAGCAGTCTTTGAATTTTCAAACTCTGAAATTTTGATTTTTATTCACCCTCAACCTGGTTTTGCTTTCAAATTGCTGCTGAAAGGGGCCCTTCATAAATTGTCATTTGAATTTTGGATTTCTAGAGGGCATGAAAGTTTTAAAAGTAATGACAAGAACTTGGTGTACATGAAATTAATATTAAAATAAGAACATTTATTATGTCAATCATGGGTAACTTGTGATCTTCAGCTAGAATCTTCCACTCTTAAAGGGTCCTCAAAAGGAGGAACAATGTCAGGAGAAGCCCTCTGAGAGCCAGCAGGAGTCCACACAATCAGGAAAGTCTTTTTCTGTAGCTGAGTAGCAATCATGGCCCAGTCAGGAGACAGATATTATACCAGTTGTTTTATTTGTTTGCTTGTTTGTTTTTTATTATGGTGACATTGGTTAACGAAATCCAATAAATTTCAGTTGTACAATTCAACAGTAAGGCATATATGTATTGCAGTGTGTGTTTACTGCCCATAGTTAGATTT
Source organism: Rousettus aegyptiacus (assembly GCF_014176215.1). Classification (NCBI taxonomy): domain Eukaryota; kingdom Metazoa; phylum Chordata; class Mammalia; order Chiroptera; family Pteropodidae; genus Rousettus; species Rousettus aegyptiacus. Next base: position 3,860,560 of record NW_023416312.1, on the reverse strand, counting down.
CTTTCTGTCACCACATATTTGACCCCTTTTACCTCATCTACCTTCCCCTCCCCTCTCCTCCCTCCTCCCCCACCCACTGGTAACCACTAGTCAATTGTCCACGTCCATGAGTCTTTTGTTTGTCCTGTGTCTTGCTTTTAGGTTTATATCCCACATATAAGTGATATCATATGGTTTTCAACTTTTTCTGTCTGGCTTATTTCACTTAGCATGATTATCTCAAGGTCCATCCTTGTTGTTATAAATGCAGTATTTCATCTCTTCTTATGACTGAGTAATATTTCATCGTATGTACATAACACAGTCTCTTTAGCCAATCATCTATCGTAGGACACTTCAGTTGCTTTCATGTCCTGGCCACTGTGAATAATGCTGCTATGAACATCGGTGTACAAATATCTTTTCGGATATGGGTTTTCAAGTCTTTGGGGGTAAATGGCCAGTAGAGGGATTGCTGGATCATATACACCAGTTGTTTTAATAGAGAGAATTTAATATAAAGAATCGTTAACCAGGTGACTGAGCAACTGCGGTCAGCAGCTACTCCTGCTGGGGAAACAAAGGGATGAAGTTAAGATTGCGAAATTTTAGAAGCTTGGTGGAGGAGGGGCCCATGTAGTTAAAAATTGGCGTCCTGAGGTAGTCACGCTGCTTGGCAGATGCTGGTGTCTCAGGGTGGTCGTAGGGTACAATGAGACTGGTTCTGCATTTGTGGAAAAAAGTAAGAATGAAATTTACCTGCTGCTACAGAAAGGAATTACCATTTCCAGGGTAAAGAAGAGAGAATGGAGTAATGATGACTGAAACAAGAATCCAACAGGAAGCCCGTAGAAAGCAAACAGGAAAAAGGAGAAACCAAGTCCCTCTTCCTTGTCTGGCCTCATAGTCTATTGCTGACACCCCCTAGTGACAGCGTACCAGGTGTTGGCTGGCAATGTAAAAATGTGCTTTGCAGCGTCCCAGCCCCAGAATCACAGAGCCAGTACAGATGTTCTTTGACTTTTGATGGGGTTATGTCTCAGTAAATGTCGTAAATTAGAAATATTAGAAATCAAAATGCATTTAATACAGGTAATCTACCGAAAAGCATAGAATTTTGCAGACGAGATAGGATGCGAAAACTCAAAACACCATATCCAAAACACACTGGCAACACTGTACACTGTAGACCAGTAGTCGACCCTCCTGATCACGTGGCTGACTGGGAGCAGCGGCTGCCGCTGCCCAGCATCATGGAGAGAGCATCGTACCGCTTATTGCTAGCCTGGGAAAAGGGTCAAAATTCAAAATTCGAACTGCAGTTTCTACTGAATACGGATTGTTTTCACAGCATCATAAAGTTGAGAAATCCTAAGTCAAACTTAGGGACTGTCTGTATAGAAAGGCAGGTTTGGAGCTGGATAACAATAGTTTAATAACTGGCACGTAAGCTTGCAGAAGTTACCGCATCTACAGAAATGAGTTGGGTATGAAATGAAAGCCCTGCCTGCAGACTGTTCTGATGGCCGTCCTGATCGACTCCACATCATCCCGTGGCCCCTAATGATTTGTCTGGGCCAAAATTCATACCCGTTGGTAATGATTGATATAGGAATGAGTTTCTCATATTTTCTGTGTAACCTAAGAGTTTTATAAGCCCTTCAGCAAATTAATTAAATTGGTCCAGTGCCAGTATTTTAAATCATCTGTAGCCACTGGCATTAGGGCTTAGATCCAGCGAGCTGGCATGTAACAAATCTGAGCTGCTGTTGTCTGCTTCGAATCAAAGACCCAGAAGAATTTTTGAAGACTTTAATAAAGTTGAAATAATAAAAATCTAAACTGAATGCTGAAAAAACAGTAAGCTTTAACTTGCTCAATCAACATTTTCTGGGATTCCTAGCCAGTGTATATACACAATAAAAATAAATCAGATATACGAATATATTTTACTTTTTAATATGCTGGCTGATAAGCTGGTCTAATTACCTCCAGATTGGAATATTCTTAAATCAAAATGGAAACAACCATTTTCTGATCACCATTTTGTCCTTGTTTATGTCTGTCGATAGTGGCAAGGATGAAACTTCTCTCTTGCAGTTATAATTTATATTTATAACACTTTTATAGACTAAGACTTGTTTTAAGTTTTTAGTAAATTGAAAGTGGTTTGATATTCCAATAGTAGAAGTGAGTAATATACTGCTATAATTGTCGTAGGATAAAGAGAAATATACAGAAGAGGGTTTAAGGCAAAAATGAATTTTTTTTGCCCAATAATTTCACAGTGTGTATCCATGCAAATGTCTTGCAGTAGGGCTATTAAGGAATAATAGGGAGAGACTTGAGTTTTTGCATAGCTCTCTCTAGCACAAGAAGAACAAACGCAAAAGAAACTATATTCTAGAGGTAAGCAACTTTGTCGTCCTATGACCAGATGGGGTTTGAATATCTCATTTTTTTTTAATACTAACCAACAGGTTTATTTTCAGTAACTATAACAGTAAATATGCAACGAAGAAGCCTTTTTTAAGAACTGTATTTTGGAAAGGCACACTGTCCTGCTGACACTTTGCTTTTAAACTGATTTCCAGAACTGTCAGAGAATAAATTTCTGTCGTCTTAAGTCACCAAGTTTGGAGCAATTTGTTAATGGCAGCCCTAGGAACCTAATACATGGTCCATTTACAGAAAAATGTTTGCCGGCCCCTGGTTTAGATATTTTTTTTCGGTAGAGTAGTGTTTTAGTAAATTAATCACAATTTGCCAATTGATATTAAAGCCTTTTTATGGTTGGCCATTATCATCTTACCCACTCCCACCAGTATACACACATGCGCAATAGTCACGTTCACACACATCTACACACACATAAATACCACGGACATTCCATGTGGGGAGAGAAAAACAGTTAGTAGCCTCCATTCATTCCTTTCCCTTGCCTCCAGCCTAAATAGTTTGTATTGTCAAGTTTGATCCCCACACTCATCATCCCAAAGCCAAACCCAGGAGCTTTGAAGAGGGGCCGGGGAACCGGCAGCTAGCTAGAAGACCTCCAGTGCATTTTTTTAAAAAAAGAGTATATGCAATCTAGTATAAATATCATAATATTACATGATTTTTGTATGTGTATCCAGTCTAGGAAAAGTCTATTTTGCAAAAAAGAAAAGAAAAGGTAAAGTATGTTAAAACAAATCACCCAGCAACAGCTAAAGCAATGGCTGAAAAACCCCTGACTGGTTATTTTGCATGGGTAATTTTCTTTTAATGACTGCTTAGCAGGTAAAGGAAGAACAGAGAGACTGGTACTCCTAGAAGAGTATTCTCAAGGATTCCCTTAATAGCTGACTATTATAAACAAAGCTGTAGGCAGCTTTAGCCAACATGAAATTATAATGTTATTAGATAAAAATAGTTTCCATAGTTACCTTTCTCCCCCTGGGAAAAATTCAACTGCCTATAACTACCCCTTACAGGGGTTTTGTAAGAAAGCACATAGGCAGACTTTTATGTGCTAACTTCAGAATGCTAAAGCATTAGGGTTGTTAAAATACATCGTCAGTGAAGTTGCTATCCCTATATCCATCATTTTCTTAAAAGAACAAAAATGCCTCTCTAAAGGTCTGTGAGAAGTCCTGATGAATGTGAGGAAATCATCGGTTAAGCCCTCCAATATAGAAATAGATGCTGATAAGTATCAACAGAGAGGGACAGCTGATCCCGGTCACCTCTGTTGTAGTGGGCGCTGAGTCAGCCAGAAGGATGTTTCTCATAGGGATGGAGTATTCTCAAGCTACCAAAGAGCTTGGCCAATAATACCATTACAAAAAATTCCCCAGACCAATTGTAAGATGGTCATTTTCCTCTAAAATATATGTTTCATAGGGAAGCAGGAAGAAGCATATTCAAAATGGCCAAGAAGTTTGGAAATTTTGGAGCTGAGTCCCTAGAGTAGTAGCTGGGAGACACTTCTGAGTCAAGATAAACTAAGTACACTTTACTAGTCTTCCTCTATAGATGTGAAACAAGAAAGGCTCTATGGCAACCTAAGATACTGTCTTTCTAGAAGTCAGTGCTGTTTTAGCTCAGCACTACATGAAATTTTGATTCATGACAAGGTAGGAAGCTTATACCAGATGTAAATCTATGTACTGCTCGCTTTATTGAAAAAGTTTTGATCCTCCCCCCTGCCAAAAAAAAAATTAGGTGATTTAAACGATGTTCTTCCTGATGTAGTTGATTTATATTCTGGCCCATCTCCTTATCTCATCATAAATCGACAGCAGTTTGCTAATAGGCAAACAACACAGACTTTGGAGTAACATGATCTGGGTTCAAATGTTCACTATATCACTTACTATGTGACCTTGCATACATTTCGTAACCACGTTAGACCTCAGTTTTCTCACGTGTAAAATAGGAATGATAATGGTATCTACCACATGGGGGCCTGTGAGGAATATGAATACAGACATGCAAAGTGCTTGTTATTGGCACAAAGTAGTTCTGTTTGTACATACAGTGCAGAATCTATGAAATATGATGGGTTCCAGTGTGCTTTAGCAGCTCAATGTTAGCTTTTTACTATGCAGCACAGGTGCTGCAAGCAAGGGCTGAGAAGACCATTTCTAAAATTGCTAGGCATTCATATTACCTTACTGCAGATTAAATTCCGCGTTCTGTATAGGGCATTCAGCATTGCTTTGCCATCCCATTTGAGAAAATGTCATCAAATTAGCATATGCCTTCTTCTTTTCTCTATGCATTAAGACTATTTATTTATTTATATGTCTTTCTTCCCCCAATGGACTATGAATTCCTCAAGGTCAAAGTCTTGGATTAGTTTTCTTAGTATTTCTTGTCTGCCTGGCACATGGTAAATGGTCAGCATATTTCTATTGATCACATGGAATGGCAGATTCCTGACACTATAAATATAAGAGAGTACAAGCCTTCATCTACTATAATTGGGCTGACCTTTCCAAATGAATAAGTAATTTCTCCACGCTGTTTGGCCTTCTGTGAATTACAATTGTTTGTATTTGACAATTAATTAGGATATGCTAATATTAAAATGTAAACACCATTAGGTGTAAGTCAAAGAAAAGATAGATGGATAGTCAACAGTGGTACATGATGTTTTAATTTTCACAAGGTCACTCAAGATTTAGAATGTCCTTCTACTTCTTTTTCTCTGACAAGCAAAGTTTTGATATGTATTTCTGCATTATTCGAAGACAGATGAAGGTTGGTAAAGAGTTAAGATTCTGGACTAAAATTTATTTCTTAGTGAAAGGTAATGTATCTCACTCAATTTATGCACCTCCCTGCTTTCTCTTGACCTTTCTGCCTCCTGTCTTTGGCTAAATGTTTAACAGAGATGTCTGAAGTCATCATATTGGTCTCGTCTCCCAATATCTGCTCAGACTCACTAGCAGAGAAGCAAGGACATGTTGAGCCAGTTCAGAGCCCAACTAGATGGAACTAACAGAAGCTCTGACTCTTCCTACCCCTTCAGAACTCAGCCGGAGGGCTATATACCTTGGGCATAGTGCCTGGGGAAGGGGAAGTTAGTGTTCGGTGGGACAGGTTTTATGGGGAAGCCAATACATTCGATCTCTTTTGGTTCAAATACAGTTCCTCATTGTCAACAAAGTTTTAACAATGTAAAAAAAAAATCATGTTATCTGTCCTTTATATTCAAAGGGATATTTCTATGTATCTTTGGGTCAAAGTTTTCACCTTAAACTTTTTTGCAATGAAGAGAAGAGTGTTGGAGTTGGTTAATATAGCTGTAATTCAGAAATAGTAATCATAAACTATACATTTCAGCTTAAGTTCTCTGGAAAATAGGTCTATGAGTCATTTGCTATAGACTGTATAGAATCTATATGGGATACAGTTCCAGGGCAGCAAGAGTGAAGGGGAAAAGTAAGTGAAGCAAGAGATGAGAAAAGGCAAAAAGGGTGTAGTGTCACCAGGGGTGTGCTGCAGTTGGCAAGGAACCAACCGTGTGCATCTCTTTTCAAATCCACGTACAGTGACATCTCCACTGCTCTGCCCAGATACAGGGCCTCATTGCCTCACATGCATCCCCTGCAGCAGCGTTTTAGTTTGTCTCTCTGCCTCCTGCCTTTCCTCACTCCAGCCTAGCCTTCGCACCATTGCCCAAGCATGATTCTTGCAGCTGAATTCTAATCACACCCTCTTCATGCTCAGAAGCCCTTGGCAGTTCCTCACTACCTACCTGCAAATTAATATCTAGGCTCCCCATCCATCTCACTACTGAAGACAGCAGGATCCAAATCCTTCAAGGTCTCAGATACCAACTCCATCTGACGCCCTTCTTAGATCTGAACATGTGAACTTTTCTTTCCGTAAATCATTGCTTCCTTTATTCAATCTCACTAGGATGTCTTCGTGTCCTTTCTTCCTTGCTTTTTTGACTACTGAAATCCAGCCTTCCTTCCCTTTAAAGACAGTCCCAGAGCTACTGGCCATATCCATGCAGCTCTGCATTTCTCTCTGGCTTACATTATTTTATCCATTTTTTCCTCCGTGTTTGCAAAGCAAAGCACTTTGTTTGCATACTGTGACCTATTTGAGTTTCGAATGTAATGATTTACATTTTTAGTGGTGTGCAGACATTTGCATCTCCCCTGCAATCTGTAAATTCCTTGAAAGCAGGGATGTATTTCATGATCCATGAGTCATCTTGGATTGGCACAGTCCCTGACATGTGCTAAGTAATTGGATTAAATTCTGACACATACCTTCTAACCGGCCTGACTTGATGTAGATGTTTCCTGTGTTATGCATTAAGAATAAAAACAATAACAAAACCCACCTCACTAAGGGTATCCCAAGATTTGTGAAAGTTTCCCAGCTCCGTAGTAAGAGCAAAGCAAATGCTGATTCCTTATAAATTTCGTTTAAGTACAAAATGGAAGGTATCCAACTGTCCATGATTAATTCCTTTTATAAAAGAGGATACTTTCTACTTTAATAAAAAAGAAAAAAAACTTTAGTGTTAATTAAATAAATTGTTCACTTATCCAGAACCATCACATGTCCAAAACTTTGTGCGATCCGAAGTCATTTATTTTTGGGAGGCCCTAGTGAGTAGTTTTTGTAACCTTGAGGGAGAAAATTCTGATTTCAATCTATCTCTTCAAAATCCTTTAGCATTAAACTGTAAAAATTCCTCATTGAAGTCAGTCTCAGAGCACTGCCCACTTTCAACTTGGAGCTTAGATCATCTTTCAGAAAAGGAAGCCAGAGGTTGTGTTGACATCAAGAAAATATTCTTTGTGAAATTCCTGCATTAGCTGGGCTCTTCTAGGAAATAAGTGACTTATGCTCAGATTTCTGAGGAAAGTGTCTGTCTTTGCAGGGAAATGCACATTTATGTCATGTCATAAAGTCCCTTAACAATAAGTGACTGGGGATGCCTTCACATGATTTTTTTTTTAGATTCTGCAGAAGAAAGATACAATCAATAATGTCATAGGTCTAATAAAGAAGACAAAGGTGGTAAATGAAGGCAGCCTCGTGTATCAAATAGTAAGAGTCAGTTTATAAGATTTAATTTGATATACTGATGAAGTTTTACACTTAGAGATTCATCACTTTGGGCAAAATAAGGTACTATATTTTTCCACTTTGATATTCTAGTATTGAATATAAAGCAATTTTGGTGGGATGTTTTCCTCACTGATTTCAAGAATAATCATGTGGAAATTTTTGGAAAATCAAGAAAAACATAAATAGAAAATGACTTGTAATTCCATCTCTCAAAAAAATTCTATTAACATTTTGGAGCATATCATTTCAGTCTTTTTATCCTCTATGTAAATATCTACTTTTAAAAAGAACAATAATATTATACCTGCCAGTTTATTACCTGTTTTTTTTTTCCACTTAAAGTAGGGGTCCTCAGTCTTGCCTGTACATGAGAATCCCCAGGGAGTTTTAAAAACATGGAGGATGGAGGTGTATTGTGGATGCATCATGAAGAGTCTTGGTTGGACCAGGCATTCTCAACCTTGGGTGAACGTTAGCATCCTTTGGGAGGTTTTACGAATCTCCAAGCCCAGGCCACAACCAGACCAACTGTATCAGAATCTCTGCAGTTGGCATCCCAGCATTTTTAATATTCCCAGGTGATTCCAATGGGTGGCGGAAAGTTGAGAACCTGGCTCCCGATGTGAGCTAAACATCGGGCTGTCTTAAGAGTCTCTCAGGTGATTTCAATTTATAATTCCCAGGATTGAAGAACCTATAACCAGGACTTAAAATTTACTCAGTGCCATCTGACCGTACCTAGGTGGGTGTTGTATCTCGGTTCTTTCCGCTTAGTTTGGTCCATCATTAGGTCCATTGCCCTAAGGTACCAGATGATTTTAAGGAGTGAGTATAGCGAATGCACAAGAAAGACACTAAATTGTTGTTACTGGTTCTTGGTTAAGAGCAGTGATTCTCCATCCTGGATGCATATTACACTGCCTGGGCCTATAATACTCCTGCTGCCCAGGCTACACTCCAGACCACTTAAATCAGAAATGCAGGAGGGGAACTTAGGTGTAAGTGATTTCTTCACTCCCAAATGAGTCTAATCATATTTACAGCCACGATGGAGAATCACTAATTTAGAGTAGGGCTTCTCAAAGGGGGTCCCTGGACTAGCAGCATCATCACCACCTGGAATGTGTAACAAATGCCAATTCTCAGGTCCCACCCCAGATGTACTGGCTCAGAAACTCTGGGATTGGGCTTGGCGATCTGTGTTTTACCAAGTCCTCTAATGGATGCCGATGCTCAAGTTTGAGGATTGCTGTTTTAGAGATTTCTAATCACACATTATTTGTTTGTTTGTTTGTTTGTTTTCTATTCTCTCTGGTTCTCAGGTACAAAGGTTTGGGTTTATCACATTCCTCAGTTTGTGTCTTATGGTCCTCTGTGGTGTGTTTTCTTATTATCTTACTTATTTTATCACTTTTAACCCCATTCGATTTTGTCAACAAGCCTGTGATAGAGGTTCATTAGCAATCTGTTTTTATGGATGCAAAGAACTGAGGCTCAGGAAGGATCATTTTTAAAGTGAGGTCTCCTTGCTCCTGAGCCTTGGGCCTATCATTCCATGGTTTGCCTTCAAAAATGACCAATAAAAATGCAAGTGCCCTGAGTAAGAGTAAGCCCTTCAACTGTTAATGGCCAACATTTCTGGGACTCAGCTGGCATCACCTGTGATGAAGCTTGAAGGCTGGGAGACATCAGAGGCAGGACTATGCGTTTTTGTTGAAGGCCAGTCACCAGTGGAGGGACCCTGCGATGTGCAAGGAGAGGCACTACAGGATCAGGAATGACAAGGGCACCAAAGGAATGTGGGGTGGAGATGGTTTGGGCTCAGACCCAACTCCACCTCGGTTGGAGGCAGCTTCTGTTCCTGGCAGCCTCAGGGCCTTGGGCTCCCATTGCAGGCAAAATAGTATTCTCTGTTCTCCAAAGGAGGTCTTTTGGAAACAGGCCTGCAGAGGATTCTGGCATGTTCTGAGAGAATGGTCACTGCTAGGCAGTGGTGTTAGGAACCCAGTGTAAGTGCTGCTTTACCCACAGTGATACATGGAAATGTACACAGAAATGTTTAAGCAATGCTGTTGGGTGAGGAGGGTGATTCCTCTTGTTAAAGGAGTCTTGGGAGTGTGCTATTAAATTTTTAGCTCTGCCTTTGCATTAAACTTATTGGAATTATAGTATTTTTGAAATGTTTACTTATCAGCACTACATCTATGGCATGGCATTTTGGTAAAGAACAGTACTTCTCAAGTTGGAGTTTTTAGATGTCTGGGATTTTAATATCGGGCTCTTGGAGGAGTTAAGCTCTTGATAATAACATTAAATCTTGGCCTTATTTTTGGTGATGTCTTAAAATTTATTTAGGCATAATATGGGTTATTAGAATGATCAACTTTAAGAAATGTGTTGAGCTCCTAGTTCTTTTAGTTTAGTTATTTTATTTTGGTTGTTGTCAAAATCCAGCGAGACATGTTTATTGTTACCCCCATTTTGAAATAAATAAGGTTTACACAGAGAGGTGAACTAACCTGCTTTGAGTTCATAAAAGGAAGAGGTGTCTACGGCCATGCCACCCCGAATGTGTCTGATCTTCTCTGATCTCAGAAGCTAAGCAGGGTCAGGCCTGGTTAGTACTTAGATGGGAGACCGCCTTGAAATACTGGCTGCTTGTAGACATAAAAAAAAGGAGGAGGCATCATTAGTAACTTAATCTCAATAGTGTTTTAGTGCCAACTTCAGTTGCCCCAGACTTATAGGTCAAAACAGAGACTTAATAAAGTAAATCAGTTATACTCGAATAAAGGTTGATGACATCCCATTGTGCAGTGATGTGCAGTGGAGAATTTAGTGAATCCTAAGAGAAAAAATTTATCCCTAAATTGAGAATTAAGCAAACTGAGTTTTCAATATCTTTGCTGGAGAAATCTGCTAATAGCTGCTTATACAAAAGAAAGTCCTTTGTCTACATTGGTTGACTTTTGCTTGGTACCATTTATTTCCATTATGCTAATTGCCTCTTTGTTTGGGTATACAACTTTGTTGGTATGTCATATAATAGCTAAAGATATTGGTTTATAGTTTACATCTCATACTTATTACTTGATATTATCAATTATGGAAAGATTATCCTGAAGACTCTATGCCCTCAATATTACCTCCATGTCATTTGGTAAAGAAATGGCCAGATTTGGGCTATGGTAAAATGAGCACTCTGTGAAAGAAACCATCATCATCACTCAGTAATAGAACTGTGTACTTTACATGTAAGTCATTGCCTTGAGAATGCAATTTGAGGGATACTAGAAAAGATTTTACTATCTGGCTCCAAAGACATTTCATCTCTGACTCCTGAAACAGTTATGATATTCTGATGGCAAGTGATTAAAAAAACAAAAACAAAAAAAAAACTCTAAAACTGGCTTAGAACCAAAAAGGGTCTGAACTGACTCATGTACATGAAAAGTACAAGTATCAATTTGGCTTCAAGATCAGCTAACTGGTAAACCCAGGAGCTTCATTCTTGGTTGTTCCTTTTGTATCTCTTTGATCTGTTATCCATCTTGACTCATGCTCAGGCTCCAAAATAGGGGCCAAGATGTAGGTTTCAGACCTATATCCTCCTGATTTAAGATCAGCAGGAAAGAGAGAGAATGTCTCTTTTAAAAGCCTTAACAGAAGACTTAGTGCTCATTCTCACTGGCTCAAGTTGGTCATGAACCAACTTGGGCAGATTCATGGAAGAACAATGAAAATTAATATTTGCTGATTACTTAGTATGTGGCAGGCATGGTTCCGAGCACTTATCCCATGTGATAGGCATTATTATTTTGTCTATTTTACTGAAGAAGAAAATGAGGCATAGAAAGACTATATCCCAGAGCTAATAAGTGGTAGAATGGAAAGTCAAACCCGAGTGGTTTCGCTCCAGCCCCCAAAATAAACCACATACTCTGTTCCCAGCATGGCTTAGACCTGTGTCCCCTGTTGACCTCTGGAGCTGGGGTGGAGCCACCTTCACATAAATGACAACAAACTTGGAGGGGTAGAAGTGTCCTCACCACAAAAATGTTGGGAGTTGTTACCAAAAGAATTGGGAATGAATGCCTGCCAACCGTAATCAGTAAATTTCTGCTTTAGCAAGTCATGATAATTTGTTAATATGATAGTTCTCATTTTCCCCTCACCAACATACCTTAAAGCTGCTATATGTTACCATCAGTAAGAATGATAGTCATTCATCTTTAGAGATACCCCTAAAAAAAGTACTCTGTCTTAAAAGGTAATTTTCAATAGCCAAGCTATGGAAGCAACCTAAATGCCTATCAACAGACAATTGGATGATGCATATATACATATATACAATGGAATATTGCTCAGCCATTTAAAAAAAAATGAAATCCTACCATTTGCAATGACATGGATAGACTTAGAGGGTATTATGCTGAGTGAAATAAGTCAGAGAGAGAAAGATAAGTACCATATAATTTCACTTACATGTGAAATCTAAAGAACAACAAAAAAAAACAAACTAATGAAAAACAGACTCATAAATATAGAGGACAATCTGGTGACAGCCAGAGAGGAGGGTGGTTGGGAGGCTGGAAGAAAGGGGTGAAGGGTTAAAGAAGTACAAATTAGCAGTTGATAGATAGATGGTCACAGGATGGGGAGCACGGCATAGGGAATGCAGTTAGCATTAATGTAATGGCTGGGTGGAGAGCCAGAGGAGAGAAAGAGCAATTAGGGGGGTCATTTTATAAACTATATAAATGTCTAACCAAATGTACTATATATTTGAAATTAATAATAAAATAACATTTTAAAAAATAATTTTCAAAAAAGGTAAAAGCATGACTCTCATAAAAATATGATAATAAACGTGCTAGAGATTTTATTTAACTTCTGAAGAAACTGCAGATATTAAAACCAGTTCAAAGCAACAGTCAAACAAGCACAAATTTATATGCAACAAAAAATGTTTAATTGAATGTGCAAATGGACACGAAACTGGTTTTTCCACAAGGGACAGAGAAGTCAGCTTCAACCAGATAGGATAGAATTTGCATGTCTATAAGAGTTATTTTACATTGGTATCACTTAACTACATTGTATAGAATTGTAAAATAGCTCAGATAATCAAAGGCTAGAATCTGAAACTGAGTAGGTTGAACTCTAGAAAATGTATATTTGATCACTGAAACAGTATTTTTCTATAATTTTTTAAAATTGCATTTTATTGTAATAAGAACACTTAGCATTAGATCTACCCTCTTAACAAACTTTTAAGAGTATAATACAGTATCATTAACGATAGGATGATGTTGTATAGCAGACCTCTAGAATGTATTCATCTTGGATAACTGAAATTTTAGACGTTTTAAATAGCAATTTGCTATTTCTTTACTTTTCCATCCACTGACAACCACCATTCTACTCTCTGCTTCTTTGAGTTCGGCTATTTTATATACCTCATATAAGTGGAATCATGCAGTATTTGTCCTTCTGTGACTGGTTTACTTCACTCGGCATAATGTCCTTCAGTCTCATCCATGTTTACATATTGCAAAATTCCCTTCTTTTTAAAGGTTGAATAATATCCCATTGTATGAAATATATATTTTAAAAACCATATTTTTAAATCTGTTCATCTGTTGATGGATAGTTAGGTTGTTTCTACATCTTTGCTGTTGCGAACAGTGCTACAATTTACATGAGAGTGTTAATATCTTTTTAAGATTCTGATTTCAGTTCTTTTGGATATATACTCAAGAAGTGGGATTTCTGGATCATATGGTAGTTCTGTTTTTAATTTTTCGAGGATCCTCCATACTGTGTTCCATAATGGTTACACAATTTTTCATTTCCACCAACAGTATACAAGTGTTCGAATTTCTCCACATCCTTACCAATACTCGTTATCTTTTTGGTTATCCTAACAGATGTGAGATGATATTCCATTGTAGTTTTGAATTGCGTAAGACAGAGATCAGAAAAAGTAGCAAATGAAGAGGTTCCATTGTCCTCTCCCCATGACTGTGTGACAATATAAATGAAAGTTTTTATTAGGGCTTGATTATATACTACCCATGCGGCTGACCTTATTTGTGAGTCCTTCCAGAGTTAGAACTGATATCTCATGGTCCAAAGCTCTCTTTATAAATCATATCATTAGGCTATCTGCTGGCCAGTGTCCCTAGGCAAACAAAGATGTTCCAATCAGGCATGACATTCCAAGAGCCTAGAGATCACCTGTCAGTAGCCAAGAGCAAAGGCCAGGCTTCTTTTTGGGCATGGTTAATTCTTCGCTACACAGGGAGGCATCACTAAATTCTTTAAACTACTTTAACTTTCAGGTCTGTAAATTACAAGTATGAATAATAATATGAAACGCTCTTACATATTGAGTGCTTACCAAGTGTGATGGCTAGCGTTAAGACTTTTATGTAGACTATATTATTCAGTCATGGGTTATATCATTCAATCCTGTGAGGTGGACACCGATTTATGCATGAGACAATAATACATGGTTTGGGTGATTTGGCAGGGATTCATAAGCATCAAAAAGGGTTAAAATTCAAGCCTTTGTTGGACAGACTCCAAACCCTTTCTTTTAACCACAAGACTTCCTCCCTTTTAACTAGCATGCTTTGAATGATATAATTCAGGCCAAAGTGTTGGCATAAAAATAGATTTATAAAAGCTAAATAATTATACTGGCAAAATGGCTTCTTATATCCTGTCAACACTTAGATAGAAAGAAGATGGTTGATCACTAACTACTTTTGCCTGGGACAAAACAGAAAACCATTAGGCATTGAAATATCAACCTTTTGAGAATAGGTGAGGAAAGTATGAAGGTAAAGGAATTTTTTTTTCCCTAAGCTGTTTGCAGAGTCTCATCATTACAAAGAAGTTGAAATCTAATCTGTCTTGTGTGGTAGAAATAGTGGGCATTTGTCTATCTCCATTCGGGAAATTTCAATATTATAATTTTCACCTGCCAAACCCTTATGGGAAGATTATGAGAATTAATAATATAATTTGAAAGAGCTTATAGCTATTGCTCATAAAGGTAAGGAATAAGAACAAAGTGTTCTCAAAGAAACTAGTAAATATGCATGTTGCTCAAAGGTGAGTTTTCTCCACTAATTCATAGGCTGGTAGAATTATTCTGCTGTAGTGTCCCTGTGAATGTCATCTGAATAATACATGATTTTCATACTTTTGTTGTCTGCACAGTTGTGGATCTGAGAGTTTTAAAAAAAAATGAGATGTTTTCCATTTCTAGAAAAGAAATAGAGTGAAGAGGCAGGCTAAAAAATTATGCGACCACAAGAATAGATCAGAAATGAGGAAAGCTTATATTTTATTTAAGTGCTAATTATGGAGATGACAGAAATGCTGTTAGAACTGAAAATCAACTCCTTGTACCAGAACATTCTCTCTTTTTCAGCAAGAACAAGTCTAACTTGATCTACAATGTCTTTGGAATATTCAATACCCATAGCCTAAGTGATAGCCCCTTCTTGGAATGGCCAGCACCATCCCTAATGGACATGACTCTGTTTTATTCTATACAATAATGTAAGCCCGTATTTTGCTGTGATTTGAAACTGGTATTTAGATGCTGTCTGTTCAGGTATTGATTATTTGTCCATAAATAGCCTTCTTGTTTTGAGTTCTGTTTTGAGGGGAACTCAAGCTAAGAGGAGCATTGGCATTCAAAGAAAGGTCAGCAAAAGAAACAGTGGCCAGGCCTGATACAGTTTGCGTAAACCCATGGGTCCCATAAAGTAGTCTTGAAAGTTGACACATTGTGTTGGGGGTTGTGGGCAAAAAGAAAGTGACTCTTGACGGCATGACATGGGAAATTTAACAGGGAAAATGGCACATCGGCAGGGACTAAAGTTGAGTTGAATTCCCAGCGTTGGGTACATTCCCTCTATAGCTATAGAAATTTATTGCAAATATATCGGTCATTGCTTCTTTCTCTCTGTCTGCTCTCTGCTCCCATACTTCTGTTGGAAATAAGTTAGATGCTTCTAGAAGCCTTTTATGGTGAAGACCTCAGAATTTCAGAAGACCATAGCAGCTTTGAAATCGCTTGGGAAAGAATTGCTCTCTATTCTGAATTAAAAGGATCATTCCGTGATAATGTTTTCATCACTCTTAATTTTTTGGACATGAAAAATTGTGAGCCATATCTTTCACAAGCTAGCTCTTTGGGATTTTACATTCATGTGTAAGCATTCTGCTTTGGGGTCCATATTCAACTTCTCAAATTTTTATGCAGAGCCAAATTATCTGTGCAAACATATAACATATTTATAATTTTTGCTCATCTAATTATGGTTTCAGTCAGCCCTGAATAGGAACATTTGTTTTCTTACCTACACAGATAGTTTACCAAACATAGAAAAAAAATTATTTCAACATTGTTGATTGCATTTATATCTTTTCAGGAAAAACTGTAGTAGAATGATCTGATTTCATTTAAATTGGATGCTTTCTTTTGCTAATTTTATATAGGGAGACAAATACACCTTGCTGTTTTAATAACATTTTTCAAAAATATTTCCTCCAAATTATCCCATCTCCTAGCTCCACAACCAGCTCTTCCTATACAGAGGTTGGCTTACTGAGTCCAGAGAATAAACAAACACAACAAGGACCCTAAAGAAGGCAAAATTGGAATTTATAATTCCCCTCTCCCTCTCAATAACACTTTTCCCATGCAGAGTCACAGCCTTGTCCTTGGCACTTAGTGCATCACTGAAATCATACTATCCCGGTGAGAAGGGATGTTCAATGAAGTTGGCCCAAGAATGATTTTCAGATAGGGAGAAAGAATACATGCTGGGGAACATGCATTTCATTCCCAAATGCATCAATCAAAGTAACTCTAGCTGTCTGAAGCCTCCTTATACTTAGTAAAAATCAATAACCCAATGATTCCACATCATATTTCCTCCTGAGCAAGCTTTCAAGTTTCCCGTGGGCCTTTCCCTAGGTCCCCTATCAGAATTTGCATTTTCCTTTTGAATGCACCATTTCACTGGAAGTTTAGTCATACAGGAGAGTGTTGCATCACTCAGTTAACCTGGGTGCCATAGGCAAAGACTTTTTCTTTAATTCTGCTACAGGGCACCTCTTCTGCCTTTTCCAGTTCATCCCTCTCTTCTTTGAGGTTAAAGTAAAAAGTGCTGCTATGGATTTCTTTTCTTCTCAGTGATAAAGAAATGCTGTCAAACTATTTTATGGGAGGTGTGTAAAGATGGTATTGGAGGTACCATAGAATATTAGAGAATTTACACGTATCTCTATATCTTAGCCTAGGGTTTTCCAAAAGCACAACCTGAGAAAAAGGCTTGTGTGCAGAGAGTTCGTTTGAGATCCAGGGATGTAGAAGAGAAAGAAGGAGGGGGTGGGGAGTTGGTAAAAGGGAAGAAGAAAGCCAATACTAAGATGCATAATTGAGTCAGCTCCTATTATGCATTTCTTGCACTTGATTACCCAGGACCCTGCCAGGAGATTTAGGAGATGCATTTCAGAACTGTCTACTAAGGGGGGAGCCTTTGTCCTTGAGTTACCAACCACACTGGCCCAGAGGGTGTACATGTGTTCATTCCCACACAGATTTTCTGGTTGCTTTTACATGATGGCCAAGTGGGGTCCTCTGAGTGACTTAAACTGTGAGGTTGCAGAAACCTTGGGGCAGGAAGCAGGAAGCAGGATGCAGGAAGCATGACGTGTGGCAAAGGCCCTGTCAGATACATCTTTGTGAAACTGCTGGACGCAACAGCACAGAACATGGGACCAAAATGCTGTGCTTCCTTGGAATTCTTTTTTTTTTTTTTTGGTTTGTTCCTTTTTTAAAAAATTAAATTTATTAGAGTGGCATTGGTTAATAAAATTATATATGTTTCAAGTGTACATTTCGATAATAAATCATATGTATATTGCATTACGTGTTCACTACCCAAAGTCAAATCTCCTTCCATCACCATAGTGTTGAGCCCATTGACCCTCATCTATCCCCCTCCCCCTTTCCCTCTTATAACCACTAAATTACTGTCTGTGTCTATGAGTTTTCATTTGTCTTGTTTGTTTGTTGCTCTCAGTTTTATAACCCACGTATGAATGAAATCATATGGTTCTCAACTTTTTCTGTCTGACTTATTTCATTTAGCATGATAATCTCAAGATCCATCCATGTTGTTGCAAATAGCAGTATTTCATCTTTTCTTATGGTCGAGTATTAAAGAATCACTTAAAATTTAAAACTATCCAATTTGTTCCCATGCCAAACAATGTCATACATCATCTCTATAAAGTAACATCTCATTATGACCCCTTTTGATGAATTACTGTTATTTCGTATTAGTCAAGATCTTTCTGGGTAGGTGAGAGAAACATGATTCAAATGAATAGAGGCCAAGAAAATAAAAGGGGAGCTTTGGTAGTTTGCATAATCATTGAGAAGACTTAGGGTGAAATTAATTTCAAGCTCAGCTATATCCAAGATCTCAGATCATGCCACCAGGTCGCCTTCTTCTTCTCTCTGTCTCTCTTTCCCTCTTTCTTTCCATGCACTGTCTTTCTCTGCCATTCTTTGTATGCTAACTCCATTCTCTGTTGCTATGAGTTGATGGAGAAAATGGCCAAAAGCAGCCCAAAACTTTCAACTTCATAGCTTGTGATTCAAAGTCTTATGTATCTATTTGGCCTGTAGTCCAATCACTGTGGGGAAGTATATGGGGTACCTTGATTAGCAAAGCTTGGGTCAAATGTCCACTCTTGTGGCCCAGGTGATTTTCTGGGGTCCTCTGTCTCATCAGAATCACATGTGCTGGGAGAGTGGCAGGTCTCAATACAAAGAGATACGCCAGGCATTTAGAAACAGTGATATCCAGTGATTTACCCTGGATCAACCTTCCACTAATTTTTTTGTCAAAAATTTTACATAAATACATGAAACTTACTGGTCTCTTATTTTTATGCTTTTTTTTTTGCTCCCCTCACTCCTTCTTTTCTTCTCTCAGTCTTTTCTACTCACTTTGTATTCTTGTGTCCACGGAGAACTCATGTTAACAACCTAATCTACAATCCTTCTATATTTTTTCTTCATGTTTATGTAATCATAGCAAATATACATATGTGTATTTATATATTCCCAGATGTGTGATTCTGAAACGACGATAAACTTTGTGCCTCCAGGGAAAATATTGGCAATTTCTGGAGATACTTTTGGTTGTCACAAATGAGGCATTTAGTAGATATAGGCCAGAGATGCTGCTAAATATCCTACAGTGCACAGGACAGTGCCCACAAGGAATGATCTGGCCCAAATGTCAGTAGTGCTGAGGTTGAGAAATCCCAAGATATATACACACATATAAGTTTAGTCATTGTTGTTTATAAAATTGAGATCATATTAAACCTACTTCTCTGCATCTTGTTTCTCTCACTCAATAATATCTTATTAAAATAACTCAAAATCAACTGATATAGTGTGAATTAACTCTGTATGATGGTTGCTTACTATTTCATTATGTGGATGTAATCTAATCTATTTAACTACCCACCGGCAGATAGATATTTACTTTGTTTTCTGGATTGGATTTGGGTTTTTTGGCCACTACATCCTTATCTTAATTTGGAGATCCCTGAAGCAAACCTCAAGAGTAGGGTTTAAGTTTATTTTGAAAGTAGAAGGAACACTAGGAAAGGAGTGGGAAAGCGAGATGGGGAAAGGAAAACAGCCCATGGGATGGTGTTGTATCCAGATCCATGTTCTTGTCCACAGTTTGAATTTAATCCCTTTGGAGAAATCTCAGAGCCAGTATAGAAAATGCACTTCCGAATTTTTCTATCCAAGAGTAAGGGAGTTGGGGTATTTAGACCAATTCACACCAGTGATTGGTTGTAGACTACTCCCAGTGAGCGTTGGCTCCCAGTACTTTGTAAATGTGGCCAAGTGGGCTCCAGCAACAATTTCAGGTAACAAAATGTGTGTACTGTCTGTTGGAAGGCAGACTAGTGGGCAATGATGCGGTAAAGTAAGCAGACACAGTGGATACTGCTGTCGATCTGCCACAATTCTTGACATACATATCTTTATTTGTAGTACTCTTATTTCTGTGGAATAGTCTTTTAATAAAGGGATTGCTGGGTTACAGTACATATTTATATTAATTTTGATAGATGCTACCTGATTGCTTTCCAAAATAAATATCAAATTTTGAAAGTACTCTTTTCCCCACATTCCTGGCAGGAAGAAATGTTATGACCCTTTATGACTTTGCCAGTCTGATAAGTGTGACATGATATCTTATTACTTTAAAAAGTATTATCCTGACTAGTATTTTTGTTTGTCAGCCAATGGATTTACTCTCCTGTAAAGTATCTCTTTATCCATTTTTTTTGTAGATTGTTTTTCCCTTTTTGACAATTTTAAAGAGTGCTTCGTGCATTATTTATAGTCATCCACTGTCTGTTCTCTTTGTTAGAAATACTTTTCGAAGTCTATTGTTTATCGAAACTTTGTTAAAATATATTTTTTTAGAACATAGAAGTTTTATGGAACATTTTCTGGATATACTGTATTTCAATGAAGCAAATATGTCAAGACTCATCATTATGTATTCTAAGAATGAAAAAGCACTGTCAATTAAATTGTTACAATGCTTTCTCATGACTTGAATTTAAATTTATACATGTAGAAGGGATTTCTTTGATCTTTACTATCGACAGTAGAATTTTGTGCTACATTGAAGAACAATGGGTTTTGTTAGCACTGCCTTCTTGACTCATTCTCTTATTTTTCCTCTACTAACTGTAGATAACTGGAAGTTTAGCATCAGCTTATGATCAGTGTCAGCAGGAAGTTTCTGACAATGTTGATATTCAGCTCCCCAAAGATAGTGCCACAAGAATTAGTCACAGTGGCCTCTCATGCCTTTGAAAGTCTTTCATTTTTTTCAAGAAACTTGTCAGCTTTCCCAGGCTCTCTTGTAGGGCTTACTGTCCATAGGCAATACTTTTACACATATCTCAGCAGCATAATGTAGTGCAGTTTCAGCCACTTGTGAGCATCTTCCTTTCTGGCCCCATGAAGCACTTGGTTGTTGCTCTGTGTGAAGTGTGGAATTGGTGTTTCTTCCTCCAGTGGTGATGAACATTTCTTTCCTTAATAATAAAGTCACATCCCTGTACTATTTTATGCCTTTCTACATACCCACTAATTTTTTTATTTCAGTTCTAAATAATAGTGTAAACTTCTGAAGCCATTTTTAAAATGGCAACTAAACTCAACAAGTGGGATACCAACAATGCGTGTATGTGACTCTATTGAAGCAATAACAATATCAACAGTCACGACCAATGCTGAATCTGCTTAAACATATAAAACTATGCCACAAATTGGCAGCTACATCCAGGTTCAGAGATGTCAAATGGGGGAAATATGTGCATCTTGGAATCAGTAAATAAGGTGATTATGTTCTTATCTTCTAATGTAGACTATAATAAGCATGATTTAAGCATTTATTAAGGGCTAGGTTTAGTGCGAACATCTGTCTTTGCATTGTGTAATAAGACAGAGATAACTTCTATGAGCATTAAGATGGATAATGGTGGCCTCAGGTCATGCCACTTTGAGAATACTTTGCCCCTTCAGTTTCAGCCTTCTTGCTGAATAGCAGGCAATGAATCAACACTGCACATGGCTATCTATGTGGTCTCGCTCTTTTTTTTTTTTACATTCAATCTACTGTGGGCTAGAAAACCACAGGAAAAGCTGCTTTCCACACCAGCAACCCGAGGAAGGACAATCACAGACTGTGAGTGGTATAACAAAATTACAAAAGCAGAGGTGTGAGGATTGACCCTTATTATTGCATCTCTCTCTCCTAGCTTTACCCACTAGCACCTCTAACACCTCTACATTTCTTTGTCAGTGAGATGTTGCCTATCAGTCACTGCCTCTGATTTATTTCTATCCCTGATGCTGCTACTTTCCCCTTTTAGATCCTATTTTAGCCCTAAGCTTGTAGCAGCTGCCCAGAGCCACCACAGTGCTTGAGCCAAGTCTGTTGCTGCTCTCCACTCTGTAGAAACTTTGGGACTACCAGGCAGGGCCACCAAAAGACAGGCACAGGTCACTGTCCTGGAATGAGCAGGGCTGATTATTGCCAGTGTCCTACGTTGAGGCAATTTCTCCCCCTTGTCTTGGGTACTTAGGAAGCTCATACCTGATGCCAGTTCAGAGGGAGTGGACAGGGTCTTCCCATCACACACAAGTCATAACTTCACCTCCCTGCAGACACTTCCTTCCACCTCCCCTACCTCTTTGCCTCCTGCCCATCTCTCTGGGTTCTGCTTTTTGTTACCCAAAAACTGTTAAAAGTTTTCATTGTGAAATATAACACATAGAAAATCAGAATAAAATATAAATATAGAAATTTTTTTTAAAGTACAGCGAACAGCCATGTAATCAACATTTGTTTGAATCAGTACACAGCTGTAGAAAGGAAATAGGTTATAGCTACACATTAAAGCTTAGATGAACCTCAAAACATGATGTTAAATGGAAAACGTTTGTCCCGGGAGAATAGATATGGTATGATGATTCTATCTTTAGAAAATTCAAAAGCATGTGGAATTAAACAATTAAAAAGGAAGTGTAATTATAAGGAAAAGCAAGAAAAAGTTAAACACGAAATTTAAGACAGTGGTTATCTCTGAGGGGCAGGAAAGGATGAAACTGAGGAAGGGTAAATAACAACCTTTAAAGTAGGAAGTATTCGCATGTGTTCATCATTTTGTTTATAACTTACACATACTTTATAAAATTATTTTGTACCTACTTAATATTTAATAGAAAACTTTAAAAAGAATACATTACCTCAGAGGCTGTAATTAGTATCTTCAGATCTAACCCAGATCAAAAGAGCCAATACATCGGTCTCTCTGGCCTCACTTTTTCCATCCAATATATTGTGAACTAGAAAAATACAACACTTGGCAAAGGTTCTTTCCAGGCCTGCAACATAAGTAAGGGCATCCCAAAAGTATGGGTGATGCAACAACACTGCAAAAGCAACATTCTGTAGTCGTCTTCTGTAACACAGTGTTCCTCTTACCGTTTAAACAGGGGGTGTTTTCCTAGGAACTATAACAGTGCCTGCCATTCAGTAGGTGCTCAATAAATGTTTATTAAGGAAATTAAAGGAAAGAATGATCTCTATAACTTATTTCATTTCTTTAAATTTTTTCTCCCTCATAGTCCCCATCTCCATGACCATCTATCAACTACTAATTTGTACTTCTTTAACCCTTCACCCCATTCTCCCAGCACCCCGAGCTCCCTCCTCTCTGTCCATCACCAAATTGTCCTCTATATTTGTGAGTCTGTTTTTGATTAGTTTGTTTTTTATGTTCCTTAGATTCCTCATATCGGTGAAATCATATGGCATTTATCTTTCTCTGTTTGACTTATTTTACTCAGCATAATAACCTCTAGGTCCATCCATGGTGTTATAAATGGTAGAATTTCTTTTTTTAAATGGCTGAGTAATATTCCATTGTATATATGAACCATGACTTCTTTATTCAATCATCTGTTAATGGGCATTTAGGTTGCTTCCATATCTTGGTTATTGTAAATTGTGCTGCCATGTATATTGGGGTGCATAGATCTTTACAATTATTTGGATAAATTTGGATAAATACCCAAAAGTGTAATTTCTGGGTCAAAAGGTATATATCCATTTTTAATTTTTTGACAAACCTCAAGATGGTTTTTCATAGCGGCTGTACCAATTTGCAATCCCACTAACAATGTACAAGGGTTCCCTTTTCTCTGCATCCTCGCCAACATTTGTTGTTTTTTGATTTATTGATAATAGCCATTCTGACAGGTATAAGGTGATATCTCATTGTGGTTTTAGTTTGCATTTCTTTTATGATTAGTGACCTTGAGCATCTTTTCATATGGCCATCTATATTTCCTCTTTGAAGAAGTATCCATTCAGGTCATCTGCCTATTTTTTAATCGGATTGTTTGGTTTTTTGTTGTTGAGTTGTATGAGTTCTTTATATATTTTGGATATTTACCTCTTATCAGATGTATCATTAGTAATTATCTTCTCCCAATCAGTTGGTTTTCTTTTCATTTTGTGGATGGTTTCCTTGGCTGTACAAAAACTTTTTAGTTTGATGTAGTCCCATTTGTTTATTTTTTCTTTTGTTTCTCTTGCCCAGGGAGATATATCCAAAAAGAAATTTCCATTAGTAATATCGGAGAATTTACTGCCTATGATATCAAATTATACTATAAGGCTACAGTAATCAAGATAGCATGGTACTGGCATAAAAACAGATATATTGATTAATGGAACAGAATATGGAGCCCAGAAATAAATCCACGCCTGTATGCTCATTTAATATATGACAAACGAGGTAAGAATATACAATGGGGTAAAGACAGTCTCTTCAATAAATAGTGTTGGGAAAATTGGACAGATACATGTGAGGGGAAAAAAAAGAAATCGAACCACCTTCTTACACCATATACAAGAATAGACTCAAAATAGATTGAAGACTTAAATGTAAGACCTGAAGCCATAAAACTCCCTCATGGACCTTTTCAAAGCGACTAGTCTAGGTTTTACTTTTTCTTATCCGCTTCTCCAAGATTTAAAAAAATATAACAGCTTTACTGAAATAGAATTCATATACCAAAACTTTTGCCTATTCAAAATGTACAATTCTATGGTTTTAGTATTCACAGAGTTGAACAACCATTACCAAAATCAATTTTAGAGTATTTTCATCACGTTTGAAAGAAACCCTGTACCCATTTGAAGTCACTCCCTATTTCTCTTAACTCCCAGCCTTAGACAACAACTAATTTACTTTTTATATATATGTTTGCGTATTCTAAACATTTCATATAAATGGAATCATCCATGTGCCTTTTGTGACCAGCCTCTTTCACTTAGAATAAGGTTCTTAATGCTCATCCATGTCGTCACATGTATCCGTGTTTCATTCCTTTTTACTGCCAAGTAATATTTTATTATATGGATAGACCACATTTTATCCACATATGCAACAGTTAATTGCCATTGGGTTGTTTCCATTTTGGAGCTATTATGAATAATGCTGTTATGAACATTTACGTACAAGTTTTGTGTAGACATATGTTTTCATTTATCTCATTTATATAGCCAGGAGTGGAATTGCTGGATCACATGGTAATTTTTTGTTTAACTTTTTGAGGTACTGCCATCCCACAAGACATTTAAGGGAATACCCTTAGGGAAGGCAGCAGAATGAAAGAGGAAGAAAGACAAGGTGAGAGTGATCGGGGTTTTTAAGTCAATATTTAAAAAGACATCTGATGAATACTTCATTCCTTAAATAGTGATTGAGCATCTGCCATGTGCTTGGTGCTGATCTATGTGCTAGGGCTACTGCATCTAGTAAAAAGTGCTAAGAAGAAAATACAACAGGATGGTATGTTGGAGGTAAGCGGAGTACAGGGGAGGGTAACATTAGACATGATGGATAGGGAAGGCTGTCTCAGGAGATGTCTTGTAAGGCTGAAAACCGAAAGAAGATTCCTGAGCCTATGGTCAAATGGCCTTGCATTTTAGATATTTGGATGAACTCTACTGTTTATGCCAATGATTCGGTGATGAAAACATTGTCCAGAGAAATCCACAAGACCATTTCCAAGAGGGCAGTCAAAATAAGGAGGAGGCCATGGTTCTGTTCCTTGGCTGGTAGCAGCTGACAACATCCATGGCAATCACAGAAGTAATCTCTTTATGGAAACTCGTTGTTTTTGTTTTTTTGTTTCATGTGTGTGTGTATGTAGAATATTCTTTTTAAATATTGACTATTATGTTTTAAAAAATATAAAGATAAACCTGTGATAGACGTCTTTTACCGCCTATCCAACACTATTCTCTCTTACTCATAGCTATCAAAACCCTAATTTTACTTGGGTACACTTGGGTCCAGCACTAGAGTGTGAACTGTGATGGATCTAAATCATAATGGCAGTCTTGTTCTCCTTTTCTCAGAGATTTTTTGAGGGATGAGGATGACCCAGTTCTGGCAAGAGAGATGGAATAGGAAGTCTATTGAGGAGCTTCTTGAGAAGCAAAGTTAAAATCTACACAAAGAGAAAGCCCTTATGCCTCTTCATCCACTTCCTGCTTTGAACACTGCCTTGAGAGGATGTTATATTTAGAGCTGGGTCACTAAGAACAAGAGAGATAAGAGATACGGTCCTTAATGACATCATTACACTACTGAGCTAATTCTGAACCACATAGCAACAGATTTCATGCAATGAACGATAAACATCTTATGTTAGTTGGGTTTTCTGTGACTTGCATCATGTAAAAAAGACATAATAAATGAAGTGAATGAATACTAATCTCCATTTATCCAAATATGCCTGAATCATTTATTGTATTTTTGTTATTCATTTTAATAGCCATGGCACATATTATATTGACTAGCACTCAATAAATACTAGCACTCAATTTAAATTATTGAATAAATGATGAATGGAGATAAAAATACAAAAATCTAAATCTGAGATAAACCTTAGTGGACACACTTTGATGATTGTTCCATAAAGCAATGTATCTTAATGTATCAGATCAGCAAGTATTCAAGAGTTGCAAATTGCCAAACACATATTTGATTTGGTTAGATATATTCTAAATTTAAGAAATGGAATGCAAATAAGCAGAGACTAAAAGCTTTTGCTGGCTCTGACATAAGGTACTTTGGCAGGAGAAAAACTCAATAGTGGGACTAGAATAAAGAATTCAGTGTAAATTGAAGAGACTGATCTAAAAATTTAGCTTACATCATCTTTTAATATATCTGTCGCCCAGAAGAATATATGTAGCATTATGAGGAGAATGTTGATCTATTACTCCCATTTGCAAATGAAATTCTCCCACATCGGTGCCACTTAAATACCCCTAAAGCAGCCTGGCATGCTTCATTCTTTAGTCCTTCCCACTTACCCTCTCAGCAGATTGTCTTAGATTAAAAACTGTACAGGAAGTCATTTAATGTGTATAATAATTTTTATCTTATTTACAGAAATTTCTGACAGCTAATATCTATAGGTAGTAATCATGATTACAGATGGTGTGGAAATGAAGAAAATACAGAGTACATAAGTTGACATATCTATCAACAATGGTCCAAAAGATGAGTAGTCAGTTCGTCTGGTTCTATCTATCTATCAATTATCTATCTATCTATCTATCTATCTATCTATCTATCTATCATCTTTACTCTCTCTCTTTCATTTTTTTCCTATGAACTTTTTAAACCTCTCCCTTCAATACAATAAAATAATAATCCCTCTTAACCTTATATTTCACTCCAGTGAAGTCCAAATCTCCCTCGTGTCCTTCATTTCAAGATTTCATGAGATATCCATACTTACTCTACTGAGGCAGATACAGTCAGCTCCTGACTCAACTCCTCTCAGTATCAGCTTCCAGTACAGGTCATGGCATTCTACTTTAAGCACCTGGGACACTGCACCTGGGGACTTCTCTGCAGTCTAGTGCAGGGCGCACCAGAGTGTTGGGGAATTCATGACCTTGGAAACATCCCTCGGCCAATGATGGATGGGAGTTGGAGGATAAATTTGAACGTTCTTGCCCCTGGTAAGATGAACGTAACTCTGAGTATGTTGTACACTGTCTCCTAGAGATCCTCAGTAGGGCTGACAGATAGCTGCTCACAGCAACAATATGCTCAGTACTCACCCTTTACTTGTATCTTTCCTCTCCCTTCTCACTTCCCCTCTCCCTTACTGTTGCTTCCTGGAATTGTCTCTCAAATAAATCACTTGAAGTTAAATCCTTGTCTCAGGATCTGCTTCTGGGGGAGCCCAACATAAGACATACACATTTCTATTTCATCACCTCTCATTAATCTCCAGCCACTCCCATGTGGGTTCTAGCTTATCATGTCACTAAAGATCTCCACATCAATGAATGCAAAGGGCATTTTCAATCCTTATTTAGTCTCTCAGTGACATTACACAAATTGACTGCATACATCCCTTGAAACACCACTGTCTCGATACCTTGACACTATGTACCAATGGTACTCCTTTTACTTCTCTGTTCCTGTCTGGTCCCCCTTGCAAGCTCATCTATCTCTATCTGACCAGTAAATGTAAAAGTTCCTCAAGGCTCCATTCTAACCTACTCCTTTTCTCACTCTATATTCTCTCTCTGGCTGATTTTATCAATATATTCATCTTCGGTTACTACCCTTAAGGGAATAATTCACACTTTTGTATCTTCAGCCCAAACCTTTAGTCTGCACTCCAGACCTGTATATCTAATTGTCTACATTATACTTCTTTGATCTCTTAAAGACATCTCAAGTTCAATAGAATCCAAAGGAAAATATGAGTTTTCCTCCAACACTGTACTATTGTATTGATCTCTATGTCAGGGAATGTTAACACTATTCATCCAGTTTTGAAAAGTGAAACCTACTAATCATTGTCAATTCATATCTCTTTTTCATCTCCATTTCCCAACACACATGTCTAATTCATCATTAATTAAATCTTTTTGACTTTACCTCTTAAATCTTTTCAACCTGTCAACTTCTTTTGTCTTTCCACCATCTCCTGAACGTCTGAAAATACCTCCTAACCTGCTGGCCCCCTTCTTCTCTACTGTACTCTATGATCCATTCTCAACATGATAATCAAAGCAGTAGGATTATGCCCATCCTCATCTCCCTCCTCAGATTTAAAACACTTTTAAACACTTTAAAGTCATTATTCATAAAATAGACACAAAATCCTCAGTCTATGCCATAAGATCCTGCCTATATGGTCTCTACCTGATTTTCCAGTCTCATCTGGTCTCAAACTTTCCCTTTATCTACTTGATCGGCCATAGTTACTTTCTTTTACTCTTTCACCCATATTCCTCGACATGGGAATCTTTGTATATATTGTTTTCTCTTCTAAAATACTTCCTTCCTCCTTTATTTGTTTCATATCTACTAATTTTTCACATCTTGGTTGAATTCTTACTTCCTTAGGGAGGTTTTCATTCACCTCTTTGACCATGCTAAATCCCCCTAACATAAGCTTTCATTATGCTACCTATCTGTGATATTGTGATTAATATTTCCCATATATATCTGGTCTTCCTCCACAATTCCTGGTTCCTGGAACTCTTGGAATTTCCTAAGTGTTGAGAGTGAAAAGAAGATGCCTTTTGTTATGTTAACGAGGCGACTATTGGACCATACCTCAGGATGGGGACTGGTTGTCAGGAGAACCAACTATATGATTAGAGGGTTGGAACTTTCAGTTCTATGCCCTGACCTCCAAGAAGGGGCAAGGGGGTTGAGGTTGAATCAATCACTAATGGCCAATATTTTAATAAATTATGCTTATGTAATGAAGCCTCCATGAAAACCCAAAAGGACAAGACTGCAGAGAGCTTCTAAGATGGTGCACATGTGACAATTCAAGGAGAGTGGTGCCTGGAGAGGGTGTGGGAGCTCTGTGCCCCTTCTCACATACTTGGCCCTCTGCATCTCTTCCATCTAGCTGTTCTTCAGTTATATCCTTTTACAATAAATCAGTGATCTAATAAGTGATATGTTTCTCTGAGTTCTAGAGCCATTTTATCAAATTAATTGAACCCAAAGAATAGGTTATAGGAACTTCTTATTTATAGCCAGTTAGTCAGAAGTATAGGTAACAGCCTGAACTTGTGGCTGGCATCTCAAATGTGACATGGGTGGTGATGGTGGTATGCAGTCTTATAGGACAGTGTCTCCGGAACACTATGGATACCATGTCAGAATTGAGTTGAATTCTTAGACAACCTGCTGGTGTCTGAGAATTGTTTTTTGGCCTGGGGGAACACCACCCATGTTGGAATTGGATCTGGGAACCCAAATTTACTATCTCTCTTGAATTACAATGATTATAGTTGATATTCGCAGTTATTTGTTCATACAATGAATAACTGCATTAAATGAGTGAATGATGAAAAATTATATTCCCAAAGCTAGAAGAGTTTTGTTACCTCCTGTTATGGGCTGAATTGTGTCCCCTCAAAATTCATATATTGAAGCCCGCATCCCTAGTACGTCAAAATGTGATTGTATTTGGAAATAGGGCCTTTAGAGTGGTAATTAAGGTAAAATTGGGTCTTTAGGATGGCCCTAATTCAGTATGACTGGTGTCCTTATAAGAAGAGGAGGTTAGGACACAGAAAGAAGGACAACCATATGAGGACACAATGAGAGGCCTCAGAAGAAACCAAACCTACTAACATCTTGATCTTGGACTTCTAGCTTCCAGAACTATGGGAGAATACATTTCTGTCGTTAAAGTCACCCAGTCTGTAGTATTTTGTTATGGCAGTTCTAGCAAAATCGTACATCTTTGTTATCTCAATGGGTTGATATATACTGTGTTGGGATGTATCCCACACCACCTCATTCCTCACAAACTGTTCTCACGTACTTTGCCACTTTGCCAAGTACAGTTTTTGACTCTACCAGGACGTTCCCATCTGCTCTAAATGAAGCAACATTCATCAATGTCCCATGTGTTCAGCATGAAAGCCAATCTTTATAAATTGAGAGATGAAATGACCTTGGTGTTATATGTAGTATTCTTACTATATAGGTAGAAATCAATAGTAATACAAAAGACAGTCTTTTAGGAAGCAAAAAGGCAATACCTTTTAGGGAAACCACCTTTGAGCTATTCATGACACCTTTATTGTTGGAAAGTTTACAGTTTCTCTCTTTTTAAAGAAAAAAACAATGTTTCTTATAAACCTTATGACCAAGAACTCTAATATTTTTACTCTTTCTATTCATTTTTCTTAGAGCAGATGTAGCAACTGGTACAGACTCACATTTGAGATGATAAGATGCATTAAGTGAGAAGATGGCAGTAGCAGGAGATAGTGTGTTTTCTATTGGCTTATTTTTAGAGAATACTGCATCTTGCTTATTAATTTCTTATAGGATAGTATTAATAGTAGGACAATCATTCTCTTTGAATATGTTGTATTATTTCTATAAGTGGTGCCATATAAGTGGTTAATAGCCTAACCCAAAGCTAGCCATGTTTTCAAATATGATTAATATTTCTCTGTCTTTTTCTTAATGCTCCATTAACTAGTGCAGAGTAAGTGGTCCTACTGCCAAAAGACTTTTCCATTAGATGGAAAATATATTTACTCACTTTGTGAATTAATTAAAGCCATATGGAATTTAGAGCAGAAGATTCTAACTTATACATTCTGTTTTAGAGATTTAGAAAATAGAGAGCCATTTGTGCCCAACAGGACTCCCATATGCTTTCCTATCTTAAAACAAAAATAAGAAACAAGTATTTCAACTTTTCTCAACTATCACAATTTTCATGTGTATGATTACAGCAAGATTCCAAGGTATGTGTGATTAATGGCAATGAACTATGCTAAACATTAAAACTTTTGGATGGAGGGAGATTTTTCAATGGGGTTTCTCCTGATTCTCTAAGTCTCTAACATTTTAGAAATTTGAGTATTTCTAAATACATAAATGTACTTAGATGGCCACATGGGTAGTTTAGGTGACAGTTGGGTATATCCCTGGCCTTAAAGAAATCACGTGACTGTTTAATTCAACAGCTGTGCCAAGCCAGGCACACAGGTGTGTGGTAGGATGGTCCATACATGAGAGGTTACTTGTTCCAGGACTTGGGTGAAGAAGAGACTATAGTGGCTTAAGCAATGGAACATGTTAAAGGCTTTTGTCCCTGCACATCTTTTTTTGTTCCTTTAGCTAAGTAACTATTTATTGAACACTGCTATGGGCCAAGCACACACAGAGTGACTGAGGTACATCTACACACTATGGCGTGGCCTAAAGAGAAGTGGCACTGGTCCTCTCACTGCTCGCTCCATGGAAAGCCAGCTCCAAGGGTTGATGTCTATTTATGGACATCATTGAAGGAATTTGCTGAAAGTCACTTATCTCCAGAGGCATTACTCCCCATCTAACCTGAGAAATTTAAGATCTCTTTCATCTCTTTTCCAAAGCCTAAGATATCAGTTCCCAAACTTGAGTGTACATCAGCATTCCTTGAAGTACTTCTTAAAACAGATATCGCTGGTCCTTAGTCCCAGAGTTTGGATTCAAACAACAATCCGAGAATCTGTTTTTCTAACAAGTTCCCAGTCGATGCAAGTGTAGGTCTTGGAACCACAGTTTTAGAACCACTGAGCCAGGACACAATCAGTCCCAAGCAGCCAGAATCCCCATCATTCTTGCCTGGATTCTATGCCAGGCCCTCTCAGTTCTTCTATCCCAAAGGTACCTCCCAAGAAGACATATGTACCTCCAAGTTTCACTACCCTAAATGTACCATTCAAAAAGGAAAAGAGAAGCATCATCAGAAGGAGGAGGCCTTCTATCATTGTTTCATTACTGATGACAGGAATTGTACCTCCATCTTAATAACAGAAAATTTATTGAACACTTGCTATATGCCAAACACTGTGCTATGACTTTGAATAACGTTGACTTAACATACAGCAAGTGCTTACCTGTGTGTTAAGCTCTAGTCACAGTCATTTAAATAGGTTATTTTGTTTGATCCTTACTGAAACTCATTTTGCAGATGAGGAAAGTGAGGTATATGGGAGCTAATAACTTGCCCGGAGATAGATAAATATAGCTAGTGAATAGTAGAGCCAAAAATATGAAATCAAGAAAATGTGAATTCTTAACCATTAAAATATAGTATCTTTCAACATGTGTCTGTCTAGCTAGCTAAATTTCATTTAGTCTCCACAAGAACCATAAATAGTAAGCATCATTAGCCTCATCTGTAATTGAAGCAACTAACGTTTGAAGGCATTAATAACTTGCCCACAGGTCAGGGGTGGATGGGAACGCAGGCTGATCAACTTTTCAGCATATGCTTTTAGCATATAGAGGATTATACCTGCCTCAGCAGGTAGGGACAGCTATTGCCCTCCCAGTGCTCATGTGTACCCTTGACCTGGCCAGAGCCCCTCTCCAAAGTGGCTGAAATGAAGGGGGCAGATGGGTTGGAGATTTATACCATCTGAACGACAATGTACCCATATCAAAAGGCTGGAACCGGTCCTCAAATTCTGGTTGACCAGAATTTCCCCAAGTGCCAAGAATTTTAGTGTTGAGCCCTTGCTTCTCCAGATTAAGATGATTGCTCATCAGGGACTAACTGGACCCACATTTGTATCTATCAATATTCAAGGGCTTTCTGAAAGTCCTGAGTATAACTTATTGCAAAATCAGACACCTCCCAATAGTCCCTTCTTCAGGACTGAAGCACTCATTCCTCCAGATGCTGAAAATAGTTAGTAACTGACAGCTCCCAACTGAGTCTATCTCTAGAAGTTGCCCTTGGCTGAAGAGAACCACCTCATCCAAGGTTATGCCTCCTTGAGGGTTAGGACACCTTCTATTCAATGAAAGGTTGGTTTAGGGGCATAAAGGGCCAGACACCTGGTTGCAATTCAGGGTATCTCTGCAGGGCCATCCCAGCTCCAGAGGTCCTAGGGTGACCAACCTGGTTTTCTTGGAACTGGGGGTTTTCCCAGAATGTGAAACTGTAAGTGCTGAAACTGGGACAGTCTCAGGAAGACTGGGACAAGTTACTCACCCTAAGAGAGTCCCTTGAGATTTTCTGAGGCCCATGCTTTCATTCTTCCCAAGCTTGCTTCTTCCCCTTAACCTCATAGGTCTTGATTTCAAGACTACTTCCCAATAAATCTCCTGCATATTGATCCTCTTATCAGAATCTGCTTTTCAGGCTTTTCCTAAAACCTGACAGGCTTCCCCTAACACCTGTGGCACCACACTAGGGGAAATGCTAGAGGGTACTATCACTTCCCATAATTATTCCTCCTCCCCCCACATGCTGAAGGACTCATAGGAAAGGTCTGGAGAGATGGTGCCAAAAGTGATGGACAAAATGAAGCTAACTGGAATCACAGCCAGATAGTGAATTTACTCAGCAGCTCCAGTAGTTTAAATCCACTTGTCAAAATAAAGCCACAACAATCTGAAAGAGTGGAGTAAACCTGACTTGTGTTCTAACGAACACTTCTAATTTTAGTTAATGGGAAAATTTGTTCAAATTGCAAGAAATTCTTAAAGTTTTCTACCCCAAAGTCTAGTCTCTCTCCCTCTTTACCTCTCTTTTGCTTTTGTTAGGGCATCTGCCTTTGTCAGAACTTTTACTAATACAAATGTGTTTGCTGAACCTGACTCCCTAAAGCCAGATGCAACATTATTGAATTCTAAATTTTCTATAACGTGAACTATAATCAAGGTGGAGGTCTTTACCAAAAAATAATTAGCTTTGGGGATAGAAAGCTCAACAGAATCATAATAATTAAATTGGTTCCCTGTTTTATTTTATTGAGAGCACTAAGCTATATTGATCTTCTTTCAAACCAGATGCTGATTCATATAACCCCTTGCAGATCTTTGCTGATGTGCTTATAGAAAAAGGAATAAACTTGAGAATTCTACCCTAGTACGCTAACGGATTTTGGAAAATTCCAACACTTTAAGCTTCAAAGTATCTGGCTTGGGGTTCTGAACTTTTCCAAGTGAGGGACTCAAGTGAAAGACACTGGTCCTTTAAATATCTAGTGGGGTTTCCCAACATGGAGGAAAATCTAAGACAAGAACAAGATGGGTATTGAGTTGCAGTTTTGCAAGATGAATATGATTAACACTACTAAATTGTACAGTTAAAAAGAGGTTAAAAGGCTAACTTTTATATTATATATTTTTACCATAATTTCTTTTAAAGACAGTGAGAAGCTCTAGGTCAAGCACAAAGTAGCAAATGACCTACTTACTGGTTCTGCTTGCAGCTCAGACCTGATCCTCACAGGAGGCCTGTAGAGAAACCTCGCAGTTCTGAATAGCTCCGCTCACAGTAAATGTTTCTTCCAGATCCACTCTTCTTCCTAATCATCTGACCTGATCTTGATGCCCGAGCCTGAACCTCAACTGCTCTTGTTCAGTTTTCATCTCTCAGGACCACCCTGCTCCTCTGTACCCCATTGAATGTGTTCCCTCCCTGTTGCGTGGCTTCCTCTTGCCCAGGCATTCGCTCTGTGTTGGATCCACTCATACAGGTGTCTATCTGTGTACTGAACCAGAGGCTACCAGCAGCTCGTGCTTTAGTGCTTCCAGCCTCCTGGCCTTTCTGAAGAGGTTTCTCTGCCTGAAATGTCCCCTCCTCATCCTCAGGAAGTTAGACATACCCTCTATTTGTTTCCACAGCCCAACAGCCCATTTAGACTTTGGCCATGTTGCCTTATACTTGTCTGTTCATATTTTATGTTCATACATGTCTGTCTCTCCAGCCAATATCAGACTGCTCAACTTGAAGCCTGCAACTGGTAGATGGCTGACTAGAAAGCTATTATATTTTTATTTCTATGCTATCATAAATAGTTTATTTTTAATTTCACAGGTTTTGATAATCATGATAAAAGTCTGTTGATTCTGAGAATGACTTTGGTTTGAGAGAGCACGATTTTGTTACTAATTGTACCCATGCCAATTTTAGAAGGCATTGTTCTGATTTTCTCTATCATAAAAGTATAAGAGTTATTAAATAATGGTTACAAGGTAATTTTATTGATTGCTCCCAAGGGCAAAGTATAATAGTTTTCCAGTATTTATCTAATATGTAAAATCAATCTTTTAAAAATAAAAGTTTCGGTGTTACTATAAATAAGTGGGCTATGGCATAAAATGGTTTACTGTCAACAATGGTTTATTCGGTTTCCTTTTTATTTATGTCACTTACTAAATTTACTTCTTAAAAGAAAAAAAACAAATCTATTTGATGTCGCCTTTTAGCTAATTTTTGACCTGAAAGCTATCAATTCTAAAGATATTTAGAGCTTCAAGTTTCTAAAAATAGAGAAAAACTAGGTAGAACACAAAATTTGTTTCTTTTTTTTTAACTTTTATATTTATCAGTTATATTTCTGTGTGCAAAATTATAATAATTTATATGTGCATAAATGCACATATTTTTTATAGATTTATATTAAAACCAGATGTCTGCCCTGCCATTTGCCCCATTCCAGAGAAAATTACTTTCTCCTCTTCTAGCTGACTTATTTTTATTTAACTATTCTATTTCTCTAACATGTTTCTCTCGATAATTGCTGCTGCTTGGTTTCTCAGCTTAGGCATGATTAATCAACTCACTGTGGAAATGAGCATTTAATATCCTCCCCTTTTCTAGGTGTTCTTATATCTTAATTCCAGTTAGACCAATACTGTTGTTTACTTTATTATGGCTATATACATGCTCTACATGGGTGAGCTTCGTAGTAAAATATGATTGCTTTTCCTTCCATATACTTTTGATTCTCCGGTGACTGACAATTTCCTCATTTTTATATAGAAATGTTGAGTTTTCTATGTACTTAGCATTAATCTAATTAAATGCCATATTTTCTGGCAACTATGTGAATCTTTTCTCAAGAGGTCTAGTCATATCTACTGTTCTTCAATGCTTTTTTCTTTCTTTTTTTTTTTTTGGAATCTCTCTCAGTACTTTCCTGGGTGCTTTGTCTGTGCCTTCCTCACTGCCACTACCATGCTAAAGAACGTCTTCACCTTTCTCCTGTGTTGGATCTCCTGTGTCCTGTATTCATGGATTTCTTCATTGATAAAGAACACCCTTTAGTGGCTCCCTAATAAAGAATGTGAAATAGTAAGTAAGTTTTTGAGACTTTATATGCCTTCCAATTGACTTACAATTTGGTTGAGTATAGAATTCTAAGTTGGAAATCATTTTTAAAGCATTGTTCCATTGTCTTCTAGCTTCCAGTAATGCTGTTGAGAAGTCTGAATTATCTCAATATATATCTATTTATTCTCATTCATTCTTCCTACCTTCTCTCTTACTCTTGCTCTATCTCTCTCTCTATCAACTTGTATATAAGATCTTTTTATAGCCAGAATCTAGAATTTTTTTGATAATGGGTCCTAGTGCGTGTTTACATTAATCTATTGCTCTATTTGCTCTGTGAGTTTTTTCAATTGGAAACACATATCCTTTGATTCTGAACATTTTCTTGAATTATTTCATTGGTGATTTTTGC
Organism: Rousettus aegyptiacus; assembly: GCF_014176215.1. Taxonomy (NCBI): domain Eukaryota; kingdom Metazoa; phylum Chordata; class Mammalia; order Chiroptera; family Pteropodidae; genus Rousettus; species Rousettus aegyptiacus. The sequence continues at coordinate 3,823,778 of NW_023416312.1, read as the reverse complement.
CTCTGTTGTTTTCTCTTTGGAGCACCTATTATTTGGATTTTGGACATGCTGAACTGATTTTTTAATTTTCTTTTCTCTCTTATTTTTCTATCTCTTCCTTTTTTGAGCTACTTTTTTTGGAAGAGCTCTTAAAATACATCTTCCAACCCAACTATTGAGATTTTCATTTGTGTTCTCATTTTTTAAAGAAGTTTAAAAGGCAAAGTTATTTTCTGAATGTTTATTTTTAATAATCTGTTCTTTTTTCATGCTTACAATATCTTCCCTGGTGATATTAATGATAGACTTTTAAGGTTTTTATCTTTTTAATTGTCTTCTCTTTATGTAGACACCATTATTTGCTTTTATTTTTGGTCTCAATATTGTATGTTAGAGGCTTTCTTCAAACACCTGGTAATTCTCATTGTCTGCTCATATTTAAGAGTATAGTATTAAATGTATAATTGGAAGCTCTGGCCAATTAGAGTCCCTCATCCCCCTGGCTGAGTGATTAATTTAGGAATGAGCATATTGTCCCAGGTTGGCTTAATAAGTGTCCTCCTTGGATGATTGGGAAAACTACTTCCATTTCCCAATGTTACTAAGCTAGCAGGACCTGAATCTTGACTTGCTGGTGCCATCTTGACCTACGCATGGGGAGAGCTTTCAAGAGGTGGAGAGACAGAATGTAGATGACATCACTTGAGCTATGGATCTGATTAATTACATCCCTTAACTTCTTGATAACTTCAGCTACTTTATCGCTTCATTTCTTTATTTGTTCTGCTTAAGTTGTTTTGTGTTGAGTTACTATGATCTTCAACTGAATTTTTTTTGACAGATATCTTTCAAAATATCTTTCATAATGTTTATCTGTCTGCCTGAAAATAATGTAATTTATGTCACCTACAAATGGAAAGGGCCATCAGCTATTCTTCATTTCATTTCAGCTTTCTCATAACAGCTCATATACCCTATGAGTACCACTGTGTCCTCCAGTGTACAATATAGCAACAGTGAGAATGAATAACATGGGAACAGAAACAAAAATACCATCCCCAAGTAACAGTGAAGATAAATTCACATTTTCTCTGAGGGCCATATCCTCTTTTCTCAAAGATCTCATTTGGTTCTGAGCTATTTAGATAGATAGAAATTGTGCCAAAGATTATTCTCCAATTTTTTTATTTTCACTCTTACTGATTTCCTCTTGATGGTATATGTATTAATGCCTCTTTCTTATAGTTTTTCTGCCCTTAGCTTGTTTGTGATAACAGTGCGAACATCCCTTATTCATAATGTCCTTATTTCCCAGATGCAGCTATTTTTGATCTTAAACATTTTTACATAACCACTTTAAAACTCATATTTCTTACACAATTTCCAGTTACTCTTTTTAGCAGGTGGGTAATAACTTCTCAATTTGAGAGGTACATCTATTATTTAGCCATTTCTGGTTTCATTTCTTTTAAGATAAATGAGAATTTAGAATACTATAATGATAATTTTTTTTGTGTGAGCCATGTATGAATGTAAAATACCCTTTAGCATTTCAGTACTTCTAAAGATAGCTCTCATAAACTTCACACTCCTGTAAAATCAGGTTGCTTTTGAAAGTAGTTGAGAGTCTGAATCTCACATAGGGCCCGATGCATTTTATATGTCCATAAAAAGAGACCAAGGAATAATGACAAATTTTACTTGGAAACATTTTTGCCTGTCAAAAATCCTTTTAGAGATTTGTGCAATCAATGTGCCTGATTTTGAAAACATTAGAAAAATGGTGTTTATCAAATTTATTAGTCAGTTCCATCATACATGAGCCTCTGGGCTTACAAGATCCTAGGGCTGGAGGAAAGAAACAATCATTCATTGAGTTTCACGCTCCACAGTAAGTGACATAAAACCAAGAAATATGCTCTTATCTCAGAGCCGAGAGTTGTCTGTAGGGCTAGAATTTTAAAATAAGGAACTGGGCATCACTAGAAAGAGGCAATGCTTTTAGAGGCCCTGGAGAGAAGGACCAGGCACCCCTCAAACATCACCATCTGATGGTTAAGGCCCCAAGAGGATACTCCAATCCTTTCCTGTCTCCCCACCTACCCCCTCTTTTTTTTATGAGATCCATGACTTTATCCTACTTCTTTTTTTTAACCTTTGGTTAATTTTTCCATTTTCAACGCTTCTACTTGCTCTCTCTCCCAAAATATGGCTCTGCAGCTAAACACAGTCTGATTATTTTGCTTTGAGCCTTGTCTGATATTAAAATACTTGTTACCTTTTCAGTCATTTAATCAGAAGGCAAATATAGTATGCATTCTAATTTAAGGACAACTTGCTAATACACAAGCATATACAGATTTAATAATTGAGATAGACCCCAGTCTAAAAATGTTCATGATTTTTTCTCAAGGATTCTGGGAAGTACCTCCTACCACCTGGAAAATATCTAGAAGGCGGACCAATGGGGAATTTCTTTAAAATCCACACCTCCAAAGAATAATCAGAATACTAAGACCCGGACGGCGCGAGGAGGAGAGGCAGCGAGGGAGGAGGGACGGAGGAGGAGGAAGAGGAGGGATGATGGAGGAGGAGGAGGGAGGAGGAGGAGGGAGGAGCGGGAGGAGGGAGGAGGGAGGCGGGAGGAGGGTACGGATTCGGAGGATGGGGATTGAGGCGAGGAGGGAGGAGGAGGAGGAGGGAGGAGGGAGGAGGGAGGAGGGAGGAGGAGGGAGGAGGAGGATGAGGCGGATGTGTATTGCTTGTTGGATTTGTTCTTTTGTCTTCTTCTTCATTTCTTATTTTATTCTTTCTTATTTCTTCTTTCTTCTTTCTTCTTTCTTCTTTCTTCTTTCTTCTTTCTTCTTTCTTCTTTCTTCTTTCTTCTTCTTCTTCTTCTTCTTCTTCCAGCTAGTAGAAAATTTGTTGCAAACTTTGAACTATAAAGCAATGTGAAATTTCTGATATTAAAAAAAATTAAATATCCATGGAGTCTGGCTGTGCAAACAAAGTAGATTTATCTATATCAGTGACATTGTCCTTATTTTTCCTAGTGGCTCAAAGGCAGAGGGTTTCCAGTTACATGAACACAAGGCTACAACTCTACGAATATGCTTTCCCTGAAGTGACTGTGTGGTGGTTAATAAAAGTTATATTCTTGGCATCAAGAAGCTGTGTTTCTAGATTTATGAAATTTAGATTAGATCATTCTAAGGCCTTTTCAAGCTGTAACATTTTATGTTGCATATCAATATAGCTGTGTCCTCTTGAAAGAATTTTCTCTGGTTCTTTTCATTTTTAAAGGAAAAAGCCTTATTCTATGAAAAGACCTTTGTGAAGCCCCCACTTTATAGACTATGATAAGTCTGTCCCCTCTAATACCTCCATCATACCTCTTCTTCCAGGGATAGTAAGAAGGTTAAGTCAACTAAAACCTATAATTCTAAGCTTTCTTGGCTTAATGTTCTTACATGGGGTTAAGAACTTTGAACAGCTACACAGACACTGTCTCATCTTGTTTTTCCAAAAGGATTTTATTCTTGACCTTCAAGAGTTGAAATAACTCAACAATAAAATATTAAAGATTTTGTAGTAACTATTTCTCTATGCCACAGATGGTTTTCCTCAGTGCAGAGCTTTCATCAGAGAAATTTACAATATAATGATGAACATCCTCATGGACATTTTGACTTTTACTCTGGGATGGTGTATAAGGAGACATGAGCTGGATTTATGCTTTAATATTATTAGATAAATTCCTGCCAGACTTTTTTTTTCTTGAGGTTAAAAACATTCCAACATGGGAACTTGAGTTTTATTTATCTCTAAAATCACTCTTGTAACCAGCTTATTGAGAAGAGGGCATAAACATGACTGGATTTATTTTTCTTCCAATCACTGCTTTCAACCATGTGCCATCGCATCTCCCTCAGTAGATAGTGAGTCACTTAATGGATATCTTGAAAGATTCCATTACCTTCTGGTAGCTTTTAGTTTCTTTGACACCTACGCAGGTTAAAACTTCAATCTCAGACTTGATTTAAAGCTCATCTCCTCCATTGCCTCCAATACGTGCTTAAGCTGGAACAATGATTGCAACTAGCAGGGAAAAGCTTAATCAACTCCAAGATATGGTTTTCTCTACTCCACTTTCAGAACTAGCTATAGAGAGAAGCAGGGAGGATAGACAAGGAAAGAGACAGGTGCTTCTTAACTTAAAGTGGCTGTTGTCACTTTCCTTGGCTATCACAGTGTCAGGGGCTGACACTGCTAGATCATTGATATCCCTACAGCAGACATCCAAAGGAGCTGAATCCTGGCTCTCTAGTGGAGTGGGGGTTTGGGGATATGAGCTCTTAGAGATGGAGGACTTCAGAGGGTCTTTCTGTTGCCCAAGACCCTGAAGAGACCGACAGTTAAGCTCTGGCCCCTTTCAACCTTTCCTCAGCTCCCACAGCTTCTTGTTTCTGATGTTATCTCACCAAGTGGGCAGCCATATTGGGTGTCATATCAACAGGATGGACAAAATCCACTTATTATCTTATTATGGGTCCCCAGAATCATACTCTTAAATAAGAAATGCAGAAAAGGAGTAGAAAGTGATACAAAGAAGGGAAGACAGCTAGTAAAGAGTGTATTAGCAAGCAAGTTATCCCTTAGGAAAGCTAGAGTTCAGTTCCCTGGGAAATTCCAGGAGACAGTATAGTTATCTTGCCTGAAGGGAAAGAGAAATGAGGGCTATATAGCAATATCTGTCAGTCACTGGTTGAGAGTTATTCTTAGGAATGTAAACTTCCCAGCATTTCCGGCCTGTGTATAAGCATGGGTAGGGTAGACTCCAGTGGCCAGAGAAAGCTCTTGAGCAAAGAAATACAGATGCTGGAGGTTGGCAGTCCTCTTTATGGAGCCATCTCCAATCTCACGCCCACAGGTCTACAGTTGGCCAGGACTGTACTGCTTCAGACTGAAGATTTGTAGTGTGGCTGGCACAGCTCTATAACACATGCCTCACTCCCTGACTTAGGCTAGAAGGACAGCAGCTGTGTGACTACATTCTCCTCATGGCCCAAGAGTTGCAGATTCCCAGAGGGGTGGGAGAAAGCACTTAAGGTCACTTGAGGTCTAGCCTATGAACTCATTCTCTGTTACTTCTGTCATATTCTCCAGTGGTCAAGTCCAACATCCATAGGGGATGGGAAGAAAACAATTTCTCCCATGGAAATAGAGCAGGGAGCATAGGAGGTGAATATTTTGTAAACAGTAATGCCATCTACCACATACTCTCCAAGCATCAGAAAAAATTTGAGTCCCAAAATGGGTACTAACAAATGTCCAGAGAGAACAAAGAAATAGTATTGCACTTGGTGGTTAAAGATGCCATTGATTACCTTCAAGTATATATTTTCACCAGAAGAGAGAAGACCAAAATAAAATTTTAGGTAGTTATTAGAAAATTTTTAACAACATTAATTTAATAATAATAAATACTTGCCACGTAATATTACATGTATTATAATAATAATAAGTAAGACTCATTTCAGACTTCTGAGCTCCAGAACTGTAAGATAATATGCTTGTGTAGTTTTAAGCTACCATATTTGTGCTAATTTGTTAAAGCAGCAATTTGAAATTAATATAATAAGCAACATCTATTGGGTGCTCACTGTGTACCAGGCACAGTGCTAAGTGCTATAAAGTGCTCTGTCTCTTTATCCCATGTAAGAATGAGGGAACTTGCTCCCAGCTACACAGCTGCTATGTGCTGGGAGTTAGGACTCAGATTTGGACCTCAGACTCCATGTCGTTTCCCTCATATTAAGAGTCAGGGATCTACTGTTCTCCACTAAAAGGCACCAGAGCTTCTAAGAGAAATCGCTTATTCTAGAACTGGAGCAGGGGTGACAAGGTAACACCAGATGAGTTTAGAGCATCTTGTAGTGCCAGAAAGCAAAGAAGTACTCAAAAAAGCAAAAGGACATGGGAATATCACAAGGACACAGGAGCCAATCTGAACATGCTCCCAACAGTCAAAGCTGGAACAATTTGAGTGACAAAATAAATAAAGTAGTATTAAAATATAACCCAAAGTATAAAATATACAGTCATGCATCCATGCTGATATGAATATATAAACGACATATTTTCCTCACAGAAGAGTTCCAAATATTTAGCTACCCACTCCCTCCAGGAGGTAGAGGTTAATCCCCAGCCCCATCCCAGTGTGGACTAGGTTTAGTGACTCGTTATAATAAATAGAGAATGGGAAGGAAAAGTAGTAACTTTATAGTGGAGAAATAATGACAGACAGTACCTTATCCAAATGGTCAAGGTTAATATCACCAGAGATAAGTCATGCTGATGTCATGTATGCCCTGATGTGATGAGATGAGAAGGGCATTTTATCTCTGTAGTTCTTTCTTTCAAAATCTATATCTTCAGTCCAAATCATGAGAAAATATCAGACAAATCTAAAATGAGGAAAATTCTACACAATATCTGACCATTAGTATTCAAAACTGTAAATATCAAAGAAAGACTGAGAAACTGTCACAGACAAGAGAACCTAGGGAGACATGACAACTAACCGCAGTGTGGTATACCGGAAGGGAACCTGTAACATGAAAAGGATATTCATGGAAAAACTGGGAACATCTGAATATAGTAAAAAAAATTTTAAAGGAATGAAGAGGGTGGAAGGGAAAAAGAAGGAGAAGGAGGAAGAGGGGGAGAGAGAAAGGGGGAGAAAAAGGAAGAGATAGAAAGGGGAAGAGATTTTAAGATGAACTATGGATATAAAACACTGTGTTATTGTTTATTCTTTATTACAACAATTCGATGGAGTATATAACCCTTTCTCATATGTCTCAGCACTCCAAGAAGTAAAGTAAAACAGATTTTATTCTCATTTTACCATATCATTCAATGCTCACAATTTATTGGGCACAGTCCTAAACGGATTAGTATAATATCATGTTGTATGATATTCATGACCCTTAACTTGCTTAATCCTTAAAACATCCCTAAATAACAAGTAAGCCTGGGATAGACACTATTTTCACCTCCATTTTCCAGAGCAGGATACTGAGACACAGAGATATTAATTTTCTTAAGTAAACACAGCTAGTAAGTGGAGGAGTCTGACTGTGAGCAGAGGTGGTTGGCTCCAAGTCTTGCCCATCACCACTAAGCCGTCGGTCTTTACGTTCAGAGAGGCTAGTGATTGGCTCAAAGTCACAAAAGCAGTTGGTTCAGAACTGAGACTAGAATCTACTCTTTCCCAGTCCAGTGCTTTGCCCCTATTTCCAGGCACCACCACCCATACTTGTTTTTCCTTCTCCAAAGCACAGTGAAAGTTTTGGAATTTTAGGAGCCAATCTGAACATGCTCTCAATGGCCAAAACAGGAATGATTTGAGCAACAAAATACAGTAATATTGGATTGTAACCCAAGGTATAAAATAAATAGGTGTGTAGCCACACTGATAAAGTAAATGGTTGATCGAATGAATGAATGAATGAATGAATGAATGGAGGAGAAAGGAATTCTTTCACTTTCACTCTTCCTGAACAACTCAAAAACAAGCTAAGAAATCCCAATTACATATATTTGTGGTCCCAGGTTGCAAACTAAATAGAGAGTGAAACTTTGTCAGTGGTTTATTTTCCTGACAGCATTGTGATGACTGTCTTAGAGCTGATGGCAATTTAAAATTTCTTAAGCTTTTTGTATAGTGTCTTGACAGTTCTTGACCTTTTTTAATCCTTGAAATTTAACTTTGTTTACACCGACTTTGCACTTAATATCTTTTGGCATCCTTTGGAGTTTTACTTTAGTATATGTTCTCTGTAGTTGGACAATAGTGTTCATTGTCACTTGTTGTTGTCTTCTTCAAAATATTTAGTTTTAAAAGAGAAGAATGACTTTAACATTTATAGGCTTTCGGGATGCTTTTATGATTTTTTTCAAACCTCGAGACTCTCCTTCCTGGTGTAGTGTTCAGAATGAATCTGAAGGAGAATGATGAGTGCTAACTGTGATCATATTTTCTTTAAAAACATGTCAATATCTCAGGGTTTGTTTGATTTTAATAGGAAGTGGGTTGAAAACTCTTGAATTGAGAGAATCACCAGTTGGATTCATCATTCAATTGTACTATGGTTTTAAAATAATAAAACCGAGGAAAAACATTTCCAAATTTAGCAGCAATTGTAATAACACATAAAATTTGTAAAAGGCATTTCCATTTCCCAAATACTTTTCTCCCTAGAGTCTCACAAAAAAACCACCAAGGTTTATACTAGTACGTGTTTCTTATAAGTAAAAAATGAGGTTAGACCCAGGTTCATTCAGCTAGTTGTGGGCTAAGCTGAGATACCATCATTTCATAATACTTTGAGTTCTTAAAACCAAAGGATTATAGTAGGGCAAAATCTTGATAAGTACTCCATAATATCAGTTCTTCTTAGATATGCCACTTCCATCAAAGTGACAAAAAAACCTATTTAATAGTTTAGTTAATAATAAAATATGAAAAAAGATCAAGACCAACAGTGGCCATTTATTATGATTTTATTTACATTTAAGAAGCAGGAAGTAAAAAAATCATTATTACAATTTTATCCACATTTAAGAAGCAGTGAGGCAAAAGTCTGTCATAGTATAGTAAGATAATAGTTCAAATCTCTCAAGGATAAGCTTTTTTAAAAATAAAAGTTTACAATGCATTAAAAGTACCTAGCATAAAAATTGGTATTCAGTAACTATTTTTTATAAGCAGTGCAGTAAGTGATGCATGGGGGATGGGCAGTAGTCTCGGACTCCAGCCTCTGGGACTTATTCATTGGAATGTTTAATGAGATTAATAGAATCTTTTTTTCAGGTGGATATGAGTATTAGAAATGAGAAAATTTATGTCCCTTGCATAATATACTATCTGGCACTCAATAATTATTATATTTTTGTTTGTATTTTTATTAAACAAATGTCCAGCTGCCTGCTTTTAGAGGATCTATGGATAAAAGCCTTCTTTTCCCTGGAGGAGAAAATATCAACCTTGAGAATTGTTCTTTCTCCACGCTTGCTATCATCCAATGCTTTCAAAATTAATGTACCAAAGAATTACTTGTTTAATGCTCATAAAACCACTTCTTAGGCTATTTACTTGAAAATGAAGTCCATGGAGGGGAAAACATCAGGCAATAGGACAGGAAGAGAATTTCTTCTAAATATGATATCAAGGAAGTGTTATAAGTATTAAACCAGCAGGTACTTCAGATGAAGAAGTACATGCCTTTCAAATAATGACGGAAGCCATTTGAAGCAGAACAGTGGAGACAAGTCCAATTTGTTAAGCAATCTTAAGATGTAGAGTATGTGTAACACTTCAAACATATGCAGTCTCTGCCTTCACACATGAAGGAGTTTTATTCCAGTAACCATGGTTACCTTATGTACTACTCAGGTACTCATAAAGTGAAAGAGATGAGTGAAGAGTAAAGTTAAAACCTACTGAGACATATAAAGCAGAGACTGGTAATATAATGGATTTTCCTTTTGCTTTGAAGATTTAGATTTCTATGGATACTGATCTATTATTTCCGTATGTGTATTTTACTTGTATCAGAACTATATTTTGGCTAGCTATATAATGATGTCTTATAATCTAAAATAGCAAAACTTCTCATAGGAAAAAAAATTGTACTAACTGTGGTGGGGTAATGGGAATAATTTGGATGTGAGAATAAGAGGGAGGAATCAATTAAGCATAACATGTAAGTCTTAAGAAGCAACATAAATCACAGTGTTTGTGAAGACACACAATTACAGTTAAAGATAAAAAATAAATACAGGAACCCCTCCATACCATAAAGTAACAAGTGAGTCCAAAGAGCTCAATTGTATTACTGTGTGGTTAATGAGTTATTTGGCATAAGCCTGTGCAGCTAGCTGACCAGGGGTTCCAGGAGCCTGGCTATGGGAAACGGACCCATTCTTGTCCTTGCGATGGTTTAGCATCACCTGTGCAGTTCAAACCCACAGTAGCAGTAGTCCGCTCTGGCTTAAATATCGATGGGAATGATTCTGGCTTCCGTGGATGATTCTGAGAATCTTTCTGTTAATGGTGACCCTTTTGTCAACCAAATATAGGAACATTGATCCAAAAGAACACTCAGGTCACAAGGGTATACTTCCCACCTCTGCTTCCCAAGGTGAGATTCTCTCTCATTTTTCTTCTAGAAGACAAGAATTTTAGAAAGGCCTTTAATAATAGCAAAAAGTCTCATTAACTTTTCTTAGTCATTTAACTCTCCTACTCTCTATGTCTAGTTTTCATTTTAAAAAAATGGTTTAAATAAAGAATCTATGTAGTAAAAGGCAAAGAGTACAGGAGAGCTTATGAAGAAAAAAAATGTTCTCTTGTCTCATCCTGTATTACCATCCAGTGATACTCCCTGATGAGATGCTTTAATTGTTTCTATTTTTAGTTCTTCTAGTGATAATTTCTGTAATTCTAAATAAGATTCTTGATGTAACAAATTAAGAATTTTTATTGACATCTTTTATGAAATATGAGAATTAGCTCATTACACTATCCTCCACCTGTTTCTCATATCCTATATCCAGTGTTTGATAGTTTTGTTATTATTCTAAGTTCCACTCTTGGTTATGTATGCAATTTCAAATAATATGTTTATATCTCTATTCTTATTGCATCAGAAATAAGAGAACCTTTAGTTAACATTTCAAATTTTATGTAAGATAGCACTATGAATAAACTCCTGAAAGGGGTGGGGGGATAGCAACAGAAAACAAATGAAACAAATATTAAAAATACAAAGATGATAGATTTAACCCCAAACAAAAATAATCAGATTAAACACAAATGATCTAAACAGTCCAATTAAAAGATAGAATTCATTAGATTAAATAAACAATCAAGATCCAACTATATACTGCCTACAAGAAACTCACCTTAAATATAAAAATACAAATAGGTTAAAAATAGAAGAATAGAAGAGGATATATCATTTTCACACTAACCAAAAGAAATCTGGAGTGGCTACATTAATACCAAACAAAGTGCAGTTGACCCTTGAACAACATGGGTTTGAACTGCACAGGTCCATTTATATGTGGATTTGTTTTTCAGTAAACACTGTAAATGTGTTTTCTCTTCCTTATGATTTTCTTGGTAATATTGTTTTTTTCTCTAGCTTACTTTATTGTTATAATACATGTTATAATACATGTAACATATAAAATATGTGTCGATTGACTGTTTATGTTATCAGTAAAGCTTCTGGTCAGGAGTAGGTTATTAATAGTTAAGTTTTGAGGGAGTCAAAAGTTATACACAGATTTTGACTGCATAGGGTTCAGTGCCTCTAACCCCATGTTGTTCAAGGGTCAACTGTATATTTCCAAACAGCATATCACTAAAAATAAAGAGGCCAGTTTAAAATGATAAATGGATAAATTAATCAAAAGGACACAGTTCTAAATGACCTTAGGCCAAAAACAGAGATTCAAAATATAGGAAGCAAAAATTGATAGAATTCCATGGAGAAATAAATACCTACAATTATAATCTGAGATTTCAACATATTTCTCTCAATAATTGATAGAATAAGAAGACAGAAAATCCAAAAGGTTTGGCAGACATAGAAACATTATCAACCAACTTGACCTAATTGACACTTATAAAACAAACTACTGAGCAAAAACAAGTGCATGTGAATCAGTTACCAAAATAGATTATATTTGGAGCCATAAAAAAAAAAAACTTAATAAATATAAAATAATTTAAATTGTATGAAGTGCATCATCAGCCATGATGGAATTAAATGAAAAATAAAGATATCTTGAAAAAATCTCTTAAATATTTAGAAACTAAATGCATTAGTTTACTGGGGCTGCTGTTACCAAAAACAGAACAAAACAAAACAAAACTGGGTGATTTAAATGGGATTGGATTTTATCCGTCTGAGAGCTGTGAGAGAGCTGATCTATGCCTCTAATAGTTTACCAGCAATATTTGACATATCTTCAATCTTTATATGGCGTTCTCCCTGTGTGTGTATCTGTGTCCAAATTCCCCTTTTTATAAGAACACTGGTCATATTGAATTAGCGTCCATCTTAACTTGATCATCTGCAAAGACCTCAATTTCCAAATAAGGTCATATTCACAGACACTGGGAGTTAGGATTTCAACATCTTCGGAGAGGATACAATTCAACCCATAACACTAAATAATACACTTTTGAGTAACCCATAAGTCAATAAAGACTCAGAAGAAAAGTATTTGAAACTGAATTAAAGTGAAAACACAAAATACCCAAATTTGTGATATGCTCCTAAAAGCAATACTTTGAGGGAAGTTTTTAAGTGCTAAACACCTATATTAGAAAAGAGAAAGATCTCAGCATCCACCTTAAGAAACTAGAAAAAGAAGAGCAAATAAAACCTGAAATAAACAGAAAATAAGGATAAAGATGAGCAGAAATCAGTGAAATAGAAAATAGAAAACCCAAAAGCTAGTTTCTTAAGAAGATCAATAAAACTGATAAAACTCTAGCCAAACTAATCAAGAAAAAGAAAGAAGACTTAAATATTTATATCAGAAATGAAAGAGATGGCATCACTACAGGGTCTACAGAGATTAAAATGGTAAAAAGAGTATTATGAACAAATTTGTGCCAATAAAATCTACAACTTAAATGAAATAGACAAATCCATTAAAAAACACACTTACTAAGCCCACTCAAGGAGAAATAGGTAACCTTAATAGCCATATATCTATTACAGAAATTAAATTTTTAGTCTTAGGTCAGCCTAATTTTCATTCCTTTATAGTTATCCCATTGGTTTTTCCTCTCCATCCTGTCTCTGTCTCTCTCTGTCTCTGTCTCTCTGTCTCTCTCTCTCCACCCCTACCCTAACTGAGATTTCCAGGATCTCTTTTTCATTCTTTTGTAATATCCATTTATTTTCTTCTTGCCATCTATTTTTCATGCTCTACCTTTCAATCAAACAACCCTCTAGTTCAGTTGGAGAGCCATAGGTTTTCTGTACACTTACTTTTCTCCCAGTCCCATGAGTCTAACATGAATTAGGACAAGCCAGTCAGAACATTCCATTTTTCTGACCATCTAGTCATGGGCGGGTGCATCATTTATGCCTGTCCAATCTGAGTGAATCTCCAGACCTTTTTGGGGAACTGTGAAACACAAACTCTCTCTCCTTATTGACTGTGTGGTATACAAATGTGAAGCCCGGGACTTCTGCCACCATTTTCCACCATGAGGAAAGCCTGTCTGGGAAGAATGCTGTCTCCAGACGGAAAGGCTGAGGGAATGACACAGAAATAGAGCCAGAGCCCTGTTAAAACCACACTTGACATTTAGTCAAGTGAGCGCTCTGTCTCTACCACAAACTCAGCAGATAATTTTTTCTTTTACTTCAAAGAGGAAATAGAAAGTATTATTAGCCCATCACCAAACATGCAAACCAAATTTACAATGATAATATGTCTTTTCCTATCTAAACCTCAGGTCTCTCCTGTGCCCTGGATCCTAGGTCTCTCTCTCTTAGCATTCAAATTCACTTAAGCTTTTCCCAATTAAAAATCCCTCACTGTACCCAGTATTGCATCAAACTGTTGCTTTATTTCTTTCTCCCCCTTCACACCCAAACTTTTTAAAAGAACACTCAATACTTGCCATTTCTATTTCTTCACTTTCCTCTCGCACCTCACATTCTCATTTCACAACTTCCACATGATCAAAACTGCTTTTACCAAGATCATTGGTGACTTGCATGTTGCGAAATCCAACTTACGGTCTTCAGACTTCTGACTTAACATCTCACCACTTACCGTTGACACTATCATTCGTCCTCTCTCTTTCTTGGAACACTCGTTCTTTGGCTTATGTATACTATACTATATTTTTCTAAGCCCTTTCCTTTTAATCTACTCTTAAATGTTCTTGAGAGATTGACCCTGAGCCTTTTTTTCTTCCTAATCCTTATTCTCATCCTAGATGGCCTCACCAATCCCCATGGCCTCATTATCATATATGTGTCAACGGCTCCAAACTGATCTTCTCACTTGAACTCTAGGTACATTTATTGCCTCTGAGGCATATCGAGTCAATTGTATCTAAATTTGAATTCCTCATTTTTTTCTCCCAAAATCTGCTTCTCCTTCAGTGTTTCCTATCTTAGTAGATGGCCCCCATGATCTTCCCAAACGCTAACAGCAGAAACCTGAGAGTCAAAATTTAATAACTATATCACCCTCCATCATGTCCTGTCATGAGTGTAAGAGAATGAGATGATCACACCACTGGAGGCTGTGAACTGAGAGTGGTACTTCAGGGTCCAAGATTTTAGAGGTGGAAAAGTTTCAGTCAGTGTTATGCTTTAAATGGTGACTAGGAGTGTAAAAGGTTTAAATGGATGGAGAAGTGAGGGTCACTAGATTGAAAAGGTTAAGGCAGCTACGTGGTTAAAATTTTGGAAGTCTCTACATCTTTCTAGAGGAAAAAAAAGCTTAACTATCTGCATACATTTAATCAAAGAACAAGCAGTAGCTTTTCTTAATTGACACTCCCTTGGTACAAAATATTTTGACAAGAGTTGATGGACACATGGTTTTAAATGACTTCCAGCAACATACAAATGAATCCTGAGACAAATAATAACATTCTATACTGTTAAACATTAAACTGCATACCTCTTTTTCCCAATGAGGAGAAAATGAATTTTTCTGCCTAACATTTCCCTTTGAAGATAGAACTAATTTAAAAGCTGTGGTCTCTTGGCAACCATAGCTGATTTGCACACTTAGTGTGGATAGTAGATTTAAAAAAAAAAAAAGATTTGAAGTTACTACCTAAGCTTCCCAGAGAATGTTTTTTGAAATGTATTTAAACAGCATATAGCAAGGTATTTTAACAGAGATAAGAGTACTTTCATCTCAGTAGTCATACTCTATTGATAATCTTCATGACAATTAAATCTATTCCAAGTCACTTGATAAAATTCTTGCCTAGCTACAGTGGTAAAACACATGCTTGCTTCCTTTAATTTAAGGATTTACATTCAAATATGGTCTTCTGTACCACTCACAATAAAATTTTAGTACATGGTGATTCATTGCAATGCTGTGTTCTTCTAGCCCTTATACTGGTTGATACACAGGTACATTCTGACTGAAGACCTACTCTCTTACTCAAGATTCAACTTCTAAACTTAAGAGTCACAACCTTTGTTGAAAAAATCTCTTGTCACACTCAAGGTTATAAATTACAGTAGTAGAGGAGACTGTCAAAAACGGCACGGTAAGCTGTTTGCAGGAAATTTAGTTGTGGCCAAGTGTTTCCTCTTTCCAGGCCAGAAATACAAATTCACATAATTGCTTTCAACATACATCACTGAGAGGGAGGTCAGAGGTTCACAAGTTTGATTTTTGTGTTTGCCCCATAGGCTCTAAGACTTAGGGACTTTCAAATGGATCGAATTTGATTTATTGTATTTTCCTTCTAATAATGAATGTTATAGTGCTTGGTCAGTAGTTTAAGGAAATTAATATAATAAAAACGTTCTTATAGGCAATGTGGAAAGAACACAAAGAACTGGAGAGAGAAGTCAAGCAATTTTTAAACAAGCTTGAGGATAGAACTTGAACCTGAGAAAGAAACTCATTAGCAAATTAAGTTCCTCCCAGATATAAGAGGTTTCTGGGACCATTTACAGTCTTCAGTCACCTACTTTTCTGTCCCTTCCATCTCTAACTGGAATGTTTCCAATCATACTCCTGTCAATAATTCTAACTAAACAAAAGAAAAACTTCCTTAGTCTTTCTTCTCTTTTGGTTCACCTGGTTTAAATTATGAGGTATTTCTAGCACAGGTCCAGGTACACTTAGGCATCCATTAAATATATATGGTATAAAGAAACTCAACTTTCTGAAATACCAGTGAAATAAACTCCTTTAATGTTTCATTTTGTGATGCAATATACAAAATGTACATAAAACATAAATATTTAGTTTAACAAATTATTGAAAAACACCAGTGTGTCTGCCCTGCAGATCAAAGCATAGGAGAACATCTGCCCCATAGAAGGTCTCCACCTGTCTCTTCCTGATCTTAATCCCAGCCTACCCCCTGACAATGACCACTATCCTGACTTTTATAGTATTGATGTTTTGCTTTCTTTTGGAGTTGTGCTACATAGTGTGTGTGTGCATGTATGTGTATTATAAATAATATATTATTATGTTATTGTTATCGTATTGCATAATAATGGCTTAATTTGAAATATGTATCTATGGAATCATATACATATTGATGATCATACGTATTGTATGTAGTCTGGCTTCTTTCACTCAGTCTTCTGTGCTTAAGATTTGTCCATGCTGTTGTACGGAGGGATAGTTCATTCATTTTCTTGCTGTATGGTATACTATGATATGGATCTACCTCCATTTGTTTTTCGGTTGTTCCAGTGAATTGCTCTTTTTTTTTAATTAAAATTATTGGAGTGACATTGGTCAATAAAGTCAAATGTTTCAGGTATACAATTCAACAATGTGTCATAAATATATATTGCACTGTGTACTCATCACCCAAAGATAGATTTTCTTCCATCACCAACTATTAGACCCCTTTTACTCCCATTTATCTCTCTACCCCCCTTGAGATAAACGTGCTATGCTAAATAAGTCAGACAGAAAAAGTTGAAAACCATATGATTTCACTACTGAGTTGTTCTTGTTTGGAGTTTCTACTAATAAAGCCATTGGGAACATTCTAGGGCATGTTTTCTGCTGAGTGTAAGCCTACCTTTCCATGGGTAGACACCCAGAAATAGGCTTGCTAGATCTTGAATGGTGTGCATTTTCGGCTTTACTGTCAGACATTATTCAAAAGTGATTTTGTAATGTAAATCCTCATCAACAATGCATGCGAGTTCTCATTGCTCCACATCCTTGTTAATATTTGGCAATGCCATTTGTGTGTGTGTGTGTGCGCGTGTGCGTGCATGTGTGTGTGCATGTGTGGTATATAACAACATTTTTATTTTGCTCATGGATTCTGTGAACCAGAAACTCAAAAATGGGCCCAGCGGGAACAATTCTTCTCTTCTCCATGATGTCTGGGTCTCAGTTGGAGTGACTGAGGGTAAATAGAATGGGTAGAGGCTGGAATAGCTGGGACCAGAGGATCCACTTCCAAGATGG
This sequence comes from Rousettus aegyptiacus, assembly GCF_014176215.1. NCBI lineage: Eukaryota > Metazoa > Chordata > Mammalia > Chiroptera > Pteropodidae > Rousettus > Rousettus aegyptiacus. Next base: position 3,806,552 of record NW_023416312.1, on the reverse strand, counting down.
CTTCTTCACTTCTACATCTGGTACCTGGGCTGGGATGGCTAAAGAATGGCAAGGCTGGGATTGTTGACATCTGTGCCTTGGGCTTCCTTAGAGCATGGCAAACTTGGAGTAGGCAAACTTCTTATTGGCAGCTTAGAGCTGCTATCAAAAGCTACTTTGGCTCTAAGTTGTAGAATATGGATCCAAATTTCAGATACTCCTATCAAGTAATCTCTGATGAGTCTTTAAAGAAAAGAATGCATGAATACTACAAAACCTCCAAAAGTCTGCCATTTACTACATGGGTAATGTGGTAATAGTAGGAGGAATAGAATAAATTATCAGAATTTCTTGAGATGGGCAGTATGTAAAGTTGGGATTTAAAGATTTAGGTCTGGATCTCTAATTATCCTTGGCTCATAGTGATTCTTGGGTTTGCCATATATTTTTTAAATGTTTTGCCATTCTGATACATGTGTATTATCAGATTTTTTTTTTTTTTGCCACTCTGATGCATATATAGTGGCATCTCATTGTGATTTCAACCTGCATTTACCTAATAGCCAATGAAGTTGAGCACCTTTCCACATGATATATACACACACATGTGCACGCATGCACACACACACACATACATATATATGTGTGTGTGTGTGTGTGTGTGTATATATATGTTTAAGTGAACCACTTTTTTTTATGGTAACATTGGTTAACAAAATCCAATAAGTTTCAGCTGTACACTTTAATAATAAGGCATATGTATATTTACACTGTGTTCACCTCTCATAGTTAGATTTCTTTCTGTCACCACATATTTGACCCCCTTTACCACATCTACCTTCCCCCTCCTGTTCCACCCCTACCCTCTGGTAACCACTAGTCTATAATCCATGTCCATGAGCCTCTGTTTGTCCTGTTCATTTGTAGCTTTTAGGTTACTATCCCACATATAAGTGATATCATGTGATTTTTCAACTTTTTCTGTCTGACTTATTTCACTTACCATGATTATCTTGAGGTCTGTCCATGTTGTCGCAAATAGCAGTATTTCATCTCTTCTTATGGCTGAGTAATATTCCATTGTATATATGTACCACAGCTTCTTTAGTCAATCATCTATCATAGGACACTTCAGTTGCTTCCATGTCCTGGCCACTGTGAATAGCGTTGCTATGAACATCGGTGTGCAAATATCTTTTTGGATACGAGTTTTCAAGTCTTTGGGCTAAATACCCAGTAGAGGGATTGCTGGATCATGTAGTAGATCAATTCTTAGTTTTTTGAGGAGCCTCCATACTGTTTTCCATAGTGGCTGTACCAATTTGTAGTCCCACCAGCAGTGTATGAGGGTTCCCTTTTCTCCATATCCTCTCCAACATTTGTTAGTACTTGTCCTGTTGATTATAGCTATTCTAACACGTGCGAGATGATATCTCATTGTGATTTTGATTTGCATTTCCCTAATAACTGGCAATGATGAGCATCCTTTCATATATTTGTTGGCTCCATAGGATATTGACCATTTGAATTTCTTCTATTGGGATGTGACCGTGCAGGTACTTTTTCTGTTTTACCCTTGCATTATCTGTCTTTTTCTTTTTCACTTGTAAAAAGTCTTTATATGTCAATAGGAAGGTTGATCTTAATCATCTAGTTCACCCTCACCAGAAGCTGGAAGCGCTAATGAGTCCATCTTATCCGTATGTATTTTATGGCATCAATTTCTTTGGTGGTTCATGGTAGCTACCTGTAAAATAGAAAAAGATTAGAATAATTAAGCTAAAATCTATTTAATTTTTAACACATCTGCTATTTTAATTTTTGTGCCGTTCTATTGTCAATATTTTCTTTCTCTTTTTCATTAGTTGTAACAAGTTTACTTAGCAACCATTTTATCACTTGAAAATCTCTATCAATCAGTCCACCTTATCTTTCCCAAATACAAGGACAAATTAAAGTATATTTTTAAATGGATGCATGTTTAGAAATGTGTGTAATATTAAAAGAGACTATGTTTTAAAGTGCTTAGCACATAGCAAGAACTCAATAATACTAGTTATTGGACCCTATTTAAGAACTACATTAATATTACCTTCCTGAATCCTGATTCCTTAAGAGGAGATAATCTAAATCTTGTTAAAGTTCTAGGAACTAGAACTTTGATAACCATAATGCTTTCTTTTATCTAAAAAATTGCATAATTATACTCTTATTAAAAATCCAGAAGAGAAAAATCCTTAGTCTTTTATATCTGCCTTATAAAATCCAATTTTAATACACCTTCAACGTTTTTTTTTTTTTTGGCAAACATTCCTTTTATTTTTCTTCCTTCTGAGGTTTATCAGAAGAGGAAGCATTTATCTGAGAACAGTATCAGTTCTCTAGAGCTGGGGTCCCCAACCCCCCCAGAGCCATGGACTGGTACCAGTTCGTGGCCTGTTAGATATCAAGCTGCTCAGCAGGAGGTAAATGCCGGGAAAACAAGCAAAGCTTCATCTGTATTTGCAGCTGCTCCCCAGCGCTAGCATCACCGCCTCAGCTCTACCTCATAGCATCAGGCATTAGATTCTCATAGAACTCCATTCCCTGGTGCCAAAATGTTGGGGACCACTGCTCTAGAGGGCTTGGTTAAATATGGAACCCTGTCTCCTATGGTTACATAACAAATTGCAAAAGGATATTTATATAAATGAAAACATAATTCAAATTTCAGTAAATTTATAAGTTTCTGATTATTTTACAACTCATCAAGCTAACAACTTGCAAAACTAAATAAAAATTTTTAGTATTAGCTATAGAAGGCAATTTCTGGCAACTATCCCTGAGGATAAAGAATTCTAATAAAGAAGAATATTTCTTCTGATCCCTTCTGAAGAATTTGTTTGCTTTAGAACACACTTGGGACAGAAAGGCGCCAAGGGCTCCAATTATCAGTGTCTCAATGGCATCATTTTAAATTGTGCTGGAGGAAACTTATGAACTCCAGAACCTCCTTCCTTAGCAGTTATGCCCTAAGTTGCCCTCTTAGGTATTTTACAAAATGTAAATGCTCCATGTTTAGATAGACACCATCAGTCTTAGAGCAGTACAGAATTCTTTCATCATAAACAGGCTTTGAAAATCAAAGGTTCACCCTCCTCCATGTGAAGACCCACAAGGCTAACATCTGAAATGCTTTAGTAACTTTTTCTAACTTACTATATTAGCTCCAGGGCACCAGAATTTTTATTTCTCTTTCTTTTCAGGGAACAGATTTTATAATGGATTTCAATATTATGCCCTCATACAAATTTAGCAGGACAGAAAAGGTGTAGAGACTCTTTGAAAAGCTTAGAATGTGATGGAATCTTCATCAACCTTATGGATCTGGATGTTAGCCTAATCCGTATTTCCACTTGGAGCTGGAGTATTGTATTAGGCCAAACTCTAATAGGACACAGTCTATTAATAAATGACTGAACTGTGAGAAAATATCTTTGCTGAATTTACATTACTATTTTAGGTTTAGACATGATTTTTTTTTTTGTCGTAAAAAATGTAATGACCCAGATACATTTTGCCAGTAGTATTTATGAATTACCAAATGCACAGGGAAATGGATCATTAACATGATTAATTTAAACAGGGGCATTTTAAAAAACAAAACAAAAATTAGATATTTTGTGGTAAATTAATTCACCTATGTCACTAAGCACTAACGACATAATATATTGAGATTGCTTTTGCTGAAGAGCAGAGAAAGGCTGCCTATAAAACCTGCCTAGAGGAGTCCACATCTTAAAAAAAAAACAAGGAAGAAACTTTACATGAGACTTAAATGAGATGCGAATATAAAAGTTAACAATGTAGGCTCTAAGAGTTGAATTGCTTGGTTCAAATCTCAGTTTCTCCTTTTAATAGCATAGGTCCTCAGGCAAACTATTGTCTTCTGCTATTTATTTCAAAAATATTTTTGAAATACAGTAGAGATACATAAAATAATATTAAAACGCCACATACTAATTTCTTAAAATAAACATATGTGGAAGATTGGGGGTGGAATGAGAACATTAAATACCCTGGTAAGAAGTTTGAATTTTATCCGAAGAGCAAATGGAAGCCATTGAAATGTTTAAATATGACCAGATTTTGGGTTTAAAGGGTATCTTTTGTGTATTGATTGAGGGAACATATTATTTTTAAGGAAGACTGGACTGTTGTAGAAGCTCAGGACTAGGGTGGGGCAATAGAGATTGAAGTGAAGTACAGCGTCAGATGTAGAACTGTGTAGATTTCGGATGTGGTGATAAAGAAGGTACTGGGAGTGATTCCTGGGTCTCTGACTTTTCCAGACTGGGTAGGTGGATGATGGTGCTATCTCTAGAGAGGAGAACCACTAGGATGGGAGAAAAACCACATGTCCAGTTTGCAACATGTTAAGATTGAGATGCTGTTTCTGGGACATGTTGATAAAGATGTAAAGTTGAGAATTAAGCATACAGGTCTTTAACAATGGCGGGGGGTATGTACAGGGGGTAAATTAAGTTGGATAGTAAATGACACGGGTAGAAAATAGGGAGGAGAAAGGGGAGAAACAAAGGAGAGGGACCAGATTCAAGGTCAAACATAAGAGACAAGGAGATTAGGAAAGAGCATCCAGAGTCTTAGGAAGACAAGCAGAGAAACTGAAGGTATACCAGCAATATGAAAAGGATTCTTTTGGGAGGGAGTGGTCATCCATGTTTAATGATGCCAAGAGCTCAAGAGACTATGGGAGCAGAGAGGAGTCTGTGGGATCTAGTGGCATAGGAATCCTGATGACATGAGTGAGAGTTATTTTGGTGGAAGCCATGTTGAAAAGTGAATAAATGTTGAAAGAAAGGTCAGAAACAAAGGTTAGGCTATTTGTTTGATTGTTTGTTTGTTTGTTTGTTTGTTTGTTTAAAGCCGACAGCACCTGGTATTCTCAGGTGCTCTACCCATCCAAGTACTAACCAGGCCCGACTCTGATTAGCTTCAGAGGTCAGACAGGATCAGGCATGCTCAGGGTGGCATGGCCGTAGACACAAGGGTTAGTTTAAAGGGATTGAGGAAAAGAGGTAGTTTCTAGGGGTAGGGGGCTGGGGTAGAAAGGGATTCAAAGGAGGTTTTCTTTCTTTTTTTTTTTTCACATGAGAGAGACTTGATCTTGACTGAAAGCTAATAGAAAAGTCCTTTGCTAAAAAATCAGCCATATTCTAATGTCGACACCGTGGTATTCTTATGGGGAACAATGGCTTGCCTAAATGGCCAGATCATTCCTGTGTATGGAGGCAGAAAATGGGCTGGAGTAATTAAATAACAGCATGTGCTTTTTAGTTGTGTGTGTGTGTGTGCGCGCACGCGTGTGTGTATGATTTCTAATTCCAGTTATGTATTGTAACACAGGAGTTCCACTGCACCTGGGATATTCTAGAAAAACCACCAGGAAGGCCCAGAGGGGTGTGACATGCTGTTTATTATTCACCATACAGAGAAGCTTCAGCACTTGGTCAGTAGGAGCTGCAGGAAAAGACCTCCACCAACAGCAGGCAAAGTTTTCTGCCCACGAGCCAAGGGAGGGGTTAACTCATGGGGGAGCCACTGCCTTCACAGCCGAATGGGAGCGAGATGTGCTGCTGGGTTACAGGAGCAGATAACGTCCATGGGAGCAGCAGGGAATGTCCTTGGGGGCAGGCCCTGCTGAAAGCCCTTTGTGCAGTGCCGGCCTTGGCTGCTGGCCGATCAGTCATCAGTCCTCTGAGTACGAGGAGGGGCTGTGTTCTGAGTCAACCCCACATCTATTCATATCTTACATCTATTCACTATTCAGCAAATATTTATTGAGCACGTACTCTGTGCCAGACTCTGAGAGAAGCTGGAGACACAGAGGTAATGAAGATCGACAAGCCCCTAGCACATATTCTTGTTAAGAAGAAAGACTATAATCAGGATAAAAATCAATAATTTATACATATTATATTTATATATTATAATATTTAAAATAATATAATAATTTTTATAATATAAAAAATAAGTAAATGTGACTTTAGATAGGGTTAAGTGCTCTGAAGACAATGAAGCAGGGACAAGCGTAGAAAGAAACTAAGGTGACAGGGGTGGGAGCATTTGAGATGGGGTGGTCTAGGAAGGCCGTTCTGTGAATCAATGTTGGTCAGACACTTGAATTACAAGAAGGAAGGAGGCAGCCATGGAAAGACCTAGAAGGAGAGCATTCCAGGGAGAAGGACCATAAAACATAAATCTGAGAAAAGTGAGAGAAGGCAGCAGAGTAAAACCTGGGTAGTGCCCCAACCCCTGATGTACCCTATGAGGCAGCAGTTCTCAGCCTTTTTGGCAGCAGGGACCGGTGCTCCTATGAGAATCTAATGCCTGATGATCCGAGGTGGAGCTGAGGTGGTGACGCTAGCACTAGGCAGCGGCTGCAAATCCAGATGAAGCTTTGCTTGCTTGCCACTCACCTCCTGCTGTGCAGCCCGGTTCCTAACAGGCCACTGACAGGTACAGGTCTGTGGGGCTGGGGACCCCTGATGTAAGGCATAATAAGGCGTTTATTATACATGCTACTAGAAGTCATTGCACGGTTATTGGCAAGAGAATGACATAATCTTACCTACACTTTGTCGTGAAACTTGCTTGGCTTTTGCCACTAATATCTTTCTGCTCCAACTTTAATAAAGAAACAGCTTTTTTCCAAGGGCCCAGACATCTGTTATAATAGATTTTCCATGGGATTACAGTCATGCTTTGGTTATTCTTGAGCGCAGCCTTGGAGAGAGGAATTTGTATGTATGATTTTATTGAGATTTCTGCTTATTTCCAACATCCACTGAAATCAGCCAGTTGAAAGTTGACAGGAGCCACAGGGAACAGCCCTAGTGACACTGTGCTTGTGATCAAGGCAACAGAAGCACACCTGGCTTCTGTCCAGATGTCCATCAGCTTGGATGTTAATTAACTAGATAGGGGGAATCCTTTCACAATGTATATGTACATCAAATCATCACGATGTACACTTTAAATATCTTACAGTTTTGTCAGTTAGATCTCAGTAAAGCTGGGAAAAAATATATCTATCCTGTGCTTGCTTACAGACGTGTAAGGGAGAGAAGGAGACCTCCACGGCAGGAGTTAAAGCTAACATTGGATTCAACTTGAGATTGTGTCTAAATATCCATGAGGTCTAATCAACTCCAAAAGAAGTCCCTGAGAATCCCAGGCCAGGTAGTAGGTGTGAAGCTGACCTCTCACAGAAAGACACATAAACCAGTGGAGTAGAAATTAGCCTTGTGGGCTTTTGACATTTGGAACACGTCGGAACTTTTGCAATCATCCTTCCTTCCCAACCTGGTTTTGTTTTATTCATTTTGCATAAAAGTTTGCCTCTCGCTTCATAATTAAGTCTATCGATGAGATAGGATGCCTCAGAGCTGGCTTCTGGCATTATCACAAGGCTTTTACAAGGCCAGCCTCATTAATCACTGTAGTGAAATTTCTACAGGAGAATTACTGGACCCAGAAATTATGGAGTGGCCCTAGAAATCTCAACAGAATGCCAAGGGGGCATGTGACCTCGATAAGTTCAACCTAAGAAGGCAGATGATGCTTCCAAGCTCAAGGTTTCTGATTCTCTACACAAAGCAAAAGGAGATACTTCTGGAACTAGGCTCGGGATAGATGTGTGCTTAATGGTGGAATTATTCAGTTAAGTACTGAACAGGGAATGCGGTGGGCAAGGAAAATGCTGGAGGGCAAACTTTTACAGATTGTGCAAGATCTCTTTCTCTGTGCCTCGTGAAAAAATGGTGGTTGGCTGTTAATATACTGTTTCTTGAGATGTTTCAGTGTTCAACTCCAAAGTTTCTTAAGGCTGACCAACCTGATCAGTTCACTTCCAAAGATTGCTTCTCTTCTTTCCTGGAAAAGGAAAAGCACACTTCTTCAGTTCTAATAGTCCTGGAAAAAGGAGCCTTTTCAAATGCACTGCCAGGTTATCAAGAAAAAAAAAATCTACAAAGGCCAAAGGGAAGGGAAATTGGGCGTTTCATGAACTGAGGAGGGCTCAATGTGGCTTTCACTCTGAAGGGTCTGATCACCTCCAGGTTCTGTTTTAGAGACTGCATGGGGCCCAGAGAGCAGAAAATAAAGCCTAGGGAATGCTAAGGTAAAGCCCTTAATAGGAGAACCCTCCATAAAGCTAAGACCCTGAAGAGCATCAGCCTTAGGAGTACGGTGAACAAGAAATCAACCCATAATACAGAGGAGACAGCTCAGAAAATTCCCTGCCCCTACCTTTTCTCAGATGGGAGGGTGGGAGGTGGGGGAAAACCAGGCATATTGCTACCATAGAACACCGTACAGCAGAAGTGTGTACACTACAGCTACATGCATCAAATCTCAAATGCATGACACTGATCAAAACATAGCAAGTCACAGAAGGACACATGTAGTATGATTCCATTCATGTAGAGTTGTATGATACCAGTCATTGGATTAAAGACACCCTGCTCCAGGATGACATCATCTTAACTGATTGCATCTACCCTATTTCCAAATAAGGTCACTTTTGAGGACAATTAGGGTTTCAATACATCTTTTTTTTTGGTGGGGGGGGTATAATTCAACTCATAATAGCATAGTACAGTCCCTCACAACAAAAGATTATCTCATCCACAATGTTAATTGGGCTCTGGAATAAGGCAAAAAAAAAAGAAAGCAAGGGAATGATTAACACAAAATTCTGAATACCTTTTGGGGGTACAAGAGGAGAAAAATCAGAGCTGAGAAGGGCATACCAGGCGCTTCAAAAATTCTGGAATGTTCTTGATCTTCTGCTTGGTTGTAGGCACATGGACGTGCATTTTAATATACTTATATATTGCAATACTTTTGCCCATATAATTGAATTTTTCAAGATAATAAAATTTAAAAATTATAAGGATACAGATAAGTTATAAATGTAAGAAAAGAAGCATCAAGCATTTTTCGACGCATGCGTGCATTTATTCATTCATTTAAAGTTCACATGGGGTAAATGTGTTAACCTTAGTTCTTGCCAGGAGCAATGGTGAAAAATAGATCATGTAGTTTGCTGGATGTGAGCTACCTGAGGGCTCCTTGTTATAACTATTGCACGTGTGTTGAGGGTTCCCCATTTGTTGGGGTTCCCTAATTCTGCCACGGTCCTGCTCTATGCAGCTACAGTTTCGTTCCTGAGAGACAGGAGAAACTACAGACACTTGCATACCTTTCACTGCTGGTTGGGCCTGGTCTTCCCAACCCTGAAGCAACACAGTACCATGGACAAGGGTGTGAGGTCTGGAGGCCGACTGCCTGGGTTTGCATCTTGGCTCTGCCACTTGTGAAATTAATCTCTCCGGGCCTCTGCTTTGCCATCGAAAAATGAGGATATTAATAGTACTCAATAATAAGGTTGTTTTAAAGAATGAATGAGGTAATGTGTATAAAATTTTTTAGCAGTGGTGGCACGTGTTAAACAATCATGTCAGTTATGATCGTCATCATCATTGTCATTATCTCTACCTCGTTTCCTTCTTTGGTGAGGTTATTTGCACAGTGTGTAAATCTGTCTTGTCATCATTCTTATTCTTAAAACCAAGACAAGAAGCAGACCTAACTCATCAGCTTCTCCTTGCTCCTTCCTCGGCTCCTGTATCTCTTCTCTTTGTAGAGGGGCTCTCCCAAGCCCCATTGCAACAGTCTAAAAGCAGAGAGGCATAAAGAAAGGAATCCATGAAGAGGAAGAGAATCTCTTAAACTCTTCCAATGAACACCTTTCTCTCCAGGTCTGGATGGGAGTCAAACTGCATGTCTTTAATGACTCATTGTTCTCTCCACATCTCTCTCCACAAGTTCTGCTTCTGTGTGGAGAGTGGAATCGTGCTGGCTGCAAGGTAGATTACTTAAAATATGGCTAGCTACTGTAACAAATCACAAAATGTGGCATGGCTCACACGCCAAAGAAGGATGTTTCTCCATAAAGTCAAAGAGAGGCGTTCCTAATTGGCAGGAAGCTTCCTTTCCGCCTTGTGGCTCTGCCATCTGCAACACATGGCTTCCAAGTTGCTAAGCTCATTTGCACCAAGTGGGCAGAGGGGAAAGTGCTTGGAAGATCACATGGGGAGAGATTTTTATGACCCGGTTCTGCATGTGGCACACATCATTTCTACTTACATTCCACTGGCTGAAACTCAGTCATGTGACCACGCCTAACAGCAAAAGAGGCTGGGATGGGTAGACTAGTTAAAAAGATGATTGGATTTGGTGAACAGCTAGCATAGGAAAGAAGACGGGGCTGTTGAACAACGTACGCCCAATGCAAATCACATTTTGCAGAATTTCTGTGGTGGAGGGAGCAGAGAGTGCCTGATTACTTGGAAAATCACTTGCAAGGCTCAGACCAATGCACATCATGTGGAAGAGTATCCTATGTTCTGAAAACTGATTTTACTGAGCAATGCTAAACATAGGATTGCTGAAGATTTATCGAATCCGATAGTTTATGCCATTCTAGGACATCCTGGAGTATCTAATGTAGTGAGGCTGCTGAGTATGAGAATTTCAGCTGCTTCTGGGGCTTCCTTGCCTCCTCACCAGAGACAAGCTATTAACACACTCAATGGGGCTGAAGAGCAGACATTCTTTCTGATATAATCTGGTGTTTGCTAAGACTCTGAGCAAACAGGTGGGACTTAGCAGTAAGAGATTTTTGCATTCAAGGTAGCACGACTTTGCCAGTCATTTTAGCTGCTTTTCTTACATTGAGATATCTATATCTGGCAACATCAGCAGCATCGAGGAGCTTGTTAGAAATGCAGAATCTCAGGCCCCATCCCAGACCTACTGAATCCCAATCTGCATTTTCGCATGCTCCCCAGGGAAATCCTATGTAATGTAAAATTTCAGAAATGCTGCTTTAGAGCAATGACTTACAATGGGCTGCACAATGGGATCACCCGAGATGCCAGAGCTCACTCCGGTCCAGCTGTAGTGATTGTGTTGCGGTTGGGTGGTCTGGATACAGCCTGAGCATTGGGAAGTATAAAGGCTCCCCAGGTGATGGCATTTTGCACTGAAGTTAGAGAACCACCACTTTAAGTGGCCCACTCTTTCTCACCCAAGATTCCTCCTTATTCAGTATCGACACTTGTTTAGAGGATTGTTTCAGCACGCGTTTGATATTAATCCAAGGGTCCAAATCTATTCACCTTGAACTGAGATTGACTAGGGGTATCGTGTGGACCTTCCTCGGCAGAGGGACAGCTGACCACAATGTTACAGCTGGAGGCTACATTCTTGCAAAAGGCTACTATGGCTGGTAAACAATGTCTGTATTTTTTTCCCTTAAAGACCACTACGGGTACTCCCAACACTACTACGCCACCTTCTCCCCGGTGGGCACAGGCTTGGATAGAAAAGAGTGTCAAAGGAATGTTTTCTGTTCCTCCGTATCATTTTCTCAGAACAAACAATTGACATAACGCTTCCCTTTTGGAGACAACCTACTATTTCAGTTTTGAAATCTGAACAGAAAGTGCTAACTTCACTGGCAATTTTTTCCACCTCATGAAAGCCCCTAACAATGCTAGAGCACATCCCTTCCTTTCATTTGAAACTCCACCCCAATCCCATCATAAGCTTAACAAACAATGAGAGAGTAAACCTGAATCACTCCTGCCTGCTTAGTAATAATAAAAAACAGGTGAGAAGATTGCCCTTGATGTTTAAAACTTGGCCTGCATTTGTTCTTAAGTCGGCCTGTTGCCCCAGGTTCATTTTATTCACTGTAAGCCAGCAGAGCCTAGAGAGGGGTCACCTGTGGACTCTGAGCTGGCATCATTATCCCCTGAGAACTTGCTAGAAATGCAAATTCCACATCCCAGCCCAGGTGTTTTAACTTGCCTTCCCTCTGGTGAGTCTGATGAACCTTCAAGTTTGAGAAATGCTGGCCGAGAGGTTAAAAGCTTAACCTGGGAAACAGGCCAGTTTCTACCACCTTCGTTCTACCACCTTTTGTCTGGGTGACATTGGGTAAGTTTTTCAACCTCTGTGAGCCTCAGTTTCCTCATCCGTAAAGTAGCAATAATTATGATGGCACCTAATCTGTGGAATTGCTGTGTTTTACATGTGATAATGCAAGGAAAGTCATTGGTAGACATACAGCTAATGTGCTATGAATGTTATTGTCATTACTTGCTATTCATTTATGTACTTACATATTGTGTATCATTCTGTATTTATAAAAAGTTTTCTATTGAGCACACCCCATGTGCCAGTGGAATTGTCTTAGTTAATGCAGGTGCTAAGTGGAACAGGATGCCACACTCACCCCCAAGGGCTTCTTGATCTAAAGGGTCAAAAAAGAAAGCGGAGGGTTCCCAATTGGAGTAAACGTGAGCTTGGATGGCCTTCTCTGTGGAGAGCAAGCAGGAGAAGGATGGAAAGGGGAATAAAGGCTCCTGCTTTGCGGTATACATGGTGGTGAAGAATATGACGGGGAACAGACTATGCGACCCCAAAAATGCATCTCTTGTGTATAGGGATTATTGAGCGAATTATTTTTAGGAAACAGACAAAAGAGAAGCTCTGAAAACCAAGTAGAAGTTGCCCTTTTGTAAGGGAGATACACATGTATGAGGATGATCTCCATTTATTTATAAGGGTGTCTGCCTCTGTAACAGAAAGAGGATGAGACGACTAAACCTCTACAAACTCTTATCAATGCGAAAGGCAAGGATTTACATCAGTGTAACAACCTTACCTTTGTTTACTGTACTTTTCCTGGTCACCTTCTATAATTGAACTTCCCCTCCCACCCCCAGACGAAATATCTTTTGTGTTCAGCTGAGGACGGTATTTAAGGTGGTGGCTGAGGTCATTTCAGGGAGTTACTTAGTTATCCTGGGTCTTGCTCATGTATACAGGAGGGATCCATGTTATTAAACTTGTTTTTCTCCTAACTTGATTTTTATTAGGAGTATCATCCAAGTCCTAGAAATGTAGAGAGAAAAATTATTTTCCTCTCCCGCAAACACAATTTAGAGTCTGAGAGCAAAAATTTTAATCCCAGGTCAGCCCCATCTGGCTGAGGTCCATGAGCATTTTACTTATCACCTTTGGACATTGAGTTATTGACTCAATAACTCAATAGGGGGTGGTCCAAGGTCATTTCTGACAGTCCTACTGCAGATACCCAAGTTGTTATTTTCTATTTCAAGTGCATTTTCATTAGAATAAAACCATCAAGGCTTTCTTTTCACAGTAATTTGAGAATTGTCAGATTACTTCTGTCAACAGCCAAACGTTTTCAAGTTGTTTAATTAAGTGTATTGGGGTGACATTGGTTAATAAAATTATATAGGTTTCAAGTGTACAATTTGATAATACATCATCTGTATACTGCACTATGCGTTCACCACCCAAAGTCAAATCTTCCGTCACACATTTAACCCCCTTTACCCTTACCTACCTCCCCCCTTCTCTCTCTGGTAACTGCTAAACTATTGTCAGTGTCTGGGGTTTTGTCTTTGTCTTGTTCATTTGTTGCTTTCAGTTTTATATCCCACATATGAGTAAAATTTTATGGTTCTCAACTTTTTCCATCTGACTCATTTCACTTAGCATGATATTCTCAAGATCCATCCATGTTGTCGCAAATGGCAGTATTTCATCCTTTCTTATGGCTGAGTAATATTCCATTGTATGTATCTACCACATCTTTTTTATCCTATCATCTATCGAAGGACACTTCGGTGGTTTTTTGTCTAAGCTACTGTCAATAATGCAATGAACATTGGGGTGCATATATCTTTATAGATAAATGTTTTCAAATTTTAGGGGTAGATACCCAGAAGAAGGATTGCTGGGTCATATAGTAAGTCTATTAGCATTTTGAGGAAACTCCATGCTGTTTTCCATAATGGCTGTACCAATTTGCAGTCCCACCAGCAGTGTGTGAGGGTTCCTTTAAACCCACAACCTCTCCAACAGTTGTTATTGTCATGTTGATAATAGCTGTCCTAACAGGTGTGAGGTGCTCGCTCATTGTGGTTTTGATTTGCATTCCCCTAATAGCTGGTGCAGTTGAGCATCTTTTCATATGTCTGTTGGCCATTTGTATGTCTTCTTTGGAGAAGTGTCGGTTCAGGCCCTCTGCCCAGTTTTTAATTGGATTTTTTTTTTGTCATTAAGTTGTATAAGTTCCTTAGATATTTTGGATATTAGCCCCTTATTGGAGGTGTTTGCGAATATCTTCTACCATTTGGTTGCTTGTCTTTATTTTGTTGATAGTTTGTTTTACTGGGCAGGGATTCTGCCAATATCATGCTGTTTTGATTATTGTCACTTTGTAGTATGATTCGAAATCAGAGAGTCATACTTCTTGCCATGTTCTTTTTTTTTTTTTTCCTCAGGATTGCTTTGACTATTCAGGGTCTTTTGTGGTTCCATACAAATCTGACGATTTTTCCACTTTTAAAAAAATGCCATTTTAATACTTAAATTTTAAGATTTAAAACAAAGAACCCCCAGCAGATGTTATAACCAGTCGAAAGAACTATCCAAAAAACAGACATGTTTATAGATCAAGAATGTTAAAATTATGCATGAATGGGATCGGTCATATAATAAAGGATTCACCTGGCCTTTGTTCCAGGAATTCTTCGGAGAAAACTTTTAAATCCTTGAAATTTCCTGGGTAATACAAGTGTCTCCATTATTCATAGTGAGGCTTTGGGTCACACCTCGGTTTATGTTAAGGTGGTGACTCAGGATGGGGGCTGATCATGTGATTAGACTGACACTGTGATTAGTGGGTTGGGGCTTTGAGCCAGGTGATATCAGCCCAACCTTCCGGGAGGGGAGGTGGACTGGCTATCGAGTTCATCTATGTAGCCAATGATCCAATCAATCATGCTTATGTAATGAGACCCCAGTAAAAACTGACACCAGGCTTCAGTGAGCTTCCTGGTTGGTGAACACATGTGTTGAGAGGCTCATTTGCCCTGATTCCATGGGGGAGAGGACTTGGGAGCTCTGTGTTTGAGACCTTCCCAGACCTCACCTTATGCGCCTCTTCATTTGTATCCTTTATCATAAAACTGTAATCATAAGTACAGAGGTTTCCTGAGTTCTGTGAGTCATTCTAGTGAGTTATGAAATATGAAAGAGTAGAGGGAATCCCTGAACTTGTATCTAGTTGGTCAGAAGAGCAGAAGGCATGAGGACCATGAAACTTGTAGCTGGCATCAGAAGTGAGAGCAATTTTGGGGACTGTGTCTTTAACCTGCAGAGTCTGCACTAACTCCAGATGTTTAGCATCAGGATGGTATCACAGAACTGTAGAGACAAAACCGGCTTCTTCCCTCTTCAGTGGGAGAGGAAAATTGATGGAACTTCCACGGGACAATTTTCATGTCTGTAGACAAAAATTGCTTTGCTATTGTTGATCCACAGCTTACAGAGTTATAAAATAGCTTTTATAGACTTAGAATGAGAGGATGGGAAATGGCAAACTATAGACAATGCACAGCTTCCCAATGAAGCACTAATTTTCTTTACATTCTTTCTTTACATACGGAAGAAATGGAACTTGAGATGCCATTGTATTCATTCTCCTGTATCCAGGAGAGTCTACCTAAAACTAGCCCGGGCTGACCAATAAACAATGGTCCAGTCCCAAATTATACGTGATCAGAGAAGGTGAACTTCACCTCCACTGGCATCATATCCTAACATCACAAATCTCCCAATTAGGAAATTCTTGCAAATATGCAACTCAACACAACCCCGTGCACCCTGTGGATGTTAATAATCATGAAATTAATAAACAAAACCCTCCACTCAGTCTGTCAAGCCTGGTCTGTCCTCCATATAAAAGATGAGCTTCTCATCCACAAAATAACATTCCTTATTTCCAGTCCTCACCCTCACCCCTTTCTGCACTGTGTTTTGCTATTTCCCTTTATGCTCCCACCAGTTTCTCTACATTATTTTTTCTTGTTTCGCGGTCAGCCGCTGTTTTATATGTGAAACCAGAAGTTTCTGTCACGCAAATCACAGCATGGGCATCCACAGTCAGCATCTTCCATGTGACTCCAAGTCCTGTGCTAACTTGACCTTCTGGGGATTCAAATATCTACAAAGAGGTGCTTGGAGATAAGTCCTCAGAATCATGTGGAAGCCATCCTTTAAGGCTAAAAAATTCCTGGATTCAGTGACTCTCAGAGTATGGTCCCTTGCCCATCAGCATCTTCTGGGATCTTGTTAAACACATAAGTTCTCAGGCCCCATCCCAGACCTGCAGGACCAGAAACACTGGTGGTGTGTTTTAACAGTCCCTCCAGGGCACTCCTATGCACACCGAAGTGTGAGAACCACTGTATAGATTTTTAATTTTAATGAAATTTGAAACAGTCCAGAAAAAAACATTGTACATAATGAAATGCAATTGCTCCTCGTCTCTGTTTCTGGCAGTGACCTTGATACACAGTTTTTGCAGGCAGAATCTCCTGAGCTTTTAGGCTGAACCTAAGGGAGTCATTCTACTCCCTGGTTTAGAAATCTCTTTACCCCAGGACACACTGCCCCCTGGGCAGGAAAAGACCCACATAGAACCAATGGGAAGCTTTCATTCTAACCTGTATCATTCTAACCTGCAGCATCCTCCCCACCCAGAGTGACCTCCCTGTTCCGTTCAAAGGTCTCAGAAGCTTTGCAGGTGCCCAGGGAGGCGACCCCATCACCTGTTTTTGTTGGCTCCACATCTCCGTTTGCATGTAGAAGGAGCTTCCAGTGGGGTAACCTGGGCATGACCACCACAGTGTCTCCCACGTGTTTTAAATGTTTGCTTTCAGATTGCCGCCCCCCTCACCCGACAAATCTGGGGCAACAAGCTTTCATCCGATGTGTTTGCCTGACTTCAGCCACCTTTCAGTGGGCCCCTGTTGCATTAGTTCTTGCTATTAACATTTCTGCTTCCCTCTTTGGTGTGACTCATCTTCTGGCATTTGTCCCTTTCAACAAGAGGATGGACTTTTAATCATAGTACAAAGCATGTGATTCTCTCTCATGACGTTTATGTAAACATTTTTTTCCACATCTTCCTATAGATCGCTGCCAGGGATGGTGACTCCTCTCAGATGCTCATCTTGAAACTGAAAGTGCCCTCTACACGGGGGTGGAGAGGATATTTTAACTTGAGGAAAATGTCTGCCACTACTGTGGAATCTGGAAATAAATGCAGGAGGGTATTTTCAAAATGAGGCTGTGTAATTAGGCACTTCTGATGAAAATGACAGTCTGCAGGTGGTACTCTGGTGTGATCACAAACCCCAACTCCCTCAGGAGATAAGGTAGAGGCCTTTAGTACTTAAATTAGTTTATCTTTAATTTGCATTTGATGTTGGTGTAACGTTTGCCCACCAGGAGGCAGAGAGTTGATGAGTCGACTCACTGTTTTGCATCAGAGCTTCCTTTCACATCTGCAGACCTGGCGAGCCCATGAACTCTGCATAGTTCACACTGGAGTTTGACACACTGCAGGGGTCTTAGCTGTGGGAGGAGGCAGTTTAAATTTGAAAAACTGGCGTTACTGGTAAGGATTCATCTCCAAACATTCTCTCTTGCACTTGCAAACATTTCCCGGTACAGAGAGGGAGACACTCGAGGAATCGGAGATCTTCCTAAAAAATTCCTGGATTCAGTGACTCTCAGAGTATGGTCCCTTGCCCATCAGCATCTTTACAAAAGAGTTACTGTTTTCAGAGCTCTCATGTGTGCTGTTTCTGAAAATAATCAGCTTAAAATCATCTTTATGCCGGAGAGACACATTTGGGGTGGCATATTCTATTTCCCTCGCTGTACATTAGATAGAATCCCCTGGGGAGAGTCTTTTTAAAAATCCCGATGCCCAGGCCATACACCGATGAAATAATCTCCAGGAGCAGGATCTAGGTATCAATATTTGACAACTGTAGCCTAAGAGATTGAAAGGGAAGTTAATGGGAGAAGGAAAGAGGATATAGGAAGGAATCACAATTTCATCCACCTGGTCAGTCTGTCCAACTCCTGTTCTTCACATTGAATAGAGATAGCTGAATCAATGCCTATAGACATTATGCTGGAACATAAAACATCCTGAGAACAAGTTGAATTCTCTTATTTGTGGATCGAGTGTGAGAATAACCCTCAATCAGAAAGCCCAAAGTGAGCCGTTTCTCGCACCTGCCTTCAGGCTCTATTTTATAAATTCCTATTAAGCTATACTCTTTATCCCAAAACAATTGCTCTTGACCTTGGATGGTTATTAAAGTCACGAGGGGAGATTTTAAACTCTCAATGCCTAAGCCACACTCCAGTGCATTTAAATCAGAGTCTGGAGGAATGGGGGAATGGGAGCGGGAGTGGAGAGATACTTTTCATTTATTTATTTTTTTCTCTGCTCCTTCTACTTAATCTTTTACTTTTCTTTTTCTCCCCCGTCCCCCTGTCTCCATCCCCCCTCCCATCTGGTAACCACTAGTCCATTGTCCATGTCCATGAGTCTCTGTTTGTCCTGTTCATTTGTTACTTTTAGGTTTATATCCCACACATGGTGATACTTTTTAAAACTGAAATTTGTATTGAGATCATTGTAGATCCGTGTGCAGTGGTTTTAATTTGCATCTCCCTAATGGCTAATGATGTTCAACATCTTTTCAAGTGCTTATTTGCCATCTGCATATCCTCCTCAGCGAAATGTCTGTTCATGTCTTTTGCCCATGTTCTAATTAGATTATTTGTATTTTCACTGTTGAGTTTGAACATTCTCTAGATAGTCTAGTTACTTCGTTAGATATAAGGTTTGTCAATATTTTCTACCGGTCTGGCGTTTGTCTTACCGTCTTCACAAGGGCTTTACAGAACAAATGCTTTGAATTTTCATCGAGTCCAGTTCACCCTTTCCTCCTTTCCTGGGCTGTGCTTTTGGTATGAAGTCCGAGAACCTGCCGCCAAGCCTAGATCCTGAAGGTCTCCTATATTTCCTTCTAAAAGTTTATAGTTTCACATTTTACATTTAAATCTATGATCCATTTTGAGGTAATTTGTATATAAGATGTGGGGTTTAGGTCTAGGGTGTTTGTTTCGTTTTTGCCTGTGGACGTCCCAGAGCCAGCATTTTTAACAGCTCTCCAAGGTTATTTCAATGTGCAGTGAGGGTTGAGAACCAATGGCCTGGTGACTGAAGGACACGCCTGTTGAAAATCCGAACTGAGGTCTTTTTGTGAGCACCACAGTAAGATTAAAAACAACAGAAACATGTGCTTTCGAAAGCGCTGTCCGACGGAAATGCATAATACATATGTAATAGCATGTATCATATATGCATAATGTATAATTTTCTAGTAGCCCCATTAGTAAAATTGATCAAATTAATTTTAATAATATATGTAACCCAATATATCCAAAAAATTATCATTCTGACTTATATTCAAAATACAAATTATTGAGGCATTTTGCATTCTTCTGTAAGAAGTCTTTGAACCCCCATGTGCATTTTACATTTCTAGCACATCTTAATTGGACTCAACACATTTCAAGTACTCAACAGCCACATGTGGTTACAGCTACCAAATTGAAAAATACACTTTTAGACAAAGACAATTTGGTTCCCCACCTCCTGTTTTTTTTGCATGTTTGCTGACTGAAAATTCCTGCATCATTTCTACCTGGCGCAAATGTAGGACTACTTGTTCCAAATAATAGAAGCTGTATTTAGAAAAGCTGCTTCTGCTTACAGCCGGATGAAACAATTCTCTTCTAGACAAATGCACTCATGGTAGAATATGCTGTCATAAATATTTATGTTGGACTGACAGTGGTGGGCCCACAGCCTTGGAGCCATGATGTCCTCCCTCAAGCTTTGATTCTTATCTTATTTTCTCTCAACCGAAGTTATTAAATTCACATGAGTTTGCACAGTGTTCTAAATTTATGAGGGTCTTGTTTATAGATGGAACTGTGCAGCAGTGAGGGTACGACAAGGTAAATCTTACATGTCATCATTTAAACTGTCTAAGGAACAAAGAGCTGAGCAGGACTGATTTCTGTTCCACAAATGAAAGCTCACCAGTTTAAATATGGACCCCTAGCCATATCGGCACTGTTGACATTTTGGATTGGACCATGCACTGTGGAATGTTTAGCAACAAAAACTCTGGTCTCTAGTACCCACACATTCCACAGGTGTGACCGCCCAAAATGTCTCCAGACATTGCCAAATGTCCTCTAGGGGTCAACATTGCCCTACTTGACAATCACTGGACTAGAATAAAATGAATTTCTGATTTATGTATGGGATTTTATTGGGGGTGGGGGGTGGAGGTTAGCCTAATTTGAAATTGTACATGACAAAGCACTTTTGAACTGTTAAAAGAAATCTGAAGCATATTAACCTTTTTCCCATTTAGAAAAAATTGCAGCTCATAGCCTGTGTTAATTTAATATGAGACATGGGAATGCTATGTTTTCTAGGATTTGACATTTTCAGTGATCGAGAATTACTATATTTTGTGAATGGAAATACAAAAACAAGATATTTTGTGGCAAAATTTGGGGGTAATGTTAGGACTATAATCCATGAGTTATCTCAAGGTAAATGCTGCAGCCACAAAACTCCGCTGATGAGTATTCTCAGGGCAAACAGGAAATGGGTTAATCAGTTTTAAGAGTTTGAGCAAAAATCAATTCAAACTGGGTAGCATCCAATTTAGCATAGCAGATAAAAAGGAACTCCAAAGAGCTGTACAAAATGAAAGACTTTTCTAGGCAGTTGGGAGTGGAAAAAAGGAAGTTGTAATAGGTCAGAAAAGCTGGTTGGTTGTGACAAGTTCACTTTTCTTTAGAGAATGGTGGGGGCTTATCAGGCAGATTATTTAACTAGTGCTGATTGACTGGTTTTAAGATTTCATTTCTGGGAGCGCTGAAACTAATTAAGTCAAGTCTTGGTAAAATGGGGCTTAGCATAAGCAACTCCATTTTGGGCCTGTTGTCTTGTTTTTTAACACTTCAATATAATGGAATATTTTACTCTCTAATTTGTTTTCCTCTTTGGAGAAAAATAATGTTCCTAAAAGTGACAGCAACAGTCTTTAATCATTGAGAAAATGGCATCCTTAGTTTCAGGGATGGTACTATGGACTCCTCGAGACACAGAAATAGGACACCGAAATTCTCATCTAATCTTTGATGTAAGATTTAGCTTTGAAATCGACCTCTATTCTCTGCTTGATGAATTCCCACTCATCCCATGTCAGATGCCTCCTCATTTGTGAAGTCTTTGCTAATTTGCCAAGAAAAATAATAACTTCGTCAGAGGTCTCTTTGCTTTTTGCTGAGGCTCCACTGAAAGCATCTATTCATTATGGCCGTCATCTCCTGTACAGTGAGTGAATGAATGATTACAAGTGACATTATGTTGTGGATTCTCGAATGGAGAGATGGGACACCAAGGCTGTAAGCAGGAAGCAGTGTTTCTTGATGCCGGCACTGGCTCAGCAGATTCCTACCCAAAGGCTGAGCCCCCATTGTAACATAACAGGCTGTTTTATACAGTCTTGTCATTCCTACACAGCTACAGAGATAAGGAAGAACATTAATTGGATGGCAAGCTAAGAAACAACTGATGTGAGCTGGAGAGTCCTTGAGGTGGGAGAAGGGCAGTCAGGAACAAACGCTTTCGAGCAGGAAATGGCCAGGCAGGGTCATGCTGCTACCATTACAGGTAGAACCTGGAGGTTGAGGCACAACCAACTTTTATTAAACCAAAAAGCGTGTTTCATATACAAACAACAACAAACAGACCAAAAGGAACCAGTAAATGGATACATGTTTAGAATATGGCCAAGAGGCTCTCCAAAAAAAATTTTTTAAATTAATGAGAATTGACGGCATCGGTAAAAAGAACACCAAACACTAGAATAGTTATGAAAAATGGTCATCAGTGCTGCTCATACCCTTAAGTAAACGGGATCAATGTCGCAAATTCATCTGAGCCTGTGATCATCGACTGTCAAGATGTATGATTCATCAATCACAGTAAATGTCCCTTACAGTCAATCTGAATATAAAGTTATTACGTAGATGCTGAAATACTCATTTATCCAGAACATGACACTACTGTCACTGGACGGAAATTGTATAGGTTTACTTTCTCTCACTGCACATCAGGGAGATGTCTAAACTGTCCAAATAGGTCTGTCTGGCTAGGCTGGAAGTTTTGAAAGAAACAAATCAGTTCGCTTCTACCTGTAATAAAGAACAGGATGCCCAATAAGTCCAACTTTGCTTCCCTAAGCACTAAACTCAATGCACCTTTAAGAAGAAATACTGAATTCAGTCATTCTCCAATTTTAAGGTGCTTAAGAATTTCAGATGCTAGCAAGCTTCCTGAATTCCTGGAGGATTCTGGTTCAGGGGTCCTTAGTAATCTGCTTTTTAAAAGAATCCTACAGATGATTCTGAAGTGGATTGACCTACAATCGTTCTTGGGGAGACGATGATGAACCATCCAGGGGTGATTTTGGCAATGTCTGAAGATAGTTTGGGTTGTGACAGCCAAGGGGAGAGGGTGCTATTGGCTTCTGGTGAACAGAGACCAGGGGCACTGCTAGACACCCTACATTGCACAGAACAGTTCCCACAGTGAAGAATGATCTGGCCCAAAATGTCAGTGTAGCTGAAGTCGAGGAACCCTGCTGTACCCTACTGATTCTGAAACTTGGCTATGTATCAGAATTTCTTGAGTTTAAGAAATGAGGATTTGGGGGCGGGGAGAATGGGGTGAAAGGTTAAAGAAGTACAAATTAGTAGTTGATAGTTGGTCATGAGGATGGGGAGCGTGGCAGAGGGAATGCAGTTAGCATTAATATCATGGCTAGGTGGAGGGCCAGGGGAGGGAGGGAGCAATTGGGGGGATTGTTTTATGAACTAACCAATGTGCTGTATATGTGAAACTAATTTAAATTTTTAAAAAAGTTAAACAAAAAATACTTATGCCTGGGTCTCACTCCAGAAGTCTAATCAGTCTGGCATGTGGCCTAGACTTTTGAACTCTTAAAACACCCAAGGTGATTTTTAATATGCAATAAGAGTTGAGAATCATGAATATAGGCCAATGGTTCTCAAACTTAACCATGTATCAAAAGCACCAGGAGTATTTTAAAAAACAGATTGCAGGGCCCCACCGTTAGAATATCTGATTCAATAGGTCTGAGGTGGAATCAGAATTTGGATTTCTGCGAGATTCCAGGTAATGTTAACGCTGCTGATTCAGAGATGACACTTTGAGGCTGCCTTGTTAGGCACTGAAAAGTAACTCTGACTCTCTGGTCTCATTCTGATCTCTCACTTTAATTTTGGATCTGCTAAGCTACAGGTAGCACTGATTACATGAAGAAAAGAAGAAACTTTAGATACCTTTACTTGATAGAAAGGAATAAAATGCTCAGCATGGCATGGGGGCAACCTTAACCATTGTTCAGAATCCCTCCCCTCTTGTTCCCAAAGGGGAGCCTGAGATTTCCCACCCTGGGGCCGACCAGCAAAGGTGCTTGCTCTAGCTTGTCATTTAACCTACCTTGAACTTCAGCTCCCACTTTCCTTGCCAAAGAAGAAAAGGCAGCTAGAGACTGAGACCACAGCATAGATGTGTGAATGGCTCGTGGGGCATCATCAGAGGCTGCCTAGGGAAAGAATGCATGGGTTTGAAGCTACTGGTTCCAGAGCAGACTTACAAATCAGAGAGGTAAAGAATAAATATGTGGGTGACCAGCTTCTAGTATAGGGCAAATCTACAAATATCGACTGACCTCTCATTCTGTGAGAGGAATGGTAATGATAAACTATAAGCCTGAGAGAGAAACAAGGATTGATGAGATTCATAAAGACGAAGCTCGTTTATGTTGATTTCCACGAGGTGCTTCTCGTGATTAGCTTGGTCACAAAGAAACCATAGCTATTTCCTGCTCTACTTGCATTTCTTATTTACATGACTCTCAGCTTGCAAGAGAGGGAAGATGGGTGGGACCATAGCTTCTGGATCCAGCTAACTCAGGTTTGGATCTTAGCCCTGCTGCTCACTACTCTTATAACCCTGGCCAAGTCACATCACCTCTATATGCCTCAGTTTCCTCATCTTTAAAGAGAGAAAATGAGAGTACCCATTGTGGAGGTTTGTCATGAAGATTAAATGAGATATTTAAAGTGCTTAGAACAGTAGCTGGCACATAACACTGAAAAAGTATTAGCTCTTATTATCGTGTCGTAACAATTAGAACTTTTGTTATGGAATACAAGCTTTACAACTAGCATTTTAGTAAATCAACACAGTAAAAACAATCATCTTTATAAAAAAAACAACAGGCAACAGCAAGAGAAGGAAGATTATTTTTAAGAACAGCTTCAATAAAGATTGCAAGGACCTCATTTACAAAAAGCTCAGGAAATACGTTGGGTTCAATTTCATTGTTTACATGCAGATAGCAGCCCAGTTGCCAATGAGCGTGTTTATCTACAAATAGCCATTGGACCCAAAATGAAGAAAAGAATCAGGTCGTTAAACAAAGACGAAAATGATTTCTCATATTAATGCCAAAAAAAAAAAAAACAATAGATACATCTCTTCATATTTTTCTTCAGCAAAACTTAGAACCTGTTTACATGGGTTTGAAAAGTTGTTTTCAAGGAGGTTGAACAAAAACTTTGTCTAACAAGAAAAGAATTTAAACTTAGTCCTGTTAGAGATGGTTGCTGGAAAGGTCAGCAGAGTTTTTGTAATGTCAACATCTCATCATTGCTTTCAAAGTAGCACGAACACATTCTAAACGCAAGATTGAGAAACGAGAACTGTCAGAAAAACTGAGCATAAGGGCAAAAGAGTCATGAGACCCTCGCAGCAAAATAATCATAGCAGCTTCTCTTTTGTTCTGCCATGAAGGAATCAAGGGTGTTGGGAGGAAGAGGGAAGAATCTTTGACCCGAGGAAGAACAGACTATTTTTATCAAATCTGACTGTAAGCATGTGAGCATGTGACTTTTCTGTTTATGGTTCTGATGGTAAGATATAACTCATCAGCTGAAAAGAGGCAAAAGAAAAAAAAAGTATTTGTTGCTAAAACGGTTCTGTGTTTAGATCAGGGCTAAAACGGTTCTGTGTTTAGATCAGGGTTTCTCAAACTCAGCGTTATTGACATTTGGGGCTAGATCATCCTTCATTGTAGGTGCTATCCTGTGCATTGAGGGATGTTGAGCAGAATCTCTCGTGTCTACTCACTAGATGCCAGTAGAACCTGCCCCGAATCTGCAGTTGTAAAGATCAAAAATGTTGCCAGACATTGACAAATGTCCCCTGGGGGGAAAAAATCACAGCCCCTTGAAAACCACAGCTCTAGATGGTCTTACCCAGATTAGACAATTTAGAGCAGGGCTTCCCAATTTATAGGGAAATACAGTTTTGAAAAAATGTCTAACCCTTGGTGAGCTGATACATTTTGTAACCAAATAAAAATGAATTATTTTAAAAAATAAAGTAACAAAAACATAAAATGTAAACCAATTCCTATAGTTAGATTCAAATGAAATAAAATTACTCTGTAAAGTTGGCAAAAAGTTTCCAAATGCTTATTCTCTGTTCCTGTGATTATCTTATGTGGACCAGTAATGAACAATAGACCAGCCCAGTCCTCAGTAACACTAATATGGAGGAAATTAGACTTAAAGAGAAAGAAAACAATGCATTAAATCAAGTAATACTTGCAGCATACAGTAGTCTTCCCTTATCTGTGGGGGATACATTCTAAGATCCCCAATGGATGCCTGAAAATGCAGATAGTACAGAACCCTAAATATGTTTTTCCTATACATACCTATGATAAAGTTTATTTATAAATTAGGCACAGTAAGATTAACAACAATAATAATAAAGTAGAACCATTATAACTAATAAGTTACATGAATTCACGTAGTCTATCAAAATATTTTGTTATACTATACTTACCCTCCTTGTGATAATGTGATATGCCTATGTGATGAGATGAAGTGAGGTGAAGGACACGAGTATTGTGACATAGTGTTAGGCTACTATCGACCTGATTATATGTCAAGAGAAGGGTCATCTGGGTCAGGTGATCCTGGATCATCGAGACATGATAATGTCAGTGGTTGGTTGTCAAGAGCAAGCAAAGTTGATAGTTGGGGAAATGTAACATTTTTGGACCAGTGTTGACAACGAGTAACTGAAAAAGTGGAAAGCGAAACCGCGGATAAGGCGGGGGAGAGGGGGTGGACTACTGTAGTAATAAAATTGTTGTCTTTATATTATATTCAACTTTTTGTCATCTTTAAATTACATAATTTGGGTTAGCTTCAGTGGGTTTTTTTTTTTTTGGTGACTTCTATTTAATTTTTAAAAGGCGTAAATGCTTTTAGAAATCATGATCATTCATAGCTTTTATCCATGGGAAAGTTGGCTACGAAGACTCCAGCCGAGATAACAGCATTTTGCTTTTAGATAGTGCATCATTTCTTTAATTCATTTTTTTCATTAATTCAACCTGTATTTGTTCAACAATCCACATTGCATTGGTCTGGGCTCTGGGGATTCAAAGATGAGCAAGGAAGAAATCCCATCTATGAGGGAGGGTAGTGCCCTGCAGTAAACCTTCCTGGAGGAAGTGATACCCAGTGGGACTCAGGGCGCGCATAACGATTCACAGGGCAAAGCGGAGGAGGCTGTGAGTGTATTTCTGGCAGTGGGTGCTGCATGGGAGATAGCCAGCAGTTAGTCATGACTCTTCCCAAGAACTGAAAGTGAAACATGGCCGGAGCTGAGAATGAAAAGGGAAGAGGCAAGAGATGATGCTGTGGAAATAGTAGGAATCAAATTATGAAGCCCTTGTCAGTCCTTGCTACGCCAGGTATGGGGCCAAGGACCAGTAGCAGTAGTATCCTCTGGGAGCTTCTTGGAAATGCAGACTCTCAGGCCCCACTCCAGATCTACTAAATCAGAATCTGCACTTTAACAAGAGCCCCAGGGGATCCATATGCAAAATAGAGCCTGAGAGGCACTGCTCTGGGACTTAAGAAGGTTGGATTTTTGATCGGAGACTTAATCCTGAGGGATGTGGGTAACTATTAAAAAAAAGGTTTTTAGGCACTGAAGGTTGGCTAAACCAATATCTCCAGGTAGTCTTGCCTGTCTTTGCCATAGGTACCAGGTACTTGAGCATGTAGCTCAATATCGATTTCCCCAAACTCCTTTGCAGTTGGAGAAAGGGTAGAACACCTCAGTAGAAATCTACTGGGTGATTTTTGAGAAAGCTACTGCTTTCTCAGTTAAAACAACAGGTGTGACTGGCAGAGCCTTTGCCATTTCTTTCTGCCTTTAATGGAGACGTGACTCCTGGAGCCACCTTGATTATGAGAGAGAGGCCAGTGCTAGCCTTGACTTGTTGGACTTTAGAAGCTAAGCCAGGAGACATTCCCTCCAGACACTCACTATTCATTGTTTTTTTGTTTTTTGTTTTTGTTACTTGCAACTGAAAGCGCTCCTTTGACTAGCCCAAAGCAACAAATCATTTATGTACCACTCAGTGTTATGTTTGTACATACACACACAGATATTTATTTAAATGAGATAGATTTACTGCCTTTTCACATACAGAAAAATTTAGTGATATACAATCTAGGCTGGAATGACAATTACTACAAAACACCAGGAAGTCTGTTTGCTGTCTTTGCCATTCTTGCTGCATGACTTCTATCCTCATAATAGTTGCTGAAACTTCACCCATCACTTCTGCATTCCAGGTCAATGAGCTGTGGGGGAGGAAGAAACTGTCCTCTGCCCTCAAGGTTCTTTCAGCTGGTCTGAGACAGAGTCACAAGAGAAAATAACCAAATTTAATTACATACCCTACATACATGAGAGAGACCCCACATCCATGAGAGGTTCAGAGACAGAAATGAAGTACATAGGCATTGGGAGCTAAGGATGAGGTAAGGTGGCTTGTAGCTTCAGAGAGGAGGCGGTCATGGCAGGACAGTAAGAAGAGCATTTATTCAGTAAAGAGAAGTTTGCCCTGCCCTACAGATAGGTCAGAAAAAGTTATTTCTGATGACAACTGTTATTATGGGCCAGGACCCTAATTTAAATTCTTTAAGGGAGAGGCGAAGGTTTCTCATGAGCCTGCAGGGCTTCAGTTGCCTTTAGCTCAAGAGAATCCACATACCACAGAGGCACATCTTGGGGTGACTGGTTCTGAACCCTGACAAGACCACACCCTAATTTTTAAGGAGCCTGCCTTGAAATCTCATCCCACATTTCTACATGTGGCTCACTGGCCAGAACTTGTTACATATGTACACCTTGCTGAGAAGGAGGCTAGGTAATGTATTTTTTTCTGGGTTGCCATGTATTAAACTAAAAACCATAACCATGACAAAGTGGAAGAAAATAGATATTTAATATACATATATCCGGAAGATTCCACCACGATCAGGTTTGCATTTCAGAAAGATTCTGATAGTGTAGAGAGCAAGTTATAGAGGAAAATGCTGAAAGGTAGGCAGACCAGGGATGAGGTAGTGGAACACTCTAGGGTAGAGATTGGAAACTACAGACCATATGAGAAATCTGGCCTGCCACTTGTTTTTGTAAATAAAGTTTTATTGTAACATAGTGAGGCCATGCACTTACATATTGTCTATAGCTGTGTAGAGGAGGAAAAATCATTTTACTTTTACCCTTCTAGGTTCTGTCTGAGACACTTCTCTAATAAAAGAGAGATTAACGGGAGAAAAACAAAAGTTCAATAATATGTACCCCTCCTGTATACATGGGAGAGATCCAGGAAAACCGAGGCCACCAAATGGCCCAAGGCACCGTAAACACCATCTCCAGCTAAAGACAAAGGAAGATGTTGGGGAGTGAAGGAACCAGTTATGGGAGGTGACCAGGGAAAAGAGAAAACAAGGGTTAGGTTTGTTGTGCAGGTTTAACTTTGTGCCTTCTCCACTACGAGGAGTTTCTGGAGATTTAGAGTCATCTTTCTCTTCCTGGTAGAGAGACACACACAAATGGAGATTTCTCTTATGAGTGTAAATGTCCTTTACAAAAGGGTAAGTGCTACTTACTCTGTTTCCAGAGATTCTCCTGTGTCTGCTCTTTCTCAAAAATAATCAGCTCAAAGTAATCCTTATGCCAAAGAGGTGTATTTGGGGCGGTGTATTCTGCTCATCTTCAGCTGCTTTCTCTCTGACAGCAGAGTTGAGTAGTTTGGACAGAGACCATCTGGATTTAACAAGGCCTAAAATATTTACTATCTGGCCCTTGACAGAAAAACTTGGTGGACTCCTGGCCTAGAGGAACAGCAAGCAAGCAGGGCGGGAGAAAAGCAGACACTTTCAGAAGACATCAAAGAGGTCGGAAAGGGCCAGTGATTGTTAAACAAGGAGGATTTGAGTGAAGGTCTGGACTGAGAAGGCAGAATATTTCTGAAGTCCTAAGCAGTGTCCAAAGCACTACCTAGCAAATGCAAGTTTACATGGGATGGGGCTTGTGAGATTTCAGGTTTATCATGATTTATAGTCCATTAACTGAAGAACCAGAAAAAATAATGAAGGTTTTGAGAACTCGGCCTCGATAAATAAAAAAATGAAAAGGGACTAGTGTTCCTTTGAAAAGAGAATGAACTTGGAAACAAGGTGTGAGACATTGTGCTAGAAGTATATTTATGCTACTTGTCGATACCCAGTGATAGTTCTTTTTCATTTCATTTTTTGATGTTTAATGGTTAAAAAACATTTTTAAAGTATCAAAGAAAAAATTATACAACTAACGTCACAATTTGTTTTTATTTTGTTTTGAATCTTTATTAAAAAATTTTAATTTAAGTATAGTTGGAATGCAATATTAGTTTCAAGTGTACAAACATTTTTAGTGATAAAAATATTTTTAGAGGTATCATAAACTCATTTTTAAAAATGGAAAAAAAAAGAAAAAGTCCATACTCTGCCATTAGACACAACGCCTGTTAATTCAGTGTTTTCTCTCTTCATCTCCTGCAAAGACTAAACATTCTATTTTAAATTATATTTTTCATATAGTTATACATACTGCTTTTTGCACTTAAATATATGATTTTTGTCATTATATGATCTTTGAATCATTTTGGGTTGTTAAACAAAATTCAACAGCAAACTTGAAAGATCTTACTGGCTTTATTCAGTGATTCATGAATCAGGCAGCATCCCATGTAGCAGACAAAAATGAGCTCTGAGGAGCTGTACAAAATGAAAGACTTAAAGGCAGAACGGAGCGGGAAGAGAAAGTTATACTAGGCAAAATAGAGGGTTGGGTATTGCAAGTTCGCTTTCCTTTAGGGAATGGCAGGTGTCTGTCAGGCAGATGACCCCACTAGTGCTGATCAGGCACTTCCTGAGGACTGGGTTAAGATTCTATTTATGTGCAAATCAAAACCACAATGAGATACCATCTCACACCTGGTAGAATGGCTATAATCAACAGGACAAGTAATAACATGTTGGAGAGGATATACAGAAATAGGAACCCTCATACACTGCTGGTGGGACTGCAAATTGGTACAGACACTATGGAGAACAGTATGGAGGTTCCTCAAAAAACTAAGAATTGATCTACCATATGATCCAGCAAGCCCTCTACTGGGTATTTACCCCCAAAGACTTGAAAACCCATATCCAAAAAGATATTTGCACACCGATGTTCATAGCAGCATTATTCACAGTGGCCGGGACATGGAAGCAACCGAAGTGTCCTATGATAGATGATTGGCTAAAGAAGCTATGGTATATGTATACAATGGTATATTACCCAGCCATAAGAAGAGATGAAATACTGCCCTTTGTGACAACCTGGATGGACCTTGAGATAATCATGCTAAGTGAAATAAGCCAGAATTAAAAAGTTGAAAATCACACGATATCACTTATGTGTGGGATATAAACCTAAAAGCAACAAATGAGCAGGACAAAGAAAGACTCATAGGCATGGATAATGGACTAGTGGTTACCAGAGGGGACAGGGAAAAGAAAATGTTAAAAAAAATAATTTAAAAAAAGATTCTATTTCTGGGAGAGCAGAAACTAATTACATCTCCATTTGGGGACATGGGTGTAGCATAAGCAACTCCATTTTGGGCTTGTTTTGTTTTTAACAGCTCAAAACCATTCTGAACACTTATGGGAGGTGCCGAGATTGGCAGAGACACATGTGAACTTCAAAGTTCCTGTATTTCCTAAACCAGAGATAAATCCCTGACATAATATCCTGAACATCCCACCATCTGCTCAAAGGGCTTGTGGGGCAAAGAGCTTTTTCCAATATCACCCAGAACTTTCCTGATTTGGGAAGATGGAATCTAATCTTTTTGTCGGTAGCGAAGTCTGAGAGTTGCTGCTTTTGTTGGGTGGCTATTTGTAGAACCCATCCGTAGATGTAAACTTGCCCTTTTACTCTCGCCTCGTTATGGATGGGCAGTGCTGCTGTATGACACACACAACTCTTCTTTCTCCTCTGCCTTTCACTTGTATTTCTTTGGGCTTAATCATATTCCAGAAGTCCCGGCCTTCTGTCTCATTCTGAGAATACTTGATATCTAGTCCTAGTTTTAGGAATCCTTTTTTAATGGAAAGAAAATGACATAGCTTAGTAATGATTGGCCTAAAGGAACTAAACAAGGAACAGTCATTTCATAGATCCAGCAAAATCCGTTTAATTAGCACCCAAGCAAAGCGTACTCAGTAGGAGTGATTGCAAGGAGAAAGTTTGAGTAGTAGTACCTGTTTCAAAGGACCATCCTCCGTGGTAAAAAGTTGTAAACAGCACCTGTTGAGATGTCCACTTTATATGTGCTCTGGAAAGCCTCAGAATGTTGAATAATGTGTCCGCAGAATATGCTCTGTTTTGTTAATGGGTTTTCAACATTAAACGAATCCATTAATTCTCAGAGGCACATTAAACACGTGAATTTATTTTGCAAAGCTGAATATCAAAATTATTTTTGAGATGAGAATAAACATAGAGCCATTTATTACTAGCGATCACACCAGCAATTCTAACAACTGGACTCTGCCCAAGGGAGGTCAGGGCACAAGCCACATTTTTTTTTTTTTTTAACTGTGGAAGATGAACTCTGCACTAGATAAGCGCAGGGGTGGGGTATGGTTAGTGTTGTAAGCTGTTCGCCCTAAAGCATTTGTATATTTTCATCTATTCAACAAATATTTGATGCCTCCCCTGCTTCAGATGCTATATTTTAGGATGAGTTTTGTTAGACTAGGGTCAGCTATTTTCCACGTAAGCCTCTTAAACATTTGTCTCTCCTCTCCTTCCTCCTCTAAAAAACCTATTTTCTAAACTACTTCATCACCTAGCTCCCAGAGTGAGACATCTATGCAAGTGGGAAGGACAGGATTAACACTGGATCTGCGATCCAGCTTTTCTCACTCTGAGGACACACCAGGGAGCAAGTCTTATAGATTTGCTAGTTAGACTACCTGATGCTATTTGCTAATGGGGAGTCCTTATCAATGAAATGTGTTTGTCAGGATACACCAGCTTTGTATGGGACTACCTATAGCAAATGCACCTGGAATCCTTGCATTTCTGGGGCATGGCCAGCTAGAAAATATCAGTGTCATCCATTTCATTATTAAAGTATAAAATGAAGACGTTTTAAGACAAAAAGTTTCTTTTTATGAAAGCGATACCACACATGTTAAATCCGGGCCAGGGCCACCCCACCTGAAGGCTGTGGTTCCCTGAGGTTAGAGACCACATCTTGCTTCTCTTTGTAACGCTTTGTCCAACATAGTACACAGCACCTTGATTTAACTCAATAAACGTTTAATTCATTTTAAAGAATATACACTATTCCCTAACCCACTTACAAATGCCCACAAACTATTTAGCTAGAAAACCCACAAAAGATAACAGTTTCTCACCACACCTGTCGCAGCCAAGGGGATGAGAAGAGTGGAATAGAATGGAAAGGCCCTGAGGAAAAAGGACTCAACTTTAATGTGCATGTGAGCCACCTGGGGACCCGAGATCTTGTCTACCTGCAGCAGATCTGGGGTGGGCCCCGGGTTGGTCTTTCTTGCATTTTTAAAGTCTTGTTAGTCACTCACTGCACCATCAGCATGACCTAGGTGCTTGTGAAAAATGCCCACTCTTTGGCCCCGCCCCAGGCTTGCTTAAATTGTGGCGCATTTTTATGGATTCCTGATTCCTTTGAACACACTCTTTGAAAAGGTCCAAGGACTCTTTATTGATCTCTCTCCAAGGTTACCAGGCCCTACTTTAGAAGTGATATTTTCTTCAGTGCCTCTATATCTTCATCATAATTGATTGGATTTTCCAAGCTTATTGCTAAGGTGCGAGAAAACAGATTTTTATCCCTCCTACCTTTCTGAAACCATAAAACCTTGAACTTTCAGTCATTCGATTCAAGCCCTGTTTGTTTAGGGACTGCCTGGCAAACAGTCTACCAGAGGATGAGAAAATATAATATTGAATAATGAGTCCTGTGGGCAAGAAAAAGAATGTGGAAATTTCACCTGTAATTAAGTCGAGGAACATTAGATTTAATAGGTACAGAAAGGTGTGCCTGTGGTCAATCAAATGCACTTATATATGGGTAGTTCAGAGTCACCGTTTCTTCTCTCCCCTGAATCTTTAGCAAAATCATATTAAATTTAAGCCATGAAATGGAAGGGTTAATAATAGGTACAAGTAGCCAAAAATCAGTGGCAGAAACACTGAAATTCAAAGATGCAAGCAACTTATAATGGTTCAGCTTAGGACTTTTTGACCTTACAATGGTGCGAAAGCAATACTCATTCGGTTGAAACCATACTTCACATTTTGAACTTGGACCCTTTCCTAGCCTAGCGCTATGTGGTACGATGCTCCTTGTGCTGAGCAGCTGCAGCCGCAGCTCCCAGTCAACCACGTGATCAGGAGGGTCAGCTACCAGTACTCTGCAGTGCACGGTGTTGCCAGTGGGTTTTGGGCATTGTGGTCTGAGAACGTTTAAGGTAGGCCAGGCTAAGCTATGATGTTGGTAGCTTAGGTGTATTAAATGCTTTTTTTTTTTAAGATTGATTATTTGTTTATATATTTAATGGTGACATTGGTTAATGAAATCCAATAAGTTTCAGCCGTATACTTTAACAGTAAGGCATATATATATTTACACTGTTCACCTCCCATACTTAGATTTCTTTCTGTCACCACATATTCGACCCCTTTTACGCCATCTACCTC
The DNA here is from genome assembly GCF_014176215.1 of Rousettus aegyptiacus. NCBI lineage: Eukaryota > Metazoa > Chordata > Mammalia > Chiroptera > Pteropodidae > Rousettus > Rousettus aegyptiacus. The sequence continues at coordinate 3,772,192 of NW_023416312.1, read as the reverse complement.
CCTGCTCCCCTTACCCCCTACCTGCTAGTAACCACTAGTCTATAGTCCGTGTCCATGAGTCTCAGTTTGCTTGTCCTGTTCATTTGTTGCTTTTAGGTTTATATCCCACACATAAGTGATATCGTGTGACTTTTCAACTTTTTCTGTCTGGCTTATTTCACTTAGCATGGTTATCTTGAGGTCTATCCATGTTGTCGCAAGTGGCAGTATTTCATCTTATGGCTGGGTAATATTCCATTGTATATACGTACCACAGCTTCTTTAGCCAATCATCTATCATAGGACACTTCAGTTGCTTCCATGTCCCGGCCACTGTGAATAATGCTGCTATGAACATCGGTGTGCAAATATCTTTTTGGATATGGGTTTTCAAGTCTTTGGGGTAAATACCCAGTAGAGGGCTTGCTGGATCATATGGTAGATCAATTCTTAGTGTTTTCAATGAATTTTTGAATTAAGATATTTTCATTGGGTAGTCATCCTGTTATAAATCGAGGAGCATCTGTACCACTGGCATGAAGTGAAGTACTCAGAATTTGTCTTTGGAGAAACATCAAGATGGAAAAAAAGACTCAAAAAGGAAATATGATTAACACAGGGAAAAGCAGGCTGAGATGAAAGGATTATATGTAGTTATATCCAATGCTAGTCTGCCAATACTTAGAAAACACCATTACCTTTAAACATAACCACTTGTAACGTCTGTAACAAAGTCCACTAAGTTAGGATTCTCGATGCCCTTGAAGTCTACTTAGATTTGCCCTTAGTGAAGAAATACCAACAAAGGCGAGTGTGTGTCCTGAAGATAATGACTACCCCCGGGCCATAAGCTCTAGCCAAAGCTATGTGTGGGCTGGCTGAAATCCTGCCAAGTGGAGAGAAATAATGGCTGGCTGTCCTGGTGAGCTTCCATCTCAGTGAGTCGCAAACATGTTTCACATATTTGACCAACCCACTGAAAGAACAGACAAATATTGGTCCAGATAAGGGTAAAAGAGAAGGGACAGTCAGATAAGCAATCTGGTCTTGATCAGAATGAACTAGCTGTAGGGGATAAAATAAGACAAGGAAATGCAAATCCACAGAAAGATCTTCAGACTGCAGGCAACTTTTAGTTAAAAGACACACTCTGTCACATTCCATTAATTTTGCAAATGGAGATTAGAAAACGAGAATATGAAGTTCTATTGGACTTTATCAGTAAATTTCCCCTTTTTTTATTTACAAAGGTCAAGGCATTTTCACTTTGAAGTGTTACCTTTGCCTCTGACTTGAACCCCAGTTGCAGGCTGGGCTTATTAGGCACACAGGGTCCCTTCGATGAGTGTTAAAACTCTTAACACAATGTTTTCCAAAACGTGTTCTCAGGATACTTAGTCCCCAAATATATCTCCTGGAAAGAGGATTCCGTGGTTTTGGAAATTTGGGAAATACATACTATTCTTGGAGATTTGTCATGTATATTAGTACACTAAAGATTCTGAAAAATTCTTTGGGGGAAATCTTTAATTTTGTTTAACACAGTGTTTCTCAAAGTTATATGACAATGGAAACCTTTTGGCCCAGAGTAAACTATGGAATTAGTGTTTTAAGGGATATCCTTGGGGAAATGCTGGCCTATAGAGATAGGCAGAGAATGGCACCTGAGAGACCACTCTGCAGTGATTCAGCACCACAGTCATCTCTGCTTCACAAGCATGGGAAGCTCCCCGTTTCTTCAACATTTGGGTGAGCCTGAGCGCTATCATGCTCTAGTGTCCATGACAGATGACAGGAAGAATATCTTTGCGAGGCTTGGAGGAATAATGGCCCTACTAACCTATAATTCCCATCAGGGCTACAGACCATGTATTCTGGGGTCTTTGAGAACAGCCATTGTTTCTTTTATTTGCTGTTTTTCCTACCAAATTATATGCTTTGCCTAAAGCTGTGCTTTGTGAATGTTAATCGATTCATGTACATGAGGAAAAAAGCTATAAACAAGGGGAAGGGTAGCCTAGAACTTCAGCTCCCAGGAATGAATTCCTTCACTGTACATAGTCTGAAGGCTCCACGCATTTGGCAGGTATGTGCTAGGTTCTGGGGACTTGGTGTTGGACATCATCTCTTCCCTTGTGGAGTTTATAGTCTACTGAGGAGAAAGGCATTAATAAAAAGTTACACAAATATTCAATAAAAGTGCTATGAAAGAAACATGACGGCATCATGGGAACATCTAATAGCGGGACCTGACCATATCCTCAGAATGAGACATAACTTTTATTTCAGGCACAGTTGACATATAGCATTATTAGTTTCAGGTGTACAACATAATGATTTGCTATTTCTATATATTGTAAAATGATCGCAGTAAATCTAGTTAACCTCTGTCACCATACATAGTTACAATTTTTTTTTTCTTGTGAAAAGAAATTTTAAGATCTGCTCTTTTAGTAACTTTCAAATATGCAGTACGATATTATTAACTATAGTCACCATACTGTATATTGTATCCCACAGCTTGTTCGTTTTGTAACTGGAAATTTGTACCTTTTGATCCCTCTGCCTCTGGAAACCAATTTGTTCTCTGTATGTATGAGCTTTTTTGCTTGTTTCAGATTCCACATATAAGTGAGATCATACAGAATTTGTCTTTGTCTGACTTATTTCACTTAGCATAATGCCCTCAAGGTCCATTCATGTTGTCGCAAATGACAAGACTTTATTTTTTAATGACTGAATAATTCCTCTCTGCGTTTATGTATATGTGTGTGTACACATTTTCTTCATTCATCTGTTGGTGGACACTTAGGTTTTTCCCATGTCTTGGCTATGGTAAATAATACTGCAATAAGCATGGGGGTGCAGATATATTTTTGAATTAGTGTTTTCATTTTTTTTTTTTTGGATAAATACCCAGAAGCGGAATTGCTGGATCATATGGTAGTCCTATTTTAATTTTTTGAGGCACCTCCATGTTGTCTTCCACAGTGGCTGCACCAGTTTACAGTTTCATCAACAGTGCACAAGGGTTACTTTTTCTCCACATCTTCGCCAACAATTGTTGTTTGTTGTCTTTTTGATACTAGCAATTCTAACAGGTGAGAGTGATATTGCATTGTGGTTTCGATTTTCATTTCCCAGACAACAAGTGAGGTTGAGCATCTTTTCATGTAGTTATTGGCCACTTGTTTCTTTTTCTTTGGAAAACTGTCTGTTTAGATCTTTTGTCCATTTTTAAATCATATTGTTTGCTCTTTGCTATTGAGTTGTGTAAGTTTTTTATGTATCTTGGGTATTAGCACCTTATCAGATATGATGTGCAAATATTTTCTCCCATTCCATATTTTGCCTTTTCATTTTGTTGGTTTACTTTATTGTGCAGAAACTGTTTAGTTTGACATAGTCCTACTTGTTTATTTCTACTTTTGTTGCTTTTGCTTTTGGTGTCGAATCCAAAAAGAATCATTGCCAAGACTGATGTCAAGGAGCTTACTGCCTATATTTTCTTCTAGAAGTTTTATGGTTTTAGGTCTTACATTTCAGTCTTTAATCCATTCTGAGTTAATTTTTGTGTGTGGTATAAGAGAGTAGCCCAGTTTCATTCTTTTGCACGTGGCTGTCTGGTTTTCACACCACCATTTATTGAAGAGACTGTCCTTTCCCCATTGTATGTTCTTGGCTCTTTTGTTGTAAATTAATTGATGATATATGTGTGGGTTTATTTCTGGGCTCTCCATTCTGATCCATTGCTCTACGTAACTGTTTTTATGCCACTACCATACTGTTTTGATTACTGTTGCTTTGGATTATAGTTTGAAATCAGGTACTGTGATGCCTCTAGCTTTGTTGTTCTTTCTCAAATTTGTGATGGCTATTCAGTGTCTTTTGTGGTTCCATACAAATTTTAGAATTGTTTTTCTAATTCTATTTAGAATTGTTTTTTTCTATTTTGCCATTGGAATTTTTATAGAATTTGCATTGAACCTGTAAATTGTTTTGGATAGCATGGACATTTTTAATAATATTAATTCTTTCAATCAATGACCACAGAATATCTTTCCATTTGTGTCTTCAATTTCTTTCATTAATGTCACAATTACCTGTGTTTCACCTTCTTAGTTAAATTTATTCCTAGATTTTTTGGGGGGGATGCAATTGTAAATAGGTTTGTTTTCTTAATTTCTCTTTCTGGTCGTTCATTATTAATATATAGAAACACAAAATTTTGCATATCGATTGGGTATACTGCAAATTTACTAAATTCGCTGATTAGTTTTAATAGTTTTTTGGAGGAGTCTTCAGGGTTATCTATATATAATATCATGTTACTTGCAAATAGTGACAGTTTTACTCCTTCCATTACAATTTGGGTGCTTTTTATTTCTCTTTATGGCCTAATTGCTCTGGCTAGGACTTCCAATACTATGCTGAATAAAAGTGGTGAGAGCAGGAAGAGAGAGACTGTTTTTGAGCATATGATGGGCCAAGAGCCATTGTGAGGAAGTGAAGGAAGAATGTTGGGATGGAGGAGAATTCCAGGCAGAGGGATGGAACCAGACCATAAAGAGGGACAGAGAAGGGGAAAGGAAGCAGAAAAAGTAGGCAAGAGCCAGATCTTTCAGAGCTTGTAGGCCAAATTAAGAAATTTAATCATGGGCAAAGAGCCATGGAAACTACTTGAGGGCTTTAATCTGTGAGTAATATGATAGGCTGTACGTTTTCAATGGGTCCTGAATATCCTTGAATGCAATATGGAGAATAAAATTCAGAAAGTCAAAGGGGATGTGCAGACACTTCCTGAGATTGTTGTAGAAGTCCAGGTGAGGGGTGCTGTAGATTGAAGAGGGGCTGGCAGTGGAGAGGGAGAAAAATAGGGGCGGGGCCCTGTGGGGTCAAGGATGAAGGTCAGGTTTCTAGCTGGAGTAAATGAATGGAGGGTGATACTATCCATTGAGATAAAAACTGGAAGACCAGGCCTTGGGGAAGATCATGAGTTGTTTTTGACATTTCGTACTGGATAGCTGGAATTGCTGAGTTGATGGTAGATACGTATGTCTAGATTTAGAACACGGAGGTCTGGTTAGAATATTCAAAGGTTAATGGCTTGCCGATACTAATTGTAGCCCTGGGTGTGGAGGAGATGGCCTATGGAGAGAACGGAAAGAGTGCCCAGTTCTAACTTTGACATCTTAAAGACTTGGTGGAAGAAGATGAGTCAGTAAAAGACACTAAAGGGTATCAGTGGGAGAAGAACAGCAGGTGTTCATTGTCTCAGAAACCTGGCTGTTGGCACAGCCAAATGCTGCTGTAAGAATTCACTTCAAATTCAGGCTGAAGCAGTTGCGTTGATGAAGTGACAAGGAGGTCATTGCTGGACCTTAGCAAATATATTTCTTTAGAATGGATGAGAGAACAGGGAACAAGATAGAAGTGGAGATGTGGCGAACCCTTCCCAAAGGGGTTTGTCTAAGAGGAAGACCAGATTTCTGTTCTGATTCGGCCCTATGTGAACAACCTCACTTATATCTGGCTCTCAGTCTTAGAAGCAAGAGGGTCTACGCCTCTTGATGTCCGTAGAATGGTAGACGTGAATGTTTTCCTCTCATTCTCTATTCTCCTGTGCCTTATAAGAGAATCTTGATGATGGAGATTCTAGTTTTAAAGATACTACACACACAAACATGCACATACCACACATACACATCACCCACCCCAAATACAAATCAAATACTCAAATACTTTCTCTGGTGTTAAAAATTAGGGTTGGATTCACCAAGATATAGATTATATGTCCATCTGTATTGTAGCACCTTCCTAATAAATTTTCAGGGGGAATTCTGACTCTATTCCATTCTACCCTAAGCACTGATTTTAGAATATAACTCCTCTAAAAGACAAACATCTGCTTTTAATGACTAAGATCTTAAGCAGTTTAAAAGACCCCAGAGCAGTAAATACTGAATTTGCAAGGAAGCATCGCTTTTTACATCAGTTTCCTTTTACCTTTCCTTTTTAACAACTTATCGGTCAGCCACATTAACAAAAAATTAAAATTAGTAGACTATCATACTATTGTTATTTCCCCTAATAACAACCTCTTCCCTCTTCCCCCCTAAAGGAAGTAGCTGGAGTCACAGAGTTAGAATATTGGGAAAGTACCCCAAACACACTTCTGACATTTAGTTTATAACTGCAAAGAGTGATTTGGTATTTGACTCAAGTAGCTCAAACACATTTGCCTCTTAGTGAGCAAAAGCAGTTCAGGGCAAATTTAACTGCAAGTAGTTAAATTTGTTAAATAAGTTCTACTGAATGAGTCTGTATGATAGTTTTAGAGTGAAGGTTTGATGCAGAAAAGATAGAGGAGTACTGGAGTGGGAAAGACAAATGATTCACTTCTTTGTCATAGTCCCTGGTCCAGCAACAGGGGACAGGCATAATGTTAGGAGTTTTGAAGTTTCTTATAGTCAGAAACAACAATATGTACACACATAAAGAGAAGGTGAGATTAAGTCTGAATTTGTGGGGCAATATCGTGTCCATGAAGAAGGACATTTTTGGATGACTTTCAAAAACTGTGAGGTTTTTCAACACACATACATACAGAGCTCTAGAATGACCTGAAAATTTGCAGGGGACTTTCTGGGGTGTGATCCAAAGAAAACTGGACAGTATAGATACTGGGCATCATGATGCAAGTAAGTTTCTGTAAGAAAAGGACTTTTTTTCTTATCGTTTTAATGTTTTTGCATAGCTATCTTCACAGAGCATTTTTATGTCTAAGAAAATGAATTTAACTAACTGAAGTGAATGGATTATTCTGAAAGAAAAGGGAAAGTTACAAAAAAAGTATCGTTTTTTACTAGAGCTTTGTTTACAAAAGCACACAATTACTGGAAGTCCCCTTTGCTCTAACACATTAACTTATTGTGAGAATGGTTCTCGGGGGTTTTTATGATTAAATAAATGTTTAAAATAGCGGTGACATACTTTCCATTAATAGTTTATTTATAAAAATTTGAATACTTGTGTGCACTGAGCCTATGGGACTAGAGAAAGCCAACTGGGATAGAGACACTGTCTATCTAGACATTCTAGTCTATTTCCTTTCATGCGGACGACGTCCGTGAATTCAAAGCAGTCAGTCAGACTGGGTAAGGTTGAGTTAAGTTCTCTGACCCTCTGCTTCCTGGTCTGTTTCCTGGATTAGGTTTGATGAGTTTGCAGGTTCCACCCAATACCCTACATAACCCTCTCCCCTTGAGTAGGGGCCAGGGCTAGTGAATGCGACGGGATTGCATTCTTATGATTTAAGTTAGTTTATACAGCAGAAGGGATTTTGCAGATGGTTCCTAATCAGTTACTGTTGAGTTCATTAGGATCGTCCTGGGTGGGCCTGACCTAATCAGGCGAGCCCTTAAACAGAACTGGGCCCTTTGAAAGAAGAGATTTGAAGTGGGAAGTTATGTTCTGAACTGATTATGGAGGATTCCCCATAGCAAAGACCCGGGAGTGGCCTTTAGGATTTGGGAGCAGTCCTTGGCAAATAGCAAGAAATTGAGGACCTCAGTCCTGTAGCCACAAGGAAATTCTGCCAACAACATGAAGGGACTTGGAGGTGGATCTTTATCCGGCTGCGCCTCCAGGGAGGATGCAGTTGGCTGACAGCTTGATTTTAGTCTTGTGAGACCTCGAACAGCGAACCCAGCCATGCTGTGCTGGGCTCAACCTATGCAAACTGTAATTTGTGTTATTTTAAGACACTAAATTTGAGGTAATGTTATATGGCAATAGAAAACTTATATGCTCGATATTATTGAACACATGACTCCTTGAGGTCACTAGACTTACGGCTGAGACAACTAGTAGCAACATACCCTACTAGCTGCCCTTCTACAGAGTGATGGCTAAACCTCTCAGAAGGTTGAAACTGCACACCAAACTCTTCATCAGAGTGAATGGTACGTTATCCAGTACCTTTCAAACCTTTTTCAAAGTAAGGTCTGTGGATTGCTGAGAATACTAAGAAACTTACTTTTCCAGCTGTTGTATTTTGTCACCTCTGCATCTCCTCAAGTTTAGGAGTGCCAAATGCCTGCACAGCCAAAAATCTGTGTATAACTTGGACTCCCCTGAAACTAACACTCTGCTGTTGACCAGAAGCCTTACTGATAAAATAAATAGTTGATTATCATATTTTGTACTATATGTATTATATACTGTAGTCTTACAATAAAGTAAGACAGATTAAGAAAATCGTAAGAGAATATACACTTACAGTATTTATTGAAAAAAAGTGGACCCATGCAATTCAAAGCCATGCTGTTTAGGGGTCAACTGTATTGTCTTCTCTTTTGCTGTTTAGTGAAGGTAAAGCTTTCAGACCTGTGCTTTCAACACTTTAACCTGTTACTCAGACACGGTAGTTCTGGGTACTTGTAACAGATGAGCATTGGACTTGAGATACTAGTTCAACGCTTGGCTCTGAAACCAACTAGCCACTTGACCTTGGGAAAGAGAATTACTACTCGAGCCCTTGGATTCCTTATCTGTAAACACACAAGCTCTTATGATGTATTCCCAGACTGTTCAGGACAAAAGAGCATGCACTGGTAGAGTTTTGAGGATCCAACTCTCCCTCTAGAAAGACTCGAAAATGTGCATATATCTTGCCCCTATGGGTCAGGGAGATGTTCCTCTATGTTCTTGCCAGTGGAACCAATTGTCTCAAATACTTTAACATGCCTTTGCATGGCAGGGGACATGACGAGTGGGGTAGGGAAGGGAAGAGAATCTTTGGACATTACAAGGAGGTCATTTTATTCAATGTAAGGACAAAGTTATCACGAAGATGCAGAAGATCCTGTGATATTTTTATTATTACAGATTTAAGGGGAAATGGTTATAGGTGGAGTGTTGCAAGATCAATCCTGTGTGTTTTTGTGTGTGTGGTGTTTGAAGGGGCTGTGGGTGTGGTGGTGGAGGGAAACATCTGGGCGTGTCTTCCTCAGACTAGACTGGAAGGGACCATCCTTCACAGCAGTGAAGGCAGGCGAGCATCACCGGCCTTGGCAAATGCATTACTTCCTCTCACATTCCTTGAAAGTAGTACTATGATCGTCAGACTTACTTAGGGATGAGGAAACTGAGGCTGAAAGAGGTCAACTAACGTTCCCAAGTCATACGGGTAGCAAGTGGCAGGCAGTCGTATTTGAGAGCCCTCACTCCTAACCATCATCGCCTCAGCTGGAACAAATGGGAGGACTTCCGTTCTGTCCTCCTGGGCCAGGGAGAGGATGGCAGCCCCACGCCTCTGTGGGCCCATCAGGACGCCTCAAGTTGCTGGTGAACATTTAGGGGAGAGAGATGAGAGCTCCCCAGAGCTCATTTCCTAGAAAAATGTGTTTTAGGAAAGGAGACCACACCCCTACTGTCCCCAGTATGTGTGCTCCCTGGTGGGTCAGTCGTCTTTGTTAGCTCGGTTTTGATTTTCTCAGATGGTTGTGTATCTCTCCTCCTTTTTCATTTTAGAAGATGGACCCGTCCTATTCGTTTTATTTTTGTGGAGCAGTAGCTGCCATTGGGTTGGTGTGTCCTCCGCTAGCAAGGAGATCACACTGATAGTCCCTGGTGCCTCTTTCCCCCTGACCGCCCCTCCCCAGCAATGCCAGTGCCCAGTGCCCCCTCACAGGGACCGCCTTCCCTGTGCCCAGCGGCCAGATGGGATGTGTCAGCCCTGCTTCCTGCTGGCTTCCATCAGGCAGGAAGGTGAGTGGGAAGGAGGATGGGGAGGACAGGGAGGACGTGGGGCAGCTCTGCCAGACAGGTCAGGATGGAGGCCCCAGCCCTGACAGTGAGTCCAACGCTAAGTCCAAGGAAAACAGATCTCCATTGAAGAGCAGCCAGACCCTGACCCTGACCCGGGGGTGAGGAGAAAAGGGACACACTGACGACAGGTCACCTGATAATACAATTGTATCTCTGGAAGCTTGCAGGGCTGTCCTTATAAAAATGCAAAGCAAGTCTAAAAGAAATTAATGTGAGTTTGAAAAGGTCAGAGTGAGTGTGAACATTCACTTTAAGATACTTTATCAATCAGAGACCAGAGATTTTTCCTGATGATGTTTATTTCATAAATGCAATTATTTTTCTAAAACATATTAAAATAGAAAACATTCTTCTGATCAATTTATACAAAGAAAATACCAATATAGTAATAAAAATACTGAAAATATATGAAAAGCACCAGAACATTAGAGAAATTACACTGGCAACAATTCTAGGAATATATTTTTTGCAATTGTACAATAAAGTGCTATTAAATCCAGTCAAAATTAGTGGCAAGATATAAAAAGTTATGGTTTTAAGAAATCTGAGGCTAGGTTCCCCAGCAATTGCATCTTTAGGCTACTTGCAGATGGAACTGATGATGTTTCATTAATGTTTTCATGCAAAATCTATTCATTTCCATCTTCAAGTGAAAACAATCTAAATGTTGACACTTGGTAATCTGGCCGTGAACAGGTCAAGTGATGGGATTCGAAATAAAATTAATTATAGGGTATCAAAAATAATAGTCCTGCAAATGTGATTAAATAAAATCAAATGAAGACAGAATAAAATCGAATGCAAATGTATGTGATTATGACAAGTACAAAAGTTTGGATGCCTCTGATTTTATAGTTAATTTTCAGTGATTTCACTGTCACATTTAATAGACATAAACATTAACAAGATATGTTAATAAATTCAACTGGCCAGATGTTAGGGAAGCACGTTTTCGTGAGCTAATGTAATTTTCAGATGAAACATTAAAGGGACACTGTTAGGACGATACATTTCCAATTTTGACTATTTCCTCATTTATTTGCCGAGGAACAGAAGACACATACTGGGATTAGATTAAGTTAAAGCTGGGACTGTGACATGTAAGTACACAGGGAGGCAGTATGGACAGTACTTAGGATGGGCTGCAGTCACTTTCACTTCTGGAGTTGGCAAACTGAAACAGAAAAACCCAAATTAAGACAAAGTATCAGACCAGTGTCCTTTTAAGGTTTTATTTCCTAGGCCAGTTTTGAGGGGGCTCTATTGTATCATTTTTCATAACTCAAGTTTGGAAGCATCGACTTCTCCAGATGAAAGCCGCCTACACTGCACCTCAGAATATATATATAAAAAAAAAATCTCCCAACATGGCTCAAACAAAACTCAAGATTTATTTTACAAGCAGACTTATTTTTTTCTTTCATATAAAGTAGATTTACACATGAACCTATATGGACTGAAAGTGGACGTATTTATGAAGAAAACAAACTAATTTCATTTACCTCTACTCCTGGAAGGTGTTTCTTTTCAGGAAGTTCGGAATGATCCTCAGTATTACTGTGACAAAGGCAGAGTATCAAGCAAGTCACTAAGCCCTGGCATGAAGGTTTTATAGTTGGTTACGAATTACGTTTTTCACTCTTAAGAGGACAGACAACTCATGTTTGAGTTTCAATTTTTCTTTTTTTCCTTCATCCTTATAGATTACTCTGGGGTCTTTTGTCACGTTTCCTTTTCATCGCTGACTCTAACAAGGAACTGAAATGTAAACGAATGATACTGCTGTGCATCTCAAAAACTAATCTTTCAAAAAAACTTTATCTCTTTTCATTTAGAAAAGAGGGTGCAATAGAAGATCAGGCGTTTGGAATAGATGAAGCAAAAGGCTCAGGGTCCGGCCATAGGAGCAACACGAAACCATTAAAAAGACTCGAAAGCGGGATGGAAGGGTCCCTCTGCATATCACTAACAGAATTCAAAGAAAATCCAACCAAACTTAGTTTCCCAGATTCTGAGAGTGTTCATTAAAAAGTCCAAGATTGATCAAAGGCCGGTTGTTAAGGAAGACATATAAGAAACAAAGGCAAAAGGTGGTTTGGCATTAAATAGTTGTACATTCCCAAAGAATATTGACTAGCGTCTGGAAGTAATTCTCAAAGTTACAAAGTCATGATTACAGAAATTACTCGGTTTTTTTTTCCCCCCTAATATACATGTTCTATATACACAGTATAGAAAAGCTAATAAGTTGGCTCAGCTGTAATAATTATGTCATAAAAAAAAGCAGATTACACTTTTTGGCTGCAACAAAGCATGTTATACTTTTCAAAGTTCAGCTCATATACAGATAAAACTTAAGCTTTAAAAGTGTTCATTTCAGATCAAAAGGAAAAAATAAGTTATGCCTCAACTATTAATTTACACAACGGATATGCCTTACTTTTACAACTAGCTTAATATGCTTTTAAGATCAATTTCTTCAGTGTTTCCTTATTTCAACAGTTTATTTTCAAGACATGTATCTATTTCCCTGTGTTGCACATTTCTTTTTAGGAAGCACTATGTGTGACGCTGTTAGTAGCATGGTGGAAGTGTTCTGAGTCTTACTTTTTTCAACTAATGGACGAAAGAGCCATGTAGCCTACTGAGCACCACCACTTTAACCGTACAACAAATAGAAGAGAGAGATGACAAAAGAAAGCGAGAGCACTGTTAAGGAAAGCAGCAGCTGCTGGAACCAGATGCAACGCTGAACTTGGTCTTCGAGCTTCCTATTGCTTTCTAGTAAACGATTGAGCTAAAGAGGGAGAAAGGATGAAAGAGTCGTATCAATAAAACAGTACATTAATCATGTGAATGACAAACGGGAATGTTAGAAATCCGAACATTTACTCCGAAAGGCTGGGAGCTGGAAATGCAATGGGGAATTAGATTCCTTTGGTGAACAGACCTGTTATCTGCTTACTCTCGTTTCGAAGAGGTCTAATTTTCTAGTTGAAAAATGAGCAATCACTTCCTGGAAGTACTGTCACCAGCTGTTCAGAAAGAGAGCCCCGCCCCCAACTCCATTTTTTTAAATTTTACATGAACTACATGGTACGTTTCCTATGGGATCAAATTTTCTGATTACTCCCCAAAGCGCTGTGTGCTTTGCTATATGGTCCCTAGTTCAAATTCAAATGGTCAGAGCTTTAAAAAAGTTAGATCTCTAAAAAGTAACTCGCTGCTTACCATTTCTGATTTGGCCTCCCTTCACTAAGAGAGCATTTCTGTCGTGTCTATGTCAGAGGTTTTCCTTACGTCAGTGGGGAAAAAATGGATTTCTAATGTTAATTAGTATAAAGAACTTTGTTTTAGTTAGGAAGGACGAACACTTACTTGTAGACACACATCTTCACTGGTTTTATCTGAAACGTTAAAACTACCATCTTTTAATGTAAGAGTGGTTGGTTTACTGCTCTCGACGATATGGCATCTTAACCTATGAGAATCCAAAGGAAACATAACTTAAAATTTTTAATGATTAAAAAAAAAAGTAGAATATAAAACAAAAAACCACAGAAATATATGTAACGCAGGTGAAAGTAAGAACTCATTCCTCTCCCCGGATACACCTAAGGCAGCAGTCCCCTTGTCTCTGAAGGGAACAGAATTTTCCACTCTGAAAATGCCTCTTTGGCATAAGGATTATCTGGAGCTGATTATTTTTAAAGAAACAGCAGACACTGGAAAAGCTGTGAAAACCGAGCAGAAGTTACCCTTCTGTAGGAGACATTTACACTTTTAAGGGAAATCTCCATTTGTAAGGGGCCCTCCCTCTCTGTACCTGCAAGAGGAGGGTGTGACTCAATCTCTTGAATGGCTCATCAATGGAGAAGGTAACGACCTAAATTTGTATAACTGCTTTTCCCCGATAACCTCCAAAACCAGGCCCCCACCCCCAACATCTTCCTTTGTCTTTTGCTGGAGACGGTGTTTAAGGTGGCGCCTTGGGGCATTTGGGGAGTTTTACTGTTTTCAGTATTCTCTCCAAATCTTACAGGAGGAGTACACAGTATTAACTTCGGTTTGGTTTCCTTCTGTTAGTCTTTGATTTAGAGTGGGGGAGTCTCAGCCAAGAACACAGAAGGGTAAAGGAAAATTACTTTTCTTGTCTACAGTTTGGTGACCTATCATGGGACCTGTTGAGACCGCGTACTGGCTTGAGAGCCTACAGACTGGATCTTGAAAAACTGGCAGAAGCCACAGAAGGGTAAGAATTCTTATCAATCTTGCTCTTGCAAATCTTACTCTAGTGCGGGCTGAGAGGGGAAGGGAAAAGTTTCACGGTGTCCCTTCCTTTCTAAATTTAGATTAGAAGGAGAAATATTTGAACTAGTTCTTTGGGGACAGTGACTTTAGTAGAGATTTTTGTTATGAGTGTTCTTTGTTTCTGTTGATCTTTTTTCCTCCCAGAGGTGCTCACTGTTTTATGTCTCTCGTGTCATTTGTCATGAGGAGAAAGAACCCCAGGCCCAAAGAGGTTTTCTTTTCATCTTGTTCTATGTCTTAAGAGCTTGGCTTTGTGACTAGCGAGAATGTTCTCTCTGGTCTCTGCCAGCTGGAGGGAGGATGGATGTGTCCACATGCATCTCGTGGCCAGCTGAACAGGCTTGGGGATTTGAGACACAAAGTGACAAGCAGCATTCTCTCTGTCTGACTGCCAGCTCCCATGGGAGTTTGTCATAAGGGGTCCTGGTTCCTGAGGGGTCTTTGTTGTCTCAACCTTCATCTATTGTAAGTGGTGAAAAAGTGCCATTCCAATAGTAACTGACCAGTGTCACTGATTAGTGCGTCTGTGGCTAGAGGCATCTCATGTTCTGGTAGGAAACCTGAGACACTTTTGCAATACGCCATTCTTGCTGCCTGAGACAATGAAGGGTTTTGCTCTTATGCTAATTCTGGAGTGAACTTTCTGACCTTGTGAGGACTACATTTTTGAACCTTTTTTTGAGAGAACTCTCCTGTCCGTGGTAAAGCCATAAAAAAAAAAGGCTTATTGGTTTGAGTTGATATGGAGATTAATATAAGATCCTACCTGTCAATGGCCAGACAATAGATCCTTTGAATTGAAAAACTTTCTATGTTTGGAAAGTAGAGAGCTTTCATCCTAAAAAATTCTTATTGGTATCTAAGGAAAGACCGAATTGAAAGGAGGACACAAAGGAATATGGTGGCTAGCAAGGGACTGCCTTAGCAAGATGAAATGACAAGGCTCTTTTTGCCCTCCACTTTAAGAAGGTATTTACCAAATTCAGACAAGAGTTAAAAGATCAGTGGCTATTCAGTTCCTACTCACAGGGACCCTGACTGACTGCTAAGGGGTATTCTTCCCACCCATGATTATATTGTAGCTAAAAGACAAGATCTGTGTTTTGATACATCCAGATTCTTATACTGGCATGTAAGCAAGTGTCTGCTATTAGCAACCATCTGGAGAAACTCTAGTTCTCAATCACCTGGGTACCCTACAGCCTTACAGAACTCAGGGCCCACACTAGATGCCTCAATGTCCGCCAAACTCTGGAAGGAAGCTATGTCTGTACAGCCCACATAGGCACATTTTTCTTTCAGATCCTTCCCCCCTACATTGGAAGGCCTGTGAGTAAAAAGCATACCTGTGCTCCATCACTTTGTTTCTAGGAACTTCTTTCCAGAACTGAGTCAATTCTGCTGGGCCTGTGCCAGATGACTGTTCCATTTCTGCAGCCATTATCAAAAAACGGTCTTGGACAGAGACTGTTAAACCTGCATTCCAAAAGGGCAGCTTATCATATAAACAGGAATCTTTATAAAGGATTAGATATGTGGCTTAAGGCATTATTCTAGAAAAAAACATTAAGGAAAAATAAGAATATGAAACTACCATAAAAAGGAAAAAGTTCTAAAAACGAAGACTTCTTTTTTGAAATTCAATTTCAACTGGCATCAGTTTAAACAATTTTACTCAATTTTTTAACGCTGGGAAGGACTTCAGAGACCCATTTGCCCATCTCGTTTTACACGTGGGAAAACATGCTTACAGTGCAGTGAAGTGACTTGCTGACACTTAATTTCTAGATTCTAGTCCAGCTCTGCTGAATCATCGCCCAGCCCCAGGTCCCCCCCCAAGTGGTCATCAAGGGACAACTTACCCCCATGGGGAGAGACAACTATGTCAACTGATGCGCCAGGGTCACAGCTGCTGTTGCTGGGCTTGACTCTGTATTTTTCTGGAGCAGTTGTTCTTACCTGTTTATAAACACAGTAGTCACATAATAACCTTTATGCTTTCTGGGGGAAATGGTTTAAGAAGGACTTTTAACAAAATCAGCAGTTAATAACCTACGTTTACAAAGTAAGCTTGGTGGTTATTCATAGAACGTTTCTTACCCCACCAACAGGAAAAAAGCAAATTGAGCTATTTAAAAAAAATCATTCATCTTTTAAGTCCAATCGTCACTCAGTCTTTCTCTTAAAAAAAAAAAATTACTCCATCTGTTAGTTATTCTGTCTGCTCATTGTCTGAATTTAATGATACACATTCAGAAAACTGAATGCACATTAGAACACGATACAATAGTGTTCAGAAATTAAAAAAAAAAACCAGTAGATAATCAAAGGACATCCAGACATCCTAGTGGTTAAATTTAAATAGATGATTTAAGGAAATAACATCTACAGTGCGGGATGGTGGTAGGCTCAGTCTTGTTACACTAAATGCCCTGTATCAGGTTAGTACTCAGTATAAGCTACACCCCTAAATATATACTACCTTGGGGAAACGTGCCTTGGATTGTATAGTTTTATTTTTCAGTGTTATGATAAATCATTCATATAATGAAGTGGTTTTCCTTTTTTTTTTCTTTAAAAAATGTACAACATATGTTAAACCCTGGGATGAATTTGGGCATTATTTCATGTCACATGGTTAGAACCAGAAGGCAGCATAACATGCCTAAAAATATCAAAAAAACATTGTCTAAATCAAAATGATCAATCTTTCAATTAAAATGTAAAAAAAAAAATGTCAATTTCCCATGTCAAATTTTCACACACAATTTATTCTTTCAGAAATTTACCTTAAATGCCACTATGTTTTTAGTTACATTTGTCAACACTATTAAAGTTTTCTTCTCTCCAGATTCTGTACTTCCAAAATACAGTTCTTCTGCTGGGCTAAGTGGTGACAAAAACATAAGTCGTTTATTACTCAGAATCAACGACAACGTAATCATTAGCTTAAAGAAAAACATCAGTTATCATTTTGAACTTGTTTGTATACAGAGATTTCATCAAACAGACAAGATTACAAAATAATTACCTACTATGTTTTGTATTTTAATCTTACTAATTCAATGCATGCTATTTAAAAAGTCCTACGGTTTTGCCAAGATCAAAAGCAAAGGAGGAAGGAACAGAGGATAAGGAAGATTCTGAATTAGTCCTATAATCAGCACCACCTTAAGGAGCATTTACTTAAACTCTTGGGAAGATGATAGATAATAAAGCAAACAAGGAATTGCTGCTTCAGCTTTACCTAATTACAAACAGATTAGAATGCGGTGTATTTTTATACACCAACAGAGAAGAGCATTACTTAAAAAGAAAGATCGTTAGGGATATATTCAGGTAACAATAATTTTTTTTACTACATAAAAGCTTTTTCTCTGTAATAGGGAAGAAGAAATATAAAGACAAATAAAATCTGGGGTGGGAACTGCAGGAAGAATTTGTCAAACAGTAAAATCAGTGAGCCTCAAAATGCAAATGTTACTATTTTTGGCCACTGTAATGCCGTAACCTTAAATGAAAAGAAAAAGACTCCAGCTAAGTTTGTATAGTTTGATTACGTAAGCCGAATTAAAGCAAGTGCCTTCAAACAATGGGCTGGACAGTGTTTTTGTTTTAGATAAAAAGGTGAATTTGTCAGATAGCACTAGACTTTGAGATACATCTGTAAATAGATTCCTGTTCTATTAGGAATGTCTTTATCTCAGAGATGTTTGTTCATCTAGAGAGCACACAGTTTTAAGGATGTGCTCTCCCAATAGGGCTTTGCCCAGCTTTGGACAAGACTGTAAATGAGCATGGTCGGTCGCTGGCTGCCTTTTAAGACTCAATCTGAAATATGCTATAGAGAAGACAGGAAGGTTTTGCATCTCAGAACTGCTCTCAGTGACCAGCAGAAAAGTCATGAGAAGCTCTGGGGTGAGAGACATAGGTTGGGTCCCTTGGGTATGTGTAGAAGTGCTGTGACTTTCCTGGGGCGAAGGCAGGGAATGGCAGAGCCCAAAGTTCCACTGTGGCTTTCTCTCTAGCCAGCTCCTCCGGCCATACCTCGGCATTTATAAGCCAGGAACTACAGTTTGGACAAGCTTACAGTGAAAAACCAGAGTGTATAACTTCCAAACCAGTAGAGGGAAAAATAAACTCCAAAGAGGGAAAATAACAAAAACCATGGAAAACAACAGGCATGTCTGAGTCCTCCCCCCTTCCCTCCCACCTCCCTTCTTCCCCCTGTCTCTCTCACACACGCAGACATGACAAATCCGATTCTAACAGTAATCAAAATACATGCAAACAAATCTTGTCAATTAGAGAATCTCAGATTCAATTTTTAAAACAACTTGTTAATAACAGACATACCTAAAACAGTTACGTAGAAAGGTTTCAAGTAAAGATGTAGAAAATGATACATCAGGTCATCACTAAAGAAAGATGGTATATAAGACTGAATAGATTTACCAACCAAAAGCATCATTAGTGAAAAGAGATCTTTACATAACGATAAAGAAACAAGCTTGAATCTTATGGATTGTATAACACTGAAACAAAAATAGAGATGAGCTGAAATTTGGCTTTAGTAAAAAAAAAAAAATCGATTTCTCTGGTTCAGCTTTAGCTTTTGGAAGGTCAAATCAATAAATGCCTACATTTCAATGTTTCTGCCATCTTTGAACTTGTGCAAGTCTAACAGTATCAGTAAAATAGGAAAAAGGCGTGTTATTCAGATTTCCTGTTAATATATGAATATACACTTTTATTATCTGATATGATAATGAGGGCCTTTCAAACATACTCAACAAAATAACAAAAAGGTAGTCAAAAATATCCACTGTCTGGAAACCAAAGCGAATCTTCAGTAACTCTTAATTTTGTTTTTCTACAGTTTCAAAAACAGTATAGAAGTTTTCTTACTTTACAGTTCCCTCAAGATGATCAAAATATGTCAGAAAAGTGTAGCTAATAAAATCTTCCCCTACCTGATGTGTAATAAGGGCCCCTTAAACACACTCAATGGTTTCTTGAAAGCTTTCATCTTGGAATCAACTTTTTCATTTTCTTCTGCTTTAGAAGTAGGTTCGGTTAAGTTAATCTGAAGACAAAAAAAATATGAAGAAAATAAATTTAGTTTCATACTGACAGCTGGGCTGGTCATTAGGTCAAAAAGTAAACATTGATTCGATTCAAGTTATAGTCTTTAACATAGTTTTATTATATCTAAATTGGATAGTTAATATATATTAACATTACCTTAACACATTTGAGTGCCTACTAGAAATGTCACTGTAGGAAATATAACATGGTCCGTTCCTTAAGAGTCTTTAAATATGTTCTGAATTGTATTTATCAAGACCCTGATTACGTATAACAAGGTGACAACTGAGGTGAAACATTTCATATTTTGAAAATATGAAATGGGGGAGATCAAGATAAAGTTTTAATAAATATCTAAAATATTTTTATTTGAAATTTTTGTTTCTGATAAATATTTTAGATAAAATGATTCTTTCTAGGTGCATTTTGCCAATTTTTATACAAAAGTATGGAACTGGCCCAGCCCATCTGGTCCATCCTTCCTCTTTCTTTTTACACATATAGAGGGGACTTTCCTGTTGCGAGTTGCATGGAGTCAGCTTGCGGGTCTCTGAGACTCGAGAACTTGAGAAGTTCTTTGCGTCCTGGGGACAGGCCCCATGGCTCAGTGGCTGTAACCATGTCACAAAACAGGTATATTGAGTTATACCATAAAGGCTATGGATATTGTTTGAATTACCATGAGAAAAAGAGAAAGAAGGTCGAGAAGCTCATGAACTTTCAAAGAAGCAAAAAGATGATTGCTCTCAAAGCTAAGCTCTACCATAAACAGCGTCATGCTGAGAAAATACAAATGAAAAAGATTATCAAGATGCATGAAAAGAGAAACGCCAAACAAAAGAATGATGAAAAGACTCCACAAGGAGCAGTACCTGCATATCTACTGGACAGAGAGAGACGGTCTCAAGCCAAAGTACTTTCCAATATGACTGAACAAAAATGAAAAGAGAAAGCAGGAAAATGGGAAGTCCTTCTGCCCAAAGTTCTTGCTCAGGGAGAAACAGGTATTAAAAGTTATTCAAACAGGGAAGAGAAAGAAGAAAGCATGGAAGAGGATGCTTATTAAATTCTGCTTTGTTGGAGATGGCTTTACTTGAAAACCACCTAAATGAAAGTATCATTAGGCCAATGGGCTTACGTTTCAAGAAGGCCGATGTAATACATCCTGAATTGAAAGCCACCTTTTGCCTGCCAATTCTTGGTGTAAAGAAAAATCTCTCATCCCCACTTTATACAGTTTTGGGTGTTATTACCAAAGGGACTGTTGTTGAGGTGAATGTGAGCCAGTTGGGCCTTGTGACACAAGGAGGCAAGGTTATTTGGGGGAAATATGCCCAGGTTACCAACAGTCCTGAAAATGATGGATGCATAAATGCAGTCTTACTGGTTTGACAGGTTTCATACAAGTAACTCATAATTATTGAAGACTACGCACCAATCAGGAAAATCACCTTGTGATGTTTCTGAGTACTAGCCAACAGGTTACGTGTCTGCACTCACTGAAAGAACTATTTATTTTATTGTAAAGAACATTAAAATGCATTAAAATAGCCAAGCTTTACCAAAAAAAAAAAAAAAAGATATAGAGGGGAAGAAAGTTAAGTGAATTACTCAAAATCACATAGCGAGCCAGTAGTAAAATTGGGGCTAAGGCCACAGCTTTTGATTCGATTTCATTTTATTCTTAGAATTACCTTTTTCAGAAGAGCTGACTGTTCTTCATTAGAAACTGTTTCTAAGGTTTCTTTGCCATCACTTTCTATATCTTCCTTACTTGAAGTTTCATCTTCACTGGCAATAGGCCCATTTTCACACAATGGCGTCTGGAAGTCATCGTCTATTAGTGGTGGATAGCTATACTTGAAAGGATCCTAAAAGAAAAGAATCTTGGGTCAGCCTGCTAAGAGGTTGGTAGAAAAAAATAATTCTCTTAGTAAAGTTAGAATTCGTTTCTTTGGCCAAAAGAACAGACTGAATTAGACAGTGAAATTTAAAACCAGAAAGGGAAAGAGTAATAAGTGGTGTGGGATAACTGGCCAGCCATCTGTGAAACAAGCAAGTTGGACCTTTAGCTCACTCTTTACACCAAAAGAATTTCAGATGGATGAAGGCTTTGTATGTGTGTACGTGTGTGTGTGTGTTTTAAAAACCATATAAGCTCTAGAACCACACACAGGAGGATTAAAAACTAAACAGGGATAGCTTTTCTAAGCATAACACAAAACCTAGAAGGCATACAAATATTGACAAAAATGGAGCACACTAAAATGAAATTTTTTTTTTTACAAAGGCCACGACTGGGGAAATATGTACCATACATCAGAAACAAAAGAGTTTTTGTTAATACTACAAATCAATGAGAAAAGACTAATGACCCAACAGAACAAGAAATAAAGGAATGGTATAGTTCATAGTAAAAGGATGAAAACTGACTTTTAAATAATTAAAACATACTCAATTACAATAAAAAAAATCCAAGTTAAAATAATAAAATAATTTTTACCCGACACTGGCAAAAATGAGAACGTGTGGCGTTGGCAAGAATGTGGCTCAAGCACTGTCACACATTAATGGTAAATGGGCACAGTCTCTTTCGAGGGGGATTGGCAACAGCTGTCAAAATAAACAACTGACGGTACCCACTGACCTACTGGTTTTGTTTCTAGTTTATCCTCTACTTATACTGCTGTACCCATGCACCAAGTTACTTATAAGGATAGTCACTGCAGCGTTATTAATAATGGAAGAAGGTTAGAAAATAACTAATGTACCTTCTAAAGAGAATTGATTAAATAGGTTACGTTATATCCACACAGTGAAATATTTTGCAGTGATTTAAAGAGTCAAGTAGACCTCTATGAATCAATAACCTAAAAATGAAGGATGTGAAAAAAAATCACAATAGAATGTATATGATACCTGAACATTATGTGAAAAAAGCATAATGGATGGAATATCTCCAGGAGAGAGAACTTGGAAACAGTGACGGCCTCTGGGGAGTAGTATTGGGCAGTGTGACCTGGGGAGGGAGATGTACTTTTCACTGTATTCTTATCAGCCTTTGGTATTGTCTGCTGTTTCTTAAAAAATCACATGTATGTGTTACTTTTTGGAAAAAAAAAATTTACGTTAAGAAATAGTCCTAACTACAGTCTTGACAACAATGTATCTTAAAGAAATATGCCACTAACAGCAGAGGAGAAATGACCTGCTCTACCCCAAAAATAAAAATAAAACTTATTAACTGCTATTAATTTTAAGCTAGAACAATTCTATGGGCACATTATAAAAAAGCGGCAAATCAATCAAGTCACCATTTTGACTAAGGGTAGTACTTGAAATGAACCATATCCTGTTTGTCGAGGTTAAAATGTGAAATAAATCTCAGAATAGGAAAGCAGCAAACTTTAAACATATTCAAGTTTTCTTTTTAATCGGAAAACAAAAGGACATATAAAACTTTTCATCTTGCTATCCCCTTGTCAAGAAGGCAGTATCCAAAGTAGATTATGAAAATCAAATAATATTATCAATCAAGTTAACCCAAAGCATACCAATTCCATAAGTTTCACAGTTTATAAAAAAGTCATTATCACAAATGTTTCACTGTTATACTGTATTAAGAATTTAACACATAACCTACTTACTCTTGGTCTCTCATTTGTAAGTAGTAAAATCATATCCAAAAAAATCTTGAATAGTATATGTTATCTTTTAAATTAAAAAGATTGTTCAACAGTAAAAAATAGGAAGCAAACTCATCAGGATGAAACTGAACACTTTATGGCTATTAAGTAATTTATGGTTCGTCTCTAGACACTGGAATACTATGCAGCCATAAATAAGAGTAAGGCAGCTCGTCAGATTGATTTGGAATGATCTCTAAGACATGCTGTGAAGAAAAAAGCAGGACGCACGATAGTGTATAAATACACCGCTGTCCAAAAGAGATGGGAAGGAGAAGTATCACATATGTATTATGTTTGCTTATACATATAATACATATGTACTATAGTTACATTTATTTCCAGGCAATATAGAGGCCTGGAAATAAATATAAGAAATAGAACTGGGGAGGAAGATGGAGTGGTTGGGATAGCAGTAGACTTTTTGCTGAATACTTGTTTCTGAATACTGAATACTTTCCAGTTTAGAATCATTCAAAAGTAGCAATGTAACATCTTAAAAACGTAAGAAATGTCAGAAACACTGCTTGCTATTTTGGGGTCTCTATGATCTTTCTTTGGATGTTATGACAGTGCTTTTCCCTTTTTCTTGAGGAAAGAATACAGCCTGATGTGCTGTGGCACGGTCTTATTTTAGAAATGAGTATCAGGTACTGTACTTACAGTTCCGCCCATGTGGGGAGGCAGGTATTCTGCACTGACATAGTCTTGGACTTCATTTTTACTTGTAAACTTCAACAAACTCACTGCTTCTGGACCAAGCCAGGATTTCACAATTTTGAAAGCAGCTGAAGAAAAAACAGTCATGTTATTAAATTCTTTTCATTCCCTTTCTCAATTAATTTACTGTATGTGCTAACTCAGGTCTTCTGAAATTAGTTCGGGCTAAAATCCGTTAATATGTGTCTCTGATGATGGCATGATACTTAACATTCTCTAATTCTCGTGGGCTGTTACACTGTGACTCCTTATGGGTTTCAAAAGTTCCATGAAGATTCAGGAAGATTAAGTTACCCTGAAGTTCTCTAATAAACTTATCAGGGTTTTGGTCTCTGCACAAATCCATCAATGATTCCAACTGCTAAGATTTCCAGACACTGAATCAAATAGCACCGTGATTCAGGGAATAACTGCACAGTGGTATGGGAAGTGTCATCTGCCTTACGCTTCTGATAAATCCCCACTCTGAAACCCCACCTCAAATGGCAAGTCAGGAAGTAGCTCTCATTATGGGTGTGAGCTGGATCCAGACTTAGCAGCCTAACCCCAGACTTCTCTGCCGTTCTCCCAAGCCCTGCAGTTTATGTAACCGTGAGGAATTCATGGACTCTGCCGTTCTGATTTATACTTAATTTTTAAAACCTCCTTTCCATTGCGACATTCTAAGCACATTTTAAAGGAATTAAAAGAGGAATCCTGCATTAAATTTGCAAAAGTGTCAAAAAAAAAAATCAGGAAATACAACGGCACATAAACATTAAATAGTACTTAAGCGAATTACATTTTTATTTTGGCTAATTGTGCTTAAAATTTTTTTACATAACATTTACATTTTCATTAATTTCCATTTTAAAAGTCTGGTAGTTGACATGTTTAAAATTATGCTACTTGAATTAACTAAAGTGCTAAATCTGATTTTTTTAGAACAGCTTAATGGAGATATAATTTATATACCATAAAATTTACCCCTTTAAAGTATACACATCAGTGATTTTTAGTATATTGGCAGAGTTGCACCAGCATCACCACTATCCAATTTTACATTTTCATCACACCGAAAAGAAACCCTCATCCGTTACCAACCTCTCCTTATCTTTTTTTCTCCCATTCCCTGGCAAGCAGTGATCTACTTTCTGTCTCTATGGATTTGCCTATTTTAGGACATTTCATAAAAATGAAATGATGTGTTTTTTTTTTCTACTGGCTTTGTTTACTCAGTGTGTTTTGAAGGTTCATCCATGGTGTAGCATGTATCAGTATTTAATTCCTTTTTATGGCAGAATGATTTTCCATTTTATGGATCTATGTAGAATATTTGTTCATCCATTCATCAGTTGATGAACATTTGGCTTTCTGCTTTCACTATTATGACTAGTGACATGAACATCTGTGTAGAAGTTTTTGTGCAGACGTATGCTTTCAGTTCTCTTGGGGTTATTTATACCTAGGAGTGGAATTGCTGGGTCATATGGTAATTCTGTGTCTAACTTTTTGAGGAACTGCCAAACTGTGGTGTGCACCACTTTACATTCCCACCAGCAATGTATGAGGGTCCAAGCTCCTCCACATCCTTGTCAATACTTGTTCCGCTCTCTTGTTTTAGCCATCCTAGTGGGTGTGAAGTAGTATCTCGTTTGGTTTTGCCTTAAATTTCTCTAATGACTAATGATGTTGAACACCTTTTTATGCATCTTTGTATATATTTTTATATTTTTGTATATCTTCTTTGTAAAAATTTCTATTAACATATTTTGTCCTTTCGAATTGGTCCATTTGTCTTTTAATTGTTGCACTGTAAGTTATTTATATATTTTATACATAAGTCCCTTATCAGATACATGATTTGTAAACATTCCATTCTGAGAGATGTATTTTAGCCTTTCAGATGGTATATTTTGGAGCACAAAACTTTTAAATTTTAACAAAAGACAATGCATCTTTTTTTTCTCACTTGTGTTTTTTTGGTGTCATATCTAAGAAACCACTACCTAATTCAAGATCACAAAGATATACTTTTATGATTTCTTTTACGAATTTTACAGTTTTAACTCTTACATTTAGGGGTCTGATCCATTTTGAGTTAAATTTTATATATGATGGGAGGTAAAGGTCCAACTTCATTCTTTTGAGTGTGGATGCATGTTCAGTTGTACTAGTTGTACTTTTATTAAGAAGACTATTCTTTTTCCACTAAATTGTATTGCCACCATTGTCAAAAAATTAACCATAAATGTTTGGGCTTATTTTTGGACTCTCAGTTCTGTTTTATTGATCTATGCGTCTACCCTTATGTCTCTACCACAATGTCTTAATGATCATAACTTTGTAGTGAGTTCTAAAATCAAGTGTGGAAGTGTGAGTCCTCCAATTGCATTATTCTTTTTCAAGATTATTTTTATTACTCTGGGTCTCTTGCATTTCCATATCAATTTAAAGACAAGCTTGCCAATTTCTGTAAAAAAGGCAGCTGAGATTTTGACAGAGGCTGCACTGAATCCATCAATTCAGGAAGTATTGTCATCTTAACAATATTAGATCTTCCAGTCCTTGAATAAGAGCTGTCTGTTTACCTATGTCTTGAATATCCTTCAGTGGTGTTTTATAGTTTTCAGTGTACCAGTCTTGAACTCGTTCTAATTTGGTGTTTTATAGTTTTCAGTGTACCAGTCTTGAACTCATTTTAATTTTATTTCTAAGTACTTTATTCTTTGAGATGCTATTATAAATGGAATTGTTAATTTCATTTTGGGAGTATTCATTCCTAGTATACAGAAACACAACTGATTTTGTGTATTGACCCTGTAACCTGCTACCTTGCTGAACTCGCTTATTCTAATAGGTTTTTTGTGTTTGTATTTAAAATTTTCCATTCAGAAGATTATGTCATCTGTAGATAAAGATAGCATTACTTCTTTTCCAATCTGGATGCCTTTTTCTTTCTTTATCTTGCCTCAATACCCTGGCAGTATAAGTGGTGAAAGCAGACAACTCTGTCTGGTTCCTGATCTTAGGGGCAAGGCATCCATTCTTTTATTGCTAAGTAGGATTTTAGCTATGGGTTTTCACAGATGCTAGTTTTACATAGACACCCTTTGTCGGCTGAAGAAGTTCTCTTCTGCATAGTGAAGAATTAACCTTACCCAAAGAAAGGTCTGGCCTTTGCCCTCAGCTTTTGGGACCTTCATGCCTGATACGACTGTCTTTGTCTGGGGGCCTTGGGCCAAACATGCACAGTATGATTTAGGGTTGGGCTTTCCGTCACACAGTATCGGTAGACCTCTGGAAGAGACTGGAAACTGATAAAAGCCGTGTGGTAAATCGATCAGGCTTGCGTAATGGAACTCCGATAAAAACTCTGAATGCCACAGTTTGGGTGAGCCTCCCTGGTTGCCAATACTCCACGGGTACCACCATGTATCATTGCTAGGACGTTAATTTGCTACACATTTGGTAGTCCCTGGATTCCGCCCTCTGTTTTTCTTTTCTTGGCTGATTTTAACCTGAATCCTTTCCCTGTATGTAATAAATCGTAACTGTGAGTAGAATGGCTTACAGTGAATTCTGTGGGTCATTCTAGTGAACTTGAGAGTGGTTTTAAGAATCCCTTGAACTTACATCTGGTGTCAGAAGTGAGGGTAGTCTTGCGTGTGGACTACCGTGGTCCCCCTAATTTCAAGTTGTTCCAACTCTTTGCACCTTCTATTCCTAGTTTCTTGAGTGTTTTTATCATGAGACTACTGGATTTTGTCAAATGCTTTTCCCGTGTCTATTGAGATGTTGTGTTTTTTTTTTTTCCCTTTATCCTATTGCTATATTGGATAATATTGATTGATTTTCATATGTTGAACTAACTTTGCATTCCTGAGATAAATCCCTCTTGGTCATGGTGTACAATCCTTTTTATATGCTGCTAGATTTGGTCTGTTAGTAGATGGAAGGTGGGTCCACCTGTATTCATAAAGGATACTCGTCTGTCGTTTTCCTGTCATGTTATTAGGAATAGACTTCTCTCAAAAAATGAGTTGGGAAATGTTCCTTCTTCTATATTTTCGGAAGAGTTTGCAAAGGATTGATGTTGATACTTTATATGTTTGGTAGAATTTACCAGTGAAGCCATTTGGACTTGGTCTTTTCTTTGTGAGAAGTTTTTTGATTACTAGTGTTTTTCAGTAGTTAAATATTTTTATTAAAAAATATATATCATGGGGGAAGGGAAAATATATCATGACTGTCATAAGGACTATGGGACTACAGAGACTTTGAATTATATTTCAGATTTATTCCACCTTCTTCAACACCTGAAGCCCATGAAAAAACCTAGTAAGGCCTGTGTTCTATGAAATACCCCATTCGTGGGTGGCAAACTGAGGCTTCTGACTAGTTTTATTTGAATAGCTGAACATCTTGAGGCTGTTTTTAGAGAAGACAAATGAGTGTCCCCAGAGCCTGGGGGTAGAAAGTTAGCCCAGTTTGCTTAGGAACAGCCTTCAAGTGTTCTACACCAAGCACAATATAAACATTTTTTTAAACAACCACAGAAATATGGCTAAATCGGCAAAGATAAAAGTAAATTAGGCATTTCATTTTAGGAAGTATAAATAATATACTCACCATTCATTATCCAAGGCATATCAAAGATCACTATTTTTGCTGAAAGATGAAAAAAATTCATTGAATGTGACTTAGTACCAGTATAGTAATATCACTTATACCTGACCTAGAAAAAATGTTGATCTAAATATTACTAAAAACTGAGCTAGCTGACCCAGTTCTAAGTCAGTGAAGTGTGAATGGTAGCACTAAACCCACAATGGTGAGGGTCCCACTCAGGAGGGTGGCTTCTGGGAAATGAATGATGCCCTATCGTTGTCCTTTGGTAAGCAGCCTGTTCTTTTGTTTATTGCTCTTGTTTGCAGAAAGGTACAAAAGAAAATAGTTAAGTGGTAAGTGGAGTCTTGAGATGTGGCATGTCATATTAGTGCTGAAGTCCACTGAACTTGAAAATGATTTCAACATCAAATTTATGGTTTCAATTATAATTTTCTAGAGATTATATTGTTAAGCCACTCTCAAAGTTGCCCCCACCAGTTTAATAAATCATCATGTTTGAAGAAACAAAAATTAGTTCTACTTTTCTTAATATTATGAGCTCTAGGAAGCCAATAATTCCAAAGTATACATAAGTATTATTTGCATTCTTAGATGAAGATATTAACATTTGTGAGTAAGAACCAGAAACCACACAGGGGGATTTTTGATATCCATTTTTTTTTTCTTCATTCCAGAAGAATCAAAATGTAATTTCACTCTTCTCTGAGCAGAAAGCCTCCTCGAATGATTCTGTTAACGTAGGATAGTGAAGTACATGTGAAGGTATCTGCAAAGAGCTACCTGCTACTTAATACTTCAGTCTTCGTCTGGAATATGTCTAAAAAGATTTGTACTCAAGATATTAAGAAATAGTATACATTTCATGACAGATTTTAAAGCATAATAAATTTAAAAATCTACAAAATTCAATGTCAGCAAAACTACATTATATAGGTAGAATATATACCTATATCTCTAGTTCCTTATCGCTAGTTATTGGAATGAATATATTCCAAATAATCTTTATATTGAGCCATGCATTTATTACTAGTATTGTCAAAAAAAATCTTGGATGTGTTTTATAAAGTAATAATACTATTTAATGGTTCTTTACAAATTGCAATAGATATTTTGATGAGTGATTATTTTATTTTCATGGTGTACATAAGAGAAACAGGCTAATAACATTCCCTAACTGACCACTGGCTGGCACTGCTCAGCACACGTTATTAACTCAGAGTACATGTCAGATCCAGTAAGAATTCAGGAGGAGCAGCAGGTCCTACAGGGTCCCCAAACCAGACATTGCGTTTACTAGAAACGTTCGTGAATACTCTCTGGAGACTTAAGAGCATAGGGCTGGGGTGGCACTGATCCTCGATATGCATAATGCTTTCTGTCTATTCCTCAGTTCACAGTAATAATGCAAAAGCATACAAAAGTAAGATGATTTAGGGATTTTAGGCCTTTAGTGTCACCCGAGTCACAAGTCCCAAAAGACCCTAATTGTGATATCTGCCAGGAGTGCGCCCAAGCAGACCTGAGAGTTTCCATTTTCTGAAGTCCCTGTTGCCTCTCTCCTGGCTTCTCCCTTTCAACCCACTGAGGTAAAAAAATCTTTGTTTATGTGGTATGGCATCTCCATTTCTCCATGGGGAAATCATCACATAAATCCAATAAATCAAAACCGAATAAGATTTAATTAAGAGTTCTTCGTTCAGGTAATAAATGAAATAATCACAATTAAAAACAAAGGAACTTCAAATGCCAGATTCACATGCAGTACAAGATAGCAAGTGTTTTCAATGACAGTTTTTAAATAGCGATGAGTAACACAGTGTACCATATGTATGCGTGTTGTTTATCATAGAGTACACTTTATCAATACTGTTTATCTGGTTTTTGTATGTAAGAAGTTCCAATATAATATTTTAAAGGCATTTCTCAATTGAAAGATTAGTAAAAATGGGATAATCTTGGAAATAAGTATGTTTTTATGTCTCCATGTGCGTATGTGTGTATGTAATACACATACAGTTTAGAACTTAAACTCTTAAAACTAATTGTAAAGGACAATGATTATTTATGAAAAATTTCCCCTGTACCTACCAGGATATGCACTGAAATGTCTATGAACACACTTAAGCTCTTTATCAGAAAACAGTGTTTCAGCTATTAAACACTATAATAATATAAAACTCCACAATTCTCAGACATTGTCTACAGTTTTTACACATCATATTTTTATAAAGAAGTAAGTTACTTACATAGGTATTTAGGGTAATAAACCTTAAAGCAGTTGATGATAAAGCGTACAAAATCCATGTCCTAAAATAAAGATTATACGTTCAAATCTTTTAGAATATCCACATTTGAGAATTTTAAATCGCACATTTCTAAAGGTGATGAATTATTAAATACAAATGAGACAATTATTAAAGTCTTTTAAAAAGCTCATATATAAATATCTATATTCCTAAGGATTAAGCTATTAAGTCATTAAGCTACTTAAAATAATCAGTCCTAAAAGTGAGTTAAATCAGAAAGAAGCTTAAGCATCATTCATGTTACCTTAAACTAGAGATGCCCCAGGCTGCTAAGGTAACATGGACCTAAAATAGATCTAAATGGGCCTAAAAGCAGTCCCCATAGAGAAATTCTAAAGATCTGTTTAACAATTAAATTATTGAAACAAATGTACAGTTCACAACCTGACTACTTGAAATGATAATACATGTTTGTAAATTTTGGTATATTTGCTTTTTAAAGTTAATTTCTATACCTCATAATAGCTTTAGTAAAATATATTTCATTAATCTTTTCCATAACAGCTAAGTTAATCCGGTCATATTGACCTGCTATATCCATTTTGTTTCTAGCTTCTTTACTCTTATTTAGGGGCCTAGAATTAGAATTTCTTAGTTTATATTCAAATGTTCATTGACTCCATTTCTGGGAGACTTTATAAACATAGCTGTGTGGTTGGTTCCACTGCCTTGAACACAGCAACATGAAATTAGGTTATAAGGATTATGATTCACATGGATCATTTCATTCTATGTTATTCCACAGCCACAGGCTGATTTACTAATCCTGATCAGCCATCTTATAAGAACTGCAGGATATCTATTATCCATCCATTCATCCGTCCATCTATCAGTCTATCATCTATCTATCTAACCAGGCAAACTTAGATCCATCAATTGAAAGGTGGGTTGTCCTAGAAATGAGAATCTGTAAAGTCATTCCTAGCATGTGAGTTAGAGCATCTTTAACTCCAGTAAACTGAAAATAAGTATTCTGAACTATTGTAGGCATTTATTATGGGATAAATCCTAGTATATAATACCTTTATGACTAATCATTATATCCACTGTGCATAGAGCTTACTAATTTATAGTTAAGTAAGATTCAAATATCTCCAAATAGCTACTTATATATAAATTTGGTTACCTAGTATATGGTCTGTGGCACCCAGAGACTGCCTAAAAACGTCTTCATCCAATATTCATCTTTTATGTAATTGAATATCTTTGCTTATAAAATCCCAAGTTACTGCTGATTCAAGTGGATCTCATAGGCTGCCACTGGTGTACATATTATTAGTAGGTACTACATTAAAGAGCTCCAGGAAAGTACTGGTCTGCATTCTGTGAGGATGCTTTCAAGGACGCTATTTATTATCTTGTAAAATGTCCTCCCTTTGAGGACCCATGAAAGACTTTTCTCTCTGGTTCAGGTATCAGGAATACTTACACTTCTCCCAAGACACTGGTTCTAAAGTATAGCCTCTGAATAATTTTCAATGATGCCATTTCTTTCAGGTGGGCAGCTGAAAGCTTACAGACAAATTGGTGGCCCAACTCTAATTAACAGATAATTTTTAAAGAGTCTCACCTTGTATACATCTTTCTGTATACATTCTGTATACATCTTTATGATCCAACTTAAATACTTTACAAATCATGAGGTTGATATATAAAAATAATTCATTAAGCTTCAAGTATTTTAAAACAATGATTTCAGTACTTAGTAATGCAAATAAACCTCATTTATAAATTAAAGATAATGAGGTAGCATATAAGTAGCTTGAAAAAAATCAGTTCAAGTTGATTCTCTGTCCCTATATGGCGATAAAAAACATTAACAATTACTTTTCATGATTCTGGGTTAATAATTAGAAAATCACTATACATAAAAAATAACAGAATCATGATTCATTTTTATGAAATATTTATCCAAGCATTTTGATTTAGATTTGGGTCATAGTATGATTTACTCTGTAATTTAAAACTCATTGACACAGAAACTAGATTGAAAAAATCCAGGGCAACAGACTCTTAAAAGATAAATAGAAATATGGAAATAAGGAAAAATCTGTGGTTCTACCACCCAAAACAACTCGTCTCTCATTCTCTCTAGCAGTTCTCTCTAGTTTTTATTTATGTCTGTCTGTCTGTCTGTCTGTCTAAGGTTTCCTTTGGGGGGTGGCTAGGTATTACTGTGATGTAATCCTGTTGCCTTTTTCATTAAAAAGGGTATTTTCCAATATTACTAAACTTCCTTTTAAACACTAATACATATAGTCCATCAATTAGATGGAACATAATTTACCATTTCACTGTGTGGATATATACATTTTTCCCCCCTACTTTTTCACTATTTTAAATAACACTCTGAAAAAAACATTTTGGTACACAACACTTTTTCTGGACTCAGGATTTTTTCTTTAGTATAGATTTCCAGAAGTTAGTTACCAGGCAAAGAATATGAATGTAAACACTTTAAGATTCTTAACCTACTTTGCCAAGTGGGTTTTCAAAAAGGTTTTAACCCTACCCCAGGCAAGTGTGCAAATAAATGCCACTTCACTGCTACCAGAATTAGCCAAGGTTTGATGTAAGAAACAACAGCTTAATAAATGTGCTTACAGATCCCCATTGCTGCTGAAGGTTTGTAGTTGGCATTAAGGTCACAGGGGCCCAAATTAAAGACTGGTAGGTCTTATTTTTTTTGAAGCTTTGCAAAATCATCTGAAGAAAACTGGTTTGCAAAAGCTAACCAAATCAAACAAACAAAAATCCAAACAAGCAAACACAAACCCCAACAAAATCATGAAGTGCTGAATGTATAAAACTCAGGCAACGCCCCACAACTATAAAACGTGGTATAAATCTAATGGTATGACAGAGAGCAAACGTTACTTTCTTTAATATTTGCTGAGTGCATTATGCTGTGTCAGGCACAGGGTTAGGTACTGTTAGGATATGAGCTTCGACAGACAAATTCACGGTTAACCTCATCTACTCAATAGCCTGCTGGCCTCCACGTCCTACCACTATATCCCATTTATCAGACGATGAACATTTCTAGGAAATCTACTGAAGCAAATTTATTTCTTTGCAGATCGTCTTCCATGTTTGACTTTGCTCACAACATGGAAGGGGATAAATCCCAAACATAATTTAACTCGATTTTATATGAATATTTGGTTGAGGAGGACAGCATGACAAACAATGATTTAGAATTAAAGAAAAATACTTACTATGCTATTTATTCCAGTTTCTGACAGGTCAAGCATCACTGTTATGGGTTTCCCATTTTCTCTCTTAGCATACCGTTCCAACCAGAATGCGATTAGCTTCTTTTTGTCCAATATCGTTTTAGGGTCTTTTATATGATACTTCACCCTGATCCAGACTTTCAGCAGAACATAAGATAAAAATAAGAAAAATGTTTATGGCATTATAATATTATTTGATACTTATCCTTTTTTCTTCTCTTATTCATTTTGTCAGATTAAACATGTCTCTTCTTTAAAATGAGAAATAGTGTGCACTTGGGAGCCTTAAAGAGTAGCTGAAAGGTAAACTATTTTTGTCCCTTTAGGAAATAAATTTCGCAAGTAAGGTGGAAAAGAATATGGGTGAACAAACAGTATTTGGTAATAACCTAAGAGTACTGTTCACTGTGCTTAATGAAAAGAAAGCCGTTGGTTCTGTCAAGCACTAGAAAAAAATGTTCCTTCCAGAGGAAAAGCGTGGACAGAGGCGCTGTGGAGGTGTGAACAGGTGTCGTGCGTGTGGGTGGAGTGTGGCAAACCATTCAGAGCGGTGGCAGCTAGGACAAAATGTGATGACTGATGAGAGGAGAAGCTAAACAGACAAGGCTGGGCTTCAAGGACTCTGACTGCAATGCTAAGGCGTTTCGATTTTCCTATTTACAACATCTCTCAGGCAGCAGCATAGAGAGGAGATGGGAAGAGGCAGAGGAGGGAAACCCAACAGGCGATGCCCCGGGAAGGGACTCGGGGTGCGGGGACAGTGAGGGATTGAAGTGAGGAAGTGCTGGCGAAAATCGAGAGGGGCTACTTGAAGCTGCGTCAGAGGGAAGAGCCAATGGCTGCTGGCCTGAGCTCGACAGAGCAGGTGGCGGGACGTGGATGTTCAGCTGTGTGTTGTGTTGACGGCGGCCGACTGGCAATCAATCTGGTAGCGCCAGTCAGTGGGCAGCTGGGCATGTACGTGCATGTGGCCTGGGGACGGTGTGGGCTCTCTGCCGTTTGGCGGGGGGAGGAAGCCGAAGCTGTCATGCTATTTGAGATCACCCAAGGAGACTGTATCAGGTAGAAAGTAAGAGGCCAAGAAAGGAACGAAGCTGGGGAAGCATTTTTAAGGGACAGGCAGAAAGAGAAATGTGCAAAGGCTGAGGAGAAGGAGCCAGCGACAGGAACAGACCACATGCCACCGAGGGCAAAGTGCGCGCTGCCCGTGCAGTAAGCTCACTTGGCAGGACATCTGCTCAGGATGGCGCTCTGACACTCCTGTGGAGCCTCAGCCTTGGTAAAAATAAAAACACCAAGCTGGAGTTTGGGCAATGGGGAGAGAAGCAAATCACTGGGAAGGCGGCGGGGAGGAGGGGTACCGTTCCTCCCGCCATCAGCTATCACACAGATTCACGAGAGGTGGAGGGGAGGAGACTGGGGAACTTGAAAAATGTCCATGGATCCAACCCTTAGGGGGCCGTCAAAAAAGATTTTCCATAAAAGTGCTGGGTTGAAGTTTAATATGACAGTCAAATTAGAAAGAAGATAGAGACTCTGGATTACATTATTTTAGCTGCTTTAGAGGATGCAGCATTTGCCTTTGCTGCCTGGTTTCTTATAACGTAAACAGTAGTACAACTAGTAAGTCTATGTATGATGCTCGGTCAGGATGGCTCGAACAATCCCCAACTGCAGGAAACTCGCCGTGTGCTACTTATGGAGAAAGTGCTGCCTATTACTAATTCTGTTGAGATAAGTACATCGCAAAATCTTGACAAGCCAGCATGTAAATATACTTACACAACTTGTTGCCTTCTTTGTCATAACCGTGGAGATAAATACCACCGATTTCGAATAACCATCTGGGAATGGAGGATTCAGTCAGATCTAAAAAGTAATAAACTGATGAGTAATTGTGACTTAGGAGCCTATTTTTTAAAAAAGAAAACATAATGTAAAGGTTAATGTTATGTAGCTCTGATACAAAAAAAGATAAAGCTTATTTAAACATCTGGATAGATTCCAGTAAATAATGGTGTTTCTTACTAAGTAAACAAACTGCATAAAGACATAGATGAGAAAAATGGGAAAAAAACTGTTGCTCTTTGATGCTTCAGCCATTGTTTATGGAGACACATTTCTATGTCTGGTTGTGTTTCAAATAATGACTTGCAGACAAATAGTATCACTGTTGGACAATTTCAAGAGAACGTGCCTGCAAACACACACATTACAGCTTCAGAATTAATGAAAGAAATCACTATGGCTTCTTTTGAAAAATGATATTTTCCCACAAAGTTTGATGTGCAGTGGAGTCTAATACATTTTGTAAACTTGGAGCAAGTGGAAAACACTTAAAGAACAATGCCAGCTCCTTTTTAGCAGGAAGAACCAAAAGGGCCTGTCCTGTCTCTAGCGAGGCTGAGAACCAACAGAAGCAAGGCAGCACGTGGCAAGGCTTTTGTTCCCTTCACGAGTAGTTCCCCAAGAACTTTCCAAGATTTCTTTATCTTTCCCCATCCCCTTGTATCATATTTCTGCTGTCTGCTGCTGGAAACAAGCAATTCTATTTAAGAAAACACTACTGTTTAAACATTAATTTTGTACTTAAGTGATTTAGAAATATCAGATTTATATTACTTTGCATGATCAATAAGTGCTTTCACTGTTTGTCGAAATTACCTATATAGTTTTTTTTACATTTCCAATCAAATTGTTTCTTAAATACGCCCCTTCTGATGGATGTCTTCTACAAGTGCGTGGCCTGGGGAGGATGAATGCTCTGGATTTATTCGTTGACTACTTTGTATTAAGTCTCTAGACTCACTCTAGAGTTTATAATCTTCAAGGTCAGGAAATTCTTTATACCTCATCAAAAGCAGTAGTTATACCAGTTCGTTATATTTTCAGAAGGAGAGAGATAATGAGTATCCTCTTCTGGGAAGATTTCTTTATATACTTGAAGACTATTCTAAAACCCGCTAAGATTTCCAACCCTCTTTTCTGGAGAAAATTTCGTTTTTAAAGTGGGCCTTGAAATTAAGCCATTAAAAGAAGGCTGCCATAGGCATCCTTGGGAATCAGCCTGCTTTTGGGGGACCTCCATTCGTTAATCCTATATGGAACAAGGAACTCTGGGAATAAAGACATAAGGCAACAACTGAGAAAAACAGGCAAGTAGTTTCTCCCTATCTCTAGTCCTAATAGTGAAGATGCTGATGCTGTCTTGCTATTGTTTAATGGTACCAAAGTAAAAAAGCACAGTTTAGGAGACACTGCTGTGTGTGATGAACGGAGCGTGATTCTATTCCCTGGTGATCTCATTTCCTTATGAATGATCCAACTTTTAAGACTTATTCATATGACATTCCTTTCAAAATGTTACTGGGTCTGTATAAAGCTTTATATTCTGGTGTTTATGATGATTGTCGAGGATACTTGAAAATACACTATTAGATTAATGTGAAACAGTAACATTTATGAAGGGGATAGTAGACTGTGAGGGTTAAATCGAACAGCTTACCATTGACGGCTATTTCTTTCCTCCACTGAAAACTCTCATCGAGCATCTTCAGTGTTTCATCTACAGCATCGTGTCTCCAGAATAAGTAATTTTCAACCCAATTATCATCTTGTTGTAGCCTTTCAACATCACGTGGATCGTATTTATCTGGCTTTTCTAGGGGAAAAACAGTAATAAATATCCAAGTCAGACACATAATGCAGTGAATAATAACAAAAGCTAATGTCAAAGGAGAACAAAGACCTGGAAGACAAAGCTAAGCTTTTTGAAGATAGACTCAGGGATGCAGTTCAGATGAAAATGCGATTTCAAGGACTGATGGAATTTCTAAGTGCGAGGAGATTAAGTTATCTAAAGACTGCAGATAACTTAAAGCCACCATAGATTTAAAAAATAAGACCATAGTCAAATATTTTGCAGACTCTCTAAAACTATAAACCAACATCTGGGAAGTTCAATTATGTTATCTGAACTTGAGATCCTTACCCTAGTCGATGAAAAATGAAACTTGATATGTAAAAGAATTAAGTTGTACTTAAAGACACTTTTTTGACAAGTGTCATTTAAAAAAATGAAAATACAAAATGGAAAACTGACCATGCATGCAGCAGTTAACATCACCTATAATTTATCGGAATAATTGCTTTCCAAATCATTTATCTGCCTACCCACAAGCTATGTTCTTATCAACCTCTATCCTTGATATTCCACGCCCTGCTCTATTTTTCTGTCATTGAACTTTCCCTGTCTCCCTACAACCACCTCTGCACATCCAAATTCTACATTCTGCAAGACCCCTTCAAATGCTTCCTCTTCCATAAAATTTCCCGAGTCCAGAAGTCATTCCTTCCCAGTTGTGAACGGCTACAGGACTTGAACTAAGCCTTTCTTAAGGCACTTAGCATTTCCCCCTTTGAATCAGAGTCATTGACACGCAAAGCATAGCTTCTCATGTAGAGACCCTAATAGCAAGGTCTATCCTGTCTAAGAATCCTCCGAAGCAGATTACAGTAGTGAAGCAGATTACAGTAGTGCCGATGAAAAGGCCTTTAGGAAACTTTTGTTGACTGGATCTGTTCCTTCTCTATTTTTATTTTCTTTGTTAATGGTAACCCTCCCAGGCACCCTGGCAAGAAACTTCAGAAAATTCTCTGGCTCTTTCATTTCCGCTTTGTCTTTTTTTCTTTTTTGCATCTAGTTAGTTGCCAAGTTTTATAGATTCTATCTCCTCTCCGTTCACTCAGCCTTATTTCAGACCCTCAGAGATAATCGCCTGAAGGGCAGGATAATATAAAGTGCATTCAGAGAATTATCTTCTTTGAATCTCAATTTCCTAATCTTTAAGCTGCTTTAGATACTCACGGGATTATGTAAGGATCAGATGAAAAGGTATATGTGGAAGTACTTGAAAGTTTAGAGCACTATAAAATACGAGGCCATACACCACGCATGTATAGAGTGTTACCTTAGGAAAAAAACATGTGTTGGATAGAAAAGTTTACACTGTTTAGCATCAAGAGAGCCCTGGGAACACCTGACCCCTGAAGAAGCGTCATCCATTTTGCCTCCTGGCGGTCCTCTCCTCTGGACCAATATGGCGTTTTCCTTGAAATTACAGGCTGACTTCATTTTCAAGAAAATTCCTGCCAAATACCTAAGTCTGAATAACAGTTTACTTGCCAGTTGTTCTTTCAAATAAAAGTGGTGGTCTATAAAAAAGTGACTCATTCAGCTGGCAACTCAAACATGGAGAAGTTTTTAACGCATACTTCCCAATTTTGTCACACACAACATTAAAAAACGATGTTACTCAAGGGTCAACATTTAATAAAATTCACTGTTTCATCAGAGGCTTTCTAAAATAAAATCAGCTTTTTATTTTAAACTGAGAGAACCAATGATGAAGACTACAGTGACTACTAGCCTTGATTCAGGCTGCAGAGTGAGCAGTTCCATCCACCAATGCTTCTGTGTAATGGGTACAAATGTCGACAGGGTGAAAAAGGCAAGTGGTTTCTTAGTATTATCAGGAAAACAGTTTTGACCACACTGGCTCCTGTAAAGAGTCCTGGGCGTCTGAACTCTGAGGACCACTTAGAACAATATATGGCAGGTGGTAACAACTCAATAACTATTTAGCCATAAGAATAAAACATTGTTATTTTCATTATCACTACCACTGCTGGTATTTACCACTAAGGATACTGTAAATAAGACAGTACATGATGTTATTAAGAAATTTAAACCTGACTGCTCTTGGATAGCTTTTAGGAATGCAGATCTTTGAAATTAGAGATCTATATTAAAATTAATATTGGGATTAATAAAACATGTACTTACATATGAAATACCTGTTAAACATTCACCCCTAGATAGGAGTGAAAATGGTGGAAAAGACTAAGGAAAGAACTGGGGAGGGGATCTTGGGGTGGAGGGAGAGAGGCAGGAGAAAAGTGGGGGCAGAAGAGGGCTGAGGGGGAGGACAGGGAAGAGAGAATGAGAAAGAAAAACAGTGAGCATTCAAGGGAAGGAAAACTTGGCCTGGGACCACAAGGCCAAGTGTAATAATAACAGTGCTTAGGACAAAACAATTTGCTGCTTTCAAATACAGCTGCCACACAACTGAACACTCAAGTTTTAGGGATTTTTCAGAAAACTAGTCCTTAGGTAAGTCCAGGTGTTATGAGAAGCTAAAGATGTAAAACATACTTGTGTGCACATGCACTACCCCTATAAACCTACCCAGGGCACCATTTTGAAAGACTTTACCTCATAGAGATTAGGAAGAGATTAGTTTTGAGGAATAAATAAATTGGAGTCACTATAGTCAAGCTGCTAAATTGCTAAAATCGAGTAGGTTGAGGCATGAAGAAATGATTCTATTCTTGTTTTAACTAGCCTGGGAACTTAAAACTTTGAACTTTCCAGTCCGGTGTCAATGCCTGGACCTCCATATAAGCTCCTGCTGAGGGACTCGCATATCTAGACCACCAGATGTGACCAGATCTCCTGGTGCCCATCTTCTGGACCACCTGGCATCCATCATCCAGACTGCCTGACTTCTGACTGATAACTGGCACCAGTCCTAGGGCTAAGAACGCAGGGCTGATTCTTCTCAAGGACGGGACTTTTAAGAACTCTCATCTTTTCTTTTTTTTTCTTTGTAACACTTCTGAGTTTTTGCCTAGCTATGTTCCCAGTTTGCACACTCTAAAGTGCTTGAACGAATCTCTCATTTATTTTTAGCCAAAGTCTTCAGACTTTTTGAGTTCATCTGACAGTTTTATATGCCAATAATGTATGTATACTTTCATAATACAGTGTCCTTATTTAATCTGGCTGTGGACCAGTGAAAACTTCATCACAGGCCAGCAATCTCAAGTGGTGCATTTCTAAGACTCAGCCTTGCATTTCTTCAAAATAGCTCAAAGCTCATTTCAGCTACTCCTCTGTTAAGAAACCTTAGGGAACTGTTAGCACACCTGTGCTTCATTGTTTTTTCCTACTATTTGTTCTTATATGAATTTCGCTCTGTAAATTGGTTTTATATTCATACAGTGTATCACCACTAAACGCATTGCAAAGTTCATAATTTGGCTGAGAAATAATTAAACGGTGATTCACCTCTGGATCAGGATAAAGATGTCTCTCAGCTTTTTAATCTCTCTCTTGTGCATGCACGCACACAGACATGATATCCGCTTCACACTGTTTGTCAAGTATACGCTCTGAAAAATGCGGCAACATAGAGAATACAATTGATACTCATAAAAGTTTCTTTATTAACATTTCTTTTTTGTTTTGTACCTGGTGGCTGGTGAAATTACCCAACAGGGCAGAAACTGTTTTTTAAGGTAAACACATATGAAAAGATTTCTAACCAGATTCGGGACACAGGACAGAGGGATGGACTCAGAAGACCCATGTTCCTATGTAGAGGGAGACTGAGCAAGTCACTTGGTCTGATTTTCTTCTCTGTAAAATGGAGATAGATAAGGTTCCCATACCCACAGTCTCATGAAGATCAAGGACACTTTGAAAATGTTAAACACTATGCGAGTAAATTTTATTCATATTAGATTAATAAGAGTGCTACCCATGAATAGAAGACTTAATTCTAACTGACCTATTAATCAGCTGAGAAAATCTTGGAAGTATATTGTAGTTATTATAAGTGTGCCTAGAATTCAGATAAAGTTTGAAAAAAATACAAAAGTATTCTGATAACAAAATCAGAGATCAGTTATTAACTTAACCTGAATCTCCACGTCTTTGATGGGATTAAGCCGCTGGCCTATGGCAGTGATTCTCAAAATACAGCAAGCATCAAAATCACCAGGAGGGCTTGTTCAGAGATTGGGTCCCACCCTTAGAGTGTCAAAATCACGGGTGGGATCCAAGAATCTGCATTTGTAACAAGTTCCTACAGGATGTTGATGCTGCTGTTGTTGGTCCAGGGACCACACTTCGAGAACTGCTGGTTTACTGCAGGGGTTGGCAAACTTTCTGTATAGGGCTAGATGGTAAATACCTAAACATTCTGGATTTTGAAGGACCCATAGGATCTCCGTTGCTGATTTCTCGTTGTTGTTGTTTTAGTTACCCTTTAAACATAAAAAAACATTCTTAGCTCGAGGGCTGTTCGAAAACAGGACTTTGCTGACTTCCCTTTGGTGTAGAGAGGGGCAGTGCTTTCTGCTTCAGCTCCGGGTCTTTCAAGAGATGGATTCATATGCTGGATATGTAAAAGACATACTATCTTAGATGATATATCACTCTGCTCATCTATGCAGGTTTTCTTTCAATGTTCATTCATAACATAAAAGTACATTTCTTTCGTTAGATTTGTAGGCAGCTTAGAGATTTCTGTGTTGCTCTCATGAAGCAACGAATGACAAGATTGGCAAACTTCATA
Source organism: Rousettus aegyptiacus (assembly GCF_014176215.1). Taxonomy (NCBI): domain Eukaryota; kingdom Metazoa; phylum Chordata; class Mammalia; order Chiroptera; family Pteropodidae; genus Rousettus; species Rousettus aegyptiacus. The sequence goes on along the minus strand of NW_023416312.1, from coordinate 3,730,004 downwards.
CGTATTATTTTCCTTGCCATACTGATAACTAGATTATTTTCTACACTGTATCACTGTCTTTTTTTTTCTGACTATGGGAATTATTTTGAAGTTTCACAATTAAATGTGACATTTGTTATAAGTTTTTAGAAGATAACACAGTTAAAGTTTTCCATGTTTGCTCAAAGTTTTGTTTGCTTTTTCATAAAGTTGAATTATTGTCAGTGTGATTTCTCTCTATTGAAATAAACACTTTCTCTCAAGTTGGTTAATGCATATACGTTTATATTGACTTAAATAAATATAGAAAAAGGAAACAAACAAATATGGTTACCTAAAGGAGGAGGAGAAGGGAGTGATGAAGTACAGGAGAGCAGGAGACTAAAGACACTTCTCAATGTTTATCTTTTTGTAGTTTTGATGGTTGAACTGTACCTGTTCAAACATTTCATTGAGGAGCATTATGTTAATGTAGCAAATTCCCCTGCTGCATTTTCTGATTATGAATCACCTTTGCATTCCTGGGACGTGCGAAGCTGCTTTTGCCTTATGTGTTCAGGTGCATCTTTACGGGGGTTGGAGAGAATGGCAGGAGATCTGTGACTACCAATTCAATTCTTTAATAGTCACTGATCTATTTAGGTTTTTTACTAATGGTTGAGACAATTTTAGATGGATTTTTCTTTTCTCTAGAAAGTTTTACGTTTAATCTAAGTTTATTAACTTACTGTGATAAAGCTAGTCATTGCAGTCTCTTATGATTTTAAAAATCTGTCTCATCCTACGTTTTTGTTTATTAGTCCTTTCAAAACACCAGCTTATGTTTATTACACCTACTCTTTTTTCCCCACACCACGAATATCTGTTCTTATTTCCTTCCACTTTCTCTGTATTTACTCATGTTCACTTTGTAGCGAATTGAATTTTTAGCTGATTTTTATTAGTGCCTTATTTTCTAATGAATGTATGTAAGACCATAGATGTTTTGTTATTGTTCAGCTTTAAGTTTTTGTAATGAAGCTGTTAACCTCTGGGTTATTTAGAGGTGTGTCGTTTTAGTTGCTTAAGACTTGATTTGTTTTTAAGTAATTGTTTATTGTGACTTTTAATACAGTCGATTAATGGTCTGAGAATATGGTCTGTATGATCGAGCTGCTTTGGAATTTCTGAGACTTCTTTTATGACTTAATACGTGGTGAATGTTTGCAAAAGCTCCAGGAGAACAAATATATATTCAAAGTATATATTCTCTATTTGTTGGGTAGGAGAGTCTATACACTCATACATACACACACATACGCACATATCTAGTATCAACTTTATTCATTGTGCTATTTAAATCTAAAATCTTAAGGATTTCTTGCTTGTTCTGTTTATTTCTGAAAGAAATTCGTTAAAATCATTCAATATGTTTGTGGATTTCTTTAGTTTTCCATATAATTCTGGAGGCTTTTGCTTGATTATTTTAGATATTTATATTTCATTTATTAATTATTATTTTTTAGGCGCGGCAACCCTTGGTTAACCTCACCGATTGCAAGGACCTTGTCAGCTTACAATTGTTTTTTTATTTTTTACGGCTACAGCACCTGGTCTTCCTAGGTGGTCTCCCATCCAAGTACTAACCAGACCTGATTGCTTAGCTTTTGAGATCAGACAAGACTGGGCTTGTTCAGCGTGGCATGGCCATAGACCATATTGTTAGTTTCTAATTACTTTTTCAGGGTTCCTTTTATCACCAGCAGCATCCCTTTTTATATGTATTTTTTTCACCCTAAGTATTTTGTCTAATGAAAGTACACCTAACACAGGAATACTTTTGGTTAAAATTTGTTTTATATGCATCTTTCTCCATTTCTTTATTTTCAGCCTTTCAAAATTAATTTATATTAAGTTAGTCTCATAAGCAGCACACAATTAAGATTTTAAAAATCTACTCTGATGGGAAGTATATATTTATTTCTATTTGTGCTATTAATAAAGTTGGATTTTTTTCCTGCTGTTTTACTCTGTACTCTAGTTACTATGCTGCTTTTTTCCTTTTTTCTTGTCTCCTGCTAGAGAGATGATGTTTTTCTTCATTCTCTTTTTCATTTCTCCACTGGTTTGGAAATTAAATATTTTCTTTCTGTCTCTCAGTGGTTACCCTAACTTCAAATATTCACACTTAGATGACAAAATCTACAGTTAGTATCTCTATCCTTCTGAACGAGTTCTTACACAATGTTTTACCTCAGTCTCCCCTATTCCTATCATTAACTTATTTTTACTATTAATATTTAGATTGTTTCTTTACTGATTTGCTTCCCAATCTCTTTGCTTTTCACTGCTCCTCGCATCCCTCTGCTTCCTCTTGGGTTCTATTTACTTAGTAGTGAAGTAGTCTAATCGATTTTTTTTTATTAGCAGTGGACCGTCAAACTTTGTATTCTTGAAAAATTTTACTTTCAATTTTGACTAAATATTCTAAATGGCCAGTTATTTACCTTGGCACTTTCAGAAAATTATTTCACTGTTTCCTGGCATTAACTGTTGCGGATAAGAAATCAAGTATGGGTCTGATATTTATTCCTTTGTAGATCATCTGTCATTTCTCAGCGGTTGTTAGATTTTTTCCTTTGTCCTTGGTGTTCTCAGTTTCACTATGATGTGCCTAGGGATTCATTTCTTTTTCTTTACGATGCTCAGATCTTGTTATGCCTCTTTAACCTGAGGATTTGATGTGTTTTATAAACTCTGAAAAAGTATCAACTATTGTATCTTCAAATAGAACTGCCTCTATTTTTTTTTCCTTCTGGAAGTCTTATTAAATGTATATGGGGTTTCTTATGTCTTTTGTTTTCTCTTACATATTTTTATGTTTTTTTTTCCCCTCCAACAATCTGGGTATAGAGTGCCTGTATAAAACCTTAAAAATTATCTATGAATGTCCTATGTCAGTTGTGAATATATAGCACTATAATGGGAAAAGAAAAGCTTTTGCAAATCATGGCCCAACTAGTAAATGTAAAGTAACTAATATCAAAAAAGTTCTATACACATATGCCAAATATCTGTAGTCAACAAATTCAGCCAAAGATAGTTTAGATTGAAAAGAAGCAATTTTTGTCTTCCAATTCCTTGTGAAATGGCTGCAGGGGGAATTTTTTCTTATGTATTTCTTTGAACTCTACTCCACTTCCTAGAGATGTAATCAAACCAAAATTCTTGTCAGAGTTTAAGTTTTTGGTAACGACACAGATTTGGTAAAGAGACCACTCTCGTCATGCAAGCTTTTCAATTGACAAATGCCTAAAGACAAACTGACATCCTAGAAGTGAGAATATTTCTAGTAACAGGCTCTTTAAAATTGCATATTGTATATAAGGATAGGTATCAACAACTTACAGAGATGAGTCAAAATAAATATTTACCAGGCACTGATAAGTAATTACTGAAAATAAAGATTTAAAAAAAGCAGGTCTACCAGTTCTCTATCTCATCACAAATACATCATTCAAGTCTCTATGTGAAGTTAGTCTTATATTCTCTATAGCGGAAGCTTGATATTTTTAAACATGACAAAAATGAAGAAATTCTTATGATCCTTTCTTCTTCTGATCATGACAAATTTATCTGTCTGCAACACATTAGTTGTGAGGACTAATTTATGATCACCTACCACATGCTAGCTCCAAAGAGAGCTAGGTATTACAGATGCGAAGATGAATAAAGCATGAGCTGATCCCCTGGGTGGTTCATAATCTAGAGAGCTTATGTAAAATAACCAATATTGTAGTTATACTTTAAAAGTCACTTTCTTTCCACCTTTCCTTTCCAGAGATAATAAACAGGTACTTCCAGTTGATAATGTGCCCTTTACCTACAGGGTTCCTTCCATTCGCTGTTCATCTTCCTGTCCTTGAAATTCTGAGATTCTCTATGATACTAAAGTTCCCTGGTTCTTCTACTTCTCTAACCACTTTGCCTCCTTTAATTTAATAAAATGAAGGCATTCCTCAAGGTTAATTGCTTAATTAAAAAAGACAAAATACTGTTTCAAAATTAAAGTTTACCACCAAGGGAAAATCTAAAGGTTATACTTTAGATCAAATGGTAATGATTCTAGATATAAGATCTGAAACTCAAAAAGGAATGGTAAATAGAGATATTAGTAAACATTTAGTAAGTAAACAAGGATACAAAAACTATAATAATAAATTACGGGGAGGGGTGACTATGAGGAATCAGGTTAGAACTACACAATGACCGTATCTTTCAGGAAATATTCCTAACTCATTATATGAAAACTGCATAATCTTGATGTCAAAAGTGCACAAGAAAACTACAAAAAAGAAAATTACAGGCAATTTGTGAATATAAGAGCAAAACTCCTAAATAAAATGTTAGTTAACTGAATCCACCAATAAATTTTAAAAACCTGATTAATATAATCTACCATACTTACAGATTAAAAGAAAAACATCAAGCGGAAAGCTTTTCAGACACATTAACTGTGTTCAATAGGTAAAGAAAATGCATTTAGTGAAATTCAACCATCAATTGTGATAGGAACAAAACAAGAAAGAAAAACCCAGAGTAGCAAATCAGGAAGAGAAGGAAACATCTTCATTTCGATAAAGGATCCCTACAGAGACCATACTTAATGGTGACATGCTCGGGGCTATCTTCCAAAGATTAGAAAGAAGACAAGCTTTTATCACTGCTTCTACTCAAAACTGTTCCAAAGGTCCCAGCCAGTGTAAAGTAAAAGCACTGAAAGACGTAAGAATTGGAAAGTTAAAAAAAACAATGTCATTTCAAGGTGATATTATTGTCTGTCTATGTAGAAATCCCAAACTAATCCCAAACTAAGAGATGTATCATCAGAATTAATAAGAGTGAGGTTTCTGAATTCAATATTAATGTAAAAAAAATCAAATGCACTTTCTATAAACCAGCAACAATCAGAAAATAAATTTTTAAAGGATACCATACAAACGATATTTTAAAAACTTAAATTAAAAAAAAAACAAACCTGTAAAGTATCTGGGAATAAATTAACAAAAATAGGTTAACTTTTATGTTGAAAATTATAAATCTTTCAACAAGAAAGAATTTAGCAGGTAGAAAGATATACCGGGTTCTTGGATAAGAAGACTCAACCATGACAATGTCAAGTCTCCCAAAATTGAACTGATGATTTAACATGATTCCACTCAAAATGGCTGGTTTTTTTTTTTTTTTTTAGAAACATGATAAGTTGATACTGTAATTTATATGGAGGAACAAAGGGCCAAGAAAAGTCTGAAGAAGTGATTTTCACAGAAGTGGAAATGAAATAGCTCATAGAGATATGAAGAAGTGCTTAATCTTGCTGGTGGTACTCCAGGGCAAATTAAAACCACAATGAGATACTCCAACAACCTCAGCAGATAGGCAAAAATTAAAAAAAATCTGCCAAATTTAGGATGTGGAAATAACAAGAACACTCAGATACTGCTGGTTAAAATGAAAACTGGTACAATCATTTTGGGAAACAGTTTGGCATTACCTAGTAACGTTGAACATGTAAAGCTGAACACTTGCCTATTCTACAACCTGCCCATTTCACTGTTGGGTACAAACCCTGGAGCAGCAGTTCTCAAATTTTAGTCTCAGGCCCCCTTTTACATTCTTAAAAATAACTGAGGGCCTCAAGGAACTTTTTTGTTTATACGGGTTATATTTATTGGTAGTCAGAGCAATGACATCATCACATGCTGTGCAACCCATGGAAAACACTGTATGCTTGCGAGAGAATGACAAAAAAGGAAAATGATGTTTTAGTGTCATGAAAATAGTTTTGCTCTCTAATACCTTAAAATGGGCTCAAGGAACTACAGACAGTTCCTGGATGAACTTTGAGAACCACTGCCTTAGAGAAAGTGTAGGCACCAGATATACATAAGAAATGTTCACAGTAGCGCTGTACAGAACAGTAAGACCTAAAAATAACCCCAAACTCATCATCTGGCATACTCATTCCGTGAACTACTACAGAGCCATAAAAAGGAATCAATTACAGCACGGTTATATTTGACAATATGAATGACTCTTGAGGAATAGAAGCAAGTCATGGAAAAAATATTCAGCTTTTATTTAAAGTTTAGAAAGAGGTAAACTTAGTAGGTGTACTGGAGAGGAACAAATCTTAGGTAGTAAAACTAATGAAAAGCAGGAGAATGAGTGACAGCAACAAATGCAGAATGAGCAGAAACAGGAGGTTCTATTTCTTTGGCTGCCTGTTGAGTACGTGGGTGTTTATTCATGTTTCATACATTTCGTACACATATTTCTAAATTAAAAAATAATAAACCGAGACAGAAAAAAAAATTAAGGGACTAGAACAAGTTACTGGATGAGAGAAAATTTAACAGCAATGGAAGAAACCACAAAAGGGTAAGTTAAAATACATTCAAAAAATTAAAATGATATAAGAAAAGCCCAAACCAATTATAAAGTCATACTAATGAAAAAAAAATTAAACTGCAAATGGACGTAAACATATGAAGAGTAGTTTACTCTCATTAGTGATCAAATGCAAACTAAAACAAAGAGCTGACGACAATATGGGTAGGGCTGGGGTGACACTAACTTTCATGAATGCTAGTGCAACTTCTAGAAAGGAACGTTTAGCACACACATGAAATAAAGTGTCTTAAAAACACTGTTAAAACTAGTAATTCTATGTTTAGACACAAGTCAAGGAAATAATCTGCACCTAATTTTCTATTAACAAGAAATTGAATCTCAATGTCCAAAAAGGAACATTTAAAAGAAAACTGTCTTTTATTCAGAGAACTAAATAAAAATGGTAATATGAAATGTTGCTTACTTCATAAATACTGAGAAATAAGATCATGTCAGTAAAAAACAATGCAACACAAAATTACATACAAAATGGTCTTTTAACTATGTTTTTTTTTAAATGCATAGAAAAAAGACCAGAAAAAAAAAGCGTCCATTGTTAGCAGAGCCATCTCTGGATGTTGAGCTTATGGGGGATTCCTCAGATGCTTTTGGTATCACCCAAATTCATTTACGTGTATTCATATATTGGTAAAGTCAGAAAACAAACCTGAAATAATAAAGCCCACAAAACTCTCAATAGCTCTCCAAACTCACTAAAGCGCAAAGGCTGCGCTTGGGTGTCCCAGGCTCTCTACACTTCAGTGCCACTGTTCTGAGCCACGTGTGTTTACCCTCCATAGGGTCCTCGAAGTGGACTTCCTACGGCCCGCTCACATTATTGGATCTGCCTGGATCACATTCTTCAATTGGACGAGTTCCACCATTTTCCAAAGTCCATGAGAAACACCATTTTATTCTGTGATTTTTTTTTCCTGACTCTGCGCTCACCTAGCCACCCCAACCATGTGCTTTTTCCTTGTCTTTGACTCTTACAGAAATGACTGTAGCACTTATTACTCTTGAAATAATTTGCCTTTCACAGTTCTGCTTTAAAGCCTCTACTCGATGCTAGTAGTTCAGGAAGGGGCTCTATCCTTCTTCAGCTTTTTCTCTAATATTGACACTCTTATCCAGAATTAAGCACATGCTATTTGAGGAACTGAATAAATTATTGTCATAAGGGATTAGTCTCTTGCTTTGGCCACAAGGAGGAAGAGAGAACAGGAAATGTTACTCATTTGAGACTCTGGATAAAATTTCTCACAGGAATAACGAGGAAAAAACGGACCATTAATAATGCATGAAACAATAATGGACTTATATTTTATTCTTTTTGTCAGCTACAAATCTATCCATAATTAGTAACTTAATTTCTATGGAAACAAAAATGTGCTTGGAATTCCCAAGAATCTATCTCACAGAAGTTTTTGGATCACAGCCAATGCTTAAAGTGATATATTTGCAGATATTTTCCTTTAGCAAAAACATCAAGATTACTTAAGTCTGCCCCAGCCCCTTCTGAAAGGAAATATTGTTAATGTGATAATAGGAAGGGTGAAATGAAAGAGAAAGAGGGAAAGTGGATGTTCTAAACACCTGAGCTAAGTTTTAAAAAGTAAACTTGGAGAACATATAAATCAAAAAACTCTTTTAATCACCTTCCTATTCTACATTTACCTGATGCTATATTTTAGGAAACAACTGAAACTTAAAGGGGAGAGAGTCCAAGGTTTTTATTTTCCTTTCCCATGCAAGTCTTTAATATTTACGACGGCTGCGCAAATAACCCACCCACGTGCATTCGCACATACCCAAGTGTGTATATTTAAAGACAAAACCCTCCCTATACTTAATGCCATACATCGCTCTACTTAGAAATAACGCTTGTCTTTATGAGACATATTGCGAGGGCTTCTCCTTGCTAGATTTTGGTGGGGGAGGGAAGCCGGTTAAGATAGTTCTTTAAACGAATTTAGACTAATCTCTGTATGTATATATTTGAGCAATGCTGTATTCATCAATGAGTATGTACTGATGAGAACTGTGCTAGGTATACAGAGGTGAGTCTGACCTTGCCCTCAACGTCCACAGGTTGCTTCAGACATATATACATTCTTCTGGAGGAAATGAGTAAGTAAACAAATGAACAAGATAATTACGGGTTATGGTAAGACCTGCAAAGGAGACAAAATAAACTAGATAGGGAGGCTATTTAATAAATCAGCAAAGGCCTCTTAAGACATTTAAACCAAGATGAAAAAAGAAAAGGACCTGGCCATGCATACTACCTGGGCCAGAGCCTTCCAGGCAGACAGAAATGAAAAGGTCCCGAGATGAAAACAGACTTTGTTTGAAGAACATAAAAGAGGCAGTGTGGCTGGGTCACGTTTTTCAAACTGCGGGTCATGTTTGTATATTGTGATAACAATTTTGTGGGTCACTGCATCAGGGAGTTAGTCACAGGTTTTCAAAATAAGCATTCTTTTAACAAACTTTTGTTTCAGTTTTTTGTATGCACCTGTACTGGATTGCAACATATTATATGTTTCTTACTGTGGGCAGTGATAAAATCTGTACTAAGAAAGTAGAAACAGATAAGGATAGAGGAGGGGTGGGAAAGAACTAGGGCATGCATGGTCTTGTACTGTAGGTCACCATAAAGAATTGGGATTTTTCTAAAAGGAGGAAGTTATTGAAGGGTTTCAAGCTGGGAAGTGAAATTATCTAATTCAACAGGATTGTGCTGCCAAATTACTACAGTGAAATTCAGAAGACCTGAGCACCAGCCCTGGCCTAGCCACCAACCCCAGGGATTTGGGGAAAATCAATGAATCTCTCTAACCTTTCTTCATTTTAAAAATAAGGTTGGAGCAAGATGACCTTTATCTTGTCTATTGCTACATTTCTACGACTATATTTTGATTCCTACATTTTGATTCCTCATTTGGGTATAAGTAAAAGACTACTGGGGAGACACCAGCTCATTCGGTCAAGTTCTAGGTTACTTAAAATATAAACTAGGTAGCTATAAGAGTCACATTGTATAGAAAGAAATTTTAGAGCTATAGCTGGCTCCAGTAAAGAAATATTACTAGAAACGAGTTCTCTGGGCTGCAAGTGACTCAAGTGCTTTTGCGACTCTAGTGTAAAGTTTGGGATGTCAAGAAAATTGACAAGGAGGGATGAAAAGATTTCCTGAGCATGTTATTTGGAGCAGATTTCCTTATTTTAGGTCACCAACTGGTATATAATCTAGGGAGGTCTAAAGTCGCAGGGAACGTCTGCTTAGCACTAAAGTCAAGCTTAACTCCTTTGACAGTAACCAAAATAATTCTTGAGGCTAAATATTCATTAAGAGCCTAATCTATACTAACCCCATGCTAGACAGTTTGATATATGCTTGCTCCTTTAATCCTCCTAACTTAATTATTCATATTTCACAGCTATGGAAACATGCTCAGACAATACAAATAAGCTATTAAGTGGCAGGGTCAGGATTAGAATATCTATAATAAATTATCCTGTATGTTTTAAAAAAGTTACTGTATGAGAATTAAGTCATCAAATCTTGGACAACTCAAGTATCTGTGACATTCTGGAACCAGAATGTTCAAACAATAAATCAATTCTGGACTCAGGTACTTTGCTAGGTACAGTGTAGGATGAAAAGATAAGAGCTTGATTTCCGGTCAAGATGGCAGAGTAGAATATTGTGTGAATTGTAATTGAAAAATAATTAAAAAAAAAAAACTTGCTCCGGCACTGTGGAGGGTCTATTCTGTGGGTAGCATATCGAGTTGTATGATGTGGAATTAGGCAAAATATTCAAGGAATTTGGATCTCCAGTTAAGTACACGTGAATAGTCTTAGGGCAATTTCCAGGTTTATTTCCGAGATTGCTGCTTGGTAAAAGGTTAGCAGAGGAACTGTTCGTTAGAAATTGTCACCAGTGCCATGGACCTAGAAAGTGTCCTCCAAGTTCCCTAAACCCGGGATGCTAGAAACTCACTGCTTTCCAACTTACGTTAACCTTCTGGCAAGCAATGGACACATCATCTGCCCACTTGGAGCAGTGTGCATGCCATGTTACAAGAGGAAAATTTGGGGAACGTGCATGGCACTGTCAATGTGAAAGTCGAAATAGTCCCTAACTCTACTCACAGAGACACCCGCAGACAGTCTAGTAAAGTTGAGGACATTCATTGAACACCTGCCTTAACACCGAGAACGGGGTACCCACCTGTCACATACTCAGCTTCGAACCTCCGTCGGGTCTCAGAGATGAGCTTGGCTTTATTCTGGAAGGAAGACAAGAGACACTTAGACACTAAGTGCACCTTCCTGCTTTCCCTCAGCCCCCCGGCCTGAGAATATTCAGGGTCTGGGGAGGGGACCGGCAACGGTGCGGTGCGATCGACTCCTTACCTCGGCCACGGCCGCGGGCGTGGACATGATTGCCGTCGCTGTCACCACTTGCACAGCTGCCAGTCCTAATATCTCATCAGGGGCCAGGCCGGCCCTGAGGTAGAGAGGGAAGGGCGGAGGTGGAGGCGGTCGCGTGATGCCGGAAGGCGGGCGGACGCGTCGCTGCGCTGTCCAGTCCCGTACGGCCGTCTGGGTCTGGAGGCGGGACCAGGCCCTGAACCTGGCTTTTCATTCGCTTCTTGTTCGGCTCCGCCCCTAACGGCCTCCGCACTGCGGACCCACCCCCTCCAGCCGATGGACCGTAGACGCTTCCCCCGCGGAACTCCACCCGGGCGCGCTCCACCTGTCATCCGCTTTCACAACGTTTTCCGGAGGCTCCGCCTCCTCCGCCTCCCTAGGCAGCCTTCGGGCGGGCTCGGCGGGCTCCGCCTCCTCTGAGCCCAATGCGGCCTCCGGCCCGGCCTTCCCAGGATGCAGCGCGCTGGCGGGAGGTTTGGAGCCGCGGGACACTGCGCCCAGGTGGGGCGTTAGGGAAGTGGCGGCGGCAGGACGCGGGGCCCGCGCGCTGAGGTAGGGCCAGCGTGTGTCCCTTTACCCAGCCTTCGCAGAGGGGCGGCGGGGCTCCATTTTCTCCCCTGTCCCGTAGTTGCGGGAGAGCGGGAAGGATGCGGGCGTCCCGAGGCCTGTGTCCATCATCCTGAGAAATGATAACTGGATTTTAACTAATTGACATATTCAGGGATATTTCGCTTGAAACTTCCTTTATCCCTGCAGCATCTTTCCTGCTTGGAACGTGAGAGACTTAACAAGGAACATGTCTTTTAAGTATTTAGGCTGAAACAATTATATAAAGTTAAGAGTTGTAAAACATCTTACATGATTAAGGTGATCGTTCTCAAAGCAGGGGCCAGTTTTGCCTCCCAGGGGACATTTGGCAATGTCTGGAGACATTTTTGCTGTCAACCTGGCACCGGTCTGCTACTGGTATCTGGTGGGTAGAGGCCCGAGATGCTGCTAAACTCTGCAATGCACAGGACAGCCCCACAAGTTAATCCAGTGCAAAATGTCGAAGTTGGGAAAGATCGATTCAAATCGTACTGGGAGCACATTTTATGGTTGTTGGTTAAAAAGTCGAAACCGTTTTTGCATTCAGTAATAATGCCTTTTAAAAACTGAAAGGTACTCAAAACTACAAAGACATTAGAAGGAGAGCAGTCCTTATGTTTCTACCAGCCGTAGTCAACCACGATTGACACTTGAGCGCCTTTGGCCCCAGACTTCTTTTTATGTTTACGTTTTTATGGAAAAAAAAAGGAATATGTTTTTAAAAAATTTTTTGGATGCAATCTTGATAGCTTTTTGCATGGGCATACCTACTTTTATTGTGCTTTGCTTTATTGTGCTTCACAGGTGTTATGTTTTTTGTTTTTTGTTTTTTTTTTTTACAAAGTGAAGGCAAGACCCATCACCAGCAAAAAGATTACGGCTGGCTTTATTGTGAAACTCACTTTATTATGGCGTTCTGGAACTGAACCCGCACTATCTCTGAGGTATGCTTGCATAGCTGAAGTCTTCCTTTAAAGTCTCCCTACCCTGATTTCCATCCCCTTCTCCAGAATAAACAGTACTTAGGGATGTGGCATGAATCTTTACAGCTTTGCTTTTTGGGGGGAGGAGTGTGAGTAGGGGGTGGAGCAGGCTGCCTGGGTTTGAATCCTGGCCCTGTCACTTCCTATCTGTAGGCCTCTGAGAAGATCGTTAAACGCCATGCCTTAGTTTCCCCACCTGTAGGATGAGATCTTGGCACATGTGGCACAAGGATGTCGTGAGGAATAAATGAGTGAGTCCAAGTTCCAACAGTACCTAGTACAGAGAAAGCACTTGAAATATAGCCATTGTAGGTGAACAGAAAATATATAATGCTGTTCTATGTGTTTTGATTTAGGTCAATAGTGTACTGCAGTATACGTTTTTCTGCAACTTAATTTTTCTCATTTTGTTTTTGAAATCTAGCCATGATGATATACATAGATCTAATTTATTCCTTTGAACTATGGTATGACAGTCCATCTGTATTTATTCATTCCCCTATTGGTGTTCATTGAAGTTTTTACTATTTTTTAAAATATTCCACATTATAGCATAGTGAACATTCTAGAGCAATGTCTTTATGCATTATTAGGTAGGATTATTTCTCTCAGTTTATAACTAGAAATGAAATTGCTAGATATATGCATTTTCATTTATTGCCAAATTGCCTTCCACAGTCACCTTTCCCTTTATAACTACTCATAATTATCTCCTAATCGATGGCTCGGCCTCCAGTCTCACCCTTGTCTATAACACTGTCGCCAGGATCTTTGTAATACAGAAGTATATACTCTTATGATGGCTGTTTTTAAAATATTTCACTGGGTTATCATTGCTTAGAGAAAGTAAAAAGTCCTTAGTATGACTTAGAAAAACCTTCTTTAACTTAATCTTTCCTACTTCTCTTGGTGGATCACTATTCCCCCACATTCACCTGCATTTCAGACAACTAAGCATTGTTAGAAAGGGGAAAAAGCAGAGATTGATTCTGGGTAGGCCCCAACAAATCACTTCTAGTTGTATAGGTAGAAAAAAGTTTTAACTATGGACCTATTCTATAGCCAAGTTAATTTACTTAGGTAACAATGTCCTATTTGTTGAAAAAGGCACATCTATCAGTATTATGCTTTTAAGATTATGTTTAATATTATTAGGTGAAAATTTTCGGTTGATATGTCTTAATTCAACCCCTTTTCCAAAAATATTTTGTATTGGTTGTAATCAGCATGGTTCCTTAGAGACTTTTTTAGATTTCATCTGCAGATAATATATAGTGCACTTTTCAGATCTTCCTGAACCAGATCTTTAGTAACTTGAGAAATTCTGCAATTCACAGCACCCAGGTGAATTTAGTAGCATTTTAAAGAGAACATTGTTTATTTGGTTGTGAGGCTGGTGGAGAAGAGCAGATGAGGATGATATCATGTATTATTTATTTTCTAATGTACTCATGTCTGTTTTCATTTTATGTATAAAATATAGTCAACTTTGGTGTATGGTAATACAAGAACAGGAAAAGTCAAATTAATTATGTAGGTAGCGTTTTATAAACACACTGCTTCCAAATCTCCCCTCCCACCCCACTTCATTGCTGCAACATGAGGTAAAATTTAACTGGTTTGAGTTACTTGTTTTTTCTGCAGCCACTGTTGTAAGGATACTAAAAAGTCAAATGACCAATATCCCGGTCCCCTCATAATCAGGGTTTGACTAATCAGGGCTTGTCTATATTGGTTTAAGAACCTCTAAACTGAGCCTCAGTTTGTTTCCAGATTGTTTCTATTTAAAAAAAAAATAAAACTACCACTTATTCCATAGGTTTTAAAGGTTTATTTTATGAACATATGCTAAGAACATATATAACACTCTTAAAACAGATGTTGCATCAGTATAAAATAAAATAGATATACATGTATATTTGAATTTAATAAACTTTGAGATTACAGAAAGTTTCAGGAAAAATTTATCTTCATAAATACATTAATCTGATTTTTAACTCTAAAGCGATTCATTTAAATAACATTGAAAATATACATGTTTTTGAAATAGTATTTAAAAACAAAAACATGACCTTTCATTTAACAGTCATTTGTGTTTTTAAATCTGTTTGAGTCTAAGTACATGAGAATAAGTTTGCTTTCTGCTTAGAGCTCATGCTAAAAACATGTTGGATTAGGGTTGAAGCAGGGCCTTGAATACCATACTAAACTTTATAGCAGTGGTTGGCAACATTTTGCCTTTACCTCATTCATATGTTGAATACACAGCATTTAGCATCTACCTTTCCAAGTAGTAATCGAAGGATCATAGACCTGTTGAGAAGGGCAATGTGTGTGCGCACAGTTTTAGAATGAAGAGGCAATTCCCAGATCAAGTTTGTGTTTTAGAACAACTGAGGCAGCATAAATAAACTGATGTGTTGGAGGTGAGAGAGACCAGAGGAAGACCAAGCAAGAAATTTTATTTTACCTCAGACTAAGTGAGAGATGAAAGCCTGAACTATGGTCAGGGCAGTGGGAACAGAGATTTGGAAGATTGTGGTTTCTAAGTTAAGGAACTAGTTGAAAGCATTAAGGGAGCAGAATGTAAGGGACCTGATTTTCCTAGGGTCTAACTTTGTCAGGATGCAACATAACATACTGTAAAGGTCAGCAATCAGATTCTCCTTGCTTCTGTCACACTCGACATTGGTGAACCAGAACATCGTGTTGATTAAACGTTAGTTGTGACATTTAATATTAAAATAACAAAATCCTTTACCACACAGAAGTTAATTTTGGTTGTTTTTATTATTGTTAAGAAATCTGCACAACTTTTTGAGTAGGTAGCAAAAAGCAATGTGTTCTTAGATCTTTGTCTGAGAATATATCATTTTATGCTCTTCCTCTTTCAGAAATCTAAGAAGCCTGACATGTCTCTGGGAAATTTGAAACAAATTATTATTCATACATTTTGATGTAATATAACTAATATGTGTATTTCCTTCAAAGTAAAAGGTTCATAAGTAGAAGCCACACCTTTGATTTACCTAACTTTACTGCAGAAGCTGAAACTACTTTGTGTGTCATTGACATTAATCGCCTAAGAACAAACCAGTCATCCAGTGACTTCTGCTAGTTTGTATTATGATACAATATCTCTAGTTACTTCAGGTATAGGTTTCATGAAATTCTCAAAAACCATATCATTAGTTTAATTTTTAAAAAATGCCATAGAGGAAAGTATTTATTTCTACACAACAAATTACTCCCTAACATAGCAGCTTAAAGCAACAAACATTTATGATCTCAAAATTTCTGAGGATCAGGAATTTTGAGAACAGCTTTGCTGGGTGGTTCTGGCTCATGATCTCTCCAAGGGGCCAAGTCATCTACAGGCTTGGTTAGAGCTAAAGGATCTGACCCCAAAAAGGCTCACCCGTATAGCTAATGGCAAGAGGCCCCAGTCCCTCACTGTCTTGGCAGGAAGCCATAGTTCCTTGCCATGTGCACATCTCCACACAGCTGCCTGAAGGTCTTAATGATATAGCAGGTGGCTTTCCCCAGTACAGGTGATTAAAGGAAGAGGTCAGCTAGGAAGCCATGGTACTCTATGACCCAGTCTTTCAAGTCATGCACTGTCATTTCTGCCACATTCTATTGGCTAGTAGAAGTAAGTCATAATGACCAGCCCTCACTCAAGGAGATAATTAAAAGCCAGTTTTTGATGGAAGGAGTTTCAAAGAATTTGTGAACATTTTAAAACCACAAGTAATGTGTTTGAAATGAAAATAAGATGTGGCATCTCCAGTTTGAAAGTAGATGCTGACTAGTCTGCTTTTAAGTAAAATTGCTTCCAAATCAAAATCATTTCTTTAAAATGCAACTCACATTAACTTAAACTTATAGATCATGGTTCAGTGATACTTTTTTTTCTAATTGGGCTATTGGTAGGTTTTTATAATAAAAACAAAACCTAAGCCTTTGGAGTTTGCTTCTCATTCAGCAGAGGAGAACAATATTATTTACTTGTGAATGACCTGGTTTCCATTTGTTTTTGAAATAGTTGAATTTCCTGGTGTAATGATCCACAGGTAGGATAAAAGAGAGAGTATGAGTTAGAATTGTTGATAGTGGAGAAGGACCTTTCAGCATTCACAAACTATTATGTATGCAATCATTCTTCTGATGTTTCTAAGGCTAGGTACTATATAAACCAGAGCTGGCCATAATGGTGATGATGGTGATGATGGTGATGATGATGATGATGATGATGATGGTGATAATGATAATGATAATGATAGTAGCTAACCTTTATTGAGCACTTTATATGTGCCAGGTCCTAGTTCAAGACAGCTATATTGGTTAATTCCTTGTGAGGTAGATATTGTAACATAGATATGGATGCGAGGTACAAAGGGGTTCAGTCACTTTCTCTAAGTCATACACATAGTAGAAGGCAGACTCAGTATTCACGTGTCTGGCTAAGCCTTCCGCAACTGTTAAAGGAGTGACTCAGCAAATACAGCCACCGAATAAAGAGATCAACACCTTTTTCTTGTGTATTCAGTGTGGAGGGTGTTTCTTTGCTCTTTGTTCTACTTTACTAATTCTCTCGTTGCCTTTCTTGTAACCAGTGTTCAGAGTAAGGGAATGCATGCCAGGGCAGCGTGGTTGTTACAGTGTAGGCTCAGGAATCAGAGGGCCCCTCTTCCAAACCTAGTGGTATCGCAGATCAGTGTTGTCACCTTGGAGAATTTTCTGAGCTTTGTTCAAATAAGGTTTTGTTTAAAAGCTGAGATAATAAGAATTCTTACTTAAAAAGAATAGTAGGAAGCATTAAATGAAATAATGCATGTATTGTACTTGGCATATAATAAGCATGAATAATCGATAGCTATTTCATTCTGTGTTCATTGTAATAGTATAACATTACTAATCCTCTATTTTTTTCTACTTTGAATAAGAATAGCGACTTACTTAGGTTGTAAAACTGCCTTGTTCTTTCGAAGTAAGATTTAAGATTTTTTTGTTACTTGTACAGAGATTTTTTTTTTCAAGCCATGTGATAGCATCTCCTGTTTTCCTTTCACTTTGGCTGTAGTCTGACTTAGCTCCTCTTTCTGGGAAGCAGGGAACACGTGCCTGGGCTCTGGGAGGGGTCTAACTTGAATCACTGTCATTGTAAAGACAATGGGGGAACCAGGTTGGGTCAGTAGGTTTGAGAGACAGAAGTAGAACCCTCAAGAAATTCCCTGAACCAGAAAGAATGTCTGTAGTCACTTTAATAGCGCACCTAACAGCTTTCCATAGTTGTTAACACATTCAGTTATCCTTTGTGACATGGTTGTTTGCATGCATTCTTTGCAAACCGTTTAAGAACTATACAGAAATAATGCTTGGGATATGTTTTTTTAATAGATGTGACATTAAGATAGCATAAAAAGCATAAAAATGTTAACCTTATAAAATTTATAGTTACCCATTTAATGATTCTCTTAACCAAAACATGTGTTTTCAACTCTCCCTACTTGATGGCAGTTTTCCTCATTTCATTTTTAGGTTTAAAATCATCGAATGGAATCAATTTGCATTCGAAAATTGGACCAACACAAAGACTTGATATTGTGGAATGACCAGCAAACAAGCAATGTCATCTAAGGAACAAGAAAGGCTCCTGTGTTGTAATGGGGAAGTCATTGTTTTTCGATTGTCTAAAGGGAGTTTTGCAGATAAAGGGCCTGCAGAGATACCAGGATTACATGTCAGAAGAATGGTATTCGACAGAGGAACAAGAACATTTGTTCAGAAGTCCACTGGATTCTTTAGCATAAAGGAAAAAAACTCTTATTTAAAAATTTTGTGTTGCGACTGTGTGTCGGATTTCAGAACTGGAATGAATCTCCCTTATATTGTGATACAATGCAACGAAAAGAAAAATGTTTTCAAATATTTTCTACTATTTCTTCACAGTACCAATAAATTTGAAAAGCGTTTGAGTTTTAGACTAGGCCATGAGTTGAAGGATGGTTTAAGGGTCTTTAATGGCCCTGTAATTTTATGGAAACATTTCAAAACATTCTTCTGTATCTCTTCCCAAACTGGCAAAGTTATCACTGTGTCCTTTAAATTTTCCTCTGTTGAGTGGGTAGGGGAGATTGGAAATCTAGGTGTGGTTTTATTAGGACAAAAGAAATGTGATTTATCTGAGGAAGAATACACCCCAAAGCCTTCAAAATCAGATTATGCATTTTGTAATACCAAGTTTTGTGTATACTCCCTTGAAAGTGAAGAAGTAATAAGTGATACATACATTATCCCTCCTGCTTATAGCAGTGTGATAACTTGTGTGCATGTCTGTGCAACTGAGATTGTCAACAGCCAGCTAAGAATGTCTCTGATTGCCCTTACTCGAAAGGACCAGCTGATTTCATTCCAAAATGGCACTCCAAAAAGCGTGTGCCAGCTTCCGTTTGCAGATCCTCATACAGTTCAACTTATGGATTCAGGCGGAGACCTCTTTTTCCTTGTATCCTTTAGGTCCAGTGAAGTTTGTGCTGTTTGGGAAAAGAACTTTCAGGTACAGTACTTATATGTACATTCAATTGATATAGTCTTAGACCTATTAAACGTTCCTGCACGTCATAGAGTTCACCTGGAGGAGTCTTATTAGCCACATAAATTTTTAGTGTTACACTTATAAGAAAACTGTATATATTATGTTATTTTTTCTTAAAGTTATCTACTACCTGACAAAGGTTTTTCATTGCCATTTTTGACTTATAAAACGTTTTTGAGTTGCTTGGAAATATATAACTACATTGTCTTTTGATCTATCTCAATTTTTATTGTAATAATGACTGTGTATTTTTACTTAGAATATGATTATTGGTGGTTCGACTTCTTAAGCCTTAGGAAACTCAAATCAGTGCAACTTTTTAAAAGTCGGTAATTTTTTTTTTCAACTTAAAATGAAATCTAGAGGAATTCCTTGAAATATATCATTGTCCCTTAAGAAGACAAATAATCGTTCTCCAGAGACAAGTGATAACTATTAATTTTTCTAAAAACTATTGCTTAGAGAATTTTGTTATGTTTTGAAACTCAGAGTTGTCCTTAGCAAGCAGTCACATTTTATCCACATATACAGTAGTTGTATCTTTTAGTGTAATTTAGTGTAAGGTTCGGAAATTACTTTAAAATACTGATATTGAATGTTCGATAACAGGTCAAAAGTGCAGAAAACAAATAGGAAGTTGGCAGTTTGTAACTGGGTATATCCACCAATAATATGTCTCTGATCCCGAGTTTTTGGTAATATGACATCTTCTGGCTTGAGATATATATATCAGCTCATTCAGTCACGGGATGTCAGCGTTTATAATTCAAGATAAATAATCATTACCTGTCAGAAATGTCTCTTCCAAAAATAGTTTTTTAGTATATCAGTACATTATACAACTTTTTAAGTTCTTGTGCTACTTTGAAAAAAAAGCAGATACTTTATGTGCCCTATTTTAATTAGCAGCTCAATTAAAATTTCTATCATATATTATCACTTTGATAGGGAACATTGATAAATATTTTAGAAAGTTTGAGAGGCATTTTTTAAATGTGAATCATTACTTTGTGTATGTGTGTTTGTGTGTGTGTGTGGAAATATCAGGTTGAAATTGTATTTTATCAGGCTTTGCCTCATAAATTACCTTTATATTAATAGTTATAGAACCATATTCAACCTCTGTAACACATAGAGGATTTAAATTCTCAAAAGGAAAATACTTTGAAAACTATCTTTTACTTTGAAAGCAATCTTTTAAAAGCACATTGTACTTTTATTTGAAAGTTATTTGGAAGGTAATATTTTGTCTTTTTTACTTCTTTTCCTTTCAACAAATGGTTGGGGGAAACATCTGATATAGCCTATAATCCTTATTGGGATCAGGGTAGCGGAAAGAACACACTTAACCTGAGTTTGAATCCCACCTGAGCCAATTACTAGTGTTACCTTATTTGTGAACTCATTTTCCATCTTTATGAAATTGAAATCGTACTGCCTCTAGGCAGGATGTCATTAAATGAAATGACATTTTAAAGTGTCTAGCACAGTGCTTGGCGCATAGGAGCAGCTCAGTATGTGTTAGCTATTATTATATTAGGCAAGGGCCAAGGCTGATGTCAGAGACACGAACCTACCCAAGGCCCCTTATTCTCCTGGATAAGGTAAAAATAACTTCTCTGTGCCTCGTTAATTCCGTGGACTATAGTCCTCTCTCCCTTCAAGTGGGTTGCCTACTTGGACACTGTAGAGCCCTGCCACCAACACATTACCCACACCAGGAGACCATGTCACTCTTTGTAAGCGGGCCTGTAACTGTTGGCCTCCCCACCTTGAAATTGTGCTCTGGGGTTCTTTATGGTGGACCACCATCCTTTCCACGTGTTACTTACCTGAGTCCCTACTGTCATACCCCTTAAACTACCTCTCCAGGGATTCTGTACTTCTAAACTCTTCTCAAATGCCCTGTAATGAAAGCTCTGGAGTTACACCCTATTATCTGCCAAGTTAAGTGCTGCTAAGTTGCATCAGTAACCTTGACACTCTTGGAGTTTTGCAGCCCCTGCCTCTATCTTAGTGTTCCATTTATACTAACCTAATTTTAAAAAATTGGATATAGCTTAGGATAAGACATTTGCTTACTTTTTTTAAAAAAAGGAATGAAGGCTAAGAATCTACAAATAGAGCGGGAGGAGAGTAAGGGAAGTCATTGTATTTGAGCGAATACATGTAGTTCAGCAGTTAGACAAAAGTAAATACAGCAGGTTTTACAGTTGAATGGAATATACACTATGAAGGGAAAAATATTCTAACTCTGAGTTCCGAGGGGAATCTACTGTTTGTGGTATTATGTAAGAGGTTTTGAATAATAAAATGAATACATTATTGGAAAATAAAATGATGTCTGTGGTAGCAGTTTTCCCCCAAAATGGAGGAAAAAAACAGCAACAGTTTTTCTTTGGGTTAGCTATGGATTTATCCAACCACCCTTTTCCTACCTCATAAAGGAATTAAGGCAGCCTTACAAAGATAGGTTAAATACAAGCAAGCATAAATTAGACAAAGTAATGAAAATCAAGGTTCGTGTGTTCTCAGATCAGCCCTCCCGGGTACAATGTTTTATCCAGTGATAGGACTTGAAACGGAGCTGAGTCTAGAGAAATGCTTGAGTAGTTTTTTTCTTCTTAGGCTTTCTTTCTTGAGCAGACATTGTCAGCAAGTTTTGGCAAAATTCTATGTAGCAGGCATTTTAAAATTGAGATCATTGTTAGATATACCCGAAACATTGGTGTGTTATAGAAAGAGGTCAACATGTTTTAGAGGTGTTCTGTCTGATACGGTAGCCACTAGCCACGTGTGATTATTCAACGTTTAAAATTTGGCTAGTCTGAACTAGAATGTGCTAGAAATGTCAAATACACACCAGATTTCAAAGACTTACTAAAAAATGAAAGTGAAATATCTCAATTTTTATTGATTACATTGAACTGAAATGATAATGGGTAGATTGGGTTAATAAATAAAACATGTTACTTTTACCTTTTTCTTTTCACTGCTACTAGAGAATTGTATTAGCTACTGGAAAATTAAAAAAAATATATATATATGCTTTACACTTGTGGCTCACCTATATATATTTTTTTGGAAAGCACTATCCTAGAGCTATAGATTACAGATATGTATGTGCCTTCATGAGTGCACAGCTTAATGGTGTTTCCATGCTGAGCACATTCTTATTACCATCTCCTTGTATAGTTCGTTATACTCCGTGATACTCATGGGGGATTGGGAGGAAGAGAGTATATGGGTTTACAAATAAGCTTCTTCCCTGCATAAGTGAAAAATCACTGCTTTGGAAATTATTCTGAGAGGGGAAAGATTGATTTTTGGTATATAGATTGAGGAGTCTTACAGTCTTGCTCTAAGGCAAACCACTCTCCTTTATCACCTAGATGATGTATCTGTGCTTCTGGGATTCTGAGTGGGAGTTTTATCTTTTATTTTTTGCCTGAAGGAGAAGGTATCTATCCGATCCCCATGGTGTTAGTTTTCCAGGGGGTTTATGGACCTTTAAGTTGTCTTCTTTTTTAATCTTGGGGTCTCACGTTCTAGTATAAACCGGTCGGATCGTTTAATTAGGCTAGGATGGTTCTAAGTGCCCCACTAAATACAACTGAATTCCTTGTCTGATCGTAAATACGTATCCACCAAAGCTGCGGGAGTGAGGGTCATCCTTAAATTAACCGTGTTAGAGAAAGAAGCTTTATTGGGGTTACTCATGAGAAATATTAGAATTTCCAAAATATTTAGTCATGAGAAGTATTAGAACTTATAAATTATGATACAATTTGAAGATAGAAATCAGCTACATTTCAGTTCCTGGACAATCACTGATGAAATATTAAGTTTTAAGTAACTTGCTATTTATAAAGTTATAACTGCTTATGTTTTCTGGTTCCTCAGTATATTTCTTAGATTTTAGTGTTTATACTACCATTTCTCATTGTTCATAAGATTGAAGGTAACGGAGTACAGCTACATGCAACAGAAGGATTTCGCAACTGATTCTTTTCCTTCTCTCTTCCTTCTTTACCACTCTTTCAGGTTGCTGCTAAATGGGAACAAATTAGCACAGTGCTCGTAGATGACTTTATTGGAACTGGAACTGAACAAGTACTGCTGCTTTTTAAGGACTCTTTAGGTTCAGATTGCCTGAGTTCATTTCAAATAACAGACCTTGACAACATGAACTATTCAGTAAGTTCTATTTACTTTTTATACATTAAGAACGATTTTAGAAAATCCGAGGGCTTTAAAGCTTTTAACCACTGTTTAAAAATGTGTGATTTCATACTTTAACTAGACTTTTGGAACTTAAAAATACACGGATTGAATCTTTTAAAAATGCAGTCATGTGCCTCAATGATAGGGATTCGTTCTGAGAAATGCGTTGTTAGGCGCTTCTTTCATTGTGCGAATGTCATGCAGTGCACTCACACAAACTCAGATGGTCTAGCCTACTACACGCCCAGGCTACGTAGTCTAACCTATTGCCCCCAGCCTCCAAGTCTGTACAGCATGTTACTGTACTGAATACTGTGGCCAGTTGTAACACAATTTTAAGTATTTGTGTATCTAAACATATCTAAACGTAGAAAAGGTGCAGTAAACATAGGGTATAAAAGATAAAAAGTGGTACAGTTGTTAGGGCATTTACCATGAGTGGAGCTTGCAGGACTGGGAGTTGCTCTGGGTGAGTCAGTGAGTGAGGGTGAGTGAATGTGAAGGCCTCGGACATGACTGTAGACTACTGCTGACTTTATACAAACTGAACACATAGGATGCACTAAATTTGTCAAATAACTTGAGATTAAATCAAGCCCAAGAGAAAATGATGCTATCGAGATGAGGCAAACTTGAAATCTCTGCAGCTGCTGCTTGTGTAATATGACACAGTATTTTATAGCAAACTTGTCTTTCTAAGTAGAAAGAGTGGACCCTAAAATGACAGTTTAGAGTCTTGTATAGTAAATACATAAACGAGTAACAGTCATTTATTATCATCATCAAGTATGATATACTTTACATAATTGTATGTTCTATACTTTTATACTACTGGCAGTGCAGTAGGTTCGTTTACGTCAGCATCACCACAAACACATGAGTAATGCATTGTGCTATGATGTTATGACAGGTCCAACATCACTAGGCAGTAGGAAATTTTCAGGTCCATTGTAATCTTAAGAGACTTCAGTTGTATATGTGTCTATCATTGACCGAAATGTCATTTAGTGCATGACTGTATACATTGAATCTCCTTTCAACAGATGTTGTTCAAATCGACTACGCTTTTGAATACAGTATATCGGGTTGTCACTGAAGTGATAAGAGTACTGAAAACTTATTGTTGCTTCTGCAAATCGTTTTATATCAACAATGTTGTATTGATTAAGGAATGAAATGAAATGAAACTGCTTTATTAAAACAAGCAACAGTTCATAATATTTTAAAATCTTGGGAATAAGGGGAATAATACCCCTGAAATTTCAGATCTATGTAAAATGCTTCTGAGCCTCAATTGTTTTCATTAGTAAAGTGAGGATAATTCTTATTTTCTCTAGTTATAGGATTTTAGGATTTTATAAAAATCTAGTAAGCTGATACTTTCGAAGCAGTATATAAATGTTAGATGGGCAGTAATAGTGGCAGTGATTTGTGTTAGTTACAAGAAGATGGGGAAAATATATATTGTCTTATATGTAATAGATGTAACATGGTGAATAGCCCTTTGACTGCATAAACTTTAATTGTACGTTGTTCAATCTTAAGAATTTTCAATTTGTTTCAAAATTTCAATTTGAGTGTATTTTTTATTTATTAGAGCAAAATGCCGGATTGTAATGAAGATGACTTATTTGAAGACAAACGAGATCATTGTTATTTGATGGTTCCAGCTTTGGAAAGAAGAGTGAAAGTTAGTGTCTATGTTTGCTTTTTGCTTTTGCTTTTTTGCATTAGTGCTATTTTAAATGAAGGAAAGAACATTGAAAGAAAGGTCCTTAAAGTGTAAGCAACTCAGTGATTGGAGAAAAAATAGTCTTTAAAGGATCTTTTTACCTTTTCGGTACCTCTGTAAAAACTATTATGACATTACTCATAAATGTGTCATCTGAAACTGATGCCTTTTTGTAGTAAGGTTGTGTAAATGTAATAAGCCTCATTAGATAAAATATAGGAAGCTTACTTTTGAAAACACATTCTTTCTTGGCCTATAACATTGGTATCCACAGTATGTCTTTTAAAGGAGCAGCAAATATGATGAATCATAACATATTCCAGACTCGAACAGTTTACCCTCAGGTTTTTCATACAAAGCTCTTTAAAAGGGAGTTTTTGTTTTTTTCCTAATGTACAAAGGTAACCACATTCCCTGTAAAATACTGAGACCAGGCAAAGAATTATTAAACTATAAAAAGAAACTAACATCTTTGATTCTGCTACTGAGATATAACCACTTTTAAACATTTGGCACAATAAATGTGATTATAAGCTGTGCGTTCTTTTGTAACCTGCCTTTTTTCATTCATAAAAATTTCAAATATACAGGAAAGTTAAAGACTAGTACAGCGATCTCTGTAGTCTGCACATAGATTCAACTATTGTTATGTTTTTAAAAATCATATTGGTGTCATCTGTTTGTGCTTGTGTACATGTACATTTTTGCAGAATCATTTGGAAATTGCAAGTATTATGTTTCATTGCTAGGTATTTTAGCAAGAATCTCCTAAAAATAAGGATGTTCTCCTATGTAACCACAATAACATCATTGCACTTAGGAAATTAATAATAATCCCTTAATCTTATTTACTATCCAGTTCATTTTTAGATGCCTTTAATTAACTGCCACAAAAATGTTTTTTTACAGCTAACGTTTTAAAGGATTCATTCAGAGTTTACACTTGCATTTGATTATTATATCTCAGTGGTGTTTTTATTTCGAATAATGCCCCCTCCCTTATTTTGTAAATGGCACTAATGAGGAGGCGAGGCCAGTTGTCCCTCCTTTTGGATTTCTCTGATTCCTTGTGGTATCATTTAACCTTTTTGTCTGTCCCTGGAAAATTTCTTCTGTTAAAGGCCAGATAGTAAATGTTTATACTTTGCAGGACCTTTTATACTCATTCTGCAGTTATTTTAATTATTAAAGTGAATTCACTAAGTGACTGTTGAACACGTACTGAATATGAATGTGAACAGCAAATAACTAAAATATCATAGTGGACATAGAACCATAAAGGAAAAGATTGATTACATTGGAAACTTTTGTACTCTGAACAAAGTAAAATAAATAAATAAAAAATTATGTGAAAGGAAATGATAACACATGACAAAGGATTCATTTTCATAATATAAATATGCATTCTGAAACAATAGTTTTGAGAATGTAAGGTGGCCCAACCTCCTCAGAGAAAAACTTGTTACAGCTACTAAAATATGAATTGCACACACATATGTTTTTACTCTTGCAGTTTCACTTCTAAAAATCTGTTCTGCGGATATACTTGCACATGTAAGCAATATCGATTGTACAGGAACATTTATGTAGTATTTATAAATAACAAAATCAGTCAGAATCGAAATATCCATAATTAGGAGTAGAGTAAATAAATTATGCTATCCCTGAATCATGAAATACTATGTTGTTGTCCAAAAGAATAAGATAGATCTTTATACCTACTTAGAAATGATGCCAAAATAATTTAATTTATGAAAGCATGACTTTCAGAAATCTCACTTCCGGTAATATGTCACCTAATTTATTTGGACCACCTCTCCTGATAAAGCAACTTAAAATGTTAGTTAAAATATGTTTAAAAACATATTTTTAAATATATGTTTAAACATATGTTTAAAATCTTAAAAGCTTCAAAAAGCTGAAAATATGAGAAAAATTATTAGGCCACACTCCTAAAGAGTGGAACCCAGAGAGAGAAGTAGAACACCAATGCTACTCTTGGCCCAGGAGTGTGTCTATTTAACCCAAAACAGTAGTGCTCTAGGTACCTGGCAGAAACAAATTGAAAATCCTCTCTCAAAACACAAAGTTATCCTAGGTCTCATATAAATCTCACAAGTAATTTTTCAAGGAAAATGACCCACCTACAGAATAACCAAGCACATAAAGAAACAAAAGCTTTATGGATAATTATTCATAAAAAATAAATAGCGTTTCTATAAACTAAAAATACATTGAAATTTAAAAATCCCTAATTCAACAGATGAGTTTAACAGTTGACTGAAAGAGATGTAGAGGGAATTAGCAAATCAGACTATGTTAGAAAAATTATCCAGAAGGTAGTATAGAAGTAATGAAGGAAAATATGAAAGGAACGTAGAAGTAAGAGACACTGGAGGTAGGGAATAAGAAATAGTCGAGTGACCATTTCATCTCAGGTATCCATTTGTTATCACTAGCTCTTAATATGAATAAAAATATTTCCAAGTGTTAGAAGGCCTTTTAGAGATAAACAAGTCTATTCTCTCATCGATTTTACATGTGAGGAAACAAATGGAGAGGAAGAAAGGTTAAGTTACGTGCAGAGGAAGAACTATAGTCCATTTCACTGTTCTTTCCACCATACAATTTGTTGTCCAACAATTCAGTTGTTGGAGGGGAAATGGGGAGACCAGGACTTTGGAGACTCGTGCGCGTGTGTAGAAACGTTCAGAGCGGCATAGTTTGTAGTACTCCACAACTGGACGTAACCCGGGTGTCCATCCACAGCAGACTGGAGAACTAAGCCGTGATATAGTCATATGATGGAATACTGTAGAGTGGCGGCCCCCAATCTTTTTGGCCCCAGGGACCGGTGTTCCTATGAGAATCTCATACCCGATGACCTGAGGTGGAGCTGAGGCTGTGGTGCTAGGGCCGGGTAGTGGCTGCAGATACAGATGAAGCTTCGCCACTCACCTGCTGTGTGGCCTGGTTCTTAACAGGCCACAGACCAGTAACGGTCTACAGCCCCGGGGGTTGGGGTCCCCTGCTATAGAGCAATGAAAGGCATGAACTACAGCTACGAGTGACAAATGGATGACTCTAAAACCTAATACATACAGAATGCTTCCATTTATAAAAAGTTCAGAAGCAAAACAAAAAACACAGTATGTTTTAGTTCATATAATAATGGTAAAATTATGAAGGCAAACAAGGAAGTTATCTTATTAAAGGCCTGCGTAGTGTTCGCTCTAGTGGAGAAAGCCGTTTGTGATTGGGGAGTGTGCTTCTTTTGACTCTGGTGAGGTTCCATGGGTACTGACTGCATCGTTAGCCCATAAACTGTTGTATTATGCACCCTTCTGCATGCCAGAGTTCACAATAGAGGGATAGAGCAAGACTTGGTATTATGGAGTGTAATATGCTCCTGTATTTGGTTTTGTGTGAGTTTTGTTTGTATTTTTGTTGGAAGGACAAGGAATGCATTTCTTAATGTATACTTGGAAAAATTCTGGAGAGGTAAGCGATCTGTTGGCTGTGTAAATGAGATTGAGGGTCTAGGAGAGGAAGGTGAGATGTATTTGTATGTTAATTCAGTTTCTTACCGTGTGCTCATTTTCGTAGTTTTATAACAAAACTTCATAACATACACTGCTTAAGTGATCTGGAAATTTACCATTTAGTCCTAGAATAGGAGGTGTCTTGAGAGGAATAGGGAAGAGAGAACACGGATCATTTCTGAGGGGGTTCTCATTTTCCGTCTACCCCCATATTCCTCTTTTCACTCCCTAGCCCGTCAGCAGTCTCAGATTTGCTCGACCTCCGATGGGCACATCTCCCTTCCCGTAAATTATGACTTACTGAGCAAATAAATGACAGAGTGTGAATGATGTGGAGCCCACAGAACTGGGTCAACATATGAAGTTTTAAAATATTAGCTAGACACTTTACATACTTGGTGCAATTAGGTAAAATATGATTCCATCTCAACTCTCTAACTTCATCGATAAAAAGAAAAATAGTTTACTTGCCTTAAATGTAATTTAAAAGAAATTCAAAAACGGGGTGCATTTTTTTTTCAATTTAGAAAAATATATTAAAACCTGGGTTAATAGTTGAACACTCAGATATTCATCTGAAATGAAACAGGTTCTATCAGTTCAATGATGTGACTCTAAATTTTTAGTAGCAAAATGTATTTCATGAATGTTTTATTCTTAGTACTGAGATCTATCTGGTACAATAAAAGGAACAGATTCTTCTCTGCCCAGTTCAGACTCTCCCCACACCCCGTCCCAGTAGTTAAGAGTAAATCCTAGTACTGAGTTTATGGGGGGGAGGGAACTTGTGACAGTTTAGAGGCCGTTATACGTTATTTAAAAAATATTGCTATAAAGGTTATAGGAACAGTATTTCAAATAGGATCAAGTTAAAAGTGACCATTTCTATTTATAATGATGTCTTTTTTTTAAAGCAGAAATGATTTGAACAACAAGCAAAACACGTTTCTTTTGGGCATAGGAGTATTGATAGCCTTTGATTTTTATTCAAATTGTTTGATTACTTAATTCAGTGATGTAACAGATGCTAATACATTTCTCTTCTCTCAATTTGATACATAAGATCTATTGCAGTTACTTGCCATGTTATTTTTCTTTGCAATTAGAGACTTAAAATATATAAATAAAATAGTTTTGCTCTGAGAAATATTCTCTGCTTTTGTATAGAAAAATGAATTAAGTAGATTTGGAGAAAGTACTTCCTGAATTAATGGTATGTCAGGTTTCATTTGAAATTATGTCTCTCACAATGATTTTTCTTTCTGCTTTACAGGTTGGATTGGCTTCTATTCAGGAAGTCCAGCAGCACCTCTTACTTAAGGAAAAAATTATTTTAAAATCCTCCAAAGCTTTTATGAACCTGGTTCAAGGGAAAGAAGATAGTACATCAAGCGCAGAGGAGGTAAAGTTAATCATGTGACGATTTTACCATTTTATGCATTGAAAGCTACTGAAGAGTTACTAAATTGGAGTATTGGAATACATTAGCAAATACTCAGTGGATCAAGAAGCAGAGTAGCAGGGATTATAATGGTGGGCTTTTATATGACATTCAAAGTTATTTGATTAAGAAGCCAATATTTTCCCAATTTGCAAATTATTCTTATTCTGTAGTATGTTAGAATCTCAGTTATCAGGAACCTCGGGGAGTAAGTTTTGGTTTAAAGAAGATTTAACTAACCATTATTATTTGTATAGTTTGAATAGAAATTGCTCCTGAGTGAATTATATATTTTTTGACGTCTTAAACTGAGCATTATTTAACCGTACGTTGATGATGACATAATTGTATCATTAATATAATAGTTGCTTTTTTAATCTCCTGCACAGTTAAAATTTAAGGACATTTATTCTTACTAGTTAATGTCCCTAAATTGGTCTGATTTTTTAGTCCTTATGTCTGCTTTTTATAAATTTACTCTCATTTTCCTTGTGGTTTACCATCATAAAAACCTATTCATGTACCTCGAAGTTATTTATGCCAGTCCAGTAATACAGAAAGTTAACAAAAACTGCTTTGACATCATAAAAAATGTATGC
Organism: Rousettus aegyptiacus; assembly: GCF_014176215.1. Taxonomy (NCBI): domain Eukaryota; kingdom Metazoa; phylum Chordata; class Mammalia; order Chiroptera; family Pteropodidae; genus Rousettus; species Rousettus aegyptiacus. The sequence goes on along the minus strand of NW_023416312.1, from coordinate 3,699,443 downwards.
ACGTTAGTTCCATGCTGAGAAAGACAACATAGCAGGATTACAAATAAACCATGCAAAGCTGGACGGAGAGAAACTTGATGTGGCATTTTATTTCCTCGAGTCCCTTTAGTGCTTAGCTCTGACTTCTTATAATGGTCTATGCCTCGTGTCTGTGTTTCAGCCTTAGTTATATGAAGAGTTTGGCCCAAAATGTGATTCCGTGCATATAAGAAACTTAAAGGCACATTATGTTACATCTCTGTGCTACTGTTTGAATTTCCTGGGGAACTTCATGATAGTCATTGTTAAAAGTCTCCCCATTTCCCTTCCTTACCTCACCCCAATGATTTTGCCAGTATTAGAAAAGAGGAAGAAATGTTTAGAAATTAATGCATCAAGACACCATTTCGGCTTTTTGGATAGTTAATTTCAAAAGTAATCCTGACAGGCAGTAAAAACTTCTGTAGGTTTTGGAGGAATTATCTGCTTCACATCTACCAGTGGAAGCATCCGGTCCTAGGGATGTGAATGCTTAGTCTACTGGACTGTACACGCCCCTCCTTATCTTTCTTCAGTAATTACCACTTAGAGGAGCCCTGGAACCCGTCTGCTTTGGTTCAAATCTCAGCTATGCTCCTTGTTAGCCGTGTGACCTGGGGCAAGGTACTTTTAACTTCCTTATCTGGAAAATGTAGATAATGATACTAGCTACCCAGTGTATTAGGGTTATTGTGAAGGTTAAATAAATCCATACATGAATGACATTTAGAATAGTAACTGACATATAGTAAGCATTCAATCAGGGTCGTATTTTATTATTATTACTACTACTTCTAATCTTTTTTCCTCTGACTATTCTTATTATAAATCCATATGTGTGTGGAAATAAGTGAGTATGGTCTGGAGTTCAAGAATAAAATTTTAGCAATAAATCGATCAGCAGTCCAAAGGTAATTTAATCAGTTTTATTAGTACAAAGGTTTACAGTTAAAGGTTTAGTGTAAGTCACTGTTAAGGTAAAAATTTGAATGTTTTCAGCGTGCCCAGGAGACATATTGTCAGATTATTTTTCAAAATGGACTGTAAGTTTACATTCCTGCTGTGTTGGATACCCTGTCTTGTTTTCAATCAGGCCACGTTTCTTGATCTGAGTAAATAATTAATTATATGTGTTTTATAAGCATTATTTTAGTGAATTATGTATAATCGATAATATAAGGTATTACAGATGATAATTTATTTTAATATGTGTAAGTCTTAAGGCCTGGTCAAAAGCTGATTTACATTATTTTTTTAGTTTGTTACATTTGATAGTTTTTTTTTTGTAATCAGTAATTTAAACATGTTTTTCTATAAGGAATGTCTTGTTACTCTTTGTGGTAAAGAAGAAAATCTGGTCCATACTTTTGATGAAGAGTTATCAGACAATTCTCAAGGTTCAGAACAGCTAGTAGAGAAGATATGGTATCGTGTAATAGACGATAGCTTGGTTGTTGGAGTGAAAACCACATCTTCTTCAAAGCTGTAAGTAAATTCTAACATGAGACCTTTATCTTGATGTTCTAGAACAGCTCTGTCTGAGAGAAGTGTAGTGTAGGCCACATGTGTAATTTTAAATGTGTAGTAGCCATATTCAAAAGTATAAATAGAAGCACATGAAATTAATTTTAATAACATCCTCTTCAAAAGATCATTGCTGAGAGATAAATAATATTCTGTATTAAAAAGCGGATTTTATTCAAGTCATTTAGGGGAGTGTAAAATGCAATTTTTCCTTTAGAGGTATTTGCATTCTAAATTATTACCAAAATAAACTCTTAAAAAATAAGTAGTTTCTCTTCTTATTTCAAAAGAAAGGAGGGTGGGATATACTTCAAAAATAAAAAGCAGACATTAATTTACCATTTCTTTGTGTTGAACATTACTTTCCTAAAGTCCAGAATATTTACAAGGTTTTTCTTTCCTATGTTTTGGGAAACGTTTTTATAGGACCTTTAAAAATGTCTTTGACTTTTATGCTTAATTTTCTGATACATTTTACATTTGAAATGATGTTTACTAGGAAAGGGAAAAACAATTTTTTTTGTTGTTTGTATGGCATTTAATCATCTATTTGATTTTAAGGAATGACCTCGCAGACTAAACCACATGTTGAATGCTTTACAGGGCCCTGAACCAGGTGACATTATCATTGTTAATGGATCAGCCCCAAAGCCCCTGCTCTCCGCTTATTAAGTGTCAAAATAGGGTGATCAAGTTGAGTAGGGACTCTTTTCCAGCGCCATGCTCAGTGCCATATGAAATAGGATCAGAGGCAAAAAGGATCAAGTTGACCGTCAATGGTGAGGAAGAGGAAGAGGAGAGCTTGATTTGTGAACAACCAGCTGAGAAAGAATGTGTACAGATCATTACTGCTGTGACACCTCTGTCGCCACTCTTAGCATCCAGTCATTTTTGTTGTGTTGTGCTACTACAAATTCGGGAGAAAGAAAATGGTAACTGTTCTGAGCATCATTGTATTCCGTGTGGCAGACTTTTTATAAGTCTCGAAGATTTTTCAAGTGAGAAATACCTAGTGACATTTCCAAAGAAACCCATAGGTAATATTTGTTGGTGCTTTTTTATCATATAGTTAATCGAATCAAATTTTTAAGAACTCTCTTTATTTGGTAATAGAGTTTAATGACAGAGCTCGTGACATGTTTTTCTTGTAGAACACATGGAAGATCTCTTTGCACTTCTCACAACGTTGCATGAAACTTGTTTTCAAATCACATCACCGAGCTATGCCCTGACTTCAATGAAGGCGTGGCTCCTGGAACACATGAAATGCGAAGTCATCAAAGGATTTCCAGAAATTTGCTTTTGTAAAGGGCCAGAAAGTTTGTATGGGACACTTTTCAGCTGGAAACAAAGAACACCATTTGAAGGGATTTTGATAGTCTATTCCAGGTAATGCACATCAAATTGGAATTGGTCCAGCAAAGTTGGTGTGCAAGTGTGTGGCGAACATGTGGTCCAGCAGTGGTCCCACAGTAGAGGTCTACACCATCGTGGGACACGTCTCGGCTATTGTCTGCTATAGCATGAATGGACAGGTGGCCTCATTTAAAAACTGGAGCTCTTTTACTTTTACATTGGTTTTTGGGTTTTTGCTTTTTGGGTGATTAGGGCCTAGTGATTATTTTAAGATTTTTTTCTTACTGCTCCCCTACAATGAAATTTTAAAAATACCATATTGATCTTATTACTTAAGAGAGAAATTAATCAGGAAACAACCTCATTAATATTAACTGACTTGGTGTATTTTTGATTGCTGCAGCCTGAATTACATCAATGATCGCATGCATTATTGGTTTTATTCATTGCTAGAGTGTTTATAAATGAATGTTAATTGATTACTACAGTATGTTGTACACAACATCTTGGTGCTATCCTGAGTTTTGTAATAGTCTGTTTGTTTTTTTTCCAGGAATCAAACAGTTTTGTTCCAGTACCTTCATAATCTCATCAGAGTTCTCCCTGCAAACTGTTTCTTCAAAAATCTAAAATTAGGAAGTGAAGATTTCCTAATTGATCATTTGGCATTAACTTTGGAGAAGGAATTGGTTATCCTTGGTTCTCTTTCTTCTGCCTTAGTTAAGGTTGAAAACAACTTGGTACAGAGGTGTGAAGCAAGCAAAGGAAAGAGTAGTAGCACTGTGGCTGTTTTATCAAACAGAAAAGAAAACATCCATTCCTACAGAGAAGAACTTCAGAGAGAAAAGCAAACGTTGGGGACGAACCTAAAAGTGAGTGGTGCCCTTTATAGAGAAATGACTTTGAAATTAGCTGAGGTCCAGCTGAAATCAGACCTCGTTGCACAGAAACTGAGTGGTTTATAATTATAATCTCAATTCGATTATATTTTAAAATATTTTTCCCCTTCCAGAACATTTCATTTCCACTTTTTTCCATTTTACATTATATGCTTCCTTCGTAAAAATTTTAATCGAAGCATTTTGTAGAATCTTAGGTTTTGATGATGTCCAAAACAGTATGTGTTACAGCAGCAGTTCTCAACGGGAGTAGGGGTGGTATTTTGCCTCCCTCCAACCTCTTCCCCCTTCCCAGAGGTATCTGGCTTGTTTGGAGACATTTTTTGATTGTCAGAAGTAGTGGGGAGTGGGAGGATGAGCTAGGAGTGCTCATTGCCTCTGGCGGGTGAAGGCCAGGGATGCCACAAAGCACCCTAATCTGCACAGGACAGCCCCCCAGGAAAGCATGATCCTGCCCCAAATGCCGAGATTGAGAAACCCTTCCTTAGAGTTACCACGTAAGTGAAGACCAAGTGATCTAACAGTATTTTGTCTAAATCTTCAAAAAAACTCAAGTAGTCCTTTTAATGTATTACTAAAGCCTAGCTTAGAAAAATCAACTTCAAATAAATAAACAAGTACTCAGGATTCACAAGTTTCTAAAAATACCAAGTTCCCGTGGAAATTTAAATGGCTAGCGTCCGAGCGAGACCATTAAGATGAAAGTGTTTGGAACCCTTATTAATTTAAAATTTATTAGAATGCTTCTCTGAAATTGCCCAAGTCTATGAGAATGTGAAAATTTTAGGGCATTTCTCTGAAAAGCATCTCTCTTTCGAAAGGCCGAACAAACCTCACAGGCCACTCTTAAAAAAAATTCAAAATGCCTTTAAGCCATCTGAAATTCCAACTCTAGGCAAACCTGGAATATAAAATTCTAACTAAAAGTTTAAAGAATGTAGTGTTCTTCAAGAACTGAGAAATTTAGAAATAAGAGAAAATTCACTTTAGTTAAGTGATTTTTAAGGGGCCCAATGAAACATTACAAAGGGATAAAAATTCAACCTATTCTCTTTTTTGGGCGGGCGCGGGGGGGGGGAAGGAATAAGAATTCTGGAGTAATAAGAGAACGTCAGGAGAGGAAAAAAAGCCACAAAAGGATATGGGCCAGAAGGAATGTTTCTGATCCTTTTTGCTCTAAAATCCGTAAGTGAGATGGAAGTTTCCAGCTCAGTTGAAAGAAATAAAGATGATTATAGAAAGTGGCATTTCATGCTTGCAGCTAATTCCCCACATGCCTCAGAAGTGCTCGTACCTAATGATCTGGTGACGCAAATGGGTTTTAGAGAATGTAGGTTATTTTCTTGTCTCAGTTTTTATGATTGTCCATATAATATGCTAGCTCTTTTTTTAGTAATCCACTGCAAAATTGAGACAGCTCTATTTCTATGAAATGGCAAAGAAAAATATGTCAGACCTTCTGGAAACGGAAACGGCATAATTTCAGGATTAATTGTGGAACTCTTGAAGCAATATATGTCAGTAGACATGTTGAAACTGTCCATGACAAGTTCTGAAAGAACAACCAAGTATAAAATACAGGAACTCAAGTGGGAGGTGGAGGCTGTCAAAAAATGAAACTGAATTTAATTGTAATAGTTTATCTGTAGGATAGGGTAATAAAAATAGTATGTTGCTTATTTTTTATTTATAAAGGCAACCGAAAGGTATTCATCTAGATGTACCAAATAACGTCCTTACCAAGTGAGTTTGGTACTTCAGTATATATTTTTCTACTTACTACCAGAGTTTGAGGAGATGATGCCGTCGCCACTCTCGCATGGTGCAGTTGTCTGTGTCCCTGTAAGCGTAGTTCTGTAACCATTGCCCTTGTCACCGGTCCGAGGCTCCCCTCAAAGACGCAGCCCTCCCAGGTCTGCACTCCGGAAGTGAAAGCAAGTTTTGTTTTGGAACAGAGCACTCCACAGTTTCCGGACACAAAACTTTCTGTTGACCTCCCGATTTCTTAATTAAGGAACGTGTGCAAGCCAGCTTAGGTGTGACGTTATTCAGTTCGGTGACCAGGGTGGGGTAAGTGGGAAGAAATGTGTAACAGTTGTTGACTTTCCATTGTATGCGAAACAGCAAGCTTGAAACACACACGCACACATCCACATCCACATCATTATCCAGACTCATACATGGTTTAATCCTTCACAGCCACCTAGTAAGTGTAATTATTAGTATTGTCCTCAGTATGAAAAGTAATGTTAAATCAAATTAAGTGGGTACTTGCAAGCAACTTGATCCTATACCCTTGTTACACATTTTTCAAAATCAGCAAACCCTTTAAGAATTCTAAGAATATTAAGTGAATCTTTTATTGTCCTGATACAGCTTTATTTTCTCCTTCCTTCCTTTCCTTTTTTTGCCTAAAACTTGGACAGGAGCAGATATTGAGGGGGCTTCTTTTTTTTACCTTGTACCCCAGCTTCTGAAAAAATGTTTCCATTCTAATGGAATGAGTGCAAGCTCTTTCTTGGGTAACTCCATCTAGAGGGCTTTTGGCTTTTACTGCCGAAGACAGTACGATGTGATGGAAAGAATGCTGATCCGTAAACAGGGTACTTAATTGCATCCTTACAGGGTTTGTTCTTTTTCCCCTTTTTGAGTTTCCTTGATCTGTTACTTGAATTGCTTAGTGCCTCAACCAAGTAGCCCTGCCCTATAAAATCTTGGGTTAAGTGTCTTCACAGTGCTAATGATCTGGCCACTTTCTTGGACCTTATTTCGATAACCCTGTCTTGCCTTTTTATTCAGTAGGGTACCAGGTACTCTTCAGGTGGTGAATGTTTGTAAGACCAGAACATCAGACACCTGCTGTGCCTGCACTGTTCAGATTTTTCCTGTGCTGCACTTGTGAGCAGCTACACTGGACAAAGGACCTGTGTGCATAACTGTGGATCAACATAATGGCCCCGAGTTCATGTAGGAAATTTCTTTAGCATCTTTAACTTCATCTGTAATTATCCATTGCCCCACGGCAGTAGTCACTTACCCTGAAACTGTGAGTGGTGTTATGGGCCACTAAAGCATATGGTTAGCAATCGACCAAAGCATTTAGCACTAGGTACCTAGTCAGGAGTGGGCGAGAAGTGCGATGCTCTATCGACGGCCTGTTGGACGGCAATCTCTTTTATTGTACCAGAGCTCTCATTTCGTTCCAGAAACTTCCTTTCCCTCAGTTCATGTGATTGGGGAAGTGGACTCCATCCCCAGTTCCAGGAGTTAGTCCTGCCTTGTCTGAGCCAGTTAGTGCAGGACACTTCCCTGACAACTCTGACAGGTCTGTTATGGGCACAAGACCCAAACTGGCCTTCATAGGACTGAGTGGAAGGACTTGGTTCTCTGGTGGGGCAGAGGCTCTCCTCTTGTCCTGCTGGAAGTAGGCGGCCTGAATTTTTAAAAAGCTGCGTTATCTTATAATCTCAGGAAATTAGGCTTTAGAATAAATCTGAATTATAGATTGCATAATTGTTTTATCGTGTCACCAATCAAACCTCATTCCCACACTTTCCTGGGACTGCCAATTCAGAAAAAAAAATACTTGTAACAACTCAAGGTTTCTATTACTTGGAGCTGAAATAATTTCTTACTGCTTGAATTGGGAAAAAGGAACCCGGAGAACAAAGCTGACTATTCCCTGGAGCCGAGGACAGGAGCAGGTTGTTACAGAGACAGGAGGCTCGTACCTGCTAATAAAAGAGTAGGAAAACCACGCACCCTCTGTTCCTACACCCACCTTTCACTGGCTTGCTAAGCTGCTTTCTTGGGTGTTTTGTTGTTGTTGTTGTTGTTTATGTTAGTGCATATGTGTATGTTTTAGTTTACAACTCAAATTAGTTCATATCTGATGATATTTTATATAAGATGAGCTTTTTTTAAAGTTTTTTTTTAGTTTTTTTTTTTTAATCTTCTTTTCTCTATTCCTTGGCTTCTCTCTGGTATTACACCAGGCCACTTGTTCAATTATGCCTTCCTCAATGTGTCAGATTATTTAACCTATTTCTCCATATTTCCTATTTTAGAATATAAAACTGTAAATGTCAGAACCATATCTATCGTGTTTCTTAGATATGAGAAGAATTCAGACTTGCAATTCTCTTCTGACAATTGTTCTCATATCCTCTCTAGTAGGAAGAGAAATCTTTATCAATTTTGATTCTTCTAGGAGCCTTTGTGCTAGGAAACACTGACTTGATATCATGGGACTGTTTTGGAAATAGAGTAGTATTCCTATATCAAAAGAGATGCACAGTATTATTAATTCAGAGCTTGTTGCCTTTTCAAATGTAACAAGTATGTGCTAGAACATGAGTGGTTGCCTTTTAATATATTCTAGGGAAGCAAAAGATAACCCTTTGCAATTTCATTCTAACCCCATAACAACAACAAGAAAGATTATGGGAATTTTTAGTGTAGTTTTTGTTAAGCCTGTGAGATGTTTTAAGGTTTAGAATGACTAAGTAATTAGCAATATCAAGTGCAATAATAAAATCCTCTTATAAGTTATCTAATAGGAAATTAATATGCTCTAACATTTGAAGGATTCTGGTAAATGTCATGAAAACATTGAGAGTGGGGGAGGGGGTAACTTCTGAAGGGAGCTGGGACCAAATGTGTCCTTGATAGTCTGCAAAATTTTCAGAGAGAGTGAACATGCGGTCCATGTGTTGGGCCCAAGAAAGGGAGGCGAGACAGAGTGGTCTGGTGTGTTCTGAAGCCAGAGCCACCTGGAAAGGGACAGAATTAGCGTGGAACTAACTCTGAGCAGTAGGAAAAATAATTAACCACTGCATCCCAGTTTATCATGTGGCGAGCTTGAGAGAGAGCAATAACTAACATTTATTAATTATTGCGTTCCAGACATTGATTTAAATGCTTAGCCCTTAGGATCCTTACAACCATATAAAACTCTGCTTTCCAGGACAGTAACCACTAGGCATTGGCTTTTTAAAGTTCAATCGAAATTTCAGTTTCTTAATTGGCACTAGCCACGTTTCAAATAATCGGTAGCCACATGTGGCTAGTGCCTACCATTTGGACAGTACAGAATAGAACATTTATATAGTCACAGAAAGTTCTACTAGGCAATGGTGCTGCTATAAGATGTATATTGTTAGCAATCTCTTGTTTATACGTCAAGAAACTGAAAGCCACGCAAGTTAAATCATGTACCCAAGGCTACATAGCTAGTACGGAACAGAGCCAAGATTCAAATCCAGTGTAGCTTCAAAACCTTTGCTCTTTCACCCCAGTGCTGTTTGGCTTATAGTCAGTTTGTCCTAAAACAGTATATGTCCTCTGACTGGTTTATTTTAATAAAATGCACTTCCGCAAAAAAACAAAACAAAACAAACAAAAAAAAAACACAAAAAAACTATGTAAGAAATATACAATTCAATAAAAATGTAAATTTGTTAATGTGATTGAAGTATTTGGGGAAATGTGGACCCTGTCATCTTAAATCCTATACTGAGCAGGTTCTTAGAGTTGATTGATGGCCCTAGCTGCGTTGTGTCTCTTGACTCCGGCCCTTCAACTGTATCTAAATGCCTGAGTGTCTCTTCCTTATTTCCTTTCAGCTGTCTTAGTTAGAACCATCGCTCTCCAGAATTATTGGATTGACCATTGCTCACTCATATTTTAGGGTTTCCGAAATGAAGTGTCAGTTCTTTAACTCTTAAGTAACTTCTCTTGGAGACATCTCTTGAAGTTCCGGAGATTGTCTGAAGTATTTATCATTGTCTGGAAATCACTGAGGTAGAGGTTGGAATTCGAAGAACACTCGTAAACTGCCTAGCCTACAAAACTTTCATCTTCATTCTATATGTGTGTGCTCCATCGCTCGAAAAGAACAAGAGTGGACTTTTTTCACCCTTTGTGTGCTCTAATCCTTCCAAATAATGTACTTATAGAAAACATTTCATCTCTTTCAAGATATCAGTAGTATATGAAGTGGTGTCCTTTTAAGAATATGTGACAACAGGGAGAATGCATGGCGACAATGTAGGCGGAGATTGGAGTTATGTAGCTGCAAGCCGAGGAATGCCAAAGATAACTAGTAAACCACCAGAAGCCAGAGGGAGCAGGCGAGAGCTCCCATACCGGTTTTCAGAGTGATCATGGCTGTGCCTGCATCTTGATTTCAGACTTCTAAACTCCGGAACTGTGAAGCAATACATTTCTGTTGTTTTAAGCCACACAACTTGTGGCATTTTGTTTTGGCAGCCATAGGAAACTGATACAACATTTATTATCCATTGCATTAGTTTTAAAAATTAAAAAATCAAGGGTATTTTAGAGGAGGGAGGAGGATAGGTCGTTGTAAAGACATCGAAAAGTAAAACAACATGATGTTTGCATACAAGTATAAAGCAGATGACTGTTAGCATTAAAATAGAAGATACTGTCAATCCATCCTCCTAAATATCTTGATTTTATCAAGCTTTCTTCCATTTTCATCGCTATCTCCCTCCCTATTCTATGCTACCATTATTTCTTAAATACACTATTTCAGCAGCTTCCCAACTGATCACCATGTTTTTTTACTCTTGCTTTCTTAGTCCTCGTCTCCAAACAGCGGCCATAGTCGTCGGAGTCCAAATCTGATCTGCATTCATCATCTTTCCGTTGTTTCAGTGTTCATTCAGCGACTTCCTATCAGTTTTAGATTAAATAAAGATAAAATCCATATGTGGCATGGAGGGTATGGCGTCATCTAGCCTGCCTCGTGAGCCTAGCCAGGATTCTACTTTTGCCCCTATGGGTCTTAGTCACTAATATCCCGTCAGTTCTTCAAGGACAGTTTGCTTCCTACCTCCAGCTCTGCACGTGCTGTCCTCCTGAACTGTGCTGCTCTCCAGTCCTCCTCCTCGTTCACCTAGTGTCATGCCTGTACATCCTTCATATCTCAGTCCTGAATTCACTTCCTCATGGAAACCTCTGACCTTCCGAGAGCAGGGCAAGGTTCCCCTAGTGTACACTTTTGTAGTACATCATACTTTTTTCCAGTGACTATAATTATCATTTAAAAGCTAACTAATTATAGACAGGTACAGTAGTTAACTCCAGTTCGAAATCAGCACTCTTGACTCCAAAATGTAAAACTCTTAACTTCCTCATGGGCAGGGCCCATTTTCTGCGTTCATTACCTGTGTATCCCATCTAGCATAGTACTTTGCACATAATTGCTGCTTTAGTAATATTGGTGTAAATTTTTAAAAAAGGAAAAACCGATGAATGAAATGTAGTTTTAAGAAGTTAAAGAGCTAACCTGGTGTGTGTGTGTGTGTGTGTGTGTGGGTGGGTGGCAGGGGGCAGAATTTCCACATCATGTGTCCCATTAATGAGCTCGTCCTTCATTTTTCAATCACTGGTTCCCAGACTTTGATCATGTGTGCAGGTATAATTTTAAAAATTGGGAGGCCAGCGTAGATTTGACAGCTTTTTGTTTCGCCATGTAAGTATGTATAAAAGTGGCACTCATGCCACTATCATTTTCATAAAACAATATATCGACTTGAAATAATCATAGAATACAGATAATGTAAGCTTAATAAATTTGGTTTTGTGAAGAAAATCACATTGGCTTTATTTTTCTCAGTCTCATCATACAACACGTCAAGGGCAACTTATGGACTAGCACGAGCCAGTGGGCGTATGTCTAAGAATCATAGATGGGAAGTTTTAAAGGAATTTATGTTGGCAAGTGGAATGGTCTGGTTTTTATTTTACATAGATGACCTCGTTAGCTTTTTAGATGCTGCTTTGGAAGGAACAAAGAGTAGCAACGGAGGAGATTGCTAGAGTGGTCTAGGTGATAGATAACGAAGTATTGATTTAAATTGGCAAATATAAAAATGAAGAAGTGTATTGTAGAGATATTTAGGATGTTGGGCAACAGGACTTTGTTTGTAACTTATTAATGATTCTTAAAAAGCAGGAAATCAGAATCACAGAGTCGAATGTGTGTGTTTACACACAGAGACACACGTACATGCCTAGATTTGCCTTAGCTTGAACCAGAATGATCAAAGGTAGACTAGAATGATCAAGAGTAGTGCCTGGCTATATGTATTTTAAAAAGCTACAAATGTGATTTCGATGCACTTCATTAGTTAAAAACTATGGATAGATGGTCAGTGGAAGGAGAGAGGGGGAGTAGTTAAGGAGGATTCCCAAGTTTTTATTTTAGGTGAATGATGGAGAGAATTTAGGGAGCAGAGTAGTTTGAACTTCTTCAATTAATCTATCTTATTTTATGAAAACAGTTTTTTATTGAATGAGCTGAACTCAATGAAAGCAATCTTCTTTTCCTGCTCTCAAACAGTATTTCTAGCACACCCCTGTAGCTTTTCTGGTACATTTAGGTACTGAAGAACAATCTCATTTTCAAATATTGTAAAGTTCAGTTCACTCTGTGATCTTCAAAATGAGACTAAGCAAGCAAATATATCATAATTACAGTAACAACAAAAAAGTACCCATAACAAGAAATGTGTAAGATCTGAATGAAGAAAATATTTAAATACTACTTAAGGATCCAAAAAATACACTAAAAATTAGTAATACATATCATTCTTAGATAAGACTGTGTCATTAAGATGTCAGTTTTCTTTATGATAGTTTCTAGATTTAGCCCAATACTAATAAAAATATCAATAGACTTTGGAACAAGTCCAGCTGATTCTAAAGTTCCTGTGGAAAAATCCATATGCCAGAAAAGCCACGAAAACTGTGAAAAAGAAAAGCATGAAAACTGTGAAAAAGAAAGCATGGTGGGAAATGGAGATTCACCCTACTGGATATTAAGATACATAATAAAATATCAGTGAGTAAGAGTATGTACCAATAGACACACACCACAATGGAATAGAATAGAAATTCAGAAATAGGACCCTACTACATGTGAGAATTACTATATTATACTCGAGATGTTCTACTTTATTGAGGAAAGGATGGTCTTAAGGGATCTAAGTAGCCATAGAGGGGAGGAAAAGGAGAAAATACCTATTACCAGGATCAATTTGATAGGGATCAAAATTTCAAGTATAAAAAAAGAAAAATATTAAATGAAAATAAGGAATAACTTTCACGTTAATTTGGAGTGAGGAAGACTTATCAATCTATTTCACAAAATCTAGAAGCCATACAATTCAGTCACATTAAAAGAAAAAAAGTCAAAATGTCTTCATTTAAAAAGTATATAAATCAAAGGACAAGATAACACTGGGAAAACATTTTGACTTAATCTCCACAATACAGAGGAAGTGTCTTGAAAATAATAGAAAAGAAAATGGGGCAATGAAACCAAAAAAATTAATGGAAAAGGATATGCAAATAAACATTTAACAACGCGTACAACTTCAAACAGTAAGCAAAATGAAATTAAAATTGCATTGAGAAAAGTGGCATTTTCTGTAACAGTGAAATGGAGTAGGTCGTCACAGACCCACACTCCCGCTAGACCAAACAGGATACGTTACAAAAACCACATTTCAGAGGATTCAGAGAGCTGTGGAAACAAGGACTGAATGGACTCAAATTACAGAAAAAGGAAAATTGTTCCAAAGGGACTTGATAATTGCCAGCCTTTTGTTTATCTTGGGGCAGGCTTTGGATCAGGCTTGGTCCGAGCAAAGGGCTTCTGCCTGGGGACAGAAGTCAGCAACCTTTTAGTAGTTGCATCGTGCCGTAGTGACAAATTGAAACATTAAGGAACTTAAATGCATCCAGTTTTCACCTTGGGACATTTTCATAGTTCTGTGGCTGCACAGGAAACAGGGGAGCTAGCACGAAAACTTCTAAAAGGCATACTGCAATCTCTTTCAATTACGCAGTGCTACCATGGAGGAAATCTGCTTCAAACATGGCTGGTTTTCCCTCAAGACCTTTGCCAAGTTTTGAAACTGAGTGAAATAGGAGGCTAAAGGGAGGAGATGAAAACTTCTGAAGGTCATATCTATCTTTCTGTAAGCTCCTAGGGCTGAGATCTGCACTTAAAGTAACTAGGAACAGGACCATACCAGAAGTAGACTGAACCTTACTAAACTTGCAATAGATCCCTGATCAGTTGCATTAGATTGAGTTGATTAGCTACTCATCTTAATTGACTAATAAAACAAGGAAACTTTTCTATGGAATTTCTATTTTATACACACTGTTTGGCACACACAAAAAAATGATTTCTAGATATGCAAAGAGGCAAGACTGTGGCTGGTGATTAAGAGGAAAAAAAATAAGATGTGGACCTACAGATGTTGCTGTTATGGGAGTTAAGCAGAGAACTCTAAAAGATGTCATGTAATATACTCAAAATAGAGGAAAAGGACAAAACTATTAAAGGTGAAAAAGTAAAAACAATTACAATCTAAACAATAATCAAATAGAAAGTTTAGAACTGAAAAATGTAATATCTGACATTAAAAACTCAGTATATGAGTTTAGCAGAGAGGGGACATAGCAGAATGTAGGATTAGTGAATTGGGGTACGGATCAATGAAAAGTACTTAAACTGAAGCAGAGAGAATGTGGGAAATAATATACGAGCTATATGAGGCATACTCAAATGGCTTAACATTTATGTTACTGAAATCCTAGAGAAAAAGGAGAAGGAGGTAAAAACAATATGCGAAGAGGTAATAGTTGAAGAATTTGTTCAAAAATGATGAAAGACATCAACCTAGAGGTTCAAGAAACTCAGAAAACTCCAAGCAAGAAAAAGTAGGAAACCACACCAATGTGCATCATGGAAAAAACAGCTGCTAAAGATAAAGTTAGAAAAGCTTAAAAATGGTAAGAGAAGATACATTGCCCCCAAAAGAGCAACAGTGTGACAGCCAGTATCTTACCAGAAATAATTGGAACCAGAAAGCGATGGAATTCATCTTTAACATCTTATAAAAAAGAACTGAGCCTAAAATTCTATATGTAGCAAAGATATGGTTCAAAAATAAAGACATTTTCAGAGAAAGACTGAGGAAATTCATTGTCAACAAGCCTGTTTGAAACACATTAAAGAGATTTCTTCAGGCAGGATCAAAACAATGATGTATGGAAACATAAAAATGCTGGAAGGAATGGAGAACATATGAGAAGATATAGTCAGTAAATACACACGAATAAATATTGTACAAAACAGTCATTATCAAGTCTTGAGTTTAAATTATTTGTTGAATTAAAATGCACGATGATGGGGGCAGGGGAATGATATCACCAAGATAGTGGAGCAGGAGACGCAAGCCGCTTTCCCCCCACAAACGATTAGCTATCCACAAATGAAAATAGCTCCGCGAGAACTCAGGAGTCCATTTCAGAAGCTTTAGCAGCACAGTGGGTGAAAAAACAACCCGAGGATAACTGCACCAAAAAAGGAAGCATAGTTTCGTTTTGCCTACATCATCCTAGTTCCTGGTCGGCACTGCTCAGTGCCAAGGAGGAGCTCCCTGGCCCAAATTCCCCTTGCTGGGAAAAGGAAAACGGGATGAGCGACCAGCTTCCCCAGCCTTTCAAAAGACCCACTTCACCTTCACCCCACCCAGAGTCCAGCATTGCTGAGACATCTAGAAATGGCTAGGAACAAGGAAGAAAGAGGCTACCGGTATTGGCCATGTGGTGGGAGTGGGTGTGCTTTCTAGTGGTGTGTTCAGCAGAGGACCTCAACAGTCCTTGGAGATGCTGTGGACTCCTGCATCTTTCATCACTGAATACTGTATCATTGACCCCAACAACCTGCTCCACAGAGGATCCTAGCAGATTTTGCCACCTAGGAATCCAATAGCCCTATAGGTTTTGCATTTGCAGACACTAGCTGTCTGATTACCTCCCCTCTCCTCTATCCCTACCCCAAGCCACCTTGCCGCAGGGTGCTCAGGCCTCATGATCTGCACTGACAACCAGCCACTGCCTTTTGCTGTGTGGGGTCATCATGCCTTCTTAGGTTTGTGTGCCCCCCCCCCCACTACCATGCTGACACCTGCAGCTACCTTCTGTAGATGCATGAGTGTTTGCCAAAATTCCAGGCCCCAACACCTGCTTGTATATCTGAATACAACTCGACTCCTGTCACAGGACTCCATTGCCATGCACGCTCCCACAGCTAGCCCCTACAAATTATGTATCTGAATGCCTCTGGTACCTACAGCAGCACCCACAGCCAAGCATGTGCACACCACCAGCTCTGGCCAGAACTACCATCAGCCCCGGTTCCTCGCCTGGTGGTACCGCTAAGGACCCTGACACCTATTGCAAACACTACAAACAACCTGCAGCTCTTACTACAAAGGATTGTGCAGTTGTCAGTGTTGTGGAAAACGGCTTCCTGAGCCAATGAGACAAAGTCCCTGGCCCTCCAGACCTGAAGGTACCACCTGCCTCCACGATTGACACCCTACACCACTAGACCAAAGACCACAGAATGCTCCAGCATGCCCTGACCCACAAGTGAAGGTTTTTTCTTACTAAAGTCAGTACATAAGATCTGGAAGAGGTGATTGCTTCTTTACATGTGCAGATGCATGAGTCAGGGCAACATGTCACCACCAAAGAAACAAACTTCCAGTATCTGTCACAAAAGAAATGGAGATTCACCAATTGTGTGACAAATAATTCAAAATAATTATTCTAAAGAAAGCCACAAGAGAATACAATACCGATTAACATTTTAACATAATAAAAATGAGTCCAACAAAGAAAATGTTGAACAATCAAATTTTGGAGCTGAGGAATACAAAGACTGAACTAAGAAATTCAATAGAGACCAACAACAAACTTGATCAAGCAGAAGAAAGAGTGATCTAGAATATGGGTTATTTGAAATTATCTAGAGGAGAATAAGAAGAATCAAAAGGAATAAAGAACGCCTACAGGGCTGTGGGAAACAATATCTGTATTATAAGAATCCTAGGAGGAGAAGAGAAAGGCGCAGAAAGCTTATTTGAAGAAATAATGGCTGAAAATTTCCCAAATCCAGGGAAGGGTATTGACATCCAGGTACATGAAGCTCAAAGGTTTCCAATCAGGTTCAATTCAATGAAGACTTTGCTATTTCACATTATAATGAAACTGCCAAAAATCAAGGACAGCATCTTGAAAGCATTAAGAGAAGCTCATCACATACCAGGGAACCCCTCCCACATAATAAGGGTGATGGGGTTCATCACTACTAGGTCTGCCTTACAAGAAATGTTAAAGAGAGTTTAAGCTGAAAAGAAAGGACACTAGTAACATGAAATCATAAATGTATAAAAGTTAAAAGTATAAAACATACTGGTAAAGGTAAATATATACTCAAATTCACGGCACACTAGCCTTGTTATGGTGGCATATAACTTTGGCACTTATAACTTTAGTGTAAAAGTTAAATAACAGAAGCATTTAAAATAACTATAGCTAAAGTAATTGGTTGGTTAATGGATAAACTATAAAAAGATGTTAATTGTGACACCAGAAATATAAATTAGGAGGGAAAGAAAGTGTTGAGCTTTTCTGTGCAGAATTGTTATTAGCTTAAAATAGATTTGTAAGATATTTTATGTAAGCCTCATGGTAACCAAAAAGCAGAAGCCTATATTAGATTCAGAAAAAGAAGGAATCAAAACATACCATAACAGAAAAATCATTAAGTCACATGGAAAGAAAGCAAGAAAGGAACAACAGATCTACAAAACTCCCAGAAAACAATTCAAATGGCATTAGCAAGTCCTTACCTATCAATAATTAAATGTAAATAGATTAAATTGTCCAATCAAAGGAAATAGCGTGGCCGAGTGGATCTTTTAAAAAGACCCAACTATATACTGCCTATAAGAGACACACTTTAGCTAAGGACATACCTAGGTTCAAAGTAAAGGGATGGAAAAGATACTTATTGCAAATGGAAAACAAAAGAACAGGGATCGCTATACTTAGACAAAAGAGAATTTAAACAAAGTAATAAAAGACATAGAAGGTCATTATATAATGATAAAGGGGCTAATTCATCAGGAGGAAATAATATATATGCACCTAACGTCAGAGCACCTAAATATATAAAGCTATTATTTACAGATCTATAGGGAGAAATAGTAATACAATAGTAGAGGATGTAAGTACCCCACTTTGAACAACTGATTTTCAGAAAATGAATAAGAAAGCATTGAGGTGGCACTTATACTTTGGTCCAAATGGACCTAACATACACATACAGAACATCTCACCTAATAGAAAAAATGCACGCCAAAGTTAGAGTCAAAGGAAAATTTATTAAAGAAGGGGTAATGTTGTGGTGCCATCAACATTAAGACTCAGGGAGCCAGTTGAGATGAATTATGAGCCTTTATTAGCCGGCGGGCTACTGACTCACTACCATGCAGGGTTAGAGGAGATCAGCCCCAAGCTCCCAAAAGAGGCAGTTTATAAAGCCTAGAACCACACCCTGGTTAACATCAAACAAGCAAGCAGATTAACCACACCCTGGTTAACATCAAACAAGCAAGCAGATTACAGAAGCAGAAGTTGGCCTTTAGCATATCTTTGCCTAGAACCCCACCCTTAACAGTAACACTCCACAGACAGACTGTGGTCTCCTCTCAGAGGCAGAGAGAGGGACAGTGGGAGAGACAGAGTAAAGGCACTGAGAAGGGACCCTGAGTGTTTGAGGGATTCAGTTTATGTATGATTCTTCGGAACCTGTGAGTTACAGTTTGAAAGACTTTGTTAACCCATTTTCTTTGACGTGGACATACAGTGAGGAAGAGCGAGAGTATGAAGTATGAAAAGGTGTGGATATGTAGAGTGAAAGCCCTGCTGGCACTTTCCAGCCTTTAATCCATAGGTTCCCCATGGTTTTAGCCCTAAGGAATGAACGGTTTTATTTTCGTAGGACAGGAACTTAAGGAACTCTTTTGTTCTTGTTTCCCCTTCACAAGTGTGGGGAACTATTTTTAGCAATCCCAGCAGAAATCGTCCTTTGTTCTACAGGTGTCCTCCTGGCCTGGCTTCAGGGCTGATCAGCACATTACAGTCTCTGATTGTGGCTTGATTAACATGTTTAATTCTCTTGCCTCCTCCCTACTGTTAGTTGTGGCCAAAGGCAAAGGTGCCACTTAGTTATGTCAAAGCTGTTGATAATGCATATCCAGAATCATATTTTCCAATTTCACATTTTAAATAAGAACAATGAACCCTGAGAAGTTAGCCTTACAGTCGTTTCTTGTAGATGAGCACGGTGCCCAGAGGTGATCCGTCAGTGCAAAGCAGTCATGAGGGGCCTTTTGTAACAGGGGAGAAGAGAAGCAGGGTTAAAGTTAGCACAGCGTGAGAGAGTTATATGAGAAGCAGCTAACAAGGATTTCGTAAGAGGTGAGGGTGGCTAACTAATTGAAAAGTGTCGAGTGAGTTGAGAATTCAGGAGAGCTTTAGTGCATGGGGTACGATGGTTAGAGGGGATCCCACACCAATTTCCTCTGTGACTTTAACTAAAAAAGACAGTGGCAGCAGTGATGTTAAGGCAAGGGGAGGACCCCTGAGTCACCAGGTTCAGTCGCTGACTATAGCATCCTCAGGGTCCATGGCGATCCCCCAGTTTTGGATGAGTACTCCAAGGGCGCATTCCCTTTCCATATACAAAAAGGAAAAAGGGAATTTGATCGTTGGTGTCCAAGGACAGATGGGTTCATTAAACTCTACTTTAAGACTTTAATGGCCGTGTCCTGTTTTTCCTATAAATTTGGGTTGGGGTTCTTGTTCTTTAGTAAAACATTTAGAGGTTTGGCCATGAGGGAGAGATTTGAGATCCAATTTCGGCAGTAATCAAATCAGCCTGAGAAAAACTTGCAGTTGATGCTTAGTTTCAGGTTTTGGGAATAGAAATTTAGGACACCATGAAGCCCACCTGGATCTGCGTGCAGCCCTTGTTTTGATATCAGATGCCCTAAATATTGAACTTGGGTTTGGCAAAACTGCAGTGTTTTTCTTGATGACCTTTGATCCCTTTAAAGAATAAAAGCTTTAGCAAGTGGATACTGTCTTTCCTGTGAGGCAGCTTGGGGTGGGGGTAGGGAGGAAGCAAAGAAGCAATCATCTACATGTTACAATAAAGCAGAACCCCCAGGAAATGTTATATAATCCAGATCAGCCCTCAGGATTTCTGAGAACTAAGAAGGACTCTCAATAACCCTGAGGCATTACTGTCCGGTGAATTGTTTGTCTGTTCCTTTGTTTTCCAAAATTGGCTACTTTATCGACTGGAATACTGAAGAATGCACTTCATAAAGCACTTGCAGTAAAGAGGATACTTTCAGTTTGGACGGGCGTGGTGGTGGATGAGGGTTGGGTTGTGTATGGAGTGTCTAGGGATATCATTGTTGGTTATTGCTTCAAGGTCCTGGATAAATCTCCACCCTCAGCCCTTGGGTTTTCTCACAGGGACTAGTGCAAGGGGTAATGAGGCCCCGAGTCTTGTAATCTTCTGATATGGGCTTTATACCTTGAATGGCTTCTTTACTTATGGGGTATTGATTGATTCTGGGAAGAGACTTTGAGGAGTCTGTTTGAATCTTGATGGGAGATGCACTGTGGGTTCTGCCAATATCTATGGAAGATTTTGCCCATAAGGAGGATGGCAGCTGACCCAACAGGGAAAATTGGTCAGGGCTCCCAGGTTCAGCTATAGAGCTGTCAGAAATAGAGCAAATAAAAGATGTTGAAGGATCATTTAATTTACCTGATTGGTTATTTTGATGGCTACTATAAAATTCTAGAATCATTTCCTCCTTTTGAGAAAAAGGCATGCAACTTTTCTAAGAAGTTTCAGCCTGATGATAAGGGGTGGGTGGAGTAACTAAGGAGCAAAAGGCTAAGTAAGTTTCGAGACAGGAACCTGTTGAGTTAGAGATCCCCACTATTGAACTGTTTTCGTCCTTCAAGTCAGGGGCTGCTTTATTGCAGTGGGGTTGAGCACAGTAAGAACACACAGATTAATTCCCAGCCTGGAGAGTGTGTTCTTGGGGCCTATTAAGGGGGAGGCTTGGGAAGAGCCCATGCAGTTCCTCGGAGTCCTGACATTAGGACTCAGGAGGACATTGGAAGGGCTACTTAAAAGGCCGAAGGTGCTTGAAGCACTTGAATTTGTGACGCTCTCTTTTCCAATGTCCTGGCTCTTTGCCATTTGCCAACAATAGTAGAAATTGGGAGGTTTTTGATTTTGTATAGGGACCTTTATTTACTGGAGTTGACAATGAAGAATTTTAGCAGTTTTCTTTCAGGATTTTTTTTTTCATGTGGGTTGTGAGTAATCCGACTTGCCAAAATGACCAGATTCAGAGTGCACATGGTCTCCCACTCCATCCTGGTCCCTTTAACTAAAACAGAAAGGTTCATTAGACTTTTGTGAGCAAGCCTGAATTTTATTCTAATCAACAGGCTTCAGGAAAGCCCTCCAAATTGTGGATGAAGGCATTTAGCAATTGCAAGAAGCCTGATCATGTAATAAATTATTAGAGTAGTCTCGGACTGTAATTATAAGGACCTTTCCGGATTTTCTGTTAGCAGTTTTCATCCAATGCTGAACCTGGCTTTCACTGACGAGCATATGAACTAGCTGATGTAAGTCAGAGAAACCAGGCTGATAAGTCTAAATGATTATATTAAATTCCTCAGCAAATCTATGAGGATCCTCAGTTATTTTGGGAAAATTTTTGAATATGGATCTCAGTTCAGCTTTTGTCTAGGGAACAGAAGAAATTAAGGCTTTATTAGGAGCCTCAGAAGGCTTAACTTTAAAGAGATAGGTACTGATGCTTCAGAAGAGGACGAAGATGGCATCAGAGGTGGTTCCTGAGATGAAGAAGCCAGGAGAGAGGAACATGATAGCTCCAAAGAAGTACAACTAGGTTCAGAAGCCATTTTGTCTTTTATGTTGGTTTTCATCAGTTAATCTTAAAGTTTTATTTTGCCAAGAGGTGATTTTAGATTCCTGGTAACGTTTGGGAGCCTCAAAATACCAATTGAAATAGGCATTCCACTCAGTTTTGCCAATTTCAGAACTATGATTGTCTAATTTGGTTTTAAGAAAAATAAGTTTTGGGGATTTTGAGAATTCCCCCTAATCACCATTGGTGCTCTAAATTACTTTGGGTCAAATTGGTCCATTTAGTTAGAAATGTGCATAAAGAGGGATCATGGTTTTTAAACCTAAAATTAGCCGGGTGCTGCCTGTGTGGCGGTGGGGGTGCCCTCAAAGTATTTAGCTAATTGAGGTCCCACTTCTTACAGTTGTTTTTCTTCTAGAGCAAAGGCCTAATGCCAGTACTGTTCCCGTGGCAACAGCCTGATCCTGAAGGGGTCAGGCCAATGGGGCAGTCTGATCCTATCTTTTGTTTTGTTAATGAGGTGCCAATTACACCACACCTGAGGATGAGGGCTGGTTGTCAGTGGAGCCGACCATGTGATTAGAGGGTTAGAACCTTCATTCCTACTCCAAGACCTGGAGGGGAGAGAGTCTGGGGGTTGGTTGAATCAATCACCAACAGCCAATGATTTAATCAATAGTGTGTATGTAATGAAGCCTCTATAAAACCTCAAAAGGACTGTGTTTGGAGAGCAAACAGGTTAGCGAATGTAAGGGGATTTGGGGAAAATGGCATGGCTGGAGAAGGCACGGAAGTTCTGTACCACTTCCCCATACCTTGTCCTATGCATTCCTTCTATCCAACTGTTCCTGGGGTATATCCTTTGATTTAAGACACTAATAATCTAGTGAGTAAACAGTCTTTCTGAGTTCTGTGAGCTGCTATAGCCAGTTAATGGAATGCCAAGGGGGTCATGGGAGTCTCTGATTTATAACTGGTTGGTCAGAAGTACAAGTGACAGCCTGGGCTTGTGACTGCTGTTTGAAGTGGAGGGATGTGAGGAGGTCTTGCAGGGCTGACCCCTTCACCTGTGGGATCTCATGCTGTTTCCTGGTAAATAGTGTCAGAATTGAGTTGACTTGTGTGATACCCGTTGGTGTCCAAGAAATTGCTTCTTGGAGGTGCGGGGAAACGCACACCCTCACATGTTGAAATTAGGTCCGGGAACCCAAAGGATTTACAATTGCTTACAAGTAAGCAATTCCTATAGATAATTGCAATTGATTCTGATATCTCTCCTTCATATGCTACTGGTGAAAATAAAACAGCTAAAACTTTTCTACAAAGCCATTTTGCAATGTATCAAGGACCTTAGATACTCAAACTCTAAGCATGTGCATTGTTAGAAATTTATTTTAAGGAAGCAGTACAGTATATGGAAAAAAATAGATGCTCAGAGATAGCACTGTTTCAAACAATAAAAAATGAAGAGTCTAGCAATAGGAAAAGTGGTTTTAGAATTCGTTTCATTCACAAGATGGAATATTCTCCAACTTTAAAGAATCATGTTCACATATACACAAGCTATTCACCGAGATAACATTTTTCATTGATTAGATTGACACAAATCCAAATGTTCTTTTGGATTTGTATCATTTCCTTTTTCCAGAAGGGCACGGAGAAACAGCCACTCTTACATTTTATAGATTGGAGTGCAAATGGATATATCTCCTAACCAGGCAATTTGGTGATACCTAAACAAAATGACAAATGCATATACCCTTTGACAAAGAAATCCTACTTTTAGAAATTTATCCTAAAATATATTTGAAAATATGTATGTATGTGTATGCATGTGTGAACACACACATACAAAGTTGTTTACTTTGTCATCGTAATGGCAAAAAAAAAATGGAAAGGCACTGGTTAAATAAATTGCATATACCCATTCAGTAGTATTCTGTACATCTGTAAAAATAGAGAATGTTTTTCATGTGATAATATGGAAAGATCTCAACATATATTGTTCAGTCAGTAAAGCAATGTACAGAAGGGTACGGTATTACTTTTTGTGTTAGTAAGTGAAAAGAAGTTTGAATCTATTTTCCTATGTGCTTGCATTTGTTTCTATCTGGAGAGAAGCATAAGAAACTGTGGTAGGCTAAATAATGACCCCTAAAGCTATATCTACTTCCTAATCTCTGGGGAAACTATGACTATTACCTTATGTGGCAAAAGATGTGATTAAGTTAAGGAGATGATCCGGGATTATGCAGGTGGGCTCTAAATGCCATCACAAGTAGCCTTAGAAGAGAGAGGCAGAGAGTGATTACACACAAAGAGAACAAGGGAATGTGAGCATGAAGGCAGAGAACAGAGTGTGGCAGCCACAAGCCAGGGGATGCCAGCAGCCATCAGAAGCTGGAGGAGGCAAGAAACAGTCTCCCTTAGAGCCTCTGGAGTGAGCATGGGCCTTGATTTCCTTAGTGACACCGAGTCCAGACTTCTGGCCCCCAGAAGTTTGAGACAGTAAATTTCAGTCGTTTCAAGCCACCAAATCAAGTTTGTGGTAATTTCTTATAGTAGCCATAAAAAACTAATTCAGAAACTATTAAAAGTAATTACTTCTTAGGGAGAATTAGGTAATTGAAACACAGAGGTGGGAGCAATTTTGTTTCACTGATGATCTATTCGTAGTGGTTTTTGTTTTTGGAACATGAAATACATTTACATTTTAAAATGGAAACTTAAAAAATTAATCTCGTGTAGTTAAAAACTTTTCTCCTGTGCTCAGGTCTGGCCCTCAGTTCTGTAGATCAGCGTGAGGAAGGAGGCCGGACTGTGTTCTGGACCTCCACTCGTGGCCGCCCCCCGACGTGGAGATGGAGGCAAAGAGCAATCCCTCTGGATTGGCCGTGGCGTGGTCTAGCTGTTGGCACCTCTGTCACAGCAGCAAGTGCCCAACAGCAGGCTCTTTATCTCATGGCTTGTTGGTGTTTTTCAGAGATCCTCATGAAGGCCTTGTCACTGCTGCATTTCATGACCATGGTGAGAAACTATTTCTTATAACTCCCCTTTAACTCCCACCCTTTGAATCTTGGGAAGCCGGTATGGACTTTCAATTTCTCATCCCATACTGAATAACGGGAGTCGCCTCCTCTTATACGTACGTAACCAAAGGAGTTCAGTAGCTTTTATAGGACAAGGAAGATCACGTTCAAGGACACCACCTGCCACAGGCACTCCATTCAACACCTGCCTAGACAGGCCGTCTAGCACACAAGCGATCACAAAGTTCTCACTTCCGTCCATTTGCTTTGCCACTACCTTGTTCAGGCCACAGCTTTCACCTGGGTCATCGGGGCAGCTTCCCAATGCTGCCTGCTTCCTATTGCTCCCCTCCAGTCCTCTCTCCAAACGTAGCCAGAGCACTCTTTCCAAACACTAATCAGATCATATCCACGTTGGTACCTCCCTGTCTGAAACAATTCAGACGCTCCCTATTGGCCTCCCGGCAACCCCTTTAACACGATTTTACAAGACCTTCATGATCGGATCTCTACTTACTTCTCCATCTTCCCACGTCAGCTTCCCCTGCCTCCCCCACCACTCACCAGTCCCTTTCCTTCTTACCTAGTCCTATCTCCCTGATTTATTCTCTCCTTCTGGCAAACACTAATCAGTGAATATCCCCCTCTCCCTCTCTACCCCTCTCTCTCCACCTCAATTCTCACCTTACAGCCTTTTCCCTTCTTGTTCCCCAGCCTGAAGTAAGTCTTCCCTCCATTCTTTGCTGGTATGCTTCCTACTTCTCCTTTATCTCACTATTTAAAGCTACTTCATTGGAAAAGTCTTTCCTGATCTCCCAAGATTATGTCAGAGTCATGTATTATATGCTCGCACAACTAGTGAACTAACTTCACTGTACTGTAATATCCATGTTGGTACTGCGACTTTTCATCTTGTTTGTTCAGTCTTGTTTCCCAATAGAAGGGAAGCTCACTGAGAGCAGGGACTTTCGAAGGTACAGAATAAAAATGTGTCACATAAATGAATAAAACCTAACAAAATTTAATGTCCAGAATAAGTGAACTATTAAACGCAGAGCAGCGGTCGCAAACAGCCTTTGTTAGGGTACAAACCCAATTAGACCTGGATTTTATCTTCTCTAAGTATAAATCTAAAAATGATAACTGAGGAAGCTAGGTGGCAATAATCTCAGTTGTCCAGATTTTTATATGATAAGTGGTTACCAGAGAAAAGGAGGGAAAAAGGAGGTAGATAGGGGTAAAAAGGGTCAAATATTTGATGATGTAAGGAAATCTAATTTTGAGAGGTGAACACACAATGCAATATATATACAACATGCTGTTCAATGGTACACTTGAAACTTACTTGATTTTATTAATCAGTGTCACCCCAATAATTTTTAATGAAAAAAAAATTGTTTAAAGAAATAGCAAGGAAAAAAAGAAAATGGTATTTTAACTATTAAAATACATTTCACTATAGTTATACAAGATTTTAACATGAGAAGAAGGGGGAATAGTATACAGGAATTCTATACTATTTTTGTAGCCCTTCAGAATTCTAAAATGATTTCTAATTTAAAAGTTTTCTTAAATGCTTTTTTATGTGCATTCTGTCCTTCCTAGCCATGTAATCCCCTTCAAAAAAGGAATTCCACAACATGTCGAGCCAAAAGAGATGAGAATCTGAACATTTCTCGAAATTAATACTGATCAAGGATTTCAGATATATATTCCAAGTGCCTAAAATAGTCTATTCATTTCATTACTAAAAGTATCATAATGCGTTTGGTCTATTTCAACTGTGATTTCTTGCTATAAAAACAAATAGAGAAAATTAAGAGATTTAACCATTAACAGCTTTGATTCTCAAAATTACATAATGCCTACAATGGCTAAAATCTCATTTTTAGGTGAGAAATTGCCACATCAATTTAGCTGAAATACACTGCAATTGTACCACAGTTCAGTAATAGGTTTCAGGTCTCAATTACAGAAAACCCTTTAGAGAGAGAAAAAAAATAATATGAAAAGTGAAGCCTCATGCTGAGGGTATACGCTTGATAAAAACCAGTAAAGCAGGGAAAAAAGTGTCTATTTAATTATGTTTTCACTATATTTTAAGATATGTATTCAGCAAATGTTGCCCTCTAACAAACTAACCCTCTGTCATACAGCTGACAAATAGTTATGACATATGACATGACATATAACATAACAGAATGAAACATTTAATACTATTTATGGTATATATAACCTTATTTAAATACATGATTAAATTATTCTAGTTCTCTTTTACTCTGCTACGAATGAATGCATATATATTCGCATATCCGGGATATGCTAAACTAATATAAAGTTATATTAAATGGAGCTTTTCTTATTATCTGGAGAGCCTAGAACTGAGGTCAGTGGGATTCAAGTGTCTAGTCATTTTAAAGACAGGTGACAATTTAGTCACCTAAGTGACTGGTTCAGTGACCACCACCTATCTCCAGATTATTTAGGAGAAACCCAGAGATTTATTAGAAAAAAAATTAGAAAAGAAGTTATTTCCCAAAGTGAGAAGAAATGAGAGCATCCTGACATTCTTGTTTTACTCCTCACGGGGACATTCTCTCTTCCTTCAAATTAGGTCAAGGGAGCCAAAGGGACAGCAAGAAACACCTTTGCGGAGGTGGGAGGACAGGACTAGGTAAGAGGGAAAGTGAGTGGTGGGGGAGGCAGGGGAAGCTGACGTGGGAAGATGGAGAAGTAAGTAGGGGCCTGATCGTGAAGGTCTTGTAAAATCATGTTAAGGGGGTCGGTCACCAGGAGGCCAATAGGGAGCGTCTGAATTGTTTCAGACAGGGAGGTACCAACGTGGATATGATCTGATTAGTGTTTGGAAAGAGTGCTCTGGCTACGTTTGGAGAGAGGACTGGAGGGGAGCAATAGGAAGCAGGCAGCATTGGGAAGCTGCCCCGATGACCCAGGTGAAAGCTGTGGCCTGAACAAGGTAGTGGCAAAGCAAATGGACGGAAGTGAGAACTTTGTGATCGCTTGTGTGCTAGACGGCCTGTCTAGGCAGGTGTTGAATGGAGTGCCTGTGGCAGGTGGTGTCCTTGAACGTGATCTTCCTTGTCCTATAAAAGCTACTGAACTCCTTTGGTTATGTACGTATAAGAGGAGGCGACTCCCGTTATTCAGTATGGGATGAGAAATTGAAAGTCCATACCGGCTTCCCAAGATTCATGGTTAGGGAGACCCGTGAACATAGGCTAGAAAGACCTATTCTGAAAACTGGTGGTAGAGATGGGCAGTGAGATCCTATAAATACAGTGACTGACGAAACGGGGTTGCTGAACAGGGTAGAGGCTTGAATGTATCATTGTTCATGTGTTTATTGTTCTCAGTGATGGTGAAACGGGATACTCTGTTCAAATTGGATGTTTCTCAGGATTTTTTGAGGGGAGCTGGGTCAACAGCGACACCATTCCCAGATGTGTGGAATTAGTTTCCTATCTCTGTCCTCCATTTGGCTAGGCTTTCTGTCTCTATCCAGTTGCAGACAATGACTAATATTTGCATAGCACTTTACCATTTATCTAGAGCGTTCACACATATTATCACATGTGATGCTTTCTAAAGCCCCGAGAAGTCCAGTAGGCGGTCCACGATTTCTCTTTTTTCTGATAAGGAAATTGAAACTCAAAGAGCTGAAGTAAGTTGTTCAAAGTAATACAGCTAATAGAATTCCAGTTCTGAATCCAGTCATTTGTTTGTTCATTTACATATCCATTCTTTATTTCTTACACGTGTATTTACTGGGTACTTTCTAGATTAGTTACTGGGCTAATCTCCAGAGATAAAAAGATGCACATGGTCCTGTTCCTTCTCTGTAGGATTGCACAGACAGGTGTATCCACATGTGAGAAAAATGTCAGCAGATTTCTCCAAGAGAGCAGAGTATTGTAAGGGCCGGAGGAGTCCATGTGGTCCAGCTCCATTTTCCTGGAGGTGATGTTTCAACTGGCACATGGATGATGTGTAGGAGATGTGTGGATGGGGCAGAAAGACACACCAGGAAACTCACTTTTTCTTCTTGTATTTTCCATAGTTCTCTGATTTCAGAATCTTGAATGCCACCAAGAGAAATGTAATGTTAATGACATGGAGTTTTACCTTTTTATTGCAAATTTGGGAAGAAAAAAAAATAAGGATCGAATTGAGGGAGACCATTGTTTTATGCAAATGGTTAGATTTAATGAATAAATGCTTCCTTTAAAGGTCTTTTTTTAAAAAGTCAACTATTCAATAAAAGGAATTACGCTTCTAAGATGGGTAATTTTCTCCATTGTGTTTCAAAGTTTGAACCCAGAATACTAAACATTCCTCTCCACATTACAAAGCTAGAGAAATAGAAGTTTCATAACTAACAAATGTAAAATCGTAATTGTTCACCAGGGTAGCATAAAAATCTGTTGTTAGAGCAGGTGAAAATATGGTGGTCCTTTTGGTCTTTAATGGAAAATATTGTGACATCTTTATGGAAATAGAAGTTAAAAAGTTGGACCTTTGTATCCTAATTCGATTTGAGCGCTACTTTCAAAGTTAAATGGTATAATATATCATTAGTTCATACTGAACTGAATGTCCTCTGAATTTTCTTCAAATTTTTTATTTTTTTTGTACCTTCATACCTGTCTCATTGCGGTAGCTACAAGGTGGCAAACCAACACGAACTTCTGTACCCAAAACCCTATTCTGCCTCCAGCACCGTCACTACTGTAAAGGGGAATATTTCTCTCCATCATTGCAGCTCCGTACAGCCCCATTTTTTTCCCCCTTTAAGATATGACGCTAATCACTGTTGTTGTTACTAAAAGTAAGATCTGTTTTGAAGAGCATTTTTAGAAATGGCGAATGAAACTTCAAGGGAACAGAATACGATTTAGACTGACCTATGTCAAAGGCGGAATCCTGCCAGTGACACTCCTACTCTGTTGTGGTATAGGACAGAGACCGTGCTACAGGCAGAGGCTATCTGGGATTTAGTCCTGGCTGCGACCCGAGCAGTGCACTCTTCCAGGGCGGCCCACCTGGCTTGCATCTGGAATGTGAACATCTAGGTCTTTGTCTCCGTAATTGTTGGTTGAGTGAATGAGGCCAGGGAGCAAATGCCTAACCTGTCTGGTTGTGTCTTTGTACTTTGGAAGCATTCCTATGAAGACTTCTCTGTCCCTAGAAATGTATTGTCCCTGGGGTGGCCCCTGTCTTCTCCCTCTGCATACCTTCCAAGGTGATCTCACTCACTGAAATGGTTTGATTTACTGTCTACTTATTGGTAAATACTAAATTGAAAATTTATAGCTTTTCTCTCCATCTTTTTCTCCCCTACCCTCCCATCCCCTCCATTTCTCTGTTCTTGTTCTCCATAACAATAGTCCCTTTACATTCCCAAGAAGAGTTACCTTAATAATTTTTGAACTTCCGACATCGCTATGGAATTTAATTTCCCCTATTAAATGCATGTAGAAGAGGGAATAAACAAACACAAAACGAAAACCTAAACGAAACAAAACAAAGAAAAATCAAGTCCTTCTTAGGTCTTCAGCTGGTGGCTCTTGTTATGTGTCCTGTCTATTCTTCAGTCTGATCGGTTCTTCCATCCAACAAACGGCCTCTTGAATCATCAACTCTCCCTCGTTCCCCCCTCCCCCCTTCAGTTCCAATCCTTATTATTTCACATTTTATTTTACTCTTAGTCTCCCTGACTTCTTTTTCGCTTCTCTTTTGTTGCAGATTACTCTTCCTAGAAATCTGTTTTTGTCTTGATGTCTCCTTCCTTCTTGGTGTGGGCAGTACAGAGTAGCTCCACTTTGTGTACCAGCTCATAAGCAGTCACCCTCCAGGCACTCATATCTGCCATCCACGGGCCTTATGTCAGTGACAACACTGCTTCCCATCCCTAAAGCCCACCTCTAGACCTGTGCAGCCTAACGCGTAGTCACTAGCCACATGTATGATCGGACCTTTGTCATGTAGGCCTGAGGAGTTGAACTTTTAATTTTAATTGATTGGCATTTCAATTTAAAAACTGAAGCAGCTTTGTCAATGTGGATGTGAATATTAATAGAAAGTGTTTTTTGGTATTTAATTTAGTTACTGGAAAACCTTTAGGTATTTTTGGAACTACTTAGGTATGTGAAATCATCTTTTTAGTTGTAAATTTTATGATATCTAAATTCAGATCAAATATCTCTGATGAATTTAGCATTCAAATTAAGATATGCTGTAAGTGTGAAATACACATTAGATTTCAGAGACTTAGTATGATTAAAAGTGAAATATCAATAATTTTGTATATTGAGTACATACTGAAATAACATTTTGAATACGTTGAGTTAGATAAAATGCATTTTTAAATGAATTTAATCTGTTGCTTTTGGTTTTGTAAATAGGGCTACTATAAGATTTTAAATTACATTAAATATAATATAATTATATTCCTATTAGTGCTTTTCTAGGACAATCAGGCCATTTTCCTTATTCTCCTTTCAACTTAGATTTTTCCAGGGCAGCCTAAATTTTTAATATTTCCCATACCCCCTCCCCCGTCTTCATAAATAACTCACACTTTTTAGATAACCTGTTTGAATGAGTGGCTTAGAAAATGTGATCCAGGCTTCTACCTGCTTCCAGTGTTTTCTAATGTTGTTCACATTTAGAACATCCTTGTTTTCTTTCCAAAGTCTGCATATACTCTGGGTCCAGCTCAGGTGACCCATCCTACCCCATTCCTTGACCACTTGGCGTGGGTTGATGTTTCCTATCTCTCAATTCCCAGAGCACCTAGAGTTAATTTCCACACACTCAGACTTATTGCAACACTCTGTACGATTGTGCCACGCTCTGGCTTCTTACATGCAAATTTCCCTTTCCTTTCTAAAAAGTTTAGTCGCTTGAATCAAGCATCATGCTTTCTCCCTTCTTTGACACGTTTACCAGATCTAAACTACTATTTACTTTTGAGCAACACAAAGGCTCAATAAGTATCAGTTAATTAATAGCTCAGTGCAAGAAAATTCCATATAGTTCAAGTGTATCCCCTTATTGAGTTGCCAGATATTAAATTTGGCAATTTAAATTAAGGAAATATATTTATATTTTGGGAGATGTGCTGTTGCGGAAAAAGAACTTGCCATGGAGTCAGCAAACTAAGGCTTTAGTTCCAGGGCTGCCTCTCTGGTCACCTGACCTTGGACAAATGCACTTCACCTTTCCAGGACTGACTTTCTGCATCCAGGAAACAGACTAGGTAATCTCTGAGGTCTATTGCAAATCACATATTTTATAAGTCTATAATGGAAACCTTTCTTAAATGCCTTACGCACCACTCTGAATTTTAAAAAATAGAACACTCTGAGCAGAAATTAGCATTTTTAAAAATGTCAGAGTCATTATTAGGGATGTCAGTTATTATGCACCGACGTTGTAATACAGCTAAGGGGTTATTGTGATGTGTGCAGCTGCTTACTCTCCGGAGCACTCATTTTTATTTTTTAATTAATATCTACCCTTTAATTTCCTCTTTTAATGTCGTAAGGCTGTCATCTGCCACTTATTGCTGACACTAGTCCTGCCTATATTAATACCCTCCCAGCCCTCCTCTCTCCTAATTTAGGATTTCTAACCTAAGGTGATGTGGGACAGTCCAGTAATTTGCTTGCTTGACTTATGTCTGAAATTGGTCATTTAGTCCCTTAGCAACCATTTATTGGGTGCCTGCACCTGTGCGTGAGGCGCAAGGCGGTGCAGGGGCTGAAGAAGAAATAATTTATAAGCCATCTTAGTAACGTGGGGGGAACTTCATAATTTGAAAAGTATCTGAACTTTAGTGCCGGCCTTCGGCAGGTATTTTTCTTCACTTTAGCTTCCTGTTTCTTTCCTGATGGCCAAGTTTTGCAGACAAGTCACCTATAGATAATAGAGGGTTTAATAACAATGGTTAACAAACGCAGAGAGGAACTCTTACAGGAACATATGAAGGGACAAGTAGAACACAACAGAAAGTCCAAAAATAGACTCCCTGTGTGTATAGGAACTGGGTATATACAGAGGTAGTTTCCCAAAACAGAGGGAAAGGGATGGAAGATTCAGTGTCTCATTTAATTCTTACAACGAGCTCGTGAGCCAGGTAATATTATTCTCCCCATTTTAGAGATTAGTTAAAGAGAGAGTCAGAGATGTGCCCAAAGTCTCACTAGTAGATCTGGGGGAAAATATATTATCTTTGGTCTATTTCTACCCATCCTCAATACTGGATCACTTCACGTGTTAGATGATCTGAACCCTTCCTAGTAGTCAAAGGAGGTGAATAGAAAAGTCGTTCCCGACCAGGAATAATTTTACTCCTTTCCACGGTAAAATGTCTAGAGACGTTTTTGGTTGTCACAGCCAGAGTGGGAGGGATGCTTTTGGCTTCTAGTGAGTGGAGACCAGGGATGTTACTAAATATCTTGTGAAACAGCACGGCCCCCCAAAATAGGCCAGCCCCAAATGTCAGTAATACCAAGGTTGAGAAACCTTGCATTCGATAAAAGAAAGCTTTTAGTCTCTTACTCGTAATGTAGATTGGATTTACATAAATATTGTATTTGAAGTCAATTTTTTTCTTGGTCACACCATCCCAAAACAAGAAACAAGTAGGAGGAAGGTGGAAAAAAGCTTCTGATGCTTGAAAATATCTGGAGACATTTTCGTTTTTCTTTCCTATGGGAATACAAGTAAAACCTAAAGATTTCCTACATATCTGTAGTAGACATTATTGTTTGCTACCAAGATTTCTGATCCTTCTTGGGGGGTGGGGGTGGGGCACATGCCCTCTTGAAGTTAAGCATAGTCATGTGACTGAAATGTGAGTTATGGGTGAAAGGCAGTTCATGATTTTCCACGCTTTCTTCCCAGGCCACGGCAACCATGCGGGCATATGCTGGTTTGGAGAAATTGTCAAATCAAAGCAGTATGGGAATGCGGCAGCGCATGGCGATCAAGCATCCCTGCTGAGTCCCCCAGATCTGTTGAAGATATTGTCTGAGTAAGAAATCATCTTTTGTTATGCTACACCGCTGGGAATTTCAGAATTATCACTGTAGTGTATTTTAACTTAGCCTGACTAATCCAACCAAGTTAATTAGCAAGTATTCTGGAATTCTCGAACCCTCAAATTTCTGGGGTGTTGCTTCTGCCTCGGGAATCAGGAGATATTAATAGTTCACATACGTATTCTTCACACTGCTTTCTCCAATTCTGATAAGCATTGAGATCCTAGGGAGATGCTCATCTCTTAAAGCTGCAGTGACTGCAGTAAGCACCAATGTTCTCACATACGCTCGCCGGGGCTATGTGTGAAGGAATATTTCTTTAGGCTTTGGGAATACACTATATGTCTGAAATGATTTCTGTCGGCATTAAAATATGTCCTGAATTGTGACATCCCAAGCTTGATGACTTTTACCTGCTTATTATATAAGTTCCATTATGTAAGATATAATGTAAATATTACTTTGTTTCCTGAATTTCTAAATTGGAAATCGTGAAGATTCCAGGACAATGGCAATCAGCTTCTCCTCCTCTTCTGCACACTTCACTCTCTTTCTCCCTAATTTGCAGCGAAACCATGTTGTTTCTCTGACCTGTTGGAAACAGTACACCTTTTTCTTTTTATACGTAAAGAATCCAAAGATTAAAGATCAATCTTTTAAAGTTCTTATTAGTACTCTTATAAGATTACTTTATATCTACAAGCCAATGTGATTTTTTTTACCAAACCCCTTCTTTAAGTATATCTATTTTAACTTATATCTAGCATATTTATCATTGCAAAAGTTGACTTACTCAAAAGTATTTATGTACTTTGTAGCAATTCTATAACTTCGTTGTATGAGCTCTAACTGTAACCCAATGGTCAGCTGCCTGGAAGTCCCCAGTTCTTTCTGCCTTATGGGAGTTACATCTCCTTTCCCTCTGATGTCAAATAAACTGCCATGAGACAGAGCCCCTCAGGCGGCAGCAAGTCTACCAAGCTGACCAGGATGTCCGGGCAGTTGTGCGCATCTGATTTCTCGTGGTTAGTCCACGCCATAGCCCGTTTCCCTGTTACCCACGAACCCTGGCAGCTGCCGTCGTCTCTGCACAGCAGCGGTACTCTCTCCATGCCCGCGTCCCCTCTGGCTCGGAGCAGCGCTCCACGCTAGCATGGACTGCTGTTGTAACACATTTTTATGGAAGGTCTAGGGGTAATCGAGGGGGATCACAACTCGGAAAGTCCAGACAAACCATATACAATCGAATCACAGGCACTCCAGTGCTTGAGAATCCCTTGGCCGT
The DNA here is from genome assembly GCF_014176215.1 of Rousettus aegyptiacus. NCBI lineage: Eukaryota > Metazoa > Chordata > Mammalia > Chiroptera > Pteropodidae > Rousettus > Rousettus aegyptiacus. Next base: position 3,664,376 of record NW_023416312.1, on the reverse strand, counting down.
CCTCATCACTGGGAATTGCTCGGTGGTCATTTTTCTTCTTAGGCCACACGTCACCATGATACTGGGCTCCTTTTCATTTTCACACTCTTCTCACATATACCCTACCCTCCCTCCCTTCTCGGGGCCCTCATTTTCTCTTTACCAAACTTTCTTCACCCCACTCCCTTGACACCCATAATTCCCCTGGCTCTAGTATGCACTACAATTTGACTTTCCTAATCTTTAACTAATCCCTGGTCTTGCTTTTTTTATTTTATAAGCTTTAGCCAGACATTCTGCCAAAAGGCATATATTCTGGATACAAATCCTTTAGAAATATAGGCTTTTATGTATTTACTTTTTTGGAAATTTTTTATTTTTCAGTTATAGTTGCCGTACAATATCATATTAGTTTCAGGTATACAACCTAGTGGTTAGACATTTATATAACTTAGAAAGTGATCACCTGCCCCTCTGACACTGAACTTAATTGTTAAACTATTGACTATATTCCTTATGCCACACTTTATACCTCCATGATGCTTTTGTAACTACCCATTTGCACTTCTTAATGCCTTTTTCACTGACCACTCTCAACCCCCCTCCCATCTAGTAACCCTCAAAATATTCTCTGTATCTATGAGTTTATTTCTGTTTTTTTGGGGGGGAGGTGGGGTGGGGAGAGGTTATTTTGTTCTCTAGATTCCACATGTATATGAAATCATACGGCATTTGTCTTCCTCTATCTGACTTACTCCACTCAGCACAGTACTTTCTAGGTCCATCATGAAATGTCTTTTTCTATCTCTTCGCTTTACGTCTGTGTCTTTTGATCTGAAGTGAGTCTTTTGTAGGCAGCCTATGTAAGGGTTGTGTTTTCTTATTTATTCAGCCACCCCGTGTCTTTTGACTGGAGTATTTAATTCATTTACCTTTAAAATCATTGTTGCTAGATATGTTGTTGTTGTCATTTTATTATTCGTATTTTTTAATCTTTTTTTTTTTCTTCTTCTTAAAGAAGTGCCTTCAACATTTCCTGTAATACTGCCTTGAAGGTGATGAACTTTAGCTTTTTCTTATCTGAGAAGCTCTTTATCTGTCCTTTGATTCTAAATGATAACTTTGCTGGGTCATCTTGGTCCTAGGTCCTAGGATTTTATCACTTTGAGTATTTTGTGCCAGCCCCTTCTGTCCTGCAAAGCTTCTTTTGAGAGATCAGCTGCCAGTCTTATGGGAGCTCCCTTGTAGGTCATTAATTGCTTTCTCTTGCTCCTTTTAAGATTCTCTCCTTGAATTTAACCTTTGGTGTTTTAATTATGATGTGTCTTGGTTGTGGGCCTCTTTAGATTCATCCTATTTAGGAGTCTCTGAACTGTCTGGCCTTGTATGTCTATTTCCCACACTCATTAGGGAAGTTTTCCATTGTTATTTCTTCAAATAGGTTTCAATTCCTTGCTCTCTCTCTCCTCCTTCCGGTACCCCTATGATGTGAACGTTGTAGGCTTGACGTCGTCCCAGAGGCCCCTTAAACTATTCTCATTTTTTTAGATTCGTTCTTCCTGTTGCTGTTCTGATTGGGTGTCCTCCGCTACCCTGTCCTCTATGTATCTGTGATTCGATCCTCCATTTCATCCACTCTGCTGACTCCCTCTAGTGTCCTCTTCATCTCAGGTATTGTATTCCTTATTTCTGACTGGCTCCCTATTATGTTTTCCATCTCTATTTTTATGTTTTTTTTTTTAATCTCTTTGTTAAAGTTCTCACTGAGTTCATCTATACTTACCCTAAGTTCCTTGAGCATCCTTATAACCAGTGTTTTGAACTCTGCATCTAGTAGATTGCTTGTCTCCATTTTGATGAGTTCTTTTTCTGGAGCTTTGTTCCGTTCTTTCATGTGGGTCATGTTTCTTTGTCTCCCCATTTTGGCTGCCTCCCTGGGTCTGTTTCTATGTATTAGGTAGGGCTCCCTAGTCTCTCAGTCTTGGTAGAGTGGCTTTATGTTGGCACTGACCTGGGAGGGGTCCAGCTACAGGCCAAGTTAATCCACAGCCTGTGTACCTCTGAGGCCACCTGGTAAGAGTCACCAAGCAATCCACAGATGGCTGCCACCCGTCCTGGGCTTATAGGTGCCTCGAGGAGCCAAATCAGAAACCGAGGCTGGCTGCCACTAGGGCGGGGCTTGGGGCTGCTCAGCAAGAGGTACGGGGCACGCCGAGGCCAGATGCTGCTGCTTTGGGTTTTGTGAGCCTTTGAGAGATTCTAGGAAGGTCCACAGAAGAAGACAGGCCATTTATATGGAATAACCCACTGGAAGCAGCTTGGGTGGGCCCACAAGTTGGGAGAGGCAGAGTCTCAGGGACTCTCCTGGACAGAGCGACCTATGTCATCTAGGTCGATGGTGACTCAGATATGGTGGCTGCCTGTGTCTGCATGCCAGGAGCGGGGGAGCTTAATTAAGGAAAAATCTACTCTGCCAGCCCTCCTTTCTGGAAGGAAGCCATTCTTCTAGCCCTTGTCTTGAAGTTGGACAATTCAGTGTCCCTGGCATTCCTCAAGCTGCTGCCCTGGCGCTGGAGCTCAGAGCGAGTGAGTCCATCAGCGAGTAAGGCTGGATGTGGGACCTTTAAGACGAAGGTCTCCTCCGCCTCCTGCAGCCTCCATCTCACTCAGCCACCATGTCTGCTGGTTTTCAATCAGAAGTTGTGGGGACTTCTCTTCCTGGTGCTGGAAACTGGGGCTGGGGAACCCGGTGTGGGGCCGGGACCCCTTGCTCTTTGGCTCTGCAGCCAAGATAGCCCTTTCGATTCTCGCCCGGCCACTTGGTCGTGGGACCAGACAGTATGGTGTCCCTGCGCCACCTACCGTTTTGATTTCACCTCTTATTTTTGTCCCTAGTTATAGGGCTTCTGTTCAGCAAGACCTCAGGGGACTGTGTACTGATTGCTCGGTAGTTTTGTCATAATTTTGGTGTGGTCGCGAGAGGAGCCATGCACAGCCTCTGCCTTCTATGCCATCTTGACCGGTCCCCTGTAGTAACATATGCTTCTGGATTAATGTTTTCTTTAATCTGATAACATTGTTAGGGATGAGAGTTCCTAATTTCTAGAATGATGAGGAAGCAATATAAGGATCAAGGTATTCGAGAAGCATAGCAAAGAGTGGACAACTTCACGCACAGAAGGAGATGCGTGTGAGAGTATAGAGTTCTTAAGCTGTAGCTGATGGGATCAGAGTGGTCAGGATGGGCCATGTAGTGGGGGCTCACGGGAAGTATCATGTGGGCAGAAAGATGCAAAGGAACAGAATGTTATGTTCAAAACTACATTTTAGAAAGAGCACTCTGGTTTCAGTCAGAGGGCCACAGTCAGAGTAGAGTCAGGGAGATCAGTTATAAGACTTTTACTCCAAAAGGAAAAATAAGCTCCCTGGGCTGAGGCAGAGCAGGGGTAATGGAATGAGATGGATTTGAGAGCTATAGAGTAGGTGAGATTGAGGGGCCTTGACAGCGGGGTGGACTGGTGAGTCCACGAGCGGAAGAAACTGGCTTGAGCAGTAGAGGGGCGATGGTACACTCTCTGAGATAACGGAACAAGGAAGAATGAGCACTTTGGGAGAGGGTAGAGGAAACCATAGATTCAGTTATGCCCACGGTCCGCTTGAGGTATTATTGACGCCATCATGAAGATATCAAAGAGGCAGCTGTTTACCCACAGACTCCGGCGTCCACAGATTTAGCACACTTGGTTTTGAATGCTCTTGAGGGTCATGACCTTGCTAAAACACTAATGTAAATCAAGAGACGAAAAGTTGGTGTTTAAGAATGACTCATGTAGCCTCTGAGTGAGACTCATATGTCTAGTTTTCTGGGGAATTGGGAGAATTCAAAAAGAATGGACTCAGAGACAAAAGGGAAAAGTGGTGCTTTGTAGGGCGAGAAGGAGGAGAAGGTAAATACAAGTTAAGTGTATTGAGTTTGAGCGGACAGAGAGACATGCAAAAGCCATAAAAAGTCAGGACCGAACCTTGGGTAGCATTAGGAGTGGAGCTGTCAGTTAGGGAAACAGAAGTCTTGTCTATTTTGCCAAACTGCAGCCTTTGATTTCTTAGGTCCGTTAGGCGGAGTGGAGCTGAGAAGCAGACCGTAGCATTTTGAGTCTGCTCTACTTTCTGCAAGGTATCCTGTCAAAATTGGCAGAGGCAGGTAGCTCTTTAACAATCTGCAAAGAGATCGAGGTGAGTAATGAGCTTGGAAAAGAGGATGAAATCGTAGCCCACATCATCAGAATTGTATCTTTATCTCCACGTGCTATGGAAGAAAAACACCCATGGTGTTTGAAGCCAGAAATGTGCTAGATTTTTACTTCCGACGCTTCAGTTTTTCTTATTTTAACTTTACCGATGTCTCTGTGATGAACCCCTCGCTCCCCCCAAAAAACTTGGCAGACGTTTCTTCTCTCAAATGCTCTTCTGCCCCCACCTGCTGGCCCGCCCCACATACACACATCCGAAGCGTTATTACTTGGTAACTTAACTCCGAAAGGCATTTCAAAATGTAATGTATTTATTGGTAAAGAGACTCAGGGTGATCATTTTTAAATATCGAATGGTGAAAAGAATTCCTGAGGTCTTTAAGAAAATATATTAAACGCAAGTCTTATTCTGCAATAACATTTGCTGACGTCGAGTTTATTTTATTTTATTTTGTATTAATTTCAGGTATAAAGTACATTAGTTAGACATTTATACAGTTTGTGAAGTTATCCCCTGATTACTCTGTACCCCTCTGCAATCAGAACAGCAAAAAGAAAAAAAAGAATCCAAAAACATGAGATTACAACAGCCGTTACACTACTATTGACTATATTCCATATACTGTACTCTACGTCCCTGTGACTATTTCGAAACTACCAATTTGTACTTCTTCATCCCTTCATCTTTTTCGCCTAGCCCCCCGACCTACCCTCTACCCCGGCCATCACCAGGTTGTCCTCTGTATCGGCGAGCAGATACAGAATTGTTGCCCATGCTGAGCCCATGGGCTCTCCCAACAGTCCCATATCATAGCAAGGCCAGTTTCTGTCTGCCTCGGGCCTGCAGACCCTAGAGATCTGCCCAAGAGATACTGCAGCTTGGCTGGCACCAGTGGTCCACCACCAAGTCTCCCCTGAAATGCGTGGGCCACACACAGGCTATGTGAGGTGAAGGCCGCTGCCTGCCCATGAATGCGCAGTCCCGGAAAGAGGCAGGACGGGGCTGGTTGCTTGGCAACAGGCCCATGGTGGGCAATTTGTGGGTGAGGTGGGGGTCCGGGTCCCAGGGAGACATGGGGTGGGGCGGGCTGATCTCACCAGCCAATATAGGATTGGAATTGGCCTTGCGGGGGAGGGAGGGCTCACCACAGGCAAGGGAGCGCCCACCTGCTGACTGCCAGAATACTTCAAAGAAAAGAAGACTGGCATCATAGCAGGCTAGGTAAAAGTGGGGTTCGGCTCCTTCATGGCCACATTGTAATAGCTAAAAGGTGGAACAACACAACTGTCCATCGATGGATGAATAGATCCACAAAATGTGGTGTATATATGCAATAGAATTCAACCTTAAAAATGAATGAAATTCTGATACATGCTCCGACATGGATGAACTTTGAAAACATTATGCTAAGTGAGGTGGGACAGACACAAAAGGACAAATGTTATGTAACTCCACTTATATGAAGTACCTAGCGTAGGCAAATGCATAGAAACAGAAAGCAGAAGGGTGCTGCCGGGGCTGGAGAGAGGGTAATGGGAGTTACTGTTTAGTGGGTATGGAGTTTCAGTTTGGGAAGATCAAAAAGCTCTGGAGATGGATGCTAGTGATAGCTGCGCGACAGTGTGAACGCATTAATGTTACCGAACGGTACACTTTAGTTAAAACTTTAAATTTTCTGTTATGTATAGTTTGCCATAATGTGTAAAACAAAGTATATAAATCCGGAGCTCAGAGTGTTAAGCTAGAGATGTAAATAAAGGAGTCATTGCCATATTTTGGCAGACATCTTGTCTTTTCTCAGAATTCCTGATGGGACTTCTAATTGCTACAGTAATAGCATTTTCAGTAACCGGACATTGTCTGCCCTGTCTCATTGTCTCTTTCTTTTACTACGACTTTCTGGAATCCTCCCTCAAATGGATTACCAACACTCTGCTGAGACGATCTCCTTGTCTCAGACTTTGCTTCTCAGACAATCTAAACAGCAACTTTTGCTATCTTCAGTCGGAAAACTGAGTAATCCTCCATCAGGTTACATTTCAATTTAAGTTGTACATAATAGCAGTACCCGTGGGTATGATATTAACTCTGAAGAAGTCTATTTTTCTAGTCTCTGTAGACATGGTCCATGTTGCTAGAGCGATTGGTATAGACATGGAAAAAGTGAAAATACCTTTGGAACCATATTCCCATTTTGGCACGTGAGAAAACTGAAGCTCAGAGAGTGTAATTGATAATACAAGAAGATAAAAGCAAAGACAGGGTAGAACCTAGATTTTCTGATAGCTAAATTAACATTTTTTTCCCGTTATACATTTAATTCCTCTTGCCAGGAATGCTTCATATGTTAATAAATACAGTTCCTTTCAGGGAGTGTGTTACAAGCTTTTAAGGTAATGGAATATAAACCTAAAGACAGGGAAGATCCAATTTATATTTGTGACAAATGAGGTTAATGCCTTTTCTAGAATGGGTGCTAAATAGATATAATGTTAGCTCCATAATAGCACAGGTTTTTGTCAGGTATGTTCACTAATGTATATCAAGAAACTAGAATAGTGTCTGGCACGTAGCATGATTTCAGCAAACATTTGTTGAGTGAACAAATGAATGTATACACGCCTAAAAGGCAAGCAATAATTGTTTCTGTCTCTTTTTCCTTTTATTGGAGGGCTACTTAATTCCATTAATAATAGTACGATTTTACATGTCAAAGAATGTTCTAGATTGTTTACATATATCCATGATCTAATCTAATCATGACAATATCTCTATAAGGTAAGGAAACCGAGGCTTAGAGGAATTTCATAACTATTCCAATACCACAGAGCTAATGATTGATCCAATCATGTCTTGACCATGTTTCCTCTGATTAGCATAACTTAGATGACTTTTGGTGTTAATGCTGTATATACAGAATGAGGGCACAAGGAGCTCTAGTGTCTACCCATAAATGAAGCAGTCATGTTGCAGACATCATAAACCAAAAGGTAAATCACTCACTCCAAGCTCTTTCTGAACATTGACTCTGATAGTGTGACGACTCATCATAAACCAGAACGAACTTTTTTATTTCCCCCTGTTGGGTTGTCGCAAGTCTGCTGGGACTGAATTTTGCTAAACTGAAATGACTTTCTTTGTCATAATTCCTTATGCTACTAAGTGCCATTATTAATTGTTGATTTTCTTTGTCCGGTTTATTCTTTCTGAGAAAATAATGTTATACCGAACAATGACAATCAAATAAAATCTCCTCCTTGTGAAATGTCAGCTCCTTTTGACAGTCTGAGACAAGTAGATCCCAGAGGTTAAGTCAAGGGCTGTGCAGTCAACTGTGCTTTTGACAATTTTCTTACCCACTTTAAATTCCATGTTCTACATCTGTGAGGTGGAATCAAAAAGTACTTAGCTCATAGTACTGTGGCATTCAACGAAATGCTGACGTCAAAATGCTTTGCACAGGACCCAACTCTAAATGTATGCTTTTGTAAATGGCATAATAGTGTTATTTGTTTGAAGAAAGGTTGCCTTTGCTGTGGTAGGGGTGGTTTCTCTCGGCCTGCAGACATAACATGGAAGGTTAAACTTGCTGAGATGATTTGTGTTCCTTATGTGATTTAGGGCCCAAACATCCCTTATAGCTGTGCTGTCCAACAAGGTAGCCACTAGCCATGCCCGGCTCTTGAGCACTCCAAATGCAGCTAGTGTAGCTGAGGAACTGGTTTTAATTTTACTTAATTTTCATGTGTTTGAAACTTAATAGCTACCTGTGGCTAGTGACAAGCAGACTGGACAGCACTGTGCTTTGTCATGCTGGGGATGGGATTTTGCAAACCTTTGCCAGCTGATGCTCTGTTAGGCTCTGCAAGTAGGGAGCACTAGACAGAGATGGGGATGGGAGGAGGGGGACTTGTTCCTCCCTGTCCACTTCTGTTCCTGTCGTTGAGTATCATCGCAGCAATGGTTCTTCACTCTTTCAGAGGCAGTCGGTTGCAGTACTTGCTATACTCCCTGAACTAGCCCCACGATACCCCTCAGAGATATCAAGACTGGATGAGTAGCCCCTGATCTCCCACCACGCCCCCTGGTCTGGGTCCCAATTCTGCGGGGTCTTCCAAACCTTTAACTTCTCATAACCTTGACCTCTTACATAGGAGTGGGTACCGCTTCAGTTTCCTCTTCTTGTCTTTCATCAGTTCACTAGTTCTCCAGGTTAAATCTCTTCTGTTAAAATACCTGGCACGGTGTCCGTTTTCCTGCTTGGACCTGGATACAGGCTTGCTGCGATCTCAGGCCATGTGGGCAGGTTCCCCCTGCTTCAACCAAGTGCAGCTCCAGCCCCACGACCTCACTTACCTAGGACTTCGCCTCTGACACAGTCTAGCCAGATTTTTCCTTTCTTTCTGCTAATTCTTAATCTTCCCTTTAAACTAGAAAGGTTTAAGTTGTATTTTAACCATGTCTTCCTCAACTTCTGTTTCTATTGCTTTTCCCACTGGATTTCAGTTTTTTAAAATGTCATATTAATTTTCCATTTTTCTTTAAATTGGGTATTTGATTGTTACTACATTTGTTTTGTCTTTTAGTTTTGTCTTCTTGGTCTTCTCATTTAAAATCTCATCTGTTTCATTTATTTTTTTCTTTCTGTTATTTATATTGGGTGGGTTTATAAAAATTTTTAAATGAACACTTTAGCTTTTTAAATGTTTAATTTCTAGATTTAAGTCTCTGCTTTTTCTTTGTTCTGTTTCATATGTACTTTAAAGTTATTTTTAAATCGTAGTAAAACACACTTAACATAAAATTTACCATCTTAACCATTTTAAATGCACAGTTTAATGGTATTAAATACATTTGCATTGTGCAAACATCACAACCATCCTTCCCTGTAACTCTTTTCGTCTTATAAAACGGAAACTCTGTCCCCATTAAACAATAACTCTCCATCCCCACCTCCCCCAAGCCCTTCAAGCCCTTGGCAACCATCATCCTACTTTCTGTCTTTATGATTTTGACTATTCTAAGTACCTCATGTAAGTGAAATCATACAGTACTTGTCCTTTTGTGACTGGCTTCTTTCACTTAGCATAATGTCTTCAGGATTCATCCATGTTGTCACATGTTGCGGAATTTCTGTCTTTTTTAAGGTCGAATAATATTCCATTGTGTGCGTATGTGTGTGTGTGTATACATACACACATACATGTACATACATACCACATTTTGCTTATCCGTTTATTTGTCAATGGACATGTGGGTTGATTCCGCATTTTCGCTGTTGCGAATAACACTGCTTATCAATATGGGCATGCATCATGTGTTTTAAATGAGTTTTCATAAGGACAGCAAGAACTGAATGAGTCCCGAAGGGTACTGATGAGAGAATACTTCAAACACTGAGGACATTGGAGGTTTTCCTCCTCCTTGCTTCTTCTAATCTACTTCTCTGACTTCCCAAAAGGGACCCCTCAGCCTAGGTGAGGCATGTTCTCCCAAGAAATTCATCACGTAGTGACCAAAGCCATAGTAAGTTACCTCACCTCAGAGTCCTAATCTCCATTTTGCTTTGGCCCATTTTTCTCACCGGAACACTTCTGCATGCTGACATTTCATATCATTCAACTCATTGCACTCTAAATCCATGGTCTATGAAATATATTATCATTGAATTCTAGGTAAATCCTTCTGGTGTCACAAACCTGGAGATCTTGGCAGCAGGGAGGTAGCAGCCAAGGCGAGGATGATCGCATGGTGTTCTCAGGTGGTAATGAACTTCTCAGTACCGATGGAGGCCCAATGAGAGATTATGTTGCCACTTCTTGGACAGTTTTACCCCTATATGCTACCTGCCGACTAATTATGAGGCTCTTTCTGTTCACCTTTTATCAGGGACATGGAAATGCTCGTTTGAGGTACACTTTTCCTCAACTCCTTGCTCTTGCCACCAAGGCCTAAGAGAGACTGGGTGAAATAGGCATTATCACAAATAGGAGTTTGAAAATTGTTTATTTCCTTTTGGGGAGGTTCTTTGATTTGTCAGGTTCCATTCTTGGCAACTGATGATAAGGAGGAGGACCAGACTCCATTACTTTAAGATAATAGGTCCAAGATGCCACAGTCCCCACTTGGGGGTCAGGACAAGTCCTCTCAGCCTATCAAAGCTGCTGGACAAGGCTTTTAACAATGCTTTTCCATTGTTCTCATAGTAGGTGCTTCTGCGCATCCTTTTGGACTGAAGTGCCCTCTCCCACCTGCTGGGTGCTGGTGGCTGACAGCTCTCAGTGGAGTTCCTCTTTGGGAATTGCCTTTGGTCGAAGAGAGCCACCTGGCAAGAGGCACACCCCTTCCCCAGGGACAGCCACAGCCATTGACTAGCTGATGCTGGAGTAGAAAGGCCCCGCCTCCTTGCCTCAAGGCAGGACAATTTAAAAGGCCATCTCAGCTTCAGAGGTCTCTGCTTGGGCTCAGCTGAGGCCATCGTTGTGAATACATTGCACTTCATTTCTGTACCCAAACCTGCTTTCCTCACATCTTTATAGGTGTCCCAAGAGCATTGTTACACCTAAGAGATTTGGTGCCGGGGTGATCTGAGGAAGCTCCCTTTAAAATGGGATTTAGAGGGCGGATCACCCACCCTTTAGCTGGCAGTCCAGACCCAATAACTGCGGGGAGGTGAAGCACAAACACTCTCTGTCGTTCCAAAGCCCTGGGATTATTAAAACCTTAAAAAGTGGCAGCTAACTAGGGTGATAAACCGGGGTTCTTTCACAACATAACTGCCGGGGAAGTGCCGGCTCTCTGAGGGAGAAGGAGTAGGATCTAGCCAACATATCCTATCAGGGTCCCTCAGAGAACCATGGTGCAAGATCTTGAGAGTGCCTGATTAAGGGGCAGGAGGCAAAAGGTTCGAAGAGAGTGTGCCGATTTGGGAGCACTTTCCTGTGATGTAGAATTTGACACCCTGGCGAAGTTACAAGGAGACCGTGCGGGCACACAATTATGATGGCTCTTGGAAACTTGGAGAAAACAGTGGCTTGTACCAAGTCAAGTAAAAACTGACAGCATTGTCAAAGCCGATGGTGTAAGAAGGAGCCAAAAGGCTCAAAGAAATGGACACTCTAGCCTGGATGTACTGTGTAAGACTGGAAAACCTGACAGTTGGTTATACTCCTGTTTCCCGGAACATGTCACTATGTTACCGTCCATGGCAAAAGGGACTTTGCAGTGTGATTAAATTAAGGATTTTGATATAGGTTACATGGGCGGGTCCAATTTAATCGGAATGGTCTTAATAAGGGACAGAGGGAGGCAAGAAAGTTGAAGAAGGAGATGTGATGACAGGAGCAGAGGTTCAAACAATATCATCGCTGGCTTTGAAGATGGCCAATGGGCTCCTGAGCTGAGAAATGCAGCAGCTTCTGGAAGCTGGAAAAGGCGAGGAAATTAATTCTCCCCTGGAGCTTCCAGAAAGGAATCCAACCTCGCTGCCCCTGGATCTTAGCCCACTGAGACCCATTTCAGACTTCTGACCTCCAGGATTGGAAAAGAATACATTTGTGTTTTTTTTTTTTTAAAGCTACTGAGTTTGCGGTAATTTATTACAGCAACAGTAGGAAGCTAATACTAATACAAGCACGTGCTGCTAACATATCGCACCTGCAGCCATTGGCATTTGGGCATTTGTAGCTGTTGTATTCATGGTAATCAGGGTGACAATCTGGTCGGGTTGTCTTCTCTGGGAGTTGTGCCCCAGCATTTCCATACCGACATATGTATTGTTTTATTGTCATATTCTTTTTTGTTCTTCTGTTCATCTTTCGTTTGAGTTTAAAATCTTCAAGATCTGTTCCTACAAATATCCCCCTGATTTTTGCTTCTTATAGTTTAATACATTTGTAAAGGTCTTCCATTATATAAATCTTCTCTTTCTGAGTTTGATTCCACACTCAGCCCCCCTCCCAGGAGATGCCGGAATCTGATTATGGTTTTGGATTGAGTGACACCGACTGGCGGGGTACAAAATATTAACTTCGTTCTGCAAGGGCGCACACTCAGGCCGGGAGGTAACAGTTTCTCTAAGCAAGGATAGGAGAGCCGTCTGCAGACACAGGAGGCCCAGTGGGAGGCACTTCACAGGGACTGGGGATTTAGGGTATTCCTCAAAGCGTTTCAGATATTGCCACTCCAATTGCTGGAATCACACTCTTTCCAGGTCACTGCCTTTACTACATCAAAGACCTGGCAGGGCTAGGAATCCAACTGATGCTGTAATTCAGCAAGTAAACCTGAATTTGATCAGACTCAAAGTGCGAGTTAGATTTTTGGATATTTTATTCCTACTGCTATAAGAGAGAAAAATTTTAAAGCGTGTCATAAAAAAATCTTTGATTTTAATCAATGCCTCGAGGTGAAAGCTTAGGCACATGTGATTTTTGTTCTCTACACTTTAAGTTCTGCACTACCATCAGGAGCAGTCATCAACTTAATTAGCTGTTTTAGCCCTGCCTAGTTTGGACTGCTGGGCTCCTATGCATTTTCCATCCTTGCGATACCAAGTACAGTCTGCAGACCAGCAGCATGGACACCCCTAGGAGCTTGTTAGAAATGTAGCATCTCGGGCTGAATCAGGCTTGCATTTTAACAGGACTCCCCAGGACACTCATATGCACCTTAAAGTCTGAGAAGTACTTTACCCACTGCCTTGGCCAAGTAAAAATGGCTGGATCCAGAATTTTGCTTGTCACCATCTCTTGGCTCTGCATTCCCTGTGGTTTTCAATTTGTGGCTTCAAGTGCTGGCCCTAGCCTCAACATGTTCTATATCCTCTCAGATTTAGGCCACCTTTTCTCCAAGGAGCCCTAGAAAAGCAGATTGTCTCTCAATAGTTCCAACTAGGTCACACGTTATTCCTGAACCAATCACGTGGGCCAGAGCAATGAGATAGATGCACTGACCGTGGTCAGAGGCTCCAAGGCTATAACAAAGGTGTGGTCCAGTCGGAAATGCCCAGCAAACATTGTCCAAGAGTGGCTGATGGTATGTCCCAAGAGTACATCTGGGGACTTGACAAGTATCGTTTTCTCAGAAAGGTGAATAAAGGCTAACAAAACAGCAGTAGTTTACTATGCATTTCCCATTGAGTTTAATTTTTTTTTCCCATCTTCCGATCTCATTCCCTTTAGCTTGTTCTCTATATCTATGGGTCTGTTTCTGTTTTGTTTGTTCATTTATTTTGTTTTCCTTTATATTGCACATATGTGAGATCATATAGTATTTGTATTTTCTCTGTCCGATTTATTTCATTTAGCATAATACCCTCTAGGTCCATTTATATGACAAATGGTAAGATTCCATTTTTTTTATATACATAATTTTCCATTGTGTTTATATTGATGAACATCTAGGTTGCTTCTACATCTTGGCTATTACTAGTAATGCTGTAGTGAACATAGAGGTGCATATATCTTTTTAAATTAGTGTGGAATCTCATTGTGGTTTTAACTTGCCTTTACCTGATGATTAGTGATGTTGAGCATCTTTTCATATGACTGTTGGCCATCTGTATGTCCTCTTTGGAGAAATGCCTATTCGGGTCCTCTGGCCATTTTTTAATTGTATTGTTTGATTTTGGGCATTATATGAGTTCTTTGCATATTTTGGCTATTATGCCTTTATTGAATGTATCATTTTTGAGTTTTCTTGATGGCTCCCACTGAGAGTGGTTTCTCAGGTAGGCTCTGCCCCGTCGCTGACTGTCCCCACTGCCCAGCTCAATTTTGACAGTGACATCTCCCCTCATCTTCTTCTGCGTGAAGGCTGGCTGGCACTCTCTCTTATTGTCCTTCTGCCCAGAATGCATTGTTTGGACTTACCTTTTATTGCATAAATAGTTCCCTCTTTACTGCTGGTGACCTCATCTACAAACCCACAGAACCACGTACACACAGGAACTTCTCAGGAACATTCTACATTGGTCTACTTAGACCTACAGTTATAGTTTTTTATTTCAGGGGTTTGCTTTCCAATTTATGACAGACATTCCTTTCCTGATATATAACCAATTAAAGTCCCCAAGATGATGGCTTTTTCTGGGTTTTAACTTTGTAGCCTATGAGTAGGCTAGCTTTTAAAATATTAATCCCCTCATATATGTGATTTTTGTCTCCCATAGAAACAATATCACACAAATAAAGGTTATTGCCATGTTAGTGAACACTTTTTATTACCTGTGCCACATTCCCTCAGCCTACCTGTGATGGCGTATGCCAGTCTGGCGGGAAGCTCCTCGGCTGGCCAGCAGCATACCGTCAAGAGTTCTTGTACCACTTCTTCACTTTTCTGTCTCAGCTTTTGCCAAAGCGGAGAGAGCTTTTATTGTCCCACAGGTAGGGCAACTTGAAGTGAAGAGACAGTAGTCTGTAAATAATGGCCCTAACCTTTCATCCTTCAGAGGTTCATTTCTGAGGCATGTTCTACCAGTTTCTCAGAGGGTCCTCAGTTTGGTAGAGCCTAGCTACACTTAGTAACCGACACAATAACACCCTTTGCTGGCCTTTTTTTCCAGTGAAAATCTCAATCTCTCTCTCTCTCTCTGTCCGTCCCTCCCTCCCTCCCTCCCTCCCTCCCTCCCTCCCTCTCTCTCTCTCTCTCTCTCTCTGTCCCCCCTGCAATACTTCTTCATTCCTACTTCCTAGTGTCACCTCCCAAATAAACTATCTGCAACCTCAAGCCCTGGGATACCAGGTTCTTGGACCAAATTCACCCTACCACCTGTTTTATATAGCTTGCTCATGAGCCAAGAATGATTCTAACATTTTTAAATGGTTGGAAAAAATCAAAAGATTTTGTGACACATGAGAATTATATGAAAATCAAATTCCAGTGTCAACAAAGTTTTACTGGAACACAACTGTACCCATTAGTTTATATATTATCTATGGCGGCTTTTGTAGTACAATGCAGGGTTGAGTAATGTCACAGAAATCATCTGGCCCACAAAGCCTAAAATAATTATTCTTCATAATAAAAGTGTTCTTACCCATGATCTAGGCAATAGATGTTACATTAAAATTGACTTGTAACATGATCTATCAATATTGAACTCTAACCTGTGTTACATCAAAATCATTTCTTTAAGGCTATTTTAGACACTTAAAGATTAGCAGAATTTCTTCCTGATTATTATTACTAACTTACTTTTTAGACCTCAAACTAAGATTTAATGCCGTCAACTCCCTTCTGGTTATATGTATAGGACGTAAAGTTTAAAACCCCAGAAAATTATTTCAATATTTAACTTTAATGTTTACTTCTTAAATAATATATTTAGTGCTTGGCATGCAGTAGGCAGATAGGGAATATTTAATAATAAAAAAATACAAAATGACTTTACTTTTTTGATACCAAGTAGTTCTCCTGCTTCATGTTAGAAAATTAGCTTGTTACAGAGACAAGTGTTTCATTTTATAAAACAAATGGTCCTGGGCCACAGGGAAACAAGCCTCCTTTTTATAGTTGGCCATAATCACAGTTCAAAGTCATACGATCCATTCATGTATTTTTGGAGAATGAAGCCCCTTTGCACATCGAAAGTAATCAACACCTAAGTGTTTTTCATTTTCCTTTATTACATTTTGCTTTACTTGCAAGTTCCTTATTACTTAATAATACACTTGGAAAGTGTCCAATATATTACATTTAGTGTCAACTAAGGTTTAATGTATCTGATTCTATTCATGTAGAATGCTCTCCTTTACTAAAATAATCCTTAATAGTTTTCCAGTGCTCACAGGCTACATCCAAATTCCTTAGTTAGACTCGTTCTGTGTGCAGCCTGTTTCTCTGACTTCATCTCCCACTGTCCTCCAGTTAAATGTCCTCTTACTGAGAAGCATCCCCAACCTCTCTGGCCTCCCAAATTGTCTCTTCCTACGCATTAGGTTCCTTAGAAGCAGATCTGGAGACAAGGATTCGTGTGCAACTCATTTCTTCAGGAAATGCTCTCAGGAGAAAATGGTGCGGGAGTGGGAGAAGAAGGTTGGGAAAGAGTGCGATTGTGGGTGAAATCCTGTAAAGGAGATTTCACCCTGATTCTGCAGCGGAACTCTGGATTAAGTTCCTTTTCCGCCTTTTTTTTTTTTTTTGCCTTGAGGAATGGGACCTTAGCTTTTATGTTCTCAGGGCTGCTCAGGGGCTCATAGACTCCTAGCCACTGTGGGCTTTCCGTGCATGCGGGCAACGTGGCTCTAGGCATCTTAAAGGCATCTCTGAACAAAGTCACGGGTACAAGCTGTTACAAGCACAAGCACACTGAAACTAGGGAAGGGTGCATAAAAGTGATGAGAGGCATCTCAGTTTCTGCCACATCATTTCCTTTGGTACATGCTTGCCGTGTGGCATGTACCACCTACTTTCAAATATCATTGGAAGGAGAGAGCTCTGGGAGTGAATCTTGGCTCGCCACCCAACCAAGGGACTATGGTCATCTACCTAAACTTTTCTTAGTCTCTTAGATTGCGCTTCTTTAAATGAGCATAGTTCTCTGTCCCTCAGAGGATTACTCTGCAGATTAAAGAAGATACCTGGGAAACTAGCACATGGTTGGTCTTCTACACGTGTCATATCTGGAACTGTCCCCCTTTTCCAGTTTCTGACAACCCCTTGGTCTCCTGGTCATAATCTAGAGTTATTCTATGTTATGTGGAACAATGGAATGAGTTATGAACTTCTCTATTTAGTATAGTTAAACACCATTACAAAGACTCATCATGCTCTAGTCGGGTTAAGCAAGACTTCTCAACCTCTCTTGGAATTTTGGACTAGATAATTCTTTGTAATGGGAGGATATTCTGTGTACTGTAGGTCATTTAGCAGCATCATTGATCTCTACTCACTACTTTGTGGTAGCACTCTCCCAAGCTGCGAAAAGCAAAAATGTCTCCAGACATTGCCAAATGTCCCCTTAGAGAGCCACTGGATTAAAGACATTCCCAGGAGCTGTGTAGTGTTGATTTCAATTTGGAAACCATGTAGGTTGATTGACAGTAGCACCTTTTAAATACCAGCAATATTTTCCTCCTTTCCCACTTTAAATAACAGAATTGTTCATGCATGGTTTTCTGTTTGTTTGTTTTTATCATTGTTTTGACATTGGGGAAGGTGAGAGGCAGGAACCTCACATATTCCCAATGCAAGAGTTTGAGGAGCCAGGCTTGTAGCAGCATGTAGGTCTCAGAGACCCAGAGAACCCCATCTCGAGTCTCTGAAGGGGCCAGGATTTGACTGCAGACTGCCTTGCTCAATCCAGTGTTTGGGGAGCAGCCATTGAACACATGAACCATTGCACCTGGAAGAGTGAGTGGGGCTGGGGTCTGGAGCTATCTCAGCCCATCTTTATGACTCCCTTCTCAGCTTGGGTATTCTGTTGACTGGAGCATGCCGTTCAATACTATTAGCAAATGATTAACAGTTTAATCTTCTTATTTTACAAACAAGGAACTTAGGGCCAGAGAGGTACAGGAATAAGTTCAAAGTTTCTTTGCTCATTTTCAACAGAGCCAAGATTTAAACTGGTCCAGCGCTTTTGCCAGCAGCCCTCCCAACCTTCCTGACCAGATGTCCAGCAGGTGTTTTGGACAACTTGAAGCAGGTAGGCATCTTCCCTAAGATCAGTCTGAACTACTTGTTTTATCATTTGGTGAACCAAAAAGATGTTCCATCCAAGCTGATGGTGTATAGTTTCTAAGAGGAAACCTCTTTTTTCCTCATTTCCACCTTTCCTGCAATTGCAGAGCCCTTGATACCTCTCTGCCCCACCAGAGAGCTATCAGGGGATATAAAATGTGCCCACAAACAAATCACGAATTATATTCCCATTCTCTCGATGATCCCCGGCAGGCCCCCTGGTCTGAATCTGCATTCTCCTAGCTGAGTTTGTGGCCAACGATGACCTGTCCTCTGTGTACTGTTGCTCTTGCTTGGAGATCTGGTGTGAAGTGGACGGAGAATCTTTTCTCTGTCATCCTCTGTATAGCAGCTTCTTGTGTCCTGGAGCTTTACATAGTTTTTAATGAATGTCGTCAGGAACTGTCCACAAGCCACAGACAATTGTCCAATAGTAGATGCCGGATAGAGAAAGAACAGAAAATAACTGAATAACTGGTTCTATGTGGTATTCACACTGGGCCAACCTGCTTGTGCAGAACTTTTCATTTTGTTTTAGTAAGTTCTGTCCCAAGGGGCCTCTGAATTCCTCAAACGACAGCAACAAAAAGAAATTCCTGACAGGTTCAATCCACTGGGCCACCAGATATGCCCAGACAGTCTCAATTCCCTTTGGTGACCCAGTGACAGCTGAAGCTGAGACTTCACTATGCTGTAAAAAGTAATTCCTGCAGTTCAGGATTCGTCTACAAACTGGACTCTTTTCTAGCCACTGAGCTGGTCCGGAATAGGCAGCTCTCTTCCATTGCGCCTTCTTATCAGCACCAGGATTCTCAAGTATCCTCATCTTCAGACTCAGCCTAGTTCCAAGGTTCCCCTGTTCCACACTGACCGGCCAAACACTGATCATAGTGAAAGATAAAGAGGGCAAGAGGAAGGATTAGCAGTAAGAAAATCTGCAAGTGTAGAAAAGAGAGTTACATATTAATTAGTGTCGAATAATAGTTTTGCAATTTATAAAGGATTTTATATATACTTAATACACATAGCAACCCTGGGAGTTGGGCATCGTTTTCCTTATAAGGTTTCGACTTCTTTGAAAATATAGTACCAGGGAAACGCTCTATGTGCTCAGAGGAACTGGTAGTCACTCCCGTTAATGAAAACCAAATAGATGTAACCTCGTTGCTTCCTCCGTGCCCTGGCTTCTAGGAACTTCGGGTTCTCACGTAATGAATATTTATAGCTATTATGTCAACCTTTATAGTTAGAGTACTTTTTCCTTTTTTTTTTTTTTTTCATTTTGTTCTGATTTTCTATTTCTGTTTCATCAGCCTCAGGTAATTTCTGCATATTCTATTTTCATAATCTTTCAAATGTTTTAAAAAGAGGATTCACATCAGAAAGCAAATGAATAAAAAAAGAGGAGAGGGAGCTGGGAAGTAAAGAGAAGGATCTCCCATGTTAAAAGAAAAATGCAAAGTCATAATTACGATACCAAAATAAAAAGATTGGATTAGAGGAATGGCAGTAACACGGCAGAAATAGTGAAGGTCCGCCAAAGGAAATGTTCTAGCTTACAGAAGAGACATGGCCACGGCTATAGGAATCTGATCCTTAAGTACCGGTGAAAGGGTAGCAAAGAAAATGTGCATTGGAACATTTGTGCGTTTCCTCTGAGTTACGTACTTCTCATGAATCATAGGAAATTATTGGGCAAAAATTATGGGAAATCATTGAAATCTCATTGAATTTATAAAACATTTTTTTTATATGGCAGCTTTACATTCTTTCATACTGATATACTTTAATATAACCATTATGCTCTTTTTGGACATTTAGGTCGTAGGCGTTTATTGTTTCGTCAGATCTTTATTTGCCCTCCTTCTTTTGGGCTATTGCCCCTTTCCCAGTCTAATCATCCAGTTTGGGTAACAGCTGTTAAACTCCCTCATCATGTGCTGACAGTGGATTCAATAGGTGGATCTGTGGCTCAGCCCGGGCCAGTCAGATGCTTTCCCTGGGATGTCTTGGAATTGGGAATCTCACTGAGTGTAGAGATGTGAGCTTGTGAGCCTAGAGTTGTAAGCAAGGAGGGTTTCACTGCATGGACAACACAGCAAGAATGAAGAAAGCTGACACTTATAGAATGTTCTGGTAACACGGCCCTCCTACTTCAGGTATCTCGAACTAGAATCACACTCTTGCTCGTTATGAGAGCCAAGAAATCTTATTTTGCTAAACATGGTTTACCCTCCTCCCCCAACTATATTGAGATTTGACAAATAAATTGTGTATATGTAGGACATACAATGTGATGATTTAATATACATATCTATTGTGAGATGATTCATAATCAATTAGCACATCCATCACTTCATATAGTTACCATTTTTTTGTGTGTGGTGAGAACACTTAAGATTTCTCTCAGGAAATTTCAAGTATACACTACAGTATTGTTAACTGTTGTCGCCATGCGGTACATTAGATCCCTAGAACTCATTCATCGTATAACCGAAAGATTCTACTCTTTGACCAACATCTCCCCATTTCCCCCACCCCCACCCAGTTCTACTCTCTGTTTCTATGAGTTTGACATTTTTAAATTCTGCATATAAGTGAGAATACAGTATTTCTCTTTCCGTTTCAGGCTTATTTAATTTAGAATAATGTCCTCCAGGTTCATCCATGCTGTCGCAAATTTGTGTGGCAGGATTTTCTTTTTATGGCTAGGTAATATTCCGTTGTGTATATATAACATATTTTCTTTATTTAACCCACAAGCTTAGGTAGTCTTCCATCTTTTGGCTATCGTGAAAAATGCTGCAGTGAACAGGGCAGTGCAGATATCTCTTTGAGATCCTGTTTCATTTCCTTTGGATAAATAAATACCCAGAAGAGAAATTGCTGGGTCATAAGGTAGTTCTAGCTTTAATTTTTTGAGGCACCTCCATACTGTTTTCCATATTGGCTGTGCTAAGTTGCATTCCCACCAACAGTGCAGGAGGGTTCCCTTTTCTCCACATCCTCGCCAGCCCTTAGTAGTTCATCTTTTTGGTACTAACCATTCTAACAGGTGAAAGGTGGTTTTAATTGAAGCAGTACTGAACAATATATAGGATTTTCTGTCTCTTTTGCTCCTTCCTTCACCCTTGTTTAGATGCAAGAATCCTATTGAGCAGTGAGTATCTTGGCCCTTCTCCCAACGTTCTTTGTGCCGTTCCCCCTGCATGTCAGCCAGGCTGCTTTACGACTGCACCTTTGCCTTTCGTGCCTTTGAAACCTCTCCCAAGACTCACAGATCCTCCTATTTTCCGATTCAAATAGCACTCATGACACTTCGCCATTCATAAGAAGTATGTTCTTATGAGAGCCCTCATAGACACCTTTGCTAACTTGAAATGTTTGTTTAGAATTTCTTCTGAGCCAAAGTTTTGTACAAGGCATGTGTGCATCCTAGAGCTAACTCTTCAATCATCTCTGAAGCTTTAGCTTTCACGTGATTACTGTTTTTCACAAGCACCTTTTAAAAACATCTCTCCATGAACTCCTGTGTGCTGTATTAGGTTAAAGAAAAATGAAGGTGAAGCAATGAGAACACACATGAGCAGCTGGCTTCGCACGTTAGCCCCATTGTGCATCCTTCACCTGGCCAGTGGTCTTATGACACCTGCTCGGTAAATGTTTGCTGCAAGAAAGTTAACCCGTTATTAGAATTACACAAAGCTTTGATTATTCACTCAGCAGGGTTGTTTCATTTTTTTTCCCGTTTTTTCCTATTTATGTTTAGCATTAACTTAAACTTTTTCCTGTTTTTTGAGGAAGAAGACACATTTCATTTATCCCCCGTATCACTTCCAAGTGCTTACTAATTTATTTAATGGCTGAATACACGTCTTATACACATTAGTTTTTTTTGTAAAGCATCTGGCATAGTGAAGCACTCAATAAACAAAATAAGCAAAACATACATGAATATATAAATGAACATACATACAATAAATGAAACAGTGTAGAATGGATCAATAAACTAAACGTTTTCAAAGTAACAGAATTTTTTGGACGGAGGTAGGATTTCTTGGTGGAAGAGTATAAGGAGGGGGCCGCGATTAGGGATGGATTTGACCCTGCAGCCATCTGGGATGAGCTGCTTTTCAGCTCCCATGTCTTGAAACGCATCCACATTAAACTCACTAGAGCCCCACTTCTGGGAAATGTGGGTCTTTTGATGGCCAGGGAACTTGAACTTGGCCCTGTGTAGAGTTTCAATTATAGGCTCCTTGTTCTTCAGCTCGGTAGGGATGGATATGGGTACTTGGCCAAGGTGGACCCTGGCCACCGTGCCCTGGGGCTTTCCAAAGGCACTCTGCTTACCCATCTGGAATCTGTCAACCCTAGCACAGGACAGCATCTTGATGCAGACGACATGGGAGGGGTGGAGCCGCACTCAGATGTGAAACCATCTTTGCCACGGCTTTTCGCCGTGTACTTATTGGCACAAACACGGGCAACCTCAGGGCCTTGGAAGAGAGCTACTCATATCCATCTGATACCACGTGGCCACACAGGGAACTTGCCCACTTTTATCTTCTTCCGCCTCAGGTCAAAGATTTGGATCTTGGCATCATCGGGTGGGTCGGTGAGCCATGGTGACACCTTCGGTTTTGCACCAGAGGGAAAGAGCAAAAGATTTTTTAAATACCGGAGAATTATAGCAATCTGACTCGTTGGTATAACGAATAGTTCATTTCTCTCTCTCTTGCCCAGGATTTCTCAGCCCTGGCACTGACGCCATTTTAGGTCAGATAATTCTTTGATTTGGAGGCTGTCTTGTGCATTGTAGGATGTTTAGCCGCATTCCTGTCATTGACCCCAAGACGCCACTTCCTCTGCCTTATTTCGGCAACCAAAGATGTCTCCAGACATTGCCAAGTGTCCCCTGGGGGCAAGCTCACCCTTAGTTGAGGACCGCAGCTCTAAAGATCCTTTGGTTCCCCATTTCTTCTCTTCTCTCCAGCTACTTGTTTAATAACGTGTAAATCATTTTTAAACGTCTCTGTGTTCCTCCAGCGGCACAGTGGACGCCGGCAGATCTCTCGGGTGTCTGATGCACGTTTGCCTTTCCCATCTTTGCTTGAGGAACTGTAGGACCTTATATTTATAGCAGACATCACTTGCCTGTCACCAGCATTTTCGGGCCGAATCAAGCTGTCAGACTTTGTTATGTTGAAGCTGCCGTTGCCGAGTCGAGTAAGCAAGAACAACAAAAAATGCCTTCTGACTTCCCTAACAAAGAGTCCCGGTTGACAGATTTAATTCAATCAAATTGATTCCGAGGCATTATTTCATTAATAAATGACGACTAGAACTGCCATTTCTGAGATGTCTTCGTACTCTTCAACTACAGAAGGGGGTTCGCTTCTTAAATTATGCAAGCATTCTTGATTATTGTGTCTCATAAATGAGACTAGATAATGAGTTGACGAGTATCTGTTGTATTAGTCATTACTTACTGTGTAACAAATCACTGGCCAAACTTCGTGGCTTTAAATAACAAGCGTATATGATCTCAGTTTGTGGTCAGGAATTGGGGAGCAGCTTAGTCAGGAGCTGGGATGGGGCGTCCGTTCACTCGTGTGGCCGCTGCACGTAGGATTACCAGATTTCACAAAACAAACACACAAAACCCAGGATACCCAGTTAAATTTGAATTTCAGAAAACAAGGAATACCTTTTTAGTATGTCACATGCAATATTTGTGACATACTTATTATATTAAAATTATTGGTTATCTGAAATTCAGACTTAACTGGCATTCAAGTTGTTTTTTTAATCTGATTACCTTATTGGCAGTAGGTCTCAGTTCTCTGTTGTGTAGGACCCATCCGAAGGGCTGTTTTCATGTCATCATGGCATGATGGCCAGCTTCCCTGAGAACAAGTGACAGAGCGGTGGAAACTGCATCGTCTTTTATGGTCTAGCTTCAGAAGTCCCATGCCATCATTTCTGTCAATTTCTCTTGGTCATATAGACAAAATCTGATAGACTGTAGGGTGTGCTCACAGGGTGTCATCTTGGAGGCTCGTTCCCACATTTGTATTTTGGGATTTGAGGGCTGCTGGGAAAGTCTTCCTCAGTCTCTAAGTGTTACACTCCATGGCAGGCAGAATTCTAAGGTAACCCCTAATGAGTTGCATCTTGTGTAATACCCTCCCCCTTAAATATGGCAGAACCTGGGACTTGCTTGTGGCTAACAGAATATGACCAGGGTGATGAGATGTCACTCCCTTTATTAGTTTGTATTATTTGGCAAAATTGATGGGATTTCATTTTCATAATTATGTTATCTAAATCCCTCTTAGCCTAGTGGAGCCAGAGAACCTCCCTTGCCGGCCTTGAAAAAGCTGTCATGTTGAGAGGCCTGTAGCCTGTGATAAGGAAGGTAGGTAGACTTCAGGAGCAGGTAGTGGCCCTTGGCTGACAATCAACAGGAAAGGGGTGTGTGTCTCAGTTTTACAGTGACAAGGAACTAAATTTGACCAACAACCTCGTGAGCTTGGGAGAGGACCCTGAGACTCCTGAAAGGAATGCCACCCTGGTGACGCCTTGATTGTGGTCTTGTGAGACCCTAAAGCAGAGGACCCAGCTAATCTGTACCTCGACTTGTGCTGCATGGAATCTTAATATGTGTTGTTTTGAGATGCTAAACTATCGGTAATTCGTTATGAAGCAATATATAACTAGTTCACACCTCTACATTTTCCACTGCATTGGGGCCGGTATTCTAATCTTGGGAGAGTATTATTAAATCTTAATTCTCTTCACACGCCTTCAATTAAAATTTATACACTTTCACAGTGTGCCTGAAAAGAGAAATAAAGCGAACTTGCAAAACTTGATTCAACAAATAGTCATAATTAAATGTGGAGAAGAAGTTCAGATTGGTGAACAGCAGGGGACTTTGAGCACACAGCAAGATGCGCTAACTTAGCCTAGGAATTCAGGAAAGGGCTTCTGGAGGAAGCGATATTGAAAGTCGGAAGAGCCAGAGTTATTTGTTATTTAAGCAAAAAAGAGAGGCACAGAGTATGAAAACAATTTTTAAAAAGTACAAACTACCATGGTATAACTTACCAAAAAGTGCATAAATTCTAAGTGTGCAGCTTGAAAAGTTTTCACAAAGCAAACACCCACGCAACTATTATCTGCCTCCCCAAAGCCTCTCTGCACCCCATTCCAGAGTGTAACCCACCCTCCCTCTTTGTCCTGACTTATAACACCGTAGTTTAGACTATTTTTGTACTTTATATACTTGGACTAATATAGTATGTGCTCTTCTGTAGCTGGCCTTTTGTCTTCAATATTATGTTAGCAAGACTCATTCATGTCGCATACAGCTGAAGTTCCTTTTGTCTTATGGATGGATAGTGTTCCCTTTTTAGAAGATATCGTGTTTATGCATGCTAGCGTGGGCGATCTGGGATGTTTCCTATTTGGAGCGACTATGTATACCGCTGCTATGAACATCCTTGTCCATGGCTTTGGTGAACAGCATACATTGAGTAGCTACCCAGGAGTGGAATTGAGTCATAGGATAAAGGCATTGGACTTTTGAAGTCAAGGAGGGGACATCTAATGTGGTTTACAGGGGACTAAGCAATCTAGCACCAGCCTGCCTTTTCAAACTTGGTTTCGAAATATAAGAAGGAGACGGTGGTCTAAACAGATCTCAGAAGGGTGGGCCAGTGCTAGGTTGCTCACTGCCTTGCCAGTGCCCTTGAATTTGGAGTTTATCATTGGGAGCCATTAAAGAGATAAAGTAAGTGAAGATCAAAATACATGAAAAATATATCTTCCTGGCTACTTACGTATTGGAGAATGAATTGAAAGGAGGCAATCCTCTTGCAGGGAGACAAGTTGACTGCTATTTCAGTAGTTGTGAACTACAAAAATATTTTGTAAAGGGTTATCGAGTCCGGTGCTGATGTTTTCTGAAGGGCCTGTATTTAATCATTGTTTTTTGTTTGTTCGTTTGTTTTTCCTGGATCAAAGAGAGGACCTAACTGGCATTTTTCACAGAAGAAATGCGGAGGGTGATGGAGCTGCTGGTGCATTTTCTTTGGCTGTAATGCATTCCTGTAGTAGTCATGCACGAGGGCCAGTGTCCTTTGACCATAGTACATTGTGACCTGTGGAGAGAAGCGCGATTCTAAGCTCGAGTTGAGTGGGCGCCATTGGTTCTCTCTGGCTGGACATGTGTAGTCAATTCTCCTTCCATACACTGAGCCAGTTCCATCCAGAATGGCCCTCTCCCCATGTTATGACTAGGCTTCCCCTCACTGACTCCTGCTTCTAAGCTGTTCATCATGCTGTCTTTATCCATCCTTACCCAGGCTTAAGCTAAGTGTCCACACCATGCTCATCTTCATTGTGTTCCCTGCTTCGCTTTATAGAAGGCTAGCTCTCCAAATAGGTTTATACTCATCCTCACCAGTAAGAGTTGTACCTGCCTGAAGCCTGGTTCATGTCTCTTCCCCATGTGTCCCCCGTCCACTCTTATACCCCCCCGCTCAGTATGCCAGCCTGTCATAATCTTTCTCACCACTCTGTATCCATTTGCTAAGTCCCATCTGTTCTATCTAGAAAACCTTCTCAGAACCAGATTTTCCTTTCCACACTTACTGCTGATTTTCTACTCCCGTTTCGCATACTCAGCATTTCTCGAATGACCCCACAACTGATCTCCTTGCCCACTCTCCCTGCTCTACTTAATTTTTTTCACTATGTCCAGAAACTAGTGTCTCTTCGACACTTCCCTTCCACCTACAGCCCCGATCAGGGTTTCAGTCTTAGAGCTTCTGAGACTGTTGCTGCCCATTCTATAAAACATATGATCACCGTTCTGGAAAGTAATGAGATGCATGGGCCCAGAATAGACCCACATTCCTTGGTAATGGTAAAAAGAGGCAATTATTTCTTAGCCCTCTAAAAGCTCAGTCATTGCCCAGATCTCACTTGCACACTGCTCATCCATTGTCTACACACCCTGCCCCAATCTGCAGAGGCTCGAGGATTAGGACTCCCCTCAGAGCCGTTCTTGGTATACCATGTAACCATCTACTTCTACCAGCGTTGGGTCCCCAGCTCCTACTGACCTCTTACCCCAAACCCATCTCATGCCGGTCTCTTCTCTCTACGTCTCCTGCCATGCCTTAATTCAAACTCTCGGCATCTCTGGAATTATCCGTAACTAACTTCCCTGTTACCATCTCCCCTTCTGTGATTTATTTACAACTATCCAGATTCCTCCTCAAATACTATACTGCCGTGTTACTCAAAACCCTTTTAAGATTACCTCCATAAGGACATATATTTTATGGCTATTTAATAATATTCAATAATACGGATATATTTTGTTTATCCATTTATCAGTGAACATTATAACAACAAACACATTTCATTTCATATCATCTCATTTCATATCATTTCAGTTGTTTCTAGCTTTAGAGATTATGTTTAGTGTTGCTATGAATATTCATGCACAAGTTTTTATTTGCATACCTGGTTTTTAGTTCTTTCGGTGTACACTGAGGAGTGGAATTGCTGCAGCATGTAGTAACTCTATGTTTCACTTTTTGAGTAACTGCCACACTCTTTTACACAGGGACTGCGCCATTTTACACTCCTACCAGCAATGTATGAGGGTTCTAGTATTTCTACGTCCTTGTCAACACTTGTTTTTTTCTTCTTCTTTATTCTTTTTCCTTCCTTCCTTCCTTCCTTCCCTCCTTCCTTCCTTCCTTCCTTCCTTCCTTCCTTCCTTCCTTCCTTCCTTCCTTCCTTTTTTTTTTTTTAATATTACAGCCATCCTGGTGCATGAGAAGTGGTATCTTGTGGTTTGACTTGCATTTCCTTCGTGGCTAATGATGTTGAGCGTCTTTTCATGTGCTTTTTGGCCATTTGTGTATCTTTTTTGGAGAAGCGTCTATTGAATCCCTTTGCCCTTTTGCCTGTAGGGTTGTGTGTGTGTGTGTGTGTGTGCGCGCGCGTGTGTTTGTTGTTATAATGTTCTAAGCATTCTCTATATATTCTAGATAGGAGACCCTTCTCAGATACATGACTTGCAAATATTTTTTCCCATTCTGTATATTTTCTTTTCACTTTCTTTATAATGTCCTTTGATGTACAAAAGTTTTTAATTATGATGAAGTCCAATTTATCTTTCCTTTTGTTGCTTGTGTGTTTGGTGTCAGTTATAACCAAGAATCTATTGCCAAATCCAAGGCCAGGTCTACTTTCAGATTTCCACTTCCCACTTCATATGAGCCTTCATCTGTGGTTTACACAAAAGTGAATGAGCCCCTGGACATGCCATTTCCTTTACCTAACAACCCTCTTCCCTTCCTTTCAGATCCAAATCAAATATCACCTTGGCACATTCTCTAAACCCATAGGGAGTGTCATTTACTCAAATACCTCCCTCCTTCAGGCACTGATCCTATCTCTGTACTCACCCTGGCATATAGATTTATCTGTGTCTTCTCTCCTTTTAAGATTGTGGTGCTTTGAACACAGAAATGAATTTTATTTTGCTCTGAAGCCTATGCCTTTAGTAAATGCTCAATGCTTGTGGGATGGATGAATGCATGAGTGATTATGAGAAGCCACACGTTCTCTTGTCATATAGCTTTAAAGCCACTCCTTGTATCTCATCAGTGTTGTGGAGAAGGGAGATAGATTTCCCACTGCAAGGGTCATATAGGTGTGAGAGTGATCGAAACACATGGCATTGCCATTCGGTACTGAACACCCAGCGAGATGTGTCGTGTCTCATCTACTCCCTGTGGCTTTTTTTGGAGACCTTCCAATTCTCTGAGGCAGCCGTGACCCTCTTTGCGTCAGAAGTCAGGGGAAGGGAATCTCACACAAGGCCTAACTTGGGCTTCATATTTCTAAAGAGATACCCCACATCCTATTTTATTTAAGACTAGGGACATGCTACTAATAAGGGAAAAAGTCAGTCATGGCAGTTAGGAATTCTTCCATAGAAGTATATGAAAAATGAATGCTACCCAGCTATGTGAATTTTAATCTGTTATCCGATTCCAAAGACAACCTTTACCTTGGTTACTTCTTTTTTTCCCCTCGGTTCTTCTCCAGCGTATCTCATGCTTTCTCTTATTCTCCCCTTTTGTCCTTGTATTAGAGAAATAAGAGGGACTATGCTTTCAGTAGAATACCGTTTCTTATACTTATGTTTTTTGTAGTTCATGAGGGTGGGAAGATTACCTTTCAGAGGAGCCAGGTGCATCTGTCTACATGAACAGAGCCTTTCTTAAGTTGAGATGAGAAGTGGCCCTGACTTTGCACCTGGGTGGTCATGACTTCATAGAAAGGCCACACCCCGTGAGCTCACAGCCCACTGTGAAATAGCACCTTTGCCCATGTGAAGCCATGATATTGTAACCTTTGCAGTGTCCCCCATTAGTCCTACACAATTAGTTCTGAGAATTCACAAATAGCCCCCACACTCCTAGGGAAAGGCAGCCCATTCCCTAGCCATAGTAACAACGAGAGCCCAGAAGAGGATCTAAAGCTTTCTTATCCCGCACTGTTACTCTTTGAAAGCCAACTCATCAGTGACAGTCAGCTGATTGGAAGCTGCTGACTCTGAACATGTTTCTGAGGCTGACCACGCCTATCTCGTAGACAAATGTAACCTCAAAACAAGTCCGTTCCCTAAATCAGTAATTTGCTTTGCTCGAGGAGATTCTGTCTGCCCAGCAAAACTCTCCCTTACTTGAGTAAGAAATTCAGGCTTTTGATTTCAGAAATTGTGTGATGGTCTTATCCTCTGTCAGTTTTCCATTACCTCTTGAATGTCTGTATATCCCAGTATTGCAAAGTTTAATCATTTGTGCTTATATATGATATATGATATGATACTAAAGATGATAGTTATCAAGCATAACAGTGTATCCACGCTATTATGTGATGTTGAGTCTTATAGTTATCGAGCATAAATGAAGGTATATTTTACATAGTTACAGTTTAAGAAAGGTGTTATATCAAAAGGGATTGGATCAGCATTTCATTTATTCAATTTTTAAACTCATAGTATGTATGTATGTATGTATGTATGTATGTATGTATGTATGTATTTATTTATTTAGTGGGGGTTAGAAAAGTTGAGTTTTCAAATTCATGGTCCCTGAGTCTATTCAGCCTGTGAGTGTGCTTTTAACAATAGTTAAACCGAATCTAGAAATATGAAAATTTCACGTGTACATCTAGATTTTTATGTTTTCTTGGAAAAAATGGTAACTGTGGCGTTCCAGGGCCTCACACTCAGCAGTAAGGAAGGAGCTGCTGGTGCTGCCTTTCAAGGGGATGCATGCTGTCCACCCCAGCCTCAGCATTCCTGTCATTGCCCCAAGAGGCACAAAGATAAGCAATTTCTGTTTATCTTTCTCTCATCGTTGTTTTTCTTATAATAGAGACCTGCTACTCTGTACAGAATTCCCTGTCATTTAATTGTTTGCATTGACTGCAGTATAGTTTCAGAGACTGAGTTCATTTATAGGCTTTTAAACTTGACCCTTTTGACCAATTTGAAAAAAAAAAACAAAAACAGAATGACAAAGCCTTTACCAGTCAGCTTATATTACAAGTCCTTTTCCCTCACTGGTGTGACATCTTGATTTCAGATTCTTTCAAGGCTAAACATTTAAGTGTTTATACCTCACTATTTTTGGAGGCTTTCATCTTTTCTCCTCACTTCTTCCATTAATAGCGTAATCTTCCTTCTTTTAAAAAAGATTTCACGCCCTGCCTTTTTTTTTTTTTTTTCCTGTGGTAAATTGTAAAAATGGCCACGGTTATTCTCCTTCCCCTCTCTGTGATCTCCGGGCATACTCCCCCATGCTGATTCTGGGCTGGCCTTGTGGCTTCCCGTGGCCAGTGAGACCTGAACAAACATGTTGCAAGCAAAGACTTGGAAAGCGTTTTGCATTGGGGCTTAATCTCAGTTCCGAAGCTTGCTGAGCTTGCTGAGCTTCAGAACTGTGACTACCACCACGTGGATGCGCCCGGGTCAGCCCGCCAGATGATGAGAGACACATGGTTAAGTCGTCCTTATCACCCCAGCTCTTGCCAGCCAACTGCCAGACATTCTAGACCATCCTAGACCAACCTGGCCCAAACCAGGAGGATCATTTAGGTGACCCACCGAATTGTGAGAAGTGATACATTTTTATTGTAATAAATTTTTATTTAAAGCTACTATATTGGGGGGTAGTTTATTATGCAGCAAAAATTAACTGATACAACCCAAATTTAAGAATAATATAGTGCAAAAAAAGACCTGAATTTTTGAAAAAATGTCAGTATCATGAAAGAAAAGGAAGACCAAAGAACTATTCCAGATTGGAGGAAAGTAAAGAGGCATGAAAATCCTATGTAATATGTTATACTGGATTGGGTCTTTGACCGGTTGGGGAAATACTCTAAAAGACGTTGATGGGGCAATTGGAAAAAATGGAATATGGACTGTTGAATAGATAATAGTATTGTGATAATATTAACTTTCTGAATTTGATAATTATATTGTGGTTATGTAAGAAAATATCCTTGTCCTTAGGAAATATATGCTGAAGTGTCATGAGGTAAAGTGGCAGGATTTATGCAACCTACTCTCTGAGAAAAATAACAAAATTATATTTTCTCGCAACTGTGGCAAATTTTTAAAAATGATAGGTCTGGGTAAAGTTATATATGGGGGTTCGTTATACTATTCTCGAATCTTTACTTTAAATTTAAAAATATTTCAAATAAAGTAAAAAGGAAAACCTTGACAATTGAAATAAAAAATTAACTGGTATCACCCCAGTTATCCTAAGAACATTATCTCAATGCAGTTGTCTTACGCGAAAGCCGAGACACTTATTTATGTAGACATCGGACCTGGAGGCTTATGAGTGAATTGGGAAATGGAATCATGTTCATTCGATGTCAAATACATGTGGAGATATAAACAGAAGCCCTTTAAAGGTATTGGGTAGTGGAGAGAGTGCTGGACAGGGAGCAGAAAATCTGAAATTTTGTCTTGGTTCTGCTACAGCTGTTTTTTATGTGTTAAAGCAAATTATTCAATTCTCCTGGATTCAGTTTTCTTCCTAGATTAAATAAGAAGGTAATGTCTTAAGGTTCCTATTGATGCTAACACATTTATAAAATACTTATAAAATTAAACCAAATATGTTGATAATCAATATCTAGTGTTAGGATCTTAATGACTCTTCGTTGTTAAATGAACTATATTTATGGCTATAGATTGGTACCTTGTTAAGTAGAAGGATAATAGAGGTATAGTGGGCGTAGGCTTGAGTCATTACTTGGTGGCCCCTGTAGAAGGTAGACTATCTGGGGTTGCTATTAGCAGAGAATGATTTTTTTCATAATCATAATAGTGAAGCCCTCATTGATGATCAGGGAAAGTGATACAGATTGCAAGGATTGAGACTGGTAAGGACACCACCCCCCATACACACACATACATATAACCTTAGCTCCCCTAAATGACACAGGAAAGAAGAATCACAATGACAGAAATGACAGGGTGGCATATGGAACAGAAAGACACATTATAATCTGGAAGACATGCAGTGGATTGCCCATAGGGAAGACTTGTATTTTTAGCAGTACTAAAATTTAGCCCAAATAAGAATGCCAGTGTGATTGTGAAAAAATGTCCTGGACCCTTTTGTTGTTGCCAAGGATTTGGGGCACATGGCGCAAAATGACTTTTTTTTTTTTTTTTAAAGAAAAGTGATCAGATATCTCTGGCTCTTAATACCCTGTGACCTTGTTCTGCATCCTCGCCATCCTTCTTTTCTCTTTATGGCTTACTTTCACATTTCTTCCCTCCTGTTGCTTTTACTCTTTTCGTTCCCTTTCTGAAGGCTGGCGGCCATCACGATCAATATTTAATCGCTTTAGGAGTTTCTCGAGAGAAGGTCACCATTTACCAAAACTTTTCATCGATGTAATTATTCGGCTTGATGAATCTTCACAAACCGAATGTACTTTGTAAGCAGCACCGCCACTCCGGAAGACTTTACCTGCATCCCATCAACTGTTTTCAATGTCTGTTCACATTCACTTGCTCCCTCCAAAGGTACCTAACCACCATTCCAGCTCCTAAGAGCCTAGATTAATTCCGTCCAAGTGAAACGTTATCTTTTTGCTCAGTATGTGTGAGATTCATCCATACTGGTGCACGTAGCTGTAGTTTCTTCATTTTTATTGCTGTTCAGTATTGCATGTAAGATACACCACAATCTATTTGTCCACTCCGTTCTTGGTAGGCGTATGTATTGTTTTTGCATCGTATCTCTTATGAACAGTGCTGTCTGAATATTCCGGTTCTCGACTTTAGGTAAATACATGTATGTGTTGGGTATATGCCAGGGAGTGGAATTGCTGGGCTGTCGGAGATGGATGTGCTGAACTTCAGTAGCTGTTGTGAGGACACTATTTCGTGAGCGCCTTTTATAGGCCAAGACTTGCCATGCCTTCTCAATGAGGCTTCACAAAATCCTTTCAGGATCTTATCGAGCTTATGCTGCTGCTGAAGACTTGGAGGTTAAGAAGGGTTAAATAAACTATGCAAGGTCCCTTATTGTTTGGACTGGAACAAAGATTAAAACTGAGTCTGACTTGACTTCAAAGCCTGTTTATTTTATTTTATTTTATTTATTTGTTTTTTATGATGTTTTCTCATAACCTCCTGATCACTGACTCACAACCATGCTGGGCTATTTTCATATGATTTAAGGATAAATGACAGTGGCTTTCTAAGGAGTGCTGTCTGTTTTATTGGTAATGTTCTATTATAAAAACCTTTGATGTTTGTATTGCCTAGAAATACTGGCACAAGGAAAAGATGCAAATTGGTAGAGATCTGTACTCTCTCTGTTTGCAGGTGAGGCAGAGATACTTACTTGTCCCCTCAAGATCTGAGCTGCCCTTTCTATAGTGTTGAGCTGTTGCTGGCAAACCGGGACTATTCCCCTTTATCTAGTGGGACCATGTGATAGGTTCTCACCACAGGAACATGGATAATAGTGATGTGTGTCATTTTCAGGCATAAGTAGTTGAAAGCAGATGTTCCTTCTTCTCTGTTTCTTTTTTTTTTTTTTGCACATCGGACAGGTACAGAGGATTTAGCATGGGCCTTTGAATCCATAGTGATGCTGGAGCCATGGAGGTAGCCTGTGCCCCAAATCACTGCTTGGAAGAGAGGAGAGCTGACTGCTAATCTGAAATGCCTATTTGGACCTTGCATGAGTGAATGCTAAACTTCTGTTGTGCTAAGCCTCTGAGATGTGGGGGCTTATCTATTATAGCAGCTTGCGTTACCTTAACTAACATACCAGAGAAGTCTCCATACTGACCCCACCATTCCCACCTGCTTTCATCATTTGGATTCTGCTACTTCTTCCGTGGCTGAAACCTTGAAGACTTACTTCTCCGCCTCTCCTTACTGGCCAGGATCATAGGAATTAAATGCTCTACTTTGCAGGGCCTTGATCCGATTATCTTTGTGAATCATCCTTAGCCCCATCATTTATTGTGTGCGCTGTGACAATGTGATGTAATTTTATGTAATTTAGCCTTTGAACCTCTTTTTTCTTTGTGAAGGAAGCCATTACAGAATGGAAAAAGGCCTTTTTATGGCAACAATGGAAAATTTACTGGAACCTCTTTTTATACATAGCCTTGCATTCGTACAAGTCTTTTGTGCTTTTTTTTCAAATGTCAAGCCTTGCTGAAGCTTTGTGACACAGGACAGGCAGCTTTTATTATCTTTATTGGGCAGCTGAAGAAAATGAAGTGCAGAGAGGTTCTGTCATGCTGGACTGGAAACCAGACTTGTGACTCCAGCCCATTGTCCTTTTGGCTCCTCTTTGACGCCCCAGTGTCTATGTCAAGATTCGGGGAATTATCACAGAATTTCCCAAACCACATTATAACAGGCTGTTACATTTGGGATTCTTCAGTCTCGGTCTGAGGAATAAGTAATTTAAAGAAATCAGTAATTTCTCAATAATTTCTTTAAAGTTGGCTTCTTGTAGACTAATTTTACATTAGTTCCCCAAACTTTATGAACTTATCACATGGCTGTGACGTACAGCTGTGTAGACTGAACAGTCCATAACCACGTCTGTCAGCTCATACAGTCAGATCATGGACAATACAAATGCCACGAGACCCAGGTAAGGGTTTTGGCACATTCTAAGCACAGATCTGAGTCCTGTATCAAGAAGTGTAAGCCCTTCCTCTTTCATTCTGCTTCGAGATTATGAAACTAGCAAGTTTCCCAAATTCTGATGCCTACCATCTCTTCCTGTGTGCCCAGTTTCCTTCTTTCCAGATTTACTCTGGATACCTGCCATAAAGTCATATGTAAATGTTCTTTCCTTGGTTTGCCTGTCGAATAAGATTTGTCCTCCTTTCTCTGCTGACCTCTCTTCCTTGTAGGTACCATTTCTTTCCAAGGCCTCCCCATCAGCTTTCATACGAGCTTCAAGGTGATCGACCAAACCATGGAGATTTTGATCCTTAGTACTCATCACACAAGCTGCACCTCATCGCTGTTTTTTTTTTTGTCGCATAGATCCCTCTTGTGGAATACCCTCCCTAACCGCACCCACTCATCCGAGCCCTGCTTGAGCCTTACTCTATGTTCGGGGTGCCTCCAGCCCGTCTGATCTTCCTGTCCTCTAAACACGGCCGTGGATGCTGGGGAAGAGCCCTGGACTGGGAATCAGAATCTGTGGTCCTAGCATGACAGTTCCATGGACACCGTGGCCCTGGGCAAGTCACTTGGCTCTCTGAGCCTCAGTTTCCGTTTCTGCAAAATGAGAGCATTTGGCCAATGACTTCAAAGTTTCTTTCTAGACAGCAATTCTCTTAAATTAGGCTTGATTTAAACTGATGGGATTCAACTAAGTTTTTGGCACAGGTACTTACCGCCAGGAAATGGACCAAAACTATCTGAATATGCTCTGGTGTTTGAGTTTTCCCCAAACACCAGAGCACATTCAGATAGCTTTGGTCCATTTCTTGGCAGTAAGTACCTAAAGACCCAAATCAATTGAAACTTTTGGGGAATAATTAAATCATGCATTTATTCTTTCACTACCATACATTTACTGAATGTATTATCTATTGTTGCACAGCAAATTGCCTTAGAATTTAGTGGCTTAATACAAGATATTCATTATTGCACAGTTTCTGTGGTCAGGAATCTATGCATAGCTTAGCTGGGTCCCCTGGTATAGAGTATCTTACAAGGCTGAAATCAAAGTGTTGACCAGGACTGCAGTCAACTAAAGGCACAGTACTGGTGGAGGGTTTGTTCCAAGCTCATCTGTGTGACTATTGGTTGATCCGGGTCCTCGTAGGTCTCATAGGTCTGAGAGCCTCAGTTACGCGCTGGGTGTTGGCCAGAGACTCCCTCAGTTCCTTGCTACATAGGCATCATCATAGGGCAGTTCAAAATACGGCAGTTTGCATCTTCAGAGTAAGCAGACAATAAGAGCCAGAGAGAGAGCAAGGCAGAAGTCACAGTCTTTTGTAACCTCATCTCAGCAGCGACATCTTGTCACTTTTGCTGTATTCCATTTATTAGTGGAGACCAACAAATAGCCATGTGCTTTTTCCATTGAGTTGTGAACTAATTGAAAAAAATCAGACAACTAGGTGAGGCAGATGGGAGGCCTAAAATGCAGACATCTCTTACTTAGTGTTCATTTTCTCTTAATGAAAGCAGTTGTTCTGCAGGAAAATGCTAAAGGAGCCCTTTTCCAGTTATTTTAAATAGGAGAAAATTACTGTGCATTACAAATCAACCCTAAACCCCCAACCAACTAAAACACGTTAAAATATCCATATGTAAAGAACAAACTGTTATATCACTAGGTGAAATGGTTAAAACATTGCTTCCTTGATGCCAAATAATGAATATGGTTGTTACTAAGCAGTTGCTTTGTGTACAGTCATATCTTTCTTAGTGCCAGCAACATCCTTGCCTCTCTCGATGCTCTGGAGCACTAAAAAATATCTGTGCATATGCTTCTGATCCATTTAAACTTGATTTATTCCAAGTGCCAATTATATTAGGAGTGAAACTTGTGATGTTTCCCGCACACTCCTTTGTTAAAAAGGTCGTATTGATTTTTTTAAGGCATAAATGTAATTTTTGAATACATCCTTCATTCACCTGAAAATTACTGAGACGAAGTTTGGATATTAAAAAACCAAGAGGACTTTTCCTGAGTAAATATTAGCTGAGGACACATTCTATGTGGTATACATGTGTCACTTTTATTGTCAATAGTACTGAGATTGGAGAATGTGATTTTACAGCTGTGGGCAAGCTGGCTCTAAAATTCTATGCTGTAGAATTAGTCAGACTTATCTGTTGAGTCACAGATTGTGCTGGAGAACTGTGGGCTTTCCCTGAAAGGAAATGTTGAAAACATTTCCATTTTGGTAAAAACACATGGCCGAACCAGAGCACAACAAGAAAGTCTGGAGGCTCGGCAACCGCCCAAGAAAAAGAAAGTGGAGGAGGCAGGGAAACACCTTCAGACTCCACTGTCAGATTCACTCACTCTTCCTTGCCAGCGAGGGGCTGAGGTTGATCAGGAGGAGTTCCTAGGGAGCTCCCTCCGCGTGGAAAGACACTGCCCAGTCTGGGAGACGTGACCCTTGCCCCAAACCTTGCAATGAGGTTTCTATCACTTTACGTGCACTAATCTGACAATGGCATTGCCAGTCAGGTGCTGCTGTCCTTTTTGCCATTACAAATGAGGAATCTGAGAGTTTGAGAGATTATTAAGCAACATATCAAAGGAACAGGAACAGAAAGTGAGACATTTGAGACTCGAACCCAGGCCTGTCCAACGCTAAAGCCTGTGTTCTTAACCACAGAGTGATGATACCTTACTGTTTGGGTATCATGCTTACTCTTGATTATAACCGGAAGTGAAGTGTCGCTGAATTTTTAGCTAGTAACCTGGTGAATTCTGACGAACTTTTCCTGGTAAACATTTTATCCATGTTTATAGGATCCATGTTGTTCCTGTCTTTGTCCAGGCTAGAATTCTTTTCCTTTGCTTAAGTTACGTTCAACAGTAGATGGATCTTGTCAGGTTTTAACAGGAATATTTAATTTCAAAACTTTAGAGATTACCCCTCTCTCATCTTCCTCTGATCTCCTCTATCCTCTGTAGCCAGAATTACGTTCAGAAATGCAAAATCGATCTTGTCCTTTCCCAGCTTAAAACCTTCTAATGACATAGCATTACTTACGAGAGAAATCCCAAGATCTTTTTCTTTTTAAGAGGTAGAGCGGTAAGATTTGTTGAAGCGCAGGGTTACAGCTTTCTTGCAAATGGGGGTACCTGAAAGTGGGATGCCTCCGAGGAGAAAAAAGCTTCTTCTTTTATAGGTCTCTATGCTACTCCTTCCCTGTTGTGGTCTGAGGAGACGCAAGCCTCTTTCTGATTGGTTTGTTTAAAGGTCTCTGTGCTTTGTTTTGTTTTGTTTTTTTCTGATTGGTTGGCATGTTTCCACTCCTTGCTCCAGGGTGTTGATTTGGGCCCCGTGACTGCATGCAGCCTCAAACTAGGCGTTCCCACCATAGACGACCCTGTTCTGCTTAACATTTACTAACTTTTCTATCTCGATCTACACCTTGGAACACATAACCTTAACTGCCGTTGGGGATGACGACCCCTCTGGCTGCTTCATGCTGAGGAGGGGTATCGAAAGGAACAGTAGTCAGGGGCAGTCAAGGGTCTATCTAAGGGTCCACGGTAGAACGATGTGTTCATTCAGTATTCTATATTGAGGACCATTTGCAGTTTGATGGCATCTAGGTGAGAAGAAACAAGCTTTATTAAAAGATTTAATAGGGCCAAGACGCTAGGACTATGATAATCATCAGTATGAGTCCTGCAAAGGGAAGAAGCCAGGATGCCCAGCTCCTGGTCTTAGACCAGGACCCCCATGATCCACTCAATTATTGGCGGATCCTTGAGACCCTGTCAGTGAGCTTTTTGGCTGCATCCCTGACTAAGCTGGACTGATTAACATAAAAACAACAACCTTCCTCTAAAAATAAACAGAGTCCCCCTCTTTCAGCTGTTAGACGGTCAAGTCCCCTGCGGTTTTGAAGAACTACCCCCACTAAAGAGTCAAATTGATTTTGTAGAGTAACGGTGCTTTTGGATATGTCATCTAAACTGTCAGATAGACCTTTATACATATTCTGGTAATAAGAGAGGGAGGTGGATAATCGGGCTGTGGCAGTGCCCACCCCTGCAGCGACACCAAGGCCTGCAAGAAGGGGAATGAGCTGTATTGCTCGTTTGGCGCTGGTGAGCACTAAAGGGCCGGTCAAAGACTGATTGTTGGGAGCTATGTTTACTTCAGGGGCCAGATAAACTAGGCTGCGGGTTCCTGTCCATGTAAGCTAAGAGGTTAGATTGGTTGGATCTTCAAATGCAAATAAAATTGTGATTCTGGGTGTACTGGAATGCAGAAAAAGGCATCCTTAAGACCTAGTACTGTAAGCCATTTGGCTCTCTGAGGAATTTGGATAAGTAGGGTATAAGGACTGGGCACTACTGGGTGTATAGGAGCTACTGCCTCGTTAATAATATAGAGATCTTGAATGAGTCTCCATTCCCCATTAGGTTCCCGTACGCCTAAATGGGAGTATTACATGGACTACTGCATTCCTTGAGAAGATTCTATCCTTTTAAATTTTCTATTATTTTAATGGGATCTTCCAGTGCCTCAGGTTTTAAAGGGTATTTGTTTTCGGAGGGAGAAACGGTGGGGTCCTTCAAATGAACACGAATGGGTGTGGCCATCAAAGCTGGACAGAAGGACCCTTGAGTGGCCCATACCTCAGGGCTAACAACCCTTTCAACTAAAGCAAGACAGTTTTGGGTCTGTCCTGGGGCCACTAAAACAATGTTTCCTCATTCAGTCATAATGTCTCTCCCTAATAATGGGGTAGGGCTTTCCAGCATGTTCGGGAAGGAGTGAGAATCTAAAGTCTCCCCATATACAGCCTAAAGGCTGAGAAAAGAATGTGGTAGTTGGCTTCCCAGAGACTCCTCGTACAGTCATACAGCGGGTGGAGGGGGTTCCAGGATTAGAGAGGAGGACAGAGAAAGTGGCTCCTGTATCCAGAAGGAAATCGATGGGCTTTCCTTTGACCTCTAGGATCACCTGGGACTCCCGTGTTCCTCTGGACAGCTGACGTAAAGGAGCCACAGTGAGGCACCCTGGGCCTCTTCGGTCCTGTTGGGTCTGCTGGGCTGCCAGAATTGGGTCCAAGGGTAGAAGCCTTCAAGGACAATCTGCTCTCCAGTGACTACTTCTGCAGATAGGACAGGGCCCAGGGGGTCTCCTCTTTGGTCCTTGCTTTTGTGGGCAATCTCTTTTCCAGTGGCCTGGTTGTCCATAGCTATAACAGCTGGTATTTTGGTCCTGGGTACCCTGAGGCCAAGCCATTTGTAAGGCCACTACTAATATCTCTATCTTTTCCTTAATTTTCTTTTCCTGGTCCCATGCCTCCTCTTGATCTCTATTATAAAGGACCGTGATGGCGACCTTAAGGAGTCGACCTAGAGTTCTTCAGGTCCTACAGCCCACTTCTGTAATGTTCGTCGAATGTCACAGGTGGATTGAGTAACAAATTTATTCTTTAAAATTAGTTCATCTTCTAAGGTTTCTGGCAAAAGAGCAGTGTGTTTGACTAAGGCTCCTCTCAACCTTTCTAAAAATCCCGAGGGATTTTCACCTGGCTGTTGACTAATGGTCGACGGCTTAGAATAATGAAGGGGTTTGACCCTAGTCCTCTTCAGTCCTCTAAGATACTTGCCTGGAAATGTCTCCTTTGCCATCTGCCCACAGGGCTGTTGGAATCCCATTGGGGACCATCTACAGGCACAGCCTGTTCATCCATGGGGAATTATTCAGAGAGATCATCTGCTCTAGAGTTCTTATCATAGTATGCTAAGTGTAGGCCATCTCCAGACTTTCAGCGGCTTGCAGAACAGCTCGTTTCTTGGAAGTAGTCAAAGTCTGGTTCAGAAGTAATGTAATATATTTCCAAGAAAGTTTGAATAACAGAGTCAGATCTTGGAAGGCTTCAATATATTTGTCTGGTCTGGGTCGTCTAGAAACTTGCCTAGATCCCCTCGAAGATCTTGAAGAGAAAAGGGGACTTGGACCCTCATTGGGTCAGATTCACTAGGCATCTCTTATAGTGGGAGTAGGTTCTGTCTGTATTTAGGAGGTTCGCTATTAGGTGACCACAGAATAAGGAACCTTGATTAAGGGGGACAGGTTGGCGAAGCCAGCAGGGCATTTGAAGGGAAGGTTAAGTGTTTTGGATCAGAGTTTTCTGGATCTTTGCAGTTGGCTTGTGGCAGGATTTGTTTGGCAAGGAGGGCAGGAGATGACAGTCAGAAGACTTGGGTCAATTTCACAATTGTACATAAGTCAGGGTTATCTTAAAGCTGAAAAAGTTTGCACATGGGGTACCTCTGACCATTTGCCCTCCCATCGGCAGAAAAGGCCTAATTGTAAGATGGTATTTTAATTTATACTTCCCTGCGATGGTCAGACCTCCCCACCATCTGGTGTGTACTTGGGCCACGCATCTGAACAGAAGATCAGGCGCCGTTTCCTTAGGGACTGGGGATCAAACTGGTCCCAGTGTTTCAGGATACATCTCAAAAGGGTGCAAGCGGTTTAGGGTTTGTTGCCCATCTGAAAAGGGTGGAAGAGAAGAAAGCGTCCCTTACTGTCCCTTCCTTCTGCCACAGAGTCCTAGGGCATCTCCTAGACTTGTAGATTCTGGCGCTCTACGCAATTAGACGCCAGCAACCGAGGAGTCATGCGTCACCAGGAGTAGTTGCACTTACCTGGCCTGCCACCCATACCCCTGTGGCCTGCCACTATGTGTCCATGTGGTGGATCCCTTTATCCCTTTTTGAATTGACTGAGATCTGGTCAATAAGATCGGTGGCCAGCAATTAGGTGTTGGGTGGTAGAAGGATGTAGTTCTCGCCTTTTGGCATTTATGAAATTCTCCAAACAGAACTTAAACCAATCTTTAGTATGAACTAGAAACTGGATGACTGAGATAAGGGTCAGACTATGGGAGAGGGGATGGAAGGACAGTTTTAGCTTGTAAATAATCTTCCAGAGAGGGAAAAGTAGTTGGTTCCACATTCCAGGTAGATTTGTGAAGGTCAGTGGGGCCCTTTAGGAAAAACAAGTTCCAGAAATTTTCTGCCAGGATATCCTGAGACCCCTGGAAAGAGGATAGGTGACCTAGGAGGCGGGCAAGATATTCGGGCCTTAGGAATTGGAGCCTGAGTTCTAACTGATGAAAGGAGCAAACGTCATAACATATACAGGTTTTGAAAGCCTGGCAGAAACAGCAGATATTCCCACAGCAGCGCTGAGGACATGATCATCTATCCTTCAGGGCCTTAAGAAGGGCTCGATGGGGTTCAACAAATGCCCTAGCAAGTCAGGAAAGGAGGAGTCCCTTAGAAGCCAGTGCAGTCTGGTACTGAGTAGTGTCCATATCTCTTACCCTGAATGCGATGGAGGTTTGGCGTCAGTGGACCATGAACATGGTTGCTGGAGGAGGTCAGATGGGGGAGGCCTTGGACCATCACATCGGAGAGGACAGGGTATCATGGGAAAGAGAAGACAACAGCCACAGAAGCGGCCCTACCAAAGTGATGCCCTAACAGGTGGGTGGGCTGAGAGAAGCTGGGCGGAAACCTTCAGAGTCCACTGTAGATAGTCAGGGCCAGGACCCTCAGTTGTTTCTGGATGGTCCTCATGGACACGCGTCACCTGGAGTCCTCCATGAAAAGAAGACGGAATCTTAAGGCTGTCATTGGGTTTGGAGGCAAACAGAGGCTCCCAGCAAAACATTGGATTGTGTGTTCGTTCAAATAAGTGAGAAAGGTGACTTCTTGTTGTAGGATTCTGAACAATTTGGAAGGGATAGAAGCTGAGGAGGTATAGCTAGAATCAAAAAGAGTCATTTCCTCAGTGGGGCTAGAGAGGAATGATGTAAAATCGGCCCTAAGTTGTTGGTAATCTGAGGTTTGAGGTCCTCTCGCCCCTGCAGTCGACCCCCAGGCTGGATGGAGCTAGGATATAGTACCTCCGGGGCGATTTACAACCTAGTGTTGCCTTCTACTTCGTCGACAGCTTGGTAAATCAGTGTCCAAAGCCAATAAGAAAATTCCTGTTAAGAGGGAACTAATGTGAGCGTGTATTGAATGTTTCCTTGAGATATCTCCCAGGAACCACTAACAGGACCTTTTTGCCTATTTTGATATGTGATGTTCAGATATTTACAGTCTGCAAACCCTTATGTGTGAGCCCATTTTAACAATATTGCAGAGCAAAAAAGAAACAGAAAGTTGGATCCATCCAAGGCTTTCCTAAGATCAATATCATAATTACATTTTAGACCTTCCAGGTATTAGTCTTCTGCTTTGTTTCAGAAAAGCAATTCCATTTTCCTAGCATGGTCTCTTAGAAATAACACTGCTTCTCCAGGGCTCTCTCAAAAATTTTCCCTCAAAGGAGGAAGAGAGGCAAGCTTTTACCTTTTCACCTCCTTTGCTCCTATGGCTCTTCTCTCTCCTAAACTGAATGTTCATTGATGCTCTCAAAAGACCAGGCACAGAGAAAGGGCAGATGTGAAAATATTTTATAATATTAACAGCGTGAATATAAGCCGTTTGCAGTGCTTTCTGACACTCTTTGCTTTCGTTACTTTATTTAACAAACATTGTGTTTGTTGTCTAAAAATAATATTTTGCTAAGATAATATAATGCTAATAAGATTTGTTGAACACTTGTTATGGACTAGTGATTGTTCTAAGCATTTGACATGAATCGACTCCAAATTTCATTAGAATTCTGTGAACTAGGTGGAGTTTACAAATCAGAACTCCAATGCATAGAGAGTTTGGAACCTTTGCCCATAGGCTCACAGCTAGTAAAGGCAGAACTGAGATTTGATCCCAGACAGTCTCACACCAGCAAGTGCATGTTCAACCTCTAACCTGTATCTGACTGAATCTGTATGTACCTTACACTGGGCTAAGTGCCTGGAAAGCTAGAAACAAATTAGACACAATTGATACCTATATTGGATTAAATAGTATTTCCCACAAATACAGGTCCACTTGGAACCTCAGAATGTAACCGTATTTGAAAATAGGCTCTTTGCAAATATAATGAGTTAAGATGAGGTCATATTGGGTTAAGATGGGCCCTATAAAGTGTCCTTATAAGGAGAGGGACATTTGGAAATAGAAAAGATATACAGAGGGGAGATGGCCATGTAACGATGGAGGCGGAAATCAGAGTGATGCAGCTGCAAGTCAAGGAATGCCAAGGACTGTCAGCAACTACCAGAAGCTGGGGAGAGGCAAGGATCTAGAGCCTTCGGGGAAAACATGGCCCTATTGACACCTTGATTTTCATGTTTCTAACCTCTGGAACTGTGACAGAATAAATTCCTGTTGCTTTAAGCTACCCAAGTTGTGATAATTCGTTACAGCAGCCCTAGGAAACTAAT
This sequence comes from Rousettus aegyptiacus, assembly GCF_014176215.1. Lineage (NCBI taxonomy): Eukaryota > Metazoa > Chordata > Mammalia > Chiroptera > Pteropodidae > Rousettus > Rousettus aegyptiacus. The sequence goes on along the minus strand of NW_023416312.1, from coordinate 3,619,774 downwards.
ATAGTGCCCTTGAAAGTCTCATAGGCTGGTAGGGAATATGGATATAGAAATGAATAATTAAAATGATGTGATAAAACCTACAAAATCAACATATAAAATGTATATTTTGTATGTCCATAGTGATATATATATTGGATATATACAATTGTATATAAGCGTATGCCCATCATGACAGTTTTTTGAGATTGATTGAAGAAGCAATATCATGGGCGACTAAGAGCACTGGTTGTGCAAAAAGACTGCCCGAGTTTGAAGCGTGGCTGTGCGCCCTTGGCAACTTACTTTACCTCCATGCGTGCCACTTTCTTCAACCATAAAATAGTTTTCAGGTACCTTTAACATTCACGATTGCATTGTATTGTCATAGCAGCCTTCAAAGATGGAGAGGTAGGGCAGACGTCATTCTCATTCTGCAGATGTTACCTAGCATCACAACGCTAATACCTGATGGCTGGACGTACCTCCGTGACGGCAGACCAGTCCCTTCACTGTGTTCTGTTTCATTGTCCTTATCTGTAAAATGATGATCAGAATGCTGTGGCTGCTGCTGGTGATGATCATGATCATGGTCATGGTGGTGGTGGTGATGCTTTTGCTGTTGGTAGTGATGGTGATGATGATGATGACTCTCATGTGCTAAAGACCTTCTCCACGCTAGGCTCTCTGATGGGAAATTGTTATTCTCCATTTTACAGGAGAATAAACTGAGGCTGAGAGAGAAACTTGCCCAAATTCATCATTCCTGGACTTGGCTGAATTTATGTGCAAGCAATTTGTAAACTATACCAGTGTCGTTCCCATATTAGTTACATATAGCTAAAGTCCTTCTAATAACTTCCTCTTACTTGCCCTGGTGAGGCTAACTTAAACTTTTTCAACATTAAAATTAAAACAGTGTTTTTCTTTCTATGTTAATTCAGAGAGAAACAATTAAAACTCTGTTGTCCCCTTTTACCAAAGAAGCATGTTCAGACTGTCTCTAGATGTGGTCTTTTTTACTTTTAGCCTTTTAATATTTAGATGATGATTTAAAATTACAGTACTTACAGTAGACCACACAGGAAATGACACCATTCATGTGTGAATAGTGTCATTAATTAAAGGTGATTAGGAAGGGAAACGAGAGACTATTTATTCAGTATCCATTATGTTGGAGGTACCAGTCAGTTCAGTCCTCATCTGTGATTGTAGGAGGTAAATATTATTATGTTACATTTTACAATATCTTCAGTCCTGTGGCATTAAAGCATTGCCCAAGGACACCCTGCAAATTACGAGACAGAGGGAGAATTTGAACTCAGATCTAATCTCATGCCTTTACAACCATGCCACCTGCCTTCTAAACGAACAGGTGAATGATCATGTGGAGGTACGATAATTTAAAGGAGAAAAACTGCTCTTTCTAACTTACTCTACCTGGGATACCTAGAACAAAGCTCATGGGAGTAGTTAGAAGGAACCAGGGGATTTGGGTTCCCAAAGTTTCATTTTCGTGCTGTGTGACATGGGGTGTGTCATGTAAGTGTTCTGGGCCTTGGTCCTGTGAAGGTGTGATGTCAACCATTGGGTATTAGCTCTTAAAACATTAACTTCGATGGTGATTGTCGGAAAAATAATCTGAAACTTGGAAATAGGCCAAAAAGGGGGGGGGGTTGTTACAGGTGCTCTTTCAATGCAGTGCTGGGCTTGACATTGTATTGTCTGGGCTATTTACCATTCTGTAAAGGCAGAGAACTTGTAGAATTGTGTCCAGCAGAAATGCAAATAACTTCTGTCCAAAGAAGAGATAATCCCAAAGGTTACTGTTTATGGCCTTATTGGACATCGCCCAGATTTGTTTCTAACTCAGGAAACTTACCCTAACATTGCTTAGAAACACCTAATTTCTCAAATGCTTTTTGGATTTGTTTTAGCATTTTCCTGTTTTTAAAATCCATAAGATAAATACAATTTTGACATGTTAATTTTGTATTTGCGTGAGTCATGATTTTCTCTTTTGGAAAATTATGCTTTAAGAATATTTTGATAGAAAGCTTCAAATCTACAACCATTTTGGAATCTCTGTCTCTCCTTCCTCCAAGTGACACAACAGTGGAACTGGAAGTCGAAATTGCTACCTGGCACTTTGGGCTCCTCATGCCAGGGAGTCAGCAGGCAAAGAAGATGGTTACCGTATAAGCTAAGGTGATGGGTCCTGACTATCAAAGGGAAATTGAGCTGCTACTGCATAATGGCGGTAAAGAGAAATATGTTTAAAATGCAAGAGACCCCCGGGATACCTCTCAGAACCTCCATGTCTTAGAAGGCCTGTGTATTCTGATAAAAGTCAATGAGAAACAACAAAAATTTCATCCAGACAGGATTGCTAATGTCCCAGGCCCTTAAAGATCTGTAGAATTGGGGGTTTTCAGAACATGCTTTAGAAAATGCTAATCTAGTGTAATTCCTTCATTCTTGTAAACCCAAAACCTGCTTAAGTTTTGACAGCAATTTTGATCTAACTCGGTAGTATTAGGTTCCTTAGTTCTATCTCTTAAGTCTTATGTGCAAACCCTCAATTAACTCCTTAATAAGTATTAACCATTCAGTAGTCATTGAACAAATACTGTATTGATCAAATACCTACTAAGTGCCAGGCTCAGATCTAATCCCTGGGAATATAACAGTCAATTTATGTTTTCACTTTCTCACGTGAGGCTGTCCTTCAAGGTAGAGTGTGTGTGTGTGACAATAAACACTAAAAAGCATCAATTAGAAAGTGACAAATGCTATGCAAAATACAAGGCAGGAATGGGAAATAAAGTATAATGGTAAGAGGGTACTAATTTATATAATGTGGTCAGAGGAGGCTTCTCTGATAAGACATTCAAACAGAGTCCTGAATTAAATGAGCGAGTAAGCCCTGTAGCTAACTAGAGCTGGGGTTGGCAAAGTACTGCCCATGGGCCAAATCTGGCCTGCCACTAGCTTTTGTAAATAAAGTAGTATTGGAACACAACCATACTCACTTGTTTACATATTGCCTCGGACTGCTTTTGTACCACAAGAGCAGAGTTGAGTAGTTGGCCTCAGACTGTGTGGCCTGGGAAGCCTTAATTTCCTGGCCTTAAAGTGTTTGACAGTTCCTGGTCTAGGGAAAGAAGGTGCCAGGTAGAGGAAACAGCAAATACAAAAGTCCTGAGGTAGAAGTGTGGTCAGCATGTTTAAACACTGGCCGTTGTGCCTGAGGGGACAGGGGTTGACAGAAGGTGGGTGATGGGGAGGTTAAGTCATGTGGCCATGATGAGGACTCTGGGTTATTCTGTAATTAAGATGGGAAGCAGTTGGAGGTTTAAAGCAGAGTGACATGATCTGATTTATGCCTTGAAAGGAACTTTCTGGCTACAGTCTTCCTTTTATCTCTTCTCCCTTCCTCACTAACTTGTCCCCAAGTCTTTCTCCTCAGAAAGCAGGGGTAGCTTATGCAGTGATCATCCATTGAATTTGATGAAGCCTTGGTTAGTTCTGATCCTTGTACACAAAGGGTCTCTTAGCCCTTTGTTTTATCATTTTTGAGGACCTGGAGTCTCCCAGAGGACTGAGCAAGCTGCCCATTGCATAACCAGCCCCAGGTCCTCGGAGTTGAAGGCCAGTGGGATTGCATGCTTCACAAGAGCACCCGTGACCTTTGCTCTCCTCTTTGAAGATGCATTCACCTATCTATAAATCATTTGCGCCAAAGTGTTAATGCACTTTTAAATGCTGGCCCATGGTCTAAAAACATCTAATACACACTACCCTCAGCTTGAAGGAAACTGTATTACTTGTTATTTTTAAAGTGCATTTGCACCAAAGTAGGAATTTTGCATTTTTTCTTCTGTGAGGCAATGTTTGACAATGTGAAGGTCATTTTCCCTCCTTTAAAAATTGAAATAAACACCTTCTAAATTGAATTTTGTGTCTTTTTTTTTTCAATCCCAGTATCTTTGAGGCCATTCAGTCACACAAGATACTGACTCTGTGAAGATGTTCTCAATGCCGTATACACGATTTTGAGCTATTTCTCGTAGGCATTTTCAACAGAAACGTTCTCTTCTACGCCCTCCTTCACCAATTTATTTTGTCATCCATGAGGGTGGGTCAGTGGTACCATGACTTTCCACTCTCCAGACTTTTATTTTCCTAGACACTGGATACAGTGAAAGGCTGTAGGAAGTAAACCTTGCGGAATATTCAGTCTCTAGCACAATAGCCGACTTTGGGTGAGGTGTTAAAGCGTAGAGCTTCTGTTTATTTATTGATCAAAGGATGGATATTAACTCTTTGTGATCTGGCCACCTTGGATTATTATTAGAATTGAATGCTGTTGTTGACATCAAAACATGTCGATATGTGGGAAGCACTGTATTGATACGGAGTTGTGGTGTTATCTTTAGTTCTAGTTTGTGATCTATGAAGAGCATGTATTATTGAATCATTCAAATTATACTTAAAGAAAAAACTAAATGGTAAAAATAAAGAAAAGATTAAAGCAGAGGTTGAAAGATTGAAAAGGAATATCTCGCAGACTTATGACTTTTATTCATCCCACAAGTTGTCTTTAGGATTAAACTATGCAATGCATAGATTAAAAAAAATTCCAATTAGATTATAATTTATTTTAATTATCCAAAGCTGTGAATCATATGATATGGATTTTGTGCTGTGTTTTGGTTAGAACTTTCTTACTTGATGGTAATGGGGTAAGCAAAATGTAAAATGAATTTCATTTAATCTTTATCGAAAGTTTTGCTTTCAGAATTTGGCAGTTCTGTTCAGTGGCCTAGATGAGTAGCTTAATGCTAACACTGTTTGGAAGGATTTTAAAAAATCTACAGCGAGTCTGGTTTTAGCATCTGTTTTAGGCCAAGGTGTTTGAAAATATCATAGAGTATTAAGCCTCACGTCAGCTTGATGTGTTTTTGAAATCAAGTGGTAGGAATTGAAAAATGTGTATAAAACAAATTCTCCAATAACCCATTATCTGAAAAATGATGGCAATAGATGGTTACCTCATAGCATTGCTTAAGAGAGAAAAACATAATTTTGTCAGCAAGCACAGCATATCCTCCTTCACCAACTTTTCCTAGTGATAGTAATAATATTCACTGGACATTTGAGCTTTGGCAGGCATTGCCTGAGGGTCCATGAAAACAGCCACTTTCTTTCAGAAGCTTCCAATCTCATAAAAACAGTAAGTTCTCTTCCTCAGAGCCATGATTTTATTCTTGGGCTATTTTACTTCAAATACTATTATGAAAGAAAATGTCCTAAAGAAAATCTCCAATAACATTACAGGGGAATTATCTATTTCACTAGAATATATAGCACTCAAAATCCTTTCACTGAGATTTTATCTTAATTATAGAACCCAGATTGGTACAGTCAAGAGTTCTTTTCCCTGAATGTGAACTAGAATTAGAGAAAAGCCAAGAATTCCTCTTGTCATACAGGATGTCTTTGCCTACTTAAATGGCTGGCAGATATGTTGAAAGGTGAACCTGTTTTTCATTTTCTAATGTGGGGTCTATGCTCCCCAGAAAGTTCATGGTACACACATTGATTAGAAATGATCATTTAGCTGGAGATTTTTCCCCAAGGGGCTTCCCCATCCTGCCATATACAAGATCAAGGCTCTTCCTAGAGCACTTACGGGATCAGGCTCATCTTTGGGATGCATTTTATCCTCCATTTTACTGTTTCGCAGTGGGAGGAAAGGAATTGAGACCAAAGGCATTGTTTTATTTTTTTTTGGGGGGGTGGGAAGGAAAGAGCGATAAGACAGAACTAGTGTTTCCGAAATGGTGCAACAAAGCCTGCCATTAAGCTTGCCAAGGTTAGACACTGAAGCTTTTAACCCAGGGGATAACTGATACTATTCTTAAGAATAGTAATTTTATCATTATGTATTTGTTATTGAGAATTTACTATCTATGTTTTAGACTCCATATTAATGGCTTTACTTGTATTTTTTTTCAGTTTATCCTCTTAAAACTATGAAACAGGAACTACTTAGAAAAGTCAGGTAACTTATCTGAGATCATACTGTTGATAGGTGGCTGAGCTAGTCTTTCTGTCTCCAAAGTTCATGTGTTTAGCCATTTTGCAATATCCTTCTCTATGGAAATGATTCAATATTTGAATAGGCTTAAAAGGTCATAAATATTGACTTATCAATTCCCATCTTCCTGAAAATGTTATGATGGATGTCTGTGGTTAAGGAAAACGTAGGTCAAGATGAGTTATCTCTACTTCACTGGGGTTTTCAGAATTTTTTTTCGTCTTGGAACTCCTCCATTTCTGACAAAAACAGGTCGACGGACAGGTTGGTCCTTTGTATTTCTTTTCACTTGGAAATTTTACGAGTCCTCAGTGTTCTTGGAACATTTCCATATCTCATATGAAGTATCCAGTATTAGATTCTGCTCACAGTGGTGACAAATGCTTCCACATCTCCATTTCCTTATTTCTACAATGAGAATAACATCTTTTTTCTTTCTTTATGGGGATGTTACAAGCTATTCTTATAATAGCTACATAAGTGTTTTCAGCCCTATGAGGAAGACCAGAAACAAGAACTCGTTACCATCACCATCTAAATTATTCACAATTACAGTGCAAAAACAGAGACTCTTAGAGAAGTTCTGTGGCACACTTAGCTTTATTGAAATTGAACAAGTACTTTTTTTTTTTAAATAACCCCTTTTACAGCACATGTAAAATTTAATTTTTTCAGTATATTTTTACAGGTTGTCTTTTATCTGAGTAAGCAAAAATACATCTTTAATTTTTTTTTTCTTACTTAAAACATGTAGCCAGGATTCAAACCACGTAGCTCTGGTACCAAAAAGGCAACGGGTTATGAAAATCACAGTACAATTTTAAAATTCTTTAAATTAAGGATATTTAAAACGATATTCACTTGGATTGACAGTAGAAATCATGGGTCAGTTGACATTGGGACTAGTAGTTACACCTACAATGAGAGCAGAAATGGGAAGTTCAGGCTAATATGAGCTACACCATTCAGGACACACCATCTCCATAAACACTGTGGCTGACAGGTTGCAATGGCTAAGTCACACTTGAACACTTCACATGTAAATATAGCCAGAGCGAACAAAATATATAGTGCGCTAACTTGGATCTAAAATAAAATGGGTATTTATTTTTAAGAGGGTATTCGAGAATCAGTTACACAAGACACAATTTAAACCCCAAAATTACACTTGGGAAAGAAACAGAATATTAAAATGCGCACCCACACAGACAGTAAAGTACAAATCTGTTCTTTGTGATTGGTATTTATTTTTTGTTGTTTTTTTCGGTAAGTAGAAATAATTTATGACCCACAAAAGGATTTCTCAGGTGAAACACTAATTACAGACATTGTAAAGAACATAGCTCAGGAGTCTTGTTTTAAAAATGAGGCAGCATTTTCCTGAAAAAAGTTTGGTCCTCAACTCACTATAGGCTAGTCACTGTGGTCAGATGGTCAGCATTTTCCGTGTGTGTGTGTGTGTGTGTGTGTGTGTGTGTGTGTGTGTGTTTGATGTGTTTTAACCCAATTTTTCAGTACCAGAATTAGTCAAAACTAAACCAAAAGACAAATTGCCCTCGCGAACTTGACCTTGACTATCACGTCTAATTGATGCATCATCTGATAGAACAATGCTAAAGACTATGAAGAGAATTATGCTCACATGGTTCTGCGGCACCTTAATCTTGTGCAAACATTTTCCTTCATATCTGATTAACTTATCTTTATTCACGCAGGTGCCAGGAAACCCACCCCATGATCCTCCCTCCCCCCTCCCCCAATCTTCTCCTTTGTCAATGTGATATAAAGACAATTTCACTGTGTATTTACAAGCACAACACTTAGGCAAGAAGGTCCCAGGGTCTGAAGGGCACATCTATTTCTTGTGGACATCTTCATGCCGAATGATCTTGTATGTGATCCAGTAAAAGATGTTGAAAATGAGGAAGGCCAATGGGAAGGCAGCTCGAGATATCGTGTCAATCCTTTTTGCCCGGTCCACAAACTTCTTCTTGATGGCATCTGCATCTTTTGGGGGTTGTGGTAGCGGGTTGGCAGGTGTGGCCTTGACAGCTGTTCCATCCTTCACTTGGAGGCAGTGACCCATCCCATAACCACTGAAATTAAAACGACTTTCACGAGTAACATCTTCTTCCTGGGAAAATAAAGGCAGAGGAAGCACAGATTGGTTGTCTGTCAAATTAGATGGAAGATCCTTAAAATTCTTCAGAAATAAAAGGATAAATCACAGTTAACTGGTAGCGTGGGTGGCTTTTGGAATGGGTAGTTCTCTTTCAAGTTTAACTCAATTATTCATGGAACAGATACAGTTCATTAGCTTTTCAGGCTGGGAAATTAAGGATAAGAATAATGACTGTAGTCATTTTAATTCGTTAACAAACAGAAACACCTACATTATATTCAACACCAACTTTTCTAAAATCTAGTTTATTAATCCATAGCTTTGAATATACTATTTTAACGCCAAGTCTTCAAATCCCAATAGTATACTCTAAATCTATCGAGGGCTATTCATTCATTTACTCATTCATTCATTCATTCATTCATAAAAGCATTTACTGAACACCTGCTTTGTACCTGGCAGTGAGCTAGGAGCTTCTCCTAGTGTGGCCCATTCGCAGCCCAGATCCTTCTATTAATATTGACTTTAATGTTAATATTAGATCTGAGACTAACCCCTTAAATATATACACATCCCCTCTAGCCTTCTAGTTCACTTCAGTTATATGGCAGAGATTAAATATTCATTGTTTGGTATTGAATATTTCTACCATGGCTAATTTTTCCAGTGTCAGTTTTTAACATTTAATCTTTGGCAAGTTAGTTATCTCTTTATTTAAATGTGTCATTTTGGTTGATGTCAATGGTATTTTGTGTTATTTCTACATGAATTAGATAAAAGACTGAAAAATCGTATTTATTCCTGGGAGTAAAGAATAAATAGCCTTAGTAGAGATAAATGTATGGCATATGGGTGTGAGGTTGGGTAAAAATGGTCATTGGGGGGAGGACACCCGCTTATCACATGGGTTATAGGCCTTCTTGGACATCCTATGGCTAATTGGTAATTAGATCTCAACCAGTGTGGGAGAGAAGTAGAAGCTGTGCCAGTTGGTTTAGTAAAGAGAGCCAGATTAGGAATTTGGGTATTTGGGGTCTAGGCCTGGCTCCAAGCGTTATAAACTGTATTGCTCTTAGGTAAGATATTTATTCTTTAAAGACCTCAGGAATTTAATGATAAAAATGTTGAGGCTGGTCTAGATCTCTGTGTTTCAGCTTTGGCTGCTGGGGAACTTTTATATGTATGCCTGCCTCCTCCCCCCTCTCAGCCCCTTCCAGACCAACTGAATGAGAATCTCTAGGAATGAGAACTGAGAATCTGTATCTTTAAATATCCAGTGACTCTAACGCAAGTTTGGAAACCAGTGGCCTAGATGAGCTCTCATGTCCGGCTCTAAAATGCAGAACCTGTTCCATATTATTGAGTCTAAAATGACTTTTGAAAGGGAAACAATCCCTCCCTCATTATACATTTCCCCTTATCTGCCTAAATTCACCATGCTGTTTATCCTTTCCATAGCTGTAGAATTCTCACTTCTATATAAACATTTAGAAACTCATGATTAAGTATATAGTTTACTGCGTGAGTGAAATAAAATTATTTTAAACTTCCTGGGCTGCTTTTGAAAGGTTAGTTAGCTGGTAACCTGATTTTAGCACATAAAACAAAAGGAAGCCTAAATACACAGGTCCATGTTTCTTCTCATTTTTCAAAAAATGCCTACAGCACCTGGTATTCCAAGGTGACCTCTCATCCAAGTACTAACCAGGCCTGACCCTGCTTAGCTTCCGACGGGATCAGGCTTGTTCAGAGTGGTATGGCTGTAGACTACAATCTAATTTTTTTTAACAGCAATATTTTATTTTGAAGGAATGTCATGTAAGCAATATAAATAAAATTCCCTTGAAATTTAATTAATCTCAAAGTTCAAGTGTATAATTATAATATTTGAGATACATCTTAAATATATTATAGTTTTTTGATACTGAAAGCAATGTGCTAAACAGTCTCAGTTCAAAATGTTATCTAAAAACACTTAATTAAAGAAGACATTGCTCTTCTTGTGGCTTATGAGAAGCAATTAGAAGAAATGTTGAAGCCTGAAGTTTGTGGTTGTTTTAATGACAATATTTTCCTGCTCTACTAGACATCAACTCATCATTGCGCAGTTGAAGATTAAAAACAGCTCGATTCACAAATGAGTAGGTGAGTGGTTTCTAGACAGTGTTGTTAGATTTAGCGAATAAAATATGTGAAGTCCAGTTAAATTTGAATTTCAGATAAAGATGAATCATTACTTGGTCTAAGTATATCCACTGAATTTCAGATCAACAACAATGAATTTTTGTGTATTTTCAAAATACGCATGGCACATATTTACACTAAAAAATATTGTTTATCTAAAATTCAAATTTAACTGGACGTCCTGTATTTTATCTGACACCCTATTTCTAGAAGGTATTTGGAAGGCTCCCAAGAAATTCGCTCACTTAAAAATCTCATCTTGTGAGATTTTAATTCCTATTTGTGGTTTCATCATTATTAAGCTACACACTGATCTCTTTCTGAGATGAAGAAAGACAAAATTTTCCCATTAAAATTTATAATCTCAATATGCAATCCTTAAAAGAAAGACAATTCTATATGTTCTAATATGGAATTATCTCCAAAGTAAGTTAAAAAAAAAAAAGAGCAAGGTTATGTGCATACTGAGTAATAATGAGAGCTGTCTCCAGGGAGCAGGACTGGGGGTTAGGTCGCGGGGAGGGGTGCGGGTGACCGTGCAAGGCAGTCTGCTTTTTCATTCCACTATTTTGTACCTTTTGAATTTTCTATCATGTGCATGTATTATTGACTCAAAGACAAATAAGTGTGAATGAACAAACAATAAAGCAAAACAGCAATGTTTTCTTTGTAGGACAAAACATCCCAAGAGAGAATGTTTGGTAGAAATTATTTCATTAACTTCTTTGATTTCCTATTTGATTTGACCTTATCAGGTCACCTTAATAGCTCTGGGAAGATGGAGGCAAACTACTTTATAATCGTGCATGGACTCAGCCTTATTGAAACTTATGTGATATTGTAAAGTGGAAAAAAATTATTTTTCTGTAAAATTGCAACTTTGTAAGACCGTGCTTATTTTATATGATTTTATATATTTTACTCATTTCATCCTCGATTTATTACTCCTATTTTTCACCATGGGCTTAAATTCTCTCGCGATTCCGCCCTCGCTCTCGAGGTCCCGCCCTCGCCCTAGCCGTCCCACCCCCACTTTCGAGGTCTCGCCTCTGCCCTCGTGATCCCGCCCTCGTGGTCCCGCTCCCGTGGTGAGGTCCCGCCTCCGCCCTCGCAGCCCCGCCCTAGAGATCCTGCCCCCGCCTTCGAGGTCCCACCCCGGCTGTCCCACCCTCGAGGTCCCGCCCTCACCCTCGAGGTCTCGCCCCTGCTCGCGATTCTGCCCACCCCCTCTCGAGGTCCCGCCCCTGCCCTCGAGGTCCCGCCCTCAGGTCCCGCCCCCACCCTCACGATCCCGCCCTCACCCTCGAGGTCCCGCCCTCGCCCCCGCCCTCGAGGTCCTGCTCTTGCTGTACCACTCTCGAGGACCCGCCCCTTCCCTCGCGGTCCCGCCCCCGCCCTCGCATTCCACCTCTCAGCATAAAATTCGAGTCCCTTGTGAGTAGTAGGAAACACAGGAAACTTTTTCGACCTAAGTTTTGCCAGCCACATTTCTGCACAGGCTTCCATTATAAAATCAATTTTCAGGCTACAGGGAAAGGGGTTATTATAAAGACCAAGTTCATAATTAGAGCTCATGTTTGAGCTAAGAAAAGCCAATTAAACATATGCGCGCGCTACACACACATAACATGCATCTTAGCAACATTTCAGTCGAATTACAAGTACCCTGAGATGTTTAGTAAAACCCAAAAAACCAGTCAAGAGTCAATGCAACCTCTCAGCTTATATTCAATGTAAAGCTTTGTTTACTGATCTGAACTTTCTCCCAGGGGATGTTCAATATCTCATACTTCTGAACCATCTCTTCTGCTTCCTGGCTCATGTCGCATTTCCTTTTTACCCAACTCTGATAGTTCCTGATAGCCTGCTTTGTGTTTGAAGTCTTTTCCAAGTAATAAAACAGTTGTTTGCCCCTCCTTGCCCAGCCAAACCTGCGTCTGTCTCTTTATTTGGTTACCCTTTCACAGTCATTTATTCAACATCTACTATGTACCATGCAATGCTCTAGATATGGGCGAAAAGTCCTCTCTTGCACGGCTTATAGTCTAGCCTGGAGGAACAGGGAGGAAAAAAGGACAAAGGAATCAAAAGTAATCGGGACAAGGCTTTACTTTAGAAAGTGCAGTTCTGACTTTCTAGAAGGGTTGAGTGGAGCCCTGTAGATAGATACCTAAGGGAGAGAATTTTAGACAGAGGAAAACAAAATACATTAGTCTGCAGCACTCCAGGTATGTTTCAGTACAATAAGGGTGACGAGATGACTTAAGCAAAATGAGTAAGGGTGAGGAAGTAGGAGATGGAATCAGAGGGGTATCATGAAGGCTTTCTGAGCCATGGTAAGAACTTCAGATTTTGAAAAATGGCATAGATGATAGAGGCTCTGTTCATCCCTCTGGCGACCAAATTAAAGTTGTGATGGAAACAAGGAGCAGCAGCAAGGAAAATTGCCTGGGGTGAATAAGCCATACAACTAGGGAGAAATCCAAGAAAGCACCCTGCACTGGCAGACGGTAGGATAGGGCTAGGACACAGGGCTGCCTGGTCCCGAGTGACTGAAAGAGACGGAGGCTGCGGTAGCAGCAGCAGCAGATACCTCTTAAAGGTGCCGCATCCTCGAGCGGATTTTCGCAGTGACGGACCTGCTTGCTCTGGGCACCAGTGCCGATTAGGCCGCATGCAGGGAGCACCAGGGACTTACAGGGAGACGTTGTCGGAGTGAGGGCCCAGGCGAGACTCACTCTGTGCAAAAGTGCCAGCAGTATCCATTGTTCCCTGTTGAGCCATCCCCGCCCCCAGGGTGCAGACACAGGGCCACAACAGCCGTGGAGTCATCAAACTAGATAACAGAGGTCACTCCACCCTGAGGATCCCCTGAAACCCCGCCTCCCCCAACTCACAGTTCCACCCAAGCCACATCCAGGTATATCCTCAGTGAGTCAGGTGCTCCTTGCTGAGCAGTGCCTAGACTCACACTGGAGGCGGCTGGCCTGCGTTTCTGGTGTGGCCTTTTGAGGCAACTATAAGCACAGCATCTGTTGATTGCTTGCTGAATCTTACCAGGTAGCCCCAGAGGGGCAGAGGCTTGGGTTAAGTTTGACCTGCAGCTGAACCCCTCTTAGAACTGTGCTACTGGACAGACACCTACTTCACAAATCCACACTAATAAGACCGGGAGACTTAGGAGATTTGCTTAATACATAGAAACAGGCATGGAAAGGCAGCCAAAATGGGAAGACAAAGAAGCAGAAACCATATAAGAGAACAGAACAGAGATCCAGATATAATAGAGTCAAGTAATCTAATAGATGCAGAGTTCAAAACACTGGCTATAAAGATGCTCAATGAACTTTTGGTTAAATTCAGTGAGAACTGCAACAAAGAGATAAAAAAACATAAAAATGGAAATGGAAATTATAAAAGGGAATCAGTCTGAAATGAAGACATCTGAGATGAGAAGTATATTAAATGGATTAAACAAAAGAATAAACAGATTGAACAAAGTAAAGGATCAAATGCCCTATCTAGAGGACAGGAAGCCAAGGACACTGAATCAGAATGGCAAGAAAAAAGATGCCAAGACTATAAAAATAATCTCAGGAGCATATGGGACACTATTAAGGGTCTAAATATTCATCTGATGGTGTAACTGAAGAAAATGAAAATGTTGAACTGCTATTTGAAGAAATAATGATGGAAAACTTCCCTGACCTGGTGAAGGAAATGGACATAAAACCCCAGGAAGCTCAGAGAATTAAAAAAAACAGGGATCCAAAGAAGCCCACACCAAGACACATCATCATTAAAATGCCAAAAGTTAAATACAAAGAAAGAATATTAAAAGCAGCAAGAGAAAAACAGATAGTTACTTATAAGGGAACACCCGTAAGACTGGCAGCTGATTTCTCAAAAAACACTTTGCAGGAGAGAAGGGCTTGGCAAAAAATATTTGACAGGATAAAGGCCCAGGATCTATAACCAAGAATAATTCATCCAGCAATGCTATCATTTAGAGTTGAAGGACAGATAAAGAGCTTCCCAGACAAAAATAAGCTAAAGGAATTTATCACCACAAAACCAGTAGTATAGGAAATGTTTTCTTTAAGAAGAAAAAACATGTATCTGAAACAGGAATAAAGAATGGTAACAACTACATTCCTATCAATAAATACCTCAAATGGAAAAGAAGTAAGTGCTCCAACTAAAGGAGCAGATGAATGGATAAGAAAACAAGACCCCTACATGTTGCCTATAAGAGACTCACTTCAGATTAAAAGACACACAGACTAAAAGGAAGTGGATGGGAAAAGATATTGCTTCGATGGACCCAGAGGGTATTTAAGTCAGACTGAGAAAGATAAACACATTCGGGGTGGCATGGCCATAGACTCCATGTTTCTTTACAGACTGAACCATTCATTTTATTTTTTCAATTTATAACATTTTGTTGTGGAATATAACGTAAAAATACGCAAAACATAAATGCACAGTTTATTATAAAACCAATACTCGTGTAGCAATTATTTGGGTAAGGAAATAGAATCTTGCCAGCACCTTCAGAAAGCCCACATGTGTGTTTTCCTGATCACAGTTTCTTTTCTCTTTTCTAGAGGTTGCCACTATGACATTTATGATAATCACATCCATGCTTTTCTGGATAGTTCTAACACCTATGTATTATCCTTCAAAAATCAATAACGTTTAATGCTATTTTTTAAACTGTACATAAATAGATTTATTTCATATGTGGTCGTGTTTTGCTTTTTCCAGGCTTTTAGTGACAAAATTATGTTTTTAAATTTTATTCATATTACTGTAGATATATATATTCAAAATTTTCCTCTTGTACTTATAACATTGTATAGATCTGCCCTAACTTATTGAACCACACTTCTACCAAACACTTGGTTTATTTCCAGTTGGAGTTATTCTGAACAATGCTGTTATAAACGTTCCGTACATTTAACCTGCTATACATAAGTAAGCAATACTGTAGGTTATATAACAAAGAGTTAAAGTAGTGAAACATGGGATATTCAACTTGAGGAAATGGGCCTGTTATTCATTCATTTAATTTCCATAGTCTTTCCTCGCATACAGTTAATAGCTGAACCAGTTAACTCATTCACTTAACTACCAGAGCCAGAATAGAATGATGCCAGGTTAGGCTATCATTATGTTGTCTATTTCCATGCAAGCTATGGGTTTTAATAAATATTTGTGGACTAATGAACAAAAGGGAATTTAAAAGGTTTTCTCTATGCTCGAATATAATTTCCTCGTTCATTCAACATTATTTCAAATTATGCTTCTTAGCATAGTTACAGCTAATTAAATCAATTCTTTAAAACTCTCCGCCACAAAAATAAATCCGTCACAGGTAGAAATTATCCATTTAATGTTTCATATAGAAAAGATGAATGTGACTTTAAGGGTCCTCTTATTTACTGCTGTGACTCATTCACTGCCTTTTAAATATAGAACCTTAAATTATCCACATCAAAGGGTATGGTTTTGATTCAGAAAATGTAATTACAACCAATTTGAATTTTTGTGTTAAAGAATGACTAATTGCCTTTATAGCGGGTTCAGAATAAAATGTTATGGTTATATGGCAAGATTCCTCTATGAGGGCAAAATGAAGATGAGCTTGAGTCATGGATAAACTGAAGCTAAATAAAGAACAGTCTGTAGGCACATCTTAGTTGAATGTATTTACTGGGAGAGTCAGCTATATCTTCTCAGTGAGAATAGAATCTTAAGCATATATTATCCATTTCTTCTAATTAGTCAGGAAACTAATTAGTTAATTATTGCTTCTGACCAGCCAACCTCAGTAACTTTGTGCAGAAAACACTTTCTAGCTTACTCTGTTTTGTTATTCACTGATTAAATTCCCACGGAAAATTATCCAGTCAGAGTTTCAATACATAAAACTTCTATATCCCACTTTGCTAAAATTTTAAATCTTGTCTGCTGTATGAGGCACTGTCATGACACTATGCAATGCATTTGAGACATTCTTAAAATTTTATTTTAGGCATCAGTTTTACTTATTGTAAAATTTACACATTCCTGTGTGTGGAATAACTTGTCTAGATGTGAAATTGGACCTCAAACAGCACCAGAATTGCATTGTAGTGAATCGTTTATTATAAGAAAAGGATTTTGATATAATTAAAGAACATGGTACTTATAAAATGAAAAATTTTAGCGGAGCCCACAGTTTTAATTATTCTTTTATGCCCCCGAGAGAAAGAAAAACTGGGCTAAGCGAAAATTCTTTCCATCATATTTCTCACCCAGATTTTTTGATTGGATTGAGTCTCCCTTCTGTTGGAATAGGAAATTGCTCATTTGGAGCTAAGGTTGTAGTGAGCCTCAATCAATGCAAGGGCATACCGGGATCTCCAGCCCTCTTTACGAAACAGTATGAGTCCAAATATAGCAAGTTTTCACACACACACACAAAATACCCTGAGCAATGATGCTTAATCGTAGGTCTGCCAATTTCTATCGTCTGGACTTGAGAAAGAGGGATAGGTTTGAGAAGTGCGTGGTTCTTGTAACCTCAGTTTCCTCAACTGTATCACAAGGATTTAGGAATAGATGTGAATAATAAATAGGTAGCATTTATTGATTATGACTATACACCATGCATTTAAAGCTATAGTCAATTCTATCACCAAACTGACTCTGCAAATCACAAGCTTCCTGGGAAAATTGAGGCTGACAGGAGTTATGTGGCTTTTTAAAGTTATATTGCTAATAAATTTTGAAGCTGAGATTCAAATCCAGGTTCACCTAATTCCAAAGACTGGAAGTCTTTGATTTTTATGAATTTATCCCTATAAAATCTAAAATGGCTTGCATTCAAAATTATGGATGAAGAATCTGACTGAACTTTGCAGAACAACAAAATTGAAATTAAGTAAGCCAAATATAACCCCTCGTTGCTTAATATGACATGTGGCAAAATGAATTAAAACTGTCAAAGTGTCATTTTTGGGAAAACAGGGAAGGCAGTTTTTCCAAAAGAAAACCATATCATTGGATCATCTTCTTTTCAGGGAAGGGTATAATTATTATTGATTTTTGAAGAAGAAACTTCTATATTCATTTCTTGAGCACTTGCCATTCATGTATTTATATTTCTAACAGATATTCATTGGTTACCTATTATGTGCCAGGTATGTGGTAGAGATACAACAGTGAACAAGAAGACAAAGTCTCTGCCTTTTTGGAGCTTACATTCTAGTGGGGAAAACAGACAGTGACGAGAAATTACATATACATGCAAACGCATACACACACACACACATACATACATGTATATATGTATGCACAGGACACTTCCACCCACTGACACAGATACACACACACACACAGATAATGATGGATACTTTGAAGAAAAACTAAGACATTCGAGACAGGTGAGTGGCAGGGAAGTGGATGTGTTAGATCACGTGATCTGGAAAAGCCAGAGACTATACCCGGCACTATGCCATGTGCTGGGGACCCAGGAGTGAGCAAGATAGATCAGATTCTTGCCTTCAAGGAGTCTGACAAAATAAATGAAGACAAACATAAAATAATCACATGAATACATAGCTACTAACTATGCTAAGGGCTCTGAAGGAAAATTATAGGGTGCTACGAGAGCTTATTAATGGGAGTCCTGGTTTAATCTGCCATTTGGAAGCTTTTCCCTGGGAAGTGATATTTCATTAAAGATGTGAAAAATGTGAGGCATTACAGAGGTGAAAGCAGAATTGGGAGATGCCTGAGGTTGAGGGTTGGCTGTAATTGAGAGATGGTAGGGTGGTCCCTGAAATGCAGGAGGAGTGTGGGGTGAGACAAAGTTTCAAAAGTGACCAGGGGCTAGATTGCGTAGGGCCTTGCAAGCCATCTGCCTGTTAGGAGCTTTATTTTAGGAACCAAGGGAAGGAAAAAATGAATAAGACCTTGGGTATTGGGGGTGGGGGTGGGGGATGGAGAACTAAATAGAGTATAACATGAGAGAGATTCTTGAGTTATGTACAAAGGTTTATCAGAGTTCAGATGAGCCTCAAGCCTCCAGAGTTGGCGAGGTAATACAGCTGAGATGCTCGAATCATCTGATTCCCCTAATCTGAAAAAGACTCTGTAGCTACCTACTGGTTTTTAGTATTCATTTCTAATTTTGCTTTATAGCATTATTTTTAAATGTTTGCTTCCCGATCATATTAAAAAGTAGGTAGTCAGGGACTCTGGGTTTTGATAGCTGTTTTCCACTGTTATCTTCACTCACTGGAGGGGGAACTGCTGGCAGTTTGCCGAAGTCCTTTCAGTAACCCTATTTCCTAGTACAGTGCGGGGCCCCTGGTAGTTAGTTATTCAGTAACTGTGCTTGGAATGATCCTCTTGATCCTCGCTAAGGGTTCAGCAAGGTCGTGCTCCCTGTGGGAGAGGAGCAGTCGATGATCTCCTAGCCGTTTTCCCTCTGTCAACTGCAGGCCTTTTTACAGCCTATAAATCAGTCTTCCCTGAAGAATTTCCATTCTGTTGCTCTCGTGACAGACTCAAGAGCCTTGATATGGTAGAGGAGCAGAGAAAAACACGGGGATAGAATCTGAAAGGCTTGGATTGATTTCACATCTTTACTGTCCCCTAGATTTGTGAGTTTAGGACAGTTCCTCAACATTTTTTACTATTTCCTCATCTTTGAAATGAAGAGATTAGCCATTTGGCCATTTTCTGAGTTGGAGTATAGGACTATAGTGCTGGCTAGCATATTGCCTTGAGGCTACTCTCTAGCTGGTTGATATGTTTAAGACTTTTCTTCCCAACCATAGAGTAGACAGCATGCCAGTTGGGGCCTTAACACTTTGGCCATAGTTCTGCCCCGATACCATCTACCTGTGCAGCCGCACGGGGCCTGATGCTTAGAAGGGTCCTATGCTTGTTTCAATGTTCTGTCATAGCCATCTTGAAATTCATAGTAATTTTTGAACAAGGGCCCCACATTTATATATTGCGTTGGGCCCCACAGGTTGTGAAGCCGGTCCTGCTTTCTGTTGTAGTAGAAATTGATGGGATGTAGAATCGATGGGATGCCATTGGCCCATTGCTTCCATTCCCAGCCTTGATACTTTTCAACAGTTTTGTCATCTCCTTAATGACCCTTCTCAAGCTCCTGCGTGTGACATTTAAGGACCCTTATGTCCTACCTTATACCTGCTTCTCTCTTGGGGTTTCAGGATCTTTGACTTTAGTCAACTGCTTCCATTTGCATAGAATGCTCCTCACATCTCACCCGGCCAATTCCTACATGTCCTTCAAGACTCGACTCTGCCATCATTGTATTCATGATGCTTTTTCTTGACCCCAAGCCTGGGCCATGGCTTTCTCCTCAGCTCCTGTAGCACCTGGCACATTCCTCCTTAAGGAAGTCTGCTGCATCATATTAAAATCACTTGTTTACATGTTGGCTTCTTTTACATGATCTTCAAGTGCAAATAGATAGTTTTGCATTTCTTGACAGCCCCAGTACCTAGAACAGTACTTGGCTGAAGCTTCTTATGTTGAATATATAAATGAATATATAAATTCTTCTTAAATGAATGGTAGGAAAAATATTTTGTAATATGAAAAATCCTTTTCTTGCTTATTTCTTCTGTGGCTTATTTTCACATATTGAATTTACGTGATATTAGGGCAAACCTAAACAATGTGGCTCAGGAACTGAGGTATTTATGATCTATATGTGAAACACTGTCCAGTTTTTTGGCCTGGTGTTAAGCTAGTGAGCAGCCCAGATAATGTAAAAATATTTAAATTAGATACACCTTATTAACAAGCTTGGTAAAGAATGTATGCTGCTTTGCAAAGAAAATAAATGTAATAAACACTCCAGAATACAAAGAAATATTTTTGCCATTTATGTAGCTATTGACAAAAAAATAATAAAGCTAGGTAAATGAAAAGCCAGTATGTTTTAGATATATTCAAATATTCCACCTAATAAATTAGACCTTTTCTTACCCATAGCAAAAGACTAAGGGTGTTCGCATAACATTAAGAGTCTTTGAATCGTAGGCCATCTATTTTGGTTCGGTAAAGAAAGTACAATTCCCATAAACCTATGGTTATCGCCAAACATCAGTTTTAAGTCTTGAAATTCTAATTAATAAAGCATTTCCCCCCCCCTCTCACAAATCTCTTAAAATGAAATTAATACCTGGTTCTGTTTACAATTTAGCTATCAATTATATAAAATAATCTTCATTGCCTTGATCACACATGTTAAGTAAAGTTAAATTTTTTTTTTTTAAGCCCGCAGAGTGTATTTTTGGGACAAAGCTCACCCCCAATAACAGGGAGAAAGTATGCAGACAAGGGAGGACAAACAATTCTGCTGTGGTATGAGCAGGGATCCCACAACTGAAGTTACCACAGCCTACACATAGCTTGCAAGGGTTGGGACACAGGAAGTTAAGTTGGCCAGGACTCCTAATTATCCACAAAAACCCATCTTTTTTCTTCCTGTGGTGGATCTCCCTTTAGCTCCGGCAGCATCTCTGGCCTCTACCCACTAGATACGAGTAGCACCTTTCCCTGCTCTGCAGTTGTCACAATGAAAAATGTCTCCAGACATTGCCTAATGCTTCTCAGGGAACAAAATCGCCCCTACTTAAGAAGCCCTGCTTTAGCCGGTCACACACATGCACGTGGGCAGACCATTTTCTAGCCTTTCTGCATCTATGTGGGGCTATGCAACACACCTGGTGTCAGGAAGTCCGGTCAGCTCAATCTCCAAACCAGAACTTAGTCACTTCTCACCACCCCTGACATTATATGCTGGTCCGAGCAAGTTATTCCCACCAGAATTCTGGTAGTCTCCTACCTGATCCCCGGGCTTCTAGACCCTTTTTCCCAACAGTAATGTCTGTTCTCAGCACAGCTACTAAAGGGATCCTCTTAAAATGTGTGCCATGTTAGATCTGCATCAGCTCAAATCTCTCCAATGGCTCTCTCATTTAGTAAAGGACACATCCTTGTGATGTCCCCTTTACCTCTCAGACCTCACTTCCTGCTGCTCCCTTACTAGCCCAGGTGTCAGATAATAAATATCTCAGACTTCATGGGCCATGTAATCTTTGACAAATACATCTTTTCCACGTATATTTTGAATTTTAATTTTTTAAAGTGAAATATATACTTTGGACCATACTTCGCCTACAGCACCGTATTTTTAATGGACTGGAAGTAATCATTTACAAAGAATTGTTTGACTTTTGCCTCAAACTATAAAGCAAAAATATTTTCACTTAATGTCAGCTATAGTTTTAGAAAGTAGTTTAGAAATTGATTACATGGTTGCGATGATTTGATTCCTCAAGAGAGAAGCAATACCTTGCATATGGAAATTTTTTCCTAGTAGTCTGTCAATTCTAGTGTAGCTGGAGTGCTCAGAAGACAGTAAATTCTAAGCATGAAGGTGAACATCTTCCATCTGGAATATGAGCCATTCGATTATTAATGTCGTTTGCCATCTGTTCAGGGTGCAAAGTGAATGTTAAGACTGTCTACGCAGCACACACTGGTGGGACAGGTGATCAAGGATGAGCCCATGGCCAAGCTAAAAACAATAATAATGGTAGCAGCAACAACAAATCAAAGCAAGCATTTATTTGCTTTCTGACTTGTGTAATCGTGACTGCCAAATTCTCCAGACCACCAGTGTTCTTCAATCCATAGATATATGTACACGCTTGGTGTCAACAAGTGGTTAATGCGCGGGATTACCCGTTGTTTGCCTGGCACCAGCACTCCTGTGGAGGTGCTCGCCTAAGGCTGGGAAGAACTACATTTCCCAGAGTTCCCTTCTGATTGGTTCTGGGTTATGGTTTGTTGGGGAGAGGAACTTGGGAAGTTTGGAAGGTGGAAGGGAAGCAGAGGCGATTATTTTTAGGAGTATGTGGGGTTCCGATTAGGCTGCTTTGTTAGACACAGAGGCATTCCAGACCTTTCTGTGTGATCCCATTTTCTGGACATGGTGGCATCTAAGAACTCCCTGTGAACACCTGCTTTTCCACCCAGAGCTTCAGGTTCAAGTTCCATTTTCCGACTACAGCCTTCCATTCCCCTAGTTACTCTTATGTAAACACTATTTTCTATATTAAACCCCTTATTCTGGGAGTATGTTTAGTGTCTCTATTTTCCTGACTAAACCCAGAAAGATACAGGCATACAGGTACTCCAGGTTTTAACAACAAAACACCATTTAACTCAAGTTACTGTAGTTTTCTTCAGTTAAGACTTATGTGTACCAAGCACTGGAAAGAAATAAGGGTAAAAAAGACAGAAACCTCCTTTCGAAGTCTGTGTAGGATTAGGGGAGGTGATCTAGAACATGTAGACCAGTGGCTCTCAACCAAGAGTGATTTCGACCCCCAGGAGATACGTGGCAATGTCAGAGGACATTTTTGTGGTCATAACCGGGGAGAGGATGCTATTGGCATCTCGTGGGTGGAGACCAGGATACTGCTAAACATCCTACAATGCACAAGACAGCGCCACAAGTAAGCATGAATTGTCTAGCCTCAAATGTCAATAGTGCTGAGGTTGGAAAACCCTGACGCAGACAAGTTATTCCAATATAATGTGATATTTGTTATGGTAAAGGGGTCCATAGGCCACCGGATACTGTGGAAGAGGCCACGTTATGCCAGAGAAGTTAAAGGAAAGCTAGATGGCATTCTTTCTGTAATAACATCATGGAGTGTACGACTTCTGGAAGATACATTCGAATATTATGCATATGGTACAGAAAAGTGACCTATGTAAAAGCAGCTTCATTTTAACTGAGCCTGCTTTTTAGGGGAACTACAGAGCAACCCGAAGGCACTTACCTGTGTCATTTGGCGAAGAATTAGTATCTTTTAATCTTCCCATAGCTTATTCAGGGACAGTTTATTATAAAGAACACAAACCTACTCATGATAGCTTAAATAAATGTCTTTAAGAAGTTACTATATAGTAGTTTCTATATAAGAATTACTATATTGTAATAACCATGGTGTCAGATGGGCACTAGATTTGTCAGGGTGATCACTTCATAAGTGATATAAATGTCTAATCACTGTTGTGCACCCGAAACCAATATACTATTGTATGTCAACTGTAATTGAAAAATGAAGTATTAAAAAAAGAAATTACTATAAAAATTATTGTAAGAGAATCGTGTGAGTCTCTAAGGTTAGGGAAGCAGTGCCCTGTTCAGGTAAGAAGCCTGGGTTCTGGATCCAGAACTCCTGGTTTTGAAACTTGGCTCTGGCATTAACTGTGTGGGAACTGGGTAAGTCACTGAAACCTCTGCATGCCTTAATTTCTTCTGCAGTAAAAGTGGGAAAAAATGATACATGCCTTATAGCGTCTTTGAAAGGAGTCAGTGAGGTAATGCACGGTAAAGGCTTACAACAATGCCTGGTATATAGTAGATGCTCAGTCAATGTTAACGATGATGATGGTATTGGGGATGGTATAAGCAGGGCCACCCAGCTCAGGAACTGCAATGAACAAGTCAGAAAAATGAGATTCTTCCAATCTCTCAGGGTTGTTATTCTCTCCTAGTTTTGCTTTCCCCCTTTCAGCTTCCTTTACTTAAGCATATTCCAACTGGGCCACTCCAACCTCAGTGCTATGGGAACCTTTTCAACTCAAGTCCTTCCTATCACCTAATTAGAGTAAGAGAAACTCTTCTTCT
This sequence comes from Rousettus aegyptiacus, assembly GCF_014176215.1. NCBI lineage: Eukaryota > Metazoa > Chordata > Mammalia > Chiroptera > Pteropodidae > Rousettus > Rousettus aegyptiacus. The sequence continues at coordinate 3,595,645 of NW_023416312.1, read as the reverse complement.
AAATTCTTAAAAGAGAGAATTTCATTGATATCCTTGGGTCATTGGATAGGAAAAGGAGTAGGAGATACAATCAGGATAGCTTGAGTTAGTGGGGTGAGGGGCAAGGGACTTCTTCCAGGATGGTGAATGTTCCTGAAAGCATATCACAGGAGGAACCATAGAAGGAACAAGAGAGGCTGGCCTTGAAAACAGATGAGCCTGACTCCTATGACAGGTGTTTTCAAAAGACTGAAGAGCATCAGTCTTAATGGCTCCAAGGTTGCTAATCAGAAACCATTGGCTGATGTTACAGGGAGCCAGAACTGAACTCCATAGGAGGAAGACCTTCTAGCAGCTCTGTGACTGGACATGGAGTGCGGCACCTTGGAAGGTAATGAATTTCTTGTTACTAGAGATAATCAAGTGTTTAATCATTTGTTGCAGATGTTGAGTATCATGTAACATGTGGGTTAGGGGAATAGATGACCACTTCCGTACCTTCATATTGTGGGAGTCTCCGATTGCGTCTGAAAATTGCTAAGGTAAGAAGTCCGGAAGGGCAAACCACATTGAAGCTGCTGACCCAAGCGCTGGAATGATATATTCAGCGAGCTGTGCCCTGCCACGGCCCTCCTTGACCTCCTGGAAGTTCCAAGTCATTCTGATCCCATTTGGAGAAACCCCGCTCTAATACATTTGACCCCACAGCAATAGCTGGGTTCCAGTGTGTTTTCTCTTTCAATTATCTTTGACTTGCAAAATACTTTATTTCATCATTTCTAAAGGTTTCATTTAAGCAGCAAATCTCTTGCTGCTGTTATAATTTTGAAGACTATATAAACTATATAATACAGAATAATAAAAACCCTCAGAGTGTAACCTTACATTATGTAAAGAATTGGGCACTGACTGGATGTATTTTTAGAGGTCAGCATACCATGTTTGTGGAGGCCTGTCTTTATTATATTCAGTTTTGACAGCCTAGAGACTCCAAGCAATAATATCAACCTTCCAAATAGCCATTTCTTTCTTTCTCCTCTTCCCTCCCCCTGTTCAATTTCTGCTGATAGGAGCTCAGAGGGAGAAGAGTCAGTGCTGTTGGCCATCAAAGTTTGATGAGCTGTTTCTTTCAATAAACTCAAGAACTGAGAATTCAATCAATAAGTTTAGATCATGGGTCTTGTTCTTAATCCCTTTCTATCAACTTTGAAGAGACAGGTTAACGTCATGATGAGATCACCCAAGTGTGACTTGGAGAAGCATTCGAAGGGTTTGACAGGGGCACTGGAGGCGTATCCCGAGGAAAGAGATGTCTGTGGGCTGTCACTTCTCTGCTTTCCACGTTTTCTACAGGTGGAAAACTATAAACCTGCTTTCTCTGGCCAGTCTTATTTCCTTCTGAATTTGAATGATCCTTGTAAGTTAGGTCTTCTCTAATGAATATGGACCGTTAGTTCTGCTTTAAAATTAGCAGTTACCGAAGCAGGCGAACACTGAAAATCATCAGGAGGTGCTTTCCTATTGCTTCTCCCAAGGACGTTCGCAGCAGCTAAGTGAACCAGAAGCCGTCCACGCTTCATTATTCTGGTTTATTATTCGGTTTTGCAGATCGACTGTGCCCTTGCGTTCTCCTCCTTACCCTGAAACTGTTTGTTCGCTAGCATTTCAACGATAGCTTCTTGTAAACAACTCTCGCAAAAAAATCAGAGAAGGGAAAATAATGGAGAAAATGAGGTTCTGTTTTTTAACATCTGCAGTGCATGTCCAAGATCCCCCCATTCTCTCTGCTGCATTACTATGGTTACCAGATTTGAGACAGAAACTTGTCTGTAGGCCCACGGGGAAGATTGATTAAGTTAACACAGAAGACGGAGATTGGGCACAGTTTGAAAATAATACCGTATCTGTTGATCTAATTGTTGACCGACTTTCTAGTTTAGAATGTATATGAAGGTACACAGCACAGTACTGAGCACTTAATGGGGATTCTGCCTCTTTTTCCTTTTCAAAGATCTCAATGCTATAGTTATAATCAGGGGCCGAGAACCTTATGTGGTTACAAAAAGATATATTTTCATAGAAAACAGACTTAAGTCCTTGGTCAGTGTCCCTTCTTGTATGTGTCCTTATAAGGCAGATTTCATGCCTGGCTGAAGTTGGCACAGTTTCTACACTGCAGGTGTAGATCACTGTATGATGAGCTCATGGGGTCACGGGCATCACAGCCCTCATGTGGGGTATGGGCGTGGCCTAGTAAGACACGGGCAGGGGGCTCTGAGTTTCAGTGCAGTGCAATGGTTAGTGCAAGGTACACCTCCTGTCCTTGTCATCATGGCAACCAAATACGGACCCCTGCTACTGGACCTGTCACTGACACTCAGGGAATCTAAGAAGGTTTAAGCCATAGAAGCTCAGGTGGCCTTATACACCCCCCAAAGCATGATTTTGCCGTGACCCAAAGAAGAAAATGTATTTTCCATTACCATTCAAGTCACGCACACACACTCCCCCCTACATAAATGTCTAACAGAAACAAAAGTTTCACAAAGTGATATTTACTTTTCCAAAGCAGAGTGCACTCTGAAATCTTTTCCCCCTCCTAAAATTCATTTTTCAGAAAAGCCGGTGGTAAGCCACTGAACTGACTTTATGACCCATGAGTCAATCACACCCCACAATTTGAAAAGTACTATGTGTAATGGTCTTGATTGATTTCTTCGCCGTCAGGATGCATTCATCAAATATTTACTGAGCCTTTGCCATGTGATAGGCATGTGCTAGTCATGGGAAAATCTAAGAGAGGCTTCCAAGTACACAGAAGAGTCCTGATGAAGAGTCAGATGCTCTGTGTAAACTCCTTGCGGCTGTCATCCGTCATGCGCGAGAACGTGCTGGGATTTCACAGGGCATCTGGGAAACGGCCTGCAATGGACCAGGCCTTGTGCTATGCCCCAGAGACTCCCTGCATCCTTAGCTCCAATTATAGCTCCCGCCAGGATGCTCTTTCCTCCTGATTGCTGCCACCTGTTTAGCAGTAGCCACACCTTTTTTCCATTCTCTCCTAAATGCTTGCATTTATTAGGTTGGATTTTAATGATATAGTTGTGAATTTCTTATGCGCTAAAACCATAGGCGATTAAAGTAATATGTAGGTTCATTATAAAGAGTCAGAGGACATTTTACATGAGCCCGAGAAGATAAGCTTACATAAAGAGCTCAGTTATACTATTCCAGGTAGCTGTCCATTCCTTTCCCCCACAGATTTGCGCGTTGGGCTGGAAGTTAGATGCCAGTGGGCTCGATTCATAAGAAGGCATTGCTATCTATATTTAAAGTGCTCCATATAAGAAATGGCATGACTTCTGATGGCTTCATGCTGGCTGGTTTTTCACTTTCAGACTACTGAGCTGTGAGCCCTGAGTAGGAACCAGCAATTCATTCAGCAAACATTCCTCAAGTACCTAGGATGTACCAGACAATGTGACAGGCTCGTCAGATTGAAAGATGAATAATAGCCTCCGCTGTTTAGAAGATTTCTGAGATTTCCCTGAGGGTTTTTAAAAAACAGGAGAAGGGAAGAGAAAGAAAGTATCTGATGAGCGTGGGCCGTGTGCAGGGTGCCGTTGTTCACATGCGTGATCTTGCTTCCTCTTGCTAGTAATGCAGTGAGCGAAGGCTTTGTTAGACCCTTTTACAGACGAAGACACTAAGAGCCAGAGTAGTTAGACCATGGGTCCAAATCACCCAACAGTACCAGCCAGGATTTGAATTCAGCCGGCCGGACTCCTGGCTGAAGCTCATTTCACTCTGCCATGCTTCTCTCTCATCTCTTTATTTGTACGGTTTGAAGAGAAGAAGGATTTACTTTACGAGGACAGGAATTCACATGGCAGAATTATTCTAGAAAAGGGTACTATAATGAAACATGTTGACGGGGTACTTGGCTGGGGTGGAGAAAGCTGGCTTTATGATCGGGATTTTTGTAAGTTTTTTTTTTTTTTTCTTTCATCACAGAAAGTGTGAAAGAGCATTCGATGATTCTATGATGAATTAAGGCATCTAAGGTCTGGCTGCCAGGCACTGGCTGTATGACATTTCACAAACCACATAAGCTCCCTCTGGAGATAACGCTGCCAAACGACCTTAATTGGGAGCATTTCGTGCTTTCCTGAGTAAAGCCGTATGACGATTTAGAACAATTCTTTTATTATGATAACTTGCGTGCACAGTTCAATCTGTTACTAAGGTGAAACTAACTTCTCCCTCTGGTCTGGATTCTAGTGGAGGTCGTTTCAGGTCGTCTCCTTCCCCCTCGTGTATGGGAACACGGAGCTGAGAAGGCACCTGCTCAGTTACAGGAAAAGGTGTTGTCAAGGGTTTCCACTTGGCTGCCAATGTCAGAATGACCATCCTAGGCCCCTGAATGGCTAGTGCTGCTCTTAAGAAAAACAACGCAACGACAAGCAACATGGGATTAAATTATTCCATGAGATTTCATAATTAAAAATCAGATTTACTTAGTGCTTAACCCCCACTCCCCCCCCCACACACAAGCAGCCATAGCGATGAACTTAACATTTCCCATCCAATGAAAGTTAATTTTATTTACAGCTCTGGGGCATCTTTCCATGCCTTAATAGTGTGCCTCGTTTTAGACTGTGCATATTGCAATGTGTGTACATTTTTTAAATGGACTATTTGCATTACGTACTAGCTCAGCACTTCTCAAGCTTCAGTGTGCTTGCGAATCCCCCAGGGATCCTGTTATAATGCAGATTCCGATCCCATAGGTCTGGGGTGGCACCTGAGACTATTTCTCACAAGCTCCAGGTGCTGCTGGTCATGCTGGTCAACAGTTCACGAAGAAGCGAGGATCTAAAGCAGTAGTTTTCAAACTTGGCTGCGCATTGGAATCACCTGGGAAGCCCTAAAAAATCAAGTTGCCTTAATTTTTTTAATCCCCAAAGGCATTCTGACTTAATTGGTGTGGGTGGAGTCTGGGCTGGGGACTCTTAACAAGTTCCCAGGTGTACCCAGGATTGAGAACCTTGCTCTGGTAGGCTACTTTGTCTTGAGAAAATATGAGGGCTCGTTTCTGGTGTGACTTTTGTTGCTCTTGAATAAATCTAGCTTTGGACAGAGTGGAATGAAGTGGGAACATTGAGAAACTTAGCCTACTAATGTTAACATCCATGCCAACTTCTTGAAAACCAATTCAATTATCAATTAGTGCAAAGAACTAGACTTAGGATCCATTATTTACTCTCTGGTGTAAATAAAAGAAGCTTTGTATAAAGAGCTAATTGACTAAAGAGGAAATTTCTGATGAAAACGTTTTTCTGGCTGTATCATTTTTGGGGTTCTACTAGCTCTAATTAATGACTCCTGACAGGAGTGATATCTTTGTTCGTAAGTAGGTTGTAATTATGAAGCTAAGGTTTTCGATTTTTTTTTCTCTCAAGAAGCTTAGTCGTCTGTGCGTACAGCATGTCTCTGTCCCTTAGATGAGTTTTCCTCAGCCTTGGTACTGTTTGCCGAGGGTGCTGCGTCCTGTGCACTGTGGGATGCTACCAAGTCTCTACCCATTCAAGGCCAGTAGCGCACACAATCTCCCGGCCTCCCACGTCCTGCGAACCAAGAATGCCTCCAGACTTTGCCAAATGTCCCCTGGGGCAGGGGAGAACTAGCCACTGCTTGCAAACCACTGCCTTAGACCAAAGGAGGTTTCCACGGCACTGACTCTCACTTTCATCTTGCGAGTCTCAGTATGAGAAGCTCTCCAGGTTCATTCATCTGATGTAAAGGAGAGGTACATCAGCAAGGTAGGATGAGGTTATTTTCTGGTGAGCCCTGAATGCCACCTTAAAGAGTGGAATTTTCATCGCCTATTTAATTATGTAATTCTATTTTATTTACTCACAATAACAAGATGAGGTCAGAATAATCTACAGTTATCATTCCAAGATGAAATAAAGTTTACAGACGCCACTTCCTCCTCAGCTGGAGGTGCGGCCCCTCCCCCGGGAATTGCTGCAGCTCCGACTGTAACTATTACCGTTAACATTCTCTACCCCATATTAGAAAAGTTTTGCACTTATTGATTTCTAAAGCTGCATGAAAACAGATTTCAAGCAGTTTTCATATGCTCACTCTTTCTTATCTAAAGCATAACTGTACAAAGCAAGCGTCTTGCAAAATATTTGTTGAACAAACGAATTCACGGTTGTCCAATAACAGTGAAAACCAAGAAAATAGGGGGCATTTCTTTATACCCACTTCTGCACAGAGCCAAGATCATTTATTTCCTAAATGGTTACACTTGCTTCTGATAATTCATCAGTTAGGTGCGAAATAACTCTAGCTTTGCTTAAACATTTAGTCCCCAAATGAACTTTTTACAAATTAGAATAATAATGATGGAAGATAAATTAATATCGTGATTAGGCCAACCCACATCTCTTTAACATGTCAGGGCAGCACCAGATTCTTACTCAGTTTGATCTTTTTATGAGTTCAGTTATGTTCAAATAACTACAGCTTGTGGCACCATGAAGAATTTGACAACAATTAAGAGCCGGACAGTAAAAGGTTTAAGATATCTGCCATCATAGCCTTTCTAGTAATAGAGCTGAAGGCGCAGGCTTGATTTCAGGGACATAAAGAAATAGAATCGTATTATGAAACCTGTCAAGTTGTTTGGAAAACCCAGTAGCAAAAAATATTTTAATGCTGCCAGCTGGAAGTTGCCATAGAGGAACTGCAATTGTTTATCTGTAATTTGGAAAAAACTGTTCTGCCTTCAGGGATGGCTCTCCCTGCATCTTCGGGACCCTTAACCCCTTCTTTTCACTCTTTGGGCACAAAAGGTGCTCTAGGATCTGCTTGGTGTTCAGCGAGGAGGCAGAGGAAGGGGTTAAATGGGTCTGCGGTTATCATCAGGACTCTGGCCCAGGAGGCATTGTGCCTTAGTTTGCTTTTCTTCTCTCTAAAGCAACCCTGAGAGGAGGATTGGTGTGCAAGTAGTTTACTTGGGAGGTAGTGTCACAAGTGCGATGACGGAGTAGGGCTTGGGGACAGGGGAAGGAGGAGAGTTGGTAAAGGCTGTGTGGATGACCTACTGCTGTTGGCAAACAGGGTTCAAACCTCTGACAGACTGAGAATTGACCTACCGACGGGTAAGAGCTGAGCATTAAGGCCCCCCCCCCCGCAGCCCTCATTGGTTGAGGGCCACTCATGAGGCATTCACGTCCCAGCACTTTGGCCTGCCTTGAGTATACATGGAAACCATTGTTGTGTGTGGTAGTCAGAATAATGGCACCCAAAGATGCCCGTGTCCTAGTCCTTGGAACCTGTATGTCACTCTTTAGGGTAGGGATCCCCAACCCCTAGGCTACAGACTGTACTGGTCCGTGGCCTGTTAGGAACCAGGCCGCACACAGGAGGTGAGCGGCGAGCCAGTGAGCGAAGCTCCATCGGTATCTGCAGCCGCTCCCCAGCGCCAGCATCACCGCCTCAGCTCCACCTCAGATCATCAGGCATTAGATTCTCATAGGAGCACCGGCCCCTGGTGCCACAAAGGTTGGGGACCGCTGCCTCAGGGCAAAGGGAGTTTGTAGGTGTGCTTAAGGTGCTAGAGAGGGAGAGTGAGCCTGGATTATCCACGTGGGCCCAATTTAACCACAGGGCTCTTGAAGTGAGGAACCGGTCTCAGCTGTGAGCAGAGGGAGCCGCGACCCTGGAGGAAGGGTCAGAGAGAGGCAGCCTTGCGGGCTTTGAAGACAGAGGAAGGGGGCTGGAAGTCAAGGAATGTGGGTGTGGTTGGCTCCTAGAAGTTGGAAAAGGTGCAAGAAATGAGAGTATCTCCTAGAATGTTGTTACAGAAGTGAGACAAAGACGACCTCTGTGTATTGGCCTCTAGGTTGTTTATTTCTTCACTATGGGCCGAGACCTGTTAGCTCAAAAGCCTGCTGGTGCCAAACTCAAATTTTAAATATTGAATAATTTTTCAAATGGCCAAAAGAAGCAGATTTTTAGCCATCTAGAGCCTGCCTGCTTTGCATAAGTTATGAAACCATGCTGAGCATCAGCCAGCCAAGGACTAGATAGAGCCTTGTGGTTATAAAACCCCAAGCCACTGCTGCTGCCCTTCGGAACTGTCTGGCACAGACACTCCCCGCATACTGTGGAACGATGTCACCTAGACAAGTAAGTCACCTCTCTGATGCCCTCTTCTCTTCTGGGTGGTAGCTCCTTGTCATAAGTCTTTGCGCCATCTTACGCTGTGAGGGACTTCTCCCTCATGCAAGCCTGCCCAAGCCCCTCCCATACAGCTTGTGGTGGGCGCCTCTTTTTCCCTGATGACTCCTAAACCCCCACAAGCCTCCAGAAGCTATGTCATGTGCCAACACCTTAATTTTTGCCGAGTCTTGTGTTGCATTTCTGATGTCCAAATCATGGATAATAACACTGTCTCGTTTTTAAGGCGCTAAGTTTATGGCGATGTTACAGCAATGATAAGCATTTGTTACTGCAAATAATTCAAACCACAAAGCCGTTTTTGTATTTACATTTGTTTGACAAACTATGCTAAGGTCATAGTATATATCCCAGATTTGGAAAGGGAATTCCAGCAGAATTACAAAAAAGATGAGCTAACGTGTACTCATAATGATTTGTGTCTCTAGTGAGGGGCTTTCAGGTGAGTAATAGATTAATTATGTAATTAGTAGACTAAATTACACAATTAAAAGTGTGTTTAAATAGAAATGCTGAAGCAGCATTTTCCTGATCTTGTGCCTCATTTCCAATCTGACCCTTTTCTATACAGACTGATAGTTCTACAGCTCCATTCTGATGGTAGAACTTTACTAAATGGCCTTTGCTGGCCCCCACTTCATGAGCAATTGAACTTCCTTCCTCTCAGGCCCCATTGCCCAAGTCAGCAGTACCAGCTCTTTATGTTTACCTGAAAGTACCGTGTCGTTTCTTGCCCCTGAGCCTTTCCTTAACTGTTCCCTCGACCTAAACATTCTCCTCACCCCCTTTTCATCTATTAAATTCCTACTCCTGTGTCAAAACCCAGATGAGTGGCCAATTTTCAGGTGCTACTAAGTGGAGGAGGTGCTCCGGCCTTGTTCATCACCAAAACACTTGCAGTTAAACCTCTCATGTAGCACAGAACATTCTGTAATTAAATCATTCGCGAGTCCATCCTAGCAACAACAACAAAAAACTAAAACAAAACAACCCCCACCCCCAAACAGTAGAAAAAGACTACTTGATACAAGTGTTCCTTCTCAGTTGAATGTTGAATTCCCCTTAAAATTTTTGTATGGCAAAAATGGCGTATGCACAAAACTAGAACTTCAACTACTTTTGACGATTCCAGCAATACAAAGGATCATGGACGCAGGGAGGGGCCGGCGGCTCAGCTCCAGCACGCCGTCTCACCTTCCCAGGAAACTCCTGAGAGTATTTGCTCCCTGAGCAACTCTCTCATCAACATTTCAGTGCTCTTCCAGGCTCATTCAAAACCAACATAAAACAGACTCGCGGTCTGTGTACCTCTTCGGTCACTTCTCTTCTTCTTGGAAAAGTTGGCTGTGCGCAGTGTCCTCACTGCCTCGCCGGTGCCTTCCCTACTGTACCCCCTGGCGTCTTGTGTCTGCCACCCTCTCTCTCCACCGACCCTGCTGTTGTTGAGATCGCCAGCATCCTGTGAGTTTCTAAAACCCACAGCAGCTTCTTAGCTCTGGTCTCGTTTGAGCTCTGCATCTTCAGACACTAGGAACTTTCTTCCCGGGTGTCTTTCTCCTGGCTTTTGACAGATCGTACACTCCTGGTTTCATTCTGACCTCCTTGGCTGTTCCTTTTCTGCCTCCTCGAAGGCTCCTTCTTCCTGCCTGTCTCTGCCATGCTGGTGCTCACAGGGCTTTGTCCTCAGTCTCCTTCCCTTCCCCACCCCACCTCTTCCCTCTGCTTGCTTCTCACGCTCCTGGGTAATCTCCACATCCATAGCGTCAACCTCCATCTATATGCCAATGAGTCCTCAGCATGTATGTCCAGCCAGTCCCCTCTCCTGAGCTCTATCCCAACGTATGGACATGTCCACCTCTATGTCCCACGTCTTAGTTCGTCCCACTCTGAACTATCTGCGCCTCTCCACCAATCTTCATCCTATAATACCACGTCCTCCATCTTGATAAAGCCATTTTCCTAGAAGTCATCTTAAGCTTCTTCCTGTTTACGTTCCCTCTATTCAATTAGTACGTACCCTGTTTTGCTTTCTTAAATTTTTAGAAATCATTTAATCTCTTGCTACCTCTCAGGCCCCCCTCATTTCTGGTTTTTATTCCAGCAGAACTCTCTCTTTTTTCTGCCTCCCGTCCTGCTCTTTTTGAAGCCCTCTGCACTGCACCCAACTGGATTGATTTCTTTTTTCCGCAATTCAAATTTGACCATGACACCCCTCCGTTTAAAATCCCTTAGTTGTATCTCCCATTGCCTTGAAAAGGAAGTCCAGCCTTCTTAGCGTGCGGCGGAGCCTTTCTTTGCCCAGCTCTCCAGCCTCCTGTCTTGTTATTCAGTTTTGAGGAGCCAGGTGTTGGCCTGGTGCTTGTCTTAGTTGGCTTTTTCTAAAAGGCTCCGGGCACCAGTAGAGGAGTGAGAAAATGAGGCGGAGGAGGAAAACGTCCACTCAAGGTGCATTGGTAAGCAGGTGACGGTGCGGGCGCCTCAGGCTCAGTCCCACTGGGAGCCAGTACAGAGCAGGCCTCAGAAGGACAGGGAAGCTGGAATATTTATCCACAGCCCCCAACCGTTATTGGTGAAGGGCAGTCCCAGGGTAAATCCTCAGTATTTTCAGCTTGCCTTTAAAGTTTGAGCATGCTTCTGGGGCCCGAGTAAGACACCCTCCTCCTCACACCAAGGGCTAGCGGAGCTCGTGGTAGGAAGCCATCATCGTATATAGAAACAGTGCCTTGGTGACGTGGGGCACCGACAGCGTTTACTGTAAACAGGGTTCTTCCGGTGTGTTCCCATAGCACTCTTCCTATGGCCTCTATCACAGTGCATGTCAAATGTACCTAGAAAACATGTCTGTTTATTCGTGTGTCTCCCCCTGGCCTGGGAGCATCCCAAGGGTCGAGTGTGTGGGACTTTGTGAATGGCTTGCAGTAGGTGTGCGATGCATTTACACTGAGTATATGAATGAACGAATCACTAGAGATAGTCTGAAGAGATGAGATTGAGAGTAAGGGAAAGAAAAAACTGTGAAAAGACTATCAGAAGCAGAAAACTATCATCTAGTAGGAAGGAAGGTAGTAAAGAAAGTAGAGATAATGGGACATAGCCTGAGATGAAAGGAAGAATTGGAGAGACACTAAAAAGACAGGGATTTCAATTGCAGGGCTGCTTCTACAAATCACTTTGCATCTTGCAAAAGAGAATTACATATCGCCAGCCCTAAAATAACAGTCTGTCATAATACCTAGCAAAATGGAACAAGCTTGGAAGAAAAACACCTTAAAAGTATTTCAGGCCTCTATGTCCCTGACAAGCACCAGCTCTCTAGCCTGGTGGTAGAGGGGAATTAAAATACCATGACATTTATTTATTCTTGCTGGCTTTCGCAATTATGTCCAAATTCCTAATCCACACTGGTCTGTTAAAGCCTCATGTAAACCCCTCAACCTTTAAGAGAAAAAAACAAACATGCCTTTGCTTTCCCAGGGGAAGCAGTTACAACTTCTTCGGCATTTTGCCTGCTAAGGAAGCAGTTGTTACCTTAATTAATGATCTATGAAATCCCCTTTAAACACCTTGTGCAAACATGTGCCAGAATATGAAAAAAATGCTAAATGACAAAAGAGAACACTGTTTCACTGTGTTCTTCTCCAAAAGCTAAGAGAAAATAAAAAGCTAAGATTATGGAGTTTTCTTAACAAAGACAAGAAAAAGAAATCCGTAGGGATTTCCATTCGAAATGTATCATTATAAAGTACTGTCTTTTCTGTTTGTTAATCTTTAATGGTAGTTTCTCATGTTAATCTTTAATGGTAGTTTCTCAACATGCACTCACTGGGGTTAATGTCCTTGCCACGACCGTGGACGCATTAGTTGCACAGGTATGAAGTAATTACAGCCCCGTTATTACTAAAAACCATTTTAGGAGTCCTCTGGACCCTCACTGCGCGGAGTGTGGTCCTTTGGACCAGCGGCATCAGCATCACCCGGCACCTACTTGTTGGAAAAGTCCCACGCTCTGACCTGCTCAGTCAGACTCTCTTGGGCTGAGGCCCAGGAATCTGTGTTTCACCTCGGCCTCCCCGGGGATTCTCACATGCACCAAAACGTACTGATCTAGAGTAGAAAGATCAAGATGTAGTCCATATACCAGCACCAGTCTGCGAACTCTTCTTTGCTGTCTGCAGCTGGACAAACGTGTTTGTTACTGGTTGTTCTCAGGTTCTGTGCTTATGGCCGGTCTAACTAGCGAGGATTCTTACATGCATTCTCCCACTTTCAGTAACAAATCCAGTGTAAAAATTCCCACTGGATTCTTTCTAGGATGGATGAAATCATTGTTTTCTTTGTTAAACACTGTCCTACAGCTTTCCCTTTTTCTTTAATGCTAAACATCGTTGGTCGCACCCACTGAACCACATACGTATAGGTGTTAATCCTAACAGTAAGCTTTCATTAGGACTCTTCACACCACTGTACTTGCCCACACACAGGCATCTTCATCTCCCAGAATCTGGATGTTAATTTGGAGTCTGAGCCTGATATTTTCTAGATGTTGGCCCTGCCTACTGCATGCATGAAACTATGTATAGCATCATAGATCTTGGGTAGAGCGTGTGGTGCGTGGAACCACGTGACTTATGTCTACTTAATAAATGAAGTGAATCAGATTTAGTTTACCTTCATCCTTGAGTGTGCATATGAATAAATAAATCAAAATTTCAAAGACAGACTGCCGGATAGAATTCGCCTTTTTCTAATGTAAGAGAAAGACAATTGGCCATCGCCCAGTGGGCTCCACCTATATATGAATTATGCAGGAATCGACTCTGATTGACGTTAGCAGAACAAAGTGCTCTCCTGGCTCAGTGGGCAGATGTTTGCCAGGGAGACAGTTTACATATGAGAAACAAAATAATTAAGACAGTTTCATATTGAGAAGTGTAGCCTAACATTGTTCTAAACCAGGGTTTTCTCCACAGTAGCACTGTCAGCATTTAGGGCTGGATAATTCTTTGCGGTGGGGGCTGTCCTGCGCATTTAGGACGTTTAGCAACATTCCTGGCTTCTATCCATTAGGTGCCAGTAGTACCCCTCCCTTACATGTGACTGCTAAATTATATCTGGGAGGCCAAATCGCCCAGGTGGACAAGCGGTTCTCCAAGCCTTTGGAGAGAAGGTGGAAAAGGTGAGAGGCCTTAAGTAAGATTCATGAAGGTTGACTCTTCTTTGATTATAGTTCAGCGGGTTCCTCATTTGCTTAAGTTTGTTTGGTTGATTAGGCTTAGTGGCAGACACATCTGCATTCCAGCAGGCTTCTTTCAAAGTTGGTTTACATTCCACTTGGGTTGGAAGGGTCTTAATGGGTTCTCTGCCTTTGGGAAAAGTGCACTAGTACTTGAGATGTAGATTAGCCACACAGCCCGAATCAGGGGGAGGTAAAATGGAAGAATTCCGCTTGCCCCTAATTCTTTCCACTTCTTGTGTGTAGACACTGTAGAGTAAATGCGTGGACTCGTTATTTTAATCCTACGATTATAAAAATAGCTGTACCTGGGTCACATCTTACTGTGCATCTAATTCCCCTTTGTGGAAGAAAGAGGAGTGGAATGGGGGGGGGTATGTTGGCAGCCTATTGCAGCTATTTTAAGGTACTTGATTTTAATTTGTGGAACACGTTTCCCAATAAATCGAGTGAAAGCTTTATGACCCAGATTCTGCTACAGACCTTTGTGGGGAGAAAACGGATACTGCAATGAGCTATCACTAAACAAAGCTCACCATGTGCTAGGGCCCGTTTTATAAGCTTTACACATGGGACTCATTTGATTCTCACCACAGCCATATGAAGTGAATACTGTTAATTCCATTTACCATATGAGAAAACTGAGGAACAGAGAGGATTTTTTTGTTAAGCAACCTGCCAAGGTCACAGAACTGGTAGATTATGGAGCCTCCATTTGAATGTTTGCAACTTAATCTATCATTTTAGGAGGCGAAGCCCTCAAGTCCAAAAATTCAAGCCATCACAGAAATCAGTCTCAGACAAGGTTGCTCTGAGACCATAAAGTGAGAAACGACAAAGCCACATCATCATTTTGTTTAAGCACAAGCAAAAACAAGGCCCCTGTGCCATCCATAAAATACTAAACACCTTTCTCTTGGTTAAAATGAGTGACTGCTGCTTCTTCACCAATTACAGTTTTACTGTCACTCTATCTTGTCTGCCCTACAGATGAGATGTACTGAGATACCCAGTTGTAGAATTTCCCCCTCTTTCTGACAGCACCCAATCCGGAGTAAAGCCCTGCTTCCTTAGACTTTCCTCTAACCACCCCGCTGACAGACTCTCCATCCCTGGTTCCATTGTGCTATGTATGCTCCCTCCTTGCAAAGAGGAGTAAGCCCAACTTGTTTAACTACAGGCTTGTTCCTAGGGGCCTTTGGATGAAGGGCATCAACACCTATTTGTCAATGTTATAAGGCTAAAAGAGGTAGCTGATTTTCTAAATCAGTTTCAAAAAGATTAATACTATCTAGAAAATGGACCAAATCCAATGAGGTCAAAATTTACGGGAATAAATACAAAGTCCTTTCTTTAGAAAAAAAAAACATAAAAAAGCGTATAACCAAGAGGCAATAACTTGATAGCTGTTCATATTAATAACAGGGAAAAAAGACTTGGGAAGTTAACAGGCATGAGCTCTGTCAAAATGAGCAATCGTGGGATATGACTCCTTAAGAGCGCTGCTATAATTTAATGCTCTGCCAAAAAGTGCAGATAAAGAGAGGGGATATTGCTTGCTCTTCTGTGTTATGTGTTGATCATATTCTTTCAAATTCTGTGACTCATCCTTCAAGATACTGAGACTGTACGCCATATCATGGGAAGGACTAGGTCTATTTTTCTCAGAAGACGGGAAGACGTGCTAGCTCACCATCCTGAAATGTTTGATAGATGTCTCCAGGAAGAGAGGGGAAGACTTTCAGCCCTAAAGAGGAGGAATGCCGGTCCTATTGGGGACATTCCAGGGCCCCATGGGTTTAATTAAGCCACTCCCAGGTGACCCGTTTGCTCTGGGTCCTTGTCTTGTGCCTTTCATCAGTGGGGCCTGGTGTCCCCTTGGAATGGGAAGATCTAAGGCCCTTGGAATGTTGGAGAAGAAATAGTGGAAGGCTTCTGGATCTCCTGAGTGGGGAGACAAGGGCTTCTTCTAAGTTGCTCCCCTCTGGGGGCATCGTGTTGGGGGTTGAGGCTAAAGCCTGGGTAAAAAGAAAGTAGTTCCTTGTTCTCATAGGTTTATTTCCCTCCAGTATGTCCATGGGTAGATGATAGGTTGAAAGCAGGAGGAATCAGATATCGGTAGAGTGTCCTAAATATCTCCCAATACTATTTCAATTTTCTATTCTTTCATTAACTATGTACAACAAATGGGTAGAAATGACATGTTATGAAAAGGAACGAATTGGATACTATGTGTACTTGAAAGAGTGGGATTATTTCAGCCCCATGTAGGATCAGGAATTAGCAATTTACCTAAGACTTAAAGGGTAGATAAAGGAGGGGGAAGGGAGAGAGAAATCACACACAAGAAAATGAGGTCTGAATTTTGACTTTCCCAAGTTATCGCCATTTGAGACATTTTGGTTAGGGCCTCCCTTTCTTTATCCTGTTTTCTATCAGGTTAAGAGGCCCCATATTTTCTTCCTGGAGAGGTTGAAATCTAAACAGTAAGTCAACATCATTCCTTTTTAAAGGTAGCTTATTATTAGGTGGCCTAAAAGCCATCACCATGTTCTCAAGACACTACAATTTCTGTGTTGTCACTGAAAATAAAGAAGGGCTGTGTGGCAACTGGAAACATCTGAAATCGGGCACAGTGCCAGAAGTCAGATGCAGTGTGGCCAGATACAAAAAGGAGAGAGATACGTGTGAGGCTTTAAACTTACGGTGGGCAAGTTGTTATAACCACATGGTGAGAAAACTTCTTGCGGGAGCCGAGGAGATAACATAAAAATAGGATTTTATCGCATAGACCTGGGGCATCAGCTTCTAATAAACTGGGGTTGACCCACCCATAGGGATTTGCAAGTTCTGTCTGTGAAGATCTGGGTTTGCTTGTTCCTTAGAAACTGCTTCGATAAAACTGATGGTGGCTGCTTCTCGAGATGGAGAAAAGATAATCAAAGCAAGTATCCAGGTTGAGAATCGCCTGGCCCCTCCTTGAGAGTGACCCCATTTCATAA
Source organism: Rousettus aegyptiacus (assembly GCF_014176215.1). Taxonomy (NCBI): domain Eukaryota; kingdom Metazoa; phylum Chordata; class Mammalia; order Chiroptera; family Pteropodidae; genus Rousettus; species Rousettus aegyptiacus. The sequence continues at coordinate 3,579,175 of NW_023416312.1, read as the reverse complement.
TTTGATTGTTCAGTAAATACCAGGCTTTCTTCCCATGCCAGTAAGTGAAATCTCAGGAGTTTTCTCAATGTCTTGCTCGAATAAATCTGAATCTCAATGTCACTTTGGGAAATGATCTGCTCTTGGTTTTTCTAATACCTTCTAAACAATCAGCTAGTATCGTGCGGTGGAGGTCAATTTCCCAGTGGAAAAATAAAGAGATGACTTTTTTTTGCTGGAAAATATTGAACATTTTAAAAAGTTTTTTTTTTTTTTTTTTTTTAAACTCAGCTTCCAACCTAGGTTGTGTGAAAATTTAGTGGTTCATGACTAGCTGGACCAGAACTCTGGCAAGGTGAGTGAGGCCTCTGGTGCAAAATTTAAGGCGGTGTCAAAACTCCAGTACTTTAAAAATTCATTATTAATGCCAAAAAAAAAAATCCATGGTGAACAAAATATCGATTTTAAATAAAAACAGAGTCTGACCCTACACTGTATGACTTACTTCACTTGCCGCATCCTAATTAATTCCATCCCTGATGACCAGCATTAAAAAAAAAAATAGAAAATATTAGAGTGTATTAGAGATGTGTGTGTGTGTGTGTGTGTGTGTGAGAGAGAGAGAGAGAGAGAGAGAGAGAGAGAAGATGAGAGAAGGAGATAATGGATCATAATGTAAAATATAAAATTTGAACTTAGCAGCAGCAGTTAGGGTCAGGGACACTTTGGGCCTTTTACTTCTCTTTGCTTTAATTTCCTTCCCTGTAAGATGGAGTTAAGAACACTGACTCCATTATTGGTAGGATGACCACTTAATTTACCCAAACGAGGATGATTTTGATAGTGGAAAGTGGCACTAACAGAAAATACAGCTTTGTAATGTTAATTATCGCAAAATAAGAAAGCATTATCAAGCAATAAAACAGTTACAGAATTATATCATGCAAAAAAATCACAAAAGGATCTAGTCATGGCCAAACATTTAAATGTTCTAAAGCAGGACTGCTTAGTCTCTATTTTGTTCGTTTCCTGTTCACTGAACCTATGATTTTGGCATATTTTTCACTGACTCTGCCAAGTGGTGGCCCAGTGGCTTCGTGGATTTTGCATGACATGTCGTACGCAGACCAAAGCTGGTACCCAAGTGGCCAGGAGGACAGCAGAGTCCCACCACTGACAGAGGCCAAGAGAAAGAATCACTTATCCCCAGCCTCTTGTATCTGACTGAGTACACTTCGTTTTAGCACTAGCTCCCTTCGAACTATCCTGCAAAGAGAAAGTTACGACATTGCTTCTGAAAAGGACCAAGAAGAGAGGCTGGGGACCGCGATGGTTATTTTTTAGATTTCACCACATGTTCAAGTGAGAACTTGTGCACCGTGCTTGTATAGATAGCCCCAACCCCAGAAGGTCATACCGCGACAGAAACGGGATGTAGAAAGTGGAGGTCAACCAAACCTACCTCAGTATGCTATTATTAATAAGAGTTTTGTTTAAAATGGATAATCCAGAACACGTGTTGAATCACACAAGGAATCAGGAAGAGGCAAAACCAGGACTTTCCATGGTAAATTGGGCCGCATGATCACACCGCGAACAGTTGCTGTGGGGGTTAAATCAGTTATTGTAGGGGGAGTGCCTGGAACAGCTCCTGGTATATAGTAAGCACTCAGCAGTGTTAGCTCTTGTTACCAGTTTTTTTCCTTACCAGGGTTCAGACCGAGAAAACTTGAAAAATGCTGCCTTAGAGAGAAAGATGCCATTTCCTAAGGGACAGATCATCGGAAATGTCTCCTGCTCTTTTTTCAAAATTCAATTGTCAATGACAATAACAGCCTTGACTGCAAAGGTCAAGGCTGATTTCTTTTGCTCCCCACCTCCCCCTCCAGTTTTAACTTTGTTAATTGAACTTTGTACTTCGTATAGCCATTTTGAGTTGCACAGACTCAGGAACATCTTAGGAAACATGTAAGCTTGGATTTCTTCAAATTTTTTTTAAAGAAAACGAAGCACGTGAGTATGTAGCTAAGGTTGAACAGAGGAAAAATTGACAGTAGGGCAGTCTAAAAACCTGCAGGCCAAGGACAGGGTCAGTTCTCCACATGGATATTGAAGACCCTTCAGGAAAGGTGACGTTAATAAGAGTGGTGGGTTTATAGTGAAAGAAGTGCTAAAGTCACTAAGGGGTGTGGCTGGCAGCTGGCAGATCACAGCAGTGACAAGGGAAATAAGTGACGAAGCTGAATAACCCGAACTTCAGAGGCTCCAAAGGAGCTGGGTTTGAGGCGGGAGGAAAACAAGATAATTGGGGCATCTCAGTGAGGAGCAGGGAGGACACCTGAGGTGGCTACTAGTGGTGCGCATCAAAGGGACACTCTTTCGAGGTGCCATGTATGTCTGATTCCTCGCCAGCTCCACTGGCATGTCTCATAGGCATCGAAATTTAACAGCATCAATATAGCTTTTGAGTTCTACCTCAGATCTGCTTCTGTCACCATAGTCCCTATCTTAAATAGTGACACACTGCCTATCCAGTTGCTTAAGCCAAAAATCGGAGCCATATTCAACTTTTCCTCACATTAGATGCATCAGCGTGACCGACTGGTTTTACCTCCAAAGAATAAACCACTGCAGTGTGAGTTTCATCAAGGGATTGTGTTTTGTCCTGTTCCACATGCATTCTAAGGATGCAGACAGTGACTGGCATATAGTAGGAAGCGAATATTTGTGGAATGAATGAATCTTAAATCGGACCACTTCGCTCTATTCCCGTGACCAGTACCATGGTCTAAGCCACCAACATCTCTCACCCATATTTCTGCAGTGGCCTCCTAACTGATCTGCTGCTGCTACACTCGACCCCACAGACTGTCCATACCATAGCCTGATATTTACTCTGTTGAAATTAACTGGTGAATTAAAAAAAAAATTGGGCGGGGGGCGATTTTAATCGGAATAAAATCTGTTCCTTTATACCGGTCTGCAAAGTCCTAGATGAACTGAAATTAGCTGTTCCTTCCACCTCATTTTCTACTACTTTGTCTTTCTCATCCATTACCACCTGTTCTAATACTGCTCGGATTTCTCCAAGCTTATCATAATAAGACTCACAGGGACCCTTGTGAAAAGTACTACTGCAATTCACAATGATCCCCCTGTAAACGGATTCATAAAGCTGAGGGTGGAACACGAGAATCTATACTTTTAACAAGCACTTCAGGTGATTCTTATGATAAGATTAGATACAGATAAAGCCTGAGAATCCTACCCACAGCATTCTAATTATTCAGGATTGAGAAGTCAAAAGAAACCCATTTTCCATTTCTGGTGTAGGAGAGTATGGATGCAGTCTTTGGCCACCTAGTATGCTAAGCCAGGGAATTCTGGGAAGATGATTTATATGCTGAAATACCCTCACATTCTAGTAAGATTACCTGGGTGGCACAAGTGACCTCAAACTTGTGCCACTTTGTGCTAGATTCCCGTGGACAAGGTTGTTTATCACCAACAGGGAGAAGACAGGGCAGGTAGCAGGGTACCACCCTAGAGTAAGAGCAGGAGATGTTTTGTAGATGTAGTCGGGACTCAGCTCATACACATGCAAGCTTCTAGCGTAAGCAGCATCTAAATTACAACAAATGTGTAGCTTTACATCTAGGTATCTGGATGTATGAAGCTTCATAGCGACACATTTTTGTTTCTGCTCTGACAGGATAATGTATAACTATGGCCCTACCAGCAGGTTTAATTGATCGAATTGGGGGCAGGGGAGATTTTGAAAACTATTTCTTATCTCCTGTATATACAATTTTAATTTCAGTTTTCTGGTGATACTGTTACAGGTACTAGTATTCTCCATATCAAAGGGCATGTTTTTCTCCCAGAATCTGAAACTGTAAACAAGGGCAAGCCTGGTTTCCTATAAGGAACTGGCATATAAAGCCACAGTGCTTCTCAAACGTCCACACACCAGAATCACCTGATGGAGCACTGGGACTTTTGAAAAATCCCCTGGGTATTCTAATGTGCAGGCAAGTCTGGGAACTACTGAGAGTGAAAAGCTTGGGTTTCTGCATTAAAGTTTAGGTTCGAGACAGATCCATCTGATTGGACTTATCAAGTTGTGATCAACATGGATAGGAACCTTATTACCATAATGCCAGAGCAATTGATGAGAAAGTTAAAGCGGTTGTATATCCAAAGTCACACACACAAATGATCAGAGTTCAAAACAATAGGATTTTAAAGCAGTTTTATCAGATTGAGTATATATCTCTGATTAGAGTTGCCAGATAAAACACAGGGCTCCCAGTTAAATTTGAATTTTACATAAACAATGAGTAGTTTATTAATATAAATGTGTCCCATGCACTATTTGGGACATACATATACTAAATACTGTTTATTGTTTATCTGAAATTCAAGTTTAACTGCATGTCCTGTACTTTTAAGTGTGACAATCCTGCTCCAATTTTAAGGGACTAACCTGAGCAGTAATTCAGTATAGTAGAATGGATTGGGACAAAAGTTAGCCTTAGCTTCTTGTTCATTCTGTGTTCTTCTGTTTTCTGAATGGCATTGCCTGGTCAACCGCCTCAAGCTCTACCCGCCTATCTGCACCAGGGGTCATCGTACCTTATTCTGCCTCTTCTGTCTTCTCCGGAGCCGCAGGAACTCCTTGTGCTGCCTGGAGACAAAGTTCACCGCCGCATATTCCAGGAGGGCGGCAAACACAAACAGAAGGCACACTGCCATCCAGATGTCAATCGCTTTGACATAGGAGACCTGAGAGAGGGAGAGAGAGGCGCCATGAAACTCGCGGGGAGGCCAGGTCCCGAATGTTATGAGCAGCGGGATAACTTCCTTTGCAGATCATGGGCAGAGCAGTGCAGGCTACACCCATCCTCCTATCCCCAGCCCCCGCCCCCTTCCCCGCCTTCCACCCACCACCAAGCTCACCGCCCTGCGCCCCGTTCTGTCTCTCTCAGTGTAGGCCACCTGCTCCAGCAGCCTCACCCCTGGGAACAGCTCCAAAGATGACTACAAAAATTGCCTTCATGAAAATAATTTTTTTTCTTGAGGTAAAATGGAGTGTACACTATTTTTGAAACTGCTCATCTTTATATATATATATTTTTTCATAACATTTAAAAACTAATAGAATTAAGAGAATTCCATAACTTGGATGAGAAATAAACTATGTATGGTCTTGGGCCCTTCAAAAACCAATTTGGAATGTTCATCAGTCTATCGATCCTAACTGGCATGAAAAACACATTTCATAAGTAGTTTTAAACTCTTACAATTCAAGAATATTCAACAACGACAAAAAAGAATATTCAACCAAAATAAAATATCAGAGCTCTCACCTTGGGAGGGTATTTGTTAAAAAGGAAGCTTTTATAACCCTTCAGTGGTTGGTTGAGTACTTAGTACATCTTGTAATTTGATAAAGCAGATTCTGAAAGCAAATACTTTTTACTTGGAGTAGAAAATATACCTCATCTCACTCAACTTCCAATTATTTTTTAATATATGGGGGGAAATAATTACACAAAGTTGTACTATATTGGACCCCAAACTACAAAGGGTCCTTATCAAACTGCCAGCTGAATGTGTACTCTCTAGTCCTAATTTTTAAATAGGGTGACCTATTTTTTTGATCGCCAACACCGAGAGCTTGCCAAATATTTTAAGTATTTTATGTGTATTTTCTAACCAACACAACAACTGTATTACCCCCATTTTCTGGTCAGGAAACCAGGAGACAGAGGGGTTAAATTATTACGCAAGGTCACAAAGGTGTAATAAGTGACAGAGAGCTAAAGTGGGAATTGGAACCCAGTCTAACTAGTGGATTTCCCTTCCGAATACACTCAGATGCACTAGTAGGATTATACAGTCTTTATCTTGCATTTCCCTTTGACCTTTATAGTGAGCATTTCCTGCATCTTTTACCTTTCTTCTAAATTATGCTTTTCAATGCTTGCATAATGGCCCATATCGTGATCAATCAGTCAATTATAAGACATTTAGGTGATTTTTAGTTTTATTTTTGCTACTATAAATTTTGGAGCTACGAACATTCTTCTCCCCAAATATTTTATCGTATCTATGACTATTTGTTAAATCAGTTTCTAGACTGGGATTATAATAAATGATAGGAAAATAGACTCTTGACTGAGAAAGGTAGTAGCAGCACAGAGGTTATAGAAGCTGACTCTAGAACGAGATGCTCCAATAGGAAACACCACTGTGTTCCTGACGGTCTCCATAACTTTGTCAGGTGGTTTAAGCTCCCTCTGGCCTCCTTCCTCATCTGTATACAGAGCAATAATAGTACTTGTCTTATAGAGTTATGTGGGTAAAATCACTTAATATGTACAAAGTGTTTAGTATCTGGCACAGAATAAGTGCTATAAAAGTGTTTGCAATTATTTGACTACATAAAGGGTATGATTTTGTTAATGGAGAAATTTTGGAAGAGACAGAAAAATTGAGAAAAAAATCTCCCTAATATATTCCGATGATTATTTTAAGACTACCACCTTCCTTACACTATTTGTCTCAATCAGAACTACTTGTCAGTCCCACGTAAGTTGTGACAAAGTGGTCCAGCACTTTGTCATCTTCAAAACTGTGAATTATAACTCTTCCTATCTGGGATGCTATTCTCATTCTTTCTGATTGACAGACACTTCAGAATCATTCAGAACTTGGCTCTGATACCGGCTCCCCTGGGAAGCCTCCCTAACCTTGCTTTCTCCCATCTGGGTTAGGGGCCATTTTTCTTTGCTCCCTTATCAATTTCCGTTGAAGCCATCTGCTGTTCCTTCTTAGTCCACCAGCTTCCCTGACTCCGTCACTAGACTGAAAAAGCATTAGATCGTGGGACCGATGGATAAATGATTGAATGATGGGAGGAAGGAAATAGCTGGTCATGTTTCCATTTTTGTGCTTCAATTTCAGCAGTTCTACACTGTATCACATTATCCACAATTGCATATATTTGATATAGAGCGGACTATTAATACATTTCGAATCTCTCAGTACACCTAGCATTCCTGGAATGTTTTTGTTTTTTCCTTAATAAGCAATAATTTGTCTTATATTTGCTCTTCTGGAACAGTCCTATTATAATAATAGAACATTACCAATCACAGCAATCCCAGTTATATATTATTCAGATGGGCCATAAAAGTTTTAAGACCCAATAATGAAAGGAATTTGTCAATGCCTGAGATATGACCATACCAAGAGCTAAGTCCAATAGAGCTGTCATTCTTCCCTTCCTGGTGTTTACGGCATTCAGTAATTTGTAAACCATTTCCTCACATCTTTCTGGCCATCAGCAGGCCAAGCACGTATTTGGCTTTTCTTCTAGCTGCTCATAAATGAATCCTTTCAGTCTCTTAATCATTTTGGTTGGTCTCTGAGTTTCCTCCAAATCACGAACATCTTTCCAGCATTGAAGTGCTAGTATTAAATGCATTATTCACATGGATTTAGAGGGTATTGTGAGACATCTATTACATATGGTGTGATGTCCCTTGGTGCTGGTCTCTCAGGATCGAAAATGTCTTTTTGTTGCTTTTACCCAGCTCCGATGTCAGATCCTCTCTCTTTGGCTGCTAATCCTTAGATGTTTTTAGCTCACATCTTCCCCTGTCACTTTCTTTTTATGATTCTTAGGCTTACATAATTCCTTCCTAAACTGCTTTACTACAATCTTGCAAAATAGTTTTCAGAGGTAATTAAGCTCTCAAGATGCTATAATGACTCACTGAGTTCCAGGAATATTTAATTTAGAAAGATAAACATGGAGGGCCTACTATGTGGAAGGCACTGTCTTCGATGCTGGTGGGAGATGGGACAGAAGAAATAAGGATAATGGAAATGCACATCGATTCTTCCTAGGACTTTCCGGACTTCCCTCCAGGAAACCCCGTTCACACTGTGCTCCAGAAAGTGGCAGCGAGCAGCAAATTATGGCCTGTGGGTCAAATCTGGCCCACCACATGTTTTATAAATACAGATTTAGTGGAACACATCCATACTTTTTGGTTTACATATTGTCTGTGGCTGCTTTTGCATTGAAATGGATCAATCGAGTAGTTGTGACAGAGACCATATGTCCTGCAAAGCCTAAAGTACTTACGATGTGGCCCTTTACGGAAAACGTTTGTCAACTCTTGACCTAAACTGTAGTATTGTCTGGTTTGTCCTGGGGTCGTACACCCAAGAGGCCCTTCTTGATACTTGAGAAACCTATGGTCTACTGAGGGAGACAGTCAAGTGAACGACAGATACAAGGTGGATGGTTCCATGTGCCAAAGTACAGGAAAGATCAAAAGGCTGATGGGAAATGGGGAGGTTGATATTAACAGGGAAGATCAGAAGAGGCTTCATTCCTGGGTCGCATGGCATTTGACTTAGGGCTTGAGGAAGGCCAGAACTTTGATGATGGGTGGAAGAAGGTATAAAAGCAAAGCCATAAAGATATTAGAGAGTAGGTGGGCTTGGGGATGTTTAACAACCCAGTGCTCAGGACATGCTGGGTACCTGGGAAGTGCTTGATGAGGTGTGGGCAGATGGAGTGGCCAACACATTGAATGCTGGGCAGAGGGATTTGGGTTTCAGACTGCTTGTAAAGATAAGCTAACAATAGTTTGGAGGTGGGATATTGATGTGTAAATCACTTTCTAATAATCCTGATTTTCTTTGTCTCCAAAAGCAGCCATTTTAGCAAAAGCAGACATTCTTCCTCCTTATAGAAATTTACCTGCCCTCCTCTCGCCACTTTCAACTCTACGCAGGTCCAGTTCTCTTCTAAGCTTTCAACAACGTCAGGAATCCTTTCCTGATCATCTTCTGTTCGTTATTTGTGTTCCTTGAACTCTTTCCTGTTCAGTTTTCACTCTTTATGTCCTCAGTGAATCATCCACTCCTATAGTTTCCTTCTTATTCGTGTGTGTGTGTGTGTGTGTGTGTGTGTGTGTCCGTGTGTCCATCCGTCCGTCCGTCCATCCGTCCTGTAGTAGAGATTGGCCAAGTTCCCATGAATTCCATTTCCTCTTCCTGGGACAACAGTAAACTAGATTTTCCACGTTGGTTGGATCCCCAGTGGAATATGAGCAGAAGTAATATAAGCAGCTGAGGGCCTCTAAAATCTCCCAGGAGGTTTTCAGGACTTAACCTTGCTTTAGCCACCTTGAATGTCACCCATTTAAGATGGCAGTGCTATACAATGGAAGAAACCCAGAATCCCTAAGACTCAGGGCCACACACCCCACAGTGGAGTGTAATGCAAATGAGAGATAAACTTAGATTAAGCCACAGAGATTTCAGGCTTCTGTGTTTCCAACACTCCTAAATTCACCACTCAGGCCTGACCTCTCACCAGCATTCCTGTGCTAATTCTGAGATGTCTAGTTAGCATTTGCACAGTCAAACTCATTAAATGTCCCTCCTTCCCATTCATCTCATTTGAACCTCTCTTCCCACTAGCAACTCTAGTTTCACCATTGGTTCTCTCCTTGCCTTTGTCTCTAATATCCGATCTGTTGCCAAAATTCACCATTTCTTTCTGCAGAGCACCCTTGGGTTTACTCTGTTGTCTCTATCCCAGAGAAGTCACTACAGCTCTGACCATCAACACTTACACCTGATTATCATAACAACTCCCTAACTGATCCCCGTATATTCAGTTCCTCCCGTGGCACTTTATCCTTTCGCTTCTGCAAGACTGAATTTAAAACAGCAATTTTATTTTGCAACACACCAGCTTAAGAACTACCCTGGCTGCCTATTACAGGCTCTGTTGTCCAAGATCTCACACAGCGTGTGTCCGCCCAGTTATTGAATCTTACTGCACTCTTTCCTAACACAAACCTTATACTATGTGTAAGCAGTTCTACTTACTCCTGAGCAAGCCAGGTCCACCCCTACTGAACATCCCAGTGGTTCTCTAATAGATGCTATTTCACACCCCAGGGGACATTTCGCAACGTCTGGAGATATTTTTCGTTGTCACAACCAGGGGAAGATGCTACGGGCATCTAGTACGTTGAAGTCGGGGATGCTGCTAAATGAAGGGTTATCTGGCCCCAAATGTCAATCATTCTGAGGTCGATAAATTCTGAGATAGAGAAAGCACCGCTCCCCTCTACCCCCAGCGCAGGCATCAGTGTTCGCCCTAGTGGTTCTCAGTTGGGGGTGATGTTGCTCTGAGAGGACATTCGCAATGTCAAAATAGTTTCGGTTGTCCCAACTGAGGTGTGGGGTTTTGCTGCTGACTTCTAGTGGGGTAGAGGCAGGGATACTGCTAAACTCCAACAATGCATAAGGCAGCTCCCGTGATGAAGAATTATCCAAGCCTCAAACGTTAATTGTGTTAAGGTTGAGAATTCTGGTCTACACTCTTCTCCCAGCATAGAAATTCTTCCTGCCTTTTCCATACCTGTTGATTTCCAGAGAATTACTCAAGGAGTAGCTCAAATTCTATCTCCAAAGTGATGCTTTCTCTCTGCCTGTTCTAGCCCACAGTAATCTTACCCACCTTTAGAATTTGTAATGCACTTACAGTTAGGATCATACAGTTTAGTGTTTGCTTCATACGTGCATGTTTTATACCCCCAACTAAAGTATAGGATACGTAGAGGATAAAGACCCAGTGATGTCTTTTGGACAAGACTTGGTACTTATAGTAAGTGCCTCATAGTTTCTGTTGATGGATGCATTATGCAAGCCACATATAAATTCATAGTCACTGCTTTAGTTGAAGGCTCAGCTACCTCTCCCCACCTCCCGCCCCCCCCCCCCAAAAGAAAGAAAACTAAAAGGAAAAAAAATTAACTTAGGTCTTTTAAAGCTGATGCTATCCAGGTTACTCTCGATTTATTTTCACTAAGGAAAAGAAGAATGCTTATTATTTTCATGACTTTACAATTCATGCAGTTTACAAACATCTGGTAAAAAAGTAGAGGCGGTCAAGTGGTTTAGGTTTTTGTGGCACTAAATAAATGTTTAACTGATATTCGAATAGATCAAGTTAGTAGAGTTCATTGCTTGGTTGTTTTGGCATCACGCTGACATTTCCATTAATGTTCTTTCAACGCTGTCTTGGCATTTTTTTTTTTTAAACCTTGGCACATTTTCTTGAGTTGACTTTTTAATTATATACTCAGAACAGTTTCAAAAGGGAAAATCAAGCCATGAATGTACTCACTTTAATCTCATAATTTGTTTTGTCTATATTCAAAAACTGCACTATTATCTGTGTCAAGAGGCCAGTTCATGGGTTGGGCCATTTTCTTTTTATCTTCTTCTTTTCTTTTTTAACTTCCCTATGGGTTGGGCCATTTTCTACCTGGTGTTTATTCCCAGCACAGAAGAGTAGATCATCATTGTATGAAAATTGCCTGCCTGACCTTACAGCTTCGATGCCCTCTCCGTTTCTCACGGGCAAGGCACTCCAAAGCGACAATGTGCCAACTAAAATATACCCACATTCCCAGCCCCTAGGCTGACCTGAGAGAGCTGTGTGACATTCCTTGAATAGCCGATTGAGGAAGATTGGTTATGGATACGTACAGAGGGGAGAAGTTCTCTATAGTGGAGAAAAATTACAAATTACTGTGATCAACCAAGTATTTTTAAATAGGAAAATGACAAAATGGAATATACAAGGCAATATCAAAATACTAAGATATTTTTCTGTCTTTAGTTGGAATGATCTCTCACACCCACTTGCTTGAATCAATGTTTAATTATTTGTACACTATGCGTGTAAGCCATTGCTACACTAGAATAGAAGCCTTTCTGCTCTGTACAGTACAGTTTCTTTTTATCTAATTTAGAAGGAAAATTTTCAATTAACCCTGATTAACGCAGCTGTTGAAATGAAAGATACCTTCTGGTCACAATAGCCTGACTTGTGCTTCCGCTACATGGGACAGAAGACTTTGATAGCTTCAATCCCCCTGTTTTGAGCACTATGAAGTCCACTACCACCCTCTCCATTCTCATTTTATAGGAGAGAATAATAAACATTAAATGCATGTCTAAATCTTACACAGCTAGTAATCAACGAAGGTAGAAATGAGAATTCTGCCTTCGATTTTCTGTTTCGCCTCTTACCTACATTCAGTCACTGTAAAAATATCAGGAAAAAATATAGATAGTCTAATTAATTCTGATGCCAAAGATTCATGGTGTTGTACAATTTTATCTTTATGATTCCAAGTTGCCAGTTTTATTGCCTGATTAAAGAGCTCACATCTGCTGGAAATTCAGATGTCCTTGGCAGAGAGAGAGAGAGAGACAGAGAGACAGAGAGACAGAGAGAGACAGGCAGCAATGACTACTTGGCATATTCCAGTGTCACCACCCCTACTACATTGTCTCTCCATGTCTTATACTCTTGTTGGGTTTTGGGTAGAGTTGAGTAAACACAGTTCTTAAGAAGGTGCTGTTTGCAGAAGCAGCCATTGGGTGGCAGTGCCTCCAAGCTTGGTATGTGCAGCAAACTGCTAGTTACAAATGGTGCTCCTTAGATCACAAAACTTTCATCAGGACGGGACCTGAGCAACCTTCGGGGACCACTTAGTTCACTGTGTGTTGGGTGGCACACAAACCTAATTAGTCAATGTCGTTTTGAAAATGGAATGTTTCTCTCCATTTTGGTGGTCAGGAACCTTCAAAGTAGCCTGCCAAAGCACAGTATCCACATGAGTTTTGTGAGTGGAGAAGTGAGAGACGGGTAGAACGGCCAGCCTCAGAATACCTGGGGAATACTAGGTGGTATCCACCATTAGAGGTACCATAGGAATAATATGCAAAAAGGTACCCCAAATATAGGCATCAGCGGGAGGGACCAGGTTGAGGCGAGAGTGGCATCTGGAAGAAGGGAAGGAAGTCAGGCTGGTGGGCATCTTCTCCCCGTGCTTGTGTCTGCCATGTGTCACCACATTCTCAGCTGGTGGGCAGGAATACTGATCCTTAGTCTACTTTCTGTAGCTGCGACTTCAGTGACAAAACAAGTCACTGTATTGCTTCTCAAACAAACAAGAGCAGGAATGAGGAAAGAGTGGGAGTCGGGAGCCAATTGCCCAATAGTGTAAAAATGATCCCAGTGAAGAAAAGAGCCCATTGGATCATCTCAGTTGGAAAGACAACCACAGGCTTTGGGGAATAATGGAATGATGCTCCACTTAGTGGAGATTTGTGTAGTTAGCGCATGCGCATCTGCGTGCATATGTGTATGAAGTGGGGGAGACCTTGGGGGGAATATGAAGATGTGGAAGAAAGGAAGGAAATGAATAGCTTTGGAGCCCGGCCAGTTTGGATTTGAATCCTGGCAGAAGGGCCAGTGAACTTGGGAAAATTAACCTTTTGGACTCTCAGTCTCTTCATACTGAAGTAGGGCCCAAGGATTTCAGTGTCCTGGAATTGTTGAAGGATTAAATAAGACACTTTATGTAAATCTTAACACTCTTTTGGCAGATTATAGACACTCAGTCACATTGGTTTGCCCGGGATGAGCCTTTGAAGACATTGCATAATTCAAAACTTGCATAATTCAAGGCAATTTTCCCTCGAGGAAAAAATGTAAAGTAGAATTTGTTGTATTTCATGTTCTGTGCATGCATTAAGACTTTATTAGTATTTTTATGTCGCCCTATTTCAAATTCACAAAAGTTAAGTTCACATAAAATGGAACCTCATTGTCGAGAGCACCCCTCGTTTGTCAAAAACAAAACAAAACAACACACCACCACCACCATCAACGAAGCTTGAACAACACATCTCTATGAATTTTCTCCATTATAAATATATGAAAACTGAGTTTACTCGTTACGTTTACCAAGAAAGAGTGGTCCAGCTGCCGTTCATGTCTGCTGTGCTCTGTGGCTCACTGAGCCTTGTGGGAACCTCCCTCTCTGGGGAGTGAGTCAGAATTACTCAGACTGTGGTTTCACTAGATGACAGCATCTGATGCCAGGGGTGAGAAAGTGCACGTTGTGGGGAGGGCGAGTAAGAAGCAGCAGCGCAGTCACACCTGTCGCCAGGGAGCGGCTATGAAAGTGAATATTTAAACATGACAGGCAACCACGCTGTTCTTCATTTACTTTCTCAGTCAGCAGTAAGTGCTGTTTCCATTTCTTTATTTTTATTTACTCTCTCATCCACCCTACATTCAAATTTTATACTTATGAGCAAGGAAGGAGAGGAGGGAAGGTTAATAAAAACAGTTCGGTCTTGTGTTTTGGACTAAGGCTGAGTGAAAGGCTTTGAAATGGTGGATAGGGTTTATCGTGATGACAAAAGTTTTCTCCTGCTTTTCATCTGGGGGTCCCCAGAGAGGGGACTTAATGGGAGAGGGAGTATGGAAAAGCTGAGGAGTCTCCACCTCCCAGACTGGCTTATGGTTTCCAAGTTGGCTTTGTTCCCTAGAGTAGGTTGAGGAGGCCAGATCAGGAAGGCAGCACTGGCCAAACCTCTCACCTCTGCCCTTTCTGAAGCTGAGAACCTTATTAGAGTGAGTGGGGTAGGTAGGCCAGTGCTGAGTGAGGGTGTGCGGGCTGCTCATCGTCTTGTAGTTGTCACGATGGTATGTCCTGATGCAGGCCTGATTCTGAGAGAATCAGTACCTGAGATGGCTGTGGAATGGGTGATTCTGGGCCACAAAATGGCAGCAGCCTTCAGAAGCCCAGTTCAGTGATACAGAAGCCATTCTTCAAGAACACTTCGAATCCTGTGATGACTCCAGGGTACAAAGGGGCTTCTCCACGTGCCGAGCTTCCTCACTCTGCACCTGAAGCCTCCGAGCACTAGGGTGCTACGTTCTGGGGATGAGGACAAGCGTTTTCTTTTGGTGGAGGGCCAAAGAGTATTTCATAACTGAGGCTATAGCGTGAGATATTAATTTCATTGAATGGCAGCATCAGTGGTAGCCAAGAAGCTGTACCACATAGCCCCCGGCCTGTGGCCTGGCTTGGTACCAGCTTTGTACTTCAACATGAGCTCATATCGGAGGCAGCAGGTTGGTGAAGATGTCTCAGTGGGGCCACCTTGACAGAAACCTTGCCTTCTTGGCACGAGACCCTGGCCACTCAAGCCTGGTACGTATTGACCTACGCTCTGGAAGGCCATCGGCAACCTACTGTTTCATACATCCAGAGCAAAGCTACAGTGGAAGAATTCCAGGTCCCCATCATGTTCCAGGTTACATGTGGGGAGGAGAAAAGAAGAAAAGGAGCTACATACAGGTCAATCAGGCTGGGAGTTACTATGGTACAGAAGCCTCTAGCTGGGCTGGTGATCTCACTTTTTGTTACTGTAAAGTACCAAAGATCTGGCCTGCACTGTGACCATTTCCTGTAGCTGAGCAGCATTTTCATGCGTCAGCTCCATGCCTTTCTCCTCACCACAAAAACCAGAGGCACAAATCACCCACTAATAATTACATACTTATTTGCAATACATATTAGCCTGCAGGAGTCCGTTCCTAATTAAAAAGAAATCCTACAGCCTCTTGAATAAAATGACACAAATAGATGTGCAAGCTATTTGAAGAAATAAAGGCCGTGCCATCTGGAGTCATTATTACATTTCAACATGGAAGTATACACACTGCTAAAGAAGATAAATCGTAAATGTGAAAAGATTTTGGTTGGGCTCATTGAACACATCAGTTTCTAATATATCAGTTGCATGTATCTGCTTCAGAGAGTTTAGGTCCATCTCGGTGCCTTGGTAGGAATCAATGCTTTAGGATTATATAAACTAAGAGGAGGTAGCAGAATGGAGAGAGCTGCGAGAACACACCGGGGTCGTGGGTCTTGGCTTTGACACTGGCTAATTTGGCAGATGTGGGCACATCATTTCTCCTTTCTGGACCTCCGGTTCCTTCTCGAAAATATAAAAGGGTTCTGCTATTTTATGATTCTGTGACTCTGGGAAAGAGAAAGTGACGAGAAAGGAGACTAAGTCAATAGCAGGATGGGGTCTCGATCTCGAGGGGATCAGAGTGGTGAGTCTCGGCAGTAGTAGCCTTGTGGCGTGGCCCTCTGCCTTCTTACCACCTTCAGTTTCATCTAATAATGCATATTCATTGATTGCCCCCGGGGGCCAGGCCGAATTTGACTAAAGTGATGAATTCCTTACTTAGAAACAAATTTTTTGATGAAAAATATTTGCATGTGTAAGACTGTGTAACGGATGCGCTGAGTTCCCTGCAAATTTAGTAGAAAAGTGTATAAATAAATCATCAGGAGCTAACCCTAAGCCCTTGAACCAACCGTCTGCTTTTGTACTTGAGAGATTTTTGTGGCACTTTAGTAAGTTTTTCAACTTGTATGCAGGGAAGCCTAGAACACTCCCTGGGGCAGCCCTCAGCCACGAAGGGGTGGGAGTTGGTGGATAAAGACCCCACATTTACAGTTACTTGGTGGCATAAGTTGGATGCGAATTATGTGCCATTTTTCAGAGGATCCCCTCCATGGTAACCAACTGAGAAATATAGTTCATTGGCTTTTCCCCTTTCCTTCTTTACACTCCACACACTCTCACATTTCAAATGAACTGTCTGCATTCAAATACGTGTTATAGGGTCTGCAGTTTACTGAAATATGTGACCCAAACCTAACATCAGATCAGGGAAGCCTGACAGGAGAATGATGCCTGACACATCTTCCACCATTTAGAACCAGAATGGCAAACAGACCACACATCCTCCTGAAAATTTCCTATTGATAAAAACCCTATGTCTGGCTGGTTTGCATGTCAATAAGTATGGCGAGCTGACACAGTTCAAAAACCAATCCGGTCCACGGCCATGCCACCCTGAACAAGGCTGATCCCGTCTGATCTCAGAAGCTAAGCAGGGTCAGACCTGGTTAGTACTTGGATGGGAGACCACCTAGGAAGACCAAGTGCTGTAGGCATAAAAAAACAAAAAATTAAAATAAATGAAAAACAAGAACCAATCTGACAAAGTAACTATGAAATCAATTTGGAATCTATATTACCCATTTAATTCAACACCCCTCACTTCCCTTTCGACTCTTAGCTAGTTTTAAATCGATGAAATTAGAATTACATAACTATAAGAAAAGCCAGTATTTCCTATCTACTATGATGCAAGAATTATTTAGCATATACCAACTCTCCTGGCATCAGGTAAATAACCAGAGCACCTTATTTACAGAACCATCATATGAATAATCTGTTCCGTGCTATGTATGAAGTTTGTTAGGGAGACTGAGCCTATAAGGATGTAGACAATACATCCTTATAGGTACAAGTTACTCCTGTTGACAGGACGTCAATTTAAAATGTTAACAGCATTGCACTAAAAGATCAGTGCAGACTTAGTTTTAATAGGACATGGTAAGCAGGCTTCTAAAATGGCCTCAGCAATTTTTGCCCATTATTCATACCGTTGGCTTATGAAGTCTCAGCTACACCTTGATTTTGGCCTCCCGGGACACCCTGGAACAGAGGTCCGTCCCAGTTAGGTCATGCCTGAATTCCGGATCCGTAGAAACCGTGATATTAAAATGTTGTTTAAGCCACTAAGTTTAGGGATGTTGGTGGGTAATTTATTTTGTAGTAATAGACAACCGGTATATGATGTCTTTAGGAGAGGGAGGGAGATTGCTGAGAGGAATTGTATACTTTGGGCCTCACAGATCCAGAGATTGGTAAGATTCTATGGTTTCTTTTTGTACTTTTTAAAGAGGTAAGTTTAGTTAAGAAAAATAATAGGTATCTGTAAGGATAACTAAATAGTATAAGAAAATAAGAACCATAATATATTCACTTTTTTAATGATAATTTATTTTCAGTTATAGTTATCAGGCAATGCTATATTAGTTTCAGGTGTACAGCCTAGTGGTTAGACAACTATGTAACTCACAAAGTGATCACCTCGATAAATATAGAGTCCCTCTGACACCATACGTAGTTATTACAATATTACTGGCTATATTCCTTACTTTCTATGGCTCTACTTTCCATCTCCATGACTATTTTGTAACTCTCCATTTGTACTTCTTAATCCCTTCCCCCTTTTTCACCGACCCCCTAACCCCTGTATCATCTGGTAACCCTCAAAATGTTCTGTGTCTACGAGTTTGTTTCTACATTTTTGTTCATTTATTTTGTTCTTTAGATTCCACAAATACATGCAGTCACATGGCATTTGTCGTCCTCTGACTTACTTCACTCATCGCGATACCCTCTAGGTCCATCATGCAATATCTTTTTCCATCTCATTACTTTTATTCTCTGTGTCTTTTAATCTGGAGTGAGTCTTTTGTAGGCAGCCTATGTAAGGGTCTTGTTTTCTTATCTATTCAGCCACCCTATCTTTTGACTGGAGCATTTAATTCTTTTTCACTTAAAGTGCTCGTCAATAGATATGTAGTTATTGCCATTATTTAGACTTTTGATACATATTTGTTTTACCTTCTTCTTAAAGAAGTCCTCTAACATTTCCTGTAGTACTGGATTGGTGGTGATGAACTTTATCTTTTTCTTATCTGGGAAGCTTTTTATCTGTCCTTTGATTCTAAATGATAACTTTGTTGGGTGATCTTGATCGTAGGTCCTGGGATCTCATCTCTTTGACCATTTCGTGCCAATCCCTTCTAACCTGCAAAATTTCTGTTGAGACACCTGCTGCCAGTCTTATGGGAGCAGAAATATGTAGGTGACTAACTGTTTTTCTCTTGCTACTTTTCAAGATTCTCTTTGTATTTAACCTTCGGCATTTAAATTATGATGTGTCTTGGTGTGGACCTCTTTGGCTTCGTTTTGTTTGGGACTCTCTGCACTTCCTGGAATTGTATGTCTCTTTCCTTCACTTGATTAGGGAAGTTTTTCATCATTATTTCTTCAAATAGGTTTCAATTCCTTGCTCTCTCCTCCTTCCGGTACCCCTATGATGTGAATGTCGTAGGCTTGACGTTGTCCCAGAGGCCCCTTAAACTATTCTCATTTTTTTAGATTTGTTCTTCCTGTTGCTGTTCTGATTGAGTGTCCTCCGCTACCCCGTCCTCTATATATCTGTGATTCGATCCTCCATTTCATCCACTCTGCTGACTCCCTCTAGTGTACTCTTCATCTCAGGTATTGTATTCCTTATTTCTGACTGGCTCCCTATTATGTTTTCCATCTCTATTTTTGTTATTTTTTTTTATCTCTTTGTTAAAGTTCTCACTGAGTTCATCTATACTTACCCTAAGTTCCTCAAGCATCCTTGAACTCTTGAGTCTTTGGAACTCTGCATCTGGTAGATTGCTTGTCTCCATTTTGGTGAATTCTTTTTCTAGAGCTTTGTATTGTTTTTTTATGTGGGTCATGTTTCTTTGTTTCCCCATTTTGACTGTCTCCCCGTGTCTGTTTCTATGTATTAGGTAGGGCTCCTAAGTCTCTCGGTCTTAGTAGAATGACTTTATGTGGTAGGTGTGCTGGGCTGGGTGGTCCCTTGGTACAGACCTTGGAGGGGTCCAGATGCAGGCCCAGTTCATCCACAGCCTATGCACCTCCAGGGCCACCTTTTAAGAATCACCAAGAAATCCACTGCTGGGCTTATAGGTGCCTCGAGGAGCCAAGTCAGAAACCGAGGCCGGCTGCCTCTAGTGTGGGACTTGGGGCTGCTCAGCAAGAGGTACACGGCATGCCGAGGCCAAATGCTGCTGCTTTGGGTTTTGTGAGCCTTTGATAGATTTTAGGAAAGTCCGTAGCAGGAGCCGAGACAGCCTGTTTGTGTGGAACAAATCACCGTAGGTGGCTTGGGTGGGCCTGCAAGTTGAGAGAGGTGGAGTCTCAGGGAATCCCCTGGGCGGAGTGACCTGTGTCATCCAGGTTGATGGTGTCTGTCTGCAGGTTTGGAGAGGGGAGATCTCAACAAAGGAACAATAGCTTCTGCCTGCACCTCTGTCTAGGAGCCAGCTGCTCCTACAGCCCTTGCCCTGAAGCCCGACAGCTCAGCGTCTCCTCGTGTTTCCCTAGCACCTGTTGAGCAGCTGCCCGGGCACCAAAGCTCAGAGTGAGCGAGTCTGTCAGTGAGTAAGGCTGAGCACGGGCCCTTTAAGAGGAATGCCTGAGAATTCCGTAGCCCTTGTCTTACTCAGCCACAGTCTGTTGGTTTTTCAAGTCAGAAGTTGTGGGGACTTCTCTTCTCCGCACTGGAACCTGGGGCTGAAGATGCCTTACTCCTCAGGTAAGGCAGGGGGCTCTGTAGCCAAGATAGCCCTCCTGATTCTCAACCACCACTCGGAGTTGTGCGATGGAGCCATATTGAGTCTCCAACCCGCCTACCATTTTGAGGTGACCTTATTGTAGGGCTCCTGTTCAGCCAGACCTCTGGCAGCTCTGTGTACTGGTTGCTCTGTAGTTTCGTTATAATTTTGGTGCGGTCACTAGAGGAGGTGCGCACAGCCTCTACCTTCTATGCCATCTTGAATCCCTAATATATTCAAGTTACTCGTTCAAGTAGGCTCCCCGCTTGAATATGTATTAAGTAGCTATTCAAAATTAATTTACCTACGCTGGAGGACCGGATGGGCAAACTACCGCCTATGGGTTAAATCTGTCCTGCTATCTTCTTTTGTAAATACAGTTTAATTAGAACACAGCTATGCTCATTCATTTACATGTTGTCTACGCCTCTCTATTCTTTATTTACAATGGTAGAGTTGAGTAGTTGCCACAGAGATCTTATAGCCCAGAAAGCCTAATATGTTTACTATGTAGCCCTTAACAGAAAAAATAATTATGAACTCCTGATCTAATCATATATCATAATTCAAGCTAACCATTAGCCAAAGTAATCAGAACTAATAAATGTTCTCTATATTTCGATCAACATAGAATGTAAAACTAGTAATTTATACTCCAAAGCATTCCATTGCAATGTGTTTTTACCTCCCGGAATCACTTAAAACATCATCTTAATTTCTTGTTGCCATTGTATATACAGATATAGGATCCCAAAATGAATTGTATATTTTTAGCAGTCAGTCAACAAATCATTTTAAGCTGTTCCCTATGTGTGAGATGCTGAAAGATAACACAAAGATAACATTTGGTTTCTTCCCTTGAGAAACCTGTTTTATAGAGGTGATGATGGCCATGTTCTCTCTCACTGCTGGGTTGGCATGGTAATAAAACCCATTAGCACCAGGATGTAGCTTTCCTTGCCTCTTTTTAGCTGTACACATAGGGCAAGATACATAATCATTCTGCGCCTCAGATTTCTCAGCTATAATACGGGAACAGTAATAGAACCCATCTCATAGGTTTGCTGTAGGATTGAGATAAACATGAAATAATTAATGGGTAGTGCGTAAGTAATAGGCCTGGTACCTTGTAAGTGCTCAAACATGTTAACTTTTGTCATCACAGTAGAGTTGACCTCTTGTACTCCCATCTTGCCATTAGAGTCAATGCCTTGAGTAATGCAAATTAATTTGATTAATTAATGGTTTAATCTAATTTAGAATCTTCATTAAAGTTAAATGTGGAAGTCAGTCTCGTGTGATTTCTTCCTAGATGGAAGCACTTGAGAAATTCTGGGCAACTGCTTGCTGTATCTTGAAATCAATGCTATCAGGGCTAGTTTTCCTACTGCTGTTTTTCTTTCAAAATTATCCTTTGTCCTAAAATGGCTCATTCTTACCTTTAAATCTCAAAATGTTAATTTCAGAAAACTGGGCAAAATCATTCATGTGAAATTTTAGATAAACAAGATGCAAACTGTATATTCTCTCAAATACTAGAGATTCATTTATGCTTTTATTTTTAATATTTTTATCAGTAAACAACAAAATAGACTATATGAAGTAGAAGGAAGGAATTATAAAGATAAAAACAGGAATTAATGAATTATAAAAACTAAATTATTTGAAAAATAAATACAATGAAAAACTAGCTTTGTATATAAAACAAGATAAATTGCTAGACTAATTGAGAAAGAGAAAATATAACTATATAAAATAAGAAACAATAATAGCAAATAAAACAGAAGAAGAAAATTAAGACTCACAAGAGACTACTTTGTTCAACTTAAACATGTATATTTCAAGACCTGAATGAAATAGACAGTATTATAAGAAATATGATTTACTGAAACTGATCCCAGAAGAAATTAAAAAAAAATTTTAGACCATTTCTCGAGAAGAAATAGAGACATTTCTTCAAGTGCTGCCTTTTTCAGCATATTTCCCCATATGATTTTTCTTCTTTGATAAATTAATATGATGTATTTTAGCGATAGATTTTCTTATAGCAAATTATCCTTGCATTCTTGAATAAATCCTACTGGGTCATAACATTATTTTTTAACGCCGTCCTGAACTGTTTGCCACATAGAATTATTACATCCATTTTCTTAAGTAAGATTCATCTGCAATTATCTTTCATGTGTGTGTGTATCTAGACTTTTTGAGGAATTTTGGTATCACTGTTACATTTGCTTTATGATTTAGAAGTTTTTCATACACTAGGTTCTAGAATAGACACAACAGATTCAAATTATTTACTCTTTCAAGGTATGCTAGAAGTCCTACGTGAAACCATCTTAGCCTGGAAATCTGATGTGAAAAACTATAGGGTAATCTACCAGTACACTAAAGAGATATTTATAAAATTCAACATAAATTCTTGATAAAATAGTCAATAATATTAATTTATGGAAAATATGACTGCAAAACAAAAAACTATGTTTAATGGAAAAACACTAGTAGAATTATAACTAGTGTCTGAAACCTGACAGGGATGCCCACATTACCAGTATCATGCAACATTATGCTAGAGGTAGGCATTAAGGCAAGTAGATAAAACAACCAGACGTATAAAAATTAGAAAGGGGATGGTAATATAACTGCTTGTGAATGAGATACCAATCTACTTGGAAAACCCAAGAGAATCAACTGAAAAGTCTGCAGGTATTAAGAGAATTCAGTAAGGTAGCAAAGTACCAAATTAATATATAGAAATCAAAAGTCGGATTCATATGAAATATAAAAATAACTAAATCAGAGTAGCAATAGAAAACAATAAAATATTTGAGTGAACTTAACACGAAATGTGCAGGAACACAAAAGTTAATTTGAACAAATGAAAAGACATTCCACGTACATTCATAGGAAGGTTTAATATCATATGTTTTAATTCTCTTGTAGGTTAAATTTGTAAGTGTAATGTGTTCCTGATAAATATAACAGGAAATAAACAGGAATGTTTACCTGTTGATAGGGGTACAAACTTAGGAACTGGGCCTGTGGAAGATGAGGCCAGAGAAGACTTAAAAAATACCTCGTATGGGTATTTATGTAAATGTATTACCTGTTTAGAAAATTAAATAAACATTTTTATAAATCAAGTGCAACTAAACCTCTAAAGCCTGAACATTTATATGCATTTTATTTGTGGCCAGGTATTCTTATGAGAATAATTTCTCTATTTTTTGTCATCATTCACATCTGAAATACAGTTTTGAAATTGAGTTAGCTTCGATGAATTGTGTTGCTCATCTTTCTGTGCAGTCATATATAACCTTAAGTTAATGTGAATAAATATGAGCCCAGCTTTCTGGAACTCTGAATTCAAGTTATATCTGCCTCTCTAAGTAAAATCGTGGTGTCGATCGTGAATTTTCATTGATAGGGTTTTGTGTGTGAATGTATGGGTGTTCTACTTCATGAATTCTAAGGAGATAGAGATATTAGAATGTATAATTCACCCTCTTTTATCAGAAGTCAACAAAAGGAATTATAGTGACAAACTGGGAATTATTCTGGAAAATAATAAATCCCAGATGTCCTGGGACTTACTATCCTAACTATCCTATCCCCATTCACAAATATGATCTGGAAATTAAAAGTGATAAAATATTTATATAAGTATTATATTCACTTGGACAGAGTTGCAAGTTTTAATAAATCAAGGGCTTGAGATATTATTCAGCTCAAAAATTATTAGCAATCTGTGAAAATGTACTTAATTCAGACTGGATGGTATTGAAAAATCTTTTCTATTTTAAAATTAAGTTTTAGCAAAGTTATCTACTTCCTAGAATTGATCATTTTTCTCTTGCATATAGTTTCAACAATAGAATTTTTCTCAGATGGATGAATTTTCGTGTCTTTTTTCTTTTGAACTTAATTTCTCTGATCATTCAGCTTGTCCAGAAATGGACCGCTCTTCTTTGATCAATATGAATCATTCTCTTATATCAAGAATAACAAGAAGTAGGAGTGCCAATGTATTTATTATCTCTTCATAGAACTAAAACGATAGGAAAGACAGCACACTGCGAGTTTGATGGTCATATTTGATCCTTTACCATGACACCTGCTTGAACATGGCTTCCTAAATACTATTAAAGGTAAACGAAACAATTTGAGGTCGCCTCTCTTCTACAGTAGGAACTACAGAAGAAAAATATTCGTTTCTCAAAGTGTGTAATTTGATCTCATGAAAGTATCTGTTCTTTCGTTCATTCATTCATTCATTCATTCATTCTTATAGCATCTTTGAATGTTGGTAAAGTGCAGTGTTATTCATTTTACTCCTGGCACCATATTAAGGTCTAGAGATAAAAAGATGAACGAGACAGCGTTCTGCCATGAAAGAATTTACGATAAAAGAAATGCCATGAGCTGTATTTCAATCAATGAAATTCGCATCTCTAGCCAGAACCTTATATTAACTCCACACTTGTATATCCAATGCCACCTCAGTAACTCTACTTTGATGTCTATTGGACATTTGTACTACTCTGCCCTGTCTGCCCTCCTTCCCATAGTCATGTTGGTTGGTACCTCCATCATTCCAGCTGCTCTGCAAAAAAATTTAACTCCTTTCTTTTGTTAAATTTCACATCCAGTTCATCGGGATGTTCTCTTGACTCTACTTCAATATACACTCAGCAGAATCTGACCATTTCTCATCTCCGCACTGCCAGCCACTGGTCTCACTCTCCATCATCTCTCATTTGAATGACTACAGTAGCCTCCTGACTAGTATTCCTGCTCCCTCCCTTGTTCACTTAGGCTGTCATCAACAGAGCAATTGCGGTAACCTTCTTAAAACATATGTCATGTCACTTCTTTGTTCAGGACCTTCCACGGCCCACATTTCACTTAGAATATTTGCTAGAATCATTCCAATGGTCAACAAGGAACTACGTGACCATCCTCCATAATAACTTTGACCTCATGTACCGATTTCTCCTTCACTCTCTACTCTAGGCACCGTGTCCTCTTCGTTGCTCCTTCCTTAGAGTTTTTGTGCTGACTGGTACCTGTGCCTGGAATGTTCTTTCCTGGGTATCTATGTGCCTTTCTCCTCACTCCATTCAGGTTTTGCTCAATATCATCTTCTCAATGAAGTCTACTCTGACCACACTATTTAAAATTCTATCCCTCTATTTGTGTTCTTAATTTCTTGCTGGCCTTTTTAATTTTATTTTCCCCAACACATATCTCCTTTCAAAATACCATTAATTATTATGTGTATTGTTTATTATCTGTCTCCCTCTGCTGGACTGTAACCTATAAGAGTATGTGGGTCTTTTTCATTCATAAATTCCAAGAGAACCTGGCACATAGTAGAAACTCTTAATATTTCTTGAATGAATTTGTTGATTGGAAAAATTTTCCAGAACCTAGTTTGCAACAAATAAATTCAATGAATGACCAATTTACCACATTTACAATTTACCATATTACCAAATTATTTTAAAACTATTTGTGGTGAATTGGCCTGTTTCTAGTTAACTGTTGTATGTGTTATGAGAATCTTCTTCTTAGAGAAGGCAAACTTTCTGTAAAGGGCCACATAGTAATTATTTTAGGTTTGGACCATACATTTTCTGTCACAACTACTCAATTCTGCTTTTGTGGTGCAAAAGCAGCCATAGACACTATGTAAATGAATGACTGTAACTACATTCCAATAAAGCTTTATTTATAAAAACAGATGGTGGGCTGGATTTGGCCCATGGGCCATGGCTTGTGGATCCCTGTTCTAGAGGATGCTAGAGTCCTTAATGGGGATTGAAGGGATTAGGTGATATACTTGATGTCTAATCTGGCTAAACTCAGGGCTTTTACTTACTTGGACTGTATTCAAGTTCTGGATCTACATGAATTTACCTTATCTTATCATGTAAATGAGTTATCCCTCATTTTTTAAAATCTTAAAATGACAAAAATTTAAACCCATCTCAGAGTGATAATAATAAATTGAGAAAGTGTATATAACACAGGCAAAATAAAAACATGGATGGCCATTGTCTTTCTTCTCCTTTTCTTCTGAGAAGGTTTCTTAGTCGCTAGGGCTGCTGCCTCTGTGATAAGGTCAGTCAATTCAGCAACCGAGGCTAAGGTGAAAGAAGCCTAAAATGTAATAGACTGACTTATAGTGGAAAGGATGTCAAATTACTCTAGAGAGAAAAAGGGGATTTAGAAAGGAGGAAGAAGAGGGAGGGAGGAGGAGAAAGTGGGAAAGCCACTCATGGATGGGTTTCAGGAAGAGAGTTTTAGAAGTTTGGAAGCAATGGGATTAGAGGCAGCTCTCATGCATTGCTTCATGGAGCGCAGGGATGTTCGAGCTTGCATGGGGTAGGGGGTGGGTGGGACGTGGAGAGAGAGGGCTTCTAAGTGTTGCTCTGTGTTATGAATATAATTCCCCTTCTGGAGTTTTTAGAGAGAATGCAATAAAGACTAAAACTACAATTTAATTTTACAGTGTGGGCCTTGGAATAAAATCATTTTATTGCCTGGCCTGGAGGCAGAGTTACGTAAGTGCAGCACTAAGCAGAGAGTCTGACACAGAACTTAAAACGGTAATTATATAGTTTTTACTATAATATTTATACCTGATGAGGGAGAGCTACGGGAAAGCTGCATAGAGAGTAGACTCAAGTTGAATTTTATAAGATAAGTACGTGTTTGTCAAGCAGGTAAGCCATATGAGTGTGCGCTCAGGCTTTGGAACCAGAAAGTCTGGACTTTGAAGCCTGGTCCAGTCACTTCTTGTATGACTTTGGATAAGTTGCCCAATCTCTATATGACTCATGTTCCTGAGAATGAAGACGACAGTAACTAATGTATAAGGGAATTGTAGGAATCAAATCTGATAACCTGTGTAAGGTACTTAGAAGAGAAATGAAATGTAATTAAATTTATCTTGTGTTAGTGTTATTGTTATTATGAGTATTTATCCTGCACTACTGAAGCCAAATAGCTTGTGAAAAAGACACCCATAATGGATACATTAATTGTCATTACTTAGGATCATCATCAAGCATCGTTTCTTTGGAGGCTTACATTCTTACTTCAAGATTTTGCGATCAAGACTCCTATACTTAGGATGCAAATCTCTGAACCTTAGATGCACTTTGGCCGTTGAATTGTAGAAATAAAACCACGGCATTTCGCTTCTTGACAGGAACTAGAGACTCCTGCAGTCTGGAACTAGAGCCGAGCTCTAGCGCTCTGGACACCAGGCCCAGAGGGTTGGCTTTCTCTTGATCCTGGACTTACGAGCAGTTCACAGAGCTTCGATAAATCAAAGGGGAAGAGGCACATGCAGCAAAGGGCCTAAATAAATGTACCTTTTCATCCCACAAGAGAACAGGAGTACATCTATTGAATTCAAGGCACTACCTAGAGTAGTAAATCCCTCTGGACGTGTTTCGGGGCTGCAGTCCTGCAGATTCCAAAGTAAATTACTATACTGAGAAGTAAGAGAGGTTGAGCCAATGATGACGATGCTCTGGTTTTCTGTTATTGTTCTGCTGCCTCAAATATTAGATATTTTCATCTTCAGGAAATTTATGTTTCTGATAAATGCACTGAGGTTCAAAACTTAAAGAAATCTGCCTGATCTTTTAAATCATAGGCTGGAGACATCTGCAGAGAATCCTGCTGCAACCACCGTTGCCCTGTATCTACCCCTTGCGCACTCCTCGCGCGCTTCTGCCCAGGGATTTTCTCCTTGCAGACTCTCTGCTGATCTTTACCTGGATTGCTTCTTCCATCATTCAAGTCTCTGCTCACATGTGCCCTCCTCGGAGAGGTCTTCTCCGAGTTAGCTTTCCGCCCTCCCCCCTAACAGCTTACCACTCCAGCACTTTACTGTACTTCAGTTCTTTTCTTGGCATTTATCACTACCTACGCCTCTATTCTGCGTTATATTTTTTATTTGCTTGTTATTCATATGTCTCATTACATTATAAGTTCTATGAGGACAAGAGCTTTTCCTGTCTTAGTTATTTACCACTGTATCCTCAGTGCTTGGAACAGTATCCGGAACAGAAGAGATGCTCATAAATATTTGTTAAATGAATGAATGACTGAATAACTACTAGAATAGGAACTCTTTCACATTTGACTGACAAAGAAATTGACTTCTCAGGAAGCTCAGTGGTCTGCCCAAGGTCAAAGATGTCTGTCATGCCTTGCAGAGGCAGGACTTGAACCCTAGTCATCTCTCTTCTGCTTTAGTACCCTATCGACTATGAACATGTATTTGAATGACCACCATATGCTAAGCACTGACACAGGGCAATTTCTGGATCTTCCGGTCTAACATTGACCTTACTACATGTACTGCTAAAAGGATACAAATTTTACCTACTGTTGCCTCTTCTAGAAGCGTTTTGCAGTGGTGGCTGCCCTTTAAAATGTGAAACTTAACAATAATAACCATATCAGGGATCCAACTCGAATTAAATTAGAATCTCTAGGAGCGGGACACAACTTTGATATATATATTTTTAAGTTCTTCATGTGACTAATGTGCAACGCCTGCTTCAAAACCACTGCCTCGGCCCAGTGTGTCTCAAATTGTAAGGTGCACATGAATCCCCCAGGGATCTGATTGTGATGCAGCAGAGCTGGGGCGGGGCCTGAGAGCCTGCATCTCTAACGAGCTCCCAGGTGATGCAGGTATTGCTGAGTCTGGACCAGAGTAGGGAGGTGCCCAAGTGTAAGAAGTGATCTCTGTTAGAAAATAAAATTTGCGTACACTTACGAAAGAAATACGCAGAGAGCCGTGTCATAACACAGATGGACCCATGGCATAGACCCCATATTTTGTAGTGAAGTTTCATGATATTTGAGGGGAAAAAAATGGAAAACAACATCATACAAAAATGCAAGCAGCTGAGCCCAGTATAAAACACAGCTCACGAATACTGGGAGGATGCAGAGGGAAGCAATTAAGGAAATATCCTGAGAACTGAAACTAAGTACCAAGCTATAGAAACCTCCTCTGGCCTGATTCTGAGAATGAAACAAAAAATCCAAAAGGGCAGCTACAGGGAACAGTGGTCATCAAAGGGTCGGGCAGGGATTGTATGGGAACCCTCAGTATAGATTATTTTCACCAAGAATAACAGGCTTCTCATGGGAATCTGATCTGGCCATCACCTTAGCAGGGAGTAAATCAGGGGTGGCTGAAAAAAAAAATGGAGTGAGGCCCGTTCCAGGTGTCCTTTTGCAGAGTACAGAAGGGAGAAAGGGAAGCCACCACCGCAAGAGTAATAGAGAGCCTGGCAGGCGCTCAGCTCCCTGCTCCACAGATGCTCCCTATAGCCCAGCTTGGCTCCGATCTCGCCTGGTTTGCTGTTACCCAGCTTCTAGTTCCAAAATGAAACGTCAAGATTCTGGGATTTACCAAGGTAAGCCCTTACTTCCAATCTTCAGAGACCTGTCCGCGCGCAGACAGGCCCTGCTCAGCATGGTTATCACACCTGACTTATTTGTCTCTATCCAGATAGTTCCCACTCGCCTCCATTTTGGAATGTCTTGAAAATCCAGGCTGTTGTGCTCCTATATATTTTCAGTATCATGCTTAGGGCACTGATGTCATTGTAAGCTCACCAGGGGTGGATTCTGGTTTCAAAGACTAAAAATGCATCTACGTGTTAAATGTGTGGAGAGAACACTCGAAGCGGGAGAACAGAGCCATGTTCTTCGACAAGACTAGAGGACAGCCTTGAAGCATGCTAAGGGGTTAGTCACAGATGTTCTAACTTGGCTGTGTTCCTCAGAGCTTTATTTAATTTTTTTTTTTTAGCTGAGGCAACCCTTGGTTGACCTCACAGATCGCAAGGACCTTGTCAGCTTACAATCCCTTATTTTTTTAATTTTTTATCACCTACAGCACCTGGTCTTCCTAGTTGGTCTCCCATCCAAGTACTAAGCAGGCCCGACCCTGCTTAGCTTCCACGATCAGACGGGCTCAGGCTTGTTCAGGGCAGCAAGGCCATAGACCTTCAGAGCTTTGCATTTCGACAAACTCTATTTTACCGTGCGATATCTGAATACAAGAACATGAAGTTAATCTATAGTTGGGTGATATATATTATATAAAATGTAAATTTATATTTTAATTATGTAACATAATTTTATATTGTAATTGTAATATCAGGCATAGTTTTACTTTGAAATCTCTCAGCACTCCGATCCTTACATTTAAAAAAAGCACAATGTTCCCTAGACACAGGTTTAGAATTACAAAGTATGGGAAAAACAATTTTCTGGAATTATTTAAAAGCTCCTACTTGAACTTCATTTATTAGCAAATTCTTCCCTCATGCAACAATACCACTTTCACAGATGATTAAGGTCTTGGTTATTCAGTTTAAATAGGAGAAGAATAAAGAATATATTCACGTTTGCATGTAATTATCTCAGTGATAGAATGCTCTACAGTGGATATTACACTATGATATTTGAACTGTCGACTCGTATCTCCTGGAATATAGAGAGCTTTACTGATATCATTATGTAGATAATAAGGAAAAAGGGCAAAGGGAAAAAAATCCTTTTTTCCACCTTCCATCCCAGAACACACCTCTCAGCATCAACATTCACGAAAGGAGATTCATTTGATTTTTAGTGAAGTAACATACCAGAGAACCCTCCATTCACTTATTCTAAAATATAAATGGCCATTGATGAGGTCACGAGAACAAAGTCCCACATCATAGAGCTCGAGCTAGGCATGCCACAGGTAAGCTTTCTCTAGCTTTGCAAATACAGGTGAATGTGGGTCCTTCTGATTTCTCTACGGGGATGCAAATGAAAATGTGCACTTGGGGCACTGAGGTGGAGATGAGATTGTGATGAAATGGAAGGCGAAGGAGTAGGCTATCTTTATTATAATAAAAAAATGCAATGCACAAGCTACTTTTTTTTTCTGGTTCATGCTGAATAGACTGCTACTAGAATTCCTTGATGGGGAGAAAGGAGCTGGGCCTCACTTGTTAGGTCTCAATGCCCAGGCTCCATTAGGGAGGAGGCTGAAAGGAGCAGTTGGGAGTTCTCTCTAATGAGACAGGAGACTTCTTTGTTTTCCCAAAGGTGAAAGGAACAAGGAACATTCAGATGTATTTTCCCTTCCTGCCATATTTACTTGATTAACGTGTCACTAAAGAACAAAGAACAGAAGGGAACAGGGATTTTGTTAATTTTTTTTTTCCTGAATGGAGCTTAATTTGCACACCACGAAGAAAAATTGATCCTTTTCTTATGTCTGCTGCTCTGTTGAGAGTATCCTACGCAGAAAATCAATTTCCTTGTCTCAAGTTGGTTTGCCTATTTAATTAACTTAGAGGCTTAATGGAGACAAACATGATTAAAACACAGTTTGAGAAAGCTTTCAAAATTGTCATTTATTATATATAATAATATTTCATCAGAGATTTCCCTGTAGTTATCATGGTGTGTTGGATTTTATTTTGCTTCCAGCAACGTCTTATTAGTTCTCGAAGGTGATTAGTGCAGCAGTCCTGTGATAATCAGCAATGAAAATAGTCCTATTATGTTTTAATATATGCAATATAATATTACCTGGGCTAGAATATCATTTTTTATATCCATCTGTAACTTGGTGTTTTATTGGGCATATTTAGAAATCTTGCATTGAACAATCATTACATATTTGCGAAGTAACTTATTTAAAACAAGAGTTTTAAAGATCAACTTTTAGGATATCACTTCTTATATCTGCTTAATAATTTCTAGCGCTGCCTTTCTTTAGATAAGTGATCAAAATTCGTATATCCCTGATAAGAAAAGAGAGGAAGACTTAGGCAGGAATGTGTTTAGAATCAGGTTCGGTAGGTCAGAGAACTCTTAAGGATAAAGATGACATATTGTACCTTGGACTTTGTTTACTTAAAAGTTATTTTAATCTTATCATTAAAGATAAGGTTTGTTTAAAGTTGTTTAAGTATTTTTAAATAATTGAGCAGTGAACTTATTCTTCTCATAGTCTTCTAATGTTTTCCAGCTGTCCTGTATCTACATTGTCCAGCATAAAGCCAATATTTACTGTTTTCTCCTTTATAGCGTAGTTTACTTTTAATTCTACAGATAAATAAGGACCACCACCAGTCCCTTATACTCTTAAAGTTCATAGTATAGATAGCTAAACTACAGTGTGCTGATTCATTCAACTGTTGGTGGTCATTTGGGTTGTGTTCAGTTTTAGAATATTGTGAATAACACTGCTAAGAACATTTATATCCAAGTCTCCGTGTGGATGTATGTTTTAATTTCTCTTGGATAAATATCTGGGTGTGAGAATGTTGTGTTATATGATAAGTGACTCTTTAATTTTATAATGTAGTACCACATTTTTTTTCTAAATATGCTTTAACATTTTGCATTCCTACCAGCAATACGTGAGGATTTCAGTTGCTCAACATTCTTACCAACGTTAGATTATAATCAGTGGTTTTAACTTTAACCAGTCTAGTAGGAATATAACGAGATTTTATTTTGCATCACCCTAATGACTAAACATGTTGAACGTTTTTTTCTTGTGCCTTTTGGCCATTCGTATATCTTTGTAGTACCCATTGAAACTTTTTGACCCATCATTTTATTGGGTTGTTTCTCTTCTTATTGACTTGCAAGAGCTCTTTTCATATTTTGGATGTAAGATTTCTGTTCAGTTTTATATCTTGCAAATATTTTCTCCTAGTCCATGGCTTGCTTTTTTATTTACTTAAAGTCAATTTAAAATACAATAAGGTCCATGTTGGCATTTTTTTCTTTTATAGTTTGTCCTTTTTGTGATTTGTCTGAGAAAACTTTGTCTAATCCAATGTTTCAAAGATTTTCCTATGTAATCTTCTCAAAGTTCAGTAGTTTTAGCCCCTGCATTTAGATCTCCGGTTCTTCGAGATTCAGTTCAAATATCATTTCCTCTGTGACTCTTGGAAGTGTTCATCAAACCCTTCTTCTGTAGTTTCTCAGCATCATATGTACATTTACCTCCAAGTACTTAATTGTAATTACTGGAATGTTCATTTTGCTTTCTACCATTTTTCTCTTGATACTTCCACCCCAGCTGTGGTGTGCTCTCTCCTATTAGCAGGTTCTCACTGCTTGCCTGTTGCTCCTCCCTCCAAATTCCCCTGTTCAGCCTCAAGTAACCTCAGAGCAGGAGTCGTGAGGTCTGGATTCCAGCTCTAGCTCTGTCAGATGCTAGCAGCAGGGCTTGGGCCCTTAATTGTCCTGCCTGCCTTTGAAGGCTGCTCTGGGAATTAAATAATACAGTGGACGGGGAAGTCACTTTTAATTTAACATTGCCATACAACTATCATGATCATTACTGAAATCAACTTTTAGCTTGAATCCATGCGTCTCTCAATACCCCAGCTGAAGACAAATGTGTTTGAGAGGAATGTTTTCGGGCGGGTATTTACTTGGCATTTCTTCAAAATGGCTCTTGACTCCTGAGTCTCCCCATGCCCAAGGTGAGCCCTAAATACCACCTTATCACTCCTCCCTGCACTTTTTTTTTTTTATGTTTAGATGCCTTCGGATCCTTCTGTGCAATTCCCAGCATCTGTTCATACTTCCTCATATCGGGCCTTGTACAGCTAATGCAAAGGAACGATGGCCTG
The DNA here is from genome assembly GCF_014176215.1 of Rousettus aegyptiacus. Classification (NCBI taxonomy): domain Eukaryota; kingdom Metazoa; phylum Chordata; class Mammalia; order Chiroptera; family Pteropodidae; genus Rousettus; species Rousettus aegyptiacus. The sequence goes on along the minus strand of NW_023416312.1, from coordinate 3,545,253 downwards.
TTTTTCTCCATTTACTCACATTTTTGCAATTGTGAAAACCTGGCCAAAAAGTAGCTGTCACTGTCTTTTATGGCGTCCAAGATACAGATGGCAGGAAAGGAAAGCTGAAGCAGAGTCAACAGTCACTTCCTATTTTCAACACCATCAAAGGGTCTTGCCTCCCTAGGTCAAACTGTGAGATTACTGTAACAGGGCTGCCCACCTTCCTCCGCTCATGAACCCCCTCCACCTTTGTTAAACCTTCCCCTCTGGAGTCTATCACCCTCTGTCTTCTCGGTCACATGTCTGCCTGCACATCTCAGTTATCCTTTTCAAGCCCTCTGGGTTGGCCTGAGACTGAATCTGGCTCCCCAGATGAAGTTTACTTTCTCAGCTCTCTCTCAGGTTCAAGTTAGTTATTCAATGACACAAGGAGAGGCCATGGTAGCACAGCCTCTGGTACGGGATTTTCTGAATTCAAATTCTAGCTCCACCATACTCCCTTTATGATGGTTACAAGTTCTTGAACTTCTTCCTGCATCAGTTTATAAAACTATAAAATAGACGACTGAGAGTCCCTACTTCATTTGTTGTTTGATTGAATGAGTTAATTAAAGGTTTTAATGAGTTAAGCACATAAAGAATTTATGACATTGCTCGGGAATAAGTAAGGAGTCAATCCAAGTACAGTGTGCCAGTTAATTGAATAAAAAGAACCTAGAACAGAGCCATAAAGCACATGGCGTCAGCACTAGGTTCTAATCTTGTCTCTGCCACTTACTGGCCTTGCAATCTAAGTCTAGTTAATTAATTTTTATAGGCCAAATTTCTTCAGCTATAATAATAGTACCTTCACCATATAGGGTTGTGTTAAGCATTAGATAACATGATGTGCATGAATCGCTTTCAGCATAGTACTCGGTCCATAATAAGCATATGGTCGAATTGGCTATTTTTATTTGTTAGGTTACTGGAATTCTACTCCCTAACTATTTAATCATTGTCTTTTGGAGCACTGTCCAATTGTCTCCTCTTATTCCAGAGGGATGGCTTTAATGGTAGATTCTTAAAGTCCGTTTGGAATGTAGATGAGCTTTTTTCGCTTAGACTAGATTTGTGATACTTCTCAACTCACAGAGGATCAATGGAGGTATTATGCAAGGGAACAGGCAAGCAAATGGGCAGTTTTAATTAACCCAACAAATAAAAGCCCTTTAATTATTTTTCAAAGCACATCTATTTCACTCTGTGGGAAAACCTACCATCTAATATTACACCAAGTCTGGCAAGCCCAAGGTAGACTCTGTTCCAAAAACTATGATGAGTTCTTGTTCTAGTCTTTCCTTTATGTTAATTACAAAGAGTCAAGATAATGGATTGAGAGCTGTGTTCTGTTCAGGTCTATGTTCAAAGTATTTTGCTTTGAAAAATAACTCTGCCATTTGTATACATATTTGTACACAGTGTCTCAATTATGGACTCAAAGAAGAAAAGACCAAAAAGATAGAGTTATAGTCCTTTTGCCATGTTTTTTCTCAGTTTCCTATTGCTATAAGTATAACTTAATTCTCATCCGAGAGGAAGACATTGGGAAATATAACTCAATAAGGATACGAAGCACATACAGCTATCAGAAATGGAGAGGAGAAAAATGAAGGTATCAATTAAGTGTTTATCTGTACTAGTGCAAGAAAAGGAAGGATATTTATTAGACACTTTGATCTATAGGTAAAGAACATCTGCAGCTCAAATCAAGAGAAATATACATCCTCCACTTTGCAATTATCTTTTATCTACCCAAGCCAAGTAATCAAACCATGGGCAGAGCAAGCATGAAATTTGCTATTTCACTTTTACCTGCCTATGCCATTGCTATGGATCACGGAAGTCTTATTAGCTGTATAAAATCAATATTTTTTATTAGTGCCCATATAGGAAAATTGTTCAAGCCGTTTTTGTTTATGCCGCCATCAAAATTCTTCACATGAAGATGAAGGCTTAAGCATTAATATGTTTTTGGAGCTGGAACAATGAACACTATTTACAACACTCATTAAAGTGCTGTGATTAGTACTTGAGGTTAGCACTAGAAAGGTATGGGATAAACAAGCAAGAAAGAAATTGCTTTTATCAAATTAGAAAGCCAAAAGCCAATACTGAACTGAATTATCTTCTGTTCATTCTTTCCCTCAAATCAGCATTTAATTTGACTAGTAAGAATGTTTAAGAATAGAGCAGTACTTTCAACAATTTAGAACTACTCACTTAAGCAGGCAATAAAATTTGGTAGACCAAGGAGACCTCGTTTTGTTTTTTTTTTAAGCATACTAATTAAAAAGATAAAATCCATCTTCTGAAATCTTATATCAGCAAAAGAAACACTGTGAGTTATGGTAATAAAATAAATTATCTTGGTCCCCTGCCCTGGGCTTTTCCTTCTGAGATTTTGGCTGTAGGGTATGCCATACTTCTTTACATTGCTTGAACTAGCAGGCTTTGAATCCACTTTTTTTTTCCCATAAAGCTTACAATATTATTTCAAAGAGTGATTTTCCAAATATCTAGATTGCCCTATTAGTTTACTAAAATCCGTGACCTTAATTTCTCTATTCCTGAAAAAAAAAAGAATCATCTCTCTATTTGATTATCCCACTAGTCTATCTAAACTCCAGATTTCCACTAAACAAAGCAAGCAATATGAGCTTTAGTGAGGAGAGAAGTCTGGAAATCAGACAGAAGGGTATCATTTGGGCACTATCATGGGAAATCTTTCTGGAAAAAAAAGTCTATCCCGAATACCAGAAGTGCTCTACTGCTGGCCACAGAAGGAGAAGGGCAAAGGAGATAGGAGTGCAGAGAAAATCCAGTAAATAAAGTTGGTGGCACACCTGGGGACGCAGAGCGCAGTGGAGTGAGTGGTCCACACCAGAGAGAAGGGCCCGCCGAGCTGTTCCTAGGTGCTGTCGAGAGTGGAGAGGTATATTCCTCTGTTAGTGGCTTCCTACTTTAGCTCTGTGTTAAATACACACAGGACACATACTCCTGTCCTCTTTCCCTTCCAGGATTCCAGAATCCACATATTCATTCTTGTAATTCTGGAAATTTCAAAATATTTTTATCATCATTTCCCACCTTCCACTTTTCTAATACCTTTGCTGTGTGTACCTATGCCGTGTATGTTTTAATAAAGGATTTTGTGACAATGATGCATGATGTCAGCATATTCCCATTTCATTCGTGGAGCTGTTGTGACATTCCTGACCTTGGCCGTATTGCCGTAGGAGTGAGAAAGAGCCCTTCGAAGCCAAGGAGGAAAGGGAAGCACAGAAAGCAAAATGACATTCCTGATGTGATTCAAATTTGAGGAAAAATGATTGTGAAACCTAGCACCAGGTGAAGTCTCTTATGCTTTCAACGGAAGACTCAATATTCTTTTCCTTGCTGTAATTATGATAATTACTATCAAGATGGTATCAATTGGAGCCTTTTCTTGAGATGACCCAATGCTCTCTAATAACCTGAACTAATCCCTGGGTATTTCTAAGGCCTTTTAATTTTCTCTACTAAATCTGCTTCTATTGCTCGGCCATTTAAAAGAATGCAAAGAGAAGAAACCAGGTGTATCAGTTTTCTTTTGCCTTGTGTACCATAGATTTAGTGGCTTAAACAAACACCTATTTATTAGCTCATTTCTGTAGGTTAGAAATCTGCTCAGCATGCCCCAGTGCTCTGCTTAGAGTCTCATGAGGCTGAAGTCAGGGTGTTGGCCAGGTGTGTTCTCATCTGGAGCTTCGAGTCCTATTCCATGCTCATTCTATTATTGGCAGAATTTAATTACTTGTAGTTATAGGATTTAGATGCCTTTTTCCTTGATCACTGTCAGTCAGGGGCCTCTCTCAGCTCCTCAAGGCTGCCTACACTTTCTCTTCTGGCCCATTCTAACTTCAAGCCAGAGTTGACTCTCTTGTGCTTCCAATCTCTCTGACTTAACTATTCTGCAACTAGAAAGAAAAAGCTTTCTGCTTTTAAGGCCTCATGTGATTAGAACTGGCCCACCCAGATCATATCTCTGTTAGGGTCATGGTAGTGATAGCTCATCACATTTACAGATTCGGGGTGGGGGGGGGGGGGAAGGGCATTTTAAGAATTCTGCCTACCACACCAGGTCATATGAAAAAAAAATCCCAGGACTGTTTCCTTTGAGCCAAATAATTCTCAAGAATCATTGAATCATTTTCTTAAAATCCAAGGAGTGGGAAGTTAAAAAAATAACCCTAATAAATAAAAATAATTATCTGCTCAGTGAAGCTATTAATAGCAAGAATCCGTGTAGCCATAACTTGAATTGTGCAAAAAATTATGACCAAGTGCAAATCATTGCATATTCTTATTTGAGCATTTATGGGAAGCTAACATCCTGGTGGCGTCGCATAATAAAGAATGTAACTCCTTTCTGAATCTAATGAGTCAGCAGAGGAGGGACAGTCAGCACTGTCCTCTGTCCTCATTGCATCAAATGACCGAGGAGCTAGGTGACTGACTGATCTTACCTGGTTGTGTCTTGAAATGTCTCTCTTTGGAAAAATTGTTTCTGACGTGATACTGGCATTTGTAAAGGGGTAGAGATAAAGACTTATTTCTTCCAGTATTAGGAAGAGCAGATTCTCATTAGCAGAAGAACTGCCAGGCACCTAGCCTAGGCAGATGGACTTAATGAGAGAAAAATCCCATGATCCCTTTAAGTTACTGACAGAGGAGAAGTGCTCTTGCTTAGGCAGTTTCTCCCTTGCCACCTTTGGCTTGTGCTTTCTGGCCACACGATGTCCTTGAATATGTAACCTTTATAAGAGTGTATTTTAGATTTTACAAAATGATTCTTGTGGAACCCACATTCTTATTTTATTAAAGCCTTCCCGTGTCTTGGTCTGCCTGGAATGGGGGATGCTCTTTGTCTCCTGATTCTTTTAGTTCCTTTTCAGAACCAGACTGTACAATTTACAAGTCATGAATATGTATAATTTGGCGTGGGCCCTCCTAAGTCATACACTATTGGAGCCATTAGGCATATGCTGGGTCCTCAAAGCCAAATGGACCAGAAAGGATACTTTGAACAGGCCTCGGTGATCATTTTAGCTGTCATTTCACATAGCAGTTTCTGGAGATCCATACCCAACCTCCAAGTTTTTGTCTGAGTGGTCTAGATCCACATGTGACTACTTCCCCAATTTATCGGATAACATTCTAACATTTTCTTAATTGAACAGACACAGCACCAAATCTGGCACCCTCAGTAGTTTTATGAATAACCAGTACTCACTGAGTTCTTGCTGTACACTACACACCACTCCAAGAGCCTTGTATAGGTTAACCCCAGTGATCTCCACACTATGAGGCAAGTCCTGTCATGGCTCACATTATACAGATGAAGTATCTCAGAGGCGTGTAAGTACAGCCAGCATCATATGGCTCGAACCCAGACATCTTCACTTTAGAGTCTGTGCTCTGAGCCTGTGAAGGATTTTATCTCACTTCTGATAATATATGCAGGATAGGAATCCTACCATAAAGAATTCTGCACTTGAAAACAAGGGCATTTGAAACTGCTGTTTTAGAAAGCACCACAGAGAACTTTGAAAAAGGCAGAAATTATTACCCCTGAAAAAACATCATTGGATTGGTTTACTAAAATTATGTAGAACTCACCATAGTGTGCTTGGATAATAGAATTCAATAAAAATTGTGCTTGTGTAATGACATAATGGGAAAAAACCTGGAACAAGCACTTCACACACACAAAAAGAACTAAATGTCCACTAAAGATATGTAAAGGTGCTAATCATGCTTAATCATTAGGGGCATGCAAGCCAAAACCACAGTGAGCTGCTTCTAAATACCACTTGAATGGCCCAAATGAAAAAGACTGACAATGATGAATGTTGACACAGATGTAGAGCAACTGGAACTCTCATTGCTAGGAAAATGTAAATTGTTTCAATCGATTGGGAAAACTGTCAGTATATACTGGAGCCAAGCATATTCCTATCCTGTGGCCCAGCAATTTCACTCATCTAGGTAGTCTCAAGATAAATGAGTATATATGTCCATGAAAAGTTATGTATCGAATATTCATAGCACGTTTAACACATACTAGACTAAAATCTGACAGTTATGCCCACTGACAGGAATGTGGACAAGAAAAAAAAAGGAAAAAATTACAGCTACATAAACAACACGGAAACATCCCAAGGAAATTAGGTTCTGTGAAAGAAGCCAGTCATAAAATAAGATAAAAGTAAAATTCCATTTCTGTGAAATTCAAGAAGAAGCAAAACAAATCAATAGTTAAATTTTAAGTTCAAACTGTGATTACTTCTAGGGGTAGGTGTTGACTATGGAGGGAAAACAAACTTTCTGGGGTATTGGAAGTGCTCTGTTTCTGGATATGAAGTATACACATCTGTAAAAATTCGTTGGACAGTGCTCTGAACATTAAGACATTTCATGCATTTTAATGTATGTATTGTTTTACTCTCATGAAAAGGAAAAGAAGATTCATGTCTGGGAAATTTTTTACTTGTGCTTGAACAGGATACTTTATTTACCTCTTTTGCATTTTCTTTTATTTGCATGATATTCCTTTTTATTTTATAGTGCAAGGAGTACACTTGTTGATTATTTTTCTTAGGATGAGTTTACCACATAATTCTAGACGTCTTCCAAACAAAAATGTTGTGGCATTTCTCATTTCCTTCCTTAAAAATGCCTGCTATATATTACCTGTCTCTTTACAAAGCAATAGGCTATTTGAGACCTCCTCCGCCTCCCTCTCCTCCTCTCCCTCTTTCTCCTCCCGCTTACTACAAACACAAATCTTTAAGGAAAGTAAGCTTTAAAATTTATATTCATTTAAAATGTGTATTCCTATGCCATGGTTTGGGTTGGACGTTACTACTATACTATGGTTGTGCAAAGACGAAGAAACCATGCAATGGCAGAGAAACAGTTTCAAAATATTCTTCCAAGTAAGAGCTAAAATATAGTTCCAATAGTAAAATACCGATTGGATTACCAGCTATGTGAAATTCACATTTAAAATGTGCCTGTTGTATACATCATGAAAAAACTTTTTTTACTGTGAATATTTAGACATTTCAGCAGTTCTTTTCGTCATTACAAATTCTCTGCAAAGTAATGCAAGTTTTTAAAAAGGTGCATGTAAACATTCACATTAAAAGATAAAAACAGCAAATATTGTAAACAACACGCGGATTTATTTAAATAGAATTCCTCAAGTTTAGACAGATTTTATTCCTTTTTCTGGAGTTTTCAGACGTTTATAAGAATTTAGAATCTTAAAGGCAACACAAGTTCTAGAATTGCTAATGAATGGGCGGCATCAGAAAGCAGAGAGGCACAGGGCTCAGAACTGAAGAGCTGGTTTTAACAATTGTCCCTGGGGTTCCCATACTGATACTGAAATAGAAAAGCATTATCACCGAATAGAGAAAACCATAAATAATTGCAGTGAAGGAGGGAATTTTTTTCTAAGAGTGTTAAATCGCCTAATTTGACTAATTAAATGTTGAGGATTTCTTTGCTTCTGATGTGGGATTTCCTCCAGTGGGAAATTCTCAGTTCTCCCCTAGTTACTCATTTGACAAATACATATTGAACAGTTGCTTTATAACCCAGCTCTGTGCTGTGCTGGGTACACAGTGGGCCTCTGCCTTCATGAGTTGTGTGGTCTACAGTCATGTTTCTCAGCACTAGGGATGTGATTTCCGTTAAGAGTCACGTGGGAAGGAAAGTTGGGGTGACTTCCTGAGAAAGATAGGTGTTTGAAAGAGAAGACATGAGAACTACCTTTTATGGACTATACCATGCACGACTTTACTTATGAACTGTGTTATGCAAGGTCCCACAGCAGCCTTAAGAGGTAGCTATTATAATAGCTGGCTTGACCTACGGCACCTACAGCTAAGAAGGGATCCAGATCCAAGGAAATCTGAACCCTGGATAGTTGATCCTACTGCATAAAGCTGCCTCACCGCCACCCTTCCCAAAGATTCTTGGCAGACCTTCTTTTTCATAGTCCTCAAAACTTCAAAGAAATCATATATTAAGTAGCTTTGGTAGCTTTCACCTACATGCTGAAAACGCAATCTGACACACGGTACAAGAGTTCAAGGGCATTAGTGGTTAGGAGACATGAGCTGAGACCTTGCCCTTTTCTAGGTACCACTCTCTTATTCATAAAACACAATAATAGTATTTGCCTTGTTTATGTCTAAGAATTGTTTCAATAATTAAAAGAATAACAAGAAAGAGATCTGAAGACTGTAAACATTAGGTAAAAGTAAGGTATTAATAGACTTAGCCTATCCTTCCAAACTAGCATAAATAGTGTGTATTTTTCTTTCAATGTTTTCCAGTTTTTTTTCTTTGTTTTCGTGTATGGTTTTTATTTTTGTGGTTCTCGTTTTCAGAGCTACATAGAAATGGATATTTATGTTCTTCAATATATGTCTATTATATGTGTTTCTCTTATATGAAACTCAGGGGAGCAATTAAGCACTGTGATTCCGAATTTTTCAGGTTTTATTAAGGTAATATGGTAGCTTATATAATTGATTACATATTACTTACTCCTAGAGAGGCTTAGGGAAGATTCTGTAATCAAATGCATTGTTATTTCTTTGGCAAATAGCATGACTATTCATACTAAATACCTAGAGCCTCTAATTAGCCACCCATCAGATCAGGACAGGTTTCCTACCAAATGAGCTATGGAAAACATTGTGGTTTCAGAGCTATAGGTATCTCACCGGCGGGGATAAGGGATTTTAGATTTTGACATTTTCAGAAGTGCTAAATATTCTGTTTCACATTAAGTCCGCTTTCCCCCCTCTATCATAGATGCTTTGTGGCTATTCTTTATTGGATGGTATCCACCCTGCCCTCTCTGCAACTCTTCACCCTGTGAGAAACCCCTCCTCTTCCTTGATCCATCTCTCCAGGGCTCCCTAATCTCCACAAGGGAGGGCCTCTGACCAGCCACGTATACACATGTAACTTTATTCCCTTGATGGCAATTGATTTGTCCAGGGTGAACAAGCAGCCTGGGCTAGGACAATCAGAGTCCTTTCCTTGACCCTGCCTATCACTGCTGATGGGAACAGAGGTAAACTCCTGTCCCCAAATTCCTTTTGGGAATTTGGAAATGGGCCAGAAAGAAAGAGCAGTTCGTCTTTAGATACCTGGAATTTTACAATGTGAATATCCCGACACTGTCTACGGTCTGACTTTCTACCCTGTGTGGATAAGAGACAAGGAAGAGTGAGTGACAATGGAATGAATGAGGTCTCTTATTCGGAAACATAGAAGATTCCCAGAGTCTTCTCCATCCCTCTAATCTAGGTTGGGTGTCCAGGCTCACATCAATTCTCAGAATCTGTAGGACATTTCGGTTGTTTTAAATTGGATATCATTTTTTAAAATAAACATTTTTTAAAGTTTAGAATAACATTAGATATATAGAAAGTTGCAGATACCACAGATAGTTCCTATATATCCTACATCCAGTTTTCCCTAACATTAACATTTTAACTTGGTATGGTACATTTGTTGCACCTAATGAACCAATATTAATGCCTTGGTTTTTACCTAATTTTTGTTGTTCTTCAAAGATCTCATCCAGGATACCATATTACCTTTAGTTATTCTCCTCCTTAGGCTCTTTTTGTCTGTGACAGTTTCTCAGACTTGTTTTTTTTATGACCTTGACAATTTTGAGGAGTACTGGTTAGGCATTTTCTAGAACGCCCCTCAGTTGGGAACTGTCTGATGTTTTTCTCATAACCAGACCAGAGTTACAGGTTTTGGAGAAGAAGACTCCAGAGTTAAAGTTCCCTTCTCATCACATCATCTCAAGGGGACAAACTATCAACATCACTGTTGATGTTGAACTTGATCATCTGACTGAAGTAGCATTTGTCAGGTTTCTCCACTGTGAAGTTGTTCTTTTCCCTCCAGTCTATTCTGTCCTCTTTGGAAGGAAGTCACTATACACAGCCTGCACTTAAGAAGGGGGGAATTATGCTCCACCTCCCCGAGGGTCAAATATCGACATAAATTATTTAGAATACTTCTGCACAGGAGATTTGTCTGTGGTCCCCAACTATTTTTATCCAATTATTTATTTACCTCAGTATGGACTCCAATATTTATTTTATGATACAGGTTATAATCCAGTACTACTTTATTTTGTTGCGTAAATTGTTCCAGCTTTGGCCACTGGGAACTCATTCAGTTGGTTCCTATATCCTTTTGATACACCCGTCTTATGTTGTTGTTGTTTGTTTGTTTTTTAATCCAGTCTCAGCATGACAAGGGAAGACCAGGAGCAGTGATTCTACGTGGGCCTTGGGGGGAGTATCTCTTTGCTCTCATTTCAGACGGGCAGTATTTGATCCCCATGATTTGGGGATGGGAGTTATAGTCAAAACTCCTCCCTAGGAATTGTTTCTAATACAGATAAGATGAGACACCCATTTTGCATGAGCTGATTAATCTCACATAAAGAAAAAAAACCACTTCTTTGGAGGCCCGCAAAGACCATGACAGAACTCGTCTTGCATTCTCATATTTCGAAGTGGACATTATCCTTATTATACAGTCTCTTTTCTTCTGAATAGTGATACAGATTTTCTGCCCTCTTATTTCTCTTAACTTATTTGCTTATTGGTGACATTTTCTAACAAATGTCACCAAATGTCTTATGAGCTACCACCTTTGTAGTCTCACAGACACACAGGTGTGATATAAACAGATCCTGCTGACGGATGGTGTGACTGTTTGCTCCTAGAAAGTCTTCATTACATGACGGCGGGCCTCCTCTTCTCTCCGCCACGTGTGTGTACCGAGATTTCACTTTTGCTATCTGTCTTCCATTTTCTCAGTGGACGTGACAAAGCCGATTTATAATCCTACAGTCATTTACTCTCATTCCGATTCAGGAGGTTTATTTAAATGCTAACCACCTAGGATTTTTCTTTAAAGAACTGCTTAAAAACTATGTCTTTGTGAAACACTATATGTTTTACAAAGTGATTTGTATGGAGATACTAACAATTGCAGGCGGATTGGAGAATCTTTATCAGCTTTCCTGTTTTTTCAGGTTAAACTTGCCATAGGCAGTTTTGTCTGCTTTTGTATAATTAATAGAGCACATAAGATTTTCCCTTATATCCTAAGCTTTAGTATTCATTTTAATAATACATTAATTTGATTTTAACACATTTAAATTATTCCAAATTCCATGCCAAAAAATGTATTCAAACACAAAGATTAATTCCCTTAATTAACCTTTTGATTAAAAAAATAAAACCCCAGTATGGATTTTTCCCCTTGAAATAGACTGTGGAGAATTGCAACTTAGAAGCTGTGTTTCAAGTGGGTACTAATTATGGTCAGATCTACATGCTGGAGGAATTAAAGGAATTAACCCATGAACAATTGCAAGATCTCTTACCAAAACCCTGGTTGAGAAATAACGGCGCTACCTTTGTAACGACTAAACGTTCTTGGTCAGTCAGCTAGTCTTTAAACTGTATATGTCTGTGGAGTCTCAGTGTCTACTTAGTAAACTTAAATGGACTGGGCTGAAGTGGATAGTTTATTTATTAATTCTGCAAATAACTGTGCTCTGCTGCTGGGTTCCATCTTTGCTAGAAACAACACTGATTCAAAGATGCACAATATATAAGCATTGCCCTGAGTGCGAGGATTGTCTAGTAGAGGAACAAAGAGAAGTTCAAAGAATAACTATAATATAAGGCAGAATGAGATCAAGGACCAAAAAGAGGAGCTCGACCAGTCTATCAAAGGACTCCGGTGTATAATCAGCATTCCCGTTAAATAGGACTGTTTCTTCCCTCAAATCCTCAATGATTAGTCATCTCTGATATTTATTTCAGGTCTTCTCCTGTCATTTCTGCTTATTGTAATTCTGTCGTCTTACTACATCAACTCAAATTGCTGCCTCCATTAAGTCATTGTTTTTGTAAACTAGGTATGAAGATATGAATCTCATTTCCTCGAAATCTATAGCATTTGCATCTGGTCATCTTTGTAATACATATATTATTCCATATATTTTTCTGCTGCTGCTTATTAGATCGGGGGTTTTATTGGAACACAACCACACTCATGTGTTTATATATTATTTGTGGCTACCTTTCTGCTATAGCTGCAGAGTTGAGCAGTTATAACAGATCGAATGTCCCATACCTAGCATCTAAAATGGTTCCTATCTGGGCCCTTTGTAGACAATATTTGCTGACTCTTATACTAGGTCATAAATTCTTTAAGGGCAGGGACTATTTAATGTCTTTTGACCTACTTAAGGCCTAACACAGGAGGCATCCTTGAATATTTACTGAGTTGAATAAAATTTACTTAAAGTAAATAACTATACAATTTAAGTGAGTCCATCCAGGGGGCACAAGTAGGAAACTTTAAGAGAAATTGACATGTGAAGAGGAGTTGCCGAACAGATTTAGGTCCCTTCTTCTCAAAGCAATCCCAAGTGTGTTACAAAAAAAAAAAAAAAAGAATTAAGAATAATTAGTCAGTTAAAAGCTTCAATATGTTGGAATATATCACTTTGAAGCAAATCTTTTGATGAAACATTCTGTAGAGCCAAACTGATTTTCCCATTAGGATATTAATATTTGTGCTCATACATACCAATTATTAATTTTTACAAGACATTTGTTCTCAGGCTTAGAGTTCATAGACCATTTATTTAATAAACGCAGTCTTCATTGATTAGAACAACGGTACCCCTAGCATTTACAAGCTAATGCTGGTTCTGATAATTATTTCAATTATCTAAATTGTCACATTCAATTTATTTAAATTCCATGTCCAATTTGAAAAAGAAATCAAGGATTCAAAACCATGGCAGTGACTTCCACTTAAGGCCAGGATGGTGTGACGGGGACCAGATTTACCCTCCATCCTGAATCCACTAAAAAGTCTGGACAGTACATGAAAAAGTGGTTTTCAAGGCGTTAGGCAAAAAGGACAGTGATCTCTGAAACGTGGGAAACAAGTAAGGTCAGTCCTGCTATTGCTCCAGGTTACTGCCTTGAGAGAGTTTTCAGGCCAAGATGAGATGCCTTGAGGAGGAACCTAAGCATAGCCAGGAAACTCCCAACACTGACGAGATGGAGCCGAGGACCTGGAGAGTCCACAGAAGCTAGAGTTCACAGGACAGCATTTGAGAGTGGCAAGAGCCAGTAAACTTCAGGGAATTAGGAAGAAGGTAGAAAAGAGAGGCGAGCTTAAAGAACAGATGGGACAAATAAGACGAATAGGAAAATGATAGATTAAAACCTAACCGCATCAATAATCATATTAAATGTAAATGGTCTGAACATCCTAACTAAGAAACTCCTGAGTGGGGTTTTCTGCCAATGGCTAATGATCACGAACCTCCAGGTTGACGGTGTCACCAAAGTTGAGCTGCGGTTGCTATTTGCTGTTGATATAGCAACCACAGGTGATGGCCTCTCCCACTCCTTCTCTGGCTCAGATGGGCGCTGCTCAATCCTCTGTGCTCTGACTGGAAACCCAAACAGGGAAGTAAGCTTTGACACCCCACATGATTTTGGGGTATGGAAGCTATAAATCAGTGCTGCTCGTGTTCCCAGTGCTTTGTAGAGGATGACTTTCATTGTTCCTCACAGTCAATCACTATGTCCCATTAATTCTACCTCCAAAACTTATCTCAGACATATCCATTTCTTTTCATTCCCATGACCAGTATCCTACCCGAGCCCCCTCTCCTCGTTCCTGCTATAGTTCACCAGCTAGTCTCCCGGCACCCACTCCGGCCCCTCTCAAATCTTACCCCACACGGTGGCCATGACGGCCCTTTAACATAGTTAAAGCAGATCACGTTATGTTCCTATTATTAAAGTCCAACACTTTTCTGAAGCCTAACAAGGCCCTGTGTGATCTGGGTGCCTTTACGTTTGCCACTTCCCCTTTAGTTCTCTACATTCTAGCCATGTTTTCTTTCTAATTTCCTGACGTTTACTGGCTCTTTCGTCTTCTGGGGTCATCTTCTGCCTCCTTCATCTAGGCACCTCTTACTTACATGTCAAGTTCCACTCAGACTTCACTTCCTTGGGGAAAACCTCCTCTGACCCTTCGACAAGTACCACTTTTCCTTGTTACGTGCTTCGTTGGCACCCAGGGTTACTTCTTAATAACCATCATCAGCTAATTACATGCTCAGTGTTTGTCACTCCAATGGGATATGAGCTCTTTGAGGGCTGAGAGTATGTCTGTTTTATTCACTGTGTGTCCCCACTGCCATACATAACGGCTGGCTCTAAACGAAGTTCAGTATAGTAGTTCATTAACTGTAAGATGCCAGTGATTGCAAGATGCATCATTACTTTACACACCACTAAGGAAGAAAGACACCTTCAATTAAACTCTGACTTGCCTTCAATTTTAAGCTGCTACCCAAACTCAGAGCCGTGAAAATAGGAAAAAGTGTCTTAAAATACAGGATATACAATGAATATTAAATAAACCAAATGGATGAGAAAAGACTAATCCTATAACACATATTTCCAGGTTTGTAGAGCATATCTTCTATGAAATCCCACCAAAAAAGAACTCCATGAATGTCATTTGAAAACAATAATAAGATTTATGGTAAAGGGGAATGATCCGTTTGAGCCAATTACAAAATGCTAATTCCTTTTTTGGGGATCTTTTAATTAGGATTACGTCAGACAAGAAACGTTATTAAAGAACCAGTTTCTGTTTAGCATCTTAAACCTTCAGATTCTCTCCGATGACAGAAAGCTGTTCATTTCCCTTACTATGAGAAAGGATTGTTTAAGAAGTGAGCTGGAAAGAGCAGTGGGAAGCAGAATAAAGGGGAGACTGTACCAAGGAGAAGTGAGAACTGAATGGAAGATTCACTATGTTCGCTCAAAACTGTGAGCCATAATTTAAGAATATGGAAGGATTCTTCAGGTAAAAGAATCTTTCGAGTTCCATCAATCAACCCTCAAGCATATAAACTGCAACAGGCACATAAAAGGACATCTATTTTAAAGGCTGAAGGCACATTAGTGACTAAAATGAGAGTAGCATAGTAAGAAAGGAATGGAGTTTAGAGTCCAATTAAGTTTGATTTCTAACTTTGGCACTTACTGGTTCTATAACCTTGAGTTTCAATTTATTTACTAGAAAATGGAACCAATAATACCCATCTCATATGGTTGTTGAGAGGATTAAATAATATATAAATAAAAAGCACTTAGGAGAAGGCTCGAATGCCGGAGTCAATAAATATCAGCTTTTGTTATTTTTATTCTGAAAAGGGAAGAAGAGGAAACCACCTAAATTATATGAGTATTCTCTATCATTTATTCATTATTGGTGCAATCTGGTTTTTTTTAAAACTTCTTTATTAAAGTACTTAAAAATGCCAGGATAAAAAGTGAGGTACTTGTACCATGATGTTCCTGTAGGCTTATTTGGGGAACCTGTATTGCTTTACCAAACAAACTTTCTTCATCCTTTTCTAAACAAATTGTGCCATTCATATATGCAAGAAAAGTACCAGGATTGCAAGTGTACAGTTTAGCGAATCACCACAAAATGAACACATCCATAAAACCACAGCCCAGGTCAAGAAACAGAACGTTACCTGCCCCCTGAAGCTCAACACCTCATGGGCCCTCCCAATCACTAGTACCTCTGTACTTCCCTGATCCAACCATAATTCTAGTTTGAACATCATAGATTAATTTTGTGTGAAAATTTTTTGTACTTGTTAACTTTTCATAAATATTTGATTCGAGAGAGTCATCTCTGCTATGTGTAACTGCAGTTCTTACATTTTCATTTCCATCGAGTATTTCATTGTTGAATAGACCATAATTTAACCATTTTATTGTTGATGGTCACGTAATCCGCTTTTGCTGAACATTTTAGTTGCCATTAAATGATAGATAATGACTTGTACCTGATTGGACTCTTGATATAATCACACATGTGAGTTGATGAAAATGATAGTTAAAATGGCCATAGCTGATAAAAGCAATTAACAGTAACTGAGTTCAGTGAGAAAATCTGCAGAGGCAGAATGTGTGATGGAAGCCTCGGGGACCATTATAAGTTATTAATATGAAAGAGAAAGGACAATCAGGCAAGCTTTGTCTCATCATCAG
The DNA here is from genome assembly GCF_014176215.1 of Rousettus aegyptiacus. Lineage (NCBI taxonomy): Eukaryota > Metazoa > Chordata > Mammalia > Chiroptera > Pteropodidae > Rousettus > Rousettus aegyptiacus. Next base: position 3,529,012 of record NW_023416312.1, on the reverse strand, counting down.
AACGATGAACAAGGGTGCCAACTGCATGTGATCCACAGTGAATGCAATATGTACAGCCAAAGAAAGGGATTTCGGAGCCTGGAAAATAACTTATCTCACAGTCCAAAGCTTCCACCTGTAATTAGCATGACATGGGCCATGTGATGGAATTTAAGATTCTTAGTTCTTTCTTCAGGAGGATTTGAATTGACCATTGGTTTGAATCTTGGTTTTTTACTTCCTAGAAACGTAACTGTGGGAAAATTGCTTATTTTTTTTATGTTTCCCTTTTCCTAACTGTAAACTGGTGATGCAAAATAGTACTTACCTGACAGGTTTGCTGTGAGACAGCCTATATAAAGGGTTTAGCACAGTGGCACGTATGTAGAAGGAACTTGGTGACTGTTAACTACGAAAGGGGTATGGCATAGGGATTAACAGCACCAACTCAGAGTCAGGCTGCCTGCAACAAGATCTAGCTCTGTGAATTCAAACAAGTTATTTAACGCCTCTGTGCCTTAGTATCCTCATCTACAAAATGAGGATAATGTATCTCTAGTTCATAGTGCCGTTGTGAAGTTCAAATGAATATAAATTCTGGTGTATGATAAACACAGTGAAAACACTTCCCCAGAAAACAATGAAATTTAGAGCCACAGTTTTCAGCCTTGGCTACATATTTAAATCACTTGGACAGCTTTAAAAGAATTCAAAAGCCTGGACCCTACTGCCAGATAATTGATTTAATATGTCTATGGCGGAGTGGTGGAGTCGGGTGGAGCCTGGGAAAGCTTTGTAGTCTCCTCAGCTGATTCTAAGCATCAGTGACATGTCCTTACGAGGACAAGGAAGCTCCTATGCTAATTCTAATCCGATCACAGAATATCCGGAACTGTCGAACGTGGTCCCCTTGTAGTAGTTCAACAATAGCTATGTAAGTCACATACATCATGCTGAGTTGAACAATACTTGGTCCTTTCTGCAAGGGGTTTATAGTGTATTAAGGCAACTATACATGGGCCCTGGTCACTAAGCTACATGTCTGAATGCGATGATTGATATAAGACAAAAAAAAAATGTCACAGAGGCCAGGGAGGGAGAGAGGCCATTTTCGTTTGATGGAGACCCCTAGATGCCTTTATCAGAATTAAAAATATGCTTGTACTCAGACAAACCAGAGGAGCAAGAAGAGGAAATGGATACGTGTATCGGCTCACTGAGAAACCTCCAAATCAGTTGTGACTGCTGAGAAAGCAAAATGGAGATAAAATAGCCTGTCCGGATGCCCTCTCATCTAAACCATTGCTGTTTTATTATTATTTTTGGGTAGATTGCTCTGTCAAAAATAGCTATCAAGGAGAATACGAAATTAATATTCAGAAGTCGGTTGCATTTTTATGCACCAATGATGAACTATCAGAAAGAGAAATTAAGAAAAGAATCCCATGCACGATTGCATTAGAAACAATAAAATACCTAGGAATCAAATTAACCAAGGAGGTGAAAGACCTGTTTTTGGAAAATTATAAGTCATTGAAAAAAAATGGAAGAAAATACAAATAAATGGAAGCCTCTATCATGCTCATGAGTAGGAAGAATCAACATCACTAAAATGGCCATACTACCCATACTACCCAAAACAATCTATAAATTCAATGCAAGCCCTATCAAAATACCAAGGACATTTTTTTAGAGAACTAGATCCAAAAATTAATATGAAATCATAAAAGATCCCAAAAAGCTATGGCTATCTTGGGAAAGAAAAACAAAGTTAGAAGTGTCACACTACCTGATATCAAACTATACTACAAGGCTACAGTAATTAAAACAGCATGATACTAGTATAAAAACAGACACACAGATTCATGGAACAGAATAGCGATCCAAGAAATAAACCCATGCCTATATGGTCATTTAATCTATGACAAAGGAGGCAAGAATATGCAATGGGGTAAAGACAGTCTCTTTAACAAATGATGTTTGGAAAACTGGACAGATCCATGCAAAAAAATGAAAGCTTCTTACACCATACACAAGAATAAAGTGGATCAAAGACTTAAATGTAAGACCTGAAACTATAAAACTTCTAGACGCAAACATAGGCAGTAAACTCTCTGATGTTGCTATTAGTGATTTTTTTCCTCATGTATCTCCTAGGACAAGGGAAAGAAAAGAAAAACAAATGGGACTACATCAAACTAAAAAGCTTTTGCACAGCAAAGGAAACCATCAACAAAATGAAAAGACGACCTACTGAATGGGAGAAGATATCTGCCTATGATAGACCTGATAAGGGGTTAATATCCCAAATTTATAAAGAACTCATACAACTCAACAAAAAATCCACCCAAACAATCCCATTAAAAAGTGAGCTGAGGACCTGAATAGACATTTCTCCAAAGAAGACATAGGGATGGCCAATAGACATGTGAAAAGATGTTCAAGGTCACTAATCATCAGAGAAATGCAAATTAAAAGCACAACGAGATATCACCTCATACTCGTCAAAATGGCTATCAATAAATCCCAAAACAACAAGTACTGGCGAGGATGTGGAGAAAAGGGAACCCTTGTATACTGTTGGTGGGACTGCAAATTAGTACAACCCCTGGGGAAAACAATTTGGAGTTTCCTTAATAAGTTAAAACCAGAACTACCTTTTGACCCAAAAATTATACTCCCAAGTGTTTATCCAAAGAAAACCAAAACACTAGTTCATAAAGATCTATGCACCCCTATGTTCACAGCAGCACTTTTCACAATAGCCAAGATATGGAAGCAGCCTAAGTGCCCATCAATAGATGATTAGATAAGGAAGCCATGGTACATATATAATGGAATGTTTCTCAGCCATTAAAAAGAAATGAAATCCTACCATCTGCAACAACATGGATGGACCTAGAGGGTATTATGCTGAGTGCAATAAGTCAGAGAAAGATGTGATTTCTCTTATATGTGGAATCTAAGGAACAAAAGAAACTAACTAAATGAAAACAGACAGACATAGAGAATGAACTGGTGCTTGCCAGAGGGGAGAGGGGCCGGGGCCTTTGGATAAAAAAGGCGAAGGGATGAAGAAGTACAACTTAGTAGCTACAAAACAGCCACAGGGACATAGAGTACAGTATGGGGATTATAGTCTATATTATTGTAAGGGCTGTGTGTAGAGCCAGATGGGTGTAGAGTAATCGGGAGGTGGGGGTCACTTCATAAACTGTATAAATGTCTAACCATTGTACTGTATACCTGAAACTAAAATAAATAAAATGAAATTTAAAAGATAGCTATCAAAGAAAAATGAGGTAACACTACTTGATACAGTCAGAGAAGTGAAACTTTATAAAAATGTTATGTTAGAGTAACATAATGAAGGAAACCAGGCTTTCGTGTGGTCAAGAATAGCCAGGTTAAGTATCTAGAGAAAGGTGAGATGGAGTTTTCTCAGCGATTAGACTTTAGAGATGTATATATTCATTCATTCAATCAACAAACATTTATTGAGCATATACCATAGGCTAGGTGCTGTTATAGGGAGCAAGCCAGATAAAGATGTTTGCCTTCATGAAGCTCATAGCCAAGCTAAGAGAAACAGATAATATACAATAAACATAATCCATAATAGAGTTTAATATAAATCATCCTGTTGCTATAAGGTGATAAAGCGCAGTGGAGAAACAAAATAAGTCAAAGAGTTGGGTCAGCGTGTTGATGAGGGCATGGGTGAAGTGATAATGGCCAAAACAGGCTTAACCGAGGAGGTAAGCTTTAGATAAAGACTTGGGAAAGGAGGAGAAGCTAGTCATGTGAATATCTGGGGGCACAGGGAACAGCCATTGCAAAGGCCCAGGGACGACAGCGTGTGCCTGCCATATTCGTGAAATAGCAAGGAGGCCTGTGTGCCTGGAGCAGTGAGCAAGGACGTGGTGGTTAGCTGCCGTCGTCTCGTAGCCGAAATAACTGGGCTATGTATGTCTCATCATTTAACAAGCGGGCCTGGCGTTATTCATGTGGCGATGTTCACAGGAGTCCCAAGTGCAGCACGTGAAAGCTAGCTACAATACGCAAGCATTTTCCAAGTCTCTGCTTACTGTCATATTTGCCATTGTCCCATTGGCCAGGGCAAGTCATATGGCATAGTTGACAGTCACTTGGAGAGGGGGCTGTTACCCAAAAGGAGAGGAGAATTATAATAGCCATTTTAGTAAAAAATCTACTCTATTGCCCTTACTTTACAAACTTAAAATCTCTTCTTTTATGTATATATCAGTCTTCTTAAGGACAGAAGATCTGTTTTTTCATGTCTCTATCTGAGTATATAGTACATGCTCCACAATACTTCATTTTTCCCTCACCGTGTGGCATTTATAAAAACCGAAGACATTTAGGCAGCATGACCCAGATAGAGTTATTCATTTTAGTGAAATGGAAAGAGAGTTCGAAATGATCCTGAACCTCAAAATGCTGTTCCCCTCACATTTGTGAGTCTCACCAGGGCTTGAGCAGAAGCACAGCCCGGGTAGCTTCACTGATTGTCAGTTTCCCTGTAAAGGCTGCCAACGGCATCCTTGAACTGGAGTGCCAGTGGTACTGCAGCTCTGTCCCGAGAGAATTCACACACGTCATCTCTTTGCATATTTTTATCGCACGCTCACTACATCAGTGACTCTTCAATTTGCTGTGGCTCAGGAAATGTCAGAGGGAAAGTTTCTGAAGTCTCCCACACATGCAGATATCTGGCTGAAGCAAGCAGGCCTGCGGATCAATTTGCTAAAGCTTGGGCTTTCTGACTTTTCAATCTTTTATCCAAGAACTTAGCGAAATCCTGATTTTACAAAAGAAAACATTTCTCAGCCTTTTTCAGAGGTTCAAATCTGATCTAGGAAATTCATTCCAGATAGCCAGGGATGTATCTGCTACAAGGAACAATCATCTTTATTTTTTAGAGTTCAAACAAATTATCCAATCAAAACCTTGTTTCAAAACTTCTATAGGTGTCGTGTTACTGCTTTCGTAGTTTCTCTTACTGCAGTCTCTAGATAGAAACATTGTCATAGGGAAGAAAGCGACACCCAATGTGGCAGAACTATGGCCTCTTTTGTTTTAAATTCCAAGCTGTCTTGGGTTTGGCAGCTGCTTGAAATGGTCCAGCTGGTCTTATTTGACCAGATGGCTGAAAAGTAAGGGGAAATTTCCTGATATAGGAAATAGGGCACCTCAGTTAATAATGGCTAAAGATAATGCCTCTGGATCCTTATTCCAAGGAGATGGTTATGGACCTGTCAGAGTCACCTGTATACTTGTGTCATCCCAACTGTCCTCTACTCATGCGTACTCTCACCTCTGCAGTCTCTGGGCTGCAGTCACAAATGACTCAAAACACAGGAGTGGCCGCAACTCATTCAGCCATAATAACAAACACAGGAAAGGAAAATAATTGTTGAACCCTGTTTGGCCACACTCAAAGCCTACGCGACGTCTCGTAGCCTTCTTTCTGTTCAGTTCATCCTGATATTTTCCTGCAGGTCAGGAGACAGAAATACACCCAGCCTTTAGTCTGCCACTGGGGTTTTATGCTCCAGCAGTTAGACCTTTATCAGCAGAACTTGGAGGTTGGCAGAGATACATATTTTTAAAACCAGTTTAACGGCTTTAAAAGGGAAGGAACCTATGGAATATATATTTTGCTGGTATTTCATTTTCCTGCATTTAGGGAGGAGATTGAACTTCTGAAAACCAAATCAAACAAAACTAGACCAAGCTTAGCAAAAACCACAAAAAGCTGTGGTTGGCAGGAAGGCAAGAAATTAACTTGGAATCAATAAACACAAGTTTCTTACTTGAAATGTGTTTAAAATTTGTGAAGCATATTGGAAACCTGCCCAGGTTGTCTTCTAGAAAAGCTTATTTTAAAAGTGTAGCTGAAATATTATGAGTAGGAAGTCCTCATTGCCGGGTGTGACCTTTACCTCCTCCTACTCCACCTATTTAATCTGCTTCATAGACTCAGCACGAGCTCCCTTCGTTCTCAGGCCATTTTTCCAACACCATTTCTTCTCTCCCTCCTCTGGCTCCCTTCTCTTTCCTCCATCTCCTTCCATTTTTCCCTCCTCCATTTAATAGCTTAGGTATCTTCCTTAATGTCCTTATACAGTCATCCGTGTGTTAATGCCGGGGACATGCTCTGATACGTGCGCCGTTAGGCAGTTTCATCCTTGTGTGAACATCACAGAGTGTGCTTACACAAACCTAGTGGTCTAGCCTACTACACATCCAGGCTATGTGGTCTAGCCTATTGCTCGTAGGCCACAAACTGGTACAGCATGTTACTATATTACTTACTGTAGGTGTTTGTGGCACAATGGTCAATATTTGTGCGTCTATCTAAACATAGAAAATATGATCTAAAAGTTAAACAAAAAATGGTACACCCGTGTAGGGCACCTACCATGAATGGTACTTGCAGGACTGGAAGTTGCTCTGGCCAAGCCACTGAGCAAGTTGCGAGTGAATTTGAAGGCCCAGGACAGTACCGTGCACTATTGTGGACTTTATACACACTGTCCTCCAAGCCCTCCCTCCTGCTTCCTTCTGACAAGTAATAAAAGTTGTCAGTGCTGCTCCGTGAACACGGATGTGGGCTGGGTTGATTGGAAATATTGAGGGGAAACTGGCAGGGTTAGGTGTGTTGCTCTTATGTACCGTTGAGTCAGCGACTCTGTGAATGAATGATGTTCACTGTGTCCTGTCCTTAACAGCCCCGGTCAGCTCCTGTAGACTCAGGCCTAGGGCTTCTTTTGTGGAGTCAGTCCATCTCACGTTTGGTCATCCTCTTTTCCTGCCACCTGTTTTTCCCAGCATTATTGTTTTTTCCAAAGAACCCTGCCTTCTCATGGTAGACCCAACGTAGGACAGCTTCGGTTTTGCTATTTTTGCCTCTAGCGATGTTTTAGGCTTAAGTTGCTCTAGGACCCGCTTGTGTGTCTTTCTGGAGGTCCAGGGTATCAGTAGAGCTCGCCTTGAACACCATATTTCAAATGATTCCATTTTTTTTAATCAGCCTTCTTCGCTGTCCAGCTTTGGCTTCTACATGTAGTAATTGGGAATCCGAGAGTTGTGGGTGATCTTAGCCTTGGTCTCTGATGACGCTTCCTTACTCTCGATGATCTTTCCTAATTCTTCTTTTGCTACCCTTACAAGTCTCAGCCTTCTCTTCATTTCTTGGCTGCTGCCTCCATTTGAATTGATGATTGGGCCAAGGTAAACAAAATCAACGATTTAGAGGTCCTCATTATTGATGTTAAAGTTGTGTGTTTCTTCTGTAGTCATGATTTTTGTCTTCTTAGGTTCAAACGCAGTCCTGCTTTGGCACTTCTTTCACCGTTATCAGAAGTCATGTCAGATCACTACTACTATCATCAGCAAGCTGGTGTCATCTGCATATCTTAAGTTATTGGTAAGGCATACATCACCATAATAGTGACTGTCAGGAGGGAGCGACAGGTGGCCTGAGGATCAGTACTAATAAGAAATTAGAATGGAGAGACAAAGGAACATGGGAGATTGTCATGGCAATGTAGTTTTAGCTATGGCATGTTGGAGCAGTGGTCAGATTATGGAACTTCGTGGCATTTGTAAAACAAGGGTGTTTAACATACAGAGGGTGTACAACTGAGAACTCAATATTTTTACTTTGGAAAATTTTATTTGGTTCCATTGACCCTTCTGGCACAAAGGCTTCTTTGGCATTGATGGAAGAGATAGAACTTATCTATGCTTTACATCCTTACAACCTAGAAAATATTTCCAAAGTACAGGTACAGGCTGGCCCCATAATACCGCAGAAATCATTTACTAAAGTGACCGTAGCACTGAATACTTGTTAAGGTCGCTCCTGTGGGCCTGTGTCCTTGTACGGGATCTTAGGTCCTCAATGAAGAATTTACAGCCATGTACTCTGAAGACCACCAAGCTAGATCTGGGAGGGCCGTAGCGCCCTCTGAATATGTAGCCCTGGGGGGACAGGCTCCTCTGCACTAAACGGGTCAGCGTCTGACTGATTGGGAAGTCACCTGTGCACTCAAAATTGAAGTGTTGTGAGTGAGAGGGACTCTGTTGCTCCCATAAGAAAAAAAAAAAGTTTCTCCCGAACCACTTGTCTTTCCCTTTCTTAGAGGAAATTCAGCTCTATTATTTTCTTATGGGAGCATTGTCATATATAGTCTGTCGTTGACTGAAATGTTGTCATGTGGCACTCTAATAGCTGCATTTAACATTGTTTAATAATCACCATTCCAGGTATTGGTCTCTAGCCTACCAGATTACAAGTACCTGAGGGCAGGGACTATGTTTTATTCCTCAGCCCCTAGCACAATGCATGGCTCAGAGAAGACATTCGATAAATGTTAGTTGAATAAATAACTGGATGACTGAATTGCTAATTAAATTACACATGGAATTCCGCTTGACTACAAGTCTTCTCAACACTGTTTATTCGTTTACTACCCAAACTCTACTAAGCACCTACTATGAGCCAGGCATTGTGCTAGTGGCGGGTATGTAAACATGGACAAAAGCAATGGAATCCTTGTCCTCACAGGGATGAAACTCAAAAATTAAGTGTGTTTGTTTATAACAGATAAAGATTTTAAATTAGTTTCAGGTGTACAGCATAGTGCTTAGACATTTCTATAATTTACGAAGCGAGCGCCCCAATTACTGTAGTACCCACCTGAAACCATACATAGTTATTAAAATATTACTGACTGTATTCCCTATGCTGTAGTGTACATCCCTGTGACTGTTTTGGAATTGCCAATTTGTACCTCTTATTTGGGAATGGGATATTCTTGTTGTCTCAGAATTTTACTTAAAGTGTCACTCTGAAGGGAAATGCCACAGATACGCATATAGGATTCAGGACTTTCTAGAAGAAAGAAAAAGCTATCTAGACATGATTACACCTAACTCCCTGTATCATTACAGAAGACTAGACATTTGAAAAGAATGAATCGAAGTCATGTAATTTGTGGGTGTTTATAGTGCCCTGGCATTTTCCCTACTCTCCTAAAGATGGGGAGAAGGTGATTTATCCTCAGCCCTGTAAGAGAAGAGACTGGCATCTCCTCCACATGTTGTGTATTTGCTGAGCTGCTGAAATTCCAACAAGTTGCTCTGGATCAGAGAGTAAAAGAGTCAAAGCGTTCTTAGGAAAACCTGTCATGTGTCCTTAGTAGTTTGGGTTTCGTATGAAAACATGAACAGCAATACTTGTTTCATACCTGGGTAAATTCTGAAGGCATTGGGCTAACTGAAATAACCAAGATGGTGGGGTGAGGGCAGAAGGGTTAACAGTTAAGTTGCATTTACACTATATAGCAAGGACAGAATGCATGTTCATGGAAGGCCAAATAAATGGTGTGGAAGGTAGCCGGATGTGAATCATCTTGAAAACATGTCAACCAGGAGGGCTGTCTACTTGAGTAAGGAGACCCTAGAGCTAGAAGATGTGCTGCTAGGAGGCGATAGCTAAGAGGAGGTTGTAAGACATCAGCCAGAGAGTTCATTGTTCATTGAGGAATGGTGTAATATGTGGGAACCCCAGGAATCTCAAAAGAACTCAAGTTCAACTCACAGGAAAACTGGCATTTGGAGGCTTACCATCAGAGACGGCAGGGTTAGACTACAACAGTGTCGGTCACATCCAAATTTTTTTCCATCCACCCTTTCATCTGCAGCCCTCAACACTAGTCAGCAACGGGAGTGGCGAAGAGAATTAGAAAAGCAAGGGGAGGGACTGTAACGGAACAGACGGAATGCCTACCTCACTACGTCTCTTTAAGCCAAAGGTCAGGCCTGAGCCAGGGGAAAGGGAGGCAAAGGGCATTGAAATGGTTGTGAGATCGAATTTTTGTTTCAGGATAGATGATTTTTAAAAAATCTAACATATGTATTGTTGACACTTTAGCTGTCTGTTCAATTGTAACATACGTGTTTGTTCATTCTGGGTCTAATGGCATGGCCTGTAGTGACTGAGAATCTCTGGAATTTTCCTGACGTATCTTCCAAGGGCAGGGAAAATGGAACCAATGAGAATATTTAATGGCAGTCATTGGAAAAAAAACAGACCCATTGCTTATTCAAACCTTCTAGAGCTTAAACCATTCAATAAACTGCCTACCTGTGAAAAACACTCACATGCATGTACACACACCTGTATGATAAACTTTGGCTTCTCTCTTTGACAGATGACTATAAGCATATAGATCATCCAAAGAACATGGCATCTTCTCATAAGGCCCTTTATTTCTCTGTAGGTTATTACATATTACTATGAAATTTTTCCATATATTAAAACTCTAATAATTTTCTGTAAAACTTTTACCCATTGATTCTGTTTCAAGTCTACTCTATCTTCTATGTGGTCATACATGAGGGAACATGGCTGTTTATTAATTTCTTTATCCATGCAATGAGGATTTATTGATCATCTGCTCTGATTCACACACTCTTCTAGGTGCTCAAGGTAACATGATGAATAAGACCAAGTTTTTTTTACCTGAATGGCACGTACATCCCATTGAGCATCTTGTCATAGATCATCCTTCATTCACTCTAGCCTCACTCAGTTCTTTCTTTTTTACATTACAAAATAAGATTTAAAAAAATATATACATGTCTTCTAGAACACAGCGATACATAAACAATCATATATGAATACGTTATAATGATCATACTTAACAAAGCCAAAAACAAAATTCTAATTGTCCGTGATGGTAAAACAAATAATAATAAATATATCAGCTAGACTATTAAGTCATTGCAAATTATCTTCATAATAGATCTTTAATGCCATAGTATAGAACTATGTAAAAGTTTGATCTCCATTTTCTATGTGTGCACGAGTGTGGGTTTGCCTATAAATATGCATAGGAAAAAAAAAAAGGCTGAAAGGAAATACACCAAAATGTTAAGAGTTATTTACTGGATGGTTAACATTAATCATACTTTCTGTGTTTTCTATCTTTGCTTCAACAAGCCTGTCTTATGAAGTGCAGTGTTAACGCCTTCTCTATCAAGGCTGTTGCCATAGGCTCTGGAGTAAACCGTACAGCCAGCAGAGTGGAGTATCTGCTCAGGGCTGCATTGTTTATAAATTAAAATGAGTGAGTGAGTGTGAGTGTGAGTGTGAGTGAGTGTGAGTGTGTGTGTGTGTGTGTGTGTGTGAGTGTGTGTGTGTGTAAGTGTATGGTCACTTCTTTGTTTTCCGTGACTCACTTTTTATCTCATTTTCCTTTCTCACTGTCATCCATGTGAGTCACATCTCCCCACAGTCAGCTGAGAGCCAGCCATGTTTAATAATAGCCTAGGAAAAAGGCACGTAGGAATAAACCCACTGATAGTAACAGGATAACCACCATGAGTTCAGAGCTCAGTATAAAATGACTTATGATTATACCCTCTTTCGGTTCCTGATTGTGCCTACGTACAAAGATCACGACCATTTATTTAGCAACAGTTTTGAATATTGATGTAGAATCATAATAGCTAATAATAATAACAAAATTTTAAAAACTCAAGCTCCCGTTTTGAAAATAAATGAATACCATTTTCATAGCGATAAGTGATTGGAGGCTAAATGTTTTACGTTTTGACATCATCTGCTTACAATTTGTTACCGATACTTTAACCGTCTATTAAATTATACAGTACGTGTTTGTGCAACCTGGGGTTTAACGGCATGGCATGCAGTGATGGCAATAACTAATAACTAATGAGAAATAAGCAAGTGAACTTGTTTGGGAAGGGGGCACAGAGTGGATTAGAATTTCCAGTAGGTAAAATTGATTTGTGATTATGTAGCTGGAAAAAAAAGCTATTAGTGTTTCTGACAGCTGTATTCCAATAGAAATATGACACAGGTATTTTGTACTATTTGTTATTCTAGAAAATAAAAAAAATGTCAGAGACAGATCTATTCCTTTCTCTATTAGCATACAAAATCTAGTATCTATATTTGGAGGCATGGAACTCGAAAAGTTTGTATAACTATTTCCCCCGTATTCGGTCCATCTCCATTGTAGCCACAGACCTGCTCCGTGTGTCATCCTATCTTCCAACATAGGAGATAATGTGAAACACAATTTAACATTTCATATCATGTCAAAAGCAGCACGACTGAACATAAGCCCAAGCCAGCAAATATACGGGATTACATCTCAATTTTCTGGAACTGGGTTTTGGAGAGACTGCTCAACCAATATGAGACAGTGTATACTGAATACTAAATTGAACTCACGCCCCTGTAACAAGATTGAAGCCAGTGGCTCAATGTACTCAGTGAAAGGGAGAAACACACATTGGCACACTTCTGGGGAGCTGAGAATTTCACAAGCAGGACATTTCTTATTACTTAAGCAATATTTACAAATGCGGAGGGCTTGCCTTACATAAAAACAGATTATGCAGCCATTATGGATTACTATTTGAGCTGTTACAGAATGTCTGTGTGCCCCTAGTATCCATCCCACACTCTGTCAACCTGCCACAGTTGCTGGAATTTTCACCATCTTGGATGACTTCACAGTTTCTTCTCTAGTCAACTAACATTAAAAATAGTAAAGTATCAGCCATTAAGGTAAATTAAGGCATAGCAAAGATTCTTATATCTGATTTGCTATACCCTAATATTATACATGAATATATATATATATATATATATATATATATATATATATTCATTGATATGACTTTTTGTATAAACTTCCAGGAGGTTAATTGAAACCTTTATTTCTGTAAAAGACTTCACTGGGCATATGAATCACAATAGCTTCGCCAATAAATATTTGACAGTAGAGCATAGGTTGCATCAATCTTACTCTAATTCTTGCAAGCTTCATGGCTCGTAAACAACATGAAGTCAAAAGCACGCAGGGCTTCTTAGAATTCCTGAGCGATGTCTCTGCCTCTGCTCATTCCTCTTCTCTCCTAATCCTGATTTCCCTTTCCCCTAATTGATCTGGATGTGAAGTTGCCTCATGTCCTCAGAGCTCTAATTCTCTCAGACTCAGCTCTTCACTCTCTTCTTGCATTTGCATCTAAAACAATGCCACAGGATGGCAGATATTTCTGTATTCCCAGAATCCTCCAGCCCACAAGACCTTTGACAAACCTCTCAGGTCATTTGTTGTCAAGTGAGGAGATTTCTTACCTTTGGCAGAGATGCCCTGGAACCTGAACTCTGGGTCGTCATCGTTAAGACCGTGGTGATGCCCAGTGCGACCCTGGCAGGGGCTGCGTCCATATTTATCCAAAAGGAGACCCAGGACAAAATGACTATCAATAGACTGGGGATGTACATCTGGATCAAATAATAGCCCATCTGGCGTTCCAGGTGAAACTTAACCTCGATGCAGGTAAACTTTCCTGAAAGCATGAAATGATGATTTACAATCCAATTTGACTTTATCTTTCCTATTCTAGCCTCTCATTTTATTTTATTTTTTTAAAAGAGCATTGCAGATGGATTTAGAAGACTGCACAAAATGCTCACCCTATGTAATCAATTTAACTCTTTGCCAACTTAACCAGTAATGTATATGACAATGTGAGAATATGATTTAAAGAGTCGCTGGACCAAAACCACGTGGCATATTTAATTTTCTAAGTCTGTGCTTGTTAAAGCTTGATCATTTAGAGAGAGCTTCAGGATTTGCAAGATTGTCATAAACTGACTAGCGGAAACAAAATATTCTCATTTCGTGGGGTTATAATATATAGTATATAATATAACTTACAGCATATATATATATAGCATATAGTAAACAGCATATAATATATAACATATAATAGGTAATAGTTGAAACCATCCCCTCTAAAGCATTAGAGTTCACTTGGAGCTCTCAAAATATTTGAATACTTGTGGATCTATTTTTGTGTTATCAATAGCAAGGGGAAAATGCACATTCGTACAAGCCATATATATAATCCTGTCACTGTTTCTAGCCTCCTGGGTAATTGCTTGAGGACATGTAGAATATTTCTAGAATCTGTTTATAGTGCTACATTGTGTATAGCAAAAGTGCATATAAAGATATTAAAGTGTTTAAGATGCTATTGAAAGATAGACATCCCTTCCCCTTGCCACATTTTTTTCCTCTTTTATTGGCTTGGAGTCAGAACCCCAGGAGGTAATTTGGCTTGGCCCACACAGATTACAGGAGATAGGCTTGGTTCCTCTTGGTGAGGAAGAGCACCTTAGAATCGGCTTTTAGTTACTTCCTTGGGAAGCACTGTTGATGCTGAAACAAGTGTTCATGGACCATTCTGCTCAGTAAGGGACCTGTAGCTGTCACCGAACATGTCTTGATTGCCTCTCTATGACCAGCTGTGTGGTATCAAAACTGGGGCATTCATAGGAAAAGCCATCCACTTTACTGGGCGGGCATAATTTTCCAGATGCCCACTTGTTGCTATCACCTCAAAATTTCCCCCTGTTCCATGTCTATTCGCACTACTGACAATGCATTTTAGAGTCGGCTGCATTCCTGCCCTCTGATTTTCATTCAAACTCTTATAACTGTCCAGGACCAAAGAGCATAACAGCTGTGTTTCTGGGTTTACAAAGACCTGTGTTGATTCCTCTCTTCCTCTAAGTCAGAGGGTGTAGATCGACCTGAGGATCCAATGTCAAAAGTGGATGCCAGGAACTGAACCTGCACCACTTACAAGGTCTGATACACCTTTCCTCAGACTAATTTGACAGAGGATGGTCAGCAAGAGAACAGCAATATTCCCAGATCTCTTTTCTTCTCTCTCTGTTCTGGAGAAATCCTCTCTTGTGCTCACTGACCTATTCCAGAGCATACAGGTATGTCATCTGTTGAGGGGCTTTGGCACCAAGCCCAGGTCTGTGCCTTTTAACTCCACTTTCCTGGTGAACATGCAGCAATTGAGGTAATGAGATATATACCCCAAGCTGCAGATGGAGCCCATTTGGATTGAGCAACTGAGAGAAAACTTACCGGTGTTGTAGTGTTTTGTGCAGTAGCCGAGTTCTTTCTCTTCCTTCAGAATAAACTGGGGTAGAGTCAACCCTTCAGCAACTTGAACTGGACCATCACTTAACCACTCAAATATCAGGTCGTTCATCGTGTACCCAACTAGAGTAAGCAAATCATAGTGCAAAATTGAATGCATCTTTTCAAGAAACCTTGAAAGTTTAGCCATATAAAGAGACAAACAAGAAAATCGTCTAAAGCAGACACATGCTCAATCAATTCAGGAACATTTTTAATAAAAGAACTGCAGTCATCATGACAACTACATGCTATCGGAGTCAAAGAAATTGACAACAGCAAGCTATTTCTGAATGATTTTTTCTGTGTAATGAGAGAATAGAATTTATAAAGTTCATATTCTTCTGCCTTCTTTATTCACTAAATCTTTCCGAAGAACAAACAAGTAAACAAACACAAAAATCCTTTGAAGACTGTCTTTACTTCAAAGAGCGATGTCTGCTGCAATCCAATACGACAATGCAATTCATGGCACCAGTCTTGGTATTTCAAATGAAAAGCATTTATTTTTAATGAGAGTGAATTCATCACAGGCCTGCCTAAAACATTCCCATTGCCACTTGCCCCCCCCCAGGGTCTGTTAGCTTCGTTTTCAGAAAGCTTATGTTAATGTCCTGATGGTCGACCTTCCTTTACCTTAGCCTGTGGGGAAGGCTACAGATGGGTAACCTAAGAGGGAGTTGCAGAATATGCAAATAAAGCATATTCATTCGTTCTCATCTTGCTAAATGGGCCCACTCATCACGATGATGAATATGAAGTAAAACAATCTCTATTACGTAAGGTCATATTGTTATATGACTCCTGAACTATCTAAAATAAGATTATTATCAGTTTACCAAATCCAAGTTAGCTCTCGGTCTCTAGGCTCCTGTTAACTAGGCCATTATCTGTCAGGGGCTTTTGGATCATGTTGCACCCCATTAATGAAAGCTACTTTTCCTTTGGGCATCATTTCTCCCCGCTCCCCTTTTATTTGTGATATTTGGACTCAGAAATGAGAGCAAGGAAGACGGGAGATATTATGTGAGGTTTTGGATGGCCAATAATCTCAGTAGAGTCTTGCGATTATTTACTACAAATTAGTGACCCACCAAAGCTACCCAGGAATTAATGGCAAAGTTAGTTGGAATCTGCTTTCTTCTTTCTTTGGACCACCTTTTCCATCGAAAGCCAAAAAATAACATAGAAAGCAAGGAATTACAAAGAGGACCCTGTACAAGCATTGCTGTTCCACAGGGAGAAGAGCCAACTCTATCTGTTTTGCTGTAAGGCTGCATGAATACTTCTTGAGTATCTCCGACAAATACTAGAAGCTCATCAAACTCCCCATATCCCTGCCCGGTGAGCTTCTGGGTGGCTACCATAAAAATAGTCCTTGTCAGCCATCCTGAAGCCCCAGACTAGGACAGAAAGAAAAGGTAATGAGATGGGGAAGGAGGAGGTATTATGAGGGTAGAAAAGTAAAGAGTAATTTGTACCCATCACATTCAGGGTTACTGGTAAACACTTAATTGCTACTGCTTTGATTTTACGACTTCTAGGTCCTGCAAGGACCAACCATATTTACTAATTGGAGTTTCTTAAGCCTTGGTGAAGCCTCATATGACAGCTATGGTTGCTGTTTTATAGAAAAAAATAGGTGTTGGGTTGAGACAGGTGTGAGTTTGGAGCAGTAGAGAAGACACAAGGAAGGAATCATTATGTAAGAAAATGTTTTTCTTAACTTTCTGCTCATGAGAAGAGGTAATAGGGGGAAAAAGAATACATAAAGTTTCTTGTAAATCAGAAATTCTCATTTTATCCCTGGCAACTTCTTAAAACAAAGACATTGTATTATTTTGTTTATTTCCTTAGGAAGTTTCAAGAGAACTCTTTGGTGATTTTATATGATCAGAATGAAACCTTGTCACTGACTCTTTTTTAATAGTAGTTGATGCATCTTTATATTTATTATTTATTATTTTTCTAAACCAAGAAGTTTAAAGTATTTCCTTGCTCCTGCCTCATTAAATCTCCTGACATCCCTGTAGGTCATTGGGACTTATTATTCTCTATATTTTACAAACAGAGAAAACTGACAGAGCAAGCCAGAAGAAATTCATGTCTCTTGTCTGAGAATCCCATTACCTGCGAGGCATCAGCAACTTACGGCATGTGTCAAAGATTTCAGTGGCATTGTGGCTAGTGGCAAAGGGGACAGAGTAGGTAGCATTTTTCTCCTCCCTTCATCATGCCTTTGTGTGACCACTGCCCATTTAAGGGAGATACCTATTATTCCATATCATCTCATGCCCCCTCATTCTTGGATCCTCCTCTGACTAACGCTCCTTCTTGCCAAAAGTCCTTTGAGGTGATTGTCTATATGAGCATTAGATAGAAAGAAATACCATTTTATTATTAGAGAGCAATTCATCAAAGAGGTTGAATGACTAATCTCAGTTTTCCCAGGAGACATTTTCATTTCAAAGAAAACTTAATCAGGTTTCTTTTTTGAGGAAGGGTAAGTTATTTGGCATTTTACTTTGAAAGATTGTGCTCTGTTTGGTATGAGAGACACACACACATTTTTGCTCGTCTTTTCATTAGGACCTTGCGAGTTGATAAGTAGGTAGAGAATGAGTCTTAATGACACACTGAAAGAACCAGGTTATTTGTTAAAACAGGCAGGCAGTCATTTTAATGGTAGTGACTTACAGCTCTCCAGCTGCATCGTACAAGTCTGGACATCCATTGGAAAATTCTTCAAGTCCATGGGACAGGATAAGGTCAAGGTGAGTCTTAGCAAGAAACAAAAAAATTAAAAAAGTAAGTTTTAAATTTGCGAGGTCCGACTCTTGAGAAACACACCAAAAATACATGTAGTATTAAAGCAAAGTGACGCTGATTCAGATAATGAAATCTAAGTTCTCGCTTAGGGCAATGCTTTTTATTTTTCAAATGAACAGTAGTCATTAGTAAACTTGAAAAAATATTGGAGAAGTTTACTCTGTATTTCCCATCTCCCAGCCTCTGACTCCCACCTCCCAGTGGCACCAGCCCCAAGTTTATTCTAGAATCAGAAAGAGCACTGAGAAATAGTGTAGCGAGGACAGTGGACTCTTCCCAACACTGATACCCAAAATACATAAAGCGTGTGCTGTTTTAGATTAGACTTTGGACAGGTAGACTTTGCTTCAAGGACAGTAAAGGGTGTGATAAGCGTAATTGGTTGCAATAAGCATTGGTTCTTCTTCTATTAAATGGGCAAGCGCTTAACTTCACTGTCTTTCCATTTACTAATCTACATAAATGGGTTAACAATATACTGTAGCCTTCGTTCTAGTATTTTGACAAATCTGGAGCAAGTAATCCTTAAGCTGAAAAAGAAGACCTTTAAGGATAGTGGTTTATACATAGTCTTCACCTCCCTGCACCCAAGAAGGGCTACTCTGCTTAACTTTTCCTCTTTCCTTAACTTTTCCGAGCTCCGGCCAGCTCTAACCAAGCTTTAGATCAGAATTTTGTTTAAGCCACTGTCTCTCTTCCACCATTTCTTTTTTTTATACTCAAGAAGATCGTCCATATCTCCTGCTCCTCAATTTTTCTATACCTCAGAGACTGAGGAAGGAAGTTGAGAATCAGCATATGTGGATTCCTTTCCCAGATTCCTTCAAACTGTCTCTGTCCTCTAAGCAAGACCTTAAAATCAATCAGCATTCATCTCCTTATCAAATGATGGGGTAGGAGAAAATGATGCTTATTCCCATTTAGCTCCAGTACTGGAATCTCTGTTTTTTGCAAGTTCATTGCTCCAATTCTGTTTATTTTCTCTGAAAAATCTTTTTTTCCTCCAAAGACCCTTCTGACTCTGGCACTGCTACTGCCATTCTCTCTTGCCGTTGTGGTCATTTCCGCTCTCCTCTCCCTGGATCTCTTCCCTTTCCTTTCTCTGCTTCATTTTATACATTCTATATAAGCCAAGATAAAACAAAAAGTAGCGGCCTACTTATTTTAAAGAAAGAAAATGGGATTTGAAGTGAGATTAGACAAAGAATCTGTGCCGACAGTTTTCAAAATAGTTAAAATACAACAATGAGCAAGAAAAGCAAGATTCAAAACAGTGCAGTGTAATCTCAATTATGTAAAAATATATTTTCATTCTTGGAAATAAGCACGACACTATATTAAAGAGTAGATATTTTTGGTTGGTGGGATGATTCATATTTTGTTTTTACTCTTTATTCTCCATGATCTGTATTGCCAAGTATAGGCTATTCGAAGATGTCTTTCATGTAATTAAACATGCCTTCAAACAACAGTTGAAAGGTAACATTACAAAATTCTGTTTTATTCAGCACCCTTCTACTATAATTATAATCTTATTTTTAAAAATTTTCCATAAACACGCAGTATTTCACCTTTGTCATTAATATGTTACCTAGCTTCCGTAGGCTGTTCTAAGAACACAAATATCATGTTTCTAAAGGTAAAAAATATTTTTGAGCTCTGAACAACAGACTTAAAAATAACACGTTAGACAGGAAAAATGATTTTCAATAATGGAATTCATTTGGAGATACAGATATAAATATAGGTATTTAGATTTTTTCCCCAGCATAAAAGGCTTTATTTTTTTTTGGAAAACACAATTTTATTGGGATTAATGCCATGAACCCTTTAAATGAAGGTAGAATAAAAGGGGCAAAATGAAAATCTCTAGGAATAAAATTTTTAAAAATCTACATTTTATTAAGGGAGACAAACTTAAAAGGCCGTATGGGTTTAAAATTGTTATTAACACAATGAGAATCTATTTCTCTCCTATTTTAAAAGAGGAAGTATTTTCATCAAGCAAAAATATGTTCATCATGCAAAAATAATCAGTGTGCATGTGCATAATTTAAGTGAATCAAAACCAGAAAATCTGGAAATTTCTTGCTTTTGAGAAATTAGAAAGTAGTAATAGTGGAAATGAATACAACTTCAAACGCATGCCACGTGGAATTCAATTGTATTTTGTTTGCTATTAGAAACAATTCAATTTTAATATTCTTAATCATAGGCTTGCCGAATATGACTCTTCTGTGAAGTGACCTTTTCACATTTATTTAGGGAGCAGTGGCCTCACTTACAATTATTTCTGCCTCTGTGGCAGATCTAACAATCATACCGGGACCCAGATATCTTGAGGTCAAAACCATTACCAGTATGGAAAACTGCACAGAGAGAAATTCCCAGCAATTGTGAAACCGTCACTGAATTTTGTCTCAGCTAGGAACTCGGCGGGTATTTCCCTTCTTCCTTATTTGTTTTCTAATTTCCTTTCTAGATAGGTTTAGTATTGGAGCCCAGTGGGTGCCACTAACGAGGAGGAAAGTTGACAGCTCCGTGGTTTACTAAATTATGTCATCATCTGAGCAAAAAGGAAGCGATTGTAAAGATCTAATCGATCCCTTTGTGGTACTTTATGATGTCTAGTTCAACACACATCTAAAATGCAGACTTGCCTTTTACTTATTTTTTCTTCTTCTTTGAAGTTACTATGAGACAGAGTAAAAATACATAAGTTCTAATTTGTAGCGTGATGGCTTTTCCATCTGTATTCACCCCTTTAACCAGCACCCAGATCCAGATTTAGAATAGTCCCATCGCTCCAGAATGTTCCCTTGTGCTCACTTCCCAGTCAAGAACCTTCAAAAGTAATCACCACTCCTTTTATTCTCTCTCTTTCTCAAAAAAAAAAAAAACTCTATTTTTTGATTTAAAAATATGATTTAGGGGAAAAATGAGTTTATTATTATTATTTTTTACAGAGATGCAGAAATTGCATCAAATAAGACTGACACATATAGCATTACACTAAAACATGAACGATTTTTATCTCTTTTTCTCTGGATCCCCATCTGTTTTTGGTGGGTCTCACAGAAAGTATTTTAATTGAAACTCAGATTGTTTGCTGGCAGACACTGCCTACAGCATGTCAGATTTGCTCTCCCATTTCCCACAATCTAAACTATTAAGGCAATTGCACCCGAAGGCAGCGAGCTGAGGCTGCCCATCTTCCATTTGATTTTTGTTAAAGAACTCATTTCCTGAAGCATTATCACACATTCTCCCACTGTCACTGTGGCCGACATTCAGGCATTCAGGGTGCCCCTGATCCTGTTTGCACAAGAGAAGGAATAAAATGTCCTTAGAGAGAGGCCTTGCTTCTTTACCGAGAGTAAGAAGGCTGAGCAAACATTTCAATTTTTAAAGGCAAAAGAAGAAAACATAGCACAGGAAGCCAGTCTCCTAAAACCTCACTTCCCTTTCTTAATACTCTCCTGTTCGGTTCATCTTGCTCGTAAAAACAGCTCTTGAGTTTATATCATACTTAAAGTTCAAATGACTGATAGATCCAGACATTTCAGTTACTTTTACAGTTTTTGAAATCAAATTTATATCTTTATATTTTTATTTCCTTATTTCTCCCCTATTTACAATGCAAGATCCACAAAGCCTGGGATTCTCTGTTCTTTACCATCTAAAACAGTGCCTGGCACAGTATAGGTAGTCAATAAATATTTGTTGAACAAATGAATGAATCTGTGCCCTAAAGCTCTGTGGGAGAATTTCAGGCTTTTGTCCTGCAGAAATGGGAAAGGATAAAGGGTTTAGAAGAGAGCAGCCCACTCATCAGTGCCCACAGGATGCTGCCAAGTTACAAGACAGGCAAAAGAAGCCAGCAAAGCTTGCCTGGTCCTTTCTGTAAGATGCTAACAGATTCCCACTAGACAGAAGCAAATGATACTGAAGGAAAGCCAGGGGACCGGATCCATGGCCAGAATTGTTCTCACATGGCTAGAAGGGTACAAATTAATCATTTAATGTTATGGTGGACAGACGGCACCTTGATTCATAAAGGAACTACTGGTTCATAAGGAATTCGGCAGTATTAGAATTGTGAGTCTATTCCCAGTGAAATATTCTCGAGGGGAAAAAATAGCCATTTGAAGAGAAAATGAATTTTCAGATGGAAATACAAATTTTAATGAGTGATCTGCTTGCCTAAAGCAAAGATTGCCAGCATACTATTTTGAGAGATTTAATTCTAATGGTTACAATGGTCTGTCTTATTTGGAAAGGAAGGACGAGGGGAAGCTTCTGTGCTTTTCAGAAGTAAGAGAATCTCGAGTTTATTGCCGTTGTTTCATTGTTTGAGGACCACATTTAGCACCTTCTGCAGCATGCTACCAATCCTGAGCAATACACATATATCAGAAAGGGTAGAACCTGTGGAGCTCTTTTAGAATTAAAGTACTTACTGAGGAAAAATTTTAATGTAATGATGATAGTATTAATAATCACAATTCCTGAGCACCTGCTGGAGATCCAGCACTCTCGTTATTGCGCAGTCATGGAGAGTACCATCACTCAAGGCAAGTAGCATTCTCTCCGGTTTTTTTTTCCTGAATAGTTTTTATTTTCCTTTATAGTTGGCATACAACATTCTCTATGTTTTTGAGATGAGCAAATCGAAGTTCAGTGAGCTTAGGCCATGTTCCCAAAGTCACAAAACCAGTAAGTGACCAAAGTTCGATTTGAACCCAACTTTCTAACTGATGTCAAAGTTCATTCACTCTTTTCCACTCTACTACATTTCCTCTTTAGAAAAAGAATCTGTTTCTAATTTATCATCCTCTTTTGTCTGTGAAGCCATCACAGTGGGTCAGAGACACCTTGGTTGCTTTATACTTGCTCAGTGATATACCCTTTCATTTTTCTCTGGGCATCCAGATTTCACATGACCTGGAAGACCCTCCAATCTCCCTGGCAACCTTGCAGAGGAGAAGAATCATTGACTGTGGATCCAGGGAACTGGGTGGTTGTCCAGATTACCCATAAAGGGCTCTTTGACCTTCACTAAATCTCCGTACCTCATTTCCCACCCAAAAGCCCATGTCGTTCAAAATGTCTGTGATTCCTAGCTGTAAGTGAAGGTGACCAATTTAAAGGATTTCTTATAGGGTGTAAATTGCACTCTTGAATATTTTGAAAGCCTTAAGTGCAAGTAACAATGCTCCTTAAACTAAGAAATTTCTGGCAATCTGAGTATATAGGTTAGATATTTATTGTCCCCATAGGACTTGGTCAGCCAACATCCTAGAACACAATCCGCTTCTCCCCCAAGAACATGAGGACAGCCTTACTGTACTGTGTAGGTCTGTCTAATTTTTTCGCTCAGTCGTACCTTGAAATTTCTGAACCATGTGACATTTAATGTCAGAGAGATTTGACAGGATGCATCAAGTATCGAACAAGAGTGTCATCTTAACCCATCTAGACCTTAAGTGAAATTAGCCTGGGGGCAAGTTAGAAGTCAAGCTAAAAGTGCATCGTTAATACAACCCACACATGGGAAGAGGGAGGAAAGAGGGAGTCAGTAGATTAAAAGACATTATCAGGCTGGATGTCTGATCAAGATATCCTTTAACAGTGGGTTTCAATCTCTGGTGGGCATAAGTGTGATCCGAGGGGTATGGTGGGAATGCAGATTCTCAGGTTCTCTGGATAAGGAGCCCAGGAACACTTTTTAAGAAACACTGTTTCAGCATGCTCCAAGGGATGACTTTAACTGTTATCAACGTGATAGACTAAAAGGAGGAAATTGTGAAAGGGAAATAGGAAAGAATTGAGAAAGGGGTCCGTAATTTTTCAGTAGCGTGAGCACTCTTTGGGAAATATTATTTTCTACTTGAAACCAGGGTAGGACAATTAGGCTCAAGTAGGCTTCTAAGTGACTGGACCAGCAGTAGTGTGATAAGGGGGGTTAATCAAAAGCCTTGGTCACAGTGGAGAGGCACACTGGGAAAGTCAGAGCAGTGGAACCACGGTTAGTCCAGTGAGAACCGAGACTTTGGTAGGTGTGGCCGACAGGGAACCTAATCAATATACCCAGTAATACAAGTAAATGTGCAGAGGCAGGTAATGGAGCTCCACTCAGGGCGGTGGCAGTATTTGAGAGCAGTGTCTCGGATCTCTGACTAGAAAATCAGCTGCAGAGAGATTTCAAAGGAAGTCAGGGAGGTAGCTAAACATACATTGGATGAACGTCAACTACAGATTTACAGAAGCTCATGATGCTGGTCAGGGAGGAGGACAGAATGCGGAGGAGGACTGTTCCAGGTCCTTGGTGAGGAGGGTTCAGTGTCACATGAAACCACAGCTCAGTTCAGTTGTCATCTAGTGCGTCCATTCAGCAGTTTTTGGGGAGCATTAATTGGGCACCAGGCATATGAAATATGTGAAAGAACAGTTTCTCTGTTGAAGGAGATTGTGGTTTAATATCATTGACATATATGTTTTTATATATTCTTTTAATGGATGATATCTCAATAGTTCTGCATTTATTCTTCAACTTTTAAAAGTTGTTTCGAAGTCCCCATTTAAAGAATCCTTCCAGATTGTGTAAATCAGACATACATGAACTGAATCAAGTAAAGGACTTTTAATTACTCCTCGGTGCCTACCTAGATAAGTACTGACTAGGTAGAGCAGATAATCTTCCCTTGCAGACCTAAGACCTGAGAGAACAGCCATTTGGGTCTATCAGGGAAGTATGACTTGCAATAATCATTTGATGCTCCCAAATCAAAACCCGAGATACCCACAAAAAGATCTTGATCCACAGAGAACAAAAGCCTGGTTTGGCTGGGCAGGCAAGAAATGAAAAATTTAAACTCATCTTCTGAAAGCCCTGTAATTAAATGACTGCTTTGAACTCATATGAGGAATAGGGAGGGTCCCACTCACGCCAGCCCTGTGCTGCCGACCTGGCCCCCCACATGCATCCATGTGGCTGCACCTGGGATGGCTGCCCACACGAGTAAAGGCTGACAATTCCCCGTGAGTAAATTGTTAGACTTCCAGAAAGATCCCAATGTATGTCTTTGGCTCAAACTCCTCCCAATTCTTGGCTGCTACATATAATCAACTAATAGACATTTAGCTAAAGGTTCCCATGACTATTAAGATCCAAATCTAGGGAGAGAATAGTGTTTCAAGTACTGTTCAGTCATTTCTTCCTTTGTGTACTTGAGTTAGTAGAGTCCCTGATTCCCGATTAATATCCCCAAGAGCAGACTTTGATACTGAGAGTGTCAAACAGAAGGCTGATACTGGATGGAAACAGGGCTCCGTACATTGTGGCTATGGCACCAGATAGGAATTATTTCCTTCAACATCGTCTACGGTTGAATCTAAACCCTAGGTTTGTCCTAAGCAGTGCGCTTAACTCTGTCCTCTTAGTTAATTCCAAATAAGTATAAGACCTATTTTTCCCCGCTGCCCTTGGGATGTGGAGGAGATGAATGGCAATGCTGCTGGTTCGTCAGCTGTCCTATTCCTCTCCCTTGACTGAAATGCCAGCGGCTGACTAGGAAGGTCCGTGTTTACCAAACATTATAACGGCATCACAGAAAATACCCATATGCATTGAGCACTACTAGCTGGGAAGGACAAAAATACAATATCTGCTCCCATCTGTGCCTGGTCCCTTTAGAAAATGTGCACCCATATGGTTGGCCCGTGTTAATTAAGTCCAAATGTGGATTGCGTTCAACTTGGAACGCAGCTGATAAATCTGCAGCTAAAACTTTTCCAAGTGCTTTGATATTTCCTGAACGAAAATGTTTTGAAGGTGTTGAATAGGAGAGGGCTAAATTAACACCACCAGCAAGTGCTCAAATTACCAGAGATTCAAATAACCAGTACCGCCCACATTTTCATTACATTTTAAATTTCAAAGTCATTTCACATCTAGTATGTATTTATATACAAACGGTCATGAAGGTGAATTGTTATTAGCCTGCACGTTAAAACGATGAGGATGGACTTGTCCATTCCGTGCGCACTGTGTGTTTATAGTTATTTAACCCTGGCATTGAGGCAACAAAAGAGAGAAAAGCACTGTATAGCAATTTTCTTAACGTTTTGTTTGGGATAATTTTACTTTTGGCAAAACAGAAAGAGAACAAGTACTCATATACTACAAATGTGGTTTTTAGAAAACTAAAGTAACTTTGTGTCTGCCGACAGCCAAAGAGCAAAGTTGTGTTACTTTGCTGATATTTTGCTGCAGTGAGAATTCTATTGTGGTAACTGGGGGAGAGTTGTTGGCTCTGTTTCTGGTGGCAAGGGTTGGAGAGAGAGCAGAGTCCTGGTCAGATACTAGGATGGTCCATCCTTGATTCAATAACACATCGAAATGAAGCACAAGTCCTTAGTTTACGCTTAACAAGCAGCTGAAGAGGTCACACCCAAGCCATTATCTGAAAGAAGTCTCAACCATCACTTCTGTTATGACCTACATGCCTCCCGAAGGGAGAAAACCCAAAGCAAGGCAACCCATCTACTTGAGACTAAGCCTGAAGGGCAAGCGAGGCCTGAGTGATTCAGGTACTGAGGAAGGAAATGTCTGTGTGTGTATGGATTAGGGAGAATATGGAGAACTGTTTCTTCCCTTTCCTCCTCTTTACCCTACAGCCAACCCAGGGTGATTTCAACATTCATTGAATGTGTAGTATGAATTGGAATGGAGAAAAACTGCAGATCAAAGCAAGGTCAAGTGTCTTCTCATGGTCACTTAAGTAAGATGGCATTTGAATCCAATCTTCCCGCACCTCTGAACTGGTATCTGCCATACCCCTATAGCATTCTACCTTTAATCTCCTAGTTCACTTAGTTTACTTAATGCTTCTTATCCTTCATCTAACTGCTTAAATTTAGCAAAATATCCCTACAGAAATGAAATATCAAATAAAACATTTGTTTTATTGTCCTTTGAAAGGAATGAGCAAAGAGATATGGGATGGCCTTGCTCTGAGTGTGTGTCACGTGTGGAGCGTCACATAATTATATGTCCTTAATTGTCTTTAAATGACTGTCCACTGATAAATGGCGTACCCTATTCAGTGCAGATGTTGGTTTGCAATTTCGAATGCCACAAGCAAGGATAGACTTGTTGGAGAGACCACTGAGCTTTGAGGACGGACAGTTTTTTCCCATTTAAAATGGAGCACCTTTCCTTTGGATTATGTGCTATGAGAATGTACTAAAGTAATTCGTGCATCTCATAAGAGCCGTGGTGATATTATGTTTTTATTATGGGATTATAGCCACCCAGGGAGCCTTTCAAAAGCAGCACTATGGACCAGGAAAGAGCCCATGTCAACATAAGTTGAACAGGCTCATTGGGACCTCTGAATGTCCTTTGGCTTCTTGCCACAAGGAAACTCAGGTAACAAGTCATAGATTAGCCCTGTGACTCTGACGGCTCTAATCTGCCTACATATCTAATTAATAATAGTTCTAGTCAGCCAGTTTTCTATAATTGTCTAAAAGTATATAAACACATAATTCATGAACATATTCTAAAATAATATCTCATGGATACTGCCACTGGTTGAATCAGAGGGTACACATGACCCACTTTGCGATTAGGACATTTTTCAGTAGGGTGTTCAGTACTGAGTACTTGTCCTTGTGTAAACTCTATGTTGAATGGAAGGCTGCCTCTTAAACTACAGGTAGTCTAGTCTTCCCTACCCTATTCCAAAATCAAGTTCTTCTCCTCAGGAATTGGATATTCACTTTGGGAGAGCAATGTTCTAAGATCTAAAAGTAGTTTGAGTTAGACATCTTAAATTTAAGTCTCCTGTTACTTATTCCCAAGCCCTAAGGGATGTGAGGGACCCATTCTTATTTCCTCATCCTAAAGGAATTGTGTGATTAGGGAAGGAGATCATTTAGACTGATAGACTTAAAATGTGGTATAGCTAGACGTAGCCTCAGACTTTGTCTAATCTCCTGGTTCAGTCTCATTTTATAGATAAGGAAGCTGAGACTCAGAATGGTAAACTTGATGGGGTTAGAGAGACTGTTCATTAAGGCCACAAGATACAGTAAGTGATGGAGGGACATATGGTCCTCCCCATGCCCTTAAGCTACCTTCTTCGTATTCTGTTCTTTGCACTATTACTTCTAGAGCAAACTCTGATGGATGTTAATGCAGTGGGAAGTTACCAGAGGCAGACCTCCTGGTTGCTACCGATAAGGTGAACAGTCAAGGACAGGTGGTCATGGCAGCTGCCATTATTTCTTTGCAGTTTCCTTTAATCCTTCAACAAGGGTAAGATCCTGACTCTCTTGCTTTTGAACCAATATTATGCCCTTGAGTGTATGTGTATTTCTGAACCCAATCAGGAGCTCCAGAGCTTTTCAGCACTTTAAGAGAGTCTGTCATGTACAGAACACACTTTCTAGACTTTAACACTTTTAACCCTCAGCCACACCTTTTTTGAAAGCCACTCTCCAAAAATACCCCCTCTGCACCACTTAGCTCAGTTCTCGCTGAATCCAGCAGTGAGTGTGCATGCCAGCACCTCCCACCCTCCCGATCATGCTCGCCTCTAGGAAGAGTGGAATCGTTGTGGTTTCCATGGCATTTCCTAGCACTTCTCTGAAGCTTCACTGCTTAATTCTGATGTGGGTGCTTATGTTACAGTCATTAATTACTGCATTAAATCAAGTCACAAAACTAATGAGGATTTGGACACAGAGATGGAAAATGAGAATGTAATTTTGCCTGGATTATAGGATATAAAGATAAACATGGTCCAAATAAGCAGAGAGAGAAGAAATCATAGCTTTTCATAGTTGCTTTCTAACAGAAATATGGGCTTATGTGTCTCATCAAAACCGAGAGTAAGATAATCAAAGTATCACCATTGGTAACGTTTAGGCAGGGCTTCGTCCACTGTGCATTTTATTTTTGGCTCTGACGTCTAAATAGAGAATGTGCTCTTTTCCTATGCCATAAAAATCATTCTATAACTAAAGTTAGAATCTTTTGAAGTTCTCACATCAGGCCTTAGGCTGAGTCAAGGATGGGAGGCTGTGTGAGAAAAGTTGGCTTTTCATGTGCGCGGGTGCAGTGGGCCTTAGACAGGGTCATTTGGAGAGCACTGTTGGATGTCTGTCTAGAAATCTACACCCCACCTCCTCTCAGTACTGCCTGTAGTCTGTCACTAGCAGGAGAAGCCATGCTAATCCTTGCGAGTTCTCTATTACAACCCAGGTACGACTGGGAAGGCAGAGCACTGAATCCTCAACACCTGGAATGATGAATGGGCTCAAACAGGATTTGCAAGCAGATCATCCCCAAATGCCATAAAGGACTAAGTGTCAGGTTAGATACAGTTTAATAATGAGGGGAGCAGATACCTTGGTGATATTGGGTACTGTTGTGGAGTGACAGTCCCGTAAATATTTATGGTTTGGAGGACTTTCTGCAGTTGGAGAGTGGCATAAGGCCCTCTGGTCATTTAAATAAGAGGACACTGAAGGCGAACAATATTTTTCTTACTAACTTGGCTACAGACATACCCATTCTGGAGCCATGCTATAAACCTTGCAGCAGCTGTTAACATTTGGAAGGTCATAGCTTCCTTGAGAAAGATAAGACCTTTTCCTCTAAACAAACAAAAAAGAATTTAATTCCGTAATACATAAAATATGCATATGCTTTCAGGGGAACTCAAGGACCCCTGGAGTTTGCACCTAGCCCTCAGATTAAGCACCCCTCAAGTAGTGGCTCAGTCCCATTCTTAATGTCTGGAGTTTATAAGGATCTATCTCGGTCAGTTTATTCTTTGTCTTAAGAGTCTAGAACAGAAAGTACAGCCATTAAATTATAAGAAGATAACAAGGGGCCCGAGAGTAAAATGGCAGTACCATTTTTGACTATCTATCCATATATTACATTCTACTAATAGTCTTAACAAACTCATCTCTTTTTTAAAGCTGAGGAAATAGAGGTTCAGAGAGCTGATAAATTTTCCGAGGTTACGCAGCTAGTCCTGAGGCCAGAGACTCAAGCCCAAGGGTGTTTGACTTTAAAACACATGCCTATTATGATGTCAGAAGTAACCAGGACAACATTGACCATCATAAGATTCAGAGTCTGGGCCCCAGCTGTACAGCAAGCTGAAAACTGTGAGATGAAGACCACCTTGGCGCTGACGTGGAGTACACAGTAAGTAACATGAAATCAGCGGCACAGTGCTGGTGACCAAACGTACGTCCACTGCCTCCGATGGGACAAAAACAGTGATGTAATCCTTAACATCCTTCCTCAAATGGTAGCCATTTTGTTTGTCACATTACATGGAGGAAAAGGTGACTAAGTTGTAGTAAACGTGATTTAAGCTATGTAGGGAAGAATTTCTGCACAATGTTAGTCATATTATTAACATTGGCTCCAAAGAGAGAACATAAAATTTCCTTCTCTGAACATATTTAAAAATAGAATGACTTTTCAACACATTGCCTGAAGGTAGGGAGTTGACTTAATGATTCTCTTTAGCCCTTTCATGCCTGGCATAGTAAAAAATTTCAGATAATAGATATGCTATATAAGCTACATGTGCTATATAAAACTATCGAGTAGATCTTCCTATTTGAAAGTCAATTGTTGTACCTAATTTAAACAATCTTTTCAGACATTTGTAAAATTTGAGGATACTTTATGTGCTCATCTTAAATCCTATCTCTTTCCTCTGATAGTCCTTTAAAAATTGAGTCTCGAAAAGGTTGGTTCCAAAACAGCATGCTTTCAGATTTATATTTGTTTTTGTCTTTGGACTTGAGTTGAAGTAAATGAAGAATGAAAGTGGGATAGGAAGTAATAGCACTGTAATAGAAATCAAGAGCTTTGCTTCTTGTCCTACCTTTCCTTTATATGGGCTCCATTATTTTAGCTCTCCTAATTTCTGAAAGAAGCCACTTCCTCATCAGTAAAACAGGGGCATTAGATTACATATTTTTCAAGGCAATACCTTCAAATTTAAAAAAATCAGAATTCCGACAGAAAATTCTAAGAAGACATGGGAAGCGAAGGGGAAAAAACAAATATTAGCAAATATTTGTCACGTGGCCATATGAGACAAGCTAGTTCTTTCCAAAAATGCTCACCTTCTCTTTTTCTTTTCATGTTGCACAATATGTCAAGATGCCCTGACTTCTGCTGCAGTTTATTATTTTCGATTCAAATCGAAAACGTTTGAGTAATAACATGTACGAAACTCAAGGCTCACTCATTATACCACTGTGGACTCAAGCCTTTTAAAGTAACAGGAATTTAGAATTTAAAGTAACAGAAATTTCAAATTTAGAATTTGTACAAAGCAAGATGTGTGTCCTTGTTTACACTTTCAGCATTGATGATCAATACTTAATGGGGTGGGTCAAACAAAAAACTTTAAAAAAAGACAGAGCAGGATCAAACATGTTAGGGAAGTGAATATTAAAGAAGAAATGAGAAGAGGTTTGGACAGTAATAGATTGGATACATTTTGATCAGCAAAGACTGTCCTGCATCACTGGGTAGAAAATTTTCGACTGAGCCAAGCCCTTTGGTTCCTGTTTGAAAGATTTGTTCGAATTTTATACAGTACCCCAAGTTTGAATTTTCAGGACACTTATGGAATTCTGGTCTACTGCCCCCTCTTTTCTTTAACCCCTGCCTTTTGGGAAACATATCTAAAATCTTGGAAGTGTGTTCTTGCTGGTTATGAAGTCAGCGGACTGCATAGTTCTCTCTGTGTTTTGTTTTGTCATCAAAGCCTTGGGCTTTGGTTTCCACGCAGAGCTAGTTCGACCTCTGTTCCTACAAAGCTAGAATGCATGGCATTGTTTCTGGATGGAATGCTATCAGCCATTTGCTTTAGGTTTCAGGTAAAAGCAAACATAAAACATCGCCACAGAACATTTTTTTTAAACGTGAACTGATGTTTAAGTAATTATTGAAACGCGAGGATGGAAATAATTCATGATTTTATCTTTGGTGCTGTTGTTATATCCCCTCCTCGTATCTTTCTTCACTCTCTTTGTTCTATTTGATTTCTCCTCTCCTCACCATTATTCATGGCTATCGAACGTACTATCAGAAAGATATTTTCATATCAATTTTTTTTTTACAGCTTAGTATGAATCGAAGCCAATGAGTTTCCTCTCCCAGGGGTATTCGTATTGTAAACCTGAAAGCAGAGGGAGTCCTTCGCAGTGGAACGTCAGAAGGGCCTTCCCAGCACCTTTCAGATGTCAGAAACTGTAGCCCGCTTTGCCTTAAACTTGAATTTGACCTGGGCAAATGTTAGCACTAATCACTCGCTGTCTTCTAGTTAAATTGAGTCTAGTGACTCAAGTAACTAGAAGTGTGGATGCTAACCCCCAAATTCTAACAATATTCAAGTAACAATTCATTTACAGTTAGAACTACTTTTCTTTTCCTTCTGTATTTACTCCTACTATTTAATTTATCTCGTGTACCTTCCTCGCTAGACTGGAGCCCTTCCAGGATGGGTGCCACGTCTTATTCAACTCTGGATCTCTAGGCCCAGGACAGTGTCTGGCCCATTGAAAACCCATCCAGACAAATAATTAGATTTCTGCAGTTCAAACATGCCAAGAGCTGTGTCTCCCTCAAATGACGCGCCCGGTTCTCCTACACCAAGGATCTTTCCTCTAAATTCATAGAATACCCACAGTGAAGGGAAAGCTGAACCATCCTGCCACAGGACAAAGTCCACTCAATCCAAAACAGTTGTTATGGTGTTTCAGAGCCTGTAATATGCTACACTTGTTACCCGAAATAGAAGAATTGCCTCTGCATCTAGATCTGGGGAGCATTATATTCCTCATGGTTCTAGAATGAAAACGCCTTCAGAGAACAGAAGGAAAAAAAAAACTGATTTTGTTTCAGCACTGCAAGATACCAGGTATTTACTGGAGCAAATGCCACCCAAAGCCCAGAGGGTTAGTTGGAGCAGCTGATGCCCGTGCTGCTTTTTATAACTCTCCATCCCTGTACCATGCTCTACATATGTCCTGTTTCATCAGGTCACACATCATCTTAGGTTGCGTCCAATACTGCATCTTACACCAAATGCATCACCATGTGAAATATTCTGTTTTCTTAAAAATTATTTTAAATAGTAAAGTTTCTTGAAAATAAAGTAGGGGGATTTCCTGGTTCTTTGTGCAAGCAGTGACTCTGCTACTTTTTACAAATGCGGTGCCTCTTTTGTTCTACAAGACATAGAATAGGGGCTGCTAGCCATCAGTGAGCTGTGAAATTACCAGGTTAAGAATGGAATATGCAGTACAGACTAAATTGTATCTAGGGTTGTGAAATGAAGTTTTAATGATGGTGAGCCTGCAGACTTGTGAAAATGACTCGCAAGGACACTAGCTACTTTTTGGGGGGAGGGGGAAGGTAATAAAATTGTAGAGAAAGGGAGAATTTTATAAAGAATCTTTAAAATATCAGTATTTATTCAATATATTAGATATCTCTCATATTGATACACTGGCATGGCCTTTTGGGAGGGGTTACAAAAGATGCAAAATCCAAATATCTTGCCTTTAAAGAGCTTTCTAATTAAAAAAAATGTATTAACTTTAAAATTCAGACAGCATCATTTCATTTATTGAGCACATACTCTGTGTCATGTATCATGGCTAGTACTTTTATGTACTCTATATCAGGGGTCAGCAAACACTGCCCAACAGACAGAATCTAGCCCACTGCCTGTAAATAAAGTTTTATTGAAATGGTTTGGAGTATTGCTTATGACTACTTCAGTGCTACAGTGGCAGAGTTGAGTAGTTGAAACAGTTGAGACGGTCTGGCCTGAGAAACTAGAATGTGTATTATCTGGCCCCTTACAGAAAATATTCGCTGACCTCTACTCTATATCATTCAATCTCACAAGAATACTCAGAGATAAATGTGGTGTTTCCCATTTTAAAGTAAAATAACTGAGGGTTATAGGTTATGTAACTGAGTTAAGTGGCAAAGCTTGGATTTGCTTTTAGATTTGTCTGATCCCAAAAATCCACGTTCTAATGCTATATTCATGTACAGAAATAGTCAAGAAATGAGGTAGGAAAAAATGAGAGCCTTACAGATTCACAGAGAAACCGTTACTAGAATTTAAACAAGATTATTTTGAGCGTGGAGTGATAAAGATTCTAGAGACGATCGTATTTGAACATAAAAGTAAAAGTGGATCTCAGGAATTGTCTATCCCAAGCTCAAGCCCCAGAAAAGTTCAGAGATTAAGTTCACATGTTTAGTTAGAGGCAGATACGGGATTAGAACCAGTTTTCCACTAACCCAGCCCAAATGATGCTGTCAGTGACCATGCCGAGGCATTGACATTTGTATGTGCGGGTAGGGGAGTTGCCTAAATGTTATAGAATGGCAGAATAGTTTGAGATGAGAATTTGTACATTATGCTCAATGATAATTGAACTAAAGGGCCCTTCCTTTAACTGAATCAATGAAAAACATATGTGTGCAGGTATTTACACAACACCATCACCCATGTACCATCCTACCAAATGTATGTTTGTCATAGAGAATCACACTTCTGAGGCCAAGGATTCTCCAGCACTCTCACCAACTGTAAGATTCAAATGATAAACAAGAGACCACGAAAGCCAAATGTTCACATACATCTTGCCATGCAGAACCAGGCAGCGGTAGGCCAGGAGAAAAATGGAAAAGTGAACAGGTACAGCCAACGGAAGCTTACCTGATACTGTAGAGAACTTTGCCATTTTTTGAAATCCGAAGCAGTTTATTGTCAGTAGTGACATCGTGGAAGTTGGCACCCTTCTCATTGGCAAAGAACAAATCTGGTTTCCAAATGGAGTCCAACATCGATGGGTCCAGGTCCAGGGAATCGTCAGGGTATTCGCTATATGCCAGGCGTGAATCATTCCACTGTTGTCTCAGAAAAATGTTCACTCGGTAATCCTACAGAAATGCCATGCATAAGACTTACTTATTGTGCATTCTGGCCCAAGAAGCCCATTTGCATCCCCCCTCACTCTTCTCCCTGATGTGGTGCAGTGCTGTCGTCTGAGTAAACCAGGCTGTATATATCTTGGTCAAAAATAAACCACTTAGTTCTAGGAGTGGGAACAGAGAGGAGAAAGGAAGAAGACGCGACCAAACCAGAATACTAATCGAACAGGTTTACTTGTTTAAAATTATTTTCATGTTTAAATTATTCATTCTGGAAGGAAATAATACTAACTCAAGCTGATTTTGTTCTAGAAAAAGTTAATGATGAGTACAGAAGGCAGTCTGTGATGGTGGATTGTCAAATAGAACTAATTCATTTTCCGAATGAGAAATGACATGATCTCTTTTCTAATTCTGCTCAGACGTTCTTGGCAGCAGAAAACCCACTCTGTACTTTTGGTAGTGAAAATCTTATAAAACTCTGACATGATGGGGCAATATTTTTTAAATTTATCCACATAAATGTTAAATGCTTTATGTTGACAAAATAATTCCCTCACAGCTACTTTTAAAATTCCTAAATATTTTATCAGTTCTCTGAATGGGTCGTATCTATAGTAGTTGACCTAATGCTTCATCGAAACAGATCTTTTTCATGTTCTTGTAATCTGAGCTCATTCTGACGAAAGTGTTTCTCCCTGTGGGAGCCTCAGGTACACCCTGTCATTTCCAATTGGTCTGATAATTTTCTTCTGTGCTAATGAATCTGCTTGGGGTAGTGACTGCTTTTCTGGGGATTTCTACTCAAAGGTCTTTAGGTTCATGGAAGCTTGTTAGTTCACTTGACAGAGTGGACTCCAACAGAGGCTTAAACAGTGTTCCCTAATCGGGAGGGACTATGGTTCGGAGATAATAGTTGTCCCTTCCTTCCGCCTGTTGTCACTTGGGGTAATATATGCTCATTTCTTCTTATCCTCTTTCCTTTACCTTTTTCATCTTCATTTGCTCCATTTCCAAATCTTTGGCACCTGGATTTTTAGTCTTGTTTACTTTCCTGTAATGGTGACTAACTTGTCCTAGTTTGCCTGAGAACTACCTAGTTTTAGCCCCCAAAGTTCCATGTTCAGGGAACGTACTCAGTCCCTGGCAGTTAAAAAGATCAGGGTGTATGGAAAAGAGCTTCAGTCCAGTTCCTTCTACCTACTACTAAACTATCCAAATTCCCACGAATTCTTTTCAAATACAGCCATCCTGATGATCAGGCTGATAGCGTGTTTTGAAAGTGGCAGTTCTTAGAGTGCCCAATATAGTAGGCCTGAAGAACACTAATAATCAAATAGTTACTAGTTTCTGAAAATCAGTCATCAAAACCCAGCTTGTTTGGAAAGGCCGAAATATGTATACATACACACACATATATACATATAAACCTTAAGTTTGTCCATTGTACACTATAAGAACTTTCTGACTTGGAAAATTTTATGAGCTAATTTTTATTTGGGATTATACCGGGTCTGCACAGGTCATTCTCAGATGTAAGAGGGCGCTGTTGAGTCCAGCTGTGGTTCCTTCCCATCCTCTGTGTTCACTGGGTCTCCCCACTCTGCCCACCCCCAACCCGTGAGTGAACCAAGGGAATGAAGAACCTCAAAGTTCACCCCATCATGAATTTTAGAGTTGTCCAAAGAGACCAGAAGGTTGTAACTGGAAAGAGATGACCAGGTCTGTGTTTCACTGGCACTAGGAGTTACTGAAAGCTTTGGAGTTTTGTGTGAGAAAAGAATGTGTCATTTGTGGAAAATCAAAAAAAAGGGAGCTATCAAAAATATAATAATTCCATATAAGTGTAAACTGGATATATCAACTACGAGATTTTTTTAGGGTTTCCTGATGGGGAAAAAAAAATGCAGCTTCCAGTTTGACACCCACTCCTTTTATTTTCCTTAAAGTAAGGACCAGTTATCTGTAACAGATTTTGGTGCATGAGGTTTATGAGCTTGTTTTAATCAGAAATAGGAGAGAAGAGGACCTCGTCCCTTAGCCAGTTCTGGAGGCAGAGAAACTCTTAAGTACGGGATGTAATAACAGCTGGAAATAACACAGGCGAATGGGTTAAATATCTTAGACCATTGGGAGGAAAACAAGCCCGTCCCCCCAAGTAATCATAGGATGGGAGAGGCCTTGACAAGCCAGAGTATCTGGCAGCAGAATCACCAAGAGAACATCGCTGTGATCCTCCCTTGAGCCTGAGAATGATTTAAAGATACGTATTGAGAAATTCTAGAGAATTTACATTTGCGGCATACAATATGAAAACATTGACCTTTAAAAAAAATCTCAATATAAATTTTCCCAGTTAATTTATATCTTTTTAACAAGTCTTTCCCATGAGTATTTTCCAGTGTTTCCTGGTTTTCTATTTTGAATTTTAAACAGATGATAAAACAGATTTTCGCAGTATTAGAACTTTAAAAAGATCACTGAATCTATCATAGCATAATACAACCGTTAAATGCATAACAGTTAATTGAAAATAAGTTAATCCTATTTGTAAACAAGGATAAGTAGAAAACTAAGAGGAGAAAATATATTTTATAAAAAAATGGCAGCAATTATATGAAATAAGGTCTTTATTAGATCTCTTGGAGTTATTTTCTGTAATACGTAGGAATTAAAATTTTTCATAATTTCGGTTATGATGATATACACGATTCTAAAATAATTAAGAAACCTTAAAACCTATTAGAGTAGAAGGAGACACCCAAGGATCTATAGTAGATAGCCGGAGAAAAGATTTTCTGAGGCTATGCCTCTGTGATTTTTTTCCAGTTCTTTATTTTCAATGTAAGGTAGAAATTTCACATGTGCGATTTATCTATTCATCATCTCTTTATTTACAAATAGGTTCATCCTCTAATGATATTCCAAACCACAGGAGATAGTTATGTCGTTCTGTAGTTTTTCTTTGTCTTAATTTTTGCTTCTAGGTTTCATGAAATATTAAAGGGGAAGTAAATATTATTGAGAGACATGCTTAAATGAAGACTGAATTTTTTTTTACATTGTCTCCTCTCTCCAGAGGCAGATTCTACTTCAAATAAATATTTCCTCGTATCAAGATTTGTTCTTCTATAATTGACTATCTGGGTATTGGATTAGATAATGGAAGCATTCAAATATGTATATGTGTATATGTGTTTATACACACACACATCTTATTTTTTCAAAACCTATATATAAGTCATACAATCTTTATTGTTAACACAGGTTACACAAGTACCTACATTACATACTATTATTACTTATAAAATTTTAGAATTTCTAAAGCTTCACTTTTTCTGGTGTCTTCTAATACTATGTTGATGCCACAAAGATTGTTTCCTTAAATTGAAGGATTTCGGAACTATTATATTTAGTCTGATATTTGTAGACAGAGTTCCACTCTGCATCATACCTATTCTTATTAAACCTTCCTGTTACTCTCATTATTTTTATATGTATACATTTTTTAATCCAATTAGATTATAAAATTATCAAAGACAAGGGAATGCTTTATTGATTCCCCGCCGTGCCTGTGTGGCACTTTGACTTTAACCTCTGGTTACACAGCAGTACAGTTTTCATCTTTAGTCTGCCAGCTTTGATACAGGAAGTTAGCCTTGAATTTGAAATTATGGGGAGGCGGTTACTTTATGACGAATTCCGGCTTTAACATTGCATTGTTAATTTAGAGACCAAGGTCACCTTATATCGCAGTTTAACAAAATGCCAGGCTTGTGGTAGATCCTTGGTTCTTCCTTTAAAAGTCAGAAATAAGCAATGTAGCTACCTGCTATTCCCGATAAGTTAGCATCTCCTTATGAGTTGCTTATGCAGCTGTAGAATGAAAGGGAGCCCATAGTGTCATTTTAGCAGTTACAGCACAGCATGTATTCTTACAGGGAGCTGTCTACCTCTTATCCAGTTCCTCAGGACTGTGATTTCAGATCAGAGATGAAACAACTCTTCACTCTGCAGCAGTAACTGGCAGAGCATGTGGAATTTATCTTTTGGGGCTGAGTTTGGGGAGCCAGAATCATATTCTGGGGATCCTCGCTGAGTGGTCAAATTTTGTACACTTTCAGCTCTTGCTCCTCCCCTCCCCCCAAATCTCTTAAATGAGGAGGGCGTCAGGATCTGGCGCTGTAGCGTGGGCAGTGTTCCAGCACGCACAGGTCCAAATCACACTCTATCCACCCACATACTTCGAAGAGTCATTAGGACGCTTTGAGGAGACTCTTCTCCATTTTCTGCTGGCCCAGCCCTGGGGAGAACCGCATGCAGATGGCATGCAAATACTCTTGACTTTACTGACATTAATATTCCCAAACTATGCCTTTAAATCAGGAAAGAAGGGATTGCAAATACACTCATTCTTTAAATTCATTTGCCATCAGCAACTAAAGAAAAGGGGAAAAGAAAAGGAAATGGTAAACTGACATTCTAAAAACAATATATAAGCTGTCTCATTATATATTCCTTCCTACTCTTTTGGAACCACAAAAGAAAAAAAAACTACTGAATACTCTTAATACATGGTCAGTTAGCAATGACCTTCAACAAATCCCCGACTCTTACTGAACAAAAGTGTGTATTTTGGAATAATGTATATCATCATAATGATCCATCAAAATATTTCTTAGAATAACACAAATCTGTTGTCCTGTGAGCACACATCTTCAACACTCACATAGCAAAAGAGTTCGAGGTCGTTTTGAGTCTCTAAGTGAGCCTATACTTTGTAGGCAGGTAGTACCAACAATAATTTTGTGAGATTTCATCAAACATAAGAAGGGCAGATCGAATAGCACCCTAGGAAAGCCATGTTGAGTTCTTAAAACAGATCATCATTGTCTCTTATTTAGAAATAAACAAAACAAACCCCCAAACTAAAGTCTCCAAGAATGGTATCGGTGTCATGGGGTAAGAGTGGGACATGAGGGAAGACAGGAAAATCATGTGTAGAAACTGAGGGTTCTGAAATTTTCTTGGAAAAATTCATTCTAGAAAATGTAGAGAAAGCCAAACTGTTATTCCCCCAAAATAGTACTAATCAACATTCTCAATGAGTGCGTACATTCCTGTACATGAAAGTGAAAAGTTCTGATGTTTGGACTCCTCCCAAAGGCAGTTCAGGAAGCATCTCTTTCTGTTCAACTTTTTTTTGAGTCAAATTTTATGAAAGTGTGGGTAAATTCATGGATGGTAGAATTTCAGGATTTCGGTAAAGGAAACTCGGGCTGTGATGACCCTGTGTTTGTATCAGATAGACTACCAGGCAGGGCCTCGGGGATCTGGGAAGATAAGACCCTTTCAAGGTGGAGCAATTCTCATGTTCTTATGAGCATCTGAGTATTTAAATATCAATGCCTCAGATCTGGGGTTGGCAACCTATGACCTGAGGACCAGATTTGGCCACAGCATGATTTTGTAAGTTTGTTTGTTTGTTTGTTTTTATACAGCCACATCTATTTGCTTACTATTGTTTATAGCTGCTTTTATGCCAAAAGGGCAGAATTGAGTAGTTGTGACAGAGACTGTCTGAACTTCAAAGTCTTAAGTATTCACAGTCTGTCCTTCTACAGGAAAAAATTTGCCAGTCCCTGCCCTATATGGCATGAGGATCTATTCTTTGATTTAAGCATAATAGTGTTTCAAAAAATATATTTTTTTAGTTTTATAGAAAAGCCATAATCAAAGAAACTTAAAAGCCAGATGCAGTTTGTCATTACGTCAAAAGGTAAGAAATAAAAGAAGCATAATATGCAGTACTCTTCTGACCATGCAATTCAGTATCTCATACAGCAGAATTGACAGGTCATTGATATTACACTTGAGCAATGATTTCCAAATTTTCTCATAGAAAACATGACAAAGGACACCTTAATAAGTGACCACGGGAGCACCTAAGCAACCCATTTATTAAACACCTTGAGTAGCTATTAAAGACATAGGAAAACAAGAATAGCTCTAATTTCCATGTTCATCTCCTTAACTATTAAGCTTTTTTTGCATTAATGAACATTGAAAAGGTGTACATTTACATTTTTGATTGAGGGTAAAATGCAATGAAGAGATTTAATTAAAGCAACTTAGAAGTCTAATTAATGCAATCAGCATTAGGTCGTGCAAATATTGTCATTGAATGCCATTGTGTAAAGCTGGTGACAGTGATTTGGGCTACTGGAAGATTTGCCCCTCTGTTATTGGAGTAAAACCAAGAGGGGAGAGACAGATACTGAGTGCCAAGCCTAGAGTTAGATTATTCTTTTCATGTTCAGTTTTTCTTATGAGTTATTTAATAACCCTATCAAAACTATCTGGGTAAGATCGTTAATGCGCTACATCCTGTCAGAGCCCCAGAAGTCTCATTTCTGGACACTGCTGTGTCATAGTAATATTAAAATGCGTATAGTAGGTTTGCATTATATCTAATTTTGCCAGTGGAAAGGAATGATAAAAGAGAAATTATTTCTAGCATGAAGGACACCAGAAAGATCAATAATTTGTTAAACATGATCCTAGTAGCCTAAAAGAGAAAATTCATAAAAGCAGGGGAACACTATTTTTTACTTGTCAACGGCATAATGCTCATTATTTCACTTCTTGAGTGTTTCTAGGACATCAGCAATCACAGTACTTGCTCAAGCTCAACTATATTTTCTTTTGACCTCATCCAAAATATGGGTATATGCTTTATATAGTAACGAAAATTAAAGCCAGGCAATTGACTTAGGACTTATAATAAATTATATGGGGACTAAGAAAAACAAAACAAAAACAAACTCATAGAAACAGTGACCAAATGGATGGTTACCAGCAGGGAAAGGGATTGAAAGGGGAATATAATCAATAATTTTGTGATAAATATATGTAGTGACAGATGATTACTAGAATTAATGGGGTGATTACATTGTAAGGTGTAAAAGTGTCAAATCACTATATCGTACACATAAAACTAACGTAACCAATATAGGATTTTTAAAAAAAAAAAAAATCTAAATAAACAATGTGATTGTCACACTATATTCTAGCACTGTAACGCTACTTATCTAATAGGCTGTGCCACAGGCAACATTATACCATGACATTGATGAAAAATCTTGGTGAATTTTGTAGTATCTCAAATCTTTTTCATGTACATGAAATATGTTTGCATGTACGTTATGACGAGCTTTTAATATTTTTATGTTTTTTAAGCCATGCATGTGATGTAATTGCTGTGGACTTGGGACTACTTTTTATTGCCAACAAAACTGCATGTGTGTGTTTATTGTAAAGTCAGCCTCCTTGGCATATATCTTAAATGTTGCATATCCGAGGCTTAACTATGTTAAAACTTCCATTATATGAAAAAGACCGGCTATAAAAAATATCTCCAAAACTTTGAAATTTATATTTCTGCAACATTGGAGATATAAATCTTTAAAATACCCTTGCTCATTACTGATAATTCTACCTAAATCTAACCAAACATCAAGTGTTTTCAAAATTTCTCTGGCACAATAGATAAGACTATTGAGTTTTAACTCATGAACACTTGACTAATGACTTTTAAAAGTGAAAGAGTATAAACAATTGCTTTCTAGAGGTGAGTGGGCTTGGAAATTGGTACTCAGTAAATGTCCCTCAAATATGCAGTGATGCTCTTCAGTCACACATCCCATTCCTTCACACCACGGCTTCAATGCTCAGTCCCACTCACCATTGTAGTTTCTGCTATTGACCCAAAGCTGTTGATAAATATGTTGCAGATAACCTTTACAGGAGGCCCTGCAAGTTGAACAATAAATAGAAAATTTGACAGGTTGTGTTCATGGCATAATCAAGTCACGTTTTTCTCTTGCCAGTGGCACTGTAGCACTTACCATGGTGGTTTCTGTGACTGATCCAAAACTGTTGATAAAAATATTGCAAGTAACGTTTACTGGAGGACCTGCAGAACGCAATAAGAATATTGCAATAGACATTGAAGCAAAAATACAGCCTCATCAACATCTGTGCAAATGACTAGAAATGAAAACAAAATTAAAATGAGATTGTGAAATTAATGTGAGATTGCAAAAAAATAAAAAAGTTTTACCCTGAGGTTCATAGCGATAACATCCCTACCAGTATTTTGAATAATGACAGTTAAGCAATGATAACTTTTACCCCGAAGAATTTTGGATTTCGAATACATAAGCTGAAGACCGTTAGACTGAATTCACTGTCAGTAGTTGCTCTCATAAATGCTTTTTGGGTGGGTAGCTTTCCTTGACCTTCGGCTCAGGAACATCATAGACATCAACAGTGGGCACCCCACAGTGATGAAATAGCCCGGGTCATGAGTTCAAATGGTGTTGCATTTTGAACTGTGAAGGGTCAGGAACGTTCACCTCCTTCTGCATGTCACCCTTTGAAAAATCAGTAGGTCTAGTTGGATTCTCTTGATACCTCTGAATTTACCCCATTCCTTCTATAATCCTTTTAACCCCAATGAAAAATGATGTACAGAAATACAAAAACAAAGAAAATAAGCTCATTTTAAGAAATAAACACAGAAATGTCACTTAATGTCCAGATTGTTGTCTCGGTTTAAATATAGCATACAGCGAGAGTTATTAATACTAGGTATACTTTGAGCAAATAACCTATTTTTTTTTCTCCAGAGACCCAGGGACTAGCTCTTTTTCCCTCTTGCCCTTTGACTGCCATCCAAGCACTCATCGGGCCAGACTCTGCTTAGCTTCAGGGATCAGATGAGATCAGGTGTGTTCAGGAGGCATGGCCACAGACACTTCGCTACTTGACAATAGATAAATCACTCTGATGATTTCCGGTTTTATGTTTTGCTGGGAAATATGTTTATTGCCCTCATGTAGTTTCCCCTTAATGCTTTCTGAGATAAGAACATACTGCCACGAACCATCTATTCACTCAACCTCTTTCCCCTGTGGAAGTCTGTCTCTCTTCACTCAACAGAGGCTCAGCAACCGGGTACAAGATGCATCCAATTGGTTCTGTACCCACCAAACCTCAAACGCTGGTGGCAAAACATAGCTGTGGTGGGCACTTGAGCATCATGTCTTTAACTAAAAGTCCACGCTGGGTTCTCAAAATAAGGAAAGGAAACTGGGATTAAACATCTAAATTAAATCTCCAGGAAGGACTTTTGGTAAAAGGAATAAGGAGTTTTGGTAAAATATATTTTAAGCTCTTTTTAATATAAATAACTTTTCTGTATTTAATGAAAGAATCTCAATGTGTTTATTTAAAAAAAAACTGTTTGCAAACATGGAATTACAGGCACCACTATATGACCCAAACACTTTTCACCACTAAGTCTTGTAGTTCACCCCCTCTCCTCTTATTTCAGCGTCTGCCAAGATGACTTCTCCATGGTCACTTCCTACTCTGCTTGATTCTGTTTCTCTTTTTTGGTTACTCAAAACAAAACAAAACAAAAACGAGTCTTTCTTGACCATAAAATTCTATTCTCTAACAAATATATTTTTCTGCTTCTAAGAAATGAATTAGACAAGGTAGAAGGCAAGTCATGAGAAATTGTGTATGTTTGCTTTATTTTGTTCTTTTTACAATGAAACGTTTCCTTGTAGATAGTCCAATTCAGGATGGAAAACTGTCATGAATTTTTTATATGCAAGATAGAAATTGCATTATGAGGGCAATGGGGAAGAAACAGGAAAAAGAAATATCTTAATAGGAGAAATTGGAAAATTCAAAGG
Organism: Rousettus aegyptiacus; assembly: GCF_014176215.1. NCBI lineage: Eukaryota > Metazoa > Chordata > Mammalia > Chiroptera > Pteropodidae > Rousettus > Rousettus aegyptiacus. The sequence goes on along the minus strand of NW_023416312.1, from coordinate 3,484,355 downwards.
CAGGTTGTCTTGTACTGTGCATTTTCTGCTTCTATGGCCTCCCCAACTAACTCAGAAGTATTTAGAAGGCTGGGTCATACCATCACATATTTGTTTTTTTTCTTCCCATTAATTGGCAGTGTGAGTATATTACTAGAACTCAAAATACTTTTAAGCTACCACATATCGACGTACTGTACTAAGCATATTAAAATTTATCTAGTTTAATCCTAACAAAAGAATTGTTTTACTGCTCCAGTAAATGTTTTCAGATGAGGAAACTGGGGATTAGAGAGGTGAAGTAATTTGCTTAAAGTCATGCCACAGTAATTACAAAAGCTGAGACAGTGTCTTATCATTCCGATTCCAGAAACTTAACCTTTCAACCACTTTGCTGCATTCTTACACGATATCCTCTCTCCCTCCTGACCAGCCAACCATGGTATTTTCCATTGCTTTGTACATTTCTGGGATAATTTCACCCTTTATGTCTGACCTCTTCAATCTTGGGCTTTGTCTCAAGATTCATTTGCGTTTGGATTTCAAATCATCAAAAGAAAAAAAAGTGTTTTTTGATGAGGGCTTAGTGCATGCATATAATAAGAACCGACCCATGAAAACCTCACTGTGTGCCCGTGAGTGCCTTATTTCATTCTTCAGTAATTAGGTGCTACCATGTCTCCCATCTTATAGATAAACAAACTGAGGCATAAAGGTGATTTATTAATTTTCCCAAGATCACAAAGTTTGTAAGAAGTAAAAATTACCTATCTCTAAGGACACTTTTTTTTTTTTTTAACTACAGGGGTAAAAGGCCTGTGGCCAATAGAATTATCCTAATGAAAGGAGCTAGTTAAATATGAGACTCAGCCTGTGAGACCTTCGGGTTGAATGATTGAATTGTGTTTTCACTTTTCGGAGTTATCCTGATATGTGATAGCCCGACCTCTCATCTGTGTTTTAGCCCAATAATCTACTAATGTGTTCTAATTAACAAGGACACATTCTTAGATGTGATTGCCAGTGAATGAATGTGTTCTGTAAACTGTAGAAAGAAATAGTTAACACTAGTTAACCTCATCTAATTGGTTTATCAACATAGTTATGATATTCCAAAGTGAATTGGATGAGAATTGGACTAGGAGAAAGAATTATGTAGACATTAAATCTCTCATATCACTATCCACCCCGTCCTTTTTCCAATTCCTTGTTTTCCATCTCCTGTCTTTTCTCTTTTCTTCCCTCGTTCTTTTTCTCATTTGTTGTTCTCTCATTTTCTTCCTTACTTTATTTTTTGCCTTATTCTTATGAGGAAGAGTGGTATTTCCATAACTCAAGTATCTAGTTCAAATATAAAGTGAAATAAAGTAGATTTGGACTTACTTCACTTAGCATAATACCCTCATCCATGTTGTCAGAGATGGCAAGATTTTGTCTTTTTTTAAGTCTGAGTAGCATTCTACCGTGTGTGTAGCTGTATTTGTGCCATATCTTCTTTATCCATTCATCCATCATTGAACACTAAGGTTGTTTTCATATCTTGCCTGTGGTAAGTCATGCTTCTATGAACATTGGGGTCCATATATTTTTTTAAGAATGTTTTTGTTTTCTTCAGATCGTTACCCAGAAGTAGATTAGCTGGATCATATGGTAGTTCTATTCTTAGTTTCTTTGGGAACCTTCATACTGTTTTCAACAGTGGCTGCACCAATTTACAATCTCATCATCAGTCAGATGGAAAAAGATATACATATGATTTCACTCACATGTGGAATATAAAAACCAAACCAAACTAAACATAACAAAAACAAACTCATAGATACAGACAACAGATTGGTGGTTACCTGAGGAGAAGGGGATGTGGGGAGGAGAAAATGGGTAAAAGGGATCAATTAATTGCGTGGCGATAGGTAGAAACTAGGCCTTTGGTAGAGAGCATACTGTAATGCATACAAATGTCGATTTCTAATGTTGTACACCCGAAACTTATATAATATTATAAATCAATGTCACCTCAATAAAATCTCGATTTGGAATACTTTAAACATCTTTGGAAGAATGGCTCTTCTCCCTGATCCCCAGCACAAAGTATGACAATCCTCATCTCATACTGAACTTTTGGTGCTCTGTTTCACTCTCTCAGGTTATCTTCCTTCTAACAAGGCATTTGTCTTGGTATCCCAGGTAAAATTACAGTTAAGCTACTTGGAAGGGATCATAGAGTTATCAGTTATTGTCCACTAACATTTTCACTGTGGATCAGTCGATCAGATGGCTGTAAGAGGGAATAGGCTCATGATAAACAGTGCATCCGAGTATTATATCTCTTGCTCCTCTGACTGCAGTGACAGGATCAGCAGCATCAGCACCATCTGGGAGCTTGTTGGAAATGCAGAACCTCAGGCCCCATTTGCATCCTGCTGAAGCAGTCTATACTTTAACAAGGGGGATTTGTTGCTGCAGATTATTTGTTTCCTCTTTCAAGATCAAGATCACTTGTACTTTGTGTCAGGTCTAACAAGTTTGAAAAACACTTGGGGATAAGGTTAGGCAAGTTTCTTTGGCACAGGTTTCCCCACAGTTGTGCAACCATCACCACTATCTATTTCCAAAAGTTTTCCATCACTTTGGACAGAAACTTTGTAACCATTAATCAATAATTCCCCATTCTCTTCTCCCTCAGGCCTTGGTAACTTGTAATCTACTTCCTATCTCCATGACTTTGTCTATTAAAATAATTCATATAAGTGCAATCATAAAATATTTGTTCTTTGTGTCTGGTTTCTTTTACTTAACATAATGTTTCCAAGGTCCATCCATGTTTTAGCATGCATCAAAATTCCTTCCCATTTATGGTTGAATAATAATCCATCATGTGTATGTACCGTATTTTGTTTATTTATTCATCTGTTCGTGGACACTTGAGTTGTTTTCACGTTTTGGCTTTTGTGAGTAAAGCTGTAATGAGATGTTTGAGTTCCTTCTTTCAATTCTTTTGGATGTGTACCTAGGAGTAGAATTTCTGGATCGTAAGCCAATTCTATGTGTAATGACTAAAGGAACTGCCATACTGTTTTCCACAGTAGCTGCACCATTTTACATTGCTGCAAGCAAAGTATGAGGCATCCAATTTCTCCACTTCTTCACCTATACTTATTTTCTATTTTTTGATTATAGCCATTCTAGTAGCTGTGAAGTGGTATCTCATTATGATTTTGATCCTCATTTCCCCCATGAATAATGGCATTGAGCATCTTTTCATGTAATTATTGACCATCTTCCTTGGAAGTCTATTCAAGTTCTTCACACATTTTTATTTTAGGTAGATTGTCTTTCTGTTGTTGAGTTGCAGGAATTCTTTATATATCCTGGGTATTAAACCCTTATCAGACATATGATTTGCAATATTCCTTCCATTCTATAGGTTGTCTTTAGTTTTTCTTGATAATGTCCCTTGATGCACAAAAGTTTTTAGTTTTTTTTTTTTAATGACCAGAAAGAATTTATTCAGGAAAAAGAAAGGATTGCAACCCAGTGCATGTAGACATGGCAAGCCATGTACATACTCTGGCTTGCATGCTAAGATGTAGGTGTATTTATAGAAATGGAAGGGGAAGTTAGAATTTTTAGTTTTGATGGAGTCCAATTTACCTACTTTGTTTTTGCTGCTCATGGCATGGTATCATCAAAATAAGAGAAAAAAAAAATAAAGAAATAACTACCAAATCCACGGTCATGAAGATTTACCCATGTTTTTCTTTCTAAAGTTTCATGATTTCAGCTCTTATATTTAGGCTCTCGACTCATTTTGAGATAATTTTTGTATATAGTGTGAGATGGAGTTCCAACTTCATTCTTTTATATGTGGAAATCCAGTTGTCCCAGCACTATTTGTTGAAGAAACTAGTCTTTTCCTCTTTGAATGAACTTGTCATCCTTGTCAAAATCAATTGGCCGTAGATGTATATAGGTTTATTTCTGGATTATAAAATCTATTCCATTGATCAATATGATTATGCTGATGCCAGTATCACTCTGTTTTGATTATTGTAGCTTTAAGTTTCAAAATCAGGAATCGTGAATTGTTCCACTTTGTTGTTCTTTTTTCAGAATTGTTTTGGTTATTCCGGGACTTTTGCAATTTCATATGAAGCTGAGTCTTGTCTTTTTCACTTCTGCTTTAAAAAAAGCTATTGGAATTCTTCTAGTGGTTGCATTGAATCTATAGATTGCTGTGGGTAGTATTGACATCTTACCAGTATGAAGTCTTTCTACTCATGAACATGTTGTGTCTTTCTATTTATTTGGATCTTTAATTTCTTTCAGCCATGCCTTATAGTTTTTAGTGTACAAATCTTTCACTTATTTGGTTTAATTTATTCTTAGGTCTTTTATTCTTGTAGATGCTATTGTAAATGGAATTGTTTTCTTAATCTCCTTTTCAGATTGTTCATTGCAGTTGTATAGAAACAAAACTGATTTTTGAGTGTTGATCGTGTGTGTTACAATTTTGCTGAATTCATTTATTAGCTCTAATAGTTTTCTTTGGATTATTTGGAGTATGAAGACCATGTCACCTGCAAATAGTTTTACTACTTCTTTTCAAATTTGCATGCCTTTCCTTTTTCTTGTCTAATTGTTCCGGATAAAAATTCCAATACAATGTTGAATAACAATGGTGAAATGAGGCATCCTTGTCTTATTTCTAATCTCAGGGAGAAAGCTTTTAGTCTTTTACCACTGAGTATGCCTCTCGTAGATGGCATATATTTGAATCATGTTGTTAGCTTCGAATTTTTTATAAATGCCCTTTATCAGGTCAAATAAGTTTCTTTTATTCCTAGTTTTCTGAGTGGTTTTATTTTTTCTATTGTGAAAAGGTGTTTGACTTTGTCAACTACTTTTTCTGCATCAATTGAGATGATCGTGTGTTTCGTTTCCTTTATTCTATTATTGTGGGGTATTATTTTGATTTTATTATATTGAACTACCTTTGCACTCCTGGGATGAACCCCAGTTTGTCATGGTGCCTAATTCTTTTACTGTGCTGTTGGATTTGTCTTGCTAACATTTTGTTGAGGATTTTTGCATCTATATTCACAAAGAATATTGATCTGTAATTTTCTTGTGGTCTTTATCTGGCTTTGATATCAGGATAATGTTGACTTCATAGAATGAGTTAGAAAATATTCTGTCCTCTTATTTCTTGGAACAGTTTGAGAAGAATTGGTTATAATTCTTATTTTAATGTTTGGAAGAATTCCCTAGCAAAGTCCTGAACTTTTCTTTGTTGAAAGGTTTTTGATTTCTCATTCAATATCTTCACTTACTACACTTCTGTTAACTTTTTATGTTTCATTTTCAGTGAGTTAAGGTAATTTGAGTGTTTTCTAGTTATTTGTCCATTTCATCTAGTTTATCTAATTCGTTTATAATCTTCTCTTACAATTCCTTTTATTTTCATAAGATCAATAGTAATTTCTCCACTTTCTAATTTTAGTTATTTGAATCTTCTTTTTTTTTCTTTGACAGTCTAGCTAAAGGTTTGTAAATTTTTTTGATCTTTTAAAAGAATCAACTTTTGGTTTTATTGGTTTTATATTTTATTTTTATTTTTTCCACTCTAATCTCTATTATTTATTTCCTCTGAGAAATTCAGGGTTTGTTTTGCCCTTCTATATCTAGTGCCTCAAGATGTAATATTAGGTTATTGATTTTAGTTTGTTTTTTTTTCTAATGCAGGGATTTACATTATAAATTTCCCTCCAAGTACTGCCTTCACTGTATCCATAGATTTTGTTTTGCATGTTGCATTTTTGTTTTTATTCATTTCTAATTTCCCTTGTGATTTCTTCTTTGACCTATTGATTGTTTAGAATTGTGTTAATTTCTAGATATTTGCATTTTCTGGTTTTCCTTTTATTATTGATTTTTATCTTTATTCCGCTATGGTTAGAAAAGATACTTTTTATAGGTTTTAATCTTTTAAAATTTATTAAGATTTGTCTTGTGATCCAATATATGCTCTTTTCTGAGGAATGTTCCATGTGCACTTGGAAAGAATGTGTATTCTGCTACTGTTGGATGGGACATCCTATATATGTTTGTTAGGTCTAGTTTATAGCGTTGTTCATCTTCATTTCCTTACTGATCTCCAAAAATATACCATTTTTTCCATTATTGAAAATGGTACATTAAAATCCCTAACTATTATTATAGAAGTGTTATTTCTTTCATCAGTTTTGTCAAGTTTTACTTCATATATTTTTGGCTCTGTTGTTTGGTGTATATATTTTTAGAATTGCTATCATCTTGGTGATTTGACCCTTTTATCAATATATAATGTCATTCTTTGTCTTTTTAAAAGAGATTTTGACTTAAAGTTTATTTTGCCTGATGATAGTATAACTACCTCAGCTCTATTTTGGTTACTATTTGCAAAGAATGTTCTTTTCCATTCTTTCACTGTCACTCTGCTTATGTCTTTGGATCTAAAGTAAGTCTCTGGTAGGTAACACATAGTTGGATCATAGTTTGCTTTATACATTCTTCCTATCTATGCCTTTTAATTAGGGAGTTTAATCTATTTACACGTAAAGTACTTGCCGATAAGGAATGACTTACTTCTGCCATTTGGTATTTTATCTGTGTATATCTTATAGGTTTTGTCTCTCATTTCCTCTATTTCTACCCTCTTTTGTGTGTAGCTGATTTTTGCAATGCACCATTTTGACTCTCTTTAGTTTCCTTTTTTGTATGTTTCTTAGATATTTTCTTTGTGATTACCATTGGGATGAGCTTTAACACCCTCAAATGATAACAGTCTAGCTTGAATCGATACCAACTTTAATAACTTACAGAAACTCTACTCCTGTATAGCTAAATTCTTCTGCCTTTATGTTGTCGTTGTCAAAAATTATATCTTTTTTCATTTTGTGCCCGATAGCATAGATTAATAACTTTTTAAATATATTTGTCTTTTAAGTTCTGTAGAAGATAAAAAGTGGAGTTACAAACCTAAAATATAATAATACTGTTTTTATATTTGCCAATGTATTCACCTTTACCAGAGATCTTTATTTCTTCATTAGGCTACTGTCTAGCATCCTTTTATTTATAAAAGGAACCTCAAGGACTCCTTTGATCATTTATTGCAGGGCAGGTCTAGTTGTAATGAACTCACATAGACATCTTACAATAGACAAAGTAATTTTCTAATAATCTTTTTTCTGCCTGCTCTGGAACCAGGGACCCATGTTCCACACTGAGAATGTATGCTTTTGTTGATTCTAAACCAAAACCACTGCTGAAAGGGTATAGGGCAAGGGCATGTAAAAACATCACAAAACTTTTTTATTATTTTGAATTTGACTTTTTCTTATATGAGTAGTCTCTTGATTCCTGTAAACTTTTGACCGTTTTTCAGAGTTCTAATCAAGTTAGTTCTGACAGTTTATATTTACTTTTTGATATTTCTTTTGGGGAACAAGAGCTTAGAGTTTCCTAGTCTGCTATTTTGTTGACATCGGCCTCCTCCTCCCCAAAACGTTAATGTGAATCATGGTGCTCCTGAAGGGGAGAACATAGTATGTGTTGTCATTTACCAAGTTTATTTGACTATAGGAGATTTTTTAAAAAAAATATTCCTTTTCATGGAGCCCATTACAAAGATGGTAAGTGTTCTGTAAAACATAGTTTTGTAAATGCTGATCCACATTATTTACTAATTCGATTAATAAATTCTTGTTGGACAATAAATATGTTAGATGATAATATTAGACCTATGAATAAGACTAAAGGCAACCATAGGGTTATTATAAAACCCTATTCTCCTGCCAAGGAGGAAATGTTTTATTAGGGACTGTAGAGTAGGTGCTTGAGATGGAGAGGTAATGAAAGAGGAACAAAGAATCATAAAGATCAGTTTAAACTTTCCAAGTTATTTATCTAAGACTAAATTTATGTAATGATCTTGTAGTCTAGAGCTATAACTCAGATGCAAATAGAGAACTCTGCTAGTAATCAGACTTGACAAAAGTATTAAAATCTAGATAAGTTCTCTTAAAAACTTAGTGCCCTAGGTGATGGGTCAACAATATTTTTTGAAAACAACCAGATAGTAAATATTTTAGGCTTTGTGGGCCACAAAGTCTCTGTCACAACTACCAAATTCTGTCTTTATAGTGAAAGTAGCCATGGACAATCTGTAAACAAATAGGTGTGGGTGTGTTTCGGTAAAAATTTATTTACAGAACAGGAGGTGGATTTAAAAACAGTGACTGGATTTTTCCCATGTGCCATGTTTGCTGAGCTCTGCTCTGGAATTTCGGAGTAGAGGGTTGGAGAACAACAGAAGTTGTTCTGGAATTCCATGATCTTTCTATCCAGAGAAGTAAGGACCAGTCATGAACATGGAGGAGCATAGGGACTTTCTGTAGGACTGTCTACAATGAGTTTGATATCGTGCTTTGTGACATGAACAAAATCCAATTTAGCAGAAAATTTGGATGTTAAATGATGTCCTTCGAGCTAGCTTCACTATAGTGGTCTCAGGTGAAAGCCACCTAATTTGAATGAGACCACTGTGTTATCACAAGAGCTAGGAGGAATATGTAAGTAAAATGGGGCCAGGCCGGATAATGTGAACAACAAATAACTAATATATTTGACTCAGCCGTTATATTTAATATAATTCAGGTGTTGCTCACAAAAATGAATCAATGGTAAGAGCATTCTGTATCTTGCATATTTAAAACGTGGAACCAATTGTTACAACTTCTATCACAGTAATGAAAATTTTATCTATTATTCATTGTGACTATATTAAAATAAACATGTGTGTGTATGCATACACACACACACATGCATATATGTATAGACCAAAGCTTTCTAAAGTAACAATAAATATTATTTTTTAAAAGCTTCATGATGAATTCAGCTTAAAAAATAAGTATCAGAGACAAATATTATATGATATCGCTTATTTGTGGAATCTAAAAAAGCCAAACTCATAGAAACAGAGAGCAGAGTGGTGGTTACAGAAAAGTTTGGGGGTGTGGGAAATGGAGAGATGTTGGTCAAATGGCACAAACTTTCAGTTATAAGGTGAGGAAGTTCTAGGGGTCTAATGTACAGCATGGTGACTGTAGTTAATCATACTGAGTTGTGTACTTGAAAATTGCTAAGTGGGTAGTTTTTAAATGTTCTTATCACAAAAATGAAATGGTAACGATGTGACACGACGGAGGTGTTCTCTAACGCTGTGGTGGCTACCATTTTACAATATATAAATGTATTAATCAATACTTTGTACAGCTTAAAGTTACACAGTGTTGTATGTTGAGTGTATCTGAATAAAGCTGAAAAAAATTTAAATGAGGGCTGCTGCAAAGATTTAACAAAAAATAAGCATTAGGAAAAAACAGGGGATCTGTGTAACATCAAAACAACTAGTCACTATTCATTAGTTTGGCCTCAATTAATATTATTTTCCAACATCATTTTAAGACAAAGGATTTGAGAGCAGGGGGCATTCTTTGAGTTCCAAGAAGAAAATGTTATTTTTTTCTCTCTCTTGTCAAAAATAGACAAGAATGGCATTTTCATTTTGCATTTTATTCCTCATAAATAATTTAATATGTTCTCAAGCACAATGGCATTAGTATAGGGCCCTTGGATCGGAGTGGAATATTAGGTATATGCGTTTGACTTATACACAAATTAAATTCCTTTGGAATAAGATTTTTGTCTAGCATGAAGATTTCTTGCCATTAGCTCAAGAGATGAAGGGGAGAAATCAAGCACACGGAGGAAGCAAGAATATGTATAGTTCAGGGTCACAACCCTGCTCTTTGAACATGAGGAAGCACTGTTTCTTATGATGGCTTTCTGTGTTGCACAGTTCTTTGATGCCCATTAATGAGAAAACTGTGGAGAATGGGAGTATTGCAAGGAGAGGGAATGGCCGTTTGTGGTGATGCTCCCTTTGTGAGGGGTGATTTGAGTCATCTAATCTGAAAGAATGTAGAAAGTTCTTCTAAACATCATGATTGTAATTAGAAGTAGTCACAGCAACTAGCCCATTGCATTAATTTAATCTTCTTGAAAATTCACCACAAATGAATTATATCATTGATTCTTCTTCCCAACACAAGGTCAGAATGGTTTTATCAGTCCTACTGTGTTCTGTTTGGTTGCTGACATTTAGGTCCGTGCAAAGAGCAAAATAATCAGAGAAATAAAGAAATTGAATGCTTACTGATTCCCACCGTCTGATGAGATTGGCAAACCATTTGCTTTGGACAAGCCATGTTGATTAAATGACAAAATTGCCAAAGGGATTAATCAGCACCTAAGGTAGCTTAAATATAGAGAACAATATGTCAGCCTCTGTGAAAATCCTTCCTACCAAGGCTCCCAGTTGTCTACTGCCTTCACACAAGGAAGAGTGAGTGTACAGATGTGCACACAGCTCAGATCCATATCACAGAGCTTTGAGAATGCTGGCAAGTTTCCATTCATGCTGTGGATTCATGATTTAAAGAGAGGGGATAAGACAGGGGCCATTAACTGGTAAAGGAGGATCACTTTTAGGAGAGAAAGTGGGTGCTATTAATAATTATACAGAAATACCAGGCATAAACCAGGACTGTCCTGAGAAGACCCGGACTTTTGGGTCATACTTCTCAAAGATGTATTTGAAGTAGGGTAACTACTAGTCAGTCTGTCTTGTTTTTGCCACTAGCTCTGCTTATGACCACCTGTGAACTTTAAACAGATTACGGAAACTCTCTGAGCCTGTTACTTCTTCTGTAGATTGAGAATGATGATGCTTACTTTGATGTTAATTGTGAGAATTCGTAGTGATATATGGAAAGCCCATAATAGTTGCTCAGCCAAATTAATAATATCATATTAAATACTATATTAAAATATTTTAGTTATAAGATCATCTGTTCCATATATTTCAACAAAGAACGTGGATTTAAAAAAAATTATTTAAAAAAATAAAAAATATTTATAGTAATAGTTGTAGTATTACTATCATTAGTACAAGTTCTTTGGATTGTTAAAATATGCTTATGCAGAAGGTACATCATTAAACACAATTTGATATAAACTGAAATGTTGAGACTATAACTTAGATATCCCAACATTTTCTATCCTCATCTTTACTGTAATAATAAGCATCTCATCGAATTTCCTTTCTCTTCTCTTTATAAACTGTTTTTTTTTTGTTCTCAGCTCTGTAGAACTTTTTAGCAGGATCCAATCACCTTTTATAACCTTCTTCTAAAAATGATGTGTAAACATTCTTTGTGTCTGAACAACCACGTAGCATCGTGGGTTTGAGGTAATTGCTGGTAGCTTCTTTATTTAAAATGGGGTTTCTCAACCTTGGGACTACTGGCCTTTGGAGCCAGATCATTCTTTGTTGTGGGAGCTTGTCCTATGCATTGTGACATGTTGAGCAGCATCCATAGTGTCTACTCACTAGATGCCAGTAATACTCCATTTCCTATGGCCCCTGTTGTGACAACCACAAATATGTCCATACATTGCCAAATGTCTGCTGGAGGACAAAATGTCACTCCCAGTTGAGAACCACTAAATTAATAAAAAGAGATAAAAATGGCAGGATGAGTAGAAAGGTTATTCAACAAGGATTACATGTTGTGTGAAGAAAGAAATGAGCTTCAAATTCTTTTTTCTGCTTAGCCAATCAAATTATGAATATGATGTTAAATACTATATTAAAATATTTTGATCATAACGATGTCATCTGTTCCATATATTTCAATGAAAAATGTGGATTTACAAAATGTTTAAACATACTTCGGGTGGAAAGATGGCAGTATCATTGAACTTATAGTCTATTTTGGGTATGTTCATCAGAATTTTTAATTTGGTCCCTCTTTGCAGGTAATTGCTGAATTCTGTGCATTTCCATCTTATAAACCTTCAGTCAGTCATTAAGTCAAAAACATTTATTGAGTACCCATTTTGTGCCTGGTCTATGCTTGGTCTAATTATCGTTTATAAAGAGATAGTGAATTGTGGGACTAAATATAAGAAAATCAGTCATTAAGGACGAGTCAGAAACAATTTGCAGAAAAGCCCATGAGTCATTCTGCAGGAAATGTCAAATGAAACAAAACATGTATACTTAACCAAGCATCACGGAAAAGACATATTTGTTAAGCCTCTTTCTAATACAAGTGAACTGCTGCTTTTTTTGTTCATTGCATGATCATAGTAACCTTAAAGTGAGGAGTTTATGTTCTGGGGGATTTAAGGCACTCTGCCGGTGGTGACAAGGTTCATTTCCTATTTTAAAGATCTCAGGGAGTAAATGGAAACCTTCATGTTGGGAGTAATTTGCAAATGTAATCCACATATATTCCTACTGATGCTGTAATAAAATGTCATCAGATGGAGAATTGCTGGCAAACAAGAAATTCTAGTTATCTTGGGATTGGGTGGATAATAAATAAAGGCCCATTTAACTTTAGAAGAAGACCATTTTAAATGCCATTTAGAATTAGTTTTGAAATGAAGAGATCTGAGAATTTCTCATGAACCCAAATGATATTTTCTTTCATTTTAGGAAATAACAAAAGTGGAATTAAAGACTCTACTACATAGCAACATGAATAGCAAGTTCATCAACTTGTTAGGCTCTGACAAACTGGAAATAGATTTTTTGCATTAATTATTTTTAAAGAAGGAACTGTGCTATATTTGGGCTTATAATCATGGAATTGGTTAGTGAAATCCATACATATACACATGTTTTCATGTTTAAATCTTCTCATCCTTCAAAATCCAGTTCAGATGATACCTGTACCTACTCAGTGAATTTTTCCATGATTCCCCCACTTGAATATCATCTTTCTTGGCACTTCCATAACCCTATAATCCTTACCATGTTGTATTATAGTCAGTTTTTAAAATGTCTAATCTTTTCAAGTGTGCTGTAGACAGGGTATGGTTCAGATCCGATTCACTGTAATGTTCCCCAAGATGCTTTAGTATAGTACTGATCACATAGTAGACAATAAATACTCCGTGAATGCTGTTGATCAGAATATAAGCTTTCTTTGGTAAGGAAATGCTAGTGGCATCCTAAGAAATCTACACTTCTATTTCGTTTCAGAGCAACTTTCAGTACAAGGCATTGAAACCCCATCAGTCAGCCTCTATCCTTGCAGTTTCAATGGGGTTCATTCAAAAGGTCATTCGTTTAAATCAATCATCTCATCTCAGCCTGTGAAATCAGAAGTGAATCGTTTATTTTTCCAGAGCATTCAACACAATGATAAAATATGGCAAACCGTGACAGTCACCAATGAGTAGCATTGCAACATGGCCCTTCGAAACTACTACTAAACTGGCCTCTTTGAGGTGGGAGTTGGGAAACTTGACTGTTGTCTTCCCTCCTGACATCATCCCTGACCAGCGAAGCATGGGAAAATGGGAAAAATCATAAACTTCAGAAACAGAAGAACCGGATTTAATTCCTGCTTCTGCTCCATACTATTTGTGTGACCCTCCATGGGTTGTTTAATCATTCTGGGCTCCAGTTTCCTCATCTGTAAAAGAATATCTTCACCTAACTCTCAGGTTCGTTGGGAAGACTGAATGTGACAGTGTGTATGAAATGCCACCTATTTCTTTTCTCTTACCATTTCCTTCTTTCAAAGGATATTCCTCCTAAACCTTGAAATTTACCCCTTTATTTGACAATCAAATGTACTTTTTTCAAGCACCATATCTCTGCCCTACATTTTATTACATTTGCCCCTCCTCACAATGTTAAGGAAAAGAACTGGATTTTAAAAGTATTAATTGGCTCTAGGAAATAAGAAAGATCTCTTTACTGGCAAAGGATTGTGTTAAACCTAAAAATCACGAGTGTAGAGAATAATTGTACTTTAATGGAAAACTATGCCTTGTCTGTAGTACATCCCTCCATGTTATCTGACTCTGGTTCTATGGGAGGTATTTTACAAGTCTGTAAAGTGTATAACTGATAGAAATGTAAAATATTTCCTACTTAGAGAAATGTAAATTCTGTCCTGTCCTGTTGAGGTTCAAGTGACTTCCTTTTCCCCACTGTGGAAGAGGCTAATTTTGCCTCCATCTGCACATTTATTTCAATATTCTTGATCTATAAATGTGTGGACTCTTTGAATTTTTTAAAACTGATTATTGCCATTTGTCCAGTTCCCTCATTGATTGATGAGTTAAATAAAATCTTTAACACATACATATTCATTTTATATCTGCATGAGTCATGATTTTACCTTTTTTTTTTTAATTCTTTTTTAATGCGAGATTTTTTTTAAAAAAAAAATATTAACCTTTGGAAATGTGAGACTCAGAGTCAGCCTTTGGAAGCTGGAGACCTAAATCCTGTTCAAGGCCACTGCACTGGTGGGCAACTCAGCTCTTGTTTCACTGTCAGAGGAGATCTTAGAGCACCATATCTGCCAATGAAAAGTATCTAAGCTCTCATTTCCCTCCTCTGTTTCTCTGTGGCTTCCACAAATGGGGACTTGTTTCCTCATTAGGCATTCTGCACCATTTCTCTGAGGGTAGGGAGGTCACCATTGTACTGTTAGGAAACAGAGGTTTTCTATGTCAGCAAGAGATCTAAAAATAGGAGCCAGAGTTCCTGACATGCACTCTCTCTACTAACAACTAGGACAGCCTCTTCCCTGCTGCAGAGGGAAACCCTGAAATCGTGATGCCTGTCGTGTTTACATGTGCTCAAATTTGACTAACAGGACCCTAGTACTTACGTAGCATAGTGCTTCCTTGTCTCTTATCTGACACTATGCATCTTTGTAATTCAGTTTAATTAAAAGGACATTTACTGGACTTCATCTGGATATTGGATGCTTAATTAGGTTGGGTTACCTTCAAGTCAAGGATTCAGGTGAAAGTAGTTTATTAGGGAGGTGAATGATGCACTAATTTGGAACTGGGGAACAGAGACAGGGTAGGTAGGGAAGGAAATCACAAAAAGGTGCTTTAGCAAGTCCATCATCTCCTGGGGGCAAATGAAGCTTTATCCCATGAGCAACTCTGCAAGACACACTCTTCTGAGCTATTCTGCCCAAGGGCAGCAGAAGCTGGGGTATTGTATATCAACTCCCATCAGTCATGAGATGAGAATAGTCTCAGGGGACATTGATTCGTCTTCATTTCTGGTCTGCCACAAGGGTGGATAAGGTGGCTTAGGTCAGAGAAAGCCCTCAAGCAAAGAAATGCAACTGTTGGCATTTGGAAGCCAGATGATGCAAAGGCTTGGGGATGTGGGCTGGGTGTCGACAGTGGGCCTGTAAGGTGCCGGAATACCAAAATGTGTTTGATCCTTGCATTCTCAATCTGTCATGGCAGAAAGACATGAATTAGTCTAACTATAATGTATATGATAATAAGACTAACAGTTTAAAGGAATATAGTAGAGATGGCAACAAATTGTACATGGGAAAAGGATAAAAGGAAAGGAGAGGACAGATTCTTTGTAAGGAGGTAGAAGTATTTTTTATATAGAGAGAGAGAGCAGAGGGAAGATATGGCTCTATTTTATAGAAAGTATGTATCACTAGCCAAAATGTAATCAGTAACTGAAGGTCGAACCTCCGTTTTTTTTTATTGCATATTTTCCCTGAAATTCAAATCCCCCCAACTTTTGCATTGTTACACATTTTTTAAAGTCATGGAGGAACTGTTCTATGTCTGGATTCTAATATCATACCTTTCTACCTCCATCTTAGTGTGACAGGATCTCTGACGCTGAGCTGAGTTGAGCTTCTCCTCCAAGAGTAAATGGGCTCTAATTTTGTGTGTTGTACCAAGCACAACAGAGCAGCATTGTAGGAAAAAATGTCCTTTGATGAGAAATGGCTTCATTCCCAAACTCTCAGGTAATGGAGGTAGGAAGTTTACCACATTAAAAGGCAAGAATCTTTGTAAGAGAGTTTTCTTTCTGGGGATTAGCCTGGGTGGATGCCTACCTCTCCAAAAGTCCCCTTCCAATAAGACGTATAGGCATTTGCAAACACAAACTCTCATCGAGTGCCTAGGCCACCGCAGGAAACAGTGCAGTAGGCATGTGGACTCCACAACTAGATAGCCTGGATTTGACTAGCTGCTCTGCCTCTCACAGCTGTGCCAGCTGTAAGGATTCTGAATATTAATTTCTGAATCCGCAAAAGGGAATTGATAACGCTAGTCCTTATCAATACTGTAGGGAAGAAATGAGATCACACATGTAACACGCTTAATATGTTGCCTGGCACATCATCAGGCAGACACATTGTTTCTATAAAACCAATCTATACTTCAAGTCCTAATCATTTTCCACCTCTTCCTTATGCTTCAGCCATCATCAACTCCCCTTACTCAGAACTCCTAGTCTCTATGACATCATTTCATACATAGCTACATGTTTATATAGACGGAATTGACTCATGTGTTTTATGTGTTATCTCATTTGCTCAGCAAGATAACACATTGGTAGAAGACAGGGGTTGTCCGTTACTGCTTTCACCAAGTTCCCTTAGTCCTCACAAGTGAGGCACATCATAAGTGTTTCTCTCACATACTTTGTGATTAATTTGTATCTTGCTACGAAGTAAATTTGACTTTGTACATAAGCAGTAAGTGCTTCCCTTGCCCCAGAAAAGACCAGGTACATTATTTCAGAGACAGTCTCCTTGGTTCTTAAAGAATACTACCCTAGCAAGCGGCACACAAAACCTTCTCTCCTCTATTCACTTTTCAAACTTGGGCTTTTCATATAGGTTAGAAAGTAACCAGAAAAAGGAATCAAATTGTGTCTTCAAGTCTCAGATTTAGTGTTTTCTCCCACTATGCCCAAATGACTGAGATTATTGAATGAAAAAATTCCCAGAGCCCAGATAGTAAACAACTCTAGGAAATAGACTATAGGACTAGAGAAAATGCCAGATGGAAGGGCATGCTTGGTATGTCATAGTCAGCATTTGCTTGGAATATATTTAAATGCATCACAAGTTTGTACTGAAAGAAGATGTAAAAAAATGACTACAAAATACCATTCATTAGTCACAGGATCACAGAATGTGTGACCCAAGAAGGTAGCAATCACTGTGTCCTGTCTCCTTTCCTCAGCCACTACTGCTTCTCCCTATGATTTTCAAGCTAGTTCTACTACGATCCAGGAAAAAAGTTGTTGGGTGATAGGAGAGAAATCAGCTTTGCTCATTCATTTAATTATTTGTCAAATATTTATGGAGGATTAAAAACATGCTCAACTCTGAGCATACAAAGTTGAATAATAAACAGATTCTGAGGCAAAACACTCCAAAGGCTCTTGCAGGCCTCTGAACTCATAGCCCTTAGCATGGTGTTTTAATTAAGAAATGGATACCAGTCTAAGTCATGAACTTGTATGACAACACAAATCCTCTAGGCCTTTCTGATCCTACTAATGATAACAGGGTGGGCTCATACCAGAGTCTGGGATTGAATGCTAGCTCTGCACCTTATTAGCCACATGACCATGAGCAACCACATAAGCTTTCTTTTCTGTTTCCTTATCTGTAAAATAGGGGTAATAATTACATGCATGTACTTCTCTATAAAGTTGAGAGAATTAAATAAATTAATTTACAAAGTGCTTAGAAGAATGCATGGGACATGGTAAAGACTCAAGTAATATAAACTAATAATGTTATTAAGTCTTTCTGGCCCCCTACAATGAAAATGGTATAAAATAGATGGATGGATGCAGGGAGGAGTGAAAGGCTGGCCAAGAGAGCGGATGATGGATAACTTGGACACTGAACCCTTTTAACTTCCCCTCATCTTTGTCTGACTATTACACATAATATCTTCTGGCTTCATCTTGTACTTTTATCTTTAAAATACATTTCAAAAATCTCCCTACTCAGTAAGCCTAACAAGAAGTATATTTTTAGTAGAAACACTGTTATTATGATGCATTTAAATTTTATAAAAGGTTTCCGAATGTCTGGATGGTCTGTCCTGATGGTAGAGAGGGCTATCAGGACAAAACATCACTTAACCTATGGTTAAATCTTAATGCCTTAATAATCTCCTTATTAAGGAGATTCTCGCCCTAACTAACTTTATTCTCTAGCTTCGCCTTCTATGACTTCCCTCCTTTTGCTTCTTCAAGGTAGACTCATCTTGTGTTATCTCCCAAACTAGCCATATCATTTCCAGAAATGGAGAGTTCTCTACCGAAAATTCCCTTTTCCATTCATTGAACAACTTTACCTCTCTCTCAAGACCCAGTTCAAACATCACCTCTTTTATGAAGACCAGAGCTACTTCTTTTTCTCCTCTGTAGGTTGAGCTCTCACATATAAAGGATTCTCCAGAGAAATATAAAGTTCATTGTTATTAGTAGGTGCTTTAGTTGGGCCTCCCAAGCTTTGTAAAGATTTGTGGTCCATTGCTTCATAATCTGCGAAAATCCTGCATCTTGACAATCACTCTTTAATTCTTAGTGAACCTGGAAGATGAGGCTCAAAAGGAGAATTTTAGAGGAGAATCAGCCATTGGCTCATTGGTTGTAAGGAGTTAAGTGCTATGCACATGAAGTAAATCTGACATTACTTTAGCAGTTGGAACTTACTGGTAATTCAGGTATTTCTAATATTAACAATGAGTATGATTTGAGTCCATTGGTTTTATTTATTCAACACTGAAGGTACTGAATGAGAGAGTTGCCTCAGGACAGTGGATTCTATTTGGGTAAGTTCAATGCAACTGTACACCTCTGGGCATGGAAAATAAAGCTTTTTATGTCTGGGATGTTGGCCCTGGAATAGTGGTAAAATAGAAGGAAGAGGGGTAGAATGGTTAGAGATTAGAATGTTGCTAAGTAAACAGTTGTTTTTTTTAATTCTCCCCTACTTGGTGCCTACTACAGTGCCATATTTATATAAATCCTTGATATATATCTGCATGTGGATGAATCCACTCCTTCAGCATTAAATATTTATTAAGCTACCACAAAGGCAAAGTACACAAAAACCTGAGACTTCAAAGATAAACTAGACTCACTTGGTAATCGAAAGAGGGCAACAGCTATGTTTAAAAATGCATTCATGAAAGTATTGGAGATTGAGAATGAGTGTCCTTGTTATCAGTCTCTAAATGATGACCTGCATTCCTCTCCATCCTAAGCTTTATAAATCTGGAGAGGTAGTTGATCTAAGTCCTGTCTGGCAGCAAAATAACTTTTGCTTCCCCCTAAATAACAAAAATGGTAAACAGAATTCCAGCCGTTTTCCATTCTGAGAAATTTATAAGGAATCAAATGAAGTAACATGTGAGAAAAGATTGCATGCATTTCCAAAGAATAACAAATATTAGCAGTTAATAATTTATTATTTTAGTTTGGTTACTCATCCAACTTTGCATTAGTACAGATTCTGGGATTTAAAGATTAGTATTATACAAAATTAAGATACAAAAATTAGTATTATTCTATACAAAACAATGAATTTCCTGACTAAGAAATAAAGAAATTGAACCCATTTAAAATAGTATCAAAAACAATAAAATACTTAGATATCTCTACTCTGAAAACTGTAAGATATTGATAAAAGAAATCAAAGACACAAATCAGTGGAAAGGTATCTCTGTGTTCATAGATTGGAAGAACTAATATTATTGAAATGTCAATACTACCAAAATAAATCTATAGATTCAATGTAATCCCTATCAAGATTCCAATGGCTTTTTTTACAGAAGTAGTAAAAAAAAACACTTCTAAAATTTATATGGAACCCCCAAATAGCCAAAGAATTCTGGAAAAAGAACAAGGAAGTAAGGCATCACACTTCCTGATGTCAACCTATACTATAAAGCTATAGTCATCAAAACATTATGGTACTGACATAAAAACAGAGAAATAGACCAATGGAACAGAAATGAGAACCCAGAAATAAATCCATGCATGATATACAGTCAACTAATATTTGACAGGGGACCCAAGAATACACATTGGAGAAAAGATAGTCTTTTCAATAAATGGTGCTGGGATAATTGGATATTCACATGTAAAATAATGAAACTGGACCCGTATCTTACACCACTCACAAAAATTAACTCAAAATGGATTATAGAGTTAAATATAAGGCCTGAAAAAATGAAATTCCTAGAAGAAAACATAAGAATAAAGCTCTTTGACATGGGTCTTAGTAATGATTTTTTTTTGGATATGAAACCTAAAGCACAAGCAACAAAATAAAAAAGTGAGACTACAACAGAAGAAACAATCATTAAAGTGAAAAAAACTATGGAATGGGAAAAAAATTTGCAAATCATATATCTAATAGGGGGTTAATATCCAATATACATAAAGAACTCATATGACTCAATAGCAAAAAACCCAAATAACTCAATTTTAAAAATAGGCAAAGGACCTGAATAGACATGTCTCCGAAGAAGATATATGAAAGGCCAACAAGTACAAGAAAAGATCCTCAGTATCACTAGTTATTAGAGAAATGCAAATTAATATCTTAACAAGATACCACCTCACACCTGTTGAATGGCCATCATCAAAAAGACAATAGATAAATGCTGGGGTGGATGTGGAGAGAAGGAAACTAATTGCGCTGTTGGTGGGATTGTAAATCGGTACAGTCGCCAAGAAAAACAGGATGGAGAATCCTCAAAAAAGTAAAAATATAACTACCATATGATCTAGCAATTCCGCTCTGGAACATATCTAAAGGAAATGAAAACACTAACTCAAGAAGATATATATGCATTCCCATGTTCGTAGTAGCATTATTTACAGTAGCTAAGACATGGAACCAACCTAAGTGTCCCTTGATGAATGAATGGATAAAGAAAATGTGAGATATATATATATGAATGATATATATATATATATATATATATATTCCAGAGTGGAACTGCTAGATCATATGGTAGATATATATGTATGTATATATCACATATATATCTCACACACACACACACACACATTATTCAGATATATATTATTCAGCCATAAAAATTGAGGAAAGTGTACCACTTGCAACAACATGGCTGGACCCTGAAGGCATTATGCTAAGTGAAATAAGTCAGACAGAAAAAGACAAATACTATATGATCTTACTTATATGTGGCATCTTAAAAAAACTCAAACTCATAGAAAAAGAGGTCAGACTTGGGGTTACCAGAGGTGGAGGGTGTGGGGGAGGATAATTGGAGGAAAGTGGTCAAAGGGGACAAACTTCCAGTTATTAGATAAATAAGTCCTGGGGACGTAACATAGAACATGATGACTACAGCTAGCAGTGCTGTCTGATATACAGAAAAGTCGTTAAGAGTAAATCCCATGAATTCTCATCACAAGGAATTTTTTTTCTTTTTATCTATATGACAAGATGGATGTTAGCTGAATTATACAGTGATGTATGTTAATTATTTCAATAAAAGTGAAAAAATAGTATTATATGTTTTTCTCTTCACTTGATAGATGTTTATTGGCTGCCTACCTACTGTCAGATGTTGGAGGTACAATGGAGAATGACATAAGCACAGTCTCTGGCCTCCTAGAACTAGTCTAGGAGGGAAAGTGGCAGGGAAGCAGCCAATCACAATAGAGATTGTAGACTGAGTATCAGGAGAGGATGGATTTAGTGGTTTAAGAGAGGCTTTCCGGAGGAGAAGATATCGATGCTGAGTTCTTTAGGGTGAGTAGGAATTAGGTTGGTAGAAAGGCAGGCATTGTGAAGGGAAATGAACATGCAAAGCACCGGAAATAAAATGTCTGAGAAACAGGAAACAGGCCGTTGACACTAGAACTGAGCAGGAGGGCATGGCTGAGATGTGGAGTGATGATGTCAATGTGAACAGTATTGGTGTTCCATCCAGGTTTCTTGGATGCCATTTACCTGTTTGTGCCTCTCACCTCTGCGCTTTTGCTTCCGGTAGCCAGAACATAGCATCTTTCACAGAGGACTGTCGTGGGGCTACTGGAGCTTTACCCACGTGGTGATAGATGGAAGCATCTGGGAGTTTACTCTCCCCACTAACCCACACACACCCTGAGGCCAATCTGTACTCAGTAACTGACAGAGGGGAATATGAAAAGCCAAATCTGTTGCCTACAGTTAGGGCAATTCTGGGACGTAGTTTACACTTCAGAGTTCCCCCGAGGGAATAGGTCAACCCACCCTCTGTTGGACTTCACCAGAGATCACACCTAGCTGGGCTTGTTCTAGCATTTTCTCGTCTCATCACTCTCATGTGTCTTCCCTGTTCTCTTATCCCTAGTAAGTCACTGGCACACAAGGTCTGCTTTGCAGAAACCTAACCTCAGACAGATATGGTAAAAACACCAACCCACGAAGACCCCCATGAGCTATTTGCAGGTGTATGAACTTTATCAGAAAATGATGAGAAGTCCCAGGAGTTTCAAGAGTCACGAGAGGCCTAGAGCAGCAAGGATACTAGTATTTTGAGCTCTACACTCCCTTGGGTGACAGCTCAGCTTGCTCTTCCTTTGCATTTGGGTAAAGACATAGCCAGACAGGCACTCCAGAGCAGCTGCACTATGGATTTTCTAAAAATAGTACAGGAGTTTATTTTCTGCTCTTAGCTTTCCTTTGGGATCTATTTATTATCCACGCTATATAATTTTTTTGCCTTCTTTGCACCTGCCACATCACCCCTCAGAAGTCAATAACTTTTTCAAAGGTATCATTCTGCAATTTATATGGCATATTGCATGCCGTCACTGACGGACACTTTGCTAACACCCTCAACTGCTTTGCTCTATCGCTGAAGCATATAATTTATTCTGACATTTATATGAAAAGTTAGACACTGAGGGGATACCTGCTCCCTCGAGACTTTATGGATGCACAGTTTATTATAGCACATATTGTTAGCATCTGCTTCCAGATTCTTATATAATGATTATGTTCTTCTACCGTATGGAGGAATGAGAAAGGTCCCGCAGTGAAGGACTCACCACTCAGTCATGGAAGCTTCACATATCAACCCACTTCCACTGAGCTCAACAAAGATTCCCTCACCCAAGCCATATTTTGGTTAACCATACATTGATACCTCTTAAATAAACTCTATTGGGGTGAGTGGGTACTATGAAAAAGATACTTCACCCAGGGGCCGTATGCAAACCCAGTTTCAGAAGCAGGCAGGAAATAAAAAATGTGCTTGTAATCATTCTGTTTGTAGAGTCTGGTTGACAGGTAGAAATGTGGGTTTCTTTGTCCTTGAGATAAGTGTATTCTCTTGGTGAGGTAATCCTGGTTTTTAATGGGCTTTGGGATATTTGCCCCAAGTCACAAATTTATACACTTTGCCGAAAGCCCTGCATGTTATAAACTTGGTTGGCATCAGGAGATCTATGGAACAGGAAGACGCCTGCTGGGTTTTAACTGGGAATATTTGCTCAGAAGAGTCGAATAAAGGATGAGCTTAAATGAGGCATATGTGCACAATAAACAAAAGTGAATATTGGAAATGTAGGTGCTTGGGGAAAATAAAGGAACACATATTCCAAACGGTAGATAACTCCTCCCTATTTTTGGACAGCTAGAAAAAATGTCTGATAATATAAGTTTACTTTGGTAAGGATCATGCCAAATATGCCACCAGTCACAAGTTGGTCACCAACTCCAGAAAATGAAATAAGGATATTCCAGAGAAAATAAATACTGAATAGAATAGCAACTTTGCAGCTAACAAGCTATAACTTCAAACTTTCAGAACAAGCCGAGTACCATTTTATCTATAAAAAAATCCTGCCAAAAAAAAAAAAAAAAGTAAATTTTGGACACCAGGGCTTCTTATTCACAAGGCATGACATTGAGCTATGTGACACTTCCTTTCAAACTGGGATGATCTTTTCTTAAATTTTTATATTTTGGGAAGATACTATTCATCTTGAAAGCAAATCTCAGAATCCTGGAGCAAACGTTATCCTCTTGTATTACATGACTTCTATAACTGAGGATTCAGCAAAGCCGTATCCCTATTCTCCCATACCTAATGCCACTGTCTGTGTCCTCGAGGTGGAAAAGAAGCAGCGACATCAGTAGCAAATGATAATGAGGAATGTGAGTCAGGCGCGCAGACTGTATAAAACAAAATTCGAAGACAGAGTAAGCAAACTGTGCTCATGCTAAATAACTTCTTTATGGTTAATCTTCACTCAGTTCCTCTTCGGAGTCTGGTATATCTCAGACTGCCAACCTTTGATCATCAGAAAAACTTTAAAATTGGTATTCCATTATCTGTGGTTTGTACAGTGGAATATCAGCAATACTACTGCCATCATTATGGATACTGTGAAGCAATGTTTCAAATAAAGGGCTAGTTTGATACAAAATGTGTTTTGGCTCCATCATCAGTGTGTCTTCATGTACTATAGTAAATAAATGACATGAATCATGAGCCTTTGGTTAAGTCTAAGGTAGCTTTAATGTTTTATCACCCCTTACTTTGTTCTCTGTATTTTCTGATGACCCTGGAGTAAGAAACAGGAAGAAAAAAATCCTACTTGCTTATTCGACAAACTCTCTCAGAGAAAACATAGGAGAAGAAGTAATAAAGAAGATGTATATATGAATATATGGATATTTTTCCTTAGACATTTGTGGTATTCCAAAGATATTTTTCTTTCTGCATCCATCCGTTGAAAACAATTTTCAGTAGTTTTTTTTTCTGGGAATTTATATATCTAAGCATATGAACTATGATCAACTTTGAGCAGACCAACTTAGGATATATTTTAATACTAATAAATAAAGACCTTAATCTTAAATCTACACAAGTTATTTAAGATAAATATTGCAGAATTTTAATTTTTAAATGAGAGATTTTTATAGTACGGATTCAAATTTTAAAAATTTCACTTCAAGGAAGTGATGGGAAATGTTTTTAACAAACATTTGAATGGAAATCATACAACCACAAGATTTATCCATCTTGGAAAACTGCCTGAAAGAGAAGATAGCAATCTAAAAGGAAATTCTTCATACAGGCATAAGACTTTGTCATGTTCTGGTTAAGAAATGTCTTTAGTTCAAGGTTAAAGGTCACTTGTTTAAATATGTATTTATCACTCAACTTTCAAGAATCATAAAGACTAAAACAGAAGGTGATTTATCAGATCAAAGTATTTTGCTGTATTGACTAATGTATTTTCTTTTCTTCAATGTTTGTTTTTCTAAAGCACCACTGTTTGCTTATTTGTTCATGTAAATAAAGCAGGAGGTAAATAGCTTGCAATAATAATCTAACTTATAGAGTAATTCTCTTTTGGCATTGGAATGCTAATGCTGACCACATATCAACATGAAAGCCTCATTTATTAAATGCAGGGGCCTTCTCTTAAGAATATTATCTTTCTAGCAGATGATCATATTTTATGTATATTTAGGTTCCCACCATCATCATGTATTTTAATGGCAAAATTTTTTTAGGTTTATATATTTTATCAAGACTACATTTTCCAAAGTGTATTCCATAAAACACCAGTTCCCCAGAATGTTACTCATTTAAAGAAGCTATGATCAATTAAGTACAGGATAAGCACTTCTGTAAAAGAGGTTTTAAAATATTTATTTGTGTATTTTTACTGCAAGTTTTCTGTAAACCTTTTAATATGCTAATGAACATCGGGACTCTCTCAGAGGATGTTTTGCAGAATTTCCCATTCTTATCTTACATTTTAAACTTTATATCTGAGAACATTTCACGGGACTCTTGTTTTGAGAACCATCTTTAGCCAGATGCTAAACTAAAAATACATGGTAGCTACTTTTCCCAGACAGTGTCTGAACTTGAATTTGCTACCTCAAGACCAGAAGCAGGGCAAAAATTATAAATGGCCTATTTCTTTAGTAATTCCCTCATAAGTTTCCAAATTCTTCCCAGAGAATAATGATCATCCTTGACAAACTGGCAGTAGAAATAAATTATGAGCAACTGCAAAAAAATTCTGGACAGAATTAAGAATTTCTCAGAGGAGAGACTAATTCTATAGGAAGATTGGATACATCCAGGTTCTTCTGTGGGTAATTCAGTAATTTACAAAAAGGTACACCCAAATATATTCATTTAAATGATAAAGACGGGGACTATCAAAGTTGGAAGTGACGTAGACATATTGGTCCAAGTTCTTTATTTTGGAGACAGAAGTATGTACCAGATCACAGCTGGTAAACTGGAATTAAAACCAGTTCTCATGAGTTTCAGTTTAGATTTATTTATCTCATGTGGATTTTATCTCCTTTGTTTGGTAAGGCAACTGGATCTTTGGGCAAATACTATAAAGAAGGTACTATCTTTCAAATACAGTGGCGACGTTTTCTCATTCTAGTCCTGTAGTTCTGAAACTGCAGGGAGTAATGAATTTGTTAAAGTGACTATTTCAAGATCCCATCATTTAGCCCTTCTGGAAATGGAGAGCTGGAGAATTGTGGAGCCCAGATATGTGCCTTTTATTTTGTCTTTATTGAAACATAATAGACAATTAGTTGCTTGTATTTACACTGTACAATTCAGTGAGGTTTTTTTTTTCAATTATAGTTAGCATACAATAATATACTAGTTTCAGCTGTATAGCATAATGACCAGAGATCGACATAACTTGCAAAGTGATCACCCCACTAAATCTAGTACCCCTCTTCCCCCTTACATATATATTACATTATTAACCATTTTCCCCATGCTACACTCTACATTTCCATGTCTATTCTGCAACTATCTAGTTGTACCTCTTAATCCCTTTGCCTTTTTTTGTCCTCCCAACTCCCCCTCATCTAGTATCTCTCTAAATATTCTCTGTATCTATGAGTTTATTTCCACTTTTGTTGTTGTTGTTGATTTTGTTCTTTAGATTTCACGTGTACATGAAATCATGCGAAATTAGTCTTTCTCTGTCTGACCCATTTCATTCAGTGCAATACCCTGTAGGTCCATCAAGGCGATATCTTTCCCCGTCCCCTTCCTTTTAGTCTGTGTGTCTTTTAATCTGAAGTGAGTCTCTTGTAGGCAGCATATGTAGGGGTCTTGTTTTCCTATCCATTCATCCACTCTGTCTTTTGGTTGGAGCACTTAATTCTTTTCCATCTGAGGTACTTGTTGATAGGAATGTAGTTATTACCATTCTTTATTCCTGTTTTGGATATATGTTTTTTCTTCTTAAAGACGTCCCTCCAACACTTCCTGTAATACCAGCTTGGTGGTGATGAATTCCTTTAGCTTGTTTTTGTCTGGGAAGCTCTTTATCTGTCCTTCAACTCTAAATGATATCTTTGCTGGATAAAATATCCTTGGTTGTAGATCCTGAGTCTTCATCCTGTCGAATGTGTTTCGCCAAGCCCTTGTGTCCTGCATAGTTTCTTTTGAGAAATCTGCTGCCAGTCTTATGAGTACTCTGTTGTAGGTAACTAACTGCTTTTTCTATTGCTGCTTTTAAGATTCTCTCTTTGTATTTAACCTTTAGCATTTTAATTGTGATATGTCTTGGCGTGGGCCTCTTTGGGTTTCTGGTTTTTGGAACCCTTTGAAACTCTTTGAGCTTCCTGGGGTTTTATGTCTTTTTCCTTCACCAAGCTAGGGAAGTTTTTCATCATTATTTCTTCAAATAGCTCTTCAACATTTTGTTTTCCTTCAGGTACCCTATGGCATGGATATTTTTACCTTTAATAGTGTCTCATAAGTTCCTTAAATTATTATTATAGCCTTGGCTTCTTTTTTCTTGCCATTCTGATTGAGTGTTCTTGGCTTTCCTGTCCTCTATGTAGGTTATTAGATCCTCTTATTCATTTTATTTATTCCATTTAATATACTTCTCAGGTAATATGTTCTTTGTTTCTGACTGGTTCCTTTTTATAATTTCCATTTCCATTTTTATGTTTATCTCTTTGTTAAAGTTCTCACTGAATTCATCTATGCTTTTCCTAAATTTATCGAGCATCTTTATAACCAGTGTTTTGAACTCTGCATCTGTTAGATTGCTTGACTCCATTATTCCTGGATCTCTGTTCTCTTCTCTCACACAGATTCTGCTTCTCTGTCTTCCCATTTTGGCTGCCTTTCCATGTCTGTTTCTCTGTATAAGCAAAGCTCCTAGGTCTCCCAGTCTTATTAGCACAGCTTTGTATGGTGGGTGTCCAGTGGCACAGTCCTGAGAGCGGTTCCACCGCAGGCCAAGTTTAGCCCCAGCCTGTGCCCCTCCGGGGCCACCTGTTAAGATTCAGCAAGCAGTCCACAGATGCTGAGCTTATAGTTGCCTCAAAAAGCCATGCCAGAAACCGAGGCCAGCTGCCTCCAGTGTGGGTCTCAGCAAGGAGCACCTGACTTGCTGAGGATACACCTGGATGTGGCTTGGGTGGGGCTGCGAGTTAGGGGAGGTGGGTTTTTAGGGAATCCTCTGGGCAGAGCCACCTCTGTTATCCAGTTCGATGACATCATGGCTATGGTGGCACTGAGTCCGCACACACGGAACAGGGAGGGCTCAATAGGGAACGATGGATAGCGCCGGCACATCTGTGCACACCTAGTCTCACCTTGGCCCTCACTCCGACCATGTCTGTCTGTAACTCCCTGGTGCTCTCTGCATAGCTGAATCGGCACTGGTGCTCAAAGCGAGCAGGTCCATCACTGCCAAAGTCCATTCATGGATGCAGCCCCTTTAAGAGGAATCTGCAGCTGCAGCCTCCATCTCACTCAGCTGCTGGGCACTGGGCAGCCCCATGTGCTCACTCCGTCCTACCTTCTGCCGTTGCAGGGTGCTTTCTTAGATTTCTCCCTAGTTGTATGGCTTGTTTATCTAGATCTCAGGCGATTTTTCCTTGCTGCTGCTGCTCCTTGTTTCCAGCACAACTTTGATTTGGTCTCCAGAGGGATGAACAGAGCCTCTATCATCTACGCCATTTTTTTTCTATGCCCCATATGTGCTTTTTTAATAGGACTCTCAGTTGGCTATGAAGCAGGTCTTCTGAAAATTGTGGTTTAAGAAACATCTAGTGGGTTGCTAATTTGGTTCAGTATTAAATCCTAAGTCCTTTTATTTGGCATACTCTATACAGTGGTCGAGTTCTAAAGCCAGAGTTATTTCAAAGGAAAAAGTAGAATATAAGAAATCCATTGTGAACCTTGCACAATATATTTACAAATTATCCTGAATCACATCATCCAGTGTTCATTGTTACAGCATGACTTGCTAAGTGTCTGTATGATTCACTTTTCAGAGATTTCAAGGTTCAAAGCCAAATAAACAGACCGTTTGCTTTACAGATTCTCTTTTGGGGCAAAGAATGCTTTTTCTAAGAGAAAGCCTGATAAAAGGAATCTCAACTGCCTGTAGGAAATGAAGTAGTTCTTAGAGACCAGCATCTCGAAGTACTTAAATGTAAATAAATCAGAAGAAAATAAATTATCTTCCCTGTACCTTGGGTTTTAAAAATGAAAGAAAAAAATGAAAGAAAAACTATGTGGTAAAGTGGTTCTGAAGTTTTCCAAAAGTAGCAGAATTGCCATGTATAAGTAGCTATATTTCAGGTGCAGTAATCAAACCAGCCAAGAGTGGAAACAAGCAACTGTTCCTCAGACTTGGCACTGCCTTGAACTGCACACTCCTCTGCTCAGATCTTCACTCTCTTCTAACCCCCTACCTGACCACTTCTCCTCCTAACACTGCTTCAGCTCTGTGTAGAACAGAAAGGCATGGAGAGAAAGAATGTGTCTCAGACGTGCTGCTCCAAAGGGACTTGGCATTGTCTTGTGCTCAAAGGTAAGCCCACAACACATCCCACTGTGGGGAAGTATGGCCGTATTAGCAAATGTATAAGCGTATTAAATCAGATAGGAAACTACCTTACCTGTTTTCATATACTTCATAGAAAGATCATTCTATCATGTTCTCTCTCTCTCTCTCACCAGTTCATTGGTTGTACCTCTTCCACTTGTCTATTTAGGAGACAGAATTATCATTTTACATTACCTTCCTCTCTCCTCTCTGTTTTTCGACATGTCATCTATCTATTGGGATAATATATCCAAATGATATCCCTTCCCCACTTCCATTCTTTCCCAAGAATGTTAAAGAAAGGCTTCTGAAACCGATCGTCAATTTTGGAGATGTCTGCTTGAGCACCTGAGGGTTGAGCAGGGGCTTTGTCATAGGTCACGTTTGCGTTGGTTATCTTCCATTTCCCTCCAGAGATACTCTCTTCTCCTTTCTGTTCTTCACTGTCCCCGAGGAAGCGGACCCTCTGGGTTTGCATCATTCAGCTTGCCCTCCGCCTTCCCCTCTGACTTTTGGTTGGATTTGGTCAATGAGAGGCTCCCACAAGAAATGGAAAGCAGGAGGACAGTGAAATCAGGCTATTTATTCCCTAGCTTCTTCCCTGCTAGGACAGCACAGATCAACTACACTGCTGCACAGATCTCATTAGATGGCTTTTCTGTATGGCCCCCTTCTCTTGGTTCTGGTGGCCGCTCTATCCTTTGCTTCTTCAGGTGGGACTACGCTCTCCCTCCAGAGAGTGGCTTTCCATTCCTCTCGCACCCCACTGGAATCTGCCATTTCTTACCTTCAAGAATCCTAGATGATACAGTATTCAACTTAGAGATTCTATTTCTGTTTTTACTGAAGTGAGAACTGACATTTAAAAGTTTAAGTTTCTGTTTGCCACTATATACTTAGCAAGTAACATGGTGCTCGGCATGTAGTAATTGTTTACTAATTATTCATAAAGGAATAAACAAATGAATTGTGTGTTTAGACTCAAATATAAAAACGTAAATTCTTTACATGTAGTTTTTCTACCCGCATACGTACTCCCTCGTCACAAATTTATTCCATTGCTTTGATAATGCATGGGCAAATGTAGCTTATTTTTCTCAAGAAAATATGACCCTCTTCCCATCAGAAAAAAAGAAGAAATAGAAAACAAGACTTATCCAGTCTTGTTATCACTTTTGTGATAATTGCCTATTGACTTTCCATATTTTGACTCAATTCAAGATTTTTTTTTGTCTTCTTGGATGAATGTATTAATAAAACAGAGCCACCATCTGGTCCACTCATGTTCATGAAGGAACGGTGAGTGTCCAACCCTGGGCCCAAGTCAAAGGATGCTCAGCTTTCCTCTGGTACTTGCCCCATGACCACACTTGGTTGGCTAGCCAGACTGGACTCCAAGAGGGTGACCTAGTGACTTAATTCTTAAACATCTTGCACATTTAAGAATCCCACTTAAAGACCTATTCCTTTTGCTCATGTCCTTCCTTTGGTGGCTTTCACATAGATGAAAGTGTCTGCAATCAGTCATAAGTCTTGAAAGTAGCCCTCTCAAGAAATAAGTCAATGCACAGATGCTGCATGCCATGGTTAAGGCAGATTCTTGGGTGTTTACTCCAAGGAGAACCCAGATTGCTCCTGATGACCTTGTTATGAGGCTCAATCAACTCCATTTTCATTTTTAAGACCCTATTCCAAATGGGACTGATCTAACACACCAAGAAAAATATCCAGTACCACCAAGAACAAACTAATGACTTTTTCTGTCATTCTAAAACCGATCGCCCCAACTGGACACATCATCATAATGTCCACTCATTAAATGTTGAGATACCTTGAAATCTATGCCATTATCTTTTTTAAAAAAAAAAAAAAAATAAGTCTCAGATTATCAGCTGAATGAGCTGAATTGTCTTTCAGGATAGGGAGGAATAGCAAGCACTATAGCATTCGGGATAAAATGTTTAGGCTCTTTCAATATTGAAAATGAAAGCTGTGAAGTCACCCCAAATCAACAAAGCGGCAATGCAATACATTCTCAAAAAGTAAATTACAGGCTTCCATCTCCAGTGCTCTTAACCTGCCATGTTTGTGGAGACCAAATGTTCTTTTTAAAATACTTATTCTAAAATAGGAAACCAGTTCAACATTTTTGTACAGTGACCCTTGCAACTGCAGTAATCAGATAAGAAAATACATCAGAAATGACAATCATATATCTTCAGTTAAATTTAAGGTCCATTTTAGGACCAAGTATAATTGATTCTATGTCTTTTACTTAGTTCATATAAAAAGAATGCAAGAAATTAATCAGGGATAGGATTTAAATGGATAAAGAAAATTCCTTCCCACAAATGGCTTCCTCTTTCTTTCATATTTAGGAATAGAAATAGCCCTTTCAGGTTGGAAATCTCCTCAATGAACTAATAAAAGAAGAACCAGCTGTGACACATGGCATCTATGCTCTGGTTACTCTAAGATGCTAAAATGTCTTCGACTTTTTTTTCCATTAAAAAAGAAATCAATCTACTACAAAGACCCGGTCACCATGAAGGGTCAGCTTTGATAATACATACTCAGTGTCAGTTATAAAAGAGAAATGGGGGACTCGTAGTAATTCAAATTATTTGGAACCTTCTCAGTTGAAAACAAATCATTCAGATGCATGATCTCATTTGATGCTCAGAACAACCCAAGTGAGGTGACAAAGGCAGAAGAAAACCTGAGGCATAGAGAGTTTAACAAGGACATGAACCTGGGTTTTCTGAATCGAAGTTCAGGGCTCCTTCTGCTATACTACGCTGTCACCGTAGAATGGAAGACATATTCCAGTAAGGTGACCTTCTTGGGCTATACTTTACCAGGGTATGTTAGAATGCTGTAGTTGCCTTTTTCTTAATGTCACCTCAAATTCTTGACAAGTGCCTTGTAGGCCCATCGTAGTAGCCTAGCACATACGACTGTGCTTATTTGTGTCCATACAGCACACAAAAGCCAAACTAAATTGTGATGTAGTGGATTTAGGGTGTTTAAAAATCTTCCTCAGTATCATCTATGAACAAAACTGTCACATACAAATTTCCTTTTGTCACCCCTGGGCCTTTCCTTTCAATAACCTCTTTCCCCCTCCTTTTATCTCCTATTGTCTTGTTCTAAAATGGCTGTACCCTTTCATGTGCCTGAGGGCTTCTGCTGCTTTCTGTACTCAGGTCGGGTCGGATACTTCTGATACTTGCAAGCATTCTACTGTTTTTCTCAGGATTTATAGTAATATCTGCTACCCACATCCACCAGGGTGATTAAAGAAGTGATCCCGTTGGGGCTGCATTATCATGAACTGAGAAACTCACACTTCCCAAGTGTCCTTGCTGGACATTCGTGCTCAAGCCATCCCCTACAGGGATTAGTAAGCACACCATTTGAGCTTGAGCTCCATGGGCTACAGACAAGAGGATTTCCAAGGGGAGAAACTTGAAGACCCCTAGTTTTTTGAAAGTGAATCTATTTCTACTTTAATCTGAAACACCTCTTGAGCTGATAACTCCTTAGAAAATGAGGGAAGCCATATTGCATGCAAATGTAGGTTTTAATGTCACATATCACACTTTCAAATTTAGGTCTCCAGACATGGAAAAAAATTAGTGTGCATGGCATGCACAAAGAAGTGGAGTGAATAATTATCTTCTGGCATTATTCCAGATCCTATCCCCAAATGAATGTTATGTTGAAATGTATTTATTCACATTGGGATGAAACTTAGGCTATAACTCTAAGTTAATTTTATGTTCAAAGAAAATTTCATTACAATAGATAAAGGCTTTGTTTCAAAGAGAGAATTAGAACTAATGCATTTTGCCCAGGTTTGAACATTTCATTTGGCTTCTTTAAAAGCCTAATATTTAAAGTGGCACTTTCAAGATACAATAATACCGACAAAGGAATATCCGATAGAATGATGGACTAACACCATGATAAATCAACCGACAATGAGGCAAAACACCCAAGTGGGGAAAGAGACTCCTTTGCTGACATAGAATCAGCATTTACCATGGTTTCAAACCCAGGTACTTGTGAATGGACATAGCTTGTGTTTTTATCTGAACTGAAGAGTTTGAAAATTTGTGTTTTGACAAGATCTGACCCAGGTCTCTCTGGATTTTATAGATGGAATGCAGTTGGCAACTCTGACTCACGACTTTGTTTATACACTTGTGCTTCAGCACATCAGAAAAGCTCTTTTTTTTCCCCTGTAGTTTCTAAGAATGGCTCTCAATTACAGACCTAACTCTGAATCATTTCTGGTTCCCTTTTCTAGCTTACGTCCATCTTCTTTCTTGTATATATGCCCATTATGACATCTTTCAGAGTCTATCAGGGACATGGAATAGACATGAAATATTTTACTGACTTGAAAGTACACAGGAAAAATGCCTTCCAATAAGAAAAATTATGTATATGCATTTCTTTTTCCCTCGCCAATGTTCGGCAGCAAAGAAACAGACAAATGTGCTAATATTTGTAAGACTTCTAGGAAAGCCATTTCTTTTACCGCAACAGTCCATATTTGGCTCTTTTATTCCTGTGGTCAAAACTCGTCCTTCTTATTCACCACTATTATTGTCATTTTCAACATCATTATCATCACTGTCATTGTATTTATCATTATCATAGGCAGTTTGCTTTTTGGTATTTACAGGAAACCTGTCACTCTTCCAGATATAATCATATTTCCTAATCATCCTTCATTTCCACCTACTATATAAAATTTCTTCTTGATACATTGCTAACAGACTATAGTTAGTGCTATAGTGTTTTTCCTAGCCTCCTCACTGTTACAAGTTTCCAACTATCTCTTTCTTTTATTTCTTTCTCTTCATCTCAGCAAGATCACCTTTGCTAGCCACTGCGACCACTAGTGGTCCCTCAAACGTTCTTACTCTCAAACTCTGCTACAGCTAATTGGATGCACTAATCTTCATCACTGATCTGCATTTTCCTTCCTCACTCAGTTCTTATTTCCTCATTCTGGAGGAAAGGATAATTTCTTTTCCTTACACTATATATATGTAAATATATAAATAACATATATAAATAATGTAACTCACTGCCCTGTCAGATGCAGTGTGGGGGTGGGTTGATAAAACATAAATATGTAGAAGAACCATATTAGACATACCAAGTTTCATGGGAACACGAAGAAGGGAAAATTGTTTTAGTCTAAAATAGTGGGAAAGGTTTTACATCCAGGAAAAACCAAGATACTCAGAGTAAAGAGAATTGTGGGAGCTGTTAGGTAATTGATCTGATGTAAATGGTCCGTGCAAAAGAAAATGTATAAAAATATCAGGATTCGTTGAAGTGGAGTGGTAAAGAGAAAGGGAGACAAAACTCAGGGAAATCTATTAATGTTAGAGTCTTAAGTGATATCCACCCCATTCCCTTTTCATAAGTCTTTAAAACATCCTGTGCTCAGCTTTTTAAGTAGTGGATTAATCTCAAAAACATGACCATGCTTTACTATACTTAATATTCTCATTTATGTATCCTTTGGAATTGTGAGAAATTTCATTCCCAAAGGGCAACATCCCGAGAAGAACCAGAAAAAAACACTGTGTGCGGAAATAATTATTCTGTGCGGTCACTAAAAGTAGCAATGGCAACATGGATATTTTATTACTCTTTGCAGTTTCATATCCTTTTGAAAAATTATGTCTAGAAAATAATAGCTGTTATCAAACAAGATGCTCATAAACTTGAAACATTTTCTATCTCTGGACCTTCTCTATGACACTTTCCATAAATAGCTTAATGGAAAACCTTCCCTCTATTTGTTGGAATCCTGTAGTATTTTATCCGTACTTCCTAATGTTACTTAACTATTAACTACTTAACTATTTCCATCTAATAACATATGTTATTATATTTTATAAGTATTCACGTAACATCTCTTCTCCCCACTGAAACTTTTGATGGTAGCACTCAAACCTGTTTCATCTTTAAACTGCTTAAAGCATGCAGTAGTTAATATTTTGCATATAGTTCAGACTCCAGAGTTATTGAGTGGCTAAGTGAATAAATGTATGAATGAGTGAGCAGTCTCATTGAAAGCTAATTCTTGACTTGTTATTCATAAGATTTCATTTTAATTATTGACTTCCAAAACAATAATCACAAAATTATTATGAAATGGGATGAACATGAAAATTGTTTTCAGGAAAACTGAACTCTGAACTTAGTTCTTTAGTCTCTTTGGAAATCCCTGTAAATCAAAAAAAAAAAAAACAACTTGTTTTGCCAAAATTCTGATGTATTTATTTATGAAATGTGCCCTTAGCTGGGTATATTCAGAGGTGTAGCACTTAAAAAAGAAATCAATTTAGAATTTAGTTTTCATGCTCATATTTGTCAATAATAAAAATTAATAAAAACTCAAGGAAAGCAATCCAATTAAATTGTTAGTAAGCAAAACCAAAGCAATGCATGAATTATGACATAACATTTAGAATATTATAGGCTTCTCTCTTTATAAAATATTATAAACACTTCACAATGCATTATATCAAATTAAATTATAAGATAAAATGCAGTTGTCATTTAAAATATGTATTTAAAAATTAAAGCATTAAAATAATTCAATTATTAATAATTGATTCTTGTTATGGTATTTTTCTGATTCAGAATAAAAATAAACCAAATGGTTAAAAATTAATTTCTACAGACTATTAATAACATTTTGGTAATGTTAACAAAAACACCAAATTTTCAGTTTGTTTCTAATTGAACAAAGAAAGTATTCACCATCTTTGACATTAGCACTTTACAATTCTATTATTTTAATTCGTTGTTAATTTCAGATAAATAACTTTAAATAAACAATTAGAATATTTAAACAGGAAACCAAAAATTTCTGATGTATTACTAGTGCCTCTTTTCACAATATTTTAAAATGAGAGAAACCTGAAAGTGTGTAAAATAGTATGTTTTATATTGAAATTTAATCTTCACTTTGCGAGTAGGTATTCTAAACCCAAACCATTCTGGCATAACCATTGACTCTTACTATGAGTCCTAGTAGACATTCATACAAGTGAAGCTCATCATTTTCTCTTGTACTCATTTCCAATCACACTCTTACTTTCAGGTAAAATAGGAAATGTGACAGTAATATCTGACATTAGGTATTTTTGTGGAATATAACACAAATGAGGCAAGTTTTTAGAAGTGGCAAGCAACATGTAAAATTTAAGCTATTAAAATGATCAATTCAAAAGAATGCCAAAATGAAATGAATACTATACTTATTTCCACTTTATAATAAAAAGCCTTGAAAACTTTTTTTTTGCATATTTAAATGTCTAGAAGATTTCCCACTTAACATAAACTTAACATAAGTTTAATTGAAACCTACCTTTGAAATTTGGCCTAATCCTTGCATCATATCCTGATGTCCTTCCCATTAATTTGTCCAAGAAATCCGAAGGCGATAGGGTCTGCGAAGGTTGTTTTCCAGACCTGGAGTCATGGTCTTTGCAGAAAGCTGACCTAAACACATCATTAAGTGTTTTAGCAACAATTCTAATTGCCTGAGAACTAAGCTCACAGAATATATGACATCATGTTTTATAAATATATTTGATATGTTAGCAAAAAGAAAAAAAAATTACAAACTCTTTGGCCAACTTCTGAAATTATGCATGGTCTAGAGTTAACTTTAAATGATCAGAGGTGTAAATCCTGTCATATCTTCTAAGTTTTTGAACTGCAGCCATACATAAGGTGTTTAAGATGATATAACATGCATAGTTTTAGATTGTAGATTTTATGGATTCATAGTTAAAGCTATTTCTAGAGTCATCAGAGAAATGAAGATGATAATTTCTAAAATGTATGTGATCGGCTTAAAACTATTTCCCCATGAATTTTAAAAAAAAATTCTTCTAGCACTTGAGCCTTTAATATAAGTCCTCTACTTCTTATAAGAAATATTTAGTAAGATGAACAGAACAAAGTAAACATGAATTATCTCATTGCTTCCTTTCTCACCCACTAGATTTTATTCCAGCTATCAACTATAAATACTTTACAATGTGTTGTCTAAAAGAAAATCTACACTTGGAAATTTAACTTCATTCTAAAATAGGTCGACAATGAGCATGTCTGTACTTCTATTATTTTATCAGTTGTGATCTACAGATTAGCATTTAAATAGTTGACTCAAAGTAGTCATGGAAAAGAACTTCTCAATTATTTTATCTTTTTCATTATCAAAAACAGTAAATGTTGCTTGGAAAAATTTGGGGGTTCTTATTTTCCTTAAAGGGCTTATAAAAAGAGCATATTTAGTTTGTAGTGAAAATGAATTTGTTCACATAGTGGTTACTGTTGATTTCTTTCCTAAAGTAAACATTTTACAAGCTTTCTTTTCAATAGTTTAGCAATTATCTCCTTAATTCTGTAACTAAGAAAATACCACATTCTTTCCAGTTTTTCAAAGAAGTAGTACTAAATGTCAGTACAACGATGGTGTAAACATTTGGTAGGAGTTAAAAATTGATAAAATCATCCAGGAATACTCACATTCCCATATGCAGTATCATCTGAATAATGAAGTACATTTAGTTATGATGGTGGCGGTGGTGGTGGTGGTGAAGATGATGATGATGATGATGATGATGATGATGATGATGATGATGATTCTAATAAAACCCAGCCTACAGCTTTTCTTAATCATAGTAGGAGATGTGAACCTGAAAGGAACATAGTGAGTTTTCCCAGTACTCATAGCATTGCTGCTATATGTTCCATTTCTCTTGGTTCTGTGAAAAGAATACCATAAAATTTGGTTAAAATTAAATGAAGAGTCCTTTACTTTGTTATATGAACATCTCCTATCTCTATTTTGTTTTAGAACTTATTGCATTATAATGGCTTTTCCACATACTGGTAATCTGATATTTTGAAGTAGCAATTGATTTGACAATTTGTAAATTAGGCAGAAAATGCAAGCATATTAATAATGATTTCTCACTTATTTTAATTATGTATAGTCCATTTCTCATGCATACATAAATACAAAGATGTCATATTAATTACATTTTAATAGGCAGTTAAGTTCCAAATATACTGAACAGGAGAATATAGTGGCAAAAGGAGATTTTAAACATTTCCGATATTTCAAGAAATTTCCCAAATTATAGTCCTCATAGTATGCACCTAGTTTTTTAAATACAATTGGTGTCCCAAGTTGGCTAAGAATTAGGACTCTTTTATATCTTTTATAAAATGAGCATGATCTTGGCAAATTAATCCAGTCACTTCCACCATATAAAAAGCAATGTATCCAATAATCCCTTTAAATGACTTCCAGAAGAATTTGAAAGCAAAAAAAAAAAAAAAAAGTCACCATTGTATAGAAATGTAAAGAGCATGCAACTCATCAGACTACTTTAATATTACATTGGCTGTGAAAATGTGTTGAAGTGCAGAGTTGGGTTATGCATCATAAAACTTGCCTTTGTGAAAATTTACCACCCTCCCACCATAATTAAGCTTTTTAAAAGAACAAAAGAAATCTGACTCTCCTCCATAAAATTAAAATAATGTGGCCAGAGTATAGAAAATAGATAAAAATTGCACGACACATTCGCTTTCAAACAGTTTTCATGGGGAAAATATCAGCATGCAAAGTCTTTTCACCTACCTGAAGTGGCTGGTCTCTAAGAAAAATGCAAACAAGGCTGTCAAAATGTTCACTAGCTGCCGGTTCATTCCTGTTTCTGTGATGCTTGTGGAAAATATCCCCAAAATGATTCCAGAAAGAAGCTAGGACAAAGTATCTATCTATTGTCCAAATTCAAAATCTGGCAGGAATCTAGTTTCCTTGAAAATCAAAAAGAGATTTGGGTTTGTACAGTTTGCTGAGAAAAAACAAAAAGTGCCAGTTCTAGGCATCGTGGTCAGGTCAGACCGGGGCTCAGGACCATCAGTTAACCCAGGAAAGACAAAGCCTAAGAACTGACGGATCCCCTAGCTGCTTTTCCCGAATAATAAAAATGCTGCTACCTTAATCGCATCACCATGCAAAGGGGACTGGTGACAATGCCATGCTGGAAGTCGGGTTGCTGTGGCTTTTGTTTTAAGTCCTTTCTGTTAAGCAAATCCCTTTTATCTAGGAAAAATGTTTTTTTAAAAGAAGTTTTAAACGAGGGACAAGAAAGGACTCAGTGCGCTGGAGTGGGTAGGGAGAAGAGGGCAGAAATGCTGCGATCCAGTGCTGGAACGAGGGCTACAGAAAGAGACGGAGACGTGATCTTACCCAGCCTATAAATTTCAGCACTCGGACAGCTCCTAGCTCTGAAGTGCGCATGTTTCCTTTTTCAGTCGCTTGGGGCGGGGGTCGAGGAGACGCATTCAGGAAGGGACCTGCCTGCCATTCAAAGGCAAAGAGTTGACTGGTCGTTCAGCACAGGGGTGCCGAAGTGAGTGCGATGACAACCAGGGAAGAGCAGAGGTCAGAGTAGATGGAGAGGGTGAAGGAGTCTAGGGTCTGAGCTTCTGGAAATGCAAGTCTGTCCGTGGGTGGGCGGGACGGGAGTTTGAACCGGAAAAAAGAAGAGAATAAAGTCTAGGCGTGGGAAAAGGAAATTGGGAGAAGCAGAGCACAGGATCTGGAGTACTGACATTATAACAAGAGAGTGAGACCTGGAGGAAAAAGGGGAGTCCTGTGCGGAAGAGGAGGGGACATTTCCGTAGCATAGAGAAGCCCGCGTGTGGGAAAAGATTCATGAGTATCGATAAATTAATTTAGGAACCCTTTATAAAGCCTTCCTCACCCCTTGAGTGTTTTCGTTTGATTTCAGCCTCCTGTCCCCAGAGGATCTCTCTGCCTCTCTACTAGGGAAAGCCCTTTCCGCTGAGCTTTCTTCAGTGGCTCAAAATCCCTGGGCATCCTCTTCAAGGCGCAGATTTGTAAAGGAAGAAAAATACAATGGGCCAGAAGGGGGCAGTAGCAATCTTTTCCTGCCCTGGTTAAAGGTTAGAGTAGGGCTCCCACTAAAAAATGGAGCAAGGAAGGGTGAGACTGCTGGTTGAGTTTCTTCTGCCCATTCTAAATGTCGATCACCAGAGAAGATCATGTAATAAATGTGGGTGTTCTTTTCCTAGATTGACTAAAGAGATAGAAAGTAGTGAAAGTTTATAAATCCTGTACAAAAGCATGACAGGTAACCTTGCTATTTCTAACTAAATCTATAAATATTAGTCAGAATAAAAGAAGAAAAAGTAAATAGTTCAATGCGAGTTATTAGTAGCTTCTAGTAAAGGGAAATAAAAAAATGCATGTTCAACCAGGATTTTTGTTTGTACAGTATACCTTATTAGTCACCTTGGCACACCACTGCAGGTCTTCATTTTAAAGCAAATAATATGATTAACTTTTAGTCCATAAATGATGAATCTGCCCTTGGGTCAGTTTAAATATCATGGCAGAGTAACAAAGAATTCTACGTTTTTAAATAGTAGAAAATTTTTTTTCTGAGAAAAAGATTAAGTTCTTTTCACCTTTTAATGTTGCTATAAATCACCTGAGAATCTTATCGAACTGCATCTAGTAGGTCTGAGGTGGTGCTTGAGATTCTGCATTTCTAAGAAGTTCGTAGCCGAGGTTGATGCTGCTAATCCACTGATCACACTTCGAGTAGCAATAGTCTGT
Source organism: Rousettus aegyptiacus (assembly GCF_014176215.1). NCBI lineage: Eukaryota > Metazoa > Chordata > Mammalia > Chiroptera > Pteropodidae > Rousettus > Rousettus aegyptiacus. Next base: position 3,442,836 of record NW_023416312.1, on the reverse strand, counting down.
ACGCCTTTTTATCGGATTTCTACCCCACCAAGACGGTGAGAATATAAGAACTTCTCTTTAATGACAAGCAGCAGTGCCCAAGCATTCTGCTTACATACAAAATCAATTCTTTGGATATGTTCTCTTAACTTTCAAAGCCCAGATAGAGCGATTCAATTTAAAAAGAAGAGAGTATAGTGTAGTGTAAGACATCCCTGGCCTGCAGCTTTGAATCTGTTCACTTCCAGATTCGTACACATGGAAACTCTAGACCTGATTTTATCCCTGCAGTCCTGACCCACGAAATAAAATCAATTTCTAGAAATACGTTTCTTCAATTGGTGCTATGGAAAATCATACAAGATTTTTTGTGCTCAAGATTCTTTCCGAAAGAAGAAAATACATATGGAAAAGTAGAAAAAAATGATTTGTCCCAAATTCGTTTGAGGTTATAATACTGCTTAAATTAATACAGGCTTTGCAAATCATTTCTTTCAACAGCAGTCTTGTTATTAGCCAGGAGTAGGATGAGGAGGGAAACCTGTGACTAAGGGAGACTCTGGTTAGCAGCATGAAATCATAACATTTATTGTTTTAGAGTTGGAAGAGGCTTCAGAGAGGATCTAGTCTAGCCTCATTTTACTTCTCAGCTCTCCTCAATTTGGGTTCCAGCTCTGTCAGTCCACAGAAATAGCTCTCACTAAGGCTGCCAATGAATTCCTTATAACTAAGACTTGAGGTTATTTTTTTGTTGTCATCTTACTTGACAGTTCCATAGCACTGAACATCACCAGTCTCTTCTCTTTTTTCCAAAAGTTTTATTTTTATTTTATTGTTATAAGAACACAACATGAGATACACTCTCTCAACGGATATTTAAGTGTACAATATTGTTAACTATAGGCAGAATATTGTACAGTAGATCTCTAGAACTTATTTATCTTGCATCACTGAAATTTTATATCCAATGATTAATAATCCCACTTTCCCCTCTCCTCTGTCTCTTGCAACCACCATTGTGATCTCCTGAAGCACTTTCCATCCTTGACCCTGTGACAGTGTACTACTCCTGGATTGTCTCTTCTTCTGTCCCCTTTGTAGGCATTTCCTCCTCTGCCTTGCATATAAAAGTTGGATTTCCTAAAGCCTATATTCTAGGCCCTCTCTTCTCACACTACACTCACTTAGACAATATTATGTATGTCATAATTTCCATTATCCTTTTGTGCAGATAACACAAAAATACATATTTCTATCCAGACCTGTACATTCAGCTGCTTCCTAAACAATTCCTGTTGGATGTCTCAAACACTTCTCAAACTCCACATGTCAAAATTGAACCTTTTAATATTTCTTCCGAATCCTGTTTCTGTCATACTATACCTGTTTCCAACCAAAACCCAAGTCATCATCCCTAAGACTCTCTTTCTACCACTCACCATATTCAGTTCTTCACCAAGTCCTATTGATTTTATCTCTGATATTTCCCAGTCTCTCCATTTAAACCTCCGCAACCCCAGTTGGGGTATCCTTGTCTCTTGCTTGTATTGCATCAATGGTTATTTTACTAGTCTACCTGGACCAACAGCTGATCACCCTCTACCTCATTCTCTACACTGCAGCCAGAATGATTGTTCAAAAATCCAAACCTAATTCTTTCATACTCCCTGGTCAACACTGTGACTCTCCATTGATCTTTGGATAGAACAAGAAAACTACTGAACATCACCTAAAAGTTGCACATGGTCTGGCCCATGCCTACGTTGTCCTTCATCTCATCCCCTACTTATCTCATTCCTTCCCCTCTAGCCATATTGGTCTATTCTTAATCCCTCGTGCTTGCCATATTTCTTAATCCCATAACATGCCATGCCTCCTGTTTTGTCTTGTTGTCTTTAGCTTACTTAAAAAAAAATCTCTCTGCTCAAGTGTTATTTCCTCAAGAAGGCCTTCCCTGACCTGCACAACTCTGTCAACTCTCCCCATGACACACTCCCTTAGTACGCAGCAACTGTGATTGAAAGAGCTTGTCAGCGTTGCATATATACATGTGTATGGTTAATTGCTTAGATAATGAGCTTTGTAATGGACAGGGACAGCATCTGTTTTGGTTCGCCATCATATCTGCATACATTCAGTGATAATGACAATAATCACAATGGTATCGACGCTGATTAGGATATAGTTTCTAAAGTGTACCCAGAAGTGCTGCTTAAACAGAATATGCTTAAGTATGTGTACTTCTGTCAAAAATTACTTGTTAGGGAAATTAACAATTTAAGAAGTATGATTATTTGAAAGGAAATTAAGCTCAGCGGCTCAGGAGTCTATAGCATGAGATGAAAATACAAGTAGGGGACTATGAAACTGATGTCCTTGATTCAGATTCCACCTCAAACACTGATCAATTACGTGACCTTGGGCAAGTCATTTAATCCCACTGAACCTCATTTTTGTAATATATAGAACACAGATGCTAATACTGCTACATAAAATACTTCTCTATGGAATAATCTTAAAAGTCATGTGAAATCATAGCTGAAGATATGTTTGAGGTTCTTTTTTATTAAAAATGATTGAGGTGACATTGAACAACAAAATCCAGTAAGTTTTAAATGTACAATTCAACAATATGTCATATATATTGCGTTGTGTGTTCAACATCCAGAATTAGTTTTCCCTCTGTCACCACATATTTGACCCCTTGTACCCGTATCTACCCATCCCCCACTCCCCCTTCTCTCTGGTAACCACTAATGCACTGTCCATGAGTCTCTATTTGTCATGATTTTTTGTTGCTTTTAGGTTTATATCCCACATATGAGTGATATCATGTGGTTCTCAGGTTTTTCTGTCTGATTTATTTCACTTAGCATGATAATTTCAAGATCCATCCATGTTGTCACAAATGGCAGTATTTCATCTCTTCTTATGGCTGAGTGTGATATTCCATTGTATTCATGTACCACAGCTTCTTTATCCAGTCATCTATCGTACGACACTGGTTTCTTCCATGTCCTGGCCGCTGTGAATGATGCTGCTATGAACATCAGGGTATACATATCTTGTGTTTTAGGTTCTTAATGTCAGTTCTTAGCATCTGTTGACTGCTAAAATTCATGTTTTGATGTTGTCTCTTGAACAATTGCACTTGCAGGTAAATACAGTCTCAGGAGCTTGGAAAGGTCTTACATGCAATGCACTAGAATCCTGAAGGGAAATTCACCTGTGCTTCTACTTCACTAAATTACAACTGATTGAGGCATGTGGCACCCTCGTTTTGTACTCTTCTTACCAGAAATGAGAAGCTTCTGACCCATCCTATAATTTCATAAGGGTCAAAACAATATTTGGTCAATACGATGCTACACATTTAAAAAATTCTAAATATAAACAAATAGAGACGTTTCTTATGAACATAAGTGTCATTTGATCATCGGTATCATTTACTGACACTAATAAACCTCTAACATATACATAATGTTTTACAGTTTTCAAAATACCCACACGAAGTGGTGGGTAGAACAATGATTAATCACCATATTTTTTCCATTGAGGAATGTAAAGTCCATGTAAGTTGATCAATTTTCTTAAGCCCACATGATTATTAACTGACAAAGTCATACTTTTTATGTGTACTACCTAAGTAAATAGACTTAATTCTCATCATATGTATGATTGATGTGATTTTTAAGTCACCGAAAACCTAGTATATACCCAGAAGTATTTTTTTTAATAACTATGTTTATATTTCCATTGCAGTAAGTACCTCTCTCAATAGCACTTTGGTTTCCATTATATTGAGATCCACATACACACAAACGATAAATAGAAAGCCTATTATTAAGAGTCTCAAAGTCAATTTCCTTAGGGAAAGAGTTGAAAAATGTCTAAGATATCAACATCCTGTATCAGGTCTGCTCATGAACTCTTATGGGTCTTCTAGCAGAGAAACTGTCTTCCTAAAATATGGGCATTCTTTCCTCTACTTGAAAAGATAAAGATTAAGAAAGAACTTATTAATTTATGGTTGACACCAACTGAGAAGTAGAGGTTCAAGGTAAATTAGAGAGGACGAGAAGTTGTTTTACTAAATCTTTAGTTGCTTTAGGATGCTTCTGACTGAGAACAATAAAGCCAAATTCATCTTCAAAAATTCCACCTTCTGAATTTTAGGAGAGAGTCTCCTACCTCAAACAGACCCTCCTTGTATGGTAGGGCCTGAGGTTAGAATGGATCTTTGGGTGAGAGAACCCTCTGACATGAGAATGTGTGGTCATTGTTAGATTTGTTAAAATATGTGGCTTGTGAGATTAATGGTTAGCAATTGCCATTCCTGGAGTGTACATAATATCTCAGGGATCAGGTGGAGAGTCTATCTCTTAAATAAATCCAAAATCTCCAAGCTACCACTGCAGAGTCAATAAATGGCTCTCAGCTTTCATGACCGCTCACTGGCCCACATGTCCTTTATCTCTTTGCAATGGTTGTATTGGAAATAAAAGGCACACTATAGAGCCCCCTGTGTTGGATTAAATAAGTTGCCAGGAGGACAAAAATTTTAAAAGGATGATGAAAAACGAAGCATAGTTCCTGCATGTTGATATTTGCAGGCAGCTACAAGCGCTAGTACTAATGAATTTAAAGCTATTTTCAATGGCCAGCATTATCCACAGAGAAAGATGCCTAAAGAGCTGATGTCACCCTGCATTTATTTCCTTTCATTTTTAGAAATCTAGTTTGCTTCTCTCTTCATCTTGCGGAATGAATAAAGATGCTCAGCATGCAGAGAGGCAACTTCAAGGCTACGAAATCTAAATTGTGAATTCACTGCTCCTCCAGTTCCATGCAGACAATGAAATGTCTGTCCAGAATATTTCTGGAAAAAATTACTTAGAAGTCAGAAAAATCATTTTAGGATTGGGACTCTTCTGTTTATTAGTGTTTAATGTTCATAGACCACATGTGTGTCCAGCACTTGAAAAAATTTCTATTTCTAGCGATGATTTATATAAGTGATTGCTTCTTTGTTGGTTAATGTGAGAAATGCAGCATTTCTTTTCATAAACATCAAGTGGGCAAACATTAACTTGGATGGTAAATCAAATGTAATACAACTTGCTTGTATTAGAAATCTTCCTCCTTTGCTACAATTCTAAGATTGAAAATAATGAATAACAATAGGATTGATTGTTGTGTATCACTTGTCTTAGAATCTCCTACCTTCGGTTCTGCAACTGATGTGAAAACTGTCTCGACATCACCTTTATTATCATGATATTCTTGCTGAAAGTTTCTTTTGGAGAATTCTCAGGTGGTAAAGTTTTGTTGATTTAATTAATATTTATACCCTCCTTCCCATAAAATATCTCTTCTTGGCTCACGTAAGGTTGAAAAGGAGCTGATTTTGAAAGAATGAACTATTTTAACTTGAACAGTAGCAATAATTTTACGGTTGCAAGTAAGCTAGTCTTGGTAGTTAAAGTGGAGTTCCATTCATTATATTCACCTGTGACATTGTTATTATTGTTCTAAAGCGTAATGTAGATGCCAACAGGATAGTGCATATGTAATCGACAGTTCTGCCAATCGACCTGTTGACAAACATTAATTGGGCATTTACTACATACAAAGTACTGTGTATTTCTCAGAAGATGAGACAAAGTGATATAAGACATTTCTGCCCTCCGGGGAATTATGATCAATGTATTAAGATAAGAAAAATAAATATTATAGAAGTGGGGCTCTAGGTCAGGATATCTTCTGGGGAGATTAGCTTACTGACACCCAAGATCTCAAAATGTGGCATTCACCTATGTAATCTTTAGAGTCTAAACTCCGGTTCTTGGCAGGTTCACAATATCTTGTCAGTACCCCAAAGAAGTCATTAATCAGGAATGTGACATATTAACTTTGTAATACTTAAGAGCCTGACATATAAACCAGAACAAACATAGCTATCAGGCTGCCAAGTAACCCGTGTAGGCTGTGCATCGTATAAGTTTCTTAGGTACACACATCCTGGAAAGCTTTCATGATAAACATGAAATTAGAATAATAGGATTTTAAAATTGTATTTTCTAAGTTTGCTGGTTTGAATACGTTATTTTTGGAAAGGTCATTTCTTTTTGGTGAGTGTGCTATTTATTAGTCGTAACTTTAAATGTGTTGACTGACAACTGAGGACACATGCGAGTCCACAGGGACATGAGTACGTATAAGGAGCAAACAGCACACACAGCATGTGTTAGTAAAGAGCTGGATGTCCTATAAAATATGTCGCCTCTGTTCTGTCTGTGGGGCCGTGTTTAGAGTAGCAGGTATCCCAACACCCATGGTCCCATTTGGAAGCTACCTTCACTCAGCATCATCCCTTTCATCCTCTGTTTTTGGGTCCAGGCCGTCATGTCTTTCCCTCTTCATTATAACCTCCTGTGAAGTAATGATAACGCCTAATTCGACTTTGTGGTATTCTTTCTCTAGTCTCCAGCATTTAGCACAGTGCTTTTCAGATAGGAATGCTCAATCGATGTTTGTTAAACAATTTTTTAAATAAGTAAATTTTAAAATAAAGGTCACAATCCTTTCTAAAAAAATGGTTTAAATTAATTTTATTGAGCTAACATTGGTTAATGACATTATATGAGTTTCAGGTGCACAATTTTTAGGTTTTGACTCTATGGTCTAAATGTAAAAAAGTGAAGTAGAAACTATCTCAAATAGGGTGATGGAAACATCTCCAACTTCATGATACCAATTCATGAAGCGAAGTATTTTTTATCTGTTCTCATTACTCGGTTCTTGGATTGGGATTTGATTGACCTTTCAGATTTCTCTTTTGTGTGCTCTCTTTCCAGTCACCTCCACTGCTAATTGACATATTCATTGCTTTTTGAAAATGGTGTATGAGATATTACATACTTACAAAAATGTACATGTGGAATATATATAAAACATACATAATAATAATAAAACAAACTTCTGTGAAACCACATATAGCATAAAACACAGGAAATCACCGGCACATCTGAAGCCCCCTGAAGACCAAGCCACTATCTCATCTGTTGGGTTAACTTCTGATCTTGACTATTTTGGTATCATTTTCTTGCTTTGCTTTATTATCCTAATACACACATTTGTTTAGTTTCTCATGTTTTAAACTGTAGATAAATTGACTGAGATTGTTCATGTTCTTCTCTGATTTGCTTTTGTTTGGTCAATATCCTGTCATTGCACATGGCAAGAATTCATTCATTTTCACACTATATTGCTTCAATCTATGAGAATTCCACAATTTAGTCATCCATTCTACTGACGATGGGCTTTTTTTGTTGTTTCCAGGTTTTTTGTTGTTGTTGTTGTTATGATAAATAATTCTTCATAATATTCTTGTATATTTCTCTAGCTGTACATGTGCATATTTAGAGGAAGAATTATTGAGTCCTAAGGTATGCACAGCTTCAGTTTTATTAGATAATGCCAAGTTGTTTTCTACAGTGCTGTAATAATTTACTGTTATCATAATGTAGAAAACTTCTAATTTTGTTCTATCCCCATTGACACTTGGTGTTGTCAGACTTCTTAGTTTTTGCCAGTCTAGAGAATGTGAAAAAGCATCTCTTTGTTTTATTTGCATTTATCAAATTTCTAATGAGTCTCAATACCATTTCAATATGTTTACCGATCATTTGTGTTTTACCTGAGAAATACTTGTTTATTTCTTTGTAAAAGTATTCAATTAGGTTGTTTTCTTTTCTTTATTTACGTGTAAAAATGATTTTATAGCAATCCTTTGCTAGTTGTGTGTTTTCTAGAAATCTTTTCCCAGTTCGTGGCTTTTCACTTTCTTATTCATATTTTTAATGTCACGTTTATTAATTTTTCTCCTTTAGATTTTTGTCTTGTAATATAAGTATTTTTGTCTTGTAATATAAGTATTAATATTGAGATTATGAAGATGTGCTCCTGGATTACCTTTTGTGGTTTTTAAAATTTCATTCATATTTAAAAAATACCTAGAGTAAATATTATCTATTTTAATTACTTATGTGATGTCATATACTTAAAAATTGTTAATCGATGTGTGTAGATCATATATGAAAACAAGAATTAGGTGCTCTCCTTCTAAGGGTTTGAAAATTAAAATGCCCAATAATATCAATATAGCATATTAAAACATATATTTGCCAAGTCACTTCAAAGAGCTAAAACGACTTCTATTTTAAAAAGACTTGACTGGAGCTCTGGTAATGTATGGCATATAAGAAACTATCCAAAAGATTTTATGGTTTGAAACAATAATTTTTTCCTGTCTCTTGAAGTCCTGTAGCTTGAGTGGGTTCATCTGGGCATTCTTGTTTGGGGTCTCTCAAGCTGTTATATGGATGCTAAGGCTTGGCTCATTTGAAGGCTTAATTGGTTATGACTTCCAAGATGGCTCGCTTACATGATTGGTATTTGATATTGGTTGTGGATACTGGATGGGAACTTAGCTGGGGTAGTCAACCACATAGCTTTTCCCTTGGGCTTGGACTTCTTACACCATGGTGCCTGGGTTCTGAGAAGGTATATCCCAACAGTGAGCATTACAAGAGAACAAGGAAGATACTTCTACAGGGATTCTTATGACATAGGGATGCTGCATTTTACTGGTTACACATGACCAGCTCAGTTTCAGTATGGAAGGGGACTTCTCTAAGGTGCAAAAACTAGAAAGTATGATTCATTGGACAGTCATTTTTGAAGATTAACTATAACAGCCATGTCAAAGGATCTCCAGTATTAATATTCACAGGGAGTATCGTGTCATCTTCTAATTCAAGCAATAAAGAAGATTAGATAGACTGAAAAACTTCTCAATACAAAACGCCTAAAACTTGTACATTAAAATGTTTTTAAAAGCAAAGTTGAACTGGTCATGAACTAAGAGAAATTCTCAGAGATCCAAAACAAGAGAATGTGAATCCAGAGTGAAATTCAAATGCTAAAATCAAGCAATGCCATAGGCTATATTTAGATCCCCAAGACCATTGACTTCAGTTTTAATGGCATCTCGGTTTGGGTGGGGCAAGGAGAATGACAGAGAAACCATAGAGCCCAGGCAGAGGGATGATCTATTTGGAGACCTTCTGTATAAGCCATGCAAAAGGAGAGAGAGTACAGAAGTATTTGCATATTCCAAACTTAACTCTAAATGGAATGAAAACATATCAGAACTTGTAACCACAGGAAAACGCCATGTGGAATTGCATTCCCAACTCTGGATCGCAAACATTGCAAACTGAGCATTTATTTGGACTTGTTCTAACTTGATAACTTCTGTATCTGTGATGGGAGCAACTAGTCCACTTGGAGGAAACATTTCAACATACACCTCACAGTTTTCCTTCCGCTAAAGCTATAATGGATATGATTTGCAAACACAAATCATAGAACATATGACAAAATAAGGGCCCCACAAGTATGAGAAACAATGAGTAAAATAAGACACTCAACTACTTCAGAGATTAGAATGATCAGAATTAGAATAATTGTATTAATCGTGTTTAACAATTATAGAAGCAAAGAATGGGTAAGAAATAAATGACTCAAAAGAACCAAACAGAATATCTAGAAATTAAAAGCATAATAATTTTTATTTACAAGTCATTAATGATTTAATATTATATTAGGTATAACTTATGAGATAACTATTAAACTGGAAAATAAGCCAAAAGCATTATCCAGAAAAGAACACAAAGAGACAAAGAATTTGAAAACATGAAAGAGAAGTTAAGAAACACAGAGGTTGGAGAGAACCATCCAACACATGTCAGGTAGATAATTCAAAGAAACGATAGATTTCAGGAGCAGTGATTTTTAAAGAGGCAATGGAGAAAATTTTTTAGAATTGATGAAAAGCTTGAATCATCAGAATCAGAAATTCAAGCAGAATAAATAAAAAGATTACCCCCACTTAAATAAATTGTACCAAAAGTGAAACTAAAAAACTAAAAAGAAGGAAAAGAACTTGACATCAGTCAGGAATTGATTTTTTAAAAATTACCAAATGACAACAATTAATGGACAACTGAATTCTTGGCCTTAATAAAAGAACAAGAAGACAATGAAATAAATTACTATTCAACATACTGACAGAATACAACTGTCAACCTAAGGTTATATATCTCCAAATTTCCTTTAAAAAAGAAAGAGTAAAATAAATCTATTTCCAGGAAAACAAAACTAAGAGTGTTTACTAACAATGGAACATCAAGAAAGGAATGAAAGAAAAATAAAACTCAGAGTGAAAGCTATTTCAGGAAAAAGGAAATGACTCTAGAAGGAAAGATGCAAGAAAAAGTAGTGAATATAGAAATTGTTATACAAACAGGTAAATACGAATAAATAATAACAGTATATATTCAGACAAAAGTAGGTTTAATGCAAAAAAAAAATTCTTACTAGGGAGAGCTAGGAATAGTATCCAGATCAATTTCATTAGAGCTATACTGATATCTGCAGAAAGAAAAATCAAGGAAGATGGATGAAGAGGAGCAGAGAGAATAGAGGCAGTAGAAGGGCATCCTGAGAAGTTTTTAAATGCTTAAAAAAAGAGTTAAATACGATTAACATTTCCAACTGGAAAATTTAAAACTCTGTGCCCCTCACTCCATCGCTCTCACTTGTTCTTGCTCTCTCAACTCCCGCCCCTTCTCAGAGACCAACATGCTGGAATTAGTTCACTTGATGTGAGAATGTTAAAGGACAATTGAACTGTTGCTGTCAAGAATATAAAGTCTGTTTTCTAAAATATGCCAAGCCAGCATATCTTCAACTCTTCTCAGGGCAACCATATAGGCACCATGAATCGACAATACGTAAATGATGGGAATGCCTGCTAAGTGGTTGACTATTGGACCAGGCAAGGAAGAACTGGATGGAATCTTTACCACCCAGGCTTTTTAAAAAGACACGTGAGTCTGTCATAAATTCACTTGCTCCCCTCCAGGCTTACGTCTATGGTACATGATATTAATTGAGAATTTACAAGATGTGTATCCAAGTTCTAGCTCCACGAACAGACAGATTTTTAATGCTCTGAGCTCCAGTCTCCCTTTCAGTAAAATGGGAAATAATATCACGTTCCTTGTCTGTCACCCTGGGTTGTAACAAAGATGCAATGACATGGGCTACAGGGCGATCTGAACTTCCAAGACTCCAATAAATGTAAGTTGTTATTCTTGAATAAATGCTTCCATTATCACAATCATATGAGGCTATTTATGTCATAGCCTCCTTAATTATTTCCTTACTTCTAAAGAGAGGATTATAATTTAACATTTCTTATTTAGGAAAGTAAAAAAACTGATTTACTTTTACAGTATCATTTAGTCTTATCTAATTTAGTAATTTTTACTGATGATTAATTGTATATGCAAAATATATGTGAATGAAGAAAACAAGATCATATTATTTTTCAGATGGGCAATTATTATATGAGCTTCTAGAAAGAAAACTGAATTCAACTTTTAAGTTGCTAACTTTAATAGTAAAAAGTATATTTAACTTAGATAAATTGCTAAATATGAATAGGGGGAGAATTTGATATAAGGCAAAAGTCTTCCTGTCAGAGAAAATTTTTAAATGGAGCTAGAAGTAATTTAATATAACCATAAGGCTGACTCTGGAAAATATCGAGTTGTGTTTTCTTTTTGACCAGGACACCAAGAAATGTAATCAGCTAAAAAGGATGAAATGATTGAGTATCCATTCATCTTTCTCCTTTTAAGGACAACTCTTTTATTATGGCTTGCAATGCCTTGAAGATAAGACCAAATTATACTGCAAAAGTAAATCAGTTTTTAAGTAAATATATTAGACAAATGTAGTTGAATAGGCTACCATCATATAATTAGAAAATAAGCTTTTCTATTTATTTATAGGGTACCGTAAAGGAAGGGTAAATGTAATTCTCAATGTCAAGTATACAAAGTCACAGAGATAAAGATAAGAATGAAAATGAAATATGAATAATAGACGATGAATCATTTTCTTGGGTTTCTACAAGCCACTTAAAAATTAAAACGAAAGGACGCCATGATTAATCTTTTGTTACATAGGACATTGAAAACAATTTTACTGTGGACCTCAGACCCCTCGATTCCATTATGTTCAATAGACCCATTATCCCCAGGGATTTGTCCTTTCGCCATAGTGTCATAGCTCCTTCCACCAGGATTGCATACCCCTTCTAATTCCCAGTTCTGTCTGGAAGCCCTAGGAACAGTTCTGTTCCTAGGAGCTTCTTATCAAGAATCTATAGAGCCCTTGGGCAGGCAATTTTCCCTGAATGTTTCTCCAGACTCCCTCTCTACACTTATCCTGCTCTCTGCCTCTGGAGGCTGACGGCAGTAGACCGGACAAATTAGGCTTTATTGACATCTGGCTCCCAGTTGATTTCAGCCAATAGGAAGCACCAGCAGGAGATCAGAGTTGGGAAGAAAAGAGAAGTTCAGGTATTTATTCTGTCAACTCCCTACCAGCTAAGTAGGAATTTAGTAGTGGCTTTGTTCTTCTATTGAAAGCCAAATGCAAAGAGACAAAAAATAGATCGGTGGTTTTCAGTGACTTGAGGGAGATGAAAATGAGGAATAATTGCTAATGAATATGGGGTTTGGTGGGTAATAAAAATGTTCTCAAATAATAATAATTGTTGTTATTATTACTATCACTATTGTTATTATTAATTATGGTGACATTGGTTAACAAAATCCAGTAAGTTTCAGGTGTACAATTTAGCAATAAGGCATCTATATATTGCATTGAGTAAAGTTCTTAAATTCGATAGTGGTGATGGTTGCCGAACTTAGCAAATATACTAAGACCATTTAATCATGCATATTAAAGTGGTGAATTTTATGATATGTGAATAATAGGATAGGAAATATACAATGAAATATCATCAGCCATAAAAAAGAATGGAATCTCGCTTTTGTGACAATGTGGATGGACTGTGAGAGTATTATGTTCAGTGAAATAAGTCAGATAGAGGACAAATACCGTATGATCTCACTTTCATGTGGAATTAAAGAAAGAAAACCCAAGCTCATGGATACAGAGAACAGATTGGTGGTCGCCAGAGGCCAGGGGGTAGAGGGTAGATGAAAAGGGCGAAGGGAGTCAAAAGGTACAAACTTCCAGATATAAAATAAATAAGTCCTTGGGACGTAATGTACAGCATGGTGACTATCGTCAGTAATAATGTATATTTGAAAGTTGTTAACAGTGTAGACCCTGAAAGTTCTCATCACAAGAAAAAAAATTGTAACTGTGTGGTGATGGATGTTAACTAGACTTGCATTGATCATTTTGCAGTATGTGAAAATATCAAATCATTATATTTTACATCTGAAACTAATATAATGGTCTATGTCAATTATACATCAATAAAAAATTGATAGAAAGGTTACGAATCGACTTTTGTAGCACAAACCAAAGAAAGTGTGGATAAATAAAAAAGAAAGCCTAAAAAGTGAAATTATGAAAATACAAACCAAGAAAAATGCATCATTTACATAGATTAAAGTAAAGAAGGGAGAGAGGGAGAGAGGAAAGAAGGAAAGAAAAAAGAAAAATTCCACTCTCATGCCTTCAGGCCTTGGATGGTAACAGCTCCCTGCTGTTGGCTCCTGGGTGTTCCTCCATCCCTAGTTGGCTTCCTTTAATCCTGACCACAGACCTTCATAAATAATCCTTTTAGTAAACCCTTCTCAAGTAACCCATTTGAGCACACCCTCTGTTCCTAGCCAGAACCCTGTCCCTTACAAGCCACCAGTGCCCATGGGATCATGTCCAAGCTCTTCTCTCTGACCTTTAACTCTCTTCTCTTTTTACGTCACTGTTTTGCAAGTTGTGGTTCAGCATTACTGCCTCTTCTTCCATATCATCTCTAGCGTATGTTTTATATGCTCTGACAATTTTGACTATGCACTTTGTTTTAAATTCACATAATTATTTAGTTAAGTAACACATGTTTTACCTAAAGATGACACGGAAACTCATTCTTCATACTTTTTTCATGGCTTTTAGACCCGAAAGAGGCACTAGTTAAGGCACTGGGTTTGAATTTTAATTTATTATTTCTCGCTTCACTTTCCCTCCTTTCTAGCTTTTTTTTTTTCAGTTGTAATCCATGCTTTCATCCCTATTATTTTCCTGGATCCAATTCTTAAGTCCCAAGTCCCCCTTTATAAAGCTACTAAATTACATTATTGATGACAAATCAAAGGACTCTGAGTTTGTGAGTCAGAAAGTCCTTTGCTCTCTCAATATAACAAAGTCTGAATTTTCCACCCTTCAGGGCACAGTACAGAGCTCATCTTAAATTTTTTTTTTTGGCTGATCAAAGAAAGGAGGTCAGTTTACTTGGAAAATGCTATCATGTTTACTTAAACCAAACACCGTTGTTAGTTCTTTTACTGTATTAAAAAAATTCAAGTGAAAGATGTTCAAGGGTCACATAGTCCATTGTCATGAGCCTGTTGGATCAGGAAGGATAAATAAAGATGAGACTGGAATGGAATATTTAAAACCAGATTCCACTTTGGCTTTATACTTCAATCTCTCACAGTCTCCTTTTGTACCCCCCAGGGACCAGCTTCAGTTCTTTGAAATATGGCCAGAACACATTCCACAGTAGATGATAGCGCACAGTAGAAGGGTCTAATTTTAATTTTCCTGCTAATTAGCTTAAGTGGTACCACTCTTTAGAGAGGAGTAAGATAAGTGAGGGATGACTCAGGCTCATGGAGTCTGGGGAGGGGGCGGCCCGGGTCAGGCATTCTGAGGCCACCCCTATTGTGGAGGACATGATGTTTGCTTATGGTGCCATCTCTGCAGCATGCTGTTGTAGAATGAGCACTGAACACTGAAGTTATACGGCTCTGTATTTGAACCCCAGTTTTGTCATTTACTAAGACCAGGAAATCCTGGACTGAATCAGTGATGGAACCAGGTTTCTAGAGGGATTCTAGCTTTGATGGCCTTGTGAGCATTTACTCATTTGGATACGGTATTGAGTGCCTACTATGTTCCAGGCCCTATTCTGAGCATGGAGAATATTAAAAAAATAAGTAATGTGAAGTCCCTAACCTCAGAATTTACCATGACTTTGCAGGGTAGCCTTCTCTCCAGCTGTCAATTGACCCTAAAAGGGCTAGATGGCACATTGCCCCTCCTGTATCCATAGGCAATCATGCAAAATGCACTAATTAAATGTCTCCATAATGACCGTGTGCTTCAGGAATGGCCTGGTGCCAATGCCTTGAAAAGACTGTGCTCCAAATGCCACTCTCGTCCTGAAGCTAATGGATAAAGTGACCACAGCATATGCCTAGAATTGATTGTTTTCTTTAGATTTAATCAAGCACTCCTTTCCTCCTCTCCTGAAAATGTTAATGTTTTCTCTCTACTATAGCCACTATACCTTAACATGAAAAGAATTACATTTTCCCCTCTGATTTTAATTATCCCCTGACAGCTTTGGGAAATGGCATGGGTAACACAAATCAGAAATGCCAGTTGGCTTTGGAATGCGTCCTGCGTGCTTCTGAGACAGATTTTATGAGTTATGTTTTGAACAAATGTTAACGTTAATTTGTGTTTCCTTAACAGACACCAACAGATGATCAGGAAAGGGAAAGAAGTCCTTCACGAATATGGTGGTGCGACGGGAGGACTTACAAGGATTAACGATACCATGAAGGTAATTAATTGGCCAGCAGGAAAGGGGGAGGTCATGAGATTTTTTTTTTAATAAATGTATTGGGGTAACATTGTTTAATAACATTATATACATTTCAGGTGTACAACTGTGTAATACATCTGTATACTCTACTGTGTCCTTATCACCTACAATCTAATCTCCTTTTGTCACCTTTTATTTGACCCCCTTTACCCTCTTTATTCTTCCTCTACCCCCTTCCCTTCTGGTAAGCACTTGGAATGTTTCTTAAGAGTGTCTTTCCATGTGGTATATGCTAAGCTGTCCATCAGACATTTCCTTAACTGAGGTCCCATTTATATCAATGTTTCTCTATCTTTGGGAAAGGACTAGTTTTTTTTAAAGAAAATTTTTAGTCTCAAAGTTTCTAAGTGCTAACTCTCAATTTCTGTACTTTTTCTTTTTTGATCATTCGGTAATGAACAACTAGCACTAGTGGCCCTTGACCCACACGTTAGAGCCTTGGTTCATATAAGTAAAAGTCATCACCTTTTAAGGGACAGATATTATGCCAACTATTTTTATAAGTATCATACTTTAGTCTTCACAACAATCCTGTGAGGCATCTCTTTCTTCCTGTTTTACAGATGAAAAAACAAATGAGGTTTAGAGAGTTTAGGTAATATGGTGAAAGTCACAAAGTAAATCAGTGGTGGAAAATGTTTCTTCCTGACATAAACTTATCCACCGCCATCTTTTCTTAAGGGTTGGATAGTTTGTGATATATAGGGTTATTGACGGAAGAATGGCATCAGGCAGAATCATATCTGATAGTCCAAGGTCATTAATTAAGGCTAGAAGCAAAATACCAGGAGGACCAGGTCAGGCACGAGTCAAGTACTAGGTAACTGAAGATAAGAATGGTTGAAACTGTGTTGGCTGCTGGACTATGGCGTGTCCCTTGTATGCAACAACCCCAATAAAAAATGAAATAAAGGATTTTGCTTTTGTTAAGCATCCTTTTTTCCTAAAGCAGCTAGAGGTATCCTTATTAATAGCTGTCACCGGGGTCTTTCATCACCTTCCAATGTGCTGTCTGAGTCTCACTAATTCAGTGGTCCGATCCTTTTAAGATGATAGGGTCATCAATATCCATAAAGCTTTACTGTACGTGGCAAAGACAGGGACACATGCTATGGCCCTCTTTGAAGCTCATTTGGAGAGTGTTTATCCTCAGAGACCAAGTGCTATACCATCCAGGGTCATCAAATTCAAGGACTTGTCTCCTCTTTATCAGAATAGCCTCTTCACAGGGAAACACACCCTGCGAAGCCAACAAAACTGGGATGACTAAAATCAGAGTGGGAAATGTAATTCTTTTTATATTAAGGTATAGAGGCTGTAGTAGAGAGCATTAACATTTTCAGGGGAGAAGGAGAGGAGTGCTAGGTCGCCCCTCTTTCCCTGGTACACGGGCACGGGGTGACTACTCAGCTATTTGTAGGGATAGAAGAGCACTTCACCAGGGAATTACCTCCTAGGGAGACCCACTGGAGACTAAGTGTGGTATCTTTAGGGCTGGATCAGTCTCTTCGGAGCAGGGGACGTTAAATCTAATATTAGAAATTCACGTGGAAGCTAAAGTAGGAGAAAGAAATACAAGGTGCAAAACGATATAGGCCAAACTGAAAACAAATGCATTGTCAGCGCCGAGCTGATCAAGAAGGGAAGGTTTCGGTGGTGAGATGCCCAGTTGGAAGAATGCACAAGGGGCCGACATGAGCATAAAAGGCAGGCACCAACTTTATTGTGGGGGGTGCACTTCTGCTGGGGGAAGTGCAGTCTGTTATGGGGAGCGTGCTTCTGCTTCTGCTCTTCTTCTGCTCCCCAGGGGACCACATGGCTCCACACACAGCAGAGTACAATAGTGGCATTCAGCCACACATGTGTGATACAGTAAGCTGAATTATGTTTATATATTTTAGGCGCAGGCACCCTACTACACTAATGTAACATTCTAAATCCGGGGTCCTATTGCTAGCCATGAGCCTGGATCACAGTCAGTCCTGGGACCTGCATGCATTGTCGAAGCAGGGATGCTAGGCAAAAGGAGGGAGCCGAGCAGAGTATGAGCAGGGGAGGGAGGAAGTCAAATGTGGCAGATAGGCCGATGCGTGTCTAAGCACAAGATCAAGTAAGTATTTCGTCTAATTTCAAATTGCAGAAAATATAGAAAAGCACTCACAGACATACATGCACTATAAGAAATTTGTCACCCATATTCTCATAACCCAGAGATGATCATTTCAGTATGTTTTCTTTACATTATTTAACTTTGAGAGTAAGCAAAACCCAACCAAGCTGGTTCTCTGACTGTAGTCTGAGTACTGTATGTGTTGGAGGGAGTCTAAAAACAGTGGCAGCTAATCCCAGCCTGAAAAACAGTGATAATGTTGCACATGGCCAAAGCATCATGGGATTAGAGGGAACTCAAAGATCATCCAATTGGTGATATTAAAAGTCCGTTCTTCAGAGTTGTATAGGTTTGACACAGATGCCTCGGGTTGTCTGGGAGCAGAGAGGGTTGAGTGTACAGCAAAGTGGTCAAGGTTATAGGTCTCCCACCTGGGCTTCAGCCCAGTGGCTCTGCCTTCTCTCTCTCTCTCTCTCTCTCTCACACACGCACGCACGCACGCACACACGCGCACACACTCCTTTCTGGGTAATATTCCATTTGAAGAGGAAAATAAAAACTATTGTAAGTCATTGTTCTAATACCAATGAAGGAAACAAAAATCCCAAGAGATGAAAGGACATTTAGAATATCCCATGGCCAAGCGTGCTTGCCAGCAGGAGCACCCTTGGTCCCCAGCTCTTCTCTGACATTGCACCTTAGATCAGCTATATCTTTTTGTAGTCTTCTTTGTAATAGATGTCCTCTCACTCAGCAAGCATCAGATCTTTCCTTAGGATTCTACAGTAATAGGGGAGTGTACCGTCCCTGCTTCCTCAGGTCTGCGACATCGCCCTGGGTGTAGGAGTTTGAGTGCTAAAGCCAAGAAAGGCCCAGATAAACCAGAACAGTCAGTCACCCTGTTAGGAAGTGCCGAATTCCCAGATCTTTCCTTACCAATCATTCTGTTTCTGTCATTAGAAGCCTGAGTAAATTTCTGTCTCTCTCTGGATTCTCACAGAGTCTTTCAACCGGTGGAGCCCAATCTTTGAGCAGGCTTCCTCATGTCTGCTTCCTGACCCATGGTTTCTGATTCACACCTGTGCATGGATGCATTCTGTCTGCTTGCTTCTCTCTGTCACAAATGACAACATCTATCCAGCCTTGATTTTTTTTTTATTTGCTGGGATCTGATTGTGTGTAGTCATTAAAGAAGACGTCACTGAGTGTCACTTGTCCATGTGAATTGCAGTAACTGCTGGCTATTTTCCTAATCAGTCCTGCCAAACTTCTGGTACATTCTAGAAGCTCCTAGACCCCAAATCACACTTTTGTGGAGCTTCTTTCCATCTATGTCTCTCTTCACTGCTGACAGTTTTGGAAAACATTGTATCTTGGCTGGTGGAGAGGCAGCTATATATCTTATGCCCCTCTGCAGTCTGTGAACTGAGTTCCCAGACCTATCAGATCAGCAGGGGATAATTTTTATAAACTCCATTTATCAAATGTCTGGAAAGAGTCTCTTTGGACCACAGCTGATCAGTATATCTGAATTCTCACTGCTTAGTTTTACCTTAAGAAGACTTGCTACATGTCACCCAAGGAGGGTTTTGTTAAGTAACTCAAGCATAGAATTTTAGTGTCTGATTTGACGAGCACTCTGCCTGAGTTCTCTTGTTACTTCACTCCGCATTTGGCCTGCAGGGAGAGCCCTGTGGCCTCAGCTCTGCTCACCTGCCCACTCAAATCTATTCTGGGCTTGCTTGGTGGATTCTGATCTGAACTATTTTTCAGAGTCCCAGACATGTTCTTTTTTAAAAACAAAACAACAAAAAAAATGGTTTGGCTCAGTTCTGTGTTTCTCCTGGTCTCTCCAGCTGCAGTGATGGCACTCAGACCTAAGAGCTCAAGGATTGCCACTAGAGACATGAAATGGCATCAGAATCCATGCCATAGAGCGTTCAAGTTCAGCTAGCATGTGAAAGATCATGGCGCTTTTCTTTCCATTCAGTAAACACTGAGTTATATTTTTGTCACTTTTGGTTTTTGTTTCTCTGGAGGGGAAAATCACTTTACTTCCTTCTAAAGTTATAAATAAGGAGAAAGACATCAATTATGTTGTAAACATGCTATGGGGAAGAAAATTTCTTAATTAACATATTTCCTATAGAAGCTACATCAGTGAAAGAAAGACTGGAGTGGGAAGTGCCCTACTAGGTTTGAAATAAAATTTAAGACTGTAGCTCATAGTGTATTTCCTTGGGACTCATTTTTTTTTTCTACAGATGAGCAAAATGAGACTCAAAGAGATCTAACTGATGGTTCTCCACTCTGGCTGCATATTAAATCTATCTGGAAGCTTTAGAAACTAGGGGTGCCTGGGCCCCACTTCCAGAGCCAATCTGATTGGTCAGGGATGGAACCTGACATTGATGGTTTTTTTCAAAGCCACCCCCAGGTGGTTGTCATACATAGCCAAAGTCCAGAGTCCCCATTTTAAAGCTCAGTGACAGAGTGGGGAGTAGAACAATGCCGTGTGAGTCCCAGATCAGAGATGTGTCCCCATGCTGCTGCCTTGCAGAATGCTGGCTGCGGGCATTTCAGAAAGCACCGAAAGGACATGAGCCATGGCCACACTGGAAGGGAAAGCGTAGCAGCCAGGGACTGTTTGAGTAAGAGGGGGGTGTGCTGGTCCCATGCAACTCAAGTACAAGCATTTCCCAGGACACAGAGGACACACAAGGACGTGCTGATTTACTGCATGACTCAGCTTGGACTTCAGTCGGGTCTCAGTCCGCTCGTGGTCCCTTCTGGAAAGAGACACTAATTGTTCAACAAAGAGAGTGATGATGGAGCCCCTTTAGGAGTCAGGGTCTGGGAATCCTCTCTGCCTTCCCTGGGGATTCAAGAAATCAGAACATTTCTGCCAACTCCCAAGTCAGCATGTCCTTCAGTAAGCCGCTCTTTTGCCAGACGGAATCTGCCCGATTGCACAGTGTGCTCTAGAGCCTAATGGGGTGCTCGACGTAGTTGCTCCTCGTTCATTGTTGGCCGGTTCCACGTTTGCAAACTCATCTCACTCACATTTATTTGTAACCCCCAAATCTATAGTTGCAGTACTCTCAAGATCATTTGTGTACATGCGCGGAGCAACAAAAAAAAATTTAACCTCCCACAGCATGCGTGAACAAGACAGAATTCCCCTTGCCTGTTGTAACTCTCACGCTGAAATAAGCCTCCTTTTCCCAGTCAATTTAGTGGCACATTTGAAAATTTTTTGTGTGCTTTCTCTTGGTGATTTCGTTGTTTAAAATGACTCTCAAGTATAATGCTGAGGTACTCTCTAGTGTTGCCACACACGAGAAGGCTGTGATGCGCTTTATGGAGAAAAAAATACATGTGTTACGTAGGCTTTATTCAGGCATGAGTTATAATGACATTGGCCATGAGGTCAATGTTAATGAAGCAACAGTATGTTTTAAATAGAGTGTCATAAACAGAAGCATCCATAAAATAAGGTAATGTATTGATCCATTGATGAAAATGTTACCAGAGGCTCTCAGGAGCCTAACGCTGCATTCCCCCCAGGACCAGCATTTGGGTATCGGCTAAGTCAGGGTTCACAGTGGCATTATAGACATGACTACTGCAAATAATGAGGACTGACTGTACATGGTATGTGCTCAATACATACTTGTTAGGCAAATGAGAAACTGAATAAAAATCTCACGTTTGTATATTTTTATGTCTATAAATATTTTTATGTATATTTGTATTGGATTCAGTGTTGGCTCAAGGACCTCGAGGACACCAAAAATTGCTATAACCTTTATGGATTGCTGATTATGAATCAGGCTGTGTGTGTATGTACGTATGGAATATATATATATATATATATATATATATATATATATATAATGTATTATATATATATATTTAATCCTCACAACAGTCCTAGAAGGAAAAACATCTTTTTCATTCTACAGAAAGGGTAACTGAGGCCCAAGTAAATGAAGGAACTTGCTCAAAGTCCCTCAGCTAGAAAGAGGTGAATACATATTTGAACCCAGGTAGCTTGGCCACTGTTATGCGGCCAAGCTGAATCATGTCCCCCCAAAATTCATACGTTGAAGTCCTACCCCACCCCTGTACCTGAAAATGTCGCTATATTTGGAGATAGGGTCTTTAAAGAGGTAATTTGGTTAAATGAGGTCACTGGGACTTGCTACAGTGCGATGTGACTGGTGTCCTTATAAGAGGAGATTAGACACTGAGATGCACAGAGGATAGGCCATATGAAGACACCAGGAGAAGATGACCATCTACAAGCCAAGGAGAGAGGCCCTCAGAGCAAATCAACCCTGCCAACACCTTGATCTCAGACTCGTAGCATTCAGAACTGTGAGGAATAAAATTTCTGTTCTTTAGGCCACTTAGACTGTGGTACTTTGTTGTGGACGCCGTGGCAAGCTAATGCAAATACAGTCTCAACACCTGGCTGAAAAATACAACATTCCCCCAGGCTTCAAAGTGCTCTGAGTCTAGCCACTTGTCACAATCCTCCAGAGACACTTTTCCGCAGTATAGTTGTGAATGAGACTATGCATAGATCAGGAATTCTGGAACTGCCTGCAAGGATGGAGCAAGGGAGGAAAAGTGCTGGATATTGGGCCAAGGCCAAGTGGAGCATAAAGGTGGCCAAGCCAGAACAAAGCCTCAGGAGGGGTGCCAAGTCACAGAACTGCAAGCAAAACATGGAGGAGT
This sequence comes from Rousettus aegyptiacus, assembly GCF_014176215.1. Taxonomy (NCBI): domain Eukaryota; kingdom Metazoa; phylum Chordata; class Mammalia; order Chiroptera; family Pteropodidae; genus Rousettus; species Rousettus aegyptiacus. The sequence continues at coordinate 3,420,217 of NW_023416312.1, read as the reverse complement.
TGTGCTGGATGAGAAACAAGCCAAGTGAGCCAGTCAAGAAGAAAGGCCAGGTCACCGAGGCAAAGGATAAAAAGCAAAGCCCAAGGCATAAGGCAACAGGAAAGGATCATGAGGACCGCTTTCTGGGTCCGGAGCCCACCTGAGACCGCCTGGCAGTAACGTCCAGTTTTAGAAAGCTTAAACCGACTTCCCTTTCATGCGCCTTTATCTGGCTAAAAAACCACCGCATTCAAATTAAATTCTGACATCCCCACCAAAACATGGTTGAGTAATAGACTGATCATAACTGTGTCATGTCGAGTTCTGGAACACAGTAGTTTTTAATTTTAATAGCAGGAAGGATAAATCTCTCCTTATTTTCTACCTTTTCAAAAACACTTTGGGCCATTTTACATATTTTGTTTCCTTATATACATTTTGAAATCACTATTTTCAATTTGAAAAGAAAGCCTGTTGTGTTTCTGATTGAAATTGCATGAAATTTATATAGTTCTTTGAAAAATATTAACATTTTTCTTAGATTAAGACTTTTAATCCAGGAGCATGGCACATCTCTACATTTATTCGGTTCTTGTTTCATGCCCCTCAAAATTTACAGCTCTCTCAAATAAATCTGACACTTTCTTTGTTAATTTTTTTCCTATGTGGGTTGTAGTTTCGGTCTCTATTGTTAATGGGAAGTGTGCATGTGATTTTCCCCCGTTTTTTATTTCTATGTGGTTTCTATTAGTAAATGAATTGGCTTTTAAAGTATTTCTTCTGGTAACCAGTACTTTATTTAATTATTTTACTTGTCATCCAATAATTTACTTTTAATTGTGCCTGTTAGCTTTTCTAGGAAACCATTATGTCTTTTGCAAATCAGTTCCAATACTTACAATACTACTTTACTTTTTAAGGCTTATTACATTAGCTAGCACTCTGAAAAAACGAAAATAGCATCTCTTCGTTGAGAGAGTCTAAGCTGCTGGCTAGTGTTGCCTCTCTGTCGTGATTGTGACTGCAGGCACTTTACATGTAATCCCTCCCACTGTTCATCCTATTCACAGCCCCTCTCTGAGCTGAGCCAAGTACAATCAGAGGGATTTTAGAAGACACGTTTTAGCAGAGTCGCTCTGCCTACCTGTGGGGTCGGTGGGGGCGGGGGAAGGGAGCATGCAAGCAGGGCAGGGCGCCTCGTACTTCTCAGGGCTCAAGTGTCTGTCACACAGATTTTTTTGTGGCGGGCAACATTTTGGAAACAAAGACAATTTGAAAGTTTTTACTTTTTCCCTCTGGCGAGAATGCCCCTTCATTCAACAGAGTGGAGTGAAATGCTCCGCACAACATATTCTATGCCCGATGGGAAGCTGGAGTCTCAGTCTGCCACTCCCTCACTGTGTCTAGGGACTGTCCTGTAGGCTTGTGGCTCTGCCGTTGTTTGCGAGGTTCAGGGCCACATCTCACATGCTTCTCTGTCCTCAATGACAGAACCCACCTCACATAACCAGGCCTCCGTGTATCCACACACTGAGGGTTATAAATGAATGCTAGAGCTTGTTTGCCTCCCCTTACTCCTCTTCTATGAGGGATTCCTTTTTATCCTGGGGGTAATTTGCTCCCTCTTACTTCACCTTTTTTGTTTTGAAGTCACCACGCAGGCTCAGAGAAGCTAAGATCAAGTCACCCTGGTTATCAGATGAGTTCTCTCTTCTACCTTGGACCCACATCATTCCCTTTACATCATCTTTGCTAGTGGTACAGGTATTTATTTGAGTGCCTTGGGCTCTAAGTTCTGTATAGGAAGTAGCCGTACTTTATTTTTCCTCTTCTGTGTTCCAAGATACCTGTAATAATTACCAGCCTAAAATAACCCAGTCTATCAGATGCCCAGTGTTTGGTCGCCCTTCAAAGCTTTTTATTTTATTTTTTCCTGGCTGGTCCTGGCTAGAATGACATGGCACTAGACTAAATTTAACATATGTACAATGAGGAGATTTTGCCTCATTTTTTCTAGGACTTTGATGCTCTGGTATTTTGAACCAGCCTGGCTGTGATAGCTCAAGTTGCCTAGTAACCAGCCGAAGACCAGCAACAGAGTGGAACCTAGAGAAGCCACGTTCCCTAATAAAAAGAGAAGCAGCCAGGAACTAGCAGATCTAGGGTCACAGTTGGGCTAGATCCTCACTCCTTTGAGGATGTGACTGACACGTCTTTTGTTAAGCTTCTCAGATCCTTCATCTATAAAATGGGCCTGACATTTGACAGTGAGTCCCTCTGGCACATACTATGAGGATTAATAAAGAATCCAGAAAACAGTTTGCATCCTTCAGAATGAATGCACTAGGGAAATATACTAGATTTATTATAATTTGGCACTAGCGCAAAGATAACGTTGGAAAGTGGGATTAGCTAAATTGCCAATTTCCAAGATTCTAAGGCAAATACAGTAATATAAGCCTCTCTACTTTCCTTATAGATGAAATAACTATGTTTATAGAATTATCTCAAAGATAGAAAGTAGTGATAAATGCATTGAAAACTGAGGGAAGATGTGTCGAGGTAGTTAATAACAATCTGCGAGTTATAATGTGTGAGAACAGTGGAATGAATATGTGTGGAATTTGCTCGGCACTAATTTTTTTTTTTTACTTTTGTTAAGTTTACGGGGGTAACATTGGTTAATATAATTATATACTTTTCAGGTGTACATTATCATTTGACATCTATATATTCTATTGTGTGTTTACCATCCAGAGTCCAGTTTCCGTCAGCTACCATATATTTGATCCCCTTTACCCACTTCACCCTCACCCTATCCCCGTATATTTGACCCCCTTTACCCCGTCTACCTGTCCCCTCCTCACCCACCCCACTAGTAACCACTAGTCTATAGTCTTCTGGTAACCACTAGTCTATAGTCCGTGTCCATGAGTCTCTGTTTGTTTGTCCTGTTCATTTGTTGCGTTTCAGTTTATACCCCACGTATAAATGACATCATGTGATTTTCAGCTTTTTCTATCTGGTTTATTTCGCTTAGCATGATTATCTCGAGGTCCATCCCTATTGTCGCAAATGGCAGTATTTCATCTCTTCTTATGGCTGAGTCATATTCCATTGTATATATGTTCCACAGCTTCTTTAGCCAATCATCTGTTGTAGGACACTTCAGTTGCTTCCATGTCCTGGCCACCATGAATAATTACTCAGCACTAATTTGGCTAATCTGCCTTCGAGAAGTCTGTTACTTCAAGGAATAGAATGTCAAGATACAAAGTGAATAGTGTCGTGGACCGGAACACAAAAATGGCTTCATTTCGGTTTCAGTCATCTCTCTCAAGTCCAAGGTGGAATTTTGTGTCACTTCAGCCAGAATGCCTTACCTGGGGTTCGAGCCCCTCTCTCCCTCCTGCAATCTGAGGCATCCTGTTTTCCTCCTCTCCATGATCCCTTGCAGACCTTACATTTTCTTTATGTTGGTTTATTTCTTTTCTTCTCCAAACTCACTGAACTCTTCACAGCTTCAAACATAAAGGCTCACAACTTCTGTTTACGTGTTTTTCATAGTTGTCTTGGATGCTCTGAAACAAAATTATCCTGAAAACTCCCAGCTCAAGTCCTTCTCTGTAAAACGGACTGATTTATTTCCCAGGCCAGTAGTGATCATAAAGCCCCTGGTGTGCTATCAGGCATTGAGAAGTTTCAGATTTTTTCTCGGCCATTTTCTGTGTATACTTAAGGCAGATTACTTCATCTCTCTCAATCTTAGATTCTCATCTATAGGACAGATAATAATATATTCAAAGGTTCTTGAGAAAATTAAATAAGGATATATATGTGTGATTTATATATGTATACATATATATATGTCTTTTAATATGTATATACGTATAAAGATAGATAGATATAGATATATATGGTCATATAGGTACGTAAGTCTCCAGAAATTTCATAAGTACTCAATTCTCAATAAGCTTGTTATCGGTAGTACTTGAGTGTGCTCGCTCTCCCTCTCTTCCTCTTTCTCTCTCTCCCCGCTCACCCCGCTCCGCACCCATTTCTAGCTCTTATGCCAATCATTACAGCTTTTCGAGAGGCTACAGTCAGACTCCATATCACCTAACAAAACAGATGTGTACTCGTGTTCCTTTGGAGGGGATTTAAAACCAGATTGAAAAGTAAAACATATTGTCCACTAGCTTGTACCATTGTTTTCTGCAGTGCTTTGAGAATCCAGCCACTTTGTTCCTCCACTCCTTGCTGAGAACATTTTTTAATCACAAGAGCAAATGGCATGATTATTAAATAAGGCAAAGAAATGTTCTACATTTCTTTAAAAAGCATACCTTGGTCCTTTCTTAGGGGGACAAGTTTTAATTGTCTTATATTGAATATTTTTACGTGGCATTCACTTATCATAAGAGAATACTACGGAGAGCCACAGTCCTTGTGAGAGAACCCACCTTACACTGAAAACTCTCAGGGGTTCCCGGGCCATTTGTGAACTCATTGTACAGAGACACAATTGCCTTAGCTAAATCTGATCCACCAGCAAGGATTGCAAAAGACATTCATTCAATCACTCATCCTGAACTCACTGCTGAGACTGCAGCCAGTTGAAGTGACATTGGAAAGCAAGGCCCTGCACTTAGCACGGAAGATGAAAGGAGGAACCAGACAGTGGGTTGATTACCGGGCAGGTAGTCCGGAGGCCCTCACCCTCAGAACCCCAGTGGGTTTCCGAACCCGGCCCTGAACCACATTAGTTTCCTTCAGAAACAGGAACTGCTAGAAATTCCATTCTCATTCCCTCACACAACCCATCTGGGTGTTTCTAAGGAGGCAAGCGATTCCCACAGCATTCCACTAACTCCGGTGACATGGGACTTTGAAGATTTGCTCTTCTCTAAAATTAAAAGAAAAGAGGACAGCATTTGGGGTCTCTTCCACTTCTCTTCTGGCTTGCCCAGGACTTCTGTGGCTTTAGCAGCCCTTAGTCCTGGGAGGCCCTGCAGTGCTGAGAAAACAGGGAACAACTTTGTTTTCTATTATTATTAAATTTATTGGGGCGACATTGATTAATAAATTCAAATAGGGTTCAAGTGTGCAGTTCATTAGTACGCACGTCATATGTATATTGCATTGTGTGTTCATCTCCCCAAAAATTTCCGCCACCAAATATTTGACCCCCCTTTACCCTCATCTACCTCCACCCTCCCCTCTTCCCTCTGGTAATCACGAGTCTATTGTCTATACCCATGAGTCTGTTTATTTGTCATGTTTGTTTCTTACTTTTAGATTCATATCCCACATGAGTGACATCACGAGGTTTGCAACTTTTTCTGTCTGGCTAATTTCGCTTAGCATGATTATCTCAAGGTCCATCCATGTTGTCACAAATGGCAGTATTTCATCTCTTCAAATGGCTCCGTAATATTCCATTGTACATATGTACCACAGTTTCCTAATCTGATCATCTACCAAAGGGCACTGCATTAGTTTCCATGTCTAGCTCAGGGTGAATAATGGTGCAGTGAACATCAGGATGCATAGATCTTTGCAGATAAATGTTTTTTCTTGTGGTACAATCAAATCTAAGACCCATGGAGCCAATTGAGATGAATTGTGAGCCTTTATTAGCCAGCCAGTGACTGACTCTCTACCACGCAGGGTTAGAGGAGATCAGCCCCGAGCTTCCAGAGGAGGTAGCTCATAAAGCCTAAAACCACATCAAACAAGCAAGCAGGTTTACAGAAGTAGAGGTTGGCCATTAGCATATCTTTGCACAGAATATCTCCTATAACTACGCCCTGGTTAAACATTAAACAAGCAAGCAGATTATAGAGGCAGAAGTTGGCCATTTGAAAATTTTCCACCCTTAACAGTTTTGAGATTTTTGGGGGGTAAATACCCAGTAGAGGGATTGCTGGGTCATATGCTAATTATATTCTTAGGTTTTTGAGGAACCTCCATACTGTTTTCCACAGTGGCTGCACCAATTTACGTTCCTATCAGCAGTGTCTGAGGGTTGCTTTTTCTCCACAACCTCTCCAACATTTGTTATTACTTCTCCTGGTGATGACAGCCATTCTAATGGGTGTGAGAACAGCTTTCTTATAAATATAGCCAGGAGCGGGGATGTCACATGACCACCAACTTCTTTAAATAGAATAGACTTTGACTCATTCAGTTTAAAAAAGAGATTTCTGGTCAACTCACAATCCTAATGCCATCCAAGACCTGCTCATTCTTCTCCAAGTCAATGGTTACAGTTATTTTTGAGGTGGGAACCCCTTTGAAAAAATGCTGAAAGCTATGGAACCTCTTCCTAGAAATATCTATGCATATTCACATTATATTGAAATATAACATACATAAAGTATATTAGAAGGTTATAGCATGATAAATGTTCAAAAGTTGAACATACCATATCAATAGTACCCACATAAAAAATAGATTCTTACCAGCACCCAAATAACACCTCCTTTCCCTTCCAGTCACTAGGCCACCAAGGATAAATGCTACCCTAACTTCTAACACTTTAATTGGTTTTTGCCTGCTTTTGAATTTCATATAAATGAAATCATCTAGGATGTACACTTTTATATTTGACTTCTTAGAATTCAACACTTTTATTTGTGAGAATAAACCATATTATATGTAGTTGCAGTTCATTAATTCTCATGTATATTCCATTGTATTAACACACCGCATTTTATTTCTTCAGTCCGTTATTGACAGATAGCTGGGTTGTTAGGTGTGACCCTTATGAATAGTATTGCTACAAACATTTTCATGTTTTTAGTGAACAAAAGTGTGCATTTCTGTTGGCTACAAACCAAAAAGTGGAATGGTTAGGTCCTAGAATATGCGTATGTTCAACCTTAGCAGACACTATTTTTATTTCATTTATTTTTAAATTTATATACAGTAAGTTTTGTTTTGGTATAAAGTTCTATGAGTTTTGACAAAGGCATGGACGGAGTCGTTGTAACCACTACTCTAATCAGGATTAAACAAAAATTCTCCCAAATTTTCTCATGCTGCCCCTTTATAGTCAACCTCTCACTCACCCTTTTCCCTGACAAAGCCCTTATCATTCTCTGTATAGTTTTGCTTTTTTTTTTTTTTTCAGAATGTAGGTAAGTGGAATTCTGCAGTATGTGATCTCTGTTAGACTGGTTTGTTTCATTTAGTATAGTATATTTGAGATTCATTTTTGTCATTTATATATACCTAGTTCATTCCTTTTTATTACTTAGTAGCATTCCATTGTATGGACCACAATTTGTGAATTCATTCATCTGTTGAAAGACATTTCTTTTTTCACTTTAAGGCTTATATAAACATTCGTGTACAGATTTGTGTGTGAATGTACTATTTTACTTGTCTGGGATGATCACTTAGGAATATTGGTGTATTTCATGTTTTATTTACCTTTATAAGAAACTGAAAAATTGTTTTTCAAAATGACTGCCCCATTTCGAGTTCCCAGCACTAATGTATGCCTGCCTGCTCCAGGTGCTCTGGGTCCTCCAGCTCCAGCACTTGGTACTATCAGGTTATTTTCTAAGCCATTCTGATAGTTGTCTCGTGATATCTGATTGTGCTTTTAATTTGCACTTCCTTAATGACTAATGATGCTGCATGTATTTTCACGTGCTTATTTGCCATCCTTAGATAGTTACTTTATGTACTCTGTCCAGGGTTTTTGTTGTAATTTGTGGGAGGATAGTGTGAAGTGTGCTTACTCCATCTCAGCCTGATCCAGAAGTCTGCAGTACCTTTGGAATTAAGTTTTAGTATATTCCTCAGAGAATATGCTTTAGACACCACTGCAAACAAATGGGGTATTACCAGCATGAGGACTATAGATGCTGTGAATGTATCTCAAGGACACTCAAGATACTGCTTCTCCTTTGAGTCCTATCTCCCAATTTATTGAGAGCCTGCTGCTTTGTATGATTAGCTCCTACAAAATTCAAGCAGGCAAAAGAACTTATGTGAGTTAATTACAAATGTACCCTACACCTGTGTTCTGACTGTCAACCCATTTTGCTTCCTAAGGACACAAGTCTACCCATTGCCCTTGGGTTATGGTATTTTAAACTGCTGTCATAGAAAGTAACTGGGTCTGCTTTGGTGCGTTCTCCCTTTCTCACAGTCCTACTGGAAGGACGCCAAGTTTGAGTTGACCCAGTAGTTCTCAGTGTTGGGAAGTAGGCTTTCCCTGAAGTACACTCACTTTTCAGTTAGGCCGTCTTAACAATAGAATTGGTAGGCATGGGTCAAGATGATCAGCCATGACAGTACATTTGTCAAACTGGAGCCAGAGCTGAAGTCTTAAGATGCCCAAGTATTGACATCCATACTCACTTAAGGGGCAGGATTACTCGAACCCACACATAGCCCTCTAGCAGGATGTCAGGTAATTCGAATGGCTCCACCAGCTCATCTGGGCCATTAGAATAGCGCTGCTCAATGTGTGGCCTGCAGACCACAGCATTAGCGTCACCAGCGCACTTGTTAGACATCCCGATGCTTAAGCAACTCCTTCTGAATCAGACCTCTGGAGTGATCACAGGAATCCGTATCTCAACAAGCTTTCCAAGGAATTCTTATGCACTCCAAAGTTCAGGACCACTGACTCAAAACTTATCACAGATGTGGATTTAAAAGTCAGGAAGAGGAAATGAGATGACTCTCCTGATATTTTCATGTTTCTCCTGAGTGTTGATCTATTACTCTTTTAGGACCAGACTTCCCAAACCTACACCTTTTTAAAAAGGAATGAATAACTAAAATGGCATCAGTGACAGCAGTGAACAAGACTTCCAGCGTTCCAGGAGAGTGTGTGGCCCTCCTTTTACAATCATACGTGATAAAGTAGTATTGTGAAATGCAGGTAAAATACAACCCAATTTTTGAACAATTTTAAAGGAAATGCACACAGTAACTTTTCAATGACAGCAGTTTCTTATTTTCCTTATAATTAATGTTTTAAAAAATAATATTCAGAAAGCATAAGGAAAAAGGAAGCAAACCTATTTGTAGTGTATTTCCTTCAAGAAAGATATTATTTTGTGAGCATAATACCAGGGGAAAGTGAGCAAATTCTGTAGTAATTCTGACTATAATCTCAGTCTTGAGCCTAGTTAAAGGAATTCTGAGAGCTGAAATCAAGAAAACTGGCAAGCTGGCACAAAAAAAAACAAAAAACGAAAAACAAAAAAACCAGAAGCAGTCTTCTAAATTGGTCTCAAATTGGTCAGATGCTGTTAATAAATATTTATTGAGTACTTATTATGTGCAAAGTGTATGCTTCGCGCTGAAGCTGGTCATCATTGTATCTATTTGAAAGTATGATAAGCTAGCCTTGTTAAATGTCCACCAAAATCCATGTGGGCCATAGAAAACAATGAAGTTTTATTCTTTCCCTCTGTACTCTCTCCTTCCACTTCTCTACAATCTACTCCCCCCCACCCTACCTTCCACCCCTCCACACACACACCTTATCAAGGTGTGTTTTCTTTCAAAGGAAGCTGATGCTACTGATTTAACATCAGGGGCACAGAATTTTCATTGTTTCTTTGTTTGATTCAGCCATGAAGATTCTCGGATTCACCCTCTTCACTCCCAGTCATTACCAAGAGCATGCCTTTTGCAAGCTGATGAATCGAAATCTGAAGTACAAAGTGTGGACATGTAATTGAGCTAAAGGAGATTATTATCCAGAAGGAAATTATTTTGGGGAGAATTGTCTGTCCCTGCTGTTCAAACTATAAACACGAGTTATATATCATAGAATACTTTAACTGTTTTCCAATTAATTTCTCTATGAAAAATTCATCAGTGAATTAGTCATTACATCTTGCGTTGAGCTCAGACTGGAGCCCAGGTGCATCACCAATTTTAGTCCTCACTCTGTACCCCCCCCCAGACATCAATTGCAGCTTATTGAAGAACAGATAATGTTAGCACTGTAACCAGAGCTGCAGAGATATTTGGCACATTGCACATACAGTCCTTGGAGGACTCATAGCTGACAACCCAACTTCCTACAGCTTGAATCTCAGGCAGATGAGTAGCCTGAGAAGGGGCAGAGGGTCGTTTGAAAGGCGAGATTGCTGCTTAATGGATTAACTGGGCACCGCCTCCATCCGGGATCACCTAGGAAAGCCACAAGCAGAACAAGGGAGTGCTTGGGTGAAAGACTGGGTAGCTTGCCTGGGATCTCTTGACTTCTTGTCCTGCCCCCTATGATTATTTCCTTATATTTGGAAAGAAATCGTAGTGTTAGAGGAGTGTTTCAGAAAGCAAAAAAGAAAATGATCACCTTTGATAAGCCAACTGGTTTTTTTCTTTGAATATGAGGAGTCTTTGTCCAGTTTACTTTGTTAAGATCCCAGGTATCTGTCCTAGGTTCTGCTCCACTGATATTCTGATGTAGACACTAATCAATGGTGGCTGCTGCTGGTCAAGGACTTGGGAAGCCCATATGCAGATGTCCATTTGCAAGGGGAGAGGACCCAATTCTATGTGACTTCGGCCAGAGTTTGCGAAACCTTTTACATTTGACAATTTCTACACACCATCAGAAATACCTCCAAATCACCGTATAATTTAACTGTTTCTGGTATTAGTTGATTAGAGAAAATACTTCAACTATGACAAAGAAATGACAATAGTTGCAAAACCAATTTTAAATGTTTTTGTATTTGATGTAACACCTGCAGACATTCAAAAATAGCAGTCCATGTGACACTTATTTTGGTTTATTATGCAGACAATACTTGGTGAGCAGAAGAGCTAAAGGATCTTTTTGCATAGCACGTAGATTCCTGAGTGTCCATGACACATAAATTTAAAACCAGTGGCTTAAACAATGAATGGTATCAAATAAATGAATGAATACATACAAAATAAATTAATAATTTTGGAAAAAACAAACCTGGATTTATTAGTAAAACAGAAGGAAGTAGACCTCTTTGCTGAGGCTGAATTTATAGTCATTTTGGTTGTTAAATGGGAAATTATTTTATGATAATTCATGTTACTGCTATGAACATCTGTGACGAATTTAAGATTACTTGTTGCTTTTGGGTCAATAAACTGTGTTAGTAGAGCAATCAGATGAATTAAGTATTCTTTAGAAGTAAAGTTTAGCTATTGAAATTGTGGTTTTAAAGGTGTTTTTTCTCTTTAGGGATTCAAGACTGCAGACCATGTAGACATTTGTGGCTTTGAGATGTAACGTTGCCAGGATGCATTCGCATGCCCTAACTGCCCTGAGCCTGGATAGAAGGTAATTTGATGTCCACTACCATACTACCTCTGGTGTTGTTGGGATAATGTCCACCCATAAAGTGATGGAAACACCTGTTTAAAGAGGGATGTCTGCTCCTAGCAGAGCTGTGCTACAGCTAAGAGCAGGCTTATGGACTACTGTTTATCTAACTTCCTTTTCAACCCTGGAATACCAGTTTCCCATCTAGGATCTCTGGGGGTGATGACTGGGCTTCAAGCGCCATTAAATGGAATTTTGAGCAAAAGATAAAGCATTATCTTGGTTCAGCCCCTCTCATATCCTTGAAGTCCTGAGAGTCATTGTGCCCACAGTGCACAATGGCAAGGGAAGAAAGGCATTATTTCTTTTCAGTGAGCCTGTGCCTAAACCTCCAATGCAGAGTTTTCTAGGCAACTGGACTAAAATCCATGGCTTAGACCCAAGGGAGAAGGGAGAATTCACTCCTCCTCTCATGCCAAAGCTTACCTTCAAAATTTTACCACCTTTGTGGAAACTGTATTAGGAATATGATACCAGGGTTTAGAACATCCAGGTGTATGTGAGAGAAAAGAAGAAAAGGAAGTTAGACCCCAAGGCCGGATTCTGCTCCATGGAGGCAAGGGAAATAGAGACGTACGCCCATGTACATGACCCTCTAATACCCAGGGTCAAACACACACTAGAGTCTAGAATCTGGACCACTCAGATTACCAACAGCTGCTTTAGAGAGGACCTAGAAAACAGGTGGGAAGAAAGCAGAGATCTCCTTTCTCTATAGTACCTATGGGTCTCATTCTGGAAGAGCATTGTCCACTTAAAAATTCTGCCTTAGAAGATAAATAACTGGAAATCTCCACATAATGAAATTTTCTGGCAGATGAAATTCTGCTCACAACATTGTTGGCACTGGAAGCTGCATAGAAACAGTCTTTGACCTCCTGAAGCAGAAGAATAATCAGGCTCGTGCTGGCATTTGATGAGTTAAGTGAACTGAAATATGAAGTCTGACAAAATTATTAATGGAATTTTCTTTAACCAAGAGGATCAACAAAATCCATAGGAAGTAAATCTTTGCTTCATCTCCTACTGCTGTTATTGACAGAATTATGGAGGCATATTTTTTTTTTTTGCAGAAAGCCAGTGAATTGCTTGATTTTATAAAAAGTGGATAAAAACAGTATCTAAGAAGATAAGGATGTTCTAGAACAGTACTGCCCAATAACCTTCACTGTCCAATATGGTAGCCAGCAGTCTTATATGGTTTGTGAGCATTTGAAATGTGACAGCATGGCTGAGGACTTGAATGTTTAATCCAACTTAATTTTAAATAATGCAATTTTAAATAGCCACATGTGTCTAGAGACTACCATATTGGAAAGCACAGTTCTAGAAGAACTGTTCCATACATGAGTACTATATTTTATTAAATATATCATGAGTACAACTGTATATAAGAATATCTATTATTTTAGATTATTATATTATTATCAATTATCTATTATTATAGGTATTGTTATATACAGTCAGAATAAAAAAAATAATTCACATATATTTTGACCCTTCTTAAGAAAGAAAATATTACCCAAACCTCTGAAGTCCCCCAAGGGCCCTTTCATAATCCTTCCATTTTTCCACCCCACCCCCAGAGGTAACTACTATCCCGAATTTTGTGTTCATCATTCCCTTATTTTGTTGTACGTTTTTACCAAAAATTTTATTCGTTCCTAAACAAAATTTTATTTCACTTCACATGTTTTTGGACACTTGATAAACTGAATAGTACTGTGTTTATTCTTTGGGGGACTTGCTTTTTAAATTCATTATCATGTTTAACAGTCGCCACAGTATTGATGGATATAGCTGTATTTCATTTTAACCACTCTTATTAACATACCGATGTCATTCATTTATTTCAGTGGGAGAGCAGATTAGATTCCCTCCGTGTCCCCCTCCAGGCAGTGGTAATGGTGATATTTCCATTTTCTTGCTGGTACAAACACTCAGGATGTTTTTCACATGTTTCTAGGGGCAGATAAGAAAGGAGCTCTCTGAGGTTCATGTTTTGGAGCCGTACACAAGACAATAACTAATCTGTGCTTTCATTTACATAAAACTCAAAGCAAAACGTTCCACAGTATCTCCACTGATGCATGTAGAAGAGCAAGAGATGAAGCTGGAGAGTTGCTAGGTAGTGAGGTACTAGGTACTATGTAGTGAGCTGGAAGCCACTGGAAGGTTTTCAGCAGAAAACCAATATGACTTGGCTTATGCCTTCAAAGTATCACTCTGGTGCCTGAGAGTGATTACTTCATGAGGCAAAAGTGGAACCAGGGATACCAGTTATGAGGCCAATGCGATAATCCAGGTAAGAGAAGATGGCAGCTGGGACCAGAGTGGTAGCAGTAGAAATGGTGACATGTGGTCAGATTCCAGGGATATCACAGAGATAAAGCTTATTGTATTTGCTGATGAATCCATTGTGAGGTCTAAGGGAAGCTAGGCATCGAAAGGAGAGGTATCAAGAAGGATGGATGGAAGGAAGTTTAACTTTGGGTGGTGAACACACAATGCAACATACTTATGATGTATTATCGAATTGTGCACTTGAAACCTATATAATTTTATTAATCAATGTTACCCCATTATATTTAATTAAAAAAAAAAGAAAGAATGACACATAAGACTTTTGGCTAGAATATATGCAAAGTACACATACATACATTGTGCCCAGTACAGGTTTGGAACATGATGTGTATTTGCGTTTAATAAATAGTCTCTCTCTTTTTCTCATGGGTCATGGACATGAAGGACAACCCAGTTCAGACTTTAATATCCCCTAGTTTCTTAAAGCTAGAGATACCCACCCATTCAAGTGGCGACCCTGGGTTATGCTTGCCTGATAAAGAAGTGGACATGAAAGAGTAACGACTGTAAGACTTGATTCTTAGGCGTCGGATAGGTACTCACAACACTGCCCATCTTGGGAAACAATCAGAGGAAACAGGAGCAGCTCTAATGACAGTGATTCCAAGAGGACAATTGTTTTTTTTAAGATCACGTGCGATTTTAACACGAGCCTGAGGGTGAATGTTTACAGTTGAGATTTGTATAATGTTCCACAGTATCTCCACTGGGTATAAATAGAGCATTTGAGCCTCTTGGAAGAAAGCTTAGGTATTTACAAAGATTACCATCATTTACATTGCTGCTCCTGACCAGTGAAATGCTTTCCAAATTCTATTTTAATTGCATCAGCCCTTTAAGATGATGGCTTGATATGACCTTATTGACTGTGTGAATTTCAGAGATGACAGACCCCATCATCAGCATGACGGAGTGTCAATCCATACATCTCAATCTGCAAAGTCAGTACCAGGCACTTGGTTTTCAAGTTAACATTATCAACACCAAATTAATCTGTGTGGTTGCTACAGAAGCTGGGCTTTCTCCTTCCTTGGGTTCACAATGTCTATCTGAAAGACTTTGCCAAGCATGCCTCTGTGCCACTCTCATGACTTCTGGACCTAACACCACTCATATCCCTAAGGATTCGTACAGTTATGACCATTTATGAACAACTATCCATCCGGTTGGATTAATTGCTAATATAAGGTCAGCAACATGACATGTTTTTAGCTTGGTGTTCTTTTTAAGATAAAAAAGAAAATACAGGCAATAACCAGCAGTAAGTATTAGGTCTAAGCAAAGCCTTTCCTTCAAGATAATGCAAAGTATGTAAGAGATGCTTTAATGTGACTTGAAGAATGTTTCCATTTGCATCATTAGTCAAGAACAGCAGACATTTTTAAATTTATTTTTCAATTACACTTGACATGCAATATTATATTAGTTTCAGGTGTACAGCATAGTGATTAGACATTTATATAAGTTACAAAGTGATCACCCTGATAAATCTAGTACCCATCTGAAAGCGTACCTAGTTACTACAATATTATTGACTATCTTCCCTATGCTATACTTTATATCCCCGTGATTATTTTATAACTACTAATTTGAACTTTCTAACCCTTTCCCCTTTCGCAGCCACCCCCAAGCCCCTTTCCATCTGGCAGCCATCCAAATGTTCTCTGTATCTATGAATTTGTTTCTGTTTTGTTCATTTTCTTTTTGAGATTCCACATGTAATGAGATTATATGGCATTTATCTTTCTCTGACTTACTCCACTCAGTATCAGATCCCTTAGGTCCACCCATGTTGTCACAAATGGCAAGGTTTCATTCTTTTTGTGGCTGAGTAATAGTTCATTGCATATATACACCACCTCTTCTTTATCCATTCACCCATTGATGGACACCCAGTTTGCCTCCATATCTTGGCTACTGTAAATAATGCTTCAATGAACGTATGAATTCACTTGTTCTTTCGAAGTAATGTTTTGTGTTTCTTTGGATAAATATTCAGAAGTGGGATCCCTGGGTCCTTCTTGGTCTCTTGTTATAGCTTTTGTTTTAATGTCTATTTTCTGTAGTATAAGTATTGCTTACCCCAGATTTTTTCATTTCTATTTTTATGAAATACGTTTTTCCATCCCTTTATTTTCAGTCTGTGAGTCTCTCGTAAGCAGCATATGTAAGTGTCTTGTTTTCTTATATTCACCACCCTATGTCTTTAATTGGAGGATTTAATACATTTACATTTGAAATAATTATTGATAGATATGTAGTTATTGCCATTTTATTCACATTTTTTGACTTTTTTTTTCCTTTTTCTTAAAGAAGTCCCTTTAACATTGGTTGTAATGCTGGTTTGGTGGTGACAAACTACTTTAGCTTTTTCTTGTCTGCGAAGCTCTTTATCTGTTCTTCAATTCTAAATGATGGCTTTACTGGATAGAGTAATCTTGGTTGTAGGTCGTTGTTTTTCACCGCTTTGAATAGTTCCTGTCATTCCCTTCTGGCCTGAAAAGTTTCTGTTGCGAAATCAGCTGACAGTCCTATGGGAGCTCCCTTGTAGGTCACTAACTGCTTTTCCCTTGCTGCTTTTAAGAGTCTCTCTTTGTCATTAAGCTTTAATTATGTTGCGTCTTGGGGTGGGCCTCTTTGGGTTCGTCTTGTTTGGGACTCTCTGCATTTCCTAGGCTTGTATGTCTATTTCCTTCACCATGTTAGGGAAATTTTCCATCATTATTTCTTCAAATAAGTTTTAAATTCTTTGCTCTCTCTCTCCTACTTCTGGTAACCCTGTGATGTGAATGTTGGTATGCTCATGTTGTCCCAGAGGCTCCTTGAACTATCCTCATTTTTTGTATTCTTTTTTTCTTGTTGCTGTTCTTCTTTTTCCTATTAGGAGATCTTTTCTTTTCTCTTTTCTTTTCTTTTCTTTTCTTTTCTTTTCTTTTCTTTTCTTTTCTTTTCCTTTCTTTCTTTCTTTCTTTCTTTCTTTCTTTCTTTCTTTCTTTTTTTCTTTCTTTAAATTTAATCGAAGAAATTATTTAAATTTTTTCCCCCGCATCTACATCCCCCTCCCCCAACTTGTTTTTGCTCTGATTAGATGTTTTCTACTACCTTCTACATTGCTTTTTTGATCCTTTGCTTCATCTAATCTACTCTTGATTCTCTCTAATGTATTTTTCATTTTAGTTATTGTAGTCTTAATTTCTGACTGGTTCTTTTTTCTGTTTTCTGTCTCCATTTTTATGTTTCCTTTCTTGTTGTTGAAGTTCTCACTGAGATCACTGAGCATCCTCATAACCAGTGTTCTGTACTCTGCATTGGTAGATTGCTCATCTACATTTTGTTTAGTTTGTTTTCTGGAGCTTTGTTTGATTCTTTCATTTGGGACATGTTTCTTTGTCTCTTCTTTTTGGCTCCCTCCCTGGTTTGTTTCTATGTATTAGGTAGGGCCGCTGTGTCTCCTGGTCTTAGTACAGTGCCCTTACATAGTGTGTGTCCTGTGGGGCTCAGTGGTGCAGTCTCTCTCTCCACCTGAGCTGTGTGCTCCACGTGCATCTCTTGTGTGGGTTGTATATGCCATCCTGTTGCAGTTGAGCTTTGGTTGATATTTGCGTGTCAGTAGGAGGGATTGACCGTTGGGCCAATTGGTTGTGAGGATTGGCCATGACTACAGTGGAGGAGCTGTTGTGCAAGATCTGACCCTTTGGAGCAGGACTTGCTTTAGCAGAGCTCTGGTGCTTTCCCAGTCTGCCCTTTGAGTCTGTCCTATATGGAGGTAGCCAAATGCTTAGTCTGAAACTGGTCACCAGGCGTGCCAGCTCAGAACCTCCTTGGAGGGGCCCTGCCTCAGGCTAAATTCAGCCGCAACCTGTGCCCTGCCTGGGGCCACTTGACATGAGCCATCAAGCAGTCCACAAATGGCCGCCACCTGTGCTGGGCTTGGAAGTGCCTCAAAAGGCCAAGCCACAAACCAAGGCCAGCTGCTGCTAATGCGAGGCTTGGGGCTGCTCAGCAAGAGGTACAGGGCACAGTGGGGCCAGACTTTGCTTGTTTGGATTTAGTGAATCTTTGAGAGATTTTAGGAAAGTTTACAGCTTGAACCAAGACAGGACATTTGTATGAAAAATTCACTAGAAGTAGCTTAGAAGGACCTGCAAGTTGGGTGGGGCTGGGTCTCAGGGAATCACCTGGGTAGGGCAACCATTGTTAGCTAGGTTGATGGAGACTCAGTTATGGGAGACACTGGGAGGGGTGAGAGCTCAACAAAGGAACAATGTCTTCTGCCAGCAGTCCTTGTTGGAAGAAAGCTGCCTCTCCAGCTCTTGCCCTGAAGCCAGACGGTTCCATTCTTTTCAGTATGTCTTTGGTGCCTTTCAAGTTGCTGTCCCAGCTCTGCAGCTCAGAGCAAGTGAGTCCGTCAGCGAGTAAGTTTGTGTGTGGGCTCTCTATGAGGTAGGCCTGGTACTCCAGTTACCTTCCATCTCACCCAGTCACGATCTCTTCCAATTTTCATAGCAAGAAGTTGTGGGGACTTCTCTTCCCAGCACTGGTACCCTGGGATGGGGAACTTGGTGTGGTACTGGGAACTCTTGCTTCTCCATGGGGACCTCTGCAGCAGAGATAGCCCTCCCAATTCTCAACGGCCACATGTGATGTGGGACCAGGCCATTCTGTATCTCTGTCCCTTCTACTAGTCTTGAGGTGGCCTCTTCTATATGTCCCCAGTTATAGGACTTCTGTTCAGCTAGATTTTAGGCAAATCTCAACGATGGTGGTTCTGGAGTTGTAATTTTGATGTAGTCGTGAGAGGCGGTGAGCACAGCATTTACCTACTTTGTTCTCTTGACAAGAAATCTTCACTGGCTATTTTTATATCATCATGACTTCAGCTTTTGAAATATGTAAAACTAGTATAAAGATAGGCCAGGGTACAAAATTAAAGGTCTTCCCTGTCACCCACACTTTTTTAATACAGTATGACACTGTGAAGTTCTCACACATAAAAAGGCAATTTTCCTAGGCACCAGGAAGTATAAAGAAATAACAAATGGCCCTCGCCATGAAGGAGTTGATTATTGTGGGGAGACATAGTTAGAAGCCAATATTTTTTAAGAGAGCAAAAGCCTCATGATCACTTCCAGGGACAGTTAAGTAGCGAGTAAGACTTGAATGCTATAGTCAGATGATAACACACGTTAACATTTATCACATAGTTATAAGTTTGTCACATGTAGCATCTTATTTAAGCTTTACTACAACCCTATGAAGTAGGGTATTTTTTTTTTATCACCGTTTTATATACAAGCAAAGTGAGGTATAGCCAGATTAAGTGACTTCCCCAAGTCACACAGGCAGCAAGCAGTGCAGCCAGGAACTGGAAGAATCCGGGCAGTCCCACTCCAGAATCTGCATCACAACCTCTGTGCTGCTCTGCCAGTATGATATCTGGGTGGGCAAATCAGCTCTACCACTTACCGTAGTAACAAATGCTGGTTGAAAAGGCAGATTTTTATTTTGTGCCCTGGTCTGTCTGTGCAACACTTTTACAAATTCGGAAAGTAGGAGTAATGAGAATATTAAAATAGCTGCCTCTTGACTAGTCAGGTAATGGTAAAAGGACTTTAAAATCACGTGCAGATCTCTCATTCATGTGCCACATTGGCAGAGGGTTGCCCTTCAGTCTAGCAAATGTTTGTATCATGCTTCTAACTTTATGTTGTCTTAAGAAGAATACCAAATAAAGAACACTTAGGGTCGCTGACTCTGTAATAGCAAATAACTGGATGGGTAGCATAATTTGAACTTCAGTGGTATGTATTTAGCTGCTCTATGACTTAGTTTGTTCCCCTGCAAAAGGCGAATAATAATGCTGTCTACTTTATAGGGTCTAAGGATTAAATGAGCCATTGAGAGTAACATGCTTAATGTTATGCCTGGCACACAAAAAAATACTCTGCCATGATAATGATGATTATGGTGATGGTGATAGTGACAATGCTGATGATAAGAACCCTGTCTGCCATTGGCATGTTCAATTTTAGAAGCTTCAGTTTTAGGATGCTTAGCTGATATGTTCTATGTTTTATACTCATGAATATAATATTTAGAATTAAAACATTTATCAGTGAGTTTTTTTTTGGTTCATTACTGGCTTTTACATGCTTCATCTTTGCTATTTCCTTGAGATCTTATAAGAGCATTTGAAAGAAAAAAATTACCAATTGCCCTTTACCTAGAGTTGACTTGAGCAAAACAGGGTGAAGATTTTTGCTTAGATAAAAATCCCATCATCCCCTACTCTCTGCATTGCTCAAGCATTAGAATGTGCAGAACACGATTCTGAACAATTTTGTGAACATATTAGAGCATTCCCGGATAAGTGAGATAATGTTGCCTATAAATGGAATATCTCACCTAATTAATTATACATACGATACATATATCTACTTCCAATAAAGAGTTCACTGTAACCAGGCACACCGAACTTCAATAAATAATTCCTTGGGCATTCTCTATCTAAATTGATTTATAATTGTGTTCACTGAGCATATGCGTTCTTTGTAATCAATGATGAGACATCAAAAAACGCTTCTTCGGATTATACCACAGGAAGTTTACTCTCAGATTTTAGAATGCCAATTGGAAGTTAAAGCACATTTGAAAAACTCTGGAGCGTATAATTAAATCGAATGGTTAGCACTACTTGCTTTTGTGTTTATATATAAGCATTTTAATTGTATTCAATTCTATAAAATAGAAACATTTAGTTGATTTTTTTCTTTCAGCTTTCTCAAGCTGTATTTACAGTGCATTCATTCTTAGATGTGAGAGTGGACTAAAACACAGGCTTATTAATAGGATCAAATTTCATTTAATTGGAAGAAAAGTTCACCACTAAGAAGGTGTGTATGAGTGTATGTGTGTGTTGTTTCTATGCCCACACATTGTAATCACTCTTCAGGCTCTAAAATGATAAGAGTATTTTTGTGGATCTCGTGGAATTCATTTCCAGTCACACGGTGAGGGAAGAAGTCTCCAGATCAACATATTAGAGTATGTAGTAAAGAGAAGTACAAATTCTCTAATTTTAGTAATAAAGATTGTGTGATTTTCTATCTTCCAATCTTTTTTTCTGCAAAGGTCTCACTTCCCCTATCAGTAAACATCCATTGTTAAAATGTGAAAGAGCTCAAGGGATGGGAGGCTGGATTTTCACTCCAAATTACTAGCTTGCATGCAACGCCAGCTGCCAATATCAAGTGCTCATCCCTGTCTCTTGACTCACCATTGACCCCAGTGAGATAAACCATTGGGTTTGGGCCTAATACTGACTTATCCCTGGCTTTAGGGTGTGCAATAAATACCAAGGGCTTAGTGAAGGCCGGGAGAGGCCACTCGAGTATTAATTAGGCCAGTAGGTGAAAAGTGGAATCCAGCAACATAGATCAGAGGTAAAGCCAGAAGGCCCATTAAAAACTAGTCTGGAAACAAAAAGAAAAAACATCCTGGGTCAGCAATATGAAATCTGATTCAGTTAAAGGAAGTTTTAAATGATGATCCCTCCATGATAGTGTAAAAACTGAGAGCAGACTCTGTTTCTGATATTCAGCACTCGGCATACTTTCTTCTAAGCACTCAATAAAGCTCTGGAGGGTAGATGAAAGAATGATTGTGAATGTTGAAAGCCAAGTTTAATGTTACATTCTCCACTTTGCCTTTCCGTTTATCTGCATGTATACTTCTATCATCTTGTGTTCTCTCTCTCACTCTTGCCCTCGCTCCCTCTCCCCCTCCCCCTCCCCCTCCCTCCCTCTCCCCATCCCTTTCCTCTCCCTCTCTCCCCTCTCCTCTCCCAGCCCCCTCCCTCTGTCTCCCTCCTTCTGTCCTCCCTCCCTCTTCCTCTCTGTCCCTCCCTCTCAACTGATATCCTCTCCTCCCTCCTCCTTGTATCAGAAAATAATGACCATATCATAACTGGACTCCTGAGATAATATCTTCATTCCAAGGCTCAACACAAATGAAACCAAATTTCATTAGTACGAATTCCAAATAAATAATCTGTGCCCACCTTCTTGCAAAAGCATTGGAGTCTACTTAAAACAAAAATTCATAATATGTGAACCCAGGCTGGTCAAAACGAATTTAAATTGTGGTCAGGAATCAATCATATAAAGAAGTGAAACTGTAAGTATAGCAGGAATAAAATAATGAAATGCAATGAAATAGTCACCATAACCGGCATGTAAATTTACCTGGGAGCTTCCTCGCAGCCAAGATAATTATAGGAAATTATAGATCTTAAAACTATCACCACCTAATAGAAGAAATTGCCATTGTTTTAAAACCAGATCTTATCATAATGCTTGACATATAGTAGGTGCTCAGTAAACACTTGTCAAATGACAAGAAGGTAAACATTTTCATAGAGAAAATGTAACATTATATGCACACAGAAACACATAAATTAGATATATAAGTGTGTATTTTTTTACCCACTAGCAATACAAAAGAGACCACTATGTAGAATACAGACATTTCTATATAAAACACAGACATCTTTTCTGTAAGAATTCTAATACAAGGTGAGAGATAACATTAGAGAGTAGTTCATAGAAGACTTAAGTCCTTAAAACTCCATTGGTTGCATATAACAGACATAGACTCAAATGAACCCAAACTAGTGTGAGCAAAAAAGCCACCGTTTACTATTGAGATATGGACTCAAAAGGCCATGGGAATAGAAGAGGAGGCTTAGAATACCATCTACAGTCTCTCCATTTCTCATGTCTGCAACACTTTCCAAGTCTTCTTCATTTCTTTCTCTTTTATCTAAGTTTCTATATCTCTCTCCTCCTCCTGAGCTTCTCTGCTTTCTAATCCACTCAGTGAAAAATGATCACACCACCACTCATGCATTTCCCATAAGTAGTCCTGATGGAAATTGGAAACTTAATCCCAATTCCAAATTTTTAGGGAAGGTCCTCTATTGTGTCTAGTCTGGATCCCACATACAAGTCTGGACCAATCAACTATGCATACAAAGTCAAGGCTATATTTTAGAAAGTGATTGTCGGGGGCCTCCTGTTACCTTTGGGTGAGAATAAGGTGATATCCCAAAGAAAGATTCTACTGAAGTCAAGATAATGCTATTTAGTACATTGCTTTCAGGGGATCTAACATTTAACATGAGGCTGGAAGCAAGAGCTCCTGGAATTTAGAGATCCTAGACCATCTCTTGCAAATATAATCCTTCTCGACCTTGATTTTGACCATAGTCTTGTATCAGTTCAAAAAATAGGCTTTCCAATGAGTACCTGAAATGTACATGTTTTGTGTTGTTGAATAAATGAGACCCATATGCTTTTGCTTTCAGGCAACTATGGGGCAAGGTTAAATAAACATCCTTTTTTCTGAAAATTAAAGAACCTGATTTGTATTTTCGCTTAGGCAAAAAGTCATCTGACATTTGAATGGAATAGGGCCTCAGCTGGACCTAGCCTCAGAGTTCTGCTTTTTCTCAGAAAAGAACTTAAAGTCTGCTCAAACTCCCACCCTGCTCCCCACATAAACAGATCAAAGGAGAATAACTTTGACCTTGGAAATTTTACAGGGAAGGTTTAGGGTCAACTTCCATGAGCATCATGACACCATTCTGGCCCTGAGAACTATCTGGGTCACAAGTGAGGGAGAGAAAACATGTGATGGCATCGGGTTCCCAAATAGTTTTCCCTTGAAAGCATTCATGACATAGGCATTAATCTGCTTATCGTGACCAAGGGAAGACGACTGCCTACTATGGGCCAGTGGGGTTCTCAGGACAGGAATGAGTCCGCCATCCCCTACATTAAAACATTCAAAACTGGCCCATTCTCACCACAGGTAATACAGAATTTTCAGGGGAGTCTGGACTTACCTGTGTCCCCTTCCACTTTCTTTACAGCCAAAGCGAACTGGATAGAATGGCTAGAACAAAAGTCACATTTATGCATTAGGAGAAGAGAAGGCAATATAATAACTTGATATTTTGTTCAATTCCAAGCAAATATATAAAAGATCCAAAATGGTTTCACTCTCTGCTTGTAGTAAATTTCCAATAGCATAAGGTACAATAATAAACACAGGCCAATAACCTCAGGCTGGGACCTAGCAGACCCTGGGAGGAAGAAATGATTAATAGCATCAAGATGCCATCCTTGAAGGACTGATATGCTATCTCTGAGATGACAATAATCTAGCTTTACAGAACAAACAGCACTGCTAGACTGGGACTTGAGCCACCTCAGTGCATTCTGCAGAAATGGAGAAACTAAAAGAACAGCTTTAGAATCATAGTCAAGAAACATTCCAGTAAGACAATGGTAAGAGTGCACTTGGCAGGCTTTGGGGAAATGCCAGCTGAATCCAATATGTTCATTACTCAATGCAAAGCTAAGTCTGAGTGAATGGAAACCCATTTAAAACAAATGTAGTTGGAAAACAATCAGGAAATAGTACAAATGTGGTTAGAAAACAGTAATAAAAATCAGTCATGAAACATGGGGTGTTCTTAGGGTTTGTGGACCAAGTAAGAGAGACTGAAATATATACATGGAAGTGGTTCTAAAACTTAGTCCCTGGAGGAGCAGCATCAGAATGGGCATTTGTTAGAAATGCAGATTTTCACCCTCACCCCGATCATGCTGAATCAGAAACTCTGGGCGTGGGCCTCACAGAAGTTGTGATTTAATGAGTACTGATGCCAAAATTTGAGAACCACCTGTACGAGGGAATGGATGGTAAGAGACATTTATTAAACATAGAGGGAGAAGCATATATTTGCCATGTGTAGATAGGAGAATAAAAAAAATTTGTTTAAATAAATGTACTATAAGCATATTACCTAGAGTTGTTTTTCAAAAGCAAGGTCACAACACATTGGGTCATAAAATACATCCAAGTCACTGATTAGCATTTAGAAAACTTAAAAAGATTAGAAAATATTTATTATACTTAGTATAGTTTCTCCTCAAAATCTTTTTTATTTTTCAGTCATCTCTGTGTGTGTGTGTGTGTGTGTGTGTGTGTGTGTGAGAGAGAGAGAGAGAGAGAGAGAGAGAGAGAGTGAGTGAGTGTTCGGGATGTGAAAATTCTTTTATACCTTGGATGAAGGTCAAAATGTTACAAAAGCCACTACTATAAGACCGTGGTTCTTCCATTTTAATGTACACAAGAAATACCCAGGTAGGTTAAGGAGAAAATTCCAGGCCCCAAGCAAGATTTTGGTATAATGAACCAGAGAAGGGACCCAGGAATCTGCATTTTAATAAGCGCTCTAAGTGATTCTGATTCAGGTGGTCTGCAGGTTCACTGTGGGCAACAGAGTGGTTCTAAGGTAGAGATTGTAACTGACATTTATGATAAAAATTTAACAATTCAGATTAAATATTTTCTAGTCCAAATTAATGCTAAGCTAAAGTCTTATGTCGTTTACAAAGCTGAACTGAACATGGATCCTTCCCTCTAAGGCATAAAATATTTAAAGAAGCAGTCTTCATTGTTGGGCATGGCTGATTTAGAAAGTCTTAAAAGAGATAAAGGGTAAAATATTCCTGGGGCTGTATTACAATCTAGTTAGTAATATGAAACATATTGGGGCCATCAGAGTCTCTGCTAGCAAATGTGATGTCTTCGTGAGTAGTAAAAAGAAGTTGCCACTCTAGAAAAAAATAATTTAGGAAAGCCTAATGCATGGGCCATCTAGAAAAATTTGCACCTTCCTTCACACTAATGTAAGCTTAGGCCAGTGCAGTGGCTTCGTGTGGCAGATTCCATCAAAGACCACAAATTATTCTCTCTTATCCGTTCTCTTTGGTATTGCCCTCCCACATCAATTCTGGACTGCCATTAAGACTTGATTTGGCCAACAGGGCATCAGGAAACATGATGTAAACAGAGATTTATACATTAAGGTTTGCCCTCTTGTTGCTCTCAGTAACATTTCTTACCATGCCAACGAGCCTAGGATAGCCAGATGGATGATGAGAGTCTATAAGGGGAGAAGTCTGTCTTCCCAACCGAAGCCATCCTAGACCAGCCAGCTCCAGTCAGCTGGCGATAGATGAAAAAGCAAGCTAGCCGAGAGCTGGCAGGCCTAGAAGAACCACCCAGTTGAGCCCAACCCAGATTGCCAACCTATAATACTCGAGCAAAAAAAATATATATTTTTGTCTTAAGCCACTGGGTATTTAGTAAAGGCTAATGACATGCTTAGTAAGCTCTGATTGGAGTTCTCTTTATTCAAGCCTCCTGAGCCCAGCAATCTGTGCAAGACACGAGCTACACCATTACACAAGGAAGCCTGAGGTGATAAGAACCTCAGACCACACCAAGCTGTACAGGCTGCAGTGGGATGGCCATACGCAAACTTAAACATGAGACCTGCTGCAGGGAACTACCAGTAACTCTCTGCTGGGCAGAATGGTTGGATTTTGATTATGTGACCATACATGAGACTGAAATGACTCTAGAAGAGCCTGGTAAGTTGGGAAATTGGATCATCTAATGATAGATCAGTCTCAGTCAATGCATAATCATACAGCGTCACAGAAATTCCAGATTGTAAACACTCAACTTCTTAGGCCTAAGAACCGCTATGGGCCATTTTTAGTAAGAAAATCATATTGAGAAGCTATAATTACTTCAGTATTTCATTATCAATCTGGATTCTGTGCAAAATCATTCTTAAAATGTGTTCCTGTGTAACAGAGCAGCAGGAAACAGCCAGACGAGTCCCAGTGACAATTTCTCCCTACTCTCTACTACTTATCATGCCATCGAAAGTGAAGGGAAGAAATTAGAATGTCCCTTCTATAGTTTCTTTAATTTGGAAAGTTTTCCTTTTAAAATCAGAACGTTTTCTGTTTATGGTATCAATGAATACCTTTGTTGGTCACAGAAAAAGGAGAATCAAATCCCCACACAGTCCCCTGCAGACGCGCAATCTGAGTAGGCTGGTTTATCATTCCAAAGTGGGAGTGGCCAGCCATTAAATGAAGGTGAATTGGGAACATAGAAGACGATAGGACACAGAGATGCCCATAGCGCAAGGGCAGCACCTTATATACCCTTTGGGGAATTGAGGAAACTTGGAACACAGAGCAGAGCAGTCAGCAATGCCAGTGTTCTTTAACGGGCTTCGCGGATAGGCCATAGCTGGGATGCAGAAGCATTGGGATTTGGTACAGCAATTCATGTGTATGGATGCGTATGCTGTAATTTGCAGAGAGGGTTCAGTAGCTTTCCTCAGATTCCTAAGGGGATCTTTGTTCTCTCTACTTTTCCCCAAAAGCTAAGAACCACTACAGTAATGGAATCTTAATTCATGAGCATCTCAATGTTTTAGAGGATGACTTGGTTTTCCTATCTTATTTTCCTTTTTTTTTTTTTTTTTGACAGCTTCGTTGAGGAATAATTGACCTACAAAAAAACTGCATATGTTTAATGTATACAATTTGATGAGCTTGAACATATGCATACACTCGTGATACTATCATCACAGTCAAGGTGATAAACATTTGTCACCTCTCAAAGTTTCCTGATGTTCCCTTGTGTGTATGTGTAGTAAGAACACTTAACATGAAATCTACCCTCTCAAGAAATTTTTAAGTGTCCAGTACTGCGTTGACAACTGTAGGCAGTCTGTTGGATAGCAAATCTCTAAAACTTATTCCCCCTTCATAACTGAAACTTTCTACCCATTGAACAACCCATGGCGAGCAGTTGTTGAATTGTTTTTCTTTTTAGAGAAGACCTCGATTGTCCTTTACACAAATACTTCGTGCTCCATATGTAATGTGAATCTTTTCTTCCCCTTGACTTTATCATAAAATTAGATGTGTGTTCCTATGGGGAAGACAACAAATCTTCCAATTGTTCCTTTGGAATCTCTTGAACAAAAAAGGGGTCAAGCAAGGAGGAGTAATTCTCTCCTCCTCTCATTTTCCTACAGACTTCCTTTTACTTCTTCTTTGGTTCTTTCTCCTATTAGGAGAATGGAGTTCATGTATTACGCTCTCAGCCTTACGTTTGTTTAAGATACCACGTCAGTTGAAGGTGTCCTTGTGAGCCTGCTCAGCGGTGCGATGGTTTTCTATCACCATCCATCAGGGCAAACACATGTTAATTAAGTGCTTTACTGTTTTCGTGCATGATTTATTAGGTCTCTTTTCATTAATGTTTTTGATCAAAAAGAAAAGTAATTAAGTGGGGAACAGGGACAGCAACACATACTTGGTGTCAATTATTAAAAAGAAGAGTTCTTAGGATGAGATCCTGATCATTCATCCTTAAGCTGTCTGGGGGTCTCAGCTGATGGCAAACCATCTGAACTATTACTACCTCTAATTCTTAGATTCGCTGTTACTTTTAAAAGAGTACTAAAGGGAAATAAATATATTTTGATATTTACAGTCAAAATACCAGCAGCTGGCAAAGAAAGGCTGGCATTGCACAATCTTCTCTTCATCCCTTAATCATAGAAAGTCAATAAAACTCCTCTCCAGTCAAAAGCCTGTGATTTGTCCCTTCAATATCAGTAATATGACTTTGTAAGATAGACTTCTCAGAAAAAAAAAATGACTGCACAATTTTAAGGGGTAAAAACACATTCTAAGGGGGAAAAATTCCCATTTTTTCTTTCTTAAATAATTTGTTTTTCTAATGGAAGGATTCATGACAAGTTGGAAGGCAACCTCACAGGTCATTTTGTGTATCCCTCATTTTTCTAGGCAGGGTTATAAACAAAATCTTCTAGAATATGCTCTGGCCTTTTCAATAAAAGTACCCTATTAGTCAGGTATTATGATTAATCCTGCTATTCTGATGAATCTATGAAACGAAGGTCATCTCATACCCTCAGAGGTATTTAAGAGGCTTTGAGTTCTCAATATTTAAAAAACAGTGAATTTTAATTCTTGGAGTCAATTTGAAGACACTAGACAGTCATCATAAATTATTTTTGCAACAAGGTGGGATATAAATATGCCACTGTCAGGAATATTCAGATATAACAAGAATTCAGCCTTAGACTATTTTAATGAGAATAATGAATCTAACTGTAACGATGAAGCTAATTTCTTACTTTGCAATTTATTACTTTCATTCATTTTGAGGATATTTTTACGCTTCAATATTCTACCTCAGATCAGAAAAATTTTGTATTTTAAGGTCCTTTTTAAAAAAAATGAGTCAAATGTGAAAGTGGGATGGCCATATGCAAACTCGAACATGAGACCTGCTAAATGGAAGATAAAAGTCTTGACTTAAGCATGAAAACAATGAAGTTTTTTAGGAAACACTTTGATTTTTAGAAGGATCTCTGAAAATATTAATGGTCGTGACTCTCAATAATTATAATTTGTGTGCATGTCTCTATTTTTTAAATCAAATTCTATAATAAAAGTGCATTGCCTTTGAAATTAGATCAAGATTCTTTTTTTCTTTTTTCCACTTTGATTGAGATGTAATTGCCATACAGCACTGTATAAGGTATAAAGCATATGATTTGACTTACATATATCTTGAAATGATTACCACGATAACTTTGGTTAGCATCCATCATCTCCTGTTGATACAAAAAAAGAAAAAGAAAAAATATATAATTTTCTTTATAATGAGAACTCAAGATCTACTTTCTTAACTACTTTCATATATACCATACAGCAGTAAGTGTAGCCATCATGTTAGATATCACATCCCTAGCTCCCATTTATCCTATGTACCTTCTGACGATCTTTATCCAATTCCCACTCCCCCTGCCTCTGATTACCACAAATTCATTTTCTTCTGTAAGTTGGTTTGTTTGTTTTAGATTCCACATATTAGAGAGATCATTACAGTATTTGTCTTTCTCTGTCTGACTTATTTCACTTAGCATAATGCCCTCAAGGTCCATCCATGTTTTCACGAATGGCAAGAACTCCTCCTTTTTATGGCTGAATAATATTCCATATATATATATATATGTATACACACACACACACACACATACACACACCTTTTACCTATTTATCTGTTGAAGGACTCTTGGACTGTTTCCCATGTCTTTGCCATTGTAAATAATGCTGCTATGAACATGGGGGTGCAGATATCTCTTCAACATGGTGGTTTTGTTTCCTTTGAATATATTTTCAGAAGTAGAATTGCTGAATCATGTGATAGTTCTATTTTTTATTTTCATATTTATATTTTTTCAATTATAGTTTACATACAGTATTATTTTAGTTTCAGGTGTACAACACAGTGATAAGACATTCTTATAACTTTTGAAGTGATCACTTCAATAAATCCAGTACCCATACATAGTTATTATGATACTACTTATTATATTCCCCATGCTATACTCTACATCCCCATGACTACTTGTAGCTACCAATTTGTACTGCTTAATCCCCTCTCCCCTTCACCGAACCCCCAATCTGACAACCATCAAAATGCTCTCTGTATTCATGAGCTTGTTTCTGTTGCTGTTTTATCCTGTTCTCTAGATTCTACATATGGCATTTGTCTTTTTCTGTCTGACTTATTCCACTCTAGGTCCATTCATGTGTTTCAGATGGTAACATTTCATTCTCTTTATGGCTGAGTAATAATTCCATTGTATATACATATACACCACCTCTTCTTTATCTATTCATCCATTGATGGATACCCAGGATGCCTCCATATCTTATATATAATGCTGCAGTGAACATATAGATTCACATGCCCCTTCAAAGTAGTGTTTTGTGTTTCTTCGTATAAATACCCGGAAGTGGGATAACTGGCTCCTGTTGGTCTTTAGTTATAGCCTTTGTTTTAACATTTGTTTTGTCTGGTGTAAGTATTGCTACCCCAGTTTTTTGTTTGTTTCTATTTTCATTAAACATCTTTTTCCATCCCTTTACTTTCAGTCTGTGTGTCTTACAATCTGAAGTGAGTCTCTTGTAGGCAGCATAGGTAAGGGTTTTGTTTTATCTACTCAGTTACCCTATGTCTTTTGACTGGAGCATTAATCCATTTACATTTAAAATAAATGTTGATAGATATGTAATTATTGTGATTTTATTTATATTTTTGATCTTTTTTTCCTCTTCTTTTTCTTGAAGTTCCTCTAACCTTTTCTGTAATACTGGCTTTGTGGTGATGAACTCCTTTAGCTTTTTTTTGGTCTGGGAAGCTCCTTATCTGTCCTTCAATTCCAAATGATAGCTTTGCTAGGTAGAGTAATCTTGGTTGCAGGTCCTGGGTTTTCATCACTTTGAATATTTCCTGTCATCCCTTCTGGCCTGCAAAGTTTCTGTTAAGAAATCAGCTGACTGTCTTATGGGAGCTCCCTTGTAGGTAACTGTTTTTCTCTTGCTGCTCTTAAGATTCTTTGTCTTTAACCTTTGGCATTTTAATGAGAATGTGTCTGCAGGCCCGGACTAGAGAGGACTCAACAAAGGAACAACAGATACTCCCAGCACTTCTGTCTGGGAGAAGCCGCTCCTCCAGCCCTCTCCCTGAAGCCCAACAGCTCAGTACCTCCCCTTATGGCCCTGGTGATTTTCGGGCTGCTGCCTCAGGGCTGGAGCTCAGGGTGAGCGAGTTCGTCATCGAGTAAGAATAAGGGTGGGCACGGGCCTTTTCAGACAAACGTCTGCCACTTCCACAGCCCATCTGTCTCTCTGAGGCACAATCTCTACTGGTTTTTACAGCCAGAGGTTGTAGGGACTTCTCTTCCTGCCACTGGATCCTCGCGTTGGAGAGCCCAGTGTGGGGCTGGAACCCCTTGCTCCTCCTGGGGGACCTCCGCAGCTGAGATATTTCTCCCGATCTTCAAGTGCCACATGTGGCTGTGGGAGCAGCCCATTCTACATCTCTGCCCCACCTTCCAGTCTCGAAGTGGTCTCTACCATGGCTCCCCAGTTGTAGGACTTCTGTTCAGCCAGACCTCAGGTGACTCTCAGTGATGGTTGTTTGGTAGTTTTGTTGTAATTTTGATGAAATCGTGAGAGGAGGCGAGCACAGCATTTACCTATTCTGCTATCTCCAAGAGGTTATTTTTAAAAACAGATTTTATCAAGTTAAAACAGCAAGAAATTTAAAATAGTATCAACCTTCTCGTTTTTTCATTTAAGTTTAAGTAGATTTCTAGATATTCCTGATTTAACTTTGGTAATAGGATGATATTATGCTAAAAGTGGAAGTAACCTTAAAAAGCATCTATGGTTCCCAGAATAAGTTCCACAGAATATTAAGTTTGTGAAATGGTCCTTGTAAAAAGGGTTCCACAGTCAAGTTAGTTTGGGAAATACTGCTTTTTATATCCAGAGGTTCCACAGAAAGAACACAAGAAGCTTCCCTTAATGGAACCCCTTTAAGTGTACTTAACACGGTATCTGTCTACCTCATTTGAACACGGACAGCATTTTTCCACATGACTCCAATTAGCATTCTGTCACACTTAGGAAAATGCTAATTGAGGTGAATTCTCTCAAGAAGGAAACTTTCAGAGAGTTGTCGCCCAAGGTCCAACAGCTAGTTAATAGCGGCTTTGGCAGTGGAACTTATATTCTGACTCCCTGCCTAGTGCTCGTTTTTATTATATCCAAGTGTTCAACACCTTTTTGCAGAGTACAAGAGGTGCCAATTTCTCCTTTTATATCTATCCAACTTCAAGGAAACAGAGCAGGAAAGATTCCTTCTGACATTTTTTCCCAAGATTCAAGTCAACCTAATACTGCGATATACCCTCATGCCTTAGAACATTTGGACGATTATAAACAGACATGAATAGTTCATTAACTGACCCACTTAAGACGGAAAATTCTGCCTCCCCACTTGCTATTCCCATGTCTGCTAATTTGAAATGCCCCTTTTCTCCCAATAACCTTGAAGTAAAAGATTTTTTGTCTTTAAACACTAATGCTTCTTGAAGGCCATTTATGTCACACTTCACGAGTTTTTTCTCATTACCTGAGGAATCATGAGAGAGCGAAAATCTCTATCCATCTGGGGACTGAAGTGGAAGACATGTTCAGAACAGTCACTGCTTATCTCCGCTGGTTCTGTTTTCTACTCGTACGTGGCTTAAACGATTAGATATGCTGGCCCATCACATCGCCACACCTCCAATTTGGAGTGTTTTGCCCAGCGGTAGTAAATTACTTGTTTTCTTTTGTCTGAAAATCCAGACCTTCCCATATTTTCTTTTTCATCTGGTTACTTTCTCTTTTCTTTTACCTTTTTTTCTTTTATAATATTCTAAGGCGTTTAATGGTTAGCACCTCCGTATAAGTGCATACCCCACTCCTCATACCGTGGTCTGTAGACTAGCGGTTTGGCCATCATTTGTTGTTTCGTTTAGAAATGCAGAATCTCAGGCCCCACACAGACCTGCTGAGCCTGACTGCATTTTAACATGGCCCTCGTGCAATTGTGTGTCAGGAAAATGTTGATCTAAGGTGTGTCACAAAGGAAGGATTTAATTTGTGAGGCCGAAGCTGGAAAGAGTTCTATTTGCTTGCCAACTTCTCAACTCAGGCATTCTTTTTTGTTCTGAAGTACACACCAAAGCTAAATATTAGGTGTGTGAGCCTTGAATTTTGTGAAATAGAATCAAACCTGGAGACTTTCTGAAACATTTGAAAGGGAACGTCAAATATAGCCCATGAGACTAATTTAGTTAATTTGACTTTGATATAAAGTAAGCTAACAGGCGGCCTTCTTCCCTCTAGGAACTGACAGCTGAAGCTGGGCTACACAGCTCAGCATCCGTGGGAGCTTAGGGAGGTGTGGATGGAGTAAGTGCAACCCCCTCATTTCTGCATGTGGAGCCCTCCTGGGCGAGGCATTAGCATGCGCAGCGAAGCTGTGATCAGTTCCTGACTTTATTCGATCTGGGCACTTTCAATCTGTGATTTCCCTGTAGCTATCTTCTTGGAGCTAATGGGGGAAGGGAATCATCTTTAACGCTTCCTTGATTTAAACAAAACCCAAAAAAGAAAAAGGGGGTTACTTTCCTCAGGATACTTACAGGTGGTGTATGTGACTGTGCACTAATCTTATTTGATAAGGCTGTAATTGATTTCTTTTTCCATGCATTTTGAAGTGCTGTATCTTAGCAGTAGCTTTCTCTGAGGAGCTTTGCACAAGAAGCTCATTACACTGTAAAAAAAAAAATCCCTGTGAGGTAAAGGGATCAATATTTATTATGCTCAATCATAGAGCAGATGGAGACAATGCATGGAGAGAGCTAAACACGGTGAGCTGAATTTCAGACTACTAGCTCTTAGCTAAATATCCTATGCAGTCTTGTCCCCAGACTCCGCTTTTAAAATTAAGGAAAACGAACTGCTTAGTTTCATTAGGTTTACTATGGCATAGTCCTAACTATTCTCTTAGTTTAGAATATGGAGGTTGATGAATGCCAGGAAACCGTGAAGATGCACCTTAGTCAATACAAATTTCAAGGGTAATGAGTAAATTTCCAAGCTATTGGTTCCATGCATGCTGATGGCCCTCGATTTGGCTGTTAATTACTTAATTGTAATTAACTTTTCCCCAGCTCATCTGTGGTCAGTGGCCATCCATGCACCCCCATGTCTATGTCTAGTGTGGGAATTCTGAATTTCCCCACTGGGGCATTCTGCCTTAGTTAACCAAAGATCACAACTCCAGGGTTAAACATCCAAAATCCAACTGGCACACCAATCTAAGGCAGAAATTAGGTGCGGGTTCCCTGGCGTGGAATAAAATCTAGAATACAGAGTCTGGAATGAAACAATAAGCATCGATGTATCTCTCCAGGGCAAGCACTTGGGGCCATGTATATTTGAATTTGAAAACCGTGGATGTACATCCCACCAGAGTGTCCAGGGATCCATTAGGGCTAAACGAAGTCATAATAGAGTGAAGTGGAGAATGTGACACTCCTTCCATAAAGCATATTTTTACTTAACCCGGGACCTCCAAAGTCTTAATCTAGAGCAATGACTGGTGGAATTCCTCCTCACTGTGATCGAGAAGTAGTAAATATTCGGGACAAAGAGACTGTTGGTTCCCTTCAATACATGTTATCCAGGAAACTGCCAATTCTGGCTGTGTTTAAAGTAAGACTTACTGAAAGTAAAGGACATTTAAGAGACTGAGACTCAATTTTTCCCGTACCTAGGTCAAGGTGCCAGTCTCCCTAAATCCAGATATTTTTCGATACAATATTTTCAAATTATGAAAGTATTTTCAAATTATGCTTTGCCCAAGGTATTCAAAAGCATGCAAGAGAATTTCACAATTATATATCAATAGCTTCAAAAATAGACATCATTGGAACATTTTTCAAAGAAAATGAAAATGATTAAATCTGACCCAAGTAGAGTTAAAAAGACCGAATAGACCACAAAAGAAAATTTTAAAAATTGTCAAAATTCTTTCTTCCCCCACAAAAGCCACATGACCAGGCAGTTCTAGGGAATAGAGTTATTATATCTTTAAGGAAAAGATAATATGTATTCTATTTAAACTACTTCAAAGCTAAGGAACACATAAAAGTCTAAATTTATTTCTAGAGACTAAACTATCTCTAGCATACTAATCAGATCAGGACTGCCCTACTCCCCAAAAGAAAACTATCAAACAATCTCATTTATGAATATACTAAAACATTAGCAAATTGAATATTAAAATCAATTTTAAAACAATAATGGACCACAAAGATATACAAAGATAATTCAACATCATGCTAAAATTAAATAAGTAAATGATAAAAATTATTAGTAAGTGATGAATATAAAAGTGTGTCTTTAACTTGAGCAAGGATATTTATTAAGAACTAAGAGCAAAATTCTTACTAAAGAGTAGAGACATTTCCATTAAAAACAGGATGAAGACAATGATCCCTATCATTAAACAATTCTTCACATTCTTCCTGGGCAATAAGAAGCACTCATTCAGTTTTCAAAATCATTGTTGAAAATAAACGTCACTTTTAGTAAAGTGAGTGGATTATTGAGCCTTAATTAGTCCAATTTTATCCTCAAAAAATTTTGACAGGAAATTTCTTAAAGCGCTGTATTGCTCACTAAGAGAAATTCTCTTTCACCTTTCATAGGCACACGGTATCATTGTCCTATGCGATTTTCCAGATGTTCCTTGAAATTATGCTGACACTCTGATTCTACCTTGTCCTGACATACAGACTATGATTATCTTCTGTTTGTCAAATAAATCAAACAGAAGAGAGTTGAAAGGCCTAACCTCACCCTCTCCTATTGCTTTCTACCTTCCCTAGTTTCAGAAATAGCAATATCCCTCATTTTACAAAGCAGGTTTTATATCTTTGATCCATCACTCTGAATTCTCATTAGTACTAGAGGTACGATAGTGGCTCTGATTTAGAAGCAAAGCTACCAGCATCACTGCGACAGAGAACTGGTGTGGCAAATCACTGTTCATCCTGAACAGAGAAGAAATAACGATATATTAGTGGGAACAAGTTAACAGAACAGACATGGTAGGCTCGATAGTCACATAGCTAATGTCTGTGGAGTTCTAATTAGAAACGTATTAACGAGAAATGTCAAATAAATAAAACTTGGAATGAAAGAGCTATTTTGAAAACTTTGGGTTTTTTTTTAAATAAAATGTCACTCACGTTTATGTAATCTCTGATGAGATTATATTTCATATTAATTCTTCTTTAGTTCTATGAATCAGAGTATATTGGAGATAAGTTATAATCTAATAAAGGATGATCTTCTAGGACTGTATATTTGTTGATGACAACAAGCTAGCTTTTCTTAGCCTAGTGAAGCATGTGTAGTTGGGAGGGACAGTGGCATCTGCAAACAAATGGTGAGGTGGTCAGGGATTGCTGTAATTTTCGTATCTAGTGGCATTGAGAAACTATCAATAAGGGTGAACATACTTTCTTTTAGTTTGAGCCCTTATATTTAGGCTAGGCTAAGAAAAGCTAGCTTGTTGTCATCAACAAAAATACAGTCCTAGAAGTAAGATCATCCTTTATTAGATTATAACTTAACTCCAATATTACTTTGAGGAAAGAAGACAAAAATCACAATGGACTTGAGCATGCAAAAGAAAACTTATAATCTTCAGAAAGACTGGGAAAGTCAAGCCATTAATATTCTCAAAGTTTGTAGATCTGAATAGTTTTTATAACTTCTTATTTTGAGATAATTATAAATTCACATGCAGTTGTAAGAAATAATACAGATATTCTATGTACCTTTTACTCTGTATAACCTATTGTAAAACCATAGCACAATATCACAAACAGGATATTGATATTGATACAATCCACTAACCTTGTTCAGATCTCTCTAGTTTTAATTGTACTCATTTGTGTGTGTGTGCGTGTGTGTGTGCGTGTGTGTGTGTTTAGTTTCATGCACGTTTATCACATGGATAGGTTTGTCTGTCCACCACTACAACCGAGATCCTGAACAGTTCCATCACCGTAAGAATTCTCTTTATTTCCCTTTTAAAAAATACCCCTTCCTCCCTTCTTCTCTGCTACTCCTGTCCTTAACCCCTGGCAACTGCTAACTAATCTGTTCTCCATTTCTATAATTTTTTCATGTCAAGGATATTTAAATGGAATTATATAATATAGAACCTGTGAGATTTTTTTTTTTCACTCAGAATAATTCTCAGGAGATTCATCCAAGTCGTTGTATGTATTAATATCTGTTCTTTTTACTGATGAGTAATATTATGGTATGGATGAAGCATAGTTCGTTTTCCTATCCACCCATTGAAGGACATCTGTGTTGTTTACAGCTTAGGGTTATTATGAATAGAGCTGCATTGACTATTTGTGCAGAGGCTTTTGTGAGAACATAAAAATTTCTCTTGATTAAATGCCCAGGAGTGTAATTGCTGGGTCATATGGTGGTCACAGATTTAGTTTTATAAGAAACATCAAACTGTTCTCCCGAGTGACTATAGCATTTTATAGTGCCACCAGCAATGCATGAGGGATTCTATTTGGTTTCTCTGCATTCTTGCCAGCACTTGATGTATCAGTGTATTTTATTTTAACAAATCCGATAGGTGTTGAATGTACTTTTTAATCCAGGGTCTCTCAAGCTCAGTAATACTGACATTTTAGATGGGATAATTCTTTGGCGTTTGGGGCAAGGTCTGTCCTAGGCATTGTAGGATGTTAAGCCACACCCCTGACTTCTATCTACTAGATGCCAGTAGTGCTGCGTCCCCATCCCATATTGTGATGACCAAAAGCATTTTTAGATATTTCTAAATATCCCCTTGGGGGCAAAATTTTCTCCTCTTGAGGATCACAGTAATTTATCATGACATTCGTAAACTAAGTAAAACAAAATCAGTAATGCTCTTTTATCTCCTCTAATAAAAGATTTTTTAAAAGCTCTCCTCCGTTTTTGGAAGTTAAAAACTTTACCAGAACTGCCTCTCACTTCCTCTTTTCCAATGAAACCCCTCAATTTATCACCAAGGTCCATAAGATTATAAACCAGCTCTGATTACTTACCGGACTAAGACCAATGTGAAATTGCTTTCATACAATCTTAACTATTAAGGCTTGCCCAAGCTATGAACTTTCAAATTGTTCCCATTAGCTGTGAATGTACCTGCTCCAACTTTTTAATAAGATGCAAATCCGTGAAGGAAAAAATTCAGAATATTTACGAGATGAGAAAAGAAAGAAAAATCTAGACAGTAGGCTTTCTTAAAGGAGCCTGAAGCAGAGCAGAACAAATCCAGGTTAAAACAGACAATGCTACAAGTTGGAAAAAGTTATAATTCTATTGGCTATACCTGCAGAGTTTTACCTCTAAGCATACAACTCTGCACATCTCTTCAGGTATATATCAAAATTCTAATTCCCCCACTCGCAGTCTATTAAAATGCTACTCATGCTACAAAGCTCAGATCAAGTGCTATCTCTTCTATAACACCTTCTCCAATCCCCCCAGCTGGAACAAAATAATCCTTCTCCTGGATTCTGCCAACATTTATCTCCACCTTGATCATTACTAGGATTATATCATTCTGACCACGCTTTGATTATGTGTGCATCTGTCTCCATAGTGAGATGGCTAGCTTTTCGAATTTTATTTAAAGTAACTTGAAGACCAGAGCAAGAGTATCTGTACAGGAGTTAAGTATGGTACATAGAAAGCAGAAGGGACCAAGATGGAGAAGCATCAGGTAGCTGAAAGACAATAGAAGAAGAAAGGGTGATTTCCAAGTCAAAAATTTTTAGGGGATTCCAGGGCTCAGCCCACCTAGGAATTTGACTCTAAGTAGTCTCTGGGATTCGAGGAGAAAACCTGGTTACTGTGAAATAAAAGCAAGGGATCTTCTGGGTTAGTGGCTCTTAGATTGAATTGCCTGGAAGGCTTCTTAAAGCATGCACTGCGGAGTCCACCCTAGAAATTTTGATTTGGTGTCAGGGATATGGCCTGAGAATATGCATTTTTAATGGGTTTCTACGTAATGCTGATGGTCCAGCACCACATTTTGAGAACAACTGTTCTATCTGGCTGTGTTGACAGCCTGGGCTTACCTTCAAGGTTCCAACACAACCTGTGGCAGTCAGCCCAGCTGCACTTCAATAGAAAGCTGTCGGGGAAAGGACGTGTATAGGGAACCAAACTGGGCAATACCTCCTCTTTGCTGAGACAAATCTAGACTCTCCCCATGAGTATGATCTCTTGCCTTTTATAAATGACTTTAGTTACCCAATAAAAGTTATTTGGTCTTGTTACCGCTGATGATAATGATGCCATGACATCCTTCTCAATCTGAGACTAAGCAAGTTGTTATCAATGGAGGACAGAGAATGAGGAAATAGTGGAATGAATAATCAGTTTTGTGGGAATAAAGGTCTGTAAAGCTAATCTAGGCTGCAGATATTGCCCACACGCTATTTAACTAGTGGAATCTTGATAAAGATGCATAAGTAGGTACGTAGGCAGGTGATTGGATGAATGGATGGATAGATGATAGATGGATAGATAGATAGATAGATAGATAGATAGATAGATAGATAGATAGATGGATAGATACGTATGTACATACGTACATGCATACGTACATACATACATAGATGTAGATGGATAGATGGATGGACAGATGGGTATTTCTACTCCCTCTTGGGTTCTCTGGCAGACTTAACTTCTAAGATGGCCCCAAGATTACCCACCTCCTGGTGTTCATGCCCATGTCTAACCTACTCCCTTTGAGTGCAGCCTGGACCACTGTAGCAAAAGTGATGAGATATTACTTCCTCTATAGGAAATAACAAAAGTTTGAAATCATTGTGACTTCCTTCCATCTTATTTTTCCCCTCTCTCCTTTTCATGTGCTCGCTCTAATGAAGCCACATGTGATATTGTGAGATACCATATAGAGAGGCCACATAGCAAGGAACTGTGGGAGGCCTCTAACCAACAGTGAGGAGCTGAGGACATCAATCCAACATGGTTCCAACAACCTCATGAGTCAGCTAGGAAGCAAATTCTTGTAAGTTTTGAGATAACAGAGATAGTTGTTAGAGGCCCTGAGACAGTGCACCCAGTTAAGTCGTAAGTGAATTCCTGACCCACAGAAACTGTGAGATAATAAATGTGTACTGTTTTAAGCCACTAAATTTGGGGGGGGGGACTTATTATGCCTCAATAGATAATAAGTACAGAATTTTTCTAAAAATACCAAGTAATTAGCATCTTGCATAGCATCAAAGAAGTAATATGTGTGCATGTGCATGTGTGATCGTGCTGAGTTCCAAAGCGATTTTTTTGATCCCCCCCACATGGGCTTAGTCTCATTTCCTATCACACAAGACTTTTTGCCAAACTGATATGTTAAAAAAACTAAATACCAGAAGTTCCAGGAATAATTAGGATTATCATTATTCAAACTTTCCAGTTCTAATCAGGCTTTCCCACTCACCTTATTCACAACTAATTGACAGAACTGATATTTGTAATAATGGTTAGTCTTACTCATTCTCACATTTCTGGCTCCACACATATCTTCTTGCAGATTTAAGTGAGACTCAAGAAGAATGTATGACTCTGCCCCAGCCATGGCTGGAGTCTAAAGTACTACAACCATTCATAAACTCTTTTACACACCAAGAATAACAGCCAACATTTATTTACTTATCTGTTCAACTTTGAACTGCTGTTTATTGACTATTCGCTATAAGCAATGCACTGTGCTGGAAATATCAACGAGAAGATGGCCGGGACTATAATGTATTCATGCTCCTTTTCAAATTTACAGTAACCTTTTTATGTGCAGCAATAGACAATGAATACAGATTCTTTGCACGCACACACACACATTTCTTTTTTGCCGCGTCTATGTAGCAAGTATGGTGAGGACATTGCCATTTGTGAAATACACTCTGGGAAAAAACTGATTTACAGGAATAAACAAGTCTGCCATTGGCGTGTACTTTGACCAACCTTTAAAAATAAAACACCAGCAATGGGCCTTTTTAGCTATTGCTGGCATGGCACCTGACATAAGATTTGAAACTTTGGTTGGCTGTTTCCCAAGGGGCCACAGAGAGGCCTTTTAAGGGGTGGTTTTAAGAGCCTCTTTGTAAAACCGAACCCCAGCAAAGTAGGCACCAGTGTGTGTGTGATGTGGATTCAGCTCTGCTTGCACAGTCAGCAGGTAGCGCAACTACAGCTCATAATAACTCGTGTCCCTCAGGGTTCCCAGAGATCATAGGAAGTGAATGAAAGGCAGAATAAGCTCATGAGGCACAGTGCTTATAACTGAAAAGCAATATATAAGTATTAAAATAAATCCAGAAAAGGCAATTTCGCAATGCATATGAAAAGACTTAATTTGTATTTTGCATATCTTTTGATCTAGCAAATCTACTGCTAGGAATTTATCCTAAGGGAGGAAAAATCACAGGACTTTGAAAATCTGTAGCTGCATGAGTATTTGCTAAATTATGTTCATGAAGGAAGAAATTGGAAACAGCCTAAATATGCACCAAATGGGGCCTGAGTAAATTAATTATTACATAATCGCACAATGGAATATAACCCAGCCATTAAAATAATATCGTGGGAAAATAATTAAGAATTAGGGAAATGTTAATGTTCATTATATATTACAAAGAAAAAATAGGTTAAGAAACAACATGCACAATATTTTTGTTTCTTTGAAAAATGTGTGCGTGCATGTGTAATATATACATATATGCATACATTACAAAAATTATACCCATGTATACACACAGAAACTTTAATAGTGGTTCTGTGTAGATGCTGAGCATATGGATAATTTAAATATTATTTTTATTTAACTATATGCTCTATGTTTTCCGT
The DNA here is from genome assembly GCF_014176215.1 of Rousettus aegyptiacus. Lineage (NCBI taxonomy): Eukaryota > Metazoa > Chordata > Mammalia > Chiroptera > Pteropodidae > Rousettus > Rousettus aegyptiacus. The sequence continues at coordinate 3,378,178 of NW_023416312.1, read as the reverse complement.
AATGAGTATATTTTGTTGAAATTGGGGATCATTTACATTTTTTTGTTTTATTTAGCTATTATCTATCTTTCTACAGTGATCATACATTGTTTAGAAATATTAAATTATTATAGGGATTCTTAAAAAAAAAACCTTGAAGGTTTTAGCTACATCAAAAGGGAATGTATGAAACTAAATATCTTCAATTCTGCCTTCTGCCCAGCAACTTAGCTATCACTCATAGGCAATAAAAAAGTTAGCATTTCAAATATCACCAGCTGTTTGGTTGTAGTTCTTGGTCCTGTTATCTTCTGGGACTGGGACTTTTCCTTTTGCCAGTGAATGAATGAATCGGAAGGAATTTGATAGGCTGGAGAAGAAGGAAATGGCCTTTCAAGGAGACTAGGAGGAAGGAGGGAAGACACTCTGTCACCAGAGTAAAAAAAAATTGCCAACGGGGGAAGGCACATGTGTGTGACTGCTACTCAGAGAGGTAGGTCCTCAAAGACAGTTCAAACACAAACGCATTTTCTGTTGTGGGGCAAAGGGAGTTTTTTCATTTTTGTATTCGTCTCAGTAGACAACTTCAAAGAAACCAAAGTTGCAAAAGATGTAAATATAATAGATATAGAAATATTTGGTCTCTTCCTGAGATCAACCAAAACCTGGGATTTTTATCAGGCAAATGATTTTTATTTTAAATCAAAATAACACCACGTTTAAGTAATTTTACCCTCTGAAAATTTTTTCATTTTTAAATCTGAATAAAAAGGAGAACATTCCAACCAGAATTCAGTTGAAGAAGACATAAAATCTCTCAACAGACCAAAAACATATAATTTGGCAAATTCTCGGACTCAGTTATGTTGCTCTTTCTAGCATACACAAAACATATTCCAAGAAGACATACACTCACTAAATGCGCACAAAAATCATGCATTCATTTGTTCATTTAACATGAATGTACTTTTCACCCACTGTTAATTACCTAGGATAAAGGGATAAAGACCGATCCTGCCCTTTTGGAAGCCACCATAAGAGAATAGGAGGGGTAGTCGAGAGAGAAGACATATTCAAGGAAAGCAGACAAGCAAATCCCATTTTCAACACAACGTATTAAGTGTTTTAATAGATTAATGCACAGTGTGAATGCTATGGGAGACCAGGGAACAGAGATTTAAAAAATATTCAACAGAGGGAAGTGTTAGGGAGGCTTCCAGAGGAGGAAAGGTTTTTGCTAAATCTTGAAAGATTGGGAAGTTAACCCAATAGACGAGTGGGACACAATGAAAGGGCATAGAGATGTAGCGAGGCTGGGATCACCAGCTAGGTTGTACATGACGTGGTAGTAAAGAGTCAATAATATTAGGATATAGGCTTAGCTGTTCTACCAATGACACCAAAATCTCAGTGGCTTAAACAAGATAGACACTCATTTTCCTTCATGCAATTCTATAATCATAAATCATCCAGGATGATAAGACAGATCTACAGTGTGGGATACCCAGGCCTTTTCCATCTTGTTTCTCTGTAATCTCCAACCCGTGGCTTCTGTCTCGTGATCTGAAAGGCCACTCCAACTCCCACCGTCATGACTGTATTCCAGGAGAAGGTGTGGGGAAGGTATGCTCCTTTCCTTTGAAGTGAATGAGCCAAATATTTCACCTATCACTTCTCACATTATTTTGATCAGTACCTAGTATTATGATTATAAGAGAGGCTGGAAATGCGGGCAGTCATATACACAGCAAAAACTCAAGGACACTATTAATAAAGGTCAAAGGGAAGAACAGATAATGGGAGCGATTAGCAGTTTTGGACATAACTATTCAGTTGCTTACTGGGTTGGATGGTGGGCTCTAGCTGGAAAGCAGAAGGAATGGCATTATCAGATTTACAATTTCGAAAAATCACTTAGGTTAAGCTATGAAATCTGGATTAGAGGGAATCAAGTCAGGAAGTATGGAGATCAATTAGGAGGCTGGTACAGTAACTAGATGAAAACTAAGGGTGGCCTGGACTAAAAAAAGAAGTCCGATTTGAGAGAATTTTAGGAAGTATAATTCATAGCACTTAGGGATTAACGGAATACAAGGAGTGACCAAAGGAAAGAAATAATCAAGAATGTTTCCCAGACTTCTGCTTAGAGATCTGGATGAATAATTCTCACACTGGGAAGAATAGAGAGGAAGCCTATTTGGTCAGGTTGCAGTTGTGGCGAACTGAAATTGTAAGAGAAAACAGGATTAATAAAATGGATTTGGACTCATATTTTATAGGAGATCATGTCACTGATGAAATGTGGGCTGGATACATATGAAACAAAGGAATTGTTAGGGCAACATTAATTTCTGTTATTTTATTGAAATAATTTGATCGCATATTGGCAATTAAACTCATATGGTTTAAGAACTTGTAAAATCTCCCAGCTATGGTAGATGTTAAAAATTATTCACTCCTCTCCCATTTTTGTGGGTAGAGTATACTTGCCCATCCCTTGATTCTGGGTTTGTCCATTTATTTGCATTATACAGTGGGATGGCAGGAGACCTGAAGCTCAAAAAACACTTGAGAGGTTGAGCTTTCTCACTTAACACCTGTGCTGTCAAGTAAGAAGAACATAATCTGGCCATCTCCCTGTCCCCGGGTGGAAAATGAGAGAGACAAAGACCAGAGCCTCCCCATCGCAGATGGCTCATCTTTATTAGCCATCCCCCGGCTGATCTCCAAGCTCGCGAGCTTATTGCTTTGCTCCTCTGAGATTCCGTGGTTGTTTCTTATGTAGCAGTATCGTGACATAGTTCTCTAACTCATCGCAGTTCTGTACTGTGTGACCGGGTGATGCCTGAGTTTTGATTGGAGAGAAGTGATGTGGATGGAGTTGGGTCGACATGAATGCCCAGTCACCCAAAAGAATCTATGAAATTCTTGGGCTTCTGCTGGTAGGAAAGGGAGAGAAGACGAAAAGAATAGAGAGCAGGATGAAAATAATCACTGACTTCACATATCTTTTCAGGACATATCTGGCATTCAGCAAAATGTCTGGATGGAAGCAGAATTGATTCCAGATCCTTTAAAACTTTATCCTGCTCCTTCAGATATATTGTATTCATAGACTGGAAGACTCAATATTGTAAAGATATTATTTCTCTCCAAATAGATGTATAGATTTGATACAGTCTCAGTGATTGTGAAAATGCATAAGCCGAATATAAAATGTATATAGAAAATGAAGAGGCCAGTAATAGCCACGGCAATCTTGGAAAAGCACAGAGCCGACATCGCCAGATATCCAAACTTATTATAAAGCTGCAATAATGAGGTGCGTGTGGTATTGGTGCAAGGAGAGACAAATAGACCATTGGAACAAAATAGTCCAGAAATAAACTCACCCATATACAGTCACATGATTTATGACAAAATTGAGACTGCAGTAAAATAGGCGAAAAAAAAATATTTTCAATAAATGGTTCTGGATTATTTAAATATCCAAATGGAAAAAAAAAAACATAATGACTCTTGATCACTACTCCACACCATGCACAAAAATAACTTTCAGATAATGTCTGTATAAAAATGTAAACAATAATGAAGGAAACTTAGGATCCTATTTTCATGGCTTATGAGTAGGCAAAAAGTTCTTAAAGAGGATCGTCAAGAAAATAAGTGACAATTTCGACTATAATTCTAATCATCTGATTTTGAAGTAATACTACCAGTACCATTTCAAGGGTGTAATGTGGACTAGAAGGCGTTATTCCATTTATGGAACAGATGCTTAGATTTAGTCTTTCCATGTGAAGCCTCATATTATAAGACCCCTAATCTCTGATAGAAAACTCAAAATTTCCTCATTAGCGATATAGGTGGTGAGTATAGAATGAGTGAGTTTTCTTTCTAATATCAGATATTATTGAATGATATTAGAATCAATATTAAGGAGTAATTCTAAAGAGGTCATTTTTTATATTATGATTTTCTCCAATATTAGTATAGTTACCGCATAGAGGCATCACAGAACAAAGAGATACTGCTTGCCCCTCACCCCTGACCCTTGCAGTATCGCATTAAAAGCCCCCCTGTAAGTAGCAAGCCTCCTTGACTACTTGACCTACTTGTGGTGCCAAATCTCAAGTGTTATATCACACTGAAATGAAAAAAAAACACATCTCACATGGTGATCTGAGCCAAGAGGAGAGATTAACCCTATGTAATTTTTAATAGCATCCATCCCATAAAATAAGGTAAATATATTCATTTTGGAGCATTTCAAGAGCTGAGAGGTTGTATGGAAAAGGGGCACTCAAAAGTAACTGCCAAAGACACATGGAAGTGAGCCCAGCAAAGGGCAGCTTGAGCAGTAGCCTTGTGTTCTCTCTGCTCTGTGATGTTCACAAACTCGCAGGTGGCAGATCTCACCTGAAGTGGCCCTGAGGCTGCCAAATCAGGCTGTGCCTGAGTAAATGAAACTTTGAGCTATTTTTTCCCTGCAGATGTATGTCAGGATAGATTTGTAGTCCCAAAGGGAGGAGTCAGAGCATCAGCACTGAAGTCATTCCATAGGAAGACGTCAGCACACCCCACAGAGAACCCTCCCTCCTTCCCAGGCACACTCTCTGACGTCACATAGCTGACCTTGATGATTCCAAATGAGGTCTGGCAGGATCTGAAAGTTCTGATTGGGAAGGATATTTGTATGTATATGTGTATGCGTGCACCTGCGTGTGTGTATTGTTCAGCCTCTTAATGGGGTGGGAGGTGTTTTACAGCCTATGGTCTGGGAGTACTCAGACCCAACAGTATAGAGCCACGCAACAAAAAGGTGCCTACAGGGATTGCTCTTTTGTTTTTAGGGGAAACAAGGAGTCATAATGCCTGCCAGAAGAAAAAAAAATTGTTATCAATATTAAATATTGTCCAGGAGGCATTTTTTTCAAGATAACATCCCCCCAAATTATGCTGCTACAGTACAGATACCATAAAACAGTAGTTCTGCACTGTTCACCTGACTCACTCAGCTCTTGGGTTATGTTAGTTAACCCCCTGTGGATTACTTTACCTGAAGAATTAAAATGTGAAGTATTTGTTAATTGCCTGCCTCAGGTCTCCAGAGAATAAACAATCCATGAACATTTTAAACTTGGCCAATTACTTTCTGTTCTGCCAGCTCACTGTATTATGCCATAGCTTACTAATACCCAAATGTACTTAACCTTGATAAAGACTAATTGATCAACTTTATGATGACTTCAACTTTTATTTTAAAAGTGTACAAGTACAAAAATATTTATGGCCATTACTGAGAGAGCTTTACTGAGAGAGCTTGGACGATTTATTTCTCTATAGCAGAATCAAAAGAATGTTTGTTACAAAAGGAACTGCTTCTTAACCAGAAAATGACTTTTCCCTTTAGTTTAAAAAAAAAAAACATCAGTCATTCATGAGTTCATGAGATTCATGCATAGCTGGTTATGTGTTAAAAACACTAAATAGGCTTAGAGGATTAATCATGTATTTAAAGATTTTAGCACAATTAGGAGCATATGTCACCTTTTTTTTCCCTTTAAACTTCTCCCACAACTCATCTCCCAAGTGGATTCACAAAGAGGAAGACAATGTGTCAGTTCTCACATAGTTTGCAATATAGATAATCTCGAGAGGTATAGGCCATGTGACACTAACATGTCAATGAGTGTGTCTGCAATGGATTTAGCAAAACACGTTAAGATTCCAGCATTGCTAGTTCTAAGAAGATGTGAGCAGAAAGTGGGCTTTTTTGTTTTGTCCCATCACTTAAGTCACAGTGGTCATCACGCTTCCAATCTCTCTCCCCTGGTCACAGTTTCCCTTCCTGCTTCTTCCCTTGATTAAATGAAGTTGGCTCCACTTGGATGGACCGTGGAGATTAATTCCAGATATGTGCAGAATCCACCTGGCAAATCCGATAACGGCAGCTTCCAAGAGTGGAAGCAGAACAAAGGCATGAATAATAACATAAGGGATTTACAAAGGACAAAAATATGGGCCGCCATTTGAAAGTGACAGTAATTACTTAAGTAAATGTCAAAATGCTTAAAAGAAACAAGAGCAAGACAAGTCATGAATATTTAAAGTTGAAACATGCCATTCTATTGATGTGCCATTTGGAAGAGATCCTTTTCGTGCTCGCTCAGATAGTGTGTTGTGGGAGTGGTGTACAGCCCATCTATCTTTATAAGGGCAGAACTAACTTATAATTGATACAAGGTCCACGTACATTTTATCAGGTCCCTCTGTGCCTTGCTACTCAAAGGGCTGTGTGGCTTTGGCCTCAGCTGGGAACTTGCTCGAAATGCAGAATCCCAGACCCTATAGCAGACCTATGAATCAGAACCTGAATTTTAACAAGATCCCCAGGTGGTCTGCGTGTGTTAAAGTTTGTGATGCCCAGTGTGAGAACATTTTTAAATGGCATCTCTTCAGTGATGTGTTGTTCCAATCTTCTGCATTTAGAACACTTTACTAGCTAGTAAAAGGGTTACAGTTGTTTCAGAGAACACAACTATTAATAATTTGCTAACCTACGAGGTCTGGTAATGAATCAGCATGTAGGTTCCTAACTGTCCAATCATGGTAATTTATAAGAGAACCCCTGCAAAATATATAATCCCATATTGGCTCACAGATTAGGTTTTAAGAAGAAAATGCTGCAGATTTTTGGTGCATTAAATAAAAAATCTCTGCTATATAAGAACAGTTCTCAATCTCCTTGTTTCCTTAAAACATTTGTGTAGCATTTTCTTAAAAGAAATTTAGGTTATCAAAATATTTATGAACTCACACAGGATATTGAACCAAGTTAGTACCAAGAAAAGGGCAGTATGCCAAGAATCATCAACTATGAGGCCAGGCAATTGCTTTAGAAATAACATAGCACACCACCTCCCAATTTTTACCATGCAGAAAATAAATCCCCACATGGCGACAAGTTCAAGACTTCACAAATAATTGATGATGGAGCCAGAATTACGATTCAGTCTTATGAATCTAATCAATGCTGTTTCTCTGCTCCACGTTCATATATGTGATCTGCATGACGACTGAGTTGTGCAAATGTAAAAAGCCCTCAAGCTTTTCTTGTCTCCAGTTGCATCATCCAGCGCATCCAACAACGCCTTTACCTGCTCATTTGGAAACGGTTAATTTTAAATGAATTTCAAAAGCAGTGTCCAAAAATAAAAAGGGGTGTAGCCCTTAAAAATAGAACTGTTTCAAAAGGAGCCAGGTGCCTGTGAGTGGTTAATGGATAATCTTAAGCATCTGATTGAAGTTAGCATTTATAACAATTATGCCTGCCAATGTTAGCTTCTGTGAAGAAAAGAAGAGGTGGTTTGAGTAAATTACTTTCTCAACTTGAGACCTGGAAAGTCACAGTGAGGTTTGCTACTTTTCCCCTTGCCTTTGCCAACTGGAGAAGAGGACATCAGGAAGTCGGAAGGGCAAACAAGTTCTCTCTCCTGAGCAGGGCAGAGTGTGCATGCTGACCACTCAGCTCGTGGAGTGCAATGAGGAAGCCAGTGTGCTACTCCGAAACCCTTCCGGATTTGCTCCAGAAATAGCATGAAGAAAGAACTCATGGTGAATTGCTTTATTCAATTTCGGAAGACAAATTAGAGTTAAATTAAGCAAGATTATAGTCAAGTTTGCTGTTAAATTTAGTATTACTTTTCCCTAATCACTAATGAGTATTTCATTAGTATGTTTTATTCCTTAAAATATTTTATGTACTTGAAATGAATAAATTAAAAATGTGCTAATCTATAATATCAGTTGTCTTCAACAAGAGTAAGCCCCAAGCTCATCAGAAAGGAACTGTTTTTATTCACCTGGTGGTACTTAACCTAAAATACAGTAAAAAGGAATAAGTAACTTGCTAAGAATTTGACATTCACATTTTTGGTAACGGTATTAAAATGAAACTCTCAGTTTTTTGATCGAGAGACTGGAGAGCGCATCAGTCACCGGCAGGCAGCAATCCCCATATTCTGCAGCGAGGAGCCACACTACTCCTGCTAGACTTGAAAAGGAGGACTCTGAAGACCACACTGAGTTTCCTGCCCATTCAGCCCTTGCCCCTTAGGAGCTGGCATGCTACTTTTGGTTTGATCTCCCACAAACTAATTCATCATTATTGGAAATAGAATTTGTAACCCAGTCAGTCTTAACCTGGTGTGTACATCGGAATCAACTGTGTGGTGATTTGATTTTGTTGCGCTGCATGGGGAGCCAGGCATCTGTCTGTCTTTTGAGAAAATGCCACAACAGTTCTAAAATGAACTCCAGTAGCGAACCACTACCTCAATCCAATGGAACGAAACTCAATATTTCCCTGGTAACGTAACAAAGGGAGGTTTTTTTTTTTTTTTTTTTTTTTTAGTGAGAATGTCTTCATAGCATTCCTCAAATTACACGGTGTTGTTTTTCACTTTTATGAAATGGACAAGGACTTGTGGTAGATTGTTAAATAATGGCTCCCAGTGAATCACACCTTCCAGAAGTCTTGGCCTGTATAATCCTCTCCCACATAGGCTCTAGACTTCGCCATGTCCCTCCCTTTGGCCAATAGAACATCAAAAACTGTAATTCAAGCAGAGGCTTGATACATGCTTGTGCACTGGAGTTTGCCCTCATGGAACTTCGAGACCATGGTAGAGAGGTTGACACAAAAGACTTTCTGGAGAGTCCCAGCTATCCAAGCAGAGCCACCAGCTACCTGCAGTGAGCTCTAGTGAGGGAGCAGAACAGCCTAGTCCCCAAGTAGAACTGTGAAGAGTAATACACCATTGTTCTTCCAAGCCACTCTATTTTGGGATAGCTTGTTCTGCAGCAATAGATAATTGAAATACAGTGTACAATGTAGGGTTATTGCTCACTCTGTCCACTTTAAAAAGCAACTTATCAGCAAATAAATGAAGACATAAATTTTAAAGTTGATCTTAGAAAAGTAAGGTATCCAAATTTTGAGTAAATCTACATCTCTGTATAATGGATTCCCAAAGAATCAATAAACAAACACACATATCTCTCATTCAAGGATTTTCTTGTTTCAACTGTTTAATGCTCATTCAAATCTCTGACTTCCAGTTCTCTATAAGATCATCAAAATTTTCACCTTGAATTTTTTAGTTTAAAAGAGCCCGCAAATATCACTTACTATATGTACATGATGTGTGTGTGTGTGTGCGCGCGCACAGCCAGAAAGGTCATTATTTACTAAGGCCACTTACACGATTAGTAGCAAAACTGTTTAAATCTCAAGTCTGATCATTCTGAATCAAACCTCTCTGGTCTCCATGATCTTTACACCGCTGTACATTTATTTTTGGAGATGTCAGGGCAATAGAAAACCACAGGAATCTGCTGGTAGGTCTTTTTGGCATGTTAATTTTACTGGATGGAATTTAACTTGACACTTTTTTAAATTAAGCAATTATAAATATATTGTGCAAATCTAATATTCTCAAAAGGCTTAGTTAGAAAAAATAATAAACCCGTTAGTTCCCTAAGAGGACATTATTATTATTTTTTTTTTTTTGCCATAAGGGGCGCTTTGGTAAAATATTTTTTCAGCACTAGGCTGATAGTCCTCTGCTTCGCATGATCTCCCATTGTGATCATTGAAAAGAAAAGACTTCCATGTGGAGAGACTTTGGAATTACAAACTTTTCCTAGATAAGTCACTTCTCTACAAAGCATGCATTTAGGAAAGGGAAGACTTGAACCAATTAGATGATCTGTGTGTAACACCATGGATAGATTATCACAAGTCATAAATCACTGCTTATTAAATATCAAAATTCATGCCAAGTACCTAGGAGAAAGTGATTTTAACACTCTGGTATAATTGGACTTGGGTGGTATATAGCCATTAGCAATTTTTAAAAGTCCCCCAGGCTTTTTACTTATCATAGAGTAACATTTCATTATATTAGATATTGAAAATAAGAGATTTTAAATGTGTTGATTGGCTTAACTAGGATTAGAAGTATTTTCCCGATCTATTTCGCAATTCTTCAAGTCTTGAGAATACACAGGGCGAAAGGGGAGGAGGAATGGAGTTCAAAATCACTGACATGGTCTCTTTTTCAATTGAGAAAGTCTTCGTACTAATGCTGGGTAAGGCTTCAAAGTCAAGAAGTTTAATTTTAATGACTCATCTTAAAATACCAACCGTGTCTTGAAACTGCCCAGATGGTCTCCATCTTAATTTTGTTTTCTACAGTGCCTTCAGTGTTACCTTTCTAAAAAACACAAATTGTATTGTGATCGCCTTTCTCACAAATGAATAATGGCTGCCCATTTGCTAAGAAGGTCCAAAATTTCTTAGTCCAATATTCAAGACTCTTACCGAGGACCAAATTATTCTTCAAACCAAATTCCAGTGGCCCGACATGCCAATCTCTTTTGTTGTCACTATAGACTATGTACTACATTTCCACTGTCTGTGGCTGTGCCAGAAATTTCCTTCTTACCTTTCTGCCCCTTTTCATGCTTGAAAGCACTGGACAGATGCTACGTCCTTCATTAAATTATCTCTAACCCTAATCAGAATGAATAGTTCTTCTCCTTTCCTATCGTTGATTTGTACCACAATTAGCATTTGTTACACTATAGGTGTTTATATGTCTGCCTTGCCCCACTAGAAGATGATAACAATAAAAAGAAAAAGGCAAAAAGAATATTTATTGACCACTTATTTTTTTACTAGCTTCTAAGCTAAGTGCTTTCCATATTTCATACTTTAAATCATATAACAACTCTGCAAGCGAAGTTCTATCATTAACTCAATTTTACCTCTGTAGAAAGTGAAGCTTAGAGAATTTAAATAGCTCACTTCAGGGTCAAATAAACAAGGAAACTGCTGCTGTAGCTCAGGTTTGTCTCGGACCAGGGTCTACACTTTTAGCCATTGTGCTTCCCTACTTGTAGTCAGGGGCACTACACAATCGTTTCTGTACCCTTTGTGATCTCCCAAGATCCTGGATAATTCCTTAGTCCTAGTAACTCCAAAAGGTTTATTAAATTGCATGTTTTAAAGATGAAATTTACTCCATTGGCAGTATAAACAACTTCAGCTTTTTCCCACAGGCAAATTTATCATGTATGTCTTGTACTTCAAAACACAGTCTGAGTTATCTTGGCATGGGAATGACAGATGGATAGATTTTCAGTAAAATATATAATGGGTACAAAGAAGTTCGTTATGAAGAAGATGCTTGCCGGAGAGTATTTGATGGCTTTTTATAAACTCTTTTTTTTCCCACAGGACTTATTTAGATAGGAGTTTAGTTAAATAAGCTAGGAGACCCATGTGTATCTGTGAAGGCCAAACAGTGAGGTCATTGACTGTTAGAGAGACTCAATTATCCATGTTTGATGTTACTCCCAGGAGTGTGACAAGCTGACCCTAATTGGAATTGCTAGAAGTTCCACACTGGCGTTCAAAACATATTAGGTGTATATAGTACCTACCATCACTCCAAGGGACTCAAAACTTGAAAAATTTACTAGATATTGGACAGATCGTGGTCCCTCCTGCATGAAGAATCTGAATAATCCACCTGTCATTTATAGTCATGACAATGAACGATGATACCTATCGGTGCCAGATGTGCTCATTTAGGATTTGAGGGATGATTACTACTGAATACTGCCATAAGGAGGAAAGGAGGACTAGAATAAGTTTTGAGAGGAGAAAATTATCTAAAATCGAGCTGTTTAATCTATGTTTGTGTAATCCGTGTATTTGATTATAAACAAACCACTTGAAAACAGGAGCAGACGTTTCGATTTATGGCTTCTTAGCACCCTTCAGCTAAATTGCCCTAGAAGCACAGAAATCATCCTTTAAGGGTAGTGCTATCCAATACCGTAGCTACTCACCACATATGACTCTTGACTATTTCGAATGTGATTAATCTGAATGGAGATGTGATGCAAGGGTAAAACACTAGATTTCAAAGCCCTTGTAGGAAACAATGATGTAAAATAACTCATTAATAATATATTGATTACAGGTTGAAATAATAATATTTTGGCTTTATTGGGTTAAAAGAAAAACTATTAAAATTAATTTCATCTGTTTCTTTTTATTTTTCTCATGTGGCTATTAGAAAATTGAAATTTTCTTATGTGGCTCACATTATATTTCTATTGTTGTTTTTATTATTATTGATGATGATGATGATGATGATGATGATTATATTTCTATCAGACAGCTGTAATCTAGATAAAAAAGATCTGACTCCAGCATCACATTGCTTGGGTTTCAATCCTGGCTTCACCGCATACTAGTGTCTTATTCTTGGGCAAATTACTAGCCTTTTCTGTGCCTCAAGTTTTCTCATCTGGAAATGGTAATAATAATAATAATAATAATAATAATAATAATAAAAAAAGGTTTCTGAGGGGAAGAAATAAGATCATGCCCACAAATTGCTTCACTCTGTGCTTGGCCCCTAGGGACGCTCAATAAAGGATAGGAATGTTTCAAGTTTTCAGGAATAACTTAGACACTGATCGTCTCCATGCCAAGAACCGTTCAGTGGTTTCCCTTTGCCCACAGGACTCTAAGGCCCTCACTGCTGAAAGGAAGAACCTACCGAGAGGGCCGCACCCAGTTCTCCAGCCTCCTTTTCTACTATGCTCCGCCTTGAAATTAATTTGCATTCCACTTGGCTTTTTCAACACACTAAATTTTCAGTTGCTTTTGCAGTTTGATATTGTCAGCTCTTTCTCACAGGTCTTTCCTGCTTCCTCTTTCTCTGCCTGGAAATCTCCTTCAACATCCATGTAGGATCACTTCCTTTGTAAAGCCCTTCCCAATTCTCACCCACACATTACAGTCTTGAAGAGTTACATATTGTACAAATGTAACTGAACATAACTTTAACGTATTATTGTAAATGTCATACTGCATGTAGTTAGGGGTTTACCTGTCAACCTCTCTCACTCAACTGTGATATTCTTGAGGGTAATGATGACATTTTTCTTTTGTACATACCTAGCACAATTCTGGGCTCACAATAGATTCTCAGTATAGGTTTGCTGAACTCATGATACAAACTTGAGCTTGTCTATTAGTGGAGTAGGTAACTCTGTGCTAGTATGATTTATAGATTTCTAAAATTCTCTGTCTCCCAAACATATCTCATTTTGCTCTCTATGTTTCCTGGCTGTCATACTTTTCTGTGACCAATCCTAACTAGTGCAGCTTGAGTAGAAATGTTGTATCACATCCCATTCCAAGAAATTAAAAGCAGGTTACATTTTTCATCCTCTCTCACTCTAAATCCATATAGCCAGAACCAAAGATCTAAGATGTCAGAATTATAAGATAAAAGTCACTAGTCGATGAGTCTACATGTGGAAGAAAGGCAGACCAGAGAAGCCCCCAACGTACAGGAATCCGTGCTCTAAATGAAGTATCTGCTTTTCTTATGTCAGTCCCCTGAAATTTGGAGGTTTGTTACTATACCAGAGCTTTGTCTATCCTGACTAATAAACCCACCATGGTAAACATAGTTAGAAAATTTCATCCCCATGATATTCTCTTGATTTCAAATGCTCTTGGGAAAAGAAATAATGTATGAAATGAATTCACCTTGAAAATCACAGATTTTCCTCCTTCCCAAAGAAATCCAAGAAATAGAAGGTGTCTTTGAATCAGTTTTAGTGGACTCAAAAGGGGGTCCCCGAACAGCGGGGACTGGGAAGAGGGCCTGGGAAGTGTTAGCCTGGGATTTCAAGACACCAGAGACAGTCTTCATCCAAATCAATGGTTAAAAATTATACCAAAGGATAATAAATTATAATCCCAAAGGAATTACTGTGTGCACACGCAGCTCACTCAGATATAAAAGCTCTGCTTCCTTCTATTTTATTTTCTGCTAGATAAAGCTGAGCAGTCGTATAAATAGAAAGGGCTGGAGCCTTTACGTCTAATAGCAGAACTCATTTTTATTTATTTATTTATTTTGGCCTCTTGATAAACCTAAAGGATAACGTCTTTTTCAGAAAGCTTTTATTTTTGATCTCTTAGGCTGTTCTACTCTAAAATATCATCAATATTCTTTAAGGTATCAAAACTAATTTTAGCAAAAAGCCCCAGGAGTTGACTGTTGCTGGTCTGATAATGGATATCAATTTTTTAAACTGAAAACAACTAAGAGCTCTTAAAGAAAAACCCATAAACCAAGCAGACTTTTCTCCTCAAACAATAGGCTCTATGCTTTTATCACTCCTCACAGTTATACCTTTTCTTATAAGCTACAACAAGGACTATATCCGAACCGTGACCATGATATAATCCCTTTTATCTAGGAGTTCTCACATTTCCCAATTCATTTGATCTTCTAGCCGGAAGAGAATATAACAAAACCAAATTAAGTTCAAATTTTGATTCCAACGAGCCACATCGACATACTGTGTATATATATGTATTTACCAGCTGTCTTCATTTTTTACATCTTTCTATGCTATACAGACTCTTCCCAACAAGATCGTGTAGTAAAGAATTTGGCTTTGTCCGAAGAAAAGATCTGGCCTTTACCCTGTTTGTGGGAGGTAATGTCTGGGCTCTTGTAATGGCATGTTTTTGTTTTCCTGGGTGTGTTGGGTCATGCTGGATAGTCTACCAAAGTGATTTAGGGTGGGATCTGGCTACACCTATATAGTCTTAAGGTGGGAGCTGACCATGCCAGAAAGATCAACACTGTGACTTAGAGTACGAACTTGTGGTCATGTATTATCAATCAACCTGGAGACTGAGATCAACTGTGTGGGCGGGCAATCAATTGATTAAACATGATTAAATAATGGACCCCCAAGAAAAACTCTGAACACTGAGTGAGCGTCTCTATTTGTCAGTATTCTATGTGTATTGCCTCATATCGATATCCGGAAAATAACATGTCTTGACTCCACGGCCCGAAGACAAGTGGATATTTTTTATGTGGAAACTTCCTGGACTCTGCCCTATGTACTTCTTCCCTTGACTGATTTGAATCTGTATCCTTTTCCTATAATAAATCATAACCATAAGTATAAAAGCTGAGGACATATATAACTGAGGGAGCTTTGAGGAACCCCTCAAACTTGCAGTTGGTGTCAGAAGTGAAGGCAGTCTTGAAGACTATGCCCTTTAAATTCACATTTTGCCCTAAATTCTTCGTAGTGATGCACTTTAATTGGCAAAAGATTTTGGGGCAGAAAACCCAGGTTCAAGGGCAGGTTCCGTGATTTACCATCTGTGTGAACTTGGGCAATTTATTTACTCTCTGGGCTTCAACATCCTCAAATGTAACATGGAAATAATACCATCTATATCTAAGAGGACTACTGAAAAATTAAATAGGATAATGTACATGGAATGTTTAAAGTTGTAAAGTTTTACATATATGTTAATTACTTATGTAAAACTGTGCTTCCTGGAGTCTTAATTTGCCACTAAATCAAAATTATTTTTTTCCTAAATACACTCTTTTCAAGTTATGAATGTTTTTAGAGATATCTATAATCTCATATCTTATTTCAAAGTTATCACGCACTTAGAATGAAAGAACATGAATCATTTGCTGTAATGAAAGGGCATAAAAGCCCAAATATGATAAAACAAATAATCCAGTAAAACTGGTTATTCAGATTATAGGCATTAGAGGGAAATCACAGAGCTGCTAATAATGACATCATTAACATACATGTATTATCACCTCTAGATTTAAAATCTTTATAAGGATACATTTTTATCTGTCCTAATCATCTTCTGAAATTGCCAGAATATTTAATATTACCTTTTTGCAGCAACTTGAAACCGAAAAGTGTTATATGGCCAAAAGGTTTATTTGTTCATTAATTTGATAAATAGTTATACTATTCTAGGTACACTGTTCTATGGTGATAAACAGATAAAATCCTTGCTTATATTTTAGGGATTTTGGTTTTATAAGTTTGTCATATAGCTAGATATCATAGAAATACTTCTGACAGGACTAGGATGTGGCTTTTCTGAAAACTATTTTAATGTATTTTTTATTCTCATTCTGCTTCAATGTACAGCCAATATAGAGTTGATCTCTCACATATTGGTCAGACCATATCTTTCAGTTGTTTAACTTACATAATAAAAGAGTGTCTTTTAAGGTGAGTTCTTATAAAAAAGAAACAGATTAAAAAATGGATAGTTTTGCAAATCCCATCAGGCTGTAAATGAAAATGAACATATGGCAAATAACTATTGAATTGTTTAAGTCTCAAATTAGTAAAGATCTATACAAGCTTCCAGAGTTAGAAAGTTGGTCAGGAAAAAAACAAAAGAAAGGAGAAATAAATATAGAGTCATTGCTTATTTGGAATTAAGTTAGGAACTTGGGAGTTTGTGATAATAAACCATTCATTCATTCATTCATTCATCACATGGCATCATGTGAGTCTTTGTGCATAGAGTTAGCTATGAAAATTATGGACCCTGACATTAATAACATTATAGTCTAGCCAAAGATGTATGTTTTCCCAAATTATCCATTCTTTCTCTAAAAGAAATCTGGTGACTCCTACCAAAGTCATATATAGCAAAGTAATTAAAATATTCACCCATTTAACAATTCTTTACAGAGCATCTATTATATATCAGGAGTGGTGCTGGGTACAGGAATGCAACAGTATGCGACTCAGAAGCAGCTTCTACCTTCTTGAATCTGCAACATAAGTTGGTAAGACAGAAAATGCCCTCCAAAGGACAGGACAGTGCAGGAGTGAAGCGGGTGAGTGGGTTGGAGATTGAGAAGAGATAGGTATGGGGACATGGCTGTGGAGAGAGAGAGAGTAAGTGGGAGTATAGAAGCACTGGTGTATTCAAGATAGCTCAGGAAGGCTGAGCATGTAGGCAACAGGGAAAGGGGAGGCAGAAGAGGCGGGCTGAAGCCAGATTCTGGAAAGCTTTTAAAGCTTTTGTGAGCTGATTCAAGGCACCTGGCCTCCATTAATAAGCGTCCAAGAATTTTAAAGAATGATGATGTAACCATATTCGTGATTATTTAATGGAGAATGTAGAATGTACCAAAAGGAAGCAAAACTTCAGGAAGGAAACCAGTAAGGAAGCCATGACAATGGTCTGCATCACAAAAAAAAAAAATTGTCTTGAAACACAGTGGTATGTGGAGAGAAGATAAACTTAAGAGACATGTAAATGGAAATGTACACGGGACTCAGAAATCAGTCGAACATGGAGTGTGGCTAGTTCAGTTGGGTGGATAGTGGCTCATTTATAGAGCTATAAAACTCTGAAAGAGAAATATTTGTGTTTGTGTGTGTGTGTGTGTGTGTGTGTCAGAATTTGATGACTGAGTTCAGATTTATGTTTAAGACATCCATGGAGAAATGACGTGACTAATGAGAATATGCTAATTTGTAGCTCATATGAAAGGCATAAAATTTTTAAACTACTCAAAGAAGGTATTATACCCATTAAACAAACTAATGTGCTCCAAATTCCTTCATTGCTTGAATAATTTGTACCACATTCTCTTCTTGTTGTGATAATTGGATATATATAATTAACTCAAACTGGTAGACAGTAGGAATAGTCTCTTGAATATTTATTTTTTGTTATTTGCTTTAAATGAAGTATTTATTATTATTCATTTATTATTTATTATTTACCTTTGGTGAGTATCAATATGGACTTAAGACCTTCCACAAGCTCTGTGGGTCCCAATTTGATGTAATCATTGCTTACTTTTTGATGTTCAATTTGTCAGAGCCTGCCTGAGGGGGACCCTTTTAAGGGCCATGATCTCCAGGCATTCAAAAAATATATCCTCGCTTTCCCACATCAAGATATTCCAGGTTCATTTTGAGCTCTCTTGCCCCAGAAAGACACCTATCTGGGTACCAGAAAAAGCACATTGTATTACTTCACAGGAGAAAGCAAAGTAGAGCAAGGCGACATCGGAGTTTCAAACCATTAACATAAGGTGGAAAATACCTTTCCTTCCAAGTATTGAAGTGTCATTTTTACCTCTCTCTAATATGAGAGTTATTAATCCATTTTATTTATTCCTGCCAGCAACTTCTCGTATGTTATGCCATATTTTGTCACTATAAACAATGCTCTCAATTTATGCCGTTGCTTAAAATTTAGAAGTGTTTCCCTCTTTCTTTTGCTCAAACGTCGTGGAATTGGCATCCAAGTATACACGTCTAGATCGGGGTCAGCAAACCACAGCTCATCACCCAAATCTGGCCCATTGCTTGATTTTCAAAATTAATGGAATGTAGTCATGCCCATTTGTTTACATCTTGTCTGTGGCTGCTTTTGCCCTATAAGGTCAGTGTTGAGTAGTTGTCATAGAGACTGCCTGGCCCACAAAACCTAAAACGTTTACTGTCTGCCATCTCTTAGTCTGAATGAGCTTCCTTTGTCTAAAAAACCAAAGAAATCCCAACGTCCTTCCATGGGAACACCAAAGAATATGGGGACGCTGGCTCCCCAGTAGTTTAACTAGATCCCAATAAATTTGCCAGCAGTTGCAAGGAATGGCTCAGCACAGATAATTATAAACCTTTAAGGTTTTCCCCCAAGCTCTTTAACTTTTTATTGTTATGGGTCATAGTGTCATGATTTATTATTTATCATGGGGACTGTAATATTGAACTGTAACTTTCTAAAGGCTTTTTGTTTATATGTATTCAGTAGATTGATTCTATCAATACCCCAGTTTTTTTTCTCCGTACTCCCCCTCTGGTGTGCACACCCTTTACCATGTAAGTTTACAGTTTGTCTCACTAAAGAAGCAGAATGTGTTTTCCTGGCTTTTTTATGAATTGGCCTTATGACCTGCTTTAGCCAGTAGAATGTGCTGAAGGTGATGGCTCTAGTTCTGAGACTAGTTTTCAAGACGCCTTTTTTATTTCTGCTCTCTCCCCTGCATCTGTGCCCCTGCCGTGAAAACGTACCCATGAGGATAAAAGGTACATGTGCTATGTCTGAGTTACTCCCTTTTATCCAAGCCACAGCCAGCCAAGATCAACCATTATAACACCAAGCAACAGACCCACATGTGATTGAGCCTAGCCAAGAATGGCACAGCCACCTTAACCAACCACTCAAGACTGTAAACATAAACACATTGTCTTATGCTACTAAGGTCTTCTGTTTGTTTGTCATGTGGCATTATTGTAGCGATAACAGATACAAATATATTGAAATTTTTTATCTAAGTGTTATACTAGTCTATCTTTTCAAAAACAAATTAAGTGATAGAAAATACAACCAAAACTTAAACCCAAGAGTTCAAGTAGAATAATTTCTGTGAATTATCTAAATTCTATAAGAACCAACTCAGAAAACACTAGGGCATTTGGGTCATGGCACATTTCCCTTGCAATTCTGTAATCACTCTACATTTAAATATCACCACATCCTTCTGTACAAGTAATTCTCCCAACATTTTTGGGCCTATCCCAGAAGTTTTAATCCCCATATAAAATGAATACAAGAATTTAGCTGGTTATAGCTATAGAATATTTTGATGCAATTAAGCAACATTTTGCAAGGAATTTAGCCCTTTTAATGTTTGATTCTGTGTACAGCGTCTATAGACAAGGAACAGTCACTTTCTTTGGAGAACTGGTGAATAGGGCATAATAAGATCTTCAAATGTGAGATATCACTTTACCCAAATCCCGACAGGCCAAATGTATGCTGAGATTTCCACTGGCATCTAGAAGAAGCCAGGAACAATTAATTTATTTTTAATAGTTTGGTAATCTATGTGGCTCAAACTTTATAATTTCCAATACTTTAACTGCTTTTGATTCTACTTGCTTGGAATCTGGTGAGAAAGTTGCATCTTACATGTTTAATTAGCATCTGGATTCAGGTAGGGGCAACACTAGTACCTGAGAGTCATACAGTTTCCCTAATGGGTATCCTGTAGTCTTACCTCGGCTAATGGCCACTGTTCTGCTGATGCTAATGGCGTCTCCATCTTCAATCTATTTTGCAGAAGAGCTTAATCCATCTTTGTTTTAGGGGACCTAGTGTTCTCAAAAATTTCTTATTTGAGCTGCATTTCCTCCCTTTCCTCAGGATCCTTTTAAGTTTGCCTAAGGAAGCTAGAGAATTTTTTTTCTTTCGGGTATTTTTAAATCAAATCTCATTTAGCCAAACTTCTGTTGAGGAACTTCCCCAATTTTGAGTCACCTTTCATTGAAAACATAGGGGTGGAGAGGGAAGCCCTTACTTGCCTCCCAAGCACTTGCTTACAGTTTCGAGATAAAATTCTAAATGTTTCAGACGGGAAAAAAATAGTTGGTCTTTTTCCAAGATTTGAGAAGATCTGGGCTCTGTGCCACTGTCTTCTTTATTTCAATTGGTTTTATCCCAAGAAGGTCATTTCTTAAACAAAATTTTGTCTTTAAATAGCAGTTATTTAACACTTTGCTTGCATTGTTTTAAGACAGTTTCAAATCCGTATGCTTAGATACCATGTCTCACCCTGGACCTAATTATGAATATAGTTCACAGAATCTCAGACATTCTTAATACTATATTTCACTGGGTTACATGCACGTCTCTTGAGCAGAATTTTGAAAAAGAGGTTACTTTTTGTTAAATTTTACCATTGGCAGTTTCATATCTTAATTTAATATGTTTGATTTTCCACTTAGAATGTCTTGTTCACATAGAAAATAGTCTGTGAGATCCAAACTTCTATATGCCATTAAATTCTTTCTGGATGCTCAAATCAGAGCTCCAGGCTCATATCCCTTTTTCAGAAGAGGATTTTTTTAAAAAATCCAAAATACCGATTAGATTCTAAGCATGAATTTGTCATAGCTTAAAATAATAGCAAAGTTTTCAATGTTATTTTTTTCTCTTGAGATCTCCCTCCTTGGGTTAGTGACAATAAGCATATCTCAGCTCCTTTCTTCACCTCTCACTTTTAAACCCAATTTTTCCTAATAAACAGCCTTTCATCAGTCTGCAGGATGCTTAGTTGGGAGGTACTTCTCTCATCCCAGATGTCTCTATTCCTGATGCTGTTATTTTAAGATTAGTGTCATGATTTCAAGGTCATTTGCTCTTGACAGCTAGATACTTCAGTACTGATACATGCTACATTTTCCAATTTTCTCCCCAAACCCTCGGTGCTAGGTAAACACTAAAATTTCTGTATCTACTAATTTGCCTATTTTGGACATTTTATATAAATAGATTAATACAACATGTGATCTTTTGTGATTGGATTCTTTCACTTAGCATCATGTTTTCAAGACTTACGTAAGTTGTGATATACCGTGTAATATTCTATTGTATACATATACCACATTTTGTTTATCCACTCATCAGTTGATGATGGGTATTTGGATTGTTTCTACTTTGGGCAATTATGAATAATGCTGCTGCGAACATTAGTGTACGGGTTTTTGTGCGGATGTATATTTTCATTTCTCTTGGCTATTACCTAGAGTAGAGTTGCTGAGTCATAAGGTAACTCTATGTTTAGCATTTTGAAGCATTGTCAGACTGTTCTCCAAAGTGACTGCACCATTTTATTTTCCTACTAGCAATGTATGAGGGTTCCAATTTTTTTGCTTCCTTATCAACACTTGTTATTTCCTGTCTTTTTGATTGTAGCCATCCTAGTGGGTATGAAAGTGATATCTCATTGTGGTCTTGATTCTGTAATACAATTCTAGTGTTCTTATCCATTAAAATCTAGAATGCAGGGCACTGAAACAGATACAGAAAGCTAATACTCAGAACCTCATTAACTTTGGGTGATCATTAGTGTAGCTCTTCTGCCTTCCAAGTCCTAAGTCAGATTGAATTCCTCAGTGGCTCGTGGTTAGGTGTGGCCAAGTGACTAGCTGTGGCCAGAGTCATGAATGGAAGCAATACCTGTCATTCTGTTCCAAAGCATTTAATTGCTGATGCAAGACCACACAGAGCTCTTTCCCTCTATCTTGACAACCAACAACTTTCAAGATAGTGGCAGCTTTGATAGCCTGGGTCATGGGGTAAGGGGGCATTTAGCAGAACTGATCTGTAGTACACAATTTGTATAAGTGAGAAACAAATATTTTTTAATAAGATAATAACAGAAGGGTTGTTTTTTACTATAGCATAACTGAGCATATCCTGAGGATAAAATTATCTTTATTATGAATTGTATGACACTTGATGGTTATGACATTAAATTTAGCATGTCTAAGCCTCAGCCTCCTCTTCTATAATATGGGTGTCAAATCTACCTCACAATATATTCTTCAATAATACTTAGCACAGTGCATGATACATAACAGGTTTTTAAATGATTGTTTTTGATAGAAAGGCCATGAGTTGAGGACTATAATATTGGAGTTAACTTTATGCAGAAATGATGAGTTAGACTTTGAAGGACGAACCCATAGAAGCAGAGAGCCAGGGAGGAAGATCATAGTTGGGGGCGGGGGGGGAGTGGTATTTAATTCGAGCTTTGCAGCAAGCCTGCCCAGCAAACATTCTTATTTATGTATGAACGCATGTCAGTCTTGCAGGGTAGGAGTACTTTCGGGTTTTGATTTTCCTTCCCTGAAGGGAATAAATGGCCACAGTATTCTGTCTCAGTTCCTGAAACAAGGAACACACACAATCTAGAACACTTACATTTAGAATATGCTAGCAAGTAATTTCATGAATCCAAAATTATCAATCACTCTGTAGAATGACAGGCAAAAGGGAAAATGCCAAAACAGGTTCTTTTGGGAACATTTAGAATCAATATAAAATATATATTTTCTTTATGTGAGACTTACTGAGGTAGAGACCTGGTTCAGTCTGGCAAAAAACAATTAACAGAGTTAGTTAATACAACGTGGAGTCTTCTGTACAGGATGAGAGGGAGCATTCAGTAAGCCAGAGAAGTCATTTCCATACATTGGGCATTGGTGGCTATGAATTGCCTCTTTCTTGCCTTCCTCTCTACTTTCTTCTCTTCTTAGATGCTTGGCTGTTTCTCCTTGTTCTTTAGCTGACTTGCTATTCTACTCTTTCTACAATTTAAATATTGACATTTCAGAGGTCATGCATCAGTCTTATTTTCGCCTCATCCTACAGACCGTCCCTTGAAGCTTTTATTCTCTGCCTCAGTTTTACCTGCCACCATGGATTGATAACTGTTCCATCTGAGACCTTGTTTGTGGTTGCAAGTTTCTATCTGCTATTGAAAACCTCCACCTGGATGTTCTACGATATTTAATGTGCCTTTTTCCTTCTCTTTGAAACATTATTCTTTTATCTACGCCAGCTTAATTTCTTCAGATCTTCTCTTAAACTTTACTTTTTCAAGGTAGTGTTTCATGAGACAAGTCTACTTGAGCACACTATCGAAACACCCAATTATTTTACCTTAAGCAACTTAGAGCCAATTGTTTGAAATTATACATTTGTGGTATTATTCAGTTTTTTTCTCTTCTATGCTAGACTTTTACTCTGTGAAGTCTAGCACAGTATCTGCTTTGCTCTCCATCAGATTCCCAGTTCCTAGCATATGGTAGACACTCAGTAAAAAATTATTGAATAAATGAATCAATGAAGCAAGCTGAACCCATAATATTCTCCATCTCTTCTGTTCCTATTCATATATTCCTGAGTATTATGAATGTGACTCCAAGTCATCCCATTGTTTCAGCCAGGATCTGGGAGCCATTCTACATACCATCATCTTCCTCACCTGTAACATCTTAACACCAATGTCTACATATCTTAAGAATCCATTCCCTCCTCTCTATTTGAGCCATTACTGCTTTGTTTACATTCTTGTAATTTTTTTCTGAACTCATTATCTTCTAATCCTTCACCATCACTGCAGGAAGTTTAGTAAAATGCAAATCTGACCATTTTATTCGGATGCTTAAAACCATTCATCAGACTTCCTACTGCTTTGAAGACCCAAAACTCACATTCTTAAGCCTGATCTAGGAAACCTTCCACAATCTGACAGTATAGTCTCAGTCTACCTTGCTTTACCTCTTTTGATCCTTGCTCATCCCCTCTGGTCATCCAGAACTCATGAACCTCAAACCTACCTTCTTGCCTCTTCACAGAATCTTTTTGCCTAGAGTGTTCTTTTGTAAATGCTCTCTACCTAACCAGCTCATCACATTTCAAAACAAAGCTTTAAGTTCTCTGAGAAAGCTTTCTAAGCTCTTCTAGGTGAAATTTATTGTACTCGCTACTACACACATGGCACTCTGCAAGAGTCTCAATTGTAGCCCCTCACGTCTTTGGTGATTTTTTTTATTGTCCTGACCCCTTCATTGAACCGTGAGCTCCTATGAGCAGGGTCTGGTTCTTATTCACCTCTGGATCCACTGAAATGCCAGCTCCATATTTGCAAACCATTTCTCTGATCAAAGACTTGTACCCAGACGTTATAAAAAAAAAAAAAACAACTCCCAAACTCAATAAAAAGTAAATATATATCCCAATTTAAGATGGGTAAAAGATTGTACAGATGCTTTATCAAAGAAGATATACAGATGACAGATAAGCAGTAAAAATATGCTTGATATCATCGGTCATTAGAGAAATAAAAATTATAACCACAGTGAGATACTATCACACTTAATCAAAGGTCTAAAACAATAAAGACAATATATCAAGTGTTTCCAAGGGTGTGGAGGCACAGGAATTCTCATACCTGCTGGTGGGAATGTAAAATGTTATAGCCACTTTGAAGAACAGTTTGTGGCAATTTATTAAAAAATTAAACACTTACCATATGCTTTATTCATTCTACTTTTAGTACTTATCCAATAAAAAAGGAAGTATTTGCTCGTGCAAAGATTGTCATAGAAGCTTTATTCATAATAGCCAAAAATTAGAATCAACCCAAATATCTATCAACAGGTTCATGGATAAACAAACTATGATATACCCATAAAGTGGAATATTATTCAATAAAAATGAGCAAAGCAACCTGAGTGAATCTCTAAATAATTATTTTGAGTGAAAGAAGTCAATCTTGGTAGCAATTTTTTCTTCTCTACATTTCTCCAGCCCCAACTTGACTTTTTTTTTGTGACTGGTAGCAAGCCAAGGGTGAGAAATGATCTCTTCCCACCAAATTGTCTGGGAAGAAAGCCCACTTTGTCATTAATTACATTATCTAACAGCCTTTTGCTACTCACAGTGTGGCCCTTGGAGCAGCAGCAGTGACACCATTCGAGAATTCATTAGAAATGCAGAAATCTTGGGCCCCGTTCCAGAACTCCTGTATCAGAATCTGTATTTTAACAAGAAACCCAAGTGGTTTGTGTGCACATTCAATTTGAGAAGTGCTTGTCTAACCCGGAAAACATCCCATGTAGGGTAAGGATTATCATTCTCATTACTCATTTGAACAAATGAGAACAGAGAAGCAAAATTACTTGACAAGGATCAATAACTAAAAGGTGTTAGAGTTCAGATTTTAAGTTGGTAACCATAACTCTAAGTGCCAAGCTCTTCTCCCTTCCACTTTGCTTTTCTCCATACAAAGTAAATTCAGTAGTTCTGGTCATAACCACCTAACTTATAACCTTATCCACTGACTGATTGCTAACACCCAAACTCCTACTCTCAGATGTGAATTATTTAAATTAAACATCGTCTATCCCTTGAAATTTTTTAAACACCAGTATCTGTGGGGAGAGTGACCTAATAAGAACTAGTGTTTAGGAGTTTGATCAGACTGTTGCCTTACCCATTGATGGGCAGAGCAAAGCAGCTCGAGGTCCACATTGCACCTTGGGGCAAAGGAAGGAGGAAAAGGATTGAAGGAGGAGAAGGAAGGAAAGATGAAGACAGAGTGTCCTAGACTTATCATTTAGCCCTTCCAAGGACCTTGGCTGTCCTTGAAGTTTGCTGTAGCTGCTGGCTTGAGTTTGTTCTGTTGCTTCTGTCATGGCCTTCCAAATAGTCTGAATGAGGGCTGGGTCCTTTCTCTATGATACTTCCAGGGAGGCGAGCACAGAAAGTCCTGCAGATATTTCTCACTGCACTAAAGGTTCATAGAGAAGAAATGTGAAACAGCTGTGCTTACAAGTGCTTAAAGAACCATCATCGTAAAAACATACTTCAAAACTCTATAGTTCCTAATAGTAGCTCTTATTTTCCAGGCTCTACTGTATGTCAGACACTATACTAGACACTTAACAAATATTCCCCACAATAGTGTTGAAAGTATGTATCATTTATTATATGTAACTGGTGCACAGTGGAACATGGCTTCTCATCCAGGCCTCTTTGATGAAAGACCCATTGTCTTTTCATCATAACACACTGCTATTGCATGCTTAAATTAACCTGCTACTCAACCATCAATGCCTTGCTTAAATCACCCCTTTACCCTCTCTCAATGACCTGGGTGATGTTTTCTCTCTGTAACCCAAATTTGGCACTTTTCATATGATAGCTTGAACTCTCTCTTCTTTTTTTATTCACAGTTCTCCTACCCCAATTCACAATTATGTGTATGCCTGTGTCCCATCCCCCTTGCAAAACCTCGAGTCTTTAAATATTCTTTGGGTCACCAGCCCCAACATAGCAGGAGTCCAATGATATTATCAGTCGGCCTATAAATCAAGTTGGGCACTAAGTCCACCCTCTGGGGGCCTCTGAAAGTCAAACATTCGCTGTTGTTTGAGCCACACACGCCACATTGTTTACATGTAGCCTCTGATAGCTAAGGACCTCCCTCCCTGGAGCAATGGCTTCCCCTTCAGAATTTTGTACCAGTTTATGAGTTGCTCTTGCATTGATTTTATGTTGCCTTTCTTTCCCTTCATTCTCTTTCATTATTTGGGTTCTCTTTACATTTAGCTACTCCTCCCTCTCTGGTATTCTTTACACTTTGGATTCAGGAGAATAAAGGAAGAAAATAGAACTTCTCATGATTCCCTTCCTCTCGTGTACTTGCCCTGGCTCATTCTCTCTTCAAAATTTGAGATTTTATTGTATCTCATTGTGCTAAGCATTTTACATATATTATTTAACTCTCATACAAACAACTCTATTAAATATGGACTATTATTACCCCCATTTTGCTCAGAAGGGCCCTCGATTTTAAGAGAGATTAGGTAAGTTGTCCTTGATCACACAGCTAGGAAATGAAAGAAACAGAATGTAGGCTGTGTGCTGCTCTCAATCACTTACCAGCTGATGTCAGTGGAAAGCACAAGCAGCAGATGCATAAGTATAGGCCAATAAGTTTATGGGTACCATGTAGAATACCAAGGAAACTGGGATCTCTGGACTTTTCTTATAACCAGTCTGTTACTGAACCCCATATTCTTGCCTTCTGTTAATGGTGCTTGGAGAATACAGATAAATCATTATTAGTTTGAACTAAACTCTGAGAAATGTA
The DNA here is from genome assembly GCF_014176215.1 of Rousettus aegyptiacus. Taxonomy (NCBI): domain Eukaryota; kingdom Metazoa; phylum Chordata; class Mammalia; order Chiroptera; family Pteropodidae; genus Rousettus; species Rousettus aegyptiacus. Next base: position 3,350,768 of record NW_023416312.1, on the reverse strand, counting down.
AAGTCCTAGTCAATGTCGATGTTACTATAATTTTTTTATAAATCATTTATTAGGGAACAATGTAGCTGCCACTAATACCTTCCAAAAATCAATATGAAGGATTTTTAAATAATTCAAAAGTTGGATTATTTATATGCACTTGACCTTTTTCGGTAGCAGAAATCTTTGAGAGTTAATGGTCCACAGGTATTTGAAGAAACCATTATGCAAATGAAGATATCATGTCCACTAACGTATTTGTTGTAGGCATTATGGCAGACACAAAAAAGCATAATGTATTCTATGAAAGGCTTCACTGCCTTTTTTGAGAAAATTAGCTTGGTACATGTTTCTCATTAAATAATGAAAATTTTAAATGGCTCTTTGAGAGGATGACGATGATCACAAGCTAATACATGATTATACGAACAGCAATTCAGAGAGCAGATGCATAACTTCAGGCTGAGTTAAGTAATCTGGGGAGGTTTAGTGGAACAGCTGGATTTTGTGCTAAAGTTTGAAAGGTCAATAGAATTAAAATAAGGAGCAATGAAAGGAAAGGCATGAAGGGTTGGGTAGAACAGAATGGAAGACTAAACAATTCACAGTAGAGAATGTCTTTAGTGAATATCTGTGATTTGATTTGAACTTTCATTCTCAGCCCAGGAACTTTTGCCAAGTTCTTCAAGTAACAAAGTTCAGTACTGCAGGGGAAGCAACAACTTATAGCTTAAAAGTAAGACATCTGGGCAGAAATATGCCACACAGTTGGTCAACCTCAGTGGCTTCTCAGGGATATTGCTTGGACTGCCCTCTAGAAGGACTAAGAGAAGCCACCACTATCGGTTATAGGAACAGCATAAAAAATAAAAAAAAAAAAAACAAGTCTTTTCAGAAGAGCAAGAAAGTCAAAGACCTGGAGTACCTGCATGAGGGTTTTATATATCTATATCTATATAGATATAAAATCAGCCATACTAAGCTCTTGTAACATCTCTAATTGGTAAGAATTATGACCTTTATTTTATAGATTATACAAGAAAGACTCAATAAATTTCCCAGTGGTATTGGCAGATTTGAGATTCAGCAACATGATCACTCTACCTTAAGCAACTAACAATTTTGGCCCATCGAGAGAGGAAAGAAGAGATGAGAGGCCTCATAGAGGTCATCTGCCTCTCTCTCGGCACAGCCAATGCATTCCAGGCTTCAGAAGTTGGCAGGAAATAAATCTACAAACCTAGAAACTTGCAGCATTTCAAGTTGAAGAGAAACCTTAAGGCAACCCCAAATCCAAAAGCTACCGAAGGAGTACCCAGAATAGAGAACTAGACTAAGTACAGCCTTACAAGAACATCTTCAGTCTGATCAAAAACATGAGTCATTGTTCATCACAGAAGACAGTGAGAAATATCTTTTTGTTGAGATATCGCTGGGGAGAATACCCAAAGGGAGATTATCTAGAAAGGGTTGGTTGAGCCTTCCAGCCAAAGAGAAAGAGACTCTGAAAATAAGTTGCCCTCAAATTCTCAGTACAAGATATAGCTTTATAAAAGAGGGTTCCATATACATATTGGTGCCTCCTAGAAGCATACTATGTAACATTCAGCAGGGATACAAAATGATCCTTGAATGAATGATATATGTAGTTAACAAGAGGACTATGCCAGAGGAAAAATAAAAGACAAATTCCAGATCTGTTTTGGTATTAGGCTTTCATTTTTCCCAAGTTGTAACTGATATTGTGCATATCAAAGTTCTAGAAAGATCAGCATCCCGTTATCTGCTTTTAGATGCCATCCCAAAGAGACCTGAAATTCACCAATTTATAATAAATTTTACTCTGTCTAGTTTTATTTACGAAATGGAAAAAATTTTGGAAAGCATATGCCAGAGCTAATTTGCATTTATGCTTAAATTATTTGAGTAATTTTTATGCTTAAAAGTTTTTTCTGATGAAAACAGAGGATTTAAAGAAATCAGTTATGGAGAATCCTTATGATAAAACAATTTACATCTAATTATTTAATCTGAAGTTTGAGTTTATTGTTCCATATGAAGGGAAGATGAAAAACATTGTTTGCATATTTATCTCAAGAATCGGCTAGGTTCCTGCTAGAGTGTATCTATGTTTAAGAGTAGTGGCCATTTTCCCCTTCTTAAAAGGAAAAAAAAAAGAACCTCTCACAAGAATACATACTTTTGACATGTAAAGTGTACCTATTTGACTATAATCTTTGGCACATACCTTCTGTCTCAGAAAAGAAGAGGGTGGGGAAAAGGAAAATAACAAAGTTTAGATAGAAAATTTAATCCAATGTCAAGACACTGACAATTGAAGAAATCTACCTGAGCAGGCTTTAAAAACAAACAAAAAGAAAACAAAAAGGAAGCATTTTATTTTGAAATTCTTATAGGTTTACAGAAGAGTTGCAAAGATAGTAGTACAGAGAGTATCCACAGACCCCGCACTCATCTTCCCTTAATGGTGACATTTTACATAACTGTGTGAGGACGCTTTTGATACCAAGTTGGCCGGAAGCCTTTCGATGATTTGGTTATAAAGTAAAAGTCTCAGTAACAGGTAACAGTAAGAGTAAGGACAAATGTAAGCTGAAATTTTTCATAATAAAAGAATGTCTAATTTTTTAAGCGAACACTATAGATATTTTAAAAATTCAACTTTTCGTAACAGTTTTAATTTGCCCTTTTACATGGTCAATAGAATATTATATGTTTCATGGAATAGAAGGAAACCTCTTTGTTTTAGATAAATTCCTCTATAGCATGAACTATATAGAGATTATTAGCAAGCCACCACCATGTCAGAGCAAAACACCCAAATCAATGCAGTAGGTGTGCTTCTTTTAATGGCAATTTTTTTGAATGGTGCTTATATCTTAAAAATGTAAGCCTGCAAACATAAATATCTCTTGAAATTTATGGCCGGCAGCACAAGGTAATTCGCCAAAGCTCTTGCTTTCAATTATTTCGTTAGATTGCTTTCCTCCATGATAGAAAAATTGAGGGAGACACTGGGCAAATTGTCTTGAGAAGAGAGCTCTGAAAGGGACATAGAATAGAAGGTCAGATGTCAAGGACAAAGATTTGTTTAGAATTCTTTCTTGGCTCTACAGTCTTCAAATGTTCCCTTGAATACTACCTTTACCTGGAAACTCTAGACTGTGGTGACTTTGGAATTTGTATATCCTATTTCTAAAAGGAGATAATGGCTATCTAGATTTCATCAGGCTTAACCTCCCTTTAATTGAATTCCCTGATGCAGTTGACACACTATGCATTGAAATCTAAGATATTAACTACCTTCTGTTTACCAGTGATGATCATGTCAGTAGATATGCAGAGTACGCTTGGTTATGTTTATTAATTTTCCTATAGTAGGTCCCTGAACTGCATCATATATAATGTATATTTTACACTTGTAATTTAGATTTCCTCCAAGTAGGGTCCGAAGCAAGGATTTTTGTGTGGGAAGTTGGTTTTGGAAATGATACCAGGAAGCAAGAATGAGGGAGTGGGAATAAGACAGGGAAAGAAGAAAACCAATATAACAATGAGTTGTTATATTGCCAAGTTACTGCTTTAGGCAATGAAGCTTTATTCCACCAGGATCTTCTGAGAAGCGTATAAATATAAATACACAGGAATTGTCTACCTGTGTTTAGAAGGTTGCCCGCTGGGATTTTGATTCTTTCACACTAATGAGTCACATGGAAAACCATAGGGTCAGAGAAGATTCAAATAAATATCAGGTGTATCTACAATGTGTGCTCTGGGTGGGACACTATCAAAACAGTTGTGACTCAGATTGTAAAGAACTGTCCACCTGATTCATTTGGGACTGAAAGGAGAGATGGGTTGAGACGATATGATGTAGTCATCAGAGATGTCTGCTACAAGGCCCTAGTCTAAAACTATTTAGAGACCAAGCCCATAAAGGTTATGGAGGAGAGCATAGGGCTTAATTACACAAAGAGACACACTAATGTTTCTATGGACCTTTAACTTGGGGTAAAAATCACTTCACTATCAAAAGTAGATTCAATAAGGCATTATCTCAGACGTCCATGCTCTGAATATTTTTATTTGAGGAGGAGGAGGAGGAGGAGGATACAAGCAGAACCTCTGTTATAAAATTGCATGGTGGAGAGAAACTCAAAGAGATTTTTTTCTGAGGTACAATAATGATGTTCCAGATGACAAAAGATGGAGGTAGCCTGGAGTCAATGCTTTTGCTCTTCTATTATCAATAACCATTTCTCTCTTTCTTTCTTTCCATCCTCACTCTCACTCCTTCTTCCTTCCCCATGAATTTGCCATTAGTATTTTATTGATGTTTTTTTTTTTTTTACTCTTTTCAGATGACCAGATGACTAGGTCTAACCCTACTCATGGATATTCCAAGATGAAAAAAATGTGGTGGCTATTAGGGGACAAGGAGAGGCTTCATCAGGAAACATCGTCAACAAACCTAATCACCATGTGAATAAAGGTAAAAAGTGGCCAGGTTTGGGTCTGTTGATAAATAGGGGGCCAAGTAGAAATTTCTGGAGTGTCAGAAAGACAGCTCCAGAGTGGAACAGGCATTACATTTATGGAAGTCCAAGGCTGCCCAAGGCTACCAGAGGCAGGTAGGTGATAACCAATCTATCGGCTAGCTGCAAGTAGCATCATATTTGCATCGTATTTGGCCCACAGGGAAGACTGTCTTCTCTAGTATTCCACTTAACCTCCTCCTGGGTCACCTTCTTACCGAAAGGAACAGCTTCCAGCTGAGCCTCAGACACAACAGCAGTGGGCCCACTCTTTTCTTTCTCCAAAAGTGACTCACTATCTAATACGTGCGAGTCTCATTCCTTACTCTCTAAATGAATGAACGACTTTCCTAAGCAATGTAATGATATGTTAAAAATTTATATATATGCCTCTGTAGTTTTCTTTCTTAGTAGTAATGGATGAAATCAGCTTACATTCTATTGGCCGTTTTCATTAAAATTCAAAGCCACACTACTCTGTCACCTTCTCCTGCCTCTCCTGAGAGATTCTCCGTTTGATAGCCAGGTTTTACTAATGAAATGTATTAACCAGTATGGCATTCTCAGGACTATTTATAAAGCTTGAACATACCAATACTAACCTACAATCAACATCTTTGTCCATGATATATCATGATGTAGAGGGCTTAGTGGAAGGCTTCAACTGGTACTATGACCAGTTGCTCCTTTTTTTCAAGATGAAGGTCTACTCCGAGCATGCCTTTCTTGAGGAAGATCCTATACGGATGGACTTAACCACTAGCTCTACTTGTTCCATCAACCTAAAAGGCAAGTGTTGACAGTGAGCAAGAAACAATCCTAACCCCAAATCTGCTAGCCTAAGGTGCATTTCTGCTGCAAATTAGAATCAAAGCCTCCAGGATTGAAAAGAAACTAAAACTTGACTCTAGATGAATCTCACCAGTTATTTACGTAAACTTAGTGGACTGAGTCTAGAGTAAGAAAAGATGTAAGATCAGTTGTGAAAACAGCTAAGGAAATTTATACTAGGGAATCTTAATGATCCTGAACAAAAAGAATGAGTTATTTTTGTTCCCTAAAAAATATTTCTCTTCAAAAAACAACCAATACGAACAACTTAATTCCCTGCTATAGAAACTGCTCCTGTAGATATGTGCTTTGTCGTTTGAGCCATTTCTCCTCCTTTGGAGGGGCAGAAAGGGTGTGATGAACTATCCTGTCCAAGGAATAGAGTTTCCTCTTTGCCCCTCTTTAGAAACAATGCATCTGCTTGAATAAGGGGGGCATGAGACTGATAGTTTAGCTTCTAGAAGTAAGTGGAGAATGTAACATTGATTGGCTGGCTGAAGTGTAGTGTTAGGAGACTAAAAGGATGGACAGAAAATTGACACACTTCTTGATGATAAAAGCAGTGACTACAATAATAATCTAGGTTATTGTCATGAACATTTGGTCCTACATTCAATGACACCATGCTCCTGAAATTTTGCAGTTTGTTTCTAGATAATGTATTATCTTGCCCTCTTCCTTGAAGCTGGTTGTCACTTACTATAGCTATTAAAATGCCTACTTATAGTATTTTGCAAAGTGTAATATACATACCTTTTGTACATGAATTTTTTGACCTTGGCTGCTAATGAGTACATAGATGAGTGTGTATGTGTCCATACATATGTGTCTGATTATATGTATTTTTCCACTTACTGAAATTCAGTTTTATTTCTTTTAGTTGAGATTAGCAAGTAACTGAATTCTGCTGAACTACAACTCTATTGTCAACTTAATTGATATTTGAGAGAATTTTGGCTTTGGTGTATGAGTTTGTGTGACTTAGTGGTAACCAATATTTCATATTATAATTTTTAAATTTATTTGGAAATATTTCAGTCGTAGAATAAGGTATCGAAATAATAGATACATATGTACATCTCACCCAACTTATGACATATTACCAAAAGAAATGAAATATCACCAAAAGAATTGACACTCCCCGTTGGTGCTCTTTGATCAAAATTCACACTCTTCATAGGTAATCACAGCCTAGGATATGGTGGATTTCTTTGATGTGGTAGACTTCTTATTACGTGTGTGTTTGCTTGAATAATATTTAATATTTTAAACTTTATATAAGTGGTATATTCTTTGTATCCTTTTGAAAGTTGCTTTCCTAATTTACTGTTAAACTTAGATTTTCATCCATGTGGATACCTGAAGCTTTGGGCCTGTGGATTTTTAATTGCTGTGTAGTATTCTATTGGATAGATAAGTAATAATCGAAATATTGTCTTGATGATTGACATTTGAGTTCTTCCTATTTTTTCTCTCACAAGTCACTTCTAATAGTAGTCAATATTGTATTTGTGTCCGTATGTGCAAGTGTGAGAGCTAATGCAGCACATAGATCTAAGAGTAATATGGGTTATAGACATAACATTGATAGGCATTGCCAAGTTAATCTCTAAATTTGTGTACAAATTCATAATCCTAGCATTAGTGTATTCTTACCATAAGTAATATGAACAGGTTTCATAATATACATTTCCTTGATTACTAGTGAATTTGAGAAAACTTTATGCATTCGCGTACATGCATTCATGCCTGCAGGCTTGCAGGTTCTGCCTTAGTTTGAGGATTGAACCAACTGCGTAAGCACAAAGTTCCAGTCAGCTGCTACCCTCTTCCCAGACCACTCCTTAACTCCCTGCCTCCAAGCTGTTGTGGATTTAGAGACTAGAAGATCTGGCTTACTAGAAGTGTTCAGAAAGAGTAAATAAGTGTTGAGGTTAGTCTGAGTAGATTTCTTATGAATAAAGAGCAAGGGATATTGGTACTTGGGTCACTCAGACATTTTATTACTTTTTTTTTTTATTCGTGGCTATATTCCTGATAAGTGACAACTTGAGAGCTGAAAAATGAGGATTTTTTTTCTTTTTTCCTCACAAATAATGTCAGTAGACTCTAACAGCTTACTCTCAAAAAATAAGCATTAGTCTGGAAAAATGCTACTGAGAGGTTTTTCTCTCCCCAACAAGCCAAAGAGTAGCTATATCAAGACTTATTTTTACAGACTCAAAGAAATAAATAACTAATAATTAAGCATCTAGGTTTTTACTGTATATGGACACAGAATTTCTATTCTGAAGAGATGTTATATGATGCACATAACAACTTAGAAACAATCTATAATTTCAAAAGTATGATTATACATTAAGGTTTGAATCTCAGGATATTTTTCCAATTTCAGAATAGGTTTTCTAATAAATAAAATATATTTAAATGGCAGCTAGGTCATGCAGGTAGTTATAAAAGGCTGTATAAACCACGATTTAGCCAAACCCTAATATTAATAGTATATGCCTGAATACTGGATGAGTTCAGGTGTTAGGAGAAAGAAACCAACACTCTTTAGTGCTTCCCCATCTCTCTTTATGAGTCTTATAATACCTTTTTCGCCCCTCTCTTAAGATTATCCGTATCTTCACGTGGTCCCCAATGCTCCATCCCTTCCCTATCAAAGATCTGAATGCGTGAGTTATTCAGTGAAACTAAGGTGATATTAAAGCAGCCTGATTGAACTACTTCATGCTAACATGGAAATGACTTCTTAATCTTTGCGAAGGAATTTGAATTCTTAAAAGTTATTTTGGGTAGCTAATTGAATCTTTAGTATCGGAATTTCAAGCACATTAAGTGGAAAATTCAATCAGTATTTGGTGAGATATTTGGAGTGAAGGGAGATGGTTTAGATATCATCACTGCCTTGGGCATTGCTTTTTATAATCTGTTCTTTCCCACTAATAAAGACTTTCAAAATTCTCTAACAAAATCTGCTTCCCATAAGAGTAATAGTTATATCTGCAGAGAGGTTTTTAAATAGTCATATTTTTATGTCAAAGACTGGTATGTCAGGGCTTCTTTCAGAAGATAAAAATAATCACTTTCAAAATGTTTGTGTTTTGTTTATTTTTATCTTTTGAGATTAGTCTTTTGACTGTGTTTTTCATATTCCTGTTGGAGTTGATGGAAAAAGATAATTAGTAGACTCCGTAAAGAAAAAACCTCATTCTTTATGCTCCCTCTCCTTCTGCTGCCTACACCAATCAATAAAGAAATAAACGGGAAAGAGAAGATGAAAGAAAAGAAGCAAAGACAACCCACGTATTAGAAGTAATTGTTCCTCCTGGATTTTGACATAGAAGAAAAGCTTTCAAAAGAGGCTTGCCTCTGTGTCCTGCAGTAAAAATGAATATTAGGCATGAAGGGATGTTATCTGCAAAAGTAATAAAAGATTAACCTTAAATTTAAATAAAAGAAACCTTAAAAGAAAATAGAATCAGATTCTACATGGTCATAAAAGTGTTTCGGACACAATTACAAATTCTGGTCTTCTAGTCAATGAATACCTGATTCTTGAAATAAATGGTTTTGGAGATAGCAGTTATAAGGAGTATCTTATATTGATGGTTCATGATGGCTATGAAACCTAAATTGTATTATTGATTCATAGTCTGGTGATTCTGTGCTTACTCTGTATTTAATGAGAAGACGGCTGCTCTTGGACAACATGGTGATGTGTGTCCTGAGCCTTGTCTAAGTCCTGCTGAAGGTCACTGATCCAGAAGAAATAGAAAATTATTCTTGCTCACCTTCTAAAGATTCCTTTGTCTCATCCAAGCATTCTCATTGATTGAATCTCATTACTATGCCTGTGCTGAAGTCTTGTGAGCCATGCCTGTCTTTTCCCCTTCTGGCTTGTTCAGCTCAGACCCTTCTTTGGATGAGGCTAAATCTAAAGAGGAATTTGGGTTTCGACTTCACTTTAGTCATCACGTCTCATGAACAGAATTCTCCCAACACTCCATTTATTTTTTAAAACAGAAACCTCCTTACAGAGTTGTTTCTAAAAGGGCTGGCAGCAATCTGACGTTAAACAAAGCTTCAGTAGGGTAACTCCATCCACAAATGGAGTGCTTAATTTCTTCATTTATTTGTTCACATAGATTTATTAAGCACCTACTTATGCTAAGTACTAGGTTAATTGCTAGACCCAAAGCAGTGAACTAGATAGATAGTCTCACTTCTTAGGAAGCTTTGCACCAAGACGGAAAGAGAGATCTTGAACAGTAATTGAAAGTTTGAGGATGTCATAAAGTGGGACATGCCCTTGCCATCAGGGCATACATACTAGTGAAGGCCTTTTGGAGGAAGTAGCATTTAAGCGGAAGCCAAAAGGATCTGGAAGAATTAGAAATGCTAAAAGTGGGAGAGGTTATGCAGAAAAACAACTTATGTGAATGCTGTGAAGTAGAAGCAAACATGACCCATTTGCAGCAAAACCCTTCTTTACCTCCGACAGATGGAGAATGGGTTGGGAGTACTAAGGGTGAGATTTTAGAAGTAGGTGTGGTTCCCTGGGGAATCTTATAGTCATGCCAAGGAGTTGGTGTTTCTCCTTAGGACCATGAGAAAAATTTAAGTTTGGGGGTAACATTTGCATTTTTCAAAATTTTCTCTCTGGCTGTAATTGTGAAAATGTATCTGAGAACTGTGAGATTGGATCCAGTTTAAAGTTATTATAAACCCCTGGTTCCAGCAACATAGTGTAGCCTAACATAGCAAAATAAAATAAAATTTCTTCCTGAAAATATCTAGACATTGTGGGAAAAAAAAATTTAAGTAAGGAGGAGTGGTCATAAGAACTACAGATGACAGAAATGAAAGCATTAAGACCAAAGAGAAACCCGCAAGTGAGCCAGCTCTGTGTCTGCCTGGGGGAGTTGATGTGACGCTGTCATTTGCAGACTTGGGTTTTTATGCCCAGTTAGGGACAAAGATATTGTCCTGAGCATGAACGAGGTGAGAAGTTGGAAGATCTTAAAACTTCAATGAAAGCATGAAACAGATAAAAATCCACCCATCGGTAAAGGGACACGAGGAGCAGCTTTGAATCCTTGTCTTAAGCTGGTCTTGAGAAGGAGGAAGTGAGAAAATCAGTGGAGTCCTCAGTTATGATGGGGGCAGGTGATACAGAAAGGACTGGGCTTTGTTCAAAGTCACACCGCCAGTTAGAAGCAGTGCTCCTTATAAAATAAAATGAAGGGTGTGTGAAAAGCGAGAGAGATCTGTCAGTGGAAATTATTTGGGACCAAATACAGTGTCGGTAAATTCACACTGTTATGGTTTAACTGTACAAGCTGAGTCATGGGAAACCAACTTCTAAAAGTGATTGATGTCAAATTTAACAAATTAAGAGTCAAAATATGCTCTTCCTCATAAATACTTGCAGGATGGTTTACTTCACCGTATGTGAACGATGTTCTGGCTTTAATCAGCAGCATATTGCATAACGAATGCTTACCTGTGGCTTGGCCCATTAAAATTAATTGGTAAACATGGCTGTGTTTTTAGAATGTAGTTACAACATTTATTAAGGAAAGCATGAAATGGGCTTTCATGGTTTCATGTCTGCCAATGAAGATTTCATAAAAGCATAGAATAGTATTATTACAGGACCCAGGGCTGAACTCTGGCATTGCATTTTAAACTATATTATCCTCCTAGTTCCCCGAATGGAGATCAGGGATGATATATTTTGGAAAAAATCATTGTAAATACTCAGCAAGAAAAAAATATATGTACATGTATAATATATAAACCCACATAAAATATAAATGCATACGTATACATTCTGTAGATTTAATTCTCCTTTGCTTGACTAGCCACTAAAAATATTAACAATAATCATTTGTATTATTTTATATATGTATATAATAGCCATCACATGTGGAACTTTCTGTGATCCAGATACAGTTTTAAGCCTTTCAGATGCGTTGACTCATAAAGTATAAGAAATGCCTGATCTACAGGTAATCAGTTGGTGGATGACATCCTCATTCCTTGTGCACAGGACCCAACACAAAGCCACTAAATATGCAAAGAAAGACACAGTGTGGGGGGAAATGGTAACTTTTCTCCAGGTGAGTAGGGGAGAATAGGAGGCCTGCTTTAGAAAGAGTCTCATGGGCTGTGGTACCCCTGTGACATCCCTTCCCATTTCTACGACCCGTGCACTCACACACAGTACCTTCCCACATAAACCTCCACACTCTCCAAAGCTGCCCAGATCTTCACTGCAGCCGTTTATACTCTGAAGATTTGCCAATGAGAAATTTACTTGTAACAACAGGGATCGTCTTTAAAAATGCTACTTCCTCAGTCTAGGATTTTAGAGTATGAATCAAATAAAAATTACCGTGGATTCATTCAAGGGGAAGGATTCTTCTTCCCACTAGGTGGAAGAATGTCTGTTAGCAGAGCATAGATGTATTCTATGCAACCAAGGAAGGCAGTCAAAGGATATATAGTGAGGGAGAGTGATGAGGACTAAGGCATGCTCTTTTGAATAGGCTGGTCAAGAAAGAACGCACTGAAATGAGACTTGAAGTCGGTAGGCAGTAAGCCTTGTGAAGACTGGGGTGGGGGAGAATGTTCCACACAGAGGGAACCAGACAGGAGCTGGCCCGGTGTGTTGGAGAAACAGCAGCGATACTCGGTCAGCGTGCGGTCGAGGGAGGAGGAGACAATAGGAAGAAGAGGAGGGGAGGAGGTCAGTTGGGACTACTAGGGGCAGATCGTGTGGTCCCAAAGGATTCTGTAAGGCTTTTCATTCTTACACTATATAAAATGGTAAAACCTTGGAGAATTTTGAGCAGTGCAGTGATGTGAATTTGCTTACATTTTTCGGGATCTCTGTAGTGGTTCTGCTGGGAAATGACTATACAGAGGCCAGAGTAGAAATAAGAGGAACCATTTGAACTACCGTAAGCAATTAAAAGAGTCTGGTAGGAGATGCTGGCGGTTCTAGGGAAGTAGCACTTAGTAGGTTGAAGTGCTTGGGTTTGCCTGAGTACAATGGGGAGGTGTGAGAGAAAGAAAAACCAGCCTTGGCCTGACTGTTGGCCTGAGAAACTGGAACTATTAACTGTTATCTGAGATGAGGTAGGAAAAGGTATTGTGGGAAAGACCAGGAGACCAGTTTCATACACGTAGAATTTGAGTTGTCAGTAGATATCCAAGTAGAAATTGTGAGAAGAGAGCTGAAAATAGGAGCAACGGTAACTGAGAAAGTTAATTTTCTTATATACTATCAAACTGGTGAAACATGGAGCACTGAGGAACAGGGCATGACAGTCCTGAGTAGGGTGCTGAAGATGGCTTGAAAGTTTTACTGGGACACCGGGACCCAGAGAGAAAGGCAAGGAAGCCAGGAGAGAAGAACACCAAAGCCAAGCTTCAACCATTTTAATGAAAAAAAAAAAAAAAGAAAAGTTAAATCGCTGTTTCGCACCGCCCCTCTGCATGTCCCAGATGCTTCCTGCCCCGCCCTGCTTTCCAGAATTCACACTAACACCATTAGTTCAGTTTCTGGGGGTCCTTGGTCTTCCAGGAAACTGAGTTATTTTTAACTTTGTTTATACAAATAATTCCAAACAGCATCCACCTCACTTGAAAATACAGCACTGCCTGAATTTTAAAAGCTACATCAGCCCTAATTAGGCTGTTCAGTTCCAGTCTCAAATTATCTGGGCTCCTTTACAATCACTTGTAGTTTTTTTCCTCTTATAGCTGCCACTCATTCTTAGAGGGCACGTGTTCACAGCAAACAGGAAGGTCATGGGCGTCGCCATGGTGCTTTAGACATAAGACTGTCATTGCCGCAACTCTCAACCTTCTGGGCCTAGAATGGTCAGCCATTGCCAGATTTTTTGACAACTCTGAGTTCTAGCTCCCTGCCCCCACACCATCTCCAAAATTTCTGTTCTTCATTAATGAATTAATTAGAGTTTTGTTTGGGGAGAATGTTGTGACACCTCTTGAGATAATTGGAGACGTCCTGGGGAGTTGCAGAGCCAGAATCGGGAATCACTTCTCTAAGATATTTTTCATCCGAAAACTGAGAAAATTGACACAAGAAAAACAAATAATATAGGGAGTGTTGGGTGACTGGAAAAAATTAAAGGGTTTCTATTGAGAAGCTGAGTGAAAATACAGATAATTAACGATACGGAATTATCAAACCTAGTTCTAATGATCAGCTTAACAAGTTAAGATGGTGGTTCAGGTCTCAAAGTTGGATGTGGGCTGACCTTGTTCCAGAAAGAACGCACGGAGATGGGGTCTGTGAGGTGTTATACAGTAACGTTAGCCCATATATAAGTGCCAGGGAAACACAATAGGGAAAGCTTCTTAGTTTTCCAGTAGAAATGATGGAAGGGTGGTTATTATCAACCTAGTGCTGCTTCACTTCTTCTTAAATGTAAATACGGATCTCCATTATTCATGGCAGTCTATTAGGACTTGGATTTCACTCCCCACGCCTCCACCGCAGCACTAGCCAGAACCCCATACGGAACGAATGAATAATTGCTAAACTGGAACATGATTTGCAAAGCTACAGACTTTTATTTTGATGGCTTCTGGCAAATGTCAAAAATTTTAACAATTTAGATTGTTTTGAGGGTTTCCTTTTGCTGTGACCTCAACCTTGTACTTGCCTCACCAGATTTTCTAGCTAGGCCCCAAATCAAGTAACATAAGTCAGGCAGTGAAGCTAATTTTTGTACTAATGGAGGAAGGAAAAGGTGCCATAATTCAAACCCACGGTGAGTCCCAATAGTCATTCGTTAAATATAAAATCCAGGAGAAAACACAGATGCTCAGCTCACCGCTAATGCCGACCAAACCCCCACTTCCTGCCCTATCCCCCACCCCACTTTTACAGGGATTGTTATTGGTGCTTTTAGCCTGGGGGTAGATTGGATGAAGGGAGTGAGTTGTGCTTTATAATCACAAAGTTATATCTAAGAGGAGATGAGAACCCATAGAATTAAAATTTTATAATTGGAAAAAATCCTTAGTGTCATCCGGTCCAAACTCCCTCATTTTACAGATGAGAAAGTAAAGAGCAGCAGAGTCACTTGCCTAGGATATAAAAAGCTGCTTAGATAGAATGCAACTGAGCAGTAAAAGGAAAGGAACTGTGGACGCCTGCAACAAGGCAGGTGCATCTCCAGGGCATTGTCCTGAGGGAAAGAAGCCAGTCCCCAAACCTCACATACTGTATGACTTCATTTACATGACTTACTTAAAGTAACAAACTCAGAGAACTGGAGAGCAGACGCGGTTGCCAGGGATTGAAAGAGTTAAGTGTTTCTGTAAAAGGTCAATGGAGAAATCCTCGTGGCGATGGAAAGTCTGTGTCTTGACTGCATGGTCAAGTTCGGTTTTGTGCGGTAGCTTTACAAGATGTTACTAGTGGGGAGAACCGGGGGAAAGGTCTATAAAAGGTATATGGGATTTTTCTGTCTTCTTTCTTAAAACGACATGTGAATATGCAATTATTTCCAAATTCAATCTTAAAAACGCAATTCTAAAGAAAACCGTTGTCACATCTACAGTCATTCGTGAAAATATTTTCTACATCTTGTTTGGGTAAGAGTTACAGGGTTGAAAAGTTTGTCAGTTTTATCAAACTGTATACATAGTATCTAGGTATTTATAGTATACAATTTCTAGTTCAATTACAAAAGAAATACAACTATAAAACAAATAGCAGGACAATTATCGCTCTAACATTTGGACTTGAAAGGAAATATGTATAAACCTTTTATGAGAGATATTTTCCTCTTACTTACCTGCTTCGGAGCAGTGAACATTCCGTTTGTGTAATACCATCAGCCCCTCAAAGAGAAAGTGAATTAGCGACAGACTGGGATCTACAGCAGAGATGACTTGATGCTCCAGGCCTAGGACAAGGTATCTCAAAGATGGCCTCCATCAACGAGTTACTCTCTACAGGGCTGCACACGCTGAGCAAAGGGAGGGTAAAGTAGCCCCAGAATAAAACAATAAGGTGGAGCAATGTCAATGTGAGAGCAAATAGGAGTGACTAGCTACAGAGTTTGATTGTTGGTGGTGTGAAGGTTGGGACTGCTGAGCGGCGGGTCGCTGCTGAAGCTGACCTGGGAAATTTACCTTTGGTTCACCAGGCTCGCCTCAGCCTTGGTATGCTGGCCGTGTGTTCCTCGCACTGGTACCTGGGCAGACACGTGGTCGGAGGCTCCAGAATAGTTGGGAGAATGAGAAAGGGAGGCTCTAAAAGAACCCAAAAGGATTAGCCTCAATCGAGTGACCTTGCTAGGAGTCTGTGGGCCACAAAGCTTGTCCCTTTGCATGGGCAGCTGCCGGGTCCCCGCTGGCTCTGTTTGCTCATGCATCCTCATCTGTGGGCAATAATTGTCTCCTATTCCCTCCTACCCCTAACATCACTCCCTCTTTGTGACAGCTGTGGGGGAGCCATTGCTACAGTTCAAAGGAGAGGTGCTCGTGGGACAATCAACTCTTCCTGGTTTGCCTGCCAGTTTCTCAGTATTAGTATTAAGTGTCCTATGTCCCAGAAACCCCTCTCAGTCCCAGGCACTCCAGGGACAGCTGGTTACCTTGGGAGTTGGTCGAGGTCAGAGGTCACCAGAGAAGCTCAGGTCTCACTCAAAGGTTCCTCACAGTACCCTTTAAGCTGCTGAATTCACCCCAGTCCAGGATTAGAAATTTGATTTTTATTTCCCACACTGAAAGTTGATCCGTCTTAAGAGAAGATGCGCTTCATTCATGTTCATTGGACCTGACACATAAAGCCAGAAACCCCTGACACAGAAAGCTGGCCGTGCCAGTTCGGGCATTCTGTCCTCCCAGGAAGCTTCGTGTAAAAGCAAACTATTGGCAGAAATTCATCAGTAGAGCAGGGAGTCAGAAAAAGGGGCCTCCACTTTAT
Source organism: Rousettus aegyptiacus (assembly GCF_014176215.1). Lineage (NCBI taxonomy): Eukaryota > Metazoa > Chordata > Mammalia > Chiroptera > Pteropodidae > Rousettus > Rousettus aegyptiacus. Next base: position 3,334,421 of record NW_023416312.1, on the reverse strand, counting down.
GACCCATGACAGAGTACACCAAAGCAGAGACAGATATGCTGGCGTCCAGGGTGAGGGCGCGCGCGTGCACACACACACACACACACACACACACACACACACACACGGACACACACACACCCCACTCTTACTCTCGCACAAACACCAGCTGAAAAAGAAGTAAATTATCCTGAGCCACCCTCTCTCCCTCATCGCTATTCTTGTCTGCGATACCTGGCCACGCTCACTACTTTCCAACTTAGTTTTACTCTGGACCTTCAGGTCTCTGGTTTTCGCCATCAGAAGGGCCATCCCTGGGGAGAGCGTGTTACTGCCCATCTCATCACCACCTCTGGGAAGTAAGACGAATCTGCTGTTCAACTCCATGCTCCTCTCGCTGAGTGCATCCTAGAGCTTCATTTGTGCGCCTTCTTCTGTGCTTATGACCTTGGCTTTGTGGTGCCACAGGATGCCTCCAGGTGTCTCGAGGAGAAGCAAGAAATCCACAGAGTAATGTTAGCTTTACTATAGAAAACCATAAGGCGTTTTCAGGGGAGAAGAATGATGTTATCAAATCAATTTATACCGGTACTTTGCAACTTCAAATTGGTTAGGAACTGCCAGAGCCAGCCGACTAAAGTCGATCAGTACCTGAAAGAGCGGGGGTGAAGCCTAAGAAAAAAGAAGAAGATAGGAAAGCGCTTCGGGAGGGCATACAGTCACTGCTGCAGCCCCATCTTTATTTAGCACAGCCTTTATATAAGTTTTTGGATACAATAGCAAAGCACAGAGTACAATAGCAAAGCACAGAGTACAATGGCAAAGCACAAAGTACATTACCATAAGAATGCTGACATTTACATAAGTTCCTATATATCCTTCCCTCGGGTACGACCATCCTTTTCAGGGCTGTAAAACATTCCACTATCTTAAAAGCGTTTCTTTATGATGCAAGTCTCCCCACCAGGGTCAGTAATGTTTAAGTTAACATCTTGCTTCCTTGAACCATTGTTAAGCAGTCTCAGCAGCTGCTTCATGGTTATCAGCTACGTGTCTTCTTCAGTGTCTCTTAATGGCTCCCAACAAGGAACCATTCTTTTAGAGGACTATGACTATAGCTTTTGCAAACCAGGGAATGTATGGTGAATCTGAACATCATCATAATAATAAGTAAAGATGAATATGTGTGCAAACTATACAGACTGAGTACTAGTATATATGGAAGTCTTTTAAGGGCCAGGAAGCTCTATCAGTGTGCACTTTTACATTGTTTAGGGGATCGATTGAGTAATAACACTTTTAATGCCTGAAGCAAAGAAAAAAGTATTCCCCATGTTTTGATTTCAAAATGGTGATGCTGTCTGAGATACAAGTCGCGCATTCTCAGAAAGGCTCCTTCCCTAGTGTGGTGCCAGCTCAGTAAAGAGAAGGCCACACTTAGGCCGGAAGACACTGGGTTCCCTGGGGGGTGTGGGATGCAAAATATTGAGGCAAATGATCTCCAAATGTTTCGTCACATGGTTGTGTCTTCCCATACAAACAAGGCTACAATTAAAAATTTCAAGCCAGCTTCCGGTCTGAGCATACACAAACCTGAGATTTTCTTCTGGAACCTCGGAAATTTTAAAACAAACAAGTAAAACAAAACAAGAATGACAAAAACAGCAACAAAACTCTTCATCTTCTCTGTGTCTTGTTGGGATTTAACTTATTTTCATTTGTCCAGTAGATCACAATGGCTTAGTGTTGGGCTTTGGGTAGAGATATACAAAACCATTTTGAACTCTGGCTCCTGCATGCATTCATTCATTCATTCATTCTCTCTCTCTCCTTCTCTCCTTTTCTCTCTCCCTCCCCATCTTTCTCTCCCTCCTTCAAATCTTACTTTCATAGTTTCTCTATCTTTAATATAGAGATGATAAACCCCAATTTGAGAACTATTGTGAAATGGAAATGGGTTAATGTGTTTGGCTCCTGCTGTATATATATAAGATGTTCATGAAATGGAAGTTACAATTATTTTCCTCTGTAAGAAAAGGATTTATTAAAAAATCTTCATTCAGCCCTTAGAATACTAGAAAACAGTATAGTAATCACCTACACCCTGCAGTCTTTAGTCTTCTTTTTTCTTTTTTTCTCCGTAAATCAAACATGTTTAGCTCCTTTAATTTTTTTCATACAACTTACACCCTTGTTAATACTTCTTGGTGTACTTACTCCTGATTCTGGTGTGGTAGAAGTGAGTGATTTATAGAAGATTCATCCTAGATACCCCACTATGTAAAGTATTAACTGTAGGCAAGTCTCTTTAACTCTTTAACCCTGTTATTTATTATTTTTTTAAGTAAATAATTATAGAGAGGAATATAATGTGAAAGTATGTTAAAGTGATTTGTTTACCAACAAAATGCTCTATAATTACTAGTAGGGGTTAATATTATATAACAATTGATTATTAGAGTTTTCAGCTCTAGAAGTATATTCACAAAGGTTTGCAAACCTTACTCGATTCGTGATCATCTTTCATTAAAATATATAATAATCCCGTAAACCCCCTTAGGACATTTTTTAAATCGCTTAGGTATTTTTGCCTGGTAGGAGGTAAAGAATTAGTTTTAAGGAAAAATGTGCACATACACTTTATTTAAGATCATTATACTGTTAAATAATTTAATATAGTTTAATTAAAATATAGTAATAATCATAATTCTTAAAGATATTTTTACTTTTCAATGTTTAAGTATGATACAGGCATTCCATTTATTTTAAATTAATATCCTAAAAAGTATATATTTATTACCAAATTAAACTCGACCTTACATAAATATTCGATTCGGTGATTGAATAGACAAACAATAGATTAATATTGAACAAGGTATTTAAAATTAGTAAGAATCATTTTGATGGCTTGATATTTGAAAATCTCGCATTATGTGTTTAAATATCCACTTTGCTTGTTTGTATAATTTGTGGGTTTAAGTAGGGGTAGCCGCTGCTCTTTGCAATTGCCAGTGTGAAAACACCTGGCAGGTGTGGCGGGTCTTTATTTTCAATGGATGAAAAGTCACAGTTATGTAATTTTCACCACTTAATTTTTCACACTGTCTTCGGGAGGCTTAAAGTAATCTTGATGTGCAAATTGAGAATTTAAACCAAATGGCTCCAACTCATGGCTCTGATGGAGGTCATCTTGAGGCTCACTCACAAAATTATTATTCTTCCTATGCTCCTCACTAGCTAGTGTTTCAATATCAGTGTGCTTTGTAAGTCTACCTTACCCTTCAGTCCATCCTTAAATTAAGTTGCAATTGACTCAGAATAGAAATGGTATGAAACCTTATATTACTGATAACCTTCTTGGGAGCTTCATAGATAAGTGATAATTTGAATCACTATTTAGTGTGCTCATATGATTTCCATGAATTGTCATACACATATCATTGTTAACTCAGATCATCTCAAACACTTCCCTTTCAAGGGAAAAAATATTCATATGTCGATTTCATCTTTCAGTCATTTCAAGAAAGAAATGAAAACCAATAATCAGTAAGGCTGGGCTTAGTTGTGCTGCAGTAGCAAATAGCCCAAAACTCAATGGCTTAATGCACGTAGGAATTATTTCTCTGGCCATGATATTCACTCAGCACTTGCTTTGTAATCACTATAGCAGACAGATAGGACTGTGGCAAATCACTGACTTTGAAAACTAGCAACTGGAGATGACGCAGAATACTTCTTGCATTTTATTGGCTGAGGCAAGTTACATGGCTGCTTCAAGGAGGCGGGAAATTACAACCCTATCATAATCCTAAACGATATTGGTAACTGCCACAGATACTGCAGACGAAAAACTTTCTAAGTTGAGACTGGAAAATGCTACTCTAAAGGACCATTCTCCCCGGCGTGGCAGGTTTGAGCATTCCTGTGCTGGTGTTTTGAAGTTACTAACCTCTTTTTTTTTTTTTTTTAAGTAAGTCCACAGCACCTCCTTTAACATTTTTAACACCTAAACATTAGCAAGCATCTCATAACTTTTCCAAGCTTTTCAAGTTACTATTTAATGGGCGTATACTCTTTAATGAGGAGCATTCTAGCTATAAACTTAAAGCATTAAGATTGAAATCAGAGCAGTCAACACAGATCTGACTCACTTTCCTCCAGTAATCACTGGGTGTCTTCGGCTCATCGTTTAATACTACCTGACCCAAGAGATACTGTTAATAACGATTTGGCATTTCAGGCTTATTTTATGATCTATTATTTTTATTTTCCTGGCATGTTAAAACTAACTGTGCATCCATATTTCATAATTCCATTTATAGAAAGTTCAAAAGTGAAAGAACTGATCTACAGTGTTAGAAGTCAGGATAGTTATTATGTTTCGGGAGAAGTGGCTGGAACAGCGCATGGGATGCAGGATTCTGGTTTTTTTCCCTATAACCAACGTTCTGCTTTTCTTATGTAGATGATGGTTACACAGTTGTGTTTATCTTATGAAATTCATTAAGCTGTACTGTGATTCGGCACTCTTCTGTATGATAATACATTTCAATACAAATTTCATTTAAAAAGCTAACGGAAGGAACTTCTATGGCAGTTCTATGACAGGATTTCATTTCGTAGGGACCATAGACAGAGGAGGAGCGTCTGGTCTGTGCCTTTCTTCAGCCGCTGCTGCTTCGTCCCCCACATCTGCTCCACAAAGGGCATCTTCATAATCCTTCCTCTAATCTCTCTGATGTGCACCTGGGGCTGGGGTGTGAGAAAAGTCCCAAAGAGGGTTCAGGCCCGCCCAGTAACGCAGGCCCGGATGCTTCACACTTTCATCAGTGCGCATTCAGCCTCTGCACATTGTCCAGCTCTTCTTGCCCGTGTGTGGTTGGGTCTGCCTCAAGCAAATCAGTGCTTGCTTCTCCTCTGTCCCTGAAGATGGCCGCCTCTCTGTGGATATTGGGTCGTCGTTTGCTCAGAAAACTCAGCTTTCCCATGGTTCAGGAAACTCATGAATTCATAATTTTCCCAGCCTTCTGCCAGTATCAAAGAGGTAGTAACATTACTCCAGCTCTCTGTATCTCTGAGTCTCTTCGTCCTTTTTAATCATGACATTAACGAAGAGATAGGCCAATGATCTTCTAGAATGTCCCTCATAATGTTTCCTCATGACACATTCCAGCTTGTCCTTTATCATCAGCAGGAATACCACAGAAGTGATTTTGTGTTCTCCATCTATGATATCAGGAGGCAGGTGAGGTTGGTTTGCTCTAGTATAGGTGGTGTTAGCTTCATTTTCAACAAATTTTCATGTGGAATTCTTCATTGACTTATTTTTAAATCCCTTTAAAGATTTCAATTCTGCGTTCTAAGCTCCACTGTGTCTGATGAGAGATCAGTCATCAGTTTGCCTCCAATGTGCCTGGGTGTAGTTTTCTTTGTATTTACCCTGTCTAGGGTTCACTGAACTTCTTAGATACATGAGTTTAAATATTTTACCAAAACTAGAAAATAATATATAGTAGATACTTTAGATTACATCACCTTCCATTGAAAAGAGACGGCTTTCTATTCTAGCAGGCAATTAATTTGGCAGGATGCAAATTTAAAACTCTTTCGGGTTGTAAGAAGCAGCTCAATCTGCTCAGTTCCTTCAGCTTTCCAGATGTTGGCTTTCCCTAGTAATCATGGGATCGCACTCACACATGCACAGCTCACAGTATTTGGATGTAGCTGATATGCAGATTTCAGGTCGCCCCCTCCTGTCTGTGGCCCCCTCCTGCAGGATAAGCCCCCTAACTTTCTCACAGCTCCAGCAGCTCAGAACTCCCTCCTCTGATTCCTCAAGCAGATAAGACTGCTTTTCTGCCTGAGTTTTAGCAAACCCATCCCTGGCAGACTGGAGAGTGCCCTCAGGCAAAAAGTCATATAAATGCAAATTTAACCCAGTGCAGTTTTTTTGGGGGGGAGGGGGGAGGTTGGTCAGCTTCTTTCTACTTTCTTCCTGCTTTTTTCATTCTCTGCACTTTCCGAATAGTTTCTTAAAATATGTATTTCCAGTTTTTAATTGTTATCTATGTGACTGATGTTTGTATACAAGTGACTCTTCCATTGCCTGAATGGAATTCCTCTGTTTCTTATCTCACTTTTTGAATCGTTTGATCTGTGGCATTTTGCCCAATATTTGTTACTCAAGAGTTTATTTATCTGGATTCCACTTTAGAGACACATTTATTTTTAATACTAATTATTTAGATCCATCATATGCTATAACCGTCTTTTCTATCTCCCTTTACTATAGGTTCTCTTTTCTTTCTGTCTGGTTCTTGGATGGTTTTTTTTATTTGCCCTGCTCTGAACTAAAGTAAATCAATGTACTAATAACCCATCCTCGAATAAAGCAAAAGAATTAACATGCTCACATTTACTTCCCTTAATATAGACATGTATTATGAAATATGTTTTTGAAATTTATAATTGACACTTAATTTGAATGAACAAAAAGTCTTGCTCGTTTCTCTGCCTAGCATTGCTTCTTGAACCCAAGTATCTCTGCCAGGATTCAGTTTTTTTTTTTTTCCTGCTTGAAAACATTTTTAATTAATTGTTTCAGAACAGATTAGTAGCACTTCTGAGGCACAATATTATTTTTGTTGTTACGTGTAATTGATATTTTAACTTGATAAAAATTTCTAATGATAAAGTGACTTTTTGCTCTGCACTTTGAAGATACGCTCGGCTATCATGAATCCATAGTTTCTGATGTTTATTCTGATATCAATATAATTTTCATACTTTCATGTATTTTTTATCCACTCAGTCTTCTAGGATTTTCTCTTCACTACTGATGTTCTAAAAATTTATCACGATATGTTTAAAGTGTGTGTGTGTGTGTGTGTGTGTGTGTGTGTGTGTGTGTTTGTGTGTGCGCGCGCGCGCACGTAGGAGAGATAGTATTGTTCAACTTTTTTGCTCAGCAACTGGTTGGGCCATTTAACCTGTACACTGTTCTTTATTCACCATTGGAAAATCCTCACAATCGCATCATACTTCCATTATCTCTAGTGTCTCTTTCCAGAAATATTTAAGGATATTGGAATTTCTGGATCTGCTATGGAGTTCTTCCATTGAGTTTTTTATTTTATAATTATTATTTTTAATATCTAAGACTGTAGTTCTTTTCAATAATACTGTTTCTCTTCTTAGGTACAAACCCTTTTTACTCTTTAAGGATCCAAATTAAACTTACTTTAGAACCCTGTCTGGTTTGCTCTTTTTATTCTGTATCCTTGGATGTAAATTTTTTTCATTTGCTGGGTTTGTTATCTCTCCTTCACAATTGGATTTTATTAACTGTATAAAAATGTGGGGTTGTATACTTCGTAATCAAGATCTCTTGGTAGGCAAGAGAGGCTCCAGTGAATTACATTTTTAGCGCATTTTTAAGTAAGATTAGAGGATGGATGGGTGAACTACCACGCACTGAACCTCAGCATCTTGTCTTCTGTGATTGGTTTTCCTGCCCTCTTTGATTCAGAAGCTCCCTTGCTCATTGCCCCCATGAGAGACTGACAGTTGAATCGTGGAGATCCCTAAGTACAATAATCTTGCTGCTGGTACATTACCAACCAACATGCATGTGCCAGCCCCTTTCTGTTCCTGAAGCAAGGACATCCAGGAATGAAGAATTCTCAGCAGTGTTCTCTCCTTGTGATATAAGCCTCAATTTTGAGGACTTGAGTCTACTGCTTCCTTTTTCAATACAATCTCCTTTGTTTTCCATCTTTCAGCACTTTCTCAGAGTTTCTGATTTGCCAGCATTTCCTTTTGGTTTTTGTGAGCGATTATGCATTTATTAATTTATCTCATGTCTTTTCTATCATGTCTACAGACTTTGTTAAGGAGGGGAGGCTATGTGTTTAATACAGAATTTTGAAACAGAATTCATCATTACTTTTTTCCTTCCAGGGTGAATAAATTTTATATAATAATTAATGTGTAATATTAGCTATGTGAAAGTATGAACCACTTAATAGAAAATGTTTACAAAACGAGTCTTTGCTTCTGTCCTTTCAAAAGAGGCATATTAATTATTTTTTTCAAATGCTAATATATCACAAGAAAGCCATTTCCCTTTCAGGTCACAAGCTAATTTTTTTGCTAGTAAAATAATGTAATGAGTTAATGCTACCAGTACAGTAAGAACTACTTAATTGTCATAATTAATCGAAGCTAAAGTAATCATTGCATAATCAGGCAAGGTACATTTCGAGATCTTGTTTCATTGATTTTTCATGGTGATTTCTCTTGCCCTGAACTTAATGATAAAACTGAGCAATTTAGCAATTAGCCGTAATTAGTCAGATTCCGATTCTGTCATGAGTCACTCACCTTGTTTCTTCAGTTGTCTTTCTCCAGCGTGGTCTGGAACTTATGAACATGTAACCGTTAATTAAGAAAATTGCATTTAATTGCCAAAATACACTTCTCAATAATTTTAATCTTATCATTTATTATAAAATATTTGGCAAAGGCAAATCAGTATGTGTAGCATATAAAAAGATAATAAAACAAGCTCCTGTGTACCAATCACTGAGCTAAAAATTTTAGCATTGCCGGAAATGGAAGCCCTCTTTCCTTTCTTCGCTCCTTATTCCTCTAGGGCAATCATTATCCAAACTTAGTATTTGTGTCATTATATTGTTTCTCTTTAAGATTGTTGTGGCACGCGTGGACATACATATGCATTCTGAAAATGCAAGTGGTTTAAACAGATTTTTCAAATTTCCTAAATGGTATTCTGCAAATTACATATTTATTCAGTATTACGGTTCTATGATTAACCCATGCTGATGAATTTAGTACTAGGTTGTTAATATACACTGCCGTGTAGTGTTCCATTCTATTATTCCAGAATGTTCTTAATCATTCTCCTATAACAGGCATTTATATCATTTTCAGTGTTGTTGCTGTTCTTGGTTTTTATTTTGTTTGTGTTTTTTTCTATTACAAAAGTGTGGCTAAGAACATTTTTGTTTGTTTCCTGTGTGCACATAGAAGAAATTCTCTAGGGTAACAGTAAGAAGTAGAATATCTATCTGCGTTGTAGGTTAGACTATCTTTACCAAATAGTGCCACATTTTTGCAAAGTTCTGATTTATAGCTAGGAATCTGTCAGATTTGCCCTCACTCACATGCACACCAGTTTACTCATCTAAAATGTGAGGCAAAAAACAATCCCCAAAGTATTTCAGTCTAATGTTATATTAATTGTATTAAGAGAAGATTCATATCAAAGAGAAAAACTAACAAGGTCATGAAATTTTCAAGCATTATCTTCTTCCTCAGTCAACTTTCTTGCAGTAACAACTGCTCATTTGCAGAAACATGTTTTTCATGCTCACATTACAAGTCCTTAGCTGTGGGTTGGCTGTGGTTGCTATAGCTCTGATTAGCTCTGCAACTTTTGAAACTGCAATCTGGAACTCTGTGAAATTCTGTCCCAAAGCACTACTTCTTAACCTAACAGTTTTTGACACGAATTGTCAGTAAAAATTAATATTGTTTTAGCTACAATGTATTTGTTCTCCTTGCAAAGGTATTGTGCGCTTATAAAAGAATATTTGGAATCCATAAAGAATAGAAATGACCCTTAAATGTAATATAATTAATTTTTTGATATTTTTCTTTTCAGTTTTCACTTTCTTGTCAATGCATATGTATAAATTTTAATGAAATCAGGATTACATTGCACAAGTAATTCTCCAGTCTTAAAACGTAGCATACATTATAGTCATATATTTGTTTGTCATTTAATGGATTTTGAGAATAGGAATTTAAATGGCTGCATAATATCCCAGAGTGTGCATAGTCCATAATTTAGTTAATCATATTTCCGTTGTTAGAGTGTTTCCTTTTTTCTGCTACTATAAGTAAGGCTGCAATTAATGCTATTGTAAATAAATCAGAATATTGATCATTATTACATCCTTAGGAACAATTTTTGGAAGAGTAATAAGAATTCTAGTGTTGGGGTGAGTTTATGTCAAATTCACCACATAAGCCTGACAACTCAATGCAATGAGGGATAAATATAGGTGGAGTTTAAGACACATGACCATGAGTTATCTGGCTGTTGAGAGCAAACCCAAGGGCAGGTCATGTTTGATTGACTGAGGGTGAGGAGTTTAGTTGGAGAAGGTAGGTAAGTTAAGTAATGTAGGAATGAGGTCTTGCATCATAGAGTCTCATTCTAAGCCAGGCACTATTCTTGTTTCTGAACTCCCTTTACTGCCTGCCTGATAGCATTAGGTCCTTTCCTTGCCTTGACCTTTGCTTTAATATTTATACAATCAGACCAGCCAGTCACGTGTCTTCAATGAGCACACACTCATGACTTCTTTATCTTCCATATATACACACAGCAAATTTTACTTACTTGTATACATCTAGATAGCTGAAATATTTCTTAAAGCAACCAGTCTGAACCATATCAGCTTATCTACAAAGAACTAGTCTTTCACTGTATTTGTTATTCTTACCAAGTGAGATTCAAGAGGATATTTAGTTCATATACTATTTGCTTTTTAGGAAGCTTGACAACAAGGACATGGCAGTTTGTACCGATATCATATATAGCACTAGGTCTTCGAGAACAATTGAGCAGGTGCCACAAATTGGGGCAATGCAGATAGGAAAACTTTCTCTCAAGGTCATGTCCATGTAATGATACAGTTACCGCTAGAAAAGTCAGAATCCTGATTGGCTTCAACTGGCCAGATAAAACACATTTGTTACAAATACTTATTAAGCACTTGTATACTGCTTACTACACTAATCTAGGAACTTTATAAACATCATCTCATTTGAGTCTTACAACAATTCTGTGAGGTAGGTACTATTGTTATTGTCTCTTTTATATGTAGGAAATTGAGGCACAAAAAGTATAAGCAACTTTCATAAAGACGGTCAGCAATTCAACCAAAAGAGTTGTCTCCAAAGTCCAAGCTTGTATGAGGCAGCGTGTTAGGACCGGGGCAGCTATAATCATTCTAACATAATCACTAACCTTGACCTCATAAAGTGTACACATACCTACTTGGATTTACAAGTTGAGCGAAATGATGTAAAATATTGTGACCAGGTCTTAGATAAAAAAGACTATGTGAAGCTCTTTAGAACTGAAAATTAAGAAACTATTAATACTTCTGGGAATTAATAAAACTATAAATTCATGAAGCAGGTGGGAAGGCTACAGAGAGGAGATGGCATTTGAGCTGGCTTTAAGAATGAGCATGACATGAAGGACTTACATGATAGGGTGGCATTTCAGCACCCATATCATTCCTCAAACTAGAAGGGAAAGTAGTCAGCCAAACTACATATATTAAGATCTTGAGAATGTGTCTCTGGGCATATAGCATGGTTATATTTCCCAGGATCCCTTGCAGTTACATGTAAGCATATGGCTAAGTTCTGACCAATCGAACGTGACCAGAGGAGCTTTCCCTTTCTAGACCTGGCCCATCAAAAGCTCCTGTGTGATCCTCTACATTATCTCTTCCTTCATCTATCAGTGGTATGCAGAAGATCCAGGGAAGCTTAGGACTCTGAGGATACAGAGATAACAAAGCCACAAGATGGAGGGAACATGGATCTATGAGTCACCCTATGGAAAGCTGCCACTAATCATAAACACCTGTATTATTCTTTGTATGATAAGAACTGAACGTTTTATTGAGTTAATCTGCTGAGATTAGGGAGTTCATTTGTTACATTGGCCAGGGTATTTTTTTCCCTAACTAATAAAGAAATCATTAATTTACAATTTCAGTTTTAATCTCCCTACTGCCCCATGAATCAAGGACTTATGACTTACAGGAAGAAAATATAAAGCTATTTTTTGAAGGAAAATATGGAAAGACATACGTACCAGTTAACATGAGTTCTGTGTACAGGGTGGAATTAGAGGCAGTTGACATGTGAAAGTTGACACTTAAGCAGTAAAAGAAAAGGAATAAAAGAGGAATAAAAGGGGTTGCGAAACTACTGCCTGCAGGCCAAATTCAGCTCGCCATCTATTTTTGTAAATAAAGTTTTATTGAAACAATAATGCTTCTTCATTTATGTATTGTCTACAGCTGCTTTCACAGTACAATGGCATAGTTAAGTAGTTGCAGTGGAGACCATACTATTCCCAAGCTGGAAATATTTACTCACTGGACCTCTGTAGAAAAGGTTTGCTGACCCTTGGTCTAAAAAAGCATGTACATTCACATTCATGCATCTATATGGATGGCACATACATACTTTTAAATAAATAATAATAAAAATAAAGCTGTATTTTCTTTGCACTTGTAAGTAAGGGTGTGTTTAAACTTTAGCCCATATCATGGAAGTTGCAGCCATGCAAACAGTTTGCACTATTCTCCAAAGCCAAACTAAATTACTTTTCTAGCGGTGCATTCTACCCTGCACATCTCACAAGCTCTCCATGTTGTCTTTGTGTGGCATTTGACCTGCAATTATTGGCCCCTGTCAGCCCTTTGTTCGCTTTCCTACATCTTGCTCCTACAACGCTTGTGCTCTGCTGAGTAGCTCTACACATGAGTTCAGCAATCAGGTTTTTCTATTTAAGAAGCTCCTCTCAGTATATACTTTCCAGGGACACCAGACAGGGTAATTTTCCGCAGTAATTCTTCTCCTGACAGTCTTTCTCCAAGTAGCTTCAAGAGCAACTATGTCCTGATTGGGGGGCGAGCAGGGGGGTACTTAAGAAAGGCTGTTCATTCTCTAAGGCTCCTGAACTTTCAAAGTTAGGATAATATATTTATCAACCTAAGAACCTCTTATTACAAATATACTGGAGGTAGTAATAAGGTGTATAAAAGGCTGGATAGGCATTTTTTATCTATCTTTCTGTGAGCCCAAAGGGAGAATCTGAATAAAATCTCTAAGCAGGAACACCGATTTGAAAAATTGCCTGAAATACGAGCTCCTTACGATCACCAGCTCTGCGGAGTGGGAGAGAGAAATGGGCAGGGACGGAGAAGACAGAGGCAGATGCTCACTGTCTTCAACCCAAAACAGCCTCCCATTCCTGCTGTCAGTCCCTTTCGGTGTTGTGTATGCGAGAGAGAGAATCTTAGATTTATCTCACACACACGCATGCAAGAACACGTACACACGTGGTGCCCTCTCTGTTTGAACAGTCTGCTTCCAGCTGTGGGGAGGAAGAAACTTTCCCCTCTTAGATTCTTTCAGCTGGTCTAATAATTAAATCAACACAAGACAGATTCACAAGAGAAAATAACTAAATTTAATAAGCATGTATGCATTGAAACCCCGCATACATGAAAGAGCATCAGAGACCCCACATACATGAGGGGTTCAGGGACAGAAAAGGAAAATGACCTAAAGATGAGGTGAGGTGCCTGGGGCTTCCAGGGGGGATGGTCCTTCTCAGGACAGCTAGAGCAGATGTTCAGTAATTAGTAGTTTGTCCTGCCCTATACATAGGTTATAAAACATAACTTCTGGTGATAGCTCTTATTATAGTCAGGCCTCCAAATTTAAATTCTTCTAGAGAGTAAAGAGGTGGGGGCAGAAGTTTCTCTTGAGCCTGCAGGGTCCCAATTGCCTTTACTCAAAACAATCCACACGCCAAAGTGGCACATTTTAGGGATGCCTGTTCTGAACTCCTACACATCAATCCCTGAAATCCTTTTTTCACCTTCAGGCTCATGCTAAACTTTTACAAGGAAGCAAGAGAATGAATAGTTGTGAACAGTTATACAATAGACTATATCTTCTTTATGTGCTTAAAGATTGCAAAGCCAAATCCTGTTATCAGCTACCCCACAGCTAACTATCTGATGGTGTTATCGCAATCCATTCTTATTGACTAAGAGCTAATTCGCACAGGGAAAGTTTCTCTGGAATAAGTATGTGTGCATTGCTTTTGTCCTTCCATTTAATTGCAAAGATTTGTGCATTATCAGCATACTAATTTGAAAGACTATTAGAGGACTTTAGCATTTTTTTTTTCAAATCCTAGTTGCTTTCTTGCTTCTGTATTAGCATACCTTCTTCTGCACATACTCCAGCTGGGGGGTAGAGGGGATTTTTCAAATCAAAGAGTTTTAGGATGCATTCAAAGAATCCATATACTTTTACATCCTTTTTTGTTACCTTAATTACTTTCTATTTGCATTCCAAATGCTACTTTATTGAAATCCGATTCCCATTCAGATTATGGTCTCTGAATAAGAAGGCTGATGGTAACCTGGGTTTATTGTTACAAATGGCCCATGGAGAAACCTGAAACTTCCCTTCTGCTTCCTAAGAATTTGACTGTTCTCTTTGATCCAGACTGAAGACAAATTGGGCTAAACTGCCTATGGCAAGAGGAAGCCAACATTCTGAAGAAGAACATGATTTATGTAAAACTCATTTATTTGAGCATTATATCGCCAGCACTGAATCAATTCAATTTATTATTTAATTCAGAATGTCCATTTTGCTAGGTAAACGAGAAGTCCTGCTGTTAACTTTTTGGGTAATTCAGCTTTCTACAGCTTTTTATAATCCTTTTATTGGATCCTTTAAGGTACTTGACCTCAATCTATCCACCTGCACCATATTTCTTTTTATTGTGTGGATCTTTTGTTCCAAGGGGACATGTGACAGCCTTCTAAAAGTTTCTTTATTTTATTGTGTCCCTGGCTATTTTTTTCTCAACTTCAGAGCTTCAGTTTCAGTATATATGAACATTCAGGAACCTTACATTACTAGATTAGAAAAGCAGAGTTAACAGGGGAATATGGCTTACATGGCGTTAATGGAACTCTGAAATTTCATTGTTGGTGGACATGTCTGGACAGATGTCTTATTTGGTTTATAAGTTAATAGCAGAAAATTAGGCTGGTACCCTAAAGCAGGAAAAATGGTAGCATCCTATAATATATTGTGTAATTGCTACTCAGATTTCATTAGCAAGGCAACAACAGCATAAGGTCAGCAGCTGTTAGAAATGCAGACTCTCAGGACTGATTCTTGACCTACTGAATCAGAATTGAATGTTCACAAGGTCTCCATGGATCTGTAAACATGAACGCTTGAGAAGAGAATAGTAGAGGATTCAACACATGGTTTCACCAGATACAGACTGTGAATAGACCAGGGCCGGATTGTGAAGATGGGGATTTTTGTTCTTTAGGTACCGATCATGTTGGGTACCCTACCAAACTCCTCTTCCACCACAGTCCCTCCCTTTGGTTCTATCCCAGTCCCACTCCACCTGCTTTACCCTCCAGCTTCCAAAGTCTTCCAGCTGCTTCATCCAGACACGATCTTTCAAAAGCCTTCACCAAGTCCAAGTCTCCATCTAAGCTATACATTAGATTTGCCATTAAAGCCTAAAATGATCCATAACAGTGTCTCACCCTCAGAGATTCTGATTTAATTAATCTGGTGGAAATTCTAATATGCAGCTAAAGTTGAAAACCAGTCTACTAGTCATCCTCTTGAACTCTTAGGAGACACCTAGATTGATTTTTCTCTGATCTACCAGTTAATACTAAAGGGTTTATAGATATTAATGATTTACTTGATAAATTCAAGGAGTATTTGCATTTTGACTGGGGACTGCCACAACAAAGAGGCTAATCCCTAGTAGGTCTAGATACTCCTCAGGTGCCTACTCTGACCACACAAGAAGGGTGGCTGTCACTTGGGGATTTCTGAGGACATTCAGAGGGCAACTTGATATCTTCCCAAGGGGGAAAGAGTAACCATTGCTTTTAAGATGAGGAAGTAGAGTCTGCTCTTTTGGGCTCACAAATGAGGAGTTCCCCATCCTGTGGAACATTCTGGTCGATGCGGAGAAAAACACCAGTATTTCCCCCTCTTTCTAGACTGGTGAAGAAGACAGAGAAGAAATCCCAAACTTCAGGAATGAATAGACTTTGGTGATGCTTTATCACCTGTCTACATGGCTTACTACTTGGAAAGAAAGAATTGAATGGCTTCCTCTTCTTAGGTGAAATACAATTCTATTCTGCTACCAAAGAGGAACCAAGGAATAGTCCAAAGCATCTTCTACTTTGTATCTATTCTTTAGTAGATATTTGTTTGTTGCCTAACCAGCAGCTATTCCATACTTCTCCCTTTCTAAGAGGACCCAATTGTGTCCTATTGTGAGATAGCCTTGTTTCCTAGTGGAATTATCCTCCCTGCCAGCTCTAATGCTGAGTCCTAATTGATCTAAACCCAGCACTTGTCCTGGTAATTGGTTTAGGGACAAGTTTGTAACCTAGCTCTAAGCCAATCAGTACAAAAGAGTCTCCTCACCAATTAGCTTGTGTTATGAGTTGAATGTTTGTGTACCCCTAAAATTCATATGTTGAAGCCCTAACCCCCAATGTGTGATAGTATTTGGAGGCAAGGCCCTTACGAGGTGATTAGGTTTAGAGTAGGTCATGGGGGTGATCCTTCACGATGATATTAATGGCTTTATAAGGAGAGGATGAGATATGAGAGATCTCTCTCTCCCTCTCTCTCTCTCTTCATATACACACATTGAGGAAAGGCCACATGAGCACATAGCAAGAAGGCAGCCATCAGCAACCTGGGAAATGGATTCTCACCACACACCAAATCTGTTGGCGCCTTGATCTTGGATTTCCCAGCCTCCATAACTGTGAGACATAACTGTGTGTTGTTTAAGCCACCCAGTCCGTGGTATTTTGATATAGTAACCAGAGCTAAGATGGCTAGCAATTGGTAAATATGTAGATGGAAATGACATACACCTAAGCTGATCTAATCAAAGCAAAGGCAGTACATTGTTCAGTAGTTGAGAGAAAGCCAGCTTTCACTCTTGAACTGAACCTGAAGGGAGAGCATCTATCTAAGATGCTCTCTGACAACCATCAGCAGTTACACCATGGATAACAGCATGAAGACACAGAATCCTGCCATTGAACTTGCCAGTTTGCATGACACTACAAATGGTCTTATCATATGAACTGGTTTGAACTGGGACTTCCGTTTCTTTGAAACTGAAAATATCTTAACTGATACATGTGTCAATCTGGACTAAATGTCGCCAACTCTTACAATGGTGTGATTGTTTGCCTCTTTGTAACCTGGTGATGAGCAGAATGCTACTTTACCAAGAATAAGATTTAGAAAGCTGGTTCTCAAACTTATCTGCACATTGTAATCACCCAGAAGGTTCAAAAGACATTGATGCCTCTGTCTCATCCTCCAGAGATTATTCTGTAATTGTTTTGGGTACGATTGGGGCTTTTGATGTCTGCCTGTCTTCTTTGCTTAATTTTGGTGATGAGATGGTATGTGGCAACTGAAATTAAGAATTGGGAGACTTTGATGTAACACATAAATAAGCAAATTTCAAACGTTTAAATCTTAATGTTACCAAGCACAGGATGCTTCTTCTCTTAGCCATGATGCCTAAGACTCTGAGATAAGAGAAAGAAGAAATAATCCCAGTTTACAGAATATTGAGGGGATTTCACTGACCTTGTGATATCCAGGAAACCCAATTAGTGAAATGTAATTTCCTAAGTTAATTGCCAAGAACCAAATGTTCACGAAGTCTTTATAGGTCCCAATATGACAATATCTTATTCAATCTCTTCTCTGTTCTCCATCTTTTCTCCAATTACCATGACAACCCACAGAGACATTCACCAAGAAACCTGGAAAGGACACTTTTGGTGTTTCACCTCATCTCCTTTCTTAGACATTTCATAGAATGATTCGTATTCCAGAAGTTCCTGCGATTGATGAAATAGAGATTCTCAGTCTCCAACATTATGCAGGTCAGATTGTGGGGAGGAGCATATTCCTATTAGAGAGCCATCGGAGATATGGCAGAGTTCTGCTAAAACAAATATCAGCTTCAATAAAAGGAAGAAAAGGAAAATTTGTATGCAAACATAAGTAGGACCACTTAACTCTGGGGGAGGAATGCCAAAGGCCTTATTCAGATCTCAAGAAAAGGAGAAAAAGCCAAGAGTTTTCTGCCTAAATTCACTATAATTTGCTTTCATACTAGGTTCCCGTATAATTAATATAAAATGCCATTAGCATTGGGCCTCGGCAACCTTAACTTGCTAATATTCTTTAACATTTAGTTATAAGGAAGTGTGTCTAGGCTTTCACCTAGAAATGTTCTCTCCTCAGAAGCTATACGGTGCACCATCAGTCAGCTATTGCCGTTAAACAAACAATCCAAAAGCTCATTAGCATACAATAATAAACATATTAACACTCTAATAGGTCTAAGAATTGGCTGGGAGGGCTCTGCCTCAGACTTTGAATCTGAGGTTCAGTTGCAGTGACTCTGCTTCACATTCCTTTCGTTCTCATGCTCTCAGGGCTGTTTCTTTTTAGTGACAATAACAGAAATACAAGAAGCAAAAGCAAAACCATGTGATTTTTGTTATTGCCAATGCTTGGAACAGATACACTATCACTTTCTCCCGTGTTCCATTGACCAAAGCAAGTGACATGGTCAAGCCCACACTGATGAAGCAGAAAAATATACTCCAACAAGTGATATGAAATTCAAAGTCACATGACAGAAAGTATGGATTCAAGGAGAAGTGAAGAACGGGAACAATAATGTAGTCTGTCACACATGATAAAGTACAGACTCTAATGTGGAGGTTGGCAAGCTTTTTCTGTAAAGAGACAGATAGTGAATATTTTAGATTTCGTGGGCCATATGGTCTCTGTCACAACTATTCATCTCTGCCATTTGCCATTGTAGTACAAAAGCAGCCATAGACAACATATAAATGAATGAGCATGGCTGTATTCCAGTAAAACTTTATTTATTGGCACTGAAATTTGAATTTCATATAATTTTCATGTGTCACAAAATAGTCTCCTTCTTTTGATTTTTTAAAAACCATTTAAAAATATAAAAACATTTGTTAGGTCACAGACCATACAAAAGCAAGTAGTAGGTGAGATTTGGCCCACCAGCTGTAGCTTGCTCACCCCTGCCCCTTAGTTGTCTGCTGCCTCCCAAGTCTCACCTGGCATTAACATTCCAACCACACTCAAACCTAATGTTCCAAATAACCCATTCTGTTTATTGATGTCTTGTGTTTGTTCTTACCTGACCCCAGAATTTCCTGCTCTTCTCCCTCGCCCATTTAGCAAACTTCTAGTCCTGTTACTCCTCTGAATGTTTTCACATCCACAACGGCTTCCCAGATTCCCTGGAACTAAGGTCATTTATCCTTCATACCTTCAATACATTATACACATGCATTAGTCTGGGCAGATTAGCTGTTGTAGCATAGAGCACTAAAATGTAAATGGATTAACACAATTTATTTCTCACACATATAATGGGCCTTGGACTCAGTTGAGCATTTGAGCTCTGCTCCATTCATAGGAGTCAGAGTCCTATCTTGTGGCTCAGTCTTCCAGAAGACCTTACAAATCTTTGTTCTGCAGTCAAGTAAAGAAAGGGTTTCATGGGCCAGGCTTGGAGCACATCCCTTCTGCTTGTGTCCCATTGGTGAGAACCCCATCCTTTGGCCACATGTAACAGCAAAGGAAGCCAGAAATGAGTAAGTGAATGAGTTGTAAGTATAAGACAACATCGTTCATTTAGAACAGTGCACACACTGTTCTTAGTAGCTGACTAAAACATTAATATCAATGAAATTTGTTAAGGCAAACAGGACTTAATTATAACCAGCTACATTAAATTTCATGTTCCCTTTCCACTTTGTGTTTTGAGAGCTGTCATTGTTCTTTTCCAAAACATGCCCTTTTCTTTGTCAAGTTCCTTTTACCAGTTAAAGACAGAATGATTTGATTCAGGCCTGCTTTAGCTTTGCCCCTCCCCTGACACTCTTTGCTCATGTAGGGGACTACAAAGGATTTACAGGTGCAGCATTTTTGCTAGGCAGCTTCCTACCTACCCCCTCTCCAGCTCCCATCCAACCCATGACTTTGCTGCCCTGAGCGTGGCTTTGCCACTCCTGCCCATCTGCACTTGCTCTTTGCTGAAATGGAAATTATGATATTTGCTGTTTGCCTGTTTGTTTCACAAAGCTCCAAGATGTGTCTCTCTGTCGGCATGCTGGCTCATACAACAGCTGCTACTTTCAGCCGTGCCTACTGAGAGAAAACAAGTGTTTCCTGTTGACATGACTCTTTTGCTCTGAATCAAAGGGAGCGTGTTAAGGCCATGGAGTCCCTTTTAATACCATCTCTGGGAACTATTCATTTTGTTTGTTTGTTTGTTCGTTTGTTTTTTATACATATACTTGCTAGGATATTGAGTCCACCCTGAGTCTTAAGGGTGTATTCTGGGAGGGTTACTAACCACAAAGGGCAGAAAAGAGAAAGAACACGATGACTAACTTTCTGCTTGTGCAAGGATTCCATGCCCCACTTCCCAGGTCATCTGGTTCGCAGACCAGAGAACAGCCTGCAGCTTGGACTTACGTGCCATTCTTTACCTGTGAAATGACAGAGAATTCCAGAAGCAGAAAGTTTGCTCTTCTGTTTAATAGATACTCTCTTCTCTCTGCACCTGAACAGTCTGTTGTGGTTCTGTCTCTGCAGCTCTGTACTGCTTATAGTTCAGAGATGATGCTCCTAGCGGTGCCCATCTGAGTGTCTGGCTGTGGCCCAAATGACTAACCCAGAATAACACCCTTCATGTTCCCACACTGAATGCTGATTTACAGTTATGACCTAAAGCTGATGATTTTTAAGGGCTCCGTGCCAGGCACTGTGCTAAGCGCTCTGTCTGTGTTATATCATTTAGCCTCCACAGTAATACCCAAGAGTTGGCATCATTTACTCCCATTTTACAAATAAGGAAACTGAGACCTGGACAGCACACCTTGGTCAAGGCCACAAAGCTTAGAAGGGCAGAACAGGAACTTGAAGCTAATTCTGTGTGACTTCAGAATCTTTGATCTAGAATTCTATGCTTCTGCTTGTCAAACTAGTACAGCAACAAAGAATCTAAGAGAATTTCTAGAATCTTAATACTAGAGTGTGGTCCACAGACTGGTAGCATCAGCATCACCTGAGAGCTGATATTAGAAATGCAGAATCTCAGAAAATCCAAATGTGAGCATTAGTGAAATCAATGTGATCCATAAGCATGTTACGGTTTGAGAAGTCTCTGATCTAGAATGCCTTCTCCTTTTATATAAGAGGACATGTGTCCAATGATGAGCCTTGGCTCCATCCATTGGTGCAGATGCAGAACTGAAATCCAGGCTGTCACAGAGATGGGGTGGACGATGCATTCCCCGAGGTCGGGGAGGGAGAGATGAGGCAGAGAAATGGTGGTATCTTAAACTGGGTTCACAGGAAACAGCCTCTGAGATGGACACTTGAGCACAGGGGGTCAATCGGTTGTGAATTAGGAAACAGTATCTTTAAAGGAGGTGGGATTGGGCGGAGGGAGAATTTGAACTTCACCACAGTTGCAGTAGAGGACTCAGCCAACAACATGGGGTAGCTAGGATGGCCCTTCAGGTTCAAATGGAAGCAAAAGGGCCAGACCTTTGTACATCCCACTATTGATCACTCATTAGAAGACGATTATTACTGGCTGATGGTGATTCTTGGGGAGAGACAGCTGTGAGCCCTTGGCAGCCAACAAGGGGATGACTGCCCAGATCCCAAAGAGAGGGGCCCAGGCACTGCTCTGTGAGAAGAGAGACCGCATGAAGATTCTAACCTTTGTCTGTAAAGTACAACAAGTCATTCAGAATGACACTATCCAGTTTACATTTGATAACAATCCCTTTGGCTCCTGGGTGGCAATGGATCAGAAGGGACAAGAGTTTAAAAAAAAAAAAAAAGGAAAATCAGAAGAAAAGGGTGGAATTTGCAGTTGAAAAATAGAAAAGGTATCTAGATAGACCACGAGCTTCTGGAATGATGGACTGCGAGGATGAATGTGGCTATCTGGAAATGGGATCACTGGAGGAGAAGATTTGTAGGAAAAGATTAAAGTCTTTTTTCATAATTTAATAGAACTTAATTTTGCCCCAAGATTCAAAAGTCTTCTTCGACTCATCTTACTGCTTAGATTCATCTTTCCCGGAATCTACAGTTCTTCCAGCATGCATGGCAGATATTTGGTGACCGTTCTCCAATTAAGTCTTCAAGAAAATGTGAAGCTTCTGGATTGTTTTGTTTTGCTCATTATTTTATTGAAATGTAATGTGCAAATGCTTTCGGTGAAACAGTTCTAAATTATGCTTTTGTTGAGCAAAAAAATAATTCAAAAGAACAACTGTAAGAAAAAAAAATTAATTCGACCTCAGGATGTTTCCTCTGAAGGAATCTACCTGTAAAGAACAGGCCAAAACTACTCACATCAATAAAGAGCCCTAAGAAAAGAGAGGGCCAGAGCAGACACCCTGCTTCTGGGAGTAGGTCCGTAGGTGCGTTGTCTTTACTGCTCCTTCTCCATTTCTGTAATTGCCCTAGTTGACAGGGCCAGTCGCTCTTATCAGTCAGTCAATAAATTAATGCCATGCCACATTCAACCTCACATACTTCAAAATGCAGCGGAGCCCCCATGCCATGGGGTGCTGAGGAGACAAATGCATGGGATTCTTTCCTACTCTTGAGGAGTTCACAGCATTAGGAACAATAAAATAAGTATTTTTCTCTTATAAATTATAATTGAACTTAATAAGTGCTAAAGTAAATTAATTATCCTTAATTATTTTTTTAGATAGTAACATTTCTGAAATTAATATGTATTTAAAAAATTATGTCCGAAGAAGGATGAAATGCTGGCTGAGTTGTTATTGCTAGAATATTTGAATTTAGACATGTGTTAAAGGACCCATTAATCGGATTGCCACTGCCTTTGAGATATTTGCTTTGAAAGTGCTCTGCATAGTTGAATTTTAATTTATATTTACAGCCACCTTTAATTTCAAAAAATATATTTATTTTAGGATAGTTTTACATTTACAAAAAGTTGGAATATAATACAGGAGTTCCAATATACCACAGACTCAGTTTCCCTTATTATTAATATATTAGTATGGTACCTTTGTCACAATTAATGAACCAATGTTGATACATTATTACTAACTAAAGTTCACGTTTGGACTTTCTTAGTTTTTTCCCTAACGTCCTTTTTCTTCTCCAGAATCCCATCCAGAATCCCACATTACGTTCAGTTGTCTTGTCCCCTGAGACTCTTCGTGGCAGTGACAGTTTCTCAAAATTTCCTTGTTTTTCATAATCTTGACAGCTTTGAGATGGACTGATCAGTTATTTTGTAGAACGTCCCTCCTCTGGAATTTGTCTGATGTTTGTCCCCTGATTAGAGGAGGGTTATGAGTGTTTGGGAGGAAAGCCACAGAGATCCAGGGCCATTGTCATACATATGTCGTCGATGCGACTTAACATGATTGGGGTTAATCTTGATCCCCTGGCTGAGGCAGGGTTTGTTGGGCGTCTCCACCATAAAGTTACTCTTTTTTTCTACTTTTCTATATTGTACGTTTTAGAAGGAAGTTATTGTACTCAACCCACACTTAAGAAATAGAGAGTCCTTCTGCACCTCCCTGAGGGCCCACTGTCTCCATAGATTGTTTGAAATTCTTCCGCATGGGGCATTTGCTGCTTTTTCTCTAGTTAGCTGCAGACTAGTTCAATCACTTATTTATATCAATGTGGATGCACAGATGTTTATTTTCTATTTTGGATTATAATCCTGCACTACTTTCTTTGATTGCTCAAATTGTTCCATGTTTGCTCGTTGGGGTTTTTTTTGTTGACCCATTGTATCCCTTGGCATAGTCCCATCATCGTGGGTTATTTTTATTTATTTATTTTTTTAGCGCTTTATTTCAGACACTACAAGATCCTTTAGGCCTGTCTTGTATATTTCCTACCCCAGCACTAAAATCAACTCTTTGTCCAAAGAGCCCTAGTTCCTTTTATTGGAGAATGGTATTACAAACCAAGATTTGGGCAATAGGTACCATAATTATCTTTTAAAGTGTTTTTTAAAAATATTTCACTCTTATGTGCATTGGAAAGAGCAGTTATTGTGCAAACATAAGATATTTTTGTGTGTGTGAAATACCAGGACACAATCAAAGGCAGTAGAAATAAAAACTCTCACAGGAGATCACAGAATTCTAAAGGTTGGGAGTGTTTGGTGTGGCTCATACATGTGTGACGAGAGACTGTTACTCAGGCACCAAAGACCTATTAGTCTAAAGCTTCTGGCTGACTTTCAAGGCAACTGAATCTATTCCGAGAAATAAATGATTTGATTAAAGAAAAGAACGAAACCAGGGTCTAACAAAAGAAGAATACTGCTCCAAACATACCAAGTCCAGCAGCTCAGATTTTGGAAAGCAGCTCAGTCACTGTGTGCTGTCGGTCACTGCAACCACTGTCGCATGAGCCCCCAGAATTTTTAGACTGCCACGTGAAGAAGAAGGCTTAGACAAATCTTAGGATATTACACAGAAGTGGTGTATAACTGTAGAAATGCATGTTTTCATGTTTTAGGTACGTTAAGCATAGTTTGTGTTGTCTTGAAAATATATATGATTAAATTGCTGGTTTTACAGTCAGGGGAGATTTAGAATTGGGAAACTACTGAATTTCACCACCCCCGTAGGCCATTTATCCCTGAACGGTGGGGGTCTCCAGAGGTTCGAGACCTTTTCCAGACTCTCACTCCAGCTAGTAAAATTTAATTTTCAGCCATTTTGTGAATTCTTATGAAATGACCAGTTTCTTTCTCTCTGCACCCCCTCCCTTCTTTTTCTGTCTTTAGTCTGTGAAGATCTTTCTGGATGTCAGGTATGATCGTCGGCATTACTCTAGCTTCTGGCTTTGTAAAAAGATGAAATAGTCCCCTTTTTCTCTCTTCCCTGGAACAGTCTCAGTAGTTTAGGAATATCTGAAACTTAAGATTTGAAAAAATACACTTGTGAAAGTTTCTTTTTCAGTTTCTCCTATAGCTATTGATCTATTAAAGTATTTTATTTTTTTCTGGATTAAAAAAATAAAACTACGTAGTTCTCGAAATGTTTCCATATTACCCAACATTTAACAATTGTTAGTCTAGAAATATATAGAGTATTTATAGAATTCTTTTCCAGTTCCTCTGTATATGTGATACTTCTATTTTATTCCTAGTTGTGTTTGCTGAGTTTCATTTTTTTTTTCTTAACCAGAATAGTTGATGGTTCACTTATTTTTTCATATTTTTAAAGAAAACACGTCTTTCTGCATTTTCATTTATTAATATTTCTGTATTTATTAATGAACTCTTCCCACTTTCCTTTGGCTTATATTTCGTATTCTTTGCTTCTTGGGTTGATTGTTAAATTCATTTATTTCATTTTTGCTTATCTAGTAAGTGACTTGTAATCTGGAAACAATACTGCTCATATCTTATATGTCAAATTAATATTTTCATTCTTTTTAGATGTTCTACACTTGCCGATTTTATTATTTAGTTATTTTGGTATAGTTTTAAATCTTTTAACTTATTAAAGTTTTTGTTTCTGGTTTTGTTCTTTGTTTTTAGTTTCATTTTTTTCCCCATTATCTTTCAATATGTAGAAGTAGACCGTTTCTCTAGTCACAGGATTTCATCTACTAACGCTGAGAACCACTGGACTTTCAGCATAACAGTTAAGAGTTAAGAGTGTGTGTGCATAAAATCCATATTTTAAGGATAAAAAACACTATATTTTTAAAAGAAAATATATTTTAATGTATGCTAAACAAGAATACATGTATTCATATAATTATATACTACTGTCAGTATCACAAAGATTATAGCTGATGCTATTAAGACCCGGGGATTTTTCCCAAAGACAAATACAGCAAAGAAATCACTTTTCGACCAAAATAGAGGTAACTCTAACCTGGAATGGAACTAAGAAGTAGATAGCCATTCTCCAAACCATCAAAGATAGTTTCTTTTGCCCCATCTGGGTTGGAGTGTGGCCGCTTCTACTCCAGTGTTTACTAAATATATCTGCAGATTAGAATAACCTCGGAATTTTTGAAACATTCTAAAGCCCCGCCCACACCCCAGACCAGTTACATCATGATCTCGAGGTGGGGCGCAGGCAGCACTGTTTATGAAACACCCCAGGTGATCGCAGTGTGAAGATACAGTAGGACCCACCACCCCATGCTCACGGTCTGGGCCACGGACATCTAAGCCACACTCGCATGTCACTCTCAGTATGGTAAAGCAGTAGTTCTCAAGCTTGAGCCGCACCAGAATCACTGGGAAGGCTTATCCAAACACAGATTTCTGAGCCCCACCCCAGGTGTCTGATTTGGTAAGTGTGGGGAGAAGCTCGAAAATCGACATCACTAACCATTTCCCTGCAGTCGCTGATACTGCTTGTCTGCAGATTGCACTTTGAGAATGACTGTTGTATAGCACTGAGTGTGTGTGTGTGTGTGTGTGTGTGTGTGTATGTGTATGTGTGTCATTTCAGAAAGGAGAATATATTTTAAATTTAGCTGTAACATGAATTCTTTCAAGAAGCTGCCATGACTACAGATTCCAAAGAGGAAGCATATTGAGTGCATTTTTCAAGACCATATAGACTTAGATTTTATAAACCTGCTGTGCCCTCATTTAACAGAAGTCTTTATGAAGTATTTATTAACAAGTACTTTGTAGGCGGCTGAGCTAATTGCTGTATTAACAATTCAAGTGTGATGCAGTTGCTTCAATCTGAGAACTTCATTTAGCATTTTACATTAATTTCTAATTAACTGCTAATGTTTTCTTATGTTTTTTTATGAACTCATCCATGTGTAGATTAATTCTTAACTGCACTGGTTTTTGTGGTAAAAGCATTCAATGGTTCTTTTCTTTCTAAGACTATATAATACTAATTAGAATAAAAGAAAGGCTCTCTGTGGTGACTGGGCTTGTGTGAACATGGGTGTGTCAGCAGGTGTGAACACTAACACAATGTGGTGGGTCCAGTAATTAAAGACAACAGTCCCATTGCAGATGAAAGGTTTTGAATTCTTATCATGTACAGATCTCTAAAACCTATATAAGGCAGTCCCGCCCCCCTAGTAGCTTAGACCCTAAGACAGGGGTTACCAAACTATGGCACACATCTAGCCCATGCCTGTTTTATAAATAAAGTTTTATTGGAAAACAGTCACACTCATTCTTTTATATATTGTCTAGGGCTGCTCTTGACCTGCAACAACAGACTTGAATAGTTCGGTCTACAAAGCCTAAAATAACCACTACTACATGGCCCTTTATAAAAAAAGGTTCCAGCCCCATTGATCAACTTTCCACGTATAGGGATGATTAGCCATCCAATAATCATGCATCCATAGGATCATCCTATCCATATTCTTTCTCACAGTTCTCAAGACTACCAAGAAAGTGTTGCCAAATATTGTACTAAAGTCCTGGTCTTGTAAATTTGTCAAAAATGCAAATGGGGCTAGTTTGGCATGACTTATGAATACTGAATCGTATACAGATTGTCAATAGTGGCTCACTTACAGTTCATTCTGTTGCTTTGAGAACCTAAGGATGATCTTACAGAATGAGAGCCCCAATAGAGCGTTTCTGAAGAATACTTTTCGCATGGGTTTCCTCATTGCTAATCCCCTTTTTGTGTGTGATAAATGGGAATTAACCTCAGGGCAGGTTGCGGGATGTCAAGAAAATGTGTCACAGTGGCAATGATGGGAACCATAGGAGTTTGTACCCATGGGGAGAGGACAATGTTAACCTTGAAGGCCTTAAAGATGTGAAAGAGAAAAGTGTCCATGTCATTGCAACTTGCTATTAAACTGAATTATGTGAAGAGGGAACTACATTTCCTGTTGGATAAATACTTAAAACAATAATAATTTTCAAGAGAAAAAAATATGTGGATTGGGAAGCCAAAGAGACATGACTAGAAAATTGTCAGTTCCCATGACCTAAGAGAAAAATGCAGCAACATGTGAGAATCTGTGGATGGGGTGAGGTGAGGTGTGGTTGAGGAAACAGCTACAGCAAGAGGAAAGTAAGTTCAAAAGTGAGTGTGATGGTTAAGAAAGGTCAATAACAAGTTGATAATTAATGTGATAAGATAGCAAAAGGGAAGGTAGCTGAGTGAAAGAAGTTGGAGTCATCTTGTACCTCACTGCTCTAGAGACTCCACAGCAAATACCAGATTTAGCTCTGTTCTGAGACATCAAGGATTTGCAGAAGATACAAGACTAGCGACGGAAATTACTGAGCCCTGAGAAAAAGCAATTTATAGATAAAGCACTATAATACTTCTTGTCAGATAAGTGACGAGTAGAGAACAGCATAGTAAAAAGGGGCTTGAAATAAATACTTCTGCCCCACTAAGAACACAAGGTAGATTTATGCCTATTATCTTTGTGTTGATATTGTGTTTTGGTGACCACTCTGCACAAGAATAATCACTCAGAAAAGTTCAAATCCTAC
This sequence comes from Rousettus aegyptiacus, assembly GCF_014176215.1. NCBI lineage: Eukaryota > Metazoa > Chordata > Mammalia > Chiroptera > Pteropodidae > Rousettus > Rousettus aegyptiacus. The sequence goes on along the minus strand of NW_023416312.1, from coordinate 3,305,938 downwards.
TGTCTTGGTTCTGCTGAAGAAGAAATAATAGGAAAAGGAAAGGAGAAAGCAGAGTTGGTGGAAGTGTTTGTTGCTGTTTTATCTTTAATCAGAGATGTAAGTGGCAGGGGTAGCACACATCGATATTGATTGATTTTATTGTTCATTTTTTTACACTTAAATTTACTTATTGAGATCTCGCTTGATTGATTTTTATTGTGCATTTTAAATTTAAATTTACCTATAACAGCCCCTGTTGTTGCCAGGTGTTGTGCTAGGTAGGAGGTGACCAAATAAGACATACTCTCTGTGCTCAAGGAGTTATGTTCTAATTGGAGAATCATGTAAGTAGTCAAGGATTTAATATATGTGCCATAGTGATGAGATCCAGAGGAGAGACATCTAGAGGAATCTAGGAAAGCTTCTGAGAAATGACATCTAAATTGAGATCAGAGAGAGAATTATGACTTATTAAAAGGAAAAGCTGAGGTATAGGTATTCTCTGCAAAAGGAATGTGAAAGATGATATGGTAGACTGCTTGCACAAATGGCCCAGTGTCTCCATCCATTTATATGCCCGCTCCTTTGCGGTGTGGGTTTGCAGCAGCTCCATCCAGTGGAGGAGTCTATTTCCAATGCATTGAATCCGAGAGGACCTTGTGACTTGTTTTGGTTTATAGAATGCGATAGAAATGATCGCATGTTGGTTTCCTGTCACAGCATCAGGTGGCCTTGCATGCTTCTGTTCTCTTTCCTTCCTTTTAATTCTGCTACCACCATGAGAATAAACCAAGACTTGCCTACTGGAGGATGAGATCCCATGCAGAGGACAGCCAGATGAAGCCATGCTAGATCATTCTAGACCAGCCAGCCTCTAACCAGACTACTAAATGAGCAAAGAAAAATTAGCTAGTCCCATGGAGAGCAGATCAACCTGGCCCAAATCAGAAGACTTACTCAGTTGACCCATAGGCCCATGGGAAATAATAAATGGTTGTTGTTATAGAACACTAAGTTTTAGAATGATTCATTATGCAGTAGTAATTTACTAATTTAGAAAATCTGAAGGTATAGGAGAGCAGGGCTCATTCAGTAAACAGGAAGTAATCTAGGATGGATGGAGAATGTAGTATAGAGGGAGAGGCACGAAAGGTGAGGAGGAAGAGCCAAATAAGAACTGGTTTCTTCAGAGTTTTATAAACCTTATTGAGTGATAAGGAACTATCTAGGCTTTTGAAGCAGATGTATGATCAGATTTTCATTCTAGACAAATTACTGTTTGTAAAGGTTAATGCTACGAGGAATGCAAAGCTACAAGGAGGGAGGTCAGTAAAGTGGCATTTATAGTAATCCAGGCTAGAGTTTATAATATCCTGAACTAGAATAGGGACAGTGAGGCTGGATGGAAATGTACAGATTGAAAACATACGTGAGAGAGAAAGAGTAGGACTTGTTGCTTTATCAGAAGTGAGAGATAAGGGTGAAAAAGTCCAGTGCTGATACCTGGCATCTAATTCGGGCAAGTGAAAAGTTGGGTGGAAATGCTCTCTAAGACAGAAACTAGGGGAGAAAATGATGTTTGGATGGGGATGGATGAGATAATGAGTACAGTTGGGATTTGTTAAGTTTGAGATGCCAGTGAGACACCGAATCAGAGGTGCCAGGTAAAGGGCTGGTTATATAGAGCACCTTCGGTTGGAGAGATTTTTGGCGATTGTCAGCCTATAATTGGTACTCGAAACCAGTTAAATGTTTACTGAACACTTGATATGTATCGTGTGCTATACTACATGCCAGGAATATGGAGGTTAGCAATACAGATTAGGCTATGTAATCTAGTAGATTGGTCAAATAATCACAACTATACACATGCTGTCTTAAGTACTGTGAAAGAAAGATACTGTAAACCATAAGAGCATATAAGAAAGAAACTTGATCCAGTCTGAGGAATCAAAGAATAATTTCCTGTAAAAAGGATGCTTAAACTGAGATCAGAATTATGAGAGGGTTTTCCAAAGTCATAGAGAGAGATGGAGTAGAAAAAGGAAGTGTTCCAGAAAAAGAGACAGGAGCAGTGGGCCTAGTTTAAAGGCCTCTAAAGTGAGTATGACAGGATAACGGGGAGGGAAGAAAAACTGGTTCAAGTTATGTGTAGAGGACTGTTGGTAGGTATGGAGAGAAATGGTCAGACTTGGAAGATACTCGACAAGCAAAACTGATAAGACAACAGGATAGCTTAGAGGAAGAAGGAGATGGAGGAGAAATTATGGAGAATAATTTGAGGGGGAGAGAGTGTTGGTTTGTATATCTGAATGGATGATGGTACCATTCATTGAAACAGGAGACACAGGGAACTAGATCTAGATTTAGAGAGAGAAATGCATGATATAAGTTTTTGGAAATGTTGAATTAGAGAAGCCTTTAAAATATCCAAGTGGCAAGGTCGAGGGAGAATTTGGATATATAGGTTTGGAGGTCAGAAGGGAGATCTGACTGGACACTTAATAAACTTGTGGATCATCAGGATATAAACAGTAACTGAAATCAAGGGCAGAGAGACCTTGAGGATAAAGGATTCTAAGATATATCCTTGAAATACACATTATTTAAAAGACATAATTTTAGATGATCCCACAGAGTAGCATAGATGGAGTAGTTGGAGAGGTGGAAGGGAAAATGTTATATCAGAGAATCCACAACTATTTGATAAACACTCTCTCCATAGGCTTTAGGCTACTTAGAGGTCAGGGAAAACATAGCTAAAAATGTCCACTGGGTTTAGCAATATGAAAATTACCCATGACCTTCTTCTCAAGAGCCATCATGGTGGAGTCACGAAAGCAGAAACCAGTATGTCAGAATGGGCTGAGGAAGAAGTGAAAGGGGAAGAAGCAGAGGAAAATTATCTTGATAGATAATTATCAAGAATTTCGGCTAAAAGGGGATAGCAAAATAGGTCGATGCCCTAGCAAGGTCTAAGAGATTTTCATTGTCGAGAATACTGTTCATTGTATTTGTTTGGTGGGTTTTGGTGGGAGAGATTTGGGCTTGGGGCTGACAAGAATCAGTGGATGAGATCACTTAAGAAAAATACATAAGGAAAAGAGAAGACAACCTAGGAAAAAATATTTAAGAAATATTGTCTTTTAAGGGAATGTGAAGGACAAATGCACTAAGATCTGGACAGTCATAGGAGAAAAAGCAGAGCATAGTTCTGGGAAATCCATGGAAAGAGAGTATTTCAAGGAGAGAAAGATCCATGGGGTCAAATGTGCTGAGAGGGCAGAGAGGATACAGACTGAGAAATACCCACTGGCTCGAGTCGATGGTCATGGTGGACTGGGGTAGAATTGGTTCCCTGGAGCAGTGGGATGGAATCCAGATTACGGCAGATTGCAGTATAAGGGGACAGCCATTTCACAAAGAATTTTCACGAAAAAAAGAGTGAGCTGGAGGTAGACAAGTAGTCAAATAAAGCTTTTGAATTTGTGAGTTGGAAGAGACTTGAAAATAATTAGATGTTGGTAAGAAGGAAGAGACTGAAACAAAGAGAGAGGGGATAAGGAAAGCGCGAGGTCTGTGATAATGGGAAGAGAGGGAGAGGGAATGGTGACGCAAGCAGGGATGCAGGCTGATTTTAAATTTATAGTGGATTGCCAGCTGCTCACCTTTCCTGTAAGGTAGCCAGCTAAGCCGCGTTTTCCAGCCTATGATGCAGGCAAATGATCGCATCTAGACCAAATGTGACATAAGGGATATAAGCCCCCTTCATGACTCTCTACAACCCTCATCCATGTGGCCTTCCATCTCTTTCTCTATTAGATGGTTGAATAGAGAGGATTCCAAGGACTTAGAGGAAGATAGAGCCACAAAACTGCAGGAGCCTGGGCTTCTGAGTCAGCGGTTGGAGAGGAGACTCCCAGGAGAGCCATCTGCATACGAGTACACAGGATGCTGTCTTATGTAAGTGAGACATTCATTTTTGCTCTGTTAATCTGATAAAATTTGGGGATAGTTTGTCATAGCAGTTACTCTATCCTTGTACTCATCTTCACAAGTGTGTGACTTTTTTTCTTTTTTTCTAATAATGCTGAACAGCCATGTGCAGATGCTAGGAACTGTTAAATTACATTCTCTGCATTACATAATTGAATGGGATGGCCCAAAGGGCAAAAGAATGAAAGGAGTAATGAGTAAACGATTTATGAACAATTACACTCATTGAATAATGAGTACATAACTAATTAGGACTCCCATTTAGAGGCAGAGGACTTGAGAAACATTAGGAGCATGGTGGGCATTTCACAAACATAAAACAGATTTTTATCCTCGGGAGGGCAGGAGGGAAGGCGCCCCCCACCCTTCTAAGCTGGTGTTCCAAAAGAGACTATTGGCTTCCATCCAAATACAATTCCTGAGGAGTTGGGACCTACATAGCCATAAAATCTTGCCTCAGAGAATCTGGAAGAAAACGACCCTTCATCCAGCTGTGTCTAGGGTACTTTGTGTGGAGAGTCACCACTCTGTCTGTAGGGAGGAGCTTCTGGTCCCTCCTCAGGGCACTGAGTTCACTGGTCCTGGTGGACTCACTGCAGTAGTTGGAACACTCTCAGCTATCGATCACCATAAACACTCAGAGTAAAGGTAACACAACGAATGACAAAGAGAATCTGATCTGCAAAGGCAGAAAGCCTACAGCATCAGAAAATGCATGGGCCCTGCTCTATCACAATTTGCCCACTCCAGCGAAATCCTCTTTGTAGGCCATGAAACTTCCAGTCTCTAGGTCCTAAACTCCCAGGCACCAACAGGCCAGTGAGGCCAATGAGCTTCCCTTGCTTCTTCCTGCATAGCTTTCCATTGTGTAGTCACTCTCAGGGCCTGGGTGGCCTCCAAAAATTGGTGGAAGCAATAAGATCTCTTGGGACTCGCCCAGCTCCTCACCCCGGCACCCTTCCTTTTCTGTTCTCCTTATTCCTGACAATGGTCTTCATTTGAGCACAGATTCCTTCTACTATAGGATAGTTAGTATGAGAAAAGAGGCCAAGGTTGGAGAAGGCTGAGAACTTTGTACCTGATGGAGATAGCCCACACTTTGGAGCTCAAAAGACTTGAGTTCCATTATTTAAAAGCTGTGTGGTCTTCGGCAGGTCACATGATTACCCTAAAATGCAGATAGAAATGCCCACCTCCCAGGATTATTTTAAATATTGTCAACAACTTATATAAAATTCTCCGAAATATAGTAGAGCTTCATAAATAGTGATTGTTGTTGTTGTTGGGGGTGGCGTCTCATGGATTATTTTGAGGCATCATACTTAAACTTTCCGAAAGGGAAAGAGGAAGGAGAGTGTGATTCAGGTAGAAGGCTGACCTACAGGAATGCCCATCTGTGCTAGCCTAGGCGCGCCATCCATCCTCTACCCTCACCTGCTCCCAGCGCCTTTGCACATGCTCGCCTTCTGCATGTCTTCTCCAAGGCTAGTGCAAGGCTCATTCTCTCACTTCCTTCAAGTCTTTCCTCCAAAGTTTCATCCTTAGAGAGGCCTTCTCTCTTTATCCTGTCTCTATAGTAGCATTGCCCAGCTGTCGCTATCCATCTCCTTACCCTGCTTTAATTTGCTTTATGAAAATTGTCACAACTTGAAAATTATATACGTATTTCTAGACTTGATTTTTACTCTCCCACTGGATTAAGAGACCCATCAGGGCAGAAACCTCTTGTGTCCCCACAGTGTCCCTAGTGCCTGGTAAATAGTAGATACCTAACTAATACTTTTAAGTGAATAAAAAGTAAAAATATACCTTATTAAATAGAACATTTTTCAGCCATTCCAAAGCATATGTTGAAATCACACAAGCATTTATTATCCATATAATTTTTCAAAATACATGACATATGGAAAAAAGTTATTCATAATTTTTCTCATAGTGGACCACGATCAAGCCTTCCAAACACACACACACACACACACACACACACACACACACACACACACACACATCTTTTGATTTTCTGTAACGGGTTCCTGGCTGGGTCAGATTTCAAACTGGTAGATCTCACACACACACATTTATCTGTTTGTATCTACATATTTTCTTGGGGACCAAGAAGTGAGAGTGAGGAGGTGTATTTAACCCTGACCACAACTTGAATTCAGATATGTAAATGATTTTAACATGCTGGGGAGGCCACAAAGAAGGCGGGAGGACGGAGAGGGCTGACTAGTCACCTGGGAGGGACTTTAGGATGATGGAGATGGAACTCCAGACCAGCCAGCCAGACCCGATGGTGGGAGGAGTTAGTACTTTTAGGTTTTCTAGAAACTCATCACCCTTGTGGTATGATGAACCCAGGAAGGTAGAAGAGCCATGAGCATGATAAGACCTACAGGTTCCCTCACCCTTGTAGCACATTAGCGGCCATGCTGTGAGATAGCCCCAAACTAAGTCTCCTTATAGCCTGGAAGAGGCCTGTTTGGACGCTGACATTAAGCAATCCACAGAAATGAAGTTTCGGAAGCAGCAGCTGTATCTCTGTCTGATGAGAGCAGACATGACACACCTTTATGGGGCTTTCAGGGCCAGCTGGGTCGTGGAAAGTTCCACAGAGACAATGAATAGCCAGCTCAGCAACACTGAGGTGGCAGAGACAGCCATGACTCGTGTAATGACATTGCCGCACAGCCCTCCTGGGACATGAGAACCTGCACATTAGGAGGCCCCACTTGGCTGGCAGCCACAGCAAGCCGGGACTGAGTCTGATAAACATGCACCTGCAAGGCAGACCTGAGGACCCCCAAAATTCCCAGAGAGGGGAAATTTGCAAGGCACTGACATTTCTGTATAAGCGGATGGAAGCAGGGAACTAAAGGAAATCAGTATTCTTTTTAATAGATCCATAAATGTAGTCAATATTAATAAAACCACATTTGTCTTCACAAGCTCATAGAGATGGGAACATTCAAGTGTACTTATAGCCACAGTCAAAATTAAACTCCTTTGATTACTGCACCCTGAGAATGGAGCCCACGATTTCCACATTTGCCTGCACCCACAGCAGTGATCCAGAAGGCTCAGGTTCATTTGGAAGAGGTATTATAACATATATATCTCTTGCTGGCTTAAGAAAAAGAAATTCCGGCACATTCTAATAAAAGTCTGGAAGAGAAGGGCAGCTTTGACATTTGAGTCAAACATAGACATTTAATTCTCTATTAGGTGCAGTTCAGTTTTATTAAATTGAAAGCAATTTGAAAGAAAACTCAATAAGATTGGAATCTTAGTTCAATTAATGAGTAATGCTTATTACTTACTGCCAGATATAAAGCTCTCAGATGATGAGCTGTTCGCAAGACAAGAGACATTTAACAAGGCTGTGTAGCAGCAAAATCAGAAAAAGTATAAGGTATATTATATTATTATAATATTTTGTTATAAGATTTATCTTATTAAGAAAAACTATAGGAAAGAAGCCTTACGGCATCTCTAATACAAAAACATAGCAAAATAACTGAAGTTCTAAGTCAAAAGTGGGCAAACCCTTTCTATAAGGGGCAGATAGGAAATGTAGAGCTCGTCTACACAGCCTTGTCGCCAGCACTCCATTCTATTACTATAGCACAAAAGTAGCCATAGATAATACGTAAACAAATGAGCGAGGCTGTGTTCCAATGAAACTTTACTTGTGGACACTGAAATCTGAATTGCATGTAATTTCCATGTGTTACTATTAATCTTTTGGGGTTTTTTTTAACCACTTAAAAACATAAAAACCATCTTTAGCTTACAGACCATACAAAAACAGATGGCAAGCCAGATGAGGCCAGTGGGCTGTAGTTTGTCCACCCCTCTTCTAAGGGTTTGACTTTTGAAGACCTGTTGCAGGTTACCCCTAAGATTTTGTGGGTACTCTTGCAGGCACCCACTGATCTTCCTGCTTTCTGTTCATGTTAATCGCAAAGCCTGATTTGAAATGATGATCCCTGTTTTCCTTCTTACCTTCCTCTCATCTGTCTTTCACCTTTTGCCCCAAAGCTCTTGGGTTTACTTTACTTACAAACTCCTTCCTATAGCCCAGCTACCTCTCAGATGTCTTTATTAGATGCTCTACATTGTACATTAAGGTATAATCAATGGTATTGGCTGGGAGAGCCATTCTAAACTATAGAGAGTGAAGTAAATTGCACTTTGCTTTGGAAGAGCCAACCAATTCGCAGTGAGCAGGCTTTCTTGATAAGAACACCATCTCTAATTCTTTGTTGCCCATCCCACTTCACTTTGATCATTTGGTGTACAGGCCAACATGGATTACTACAGCAACTGAGCATCTTACAATTGCTTCACAAGAGCAGAGAAAAGGACTTTCATGTTCATTTTGCCAGAAAAATGTAAATGCGATTTCTCCAAAATGAATTGCCACCTCTAAAATATGCCTTGCAAGGGGAGGGGTATGTGTGTATACATGTTCCCATAGGTATGTGTGTGCATGAGAGAGGGAGAGAGAATTCAGTGACATTCCTGAAAGCTCTGAACTTCGCCTCCTCAGGTCAAGCTCTGAGCTTGACCTCTCCGATTTCCCAGTTGCTTGTTTATAACTCCTGGGAATGTGTCTTCCTGATTTATTCATCATGCTAAATTTATTGAATGCCTACTGTGTGCTAAGCACAGTTCCAGGAACTTGAGGTCCATCATTGAACAAAACAGACAAAGATTCCTTTCTGTAGAATGTTTACTATTCTAGTGGGGAAAGACAGATATAAACAATAGATGATAGTTAAGTCAATTAGGTAGTGTGCTAGAAGGTGATAAGTGCTAGTAAAAAATAAAGCACTTTTCACCTTTTAATAGATGTCTCATTATAATCTTATATACCTGAAAATTATATAATGTTATTAACCAATGTTGCGCCATTACATTTAATGTAAGTAAGTAAGTAAGTAAATATATACATACGTAAATCAAAGGGGGATAAGAGGTTCTGGGGTTTGGGGCTTCTTATTTTAAATGAGGTAGACAGGTTAGGCCCATTCAGAGGTTCACATCCGAGCAAAGACTTCAAGAAGGTAAAGGAGTTTTCCATGTTGATATCTTAGTTAAGAATATTCAGGCAGAGAAACAGCTAGTGCCCCGAGGTAGCAATATGCATGGTGTCACCATTTGTAAACTATTCCTAGATTCAAAAAGTTTAGCCTTGAAAGCTTATCTCTTATGAAATTATTAGCACCTCTAGACCCTCTCCCAAATAAAGGAACTCAAACTGGTATTTTGTTTTCCCTCTTTTAGCTCACTCTGTAATTGGATAACACCATAGTAAAGGTTTCTCGTTCCGAGCTTTATTGACTCCGTAGAATCCCCTCTCTTATGCTTGGATGAGAGGTAGCACAAGAAAGAAATTAAGATCTGAAATTGGACAGGTAAAGATTTAAATCTCAACTCTGCCTATTAAAAGGCATGGAACTTTGAGCAATCTGCAAGCGTAAATTCCCTCAACTATAAAATGGAGAAAATAATAATAATGATACCTAAATCATAGAGATTTTTATAAAGATTAAATAGAATAGTATAAGTCAAAATAATATAATAATGAGAACTAGAGGAAACTTTGGAAAGTGTTGGATATGTGTATGGCCTTGACAGTGATGACGGTTTTCTAAACATATACTTACTTAGCCCCACACTCATCAAGTTGTATATTAAATATGTGTGGCTTTTTACGTGTCAATCATGTCTCAATTAAATGGTTCTAAAAATAGTAAAACATTGAATAATGCATGTAAAACAATTGGCACAGGGTTAGATGTAAATATTTACTATTATTATTAGGTATTATTTTTGTACTTTCTACCTTGAAAAATAAGTTTGATGTTTTATAAGGAACTTAATAGAAGGAATTTTATTGCCCAAGATTTTGGTGTTGAATTTGTCCAAAGAAATTGTTCTCAAGTGGAATAAAATATCTGTACAGGGTAAATTCGGAGCCCCTACCCACCTCATGGACTTCGACTGACAGTGATACTGTTACCTTTAGCATCTGTGATGAACCTATACAGTAAAATCTATTATTTTCTTGAATGCGAAAGCTAACTATTTATATCAACATCCACTTGGGGTGGGGTAGGTGGGCTAATAATGAAACCTGCTGCTTGGTTAAAAAAAAAAAACCTTTATAATAATTTATTCCCTTTGAGTTTTATAGAGTTTTAAAATTACATGATCGAAATCTCTTCCAGAGAAAATTGCCCAAGTTGAGAATCTTGCCATCCTTAGAGAGTCCTATGAATGTTGTACAAATAATTGCCATAAAATTTAATGAAAATCTGTTCCAATATAGTGAAAAATCAAAGAACAAGAAATATCTACCATGCTGGCAGCAGCAGTAAGAAGGAGGAAAACCTACCATGTTTTATAGATAATTGTGAGTATTTGAACTAATGGGCATGAGAAAGGGAGGAAATAATTACAACTCCATGCCTTGGAGAATGTTATTTAATTAAGCAAAATGATAACAAACCTCCAGTCAGGACATAGTCTCACGTTCTTAGCAATTTACACTAAGAGGGAAGGAAGGAGCCAAAGTAATAACTAGACTGAGATAAATTAATGTTTTCATTTCTGGTGAGCTTCCCCATGCACATTAGTGTCAGCATTGGTAGACTTGGTGCTCCGTGTGCTTTTAAAAATGAATAGACTGAACAGAGAAAAACATTTTATTCTCATCTCACATTCAACAGGCTAATTGCATTACATAAACAGAAACAAATAACCTTCCTCTAAAGCCTTTCAAATCTTTCCAAACAAAAGCTTTGTTCCATGATGCATATAGCAGGCACATTCAAAGTGACTTCTCCCCAAAACTGGGTCTTTTCTGCCACTCTGGGAAGAAAGAATGAAGGAGCAAGGTCATTGGAGGCCGACAGGCTAGGCTTCCAGGCTTTGCCACTTGGCCACTTTGCGATCTTTGGCAATTTACTTTGAGTTCTGGGTCTCTTTTTCTTTATCTATAAAATGGAAGAAACTGATACTGTTTTACAATGGCAACCTCTCAGAGGTGTTTTGGGACCCTTCCCCAAAGCCACCACAGGTAAAGATAGACTAAAGAAAAATAGTATGCTTGCCCTGGAAACAAAGCTTCAAACTAAGTCCCTAAACTCTTCCTTCTTCTCATTCCCTTCATCCAGCCCACATGGAACTAGATCACTGCTTCTAAGACCCTCCCATGTAACAAGTCTTAGTTAAAAGATTTTGGTTCTAAGTTACAGAAGTCCATTCAAGTGAGCTAAGGTCGAGTCGATTAGAACAGTACTGTATCTCCGGGAGCCCACAGAAAATCAGAACTGGGGACTGGAAAACTGCCAGCAACCCAGGCGAGTGGGTCTATGAGTGCTTCCTTCTGCCTCTCTCCACAAATGTTATTTCCAAATTTGATATTTTAAAATCAAAAGAGGACTTTAGGACACACACTTTAGAAAGTAAACATGAAAAATTATTTTCCTTGAATTCGACAGTTCCGATCAATTCTGGAAACGGTGGCCACAAATTTTAAGTAGACAATTCAAATGTCTTCTACATAGAGTGGATACACTGTTCAGCATGACTAGTGGGATGTTCTCACAAAGCAGGTCCACTTTTTTCCTCCATTACCCCCTTTAAAATCTCCCAGGTGGGGCTGACTTTTACTTCACCCCAGTATTGATTAAAACTGGAAAATGCAATGATTTCTCTATTTATTCTTAGGTAATACAGTCTCTGGTCACTTGAAATCTCAGAACACGGTCTCCAGAGTAGTCAGTCACATATGATAATGAACCTATCAATCTTCATTTGAAAGTTCTCGTTCCTCTTCCCTGGGTCTGGTCTATTGTACAACAAAATAGAAGACAGCACCTCCCTGGCTCTCTCTCCAGTAGGTGCAGATTTGCCCCATACCATTAACCTCTGGGTGCAGCTGAGTTTTAAGAGTTGTTTACTCTTTGGAGCTCTGCGGGCTGGTTGGCCTCACAACCTAACTGGGAATCGAATCCCGTAGCCTTTGGTGGTGGCCCCACTGGTCCCTTGACCAGCTGCTGGGAATGCTACCGCTCTTACCTGCGCTCTTCTTACCTCTGGAGGATTGTCCTTGGCAATTGAAGGGCCCTGCTAGAGGTTGTGGGGAGCTTCACCCCCCCACCCATGGTGCCTCAGGGCTGTCTGGCGGGAGGGAAGCCCTCAGGGCGGGGCTACCTCTGATATTATTCATGCTTCAAAGCTCCCAGAAGGTGCTAGCCAAGGCTGCACTTCCCGGAAACCACATTCTTGCTTAATCTCTCCCCTTCCCTGTCCTGTCCTGCCTTCTCTACTCTTTTACAGACTTTCCCTCTAAACACTCTCTTAATAAATTACTTACACAAAATCCCTGTCTCAGGCTCAGTTTCTATGGGATGCAAGGTACAGCTACACGTTGTACCCGGCTCAGTCAGCACTTCCGGTTAACACCTGTTACACCAGAAGCTGATTATCTTATATTACCCTAGTCCTCTTCTGCCAGCACCCAAGGGAACAATAATGAAGCCCCGTACCCCCAATACTCTTTAATAATCTGTAAGGTACTGTTTTTCCTCAATAAAAAAGTTTGCAATTCTAGATCCTTCTTATTTTCTCTGATTGCTTTCTGCCAAAAAAGAGAGAGAGAGAGAGAGAGAGAGAGAGAGAGGCGGCTTTTATTTTTATTCTTTCTCCCTTTTTAAATCATACATTTGGCTGTCCAATACCTAACTCTGAATACCAGTATTTTCTAGTAAATCAGAAAGGAGGATTATCTGTCAACTCCGAAAGGAAAATCAAACCAAGATGCACAAGCAGAAAAAAAAAAATCAATTTTCTCCAGGTCATTCACCTACATCATTCCTTCAGAATAGAAACAAAGCAAAGGAATTGCTTTGTGCTTTCAGAAAACCTGGTCCAAAAGGAAGCAGAAGGGTAAAGATGAACTCAGAGTTGTCTATACAAAAATAAAGCCTTTCTGTGAGTAAATAATGTGCATTAAAAGGTCACTCTTGATTCCTTTCACTCAGTTCTGACATAGAAAAATGTCTGATTGCTGAGAAGAGCATCTTGTCCTAGTGCGAATTCTCACCTGGAAAGGCAACATTAACCCAGAAGCTTTGAGGGGTGAAGGCGGCCTTAAATACCAGCCACCACGCCACAGGAAAAGAGAGGGAGGCAAGAAAGCAAGTTTTTAATAATGCTCCAGCCCAGAGTTCAGCAAACTTTTTCTATAAAGCACCAGATAGTTAATATTTTTGGCTTTGCAGGCCATACCATCTCTGTCGCAACTACTCAACTCTGCTTGAAAGCAACCTTAGATAATACTTAAAAGAATGGGCATGACTATGTTTCATTAAAACTTTATTAACAAACAGAGAAATTTGAATTTTATATAATTTTCCTATGTCTCAAAATACTCTTAATATTTTTCAACCATTTAGGAATGAAGTTTTTTTTTTTTAGTTCATGGCCTTTCTGAAAATGAGGTGGGCCGGATTAGACCCATGGGTTGAGGTTTGCCAACCCCTGCTCTAAGTCATAGGGTAGAATTTCTCCTCTTGAATTCATTCCGGACTGGAATTTGGTTGTTAAATTTGAAAAGTCCGTTGAAGTAAGGAATCATAAAAATAATATTTATTTTTAATGAACATCAATGTATTTACGCAGTAACCAATTCTTTCTATATAGGGTCATGACTTTTTATTTTAGCAGAAGTCTGCCAGTTAGATTTCAGATGGCCTTTCTTAGTACTTTGACTAAAGTTTCTAGTTCTAATTCAAGTGGAATGCGAATTTAAAACTGCTTGCTAATTCATTCAAGGCGCAGACTACTTTTAATTTTACAGACCTCCCCAATCTTTTATAGTTATACCCCCTACACTTTTTGACAGCAATGTTTGAGAACCTCGCCTTTACCAGCGTTTTTCCAAAGCACCAACTCAGTTTGTTAGAACAGTAATTTTTTCCCTTGTTAAATTGAATAATTGCTATGATAAAGAAAAGTGGCATGAATATGTATAAAAACAAATGCAATGGACACTTGAGAAGCACAGGATCAAATAGTGGAAACAGAGGTAGGTGTGTGTGTGTGCGTGTGCGTGTGTGTGAGTGATTAAGACCAGCTCTCCAGGCACAGGCAGTCAATGGGCAGTGGAAGGAAGTTAGTGTCCACTAATCCAGCAGTCAATTGAGTGGAGTATCCTCCTTTCTGACCACGCTCTTCCAGTGCTTGAACTGGATGTGGGGAGGGAAAACAGTACAAGGATTTTATATCTTTTCATTGAGAGAAGTTAGTGGAATGGCATTTCCCAGTGTATAAAGCAAGAGCATGCCTAACTTCCTTCAGAAGAAATGTAGTTGTCAGTTTCTTCCTCAACAAAGATAAAAGACCAATTCGAATGTGTTAGCCCATAATCTAGGAGGTACATATTGAATCTTCCCAGGAGGTCTCGGTGCTCCTTCACTGCCATAGGCATGCTCTACTTGGAATAGCAGTGGGAGTGAGTTTTATGGATGGAAATTAGTACAGCTGTTGAAGGAATGTCAAGCTGATTAGAGCATAATCATCATGAAAACATAGTTGAAATGTAGTGGAATGAGCCAAAAGGGAATTAAGGGAGAAGAGAAACAAGGGTTGCCCCAGCAAAAGAATTGCCATGTTTCCCAAAATAAACATGTCATCTAGTGATTAAATTCTAATGCTTTTATCTTCTCCAATGAGCACAGTATTGGTGAAAAACTAGTTTACATATTTAAATTCTTTGTAAATGTCTTCCTAGACCTCTCCAGTAGAATGCAAACCCCCTCTGTAATTAATCCTTGTTTATTCTCATGAAATTAAAGTTCAAGTGGCTTTTAGCCTCTGTTTCAGTACATGTCGGACATTCCTGATGAACTTTAACTGCTTCCTGCTAGACTCTGTGCCCATTCTTATCAGAAGGGATCATCCTATGTCACTGGATCCTTAGTTTTAGTGTAACCTGATATCATTGACAAGAAAAGGACCAACAATTCAACACCCAGGTTTCTGATTGCGACCTCAGTTCTGATTTGATTCTTTGGGAAATTCTTTTGATTTTCAACTGAACTTTGGCTTATTGTTGCTCTTTAGATAAATGCACATTATAACATCCACGGGCTATACTAAAAACCTGTGACTCCTTTAGAACTAGCTGGATGTTAACGGAGAGGAGATGGGAGGAGGAGAATGCCAAGAGTTGGTCTTATAGCACCTTAAGCTATCATCAAGCCTGTGAGCTTCAAAGATGTTAAACTATCTCGGAACATATAAGGTCCCATTCATCATTTCCCTGCTGCTCTACCCTTTACTTAGTTCCCCTGACTACAGGATACGTCTTATTTCTCCCTTAGACCTTGGGCATTTCATGGTCCACCTTTCCCTCTCTTCCTCTCCCTCCCTTTCTCTCGCGATCTACAAAGAACACTGCTACTTGCATGTGTTACATTCACAAACTGGAAATTCAGGCCGTCCAAATATAGAAGCTCTCTCTTCGCTCTGCAAACCAAACAATTCTCAGCCCTTCCTGAATCCTCTTTTTCATTTCTTGACAGGAGTCTGACTTCAGTCCTCAGGCCTCTGAAACTTTCTAAGGCAAGAGTTAGACACCCAGGTCTCCCAACAGCAGGAGACACATTTCAAACTCTATCAGTGCTTTTCCTTCATGGCCCCTCAACTAGGATGGGAATGTAGCCCCTTCCAACCCCACCTGTAAAGGGAGCGAGGACCCACAGTTCTGTAGCCATCCTCTCCAGAGAAATGCTTTGAACAATCTCCTTTACAAAGTCCTCTCTCTGATGTGCTTTTATAGCTTTGATATGGCCGAGGGGTCCAGGAGTCCTGGAACAAGATATTAGACTCATTTCCTTTAAAATCACTTAAGATCATTTGGCTGGCTCTTTTCAGACTTTCATTTCTATTTTAATTTCTTGTCTGGCTTAAACTTCAGTCTTAACGTAGTTACACATACAAAATTCCATCATTCAGAGGCAATCGCTGAAAACATTTGGACATATATTTATAAATATATTTTAAATATATTTTTCTTAACAAAAACGAGATTATTTTGTAACCTAAATTTTTTCAATTAACAATATCTTCTGAGCATCCTTCCATGTCAATAAACCTCTACATCAACATTTTTAATAGTTAAAAGCCAATCCATTGTATGACAGCTACCATTATTTAATCAATTCTTTCTTGACATAGATCGAGGCTATTCTTATTATTATGATAAATGACCTTCTGAAAAACATGTTTATACATGTCAATCTATTCAATTATATAACTAATATTTATTGAGCACCTATTATAAAAGAATACTATGATTTCCTTAGGATCAATGTCTAGAATAGCAAAGTCCAAATGTATGCATGTTTTAAAGCATTTGACATATATTTCCAAGTTGTCCTGAAGATATATGTTGTATGTTTGTATATATATTTATATGAGTATGAGAGAGAGTATGTATTTAGTCTCTAGAAAAGTATTTCTTTCTGGAAACTTCTCACTATTGGGGGCAATTAAAGTAATAATGCAATTAACACAAATTTTAAATGTATTTATTTAGCTCAAACAAATGATTGGATCTGCCTCCTTTTACTCTAATCTGATTTTAGACTTACATTAAAAAGTTCAAAAAAATAAAGAATCTCCTTATATCCCTTGCTTGCTTTTACGTTACATCTTACCACAGCTAATTATCAAGAACAGGAACCTAACATTGGAGTATTATTAACGTAGACTGAAGAACTTGTTCAAGTTTCCCCAGTTATTCCCCAAGGTCTTTTTTGCTATTCCAGGATCTTATCCAAGATCCCACTTTGTATGTAGTTATTACTCCCTTTGGACTCCTCCAGTCTGTAACAGTTTAGTTTTTCCCTGTCTTTCGTGACTTTGAGTCTTGCAAAGTCATTGTGTAGATGTCCCTCATTTCGTGTTTGTCTGATGTTTCTGCCACTTGGAGGGATGTTGTTAGGCATTTGGGAGAAAAGCGCATCACATCAAGGAGCTCATGACGTCGATGTGTCTTGTGACTGGGTGTTTACTGGGATCTCTGGAAAATGCCATTTTAACACTGTAGAAGGAGAGTGAAAATTATAGGGCATCAACTATACATGGCACGCACTGCTTTTGCTCTTTCTGTAATCCTCCTAAACACTCTGTAAGTTAAATCTCATTTTCTCCATTTTATAGAGTCTCTTAAAAATTACATAGCTCACCCTAAGTCATAAGAGACCCTCCTCACTGTAAATCCAAGGCCTTCCTGGCTTAGGTCAGGCGTATCTTCAATATGGACAACCATTAGCAGCAAACCCAAGCACACATAGCTGTGAGTTGTTGCCATTCTAGAGTTTCTTCTCAATTTTGTTTTCCTCGAGGTAGAGGTCTACAGCATCACATTTTCAGAAATAGTCTTTTGTCATTGATTAACGAAGTCAGATATTTAGCGATCAAAATTTATGGAAAATTCCCCCATCCTACATAAAATCACAGTGCCTTTGATCTTTCCTCTGCAAGATTTGTAATGTTATTTTCTTTGAGGTTGTTGTAATATAGAAGCCAAAAGACAAGTGCAAAATAATTTTCTAAATTGAAAACAGATGTGATTGTTTTTCATTCAGTCATATGTAGATGATACTTGCATCGAACTGATTGTCTGAAAGTCAATTATTTATTTCTCTCTTCAGATAGTTTGTTTTCCAGGGAAGGAAAACAGGCAAAGCATAATACCTACACAGCACTTGCCATTTTGGATAGTTAATGCCCGTGCCCGGTAAATGGCTCTGCAGTGCCATTTAAAGGGTTAACACTTCAATCTGATCTGATAAGATGGCTGAATGTGAAAGAAGAAAAAAAACGTTGAACCCTTGAAGAAAGCAAAATGAGACAGGGCAGGGAAAGTGTTCAGCATAGTGCCTGGTACACAGCAAACACTCCATAAATTTTAGTTCTTCTTACTGCTGTTGAAGCTGTCCTAGATGTCACTATTGTTAAACCTGGGGAAGAGAATGTGTGGCTGGCTCATCCCCCAATCCATAAGGCCAAAGAGCAGACTGCTATAAATTTAGAAAGGAAGATGGCTGGTCTCTGGCCAGTTTGGCAGCTGTTTATCTTCTGTAAGTGCTCTTGTGCTGTTCCATTGCAATATAATCTAAAAGCATCATTATGAGCCCATTTGGGAGCAAGGCTTGGAGCTAAATCAAGGCAATGTGGCAAAGAGTCAGTTAGCTCAGTTCAACCACTTTTGTAGTTACTTCCTTTTGAGCATCTCATTTGAGAAAGTGGCTTTAGCATATAAGTTATTATAGTGGCCCTGGCTATAGGGTAGAGTTTCTCAGCCTCAGCACTAATGATATCTGGAGCCTGATACATTTTGTCGCGGAGGGCTGTACTTAGTAGGATGACTAGCAGCATCCCTGGCCTCAACCCACGAGATTCCAGTAGCACCCTCACCCCAGTTGTGACCATCAAAAATGTCTCCAGACATTTCTAAGTGAATCCTGGGAGGCAAATCACTCCCATTGAGAACCACTGTTAAAAAGTAATGAGTACTTCCATATTCAAGATAGGCGATCTTAGATTCAAACCGGAAGTATTTGGGGCACCGGAAACAGTATTTACTGAGCAACAAGTGCTTTGACAGATATTACCTCATAATTTTCACAATGCGTTTATGAGATAGTTTTTATTCCCCATTCATGGATGGGAAGACAGAATTTCATAGGAATCAGCTGATTTGCCCAATCACCTACATAACTGTTTTGTGGTGGGATGGAGATGTGACAGCAAAGCCTATGTTCACCTTATTATGCCTTCATGATTCTCAGTTCAAATACAGAAGGCTCAGCCTTATCATGCAGTTTCTTCTGCCCAGGAAGAGGAAACTACATTTGCCAAGTACAAATGGCTATTAAACGATTGTCTCTCACAAGAAAATCCACCAGACTTTATTCTGCTTGATGAAACTGTGGCTGTTAGCTTCTTCTTTGAGTTTGCCTATTGGGGACACTAGGGGAAGGTTGGTAGACTGGAGGAGAAAGGGAGTTCCTTCTTCCTGTAAGCCGATCCAGCTGATCCAGTGACTGTCACTGCTGAGCGCCTAAACTACTAACAGCGGAAACCAACGCTAAGTCTCCAGTATGGCAACATTCTCTCAGGGGATCAACCAAGGAGCGATGTTCTCTTTTCACTTGAGCAGACATGTTTTCTGGTTATTGATTTGCCTTTCCTGCTGATAATACTTCTGCCAGCACCTCCATCTGTGTGCACACAGAATGCTGTATTCATCATCACGATGTCCCACAAGTCATTGCTTCTGACCAAAAGCTCAGTTCACAGCCAACAAAAACTGTGTGGTGATGAGTGCATGCCAATAGAATTCACTGATCTTACCACATACCCCATCTCCCAGAGGCAGCTGATCTAAGAGAAGCAAGGAAAGCTCTACTAAAGGTGTTGTAACAAACAGTCGGAGATAAATAAGAAAAAAAGGACCGAGAACTATTTCACAGGAAGTAGAATATGCTTTGTACTGGCAACTGATATCTATGGCTACTTCCTAGAGGCAGAAATCACAGGCCCAAGAATCAAGGGGTGGAAGTGGCCCCTCTCACCATTACTCACAGAATGTTTGATTTTCAACCCATTACTTGGGTTCCGCTGGTTCGGAGGACTTAGTTCCAAGCAGGGGACACAACCGTGACTTTACCGTACTGGAAGCTGAGGCTGGCACTGGCCATTTTGGACTCCTGGTGCTGCTGATTCAAAGGCAGAGGGGGATAAGCACCTGTCCTGGTTGAGGTGATTGACTCAGGCTACCACGGGGAGATGCAGTGCCTGCTACTGGTAGATTTGGAGTCGATTATATCTGGAATCCAAGGGATCCTTGAAATCCTTCTGGTGCATTCTATGTCCCAAAATAAAAGTTGGTGGTAACAGCAACCCCCCAAATAAAGAAAAACAGGCAGAACCACCCAACCAGGTAAAAGAATAGCTACCAGCTGGCTCGGGGGGGAGGGCGGGGGGGAGGGAATATGGAATGGTTGTCAGAAGAAGAAAGTTAAAATATCAGTGATGGTGTTGTGAGCAGTTAATAGGTCTTCGGTTATAGAAAGTCCTCTGTTATATTTTCTTCCTTGCCTCCTGCTGTGTGTGTAGGTGGGTATATGCATGTATGTGTGTATGAATAATACTAATTCATTTTTTCTCTCTTCTTGCCCCTTATTATTTATTATAAGTTTTGTCGATAGTAGTTAACTTCAAAGTTTAGTCTTTTTTACTCTGACGTAATTTTAGACTCACTTAGAAATTGCAAAACTTGTCATAATTTAGCCTTTAGCTTACAGAATATTCAAGTGTGGCTGTGACCAAATACAAGGAAGGATACAATTCTCCAGAAAGAGAAATAGTGATGGCCAACCAGAGGTGACTACTATGATAGTTGGGACTTTGTCTTTCCCTTTTTTGAAGAGAAAATGAGAGCATCTTTGTTTATGCAAAGGCTATCGTATATTGTTAGGCGGAATAATAAATATGTTCCTTTGGTTGAATGGAATTTAAAATATGTGTAAAAAAGCGTGCATGGGTCCTCAGGTACCACAAATCTGGATTCTGTCAGTTATTAGGCTACCGATAACTCAGATCCACCCTTCCATACTCTTGGAACTGGATCTTCGCAAACTCTATTTCTCTTTGCCATCTGGCTTCCTGTGAATTGCAGATGGTAGAGGGACCTAGACAGAGATGAACAGGCTGGATGAGAGAAAAACAGAAGACCTTTCTCCTTGCTGTTTCTGAGCCATCCCAATACCAATAGACCTTTACCCCAGCACTGCAGTATAGCAGCTTTATCATGTTGGCTCAGAGATACCAGAAGCATTCACTTTGGGCCCTTTGTCGGTGGTCTGAGCTCGAGATCCGCGGAGTCTCTCTTCTAAGCTTCTGGGGTTTTTTAATTTATTTTTTATTCAGGTACCATTGGTTTATGACATTACATAAGTTTCGGGTGTGCAACATTATAAATCAACATCTGTATGTACTACATCATACTCAACCACCAAAAGTCTAGTTTCCATCCCATTATACGTTTGACCCCTTTTACCCATTTTGCCCTCCCTCCTCCCCCCTTCCCCTCTGGTAACCATCGATCTGTTATCTGCCTCTATGTTTGTTTTTCTGTTGTTTACTCATTTGTTTTGTTTTTGTTTTTATGTTCCACATGAGGGAAATCACACAGTATTTGTCTTTTTTCTGTCTGACTTATTTCACTTGGCGGAATATTCTCAAGGTCCATCCATGCTGTTGCAAGTGGCAGAATTGCACCTTTATTATGGCTGAGTCATATTATAGATACTTAGGTTGTTTCCATTTCTTGGCTATTGTAAATGATGCTACAGTAAATATAAGAGTGTATATATCTTTTTGAATTAGGGTTTTCATTTTCTTCGGAAGTGGGATAGCTGGATCATATAGGTCGTTCTTTCTTAATGTTTTGAGGAATCACCATACTGTTTTCTACAGACAGTGGCTGTACCAATTTATATTCCTACCAATAGTGCATGAGGACTCTCTCCACATCTTCATCAACACTTTCTTGTATTTTTAATGACAGCTCTCCTAAGAGGTGCGAGGTGATATCTGATTGTGGTTTTGATTTGCATTTTCCTAATAATTAGTGCTGTCAAACATTTTTTCATGTTCCTATTGATCATCTGTATGCTTCTTTCGAAAAATGTCTATTCAGATCCTCTGCCCCTTTTTAAATCAAGTGGTTTGGGTTTTGTTGTTGTTGAGATGTATGTGTTCTTTATATGTTTTAAATATGAATCCCTTATTGTGTGTATAATTTGCAGATTTCTTTTCCCATTTGATAGGCTGCCTTTTCGTTTTTTTGAATGTTTCCTTTGCTGTGAAGAAGAGAAGCTTCTTTTTTGACAGCTTTATTGAGACCTAATTCACATACCATTAGGTTCACCCATTTAAAGTATATAGCTCAGTGATTTTTAGTATATTCACAGACTTGTACAGCCATCAACACAATCTAATTTTAGAACATTTTTACCATCCCTAAAAGAAACCCATTCACTTTAGGAGTCACTTTTCACCCCTTCCCCAGCCAAAGCAACCATTAATCTATTTGCCGTCCCTATGGATTTACCTATTTGGGATATTTCATATGAATGAAATCATACAACTCATGGCCTTTTGACTAGCTACTTTCACTTAGCATAATTTTTTAAAGTTCATTATGTTATAGCATGTACTTTATTCCTTATGGCTGAATAGTATTCCATTGTATGGATATACCACATTTTGTTCTGCCATTTATCCGATGATAGACATTTGGGTTACTTTTTGGCTGTATGAATTCTTCTACCTATGAACATTATGTACACATTTCATGGAGACCTGTTTCCATCTCTCTTGGGTATGTACCTAAAAGTGGATTTACAGGGTCATGTGATATTCAAGCTTCTTAATTCCAATTATCTCTATCTCTTTATTTTATTTTCACAGCTCTTTCTTGCAGTTATAATCACTAGATGACTTCAGCATTCCATTTTTGATCTCTCTAACCTCTAATGATTGTGTGATCAGCTCCCTGAATTAAGTTTCTTCACTTGAAGTACTTAGGGTAGTTTCTGTTTTTCTGCCTAGACCCTGGATAATATAATAACATGAAGCATTATAATCAGTTCATCCACATCCACTGAGCAAGGAATAGAAATCTCTTTAAACTTCTGCAGGTCAGGTAGAAATAACTCTCACACAATGAAGGCTGTTAAACATCAGCATATATCCTATTAATCAGTAATAGGGTTTAATTGAAATCTACTGAATGAGTGGCCACCCTGAAATAATATTTTAAGCATCCGTCTGAAATGGTTTAAAACCAATACCAGGTAAATCCTGGAGGAAAATTCATTCTTTCATTTCTTCCTTCACTCATCCATTTACTTATAATTATTTATTTATCACTTAATTTTTTCCAGGTACTGTTCTAGATGCTGGTGATATAATAATGAACAAAAAAGACAAAAATCTTAATACTCATAGAGTTCATATTTCAGTGGAAGAAAGATGATAAACAAGTAAGTATAAATGTAAGTGTCAGATGTTTAATAGTGATATGGAGACATTTTAAGAATGGAAGGGAGATAGGGAGGGCCGGGTTCGAGGGTACGTTTTTAAATGCATTGGTCAGGAAAGACTTCACTGTAAAGATAACATTTCAGCAAACTCCAAGAGGAGATAAAGGAAAAGGCATGTGGCTATCTGGGGGAAAGAGCATTGCAGGCAGAGCGAACAGCAAGATTTTCTTCTCAAGGTCTTAAGTTGGGAGGATGACTGGTTTGTTCAAGGAAAAGGAAGGAGTCAGTCTGGCTGGACTTGAATCTGAGGGTGGAGGAGAGGGTGCTGTAGGAGAGAATGTTAGAGAGATAATGAAGGATTGATCCTGGAGGGCTTTGTATGCCATTATAAGGATTGAGCTTTTATTATGAGTGTGATGGGAAGCCAGTGGAAAGATTTTTAACAAGGGAATGGCATGACTTGAATTATATTTAAACAAGATTACTCTAGCTTCTGTGTTGACAATAGATTGTGGTCATACAGTTAGAAGGCAATAATCTGAACAGAGAATATGGCAAAAGCAGTGGAGAGATAAATAGTTGGATTCTGTGTTCATTGACAGAGTGCAACTGGTTTCACCATAGAAGGTCAAGGAGGCTGTTCATACAGTTAGTCAGGGAATGTGTGAAAGAACCTGAAGATGAGTCCCAGAATTTTACCCTGAACAAGTGGAAAAATGAAATGCTTATTACTAAAACAAGAGGGACTGTAGGAGGAATAGGTCTTCAGGAGAAATCATGAATCAGCTTTGCTTATGCTAAGTTCTACGTGCCTGTTAGACATCCAAATGGAGATGTCAAGAAGGCAACTGGACATACAAATCTGACATCTAGAGGAGAATCAAAACTGGAGATACCAATTTGGGAGTTCTTGATGTATATATAATATTTATAGCCATGAAAATAATTTAGATGGTCAAGTGAGGATTTTATATAGAAAAAAAGAACAGATCCAAGTATTGAGGCCTGGGGCTGCCAGACCTTCAGAGTTCAAGAAGATGAGAAGAAATCAGTAAGAGAGTTAAAATGAGTGGCTGTTGAGACTGGAAGAAAATCAGAAGTATGTAGTGTTCTAGAAACCAAGTAAAAAATGTTTCAAGGAGAAAGATTTGATTAATATTGTGGCAACTTCCATACCAGGGCCTCAGGACACTATGGACGTATAGAAACATACACGGAGCAGTTGGCTCTCTGTTCTATGTTAATTTGTGTTTGTAAGAATTTATGACGTGTGTGTCATAAAATAGATCAATTACTCATTTCCTGTAGAGATAGAAATATAATAAATTCCTATAGTGATAAGAATATTTCATAGATTATTATCATCCCACTATGGTAAAAGATTTTGGTCATTTATCTTCCACAAGTGGTTTGACATCAAACTTTGTATTGTTTTATCAATTACATCTTGGAGCAAATTATAAGGAAAAATAGAAATGAGATTTATTAATCAGATGGCTAGGCTATTCTCTAGTGACTAATACTCTCTCAGTGGTTTAACCTGGTGTATTTCTCCCTCAATATAAACCTAACATAGATGGTCAGAGAGGCTCTTCTCATCTCATTCAGGGATCCGTGGTGGTGGAGACTCCACCATCTTGCTATTGCGTTATCTGGAGCACGTAGCCTTCAAGGGTGCAGCAGCAGGAGAGAAGACTGAATAATTGGGTGGATGCTTTTAAGGACTTGGTTTGGGAATGGCTTAAACAGCTTCCATCAACATTCTAGCAGACAGAACCCAGTTATGTGGTCTCAGCCAGGAAGAAGCCAGGGAAACTAATCTCCCTGTCTGCCCAGGAAGAGGAAAAGAAACCAGTTTGATGAACAGGTAGCCTTGTCTCTGCTGCAGGAGTAGAGAGTAAGGGAATAAAAAGATGTCAAATTAATTTCTTTATAGGATTTCTGAGTAATTTGAGTTAGAACTGAGCCTTGTATATTTCTTTCAAGTGAATTCCTTTCTAAAGAACTTGAGAAAAACTTTTTCTTCCTTTTCAAACCATGTGACTTGAAAAGATGTAAGAAGAATCCTGACATCATTTACACATACTTGAGTTCTTTGAGCAAAAGTATTTTTCTGTAAGAAATATATAGGCTTAGTTAAGTTATTTACTGTTTTTCATATCTTTAGATACAATTAGAAACAGTCCAAGACACTGCAACATAATAGGCTGAGAAAGGCAGGTGCTTAGAATGAATGAGATCTGTTTTCTGGGGTACCGGAAAGGTTCTGGAAAGGTAAGCAAGAGCTGGGGGGCAGAGTGTGATACCCTGTGTGTAGTGGTAACAGGCAAAATTGTAAATGCCACACTTCGCCATCCAGCACTGAGTGTGTGTTAACAGGCAGGTCCAGCAAAGACTCCACAAAGAGCCCACACTCAAATTGTAGACAGATGAAATAAAGGTCAACAAGCAAGGAAACATCCTCAGCTATATGACAACTCAAAGATTGCTCTCTAGTTCTCAGAAAAGGCAAGGTCCCAGTCCGAGAAACACATTGAAATTGGAGGGGAAAAAAAACAAAAAGGTTTGAATTAGAAAATCAGTTTACCCACACAGGACATTAAGTTAAAGTTCTCAGCACTGACTACACATTAGAAGCATCCGGGCACCTTACCAGAGGACCCCTCTAGACCAATGAAATCACCTGGAGGTGGAACCTAGTCAACAGTGACTTTTCAAGCTCCCCAGTTATTTCCAGTGTTCAGTCAAGACTGAGAGCAGATGAGTAGCTGCCTGATAAGTTGTACATCTTTTATCTTTCTAACTAAAGTCAGGGCTGGCTTAGAGACTGGAGGTCTGGAAATCTCACAGGAGAACAAAAAATTTCTCTAAGTATTAGGAGCCCTTACTTTGGTGTGCAAACGTACGTGTGTGTACAACATATTCACAGAAACTGGCGTGTCATTTGAGAGCTGTTCCATGCTCTGATATTACCTACAGACTCATTGTAGTGGGGAAAATATATTAAGAGGTTACAACGGTTTCTTTCTACTTTCGACTTCAATTTAAAAATATCTAAACTATTCAAAATACTTTAAAATCTTGTTATTCTAAAGTGGGATTAAATAGCCCAGTGTTCCCAAAAGAGCGGAGCTTGTTGATAATTAAGACATTGAGTGTAAGATGATAGAGAAGCCTTGGACTGTAAAGCTATGGCAGTGTTGATTTCTTAATAATGAGATCCAGGTGTGAGCCCCACTGCAGGCCCAGCTGCCGTTCCCCATTAGACCCGAGCCATCGGTTAGCAGTCCAATAAAACAATATTACCATCTTAAGAATTCCTATCTCCCCCTTTTCCCCTTCTCATAACACTAGGAATGCCATAAACACAATTGCCATGGAAACGATAGCACCATTCCGAACCACTGTTGGGTTTTTGAGGATTCTACATGTGAAACTGTAAATAAAAATAGTGACAATTTTACAAGTGTGGCCTAAGGAAATGAAATGACCATTAAGTCTTGACCTGACATAAGGGTGTCATATAACTTGCCTTTACCGTATCCCGAAATAAATTAATCTATGTACAGAAATAAAGGCTATTATATCCATGATAAATCACCAGTGGTGGCCTTATGGTAGTAGTCAGTTAAGCCTTGTCACAATCTCAGTGGAATGATGGTTAAGATCTCCTTCCTTCCTTTCTTTAGTCACTTGTTTATTCCTTCAACAAATATTTTTTTGCACATCACTGCATACCGAACATATACTCGATGCTGGACACACAAAGATGAGAAGTCATCAGTTTCTTGTCACAGATCGTGTTACTCCAAACCAACAAATACATAAGGGCCTTATTTGTATGTGCGCGTTTGCTTCCTACTTTTTAAAAATTAATATGTGAAAATCTGTACTTATAAAAGATAAGTGAGGAAGTGATATTTCTGGTTTCCGAAAAATTTTCATGAAATAACTCACCTCTGGATTCTTTCAAATAGTGAATTCCCTCGGGGCATTTAAGAATTGCTGATGATAGATCACTTGATTAAGGGATTACAAGGAATCTGAAGCAGGAGTTCTCAGCTCTGGTTGCACATTCAAATCACTTAGGGAACCTGCAAAAACATAATGATGCGCAGGCCCTATTTCAAACCAACTGAATAACTCTTTCTGGAAGTTGGAATTGCA
Organism: Rousettus aegyptiacus; assembly: GCF_014176215.1. Taxonomy (NCBI): domain Eukaryota; kingdom Metazoa; phylum Chordata; class Mammalia; order Chiroptera; family Pteropodidae; genus Rousettus; species Rousettus aegyptiacus. Next base: position 3,278,657 of record NW_023416312.1, on the reverse strand, counting down.
CATCAGTATTTTAAAGCTTTCCAGGATTAATCGAAATGGGCAGCCAGGCTTGAGAATCAACTGCGCTAGAACGGGCCGAATCTTACCCACCACTTGCTTTTGTTAATAAAGTTTTATTGGAACACAGCCATTTTTATATATATTGTCATGGCTGCTTGCATACAATAAAGGCAGAGTTGAGTAGCTGCATCAACTGCATAGTTGAGTAGTTGTGGCAGAGATCATGTGGCCCACAGAGCTGAAAATAATTACTATCTGGCTCTTTACAGAAAAATTTTGCCGACCCCTGGTCTGAAGAAATGTCATGGAAAACTTAAAATATCCAGCAATCAGCCGTCTGCAGCTTTTCCCCAGGAATATAGATAAAGCGACTATTGGAATTATTCTAACAGTTGGTGAAAATTTTCATTCCACTTAGTAAAATTTTCTTTACATGCAGCTTTTTCGAAGCGTACACTTAAAGGGTGTGGCAACTGTTAAGCCCTTGACTGTCAGCCTCACACCCACCCTTCCACGCTCAGCTCTGTGGTGCTAAAGCTGGGACTCTGCAAACTTACCTGTCAGCTTCCCAGCTGCTCTTCACTAGGCTCTGCCAATAGGAGGCGCTAGAGGAGCCTTTCAAGCCTAGAGGAGGAAGAGGGATTTGCTCCTTCCTGTTTGCTTTTATTTGTCAGCAGCATCCTAGCAATGCTTTTTTTGTCCAAGCAGTGACAGTTCATTCCAGTAGCAACAGTTGATTCCACTTTGAAACTTTGCCGACACTCTCAGAACTAGCCTCATTGTGTATCCTTGGAGTTATCATCGTTTGTGGCAAAGTCCTTTTCTTGAAGGTCTAGGTCTCAGCCCCAAGTGCTCCTTTTGCAAGCTCAGAAACACCAGCACGAGCCAAACGTTGCCACCTCCCCTAAGCCTGAGTCCCACTCCTGCAGGCCCTCTCCTTCAAGTTTCTAAGCTTTAATAATGTCAACCTCTTCTCTTCCTCTTCCTGCTCCTCCTCTTTTTTTTTTTTTTGGCCAAGCCATAGAGGTGACTGTAATTTCTACAGTTGCTACTTCCATGATACATGATTCATTTTTGCCTTTTTAGTTTTTCCAATGGCGAGTAATATTATTTATATTAAATTCTCTCTGTTAATATTGCCGGTGTGGTTTTTATCTCCTGTATGTGAAAGAACCATTGTCTACTAAAGGGCTTAGGAATCATAAATAATCACTGTACCTTGTATTCTATAAAGATTGATGGATTCAAACTGTTGTGTGGGAAATGGAATGCTAAATTTAAGATATTATGCTCTCTGTAATATAATCTACCTACGTATTCATTAATAATGCCTAATTTATGTTCTACATAAAAGAATGGGTTTTGTCACTGTACACAATATTAATCGTGACTTCTGAGGAAATGCTTCTTTTACTCTTGCTGGGAATTAATGAATAAGAATTCATTGCATGTTTATAATAGTGTATGCTGCAAAGATGCAATTCAGTAAGTTGAGGGGACATGCCACCCCAGCCTGGTCAGCTATAAGAGATGAGGGTCAGACAGAACATAGGGAAATCAGATAACTTCTATCCATTCACTGAACCCAAAATGTGACAAATTATTCTATCGTGTAAATAAGATGAAAACTAGCTTGTAAGATGGAGTTAGAGCCCCCCAAAAAGGACAAATGGAATAGAGACAAGCTCATCTATGGCTTCTGATTGGTCCATGATTTGTTCTCTAACATAAATCTTCTGAGCTGATTTATATGAGCTAGCCCATCTTCATTTTTTAGTTAAGTTTCCTTTTAGAAAATATGTTTTACTACCTTGGAATACAAAGAAAAAAGGGGGCAATTTTTCTGGATATGAGAAATAGAGAAAGGGTCAGCAAATTATAACCCACAGGCCAAATCTGGCTTGCCACTTGTTTTTGTAAATATTGTTGGAATACAGCCATGCTCATTCATATTGTCTTTTGCTGCTTTCACTAAAAGAGCAGATTTGAGTACATAGTTCCTACAGAGACTTCGTGTCCCACAAATCCAGAAATATTGACCCTTTGGCCTTTTACAAGAGAAGTTTACTGACCCCTGACAGAAAGAAGGAGCAGGTGTCTGTCATTACAGTGTGGCATGGCGCGAGTTTTTAGGGCATCAGCCACAGGTCCCAGAGGAAACTCTGGTTCTAAGGCTTTCCATAGCAACTGTGTGCTCAAATTAGAATACCCTGCCAGCTCCTGCACCTATCAATCCCCTGCTCAGCTTCTAAGATCCCGCGTACATGTGTGCGTGTCATTCAGGCTCCCGTGACTGACTGTGGTTGGAATCATGCCTCCCCAATGTGCTATCCATCTGTGTCCACCTGGATCTTAGGCTTCGTTAGAAATTGGAAAGAGTATTATTTGTCCATCCTTTGCAGTACACTTGGTGAAGAGGTTGCACAGAGCAGCTAATTAGCAATTATAGCTTCATTGATCAACACTATCCAGAGAGATCCAAAAAAACTGTCCCAGGCACCAGTGCATTTTTTACTTCAGAAAAGAGCACTTGGACTCTATCACTGCTGTGTGTGCATCCTATACATCAGGAGCTGCCTTCAAGTTACCATCACCCAAATAAATCTGGTAATTATTAGATAAAAGACTGTACTATATAAAAATGAAGGATAGGAAAGGAAATTATTTACCTTTGTAAACTTCATGCTCCTACATAAGTCCTGTTTATATTATGCATAAAGGTATATATGCTAAAAAAAATAAATAAACTGGATTTCTAGATGATAGATACATAGAAAGATAGATGATAAATAGATAGATGATACATAGATAGATAAGAAGATGAACAATAGATAAAGACATAGAGACCGGTGAAATTATTAATATTCCAAAACGACCCAGAGACTGTTTTTCTTCTCCCAAATGATTTCTGTTTTAAGAATTTTCTCCTTAATAACACAGTATAATCTGTCTTAAATGCTATAATTTCAGATAGTTTTCATGCTGTGTGTTAAAACCAACAATCTAAAAATCTGTGTTTAGTAAAACTTCATCCTCTCAAAGATTAAGAAAAACAAACAGTAGTACATAGAAGGAAAAAAATATGTTTTGTGCAATTCCGTAAGTAGAGAGAGTCTTGAAATGCCAAACAGTAATCCTAAATGATATATATGAGCGAGTCTTTATAGCAGTATCTATGCAACTGGAGCATACCATGACAGCGGTGTGCAGCCAGCCCCGATGCACCGTGCCACTCCGCTCAGGCTTCCTTTGTGGTCTCTCATTTTTTCCCCCTCCCGTAACCCACCAAGATTTGTTTTCTTCAAAAGCTTATTGACCATCTCTCGAGTCAAACTGCCTGGAGTGCGCCGATTGCCAGTGGTTCAGTGCCTTAAGGCTCTTCTGAAAACAAATACAGACAGGGGCCTCTCTGATTCTTTTTTGGCAGGCTTAACTGATTAGCAGAGTGACAGAAAAACAAGAAAATAAGAGATGAAGGTATCAGTAGTAATTTTTTTAAATAAAATGTTCTTTGCCTTTAAAGTAATTTTGTCATGTCTGTTCAAATAGCATCTATTTTGTAGAAGTTTTCAGTTAGTAGCCTACAAACTAAATAAATATAGTTATATAAATATCACTGAGATTGTGTTAAAGAGAGCTATAGGGCCAAGCTTATTGTAAACAGATTACTTGGTATCCCATATATACAATGATTTAAGGAAATCCAAGATGACTCAAAAATGTATCTATAAATGCCTGAAATTCTGAGATTGATAATTCAGTTCCTTTCGATAATGAGAGAGAGGTCCATCAGAATATCACTTCCGTGAAGTCAGGGACCAGACAATTTTTGTTCACCAGTATATTCACAGTCAGTGGCACTCAGTGCCTGGCATAAAATGGCTCAACTATTTGTTGTATAAGTGAATGGAAAACACTACCCTCTACGTGCAAATGGCCTTGGGTTGTCAACCCATGAGACTCTTAGCCCTTCGGGCCAAGCGAGTGTTTCAAGTTACCTTTATTCCTAAAGACTTATCTGGTCATTATTAAAACCCCCCCCAAAAGAAAAGGGGTTTACAGTTGTTAGGGACACTTACACATCTGTCCTCCTCCTTGCTACTAATGACAAATATATCATTATCTCCTTCTGGAGATTTTACAGAATAACTATGGATGAACAATCCCTACAAAAATAATAAGATGGCCCAAGTGGGGCAAGTGACATTTTTCACTGGTGACAATCCCAAAGATGGGGAAAGGCAGCAAAGGGGACTGCTGAGACCCCCACAAATAGTAATTAACACTTGAAATGAGAAGCTCCAAATGGCTATTTCTAGTCCCTCGTCTTAGTGAGCTAATAGAAAATGAGACGAGGAAGGGAGAGTGGCATTCTAAAATTCTGTACAAATGTTGCTTACTGTTAGAAACCTATCCATTTTTATAATCAGTATTCCTTCAAGGGACGTCCTTGTCATACAAAATGGTCTTTAATCTTGAGGACTAAGGAAAGGCTTCTGATAAATTTAATCTAGTTAGACTATAGGCACCATGTATCACAAATATGATATGAAAGATATCTGTCATTTTACCTTTGGAGGCTCTGGCTTCAGCACAGAAAGTTAGCTCAAATTCTCAAACATCTGATCCTCAGCTTTGGCTACACGTTGAAATCACCTGGGTCCCACCGCCAGCGTTTCTGATGTAGTTGGTCTGGAGCATGGCATGAGCATCAGGATTTTTCAAAGCTCCCCAGACGACTTTATTGTGCAGCCAAGCAGGGGGACCAACCATCCCAATTTGCCCAGGACCGAAAGGGTTTCTGGGATGAGAGACTTTCAGTGCCATAACCAGGAAAGTTCAAGGCAGATTAGGATGAGTTGGTCACACTAATCACCGCCCTAAGGGGTGTGTGCCGATGGGGGTGTGGAGGAAGGGGAACAGCATTTCAGCAATGGGAAGGTTGGCTACACAGCTGGTTACTTACCACAGAATCACAGAAGGTGTCTAAAAGATTTGTACCAGAGGGCATATTCTGAATTTTATCACATACAATTTCTTGGAAGGGCCAATACTTTCCATATTTTCTTCTTTCTCTGACTTTTGCAAGTCTGATCTTGTTCCTGAATGTTTGCTCTCTTCTCTTAATTAAAAAAAAAAATCTTCTGTAGCAATTGGGTGCCCTGTTTAGTCCGTGCTCTGGGGAGCTAAGGCCTTTTCTTTGCTATTGCCAACATTTCAGTCAGAGAGATTCCACCATATCAGTCCTTTTCGAGTCTGTCTCATCCAGATTTTGACAAACTTCAAGGGCAATTAGCTAGTGACCCTCGCCCAGGTTACTCTCTCTGGAGGAGTGGCCAGGTCAGGACTACACGCTCTCTCCTTCTGAATCTCCTAGGAAACACTGACAGAGAAGTAGCAGTAAAGAAAATCCAAATCTCATCACAATAAAATACTCCTTTTTAAATTACAAATAACGATCCTTCAAAAGACATGTGAAAACAAGCATTTGATCCCAACTTAACCCCAGCATGGCACAACTAGGGGGCTGCAGAAAGCTAAGGACAGAGGAAAGGGTCAGGCCAGAACGGGCCTCTTCTGACTGTTTACCAAGAAGTGAGCTTTGCTGGCACACTGGGCCCTCCCCCAGCTGCCAAGAGTGACCACGTGTGGAGGAAGCGTCCACTGCATGAAGCCATCTTCCACAACCATTCGAACAGTGTTCCTTTTGTACTTGCGAAGGGAGAAAAATAAGCCTTCCCATTTTGTTGTAAGATTGCTCTTTTCCAAGCTAGAGACTTCATTTCTATAGATATTCTTCCTAGGTCTCATTTTGTGATCTATTCATCTTGGTGCCTTTCCTGTGAGCCTACTTATGGGCTTTTAGGCTGGGAAGACTAGACCTAAAATAATACAAGAAAATTGGCCTTGTCTTTTGTGAGATGAAGCACATCTTCCAGAATGAAGAGTGCTAACGTGGTGGCAAGGGTCATCTGCCGTGTTCTACGTGATGTTTCTGGTTGATGATGCTGCAGATTTATATACATATATATGTGGATATAGTATATATATTCAATCCATGTTCCCCAGCTTATCTATGACACTATTTGATTTATTCGATTTTACATTAAACTGCTAGAGTGTGTCTAAAGTTACTTACTGAGCACGTTGAACTGTGTTAGCTTTCTGGGCTTTCCTCACCACACACCTCAGAGCCACATCACTTTGCATAGCAATCAGAGAAAGGACTGGCTCCCCACCTTGTATGCTGTTTCTCGCCTATAACTCGACAAGGTGACTTTTAAATTGATCTTGCTCATGGGTAAGATAAAGAAGGTTTTTTAAATTTTAAAGGCTTCATATTACTTTATCTTCAGGTCACTAGCTTCAGAAAATGATTGACAAGTAATAGGGAAGGTGGGGGTTCTTTAAGCTGTGGCTGGAATTTGTGCAGGCCGAGTTCTGTCATACCTGAGCAGAGGGTATTTTCTAGATCGTGAATCAGAGCAGGGGACTGGCGTAAGCTGGGCTCCAGGGTTGAGAAGCGGCATGGGCCTGGCAGCTTGTCAGTACCACTGAGCATCACCGCCTCTGTCACGGTGGAAGAGCCCCCAGGACAGCAGGGGGGTGAGAGAAATAAAACCAAAGCAGCACAAATAAGAAATAAACAGAAGAGAGAATCTAATTAAAATAGAGTCACTGAAGAGATGGCTTCCATTGCAGTAAGGATATTTTTAGAAGCACCATGCTAGCATTTTCTCCCTGAAAACACCACCACTCTCACCAATATATTAAAAATCTCTAGGCGCCTTCTCAAGATTGGACATTGGCCAACTCTCGCCTGCTCTTGCCTAGAACAGGAACAGGATGTGCTGTGTCTGCTATTTGGAATCTTGCTTTTTTTTTTTTTCATCCTTTCCTTGGAGCCTAAGTCAGGATTTATGATGTCACAGACGCTGTCTAGATAGGCTTCCATTCTGTTACTTTTCCCCACTATTCTCACTTTTATGTCTAGGCCACCAAAAACGCAGAATTCAGCCCACTAAAACAATGTAAAATATATATATAATGACTGGGAAGAGTCCAAATCTGATTATACACATTCTTCACAGAGAACACTTTATGAAGGAATGGAAGCCGTAATTAAGTGTTGTTCCCAATTATACCCATTTAATTAAAAAATCTAAAGTTATTGATTTTTAAAAACTATTAAAAAGCACCCATGCTGCTGGTTCCAGACTGTTGCTGGCAGACCAGTCACTCACAGAGTATAATTTTCCATTTCCTCCAGTACAATGAAACCCTTTATTAAATGCTGTCTCGCTGGGGACATATTGGTTTCCAGCTGAAGCAAGCAGGGATTTATAATCCCTCGCTGCTATTTGCGTGCCCTTCAATTCAGGTTCTGCCAACACAACACAGATTTATCTCCTTTGCTTTGAAAGGATTTTGGATTTGGGGTGATTTTATCTCACAGACTGAAGTAGCCTCAACACAAGAGATTGTGTCCACCAAGTGGAGTTTAGAACTGGATAACCTTAGTTTGCTCAGGATTGTACATATGTCAAGCCAGATGAGAATGGAAGAAATATTACCATTGGGCTGCTTGAGTGTCTTTACAACATGGCAGCTGGCTTTCTCCAGAGCAGGTGATCCAAGACAAAAGTCAAGGAAGAAGCTGCAATGCTGTGTATGGCCTAGTCTCAGAAAGCATACGACATTGCTTCTGCCATCCACTCTTTGTAAGAAATAAGTCACTAGGTCAGCTTATACTCATGGGAATGGGAAGTAAAGTTTTATCTCTTGAAAAGAGGATATCAGAGAATTCATGGACATATTCTAAAACAATGACACACTTGCTTTTCCTTCTACATGAATTCTTCCTTCTGTAAATATTCACTCTATTCAAGCCTTGGCTCACATGTCACCACTACAGTAAAGAGGTCTTTTTTGACCTTGTTCCATCTAGAATAATATCTAAGTCCCTCTCTGCATCATTTCCTGCTTTACTTTTCTTTAAGGCACTCTGTCATCAACTGACATTGCATTTTGTATTCATTTATCTCTATATAGTTGGCCTTCTCCACTAGAAGGGAACCTCTATGGGGCAAGAGATTTTTCGTGTCTTATTCAACATTGTATCTCCAGTGCCTAGAACATAGTAATTGCTCAATAAATATTCATTGTTGAATATTTATTGAAGATCCATTATTTGTGAAAAGATAGCCAGCCATAAGGAAAGGGGTTTATATTGGGAGATAGGATGAAAAGATTATTAAGACAAGTTCTCAGACATCTAGATGTTCAAGTAACATTTTTCAAAATTAGTTGCCCAGAGTATGAATAGATGTTGCTCCGAGAAAGGGTTCTATAGTTAATGAGAAACATTAGTTTAAACAAAGTTAAATATTTTTTTATTACTGTACTTCTCAAAGCTTTTACTATGTTAATGTGCCATGTAAATTCCCAAAAGGAGAAGTATACTGGACTTCAAAAAATTATTTGGTTATGAAATTTTCTTTTATTAAACCCACATGCAAGAGTTAGCCTTGAGGGAAGAGATAAGTTCTTAAGACAAAGGAGGTGAGTTAACTAGAAATATAAATTTGGGGCAGCTAGAGGGTACAGTGACCTGGAGGAGAGGGAATTAAAAAGTTCAGCTGAGTCTTCTGGATGCTGTACAGAACATAACAGATAAGCTCATGTGCTGAGTGAAGGATACAGGAATGATATGGAGACCTTGAGAGGTGGAGAAAATGTCTGCAAAATCAAGAAAGGAAATACAAATAAAAGAACAGCAGAACTGTGGCAAGGGCCAAACGGAGGCCACAGAGGATGGGTTTGGAGCAGTCCCAGCCAATACATTTCCATGACTTTCTTCTCCACCCCAATGACCACTGGACGTGAGTGGAGAAAGCAAATAAAAATGAAACCCAAGGGCATGAATTGGCCTGACAAAGTCTACATAAGTTCGAGGAGTAAAGAAATTCTACAGCTCAAAAAGGATGTATCAAAAGTATTAAACCTAGAGTGAAAATGAGTAAAAGGACAAGCAAGATCCAGCTCAGTCATGAAAAATAAAGGGGAGAGAACAAACGCCAGCAGGAAGTTGGGGAATAGGTGAGAGAGAGAGAGATATGGCCGATTAAGATGTTAGGGTCTAAGGAGGCCAGATGTGGTTTCGATGTCACGAATATGGGCTCTTCTGATTGCTGGTGAGATGCGAATTGGGAGTATACGCGGGAATGGCTGTAATGGAAGGGACGTGGAGGCGCTGAAAGGAGGAGCCTCCACACTGCCTTGCTTCCTCATACACCCATCTATTCTCTTCTGATGTCCTTCCAGTGCAAGAACCGTGTCTCTTCATCTTCGGATCCTTTGTTTGGAGCTCTGTGCCAGTTGCACAGTGGGACTCTCAGAATCTGTGATGGGTGAATGGGTGGAAGTTTGCATGGATAACCAGGTTATAGTGAGGCTGGTAAAGTTGTCATGGTGGAGACAGTACAGTAGTGAAGACAAATACCGGGCTGTGTGAAAACGTGACTGATGAAGTCGTCCACCTGTCTGTGCTGTGATGTCTTCCTTTAGGGAACCTTTTGGAAAAGCTGAGAGTCACTTTCATATCACTGCATTCTGGGTGCCATTGTCTTGACTTAATCAACTGGATTCCTGACCATGGCTCCCAGCCCATTCTCCATACCTTTCCTGGCTCAATTTCTGTTCTTCTCTTGGAAATCCCCTTGACTTATGGAGAACCTAGAGCTTTACGAACCCCTCTGGCTGCCCCGAAACTCTCCCGAGGCTGGCAACTCCTCCACCCTGGAAACAGTAGCCAAACAAACAAAAGGTTAAATCAGAGAAATGTTCCTGCTTCATAGTGGGAATTTGGAAAACCATGAACTAGGGGAACCCCCACATATCCCCAGTATTACTAATCACATGTGAAACTTCGTGCTGTTAGGTATTAAGCAAGTACTTCTCAGACAGTAGTGAACGCTGGAATCATGTAAATGCCCCACCCTCAGACTCCATTGAACAGGATTTGGAGGAGCCTGGTCATCTGCATTTTGCCAGATACCCTCAGTGACTGTCATGCACGCAGTTTCAGATATGGTGAGAAATGCCACGCTAAGAATTTTGCCAATGGATTTGAATATTGAAGAGACTTAGGGACAGCGATCTGGCCCAGAAGAAGGGACTCATCATATAGCAAGAACACTGGGTTTGTTATGGGACAGTATGTTGTTTTTGCAGGAGGTTTGGGGTGACGACTGAGGGGGCAAATACGGAACCCCAGCCATGCCTTAGGGTCGCACTGACGTTAACATTGTGCTGCAACCCATCCTTCTGATTACAGCCGATGACGCGTCTGAGAGGACCCGGGCGGCACTTGGAGGCTTTTCCATTGATGAAAGAGAGCTGTCAAAGAGAAGTCTTATATTATCCAGCATGTAGCCGCACTCAAAAAAAAAAAAAAAAGCGATCCCTGGCACTTGTAAACTGTGTTTCGCATCAGGAAAAACAAAAACAAAAACAAAAAACAACAAACCACATAAAGGCAAAGCAGTATTAATTGAGAGTACTTTTATTGTGAACATCAAATGAAAATTATCCAAACTGTTGTTATTGACACAAAATGCTACAGAAAAAGCTGAAATCTCCAACTCTTTCCCAAGGAATCTGGGCTCCAGCTGTGCAGAGGACAGAAAGTGCCACTGGGCACGTTCCCCAGCTGTTAAGAACCCGCACCAGGGCCCTGTCCGGTGCTTACACTGCTTTTTTCCCAGAAGCTCATAAAGCACCTTGGCTGACCCTTCTTCGTCACCTCCTAAAAAGACAAAAACGCTGTCACCAGCTTAGCCATTAGCGGGGACACGATCAATTCTTGGATTTTTCTTTAGAGCTGGTTTATATATGGCAGTGAGAGGAATTGGCATCCATGTCACGTGTGAACTTCATTCTCTTTCAATTTCTCTCACCATAAGCAAACCCCTCCAGGTCCCTGCATTCATTCACAAAGTCACAAAGTTTCCAGCATCCTTGAAGTTTGCCCTAGTTCTCCTGCAACCAAAACCTCAAAGACACTAACGGGCCTTTTTTGACAGTAGCTATATTTCTTTGTGCACACAGAGAACAAGGAAAGAGGGATGCCCTCCTCTGGGGAGAAGGTTTTAAAGTGTAATCAGATCCATTCCTGGCTTCAGACACAAAAGCCCAGAACTAGCCAGAGCAATCTGCGACTGGCCTCCTCCTTTGTCGTTGAGGCAGACAGTAATTGATTTGACCTGCTTTATGGGGACAGTCTCCCAGGCATGACTGAGTGCTAATTGCTACTAATGAGGTGGCATTTTAAACTGGCCGTTGTCTTGAGCTCCCTGTCCCCTCTCCTCCACTCAGTATTCCTGCCACTGGGTTCCATGGTAAGCTTCCAGCGAGCCCTCACCCATTGCCGGCTCCACTTGCCCAGCCGCTGAGGATCGTGTTAAGAAGGGCAGATTCCATTGCCTTCCAAAAGGGCGATCTGGCTGAATGAGCAGCGGCTAAAGATGCACTGAGGCAATGCAGCTCTTGAGGAAATGAACTCTAAATGTTACAGGACTGCGGGAAATTACTTTCATAATGACTTTTCCTGGTGCAGCTCATTTCCCAACATCCATCTCTCTCGCCCAGAGGAAAACCCACAAGCCCCAATCCGTGAAAGAATATTTTCTTGCTGAGTTACTTCAGGGGCTCTCAGATTTCACATCAGTGCCTTTCTGTCTTAAAATTAACATGTGATGTCACTCTTTAAATTATAATCAATTGTCAAATGAATTTTAGGTCTGGAAAAGTAAAAAATACAAGCCCCCTAGATTGGCTATGGAATACAAGGTATCTTAGATAACACAAGTACCTAGAGCAAGGTCAAGAAACCTTTTCTCTAAAGATCCGTTTTAGTCTTTGTGGGCCATGCGATCTCTACCACTATTAAACTGCCATCGTAGGTGAAAGCAGCCAGAGATAATATGTATGGGCATGGCCGTCTTCCAATAAAACTTTACTTACAAAAACAGGAGTCTGGCTGGATTTGGTCTATAGGTCATCATTTGCCAACTCCTGACCTAGAGCAAGCTTCCCCAAATACATCAAATCTGGATGTACACAAAATTATTATAACCACAAAATGGTCCAAAAGACCTGAATTCCCCTATAATTATTCATTTTAATCGGTATATTTTAAGTACCATGAGAACTACACTTTTTTATATATAAGCCTCAGTTTCCTAGCTTGTGAAATAGTAGCTGGACTCTACTATTTCTAGATTCTCTTCCAGTCTAACACATAAAACTCCCTCCAATTCTGTAATCTCAAACTTCCGAACATGTCTGTTAACCTTACAAGCTATTTCAGAGTTGACCACACAGATATTTCCCATTCCTCACTTCTCTCGCTCTCTCTCTCGCTCTCTCTCGCTCGCTCTCTCTCGCTCTCTCTCTTTACCAACCACAAGTAACACTCAGGGAATTTCCTACGATTCAAGACCTCTATGGATACATGCAGATGTGAATACAACCATGGTCTCTACTGCCACTGCAGACTAGGATCTCATTCCTCCGTGTGCTTTGACAGAGCACACATTCTTTTCTTCCAGTTTCTCTCCTCCATGAAGCCCTTCGAGACTAATTCTGCATTTGTGCTCCACCTTTCTAGCGTCCTGCCTTCTCTAAGTAATGATTTAGCACATTCGTTGTACATTTCTATACAAGTGGAGTCGTTCTCGGGTGTGTCGCTTTTGTGTCCTTTGCTTTGGGCAAAATAATTTAAACCCTTCTTCTGGGTGTCTGTGGATGTGAACACATTATATGCACAACTTAAAGACAAAGGAACCAAAATGTATTTAAGATACAAGTTTGCAATTGAGAGACAAGTAGAAATAATAGGTTGAAACTGAGTGCCTTGGATAATATTCCTGTTGAATATAATAAAAGGAACTATGTGATATAATTAAGATTGATGCTTTGGGTTACTTGCAGTTTCCGGTTTAAATTTACTGTTTTAGCTATCTGTACTGATAAATATCTGGGATTAGTATGTAGTAAGCTGGTCTAGGATTCACGGATTGCCTGCTAGTATATGCCTTGTGTTAGTCAGGGATAAATCCCTGTTACGGAAGACTGAGAGCTTTCTGTAGCACCGCTGGTGGTACATATGGGGAAAAGAGTGTGGCGGGATTTTTGAAAAGAAAAAAGAACTTTTTGAAGCACAGAGCATTCAAAATCAACAGAAGAGCTCAAAAAACTAGAAAATAAACGATAGAGTAAATGCAAGAAAATAAAAGGAATAGCAAAGCCCAGAAATTCAGAGAGCAAAATAAACAATAAAAAGATACAACAAAACAAAACCTAGCTTTATAAAAGAAGTTAACAAAATAAGGCTCTAGTAAGACTAAGAAATGGATAAAGATTATGCTATTAAACACTATTATAACCACATAACCAAAGATATAATAGAGATTTATAAAAATCATAAAGAATTGAAGTAGCAACTGTAGAAATTACAGTCACCTCTATGGCTTGGCCAAAAAAAAAAAAAAAAAAGAGGAGGAGCAGGAAGAGGAAGAGAAGAGGTTGACATTATTAAAACTTAGAAACTTGAAGGAGAGGGCCTGCAGGAGTGGGACTCAGGCTTAGGGGAGGTGGCAACGTTTGCCTCGTGCTGGTGTTTCTGAGCTTGCCGAGAAATATAAAAATGTAGATGCAATGGAAAATTTCTAGAACAATACAAATTAGTATAGTAAACGATTAGTGCTAATCTATATCTATGTTCTTTTTCTAACTGAGCACACAGCTGTACTCTGTTTCCCAGACTTCCTTGCATTTACTTACATGTGGACAGTGATTGACATCCGGTCAATGGACTGGACCCTAAACATTTTTCAAACATTAATGTATGCATACATGTACTGTTTTGGATACTAGTAAGAAGAGAAAGCTGTCAAACTCATTTAAAAAGTTAATATGAGCTTAATATAAAAAATCAGTATAAGGAAAATGAATTACAGGTACACATAGGTTTTTTAAAAAGAATTCTAAATAAAATATTAATAAATCAAATCTAACAGTGGTTTTTAAATTTAATACATCAGATTTAGCAGTTTGCTTATATTCAGGAATACAAGATTGATTAAAAAAATCAAAAGATATATTGATATAATCTATCACATAAATAACCTACAAGAGAAAAGTCATTTGACTATCTCAGTAGAAACAAAAATAAAACACTTGACAAAATTCAACATCTATTGAAGATAAAATTCTTAGGACATTTGAAAGAGGACCTTCATTAACATCAAAAATGATCTTTTTAAAAACTATATATTGCATAATATTTAATGCTGAAACTGTAAGAATTACCCACTAAGGTCAAGAAAATGACTAGGTATTCTGTTCTCTTCACTATTACTGAACATTTAATGGAGGCCCTAGCCAACAAAATGGTACTAGAAAAGGGGAATAAAGGATGTATGAGGATTAGAAAGGAAGCGATAACTGCTCCTAATTTGTAGATAATATGATCATCTTGAAAAATCAAAAATAATCAACATGTCATTATTAGAGAATTCAGCAAGAATTCAACAAGATCACCATACCAAAATCAGCGTATCTCCTATACATCAGTAATACCCAATTAGAGAGTATATATAAATGTTTCGATCAATAACCAGAAAATACTGGAAGATGCCTAGGAATAAATTTAGCTATTCATGTGCAAGCCGTTTTTGAATAAATTTACAAAACGTCATAGAGTGGCATAGAAGAAGACCTGAATGAATGGACAGAAGATCAATAAATAAAAATTCCAATTATTTCTAAATCAGCCAGAAAAAAATGAAATAAACCTAGGAAGCCCTCAAAAGAGTGTGGTATACAGAAAGGAATCAATTGATATTAGCCAGTATTTCTATATTTAATTGCATATCGGCTCTATTTTTTAAGTTCACTTTATTGTGGTAAGAACACTTAGGATGAAATCTGCCCTTTCTTTTAACAATTTTTTAAATTAAATTTATTGGGGTAACATTGGTTAATAACATTACATAAATTTTAGGTGTGCAACTTTATAATATAACATCTGTGTACTCTACTGTGTGCTCACCGCCCCAAATCTCCTTCCACCACCGTATATTTGACCCCCTTTACCCTCTTCATCCTCCCCCTACCTACGATTGACAGCAGGATCCTCCCCCCACCTATTGTTGAAAGCAGGCACAGTGTTGCACAACAGATCTCTACAACTTATTTATCTTGCTTAACTGAAGCTTTAGGCCAATGGATTAGTAACTCCACATCTCCTCCTCCCACAGGTCCTGGCAAACACCATTTCACTGGTTTGAGTCTATGCATTTGATCTTTTTAAATACCTTTCATAAGCAGAATGGTGCAATTTTTGTTTTTCTGTGACTGGTTTATTTCACTTAGCAAAACGTCCTCAAGGTTCATCCCTGTTGTTACATATTGCACAATTTCTTTTTTAAGGCTGAATAGTATTCCATTGTATTCCATTGTATGTAAATACCACGTTTTCTTTATCCATTCATCTGTAGATAGACATTTAGGTTGTTTCTACATTTTAGCTATTGTTGATAATGCTGCAACAAACATATGAATGCTAATATCTCTTTGAGATTCTGATTTCAATTCTTTTGGATAAATACCCAGAAGTAGAATTGCTGGATCATATGGTAGTTCTAGTTTTAATCTTCTGAGGAAACTCCATAGAGCTGCATTATTTTGCATTCCCACCAACAGTGTCCAAGAGTTTCAATTTCTACACATCCTCATCAGCACATGTATACATTTATATATATGTGTGTATATATATGTATGGCCATCCTGACAGATGTGAGGTGATATCTCATTGTGGTTTTGATTTGCATTTCCTTGATGATTACTGAAATTGATCATTTAAAAAGTATAACTTAATAATAATTATTATTATTATAATATACCTATTGGCTGTTCATAGGTCTGTTTGGAGAAATGTAGGAATTCCTTATATATTTTGAGGCTTAATCCTTTATCAAACATATGATTTGCAAATATTTTCTTCTGTAGGTTGCCATTTTACTCTGTTTTCTTTGCCGCACAGAAGCTTTTTAGTTTGATGTGGTCCCACTTGTTTATTTTTGTTTTTCTTGCCTGCACTTTTGGCATCGTGTCCATGAAATCATCGCCAAGACTAACGTCATGAAGATTTTCCTCTATGTTTTCTTCTAGAGTTTTACATTTCAGGACTTTCGTTTAAGTCTTTAATCCATGTTAAGTTGATGGTTGCGTACGGTGTAAGATAAAGCTTCACCCTCATTCCTTTGCATGTAGTTATCCAGTTTCCCAACACCGTTTGTGTCCTTTCCCCATTGTGTATTCTTAGCACTCTTGTCAAAAATCGGTTGACTGTTGCATATCATTTCTTTTTTTTTAATTTTTTTTTTTTTGGTGACATTGGTTAACAAAATGCAGTAAGTTTCAGGTGTACAATTTAACAGTAACGCATATATATATATATATATATATATATATATATATATATATACATATATATATATATATTGCATTGCGTGTTCCCCTCCCATACTTATATTTCTTTCTGTCACCACATATTTGACTCTCTTTACCCCATTTACCTCCCTCTTCCCCCACCCCCTACCCTCTGGTAACCACTAGTCTATTATCCATGTCCATGAGTCTATTTGTTTGTCTTGTTCGTTTGTTGCTTTTAGGTTTATATCCCACATATAAGTGATATCATGTGATTTTCAACTTTTTCTGACTGGCTTATTTTGCTTAGCATGATTATCTCGAGGTCCATCCATGTTGTCACAAATGGCAATATTTCATCTCTTCAAATGGTTGAGTAATATTCCATTGTATATACGTACCACAGCTTCTTTATCCAGTCATCTATCATAGGACACTTTGGTTGCTTCCATGTCCTGACCACTGTGAATAGTGCTGCTATGAACATTGGTGTGCAAATATCTTTTCGGATATGGGTTTTCAAGTCTTTGGGGTAAATACCAATAGAGGGGCATAGCTATTCTCGATCAGCTATCATGAACAGTTAACCTTGTAGAGGGCAAAAATGATGTTTGCTATTTCCTTTATAACTCTCATTATACTTATCCTGTTACTTGGTTGATTCTACCAGACTCTATCTCTTTGAGTGTGGATACTGTGGCTATTTTATCTTTTATTTTCTATAGTATCTAGTTCATTGTCTATTTTAGTGCTGAATAAATATTTATTGAATGAACAAAGACTGAATATTGACCAAAATTATTCATGCTTGAAATACTATTGCAATATGTAGTTTCTTTCCTTTATATACAAAGTTGACACTTGGAATTAAAAGCATTAAACTTTATTCCAGTTCTGGTTTTACCATAAACAGCTCTTTGCCTGAAGCAAGTCACCTCTGAGTTACAGTTTCTTTAACCTTAACATAATGGGGTTGAACTAGATGCTAAGAGAGGTCTCTTCCAGCTCTAACATCTTACGAATAATACTAGGGTAGATTTATGTTCATTGATGTTTAAGTTCTCAGTCATTCTTTCTTATGATTATCAAGATACATTTTGGGTAGGTAGGATATAAGTAATGATATACTCTGTGACCAAGAATGAAAGAAAGCTTTTTAAAACCAGCAAAATGACAACATATAGTAGTCATAAAGGTTGTTCTCCAATAGTCTGGTTCTCTCACTGAGTAAATAATAGTTTTAAACTTCAGTACTCATCTAAAGTTAGGTGTAGCCACATGACTAGCCTTGGCCATCGATATGTGAGCAACAGTGACGTGTGTCACTTTCAGGTGGAAGCTTTAAGAGCAAGTGTGTGCTTTGTCATGTTTCATATCCCTGTACCATGATGATAGTGTTCCAGATCAACATTGGTCCCAATTTGAGGATAAAGTGGAACAAAATTCCCAGCCAACTCTCAATGAACCTATAGCAAAAGCAAAAATTAAATCTTCATTGTTTTATACCTCTGAATTTGGGTGATAATTTTTGTCACAACAAAACACTATCCATGTTAACACTCTATATTAGTGCCATGCTCTTATTTAGCAGTTATTAATTTACTGTCATAATACATTGGTTATCCTGATTTAAAGTTTCTTTAGAATAGGGATATAATCTGTCTGGTTCACCATTATATCTCCAGAGTTTGGAATGATTTTCCCCTCTACTATAAATTAGACAGGATACACAGTTATCTCTGCAGTACAGTTATGCTTGATTTCTTACATTCCAATGTATTTTTTTGAGTGGGGAAAAAAGAGGAGTGGAAATAACGATATAGGCTTGAAAATTGGATATATCCTTGAGTTCGCTGATCTGAACAGGTAGAAAAA
Organism: Rousettus aegyptiacus; assembly: GCF_014176215.1. Classification (NCBI taxonomy): domain Eukaryota; kingdom Metazoa; phylum Chordata; class Mammalia; order Chiroptera; family Pteropodidae; genus Rousettus; species Rousettus aegyptiacus. The sequence goes on along the minus strand of NW_023416312.1, from coordinate 3,260,285 downwards.
AGATTGAAGATAGCTGAGACACTCTGTCCTGACAGTGTACAACCCAACCATTACATCAGTCTCAGCCCTTTGAATGCCAGCATCACATGTCAAGCAGGATGGGTATTATAAAAGCACAAGATTTTAATGTGCCCATTGTTTTAGTTATCTTTGGGTGCCCTGTTTACATTCACTTAAACAATTGTTTCATGCTAAACACATAACAATGGAGATTATTGCCATACAGAGTCTCTTTGAGAAATGTGAAGGAGAAAGATAAAATATTGGAGAGCCTGCTATAAATAGGTACTTTTAAATATGCTAGCTTTTATAAATGTTTTAGTTAATGTAAAACATGCATACAAAAGAGTGCTTAACTCATGAGAGTACAGTTCAGTGAATTTTCACAAACTGATACACATCTGTATAGACAGCACACAGATCAAAAAACAGAACATGACCAGCAACCTGAGGACTGGGTCCCCTTCTACCTTGTGACCATTCCTAATCCCTTTTAACTCAAAAGTAGCCACTATCCTGATTTCTAATAGAACAGATTGATTTTAGCTATTTTTGAGGTTTACGAAGTTTAGGTAAAAGGAACTAGAAAATATGTACTTCAGTGAGTCTGGCTTTTTTCCTTCGGTGTTATGCTTTTGAGACTCACCCATATCTTTGCACGTAGTTGTAGTTTGTTACTTTTCGTTGCATATATTAATCCATGGTGTGAAAATACCACAATGTATTTACCTATTCTAAATAAGCAAGCTAATGGGCATTTGGGCAGTTTGCAGTTTGGGGCTATTATGAATGATGCTGTTATGAATATTACAGTACACATACTTTGAGGTCATATGAATGTATCTTTTAGGTATGTGCCCAAGAATGCTGTTATTGGGTCAAAAGGAATGCATGTACTCAATTTTAGAAAATACAATTTCTCAAAGTGGTCATGTGACTGACTACAAAAATGTCCACAATTTCCACTCCTTCCTTTATCCTCATCCCTTTATGATATGACTTTGCAGCTCCTCCCACCAAGAGGTGAAATCATTTTTCCCCACCCTTGAATCTGGGCTGGCGTCGTCATTTGGTCTTGTGAACTCTCTAGAAAACCTCCTCAGCCTACATGTAAATAAGCTCAAGCCAGCACGCGGCCAGGTCAGTGCTCACTCCAGCCAATCACTGGCCAGCCAGCACACATGTGAGTGGGATCATCCTTAACTAGCCTGCCCCAACTGACCTGCTAGCTGATGGCAGATGCGTGAGTGAGCCAGTCAGCATCAGCCAGGCCTGGTCCAGCTCAATAGAACCGCTCAACTAACCTTAGACTCGTAACTAACAATAATGATTTTTTTTTAAGCCACTAAGTTACACATCCATAGACAGTGGTCACATGTTTCACTATTTGGCAACAGTGCCTTAAGGTAGGTTGTGTTAACTTCATTTTATTCATGAAGAAACTCAGGTTCAGAGAGGCTATGTGACTTGCCCCAGAACACCCAGCTAGTAATGGATAGAACTGGGAATCAAATCCTGCCTGATCTCAAAGCCCCTTCTCTTCTATGTTATACTGTTTATAAAGCAAAAGGCACATAAATTGAAGATTTAGAGTCTTCAATTCCTACATGATCTCAAAACCCCTTGAGGAAAAGTTCAATCATTCTACTCAGTAGCCAACATTGAGAAGTGCTGTCATTTAAGCCACCGCTCTCTCTTCTAGCCCAGAAGCTGGTTATCCAATGTTCTAATCTCCTGCAAAAATTCCCCTTAAGGGATACCCGTTAGTGTCACACTGGAATTTTACTTATAGGTATTTATTGATGTTCTTCACTCCGATAGAATTTTTCACATATAGGTTGACTCAATTTTATTATACTTGATATTTACATATCTCTTGGCATTTAACATTATTAATCTTTTATCACATTTCTGAGTATAATAAACTTTCTCTGAGGTGATGTCAATACCATGTACATATGAAAGAGGATGTGCAAAGGATCAAGCTAGAAGAACCAGCCTTAGGCATACCCAACAGGTTTCGGACCTTGAATAGCAGGACGTCAGGAGCGTACCATTCTCGAAATCAAGGGATATGTGGGTGTAAACTTTAGGCAAATTTTAAATGTTTGTCTAGAAGAATTGACAGAGGATTGGCAGAGGGCACAGAGAACGTGGTGGTGTCACCCTATTCTCAGGTATTTTTGCATAGTACTGCCCTCCTTCCCAAATACATACTAAATAATACAAGCCTCGGTAAAAGAAGAGTCCTGAGAAAAAATTTTAACAAAGGTCACTTAGCTTCTTTGAGGTGAGGTTTATTCATATCTAATGTGTCCCTTGCTGAGTATTTGAGATCAGAATATAGATATATATTCCTAGCAAGTGTCTGACAGTAGAGCAGACACTTATAAACTACAGCTATTAATATTGTTGAATTGTTGCTGTTGATTTAATCCACCTTGGCAATTGACATTCCACAGAATTTTTTTTTCCCTCACAGTCCTAACATTGTCAGTCTGGAAGAAACTCTAAAATGCAGCTAGCTGCCCCTCTCAATAACTCAGCAAATATCTCTATTCTAAGCACTGCAAAAATACAAAGTAAATGTAAGACACGGTGTTTCTTTTCTAGTAGGAAGGACGAAACAATTACCCAAAGTGGCTTATAGATGATAGAAGATGCTGAATGCCATAGAAGAACAAATGATTCTATGGAGCTTTCCAGACAGGAAGGATGGAATCCAGATGGAAAACTGAGGTTATGGAAAAAGTAATATAATTAGTGAAAAGGTAATTCCAGGCAGAAATCATAGAATGGGTAAAAATTGTGAGTTAAGTAAGGGAAGGGCATACTCACTAAACAATGATTTTCACTAATGTAGTGTAGAGATTGGAGTCAAGGGAAAGATAGTTAGAGAAAGTAAGACCATGGACTCCAGAGAAGACATCTGGGCTAGATTCAGGAGGCAATGACACATTTTAGGGAGATACTTGAAGGAGATAAACTGGACAAAAATGAGCATATTGAAGGAATCAGAGCAAAGCGGCCAGAGGGGAGATTTTTGCAGTGTCCTAATATAAGGCACTAAAGGCCTCGTTAGGTAGAATTAGTATGGCGCAGTTGCATAGAAAGGAAGAGTTCCATAGAAAGAGGTCATTGTGCTAAGTGAGAGAAGTCAGACAAAGACAACTACATATGGAATCTGAAAAAGTCAAAGTCATAGAAACAGAGAGTAAATCGGTGGTTGCCAGGGGCTGAGTGGTGGGGAAAATGAGAAGATATTGGTCAAAGGGTACAAACTACCAGTTATAAAATGAGTAAGTTCTGGGGATCTAATGCACGGCATAGTGATTATAGTTATTATACTATATTGTATACCTGCAAGTTGCTAAGAGAATAAATCTTAAATGTTCTCAGCACAAAAAAAAATTATGTGAATGTGACGGAGGTGTTAGTTAATGCTTGGGTGGTAATCACTTCACAGTACATAAATGCATCAAATCAATATGTTATACACCTTAAACTTAAACAATGTTATATCTCAATAAAGCTGAAAAAAATTTAAAAAAAAAAGAAAGGAGACATTTCTTACAAAGGAAGAGATGTATTTAGGAAGGACTTTTAATGACAAAATTGATTAGACTTGGCCACTGAGGTAAAAGGGAAAAGACAAATATGATTCAGAAGTTGTAAGTGTGATGACTAGGTGAACACTGGGCCCACTAATGGAAGCCAGAAAGTCAGGCAGGCTCAGCTTGTTTAGGGAGTGTGTGATGAGGTCGTTGCGGCCAAATCAAAGTTTAATGTCGCCCTGGTGGAGATGTTCTTACAGGCAGCTGAAAATACAGAACTTGTATCAGGAAAGAGTTGTATGCTAGAGAGAAGGGTTGGGTGCCATCCAGAAATGAAGCTCAAATGATCTTACATCATTGAAATTAAACATTCTGAGTCATCTAGGGAAGTGGGAAAAGAGGAAGTGAAGTTTTAATAGGCCTGTAGCAATTTATAGCACTAAAATAAAAACAGCATATATATCTGAGTTGTCTAGGAAAAACACGTTGGTGATCAGCAATGAGAAAAATACTTCTGGGAATCCGTCCAGGAGCACAAGGCCTTCTTGCTTGTTGCTCCAGGCTCTAAACCTCTTTCCTAATTTGGGGGTGGCTCCAAGTTCCTGTCTAGTTTCTCTCTCCAGCCCTGGCTTCAAAGTCTGGCTCAGTTTTCTAAATTTTCCCCTTCATAGAGTTTCAAAAAGAAGCTCACATTCTCCTCTTTTTTTTTTTTCATCTAAGTATTCCTATTGCAGGCACAGAAATAGATAAGTAACAAATGATTGTAGACTTAACATGAAAACTTTAAAATGCTGATATTCATTATCTCTGATCTTTATGCAAATACCAGGGAATAGTGTGCTAGAGCCAGTGTGTACTGGCTCATGAGAGCTGATTGTTAAATTTTCAAAAATTTTGCAAGCCAGTGTTTAAACATAGCTATTGTTAAAAATTAAATTATACAAACTTGCAATGAAATAAATTATGAAAAACAAAAATAGTAGGCAAACTCATCACTGCCTGTTTTACTATTATCGATGTGCTCAAAGCAATTTGTGTCTGTTATTTCTGTATGGTGAGAATGCTACACAGCGATGCATTAGTTCCCAATTCTGCACACAATGACATCATACTTTTTCATTTTCCCTTGGAGACCCAGTTGTTAACATCTGCCAGTACATCAGTGCCATTAGGCATATGCGATGTCATGGAGGCACTAGGTTGGAGTCCCAGTTCCATTCTCTGCTGACAGAGCAACCTTGAGCAACTCATTAAATGTCTCTTGAGTCCCTTTGAAAGGGTGTATTAATACTGTTTTCTCAGGGTGATATGTGTTGAGAATTTGCATAGTCCCTTGAGAATCCATTTCCATCTCGTGTCTAGGGAATTAGCTCGCCTAACTGTGTCTGGGTGGGACAGGAACAGGCTGTGCCTAGTGCCCAGGTACATTTGGTTGGTAACTACTATGCAACTTGATGGGATATTTGATCCTTCTATGCTCAACACTTAACCTTCTCCCTGGTAGCATATGAGACTGGTCAGGAATGTTATCACACCCTAATTACAGGGAAGAATAATGGTATATGTCATATCAGCAATGTTAAGGTATAACGAATACATTCTCATTTACCTCCTCACCCAGGAGAGAGCATCCCTAAACCTGTCATTAAAACATTGCAATATCAAAATACTTTAAAATGCAATTTCCTGAATATACATACTTTTTAATGAGGGGGAAAGAGTGGGTGGGTGTGTTTCTCAGGTACTATCATGGAATATGTAAGATAGATTTATTTTTATAACTCTGGTTAGTAGAGTTATGAACTAAAAGAAAGCTCTAAGTTTAAAAAAATGGAATTAAAAAATATGTATTGAAAGAGTACAGAAAATGATCTGCATCCTACATGATGACATTTTGTCAAACCATCTGTAAAATTTATTTTGATGGGTTTCAGAGCCCATGTTTTCAGCCTGAAAAGTACATTCAAGTACTTCGTGTCAGTTCGTATGATTGGACGGTTGGTCTAGTTGATTCTACCACCTGTCTCAGTCATCAGTTCTTATTAGTTCTCTTTCGATGAGGAAAACAATCTCTGGAATTCTATCTTCTTTCCAAATACCAAAAGTTGTTTCATTTTTATTTAGATATCAGCATATCTTTGTTTTTCGAAGACTTCTGTTATAAATTCAGGTTCTCCATGGTGTGTCTGTTCATATAATCCATTACTGTTTGTGTAAAAAAATAATTTTTTGTTAATTAAAAACAAAACCAACATGAGCATCGGACATGTCCTACAACTTCCAAATATCCACATAACATTTAAGAATGTGTATCTTGAGGTTATTACCTGTTTCAGATTCCTAAAATTTTTATGTTACTACATTGAATATCCAATTCCCATATTATAGGATGAAAACTAAGTTAGTAAAAGTTGAAGCAAGTGATACGATTGAGTCGATCTCAGCACCACAAAAAAAAAAAAAAACCTGAAGGTCAATGTATTGCATGCTGTGTTTAAAGAATAATCCCAAATGACAAATGTCCCAGAATCCCAGGAAGAGCTGTAAGCACCCAAAGCAAAGACAAGGGATCCTAAAATCAAATATATCCAACATGAGGTTTCAAAGAGGTTTTCAAAGTGCGTATATACAGAAATGAATGCAGAGATTGCAAAATATTGCATTAGATAGAATACAGATAACCTCAACTATGAAATGTATCTTAGAGTCGTGATACTTCAGACAGTGGGCTATGATTAAAACTGGAAACTTAACATTAATTTTAACATGCACCTCAACCAGATAATCTAGGATACTGGCCACATACTTGGGATTCTTCTTTCGGAAATCAACATACATATAAGTAAATAACTTGATGAGTGAATATGTGGGAGATTTTTACAATAGCCTTTCTTTCAGTATCTCTGAGTGTCTTCTATTGCAGTCATATTTTCAAGAGACATGAGTGCTTGTATATGTAAAGCATAAGAGATAATGCAATGAAAAAGAATAAGATCTCTCCCACCAGGAGTCACATTCACTCTAGGAGGACAGATACTTAAACAAGTAATTATTATGTTAAGTAAAAATAAACATAGACTAAAAGTCCTACAAGAGTATCTACCTACCTTTAAATTCTAATTGAAGAGTTGAGTGCATTTTTTACTAACAAAGATTTTTTAAAAATCTTTCTAAACTAAAATTTGAAATTCAAGTTGCCTTTTCAAACCATTTTTCAGACTTTCAAAACTAAAAATGCTATATGAATCACAGGGGTGCAAGGAAGTAAGGAGAAAGGCATCTGGGTAGACAGATGGGACCTGAGGGGGGAAAGACTAGGCTGTGGGGGTCTTTGGAGCCAGCTCTTCTTCCTACCGTGCCCTCATTTCCCTCTTCAAGCAGCAGATCAACTGGTTTCAGGCTTTGTTCCAACAAAATCAAACTTAGTAAGTTTTTGACAGGGTGGTGTAAGTTCATCAACAGAGGTCAGCACCATCCAAATCAATTTAGAGCTCCTAGTTGTTCAGAATCGGGATTAAATCCATCAATCAATTGTCAAATACAGACTTACTTCACCTAGTGACTGTCGGTTAATGGTTATCTTCCTAAGAGTTCTCAGAAAGTTATTCTACTTTTGAGATGATTCCTTTTTTCTGTTTGTTTGCGCCCCAAAAAGCACTAAGTAAAAATACAGTAAAGTAATAATATATCAACATTACCATTTCAGAAAAAGATACATTTCACATTTTACTTCAAAAGAGAGTTTCCTAGTCAGAAAAACCATACGGAACGTATTTGAATCTTGTGACTTATTGGAATGAATGCAGATGCTTTGCTTTGAGTTCATATACCCGGTGACCAATTGTTTATGATATTCAAGCTGTTGTGTGTATAATTTTCACATTTCAAACTCCTCTCAAAAATTAGCCTTACTTTGACCAATAAGTGATTTTCTGTGCTATAATATTTTTAAGGTCGGTGTGAATGAAGGATAACCATAATCTCCCAAAAGGTTGCAAAAATAATGGACAAAACTGGGCAGAGATAAAAATACACCTTATAAAGAATGACTTCCCTGATATACCTTCTTCACCACCCCCAGACACTCTCAAGACTTCTCTTTGCCTTTTTTAAGTGTAATAAGCTTTTATTATATTTTATTTTCTTCCAAGTTGTTATTACTTACAGAAGCCTATTTTCATTGTCCAGTTGAAAGCCTTTTCTACCTGTAAGAAATTAATTAGGGGGTCTCAGGTTGGAATGGGGTGCAGCAGAATTTGTTTCCATTAATCTTAATGTAAACATTTTTTTCATATAAAGCTTCTCACTTTGCATCACAGCCATGCTAACCCTGATCCTGTCCAATCTCGGAAGCTAAGCAGAGTTGGGCCTGGTTAGTACTTGGATGGAAAACCACCTAGGAATGCCAGGTGCTGTAGGCATAAATAAATTTTTTTAAAAAAATAAAGGATTGTAAGCTGACAAGGTCCTTGCAATCTGTGAGGTCAACAAAGGATTGCCTCACCTAAAAAATAATAATAAAATAAAATAAAATAAAGCTTCTCACTTTGCAGTCAGGTTTTCAGGGACAATTTAAAGTCAATATGTGAGGGATAAGCATATTCCTTAAGGAAGCACCGTGTTTCAGAAATGGTGATAAATGTGGGAAAACTTGGCCCATGTGGCCCCTGCCCTTTTGGTATTTACAGTCAAGCTGGGAAGGTGGTTGAAATCATTTTCCACTTTCCAGAGATATGGCTCTACCTGCCCAGAGTTAGTCAAGACCTGCACTCCCTGGAAGTGTATAAGCATTAAACTAGTGAATTCATGAACCCAGATTCAGAGTGAAGTATCACCCTAACAGCCTGAACCCTCGAAAGCCATTGGGGTCTGCCTACCTAGGTCTTCTGAAATAGGTGTTTATCTTAGAAACTTGAGTTAATAAAGCATCTAAGATCACCTAAGGCATAGTTACCGCCTTAAAAAAATCTTGTTTAATAGTCATAATAATTGTAATATATTCAGCACCTTTTAGGGATATAAGGCCCTGAACCCTCAAAAAAAGAACTCTTGCTTTGAAGCTCTTGTTTGAAGTTTAAAGCCTAGGGCCACCAGGCATTTACAGTCCTGATATGGTTGCATAAAGGAATTTGCAAAGTAGTCCACTTTATGTTTTAGCATCCCAGATTCACAGTAAGATACAATAAGGGGTACAATAAGGGGAAGGAAAGGCCACCTGCTCACTGACGTGGGAGAGACATGGACGTGAAGGCCAGTTCATGTCCTGGTTAGCTGAAGCACTGAGGGAGAAATCCACCCCATCTATACTGCTCTGGTCTATAGCTGGAGATCTGTCAGCCACAAGGATGGAAAGAGATGCATACCTAAAATAGGGCCTGTAGCCCATATTGTTCTCACAAAGCAATAATGTATCATCTAACCTGCCTTCCTGGGCAAATATGGGCAGCTTCTAAACCATAGCTCTTTCACAGATCTGTAGGTATCTTTGACGAGTAAAGCCACTTAATATGCTTCTATTTGCCTCCCTGTTAATCCTCAGGTTTAGGAAAAGGAAGATATGGTCACTGTGAGTCAATAGGATGAGCTGCAATTCATTGAAAATGCCAAAGTAACCTTATGTTTTTGTAGGAAAGCAATAATGGACAAAGTCAAGGGGAGACGATTGACATCAAAAATCTCCTTGGCAGTCATTCACATCTTTGCGGAAGAGATGGAAAATAATGAGTTTTAATGGTAGTTTCAGTAAAAGGATAATATAGCTACACCCATCCAGTACTTATGAATGGCCTGACATCATCCCTGAGGAAGATATTAGATTAGATATGCTTTTCCCCCATGCTCAAACTTTGGTCTATACTAGGGATCCACAGTCATCTTCTGTAAAGGGTCAGACAGTAAATATTTTAGGCTTTGTGAACCATACAGTTTCTATGACAGCTATTCAGCTATGCTGTTGTGGCATGAAAACAGCCATATTCAATACATAAATTAATGGGTGTAGCTCTGCTCCAGTAAAACTTCATTTACAAAAACAGATGGCTGCCGTATTTCACCAGCAGGCTGTAGTTTGCTGACCCCTGGTCTATCAGATTAACCAATTTTATGGTCCAGTAATATACGTGTGTTGGGAAGAAGGGAATCTTCCTAGAAGAGGAAAGGGAGAATAATTGCAAGAGAATATTAATATGTAAGAGAAAGAGAAAGTCACTTTGAGGAGCAGAAAAAGATGAAAATAATTTAACATATCTTTTCAGTCCTAAAAGGGGCTTTGGAATCCTCATTTCTAATCTGCTTATTTTACAGTTGGAGCAACTGAGGTTTAGAAAAGGAGAGTGACTTGCTAGAAGTCACATAGCAACTTAATCCATAGCTGGATATAAAATACAGATATCCTGGTTCATGTATTTTTCCAATAACCAAGGTCTTTTCCTGTACAGGTTTTCTCTATACAACCTGAGAATCACTTTGTTCGACTCTCAGCATCACCTCATATTGCTAAATGCTAGATCACTAAAAGATTTTGATAGTGATAAACATTCTTTTTCTGTGGATAGACCCTGAATATAGCCATTTTGTAACTTAGGTACTTGGGAAAAGAGCATATGGTGTCCATAGGCCTTTGACAGTGACGTCATCCACAGGACCATAAACAGGGAGGTCTGAGCACTAAACTTTATTGCCCACACCTTGAGGTTTAGTGATTGTAAAGACTTGCTGTACTACACAGTGATGAAAAATAATGAGAAAAGATTTCTCTTTCTCTTCTAGCTATTTGAAGTAGGAAGTAAGAAATAGTCAATGTAATTCCAGTTCAGAGTTGGCAATGAGGACCTGGAAATTGCAGTAGGTCAAATCTAATTTAGCAGATCAAAATGTCCAGGAGAAAAGTTTAGTAGCATGTGAAAAAGTGATGGGAAACTTTTGTACCAAAATACAGTGGGAGGACAGACCAAATAGACATTTTTCTAAAGAAGACATCCAAACAGCCAACAAGTACATGAAAAGATGCTTAACATCACTAATCATTAGGGAAATGCAAATCAAAACCACAATGAGATATCACCTCACACCTGTCAACAAAAAGCAAGAGATAACAAGTGTTGGTGAGAATGTGCTATTGGTGAGAATATAAATTGATGCAGCTGCTATGGAAACAGTATGGATGTTTCTCAATAAATTAAAAATAGAATTACCGTATGATCCAGCAATCCCACTTTTGGGTATTTATCCAAAGGAAATGAAGCAGGATCTTGAAGACATATCTACACTGTCGTGTTCATTGCATTATTATTCACAATAGACTAGGCGTGGGAATAACCTAATCTGTCTGTTGACAGATGAATGGATAGAGAAAATGTGATATATAAAGGAATATTATCCAGCCTTAAAAAAAAACAGAGAGGGGAGAAAGAGGGGTATACATGCTTTCAGTTATAAGATGAAAATGGTCGGAGGATCTAATGTATAACATGGTGATGATAGTTGATAACACTGTTTTGTAAAATTGAAATTTTCTAAAAGAGTAGAATTTAAGCATTCTCACTACAAAAAAAAAGGTGAATATGTGAGGTGATGGACATATTAATTAAATTAAAAGGGGTGATCCTTTCACAATGTATACAATATATCAAATTATCACATTATATATTTTAAATATCTAACAATTTTATTTTTTAATTATACCTCAATAAAGTTAAATAAATGAATAGCTTCTGGTTTCTATGCTGGAAGCAGCTGTCATTAGAGGGGTCAGTGGAGTTCTCCAAGGTTAGGGACCACTGGGCATCCTCCCTCATAAGCCCTAAATAAAAGAAGACCTGGGTTAGGCCTTCAAGGAAATTTGCAGTTCTACAAATATCCAGCCCACTAGACAGTCTTCCATTATCTTCCTAGACACCTAAGTTCAGGCCGAACACAAAAATATTGGACATGGCAGAGTGTAACCAAAGGAGTAGGGAATCTGGAGCCAGAAGGTCTGGTTAAATTCTGCCTTTGCCATTTACCAGCTAAGGATTTTGGACAAGTCTTGGTACCTTTTTGAGCTCTGGCTTTCATGGCTATAAAATGAGGACAGTCATTTCTGCCACATGGATTTGTCATGAAATTCAACTAAAATTTATATGAAAGGATTTTGTCAACTGTGACTTTTATTCAGCCTTTCACGCATTCATCTACCAGCAATCATTTATTGAGAACCTCTAATACTTATTCTACAATAAATGATAGATAGTTCTTGTCCTTTAAGATCCGCTACTTGCCTATTCCCTGGGAGTCCGTAATTAGCCAAGGGTCCTGCCACAGAATCTGAAGCCTACAGCTTCCCTTTGTTCTTGGCAGTTCTTCACCAAGGCAGACATACATCAGACTTCTACCTTCAAGGAACTTCAATTTTATAAAAAGATACAGTTCCCCAAAGCTGAGTTTACAAAACTCTCAAAATATAGGAGAATTCAAGTTGTTTTTTTCTGCTCATTTTTTCTTCCAGTATATTACTCATACATGTTCAACAGAAGCTAAATTTATCTACATCCCCCAGCCTAGCCATCTGTTGCATGTAAACATCAACAATGCATGCATCTAGTTAATTATGGTTCTTAAAATCTTGACAACCAAGAGATATTGTGCTAGGTGTTGATGCCGACATTACAGTGGAAAATGTAAAGGTCTTTGTGTCAGAATGGATCTGTAATAGATTTACCAATAAAGACAGGAAATTTGGAAATAGAAAGAAAATATAGGTCTCATGAAAAGGAGGCATGCACATCAACATGGGCAAGGAATGAAACTTTAGAACTGTCATTTATGTAATAGAAAATAATTCTAAAGTCATTCGAAGGGAAATATGGGAAGCAAAATGTGATTTTTCAAAATCCAAATTCACATATACAGCCTTGCCTTCATTCGCCCCTCAGGCCAAATGCATATCTATAACAAATATATGTGCGTGGATAAATCTCCAATGAGGAATAGTTCTTTTAAATATGTTTTTATGGTACCCATTCTGTCAACAAACATTCATTTAATGTAAATTATGTATCGGCCTTCAATACTATTTCAAGAGAAATAAATGACAAAGCAATGGTGAAATTGACATGATCTCTAAATTAAGGGAATCACCAACTTGCCTGTGAATTTTCTTTTTCTCTTCCTCATAATACCAAATGAGAACTTGTCTCTGCACTGCATTAGAAAGAGACTCCAAATAGGGAATATTAAATCAATTTACATAGACTATCAGCCACACTTGAACAAATAATGATAAAATGAATTGATGATGTTGATTCACCCTCATTCTGAAAATAGATACAATGGCAGCTGGTGTCAAATGAGAGGTTAGAAAACCTCGTACTACGCTGCCTCACCTTAATTGCTAGAGCTCAACTGAAGTCATGTCCTTGGTATCTTAATATTAAAAGTACGAAATCCCACTCTTTACTCCCACCAAAGTTTAGTCTGAGGAATTTGGATAATTCTAATTTATTCTCAATTGTTGTGATGCTATACACCATGTGAAGACTGCTGACTCACAAAACTTAATGAGGTCATTTGTTTTTATGGATCCTCACAGAAAGAAACCTAAAGAATTGATACACAGTAAATAAAAAATCATATATATTCTCTCTTCTGCTTTACAAGAGAATGCTTTCCCACCCCCTAAAGAAAAATCTTGTCTCCATAAGGAATTCACTCAGATTCCAATTTCTGCTCTTGACTACAGGCACATTTGTCATTCTAGATCAGCAGTTGTCCCCGAAGTAAAGACCTCCAGTCTTCAGCTCTTCTATGACCCGGGAAAGCTTTCAAATGTTTGTAGTGTATCTTTGCTACAAACATTAAAAATCCATATATATATATTTATTAGTTTAGGTTGATCCTAAATGTTCACAGGAAATTCTAAATGCATGTTTAAAAAATTATTATAAATCTTTTTGCCAAGCCACAAAAAAATGCTCTCATATTTTTGTTTACCTAGAATACCATGAGTTGTAAAAATTACCACTAAGTCAATAATAGCTTTGGAGGAGAAAAATAGAGTATCACATTGATTGTATATAACTATTTCAAAACCATCAAAATTTTGGGAGGCATATGTCTTAGCATTGAGGCAATGTCTTAATTCATCTGTTTTATAAATTTGAATTGTAAGATTTTAAGTTTGATAAAAGAAGGGAATACCTACCAATGTTTGTAAATATGAAGGATGTGGGTACCACACAAAAATTATGAAAACATCCACTTCACTGGTCCAGGTGTCCAGATATATCATAATGGGCCAGGTGATGATCAGAGACATGATCTTTAAGAAGTATGTGTCTATTTATTTATGTTTTTCCTGAGTTTTCACAGAGATCTGTACAATCTGTGTTTGAGAATGGATAGAGAAGTCTCTGTGAACTTAACCGAGAACAGTGTATGCAATTTCTTTGGCTGACTCTACACAATCCCCCTGGGTTTTATTTAATCATTTGGGAGTAATAAGAACAACACATCTGACTTTCCTATTGGTGAATCGGACCAGATCTGATTTTACATTGAGACTTATATGACTACACATTAATCAACAGCCTAAAATCAGCTGACTTGGTGCAGAAGTGGATGGAGTAAAATAAAGACGAGGAGATCTTGAAAGGTACTGTTGAATAGAGTGGTGGTTGATACCATACCTACAGACCCATAAATAGCTTAGAAAGTTTATTTTTAGAACTGTTTTACCAACTTCCATAAAGGAAAGAATAAATAATTGCACTCTGAGGCATCAATAAAAATCTCTCATTTGGGTAAATTGGGTAAGGATCTAGGTTATCTCTTACTTGCTGTATTTGTTTCTTATTGATGCTGTAACAAATTACCACAAACTTAGTGGCTTAAAATGACACAAACTTATTATCTCAAAGTTTTAGGAATCAGAAGTATGAAATGGGTTCCATTGAGCTAAAATAAGGTGTTGAGAGGGTTGCATTTCCTTTACTTTTCTAGTGTCTGGAGGTTCCTTAGGTCATGGCCCCTTCCTCATATCACTCCAGCCTCTTCTTCCATTGTCACATCCCGTTCTCCTTATCTGCTTCTGTCATCACACCTTCACTATCTCTGACCCTCCCACTTTCTTCTTTCCCTCATAAGAACCTTTATAATTATGGACCCACCCAAATAATGACGATAATATCCCCATCACAAAGGCCTTAATCACATTTGCAAAGACCCTTTTGTAAGGTTACAGAGATTAGGATATGGACGTATTTGAGGGCCTTTCTTCTACCATACTTTCTTCTGGCATTTCTTAATCCCTTTTAAAATGCGAGCTCTCAAGTGATGCTCTATTGTCCACTAGCAAACCACAAGATTCTCTGGACTCCAATTGATATTCTGCTACACTATTGTCTTTAGTGTGGCAAAGTCTAAAACTCAAAGTGTGGAAAAGCAGATAGTACCACCTAGGACTTGTTACAAATATAAAATCTTGGGCAAAATCTGAAACTCTGGGGACGTGGCCCAGTAATCTGTGGTCTTCCAGGTGATTCATGCTTAAGTTTGGGGACTACTGGTCTATACTTGTATTTCTGAAATGTATTATTTACGTTGGCCTTCCTTATTTTAAATCAGTGTCGGTCACACCTTCTTAGTTCTAGTGGTTTTCACCATTTGTAGCAAGGATGCAGGTATTGGGTAGGGTGAATAGGCCTTAAGCTCTTCTGTGTTCAAAGGATGCCAAAGTCTTAGGGAAAGCCGTTTCATTTCATGTTGTATCCGATCTCCTTTTAATGGCTTTTTTCATAGAGGTTTTCCTTGGAGACCCTCAAGCATTCATAGGGCTATACATGATGAAATTACAGAGTGTTAGGAATTCTGTAAAATGTTTCTCATTTAGTATCTCATCATGGTCCTCATCTAAATCTTATTAAATAGATAAAATGCTCCCTCTTTTAAATACAAAGAAATTGAGGCTTAAAGAAACAGGTTTCACATCAGTTTGTTTATTCACAGTACACCCAGGTAAACATAGCAAGAATATTTCGGAATAAAGCTTAAAGGAAAGAAAGGAGAAAGGGAGGTCCCTGTGGCCACAAAAGTAGGAAGAGACAGAATTCAAAGCCACATCCATCTGGTTTCAAACCCAACTTCATTTCATCATGTAACATTGCCTCCGATGTATGTCTGCCTCTGTGTGTACATGTACCTGTATATAGCCATATGTATATCATGCCCTACACTGTAAATAATGACTAACTTAAACTAGCAGTCATGGATTAAAACTATTATCAGTTTTTAGTTTGTGTCGTAACAATATATCCATTAAATTACCAAGGAATCTTTTCAAACATTTAGACAAATATAAACCCAATATAATAAAACTATCATTTATGTATCAGTAGTTATAAATACATCTTTATGGTTTATTTTGTATGTGACAAAATGTGTCTTTGAGGAAGAATATCCATGGTGAATTTTACTTTTCCCATAAAAACCTATGCAAATCATTTATTCATTAGTTATACTCTCATTTACTTACATCAGAATATGTATGTTTCATAACATAAAGTTACTGTTATTGTTGACAGTTTTAGAAAAGCTGAGTCCACTAAGATTTTTATCACAAGTAAATTACATAGAATTTTCCATGGAATGTGCGCACATGGTGGCAACAGTTATTTATCAATTATGATTTATACATTTTATTAGATTTTCATGCCCCCAGTACAGGGATTTATAACCTGGAGTTCACGGACTAGGGCAGCGGTCCCCAACCTCTTTGGCAGCAGGGACCTATGCTCCTATGAGAATCTGGTGCCTAATGAGCTGAGGTGGAGCTGAGGCGGTGATGCTAGTGCTGGGGAGCGGCTGCGAATACAGATGAAGCTTTGCTCGCTGGTCCACTGCTCACTTCCTGCTGTGTGGCCTGGTTCCCGACAGGCCACGGACCGGTACCGGTATGCAGCCCAGGGGTGGGGACCCCTGGACTAGGGGACCCGTGGACAGAATTCAAGGCCTCCATGAGCTTGATACCACCAAATTCTATGCATTTTATTGTATCTATTCATTTAAAAACATTAATTCTGAGAAGGAGAACATAAATTTCACTAGACTGCTAAAGAAATCCGTGGTACAAGAAAAAATGACCTGAATTAATGAGGCTCTATTTTATAATAGATAATGTATAATCAAAGTTGCATGCACAGTTAACTGCTTTCAATTATTTAATTCAATCTAAGATAATCAGCTCAACAAAGAGTTAATAAATATAACCCTTATTCGAAGCATGTTTTTTAGGTGACGAAGCCAATTTTTTTCTTCCTTACAAGAAGTTTATTATTCTCTCTCTCAATAAGTTTAAAATTGATTCAGGAAAATAATAATTAAAAAAATAAAAAAACATATTAATCCAACCACCACATTAAATGGCTAAAACTAAAGGTTTTAGGAAAGATCTTAAAACCAATGATTTTATTTAGATTTCCTAACTTGATTCAAAGCACAGTATTCTTTCCTGGAATGAAAGAAATGATTGGCTGAGGCCAGATTTATGCATTTATATTTCTGGTGGAAAATTCATGATCACTAGCTATTCTCTAATACAACTGCACCTGCAGCTTTTTCTGTAAGTGTTTAGCAGTGGTGTACAACTAGGCAATGTTTGATTATGTTTGACACTTCAGACATTAGTCTTGTTAGGAGCATTGCTTAAAATTCATAACAGACAAGTTATGGTGAAATGCTACAGAATATAATGGATGTGTGAATTTAGAAACTCTTAATTTATTTAACTTTTTCCATTTGTTTATTTACTTTTTAAATTTATTTTAAATTTATTTTTCAATTACAGATCACATACAATATTATATTAGTTTCAGGTGTATACATAGTGGTTAGACTTTGACATAACTTACAAAGCGAGACCCCCAATTAGTGTAGTACCCAACCGATACCGTACTTAGTTATTTTAATACTATTGACTGTATTCCCAATGCTGTACTTTACATCCCAGTGACTAATCTTGTAACTACCAATTTGTACTTCTTAATCCCTTCCACCTTTTTCACCCAACCCCTAAACCCTCTCCCATCATGCAACCATCAATTCGTTCCCTGTATCTATGAGTTAATTCTTGTTTTGTTTGTTCGCTTATTTTGCTTTTTAGATTCCACATAAAAGTGAAATCACATGGTATTTGTCTTTCTCTGTTTGACTTATTTCACTTAGCATAATACCCACACGGTCCATCTATGTTGTTGCAAATTATCAGATTCCATTCTTCTTTATGGCTAATATTCCATTGTATATATGCACCATATCTTCTTTATCCATTCGTCTGTCAATGGACAGTTGGGTTGTTTCCATATCTTGGCTACTGTAAATAATGCTTCAATGAACATAGGAGTGCATATATCTTTTGAAATTAGTGTGTTAGTTTTTGTTTTTGTTTTTGTTTTTGTTTTGTATAAATACTCGGAAGTAGAATTGCTGGGTAGGCAACGCAACCAAGGCAAAGCATCCTTTCAGAAGAGGACCCAGGTAAGGGGCTTGGTCTGAGTACTTGGCATAGGAAGAAGGTGTAGGAAAATTGAATAAACTAGACAGGATTGTATATATTCATTAATCCACTTATTCATGTATTTAACAAACATTTAGTGTCTGCCATGTGCCAGACACTATTATAAGCACTGGGTATAGAGCAATAAGTAACCAAGACAATGCCCTTGCCCTTGTGAAAATTACATTCTGGTCATTCATTATTTTAGTTTTTAATTTCATTAAAAATCAATTAAAAAAGTAATGATATCCATGACTCAGACCTATGGATTCTGTTCCAAATGAGTTACAGTGAAACATGGATATTCACATCTTTTCAGAGCTCCCATGGTGAGTCCACTGTGCAGCTGGGGCTGAAAGTCATTGTCCCCAGATCAGTTGAAATAGGTTATGTTCTGAAGCAGGAACAAATTAACACTCAAATCTCAGTGGCTTAGAATAAATTCATGCTAATAGAGGAACTGCCACTTTAGATGTCGCTGGTGTTTCCCTCTATTCCTAGAGAGAAAGAGCTCTGGAGACTCTCAACCCAGAAATGAAATGTTCCTTTGGTTTAAAAGTGACATGCATCTCTTCTAATCACAATGCCTTGGCCAGAACTACTCACATGAGACCACTCATCAATAAGGGGGCCAGGAAGTGCATACCTATCATGACCAGAAAGTAGAGGAAGCCATAAATGATTGTTGACCAGCATTAAATATAATAATTAAGGACAGATATTAAGGATAACCATCGTTGACCAGTATTAGTTATCACCATTATTCACCACCACTAAGGATAACCATTAGAGATAACCATTTTTGACTAGCATTTAGGATAACAAAGATATGCACTACACTCACCAGCATTAAGGCTAATTATTATGTATTCAGGATAAGCATTATGT
The DNA here is from genome assembly GCF_014176215.1 of Rousettus aegyptiacus. Lineage (NCBI taxonomy): Eukaryota > Metazoa > Chordata > Mammalia > Chiroptera > Pteropodidae > Rousettus > Rousettus aegyptiacus. The sequence continues at coordinate 3,241,316 of NW_023416312.1, read as the reverse complement.
TAACCATTAAGGATAAGCATTATCTTGGCCATCATCAGGACAGCCATTGTGGACCAGCATTAAGAATAATAATTAAGGATAACCATACAGGGTCCGTCCTTCAGGCCAGGCAACTCGGATGTTGGATTTGTGGTCTCCACGTAGCCCATTCTAACTAGTCAACCTCCCCATCTTTGCTATATTTTGAACTATAAATATTCCTGGCCCACACTCACTGCCCAGGAGGCACAAGCTAACTCTCTTTTATATTTCTATAGCATCGTGAGTACAGTTCCTCCACAGTATGCACCACAATGACTTTGAAATAATCTATATACATTGCTGAGAGTGGGAGCTATGGTTTGCCTTGGAATACCTAGCATGCAGCATGAGGTCTGGCACATTGTATATGCTCAAGAAACATTTGTCAAATTGATCTCAATTAGGGCTGTTCCGTAAATGAGCCCTAATATCCTGGAGCAACTTCTAGCAGCCAGCTTTCAAACTATTCCATCTTCCCTAAACTTATTCCTTCAACAGGTTAAGTTTCTTTGCCCTGCACACAGTGGATCTGAATGCTCAGGCTGATGAACTGTTTCCACTTAATTCACTCTATTAAATGTTCCACAGAGGTAAACACAGCAGTGCCTCTGCCAACATGTAGGTTTGAATTTACTCATTGAACGAAGTCTCTGCTGTCAATACCAAGGAGACCAATGCCAAACAGCAACAGAAGCACCCATCTTACTATGAAATACAACCCTGGAAACTCATTCGTCATGGATACGAATGGTTCGCCACCTTGCCCTGTCAGATAATAATATTTCCTTACAAAATATTGCACAGAAGATAGATACACGGTGGAGGATCCAAGGTAGTTTCAGATTCTGCCTCTGCTTTGTGCTCTCTCCCTCTCCCTTCATCTCTCTCTCTACCCGTGTGTGCAGGTGTGTCTCTCTCTACTTCTTTGCCTCTGTCTCTCCCCATCTCTCTGTCTCTCCCTGTCTTTCTGTCTCTGTGCATATGTGTCTCTCTTTGCTTCCTCGCTTCTCTCTGTCTCTCTGTCTCTTCCTGTCTCACTGTCTCTGTGCATATGTGTCTCTTTTTGCTTCCTTTCTCTCTCTTTCTCCCTCCCTCCCTCTACCACCCTTCCTCCCCACCTGTGTGTGCATGTGTCTCTCTTTGCTTCCCCACTCTCTGTCTGTCTCTTTCTCTCCCTCTTTGCATTTGTGTCTCTCTCTTCACAACCCCTCCCCTCAATGCCTCGTTAACTGGATAACTGTGTGAATACTGCTTTAAGGATATATTATATCCTTCATCTCTACCTAGATAATAGAGTAAAAATCAGGGAAATTGCTCTCAATGGAACAAAACTCATTTATCACCAATAAACAGCAGCTGCTGATGCCTGATAGCAACTCTGTCCCTCAGCACACTGAAATATGCATGCAAGGCTGTGCTAATATCAGAGCGCGTGCTGCTAAAAAGACTTGATAAACAGAAGTGGGGATATAGGTTGAAAGGGGTGTTAAATGAGCAAAGATGCCATCTTTTTTAAACTGGAGAAATAAAAGCAGGTGTCTCACCTCTGAGATAGTAGTGGTAGGGCTCTAGTCAGATTAGACAGTTATTAAGCATTTGTATTCTCACAAAGAAACTCCAGCTAGGAGATAAATTTAGATGGTCTAAATGGTCCAATTCTCCTCCAGCTGCATATTTCCCACATTTGAAATCCCTTTTGTATTTCACAGGGAAGTCCATCCAATAGCATAAATTAATGAACATGAATTCATGTTCACGAAATATCCATTCTATATTATCATGAATTCATGTCCATATCGATCTCAATAGGATGTTCTTTTGAGATTTTTTTAAAAACAACCTACAATTTCTTCTTTCCTTTTTATTTTCATGGCCAAACACTGGTGCCTGCAGCCTCTAGCTGTAGTAAGGACATAACCCTAAATGATGACTATGAAGAACACATATAAGTCTGCAGGACATGGGCACGTGACTCCGGCCATGACAAACCCACCTTTCAAAGAAGTGTTCTTTCATCTCCCCAACATATTTACTTTTTTCCAGTAACATCACAGCTCTTCTCTTAGGAACTGCTTCTTTTTTTTATTTCACATGTAGCTCTTGTAGGGCACCATGTTTTTAGAGTATGCTGTTCCCAAAGTTAAGTTGATAGGTCCAGAAGTGGGCTCTGGACCCAAAGCAGAACAGCGCAGTCTCTTCCTCATGACTTTGCTAGTTGGAACTGAGTACAAACCTCCCAATTGGTATTGAAAGCTACAGGATGTGATACTTCAGAGCAATTGGCAGCCATGGTCCCTGGCTTGTGGAGGAAGCTGCTTTACTGGGGGAAAGGGAAAGCTAACAGGAAGAGATAAAAGGCAAAATATAATTTCAGTAGCATTCGTTGTGGACATTGTCGGCATCCCGTGCAGATCTCTCTGGAAAGCCCTTAACCATTTCTGTACCTCCCGTCCCCACCTTCTGTGTGCTTTGGTTTCTAATGGTCTATACCTGTGACTCTGTTAGGATGACAGTTTTTGGATTACTGGAGCTTCTCTATGCTTTGGCTTCTAACAGGCCACGCCTGCGACTCTTAAGATGCCATCTTTTTTGGCTACTTGAGCCTCTTTGCTCTGTTGCGTGGAGCCAGGAGTGCCCAGGGTTACATTTCCCCAGCGTGGAGCTTGGAGGCTTAGTCAGTGGCAGACTGGTGCAGTCACGTGAAAACCGAGCTCCCATGCCTCCAGTTTGGAGCGAACTCTGAGTTATATTTTAACCCTCAGAGTTCCCCTACAGGGTCAGGCTGAAACTGGGACTCAGTTTGGAATGACTTCTTTGTCTGGCTTCTTCCCCTGCCCTGTCCTGCGTCTCACATGCCCTTCCTGTTTTCTTCAAAGAACACGAAAACAGAAACTAAGGCAGCGTTCTGGTGAGTCACTGGTCCCAATTATTCCTGGGACTGTTCAGTATACCTCTGAAGTTTTGTTACTAAGATGCTCTGTGCCCTTTCAACCCTCTTTTCTCTTCATAGACCAGTTCAGATAGGGGTTCTCTCATTTGCGACCAAGAGACCCAATAAATTCAATAAGTGAGACACCCAGTTCAATGCAATATGGTGCGATCCAAACAATTATTTTATAGAATATGTTAATATGAAGAGAAGAGTATATGTGCTTGACTTAAAAAAATGGTTTGGTGAGTCTTTATGTTTTAGAGTTGATTAGTCAGGTCTATGAAAATAATCAAAGTAATCCAGAAATAGTGAACTTAAAACCACCAAATGAATAAATAGTACTTAGTAAGAGTTTATTGTGCATATAAAAACAGTTTGCAAACTAGGAGCCTCCAAGAATAAAAACCAATATGAAGTTCAGGGGCATGAAGTTACAGGATGACTTATTAAGTGAAAATGAGGAACTTGTTTAATCTTTACAATGGTTGGTTATTATAATGGGGGTTTCCAGATGGCAGGGGATTGGTTAAAATTAATTGTCACCAGTTTTTAGGAAGATGACAAGTTTCTTTTATGATTGTCAGAGGCATTTACAAGAAATAACCTAAGTTTCACTTATGTTCATGAAATAAGCTAGATTTATTTTTGCTTACGTGACTTAAATGATTTTGTCTGCTCAGGGAATTCTAAGTCTGGTCTCCATTGTGTATTTGATTTTAACAGTATCTAGATATAGTCACATTTACCATTTAATAGCCTTTGAGACAGCACAGGAGAAAAGAATTGGATCCGTTGATCCATGTAGTTTTACAGAAACTGGTGTAGCAGAATACTGAGCAGGATATTAATAACATTTTCGATCTTATTATGATTATAGACAACACGTGATTTGCAATGAATTTTAAAGGCCCAGGAGAAGTTTACTTATGATAATTATAAGAAATATTTTGACAGCTACCATCTGGAGCAATGCTTAAGTGAATATAAGCTGCTAAAAATGAGTTTAATATGATAACCAGTTTATTGGGCAGATTACAGAAATATCTCTCTACAAGCTATTCATCAGGGATTGAGATCATTTGTTTAAACTTTTATAAAATTTCCATCCCAGTTTGGATGGAGGAATTACAGCCACCAGTGACCCAGACTTAAGTGAGTTATAGATTTGGGACTAATTGGTACCCGATTAAAGCTATTCAACCATGACCATGTTGTAAAGTAGAAGCAAAAATGGGGCCCTGGCAGGAAAGCCCATAATTACTACAACAAAGAAACAGCAATCTCAGCGCTGAATTAAAAATGGAAGTGTTTTACATTTTCTTGAGAAAGGAGGTTTTATAGAGTGTCTTTTACTCACATAAATAACCTGTGAAATAATTATGAAATATTAAATTTAATATTGGATAAAGCAGCTTGTGCATCATCGTCACATAATTGCTAACCATTAATTAATCCACTAACTTCAAAATAATTAAGTGACAGGTTATACACAGTGCCAGTTCACAAACTCAAGCTACACATTAGTGACTTTCAGATATGTAGACTCTACTTTCTGCACAATTTATAACAGAAGTGGGGTGACGGGAAGGGAGAGTACCTTACTAATGTGTTTTATTCAGAAATAACTCTCCTAGACAAGTAGATTTAAGGTATTAAGCCAATGCCTTATCGGTTTCATTTACAAATGAAGTACTTTCATGTAAAAACTTCTCTCAGTTCTTCATATTGTTTTCACAAGGAAGAAAAGTACACTTAATGGTACTGATGCATTTCAACCATTTGGATTGTGCTTTTTTTTATGATCTAGGCTACTATTCATTCATTCATTCGTCAATAATTATTCGGTCACCACACTTTGCAGGCACTGGGAATGCCATAATAGCTAAGACAGGGCTCCCTCCCTTATGAAGTTTACAAGCCAGCATTGGACACAGACAACATGTAAGAACCACAATTTGATGTAACACCTGCTAAAATAGGCACATATATCAGATCTTAGAACACCTTGGTTGGAAGGAAAGAGAAACAGACAGATAGATGAAGCACTAGGTACCTCGGGACAGAAATCTTAAAAGACACTTGCCATTTGAATTTGGTCCTAAGTGAAGAGCAGGATTTTTCCAAGTACGAAGGAAGAATGAGCTTTTGCGTGTTGAGGGAAGCAAAGTCATGAAGATATGGAAACAGAGTAGGCAAAGACTGAGAAACTCTGAGTAGGTTTATCCAAGACTGACAAATATACAAACCCCCTATATCTGACTGGTTAGCGTAGGGAGAGCACAGAAGAACCAATCTGTTTGCAAGCTAAATTAGTTTTTGTGCCTCAATGATGCACCTCAGTGGAATAGTCTGTTGATCAGGAAAGTTCTCGTGCAGCAGCAGAAGACCTGAAATGCATTCATGGCAACCAAGAGTAAGCTCAGTCCTATATTGATTGGCAGTGGGTGGGGGCAGTAGTTTGCACACCTTCGTGGTACTTGGGCTACACTTTACATATATAAGACTTTTGAGCATAGAAGTAGGACCATTCCAGGACACCACCAGCTGGTGAGGACAAGGCTCCTAATATAAAGTCATGAAAACAGTCTTGATCTGTTTTAATTAAGTTGCTGAGCAGAGAAGACCTCACTGGGTTACTGTAATTGATGGGACAGGAAAAGGCAGGCTCATGCATACCTCAGCATATCCAAAAGAATGAAAATCTCTGGCAAATTTGCAAAAACAGAACAAAATAATAACCCTCAAAATTCAGAAACTGCTACCTATTCTTCTATATATATATATTCTAAATTCTCTATATCTCAAAATGTCTTCAGAATCTAAGAGTTATTAAGGGCCTCCTACATTCAGGCAGTAGCAAAACACTTCCAACTATAACCTTGGTTCTCAAGAGAGCAAGGTAGAATCTTCTGGAAAGCATAGGATAAAACTGGTACATCCTCCTAAAATGTCAATTTTACTTGATGAAAAATATCTAAGATATTTCTATAATAAAACTGTAATGAACATAATATAAATTCATATGTATAATTCACTAGACATTTTATGTTAAAATAAAAAACTTCAAAGAAGTTTTGAATTTTTCCATGTGTACCCTTACAATTTCTCTGCCATTTGGAGTATATTAGTGGAGAAATTTGAGAGACATTTCCTTTATTTAATCCTAACAAATATGCGATGCTCCCTACTTTATACTTGTAGAGGTTGAAGCTCACAGAAGTTATTAATTTTCCCAAAATGTAACAGTGCCCTTAATTAGAAAATTTCCACTGATGTTTAAATCTCACCTTGAACAGAAATAAATGTAAGACAAGCAGATAAGGGCCTACCTTAACTTTTCAGTGTATATTATTATATATTAGCACTGACATTTCAAACTGTCATCTTATTCTACTGTTTCTGTCTAAACAATAAAAAATTAACTAAGTGTTCCATATGTATTACAAACTAAAAACTTTCAAAGCTCCTCATATTGAAATATTTTACTGTTTAAAATTTGTCCTAAATTTCGAAATGTCTTTGGAAATGCAGCACTTAACTGCTGCCATCAGGGATGCCAACTTTTCATGCATTATTTTTATTTCCTCAAGGAGATTGAGCAATGTGCCCAAGTATATACAACGAGCATGAGTCCACCTAATTTAAATAAGGATCCAGGAGTGATTGACATAAGGCAAACCCTCCAAAGAGCAATGAGCCACAAACGGGGCCTAACATGTAAGAACTCCTCTAAAGGATCTCACTGTCTCAAGATCTGAGTCTTTTTTATCTTTGTAATACAGATCGAAGGCAGGACCATTGATAAGAAACACTGCTATTTTTCACCAACAGCTCTAAAGTTGTTGACTCGTAGTCTTGACTGGGAATGTATGTGAGTTATTGACTTTGGGCATTTAGCGTCCATATTCACCAACGATATCTAAAAGGCTGGAAAGCTAAAAACTACATTTACCAAACTCCCTTGACACGAGTGTTCCTGATGTGACATAGGTTCTGCCAACTGTATCTACTCATAGGAGCTACGAAAAGCAGGAGGGAGATAGAGGCCATTCTTTTCTATGTTCTTTGGGCATAAAAATACAGCCCAGCAGGTATGACGTTGGCTGGATTTCATTGTCACTGCAGTCGTTTACTGGTCTCTGCATTACAGGCATGTTGGCATATGATCTCGAAGTCAGCCTAGAGAGGGCTTCTTGATTTTGTTTGATCTCTCTAGCCTTTCCGATAGTTCTCTAAGAAACTAATTCCTATATTAAATTTCTTTCTGCTTGAAATTCCTAAAGAGTTTCTTCAAGGGAACACGATAGAAATCATTTCTGGAGTGCCACCATGAGCTGTTAGCAAAAATGAGACTTAAAAGCCAAACACATGGATATGAAGTTATGGAGATAGATGGGCATTCATGCCTTATTTTCTGTTGTTCTATTTAGCTGAGGATGATACAGGCTTATGTATGGTATTTGTAAAATGGCACAGACCAACTGCTATTCTCTGCAAAGGTTTAACTGACCTTGGCATCATGTGAAACCTGAACACAATTTAATCCTCCTGAGTAGGGAGTTCTGTGACCGTAAATGCCATCATATGCCATCATTGGGTATTTCCCATTGTCAAAATATATGAATCTGTTTTCTAGTGGCGAGTACTTAAAATAGTGATTCTAATCAGTTGTATCTCAAAGCAAATTCTCAATTCCAACTGTACATGAGTATTACTCAGGGTTCTTAAAAATGATGTGCGGGGTTCCACTTCTAGGTCTTCTGGTATCATTAGTTTTGGTAGTATCCAGGCATCAGTGTTTTGTAAACCTTTCCAGGTCATTTTAAAGGGTTAAGAACAACTAAACTGGACCAAACCGTAGCACTGCAGTTGAGCATGATTCACAGAACACTTCCATGGTACACAGGTAAAGTTCAACACAAAGGCATGTAAAGTGCTCTAGGGACAACTTAAATATTCATAAAAGTTCAAAGAAAGATGATAGCCCTGAGGCCTGGCGTTGTCCAGGAATGATCAGGCAGGAGTGACTTAGGCTGAACTTTGAACAGTAAATGGAATTTGCACGAGTGAAAGAGGAGGAAGGGGAAATCCAGGCAGTGGAAACAGCCAGGAAAAGGAACAAAGCAGATATGAGTGTGTTTTGTGATGTGGACAGTTGAGAGTCAATCTGGCAAGAGAGGAGTGTGAAGGCTGGAAAGTCGAGTTGTGGGGAGGGCAGATTTGGATAAGGTACAGTGGGTCACATTACTTACAGAGGGCCTCAGAAGCCAGGCAGAGGAGCCTAGCAATCGGAAGAGTCAGTGAGAGGGATGTCCTTGGGCTTCCCTCCTCACCAATGATGCCATATTTGGGAAACTAACATTCCTGAATTGAAAAGTATTTGAGTTCGATGATGAAAGCTTGGCTCTGGATATAGTCTTTTATATTGGAGTGGAGAAATATGGGAAGTAACATGGAGATGAAGCAGCCTCACAATTGTATATCAACTGTTCCTGAACTGATATTAATGATTCTCACAAAATCCTTGGAGAACAGTAAGGATATGTTGGGGAAGCTTACTCTTTCCTTATCATCCGAACTCCCACCAGTTTAGTTGACACGTTTAGTGAATACTCTCAGTGCTCTGTCTAGATCCCCTCTGGTCCCTTTTTCCATTTCAGCGCATGCCCCCTCCAATTTCTGTGCCTTTGTTTCTAATACCCGCACCTGTGGGTCTCTCAGGAGGACACACCACAGGCAACTGGAGCTGCGTTCTGGACTGTGGACAGCCAGAATGTCCATAGTTGATGTCCCCCACACGCCTTGCTCCCTCTTTCCCTGTCAACCCTGAACCAATGACTGATCGATAACCAGAGTCTAAAAGCCTAGCTTCTTTCCTCTAAATTGAGACAAAATCTAAACCATAACTTGCACCCCTGCAGGATCAGACTGAAGCTAACTTTCAGGGAACTTTGCCCGACATTGCAAGCTGTTGTGGTACACTTTCTTTCCTATCGCACTTCTCCCACACCCTTCCCAGTTTCCACATGCCCAGGGAAGGACCAGAAGCTTGCAAATCTACCAGGGAACTTGCCATGGTAGGTCCCCATGGAGGAGAAGGTAGCCTAGTATCTCAGGGATACGGGAAAGGCCACCCTGGGAGTGGATAAACAGAAGAGTGAGTCAAATCTTAAAGGGTACACAGAGCCAGAGAGAATCAAGGGTGGGACCCAGGAAGCAAGGAGAGATGACTGACTGTAATGAGAAGACAGATCATAAGGTCCACAAACCATGAACTTCAGCAGTGGATGCCAAAGGCCACCAGTGCCAGGATTATGGCAAGCACACCCCAGAGGATACAGCAGTACTCATCCGGGAACTAGACCAACCCTACGAAAGAAAACATCTGAAGCCCCTCCCCAGTCCTGATGCTGTAAGTGCTGCGAGCCTCTCTATCCAACCACAACTGGGGATGAAGAGGAAGCAGAAAAACAGCCTTAATGGGAAGGCGAAGTTTGAATTGACTGAGTACTCTGTAATATGGACTGGACCATATAAAAGAGATTATTTAAACCACAAGAGAGAGGAAATAAATTAACTATTTTTCTTTGAATCAGTTACCTATGGCCATGCATAATTTTCTATTACTGCTATAATAAATTATCACAAACTTAATGGCTTAAATAATGCAATTTATTTTATGGTTCTAGAGGTCAGTGGTTTGACACGGATCTCACTGAGCTAAAATCAAGATGTTGGAAGGGCTGCGTTCCTTTCTGGAGGCTCTAGGAGAGAATACATTTTTTTTTTTTTATTTTCTAGATTCTAGAGGTCTCCCATATTCTTTGGTTCATGGTCCCCTCCCTCCATCTTCAAAGTCAGCATCTCTCTGACCATTCTTCCACACTCACACTTCCCACTGACAGCGTGGGAAAGGTTCTCTGCTTTTAAGAACCGTGCCATTACATCGGGCCTACTCATGTAATCCAGAATAAGCTCCCCATCTCAACATCCTTAACATAATCATATCTGTGACGTCTCCTTCACTGTGTAAGGTATCATATTCGCAGGCTCCAGGGCTAAGGGCGTCAACATCTTTGGGTGGACATTATTCCACCCGGCACAGGCCACAGTAATACAGAGGCATCAGAGGACAAGCATAAACACTCAAGGCCCTTTAAGACCCAGAGTCAGAATGAGTATACTGACGCTTTCACCTGCTTCCATTAGGGTGGCCCACAGTCAGGGTAGGAGGCACCACAGAGTTGCATGGCAAAGAGCCTGCATCCAGGGAGAAGAAATGGAGCTGTTTCTGCACCCTACCCTGTGTCCCACCCGCACCCTATACCACTCCCTCCTAGTGAGCCAAAGACTGCTGCTGTAAGCCAATTCACCCCACTCGAGGCTTGCATGTTACCAAATTGATACTGTTATAAGGGACAGAGATACAATAAATGTTGGTTAAATAAAACTGATTTTAATTCTACAGTAAACAGGATGGTTATTATATGAGCCTATCACAACTGAAGAAAATATGAGGTAAATGAGAATAATATAACTGAATCAACTTTGTTTATTTGGCCTCTTTCCTTAAAGTGATTGTGTTTTCCGCTTAACTATCATCACAATTGTGTGGCTTCCTGCTGGGTTTTCTCCATTTATAAATGTAGCACTTTCTACCCATCTACAAATTTAAAAAATATTAGAATCTGTCTAGGCAGATCCTGGACTTAGAAGAAAAAGCAAAATAAAATACTAACAGAAATAGATATTACTATTTGGAAAATAGTGAAAATCCAAACACTTTACAAAACTACATTTTCAAAATCATATTTTGGTCAATTTTTCTCTTTATTTCCTAGCAGAGCTGCTTTATATGAACATATTTATTCATTTGTGAAAATTCATATATTTGAGGTGTATAATGAAGAATTTTTTTATGATTGTATTAATGTTTTTCCTGAAATAGAGTCATTTTGAACAATGAGCACTATTTTTTTTTTCCTAAGAAGGTCAAGGCAGAACGAAAAGTAGACATCAGGAGTCTATTCAAAAGTAAATTTTGATTGTTTAACTATCACGAGAAAGGCCCTGCCAGCATGGCGCTCCTGACCTATCGGTTTTCCAATGCGGTCAGTTGTTTTAGCCATCCTTGCAACTGATCATCCAACAATGCATTTTTCTCAGCCTTTTTCTGTTCTTGCATTTTCATTTCCTTTCACTGCAATCACCGCTGGGTGTCACCTACACACATCCCAGCCTTACTCCTAATTCATGCCTTGAGCATCCTCCAACTCCACAGGTCCTGGGGATGCCTACATCATAAAGAATCTTGTATGACAAGGCTGATCCCAGGTAAGCTCTCCAAGTCACAGCTTCCCATCCACCTTTTTCATGCCAAGTCATCCCAGTGCATGCCCTCACAACTGGGTAGATGAACTGCAAATCAAAATCTGCTTAAATCACTCCACTGCTCAACAGTCTCCAGTGGGTTCTCATTGCAAATAGAATAAAAGCCAAAATGTTTACATTACAAATAGAATAAAAGCCAAAATGCAAAAGTTGACCCCCTACATGCACCTCCAATATCACTTCCCTTGAGTCTCTATTCACTCTTTTGCAGCCATATTGACCTTCTTTCTGTCTCAGGGCCTTTGCTCCTGCTGTTCCCCCCTGCCTGAACCCCTTATTAATTCATTTCACAAATATTTCTTTTATGTGTCAGGCACTGTTCTAGTTTGTGTGAACTAAACACACAAAAAGCCCCGCCGTACTAAAGCATATACTACTGTCTTCCTTGAGATTTTTTTTATGGCTGATTTTTGAGTCTGCTCTGGTTTTCCTAACTAAAAGAATTCATACATAGCTATCACTAGGCTCTGTAATTGGTGCATCAGAACTCAACCTCTGCTTAGATGACTTTTCATAGGAAATGTAACTACTGGAATAAATTATCATTTATTATAATTGCTCATTGAAATTATTCCTAGCAATAATGCAACTATATAATTTTTAAAAGTCCTAGAATCAATTTTAGAGATGACTGTTCTCAAACTGGTTTATTTTTTTAACATAAAGTGATTTCGGATAAGATGGAAAAATCCAGATCTTACGAAATATTTTTTAAGGCTGTGATCATCTATTGCCAAAACATGCAATATTAAAATGCCCAGTCGTCTCAAGCAGGAGTAAGTAAGCCTTTTTGGAGTAGGTTAGGGTTAAGTTTAGGGATAAGGATATTGGGGCTTGAAAAGACTGGAGATGGTGGATTATTGGGGTGATGGGAAAGCTTCTCCTGGCACTGTGGAGGGAGGGCAGAGCCACCTTAGCATCTCCTTTCTCTCCCTCCCTCCCCACTTTGCTGGGTAGCACAGTTGTAGAATTCAGCTCTACGTGGAGACAGCACGAAAGCTAAGAATGGCGGTTCTTGAACACGGATAAGCTATGTCCTTGTTCAAAGTTGTAAGGCAGACTAATCCCATTCCCACGGCATGGCTAATTCTGGAATGCCTTTAGATCTAGACATTCCTGTGGGTATGTGGGGACTTTGTTTTTCCCAACTGCACCTAGAGAAGCTTCCAGTCTTGCAGTGGTGGTATGCGCCTGGTCTTGCCCTCACACAACACTATTTTACTATAGGCAATACAGTGAGGCAAAAGCAGCAACTACAGTAACACAGTATTTCCAATGTTCTTTGTTCAAGGTAATAATAGTTACAGCAAGGCTCCTGGACCAACCAGCCAACGCTACAGTTCTTAAAATTATCATCACGATGAACCGTATGGATGGAAGAAACATATTCTTTAAGATAGAGGGTATCAGGGCTGGGAGGCTGTTAGTACGAATAAAAAAGTCATCAGAAACCCCCTTATTTTGTATCCCAACCTGGTAAAGCAGGGCATATCAATTTCATAAATATTTAAAGCACAATTTTGAAATGAATGCTTATTTCCCTTGAAGTAGAATTGTTTGTACCCCTATAAAGGACACTCTTAGAAACACCACCATATCAAAAGTGTCAGTGAATTCCTTTAGAATCAAGTCTGAAAAATCCCATTGACATTGAAAAACTGCCTGTTAATCTGCTTTGGCTCTGTAAGAGATTGAAACTTTTCTTCTTACACAAATCTGAAGGTTACCCATAAAAGAATATAGTGATGGAAAACAGATTAGTGGTTGCCTGGGGTGGAGGGCTGGGAGTGGGTATGCTTCTAAAATAGATGCACAAGGAAGCTCCTCTGTGGTAATGGAACAGATCTGTATCCTGGTCGTGGTGGTTACATGAGCCTATACATGTGATAAAATTGCATACAACATACACACATTACATGCAAACAAGTAAAACTGGTAAAATCTGAGTGATGCCTGTACACTGTACCACTGTCAATCTCCAGGTTTCGATATATACTATAAGTTATATAAAATGTTACCATCATGAGAAGCTGGATGAAGAGTACACAGAACTTCTCTGTATTATTTTTCAACTTCCTAGAAATCTATTTCAAAATTTAAAAGTTTTCAGAAAGATAAAAGGAGTATGACTTTTACAGATCTTAGTCGAACTCGGGATTTGATAAGAAACTGCCCAGAGGAGGCCCAGTGAATTTTCTCTTGCTTGCCTCATGTATGTCTCACACAGACATGGCCAAAACATTTGATAATTCAAAATTCAGAGATCTGAAAATGAAAAACAGTATTCTTTCTTCAAAAAAAAAAAAAAGTGTTCTTATTTAGAATTGTAGGACCCAAACCATATTTTTTGTCTGTCTTAAGTTGGGTTCCCCCAAAAGCAGACCCTGACACGAAGGTGGGAATGCACATGGCTTATGTGACACATCATCCCAGGAAGCACCAGTGGGGGATGGGAGGGAGGGAGGAAGGAAGGAAGGAAGGAAAGAAGGAAGGAAGAGAGGATGGAAGGAAGGAGGGAGGAAGGAAGGAAGGAAGAAGGAAGGAAGGAAGGGAGGGAGGGAGGGAGGGAGGACAGAAGGGAGGGAGGAAAGAAGGGAGGGAGGACAGGAAGGAAAGAAAGAAGGAAGGATGAAAACCAATTAAATGTACATTATAGAGCAAGATCCCACTGTGGGATTCTGAAGCCCAATTTCCCTGCGGGACTCCACACCATAGTTTACATGTATTAGAATGATCTGAAATGAGGGAAGAGGGATCCGGGATGTTTCCTGTGTCATTGATTGAAAGCTATATTAATTCCCCCAAACTCCCCTCACCATAAAAAGTTAGAAACTTTTGAGAATGGTTTGGGAATGGTGAGTGTTAAGGGGGTACAGGCCACCCACCAATAGTGACTTTAAAGTGACTCCTCAAAAATACTAAAGGATCAGAAAACAAAGTGAGTAAAATCATGATATCTCAAATTATGATATCAGATATGGATAAAACTTAAATAACTTATATGGGATGAAATCATATACCTTCTAAAGCATGGGACCTGTCTTTTCTTGTTGGTTGTTCCAGAAATTATTTCATTGTGTTTCGTGTTCTTGAGTTTCACAATTATATGTCTAGGTGTACTTTTAATTTTTTTTCTTTTTTAAAATTGTATTAAATTTATGGAGGGGGGTGATATTGGTTAATGAAATTATATAGGTTTCAAGTGTACAGTTCTATAATACTTCATCTATATGTTGCATTATGTGTTCACCGCCCAAAGTCAAATCTCTTTCCATCCCCAAACATTTGACCCCCTTTACCCTTTTCTACCTCCCTCTAACCCCTTTCCCTCTGGTAACCAACATACTGTTTTCTGTGTCTACAGAGTTTTTGTTTGTTTGTTTGTTAATTTTCTTAATTCTCCCTGGGTCATGTGTGCTTCTGAAATCTGAGGATTAATTTCCTTATCGATTATAGAATAATCTCAGCTATTATTGCCCAAAGAATTGACTCTCACATTTCCACCTTTTAGAAATCCAATTAGATGTGCATTGGTTCTTCTCATTCTATCTTCCATGTCTTTTAATTCTCTTCCTATTTCTATAGCTTTAACACTCTACGTTTCATTCTAGAGCTGTTTTCTAGTTTACTAGCTTTCTCTTGAGCACTGTCTAGTCTGCTTTTAAACTAGTACTTGTGTTTTTAATTTTCTTGACTATTTTTTTCCTTTTAAAAGTCCAGTTGGTTATTTTATCTTTCAGATTTGCCTATTTTTTTCATAGTTGTCTTGGCTTTCATTCTTTATGTCTTTAATTATTTTAAACGTATTTATTTCTTAATCAAATGGCTCTATTATCTAAAGTTCTTGGAGTATAATACTGCTGTGATATGCCTGATGATAAGTGTGATTCCTACTTATGATGGATTGCTGTCCTATAAGTTTCCTAATTTGGGGTTGTGAGCTCAAGTTCACTGGAGTCATATGCGTAGGAATCTATATGGTCAGAGAGAGTTCACATATGCTTCTTTGAGAGACACTGAGAGCTTTACTTCTTTATGATCACTTTTATGTTAATTCTTTGACTCGTGGTTCCTAGACCATCTACTTGAGGAACAAGTCCATTATGACAAATTTTCAATGGGAGACTCTTCCCCTACCCAGAGCGTAGGCCAAGAGAAAAGCTTCGTTTGTTGTCTACCTGCTGAACCTGGAGGATATTTTTTCTTATCCACCCTTTAGCCAAGTCTGCCAGTCAGGATTCAGCCTTGGTATTTCTTGAAGGAATAATGGAAATAAGTGCTAATATAAACCATCAGAGGTTTTTGAAGCATGAAGTTCAGGGAAAGCTGTTATAGCTCGTGTCACCGCTAAGTTTCAGGAGAGTAAGAAGTTAGTCCAACGATCCAGGTCAGTCACTTCAAAAGATACCCCAGAAGCTCACAGCTTCTGCACAATCTTGGAGGGTGGCTCATAACTTTACACTAAGAGGCCTCTGCAGACCTTTGCATCTGCAGCTTACATATCTGTGCATGACCACCAGGGGAAGAACAATAACTTCAGCTTCTCTTTCATCCTCTACTCTTTCATAATTCTATAACATTAGCCAAATCTAAGCCAAAATAGTGTTTACTGGGGATTCTCAGGAATGTCGTTCTTAGACATCTAGCTACTGCGGTATTGGACAGAGCATAAAAATTTTAAGGTGATTCATGCCAACAGACAATCCAGTAAATTAGGATGTAACTCTTAAAAGTCTTGGGTTTATTGAGAAGGCATGATTCCAAATTTCCTGCTCATTTGGAACCAAAGGTTCCTTGCCTGTTTCTATATATTAAAACCTAATCCTGATACTGAGGTGGCAATCACCATTCCATTGGGAAGTGGGAACTTCAGATCACAGTTTTATTTATTGTTTACGGCCACCTTTTTATTTTTTCCCTCTGCGATTTTCCTCTCTTTTGTGAATTACACACTTAAAGTAAAGTTTATTATAGTTCACTTAGCATTTCTAGCCATTGTGTAGCAGGAGAGTTTTCCCATTAACAAGATTACCATATTGCTAGAACCAGAATTGGTTTCAGTTTTTGTTGTGAGTTCATGTTTTTGGGAGAGCCCAGGGAGTTGGGGGGAGAATCTTATATTGTTCTGGATTTTGGAACAGACTTTTCCCCCACTGGAGCATGGTGGTTTTCATTTATCTCATTTAATTTTTCTATCTTAGCTTCTCAGCTTGGAGTTTTTGGATTGTGCAGATAATTCAGAGCCCATTGTTCATAATTTTTTATTGAGATGTAATTTATATATAACATTGTGTAAATTTAAGGGGTACATGTTGATTTGATAGATTTATCAATTTACTACCATAGCATTAGCTAAGATTGAAGTCTATTGCATCACATAATTATCATTTTTTTTCATGATGGGGACAATTGAGATCTAGTTTCTTAGCAACTTTGAAGTTTACAATGCAGTATTATTGTTTGTACCTTCAAAAAACATCTCTCCAATTCTCCTACCTCCAGACCCTGGTAACCAACATTCTACTTTCTGTTCTCATTTTTAAATTCCACATATAAGTGAGGTTATACAGTATTTACCTTTTCTGTGTGACTTAGCTCACCTAGCATAATGCCCTCAATGTCCATCCATGTTGTCTCAAGTGACAGGATTTCCTTCTTTCTCATGGCTGAATAATATTTCTGTGTATGTGTGTGTACGCTATCTTCTTTATCCATTCATCTATTGACAGACATTTCAGTTGTTTCCATATCTTGGCTATTGTGAATAATGCTGCAATACACATGGGAGTCCATATCTCTTTGATATCCTGTTTTCATTTTTTTTTTTTTTGGATGTATACCCAGAAGTGGAATTGCTGGATCATGTGGTAGGTCTATTATTAATTTTTTGAGTAACCTCTATACTGTTTTCCATAGTAGCTGAGCCTAATTATATTCCTACCAAGAGTGTATAAGGATTCCCTCGTCTCATTCTCACCAACACTTGCTGTCTTTTATCTTCTCGACGACAGACATTCTAACAGGAGTGAGGTGATATCTCACTATGGTTTTAGATTTCCATTTCTTTCGTGGCTAGCGTTTTGAGGCATCTTTTCATGTACCTGTTGGCCATTTGGATGTCTTCCTTGGAAAAATGACAGAATTCAATTCCTGTGCCCATTTTTAATCAGATTCTTTGTTTTGTTACATGTTGTATGAGGTCTTTATATGTTTTTGATATTAATCTCTTATTTGATATTACTATTTGTGAATATTTTCTCCCATTCTGTAGGCTGCCTTTTTAATTGTTGAATGTTTCTTTTGCAGTGTAGAAGCTTTTTAGTTTCCTGTAGCCCCGCTTGTGTATTTTTGCTTTTGTCATCTGTGCTTTTGATGTCATATCCCAAAAAATATGGTCAAGATCAATGTCAAAGAGATTCTTCCCTATGTTTCCATCTAAGAGCTTATGATATCAGATCTTACATTTCTCCTTAATTCATTTCAAGTTAATTTTTGTGAGTCATATAAGATAGGGTCCAACTTCATTCTTTTGTATGTGACTATTTAGTTTTCCCAGCACCATTTATTGAAGAGACTATCCTTTCCCCATTGTGTATTCTTGGCTCCCTTGTCAAATATTAGTTAACAACATATGCATGGGTTTTTTTTTTTCTGGGCTCAATTGTGTTCCATTGGCTTATGTGTCTTTTTTTGTTGACAGTACCATTCCATTTTGTTTATTGTAGCTTTGTGATAAAGTCTGAAATCAGGAAGTATGACAACTCCAGCCTTGTTCTTATTTCTCAGTATTGCTTTGGCTATTTGTAGTCTTTTTTTGGTTCTATACAAATTGTAAGATTGTTTGCTTCTATTTCTATGAAAAATGCCATTGGAATTTTGATAGAGATTGCATTGGATCTATATATAGCTTTGAGTGTATTCTCACAAGCAACTCTCTTATTTTTACAACATCCGTGCTCAGACATCAAAACCCAGTCTTCAGACCCCTGGACCTGATACTGTCATGAGCCTCCATTGCATCAGCTTCTGCCTAGTGCTCTGGTGTTCAGTTTCCCCTTCATTTCTAGTATCAGGATTTTCTTTCTTTTCTTTCAAGTTCAGCTGTGTTGAAAAAATTGCTAGATTTTGTGCAGCATCTCCGCCTATTTGCTTTTCCTTATCACTCTGCCATATTGCTGGAAGTTTTGAGGCATTTTCCATTTTATCTAATATCATCTGTAAAGGGCAAGGGACTACAGTCTTTCAAGTGTTCTCTATACTATGTACTTGTAAATGTAAAAATAAAATACAGTGAAAAAGATAAGGAACATAAAAGGAATCTGTGACATTTAAAATATCAGAAATGTCTTCGGTAGAGAGGTAGGCTCAATTTCACATATTTTAGTTTAATAAAGAAAATACATCTTGAAAACATCAATAATTTGGAAAATTGGAGGAATCATGGAATTATAGTGTATCTTGAAGTCCACAATGTATTTGATAAAGAGTTTTGTGATATTTCCATAGATAACTTAAGGCATATAGCAGGTTCTCGAATAACATCATTTTACTCCATGTCATTCCATTCAAATGTTGGTGAAGAAAAAATTCCTGGCCAAGGCCACTGTCTGTTTGGAGTTTGCATGTTCTCCCCATGTCTGCGTGGGTTTTCTCTGGGGACTCCGGTGTCCTCGCACATCCCAGAGATGTGCACACAAGGTGAGCTGGTGTGTCTACATTGTCCCAGTCTGAGTGAATGTGTATATGAGTGTGAGTGGCCCTGCAATGGAAAGGCATCCTATCCAGGGTGGGTTCCCACCTGGCACCTTGAGCTTCCAGGATAAGCTCTGGTCACCCATGACCCTGAACTGGAATAAGGAAGATGGAAAAGAATCATCTTCCTTGTTTTTATTAATCTTTCTTAAATGTATGTATACCTCACTCAGTGTTTAATATTGGAAGTATCTCGGGTCTTTATTTAGACATTTGGTGATGTTTCTGTCACCAAAAATATGTTGTAGGAACTTAACTCTTATATTAATTGGACTGTGGTAAAATTGATTTGGTTATATGTCATTTTGCTTAAAGTCTTGTTACCCAAGAGCTTAAACTGTGAGGACTTAGTGTATTCATTATGAGCTAATAGGCTTCGGTAGGGGCATAGCTTAGTAAGGAACACAACTGAAGGCATCTGATAAAACAACTTGATCTCAATCTAAAGGGAGGTGGAGCGGATATTCAGCATTTATATTATTGACATGGATGAAGACAAGACAAAACAATAATGTTAGCATACCACAAAAAGGAAAGCGATAACACAATTCGTAAACTGTCTTGATGTGCCGAAATGATGAGCCAAAAACACAAAGTAATTTTTTGAGAGTGAAGGGGAATTTAGGGTGTCTGTCGTGTAATTGGTTTGAATGTTCCTCGTGCCAACATTCTTCAAAATCTGTCCAGTAATATCTAAATTTTTAAAAATCGTTTATTGAGGTATAATTTACATACAGTTTAAACACATACCAGGTTGGCTGTGTTTTGATAAATGTCTACATCCAGGTAACCATTATACAAATCCACATAGAACGCCTCCATCACCTCATCTAAATCCACACAGAACATCACCATCACCTCAGCTATGCCCAGCCCCTGTCAGCCCTCTCCCCCAACCAGAGAAAACCACTTAAAGAAAAGCTTGAAGTTGCATTAGAACTTCATGTCATTGGTTCACTATGATTTGTAAACTTTTTGCCTGGTATCTATTTTTAAGATAATGCTTTTAAGATTCATCTCTGTTTTTATTCGTATCAGTTGTATGAGGGGGCTGTTTTTTGTGTATGTTGTTTTTGTTTTGTTGCTTAAAAGTAGTCCATTGTATGAATATACCACAATTACCACAATTTGTTTATCCCCGTTTTCCTATTTAAAGAGCAAAAAGGATCAAGAGGTCCCTGGTTCAAATCTGGGTACCCCCTCCAAGAAATAAATAAATAAAGGGCAAAAAGGAAGTTCTGGGCTGAGGGGTGAGAGCATTTCAGCGTGTCAAGGTACTGTAAAAGGGTTGGAATGAATGAAGCCAGAGGGACATTATCTTTGGAGAGTATTGCTAGAGTCCTGTGGCATTTTCTCACCCTCCTCCTACACTGGAGAAACAGAAGGGACACTTTCCAGTGTACTTCAAGCCTAGTGAGACAGACTTCAAGAGGACCACTCAGAAGGTTTGATACATGTGGCGTAACTGCAGGGGTTACTCTTTGCACTATAGTTGATGTAAATGGCAACCCCAGAGCCATATCATTTGGCAATCAAGGGCACAGTAGACTAGGGTTTGACTCACTCACACTGATTCACACCAAGGAGAGGGTGAATGAAGCAGTCCGTGGCACCAGAGTACAAGGCAGTGTTGAGAGCTATGCACCTCCCCCCGCTATAGGACAAAGGTCCTCTCTTCATTCTTTGGGAAAGCCATGGGCTCTAAAGATAGAAGACAGATTGGTTTTATTTTAAAAGGGAAATTGCCTAAGAAGTCTTCCTGATATGGAGAAAATTGATCTGAACAGAAAGAGATCGGAGATGTATTTTTAGATGAAGAGTTTGGGAATAATGTTTCTAAGCAGCAAGCCAGAGTTGATACCACACTCACAAGTATCAGGCATTCCCACTGGAAAGTCTGGAGTACACCAGAATTCAGCTTTAACTATTTGTCAAGCCTGAGGAGTATAAACAGGAAGTCACAATAGTACCAGGCATTTAAGAATTTTCCTGCCCTCTAGCTCCATTCCTTATGTTGGAAGACTCCACAACTAAAGCCAGCCAGCTGAGTGGAAAAGAGGAAATAGAGCTAATCAAGAAAGAACCTTGAATCCTCCCAAGCCCTGTCTCTACCCACTCCTGGCTCCACCCTCCATCCTCCCTCCCCACCCCCCTAGCTTTTAGATCTGAAGTAGGCCAGAGAAAAAAATAGTTTGGAATAAAAATATCAGTTACTAAAATAAGACTATTCTTATGACTGGAGGACTTTTGTTACATGAGAGTAACTGGAAACATTATGGGACCTGCTCTGAGATTTCCTTTCAGAGGAAAACTGAGTCTGCTAAGCAATGGGAGAAAAGAACAAAGTCGTTTTGTGTGCATATCTGATTAATATCTGTAAGATAGTTACAATCTATTGTTAAAATATTTGATAAGAGGAATACCGCCTTTACTTTTCTAGGGCTTATTTTAATGTTTTGAATAAACCATCTAAACTTAGGACTATAGCTAATTCAAGACGAGGTCCAAGGGATATCATTGGGACAGCCACTCAGTTGTGTAAGGACGACAGACTCACAGTCTTTCCAAATATGAACCACAGATATTTACTCATTTAAGGCAGGGTGAGTTTTTTACCCAGCAAGTTTTTGTTGAAATCGTAACTGCCATTATATTTTATTCGAGACTAAAATGACAGATAAAAAAGGGAAATAAACATCTATATTTTCAAAAACAGGCAAGGTATGAAGAAGTGCAATTCAAATTGCAAAATTTAAAATACAGACTTTCTAAGCGATTTTTTTTTCATCCAATTTTGACTAGTGGCTCTACAACCAATTGGATTGTACTGAAAATATTATTTAAGCGTCATGATAACCAAAATTGCTAAGTTGATCATTGTTCTACCTCATTGTTTGAACATAGCCAGAAGAAGAATTGAATTTACAAAAATACCAGATCTCTTCTCATGAGATGTGACAAGTTAATGGCAGATGGTTGGGTGGTTAGCTAGAAAGATTTCACAGCTGAATTATCTACCATAACTGTTTAGAAATGTCTTTCTCATCAGTGAAGATGGAGAATTTTGCTTGCCACCTGCTTCTTCATGAAAACATACTCCTCCAAATAAAAGAGATATATTGTAACTGCAAAGCACTGTGGGAGTAATTGGACCTTCCTAGAAATGCCAGGGCTTCGACAATGCAGTTTTTTCAAGCTCTGTTCAAAACGTTCTGTAGAAGAAACAGATGTAGGGGCAATAAATAATTCACTTTGGGGAAAAAAGTTAGTAAGAACAAGCCTGCAATTTAAAATTCAGATGCCAAATTTCATGGCATTCTACTCCAGTATTCATTATCCCCTTTATTCATGATACATGCATTTAATAAGCAATTTCTATGTGCCCAGAATTATGTCCTTGGAAACTCAGAACAAGAGTACACATACCCTTCATGTGTGTACATGAAATAAATAACAGTATTGGACTCCAGGAAAATTTGTGGATGGAACCCAGAATCACCTTTTTCTGTTTCCAGTTTCTCAAGCTATCTCATTCTGCTGGAGGAACTCAGTTCCTTTCAGACTACCATTCTTGGTAAGCCATGGCTGAACTACCAACAATTATGCCCCTTCCAGGGATATCCTAGGAATGGCCATCCATCAGGAACCCAAGGTACTCTCCAACTTAAGGAATTCTCAGCCCTTTCATAAATCCAGCCTCTAGTACCAATGGTGGTAACCCCAACTGTTATGGTTCACCCACTTCAAGAATTTCTTTCTTTTCCTTTAAAAGCTAGAATTTTCAAGTAGTGTCTTGGATGGATAAAGATGATTTTGTTGTTCCTTATTCATCTTCCACCTGGTGAGCTCTAAGTACTTTTTATTCTAATTTCTAAAACTCCAAATGCGTTTCTCTGACATTCATGTCATGACCATCTAAATTGGGACAATTTTGAAACTGAAATGGAATGCTATGAGTAATTATGCTGGAACAATATACATAAACTGAGGCTGTCCAAGGCAAATCAGGATACATGATCATGCTGCCTATAAGACATGTGCGTAAAACAGAAGAAATGACTGAAAAAAAAAATGCTGGGAGCAATGAAAATTTAAGTCATCCCTGTTGCAACTCACTGAGCCAACAACAGAATTCCTGGCATGAATTGAAATTGGGTGATCCATAGCAGGGGTCTTTGAAAATAATGAAACCTAATGTTCAGATAGTTTTAGATTACTTGGAAATGAAACTAGGCCTAACTGGTGGACTTTGGGGGGCTTAAAAAATGTGTAATGCCTTTCAATCCAGGGACTGCACTTCTAAAAAATTTGTCCAATGAAATAATTATGGATATATGCAAATATTTGACTACGAAAGCTTTCATCCTGCAGGACTTAAAGAAATAGGAAAAACAATTTTTCAAAAATAGTGAACTGGATTATATAAATTGTTGTATCCATACAACAAAATTTTATGCAGTCATTAAAAATAACACTATAGGTTAAATATTTAATAGCATGAGAAGTTCTCTCTATATAAAGATTTTTTGAAGCAAGTTACAATTTACTATGTTAGCTTGGATTCTGTTTCATTTTTTCCTAATTTTTGAAATTTATTGAAGTATATCTTATTTTTAGTAAAAATCAATTAATCTCTCTTCTAGGAGAAAAATCAGAAATGATTAGTAAGATGTCGACAAGAGGATAGTGTTATACATGATTTAAAGTTTTCTTCCTTTGACTTATGCATATTTTGTAAGTGAGAATATTTTGTGAATATGTAATAAAAATTATAATGATTTTTTAATATTATGTAGAGTGAGTTACAAATGTCCACAGACCCAAGTGCGACATTCTGCTTTCTAATCAGAGGGCAGACTGGTGAACATGCAGGGTAGACAAAGTCAGCCTCCATCTTTAAAACAACGGTCATTCATTAAGTTGGCTTCATTCTCAACAATAATACCTCAGAGGCTGATGTAATTAAATAAACTATCTGGATGTTCTTTCTGATGTTTAAGCTATCTCCTGGGGTCAAGGAGCCTAACATGTGTTGTCCTAAATAACAAAATCATATGACAATTCATAATGTATTGAGCTCTGAAGATTTTAAATCCTAATGTTTCACAAAATTAGTCCTCAAAGTTCATCCTGAGGCCATCCCTGTAATATGTAGAACTCCGACAGATAAAAGGATATGGGCAATTAATGGCATCCTTTCAGCAGGAGGTATTAAATGATGTCATATATACAGTTTCTCCCATAGCTTAATTATATTTAACAATTGGTTTTAAGAAATAAAGAGGTAGGTCCTTGGCCACTTGAGTGTTTTGACCATATTGTTCAGTCTGTTGAAAAAAGCAAATTATCATATTTTAAAATTCTGAAATAGGTTGCAGAATTGTTGTCAAGATATAGCATACAAAATAAAATACCCAAAATACCCTCTTCTCATGAACTAGAAGTACCATTTTGGGAAAAGCTCGTGACTAAGGAAGTTGTTTTGCTCATCGATGACCATCATCACTTGTAGGCAAGGATGAGTTCATTTCACATTAATTATTTTATTAGTTATTTCCTTCTCTGCACCTCACTCCCTACTATGTTGGCATCTTTTTATAAGAGAGGGAAATGTCGGTAGGACAATGTAGAATATTTGAAGTGGACTTGACATTTATGTAAGTGTGAGTTCAAATCAGAGCAAGACAAACGTGCTGGCTTCATTTTAGGGGGACCAACTATCTTGGTTTGCCTAAGACTGTCTCAGTTTTTGAACTAAGTGTTCAGCTTCCTGAGAAGTCCTGAGACCCAGGCAAACCAGGACATTGGTCACCTTGCTGGCCATCCCTCAGTGTAACCAGACTTTACATCTTGTCATTTGGGCAAGTGACTCAAACTTTCTGGGACTCAGCTTGCAAGCAGGTTTAAAAAAAATAGTACTGATCTCATAAGATTGTATTGAGGACTAGACAAAATTTTATGTGTAAAGCCACAGTAACACATATGGCCCTATTGGTGAGCACTAAATGAACAGCATCATTATTATTAGCTAAAATAAGGAGGGTCATAGAAGAAAAAGCATTTAACCAAGACTTAAGATATGAGCCAAAAGTTAGTCGGCAAAGAAGGGCATAAGGAGGAAAAGATGGAGAAGGATATGCCACAGTAAATAGGGTATATCAAAATAAAGCAAGATATTTACTTAAAAAAAGCAAAATATATAAATAACGGAATAATGCCAACACCAAAGAAATATGTTACTTTCTCTGGTAATTATTTTTAACAGCTAGATTTGCCCTCAAATGCAACTTCTGTTACCCACACCTTTGTATGACTTATTTATTACAAACTGTAATCTGACCCTTAGTAAAACATTTAACTGATAAGCAAACCAGGTTTTACTTATTGAAATAGAAGGAGGTCAAGAATTGCAGAACAGTAAAAGGGGGTCCTTGTGTATATCTTGCCTCTTATCTTCTGTTTGGGGAAAATAAAATCAAAAGCTGACAATGCAGCATTTTTCAGTCACAAAATCAAAGGAAAAATTAGCCTAGGATTTTTATTGTGGTAAAGAAAGCCATGGCAACTTCAAATTAGCCAAAGCATTAAATATATGTTCCTTGTATTACACTTAAATGTAGACGTGAACTTTTATGACATTATGATATCACAATGCTTTTACCAATATAAAAACTGTTCACATCATTAGAAAAAATGATGCACTATAATTGATTTGAGTTAGGGCAATTTTTGAAAAATGTTGATAATGGACACTTTCAAGTATCCACTGTGTGTGTGTGTGTGTGTATGTGTGTGTCTCACATTTGCTCATCGCTCAGATTCAACAAAGAATCAACATTTTGCCAACTTTGTTTCATTTATTCACGTGATCACACACACTTTTTTCTTTATGCTGGAGCATCTTAAACCAAATAATAGATATTATGTCATTTCACTATAAATATTTAAGTTTGCATTTCGATCTGATAAAGGCATTATTTGTAACCTAACCACCATGCTATTAACCCAGCTAACAAAACTGATAATTCTTTAATATAATCTCACAATTAGTCTATTTCTCCATTTATCTCAAAACATCATTTTTGAGTTAATTTGTCTGAATCAGTATTCCCAAGTTACACTCGTTGCATTTGATTATGGCTCTTAAGTCTCCATTGATTCTATTACTGAGCTTCCTCTTTTTTATTTCTTAGTTTTCATGATACAGATTTGCTAGATTAACTTGGTTATTTGTCTTGAAAAATACAGCATGGTTGGGATTTTGATGATTACTTCCTTGGTTAACTTGTTTCTGCCCCAATATTTTCCATAAATTAGTACAGACCTTGGGGCTCAATTCAGGTTCAAATGTTTTCAGTGCAAATAACTCAAAGGTGGTACCATGAACATCCTATTGCATCTCGTGCTGACACACCCATTGTCCGATTGGTCCATTTTAATGATGTGAGAATGATCATTGGGTTTATGGGCTATCAACCTAGTCTGTCTATTCTGAAGTTATCAACCTTTCACCTAATGGTTTCATATTTGCTAATTGTTATCAGCTTCATTCATTATCTCATGAATGGTTACAATAATAATAATTTTAAAATTTAGTTTTGTACTCATTATCTAGAATTGTTCTATGAAGAGAAACTTCCTTTCATGATTTATTGTACCGTCACATATTCATATAGGAAAAGCAGAATAAAAGCTTGATTCTGACACTTTATTCATCAATTTTCAGCATAATGTGCAACCTACAGAGATAATTTTTTAGCTGTCATTATCCTTCTGACACGGACCATGCAGTCTTCTGCCTATAGTCCCCTCTGCTTTCTGGTACAAAGGGAGTTCCAGGTTCATCTTTCCCAAATCTTTTTCCAAACACAGAATCTGTCGCTTTTCCAAGGGGCTTTGGTTCTTTTATCAAAGAATTGTATTTTTACAATGTAGACTGGGGTGTAAACGGGCTTATTGCTACTGGGCTGTCATTAATTCAAGACTTTTTCAGAGAGCATATTTGCGGAAAACATTTTATGAGGAGAAAAAGTATTAAGTTCACATTGTATTTCCTGTTTATAGCTAAGACTATAAGGTTTTTACTTCTTTGATTTTATATTTCTATCTCTTTCACACTGAAAATCTTCTTTATTTTTAACGGCTTTATTGAGAAATTTTTGACATGTAAAAATTGTATATATTTAAGATGTACAACTTGACGTTTTGATATATGTGTACATTGTATAAAGATCATCACCATCAAGCTAATTAACATATCTATCACCTCTACATAATTATCATTTGTATATGTGGTGAGAAAATTTAAGATCTATCTTCTTAGCAAATGTCAAGGACACAATACACTCCTGTTAACTATTGTGACTGCTATACATTAGATCTCTAGAACTTATTCATCTTGCATAACTGAAACTTTGTATCCTTTGACCAACATCACCCCATTTTCCACTTTCCTCAGACCCTGCAAACGCTATTCTACTCTCTGCTTCTATGGGTTTGACAAAAAAGCCACACATAAGAGAAACCATATAGTATTTCTTTTTCTGTCTTGCTTATTTTACTTAGCATAATGTCTTCCAGGATCATCCACGTTGTCATAAATGGCAGGATTTACTTTTTTTTAAGGTTGAATAATAGTCCACTTTTCGGTGTGTGTACCACATATTTTTTTTTTATTTATTCATCTCTCAAAGGATCCAGATATTGGATTGCTGGATCATAGATAGTAGTTCTGTTTTAAATTTTTTGAGGAAACGCCATACTGTTTTCCATAATGGCTGTACTAATTTACATTCCCACCAGCAATGGAAAAGGGTTCCCTATTCTCTGCATTCTCACCAACACTGAAAATGTTGATTTCTAATGACAGTAACATAATTACTTATTTGCTTTATCTAAAATGTACCTATAGTAATTATAAAACACCAAAATTAATGTTACTACTAACAATAATGTCATTAATACAGTTTCGTAATTTGTGGTTTTCGTCTTTCCTTAGAAGATTTCCCACTAGAGATAGTCAGTTCACTGTATTTTAAAGTCATTCGAGGTTATTCTTTTCTCTATGTGGTTAGGACATCATCTTGATATGTAATTAGGTTTATTCATTTCAGTTTGTTTTCACTTTACTTCTTTATTGCTTCATTTTGTTTTTAAATCATGTAAAACATTACATGATTCAAAAACGAACAGAATAAAAGGAATATTCACAGAATCCTTCCTTTATGTCTGTCTCTTCTATCCTGTTTCCTCCACTTCTGATAAGTAATCATTTTTAAAATTTAATTATTTTTTAAAATATAAGCAAATATAGATATACATATTCATATCCTCAACTTTATTATATAAAAGTTAGGATACTAAAATCCTCTTCTGTATCTTGCTCTTGTCACTTACCAGTATAGCCTGGAGATCATTACATTTTAGTATATAAAGCTTATCCTTATACAGCTGTATGAAGCTCTAATTATGTAGACTTACCATGGTTTATTCAGTTGGTCTTCTATTGATGAGCATTTGAGTTGTTTTTAGTCTTTTTCTGTTAAAAAAAACACTAAAAATTAACCATGTGCATATATAATTTCGAATTTTCGTGAGACCATTTAAATGGGTGGATTAACCAACTGCAAGCCCATCTAATATATTGTATATATTGCTTGTTTGATAAGATGACCCCCCACAAAAAAAAATGATGGAAAGAGTTAATTCCATAATCATACTGATATTTGTAGTTCATAATTATGCTTGTTAATGTCACAATCACACAAACATGCACACACATACACCCACGGTAGTGAACGCACACACAGCACTGTAATGATAGTGAATCTAGATGGTCACAGAATGTTCCTCTTTCTTTAGCATTCATAAAAGCCAAAGGTTGGTAATTCTGTCAACTGGCTTAATAGGCTGAGCCCAAACGTGAGCTTCATAGCAACAGTCTTTGGACTGTTCCATAGAGCCAGCACTTGATATTATACTGTGATTTCCCACCTAATGGCAGAGGTGTTCCCAGGGTATAAAGCTCTTCATCAAAATGACAGTAATGTCCTTAGATTGCCAGCAAACCACCAGAAGCTAGGAAGAGGCAAAGAATTCTTCCCTACAGGTTTCAGAGGAAAGATGGCCCTGCTGACACCTTGATTCAGACTTCTAATCTCTGGAACTGTGAGAAAATAAATTTCTGTTGTTTTAAGCCAAAAATATGGGGATAATGGCATCTTTGACAGTTGAGGAAGAGGAGGTTCTATTATTGTAAAGTGGATACAGTATGATCCTGAGTTTATTCATGAGCCTAAGTGCAAATCTGAGCCCTATCATTTAGAGGTCTTAAATCTCAGATAGAAGATGTGCAAGGCAAAGATACTCTTAGAAGGGTGTGACCCTCAGACCTGACTTGCCATGCCTCAGAGCTACTACCACTGGAGCTCTTTGTAAATAAAACCTTTGCATGCTGCCAAGCCTCGGTGGAAAAGCTGGACTTCCCATAGGCATATTCAGGGGGCTCATATGACAGATACATGCTAAGAAGGGGAGAGAAGTTTTATCCTTACTGTTTTCAGATGTAGCGGCTCCTAAAAAAACCCACCTGAAACTATGTCTGAGTCAAGGTGGACAGGGATGGAAAGTCACTAAGAATCCAGATGTCCCCCCATCACCTGTGAACTTGTTCCTGTATTTCTCAGGACAGAAGATTTGAGATTTATATTCCCAAAAGAGAATCCACACTTATCCAAGGCTTTGAAAAAGCTCACAACATTTATTTGCAAGAAACATCACAGATATTATGCTAACATTTGCTGCAAGCTATAGGTAGAATAGCTATTACCTAGGGAAATAGTAATTTTGGTAGATAGATACAGAAGTTATTGGAGAACAAATGATCCAGAATCTAGATTCAGCTATTAGAGAAGAATGCGTTTATGTGATAAACAGGTTGCTTTGGCATTTGGCATTTTCTTTTCTTTTCTTTTTTTTTCAGTTGCTGAGCAACAGATAAAGCTTCCATTGGATCATGAAAGATTCAGCTTAATAAATCTTTTAGCTAAAGCCTCTTCCTTTGCAAATTATGCTCCTCAAAATTCCCTAAGTATGTAATCTGTAACGTAGAAGATTTTAGCTTCGCATTTTATTGTCTAAGGTGCAAATTCCAATTGGACATTGACATGATATTATGGTTGACATCCATTAGCCTTTAAAATGAATTCAAAGCAAAGACCCTGCAGAAAGGTGGGTGAGCTGGGTTCCCAGATGTTTTCTGTGAGTCAGGTTCTGGTGGGAGAGCAGACTCCAGAGATAACTCAGGATCAGAAGTAGTACATGTTTCGGTGAAGACAGAGATAACCAGATTTGAATCCCAGCTTGATCACTTTCCACCTCTGGACCTTAAGCAAGACTTTCCAATCTATCTCAGTCTCAGATTCCTCACCTGTAAAATAGAAACATTAATAACAGAGTGTGCCCTACAAGGTTGTCGAAAGGATTAAATGAGGAAATTCATATAAAGTACTTAACAGGATGCCCAGAATACAAAACAAACAAACAAACAAACAAACAATCCAACAAAACAAAACAAAAAACTAACAAACAAAACATTCAGCAAGTGACTTCAGGCACTTTCTCTCTTCCTTACTGTGGCACGCTGCTTCTAGCCTAAGACACTCCTCTTTCTGACCTTTCATATTCAGGCCATTACACATCGTCCCTTTCCCGCTACTTGCTCAACTGTTTAGTGTAAAGGAAAGAGCAAACTGCTCGGACTTACGAGGCCTGGGTTCAGATCTTAGCTTCCCCTCATAGTCATCCTGTTGCCTTGGAAGAGAGATGGAGCTAAACACATGCAAGTGCGGCACTAATGATCCATCAGGCTGAGCGTACCGCATGGTCCATGTGGGTCCCAGGGCGAAGTTGCTGTGGCTCTGAAAGTGCACACCAGCAGACAGGACAGGCCCTTGGCCTCTGCTCAGATCCTTGTCAACTCAACAGTGGCCATGGGCATCTCTGGGTTAATGGAAGCCCTTTATCAGCAGCCAGATCCATAACCTTGGTAGTAAGGTGTCCACCTTCCCTGCCACGAATCTCCTGAACCTACTTCCTCTGCTCATAGGCAGAAGGAGGAACACTTGCTTATACTTATTATTTACTTTAGTCATCACATCAGAATGGTTTGACTAGCTCTATTATTAAATTTTATCCTTCCTTGGGTAAGCTCGCTGGCTCTCGGTTCCTTCATTTTTAAAACAGGGATCTAAGCACTACCCTTTTGCTTCCTACAGTTGCTACCTCCGTAACACCCTAGAGTATTTTTATTATGCTTTCAGTTACCTGGTCAAGAACCTTATACAATTAGTGATTCTTTATGCGATGATCAATTGTGGTAGCAAGTAAAAGTACTTTACTAGATTCTAAAGTGTGCTACAAGTCTTAGATGTTTGCTGCAATAATCCCGGACTTCCTTGCCTCTCTGCATGCTACACATAGCTCCCCCTTTTCCTCCACCACAACCTGCATCAGGCTGTGTCCCTGCTCATGCACCCCTGAATCCATAGTTCACACTACTGGAAGTTTCAGCTTATCTCCATGGACATCAGAGTTCTCCAGAACCTTACTATCAAACCTTATATCCCACTGAGATAGCACATTGAGAGGGACATCTAGAAAAACTGCAAAATATTTGTAACTCTTCATCAGTGTGAGCTAGCTCAATCAGATTACCATTTATTTGGGCGAAAAGAACACAGAGTTTGAGACTAACAGACTGGGCGTAAGTCTCATTTGCCTCTTACCAGCTGTAGGGTCTTGAGCAAGTGTGGCAAGCAGATGCTAAGGTGGTCCCAATGGTACCCACCTGCTGGTATTGACACCTTTGTGGGATCCCCTCACCTTGAGTGTGGGCTGAACATAGTAGTGATTTGCTTCTAACAAACAAGATTTAGCAAAGTTAATGGGATGTCACTTAAATGATTAGGTTATAAGAGATTGTGACTTCTATCTTGCTCTTCAGTTTTCTCCATCACCATCTAAGCTTACCTGTTTTGATGAAGCAAGTTGCCACATTGGAGAGGCCCATGTGTTAAGGAACCAAGGGCAGCCTCCACCCAGCAGACAGCCAGAAACTGAGACCCTCAGTCTGACAACCCATGAGGAACTGAATCCTGCCAACAAGCCTATGAGCTTGGACTACATCCTTCCCTAGTTGAGTCTTAGGATAGTTACAGTACAGCCAATGCCTTAACTGCTCCCTGTGAGACATTCTTCAGTAGAGGACCCAGTTAAGCTGCATCCAAATTTCTGACCCACAGAAACCGAAATTATAAATGTGTGTTGCTTTAAGGCACTAAATATGGGGTAAACTATTATACAGCAACAGATAACTAATTTCAGTCTCCCTATCTGTAACTGGGTTCAAAAACACCATTTTGTAGAGTGGTTGTGAGGATTAATGAGATAATGTTTATTAAAGTTCTCCAAACAGATTCTTCAAATAAGCTAATTTGTTTCTTCTGCCTCCATCCACTAAAGCTTAGTTAAGGTTCAGTGCATTGAGGGCATGAATGTTTTGATTAGGGTAGATGGAAAGAATTCTGAATCAGAGCACTCTGGGAAAGAGGAACAACCTAGCTCTTGTTGCACCACAAAATAAAGAGAACTTAGGATGGCAGAAGGATTCAGCAGATTGGGAGAGAAAAGCCAGGAAGGATGTAGTAGAAAAGATTGACAATAGACCAATAAGCTGGCTGATAGCAAAAACTTCTCTAGGAATGACCTCAAACCAGGAACAAAGAGGAATTCCATTCCTCTTCCACTTTCCTCCTATTCCACAAAATTCCCAATTGCTGGAATTATGCCACATTTTATACACAGTATGGGTTAGGGATTCTTCTGTGGTTGATTCGACACATAACTATCAATCACAATATTGTTTCCCTGTGACAAGTGGTCTGAGCTTCAAATAGCCAACTTACCATTAAAACTGTTTTTAAATAAAAACGTTAAACGCTGGAATTACTTAATGAGGAAAGACCCTTGGAAAGTATCGAAGTTGAAATACAAAAGGAAAATGGACAACAGTCAAATATCTAGAGAGCGAACTTCCATGTGGGGAAAGTCAAAGCTATGGTTGAGTACGGGAAAGCTTTGGAAAGAATGTAACAGAAGATGAAGAAAGAGAAGGTCATAGGGGGCAGGGGGAGCTACAGAGATTGAAGAGAAGGGGAGAAGCAAGAAAATCAGCAGAGTGGGCAGTTCTCAGAATGAAAATCAACGAGGGCCCTTCCTGTTTGGGAACAAGGATCATAGAACTTACTGTCTCAGGAATAACAGGAAAATGGGTAAGAGCAGAGAGAAATGCAGGATGTAGTTATTTAGGCTTTGGTCACTGTCGTATGTAGGCTGGGGGTGGTGGTGTGCTTGGGTGGCCATACTGATGGGAGGGGATGAGCCTTCCCCGGATCACCTTCAAACCAGCATTGTCCTGTTCAGTACAAGAGAAAATCGAGCTTTGCTTATAGCCAGGCTCTTGGTTATTACAAAATGTAATAACTTTTTAGCAGACCTCAGTTCCCTTGGGAGTGCTGCTGTGAGGGCTGAGGTTGGCACCGAGGATAAACCTGTTTCTTTTGAGGGTTGGAAAGCTTTCATCTTTATGCTTCAGTCATTCCCAGATATTTACTTTCTCTTACTTTCATCCTTATCTTGTAAAATGGCAATAAATAGATTTGGACCCAATCTACCATTTCTCTTGCTTACCCTTACTAGAGTCTTCTCTGACAGTTTTGATAAATTCAAAATGATGCAGAAGTAAGACCTTCCTTAGAGTCGAAATGCTAGTTACATTTGTAATATTATGCTTTCAGTCATACACAGGAAATGTCACTTTCTTTGAAATATAAAATTTTAATTTAAGCAAGCTGGTTAATTTTTTGTATTTACTCTGAAAAGGAGGTGAATTGATCATTTGTTCACTTGTAGGGAAGCAAAAGAGCTAGCTTTAAGAAGAGGGGCTTCTACAAAAAGGGTCACCATATTTATTCATGATGCTTATGCGCCTCCCTCCCCCTAGCAAGGTTTTCCATTTAAATCTTCCATTTGTTTATTAAACAGCATTATTTGTGGCAGTGGACAAGGTTGAGGGCCTGATATATCATTAATATAGGCAGGGGTTGGCAAACTATAGCCTACTGGCTTCGACCACACAGAAATCGAATGGTGACTTTGGCTAAAGAGAGGAAATGGGTAGAAGCAAGTGTCGAAGACAGAGGCTTGCACAGGCACTACTATAAGGGAAAGAGAAATGTGCCGCTGTGTCGTGTAGCTTTTCAAAGTCCTATTTTTCTCAACTGAGAATGAGGATAACTGTTCACCTCATCCCTCTATTGATAATTAATGAGATAACCAATGTAAATGTGATTAACAGACCCTTAGTAAGATACTCAATATCTTTTCCCTTCAATTATTCTCTCTCTACCAATACCTCTTGCCTTTCTTTCTGAAACTCTATTAGATAAGTTAGACCATTTCTAGTTATCATTTATGTGTCTTAATTGCTTTCAAGTTTTTTAATTCTTTACCACTATATATAGTGCTAATTTTTTCCAATCTGTATTCCAGTTCAGTAATTCCTTCTTCAGTTGCTCCAAAACTGCTGTTTAAAACTTTCGATATATTTTTTTTTAATTCAGTGATAATATTTTTCATTTTTTGGCACTCCATTTGGTTCTTTTTTGAGGACGTTTGTGTTTTAAAAATATTTAGTATATTCTTCTGAGTTTAGTTATTATTCCTTTTTTATCTCTGAATTATTTTTTTTTAAAAAAATACACTTTTTAAAAATAGATTCTTCAGCTGGGTTTATTATCTCAAGTTCTGTGGTTGTGATTTCTTCTGTGTTTTGTATCACTTGACTCTTCTTCAAAATAAATCATTTATTCATGTGGTTTGCAAATTTTTACTGTGAGATCATCTTCAGCAGGATTGCCCCACTCTGATAAGTGTCACAGACACCTTAAATTGTGGAAGTGTTTTAACAGAACAGTTTTAAATTGTTTCTATTAAAGTATTCAGTGAGTTTCATCCATTCTTGATCAACTTTATGTTAATTTTGCAGCTTGGAAAAGTCCTACACAAAATGAGTAATGTAAATTTAGACTCCACACCCAGGTATAAATAATCTTAAGGTTTCAATTTTCATGCAAGAATATTCTTTCATCTAGCTTCCTAATAAAAATGAGAAAGACAAGCTTCCTGTGCATATCTGGGATGGTGTTCAGAGTGTTTCTAGTTCCTCTTTTACCAATGGAACAACACTTCCATGTCCTGGATTTATGCAGAGGTCTTAGGTCCAGCATCTCTGTATTGTGGGCCTAAGGCCAAACATTATGTTATTACGTGGTCATTAAAATCTCATGTCCTATTTTGGTTATCTATTGCTGTGTTACAAACTACTCTGAAACTTATGAAGATAAAACATTCAAGATGGCTCACCCATATGGCTGGAAATTAATATTAGCTGTTAACTGGGGGCTCAGCTGGAGCTTTGGGATAGGATATGTTGGCGTTTACTATATGACCGTTCGGTGAGGCTTGCCTGAACTTTATGCAGCAAGGCAGCTGGATCCCAAGAGGGGCCATTATAAGAGGAGAAGGTGGAAGCTGTATATCTCTTAAGTCATAACCTTGAATATTATACAGCATCATTTCTGTCTCATTTTCTTAGTCAAAGCAAGTAACAGGCCAGCCTAGCTACATATGGAATTTCTACTTCTTGATGGAAAGAGCGGCAAAGAATTAGTGGCTATCTTTAATCCACCTCTGACTCTATTCCACTAGGGCCCATATCTAGTCCATTTCTCTCAAACTCCTTTAATCTTTCACTCACAAGATTCTGCTCTGAATTTACATTCCTTCTTTGTTTTGGGCAACTGAAGGTTAATCTTATTTTTCCTTTCAAACTCAGCTGAATACTTTTATTTTTTATTTTAATGTAGGTCTCATTTCTGAATTTTTAGTTTGAGAGTAGTCTTGTCAGCTATCCTGCCAGAACTCCATATTTCTTTTGTGTACTCTAATGTTTAAGAAACTAAGATATGTTTGTTAAAGCCAGCTTGCAGTTATTATTTCCCGTAAAGCAGCAAGATTTTTCTGCTATACCAATGAGAAATTTCTGCCACAGAGAAGAAAGATATAATATTTGTATATGTGCCTTGTGGCACAAAAGCACACAATTTGTCTGATCTCTCTCTCTCTCTCTCTCTCTCTCTCCCCCCCCCTCCCCCCCCTCTCCCTCCCTCCCTCCCTCTCTCTCTCTCTTTCTCTCTTTCCTATCTAGGAATTATTGCTCCTAAATTGCTTCTTGTCTGCTAAGCAATACCCAACAATGGTGCAGCAATCTGTCTCTCATTATTAGAATT
Source organism: Rousettus aegyptiacus (assembly GCF_014176215.1). Taxonomy (NCBI): domain Eukaryota; kingdom Metazoa; phylum Chordata; class Mammalia; order Chiroptera; family Pteropodidae; genus Rousettus; species Rousettus aegyptiacus. The sequence goes on along the minus strand of NW_023416312.1, from coordinate 3,204,812 downwards.
AATTATTAGAATTAGGTCAAAAAGAATCTCATTTGAGCCCAGTAGTCATGCAGAATCAGGAATCACCAAAGAAAACCAACACAGTGCGTTCTGCCTTATAGCTGCTGAGTGATGAAGCAATGAAATGGAACAGAGAATTCACCCTGTTTCTGTTCCCATCCAGACTCTCATGTTCTTTTTAACTGCTAAGACTTCTAAAAAGGTGCATTTGGATATGGAGTATTGTTTTGGCCCTGCTGACAGAAGGAATCTACCCTCCTTTTAATTCCAGAGTTGTATCCACGTCCATTTAGTCTGGCTCATTTCCTTTCTGAATGAAATGAATTTGCATTTATATAGCCCTTAACATACCACATGGGATACTAAAAATCCCTACATGGCAGAAACTATTCACAAGCTTAGAATAGAAGCTCCTGTAGCAGAAAGATTCATCTTCAAAATCTTAGACCACCTATAGCTACCTGCTCTCTGAGTTAGGAATGGAAAGTCAGGGAAGTAAAGTTTTATATACTTTTATTTCCAGCTTTATTAAGACATAATTGACATATAACTAGGTAAGTTTAAGGTGTACAAGACATGTAAATATTGTAAATTACCACAACAAGGTTAGTTAACATCTCCATCACCTCACATAAGTATCTTTGTGTGTGTGTGTGTGTATATGGTGAGAACATTTAAGATCTACTCTCTTAGCAACTTTCATAATACATTACTGTTAACTATATCCATCATGCAGTATATTAGATCCTTAGAATTCATTCATCTTATAACTTGAAGTTATTCTACATATATTTAGAATCTTAAAAAAACAAAATCATAGAAGTAGATAGTAGAGTGGTAGTTACCAAGGTCTAGGGGTGGGGGTAAGGAAGAAGGGGAGACATTTTGCCAAAGGTGCAAACTTCCAATTATAAGGTGAATATTTCCCAGAAATTTAATGTACAGCATGGTGACCGTAGTTAACAAGACTGTATTATTTACTTGGAAGTTGCTAAGAAAGGAGATCTTAAATGTTTTCAACATACGTACAAAAAAAGATAATTATGTGCGGTGATGGATATTAACTAGCCTTACTGTGGTAATCACTTCTCAATATATACATGTATCAAACTATCACATTATACAGCTTATAATTGCATATGTTATTTGTCAATTATATCTCAATAAAGCTGGAAAAGAAGCTTAATTGAAACACTATTCAACCTGTTTGTCCTTCCATTCCTTGGACAAGAGGAGAAAATTAAGAATTTTCTCCTAGTCGACTAGTCAGTAGAAAGTAAAACCTATCATTCATTTGGATGGCTCGTTAGCATGATAACAAAAATGATTAGGTTGGCTGCATTACTGCCAATGCAGACTGTCATACTTAGATGCAGCTTCTCAATATGTTCATGGGGAATAGTAACAATGGAACACTTTCTGTCTTCATGTTGACTCTTGGCTGATAATGAAAATAATAAATACTGCATTCCAAAGAGAGCAAAAATTTCAAAATTACTACCTGAGAAACAATTACGTGACCATCTTTATTGAAAACATAGAGCATCAATAAAGGTGAGATTTAGGGAGAATCTGTGAGAATTTCTTTGGACAAAGCTGAATTGTGAGCCCCATCATCCCAAGGACCATGTGGGATGTGTGTCCCTTGTTTCTGGTCAAGAGAGGTTTGACATGTTCCCTAATATCAAAGGGACACAATAGCCAGATCTTTGACTCCAACCTGCAAAACCCAAAAGCAGAGATGGGATCTGAATATTGGGGCGAAGGACAGGTTTTGGGGTTGAGACAGGTCTATTGAGGCAGAGGATGGATGAGTTTCCCATGGACCAGCTGGGAGACCTGGTGCCATTTTCAATCCTACCTGAGATATCAATGTGGAGGGGAGCTGGGACTACAACAGAGAAAGGCCATGTAAAGCGGACTACTGCAGGGTCAGCATCTGAGGCAAGCAGCTAGTCAGAAATATACCCACTCCACTTCACAGGAAGTGCTGTCAGATATTCCCAGTGAGGGCCCCTGAAGGACTCAGGCCCAGAATTGACACAGGCAGCTTCTAACAGTGCCAGATAATTAAGAACATGTCTACTCTTGTACCTCTAGGCTCCCCTCCACTCTTTAGACCCTGATTTTTTTAGAACTGTGGCTAGGGAGATGGGAGAGGAGGGAGTGGAGCGTGGGGCAGGGAAGGAGAGAGAACTATGCCATGCTTCTCTGGCCCTCTTCCTGTAGAAGGCCCCTAAACCCAAGAGAGGAGAGGTTTTCATTTTAAATTAAGTTAGAGATATTTCATATAATGAGGCCATGATACTGTAAATTCTGAATTGGAACTGCTGGCAACTTACTTAAAAAGAATGTTGGGGTTTTCTTTCCCTAAAAGTGGACAGAAAAGTCCCAAGACTTCCTGAGTTTTTGTTCGGCATCAGAGGTGGCTTTTCCTTCACTGAATAAAAAGCAACTTGGGACACAAGAATCAATGTGCTTTCTGATTATGGCCTGCGTGTCTGGTTTGTTAATATACCATTTCCATCTAGAAAACATAACTTCTGTAGGGCCTTTTTAAACTGAAGGAGCTATAGAGAGCATCCAGGTGTCATTTTACAGGTGAGAATTCTAAAACCCAGAGGCTTGGGTTCCAATGCAAAGCATTCCTAGGTACTAAGTCACTTTGACTGAGGACCTTTGTCTTGTGAGTTTCAGTAGTACAGAAGCAGGGCCAAAATGCTTCAAAAAGAACTAAGTGATAATAAGACTATCTGCTTCCCTAGGTGTTGATCTCAAATGATACAATGTGTGTAGAGATGCTTTGATAATAGCAAAAAAAATACCCGAGTATATATTCCATTATCACTGTTGATGATAGACTCAAGGTTAGAATCAAGGTGTTCTGACTTAGTCTGGTACACTTTTCATTTTACCACTCTATCTCTGTTCTGCACATTTATGGTATATACTAACAAGGAGATGAAGCCATCTGAAGAACAGCTACATCAATGTAGCTGTTTCATTTAATTGACAGGTTGTTGGATTGATCTGAGAAAACGGCTATTCCATTAGGTTTATATACATATCCTGAAGTGGTCCCATAGCTTTAAAATAGTGATTTGTCTTCATTTGAATTAAAATAAAACAAACATTAAAGCTTACATCAATCACCAAAATACATAGTTAATGTAGATCTCAGGGGTTGAAGCACACCTTCCTGACTCCATCACATAATTCACCACGTAAAATCTGATGTTAAGATTTTACTTACACAGATACACTAACATGAAAGTAGAGTGAACATATTTTTTAAATCAAATTATTTGAATTTCCTAATTTCTGATACTAAATTATATATATATTATATATAAACACATATATGATATAATATACATGCATACATGAATTAAATACCCATACTTAAATAAATTCTAGCACATTCTACCACCAGCATTCTGTACCATTCAACAACCACTTCCCCTGCCCACTGATCTACTTCCTAACTACCTCTAGAGAAATTTCTAATTCACCTAGGAAGTAGATTTTAAAACCATGAATATTTGGAAATTCCTGGAAATTACCCAGAAAGCGCTACATAACACATCTTTAACCCTGCCAGTTTCTTGGGATGAAAAACAAATTAAAATAGAGCTTCAGTTGACTAGGTTCAAGGATTTTCCAAACCATAAGATCATGAACTCCAACTTTTAAAAAAAATAGCAATATATTTGTTAGGCAGAAGTCAGACGAACTGGCAAAAATATATAAAAGGAAAAAAAACATTTTTTTCTAGCAATACCGCATCCTTTGTTAGAATCTGGTACAGTAGAACAGTCATTGTGGACCAAAATTGCCAGTAAGTGTCACAAGAGCCACAGTCTATTTCTAAATCCCCCCTAGCATTGGTTCTACCAGGCTGTGGAAGAAGATAGCTATTTTTCAGTAGATGGTAAAAAAAAAATCTAAAATGCATACATCTGAAAAACTCACTATAGTGACAATCAAAAAGAGATGATATGTGTCCTTTTAAGCCCTCTCTTTTTAAGAAAACTTTATGTTCTCTTATGGAAGAGGTTCAGAGAAATTACCTTTAATTATGCTCTGGAGACCAAAAAGAAGTCACATAATATTGGAATGAATGAAAAAGATGATTTTGCACAGGAAAGACATATATGATAGCAAAAATTCAACATGTTTCTAAGGGAAAATGGTTATCATCAAAGAAATAAAAGTGAAACAAGATCTGCCACCAAGTGTCCAGGTAGAAAAAAGAATTGAGTTTTTAAAAAAACAAAACTCTGTAGCTTCCTAACCTAGAAAACTCTAAGGCTGACAAGACATGTAGTTTGACCATAGAATTATTTTTATTTGTAATTTTTTTCTGTATCCAGGTGCAGAAAATATTTCTCTGACTTCTAAACTAATGGGAAAAACCTGGAAACCAGGTGTGTGTGTGTGCGCACGTGCATATAGACAAAAGTAGATATAGAGATGGAGATGGAGATAGAAATGTTTTTTTCCCCACTTTAATGCCAATTAGTTTAAGCACCATGAAGTCGGAAGTTGTGTCTTGGGTATCTTTATTTCTGCCTAAACTACACTCTTCCTCAGCCAGCACTTAACATAGCTCTTCACCAATAGGCATTCAATAAATATTTGCAGGATAAATTTCATCTTAGACTATCTTGAACTACTGCTAGAGAACTACTTGTCTGAAAAGGACCTTGGCACACTACTCAAGAGAGATACTCAAAACAGCAGAGATGAGGCATCAGCTTAAAGAAGTTTCAGGCTGAGTTTGCGAGCCCCATTCATAAAGATCCAGTAGGTTCAGATAAGTCTGCAGGTGTCTGGGGGCCTGTGGGTTAGTTTACCAGGTTCCTCACATAAGAAGACAATGTCTCCTATAAAAGAACTCATCCCAAAGAAACAAAGAAATATGGTACCCAAGTTTCACCCACGGACAGTGGTTCTGTATGAAAGAAGAAGGCACAGTTTTGAGTATGTGCGCCTCAAATTGGTGTTTGATAGACAGGTAGTATATTGCAACGATTAGAATCCAGGGCTTTGGGTATGAAGTCAGACTGTAGTAAATAGCTCTGTGACATGGAGCAGATCCCTTAGCCTCTGTTGGCCTCAGTTTCTTTGGTTGTATCGTCACTACTATGGAATCCCATAGAGTTATGAAAATTACCTAAGCATGGCTTCTGGTTTCTGACAAGTTGACAGACCACCTCCTACAAAAGAATGAGGAAACCATGAAGGGAAGAAATAAAATTATGAAAACCTTAAGATGCCCTAAGAGGCTAAAGGCAAGTCTGCCATAAATGAGAAGGCAGCTTCCTCAGGTGGAAGGCAGCAGTGGGAAGACAGCTTTAAAATTTTCCTATTGTTTTTGTTTCCTCACATTACCTTGCTTGTCCCATCACTAGAAAGATCCAGGCTGGCAGGGGTCTTTAAGGGTGATATCCATATAACAAAGAAGTCTATCTGTGGTGGTCAGCTAATGGATACAGGTATAGGATGGAAAGGGAAAACCAGTAACTCCAATAGAAAGACCTCTTTGACACATCCTTAACCACGTGATCAAGGCTAACATCATCAGTCATAAATAAGTCACAATTATGTCATGTATCCCTGATAAAACAGAGTGAGAAGGGAAGTTTATCTCCATGATATTTTCCCCCAAAGTTCATAACCCCATTCTAATTTTGAGAAAACATCAGACACACAAATTGAAGGGAATTATACTAAACATCTACTAATATACTTCAAAAGTGTCAGTCATGAAAAACAAAGAAAGTCTGAGAAATTCTCACAGATCAGAAGACATGACAAATAAATGGAATGTGGCATCCTAAATTGGATAGCAGAATAGGAAAAAATGCGATGTTAGGGGATAAACTGGTCAAACATGAATAAAATCTGTAGCAGTTTAGTTGATAGTATTGGACCAATGTTAATTTTTTAGATTTGACAAATGTACTGTGATTATGTGAGATGATAACATTAGAAGAAGCTGGATGAAGGCTATACAGGAACCCTTTGTGCTATCTTTGTGGCTTTTCTGTAAATCTGAAATTACTTCGAATTTTCCAGAAATTAGTAAAATAGGTACAGGTGACTCTGCTATCCTTAATAGTCACTCCTCCACTCCCATATTCTACAAACCCCCAGGCCTAGTGGAGATTGCCTCATTCTTGTGCTGGTCGTAAGAGTTTACTATTGAGTTCTCAGCAAGAGGGGTTGCCTGGTGCAGTAGCAGCCTATGGGGTTTAGGAAAAGTGGTTGGTCAAGTTCTGTTTCCAGCAATAACAAATTAGGTTGTTTGGAGCCTACCCTCCCCACTGAGGGCAACTAAAATGCTGCACACGTACTTAAATGTCTTCTTCAACTCATTGAGAACTACAAAGGAAGTGAAGAATGACAAATCGAAGAGTCAAGAGAGAAGAAATACTCAAGAGAAATAAGCCTAGCATTTGAGGCTTCATGTTTACTTAGGCCAGTTTTCAATTCGAAAAGTAGTGGCTGACAGGCAGTGAAACTGAGCAGATATTTTAAAAGACCTTTGCATATTAGGTAGACAAAACTTGGAGTTCAAGGCCTGGCAGAAAATGGAAGATTCTGATGAACAGCATAGGCTTTGCAATTGTAACAGCAAAGGGCTACAGTCTATGAGTAAAGATAAACCAGAAATAAGTCAACCCTCCTAATTTCTCCAAAGAAGACATACAAGTGGCCAACAGTTATATGAAAAGGTGCTCAACATCATTAATCATCACGAAATGCAAATCAAAAGCACAAGGAGATACCACCTCACACCTGTTAGAATGACTGTTAGCAAAAAAAACAAGCAATAACAAATGTTGGTGAGGAGTAAAGGAAACCCTCGTGCATTGTAGGTAGGGATATAGCTTGGTGCAGCCACTATGGAAAACAGTATGGAGGGTCCTTAAAAAATTAAAAATAGAACTGCCTGATGACCCAGCACTTCCACTTCTGGGTATTCATCCAAAAGAAATGAAATCAGTATCTCACACAGAGAGCTGCACTCCCATGTTCAATTGCAGCATTATTTGCAATAGCCAAGATATGGAGACACCCTAAGTGTCTCAAGAGATAGATGATTAAAGAAATTGTGGTGTGTGTGTGTGTGTGTGTGTGTGCACATATACATACAATGGAATATTATTTGGCCTTTAAAAATAAGGAAATCCTACCATTTGTGACAACATGAATGAACTTGGAGGACATTATGCTAAGCGAAATAAGCCAGACACAGAATACGAATATTACATGATATCACTTATATGGTTACCAGGGGTTAGGGATGGGGGAAATAGGGAGATGTTGGTCCAAGGTTATAAACTTTCAGTTATAAGATGAATAAATTCTAGGGATCTAATGTACAGTATGGTGATGGTTGTTAATAACAATGTATACTTGAAATTTGCTAAGAGAGTAGATCTTAAGTGTTCTCACAACAAAAGAAGGTAATTACAGTGAGGTGATGGACATAAAAATTAACTTCATTGTGGTAATCATTACACAAAGTATATCAAGATACCACATTTAACACCTTAAATATGTACAATTTATTTTTGTCAATCATACCAAAATAAAGTTGGAAAAAATGAGGTCTCATCAAGACCTCTAATTAAAGGTCAGCTTAGAAAAATCAATATTTTCTATAACTAATGACAAAATAGAAAATATAATAAAAATAAAATGTCATTCATAATGGCTATAAAATATATAAAATGAATACACAATACCTCAGTGGAGAAATTATTGAACCATATTACATGACATGAAAGATCTGAATTTATAGAGCTATTTCATGTTCTGGGTCGGGTCACCTTAATATTGTGAAGGAATCAGTTCTTCCCAAATCTATAAACTCAGTGTAATTTCATTCTAAATTACAGCTGGATTTTTTTAGAAACTTGTTAAGTCATTTTGAAATTTATATGTACGAATAAATGTTCACAAATAGCTATTCCACTTTGAAAAAGAAGAGCAAAGAGGAGGACTTAGCCTAAGATCTGAGATATCCATAAATCTCATGATAATCAATGCAGTAAGGCATCGGCCAAAAAAAACTAGCAGATAGACCAATGGAACCAAATAGAAATTCAGCCCATAAATGCATGAAACCTTAATATCTGAAAGTGCACCACAAATTACTAGAAGAAAGAAGGACTACTTTTTGTATGTCCTCAGGGAAAATTGGCTCATTATACAGAGAAATATAATGCTGTATTTCTATTATGTATCATATACAGATGGGAGCTTGGGCTAAATGAAATATCCAAGTGTGAAAAATTAAAACTCATATAATAGGAAAATAACTTTGTATTGTAGTGAGAAGAAGAGCTTCTTAAACAAAACAACAGCACAAACTGTAATGCCCCCCCAAAAAATTGATTAATTTAACTTATAAAATTTTTAAATTCTGTTTAACAAAGAACCCCATGAATACATTTGAGATGAAGGGTGAGTAAAAGCTTTTAAAGAATTCTCTAAAGAGAATTTTTTAGTTCAAATATCATTGTAGTTCAAACCAGAATTGATGTCTCTGCAACTATCCAAATTCCATTTATAGCCCCAAAACTTGGACATTTGATGAATACTTCAAAATGGCATATGGGCTAAAGCCTTAATGTGAAATATTCAATGACATTATGATTGTTTCTTTTTAATAGATTTTAAGAAGATCATTGGTGATTACAAGTGAAAGAGAGGGAACTTTGAAAAATACCTAAACCTATCTTACCAATTGACAAGAGAAAATGGGCCCGAAGACATCAAACGATTTACCTAAAGTCAGAGATAGGCTTTTAGTTTTGTCTTCTGATGAGATTTATAAATGCAAGGGCAAAATCTAAAAGTCTGCACATTTAGATTTTAATATCTTAAGAAATCATTCTGCATCGAATTTTGTAAATTTGCTCAGCCATTTGACAACCTTCAAGTAACTAAGTTCCTTTCAGGATACCTTCAGAATAAAAAAGAAATAAAAGAGAAATAGATTACCTCTTAATACCTCCCTCCACATTTTCCTCAATAAATGAATAAAATCACATTTTATTTAAATTTTAAAATCAGCAGAGATAAATACAATATATTAGTGTAATCACACAGACCCACGGACAAAAACAGAGTAACAACCTGCATAATGCACCAAGGGGAGCCTGAGGAGGCACTTTTCCTGTAAACTCAGTGATAGTTCTCCCTGCTGAGAGAGAGAATATTGCCTAAGAGACAATTTTTATAACCCTGAGAACCACTCTGCTGGATGCCCCAAAACTGTTGAAATCCCCTTCCTAAGGCCTCAGTAAATTTTCATCCAAATTTTGTAGATGGAATCATTTTCAATGAGAATACTCAATACTCAAGCATTCACAGTAAGAAAGTACCCTCTTAAGCTACATGCCCCGCCAATTGCCTCACAATCACTACCACTTACCCACTGAGCATAACCCTACAGGCTCCACTTGAAGGCATCACTTGGGTCTTACTGTTAAATTATAGACCCAGTGGGTCTGTAATTGGTATCTAGCCATCACATAACATTAGCCGCTTTTACATAGCTTGCACTTTTACACATATGGTGGGTGACTAATATGACAGAAATTCAACTATATAATCAACTCTAGGCCTAAATGTTGGTCTAAAAGTAAAATTGCCTTATTATCTGACACCAGGAAAATATCTGCTGGTAGTATTTTTAAAGACATAAATCATTTTCCCTCAAGAAAGTTTTAAAAATTAATGTTTGAAAGAATGGAAAAAAGGTAAAAAGATGGGAATCATGGCAGTGATATCATTTCTGAATCCTTTCAAAAATCTCATATAAAAATGGCAGAATAATTAGAGAGAAAAATTAAAAACTCATAGACAGTATTTTCAAACAAACTAGCTGATAAGGTATCACCAGGAATCCAAAAATACATGTGGGTGGGGAAATAACACCAATAATTCTGAGATCTACGTAGTATCAGTTTGTGAGAGAGAACAGGAAGAAGCATTGGTGTCTGGAGGACCAAAGAATGCCAAACTGGCCGAGGTGTTCCCCTGAAAGGAAGACAGATGGAGTTGAGAACATCAGCTGAAGACCACAGGGAGCTGCCCATTCCAATAAGAAATGAGGACAAGGTAAGAATACCAAAGGGGCTGCAGCAGCTAGGACCCTCTGGACTCTCAAAATAGACACACCGGGGCTCTTTTCCAGAACAAGTTCCTATAATTTATAAAAACTGCTGGGTAAGAAATCAACATTGAGCACAATGGGGGCAAAAGAGATTCAGGAAATACAGGGTCCAGGTTCCAGAAACAGAACCAAGAAATCGTAGAAAGCGACCACCACGTTCTTGAACACTTTGCAGAACCCATACACGATGGAGCTACGTGAAGCTAGAAATGCCACACTGAACTCCATCTTCTTTTAAAAAGTTAAGATAATTAATGCCACAGAAAGCTAAGCAACTAAAAATCATCAGAGCCATATGCCATAAAAAATGCCATAAAAAATATGAAAAAAAAGTGAATAAGGACCAGACTAACATCCCTACAGAATATGTAATCATGCTAGAAAGACAGGTCCATGGAACAGGTCAAAATCTTCTAATTCAAAACGACATAAAAGGCATTGAGGTAAAACACATAAAAAATATTAGATTTAGAAAAACACAGTTGTAAGATTATAATTCAATGAGGAATTTAAATAAAAGAAAATTTTATTTCAAATATGAAGACTAAACCAAAAGGAAATTAAGAATGAGTAAGTACAACATAAAATACCATAAGGGAAATAAAAGGTGAACAGGAAGAAAATTTTTTCATAAAAAATGAATAAAGGATAAAAAAGATTTGAGAGAAAGTGTCAAATATCTAAGCTATGCAAAGAACATTTAACATATAGATAGTAAGAATTCCTGAGGAAGCAAAACTAAACAAAAGAAGAATAAATACTACAAACTATTTTTTAGGAAAACTTTACTACAATGATATTTTTTTAACTTTTGAATCTACACACTGAAAGACCACACCACTTATATAAGAATACTGATCTAAAACAACCAGCATCAAGATATTTTAATAACATTACTAGACTTTAAATTTAAAAAAAAATTGTTTTTAATCATTCAGTCATGTAAACAAAAAGAGCCTATGAATTATAATGAAAAAAATTAGCTTATTACTATATATTCAACATCAATGCTTTAAGCCAGAAGAAAATAGAGTGACATATTTAAGATTCTCAAGGAAAGATGTGAGGCAGGGATTTTATATCCAGCAAAGTTGACTTTCCATTATAAAGAGCAAAAGTTGTTATCAGCGTGCAAGAACAGGGAATATTGTTCCCATGAGCCTTTCTGAGAAATCTCTAAAACAGTAAACTTCGGATAATAAAAATAACTAGAAAGATATCGACATAAGGACTGCTGGTGAATCTTAGGTATATTATTCATACAATGAGGCGACGTGATGTTTAGAAGGGAGAGAGTTTTACGTGTGAACAACTGTATGCTCAGATAATATACATATAGTTAAACTATGAAAAATGAGGGGCACAAAAGGGAAAATATAAGTGAAAATTGTTTAACTGTTTTTGGCAATTATGTTGATGTTTGAGTGTGTTAGTATTGTTATTCCGAGACTTTTGTGTATGAAATGTAGGGTAAAGAAAAACAGTTATGGGACAATCTATTCTATAATTTCCTGGGTCGTTGAGAACTGAGTTTCTCTGTGTAGAATGAAAGAGACAAGACGGAATATGGGGCAAGTTAAGCAAACAAACAAACAAACAAACAAACAAAAAGACTGTTTTCCTGAATTTGAAATGAAAGTTTCAATAAGACCCGATACAGTATTTTATCTTTTAAAAAACTACATAGATATGTGTACTTCCTAGCTCTGCCCACTGAAGAGGCTTCGAAACAATAACTGACCCAATAGCAATGGCTCCCCATTGTGGTCCTGAAATATCACTTCTCATTAAATGAAACCAGGAACATTTGAAGAGGTGGATGATTCCAGGTGTGGGACTATAAATGTTCCGGAGGATTCAGGGATATTTTATCACACCAGATAGGAGCCGAGACAACTCTCAAAGACTGCAAGGGTCAAGTCAAAAGGACCCTGCAGCTGACTTGAAGAAGGTGTCAAGGACAATGAGACCATTTTAGTTTCCAAAGAATAATAATTGCAACTGATTGAAACCCATTAAATATCTTTAAATCCATGACCATATAATAATATCATTTAAAAGCTAATCTGTCACTTTAGAATGTTGAACATGATAGTAAGCCAGTTCATTGCCTTGAAATCGTGTATATGAGGGAAAGAATCAGGTATTTATCCAACCTTTCCTATAGGAACTGTACCCTGGGTAGCCAAAGCCTGGATGATAAGTATCTCTTTGTAAACATATTCAAATTAATAAATAACAAATCAGTAACACATTAGAATAGCACCATTTTACAACCCCATTGAAGTTAATGAATCCAGCCATTGAAAAACAATAGTTGTTAACATAATGAAAACAGAGAACCGTGTGTTTCCTGAAGAAAGAACACACCATCCCCTTTGGTTTTTGTCCAAGAATTCAATCTGAGTCAGACCAAGCTTCTGGAGCCAGTTTGTAGAAAATGCAGTGAACAGAGAAACATATTGACCTGTACCACAAGTATGCCAACAGCAAACCTCAGAATGTGTGAAATTCTGTATGTCAAAAGAGGTAAATTGTAGAAAAAGAAGTAGATCAAAGGACCTGTGAAATAAGAGATTTAAAAACCATATTGGTTTTTTAATGGACAAGATGAAGCTAGACGTATGCCCACTTGGAGAATAATGCCATAAAGAAATACAAGGAAGTGATTATTATAAAACCTAAGGATAGTAATTACTTTTAAAGGAAAAGAGAGTATCGAGGGTGAATTTTAGAGGGTGACTGGCAAAGTTTTAGTTCTTGACCTAGTTCATAGTTAGAACCTTGTTCACATAATACACTAAGATACACATTTGGGGGGTTTCTGTATATGTATTTCATTTCACAGTGATAATATTGAAAAAGTAATGTTTATACTCATATTCCTATCCATTTTGGCACATTTTCATTACATTTCTTCTCGTCAACTTACATTCTCACACACACACACACACACACACACACACACACACACACACAATTACTTACATCTACATTGCTGTGGAGATCCACCACCAACATGGATTTAAAGTCTTGCTCAACTTCCAGAGTGTAGAGCAGTAGAAACCTGGGTAGGTCGTATAGCTTATTGTCCATGAAATTTTGGTGATATTTGACTATTGATGGCATCTAAAAGTTTTTTATAAACCATTTCCATTGCAGAAATATAGGGGCTTGTTTCAATAGAGACTTTGAAAACAATAGTGAGAATTGAAAGGCTTTCCTTTGTGGATTTTCCTGACGGACTTTGGATTCATAACAGTGGTACCTGTGACATGATCCCTGGGTTGAGACCAGATTGTGGAAACATTTTCCCTTTAACTTTTGCCTCCACCAAGACCACATCTGATTTTTCTGCTTTTGGTAAGAATAACAATAAAATCTGAAAAGCCTGTCTGTCTTGAAGACAAGTCTAGACAAGTGATTAGGTTAAGTGCCCCAAACAGTTCACAATAGTAATATAAGGTGACATGCTAGAGAGGCATAAAGAATAATCCTATTATATTTACATGCAGATATTGCCCTTGGGGCTGGCCTAATTAGTCCTGTTAATCACCATAGCCCTTTTCAGGACTAAGCTGGTGAAAAGCTAAACCTAATTAATACTCTCTACGGCCAAGCAGAGTTCCGGCTGTAGCAGTGCCTAGACTCACAGCTGTCAGGGAAATATTGCTGCATTATTTTTTCTTTCCTTCCATAATCTCTGCTCAACTCTCCCCTTCTTAGCTTCCAAAGATATAAGCAACTTGAGGACAAAGACTGTGTCTCATTTATCTTCATAGTCTACCTACGCTTAGCACATTGAACTGCACGAAGCAGAGACAAGGTGTTACCCGTTTGATACCTTTGTCACAGGAAAGGAAAAAAAACTGTCTGCAGGAGAAATATGTAACTACACTAAAAATGTGCTTAGCTTTAGTTTTATTAATCGAGGTATAATTTACATACGGTGAAATGCACAGACTTTAGGATTGTTGTCTGACAAGTTTCAATAAATTCAAACTGCCCTGTAAGCCAGACACCTATCAGGATGCGGGGACAGCATCATGACCCCAGGATATTCCCTCATGCCCCCTGCAGTCAATCAGGCACAGGCCCCCAGAGGCAGCATCTTTTGTGAGCAATATTTTCATAGATCTTTCAGGCCTATTTGGGAACTTCATTATACAAACGGAACGAAACAGTATGGTTTTGGCCTCTGTCATACAACATGGTGCTTTTGATATTCATCCATGTTGTGTGAATCAGCAATTTAGTCTTCTTTATATCTGATTAGTAGCCGGTCGCACAAATATAATGCAATTTCATTTTTTATCTATTAGCTTGTTGATGAACACTTGGTCATTTCCAGTTTAAGGCTTTAATGGGTAAAGCTGCTATGAACAGGTCATTTCTTTGAAAAGGTCATTTTGTGAATATATTTTCATTTCTTTTGAGTAAATACCGAGGAACGGAATTGCTGGGTCATAGGGTTAGCATATGTTTTACTTTATAAGAAATGGCAGAACAATATTGTAAAGTCATATATTTTCACGTTCCCACAAAAACCGTATGCAAGTTCCAGTTGCTCGGCACCCTCTTCAAATGTTACTGTGTCAAGTAGTATCTCAACATGCACATATTTCTATTTTCCTGATAACTAAAGACATCAATCAAGTTTTCGTGTGTATTTTGGCCAGTCGTATATCTTCTTTTTGTGAATTTGTTTAAATCTTTAGCCCATTTTTATTTCATTTTTTTGTTGTTTACTTATAAGAGCTCTTTACCGATCTTGGATGTTAGATTTTTATCTGATATATGTTTTAAATAAGCAAGCTGCCCAGTCCGCAGCTTGCTTATTTATTTACTAATTCATTTCTGTTGATAAGCAGAAGTTTTTAACTTTGATGAAATACAGTTTATCAAATTTTTTTTGGTTAGTGCTTTCTGTGTCCTGTCTGAGAAATCTTTGCCTATCCAAATACCACAAAGATATTCTTCTGCTGTTTCTTTCTAGAAGCTCTATTGCTTTAACCTTTATGTTTGGGATTATGATCCATCATGGGTTAATTTTCTGTGTGTAATATGATACAGTGGTCAACTTTCATTTCTTCCCATAGGGATAACCAGTTGTTCTAGTACCATTTGTTGAAAAGACTGTTCTTTCCCCCTTTGAAATACCTAGCATCTTTGTCAACAGTCGATTGACCATAACGTGTGGGTCTGTTTGTGAAACTATTATTCTGATCCATTGACTTATCTATTTTTATGCCACCACACTCAATTAATTATTGCTGATTTATAGTAATTTTTAAAATCAGGTAGTGTAAATACTCTAAATTCATTCTTTTTAAAGATCATTTTGGCTAATCTAGATCTTTTTAATTTGGACACATTTTAATTTTTATTTTTCATTATGGTGACAGTGGTTAATGAAATCCAGCAAGTTTCAGCTGAACATTTTAACAGTAAGGCATATATATATATATTTACACTGCGTGTTCACTGCCCATACTTAGATTTCTTTCTATCATCACATATTTGAATCCTTTTACCCCACCTACTCCCCCCGCCCACCTTCTGATCACCACTAGTCAATTGTCCATGTCCATGAATCTGTGTTTGTTTGTCCTGTTCGTTTGTTGCTTTTAGGTTTATATCCCACATATAAGTGATATCATGTGGTTTTCAGTTTTTTCTGTCTGCCTTATTTCGCTTAGCATGATTATCTCGAGATCTATCCATGTTGTCACAAAGAGCAGTATTTCATCTCTTCTTATGGCTGAGTAATATTCCACTGTATATATGTACCACAGCTTCTTTATCCAATCATCTATTGTAGGACACTTTAGTTGCTTCCACTTCCTGGCCACTGTGAGTAATGCTGCTATGAACATCGGTGTGCATACGTATTTTACAGTCAGCTTGGCAATTTTTACCTTGACAATTAGAAATCTCTAGGATTCGTATTGGTATTGCATTGAATATATAGATAAATTTGAGAATATATAGATAAATTTGAGAATTAAAATCTTAGCAACATTGACTCCTCCAATTCATGAAATATCTATTTTATTATTTTTACCTTAAGTAATCAATTACCTTTTAAATATATTAAGAAGTTTTTAAAAAATCTTTCATATTTACTAACATTTATCACTTCTGACACTCTTCATTACTTCAGGTAGATTCAAGCATTCGTCAGTACTTAAGTTCTCTGTGGCTTTAAGAATTTTTATAATGCAGGTCTGCTATCATGAATTCTCATAGCTTTTGTTTATCTGAAAATGTCTTTGTTTTGTTTTTTTTCTTTTCCGAAGTAAAGTGTCTCTGGATATTAAATTCTCAGTAAAAAGTTTTGTTTTTTTGACACTTTATAATGTCATTCCATTATTCCTGGCTTACATTGTTTCTGATAAGGTATCAGTCATTACTTTTATTATTGCTCCCGTGTGTGTAATGTGTCTTTTATCTATGGCTGATTTTTAAATTTGTTCCTTATCTTTGGTCCTCAGAAATTTGATTAAAATTTCCCTGGATGTGGTTTTTATTGTTTATCCTGCTTGAGATTTTTTTTTTACCTCCTTGGATCTGTGGGTTGATATTTTTCAACAAGTTTGAAATTTTGGGGACAATTATTTCTTTAAATATTTGTTCTGTACCCAATCATCTATTGTAGGCCACTCTCTCGTCTCTTTTTAATTAAAAGTACATCTTGTTATATTCCCTTGTTGTATTACACAGGTCAATACCTGGGCAATAGGTATTTTATTTGTCAGTCTTATTTTTTTCTTAGTGGTTTAGTTTGGATAGTTTCTATTGACCTGTTTTCAAGAGCATTGATTTTCTTCTTCTGCAGTTAAACCCATCTAGTAAATCTTTCATTTCAGATGTTTTACATTTTAATTCTACAGTTTCTATTTATATCTTTCTTATAGTTTGATCTTTATCTGCTAAGACTTCCCACATGTTCTCTCATTGTGTCCATTTTGTCCTTAATATTTATATTTGTAATAGATGATTTTTAACCCTTCCCCACCAATTCCAATATCTATGTGATCTCTGGATTTTCCTCCTGGTAATGTTTCCCATTTAGCTGATTATTCACACACTATAACTCTTTTTAATGAATGCTTGCCATCATGTATGCTGTGTTTTTGAAAGACTAGATGTGTTGTCTTCTTATAAAGGATGTTGGATTTTATTTTGTCTGGCAGATGATTTCTGCTGGATCAGCTTGAACCTGTTGAAGCTTGGTTTTAGACTTGCTTAGGGTAGGTCTATAGTAGCCCTTCCTCTAGGACTAGAGTACCCTATCCCCAGGCATGGCTTTTCAAGGGTCTCAACTGAACAACCAAGGTATTAAGTGACATCTTTTCATTTGGGCCCATTGGACCTCTTGTGTCTCTTTCATCTCCCACATTTCCAGCATAGTCTTACTCTATGCCTGTAAAGCTTGTATTTGACCAAAGACTCAATGGATCACCTATGTAGATTTCTAATACTCTTATTTTGCTCAGGTCCCACTCTCCAGTAAATTCCGGCCAAGTTAGCAATCCAGAAATCTGATCTCAGTTTCCTGAGCCCAGTGAGATTGCTAGTCTGTTTGGGTTACTTCCCTATGCTACAGTTTAGAAAGTTTGTTCAAGGAGAAAGCAGAGCAAATATGGAGCTTACATCATGTATCTCCCCTCAAATATCAAAACACTGTTTTGTCTACTGCCTTAAACCGGTTTCTCCATGTATTTTCTCCAGTTTGATAATCGTTTATGATGAAAATGTAAATCTAATCACCATAATTCTGTCATGATCAGAACCAGAGTCTTTAATTTTTTATGCTTTAATATTGTCTAAGATTTCCTTAAAGGTATATCTAAAGATCTTCGTCAATTAATTCTGGTATCTTTAATGTGGTTGTCTACTTCATGTATTTTGGGTCATAAACACCCTTGAAAATCCAATGCAGGCTTTCTTCAGAAAAATGTGTATGGTCCCATTTTTCAGGCAATTCTAGAGATTTCTTTGATCCCCTGAAATCCAACTGTGAACAGTCGCTATCACCAGACTAAGAATTAAAAAACCCTGCTCAATATCCTTTCTACAACTATTATATGTAGTTTTTTTTTTATCATTCAGCATTTTTTATGTATGGACATGCTCTCTGCCCATAATTTTAATAGTATTTAATTTTTTTTTTAAATTTTCAATTACGGTTGACATTCAATATTATTTCATTTTACTTTCAGGTATACAGCATAGTGGTTAGACATTTATATAATTTACAAAGTGATTTCCCCAATAAGTCTAGTAGTTTTTGTTTTGTTTCTAAAAATGGAAACAAGTTGATAATACTAACATAGAAAGTTTAAATAAATTTTACAGAAAGTAAACAGGTTTGGATACCTAAGCAAATATATATCAATGCACACCTCAGCCGGTTTATGATTCACTTTCTGAACTTAGGAAAATGTTTCAAATCTTTCAAAATCTTTTCATACGTGACCCTAAACTTTATATCCACCGTACTGGGCCTTCGCTTCCACTTACTTTATGTGTGAAAATTTATCCACTGATTGTGGTATGGAAATCAATTGCTTCTATGGTAAAAATGGTTGGTCATTATATAGTTAACCTATTCAATTATGTGCTTATGAGTTCTCTGTGAATAAGAAAGAGAAATGCACCAATAAGATACAGTTAAAAACGGTACAATAGAATCTCACCTCGTCTTCACAGGGGTTTTTTCAGAAACCTACTGTGAGATAAGGATTCAAATACAAGAAATGTATTTCAGATGTAGTCTCAGGGAACATTTGAAGGAGACAGAGACGTGAAATGGGAAAGAGAAGAAAGCCAAGAAAGGGATTATGGCGAAGCAAGTTACTACTTTGGAAAACTGGAGTTTAATCCCACCAGGGATCTCTGGGAACCAGTAGGAAACACACACCTCAGATATGTCACATCCAAAGGACTGGATTAACTGTCCACAAATTCCCATCAGATATTGGTTGAAAGTAGCACCCAGAGTATGTTCATTCTCTGGCATATCTGGACTGCTGTATATGGGAACTCAGAAGGGATCCAGTGGCCAGAGAGATCCTTGAAATATCAAGCACTAGCAGTTACATATAAATTCTAGACTGGTACACTGCAGTTGGAAAACATGTTTTTGGTTAATGATAATGGAACGAGATAATTTGTGTCATGTGCCTGTAAATTTATACCTGATGATGAGGGCGCGCGCGCGCGCGCGTGTGTGTGTGTGACAGGGATGAGGTGGTGGTAGTGAATATTATATAACTTCCAAACTGCTGAATAATGTCTCTCTAAAGCAAATATGAAGCTACAAAGTAGTGTCAGGTGTTATCAAACTATATTAATTTTTTTTAAGTAAAAAAAAGAAAGTGAAGTTGTCAGACACATACATTAGCGCCGAGGGGATGTGAGTGGAGCACTAATAGCAGCTACCGTCTCCTTCAAACAAAAATGATAACTAAGCTCTGGTGACAGAGTAAATAACAACTCCCCCTTCCTGCATTTTATATAGTTTCATTTTTTCTGCAGGAAGACGGATGCCTCGCTCGGAATCCCAAAGACTTGGTATCTGTCAAACAACATACGTTCCTTAATATGTCGTGTTCAGAAAATAACATTCAAATTTGCTTGATTTGCTTTGGTTTCATGGTACTTCCCTCTGGTTATGGCAGTGAGAGCATCGTCAAAACATGTGTTAATAATAAACAAATAGAGTCTCTGCCAAACATAATTAATTTTCTCTCATATAAATTAAATTTTTTTTTCCTTTTGTGATGCCACCATAGGCTTCCACATAATAAAGAAAATAAATGTAGTCTTGGTTGAGACTGCTTTAGCTCATCCTTTAAACTGTAATCTAGAGTAACTTCAAGGGCAAAGTATTTTCCTGGTATACTTTTTTCCAAATAGTTACCTAAAAATGGCTAATGTTCGTTGAGAAGCAGGCTCTGTCTTAAGTCCTTTACATATAGTAATTTAAGATTTATACAGCACTGGAAGTATGTACTATCATCAGTCGTATATTATAATTAATAACGAGGAGGCAAATAAAAATTATTTTCCTCAACTAAGGCCACAGAAATGATAAGTAGAAAATTGTGGGTGTGAACCCCTCCTAATGACTTCAGCATGTTGTTTCCCATCTGAATCTCAACTAACATGAAATAACTTTATTATCCAACCATGTAAGTCCAGAGATGACTTTCTTTCTCTTCTTAAACTTTTTCCAGACTTGAATTCCAGCTGGGTTTTTTGTGAACTCCTCCTGAGAAATGAGTCACTTTAAAATCTTCATGTTCCTCTTGGTGGAGGCTATTTATTCCCACAGATATTCAGCAGACCAAAGCAAAATGCTATAAATAGAGGTCAATAAACTCCCTATAAAGGATCAGATAGTAAATATTTTTAGCTTTACCAGCCATATGTAGCCCCAAAACAGCCATAAACAATACATAAATGATTGGGCATGGCTGTGTGCAAATAAAACTTTATTTACAAACGTCAGTGGCAGGTTAGATTTTGCCTACAGGCTTTTTGCCAACACTTGCTGTAAAACTATAGAGAACCATTACATTCCCCATCATTAGCTGACTATGAGTTCCACTTTCAGAAGACTTTGAATATGTGAAGCCATTATTACACAATTTATAGGAGAAAATCATAAAGTTAAAGCTCTATGTGACTTTGAGGTACCCTCATTTAATGAAGTAAATATGAAAGATATTCCCACTTGATTTTATTTCAATGTATAGGCTTTGTTTTTCAGTGCCCCCTGAGCTTTGTTTATAGGTGTTATTAGTGAAGGGAAGGTCATGAGAATTAGGGAGACATTATTGAGGGGAAATGAATGCTTTCCTTGTTAAAATTAGGCATAGCCTCACAAAGTTCATTAAAAGTCTTCAAATTATTTAAATGGGGAAACCAGTGTTAAAGCATTAAGATCAAATAAGAATGCCCATAAGACAAACTTCTTTTTCATGCAGGTTAGAAAAGAAAAAGACTTCCATTTATCAAAATTTAATTTTTATTCATATTTCTTACAATAAAATCAGGTGAATATATAGGCACTCTTTGGAGGTAACCAAGTGACATAAGTATGCCCAATTTAAGATATTTTTTATACTCTGGAAAACAACTTAGACGTGGAGGAAAATTGACTCAATTACATGTTATCAGTTATAATTGTAACATCCTTAACTAAAAGAGACCCTAGCATTAGCTATTGTGATTTCTTCATTTTATAGATAGGAACCTGAGGCTCAAGGTATTCAATGTCATGCTGAAGGTCACTCAGGTAGAATCCACAAGCATTGAGAAAAGTCATATTTCAATTTTAGAGGCAAAAGGGTTCAATCCCAGTTGTGCTACTTATAACTTTATAACTTTGTGGAAGTTACTTAAACTTCCTGAGCTTCCGTTGTATTATTTGTACACTGGGGATGATTACTTACCAATTAAGGTTTTGTAATGATTAAATGAAATATCATGCATAAACCATAGGTACTTAGTAGTTGCTCAATAAATGATAGTTGTAATAGTCCATTTGATAATTATTTATTGAGAACTTACTTTATGATCAGCCCTACATCACAGAATGAGGATCCAAAGACAAATAAGACAAAATCTTTATCTTAGAAGTGTTTATAGGAAACAGACACTTGAACAAAAAATATGCACTAAAATCTATCTTAAGTGCCGTAATCGAGATATGCACAAGGTGCTATTAGAATACAGAGAGATGATGGAACATTTAGAACTGTACTGTCCAATCTAGTGATGGCCAGAGGGGTAGGGGGTTAGTGGGCTGGGAGAATGGGGTAAAGGGTTAAAGAAGTACAAATTAGTAGTTAATAGATGGTCATGGGAATCGGGAGCACAGCATAGGAAATGCAGTTAGCATTAATGGAATGGCTAGGTGGAGAGCCAGAGGAGAGAAAGAGCAATTAGGGGAAACATTTTATAAACTATATAAATGTCTAACCAATGTACTATATGCTTGAAACTAATAAAATTCAAAAAAGAACTGTACTGTCCAATTCAGTGTCTATTAGCTATATGTAGCTATTAAACAGTTGAAATGTGGCTAATTCAAATTGAGATGTGCTGTAAATGTAAAATACACACAGATTTTGAAGACATAATACACACTGAAAAAATAATGTAAAATATTTCATAAATAACTTTCTATGTTGAGTGTCTATTGAAATGAAGTATTTAGATAAATGAGGCAAAATCCTGTCCTTCAAGCATTTCAAGTGTGATAAAGACAGACAAACACGTATTATAATGCAATATAGGAAGAATAATATTAGAGACACACACATGAGGGAAAAGCTATGGACATATTTCTTACATGATTTGTCATTTCAGCTGGATCTGAAAGCTGAGTGGTTCTTTCCATGAAGGCGGGAGGAAGAGCACTCTAGCTATCCAAATGTAACGGGTGAAAACAAAGACATGACAGCGTTCTGCAAAGAATAAGCAGTTGTTTCTTTTGCCAGTTTTTCAGGATGCCCTTCAACCCACTGTGAAGGAGAATTTAGTGTTCTTTACAATTCTCTTCCATAGTTTAATTATTCAAACAATATTTATTCAGCATCTAATAATATAATAGCTAGAATTTACTGAGTTCTTATAATGTGTCAGACACAAAGTACTTTGCATTTAATCTTCAAAATGACCCAATGAGATAGGGAAATGCACCCCCTGTTTTATATAAGAGGAAACTGAAGACTGCAAAGATTAAGTAACTTGCCCAAGATCATGCAATTAGAAAAAGGAAGAGACTGCTTTGGATGACTGATCTGCCTGACATCGAATCCTGCGCCCTTAACCCTGTGAGGATGCTGCCTGCCCGCCCGCCTAAACTCTCCCAGGAGGCCTTTAACAGGAAAAAAGCAGAAAGGTCACAGCACAGCCAGAGGCCACAGCTCCAAGTGTGGTGACCTGGGATGTGACAGCCAGCTCTCATCCTAAAAACAGCTTAATGGAAAGCACATTTTGAAAGAGCTGAAGGCTCAACAGGGAACTTTCTGTGGAGATATTTAGAGTTGCCAGAAATGGCCCTGGAGGGTAGAACTCCAGAGAGTGGCCAACAAAAGCAGTTGGGAGCTGCCGTCAGGGGAGCTGCCATCAGGGGAGCTACCCCCACCAGGAGGAGATGTTCCTGAAAGCCACTGTGACCAGAGATTCAGGGAGCCACCATCATCAGAGATGGCTACTGAGGCTACTGCTAATAGAAGGGCAGTCTAGGGAGAAGTAATCAAAGGTTTCCTCACCTCTCCACCATCTTGAAAGAAAACTCGTTTGACATCAAAGCAAATATCTGACTCCATTGAGGTTTTACTAATCTTCCTAAATATATGGAGTAAAATTCCCTTGTAAGTCTGCTGAGATTAGTCCCCAGAAATTCTGAGTAGGAGTTTCTTAGGCCAAAAAAAGAGAAACAGAGAGTATTGTGTCCGAGAAAAAGAGAACTGAACTATAACACAGCTTGTAAGTTTCTGGCGGAGGTTAAGGCTTTCAAGGAAAGTACAGGATTACATATTGTAAGGGAGGAAAAATAATTTCCTCTACTCTTCTAGCTTCTTGGCTGAGACCACCCTGTAATCAAAGACAGATTAACAGAAGAAAAACAAATTTTGTACACACATATGTATGTACAAGAGCCCCACAGAGGTTTGAGATGGGAAAGATATTTAAAATATATATGAAACTCATACAACTCAATAACAAAAAAGTAAACAATCTGACTGAAAAATGGACAGAGGTCATCAACAGACATTTTTCCAGAGAAGACATATACATAGCCAAAGACATATGAAAAAATGTTCAATGTCAGTATCATCAGGGAACTACAAATTAGAACCACAATGAGATATCACTTCACACCAATAAGAATGGCTATTATCAAAAAGTCAACAAATAACATGTGTCGGCGATGATGTGGAGAAAAGGAAACCCTTGTGCACTGTTGGTGGGAGTTCAAACTGGTAAAACCCCCATGAAAAAAAGTATGGAGATTCCTCATAAAACTAAAAATAGATTTACCATACAATCCAGAAATTCTATCTCTGGGTATTTATCCAAAGAAAATAAGAACAAGAATTTGAAAAGGTATGTGCACTCCCATGTTCACTATAGCCTTATTTACAATAGTCAAGATATGGAAGTAACCTAGGGTCCATCAATAGGTAAATGGATAAAGAAGGTGTGGTATATATGTATATAATGGAATATATATGCAGTAATAAAAAAATGAAATCTTACCATTTGCGACAACATGGATGGCGTGGAAGGTATGCTAAGTGAAATAAGTCAGAGAGAGAAAGACAGATGCTGTAGAGTTTCACTTATATGTGAACTCTAAAAAACAAAACAAATAAGCAAAACAAAAAGAGACTCATAGAAACAGGGGATGGTTACCAGAGGTGGGGAGTGGGGGCAGATGGGAGATGGATGAAAAGGAGAAGAGGAATATAGTCCATAATATGGCACTAAGTTTACACAGTGATAGATGATTGCTAGAATTAGTAGAGTGATTACATTGTAAGGTATAAAGATGTTGAATCACTATACTATACCCCTGAAACTAATATAAGCAATATAAGATTTTATACCAACCATAAGTAAATTTTTTTTAATTTTTTAATTTAATAATTTTTTTAAAAAGACAGCCAGGTGATTGAGGCTGATATGCCATCCTGAGTTAAGTAAAGGGACAGGGATCTGGGGATTCTATGAGGAGGAAGAAATTTCACAAGAAGGTGAGAAGAGGAAATATATGTAAAGTTTCTTCAACAATTTGAAAGTTTCTCAGTTATAAAAAGTGATCTCTTGTGGTCCACATATACAATGGCATATTACTCAACCATAAGTAAAGATGAAATTAGCAACAACATGGCTGGATCTTGAGATTATCATACTAAGTGAAATATACCAGACAAAAAAAGTAGAGAACCATATGATTTCACTCATATGAGGGATATAAAACTGAAAGCAAAAAACAAATAAGACAACAAACAAACACATAGACACAGACAACAGTTTAGTGGTTACCAGAAGGAAAGGAGGGAGGGAGAAGGTAAATATGGGTAAAGGGGGTCAAATACATGGTGACAGAAAGAGATTTGACTTTGAGTGGTGAACATGTGATATACAGATGATGTATGATTGAATCGTATACTTGAAACCTATATAACTTTATTAACCAATGTCACCCCAATAAAATTAATGTTAAAGTCTCTGATGATAGCTCTGTTTCTTATAGTGACCCCCTTTCTAAATGCTTTTTACGCAGTTAAGATAGGTAAAAAGCTTTTCCTGAGTCTGCTGGGCCTTGACTGGCTTCAGCTCCACATGCCAAAGTGGCATAATTTGGGGTGGCACACATTCTGCTACCCTTCAATATCTATGGCATGTATAGAAATAATCTATTCTATAAAATAATAAACCAAATAAATAATAAATTTTAATCCATGCCAGTTTTGACTTTTAAATATAACTCCTAGAATTTGGGGTCTCCATATTACCAAATGGTGACCAAAGATTTGTCACATTGGGAATCAGAGCCTTCAGAAGTTCAGCATATTTGACTACACTTGTGCCCAGGATGTATAGAGTAGGAACTGAGCCTCACAGGAGATTGCCTGGCCCAAATTTCAGCTTTTTCCACCCAATAGCCATGCAGTAATGTACAGTTACTCCTCACTTTTCTGAGAGCAGAAATTTTGTTTTGTATTCTCTACTGAATTTCCAGTGTCTAGAATATGCCTAGCACATAGTTGTTACTCAATAAAAATCTGTTCAATTAAATTGAATAACATCATCAAAATGAATTTTTGTCAAACATTTGTTAAGTATCCTGTATAGTGTGGTGCATTGATATTGGAGAACTCAAAATTAATGTAAAAGAATTCTAGTAGACTTTTATTCAGAATCTACAAAGAACTCTTACAACTTAATAAGACAAACAACCCAATTAAAACATGGCCGAAAGATTTGAATAGACATTTTACCAGAGAAGATATACAAATGGTTACTAAACACATGAAAAGATGCTCAACATCATTAGCCATTAGGGAAGTACAAATTCAAAC
The DNA here is from genome assembly GCF_014176215.1 of Rousettus aegyptiacus. Lineage (NCBI taxonomy): Eukaryota > Metazoa > Chordata > Mammalia > Chiroptera > Pteropodidae > Rousettus > Rousettus aegyptiacus. Next base: position 3,178,505 of record NW_023416312.1, on the reverse strand, counting down.
CACAGTGAGATACCACTTAACACCTACTACAATCACTGAAACAGCTATAATCAAGACAACAGACGATAACAAGTGTGAAGAAACAGGAACTCTCAGGCATGCTGATAGAAATGTAAAATGAGACTGCCTTTTGGAAAGTAGTCTTTTAGCATCTTGAAAAGTTAAACATATATCTACCATACACCCTAACAATTCCACTCCTAAGTATCTACCCAAGAAAAGTGAAAATATATGTCCACACAAAGACTTGTGTACTGTGGGGGTTATAATATAAGCCCCATTAATAGTTGACTCAACTGATGTTTGAGTAAGTTCAGTCATTTTTCCAAGGTTACTCAAGAGTACAGCTAATATTTTAAGCTAATATCATCTAGTTCCAAACACTGTTTTTCACTCATTGCACCACACTGTTCCTCAGATATGTACAGATTTTTAAAGCACTTTTTATTAAAAATAAAATATATTCACACCAAAAAAAACCAATCCAATTAAAAAATGAGCAAAGGACCTGAATAGTCATTTCTCCAAAGAGGACATATAGATGGCCAATAGACATATGAAAAGACACTCAGTGTCACTAATCATCAGAGAAACAGAAATTAAAACCACAATTAGTTATCACCTCGCACCTGGCAGAATGACTATCATCAATAAATCAACAAACAACAAGTGTGGAGAGGATGTGGAGAAAAGGGACCTTTGTTCACTGTTGGTGAGATTGTAAATTGGTGCAGCCACTATGGAAAATAGTATGGAAAATCCTCAAAAAATTAAAAACAGAACTACGTTATGACCCAGCAATTGTACTTCTGGATATTTATCCAAAGAAAACCAAAATACTAATTCAGAAAGATATAGGCATCCCTATGTTTACTGCAGCAATATTTACAATAGCCAAGATAGAAGCAACGTAAGCGTCCATCAGTAGATGACTCGATAAAGAGGTGGTACATGTATGCAATGGAATATTACTCAGCCACAAAAACATGAAACCCTACCACTTGCAACTATGTGGATGGATCTAGAGGGTATTATGCTGAATGAAAAGTCAGACGGAGAAAGGTAAAAACTATGCAATTTGGCTTATATGTGGCATTTAAAGAACCAAATAAATGAACAAACAAAACAGAAACAGACTCATAGATACAGAGAACAAACTGATGGTCGTCAAATGGGAGAGGGTTCGGGATGCTGGTTGAAAAGGTGAAGGGATTAAGAAGTACAAATAGGTAGTTACAAAATAGTCATAGGAATGTAAAGTACAGCATAGGGAATGTAGTCAATCATATTGTAATAACTATGTATAGTGCCAGGTGGGCACTAGACTAATTGGGGGGATCACTTCGTAAATTATATAAATGTCTCACCACTACGCTGTACACTGGAAACTAATATAAAATAATATTGAATGTCAACTCTAATTGAAAAACAAAAACCAGTATCCAAACTAAATATATACATACTTTTTTCAAAACTGACAGTAACGAGGATGAGAGATATGCTACATAAGGTTGGTCTTTTTATTCCATGAAATTATAATTCGTACCAGTTTCGATAACCTCTCTGTATTTTCATTTCCTCATCTGTAAAATAGAGATACTAATAGCAACTCATTCATAAAATCATTTTAAACATTAATGAGGTACTACAAGATTAAGTGTGTAGCAAAGTGCCCTACCCATGGAAATGCTCTCTGCTTGTTATCTATCATTCTGTGTTGTAATAATAAATATTAGTATTTTAAATTATTTCTTTATAGAAGTTGAGGAAAGGAAAATAAGTATCAGCTAATATATGGGGAATCTTCTCAAGAATATGTTGCATATTTACTTTAGAGATTATGAGAAAGTTATAATTGATGCTTTGATGATCTTACATTGGATACAGGAAAACTGCAAACATGCTGGGTATGCTTGGGTAGAGAATGTACTCTTGAATAAATTAATTTGAGATTATGCCATATTAGTCAGCATAATGTGGCCACAAAAATGATTTACTTTCCAGCATTGCTAAAATTTGTCTTCTTAAGCAAAATAAAGCAGTTAAGCACCAGTAATTACAACTCTAGGTTTCTCAAGTGGATTTTACAAAAATTGAACCAATGAGAAGTAGACTCTCAATTCTGCTTTAATAGTCATGGCAAAGACTCTGCCCTGCTCTGGAGGACTAGGGCAGGGGCTGGGTTAGAAAGGGGAGGGGCAACATGACTTGAGAGCTTAGCCTGGGTGAAAGGCTGGGGCCTGTGGGATGTGACCTATTTGTGTAAATGATGCTTTGCAAACTTGAGACTGAGTCATCTAGATGCCTCCAAAAGAGTTATCAACATCATGCCCACTTGCCAGCCACATCCATCCAGAAAGAGAAAGAGCAGGCCAGAATATTGCTGCTTCTTGGGATCAGAACTGGAAGGAGGAGCATGTATAAGTTCACGAGGGCTGTTATAACATGTTGGCCAAAGCTTAAAGAATACAAATCGATTTTCCTCACAGTTCTAGAGGCTGGAAATCCCAGATAAGTGCTGCTGGCAGAGCTGGTTTCTTCCGAGGCCTCTCTTCTTGGTTTGCAGGTGGCCTACTTCTTGCCGCCCCTTCACTGGTCATCCCCCTGGGGGTGTGCATCCTGATGTCTCTCTGTCCTAATCTCTTCTCATAAGGACACCAGTCACATTGGATTAGAGCCCACTCTAACAGGCTCATTTTAACTTCATCACTTTAAAGGCCCTATCTCCAAATGCAGTCCCATCCTAAGGTACTCCTGGGCCAATATATTAAATATATAAAATATTTTTTCCTAATGAGTTAAATCAGTCTTGTCAATTGGAAATTTGGTTTTTATGTTAAGATTGAACCTAGAGGGATCGTGATTTCTGTCTGGCATGTAGTTAACAGCTATATTCTACATGAAATAGACTAGATGGTGGCCAAAATGTTAATTCTCCTATAAAGTCATGTAAGAGGACCAGGAAAGATGTCATAAAATATATTTTCTGTGAATCAGTATCATTTCTGAAGGAAAGGACTTTACCAGAAATATATACTATGCTCTCAGCATTGCCTTAGAAAACAATTGAGATATATATATGTGTGTATGTGTGTGTGTGTGTAGTGTGTGTGTAGTGTGTGTGTGTGTATATATATATATGTATAGTGTGCATGTGTGTGTGTATGTGTATAAATCTTTGATATATATCTTTGAGATTGAAATTGCCCCCGGCAGGACTATAGGGAAGCCATGGTATTCTGGGCCAAAGGCCCCAAGCCAATTGTGCTTAAACGATGCACTTGAGGCTTCCCTTTGAAAACCTGAGTGCCATCATTGGTAATTCTCTAACTGAATGGACAAAGTGCCCCAAGGCATCTCCCAAACACATTTTCATTTATACTTTAAAGATAAAAGGTAGCAGCTCCTTCTAACATATTAGATCAAGAATGCTAGACAAACATAGAGAACAGAGGACAACAATAAGACTGCATTTATCTACTTCTGTACTAGGCAACTGGCTTCATGACATTGGTTCCCTGCTCCAGCAAAGCGTCCATGTCCAGCACTAATAAGAATAACAACAAGAATAATGGCGGCTAATATTCACTGGGAGTTTACCTTGCACTGGACATTGTTCCAGGTGCCTTATGTATACTACCTTATTAGATCATCATCATAATTTTCGGAAGCTAGTTACCAGTATTAACGTCAGCATCCCATTTGGCAGATGGGAAAAGCGAGGACAGAGGAGTGAAGTAACTTGAACAAGGTCACAGAACTAGTAAGTGACAGAGCTTAGAGTCAGACCAAGCCAGTGTGGCTCTGGCATTCATTCATGTGTATGCTACTCTATACTACCTGACCAAAGCATGTTACCTCGCAGGACTTCCCTTTCAGCTGCACCCCTTAACCCCACCTCTTCTATTTCTGCCCTCCTTAACAGCAAGTGAATGATTCTCTAGCCAGCTTCCTTGTAGGTTTATTTTTCAAATAGTGTATTTGGCTGTCAGTCATGTCAATTAAAAATGTGAAAGTTGGCCACGTTTTCCTCTTTGTGATGCTTATGTACTTGTCTTCCTCCACTGGATTTAAATCCCTTCTGAGAATGTGGATCATTCAACAAAGTGAGCAATCATGTATTGAGAGGAGCCTACTTTGACTGGCTTCACTTTCTGAGCTTACACAAGTCCCATTGCCATGCAGTGTACAGGGCAATTAGTAAGGAGAAATAATGCAAAAAAACAAATAAGCATAGTCTTTGCAAAGAGCTGACATTCTAATCACAGTATTTCTCAAAGCTGGCTGCACATTCGAATCACCTGCAGGGAGCTTCAGCATAGATACCAGTGCTCCCGCACCCCTCCCCCCAAGACCTTTTGAGTCAGAATTTCTGGGGGTGAGACCAGGACAGTGGTAGTTTATCTGGATTTCCCCCTGGTGACTCAAATAAACAGACCGAACTTGCCTATCACTGCAGAAAGACCTACATGTAAATGGGTAATTATAAGGCACTGTGGTTAGGGTAAAAGCAGAGCACTATAAATAGCAGAAAGACGGAGCCACTGCTTCTGACCAGGGACCCTGCAGAGACCTTCGAAGAGTAGGAGACACTAGCCTGGTCTAATTGGATGAGCAAATGCTCACAGGATAGAAGGAGGCGGGGAGGCTTGGCTATTCCAGGCAGACTGAAGACCAAGCACAAAGGCAGAGTTAGGGAAAAGGAAGATGCATTTTGAAAACAAATACGGTTCTCCATGGCTACACAGTAGGTTGGTGTCGGCAGGGCAGGAGCCAGATCATTAATAGCCTTGGGTGCCATGCTGGGTGCCGCACTTTAATCCTGCAAGTGAGGGTCCTGGCTGTTATAGCCTAGCCTTAAACCAATACTCTTCTTCGCTTATCAGGTAAAAGAGGACTTGATATTTTTCTATAGGAATTTTACTATAGAACTGAGGGAGAAAGAAATAAAACCAGAGAAAATCAAAGGCATAGAAACTAAATAATCTTTGCCATATAATTAATGTGTGGGGCACATATTTGTCACATGTGAAAACTCTCAGGTAGGAGCCCTGATTAAGTAAGGACCTCATCTTCCCTTCTTTCCCATGAGCACCTTTGAGCTCATGTTAACCTCCAGAGAGGTTCTTCATCTGATATCAGTTCTGCGAAGGAGGAGATGATATCAGGATTCTCCTACTTGCATAACGTGGAATGCTTCTAAATCTCATATATCAAGGACAGAAGATGCTCTAAGCTTTCTACCGGGATGTGGGGCTCCAATGTTTCCCTGTTCCCCAAGTGCTTTAATAAATCTCTCCATGGAAGATGTGGGCCCTGTAAAAGTCTAATTCTTAAACTTTAGCAATATGATTATTTTAGACAATCAGTAGTATTAAGAAACTATATTAAAGATGGTCATTCACTAGTTGTATGACTTAACTACAAGTCATTTCACCTCTTCGAATCTCACATTTCTCAGTGGCATCATAAGAGGTTATACTCACTTCCTACAAGCTCTAAGATTCTGTCACTTCTATGGATTCTGAATTTTTTACAGCCCGAAAGTTTGGTGATCAGAATCACTTCTGATGCTAACTCACCATGATTCCTCTGACAGCCCATGAAAGCTATTTTACACTTTGACACCCCCCACCCCAGAGAAATCAGCTTAAAATGTTTTTCTTTGACAAAAATGTGGACTTAGTACTTAAAAATGCTGTCAGGTTGCATGCAGTTTGATGGAGCTGCTTAAGAAATCTGTCAATAGCATCCTGGGTTAAATTGTTGAGCAAGCAAACCAATCCTCTACTAATGTAGTTGAATATTTTCTGACAGCCTGCGATAGCTTCTGTAGCTCTTTATGTTCTAGAGATAGCTTCTTAAAGAGGGGTGAGTCTTTATGCATTAAAGAACATCAAATGTGGTTCAGTCACTTAGATTTCAAGGGCATTCTATGCAAGGCTGCTCCAGGTCTCTGTTGGAATGTCCAGAGACACTCTGCTATGTTTTATTCCAAATAAAACTATTCTGTTTCTTCCGAGAAGATTGAGGTTAATTCCTGTCTGAATATTTGCATTTCACTGAGAAGTTGTAAAGCCATGGCTTTGAATACACAAAATTAAAATAAATTACTTAGTACCTGTTTTGGGTATTCCAGTCTCTTACCATGTCAGAGCTTCATATCCTACCTCTTCTGTTCTAAGAACCAGCCCAACTGTTTACATTAACAGTGTAGAATTGAAATCCCAATGACAAACTCAGGTAGTTATTGATCATTCTTTACCCCCACTCTATAAGTGTGAACATATTGTTCAGCTCTGATTGCTTCCAAAATGACATCATTACTTTTATTAAAGTGTTTGTGATTGTTCCATGTTCATGTAAATGTTCCATTTCTCTATTGCTCAAAGAATGGTTTATGGACCATCAGTACCAGCATTACCTGGGACTTTATGTGAAATAGAGAATCTAAAGCCCCGCTCCAGACCTGCTGATTCATAATCTATACTTTAACGAGATATCCAGATGATCTGTAAGCACATTAAAGTTTGAGAAGTGCTCACTTAGAGTATAGACTTTGGAGTCAGACTGGCTGTGTGACTAGGCAATGAAAGTAAAACTTGACATTTACTAAGGGTTTAGTGGTACCAGAACTGTGCCCAGGTCATCCAAATTTAATAACACCTCTGAACCCCTGTTCTTTTCTCTGTAGAACAGAAAACAAACATAAAGATACTTACTTCATATGGCAAATGGCACCACAAAACTGTTTCATTCTAAAACTGAGCATTTCCCTTGATTCCTCCATTTCCCCCACCTTCATCCAGCCCCGACTGCCCTACCTCCAAACTCTGTCAAGTTCTTTTATTTCTCTCCATCTGTACAGTCAACAACTTAATCATTATTCCTCTTGCCTCTTGACTTGTCTCCATAACCATCCATCTCAACCCAATCCATTCCTCACATAACATTAAAATACATATGATTAAAAACTTTAAACATAAAATGCCATAGAAGCAACCTATAATAAAAATTGATTTGTAAGATGTAATAATTTCCAAGCAAAGTAACCTGACTGTGACTTCAGAGATACAAATTTGATGCAGTTCTCTTGGATTCTAGGGAAGAGGAGCCCAAATTAGAATCTGCACATGTAACTCCAGCCTCTCCAGGAAACAGGAGGCTCTTACCACACCTCGACATGGTAGATTTCCATACTCATTCTCGCTCGCTCACGCGCACGTGCTCTCTCTCTCTCTCTCCTTCTTAACCCTTCCCTCCCTCCTTTGTAAATCCAGTATGCTATGAGAGTGAGCATGAATGCAGCAACCTAGAACTGATATCAAGCAGTCGCCCCCTCAGGCTGAATTTTTGCTATCTAGGCTGGCTATTGAATATAATTTGGATTCCCATGAAAACTTTCCTGAAAGAGAAAATATACTGATAATCAGCCTGTCTACCTATCAGTCTTCTTCCTTAATAAATTAATAAATTTGCATTGTTTTATTCATCTGTCCTTCATGAGGTCGCTCCCCAATACCAAACAATTCTGAATAGATTGGCTGTGATTCTTGATATCTGTATTGCTTTGGTTGCATAACAAACCACCCAAACATGTAGTAGCTTTAAGCTACAACTATTTATTGAGCTAATGATTCTGAGTCATCAATTTAGATTGTATTAAACTAGCTGGTTCTACTGATTAGAGTTACCTTGGTCAACCTTGGTTGGGACTCACACATGTAGCTAAAATGAGCTGCCAGGCTGACTGGGTACTGGCTTACTGTTAATTTTCCTTCACGTGGTATCTCATCCTCCAGTAGGTTAGCCTGGGCTTGGTGGCAAGATTCCAAGAGCACCAAGAAGACAAGCCCAAATGCACAGGCACTTTTCAAGCCTGTGCTTATGTCACATATGCTATTGTCCCATTGGCCAAAGCAAGTCACAAGCCTAAACCCAGAGTCAATGTGAGAGGGCACTACTAAAGGATATAGATAGTGGAAACCATGAACAAATTGAACCATCCTTGTAACCAATTCACCAAGCATCCAAAGCTGATATCCAGGACATAGAGATGACATTAAGGAACCGCCATCATGACAACCAGGCAGCTGCAGACATTCTTGAGTCATTGTCTATTTTCAACACATTCAGAAATTGCAATATTCTACACCATTTCCTTAAAGTAAGGTCAACCCATGTGCATGAGATGAATTCTAATTAAAAAGCTCACAATCCACAGGAGGCACTGCCACCTGTCTGCCCCATATTTGAATGTCATTACTGTGGGCACAAAGTATTAAGAGTATGGCTTAAATCCATTCTGTATTATCAGGAATGAGAGCAGACAGTGGAGAGCCAATTCTACCCGTTGGCATGTGAAGAATCACAAATTTCAGCATCCATAGGACATGCCAGATTTTTTTTTTGTCTTTCATGAAATTTGATTTACTGTGTCATGCTACTAGAGCAAAAAGAGTTTTTTAAAAAAAGAAACCAGGTATGTGTTTCCAAAATACAATTGGTGACGAAAACTCTTTGTACTAACAAAACTAAATTAAAAGCTGTCTAAAGCAGTTAGATCAGAACTCTAGGCAGATTTCAAAAAGATGAACTCAATAAAATCTAGGTTAGCTTATGGAACATTTGATGAGTGTTGCATACCTATGGGGGTGCCCTGTGAGCTTTCTCCCCAGAGTCCTAAATAGGAAGTAGGACATGAGCCCTCCTCTTTTGGCATCACCCATCAAACTATGGATTTTTTTTTACTAATGCATCTTTACGTCTTGAGATTCAGCCATTAGTATTGGAAGAAGTAGAGATACTCATGTCTATTCTCTTAAACCTCTTTCTCTTTTGGTTGTTTTCCCAGAACCAAAACAACTTCCTGTCCTAGTGGAATAGAAGTATCTCTCCTTCATTTCCTCCTTCCTTGTGTATGATCTTTGATTTCTCCTATTTCTTCTCAGGCCATAAACCTTATGACTCGCAAGATAATAGGAGGGGAGCAACACTTACAAAGAAATAAAAAAATATATTGAGTTACTATTTTCAAAATATTTCCTCATCTATTTGTTTTTGAAATTGTATTTTTGCTTCAGCAGAATGGAAACATTTTCCAAGTATAACATAAAAGAAGTAGTGCCTGTGAAATAGCAAATATATCCCAAAACTTGGCATAAAAAATAAGCTAGAAAGGGATTTGTGTTGGTTACAGCATCGGTCTTACATCTTCTCTCTTGTCTCTCTCCTTCCTTTCCATTCACTTCCCAGATATTAATGGAAGCAGAGCTATATAGTGGCAAGAAGTTGGTTGTCATTAAGAAACATGGTTTTGAATTCCAGATTTTCTACTTGGTAATTGTATTACAGAGAACAAATTCAAATTTTCCTGAGTCTCAGTTTCCTTTTTTGTTGTATGAGGATAAAAATGCCTTTTCTCATAGCAGTATGATAAAAATGGAATTAGAAAAAGTATAAAAGCAGACACCTTGTTCAGTACCTGACCTATAGTAGATGCTCAGTAAACAGTAATATTATACCCTCAGCTGATAAGTTTTTCTACTCAAAGCATAATATCCAACATCTTCATCCATCTCATCTCATGACTCTCCCTCAAGCCTGCAGGTGTTACCAGCTTGTGTTATCAACTCTACTCTTAACAGCTCAGCCTTTCTCTGCAAAGACTTCTCAGCAGATCTGCACTCAAATCCTTCCCAGGGCTGGGGCAGGTAGGAGGAGAGGAGTGGAAATTTTCCACCACCTGCCTGCAATGTGGATGCCATTCTGTTTGCATAATCTCTTTATGCAATGCCTTGGGTCCAAATAGCTCATGAAGCACTTTATAAACTTTACTGACTCTACAAAACATGTTGTAAAGACAAAGCACTAGGCCCACCGCTGAGATGGCGCCCCTCTAGGGTACGGTGAAGAGGTTGCAAAACCTGGCACAGTAGTTCTTCCCAGCAATTAAGAAGGTGAGTAAGGAGAAATGCTTTGACTTAACCTCAGGGCACAGGGGAGCTGGAATCCTATGAGGAAATGACCCTAGCTGGAAGTATAAAAAGAAAAGAGAGATGCTTGGGTTTTATAACCATGGATAGCCAAAAAATTAGATTTGTGGTGCACCTAGAGATTTAATTTGTTTTCTTGGAACCAGCATAATGCTCAAAAGTAATACATCAGAGTTTATATAGAGAGCCATATCAGAGACATTTGAGGTATTTTTAGATATGCAGATTCCTAGGCTCACCTCACCCTCTGACTGATCCAGGAATCTAGATTGGGGCCTGGTAATCTGCCACCTCTAGTGGACATAATGTCTACAAAAGTTTTGTCTTTTGTTTAATTTCCATCTCTTTATACTACTCTCTGCTAGAAAACAAATTACCCTAAAACTTAGAAGCTTAAAACAACAATGAACATTATCTCATAGTTCTGGGGGGTCAGGAATCCAGAAGCAGCTTAATTGACTCAGGATGTCTCCCAAGGTTGCAGTCAAGATCCTGGCCAGGCTGCAGTCATGTGAGGACTTGACCGGAGGAGGAGGACCCACTTCCAAGGGGCTCGCCCACGTGGCCGGCAAGATAGTGCTGGCTTTTGGCAGGAGACTTTAGTTCCTCACCTCGTGGGCCTCTCCATAGGGCTGCTTGAGTATCCTGGTGACAGGTGGCTGGCATCCCCCCCAAGTCCGATGATGAAAGAGAGGACAAGACAGAAGTCACAATGTCTTTTGTGACCTAGCCTCAGAAGTCACAGGCCATCACTGCTGCAGTATCCTTTGGTTACACAGGTCAGCACAGTCCAGCATGGGAGGGGACTACACAAGGTTGTGACTACCAGGAGGTGACACACATGGGGCTATCTTGGAGGCTAGTGACTAGTCAAGTATTCTGAGCAACAAGAGGAAACAGAACAAAGGCTCTCTGGTGGGAGTGTGTGGAAGAGCAGGCCAGTTGGTGTGACTGGAGAAGATTGAGCTGGGGCATTGCAGGTAAGGAGATTGGAGAGGTAGCATAGACCTTTGTAGGCTGTCATGAAGACTGACTAAAAGTGAAGGGACGGGAAATATATTCCATGCTCATGGATTGGAAGAATTAATATTATTAAAATGTCTGTACTACCCAAAGCAGTCTATAGATTGCAATTCCTAACAAATTTCCAATGACATTTTCACAGAAACAGAACAAACAATCCTAAAATTTGTATGGAACCACAAGAGACCACAAATGGCCAAAGCAATCCTGACAAAGGAGAATAAAGCTGGAAGCATCATACTTCCTGATTTCAAACTTTATTATAAAGCTTTAGTAATCAAAACTGTGATACTGGAATAAAAACAGATACATCAACCAATAGAACAGAATCGAGGGCCCAGAAATAAATTTACATATATATAGTAAACTAATATTCAACAAGGAAACCAAGAATACACAATAAGGGAAAGGATAGTCTCTTCAAGAAATGGTGTTAGGAAAACTGGATATTCACATGCAAAAGGATTAAATTGGATTTCTAATTTATACTACTCAAAAATATTAACTCAAAATGGATTAAATACTTAAACATAAGACCTGAAATCACAAAACACCTAGAAGAAAATATAGAGGGTGCGCTACTTGACATTGGTCTTGGCAATGATTTTTTAGATATAACACCAGAAGCATTGGCAACAAAAGCTAAAATAAACAAGTGAGACTACATCAGACAAAAGCTTCTACACTGCAAAACAAACAGTCAGCAAAATAAAAAGGTAACTGATGGAATGGGAGAAAATATTTGTAAACCAATCTGAAAGAGATATCTGCACCTCCATGTTCTCTGCAGCATTAGTTACAATAGCCAGGACATGGAAACAACCTAAGTGTCCATCAAGGGGAGAATGGATAAAGAAAATATGCACAATAGAATATTATTTATCCATAAAAAAGAAGTCCTGGCTTTTGCAGAAAATTGGATGGACCTTGAGGTAATTAGGTTAAGTAAAATAAGTTAGGCAGAGAAAGACAAATACTGTATGTTCTCATTTGTATTTGGAAGCTTTAAAACACTGAACTTATAGAAACATAGTAGAATGGTGGTTACCATTCTACTGGGGCTGGCAGGGGTGAGAAATGGGAGGATGTGGGTCAAGCAATACAAGCTTTCAGTTATAAGATGAGTAAGTTTCAGAGATCTAATGTATAGCACATTGACTATCATTAATAATACTGTAGTGTGCACTTGAAAGTTGTTAAGAGTAAATTTTAAAAGTTATCAACACAAAAAGGTAAATATGTGAGAGAATGGATGTTTTAACTAACTTTATTATATGACATATACATGTATCAAATTATCACGCTGTACACCCTAAACTTACATGTGTGTCAATGATATCTCGATGAAGCTGGAAGGAAAAAAATGTAGATGCTTGGTCCTCACCCCAATCCTACCAAGACAGTATCTGCATTTTAACAAGACTCCCAGGGTATCTGTATGCTCAGTATATTTTGGGAAGCCTTGACTTGGAATACAGCTATGTCTGTGGTATTCAACCTGGATAAATGTACTGCTGAAAAGGTCCCCTGGTTGATTTTAGTACACAATCGGCATGGAGAGTCATACTTTAAATCAGTGGTTCTCAAACTTTAGAAAGCTTGAAAAAACACAGATTGCAGAGCCACACCCCCAGCATGATTAAATATGGCCAGGATGGAACCTGAGATTCTGTGTTTCTACCAAGTCCCCGGGGGATACTAACACTGCTGGTAGGGGCTACCCTGTGAGAACCACTATTCAAAGCCCATCATCCATAAACCAAAACCCTTATTCAAAGACAAGTTGAAGAAGCAGGATGGTTGTGAGGATAAAAGGAATCATTCCTCACAATTATTTCAATTATCTCTGGGTCCCAGCTATTGCCACCAGCTCAGGCAGGGAGTAAAGCACGCTTGTGTTGAAATTCAGTAAACTGGAGTAATCCTTATATTGAACAATCAGGATGCAGGGTAGTGCAACGTAAAACTTTACTTTTCTCCTTCCCATGCAACACTAAACTATTCATTCTGAGGACTGAGTTCTTTCTAGTACCTTAAGTGAAATTAGAACAACATCCACGATTTTCTTCATCACTCTGAGATAAAAGAAAATCTTCTGGCAGCCTTAGTCCCCCAAACAGTATGAGTTCAATGATTAACATGACCTGTCTGGCTTAATAAGCAAAACTCCTAACTTCATTTACAGCTTTCCCCTTCCTCAGCTCCCAATGTGCCCCTAAGGAAGGGGATGAGTTGACTTCTCTGCCTGCCTTCAGCTCCAGGTTTGGAGGAATGTGTGTAGAGATGAGGGCCAGAAAAGGTCTGGGTTAACCCATACTGTCACCACCAGGCATTGAAGGGCTCTATGCTTGGTAGGCAAAACTCCAGAAGGTACAATTTCCATGAAATACAAAATGAATATCTTCCCCACCCCCGGAGTTGAGCGCCTGCATTTCCCTGATGCTGATTGTGTCTTCTCTAGCTGCCCTCTTGGGAAGCCTCCCTTGACTCCTGCCACCCCAGCTCCTCTCCAATAGCCTCCTACTGCTGGAAACCCTTAACCCTGCGAAGCTGCCCTATTGGCCATTCATTATAGGAAATGCCTGCCCAGTTCTCCACTTGGACTCTGAGAACACCACGCATTCTTACCACACCATATAGTAGAATTGCACTCTGCTCCCATGGATGGCATAGCTCTCCCACCTTTCCTCATGGGCATCTCAAGCCACCTCTCTTTAAGCTTCTCAGTATTAATCAATCATCTGTTACTTTGTACTCTCATATTCCAGAGTATTTCATTATTTCTCCCCCTTTGAAATGGCTGCCTATAGTGGAGTGTGGAGGTATGATTGGCTTCTTTTTTCTCTGTCAGTTCGATACTCATCCAACTATCTGGATTTTGATCACCCCACAATGGAGAAGGGAGAGCAGTGAGGAAGAGAGGTAAGAGACAGGAAGAACTTACTGTTTCTTTCATGGGGTGTTATGAGGGAGTCCTTGCAAATTATCCCCTGGGAATCTATATTGCATTTTTCCTGCCTCGGACAAGGCATACATTTCTGACCGATGGTTTACAATGTTGATCCTTAACTCCCCTGCGCTTGTGCTTCCAAAAGCCTACATTTGGACAGAGTATTATTAAGATAATTTCAGGCTTGCCAATATCTTGTTCTCAGGAAACACTCATTTAATTTGCTCCCACTTGGTGGAAATATAGTTTGCTCAAATGCATCCCTGACCCTCTGCTGCCAAGAACGATGTTTTGGGTTAAATTGTGTCCCCGAGTCCAAAACAAGGTCAAAGTCCTAACAAACCCCAGGACCTCAAAATGTGACCTTATTTGGAAATAGGGTCACTGCAGATATAATTAGTTAAGATGAGGTTATACTGGAATAGATGGGCTCTTAATCCAATATGTCTGGTGCCCTTATAAGACAATGTGAAGACAGAGACACACAAGGAGGAAACTGAGGTAGAGATTGGAGTTAGGCTGCCATAAACCAAGGGTTGCCTGCGGCTACCAGAAGCTGAAAGAGGCAAGGAATGAATCTTCCTTAAATCTTCTGATGGAACATGACACTGCTAACATCTTGATTTCCAACTTCTAGCTTTCAGAACTGTGAAAGAATAGGTTTCTATTGTTTTAAACCACTCAGTTTGTGGTACTTCGTTACAATAACCATAGGAAACCAGTACTGCCTACTTCAGTTATTCCCTTGCCTAAATTCTCTCTTTCATCATGAATCTGGTTCCAATCTCTTCACACTCGCTGAATCCAGGGACACATGGAGCAAGCTCACTCTAAGAGGTGCCCATGAAGTCCCCCTCACTGACTTGAGGTATGCTTCACCTTCACCTCCACCTTTACCTCCACTATGGGATGAAGAAAGAGAAAATGTCACACAACTACAGACTACAGAGCCCAAAGAACTTCCTCTCTCTTTTTCTCCCTCTCTGCCTGTGTGTGTGTCTCTCTCTCTCTCTCTCTCTCTCTCTCTCTCTCTCTCTCTCTCTCCTGCTTCTCAAGTGTCAACCCTCGTGTATACTTTAGCTGATGTTCAGCTAAGCATCCATAATTCTGTATGGGTCAATCCAGTACCAATGTTGGAATGTTGGAGTATGAGAGTACCTAACACTTTGGTTTTTATCAACAGCCTTTGAGACTGTAAGGGGTAAGGGGGGAAAAAGGAATTCTCCAGAATACGTACAGGTCATTTTTAGATTTTGGATAGGTTGTGTTCCAAGAAATTATTACTAAGGTTTTTGAAATTTAGAACATATTTGCTAATAAAATGGTGTCCAAAAACTGATTAACTTTACAGATTAACCGCCAAAACTTAATGTAGCTTGACTTTGTTTATTTAAGTATAAGAAATATAACGTGAACCATGAGTTTGTGCTAGGCACCAAGCTAAGCATTAAGGTTGTAGCAGTTGCTATTCATGCTTCATCCCTGACACCCAGCAGATGCTCAATAAATATTGCATACAGTGATGCATTAATTAAGAAATAAATGGATCTTAGTTGAAAGGGCATGAACTTACAGTCTGATAGACCTAGATTTGAACCTTGGTTCCATCTTTTACCGGTTTTATGACACTGGGAAAATCACTTGCTCTCCATGAGCCTCATTTTCCTTATGTGTGATAAGGTAATAAAATGCTGTGAGGACCAAATGAGACACAGTATGTAGAGCAGCAGGTAGCATGCTTCGCAATGGGTTTTCAATGATGTTAATATCATTATAGTCTTCTTGAATGAATTAATGCCTGCCAGGTCAGTATGTCAATCAAATACAAAAGAACAGTCTCGTCTTTCTAACTCAGTGTTTCTCAACTGGGAGTGACTTTGCCCGCCCCACAAGGGGGATACTTTGCAATACCTGAAGACATTTTAGGTTATTGTAACTGGTGCAGGAGGTTGCTACTGGCTTCTACTGGGTAGAGGCTAGAGATGCTGCTCAACTTCCTACAATGCACAGGACAGTCCCCCAAAACAAATGAACAAATCCAGTCCCAAATGTCAGTAATGCCAACGTTAAGAAACCTTGCTATGTACTCACGGGACACCCTGCTTGGTGGTACGCAGTCTTCTTTCTGTCTGACTCCAGTCATTCTCTTGCTCTTCTCCACTTCCAGCATCTTTAGAATCATGGACTCCTAGTGTCAAAATAGACTATCTTAGTTTGGTTTCCCCCAGAAGCAACTTCAGACAAGGTTCAAGTGTAAATTATTTGGGAGGTGGAGGAAATAATGAGAGTGAAGAAATGAGTCAGGGAGCAGAAGGCAGACAGTAAATGATGCAAAATCAGCTGCCATGGTGGGCAACTATAGCCAGGAGCTGGGGTAGGACATGTCTCAGAGTTATCCCACCCAGGGGCAAGAGAGTCAGGGTGTTTGTCCATGGACCCACAGCAATCTTTAGTTGAGGACTTCTTCAGAGGTGTTAGTTCCCTCACACCTTTGGTCTCCCACATGAGTGATGAAGTAGGATTTGGAGGCCAGAGAAAGTCCTCGAGCAACAAGATGTAGATGCTGGGAGTTGGAAGTTGGGCCATTGTGCCCTGAAGTATTAAGAGTAATGGGATTTAGGCAGGGCACTGACAGATCTCTTACATAGCTTTGTCTTTATGGCTTTGCTCATGAACATGGGCTCTGAGTGCTTGGATGCAGATTCCGCATGCATCAGCGACGTGCTCTGTGATCTTGAACAAGTTACCATTCTCCTTTAAGTTTCCTCCACTGTAGAATACAAATGACAGTGGTGCTGACCTCAAAGGGCTGAGGATTGAACAAGAAAATATGAGTGAATCATATAAAGTGCCTTTCTCAAACAGACTTAGCTATTATAGTGATAGAGGTAATAATAATAGCTAACCATGGTCAAGAATTTACTTCGTGCCAGGTACCCTTTTTTAAGTTTATTGGGGTAACATTAGTTAGTACAATTATATAATTTTCAGGTGTACATTATAATTTGACATCTGTATATTCTGTTGTGTGATTACCACCCAGAGTCCAGTTTCCTTCAGCTACCATATATTTGATCCCCTTTACCTTGTCTACCTCTTCCCTCCTCCCCCACCCCCACCCTCTGGTAACCACTAGTCTATAGTCCGTGTCCATGAGTCTCTGTTTGTCCTGTTTGTTTGTTGCTTTAGGTTTATATCCCACATATAAGTGATATCAACTTTTTCATTCTGGCTTATTTCGCTTAGCATGATTATCTCAAGGTTCTTCCAGGTTGTCACAAATGGCAGTATTTCATCTCTTCTTATGGCTGAGTAATATTCCATTGTATATATGTGCCACAGCTTCTTTAGACAATTATCTATCGTAGGACACTTTGGTTGCTTCCATGTCCTGGCCACTGTGAATAGTGCTGCTATTAACATTGGTGTGCAAATATCTTTTTGGATATGAATTTTCAAGTCTTTGGAGTTAATACCCAGTAGTGGGATTGCTGGATCATATGGTAGATCAATTCTTAGTTTTTCGAGGAACCTCCATACTGTTTTCCCTAGTGGCTGTACCAATTTGCAGTCCCACCAGCACTGTATGAGGGTTTCTTTTTCTCCACATCCTCTCCAACATTTGTTATTACTTGTCCTGTTGATTATAGCTATTCTAACAAGTATGAGATGGTATCTCATTGTGGTTTTGATTTGCATTTCCTTAATAGCTAGCGATGTTGAGCATCTTTTCATATATATGTTGGCCATTTGTATGTCCTCTAGGGAGAAGTGTCTGTTCAGGTCTTCTGCCCATTTTTTGATTGGATCGTTTGTTTTTTTGTTGGTTTTGAGTCATATGAGTTCTTTGTATATTTTGGATATTAGTCTCTTATTGGAGGCATTGCTTGCAAATATATTTTCCTCTTCGGATGGTTGTTTCTTTACCTTGTTGATGATTTCTTTTGCTAAGCAGAAGCTTTTTAGTTCGATGCAATCCCATTCATTTATATTAGTTTTACTTCCCTTGCCTTTGAGGTCAAATTCATAAAATTCTCTTTGAGTTTAGTCCCTATGTTTTCTTCTATACATTTTATTGATTCCAGTCTTATACTCAGATCCTTAATCCACTTTGACTTAATTTTGGTGTGTGGTGATAGACAACAGTCTAGTTTCATTCTTTTGCAGGTGGTCTTCCAATTTTCCCAGCACCAGTTATTGAAGAAGCTTTCCTTTCTCCACTGTATGTTTTTGGCTTTTTTGCCAAAAATTATTGCCAGGCACGCTTTTAAGTATGTGGTGTGCACTTATTTAATCTTCCCAGTGACTCTTTGAGGTAGAAGCCATCATTCTCCTTGTTATGCTAAATACAAGGTACTGAGAGATCAGCCACATAAAGTTGCATTGCCTGAGATAATATCTGAAGGTTGGGAGCCATCAGTTATATCAAGAAGGAGAAAAGGACATTCGAGAAGTAGGAAGTATGCAATGTTCATGTGGGTTAAATCAGAATCTGCTTTAAAAATCTTTCTTTCTTTGTGTGGTGACAAAGTCAGACACTGTGAAATATGACCAAATATTTCCTGATGATCCAAGTGTCAGGTACCATCATTCACATGAATTGCATGGTGACATTTTGCCCAAGCCCTGCATTCACCAAAGGAAGCAATGGTTGGCAGCTCGGTCCTAAGAAGTGTGGTCTTTTCTTCACCGTACCCTGCAATCACAATGAAACCTGACCTTTGTGGTTTCATTTTCAAGCTTTTGAAATAAAGATGTTAGGATTCAAAATTAGACAATGTTGTCAGTAAAGAGACACCTGGAAGCAGAGGAATATTTATGGTAATAAAAAACTTGAGCTCTCAAAGGGCCAGCTAAATTACAGTTGGCACAAGACATATTAGAGCTTGTCCAGATTTACTGTCAGGCCTCTAAATTCATGGCCTTAAAAGGCAATAAATTGTTGGAGGAATATACTACTTAAGCATATCAGAGTTAAAAATGAAAATGGAAAGCCTATAAAATCAAAATTACTGAATTCCAAATTTTTCTCCTAAATTTGATCAAAATATAAGATTTCCTGACATGCACTGGGGTATTATTAAGGAGCCAGAAATTCCTGTTGCCATCTTATGCCTCAAGCTGATTTCTGTCCCCCAACTTTATTGCCATATTGGGGGGAAGGGTGTCTCAGTATGTTTGAAGAAAAGAAAAGATTGAGCAGGATCAGCAACTGAATTCACATCAGTTTGCTCATTTATTTTATTGTTGCCCTTCAATGCTATAAGATTTTGAACCCTAAATCTAAAAATTAAAAACACTTGTCAAAAAAGGAAAATTCACCATAAGTGTCCTGTAAGACTCTATGGTATAAGCATAGATTTTATTCCTTTCATGACACACCCATCTGTAATACAAATATCCTTAATTTACAAGTAAACTTAACACATTTATCACATTAGAAAATACTATACCAGTATTATGTGCAGTATCATAAGGGAATGATGATTAAACATTTATTCATACCATCCTTAATAAGCAAAATATTTCTCCTAAGAAAGCTGAAAAGAAGTTGAGCATAATAAAATACATGACCATAAAACAATGCAGAACAAGGTGTAATCAATGGCGGAAATCTGTATCTTAACCCTGCTTAATGGGATGACAACACTGGGCTGCCTCAGTCCCATATATCCACCTGCCTATAGCAGTCAGTCAACTTGCCCTCTCTTACACTCCCTAAACACCATCTAGTTTTCTAGTAACAGTGCAAGCAAAGACAAAAACTACAAGATAAATAGAAAGTATAAACAACCTTTGAGTATATTTCACCCAGAATACCCATGCCTATGAGAGTCAAACATGATGAAATTCTATCCAACTTAAGGAATATAACCAAAAAAAAAAAATAGCCCTTCTTTTTCTCACACCAGCTCTTGGGAAATGAGATTCCACACCCTCCCATTATAACCCAGTCCAATTTTTAACGAGCAAGACCCTGAGAAAAGATCTTTCTTATGTCTAATTTAAAATCCTTAACCTTGCACTTAAACCACGTTTCCCTTTGTCTTTACTAGAAATAGAGAAATTTTCACTTACCTAATATCCATGTTCTTATTTTCCTTTATCTTCTCAGTGCTACACAATTTTACAACCATTCTTATTTTCCTACAATTTAGTCATTTTCTGGGCTGCATGTGAACCCTCTAAGGTTTCTAAACTTTATGACTTTTGGAGTTCAGTGTTACATAGGTTATTTTTAAAAAGTCTTAACTGAGACTGTATATAAGCTTTCTTTTATTTCAAATTTATGTGAGTTAAAAAATAAAAGTTCCATCTCAAACCACTACCCTTCCTGGAAGTAATTACATTTAAAAATTTGATATGTGTCCTCTCGGACTATGGTCTTTCTATTTACAGACTCAAGTGTGTATATAAACATAAAGTATGTTGAATTTTATATAGATTATTTTATCTTTGTTTATGTCATTTATCCTTGCTTGTATATTACTTGACAGCTTTACTATACTTGTATGTAAGACGTACCTGTTTAATACTAACACTGATATAACTGCAATTGGGAACAGAGGCTAGAAATAACAATGGCTTAAACTAATTAGAAAATCATTTTTCTCTCAAAATGGCAGAAACTAGCTGGTTATTCTCCAAACTGTAGTCCTTTTCCTCCTGGGCACACAGTTCAACTATACTTCCTAGATTTCTTTATAGTTGGGCACATCCATGTGACTGAAGTTCACCTATGAGCTATGAATGGAAGTGCCACATGCCACTTCCAGGCCTAGGTGATCAAACCCTCCCACGGGTGATCATCTACGCCTGATCTGAATGGAGCTAGAGGATAAGGGAGTCATTAAAGACCAAGATTCCTGGTTACCACTTCGAGAGGCTCTTCCAGGAGAGTCATTCAACTCAAACATCTAAGATGGACATTTGCATGAATGAAAACAAACTTTCATTGCGTTAAGCCACTACAACTGGGGGTTGTTTGTTAAGCAGTTAGCCTACCTTGAACAAATACACTCACACAAAGTAAACCCGAGTCGAGCAGACCAGGGCTGGTATGGTGGATCTGCAGAGTCATCAGAAATCTAGGTTTTTAACTCCTGCCTCACCATCCCTAACAAGTATTGTGGAACTTGGTACTATCTGCTGTGCATAGTCTCTGGACCTTGTAGGGAATTGAATGTGTGAATCTCCACACTATCATCCTTTCTTGTGGTTACAATATACTACCTGTCTGATGCCTATTCATTGTTATATAGCCTGTGAACAATATAGCAAGATGATGCTCATAGCATAGTAAGAAAATGTAGCCAAGTCTCGTATAAGATTTCAAAAAACTATATAGAGTTTCCCAAAGCCCCAGAGCAATCCATCTGTTCACCCCCTCATACTTCAGGGGCCTCTTTCTTGCCATCTCTTCCCAGAAGGCTGCTAGATTAATACCAGGGAATAATGGTCTGTATGTATAAGGTTTTGGTGTTCCCTGCCTTAGGCCATGCCTCACTTGCAAGTGACCTGCAGTATTATGGTTCTCCTGGCCCCTGG
Organism: Rousettus aegyptiacus; assembly: GCF_014176215.1. NCBI lineage: Eukaryota > Metazoa > Chordata > Mammalia > Chiroptera > Pteropodidae > Rousettus > Rousettus aegyptiacus. The sequence goes on along the minus strand of NW_023416312.1, from coordinate 3,156,989 downwards.
AATGTAGTCCTGATTTCTTGCTCCCCATCAAGGGCATAAGCTGAGCCCTCTATGAAGATGCTAGCCTTCTGTTCATACTGCTTGTGGCAGAGATTGTCAAGGTGTTTACCAAACCCATCTCCTCTTCCTCTTGGGCACATAGCTAGACAACATTTCCCAGCTTCCCTTGCAGTTAGGTGTGGCCAATGCCTTATTTTTGGTCCATATATTATGAGTGGTAGTAATGTACACCTCTTCTAGCTCTGGCCTGAAGGGATATTTGTCAGCTTTATAATAAATGTGGACAGATTTGTAATGCCTAGATAAATATAAAATTGTGAATTCAGTGTGAGAGGAGCAAAGAAGCCATTTCTTGGGGGAAAGAAGAAATAATAGAAAAAGATACTTTTTTAAAAAAAAAAAGAGAAAGGACAAAATATATGTACATATAAATCCAAAAGAGATACCTGAAAAAAAAAACTGTCAGGACCAGATAGCATGCCTAAATCATATACCCAATCAGTTCCATTGGCTTAGGATAAACCACTATTAATATAGAATTCTAAGCCCAACCAACAGAGGGCTACAGTGTGACTCAGTAACAAATACCTGGATTAGTGGTTTTGCAGGTAGATAAAAGTTGGTTCACATCCTGGCTGTGTCACCTATTCACTGAGTAACTTTGCGTGAATGAGTTAATGACTCCAACCCTCAGTTTCACACATCAAAGTGGAGATAAAAATGCCACTTATCTAATAGATTAAATTAGCGATTTATATAAAATGCTTAAAATAATGCTATGCACATAGTCACTCCTTATTAAATTAACAATCAGTAACAGAGACATTTAGTGGTCTCTGAATATCCATGTGCTCCCCCATATTTCCTTCAAAGCTTGACGGGACTATGTACCCAGTTCTGGCTAATAGATGGTGAGCACATGATGTATGTCACTTCTGGGCCAAAGCATTGAAAAACTACTGTTTAACCTTTCAGTTCTCTCTTCTCCTCTGGAGAATTGATCACAGAGGCAGTAAGATGAGATGACAAAGACAGGCTGGTAACAGTTTGGATTGCTGAGTCTTCAGATGGAAGGTGGCTGCCTTGAGGGGTCATCACCTCTTATTAGACTGTGTGAGTGGGGAATATGCCTTTGTGGGGCTCAGCTGCTGAGACTTCAGAATCAACTTGTCACTGCAGCATGGCCTAGCTTAACATGACTAATACACCGTTATAATGCAGTCTCATCGTGTGCACAATTAAATAAATTCAATTATATGATCTTGGTAAAAAAAAAAAAGGTTAGAAATAAATAGTTATTCTGCTCCTCTTTTTCCTAAAAAAGTACATGATAGCATGAGTGTGAGATAAGAAACATAAATGTATAGCTGCGCCCTTACCCGATCTCCATTTTTCCTGCCTCTTATATAGTATAAGCATCTCACTACCTAAATATAACTCTAGCTTTTAAAGATACATATTTTATATACAGTATAGTCCCTAAACACAACTATTTTACCTCTGTTTAACTGAAAAGCAGACATCAGAGTTCTGTTCCAAAGCTAGAGAAAAATATGGCCGTGTCGGGCTTACTCAGAGAAAGGGAAGCTCTTGCCAGGGTGGCACTTTTCCTAAGGGGTTTTCAAGGATCATTTTGACCGCAGAGCCTTGCTAGCTAGCTTTAGACCCTAACCTAATGTGAGATGTGACTCCTCCTGAATAGCATGAGCATTAAATGATGTGATGGTGAAGTTCTGTAAGTATTTAGAGTTATCGGAACATAGTAGATACTAAATAAATGCTAACTTCTGTCCTGTGCTGCCACATTTACTTAAACAGCATACTTCACAGGCCCCAATCCAATGAATTACCTCCTGGTCAGTTGGGGTGAAAGAGGAATGTTTACCCCCCCAACACACACACACCTTGTGTTTCCATACAAGAAGGGACTTCCACACCTCTCCATCCGATGGCCGACAGGTAGTGAGAACACCTTCAATTTCTTTTTCCCCACAGGTTCCTCCCAACCAAAGACATGAAGAACCCAATTGGTTAGAGTCTAGAAGATTCACAGGGTGATAGTTTTCTTAATCAGTATGATTATGTCTTTGCCTTTTGTGAGCTTAGGTGGCATTTCAGAAGAGAGTATTCCATCTTCAAATCTCACATCCAAGGGATGGGGCCTCCTGGACAGGGCTTTTCTGTGGAAGGAAACCTTCCATTCCTCCTGTCTCATAGTGTCCTAACAGCCACGCTGTGAGTGAGATAGGTCCGCACCCCCTGAAGGAATGTGGCTAAGTGAACATCAAGACTGCCCTTCAGATTCCACTCTTCCAACAGACAAAGACAAGGCTCTGGGTTCTAGAAGGAAGCAGGAAGCTCCACACTGGGATTCTCACTAAAGCGTATTTCATTCCAAAGAACTCTATATTTGAGAGTTCGTAGACTTTCATCGCACTGTTGATAATGTTGACATCATTTTACTTTCGTTACTTTGTTTATGTTCTCCATCACCCAGAAGCTTGGAAAGGAAGAAGGGTGAGTATAAAACTCACCCTAGTCCCTAACACAAAGAAAGGTACAATGTTTTCTGGGAACACTGCCTGTTAAATGTTTCCTTTATCAACTGCCCTAGCTCTCTTTCTTATCCTTTGCAGAATTACAAGAGCTATAACTAAGGACTTATCTGGAAGTAACTTATGATAGCAACGTGTAGTCCAACTTAATCTCTTTCATAGGAATTGCTGTAGCCATTGATTCACTACGAGCTTGGGAAAGGGAGCCCCTTCTGTGGTTCCACATAAAAGTCCTCTGATCGTGGAAGCTAAGCAGGGTCGGGCCTGGTTAGTACTTGGATGGGAGACCACCTAGGAAGACCAGGTGCCGTAGGCATAAAAAATAAAAAAATAAGTGATTGCAAGCTGACAAGGTCCTTGCAACCTGTGACATCAGCTAAGGGTTGCTTCACCTAAAACAATAAATCAATAAAAATAAATAATTAATTAAATAAAAATCCTACATCACTTAGAAAAGAAATTGCATTGCATCTTACGATGCATTTCTTTACTGCACAATAGAATAAAATATGTAAAATCTGATATATTCAATGTGCATGAACCAAAACTGCTTGTTCCTGCTGGGTCTTATTATGAAGACAGATGCTATAGAAATGGGTGTTTGTATATTTCTATTTCTGTTATATACACAGAAGGATGTGTAACTATGCATATATAGAGAGAAAATATTTTAGTGAGTTAAAGCCTGAAATACCTAATGTAACGAAGTGAGGTACAACTTTTAGGTCTTAGGAATTACACGGAACTCACCTTCAGACATAGTCATAATACATAATTATGAGATGAGGACAGCTCGAGCCATGGCAGTTACAGAGGTAGCCAACATGTTTCAGATGACTTCATTTTAAACCATTGCTACGTGCCAAAATACTGAACTAGGGATGTCTAAAATATTCATTTTGAGGATAATGTTGCACATATATTTTTAGTCTCGTGTTACAAAGGAAAAATTTTAAATACAAATGCCTATTTCATGAAAGGTACTTCATGAGCCTGATTAAGAAATTACAAACTGCGTGCTCCAAACCTGTGGGGTTTGCTTTTTTATGATGGAAATTGCTGTCTTCGACAACTTTCTATTAAGATGATACATGCCAACTGATTCCTATCACATTATGCAGTGACAACAGTCCACTAAATTTATTTTCTTCCAAGAGACTTTTTTAATGTAACCTCAGGAGAAATTTTCAGGCAGAGTAAGCCGCTAGAAACCAAAGTGTATGAAGTGTAGCAGCTGCAGCTCCAATCCCCGGAGTCTCTGCCTGAAACATCCGTAATAACACCTGTCCATCAACACACCTGAAGTCCTCTGTGACGCCTTCTCCAATTGCATTGTCCTCCTGCTCCGCCCCCACAGTTACCGTTCCCATACATTCCTTTTCCGTCTTACCACATATGTGTATATCCATAAACAAAATGGTATTGCTTTGCATGCTTTTATTTTTTATTTTTTTAATTTTTATTTTTCAATTACAGTTGACATTTAGTATTATTTTATATTCGTTTCAGCCGTACAGCGTAGTGGTTAGGTGTTCATATAATTTGCAAAGCGATCCTCCACCCCCAATAAGTCTAGTATCCACCTGACACTATACGTAGTTATTACAGTATTATTGACTATCTTCCCTATGCTGTATTTCACATCTCTGTGACTGTTTTGTAACTACCAATTTGTACGTCTCAATCCCTTCATCTTTTTCACCCAGTCTCCCACCCCCTCATCTGGCCATCCCCTGTCTGTTCTCTGTTTGCATGCTTTTAAATGACAATACCTAAATGATACTTTTCAATGATACATAGTATCAGACTTCCTGCATTGCTCTATATCATGCATTCTCAACTGGGATAATTGATTCTTAGAGGGGGGGAAATCTGACTCTCTGATGCATGAAGCACAGATACACACAGTATATAAAAACATATACAATATATATGAGGTATTATAATTTCATGAGAGAGGACTAAGAATAAATGTCTAAAAAGGCTCTTTTGGGAGGCAATAGTGAAAAAAAAGGTTGAAGAACACTGTTCTACATTCTGCTATTTTCCCATAATTTTAGGTCCGTGAGGTGCGTCCGTGTTGCTGTGTGTAACTAGCATATTCCTTTCTCACAACGAGGAGCGTACAGATCCATGTGTGTGTCACAGGTTATTTATCCACTCTTCTGTGGATAGCAATGTCAGCTGTAACTGTAAACATCCTTGAGCATCTCTCATTGCACCCGCATACGGGTGCCATTGCTGGGGCTTGAATGGCAGTGTACTCAGCCTCGCTAAATATCAATCACACAGTCATAAAGCCACCCAGATTCAAGGGAAGAGACACAAACCTCACCTCTTAAAAGGAGTTTCAAAAAATGTGCAGCCATCTTTAATTTATCCAGGGTTGGGACGTGGGGAGGGCATTCACAAAAGAAAATAAAATCACTCTTTCTGTCAACAATACTCTACTTTCACTTGGTCACCTATTTTTTGTTGTGTGTGTGTGTGTGTGTGTGTGTGTGTGTGTGTGTGTGTGTGTTCATCCTTAAGGGTACTTTTGTGCATAGAAAAGAATATTCTAGGGGTTTGGATGTACGTTTTAAAAATCAACATTCAATTTATTAAAGTTATAAATTCAAAAATCTAATTCCTTAAGTTTTTAAGGCTAGCAAAATTTAGGAATAACCTTTAAAAGGCCCCTGAATAATGTTGGTCCCATTTAAAACTTAAATGCCTTGGAGCATTTTGACTAAATTTATAAATTTAATAAATTCAATTTTATTTTTTAAAAATAACTAAATTGTCTGACTTCACAAATAAAACTTTTAAGTTCTTAAATAATGTTTATTAAGGTGATAGATTAAATTTACAAATAGGATAATACTTAAGTACTTTAAATATTCTAATCAGCTTAAATATTTAGTAAAATTGCAACTTCATAGCATAAATCTAAATTAATTACTCAATTACATAGTTAAAAATTGGAATTAAAGGGCTGACCCAACATTTTAAAGAGATTAAATTCTTTTAAACATTACAAATACTTAAAATTCTAAATATGTATCAGTGCTTTAAAATAAAAATATAGTAATATTACAACTCCGATTATCTGAAACATGTCTACCCTGAATTCTGAATTTTCCTGGAGATAAAGGCTGCTTATCCACTAAAGAAGTTTATGTTATCCCACACAATTTATGGGTTAGTTTCCCATGTAATTTGGGGGTTGGCCAGGACGTGATTGAATGTTTGACCATGGCGCTGATGGAACTGACGAGGCCCTATTTATTCTTTGTAACAGCAACTTTAAAAATTTCAGATTGGGTGGCCCATAGCATCTTTTTTAAAAAAAAAATTCATTTATTTAAATTAGTTTCAAGTATACAGTACATTGGTTAGACATCTATATAGTTCTTAAAATGATTTTCCCAATTGCTCCCTTCCTCCCCTGACCCTCCACCTAGGCATCATATTACTGCTGACTGCATTCCCTATGCCGTGCTCCCCATCCCTGTGACCATCCATCAGCCTCTAATATTTACTTCTTTAACCCTTCACCCCATTCTCCCAGCTCCCAATCCCCCCTCTGTCAGTCACCAAATTGTCCACTATATTTGTGAGTCTGTTTTTGATCAGTTTGTTCTTTTTATTCCTTAGATTCCACATATAAGTGAAATCATATGGTATTTATCTTTCTCTGTCCAACTTATTTCACTCAGCATAATAACCTCTAGGTCCATCCATGTTGTTGCGAATGGTAGGATTTCATTTTTTTGATGGCTGAGTAATATTCCATTGTATGTATGAACCATAAGCACATAGCATCTTTTTAATGTGAGTCATATTTTCAAACCAGATTACACTCCCACCATTTTTTTCAGCTTATCAAACATATACATGCATTTTCCCTCTAACTTGAAAAACCTTTGAACTTGATTCTTTCTGTGTAATTCTTGCTTCCTAGTACCACACAATTCTTGGAGAAATTAAAAGCCCAGCCAGATGATCTCTAGATCTCTCTCACAGTTTTGTCTGACTATTTGGTCACAAACCCCAAGGCCATTCGACCCAAAGCCAGCCCTGGATAACTGGGGAGCACCAGGCAGCTCTTCTGGGCCCATATTTGAGGCTTCTCAAATGGAGGAGAACAGTGAGCCCAGTCCTGAACACGGAGCCATAAAGATTTCTAAGCACACGTTGCCACCATGTCCGCCTCCCTACTCGCAATGAAGGAATGGGTAAAAGACTATGCTGCTTCCCCAAAGTGTTTCAGAAGTTCACCGTTCCCCTGGAAACGTCTACACTTTCCTTTGAGAGTAAGTTTTACAAAATGATGAAACTCTCTCTCTCTCTCTCTGGCTAAGCAACAAAGTGAATGCTAACATCTGGCGGTGTGGAATGTAATTTACTGAATACTTATCATGTACCCTGCTCTGTGCTATATGTAATTTATATGCATCATCTCAACTTCGTATTTATAGCAATAGCGCTATGAGGTAGACTGTCCCTCTTTTACAGATGAAGAAAACGGAGGCTAAGAGAAGTATATCCCATAAAAATAAGTCCAGCGAATCATGGAATTGATGTTTAAAAATGCAACAGCTTTTATCTAAGTAAGGCACATTTCATCAAATTGGCCAGTTTGAACTGTTTTCAATTTTCAATGTTTCTCTTTAAAGGAGTAGTCAGAAGACGTTGCCTGTAAAGGGACAGTTAGTAAATATTTTGGGTGTGGCAGGCCAGACAGTCTCTGTTGCAACGACTGAACCCGGCTTTGTTGCAGAGGGAAAGCAGCCCTGGAAAATGCATGAGTGAATGGGTACAGCTGTGTTCCAATAAAACTTTATTTATAAAATCAGGCCATAATTTGCTGCTGATGAAAATGTTCTCAAACCGAATTGTGGTGATAGTTACTCAACTCTGTAAATTTACTAAAAAATGTTTGACTTGTACACCTAAGGTGGGTAGGTTTTATGGTATGAAAATTATACCTCGACAAAGCTATTAAAAACAAAAACAAGTTGACTTCTGGTTTAGAGCGCATAATCATGTTCACTAGCCACAAACATTCTTCTCACATAGAGCAAACCACTTCTTGTCTTTTTTTTTCTTTTCAAATTCCACCTCAAATATTATGATATATTCCTCACAGGATCATCAGGGAAAGCACCCAAAAACCTACTGATGAACTAAATAATTGTGCATGCAAAAGATTTGGTCCTGTGGTTCCTTATTTATATTTACCTTTTTCTCTTAAATATACTTCTCCTTCAGGCTGAACGGAAGCAGCCAAAGCTCCACTGAGAAACACAAAACAGTTCTAGAAAGTTCTTTATCAGCTCACATACAGAAGGGAAAATTCACGCTTCTGATTCGATATGTTCAGCCTCGGCATTTAAATATCTGTAGCCCAACCACAGAGACATTTGATCTTTTGTAGGCATTAACTATGCAACATTTCCTGTTTTCATTTATAAATCTGAACACATGATAACCAACTAAGAATCACAGCATGGTGTTACTTTCCCTGTATTTTAACATCATCCTGACTGTGTAACACATTTTTAAAAAATATTTCAGGTACTTTTTTTATCCTCGGTAGAACTCTAAAAGATACATAGAAAGGTTTTGGTCTCCTCGGGGGTATAGCGCAATTGGTGGCAATTAATGAAGACAGAACACTGAACTGCTTCTTTCAAGGTGTTACAAGCTGTGGAATCATATAAAAAGTCTTTGCCATGCGTGAGTATGGCTGGACTGCGGAAAGTGCCAGAAGAAAAACATCGGGCAACCTCAGGAACATTGTAAGTCCCAGGCCTGAGCTACAAGCTGGGTCAGGATAAAGCTGCAAAAGAAAAGGAACAGAGAACCTCAGAAATCATTGCCCATGGGCAGAAAAGCAGTGAGTGTCACATCAGATGCTGGTCACTTCCCAGTGAGCCCTTATCAGGCCGTCAAAACGAAATGAAAGAAAACAGTCTCATCTTCGTAATTAATTTCCCTGTTTCTTTCCTTAATCTGCACTGCCCAGGCAGTTAATCTTTGCTCGATATGCTTTTGTCTCCTTATATAATTAAAATCTCCTTCTGTGTGAGAAGGCACAGCGCCGCACGCCACCTGGGAGAGCAAGCTTCAAGGCTGTGGGAGACAGAGAAAAGAGGAAAAGCAGGGAAAACAAGAAGGGAGAACAGAGAAAAGGGGAAGGAGGAGGTGAGGAGGCCAAGTAGGGGAACAGAGGAAGGAATGGAGAAAACTTGGACTTTGAGGAAAGATAAAACATCCAAGTTCTCCCACACCAACCATGTATTGGAAGCCAACCCACAATTACTTTATGAAGAAAGCCTCGCCCATCCCATGGATGACCCCTGGGGTGGGTCTGCCTACCACCATACAGTATCTGAAGGGATTTCTTTTCAGGCAAATACTCAGGTTCTACAGCAGTCAACCTGACCCCTGTCTCTGCTGATTTCAAAGCATCTGGATCCAACTGTATTGATAAAACAGAGTCTCTACATGCTGACTACTTGCCAAAGAGGAGAACTACTCAGCAAAAGCTAAATTGTAAAAAATAGCATTTATAGGTCATTGCCAGCACGCCCTGCTGCTTACTCTATTTGATTGCATGTACATTAAATTTTATCCTTAGAGAAACCTGATAGTCAGAATTGTGCTCTTTATCCATTTTATTTGGGCAGCCTCTGGTCTTGCTTTTGCCGAATGACTGAGCTTCGGTATCAGGCCATCAGGCAATATCAAGGGAGTTGATAAAAAGTGGCTCAAATGCTTTTCTGGTGTTTGGGGTTTATTTGTTTATTTGTTTGTTTACTTGGTCTTGCACATAGCACACTGTCCTTTTTGGGACAAGCTGAAGGAGAAAATCCTTTTAAGATCCAGGAGATGGGTCAGTTACATGTGTTCCCTCTAGACTGTAAAGGGTCTGTACTTTGACTCAGGTTAGGATTTGGGGCCCATCTCTCTTTTTTTTTAAATACCCCCTGCCTATACACACGCACAGCCTCCCCCACTATCAACGTCTCCCACCAGAGTGGGGCATTTGTTACAATCAATGATCATCACCCAGAGTCCATAGCTTATATTAGGATTCACTCTTGGTATTGTACATTCTATGGGTTTGACAAATGTATAATGACACGTATCCACCGTTACAGTATCATACAGAATAGTGTCACTGCCCTGCAAATCCTCTGTGCCCCACTACTCATCCCTCTCTCCCTCTTAACCCCTGGCAGTGATCTTTTCACTGACTCTAAAGTTTTCCCTTTATCAGAATGTCATATGGTTGGAACCAGACAGTATATACTTTTCAGATGGGCTTCTTTCACTTAGTCATATGCATGTAAGTTTCCTCCATGTCTTTTCATGGCTGGATAGCTCAGTTCTTCTTAGCACTAAATAATATTCCACTGTCTGGCTGTACCACAGTTTATCTATTCATTCACCTACTGAAAGGTTTCTTGGTTGCTTCCAAGTATTGGCAGTTATGAAAAAAAGCTGCTGTAGGTGTTCACGTACAGGTTTTTATTTGGACATAAATTTGCAGTTTGTTTGGGTAAATGCCAAGGAGCATGATTGCTGGATTGTATGGTGAGAGTATGTGTAGTTTTATTTAAAAACTGCCAAACTGTCTTCTAAAGTGGCTGTATCATTTTTCTTTACTGACAATGGAGTTTCTGTTGCTTTACATCCTTGCCAGCATTTGGTTTTGTCAGTGTTTGGGATTTTGACCATTCTAATAGTGTGTAGTGGCATCTCACTGTTTTCATTTGCAATTCCTAGTGGCATATGATGTTGAGTATCTTTTCATATTTTTGTTTACCATCTGTATATCTTCTTTGGTAAGGTATCTATTCAGGTCTTTTGCCCATTTTTTAAATTGAATTGTTTGATTTCTCATTGTCAAGTTACAAGAGTTCTTTGTGTGTTTTGGATAACAGTCCATTATCAGAGATGGCTTTGGCAAATATTTTCTCCCACTCTGTGGCTTCTCATTCTCTTGAGAGAACAGTGTTTTTTAAATGTAAGGCCTATCTCTTTTTATGTACTGGATGTTATAGCATTCATTTCGTGTATTAAATTTATTTTTCCTTTCATGTCATTTCTTTACCTTTAACTCTCTTCACCATATTTCTATGATTCATTCCATTTGTTTTCTTACATTATAACCTTTCACTATTACTTACCTCTTAGTGTCCTTTGTCCATCTTTTCCTAATGGGATGTAACATCTTTTTTTTCATTGGTTTCTAACAGCTTTTATATGCTAAGAATCACAATATTTATCCAGCCTACACATTACAAATATGTTTGCAGTTTGTCATTATTAAAGTCAGCCGGTGACATATAGAACTTTTAAAATTTTTACTCAAACCATTAATTATTTATTTTATTACTTTTGGATTTTGTGTGATGCTTCTATAATTGGAACTTGAGTGAGAGTTTTTTTCTGTGCAAAACGCTAAGGGACCCCTCTTTTAAAGAGAGCCACGAATACTTACGAAGAGACATCTCCCCATAGGGCTTCCTAACAGGGAGTTGAACCCCAGGTGATGCCCTCTCCCTATAGTCCTCCCATTTTCTCAGATGATGTTAGAAGATTGTGGGGAAGGAGGGTCAGTCAGGTCAGAGAGCATGCAGCTGTTTCCTCAGCTCCTCCCTGGGGGCCCTCACCAAGTCTGAGTCCAAATAAAGGTCAGACACCAAGGGGACCACTCATTGCATGTGCCTACAAGGAGAACACAAGAAGATATTGGTGTCTAGATACCAGCTGGTCATCTACTTAGGCAGAAGATGTGCTTCTCTACCTCTGGGTTACCTGAGCGAGAGAAAAGTGAATAGGGGGTAAATGCTGGGTAGCAAGTAAGGGAGAGCTGGTGAGCCTCCTGCATGCCCTCCATTTTGGTGGTCAAGAGGAAATGAACCATCTTATTGACACCCAACCCCAGAGGACTACCTTCTGCAAGAAGGGAGCCAGCAGCAAATGGGCGTGGAGTACACCACCCATGGCCATAGCTGAAAGAGAGATGCAAGAGAATGTGCTGGGCTCAGATTGCCACATCAAGGAAATGTGTTGTGAAGTAGCTCTCTATAGCACCCTTCAAAGAAAACATTGGTGCCCCATGGAGAGAGCCTAACCACCAGAATACATGTCACACAGACAACCTAGAAAGTCAGTTAGCATTGGCCAAAGAAACAGCAAGTCTAGGAGAAGGAACCATTGAGACCAGTTAAGCAAAGAGGTCTTTTTCCTTCTCCATCTTCGTTGGTGTAACAGTCTGAAGTGAGTCATGGGAAAGGGAGAGAAGGCCACTCCTGCCCCCCACCCCACCTCACCATCCCTGGAAAAATGGTTCTCCACAGAGTGCAGAAGTCAGGTTCGATTTTTTGGGTTTTGAGATTGGGTACCTGCTGTATTTTGACTAAACTGTTTATTCAAGGAATTCGCTTGAAAGGTAACCCGTAGAGCACCAGCAATTACTTGGGGTCTCTATGTTAAGCTGGCTGACGATGCATAACCCACGATGTATAACCCATGCCAGGAGGTAAAAGAGATCATTCTTCAAACAAAACAGATTTTTAACAGAACACAATAAACAAAAGAGGATAAGAGAAGTATTGCTTCGTTCTTATTCTCGCTTTCTCCAGAACCTCATCCCTGAAATGGTGTAATGTGGACAGTTAAGCTCCAAGTACAAAGCAACTTTATTCTGCCTCTTTCTGAAATGTCACCAAGAGAACCTTCCTCCTCCCCCACCATTCAAGTGTATAAGCTTTATTCCTTCTACCCTTAGAAGTTGTCATAGCACCTTCTTTATAGGCTTATTGGGAAGACTAAGTGGAATAAGGCATTTTAAGTTTTCATAAAGCACCTAGAATATAATACATGCTCAATAAATATCATTATTATAGTATTATTAGCTCTACTCTTGTCCCTTTCAGAATGACTTCCCACCAACACAAACTAGAATAACCCTCCAATGCCTTACAAATAATGTCAGTCCTTGTTAGGGAGCACAGTTAATCGTCATGATCCGCTTCCATCCATGTGTTAAATTTCATCTCTTGTCACTTTTCATCTTCAATTCTAGCTCTATCCAGGTTGAATAACTTGTACTTAATCAAATGGGCCCTGCTTCTGGGTACCAATATGCCTTTGTATATTCTGCTTCCTCTGCATACCACACTCTATGGAATCCTTCCCTATTTTATTAATTTTTTTAAAATTACAGTTGACATTCAATATTATTTTATATTAGTTTTAGGTATACAGGTATACAGCATAGTGGTTAGACATTTATATAATTTACGAAGTGATCCTCCAGGTTAGTCTAGTACCCACCTGGCACCATACATGGTTATTAAGACATTATTGACTATATTCTCTGTGCTGTACTGTATATCTCTGTGACCCCTCTTCAAATTCCCATTCATTTGTCATTTCCTGACCTTCCTGCTCATATCACTTGCTGTCAGCAGACAAGAACCAGCGTGTTCCAATGAAATCCGACAGCATTCTGTGTTTACATCAATTCTGACACTTCTTCACCTATTGACCATTGGCCTTTTACTTATCTGTGCTTTCTAGTCAGGTGCTTCTCAAACTTTAATGGACCTACAGATGACCTGGACATTCTGGTTGAAATGAAAATCCTGATTTAGTACATCTGAGTACAGCCTTGGATTCTACATTTCCAACAAACTCTCAGGGGCTGTTAATGCAGCAGTTCATAGCCCACACTTTGAGCACCAAGATGCTAGATGGTGGTCCCCTTGATATCAGGAGTCCTGTCTCCTTAAGTCTTTATAACCCGAACACCCAGCCCATCTGTATTCCCAACACTCAGCCCATTCTCAGATAGGTAAAATCTTCTTCCTAAATGTTGCTTAAATGGACATATGAATGAATAAACCATATCAGACACTCTGCCCCAATTACCCACTTTTATAACAAGCTAGCAGCACGTTTCCTGATCTGGAAGGTTTTTGCCTCAACTTTCTGTACTATGGCCAGGACCGTGTTATAAAACAGCTCATTTCACTTCTCATTTTCCTGTTCCAACTTGTGATTTCCCTTTTATAATTACAATTCATGAGAAGACAACAGACTCAGGGTAAAGTGGGATAGACAAGCAATAGAATGAGACATAGAAGAACAGAAGAGGGGAAAGAAGAAAGGCAGACAAGGAAGGTATAGATAAAAGGAGAGGATTAGAGAACGTGAGAGGAAAGAGAAATGCTGAATTCCTCACCTCATATAATTCCGGTTCACACACATATTATCCTTACACATATGAACTTCCTCTCACATACTTTCCTCATGTACTCACCTTGACATTCTTCATTTATTAATTTATCCATTCAACACATCTACCTGGCATCAGCCGCTGAGCTGAGGATATATATTCATGAACAAAAACTTGGAGTTTAACATCCAGAGGGTGGGTAGAGAAAGAGATTAATTAAATAAGCACCCAATATAAATTTAGAGCTGTTAAAAGCAGAGAAAGGTTTTCCGAGAAATAGATGATTGAGCTGAGGGTGAGTGGAATTTCATAGGCAGAGATCACTGCCCATACACAGGCACTGTGGCCAGGGTGAGCATGGCACATTGGAGGAACTGAAAAGTCAGAGGTCCTGGAGCCCTGGAAAGGACTAGCCAAAGAAGAAAGAGCCAGTGTGGTAACCAGCTTCCAAGATGGCCCCTAATGAGCTCTGCCTCGGTATTCATACTCTTGTGTAGTCCCCTCCCACACTGTACCAGGGCTGGTCCGTGTGCCCAACACTATACAACCGAAGTGATGGTATGGCACTGTCGAGATTAGGTTATAAAAGACTGTGGCTTCTCTCTTGGGTACTTCCTTGGTCTCCTCTCTCTTGGATCACTCGCTCTGAGGGAACAAGGTACCATGTTTGAGCAGCCCTATGGAGAGGCACATGTGCCCCATGGTAATAAACTGAGGCCTGTCAACAATCATATGAGTGAGCATAGAAGCATATTCCAAAGCCCCAATCAAACTTTCAGATGAATACAGCTGAATTTCAATCTCATGAGAGACCCTAAGTCAGAGCCACCCAGCTAAGCCACAACTGGATTCCTGACCTTCAAAACTGTGTGAGATAACAAACGTTCCTTGTTTTTAAGCTGCTAAATTTCAGGGTAATTTGTTATGCAGCAATAGATAACTAATGCAGCCTAGGTCAAAGTACATGCTACATCACTAGCATGTTAAGATTTGTGGGGCCTTCTAAACTCTCCCTGGTACCCTAAAGAAAAAAAGATAGGATATGACAATTAATATCTATCACCTCAGAAGATAGAATCACCCAGAAAATTTGGAGGAAGTGGCAAGCCTATTGTGAACACAGAGATAATGGTTGGGCCCCTTCATCTGTACTCCATCGTAATCCATTGGCCTAGGTAAAGTCCAGGATACTATGCACACAAATAAGTTCAAATAAAATAGGTCTTATAAAAGTTTAAGTTATTTTCATTGGTTTTTAAATTTTATTTTAGTAATTAACACTAAGATCCTAAGTATTAAAATTTAAGCAAACAGAAGGATATACTCTTGTAGTTGTTCTATGCTGCATAATGTGGGAGAAAGGACTACCATCCAGAGATAATGCCTGTGGAGCCCCCGAGGCAGACAGAGGTGATACATCTTGAACACCAGAAAGGAAGGGTTCCAAGGGCCTCATTGGAATTGTGCCCCTCTCAATTCACCAAGGGTTATCACTTGGGAAGTCCAGAGCTGAACGTCAAGGCTCTAAGGAAGTCTTCCGTAGCTTGACGCAATGACACGAGAGCACCTGTGCATGCTGGAGGACTCTCATGCTTACTGGAGGAAAGGAGAGACCTTGAGATTGATCACTTTCAAACTGAACCCCCAGGTGGAAAGACAAGCCTGAGGTCCTAAGAGAAAACATGGGCTACTGAAGAACATTCTAGCATCTGAGTTAATAAAATGAGGGAACTAAAAATCAGAGGGGAGGAAGCAAGTTAAAACTAAACCTATCAGTAAATAAAGCTGAATCAAGTTGTATTATAGATTCTCTTAACCTGTGACTAACCATAGAAATCCTTAATCACCAGTGAGCTTTAATGATATGCACTGGAAATTTTATGATGAGTATTTTATTTAATATTTCTTTATCAGTATCTTTGTGGGGGGTGGGGCAGGAATCCATTAGGGCTATAGCCATCAAACTAAAAATTCTTTTCTTTTGGTTTAGAACTTGAAATCAAAAGACATCAAAAATAAATCTGCTTGGGAAAAATAATATTAGAAATTCTTTTCATCTTGGTGAAATTAGGATAACATGCAATTTTGGCCTGGGTAGAGAGAAGAGGAATCTCTGTTTTGAAAAGATGCTGAAATATTGCTCTTCAGAGGATGGCAAGAATTCATGGCACCTCCAGTAATTTTAGGAGTGGTCAGGCTTCTGTCACCTAGAAGCTGGGTCCTTTATGAACCTTCATGGATATTTCTCTAAAGGACCCTTGGTTCAAGATTCATCCAAATGTTATTCAAATATATCTTCTTTTGGTGCATTAGAATGTCCATATAATAATTTCCAGGCTCTGCTAGAACCCCAAAATCTACTTTCCAGATATTGGCCTATAAGAGTGTTCTTTTTACCATTGCTTACAAATGTATCAATAACAAAAAATAATAATATTTAAGAATTAAAATGTCAGGGACTGCAGTTAGCTTCTGAATAAAGGCTTTTTCTTTCTCCTGTATGTGTTCATATTCCCACTGAGTTAGTCAGGATAGGATAGGCTATGCTGCGGTAACAGATAAACCCTGGAATCTCAGTGACTTCATGCAAAAAAGTTTATTTCTTAATCATATTCATTTTATCCTCTATCTTGTGGCTCTGCCAGCTAGAACATGTGGCTTACAAGGTCAAGGTGGCATTCGAAGAGAGATGGATGTGACATACACACTCTTAATTGCTTTAGCCAGAAATGACGCATGTCACTTCCAATCAGAGTTTATTGGCCAGAACTAATCACGCACTCAAATCTAGTTTCAGGGGTGTCTAGGAACTGTCGGATGGACATAGTGATTTAGTGAGCATTATACTTCCATACCCACAAACAATAGAATGGATGTTTGATTGGGAACGGAGCAGCATAGATGTACACATTCTCAGATTCATACATTCACCACCTTCCTGGACCCTTGTGCCTAAGGCTAGAACTCACATGGTCAGTGAAATTATAAGTTATGTAGGAACCACAGGTGCTTCTAGAACAGTCTCTGAGTAGAGCCATAAGGTCCTCAGCAAGGCAGGCCCATGTTCTTGGCAGTGGCAGTAGTAGCTTTGAGATGACAGGTAACACATACCACAACAGAAGAAAGAGAAACAGGCCAAACTCCTGCTGAAATGCTTGTGTTCAAGCTCACCTTTTCATCAGAGATACAAGATTTGGGGTGTCTAATAATTAAGTACGATATTATTCTTCAGAGACAGAAATGCCTACCTGAGCTATACTTGGAAGGGGGAACGTACAGTGAATTATATATATGTTTACATGGTGGATAATTAGGGAAGCAAGGAAGCAAAATGTATTACCAAGAAAGCGAAGGTGTCGCACGTGACCCACCCTGGGGCATGCAATGGTGCCTCTGTGTGGTTTCCCACTGTCTCCTGGGGAATCTGCTTGCATTCCTCACAAGACTGTTGAATCAAAGAATTAACTGTGTCCTACGGTGACCTCTGGCGTAATTCTGTGATCATTGCACCTGAATTTTTTGGACATGCACTGGAGTTCGCCAAGGGAAGAATTGGTCTGCGAAGATCAGAGCTAGATGACGCCTTAGAGATGATGAAGTATGAGCCCCTCATTTTACAAAAGAGGAAAATATAATTTTGCAAGACAAGGCGTTTCAGAGGCTAATTTTAAACCTTAAATAACTTAGATCCCTTCAGTTCCTCAGGTGGCAACCTATCAAATTACAATAGGCGGGCAGGTTCTGCCTTAGCGATTTTATACATTTCCTTTAAACCCTCATAACAGCCCTGAAAGGTGGGTATTATTGTTCCCCAAAGAAATTCGCCCTAGATCTTACATCAAATAGTAAGCTTTCTTCTATGCTTTCATTCTCTCTCTCTCTCTCTCTCTCTCTCTCTCTCTCTCTCTCTCTCTCTCTCTCCCTCTCTCCCCCCCACACACACACACACACACACACACTTTTTTTTTCACTTCCATTTGTCTTTCCTTCATGCTTCTTAGGCATGCTAGAGGTATATATGGGCTATCCTGCTCTTCCAAGTGCACAGATATTGGAAGGTCGTCATCACTATGCTCTGCTTTCCTGTCAGTGATCATTCCTGACGTGGTGGCAAAAGTGGCCATTAACAGCGCCAGACCTTCCCTTTACTGGTTTGACAAGACTCAGGGAGAAGAAAGCTTTCCTGAACTCAGAGTTCTGCACAAGGTTCTCATGGGTCACATCCGGGCCTCATGACCACGCCTGTACTCTAGGGGTGGGGTCAGCCCCATCTGGACCATCTTCCTAACCAGATACTGAAGAGGCAAAAAAAAAAATTAGTTATTCACTATAAGAATTAGAGAGCTGACTTCCACACTGTGCTCTCCAAGGTGTTTTCAGGTCAAGGTCCCTTCACACTATAGTTTAAAATCCCTCAGCCACCAGAACCGCTCTTCCAGGGCAAATCTGGGATACTTAAAAAAAAGGGTAGAAGGAACTATACCTTCCTTGCCACCAACTCAGAAGACTCATGTGTTCCTCTTGTGCTATTCGGACTGGAAGGGAAGTAGTGATGTTTTTGGCTTTAGCTGAGAAAAGTAATATTTTCTAGACTTTGTGCTTTCTACAAGAATCCATGACCTTATTTTAAAGTATTTTACCCTATCAATGTCTCCTACATTCCACTACAAATGACATCACATGGCAGAGGCTTGAATAAAATCTTTCTTTTATCAAAGGAAAGGTTGCCTTGGCCAAAACCATGCAGCAAGAAGACGCTGCTGTCTTATTCTTTCATGCCCTCTACAGTTCAATTACACCAAGTTATCCATAGCTTCTCAAATTTCATTTTTAAAACTTGGGCATTTGCATTTTTATCAAATGGTTTTATGAGCAGTAAACGCTCCACAAGAGCTAGTCTCCGTTTTGAACCCCTAAA
The DNA here is from genome assembly GCF_014176215.1 of Rousettus aegyptiacus. Lineage (NCBI taxonomy): Eukaryota > Metazoa > Chordata > Mammalia > Chiroptera > Pteropodidae > Rousettus > Rousettus aegyptiacus. The sequence continues at coordinate 3,138,274 of NW_023416312.1, read as the reverse complement.
ATGGGTGGAGCAAGAACTTGGAGAACAAAAACCTAAAAATACTTCAGGCGATGAAGTAAAGAAAACCAAGTGGTCCTGCCAGGTAGGACCCTCTTCCACAGTTCTGGCTCTCACTCTGCTCGGGTCACACCTTCCTTTGGCCCTGTGGTTGGCAGTAGCTTCCTGCCATTGCCCTTGGCGTAGTCAATCATCCTTTGTTCCCTAATCTTTTATATTCCCCTAAGGCTTTCTTTCATTCAATTCTTCACTCAAACCATTTGAATTGAATTCAGTTTCCTATTGAGACCCTGACTTGATACTGCAAAAAGTTCTCTTTTTAGCTTGGAGGGACAGGGTCCTCTTAAGAAAATATAAAAGTAAAGAAAGAAGGGGAAGGGGAAGGGAGGGGAGGGAAAGGAAGGGAGCCAGTTATCTCAAGAAAGCTGTTTCTCCACATGAAAAGCAGATGCACCCAAGCCCTCTGAAGCCAGGCTGAGCCATTTATCAAGTATCTTCACTTCATTTTAGAATAAGTGATAAATGATATGGTCATCCAAAGGTCTTAAGAAGAGTCAAGTCTTCAAGGATGATAAATCATCTGATGATAATATTGGTTCTGTTCAAACCCTCACTTCAGGGTCAATGAGAAAACCACAGCCTCTATAATGACTCAATTGAAAGATGTTTACGGTAAATTAGCCAAAGTCTGGGGTACGGCGCCTTCATCCCCAACTTTCTCTACCACTTTGGAAAAATAGATTCTATCACTTCTCTCATGGTAAAATTTTGAGAAATAGTTACTACTGCAGGCAGCTTTTGAGATATTCCTTGAAACCACACCCATTTTTAGGGTACCTTATTTTGTTCTGTCTTTACTTGTCTCTTTTTCAAGTAAGAGTAACTGGGTTGAAGAGGTGGCTTTTCACAGTGTACTTGAAGCAAACCTGTAGTTTACAAAGGAATCAAGGAGTCTCATTCAGCCAACGTGCCTACTGGTAACACCCCATCGTCAAAGATGTATTAGCTGTGGCTTTGGCCGTACCTGGAGTCAGAAAGTCTGTGGTACCCTGGAGAGTTCCAAGTCTACCAAATAGCTTCTGAACTATTTTTAATTTTTCAATTAAAGTTGACATTAAATATTATTTTATATTAGTTTCAGATGTACAGCACAGTAGTTAGACATTTATGTAATTTACAAAGTGATTCTGATTAGTCTAGTACCCACCTGACACCACACAAAGTTATTACAATGTTATTGGCTGTATTCCCTATGCTGTACTTCGCATCCCCGTGACTATTTTGTAACTGCCAAATTGTACTTCTTAATCTCATCACCTTTTTCACCCAGCCCCCCAAACCCTTTCCCATCTAGCAACCATCAGTTTGTTCTCTGTATCTATGAGTCTCTGTTTTGTTTGTTTATTTATTTTGTTCTTTAGATTCCACATATAAGTGAGGTCACGTGGTATTCATTTTTCTCTTTCTGACTTATTTCGCTCAGTATAATACCCTCTAGGTCCAGCCATGTCATTGCAAATGGTAAGATTTCATTTTTTTATGGCTGAATAATATTCCATTGTAGATATGTACCGTTACTTCTTTATCTCGTCATCTATTGATGGACACTTAGGTTGCTTCCATGTCTTGGCTATTGTGAATAGCACTGCAGTGAACATAGGGGTGCATATACCTTTTTAAATTAGTACTTTGAATTTCTTCAAATAAATCCCCAGAAGTGGAATTGCTGGGTCATATGGTAGTTCTATTTTTAATATTTCGAGGAACCTCCATACTATTTTCCATAGTGGCTGCGCCAATTTGCAACCCCGCTAACAGTACACAAAGGTTTCCTTTCCTTCACATCCTCACTGACACTGGTTTGTTCATTTATCTATGACAGCCATCCTAACAGTTGTGAGGGGTTCTCCCATTGTGGTTTTAATTTGCATTTTTCTGATGATTAGGGACATTGAGCATCTTTCCATATGTCTGTTAGCCATCTGGATAGCCTCTTTGGAGAAATGTCTGTTCAAGTCGTCTGTCCATTTTTTAATTGAATTGTTTGGGAGGTTTTTTTGGTGTTGAGTTGTATGAGCTCTTTGTAAAAATTGGATATTAACCCTTATCGGATGTATCATTGTCTTTTTGTTTTGTTGATGGTTTCCTTTGCTGTCCAAAATCCTTTTGGTTTGATGTAGTCCCCTTTGTTTATATCTTTTGTTTCTTTTGCCCAAGGAGATATATCATTTAAAAAAAAATTACTAAAAGCAATGTCAGAGTTTATTGCCCATCTTTTCTTCTTGGAGTTTTATGGTTTCAGGTTTTACTTTTAAGTCTTTAATCCATTTTGAGCTTATTCTTATATATGGTGTAAGCAGGTGGTCTAGTTTCTTTCTTTTTTTTTTTTTTTTGCTTGCATCTGTCCAGTTTTCTTAACACCATTTATTGAATAAACTGTCTTTACACTATTGTATATTCTTGCCTCCCTCATCATCAATTACATAACCATATAGGCGCAGGTTTCTTTCTGGGCTCTCTATTCTGTTCCTTTGACTTATATGTTTGTTTTTATGCTGGTGCCATGCCGTTTTGCAGTATTGTTTGATATTAGATAATATGATACTTCCAAATTTATTCTTTTTCTCAAGATTGCTGTGGCTATTTGAGGTCTTTTAATATGAATTTCAGGATTATTTGTTCTAGTACTATGAAAAATGCCATTGGTATTTTTATAGGGATCACACTGAATCTATAGATTGCTTTGGGTAGTATGGCCATTTTATGATGTTAATCTTCCTACCCATGAACATGGTATATGCTTCTATTTATTTTTATCTTCCTTCAGTGTCTTATAATTTTCCAAATACAAGTCTTTTACTTCCTTGGTTAAATTTATTCCTAGGTATTTTTTTTTTGATGCAACTGTAAATGGGATTGCTTTCCTAATTTTTCTTTCTGATAGTTCATTATTGGGTATATAAAAAGGCAACTGATTTCTGAATCTTAATTTTGTATGTTGCTACTTTACTGAATTCATGTATCAGTTTTAATAGTTTTTTGATGGAATTTTTAGGGTTCTCTCTATATATAGTATCATGTTATCTACAAATAATGATAGTTTTACTTCTTCCTTTCCAATTTGGATGCGTTTTATTTCTTTCTCTTGTACGATTGTCATAGCTAGGACTACCAATGCCGTGTTAAATAGACGTGGTGAAAGTGGACATCCTTGTCTTGTTCCTGATCTTAAAGTAAATTCTTTTAGCCTCTCCCCATTGAGTGTAATGTAAGCTGTAGGTTTGTCATACATGCCTTTATTATGTTGAGGTATGTTCACTCTATTCCCCCTTGGCTGAAAGTTTTTATCATAAATGGATGCTGGATTTTGTCCAATGCTTTTTCTGCATCTATTAATATAATCATATGATATTTATCTTTCATTTTGTTTATGTGATATATCACATTAATTGATTTGTGGGTATTAAACCAACCTTGAATAAATCCCACTTGGTCATGTTGTATGATCTTTTTAGTGTATTGCTGAATTTGGTTTGCTATTTTTTTTTAATTTTTGCATATATGCGTCCAGATTATAGACCTATAATTTTCCTTTTTTATAATGTCTTTATCTGGTTTTGGAATCAGGATAATAGTGGCCTCATAAAATGAGATAAAGAGCCTTCCCTCCACTTGAATTTTTTGGAATAGTTTGAGAAGAATAGGTGTTTATTCTTCTTTGAATGTTTGATAAAATTCACCCATGAAGCCATCCAGTCCAGGACTTTTGTTGGGATCTTTTGATTACTGATTCAATTTTGTTAGTAGTAATTGGTCTTTTCAGATTTTCTGTTTCTTCTTGATTCAGTCTTGGAAGAATATATGTTTCTAGGAATTTATCCATTTCTTCCAGATTGTCTAGTTAGTTGGCATATAATCATTCATAATATTTTCTTATAATCTTTTTTTATTTCTGTAGTATCAGTTGTCATTTCTCCTTCATTTTTGATTTTATTTATCTGGGTCCTCTCTCATTTTTTCTCGATGAGTCTGGTTAAATGTTTATTGATTTTGTTTATCTTTTCAAAGAGCCAGCTCTTGATCTCATTGATCTTTTGTATTGTTTTTTAGACTCTGTTTTATTTCTGCTCTGATCTTTATTTTTTCCTTCCTTCTGCTCATGTTGAGCTTTGTTTGCAGTTCTTCTTATTCCTTTAAGTATAAGGTTACACTGTTCATAGTAGTGTTTTATTTAGACTACATATGTTAGTGTGTTTTTCAGTTTTTTTCTTGTAATTGATTTCTAGTTTTATACCATTGTGGTCAGAGAAGACGCTTGATATGATTTCAATCTGCTTAAATGTATTAAGATTTGTTTCGTGACCTAACATGTGATCTATCTTGGAAATGTTCTCTGTGCACTCAAAAAGAATGTATATTCTGCTGCTTTGGAGTGAAATGCTCTAAAAAGTATCAGTTAAATCCATTTGGTCTAATGTGTCATTTAAGGCCACTGTTTTCTTGTTGATATTCTGCCTGAAAGATCTGTCCACTGGTGTCAGTGAGGTGTTAAAATGACTGTATTACTGTCAGTCTCTCCCTTTACATTGGTCAATATTTGCTTTCTATATTTAAGTGCTCCTAAGTTGGGTACATACATGTTTACACGAGTTTTATCTTCTTGTTAGATTGATCCCTTTACCATTATGTAATGTCCTTTTTTGTCTCTCATTCAGCCTTTGTTTTAAAGTCTATTTTGTCTGATAAAAGTATTGCTACCCCAGCCCTTTTTTCAGTTCCCATTTGCAGAAATATCTTTTTCCATTCCTTTCAGTCTGTGTGTATCTTTCGATTTGAAGTGGGTCTCTTGTAGACAGCATACACATGGGTCTTCTTTGCTTATATATTCAGTAACCCTATGTCTTTTGATTGGAGCATTTAATCCATTCCCTTTTGAAGCCATTATTGGTAGTAAGTACATAGCTCTTGCCATTTCATTATTCATATTTATGTTCCTTTCCCCACCCCCAACCCCCTTCTTCTTTTTAAAGAAGTCCTTTTAACATTTCTTGTAATCTCGATTTGGCAATGATGAACTCCTTTAGCTTTTTCTTGTCTGGGAAGTTCATTGTCATTCGATTCTAAATAACAGCCTTGCTGGGTAGAGTAGTATTGGTTGTAGGTCCTTGCTTTGCATCACTTTGGATATTCTGTGCCAATCCCTTCTGGTCTGCAAAGTTTCTGTTGAGAAATCAGCTGATAGTCTTATGAGAACTCCCTTGTAAGTAACTAGCTGCCCTATTCTTGATGCTTTTAGGATTCTCTCTTTGTCTTTAACATTTGCCAGTTTAATTATGATGGGTCTTGGTGTGCATCTCTTTAGGTTTATTGTTTTTGGGTCTCTGCACTTCCTGGACTCATATATCTAGCTCCTTCACCAGGTTAGGAAACTTCTCAGTCATTATTTCTTGAAATAGATTTTCAGTTCCTTGCTCTCTCTCTGTTCTCCTTCTAGTACCCCTATGATGTAAATGTTGGCACACCTGATGTTGTCCCAGAGGTTCCTTAAATTATCCTCATTTTTTATTCTTTTTTCTTTTTGCTGTTACAATTGGGAGTTTTCTGCTACCTTGTCTTCCAAATCTTCCGCTTCATCTAATCTGTTGTTGATTCCTTCTAGTGCATTCATTTCAGTCATTGTATTCTTCGTTTCTGACTTCTATGTCCTTTTTTATCTTACTATCTCTTTGGTAAAGTTCTCACTAAGTTCCTCGAGCATCCTTATAATTAGTGTTTTGAACACTGTATCTGGTAGGTTGCTTGGCTCCATTTCACTTAGTTCTTTTTTTGTAGTTTTCTCCTGTTCTTTCATTTGGGACATGTTTCTTCATTTCCTCATTTTGGTTGCCTCTCTGTGTTTGTTTCTATGTATTAGGTAGATCTATTATGTTTTCCAGTCTTGGCTGGGTGGCCTTATGTAGTAGGTGCCCTATGTGACTCAGTGGTGCAGTCTCCCTGTCACCTGTTCCAGGTGTTCCAGAAGTGTCCCTTGTGTGGGTTGTATGTGCTCTCCTGTTGTAGTTGAGCCTTGATTGCTATTTGCATGCCAGTCAATGGGACTGACCCTCAGGCTAACTGGCTATGAGAATTGGCCACTCCTGTGTAGGGGCTGACCCTGCAGAGTGGAATTTGCCTCAGCGAGCTGTGGTGCACACCTGGACCACCCTTTGGGTGTGCCGCTTGTGGAGCTAATTAGGTGGTGCTCTCTTGTGGTCTGAAGCCAGCCTTTGGGTACGTTGGTTCTGGAGCTTCTTAGGAGGGGCTCCTATGCAGATCTTGGTCAGCTGCTGCCTGTGAACCAGCACAGGCCTACCTGGTAGGAGCTACAAAGCGATCCAAGGTTGGTCGCTGCCTGTGCTGGACCTGGGGCCATGTGGGAGAGACCACGCTGTGTGAACTGAAGACTACTGCCGCCCGTACCAGGGCAGAGGCAACACAGCAAAAGGCCCAGGGCACCCTGAGTCCTGCCGCCACCTGTCGGCTGCTGAAAGAACCTCAGGCAGTTCGCATGCCCAATGAGGTGGGGTCTCAGGTAGTGACCAGTGTGGGGTAAGCTGTGTTCACCAGGTTAATGCAGATTCAGAATTGACCATTTGAGAGGAGGGCTCAACCCAGACAATGGCAGGTGTCCCTACAGTCCTTTCCCTGAAGCCACACATTCAGTCTCTCCCTGTATGTCTCTGGCACCTCCTGAAACACCGTTGTTCCATCAGCCCATAATGAGTGCCTGTGAGCAAGAAGTCTGTGCACTGGCCCTTTAAGAGGATGCCTGCATTTCCAGCCACCTTCCATCTCACCTTGATGGACAGAGTCCATGCTGGTTTTCCCAGTTAGATGTCACGGGGGTTCCTCTTCCTGGCACTGGTGCTCTGGATATGGGGCTGGGACCTCGATCTTCATGGGGAACCTCTCTGCAGCTAAGATCTCTCTCCTGATCCTCAACTGCCACACATGGGTGTAGGGCCAGCCCATTTCTCATCTCCGCCCTTCCTGCGAGTCTCGATGTGGTCTCTTCTTTATATCCCCAGTTATAGGAATTCTGTTCAGCTAGTCTGCAGATGGCTCTCCAGGTTGATTATTCTATAATTTAGTTGTAATTTTAATGTGCTCACGGGAGGAGGCAAGCACAGTGTTTACCTACTCTGCCGTCTTGCTTTCTGGGGAGAGCCTCTTGTGGACATTTGATCTCTCTGTGTTGTGGTTTTTCATTGCTAAAGAACTTTATATTGTGATGCACTAACTATTCAGAATAGTAGTCATACGTTTTAGATCATCCCGAGTACATTAAAAATATCAGTACTTCATATTCCACAGCACAGAATTACAGTTTGTAAGATATTAACTACATCTATAGGGAAATATGTCAGACCCATGGAGGGAGCAAAATACTCTTGAATGAAAACTTATACTACTGGTGTCTGTGAGATGTGGAATTCCAGGTGCTGTGATACACTCTCTTTATTCAGTAAGAGCTAAACAGGCAAGTAGAAGAACCTAAAAGGTAAAATTATGCAAATGGTATATGCACCTCAAGAAAATCCCACACATTAAGTTTATCAGGTCATTATATTTGTCCCTACGACAACCAGCTTAAAAAAACAACTTTATAAGTCCCATGGGCTATTTCACTATTTCAGTTACATTTAGTTTCATGGCTGAGTTAATAATGAATGATCTTTATGGGTTGGTAAAGATCATAAATACTTGAGGTGATATTTTCAAGAGTTCACCATATTTTAATTGCTATTTGTAATTACTCTCATTTTCACAAATGAAACATATGACCCACAAATAGTAGCTCCAAGTGAAAATATACATAGAAAAATATCTTTCTCTTAAAAATGTGACCACCGCTATAATATATTCAGAAGAAGTTGGCATCCCATGGGATATATTTTGGTCTCCACCCAAAGGAATTCATTTCCAAACTGATGTTCAAAAACTGATCTTGTAAAAGCATATCTCATCTATAAGTTCCACAGAACATGTAGCACTAATATATTAGAGTGGAACTTGAGTGGATTTTATAAAAAGCATTGCTAACAATGAGATTTCCAGGGAGTTGATGCTAAGAATAAATAAGAGGAGCTATCATTATACTTTTTTATTAACTTAGAAATTTTCCATCCATCTGAATGACCTCCTATGTACCAGACACTATCTGATACTTTGCCATAAATCTTTGCCTTGTAAGCTTTCTCCATCTTCTGCCCATTCCCAAAAACTTATATGCTAATCACCTCTTCCTGCCTTTTAGCTACATTTTCCTAATCTTTTTTGATCTATGTACCTCTTCCTTCTCTCCCACTATCTTCCACAAAACCTCCTCTAACATTCAAAGGTCTATTTTGGAATTCAGCTCCCCGAAAGCTTCCTACCTGAACCCCACCTCCTGTGCTCAATCTCTTACTTTGGAGTCCTCTGGGAACTACTTTAAATTTGCAAGATTATACTTTACATTAGGTGAAATATTCCCTCCCCACTGAGGCCTTCGCTAATTCTAGTCTAAGCAATTTTCTCTACCATTGTATTCTGATGATTTCCTTCATTGCATGTATCACAATTCATAATTGTGTTTTTATGTTTATTTACTTGGTTATTATATGCCCCTCTCAAATACACTGTAAGCTTCATGAAAGAGAAACCCCATTTTGTTTGTCACTCTATATCCAACACCCCATATAATCCCTAGTATATAGTAGGTACACGAGGAAATGAATAAATGGATCCATTATCCTAAAGTCGCTTCCTTTGTGTTTTATTGGACCCAAATTATTCCATGGCCAATGTGTCTTCCTGAATAGTTTGCAACCCCCCCTTAATTACTTGTATAATTACTCATTCAAAAAATGATTAAGAAAAAAATCTATATGCAAACTATAGCAGTATTAATTGATACACACCTACTGGGTACCAAGCAGAAAACTAGATGGCTAAAAACATTGTACCCGAGGTTCTCAAAATGGCATCTTAGGACCCACTTTGACATATTATTAAGGGTCTGCAAAGCCTGGGAAAATTTTTTTAATTTTGCATTTTTCATTTAAATAATAATCTAAAAACTTTTATTGTGCCGCATTCTAGATCATCAGAGTGTCCTCCTTAAACCACAATCTGTCTCTTACCTTCAAATATCTCTTCCTTTTTTATTCGTTTTTACAATCACTTTGGCCTCCAAGCGATTTCACAGAGTGACAATATTTAACGCATGACATGTTGATAAGCACGTCTGGCTTCCTCTGGGTTGGCATTTCCTAATGTTCAAATGACAGCAATCAGCCCACATCTGCCTTTGAAGTCATCCTGAATTCTCGTACTAGGTATAAAGGCAAAACTTGATTTTTCAGTAGTAATTTGTACTTAAAAGACATGTACATAGAATAAGACTTTAGTTTCTAAAGTATTTGTTTTTCGAAAAGTGAGACTTTAACATATTAAAAACTTCATAGTGTAATGGAGTAAAATTTAGGTTAATTGTCATTGGTTAATATGGAAACGGGAACAAAAAACAGCCAGTTTTTTGTAGAAATTGGAAAGTAATTCTAAAATTTATTTAGAAATACAAAAGACCAAAATTCCTGAAAAAGAAAGACAAAACTAGATGATTTACGTTTCGGTCTTCAGAAATTACTATAACGTTATAAGAATCAGTACATTGTGGTATTGGCATATGATCCATGAGTATATCAATGCAATACCATAGAGAGAAAGAAGACCCACACACATATGCTCAAATCATTTTTGACAAAGATTCCACAACAATCAAGTTGGAAAAGGAAAGTATTTTCAACAAATGACACTGGAACAAATGCAAATCAATATTAAAAAAAGATGAACTATGACCTATACCTCACACCATACACAAACTTATCACAAGATGGATTTCAGACTTAAATGTCAAAGCTTTACAATAAAGTGACTAGCAAATAAATTGGGCAAAGATTTCTGAGACAGAATGCAAAAATCTCTACCCTTTAAAGAAAAAATGATAAATGGCACTTTATACAAGCATAAAACTTTTATTTATTTTTTTTATCAAAAGATGCCATTAAGAAAATGAAAATTCAAACCACAGACTTGGAGAAAAACATGAATTTCATATACATTTATATGTGTGTGTGTGTAAAGAACTCCTACAAATCAATTACATAAAAGCACAAACAATTGACTAAAAAATGAGCAAAAGATTTGAGGCATGTCAAAAAAAAAGAAGATATATGAACAGCCAATGAAAGCATGAAAAAATGCTCAGCACTGTCAGCCACCACACAAATACACATGAAAACTGCATGAGATGCCACTACATAGTCACTAGAATGGCAAAAACTTTTAATTTTTAGTATAGAATTTAAATTTAAAAACTAAAAACTCATACCAAACAAACATTAGCAAGGATTCAGAGCAAAGGGAAGTGTCACACATTGCTTGTGGGAATGTAAATGATAGGGGCATATGGCAGTTTCTTAATAAAGTTAAACATAAAACTACTTTATAATCCAGCAATTGCATTCCCAGAGACAAAACAAAAATAAAAAAATACATATATCCTCAAAAACGCTCTATCAAAAATGTTCATTGCAGCTTTATTCATAATAGCCCAAAACTACAAACATCTCAGGTGACCATCAATTGGAGAATGAGAAACAAATCATCTATCTATAGTATGAGATACAACTCAGCAATAAAGAATGAGCTCCTAATGCAGCAACATGGATGGATCTCAAAATCATTAGGTTGAGTGAAAGAAACCAGGCACCAAAGAGTATTTTCCTATGATTCCATGTATATGAAGTTCTAGAACAGGCAAAAGTAATTTATGGTGATAGAAGTAAGAACAGAGGTTGGCTGGCAGACAGGAGAATTAACAGGGAAGGGGTACAAAAGAGCTTTCTGAAGTGATGGCAGATTCTGTACCTGGATTGGGGTGTTACTTACATAGGTGTACGTATTGTCAAAATTCATCATACACTGAAGATTAGAACATTTATTGTATCTAATTATACTCCACACAAACAAAGAAAACAGGAGTAGGAGGAACAGCTGCTGGAACGTTTTTTTTCTGACATTGGTGCATGTGTTTTTATTTTCCTTCAGCTGTGGTAAACCTGTGAAATGCTATTTTTAGAATGAAAGTCATAGAGGTAGGAGCTACATCTGTTTAACTTACTTAACATAATACTAATCCCATTGCCAAGTACTAATGAAGTTGTTTCATGAAAGAGAGAAGGGCAGAGGATAGGTAATGTAATGATTAACAAAAAATTGTTTTTCATGTAGGTAAAGAAATAAGCACAAAGTGAAATAGTAAATATCTCAGAGCATTTCAATTCATGGTATATCATTTAAGAAGCAATCTGCACCATCCAAGTGTGCAAAACATCAGTTAAATACTAACTGCGCAAGTAGTTTGCATTCCATTCTTCTCTACTTCATTTTAGTTCAAATGATACCATCTGTTACATGAGTTTAAAACAGATGTCTTTACTACCACAAGTATCTCATGCTCTCTATCAGAACAGAGGAAGGAAGTGTAGCAGGTAATATACTAACGATATTTTGATGTTGCTTGAGAAGTAGAACATGAAGACTTGTGACCCCATTTATCCTAAGAACATGGCCTAATTAAAAGAAAAGGATCAGTTAGAGCTCCTAGTTTATGACCAAAGAAACTTAAAAATACAAAGTGTTTTGCCTGGGCTGGCTGAGATTGCTTAAAACGAGGAGGTAAAAAATATATATATCTGTAGCATTATTAGATATCCATTGTAGGAATTCTATCTTGAGAGGAAGAAGTACAAAGTCAAAACCCATTCAATAAGTCACAAAGGTAATAGAAAACAGTCGAGCAATGCTCATCCATGACTCATGGGTATAGTTGAGTCATCTATGAGACAAGAAGATAAGAACAACATGCCTGAATCCTCAATCCCACCGATGTCAAAAGAAAATATTGGTGAAGGGGAGCCTCAAAGCCTGCTGGTGTTTGTGAAAGCTCCCCCTAAATACCAGAGAGAACCTATACTATGAACGAGTACATCAGAAACATAGGAAGTGTGATTTAGGGAAACATTTATGACCAGGGAAACAGAAGCCTAGTTCTTATCTCGGGTTTCTATTAATAAGCTGTTGTAACTCAGGCAAGTGAAAACAGTTCCTTAAATGAAGTGTACAGAGATGGTAGTGAAGCAGTATAAGAAATTAGGTATCAATCCATTTTACTAAAAAAGAAAGTGGAGTCAGACAGTTGAGTAAGAGTATGAGGTAAATGAAAATTACTGTTATTATTTTCAACAAGGCTGTCAAATTCTTAAAAGATCCTTTCAGCTACAGACATTTTGGTATATTTACAAATTCTCATTGTAATGAACAAGTAGTAATTTGTATCCTTATGTTGGGATATCAGTAGAAGGCGGAGAAAAGCAGCACTTTGAAAATTATTTCCCAGGCTGCTTTTAGAAGGTTTGCCCACAGACAGAAAAGGATTGCAGGGAATCTCGAAGCAATATCTCATGTAAAAGTTTATAGTTAAGGCAGTATATAACAAGATTGATAAATATCCCTATATAGTTTGAATAGTAATTATATACTAAAGAACATATTTTTAAAAATTCATCAAAAAATAAAAATAATAAGCCTGAAAGTATTCATGCAGCAAGAACCGTGATAGCAGAAAGCTAAAAATAAGATCTGCCTAACATTAGTGGAATAGTTAAGAAAATCATGATATTTCAGTTAAATGAAATACCGTTCAGCCATTAAATCTATAATACTAAAAAATACATACCTCGGAAGTTAAAGAGGGTCAGACCTGGTTAGTACTTGGATGGGAGACCACGTAGGAAGACCAGGTCCTATAGGCATAAAAAAATAAAAAATAAGGGGTTGTTAGGTGACAAGGTCCTTGCAATCTGTGAGGTCAACCAAGGGTTGCCTCACCTAAAAAAAAAAATGAATGAATGAATAAATAAATAAATAAATTTTAAAATATTTTTGAAAATATAATAGTAAGGATCTTAAATATATACAAAGACGGCACAAGGTGATATTCAAAAATTGATATAATAATTTTTTTCTTTTAAAAAAATGTAACGCTACCTTATATTGCTTTATAAGAAGCAAGCATTTGTAAATTTGCAATTGAAGCACAATTCTGACATATTCCATTTATTTAAAATGTTAAGTATAATAGATATAGTGCTAACGTCTTTACATACATTCCCCATCCCAGTCGACCCCCTTCCCCCGAGATATCCAATAATAAGAATTCAGGGCCTATCCTACTACATCCCTCACTATGCTGATGTACAAACACATACATGCGACAGAGAGGGTCTTTTTTTCTGCTGAAATTATACCACACTCTATATTTTACAATGAAGATTGTTTCTCCCCTTAATAACATGCCACTGCATCCCTCAAAGCCCATATATAGCTGTAATTCATTTTTCTAGTAATCGTTCGCAGTAAGAGTTAGCATGATTAATCCAGACATTTTTCTACTAAGGAACATTCAACTTTTTTCCAGTTTTACCACTACAAGAAAAAGCTGTCTGGATAGACATATCATTATACCTTACATTACAGTATATTTGATCCTGCAGGATAGATGCCCATAGCTGGGGTTGCTAGGCTAACGACACATCCATTTTTACATTTTTAACAACTACTTTAAAATAACTTTCCATAAATGTTCTACGTCCACCTTCCCATAGCAATATACAAACGTTTGTTTTCTCAGATTTTCACCACTACTGAATGTTATCAACCTTTTATTCTTGCAATTGGACAAGTGAAAATCATAATTCAAATATGCATTCCCTTGAATGCTAACAAGGTCAAGCCTTTCTCCTTATCATTTGCATTTATTTTCTATAAATATGAACGTTCCTTTCTATTGTGTTCTTTTTCTAATCTGTATGTGGGAGTTCTTTGAAAATTGGCGGTATTAAGTTTTTACCTGTCATATATACTGTGCCTATTTGACTCGGTCTATTTCTAGTCTTTTGGTTTCTTTATTATACATTTTTCCATTCATAAATCTTTTTAAATTTGTATGTCTAGTGATCATTTCTTCATTGCCTTTGTTCCCTGTCTTTATTTCTGATCTCTGCTCAGAAATCTCTGTAACGAGTTAGAAACTACTGCTTTATATATACTTTATGCCCTGTTCCTACATACCTGTTCCTACGTGTATAGAGAAGAGCAGTTCAGGAGGTGGTCCAGGCCAGATATATGCCAGGAAGCACTTCATCCATACAGAAATCATGCTACACACAGTTTGACTACTGGATGAGGAATAGTACAAAACGCTCAGGCATGAACACATACCTCATTCATTATGCCCGATGTTCCCAGGCTGCCAGAGCAACCTGGTTAAGTATTGTCCTGGCCATGTTTCTGTGCCTCCAGACTGGGAAAATTTTCCAGAAGCCCCTAGAGTCTTGCTAACAAGCCCTAGACTGACTATGGCAAATGTTCACATCATCCACTTATTGAAGTCTCTTCTGTTGGTTTTGTAGCTATTGTGTGTGTGTGTGTGTGTGTGTGTATTTCTAATATAAAGCCATTTTTAGAATCTACCTTAGTGGAAAAAATCAGCACTCTAGACATAAATCGATTTTTTAAAAAGATAAAAGAAATTTAACTTAAATGCCTAAAAACAGAAATGGTAGAATACATTATGATACATTCGTATAGAGGAAACTGATACATCTATAGAAAAGTCTCATTAAGCCTATATAAAGATAATTCAAAGAATATTTCCTGACATTACTAATGCTTGTGCTAGCATGTTAAGTTCAATATACAGCTCTCAAACCTGCATATTTAATTTGATATTATTTTCAGAGAGAACAGGAGACAGAATAGGTGGGAAGTACATATATATCAATATGATATGTGTAGAAGGAACAAAGTAAAGGAATTACACTTCCTTGTTTCCAGATTTTCTACAATAAACATACTCAGATAGAAAAAGATAAACCTCGTTTAAAAGATGTACTGTTTTTGCTATTCATACTTATAGGATAGGTAAATTGATTTTGCCTTTCATTTTGTCATTTTTGTCCTCATTTATGATACATATCAGTTTCTTAGGGCCACCATAACAAAGTGCCACAAACTGGGTGGCTTAAAACAACAGAAATTTCTTTTCTCACAGTTCTAGAGGCCAGAAGTCTGAAATCAAGGTGCCAGCAGGCCACATTGCTTTTAAAGGCTCTCGGGGAGATCCTCCTTGCCTCTTCTAGCTTCCAATGGTTGCCGACATTTTTTGGCATTCCTTGGCTTATGGATACATCACTCCAATCTCTGTCTTTATCTCCACATGGCTCTCATCCCTGTGTCTGTGTCTAAATTTTCCCTCTTCTTATAAAGAAATCAGTCCTTGGATTAGGGCCCATTCTAATCGAATATGACCTCGAATATGATCTTTACTTGATTTCATCTACAAAGACTCTGTTTGCGAATGAGGTTGCATTCGCAGGTTCTGGGGGTCAGGACTTCAACATATCTTTCTTTAGGAGAACACGATTCAACCCACCCTCTGGCTCCCCAAACATCATGTTCTTCCAACATGCAAAATACATTCACCTCATCTTAGCCTCACCAAAAGTCTCCTCTTTCTCCCCCCACCTGCTTTCCCTCTCTCCTAAATTCTTGTGGTTGATTCTATAAACTAGATGTAAGCGTGACTACAACACAACCAGTGCCCACGTAACCAGACCTTTGCTGGGCTAAAATTAAAGCAGAATAGACCAATCCACCCCTTCGCTCCCAAACAAAATCTCTATTTCTGTCCGTGATAAGAAGCCCTCACTTGGCTGAAGCCCTCATCTCTCTCAGGAGCTGTGGAACAGTTTTATCAAGTGCGTTCTGAGCCAACACGAACAATGTGGCTCTGCCTTCCAGGCCACTGAGCAGTATTCTGACTATTTGGCCCCCAAGCAGTGCTCCCTAATTTTAAAATCGTGCCGTTCAGTTCGGTGTTTCCATGTTTGCAGAAAAATTAATATCTCCCCTTCAGGTTGGGAGTTATAATTCGCAGTTCAGCCCTGACAACAGCATGAGCTAATTAACCAACCTTGGAAATAAAATAGAGCCGTTTTTATTTTATTTTAAACCTGTTTATATGATATGCGTAGCCGCTGAGGCAGTAGTCACCACTAAGAAATTGTTATGAACATAAATTGGCAGAGCGGTTCTTTAACCCACAAGTAAGCAAGTTTTCAGAATGATTTGGTTTTGAAACAAATCAAAGTTGCAGAGGCAAAAATTACGTGCAGACGTGCTGAGGCATTGATGCAGAGCCAGAAAAGTAAAGTTTCTGGCAATTAAGGGAACAGACCACAAGGTTGCATTGAAATCGTAGATCCCAAGGTTGATGGAGATGTAGTGTAATAGAAAGGAGAGCTCTAAGTCATAAAGCACTAAACTCCGCCAACTGCGCCAGTTCTGTGTGCCTTTGTGTGAGTGAGGCTGTTCCCCGAGCAGGACCAGCTTCTTGATTTGCGGAACCCAATGCAAAATGAAAGCGGAGGGCCCCTTGTTCATAAATTATTAAGAATTTCAAAAACGTTGCAATGGAGCATTAAACCAAACACAGGGCTCTACTAAAGCATGAGACCCTGTGCTACAGTGCAGGTTCTACCTGTCTCCAGGTTTCAATCCTTTAATCAGTGAAACAGGGAAAAAACAAAATTATATTTTCCTTACCTCCTTCATGGGATGATTGGAATGATAGATTAAGATAACACCTGTAAAAATGTTTTGCAAATGTGAAAGCACTTTATCCACAGCAGAGGCTATAAAAAGTCTGGAAACACAAGTAAGGGGTCTCATGGACACCTCCTGCCCACTTACAGGAACTTAATAAGGGATAGCCAAATACTTCACCTATACGTAGCACTTTATAAATCACTAAATTGCGATGGAGCTTATGCTTAACAGTTTTCACTGAATTAAAAGAAACCAGTTCGCTAAATGCAATATGTTTTCCTGGATTGGATCCTAGAACAGAAAAAGGAGATCAGCAGTCACTGATGGAAACTGGTGGACACTCTAGAGCTACAGTCCCCAACCTTTTTGGCACAGGGACTGATGTGCCTATGAGAATCTAATGCCTGATGCTCTGAGATGGAGCCGAGGCGGTGATGCCAGCGCTGGGGAGCGGCTGAAATTCAGATGAAGGTTCCTTCGCTCACTTGCCCTTTGCTCGCCCCCTGCTGTGTGGCCCGGTTCCTAACAGGCCGTGGTACTGGTCCGTGGCCCTGGGCTTGGGGACCCCTTGCTCTAGAATTTAGTTAATAGTATTATGTGCTGTCATTTTCTCAGTTTTGACAAATGTACCACGGTTCTGTGTGAGATGTTTAAATTAAGGAAAGCTGGGTGAAGCTTAGGCAGGACTTCTCTGTACTGTCTCTGCAAATTTTCTGTAAACCTAAAATTATTCCAAAATAAGAAGTTTATATTTTTAGAAGAATGAAGCTAGTCCATTTTGACAGACTGGGAGGAAATGATGATTCTTATTTTCTTAAAGGCAAAATAATAAGATTAGCTTCTATGTTAGAATATGAAAACCTGTCCTAAGTTATGTAGACAGTTGTTTGAAATTACATATACCTAAATAGATAGATGATAGATAGGTAGGTAGATAGATAGATAGATAGATAGATAGATAGATAGATAGATATACATACTGGATAGATAGATAGATAGATAGATAGATAGATAGATAGATAGATAGATATACATACTGGATAGATAGATGATAGATAGATGGATGGATGGATAGATAGATAGATAGATAGATAGATAGATAGATATGGATAGATAGATAGATAGATAGATAGATAGATAGATAGATAGATATGGATGGATGGATGGATGGATAGATAGATAGATAGATAGATAGATAGATAGATAGATAGATGGATGGATGATAGATGGATGAATGATAGATGGATATAGAGAGCCAAAGGGGCAGAGGAGAAAACAGACTGGATAAATAGAAATGACTCGAAATTTTGCTGCACGCACTCAAATATTCTACTTATTTCTAATTTACTCAGAGGTTTTACTTCGATTCCAAAATCTTCTTCCTTTTGCAGGTATCACTCCATATTCTTCTCTTGTTAACATTTTTTATGACTGCAAGAATAATTCATGTTTATTCTAGAAAATTCATAAAACTACAACCCCCCAAAATTATAATTCTCTCACTGAGAAGTAGGCATGATCAACATTTTGACTCATTTTTATCACTCTCTCCTGGGGAATGTATCATACACTATCTTCCCTCTTACAGATTCACTCTGCGTAGTATAGTGAAAGCTGTGAGAAGTCCTGCATAACTTTTTCAACTCAGATTTCTCAATGCCTGAATTCTATTATTATCCAACAGAATACTCCTTGGGAAACTAGTATAAATAGCTCTGTTCTAAATCTTTTTCACTTAACAAGATGTTATGAGCATTTTCTCATGTTACTAAATATTAATTGCAAATATCATTTTAATGACTACAAGTATTACAACATCTGAGCGTTCCATTATTTATTATACTAGCAGGAGACAAAAAAAAAATTTCAAAAAGATCCAGATAGCAAATATGTGGGACTGCAGGACACACAGCATCTGGAACACGAAAGGAGCCATAGACGTTACACGCAGTTGTGTTCCAAGAAAACTTTCATATAATTTTCACGTGTCATGAAATATTATTCTTTTGAATTTTTAACCATTTAAAAATATACAAATTATTCTTAGCTCATTGGCCGCACAAAAACAGATGGCAAGCAATAGTTCACTAACCATGTTTTTTTCCCCAGTTTAAAAAAATATTGTATCAGACATTTGAAAAAATAAATTGTTGTCTTAATCTCTGACCACTTCCTTTAGACAAATTCCTAAAAAATTCCTAGACCTGGACAACTAAGCCAAGCAATAAGAATATCTGGCAGTAAATCCATATTGCTAAATTGCTCTGTAGAAAAGATGGACAGTGCTCAACAGCAATGTTCGAAAGTGTCTATCTCACTGTAAACAGGCCAGTTTTGACTGTTATCATTTTTTAATGTTTGATAATTTGATAGATGAAAATTAGTATCTTGTTTTTCTATGCATTTCTCTGATTGCTATTGTGTGCACTTTTCCTGTTTGTTATTGAAATATTGTTTGTTTTTTAAAGTCATAGGAGTTCTTTATCTACTGGTCATATTAATTCTTCTAATACTTGGCAAATTTTTTCCTAATTTGTTGACATTTTTATTTTATTTTGATATTTTGGGTTGTGGAGATGATTTTAAATTTTATAAATTGATTATGAAGATAGATATATATTATTCATTGATGTTGATCTATAAATCTATTAACACATCTATTTTGGTTTCTTCCTTTGCTTTATACATGGAAAGTCATTTCCTACTTGAGATCATTTGAATAGTCAACCAATTTTCTTCTGGATTTTATTATACTTTTGTATCGTAGATCATTGATAACTCTTCATATCATCTGTATTCACTTAGTGTGTGGTGTGAGGTGAGGTACTAAACTGTTTCTTTTCCAAACTTTTTTTTCTGAATTTGATTTTTCCATTTATTACATAACCCACCCCTTCCCCCACTGATTTGTCAATGTTCTCTTATTTAAGTACTGGGGCCTAAATAAGGGTAAAAAATAGGATCTAATGAGGGTAAGAGTGGGGGACATTTCTAAGCCATCCCATTCATCTGTCCTTTCTTACACTAGCTCAACACCATCTAAGCTACAGTGTTTTCCTTATCTGTGGTTTTGATTTCCATGGTTTCAGTTACCAGGGAAATATTATTAGAATGTCAACTAGAAAATTCCAGAAGTAAACAATTCATCAGTTTTCAATCGCATGCCATTCTGAGTAGCATGATAGAATCTCGTGCCATCCCACTCTGTCCTGCATGAGGCATGAATCATCCCTTTATCCAGCACCTCCAAACTGTATACACTCCCCCGTCCATTAGTCACTCAGTAGCCATCTCGGTTATCAGATCAGCTGTGGCAGTATCAAAGTGCTTGTGTTCAAGTCACCCTTATTTTACTTCATAATGGCCCCAAAGTGCAAGAGTGGTGATGCTGGCAATTCGGATACCCTAAAGAAAGGCCACAAAGTACTTTCTTTAAGTGAAAAGGTAAAAGTTCTTGACTTAATAAGGAAAGAAAAAAAAAATCATATGCCAAGATTCCTACAATCTACAGAAGGAATGAAGCTTCAATCTGTGGAATTGCCTAATTTGTAAATTAAACTTTATCATAGATACGTGTTTATAAGAAAAAACATAGTATATATAGGGTTCAGTACTATCCATAGTTTCACGCATCCAATTGGGGCTTTGAAACGTATCCCAGTGACTAAGGAGGACAACACCTGTTAGTTAGTGTTAAAATGTACGATTAAAGACCACTCCACTTTATTATTTTTAGTTCTTACCTCTCAGAAGAAATTAAAGGGCATCTTGGGAGTATTTAAGTTAGGAAAGTCAAACCCAGCATATAAGTGAATCATCTATGCAGAAACCACACAGAGATCATTAACATCAAGTTTACTAAGAGAAAAGAACCAGATACAAACCAAAAAAAAAAAAAGTGATCTGAGAGCAACAGTGGCGGACACACGCTGTGTCAGGAGAAATTGTCGCCCCATTTATTTTAGGCCTATAGATAACAGTCAGTCAGTTCCTGATTCTTCCAGTGAGATCTATAATAAAAATGTCGCTAGAACTCCATGGATCATCAATCTTATATTAGCTATGAATTTAGCCTTGTCCCCGACCAAATGCATTAACAGAATCTTAACAGAAAATGTGCTGTTTATAAAGAGCATCTCTCTCTGCCTTCCCTGGTCACCTTCATCGGATGGGCTATAAACACGGAAACCCTCAAAAGTGTGTCAGCAGGAGAAAGAAAGCCAGCAGCCAAACCTCGGATGGATGGTGTAGACCTGGATTGGCAGACTGCCCGCTACGAGCCAAATCTAACCTGTAACCTATTTTCGTACATAAAGTTTTATTAGAGCAATGCCATGCTATTATTTTCTCTTATTGTCTATGCAATGGCAGAATTAAATAGTTGCAACAGAGCCTCTATGGCCTGCAAAGCTAAAAATATTTACCGTCTGGCCCTTTATAGAAGCTTGTCGCGTATCCTGGGACATCGGCTTCCCAACTTCCCACGTGTGCCGGCCCTGACTGTACGCCTCACCGACTGTAAAGGCAGGCTCTTGTTTCTCCTCAGCTTCACCCTCAGTAATTTTGTCTGCTTTTAATTAGAATCAAACGCAGACCTCAGCCATTCACACAGACCAGAGAATAATGCAGTCGCAACTTTTAATTTCCCTCCACTAGGCTGCAAGCAGCTCCTAAATTCAATCTGACTGTCAAGGCCTGAGAAATGCTCAAGCTGAGACTAAAAAAAAAAAAGAAAGGAAAAAAAATCGGGATAAAACAGCTAAGAAAAGGGCACGGTGTCTCTTTCGTTGTGCTATTTCTGGTGTATAAGAGAAGCCTAGACGAAGGTGAAAATATCAATGTGGAAATGTCCAAGTTTGGGGATCTCCAAAATAGATGCATTATTTTTAAGTACATTTCTGGTGTCAGTCCGAAACCTCTTCAGGTAAGAGCTGAGACATTTACAGGCCTTTGCTATCAGAGATAATTGCTGGCCACAGGCCAAGTGGTTCAGTTCCTGAGCCATAAATTGAGTGACACTTTGTACCAATAATCTTGTGTTTCCAGAGAAGCATATGAGAACAGAAACAAAGCAAATGATAACAATGTTCTCAGTCTTATAGGCGTTTCAGACTTCAGGGTCTGAAGCATGAAAATTGTTTTTTCAAATCATGTCCTAAATCCTCAGCCACAAATGTGAACAAAATTATAGAAACACTTCATTTATTCTGCTTTACCAAAAAATGAGGTATTCCATATACATAAAGTTTCCAAATAAAGATATTTGAAGTTCAGAACTCTTTGGGTCATAATCACTTTGGAAAGAATTTTTTCTAAAATATATTACTTTATTTGACTATATGCAGAATACAAGGTTTTTCAGTGACCATGGGCCAACATTTTGAGCATTTAAGACTCTGTCAAGAACCATCCCTACCCTAGAAAAGTTGATAGTCTAGGCGTCAGTATTTTCTGTAAAGGGCTAGATAATAAATATTTTAGGCTTTGTGGGCTGCACACGATCTTTGCTGCATGTTCTCTGAGTGTGGAGAAATAAATTCAAGCTGGGAACATTAACCTCTTTGGAAGATCTGAGTTTAGTTCTCAAAGCATGAGTAACACTATTTGTTTTCAATGGTAAATATATATCCATGATACATGAAGAACTCTTACAACCCAACAACGAAAAGACAAACAACCTAACTGAAAATAGGCAAGGGACTTAAACAGACATTTCTCCGAAGAAAATGTATAAGCAGCAAACAAGTACCTGAAAAGATGTTCAACATCATCAGTCATCAGGGAAAAACCTACCAAAACCACAATCAGATGCCACTTTACACTCACTAGGGTAGCTATTTAAAAAAAAAATGAAAAATAACAAGTGTTAGAATGTAGAGAAACTGGAACCCTTATACATTGCTGATAGGAATGCAAATTGGTTCAGCTGCTATGGAAAACAGTTTGGCAATTCCTCATAAAGTTTAGCATAAAATTAGCATATGACCCAGCAATTTCACTGCTAGGTATATATAAAAATGAATTGAAAAGGGCACTCAAACAAGCATTTGTACATGCACGTTCATGGAAGCACAATTCGCAGTGGCCAAAAGGTGGAAACAGCCCAAATGTCCCATCAGCTGATGAATGGATAAACAAAATGTGTGGTCTAACCGGACAATGAAGTATTATTCGGCCATAAAAAGGAACAAAGCTCTGATATATACTATAATTGAATGAATCTCAGAAACGTTATGCTTAAGTGAAAGGAGCCAGTCGCAAAAGGTCACATATTGTAATGATTTCATTTCTATGAAATGTCTGGAATAAGTAAGTCCACAGAGATGGAAAATAGATTGGTGGCTCCCAAGGGTGGTTCCCAAGAGAACGGGGAGTGCCTGCTTAACAGGGAGAGGCTTTCCTTCTGGGGTCCTGGCAGAGTCTTCGGAACTTGATACAAGTAGTGATCGCACAGCACCACGAATGTACTAAATGCCACTGCGTTGTTCACTTTAAAATGGTTAGTTTTAAGTTATATGAATTTCACCTCGATTAAAAAAATAAGTAGAAAAAAATAAATTTACAGGGCGGTCATAAAGTCAGGGATTATAGATGCTATTTTACTTTAATATGATGTAATATCAACAAGCCATTTTTATGTAAATGTACCTGTGCTTCCGCACTTTGGGGCCACCTCGTATATATTGCTTTTTTTACAGTTTAAGTGATAGACGTTTATTGTAAGATTCAAGGCATAAAGAAAAATGTCATAATGACAGCTAAAATGGATTAAGACCTGGCCATTTGCCAACACCGTGCTGAAATGAAATAATCAATACATGTATGAATATTCATAATGATTCTGTGAGCCGAACACTGTGTCTGTGCCCAATCTAAAAGATGAAATAGAGGCTTAAAGATTAAGAAACAGGTGTAACAATAAGAAGCCAGTAAATAGCAGAGCCAGAATTGGACTCCCACAGTCCGACCCCAGAAGTCTGGCTTTGAAACACTGCTTTCCATTGCCTAGAAAGAAGTGATGGCATCTTCCCTAACTCCACTGTCTAGAGGAAATCACCATGGACTAAACATTTTCAGATACTTTTTTAGAAAATGAAATGAAGATCCCACTGTAGTCAGTATTCAGAACACACTTTTTAATATATCATCAGCATGTTTTCATCTCTATACACTTATTTTATTCTTATTAATGGCCGCATGATATGCCATTGCATAAATATACCATCGTTTAGTTATCCAATCCCCCAGTGTTGGATGCTTAAGTTGTTTTCATTTTTTCATTTTTACAGTGTTGCAATAAAACTCCCGATATCTTCCTTCACTTGCTTGATAACGTTGTCAAAATAAATTTGTAGAAGTGGAATTGCTTAGGCAAAAGATATACCTCTCAGTCACTTTGATGCATGTTGCTGAATTGTCCACCCCAACTTGGTATGGATTTAGATTTCTACTACTAGTGTGTGAGAGGGCCTCTCTGCTCACACCGTCTCAGTTGTGGGCATTGTCAGTCTTTTTAGCCTCTTTACCAACTGATAAGTCAAAATGTATATCTTATTATTTTACTTGGCATTTCTTTCATTATTAACAAAATTGAGCATATATTGATAAATGTATTGGCCATTCGAACTGGTTTTAAGAATAGATTCTTTACATCCACGTTTTGCCCATTTTTCTATTGAGATGTTTTATTAATTTATGACTCTGTTACATTATAGCTAATAACTCCTCCATATTTTTTTCTGTCATATGTGTTGCAGCTTTTACCATGGGTTAATATTTGTCTTTTAACGTAGAGTATTTTTGGTCACCTATAAGGTTTTTTATGTTTTCTTTCTTAATGAAGCCAAATCTCTCAATATTTTTAACGTTTCTGGTTTCAGTGCTATTCCTTAAGGGGGATTTAATGTAAAAATTATTAAAATATTTTTCTATTGTGATTTATAATAAGAAATACATATTTCATCTTCCTGTTTCTGGCTAGGAGCTCCTAAAACCCTTGGAATTTCTTAAGTGGTAAGAGCAACAAAGGTGTCTTTTGTTTTGTTAATGAGGTACTTTTTAGAAGCTAAGGATGGGCTGGTCGCCAGGACAACCAACCTGTAGTTAGAAGGTGGGAACTTTCAGTCCTGCCTCCTGACCTCTGGGGAGGGGAGAGAGCCTGGAGGTTGAATTAATTGCCAATGGCCAATGATTTAATTAATTATACCTATGTAATGAAGCCTCCCTAAAAATCCAAAAGGACAGGATACAGAGAGCTTCTGGGTTAGCGAACTCATGGAGATATGGGAAGAGTGATGCTCCCGAAGAGGGCATGGAAATTCCACACCCCATACCTTACCCTCCACGTCTCTTCCATCAGACTGTTCCTGAGTTATATACTTTTATAATAAACTAATAATCTAATAAGTTAGATGTTTCTGGTTCTGTGAGCTGCTCTAGCCAACTAATCAAACCCATAGAGAGGGTTGTTGGAACCTCTGATCTATAGCCAGTAGGTCAGAGGCTCAGGTGACAACCTGGACTTTCATCTGGAATCTGAATGGGAAGGAACAGTCTTGTGGGACTGATCCCTTACTTGTGAGACCTGACACTGTCTCCAGGTAGATAGTGTCAGAATTGAGTCGAAGTGTAGGACACCCAGCTGGTGTCAAAGACTTGCTTGGCAGTGTGGAAAGTCATACCCCCACACACACATTGAAACTGGGTGTCAGAACCCTTTACCTGTTTTTCTAGGAAGGTTTGACTTTTCCCATTTAAGTCTTAGTCCACCTGGAATTGATGTTTGTTTAGGGTGAAACTTAGAGCTCAAACTTTAGAAATGAGAAGGACAGCACATGAGATTATCTCTGAATTTGTTTTTTGTTTAATTGGCTGCTTGCTTGCTTGGTTGGCTGGCTGGCTGGCAGGTTGGTTGGTATTTTGAAATTTGGTCTTGTTTTTGAAGGAATGAGTTTTTTGTTTTTATTCAATTTTTTTTCAGTTATCTTTGTGATTATGTTGCTATGGAGAATGGTTTAAACTGCAGATTCACAACAGAATTGATTCGAGAGTAGTATTCAGAGCCTAATATTGTGACCTCTTTCCTTTCCATGATGTCTCTTATGATTCCAGACTTGGTCCAATGGGGACTGGAAGCAGAGTACACAGCTATAGATGTGAAAAAAATCAAGATCAAGTCAAAGAAAAGGAAGTGAACCTGCCTAAATGGAGACACCATGATGACTTGAATACTGACAACACTTACCAAAAATCCAGGTACCCCTTCCTCTTGCCTTTCTTCCTGTCCCTTGACTCTACAAATCTATCTCAAGACCCTTGCCAGAAACTTTCCACTGGCTGCCTCTGACTGCCTCCACATAGCTTAGAGCTGTTCTGTCCAAGTCAGTGGTAACTGGCCACATATAGCTGTTGAGTACTTCAAATATGCCTAGTGCCCTTGAGGAAATGAATTTCTTATTTAAATTTATTTAATTAAAATTGAAATTTAATTAACTTAAATTTGATTAACTTAAATATAAAAATAAATGCTTAATTTAGTTACTGGGAAATTTTCAAGTATGCTCGGAACACCTTGGGCATGTGAATCTACCTTTTTGACTGTGATTTTTTGAAATCAAAATGCAAATTATGTCAAATAAAAATTTAGCATCCCGAGATGTGCTTCAAATGTAAAATACATGCTAAGTTGAGGATTCGGTATGAAAAAAAAAAGTGTGCGTTCTCATTGATAATTTTTATATTGATTACATTTGGAAATGAGAATACCTTGCATAGATTGGGTTAAAGAAAATAGATTATTAAGGTTAATTTCACCTATTTATTTTTAATGTGTCTACTAGAAAATGTGAAATTACAGCTGTGGCTCATGTTGTATTTTGATTGGAAGACATCGGCTTAGAAGTTGAGTCCTGCATACAGAGCCTGGTTTGAGTCTCCACTTAGTAGGTTTGTGAACTCGGGCAAATAGGACAACTTTCTGAGTTCGTTTTGCCCTCTATGGCTTGCGGGGTCTCTGTTAAGCTTAAAAGACATAAATAAGGCAGTCTGTACAATGAATGGCATTGAAAAACTCAATAAATGGTAATTCATTTTGATTTTTTTTTTTAAATTATGACACTTCCTGGTGTGGGCATTAAAATGTTTCCTCCTGCTCTGACCTGCTATAGTAGCCTCTCTATTAAAACTTATCTTACCTTGACCCAGGCTGGTTATCTAATTTGTGGGGCTCAGCGCAAAAGGAAAACGTGGGGGTGGGGGGAATAACAGGGAAATGTGCTTTTAAAGTTATTAACAGAAAAAGTTTTCCTTTGTTGATGATTTCTCTCTCAATCTGTGGTGGTGGTTGTTATTTGCTGTTCAATGCCTGGCTCCCTCTGGGGTGTCTGCAGGGCACTCTGGAGGTGAATACAGATCCTCACCAGGCACTGGGGCACCCTCACCTTGAAACGTGGTGAGGATACAACCCACTGGCCACCACCAGGGCGGTGTAGATGTGCTTTGTCTGACAAGAAGCAGGAAAGTCAATCTCCCCTTCCCACAGGACCACAACTCACGAAGGACTCGAATGCCTCCATGGGATGAAAGGCTCTCCTCCAGGTCATACTCAGCACCTGGATGGCGGTGAGTGAGGGTGTACCCTTCTCCCCTAGCCCCACCCGGCCTGGTCCTGGTCTGTGATGACCAGCGCCAGCCACACCCTGAGACGTCACAGGCTGCACTGCCAAATCCAGCACCCAACTGGAGGCGGACTGCAGAACCCGGCTTCCCCTCACATTGTAGCAGTTATTGCCCAAGCAGAGGGAGGTGACAGTTGCTGCGCAGGGAGGAATGGAGAAGGGCAGGTAGCTCCCAAGCCCCAGGGAGGTGGCAGACGGTGGGAAGAGGGGCCGCACTTGAACCAAGGCACCTAGTGCCCAGCGCATGCTCCATGGAACTTCACTTACACAACCCAAAGTCAAAGGTAGAATTACTGAGACTTTCAAGATGGTGACTACAGAGCATTAAATCCCAAACGTGGGGCCCTTCCGAGAACAGAACCCCGTAAAACTGCACTGGTCACACATCCGTGACGCCGGCCCTGACTTGACCGTGCAACAGACGTGCCAAGTGCCCTAACTTGACCCTGTCCGATCTCTTTTGTCAGTTCTGTACTCCCTTCGCCTGTCTTCTATGGGCTTTGTTTCCGAAGGCTGGCATCTGCAACTTACCTCGGAACACAGGCCCCTCAGTCTCAGAAGCCACTTCATTCTCCCGTCCTGAGAGCAGAAGCATGTGTGAGTGTGGATGCCTGCGCCCCTCGCCTGCAGGGTAGACATTCTCTAAGGCTCCATTCATCCTGTAGAGCTCCCAGGGATCAGACAGGCCGCGCCTTCCCGGTCCTGCACCCACCCTCCTGGCCCTCCTTAGGGAAGGAAGCACTTCATGGGAGCATTTCCGGAGGAAATTGCTTACTCTCAAATTCTGTCATGGTCTGCTTCTGAAAACCTCAGTTCAGACGAACTTTTCTTTTACTGCGTTTAGATGATAATATCAAGAATCAAGGACTTCCATGTGCCAGGCATGCTGCTGGGCACTTCATCCTATTAAAAACAAAACCACAGGCCCCAAATGGAGTCACTTATGCTAGGCCATGTCACCAAACCGGGGCTTAATACCTAACCTAGTTGCAGTTTCAGCCTTCCCCCAGGAATGTACTCTTAAGGTCTGTCTGGAATTTTCTGGTCAGCATGAATAAGGTAAGCCCAGGGACCCTCTCCTTCTCTCAGAGGAAGATGCAGTAACTTACCTAATAAGACTTTCTCGTCCCCCAAGGGGAGGTAGCCTAATGTGAAATAATCTTTCCGTTTTTTCGTTTGTCTTTCTCTTCTTGCCTCTACAAACCCTTCCCGTAGCCATTTGGAGCACCTTTCTACTTGCTGGATTGGATGCTATCCGGTTCATGGATTCTTCAATGAAGCCGATTAGGTCATTCAAATGTATTCGGTTGAATTTTGGTTTTTGACAATCCCATGCAGCAGTTCCTGGGTCTTCCTTGGTGTGAAGCAGAACAACAGACGTTTGTTTCTCTTGGAAGGAGAAACACAATGTAAAAGAGCAGTCACCACGTGCAGAGCTTAAATGAAGAGGATGGTGTCACGGAGTCTGCAATTAGCAAGGCTCTTGAGACAGAGACTCGCCCAGTCATCAATGCACTGTTTTCGGTGTTATTCAGGCAGTCAGATGGCACTCCCTAGAATTTACAGACTTCATTTGCTGCCTTTAAGCCAAAATAGTCTTAAGATAAACATAAAGCCCCACTTAGACATATGACCATATGTGACTCCGAGGAGCGGAATCATTTATTTTGCTCTAATGATGTAAGTGAAAGAAACTCTACTGGGGAAAAAAAAAATACACTAAATGCAAAGGGACAGCGCCCTTTTTCTTTCTCTTAAAAGCCAGGTTTTATTCACATGAGTAATACTAGTTATTCTAGAAAGAACAAAAGAGAAAAAAAGTCCTGTTTTTTAACTAGTCAGTTGGATCATCCGAGAATTTCTCGGATTCCCGAGAGTCTACTTGATGCTCTTTGCTCCTATCATCTTCCTGGCATTTTCCTCCTTTGAAATGAAAGCCTGACTTCTCCCTTTTCAACACCGAAAGGTAGCAGCTGTACCCACATGAAGGCGAAAATGCCGAACCAAACGTTTTTAAGAATTAGTCATAGGTACATTTTTTCTAAATGATGACAACTTACAAAAGTTTGTTATGCTCACTTAATAAGTCTTTATTTTAGGAAAATTGGAGCATATAATTCCATAGAAACAGTATGATACGAGGTGAACACGATCAAAAATCCTACTGAATGCACTGGGTAGCAAAATATAATGTAAATACATAGCGTCATTATAACTCCAACTAATTTTTATGTATTTCCGTGGGACATTTATCCAGAGTACACACATGATAAGCCCTAAATCTGGCTTCTTGGCAATCATATCCTAAAACAGAAGAGTTATAAGGGGTGCAGTAGATAGTCCAAGGCAAAAACAAAAAAAAACAAAACAAAACAAAACAAACTTCTTTAATCATTTATTTAATCATAGGTATTAGGTAGATGTTTTTACTTTTTTGAAAACATATTAAATTTTCAAGGTTTAAAATTCAAAGTTACTAAAAGGCACACAGCAAAAAGTCTCCTCTCACCACGTCCCTACCCACCAAATTCCCCTCCCATGTTTTTAGTTTCTTGTGTATTATCCAAAAGTTCGCCCTGCATACCCAAGCAAATTTGAATCTATTGTTTTTTCCTCTCTTTATATACATATTGTACACACTGGAATCTCCCTGGCTTTTTTGCTCTTAATGATAATGGTCTATTTTAATCAGAGACTATTAATAAGGTCTTCGAATCTCAAATTTAATTCAGTGCTATAACAGGAGTTTTGCAAAGTGACATCCAATGGACAACCAATGTCTAAATCACCAAAAGCAGATGCCTGGGCCCAGCCTAGGCCTAGAGAAGAAAAGTACACACATTAAAGTGTGTGAGCCGAAGGTGTAGGGAAAAGGCCGTTGCCTCTAGAATCAAGTAGATCGTGGCTGGATTCAAATCCTATCTTGGTGTGTGTCCCTTGGGCAGTGGGGATAATGCTGTCCACCTCCATGTCCCTGGGAAGAATAGAGATGAGTTGCATGTTCATATTGGAAAACAATCTCAGGAACTGGTTTTTGAGCTCGTGAGCATCCACATCATCACCTTACAGCTGTCTTCTTGGAAGTCCCAGCAGCCCTTCCCACCAGCCTCACACCTGGCAAAGTAGGGAGTTTCTTTGTGGCCCCTTCCTTTCTTCTCCATTTATCTTACTCCCTTACCTTCCTCAGCGACCCATTACCTTAAAACATAACTCATGAGTAAGAGTCCTACGGACAGAATCCTTCCAGCACATTCACTCGGGGTGGGGGACAGTAACAGGCACAAACATGTGCATAAAGTACATATCGTGATAAAAACTGAGAAGCAAACAAAGAAGAAATAAAAGGAGAGAACACTTTGGATATGGTAGCTAGAGAAAATCCCTCTGAGGAGGTGACATTTCAGTGTCACTCAAAGGATGACTAGTTAATATCGGACTAACACTCATGCTGAAAACAATTATAAATGTTGAAAAAGATATAGAAAATAACCCTTAGAAAGTACCGCACATCAATACAGGCAAGCCAAGCAGTACAAGAAGCTTTGAGAAAAGAGGAAACAGGAGGTGAGCTCCACATTTGCTCCAGCATTTCCCTGAGAGCAGTTCATACTCATGGCACAAGCAGAGAGCAGCCGTGTTACTGAGCTGAAGACATAGAGGCCACAGTTTGAGTTGCCAAAGTACCTGGTACTTGAGAGGCAGAGTCTCAGAGAGACTTGGGGCTCCAAAATCTGCACAGATTTTCCCCTCAAGTGATTGGCTGCCTCCTAAGCTGTCTTTGCACGAGGTGAGACTCCGGGGGACCCATCAGAAAATAGCAGCTGAGAGGCTGAAAGCTGGGCAAAGATTGCAGCAGCCACGTGGTGCTAGGAAAACAGAAGTGATAACTCAAACTCTATCAAGGTAGAGAGGCCTTAATAAACACCCAGGCTTGGTAAATATTCCTAGGCCATGCACTAGGATATAGAAATATGCCCTAGGATTGAAGGAAGAGCTGAGACAGACCATCCCTCATGAAACCTAAAAACCAAGACTCAGTAGGACCAAGATGAGCCGCTGGCACTTTATTTGCCTACCAAAAGAAAAGCTAACCCTTTTTAGAGGGGTAGAATATTATTTAGAGCCTCTACAATTTTTTACCCACAATATTTATTATCTAGCAGAAAATTACAGGCCATGCTAAAAAAAAAAAAAGGAAAAATTGACCAAATCAAGAGAAATAAAACAAGCAATTTAAATAGATGGCAAGATAATTCTTATATTAAAATCTTAATTAAGAGGAATAGAATCTTAAACTAATTAACATAGGAAAAGATGAAAGTTTTCAGCAGAGACCTGGAATCCTGAAAAGTCCACAAGTTCTAGAACTTTCTCCCAAAAAGAAAACAATAACAATACCTACAATTAAGAATTCAATAGATAGGTTTAATAGTAGGTTAGATACAATAGTGCAAAGGAAGACAGACGAATAGAAATATACAAATTGATACAGAGTATGAAAAGGATAGAAAATACAGAAAAGGGTATAATAGCCATGTCGGATCTGGAGAATAGGCCTAATAAGTGTGTGATTGGAGTCCTAGGAAGAAATGACATAAGGAAAATGGAACAGAAAAATGTTTGAAACAAAGCGATAATGGCTGAGAATTTTTCTTTTTCTTTTTTATTTTTCTTTTTATTTTTTAATTTATTTTTTATGGTGACATTGGTTAACAAAATTCAATAAGTTTCAACTGTACACTTTAACAGTAAGGCATATATATATATATATATATATATATATATATATATATATATATATATATTTACACTGTGTGTTCACCTCCCATAGTTAGATTTCTTTCTGTCACCACATATTTGACCCCCTTTACCCCATCTACCTCCCCCCTCCTCCCCCATCCTCTACCCTCTGGTAACCACTAGTCTATAATCCACGTCCATGAGTCTCTGTTTGTCCTGTTCATTTGTTGCTTTTAGGTTTATATCCCACATATAAGTGATATCATGTGATTTACAATTTTTTCAGTCTGGCTTATTTTGCTTAGCGTGATTATCTCAAGGTCCATCCATGTTGTCGCAAATGGCAGTATTTCATCTCTTCTTATAGCTGAGTAATAATAGTTCATTGTATATATGTTCCACAGCTTCTTTAGCCAGTCATCTATCATAGGACACTTTGGTTGCTTCCACATCCTGGCCACTGTGAGAATTTTCCTAATACTGATGAAAACAATGAGAGATACCAACCCACAGATTCAAGAAGCTCAGTGAATCCCAACCAGAATAAATACGAAGAAAACCATGGTTGAAAACGCACACACACACACACACACACACACACGCACGCACGCACGCACACACTTATGCATACCTTAGTTAAATTGTTGTAATTGAGGCTTAATAGTGTGTTTTCAATCTCTGGTTAGGACAAACATCTCTAAGGGAAAAGTTGACAGCTGGTGGAGTATATGTGTATCAGATGAGACTGTTTCAATGGAACAAGAGGGTTGCTGTTACGTATGAGAGAGACACAGGGCACCGAGAGAGGAAGCAAACAGATGGAGTTAAGTGCTCAAAAAATTATAAGAGGAAGGGGTCCAGACCTCAGGACGGAGGGACGAGGACCGCAGCAACACAGTGGCACGTTCTATGTTTCTGTGTGTGTACGAATATATGTGGAATGTTATTGCAAAAATGAACTCATTCTGTACATATTGTTTCATTGTTTGCTTTTTTAACTCCATACATTATGAAGGACTGTAGTAAATTCTATTAGGGCCTCTAGCTCTTACCACTTCAGTGCCCGCAGCCCAACTTTCCAAGGTCATCCCCTGCATCCCCGTGCCTGAGGCTCTCTCTGGCATCGTAGTTGCTTTGACCACCTGTTGGCAGGCTAGAAGTGCCAGGGAATTAATGCCTCCTGGCAGCAGCTCTCAAAAAATGACTGATGGGAGCTGGTATATAAAAATAGCCCAGTTCCCTTGCCCCTTAGTTGAAATAATTCTGAAGTGTGGTGTTATATTGGCTCCTAGAATTTCAGCAGTTGCAGTTAGTGGTACGTAACTTTTTAACCCGATATTGGCTGCCTTTCCATTCCTGTCTCAACTTCCCACTGTACTAGAGTTTCTTTTACCTCCCAAATAAACTACTTGCATTCGAATTCTTTCTCAAGAGTTTCCTAAGGGAATCCAAGCTAAGACATCTTTCTATAAGAGGAAGGATGACTAAGGATATTATAAAGATGAGGGAGTGAATAGAAAGTGTTAGGAAATCGTCAATCACATAATGAGCACTATATGTGTTTGCTATCTTAATACTATTATTATTATTATTATTACTGGTGCTACATCTCTATTTTTGATGGTCGGCAACTTCACTATTAATAATTGTCCCCAAATTCTCCTACCTTGTTTCACTAAGGAATAGTTTATTCACCAAGCAACTGGACATCATTTCCATCTCCTGTAGGCTACAACAGGCCTTTACCCTTGGCAATAGTTCTTAGAATTTTAATCGCCGGTATCTGAATTACAATTTTTGTTGTTGTAATAACTCTCCAAAGCCTTCACACTCTTCTCTCTCACACAGATATGAGGCATGCATTATTAATTAAATGACAATGTTATTCCAGCCAGTAAGTGAATTACTCCATAGCTCCTGCCTGCAGTAATTAACATCCATCAAAATAAAATCAGAGGAGTGTGTTGCCCTTATTACAAATGGTTTGATTTCATGGGTTTTTGATCGAATTAAACAGAATCAAACTAACAAGTGGTTGAATTAAGCAAATGCTTATATTGCCTGTATTTGTTCCCAGATATGACTGAACACTTGAGAGTTCACTTTATCGTCAACATATTTTTCCTTAACAAACTTCCTCCTTCTCAGTACAGACCCAAGAATGTGACTGTGTTTTTAAACCGATGAATGGTATTCTCATCAGACTATATTCAGTAGTTGTTTTGCACACAAGAAACTACTTAAAAGTAAGTCAGGAACAACCAATTAAATCTAAAAATGATTCTGCAGCCACTGTACCAATTATAGGCATACCCAAGGAGCGGTTTGTGTACAAAAATACTCATAAAATCAGAATGGTGTCAGAGTCGGTCGATAGCTATCAATTTTGATTAGTGTAAAGCAAAACAGTAATGCAGGGAAGCGCTGAGCAGACCAGAAACTCAATCAAAGGAAAGTTTCCTCATGAATAGGCAAACAGATTGTCTCTCATAAACACACAGAATTGCATGCAGAAAAATCAGTAAAGAGAAGACAGACCACTCCTCGGAGCTCCCACCAATCCATATCTCCACCAATATTCAGAGCATCATGAATTACAAAAATGTAATGAAATCTATGTTCATTACAATATTCATGACAGTTATAGACTTCAACAGAAATGCAGACTACTTTTCTTCTTCACCAAAACTCACAAAGACAAAAGCTGCCTTAGCTGGAATCTCCCTCTTTCTGTGTAGACACGGTTCCCTCGCTCCACTCTGGTGTATAAATCACACACGAATCCACAGCCATCACTCACAGGTTGGCTGAAAGCAGCTTAGATGAACTTGTTCTAGTCTAAAGAGCCTGGGATAAGCCCGTTTATAGCTGTTGTGCTAGCTAAATCAGAAACAATACCATTTTCACTCTCAAAAGTGTCCTGATTTGGAAACTTCTTGCCAAGGTATTTCCTCTCATAATATGTAAATGGCAGCCTACTAGATAGAAGAAAGCATGGATGGATACAATGCTTTTATTCTGGACTAAAGCATCATTGTAGAGCTGAGGTGATTCCATGCTTAAAATTTCCTAAATAAGAAAAGAAAATTATTCCTAAAGAAAAGCAACTTTCAAACATACGAACGGCTCTTTCATTTCATCGTGGATAATAGAAAAATCAAACTATAGAAATATCAATGATGGAGCAATAGGATCAGGTGGGAAGAAGAACGTTTTAGAAGTCAATAACTTCACTTTGTCCTCAATATAATAGTGTTCGATCTGGCTGTTACCTGACTCAAAGGGATCTTTCAAGCAATCATCCCATCAAGATGATAAAGTATTGAAAGAGGTTGGCTAAAGGAAGTGGCAGAGGCTCTGTACCTAGAGATATACCACAAGAAAGTTAATAAACACCTCTGCTGAGTGCTATGGACGTTAGTCTTTTGGACCACCTGATTTTTCAACTTACTCTCCAGCCACAAAAAATCTGTGATTCGCTAGAACTTTGAAATCATCTGTAGGCAATATGCTAATACAAATGCAATAGCCTGAAGTACATCCAGGGAAAATGTGATTGTGTGCAGATGTAAATTTGTAAATGACCAAATCAGAAAAATAGCTTACCGGCTCAGACAGTTAAACAATTTCTTGAACATAAATTCTAATTAAGAAATACGGGTTCATTGGGGACAACTTGGAAAATAGATATGGCAAATAAGAAAACAAAGTCACTCAATTTCAATGTGTGGTTAACATTTGAGCTTATGTCTTGTGTACAGTTGGATGAATTATGATGACGGCGTACACCTACACAATCTCCACTCGAATCAAAAAGTAGAACATATCTGTCTTCCTCAGAAGGTTCCCTACGGCTCCTTCCGGTCAATCCCCATCTTCCATAGGCAGCTACTGTTCTACTTTCTGTGACTGTAGATTAGTCTTGCCTGTTCTTGAACTTCGTAAAAATGGAATCGCACAACATATTGTTCTTGAGATCCATTCATATTGTTTGTTGCATGTATAAGCAGTTAACCCATTTTTGTTGCTGAGGCATTTTCCACCATGTGACTATAGTAGCATTCCATTGTATGGCCGTATCACATTTCGTTTGTCTCCTATTGATAGCCGAGGGTGGGTAGAAAGCAGAATGGGTAGTAGAGGAGAGAGCTGATGAGTATCAGTTGTGGCCTCAAGAACAGCTACAGCGAGGAAGAGTGTAGTACTAACTTTCCTCTCAACATTTTCAACAGGAAAACAGACCAACCAGACTTGTTAGAAGCTGCTCCCAGAACTTACAGGATGCAAGGGCATCCAGGTGGCACAAAGGTGGGTGATACTGGATGCTTTGGAGCACCAACTGGATCCCCTTTAAGAAGTGAAGCTTTCATTTCCCAACTGCTGGTAGTGTTAGTGGCTGATGGCCTCCAGCTGAAGAATGCTGACTCACCAAGGTTACAGACCAGAGAGTGGTCACATGGAGGACATAAAAGCCAGGACTCCCTTACTTCAGAGCAGGGCAGCTCAGCAGGGCCATCTCAGTTGTAGGGTCCTCCAAGAGATAGACTGAAGCCCCCCATTGCAACTCCTTGAGACCCGGTCACACCCCCTGCACCCCTCACAAGTGTTGCTCGATCAAGCTCCTACATGTAAATGTTGCAGTCTCGGCACTGGTTTCTTCGTGGCTTCTGACCCACAACAAGCAAGTTTTGAAGTAAGGTAAAAGCCTTCAATTTTGTTCCTCTGTTTCAAGATGATTTTGATAATTCTAGGCCTTCTGCATGAACATGTAAATTTTAGAACGAGCTCGTCCATGTCTACCAAAAAGCCTGTTTGCATTTGAATCGGAATTGTGTGGAGTCTGTGGATCAATTTGGACCAGGTTAATCTCTTTTTATATGAATATCCAGTTGTTCCAGGAATATATATGTGTTGAAAAGATTGTCCTTTCCCCCATCGTGTCATCTGCATGATGTTGAATAGAAGTTGGGAGAGCAGGGGTCCTTACCTTCTTTCCAATCTTTGAAGAAAGCATTCTATCTTTCATCGATGAGTATGTTAGCTATAAGCTCTGCGCCCCGCCTCACACACCCTGAGTTGAAATACCATCTCTATTAAATACCAAACCTCCCTATATTCATGAGCCCATTTCCATTGGTCTGTTTTTTTTTCCCCACACTGGTATCGTAATGTCTTAATCACTATAGTTTTAAAGGTCATTTTCATATCAAGCAGAACAAGTTTTTCTTTTTTATTTTCTTGGTTATTCTCCATTGGGTTATTCTTCTAGATAAAATTTAGAATACTGTTTGTTTTATTTGTCGCACTTTTTGTTGTCGCTCTGTTTCTCCCTTCTTGCTTTCTATGTAGTTAATCAAATACTGTTCTACTATTCCATTTTAATTCCTCTAGTGACTTTTTACCTTTACCTCTTTGTGTTACTTTTAGTAGTTATTGTAAACATTACAACATGCATCCCAAACTCATCAGAAACTGTCAATTTAACGTTATACCACTTCACATAAAATGTAAAAACCTTGTAACTATAATTGTGTTAACCCTCCCTTCTTATCATTGTTATATATATTATACCTATATATATTATTAGTGCCAAAATAAAATGTTATTTAAAAGAGGCAGTTGTATTTTAAAGAAATTTAAATTAAAAACAAAAAAGAGTCTTTTACATGTACTCAAATATTAATCATTTCCAGTGCTCTTTATTCCTTCTTTTGTATTTGAGATACCTTTTAAGGCCATTTCCTTTCAGCCTGAAGAAATTCCTTTTTCATTTCTTGCAGTTCAGTTCTACTTGGAACAAATTCCTTCAAGCTTTTGTTTGCCTCAAAATATATTCTTAATTTTTTTTTATATTATTAAAAAAAAAACACTTTCTCTGGATACAGATGTCTGTGTTTTTTATTTAATGTTATTTCCTTTTTATTGGATATAGCATTCTGGTTGAATTTTTTTCTTCAAGCACTTTTAAAATGTCATTCCATTGTCTCTGGGTCTCTATTATATCTGTTGAGAAGTCAGCCATAATGCATACCATTATTTTCTGAAATGCCTCCCACCCCACAAGCTGCTTTTAAGATTTTCTCTCTACCTTTGGTTCTCAGCAGTTTGACTTTGATGTGCCTGGGTATAGTTTTCTTTGTGTTTTTCTATTTGTTGTTCATTGAACTTCATACCTATAAAGTGATGGTTTTCACCATTGGGACCTTTTCAGCCATTATTTCTTCAAAATCTTTTTCTCCTCTTTTTTCTCCAATCCTTCTAAGACACTAATTACACATATATAAGATCACTTGATATTGTCCCACCTGTCACCGAAGGCTATTAATTTTTTCCAATCTTCTTTTTCTCCTCATTCTCTAATTCTGATAATTTATATTGATTTGTCTTTAAAATTCACTGCCCTTTTCTTCTGCTGATTCCAAGCTACTGTTCAGTTTATCCGGTGAATTTTTTATTTCTGTTATTGTATTTTACAGTTTTAGAATTTCATTTGGTTCTTTTTTATAGTTTTTATTTCTCCAATTTGGTTCTCCATCACTCATTTTAATAGTTATTTTTTTTTTAAATTTAAGTCCTTGAACATGATTATAATCCCTTTTTCAAAGTTCCTGTCTGCAAATTTTCATCTGTTTCTTTTTCTCGCTTTCTTTCCAGACCTTAGGTCACATGTTATTGCTTATTTTTGCATATCTTATTTTTATTATGTATTGAACATTATGAATGGTATATTTTAGAGAATCTGGACTCTGTTATCCCCTACAAAATATTGTTGATTTTTATTTTACCAGGCAGTTAAATTACTCACTTACCTTGAACTCATGGAGGCTTGGTCTTATACTTTATCAGGGTGGATCTGGTTTGATTTGTCCTTAGTCTTAGGAATAATCTGTGACAACATTTTAGCATGCTAGTCATGGCATTTCTAGAGTTTCAGCGGAAATCCCAAAGTACTTGCCAAACCTATGTAACTTGGCAGGATTCAAACTCCAAACTCTGTCTCCTCTGTTGTGGACAAGAGCTTAAATCTCTGCCCACATTTTTCAGCTTTTCTAGCTTTTGTCTTCCACTAGAATCCTTGGCTGTTCCTTGGTGCAAGTTCAATTTAGGGATTAGTCAAAGATGTAAGGGGAGGTTATACACAGATTTGTGTGCATTTATGAGACGCATTTATAGGATTTGAGGAGAGATTATATGCAGCCACATCTGTGACTCCTTCCTCTCCAGTCACTCTTATATCTCCTGATTCAATCTTCTGACACCTCTAGCCAATACAATGCCAGCTTTCAGTTTGAATTTTAGCATAGACTGAAAAATGCCTTCAAAGGAAATAAAAACTATACAAACTTGAATCTTACCCAGTGCGGTTCCCTTCTTTCAGGAGTCAAATCCAATGTCTGCAACCTTTTTGTCACTTCCCAGTGCCTTCAAATAGTTATTTTGTTAACGTTTTGACAAACATTTACAATTTATAGATGCAGGAGGGTTAGTCCAATCCAAACCGCTCTGCCATCACTAAAATTGGAAATCCGCTGTGTATACTGTTTGTTAACTTGCTTTACTCACCAATGTAGCTCAAATGTTTCCTTTATTGTTAGGATTTTCTTCTACAATATAATTTTTCAGAGTCAAGCTTTTATTTTTTTCCAAATAAACCTTACTACCTTTGTGTCCGAATCATGGAAACTGCTTAAATACATAACTTTAGTTTTCTCAAGATTACAATAACAGTTTGGTTTGCAGCATCATGGACAGGGACTGAGAGTTCAAATAACTTGTGTGATTTCTCTCTTCT
Source organism: Rousettus aegyptiacus (assembly GCF_014176215.1). Taxonomy (NCBI): domain Eukaryota; kingdom Metazoa; phylum Chordata; class Mammalia; order Chiroptera; family Pteropodidae; genus Rousettus; species Rousettus aegyptiacus. The sequence goes on along the minus strand of NW_023416312.1, from coordinate 3,098,314 downwards.
GGCTGTACCTCAGCTGATATACCAACCTTAGGGATATTCGAAAACTGTGACTCGGGTTCTAAGAGGAACCCCCTCAAAAAAAGGAAATGCTTCGTGCACCTTTCAGTTTGGCTTCCTCGTGGGAGCTCTAGGTAAAGGTGTGGGAAGAAAAAATTGGCACAAATAGCAACCCTTTATCACACATCAGAGCTCACCATCACTTTGCATTTCAGACATACTCTGATTTATAAACAGTAAAACAAGAGAGCTTGGCAGGACGTGCTAAGTCTGGGGAACTCTTCATATGTAATACTGACTGATAAACACCTTATATATTCAAAGACGAACTGGGGTGCTGTTCTTAATATACTCTGCCAACTCTCACCACTTAGAGTAGAAAAAGATTTCAAGCATTAGTTAACAGGTCTGACAAGATTTATATTCAGCTTTTCTTTTTTTAATTCCAGAGTTTTCTAGGCAATTACATATCCTGGAAAAGAAAATATCTCTTTACACTTTATGGCTGTGTGTTATTCACCACGGAGAGGAAACAGCTGAGCCCTTGAATTAAGAATCTAAGCATACTGGAAAATACAAGATTCCCCGGGCCTCAAATCATTAAATATCCAGCACCAGACTGTGCAAGAATCCCACTGCAATTCTCCATCTCTTGGATAGACATGATGACTGAAAAGTTAAGTAATAAATTTGATAAAGTATGCCATGGTACTTACCCAAAGCCCTTTTAATTAAAACCTTTTATTTTGAGAGACAAAGGGCATGTTTATTTTTACTTCAATCAACAAAATTTCCCATAGCCACAAATGCTGAGGAGTGGCTTGGACTAAACACACCGCTACCCAGAGGTAAAGTAGCTGAATTGCAGGTGAGAAGGTAATTTTGTTTAAGGATGAATAAAACACTTTTAATTTGATTCATCAACCTTTAAGTTATGTCATTGATAAGGAAAAGCAGACACCTGTCTGGTGACCACTCGAGTAGCCTGTACTCTGAATTTTTCAGGCACTGTAGTCAAAGCCCTTATAATTCTCAGAATTTTTCCCAGCCTACCCTCGGGAAGAAGTTTGATTTTTATGTACAAGAATGATCGTTAAGTACTCACTCAGCAACAAGAAGCAGGCTGAAGTAAATAAGAGAGATGAAAAAATGATGTAAATAACATATTTCAGCCAAAGACAGAATGTTCTGAATAGGCAATTAGTGACATTTGAAAAGGAAGAGTAATGAAAATGATTGAAAATGAAGACCACTATAGGAAAGGCAAGCACAAGTGATTGGGCAAACAAGACCCTCAAATCAGCAAAATTAGATGAAAGTTGGGGTCATCGATGCAATAATTCTACATGCATTATAAGAGAGAGAAAGAGAATCTGAGATGGTTGTGGATGAAGATGAGAGACAAGCCTGCCTCAGTTCACGGTTCCTAAAAGAGATGGCCAGTTGTAATTGAGAGAAGGGGCAGAGGAAAGATCTCACATGTTCCCAGGAAGTTTCTGGGGCCAGTGTGGGCCTACCGTGTATACTGATATGGCTACCACATAAGGGTCTAGAAGATTCCCTTCCTAAAATGGAAGGAATATGGCATTTAAGAAATGCTTACTATAAATTGGGGGCTTTACATGGTATTTCACTCAGTTTTCTTTTTTAAACAAGTGTATTATATTCATTTTCTAAATATGAAACTGAAGCTTGACTGTCATTTATTAAGCTCTTACTGTGTGCAATGCACTGAACTAAACACTTAACAAGCATTATCATATTTTATCTTCACAAGAACCCTTCAGGTAGGTATTATGGTCTGCAGTTTACATATAATACAAGTATTAGCTGGGATGACCCTTCCTTTTGAGATATATATAAGCTCGGTGTGAAGCTCCACTTATGAAAAACCAATGCTAGCCCCCACGATTTCTAAAACTTTCTTGGGGACTTACTTTCTCATGGTTTCCCCTGCCTCTGAGTTCTTGCCGTTACAGAATGGGTTTAGCTTAGTGACTGTCTGATCATTCCATATTTTATCTTTTCCATTCCATTCTACTCTAAACATTGGGCCATTCCCTTTACTTAATTCACACACAAACACATTGAAACACACACACACACACACACACACACACACACACACAAATTCAACCAAGCCAGTTGTGTTTACAGCAAATTTTACCAAAGGTTTGGAAAGACAGAGTAGGTCTACAAACAGAGTGACAGAACTAACTTGAGACTAATATTCGCTCTCCCTGTTCCTAAGATCCTTTTGGCTGCCCCAATATTCCGTGTAGCCTCTGCCTTTCTTACTGGCTCCTCTTTCTCCTTCTCCTTTACTCCTTCTCATCAGAGCTAACAATAAATGAAGAGTTTCTCCCATGTTCTTATAGAAAATGGCCCTTCCTGTATTCTGCATTTCCTTTCCAGACCCTTCTCTGAAGCTTATATTTTCATAGCCAAATTATCCATCAGGGTATTTTCCCAAACAAAGAGGTTCTGATACCAGCCAATAAGAAATACAGATGAGAGAATTGAGGCCCAAAGAAGCTTAGAAATTTGTCCCAGGTTAAGTGGGTAGTAAGTGGCAGAATCAAGATTCATTCCCTACAACTGCACCGTCTAATATGGAAGCCACTAGCCTCATGTTGCTACTTAAATCTAAATCGTATTTAAATACAATTAAATAAAATGAAAACTTCAGTTCCTCAGTCTCACTAGCCATATTTCAAGTGCTGAAGAGCTCATGTGGCTGGTGGCTATTGTACTAGGCAGCGCAGTTATAGAACAGTTCCATCGTGCCTGAAAGTTCTGTTGGTCAGTGCTTCTGCAGATGCTATACCGTTCCCAGACTCTGCCATCTCCTGCCTGGCTGCCACGATGGGGATGGTCACGGGTCCATCTCATTCTTTTTATGTTGGACTGCCATTTATAAATGAGAAGAAACATGACACGTAGATTCCAAGTCCGAAATCTATGAAAAATCAGCGGAGTTTCTCTGTCATCTGTGCGAAGGCCACATCTCCGTCTACAAAGATGTCTGGCCTTTCAGTGAAGAAATCGCCAGACCGTGTCCTTCCCATGTTTCTGGTGGCCCTGGGGGACTATTGACACTGTTTACCTTCCGGAAACAAAGGCCTCATTTCATAATCAAGGCACTGGCTGCTTTTATGAACATGACAGAAACAGCAGGCCTTTTAAAGAGTGGTTGTGTTTCCTGGCTTGCACTCCCTCAGGTGATAAAGTACACCTGTCTCTGAGAGAAAGTGCTCTTCATGGTGCTGCATCGATAATGATGCGCCTACTCCCTGTACGGCTGCCACTCTGAATCCTTTCTTCCATTCTCTTGGTTCCCTTGAATTCTCTGTTTCTGTTATTCAAACTGTGAGCATTTCTTCATTTTGAGCTCGGCTAGCAAGAAGGACGGTCCATCAGGATTGAATGGCTATAAGCCAGCGGTTCTCAGCGTGGCTGCCCATTGCAATCACTTGGGGATCTTTGAAAAATCCCGGAGCTCAGGTCCCCCGAAGACCAATGACAGAATCTCTAGGGATGGGACCGGGCATCAGCTTTATTAGCAGTCCTCAGATGATTCTGGTGTGCAGCCGGGTCGTCCAGCACCACTGAGTTTAGTGCAGTGACTACACTGTAGAGGTTCCAAACCTGGCTGTGCACGAGCGTTGCCCTGGAAGCTTTGTAAAAATACAGATTCCCAGGCTCCTCACCTACCAACTGAATCACAGTCTTGGGACCTGGGGGGTCAAGCTATTCGTATTTGTCTAAAGAGGCACAAGAGAGTCCAGCTTTGGAAACACTTGCCTAGGGCCAATTTCTACCCTACGGGGACCAGGGCGGAATTGCTCTGTGACATCAGCGTGCCTCCCTCCTGAGCTCTGGCCCTATGACAGGCTTCCTGCTCCTCCCTGGCTCTGCGAACACCTCAGCTCCACACCTGTTCTCGTGCTGGTCAAACACCTCCAGGGCTCCTCCTGCTTCCAGCACATTTGGGTTTTATTTTTGCTCTCTAAAAACGGAAACTGAAATAAAGCTGGTGTCTAGAAAATCCAGTTAGAGAATCCCTTCATGATGGACCTTTTGCCTTTCATAATATAACTTTTCTGCCTCAAGATTTGTCTTGTTTCTCCCTAGCACCCAACCCATTTTGCAGTTGAGTCCCTGGTCCCAGCATCTTGCCTTACGTGCAGTATGTACTCAAAAAATGTTCAAATATGAATGATAAATGTACAAAAGTATTCCTGTATTCATAATTTGACATTTTACAGTTTTTTTAAAAAAAGATCTGGGGTTTTTTACGGTCAAAAAAAGTCCCTATTGTGACAATCAAATCAGTTCAGTGGCACTTCTTTGCATACAGAAGTGGTAAAGTAGAACTTAGGGAAATTATTTAAATTAGCAGAAGATGGACCCTGTGAACTGTCTAATTAATGCATTGGGAATTAATGTCACTCCAATTTGAAATCAATTTTCTGAAGTAAGTGGAAAAGCCCACTGAAACTTTCTTCCACATATTTGTAGGAATTTTGTTCTGAAACACATATTAACAAAACAGAAGACCAAAGAAAATAGAAACAAATGTTATTTTTCTCCAAGGAGATTTCCATGAAGAACCCCAGCAATTTCAGAGCTCAGAGGCTATGGGGCATTTATTAGAACTGCCCATGGGTGGTTCTTCTCAGGCTCAACCACTGGAGGTGATCAGATCTGCTAATGATTCAAAGTTGTTCATCCGGGGACTCTGTAGAAAGAGGCAATTAGTATTGCCAGGGAGGGAGATTTGTCCTCCCTTCCTTTTCCTTAAATTTCCTGGGTTTTTTTTTTCATACAATAAAAATCTATTTTTAGGAAATAATAAATGTAAGTGTCCCAGCTCAATGGTGAATATTAGGAAATCTGTTTTTATTCAAGTGGAAATCAGAGAGGACCTTTCCATTTCTATTCAAAGATGGATTAGATGGCCTAACTAGTGCTCACTGCTTGGTTGGAATCCTCTTTATTGGGAGCTTTCTGCCATTTTAAATGTTTGATGAAAAATATTAATCCATGATAGACTACTTTCTCCATCACACAAACTTTTCCAGTTGCATGTTTCTTTATGAATTCTTCAAGAATAAAGAAAGACTTCAAAATGGATCTTGACAGTAGCTTAAGAAAGTAATCCAAACGGAAAATCTGTATGCAGGAAAATCTATCTGTAATGGTAAAAATTTGGAGACAAGTGTCCCCAGACAAAAGAATGGTCTAGCAAATTATAATACATCCATTTAAAAAAAATATTTGAAGCCATTTGATTTGTTAATTATGAAAGATTGCAACCTGGAAGATGCATATCAAATACATTTTTAAAAAGAAATATAGAATCACCACCATAATGGTATATCCCTGCATACTCACTAGGTTGGCTAGAATCAAAAAGACAGGTAATAACAAGTGTAGGCTAGGATGTGGAGAAATTTGAATACTCACACTTTACCGAGGGGAATGTAAAATGGTATAACTAACTGCCTTGGAAAACATTCTTGCACTTCCTCCAAAAGTTAAACATAGAATTACCGTACGACCCAGCAGTTCCACTCCTGGATATATACCCAAAGTAATTGAAAACAGGTGTTCACACAAATGCTTGTATATTAATATTCATAGCAGCCCTATTCACCATACCCCAAGGGTAGGAACAACTCAATGTCCATCATCTGCTGAACAGATAAACAAAATGTGGTCGGTCCACACAATGAGATACCATTCAGCCATAAATAGGGATGAAGTTCTGGCATGTGCTAAAATGTGGATGGACCTTGAAAGAAGCCAGACACAAAAGACCACATATTGAATTATTTTATTTATATGAAATGTCCAGAATAGGCAAATTTCTACAGACAGATAATTTCTAGGGCTGGAAGGATTGGAGGGAAATGGGGAGTGATAGCTAATGGGCACAGGGGTTCTTTTGAGGATGATGAAAATGTTCTAAAATTGATTGTGGCGATGATTGCTCCATTTGTGAATATACTAAAAATGATTGAATTATGTGCTTCGCGTGGGTGAATTGTATGACGTGAATTATATCTTGACAAAGTTATTATTAAAAAACATCTAGTTATATGCACACTGTGACTAGAGAAAAGCATATGAACAGGAAAAGTTCAAATTTTAAAATAATTTGTGATATGATTATGTAATTATAATGACAAAAATTAAAAATGAATCCAATTAATGTAGAACCATCAGTGCAGGAATTTCCAAGCTAGTTTTGTGAGTATTCCGTATTGTCTTCAGTAAAGATTTACTTTATTGGTTTTAAGGCAGATTTACAAGACTTGAGGATGAGGACTGAGGGAGCAGGAGGCGACTCTCCCTAAAAGAGAGATGTAGTACAATAGATCAGAAAGGTGACTGGCAAGTGCACAGTAGGTCTGCAATAAATATTAGGTCAGCACATATTTCTTGGGTTCTATCCTGAGCTCCCTTCTCTCTTCTCCCTCCACCCTTCCTTGCATTTTCATTCTCTCCCATAACTTGACTCCTTCTGTAATAACGATTCCCAAATCTGTTTCCAGCACGGAGCTCTTTCCTGAGTTTTAGACTCCCGTACCTATCTACCCCTTGTTAATAATAAAGACAAAGTTTATTAATAAATGCTGTTCATTGTTATTAAGCTCCCTTCCCTTAGAATCAGCACCTACAAGAATGACTTTATTTGAGCCAATACAGGCTTGTTTACTTGAACACTCCACCTCAACACAAGTGCGAAGCTCTAGTAATAAAGCGGGAGAGGAATGTGAAAGCTGGGGAGGGAAAGTCTATAGGACTGTCTCCTCTGAATTTCCACTTAAAATCCAAAGCAAGTACATATTCAAAGACATCCTCGCCCTGCAACCCCTCTCTCCCTCCTACCACCAAGTCATGAAATACTAGTGCTGAGATTGTCAAGAAGAGGGTCAAACAAATGATCTCAAGCACCCTGACAAGAGGCCACAAATGTCTAAGAATAGAAAGAGATATATTTTGGTGATAAATAGCTACCTGGCACTGTCTTAAGACTCCACATGCATGAATCCATGTAAACCTCACATCGATTCCAAGGTGAGTGCTAATAATGTTTATATTTTCAGATAGATTCAGGCGGGAATAGTAAGCTGCTCAAGGTTACACTGTTATGGAGTAGAGGAACAAAAATTTGAATACATAAAGACTCCAGAGATCATGGTTAGGGGAGGGGACCTAATTTAGAGATTAAGTAAGTTGCCAATCTATGACAAGTATTAAATAGCCCAACCTGTAGTCACACCTAGGATGACCCGATTACAATTATATTATGCTATATTGATTGACATGGCAGAAAAACAAAGCAAAGGGAAAGAAAGGAGGAATGAAAGAAAACAAATAAAATTACTCTTTTAGAATGATGTGCTTTTGTTTAAAGCCAAAGAAACAAAACAGAAATGGTCACTAAAGACTGTTAAAGAAACAGACTGTTAAAGAGTGGTAAAGAAAGAGTCCCTAATGTATTTAAATTTAACTCAGAGTAAGCAGGGATAGTCTATAAAGCAGTGTTTCCCAGATTCGGCTTCATATTAGAATCACCTAGTGAGCTTTAAAAATACTGACATCTGAGTCCCAGCCCCAAGAGATCCTAATGTATTTGGTCTGGGATGTGGCCTGGATTTAGGGTTTTTAAAAGTTCTCCAAGTGCTGCTACTATGAATCCAAAGCTAAGAACCATTGCTATAAACAAACTAGTCTTGTCAATTATGCATATTAAATTGATATATTTGTTTAGCTTAACAGACAACGAAATGGTTACCTAGTGACCTGAGTACATACATTATTCTCAACATTTATTGAACTACTGATCATCAAATTTATAGATGTTCATAGCATCCTATAGCCAGAAGGGAAAGTATTCTCTAGTTCCCAACCTTTAAGCCACCTTGTCTCCCATCATCATTTCCAATAGAAAGCAAGCAAAAAAAAAAAAAAAGGAAAAGATAAACTGGTTATTTCATAATTTTTCACAACATTGTAAAAATGTGATGGAAGCATTTTTTTTTTTAATTATTGGGTAAATGTGGTTTGGAATGGTTTCAGGGCTCTAAACATTTTCTTTTAGAATATTCCAATATGTTCGATTAGGTGATTTTTTAAAAAATTAAACTCGTACCTACTACCATGAATAATCTAGAATAGATGCATCAGTTTCCAAAATGCAATTTATTTACAAGACAATTGGACATTGTAGGTTTTCATTAACATAGCCTTCAAACTATGGAAAAGATAATCATTTTCTCAACTAGTTTTCTATCAAAATGACCAGCAAATCTTGTCTAATGTAGACACAACACTGCTATTCGCTCCCAATATACTTCCTTTCCTTCCCTGGAGTCTACACCTCAGTGTAAGCAATAAAACAGTGTGGACTTTCTGATCATTTCTCGGTACCGATGACCATTAGTAATCACACCGAACAAAGATTTGTTCAGCAATTTACATTGATTCTTAAAAAATGATCATTTCTTATACATTGATCTAAGTGTAGGCTGTTTCTCACACACTGATCCATGGTATCTATAAGGTTCTTCAGAATTAAAAGAAACCGAAAATTATGTCCCATCACAAACTATCTTTCAATCACTACTCTGAAGATGAAGGAGTGGCTTTGCTTATTTTGATCTGCGGCTATTGCCTATTTTGTTGGGTATTTTTTGAAATAAGGAGAAGGCTGGAAAGTGTAAAAAGTTTTCTAAGCCCCAGAAGTACAGAAATATCTTCAAGAGTGAGGTAGAGTTCAATACGATATGGTAGAAACGTTCTTCAAAAGAGCGTCTATATAGCCATAGCGACCAGTGTTGAGCCTTACTTTAGACACCAGAACGAAAAGTAAATAACACTGACCCTGGGTACCAGAAATATCTGAATTTATATAACACCTAGATCCCCAGAGTTACGTGTAATTTAATTTAATTATATTTAATTCTATTTTAATTGCATACATTTTGTACTCTACTACAGTTAATTCTTTTGCAAAAAAAAAAAAAATTAAGCGTAGGGAGCATAAACGCCTATTTCTTTCGCATCTCCACAGCATCTGGCAACCTACTTGATATGTTTAAAATACGCCTTTCATGTTCAAAATATGTGCTATTTACTGGTTGGCTAAAGGAAAAAATCCTTGCATCGCCGAAATTTTAATTCTCTAATTTATTTTGTATAATTACTGCTTTTCCTCGTTCCATTGCTCCTTTCTAAACTGGAGGTAAATCTGGACCAGGATGAAGTCTATGAATGGAGAGGATGAAATGACAGAAAAAGAATGCAGCAGATGCAAGCGTGGGTTTTTTGATGACTATTGATTGCTTGACTCTGCTTTCAGTTCCCATTGATTTGTTGGGGTTGACTGGATTTACTGCTACTATGCTTTGTTTCTGAGAGCCAGTATTTTATTTTCCCTGCAGTACCATGTCCCTTGTGCATAGGTCATTCCCTCAAGACCTCAACATATCCAAGAAACAGCCGAGGGCTGAGGAATAAACCAAAACACCTCTGAGCAACCAAAATAGATATTACCATGTCTCCACTGTCCAAGCACTAATATAAAGTGGAAAGGCCTTCGGAACTGTCTGCCCGTAATTCTAGTAAACTCGATCGTGTGATTTTCTAACAAGGCATGTTAGAAGCAGCAAATTTGTTGGGAGTTTAGAAAAACAAGGCTGCCAAAAGCTAGGACTCTGGCAACCATGAAAATGACACTTAGTCGACTGCAAAAGATGAAAGACCAAACAACAAAAAAAGAAAACCTGTTAAAAATCTAGGAATCAAAACTCAGAGATCTAATCATGCCTTGTAAAGGCAAATAACCCTATTGGCGAACTGCATGTGAGGACATTGTTGTATTCCAGTATGGGAGAGAAACTGACAAGTCATTGTGACAAACCTGAGACCTGGCTTTGTACACACACACACACACACACACACACAGACACACACACACACACAGAATAAGATATGTTCAGGCAACTGTCAGAGAAAGCAAGAAAGTATGCAATACGTTTTAGAAAGCTTTCTAGCTAATATGGTTTTGTTGTTGTTTTTGTGCTTAAATGAGTAAAGATTAGAGAAAGTGATCCTTTAACTTTGAATCTTTTAATCAGCTAAAATTTTCTAACAAAATATCAGATTCATAGTCATTTAAATACGCCACTTCTTCCCTAACATGCCAGACACATTAGGTATTCCTATACTTCAAACAAAGCATGAAATCTCTTTAGAAGTGTTGTGTTCTGCAAATATCACTCTAATAGCAATAACGTGATTTAGGAAGGAGAGACACGTAGAGAGAGAAAGATACAGAAAGACAGACCCTGCTAACTCTCCATGTCAGAGGTTACTACCATTCCATCTTGCCATTTTTTTCCCAGCCACGTATGCTTTCAATTTTGACATAGTTATTAATGGGACACATAATTCATTCTGCTTTTATTTTACTTATCATTCATCAGACTTACTTTCCATGCACCTCTATAATCATCATAATTTCCATTCTGATGGCTGCCTAATAATCCATATTCTAAAATTGCTTCCAGTTTCACTAGTTATCCATAAGCAATACTGTAATAAACATCTATACATATGTTATGTCCTTTTATAGCTTTGAATCACTACAAAGAATAAATTCCCCAAAATGGAATTAGAAATGTACCTAAAGTAAGAAACATACCTGATGACTGAGCAGCTTGACGAGGTTGTGGTAAAAACAAGGTTGAAACATTCACTATTCAAGGCGCTTCTCCCCAGATTAGCAGAAACCTAACCTTTGGAGACCTTTTCCTCTTCCTCTCACGCCTATAAATGGCCCAAGAACCTGCAGATCCATTTGGTCAAGTTCTTCACAGAGGGAAAACTAGGCTGACCATCATGCAGTGGACACTTCATGATGGCTGCATTGCTTGGGTTACTCCTGTACTATGGCATAGATGACCCAGTGATCTGATGGGTGATGGCCACAGCTCTTACTCTGTGAGCACACATCGCCCATCTGTGAAGAGGTCCCACTGGGAATGATCATTCTTCTGTTAACAGATGAAGACAGAGAGGCTCTGAGAAGTAGTTACTTAACCAAGGTAACAATCAGTGAGACAAAGCCAGATCTTCCATTCCCTGTGTCCATTTCACAACGTGAGCTCATCCTGTCCAAACCCATGACAATCAAAATATAGATGTATGGTTACACTCATGACATTTGATAATGTGTCACTACAGCATATGGCTGTGACATTCATGCACTTCCTATTGACTTTTAAAAGTATTTCTCCATCAATAACTATGTATAACTGTGACCTCTGCTGGACGAAAATGGGTACTATTTTGTGGAGCTTTACATAGACATAGTGAGTTATAATCATATCTATTTAAGCAAAAATTTTTATTATGTGAATTATCAGTCATTAACCACATTTTTTCTTAAAGTATGAGGACACTGTACAGTATATGTAGTTGTGCTTCTGAGTCATGACCTATAAAATATCTTGAGATAACGGGAAACATACCATAAGTGAAATTATTCTCTAAAAAACCCTTACACGTTGTTAGGCTCAAATGATTTTAGCCAGTAAAAATTAATAGTATTATTTAGAGATTAATCTAATCCTGAATTTGTTGAAGATATAATTTAAAATACAATATGAAAGAATAGAGTTGGACATGCAGTCTTGCAGTGTACAAACAACACATTATTGAACTTCAGATATATAGTTACATTCGTTGATATGTGATAAAATATGTTACTACAGCATGTGGCTGTGACATTAATGCACTTTGCTTTTGAAAGTATTTCTCCATCGATAACTATATACAGCTGTGCCCTCTGCTGGACGAAAATGGGTACTTTTTTGTGGAGCTTTACATAGACAGTGAGTTATAATCACATCTATTTAAGCAGAAATTTACCTTACTTGAATTGTGAGTAATATTTTATAAATTAGCTCTATCCCACACCAATCCTCTTTATGAGTTACTGATAAAGAATCTCATCTACTAAAGATTCAAAACACTGTTAAATATTAGCCTAGCACTGTTTAGTATTACCAGCTGATAGTGACTCATTACTTCCAAAAAAGTATCATAATATAATAATGTAAATATGGAGTAATATTTGAGGAGTTTCCCACATCTCAAAAAAATGCATAATGAAGGCTTTTGTTATAGTCTTTAAGTCTGCAACTATCCGAATGACCACAATTGTCCCATTTCATTGAACCAGTATTCCCATGTAGTACGCTATGTTTTGCTGACACAGAACTAAATAAGGAGTTTGATCATTGAATTGAAGATGCCGAGAAGCAAATGAATAATTCTGGAGTAACACGTGTCATGAACACTGAGTTGGCCTAGCTCCCCCTTCAATGAAGGCCTTGTTTCTCCAGCCTCAGAGAGCCACCTCACCCAAAGCCATGTCCCCTCCCAGGACCTCACGTCCAGTGACTGAGCTGTATGGGAGAATAAAGTTCCCACCATCTCAGCCCGACTTTGACAACTCAGGAGGGCCGGTCTAGCTCCTGAGATGCCTGTGGGATCCATGAAAACTGTTATTAGGCCATGTCCAAGTTCAGCTCTTCTCTGTGCAGGTGGTTTAGCAACACCTCCTTGACTCAGGCAAGGGGACTGGCCCCCAACCCGTTTCTCCACAGCACTCAGGTGGCAGAAGGGTACCAGAAGGATCCAAAAAGCCCTGTAAGACTGGCTATGGCTTCCCACTCCTGTACACCTTGGAAGGGGAACTTGAGAGGCCAGTGTCACGGTCTGGGATGATTCTGTGCTACTTCCTGCTTTAGGTAATGGCCTCTGTAAATTTCCTTGCCATGGGATTTAAAGAAACTCTGCATCCTCTCACCGAGCTTTTCGGCATCCCTCTGTCAATCGCATCTCTAGCTGTTGGGACAAGCAGGAGCAGAGTTCTCCAGAGTATAAAAAAGAGGACACATCATGCTGTAGCCAGAGCCTCGTTTTCGCCATCTCTGTCTTCCCATCGCTCAGACACGCCTCCCCCACCCCCATGATACCCTGCTATGAGATTACTGTGGCATACGGCCTTATTAGACCATAAGATTTTTAGGGGCTTTGTTTAAAGGAATGATTTTCAACTGTGGGCAATTTTGCCTTCCTGCCCAAGGAAAATCTGGCAATTTTTGCTAAACATCCTACAATGCTTAGGGCGGCCCCCACAACGAAGAATTATCCAGCCCTAAATGTCAATAATGTCAAGAATGAGAAACCCTGATTTAAAGAGTTCCTCATCTGCAAGGACCTTTGAAAGTTTTGCTAAAATCCACATAAGGGTTATTTATAATTTGAGGTTAATGCCTGAGACAAATCAATTGAATACCAGACAAGAGAGGAACGGTCGGATTTATAAATTTCCGCCAGATGGCGCCAAAACACAACTTAAAAATATCCAATCTTCTCTGGCCTCCATTTCAGAACCCAGTTTCTCACCCTGGTCAGTTCTTTGTGGTAACAATGTCCATCCTTTCCAAAAGAGATGGTTACTTTTTCGGTGCTTAGTGTTCCCCACCACCACTATTTTCACACAAGTGAATTAAAATGATTAATGACTAAAATTCAGCCTGGAAGATGAAAAGAACAGAAGCACCTTCTCAATCAGCTGGGGAGTTTCCACTCCCTGTGACATGAGAATCTGCTAGCTTCTTGCCTTCCTCTATAGCTAACCGGTAACTAGGTACCTGGCTAGCAGACAGTTCTAAGACTCCATTCCCCTAGAAATGGCCCAGTGATGAGCCTCTGGCCATTAGTGGGATTTAAGCAGAAGTTTTGTTGGAGATTTCTGATTAGTATCCTTAAAGCAGCGCTTCTCAACTGGGGGGGTGACTCTGACCCTAGGGGACATCTGGCAATGTCTGAGACATTTTTAATGGTCACAACTAGAGGACGCTACTAGCATCTAGTGGGTAGAGCCCTGGGATGCTGCTCAACATCCTACAATGCAAAAGAGAGCCTCCAAAACAGAGATTATGTGGCTTCGAATGTGAATTGTGCCAAGATGGAGAAACCCTACCTTAGAGGGAAGAGCCAGGCCCTGGCTTCCCCTTTCTCTCTTCCCACTGGCTGGAAGGAAGGTGCAGTGATGTGCCATCTTGGGCCATGTGGGTCAGGCAACAAACCAGGGAGCATCAGCTACAAGATAGGTGGAATTTGAGTCCCTGTCCTACGCTACCACCTGACAGACAGAATATATACTACGCTCTTAACATTACAATATATGCACTCATAGTACTCCAGTGACTGCTCTACGGATCCACTCTAGGCCCGCTTTGGTCTGCCTTTCCCGGGGCCACTCGGCTCTTTCTCCCTGGCATCTTACCCCTCTTTGTTTCTCTTTCCTTTCTCCACTGAAGCAGTTTCTTCCCTGAGGCAGAGATTTCACCAGGCCCCAATTTATTTATCAGATTCAGTTCATACCTGACTTTTCCCAGAAGACACCACACTCTTACCATTCCTCAACCCCTGCTTCTAGCCACAGATATCTCATTTCCTCCCACATTCATTTTCCAAACAGTGGAGAAAGACTCTTGTCTAATATAATTCACCTCAATATACACGCACTTTCTGGCCCTTACCCTGCAAGATTTTCTTCATATACCTTACCATGATGTGTGGTTATATTATCCGCTTGTCTCTGCTCTAGTTAACAATGTTAATTATGTGAGGTCAAAACCTGTCTTGTTCACCACTGTATATCTGGCGATGAACTGTCCAATAGATACATTTATAAATATATAATGCATGCCACACGTATCATTTTAAATGTTCCAGTAGCCACGTTAATAAACATAAAAATGAAGTTAATTTTAATCTTTTAGTTTAAACGGTCCTTCCCTAACACGTCATCACTATTTAAAAACGAGATATTTTATATTCTTCATCTCATACTAATTCTTCAAAATCCACCGTGTAATTTATCCTTAGAGTATATCTCAGCTCAGCTACGGCAAGCTGCGAACAGCCACATGTGGCTGGCGACTGCATGGACAGTGCCGGTGTAGAGTAATACTTGAAGGCAGCAGGCGCCGGCACATCGTTGTTAAAGTTAATTCTTCTGCACTATTTGATTTTTCTGTAGTATAGGAGTGGCATGGTAATAACGTCCGCCCCGTTAATGTAGCCTAGTTCTCTCTTATTGAGCACGTTTCTTTGTTTCATTTCTTAAAATAACTGCAATGAGCATCCAGCTTACATGTTCTTCCTTGGAATTAATTCCCAGAAGTGAAAATTCTAGGACAAAATTATGCCCCCTTTTAGGACTCTTGCCGTACTTTGCCAAGCTACTGCAAAAATATATATCTATATATCACTAGACGACTTTAAAAATTCTGATGCTCAGGCCCCCGTCCCAGATCTCCAGAAGTGGGGCCCAGGCATCGGTATTTTTGATACAGCTCCCCATGTGGTTCTTGTGTGCCAGTACCATGCGATAAGCTAGGTCTGGAAGGTGAACTTCACTCATCCAGCCCAGTATCTATCTATCTATCATCTATCTATCTATCTATCTATCTATCTATCTGCCGCTTAGACTGAGTGGTTTATACTTATTAACTAATCCTCTGCCACGCAAACAGGGCGAGTATTGTGCATGCTGATTGTCACGGTAAAAATGTTACTAGGCACTCTTTATTTGTCTGCTCTCAATAAAGCACCAGGCACTGTGCGCTAGGTATCATTATTCACATCTTACGGGCGAGAACCCGAGGCTCGGGGGGCTTAATAAACTAAGCGCTAGAATGGAACTCAAACTCAGATCTGGGTGACTATTTCCCAAGCCGCCAGGCCGTTTGCTTCTGAGCCACGACCATCCTCCGTTGAGAGAACTGTGAAAAGTCAAGAAGCTGCTGTGGGGACAAAGGCCTTGCACAAACGACCCTTGTTTTCCCGCCTCGCCACACCCGTCGGCGCAGGCACCACCGCCCAACCCGGGCGCGGGTCCGCGTCCCCGCCCATGGTGCCACAAGCCGAACTCTACCCCCAAATCCTCCGCCTCCACCACCCTCCGCCCGAAATTCCCACGCTCCGCCCAGGAGGCGGATCTTAATCCCGCGCGCGTCCGCTGAGTGGTGCAGAACGCGGCGCGGAAGTGGCGTAAGCCGCGTCGGGGGCGGGACTTCCGGCGCGTAGCTATCACGTGACCTAATCCGGAAGCCCAATTCTAGTCGCCCCGGCAACATCTCCCTCCCTCACGTGCTCTCTGTCTCCCCACCTTGAAATAGGTCCCTGCTAGCCCGCGGCCCAGGACCTGCAAGCTACGCGCCCACGAGGTGACTCCGGGGACGGCTGGGTGTTCTTTGGGAAGTGAAGGTGGAGCCTGGAGGCCCCGGAGCCTGGCTTCCTGTGAGGCCCGGAGAGCCGAGGGCGTGGGTGTCACGTTGCCGTAATTATCATCCGGCGGCAAAAAGTGAGGCCAGAGGCCCAAGAGAGTCCTAAATCAGTGCCGATTATTTGTGAAAAGGGACCGATTCCACAGGCTCTCTGCTCTGCCGTATCAGAATCACTGGATGACTTTAAAAATTCTGATGCTCAGGCCCCCGTCCCAGATCTCCAAAAGTGGGGCCCAGGCATCGGTATTTTTGATATAGCTCCCCATGTGGTTCTTGTGTGCCAGTACCATGCGATAAGCTAGGTCTGGAAGGTGAACTTCACCCATCCGGCCCAGTATCTAAACAGAAGGTCGCCCAAGGCGGCCTCATCCTTAGAGGGATGTTTGGGATATTGGCCCGTCTATTTAAGATTTGGGGTATTCTTTCTTTTCCCTCGCACTTGGACCTCCGTGGGAGGTTAGGGGTTTTGGTGGAAGTTAATCTGGAGAGCATTTGCATCTGCATTCTTTTATGAGCCTTACTTTTGGAGGTGGCTTTGCCCACTTTTCTCAGTAATTGAGTTTAACCAATAGCCAACGAACTACCTTTTAGCTTTGAAATCCAGAGAGTCCCTTAGTACAGATCAGGTGGTTCTGAACAACTTCATTTTTTTCGAGAATGATTTTTAAAGTTGTTTCACAGGCTGGGTTCTGTATTCAGCTGTTTTGCGCCTGAAGTCAGACGACATTATTTGAAAGTCCAGCCTAAAGATTAAGAAAACAAAGAACACTTCTGGGGTTACTCTTGGGGTTTCCATGAATCGTGGGGTGGCATAACCTTTAAAAATGCAATTTACACTTATGTAGTTTATAAAAGAGTCCCTTTAGGATGGCAATGCGAACCTAAAACTATGTTTTAAAAGATTGTTAGTAACTTCGGATAGGCGTGACTAAAAGCAGGTTCACAGTAAGGTGTGCAAATTCCCCGTGTGTTTATTGCTGTGCTGGGAAAGTATACAAACTACAGCTCCAGAGAGAAGTTTTCATCCTAAAACTTTTTCAGATGGTGAGGGGTTATTGTGTTTTTTAGAATCCACCGTTGAAGGATAGGGCGAGATGAGAAGGATGGGGCTGGAAATTGAACAAGGCTACAGTAGAGGTTGGAGAGTTTCCTAACTAGGTGCAGAAATCGTAGAACTACTGCTGGACAATAGGAAATCAATCTGGCTACAGAACAGTGAAAAAAGTAAACAGGTGAAAAATATATAACTTAGTTGCTCAAAGGTCCGATGAGTTGAAAAAGTCTTTGAAAACAATGTATTTTAATGTCTGCTTTCTGAAAAGATTTGGAGCTTTATAGTCAGAGTTATTTGTGATTTTAGGGAGGGTAGAGGTAGGAGGAGAGAGTTATCAGGAAACAATCTCAACAGCATCCAAGGGCAGGAAATATTAGTTATGATTTTTATGCTAGAAGGAAAACAGGAAATTTAAAAGAAATAGATTGCAGAATCCATGCCTACCGGTAATTGGTTAAATGCCCAAATGAATGGGGCACAGTGAATGCCACATACATTCAGAAGAGAGAGATTAACATGGAATTACCGTGTATGCATTTATAGAAATAAAATTTGAAAGCAGCTTCCTGAAATCTACTTGTGGTCTTAACCACTTTAAACCGGTCATAATTTTTGCTGGTAGCTTTTTAACTTGTATTACTGCCCGTTTAACTGTATTCCTTTATGGTCACACTAGGTTTTACTGTATGAAAGACATACTTGCAGAGAAGCAATCTTATCTACTTCCTCTTTGAGTTGTATTATTATTATGTCCTCAGTTATCCTAGTTTTCAGCTATCACTTTGCATGTTCTGTGCATGAGTCAGAGGTAACTTTATTTCACTTATTGCAACATCCAGAAGAGAGTAAATTGGGGGTTGGAGCTGAGAGAATGAAAAGGAAATAAAACAGTTTGGGGGCTTCCTTGCCCAACGGTATGAACAGTGGAGAGGTGTGGGCCTTCTAAACACACAGTAGGTGGCGCACTTGTGGGAGGCCCGTGTCCGGCCAAATGGTGGAAAAAAGCCTTTCACACTTGACCCGTCTTTGATGTCCAAATCGTTAAGCAGGAACCATGCAAAGCCACAAGAGGGAGCTCACGAGGACATCAAGCCAGACGAACTAGCCAGACCAATTTGCCAGCCTGATCACGCAGCTGCTGGGGAAGGGGCGGGGTTTGGGGGGACAGAAAGCAGTGCTCTCACAAAACCGCATTTTGTCATTTATCTTAGCTGAGGAAGTTCCTACAGGTGTGTGCGTTATCGGAAGACGTCTTCTCCGGTGGGGTTGTTACTGCACATACAGAGATTGCTAAGAACCACATATGACTCAATTTACGTTATTCCGATTTCTCACCGTACTTTCGTTCATTTGAGCAATCTCCAGCAGACCCCCTTCCTTCTACCTCGAAACTGTGTACCGAAGGCCTAATTAGATCCCCCAAATCATCTGATTGGCCCAGAGAACCAACTCGGTGGGAGCCTTCATAGGAAAGGTTCTTACAGGGCTTTAACCAGCGTAATTTATTTAATGACTTCGTGTGTGTGTCCATGCAAAACTCAAAGCATGTGTGTCTTCATGTATTTCATTTTCCGAATTCTAGTGGAAAAGGAAAATGGAGAGGAAAATCCAGTTACGTTATCATTTTGAGGGGAATCGGTGACTTTTTTTTATTTATCTGGTTGCTATGACATATCCTAGCTCTTATATTTATAAGACTATAAATATGCAATGAAAAGAAGATATGCATCGTCACTGCCTTTCAACTAAGCGCATTACTTATTTGTAGAATTTTTTTAAATAACTTGACAGAAATAGTCACAGTGGATCCATTGAAAACTGCAAAGCTCTTGGCTGTCATCGTTCATGTACATTTATGCATTTAAAAGTGTATCTCCCGAGATAAGCAGATCGGTTGAAGAATTGGTGCTTTTTTTTTTTTTTTTTTGGCGAAAGGCTTTATGGGAAAATATATCATTGAAGACTCAGAAGCCCTGTTTTGCCTGTGGGCCTCGGCAGTGTTTAGCGAATGACCTCAATGCTGTTTTTTTTCCTTCCTTCTCTACAGATTGAAGACAGACAATGAATTCAGCCACTGTGCTTGCCTGGGCTCAGCTGGGTAGTGCTGTGGACCTCGGCCTGCCCTGACATTGCCAGTCTCTTTTCTTTCAGCTCCGCCATCCATTAGGAAGACACTTGCTGTACAATCCACGAAGTGAGCCAGGAAAGAGTAGGAGGCTCTCCTAGGGGGGTGGGGAGTGAAATACAAAATTAAAGACCACCGGAAGGGCATCTAAGTCTGCTGTGACCATAAGCTTTCTTTTCTTTGAGATCGTGCTGGTGTCAGATGGTGGTGTCGCTATAATGTCTAGAATTCATGTTGGCCTTTCAGAAACCCAGGCCTTTTTCTTATTAGGTCCTTAAGCATTGTGCGTGGAATGAGGAACCAGCTTTGAAAAGCTTAACAGGACTCACCTTCCCTTGGGTGGTGATGCGGTAGCAGGAAAGGGTATGTTTTCCTTCTTTCAGGGAATAGACACTTGGGACTCTCCCCTGCTTCCCTTCCTTGTTGGGTCACTGTCTAGCACATGGCAGCTGGTGGGGTCTCCATCAGAAATCATGGCACTGCATGTGACATTCAAAGCGCTGTCGATTGATACAGTTTTGCGTGAATTCAGGTTGTTGTTTTTTTCTTAAGTCTTTATTTTTTTTATTATTATTTTTTTACGCCTACAGCACCTGGTCTTCCTAGGTGGTCTCCCATCCAAGTACTAACCAGGCCTGACCCTGCTTAGCTTCCAAGGATCAGACAGGATCGGGCACATTCAGGGTGGCCTGGGCCATAGACTCTTAAGTCTTTAAATGTCTATGTAGATCTTTAAGAAATGGTCCAATTTGCTTTAAATCATGGACATGATTCTTTTATTCCAAATATTAGGAATCGGTCACCAAAATTGCTGTTGGTCATAATCCCAGTTCTCTTGCTTCCACTAGTCTTATTCCAAGTGTGAGAATCTCAGAGTTTCTCCACTGATCTCCCAAGGGGAAAGCGAGGAACAGTTAGGATGCTCAGCATATCGAGGGCAGAGTCTGTACAGCTTAATGATACGTTAACGTGAAACAGCGGCAGACGAATGACGGCCCTCGGCTTGTTTTTCGTACTGACCAGGAGCTAAGGATGGTGTTTACATTTTTAAAGGTTTTTTTTTTTACCCCCCGTTTGGAAATTGTTCGCTTCTCCTCCCCACCCCACCGCCCTCCCCCCACCCCCGGCGGCTTTATTGAAATATAATATTGAAATATAATAGACAATTAGTTGCTCATATTTTAAAAGTTTTTTTTGTTTTTTAAAGAAGAGTATGAAGATATGTGCCAGAGGCTGTATGTGGCCCACAAACCCCAAATATTTACCGTTTGGTCCATTACAGAAAAAATCGCTGGCATAAAATAGCAGGAAATAAATCCTGGAAATAGGGAGCTAATAATAATTATAAAGTTCTAGGCAAGCTGCTCTCCTTTTAGATGTGTTTTTCTATATCTTATTTGATTTTTGAGAGATGATTATTCATTCTCAGGAACTGTTTTTAGTTGACTATAGGATTTTAGGAATCTTAAAATTACTTAAAATACAAAAGGATATAAGACTTACTTTGGGGAACTTGAAGAGGGAAAATAAAGTCTAAGAGAAATGAGCATATTTGACATACAACCCCAGGACTGTAAACTTCCTGGAAGATGGCAGCAGATTAGATTATAAGTGTCCCGGTGGCCAAGACAGTGCAGAAAGTGTAACCAGACTGAAATTGATGACACGGTTGCCTGTATTCCATCATTAATATAAATTCATCTTTCCTTAACGACCTGGGTCTTAAAAGAGTCTTAGTGCTTTAGCTGGTATTACTTGATATGCTTTATAGATATACTTTAGTTGGCACACTGGGCCGAAACGGAGCTGCTTCTGGTCCAGATGCTGGAATTGGCTTTGCTCAGGCATCTCAGCTCATCGTCCTGGCTTCTTTATTGCGGAAGTGCTCAGAGTGTGCCTTGCGTGATCTCCGAGGAAGTGTAACGTGGCAGCCCTTCTGTCAAATTATTTGTTGAATCGAAGGCATAAATAAGTAACCGCTCCTCAAATTAGTGCTCCCTCCCCCTTTTAAATCACAGCCATTGACATTTGGCGTACGTAATGGATTACACTTGAACTTCTCAAACAGTTGCCTACTTTATCGCATCTGCCTACATTTATCACTCTGCCAAGTGGAGCCTCTCATAAGGCATCTCCTGCATTTTCAGAATATTGGTACTACTACTTTTAAAGCCAGGCTGGCATTTCCCACTTATAAATAAAAACAGGATATTCTGCGGTCTACAGTAGTGTTCAATCACAATAACGTTTATTGCATAGTTGAGGCTGTCAGACTTCCCAGTTTGGGATAATTAATATTCACGTTAATCCAGTTCTAAATACATTTTATAAGGCATTGAAGTCTGAATTCAAAACGCTTCATCTCCAGAAGACACACAGATGTCTCCTAGCCTTTTCTAATTTATTTCCTATGCTACTTGTTAATCTCTAAAACAAATTCGATTAAGACACACACAGAGTTCACTTTAACGTTGTTATGTGCTGCAGACTCAAAGCTATTCAGATTTTCAGTGACAGATGCACCCTGGTGGAGGTGAATTAGCCACTTAAAGGTCACACCTTACAGTTCAGCGCTCAAGTGTGGACTGATTTCTTCCACGATTTCATTTGTGTTTGTTTTACTTCTCTGGCTGGTCAGACCCCGGATTGTATTGACTGTTTTATATTTCTTCAGAAGCCTGTAAAACACATAGCACTTAGCCAGGTTTTCAGATAATTACTCATGTTTTAAATCTTCAAATTATAGTTTAGATGTAACATTAACTTAATTTGTATTTGTATTTTCACTGCATTTGTTCACTTTTTTTCAGTTTATATTCACTGCGTGTGTGTGTGTGTGTGTGTCTGTCTGTCTGTCCATGTGCCTTAATTTAGAACAGTGAACAGGAAATGTGAGCTATGTTTAAGATAAATTTACAGAAGGTCACGTCAGCCCTCTTGGAATGCCCTATTTGAAAGCTTATGTTTAAAAAGAATGTGAATGGTTCTCTTTAGGCTAAATCTTCCAACAAGTGGTCATTTTAATATCTCAGTTTTCGACATTAACCATAGCAAAACATCTGATAGAGATTATAAAATAGGTCAAATTTATTGCTTAAGGCTTGAAGATCTTTAAATTCTACCCTGCAATTAAGTGAAGTTAGGAAAAATAGGACCTCTTCAGTGTCTGATTTCCAAAGTTTCAAACCCTAAGTAACTGCTCAGCATCACGATGCGTAAGAGGTTTCATCTCACGAATGCTTAAATTCCCATGCATTTTAGGATATTATTTTCATTTAACTTTTCAGAGTACGTTCTGGTGTAGGCTGGCATTTTAGTGGCTCTGAACTCCTGAACAGGAGGGGAAAATATTAAAGGTCTTGTTTTTAAAAGGTTGTAAAAGGCGCAGCTGCAGATTGAACTTTCCCTGTAGGCATTTCCTGCTGCGTGAGTACATCACAGGCAGGTAGGCAGGGGTGGGCAGAGCGAGGCTGTCGGGCAAGGGCGTTCTACATGCTGGCTTGTTGGAGCGTCTCCATGGACCAGTTTCTCCTCCCGTAAAGACAGAGTAGTTAGACAAGGAGAGCGCGTTATGACACGCTGGCTGCGAAATGGCTCATTGCAATCCAAACTAAAATAAGGTCTAGGGGACTTAAAGTGCAGGGCACAACCCGGGCTTGAGAGATGCTCCTGTAGGGAGGTTTCTCTGAGTCCCAGTCCTAAGGCAAGATGCAGTGACAGTTTCCAGTGCATTGGTGAGAGGTACTGTATTGTGTTCAGGCATTGGGGACATCCAGGGTTCATTTAAATAGGCAATGGTGTGTGTTAAGGATTGGTTAAGTAAAATAATAGTCGTCAATTTTAGTTCATGCTTTGTATATTTTTTGTATGGTTCTTTTCATGCACTTTACTTTCAATAGGGAAACAAGTTCTGTGAAATCCGTAGATGTCAGTGCATTTTAAAGTCATGACCATTATGCTCGTGGGAGCATCTTGGACATCTTTCAGGCTGATTAAAAAAAAAAAATAGGGAAACCAGTACTTGAAAACGGGAGTAGCCTTTGGGCCACTCAGTCATACCTAAGGGGAGCCCTCCTTTTCAGACCACGAGGTCATAGCCTGGGTGCAGGGTCCCCCGGTGGTAAGTCCTGTGAGGACCAGGCACAGTACTGGGAAGAGGGGGCCTCTGAGGAGCTGCTTTGCAAACCAGAAAATAGCCACCAGTATGACACAGCCGTACTGACCAGATGTTTGCACTGTGATGGTTCTTTCCTAGTTTTGGTGCCCATTTGGATTTTCACAGTCGGAGATGGAAGCAAAGGTAAGATTGTTGTTTCTTAACTCATAAGAGAAAAAAGTACATTTTAGTCTTTAAAGCCTTGGTGTTCTCGATCCGTGATGGAGAGGACCAGAGAAAGACATCAGGAAACGAAATGTAAAAGCAGCAGCGGGCACATAGCTCCCCATCTTTCGTTCCAGGCACTGGGGAGCGGGCTGGACCGGCAGGTGGGCAGGGGCGGGCAGGACGGGATGGCGGAACATCACACTCACTTGTCCATGTGGTCCTTGGCGGGTCGTGGCTGACTTGGAACTAGTCGCCTAATTACAGTGGGTAGATGCGGCTGAGATGATGGACGTTGGGTCCTTAGCTCTCCCTGCATCTTTATTTAAAAATGAGCCACGTTTTAACGGCCATAACCTTAAACTAATCATCCTGTGTGTACCTCATGTACACATACTTCAGAGCAAGTATGCGTACACTTGGTGACCATCGTGGGCTTGGACCTGTCATCTCCTCTTTGACCCAGTACTGTATTGTAGAGTCAGGTTCGAGCAGATACTAAGTCAGTCCGTGTTGATTAGGTGAGTAAACACTTCTCTTGAGGGTGAACTGTGGCATCTAGCCTCCACCTCCCCTTATTTTGTAGGCGGCATCATCGAAAACTACCGAGTCTTGGGCTTCCCATCCGGTATATGCAAGATACTGGCAGCATTACTATCAAGCGATGGCTTGGATGCGAAGCCACCAGAATGCCTATCAGAAGGCGGTGGCGGCCTATTTCAGCTTCCCATGGTACTTCCCTCCTGCAGCTCACTCCCAGGGCGCCTGTGCCCAGGAGGGCCGATCGCCTTGGGCCTCCTCTGACCATCACATGGACTCCACGCCCCCCTACTGCGGTTACTCGCATCCTCCAAGGTCTGGGCAGCACCCGCACGTCGGCGAAGAAGACCAAGAGTTGGCCGAGGAGGAGGAAGAGGAGGAGGAGGAGACGGACAGCGAGTCAGATGGCGGGGTGGAGTGTGACCTGAGCAACATGGAGATCACGGAGGAGCTGCGCCAGTACTTCGCCCAGACCGAGAGGCACCGGGAAGAGCGGCGTAAGTGCGGGCCGTGCCCGGCGCGTCCTGTCCTCGCTGGCCCCTCCCGGCTCTGTCTCCCCTGATCTGTAAAGCTGTCTTCTGACTCCTGGGTCGGGTACAGATAATACTCCAGTCCGGTCCTACGCCCAGAAAAGCTATGGTGATGTTGCACCTCAGTGGTATTAGTTTCTGGAGCTGCTTTAATGAATGTAGGATTTTTTTCTTTAGTTCTAGAACAAAGTTTTTCCTGATAGTGTCTCTGCCATTTAGCGAATGGCAGAGACTCCACCAGATGGAGAGTGTGTGTGCACGTGCATATGTGTGCAGACGCGTGTTCCTTAACCTATAACAGCCCTTCGAGGCATCAGACCCATTGTACAGACGAGGAAGGTGAGCCTTGAGAAGGTTAATTGACTCATTCCATGGTACACACTAGTAATTTGCGGTTAGGATCCAAACCAAGGTCTGCCTGACTCCAATTCCTGTGCTCCTTCCTCAAGCACAAACTTAGGGATTGGGTTTTGTCCCTAAAATACTGTTGCCAGCCCACTGGTCACAACTCAGATTTCCCTGCTGCTCCAGAGTTGCCAAATCTTCAATATTAATGCCCCTTCAGAGTCGAGATCAGTGTGAACCTCAGTAGAGTCACAAGGTGCCTGGTACTTAAGCACCCCGATTTGACCCTGCGTGGGGGCGCTCTGTCCCTGGGGTTAGAGAATTGTGATAATGGTCTTATATCTTCAGTCAGAAAGCAGGAATTTTTAAAAATTTCTTACTCACTTACTGCAAAGAAATAGAACTGCTTTTGATGCCCTCGCTA
The DNA here is from genome assembly GCF_014176215.1 of Rousettus aegyptiacus. Taxonomy (NCBI): domain Eukaryota; kingdom Metazoa; phylum Chordata; class Mammalia; order Chiroptera; family Pteropodidae; genus Rousettus; species Rousettus aegyptiacus. The sequence goes on along the minus strand of NW_023416312.1, from coordinate 3,072,593 downwards.
CCATTAAGATTACCAGACCATTTACATTTTTTTCCTTCAGAATATATTTTATTATTATTATTTTTTATTATTATTAATTATAAGTTCTAAAAGGTATTTTTATTTTTTTAATTATTTTTTATGGTGACGAAATCCAATTGGTTAACGAAATCCAATTAAGTTTCAGTTGTACACTTTAACGTAAGGTATGTGTATGTTTACACTGTGTGTTCACCTCCCGTAGTTAGATTTCTTTCTGTCACCACATATTTGACCCCCTTTACCCCATTTCCCTCCCCCCTCCCCTCTGGTAACCCCTAGTCTATTGTCCATGTGTCTCTGTTTGTTTGTCCGGTTCATTTGTTGCTTTTAAGTTTATATCCCACATCTAAGTGATATCGTGATTTTTCAGCTTTTTCTCTCTGGCTTATTTCGCTTAGCATGATTATCTCGAGATCCACTGTTTACATTTTAAGAGTCTCTAACGGAGATACAAATGCTTTTCTCCCTATTATAACCAGTAGGCAGTCTCAATATTGTTTGTATTGAGTTCTAATTCTATATTTTACTTATAATTTTCTAGTCAACAGAAACATAGGAGACTGGGAACAGATGAGTTTCATTTGCATGTTGAATGATTCCTACTTTCATAATGGTGGGCCAGCATTTATTGATCCCCGCTGGGGGCCAGGAACTGAGCGATGGCTTCTTATAAATTGTCACCCCCTTTAGTGTCTTTTCCCTGACTCTTCACTAAACTACTCATTCAGGGTTTCTTACTTCCCTTCTTTTGATTAAACTATTGATTTCTTTGATGTGCATCAGAAAGTATACCCAACAAGTATTTTTAAAACGACACTTTATATTACATATAGAAGACGTTTCTTTCCTTAATCTCCAGAAATAAATTTTACCTTTTTTCAAAACACATACAAAATAGCCATTAGTCTGGCGCGCAACGGAAGAGTAAGCATTGGACCACATCCACATGTAGTTGGAATGCTGTTTGTTACTTTTGAAAAAGCAAATATGATGAAGATAGGGCTTTATTTCTGCTTTACTTCCTTACCGGAAGATAAGATAACGTGCTTTTCTCCCAAGAGATTGATACTTTTATGATAGAAGTGGTAACTAAGGATGGGAGCAAACCCCAGTCACCATCACTGTTATGGGTTGAATTGTGTACTTTAAAAAAGATATTTGCCATCCTAATCCCCCGGATCTCAGGATGTGGCCTTTTTTGGAGATAAGGTCTTTATAGAGATGAGCAAGGTAAAATGAGGTCATGGGGGTGGGCTTTGATCCTGTGTTACCAATGTCCTTCTGAAAGGGGACATTTCGGACTCAGAGACACACACCCAGGGAGAACGCCACGTGAGGACGGGAGGGCTGCTGCCCCAAGCCGGGAAACCACCAGAAGCTAGGAGAGGCCCGGACAGGTCCTTCCCTAGAGCCTTCGAGGGGCACGGCCCTGCCGACGCCTTGGTCTCGGACTTCTGGCCTCCAGGCTGGGAGACGGTACATTTCCGTTGTTCTAAGCCCCCCAGTTTGCGGTACTTGTTACGGCCGCCACAGGAAACTAGTTCAGCCTCCCTACAAGAATTGTCTTTGTTCCCAAATGCAGTCTGTGAGTGGGACTTAAAGTGAACCGGGCAGGTCTTGCCGCCTGTGCGAAGAAAATGTGGTGCGTACTTGTTTTCCCGTGATCTAGACAGCAAACCAACAAAAAAAGACACTTTTACGAAAACCTTTGCAACTGTTGTCCTTAACCTTACTCGCCAGTTATTTACATTATCGTTAGTAACATGAAACAGAGGAGGCTATGGCGGAGCCACCCAGATCACGGGGCTCCAGCCCTTCACCAGCGGGAGGATTTTATCTTCTTGGGAGCCACCTGCCCTAACTGTTGTGCACCTCAGTCTCCTCACCTGTGAAATGGGGGTCCTAGTTAATGGGGTGGTTATTATAAAGCTTAAACAAGATAATAAAAGTTATAGAACAGTTCTCGGTACAAAGTCAGTGCCCAAGAAATGTTAGTTGCTATAGTTACTTGCTGAGAACTCATCCTCGATTGTGGGGTAATAACCATCAACTGGTTTTTCTCTGATAAGTATTTGTCCTGGTTAGTGTTTGAGACTGTACACATCTCTGCTAAAGATGTTCTGTGACTTGAGAAAGAATCATATATCTGCTCTGGGCAGCACTTAAATCGATTCACAACACGTAAAACATGAAAGAATTTAGGTTTTGGTGTCTGTCAAATTCAGTCATTACCACAATCTCACCCAGGTAGTCACAGCTTTTGTTCTGTTCAAAGGACAGTCTCGCTTGATCTAACTTAACTGTAGCAAAATTCTTGGGCTGGAAAGATGAACCCACTTCCACATTGCTAACAACGGCACTGAGCTCGTCAGGCTTCCGCTTCTTTGTGCATTTTAGAATGTACAGTTGTAGCCAAGTTCAGAACTACCTGTCCCAGCCTCTCCACCACGCTTTTGTATCCTGCAGTCTGGCCCGAAAGCGTTATGAGAGGTCCCTGGGGATGTGAGAATTGTCTGGCGAGGGTGGGAATAGGCTGCGGCGCCAGAGCCTTACTCTATTAGAAGACGCCGCCAGGGCATTTTTTTGTCACCACTTCTGGCGGCGTGTAGGATAAATACGTGTTCCTCTGAGCAGTAGCGAATGCTAGAATTCAGATGTAAGTAATTGGAATACCCAGGGTGCTTTCTGGTCCGTTACCTTTACGGAAAGGTCCGTGGGGGTTTAGATGCGTGCACAGCTGGGAAATGTTTAACAAGGAGGGGAGGGGCCCGAGCTGTATGAATACTTGGTTAAAGCTGTTTTGTTTTGCTCTTTGAACCACTAGAAGGTACTTCTTCAATAAGGGCAAATTAATGAACCATATAGGGAACACAGAATTTTATGAAATATTACCAGCAACGGAAAACGTAGCTAAAGTTGAAAGATTTAGGTTTTTAGTATTATTCACTTCCGCAGAAACATGTTATACATACAGTTCATCATCATCAGAGTCTTATTTACTATTTTTTTTTAAGATAACAGCCTTCAGACAGCACGTTCTTGCTTGTGATTACTACTATTCCAGATAATCTCTAATTTAATGTATTTCAATGATTTAAAAAAAAACTTAGGCGGGTGAAAAACTCCTTTTATGCCATGGGAACAGGCATGGCTTCAATTATGTTATATGTCATCACCTCCTAATGAAATATTTCCGTTATTTAAAACTTCCGTGGTGACGTTGCTATGGGAAAGTAGACAGTTGTGAAGTTTAAAAGGTCAGCTGTGTTTTCAATTACTTTTAGGAAAAATGTTTATCATTAGGTTAAGAAAAGTATCTATTTTTAGGCGTAAATAACCCATCGATTAAGACTGCAGGGTTACAGTCCTAATACCCACAGGGAAAATGAGTGCGAGTCATCATTCCCAAACGAGAAGAAGGCCCTCCGAAACAAACGCTGTCACCATTGTCACGGCCTTGGGCCTCTCAGGTGTTTACCACCTGTGTTTGGGAGGTAGATGTTGGGTCAAAACAGGCATGTTTACAAAGAACAAACCCAGGTAGGGACAGGAGATCAAATCAAATTTAAAACAATACCTAGATGAGCCATCTGTGGTGTGGTCTGTGGTTACTTTAGCCAGTGAACTCAGGAATGAGAGAGAAAGAAAGGGCTAAGTCCACCCCCACCTAGGCCTTGAAGTCCTATTCTTACCAAAGGCGTTTTTTATACCCTCGACGGGAGATGTGCTCAATGGTGTTGTGTCTACAGAGGTTTAGACGCTGTCAGCCTCCTGGAACCCCAGCTGGTCCTCCCTCAGGTCACCCTCTGTGGAAAGCCTAGAAGATATAGCGAAGGTTACAGCCCACTGTTTATTGAGTTGTTTTGGTGTAGTCAGTGAGACTCAAGCGTGGAATCCTACTGATCGAGCCCAGTTCCACTCTCTGTGTGTTTTGAATAGTCCAGATGTTCAAACGTATAAAACCAGTCCCTGAAAGGCTGTGGGAACGTGGAAGGAAGGAAGAGAAATGCGCTTTTATTCTAAACATGGAAATGGTGACTGCCCACTGACTTCGAGATTACATTCGTCATGGAGTGAGGGACGAGGGGTGACGATGGAAGACCCGTCAGCCATGGCCCCAGGTCTGCGCCCGCGTGCCGGGTGCGATGCTGGCTGGCCAGAAATGAGGCAGTTCTGATACAAATCGTCTGCGCTTTCACTTGGTTGTGCTGAGATTGTTAATTCTGTCACCGTAGCAGAGAATATAATCAGAAAGACCTGCTAATCCTTGAAAAATTAGGAAGAATAACATTCTTCAGCACTCATTTGTCTTAGTGCTTTCTCCTCCAAAAGGCCTCTGTGTTTGGGCTAACTCTCTGGAATACTGAAAGGTTTTCCTGCTAGGTCAGGTTCTCTAAAGTCCACGTCAGTCCCCATGATTTTTTTTTCCCCTTTATGGCCTCTAAGTCTATATTGACAACATCATCGTAACTGTATAGACTGAGCCAAAAAATACCGAGGTTGTCTCTCCTGAACCCAGGTGGAATCCAGTAGCGTGTCTCCTTAGTTGTATAATACTGGGTTTCTCGTTTTAACCCTATTTGCTTATTAACCCGTATGTCAGCTTCCTAAGACTGCTATAACAAGTTACCATAAACCGCGTGACTTAGAACAACAGACAGTGATTCTGGGGGCCGGAAGTGCAAAACCAGCGTGTTGGCAGGACCATGCTTCCTCCTGAGGCTCTAGGGCTTTGTCGCTTCCGGCGTCAGCTGGCTCCTGGCGTTTGCTGCTTGCGGCTGCGTAGCTCCGATCTCTGCCTGCAGGCTTACATGGTTTCTCTCTATGTCTCCACGTGTCCTTCCCTGTCTCACATGAGGATGCCTGTCATTGGATTTAGGGTTCACCCTAATCCGGTACGGTCTCATCAGATCCTTCCCTTAATGACACCTGCAAAGACCCTTTTTCCAAAAAAAAAAAAAAAAAAAGTTGCATTCTGAGGTTTCGAGTATATGCGAACCCAACCTGCTACAACCCTGTTTTAGAGCCGGAGTCCAAGAAGATACTCTGGTTTGTATTTAAAACAAAGTCCCATGACCAAAAATATCCTACCAGAAAAAAGCACTTGGGCACATCGAGTCGCACAGCTGTTTTCAATAAAAATGACCGACCCCTCACGACAAGGCCCCTATTCAGTGATGTCTGAAGCGTGATCCCCTCTGCTTCGTGCAGCCGATTCTCCGTCTAGTTGGATGAGCCCTCACCTTGTGTGACAGGGCGAAAAACTGCCAGTGGCCGAGAACTCTGCCCTTCAGTGGGAGGAAGGAAGAGTGAGTAAGCGGACGCCTTCAGCTGGGTACGTCCCACCCTCAGGCTTGCTTGGTCCCCTAGGTCAGTCGGTGTACAGCCAGGCTGAGGGGATTTGCTTTGAAGCCGGCTGGTTTTCAAACCTGCAGCCTAGCCTTAGAATGCCGTTTCGTTTTCTCTCCTTTTAATTGTGTGAGTAAGTGGAGGTGAAGTGACTGCAATGTGAGGGCACAAGGTCAGACCCCAGCTCATCGGAGTGTTCCCCTCCCCCCCCGCCCCCCAGCCTCTCCGCCATGGGGGCTCTGAGGACCCTCCTGAAGGGAGGCTCTGCCCAGTACCTCTTGTGGCCATAGCATCTGCTTCTCTATCCCTGGGTTGTTTTCATTTTTCTTTAACAGCATCTGGAAGAAACAGAGTTGTTTACAAAAAATAATGTATGGCCTTTGAGCTTTCAACAGTCATTTCCAAAGCAGCCGCTTTGTGTCGAACACGGTGTCCTCCTGGGGCTGGGGCTGGGGCTGAGGTGAATAAAGGCGACAGGGCTTCTCCATGGTGACTCCTGCAGGCCTGTCCTGGCACTAGGCGGTCTTTCAGTGCAGGGAGCAGGCTTCCTGCCCCTTGAATCTGTTTTGGACAACTACCCACCATGTAGGAAACTGGGAAACCTCCTAAACTTTTGCCAGGAAGGGAGGGGACGGGGTTGGGCCTTAAATTTTCATGAGGAACACTGGATGGGGAAAGAGCTACAACTAGTGAGCAGAGGGCTGTGTCTTTTATTCTTACACTGTGAGAACTTTGCTAACATCTAAAACCCAGTGATGGTAGCCCGTGAGCACACAGCGAGCGTGAACTTGGAAAATGGCACAGGCTTCGTGGCTGGCCAGCTGGGGTTGCTTTGTATTAACAGAGTGTGTCATCCACAGATGTCAACAGTAAGAGAAAATGTCTCCTGGCATACAATTATGAGACCAATTTAATATCTGCAAGATAGTTTTTATCAGAAGGGTAGCAGCAAGACGCATAATTATGACCCCGTTAAATTATAAGGAAAAGAAGAATAAAGATGCGAGAGTTAGGAAAGTTACATTCATATATCCTAATGGTAGAGAACAACAGATTCCTGTGTTTATTAAAACTTCTAAACTCAGAGACTCAAATTTAGACAGGAAGTTTAACGTCGATTATGCCACTGAATCTGTTGGAAAAGCTGATGATAACCTTGGGACAAATTTGAGAGTGAAAGGACCATGATCTGGGAACCTCTGCCCTCGACATTCGGACACTCTGAGGCCCCAGCAGCCCCACACGTGGGACCGTGTCCTCCGGGCCAACAACCAAAGGCAAGCCCTAGGACTGGTGATGTCGTGGGCGGGACTGCGTTGTCCCTGGCTAATGCGGAAATGCCAAGCCTTCAGAAGAGTAGTCCTTGGGGGGTGGGGACGGTAGAATTTAAACACCCATGAGGACTAAAGACCTTAACATCCCTGTGTTCCAGATTTGGCAGAAAGACCAAAAATGAGAAACGCTTGTTGACCTCCCATTCATTTGCATATGAGGTCAACATTTTGCTTTAGGTCTGCATTTCACAGTAAGTCAACTCTATCTTTTCCATGGATAAGGTAACAGTTATATGGCATTTATTTTGACAGCCGTTTGGCATCTCCGTATATTGCTTCCTTATGTGAAAATGAACTGCAGATGTGCTAAGACAGAAATGGCCACATACATTTTTAATAATGTTTCCCTGTTTATAGAAGTCCTTCCTCCAACTCCGAGGTGTTAACTTAGGAAGAACAGGATTTATGAGCGTGGCTGGGCATAGCCACATAAATATCTTTGTGTTCACACTCGATTTGCTCACTTTTGTGGGCCCCTCCATACTAAGCTTTCTTTCTACTACTTTTGCTTTGAGAAGGAAAGAAAGATTTATATCCTTGTTTTATCCCCTACAACTATCTTTACCCCTTAGTAGCATTTCTCTCGGTAGCAATAGTAGCTACAGATGTGTGCATTTTACTGTCTTTCTTGTTGACAGTCGGGTATAAAAATCTAGGTAGGCTAAATTTTACGTTCTTCAGCATTGTCAATATTTTGTTTCTGTTTTACATAAGAATAAAAATTATTTTAGTACTTTCATAATAAAAACAATAGGAGAGAATACATTGAATAAATATTTCTTGCTTTACAAGAACCCGTTTAAATGAGCAGGACTGAAAGCGTGTAACAGTAGCACCTGGAACCGAGCCTCAGGTGGGTGGCCTGCGGAGTGACAGGAAAGTCACATTCCGACCCACGGTTCGGCTTTGTTAATGGAGCAGGAAGAGCAGACATCAGAGGTTTCACGTCCCTTTGCAGCCTCGCCCTTGCTCAGCCCTTTAACCTTCGGCGAGGGTCGAATCGCTTGGTGTGGGTCGTGGTTCGGATGTGTGGAAGGGTCACCCGCCGTCGCGGCCATTCCCCGGTCACCGGCGCCTGCTCTTTTCCAGATTGTGTCAAATCAGGAGCTCTTCCCAAAGGGCTGGGTTCGCCCCCCAGCACCTCGTTCGTGCTGGGAGGTCCGGCCTCCCGCAGCGCCGGCCTTTCCAGCAGGCGCTGTGTTTTCCTGCTGGCCCGGTGCTGTGTCTAAAGCCCAGTGAGCGCCACGGGCCGTTGGTTCCTCCCCGGGCAGAGGAAGGGAGGAAGTCAGCTGGTGTCATTTTCTCCCGTATCTTCAGGACTCCTCCCAGAGGTTGGATGGTTGGGGGTGACATGTTTCCTCGTGGCTTTTTGCCATTTCTATCAGTGCATAACCCAGATAAGTGAGCGATGAGCTTCATAACTAGGTGGATAAGAACGTGCAGGCCGGGCCTTGGAATCTAGTGGACAAACAGCTCAGCTGCCGCGGCCGGGCCCGGCTCACAGCCCGAAAGGGAAAGCTGTGGGACGTGGGGGCCGCCTGGGGCACATCGGGCAGCGCGGATGTCCCCCCCGGTTCACCGTTGTCGGCTCGTTCTCAGGGCGGCAGCAGCAGCTGGACGAGGCGCGCCTGGAGGACTACGTGAACGCCGACCACGACCTGTACTACAGCACCCGCCGCTCCGTGGAGCCCCCGTCCGAGCGGCCCGGCGAGCGGCGCCAGGCCGAGATGCAGCGCCTGTACGGGGACAGCGCCGCCAAGATCCAGGCCATGGAGGCCGCCGTGCAGCTGAGCTTTGACAAGTACTGTGACCGAAAGCGGCCCAAATACTGGCCGGTCATTCCGCTGAAGTTCTGAGCCCCGGGTCCCCAGCCGTCACTCCCTCCCTTTGGGATTCGCTCTCTTCCATTTCCTCCTGTGCGTTTCCTCGGGAAAAGGGGACTCTTTATGCCGAGAAATCAGCATGTTCACCGAAGTCCGAGGGGCCCCTCCCTGGGGGTGGATGTCATAGGTCAGCCACCTTGAAGCGGCAAGCGCGTGCAGTCGGCAACATGAGAGATTTAACATAAAATGATCATGTCACGTATGACACTGCTTTTTACATTAACGGTGGCATTCAGGTCATTAAAGTTCTCATGGATCCTGTAATTAGTCGTTTCCTCTTTTCCTCTATTTTTAACCCGACCGAATGAGGCAGACGCCGTAAATGAGTCAGATGTGCTCTCCTACTCCAACTCCCTCAGCCCGCTCCGAGAATGACCCAGGCACTCGGCGAGGCGAACGCTAGTTCTCTCCCACGTGCTGTAAAGGGTCAGAGGTCATATTTTTCAGCTTTGCAGGTCACACTGTGTCAGGACTCCTCAGTTCCACCCTTGCCCAGGAAAGCAGCTGGAGATGGTAAGTAAACAGGTGGGTGTGGCTGTGTCCTTTAAGACTTGATAAAATCAGGCCGTGGGCCAGGTGCGGCCTGTGGGCCTTGCTGACCCCCGCTCTAACGGAATGAAAATACTTGTCTGACATTCACATTATCTCGGTAACCCTACAGGCCTTGAACATCAGAAAGATCTGAGCAAAGAACAGTAATTCCCAAACCTGCTCACCTCTGCAGTCTCCTCTTGTAGAAAGGGTACATTTGAACTCGTACTTTGTCTAGCGAATAGAGTTTTGATAAGAGAATACATTTCTGAGAATGAAAATCTAAGAATTGACGGAATCGTCCATTTCAAAAAGCCAGCTGCCTTTTAAATAAGTTATTATAGTACATTGCCAGGGTGAGCCTTGTTGACCTGAGCAGATTAGCACATCCATCAGAGGTCGGTGAAAAGATTTAATATTGACATGTTTCTCCCTAAGAACACTTAGCTCCACATTGCAGTTCCTGCCCCGTGATAAATGCATTCCTTTCGTAAGCCCCGGGTGCTTATTTTTCCCAGCTCTCGTTTTATTACTGGAGTTGCAATTTGTGCTTGGGTATTGCAGACAAAAATCAGAATTGACTTCCCCTGAGGTGACACGTGGCTGAACTTTGAAATCTTTAGTAGTTCTCTTTTTTTAAATTTTAAACTCATATACCTAAATAGAGAATAGGTGTGACTCAAGCACAAATACAAACTAAAGCCTGTAATTGCATCAGCTTCTTTGAGTGAAGTGTTTCTCTTTACAAAAAGCTCTCCTACCTTTCCCCAAAGAAGCCACCATGCCGGTCCCACTCCTGCTGGCTCTGTGACTGCAGACCGTGGGAGTTACTTTCACCTCTCAGTTGCTTCTGTGTTCTCTGCTCTTGACGTGGGGATTAGTGATCCCCCCACATGGGGTCCTTGCAAGGGCCACACTGAGTCAGTGCCTATAAAACACAGTGCCGGCCACATGGGAAATATTCAATACGTGTTGATGTTTATTCCCTGTCTTTAAAAAATTGCCAGAGAGCCAGTGAAAATCCTGGGTATGAAACTTCTTCCAAATATGGAGAAATCTTTCCCTGTCAGCTCTTCAGATGATGCTCTGGCTTCTCACATCTCATTCCCACCTGTCCTTCCCACATGGCTCATGGATAATTTATGATAGGAGGGACCTAGGATTTGTTCATTTATTCAGCCAATTTTTTACTCCTTTACATTCCACTTAGCTAAATCATAGTTTCTCCCCCCAGGGACCTGGCATTCTAGGAGGAGAGGCAGGCAGGTGTGCAATGATGATAATTGCAATTCATGCACCGCTAGAGGCACGTGCAGGAGCTATAGGAGCATGAGAGAGAGAGAGAGAGATGAGGGTGAGGCTTCTCGGCCTCAGCACTATTGACATTTGGGACCAGATCGTTGTAGTTCTTAAAAAAATGCATACCATGGATGCATACAGAAAATCGAGAAACTTGCATGCAAATGACTGACACACACCAGCTTCAGAATAATGTTTAGTTCTGAGCAGGGTTTTTCTGTCTCTGATGTTTAATTTCTTTATGACAGAAAAGCTATGGTAGGAACCCAGCTTTGATAGAGACCCCCAAATTCATCAGTCTTCATTCTGACGTAAAATAGTATATTTTTCACTTCATTTCTAGGGTTAACTGTTTTGTCATCAAATCCTTAGAGTCAAGTCAGATTTGGCTGCCAAACACATTATTTTAAACAAAATAAAAACAATAACCCCCAGTCTTCAGAGCTTTGGGGATTTCAGGAAAAAGATGTAGAAATATTAATACAATTTTGTAGATGAGGAAACCAAAGCACAGAGAAGTTAACCAACTATTGTTCTCTTTCCGTGGTGAGAGGGGGTGTCAAACCCAGATATTCTGACTCCTAAGTTTTTAGCTGCTTCGTCCCGCCAAATTCGGCCTCTACAACCATACTGACGATATACGTAAAGCACAGCGAAGAATCTGGAGCCTGTCACAGGCTGCAGGATTCCAGTGTACTCCATGCTGGAGCATGGGGTTAGGTTTTAGTCCCAGCTCAGTTCAGTAGTGTGTGACTCTGGATAATGCATTCAGACTCTTCTTCTGAATTTTAGAACTCAGGCTGTAGCAGCAAGGAGAGGGGACACACTTAGGATGTTGAGGAAATAGACATTTTGTGGCTTGGCGACTTGGGACAGGTGAGGAAAAATCTAGTATGACTCAGGTTTCTGTCTTGGATGGTGGTTCTGGTCATTGAGGTAAAGAAAACAATGAGAAACCTGTTTGGAAGGAAGGATAATTAATTGTATTTGGGACACAGTGAGTTGGAAATGCTCATAGGACGTCTAGTGACAGACATCCCATCAGTTGCTGGAGATTTGGGTTTGGAACTTTGTGGAGAGGGTCTGCATCAAAAATACAGACTTTAATGTCTGTAGCCTTAGGAATATGGGAAAAGGGACCATTTATAGACTAGAGGAAATGGACCTGTGACAGTGGGCCCTGAAGAACAATGACTTCAAAACAGGTGAAGAGGAGTCTGAGGGGAGCCAGGAAGAAAATGACAAAGACAAAGAGGACGAAAACCAGGAGCAAGAGATGTCCCAAAAGGCAAAATGGTAAGTGGGACAGCCAGACCATATGGCTTCTACTATGGCTTCTATTTCTGTATTAGGAAGTTGACTTCACCAGCACTGAAATATTTTTGCAAATATGTATATATTGACGTAGATAGGTATAGATACTGAGATCCATAATCGCAAATATATTGCAGATATTTTTATATAACATTTTATATAAAATATGTATATACTATATACGTAAACAATTATTTAACATTACATAAATATGACATGTATAATATGTAATATATGTGTATGTAACAGAATCTAATCAAGTACCAATGTACAGGAAGTTCAGGGAGCAGACTGACATGTTAAGACGCCGAAGATAGAATCAGCCAACTCCAGAATGAGGGAAATTTGATAGGACAGAAAACCCAGTTTCTTCAACAAATGGACTTTTAAAAAGTGTGTTGGGGAAGAGGTGATGGCAAAGAGGAGGGACTTTTCCGAGCTGTAATGAGTAGATTTTGGATGCGTCCGAATGTGAACAAGTTAATTATTAAAACGGGGGGGGGGGGCGGGGATTTGAATAGGGACTGTGTATTAGAGGATATTGAAGAATTATTAGATTTATTAAGTATAATAGCTATTTTGTGTTATGTATTTTAAAAGGCCCTTATCTGTTAAAGACACTGAACTCTTAGAATGCAATTCATATGCTGTCTTGGATTTCCAGCAGGGGTCCTCAAACCCCAGGCCACGGACTGGTACCTGTCCGTGGCCTGTTAGGAACTGGGCCGCGCAGCAGGAGGTGAGCGGCAGGCTAGCCAGCGAAGCTTCATCTGTATTCGCAGCCGCTCCCCAGCGCTGCTGGCCTCACCGCCTCAGCTCCGTCTGAGATCATCAGGCATTAGATTCTCATAGGAGCACCGGTCCCTGTGCCAAAAAGGTTGAGGACCGCTACTTTAAAGTCTTCCAGTGGCAGAGCATGAGAAAGGCGACAGTTGAAACAAGATCAGCAAAATATTGAGAATTGTCGAAGCTAGGAGAAGGATATGTAGAGTTTCGATACGCTTTTTTCTCTAGCTTTAAGTTTGAAAATTCCATAGCAAAGTTTTAGAAAATGAAATGGAATTTGAAGGTAAGAGTTTAATAGTATTGTCATTGAAAGGTCTGGTTAACAGTATTGTTACAGGTCTGGTAAATTAAAAACAGAAAAGTAGACTTTAGCCTGACAATCTAGAAACCATTTGTAATCTCAAAGCAACTCAGTGGATAAGTGGGGAATAAAACCAAATTCTCCATCCAAAGCTAAGATACTGAGGGGCACGAAAAAAGATGGAACATGTCAAAGGGACACAGGAGCCGATCTGAAAGAGCTTCCGGTGACCAAACTGGAACAATTTCAGTGACGAAATATATAACATAGTATTGGATTGTGACTCAAAGTATAAAAGAAATATAAATCCATACTGATAAGTGAATAATAAATGGAAAGAAGAGACAAATCTTCCCTATAGATGAGTTGTAAATAACATCCATAGATCTTGCGTCCTCTAGGAGGTGGACCATATCCTCCCTCCTCACTGTGTAGGGGCTAAAATAGCGACTCACTTCTAAAGAACAGAGTTTAGAAAGGGGAGAACAACTTTCAGTGGAAAAACCTGGCAGACTCCACATCATCTAAGTACTCGGGGTTAACATCACCAGTGATGAATTCTGTGGGTACCATGTAATACCTAATGCGATCTGATGTGATGAGAAGGGCGCTTCATCTCTGGTCATCTCAAACCTATAACCCCAGTCTAATTATGAGAAAAACATCAGATAAACCTAAGTTGAGGGACAGTCCATAAAATACCCGACCAGGACTCTTTAAAACCCTCAAGGTCATGAAAAACAAGGAAAGCTGGAAACTCACAAAAGTCACTAAGGAGACGTGATGACTAACTGCAGTGTGGGATCCTGGATTGAATCCTGAAACAGAAAAAGGGCATTAGTGGAAAAACCGGTGAGATCCAGATAGTCCGTGGTTTTAATTAATAGAAATGTGCCAATATTAACTTCTTAGTTTTGACAAATGTTCCATAGGTATGCGAAATGTTAACAATATGGGAAACTGGACAAAGGTGTATAGGAACTCTGTACGACCTTTACTTTTCTATAAATCTAAAATAATTCTAAAAGGAGTTTTAAAAGGGAAATTCAATATTGATTTTTGCTAATTGTATTTATATGTAACTCTAATTTCACCTTTAAAAGAAGGAAGATATATTTTAATTTTTTTAAAGAAAGAATTTACAAAGCCTTTTTTTCTTCTTTCGAGTGCTGTGGAATCTGATACCTCAGGTACCAGGATGAGAAGACTAAAGGTGAGTGCGTAAGGCTCTGACCTTCTCCATAGGGAACCCAGTGTGTCCCATGCTGGACAGTTTCCATATATTACCTGCCTCGTTTCTCCCAACAACCTGATGAAGCGTGATCTCCAATTTTCTGGCCAGCAAATGGATTCAAAGTAAGAAGAAATAACAAGCCTAATGGCTGGGGGTTGGGTGGAAATGGGGAGCAACTGGTGATGGATGCAGGCTTTCCTTTCGAGGTGATGAAAATATTTCAAAACCAGATAGAAGTGGGGGTTTATACAATACCGTGAATGTACTAAATGTCACTGAATTGTTCGCTTTTAAACGGTTACTTTTGTACTACGTGAATTTCAACTCCATTAAAGAAAATGTAATAAGTAAACAAAATAATAATAATAAAATAAGATTTGAGAAGCTGTGGTTTAGGCACGGGAGCAAAACCTGGAGAGATGGGCAGGAATCATGTGATATGTAGTATTTCTCAATTTTCCACAACAGATATTAGCACATGACAGAACACAAATACTCTCCATAGGACCCAGTTTGAGAAACACTTTTCATTGAATGAAGTATCATTTTTAAAAAGTAACAACGTAGCGTGGCTTTGGAAATTGAGAGAATAAAAAGATCAGAGACCTATTTGAGAAGAAGCTGTGTTTGGGCTCCGTCTGTGCCTAAGAATGGATAGATTTGGCAACATGCACATGGCGCGGACACACACACCAGGTAGGGCGGCCGGCAAAAGGCAGAAAATATGGTTGTGTACTGGAAACAGAACGTAGACCCATCTGCCAGACTCCCAGGGTCCCCAGACCTGGCCGCACGTTAGAATCACTTGGATCCTGCTCCAGCCAATTAAATCAGAGTTGCCGGCAGCAGGGGCCTCGGCACCGCTAGTTGAAAACTCTGCAGGTAATCAATCCTAACGCGCAGCCAGCCGGGGGTGAGCGGTTCTCAAATACGGTATAGGGAAGTGATGTCATCCGCTACATCTCAAACTTTAGCACGTGTAACAATCACCTGGGGCGTTTGCTTAAACCCAGATTCCTGGGCCCTACTTTCAGATCCTGATTCAGGAGTTTGGGGCAAGGCCCATGAACTTGCATATTGATTAAGCTCTCAGGTGGTGCTGATGCTGCTGGCTCATGGACTTTAAGTTGAGTAGCACTGATGTAAGTAAGCAATGTGATAACAACCGTGAAGAAACAGTAAAGGAAGGTTTGCACATGGTTTCCTTGTTTAAAATATAATCCACGAAAGTGGATTCAGGTGTTTGAATGGGAGACAACTTGGTGGTGTTAGGGCAGCTGTGCCACAACTTGCAAATATGTCACAGCTCTTCATCCTCCATAGCTGGTACATCGTGATGGGGGGAAGGTCGTGAAGCCCTGGGCTAGAGTAATGGGTTCGTGAAGGGGAGCGATGACCCAGCAGTGTGGGAAAGGGCCAGTTTATAAACAGTCTTCCCTGCTAGACTGTGAACTCTAAGCAACTGCAAGGTCTTTACAAAGGCCTGGACTGAACAAAGCCATTTTTCAGGAAGACGTTTGCAGTATCTGTTTGAAGGCGATTACAGTAATGAGAATTAATGGGGCTTGACTAGAGAAGTGGCAGTGGAACTGGAGACAAAACACGGATGTGAGAGATGGGGTAGGAACAGCAACTCCATCCTTCCAGGTGCTCAAGCAACTCTTCTCTTTCAGTCCTCTAACCAATCCATCAGAAACCCGGTTGGCGCTAACTACTTCCCACACTCCCACTGCTGCCTCCGTGTCCGCAGCACGCCATCTCTCACCTGGATTCATTCAATGGCCTCCTAACTGCCTTTGCCTCCTACAGTCTATGCTCAACACAGCTCGTACAGAGATGCTTTGAAAACATACGCCAGATCGCATCACTCCTCTGCTCATTCACAATAACGGCTGAAGTCTTTACAGTTGCCTTAAGGCATGGCGAGATCTGGTCCCTGTAATCTTTCTGACATCGGTTCAGTATACTTGCCCACTCTCTCATTTCGCTCCAGCCCCCCTGATCTAACTCTTTCTAGGACCTCGCTACTCAGAGTGCAATCTGTAGACCAGCAGCATCGGCATCAACTGGGAGCTCATTAGAAATACAGTGTCTCGAATTCCACCCCACATCTGCTGAGTCGGAATCTGCATCTTAACAAGACCCCCAGGGGATTTCTCTACATCAATGGAACGGAGGCGGTGATCCAGAACAGCCTGGCACTGCTGCGCCCAGGATTTTGCATTTTTCAATTTAAAAATGCAATCCCCTCCAACAAGGAGGGCACTCCTTAACCCCTCCAGTGCCTTCATTTTCCCCATAGCACTTATCACAACCTGAAAATGGTGGCCTCTAGGGAGTGGAATCAGATGTGGAATGAGGGGGTTCAGACCACGACTTTGTTGACTCGAAATCTTGCAGGATTATTTATTCGACTTTTAAAGTATGTACATGTATACCTTCCACTTATTTGTTTGTTGAGATGAAAAACTGCCAGAGACTAATTCCACTTGTAAGGCTCTTGAGAGCCACCCCCTCCATCCTAACAAGTAAAAAGCTAAACAGAATGAAAAATCAGCAACTCTTCCAGGATCTTTAAGAGGGGAGGATGCAGAGTAGACTGCTGGCCCGGGATTGGAGAGCAGGGGACGTGAGGAGTCACAGCTCACCACAGCGGAGAATCACGGGCTGGAACCGCCGTGGGAACCAGTGCTGAGACAGGAAACGTGAACTGTAATTGACAAACTGCTGGAGGCCCGGCGTGGACGACTCTGAGAGTTAAAAACGCCGGGGGTCCCACTCCTAGGAGGGGCCCTAACAATATTGTGAGATTTATCTCCCAAGAGCTTGACCAGATTCCCACGGTAAATATTGGAGAAAAATCTCCTCCGGTTTCCAGCAGGGTGAGGGGAAATGGGACCATTTTGAAATATGCCAGAGCACTGTGTTTTTCTTAACGAGGCCTAGCCTCAGGGGAAACTAGTTAACCAGAGCCTAACCTGCTGGGGGGTTATCAGAGCCTAGCCGACCTGCGGATAGGAAACACCCAACTCCAACCATCCTGTATCACCTAAAGGGGGAGCGAAAAAATGAAAAGCACTTGTGAAGTTCGAAGTCCAGAGACGCAGGCTCACTGAAAGATGGAGACCTAATCATAGGACTATAGAAGGCTTCCCTTCCCCGCACCTGACCATCACATTGCTAAAGGCCTATTTATAGCAGTTCCTTTTACCTGGCACATTGTGTCTGGCTAGCAAGAAAAAAATTACAAGGCGTACGAATAGCAAAAGCCACAGTTTGAAGAAATAACCATCAGAACCAGACATAGCAGAGATGTTGGATTTATCAGAGCCAGAATTTAAAACAACTATGATTAACATGCTTAAGGCTCCAATGGGTAAAGTAGACAGCATGAAAGAACAGATGAGTGATGTAAGCGGAGATGGAAATCCTAGGAGCCAAAAAGAAATGTTAGAGATCAAAAACACTAACAGAAATGAAGACTGCCTTGGATGAGCTTATTAGCAGACTGGACCCAGCTGAGGAAAATCTTCTCTGAGCCGGGGGATATATCAGTAGAATCCTTGAACACCAAAATGCAGAGAACAAAGAATGAAAAAAAGTAGAACGTAATATGCAAGGACTATGGGACAACTACAAAAGGTATAACAGAAAAGAGGAGAAGAAGGAACAGAAGAAATATTTAAAACGATGACAGATTTTCCCCCAAATTAATGTCAGATGCCAAGCAGATCCAGGAAACCCAGAGAAACCAAGCACAATAAATGCCAAAAACAAAAACACCCCCTACACCTTGGCATATCACTTTCAAATGATAGAAAATCAATCAATGATAAAGAAAAAGTCCTGAAAGAAGCCAGAGGAGAAAACATCTATAGAGGAACGAAGGTGAGAATTACATCCGAATTCTCCCTCAGAACCACGCAAGTGAGAATGGAGTGAATATTTAAAGTGCTGAGAGAGAGAGAGAAGAGAGAAGAGAGAAGAGAGAGGGAAAAAAACCCCACCAACTTAGAATGCTGTACCTGGCGAAATTATCCTTCAAATGTGAAGGAAAAATAAAGATTTTCTCAAACCAAAAGTGAGGGACTTTGTTTCCGGTAGACCTGCCTTGCACGAAATGTTAACGGAAGTTCTTTAGAGAGAAGGAAAATAATACTGGTCAGAAACTCAGGTCTGCATAAAGGAAGAGGAGCAAAGAAGGAATAAATGAAGGTAAAATCAAAACTTATTTTTCTTATTCTTTTTTTTTTCATTTCAAAGTTATTTCAATGCAATTGTATTGTTCAAGGTAGTATGGATATATTAAGCAATTCATTCCTATCCTGAAGGAAACACTAACAGCTTCTTATGCAATTTTATCAAATTCAAACATGACTGGTGGTCTCTTAAAAAAAAAACATTTCCTTTACATATCTTGATAAGATTTTTTTCTGGAACTTTTTTTAAAGCCGAACTGGGGGATATATCAGTAGAATCCTTGAACACCAAAATGCAGAGGACAAAGAATGAAAAAAAAGTAGAACATAAAAGTAGAACATAACATAAGTAGTTTGGAAACATGTGCCTATTTGCTCCTTCCTCTGGGCGCAGCGTTTTAGAGCACTTATCCCACCTGAACTGAAAATCTCCATTCTCCCAGCCAGTGGTAGGAGGTGATCACAGAGAAATGAGAAGCCAGCAAGCTTTGTAAACTACTTCTAATTCCCTTCATTAGTATGCTGCAGTCCACCCCAGCTTCTGCAAGGCCAGACATGCACAAGTACTTGGCTAACAAAGCAGGAGTCTAACTAGTGTAAAAAGAGATTTTTAAATAAAGTAGAATCTCTGTAGGAAAGAGAAATTAGGCTATGATTAACATCCCCACTCTTGCTTGAAGATATCTGTGTATATAAGTCCAAGGGGGACTTACGGAGTTGGTCTGCCCTAAGTAAAAATTGATAATGTTTGAGTATATTCATTTTGCAAAGTTACAGGTAAAGTTCTTTGGGGAATGCTGCAGCGCATCCCACAGCATGGATGGTGATTAGCGATACAGTCATTTAGGTCAAAGGGATGAGGCCTAACCATAGGCTAAAAAGTAATTCTGAAATACGGTCATTTGAAAACTTTAGCTAATTATAAAATAGAAAATAAAACCCATCATTTAACAGTATGTCTTTTTAACCTGTGAGATATATCTCTTTTGGAAGTTAAATTCCAATGTGGGTCTTACTTTAAATTTTCCTTTTACTTCTTATTTTACTTTAAAAAGTTTTTTTTAAATATTTTTATTGAGGTCTAATCTATGTATAGCATTGCATTAGTTTTAGGTGTGCGGCATATTGATTTGATATATGCGTATACTGCAAAATGACCACCACAGTAAGTTTAGTTAACATCCATCACTACACAGTTACAATTTTTCTTCTTGTGACCAGAACTTTTAAGGAAACTCTCTTAGCAACTTTCAGATATACGATACAAATCGTTAAGTGTAGTTACCATGCTGTACACTACATCCCTAGGGCTTCTTTATCTTATAACTGGAAGTTTTACTTTTTGACCACATTTACCCATTTTGCTCATCCCCAACTCCCTGTCTCTTGCAACCACCAATCAGCTCTCTGTAGCTATGGTGTTTTTGTTTTTACATTTCATATATAAGTGAGGTCATAATGGTATTTGTCCTTCTCTGTCTGACTTATTGGCTTAGCACAACGCCCTCAAGGTCCACCCATGTCCCAAATGGCAGGATTTCCTTTTCGTGGCAGAATAATATGCCATTGTATATTTATATGGCATATTCTTATCCGTTCGTCTGTTGATGGACACACATGTTGTCTTCATGTTTTGACAATTGTGAAAAATGGTGCAGTGAACATGGCAGTGCAGATATCTGTTCAACATCCTGTTTTCATTTCCTCTGGATATATCCACGAAAGTGGGCTTGCTGGATTATATAGTTCTATTTTTAAATATAGTGAAATATAGTTCTCTTATTAATGTTTTGAGGAACATCCATATCATTTTCCATAGTAGCTGTATCAATTAATATTCCTACCAACAATGCACAGGGGTTTTTTTTCTCTGCATCCTTGCCAATATTTGTTATTCCTTGGCTTTTTGGTAATAACCATTATAAATGATGTGAGGCGATATCTCATTGTGCTTTCGATTTGTGTTTCATGGTGACTAGTAATGTCGAGTACCTTTTCATCTACCTGTTTGTTGTATGTATTCTTCGGGAAAATGTTCAAATTCTTTGTCCATTTTTTAATCAATTTTTTTTCCTTTTGAGTTGTATGAGTTCTTTATATATTTTGGATATTAACCCTTTAGCAGATATATGATTTGCAAATATTTTCTCTCATTCCGTAGATCGCCTTTTCATTTCACTGATGGTTTCTTTTGCTATGCAGAAGCTTTTTAGTTTGATGTAGTCACAGTTATTGATTTTTACTTTTGTTGCCTTTGATTTTGGTGTCGAATCCAAAACAATCATTTCCAAGACCAATGTCAAGGAACTTACTGCCTATATTTTCTTCTAGGAGTTTTATGGTTTCAGTCTTCCATCCAAGTGTTTAACACATCGTCAGTTGATTTTCGTGTATGGTATAAGGTTATTTTACTTGTAGCTTTTACTTTTTATTTTGCTTATTCCTAATTGATCTAATAGATAACAGTTTGTTGAAAATAATAATAGCAACAATGTATTTAATTATATATGCTTGTGTATATATCTCAGATATGTGTATATCTATGTGTGTACATATATGTTATGCTTATGTATGCTTATATATAAGAGAACTGAATGACAGCAATGGTCCAAGGAACAAGAGGGAGGAGTTGAGAATATTTTGTTACGATAAGGTTCTCACACTACCCGTGAAATAGTATGGTGTTATTTGAAAGTGGACTTGGATAAGTTGTGAATGTATATTGCAAACTGTAGAGCAACTACTAAAAAAAGTTTTAAAAGTATAATTGACATACTAAAAAGGGAGAGAAAATGAAATCACATAAAATGCTTAATTAAAACCACAGAAGGCAGGAAAAAAAATAGAAACTAAAAATAGGAACAAAGAGAGAGGTACAAATTACTAATATCAGAACTGAAAGCGGGTACATCACTATAGGGCCCATGGAAATTAAAGGGATAATAAAGGAATACAGTTGACCCTTGAACAACACAGATTTGAACTGCACAGTTCCACTTAGATATGGGTTTCTTTCAGTTGACCTGTGCAGTTCAAACCCACATTGTTCAAAGGTCAGCTGTACTATGAACAGCTCTATGCCCACAAATTTGATAACCTTGATGAAATGGACCAATTCTTTGAAAGACACAAGCTTCCAAAGCCCACACAAAAAGAAATAGATGGTCCAAACAGGCCTATATCTGCTAAAGGAATTGAATCAATAATTAATATAATAATCTTCCAAAACAGCACCAGGCCGGATGAGTTCACTGGCGAATTCTACCAAACATTAAAAGAAATCATACCAAGTCTTTACAGCCTCTTTCAGAGAATAGAAACAGAAGGAATACTTCCTAACTCATTCTTTGAGGCCACATTGCTCTAATACCAAAACCAGACAAAGATACTACAAGAAAAGAAAAAATACAGACTAATATCTCTCATGAACATGTATGCAAAAACCCTCAACAAAGAAGAGATACAGATGGGAAACAGGCATATGAAAAGACACTCCACGTCATAAGTCATCAGGGAAATGCACATTAAAATAGCAATGCTATACCACTAAACATCTATTAGAGTGAGCAAAACCCAGAATATCGACAACACCAAATGCTGGCAAGGATGTGGAGCAACAGGAACCCTCATTCACTGCTGATGGGGATGCAAAATGATACAGTCACTTTGGAAGACAGTTTGAAAACTTCTTACAAAACTAAGCATATTCTTACTCTACAATCCAGCATACTCCTTGGTATTTACCTAAAGGAGTTGAAAACTCATTTCTACACACAAAAAAAACCACACAGATATTTATAGCAGCTGTATTCATAATTGCCAAAGCTTGGAAGCAACTGAGATGCCCTTCAGTAGGTCAATGGGTAAATAAACTGTGGCACAGCCAGACAATGGAATGTTATTCAGTGCTAAGAAGAACTGAGCTACCCAGCCATGAAAAGACATGGAGGAAATTTAAATGCTTATTACCAAGTGAAAGAAGCCCATCTGAAAAGTTATATACTGTAGGATTTCAACTATATGACCTTCTGGAAAAGACAAAGCTACAGACACAACAATAAGATCAGTGGTTGTTGGGGTTGGGAAGGGGGATAAATAGAGCAGAGAGGATTTTTAGGGCGGTGAAAATACTCTATGATATTATGATGGTTCTATATCATACATTTGTCCAAACCCATAGAATATAGAATATGAAGAGTGAACCCTAAGTGAACTATGGACTTTGGGTGATTATGATGTGTCAGTGTAGATTTATCCTTGATAAAAAAAATTTTTTTTAAACGTACCACTCTTGGTGAGTGACGTCGATAGTGGGGGAAGCCATGTGTGTGTGGGGCCGGGAATACATGGGAAATTTCTATACCTTTCTCTTAATTTTATCAGAAACCTAAAACTGCTCTAAAAAGGAAAATAAAGGCTTTAAAAAGACTGCCAGAGAATGGACCCCTAACTGAGGACCCCTTATTTCAGCAGAAGCTAGAAAAGGGACAGCCCCACCACTATGCCATTGTTCTGGCTTTACTGAGCTCATACATTGAGTGCCATGGCAACAAAGAAGAAACAGCCTGTAGACTCAGTGAATGTCAACCTTAAGCTTACGAAACTATGAGATAAGGAGCTTAGCCAGATATTGAACGTCCATGTCCAGTAAACTATAGAAGTAAAAGGAATGTGCATAGTTGGTTGGACGTCTGAAGGAGTGTGTGCCTCACCGGTGCTGTAAACAGATATTTTCAGTCCTCTTCCCAGACAGCATAGGACTGCCCTTGAGGGTACCCAACTCACGTGACTTGCTTTGGCCAATGAGATGTAAGCAGAATCCTTTAAGAGCCTGTGCCCAATTTGTCCTTCTTTTTCCGAGGCCCCGGCAGTGCCAGCATTTGGACGATATGAGGCCCTGGATGGTGAGCCCCATCAGGATGCGTGGCCAAGAATGTGGAGGTCAGCATCCAGCCGCCCATGTGGTGAAGTAGTCCCACAAGGGACATGTAATATGAGCGAGAAAGAAACCTTTGCTGTTTAAAGCCACTGACATTTTAGGGTCGGTCCCACAGCCCAGCCTAGCTTCTCCTGACTGATGTAGAGAGGGACTGCTGAGTCAACAGGGGTGAGACAGAGTAAGCGGTCACAGCAGGGCCATCTCCTCTGTGAGGAAATCATAAGTCCAGTGTATACGATGCGCAGTCTTGCTGAAGGGCCGCAAGTAGCCCACAGATATGTTTGATTTGGCAAGGATAGTATTTGTTTAAAGTTTAAACCTGGGAGATGCGGGGTTATTCTTCTCTTAGTTATAGTTCTCACTACTCCACTTGATTCGTGTACTTGATGGAGTAGCTCCTGAAGGCAGTTGGGTTTGCAACCCCCGGTGGTCCAAGCATCTAACCCACTGAGAGAAGGTAGAATAGGCATTACCATTGTCACCTAACAGACAAGAAAACAGGCCGTGAGGGGTCAGGAGTCTTCAACAATGACACAGGAAGTCAGTGGCAGAGCTGGGGCCTGAACCTGGGGGACTCCTGCCGCCTCTGGAGACAGCTGCCTTCTGCTACTGCAGTCATCCTAGGAGGCTAATCCACTGATTGTATATTCCATTGTCCAATCAGCCTACACACTGCCTGAGTTTATCACCAAGCAAATTCCCATTTGTTTTTAGCAGAAAAATGGCACCATCCTGAAATGCCTTGAACCAAACTCTGCAGTCTCAACAAACAGCTTGCTTTTCCAATGCATATGCAAGCCATTACAGCTATTTTTCTCTTTAAGTCTGAACTTCCTTGTGATAAAGATAGCCAAACGGAGGAAATTAAAGAACCTACCACAAGGAAATATCTCCAGGATATGCTATTAAGCACAAAAAGCAAAATGCAGAAGAGTGTGTATGGAATGATCCCATTTGTATAAATGGGGAAAAAAAAGAAACATATTTACATGTGTTACAGGTATTTATATGTGCAAAAGTGTCTCTAAGGATATGCGTGAAATGTCACGGTTATATCTGGAGAGCAGAATGGGAGTCAGGAATAGGAGGTCCTGTCAGTGCCCGGGCACTCATGTCCTCTGAGACTTGGTCCTAAGGCTCCCTCTGGCCACAGAGCCTCCTTCTCAGCCCATGCTCTGGACAGGTGGAAGTACTTGAGAATTAACACCCCCCAGGAACAACCGTCAGTCAGTGACCGATGGGAATTGGTGGAGAAATGCACTGAGTCCATTACCTGTTAGGCAGGATGATTCTGAGATCATTCATCAGTGTGTGCTCTGCACGGATTCCCAGAGTTCCTTGCACCCCTTGGTTCCCAGGTGCCTACAGTGTGGACATGCTCTTTTCTGGCCGCCTTCCTTTCCTGTCTCATTTTCCCACTCCCTTACCCTTTGAAAAAAATTCCAAACCCTGCCTCAGGGCTGGTTTCTGGAATAACGGTGCTGTCTAATAGAACTTGCTTCAGTGAGGGAAATGTTTGATGTCTGCACTGTCCAATGCAATAGCCAGTAGCCACGTGTGGCGTTTACATTTAACTTAAAATAAAATTGAAAATGCAGTTTCACAGTTACACTGGCTACATTTCAGGTGCTCTCCAGCCACATGGGTGGCACAGAATGGAACACTTCCATCATCACACGAAGTTTTGTTGGACGGTAGTGTTTCAGGTCGGCGTTGGACAAAACGAGTGTGTATTTGGACCATATGCATCAAGAAGAAAGCCGGTGTTTTTAAAGGGAGAAAGGCTACGAGCTCACCTCTGCGACTCCCTCTGACATCAGTGTGTGGAGTCTGTGTGTGAAGCCTGATTCTGACTCGAGGATTCTCCTAAATCTAACCTAAGCCTTAACCCTTCCCGTTCTCAGCTATGCAGAAGGCTGCCGCTGGCCCATATGGCATCTTTATGCAAATAAAGATGTCCCTCCCTCCCAGTGGATGCCACGTCATGCCAGTGCACACTGACCTCAGCAGTGCCACCAAATAGGACAATGAACAAAGCAAAAAAGAGGTTCTTCATTGCTCTACTTTCTGCATTTCAACCCTTCCACAGACTATGTCAGGACTTGAATCTGTAAGTTGGCAGAGGGCCATAGGATAAATACCAGGAACAACAATTAAAAAAAAAATAACACTAGTAATACTACAAGTCAAAAACATCTTACCACATGAATATTAATTTTAAAATAGCTCAGATATTTTACCAAAAACAATTAATGGTTGTCTCATCTGGGTTTTTTTTTTTGTATGGACAATGGCCTGATTATGTGATTATGCCCATTTAAGGACAAATAGGGATTTCTCTAGTGTGTTTTACTACTTGTGAGGATGATAAAATTCATGGCCACGTACAATATCTGAATATTGTATAATTCCATCTACGTAAAATGTCCAGACTAGGTAAATCCATAGAGACAGAGAGGAGACTGGCGGTTGCTAGGGGCTGACGAGATTGAGGGGAAAGGGGACTGTTGATGAGTATGAGATTTCTTTTTGGGATGATGAAAATGTTTAAAAATTGATAGTGGTGATGGTTGCACAACTCTGGGAATAGACTAAAACCACCATAGAATTATACACTCTAGATGGGGATTGTATGGTATATAAATTACATCTCAATACAGCTGTTATTAATAAGGCTAAAAAATATAAAGAAGGTCTTATCTACAGTGAGGACATTTTACACTAAATCTCTCTAACTCTAATCTTTGAACATCTTGATGTTTTTTCTTGGTTTCTACCAAATGTAGACAATAGCCTCCCGATCCTCTGTGTTAAGAGCTTTGCTCTTCACGGGTGAGTTTTAACTCTCAGGCTGCTCCTACTCACAGTATAACAATTTGTAGAAATTCAAGAGGTTGTATAACCCAGTTCTACCATTTTTTCTGTTGGGCATCATAGCACTGGAGACAATCCCTGCCATCTTGAACACTTTGCAACTTCTATACTTCCTTTTCATGTCCTTTTGTGAAACAGACATTACTTATTAATCCTGTAGTGACTCAGATAATATTGTCATTGTCTTCACTTAAGCTGGTGTGCCTTGTCTTCCTGATTTAGATATCCCCTTTCAGGGAAAGCAGTAACTTTGGAGGACCTGAAATGTCATTTCTCTTGACTTGTGAATGTAAAGGTTTGCGTTGGAACCTGTTGACTTATTTGGCAGCTCTCTTTCCTACCCCAGGAGGAGTCCTTTATCTTTTCAGTCTTTACTGCTTGAGTGTTTACTAAGTGTCAGGTACTGGGAATATAAAACCAAGGTCTGCTCTCAAGAAGCTGCAGCTTACCTGGGCATACAGATGAGTGTGATGAGAAAATATTCTCCTTTGTAACCCTACCCCTGCTCAATCGTTCATTAACTCAGGGAAGGGATGAGATCCAGAAATGGAGAAAATAAGTTAGCTTTGGGCTTTTTCCAAAGGCCTCACACTCAAGAGGGATAAATGGAACTCATATGTGCAAATACCGTAGGTGTTGGAGAATATAAAATAAATTAATGCTTTGTCATTCTCTCTCAACTACTTCTCCCATCAGACAATGATTCCCTGGAGGGGAGGATGGCTGTCAGAGGAGCAGTTATTCATGCACAGAAACATTTTGGGTTCTATATCCCCTCCCCTAGAAGAGCCTGGGGCAAGAAGAGGACAGAAAGAAGCTGTAGCAGACACTATAGGGTGCCCTGAACCCTGATACTGTTCAGATATCAGTCAACAATTCACTGGGCTCCAGGAAATTGATCATGATTGTCCTAAACCAACCACAGTATTCCTGCCCCTTGCCAGTGGGTGGTTTAGGGGGTTACCATGTGACCCATTTCTTCCCAAGGAGTTAAGAAGAAGGGTTCTGGAAAGATTTTTCCTCCCTGAGAGAAAGAGAAGGACCACTCCTTCCTGCTTCAGATGCACTCATGAGACAACGTGATACTAGGGCCACAGCAAGTATTTTATGACTAAGGGAAGCCAAGAGAGTGGCAGAGAATTAGCCTACTCCCAACCTTCTTGTCATGTGAGATCATTTAATCCATGCTTTTAAGCCACTTGACTGGCAGTCAAAAGTGCTCTAATTAATACAGACCCCACATAGGGATCCTAGAGGAAGTTTAAAATAGCTCAGATATTCCACCAAAAGAATTGATGGTTATCTCGTGTGTGTGTGTGTGTGTGTGTGTGACCTCCTTGGCAACAACAATACCCTAGAGAAAATATGGCCCCATAGTCTCTGGCAAAGGGGTCTCAAGCAGCCAGTCATGAATATGACAGGTGTTCCCCATGTCTCTGAGGGTGGCAGAAGTGGACAGTGTCTTAAGGAGCTCCAGAGAAGTTCCCATAGGAAGTCCCTTTAAAAAAATTTGTGTATACACACACACACGCACACACACACATACATATATATATATATATAAAAAGTCACCACATTGCACAAATTTATTTACAATTCAACAGCCCAGTGAATACTTTGTTGTGGGTTGGCACTGGTTCTAAGGCCCAGTGTTTGGGAACAACACATGGACGACATGTCCCTGTGATCAGTTTTTGGCTCATTGTGACAGATTGCCTGTTGTCTTCCAATAGCCAATGTCCCTTCTTCCATAGTAACAGAAACCCTGATTTTTAGCTGGACATATGGAAAGATTATATTTCCCAGGATCCCTTGCATTTAGGTGTGGCCACATGACTACATTCTGCTTAATGAGGTATAAACAAAAGAGTCCCATGGCTGCTTCCAGGTACCTCCCTTAAAAGACAGCTGGCACATGCCATTGTGCAGTTTTCTTCTTCTTCACTTCCTCTCCTGCTGCCCAGAATTCTGATGTGGTGGCTGGGGTCCTGACCTTTATCTTAGACCATAGATGGAAGGTCACACCCTGGGGATGGTGATGCAGTGAGATGAAAGGAGTGTGGGTCCTTGAGGACTTGATGAAGCACAACAGCCACACCAGGTCTGGACCGCCCTGTCCTGACTCCTTCATGAGAGGAGTAAGTTTCTATCTTCTTAAGCTACTATGATTTGGAATCTTTGTTACCTCCAGTTACACCTAAGCCTTTCTGATATGTGCCTCCACCAGCCATACCGTGAGAAAGCCCTATGCCAGCACACTCAAGATCTGGGCTATTCAAATGGAGGACAGTCATCGCAACTTCTCCCCATCATTGACACATCCTCTGCCTGCCTTAGTCACATTTATAATAACTTGCTTTGTCTGATTTTTCTATTTCCTTACATGTCATCATCTTTTTATTTTCTGTTAGGACCATTTCATGAGATGTTTCAAGCTTTTTTTTTTTTAAAGGTGCAATAGAAATAGAAATAGTTACCCATAGAAACAACACAAGTAGCAGAGACTCTCATTATAATTATGCAAGAAGTGCAAAGCAAGGGGGTATAAGAATCAAGTTTCTAAAAAGAAACCATAAAAGACATTACTGTTCTCTTGTCTGTGGCTTCTTCCGCTTTCACCAGAGTAAATGGCACTCCCTGTGCAAGTCTCTCCTTATGGCATACATGAACATCTGTTATTTCTGTTTTAGAATATAGCGTGTCTCTTTAGGTTACCAAAGGCCATTGTTGCCCAAGTTATGAAGAGAAGAGTATTAATCTATCGCGAGCACTTTCCAGTACACAGGACTTCTCTGTCATCTTTCCAGAAAAGCAGTTTTCTGATACAATGTTCTATACTCTGTAGTTTCATTTCATACAGGTAAACAAATGTCCTGAGCAAACATACCCACAAGATACCCATTCCACAAATCAGGCGTTGTTTGAGTCTTTCATAGTAATTTGGTAGGTTACGTAAAGAACTTAAAGAAGTCCATCAGTGCATAGAAATAATAATTTGTGGGGTTTAAGACCCTAATAAATTACAATCCTCTTTCCACCCAAGTTCAGGATGAACTGAGAAATGAATTCAGGAGTCCAACCAATAGAAATAGAAATATCGACTTTGTTACTGACAAGATGATTGAAGAATATGACCTTAACTCCATGGCCAAATGGAGTTCCCAATCCATTCCCACTGACTTGAACTTAACTGTGGGCTCCTGTTTCTGGGGCAGCACCCACCCTAAAAGTGGAGAGAAAGCCAGAATAGATCCTCTATGTGAGCTGGCAAATCTGGAAGAGAAATAACTCTAGAAAGTCTGAGCCAAGCATGCTTATCTCCGTCTACCAAATTCCCCAAGGTTCCACTCCTTCTCTGGGGAGAGGTTAATAGAACGATGGGGGCATCTCGAGAAGCTGGACTTATCTACAACGTCATTTCCCTCCTACAGCAGACCCTGTTCCTGCCCCGCCTTCATATATTAGGACTTACTACTTAAGACTGACTGCTGTTTGCATTTACTACACCCTGTATCGTATAATCACATAGAAGATCCCAGGTTGCTTATTAAATGGCTACGGAGTCTTCCATTGTATGGATGCTGAATAATATACTTAACCAGTGTTTCCTTATTATTGGACAATTAAGTTTTTATTTTTCAATACGAGCCATGTATATCCTTAAATAGACATCTTTTTTCACTTGTCTCTATAGTACAAATTCCTAGAGGTGGAATTGCTGGATCAAAGGACATGCCCAGCTGGAATTTTCACAAATATTGCCAAGGTGCTCTGCAAAGAGATCACTCAAAATTGCCCTCCCCCAACGGTGGTGAGGGTGCCTCTTTCTCTCCCTTGCCAGTAGTAGCTATTAATGAATTGTTGGATCTTTGCCAATCCAATATTTTTAAATGTATTTTTTTAATGTTTTCATTTGCATTTTTAAAATTATCAATGAAAGTAAGCATTTTGTCACTATTTATTAGCCAGTGGGATTTCTTGATCTGAGAACTGCTCGTTTGTGTCCTGGCCCATTTTTCTGTTAGGTTCTTTCTCTTATTGATTTCTAAAAACTTTCGGTAACTTTAGGAAATCAGTCATTTCATATATGTTACAAAGTTTTCACTAGTACATATTGTCTTTTAACTCTTTTTCACTAGTTTTCACTAGTGTGTGTTGTCTTTTATGGTAATTTTCCCTGCAGGAGCTTTTTTATTTTTGGTGAAATGTATTAATCTTTTCTTACATATCTTAGTTTTGTGTCCTGTCCCCATGATTATAAATTAATTCTCCCAAATTTTGTGATTTATTTTTTAAATATATCTTTGGTCCATCTGGTGAAAGAGGAAACAGAGAGATTTCACCTTATTTTCTTCAAGTGACTAGATAGATATTCCAAAAACATTTATTGAATAATTCATCTTTTTTTGTTTTGATTTGATATGTGACTTCATCATATTTTAAATTCTCATATGGATTTGGGTCTATTTCAGAACTCTCTGTTCTGTTTTTTTGCTCACTCTATTCTTGGTCCAGACACCCAACTGTTTTAATTATCGTTGCTTTATAATGTATTTTACTATTTGGTAAAGCTAATAATCACTCCTTATCCATTAATCATTCCCCTCCCCGGCCAGAGTCCTCGTAGCCATTCTCACATGTTTATTTAAGTCAGTAACTGTGATTGAGCAGCTAGTAAGTGCCAGGCAGTGGTCTAAGCACTAGGTATACAACAGTGAACAGAACAGGGAAAACTCTGCCCACATGGTACATACATTCCAGCTGTGAGCAAGCGAGAACCAAATTAAGTCAGTCAAATACACACAGCATCAAAAGGTGGTAAATGAGATGGAGAAAGACAAAATAGGGAAACAAGATAGGAAGTGAGGTGAGTACAAAACCTGGTGGTCATGGCAGGCCTCGTTGAGAACGTGGTGGTTGAGGTGAGGGAATGAACTGCGCAGACACAGAAGCAACACGTACAAAAGCCCTGAGGTAGGAGGCCAGGATCCCTGGAGCAGAGTAAAGGAGAGAGAAGGAGAAGAGGTCAGAGAAGTAACAGGAAGCGATCAAGGAGGGCCTTGCGGGCAAGTGAAAAGATCTGGGCTGTTTCTCTGGGTGAGGCGGAAAGCCAGTGGAGCATGCTGAGCACAGGTGTATCATGAGCTGACTCAAAGTTCCAAAAGTTGATTCTATAGGTATTTTGTTTCAGATCACGTTGAAATCTTACATTAATTTATAGAGGATAACCTCTTTATAATTCCGTATCCTTATATCCAAACATAAGCTTTGTGGCAATATTATAAATGCACAAACTGACAAATTGATTTACTTCCAGGAATGTATTCTAGAGATACTGTCACATATGTGCAAAATGTCTTAGGTACAAGCATTGTTTACGATGCCAACGATTTAAAAGAATGCAGACATCCAGACATCTGCCAATATGGGGCTGGCTAAGTAAATTTTGATGCATGCGTGTGATGATAAAATACCCCACTACAAAAAGAATAAGGAGAATCTTTATGTACTGATTTGGAGTGATCTCCTAGATATAATAAGAATAAAAACAGGTACAGTATAGTATGTATAGTATGTTACCATTTGGGTAAAAAAAAAAAGGAAATATATACATTATCTATGAATTCGATTTGGTAGGGATAAAATATCTATGAGACTACGCAAGGAACTGCTAATAGTAGTTATCACTAGGAAGGACAGGGATGCAAATTGAATTTTTCACTGTATACCCTTTTCTGTCTTTGGACTATTGAGCCATGTGAATATATTACCCATTCAAAAAACAAATAAATATAAATTTTAATGAAATAAAGTATGCCTTTATATTAGAGCCATTTTGGAAATGTATTTGACAATGGCTCAAATAGAATTAGCAGAGACCTAAATCATATGCAATGACCTATATGATGTATCTTTACATGTCCAGTTGTAATAAATACACAGACAAATGCGAGGCTAAATACACAATGTGCTCATTTCTCTGCCAAAAGAAAAGGCATTTGGAAGAGTGGGGAAAGGGCACAAAAGGCAGTTTGCACATTATCACAGTGCAAGAGAGCTAGGAGAGCTCAATATTGGCCTGCCAATTACAGACTTAGGCCCATCATGAATAAGTGAGTTGTATAGTGTATTAAGAGATGATGAAAGCTACCAATAAAGAAAACCGAATCCATAAGAGGTATTGCGTGTAGGCTGAATATCTAGGATGAAAGAGGGTATACAGATCTGACTTGGGTAGTTAGCAAGGCTCACTGAGAAGGTGACATTTGGGGAAAGATGTAAAGATCGGGAGGGAGCATCCATGCTGGTATCAGAGAGAAGAGCCTTCCAGGCAAAGGGAACAGCCAGTGCAAAAGCCCTGAGGCAGAAATTTTCCTGGCCTGTTAAAAGGACAGCAAAGGGGCCAGTGTGGCAATAGTAGATAAATGGGGGAAGCACAGGTGGTAAGAAGGAGGCAGCAGATGCCGCAGGGCTTTGTCTGCTCTGCTAAAGACACTGCCTCAATGAGATGGGAAACCACTGGAGAATATTGAGTAGAAGAGTGAAATTTGCTCTTACATGTTAAAAGCATCCCTCTGGCTGCTGTGTGGCGAACAGGCTACAGGGAATCAAGGGTGTAAGCAGGATGATTTCGTCACTCGTATCACTCCCTGAAGCATATTCTTAGAGCTCTTCAAAGCGGATGCATGTGAAGAACCTATATCCAAACAGAACTGAGTCTGAAAGCTAATTTGTTTTTCATCATAAGACGATCACACAGTCACTGCCGAAAACTCGAGAAAAACAGAAAAATATGCATAAGAAAAAAATGTACCAATAGTATACCTTCCAGATGCAAGTGCTGTTGACATTATGGTGCGTTTCCCTCTATCCATGTGGTTTTACACAGCAAGGTTCATAATGGGCATGTACATTGATATCCTGCTTGATCTCAACCTAACAGAATAAGCATTTTACCACTAAAAGCATTATTTATTCTGATGGAAGCTTAATATTCTATCTTATGACTACATAAAATTTAACTCAGACAGGCCATTAAATAATGTATCAATGAAGATTTTTATGCATAAATTTTGCTCCTCATTTTAGGTTTGCTTTCCACAGGACAGAAAAGGAGGTGGAATTAGCAAGTCTAACACAGAATGTATTTTAGGTTTTGATACCCACTGTCAGATTGTTCTCCAACAAGATGGTGCCTATATAAATTCCCATAAGTTTACTAAAGTCGTAAACAACCTTGAAGGAAAAAATAGCCTTCATCAGCATCATCGTCTTAAAGAACATTTCTTTTTAAAATGAGAAAGTATCAGAATTTCACACATCATATGCATAGCAGAAAGGGTGAAAAATAAAATTCTGAGTATGAAAGAGTCATTTGAGTTTTTAGACCAAAGCTGCAGTTAAATTATGATACAGCTCTAGGAGTGCATATGAAACCGAGTACACGCTGGGTATGCTTTGTAGGCATCGAAGTAGTCATTACTAAATATATGTGGTTGCTAAGAGACTAAAGTGGGGACTAAGAATTACATTTAACACATTCTCTTTAAATTGAGTTATTCCAGGACTAGCCTTCTCATCTTTCTAAATGGTATAACATGGAGACATTTGTGATAAATTGGTGTTCAGCCAGAAGGAGAGAAATATGTAGAAAGATGAGATAAGAAATAGGAAGATGTGCATTCTAGAACAATTCATTCCTTCCTTACTCCAGGTCAATCACTTGAGCCTTCAAGTCAAGTAAAGCGGGACTAATATTGCCTGTTTTGTCTCATCTACCTCACAAAGCTTTTATGAAGATCAAATATGCTAATAAATGGCAAAGCGATATACAATCACAGGGTCTTATTAACATATTGAAGTCTCAGGCGAGCTGCTTTGGGTACTGGTATATAATGAGATGCTTTAATTCCTCTCTCTGGGTGTGTCCTGTATTCGATTATAGCAGATTCAACAATCTGCTTTTGGGGAAATCCATTCAAAAAGGAAAGCATGTAATGAGCTCCAATGAGACTGCAATTTCCTCAAGGGCAAGGATTATATCTCATTCACCCATGTGAATGAGTGTCCAAAACCCCCTGGGTTAGGTGGAGACAGGATTATACACCCCCGTTTTGTCTTCTTTCTTAATGGTATACTATGGATAAGGGCAAGGTGGAGGCCCAAGTAGGAATTTTTCTTTCCTGCCTCTGAGCCTACCGTACCACCATGTTGCTAGTCCATCCCCACTAAGAGCTGCCAGGCAAGCTACTCCCTCAAGTCTCAGGAAATCATCCCTTCTAGCACTTTCCCCAATGCCATCATCTAGTCCTCAACCTTCATTAGCACCCAGTACACTTTGTTACAACAGTATCTCTCTGGATGGTATTATGCTGCTCCCCACCACAGACTGGCCAGGTTCCACAGGCTTGCCCTGCTCTCTTATCTCCCTTGTACGTTCCTTGAAACAAGGCATAGGCTCAACACATATTCTTTGACTAAAGGAATGGATGAGTTTTCAAGGGCCCATGTCACAAAAGGAAGAGGCAAATGCCTCCCTGATAAAAATGAAGCCTTTATGTACTTTGGTTTCAGAAACAGTGATAAACCAATCTCTCTGCAAAGATGTATTACTATATATTTAGATGTGTTTATGCATACATATAACCAGTATTCTCTTGGTAGCACAAAATGCTGAGAATAATAACAAGTTGAGGTTACTGAGGCCTGATACTAATCATTCCAAGGTCTTACATTTAAATGGAATTGGAGTATCCTCAGAAGAGCAAGGGATTTTTAAATCTGGTCCTCCTGAATCCTCTACCAGAAATCTAATTTGGTGACTCTCAGTCGTCTGATGATTCTATAGTAATGGAAATGCTAATAAATACTGATGTCTGTGAACTACCCCCAGAGATTCAGATTTAATTCATTTGTGGAAGGACTTGG
The DNA here is from genome assembly GCF_014176215.1 of Rousettus aegyptiacus. NCBI lineage: Eukaryota > Metazoa > Chordata > Mammalia > Chiroptera > Pteropodidae > Rousettus > Rousettus aegyptiacus. The sequence continues at coordinate 3,037,601 of NW_023416312.1, read as the reverse complement.
GCATCTGTACATTTTAAAAGCTCCCCAGGGGATTCTAATGTACAGCCAGGCTGAGAACCACTGCTCTGAAGTGTCCAGGGTTGAGATGACTGATCTAGCTAATTCATCCTCAAAGCTGAACACACTGGACTTCCTGAACATCTGCATAAAGTCTCTTGCTCTCTCTCACGCTCTCATTCTCTTATTCCCTTGCTCTCTCACTCTTTCTTTTATTTATCCAATAAATTGCTTTGGAATGACTGTGCTGTTTTTCAGGCAATCAGGCAAGAACTCAGATCCCGATGGTTCAACTTGAAGTGACTTGGGATCTTTAAAGCTCAGGACATACTGGTGTAAGTCAGGGATGACGAAAGGATGAGATAGCGCCATTGGGTTCCCTTTCCCTCTTCAGCTAGTGTTATGTGGATGGCCTTGTTGATGGAAGGGGACACGAGAAGCCTAGAGAAAACATCTATATACCAAGATTTGCCAGATTTTCATAAGGTTTCACTCTTGGAATCAGGAATAGAGTGGGTGGGATACCATCTGACTCCCATGTGGTGGGCGCCACATGGCCAATAAGTATCCAAAGATTCTCTGAGCCAGACAGTTCTTGCCTTTTTATTATGAGTCCCAGGATCCTAAAGAGCCATGACTCTTGGGTTGGGATAGAGTGCGGACTGAGGTGTCTCAATATTAGCGACACAGAAGTACTCTTTATATAAGATCATCCTTGCATGCAGTGAGTCAATCATGGTACTTCTTTAAAAGCCAATGTCTAATTATAAGTTCCGGGAGGGCCGGGTTCCTGTCTCCCATCTCTCATTCCCTCTAACAGAGAGATGGTCCCCCCCAGGAAATGCTCAACAAGTGTTTATAGAAGAAACGCCCTCCAGCTCCTCGATATTTCAATAAACCACTGAAGCCCCATGATTTACTTATTCCCAACATCAAAAATGGTTAATGTAGAGACTCATGAGCCCTGAGGTTTCTTCCATTGGCCTTCTTAGAGCATAAGATATGAACCACAGAGCCGAGGGGACAGGACTGAAATAACACAATCACCTCCCTGATGCCGTGTTGCTCTGGGGAGGGACTGCGCTCTCTGGGGGCATCACAGAAGAATTTGGACTGCAGGCCCCCAGGATCCCTACACCAATCATCTCCTTGGCAACCAGCATGTCAGCAGAATTCTGATGAGCATTGCATCTAAAGCTCTGAGCTTGACAGTTCTCCCAGAGTTGCATTATCCTGGGAGTGGATTCATCTGGTACTCCACTTGACTCTGATTGCTACAATCAGGACCCCAACCATCATGAGGATGAAGTAAGAATCCAGTCAGAGCATTATCACTCTCAGAAAAGATCAAATGGAAAAATTGTGCTATGCCTTTTATCTCAGTATCTCGGTTCCAGTTTGTCCTGTTATTTCTTTTATTATTTGTTACCTCATATAACCAAGATTTTTATGCTAAAAGAAAGGCTTACAAGAGACTGCTGTTTCTACTGCCTATGAAAGCGGAAGAAGCTGATCCTAAGGTATCTGCTGGAAGAAAGCCCTATTTCTGTTTTCATTGGCAGATTCTCAAACCAACAGGATTTCTCAGGGTCATGATGGTCACCTTCTTGCCCTCCATAAAATCAGCTGATTCTCACACTGATATATTTCATGTAATTCCATGAAATAGATACATTTCATGGAACCTTTTCCTACCGCACCATTTCTTGCTAATGCTGGAACAGGCCATTCCCCTGACAGATAACATGACTTAATTACACTGGATAGCCTGACTCGAAGCCACATGTGCCAGGGCAAGCCATGAGAGCACCAGTACAGGCCTCTCGACATCCACACTCATTTCTGAATTTCATATTGCACTAACTTTTCAGCTCCCAATTTTTTTTTTCTGAGTTGGATTTGGTTTTACTCGTCTGCCAGAAATAAGCCAGCATTTTTGCAGGGTAGGAGGCTGTAGACTTTTAGGAAACTCTGCCATGGTGAGTTTTAGGAAAACTGTCAGACAGAGCGATGCATTGTTTTCTTTCTGTCTGATACTATATTTAATTCTCAGATTTTAGACTATTGAATCAGCCTACATTCAACAAGGACCTATATAGGTTTACAGGCATTGCTAATTTCAATAATAGTGCCATTTATGAACCCTTCCTTATGAACTAGGCATTCATGTGCATGAAAGTCTTACCCTGTGGGCAGGAGCTCTGGACAGGAAGTCAAGATGCCCAGGTTCTAACCTTGACCCTGCCACTCATTGCTGGGCTATTTTGGGCAGACATCTTTCTGAACCTCCTTTTCTCTTGTTTCTTTAACTTTCCTTGAACCTCCATTTCTTTACTGTAAAGTTATGTGGTAGGCTGCGTGATCTATCTCAAGTTGGTTCCACCATCTGCAATTCTAAATAGATACAAATTTCCCAAAACTCGGCCAAGTTTTACAAAATGAAAAAAAGAAAAAGATGATAGAAAAGATGAAAAAGAATCAAACGATTCCAGGCTTCCTTCATTTTGCTCTTCTGCTATTTGAGTTCTCTTGTTATTTTTCTCCCCATCATTTGGTGGGAAAAATAGAAGATTAAAAAAAAAAAAAAAGGACACAAATGGAAAGCAGAGGCACAGGAAAGGAAGAGGCAGAGAGGAAGAGCCAAACAGCGAATGACAGAAGCAGCGCCCCCGGGCCTGCTGTTCCCCTCTTCTGCTAGTAGCCCAGCGAACTGTGACAAAGCACAACCATATGACATGGTGTGAGATGACCCAGCACCGTTTCCCACCCTTAGAGGCCATAATATAACTCAGCTTCAACAAACACTTACAGAATTGGCAACCTCCGGCTCAGGAACTTGCAGGGAGGTGGGGAGAAAAGTTGTTAGCAGAGAAAAATAATCTCAGGCAGCAGATAAGTCCAAAATTGCGTGGGAGGGACAGCATGCCCTGAGGGCAGTAAGAGAGCACGGGGACCTGTGTGGGCTGGTTGGGATAGAGTAGGAATATGTACAGACAGCGAAGAAGGAGAAGAACCTTCTAGATCCATCTACTCTCCTGACTGCTCCATTAAGTGGCAGGGGCCTTTGTGTCATTAGTGAAAAAATTAGCATTTTTCTTTAGAAAGGACCATTTGTCCAACACATTGAACGTTCCTATTTCCTGTCGATGTGGGACTAATTTCCTGAAAATTTTTATTACTCTTTCCGTTAAGACCTTATTTTGCAAAGAATTTCACCAGCCTCAATTGCTGGATTCATTCTCTCATTTGGGGTATTGCATTGTTATTTGAAAAATGATTCTACCAAAATGTGGGTGATTTATTACCTCTCTTTTCTATTCCTCTATCTCTGGAAATCTGTGTTTACGTAGGAAAGCTATGGGGCACAGAAGAGAGAAAATAAACTCTCATTTTTGTTGTTGGTTTAGTTTCACTCACTATAGGAATCAGACGCTCAGAATCAGACAGGCAAACAAATGGTCTGGCGCCTGTTCTGGGTGCCTGTTTTTAAAAGCTGCTTAATGTCTAGATTTAATACACACACACACACACACACACACCCATGTGCATGCATACACACCAGGAAACGGTGGTTGGAAAAAGACCAAAAGCAAATTTCTAAATGCTATAACTTCTTGTATGTGTAAACTAAAAAAGTTGTACCAGTTAAGACGACCCACAGAACAGGAAGAAATATTTGCAGGTCATTTATCTAATAAAACACTTGGGTCCAGAATATATGAAGAACTCTTACAACTTAATAATAAGACGACAAACAGCCCAACTGAAAAAAAAAATGGGCAAAAGAGTTGAATAATCATTTTTTCAAAGAAGATACACAAATGGCCAATAAACAATGAAAGATGTTCAACACCATTAGCTGTGAGGGATATGCAAATCCAAACCACAATCAGGTACCACTTTACACCCAGTAGGATGGCAGTAATCAAAAACAGAGACAATAATAAGTATTGGTGAAAATGTGGAGAAAATAAAACGTTCATATACTGCTGGTAGGGAGGTAAAATTGTGAAGCCACTTTAGAAAACAGTCTGGCAGTTCCTCAAAAAGTTAACAGAGTTATTATACCACCCAACAATTCCGCTTCTAGGTGTATACCCAAGAGAAATGCAAACGTATGTCCACATGTAGACTTGTACGTGAATGTCCATTGTAGCATTATTAATAATAGCCAAAAAGTGGAAATAACCTAAATGTCCATCCACTGATAAATGGGTCAACAAATGTGGTCTATCCATATGGTGGAATATTACTCAGCCATGAAAAGAATGAAATACTGACACGTGCTACAACATGGATGTATCTTGAAAACATTACACTGAGTGAAAGAAGGCAGTCACAAAAGGTCACATATTGTAGATTCCATGTACATTTGACCCTTGAACAGCATGGGTTTGAACTGCGTGGCTCCGTTTACATGTGGATTTTTTAAATAAATATATTGGAGAATTTTTTTGAGATTTTCTTACTACCACATCGATTACTGTAGGTTACCATAAAGCAATCATGTTGCCGCTTCTTAGTTATCAATGTACTGATCATTCTACCTGTAAATAAATATGAATTTCTCACATCTTCTTTTCATTTTTGATGTCTAGTGTTAGTAATACCTATAACATCTACAGTGTTTTGCATAATATAAGACAATATTGATGTAGGTACTGACAGATGATTCCTCTTGTAAACATATGATGTAAACTTATGGTATCGATAAATACAGCACAGAACTGTAAATGTATTTTTTCCTCTGTGATTTTCTTAATAACATTTTCTTTTCTCTAGCTTACTTATTATAGGAATACAGTATATAATACACATAACATACTAAACATGTGATAGTCAGCTATTTATGTTATTGATAAGGCTTGCTGTCAACCATAGCCTATTAGCACTTATGTTTTGGGGGAGTCAAAAGTTATATGTGGATTTTTGGGGTGTCGGTGCGCCTAACCCTCATATTGTTCAAGAGTCAACTATATGAAATATTCAGAGCAGATGAATCTCTGGAGACAGAAAGCAGGTTAGTGGTTGTGTGGGGTGGGAGAGACTTGGGGGACAATTGGAAGTGACTGCTATTTGGTCGAGGGCTTTTTTAAAGGTGACAGAAATGTCATGAAATGAATTGTGGTGATAGTTGCTTTTTAAAACCACTGAAATTGTACACTTAAAAAAAAGGTACACCAGAAAAAAAAAAAATCCCCAAACTTCGTCCCACTTTTACTGGCAGGTGTGAAAAATGAAGGGACAGAAATCGAATGACAATGACTCATCCACCGCTGTCTTCTAATGTGATCCATCAAAACAGTTAAAATAGGCATCCATCTATCTCAATGAACCAGTTCTGTTTGCATTGATAATCATAGGGGTGATCGTGTCCCATAATGCACTTTGTCATGAGATGATGCTGAAGACCAAGGACACTGTCTTAGAAGACAAGAATCCCAGGTTGGGAGCGGGTCATCCCTCACAGTAATGTCACCAGGCATCTCCTAATGCCACATTCGTTTTCATAGGCTGAACCCAGGCTGAGTTGCTGAAGATGCAGTGAAAAGACATCACTCTGTAGTGGAATCTAGATGAAAATTATTCTATTTCTATGCTCCCAAAACAAGTTCCCCATTTACACACACACACACACACACACACACACACACACACACACACACGCAGACAGTGTACCACCAATTTCTTAAAATGTACTTTTTTTGACTGTTTATTACCAAGGACCCAGTAATTCCACTTTTGGAAATGCATTCTAGAGAAATTATCTTTAATTTAGAAAAAAGCTATGTGTACGAAGAAATTTATTATCACGATATTGCTTAGATTGGTGAAAGATTGCCTAAAAATTGGAAAATGGTGAAATAAACCATTTCACTATCATAAACCATTGAAGTAATGGCAGTCAAACTGTGGCTTTAAGATAATGTTCAGTGAAAAAGCCTTTTAAAAGCATGAACAGGGTCACGTGGATACACAATGAAAATGTACGCAGCAAAAGTAGCAAGCACATTATGGTGTTGGGAGAGCAGGTGGTATTTTTCTTTTTCTCCATTTTTCTGTAATGAACTTTTATTACTTTAAGGAGAAATTAATTTAAACTTTTAAAAATCATTACGAGAATTTGAATGGTGCTTTTTCCTTATAGAAAAGAATTGTGAACTACTGCCTGTATTTTCTGGTTGTCTGGTTGTTGTCAAACTTTAATGTGCATACAGTTCATTCGTGGATCTTGTTAAAATGTGGGTTCTGATTTAGCAGGCCTGAGGGGCCTGAGACTCTGCATTTTTAGTGTGCTCTCAGGTGATGCTGATACTGCTGGTCTGGAGACCCCAATATGAGTAGCAAAGGGTCTAAGAGTTTCTTAAGAGAAATTGTCTAAAAATCAAAACCCAAAAGCAAACAAAAATACTGACTGGGGATAGTGGAGAAAAGTTTCCAATAGATTGGCATCAGGGAGAGCCAGGTAGCCAAACTTCCCCACCCCGGCTCCCGACCCCGGACCCAGGTTCATTTCATTTTTTTCCCCAAGATGCTTTTCTTCATGTGCATGTGCATAAGCTTGAGAAAATATCAGCTTTCCATATCACTACAGATTTCACCATATTTAAAACTTTCTTTTGATTGTGGTAAGAATACTTAGCATGAACAGAAAGGCCATTTCGGTTGCCTATTAAGTGACTCGACTTCAGTTCAGCTATCGCTGGAACCAGTCTGATTCCTTCCCTTTCTACAAATGGCCACTCAGCTGCTGATCTCCACAGTACAAAGCAATCAAAAGTCAGGATCCATTTTCTACAAAGTGTACAATGCTTGCTCCCTCTCTCCCGAGGGCTTTCACTGGGTGATAACTCACCTGAACTTCCAGTCTGACTCCTAAACTAAAATGTAGAGAAGCTTTTCTGCTTTGCCTCCCTCAGGTGGCTCGTAGCCTTTATATATGCTGCTGCTGCTGCTCGTGGATTCACCGCACTGTTTGGCGAGGAGTTGTATTCATTTCCTACTGCTACCATAGCACATTACCGTGAATGTAGTAGCTTAAAACAACACGTTTATTCTCTTACAGTTCTGGAGGTCAGGAGTCTATAATCGAGGTGTCGGTGAGGCTGTGTTCCTTCTGGAGGCTGCGGGGGAGGACTGCCCGCGTCGTCAGAGCGAATTACTGCATCTTCTGCTTCTGCCTCACGTCTCCTTCGTCTGACACTGACCCTCCTGCCTCCCTCTTATGAGGACTCTGATGATTACATGGAGCCCACCCAGATAATCTGGGATCATCTTCCATCTCAAGAGCCTTAACTGAGTCATACCTGCAAAGTCCCTTTTACCATATAAGGCAACACGGTCACAGATTCTGGAATTAAGATGTAGACATCTTTTGGGGTTAGGTATCTAGCTCATCACAGTGGTCTATTCACAGCCCATAGCTACTTGCCCCTTTTTGAGTTTATTTTTTTCTTTCTATGAATAGCTCGATTGACACCCAAGGTTAGCCATAGTCAAAGTTAGGAACCATAGAGTGGTGGCATGTTAGCTCAATGTTGTTTACTACTGCCACATAATAAGTTACTACCAACTCAGTGGCTTAAAACTATGCAAAGTTGTTATCTCGCAATTTCTATAAGTCAGGAGTCCAGGCCTGGCGTGGCTGGATTCTCTACTCAGCATCTCACAAGGCCGAAATCATAATGTCGGCAGGCCTACCTTCCTTTCTAGAGGCTCTGGGGAAGAGCATGCTTTCACCTCCATTCAGGTTGTTAGCCAGATTCAGTTCTTTGTGGTTGGAGGACTGAGGACTGAGGTTCCCATTCATCTTTAGCTGTCAGCTGGGAGACTCTCTCAGCGCCGTAAGATGGCTCCCATCCATTCTCTTGAGGCCTCTACCATCTTCACGCCAGCAAGGCGAGGCCTTCTCAGGCTTCCGATCTCTCTGCCTTCCTCTTCTCTTACCAGCCAGAGAAAGCTCTCTGCTTTAAAGGGCTCATGGTAGATTAGACTACCCAGATAATATCCCTTTTAAAGTCAGCAGTGATAGAGAACGCAATGTGATGTCAGAAGCAGAGACTGGGGTGGTATGCTTTAAAGATGCAGGAAGGGGCCACGAGCCAAGAAATACAAGTCACCATAGTAAGCCGAAAAGGGCAAGGAAATGGTTTCTTTTCTGGAGCCTCTAGAAGGAACACAGCCCTGCCAACTCCTGGACTTTATCTTAGTAAAACCAATTTCAGATTTCTAAGTTTCAGAGCCGGAAGAGAATAAATCTGTGTTGTTTTAAGCCATTATGTTTCTGGTAATTTTTTACAGCAGCAAGAGGAAACTAACATACCAGCTTAACCCAGTCCAAGTTTAACAGGCATGAGAACTACCCTGAGCCCCGGGGCCCTCCTCCTGAGGGTCTGCTTCAGGACGGAGGGATGAGGCTCTCACAAGCATTTTTTACAGGCTCTCAGGTTGGGCTGATGCTGCTGTTTCAAGCCTGTACTCTGAGCAGCCGTGCTCTAAGAAGCTTGTTAAAATCCATATTCCTGGCAGATAACTTTTGATTCAGGAAGTCAGGAGCCTATCTTTTCACAAGCATCCCCAACGCATTGGACCAAGCGGCCGCCAATCATACACAACTTAACAATCTGAATGTCCCCAAGACTGGAAACCCCTTGCTGTCTGGCCAGCCAGTGGCAGAAAGAGGCTTTTAGGTCCCCTCACACCAAGTAATTCATCAATTCATCGCACAGCGAGGGGTCACTCGCTGTGCGATGAATCAATTAAACCAAATGGCCAGGAAATAGGTTACTGGGCCCACCAGGGCTTTGCCCCACTGGCTACGCAGGGGAAATGCACACAGACAGCATGGACCATTGTGCCTCAGGACCGACAAACATTGAATGTCACTCGGCCTCAACCTCCCAAAAAGCAGAAAGGGCTGGGAAGCTTAGTCAACATAGAGAATATCATAAGAGAGGAAAGCCTGCCAGGGTGGGATGGTGGGCATCGGAGGAGGAACTGGAAGCTGGAAAAAAAAATAAAATAAAAATTTTGAGGAGGTGGAGGAATAAGAAGAAGGAAATCAGAAAAAGACAGATTGAGAACAGTCAGCGATTATGAGTAAGATGTAGGAGCGGCAAGGAAGACAACTGCTGTGTGGTCCAAGCCAAGGACGGGGGTGGCAGAACCGTCTGTGCAGCCAGTGGCTTCTCTCAAAGCCACGGGGCTGTCCCACGGCCCTTGTCCCCCACCTCGGAGTCCAATGTCTATGCATAAGGATGCGTCTGCTGCCATCGCCCCCAGCGAGGCCCCGTGAGCTGCTGCGTGCTTTGACCTTAAAGAGAGAGACAATGCTCCTCAAAAGAAAACTTAAATCAACACTGGGTTGAGAAAGCCACTCCAGGAGTTAAAACCGTTTTTCTTGTGACAAAATAGTGAAATGAGACAAGCAAGAAAAATACCATCGAATGCTACCAAAAGGGGAGCGGTATCAGTATATGTGTAAGTACATTTGTATCTCCATACATATATACGTAGCGGATGATCGGAGGTCACCACCCAGCTGGAAAGTGTTGTTGAGCTACACGAACACATGCCCATGCACAGAAACTAAAACAGATCAATGAACGAAGTCGTCTGAAGAAGCCAAGTGTGCGGAGTGAAGATGAGGCTGCTTCACCCGCACTCTGGCTACTCCATAACTGGGGTTGGTTTTTATGAAGCACTTATTGAAAGCGAGGCTTTGCACCACACTCTAAGTGCGTTGAGTCATTGCTTCTTCATAAGAACCTTTTCAAGGGAGGCAGGATTCTGCTCCCATTCTGTTCAGAGAGGTTCAAGTCATTCATCTGAAGTCCCCATGGCTTCTATGAAGCCAAGGGCAGGATTTGAACCCGGTCTACTTGACTTCGAAGCCCATGCTCTTAACTGAATCATGACATCACATCTGTCAGCTGTGCATCTCTAACTGGGGCAGACAAAGTGCCACCCACCGGCATCCTTTGCCCTTCTTACTGGATGTGATAATTAACTTCTCCAAGGAGGGAGCCTGGCTCAAGTGGGCCCATGGAGAGGCGAGAGACAATGCAACAGGCATCAGGAAGAGGTGGAGGACGTGTCACATCCGCAAAGGACCTGGCCTTGCAGAGAGACCAAAAATGCCAAGCCATAAGCAAGGGAGGCAAAGAAACCCTTTCACAGCTGCTGTGAAGGAGCCTCCATCCCACAGAGGAAAAGGAGCCTGGCTTTTTCAGGTGACCAATCTGCTCCCACCACCCACATGAAACCCTTTAAGAAAGTGGAAATGAAATGCAGGGAGAGGATTAATCCTACCTTCACAGCCACACGCCTACGAGTTTTTTTTTTCTTGGCCCTTTGCTGTCATACAAAGATACACACACGCAAAAGTCGATTAGCAAATTGGCTTCTGAAATGACATTTTGCTTGATTAGTTTAAATCACAAAACCACTGTTTTCAAATGCCTGTATGGCAGGGAAAACAGGGAACTGTGAAGGGTAATGGGTATGCTATTCAGTGGTGGAAAATAATGCGGGGCTTTATAATTGCTTCAGAATCAGTCATTTGACAGTACAAAGAAAAAAATTAACTGAGATAAAATTCCCTTTGGGGGATGTAATTATGATTATTGTAAAGCAATCATTATTCATTTTACAGATGGGGAAATTGCTCCCAAAATATGACCTGTTTGGAGATAGAAAACGACTTCAACGTAATTCTCTTAAAGGATTTTGATTTTTTAAATCTCAAATTCAATTGCATTTAAGAAATCAAAAGAAATGTAATACTTTTCAGAATTAGAATTATGTTTTTTGATTGCCTTGTTAAAAAAAAAAAGGACATTATGTAAGCGGACTGATTTGCTAATATTTTATCCTTGTGTGTGCTTTGCATTTATTTATGACCCACGAAGCACAAAAGATATTTTTAAACTCATGACTACACAAAGGAGGGACAAAGACTGGTTTGGGGGCAGATCAGATGACAGACAGAAGGCAGAACTATCTACCTCCTAGTTCGCTTCTGCCATTGTGAAGGAGAAAAAATGGAAGGGAAACAACAAAATGGAAAGCAGATACCATTATGAATGGGAGAACTAAGGGTAAAATGAATGTGGGAAAGAGAAACATACCCAGTAGCTATTGTTTAAATCTTCCTACCAACCCTGTGGGGAGTCTATTGTCTTCAGTTTGAAGATTGGTAAACTGAGGCTCAGCTAATCGGAGCCCAAGGTGAGGTTTAATCCTAAGTCTGTCTGCTCTTTATAGTCATTCATTCATTCAACAAACATCAGTGAGAGATTGCAGACATAGAGGAGAAGAGGCCAGCTGGTGCTTAGGGCATCTCCAGGTGAGCTGGGAATGAACACCTCTTATTCTTTTAACACCAGTACAGGATGTCAAGCTCGTCAGTTTACATCCCTCGACTCTGCAGGGCTTTGCAGATATGATCGTGGATACTTTGGGTCATGTGAAGATGCACCAGGAAATTGGACTGAAGCAGGAGTCTCCATCTTGAGTAAAGGGAATGAGAGAGAGAAAGAGAAAAATATTGATTTGACAGAGCATGGCAATAACTATTAACAAACATAGTAAGCCCGGAGGCAGGACTTTACCTTAAACTATGTCTCTTTGAATATTCTTTCGAGCATCCTCAATATTCCACAAGGTAGCACATGCCAGGAGTATTGCTATCTGCCTGTCAAACATGAAGAAACAGGTTCAAAGGAGTTAAGTCACTTCATCACATTTCTAGCCGTATGCTGATAATGGTAGGCGGGAGGGGAAATTAACAAGTTATTGTGACTCTAATCAGCAAGTTCTAGTTCTAATCATCCACGAGTCTTATAAGCATGGCTAAGGCACTATGCCGCTCTCAGTCTTAATGATCTCTTCTGCAAAATTTTGATAATGCTGTCCTTGCCTACCTCCGATCTCATAAATCCACTGGGAGAAGTATTCAATGATGTGTAGAGTGCATCAACAAATGTATGGTAGAGTTACAAGTAAGATCTCTGAGCATTTCTAAAAGAGATGACTGTATGGAACCAGCATTTATTATGGCACAGAAGTTCCCACTCCCCACCCCCATCTCCCTTCCCCTGCCACCTCTGACTTTATTTCTTTCCCACATAAAATCTCTAGGTGGGAGAACACAGCCATGCATGGCATCCTCTGTGGGCTTTTCAGGAAGAGCTGAAGCAGAGAGATAGCCATTTGCAGGAGAGGAGGAGAGTCCTGAAACTGTATCACATGGCCCTGTTAGAGCAGCAGAAACTATTGCATTGTAGGTTTTACTTGACCTTGGTTTAATATGGTACAAGAACCAGTTCCTTCTCCATGAGGCAGTCTCTGGCCATTGACATATGCAGGGGCTGCATAATTGTTACATTTGTTCTTCTTCCTTGCTTTTAAGTAGTCCTTGCTCACAGTGCATTTTGGAAATCACCCGGTTAACAGGTGTCTGCCCCAGCTGAACAGCTGAATCAGCCTAGAACTTTGTGTGTCCTAAACAGACGATAGCCTTTTTCCACAACAGAAGTTGTCATTTCCTTGTGGACAACATACAGAAGCATGTGCTAGGTGTCAACACAATCAAGGATTACCCAGCTGGCTGAAAGCAATCAGGGTCAAAGAATGCCCATCCATGAATTGAGGTCAATGTGAAGGAAGATTGTCAGAAGCAATATTTTTTCTACAAGATGGACAAAAATTTACAGAGTGGTCACCAGAAGTAGAAGGGTGTCAACCCCTAAAACAAAAAGGTAAGCAGTTTAGCCAGGAAAATTGAGTTTCTTTAGAAATAGCAGAGGAACTGCAGACTATGGTGAACCACAGGCAAGTTTCGAGAGCAAAACAGAGGAGTACACTTTTATAGAGTGGAGGAAGTCAGAATGGATGGTTTTGAGCAAAAGTTCCTTGGGAGAGAGCAAGAGTTCTAGGTTGTGGCAGCTTCTCAATGGCTGAGTTGTTGCTGGGCAAAGAGAAAATCTTCTTCCTGTCAGGGTATGTAAAGTAAGCTGTAACAAGTGGTATGTGCATGAGAGTCCTCCCTTCATGGCTTCCTGACTTGATTTTGAATGAGGTTTTCCTTTACTCATATTCACACGCAGTAGCTAATCTGTTAGGTAAAAGAATCAAAACTCAGAATGATACTTATGTCATGATATTTTTTATACAAACAAGAATTTTAAAGATCCTTAGGTATAAATTATATAAGTTCAAATGGAGGAGCTAGTCATTCATTTAATAAAAACTTGAGCATCTGATACATTCTGTGCATGGAGGTTACAGTGGTGATCAAGATAAACAAGGTTTCTGCCCGCATGGAGCATCTAATCTATGGGGTAAAACTTATAATAAGAAATAAACATAGTCATGACCAGATAAATTTAGGTAGTACCAAAGAACAGTGAGAAGTTGCATCTAATGACATAGAATAAAACCAGAAATGTGTGGCTTCATGGAACGTGTTTCTAGGAGAAGGAAGGCCTCCGCTGCAAGAGTCCCATCTTGCCATATGTGATCGTTTGTGTTCTTGACAAGGGTAGTTTCAGCAGAATGATGGGGACACCAGGCTTATTGGAGTGGACTTCAGAGAATGAGAGGCAAGGATGTGCAGGCAAGTCCAGATGACTCTTCCAAGAGGTTACGCTAAGAAAGGGAGCAAGAAAATAAGGCAGTGGCTAGAACGCGTATGAACTAGTAGGAATGACTGAATTAAAAGGGAGATATTGACGATGCAGGAGAAACAGAAGGCTATTATTATAGGCACAGAGTCCTGGGAAGGAGTAGATGGGACATGGGTGTAGAAACTTCAAGTTTCTTTTCGATTTTAGTCACAAGTTCATAGTCTCACAAGGTTCCTCAAAAAGTTTTTTGTTAATTAATCAGCATGTTTTCATTTACTCCCGCTATTAGTCATGGCCCAACAGAGGAGAAAAACATACTTTATATATTCACATAACCTGAGGTAAATTTGCAACTGTGGCGGGACCTAGGAAGGGGAGGTGGACAGTGCAATGAAACTGTCACCTGGGGCATTTGACCTAAGGGGGAGGTCGGAGAAGTCTTCCTTGAGGAAGTGATGCTCAGGTTGCAAGCCAAACAATGAGTGGGCTCTAGCCAAGTGGAGGCGGTAGAAACAGTGTGTGCAAAGGTCCTGCATTGAGAGGGAGAGCCTGTGAGAGCAGCGAGGCCGGAGCATGGAAAATAGGGGCATACAGTCAGACGAGGCAGGGCCTCAGAGGTCACATCAAGGAGATCTTAAAAAGAGATTACTTAGAATACTACTTCACACTCACTAACACAGCTACAATCTTAACAAGTGGAAAATAATAAGTATTGACAAGGATATGGAAAACTTGGAACCGTCAGACATTTACGGTGTGAATGTAAAATGGGATAGCCACTGTGGAAGACAGTGCGATGATTCCTCAAAAAGCTAAACACGGAATGACCACATGACTCAACAATTCTACTTGTATATATACCCGAAAGAATTTAAAGCAAGGACTCACACGATTGCTTGTGTACCAATATCCACAGCAGGATTATTTACAACAGCCAAAAGGTGGAAATAACTCAAATGTCGAATAGATTAATAGATAAACAAATGTGGTATATCCATACAATGGAATATTATTCAGCTATAAAAAAGGAATGAAGTACTGGTCCATGCTACAACATTATGCTCAGTGAAAGAAGCCAAGACACAAAATAAGGTTTCATTTATACAAAATATCCAGAATAGGCAAATCTATAGAGACAAAATTAGAGAAATGGTTGCCCAGGGCAAGAAGGAAGAGGGAATGGGGAGTGACTGCTGGGTACAGAGTTTCCCTCTGGCTAGTGAAATGTTCTGGAACTAAATAGTAATGACATGTGCACCATATCGTGTTTCCAACTCAAGGGAAGAAAGAATTGCAACCTAATCAGCTGGAGATTTACATCTTAGTAAGAGCCTCCTTCTTGAAGAGGAATTTTGCAAGATTAGGGAAGGTCCACCATAGGACAACCAGGATATTGAGAGATTTTTAAAACTTTCGTAATAGAGAACAGTCAAAGGAGCTTGACCAACTTGGAATAAAAGGAGCCCTTCTCAGGGTTAGGTGATGGAGGTTGAGAGGCACACAGTAGCTTGGGATGAAAAATGTGCTAACAGTCACATTTGTTGAGAAATAATAGTAGTGAGCTCCTTGTCCTGAGAAGTATTCAGGTATACCTGAATGGCTGACAGCCATGGATAGGACACAAGGAATTCCTGAATGCGGAGGACTAGACTAGATGAGTTATAAAGTTTTTTAACTCAGAGATTCTATGACACGTTCTCAAGGATCACTTAAGTAGAAAGGTAGTGAAATTCTAGCTCAAAGTAACATTATTTTTTCTAAGAGGCTACCAAATTCATTATTACTAGGCAAATGAGAAGTATGTCAGCTAATGAAAATGATGGGATAATAAATAATTCTGAGCACTGCACATGGTTCCATATTAAATTTCATCTGCAATAACAAGGACACTCTGTCAGATTAGCTATATTCTTTGGTGTTCGTTGTGAGTTCCTGATGCCCCGCTGTGAACTCCAATCTAGATTTATGTATGCGGGAAACTCAGCCACACTCCAAAAGAACAGTGTCCCATGAAAGACACAAGCATTAGACGTGGACATAACCCAGACTTGCAGATTGAAAGGCTCGGTACAAACCAAAGAAAAATCACTTGCTAGCTGTTCTGCTTCACAGAAAGAGAGCATGAAATGACCTATGTGTAAAGGCAAAATCCACTTTCAACTGTCTTTGAATCCAGGTCCCCCTGGGATGCAGGTGTGCTCTATTTTGCCTGCATCCTGCTCACCTCTAGCCTGTGACTCTATAAGATACATGGCAGGATGTTCCTTGTTCTCTAAGCCACAGCTTAACTGCACACTGATTCTGAAAGGGGAACCTGGAACAGACCCTGGCTGAGTCCTTGCACATGCTCCTTATAGCCTAGACCAGGGAGCTTATACTCTGGAGACAGTTTCTACAGATGGTAATGTAACAGAGTGGACAGAGCCTGGATTTCGATAGAGCAGGGCTCAAATGTAAACCTAAATTTGCCATGTACTCAGTGTTTGACCTGGGACATGTGACCTAATATCTCCAAGACCCAATATTTTCATCAAAGGAAACACAATGAAAGGTCAAGACGCCATAAGATAGCCAGAAGAGTGTGAAAGAGAATCTAGAGTCCTCACCCAGATGCTCAGGAAAGTCCTTGGGAGAGGACTGGGGCTCAGAGAGCCAGGACACATCCATCTGTCACTTGTAGGGGACTGGAAGAGCCACTTGAAGAGTCACAAAGGTCCCAAGGGAAGATTAGCTCCAGTTAACATCCCCAGCATCCACATCGATAGCTACCATTTATTGAGCCCTAAATGATGAGTGCCTTTCTGATATTATCTCCTTTAATTCCTCCAATATATGAGGGAGGGACTATGATTATACTCATTGTATAGATGGGGTATGTCTAGAAATAAGGTCTCAGGAACCCAGAATGCATAGAAGTACATACCCAATGAATACAGGTGCTTTATTTAAATATGTCAATATCTAGATCTATAAGTAACACATACATGTGGTAACAATTAAATAGAATAGTAGGGCTTGATGAAAACCAGTCTCCTAGCCCTCTTCTCCCAGCTGATGGCCTCATTCCCAGAGGCACACACTTGGCCCCCCCACCCAACTGCTAAGAAGTCTGGGAAATGCAGTCCAGCTGTGTGGCTAGCTAGAAGACATATGTTTGGTGAATAAGTAATAGCCTATAGGGGTTCAGAAGAGGCCTCCCCAAAGATGTGCCACTTTGGCATGTGAAATACATTGAGCTGAAAGCAATTGAGACTCTGCAGGCTCATGAGAAACTTTTACTTCTCCTTTAAAGAATTTAAGTTAGGAGCCTGGCCCATAATAAGATTTATAACCAGAAGTAACTTTGTAAGACCTACCTGTATGGCAGGGCAAACTTCTGTTTACTAAACGTCTGCTCTTCTTATCATGTTGCAATGACCCTTTGAAGGCCCCAAGGGACCATACCTCATCCCTAGTTCAGAATATCATATATACCTTAATCACCCATGTTCTCTCTGATTCTCTCATGCATGTGGGGCTCCCATAGGTACATATGTAATTAAATGTGTTTTTTTTTTTCTCTTGTTAATCTTTCATGTCAATTTAATTATTATACCCAACTGAAAGAACCTAGGAGGGGAGAGGAAAGTTTCTTCCTCCCCGTAGTCTCTACTATAGCGGATTTTCTTTCAGTCTTTTTCAACACATGTATATGAACATACAAGTAGTACTAGGATTATATTGTACATTTAGCTTTTTATTCTGCTTTTTAAATTAAAAAAAAATCTCTGGATATTTTTCCACAGCATTCTTTGGAAACAGGGCTGTGTGATATATAATCGTATAGATAAGGGTTTCTTAATATCAGCACTACTGATGTTTAGGTGGGTCTAGGTCATAAACCTTTGTTGCAGTGAGGCCATCGTGTGCACTGTAAAATATTTAGCAGCATTCCTGTCCTCTCTCAATCAGGTGCCAGCACCCTCTTCCCAGAAGTGACAACTAAAACTGTCTCCAGACATTGCCAAATGTCTCCTTTGGGACAAAATCATCTACAGCTGAAAACTACTGAGCTAGGTCAACAATAATTTATATCACTATTTCCCTTCTATTGAACAGTTGTTGCTTTCTTGTTTTTGTTTAGTTTTGTTTGCTATTATATCTTGCTCTGTGATAAACATCATTTTACATTAATTTTTACTGAAATGGTCATTATTCAGTTAGGAGAGAGTCCCAGAAGCAGGATTATTAGGTCGGAGGCTATGAGTATTTTTAAGTCTCTTGATTCATACTGCCAAATAGCTTCCCAGAAAGGCTCTCACCAATTTATTCACCCACCTGCAAGGTAGTCTTGCTTGATTTTTAAAAAGATTTTAGTTACTTAACATGAGAAAAATGGTTTATGACTTTTGAATAGCATTTCTTTGACTATTAGTTGAATGTGTATATTAGGTGTCTTCTGCGCTCTGTCTGCAGTAGCCTTGCTAATTTCCCAACTGCTGTTTTATTTTTCTTAAGGGTTTTCAGGACAACTACTTGTTGAAATCATTCGGTGACATTTCCAAAGTGAGTAAAAGTTTCTATTAAAATGTGGCTTTCCTTTACCATTGTGTACACACTCGCTCTAACTTGGTTTTTATCACAGCATCCCACTGTGACTAGCACCAGTATTTGGACAGCTGTTGTTTCTTTGGTTTAAAAACAAAACAAAAAAAAATCAAGACTTCTAGAGAATGACAGACAGTGGACCGAAAGGTTTGCTTTCATCTCAGTACATAAAACTTTAGAGTTCTGGCTTCCATAGTGGCTGAGTGAGGGCAGATCTTGCCCCAACACAATTTCAGATCGTCATGCCCAAGTCCCATTCTGTTGTTTTCACTGTCTCCTAGGGGCCTCCCGCGATGTGGGAACCAAATGAACCAAATGCTCTTCCCCAAATCATGTCTTAGAATGAATTCCTCCTTGCTCCCCCCACCCCATTTCCCTTTTCAGCCTTGGCCTGTACAGGTCATCCCAGTCACAGCCAGCAGTTGGTTCCTGCGTACACGTGCATTCAGGCCTCATTCAAATAGATTATTTTCCTGTAAGAGGGGATGGGGTTGGGGGTGGGGGGGGCAGGCAGAAAGTTAAACCTATGAGCTCCCTGCCGTTTTATTACTGCATGAAGATTCGTTAGGAAATGACTATGGGGGGTGGGGGGTATGCGAAAATGAGCCAGTGATCCGCCTAGCACAAATCTGTCCTTTTATGCAAGGCATTATTAGGCTTTCTAGAGCTCTGCCTTGATAAAATCTGCCCTAATCCAATAAATTTCAGTAGATGAAATGTTTGCCTCCTCTACCCTTTCTCAGTCCTGAAGCCTCTTTCTTCTGGCTTAAATGTCCCTTAAGTGTACTATGTATCGTTACGGTTTATGTAACTCCGGGTTAAAGTAACGTGATGTATTTTCAAAACGACGAAGGACCACAACATAGACTATCAGGGGGGACCGTTGGGCTCAAAAATGCCTCAGAAAGCATTAGCCGTATAAAAACTGCCGGGGTCTCAGGGCTATTCTGAAACCTTTGGAGACAGGAAAATTCTTCTCTAAGGAGACAGAAGGAATTTAAACCCTGGACACTGTTAAACCATTAATTCACTTGCAGACTCAGGCGCAAGGCCTGAGCAGCGGGAGAAGCGGTGACTGGGGCGAGTCTGCCACGTCTCCCAGAGCCTGCCAGGGGGGTGGGCTTGCAGGGAGCAAGTGGGCTGATTACAGACACCAGCAAATCGGTCGCCACCCCAGAATGGAGAGTGCCACCTGTGCCCTTCGAAGTCATCTGTCACCCACAAGTCACTCCAGTCAGCGTTGGCAACCCTGGCTGCACACCGGAATCACTCGGGGAGCTTTGGAGCACGGATGCCTCGGTCCCACCCACCGGAGCCCTGATAAAATCGGGGTTCCAAAGCTCCCCAGCTGATGCTAACGTGCAACCAGGGTTGCGACCTGCTGAATTAAGCAACCACCCGGAGCCCGTATGTGAACAAGAGGATCCGGGGCTGTGGATCGGAGCGACACTGCCAAATACTCGGCGTCCTTGGGGCAACGTCCGGGCCTCAGTTACTTTATCTGCACAATGGGTGATGACTAAGATCACAAAGCCCCCGCAGCTGAAAGAGTTCTCTTCTCCGAAATCCTAGAAGCCCACTCCCCTCTTTCCCCAGCCCCCCGGTGGCTTTTCCGGTTTCCGGGTCCCCGGGAGCTCGCTGGGGGCTCCTAGGGGAAGCCGCGAGCTTGGCCCGCAGCCTCCGTGCGCCTGCGACGGGTCCGGGCCCTGCTGCGGGCGCGCAAAGCCCCTGGCGCTGACGTCAGGGCCCCTCTCCGCGCGGCCGGCCCCCAGTGCAGGCGGAGCCGCGCCACGCTCCCACCCCGGCCCGGCAGCCAGGAGCCAGGAGCCAGCCGCTAGCCCAGCCGCCCAGCGCAGCCCGCCCGGAGCCCGGCCCGCGCACGTGCCCGCCCGACCTGCAAACTTGCGCCACCGGCTCGACTCGTCCCCGGGGAGCCCGCGCCCCTCCCGCCCGTCTCCAGCCATGGGTAAGCGAGCGCGCTGGCCCCGCGCCACGGCCACGGCCTCGCGCCCCCACCCGCCCCCGCTCAGGTGAAGCCTCCTGGGGCAGCTGCGCCACGAGGCCCCGGCGGGGGCGCGGGGAATGGGGGTGGGAGGGGCGCGGCGCAGGTGTCCCGAACGCCCAGGTGCGTGTCTCCGTCCAATCCCGGGGGCGTCCCCGCTCCGGCTGCTCGCTGGCTGCACCCCCGGGCGTGCGGCTCGCAGAAGGGAAGCCGCGGGGCTCCCGGCAGGGTCGCGGAGAGCAGATGGAGCGTCCCGGGCGGCCGGCTCCTGCTTTATTTTAAGGGGTCGGTAGAGAGTAGCTTC
This sequence comes from Rousettus aegyptiacus, assembly GCF_014176215.1. NCBI lineage: Eukaryota > Metazoa > Chordata > Mammalia > Chiroptera > Pteropodidae > Rousettus > Rousettus aegyptiacus. The sequence continues at coordinate 3,017,083 of NW_023416312.1, read as the reverse complement.
TTGCCCATTTCCCGGGACGCTGTCCCTCCCTCTCGCCGGAGCTCCCAGCTCCGAGTCAGGTCCTGTCCCACCCTGCCGTGATCTTAGTGGCCTTAAACCCACGTGTAACAAACGCCCAGTTCCCCAAGTCTCTCGGAAGAGCCGTGACCCTTGAGACCAGGAAGGTGGGAGGGGACGCGGCCAGGATGGGACCGAGGGTTTCTTTTCTTTGTCCTCTGTTCCAACTATCGAAATGCGGACCTGGGTACAGGTGGAGACGGTGTACCAAGCGGGTACCGGTTGGGGGATCGACTAGTAACGGTGAAAGCCCAGCCCTGGAGACTGACAAATCTCCAACCTGGCCCGGGCGGATATTAAGCGGCTGGAAGATTCCTTCTGTCACCTCCTAACACCCCGAAATGCTGCCGTCAGCAACATGTCCTTAAATGGGGACTCGGTATCGGCGGGGAAACTCGTAAAGAGTGCAGTGGAAATCACCCTAATGCCGCTGCACCCCTGGAAATGCTTGAGCGCTGTGCTGGGGAAAAGGGGGTTCTCTCCCTGCTCTGGTATCCTTCTCTAGTGCCAGGCAGACTCCAGCCACCAGCGCCACAAAAGCCACACACTGAAGAGCCCCTCCGAAGCATTCCTGATGAGAAAGTCACTGGGTTTAACCAATTCTCTGCCTGCTGGTCCCCCCACCCGCCATCCCTTAGCCACTTACCCTCATCCTACATTCCTGCTATTGAGTGTGTGTGTGTGTGGGGGGGTCACTTTGTGCCAATTAAAAGTCACATCACTCACTGCTCCTTCTTAAAAGAGGTTCATACGCAAAAATCAGGGCCGCCACTCAGCCCATAACTATTTTGGCAGGGCTTGGGGCAAAAGATGTTGAAGTTACACACAAGTCCAGTAGTGAAGAAAGCATTGACTAATTTTCCCGAAATGAAGTTATTTCTGTTTTTTTTTTTTAAAGCTGAGCATTGGGATTCTTAGGAATTAGAAATTGAACCTCGAATTGCCACATGGACACCTTCTTGAGAATGGCTTTCACAATACCCTAGGCTTAAGTGACGGTTTTAGTTTTCAATAGGTGTGGAAGTTCTCATGAAGCAAATGCCCAAACCACAGGCCCGTTCTCAAGGAAGTACTTTGTGTCTCAGACAATTGTTGGTTCTACACTTCAATTGCCAATTTATGTTAATTTGTGCATACCTCACTGGTTCTGGCAGTTTCCTTGGTTTTAGTTTTTAGTTTTTACATTAAAAAAAAAAAAGTTCCTTCATGCTAAAAAGGAAACACTGATTTTCTCTGGTAGGTCCTTGGTAAATACACCACAGGGCCATGAACTGGTTTTATTTTTCCAGATGTATTTCATTACCAAACGTACCCATGAATGTTTTAATTGAAATGATGTAATGCTGGGAAAATTCTGGCTATTGGTCCATTGAGTTGGGGCTTTGGTTTTTATATGCGTCACTTCCTTAACCTGGTATCAGTTAATTTCCTGGTAAAATGGGTGAAGTTGGTGGAAATAAAAGTCCCTTCACACTCAAATTTTAAGGTATTCAAAATCTTTAGGTTGAAAGATAAAATAATGAGCAGCGATGGTGTGTACAATTTTATCTTTCAGCGCATCTTAAAACATTTTTTTTTATTATTGAGCCAATTGATTTTTTTTTACGGCTTTTCTGAGATATAATTCACATCCCCTTAACCATTTGCACACTTAAGTTAGTGGTTTTTACTACGTTCAGAGTTCTGCAACCATCACCACTGTCTAATATCCTCATCACCCCAAATAGAAACCCTGGACCCATTAGAAGTCACTCCTCATTCTCCCCCTCCCCCCAGCCCCTAGCAACCACTAATCTACTTTCCATGGATTTGCCGGTTCTGGATGGTTCATGTAAATGCAATGAGGCAATGGATATTTGCAGTGTGACTATTCAGTAACTTTGGTTGTTTTGCACAATGAGAAGATGTTTATGTATTGTTTTTCTGCAGTACACTACCTAAATGAATGTGATGAAACTAATTTCACTGGCTGAAGAGTTCCACATTTAGCCATTGTGCAGGTGCTCGCATGCACGTGTACATACGCGCGCACGCGCGCACACACACACACATTCTTGGTGTTACTCTGGTTTTATCTGACGGGAATCCCATTGCCTAACAGAATTTTGACTGTCACCTTGTTCATAGACCTGAAGACATAGCAACTAAGTAGAGTCAACGCAATAACCTCTTGGGGGACATTTGTAGAGTATCCATCCTGCTTTAACATGGATCATGTATCCAGAGAGAAATGCTGATTTTATTTCATTAACTGCATATGATTTTAAATGAAAATTGAATGTGAAATGATCAGATATAGCAAAACAGTTAAGTAATTTTTTGATCCATTTTGTGGTAAGGACATTTTTTATGAGGATTATGACTTAAATGCAGTCAAACATTTCACAATATAGCTTTAAAAAAAACTAGTTTGGAGCGGTTCTTTAACTGTAATGTGCATATAGAGCATCTGTGATCTTGTTTTTAAAAAACAGTTTCTGATTCAGGGCCTGGACGGGACCTAAGTTTCTGTGTTTATAACAAGCTCCCAGGCGATGCTGGTCCCTGGGACGAGGAAACTAAGGAAAAGCAGGGCAAGCCAGAGGCCTCAGCAGTTCTACTCACTTGCTATGTGACCTTGGGTAAATCACTTTCTCTTAATCTCAGTTTACTACAAAATGAAAACATTTGATGAAATTATTTCTCTGGGCCCTTACAGATCAAAATGGATGAAATTTAGAAAAAAAGAAACGAGAGGGTAATGTTATGCTTGAAAAACAAGAGGAAACAGCTCTCTAATTGTTTGAACACTATTTGTTTCCATGAAGCCAGCATCACAGGCATCATTTGTAGTTGCGTTGAATGCTGGCATCTGGACGACTGGCCTTTCTCCAGGAAGACTGGTAAAGGAGTGCTTCCAGCTTTGGCTTCTCCTGTCCTCTTCTCCTTAGATCTGGCTGCTCCAGAGAGCCCTTCCTCACCCCCCACACAGAGCCCAGGCCAACTTCAGAGGCAAGACTCAGAAGGAAGTACCGAGGACCCATATATGTAACGTTTGGTTCTCTAAGTTTGCTCAGGAATTCAGATGCGATTGGAGACAAAGGCATGGTATCCTGATGACTAGCTGGGCAGGAAGTACTCCCAGAATGTCCTAGCCTCCCTCCTTCTGAGTGTAAAGGTCTAATAACAGCCCACCCTTGGTCTTGGAGAACATTTCCTGCAAGTCTGTCATGCACACTGAAATTTTGAATAAACCTCATAGCCCAAATAACACAGAGTACTGTTTCTGACAAACAGGAAGTAATTAATTATTTTGTATATTTTTGCTTCAGAAAAAGCTGTTGTCCCAACCACTTGACCCCTCCAAGGATTTCTTCAAGAAGATTCTTATCTGTTGCATCCAGGGTCAAGCAGTTACATGGTTTATTGAAAATGCCAAAGGGGTGAATCATAAAAAGTGCCACATTTGTGTCTTGAACATTTAGTCAACTTTAAACATTAATTCACTGATATTTTGTTGTAGAGTCCAGGTCTTTGCTTTGAGTGTGAGTCCTGGTTAGAATTCCTTGAAGACTCTTTATCGGCATCTGACTTCTAGTTTCAGATTCTTTTAAAATAGAATGAGACCTCAAAGCATCGGGAACCAATCTGTGTGCACAATCGTTTTGTATCACCTACCCCTCTCCCCTTAAACCTTAAAAATTGTCTTATGCATACATTTTTTTGGCAATCATTTTTCCAAGTGACATCTCTTTGTTCAGACTTTCCGAAACAATCAACTTGGTGTTCAAAGAAACAAAAACTCTTTCTTCTGGCACTCATATTTTATTAGTTCGTGTAATATCGAATTAAAGTTCATAATTACAGCAACAAGTACAACAGTCATAAACAGGTTTAGGAACAAACACAATTGACCCTTAGGTGCATGGTTCAGCTGGTGACAGAAGTAGTCCAGATGAAGCCAAGTTCTGTGGGAAATGGTTGATGTGGTTTACAAAAAGAATAGAGAATATGGGGTAATTTGGTGAGTCCGTTACATGAATGTTGGTAAGAGCTTCTACTGGATTTTTAAGCCAATAGCATCCATTTAATAATTTTAGCATGATTTTTCTGGTTACTCTTGGCTGGCTCATTAGTATTTTTTCGTATGCCTTCTTTTCTGTTCAAATACCAAATCTCTCCAGAACAAAGATTGTTTTATTCATTGTTGTATCCCAATGGTCATTCAAATGATTGGTGTATTGTAGGTGCTCCCCACATATTTCTTGAAAGATAAAAGTTTGTCACAAAATGCACATTATTAAGGTCTATCTGCATTATAAATGTATAGATTTCAAGGTATATAAAATTATATTACTGTATTACAAGCTATGATAAATTGTACTTAATTAAATATGGTAAATGACATTAATTATTGTTCTTTAATACTATTAATACTTTTAGCACAGATTTTCATATAATAACAGAATTCAGAGCTTGAAGTCACTTTAGAAGGAATTCAATTGCTGTAGGCACACAGACACAAACAATTTAAAGAGCATTTTGGTGTTATTTCATTACTTTTTTTTTTTGCCTTTAGCTTTTTTCTTTGGATATTATAAAGTATTCTCCCTCTCTGGTGAAAAATACCTCCTTCTTGTCAGATTTTAAAGTTCAGGAAAACTTGGACCTAAAGCACTGTTTCAGTGAAATCATTGTTGCCCTGAGGATTGGAACATTAACAACGGTCTTGTGTTTCCGTTCTCGGTTCATGCAGTTGGGTTGAATGAGTACCTATTGCAGTGCCATGCAAGTAGCGTGGGTCAGTCTCTAAGGTTTTGACTTCCTGTTACGTGCTCACCACCACGAAGGCCGGCAGGTGCTCACTCACCGAGCACTCAGGGTTCTGCTCAGATGAGCCGGGTACTGTGCTAACTCTTGAAGCAAAAAATAAATAGATAAACAAGACCCAGTCCTGTCCTCGGATGTACATAGTCACTTCAGAGAGGCAGGTGAACAATTATAATAGGAGTTCAAGGTCCTGTAGAAATTTCCTCTGTCTTAACAACAACAATAACAACAACAAAAACATGGGGTGCGTGTTATTTCATGGAGAGATTCCCTGGGCGGGGGGCGACAGTTACCTTTGATCTGAGTCTTGAAGGATAAACAGGATGACAGGGGTTGGAGTGTCCTGCAGAGGACATCCCAGGCCCTTAGTACAGATGTGCAAAAGCAGGAGGCATGAAGGTGGCTGCTGCATGGGCATGTCGAGGAGCTGGGCATGGCCTGGATGTGGGGGCGCAGGGAAAGCTGAGGCGAGGAGAGAAGGCCAGGCCAGCAAAGAACTTGATCGTTAACCTGTTGGTCATAGAAAATCATGAAGCAATTTTAAGCATAGAAGCAACAGATGGAGGGAAATGACATTCTTCCCGAGGAGGTAAGAGAAACCCACCGAGATAGAATCATTAGTGTCCATTGCAAAATTTCAAATAAAAGTCTAGAAGGAGTTCTGAGAAGACCGAGACCTCCTGGCTTACATGAAGCTTCTGGAGGAGACCTGGATTTTAGGTGCTTTGAGAAGCAGGGTGGAAAGGATTAGGGTAAACACGGAGGACAGTTAGAAGTGAGCACGGTTTACTGGTGAGATCTTGAAGCAACTGGCCTGGCCATGGCAGGGAGTAGGTGTGGGATAAAGTGGAAAATAAGATGGGGAAAGGGGCACTGAAAGCCAGATGAGGAGTAACAAATTTGAACTGATTCCAAAGGGACGCAAATAAATGAATCTTGCAAAAATGTTTTTAATCTTGTCTATTGCCTCCTCCCTTTCAAAGCATAAATTGGAGAACAAAGGAAGTATGAACTTTCCTGGCATGGAAAACGTGATCGTTAGTGTGATCCCACAAGGACCGGCGGAATGGAACTTGGTCCTCGTTTATTTATTTATTTGATTATTAATATTAAAAGTGGCATTATTCCTTAAATATTTGAAAGAATTCACCAGGGAAGCTATCTGGGTCGGGAATTTGCTTTGTGGAATTTTTTAAAAATTGCATTTCTTCAACAAAGATAGTACTATTCAGATTTCTTCTTTCTCTTTGTTTCAGTTTTGATAAGTTGTATTTTTCAAGGACTTCTTCCATTTTATGTTATTATTGTTATTGGCATAAAAATGTTGATAATATTTGTGTATTCTCTGTTTAAATCTCTTGTCTAAGATTGGTAGTGATGTTCCCTTGTTCATTCCTAGTGACATAGGTAATTTGTATTCTTTTTATTTTTCTTGATCAGTCTTGGCCATTTATTGAAGAATTTATTTTAGTAGATTGATACTTACACCTGAAATTCCATCCAATAGAGGAGCTGACCACTTGTTAAATGAGGAATACATTTCCTAGTAGTCAGAAAATAGGATTGTAATATGTAGAAGTAAAAACTACTTATTTGGTTAAAAAAAAAAATCTTCCAAAAGGAAAAAGCATCTACACCTGATCTTTTGTATTTTACTCTGAATTGCTATATTCAACTCAGTACATTTGAACTTAGTATGACAGGATCTATTGTAAATAATCTTGAGTTAGAGTTAGTGCGTAGTATTTGCTTATATATTTATTGATTTGTTTTCTGTTGACTATTAAATTCTACCTTCTTCTTTCGAGGAGCTGCAGACAGATACTGAAATGGAAGAAGTCTCCTTTCCTTCTCTTTCAAGTATACTTTTAAAGCATGGTTTCTCAGTCTTAGCACCGTTGACATTTCGGGCTGGATGATCCTTGTCGGGAGTGTCTGTCCTGCGCACTGTAGGATGTTGAACAGCATCCCTGCCCTCGACCCACTAGATGCCGGTAACACTCCCCCAGTCGTTAAAACCAAAAATGTTTCCAAACGTTGCCAAATAACAATCACCCCATTTTGAGAACCACTGCTCTAAATAAGAGGGATTGAAAACTTTTTGTTCTTCACAATATTATAAAATTTGAGTCATAGCATTATTGAGGACTTGGTTGAGCACATCTGCAGAATGAGAAGCTCTCTGGTTTAAAAGGTGTCATCTTTCCAGAAGGGATGCTTGATTTTTCTAGCGGAAGGGAGTTTTGTTTTTTCACCTTTTTCAACATCACCAGAGAATCTGGAGATATAAAGGGGAGCCTTTCAGACCACTGAAATCATTCTTTCTTTGCAGTAAAATGGTACCTAAACCATCTCCATAATGAGATCAAACGCTCCCGGGAATAGAGAGTGCCTGGTTTTCCTTCGTAACTTGTTCTGATGTTCAGCGCACTTTATCTTTGGAAGGACTGAATCTATATGATTTCTTTTGCTTATTAAAATTGTTTTCATCATCTTTTGTTCTCTTCATTAAGCAGAAAGACAGCAAGGATCTTATCTCATTTCTTAATTACCTTGCTGGCCTTTCTAAATTTAGAATTCATCTCCTTAGCTATAATCATATCTACCCAGATTAAGCCTCAAAGGCAACCTTCCCACATGTTCTGTCCTGTCCTTAGGGTCTGTACTCATGACTTCATTATGTTTTCCCATGCGTTTGAGGGACGCAAGAGTTGGAAGAGAAAGTACAGATTTTCCCCTTGTTGCCCAGAGATCCTTTTCCAATGATCAGTGATCTCCTTGCCCGCATCTTCAACTTCCCTCCTCCCAGATGGACACCTTAAGTTGGTGTCTTCTGAGAGATGTGAGCACACTGGGAAACCAGTTCTAGTGTAAAAAGAGCAGGAACACTAAGAAGCGAAAATTAGAAGGAGCCTAGAAAATCCACTTTTTGGTTTGTGCATCAGATCACCCTTTTCGGTTTGGGAATGTGGTGTTTCACGTCCACTCCCTGAAAAGAATGTTTAAATGGTGGATTTTAAAAGACAGCTTAAACTAAGGCATTTGCTCCTTCGCACAAGGAGCAAAGAATGGAAATGTAGTTAGCAGAGAAATTCAAACCCTTAAGATAACTTTATTTGATGCAGGACTTTCTTTTATATTTTCCTTTCAGTTTTCTCATGTGACATATTCCGACAATTTCTATGGTAAGTAAAACAGAAGTCAGAGCATTAAAGACATGAATTTCCATCCCATGAATTATTACCATTTTGCAAAGCCACCATCTCAGATTACTAAAAAGTGGTTTGAGCTCTATTATTTAATGATATCTTGTCACAAATATTTTTAGATGTTTTGAAAGAGGCACTAATATTACAAAATCATTTAAAAAATTTGTTATTGAAGTATAATACATACACCAAAGTGGACAAATCATAAGCGTACAGCTTGATTCATTTTTACAAAATTAAGTAACCAGTACCTAGATTAAGAAGCAGACCATTACAAGTCCCTGAAATCCCCTGCAATTCATGCGCCTTTGACCCGGGGGTACTTACTCCTAATTTCTGCCAACATCTTTTTGCCTAGTCTTGCATTTCGTATAAATAGAATAATACAGTGTGAACTCTTATATCTGGCAGCTTTTGATCAACCTTAAGAACATTATTTTAAAATCCGATGATGTTTTCTGTCCAGAAAATAGACCTGCTTCTAAATCATTATGGTTAAAAGCATGTATTAAATGCCTTTGTGCGTAGAGCTGTGCCAGGTAGTACATAAACCACTGGTTCCTACCCTCCTTTTTAAGGGGAAAACATTGACAAAGCAGGTGTGAGAAGGACTTTGAAAATAATTGATGAGAGATGAGAATGGTACATGAAAAACATGCATACAGCGGTTGAGATGACAAAGATAAGACGTCCCCATTATCCACCTCGAAATGGAAAGTACATCATGAGGGGTTGTGAATAAAGAGGAAGCTGTAGATGTTGCATATTTATTCAGGAAAAGATCAGTATGAATATTTTATGGCTTCGGAATATACGGATATAACAGACGTTGAGACCTCCCCCCGATTAGTTTCCTGAAGATAGAGTTTTAGAAATGATCTGAATTAACAGTTAACCATTGCCTAGTGGGTGTTCCAAGTGGAACGCAGGTTTGCAAAAAGGATTGTGGTTTTCACTCTGAAACTTTTCTAAAATAGATCTAAAGTTGTTTTTGTCAAAACATTTTTCTTGTGTTGTTTGGACTTAGAATATAATAATCTGCCTTCGTTCCTTCACTGAGGGATTTTTGTCATCTTGTTGACTGAAGTAATGATGTCAGCAAAATGAATGCTTTGTCATCACATAAAGCTGTACATTGTGTCGTGTGGTACCACTGCTTCCCAAGCAGTGGTATCGATTTATACTCCCACCAGTAGCATCTGAGCATTCTAATTTCTCTGTATCCTCACCAGCATTAGGAATCGTCACATTTTAATTTTTCAAAAATCTGAGAGGTATGAAGTGGTATTTTATCGTTTTTGGTTTTTTTTTGTTTTTTTTTTGTTTTTTGTTTTTTTTATGTTGAGTTACCCTGGAGAGGCCAAAACTTTTGGGCAGATTGTTGGCCATTTGGGTTTTCTCTCTCATTTACATCCTTATCTGTTGTTTCCTTATTGATTTGTAGCAATTTTTTATACATTCTGAATATTGACCCTTAGTTAAATGTGTTGCCAAAATCGTCTTCGTCTCTGTGGCTTATCTTTTGACTGTTGAACACATCTTTTGTTACACCAAATTTTTTTTATTGCAATAAAACCCTAATTATCAATCTTTTCCTTAAGTCTTTTATGATTTGTGCCTTTTTCATCTTTTTTAAAAATTGTTCCTATCTCCAAGGTCATGAGGATGTTCTTCTATTATAATGTGTTTTCTTTTAAAGTTTTTTTCTTTTTAAGTATGTTTTTCATTTTTCAGTCTTTATTCCATTAGGATTTTAGTTTTTTGGAATAGTAAGTGTTAGAAATCAATTTTCATTTTATATTTCCTATGCATAAACCACCACATAATAGTTCATTCTTTCCTCCACTATCTTTATATAATACCATCGCTCATGTATTGTTTCCCTACTGTATATGTGTGTACATCTCTGAACTCTGTTCCTTTGGTCTGTTTTGCCTTCCATGTGCTAATACTGCACTGCCCTAATTCCTGTAGATTTATAATAAGCCTGGATATCTCCTAGGAGAACTTTTCTCCTCTCGCTCTTCTTTAAAAGTATCTGAGATAGTCTTCATTTTTTTCGCTTTGGAATCATCTTTTCATGTTCTACAATATATCCCTGTTAGGATTTTGAGTGGCATTACAGCGAATTTACAGAATAATTTTCATGATAGTCATCACATAAAGCTGTACATTGTGTGTAGTGTGTTTACTATATTGAACCTTCCAATTGTATATATGGTATATCTCTTCATACAATTTAAAAGAGAAAAATCAATCAGGGTCAAATCTAATGCCATGAAATGTCATGGTTTCCTTCCACAGACCTGTGACTTCTGGAAGTGCAGCTGCACTGTAGGGCAGGCTGCTTTGGAGTTATCACACACCAGCCTGGTTGTAAGAATTGAAGTAAAGTGAGGTATTTTTAGTTAAACCAACCCTCGACATATTATTCATATTGTAATAAGAAAATAAAATCCTCAATATGTTAAAATGTGGATTTCTTCTCAAAGAAAAACATGATTCAATTTACTCTATTACAAAGACCAAGTTTACATTCAAGAGGCAAATTCTTAGTTGAAAGAGAAAGCAAAAAAAAAAAAAGCTTGTTTTCCACTAATATTTTAGAGCAGTGCAGCTAAAGTAACCCTAGAATGAGTTAAGTGTGGCTTTTCTGTTGGAGTGTTACTTCCATGTTTGGTGATGTTACTTGTGAAAATGAACTTTTCTTCATCAGTTCAAGATTACCTAGTTCCTCTAAGTAGTTTAATGGGAAACATTTCCTGGAATATTTTTACATAGCTGCTCACCCTGCAAAGAGGCGGCCAGCACTGGGCCAACTTGATTTATTCCGGAAAACGGTTTATTCAGCCGTCAAATGAGATTACGTACATGGCTGTTACCCATCGCTTCACAGAAATATTCTTATTCCTCTACAAGGCCTCAAACTTTTATTTTCTTGGAGGTAACAGAAATCACAAATGTAAATTCTCCTAAAACATATCTTTGGAAATACGGTTTTCAGTAGAGTGCTGTTACTCCCTTTCTGTTGACAGTGATGACCAGAAAGTAATCAGTGACATCCAGGACTAGGTTTGTTGGCATAAGAGAGAAGCTTGTCCAGAAAGTTCCCCTTCAGAAAGTTCCCCTTCTGTCTCCCCACCTGTTGCACGCATGTGCGTGTGCACGCGCACACACACACACACACACACACACACACACTTCCATACATTTAGATTTGAGTAACCCTGAAAGGCCGCAGTCATAAGAATCCATTCTTAACTTTCACTTCTGTCGGTCATATATTTTTGTCTTGGAGTGAACGCTCAATGTAAAATTCTAGAATTTAAAATTAAGGTCTAATTTTGGATGTGAAACAAATTCTTTTTTACTTTCTATCTTTTAGCGTTTAGGGATTTGAGCGAGAAATGGCGGTATTTCTATTTGGTGATTGACTTGCAATTTCATCAGCCTGATACCACAAGTGAGTGATCATTAAAAAGAAAACTAAAACTTCTAACCAAAGTAATTGTGACAGAGAGTGGCTGTTTGCTTAGAAACCTCTATTTGGTCAGTGACTTGAAGATGGGTAGGCTGTTTCCTCAGTGCGACGGGACAGTATTTGGAAAGTCAAATGCTTGTTCATAGAGGCCAGAGACACTGCCAAACACCCTATAATGCTCGGGACCCAGCCTTCCCCACAAAGGAGTCATCTGGCCCCAAATGTCAAGAGTGCCAAAGTTGGGAAACACTGATCTAGACTGAACTTTTGAAGTCGTGAAAGATGGTCTTTGCAAATTGATAAAACATATAGTCTATGGGAATGTTTGGGATTTGGGCTGAAATAGGGCAAGAGACAAGTCAGCGAATGAAGGGACCCAGGTGTCGAAGGAAGGTGCCCAGTTTGAAAGGTGCTGTTCTGAAGGGGAACTTTCTGGACAAGCCTCTCTCTGATGCCCACAAACCTAGTCCTGGATGTCACTAATTACCTGCTGGTGCTGATATGGACCCACTTGTTTAATTCATTTGTTTCTACTAAACTCTTACCATGAACAAGGCATTCTTTATAATAAGGAGAATGAAACAAATGATAATAGCATGTATGATATAAAAGTGAATTATAACTAGCTTTGGAAAATTCTTTTTGCCTGAAAGGTTTTATTTATTTATTATCTCAGCTGCTTTCTAGCAAACTCAAATATTCAGGTAACAAAAGAAGATAACATAGAACATTGAAGTGAGCCAATTATTTTTTCATTCACCGTTTAATTTCAAGCAATACGTTTGCTTGAAACTTTTAATTTTCTTCTAAGAGCTGCTAATGAATAGTACAATGACTCGTTTAAGTATCTTATTTCCCTGACTTTCCTAATCCTTGGTAAAGATCTTGAGACACATGAAAGAAACTCCATTTGACCATTTGTTGACATATGATATGGCATTTTCATATAGTCCAGTCTAATACAGCCTAGCTGTCCGACAAGCTGAAAAGAAGGTAGCTGCTTCGACATTCTCTCTCCGGGGCCATTTCCAGCTTTGTAAGTGCAGTGAGACAAAGAAGCTGCAGATGAGTCTATAGCCTCATTTCTGATTAGCCTTTGAAGGACTCAGCCTTAGGTTTCTCTAAAAGCCTGAAGTCCCAAACCTGGAGTTTCCCTCACAAATACTTAAGAACCAAAGCATACTGTTCTTTAGTAAATCCTTTAGTGAAGCAAAGAGTCATCCCCTAATTTATCTCCCCTGTAAATGTAGGTTTGTGTGTGCTATGTTCTCGTCAGGTGTGTGGTACACCTGTCTGGGTAACTAAGTATGAGATGGAGGAAGTTCTCGAGTTACTTTCAGCCTGTTAATTTCACTTATACTAAACAAATGCTTCTTGATGTCTTAATTGGCATAGAAAATTAACTATAGTTGACATTTGTGGGAAAGTTTTCCTTCTATTTTTTTCAGTTGAAATTGGTAAAAATGTGGTCATTTCCAGGAAAGTGTCAGATTTTTATGCCCATAGAGTTTAATTATTCCTAAACATATTTATATTTTCATCTTAGTGTGAATTTTCAATTGGTGCATCTTACTTTAATATCTTTGTGAGAAAAATCCGGTATAATTTCACTTACTGAGATTTCTACATAGATTGTTTAAAAGTCTTAGTCTTTAGTAGTATTTCTATAAAACTGCTGAACATTCATGAGCGTTACCTGAAATAAATATAAAATTATTCTTTGAGGGTAAAATTAAGAATGGAAAAACCTATACCTTGGTTTCCTAGAATTAAGAGTTCATCCTAATATGAAACATCAAGTAATCGGAACCCTGTTTATTATAGTACTTACCTTTATATTTGAAAGTAGCTGTTTATTCATGAAAATATTATCAAACAAAAACCACAGAGCCACATATTGGCCAGTCAGGAAACGCTCTTCTTCCCACCTCCCATCCCCAACTCCAGTCTTTTTGCCTAATCCCTTTTTGTGATATCCGCCATACTGCTATACTTTTATTTGAAATCTCTGTAATGAAAGGGGTTTGGCCTCTCTTGACCTTTCCCTGAAGTTCAAGAGAGTTTTGATGGCTTCTCCAAATAAGGAAATAAAAGAAGTTGAGAATTTAAGGAAGTAAGTGACCATGAAGGAAAGATTCGCCCCATTGTCTGCTCACAAAATTGGGAGTTGTCTCTGCTTCCTTTTCCATGAGGAAGTGTCTCTACAATGCTACAGAGAAGGTCTAATGTTTTGTCATTGTCACAGTCAGCTACAGAGATGCCTGGGGAGAAAGAAGACTGTCAATAGCTGAAGCCCAAACTCTGAATGTCCATGGTAGTTCTTTGCTGTGATGCTGTTGCTTTGTTTACATCATCAAAGGCATTATTGGAGATATAACTTGTTTTACCACCAGCTTCCCAACTTTCATTGTGCACATTCATCACTCAAGTGCAGTTGAAAGTGTAAGAAGTGTGGTGGTGAATAAGAGTCCTTGGCCTTGAGGAAGAGCCTACAGTCTGGTGGGAGAGAAACCATGATAAGGATTAAAAGTGAAACAATAGAAATGTATTCAAAAAAGCTTTGTCTTCTAGTGATAGAATGATACCAATACTGGGCTATGTTCCTACCACATTTATTACTAGAATAGACATTTCTCTTCTTTTACATAGTAGCCGACTATTTTAGTGACAGTATTAACAAGTTTCAGATTTAGTTTTATCTGTTGCTACTTTTACAAGTGAACTTCCTGATGAAGGGTATTCACTTGGGGAGAATCAGATATTTGAAAAGGGGCATTTTCTGAATGCAACCAATTTTCATTGATACATTAATGCAGTCAGGAAAATAGTAATAAAACTGATCAAAACCACAAGTTATATCCCAGAATAAATTATACACGATGTCAGTAACCATAATAACATACGGGAACATCATTGTTACGTGATGCTTCTTTCTTTAGAAGCCTAGAGACACCATTGCAGGAACCTGAAAACTAATTAAGGTGTTGCTTGCATGCCTGGCAAATTCTAGTCTCTTACATAGTTTAGTTTTAAATGGAATGCTTCATTTAATTATTTCTATAACTTTATTACCTACGAAAACTTATCTTTAGGGTAGAGGAGACAGGGTATATATTGTTGTTGCCATGGTAACTTTGTACTTAAAATGGCAGGCTATGCTTACTTGGTGTAAAAATATCTACAGTTTGATTGCTATAAAAATCTCTACACATAATTTTCTCACGTCCAGTGAGTCGTTCCTCATTTAACTGGCATTTCAGCAAATGACTTGATTACATAAGTTGTTTTGAGAAATGCCAGAGGTTATTACTATAAAGCACTAAACATATTTTAAATTTCCATCATTTAAAAATTTGAATATTTAAAAAATAGCATACATGTGCCTTTGCCATGGTTAATGGAGTGAAACCACCTTCATGGCTTGGTTCTGGATAATTGAGGGACTTCTGCTCAATACGTGTCTCTTAAGTTAGCAGCAGGCACTGAGGCAGAAGTGCCCACTTTTCACTTGAATCCCTATGATATTGGACTTAAACGTATCAGTCTATTCCTATCTCCCCGTGCTATTGTGGAGCTCCCATTATAGCTAATCTGCTGCCTTGTTTGATTTATTTATTTTTGTGAAGGTGGAACCTCCTTAAAACACACACACAAATTAATAAACAGACACACGTTATTTGTAAATTAACTTAAGCAGTGCCGAATGCTGCATTATTTTAGGTGCAGTAGCCTGGAGTGGGCTTTGTTGAGTGAGCTTTGTGGCAGCTATTGACTGTTCCTGAGTCTTTTATATACTTGACTATTTTGCAAATGACCGAGGCCTCCAAAACATTTCAAGTTCTGGATAAGTGGGGAATAACAGTCTATGTAGATGTATGTATCCATGCATAATCTGCGTTCTGTGTCCACATTGGTGCTAGAAATCTGTCCTGCTTTAGGGACATAGACAATGACAATGTTACCCTCCCCCCTTTTTTTTGTACTATTCCTTCCAAAAACTTGGGAGCAGCTCGTCTTTGATCCATTTGTGCCTTTATGGAGATCTTTCATTGGCAGTATGTTCGTATTTCTATGTTCGCATCCTTTTCTGACGGCACAAACAAGCTCCCTTGGTCACTGAGAAAATACAATTATAGTTCAAAGCCTTGGGAGGCAGGTCCAGAGACTATGCTTTAGGCGCCCTTCCTGCTCTGTACCCACGTGCCACAGCCCCCTCCTGGGGTTGGGCCAGAGCAGCTGAAAACCCTGCTGGGCCTTTCAGAGCCTCTTAGGGGATGTTTAAGTGGCAGATGCACTTAATTATTAGGTGTATTACAAATGCAGAGAATAAGATTTGACAAGGTTTTGAACTTAGGACAGAAGGGTACTTTGTTTTTATGAATCAACTTGGTTTTCACAGAAATCAGAATATTTGTATAAATCAGTCAAAAATAGAGATACCCACACAAACACATATGCATATATATACTTACCCATTATGTAGAAAATGAATATATGTTATATATAATGTACATGTACTCAGGCAAACATGTGTGCAAATGTGCAGATGTATGTTGTATGTAAAACATGTATCTATTGTGTACATATATACACATACAGTACATACACATATATGTGTATACACGTTTACGATACACACATATATAAAACATTTACTGAGTTCTTCCTATGTGTGGGTACCGTTCTAAATGCTTTATCCACATCAACCAATGTAATCCTTAGATTATAACCACTGTGGTCACAGAGCCAGGAAGTGGCAAGGTCAGTATTTGAACCCCAGCACTCTGGCCCCATCTCTGTGTTCCTCACCTCTTGATGGAAGTGGTACAGTCGATATGACTTAATGTTATGGTCGATTCGCTTTATTGGTTGGTTGTGCTTATAA
The DNA here is from genome assembly GCF_014176215.1 of Rousettus aegyptiacus. NCBI lineage: Eukaryota > Metazoa > Chordata > Mammalia > Chiroptera > Pteropodidae > Rousettus > Rousettus aegyptiacus. The sequence continues at coordinate 3,000,642 of NW_023416312.1, read as the reverse complement.
CCACAGGGGACCTGCAACTAAAGAAGAGAGATGGAGAGATGGATGGGGAATGGAGAATGTCATTTCTCCTACCTATTTTCTTCTGCCAGTGTAGGAAGAGGAATAGGGAAACCTGTGGCTCATTCGTTTTAAGGATCTCAATGGTAGTACATTTTTGATGCCAGATTAGGTTTTTGGAAAGTGGTTTCAATCATTTGGGCCAGATCCAGTGAGTAAGGTGAGTGACCAACCTGAGGTTTGCCATTTTGGGACCCAGTAAAATAATGTAAATTGTTTATTCTCTCTAGAGATACTTCAGCAGCACCATTGGATAAGAGGTGGCTTGGAAAAGTAGTTCTTTGTGTGTACGCTTTTGCAATATCATACTAACTAGCTGGGTTATAGGTTTATCTACTATAATAGAACCCCCCAAAATATTAATAATAACTTCAGCATGCTCAAAGTTTCCATTCCTCTGATATAAAAATGCTGGCTGCTATGGTGGCTCTCATCCAAAAAGGAGTCAGAGACCTAGCTCTGTGTTATTGTTCTGTCATACTCAAGACTTGTCTTCCATTTCGTGGTCAAGATGGCTGCCGCAACGCCTGCTATCACTTTCACATTCCTGCTAACAGGAAGAAGAAAAGGTTGGGCAAAGCTTTCTCTTTAAGGCTTTTCTGTGGAAGTTGCTCATGTCACTTCTGCTCATACCCCAATGGCCAGAACTTGATCATATAATCACACCCAACTGCACATGATTCTGAGAAATGTAATCTTTAGCTGGACAGCTACGTTAAAAGTGTTATTACTATAGAAGAGGCAGAGTATAGATATTAGAAAACAGGAAACAGTGTCTGCCACAGTTACATAGTAAAGGGGAAGTAAAATTCGTAATAACATAATGTAAACCTTCAGATTTTTAAAAATCTCGAATGTTGGAATAGCTTCATTTTTCTTTCAGAATAATGATATGCTTGCAATCCATGTTTCATATTAACATTACAAATGTAAAACTTCAAAAAACTCCATGTAGCTTGTGTTATAACTATTACTAAATCCACGATGGACAAGAGGAAAGTTTTTTAGATAGTTGATAAACACATTTTGAATATAAATTCCCTTGCTTTGGGAAATGCTCCAAAATTAAGACTGTAAATGAGCTAGAACAAGAAGACACTGAAGTGTTTATTAACATTTGAATGATATGTTAGAGGGTTGGCTCACCCCCTGCTTTTGATTCACATTTGGCTAGTATAAATTAAGGAAGGACACATTTTATAAAGTAGAATTATGCTCTAATTTGAAGTTACATTCAACATTGAGGCACAATCTCAAGTTCAGGAGTAGCTTAAAAAGAACAGAAGGACTGGGATGTACTATGATTGTCTTATAATTTTTATTTAACATATCCTTACGCATTAGTTAATCATGAGCACATAGCTTTTGGCCCTGCAAACTTTTCAAGATAAATATTTAATGTTTTTCATCTAAATAAAAAGATATATACTGTTTTCCTCACGCTGATGTAATAAGATGGATTCAGTTTTTTTTTTTTTTTGTCATTCTATGTGGAGTTTTCTTCAGGCCAAGATGTGGAAACAAAATAAATAGATAAAGCTAGACATTTTTAATCTTCCTCTTACAGCAACCATATGGGGAGTCAACTTTAAATAACCAAAACTGAATTGAGTAGAGAAAGTGATGATTATCTTAGCAGCATGCATGAGATGAAGTTTCTTATAATGTCCCATCCTTCCACTGATGAAAGCAGGAATTCTTGCTAAATTTCTTAAGCTAAATACCCTAACTTTTTTTTTTCATTCTGTGACTTTGGTACTCCCTTTTGCTTTCACATTATTGGCTTCTCTGTTTAGATGATCGTTCTAATTATTTTTTTTTCAAAATTTGAAAAAAATACCAACCTTCTTCCAGTTTTGTTTATGAGAAGGATTGCTTCAAAACATCTTGTTTCCTAGTCTTTTACTTAACCATTCTATGCGCAAACATCATATAAACGTCAGAATCATAAGGAACAAAAGGAATAGAGAAGGTTAGATGATTCGGGGGGCTAGGGTAGGTTTCTAATGGCATTTGGATGCTAATAAAGCATTCTGTGTAACAGCTGCTTTAAACAGTGACATTTAAATCCACTATTGGTTCAGCATTACTTTGCTCTCTGAACTATAGAGATATTTTTCAACAGTAGAACATATCAGCAGAGAAACTGCGGAAAAATTGTCCTATTTTCTTCAATGGAAAGCAGTGCTTTCCAGAATTTAATTTTAGAACTAGGAAGTGTGCGGGAGGAAGAAACTTTCCTCTCCCCTCCTAGGTTCTTTTGGCTGTTCCAAGAATTGAATAGACATGAGGTAGATTAGTGAGAGAAAATGACCAAATTTAATTTCATACATGTGTATGGGAACCCTGCATACATGAGAGGTTCAGAGGCAGAAAGGGAACATGGGTGTATATGACATTCTAGGGACGAGGTTAGGCACCTTGGGCTTCCAAAGGTCATTGCAGTGAGAGTACATGTTGGTAATTATTAGTTTGCCCTGCCATATAGATAGGTCAAAAGTTATTTCTGGTGATAATGCTCATCATGGGCCAGACCCCTAATTTAAATTCTTCTAGTTAGTTAATCGGAATAGGGCAGAAGTTTCTCATGAACCCACAGGGTCTGGGTTCCTTTTAGCTCAAAATAATCTGCATGCCACTGAGACACATTTTGGGCTGGCTTGTTCTGAACCTCTACGGAAGTCAGTATTTTGGATTTTGTTCTAGGATTCGCTATCTGTTAAGCCTGTAACTATCTGGTTAGATTGTTCACCTTCATCTTGGCCTCAGTCTTCTCAGCTAGGAAAAGAAAATGGTGAAAGGACAAAGGAAATAATGAATACTCTGTGTGGTTGGCAACTGGGGAAGGACTTGGGGCGGTCATGTCTTAAATTTCAATTTGTGGCAGTATTTCAGGCAGGCCAGGTGATTGGCTACTGGTCAGTGAGTTCACATTTGCCTTATCTTGAGACCTTTTACAGCTCTTTGCAAACAAACTACATCCTCAACATGCAAGGAAACGGGTGATGGCTTTTCTTCAGGAAATATTTTCCTTGACTACATTTTGTGAGTCACGTATTCCAATTTATAGCTGAGCCAGCTGTGGTGAATTTGCTGGGCAAATACCCAGTGAGATCACAGATCTCATGCTTGTATAAACCCCTTGGTGGTCTTTTATTTTCAATAGAGCTTGAGATGGACTGACGAGCTGTTAAATGAACGTTGAAACAGAGCCTGGAAGTGAATTTGGTTTGAAAAGTAATTGTAACAGGCAAAAATGATAGGCCTTTCATGACCTCTGTAGCTGTGTTTCCAGTATGAAAGCCACTAGCTATTTCAATTTGAATTAGTTTAAATTAAATTAAGTTCAATACTTTAGACACATCGGTCACATTTCAAATGCTCAACAGTCACATGTGACTAGAGGCTACTATATTGCACAACACAAGCCTAGTATATTTCTACCCTCGCAAAACATTCTATTGGACATTGCTAATCTATATAGATAGGCACCAAAGGAGGAAATGATTATGATATAGGAAGAAGGAGGCTTGGAATGGAAATCAAGAGATGATTCTGTTCTCATTTGAGCCCTTAAAAGCTCTGTAATCTTATCTGTGAACCACCCTAGGCCTCAGTGGACATGTCAATCCTGCAGCCACTACTTTTCTATGCTCGTGTAGATTATAAAGCTAACGTGAGGATCAGATGTAATAATGTCATTTTATGGTTTAGAGAGCAGACTTTGGAGTCAGATTGCTGGATTTAAATACCTACAAGTGCACTTCTCAGGGCCTTGATTTTCTAATCTGAAAAATGAGCAGTGAAGTATCTACTTTGTATGATTGAGCAGTAGATGGTTTCATATATGTAAATTGCATGGAACAATGCCTGTACCATGGAAAATACTCAGTGTTTAAACTATTATTATTATTATTATTATTATTATTATTATTATTATTTTCATCTATCAAGTATAAGGTACTATCAAAAATTTTTGTTACAAATGATGTTTTCAGTTTGCTGGTATTTTATGTTTTTTAACCTCTTTGCAACATGTTGCTATACATGAATATAAACATGTCACATTGTAGCTCCTTAATACTTATATTGTCCTGCATAAATTAAGCCCCTTTGGAATATAAATTATTTACAACTGCATACTCAAGGTTTGTTCTTTGACATTTCAGCTGTATAATTAGTTCTTCCCCAAAGAAATGAGTAAGCTTGATGTCAATGCTGAGAACTTCCAGCCTCTCCTCCAATGGTATTTGTATTCATATCTCTCCAGCTCCTTAGATCTTGGCGCGAATAAGTCAGGAGGGCCAGTATTGTGTTCATAAAGGTTTTGTCACATCCCACAGGTCCTTTGTCAGTGGGCGACTTGACTGAAAGACGAGGGTCATGCCTACATCCAGAAGTGGGTGTCCACCTGGTATTTGACCAGTGTTTAATCCCTAGTCTCCTTGTGGATAAAGAGAAATGCTGATTCCTGGGCCCACCCCTAGAGATTCCAATATAATTTTCTGGAGTGCTACCTGGACATAGGGACTTTTTAAAGTTCCACAAGTGATTCTAATGTGCAGCCAGGTTGAGACCCACTGGACCAGCCACCACCTAGTGAGATTTAGTGGACACTTTTTGAAGTGTGGCCCAAACATGGCTCGTTAATGGGGCCGCAGCACCCTGGATAGAGCTAAGTCGTGGGTTTTCACAGGGTCCTGTCCAGTTCTCCATTTTTCCCAATGATATGAGTCAGGACAAAGCATGCCAATGAGACCCATGGACGATGAAGTTAACCTGGAAGGAGTATAAAGCCTTTTACTTTAAATAGAACCAAGTAAACATGTATAGAATACGGGAAGCATAAACAAACAGCTGCAGAGTGGTTTCGGTCGATTGATAGCTACCGTGGATAGGAGTGTGTACTTAGAAACCGTCCTATGTGTGGATCCTGGCTCCACCATTTCCTCTTGGGTGATCTGGAGCATGTCCCTTAACTTCACTGGTCTTCAGTTTCCTCCTGTGTTTAGTGGGAATAATAAAAGGTACCTACCTAATTCTGTTATTGTGAGAATTAAATACGATGATTTATGCAGAATGCAAGTTCAATGCCTGGCCCATAAGAAGTACTCAGTAAATACGTGTTTAGTGTCAATTTGATCTTCATCGTCATCCATGTAATGGGCCTGCACAAAGGGCCAGCAGGATCAGCTGCTGCATGAATACAAGTATCTGGGTTAGGGCTTGTTATGAATTGTGACAAACACAGCATACTAATGTAAGATATTAATATTTGGGAAAACTGGGAATAGAATCTATAGGAGCTCTCTGTACTATCTTCACAATAATTCTGTAAATTTAAAACTATTCTAGAATGATAAGTGTATTTTTTAAAGTTACTATCAGGTAGTACTGCCTCGTTAAATGGAAATGAGATATTTGTTCATTTTTCAACACATATTTGTGCACCAGCTCTGCTCAGTAAATGGGAAATGAACCCCATTTCATAAAGAATGAAAATATGTTTGTTTTAAATATTTCTGTGGCAGATAGTTATAAAATATATATATATCTCCATATGTCTGTAGAACCAAATTAGATCTATTAAATGTTTAAATTTATTTTGAAATAATTTTTAGATAGAGAAAAGTTGTAAAAATGGTAAAAAGTTCCTGTATGCCCTTCACCAAGCTTCCCCCGATGTTGGCTTACGAAAACATTGTACGATAATCAAACCAGAAAACTGACATTGGTACAATACTGTTCACGAAACTACAGCATTTACTTGAATTTTACCAGTTTCTCCTCTAATGTCATTTTTTTTGTTGTTGCAGGATCCAGCTCAGGATCCTACATGACATTTAGTTGTCACATCTCTTTATTCTCCTCCAATATGTGATAGTTTCTGTTTTTCCTTGTCTTTCAGAACCTCTCCTCTTTTGAAGAGTAGTGGTCAAGTATTTTGTAACATGTTCAATTTGGATTTGTCTGATGTGTTCTCGTGACTAGATTGAGGTTACACATTTGGGGCAAGAATGCCACAGAATGTCTACCGTCGTGCTTTTCACAGTGTATTATATCAGGGGACACATAATGTCCATATGTCTCATTACTAGTGATATCAACCCTGATCATTAGGCGAAGGGGCATCTGTGGACTTTTATCTATTTTTATAAGTATCTTTGCTAATGGACACCACTCTTGTCCCCATGTTACAAAATAAGGATGAGATGGGAGGAATTATTCTCAAGCATTAAATGGTTTCAAATAGTGATACTTTTGATGTTATCTGTGTAATTTTCCTAATTTTCTCTCTTTAATTTTATTTGTACTCTCAATGATGCCTTCTGACCATTTTCAGAGTTCTGCCACAGATATCAGATGATAAAAGGTTAATGAAGCTGTTTTAATTGTATATAAAGTAAAAATAAATAGGCTATAGATTAAGACTTGAGAGAGTCCTCTGGAAATGTAGGACATGAACTTTAATTGGTGTTCTTTGAAGCGTTTTTTTTTTTTTTGCTAACTTTCAAAATGAGGTGTAATATTCAACAGTGCATTTAAAGTCAGACAAACTTGGATTCGAATCTTGGTATTGCCCTTAACTACTGCAAGGAACAGTCTCCGCACTTAAACCCTCTGGGTTGTTATGAAGAGTAAATGAGAAGATGTAAGGGATGTGCCAGGCACTGTGTCTGTGCATGGAAAGTGCCCAATAACTGTCAGCTGCTATCTGTGATATTACCCACACAGGGCTCTTTATGGCCTCGTAAAATTTGACAGAGCATGGAAGGATAAACAATCAGCTTTACGTCCTAATTACTCTGCAATTGGGTTATAGACATAGAAGCAGAAAAAGCATATAGACTCTGTTATATATATATACACACACACATACACATACATACACATCCTCAAATTTAAGTGCAGTTAGATCATTCTCAAGTTAGTGGTCTTGCTTTTGTGACCATCGTTCCAAAATCTATCTAGGGATGACTCTAAAACACATTGTTTCCCATAACTCCCACATCACTTACTAATAAAAGATTGCTATATTAAGAGTAGCTTATTAAAATTGTTTTGGGGAATCAGTTTTGGAAGTAATCTAATCATTGAAAAGAGTTTATGAACTCGAGTGGTGAATTTCTTTATGAACTTGAGTGGTGAATTTCTTTCCCAGCAGCTACGTTGTTCTTTGAAGCACTAGCTATTTCTAATTAATTTAATCCTAAAATGTGAAGGTCATTAGGTTGGACATTTCTTAAAAGAAAAAATAAATAAAAATGCTACATTTGCTCTGTTTCTAGGACGGTAAAGTCTAGTTAGGTTGTGGTTTGGGAAATAGGGAATTATATGATCAATGTGCAGTATAGCTACTGAGTTTAAAATTTCATCTAATCATGAATTATTTCAAACTAAAAATCTCTTTATAGCTTAGCTCTATGAGAAATGATTTATTTTTAATATGTATCAAATCTTCAAAACATGGCGGCCAATAGAATCAAATTAATCTCTTGCCCCCCTCTCCGTCGTCCCCCTCAATAGGGACATGGTGTTCTAGAAACAGCCAGACCTATACTAAGTTCCATTTTAGTCCTGAGCCTCCAAAATGGGTCTTTAGAATTAAATTTGGCTATTAGCCCAGATTTACTCAAATTTTTCACAAGCGCTGCTTTGTATTTCAGTACCCCCCCTCCCAGCCCCCAACTTTAAAACTAGTCAAGGGAGGGGAAGTGGGAGGAGGTGCATGAACAAAAAACAAAAGCAGCTGCTAGAGAGAAAACCCAGTGAAAGGGGGTGAAGAAAAACAATTCTGTCACAACAGCTGCTCAAATTATCAAAAGAGGAAGCCCTCACATTGCATTTTGATCACTAAAGTTTTCGAAGGTTTATAGATGTTCTTTGGGAAGAAATGAAATGAAGTATGTGTGTGAAGTTAGTAGATTATTACATAAATGAAACTAATATGAGACCAGTGACTCTTAAATCAACATAGCCCTTGTTTCATTTTAAAATTCTGAATCGTTGGTTAATATTCAACATCAAAATGAATATTTTTGTTTTGTTTTGTTGTATCCCATTGTTTCAGAATGGAGGGCATAGCTGTCTCAGGCCAAATCTTCTCATATCCAAGATCAGAAAGAGGTTTTTAACCTTATAACAACAGAACAACAAATACACATGACATAAAGCTGAGCCAACTAGGAAAGCAGGCAGTGCGGTAGACCCTTGACCCTTTCGTGGGATACTCTTGTTATAGAAATTGCATATATGGCTGGTCTGGAAAAATCAGAATTACCTGAGGCAACATGAGAGAGATTGAACGGCTAGCTGGACTAGAAAACTCCTTCTTGGCGATGCTCATTTCCATGTTGTACAGATGGCTCATGCATATGCAGTATTTATATCATTGCATTTCTTCATACCATAAGTGAGTTCTGCATTTTACAAGGGAGCCCACTCGGAAAGGTAACTTTTTCATTGTACTTAGGAAGTTTCTATGCCAGCCATTGAGTCTAAGAAACTATAAAGAACTGAAAGGAACCCTTGATGGGAGAGCCGCATTTGAGTATGGATGATGAGGTCTACTAAAGCAGGGGTCCCCAACCCCCAGGCCATGGACCAATACTTGTCCGTGCCCTGTTGGGAACCGGGCCGCACAGCAGGAGGTGAACAGTGGGCGAGTGAGCAAAGCTTCATTTGTATCTGCAGCTGCTCCCCAGCACCAGCATCACCGCCTCAGCCCCACCTCAGATCATCAGGCATTAGATTCTCATAGGAGCACCGGTCCCTGGTGCCAAAAAGGTTGGGAACCACTGGACTAAAGACCATAGTGCGTCCTTGGAGTATAACATTGACTTATCTCAAAGGCAGAAACAGCACTGGTTTGCAGGAAGCCTACTCTGGCCTTATTCTGTCTCAGGCCCAAAGACAAACTTCTCATGCAGCGAGCTCCTGCATTCTGAAGGGTTAGAGTTCAGGTGACCCCAAGGATGGATGAGGCATTAGGTGCCTGCCTGGTCAAGCCTTAAGGGTCTACTTGGGGTCTTTAGCCCTTCTTCTGCCTCCAGAATGTCAGGCCTGAGCTCCAGCTACTCCCAAAGATTTAGAGAATTCCCAGCTCGCTGAGTCTGTCTAGTACAGGGCCCAGCAAACTGTTTCTATAAAGAGCCAGGTAGTCAATATCTGTCACAACTACTCATCTGTAGTGCAAAAGCAACACGAGACCATATGTAAATGAGTGGATGCGGCTGTGTGCCAATAAAACTTTATCGACAAGACCAGGTAGCAGGCTGGCTTTGGCCTTCCTGCCATAGCCTGCTGTCCCCCTGGTCTAGAGCGAGGGCTTCTGCAGGGCTCCCCAATCCTCTAAGGGGTTCATGGGGATGGAACTCAGGAGGAATTGGGAGAGAAATAAAACACAACTGTATTTTTAATAACCTCTTACAGAAACTTAGCATTTGTTCTCTTATGAAAGTGGCCAACCAACCAGTCACTGGAGCAGTACCTGTGACTTTGGCATTAGTAGAAATCACAGGTAATTTCATATCTCATTACAGTTGTGGCGGATATCTCAAAATATCATTATACTCATAACTACTTGGAACTTGTATATTATACCCTCACCAGCATTAATAAAGAACATATATATTATACATGTATGTATAATTACATTATATGATTACATATATTTATGATATATATTTCAAATTTGTTTATTTTGATAGTCGTACTTCAGTTTAGTTTTATTCTTAATTTTATGTGTTTTATTTCATACTTTAAACACATTCTGAGAAGGGAGCCCAGAGGGCTCAGCAGATCACCAAGGGATAAGAAGCTCTGTGCTACCGCTTCTTCGGGTGACCTGTCCCTCTCCTCCCAACCACTGAGGGGCGCTCGTCCCTAGCTCTGCCTGGGATGCCTCTTTCTGGCCACATCCATTGCCTGCCCAGCCTTCAGAGCCCGACGTGGCTGTCCCGAATAATGCTTTCCTCCAGCTCTACCACCCGGTGCCAGTCGCAGGCACTCATGCCCGGGCCCGCCTTGTGGTCATGTCTTATTTGTCTCTGTTTTTATGTCCTGGCCTAGTGAGACAGTCAGCTCTGAAATCCAGTGGATCTGAGATTCCTCAAAGAAGGAGCCACTTCTCCCAGACCGTAGAGAACCCCACACAATCAAAGATATTCATTGGTGTTAAGTGATGGTAACCATGATGGCAACTTTATGCTAGTGTTTCTGCGTAGAGGTTGACCTTTCCCTGGGGAAGACCCAAGGGCCTGTGTTGCAAATGATGATGAACAGAAGCCTACGGGTAGAATGCTGATGTCTCCATTCTGTCTGATAACTGCCTGCTTTGGGCAACTGCCTATATTTATTCTCTCTGAGCTTCAATTTACTCATTGGTAATTGGGGATTGTACTTACATGATAGGATGTGAAGAGTAAATAATATCTGACTCTAAGAACAGTAACTGGCATGGTGCCTGGTACATGGCAAATGTTCACTAGCAGAAAGGTAGTATCCGCCTGGGTGGGTTGATAACTGAGTACTTGGAGTTAGTCTGGTGTAAATCTAGATCCTGAGGCTGACCCCATGAACCCCAGAGATGCCTTGAAATCCTAGGTGGAGACAAAGGGATGAAGATATCTGATGCATGGTATCAAGGGAAGTTCGCCTTGCAGGGTGACTGTGGGCAGTGATGAACTCCTCGGATGGAGTGGCTATAACAAAGCATGAGAGTCTCCCAGCCTTAATGCGTCTATCCCTTAATAAGGTCCTCTTGGGTGATGTGAGTATCTCACCCCCTGATACCCACATCAGGTTGTGGTCATTTCTAGGACACAGCATCCAGCTCCAGAGAGCCTTGGGATGTTTTCAGGTCACCAGATGAAGCCAAATCATGGACACATCTATTAATATCCAAATGGATGCCTTCACTTGAGCCTTCTTCCACCTTGTTGGAGTCTGATCCTCAGTACTTTCTCTGTGGGACTCGGTCACATGGGCCTCCTGTGGTTCAGGCTGTAGTGCTGCAGCTCATGTGCTTGAGGAGTAGGGGGAGGGGCAGCAGTAACTGTCATTGGGAATATCAAGACTATCCAGGTAAAATGAGACGGACTTTGCTGTGGTTGGACTGGCATTTGGGTGTAAGTGTGGATCATGAGCCCTGACTAGAGAGGGAGACAGAAGCCTGATGTCCTTCTCCTGTTTTCCTTACTAATTTTCTGCTGGCCTTTGGGTAGCTCGTTCAGGTGGGAGCGCTTGTGGATGGGTAGAAGGAGTGAGTGCTGGACTAAGGGTCAGAGACCAGGGGGTTAGTGCTGTGACTTCCACTTACTATCTCATGATCTTAGGCAAGCCACTTAACCTTCGTGGGCTTAAGTGACCCCACTGAAAATGGAATAATATTCTCCCTGAGGAATGAATAAGGCAATATTGAGAAATCGTTTTATGGGAAAGCCATTTTCATGAACACAGTGGGGAAAGCACCCTGTCCTTGGCTCAGAGTGGCAGAAGTGCAATAATCAACGTCAGTGGGAAAATAAACGCAGTCCATATTTATGGAATCACCTTTAATAAGAAATCGAGTGAGGGGAAAGATTCATAAATTTAGTATCCTTCTTGTATTTCTACCACGAAGGATATGTGTGGACTGACAGAGAAAGCACACACTTGGACTCCTATTGCACAGTCAGCTAATTTTCTGTGCCCACTAACAGCCTCATAATCACAAAGGAATTCTGAACTCAGACCAGCAAATGATGAGTCTTGATGCAGCAAGTGTCCATTTCCAGTGTAAACTCATGTTGTTGCCCTTTGCTTTTACGTGACACTTAGCAATTCTTTTTTAAAAAATAAAACTTAAAATCGGAGGTCATTTAATTAATTCATAATGGGAGATAAAATCAGCAGGCCAAGTTCAACTTCAAAGCATCTCTTTCTTGGTTGGGAAAGCTCCCTGGAGTCTAAATTTCAATACTGGGTTGAGCAGACAGTAATAGTGAGGAGAGTTTGCCAAGTTCACAGCCCAGTTCTCTGCTCTAGAAGTGGATTTGAACCTGGAGTCCCCCAAATGAGCAGGCAGGAGTCTTTGGACTTTTCAGTGTGACCTCGTCTGCCTCACTGGGCTTTGGGAACAAGAGGTCCTAACTCCTGGCAGGACTAAGGAAAGAGTGACACCAGGTCATATGACTCTGAACTTCCTTCCGATGCCACGACAGGAGGAATGGATTGAGCAAGAATAATTTTTGTAGACTCAGGAGATTGAATCTTCTTTTCTAGACAAAGAAGTGGGACATTCCAGACTGTAACACAAGATACCAGGGAGACGAAAGCTAATAAAACCTTGAGGGAGGAAATGAAATTCTCTCTGGGCTGGTGGAAGAGGCTGCTTTCCCCAACGTCTCTTTGTGTCTGTAAATTCCCCTAGTGTTTGAGATGTTTATTTTCTATTTTCTCTGTATTTTTATAGCCACCTCAATGACTATTTTATGCCAAGGCAGTAAAGTAAGGATGTTCCTAATACATTACCTCTTAGAAGGATAAGGATTATGCCTTCTTCATGATTGCGAGTCAATCTGTGTACAGATTTACATTCCACTGATACTTTAAAGCACTGGTCCAGGTAATTTCAAGATTTGTTATCTCATCTGATCCTCCAAGTAGCCTTAGTTTAGAGATTTCATAATGGGGCTCAGGGAGGGGAAGGGATGTAACAAGCCATACAGGGGTTTGGATATAGATTTTAAGTCTAGAACCCTCTTCACAGCTGCTCCCTGTCTTCAGCAAGTTGTGTGACTTTTGTGAATTCTTGAACTCTGTGTAAACTCAGGAATGGTGTGAGACACTGTTAGAAGCATTGTCATGGGGGAAATGAGCTAGATGTCTCTAGAGACTTCAGACTCTAGTTGATGGATCTGACTCTAAATCAAAATGTCTTTCAGAAAAAGGATCCCTTCTTTTTACAGAGCATCCAAGACTGAGAAATTAAGCAGTGTCGGAAATACAGTCAATTCCACTATAACTCTTGTTTTGAAACCACATATGTGTTCCGATATATCAGGGAATAACATAGGCATAATCAGAATTTCACATCTGCTCACGTGCCATTTTTCTCCTGGTGAAACACTGGGTTAAACAAGACTGTACCCAATTGAACCGAGCAGAGTTGGAATACACAGAACACGCATGCACACACCTCATACATCTCTAAGCCCCCTCTGTTCACCCCGTGTGTTAGGAGCCCATCCACACCTGGGGTTACAATCTGCTCTCCGATCTCCCATCATCCTCCTTTCACTCCTTCGCAGCAATTCATAAGCTGCCCTCTGATGCCCACTGCACAAGCAAACTTCAGGTCTTTAAGCAAGGCGAAGCGAGATATTTATAGTTGTATTTATATATTTCTCAATCATGTAATGTGTAAAAATCATTTTATTAGGTTTCTTTTTTAATATATCACTGGTAAAGTTTTCGAGTGTTGTGTACCTAACCCCATTTTTTCCCATAAGCTCTGTGTTTTTTATTGTGTGTGTGTGTGTTTTTTTTTTTGCAAAGAATGGTGACTTTTAGGACTGTCTGTGTGTTATTAAAGCACAAGTGACTGTACAAACTTTTGCACTAAACTTATCTGTGTTAACCCTGTTAAATAATTTATTTTGGAGATGAGATAAGAAACTCATCTATTTACAGGTATTTTATAGTACACTGAAATTCCGTTTATGATTCATTCATTCAGTATCCAAATAAGAAGGAATAGATTTATTTGCTGAACCCCCCCCCCCCAAATTAATGCCGTTTTCAAATTTTACAACTGGAAAGGATGATTAATAGGAAAAAAAAAGCTAGCATTTCATGAAAACTTACTTTATGCCAGGTCGTGTTGGTCGCCTTCCAACAATCACTGCATTTCAGCTACATGGCAATGCACTCAGGTGGTAGGAACCTGAGGCTTGGAGGGAGAGAGGAAATCGGCCAAGGTCCCTATAAGCTGCGAAGGGATGGAGCCGGGATTCACAGCCAAGAAGCAGCTCCTCTCTCCAAGCAGCATGGTCCCCACACTGCTCTGTCCCTGTTCTTCATCATCTCCTGATGCGAATACAGTACTACTGAGTCCTGTGGGTCGTTGCTACATCGGGGTCTTAGGAGACCTTCTCTTTTAAGACAGCGGTCCCCAACCTCTTTGGCCCCAGGGACCAGTGCTCCTATGAGAATCTAAGGCCTGATGATCTGAGGTGGAGCTGAGGCGGTGATGCCAGTGATGCCGGCGCTGGGGAGCAGCTGCAAATGCAGATGAAGCTTTGTTTGCTGGCCCGCCGCTCACATCCTGCAGTGAGGCCCGGTTCCTAACAGGCCATGGATGATGGTACTGGTCTGGATGGTACTGATTTGGATGGTACCAGTCTGGATGGTACTGGTCTATGGCCTGGGGCTTAGGGACCCCTGGTTTAACAGATCACTTTTTAAAATTAGTGTTTTTCAACCTTTTTATTTATTGTTAATCTCCCCCACAAGGAGACTTTTTAGACATTTTTCCTTAATTGCTTCCCCTTGAAATCTTAATACCACAGATACATTGCGTGTATGTTTATGTACTGTGTATATTTCTGCTTTATACATAAAAAGACTTAAGTTTTATTTTGCCCCCTCAAAAACCCATTTTCATCCAACTGGGGGTGACTTGCCCCTGTTGAAAATGCACATTCTGTGCCTTCAATTTTTTAAAAAAATAAATCTGTTTTTTAAATTAATGTCGGACTACCTTAGAATGATGGACTTGAGTTTGCGGGGGGCGGGGGGTGGATAAGTGCTATTGTTGGGTGGTTTGCTATCATCTGTGTGAGCCTCTCAGGGGAGTACCGCTAGGTGACTGTCATCGAGCCAATCCCCATGAGAAAGTGAGGCGTAAGTGAGTGCGTGATTCCCACTCCCCTCAATTTCTCTCTCAGAGAGAGAGGGAAGGAGGGAAGGAGGGAGAGAGAGAGAGAGAACGGGGGGGGGGGGGGAGGAAGAGAGGGAGGGAAAGAGAGCAGGGGAGAAAAAGAGGGAGAGAGAGAGAAGGAGAGAGAGAACAAATGGAAAGAAATTGACTGTTGAATAATAAATGATTCTGACTTGTCGGCCTATATTTAGCACCTTTAGTAATGAATCATCTTCTTTATAAGATACTAAATGATAGATTCCAGCCTCTAGGGTATTACAGATTAATGCTCAGACTTTAATGTGCAGCAGCGTCACCCGTGGATCTTGTTAAAATGCAGATTCTGATGCAGCCTGATCTGGGGTGGGGCCTGAGAGTCTGCATTTCTGACAAGCTCACAGATGCTGGTGGTCCAGGGACCCCACTTTGAGCAGCAATATCCCAAGAGAAAACAAAGGCAGCTAGCTATAAGAGGTCCTCAAACCATTTTCAGGATTTCAGAAGGTCTAAAGCAGTGGTTCTCAACTGGGGGCGATTTGCTCCCCAGGGACCATTTGGCAATGTCTGCAGACATTTTCAGTTGTCACATCTGGGGGTGGTACTGGTATCTAGTAGGTGGAGGCCAGGGATGCTGCTAAATATCCTACAATGCACAGGATGGCACCCTCCACCAAAAATGATCTCTAAAATGTCACTAGTGCTGAAATTGGAAACCTTGTCTGAAGGAAACCACACGGCCCTAGTCAGGTAGCACAGACCAATACGAATACCCCGTGTCCTCCTTGACAGGAGCGACATTAACCCAGATGGTAGCACCAAGCAGTTCATAGTAGTCAAGCTCTGCAATTGACATGAATACATATCTCCAATCAATTTAAATGGGGAAGCGAAGTAATGGTAGTATAAAGAAATGCAATTAAGTAGATTAAAGGAAAACATCTCTGTAATCATGAGATCTACAGAGAAATCTACATGTACACGTAGCAGGAGACCTTGTTGGTGGAAGGATGGAAATGCCTGCACCTCGTGGAGTGTGAACGTGGTGGGCTGGCCAGGCTGCGCACGCTTGGCCGACACTGTTTATTGGAGTGGTATGCGAGTTAGCCCATCTGGACATTTTTGGAACAAACTTGGGACATTCCTTTGGATTCTTGAATATGACTTGCAGCTGGGTAAGAAAGTGGTGCAATGTTATGATGCGCAGATTGAAGATTCTTTTTAACCATAGGAATAATTCACTGCGGAAGATTTTCCCCTCACGGTAGTCACACGTACAGATTGATGCGTCGGTCTACATATGCTTATTAACAAACCAGCCTTGTCTCATTGGATGTACATGTGGCAGCATCTGGATTTTTCAATGTAGTCATATAATCAATGTGTATTTGAATCATTTAAAACAACAGCAGCAAAAGATAAGAGTAGCTCCTCAGAGGATGGATTGTTTGAAAGTTCTCTGTCAAGTGTAATTTTCCATTTGGGTTAAAAGAATTTTAATATTATGAAATTTCTCCTGAGAGGTATTTGTAAGTTTACTCTAACTACAGGCTTTCTTGGAAGAAAGCGTGATGATCAACTAATGTCAACCAAGTAATGCTGATCCATTCAGAGAGGGCAAAAAGATTTGTTGGGTCATTTGAGATGATTTTAAAACTTGCTGACCCTGAAAGAGAGAAGCATCTAAAATACACAATTCTAACAAATCCTAAGGCCAGTGGAATTTTATCGGCTGAGCTCAGCTGTTGAGCAAGAATTGTTGAGCCTGTGGGTTATATATATACTTAAAACAAGAACATCCAGACTCTTCCTACAAATAAAAACATGTCTGCTGAACAGTTGACTGTCATCTGGAATAAATGTACCTTACTTTTGTAGTTCCTTACTGGTTACATTGAAGTGTTTGAAATTGCCGACATGTGACCATTTTTTACTACACAATCAGCAATAATTTCATATGGTCTAGTTTACTATTATTTAGTAATGTATTTTAATTCTTCTTTTTAAGGAATAGCTTTTATAAGCATTGAGGGGTAATAGCTAGATATAATGTGTATTTTCTGATTTAGCTGGCACTGTCAGGTTTTTTATCTCTGCAGAGAATATGGTTTCATACCAATGACACCTTTCACTTGGGGTTGGCACCCGAAATTTCACAATGTGTGAGTCGCAGTGGTCCATTCTGTTATTTTCCAGCCATACAAAAGTCTTATTTCTCTTGATTTTTTAAAATGACGAACTACCTATCTTCTAGCTGTATGTATTTTTAAATTCTTGTTCATAAGAACCATATTTAAGATTAAAAAAAAAAACAACCTAATCTTATCCCAGCATTCCCATCCCATCAATAGGACACCAGAACCGCAAGATATTGATAGATATTCCTTGGAGGAAAATGGAGATTTTTGAGGTCATGACAGTATCTGGAACACTGAGATTTTAAAAAGTAGAGTGGCTTTTCTGCTAATCTTCTAAAGTCCATTACTAATTTCCATGATGGAGATGTAAGTTGTATCATTTTCCAAAGATATCTAACATCTCATGAAACTAGCAATCCTCAATATACAGTCTAAAAAATCCTGTTCCACACTAGTCATTTTCCAGAAAGGTTTGTTCCTAATTGGCTACAAATTTTACCCCAGATGATATCTGTTATTTTTTCCCCCAGCTTTTGATCCATTCCAAAATACACATGGGCTTGACCTAAGAATTTTGCTAAAGGAATATTATTCCCCTCTAGGGAAATGAAAGCAGCATGTTTCAACACAAGTTTAGAAATCTTAAAACAACTAAAAATGGGAGGGGGGAACCATACCAGATTATTATTATCTTCTGCAGAAATTAGATGTGCAAGTTTAATTCTGGCCATCGTCAGTGCCTTACTGTGGGGCAGGATCATAGCAGGGACATGCTAAGAAGCTTATTGACCCCTTGGCTGTTGTGATTATGTGGATATATTTAGAAACTGTAATGAAAGCAGAGCATCAGCCAAGATGCCCCAGTAGACACTCTCAAATTAAGATCTCTCCCATTACGAGAAAAATCCCCCGAAGAAAATATTTGCATGGCAAGTAACAAACAGCTCTTTCTCACCAAAATGATGTTGTAACATTTCAGGGAAAACAGTGACTGCAACTCATTTATTATTGTCAGTTATATCTCCTAGGGCTGAGCAGTCCTCAGAGAGGAGAGGAGAGGGGGAGTATATGGGAGACCTGCTTGGGGTCTCTGCTTTGTAAACCTCTGTGTTTTAGCAAATTTATGGGTTATTTCCTTGAAGAAGTTTAAAAGCAGCGTACCCTTTCATTGCAGATGCAAGGGATAAAACATAAAGTGGTTTCATGGCAAATCACTGACCAGAAAGGAATCTAATATTGTGTTTCTAACCAAACTGTTTGATCTGCTATATTATTTCTTCTCATGGGGCTTACAAATTTTCGTTCAACATAAATCAGTGGCAAATAAACTATGATTTAGTTTGTAACAAAAAGCTACAATAAAATCCATCAGCATGTGAATCAGCTATCTTAGGAAGACTGTGCTAAATACTTGTAACCATAAGATAAATGATAAACTTTTACTGCCTAGCTTGTCCGGTTAGCTATATTTCACAGTATTGTGTCCTGATCTACCACAATAACACGATGTCGTTTTTTCCAAATCTTTTGATAGAAGAATGGGGGTTAGTTCAGAGACTAAGAGTTCTGTGTCATTCATAGGGTGGCTATGATGCACCTTCATTAAATCTGCGGGCTTGCTTAATGGCTTAGTGGGCTGAGAAGTTTTGGGGTCACCTCGAGAGGGTCAGAAAGGCCAGGCTTTGGTCCTTTGTATTCCTTATGCACTGTGGAAATAGTGAGTATTCCCCAAGATGTCCTGGAGAGAGAACCCTTCCCCAAGCGACAGTGAGTTTCAGTCTTGGAATCATCTTTGCTTAACCCTGGGGAGGATCCAGGCCGAGCGCCAGCAAGTTCTCGCAGAAGTCTCTGAGGATGCAGAGAGATGGAACACTCCCTGCAGAGTTGCAGCCTGTGACTCTAAATCCCCAGGCTTGTTTACGACCCTCTGGGAGAAGAGGCGAGAGACTTCCGTTGACAGTGCAAACTCTCTGCACAGAAGGCAGTCTTCTCCTGGCACGGCCCCCTAATGACAAAAGCACACACGTGCTGTGCTGAGTTACCTGCAGCAAATGAAACACACCAGTTCTGTGGAAGGCTTCTCTTCACTGACTTAGGGACCTCTGGTTCATGGGTGAAAGTAAAGACACCTGCTAGTAAGTGACTTCTGGGATATGAGCCCTTACTGGTGGAGTATTAAAAACCTTTGGCTCTCCAGGGACTAGTAACCCAAGACACAGCTCTTTGTCATGGTCCCCAATTTCCTTCTCTCGCTGCTTGCCTCTTTGGCCATTCAGTCAAATATGACCATCGCTTTTCATTAGTATTGACCCTCAGACACAGAGCTGGGAAAAGAAGTGGTTGTTAAGCTAGTACATTATATAAATCGTCATCAACTCCAGGAATGTGTCCGTCCATCAGAAAGGAGGGGAAAGCCAATATTTGACAGGAAGAATGGTGTCAATTCGGTGTGGCTACCACGCTGTCTCACTCTAGCAAGTAACTCAATTTAAGCTAGAAGGAAAATGTGGTCATTTGAGAAACTAAGATAATGATATGTTTTTACGATGGCATTTTTAGATGTGAAGTCACGAGGATCCCTGAGACTGTGTTTAAGAAATTCTGCATTTATAGTGAAAATCTTTAACTTGATAGATGTTAAGATAAACACAACTGCCAACTCAGGTATGTAATTTGGAGGTCGGACCTGGTTATGAAATGGCCGTTTAGATCGGCAGGAGGGAAACCATTATCCATCGACCGAATCTGGCTGCCACCTGTTTTTGAATGGCTCACTGCTGAGGAATGGTTTTTATATATTTAGATGGTTGAAAGAGAAATCAAGAGAAGAATAGTATTTCATGATATGTCCAAATTAAATGATATTCAGAGTTCGGTGTCCATAAATAAAATCGTATTACAACACAGCCACACCCATTCGTTTTCATATTATCTATGGCTGTTTTTGCGCTGTCGCGAAAAGTTGAGTTGTGACTGGCTCGCAACGCCGAAAATATTTACAGTCTGGTTCTTTCCCAAAGGAGTTTGCCGACCCCTGATTTAAACGATCCAGAGTATGTTTGTTTGGAGTTTTGTTAGATAACCTTCCAAATGAAATCCCAATAGTTAAAATTGCTTGTGGAGAACTGGTAGATCCCTGAGAATCTACTGCATGCCTACTCAAAACAAGGCTAAAGAAGGCATGATTGTTGCTTGAGTTTTTCAAAGCCTCTGTCCCACAAACAAAACCCTCAAGTAGCCCCAAATTGCTCATTGTGTATCAGCTGCACTCACCTCCCTGGCAAAAATCTTCCCCATATCTTCTAATAAGCAAAAGAGTGACTCATGAAAGATTGCAGGAAAGCTCTCTCTGTCCCCAAGTGTCTGTCAGGAGTTTAGAAATGGGACATAACAGAGGCCTCCAGGAAAAAACAACCACAGAGTTTAAAATCTGGCCACTAAAGGAGAAGCGATCTCTACACCATTCCCTGCCTCTTACTCTGAATACACAAGGCCTTTCGTTTTCCTCGTATGGGGCTTACTGTGTTCAACCTTAAACTCTAGTGATCTGGGGGATTATTTCATTTACCTGGCCACCCTGGGAACTTTGTTAAAGATCTTCTATTAAAGATCTCAGAAATGGATTTAGTCATTGATATAAGGGATATAGATACATTTTTTACAAGTCTTGGTTGGTTACACCTCTATTTCTGGCCCCATTTCCCAAATATATTCCTCTGTTTACTTTTTACTTCCATCATACCAACCCATTCATGTCTCCCCAAACTCTCTGTGATCTTTCATAATGCTGTGCCTTTGCACATTCTGTTCTGGGTCCCTACCCTGCCTTGTCCGCCTCACTAACCCCTACTTCTGCCTTCAGTACCCCTCCGAACCCTTTTCTTCGCCCCCTCCCTTATGGTACCATTCTGCCTAGGATGCGCCTCTCTAACCCATTGGATCACGTGGTATTATAATCATTTGTTTACATGTCTATTTCCTTTAAGGGCAATGGTCGTGACTGGTTAAATTTTGTCACCAAGCCTGATACATGATAAAGTACTTAATAAACCTTGGTCTAATGGACAAATGGTCATGTACACATTCACTGGTTGTTTTGTTCTATACTTTGGATGCAGGACTAAACATGTTTTCTATTTGTAGACAATTCTTGGAACTCCTGTCTCTATTATTAGGTAAGTTAATGCATTCTTTTGAGCTCATAACAGTTTTACCCTTAAGCCTACCCTTAGCTTTCTGCTTTCGTGATGAAACCAAACTTTGGAATGATGAGCAATGAGAGTGTGAAGCTCTAACCTTCTTGTTAATAATTGATTACCACACTTCATAGCAAGTGCTATACGGAAAATGGAACTGGAACTCCACACCAGAACATTCTATATAGGAAAGGAAACTCTTGGAAATGCAATTAAGGTTAAACCCAAATTTTCACGACACAAATCAGAGAACAATAGATTCATATTTTCTTTTCTCACTCATTGCCTCAAATTACCTTTACCCAGTGGGACACACTTGGATAGAATGTGGGGGAATACAAGCAGGTTCACCAAAGGGGGAGACACGGGTGGCTCATTGGACATGGGAGGGAAATACTGACACTTCTCTACTTATTTAAAAATAAAGAAGTTAAACTTTATTTTTAATGTACATACTTCTAGTACTTTAAGTATATAATATGTCCCTAAATTTATATGGATTGGGACTACACGAACTTTACTTTTGAAATAATAGAGCTGTATCAATAAAAAATTTTGGAGGCTGTTGGAAAAAATGGTCAAAGTGTATACTTCCTACACCTCGTGCACTACCTATGGGACCACTGATTTTAGATGGAAACCTCAGGATAGAGGCCTCAAGTTCTTTGTAGAACAAATTGGTATCCCACAGAAGATGCTGGAGCCTCCAGTGTGGGAACTGTGGAGGGAAGGAAGGAGGACAGGAAGGAGGTTACCACAGATGGCTATAAGCTTCAAGAAAATCGAATGGACCAAAGCTCTTCTTCTTCTTTTTTTTTTAACTAGGAAAGAAAGGATAATGGAAGATATAACATTGTCATCTTTGTGTGTTTTCATGAGGTGTTTGCTCATTACAGTTGCAGCAACGCAGGTATCTTTTGAGTGTGTTGTCTCCCCAGAAATCACACAGCGTAGCCCTCATCCAACGATCCAATATGTAGATGAGGGAAC
This sequence comes from Rousettus aegyptiacus, assembly GCF_014176215.1. Taxonomy (NCBI): domain Eukaryota; kingdom Metazoa; phylum Chordata; class Mammalia; order Chiroptera; family Pteropodidae; genus Rousettus; species Rousettus aegyptiacus. Next base: position 2,978,362 of record NW_023416312.1, on the reverse strand, counting down.
CGAGCCAAAGAGAGGCAAAGCAGCATGCCCAGTCTTCGACTCGGGCTTGTGTAGAGATTTTGTTGTTTGAGGGAGCATTACAGAGGAGGAGCTAAAATGAAAATCCATCCTGTGTTTACCAGGTCAACTGAATAAAGACCCCAGTTTTTGTCTGAAGAAGTGAGTATTCCTGGACTTCTCAAAATGCCAGTTTGGGGACAATTTGGGTAGGCCACCTGGACATAAACACATACAACAGTTGATGGGATGGTTTGTATTATCATGATCTATTTATTACTTGTCAGAACCTATTTATGGAAGATACCGACATGACTGGTCAAGCTGACAAATAATGACCGAGGAGTACTCAGAGGCAGCATGATTTTTCCCAGGCTCGGCCTATGAGATGGTTTAGTTGTCAAGGAGCTACTTGAAACCCTTTTGGCATGTCAATATTCAGCTAACCAGACAACCGCTGCTCTTGGGAACACTTGCTTTTACTGAGAAAATAGTTTCCAGAAAAAGAAACCCTGCCATACCCAGGACAATGCAGGACAGGAGGTTCAAATGTTCATTTCCCTGGCCCTGAAATGAAACGGTTCTTAGGTACACAATTCGCTGCCCAGGTCTAGAGCCCGGCCCAGAAAGAAAAATGTGCAGTGCATGGTAGGCAAAATTTTCTGCCTGTGGACATTCACAAGGCTGCATTGTGGAAACAGAAGCTGCTCAAATTGTTCATTGTTCTATGGCTCCTACTTTGGCAGCCAGAAGCGAATTCATTATGTGTGATTGGCATACTTTGCTTCTGTTTATTTCATGCCTTGAGTACAGTAATGCATTCTGTGCTCTCTGCAGCCTTGCTTTGCTTCTGACTGTTCTAGTCTTCCCCTCGCCTTCCGTTCCTCCAGCCCCACTGCTTTTCAAAACCAAGAGACAAGCAGACTTGTGACTTCTCGCCTTAAATCATATGAAATGGTTAGGTGAATAAATTTCCCCCAACTCAGAGAGAAACACACATTGTTCTCACATCTGGGCCGGTCAGCCAGCCAACAAACATTTATTAAGCACCCACGGAGCGCATAGCAGTGTGTCCGGCTCCCTTTTGGGGACTGCAAGCTCAGACAAATGTCCACAATGGCAAATAGACCACATTTCTCCCTTGATGTTTTCACCCCAGAAAAGTGGCCTCAAAGGCTTAGAGGCGGGAAATTGAGAAGCAGCATTTTTACCATTTGCAAGGTTTCTTTTTAAATTTATCTAAATTGCTTCATGTAGCTGGAAAAAAAAAGATTAGCATGACTACTGACAAATCAAGGTACTATTTTTTTATGAATTCCAGAGCAGAGTTTCTCAAACTTTCATGTGCATTTGAATCACCCTGGGGATCTAGTTAAAATGCAGATTCTGATTCAGTAGGTCTGGAGTGGGGCCTGAGACTCTGCATTTCTGATGACCTTGAGGTGATGTTGATGGCGCAGATCAGTGGGACACCATGCTTGAGTAGCAAGTACTAGGTCAGTGGTTTTCAACCTTGGCTGTGCGTTGGGCTCACATGGAGCACTTTCAAAAATACTGATGCCCAAAGCCCGCCCCTAGAAGTTCTGGTTTCACTAGTTGGGGTGTGGCCTGGACAAAGGGATTTTTAAAGTCTCTGCAGGTAGTTTTAATATGCACTGTGGGGGAGATATTTCAGCTTTGCATCTGTAAGAAGTGGATTTGTCTGCACGGAATGGAGGATACATCTTCATTTTGGGTTCTGAGCCAGACTGAGCCAAGTTCTTCAGCCCTTGAAGAAAGCACTTGCAGAAAGCACCCTTCTAACTCATCGGTTCTTGACTGGGGAGATTGTGCCCCCCAGGGGACATCTCGCAGTGTCTGGAGACATGTTTACTTCACAACTGGAGAGGGGATCTACTGGCTTTGAGTGGTTAGATGCCAGAGATGCCGCTACATATCTTACAGTTCACAGGACAGTCTCCACATCAAAGAATGATCCAGCTCTAATATCGATGGTGCCCAGATAGAGTAAGCTGATATAACTTATGTAACTCCTGCCCTCAACGGATTGGGAAGTTCAATGCTTCTTTCCTTCTTCAGTGACTACTGAGAGTAATTCACTGATAGCATTGTAGGAAATAGCTTTTTGTATGTGTCTGATTCTATTTTACAACATGCTACTGTGGCCAGGGTTCTGAACTGGAAGGTCAAGTGCCCTCTGTAAAATCAGGCTATGGAAATACAAGCTCCCGAAGTCTCTCAGTTCAAACCATCTGTGATTAGGAGAGGGAGCGGGTAATTGCTGTTCAACGCTTATAGAGTTTCTGCTCCTGGTGATGGAACAGTTCTGGAAACGGATGGTGGCGATGGTTACATAATCTTGTGGCTGTGTTTAATACTACTGAATTATAAAGTTTGCATTATACATATTTTACCACAATAAAAAATTCTGTGATCATCGGTTGGACAATAAACAAACCATTTGTTTGCCTGGAACCCCCCTCCCTGCTTCACATTTTCATTATACTGGATCCTCTTCCTTCCTAGCATTTATCATGGCTCGAAATCGTAATGATTTGTGTAATTATTTGCGTAATGCCTGGACTGTCAGCTTTCTGTGGGTAAAAAAAAAAAACATCTGTTTTGTTTTCCATGGTATCCACAGAGACCAGCCCAGTTTTCCTGGGATCTAGTACACATTCCACAAGTATTCGTTGGATGGATGGATCTACTACTAGTACTCTGTATATATGAACCTCCCTGAGAATGGGGATTGGCCGATATTCACACACTTAGACTTACTGTCTTCTGTTTTCTACCAGAGGAGTTGTAAGGTGAAGGGTTTGTGGTTAACACTTTTTCTAATGTTCCTCTGGGGATCGGCTTATATCAGAATCACCTGGGCCCTGCTCCATGCACTCAGGTTCTGTCGATCCGCAGCGGGCTGGCCATCAGTAGTATTTAAAGGTTCAGAACTACCATCTTGGACCTTGCTTCCAAAGATGCCATCCCAAGACCAGCAATATTACTACCCGCCCCCCGCCCTCACCACCTGGTTGGAGATCCGGAATCTCAGGCCCTGCCCCAGCCCTTCTGTGGAATCAATCTGCAGTTTAACAAAGCCCCCAGGTAATTCGTTTGCCTACCCAGTCTGAGCAACCTGTAGGTTCATTTCTGGTTAATGGCCCATTCTAGTTGGCCTGGAGAGCTGTTGACTCCACCATAAAGGGACGTGTTGCATATTTCTGGAGGCTGGAGAGAGGCCCGCAATGCAAAAATACTTTACAGAGAAAGAAGTATTGTTACCATGAGACTCAGTTGTGATTCTATTTTAGATAATTGGCCTGGGAGACAAAAGGCAAAAAAAGAAAAAAAAAACACTTTTTTTTCTACTTCATTTCTAGTCTCAGTTTTAAAAAATGTCAACAAGCAAAATAAGAAAAAAAGGGGGTGGGGGAGGTAGGAGATGCAGGAACCAAATGGATGGAATAAAATGATCTTGCTCCATGTAGAAGAAAAATGAAAGGCAAAAAGCTACGTCGTTCACTTGCAAAGAAAAGAATGTTTTTCCTGTTTGCCCTCTTTGAGAGCCTCAGCAGAATGCTTCAGTGCGTGCGGCACTGCCAAGAAAAGAATATAGAAATGGCCGAGAGGACAGAGTTTGAACTGCCAAATATTGGCTTGGTTTGCAACCATGTGACAAATGGCGCCGTCAATTTCATTTAGCAGGGTGGAAGAGAGAAATGCGTCTGTTTCTGTCTCTTTTTGAGGCTTTGCATGAAAGACAATTGAAGGTAATTAACTTTACCTTCCCAAGTTTAGCGTGTGCATTGAAAGATCCATTATGACGGAAAGCTTAGCTTATTTTCAGTACCAAGCTTGTAACCAAATAGCTTTCTGCAAGAAAGTGAACTTTACAGTAGTCATGGCTGCGTGGAGAAATGCTTCGAAATGGTGACATTTTCCATTAGTGTTTATCACAGTCCATACGTGATGGGAGATGCAATAAGGATCACAGAAAAATAGACCTTGGATGCCGAAAGGGCCTTAGGCATTATTGAATTCAGTGGTTCTCAGTCTGTTTTTCTGTCCCAATCCACCTGTAGAATTTGAGACCTGGCAATTGGGAGCATCGGCTCTGTCATGCATGCATGAATTTTGAGGGCAGAGAGGTCATTTTGGAACCAAAAACTGCTCAGCAGTTCTGATATGCCCCATCTAACACTAGTTCTCAAAGTTTGCTGTATGTTGGAATTATCTGGGCAGCTTTACGAGCTACTGCTCTTTGGGTGCCAGCCCCCGAGATTCTAATTTAATTGTTCTAGGTGCAACCCGGGGGCGGGGAGGGACTGTGGAAACATCCTCAGGTGATTCTAATGTGCAGCCAACATGGAGACTTGCAGCCTTAGCCCACTGTTCTATTCTCCCAACGCTGAGAATCATTGTTTCCACCCTAAGCCTCAACGAGGAGGGAATCAAGGCTGGGGGATCGTGTTGATGGCAGGTCTGTGATGGAAACCCACTAGCGGGCTTCTGAGGCTTTCCTGCAGAGAGAGGTGGTGTCCCTTTGCTACTGGCATTTCTGGGGTAGCCAGGCTGGTATGAGGAAGTTCATGTTATTCATTCCAGCACCCTTATCAGTGTCTTCCCCCAAGATGGCCCCGACACCTCTCTGAAGGAGAACCCCGAAGTGATGAACTTAGTTAACGCTCTTCACTTCGGTCATCTTTTGAGCTTGACTTGCCTGTTTGTTGCCAGAAGTGGAAACGAAGCATTTTGCAGTGGACGCAGTAGGCATGGACAGAACCACAGTTAGTTTCGTTGGAAGATGAGAGCCACTATGATACGGGCACCTGTAACTTAGTACCCAAGTTCATGCACTAACCGTTGAGAATGAGGGTTCCTATATTGTGCCATTGCTATCTTTGATTCAGCGGTGACTGAAGGTAGACAGAGGTGGGACCCAGAAAAAGTCATTCTCTTTGGTTCCGTGTTGATGGTCAGTCATGTTGAGAGCTGGGGAAGGGGCGATGTCGGCGGGAGAATGACTGCTTTAGGGTTTCATGGTCTCTTTTTATGTAGCCTAGGAGAAGAAATGTGTCTTGGAATTTGAATACAGAGGACTGAATTACATAGGAACTCTATTCCTTCCATGCCCTGTAATGTCAACAGTGCTGGGAGCTTATAAACACTGTGTATGTGTGCAAGCATTTTTCACATGCTCTGGTAAAACAGCTGTATCCTGAAACATACCAGACTGTAAACATAAAGATAAAAGAACGTGATAATTTAAGGGGATTGTTTTAAGATTTCACTGGAGAAAAATGTGGTAACACAGAAAGATATCAATTGAGTTCCTAAAAGCATTGGGTTAAATTAATCATTAATTAAACATGAAACTTCAGGATGAGATTTTGCTTTGTAATTTATTGCTTAAAATTTGAATACATTTGCATTAATTCATATATAGAATTCTAATTTTGTGAAATCTTTTTGCAGCCACAACGTAAAAAACAATAAGCATTTTATGCTTATGAGTTGTAGACTCAGGAGAAGGGGGTGGGTAGCAAGGTCAGTATTACATTTCTGTTGCTGACTTAACAAATTACAAGTGTATCACAAAAGCAAACAGTGTACATTTTTGTGCTTTTCAGGTATTTGATCTTTTCTACATATTTTTGCTTTCAAGAAGATGTCAGTTTTTTTTTTTCACTTGGAGTCATTATGATAAGTTTGAAGCAATCAGGGTAAAAAGCTAAAACAACCTTCTCAAAACCCAAACATTAAATAGTATATGGCTTTTCCGTATGAGGGCAAGCCTTGTTTCTCTGCCACACACCCCGCCTTCTCTGCTCCTTTACTGACGTCGAACATTCCACCTCAACTGGAAGGTATTCACTCCACCCATCCATCACTCTTGTCTCCAGAGCGACCAAAGGTGGGGGGAGGTGGGACGTCAAGAGGTAGTCCTGGTACTGGGGTTTGTTTACACAGATGTGGGGTTATAAGCACTTTTGTGTCTTCTAAGGGAGATGACTCTGCCCCTCTCCATGTATTCCTCAACTGGCCCACGAAGACCATGCTGAGGAGGGGTCAGAAATAGCGAAGTGTTACCGGAGAGTGGGGTCCTCTCCCAGCGCCTTGTCTAGGGTCTTTATGTCTCAAACAAAGAATTGAGCAAGACACCAAAATACAGTAAAAAAGAAAGGTTTTATTAGAAAGGAAACTCCACTTCCAGACGTGGAAGCGGGCCTGAGCAAGAGAAGCATGGTTCAAAAGGCCTGGTAACAAAGACTTGAGGGTTTTTATCCCTTTTTGCTGTGGGTGGTTACTTTTCTTAGAGGAGTGGGCTTCCTTGATTGACAGAAGTCAATGATTCATCATCGCGCTTTCTGTGCATGTTTGTTCCCAGAATTCAGTCTTATTATAATGATATTAATGAACTTCCAGGCATATGCATTGTATTATAATGATGGTATAATGAGGCTCAGGTGAGTTGAAGGTCGTTGGGGTCTTCATGGCCCAGGTGTGAGTGACTGGCTTAAACTGGTACCTAAATCTCTACCTACTGGTTTCTTTGCGTGAGTTAAAAAAAAAATGCCTTTTGGATTGCTTAATTGTGGGCGGATTAGGGCTGACCTCTTCTAGGATAGGATGACCTCGGTGTCTTTGCAGGCATACCCGAAACCCCCTAACTAACTTTCCTGCCTAGCTCTTTCCTAAGAGCCATGAACCCCCTTATTATTGGTATGGATGTTGAGGGACAGGAGGTCTCTTCTTCCGTATCTGCTTCCTGCTGAGAATGGCCATAGTCCCTGCCTACAGGGGTTTCATGGAGCTTTCCCTTCCTGCCTCAGTCAGGGTGGGGTCTTGGGTTCCCTGCTGAAGTGCCATCTCAGTCCATAGACAAGGAAAAGAAGATACAAACTTGTTATTTAAATCATACATCTATTAATTTCTATTATTGATTCGCCTATTAAGTGAGTAAAGGGAAACAGGCTTGGTCAATATATTTCTTAAACAGTAAAAAAAAGGCCTTTGGCCTGAAGTCCCCTCCCTCCTCAGACTCTAAGGTCCCTGTCTGACTTAACACCATTTCTGCTAACAATGGGCTGATGATTCTTATCAATAGCCAGAGGATCTGAGTTGCCAGGGCAATTATCAGGATTTGAGAGAGAGGGCCTTTTTCTCAAAGAAAGGAGGGGAGAACACTAGGTTTACTAAAAAGATTAACACTGCAAAAGATGACCCATTTCATTTCCTACTAAAAGATTAAGAATTTTACAAGTGATATCCGTCTCAGAAGGACAGTATTGGGGGACAAGTCTACCCCTAGAAGTGCTTTGCTTGCTAACTTCCCAACCAAACCTTCGTGGTATCTCCATTACTGTGAAACCATAGGGGATATTTTTGGAGATTGCCTCTATTTGCAGGGGGAGCACTTATTGGAGGAAAGAAAAGGTATTTAGCTTACACTTCTTAGACATCTATTGGAACAGCTAAGAATTCCTAAGCTGGCAAGCAAGGTCATTAATGGAATGTTGAGTGCTTGTGTGAGCTAATCTGTTAGTTGGGATGAAATAAAATCACAGAGAAATTTTGCTTTTTATACAATGGCCGTATACTTTATAATAAACCAGTCTTCCATGTATAATGATCGTTTATGCACAGTTTTTAGACTTTGGAAGAAAAGTGGTCCAGTATTTTTTTTTTTTAAAGACGGAGTTGGGAACAAGATGTCTGCACTAAAAAGTTACTGGATTTCTCCTCAAGTAAGATGACATATGCAAACTATATGCAGGTACTCAACAAATGTTGTTTTTCTATCCCTTCCTCTAGGGTAACTTGTCTCTCATGTAAATTTTTCCCTCACATAAATTTCCAGGCAGGCCAAATGCTCTGTGGGGTCTACCCCTCTGGGCACATCCACTAGAGGGTCCTCCTGTCATTATTTTGAATGCACATGCAAGATGGAGGTCCTCTGTTTCCTTCTGTCACATTTGTTTATTTTTGTCTCTTTGATCTGGAGTCCTTGGTCAGGACCCCAGGCTCAATTATCTAATGTCTATGGGAAAACTCAGCCTACTTAATGACATACTGCATTATTTTGTAGCTCTCAGGGGGAAAAAAATGTGCCAAGGAAGTGGAGACTGCTTGTTATTTATTCTTACACGATGATGCCAGAGTCTTTTAATGTGAGTAAATCAAGGTGAGGTAAGATCTGCAGAATCTTTAGATTAGGGTCTGCACTATCGATTGATAGGTCCTTAAAAACATTTCCCCTCTGTTTCAGAAAATGCAAAATTGCTTTATGCACTGCTCTTGAAATAAAGTATAGAACATCAGATTAGTTAGTCTTGTGTATTTGGAGAGGCCTGATGAATTCATTTGACATTCAGAATCTAGAGGATTCTGATATTTGTTTCTAGATAAAAACCTGATTAAGAAAATATGTATTTCTGACATGGAAAACTATTCTAGATATTTTATCCAATATGAACTACTGTAGAATACTCGAGCAGCACTGTCCAAAACACATATAATGTAAGCCACTTATGTAATTTATAAGAGGCTATTACAAATTATTTAAAAGGTTAAAAAATGGGTGAAATTAATAATGTATTTTATTTAACACAATGTATCCAAAATGTTATTTCAACAGGTAAGCAATATTTAAACATCGAGGTATTTACATTATTTTTCATGCTAGGTCTCTTTGAAATCTAACACTTCTCAATGGGACTAGCCCCCATTTAAGTGCTCAGTGGTGACATATGGCCAGTGGCTTTTGTGTTCGACAACATAGCTCTAGATCTTCATTCCTAAATCCAGACAGTGAGAGATTGATTAACTAATCGAGATTCTCACCCTGATGTAGGAAGATGACTTGAACACTGAGAAAAGGAGCTCTTTAAAAAGAAACATGATAGAAATCTGTAATAGTTCGTATTACGAACTAAACCACTTTGCATAGAAAATCTTTGTTTTCTTTTGATGACCAAGCTCTGCACTGTTTCTGTGTGCGTCGGAAGGGCATCCTCTGTCCGTTTGCACTTGTGAAAAACCAGATGCTGATGACAGTGGGAGGCGGACGTGCTGAACTTCAGCGGTGAGACTGTCATCTCTGTAGCTATGGCACCTGTGTTGAGTCCCACCTTGACTACTCGCTGGCTTTGTGATCTTGGGACAGTTCCCCTTTTTTTTAATTTATAGTAGCTTTAACCATAATAGCTTCAAACTGGAAACAACTGGAAACTCCATTAACATTAGAATGAATCAATAAATCATTGCTGTATTTCAAAATTTTTTTTATCGAGGTCACATCGGTTTGTGACATTACATAAATTTCAGGTATACAACATCACGGTTTGATACCTGTATATGCTGTTTTGTGCTCACCACGCGAAGTCTAGTTTCCATCTGTCACCATACATTTGACCCCCTTCATTGGGCATACACCTAAGTTTCTTCATCCGAAGGCTCAGACTGGTAACTACTTCCTAGGGTTGTAGGGATCAGATAAACTAATAGACACAAAGGACTTAGTACTAAGCAGTGAGCTTTGCTATATAAGAACCTTAGCTCTTAATGAGCATCCTCATCTTTGCAAAGGTTGCCTCGTGTCTCACTTTCGACTGGCTTATTCGTTTGATCACTATTTACCAAATACTTCCTGAGTTCCCATTAGTGTTTTGGTTGCCGAGGCCATAGCGAGGAGTGAGACAAACAAGAGCTCCGCTCTCGCATCTCATGTTTTAGTGAAGGGACACGGGCATTAGACAGGTGAGCAGGTAAATGAACAAGAGCATTCCAGACGTGAGAACGAGTGTTCCGGTGTCTCTAGGACAGGTAGGCGTGGTAGTGAGGAGCCGGGGTGGGGGGTAGATAAGCAGGCAAGGGGAACCTTGCAGCGAAGGTGACATTTGAGTCAGACGTGCGCAAGAAGCAGCAGCCAGCTGGTGCGGATGTGGGGCATAGCGTCAGGCTCACAGAGTGGCAGGCGGTAAAGGCCCCATGGAGAAACTGATGTATCGCATTTGAAGAACTGATTCGTGTGTTTGGGGGGATACACAGAAGGAGGTGAAGGTTGTAGACGAAGTCAGGAAGCGGGCAGGGCTGGACGCTCGGAGACCGGGCAGAGCTTGGAATGTTATTCTTAGAGCAATAAAAGGTGGAGGGCAGGAAAGTAACAGGTCCAAATTGCCTTTTAGAAACAGCACTCTGGCTTCGAAGAATTTTATAGAGGTGGAGGGAGGGCCGCCACTGTCTGAGATCCGTAGAACACGAGCTGAACCCCCGGCAACCAGCTGCTCTGACAGCCCCGGTGTCTGAAAAGCATCGCTTTCTGCTTGTACACGTATGCAGCAGGGTCCTTATCCTCATACTTCGTAAACAAAGAGCTGGCTCTGACACCCCTCCTCCTCCCCCCACCGCCACCCCACAGTGAAACTGATTTTTAGGTAGAGATAATGGATTTATACTGGTGGTTCTCAAAGTGTGGTCCCTAATGACCAGCATCAGCATCACCTGGGAATTGGCTAGAAATGAAGATTCTCAGGCCCGATCCCAGCGAACCTACTCAGACTCTGGAGGTGGGCCCAGCCGTGTATTTTAACAAGCCCCCACCTAGGTGGCTCAGGTCAACATTTTGGAAACCGCTGGTTTTTGCAGATACAGGTGGTTGTTCAGAGTGAAAAGTGCTAAGTGGCCATGGATCAGGAGGTCCCCTTCACTGTAATCTTTTCAAGCCAATGTTGAGGTTTGGGGTAACTCCTGGAGTCAAGCGTTTGAATCCAGCTCTTTGTGCATGCAGGCTATTCACGTTTATTTAGGTTCTTCCCATCTGATGCGACTGTAGGGTGGGATATTTATGGGTTTCTGGGTTGGTTTCTTATCCGAGTTCTCAGAGTCCAAGAACTGGTATAGTTATGTCCTTAGTGGAGTTTAAGTCTATGTTGGAAGAAGCCTCTGGCAGTCCTGATAAAGTTTGTACTGAGAACGGACCAGCAGTGTTACATTTGAATTGAAAAACCTTATCTTCAATTGCCCATGGGTGGACTGTCTACATTGCATTTTCCCTCTGTGAGTTTTTAATCTTTGGGTGGCTCACAACCTGTTTGTGTGTGAATCTTCCCCTTAGGTATAAGTCATCCGCTTTTCTTAGTCTGTCAGTCTGCTCTAACAAAATACTACGCCCTGGAGGGGGGTGCGGTACTTATAAATAACAGAAGTTTATTTCTCACAGCTCTGGAGGCTGGAAGTCCAAGATGAAGGCGCCAGCAGATTTGGCGTCTGATGAGGGTCTGCCGCCTGGCTCACAGGTGGCAATGGGGCAGGATCTCTCTGGAGACTCTTTCATAAGGAAGGCTACTTAATCCCATTCACAAGGGCTCCACCCTCATGATTTAAGTGCCTTCCTATCGCCCCACTTCCTAACACCATCGCCTTGGGGGTTAGATTTCAATATATGGATTTGGGGTCGAGGAACATTCAGATCATAGGACTACATAGGGAAAACAGACTGATTTTTAGCTTAAGTACATTTTAAAAAGTACATCTACCTACTGGGGGGAATGAGGAAATAAAAGTCCCAAATACTATTGTAAAAGCAAAGGCCATCGTGCCCTGGGGGCTGTTCTTATTCCTCATGTGTTCGTGTCCTAGGACTGGGGCGACAAATGACCACAAATGTAGTGGCTTAAAACAACATGTATATTACATATCTATTACATGATTCTGCCTACACAGCAAGCCACCGAACTTCCTTCTAGCCTCAGTTTCTTTATCTGCATGATGGGGATAGTAAAAAGTTCTTGAAGGATCTCCTTGAGGATTAAATGAGATGCATAGAGACAGATGGGGCACAGAGCTGTTCTTCCGTGAATGCTGGTGGCCTTTTGTCAAGAGTTTGAAGTCTTCCAACACTTCTTTTTGTGTTTCTAAAGTCTCTACATTGTTTCTTTTAAAAATTACTTAAATGGTTCCTTTTCCCTCTCAGACACCTTTGCTCTGTTCTTTGACACCCCCGCTGGCGGGGACCCTCCTGCTCCTTGCTGATAGAGACTGTTCATAGGTAATCAGAACATTTGCAAGTAGAAGATTGAGGAGGGAAAAACCCTTCTTGTCTACAAAAATGTGTTCCTATCTTTCCTCCCTACTTAAACCTTGACTAGAAAAAAATATCCGCAAAAATGTGTATGCTTCATTTGATTTTTTAAATCAGTTTTTTGAAGATATGATTTTCAATTTTTGTTTCTCTGCTTTCTAGATTTGCTTCTGATTTTCTCATATCTAGGACCTTGTCAAATCCTGGTCCAATCAAACCAACTGTCAATGACATTTTGGGAGATAATGGGAAAATATGAGCATGGATGGGTCTTGGATGATCTTAAGAAGTTGTTAACTCTTATGGGCATGATAACAGTATTGTGGTTAAATAGGAAATATGCTTTTATGGATACATACTGAAATACTTAGTTGTGAAATATCTTTAGACAAAAGAGATGAAGCAAATATGGTGAAATGATTTTTAAAGTATTATATACAATCAAATGAATTAAAGGACACAGATGGCCACAAATATGGTTTCTGAAGTCATTATTTTTTTTTCTTAATACTGCACTGGAGAAATAACTTGGACCCCAGGAGCTTTACTGATCACAGCCCACTGACTCCCAAACTCTTCTCTGTTCATGCAACTCATGCTTTATCAAGCCCTGAAGAAAATTGCCTTAGTGTCCCTGTCGAGTTCACATGTTACCAGTGCTCTTTGGTAGAGCATATTTACATTTTAGAGAATGCTGCCATCTTGGTACATTTGCTTTGTCCTATATCATAGTCTGCTCTTCAACTTCTAAAGGACACATCCGGCTTCGAGGTGGAGAGCATTACTTATTAGGACAGAAAGCCCATATAATCATACACAGTTCTAGCTGGTATGTGTTTGCCACTTGATCTCCAGCTGTGTGGGTGCAGCAGGGGGCTGCTTTGTGAGAAGCTACGACCAAGGAAGCGTCTTCTCCTGCCCCATGACCCAGACCTTGCAATGACACTGAGACACACAGCTGGAAATTGTATGACCCAGAAAATGGTCTTGCCTGTGTTCTCATACGAATCCTAGACCCCACCCCTCAGCTTGGGAGTTGAGATAGTGCCCCCAAATTACCCCGGCGGCTTGTCCATTATTCCAGGAACTGGACAGGGGGTGACACAGCATGATGGTATGTGCATGATGTCACCTCAGACAGTGCAAGACAACAGGCCCACTCAAGTCAGACATACGGCACTGTGTAGCAGAGCCCGGGTTCCACTGCGAAACAGCCATTCTCTTGTCCACTGTCCCCTGTGTTTATAGGTGGATGTGCTGTGCTCAAGCTTGCACAGGCCTTCAGAAGCTTCCTTATGCCTTCAGAGTCAGCAGCAGGCCATCTTCACAAATAGTAGATTGTTCCGGACCCTCCATCTCACCATCTGCCCTGCATGCCGCCATCTCATTCCCTAATGGTTCTAAAAAAACAGTTTAAAGTTCCCTGTGACATTATCTACTCAGATAGGGCTTTTGGACAATTCCTGGGTGACCAGTTATGCTGGGAACGCGGGACCTGTGGGCGTTCATCAGAGAACATTTACATGCAGAAATTTTTAACAAGCAAGGCTCTTAAAATTGTGAAGACAAAGATGTAGACATCTTATATGTTAATCTGTGTGCTTCCCTTGATGAATAACCAGTCAACAACAGTGACCTTCTAAAGGTAGGATCTGATCTGTAGTGTCAGACTGTGTAGAGCCCTGAGGATGGCCTTGGCTTGTTGCTTTTGGCTTTCCTTTGATCTTTGATTAAGAAAGGATTGCCTTAGGTGCTGTACCAACTTAACCTCATCTCTGTGACAAATGAATCACCATTAGTTCTCTTCTTTCCACATACCACATCACCCTGTCTCACTCACTGTGGCTTTTGTTGTTGTTCTTATGGAACTTTTCTTTGCTTTTATCCCTTTTATTTAATTTACTTTCATTTCATGGTTAAAAAAAACACATAAAATTTACCATCTATTTTAAAGCATACAATTCAATAGCATTTAGTAAACTCCCAATGTTGTACAAACATCACCTCTGTCTGGTTCTAGAGCATTTTCATCACCCCAAAAAGAAACCCTATGCTCACTCCCTCCTCTTTCTGCCTCTCTGGCAACCGCTAAGCTGATTTCTGTCCCTATGAATTTGCCTATTCTGAACATTTCATATAAATGAAATCATACAACATGTGGCCTTTGGTGTCTGGCTTCTTTCACTGAGCATGTTTTCAGTGTTCATCCTCATTGTAGCCTGTATCACTGCTTTATCCCTTTTTATGGCTGAATGGTATTCCAGTATATGAATAGACTGTATTTTCTTCATTCATTGGTTGATGGACATTTGGATTGTTCCCACCTTTTGGCTATTGCAAAGAGTGCTGCCGTGGATGTGTGTACAAGTTTTTGTTTGAAAATGTTTTTAATTCTTTTGGTATATACCTACAAGTGAAATCCTGGGTCATATAATAATTCAGTGTTTAACTTAATAACTTCCTGTGGCCTTTTGCCTATGCTGGCCCTCTTCAGCCATATACGTCTAATCTCTTTCAAACCCAATATTAGGACTTGCCGCCACCATTTCTTCTCCTGGTGGTTCCCTGCAGCTTCTGATGACCCGTGTACCCTTGGCAGTCTCATGAATGCTTCTCATTCAGCTCTGCCAACAAACTACCCAGGTTTTTGGCTTTTCATATCTTCGTTTGTGTCTACACTGTTTCTTTGGGCTTCAGGGATGTTTGTCCCTCTATTTGAACTAACAGTAGCCTCTCAAGGATGGAGCTAGATACTCAGTCTTCATGCTCAAAGGCTCTTGGGTACTGTTTTTGCCTTTCTGTTGTTCAGCTATTCAAGTAACGACTGGAGATTCCAACTTAGGTTTGACTCTACTGCTCATGAAGCTCAGGTTTTCATCGAGATACAGGCATCTAGATCCTGCCATGTTTGAAAGATTAGAATGTTAGAGAATTAAAAAGTAGACCAAAGAGGAAAAGGGGGTTTGAAGAGAGGGGTTGTTGTGAATATAGTGTAAAAATTAAAAATTTCTGTATAATGATAATAGCATTAATGCAGCATTCTTAACTTTGATCTCATTTAATCTTCATGACAACTGTGTGAGGTGGATCCTATCATTATCTCCACTTAAAAACAAGGAAACTGAGTCACAGAGCGATTTTAGTCCCTGGCTCAAGGTCCCATGGCTCTTGTAGAGGCAAGGTCAAAATGTCTGACTGCAGACCCTGTGCCTTTGACCCCTCCTTCTATTCAACCTTTCATGGTCCTTAAAGAGGGTATGACCGTAATGGCATGTGTATTCATTTCCTAGGGTGACTGTAACAAAATACCACGAACAGGGTGGCTTAAACAACAGAGATTCAGTTTCTTGCAGTTCACGAGGCTAGAGTCCAAAACCAAGGTACTATCAGGGTTGGTTCCTTCTGAAGGCTTCGAGGGAGAACCTACTTTGAGCCTCTTTCTCAGCTTCTGATGTTGCCCACAATCCTTGGTATTCCTTGACTTGTAGAAGCATCACTCCAGTTTCTGACCCTACCTTCGCATTTTCCCCGTGTCTCTCCTCTGTGTCCAAATTTCTCTCTTATAAAGACACAGCAGCCATTGGGTGAGGGCCCATTCTAATCTACTATGACCTCATCTTGACTTGATTTCATCTGCAAAAACCCTCTTTCTAAATAAAGTCATATTCATAGGTACTGGAGGTTAGGACCTGAACATGTATTTTTGTTGAGACACAATTCAACCCTCAACAATATATAAGTTAGTTTTTTTTAACAATGTGCAAGCTCTTGGCTACTGCCACACCTTTGTCATTTTGAGGGTGGAACACTGTCATCACTTCCCTGTACTAGTGCTGTAGGTATTACTGATGAGCCTCTAGCTTCAAAAGTGGCTCACCAGTTATGTATCCCCCAGCACCTTACAGATGTGTTGGGTATGCTTGTTGTTCAATGAATATTTGTTGAATCTAATTACCAAGGAATACGCCCAATGTGTTTATTTCCCCGAACATCCATTTTTTGTTAATTTTTCTCCTAAAGCTTAGAAAATCTTTTTTTCTTTATAAAATTGTTCTGATTTATTCCTAGACAGGAGCTTCAGTCTTTATTTGCATCTGTTTACAAACTGTTGAAACAAAGCTTTTGACTGCCTCATAATGTCTTTCTTAATTCCATTCTTTTGGGATAAAAATAGTATTAATATCCATTGTAAATCACTGGCAGCTCAATTTGAAATGTGTCTTTTTGCACAATATGTACTATTAAGTATTCTCCCGTGTTGTTGCTCGGTAAGAAAAAATGACAGTGTTTTTTTGTCATTGAAAAAAGCCCAGTCTTTTTAATGCTGTGCTTAATTTTTAGAAGACAGAGTACAGCCTAATGAAATGGGAATTTGCTATTTTGATGATGGACAATGTAGAGGATGGGATACTTCAGATACATTCTAAAAGGAAATGCATTTTTAAATATAAATGATTGGTTTTTAATTATTCATTAGGCAAAATTGAGACACTCGAATGGCCTAGATCCCCCGAGCACATTTTCGTGGCACTTACATGGAATGAAGCAGCTCGACTATGATATAATCATAATCACAGTCGGTATCATTGGAGGGCTTACTGTGTGTCAGTCTTTGTTCTAATTGCTTATTGTGGGTTGACCCATTTAATCCCAAGACCATTCTCTGACGTAGATACAGTCATCCCTCTCTTTTTTTTTAACTGAAATTTACATAACATAAAATTAACCATCTTCAATTGAACAATTCACTGACATTTAGTACATTCACAATGTTATACAACCACCAACTCTATCTAGTTCCAAAATATTTTTGTCACTCCAAGAGGAAACCCTGTCTTCCCTTTTTTAAGAACCGGGAAGCAGAGGCATGAAGACGATAAGCCCCTTTCTAAAGGTTACCCAACTGGTAAGTGATGGAGCCCTTGTCCGAAGCTGAGCACCAACTCAAGGCCATGCTGTACCCATTGTTGGAAGATCCTGAGCTTGAGCCCTGGCTCCGACTTGCTCCCTGCACCCTTAGGGTCAAAGTACTTAGCCTCTGTAAGTCCTGATCTTCATGTGAAAAGGAGGTATGATTCTTGCTGGTTGCTGCGACCTCAGGGCTAGTCAGCATTTCTTGCACTGTCCCCCCTAAGGCATCATGCCACACCTTTTCTTCCTCTGTCAAACTTCCGAACCCTACTTCAGAGCAAATAGCACACCAGGTGGCCGTTCCCCTCTGCGTTTGGATAGCCACCTGCACATTTCTCTATGCGCTCATTTGAGAAGTTTCCAATCCGTTCATCAGGGCTGGAGCCAGGTGAGGCAGGAGAGGTGTCTAGAGTGCAAAATATTAAAAAATATTTACTCTCAGGGCCCCGTAAGCTCAGCGTCTGGGCTCTGTCGCCTCCCCTAGTCCCAGCCTTGTTCTGAACCTCCCCCAGGATCATGTTCAATTATTACTGCTTCTCGTTCCTTGCCTCCCTGTCTTCCCTCTGTTGCCCTCTAGGATCCTCCTCCCTCCTGACTCTTCGTCTTCCTGTCTCTGATCAGCGATTACAGTCCTCACTGAGGTTCCTCCTGCTCTGCCCGTCTCTGCGTGCTTGCCTGATTTTTCCCCTTGCTCTGCATATCCGGCTGAGTCTGCTCATTCACCCTGTGTTCTGCCATCTGGGTGTTGATGACTCTCATACCTACATTTCTAGCCTTGTTCTGTCTTCCACCCTCAGACTCAGTGACCATATGTCCTGGTTGGACTCCAAAGTCTCAATTTATGCCTATTGTTTCGGAATCATTATTGGCAGTGCCCCCTGCCACTCTTAAAAGTGACATGTGGTCATATATGGCAACCTTCCTCCGCAGTCCCTCTACTCTCATAGAGTGTGCCGGAAGAACATGCAATTCAGCAAATCAAAAGCAGATTCCTCATTGTCTTGCCTAAAGGCCATACCACCTCGGCTTTCTCCATCTTGATCTGTTATAGCAATACTATATATCAATATTATATCAAGGATGAGGGGATATCACCACACCTGGAGGAACGGCTAGACCCAGTGGCCTCCACCTCTGTTCCCTGACATCCACGCTCCCTTGGCTATCAGGGGCTACTGCTCATTTAACACTATCCTAGTACTATCCAATAGAGCTTTCTCCTGTGATGGAAATGTTCTATGCCTGTGTTGCCCAGTATGGTACCCACTAGCCATGTGTGGCTATTGAACACTTCGAATGGAGCTTATGCAACTGAGGCATACAGGTCACCTGGGAATCTTATTTAAAAGGCAGAATCTGCTTTGGTAGGTCTGTGACAAGACCTGAAATTCTGTATTTCTAACAGGCTCCTGGGGTAAAACCAATGCTGCTGGTCCGAGGACCACCCTGAGAGGAGAAAGGCTCTAGTCTAACCCAATGATTCTCAGCCTCAGCTCAACATTAGCCTCCTTGGGAAGATTTGAGCATCTGCCAGATGCCTAGGCCCCACCCTAAACCAGTTAAATTAGGAGCTAAGGTACTAACCTGCGCACTCACATATCTCTGTGTGGTGCCCATTATCTTCAGCACAGAGCCCCATTGGGGCCCCTGGACTACCTTTTCCCTCCAAATCTCCTGAGTTTGGAACAGCTCTAACTTCTTTAAACAGATTTGGAAGCTGCCAAACAGACTTGGCCTCACAGTTGTAAAGAATTTCCCTTTTACAAAGGACTGTTCTAGACCTTGTGACTTTTCTGACAAAATGCACACAAACCCTGTGAATTAGTTTATACTTTACTTTGCACACATGCGTCCATTGTACAGTTTTAAAGAAGTAAAATGCAGAGCAGAGTTGCTTAATAGTCGGGTACCGGGTCTAGGGAATCAGATCTCCCCTGAAGCAGCGTCAGGGGCTCAGTGTTCTGTGTTCACACAGCCCTTAGCTCATACCTCATTAGAATGGTTCTTGTCGCTTTATGACTTTTCTGTCTCTGTGCTCTTCTTCCTTTTAGATTGAGAGCTCTTTCAGAGTAGGACCGCTGTCCTGTTCCTCTCTGCCTTTCCACCCAGGCCTCTGTCAGGATCTCCTGGGAACCTCACTCAGACCTACTGGTTCAGAATCTTGAGAGGCCAAGTCCAAGGCATGTGGATTTAAAAGTCTTCACAGACCATCTAGATTTGTAGACAGGTATGAGCGTCACTGCCCTAGAGCCTACTGTGTTCTCTGGCACGTGGCAAATGTTGAATGAATATCTTTTGAGTATACAGAAAGAAGTTTTAAATTTTAGATGTCAATGGAAAATCTTGACAGACCCCAGCCTAGCCAAGGGATCAAGGTTAATATCACGAGTAATATATATCAACACCATTTACCCCCTGATACGATGCATTGCAAAGGACACAGCATCACGTCTCTGGTTCCCTTCCAGTTGTGCGTAGCCTCAATCAGAGCATGAGGAAACATCAGACAAATTCGAATTGAGGGACATTCTACAAAATCCATGACCAGTGCTTTTCAAAAGAGGCAAAGTCATGAAAAACAAAGACTGAGGAACTGTTACAGATTGAAGGAGACAAAGGAGACATGACAACTAAATGCAGTGTGAGATCCTGGGTTGGCTCCTGGAATAGAAAAAGAACATTAGTGAAAACACTAGCAAAATCCAAATAAGTTCTGTACTTTAGTTAATAACATTGTATTGAGGTTAACTTTTCAGTTTGATAAATGTTCTGTAGTTATGTAAGATGTTAATATGAGGAAAAGCTGGGTGAAGGATATACAGAAACTCATGTTTTTGTGACACTTCTGAAAGTTTAAAGTTATCACCCCTCCCCCCCCACAAAGATTGGTGAAAAATAAATTCTAAATAAAGGAATGGAAAATAATAGAAATGTCAATGAACGGGGTATTCTGACAGGAGAGTAAAGAAGCCCAACGGGAGACAGTTGGTACCACAAAGAACCTAGGGTGGGTAACCACAGATTATAGATTGACGGCCTCACATTTTTATTTTGACTCCCTAATGTTTTTGAACAGCTTTATTAATAAATAATTCATATACCATTACAGTTCACCCATTAAAGAGTACAGTTCACTGTGTTTTAGAATATTGGTGGGATTGCTCAGCCATCACTACAATCTAATTTTAAAACATTTTTGTCCCACCAAAAAAACACCTATACCCATTAGCTGTCACTGAACGCTGCCCCGTAAATCACTCCCCCAGCTCTAAGCAACCACTAATGTACTTTGTCTTTATAGTCATTTTCCATTCATGTCCTATTGCAGACCCTTATTTTTAATGGAATCATGTGATCTTTGGGTTCTCGCTTCTCTCACTTAGCATAATGTTTTTGAGGTTCAGCTATTTTAGCATATATCAGTACTTCATTCCTTTTTATGGCCCAGTAATATGCCATCGTGTGGATATGTACCACATTTTAGTTTATCCATTCATCAGTTGATAGAGACATGCCTTTTGGACATTATTCTGATGGCTTTCGCTCAGATCCTATGCATCTGCTGCTCTAGAAGATGGACTCTCAGGATAAAGTGCTTACACTATCTCCAAGCATCCCATGCAGTATTGTTTACTTATGTACACGATTAACCACTTTGGAATGTCTTTAAAATTAAGGCAAGAAATGACCCCAGGACCCCAGAAAGCAGAAAAATGTGAGTTATGTTATGTCCAAATCAATAATCACCACTTCAGGGAGCCACGCAATGAATCACTTTATTGAATAAGTGTGAGAAAGGAAAGATATTAGTTGTCCAAGAATGCTATTGCCAAACTTTGTGGAAACAATCTTTTTTTGTGGAAACAGCATACATTTTATTCTGCGCCATGGAATTTCTCCTCAGTTGACCCAAGGGGTAAAGGAAAACTCTTATGCAACCATCATATTTTTAAAGTTATTCTTTTATATGTAGGCTGGTTAATAACCAACAATAGACAATTTTATCTAAGAGAAGATGACTAAGATCCTGTATTTCACTTTTAGCGAGAGCTGATTTACATATCTAATTCATGCTCTATTAGCAAAAGTTATGAGAAATAGGAAATGCAAGAAAAACCCAAGACTGGTTTTGGATTAGATTAGAAAATCCTGTAGTTATATTCAGTTTTGAAGATTACCTTCAAAACTCAGGAACCGAGTAAACTGTTAATTTACTTTTTGCTGAGGTGTTGCCCTTTTATTTCTGGAATCTAGCAGTTGTCAGTTATTGCCCTCTAAGAGTTATTTTAATACAGAGCATTTCTTCCCATCATTTAAATAACTTTCCAGGAATACCTTCACACACACACACACACAATTTCAATATTAATGAAGACAACTTTTCAGTTTCTGGAAAATTCTTTGCCCAACTTGAATCTTCCTCGGGAATCTGATGTCATACCTAGATGTGAAATGAAGACATTTCACAGAATTTAAGAGTTCAGAATGAAACATAATTTCTTATCTTCCCATCAGCCCTTCCACCCAGTTCCTGGACAACTTGTATTTATTCTAGAAGTGTGGCATCGAGAACTGAACACCAAACAACAGATATCCTCTCGGTTCCATGTTTTTGGTCATTTCGTATAAGCTCTAATGGGCCTTTTTGGGTGAACGCATTATTGGGCTGAAGTTGATGCTTATATAAACTAAGCCCTTCAGCCCTTTTCTAAGCGTTGCTGGTGGGCTTTTCCCACTACCATCTCCTCTCACCTCCATCTTGAAATCATGCATTTGGTTCCTAATACCTAAATTTAGGATATGATATTTGTCCCCATGACATTTAACCTTGTCAGAGTCTCCTCATTTTGTTAAGTTCCTTTTGGTATCTGATGGTTTGGTCATCGAGTGGGTTGGCCTCACTTCTTAGTTTCATATCACTTACAGACTTAATCAAGAAGGTGTCGGTAACTTTGCCTGAGCTATTGATAAGCATGCTTCAGTCGGGGAAGGGCCTGCCTGGACCACGGGGATGAATGGAGGCTGCCTGGCAGCTTAATGCTTTATCATCACTAGGCCTCGATATCATTAAAGGTCATCTCTTCCACAGGACAGCTTGAAAGACTTTTATCAGTGCCTTGTCACATCCAGATAGTTTATGTCTGGAAAATTCCCTTGGCCTATCTATCTAATTACCTTCTCAGAAAAAAAAGCAAGAAAGGTGAATCTTCTTACATCTAATAACCACTGCATCCTCTCCTAAGTGCTCACAAGACATTTTTTAATAATCTATTCTAGACTCTCGACTAGGATGTCTATCAAATTCAGCAGTCCATAGGTTCCGAGGCATATATCTTCCTTTTCTTTTTCGAAAATTGCAAATGCATTTTCCTGACTCCATTGGTATTATAGGGGAGGATTTAGCTATTTTATCTTCCAGTTCTCTGAATACCTGGGGTGTAATTTGTCATCACTGTAATGCTTGAATTCTTTTAAAACATCTTCTAATCAATTTGAGCCTCAGTTCTCTCTTCCTAGTATTTTTTCCTGTTCTTTCCTGGCTGAAGGTCATTGTTCTTGTCCAAGAGTCAGAAGCAAAATGAAGTTGAGGAGACAATCAGGTTTTATTTTGCCTGTTGGAATTACAGCACAAAAGAGCCCATGACCTCTTCGTTCTTTTTGATAGTGATGTCATGAACTGCTTTACAGTTTACAAAGTGCTTTCATGTGCATTTGTTCTTGACAACTGCTCTGTAAGCCAGTGACTACCTGCACTTTAAAAATGAGGGAACAGAACTGGACTTACTTTTAGTGACACAGTGTTAAGCGACTTTTCCACGTGTTCTCAAAGCCTGTTTGTAACAGAACTGGGCGCCTCCTGGCCTTTCTACCACCCCGCCTTTGCTGAGTTTATCACACACATTTAAATACTCCGGAAGCTCATGTTTCTGATTTTATCCTTCAGAACTCTCGTTTGTCCTTTAACGCACGCCCTTTTACTCTTTCTTTTACGTATGCTGCATGGGAAGGGCAATTCTCATAAATTAGCCAACTTTCCTCTGTGTCCCTTTCACTTATTTTGGGGTTTGTTGATAAGCATGTCACCAGAATATCATTTCTGAGATCGTCTCAATTCTCCAAAGCTGTCACCCTTTGAAAACTGTGACTCCGGACTCGAAATTGCCATTTTCTGAACCTTTGGAAAGCCCTGAAGTTGAACTATTCCCTTCATGTACCATGTGTCCTGGTGTAAGCCCCTTGTGCCACAGGCCAACGTGAGAAGACACAACCACTTCCTCCCAAGATTCCTTTTCCTTCACCAACTTCCTTCCCAACGGGATGTCAGCATTTGGTCTAGTACAGCAGCCCCCTCATCTGCTTTCTATAGGAGGGAATTGGCAGCAATATCAGGCAAGGAGACTCAGAATTCATCAGCTCTGCTTTCTTGCTGAATAAGACACTCCACAGATCTGCTTTGCTGATTTATTTTCATTAGCGTGCGTGTCCTTGGAGAGATGGGCAGAAAGAAGGTTAAGGGTCAGCATCGATTTCTTTCAGATTTGTCAAGTCTCTTGCTGATTTTCCATGTTCCTTTGTACTATAGAGTGGAGATTCAAACAACAGATGACCTTTTAATAATATAACTTGATCGATACAACTTATGGCAACTTTTTCTCTTGCCTTCACCGCTTTCCAGAAATAAATGGGCCCGCATCCTGCAGTCATTTGTTATCAATTCTGGATGTAATAAAACGAGATACCATAAAGAATTGCTTTAGGAAAAATACTGATTTGGTTATCACATATGATACAGAATATGAAAACTGCAACACAAGTATTTCTTTCTGGTTTCTTTCACCATTTCACTGAAAACTTAAGAAAAGGGACAAGGATGGGCCAAAGGGAAATTATTTCTCTGTTGTTATGCCAAAGACTTCATCTCTTTCCTTTCAAAACGTCACACATCCTGGAGTTTTTAAAATCACTAGAATTATCACAAGGCAGCTCTTTCTCTGGGAAAAAAATGAGTGAGTTTCCCATTAGGAGATCATGGTTAAAATAATCCGTCGGCGCTGGGACCAAATGTAACTAGAAAACTGTGTTCAAAAGCTGCATTCATTCGGGAGAGAGAAAGAACAACCTTTCTTATAATGAGCCCTGGGAAGCGGCCAGCATGGAAAGAGGTCGTACAATTGACAGTTTGGCATCTGAATAACTACTACTAGCTTATTTTTGCTTGTGGTGCTATAGCCTTTGTGGTTTTTTTCTGGGGCTGAATCCCTGGTGTCTTCAAACAAAGTTTCCACTGAGTCTGACTGTCTTCTTTGAAACCACTCTGCATTGTGAAATTGGAATGTACCATTTTCATGGGAAATGGGAACAGTTACTATGGCATGAGTGAACAAAAGGGGGTAAATTTTTATTTCAAATGGATGTAGCATGTGGATAGGACATTTGTTCGTACCCACAAATGAGATGTACTAAGAATGTGTGAAATTATATCTTTTGCTGTTCATTTTTCAAAGATTGCCCAAAGGATAGTTTGGTGAAATTATATAATACGTCAAAATATGAAAGATCCCTATCATCCAAGCAGGACTGAGAAGGATAGGTTCCTGAAAATTTTACTCACTGCCTGTCCAAGATGCAAAACATTGGGCGGGGATTGGGTGGGGAGGGTCGGGAAGAGGGGAGATTGCTTTAAGGCTCTCTGGCTTCCTAAGGTTAGGTTATGCCAATTTTTAAACTACATTTCCACAAACCAGGTCAGAAGTGAAAGAGACACCTCTTGGGTAGGGGTGGGGGGGGATTAATATACTTTTCTCATTGGCTATTTTCCCAAAGCTCTAAAATATACGTTTATTTATTACTGTTGCTTCATATTATTTCCATTGTACCTACCTGTCCTGTTACACTTATCACTTAATGTTATAAAAACGGGGTTTGAGATTTAAAGCAGAAACCATAGGGTGATTTTTAAGAAATCACAGAAGCCAAGACTGCTGAGGCTTCTGCTGTCTTCATCAGAAGAAACGCTCACTGACTCCAGTGGGTCCTGTGATGTGTGCAGTTAACTCTCAGAGGCTCGGGCATGTGACCTCAGCAAGAGAGAACTGCTGGTGTCTTCCCCATTGTCTTTGCCTTCTTTGCACCTGGATCTGCCCCCAGGAAGGTAAGGCCGAGGCTGAGGGCAAACAAAAGGTTTTTTTTTTTTTTGGCTTTTAAGCTTCCAAGGACCAAGATACACTTGATAAGTTTGAACTGTGGCATTTTTGTCTTGTCTGCTGGCTAGAGAACTTTTTGTTTTTTTATGGTGGCATTGGTTAATGAAATCCAGTAAGTTTCAGGTGTACAATTTAACAGTAAGGCAACATATATGAATTGTCTGTTCATCTCCCATAGTTAGATTTCTTTCTGTCACCACGTATTTGACCCCCTTTACCCCATCTACCTCCTTCATCTCCCGCCCTCTGGTAACCACTAGTCTATAGTCCGTGTCCATGAGTCTCTTTGTCCTGTTCATTTGTTGCGTTTAGGTTTATATCCCACATATGAGTGATATCATGTGGCTTTCTACTTCTTCAGTCTGGCTTATTTCACTTAGCATGATTATCTCGACATCCATCCATGTTGTCGCAAATGGCAGTATTTCATCTCTTCTTATGGCTCAGTCATATTCCATTGTATATATGTACCACAGCTTCTTCAGCCAGTCATCTATCATAGGTGACTTGAGAACTTAATCTATGACTCTGCCATTCTTCCCACCATATACACTCCTGACCCTAAAATTTGACTTCACTGAGCTGTACTAAGCCAGAAAAACCAGACTATTGGTTCTTACCACTTCTGGATCATGGACCACTGAAGACTCTGTTAAAAACTTATAAACTCCTAAAAAGCGTCTATACAGTTGTATGCAGATTTTGCTTACAGTTTTGCAGGGATTCATAGCTTCCGTGTAGCCCATGCTGAGAGATTTACTTTGACTACATATCCTTTATTTCTGTTTTGAGTTTTCTCTTACCATCTGCATATATTATTTTTGTTCATTGAATCTGTCTAGGTTACTTTTTCAATTAAAAAATTAATTAGAAGACCGAGAGCCTAAAACAGGTGTTTCTTATTTGATTAAGTACAATATTGAGTCCTGAGAGTCAACTTGGAAGCACTGTTCATTATTGACTTTTTCAATACCGAAATATATATCATCATGATTGCCAAAAAAAAAAACAGGGTTGAAAAGCAAAATAGTATTAGAAAAAAAGATCAACATTCAAATTTTTATATGAATTATTTTTAAGAAAGAATGCGAAAAAAATCATTATTTAAAAGCAGATGTAAATATGTCCAGGGCTTGACTGTGTTAACAGTCTCATTCACATGGGGAAACTCTTATGGTTGCCAAAGTGGCTATTTGATAGAATCAAAAGGCTAAGAGTGGATGATTATCACGTCAGGAACAGAGACATTGGGATACCTTCCTATATTCCTCCCACCAGAGTTTATCTTACCTGGCAGTCGTTTTATTTTAAAAGAATCTTCTGGAATTGTCGTGAGTGTTTTGCCTTAGTCGGGCTTCCCATGGAAGCCATCTTTGATACTAAATCTTTCACTGTACCAGAGTGCCAAGATTCCTGTATATTTTAAATGACAGTCATATTTTACTCCTCCAACAAGGTTTATATGACATTTTTGTGCTCTATTCTTAAAATCCATGAAACTGAAATAACTAAAGGGGGGTAAAAGAGGTCGATGATGAAGAAAAAACTCTAGTGAGGATTTTCTTGTCTTCTAAAATTCCCCCCTGTTTATAAAAACCACCTGGCCAACTAATAGAGTTTTTCTTTCAATTCACTGTGAAATATTTATCTTAGAGCGTGTGTTAGCACTGAATGATGTTTCAGTTGTTGCTATGATGTGATATCAGTTCCAAGGGGACAAAACATGGATTTCTTTTTTGATAGGAATGAAGGATAGGGAAGAAAGAGAGGTGAGCCAAGGAAAAAAGGGCCTGTGTAACTGACTGGCAAACACTGGTGAGGTGCATTGTTCATTTATTTCAGTAGCTGTACAGCCTCACTTTCAAACACTATTGAATACTCTGTGGGTGGTAGGATTGTGTGTGGGAAAGAGCATAGTTATAATAGCTAACATTTATTGAACGGTTACTATTCTAAGCACTTTGTATGTATTAACTCATCTAATCCCTATGACAACCGTATGGGATGACAGAGTCCAAATCCTGACTCTTCTCTCCTTTTTAGCTTTGTAAACATGTGCAACTTCATTTTTTTAGATAAACTAAAGGTACCTATCCCTTGGGGTTGTTGTTAGCATTAAAGGAGATGATACGTATAATACATTTATAATTGTGCCTGATATATAAAAAACTCAAACTTGTAAAAAATTAGCAATAAAAAATAAAATCTGTTTACACAAAGACTTCCAAGCAAATATTCATAGCAGCATTATTCATAATACCCCCAAACTAGAAACAATTCAAATGTCCTTTAACTGGTAAATGGGGGGAAAATAAACCTATGATATATCCATATTATGGAATACTACTCTACAATGAAAAGAAAAGATGTATACATACACACGACAATATGGAAGGCTCTCGAACATTATGCAAAGTGAAAAAAAGAAAGATGCAGATATACTCTATGATTTCATTTATATGACATCCTCGAAAAGCCAAACTATAGCAACAAAATATAGGTCAGTGGTTTTCAGGGGTCATATAAGGAGATCAGCTTCACGGAGATACTAGGAAACTTCGTAAAGTGGGGGATCCGTTCTGTGTCTCGATTGTGGTAAGACACAACCGCATAGAATTACTAAATTTCATCAAACTGTACATTTAAAAATGGGTGAAGTTTAATGTATGTGAATTATACTTCAAACCTAAAGAAAATATACTTGCTACAAATTGTAAGGCTATATGATGTTAGATTGTCTTTTATTTTAGAACGAGGGTGAATGGTTTTTACACAGATCCTGTTTTAGGTTATTTCAAAAGAGAATTAATGCAGAGACTATTGAGCACTTGCCATGTGCCTGTCTGTTTTGATAGATATGAGGGATAACGCCAAAGGGACCTGTGCTAGTCTTTATACTTATGGAAATCATAAGGAGGTTATAAGAGTTCATGTACACTAAACCAGCAAGAAATATCATGAGCAAATAGAATTCAAGGTGTGTGGTACAGAGAAGTATTGGGGCAGGTCAGCAAGAAGCAAGAAAATTTAATGGGGATAGGAGTAGCTAGGGAAGGCCCCTGGCCGAGCTAACACTGGGAAGGGTTGCATAGACTGTCCTGGAAGTAATTTGAGCAATGATGCAGAGGTCATAATTTATACCTGAAACTGGCTAGACTGGAGCATGTTGGGAAGACTTGGATTGTGTAGTACTCCAAGTTTTGTCAGTTTCACAGATACGATCACAGAGGGTTCCTGATAGTCCAGTGGTATGCCAGAGCTGGTACACACTGGTTCTTGCTCTCATTATAAGTGTCTCCTCCCACCTCCAAGTTCAGTGACATAGGATTGGTAGCTCAAGATTGGCCATGGTAGGACTATTTACACCCTGGAAAAGACAAATGCTACAGATCTGGATCCCTCCACCCCATCCCTACCCCTCCAGAGATCCAGTTGTTAACCATTTACAGCATACCATTGATTGTAATCCTAAATAATTATGAACTTAAGAGAGGGAAGCAAACAGAATGGTCTAGAGATGGCTGGGGAGGTGTTGGGAGAGAAGGAATTACTCTTAAGGGGAACAAAAAGGCACAAATAGTTAGTGCTGAAAGAGGAGTAGGATGCTTTTTGTGTCCAAAAGAACTGAAACAGCGTGCCTTATCACAGACACAGAAGTAATAAACAACTCTTATGTAAAATGGGGTGTTTTTAGACCTTCAGTAGGGCTCCCTCTGGCCTCGACTTCTTTGGGATATATGCAGCACTTGAATTGTCAGTACATACAGTGCCAAATCGGGTGTTCCCTTCTCCATGCCTCCTGGCATTCTTTAGGTTCCTGTCACATGGAAGGCACTCATAGTGGTGGAATGAATGAAATAACGAACTAATCCTTATCACAGTATAATAGCTAGTACTGTGTGCTTCCAAACAAAAGCTTGCTGACTTGTTTGTCTCCCCAATAGTATGAACTCCAGAAGAGCCAGGAATTTTGTATCTTTGTGTATCCTAGCACCTAGTGCTGCACAGTAGGTGCTCAAGTAATGCTTATTGAATTAATTTAGGCAATTTCAGTTTTCGATAACATGTGGTTATCAAAAGATCAGTTAGCATCTGTTCAATAAAACAAACTCGAGCCTTTCTTAAAACATTAAAAAGAGGCAACATTGCACGTGTAGAACATGGGCTCAGATCCTGGGATGTATCATTGGTGGGTGCTAGTCAGCCTGCATCTCCATGTCTTTGCCCACTATGGAAATTGAAGCTATTTACTATCTTCCATGTCTAAGATGCTCTGATTCTAAGAGACTTAGTGGGTTTAAAATCACGGGTCCTTTAACCCATTTCCAATTTTCCCCAAGAATACTTGCTGGTGGCACTGGCGGCTGCAGCATTTACTCTGAGCTAACTTGTGGACCATAGTCCTAACCTTACTCCCAAAGTCTGCCACGAAATATCTCACTTTTAATATTATTGTCGCATCATTCTAGTATACTGATAGTCTTTGGAAACAAATGACATCATTCTATTGATAGCATCTTGTTTTCAGTAGTGGTATTTGCATTTACAAAACAGTAATTCCCGATCGCTGAAAATATCGAATCCCAGAAAACATAGCATTACCACACATGATGTTAACATCGTTTTCAAACAGTCGTTAGCCGAAGATGCATTCGATGATTGATTTATGTATAAATTTCTGTTACATTAGGATTAAGGACAGGTTCTGTTTAGAAATAACTCCAAGAACAGTTTTTATATTTTATTTTCACATTGAAAACCAGTCAGATTTGCTTCAGCCTCCAAGAATGTATTTCTGTAAAATTAAAATAATGCTGGCAACTAGTTACACCTATTAGTTAACTAATAAGTTAACCATTGCTGCATGCTGAGGTGCAAACTCCTATGCTGCATAGAAATTTTCTATATTTTTATTTTATTTCTTTGATTCTACTACCTCTATAACTGATGATTGGTCAGCAATAGTGACTAATAATTAATTGGCTGCATTCCATCCTATTTCTCTTCCTCCTTGTCTGTGGTAGGCCGAGTACTGTTCACTCCCGTCCCCATATCCAGGTCATAATCCTCAGAACCAGTGACTGTGACCTCATATGACAAAAGAGAATTTTCAGACATAATTATGGATCTTGAGATGGTGAGATTACCCAGGTGGGCCCAGTAAATTCACAATGGACCCTGTAAGAGGAAGGCAGGAGGGTCAGATGTGAGGATGGAGGCCGGGATGAGAGGAATAAATTTAAAGATGCTATGTGATTGGTCTTGACGATGAAGGAACAGGCCACAACCCACAGAATACAGGCGGCCACTGGAAGCTGAAAAAGTCCAAGAAATTCTCCACTAGAGCCTTCAGAAAGAAGCAGCCCTTCCTACACCTTGACTTTAGCCTAGTAAAACCAATTCTGGACTTCTGGCCTCCAGAACTATAAGAGAATAGCACTGCTTTGCTGTAAGTCGTTCAGCCTGGTGGTCGTTTGTTACAGCAGCGAGAAAAACTAGTAAGCCATCTCTTCTCAAAAGATTTATTTTAAATTTAGCATCCTTCGTGGTCTAGACTTCAGTCAGCACAGGGTTGTCTGGGTATCACGTGACAATACAGAGTCTGATTCAGGAGGTCTGGGGTGGACCGGGTGCTGCCGCCCCGCCACTGGTTTCAGCTCACACTCTGGAGACGGTGTTCATGGTCTGGGCTTCTCTCCTTAATCACCTTTGGTCAACATAACTAAAATATTATATCCCGTCGGGGCTCCTTAGTTTCTAGAGGCATGTAGAGAATTAGAAAATGTTCTGAGGCACGCCACAAAGCCTTGGAGTCAAGCCAACATGGGAAGAAGAGCTGCGGTTATTCAACCTGAGGAGAAGAAAGCTGAGGGAGGACTTAACACTGATATGTAAGAAATGGGACATTTGATACGTGGGAAAAAGTGACTAAACTGCCCCTCCCCTTCACTGAGGCGACTCCAGGATAAAATAGCAGCCAAAAGAATTTGGGTTTAGGAATGAGGACTGGCAGGGAAGGTTGTGATTCTTGTTGACGTGCAGACTTCTGCAGCTGCTAAATGTCCTGAGAACCATCTAGCCCCACCCCGTCATATGCAGATGATGAAACAGGCCGAGCGTGACCTTTGTAAGGTCACGAGCAAATGACAGAGCATGTGGCTTCAGACATTCACTGCACTACCTCAGTGGAGGATGCGCAGTAGGTTTAAAGACTGGCCGTTGCTTATGTTTTTGAAGTGATTGAAAATTGAGACAGTCTCAAGGAGCCTTCTAGGGGGATGGAAGTATCCTATATCTTGCTCTTGGGTTTAGTTACGTGTGTGTGTGTGTGTGTGTGTGTGTGTGTGTGTGTGTGTGTAAAATTTGTCAAGTTGATTACTCAGGGTTTGTGTACTTGACTATGCCTATTCATCAATTTAAAAAAAAAATTTGCTAGCATTTTGAAAATGAACGTACTGAACTCTTCATAATAGCCCCAAATTGGCAACGATCCAAATGTCCTTCAAGTAGACTGGACAAATAAACTGCAGCATGTTCATATAGTGGATTTCTCTACAGCAGTGAGAGTGTATAAACCACCGTAATGTACGTACAGCAGCATAGATGAATCTCATAAGCAAGTTGTTCGATGAAGGAAACCAGACACGAAAGAGAACATTCCATGTGATTCCATTTATATAAAAGCCAAAACTGAGAAAATGTACCTGTGGTATTAAAAGTGAGGGTAGTTGCCAGTTTTGAAGGGGGAGTTAAGGGCACAAAAGGAAGGAGGCCTTGGGTGCTAGTGATATTTTTTAAAATCAGGGATCTGGTTACACGTGTATATCCATTTGGCAAAAGTAAAGTGAGGTGTACACTTCTCATTGTGCATTTATATATATTTATATATATATATTATATTTCGACTAAAAATTGAGTTTAAATGAGACTATTAGAAGGTTTACAGAGGAATCTCTCAAAAGCCTTTCTACTATTCGACTTCGAAGAATTTAATTTTGATTTTTTTAAAAGGTGTACAAGTAAATTACATTAGACAATATGTGTGCACTCATAGAATCATTAGAAAAGACGTGCTACAGAGATAAATCTCCTCTTAAGAAACTTGTATGTTTAAATCTCAGTCGTAAACCAAAAGATACTTACATTATAGTCAGCTTTCTCACTGAGCTAGTACAATCTTTCTTTCAGGAAAATCTACGAAGGCAGCACCAGCCTTCAGTGCCTTTTCGGCTCTTTGTGGTTCTATATAGAATGAAAGAATGGGGACATTTTTAAAAAGAAGCAGCTCAAAATAAACAGTAATTTTGTTAGGAGATACTTTTGTCATGCCAAGCACATTTTCCTGCAGCAGTGCCAGCAATGCTACGGTTGGGTTCTAGTGGTGTGAAGTGGTTCAAGGTAAGCAGCCGACCAATCAGAACTCGTCCCCCTGCGTCAGCATTCACCAGAAGCCACATACACTTCATGCTACTGGCTATTTAGTTTCAAACTAGTTGGGTAGCCTACCTGAAATGATTTTAGCCTATGAGGTTGTGCAGAAAGGAATTGACATAGCTACTCTCTTTAACGAAGCCTGCCTGTAAGGTTGGTCCTTGGCTAGCATCAGGGAACTTGACTGGTCAACAGTTCCCTTCACGGATATGAAACTTTCCCTAACCTATTAGGTTGGTTCGGGTGCCTAAACTGTACACTCAGTATGGTTTATGCTGAACACCTGCTTTGTTTTCTGGAATCTGGACTTTTGATACGTCTAGGCAGAGGGTGCCTACATGACCAGCATGAGTCTTTCTAATAGCTCCCCCCTGGGCAGAAACGTCACATGCGTGTTGTTGCGTTTTAGTTGCCGAGGGCTGAGTGTGTCCTGTGTGACTATTCATGGGAAGGAGAGACCGTAAGGAAGACTGCATGTGGGTTTCTCCAGACTCCACACGTGTCTCCCCCTTATGCTCTGTGTGTGTTGCACTAATATATCTTAGCCGTGAGTCCAAATACATGCTGAGTCCCATGAGTCCTTGAAGTGAATCCCTCTGAACATAGGGCTGGTCTTGGAGACACAGAAACCTAAGCAAATATTTAAAGTAGTTTTTCTGCTTTTTCCCAATGAAAACGAGGTTAGATGACACTCTGTGTACTGCTGCTGTGAGTACAAACATGGAACAACCCTTGATGAGAACACGTCAGTCTATTAAAATCATAAATTCATCGATCCTTTGATCTAAAAATCCCACCTCTGGAAATTTATCCTACAGCTATTCACATACCTGTACAAAATGAGGCATGTGAAAGGTTTTCATTGTGCTCTTCCCTCAGCGCTTATTTGTAATAGCAAAAGACTGGAAAGCAGTGTCTGCCTGTAGGGGCCGGCTAAACCTCCTGGGGTACATTCACGCTAGGCATTACTATACAGCACGAAAAAAAGATTAGGAAGTTATGCACTGATATATAGAAAGATTTCTTGTGTATATTAAATAAAAAACGATGTACAGAACTGTAATTATAGTATGCTATTTTTGTGTAGAAAGGATGGGAAGTGTGTGTGTGTGTGTGTGTCTTTATGTTTTAACTATGTGTTGACCCGTGGGGTACAAATGAGATAGTAAATAAAGGTCAGAGGAGTGAGAATTCTCAATGTGTAGTTCCTTGTGTTGTTTGGCTTCTTTGATCGTGTCATTGTATTACATATTACATTTTTTTAAATAAAAACTGAAAAGGGCTGAGGAAGCATTATAGGTGAAGTGTATCAAAATCATATTTTTATAAATGAAAGTAAGAAAATTTTTACATTCTTTGAGCTTATTTTTCCCTTTGCTTATATTAACTGTGGGCCATGAGTCAGCCACCTGAGATTTTGTAAAGATAAAATTTTGGAATACAGCCACGCCCATTCTTCTACATACTGGCTGCTACAATCGCAGAGTTGAGTTAGTGAAACTGGGACTCCGTGATGGTCAAAACTTAAAATATTTACTAAAATATTTATGTGGCCCTGTATAGAAAAAGGTTGGTGACCCTATACCCATAGTGTTGATTAATTATGGCTTATATCATAATTACCTTATTTTCTCTTTATCAAGTAAATACTATATTTATACAAAAAGCATTAGATGACAAGACACAAAATCTGATAACTACTCTGTAGATGCATATTAGATTCATCTTCCAATAGTATGGCTCACTTCTGAGCAGGGGTTGTTAATTTTGAAGGTTCTAGCCATCACTTTGACATATGTTTTTGTGGGGCTTCCTTTTAATAGTTTAAGTAATGTATCTGTAGCAGATGCTGTAGGCCCCTGCCCACATTCCTTTCCCTTACTTACTTCTTTGGTGAACCCTGGTCTGAATCCCAAGTATCAGTACCTGCATTTCTTCACCCAAGGGCTTCGGCCATCAGAGACTGCCTTGCTCATCTGTTGGCAGGCCAGCAGTTCCAGAGAATTAACATCCTCCAGGAGAGGCCATCAACCAATGACTGATGGCAGCCCATGTTCTATACTGTCTCTGAGAATTCTCTAGTGGGACTAAGATCCAGTCACCCAGTAGCTATATTCTCTTCCCCTCTCTAACTTCCCATTCCCCTACCCATATTTCCTGGGATCGATTTCCAAATGAACTACTTGCAACCAAGCCCTGTTTCAGGCTTAGCTCCTGGAGGAAATCAAACTGAGATAGGATTTTCATGAACCATCTTTTTTGTTGTTATCTTTAGGCTCACATAAGAAATATTTCGAATGCCCTTACTCTTTCTATATTTCATTGATGAATATGATACACCACAGGATTTTCCATGTACTTAGTTACCTTTCTAAAAAATGAATTATTCTATAGACCAAGATGTATTAGGCTGTGTAAAGGGAATTCTCTTCACATTCTCTTCGCATTATCATAGATTTGGTCCACGATAACTTTAAAAGTGGCTTTCATTTCTTTATCAGAGTTGATGCCCTAAAGACAGGATGCATTTTAATTTGACTTGGCCCTTCGTTTGTAATAGGCAAGGCAAATGGCAATCATTTCAAATAGGCCATGTTCTAATAAACTTTGAACAAATCTGAGTGGCATTTGGTACGTGATATGTAGGCTATGTGATTGCTTAGGGTCAGTGGTTGGTGCGGGGGGCGGGAGGTGGGGAATTCTCCTCTACAAAGGCACAAAATATTAAGAAGCAAAGTAATGGGTAATCTCTTTTCTAAAAATACATATGCCTCTGAGATAAGGAAAGGTCTACCTTTCTGGCAATGATACCCTGGTTAGATGTTGTCTTTAAAGGTTCATGTGATTAAAAATAGTGGAAAGTGGACTTTGCTAAGGGAAACCAAGGTCTGCAATGTGCAGGATGTGATGATTTTCCCTCCATTTCAACTGTTTATTTTGTTGCATGTCAGAGATGACTTCATCTATCCTTCCAGAACAAAACATGTTATTCTTTGAGACATCTGGTGATTAGCAAAAACTTGGTGTAGAACAGTAAGCAAGACATGTTTTAAATAATCATGACTTTAATCATCATGAATGATAATGATGGCAGCTACCGTTCATTAAGGATCTACTGTGTCCTTGGCAGTCTATAAGGTGCTTCATGTGTATTAGATCTATTTAGCCCTCCCATCAATCTTAAGCGGTTATTGTCATCCTCACTTTACAGGTAAGGAAACTGAGGCATAGAGAATTTAAGTTTTTGTCCAAGGTCACCCAGCTGGTAAGTGGCAGAGCTGAAATTAGAACCCAGCTCTTACTCAAAATCTATATTCTGTTCCCTGTAGTCCAATAACTTGGAATAGAAATTAATTATTAGGTAGAACTCTACTCAAATGAACTTCTAAGTTTTTTCCAATAAGTGAGCTTAATATAACTTTGATTCATAAAATCGACCACCACAAATATTTTAAATAATAATAGTAATGAAACGACACTTTGATTCTTTGCATGCTTTGCATGTCCTAAAGGCTACACATAATTTCATCTATGTTTCCCACTGACTTTGTGAAAGATATTTAGTGTTCTCATTTTTTTTTCCCCAAGGAAGCTGGATGTTGAGGAGCCCAAGCTCACATGAGTGGTTCAGCTAATATCCTGGACCCTGTTCTGTCCATTGCATTACATAGGCTTAAGATTTGAATTAATAAATGAACAGACCTGTAATTAGGAAGACAAATGTATTCCTCAAAGTAGTCCTATATTTTTATTTTCCCACTATATGTATATATTGCAGATGTTGCTTTTGACTGGTGGATTCTGTCTTCTGCTCCCTTTTTACTATCAATTATGGTGGTTATTTTCTAACAAATTGATTTTTCAACTCTACTAATGTATTGATGATTTTAGCAACTCCTATGTGAAGGTAATTGCTAGTTTTATTATCTGAACATTATGATAACTGTTAATATACTCCAGAATAATCAATGATATTCATCCTGGGGCTGATTATGTCCAATAGTTTCGCCATTCATTTGTTTGTGAATATTTATGGCGCCCCCATGTACACATTCGGCCTCCAGGCAATGACGGTTATACACAAAACAATCAACTGATAATGTAAGGCAGTGTGTGATTATGTCAAAATGAATGGGACAGAGCATTGGTGCCATAAGAGTTCACAGAGTGCTAAAGTGGGTAAGAAAAGACATTATGGAAATCTCGACAGTTCTGTCTTCTCAGCTTCTTTTGAATCAGCCCACCTTTCTCTAATTTCATTTCTACCTGGTCCAGATGGTCATCATCTCTGACTTGACTATACCTGCGTCCTGCCTATTTCTCCAACATCTATTTCTTTAAACAATTGTATTAAGGTGTAATTTATATACCGTAAAGTTCACCATTTTTAAAGACAAATGATTTTAGCAAATTTACCAAATTGTATAGCCATCTCCACAATCTAATTTTAGAACATTACCATCACCCAATAAGATCCCTTGAGCTTATTTACAGTTAATTGCTATTCCTATCCTCAGTCCCAGGCTCCCTGGGGAACCACTAATCAACTTTGTTCATGTTTTCTGAACATCTTATATAAATGGACTAATATAATATGTATTCTTTTATGTCTGGCTGTTTTCATTGAGCATAATGTTTTTGAGGTTCACACACGTTGTAGTATGTATTGGTACTTAGTTTTTATTGCCAAATAGTATTCCACTGTATGGATGGACTATATTTTGTTTATCCATTAACCAGTTGTTGGACACTTGGGTTGTTTGCACTTTTTGGCTATTATGACTAATGCCGCTATTAACTTTCATGTATAAGTTTTTATGTGGATGTATGTTTTCATTTCTCTTGAGTATATACCTAGAAGTACAATTGTCATGTGGTAACTCTATGTTTAACTTTTTGAGAAACTTACATGTTTCCCACAGTGGCCGCACCGTTTTACATTCCTGTCAGCAGGCAAAGCATGGGTGTTCCAGTTTCTCCATAGCCTCACCAACACTTGTTATTATCTTTTTGACTATGGCCATCGTAGTTTGTGTGAAGTGGCATCTCATTCTCATATCCAGTTTTGCCAACGAAGAACATTTGTGATGTGGGACAATTGTCTGAGTAAACCAGAAACGTGTTTGAAGTTCTTAGTTCAGTTTTTGGTAGCTCCCTTAATATATTTAGAATGGCCACTGAATATTCATGTAGTTCCAGCTTAGACATTAGAAAAACAAATGTAGGTGTTTATTCTGCACTTCATCTTCCATATCTTGAATCAAATATAATTAAAGAAATAACAGTTTCAAGAATCAAATTAATATTTAAATCACAGTATTTGTAGAGTCGTTTTGCAAAGAGCCTGTTATTCACTTAGTGTAAAAGCTGAATTTGGAGGGCCTTTTTGGCTTTATTATAGAGTCCAATATTGTGATTACTTATTCGATGTAATATATAGGAACCATTTTCTAATGCGCCAGCATTAATCCACTTAAAGCTAAGTGGCTAACAGATTAGCAAACACTTTCATTTACTATAAAGAAATGGATATTGTGAGGGCCTCAGTGATGGTGAGGAAGCTGACTGGAATCATAATTTACGTGTTCAAACTATGTGAAAATACAGATGGAATTAATGTTATGTTAGAGTTTAGATGGGGTTTTTAATGCAGTATATTTAGAAGTAATATACCGAAATCCATAAAGAATGTGAATCCTTATTTGTTTAAGTAGACTTTGAGAGAGAAGTTCATTGGTAAATATTAAAAGTTGGTCTCTGGATATTTAATTATTTCAAAAATAGTTAGGATTTTTTAAATTGCCTTATTGTTGTCTTAACTTATTTTCTGCCAAATTTTTATGTTCAATACCAAGAACTGAGGCGGCAACTCGTATGTAAGGATGTTTGTAGGCATATAAGAGTATTTTTCTTTATCTCAAATAGTTTTATAAGGTCTCATCTCTATATCATTACTGATTTGGGGATTTTGGATTTATAGTACCATGTTTATATATTTAACATTGGACACATGACAGATGCTGGGGGAAGGGCTCAATACAAATAGACATATTGACGGAACAACCAAGCCACCTGCTTGTCTTTGGCCATTAGTACTAGTGTCACTGGTGTAGTTCATAGGAAGCGCTCACCCTTATCATGCATACATCTTATGAGGCCAACAAGAGAGCAATAGTTGTGCGGGTCGGTGGTCCACCCCAGTATTGACATTTACCTAAAAAGTGTAAGTCAGTACTAGGAAGCAAGATTAGTCAAAGAAGAAAAAGTTAGTAAAAAAAAATAGGTGGATGAGGAGAGGGATGAAGTACATATTTGCTCTGGTTGGCGAGAGTAGATTTACACTTCACTATATGGAACAAGAAAACAGAAATATGAGCCTGCAATGAGCCTGCAATGCGTGTAAGACAGACTTTCCATGAGAAGTGGATTTTGTAAGAGTGTTTTTTTTTTTTTTTTTTTTGGTTCAAGGAGGGAACGTGCATAGTACTGCCCAGGGACACAGATCAGAATTAGACAAAGTTCTGGGGCTGACTGAAATAAGAGATTGATAGATCTGTGCAAATTTAGAATTCCATAGAAGAAATGCAAGTATGGAAAAGGAACAGTACTCAGGTGTAAAATCCAGAGGTGTAGGTGTTACAGCGAGGCAGCCAAATGGCGGAAGGGAAAGATGGAAAATGAGAAAGGGAGAAAGGAATGGAGGGTGGAGAGCAGGGTTTTAGGCATTCTTTTCTGTGGAATAGGACTCCCCACCTGTTCTCTCTGAGACAAAGAACCGAGCACTTTGGACACAGTGCCCCATCTGGCTTAGGAAGAATCCTTAGAAGATATAACCTCCTGTATGGAAGAGGGGAGGTTTCAGATAAAATGCATGATATGAGGGCCATTGACTTGGAGGTTGCACTGGGTTCTGTGGAGGCAATATATTCCTCCAGAGCACACAGCTGGAAATTCAATACCCGCTAATACAAAGTTTCCTTGAAAAGCTGCTGACTCTCCTTAGTCTTGAGAAGCTAAACCATCTCACAGAGGTGGTAGAATGCTAAAGATTTAAATGAAATCCTAAAAAAGTGATTTACAAATACGTAGCTAGTGATAAGCTGAAAGCTCAATAACTTTCAGTTGAATATAAATACAAATATATGTGTTAGAAGAGAGCGAGTTTTTACTCTCAACTTATACTCTTGCAGAGAAAATAAAATCTGCCTTCCATATATATAAGAAGGCTTTTGTTTTTGGAATAGGTTGTTGGAATATGTTGGATAGAAGGCCATTTCATACAAATGAACAAAATTTCTGTGGGGTGGGAAATGGCAGTGTATCCTACATAAATACTGAAAGAGCTGGAAGGCTTTCAGGTACTTTAATTTCCACCATAGAAAAGAAAACATTCTGGCAAATGTTAGAAAATAATCAAGTAAGTGAGGCAAGATATATCCCAGCTTTCTTGCTCTTACTCCATATTAAAGACAATGAATCGTCTCTTGTTTTCTTATTTTTGTTCAGAGTATAGTCAGTGGTAAAAAATGATTCAAGAACTTCAGAAAGCTCAGACACTAGGAAATATTGTGGTAGATTCTGAGGGGGAATCACCTGTAGCTGTAGACAACTGAAAAGTGCTACAGACCACACCATGAAATATTTTGTCTTACCTAAGTTTGGAGATCCTTCTAGATCCTAGCATTGACCTGGAGAATGACATTCTCTCGTTCCTTGGGCTCCAGGTCTCTTTTGTGTCCAAAGCTTGGCAATCATCTTGTATCCAACTGGAATAAATAATTTTGATGCTGTTTGTTCAAATAATTCTGAACATACTAAGTTGATGAACTTGTTAAATAGGATCTTTGACTTCCGTAGGCTGTGAATGTGATAAAAATACCTTTTAACTATCATAAGATTAAGGTTCTAAAAGTTTTTGCTATCTAATGAGTATCAGTCAAGTGTGAAATTAGTTTTGTCCAGTTCCTTCTAAAACAACCAAAATTTGTGTTAAAATAGAATTTTATCAAAATGGAATTTGAGAACCCAAAATAGCCCAAAATACCAAGCCACAGTAATCAAGGCAGTGTGCTACTGGCAGGAAAATAGACATATAGATTGATAGGATAGAACTGAGAGTCCAGAAATAACCCTTACATTTGTGGAGGATTGACTTTCAACAAGGGTACTGCTACAGACTGAATGTTTGTGGCCACACCCCCAAATTCATATGCTGAAACATAATCCCCATTATGATGGTATTTGGAGGTGTGGTCTTTGGAAGGTGATTAGGTCATGAGGGTGGAGCCCTCATGAATGAGATTGGTGCCGTTATACAAGAGGCCCCAGAGAGCTCCTTCGGCCTTTTGGCTATGTGAGGACACAGGGAGAAATTGGCTGTTTAAGAACTGAAAGTGTCACCAGACACAGAATCTGCTAGTGCCTTGATGTTAGATTTCCCAGCGTCCAGAACTGTGAGAAATAAATGTTTGTTGCTTAAGCCACCCAGGCTATGGTAGTTTGTTATAGCAGCCCAAATGGACCAAAATAGGTACCAAGATAATTAAATGGGGAAAGGATACTGATTTCAACAAATGGTACTAGGACAACTGGATATCCACATGTGAAAAAATGAAGTTGGACCTCGACCTCACACCACTCACAAAAATTAATTCAAAATGGATCATAAACCTAAATGTAAAAGCTAAAACTATAAACCTGTTAGAAGAACACATGGGTATTAAATCTCCATGACTTTGGGTTAGACAATGGTTTCTTAGATGCAAAGTCCAAAGTACAAGCAACAAAAGGAAAAAAACAGATAAATTGGGCTTTATCAAAATGAAAAACTTTTATATTGCAAACAACATCATCAAAAAAGTGAAAAGTCAACTGAGAGAATGGAAGACAATATTGAAAATCATATATCTAAGGGACTTGTGTCCAGAATATATTTTAATAAAGTCTTATGACTCAATAATAAAAAGACAACATAAAATAAAAATAGATGAAGGATTTAATAGTCATTTCTCTAAAGAAGATACAAAAATGAACAATAAGCACGTGAAAAGATGTTCAGATATCATTAGTCATTAAGGAAATACAAATCGAAATCACAATGAAGTAGTACTTCACACCACTAGAATGGCTAGAAGCAAAAAGACAGGCAATAGCAATGTGAAAAACAATATAGGAAAGAGTGAAACCCTCACACATTGCAGGTGGAAATGGAAAATGGTACAACTGCTTTGGAAAACAGTCTGGCAGCTCCTCGAAAGGTTAAGCATAGTTACATATGACCCAGCAATTTCACTTTTAGGTATAGACCCAGGAGAAATGAAAACTTACATCCACACTAAAATTGGTACATGAATGTTCATAATAGCATTATTCATAATAGCCCCAAAGTAGAAAGGACCCAAGTGTCTATAAGCTGGTGAATGAGTAAACACAATGCGATGTATCATACCATAGAATATTATTCATTAATTAAAAAAGGAAATATTGACGTACGCTATAACACAGATGATCCCCGAAAACACTATGCTGAGTGAAAGAAACCAGTTACAAAGGACCACATATCATATGTCCAGAAAAGGCAAATTTATAGACAAAGAAAGTAGATTAGTTGCTGCTTAGAACCAGAGTTGGGGTGTGGGGTAGGGCAGGGAGGAATGGGGATTGGCTGCTAATGGGATCAGAATTTCTTTTGGGGTGAGACCAAATTGTTCCAAATTAGGTCGTGGTGATGGTTGCAATCATAGGATTTAAACAACTAGGAAGGGAGGAATAGACTAAAATAATTGAATTGTACATATTAAGTGGGTCAATTATATGGTATCTTAATAAAGCTAATTTTTTTTTTAAAAAAGGGCGGGTTTAGACTTAATTATACATTATAACCAGTGAAGAAAATACATTGATTAAATGTTAATAATACATTATTTTATGTTCTGTCCATTGCCTCACATTTTAATTAGGAAAATACACATCTCTAATTGCTGCCATTGTGTGCCTAACTAAGGTTGATGGGTTGGGGTTGGGGTTTTTGACCATAGAAATAGTTGTTCTTTAATTGGGTCAATAAAACAATTACTGTTGGCAGACGGATGTACCTCCTGTTCAACATCGAGGTCATTTCGAGCCCCTGGGCTTCACAAACTGTAGGTGGAAAATTAAAACTGTTAGTATTTCTACATATCGAGCCCTACCAATGTAATATATGAAATATGTAAATTTACACTTTAAAATATTCTTTGCCAAATAGTTTCTTTCTAGTAATGAAGTGCTTTTTACTTACCAATTTCTTAAAATGAGATCATACTGTGTGGTTCATTTTTATTTCTTTAAGATAGAAAAATCATACTCTTTAAAAACCACAGGATATAAGCATTGCAAATAGTCTGATGATTATTATTTGAAAAATCAGTGAGTTCTCATTAAATGTGACCACATTTTTCTAAACCTAGGCTAGGTGTTTTGGCATGACACCAGAAAAGTAACATGTATGGTCCCTGTCCCAACAGAGGTCGGAGTCTTTTTGAAATTTAAGACTTAAATAAATATACAGACACTTCAGAGAAAATGTCAAAATGTGGGAAATTGGGGGGCATAAGCCTGAGACATGGCTGAGAACCAAATCATTGAGAGAGGTTCCCAGGAGCTGCAGCCTTTGAGTTATGCCTTAGAATTAGAACAAGTTAAGGGCAGAGGAAAGAGTGAGAATGAAACTGGTCCAAGAGGCAGAGACAAGAAGGTGTGGTACTTGTAGGCAACTGAGAGGAGCATGACGGGTGAGTATGGGTGACTGGGTTTGCAGGAAGGTGATCCATGTGGGTCTGTGAGAGCCAACGTGGGCTAGTAGGCAGGGATTACATTGTAGATGTGGGAACAACTCAGTGAAAGTGTCAATTTTGGACAGATAAGCCTCGGTCTGGGATTTGAGATGAGAGATTGTAGAGGTTGATAACCAGCTAGGCATCTATTGCTACCATCCAAGCGTGAGACCAGGAGAGGTGGGATAGAAGGGCGAGGATGGATTTGAACTACTTACACACACAGTTAACTAGTCCAATGTGGAGAAGTCATAGCCAAATAGTATGTCTTTTAGAGAGAGAGAGAGAGAGAGAGAGAGAGAGAGAGAGAGAGAGAGAGAGAGAGAGAGAGAAAGTGTATACGGTATGTAGAGGGATTTTGTAGAATTTGAATGTCTGTTCCAAACAATATGTTGATACAGGAATATATCATGATCATTATGCAGTTGTAGACATGGATAT
Organism: Rousettus aegyptiacus; assembly: GCF_014176215.1. Taxonomy (NCBI): domain Eukaryota; kingdom Metazoa; phylum Chordata; class Mammalia; order Chiroptera; family Pteropodidae; genus Rousettus; species Rousettus aegyptiacus. The sequence continues at coordinate 2,934,479 of NW_023416312.1, read as the reverse complement.
CCGAGAGTTAAAGTTAAATAACTTCCCAAAGTGACTTAGTTGGTAAATGGAGGAGCTGGCAATCTGAATGCCTAAATAAATGTGTTTTTTTGCAATGATGTGATAGTTTTGACAGGAAGGAGAGAATTGGAAAGGATAAGGGAAGCATCAGATGGGGATAGAGATGGGGAATGCAGCTTAGCACATTTTGAGTTTAGAATGATATGAAATATTTAAGTGAAAGTATATGTATGTACAAATGTATGTGTACATATATGAGCATGTATGCTGTACATGTTTGTGTACATGGATGTACATATAAATGCATTCATCCATGTGCATATATATACATGTGAGGTGTTTGTAGATGCATGTTTATATGTCACACATGTATGTATGTGACACATGTGTAGAATATTTCACTTAAATATTCTACATCCTTCTAAGATCAAAATATTCTAAGCTGAATTCATCTTCCCTGTCTCCATTAGAACCTCCTTCATTCTTCCCTTCATATATGTATATATGTACATGCGTATGAATGTGTCTATAAACATATGTACATATGCATACATGCATGTTATAAATGAGCCACTGGAGCTTCGAAATTGTGGCCTAAAATTTTGAATTGAGAGGTTTCGACCTAGTGGAACTGTTGGAATCTATTTAGAAAGGGTGACTTCGTGAGAGGCGGGGCACCTAAATGAGCCTCTTACACATTCACAGATGGATCATAAGGAGAATAGGAGGTGTGGCCAAAAGAGGGGAAGAAGGGGCTGGGGGGAGGAGGATTTACATGTTCCAGGCAGTGCTCCACTAGAGATAGGAGCCCAACAAATGTCATCTGAATGTTCACCGCTGTTTGTTTTTTAAAAAATATTTATTGTGCACCTACTAGGCACTAGGCACTGATTGAGGACATGGGGGACACTAGGAAATCTCAGACGTGGTGCCAGCCCCCATGGAGTCTCAGGCAGGCCAGGAGATCATGCTTAAACCACTGGCATAACACTTTGTGACAGAGGAGGTGCTGTGGCTTTAGAGAGCAGGGCAACTCCAGTCGCTGTGAGGTCACAGAGGAGTAACATAAGTGGGGTAGGTAGCGTGATGCTCAGCCAGGTATTCCTCACGCAGGACAGAACTGTGACCCTGCTGTGGCATCATTCAAAATGAAGCATTTCACCTACGTTTATTAGCTAGAGGAAGCAGATGTCTTCAAAAACTTTTAAACCGAATATTACGTGTTCTCTTACGCTATCATTTTGATAAAGTCTACCTTGGCAAATTTTGCTTTTTTTTCTTTGTAGATTGTGCTTTTGGTCTTGTATCTAAACACCCATCACAGAACCCAAGGTCATGCAGATTTTCTCCTATATTTTCCTCTAGGAGTTTTATAGTTTTACATTTTGCATTTTGGTCTATGATCAATCCATTTTGAGTTAATTTTCATGAGCTATGTGTCTGAGTTCATCTTTTGCATGTGGACATCCAATTGTTTCAGCACTGTTTGTTGAAAAGAATATCTTCTCTCCATCAAATTACTTTTGTCAGAAGTCAGGTGACTATATTTATGTGGTTCTATTTCTGGGCTCTGTATTCTGTTCCACTGACCTCCATGTCTGCCTTTTGTCACAGCCGCACAGCCCTGATTGATGTAGCTTTATAGTAAGTCTTGAAATCAGGAAATGTGAGTGCTCTGACTTTGTTCTTTTTCGGGATGAGTTTGGCTGTTCTAGTTCCTTTGTCCTTCCAGGATTTTGACTTAGTCGCATTGGATCTACAGATCAAATTGGAGAGAATTAAACTATCATTTTGAATATCAGTTTTTGAGTTGAGCTTTAATCCCTAGAAGACCCGAAATGAGGAGAGACCCAAAAGAGAAACTATCCAGACCAGCGAAACATCAGTTAACAGAGAAAAAGGTGCTACGTGTGTGCCGTAGATGAGAAAGCAAGAGGAAGGTCAGAGCCAAGGGTTTCCGGGGTAAATCGGAGAAAGCAGAAGGAGAAGTCAAGTCAGGGTTAGTGACCGCAGACTCAATCACACACACAGAGATGAACTTTGGTCCCAGCGTAGGGGACTGGGCCTGGGGGAGGGGGCCGTGTCCAGGCATCTAATATTCAGGAGGCTGGCTCTGTGGCAGTGTGGTCGGGAGGCAAAGCAGATGGCCTGACATCATTTTCAGCTGCCTTTCTCTCCCTTCGGCAAGAGCGCCTGAGTCAGTCACCTTCCAGAGCTACCCATGGTTCCATCGTGGCCCTTGGGAGCGCTCAGACACTCTGAATCTCTCCACCCTGATTTTCCTGGGGGCCATGGAAACTAATGAGCCTAAGCCATGATGATTAAGGCACTGGAGCTTGCGTGAAGAAGGATATCATTTTAAGTATCCCTGATGGTTTTTGGGTTAATGTTAAAGCCCAGAGCCCGCTCAGAGAATTCACTCTGAGCCAGAGGAATCTTAATTTCTCCCCCTCGAATTGAGATGAGATCTCTTAGAGAATTAATATTTAGCGAAATGGAACACAAATCATTTCTTTTGCTGACCTCTTACAGATTTATGAGATTGATGTTTTTATGACCTTTCAAATGTTCCAGTCTGGTTTGCCAAGCCTGTGCCTGTTGTAGCTTTAGGACTCTCCTTTAGCAAAGACAAAAGTGACAGGGACAGCCTCTGAGAAAAGGTGGCATGATGTGATGGCTTGCACCCCATAGTCAGTGTTGGAGTAATTAGAGCATCGGTGTTGCCCTTCAACCTTCCCCCCCCCCTTTTTATTACTGGAGATTGGAAATGTCTAGATAAACATGACAAGGCCGTCCCCTCTGAGAAGCCCCCTTAATAAGCATTTACAATAATTGGATTTCTTCATTTTGTCAGTTTCTGCAGGAAGAAGGGAGCCGTCATGCTCCATAGCACGATTGGAGGAAGAGTTTAGGGTTTGTAATTATTTTTTGTAATCAAAGAGTTTAATTGCAATTTAATGACAAGATGGAAGATGTTTATTTACACAGTGGCCCAATAAATATTTTCTAATAAGTGTCGAGGCCATTTCAGAGGAGGCTCGCTTTAAGAAAATAGGAAAACATAGCCTCTTTGAGGGAGGCAAATCATTACATTCAGACACTGTTGCTAAGAGCAGCCTCGCCTTCCCCTCCTCCTCCCTCTCCCCTGCTTTTAAAAAGCTGAAGCTTAAAAGCCTCCATTGTGTGGAGGGGAGAAATATGCTAATTTGAGGCACATTTCCCCTCCGAGTCTTTTTTTCGGCCTGTCATAGCTGAGATATGAATGATGATAAAGAGAGGGAAGGCGGTCTTCTGAGGGCTCCGGGCTCCCTATTGTGAGAAAGGGAGAAAGGGGATGAATAGGGTGACAACTCCAGTCACCCGTGAAGCCTTGGTCTGTGGCTGCCCACAGCTGAGTGGGTTCTCATGGGTTTGCTCTGCCCTCTCCCAACACCCAGGTACTGCCTCTTGTCATCCTTGCTAGACAGCCATGTTCTTTAGGGAACTTAGGCTGCCCCCCTGCACAAAGGCTGTGTGCTTAAAATTATAGAATGCTAAATGTGTCAGGGTGGGGAAGTTATGCAACAGACTCGAAATGGAGGCCTTCCTCCTAGACAAGGCAGAGCCCAGGAAAAAGAAATCGACGTTTCGAAATGGCAGCAAAAAGTTTATCACTCCAAGACCATGACTGAATGGTTATCTAGACACTTGTGCTTCCAAAGCCTTATCACGATTTAATACAATTTGCCTCGTGTTTATTTTGTTCAGGTCTTCAGAGTATTATTCAATTGGCTCTCTCCTTAGATAACTAGATGTCTAACTAAATGTTTATGTGTTCAACTTGAATTTTTATGCGGCCAACTTAGCCAGGATTTCTATACAATGAGATGACAGTATTGGATGTGGACTCTTACATTCAGCAATAGGAAAAACATGTTTTCCTTCCTGCTCTCACTGGCTGATTTTTATGCAGGAAAAGTGCCCTGATTTAATTCCTCATGGACACAATTTAGCTCAGTTAGTTTTTTAAAATGTGTGAATTTCATAACTGAAGAATAATGCACGCGTTACCAAACAGCCATTAAGACCTGCAAAAGTATTTCCAAATTGAAATTTCACATGACTCGTTGGAGGCAATTTGTATATTTGTCATGTATACTTGTAGCCTATTCTACACAGTTCGTGAAAGAGAATTTTAAAGCACCATTTGAAGCTATAAAATGAAAGTTAATTGAATTCTACATTTGTGCTGAGTACTTGGTGAAAAATCATGGTGCAATAGTCCCTCGGTATCCTTGGGAGATTGCTTTCAGGACTTTATTCGTGGATGCCAAAATCCAAGGATGCTCAAGTCTCTTATGAGAAATGGTATAGTATTACAGTTGGCCCTCCATATCTGTGGGTTCCGCACTAGTAGATTCAACCAACCATGGCTCAGAAATATTCCAGAAAAAAAATTCCAGAAAGTTGAACACTAAACAGCGCAGTATAACTATTTACATAGTGTTTACATTGTATTAGGTATCATAAGTCATCTAGGCATGATTTAAAGTATGCAGGAGGATGTATGTAGGTTATATGCAAATACCACACCATTTTACATAAGGGACTTGAGCATCCAGGGATTTGGGTTTGGGGAGGGGTGGTCCTGGAACCAATGCCCTGAGGATATTGCATGATGACCGTGTCTGCATATAGGCTACAGCAGCATTCGCCTGCACATTACTTCATTTTTGTGGATTCAAGTGTAGTTCTCCACACATGGAAAATTCAAGTTTTGCTTCTTGGAACTTTCCATGATTTTTTCCCCAAAATATATTTGATCTACAGTTGGTTGAATCCGTGGGCACATGACCCATGGAAGCAAAACCTGCACATGTGGAGGGCCAGCTGTAGTATGCTTTAGGTATGAAATGAAAATATAAGACGTCTTTATTGCAATAGTCTCTAATATACTTTTTTTTAAAAAAAATTAAACATTACATCTTTGTTTCTCTTTTTGATAAATGTAGACAAGCTAAAACATGATGAATCTTTGCACTGTAAAAAGGGGAACGTATTTATACCCATGGAACTTCACTCGATAGAAACTAGGGTTAGAGTTCACTCATTCACCTCTACAAGGAAGTATCTCATGTACCTGGATGCACACAGGTAATAAATGACTGGGACTGTGTGCATTTGTTGCTTCCTTAATTTAAGGTCTGGGCTCTATTCATTGGCATGGTAAGCACGCTTTAGCATTAAAATCACAGGTTGTAAACATCCAACATTCATTTGTTTTTCTGATTGGAATCATAGCACGTCAAGGATCTCATAGTGAAGAAGCAGATCAGTCACCTATTTTAGTTGCTTAAAGTGCCATCTGCTACTGGTTGCAAGCCCAAGACTTGTCTCATTCAAACTCACACAGATCACAAAGCGATGGTTTAACACCGGTTCTGTTTGTTTAACCTCACCTGGTGGCATAAGACCGGTGTTTAAGAGCCACGTTATTCTGGGTCAGGTCTTGCATGGGTTTCTTAGCCAGCTTTGTCGTGCCTGGGAACTGCTACTCTGTTCTCACCTCCAGGAGCTGAAAGCTAGTGCATAGTTTTATTGAGCATTTTTCACTTGTAGTGGTGATCAAGTTCTTATGTATTTCACTATAAAAAGGTAAAACTTGAATGAAACTGGGAGTTAAAGAAACCCCAAAAGCGAGACTTCTTGTCCCTGATTTGAGACTGGGGGATGTGCAAAACCCTCTTAGAGACTTCGATGGTCCAAGCTGACTGCTGATAATGGTGTTGGAACTTGGAAAATATCTTGTATAATGAGAGCTTTTTAAAAAGGCACATGCTTAGCAAGGAGCAGCCACATGACAATGAGTAGCTTTTAATTATATCACTATGTATTTAACACTTAATGTAGTAGCCAGGAACTGTTCTTCCACTTTTCTATGTTATCATTTAATCTTCCCAGTTCCTTGAAGGTGAGTAGACTAAATATTACCTGGCTCTACAGGTGAGAATCGAAGACACAGAGGAATTGAGTGACTTGCTACTCTTGCAGAGTTGGGGAAAATCTTAAAACTCCTAGATTTTACAGTGGGGTCTAGCACTCGCGAAGAAACTGTGAAATTCCTCCTCCTGCTCTTTATCCCTCAGGTACCCATTCAGAGTGTGTTTCTTCTACAAAGCATTTCTTGCCACCTCCAGCCCTGGCCCTTATCTGCCATCCTCCCCCCAAGTTCAGCTTCGTTCCATCCCTGCCCTGTGGCTTCCCCATCTTCCCCGGGTTGTATGAGTTCAAGAAGGCTGAGGACCAGATTTTTCTTGGTGGCCAATCAATAACATCCATGACAGTTGCCCCAAGCCAGATGCTGGGCCTGCGCTGAAGAATGAATCAGACATGGAGCCTACACCCATGGACCGTTCCTTCTGTGAGAGAAATACTCTGGGATTCCAGCCACCATGACAGTGCCCCCTACATGAGTGGACAGGTGAAGATCTGCTGAATTAGAAGTGACTGTTGGTGTCCCGCTGCTCCGTGACTCTGTGGATGAAAAAGCATCTCTACTCTCTTTAGATCCACAGTACCTGGCATGCTCCCTGCCACATGGCTGCCGCTTGATAAACATGTGTCAACTAAACAAATAAATTATTAAGAGTGAAAATATTTATAACTTTTTAGATATCGCTAGCAGTAAATTACAGGTATTTAAAAAGGAAAGAATTAGCCTTCATCACCTTCTCTGTATTTCCAACTGAGCTTTAATATGTTTTTAATCCAGAAATAATGAGAGATCTGATTTTTTAATGGGTGAGGAAGAGGAGGGGAAAGAGAAAGAAATGGAAATGTTTTTGCTAAAAGTTCAATCGTTATAATTTTAGGCAGAGGGTTTACAGAACATTTAAGGCAGCCTAACTGGAATGCGTTACAGCAAACATACTAATTGTCTGCTTTTTATTCACAGTGATAAAAGTAATCATGGGCAGATTAAACTGTGAAATAATTTGTCTTCCCAGCCCCACCAAACATATTAAAACAAGTGTGGGGTTAATAGGCTTAAAATTCATATCTAATTTCTTGTGACTACTTCCACTAAGGTTAGCAATAACTAGGGAAAAATAATCAAATTACTTTTTTAAAAGGATAATTAGCATATTGACTGATCAACTATTTGGTCTGAACATGACAAATTACCTGTCACTTTTACCCATGAATCTGACAGTGCAACAGAAAAGGTTACACAGCAAATCCCTCAAACAAAATTTTTGACATTTTAAACCAGCTAATTATCACATGGCCAATTAGAAATAAACATGTTTAAATTTTCTAAATACGTTTGAATTTCATTTTACATCACAGTGCCGTGTTCAATTTATCCTGTATATATCAACCCCTAGGATCAGGAAGGCAGTTTTTTAAAAAGCTACAAACTCTTCTTTAGCTTCAGGAATTGAAGAATTGGCCCAAATCAAGAATTTTCTTCTTTTTCTCTGTTATTGCAAACAGTAGTGAGCATTTCCTCTTTGGTAATATAACAATAGTTTGGATTCTTTTAATGCTTTATCATTTTAAGTGTTTAGAGACATTTCATATTCCCCCAAAGCATCCATTCTCGGCTGTGGAATGTATCATACTGGTGTGCTACAATTATTGGTGAGAAATCCCAATCTGTTAATAATGAAGCCTGAAGATGTGCACTGATTTCCTTTTTATTTTTGTAAATGTATGCATCTATTCTTATCATACACCACTGTCAGTCCCTTGCACTTTGATCTACTTTCCTGAGTGGGCAAGAAAGAGTGGGATCTCAGCTTGGGCGCCGATTGCTCGTCATCCTAGATCCCCAAGAATGCTGGATCAGATGACCATTATCCATCCATTATGCTCTGGCCGGGGCTGGTTGACAAGCTCCATCCTGGAGCTTTACTGCCTTCATGAAAAAGCCCTTCCAACCCCACTCCAGTCTCGCCTATTAATCATAACAGCTACTTTTTATTGAGTGTTCCTAGCTCTTGTGCAAAGCCCATGGCATGCATTAGCTCACTTGATCCAATGGCATGGTTTATCAGTGGCTTTTCATTAAAAAGATAAATTGACGTTAACAAGCATTGATTTCCAAAGATTTATGTTGTCTTCTCTATAATACTGTTTTGGCTCAATATGACTTTACTTTTAAAAGGTATTTTGTAAAATACACGAATGTGTTTTTCAAAGCTATAATGTATATTTCAGGAAGAATTATCTGTGTCTAGTGTCCGCATTGCAGATTTGGCATTTGGACGTCATCCTAACAGAATATTTCCTTTGATAACTATGCATCAGGCAACAACAAGAGCATATTTGGCTGTTAGTCAAGAGGCCTGAATCTTTAGTCCTGTCTTCCCTGATTACAGACTGGAAAAGGAGAGAAGAGCTAGATGGTTTGAAAATGTTCCTCCTGCTTTTAGAATTCTGTGCGCACATAACATTTATTTTAAGCAGGGCTAGGAAATCAGGGAAGAGTTGAACAAAATTCTTCTCATTGTAGTTTCCGTGAAGAAATTTTAGGTGGTCTGACTCCAGTGACTTCATCTCAAATGCCTAGGTGATCAAATGAACGTTAGTGGCCTGCCCTTTCAGGGCCCTAAATGACATTGCCATCTCCATGGCACAGACCAAGATCAAAGCCCAATGGTACAGCACTAGAAACCTTCCTCTCTAATTTGACATCCATCATGTAGCAACTACTTTGAAAGCACATTAGCCCATTCTGATTCCATTTGAATGTATAAGTGACCTCAAGTTGTTTGTTGATCGAAAGCACAGAATGAACACAATATTTTAAAATGTACCGACGTGTTACTGACATTACATTATCTTATTCCCAAAAATATGGGAAGGATTTTATTAAGTGGCTTGCAAAGTCAGCATAGCAGATGGCATTCACCTGATCTAGTGATCCTATCTTTAAAAATATATATGTATATATTCCTGAACATATATGAATATATATATACATACATATATTCATTTTAGCAATACAGTATGCCATCAATATAAAACTTATAAATACTATGCAATTTAGAAGAATCTGAAGCTACCTGACCCATCTAAAGTTATGAGTTCTGTGAGTGGGTACTTGTCATTGGCTGGGCGAATCTCACACCACCTTCCACAGACTTTCCAGAAGTGCTGCGTATCAGACAGCTAAGAAGGAAGCAAAGGTTAACGGGCTCTGGGAAACTCTTAACGTTCTAGTGATGACAAATATTCTCATTGGTTGAGTGAACAATGTTGAAGATACAGGAGAAGAGTTTGAATAAAATTAATTCATAAAATGTTCATGGGAGAAAGCATTTTTTTCCCACTTTATTGTTATTTAAGTATGTTAAGTTCACAAATTAAATATTGAAATAGAAAAAGCATGTTAGTTTGTCTTTACTTGTTCCTTAGGGACCTAGGCTGGCTTCTAGAAATCAGTTTCCTGTAGGAGTATTCATGAGTGATCTGTTGAAAAAATCTCTTTAGACTTTTTTTTTAGTGATGGAAGAAAATCGTTCTTTCTGCCTTAGAAATTTGGGCTAGTTTATGTCTCAGTTCCCAGCATCTCTTGGGTTCAACATGATTATCTATAGCAGATGTACAGTCATGCCCAAAAGTTCTCTCAGGATACTGCTACACGTTGTTTGGGCCTAGAGACAAACTTTTACGTTCCAGCAAAATTGTCAACTTCCCCATTTAGCATGATGAACACAACTCAAGTCACAAATATGGCTGTGTGTACTCAGCAGGTGGTTGGCCTTGTTTGCCATTGTCCATTGCTGAGGCTGGAGACTATACAGAGCTTGGCCCTCAGATTTTGCCTTTTCCTCTGAGGTGCTTTGAGTCTGTAGAGTCCCCAATATGAAGATATCATATACAATTTAATGAGGTAAAATATTATTGGCATATTTCCGTGAGATCACCAAGATTTACTCTTTATTGGTCGCCTTTTCTACACACTCGGATATTTTATATCTGATCTGGCAGGGATGGTTATTTCAAGCTGTCCTAATGGTTCCAATTTTCAAAGCCTACTGACTTTTAATGGAGTGAAGGACCTAAATGACTTCATCCTACTTCTCCTAATTTTCATCCCAGAAAATATAGAGAAGAGGCAATTTAATAAAATATTGCTTTCGAATAATGTGAATATGTTTAAAAGTATGTGGATTTTTGCCCTTTTTAGTGTAAATTCTCATCAGTAGTAGACTAAATCACCGGTCCCCAACCTTTTTGGCACCAGGGACCGGTGCTCCTATGAGAATCTAATGCCTGATGATCTGAGGTGGAGCTGGGGCGGTGATGCTAGTCCTGGGGAGTGGCTGCAAATGCTGATGAAGCTTTGCTAGCTCGCTGCTCACCTTCTGCTGTGCGGGCTGATTCCTAACAGGCCAGAGACCAGTACCAGTCCACAGCCCAGGGTTTGGGGAACCCCTGGGCTAAATGAAATAGCTCATGTTTTGGCACAATTCATATTTTATGCCAACCCCAGCCTACCAAACAGCTGACCCAACAAAGCACTGGTTTTCTGTAGACTTCCGAGGGCTTTTGGATTATGTACCTACAAGTCCTGGGAGTTTTCCTGAAGTAGCATGAGCAGGCATTCTAACATCAGAAAGTAAATTTCAAATGCTCTTGTCAAGCTAAGCATTGGTAAATCTCAAATATTCTGTCAGGCTACATGTTGGATAATTATACTCTTCTGTAAATTAATGGTTTCCAGACTTTGGTGTGTTTATATCAGAATCACTTGGTATGAGACTGCTTGTCTTAGATTTTCATCATCCTTCATCAGGAAGGTCCCATCTAGACTAGAGGGAGAAGAAGGTGACAGTCATGTGCTCACCCCAAATCACCTTATTCCACCCTGGCAGTTCGAAGGCTAATAAATATCATAGTCCTTCTATCCTAGCCTATTTTTTAATTATAAAAATTACATAAATATATTGTTTCAATTTTACTAAAAATTATAATCCCAAATCCATGAAAACATCTTAAGCAATCTTAAAACTCTCTTTCTACCAGATTCCTGTTTGGAAAAAAACTGAAACATGAAAACGTAAAACTCAATTTGTGTATGTTCTATTGAATAGCACTAAATTTTATGCATTTTGTTTCTATAGTATATTTCTAGGTGGGTACCAAGGTCTAAATATTTTTATGAAATATCTTTGTAATGGTTTTACTGGTTTCCATTTTCATTATACTCTTAGCAATACGAAGATAAGTTTAGTGTAACCACTTTGGAAGCTCAAAAGACAAAGGTTAGTAAGATCAAAGATGAGAAAAAGTCAATTGTGCCACGTACCTTCAAAGAAAAAGATGCTGGCATCTTGCTCCAAAGAATGCCAAGAACCCAGTGGAATCCACCCTAGGGTGTTCAGACATTAGTTAGAGCAGGTGGAAAGTCATTTGACCTGCACAGTGGAAGGATGACTTAGGTCAGTAGGAACGGTGATGGAGATGGGAGTTGCAGGGCTCCTCCATACTTGATGTTTTTTTATTCCTTATAACCATGCTGCCAAAGTGGTCACTTAAGGCCCAGTGGACCTTAGGCCAGGACAGGCTTCACAAAGCATCTTGTCCAGTGTTGTTATAGTTGAAGAAGTGGAAGCTCAGGCATGAATGGCCCAAGTCCTCATGACTAGCAAGTGACAGAGCCAGTGCTTACTCAGTGGTAGGCATAGCATGCTTACCTGGACTGACTTTGAATCTCACTGAACTTCCCACGTCTCATAAGTTCACCAGAATTTTGTGCTTACAGGTCATCATGAATACTATACACAAATAGGGTAGCTAGGAACTCAGAGCTCCTCTGATCACATGCTCCATTGACCCATGCACTTCATCTGTAAAACACAAGTTCCAAGATCAAGTTATTAAGAATTTCAATACAATGACATCAGAGTACTAAACCAAGCTTGGGGCCCTTTCGAGGGTGGCTTTCTATGTGCTTTTTGTAAAAATAAAAATCAGACAAATCTAATTTGGTCTTGAGTACTCAGGTGTTAGCAACATCATCCAGATTCCAGAAACCAATTCTGACAATTTATTAACAGAGTACCCTTGGAGGCATGTCATTTTTAATCCCGTTGCCTTATTCACCTGAGTCCCATTTATTTATTTGACATCACGTCCAAGCCATAGCAACTCAGGGAGGCCTGGGGGAGGTATGGGGTTGGGGAATGCCTTTAGAAAACAGTCAGGCCAGATAAATGCTCAGAAGCTAACCCCTGAGGGATAGGAAAAGATCTGGAAGGATATAGAGTCACCAGTTCTTCCTTCCTCTCTCTTCCTCCCCCATGGACCTTTTTGATGGTGGGTGCATGGAGCAGTGAAAAGGTACAAATAATAGTACTTTATAAGTACTGAGCAGGAGGCATTGTGCTGAAGCTCTGTGTACTGCTTATGTCATCGCCCTGGCAATGGCCCAATGAAGTGAGTTCTATGCAAGCTATTTCACTAGGTGGTGAAGCTGAGGCCCAGGAAGGTCGCATGGCATCATAAGATTGGTAAGTGGTGGAACTGGATGGGAAAGGATGGTGGGCAAGAATATAGACCTGAAAACCTCACTCAACTGGGATGGTGTGCAACCTCGTGTTTTACCAGAGATTTGGGAGGACGAATGGGGGACATGCCAGACTACCGCATTTGGGGAGAATGTAGCAAGTTGTGGAAGATCCGTTCTGAGCAAGTCTTTGGCGGTGACCTGGATTCTCTGAGTGAGCCAGTCAATGCAGCTGCTCACCTAGTCCCATGCCCCCTTGTTTATGGCTCTTGCTTGACTCCCAACTTTCCAGCTTCGACATCCAATGGCCTGAGTCAAGGCTTAGCTTGGCCTCTGACCAGCTGCATGACTTTGACCAAGCCCCTGTGGCTCTCTTTTGTCTTAGTTTCAAGGGGGATAGTTGTGCCCACCTCTCGCCATCAAGAAGGCAAAAATGTAAGACTGTGGATTAAAGTTTCTGCAGTGGTGTTGGTACAGAGGGGGCCCTCCATCCCTGAGTATTGATTGGCCTCTCTCCACACCTCCTGAGCTACTGTCATATCTCTAGTGAGTGCAGTGGGCCCTCCAGATACCATGCTGAGCCTTGTTCCTGGAATCTACATCCGGCCAGTTCTTTCACCTATAGCAAATCAAAACAACTTTTGAAGAGAATTGGCCAAGTGTCTCTGGAAGCTGTCGCTTACAGTTTTTCTGTGATGACTTGGTGATAGTTGCAGACAATTTGGGAAATATAAGTTGCCCCCAGGACTATTTATGCTTTCTGTTGCTCAGATCAATATGAAGTCAGCACTGTTGAGGGTGGGCTTAGAGGGGTCCAGGTCCCCACGGGATACCTGGGGGTCTATGTTCCTGCCCGATCAAGTCCCTCCGCTCTGCAGCCCAACAGATAGAAATCCATTAATCTATACATGGACACCATTTCAGGGAAAGGAGACAGTGACTGCTCCATCTAGGCAAGAAAAAGGCCTCTTTAATGTACCTTGAGCTCTCAGTTTTTAAAGGAGTCATATCATTTTTATCCCTACACTGCAAGCCTTGTCCCATAATTTTCCAGCTTCTGTTGTGAGAATTCTTACAGCCCACATGTCTTGTGATTTAACCATGGATTTGAAAATATCTAGCTTCCATCAGCAAAACAGGACAAAGATATTGAGACTCGCTTTCCTTGGGAGTACAACAATGAAGTTCAAGTTGGTCCAAGTTGGCATAAGTCTTTGTCTCTCACTTGAGTGGGAAACAGGTAAAGGCAGATGAGTGTCTTTCCAGTGTAGATAGCTGCCATTCAAAAAGACTCCGTCTGAAGAGACGGAGGGGTGGTTAGAATGCTAAGAGGAAAGTGACCTGAGTTCCCCAAGGAGGTCTCCTAAAGGAGGCAGGCTTTAGCTGTGCCTTTCAGGAAGGGAAGGGGAGCTGGGGAGGCAGTGTGAGTTAGGCTTTTAGCAAATGAGATAAGAGAAATCCCCTACAGATCACTCCAGGTTCATCCAGCTGTGAGGTTGAGCCGTCAACTCTCTGGCTAAGAGAATACTCTAGCCACCTTGTTTTCTGGTGAACAGAGTAGGAACTGCTCCAAAGACATGACCTGGGTCCCAATACCTGCTCGTCAACAGCTAATGGATTTGAAAGACCTGCTCTTGTTCTTGTTGACTGATGCTTACTTGGTGAATGAGTTTGTTGACAGCCCGCACAGGGAGAGCTCACTGATGGCATGCCACTCTTAACGAGGGACCTGAGCTCCCCACAGGATGTGATAATCAATCAGGAAGGACATTGTCAGTAGATCAGCTGTCTGACTCCTTATACATGCCTTGTGCACACAGGAAGTAGAAGCTTTCCTTTTTAACTCAAAACCAGTTTAAAAACCCATCATCTTGTCCTCGTTTCTATTTTGGCTTTAGGTGTGGTTCCATCCTGATGGGATCACTTCCCCCCAGTGTGATAAGATGCTCAGTTGGGGTATTGTTTGTCTTCCTTGCTCTACCTCCAGTCTCAGGGCAAGCTTCCTCCCTGACCAAGACCAAGACCAAGACCAAGACCATCATGCCTTCCATTATGTTGCCCATAAAATGGGGCTGATGATACCCCCCTCTTAGGGCGTGACGTGGACTAAGTCAGCTGATAAATGGACCTTTCTTGATGCCCAACAGGATGCCCTTTTAATCTTTCTGTCACCACCACCTCTTCTAAGATAAACTTCCTTAAATTTTAAATAAACTCTCCTTTTCCCTCCATTTCTTTTTTCTGGAATCCCACATCAGAAGAAGTAGCGTTCCATTCTGTTACCCACAGCTGGTCTCCTCTGATCTTCAATTCATCATTTATCCACCTTCACTTGCATCTTCTTCAATCTCTCTTTCAACCACTACCATCTTTTCAGCATAAAACATTTGGGGACTCTCTTCCTTACTGTGTTTTCCCCCTCAATCTGCCTGCGTCTTCCTCTCACCTTCCCCTCACTATCAAATTTCTTCAGAAAGTCAGCTGCCCCTGCTTCCTCTTCTTCACTTCCCAGTCTTTAAGTAGCCACTCCATGAACTGGGTTCTATTCCAGTCTCTCTATGGGTGCGGGTAAGGTAATTGGAATTTTCCATTCCAGTGGCCTTTCCCGAGTCCTCACCCTCTGTCTGCTTTGACTGTGAACCACCTCCTCTTTCTCAAAATTCCCTCATTCTCCGTGACAACGCCCTTTCTTGGATCTCCTCCAATATCTTCTGCATCCTTTGACAGTAGTTCTTTCACTAGAGACCCCCAAATTTGGTGGTACCTGCAAGGCTTTCACCTCTTCACCATCGCCCTTGGCACCTAACCCACTACCATGATGATAATTGGTTCCTCTGCCGTTAACTCCCAAGTCTTCATTTCCCAATTCTGTCCCGACTGATCAGCTACACATCATGGCCCATGTGGCCTCCAAACTCGATAGTCTTGCTCACTTACTATCCTCACCCATTGAGACTTAAATTGTGTCCACTAGAAAAATATGTTGAAGCCCTAACTTCTGGTACCTGTGAATATGCTCTTATTTGGACATAGAGTCTTTGTAGATATAATCAAGTTAAGATGAAACCATTCTCAATTAGGGTGGGCCCTGGTCCAATATGACTGGCGTCCTTAGAAAAAGAGACACAGACACATAGGGAGAATGCCACATAATGACAGAGGCAGAGGTTGGAATGATGTATCTACAAACCAAGGATTGCCAGTAACTACCAGAAGCTGGAAGAGGCAAGGAAGTACGCTCCCTTAGAGCCTTCAGAGAGAGCATGGCCCTGCTGACACTTTGATTTTGGAATTCTAGCCTCCAGAACTGTGAGAGAATAATTACTATTATTTAAGTAATTAACAAAGTTGTAGTACTTTGTTATGGCAGTCTGAGGAAACTAACACATCCCCTGATCTCCCTTTGTGTTTCCTGTGACACTCACCATTCTTTTAGGGATCCAAGCTGACATCTCAGAATCAACCTTGAAGCCTCTCTCCCTCACCTTGCTGCCAAGGTTTTCATTTATGCCTCAACTGGATGGAGATACTTTTCTACCTCTTCCCCAGTAGAGTGTGGTCACCCCAATTCTATTTTATCTTGTTTCCTATCCATCCATCCATCAAACTTCCCTCTTTAGTTTTCATAAAACAGCTCTGATTTATTGGAATTACCTGGGGGAGGTTTTAAAGCTCTTGACCCACCACACACTTCTGACCCTCAGATTCAACTCTCTGGAGATGGGGAATGAGCATCAGTGTTTCAAAACTTCCCAAACAATTCCAGTGTGCAACCAGGATTGAGAACCATTGGCTAGCAGAATATCACAATAGCCAGAGGAAACTTAGGGAAAAAATAATAGATTTAATACAGTAGTTCCCAACTGGAGGTGATTTTGCCTTCCAGGAGGCATTTGGCAATGTACAGAGAGTTTTGGTTGTCAAAACTAGGGTGGAGCTACTGACATCTAGTAAATAGAGACCAGGGATGCTGCTAAACACTCTACAATGCACAGGACAGCGCCCACCCCTCAGCATTATCCAGCCCCAGTTGTCACTAGTGCTGAGCTTGAATTCCTAGTTGATGGGAGAGAATGCAGAGAAGCAGCAATGCTGATTTTGACTTTGGGGCAGACAGATACAGTCCATGCAAGTGAGGAAAATGCACACGCTACCTCATGCTGCAGTACTGCCTGGGCTGTGTGCCCATTCATCTGCCTGGTATGTTGAAACTTTTCATGCCACACCTGTTTCATCATGTGAAGCCTCACCCTGCTCCTGCCAAACTTATTCTTTTGTTCTCCTTTTGAAAATAAGGTTTAGCGGCATTTTTGCCAGAAGAGAGAGGTTCATCACCCTTCAAGTAGTTTTTGCCAAACTCAAAATTCACTGGTTGGTGGCCCCCACAGCTCTTAATGAGGACGCTGCCTATTGTTCAATGAACAGCTGATTCTATTGGGAAGAGATTGGCTAACAGAGGCTCCTATGTGCTCGTCGTTATAGATATTAGACAGTTTCGTGACAGTGGCCTACCTGGGAACCGTCTCTACCATTAGAGAGAAACACTAATGATGATGGCTTATATTTTCAGAGCTTTGCAATTTATAAGAGTTTTCATATATTTATAAGAGTTTTCATATGCCATCTATTTTGGTTTGTCATTTCAGCTCTTAGCTTTATGCGATGTCATTTCCTATAAAGGGAAGTATAACAAATATAGAGGAGGTACTGAGGAAATTATATCAGGAAAGAGAATAAGACTAAGGCATTGAGAGGTATTAAAAAACCACATTGGATGTAACATTAGAAATTTCATTCTGATAATGGGAGACAAAGCTTTGCCAAATTAATAAAGCTTCAGGAAGATCTAATTATGGAAAGGACCCAACTCTGGACAATCATATTGTAAATTTCTGACTCTATACTATATTTCTTGTTTCTGCGTTTTTAAATTTCTGCAACATTTTGAGTATAGCATGGACGTCTTAATATTTTGAATATTCATGCTACTTTATATGAAAAGTATTTTTTCTGCTTTAAATGTAAGATTTAAGAATCCTCTCCAAAGGCTCAGTTATTTGCTACTAGAACACAGCTTTGATTTTATCATGGAGAGTAATGTGAGAATACTAGTCACTTAACAATTTCTTTTAAAACATAATTTATTTAAAATCAATCTATTCCAGCAGATGAGGGATTTTCACACTAGAATGTGAAGCAAGGTTGTCTGGTTCTGGGGCTGTTGCTCTGGGTATTGATATCCTTTGAGGGACAAAGAGGAAGGGTTGTGCCAGGCATGTAAATTATACTGGGACATGGAATGTCTTCCAGGCCCCAGAAACAGTGTAGAAGGAATAGGTCTCAGAGAAACCCACTGGCTCTGAGTTGCCTTTGTCCAAGCTGGTCACCGTCATATCTTCCATGACTGCACTCTTAGCTCCTTCCTCAGGAGAGAAGTGAAAGGTACATTGGCTAGTTGAAAAGGAGGGGATGTCCATCACCTGGAGGAAAGGAACAAGCCAGAAAGAAAATAGTCAATGCCAAGAATGGAAAATGAGGTGAATGGAAGGATGAATGAGGCTTTGTCCCCTGGAGCTGCAGGACCACTAGGAGGCTTTGTCCCTGGGTACTGAGTGGGAGGCCGGACTTCAGGAAAAAAATGTTTTATGAAACTTGAAAATTTCAGAGGAATTAGTTTGAAGGGATATGGAAACATCCCTTCTTGGTGATTAATGATGCCCCACTGAAGAGTCATTCTGCGACTAGAAGAAACAAAATATAATTCTAGAAATTTGGAAGTAGACATTTGACAAACTTTATTGATAGTGATGTGACTATGATAAGTATATACTGGTATAGATCATTGTGCAACTTGAATTCCCTGTTGACTGAACAATCATAGTCATATAACATACAATAGTGACTCAATTTCTGGCATGCAGTCTGTGCTTAATGAATCTTGGTTGAATAAATTAATGAATGAACGAATCAGTCAACCAACCAGGATGATATCCATAGGAGCCTACACAGGATTCTCTCTCTTCAATCTTGTTGTTCTCAATACTTCCAGCATTTTTGGGGTTGCAGGCATATAAGATGCATAAAGCAAATTTACTATACTTGGAGAATGTGTTGTGTTCTGAATATATTAAGAATTTTTATCTCTGTTTCTGGCACAGAGCTCCTAAAACCATTGGAATTTCCTTTGATAGAGAGCAAGAGAGGTATCTTTTGTTATGTTAACAAAAGGTGACTTTTGGAACCTAAGGTTGAGAACTAGTTGCCAGAGGAGCCTACCCTGTGTTTAGAGGGTTGGAACCTTGAGCCCCACCCTTACCCCATCCACCTCCAGGGAGGGCAGAGGGGCTGGAGATTGAGTTCGATCACCAACGGCCAATGATTTAATCAACCCATACCTATGTAATGAAGCCTCCATAAATATCTAAAAGAATGGGGATTCAGAGAGCTTCCAGGTTGGTGATCACGTGGAGACTTAGGGAAAGTTGCATACTTGGAGAGGGCATGGAAGATCTGCACCCTTTCCCCTTCATCTGGCTATTGATTCACATCCTTTAATATCCTTTATGATAAAAGAGTAATCTACTAAGTAAAATTTTCCTCTGAGTTCTGTGAACTGCTCTAACAAATTAAACCTAAGAGGGGAGTCATTGAGATCTTCAATCTGCCCAGTAGGTTAGAAGCTCACATGAAAACCTGGACTTGTGACTGGTCTCTGAAGAGGGAGGAGGCAGTCTTGTGGGACTGAGCCCTTCACCTGTGGGATCTGATACTATTTCCAGGTAGATAGTATCAGAACTAAGTTAAATTTTAGGACACCCAGCTGGTGGTGTAGAATTCCTTGGTGGTATGGTGACCATTCCACCACACACACACACACACACACACACACACACACACACACACACACCACACAGAGTGAAATTGGTAACCAGAATTGGTAGAGACAAAATAAATCTGGTAATATCACTAATAGAATAGATCATAGAAAAAAATCGAGATCATCTTTATAAGTTGGAAACTGGACCAAGATGTACAGGCACAGGCACAAAGCCCTATATGTGAGATAAACATTTCAATTGGACCATAGGAGCCTCCTATTTTGAGAGCAATGAGTCTTATTCCTGTCCTCATCATGCAACCAGAACTCTTAAGGAAATTCCAATGACTCTGGTGGTAAAAGGTACTGTCTGCTTGTCAGTCCTCATGCTTGTTGCTTCTTCTATAGCATTCGACGCTATCTGACACCATTGACTTTGTGCCCTTCATGGAACCTTTTTTAATGCCATAATCCCACTTTGGCCTTGTTCCCCTGCTTTTATAATTTTTCCTTCTTAGTCTTTTTTTTTTTACCCTCCCTTTAAAGGTTTTCCTTTACCTTTGTATTTAAAAGTCGACGTTCCTTAAATTCTAATCTTAACGTATTTGTAGTTTATATCTCTCTCTGGTCATTTGTTAACCATTTGTTTAAAATATATTTGTTGAGGACCTACTATGTGCCGGGGACTGTTATAGGATATGGTAATACAGCAGAGGCAAAATAGACAAAAATTTTGGCCCTTTAGGGACTTATATTCTTGGGAGAGAAAGAGACAATAAATAAGTGAATAGAAAGGGGACTAGGCATGTCAGGGTTACAATTTTAGTCAAAAAAGTCAGAGAGATTCCTCTGAGAAGGTGGCTTTTGAGCAGAGCTGGACTTCCTGTACTCTCAAGGCTACCTCTGCACCAAAGACTCCCAGATCCTTGTCTCCAGGCTGCCCCTCTCCTCTGGAGCCATATACCTGAATGCCTCCTGCACAGCTCCTACAGGGTGTCCCAGGACACCAGAAATCACACATGTTCATCTTCTCTACCAAACCTCTTCCTTCTCTTTAGATCCCCATTTTGGTTCACAGCATGACCATCTCCACACTCACCCAAGCTAGAAACTCCTTCACGCCCTTCTCATCCCTCCTGCTACCCCATGCAAACACATCCAGTGAGACATCATCTGGGTCCTCACTTCCTCCCCATGCTATAATTCAGGCCCTCAATGTCTCTTGCTTGTACTATTTCAGGAGACTCCTCTACTCTGGCCCTGCCCTGCTGTCTTTCACATTACCAACAGAATGACCTTTGCAAAGCAAGATTAGGTTTGCTTTCAAGCCTTCCATCTCTACCTGTTGCCTCCAGGATTAGCAAAGTGTTTGGTTCCCAACCTACTGTGGTCAACCATCTCCCTTCATCTCCCTCCCACCACCCACCAGCCCACCACACATATACCCTATGCTCTGGACCCTCCGTCAGAAGAATCATCTCCCCAACACTTTAATGATACCCTTTTTTTCCCTTTTTTTATGCTTTTCAGTTTTTCCTGGAACACTCTTTCCCTTCTCTCCCTTTTCCTGCCTGGCAAGTTTCTAACCAACTGCAGTAGCTAATTCAAGTCTGCAAAGCTTTTCCCAAATTCTCTTCCCCTTCTCATCTCCTTTGTTGTGATACTATAGCGCTTGTGGCAGGTAGTATCACCCTGGCTTAGGAGGGTTCTTGGTGCTTCCTTAGTCTGTGGGTGGCAGTGAGACAGACAGGTACCATCTCTTGTCTATGGCTGCATTTCTTGTAGATATTAGTACAATAACATGCATGTTATTCTATGCATGTTTACTGAACTGGCCGGAATTCTTTAGAAGACATGCAAATACATAAGTTGAACCATATGAAACTACTGTTCTTCTCAGTCAATATTAGCAATTTTGTATGGTTCAATCTAATACATCTATTTTGCATCAATATTTGCTATTCTTACTTTGGCTTGCAGAGGTATTCTTACCTTCAGTCAGACTGCCTTAACACAAGGGGTCAAGGAATTGTTTTTGCCTCTGCAACACATTTCTCGTCCTACTCGTTCTATGTATCCAGTTTTTGTGGCCAAAAATGGATGCATACCTGAGAAATGTTATAGATATCTACTCTTCTTTCTTGCCATAAACAGTCTTTCTATTATGCTTTTTGTGATTCAAATGGTTTATCATAAACATCAGTGAGGTTTTGAGGCAGTTTATAAAGTTACATAGTAATTTTTAGAATTGTCATACATTATCAGCCTAATGAAGATGAGGAAGATACGAATGAGGCAAAAATGATGCATTGTTCATTTACATGGAGTTTTTCCAGGTGAAAGTATATCAAGGTGTCAACTGGAGACTTTATGACTATTTCGTGTCATGGTTTTGATTTGGATGACTGTGATACAGAACCAGAATCACCCTTCGGTCCAGCATGTCTTCCATATTCTACCTTCCCACTCTTACCAATATTTAAAAGTAATATTCTTAAATCATAACCAGAAAATTATTCTATCCTGTATGTTCTATAAGTGAATGATTTTGTTAGATACTCTTAAAATGAAAACTAATAATATAGCTAATCACAATTGTCCCTTTTTGTGCTGAATTGAATTGTTTTGGTATTAATTCTAACTTGAACTGCAAGGGAGAACAAACCTGTCACAGAGCAACAATTGCCATTTCTATTTCTGAATTCACCTACCTAAGTAGTCTTCGCAAAAATGTTTAAGACAATCCTGTTTGGACACATCGTCAGGTTTTCCTGTGGAGCTAGTTCATTGCAAATGAATCTGTTTTTGAAAGTCTGAAATTTTAGACTGCTATATTTCTTAATCCCCTTGCCATGAGACAATAAAATCGGCTGGGGCCATAATTTAAGGCAATAGCTGATTGTGGGCTTGGTCTTCTGGTATGATGGTTAAAGGGAAAATGAGAT
This sequence comes from Rousettus aegyptiacus, assembly GCF_014176215.1. NCBI lineage: Eukaryota > Metazoa > Chordata > Mammalia > Chiroptera > Pteropodidae > Rousettus > Rousettus aegyptiacus. Next base: position 2,912,218 of record NW_023416312.1, on the reverse strand, counting down.
GTGAAATTAAATGAAAATGTTGAAACAAGCTAAACTGGTTTTCAAAATCTTTTCTGGTTTAACAGGGCCTTAGGTATTGAATGTAGAAAATTTTAGGGGTTATCTAAAGCTAATGTGTTAAAAGATCAAGTTGTTAGATGATTTTGATTCAGGATCTTATACATTTTTTAAAGTATTGAGCAAGAAATACTCAAAACTTGGGAGAGATTTTTTTTAGAGGAGAGTGGTTTATGTTGGCTTCTAAGATGGGTGCTCAAAGCAACGAACTAGCAGACTCTGTTCTCAGTCAGGGAACCTTTGCCCTGTGGTTATTAATAGTCATCCCTGTATTTGACTTGAGCTTCTATACATTTTTTTGACAGTGGGTCAAACAAATGCTTAAAACATGCTACAGAAATTAGTGATGCTTAGAAACAAGTGGCTTACCATGATAAAGGCTAATATGCTTAGGTGGGTCGAGAACACTGATATCTGGTAGGTCTGCAAGGATGCTTGTGAAAGCAATCAAAATTATTAGTAGTACTGTAGCCTTTATGCTGAACATTTTGAATGCTCTTGAAAATACCCTTTGACTTTGCAGGGTTCTAATGAATAAAGTTTCATATAGAAATAACCATGTTTAATAAGAAAAACCACTCTATTTTGATTTTCATTCCAAGAAGCCATCAAAATATCAGCTAGATATACTTGTAGCATACTATGATTATTTTTAAATAAGGACAGGTGTCCCTTTAAGAATTAGGCTTGAGCTGAAGTTTCTCTTTCGATCACATATGTTAGCTAGAGATCAGGAAACAGGTCCTAATAGTAAATTGCTAAAGTGTTATTGTTATACCCGTGTCTGGGTTTTCTTCACACTTTACATATTTCCCTGTCTCATATATATGTTGAGGTCAATCAATCTATTTAGAGATTTGTGAAAGACAAAGATGAAAGCAAGCAAATAAAACAGAGACCATGGGCAAGTCCTTCGACTATATTCTGCCAGGTCGGGGGTAAAGGAAATAAATCACACTGTGATGCCCCATAAAGGGGTCCCACAGGAAAGAGTTTGCTTATGAAAGACACACATTCCCCCGAGAGAACATACATCCTGGCTGATCAGCTGAGTCACGTGGTGGGAGGGGGCTCTTTCTTCTCCACATCCCCTTCTCTGATGTCACGAATCTCTTCTTTCCTGGGAGAATTAATTAGCATTCATTGGGTGCAGTTGGCAAGGAGAAAGAAGGGCGCCGGAGCGTGTGTTGGAGAGCAGGGAGGAAGGGGCCCGGTGGGGAGCGAGTCCTTGTCCCCTCGGAGCCGCATTGACACTCGAGGCACAATCAGGCACAGAATGGCTGTTTTATAACTGGGATCCTCCGTGACGTATGGCTGCCTGCTCCTTGGCAGCTGTCTTTATGGACCAGTAGGCAGAGGGAAATTGACGCTGACGAGACTTTTGCATCTTGGAAGGCACTGTAATCTACTGTAGTGAAGAACAGAACCTCTCAATCACGCGAGTGTAAATAAGAGACGGAGGGGAGTCCGAAGAAAAGGAAGAGGAGGGGAAAAGTGTGTGCTGGGGGAGCGGGGAAAAGCATTTTTGGTGAATGGTATGAAGCCAGCCATGGAAACTGCAGCCGAGGAAAATACTGAACAAAGCCAAGAGAGAAAAGGTACCCAGCGCTCTGACAATAGCCTGTTTAAAGCTTTTCACTGGGGGTGCTTAAAAAGGGGTAGCCCGGTTTTGTGTCTCTTGTAAAATAGCTCAGAAGTAATCCCTGTGGCACGGTCTTGCTTTCAGGGTGGCTTTTTCCTGTGGGCTGATGTTAAGTTAGTAGAGCAGCCTCTCCGCAATCCATTCCTGTTCCAAATCTTCCTACCGAACGTGGTATTTCACGGAAGGGTGTCCACAGTTTGTCATCTTGCTACCTGGATTGGGGAAACTTTTTTTTTTTTTAAATAGAATGTCATGACTTAAGTTCTGTATGTTATATTCCAGAGACATGGGATGCTTTGTTTTTTGCTCATGCCGAGGAGAGGCACACATAGTGATGATTATGCTTTGCTTCTGCTAATGCCGTGGCGATTTGGACATTCTCTCATCTTCTTATTAAATACACTCGCAATTTCTGTGTATCTGGCCCTGACTATGACATGAAATAAGTATTTAAGTTGGAGCTTGAGAGAAGGGACGTCAGCTCTGTTCTCCTAGTGCTGATGGAAGCAGGGGTGGAGGGTGGGGGTCTTCTATTTATGACTGGAGATTTAGGGGAGGAAAATTGATAAAAGTCCTGTTCCTTAAAGGGAATCTCAACACATATCACGATGTCGACATACAGAATGTTTTGTTTTGTTTGTTTTTGAGAAAGAAATGTTTTGTGGTAAGAAAATGGCAGAAAATAGAAACTAAAATTTATGCCGTTAGGTTAACGGCATTTCGCTGCATGGTAAATTATCTCCCTCACCTAAAAGTTGTAGACTGTCAGAAAGGCAAGGGACATCTTCTCTGACTGCAGTGGCTCTAATATCAAAAGCCATCATGCTGAGGTTATTTCTCACAGCCCTTGTGTCCACTGGCGGTCACTAAATAATAGTAGTTCTCCAGGGTGGAAGGACAACTACATTTTAATTATGAATATGTAGGTTAAACTGAAAAACTACTGATAGTCAACCATTTTACATGATAAAAAATGGCAATTTCATGTTTTCAATTTAACAGCACACTGGGATAGAAGCTGCTTGTTCTTACATGGAATTTCTTCTGTACACAATGCTTTAATAATATCGTATCCTAAACAGAGCAACTTCATTTTTTAAATTAATTGTTTTTTAAAGTAGGAACATATACGTAACAAAAACTTTGCCATTTTAACCATTTTTAAGTGTATAATTTAGTGGCATTAAGTACATAGCACTTTAATTTTAAAATTGATAGTTTAGTTCAATCTTGTATCAAACCTACTGCCCCCCCCCCAAAAAAAAGACAGCCAAAAAAAAAACATGGTGCCTTTTTTTGTATGTATGTTTTAAATTTACACGAATGAGCAAATAACAATAAGAGAATGTTTGTGAAGCTGAAGAACTGAGACTAAAGTTTAAAGCTTCACGATGATCAGAGATGAAGTTTGGGGGTGTAATCGTTTAATGGCATTGTTGTAAGGAAGCTTATCTAAGTTGATAGCAGTTTTTTTTTCCTTAAAATAGATGATTTTGTTTAACACACTCTTTTTTATTAATACGATGTTTGCCAGTGTCAAATGACACCATTTTGGTCTCTGTAAAAACATACCTTTCTTTTTTGTTTCCAAAAGCAAGCAAAGGGCATAAAGCCAATATAAAATCCTTACCACACAATTGTGTATCTCGTTATCATTTAGTCTTATGGACCACTATTATTTTATGTTAATTAATATTATTTAAGACCAAATCCACAGGCTGCCACTACATCGATTGACCATCTGTGTATGAAAACTCATTAGCTATGTATGGTTTTAGAGACAGAGTTAGAAGCAAAGATAATCCCTGGAAGAACTGTAAAATTACCAAAATTAATAAAAACTAGCTATTTGGTTAGGAATGAAAAAATGCCAAGTTATGAGCTCGAGTGAGAATATGGGCCTGGGAGTGCCTTTTTGCTGCATCAACTGGGGTTGTGATTGCTTTGTGACCCACCCATCATAAATGTGGATCCAAAGGGTGGTATCTCAACTACTCTTATATAGACAGAGCAAGTTCATAACTGCACAAGTGAAAACTCACACAAGTGTCACCTTTGTAGTGTTCCGAGTTTGCTCACCCGTTGTCATTCAAGTCACACACATAGGCATAAAAAGATAATCACACATGTTTCTGCATGCTTGTCACTCCAGGATTCCTGCAGATTTCAGTTTCAATACAAAATAAATGTTTACTTCATTGAAATGATCATTTGAAAATTTGACACAGAGAATGCATTATATAGTTCTTGAGCTGGTGAGTCTGTTCTTCTATTTTTTTTAAGACTTTTAGCAAGGGATTTAATTTACCAAATTTAATCCTATCTGTTTTGTCGCTTCCCATAGTTTTTATGCACATATATTTTCCCCCTTCGTTCCTTCTTTTGCTCTCAACAGTTAGCACTAGGGACAATATCTGTCTCTTAATTTGGGGTATTACTGCCCAATGGCCGGTGCCCAGTAGCTTCTGAATTAGTAGCTTTGGATAATTACCACAACGTCATTAAGAAATAAATTAAATTTAACTTTATAAACTGACCTCAACTTTTTTAGTTGGTGTCACTCTTCCTGAGAGTTTGGGCAGGACAAAGAGATGTTTCTTTAAATGAAATCTGAATGACTTTGTTCCTATTTTAAATAAAAATAAGCCCTTAAGAAAAAAGAAAGCAAATGTGTTTTTGAAACGGTCTCATAGCTTTTGTCACAGAAAACTACGTGATGATCAAAATTCACAAGAAGTATTTAGTAGTTATTCAGGAATTTTTAAGGAAAGCAATCAGGTTTTCTCAGATGGATATAAGAAATGCCAAATTATTGCAAATGACAGTTTTTAAATTTGAAGCATTAAATTAAATCAAAGTGTGAGGATTGAGTAAGCAGATTCATTGAAATGGAGTAAGTGGAAGAAATGAGTAAGGCGGAATCAAAGGAAATAGATCATAAGACTCAATAATAAAGAATGGAGAGTTAGGTTTCTATTTATTTCTGTGTAGTATTACTTGATGTCAATTCATTTGTGAAAGCCAATGCATCTGGAATTGCTGGGAGTGCTGAATCACGGGGTAGAAAAACAATTGAATCAACTGCTCCATTGCATGACAAAAAAACTAAATATCTGTGATGAAAATTATTTTTATTATATGTCAGAAATTTGAATCTACTGAAGCAAATAGTCAGGCTAGTTCAGTTCCTATGAATCATTGCTGAAATAAATTCTAAAATTCCAGGCATCAAATTAAGTTCCTAACCACATAGAAGAAAAATGCAGTAAATTGCAAATAAAGTACGGTTTAAAATAAATTATAAGATGTAGTCAAAATAAGAAATGAATTCAAATTGTTGACTTGATGGAAAAATTAGCACATCCATTTAAATCTTTTTAATCAATTAGACATAATTTCTTATATGGTTAGGGATTTTTTGTTTATTTGTTTGTTTGTTTGTTTGTTTGTTTGTTTTAGCAAACCCTCTCTTCTTTTTCATTTAGGAAGAAAAGCCCTCCTCTAGGATATATGACCCGTATGTTAAAAACCCAGAGCGACACATTTAACATGTTACACTGTTCCTGGTGATCTATGAATTATTTGATTTTGAGATTTTTATTGACGTTCTCTAACTTGATTATATGAATACGGTACAGAAAATGTTTTAGATGCAGTTTTTCCCTATAAGAATTTGCAGAGGAGGACATTTGAAGAGAGGGTGTCTGGGGATTAGGCTGTAGAGAAAAGCATGGCCGGCCAGATGGTGCTGGACATATGTGGTAGGTATGATACAGCTTGCTTTTATTTATTTTTTTGGAAAACTTAAGTGTGGAGAAGATCTCAACGAGCCATTTGGTACATCTCCTACTTTTATATTACTGTTTCCATTAGCATACTTTTCAAGACTCGGTCTTGCTATTTCATTAGACAAAGAATTCTGACCTAGTTCCCGAAATTAAGATTTGCCTTCCTTGAAATTGAGTCAAAATCTTGAATTCAGATTACAATGTTAAAAATCGTATTTCTCTGTTATTTGGAAGTAGAGGTCAATATAGAGTAAATAATCTTAACCACATGATTTATTAGCTTCGACGTATCTGAGAGCATGTGAAATAGCCAGTTGTCCCCATGACATAAATTTCTCCTCACTGGGACTGGTGATGAATTGAATTATTCCAAAGACACTCTCTTTTTTCTCTGGAGGACCAGATGTACATCCACGTCGAGATGGTTGGCCAGGAATAGGGATGGCTGTGGGACAGAGGAAGAAGGTGACATACACTGGCTTTGAAGAGCACGAGGCTACAGTCCCAGCTCACAAATGTACCTAGTCATTGATTCATTTATTTATTTATTCATTTAATAATGTTCTCCTTTGAGCTGTTATCCTTCCATCCTCTCAGCTCACGTCATAGGAGTAAAAGGGTGCTAAATCATTTTAGGGACCAATATTTGTAGTATGATCTTGGTTTTAACCATGATTTTGCTGACTAGTGGCAGATTAAATAGCAGACAACAATGCCAGAGAGAATTTTGACCCTTAGCGAGCCCAATGATATTTCTCTTCAGAGAACATGTGATAAGAGAAAACAGTTTCCCATTTTATAGGTTGATTTCATTAATTGCATTAACTTCTTTATATATTTCAGCTTTACTTGCTGTATTTGAATCAAAGATCAACACACTTCATCTATAAAGGTCCAGAATGTAAATATTTTAGGCTTTGTGAGCCTCACAGACTCTGTTTAACTACTCAAATCTACCACTGTAGCATGAAATAGCCATAGATAGTATATAAACAAATGGGCATGGCTGTGTTCCAATAAAACTTTATTTTCAAAAACAGGTGGCCATTGTTGCTGACCTCTGCTATATTCTATAGTGTTGTTATAGCTTTCCTTTCATATTTTAAATAGTAGCTAAAAATGAAGAATGATAGAGCTTTCAAAGACCTTGCCCAGTGAATTTGGTCTTTCCAGGACATCAGTCTTCATCACTCAGTTGTTTCCAGTGATAATTTCCTAGATGCTAGAAAGTAGAGCAGTCCGCGGTTCAGTTATTCAGCCTTGCCACTAAATCACTTTATCTAAGTAAATGGGAAAAAAAAGTGTACACGACATTGTTTCGTTTTCCTTTCCTCGATTTCCCATCGTTTGTTTCATACCCACCTTTGGGGATGACTAACCACAGTTGTGTCTGTGGACATCAGCCATCACCACTCACCTCAGCCCCAACCATAAATATCATCTCAGATGTCATAGTCTTTTGCGCTTCTTCAAGAATATAGATTGGCCTCCTGCCCTTTGCTCTCCTCTACTCTCTGAGAGGAACATTTGTCTTCCTTCTATAAAGCAGGATCTTCCTGGGTATGCACATTTTCCCATTTCTTGCCAGTTGCCCAAAACTGACATATTATTAATATAGCTTCAAGCTGAGACAAGCATGTGACTCCCTTCTAAGTGTTGGGACCCTGTATACTGTGTTCTTTGAAATTTTATAAATAATTTATAGGCAATGCCTTCATTTAAGTTTGGCTCAAAAACATAAAATAGACATGATTTTCTTTTCTTTCCTATCTAAAAATTTACTATTGTAAAAAGACCTTCTCAGGGGCACTGGAAAACCTCTACCCATTTGCATCCCCACATCTGCTGGGTATTTTTATGCAAATTAAGCATCTTAGACATGTCTGCCATGCTGTTTTCAGAAAATGCAGTCCATGCTTTTCATTGCTATTGCCTAGCAGCCTGTGCCTAATTCCCAAATGTCTGGAGACTTCCCCATCCCTATGAGATGAGGACAGAGAGTACATATATCCTATGCTGAGATCCCTCAAATTGCACAGCCTGGCCTGGGTAAGGTCAGTGTGCTGGGGACAACTAGGGGTCTATTTTTTGGTCCACAGGGTCCCAGGGTACTCCTTTGCATTCAACCAAATATTTATTTAGCAGAAATTTATTGGGCACCTACTGTGTGTTGGGCATGGAGAAATTTTTTTAATTTTTCAGATCAAAAGTGATTGAGCTACATGGACTCCTCTTGCCCGAAGTTGATATGGAAGGCTCACAGCCACTTTATGAAAAGGAAATCAGAGCATACATACCATCAGGCAACCTGACCTTCTGGCTCTTTCCACCAGCCCCACTGGGTTTTTTTTTGCTTTCAGAAAATGTAGCACAACCCATGACTGAGAGAGAACCTCTTGAACAGCAAAGCAAAAATCTAAATTCAGGGAAGGTTAAGAGTTAAGTTTTAAGAGCCCTGGAATAACATCAGTAGCTTGGGACCAGAAACATTTCTCTAGGAGGCACAGAAGCACAACCCACCTGCAAATGGACTTCAGAAAAATTCTTGTTGAGCTACCCACTGCTTCAGCAAAAATGGCAGCAAATGCACCGGCCTCAGTAGGATAACATGGTGGTTTCAGAAATGTGCCACATGGAGTCAAAATGCCCGTGTTTATACGCAGGGTCCTCCACCCTGGCTTCATGATCATGGACAAGTGACTTACCTTCTCATTGTCCTCCATTTCTTCATTCATAAAGACAAAATAGTAATAGCACCTATTTCATAGGGTGGTCGTGACAAACTAGGTAATGGATGCGAGGTGCTTTGCATGATGATAGCATATCATAAGCACTCTAACTTATAGCTGTCATCATCGACAGCAAAAACAGTGGCAGCAAAAATAGGTTCAATGTGCAGTTCTGATTGTCCTAGCTTTTTTTTCTTTCAATGTCTTTAAAAGTCTTTGAATGTCTTCAAAAGACATTTGACTTTAACTTGAAGCCAAAAAAAGTTTTCTCTAAAGCACCACCTAGAAAAGTATGTTTCCACGTCCTAATCGGAAATACCGCGAGAGTTTTCAGAGTCCATGGAGAGTGGTGGGGATTTTGAAAAGACTTTGTGAGGTTTTAAGTGGACCTGGTGAGGGCATTTGCTCGGTTGCCTCACAATGTGGTCGTTTTCTCAGTCTTTATCCTCAGTGACGTGAGCGTCAAATGGAGCATTGTAACCTGATCATCTGATGGGATAATTACCTATGTCAATGCTAGAATCACTTTTTTTTATCCTGAAATATTTGTGGGACCCCAGAGGATATCACTCCTTCTGAGGTTTTGTGCGATTCTCAGATATAAGCTGGCATAGTCATCTTATGGTCTCTTAGGGATTTCAAGATTGTAATTCAACTAATGGTTACCAGCAGCCTCTCTGTGTCAGGCAAATTAGTAGATGTTTTTTTCTCTCCGATTCCCTAAGTAGGAAATGTAGTCATATTACCAACTATATGAGTCCCCAGGAGGCCACTTGTCACCTTACATGTGAGTATGCAGTGGTTGGAGCCCAAAGCAAGCAGACTTTGGTCTATAAAACACTAGATGATGATCATTGGATCAGGATTTAATCCAGAACATTCTAGACTGAAGTACCAAGTTTAAGATAAGGTGACAGAGAATATTGCAGATGTCAGTGGGAAGACAGGAGTTTCATCCGAGAGTCAGCAGACCATGGGGTTCTTTGCCAGATTTTCAAGTCTGGAACTGGGTACTGTTATGGAGAGTGAGCCTGTAGTCACCTTTGCTTGTGCAGCTGCAATAATTATGGCACTCTGTGGGTCTGAAAGAGAAATAAACAGAACAATATTATCACAAGAAGCCAGATTTTTGCTACGAATAATGTCTGCCCAAAATGAGCATTCTAAGGGGTAACGGGTGGGGGAGATGGATAAAATAAGGAGAGAAAAGACAGTTTTGGTGATTTTGTAAACATATTCAAAAATGGAAGAGACTCCGACAGTTTCAATTTATCATGCTGAGTTGATAAGATGGTACTGAATGATTGCATTTCAATCACATATTTTAAAACTCCCCCTTGCCTTTAACTATATGGTAAAAGAGTAACTAAAAATGCTGATATAAAATCTTTGCTGGAGAAAGAGACACTGACTCTTTGCCACCTGAAATTGGCAGTGAACAGCAGAGCTGAAATGGAAATTGGCAGGTACCACTGGATGTACCCAGGCTCAAAGAACCACCAGTACCATCCCGTGCCAACCCTGGGGGACAGGGCTAGCCCCTTGAGCAGTCCAGGTAAATACAGCCTCGGGGTGAATTCTAATAGCAAGTCAACTGTTATCGTTAATATTATTTGTAATGGTTCTTTCAGATTGGTGATATTTTATGTTTTGCTTGATGCATTAATTTGTTCATAGGGGTGTGGGTGGAATTGGCCCTTTAAAAATTTTTGAATCATCTTTTTTTCTCTCCTCCTCTCCATTCCACCCCATCTTTCGCCTCTTTCTTCTCCCTCCTCCCCTTTTCCTCGCCCTTACCTTTTCTGAAAGGGAGCAGTGTACAATGAGATACACCTTGGGTTTAACCACAAAATTCCCAGTGTCTGAACCAGTAATGGGAGGAGGGGAGTGTCACCCATGTCCACGTTGGGACTGAGAACTAGGCCAGGACACTTGAGGAGCACTGGCCCCCAGATTACTGTGGGTGTCCCCAAATGTCTGCTCAGCCCTACTGCTTTGCATCACTCTGATTAAACATCAGTCATTACCTTCGAGGTGGGAAAATCAAAGCCCATGAAATGAGCATCGGATAACTATACAGGTATATACGATCTCATCAGGTAGGTCCATCGGGTCCAGTTTCCAGTTTCCTTGCTCATGAGAAACACTGGTTTCTCAGGACTGCTAGGTACTGGCTGGGCCTGGGTGAAATGTATGTCGGTAGATTTGGGGACCCAGGAGGGGGAGAAGACTGAGCAATATGGACATCCACCCACCACATGTTCCCAAAGTCTACATGCATCTTAATACTCAGCTCAGTTAGCTAAAATTCAGTGATCTGAAGTTACTTAAAATATGAATATAAAATGAATGGTGGTGGGTCGAATAAACACAGTGGGTTTAAAGTATTGCCATCATTTCAAATGGACCCATAGCATTATTTTTCCCAAATAGTTGCTTACTTTTTCAGGAATACCTAAGAAATGACAACGTGGAAATTATAAGTCTAGACAGACCAATCCTGAGGTACAATGTCAGACACCTACTGAATTACAAAGTCACAATACCTCTAATTTTATAAAAATTTTTCTTTTAAAACCTAAATTGTGGCTTCGGGTTAATTAATATGAAATGTGACTTTAGATTGAGTTCTACATCATGAGTTATGTCTTCCTTCATTCTACATAGGGCTGCTAGGCACCAGCTCTGTGAATGCCTGATCAGTGCTGGTTAGAAAAGGTGAGCAAGAAAGGACATCAGACATCGGTTCTCATAGATCTTTTAAAGAATGGAGGGTTCTGGAATCGAGATTTTTTTAACAGTTGCCACTAGACATGACATAGCCGTATAATGGGATACTATTCAGCAATAAAAATGAAGTACTGGCACGTACTACGGCAGGAAGAATCTCAGAAACATTGTACTGAGTGAAAGAAGCCAGACACCAAAAACACAAATATTGTATGATTCCATTTATATTAAATTTCTGAAATTGAAAAATCTACGGAGACAGGAAGTAGATTAGTGTTTGCCAGAGGCTGGGGGAGAGGGGAATGGGGAGTGACTGCTGATGGGTACAAGGGATCTTTTTTGGAGTGACGGAAATGTTTTTTTTTTTAATTAATTTGTGGTGATGGTTACAGAACTCTGTAAATTTACTCAAAACAGGTGAATTTTATACATAAACTTGATCTCATTAATGCTATTTCTAAAAAGCTTCCCCATCCTAAAAAACACCATCAGATGTTACAGAATGAGAATGAGAAAAGGGTATGTGTTAACGCGACAAGAAGGTCCCCAAGCTATCAGAAATTACTGCTTGCAAGAGAACGGTATTCATTTGAAGAATGCATTAGGAGATAGCAGTCTAGTTGGAAATCAAGAAAAAAAAAACGAAGTGTTTTTCCTAGATTGTGTGGTAAAGAGTAAATGTCAATATCTTATTAGGGGAACGCCCGCTAACAATTGTTCTTGATGAGTTTTGTCCACTGGTTGAGCAGTTCCCTGTAAGAGCACTGGAAAAATACTTTTTTGACCCTACAACCAAACACTGGAATACGGGGATTCTAATTAGTAGTGGCAGCCGAGAAGAAAAATACAAGGCTCCCATTTCTTTTCTGAGACCTTTGGGGCCAGATTTGTTTCAGGATTCAGAAGAGTTTGGCTTTTGAAAAGTAACATGGCACATATACCATGCGCTACATGCCATCACCAGTAAGGTCTGGGTGCTCCCAAAAATTCAACACATCATCTTTACGACGAGCCTAGGTTGGGTAAATGGAGCCTGTAAACAGCCTCTTATCCATTCAGGTCAGATTTTGGCACCAAGTAAGTTCAGATTGGAATAGGTTTTGTTGCCAGATGAGCTAGACCTATAAATCAATCAATCAATTAACCAACCAACCTTTGTTTTTAGAGTTTTTGGAATTCTGGACTGGTACGATAAGAAATTGTAGAGCTCTAATGGTATCAGGTTTCTGGTGATAGCTCATGTGAGAATTCCATAAACAAGCAGGTTCCTGTTTGAGGGGGAGAAACAAAATCGCGGAACTTGATTTATAAAATCATCTCCACCCACACGTAGTTTTAACTTTTTCTGTGCAGTGATTGAAGTCATTGGAAAAAATAAGCCTCTGTGGCGCACGCATTGGGACCATTTGTGTGTGGAGCCAGCTGCAGAGCCCTTGCATGTCGGATAGTATAAAGAATACAGTACAGGCCCCAGAGTGAGGGGAATGAACCCAACCGTGTTGTCACCTTCCCAGTTGCTTGGAGATTTTGTTGGCTTCTAAATCACTGCAGTTGGCATTCTGTACTTAGATCCCAAACCAGATGGTATGAGGGAAAAAAATAGAGAATTCCATATGGCTCTGTGTCTTTTTATTTTTTATTTTTTGCAGAGTTCTCAGTTTCTTTCAAGTGGAAGAGGGGGGAAGAGGTTTTGATACAGGCTGACCAGATCTTTGCCAAAGGAAAATGCCTCCCCCGTGCGTTTGGTGATTATAGTACAGACCACTCTCCCCAGGCCCACAGCTTCCTTATTTCCCAGGAAAAGTCCAGAGGTTCCAGTTTCCTTTGCCTTGATCTCTTCACGTTTTACTTTTTTGGTGTAACTTTCCAGTACAATTACATGTTTACAATTCGGATGGTTAATCTATCACCATCCGTTGCTTTTTATTATTATTATTATTATTATTATTATTTTCATTTTTTAACTTCTTGAGCCAGGTAATACCTACATCTTCTCTAGGCCTACAGGAAATGAAAGGACGGAAAAGATGGATGGCCACATGGGCAACCCTGTGTGATGCTACCTGGGGCTCCTAGGCCTGAGATGGCAGGCCTAGTGAAAGAAGGAATCGTTAAATAATACACGTGCATTCTAGTGGGTGGGCTGTTGCACTTAATGTGTAGGGAGGGAATACTTCTGGCTACTGTCAGTTATGTTGCACAGAGTTCAGAGTATAATCTTAAGAGAATTTAAATCCTCTATTCCAAGTGTGGTCTGTGGACAAGCAGAATTGGCATCACCTGGAAGCTTATTACGAATGCAGAGTCTCAGGCCCCACTCTGGACCTGCTGAATCAGAATCTGCATTTTAACAAGATTTCCAGATGCTTCCTGTGCACACTGAAATTTGAAAAGCACTAATTTAGAGGAAGGTTCAAGAGCAAGAAGAGGACAGGAAGGAATTGAAGTGAATTTACCCTTGAGATCTAGACATCTCTTTATCTTGGAAAAAGACAGAATTGCCTAAGATGTTCATTCTTCTCTCCCTCTGTTTGTGAAGAGCCAACATAAGGACAGCCAGTCATAAATGCACCGAGTCCTGCTTAGTTTGACGGTCTGTGACCTTGACTCTCTTACCTACTTTTCTGAAAGCATGCCTACTCTTATTCCTTTGTTTAAAATCTTGCTGAAGGAGAGTGAGGAGGAGCAATGAAAGTGGGAAAGGTTTGTTTCCTTGTGCTAAAGAGTGGGGTAAGGAGAAACTAGTTGATCAGAGCTTGGGGAAAATGTTTAAATGTCCCTCATCACATTCTTTAATAAAATCCAGTGATGTGCAGGGTACCGTTACTTAATATAGGCTATAAGCTAATGGGTCAAGAATGACTGTTCATCCACTGGTAAATCTGTAGTTCAACTTTCAATCTGACAGGTAAGGAGTAGAAAAACCAGTCCATTTACCAATTACTAATTCCTCCCTCTACCCATCTCCCAAATCCTAATTGCTCTGATGCTTGCTTGGGTTAAGATGGACATAGGTAATTCTGGAATAGAAATCCAAACAGAGCCCCTCTCACATACAGTGGAGAATGTGGGAAGAGTACAGGGAATGGTGTTTTGCTGAGAGTGTAGCCGGAAGCCCAGGTGTCAGGCTTTCCCTCCCTGAGAACGAATTCCTGAGCCCCCTGAGCCTCCGCGGAGGGGCAGAGACCTGCAGAGAGGGCAAGGAAGCATCTCACCTGTTCACCGCTGTGACTCAGGTCACACGTTTGGTGCTTTGTATCTGCCCAAGTGTGACTTGAGAAGGCGGGCCCCTGAGATCCCCACTCTTTATCTCTACAGCCCCAGCCAGGCTGAGCATGGGAACTACCTCTCATGGATCCACTTTAATAGACTGACACCTGTGGATGTGAGTCCTAGGAAATGCTGTTGGGTATTTTTGTTTTTCTTTAGTGTCACTTTTTCGTAACCTAATTTTGTAAGGCTACTAAGTTTGAGGTCTTTTCTGAAACCATTTGAAATGTCTTTCAAAGAGGAAGAAACATTAATCTCTTGGGGTGCATCTTTGAGCCTCTATTGTGGTTGAGTATTTTTGTAAATAAAGTTTTATTAGAACCAACCATGCCCATTCATTTACAGATGGTCTGGCTGTTTTCCTGCTACAATTGCAGAATTGAGTGGTTACCACCATATGCCCTGCAAAGCCAAAAATATTTACTATCTGGTCCTTAACAGGAAAGAAATGCCAGCCTGACTTAGAATAATTGCATTCTTAGCACATCTTGCAAATTCAACCCACTTAGGGTAGGCAACACCTAAAAACACTGCTTGTCACTCAGTTTTCTAAAATCTTCTGCATCTAAGATCCCTCACCTTCTTCTCTCTAGGCTCCAGAATCCTCGCTCCTGGGTGGGTGGGGGAGGGGGCATTGTTCAGAGGCTTTGCACTAAAGCTCAGTCCTTGTCCAGAGGGTCCCTTGGCTCTTTCTAGAAGCTCAGCCCCTCTGGCCTCTTCCAGGTCTTTCTCTGAGTGTTCCCATAATAAACCAAATCCTGTTAAATGGCCGCCATGGAGCTGTTTTTATTTGTTCCGTTCAGTGTGCTTTAGCAAGTTTTATTTTCTGTGATATGAGAAACATCATTTATAATATTTCATTAATGTTGTATGGAGGGGGTCATTTCTTTAAGCAATTTTTCAAAGTATGTGCCTCTGATACTCTGAATCAGAATCACCAAGGATGCTGATTAAACATTCAGATTCTCAGGCCCCACCTACCCTCTTTGGGGTGGGCCCCAGAAGTTGGTATGTTTTAACATACTCCCCAGGCAATTCAGATGCACGCTAAAGTCTGGCCACTGCTACTGTAGACATAGAGGATCATAATCTTGGTTAAGGAAATAGCTCCTCTTTATAACATCTTTGGTAAAGTATTATTTAGTTCAAGATACCTTTCCGAAGAACAACCTAAACTTGAAGTTCACAGGCAACTCGTATACATATTTACAATCAAGATGCCCAAAGCCAAATCATCACATCCTTAGCAGATGGTGCTGTTGAATTTGAAGCAAACTCCTCTTGAGGTTTTTATATTGTCATTGCATCTTTGTGTGTTAAAAAAAGTGCAAACAGATTCTATTGTTGAGCTGTAGACAAACACCAGCGTATTATTTATTGTTGCATAACAAATTAGTCTTAAACTTAGCAACAAGAAACAACAACATATTATCTCGATTTCTGTAGGTTGGGTCTGGGCTCAGCTTATCTGCCCCTGGGTCTCATCTGAAAGCCCAACCAGGGAACCATGCACTTCCCAGCTCACTCTGTGGTTGTTGGCAGGACTCAACTCTTCACAGCCTGTTGTACTGAGGGCCTCAGTTCCTCATTGGCTGTTGGCCCAAGACCTCCCTTGATTCCTTGCCATGTGGGCTTTCCCATAGCTCCCTCATGACATGGCAGCTGGCTTCATTAGAGAGAACAAGTGAGTAGGTAAGAGAGTGTGCCAGCAAGTGAGAGAAAGAGAGAGAAAAAGAAAATGCTAGCAAGACAGAAGTCACAGTCTTTTGAAACCTAATCAGGGAAGCAAGTCAACTAGGTCCTGCCCACATTCAGGGAGAGGCAATGACACAAGGGTGTGACTATCAGGAGGTGAGGATGGGGGTTTCTAGAAGGCTGCCTGCCACAAGCTATATAAACCTTTCAAAGTGGAAATGCATCCTTTGTCCCCATAGAGCACTGTCTTCTCTTTTTGATGACAATAGCCCCTTCACTTAGTGGGCAGGGCTGTGGTTTCTTGGGCCACCAGATATGTTCCCCCAACCCCACCCCACCCAGGTCGATGTGGCTCCTGCCGTTTGATGCCAATCTTTAGTTTCCTAAAGGGATTTGGAACGTTTTAAAATTACTGGTATCTTTTGTAAAAATCAAACTTAAGAAGCAGGTCTTTTTTTTTTTACTTTTTTTGGAGTACAGTTATATATTATATAATTATATATATAAAGTGGCCTCCTTGATAAATTTTGACATTTGTATGTGTTCAAGTGAGATGGTGACATGTCCATCAATCCCAAAGTTTCCCTGGTCCCTCTGTAAGCCCTCCCTCTCACCTGCCCTCTCCAAGTGACCACTGATTTGCTTTCTGTGTCTCTGTATTTGTTTACATTTTCTAGAATGACCCTTGTGAAGATTTGTTCACATAAATGCTCTCACTGTTTTTGACCAAGCCATTCCCATGAAATACGTTGGGCGATGATGGCTGTTGAATAGCTCCAAGCTTTGTCTGATTTTCATCCTTCCTGCCTCCATTGACCACACCATATGCACTTTGAATAAAACAAGACCTATTCTGCTACCACCTACAGTGGAAGAGTTTAGTTTGCACCCACTCCAATCCAGCCTACACCCCAGTGCCAGATTAACCTCTTAAAAGCATACCTTGGATCGTGTCGCTTACCTGCTCGCAAACCTTCCCTGTCTCCCCACTGCCTGCCAAACACAGCCCACAAGGCTGCAGGCTCCACCTACCCTTCTGGCTTCTCTCCCAACACTGCCCTGGCATCCTTGATGAACTCGGCCACACCCTGCACTCTTCCCATGTGCCCCTCACGACGTTGGTCCTGAGCTTCTTCCCTGATGCCATTCTATCTGCCCTAGCCATGGGATCCTTCTGTTCTTCAAGGCCTGTCTCCACTATGGCCACCATGCAGCCTTTCTTAGCTCCTTGTACTAAGCCAAGGAGATCTTTCCCTGTCTCACTCCTCATGTCCCTGAGTCATCTCTTTATTCTACTTTAATGATTTATTATGTTTTTCTGTCCCTTGCCTCACTCCAAAGTGTCAATGCCGGAAGGGCAAACCAAAGCCCTGCAGCTCCAGCGCAGTGCCTCGCATAGAGCAGCAGTTCAACAGACACTCCTTGAATTCAGTGAAATCCAGGAAAGCATAGACACTATCGCCCAGATGGTCAAGGGGGTTGAGTGCTGCCAAAGCTTAATAATGTAGATAGTTCTCAAATTTCTTGAACACCCTACAGATTTCCGTGCTCTTAAAATCTGTGTCATCTGAACTCAGGGTTAGCTTCTCCTACTCACCATCGGTTTCCCTGATTCTCTGCTCCCCCATTTCACTAGGCTAAAAGCACACACACATGGTCTTTAGGAAAACCAAAGTCAGTTTCCACAAAGGCAAAGGAAGAAATTAATGAGTGTCTGTTTCTTGAATTTGTTTGTTCTCACCTGGTGAACATTATCTTTCCTTTTATATAATTGCTTATCGTCTACTGCTCATGCCATATTGCAGATGTTTGAAGCTAATCTATTTTAAGATTTTAATCTACTTAATAGATTTCAGGACAAGCTTTTTAAAAGGATCTGCTGAAAAGCAATTCCTTTTATATTATTAAAAAGAGTTTCAGCATTTTAGCATTATATAGTTGAACTTTTACATCAACTACTCTAAGAAGCTCAAGGGAGAACTGAGAAGCAACCTATCTAATCATTTACGTGATTTCTCACTTAGCTGTTCAACAGGAATCCCCCTAACTTCATGATACCTTTATACCCACGGTTCATAGACTTTCAGGAGTTATGTCCCTTTATACTCTTAAACATAACTGAAGACCCCAAAAAGCTTTGGCTTATGTGGGTTGTATGTGTAAATATTTTCTGTATTAGAAATTACCACTGAGAAATTTATTATTAAAGAATGCTTATTATTTATTCAAAATAATAATAAACCCATTCCATGTTAACAAATAATATTTAGGAAAGATAGCTTCAGTGAGAAGAATAGTACTGTTTTACATTTTTGCAAATCTCCTTACTATCTGGCTTAATATTAGACAGCTGGATTCTTACATTTGTCCCTACATGCATTCAAAGGCATCTTGGGGCATCTAGTTTTGGTTTAAGTATATGAAGAAAACTGAGGGTCTCACAGATATGTAGATAGAGAAGGGAGGAGTGTTTCAATGGCCTTTTTGTATATTTGTACTCTATTGCATTAAAATCTGTTGCTCTATCTTGGCTCTGTATTCAAGAATGATTTTGTAACATCACACATTGGTCATTTGAAAAAATTGGTTCTCTGAGTTATGCGGATCTTTCAAATATGGACACATTTCATTGTACCAGATCAAAAAAGTCACATTTGTTCATATTACCACCAATTACATCAAGAAGCCTTTCAAGTGTTGGGAAGCAGTCATGTTCATTATGGCAGGCACAAGTTTTCCAAAATTGATTGGCAACAGATACTATCAATTGTTTTCTTTGACGTGACAAGCTCTTTTGGGTAATTTTGTGCAAATTTCTGTCAGATACCCAAGTCTCAATCATTGTACCTTGTCAGCTATTTCAAGAAAAAATGGTGTTACACACACACACACACACACACACACACACACACACAAAGTGCCAGTTCAGCTCGTTACTCAGTCACACAAGAACTTTGCCTCCAGACAACCATCACATTTTAGTACCCACCAGAAGCGCTTTCTGCATCCTTTCCATTTCATCGCACAGAATTTTGAAAAGGTGTATACTTGGGTTCAGATTTAATGACAGTCATCATTTTCTTCCTGCATCCGGGACATTTTTAAGTGAAACCGATCGTTTTGTTTTTATCTTTGTTACTGTGAGCACATGGTGGCGAAGAATGCACTGCTAATTTGGTGCCACTGCCTGGTTCGTGCTAAGCTAAGCTGTCAGCACTTTTACTGTGCAAATGTCCACACAGTGAATTCAACAACATCTTAGTGCTATTATAAAAAGTTTGAGCCTCGCAGACCTCCTGAAAGAGTCTCAGGGTCTCCCAGGGCTGCACAGGCCCCCCTTTTAGAGCCCCTGTGGCTCAGTGTGGGGCCAGTGGACTGGCAGAATGGAATCACTGCCAACCAGCTGGTAAGACATGCGCAGCCCTCTTCCCAGACCTGCCTAAATATGAATCTGCACTCTCGCGAGATCCCCAGGGGATTTATAAAGTTTGAGAAGCCCTACTCTTCTAACAGAGATCCTGGAAAGAGCCCGATGGTAAATATCTGTGGAAACCAGTCACCTCCGCCTTTGAAGCTTGCAAATAGCCACATGAATGTGGCCGTGTTCCAGTAAAACTTTATGTATGGACACAGACATTTGAATTTCATATACTTCTCATGTGTCATGAAATATTCTTCTTTAAGGTTTAGGTTTGAAAATTATTTAGAAACATTAAAAACAAAGCATTATTGGCCATACTCGTTCTCCAACCTGGGTGTTCATTGAAATCACCTGAAGAATTTTGTTTTTAAAATAACAAACCCTCTAATTCCTGAGTCCCGCCCCCAGAAATTTGGATTTAGTTGGTCTATGGTGAAGTCTGGGCATCAGGTCTTTCAGACGCTCTCCAGGTAATTCTAATGTGCAGCAAAATTTGAGAACTTCTGCTCCACAATATTTTTTAAAATATACTTTATTTTCAGCAACTTGTTTTAATCGTCAAATTCAACAGTAACATCAGGTGTCTCCGCCAGGACTGTACATTGTAACCTTAGAGCAGGGGTGTTTCTCGCCCTTGGTGCTGGTGACATGCCACATCCCATCCTTCTTTTTGGGGAGGGGGCAAGGGAGGGGCTCTCCTGTCCTGTACTCTGTCAGGTGATTAGCCGCAGTGCCTTCCCTGTTGTGGTGACTGAAAACACTTCCCCACACCCCGCCCAATGTCACCGGGGGGGCAAAAATCATCCCCAGTTGAAAACCACCGGTCTAAACCCTGCGTACTTGTCTCTGCATGCGGCCTCAGGAATTCTCCATCTCACCGCTAGTGACATTTGGGGTCAGATGCTTGTTGGGATGTCCCGTGAACTGTAGGGTGTTTACCAGCATCCCTGGGGTCAGTAGCACCCCTTCCCCCAGTTGTAATATTTCAGACGTTGCAGAATGTCCCCTGGGGGCACAGTCACTCTGTCTAGAACCACTGATTGGGCCATCTCAGAATCAAGGAGGTCACTGTCGCTGACATTCACTTTTGCTTCTTTTAAGTAGAATTCTCTCTGCCTCCATTTTCCTGATGCTGGCTGTTTCCGAGTTGCAAACCTTGGTTGTTCTCCTTTTCTTTTTAATTCTGCGGCTCATTAAGAATCAGTAAAGTAGCAAGGAAGGCCCTGCGTAGAGTGTGGTGTGTGTGTGAGACCGTGGAGTGTGTGACGTTCGTTCCCTGGGGAAGAATCTGAGCCTTGTTCCCACTGGCCCTCCTTCTGAGCCAGCATTAAATCCGCAGCCAGGGTCACAGACAACTCGGGGCAAATCACTGGGCCGTTATGAACTCACAGCCATGGCAACGGCCATCCGCAAGCTGGAGGACAAAACGCGTTTTATTCTGTTGTTCTGCACCAAAGGTTCTAGAGATGCTGGAGACAAAATGGCCATTGAGAGTTAGAGGCATCGATGCGTACTTTTTCTCCCTACAATGTGGTTTATATTTAAACTGTCTTAGGCTAATAATGCACATTGGAGTTTTTGTGTGAATCAACACCTAAAATTCAAAAATTCTCTTTAGCCGCAGAGACCCACTAAGTGAAGGCTTAAGGCATTATTAACCTAAGAGTTTTGGGGGGGTTTAATAAATAAGAAGTATTGAGAATTACTAGTAAAATGTGCTAGAAGACCTGGCCTTGATTTTTTGTTTGTTTGTTTGTTTGTTTACTTGAGTAGATCATAGTCATCAAAAAAAAAAAAACTTTCTTCGCCTTTTCTGGTTCATGTTAACCAATGTTGTCCTTGCTGGTGTGAAGCTGGGGAAAACCTGAGTGTGCATTTATAGGCGTCTCCAAGAAAAGCACTGACCCACCTTTGCTAGCATAAACTTGTAGCAGGATGGGGCTCTGCCGATGCTGAACCCCACCTCCACACTTACAAACATCAGCCTCGCCTGTGACTTCTCACACTGGCGACAGCCTGAATCACAGATCCAGTTCCTTTGTCTGTTTAAGCACACTCAGCACCATGGTGCGGTGGGATGGGGGAATGAATCTGTTTTCCCAGACCCCGTCTGTGGTGTGGCACTAAAGCATCTTTGTCAAAAATTCTGAGGTTAACAGGACTTTGCTTGGCTCAGAAAAAGCACTCTAGTTGCAGTCTTTTCAAGACAGCTGAACAACTTGGAACATTTTGTTTTCTACGTCGCTGCCCCTGGAACTTACTTGCCATTTGATTTGCAAGTGGCTAGAGTTATGGCCAAACCCAGCGGGCCACCTCTTAAGGGGAAAACACCAAATATGGTTGAACACAAAACAGGCACTTCAGATAGGCTTGGGACAGCACTCCTGAGACTGGGAAGATGGGACTGTCGACTACAGGTGGGCTTCTCGAACTTTCCTGTGCACCAAATCACCTGAGGAGCTTGTGAGAATGCAGGTTCTGATTCAGCTGGTGTGAGTACAGGCCTGAGCATCTGCATTTCCAAGCTCCCTGCTAAAGCTGATGCTGCTAGTCCAAGGACCACGCTTTGCAAAGCGAAGGGTCTAAAGCACTTTCAACCAATAAATGGTCCACTCATATCTTTTCTTGACCTCTGGAAGTTTTCATTGCTGTCCAGCAGAAGCTGACAGTATCCATGTTTAGCTCTTTTAAGCTATAGACCCACTTGTCCAATCTCCTACCAGAAATCCTCCTTTATGATGACATCTAAATCACCTCAAATTCAACACATCTAAAACAAAACTCAACGTCTTTGTTTTCAAAGCCTAGCCCTCTTGTGGTCAACCCTCACTCAAGGAACAACACAATATCCATCTGGTTATTTGTGCCAGACATTGAGGAGTCATCCTTGGTACTCACCAGTGCACCCCCAACCCTACGATCAAATCTACCCCCAAGCTGTGCCCATATGATATGACATCTTTATCATCTCTCAGACCTAACAGTTTCTTCCATCTCCACCACCTTTGCCCCCGCTCGAAGCTCCTGTCATCTTTCATCTGAATCATTACACTGGGTTCCTACTGGTCTCTGCTTCCACTTTGTTCCCATCACATCAGCCTCAGTGATCTTTTACGACCCCAGTCTGGTCCCCGTGGTGAAGAATGCTCAGTGACTTCCCATGATTCTGAGGTTCCTTAAGGTGCCCTAGAAAGCCCTAAGTGGTCGAGCTCCAATAGACCCCTTCCCGCCTTCTTTGCCCTACCCCCGTCAACGTGCATACTCTGTGTTCTGGCTTCTTTCATGCCTGGGGAAGCTCCCTGCTCTTTTCCACCGGAGAGCTTTTGTTCCTTCTGTGCTGGAACATCCTCTGTAACCCGTCCTTCTCTCCCTTTACCTAATGGACTCAAATTCATCCTTCATATTTAAACTCTGGAAGGCGTTCCTGTCCTCCTCCCCCCACAGTGCCCTAAGTAAGTCACCATTGTTTGCTCCCCTAGCACTTCTGATCTCAAAACCATTTGGTTAATGTCTGTTTCCCCCATAGACTATAAACACCATTAGACTATAGGCCATGCCTACCTTAGCTCACCATTGAGTCCCCATTGCTCAGCCCAGTGCTTGGGACATCGAATGTTCACTAATTGAATGAAATGGAAGGGGTAAATGGACAGCTGCTCCCTCCTTCCCAATGCTGTCATCCTCACCCATATCTGTTACCCTGCTTAAATGACAGCTTCGATTAAAGAAGACCTTTAAGAGCCCCCAATTCCCAAGGTGTTGATAACAGCAAGGTTATGGGTAGAGTTTCTCTCGTTTGAGTGAGGGCTGAGCTGTACCTTCAGGTGGACTTCTGCTAACTGTTTCTTCGAAATGTTATAGGTCATCTAACATTGGTTCTTTTAAGTATTTTAAAAACTAACTCATTAGCCATGTCTACTGTCTCGAAGACCATTGTTTCATATGTTTTGTTCAGTTTTTAGTTGTTTCAGGCAGGAGAATAAATTTGGTCCCCAATACTCCATTTTGGCCAGAAGCCAGGAATCATTTTATGGAGTTTCTGATTTAGTAGTTCTGGAGAGAAATCCAAGAATTTGCATTTTTAATATGTTCATAGGTGATGCTGGTCCTGGTATCACACTCTATCAGTGTTTCTAGATATAAGACTGCAAACTTTTTCTGTAAATAGTAACTATTTTAGGCTTTGTAAATCATACGCTGTCTGTCACAGCTACTCAACTCTGCCATTGTAGGGAAAAATAGCTGCAGACTATTTGTAAATGAATGAGTGTAAGTCGTGTTCCAATAAAACTTTATTTACAAAAATACAAGGTGACCCCTGGTTTAGGAGAACTGAGCTGTTGACCCTGCGATGGATACTGTAGTGGGTAATAGCTACTCTGTTTTAAAGTGAAGGGGAAGTCATTAATTCCAGGACTTGGCTAGTCCCTTTATATAGAGTTTGACAGTTGCTGTTTTCAGGATGATATGGTAGGCAAAGAGATGTCTGACATTTTAGGCTGTATTTCTAGCACTGTAAAATGAAACAGAATACTAATATGGACATACAAACAAACAAACAAACAAAAGGCCTCGTGCCTCCTCCCACATAAATACACCCAGAACTGACTCCATAATTTGCAGGCCCAGTGTAAAATGAAAATTCAGACACCCTTGTTCAAAAATTAAGAATTTCAAGATGGTAGTGGTAGAGCACTAAATCAAACACAGGGCCCCACGAGGCTGCAGAGGGCAGCCTAAACACACATCATCATGGCCTCCACCAGCACCTCTGCCACATACATATCTACGTTTTTAACGTCAGAAATGCTGTTAATGTGAGGACACTAACAGTAGATATCCACATTTAGAAAACATTTAAGTTTTTCTTTCTTTGTGCAGCAGTTTTTCTCTGAGATAAGTGTATGGTGTGTGACCAAACTGTCCAGTGTTCAAAGATACCTTACACACTGTGGATAGAGGTAACTTCTAGACCGACATAGAAGGTACAGGGAAGGCAGTCCATTTACAGATGGATGCAGATCCAACACACATGCAATTTTAGCTCCGCGGGTAACTGGTCAACCAAACTAGAGTAAGCGATGCACCCAGCTGTATCATTTCCTATAAACTTTTCCCATGTTGATTCCACAAGCTTCTACTCACCTTGGCCAGCAGGGTCCATAAGAATTTAATCTGTGCACGTGGGACAACGGTGACCAATATGACTTCCGTAGGAGCCAGAGTTTCTATTAGGCACAAGTAAAACCATCTGCTGAAAATGTAAGAGCACTGGCATCTGCTGAGAGACTATGATTCATTGAAGTGATCCCCAAAATTCTTGAGTCCCTGGTTTCCCCCGCTGTTATAAAACCAGACCCACAGCATGGGACATAGAGTCCTTGAGAAAGATAAATTGGAGGGAAACTTTAGCCTTGATCTAGTGGTGAATTTGGGAATAAAAAGCAGCATTCTTCTAACCCACTTGTCTTTTTGAGTCAGAGTGGCTGTGCTATTTCCTTTGAAAGAAGCAGAATGCTATAACCCTTTGGATGAAAGATTGTTTTGAAGCGGCAACTGGGGATGAGTTACATTGTTAAAGGACAAGTGTGCTGAGCTGTGACACCAAACCTAACTCCAAATGATGAGAAAGGATATGGGTTACAAAAATATTCATAAATGAATGAGCATTGTATCAGATTATATGTCAGTGTCTACAGAAAGCTTTTCCTAAGCTCTCTCCCATAGGAATTCTATTCCTCCCCGTTCTCTTTCTCCTTCCTTGCCCACCATCCACTGGCTCTCCAGCAGTATCTTGGCCCTCATTGTGCTGTACCATAATAATTACATTGTGTGTCTGTCTACAGCATCACACTGATCTCCTTGAAGGCAAAGGAGATGTCTGATTTCCTAGCTGTATCGCCGGTACCAAGCACAGTGCTTAGCACCCAATAGATCTTCAAAAAATACTGAATTAACTTAATGAAACCCTAAGTAAAACTCGGAACCCCGTTCGTGTTACAGAAAGTCAAATATGTGGCAGGTCGACCTGTGTCTTCCAAAACAGTGTTCTATAATAATAGAATGTTTTATGTCTGCTCTGTCCCATATGGTGGCCACCAGCACATGTGGCTTTGAACATGCGAAATACGGCTAGTGCAACTGAGGAACTAAATTTTTTATTTATTTTATTTTAATTCATTTAAATAGCCACATGAGCTATTATGGTAGTGTGGCTACCATATTAGACATCATCATCTCAAGGCCACACATCTCTACCCAATAAGGCCCAGATATAACTGCCAGGGAAACAGCCATTCATCTCATTTGTTACATCATCATAGAGACTGAGGATGGGGAAGGTCGTGAATGATATAACACACACAGGTCTATTTTGTTTTTATGTAATAGGACACATCTGGGCTGGGGATTTAAGTTTCTCTTAGTCTGGGAGCCTGGAAAGAACTTGGACTTTAAGTTGTATTCCTCTCACTTCAGCCCCTAGAAAGTCATATGACAAAATCAGATTGAACTCCCATCATTGTCGTTCACAAATCTCAGGTACCTGAAGCTTTTTAAGATACTGACTTGCTGTGAACTTGAACTGTATTGTGTACTGGGTCTTTATGTAGTTTTATAAATCCACTTCAGAGAGGTTGGTCTTCCTGAACACATCTCGTCACCTTCTGAAATAAAAGGAAGCATGCTGTCTTATGAAGTCCTAACATTTTTTAATTTTCCAAGGAATTAAAGAGAAATCTGGTAATGAGAGTTCATAGTCAACTCTTGAGGTAGGTTTCAGCAAAAGCTAGTTTAGAATGGGATGCTCACCAAAACGGAAAAGCCCGCCTCCAGTGTTTTACGCTGGGTAGTCATTCCCGGTCTATTGTAAAGATCGCTTGGGGAAAAGAAATGTAGCTTAATGTGCTTGCCTTCAAGTAATGAACTGCTCGTGATTGCTGTGAGACCTCATAATGCAGGCAGAGTTTGATTTCCCTGACAAGCCATTTACTTAAGGGTCTGGATAACAGAACCAGAGATGGGAGGTCGGAAGGTAGTGACATTATCCTGAGGCCAGCACTGCTCTACTGAAACTAAATGTCTCTGAATGGAAAATGGTACCCGCCTCTGCCCCTCGGGGAGCTCTCCGTGCACGTCTCAAGTAAAAGGTTATCTTAAAAAATGGATAAAAGTCTTATCCTTCTCAAGGTGAAGAGTGAATTGTGGCCCTCTCTCCTTCATTTCACTTCATGGATGCTCATTTTGTCTTTTTTTTTTTCTTCTGTTCCTTTTCCTTCTTCAAGTACTTAAATGTCACCCACTAGTTCCGAGTTCTTACTCTGAAGGTGTGTGTCGAGGGAGGGGGGCAGATGGAAGCCGGGGAGCAGGAAGACTGTGAATAAACTGCTTGCGCTGCCTGGCTGGGGGACATTTTTATCACAAAGTTGAGGTGATTTCTGATGCTGACATGAATGAAACTTGAGTGGACCCACTTGAGTGGCTCTTGGTGACTTTGTATGTCTAGGGACCAAAATACCCATCTCCTTACCAAATTATCACGTTGATCATTTTCTGAAAACAGCAACAGTATAATTACTGTGTTTGATTCATCTGATTACCCAAGAGGAAAAGGCTCGGGCAAAGCCAATGAGCGCTACAGAAAGTCACTTAAAATCCCCGAAGGGTGAGGTTGAGGGGAACTTGCTGGTCGCTTTGCATAGAACTGCGGCTTCACTGCTGTCCCCTCTTTCGAGTGTTAGTGGAATGATTGCTCCTCATCGTCACTTGTGCAGGGCCCCCCACCAGCCCCGGGTCAGTTGGGAAGCTGCAGAACTGTGACTTACTCCATAACTGTTTGTCAGTGGCTTCTCTGCTACTCACCCCGAGCAAATTAAGCTACATTCCCTCTCGGAGTCCCAGGGTCCTCACCCACGGCATGGGAGATGATGATGGCAACCCCAGTGGCCTTCGTGCTGTTGAGCGAGTGACCATAGAGCATGAGAGGGGAGGTGGAGACGGACGTGAAGGCCAGAGACATCTTGGCCGTAACAGCTGCATTTTCTCTCCTTTGGATCCAGGCTGCTTCGAATGCTGCATCAAGTGTCTGGGAGGAGTCCCCTATGCCTCTCTGGTGGCCACCATCCTGTGCTTCTCCGGAGTCGCCTTGTTCTGTGGCTGCGGACATGTGGCTCTCGCGGGCACCGTGGCGATTCTTGAACAACACTTCTCCACCAACACCAGCGACCACGCCTTGCTGAGTGAGGTGTAAGTAGCTGCTTCCCTTTAAAAAATGTATTTAAAATGCAACCACGCTGTGATGTTTTCAGAAAGAATACAGCTGATGCTTTCCATTAAAGCTTGCCGTATGCAGAAAGAAAAAGGTCCAGGAGAGAAGGAAAAAGACAGGGCCAAGAATGCAGTGGGTGTTTGCCCCCCGGGGTGTTTGAGACCTGGGGTGGCATCTCATCTGGGAATGGCACGGTGTACACCGAGGACACTCTGCACGCTGTAGCCGTGGACATGGGGACCGAGGCAAGGCGATAGGTTGATGCTGCCAACCATCGCACCAGAGTTTTCATGGTTCCCGAGTAACAGGCGCCCTCCAGTGTCCTCACAGGAAATGACCTGTGGTTCCTCCTCCCTGGGATGACAGGAACCCTGGTGAGCACTTAGCCTAACTTGAAGTCTCTAGGAGCAGGGCCTTGGCATTTATTCATCAGGCAGAAGAACAAGCCCCAGAGTGTCTTCCAATGTAGAAAAGGGGCAGTTTGGGGGTGGGGCCGGAAATCTCCGTCTTAGCATTCTGGAATCATTCTCATTGGGATCTGAACACTCATGCATGGATTCTCATAACTGTGCCAACTCAGCAACAGGGTATTTATTCCTTTCATATATTTTCCCCTTTCTCCATTGCCTTCAGTGCTTTTTTCCTTGACTCCCGAAGTCTCGCGGTGTTGAGGTTTCTTGTGAGTATAGGAAACTTTGCCAGACTGAGAAAGGCATGAATTTTTATGGAATAATAGAATCATGTTGGAAGAGTCCTGAGGGAATTTTAGTCCTTATCTTTCCATCAATGCCAATCAAAGAAATAAGCAGGGCAGGGGGCGCTTTAAGGACAATCGAGCAGGACAAGGGACTCATTGAGCACAACTACATGCAAAGAAGACCAGGAAATAGTTACCACGACTGAGCCTGGGAAAGGTGTGTTGATTTAATCAGCTAGTGAGCTCAGTAAGTGGCTCTCAAACCTCCAGGAATCTTTAAAAATACCCCACACTCACGCTTCACCCCAGACCAATTAAGTCAGAATCTCTGGGGATAGCAGTCAGGTACCAGTAGTTTCTAAAGCTCCGCAGGTTCCAATGGGCAGCTGAAGGTTGAAGAACAGTCACCTGAGTTCCCATGAGCCTTCATATGATAAAATCAGTCGTGAGTTAACACTTCGTTATCAAACCTACTTGACATATTATCACTTGTGTAGTGAGGCTCTCAGTGCACAAAACACCTGCCCAAGTTACTCCTTAAAGAAGCACTGAGTGCTAACTGATGGGTTTTAGCAGCACAGCGTGAACCACTGATTAGTGGTTGGGAGACATTTGATATGGCGGGAGGAGCACGTCGTCCATTGGACCAGTTTGAATGCCGGCTGCGCCACTAACTCTGTATCCTCAATGCCCGTGTTTACTTATGTGCAACGTGAGGATTCTAACCCTCATGGCACAGGACTTGGCTAAATATTAAAAGGTCACTACTAGGCCCCCGGCCCTGAAAGGAAACCCCTCCCTCATCTGGGAAGGCTGTCCACCTCAACGGTGGGCTTGCCTTGGAAGAAAGGCCCGAATTGTGGGGCGGTGGCCAGAGGCGCCTGTCGGAATGCCCCATGAGCCCACGGAAGCCATCGCCCTGTGTCCTCCCCCTAGAGGCTGAAAACGTGTTTCCCACCTGCTGCGGATTTAACTTTTCAGGCTCTCTTCTTCCTTTCCATAGGATCCAACTGATGCAGTATGTCATCTATGGAATTGCGTCCTTTTTCTTCTTGTATGGCATCATCCTGTTGGCAGAAGGCTTTTACACCACGAGCGCAGTGAAAGAACTGCATGGAGAGTTTAAAACCACCGCCTGCGGCCGATGCATCAGTGGAATGGTGAGTGCGCATCTCGGCCTGTCCGATACACAGCCAGAGCCACACCTCTCTGTGTTGCTTTGTATGTGTTGCTTTGTAAAACCTACTAGCTGATTGGGAGCGGATGGAGAGTCCACGCCACAGATAGAGGCAGACCTTACGAATATCACGGGTTTGATTCCAGATCACCGCAGTAAAGCGAGTCGGAATCTTTATGGTGGGGAAGCTCTTGCCTTCGATGTGTAAAAAAACCCATCTGTGAAGTGCCGTAAAGCCGAGGCATGCCTGTAATATTCTTACCAATGTAGACTTAGGATTGTGAAAATACCTTCGATACATTAGTGATAATCACTTAAATGGTACATTTTCTTTATCAATATATAGGTAATAAGGGTATGGAAGCCTTTGCAAATATAAAGGTCCCACTATGAAAGAAGATGACTTTCATACTGTGTCATTTGTCTTTGAATACGGATCGTGGCCATAAAGACTTACACATGTATTATGGCAAACTGGCACAATCCTTCTGGAAGTAATTCCCAAGCACTTCTAGTAAGCACCTCGCTGGGGACTTTCTTAGTCACTGAGGATGCAAAGATTAAAACGCAGGCTCCTGGCTTCAGGAGGCTTATAGTCTAAAGAGAGGCATTAGCCCACTCCGGCCCTTGGGCCAAACCTGGCCCGCTATCCATCTCTGTACAACCCATGAGCTAAAAATCGCTGTATTATCTTTCAATCGTGGGGGGATAGACAAATGAATAACATGACTTGTGAAAATTATACGAAATTCAAGTGGCATCTAGTCACGTCCGAGTGTTGACATATTGTCCATGTCCATGTTGGACAACACAGCCAAGTGGTCGTGACAGAGACCGTAAGTGGCCTGCAGAGCCTAAACTGATCCCCATCTGGCCCTTTGCAGACAAGGCTTGCTGGCCTCTGGTCTAAAGGGCTCATTAAAAGGTAGGGTTATAAAGTGCTGTAGCACAGAGGGAAACTCAGAGGGGGGTTGAGAGGCTGGGAGGGAAGGGGCGTTTATAGTTTGATTTTGGGCATGTTCATTTGAGTTTGTAAAGGCCTTTTTGAGCCGAAGCATCTCCCAAGCAGCGGCGTCAGTCTGGCATTAGAAGGAGTCGTCAGGTGTCAAGA
The DNA here is from genome assembly GCF_014176215.1 of Rousettus aegyptiacus. Taxonomy (NCBI): domain Eukaryota; kingdom Metazoa; phylum Chordata; class Mammalia; order Chiroptera; family Pteropodidae; genus Rousettus; species Rousettus aegyptiacus. The sequence goes on along the minus strand of NW_023416312.1, from coordinate 2,881,635 downwards.
AAACCTTTTGGAAGTAGAGAGAGAAATGCTACCACTGAGGAAGGCAGGCCAGGCTGGCGGGTGAAGGCGCTGGCCCTCTGTGGAGGGACGCAGAGGACCTGGCCGTAAGGCCGCGGGCTCCCCGCTGTGTGGGCCACACACTGCGCTTTCTGCCCCCCGTGAAGAAGGGATGGACACTGGCTTGAAACAGATGGAGAGCCCAGCGTTCATGAAAATCCTCTTAAAGGAGGCACGCGCATCGTAGCGTACTTCTCTGTGACGAGATGGGAGCCTGGGCACGAGGGGTCTGTGACACAGTGTGCATCAAGTTTCTTAAGGTCGGTGCGATCCTTCCCTGGGTACACGTGTCACTCACTGACAGCTGCGCCTCCCACAAGGGGCCCTCGGGTCCTAGAGAAACTGTGCTGAGATGTGCTGGCCCTGCTGCTTCTCTGTCTGGCCCTTAGTTCCTGCTAAGTTTCTGAGTCCTTAGCTAATAGCCTGGGAACTGCAATACAGATGTGTACAGTGGTGCCGGCGCTGTGCGCAGAGCTGGGGGGGCCGTTGTGGCAGGCGGGGGTGCAGGAAATTGCTCCACACAACATCCGAGAAGAGGAACTAACATGAGCAGGGCAGAGGCCCAGAATAGAGGGGTGGCTCCAGGGGGCCAGTGCTGCACCCGGGAGGGAAGGGCGGAGCAAAGAAGGATGGAAGCGACACTGCTTGGGAGGGGGGACAGGAAAGGCCTTGCGTGCCAGGCCAGGAATAGACTCGGAAGACAAAGCCGAGCAGGGAGGGATACCATCATGCATGCACATCAGAGCGAGACCTCCAGGTGGCACGCAGGGAGGGTGGAGGGGAGGGGGGACAGGCCAGCAAGAGGTGATGGCAAGGCTCATGCTAGGCAACAGCAGAAGGCTGAACGAGGCTCCAGTCGTGGAGTGGAGGACGCGGGACAGATTCAAGGATTGTGGGCCACACTTGGCATGTGGGAGTGAGCACAGGGGAGGAGATGAGTGCCCAGCCTCTGGCTCGTCACGTGGTGAGGCTGCCCGACAGCAGCATGAGGAGTGGGGGGACAGGATGGACACCTGCTTTCTGTGTCGTGTGTCAGGTTTGACGTGCCTGCGGCCGGTGCCCAGCTGGAGTTATCTAGGGTGCCACAGAGACCTGGGCCAGGGTTTCTGGGAGCACTCTGGCCTGAGATGGTAGAGCTGTCTGAGAGTGGCGGGCATGAGCAAGCTCACCCCGAGGCTTCTGGGGAGAAGCCTAGCCCCTGTTGCTGGGGCACCCCTAAACACTTTCTGCCCCGCTCAAATGGATGTACTCCCAAATACACTTTCAAACTTCTTGAAAAAAATTTCGGTGCCTCTGTTTACCTTGGAGCAGGTGTTAACATCTGGGAAGTGGTAGAGAATATGGGGAGCTGGTACAGGAGGCGGGGGGTGCTTCACCCAGGGCTGGTGGGGGGCCCCTGGGGGATGTGGTGTGGGCGTGTGTGGGGGCCCCTGTACCACCCTGCCGAGCTGGAAGACCCCTCCCCACACACACATCCCTCTCTGACCTGTTGTATAAGTTAGATTTCATCTGAGAAAAAATCTGTTCTAAAAAGTTGAAAACCAGTTGTGCAGTGAGACCTGCCGTCTTCATCCATGTCCTCACTGGGCACCTGTTCCCTGCTCGCTGTGGTTTTGATACACGAGGGGAATCACTGAACGGACCCACCTTTGGGTGCGCTAGGTGATGGGAACGGTTGGTGACGGCTGGAGCAACATGCTAATGACAGAAAGTTGCCTGAGGCGAGGACCAATGAGCTCTGCCCACCACCAGGCCTTGCTCCGGCTGGTCCATTATGGGCAGCCGCTGCCCGGACACTCGCTAAGGACTCAACTCAGAATGCTGGAGGCTGCCATGATGAGATGCCCCCATGGGTTCTCCCAATGGGACACTGGCTGCCCTCGCGGGCTCACCGAGCAAAGAAGCAGCAGCCTTTTTCAAGTCTTCGTGGTGTTATCAGAAAGTTTTCTTTCGAAGCGCAAGAAAAAGAAACCCTGGTCTGGAGTAGCCCGTCCATAAGCGTTGCTGCGAAACTGCTGAAATTTGCTTCTTTGAATATTTTTAGAAATGCGGATGCGTCCGAAAGCATAACTGGCCTTGAGATAAACCAAAGTGACTTGTTTCTGTAGTCTCCTGTGGTGGCCAACAGCAGGTGGCCCATCTCAGCCTGACCCCCAGGTCAACCTGGCATAATCCAGGTGTCTCTCGCAGTATGGAAAGTCAGAAGGAACCTTCGGGTCCTCAGCATCAGCCTGAGGAAATAAAAGCCAAACTAGAATTCCAGAGCTTCACCCACATACTGTGTGGGTGCACATTCTGAAAATATAAATACCACAATGTTTTTGAAACAGCCTTTTAACATTCTCTGAAAATTGGTAGTCAAGGCAGGTTAGGAGGAAACTAAAGCAATATGATTATATTCTTCCTGAAATCACCCATGGCAACGTGTGGGTGAACACGATGAAGATTTTTCCCTAAGCCAGGGCTTTGCTTGCAGAGCTGCTGTGAATCTTAAAGATGAAAAAAACTGGAGGGAAATGAGAACTTTATCAGATTTACTGCGCATTAAGCTTGTGTTTAAGGCTATTTTAAACTTTTAATAAAGGTTCAAGCATCTAACACTTCATAATTTCACAGGATCTTGAAACTAGGGAAATTCCTTTTGAGAAAGGGCTTCCTGTAGCAATTGCTATTATACCACCCATTTATTATGTAAAATAATGGAAATCTGGGAATATGAAGTTATAATTCATGTGGCCTGTGGAACCATCCAGACACCAGCCCACGGTAAGTACAGAACTGATGTTTAGAAAGAATGCCACGTGGGAGACCCTATCACTAATTAGCTCTGTGTCCTTGGATGAGAGAGATCACCTCCTAGGGTCTCAGGTCCTTGTTAAAAGAGGGACCTAAAAAGTCCCTGAAGTGGCTTCCGGTAGTAACAGTCTCAATTCGACAGCTCTGGAGAGTGTGACTATCCTGTCCCAGCTGCCAGCCCTCAGTTTTCCCGTCCCTTGTCACTTCACCTTGTCGCTGAGCCCAGGCAGTGCTCTAAATTGAATGCATCCCACAGTTCAGTGTCAGGTCAGAAATCGAGAATCCTTCCTCCCAAGGGATACGTCTTAACGGGTTCAATGACAATTTTCTCTTTCTCATTTTTGGCTTAGTTCGTCTTCCTCACCTATGTGCTGGGTGTGGCCTGGCTGGGCGTGTTTGGGTTCTCTGCGGTGCCCGTGTTTATGTACTACAACATATGGTCAACCTGTGAAGTCATCAAGTCACCCCAGGCCAACGGGACAGCTGGTGTGGAGCAGATCTGCGTGGATATACGGCAATATGGTATTTCCTTTTAATCCCCCGGATTAATTTTCACCCTCTTGTGCATACATCTTAGTCTTGCACACTTAGATTTTAGTTATTACATGGCCGTCTTTTTCATCGTCATGATCTGTTTCATACATTCTTCTGTTGGAATACTGTATATGTTTTGCCTCATTATACTCTGTTTTCTGAACACAAAGATCATTTAGGCTCTTAATTGCTAAAAGGTGCCATTCAAAATTTTGTTATATTTTCAAGTTAGATATGTAGTAAAAGAAACTTTATAATGCAGTTCAATCAGAAAAAAAATTCTGGATGTCGACTATAAACAGATTACATAGTTTTTCTTCAATTTCTTTTCCGTTTTGTACCAACCAACTTCCCATCCAAGATACGCACTATATAACCCAATTAATTCAAATGTCTGACTCTTGAAAGCAGGCCTTTTTTAAAAGACCAATTGTTGAAAGTTCATCTGTACTGAAAAACATAATATAAAATCCACATGTATTTTTAAAGTCACCAGAATGGACTCTATAAAATGGCTGTTGGAAACCTGTTCACACATATTTTCAAATGAACAGGATCCTCAATAGGCAGCTCAGGTTGGTTCATTCTGACAAGCCACAGATGGGGCCGTTGCTTCTCCTTCCTGCTCATTAATTTGACACTTGACTTTCCTGCTGAGTGAGAGAGGAGAGCATCCTAAGTAAGGAGTTTAATTAGTGCTTCTAGCCAAGATGGTAGGAAGTCCTGTTCTTGGCAGAAATAATCAGGAGTGGGGGGGGGAGCTTTTCATTAGAATCAAAGAAGAAATAACTGTTTTTCCAGTGCTTTTCTAGAGAAACAACTATTTCATTTTTGGTGCTTGTTTTTCCTGTGTGGCTTGTCGCCAGCCTCTTACCACATCATAGGAAACTTGCCTAAAACTGCCCATCAGACTAATGATCTCTTTTCGTAAACACCAAGGTTCGACCACACTGTTCTTTATAATGGATTGAAAATAGAGCCTAAAGTTGATTTTTAAAACATTTGTAAATGAATGTCTGAATGTATATCATTTCCCTATTAAGTATTTTCACTAAACATTTTTAGTGATTGGTATCACATCTCTTTATATCATCTATATTTGAAATCCCTGACAATTTAGGGACTTGTCATGACCCGTTCTCCTGAAGCATAAAGACTTCCTCTTGGCCCATGGCAAGGATGAAAGGAATAAGGAAATTTTTAAACATCCTCCTTCCTTACCTCCTGAGAGAAGTATAATTTGAGTGTTTCATATTTAAGCACTCACCTGTGCATTCCTGGGCACTGTCACTGCAGTGCGGGTCAGGGGCGGGGGTCGGGGTCACTCGCAGGCCGAAAGCACAGACCGTGCTGGCTCCATCTGTGGTGAACAGTGTTTTCAATCCCAAAGTATTTCCAATACGTTTGTAAAACACAATGAACATGAATATAAAAGCGAAGGCATACCAAACACAAGTCCAAATTGCAGAATGTAAACATAAATCGCCATCAAACTGCCATGAAACTTTCTGAGCGCAGACTCTCGACCTCAGAACTTATGGCAAACCACTCACGGAGACCTCACGTGCAAGGCCGCAGACCAGGAAATTCACGGGGAAATGGATTTGACCTCGGTGTGTTGAAACGCTTTATGAGGGGGTCGTCCTGCGGCTGTTCCACTCTAGTTCATAAATTCATATGAAGGAAAACCGAGCTTTGAAAATTCAATGTTTGCAGATAGATACCAGCTCAACTAAACAAAGCATAATTTGCAAGCCAAAAAAAAAAAAAAATCAGGTTAAGTTTCTTACAGACTGCTTGACATGGCTCTTGTCCTGTTGTCCAAATAGGACTTACTATTCTGAAAAGCCCACTCTGCAGAGGGCGGATGAAGAACGGAACACATAGCTGTGTGGTGACCGCACCCACAGCGCTGAGGGCGGGTGAGCGCCGGGCACTGTAGTTTCCACGCCCCTAACATTCTATTGGGCTTCGCTTCGCAGGTATCATCCCTTGGAATGCTTTCCCAGGAAAAATATGTGGTTCTGCCCTGGAGAACATCTGCAACACAAACGAGGTACGGCCCTCTCCTGCCAGGGGCTCGCGGACTCTTCTCTTTCCCCTTCGAATGGTTTTTCTAAGTAGAACATGTGTCCCAGAATAAATGTAATGTCATAGGTCTCCCTGAATTTATATATAAAGCAGATTTTTATAAATCGAGTCACAGATAAATGATTTCTATTTCCAGAGCAATGTGCTGTTATTGCTCATTCACCCTTACTTGGCACTAAATCCTAACACGCTCCAGTGTAAAATCTCTCGGCCCCAGAATATTTTTCAGGCATTGGCTTAAAACTGTTTATAAAATTCGTAAATGCACTAGTGGGAGCCACATATTTAAGAGCATCCTAATACGCATTTGGAAAGCCATCGGTGACTGAAATAATCAGTGCCTACCAACCTGGTTGGTCAGTTTGGATGCCGCCAATGTGGACCGGCTCAGAGCAGGGGCTCCCAGCCTTGGCTGCAGCTGGCCACCATCGAGGAGCATTATGATACAGTGATGGTCAAGGCTCAGCCCCCAGATGCTCAGATTTAATTGCTCTAGGGGGCAGCCGGGGCATCTGAGAGTTTTCAAAGCTCCCCAGGTGAGCCCAGCGCGAGGCCAACGTTGCCGGCTGGGCTTGCAGAAGACGGCTATTGAAGAAGATGACTCTGCCCACTGGGACGGGCGGAGGCCACTTCATCACACACGAAATGCTCACGCCGGTGCCCTCTTCTCTCCTAGTTCTACATGTCCTATCACCTGTTCATTGTGGCCTGTGCAGGAGCTGGTGCCACCGTCATTGCCCTGGTGAGTAATGGCCCGAGGACTGGCCTGGTCTAGCTCCCCCCTCCCAGGAGTCTCTGTAATGACAGATTTCCCTTCCAGCAAACAGCCCTGGGACTCAAGGTTGATTAAATGTCACCTGTGTACACTTACCACACGTCTAGGTTGCAGGAGGTACTAGTCGGCTGTCGTGGCACCGGCTGCAGGTAATGTAAATCGGATTCTGGGGGAAGAAGAGAGGGTACTAGTGTCTTGAACACCTATTAACTAGGACTGGAAGGTCGTGTCGTTGCGTATTTAGCCCTTACTGTCATGAATTCAGTCAGGGACCCATGCTCACGTGAGGCATTGCCCCTTTCTTTGTCAAGAAATCTCCATTTTTTCCAAAAATGGAAATATACATATATACATCCACACATGTACAGTTGATCTTGTCCCGTGCAGTAGTTACGCTCTGTAAAGACTCCAACGCTGAACTAACGAACAGCAAGCCATTGTTCCTTGGGGAAAAAGAGGGTGAGGTGTCTGCGATCCTCTGGTCCCAGCATTTGTTGTCAAACCAATTGATGCATAACCTCATTTCGTGTGTTTCTATTCAAAGACACTTGATATTGTGTATACTGCTGATTCGCTAACACGAACTCAGAGGCGACAGCACTCAGACTCGCAGTAAATGAAGCTCATGTAGCACACACATTTTTTAAGGGACCTTGGTCCTCCTGCGCTTGACAACACCAGAGAGCACTTCCATTAGCAAACATTTAAGGAGAAAAATCACAAAAATGCAAAAAACAGGGCACTAAACGGGCTGCGTCAAGAACACTTGCTGACAGACTAAGAGCTGAAACTAGAAGGCAGGGACACCTCGGTCGGCTTCAGCTGGGAGACTTAGCTTTTTCACAGATGGCCGTGAAGTTGCTGAGTATCGATTTGGGGGGTCACGAAGAAATTCTGGCACGTGGGGAAATTCGCAAATATGGAATCTGTGAATAAGAATCAACTGTATAAATGCACACGAGTATATGTGTGTATGTATGTATGTATGTACGCACGTGCATGTAGATATGCAATTTGGGAGGGCTTGGTTTGTGATTTCGAGAGATCTAAGACTGGTAGAACAAGGGGGACATCTGTCTCATCTGCTCTGAAAGAAGTCATTCGCAGGTTTTCCGGCCACTGAATTATTCCCTCCCATTGCAGCCCATGAAAAGAAAGCTCCTGTTACGTCATGGCGGCGGCCCACTCTCCAGGCTGCTGCCTGTTCTCTTGGCCATACGATAGGCGGGACGAGGACAATTGCTGGGAAAGATGATGGGAAATCTAGGGCATTTAGCGTCATCCGTCCATTGCTGCTGACCCTAGCGCTCTATCCTGTCATTCTTTAAACATATCCAAGTCTTTTTAATAAACGTATTGAGGGTAGAGCCAAGGACTGATATTGTATATGTTAAATGAGAGAAAGTCTGTATGTGCTATACGTGAAAATCTTCCATTGTGATTATAAATGGGAAAAAGGAACACCTTAGGCCGAGTTGGCACCCTGCCCCCCGCCCCAAGTTTAGAAGTGTCATGGCACCGGCCCTCACTGCCTGTATCTTACTGTCCTGTTTTGTTCTCTTCCACCAGCTGATCTACATGATGGCTACTACATATAACTATGCGGTTTTGAAGTTTAAGAGTCGGGAAGATTGCTGCACTAAATTCTAAGTTGCATAAGGCCACTAAGGAGCTTTAGAGAGCTATACGATGTAGCATGAATATCACTGACACCCCCAGACTAAAGCAGAGTCTAGGTTTCCGCAGTTTTGTACCAGTAATTTGTAAATAGCTTTAGTCAACTCATTTCGCATGGTAGATGAATAAGATGACTTACCGTACATGAATTACAAAATTATGAGATCTGGCTATTTCCACATATTGAAAAGGATTCAGTTATTTACTGACATTGGTGAGCACCCATTAAAAAATAAATTTCTTAAACTTTGAGCAGTATCTCTAAATGAAGTATTAAAACTTGGAAATACCTGCGTTTTCCGTTATTTTTGCTGGCTTGATAACCAAGTTGAAATGATGAAAATGAAAACAAGTGAAGACGAAATGGAAGAGAACCATCTTAATCTGGATTTTTTTGTCAGACTCCTGGAAAATATTTTTAAAACATATTTTAAATTTGATTTTTTTTTTATGATTACGTGGTTCACTACCAAATAAATTCCCCTCGAATAAGCCAGATGAAAATGTGAAGAAAAATAAAGGCCACCCATTAACACAGTCCTTCCTTTCAGAGCCCACAAAATCGATAACCTTAAACTGTTGTTTTGGTGAGTGGTAACTGATTCCTCAAAGCCAGTTCTCAAAATGCACGTAAGATTTTAATGGGAAGAGAAATTGTTCCTGGATCTGAAAGTCTCAAAGATGTTGAGAAGGAAATATGAAATCTAAGGAAGTTGAGATGTAGATTTTGCAGGAAAGATGAGGAAAATAAACGGGAAAGGAGTGTTTACCACATCGACTGTAAAGAATAAGGAGTTTTACGTTTTGTGAAATGAAATAATGGCAGTTATAAAATGGAAAATGTAGTTTCATTACTAAAAATTTGTTAACACAGGGACTGCATGCTTTGCTTACAGTTCTTAAGTCTGGTTTTGACATTCACTTAATTTTACATGTTAAATATGTAGTTTTTTTATGATTTACTCGAAATAAATATTGTTCACACTCTTAGGCCTTTAGGGGACTTAACTTTTTCCTCAGATAGGAAAGACCTCTGCACCACACTTATTTTGACATAACCACACAACGTGTTTCTGAACTTCTGCATTGGTTTTAAAAATTACCCTCAAAATGGTAAAAAAAAAAAAAAAAAAACACTTCTTGTATTTTTTGCTTTTTCTTAACAATAACTTCGGCCATTTTTTCAAGTTCACTATGTTTGTATACTAACTTTTCTTCAGCCTTTTAATATTAAGCCTACCAGTAGAGCATGCTTTCAGTATCTGATGCCGCTGATCGCAGAATGAGTATTAATACAGAATAACCCTCTCCCCGTTTACAGTAAAGATTGTCTAATCTGCCTAGCAGCTTGCTTTGCCTTCTGACATGCTCACTAGCCATCATGCTCACCCTTCTTTTCCAGATCCACTTCCTCATGATACTGTCTTCTAACTGGGCTTACTTAAAGGATGCAAGCAAAATGCAGGCTTACCAAGATATCAAAGCAAAGGAAGAACAGGAACTGCAAGATATCCAGTCTCGGTCAAAAGAACAACTCAATTCTTACACATAAATGTTTGCCAGAGTGCTTCAGCCGACGAATTTACAGCTCTGACAAATCATCAGAGAGCTGCCCTGCAGTGCGGATGTCTGTCCCACCAAAAACACTAGTGTACAAGTACAAACACTTCACTGTCTGTCTCGAGCTGCCGGGATATATTTCTAGGAAAACCTTACAGTAGGTAAATCTTTTGCTTTAGAACAGATCTTGGAGGTTTTATGCTAGCCATTTTAAAAGGCAACACTTTGACACAACGATTGTTCATCCTTTTGAAATTTGTGGCATGTTCATATTTATTGCCAGAGCAAGCCTACCAAGACAGGCGATGAGAATATGGCATACTCCTTGATAGGGACCTGTGTCGTGCGGCATCAAGGGATGTGACCATAAATTCATGTGTGCCGTCTGTCCTCAAATAAATGTATCTAAATAGGGAATAGAATGGAATTGGTGTCAAGTTCCATTTCTGACAGCAGACATTTATTCAACTGTGGCTCATCAAAGATAATATGATTCTCACAATTGACCAGGGCACATTAATTTCATAATCCATTCGGAAATCTATTTTTCAATAATGCTAAAATGAGCTACTATAGTGCTGCTACACCTGCCATTGAAGAAGCTGGACTCTGGTTCATTGGCGAGCTTCCAGAATCAATTTTATAAAAGATCTCATTTTAATAAAATGACCCACTTGTCATCATTCTTCTTGGGAAATAAATGTCAGCTCTGCCTTAATGAGTATTTGCTTTAAATTTCTAAGAACTTATATTACAATGCGAGACCCAAAATCCTTCATAGACTTTTGTTCCACAAATGCTTTTCTTAATTAAGAAGTGTTACCTTATTAAAATGACCACCATTCTAAACCATTTTTATGTGGTCTGAAAAGCGAGTTTACAATTTCATACCAACTATCTAAAACCTAGTTACGAATAGGCCACAGACCTCCTACTTTTATAGACTTGAATACTTAAGTAATTTAAATTAGGGTTGGTATTTATTTCACTTTTTCTTATCTAAATCTTAGTTTCCTGGAATAATAAAGTTCGATGTTCAGCAAAAAACAAAAAACAAAAAAAAAACCAACAAAAAAAACAAACCAACAAAAAAAAAAACCTGCTTGCGTTTAAGCCATTTTCAAAAGAAACTTGCCTTCTAAATCGGTGTGTTCCAGAACATTAAGTGACTATAGATATTGGGTATTAGTGATGGTAATCTTTGTGTTGTTCTTTATGAAATGATACATAGAACTGTTGGGTGCATCAGTGCTTTTTAAAAGGGGCTGCGTAATATAGGGTTAACTATGTATATTCATGTTAAGAATTAACTTGTGGTTTGGCTGTTTCCTGGATTTTAAAACATACATGTGCAGAAATGTATTAAAGTGAAAGGAAGCATACCTTTGTCAAGACGCTATTAAAATTAAACATCAAGTATAATATTTCATCTGGATTCTTTTTGTTGCTGTTGTTAATGCCTAAAAATGCCCATTTGGATCTTGACTGTTTTCTTTTTCATTGGGAGAAGCTCTCTTCTGCGTAGAACAGTCGTTGCAGAATAGCTTGGTGATTTGTTCTCCTGTTGCATGACAGACTTACGTATTTTTTTCCAGCCGTGGAGGTGCTGTTAGAGTCCAGTGTTCTAGAAGAAGCAGTGTCTAAAGCCTAATTTTCTTTTTCTAATTCTGGTAGCTATTACCAAGAATTTTTGAAAGTTTTGTTTAAGTAGTCTAATATTTTTTATGTAAAGAGCATTAAATTTTGCTATGTATAAATTTTTGTAACCTAACAGTGAATCAATATTTTCTATCAGTGCCAAGGGCTTCCTGTAGTTCTATTCAAGTGTTACAATAAATATTTGTAGATAATAGTCGATACTTGTGTATGCTTATTTTAAAGATCTATTGAGGTGGAAATAGTTGTGGATGTACTAAGAGAAATTAAATAAAATTATAGCTTCGTTCACTTGCCTTCTTACCATACATAAATACTATCTTTCTCTGTCCTCAGCATTGGCGTCATTTTTAAATAGTATGCATAGTCAAGATTTCACATTCATATGGAAATAAAGTTTCTTTTAAGCGAGAGCGATTTGAGAAAACAGCGTCATCCACTGGGCTATATTTTATATAAAGTGCCACTAAGACTTTATAGGTCTCTGTGAAAAGTCTAGAATTTTTCTGACCAACTTCAATGAATGAAAGTACTAGTCCTACGGGATTCACACGACTTAAGTTTGGGTGGGGGGTGGGGAGAAAAGAGAAACGTTTGGGAAAGTACAAAAACGAGGAGCCTTCAGAAGGGCCCGTGTGCCTTTGGCTATTCAACAAGCCCAAGGTATAAAAGTCTACTGAAAGGAGATTTATTTGAGAATATTTTTTTTAAAAAGACCTAGATCTAATAGTTATTTTTTAAAGCAGTGGAGCTAAACTCGTTGCTTAGGATTTCATTTTATAATCTGTTCGAACTACTTTGTTAGCATGATTATACATTTGGATTTTCTCCAGCTGACTTTTTTAATAAGGACCAGATGTTGTCACTATGGACACAGTGGCATTTCTAAATGAGGTGCTGCCTGCGGATCATCGCCCTTCATACATGTCCAGCAGGAGAACAACTGAGGAGGCCAATTAGGATGCTATTTGTCACACTACTTGACACCTGTTTGTGTAGCATTTGGCAATTATTTTTTAAGTTACATGAATCACCTGAATAAATTATGTGTCAATCCTGCCTAGATAAGATCACATGCAGTCTCCTAATTATCAACAGTAATCCTGCCACTAATGTAAAAATCTTTAGAGGGTAGAGCAGAGATTGTTCCATTTTTCTAGTTATACCTTGTGAAACTTAACTTTCTGAAGAGATGAAAAGAAAGTCAGAATTTCAGGGGAAGAAACTACTCATTGAAAAATTAATGAGCAAAATGCTTTAAGTCCACCAAAAAATGAGGACCAAAGATTTCACAATAAAAATTTTGAAACAATCTTTTTAGGGCTTTTTAATGTTATGGCAGCCATAATATTATGAGATTTAAAAGAGGTAATAATCCACTTCATCAGTATCCTTTCCTAAGTGATGGCATCGTTCCCTAGCTAGTGCAAGACTCATTTGTTCTCAAATGTTTATGAAAAATTATAGATTTGACCTGAGGCCAACTTTTTCAAAATGAATATTAGAATGAATAAAACTGCAGAAAGTTTTGAGGAAACAGAAGTAGACATGGAGGTTAAGGCAGGTTTGGCAAAGAACATTCTTTTTCTAAACTGCCTCCTCCCAAGCTTCCTCACTGTTTTGCTATTTAAATGTTATTTTACCCACCTGGGGACGACATTGCTCGGGGGCGGGGGTCTAGTGGAGGCAGAAGAGGCTGCAAGGCAGGGTCTTGATCTCCCGATCTGTATTCGCAGGCATTCTAGATGATGTGCCCTCCAAACGCTACACAAGAAATGACTTACTTTTCTTTAAATGGAGTCTGCCCTGGAGTATTAAGAATACTTAGAATTTAAGTTGGGGGGCGGGGCTATAACCCCAAGCTAGAAAACAAAATATACAATGAGTTATTTAAACCAGGGCTTTGAAAACATAGGGCCAAGGAAACGCTGAGTAATATTAGAAAGTTTTAAGAAGTTATTCGAGGGTTCTGGTCCAAGATGGTGACATGGGAGGCCCCTGCACTGAACGCCCCTCGCCCAGACACACTGAATATACAACTTTTTCCTGAAAGAAATCCAAAAACTAGCTGAGCTACTTCTTACACATGCAGTGAACGAGAAAATACATCAAAACAGGAAGACAGGGTGAGACATGCTCTTACCATAAACTCCATCCCCAGCACACCACCATACAAGGAGAGGCCTCCCAACTCCAAGGTTCTCCCCAAAGAGCGCAGGGTTTGGAAGCCACGTCGAGTGCCCCAACTTCTAAGACTGAACTGAGGGATGGGCGCCCAAACACCTAGCTCGTAAGGCCAGCAGGGCTTGTGTCTACCAGACCCACGAGACTAAAACAGCTCTGAACCGGTATCAGAGGAATCACCAATTCCTGCTCTTTCCCTGAAAACGATTTATTTGCATATATTGAAAGCTGCTGCCTGAGAGTCAGACTTCCAATTTACCACACATCCAGGGGCTGATGCCATCCTCCCCAGAGACTGGGGAGGCCAGTGGGTGCCTCCTGCGCCTGCTCCAAGTCACCAGTATCTCCCAGGAAGAAGAGTATATACACAACTGTGCCCCAGATTCAGCAGCTGCCACCCAAAGGACAGATCCCTGGACTGCCTGCCTCTGACACCCAACAGAGCTTACAGCCACAAGCCCCACAGGACTGTAGCAAAGGAAGAAGCAGTTCTTAACAGGTGCAGGAATCCCTCACCCCCCGCCCCTGGTACCCCCACCATGGCCACACACCCAGGCCAAGTGCAGAGGGATTAGGCGAGAATGCCCATCTCCCAGTTTGTTCCAGGAAGGGGCCTAACGACAGTAGTCCACCTTTATGCACCGGTGATACATTCCAAGACCCCCAGTGGATGCTGAAAACCGTGGATAGTACCAAACCCTAAACATACTATGGTTTTTTCTATACATACACAGTTATTATAAAGTTTAATTTATAAATTAGAAACAGTAAGAGATTAATAATAATAATAGAGAACAATTATAATATACTGTAATAAAAGTTATGGAAGTGGCTTCAGGGCCATTATTAAGTAAAATAAGCACGGCTTGAACACAAACACTGTGATACCGTGGCTGTTTATATGATAACAGAGATGGCGACTAAGTGACTGACAGGCAGATAGATGGTGTATACAGCATGGACGCGTTGGACTAGGGGACGATTCACATTCCAGGCAGGATGGCGCGAGATTTCATCACGCTACTGAGAAGCATGCAATTTAAAACTTAACGATTATTTCTGGAATTTCTCATTTAATATTTTCATTGGGTAATAAAAAGATTGACCATGAGTAACAATCTACAGAAAGCAAAACACTGGATAAAGGGAGACTACCGTCCATGAAGGAAGATAGAAAGGGGCAGAAAGAGAAAGTTCATTCTAAGAAATAATGGCTGAAAACTTCCCTGATATGGGGAAACAGACATCCAGCTCCAGGAAGCCCAGGGAGTTCCAAAAAAGATAAATCCAAAGAGATGCATATGAGACACATTATAATTACATTGTCAAAAGTTATTTCTTTCAATTACTTTCCAAGGTATAGTTTGATGAAAAATCCCTTAGAAGCCTGAGGAATAAGAAATGCTAAAAACCTTCCACTTTGCTATAGAACTCAATGGCCACACACACATCGGTGGCAAAAACAATTCAGCCCAGTTTGTATTCGTAAAGAAAAACGATCTGCTCTAGGATTTCGCTGGACACGCAGACCAGATGAATCGTGTGTCAGGAGCTGGGTGACCATGGGGTAGCCCTGGAAGTCTCACGTCCCAGGAGAGCCCTCGGTCCGGGCAAACTAAGACGGCTATTCCCCCTCAGAGCGGTTCTGTGTACGCCTTTCGGTGACTACAGCAGCAGAGTCATGAAAGAACCTTCCCGAGGTGCCCCCACGCGCAAGATCCTGGACCGAGAGCTGCAGTTTTACAAAGATGAGGGACAGTGAGCGAGAGCACAGCGGTCTCTTCATGTCGCGGAGATTATGCTGCTGCTGCACTTGAGCGCACTGATCACGATGTGGTTGGAGTGTAGTTTCTAAAGGTCATTTTGGAACGCGACATCCAATGGGTGACCCATTCCAAGTCCCGGGTGTCTGCCCCCGGAGCAGCTTTGGAACAGCCCTGGTTAGAGGTCGTGCTCATCTGGACACCTGGGTATGTGTCTTGGCCCCACGACCTGACAGTCACAAGACCTTGGTCTAGTCACTGACTCCTCTGTGACCTGAATTTCTTACTTTATAAACTGTGGACAGTCGTGCCTACACGTCACACGGCTGATGTGAGCATGCAGCGACGTATACAGGGAGAGGTTTAAAATGACACCTGGCACATTGTAAGTGCTCAGTAAACGTCACCTTCTCTTATCACCGTCTGAGAGTTTGTTGATATCCAAGGGAAAAATGTCAAAAGTAAAGACCAGTGCTGACATTGCACTACTTCTAGACCTAGAACGGAAAGACCCATGTCTTCATCTTCAGGGACAAATCAGAAGGAAAATGTCGGGGGAGATGGACTCCTGTTTGATAGGCAGTAGCCTTAGTGAGTAGCTCTAGAGAGGAACACAGATGAAATTTCCAAAATGCAGGCCTGGAATTTGACCAATATGATAAATTTTCAAAGAAATAACCTAACACAAAAATGGAAGAAAAAAAACCCCAGCAGCTCATTCTAATGCAATGAAAGGCCTCGGGATGAGAAATTCTGAAGAGGTGTCTTTTCACTAGATTCTTTTTGATTTATACACTAGAGTACCAAATAAAATTATGGAAAAAAAAACACACTGGATTACACAATTTTTATTGAGATTTTGTCTTATTACAGAGAACTCACTCGCATTCAGTTACATGAATGAGCTGGGCCACTTGCATGGTTACCAAGAGTCATCTGGTTCTTCATGAGAAGGGCCTGAGAAGCTAAATTAGGGAAAGACAAAAAATTAAAAACTTTGTTAAATTCTTATCAAGTTTATTCAGAGACCTTTATAATGTTCTCATTCCTTCCCCAGGGAGTTTCTGCCTTCACTTAAAATTTGTATCTGTAGCAATTTCACAACTTAAAAAAATGCAATAGATTTTTTTTTTTTTTGAAATCAGTAATTTCGATTCAATAACTTCTTACAGGCAGACTCCAAGATCTAAATATGATAACGGTGTGCTTAAGAACGAGACAGTGGGGAAACCACACCTTTCGTCTTTGTCACTAGGTGGCGGTGTGTCCATTTGTGAATCTTCTCTGACAATCTTTGAGTTCTGATACAAAGAGGGAGAGAGAATTTTGAAATTAGATATGTATCCATTTTATTAACTACTTTGTTTTCTCTAAGTACTATTTTTGAAATATGTATGTAATTTAAGAGTCCAAAAAAGAGGTGACTTTTAAACATGAAATTCAGCGAGCACGTCAAACTATCCAGGATGCATTCTCAATACCCATAGCACTTCAGACTTAGAGTACTGATGTCTCAAAAAGTACCGATGCATTCATTATTCATTGATAAGACTTTCATTATATTTCTTTCTTGTTTTAAAAATTAGAGACATCTCAACCTTTACAAACTTTGACAACTCAAAATCTTTTCACCCAAGCAAAAGTGATGAAATTTTGTCAAGAGTGTAATACATTTAAGACTCAAGGATCCATCTGAACTTTGGATTTTCTCTGCTTTTACCTTTTTGTCACCAATGGAGAAGGCAGACTGTCCCAAAGTTTTCTAATGAACCGCAGAAGCCCTCGCCCCCACCCCCGTCCCTGTCCCCGCCAGCCCCTACCCCAGGCAGCTGGTCCAGAGCTTCAGCACCTTATCTACTGTCTCATGGGTCTCTTCGATGAGTTTCATGTATTTCTCTAAAGGGTTTTCAGCACAAGCAGATTTGTCTTTCATTTCTTGAATGCTTCCTTCTTTCTCCATTTCAATCTTCAAGGACTCTTCGATCATTCGCTGTCAAATAGATGGGCAGTAAAATAGGAAATATACAAATATATTTTTTAAACACCCAGTAATATAATTCTGATCCTTTAAGTAAAACCTGCATAGCAGAAAACTTTTTTTTTCTTTCGAGTCACTGCTACCATCAAAGGGAGACAAATATGTCGACTCAACAAAGGGAAGGATTAATTTGCCTGAAGTGTCCTGTGCTTTAGACCAAATCAACCAGGAGTTCAGGGAACATCCACACGGGTTCATTTATGTAAGGTTCAGCAGGCGTGTGAAGTGGCCGGAATAATGCATCTGGCTGGGACCGGATTAAGGTCATAGAAGGCCAAGGAGAATTAGGAAGGAGGAGGGCAGGGCAGCCTGTGGAGGCTACCACGAACAGGCAGTCACCTCCTGGGTCCATCTAGTCCCAGCTGGCTGACCTGTAAACCCTACCTACTTACAACTCGCAGATCGCCTCCTTTACGGGCGAGTTTTCAGCAGCAGCCGAGAGCGCATGCGCATGGGCTCGCAATGGCCCTGCTTTCCTATGCAGCCCCTCGGGCGTGTGCATGGCCTTGCCCGGGGCTCTCAGCAGAGGAGGGGTCCGCGATGCCCACGGCAGACTGTTTACAAGTGACCTACCCGCTGCCAGGACTCTGGGACACACTAAGGACTCACACGCCTGAGAGCAAGGTACTTCCTAAGGGTGCACCATGGAGAAGTCAGGACAGAGAAGTCAGCTGTACTTATATTACCCTTTCTTGATCCAGTTTTTCTAGCTCTCTTCGTTCCCTTTCTAAAGCTTCTTGTTCACTCTGCTTTCTTTCTTCTCTCTGCCTTTGTTCTTTCACCCGCTGCTCCCATACTTTTTCTTCTTCTCTCTTTTGTCCAATTTGTTTCTGATCTACACCTGAAGGATCAGAAAATAAAGAGTGAGTAGCTTGCAGCACCAGTCTTTCAAACAGATGTGGGGCCGGTTTATGGGCCCTGCTGAGACTCAGGGAGGCCCGCCTGCTTCTCCGCGGGCTCTGCTGAGCGGCTGGTCCATCGTCAGGGTCTTCGGCCTCCCGTCCCACTCCGAGCACCGCGGGCTCCCTTTGCTTTACTGAGATGCACAGACGTCACCCTCACCACCAACTACTTTGATGGTCGTCCCCTCCACATCACGCTTTCCTGTCCTCTTTGCCCGGCTCCTCCCTCCTTCACCCGTCCCCAGGCAGGTCCCGAACTGCTGCCTCTGCGCTTGGGGATGACCCCTCCCTTACCTTTAGGTTCTGAGTAACCATTTGCCCTTGTTTATTGACACAGCAGTTCGAAGCCTCTCCCCTGACTCTGCAAAGGCCCTGGGGCCTCTGCTGCTCAGACCAGTACAGAAGCAGCACGCGCACCGCCCACCAGCTCGCCAGCTCGCCGTCATTCCCTGGCGCCTCCGGGCCGGCCCCGCACAGGGTGCCAGCTGTCGCCTCTGCCCCACATCATCTTCTCGAGTCCTGATCTCTCCCCCAGCCTGACGTCCATGTTTCTGAAGGATTCCCTGCCACCAGCCCATGGAGGCACTGGCTTCCTGAGGCATCACTCCTGTCCCTTTAATCATGCGCCTCTACCCTGTGCGTGCTCGGCCACCAGGCTCACAGCTTAACTCCTCCTCCTGCTGCGATTAGGATCCTGATCACCAACTACCTGGATGGCTGAAAGAACCTCGTCAGCGACCTTCCTGACGTCAGTCTGCCTTCAAGCCACCCATCTTCATCGGCACCAGTCATTTCCTGAAGAGGCGGCCAGGACCTGCTCTGCCCCGTCGCCACTACAGTGGAGTCCACACTCGCTGTGGTCCAGGCTCCGACAGCGCGCCTTTTTCTTTCTGGGCACACTTCCCATATCCCCGTAACCTTTGCATTCGAAACGTTTCCCTGTAGCACATGCTCACTGTACCCGAATACGGTTGGACCTTCCTTGCTCTGTGCCTTCGCTTTCAAAGTCTCCTGAACGTGATGTGCTCCTTGCACCTAACCTCTCCCACAAAACCCCACCTACCATGCCACCTCCTCTGGGAGGTCCTCCTTATTCCTCAAGCGACAATTAGCCTACCTGGCACTATAGCCACACAGTATTTTGTGCCTGCCTTGTCAAAACCGTGTGTGTCTGTTTCTCCAACTGCTGTCCTCTGGCCTTTGTCTGTCTGTCCCCTACAGCTCACTGCACAAGTCCTTTGGCCCCACAGGTTTAACTCAATCTCAATCCCACAGATTATACTGACTTTTCTCCTCCAGAGACAAATTCACAGTGTCCCCAGAGGACTATGAACCCTGTGGCTCTGTCCGGTTCCAAGACTCCGGCAGGAACCAAGTGAGTTTTACTAACGAGACAGAGGCCACACGGTGTTTTCTATCTCTTGAAATTCAAACAGCAGAGGAGGCAGCTGATCATTTCCACAGGCGGAAACGCACTGTCCTCTCCCTGCTGGGGGAAGAAGGGCTACTCCTGCGACGTCGCCTTCTCACACGGAACTGCAGTCTCAGAATAGGAACGCTGTGTGGCTGCCAACTTAAACAGATCAGGAGAAAAGGGCTACTTATTGGCTGTAGGGTATACCGTCATGCTCCGTGTAACAAAATTTGAGTCACGTATGTGATCCGTTCAGTAACGACGGACCACATATATGACTGTGTTCCCATAGGATTATAATGGAGCTAAAAAATTCCTATCACCTAGTGACGTTGGACCTGTCATGATGCCACAGCACAACGCATTACTCATGTGCCTGTGGTGACGTGGTGCAAACGAGCCCACCGCGCCGCCAGCACAGCACATGGGATCGTGGACGATACATCACACTTGATAAGAAATGACTGCTACTAGTTTATGTACTTACTACACTAGACTTTTTCATCGTTATTTTGGAGTCTCATTCTCCCTACTTAAGAAAAGCCTGCTGTGAAACAGAATGCCACGTGACTCCAGCAGCAGCCTCACGCATCTCATGTCTACTGTCTCTTGACCGCGTCATTTTCTCCGGTGTGGCTTTGATCTCGTGCTTTGTACGTAACGTGCTGTATGTTTTTATTCCCTAAGATTCACTCAGGTCTCTGCCAAATGGCTTCCTACCAGATCTGCTCCCGGTGGCCGCCGTCCCTCCTCAGTACCTGTCCCATCGGAGGTCTTTGGTGATGGCTTGCTGATCGTCTAACCCCTCCCCCCCTCCCACCCGCACTAGAAACTCTGTGAGGCAAGAACGGCTCGGCTCAGCTCGCTGCTGTATGCCCGGCACAGAGAAGGCTCTTGATCAAGTCTCAGTGACTGAGAGCTTTCTAGAATGATTTACTCTGGAACCAGCAACGTCGACCCTCTCAAAGTGCCTTTGTTTAGTAATTCCTCATATTCCTGAGCATGGTGACTTAATCCAAGGAACTGCTCATAAGAGGCTTTGCATACATAGGTTTGTGGGATGACAGTCCCTGTCAAACGCTGAGAAAACAAGCGGTGATTTTCCTTGAGGAGTTTCAAGTTTGAGGCTTAACCGCTTTGGTCCAAGGAAAAGGACCCGGCTGGAACGAAGCTCAAATCCCCCCTACAGCGTCTGTCCCTGTCCCTCCACACTGGTGAGGGGAGTGGGGAATCCGGAGAAGAGGGGAGAGAAAGCGGGCCCGACATGGGAAGCCTAATGACCAGCTTCCCTCCAGGGTTACCGGCTTTTCCGAAGACTGAAATCGAAAAGTTTGTATGCCCTAATTTTTTAAGATATGAACACAAACAGATACAACAAGAAATGTTACCATTTCACAATCCTATCGAAGACGTACATGGCTATTAACCGTTGTTTCGACTTTATGCTAAGATTTCCCAAGATGGTAAGGTTCTCATGAAATGGCTTTCGCAGAAGAGTCTTAAGCAAAAATGTAACTGCTTTGTCACACTTTGTACAAGTAAATAAAAAATTTTTAAGGCAATTAGCCCGGGAAGACTAAATGAGAAGCCTCTCCACAGCTTTCTCCTCAGCACTGTCTTTACATGGTCAAACTGAGAGGACCTTCAGAAATGTCATCAACAGTCACACCCCAACCAGGACTGTGACTAACTCAGGCTCACAGAAAGTCCTTCAGCAACACGTGAAACGATTTACAGGGCACAGACGGACATTCAGCATCCGTCACGCCACCTGTTGGTTAAAACCAAGACAAACTTACCTGGGAAGTAACAGGAGGCAGGTGTGGAAGCAGCGGCTGCGGCAGAATCCAGACGACGCATGTCGCCCGCGGGGTGGAGACTGTCCACTTCCCACGGCTTTGGTAGGGCCCCTACATCTAGACAAGGTGTGAACAAGTGTCCTGTGAGCCCTTAACGACAGCAAGAGACAGCAGTGCACACAGTGTGGGCTAACTTCTGGTGGAGCACCTAGGTTTCAGCCACAGTGACCGCCAGGCCTTTCCTAATTCTAAGGCATTTTCAGCATAACACTTGGCAATCAATTCGCTTTTCAAAGTGTTCTGACACTTTAAAGAATTAGAAGTATTTACAAAATTATATTCGGAAAGTGACAGAAAAATTCACCTGGCTTGCTGATCATCATTTGAATGCTATTTAAATATCAATGAATTAAGCAAGCTCTTAAAGTTAGTTACAAAGAATGTGCAAATTTGACTAAGCCCTGTCATGTAACTGTTTTAAAATATACTTTCAGACTTGGCCATGAAGCTGACAAGGCTATGCGATTGGTTCTGTGCAAACGCAAAGCCTCCCCACACTGGAAAGAACCTCAGAGATGCTCGCCCCAGTTTCATAGCTCGGCAGCAGGCTGCCCTGGCCGGAGCACCCCGGGCGGGCCGGAGGCTGGACACCACTTGCTA
This sequence comes from Rousettus aegyptiacus, assembly GCF_014176215.1. NCBI lineage: Eukaryota > Metazoa > Chordata > Mammalia > Chiroptera > Pteropodidae > Rousettus > Rousettus aegyptiacus. The sequence goes on along the minus strand of NW_023416312.1, from coordinate 2,859,729 downwards.
GACCACGAAGCCAGCACACTTTCCCCGCCGTTCTTGCACTAGGAAGGGCATTTCCACATCTGAGGCAGTGCACAGAATCTGTGTGCTCTAAGGAAAAATAACTTAGCATCATCATATTCCAAAAAAAAAAAGGGAAAGAAACAAATTAAAAAATAACTTTTTTAAAAATCTGAGGCAATGCCAAACTTGATAAATTAAGGGATCGCTTGCGGGCTCAACTCCAACTTTAAAATTACTGGTTATTCTGAATTTTTTAAAAAATAGAACTGAAATGCATCCCTGAAAATCTTTGTGATATAATAAAAAGGCAATATATTTGTATCTATGGTTTTATCACAGAACATACATGTCCTAATTTGTAACTGCTTTGCTTTTTATAACAGTGGATATGTTTCACCAAAACTAAGCTTTCTACATTTTCAACTTATAAAAACCGGTACTTGAACTTACGTTCAAAAGACGATTCCAGTTCCTCATTATCCTTAAAAGACAGCTCGTCGGGATTTGAAGATTCACTTTTGTTTTGAGGTTCAGTTTGTCTTTGATAAAGACTGGGTGAGAAGAATAAAACTCGTGAATGCGAAGCTCTCGTAAATTAAGATCCAAGGGCACAGGAGGACAGAAAGCCTTTTGTGGCTGGAGAAAATGCTTTAGAAAATTAGTTGTTTCCAGTGAGAACGAGAGCTACACAGCACTGGGCGCCCTCCACGCGCCAGCCCTCACTCTAAGCGATTCATACGCGTTGACTCCAGTAGTCCTCAGAGCCAGCTCATGATGAGGCACGCACTACCACCGCTACACAGAGAACGACGCTGCACTCTCAGTGCTGTTCCAAGGAGTTTATTTTATCAAGAACCACCATTTTTGAAAAAAGCAAATTCTGCACGCCATCAGCAGCGGCCAGCTGAGGATGCATCAGAGTACCCGAAGTCAGCGCGCGTGTCTTGTCTTGGCTTTTTCACGAGCGCGCGATATCAAAAGTTACACGCTCTAGGACCACGACAGGCACACGTGGCGGTTTTCGACTTCGTAGGGTAGAACTGAGCCAACGTGCAGATGCCTGGGCTGGAGCCCAGAACTAAGGAGTCGGACTCTCCTGCCATGGGGACCCTGTATGTGGCTCGAAGCCCAGCCTGGGCGACCCGCTGCCCAGCTTCCAGCACACCCGCTCCACCCCGCTTCAGCAGTCACCGCCTAGGGCCCCGACCGCTTCGGAATTTCAGTAAGAGAAATTAAAATTTTATTTGTTTATGCTTAAATACCAAAATATCTTTTCAAATGACTTTTTAATACAGTGTGAAACTGTTTCAAGTTTACAAATAAACTGAATTTATTTGCTTTTGCAGATGCCGTATGTTGTTTTTTTATCTTTATAAAGTGAGTCTATTCACGGAACTATGAAGGCGCTTATTAATATCACAGTACATATTTCTTTGTGTCAAGTTTAGCAAACAAACAGAAATTACTTGCTAAAAGGACTTCTTCCCCAGGTACTTCAGATGATTCCCAAAGATCACACATCATTTTACCATCTGATTGCAAACTCCATATCGACACCTGTCGAGCTGAGACCCCATGCGGCTCATCAGCCTGGGCCGAGCCGACCAGAACAGGGCACTTACCCGGCCTTCTGCTTCAGGGAGCTGGAGAGCGAACGCACGGGAAGGCTGCGGCCAGACTCGGTGGGCGAAGGTCGGGGTTTTGTGTCGAGGCGAGGGCTGGTGGACGCCACGTGGGCTTGGCCCAGGCCTAAGGGGCAGAAGGAACCAGGGCAAGAATATCACAAGTTACGCAGACGAAAAAAGCAATGTGGTTTCTGAGGAACTCTTACTTGGAAAATAAATTCTATTATCCTTGCAAACAGCTGAGTATGGTGTATGTATACATGATCCAAAGAAGGAACGACTCAAGCAGCTAGTGAAACTGCAATGACAACAGTGAAGTGTAGAAAACCAATCGCCCGCCAATAAAGGAAAAGCCAGTCACGCTCTGAACCCCTGTGCGTGCCAGGTGACATGCTGGAACGTGCCACTGCCGGTCCGTCCCATGGACTCCTGCACCCGCACTGTGCGCTTCCTCAGACAAGAGGGCTCCCAAGGGCCCGGTCTATGCAGGCCGAGCGGCCGCACCCTTTTCTGCTGCTCACCTTCCAGGTGCATTTTGCCATCCAGGCCTCGTTTGGCCTTCGCCAGGGGCGTGGCCGAGGGGCGTTGGCAGGTGCCTCTGTGCAGCCGTGAGGCCGCGGTGCCCGCTAGCGCAGTGGCTACGTCCACCGCAGGTGGCTCGGACAGGGCCCCATCCTCTGCTAACATGTTCCTGTCAGAGGAACCGGAAGGGATGCTCTTGAGAGCTCCCAGCAAGTGCGGAGCCGGCGGGCTCCTGGCTGCCGGTGGGCTCCTGGTGGCCGGATACTTAGTCACTCTTCGATGGTAATCCTGGAAAGCTTTGTCCAAGTGCTCGGCCTCTCGCTCAAGATCTTTCATTCTCACCTTGGTACTGGCTACAAACTCAAGGTCAGAATCGGGGGAGCTGCCATCCGTGCTTGTATTTGGACAATGTATGACCCTTGGTGTCACTGTGCCTGCCATCGGCTTTTCCTCTTCGAGAGTTTTCAAGAAGTCCCCGCTCGTGTCACCATCGCAAGGCGCCATGAATCCGAAGACAGAACGATAGATCAGAGACTGCTTGGGATTGCGGTACACTTCATTCTCCAGGGCTGCAGGTTATGGAGATAGTACGAGAAATGAGGGGAAGATAAAAGTGAAATAAACTTGAGAATATTATTTTGAAAAATGAAAGAAGGTATTAACAAGGACACGCTTGCACATTAAACCGTTTCTGAAGCCGCAGTGATGCCAAGACTTATTTACTGCCATTCAGCGAGCGCTCCTCCGCACCAGCCACGGTTTCACAGGCCTTCTTTCTTAACCCATGATATTATTTCACGATCCATCATACATAATTCTGATGTCCAAAAAGCTCTGAGAACTGAAAATTTACTCATAATTTATCTGGTGGCAAACCCTAACCAGATCTGAACTCATCTGGCTGATATACTTGACCTGAACCCAGGTGAACTCATATAATAGTCTTTATTTGTTCTATCCAGCGTGGATGTTCATACGTTTCACTGTGAATCCAGCAACATATTGCACTATGGGATGCTGCCCCGGACACCAGGGGCTGTGGCAAAACCCAGTGCAGGGCCCGAGCTTCAGGTAAGGGGTGACCTGCAGTCAGACAAGGCTGTGAGCTGACGACTCTCACTGCTCCCACAGTGAGATGGGGGGGAGGTGCTAGGCTGGGTCACACACGTAAGCAAGGCATGGGGACGCTGGGATTTCCTAATGGAAAACCAGTACACGTGACGGCTGCCCGTCTGCAACGCCTCCAGGACAGATGCTTGCACTGGGCGATGCTTGTGTTTGAAAAAGTTCCATCTATATTAAACTACTTTTCATGACATAAGATCGCTATGATTTTGGCTGTGGGCAGTTTGGCAAACAGAACTGGTGAGAGAAAACGAGGAAGAGGAAAGAGTAGAAATGAATAAAGAGATAAAAATAAAACCAGTGCGGGAGAAAGGAACAAGGACTGAGGAGGGAAGAGTGTAAATGGGAACTGAGGAAGACCCAGAACCAGGAAGCTGAGAAACCAGTTCAACCGGTAACACACAGAAACTTCCTCGGGGTTGAAAGCGGCACGAGAGAGCATGTGGGCTTCAGTACACTTCTTACGAAGCAGGAAGGGGCAGATATCACACATCCACAGTGAAGATGGCAATAAAATGACAGCAGTAACATTCCGAGTGTCTGATGAGTACCCGACGCTGGGCTAGGACCCACCTCATCTCATCATCATTCACCGTGGTACGGTAGCTACTCTTATCTCCATTACGAATGAGGAAACTGGGGTGCAAAGAAGCTTAAACATGCCCAAGGTCAAAACGCTAACTTCAAATTTGGGGTCCGAAGGCAAAATCAGTTTTCCGACTGTAGTGGCCGTGTTCTTTCTGCTGGCCACCCTGATTCTCCTGTACATACGTTTACTCGTCTGTCAAGAGTGAAAACACCGAGGAGTCAAGTGGTCTTTTCAGGGTAAAAAAAAACATAAAAAAGCCTCGGTCCAGGATGGATTTGGGGACACGGAATGTCACCACACCTTTCCTGTTTGGGTATGAGGCTCTCTCAAGCCACAAGGCACCTGTGAAAGCAAGGCACTTTAGCAGATAACCTGGCTGGCATTCCAGAAATGGATAGGGAGCGTTACCATTAAGGTGACACGTATGTCTATGGCTTTCCCCTACTATGAGAATTACTAAAAATTCAGTGATTAATGATCATTACATTTCCAGCAACGTCAGAAACTTTACGCACCATACACATTTAGAGGTTAAAAATGTCTGACCTGTCTGAGTTTGTTTCAGTTGCAATTTTAAATCGGCCACCTTCGCAGTTAACCTCTTGACGGAGGCATCATAATCCAGTATCTGGGCCTTCAGCCGTGCGGAATGCTCGATCTGAAAAGATTCAGAGAAGGTAAAGAAACCAATTAAAGGAAATCACAGCTCACATCAAAAGAAGCAATTCTCTTTTCGGGTTCATTCTTTTTCTGTTTTGCCAATAATGAGTAGCTTTACACTCGTACTCCACGGGTCTGTAGAAAACAACACAACATTCAAATTTCCAACCTCCTTCTTCACTCATCTCAAAGAACAGCTTCCAGGGTATGAAGCAGACATCAGAAATATGTCAATATTTCTAAGTTGCGGGGTAAGCGGTAAGTAACACTTTAACAATGGGCACCGTCAGCACGGGACAATCTTGCGTTTGGGTGCGGTTGCCGGCCTCTGGGTTTTATTACTGTTATGAATATAAAGTCATAATCACTTAAGAATTTTCTCAGATGAGAAAGGATCCCCTCAGCATATGGGAGGAGTAGCTTTTGATGTTAAGATCAATCTGATTTACGCTGGAGTGACATACGCCAAATTTAGACAAATACAAAGCGACTGGCCTGACGCGCGGCGGAGCAGAGAGCAGTACTCACTTCGGTTTGCAGCTGTTTGTGCAGAGCTTGCCTGTGGGTTTCAAATTTCTTATGCTCCGTCACGAAAGCATTTTCTGCTTTCTTTAAATCTTTCTGAAAAGTTTCCAGCTCAGGAGATGGCTGAGCTATGCCTAAGGAGGTAAAGAAGCCCGGCCGTCATGAACCTGAAGTTCTCTCACTTCACTTAACAGAAACACCTAAAGAGATTTTAAATTGTTCTTTTCTTTGTGCACATGCAATCAATTAATTTTATATTATTTTTATGAAGTGGACTAAGAGCAATCCTGACTCACAAATTTCAGTAAAGAATTTAAGGCACGTAAAAGCAAACTTTACTATCCAACACAATCCTACTCCGAGTAAAAGAATTCTTTCAAATCCTTAAATTAACTTGAATGCCCACCTCTGTCCTCTACCACGGACAGGAGGCATAAAAAGAAGCCTCCAGCAAAACCTGCTGACGGCCACCCCGAGGCCCACTCTGGCCTGTGCATCTGTCAGCAGCACTCGGGGTCCAGGCAGAAAGCTGACGGAGTTCCCCCACTGGGGTCACCAGAGGACCCGCTGATAGAGAACGGTCTATGTAGGGTAGCCACAGAGTATGCTGCAGCTCCCTGGGCTAGTAATGGAGCCACGCTGTCACCACTCCTTGGGCCTAGAGGGTCGAAGAGGAAGGAATTCCCAGACCCGGGGAGGCCACCTCCCAAGCACTGGGACCTTTGTCTGGCTGAGTGCAGGGCAAGCCCAGGGCCACTGTGCACGGAGGTGGTGGTGGTCGCAGGGGGAGTGGAGGTAACATCAACCTCAACCTCACTCTGATTCCTCGTTCCCAGGGCCTGGGGATGTACCCACCAGCAAAACCCTACCTACAGAGGGCGAGAGGAATCCGGTACCATCCAAAGAGGCAGATTTGTACAGCTTAAAAATATTCCTTCTTAATGACACTATTAATTATTCAATATCAAGCGAAAAGGAAGTAACCTCGAACTGAGTCTTAACTTTATAAAAATTTCCCAACTGAAGCCTCCCTTACAGATACAAAGCATAGTTTCAAACACTTAACTAATATGAATTACAAAAATATGCAAATCAGGAAAAAAGACATACGGTTTAAGAGATGCAAGTTTTCTTTTTTAATCTCTTCAATTTGTTGTTTAAGTAATTTATTTTGTGCCTGAAGCTCCAGTTTCCCTTCTTTTAGTAGGGAATAGTCACTCATCTCTTTAATCTTTTCATTCAGCAGGTGGTTTTGCTTTGTTATTGCCAAAGACTGGGCCTTCACAGACTCTAGCTCAAGCTGGAATTGAAAAAGTAGAACATATTTGAACAGTGGCTTTAAGGTACTGCGTAAGTAAAAGCTGGCAGGCTGCTTTAGGCTGGGAGTTATGACTGAATTAAGGTCACTTGGCAGAAGTCTGGTTCTCTACAACAAGAAGACCCAAACTACAACAATGAAAGTCGTCTTTTGCCCTAGAGTTGAGGCTGGAGGAAGCTCACCCAACTTTACTGATGTAGAACCCTGTCCTGCATAGTAAGTGCTTCTGATTAGGATCATCACCCTGTTTCTCAGATGCCACTAAAGTCCCAATAACAATCACAGATTATAGCAATATATATTTTTAAAGGTGAAAAGGTGAGATATCACAAACCTGCTGTAGAATGTTTTCCTTTTTTTCTATAATTTACCTCATGTTTGGATAGAAAAGCCTACAAGTTCTCAAATAAGTCATTGCAGTCACGAATAAATGTTATATAGAGAGTATATTTTAAGTACCTAAAGTTCCAGCTCTATCCTTCAGATAGCGAATACATGAATGAACAGAAATAAAGTCGCACTGGCATGTGAAAAACGCATCTCATTTTGTTTTCATCTGTAAGTTCCGAACATAATGAGAGGAACATTACCTGCTGCTGGTGGGAAGGCAGCAGAGGCTGAGGCGGAAGCCGACAAGCGCGGGCCACCTGCTTGGGGCTGGGCACAGAAGTCAGCTCGCTAAAGTCCCTCAACAACCATGGAATGCGGGTGGTACCCCAAAATCTACAGATACGGACCCTGAGGCCACAGAACGTGGCTGGAGGCACACAGAAGTTAGGGAGAGACAGGACTCAGGCAGGACTCCAGCCTCCAAAGGCATACTCGTTCTAGCCTCCCTAGGAGGCTAAGATGGAAATGGAGAACTACTGAATTAACTTCAGCTCAGCCGTCACCTTCTTAGTTATAATAAATGGTCCAAACACATCAAGAGGATAACTTATAATAAATCATATATGACTAAAACTAAAATGTCATACATTGTCTAACACTGATTTCAAAAAAATAATAGGGTTAACAATTACCTCAAGTTCTTTCACACGATTTACAGAGTGAATCAGTTGTTCCTTTTTTAAATTAACAGCTGTGAGCTCCTCTTGCAAATGTATAGCTTTCTCTGAAAGAGCCAACCAATTAAACATCATATGTTTTCCTAGTGAATATAAGTCATTTAATAATTTACGGCCAGTATGTCAGATCTAATGACCATTGTTTCGTAATCTAAAATAGAAAATCAGCAGGCAAGAAATAAGCCCCGTTACCCAACGGGTGATGGGAAGCTAATCATAACGGTCGAATGCGCGGTGACCTTCCCCCTGCTACTCACACCAACCAGGCACGCGTCTGCCGCTCAGAGCCCTCCTGCCAACACACCTGAATGTCTTTCAAGACAAAGATTTGTCTGTTATGATTCTGTCATCACAATTTTGTCATTTTCACTTCATCTAACCAATCTATGTAGACACAGCGTCAAAAAATAATTTGCTGAATACATGATGGCACTAATTCCTAAAGAAGCATTATCTTGCACAAGACAGTCACGAAGGGGCAGCCACACACTGGGGGACCTTACAGGGCAGTGTCAAGTAGCCAGCCCTGGTTTACTACCAAGAATTCCTTTGAAACTTCCCCTGAAAGTGCCATGTCTTTTCACAGGCAAATTCCTAGAAAAATATGGAAATGTATAACATCTGGAGACTGAAAAATTATCCAACTGTCCTGATCCTGGGCTAATGCGCACAATAGTTTAGGAAATTATAAGTTAAGTGAAAATATCATGAAGTATAAAAATATATAAGTAAAAGAAATAAGGAACTAGGTCACAGGGGACAGAGAAGTTGAAATAAAATTTTCTTTAAGTAAAAAAAATGAAGTCTCTCATGGTTAAGAGTAATATTTAGCAGATAGCAATAAGCCGCTGCCACCTTCTTGACAAACACAGATTTATTTATCAAACTATATTCAAATACACAAAAATATACAAAAATAAACTCAAAATGGATTAACAATTTAAATGTGAGCTATGAAACCATAAAACTCCTAGAAGAAAACGTAGGAAGTAAACTCTCCGGCATCGCTCTTAGTGATATATTTTTGGATATGGCTCCCAGGGCAGGGGCAACGAGAGAAAAAACAAATGGGACGACATCAAACTAAAAAGTTTTGCACTGCAAAGGAAACCGTCAACAAAAAGACAACCTACTGCATGGGAAAAGACATTCATAAATGATACATATAAGGGGTTAATATGTAAAATAAATAAGGAACTCAACAACTTAACACCAAAAAAAAAAACCCAATCCCATTAAAAAATAGGCAGGCAACTTGAATAGACATTTCTCCAAAGAGAACATACATATGGCCAATGGACATATGAAAAGTTGCTCAACATCACTGAGCATCAGAGAAATGCAAATTAAAATCACAGTGAGATATCACTTCACACCTTGCAGGAGAGCTAAACATCAATAAATCAAAAAACAAGTGTTGGTGAGGATGCGAAAAGGGAACCAACCCTCTACACTCCTGGTGGGCTTGTAAATCAGTGTGGCCACAATGGAAAAAGAGTATGGAGAGTCCTCAAAAATTTAAAAATAGAGCTGCCATATGATCCAGCAATTCCACTTCTGGGTATTTAACCGGAAACAAACAAACAAACAAACAAACCACTAATTCTAAAAGATATATGCACCCCTATGTTCATTGCAGAATTACTGGTAATCGCCAAGGCATGGAAGCAAGCTAGATGTCCATCAACAGATAAATGGATAAAGAAAATGTGCTACAAATGTACAATGGAATATTTTATTCAGCAATATAAAGGAATGAAATCTTCCCATTTGTGACGACATAGATGAACCTAAAGGGTATTATGCTCAGTGAAATAAATTGGAGAAAGACAAACATCTGGTGACTTAACTTACATGTACAATCTAAGCAAACAAAACAAATGAAGAGATAGAAACAGAAAGACCCACAGATACAGCGAACGAGCAGATGGTTGCCAAAGGGGAGGTGTTGGGGAGATGGGGAAAAATAAATTCTTCATACCCTACTTCCTCTCAGGTTAAGCGTCATTTTTGACATGTGTATAAAAATAAAGTTGGATAAAATTGTGCCAATAAATCAGTGACCTTTATGAATATACAAAAGGTTAGATAAGGTTTGCAAAAATGTAGCGGAAGACAATGATCACTTTTTTAATTTTGTAAATTAAAAGGTCAAAAAATGTGTAATTTTGTAGTAATGAAGTACAAGGTACATATATTTTTAGAGTGTATGTTTTAGAATAAACAGACCCAATTTAGGAAGCTAAAAACTCTCATTGGAACTGAAAAATACAGATCCCCACCTCTCCCCCAAATCACCTTTATTCTTCCTTTCCTCTTCAGCCAGTCTGCTGACTCTGGCGATGTAGGCGTCCTTTAGCTCAAGTTGATACCTGGGAATCAGAATGAGCTTGTTACTTTCCTGAACAGATTCCTTTTGATGCATGAGGGCGCTGAGCATGACCATGCCTAAATTTCAAGGTCTCCCAGTACTAGGCCAGACATCCGAACTCTGAATATAAAAGGTCCAGTAAAACCATGCTGCAGCCCTGTAAACTGGGTCCCCGAACTTGTGTCATTGTAAGGCTGCTGAGCAATTATTTCTTGGTTGGTCTAGACTGACACGAAGAAGTAAAGTAAGCTAAATTTACACTGTATACAACTGACTCTCAATCCCCAAAGGTAAGGAGCCGGTCATTTCCAAGCCATCTCCTCCACCCCTCACCTCCATCAGGGGAACTTTCATCCTCAGGGGCTGCTCGACAAAGGCCAATACCTTTATATGCCAATTAGCAACACCAAAAGGCACATTTTCAGGCACTTTTACTTATCCCCACTGTTACTAGCTGGCTTTTTGGTTTGGAGATGGGAGAAAGGAAAGAAAAGCACTCATATGTTGAATATCCTCCAAAATTCAACACTCGCCAAAGTCACACAGAGAATACCCGAAGCCAGACAAATGATACCAAACAGTTCACGATCTCCATGGCTACATAAAGTTAACATACATGCATATTCATCTATTCCTGAAAGTTTAACAACTACAGATATTTCACTGTTTGCTACTAGATTCAAGGAGCTGACATAAAATATGTAGATAACGGCCATCACTTCAAAACGAATACATGGAAAGATGCTATATTTCTTATTAGAATTCTTTTAAAGAATAACCTCAAGAAATCTTTGCAAGTATTGCCTAATTGAATATCAATAACGAACGAAGGGTAAGGCAGTAAAAAGAGGCCAATGATTAAGAAACACTCAGAGGAGCTGAGTTGAATCATCTGTCCGCCAAGAATTCATTTACTCGATAAATACTAACTGAACATGTGTTATGTGACAGACGCTATCCTGAACACTAAAGGAAAGCCACACTAACCCTAGTTCTTCCCTTCGTCATTTTTTTTTTCGCTTTATATAGTTAATTTCGGTTTGTTTGTTTTGATTCTGGCTCTACAGAATCTTGAAGGAATACAAGACACATGTTTACTGACAAATACTATAACCAGAATAATTTATAAATTATTAGATATCTTAGCGGCAGTATTAGTAGGGTAGAGAAAAAGAGAACTAAAAGTGACTCTAATTCCGATTTTAAGCTTATCAGCACAGCAATATGCCCTAAAAATGAAAGCAAATCAGAAGCTCTCGGTCAGTACATGTTAGAGAAGCTACGAGTAAGAACACGCAGAGGATGCTCTTCTCTGTACTGTATCTTTTTAAAACTATCTTAACTCAAATCCTCATGCGAAAGGCTTGACTGTCAATAAAAACATGTATTTTTTAAACATTAACTTTTGCCATAAAACACTGGTCTCATCTACTTCATTAGTGTTGCCGTATTTCGATCAACTTAATTCCAATGTATTACTTATTTAAAAACGTCAAATAATTACTTTAGAATTTCATTCTTCAGCTTCTGGTCATAGGTCTCCTCAATATTCTTTATACTCAGCTCCCGTCTCCTAAGCGCCTCAGTCACACTTTTATTTTTTTCTTCTTGTAGCCTCTGGGCCCTGAAATTAGCAAAAATGTGTAAAACAAATAAGAAAATGACAATACCCGAAGTAAAGACTTGAGGGGAAAAAATAATGAGTTTTTAGCCCCACAGACTAAGATTGTGACATGACTGTCACCGCTGGGAAGTAAAGAGAAAAAGCCACAAGTCCTCCATCTATTTCATGAACTGACCTAGTTAGCAGATGGAGCTATATAGTGCCACCAGGCTAGGGGGAGTGCGAAGTGACAAGGCCAAAGCGGTTTTTCACAGAAGACGATTCACATTTAAAAAATGGTTTCAGGAGCTACATGGCCATAATCAGTTCGTTAGTGAAAGAATGTTATTAGTTACAAAGCTACAAATCAAACTTAAGTTAGTATACCTGAGTGCTTGTTTCTTCTATAACACTATTTCTAACTGTGAGATTTAACTGATTATCCCATAGGTATTAAAAAGTAGAAGATTTGTTTCTGGCAGTTAAAACCTAGCGAATTGAATATTGAAGAATGCCAAGAGAGAGAGGAAAAAAGAGATGGATCAATGAGAACTTCCAAGTACCAGAGAATGAAACTGTTGTCACAATGAGATCTTAATTCTGCCTCAAAATCGATCCCAGAGCCAGGAGTCATGTTTACGGGCACTGAGACTCAGCCGTGAGAAGGGCCAGAGGACACTGACTGTTCCAAGAAAGGGGCAAAAGCTTTGTGCCTGCTTCCTGGGCTGCCTGAGCTGGGACGCAAAGGAGCAGCGAACTCTACTGAGTTTAATGCATAAAGAAGTGGTCCATGTGTACAATGGAACACTACTCGGCCATAAAAATGAATGAAATCTTGCCGCCTGCAACAACATGGACTGACCCAGAGTGTATTATGCTGAGTGAAATAAGTCAGACAGAAAGACAAATACCCTATAATTTCACTTATATGTGGAAACTAAAAAACAAAAACAAAACAGAAACAAACTCATAGATAGAACATTTTGATGGTTGCCAGATGGGAGAGGGGTTAGGGAGAAGGGATTAAGTACAAACTGGCAGTTCATGGGGATGTAAAGTACGGCATAGGGGATATAGTCAATATTATTATAATATATGTATACGGTGTCAGATGGTACTAGATTTATCGGGGTGATCACTTCGTAAGTTATATAAATGTCTAATCACCATGCTGTACACTGGAAACTAACATAATATGGTATGTCAACTGTAATTGAAACATAAAAAAGTCAAAAAAAATTACATTGTGCTTGAATGGGAGGAGTAGGGGTTGTGGAACTATCTCCACTCAAATTCTGTTACTTTCCTTTTCAAAGAGAGTAAGGTAGGCAGAGAGAAGAAATCGAATGAATCAAGTCTACGTAAATGAGAGGACATTAATGAAGATGAAGAAAAACCCTTCAATGACGTAAGACTCCTGCAGTATCTGTGTCAATTAATAGCAGAACCTAATGGGAAAGAAAGCTTACTCCATAAACTAGACAGGTAAGATTTGAAGAATGAAACATTTGTGAGCACTTAGAAAAAAGTAACACACATATCACAAAAAATAGTTTCACCCAGCACAAGTCAAGTGAGAGCCCCTGTATTTCCTCTGACAGCAGAGCAGGTAAATGTGGCAGGTCTGGCTATCTGAAATTCAGTTGCCATATGAACATGCAACCATTCGATCTGAGTGACTGAACATAAACATGAAACACGATTTGTTAAAACATTCGCCTTTTCAAATTATTTGTCTGATCTTATTGTGGCCTTGATGATGGTCTCATTCTGTTTTTCATCGCAATGTCTAATATTTCAAAAGCAAAACCCTAGTCTCCGTTTCTCTTAACTTGTGCCTTTTAAAGCTAGGTGTCAACACCTTTATAACCAAGAACTCTACTTGGCAATTAACATTAGAATATTTAGACATATTTAGTTCTTTTTAATCGCACTCATTCTGAATATCCAAAACGAACACATATTACTTACAATTCAAAAGCTTCGATTCTTTGCTTCAGCTCTGCTTCTCTGCCTCTTAGCAAATCTATGTCTTTTAGCAGAAGTTGCCTTTGAGCATAAATTTCTTTTGTTTCACTCTGTACAGAAAAGCATCAATTTTTAGAAAGCAAGCTAAAGAAAATAAAACAGATTTGAACTAACAGACTGCTTCCTAAATTCCAGAAAACAATCAAAGCACAGACAATTTAGAGTACCTCACTTTCAAGAGGTTCCATTCGAGATATGCATTTGGCCTGTTCTAGTTACACGGAAATTGACTCCCTCCCTTGATAACTGATAAGCTATATAACCAATATTCCTAACATCCCTTGTCTAATCATTCTTAGTTAATTAACATCTCTCGGACACTTAAAATTTTGATGTTCTGCAGCAAAAAAAAAAAAAAAAAGTGTATCAGCAATAAAACTTGTAAAAATAGAACCCCCAAGGTTCAGCAGTTGGTGTCTGAAAGTTTCAATTCAGAGGCCATTCTGACTTGGCATTAACGAGCTTGCCACATGCCCCTAGGTTAGTAGCCATCCACCTTCCTCTGTGGTTCCCTTCCCAGTCTAGCCAAACTCCAACGTCTCCAATTAAACAGGCTGCCTTTCTCGAGTCAAATAAACTCAGCTCTATAAAGCTCCACTCCCCAAGCATCCCTACCTTTCTGCCCTCGCTGACCTTGCAAATCCTCCCAAAAGCTACAGCAGAACAATCACCTGTGAGCACTTGGTTTAGTCTACGTCAGTTCCAGGGCCCTCAACGCAGCTCGATCAGAGCCACCCAGCAGCCATTCTATACCTCTGGGCCTTCTCGAAGCTGCTGCCTAACCCTCAAGTCTGCCTCTCACATACACTGCGTCTCACAATCCCGACACAGACGTTCCCACCCACGGTTCCTCCCCGCAGCGGCAGGGAAGGAAGGAAGCCTGCGTGTCTTTCTCAGGGCCGATCCTTCCACTTGTGCCCCTGACTCCAGCCCCTACTGGTCCTCTAGGGCCTTGTGCCACAGATTGTTCCAGTAACTGTCCCATCTCGCCCCCCGACCCTGAGCCAATCTACTAACAGCTGCAGGAAATCACCACCTAGAAAATTATTTTAAAATATTACCTCCTGGTGCTTTTGAATTCTCTCAAGGGTCATCTTTTCCTGAGAAAGGAGAGCTTCAGATTTTGCTTGACGAGTTCTCTCAAACTGGTTCCGGAACTCAGCTAATTCCTTCTCATACTTTCTTTTCTCTTCCATAAAAAGTTTTGCTATTTCAGTATTTTTTAAATACTTCATCTGCCAATTAAGCACAAATAACTGTTAATATCAATAACTATAATAAATTATAACAAATTCCTCATGATTAGGTTTAACATTAATGCTCTCAATATATTCAATTTAATTCATCTTTAGTTTCATCTTTCACTGTACCTGTAAGATTCATTTAAAAGGCAAAAAGAAATGACATCAACTGGAAAGAAAAATAATATGCACAAGAGTATTGCATTAATAAGATTCTAAATAGTTTCTCATACACCTAAGATTAACACATGAGAAAACAAAGAAAAATGTCACTTTTTTTTTTTTTATGCCTACAGCACCTGGTCTTCCTAGGTGGTCTCCCATCCAAGTACTAACCAGGCCCAACCCTGCTTAGCTTCCGAGATCAGACAGGATCCAGCTTGCTCAGGGTGGCGTGGCCATAGACCATGGACTGTGGCTCCACTAGGGCATGAACCCAGGACCTTCTGCATGTAAAGCAGATGTGCTAACCGCTACACTATGGAACCATGTCCAAAATATCACTTTTGTTAATAGCAACAAGATAAACTTACCTTTTGGATCATTTCTGCCTGAAGTTGCTGTTCTATTTCTCTTTTATACTCATTTAACTTTATTTCTAAAGATTCTAACTTTAGTCGGTGAGGGTAAGTATCTGCAAACTGATCATCAATAAGTTGAAGCTTCTCAGCTATTGAGAAAAACACAGAAAATTAGGATAGAGAAATGTGGTAAGGTGACCAAGAGGCCACAGGTCTGTATGAAAGAGTGTATTTAGGGGAAAGTGCAGGGATGTCTGTACATCAAAAAATTTAGATTAATGGATGGACAATAAGTGATCATGCAACTATTACACAAATTTAATGGTGAAATCTAGTTATACAAGTGTTCACTGTAAAACTGTTCCGACTTTTTTCAATGTTTGAAAATTTTCATCATAAAATGTCGGAGGAAAAGAAAGCAAAGAATACAGTTTAAGTCAGAAAACACTAGAATCTCTTTCCAGTCTCTAAGTGCCAAGGCAGAGTTCTTTGATCGTTGTTTGGGGTAAGTTGACTCACATGTTCAAAACGCCTACCTTAAATGATTCAAAGATCACGTATTTCAAGTCTTTCACTTTACAGGGAAGGACACAGATGCCCACACAGTTAAAGTGACTCCCGGGCAGCTAAGCAACTGCACAGTGGCACAGCTGGGACTAAAGCCAGGTCTCCTGACCATCTCTCATTCCAGTAGACCCACAACGGCCCTCTAACCAAATGTGGGTTGGAAGCAACCATGCAGCAGAGTGCAACCTGGGCCTGGAGCACAGTCTCACCCTGAACGACACTGATGCCCACCGAAAAGCGTGCGCAGGAAAAAAAAGGCCAGCAGGAGTAGGTTAAAATATGTGAACTCCTTTCCGTGTTACTAGTGAAAGGCACCATTGCTCCCAAAGAGTGAGGGCGGGCCGAGCAATTTATTAATCACAGCGTTTCGGCCGGCCGTTTCCCTTCTCTCGTCTCCTGCGTGTACACCTAAGGTGCAGAACAGTGATGCAGAAAGGCTGCACGGCGGGAGACGCTCGGGGTCAAGGACCGGAAACCTTGGACTTCAGCATCAGCTCTGACCCAGACTGAGTGTTTCCGGGCTGCTCCTCCTCCCACTGGCAACTGCCACGTCCTCAGCCACAGAAGGAAGGGACAGGCCACTGGCGCCTCTAGCTCTCTGAGCGCAGATAGTCTAGTGTCTTCTCACTTTAATGGCTGTGAAATAAAGTGAGATGAGACACAGGGAAGGGCCTCGAGGTTCAAGCCAGCAAACGAGAACGTGGGCCTCTGCATCCCTGTGGGTTCTGGGCAGTGCGGCCCTGGCGCTGGAGAGCAGGTCCTGGTCCCTCCAGCAAGGACACCAGGGAAAGCAAGCGTCCCTGCCGCCTGTAGCGCGCACCCTTCCCGGCCAAGGAGCACGGACATAACGCGGCAAAGCAGCCCATTTCCTTCACTGAAAAGAAAACAGAAGAACTAAAATTATGAAAGAAGGCGACGATTACCAAGAGAGTCCTTGCTGGGCAATGTCTGAGTGCTCGGACTGGTCTGAGTGCCCGTATCACAGGTCTCTTTATCTTGGTGATAGGCCGCCATCTGTCTGAGAAACTCCAAGAGAAAACCTAAAAAATAACGCATGTGGTTTTGTCTCACATCTTTCTTTCATTCAATCATTGCTCAATCACTGTTTATACGATCTTGATTTTATACCATTATCCTTTTTTACATTATGTACCTTTTAAGAATCATTTCTGAGGGAAGTCCTTTCCAAGCATGATACCAAACTCTAGAAGCGGTAAGGTGAAATGTTTACCAATATGACATAAAAATTAATAACTTATATATGGCAAGAAATAAAGTCAAAAGACAAATGATACACTGGAAAAAAAGTTTGCTATAATGTGGAGACAGAGGACAAATTTTAATGCATCAAAGAGCTCTCACCGATCAGTAAGATGGGGCAAGGCGTGATCAAAGAGTTTAGGGAAAAAAATTTTAAATGTCGAAAAAACAGGAACAAAATCATAAATAAATGCAAATTAATAGTACAACAACGAGATCCTATTTTCCCAATAAGATTGCTAGGATTAACACTTGGGTAGTACTTGTAGTGCTGACAGGGGGGTGGGGACGCAGGCCTGGCCACTCACTGGGGAGGGCCCTGGGTCGCTGTCTATGCACATTCAAGACGCACATGAAGTCGTTCCACCGCCATGAATACACACAGCTATCCACTCACAGGGGCACTAAGGGTGTACACTGCGCACTGCTTCTAATGGCTAAAACCAAAGAATAAAAGGATGAAATCTCCATCGATAGGCAGTTAATTAAATACACTCTTTAAAATTAATCCAAATATATGGCTATAGAGAGACATATTGGCGGATGAAGAAAGCAAACTGCAAAAGTTATATACTATGGCCTCATTAAAGAGTGTGAGTTTTAATTACATATGCATAGACTTACATTCATAAACTAAATTGTGGTAGGATAAATAAGAAACTACTCATTCTAGTTATCAGCAGAAAGTGAGATCAGAGAATATGGCCAGAAATTTCTCCTTTTCTTTCACTTTATACCCTTCTGAATAGTTTGAAACTCTTTTTCAAACCATGAATATAGTTTAGAAGTTTTCAGTTTCTTAAAACAAAGTTTAACAGACTCCTGCTCCTGCATCGGCCAAGTTAAGGGCTTTTTCTCCTTTTGTGCTGAAGATGTTTAAATGCACTGGTTTTTCCTTCCCCTGATGGAGAATAAACTGTTCTTTCACAGTCGTTTCCCTGCAGGTGTCTCATCCACCTTTCTTCTCTTGACCCTTCCCAGTCAGTCCGCCCTCTCCTCGCACCTTTCACTACTGTTATGCTGAGGCCACGTCGTGGTTCCCTCTATGGAAAAGGTATAAACACCTGGCAGAAATTTCCGGCAGATGCTGCGGTCCCACAGGAGATAAGCTTTAGGATGTGCTCTTCGGCCTCAGTGTTTCTAAGGATGTCACCTCTTTCCACTTCTGCAGTGCTGTCCTGTCCACAGGCCCCTAAATAGCTCTCTTTCCTCATCCTTTCCCTCCCCGCCCCCACACCCTCTAAGCAGGATCTGTCTAGTCTCCTCATTTATTTATTCAATCATTTATCTATGTTTGTACTCATGGTTATTTTATACTTTGGGTTATAATTCCTCTGTTATTATATATAACTCATTACTTATATAATCCAATATTTTATTTTGTTGCTCCAACTGTCCGGCTTTGGCCTTTGGGAGCTCTTTCGCTGTGCCTTTTTTCTTCCTTAAGGAACTATGTTCTGCTCCGGTTCTGGAATCAGCCATTGCCCCGAGGAGCCCTGGTTCCTATTAATATGGGATGGTATTAGAAACCAAATCTTAGTGCCCCCAACTGGGTGCTATGCTTGCTCATTGCTACTGGGGTGTCATTGCTTCCTGCCCCTCAGCGTTCAGAGCAAGGAAATATATATACACATATCTATATCTCTCTATACGTCATCTATGTGTGCGTGCATGTGTGAGTATATGCATATACACAAACATATATATATACACATTAAGCTAAATATGATTTCATACTGATGTCTCCAACTAATCCGTTGCCACATGGGTCATTCGAGCCTGCTCCCCATATCTGTAAGTTCCCACTCCAACCGTGAAACACCTGGCTCCTGCAGTCTGCTATCCATCTCCTTAATTGGTCAATCCCAGCATATATGTACAATGGTTTCAGAATTAAGCAGTACCCCCAAGAGAAAGAACTCTGTACCTATGTACAGTTCCTTCTGTGTTAAGTCTTCCAGTCTCCACCACTTCCGAATTAGTCAGCTCAGCATCTTTTCTCCCCCACGCCCTTCGGTCAGGCTAAGATTGGTCTGCCAGTCTGTGTTCCATCCTGGGATCACCTGACCTGTCGTATTTGCACACACTAAGGTTCACTCTGGAAAGTTGCACAGGTTTTGACAGATGTCTGTCTAACATCATGTGTCATACCATGACAGTCTCATACAGAATGCTTTCACCACCCCAAACAAATCCCGTGCTTTAACTATTCAACCTCCTACTCCTTTGCCGAAAACCAGTCGACTGTACTGGCATAGATCTATTTCTGGGCTCTCTGTTCTGTCCTTCTGATCCATGTATTCTTTTGCCAATCACAAGTAAGGATTCTGACTTCCAGAAAGCGAAGAACTAGCATCCAAATTTTCTGCCCAGCTATTTTCTGGGCGTCATTATTTCTGAAAGGAAAACTTAGGGGTGAGAAGGATGGGTGAGTGAAATCTAGGGGAAAAGTACTATGGCCATTCAACAGATCAGCACCCTTGGAGTTTAGACAGAGGAAGACAAGACCACAGGTCCCTGTCAGGGCAGACGGCAGGTACAAAGTATCTTCCTACATGTTTCCTAACGCTCTCAATCTCTTAATTGGAAGCCACTGATTTTTAAAACCATTTCATTGTAATAGTAGCTGTTTTACTGTTAGCAAAGAGTTGGATCCAAACTTTGCCACTAGGATGCCCGACACATCTGATACTCAGTTTTTCTGAGTTTCAGAAATTTTACCAGGATGCTGGGCGAAGCTGGTAAGAGCCGTTAGTCAGCTGTCTTTCCAAACCTGAATCATTTAAAGAGTATGTAAAAGTGAAAAACTATTTTTAAGGATAATATACTAATAATAAGTGGATTATTTCTTAATATCCCTTCAAGCCCTTGTGGAGAGCAGTCTGTAGATGTGGGGAGAGGTTTGTAAGCTGACAAGGTCCTTGCAAACTGCGAAGGCAACCAAGGGTTACTTCGCCTCCACAAATCCTCCACAGATTCCTCCTGAGAACGAGAAAGTATAAACATGGCCGCAGGCAGGCAAACAAGCTGAAGGCCATGACAAGATGATAGGCTCAGTGATTGTTAT
This sequence comes from Rousettus aegyptiacus, assembly GCF_014176215.1. Lineage (NCBI taxonomy): Eukaryota > Metazoa > Chordata > Mammalia > Chiroptera > Pteropodidae > Rousettus > Rousettus aegyptiacus. The sequence continues at coordinate 2,839,640 of NW_023416312.1, read as the reverse complement.
GACTAAGGGAAATTGCTTATGCCAACTAGTACATTCTTGTATAAAAGCAGCTCGCAAAAATAAAACTGGGTGTTGTCCATCATCGGTGGGCATCGGACCTCCGGATCCCCGCTTTCTGTCTTCTGTCTTTTCTCAATCTCCCACCGTTCCCACTCAGGTTTATTTTCCAGGGCCACGTGGGACGTGGCAGGATTTACCACTAGCTGGACGCGGCAAGCCCTAAATTTCCTTCTGAAATAATAGTTAAGCTACAGACTGCAGCTATATACCTTAGACCTGTGCTGTCCACTATATTAAGCACTATTCACATGTTGCTATTAGATTCAAATTTCAGTTCTTCGATCACACTACCCGTATTTCAAACACTCAACAGCCACATGCGGCTTGTGGCTGCTGTATCAGAGAGCAGAGATACAGACATCCCATCATCACGGAGAATTACACTAGACGAGGCTGGCTTAGAATACAGAATACAGGACCACTTACCATACTGAACTTCAGTATGGATGACCCACTTCTCAGGCAATCTAGAATGTCTTGTGATCCAATTTACTTATCCTCTGCCAACATCACTCCAAGGCCAGGCAACTAAGTCACACACTAACGGCTGGCAGAAAGTAGGTACTCAGATGTTTGCCAAATGCTGAGTTCTGAATAAATGTTCCAGTAGGGGTCGTGGCAACGCTGGTGACAGACAGAATCCGGGAGCGCACAACACAAAGGGACCATTATATAATGGTGCAGATTTAAGAAGACCTAAAGCATTAACTATTACAGGCAAGTTACCAGCATGTGTTCCTACCACAACGTCCATGGTCGAATCCAGCCCTCAGTATGGCACCCACAGCAGTTGTAACGGCAAAAAGAACCTCGGTCTTCCTCCTCCTGTGTGGGCAAAACCCCTGCTCTTCCCTACTAGTTCTCTCTTCTCTGAGTCTCCTTTATCTGTACACGGAACACTACACAACACTTCACCCCGACACTTCTGGTCACCAACTTCCAAGCGCCAAACAGTTCTCTGTGACACGAGCTTGCTGAGTGTCCTAAATTTAACTTAGTTCTGACACTACCTGGAAACAGCATCAGAACCCACAGGTGAAGGACTTGGTCCCGCAGGACCGTACCCCAACAAACACACACGCACACACCCCTCAGATGCCCGTGAAAGCCCAGGTTGTGACCTGTGCTTCTGATCAACTGGCTACAAATTGGAGGTTCCCACAACCTCTCCTTGGATTCAACTGATTTGCTAGAGAGGCACACAGAACTCAGGGAAACACATTTACTAGTTTACTAAAAGATGTGGTAGAGAATACAGATGGATATCCAGACGGAAAAGGTGCATAGAGCAAAGGTACATGGGAAGGGGCACGGAGCCTCCATGCTCGGTCTTGGCGCACCACCCCCCAGCAGATCTCCGAACCCCAGGCTCCTGGGGTTTTATGGGCTCTCATGGCACAGGCGTGATCAGTCATGAATGCCATTTTCAGCCCTTTCCCCTTCTCAAGAGAATGGGGGTGGGGCTGAAAAGCCTAAGCTAATGGTGGCATGGTCTGTCTGGTGACCAGCCCTGCAGGAGCCAACCCAGAGCTGCTTCCTCAGAACAAAAGACTCCCATCACCCAGGAAATTACAAGGGTTTTAGGAGCTCTATGTCAGGAACGAAGGTCAAAGACCAACATTAGAACAAGAGATGCGCCTAGTATTCTTACCACTTAGGAAATTATAAGGGTTTCAGCTCTGTGCCAGGAACTGGGGCAGAGACCAATACATACATTTTCTACTGTCTCAGAGTAGTTATGGATTCTGTGAAGGTGATTATCAAAGCCAAAATTAAAGCAATTTATCAGGCCTATATAAACACTTCAGAATGAAAAAATTTGTGATACTTATTACTGAACATTCTTTAAGCAAATATAAATACAATACTCTATAAGTTGTACTTGAGAAGATAGCTAGGATGCGAAGATATTTGGCCTAAATTTTAGTTTGTTCTTATTGTGCGTGTGAAAGTGCTCCAAACAGTGGGTATCTTTACGAAGTGCACCTTTCAATCCATCTGTAGGGTTCCTGATACTGTCTGCAGTTTTCTTGAGTATCTAAGAGCTATTTTAAAAAATGATGTTTAGAGGATATGATCTACATTTGTCAAAACAGATGAATTGTTGTTTATTTAAAAGATAAGGTCTTATCAACAAGGGAAATCAAATGACTTAACTCAAATTAAATTTCCCACTCTTCCCCATAAAAATTACTAGTTTCATACTTTCATAGGAAAAAAATACATGACAAAAGTGTTGCTATTCTCTACAAAAATGAAGACTCCTACCTTTTTTGTTTTCTTTATCAAATCCTGAAGTCTGTTAAAAGAAAACATTTTACCTTTAATCCAGTATTCAGGAATAATTAACAAACCGAAGCAAGTTAGAAAAACTAAACAATCCTACCAGTGATTTGTAGAAACTGGATTCAGGGCTGATTTTAATGATTTGTAATAGATCCTGCATTGTATATACCTTGAGGGAAAAAAGATTAAGCAGACATTTTGACATCAATGTTTAAATGACAAATTAGGATATTTCTGAATATAAGACTAAGAATTGTGCTTCATATTAAATAAGATTATAATGATGCTAAAATATAAAATTGAAGTTTTCCTCATACTATTAAATAAATTACAAGAAATGTTATGGCCAAAAATATAAAATATTTTTCTTGATCATATAATTAACCTCCAAATACATCACGATGCTATGCCTAATAGAAATGACAGAAATGGTTAATGCCTACACTCAAATATCTGATGAACCAGATATTTCAGTTGCAGTGAATTTTTTTAAGTACGATTGCATGTAACTAAATTTTTACTGTTTTTACAACTATAAATGACTAAAGCATGCCTAAAATAGTTTTGAACGAGCATTTTGGGTAGCTATTCTTTACATTCCCAGTACAGTACGTATCATTATTTACTACGTCTACCCTGAGAACATCGATATCATTTATTTTCAATTGGTTTTCTTTAAAGACAATGCTCTGCATGGCATTTGATAGGAGTAAAAACCTTTAAGTGTAACTAGATTAAATACTGCTCCAATAACTATAATAGACTATCACTCATACAATAAGCAAAACTGTGAAATGTAATTAAAAACAGACTGAGTAGACTAAGAATTCCAATGTTGATAAGTAAAATTTGGTTGTTCATGAACGTAGCATATTTAAATTTTAAGTTTTTCAAAAACTAATATTGTTTTTTCTTAAAATGTCTGAATACGAAACTTTTGGACAATTATAGATAAGATTAAGAGAGTAAAAACTCAGAGATAACACCAAGAGTGAACCCTAATGTAAACTATGGACTTCAGATGACAATATGACAATGTAGGTTGATTGCAAAAATGTTGATAATGAGAGAGGCTGTGCACCTGTGAGGACGTAGAATATACAGGAAATCTCCTTTCTGTTCAACTTTGCTGTGAACCTAAACTGCTCTAAAAATTAAGTCTTATAAAAAACTAGGGAAAGTTGGTTATGTTTGCCTTCAAAAAAATAAAGTGTGACTAATATGATCAACAGTAATGGTGGAGGAAAGGGGGAATATAGTAAAAATAATGAGAGAAGCGGTAAAACATGTCTTGATGTTTGAGAACTCCAGACTGTTTTAACGTATTCCTTACTTCTCTTATGTCATCACAAAGAAGAAAAACATCTGAAGAGACTGGCACAGTAAAAAGAGCCCGTTTTAGAGATCTAGCTTTACTGCCCTGTGCTGCCGCTTAGAAATCCTGTGACCCTGAGCACATCACCTCACCTCCCCAGACTCTGTGACAGGCGCAACACCTGCAGTGGGACTAGTACAGTGAGCTCACAACATTCAGCATAAATGGCAGTTATGAGTCTTTCGTCGACTACCTGGAATGTAAGATCTATTCTCGCTCCAAAACATTTCATGATTCCACTCATCTCAACTTTACAAAAGACGAATTGAGATTCCAAGGAATTGATGACAATATCAAAGTTTGTACTCCTTTATTATGTAACAAATATATATGATGAGAATTCAAAGATGACTGAGAAATGGACTTAACCAGCCACGGAGCACACTCAGCTATCATGGAGCACTTTCATCAGAGGCCAAAGCTGTTGACAGAAAATTCAGAAACAGAAAGGAAAGACTTTACCTTTTCTGGTGCTAAACCACTTTCCGGAAAGAAAACTGAAAGTGAATACTCGTAGCCACATTTTCCTAAGTGATCCGCCACCAGAGAGTTAGCAGCACCGATTAAGAGGGAGCTCCCCGCCCCCGAAAGGTACTGGGCCTGCCTTTGTCCGCGCAGCATGGGGTGCATCAGCTCCTGAATCAGCTGCTTTCTCAGTTGTGTCTAGCTCAAAACAAAAAAGAAACAAGAGAGAACAAACTTTCAGCAGGACTGTGTTGCACTGGAGATGCACAGGTTTGTCACATGAATCCGAGTCCTTCTTTTATTTCCACGGTGGTTCCAGTCCACAGCCAGAACTGGAAACCTTCCCCTGCACTCTGTCTTAGCCCGTGAGACAAGCGGCCTGGGGGGTTCTGGAAAAAGTGCACTGGTGGTCAGCCAGAACCCACGCACACTCCGACTCAGCAGCAGCCTCTGACCGGGATACCAACTACAGGAGGAAATTCCGCTGCTTCCTCGCCTCTCTGCAGATTGTCGGAGGGTATGAAAACAATATTGGGTGAAACAAGTTTATTGGGCATATTGATTAAGATAAAATCGAGTTCTCAAAAGGGAAATAACATAGGCAAGAGAGAAATCAATCAACCCAAAGAAGGCTTATTAAGATGTACTTTTGCATATAGTATTTACCTCTCGAGATACCATGAAACAATAATTTTCTCACATTTTATAAATAAAGAAGTCTAGGTTCAAGGTGGATAATTTTCCCGTTTACTTCACTAGGGTTATTATTCATTTGCTTTTAAGAAAATCTCGAAATTAATTGAACTACTGAATATTTGTTCTGATCTATTTTGCATGTAATCTGGAAACATATAACTGGGCTGAACTTAAGAGTATGTTGCCTGGATTCACGGGGTTCAGCAATAAAGAATATCTAACGTCCTTTTATTAATAGAATACAAGCAAGAAACAAGTGGATTTGTTATACCTCCTTCTATCCTTTAGCTAGAGAGCACTATATAATTACAAGTACAGAACGGGACTTATTATACATCTAAAATCCTATAGTACAAAAGACATTTACACGGAGCAGAATACACATGGTCTGCCTCATCAAATACAGTTCAGTAACAGAAATAATAATACAAGAGAAACGACAGCATTCTCCATCAGTAAAATTTAGAGGTGGTTTAAGTAGATTTGTAATACACTAAAGAAGTAATATATTTAGATCCAGCTTAATTAATAAAAGGACTAAGAGTGTCTTGCAAATGAGTACTGAAATATGATAAAATTTAAATTAGTGATATAAGCAGGTGACAGGAAAATAAGAGTAGAAAAAAATGAAATGATATTATAGATGCATTCCTATTTCGACAAACACAAAAACGTGCCATTTAGCACTTGCTACAAAGAATCGTAAAACTGGCTTGGGGCCTCCAACAGCTGATGCAAAGGGAAATCCATTCAGAACTAAAGCTTACAATGCCCTTTAGAAATAAGGACAGTTACTGTGTGGGGGGGGAGGAAGTGGGAGAGGAGAGGCCTGGGGACCCTCGGCACATCTCTCTCAGAAACTGAGAGACTGAGTAGTCTCAAAATATAAAAGGATTTGATAAATTTCATTTACTAGATACCTAGGACTTGTACTTAACCATAAATACAAATTCTTTGTAAACACCCAAACAGGATATGAGTTAGGCCACTAAAAAAATTCAATACATTTTAAAAATTCGACCTCACCCAGGCCACAGTCACTGGACTGAAAGTGAAGATTAGCTCAGGCTGAGAGGCTGAAACTCTGCCCTGCCATCGATCAAGCTGAGTAACAGACACTGAACAGCCGGCTGCAAACAGGAAACAACATTTCTCCCAAGGGTACACAATAGCTGTAGAGTGAAGAAGGCTCGCATAATCCTCACACCAAAACCAAAGAACAGCTCAGAAAGGATGCTGATGCTGATTAGTCAACAGCAACTGTGACTTGATGCAGATAGGAAGGAGAACACCAGCACATCTAATCCAGAAACACAGAAAAAAAGAAAATATACTATGCTCAGGAATGCAAGGACCAGTCCACATTAGAAAGTGTATCAATGCATTATACACTACAATCAATTCCAGGTGGATTAAAGGGTTAACTGTAAAAAATGAAGCCTTTTAAAAAACTTAAAAGAGAATATTCATGCTTAGTGAAGAATTTAGTAAGAATAATCGGCAAAAATTAAAAATTAAATTTGACCATATAAAAACATAACATCGATATTTTTAGAGCCAAATTAAAATTGAACACCAAGATAAAGTATTATCACAAAAGTGGAAAAAAAGATTACTAGTTTCTACTCAAAGAGTTCTTATACATTAATAAAAAAACATCGACACCCTAGGGAAAAAATGGGCAAGGAATATCAATGGCCAATCCACAGAAAACACAAATGGCCAGAAAGTATCTGCAACCTCATTGATAATTAAAGGAACGAATACTAAAATAACGGTTTTCCAATATTAGATTGGTTTTTAAAATGTCATGATGATACTGGAGCGAGGCAAGCATTCTCAAATTACTGGTGGACTATAAACTCTTACGATCCTTCTAGAACGAGATGCGTACACCAAGAGCCTTAAAAAAAAAAATGCTCGTGCCCTTTGATTCGATTTTCCAGGATAAAGTGTCTACAGGAACACAAGTAATGCCACTTAATCTATCCTAGGCAAAAAATGAGAGATGCAATTGAAGGAACATGTGGACCTGGGTAATAACCTACTCAACATCTTAAGTGTAAAATATGCTTCTGAAATATACATGGTAATAAAAACATTTGAACTAATCCTGATCTTTGCTGTTAATTCATATATAAAGTGGGCTAATAAATATTTGCTGCCCAAATTAAATATTCGACAGGGGACTGCTATATAAATTACCCATACATCCAAATATGAGCCTGGTGCCACCAAAAATGAAGATTTCAAGAAACTTTAAAGGACACAGGAAAATGTTCACCATCTAACATTAAACTGAGGATACACACACACACACACACACCATTATGCCAGTTAGTGGTTGTAGCAGAGTTGACTTTATTTTGACTTTTCTCCTGTATGTGTTTCTGTATTTTTCAGATAAGTCTGAATTGGTTTGTTTTAAAGTTACAAAAACAATAGAGGAAAGAGAAGGGGGAAAAAAAATCAAGGTCATTTTTTCTTTATTTCCCACTTTAAGTATAAAATATACTTCTATAATGTATATAGTAATGAAATGTATATAGTACATAGTACTGTATATAGTAATTCAAATCCTTTCTGTTAATTCATATATAGTGTATTAATAAATATATGCTGCCCAAATTAAATATTCATACCTTTCAATATATTTTAAAGAAGAAAGTTCTCATTCCTCAAACTATTCTACAGTAAGCAGTTGGTTTTTTAAACGTCATAATACTGGAGTGAGATACGCATGTTTTCTATACGGTTTCAATGTCTTTCATTCAAACGTGACTGGTACCACTTATTACTTCAGGTACCTAGAAACCAGATTTATAAAACAAGCCAAATCTCCCTAAAATGTATTCATTTTATGAAGGTACCCATTCTTAGGGACAATTCAGTAAATCTATAATTTGAATGTGTTTTTTTAAGACTACTCAAACTCGAAACCATTTGAGACTATTGTTTCAGAATAATTATACAGAACATGAAAACATCACTCACCAATACGATCTACGTATCATACTACTTTTAAAACCCAAGAACTGGATGGATCTAAATGTGGACTACCTGTTACACATCACACTTGGAAAAGTCGCCCAACGGAGATGCCTAAAACTGATACCTTGAGCGTGTCCAGGATACCCCGCTCCTTAAACGTCTGGTACAGCTTTTCCCGTAGTTCATCTTGACTCAACATCTTAGTTTTGGGGGGCATGGTGGACTGGAAGAGAAAATGGTTACGGGTTACCTAGCAGGCAGAAGAGAGGGGAGGTGACTTTCTGAAAACAGACTCTTGCCTGGCCTCCAGAAAGCCCTATGAGGCCCGGCGGGGAAAGTTGCTTTAACGAAAACACGACGCTTCATTTCCGCCGGTCCCAGAGGAGGCGCCGGTGTAGCCACCTGAGCCCTCGGGTGTCTGCTTCCTCCCAAGCCAGAGCCACCCGCCCCGAGTTTGGGACCCTCCCCCGGCTGCAAGCCGAAGACTAGGGGCCTCCCAGCCCTCGGAGCCTGCCTCTGTCCCGGGGGGTCGATCGGGAGGAACCAGGAAGCTGAACTCTCTGCCTCCCACTCCGAACTCAGGCAGAGAGGGGCCCTTCCCTTCGCGATTCTGACGAGTAGGCGGGGTCGTGACCCACGCGCGACTTTCTCGGGCGGCTGGAGGGCTGGTACTGGGAGAGAGGAGGCACCGCAGCTCAGAGGCGGGCCCGCCCTCTCGTGAAGCCAGCCACGACGAGCCTCCCGCGCCCGGAGCGCTACCGCGCATGCGCTGGGCTGCGCCGCGCTCCGGCCCCGCCCACATATCACGAGAACGCAACTGCCGAGTCTCGCGAGCGCTGCTCTGGGAATCTCAACTGAAGCTGCCGAGGCAACTGAGTGGGTATTTCCGTTGTCCGCGTCTCCGCGCAGGTAGGGAATGTCGTGAGGAGGGGGTGGGGACGCGGCAGGCTCTCCAGGGCACGTCCCCGGCCCTGCGTGACTCGCGTGTTGGCCCTGTCGCTCCACCCTGTTCCCATCTGGAGCAGCCAGGCCCGACGCGGCCATTCCCCAGCTGGCTGAGTCCAGCACAGCTCACCTGGCCAATCCACACCGCGTTTCAACCTGCAAATGTCCACTAGCTCGGGGGCTTCGCTTCTGTGGCCTTTCACTAGGTCACCCAGCTAACCCAGGGCTTCTTAACTGCGGCAGTATTGCCATTTGGAGCCCGAATATCCGTTGTGGGCGCTGTCTTGTGCACTGTTGGGTGTCTAGCAGTGCACCTTCCCGCCAGTTGTGACAACCATGAATGTCTCCAGACACTGCCAGATGTCCTCTAGAAGGCAAAATCGCCGCTGGTTGAAAAACCAGTGAGCTAACCTTGGAGGACCCACCGTTTTTGCATGCTGTGAGGATGAAGAAAGTGAGCCGGGTACCCACGATGCTTAAATCTAATTAGAAAAGGAACCAGTCTCTCCAGAAGCAGTAATGAAAACATTGTAGCGGGAGAGCTGGATGGGAGCCAAGATGCATTGTTGACTGGGTAAAGAGCTTAGAAAAAGGAGAGAGGTGGTTGAAAATGGAAGTGGCCGGGACATCGCTGGAAAAAATGACTTCATCTGGGCCTTGATGGGTAGGATTTGGTTGGTGGCAAAAAGAGCAAATACTTGGCACTCCAGTAGGTAAGTGCCCTCTCCCAAACCCGCAGCGGTGGATAATTGATCACAGCATTTTTCCCCGCTGACTGCACTTAGTCTCTCGATCTTTCTCAGCACCAGTTCCGGGCAGTCACTCACTGCCAGTTGATTAGAGCTGGCTCAGGAGAGGAAACCCATCTGCCATCCGTAGTCACCTTCCGTTTCCATTAGACAGCATATCTTATTTAAAGATACCGTCGTGCTGTGCACTGTCCCCTCCCCCCTCCCAAAGGTCTCCCCCCTTCAGTTTAAACATTCTCAGTTCCTTCAGTAGTTTTCCAGATCATTCCCAAGCCTGGATCCTGCCCTCCTCCCAACACAGTCCAGTTATTCTTCTCAAATGCTATTTCCAGAATTGAGAACATTCCCCAGAGACGATATTGGCGAAGAGGACATTGTCTTCTGTGAATGCAGCCTAGAATTGGCATTAGCTGGTTTTTTGACTAGTATCAGACAGCTGCCTCTTATTGAACCTGCAATTAATGAAAACTTATCAGTTCTTGTGGGTGAACTGCTCTTAAACTAGGTTATCCTCATCTTATTATGCAGTTCATTTTTTAAGCCCAAGGATAGGACTTTCTTCTACAATCTCAGAAACTTTTTTTAAATATCACCTAATTCTAGCCATGCAGATATTTTAGAATCCTGACTCTTGCCTTCTAATAATTTGGCTGCCCTTATCTTTGAATGTGGTAAGCTGTCTTCATCTCAGTTGATTCAGATGTTGAGCTGGGATAGGTTAAGGTCAAACTCAAAGGTTCCGTAGACACCCGCCCTGCTGTCAACTGATCTGGAGCACTTTATCCTTCAAGTCAGCTGTGGCTTGTGTCCCGTATTCAACATGGAACGAGTGCTTCCTGGACCCAGGCACCACTGCAGCTTGGGAGATGCCACAGATGGTGTTACCATCCAGGCTACAGCTCTAGTTGTTTTGGATCCTAAATTACTTCCTGAACTGACCTACTATTTCCTGCATTTCCCTTCCAAACAGAAAATGTAAGCTTGGCATGACTTGTTCTCAGTACAACCAGGAGTACACGAAAGAATAATAACCTACTCTACTTTGTCTAGGGATTCACATTAAAGGAGTTAATGTATAATAAAAGTTCCTAGTGTGGTGTCTGACCAAAGAGAGCCATTTAATACGTATTTCTGTTGGTGTTTTAATCTCTTCAAAAGTACTCAATTATAGACTAGGAGACAAGCCTTTTCTGTTTCTGAAAATTGGAACAACACCTATCTCTAACGGACGGTATGGATGGCTCTTTTCTTTCCTGCGACTTCTCACGTTACCGATCACTAGATATACAATCACATCTGTTTAATCCAGGATACCTAGTTTGCTGAGAACTGAAGACTTGTATTTATTAAAATGTCTAGATTTTTTAAATATACCTATCTCGAGGTTCAGAGCCTCTCTAACCTTGTTTCTTCCACCCACACTTGCTGCTTGAAAATCATTCTGTTTGAAAAAAAGCTTAATTCAGATCTGTGTCCTCTGTTAAGTGTGTACCAGGTTCTAGAAGCAATGGCCTTTCTCCCTGGCTTCTTCCTGGTTGTGGCCTGAAAAGGCTTTGTTTTTCTTAACATATTCCACACATTTCAGCTCATTTGGGGCTTTTTCCCTCCTGGTCTTGCCCCCGGGCTTCTGGTCCCAGGTCCCATTTTTATGTTCATTACTAGTTCATGTCCTACTTATTACACTATGTACACATCCTCTGAGTTCAAAGTAGTCCAGAGATCCTTGTGTCACCTCGTTGACTTCTTTAGTTGTCTCTCTCAGAAGCAGCTCAAGTCATCCTAGCCACTGAGACCGCTGCAGTTCTCACCGGCGCCCCTCCATTCTTCCAGCAAGCCCTGTCCCCTGTAATGGAGGATTTCTTCGTTAAGTACCTTAACTTCAGGAGCTTCTCACACAAGTGCTGAGCATCACTTGAACACAGACTTATCAATCAGGCCTGAGACCCCGAAGTCCTCAGCACGGAGCTTTTCCGTGTTAGGCTACCGTGCCTCGTTCCTGCATTCCCTTCCCTCTACTCAGCATTCTCTATCCCACGCTGCCCAGAGCACAGCCCCCTCCTCGCAGCTCCACTCTGCAAACACTGAGCACTTATGACATGTTAGGCTCCGTGTTAGAGATACCGGCCGGAAAACACCTCCGCCCCGGCCCTTTTCCACACTGTCATCCTCATGTTGCTTTAAGTAGCTTCACCTTGACACCATGGCCTCCTTCCCACTCTTCCCACAGTGCTCTGAACCTCATGTCCCGTGGTAAATGAACTTGTCACCACTCTACAGAATACACCTTCTACCTTTTGGCTGACACTTCTTAAATATTTCCTTTTTTTCTCATACCTGCAGGTTTTGGGTTTTTTTTTTTTTTTTTTTTTAGCTTTGATATGTGTGTTAGTTTCCTACTCCTGCTGTAACAAATTACCACAAATTTAGTGGCTTAAAACAATACAAATGTATTACCTCACAGCTCTGCAGCATAGAAGTTCAACACGGTCTCACTGGGCGGAAATCCAGGTCTCAGGAGGGTTGTGTTCCCTTCTGGGGACTCTTGGGAAGAATCTGTTTCTTTATCCCTTCCGGCTTCTAGAGGCCACCCGTGTTCCGTGACTCCTGGCCCCTTCTTCCATCTTTGAAGCTAGCCACGTTGCATCTCGTGACCACCCTCCGCAGTTACGTTCTAGTGCCTTCCTCTCCCGTCTCCCTCTTCCACTTTTAAGGCCCCTTGTAATTGTATGGGGCCCACCTGGCCAGTCCAGGATCTCCTCCCTGTCTTGAGGTCCGCTAATAAGCAAGCTTAGTTCCATCTGTAGCCTTAATTCCCCTTTGGCTTGTAAATTAACAGTCACAGGCTCCCAAAATTAGGGTATGGACTTCTCGATGAGGAACAGGGGGGCTGTTCTGGCTGCCACCCCATGTTCAGAATTGACATTTGCATTCCTCTACCTTCCCCTCCCAATTTCCTTTCTCGGTGATAGTGTCACATTTTGATATTCTGCTTGACCACCTCATCCAGACATTTGGAAACACCCTCGAGTCCCCAGCTTAATCCTTTGCCAAGTTCTGTGTAGCTGCCTCCTCCACACCCTGAGATCCAGTCTTCCTTGGAGGTGCCTGAAGGGCCCCTATTTCAGGTGATGGGAAAATTGAGCAGACACATACACGACTCACACAAACAGCAGTTTCTTTGTAATATTTGTGTTACGTACTGGAGTTCGTAATACTTCGTGGAAGGAAGGAAAGAGGAAGAGGTCACAGAACTTTAACAAAAATTGACCCAGAGCTACACTGTCCAATAGCCACTAACCACATTCAGCTATTTAAATGTTAATTAGTTAAAATTAAATAAAATTTAAAATTCAGTTCTGCAGACACACTAGCCATATTGCAAATGCTCATTAGCCACTCGTGGCGACCACATCAGACAGCACAGGTACGGAACGTTCCATTCTCGTGGAAAGTTCAATATGTGGGACGACAAAGAATTCTTCAGTATGTCTCCCCTTTGCCCACTGTGTAGGCGTGGTAAGCTCTCAGATATTAACTGTAGACATTCCCTTCCAGAGACAGTGTGGTTATACAGCTTCCTTTTCTTCCACCCCACACCTTTCAGTTTTTCCTTATCAGAATTGAATAGAGTTTTCGCTCTTATTCTTTAGCTGTTTGTGAAATCAAATTATTGGCAGCTCCAGTTCTGCCCAGCTGGGCAGTTCTTGGTGTAATCTTTATGCGGGATTTCCTTCAGTCCCTTTCTGTTTATCTTCGTGCTGTTCTTAGACCTCTGCTTCTCTCCCATCCATACAGGGGCGAGTGTGTTGTGGGGGGTGGGACAGTCTTCTTTATACATATATCATTTTCTGCTGCTGCCGAAACATGTGGTGGGGAGGGGAGTATCTGCCTTATTTTTTTTTTCCTGCTGCTGCTTCTTAAATGTTTGTGCTGAAGTAAGCCCTTCCCTTGGCAAACTCCAGCTCTGAAACCTATTCCAGCAAAAATGAATGATATCATTGTTGACTTTGTTAACATTTCAAGCTCCTATCCCTCTTCCTCTCGAGAATGATTGCCAATTCTCCTAATTTTGCACAGCTTTTGTTTTGTTCCTGCTTTTGTTCGTTATCCAGTTGTACTGTTTGGGCCTTTTTCTCATCTTTCCCTACAACAGGGATCAACTTTTTCTGTAAAGGGCTTAACGATGTCTGTCACAACTCAGCTCTGCCACTGTAGGGCAAATGCAGCCTTAAATGATGATAAAAGGATGGGTGCGGCCAGATTCCGCGACCCCTGGCCCAAAAAACATTGTAAGTCCCACTTACTTCATCATGCCAGTCTCCTGTCTGCCTTTTCTTCCAGACACAGCCTTCCAGTTCCAGGGTTAAAAGCGCCAGCTATGCCCTGATTTCCTTTACAGCGTGTTGTATTCATTAGGAAATACAGTTCAGGTGTCCTCGGATTTCGCTGCATGTTCTGTTGAGTCAGCAGAAGCCCGTGAGGCTCAATGCGCCTTGGCCCATCTCAGCTGTGCATCCCCGAGACTGTACACTCCCAGTTAACCAGAATCCTGCCCCACGGGGAGGCCTTCCCGGTCACCACATCTCCATGTGTACGTGTTCTTCCATGTTGTTCTAGATGACATTTCCTGAGCACCTCCTATGAGCCAGACCCTGCCGGGTGCTTTCTGTGCATCAGGTTGTATAACCCTCAAGCTCACCCTAAGGAGGCTGCGACCATTACCTCAGTTCTTATCTCCGTTCCACCGAGAAGGAAACACATGGGGGTGGGAGATGAAGGACCCGTGGGCGGTCGCATTGCTAGGAGGTGGCAGACCTAGACTTGGACCTAGCTTTGTCTGATTACAAACACCCTGTGCTGAAAATACATACATAAACCCATCCGTCTATCTGTCCATCCGTCCGTCTGGATTTTGTGTGTGCTGAAAACCACAGAATCACTGGTCCCCTCCACACACACTTTCTCCTAGTTTCACTTTTTTAACAAACCTATTAACCCTAGTTCCAAGATCTCTTAATGCCTCAGAATGTTTTCTCTTTGGGTCGATTTCTTCCATATTTTCTAGAATACCGAACCTTTCCTCCTGTGTGAAGAGGTGTGCCATACATTCTTTTATTTACAGGCATACATTTGTAGCATACATGTGTCAGGAAGAAGATAAAAACACCACATTCTGTAGCTAAGTGCTATAGTATCTCTCCTTTGTGTAAATGACATAAAGTGGCACTGTTTTTATCTTCCTCAGATCCATCCCTCCTAAAAATTTCGAAAGCAAGCCAATTATTTCCTAATCAGCAACCTTTAGTAATGTTTTCAGGTGTTAGTGCTAATGCTAACTGCCCCAGCCCAAGGATAGCCCAGCTTACTCTAAATGTTCCAGACTTTCAGATCATGAGAATGTTGTTTGTTATGATTTCATATTAGAGGTCTTCCAGTTTCCCTATGAAAACATGGTACTGGGTTCTACAGGACAAATCACAGGTATATAATTTGTATAGTCCAAAAGCCATATATCCATAGTAGTATACTGGAAAGCACGCCAGGCTTAGTGGCCTTCTCCTCTCCAATGTCTGACTTAAGCAAAAAATTGAATTCTAGACTTCTGGTTAAGAATTTTTGGTTTTCAGTTGTGAGTACTAAAAATATGTATTATTTTCATTTAATTAGGAGTTGTATATTGAAGACAATGTCTGGAAGCTTCTACTTTGTAATTGTTGGCCATCATGATAATCCGGTTTTTGAAATGGAGTTTTTGCCAGCTGGAAAAACAGAATCCAAAGTACGTATGTAACCTTTAAAATTTCCTAAGAATCGTTATGCTTTTGTAATGAGAATGGTGTAATGTGGTTTTAGAACTGGAAGAGATCTAAACAGATGGGGTAACTGGAATGAATCCACCACAGTTGACCGAGGCTTGCTCTGCAGTCCCAGGTTGATGGAAGCCAGCCAGGGAACGTCCTCTGAATCGTTTCTTCATCTTTGAATTCAGCACACACTTAGCACACACTAGCAGGATGCTCTGGGTCTCTTTTCCCTGGTCTTCAGTTCACTGTGCCACCCTCTATGAAAGCTACTCCCTAAGCACATAGAAACATGGTCCACCTATAGTGGGTCTGGGAGAACAGTCACTGCTGCCTTGAAATGCCCCGAAAACCCATTCTGTCCCAGCGAGTCACCCTTTTCATCAGGAGATACATAGTGAAACCATTTACACCTGGGAGAGTTAAAAGAAACCCTTACTGACGTGTCCTCTTGCTGCCCTTGAGACTATGACAGTTTACAGTGTCCTCCCACATTGCCTATTGGCTCGGTGGTACCCACGTGCTTTCCTCCCCGGTGACTCACCCAACTTCCTGTTGTCAGGAATGGTTCCAAAAAAACAAGCTTGGTTCTAACATGTTGCCTTTCTGAGTAAACAGGGCCGCAGACTTGAGAGTAGCTGGGTCCCTTCCGTCTTTCTGGGCTAGTCCCGTTCCGGATTGCCGTCAGGTTATGCTGTGTTTCTCCCAGCCTCCAAAAATAAGCTTTCGTGTCCTTTAAGACAGGAATTGGTTTTCAAAATTAATTATAATGCATAATGTCCAGTCTAGTGTATGTTGCTTTTCAACTGTTCAGATCGTGCCACTAAAACATAGTAGAAATTTAAGGAATTATCCTACCAGATGTGATCGCTACGTTCTTTTCCCATGTTTCTACGGGATACTGCTCATTAAATCTTTGGTTCGAGGCATCCATAGCAGTAGTTAAACTGTGTGTAACACAGAGTTACACATAGTTTCTGTGCACTCCAGTGGCCTGGTGGTAGGCAAAGCAGTGCATGTAAAATACATCGTCTCATGATTTGATCTTAGTTTTTTCTCCGCTACCACTTACTTTCTTAAAGCATTTCTACAGTTTACTCCTCATCACTCAAGATCTATCATCAGTGTAAAGTGATGGAAAATGCTGCTGTGAGCTAGACACAAAATACATCCATTTTTCTAACGATTAAATTAGGTACGTTCTGGTAACGGGAGAAAAGCGACATGCGTTAGTTGTGCAAGGGGTTTGAAGGCAGCTGGCAGCCTTCCTTCAGCCCAGTCGCAGAGGTGGTTCTAGTTTCCTGTGGCGGCCGTAACAAGTACTGCAAACTGGGGGGCTTAGAACAACAGAACTGCATCGTCTCCCAGCCTGGAGGCCAGAAGTCCGAGACCAAGGTGTCGGCAGGGCCGTGCCCCTCGAAGGCTCTAGGGAAGGACCCGTCCAGGCCTCTCCTAGCTTCTGGTGGTTTCCCGGCTTGGGCCAGCAGCCCTCCCGTCCTCACGTGGCGTTCTCCCTGGGTGTGTGTCTCTGAGTCCGAAATGTCCCCTTTTTATAAATACACCAGTCATACTGGATTGGGGTCCGCTCTACGGTGGCATGGCATCATGTTAACTAGTCACATCTGCAACAGCCCTCTCCAAGTAAAGCCGCATTCCAAGGTGCCGGGGTCTAGGACTTCACCATAGGAATTTGGGGGGTGGGGGGGCGGGGAGGTACAGTTCACCCCAAAACAAAGGTGTTCTTCGAAAACTGCATGTTAAAAGTAAGAACTCCACAGGAGTAAGACTGCATTCTAGGCTGGGACAGTCCCACCTTCTCCAATTAAACCATTTCAGCCCATGAAAAGGACACTTCCAGCTCTGACAGGACTGTATCCTGCTCTGACAGGTGACTGCAAACAGCTGGCCTCCTGCCACTCTCAGCCCCCCCACCCCCCCACCCCCGCCCACCACATAAGCTCCTTATCCCTGAAAGAGGCCTATGAAGCCTTTAGGAGTGCCACCTACTCAGCTGTCCCCACTGCTCACAAGGTGTGACCATGCACGAACCACCCCCGCCTTGAGGCCTGTGCCAACAGCAGCTCTGTGTAGCTCCTTCACTACCTCCTAAACCCCAGCTTACCTAAATTGCTGTCCTTTATCTGTAACCACTTAGGTATTTTTTCCTGTCTTCCTCTAAAAAGATACAAGTTTCTTAAAAGGAGGGTCTGCTTTTTTTCCCTAACATAGTATTCTTTCTTCACACACTTAAATGGTTATAGAACTTCATGCAAAATTTTTTTAAATGATACAATTTCTTGAACATATTTCATTAATACTATAATAGAATTAATATAATTGGGTGTTTCTATTTGTTGTGTTTTCGACACCAAATTTTAAAATAGAATACGATGTGAAAACACTGAGGATATTTTATAAGTCGCATGACAATAAGCAAAGAGTGAGCAGGGAGTCTTTCCATCCCTCGCCGCCCCCCCAAAGAAAAACTATAGAATTTACAGAATGAAATGTTGGCTTTCTCGATGCTTATGGAAATGTTAACCTTTTGCTGCTCACACCATCACCTAGGACGATCATCGTCATCTGAACCAGTTCATAGCTCACGCCGCCCTCGACCTCGTAGATGAGAATATGTGGCTGTCAAACAACATGTACTTGAAAACTGTGGATAAGTTCAATGAGTGGTTTGTTTCAGCATTTGTTACTGCTGGTCATATCCTTACCTTTTTAATAAAGATATCTATAGGTCGGGGTAACAAAGTAGAACATGGGACACATTTCAGGCTCTGAGTCTGTGGATCTCAAAGTGTCAGGTAAAAATTGCCATTTACAAGGCTACTTTTATTTTTTTAGGGGGAAAAATACATTTTGTTTAATAGGTAATTTTAAAACCAAGTCTCATATATAAAACTAAGGTTTATCTGAACCATATCAAGGATGATTTTACCTTATTTTACAGTTATTTTCTAACTTAAAAAGATGGTTCTCTTTAAGACAAAACTGACCTAACTTTGAACCCAGTTTATGCATTCAACTTTTCCATCACAAAATACACTGCATGTGACTAATCTGAAGATTACTGTATCAACTGATTGCTTTTCGTTTTTCATTTCTAAGAAAGATTAAACCTTAATTATTTCACATATGAGATTTATTATGCTTCATGACATAAGGCAAGAAGATGGAATAAAGAACTTCTTTACTGATGTCTATGATTTATACATAAAGGTATGGTATGTTCTATAACTTTTCAAATCTGATTATCAAAAAGGATTCGAACTTTGACAGGGAGCTGGCGTATTAAGGTGACTCCCTCATACTGCCGTTTTCATCCCAGACTAGCTCCCCTCCGGTCAGAACTACCCCTGGCAGCTCCCTCATCTGACAAGTCTTCACCACCAGATTAAACGTGCCTTTAAGAGAACAACTCACAGTGGTTATTTTTAAATCAATTCCATTCTTCTCCCCCTTTGGGTGCATACAGTTGATTTTAGTAGGGAACCCTAAAGAGAGGGAGGCAGTCTACATCAGGGAAATTGCTTCATAATTTTAATCTAAAATGTTTCCCATCTGCTTTGTAAATAAGTTACAGTGCAGTGAATATAGATCATAAACCAGCAGGAGGTGATTCATAACGCTATCAAATAGTCACCCAAGGAGAATGATGTTAACGCATTTCTTGATACTTAACGGTAAAAAGTAAAATAGTAATAGGATACCAGTGGTTAAACTGCAGTGCTAACAACAGTGTGTTAATAATTTAAATGTTCTGTATTTGGACGAGATTTTTGCATATCAGCAGAGCTAACAATCTTCCTACTTAGAAGTAGCGAGTAAGACTAGCCTTCTTATAAAGAGGGAGAAAGTAAGGTGTAAATGGTAACTTTTCTCCTCATTAGTGATTCCACTTATTAATAATTTTCTCTACCACGTTATGATACACTCATGTTATCTGAGATACTGATCACTTAACCTTGTGTTAAAGAGTATTAAAAACCTGATAAATAATTACCACACAAGGGTAATAATATGTGTGGTATAACTTTTTCTTAACTCTTGAACATATGGCAGATTTTGTTTTTTATATAGCCAAAGTGCCTTACAGAGTAATCCATGTATTTATAATGAGTATAAGTAGGTTAGTATTTCACACCAGGGTGAATCCTGAAAGTTAATTTCATGTACAGAGGCAGCACGTAAACCACCGTCAGTTTGCCACAGGTACTTAAAACTCAAACACCAAGACAAAAATTTCCTTAAGGGGAGGTTAACTATTTAACAGTGGAGCATTTGTGTTGCAAATTTAAAATGTGGTCGTCAGACTTGTTTTGAATGTCTGATGATTTAATTTAAATCTTTAAAATAATTTCCTGTTAGAGACCTAGGATTCGTCAGCCTTTTTACTTTGACAAACTCACTAATACCTTCTTCTTTCCTAGTTTGCAATGAATCCATTTTATGAACCCAATTCTCCTATTCGATCAAGCGCATTTGACAGAAAAGTACAGTTTCTTGGGAAGAAACACCTTTTAAGCTGAACGCAGAAAAATTCGGAAATAAGCAATGTCACTACAACGGAGTATACTCAGGAATGTGTACATTGTAAGTTACTTGATTAAATAGCCTGGAAAAGTTTTACTTGTAGTCTCAATTTATCTAAACCGAATGAAGTTCCTTTTATATTTAAAAATAGTCCATTCAATTCTTAGAATTATTAACAGATCAATATTTGATTATGAACAGTATTATTTATAAAGAGCTCTTTACCGGTAATCATGAAATACTTATATTTTACAAATTGAGAATAAGCTTGTGACTGTCTTCATCAGATAGGTTGGTTGATCCTGATGTAACAATCCAGAACCAAATCTTGTCAAGAATTGATAGATTTAAAACAAAAAGTGTCTGCAACGGGGAATGAAGTCGATAGCGCGTACGTGGGCTTATCTCTACATCTAGGCATGTTATAATATGTATAGGCAGTATACAGAGCGCTACCCAAGAAGCCGAAGCAAACAGATTTAGTAGTGCCAAATGCACGTGACTGCCCGTCGGAGACTGGGAACAGAGATTCGGCTGTCATCCTAGAACCCTGGATCTGTTTATAACATGGGACATTGGGACCAAAGGGACAGATGATGTTTTATTTCCTTTCCCTCAGATGGTATACTCAAGATGAAATGAACCTGCTGATATCTGTACTAGTGAAGAGTTGTAAGGCAGTTCTAGAGCTGTGAACAAAGCCTGCATTACATTAACATTTGCACTCAGCCTAGTAGGCTATACGCGGAGGGGTGGGTATGGTCTCCTGTACTGTAAATGTCACAAGTGTGGGATCTTACTGTAAACGAGTAAACACCGATTGAAAAGTAATATAACCATTTTCTGCACTAATTGTGAGCGCTTGAATTTTGTTCCATTTTGAATAAATCAAGTAAGTAATTCCAAGTTTGGTCTAATATCTGTGTATGAAGTTGCTACCATAATTTTTTACCCCATGTATTTATTTGACTTCTTAAATAAAATAGTTTGCCCAAGATTGTGGGAGCTCAATATCGAGTTTTTTTAAGTGCTGCCCACCCGCCCTGCCTCCACTGTTCTGGTTGTTTGCCCCATTGAAAGCCTACAAACTATACCTTTAAAGTAACTACAGTTATTCAGATCACCTCAAAACTAGGGAGCAGAAAGGATACTTAGAGATCTAGCAGTAATTTCAGCCATGCTCGTTGGGGAGACCCAAACATGTATTTATTTTGTATAGTTTGCTCTGCCCTCAGTGACCGTAGAACGCAGGGCTGTGACGCAGCAGCCAGGAGCGGCAGCGACGCGTTTCAGCAGGAAGCTGTAGGGCGGAGACGGTTTGGGCCCCAGCCCAGCCACACGACAGCGACAGCGGCGCCCTGGCAACAGCAGTCCTTTTCTCCAGAATTGTGGGGGTGAGACAGGAACAGGTAACAAGAGCCCTGTGAGTATGTTACTGTCGCTAAGTACCAGATCTCATGTGTGACCACATCTTTGAAGGAGCTCAAAGGCAAGTCCAGCGATGAGCGTGCATTGGAGCGGGGGGGGGGGGGGGCTGCGGGGGACAGCGTGCCGGGCACGCAGGTGTGGATAGCTGCACTGGCACGTGGGTTGGATACCTGAGAGGACGGGACCAGGACTGGTATAAGGGGAAGACCACAGACTGACAATTAAGGAAGCTGAAGAGCTAGCAAAGGGCAGATTTGGCAGGTGACATCATTGAAAGTTCAACACAGGAGTATGGAGGGACGTTGGTAGCTCCGTGGGCATCAGGCTCCACTGGGCACAGGTGCCTCAGCAGTAAATTTGTATCGCGCAGTCCCAAAGAGATCCAAAACAAAATGCACAAATCTGGTGTCCTTTCATTTCCTAGGATGCTTCACTGTGGCCCCCTTTGCATTTTATGTAGAGACTATCAGTCTCTGCCCGTGCTACACGTTACCTTTTCGGTCACGTCAGCATTTCCTGGTTGACAGTCCACAGTGGTGACTTCTCAGCATCTTCCGACTGTACACAGGTACATTTTTCTACTTACACTTCACTGCCCCACAGCCACCGGCATGAGAACTGGCGCCGGTGTCACGTCACAGTGAAGGCTTACACAAGTTTTTAGAGAAATTAAAAGTTTTAATATCTAGGATGTTTTAGCTTCAACTAGGGAATTTTCACAAGGGCGAAGGAGGGGACAAAAACTTCCGTTAATCCATTCATGGAATTCTACCTTTCCATCATCCACACAGCGTATCGTAATTGTTATACTGGCTGCCAGATGTTGATGTGTCCGTTCGGAGGCCAGTTTTCCTTAACACTGAACCTTCTCAAAGGCTTTACATCCAGACGGCATGGAAGCAAAGTCACGCAGACGGTCTGACGCCAGGCGGCAACAGTACTGGGACGGGCCCCTCTCCTCCCTGAACTGGGGAGCAAGCTGCACACCTCTCTGCTCGCTTCCCTGGGGCTCTGCAGCTGCTTCCACCCCTCCTGCCACCGACCGCTTTTCTCCCCAACTCTCATTTTCCCGTTTCTGTTTTGTATACATAACACGGGCCAATTAAAATACCTTTAACTTTTTTCAGAAGAATCAAGTTTCCAGCTACCTTCTGCTGCTGGTTGAAGAGCTTTTCCGTCATACATTGTAGTTTATTTAAAGGTTGAAGCTATTCAGTCAGGTTTCATTCCTTAGTTATCACATTCCAGTACCGCGTCCGTTTGGTTAGCCCCTGTTCCCCGGATCCCTCCCTCCAAGTCACCGTGAAGCTGGCTTACTCTCCCTTCCGTCAGCCTGTCATTGTGAAGGTAGAGATCTGTCACCTTGATCATTTTTGCCACCCAGCTCTAGACCTCCCAAATGCCAACTAATCAAATCCTTAAATATTTAGCTGAAAATACATTACTTAAAAGGATGCTTAAAAGTTTTTAAAAACCACTTATTAGTTAAATCTACACAAGTATCAGAATTATATTTTGTAAATACCTACACACACATGTTATGGGCTGAACTGTGCCCCGCCTTCATATGTTGGAAGCCCTAGCCCCAAGTCCCTTAGAATGTGACTGTATTTGGAGACAGGGCCTTTAAAGAGGCCTCTAAGATGAGCCCATTATGGTGGGTCCCAATCTAATCTGACTGGTGTCCTTATAAAAGAGGACATTTGGACATAGACTAATGTGGGGTTAGAGGGGGCATGCTATATTGAGAAAAAAGCAAGTCGCAAAGCAAAGGGTACATTTTTTATTTCAAAACAAAGTCCCCTTGAGAAAAACTAAAAGGAAGAATATATTACACCAACTTGTGAACAGTGGGTTCCTATTTTGTTTTTTGGGGGTGGGGTGTTATTATAAATAATAAAAACTAGAGCTCTAACCTGAGAATATGAAGAAATTTAATTCCCCCAAATCAAAAGTTAAAATGTTTTGCTTATAGCCAAATTGTTATATTAGTAAATTAGACTTTCAAAAGCTTAGCTCACTGTTATACTCTTTTTCAGTGGTTCCGGAGTGGGGCCAGGGATAGAATATATTGTTTTTCAAAATGTACCCCCGACCCTGCAGGACAGCCCCCACCCCAGGTGTGTCCTGATAACCCCACTACAGAGCCGAGCATCCTGTCTTCACTGACACAAGGTCTAGGCACGGGTTTGCCTCTGTAATATGGACTCAGCATGAATAATGGCACAACACATGACTTTTACCCACGAAAGACCACAATTCACTTTATCAGTAAGTCTGGTCAGTGTAGCAAGATGATGAAAAATCTCAAGAGCAAATCAGTAACCAATGTTTAGTGAAAGAAGACACTAAATAAATACACGATCAAATAAAGATGTCTTCATTTACTCTCACACAATGTACAATCCTTGGCATTTCCTCTAAGAATATAAAGCTGGCTTCTGGGTTGGGGGTTGGGGGCTGGGGGCAGTCATGAGCGTGTGGCACATAAATGACGAGTGACTACTCCTTAGACCACTTTTTGTATGTAGAATGAAAACGTGAACACGGGAACTTTAAAGAGAATGAAGAAGTAATCAAATGACTGCGGTGCAAATGCATTAGATTTTAATCTTTAATATCTAACATTATTGCTTTAGGAAATTTTCCCCCAAACCAAGAATAAAATGCTAATTACATAAAAATACACACATACAAAAAGTAGTTGTCCATTTTCCCAGGGAAAAAAAGAACAATAACTTCTAGAATATTTGAGTGTTTTGTTTAATCAAAATGAAAGCCCCGGTCATCTCACTTATTAGCTTTGTAACTTACGTATTTAAATTAAACATTATTAGACAACGGTTGCAATTTATAAATGTAAGGTGCCATTACTGAGTAAATAGGTTGTTCCATGAGTGGATGTGTGCCCCCTCCCACCCACTAATGAAACAGCAGTATGGCTGGTTTAACTTTGTGAGTAGATGATCCACTGATGCAAACGCTCCGTTTGCGTATACGCGTGAGTTGGTTAGAACGCGGGCAACCTCTTTAATGATCAACAGCAAGATGAGCTCGGCCTGGGCTTGTGGTGCAGACTGACTGTGTCTGTCTGAATCAAGTGATCTGACCTGTCCTCCGTTGCAAGCACTCTTCGAACCGCTTCCTCAAAGGCCGCTGCGACATTCGTGGCATCTTTTGCACTGGTTTCAAAGTAAGGGCAGTCGCCGTTGTCCCTGCACCAGGCTCGGGCTTCTTCTGCAGACACCTGCCGTTCGCTTATGTCGATCTTGTTGCCCAAAATCACAAAAGGAAAGCTTTCGGGCTCTTTTACATCCGCGTAATATATGAACTCTTTCTTCCAGTTATTCAGGTTCTGGAAGCTTTGAGAATCATCGACACTAAAAGTGAGCAGGCAGCAGTCGGAACCTCTGTAAAATGGCGTCCTCAGGCTTCTGAATCGCTCTTGACCGGCCGTGTCCCAAATCTGCATGGTAACGAAATGTCCATCTACCTCCAAATCTTTATTCAAAAACTCCACACCTATTGTATGGAAGAGCTGGGTATCAAACTTGTTAGTCACATATCTGTTCATCAGAGAACTCTTCCCAACTCCACCATCTCCAAGGAGAATTACTTTAAAAAGTGATGATTTTCCTGCCATTATTAATCTCACGATCTTTGACTTCAGACCTCTGTAAAATAAAAAGGTACCATTACGTTCCTTTAGGCCTGCACACGGCGTGATTCTGTGAATACCAGCGTTTTAGGGAAATAGAGCACAGAGCCCCAGTTCCTTTCTGCTCAGGCAGTAGGACCTAACAGCACGAGCTTTCATTTGCGGGGCACTCGGCCACACGCCAGGCACTGCCCTGCCATTACTCCCTACACCAGCGGGGGAGGGCTCGCTCTTTCCCCTGTTTGGGTCTCGGCTGGCTGAAGCTGGCACTCAAGGCCAAGTCTCACCCCAGATACCTTACTCTGAACTGTTCCTCTCTACTTACAATAAGCCCTGCCACCATTTGTTAGAGATGCTGTAGGAGACCAAGTAGGCGAGTCTCTGTAACAACTTCAAACAACTCTTTGGTGACACAGTGAGGTGTTCACTGATGGCTTTCCTCTCCTGCCAGGGGTTTTCTTGGCAACCCCTGCATTCTTTATTCCAATGCTGTCGCCATGGTAGCAAGTAACCGGGAAACCAGAACCAGAAGCTGAGTGATCTGGCAGTAAACAAAAGCCAACTACTGAGTAAATGGACTCTGTTCTCTTCATCAGGAACACTATTTTTAGTTTGCCGAAATTAATGCCAGCCCAATTTTTGACATAATATCGTAATATAGCACATTCGACTCACGATACTCATTTAGGCAGTTCCACCCCTTAACAAACACGAGCTGTTACTTGTGTGTTTCAAGGGGGAATGAAATAAATCTTAGGCAAAAATGGGGTGCTCTGCACACCCCTTCGGGGAAACCCTGCGGCAGGAGGAAAAGCTCTCCTGCACTCCAGGCGCCGGCCTGTCCCGGTGGGGCTTCAGATGCCCGTGTACAGACGGCCGCTTCTACGTGCTGTTCTTATTTAGACTTCTGTCCCAATTTTTTGTTATGGAAAATTTTAAGCACACACAAAATTTCTGAATAATGAGAATAATATAATGAAACCCCATGGACCCTAAAGCTAGCTTCAGCAATTATCAACTTATGGCAAATCCTATTTCCTCCATAACCACTCCCCCATTCTCCCTTCTCCCCAGTTATTTTAAATCAAATGGTATCACTTAATCTGTAAATATTTCAGTATTAAGTGGCTTTTAAGTATATTAAGACTGGTAAGAGACGACAACCTTTAGCGATGCACTAACGACTTTCTGCAACGATGGAGATGTCAGTGTCTGCATGGCAGCCACTAGCCACGTGTGGCTACTGAGTACTTAACGAACGGCTAGGGGAGTGAAGAACTGATTTTTAAATTTTATTTAATTTTAACTAATTTGAATGACCACATTTAAATAGCCAGTAGCTGTAGTGGAGAGTGCAGCTCTAAAGCGAAAATGGGAGTTAAGTTTAACATGGAGGTAGACACTGTGAACCTCAATGGGAGGTAATGAGACATGAACAATAACTGTGATTCTGACTGAGATGAATCTGCAAAAGCACTGCAGTAAACATTATCTGGCGATCTCCTAGTTAAATGCAGATATGACCTGGTGTAATGTAACTGAACACGCCCTTTAACATGCAAGAATTTCGTATTTCTAACTACATACCATACTATGCTGGTAAAACCTGTAGCAATTTGCCCCCAACTCTTACTGGCTCTTTTAAATTACTACTATAGTAACTATTGCTATAATAAATACAATTTAAATTGGCCAGCAAAAGTATGAGACAATCAAGGTGCATACTTCTTGGAGACTTTTGACCACCAAGGGATCACCCTGCCCAATGCCCAGACTAAATTAATGTCAGAAAAGAAAGTGAAATAATCTCAAGCCTCTTAATTTTCTGACATAGGTAACAATGTGCTAAAGCAGTTCATTTGCTTAATTCTTTGCAATCTTGCTTAAACAACTTAAACTTACAGGAAAAGGAACAACGAAACCAAAAAAGCGCACCAACCATTCCGCCACACGGAAGGCATGTCAGACGTCCCCTCCTTAACACTCTCCCATAGATCGAGACGCAACTCCACGCCCAATGTCCAAGGCAAGACACTTGGCCCCGCTCCCCATTCTCCGCTCCAGCCATTCGGACATGCAGCAGGATGGGACTGAAATCCACTTGCACTTGCTCAGCTCGTGCACTCTCCCTTGTCTCCACACGGACCCCTGTTGCCCTGTGCTAGTGAGCCCACCCTTCTTCGCTTAACCCACTGCTGGGCCCTCAGAACCCTTCGACACGGTCATCGCCAACACTGGGAACCTTCCCCAGCAACCCCATCCAAGGTTGTTCCTTTCACACACATTTAAGGCACACGTTGTATAATGAGTGTGTAAAAGACATGTGTAAGTCCAGTCTATCGTTTATCCTAGCATTGTAGCAGGCCTCTAACTGCCTTACCAGACACAAAGTTCCATTGTACAGCACTGGATTGTTAGAATCTTTACATCAAATTATAAACCAGATAATGCAATCTAACAACCTCCACTCAGATGACTGGTTGCACACATCCACCAAATTAAGTCTCAGAAATTCCTTGGGATTTGTCATTTGTAATTTTATCAGGACACATTGATAGTTCTTTTTTCATAATGTGGAATTTCCTGGTTTGTGATCAAACACATTTTCTGATCAAACAAATTTGGAGACTGCTAGACGCACACATCAGGAAACAGGGGACAATGTTTACATTTCCCATCTATATTTTGGGGCCTCTCAGATATCCTATTTGGGAGTATGTTGGCATTTGCTAAAACAACAAATATACATACATACAAACATCTCTCTGATTCTAACTGTAGAGTTGTATGTAAACATATATGGTGATACAAATAATTTTACAAACCATCTTATTTCCCAAAAGCAACTAACAAAAGCTAGCTTCATGCAATCTATACATTAATATAACCTTAGTTTACAGATGTTAAAAGCATTCCTTTTCTTCTCAGTAAAATCTTTTGAAACTTTAGTATGAGCTGAATGAATAAAGGTATTCTATGCTATTTTTGAGAACTTACCTTAAAATGTAATGTGAAGTCTTTTATACTCCAGTTTGGAGTGACTGCCCAAAGGCAACAATCTTCACCAAGGTTACGGTTAGCAATTCAGCTAAATTCGATAAGAAATCTGAATAAGAAAAGTGTACTACAGAGGTAATAAATCTCACCTTAAATGTTCAGTTCAAGCATCATCATCATCTGCAAATAAAATGTCAGAAAGCTCACCTTAGCAATGCACATTCGCTTTCATAATTTTAAAGGTAAGCACAATAATTAAAATGTGAAAGAAATATCTGATTTCTATTAGCAGCTCGATTCCTAATTTAAAAGGAAATTGCATCCAAAAGCTGCACATGACCTTTCTCACTCTAAAAAAAGTGCTAGAGTTAAATATTACACACTTCAATCATTGTTTTTCAAAGTTTTTCACTTGCCCAGCCTTCTTTTCTAAGTTTTACACTCAGACAGCTATAAAATTTTGCTAAGATGCAATGTAAAATATTTCACTCATTCTTTAAAATTCTCCCAAATTGAGTGGCTCAGAATAATCATATTCCAGAGAATAAAATAAAACTAATGCAACAAGGAAAAAAGAAGGGCCACGTGAGAGAGAAGCACCAATGTGACACAGGAGACGCTGGGCTAAGGCTAAGGCAGCAGAGTTGGAAAGGTTTCTTCTGGGCGGCCAAGGTGAAATCTTTCCTGTGGCCAAATAAAAGCCCACTGTCAGAAAGAACTGGTTCCTGGTGCCAAAGGCCATGAACGCAGACCCGTGGGCAAGCTACTTGACATCCTGAAGCTCATGAGGACAGTGGTGACAACAGTACCTACCTCTAGTGCTCTTAAAGCAGTTCACCACTGTGCCAGGCTCATGACAGGAGTGCAGGAAGTCTCTGTGGAATGAATAGATGAAGAAGTCTTTACTGGTAGTTTTACAAAAAGGTTTCTTTTATGGCCATTTCTTCAAATTTCAGTAAGAGTTACGGGCAGAACAACTGAGAGGATTAGGCAGACATTAAGAAGCCAAAGGATCCTAGCCTTAGAGACCAAATCAACGTGATGGTTTCCCGTAATGAATGCAGAGCTGTGCTAAAGGACCAGCCTCTCTGGGTCTAAACCAACAGTTTCGATCCCTTCTCCCTCTTAAAGGCAAAGGGCATTTCGTGGGACTTAATATACAGTAGTCCTTAACTTATAAGTTCAATTGATGAAAAAAAATGAGACTCTTCAAAACCTTGAAATTTTGGAGTTAAGAATAAAACAGTAATGATACTGGCATACCTCAGAGATATCGGGGGTCCAGTTCCAGACCACTGCAATAAAGCAAATATCACAATAGAGCAAGTCACATGAATTTTTTGGTGTCCCAGTTTATATAACAGAGGTTTATACTTCAGTCTATTGAGTGAGCAATAGCATGTCTAAAATACAATGTATGTGCCTTAATTAAAAAATAGTTTATCGCTAAAAAATGCTAGCCATCATCTGAGCCTTTGGCGAGCCATAATCTTTTTGCTGGTGGTTGCCACAAACCTTCGATTTGTTTTTTTTTAAAAAAGGCAATATCTGCAAAGTGATAAAGCAACACGCAATAAAACAAGGTATGACTGTAACAACAACAACAACGCTCATACTGACTGAGCCATGGAAGCCACTGACCCTGCTCCGCTGCATTCACTCCTCACCAGTCTCTTTACCCCTACACTCCAGATGAGGACACTGACTCAGAGAGGTTACATACCTTGGCTGAGCACACAGGAAAAAACGAGATCTCAATGCAGCTGACTCACTACTCTAAAGTCCAGCACTAACCCACTAGGCTCAGCTGCCTTTGCACTTATTTTTGAGCGTTTTCCTGTTGCTGTTGCAGGTGTAAGCAGTTGCCATGGTAACAGTCCTTCAACTACTCGCTTTATTTCAAAATCTGCACAAAAACAAGTTAACCTGACAGAACTAGTAGTAGTCGATCCATTGTATATAGTATAAAGCATATGTGCGGCCTGTTAGGAAGCGGGCCACGCAGCAGCAGGTGAACAGCGGGCAAGCAAGCGAGGCTTCACTGGCAGCCGCTCCCCGGCAGTAGCATCACCGCCTCAGCTCCGCCTCAGATCATCAGGCCTTAAATCCTTATAGGAGCACCGGTCCCTGGTGCCCAAAAGGTTGGGGGAGCCTAGCGTTCAGTGGAATGAGTGGAAAGGAGTTTTTCAGCAAACACTTAGTGAGGGCCTACTGTGTGCCAGATGCTGAGGATGTGAGCCACACCCTGTCTCCACACACAAACCCATGTAGGTTACAACCGTGGCAAGTCTTACAAATAAGAGGTACAGAATGAAACTACTCACACTCAACCCAAAACCAAAGAACTTAATCGGTGCAGGGATTCTGCCCAGTGTCTCCCTTGGTGAACGAGAGATGAGATGTGTAAACCTCAGCTCCATCAGACCCCCAGTGTGGGCATCTCAGGGGCATCTCACAGAGCTCCCTGTGATTTCAGCCATCAGAGGGACTGAAACTCCATACATTATTCTGAGTAGCTACTTCACCTGCTACTCAGTTAAAGAAAAAGCGATTACTTCCGACGCCAGAGGAAAAGTGTGCTGTGTTCAACAGTGTCAGTGAGAGACTATACACCAGCTTCCAGTGTGGGCTGTTCTAAAGCAATGTCTCAATGACCATGAGTCGTGTGCCGCTGCATGCTGGCCTTGGAACAGAGCCTCGCCAAGGTCTGACGCCACTACAGATGGACGAGCTAACCACGGGGTAAACTCAGGAGGAGGAGGACACTGTGAGAAGAGGGGAGGGAACAGGAACCAGGAAGTGGGACCAGCCCAAGCCAAGGCCTGCCCAGGCAGCCTGGCATCTACTGGGAGAGCCCAAGGTAGACCCCAAGGTAGACCCATGCACCTGGAGCCCAGAGACACAGCTCTATGCACATGGGGCTGGAGAGAGAGGCCTGGAGCAGCCAGGGCCTTCGAAGCCTAGGAAGGATTTCTGGAAAATGCCCTAAATGCCTAACTGGGGGGTGTTCTGCACACCTCGAGGAGACATGGGACTGCAGAAAGATACCCAAACAGTATGCCCTCCATCATCTCACCATGTAAAAGCTTGCAGATTTACATTAAAGTCACAAGAAAACCTAGAATAATCAATACCAAGTTCAATCTTCAAAGTTCTGATTTGATTGCAAAATCATACTTTTAAATATCAAAAGCATATAAAAATGAATGAAAAGCTTCATTTTCACTTTAAGTCTAGCTTGACTGAACGCTGCAGTAAAATGAAATGGAAATCATCTTTCAAATTTTTTTTAAATACTGCTAACAGCCATACCTCAAGGACAATTGCTTCCTAAATTTTTCTGTAACTGATTATATTAAAAATAACTCAATATGACACCAAAAACACAAGCACCAAAAGAAATAAATAAACTGAACTTAATCAAAATTAGAAACTCGTGTGCTATCAACCAAGTGAAAAGACAACACACAGAATGGGGGAAAATATTGGCGAACCAAATATCTGATAAGGGACTTGTATCCAGATAAAGAACTCCTACAATTCATCAATAAAAACCAAATAACCCAATTTAAAAATGGGCAAAAATGGTCAACATCATTAGCGAGAGGGAAATGCAAATCAAAACTACAAGATACCACTTCACACCCACTAAGATGGCTAGAATCAAGACAATGAGAAGTGTTGAAGTTGTGGAGAAACTCTAATGCTCATATACTGCTGATGGGAATGTAAAATGGTACGGTAACAACGAAAATCAGCTTGGTGGTTCCTCAAAAAGTTATACATAGAGTTATCATATGACCCAGCAATTCCTTAGGCATATATCTAAGAGAAATAAAGACATACATCCATATAAACACTTGTACATGAATGTTCAAAGCACCATTATTCATCACAGCCCTAAAGTGGAAACAACCCAAATGTCCATCAACTAATGGACAATAAAATGTGGCATATTTATACAATGGAAGATTAATCAGCCATGAAAAGGAATGAAGTGCTGATATATACAACAAAAACGTAAGTAAAAGAAGCCAGACACAAAAGGCCACGTATTATATGATTCCATCTATATAAAATGTTCAGAATGGGCAAATCCATAGACAGAAAGTAGATTTCTGGTCCCAGGAAATGCGGTGAGAGAGGTAAATAGAGAGTGACTGCTAATGAGTATGGGGTTTCTTTGGAGGAGGGGGTGAAGATATTCTGGAATTAGCCAGTGGTGATGGTTGCACAACTTTGTGAATTTACTAAAAACCACTGAATTGCATATATTTGAAAGATGAATTTTATGGTGAGATATAAAGAATATAAGTATATATTTATAGATACATACGCACATGTGCGCACACGGCCTAAGGTCTTATTACTAACAAGACCCTAAAATTAGATTTACAGAACCATAGTTTCCTTGCCCCTTCAGCTGTGCCTTCTTAAATAAAACAGTTACAGGCACAATAGGTACTATTTTAGGATCACAATACCATGTGCTGGTACCAACACGCATTGTATATGGCACACGCTAATCTGAATGAGAAGTTGGATAAGTAGAGGTCACTGGCAGGAAAGAAAAGAAATGAACCATGTTTTCAGAAGATACTTCAAAACTAAAGATAAAAAGAGAGCATTGTATGTCAACCCTTTCCTTTTCATAATACGATTTTTTCAACTTTTCCATTGTGGATCTTTATCTTTCACTCTCAATTGTTTATGGATAGTTTATCAATAGTAGCCTTGTCTCCCACCTTCTCCAACCCCTAGCTGGCTTTCAAAGCCGTACACTACAATAAACCAAGGGGGAGTCAGACCCGAGCATGGAAAATATACATCTCTAACAGGAATGTTTAATTAAAGGTAGACATTTTTTATTGGTCATGGATCTCACTGTTTCCATTCTTACAGATAACTAAATCCATGTACATCTGCATTATTTTTATTATACAGGATTCTGAGCATGGCATTCAGAACTATCCAAACTCTAGTACAAGCCTGTCCCAATTATATCCCTCCAAGTCACCATCCCTACACCTATCACAGGTATTTACTGTCCAGCCTTTTCTTTGCTCAGGCCCTTATCTTGAAGGCCTACTTCAAATCACCTCACCTAAGAGGCTTTCTAGGCTCCTCTCCCTAATCCTTCTTTCTCATCATTTCCGCCCCCATTACAGCTCTCATTCGCTTAGGATCTAATCTATCAGTTGTGCAAGTGTCTGTTTCCTAATTACAATGTCAATTCCCTAGGCGGGACACAAAACACCTAATGCCATCATTCATTTGCCCTCTTGTTCTGCAACATCTTGTACAAAGCTTTAAATATGGTGAGGTACCAAGTAAGTGCTAAACTGAGAACAAAGTAAGTTACTTCCTCCTTTATTCTTATTCTATTCTTATTTTTCTACTTGTACTTTCCATACTTATAATTCTGTTTCTCTAATCAATCAGTTCTTCCCCCATTCTATTTTTGAGGTCTATTAAAATGTATGGAAAGTGACAAAAAAAATTGATTCTTACTTGCAAGTCTAATGAGAAAACCACTTTAAAATAAGATCTATTGACTGCAACAGGAAGCTGCTGAACATTAAAAAAATGACAACATTCCTCTAACAAGCAGTCAAAGGTAGAGAGTAGGCTGGGTTTGTAAACTACTTTTCTCAAAATTTCAGACTTTGAAACACATACTCTGTAAGCCCCTTACCAGTTCTCACTTCCAAACTCTTAAATTGAATGTATCACTCCTGGTTTAATTTAGGAACATATTTCCACCACCACTCCCCCCCCGAAAATCATACATTCCTTTTGCATTCATACTGAATATCCTAGAGACATACCACTTATTTCATTTCATAGCTTGAGAAATAGGCTCAAAGAAACTAACCAAGGAAAACAAAAGCATGAACAATCTCTTCATTATTTCTATTTTCCCTTGAGCTGTATTTATTTCCTCATATTATCTTAAATGTGTGTCTCACTGAGTCTAATTAGTCCCACTCGGTTTCTCGTCTTCCTGGTTGTCTTGCTGAAACGTAAGAACAAGCAGCAAGTTGAGAAAGTCATTAAGTGTGATGGGTGCTATTTCTATAGCAAGAGGTGGACCAAAAAAAGGGTTCAGGTGGAGAATAAGCAAAATACCATGGGACTAGACCAACCTGGAGTGTGACTTACCGGATGAAATAAATTACTGAATCGACCCCTGGGCATTACCTCACAGAGATAGCTAGAGAAGGAAAAGTGTAATCAAACCACATTATCACGATCCCAGAGCAGCTAGACCTATTTCAAAAACTCATTGCAATAAGGACTTTTTTGAAGATCAATCATTTAATTAAACTTCTAAAAACTCACAATTTTGCTTAAAACGAGCCATCTCTGTAGTATACTAACTAATCATTAATCATTGTGGAGAGAATGGGAAGGGAAAAAAGAGAAGGAAAAAACAGAATTGCTAAAGAAACTAAATCTTCTTAAACCAGACCTTTCTGCAATGATAAAGGTGCTCTACGCTTGCGCTGTTGGATACAGCAGTATTAATCACACGTTGCTACTGAGCACCTGCAACGTGGCTGGTCCGACTGAGCAACTGCACTTTAAATTTTTATTTAATTTTAATTACTGTAAATTTAGTGCTGTATTGGACAGTGTACATATAGTGTGCTTCGCTGGGAGTCCACGAAGGAGCTGCAGGGGAAAATGCACCTCCTAGAATCACACGTGAAATAAGGGTGAGTGTATGGATGGAAGCACGTGTGCTTGAGCTTTTTTCTGGAAAGAGTAAAAAAGGTTTCATCGGATTCTTCAAGGAATCTGGACCTCAAGAAATGATAAATACATGTCTGCATCATGCGTATATTACATGTAATCCATTGTATAGCTCACTAACACTCTCAAGGCTTTCATCTTTACTTCACATAGCTATTTCTCGTTCTCTCCCTCACTCGTCAGACTTTATTATTACACTCTGACCATGAACTGTGACGGTTCAGTAAACAGACTCACAGAAAACCACTAATCTTGAGAGTGAGGGTAACATTTGGTTCTTTGGTTATGTTTAATTTGGTCCTTAAAAGGAACAAGCATAAATAAATTTACCTATAATAAGATACTTACCCGTAAAAGGCACTTAAAATGCTTGACAATAGAGTGGGAACTGTTTAAGGTTGCACTTTGGGGGACAGAGTTAAAATGCAAAGAAACAGATAAAGTACTGGAAATTATGGCTGGGTATTTTGGGAAGAATGCGTTATAAAAGAAATGAATTTGAATATGCATGTTAGAGAAATAAATTAAAGCAGCTAAACATAAATTATGATCTGCAATGATCTGCTGTAACTTTGGGGAATATTGATTCTGAGCATGAAAGAGTTAGACTAGAAACGAGGAGTCTTTGTTTTGGAGCAGAAAAGGGTAAGGGCTGGAGAACTTCCAAATAAACTCAAGGAAGAGTTAGTATACAAACACTGCCCACAAGACATGAAGCCACAGCAAAGTGGAACTTCTTGGCTGTTAGAGAAATTAAGTAAGAAGAGTGGAAATTTCCCAAGAAGATATATTTCAAGAGGACAGCGACATGTATGGCACAGAGGACTCAGCTAGATTAGAGGCTCACATTCTGCAGGAAGGGGTCACCAGGTCAAAATGAGAAGAAACGTTAGGAGTGCTACACGTAGCTTTCCAGAAAGTTCACATCATCCCACCTCTCCATCGACGATGCCCACCAAGGTAATGACTCTGACTCTGCTTACGAAAAACTTTCCAAGTCTAAACTTACTCTGCATCACGACCCATTCCACCTCTATGCCTGATCAACCCTCCACTCTGCTCACCACACACAGGATCCCGACTTCATCTCCCCGCTCTATACATGCAGAAGTCACCAGACACCTCCTAATGGTCAATCCAAGGGCTTCACCTCAGTCCTCGCCTAAATGTCCTAAGGCATGTGCACCCCTAAAGTGAATAAAGAGAAAAGTGCTTCTCTTACAACTTCACGGCGTACACTTTTAGAAAACACCCTCATAGTTAATCAGCGTCCCCCCACCAGAGGCCCACCTAAGAGACAACGAATTCTTTCAGATGTAGCCATTTGTCTAGATGTACATGTCATGAAAATCTCAGAAGGGTACTCTGGCATTTTTTTAGACAAATAAGATAATGGAGGTCCAAATGTGCAAAGATCTTGCAAAGTATCAGTCCTCTAGCTGGAGGAGTAAATGAGACCTTTGAGTCTTAGCCAAGACTCAGCCACAGCCTGGCAGTGACCTTGAAAATGCTTTCTACTTAATGGTCCACAAAACTACCCTGATAATAGGGTTCCGCTTTCTCTCCCTTTCACCCACTTAGCTTTCTGCAACCTAGGTGACTCCCTTTTCTAACAAGCTCTGAAAGCTGGTGTATGGCAAGGTCGAAGGCCTTACCTCTTCTCAAAGCCATCTTCCTGGAAATATAAAAAACCCAGTGCCTTCTAAACTAAAGTCCACCTCCACCCTCCTACCCTTGGGGCCAGACGAAAATTCCAGCCCTTTTATAAGATGTTCATCTGGTACCCTGATTGCAGTTCAAATTCAATATACCTAAAACCAAGCTAAGTATTTTCCCCATTTCCAAAATCTCTTTCTTCTTCTGCCTTACCCACTGCCTTCATCCACACAAGAAACGTGTCCATTTCCCTCCCTACCCACTGCTATTGTCATATTAGCTCAAACAACAAATATTATGACCGGGATAACATTAGTCGCCACTGTTTACCAGTGGACACGTTTCTTGTGTGGATGAAACGTGTCCATTTCCCTCCCATCTATCTACTAGATGTCTGGCATATAGCACCTTCAAATTGCCTGCAAGTTGGACACTACCACTCACGTTTTAGAAGTCAATCAACTCAAGTTCACGAAAATTAAATCACTGCCCCCCCCCAGTCTAATTAAACAGGGCAAGTCACATATGTGTCACCTTGCCTTTCATCAAATGACAGAAAGGACTAAAACATGTACAAACCCAAAAAGAACAAGAGGAAACAACCGTAGGTGAGAAACAGCAATGAAACTGAGACGATGGAAAACAAATGGTCCACAGGTGACAAATCGAAGGGACGAGGAAACCTAACCCACTTCTCGACACTTATCAAGACAGGCCAGCTGGGCCGAGCGCGCAAGGGTTTCTGAAAGGCCGGAGACCCCGTGACCACCCGCCTCTGCACCCAGAGGCCCTTCCTCCACTAGATCTTCTTCCTAAAGAAGTGCGAGCAGCAGAAAACGGACATGAAACCCTGAGGACACGGAGGACGAGGGGAATCGAGCGCCCGGCTGCAGAGGAAGCGGGGCAGAACAAGCCGTTTGACATTTCTGAAGGAACCACAGAGGTC
The DNA here is from genome assembly GCF_014176215.1 of Rousettus aegyptiacus. Taxonomy (NCBI): domain Eukaryota; kingdom Metazoa; phylum Chordata; class Mammalia; order Chiroptera; family Pteropodidae; genus Rousettus; species Rousettus aegyptiacus. The sequence goes on along the minus strand of NW_023416312.1, from coordinate 2,802,289 downwards.
CTGGCCATCTGCAGGCCAGCATGCACGCTGGCACTCGAGGGAGTTCACAGCTGCAACACCGGCTCGCACCACATTCCTTTCGATGACATCATACCTCTGCAAAGCTGGTTTTCCAGGGCTCCGTGATAAAATATCGAGTACTGCGCAAATGTTAATGAGGAGCGGGATATGAGGGTGGCAGCTGTTTGCTCCAAAACAACGATCTATGAAATTTTATTCAAGAGGACTGCACCTCGTTCCAGAGAACGCTCTGCATCCACCGGCATGTGGTTCCCAAGCGCTTCTGTTCTGTTCTGACTTCCCACTGAACCGCGTGTGCGTTTTTAGGCACGGCCATCGGATCGCGGCTCTACACCTGCGGGAAGCTGCACACCGCGGCAGTCGTCTACGGAACTGGCAGTCGTCTACGGAACTCGCAGCCCGGCGAGCGCTGACTTCGTTTGAGCCTGTTAAATCACTTAAACACTCCTAGTTGTTAGAGTTCTGCACAGCAAGTTCGAGAAGCAGAAACCCGAGGCCTTTTTCAAGCTTTTCTCACACTGACAACACAACAACTCTTAGGAGAACTAATGTTCTGAAAACTGCCTTAGCCTCTGTACCCGAAAATCTAACACGATGCACAAGATTTTGGAATGAAAACAGTTCAGTTTACACTGAACAGTTCGGTTTGTTAGTTTACACTGCCCTGCTATCCGTCACACCTAGATAATGAACATGGCCGTGGAATGAATGTTTCAAGTTGTGCCATGCTCTTTGTCTACCCCTGTCAAACAATGGCACACATTGGTAAGGCTTTGGGCCTGGGACGAAAGTGAAGTCTGTGTCCAGACTCCCCACAATGACATGAGCTGGGTTCAGTGAAACCTCGACTGCTTCACGTTTACATTTCGTCCAAAACACACCCGTCTCTCTCCACCCCACGCTGACCTAGCTGTCACCTTACTTACGTGCACTTACCTGTAGTCGCCCACGCCACATTCATGCTAAGCAACAGCATTCCAAACCCTGTACCCATCATGGTCAAAAATTAACAAAAAGTAATGGAAGAATCCAGAAGGCGGAATACTCAGGGCTTAACTTCACAACATGTACAATTACAAGATTCGCTTTGGAGAACAGATTTTTCCTCTGAGTTAGCTAACAAACCCAGGCAGCCCCAGGCTTCCTGGCACGCATAGCCCTGAACTACCTCCAGCCCCACCTACCCAGCGGGAGGCAGCAAGGACTCCCTCCACCTACCCACCTGGGCCTCCCAAGTCCCCCTCTCAGGTATCCTGACCTTTCATTTGCACCACAGTTTTCCAAACTCCCTGAGGCATTTTGTGGGTGCACCCTTCCGCCCAAAAAAATCCTTAATAAGTGTTCTCTGTTAATAATCTACTTAGTCACAAGCCCTATTTTCTTGTCCTTGGTTTGGATTAACAAATTTATCACCTAGCTAGCTTTCAAGTGAGATGTGTTGCACTCACACCACACATCCACACTCACACACACTTCTATTTGGCTTATTTCTTCCTGCTGCTTAACCAGCAAATCGCATGGGGCAGAACTACTTGGAAGCAAATAAATTGATGTCATGTAATCTCGAAGAGATTATAAAGTACAACTGTCTCATTTTACAAAGAAAGAAATGTGGTGAGCTAACTTGGTCAGAGTAGTAAGCCAACTACAGATGGAGCAAGACTCCTCCAAACCAGGAGATGTTCTTCCTGCACTGATTCCTCTTGATCCTTTGTAGAATAAAACCCCTCCCATAAGAAAAGAACACATGCTCCTGTGTTAGAGCTCGAGCCATAGCAATCATCTTTGGGTGTGTAATTCAGCATCGCCTCTACCCAACAGCAGATGATTCCTGATAAGAGGCACAGAAATCTGCTAATTAGCAAAGAACATACTGTCCATCGGCATGAGTCAAAAACCAAAGCTCCCTGCAAAAGATGCCATGTAGACTGACTGCACTGAATAACACTTTGGCAAAGCTTCCTATAAAGAGAGGCAACCCTTTTGACTCCTCCTCTTAATCAATTACTCCCAAAGTTCACCTAAAAGTTACATCTGCCACTGTTATGCCGCAGTACATATGCTGAATGGCCTAGTCTTAGATAGGCATGGTGAAAACAGGCTGGAAAATGACAAGTCCATCTTTAAAAAAAGTCATTTATTTCCTGACTTCAGTGATAAAATTCATGCATAACTATTGTCTAATAGGGCCAAATTTAAGGAAGAATTTTATGCTCAACAAAAATGGCTACTGGATTTGATTCTTATAAATATTCACATGCAGTCAGTCAACCTACAAAGCTGTCAAAAACACATCAACTTTTCCTCATTTCACCTAAGTCTGCTCAGAGTAAATGCCATGTTATAGGTACCTGTGTTTGAGTGTGCGTCTGTTTTTTTGTTGTTGTTGTTGTTTGGTTTTTTGGGGGGGTTTTTTGACACCTGTCCCCAAACCGAATAATAATTTTGTTCTAGGACAAAGTCAGAACCTGACCTTATGACTGTAATTAGACTGTAAGCTCCCTACTGCCCTTCGCACCACCAGCACCTTTGTAACAGTGCTGACGGGCTACTTGGAAAGTGTTTGTTGACAACTGGAATAATACGGAAAGCAAACTCCTTAAGTTTACCAATAGATTTGAATAGCTCGCATGTTCTTTCAGACACTTTTGCCTAAAAAAAAAAATAAAATAAAATTCTGTTATCAGAAATTATTTGCTTACTCCTTGCTCTTTCAAATAAATATGTCTCTTAGTCAAGGGAAATCTCCAAGTTCTCAAATTTCCCTCACCCTTAAAATAATGAGGAGGTATCCTAAAGAGGAAAACGACATTCCATTAGCTACAGAAGCCCTGGACCATGAGCTCTGAAGTTACACAGACCACGAGAAAGCAGGGTTTCTCAACCCCCACACCTGTGACATTTTGCGCCAGACAACTCTTTGTTGCGGGGGGCTGTCCTGTGCCTTACAGGATGTTGAGACGCATCCCTGACCTCTATCCACTAGATGCCAGCAGCACTCTCTCTCAGGTGTGAACCAAAAATGCCTGCAGACATTATCAAAAGTACCCAGTTGAGAACTACCACTCACACAGGCCTGCTTTGAAGCCTGGCTGTGCTCTGTGTGACCATGGGAAACAGACCTAACTCTCCTATGCCCCAGCAAATTCCTCATCTGTAAAACGGAGCTGATGCTACAAAATGCGGTGAAAATTCAATAAAATGATGCAAGTACAGGATTTACACACACAGAACATCCAGTACCAGAGTAGCAGCCCAAGATATGGTAAGAAAGGAGGGAGGCTAAAAACAAAAGAACTTTTAGCTTCAGGCCTCCAAAGTACTGTCGCTTAGATGGAAGACGTGACTGAGATAGAAAAAAATAAAAAGAGATAAGAGAGTTGGGAAAGAGGGAGGTTGGGAAAGAAGGAAGAGTACTAAAGTATTTCCCTAATCTCCAAGAACCTAGCTTGCCAAAGATGTCTACTTAGTTTTCATCGATCCGCTCTAACCTCACAAATGATAAACCAAAAACACCCTCGCGTTACAAAACTCTCTAAAATAAATAAGTCATCAAGCCAGAAAGTTTTTAGTATAACGAAGACGAATTTACTAAAATATCTTCACAAAAATACTGAAAACATCAGACTGCCACACTGCTGTCTTAGATCTGGGAATCTAAATACGAATTTCAACATAAGCTTCTAGAAAAGACCCTAAGAAGTTTCGTTACAGGTCCCTGACTGAAGAGTTCTGGGTTGCCTTCATTTCTCGTTTTGCTCCACTGACCGGTTTCTGAAATTACAGGCCATTTAGGGATTTTCCATAACCCTGGTGCCAAAGACTTGAAAGACACACAAATCAAAAAAAAATTTTTTTTTTAATTTATAAAAAACAAATCGAATTCTGTCTATTGGATTCATCACGACGCTGAAATCCTATAAAAAGATTGTGGTCACGTGACAATTTGGAAACTAGCAGAAAAGTCATTCCTCAAAAGAACCGTGGTCACGGGATGTGTCATCACTTAAAAAGAAACAACTACAAAATCCCTCCAACGACGATTTGGTCGGCGCTTAAAATTCTCATCTTGCCTCTTTTACGTACTGAGTTGGAAGCAAAGTAGTAACACGATTCGGAAAGCTTGGCCAGTGTGACCCCGATAAGAACCCCAACCCGCCTCCAGCCCCCGAGGGCTGGCTCTACATTCCTAACTCCTCACCCAAGTGGTCAGGACGCGTTAGCCAACCTCGGATCGGGCGAGCGCCTCTGCTTTCTCTCCCTGTATCTATCATTCGGGAGCAAGTTTGATCTGGCCGGGCTGGGCTGTGTGGGGGTGTGTGTGCCCGGGCGGTCGGGGGTAAGGCTGGCGTCTGGGAGTGTCCCCAGGGGGTGCGTGCGTGCGTCTCGCCCCCACCAGGGGCTTGTGTATAAAGTGGCCCCCCTCCCCGGGCGTGTGGGTGGCAGAACCCGTCTTTCCTCCTGCGTCAGTCGGTAGGAGGCAAGGGGCAACAAGCCGAACCCCTCTCGGGGCGAGCGAGGGGCAGACGCGGGGCCCGCGCGCCCCCACCCAGCTGCCCAAGGCCCAGGCCGCGCGCTCCCCTCAGACCCTGACTCCGGCGCTCGCGGCCCCAGCCCCCCGCCAACCCCGAGGGACTCCACGACCCGCTCACTTCGCGGCCACACGGCGGACGTCCGGACGCTCCGGGATGGCCTCTCCGGGTGCTATGAGGAAAGAGAGAGGGTCGGGGACCCTACGGGCCGGACGCCGCGTCGGCGCTGCGCGAGTGAGACTCCAGTTGCTGTCTCCCTCCTAGCACCGAGAGAACAACATGGCGACGGGCAGGGGCGGGGCCCGGCGGCGGGGGCGGGGCCTGGGAGAGGGGGCGGGGCCTGGGAGTGAGGGCGGGGCCTGGGGAGTCGGGGCCTCGAGGTCGCTGTCCGCCACCCTCTCGCCCACTCGCAGGCTGTTTGTCTTTGCTAAATCAAGATTTCTCTGCGGGTCGGCTGTTCCTCTGTCCTCTTGCTGCGTTCCAGCCGGAGAGGGCACGACATAATTGTTATCTTTAAGAGTTTACGTAAAGTGAGAATAAACATCGCATAAACAAGATCTTAGAATGTTGAGGTTATGGGAACTCGAATACGTAAAAGACAAACGAGAGATGAACAATGAAAACAGCTGTGATATTGTGGAACGACAGGATTTAAATTAAAATTTGTTCTAAATCTTGTTAAAATTTTGCCTCTGCCATCTCTAGATATAAAGTAGTAGGGGGGAAAGGCAGTATTGGGCAAGCTCGTCTTAATTCCTCACTTATACATGGAGTTCAGCGAATGGGTCTTAAGGTGCTACCCCTGGAGACCCGAAGGGATTTTAGTGACCTCTCAATATACTTTGTGGGGTAGATTTAGTTTATTTATTTTCCAAGAAAAAGATCTCACTTTTATGACTTGCTGGGTTATCATTATATAACCTCTGGCTCTTTAGGGAGTCATTTTCAGGTAATGAATCTAATGTCTTTTCATTCAACAGCAAAAAGGTTATGCTTTGGTTTCTCACAAATATAAAAGACAGAATACTTGCGAAAATGAGGCATGTACAAAATATTGAGTTCCAGTTTGGGTTTGAATAAATTTTTCTTTTATAGAAAAAATATTTTTTTACCCATGCAGGATATTTCCCCAAAGAAATATGAGTAAGGGTTCATAAAACACAAATCTGTTGAAAATAGGGAGGGGAAAGAGATATTCATTACCTTATTTTAAAACACATAATAATTAAGACTATACAATAAAACATAAGAACGCTAGTTAATTGTCCAAAAGAAAAAAATATAGTGTCATGTACATTGAATTAAACTGCAACAAGCAATGTATGATATCACTAAGGAAATGCCACCTGAAAATCATATGTCAGAATCACAATCAAGGAGTGATGGACTACGAATTTCTCTCTTCAACTGCCAATACCAACCAGCTACTAACAAGCGCTCTTATGGAATGATTGTATCTCGGCTTAAAGTAAGCCTTGAGAAACTCAAAGATTTTCAAAAAAGAGTTCTAAGAAGGACCTACAAGTGTTTTTTAGGCTGTTCTGAAACGTAAGGGAAGCACACAACATAATCTGAGTATAGCTTATGGTCAGCACCTAAAGAAAGAATAAGGAAAGTTGCCCTTTCTGAAATAACTATTACTTGGACCCTAGTCAATTGACACAAGAATACTTGTATATTCTGGTCTCTTCCCCCCATTTACTTCTTTACATAATTGATCCGAAGGGCAAGTTTGGAAGATCTTTGTTGTGGGATGTGTGTGGTTGGCAGGCTGACACAAGTTAGGTAGATGGTCTTAAGCTCCCTTGCTCCATGAACTTGTTTACTGATGGAAACCATTTAAGAATTGACCTAGTTTGACTACCTTCATCTAATTAGGATTTTCATTATATTCTGTAAACATCTAATGCATCACTCACGAAGGAAAAAGAGGTCAAGTTTGCTAGACATTAATGATTCCTTTCCTTAAATGACACCTACTCATTAGTACTACGAGCACTGGGAGTAAATGCCCCATTTCAAGCTGAAGTCTGAAAGAAATTACCTCTGGTATGTCTGATGAAAAGCTACAAGGGTGCCCCAGACTCAGGTGTAATAAATACTTGTTATAATTAAATTGGTTACAGGCATACCTCATTTTATCGAGTTTCACTTTATTGTGCTTCACAGATGTTGTGTGTTTCATAAATTTAAGACAAGACTCTCCACCAGCAAAAAGAGCATGACTCACTTTATTGCAATACTTGCTTTATTGCAGTGATCTAGAACTGAACTCACAACATCTCCATCTATACTTTTCACATACAAGGAAAAACTCAGAACTCAATGGTAGGCAATTTGACCATTAAGTGACCTATCTAAATAATCAGAAATCTAATATTTTTCCTTTCATGGGCCAAAATAAAAGGCTCGTTCTCAATATACACAGAAGTTCTTGTATAGCTATATTAAGAAGGCGGAAAAGCATAAAAGGTAATTCAAAATCCAATATATTTCACTTTAAGGTAAAGTCGGAATGAAAATATAACGTTAAGTGAAAAAGAACATTGCCAAATAATGTATGGAGGAAAATCCCAATTTGGTGGAGGAAACATTTCTTATAGAATTTTTCAATATATATTGAAATATTTATTTATTTATTTACGTGTATTTACATATCTATATAATATATATTTTCAATATTTCCAATCAATGTCACACTCTTCCAGTTGGCCTAGAAACTAAATTCAGCATGTTTCTTACACTAATACAGAACTTCTGATCCTGACCTTTAAGTCAGATAAAATTTCAATGTATGATGAAATACCAGAAATCTGATTTCTTCATTGCTTATCTTAAAAAGGAGTAGAGTAGTAGCATCATCCTTAATCTATGTACCATCAGTGAGCAAAGCTGTAATTTGCAATTTTCAGGTTGATGTGATCAAATGGAAAGTCTGACTCACAACCATGATAGAATATATACTCTTTTATGAGTCCCATGAATTCTGTCCTGTGGTTAATGATGAATATCCACCCCGAGTCAAAGACCACTGACATGCTTCCTTCCATCAACCTGCCCACTGTCAGAAGACTGGGAGTGTCGGAGTCAGGAGCCCACACAACTGGCACTTCTCGAGTTTATGGGTAACCACCATACTCGCCCTAACCCTTCCAAAGCCTGCAGCATATACACACATCTACTCTGTCCCCTTGGGTGGTTTTACAATTTGCAGGAAATGAAGAATCATTTATGTTATATTTATTCAACAAATATACAGTGAGTGCACACAGTGTGCCAGGTGCTGAGACTACAGTGGTAGACAAGACACAGGAGGAATTCAGGAGGTGTCCCCAGGCCCCCTCGCCACACTTTTGCGCCCAACCATCTACCAACTGTGTGTATATCATATGACTTTACCTTGATGAATAAAAGAGATCCTGTCTCTTTCCTAGGAGAGCTCAGAAGAGAGGAGGAGACATTCAATAAGCAACTAAACAAATTGGACTTAGGGCCTTGAAGGAAGCAAACAAGGCGTAATGAGTAGGAATACAGGGTGATTATATCACAGAAGGCATGAATGAGGAGGTGACTCATGCTGAGCCCTAAAGATGAGCAAGCAGCAATGGGAAGGGCTATGGACAGGTGGTACAAGATGAGAGAACAGCAGTTCACCAAGAACCTAGCACACGGTAGCATTCAATAAAATTCTAAATAAAGAAAAGATGCAAACTGTTACAAAATCTTCATAATTGATAGAAGAACTGAAATTCTAATTGTTTCTCTAGCCATAACTAGATCTGATGTATTTACTTAAAAATAAAAAGTGCACATTGTACATAATGCTGCTCTTTCTCTACCCCACTTTGAACATAGCTTAGCTCAGGTCATTACAGATAGCAGAATGGCATAGGCATTAAAATTCAGGAATGAAGTGGGGAATTTGATCCCTTTGCTGATTTCCTGATGAATGTGAGTTATAAATTACACTTCACCTTCAAAGGCAGTGGAAGGAAAATCCCAGGCATGCCGTGGTTACATTACATAAACAGTATACGTTTGAGTGTGTTTGTGTGGGTGTTTGTGCATGAGTGTTTATTTTTTTAAAAAAATGGAAAGCAACAAGGAAAATCAAAAGAGTTGACTTGTTACGGCAGCAGGATTCTGGGTAATTTTTATTTAAATTTTGAATTCCATGTTACAATATTTTTTTGGGCAATAAACGGAAATTTTTTAATGAAGTAATTAACCTTTAGAAGAACTTTATATGGGACCCAAATGTAATCTTTGTCTTAGGCTACGATGGTTAGGGCAAGACAAAAATCCAGTTATCTTAGCGACCTTTTCCTTCAGATAGAGCCCCCCGAAATCCACGAAGACACATCCAAAACTTCGTGCCACTCCTAGAACTCCGGACAGTGGTACTGAAGTGCTGTTCTCCCCGCCTCCCCATGGCCATGTGTCTGAGTACCCAATACCCATGAGCACCTTTCTTGACCATTTCAGTGTAAGAGCTGAGACCACAATGGCGCTCACATAACCAACTTCTCATCCTTTCATCTCCTCTGGTCCCGCCACGCATGTAGGCATAAATATTCTAAGATGATGCAGATTCCTGGCTACAGCTGTTAGTGGGTTCAGCCTAAACTCAATCCCTGATTGGATTAAAGTGAGAAATCCTCACCCGATCTGTCTAACAGAGGACGGAGGGGAACTTCAATGGTAGAAGCTATTATCTGGAGCATTTGTGTTCTATTTATTCACAATTTCCAGCACGCAACAAATACAGATACGCAAAGAGACACCAAAAAATAACTAATAATCAAGAAAAAACTGAATGATAGAATTTAATATGTCATGACAATTTGGATGCAAGGGTAGTTTGTGCTACTAGTTTAAAGGGGAAAAATATACAATAAGCTCAGTTGATGAAGAAAAACTGCATTCAGTAAAATTCTATACCCATTTCTGATAAATCATCTCAGCAAACCAGGAATAGAAGTGAAGTTCCTTACCTTCGTAAAATATATCCGCTAAAAACCTATACCAAACATCATTCTTAATAGTTAAAATCTCTAAGTATGCCTTTTGAAACAAGAACAAGATAAGTATGTCTGCTGTGACCACTCTTCAAAATTGGAGGTCCTGGCACACAGAAGAAAAAACAAGTATGAGGATTGCAAAGGGAGAAACAAAACTATTAAACACAGACAATATGCTTAGAAAAGGACTCTACAGAAAACTTATTTAAAGAATTTAATGTGTCTTGCTGTAGACTGAATGTTTGTGTCCCCCAACCCCCATCAAATCCCTCTGTTGAAATCCTAATCCCCTAAGTGATGGTTTCAGAAGGTAAGGTCTTTGGGAGGTGATTGATTAGGTCATGGGGGTAGAGTCTTCATGATGGGCTTAGTGCCCTTATAGAGACCCCAAAGAGCTCCCTCCGCTCTTCCACCACCTGAGAATATAACAAAAAGAGGGCCATCCATGAACCTGGAAGCTGGCTCTCACCAGATAACGAATCTGCTGGTGCCTTGATCTTGGACTTCCAGCATCCAGAACAGTGAGGAAGAAATTTCTGTTGTTTATAAGCCACCCGGTCTATGGTATTTTTTTATAGCAGCCCAAATGGACTAAGACAGTGGATAGATAAAAATAGTTAACAAAAATAAATTCCATTTATACAACCAACAAACGAGAAATATAAATAAAAAAGATACCAATTTCAATAACAAAATTATAAAATATTTAGGAATAAATCTAACACAAAAAATGTGAAGACCTTTGTGGAGGTGTGTGTGGTGCCTCAAAGAACTAGAACTGTACTGTCTAATAGAGTAGCTACTAGTTACATGTGGTTGCTTAAATTGAAATACAGATCAATTAAAATCAAATAGCATTCAGGGTTCATTTCCTTAATCATATTAGCCACATGTGGCTACTTCGCTGGCCAGTGTAGATATAGACTATATTTCCACCATCACAGAAAATTCTACTGGATAGCACTGGACTAGAATATGTCTCTTCATCTCACAAATTTTCAATTAGAATGCAGTCATTTATATTACACTGCATATGTTATACTCCCATAAATGAAAGCATGACTTAGTAAGAAATACAGATTAAGAGTTGAAAAGTTTTCTTATCTTCTAAGAGTTATTGGGCTTGCCTTTTTTGAGGGTTGGGGGATGGGGTTTCGCTTAGCATCTTAAGGTCCTTCTGACAGTTAAAAAGCCAACTATTTTGTGAGTCTTTTCATTGTAACAGCCTCAGGTACTTTGATACTTGCTCTTCCGGAACCTGGCAACAAGGATAGAGGCACAAGACCCAAGACTGGCCAATCAGACACTCTCTTTGAAGATCTGAGTCTTGGGCAAGCAACGCAGAGATGCTGAAACAATTCAGAGTACCTTCCGTCATGAGTAGTGGTGGCCTCTGGGATCTAGTGACCACAGATGGTGCCAGTGGTGATGGTGACAGTGGCAGTGTTTAGTACCTAGCAGTGACAGCACCTTAATCAGGTCATTAGTATCTTGGATTCCAGTTGTTCCTGCCCACCCGAACAAACTCAATGCTCCAGTCTTACCTTTAAGAGCAACCCAATATCTCCCCAAGAAAGTCTTTTCCTAAGTCAGAAAGAGTTGATGTCTTTACTTGCAACTACAAATTCTGAATGGTACAAAGTTAGAATGTATGTTATAGATTATCTAGTGCAAGATTACTGTGATTCATAATATAAATGCAGGCAAATGGTATTACATCCCTCTTAACACTTTCATATCAGTCAGCGTAGGCTAAGTTATGGCATGGTAAAACATGACCATCTCCCCCAAATCTCAGTGGCTTACAAAAACAAAGACTTATTTCTCACATTAATGTCTAATAGGGGTCAGCTGTGGTTCCATTCTATGTCATCTTCCGTCTGGACCCAAGCTGAATGACCTCAACTAATGGAGCAACTCCTGTCTGATATATTACAGGTCTCATTGATTGAGAGAAAGGGACCAAAATGATACTCCAGCTGGCTCTCACAGTGCCACACAGAAGTGACATCCATCATTTCTATCCATATGTCATTAGCCAAACCAAGTAACACCATGGGATGTACCATCCTTCTAAAGGGAGGGGCACAGCAAGTCACACGGCAAATCTGATCTGAGTGCTGTGAGGTTCTAGAATTGTCCCCTGGAAGGGTCATCAAATGTTTGATCAGTAATACAATCTAACACACCTCCTATAACACAGGGCTCTGTTTCACTAATTAGGTAGATTTCAAATTCCATAACATGAATGAAATTAAATTTATTTTGAGAAAATCATTTTTCTGGAGATCGGACTTGAAACATCAACAGTAGTAACACTTGATCCAGCTCACTGAAGTTAGATGCAGTGCTTCTACAGTGTGAGGTGGACTATACAGAACAGAAACGCTATGAATTCATATCGAAATTCCGCTCTCACTTGGAGTAGAAATCTATTTTCCAAAATTGCATTGAGCATCTACCATGCTCACAGTTAACCTTGGGCTTTGAGGGATACAAACCTAAGCCGATGGATAATTAAAGGGAAAAAACATGGCCACTGCAATATAAAGCAGTGATAAAGAGGAGAGACAGAACAGAGAACATCCATCAGAAGAGGTAAGAATGAAACACCCCAGCCTAGTGATATAATGGAATCATGTGAGGAAGGGATTACTTTACCACAAGCCATATAATTCAGAAGCACAATAATTTTATGCCAGAGGATATGTGTGTTTGCAAGGAGATATGCAGGGGAGGAAAAACTGATCCAATATGTTAAGAATTCTGCACTTTAGTCCCCACTAAATGCAGTGGCTATAAGTTCTTACCAAAGACAGTGGTAATAGTGATGAAACTTAATTGAACTCATCTTTGCCAGCTCACTTAGGAAACTAGAGGAAAATATCCATATTCCTTTTTTCTTAAAGAAAAAAATCTTACGACCTTTATCTTATACATAAGAGTGGGGTTTTTTCTGCTTTCGAAATGTCACGTTTTACAGGTGGTTAACCAAAAATAATACTGACACAAAAGTTTGAAGAAGTGTAATTGTGACAGGGGTAGATGTTAAATTATATATGTAAATTTTCAGTTAAACCAGCACTTTAAATAAAGGTCAGTACAGTTCCTTTGGTTAGTAAAATATGGTTTACTTCCTGAGTTTTTTTTTTAAAAAAACAACTCATATGAAAGAGCCAGACACAAAAGGCCGCTCAGTGTATGATTCCATTTATATTGATGCGGGACAGGGCAAAATTCCCCGAGCGGGAGAGAGCCCGAGCCCTGCACGAGAGAAGAGAGTCCTTTTGTTAGGCAGTTTTAGTCAGGCAGGAGAGACAGGAACTGAGGCCCAGCTCTGTAACCATAGAAACTTCCCTTGAGGACCTTCCTTAAGTACCTCCCAGAAATACCTCCCTTTCAGGGTTATAAATTACCCCAAATCCTACAGCACAAAGGCCATAAAAGCTGGGGGCTAAACCTGGGGGCTAAACCAGCCACAAACGCATGCGCATGCGCAGAAAGTACTGTCCCTCACTTCAGCCTCATTATACCATCATTATAATACCATGACTATGCCTAGAAGTCCATGAATCTAATTTTAACAGACTGAATCCCGGGTAAGCACATGCGCAGTATGCAAAAAGTTATATATCAGCCAACTTTCAGTCAAGGTGACCTCACAGAGGGATTATCTAGAATCTTCCATTGTGGCCCAAATATAAACAGACCTTCCACTTCATAAACAGACATTCTCCCAAAAAGAAAAGAAAAAAGAAGAGAGAAGAGAAGAGAAGAGAAGAGAAGAGAAGAGAAGAGAAGAGAAGAGAAGAGAAGAGAAGAGAAGAGAAGAGAGAAAAGAAAGAAAAGAAAGAAAAGAAAGAAAAGAAAAAAAGAAGAGAAACAACTTCCCACTTCTGCGTTGTTGTTACAGCGCTCCTGGCTGGAAATCCGCCCCTGCCTTTGGGGTGTATTATCTTACCTCTTCACCTCTTGAATTCCAGAGGGCTGCAGCCTTCCTTAGCAGGTCATCTCCGTCTAAAATGTATTTTCAATAAATCTTACTTTTTCTCAATCTCACCCACATGCAATTCTTTACTGCGTCGGCGGAGAAGAAGGAACAACACACACCGTCCACTGTATCCCACTTTCCACCTCCTCCTCCTCCTCCACACCACCGAGGCGACGCCAGGTTTCACCTCACCCCAGTGGTGACACTTTGACAGAGAGTGTAGAAAGAATTCAACACACGCGCCAAAGTTAGAGTCAAAAGGAAAGTTTATTAGAAAAGGGGTGACACTTCACAGATAGAGGGTGGTCTTCTCTCAGAGGCAGAGAGTGAGATAGACAGTGTGAGAGAGAGGAAGGGGATGAGGGAGGGCCGTAAGGGGGGGAGAGATAGAATACTGAGAGAGAGAGATAGAGAGATAGAGAGATAGATAGAGAAAGAAGTGAATGTATGTTAATGTCGCTAGATCGTAGCGACTCTCGCGCACCTTCTTACATCTAGATATAGGAGAGAGAAGGGACTGAGAAGGACCCGAGTGTTCAGGGAATTCAGTTTGTCATTCTTAAGTTCTCATTTCCTTTGCAGTGAGGAAGAGGAAGGGGAAGGGGAAGAGTACGTAGTGCTAAAAGCCTGCACTTCCCAGCCTTTAATCCATTGGTTCCTCAGGGTTTTAGCCCTAGGGAATGACTCTTGGTGCCCATCTCCCCTCCACCAGTGTGGAGAATGGGTTGTTAGCAATCCTTCCTTTGTTCTGAACACGTCCTCCTGGCCTGGCCGCAGGGCTGATCAGCATATTGCAGTTTAATTGTAGTTTGATTAACATTTTAATTCTCTTGCCTCCTCCTACATTAATGTGAAACGTCCAGGATGGGCAAATCCACAGACAGGAAGTAGATGAGTGATTGCCAGGGGCTGTGGGGATGGGGTTTGGGGAGTGACTGTTCATAGGGACTTATTTTCTTTTTGGGTCGATACATATGTTCTGAATTTACATAACTATAATGGTTTCACAACTTTGTGAATACACTAAAAACTGCTGAATTGTAACAAAAATAAATAAATGCACATGAGCTTAAAAAAACTCATGGATAGCAAATGGTGTTTATATATGATGGAGGGATGATTTTTTTCAAAGAGCCACTTTTAGAATCACCAACATACAACCAAATCGGGCTGTAATGCATAGATAATTAAGTCAACAACAACAACGAAATCACCGAACAACTCTTTCAACTATATTCCTTATTAAATACTTACGGGGTCTTCTGGCAAGCAAAACAATGAATAGACAAATTTTTATTTTTGATCTTTTCCTTATTTATTTCTGATGAAAATGCTATTGAATACTAAAATGGAAAACAATGCACAAGAAAGGGAAAGATGATAAGACAAGTGGACAATTAACTCCACCTTAGAGTGTGAGCATGTATGGCCTAAGGCTTTATATCTGATGTTCAAAGATACTGCATGGGGAAGAAAAACTCGAAAATAATCTGGGAAAAACATGTTCTCTCTTTTCCATTCTTTCCATTCTCAAATTGTTTTGCCTGTTGTCAACTACAATCCCTCCCTCTAAACTTGTTTTAAATCCTTTACATAAATATACATATGTATTGATATGTCATATCTCTCCCTTTTATGGTTTTAAGCGTGTTAATGCAACAAATATTTGTTGAAAGATTTCTATGTGCCAGGAACTGTCCTAGGGGCTGGGGATAAATTGTGAACCGAAAAGACAAAAATCTCTGACACTATGTAGTTTACAAATTAAAGAACGGGGGTGAGTGGGAAACAGACAATAAACAATATAAATAAGGAAGGCGTTGTATTTAAATGGAGAATAAGTTCTATGAAAAAAATGAGAAAGGGTACTTGGGGATGTAGTAAATAGCCAGGAAAAGCATCACTGCCCCAGATGACATTTGAGCTAGGGCTTGAGAGATTAAGTCATTGGGAATCTAGGGGAAGAACATTCCAGGCAAAAGCAATGGCCAGTGCAAAGGTCCTGTGGCAGGCATGTGCCCGGCACAGTCAAGGGCCAGCGAGGAAGCCAGTGACCTACTGTAAGCCACGTGAAAAAAGAAGAACAAGTGTGTCAAATGCTGTTGATAGGTTTCACGGCTGAGAATTGTCCCTTGGATTTAGCAACATGGAGGGCAAAGGTGATTGTGATCGAGACCAGTAGAGAGAGTAGTGCTAACTAGGAACTCGGGCATTTCATCCAAAGATATAAGCAGAAGGCAGAGGTCATAGGTCAGTTGCTGTGGACAGGACAGCATTTTGCAAGCTGGAACACGCATAGGACTCACGGAGGGCTTAGTGACAGCAGAGATTTGGATTCAATGGGTCTGCATGGGGCCCCGGTTTCTGTATTTGCTCCAAGTGATGCTGATACTGCTGATCCTAGGGCCTCACTGTGAGGAGCAAAAACGTAAGACTAATTTTATCTACAGTTTCTTTTCTGAGTACAGATCTAACCAGGGACGTATGTGGCAACTGCTTTGGGTTGATTCTAGAAGATTTTCTAGGTCCCAGGAGCTTGAAATCATTGACAGTGGAGCTTGAATCTGTGGCTTGAGAAATGAGGAAGAAAGAGAAATGGAGAGCATTGATTGTGGGTCGAAGCTTTAACCCTGCTAGCTGCGTGACTGAAAGATGAAGGAGGCTTCTACGCAGAGATATGAAAGGCCACAGGGCCCAGCAAAGCGACCTGACACAGGCCGCTGCATGCCAGGCGACTCCTCTTTATCAGCAGAACTGGAAGAGGTGCCTCCCCGAAGGCCCCTTTGAGGAAGACTGCCATATTTCTCCATTGTGGGCCTGAGGAAAGAGGGACTGTGAAGGTTCAGAATGACTCACTGAGATAAACGTCCAACAGAGATCCTGTCTCCAATCCCCTCCCTCGCTTCATCTGATTTTTTGAAATCATCGTTTTATTGAGATATAATTCACAGACCACACAATTCACCCATTTCAAACATATAATTCGATGGTGTTAGCATGTTCACAGAGTTGTGTGAGCATGACCACAATCCATTTTTAAACATCTTCATCGCCACTGAAAAAAACCTATGCCCTTTAGCCACTGGTTCTCTTCCTAGCAGTTCTTTCCTGTCAGACGTGGTGAACGTCCAACACAGGGGCACATGGTCCCCCTGCCGTGGGCAGGAGCTCAGTGGGACACCAGCTGGACCAGGCCTGGCTATGCTATGGGTGGGAGGAAAATGGAACCGGTTTGCAGCTCAGTCACTTACACGTAGGCGTGTTAGGTGAGATCTCGCCAGAGGACTCGGGCCTCACTGGGCATCCTTGCAAACGTCTTGTTTGTTTCCATCCACAAATGTGAATTTAACAAATTATGATACCATTTTGATGATTTAAGCAACGGCTGGGGCACTCTCTTTTTATGTTTATATACATTTCAAAAGCGAGTATATTCTAAACAGAATAAGACGTTTATGAATGAGCTATTTTGTAATTTGCTTATTAATTAGATCTATAACTTTTCCATGGCTTTTTAGATATTTTAGAAATATGTGTCATCATTTGAAAAAGATTAATGACTACTTGGAACCTACTCCTATTTGGAGCTTGTTTTTATTAGAAAAGCAAGAATATGTCCAATGAATTCGTTTTACTTCTTTTTTGCTTTGCTGTTCTGTGGTCCATTTGCAACGTTTTAATGAAGGATGCAAACAACATAGCTATTTTGTCAAAATTGCTTGTCTGTGTTATATAGTCTCCCTAGGTCATACAGATGGAGAACAAAGATATAAAAACCATCGTATTTTCTAGGAAATGGTAATTGAAAGTGCATTGATATACTTTTAGTCTCCAAATTCATACAAATATATACATATGAATGTCCCTTTAAAAGCTACATGTTTTTATATTTTAAAAATTAGCATTTTAAAAATCACTTGCTTTTCCGAGAACCAGATAAACCACATGGCACTGTGCCACATGAATGTTCGGGAAGCTTCCCTTACATTGGGAAAGCCAGCCGCCCCTGTCAGGTGTCCCTAGCTGATTTCCTCATCGGAGGGAGGGGTGCACAGCACTGGGCCAAGATAAAGTCTATAAACCACACATTGCTGTCACTGACAAAACAAACCACGGTTTTAAAAACGGTTGAACCTTGAGCGGAATTAACAGGAATCTGGATGTTTCTGGAAACAAACCGATATGCAAAAAACAAAAAACCGAATACCCTGTTTTATTGAGATAGTTCTGGCTTTGCCTCTGTGTACCGTTGGGCCAGCAACAATATATCTCTCGGCTTGGGTTTCCTCACTGCTAAGTTGCTGGCAGGGACTTGTGAAGATTAAATGAGACACTTTATATAAAGTACCAAGAATCTAGTGAATATGGCGATGGAACATCTTTCACCCTACTTCTGCGTGACTAACTTCATCTCAAGATTGACCTGGAGGGTCACAGTCTCTGGGAAGCCCTCCGGGATGCCCCCGGGGCCCCAGAACTTCTGCCTCTTCAGTCTCTTCCAATGTGAAATGACTGCTGGCTACAGGGCATTGGCGTTTCCCCTGCATCTGTGGGTCCCAAGGCCTGGGACAGTGTCTTGATCATCTCTCTGGCCCCAGCACCTGGCAAAGTATAAACCAGTGCGCAATCATTACCGCCTAGCCTTTCTGATAACACGGAGCTCGGAAAAATTAATTTTAAATCCTGATGCAAATGAGATTATATGAGGTTGTCCTCAGTTCTCCCTTCAGATCGGGGGCTCTTATGGAAGCGAAAAGTTGCCCTCTGTATTCTAGGTCCTTACAGTAAATACCTCTGAGATAGAAAAAGATCTGAGTCAAATCTTTTGCATTTACTGGTAAGTTATAAATAACAAAGCAATCTGACCTAAAAGATGAAGGCCCGGCCCTCGCAAAGGCATTGGAGCGCTGCCAGGGGCAGGCTTCCTGACTTGGTACCTCAAAATGGTAACAGGGAATGAAAGGGGCTTCTCATCCCAGGAAGTGCTCGGGGAAGAGACAGAGCTGCAATTGTACCCACTTTTTATCTAAAAGAAGTAACACGGACAAAAGGCGAGTGACGTGGGAAAACCCTTCTACATTCAGGTATAACAACTGATGCGAGTGCCAAATGCAGAGCTGCTTCCCCGTAACCATGGCAACCGAGAGCCAGGCTATATTTGTATTACGTGGAATTTCTGTGCTTTTGTTATTCTTTGTTATGGGCCACGGGTAGGAAATTTGGGACTGGTTGTATTTTATGAAACATCCATTTGTAATATTATTAATGTAGGGAAGGAAAAAATCTTTTTTCTTCTACCTGGCTAGGTTCTCAGCTGCTCTTAACGAAACACAGATTGACAAGAGGAAAAGCATCCATTTATTTAATATAAGTTTTACAACACGTGGCAGCTTTCATAAGGAAATAAAGACCCAAAGAAATGGTTAACCCAAGTGTTTTTAGACTAGATTTGATAAAGAGTGGAAAGTTCTGGAAAAATGTGATGGGACAAAGGGAATGAGATTGACGTAAGTGACCTGGGAGAAATCTAGCAAGGACTGTTGGTTCAGATTCCTCTCACCTCCCCCCATCTGTGCAGGTAAGGGTGCTCCTTCCCTCGGGGGTGGGGAGGGCGCTTTTCACATGAGGGCCATATGACCAGCCTCAGGGCAGAAAGGGAGATCAGAGAGTCCTTCCTACACCTGTTTGTTTCTCAAATTCCTCCAGCTTAAAATATCCAATATTCCCAGGCACCATATTTAGGGATGGTATGTCCTGAACCACGCCACCAAGGGCTTTGTCAGGCGCAAAGACGTAGGGCGAGCAGTGTGCATACTCATGTTTGAAACCAGGTCCATGACATTTGGGCCATGGCTACGGCCACTTAGCTGGTGTTCCTGCGGCCATCCTTGCTTTCCTCCCCAACTAACTCAACACAGCAGCAAGAAGGAGCCTTCGCACAGGTCATCTAAATCTTACCGCTACCAAGTCCCTAGCTTCCATGGCTTCCCATCAGGCTTGGAAAAAAAAACCCCAAGTCCTCATCATGCCCAAAGGGGCCTTCATGTGCCCGATGGCTCTCACTGTCCTTCCCCTTGCCACTGCACCTCAGCTCCAGCGGACCTCAGCTGGATCCTGTCTGTGACAGGCACACTCCTGTCCTGGGGACTTTTCCTATAAAAAATGATTTTAAATTAAAGATCCTTTACTCCATAAGCAACTTTTTTTTTAAAACCCTTTCTTCTTAGGGAATAAGATACAGGATATGAAAGAAAGATTATCCATACTTAGAAAATGTCATGCTATCTCACTAGCTAAAAGAAAAAAACTCAGATTATTATTTTCCTATCTCTAGTTGCAAGAGTCACTGACAAAGTTGATAAAAATTGAGGAAGACTACCCAGATTTTTACATGTTGGAAAGTAAAGGAATTTCCATCCCAAGTGCTTTTATTTGCCTGTATATTTAGTTTGCAAAATTCCTGTATAAAAAACTACCAAAAAAACCCCAACCCCAAAACACACACAAAAACACCAAACCAAAAAGCAAACACTGACATGAATTAATCACACTTGGTTTTCATTTGCCGTACTTTCATACCCACTGAATAGTTTTTAAGGTCATTTCAAGTCACATGAAACCACACTTTGTGAAACTTGAAGTTTTAGGTGACCTTGCAAGTTTCTCTTTAAAAGACTAACATGTTACATCACAAAAAGCAGTTCTGGGAAGTCACAGGGAGAGAGTGAAATAGAATTCATACTTAATGGCTTCAAGACGATTTCTTCAAAACCTGTTGAGAACACATAAGTTTTGTGTACCTTTTGGGGAATTCTGTCACAAGGCGGGTAAACTATACATATGTTTAGGGCTTCAGACCTGACAGAGCAACTTAGGAAAGTTAGGAGCTAAGAACTGGTGAAAAAGTGTGGGTCTGTAGATAACTCAGAAGCAAACTTGTTAAAACTGTCACAATTAACATTCTATGAATTTTTAAAAAAGAAAAAAAAATCAGCTGTAATCACATTGAAGGCTTGGTTATACGGACAGATGGGTTAAACATCGTTTACAAAAGCCTCCAAGAAGTAATTTCCTCTTCATTTATTTGAGAAGCACCGGTAGATTCAAAGGCTGAGGCAACAGACTTCCTGTGACAGAGTAATGCCTGTTTTTACATAAACAGAATTGGAATGTTAACTCTAAAGGGGTTCAGAGTATGCCCCCCAAAATACGCCATCCTGGTGTGAGGATCATTGAGCT
Source organism: Rousettus aegyptiacus (assembly GCF_014176215.1). NCBI lineage: Eukaryota > Metazoa > Chordata > Mammalia > Chiroptera > Pteropodidae > Rousettus > Rousettus aegyptiacus. The sequence continues at coordinate 2,781,485 of NW_023416312.1, read as the reverse complement.
AAAAGCAAATGAGAAAAGCAGACATAGGATGAGTTCCCTGCCCTCCCCCATCAGACTGAAAGTAGAACATAAATTCCACACCTGGTACCAGGAAGGGGTACCAACCTCATCACTGGAGAAGAGGTGGCACCACGAACATTCTACACAAACCTGATGCAATAACCAGTTATCTTCCATTAGTTCTTCCATATATTTTCCCATAATTTGCTGCCCCTAAAAGCCTAAAGCCCTTTTCTTTCATCTTGCTACTGTCTACAGATTTATTGTTAAGATTCTATAGAAGCCCAGGATCTAACCCCCGCCCCACCTCGAGTCACTCATCGCTGTTTCTCCAAGCGAGTATCACTTGCACGTGACTAAACTGGTTTTCTCTCATTAATATTTGGTCAGTCTAATTTGCAGTCCCAGCTACAGAGCCTAGGAGAGTTTTTGCCCTCCCCTACATGTCCTTGAGAACATAGAGACTCTCTAATATCAGAAGCCAAATGTCATAAAGAGTTTATACACCCTTGAGAATGTGGGCAAAGCAAAACAAAACAAAACAAAACAAAACAAAAACAAAAAAAGCAAAACACACACACACACACACACACACACACACACGGGTCTAAGCAAGAGGATTCGAGACAAAATCCCACATCTCCAGAACTACATTTCTCAGAAGTCACTACTGAGGTAGTCTCGGACAGTGAACTTGGCAGAAAATCTGGGAGCATTCGAGTTGGGCTATTTATGGTTGTGTAGCATGGGCAAGTCAAGGCACCTCTGTGGACCGATTTTGTCGTTTGTAAAGTATACAGAAGACCAGTGTTTTCTCAGAGCTTTGGAAAGGATCAAGTGAGAGCCTAGCTATCAACGGTTTTCATTTGTGCATCCTAAAATAAATTGAGGAACTAAAAAAGAAATGTGGATGCCTGGGCTGCAGCCCACAGATTGAGATGCAATTGTTCTAGGGTGGGCCCTCCTCATTGGTGGGGTTTCAACGCTCCCCACATGATTCTAATACGCAGCCACTGCTGAGAACCACAGGCCTATTGCTAAAGTAGCGCGTCTCAAACTACCTTGGACATGCTCACCGGGCACGGACACTGTGAATGTGCAGATTCAGATTCAGGAGCTTGGAGCCCGAGAGTCTGCATTTCTAATAGACTCCTAGTTTATGCTGAGCCGTTCTCAGCCAGACACGGAGTATAACGAAGCATTAAGTAGCCACAAAGCATGATACAAATAGTCACCCGCTCTCTCTCCCCAAAGCATCAAGTTTTAGTGATAGTGGTGTGAGCGTCAGCCAACGGACTTTCTTTCCCTCTTTTTAGGATTAAGAATTGTGTGTATGAGATTTTTAAAACAAGCATAAAAGCGTGATGCAAATAAAAGGTATCACTCTTATGATCGGCTGTTAAGAGAATATTTATTTGTAATCAATCACAGGCACACCCACTTGCTATGATACCACTGCTCCCCGCATTCGTTACAGATGACGTACGTCATCATTTCTTCATCCGGGTTTGAATTCCGCACCCAACTTGGAAGGAAAAGTGTTCCTCTGGCGATGACAGTGACCTTGCAGTTGAACTTCTCACAGCGTCTGCATTTTATTTTCTTCGTGTGCGTCCCCTCGGTCGCTTGGGGAAGGGAATGTTCCCGTATGCTAGACTCTGTGTAGGAGGCTCTCAGTTGCTTCAGCTCGTCGCTTGCCATTTCCATGACAGTCATTTCGGCAAATTCTCTTGGAGACATGGTCCCAGAGAGCAAGTTTTGCTGTAAGTGAGAATTTTGGGGGTTCTTCAGATTGGCAACTTTGCTTCTGATACAAGCTTTATATTTTTTCAGGTTCTTGGAATAACGGGTAAAAATGTGCCCTTCGATCTCTCTTGCAAGGTCGTGCCACAAATCGGCCTGGGGCTGATCTGTGGAAGAACTAGTTAAAGCGTCATGAAGAAGCTCTGTGCATTTAGTTCTCACGGGCACTGCAGGATCCAGCAACTCACTTGACTTCTGGTCAGTGGATCTGGGGTCACCACCGCTGACATGCTCTTCCTTAGGTTCTACCTGACTAGGGCCACTCTCGGGCACAGTCATTTCTGTGGCTTTTGCTGTAACATCTTGGGACGATAGCTGAGAATTAGGGCTGGAGCTGTCCGACATCTTCGCCTGACTTGCGTCAGGAGAAAATCCCGAATTTTCTTCATTTCCACCTGTAGGGAATAATTCAGGGCTGTCCCTAAGTTTGAAGTGAGGACCCTTATAAAGAGCTTTCCATTCCAACAGCAAACACTTGGCTTTCTTTTTCAAAGCCACTGTGGGACAGCTTTTGAGGACTCTGTACACAGCCCTAATGACGTCTGTCTGCTGGAGATGCTCCTTCGTCACATGAAGAGTTTCTAGCTCAGTTAGATGGTTGCCAAGATCCTCAAAGTTCCTTTCAGACATCAGTTGCTCAATAAGGGACGCTCTGGCAGCTATCTGGGACTTGTCAGACATTTTTTTACAGCTGCAAGGAAAAGAAAACAGAGGTGTCCATTTTTCTTATGCTTGCTTTTGCCAGTCACGGCTTCCTGACAGCAGCACAGCACTGCAGTGACCTAGGTGGTGTTTTCTGTAAGAGAAAGGTAATAAAAATGGGTGCGACACGTTAGGAAATGGGATCTGCAGTGCGGTATGGCTTCGTCTCAAAAGTCTGATTCTCAGTAGTTAAAAAAAGCAACATTGCAAACAGCGTCTACATTAACAGCTGCTTTAAAGGAGTCTGCCGGAAGATCTGCTACAGCTTTTTCCATCTCGAGTTTCACACGTCAGTGATCTCTCCAGATCGAGATTCGTCAGTTCCTTTTGGATGGAATTTGGTGGTCATGTTGGGGACGAATCACGCCAGTGTCAGCATCAATGGGGCCAGGTTGTGCAAGGCTGGACTACTTCCTCCCCATACTCACCTACGCATTGGAACCACTTGCTGATTTTACAGTCTTTGAGTGGTACTTTCCTGAATCTAAAGGAATGAGAAACAGGGCACATAGAGGATGCTGTTAGACATCCCAGGAATCTGAAGAAATCGTGACCGAGCACAGGGTGGAGGGCGGTGGGGGAGCCAGGTGCTGACACCTCAGTCTTCTGAGCAATGGGGGGTAAAGGTTCAGACTGAGCGAGTCAGAGGATTTATAACTTTGGACTAACTGGTCCCCAGGCCAGAGTTTGGCTCTGTTAATTTTTTTCTTTTTTTAACTGCTAGGTGTAAAAAAAAAATGCTGCTCGATGATTACGTCGGTGTGAATCTCATCCTGGGCAGGCAAATATTTATCTAACCAGTTTATTTTTCTCTCCGCGTAATGTACATAATCTTGCCTATGTGATACCCATGGATCTGTATCTGCCCAACTGGTCTAAATGTGAACATAAGCAGCCTGATTGCAGGGACCTTGTCTTTTAAAAAACCACAGACTCCCACTTTACAGCACTTATAACCTTGAGTGAACATACACAGGCTAACAGCACTAAAGCAGCTACAAGGAATGAATGCAGTCTTCCTAGAAACCATCTGACACGTGCTAGAAAATGTACGTCCTTTTAGTTAGCAATTCTACTTCAATAAATTTACTTTAAGGAAATGAGAGATGTGGCTGTGTATATGAGAATTTTCTTCAAACTGAAACTAGGAGGTCCCAAATGGTTAAACTTGTACACGGATGTTAACAGCAGTATTATTCATAATAGACAAAAGGTGGAAATAACCCAAATGTCCATCAACTGATGAATAAACAAAATGTAACATATCCATACAATGGAACGTTATTTGGCAATAAAAAGAAATGAAATTCTGGTATATGTTGTAACATGGATGAGCCCTGAAAACACTAGGCTAAGTTAAAGACACAGACCACATATTGTATGATTCCACTCACATGAAATGTCCAGAACTGGCAAATCTGTAGAGACACGGCGTAAATTAGTGGTTGGCTAGGGCTGGGGATCGAAGCGGGGAATGAAAAAGGGAGTGGCTGCTAACGGGTGCAGTTTTTCTTGGGTGAGGTGAAAAAAATCTCTAAAGTTGATTGTGGTGAGGAGTTACACAACTGTCAATATACTAAAAACCACGGAAGTGTACACTTTAACTCGGTGTATGGCATGTAAATTATAGCTGAATAAAGTTGTTATTTAAAAACAACACAGAGTCTGATCTAAATTTTATTTAAAGATCACATGAGAAGAGAAAAGGCCTAAGATAGAAACACAACATTTTAGACAGTGTCATATTCCGAATGAAAAGATTTTAGGTGATTTTTGTTCCTTCTTTTCTGTATGTTCTATGATGAACATGTATTATTTTCACAATCAGAAAAGTTATTAGTCTAATATAACTTCATGATAATGCTATATATTTAAGATGTGTGCCTACTGGAAAATGGCATGGTAAATGGATCAATCAATCTTCTGGAATTAGAATATGGGAGAGAAAGGTACGCCCTCACCTGAGGCTTTGCCTTCAGGTCAGCATTTGCAACTTTCTCAGAAGTCCATCGCTAAATCTCAAATAGATGACTCTCTCTTCAAAATCTATCACCGAATATGAAGAATTAAGTACCCTTGGCCACGGCGTTGCCCTGCTAGGACAGATCCAGATGACCAAGATTCCGAGTCTGACTTTTTTACCTCCAGGTGGAGCTGTACATAACCTGGTGGACTTTCATATATTTTTTAATATATAAAGTCACTTAGCGGACCATCAATTCAGGATCTTAAGTGATTATTTTTCTCATTATCAAGATTCGGTACTTTCAAGATCATTGTTTCTTCTTTTTAAGTTCCACTTTTAAAGACTGAAAACCATAAAAGAGGTCCTCCTAAGAATCAAAGGCTTAATAAACAAAGACTAGACAAGATAATACAGAAGAAAAAAAAATGCACATCCTCAATCGCTAGACACTCTTCTCACAACTGTCTCCTGAGACTGCTGGGGTCCAGAGGAAGTGAAGCAGCCACGCCACCACGGTCCAGCTGTCCCCCACGTGCTGGACCGTTTCCTAACACAGAAGCAATAGTCACGCAGCCTGCATTCTATAGTCATTCTATATGCATCACTACCAGAGAAGCCAGGGTTGAAGTTTGCTAAACTCAGCGAGGTGGTTAATGAGGGCCAGGTCTAGCGTGCCTGTAAGGAGCTTAGGTAATGTTTAACTCAGGTCGGAATTTCTCCACGAAGGCTCAGTCTCAAGGAGATCCTGAAGGGGACTTGAACTGGAGTTTCGGGGCCTCGGGGTTATGAGGGTGGCCGTCTGTCAGACCAGCAAAACCTGTTCTTTGCTAATGAAAATGTACAGAAATGAATGTATTCATGTGTAAGCACTCTGCTCTTTACTTTGCCCCTCTATTTGCCTCTCCTCCATATTTACTTATTTGTAATTTTTAATTGTGGTAAACTACGCATGCCATAAAATTATCATCTCAACGCTTTTTAAGTGTGTTTCACGAATGTTAAGCACATTCAGAATTGTGCAAACCTCCAGAAACCTTTCCATCTTGCAAAACAAACTGTGTCCCCATTACACACTAACTCTCCATTCCTTTCTCCTCCAGCCCCGTCAAACACCATTCTACTTTCTATCTCTATGAATTTGACTACTTTAGATACCTCAGACAAGTGGAATCATACGGTATTTGTCTTATGACTGGATTATTTCACTTAGCATACTATCCATAAGTTTCATCCATGTTGTAGCATGTGTCAGGATTTCCTTCCTTGTTATGCCTGAATAATATTTCATCACATGAAGAGACCACATTTTGCTTATCCATTCATCTGTTGATGGACACTTGGGTGGCTTCCACCTTTTGGCTCTTGTGAATAATACTGCTATGAACATGGGGGTAAAAAATATCTTTTTGAGACCCTGCTTTCAATTCTTTTGGGTAGATAGCCGGAAGTGGGACTGCTGGATTATATGAGAATTCTATTAATTTTTTGAGGATCTGCCATACTGTTTCCCATTCTTCTCCACATGTTTAACAGCCTTTCAATCCTGTTAAACTTTCTATTCCCCCTGTGGGACAATCATGAGGATATAAAGCATTTATTCCCCTAGGAGGGTATAGTGTGGAAGCAACTGGGATACAAAATTTTGAAAACTGCCATAAAAAGACAAAGGAAGCTGTCTGTCCAGTTTAGGGTTCTATATAGTTCATTCAATGAATATTTACTGTGTATCTAGTACATGACGGATGCTGAACCTAAAGAGATACTCTCGGCCTGAAGGAGCTGCCAGCCCAGTGGAAGGAATACAGATAAGAAACCAGCCAATTACACTCCACAAGGACAGACACTGGCCACTAGGGGACACGCACGGGAAGAGTACCGAAACCGAATCTGGGTTTGCCATCATCTGGCCAGCTCCAATTGCTTCTTCACCGCTTTCACTCTGATTCACAGTGCTCTGTGAGAGGGGTCACCCTCTGGTACAGATCTTAGCAAGATAGTCCCTTGCTTTCCCACTTGAAGCTCTTCAGAGGGTCCCCTTGCTTTCAAGATAAAGCCAAGGTCCTTGGCCAGGTGATGAAAAGCCCCCTTCCAGCCTCCTCCATGATGCAGCTGAACCAACAGGCACTGACCATTTCACGGCTCTGGGCCTTTCCTCCAGCAGTTCCCTGAGCCCGGCCTACCACTCGCCATGACTGGTTCTCAACCTTGACTGCAAACCCAAATCATCTGCAGAAATTAAGCAGCCAAAACAAAACAAACAATGCCAGGCCCTTGTTTCACAGAATGATATCAGAATGAATTAGCATCCCTGAAGGTAGGCCTGGGTATTTTTACCTCTTCAGGTGCATCTGGTTCAAATCAGAGCTGTCACCACTGTACAGGCACGACTCCCTTCCTGCAGCAGGACCGTCTCAGTTACACTGCTAGCAGCCCAAAGACGGCCCTCGTCCTGCTCCTAGACTCTGCACAGAACCCCTCTGAATTCAGTTTGCCAGATGAGCCCCCATTAAATCAGGAAATATTAAAAACACCTGCTGTGCACAACCCACTTGAGAACCTTCTCCGCAGATTACAACTTGTGATGGCCATGTTTTAAGCATCATGATGCACCCAATTCCCCGTATTCATCCCCTCATTTACCTCTTAACAGCAGAAGGCAATGTACATTTATGGAGCAACTCTCCACGCCATACACACTCACGTCATCTCCATCCTCACAAGAAACAAGACAGGTGTACTGCGTATTTCCGTCTTACAGATGAGGGCATCTGTTAAAAACATCAAGTATTTGCACATTGTTTTTTCATGCTGCATACCACATCAAATTTTAATTGTCTGCCTTAACCACAAGACCATAAAGATGTCATTTGTTTCATTCACTGGTACACACTTGGCAAACACCTGGCCAGTGCTTGCTATTTCTCAACAAACATTTTTTTGTTAAATGAGTGAAAAGCGTCCAGGATGCTCTTTCCTCTCTGCTTGTGAGGCTCATTCTTTGCACTACAGATCACCTTGCTTGTATCCACTGCACCTAAGCTCAGGGCTCTTCAGCTTCTTCCACAAGAGACCAACCTCTTCTCAAGTCTAGTTTAATAAAAATCATTAAAAAAAATTCGAGTTCAAAGAAAAAAGCATGGTGCCTACTGTTGGCTAATTAAGTGAGCTGCAGGAGTCAAGCCATTTAGGGATAAGGACGGTCAAGAAGGTAGTTCCAGAAGTAAGGAGTATTGAGCATGTTGGGTAAGTTTCATAACTATTTTGTGCCTCAATTTCCTCATCTATGAAATGAGGGAAATCCCACATCCTAGGATTAATATGAGACTTAAACGAGATAGTCCTTAGAAGTATGCCTCTCACAGAGTAAGCCTGACAATTACACAGGACTACAGTGAAAAGGTTTACATATATCCACCATACCAGGCATTGTTCTAGAACAGGGGGTTGGCAAACTTGTTCTGAAAAAGGCTACAGAGTAAATATGTTAGGCTTTGCAAGCCCTCCGATCGCTGTATGGACTACTCAACTCTGCCGCTATTACAACAGCAACAGCAGCCATAGACAATACATAAATGAATAAGTGTGGCTTTGCTCCAATAAATCTTTTTTTCAAAGACAGGCAAGCTGGATTCAGCTGCAGGCCATAGTTTGCTGATCTCTTTCTAGAAATATTCCAGTAGAAATATTCAAGCCACAGATAAAATTTAAAATGGTCTAGTAACCATGTTAAAAGCAAACACGTGAAATTAAAAATATACTTTATTTAACCCAGTGTTTCCAAAACACTGCCATTTCAACGTTATCACTATAAACAAATTACTGAGTTATTTTACATTCTTTTGCACACTCATCTTCCAAAATTCGCTTTTTTACACTTACTGCAGAACTCAATTCGGACTAAGCACATCTCAAGTGCTTATGTAGCTAGTGGCTACCATACTGGACACGAGTTCTAGAGCACATGCTAATATGATGCTTAGATTTGCACCTGGTATAGCTTCTGAATACATATCATATGTAGAGTTTATACAGTGCCAGCAAGAGTAGGTCCTAAATATGCTGACCGACTGCATATAAAAGCTTGTAAATATTAACTAATACTACAGTATGGGCAAGGTGCACACATCTGGCTTAAATCCCAAAGAGGAAATATCAAAGAAAAATTTCCAAAAGCTGTTAACAAATCGGCAGCAACCTAGATCTCTTTAGAGATTTAGGTCTAAAGAGAAATTTTAAGTTTCTAGCCGTAACACACAGACCTCTCTCCCGCTATACGGGAGCCCCTTCCTCTACGGAGAGAACTGGTGCCAAAAGTTGGGAGGGGCGTCGCAGTTTAAGGACAGCCACTTAGTACACTGCGCTAGGGCGCTCCCGTCATGAGGATCCCTAGCGAAGGGACAGCGAGTGGAAGAGACCAGCTGTGGCCCGCGTTCGGGTTCCAGTGGGTGGGGTGGGCAGACAGGTACAGTCCGCTGCAAACCGCCCAGGGTGACAGCCCGGCACCCAACACAAGGCAGCGGCGGCCGCAGGGATCCGCCCGCCCCGGAGACCTCGTCTGGAGGGGGGGAGGCGAGGGCACGTTCGGGCCCACCCGGCCCAGGGAGCACACGAGCAGGGACGCCGGCGGACCCGAGCGTGGCTCACCGCGAAGCGCAGAAGCCCGGGCGTCCTCCGTGACCCCCGCGCCCAGGGAGGACTTCCGGTCCGGGGGCGGGACAACGAAGGCTCAACCAACCCCCGCGGACTGAAGAGCACGGCCGGACCCAGCGCATGCGTGCTAGGGAAACGGCGCCTGCGCAGCGCGGGCAGCGTCGTGGGGCCATTCTCCCCTGCTGGGTGTGGGAGGTCCTATGGTCCCCGGCTGACAGTTCAGCATCCGGGCATGAACTGCAAGAAACTAGCCCGACTCATGTTTCTGAGCGCAGTTTGTTGAACTACTCTAAGCGTATCTTTTCTGCTTCCAGTGGAGACAGTGTTCAGCTAAATGTTGACAGAATTTTGGACAAAAACGTGATTTATCAATTTAATGCGGTAATTAATTCAGCAGTATTTATTGCACCCTGATATGCCTCAGTTTGCTATGGAAGTAGGATACATCCATTAAGTAGTCATGTGTATCCCGCGCTAATCACCCGTACACATCTTTACGTGCAAGGGTTCAGTAAAACACAAGTGATGGAGGAACTAGAGAATGTGGCAGCCTTCTTTGCCCATCCCCTCCTGTAAGGTAACTTGGGGAAGGTTCAAGGAAGCAGGGCTTTGCTCTGGATTGGATGCTGTCGGGAAGCAGGGTGATTCTATGACTAAGGAATGCAATAAACCTTACCTAAAAGGAGGGAAGACAAAACTAAAATTGTAATTAGTAAAAAAGCAGTAGTGACTCCGTTTTAAAAACTGTTGAAATACTGCAGGTCCATTCTGGATATAACTTAAGAGAATTTACTTTCAGAAGGCTATTTCTATAAGATTGTTTCTGTCACAAGAACAACATGAGACAGCTATAAATCTAATTTATTGAACAGACAGGGCTCTGTAGGATGTACACAAGAAGAAACTATTATTTTTTCTTACCATTGCCTTGAAACTACATCTGTGGGGTTTCTCCCCTGCCATTTGGCTCCTCCGCAGCTGGAGCTTGAGGCTCGAGCAAATCACACAGCTTTTCCAATTACTTTCAGGTATAAAGATATTATTATTATTATTATTATTATTATTATTATTAGTTGTTAAAAAGTCCATTCTAATCTAAAATTTAAAAAACATTCAATTACTCATCCAAGTCAAAGCTATGACTTTCCCTCAGTTCACGTGAGGTCTATAACTATGTGGAACAGCAAAGGGAAAGACATGGATCAATTTCTTCACTCTAGTGCATCCTTTCTCTGCTTCCTCCACTATTATCTGGTCTCTCCCAGGAGAGGGCAGGAAGAGGAAAGAGTAGTAAAAAGGTCTTATTTGATTAGCATTGTAGGTTGAATGGTGTCCCACCTCAAAGATAGTTATATATACTTCCTAACCCTTGGAACCTGTGAATGTGACCTCATTTGGAAAAAAAAAAAAGAGTCTTTGAAGATAGGAATCTCAAGGCGAGGTCATCCTGGATCACCCAGGTGGACCCTAAATGCAATGACAAGTATCTTTATAAGAGACAGAAAAGGAAAAAACACAGAAACAGAGAAGAAGGCCATGTGAAGACAAAGATGGACATTACAGTTATGTAGCCACAAGCCAAGGGACTCCTTGAGGCACCAGAAGCTGGAAGAAGCCAGGAGGGATTTTTCCCTAGAACGTTTGGAGGGAGTATAGTCCTGCCAACCCCTTGAGGTTGGGCTTCTGGCTCCAGAACTGTGAGCGAATAAATTTCTGTTGTTTTAAGCCACCCAGATATGGCAGCCACAGGAAACTAATATAATTAATGATGTCGTTACCTGTCATTGGAGCTCTCTGTGTGCTAATGTCCAAATGCTGCCTCTTTTGTTCTTTTTATAGGCTCATTTCTGGGATGTTTTTTTGAGACCCCTCTATTGAGACCCCTTCTCACACATTCTCTAGTTGAGATCACATACTGCCTGGTAGATCACTAGCTCTTGGTTTAGGTGGTACATCCCACTCAGCCTTTTTCTGTTGGGTCACCTCACCTGAAGCAGGCCTCTTGGGCAGGGTCCTTCCAAAACAACCCAAGCCCAGCTACTTGTTTGATGCACACTTAGCCCATGGGAAAACCCCAGCAGCTCCCCCCGCCCCCTCCGCCCCAACTAAGCCCTGGAAGCTGAGGTTGCTCCCTTTGCAGCCAGTCTCTTTGCTGTTATAGGTCATCTTAAGTAGCCCCAGCTGGCTTCTCACCTGTTGAATTTTTTGAGAGTCAAGCACCGTTTCTTGTGTCTTTCCATGACAGGGAAACCTGTCAATCTCTCTAAAGAGGGGTGAGGGCCATGGATGGCAGAAATAGTTTGAGCTCCCCACTTAGCCCTGTATAGATGTTCTAGCATGCCTCTTTAGAATCATTGGGCACTTAACAGTGTGCTCAGCTTTGGGGCCTTGGGCAAAGCTCCATGTCCGGAAGAGTCCATTTAGCATCCTCTTGTACCTGTAGTCATCGTTAGGTCATTCCCATATCTCTTGTTCTTCTTTCCTTCACCATTAGTCCATTTAGTCATTTCTCTAGAATGTGAGTTATTCCACCATAGATTTATGGCAACAGATTAGCAGATAAATGAAGGACCAGAAAGTCTGGTTTTAATCACTTCTTGGTGCAGCTCATAAGATGGAAATTCAGAGGCAATGAAACAATATTTATACTACTTGGTTACTGGGGATGCTTCAAAATTCCATTTAATCGGAAAAACGTTAAAAAAATACAAAAATAAATGGGATGGAAGGATGCCAACTCTATTCAAAGACCTCTGCCTGCCCACTCAATTGCCGTTTGTATTGCTGCTAAGAAATTTGAGCTGAAGCCCCCCACTGGGATTTCATTCTGTCAGAGTGTCTGGTTACTAGGAGTAATAGTCTGCCAGTGGCCCTGATGTGTGGACTGCTCCATGCAATGTCTCACTTCATCTTGGTTCTCAGGTTTTTCTTTTAAAGGATTGTTTTGTAACAGCAATTCACCAGAGTAGCAAGACATAAGCATTGAACTAAAAACCATCGATTGATTTGGCTTCCTCGTCTTTTGTTCTTGCATCATGTAGCTTCAAGGCTCATTCTCATGGACTGACACTGTACACACCATCCACAGCCTTCCTTGCATGATATAGCCTGGGCATGCTGCCAGAAGGGATCATTCATCAAAAACGACAATAAAAAGGATAACCATGTTCACTTCTAAGTCTTCAGGGAGAGAAACATTTGGCCAGAAGTGTACTGTTCTGGTTTACGTTGCCCAAGAGAAATATTTTTCCACTTCAGCCTCATTTCTACCCCTATAACAACCTAACACATTGTACTTGCTGCATCATGTGGATTATATTATAGTTTTATTAGTTGTTCCTCATTTCAAACCTGACCCAACACCACCTGGGTTTCTACTTGTTGAAGAGAATGAAGGCATCGACTCCTTTGTCATGACAAGAGTAAATCATTTAGATTGGTATGTTGGCTGGGACAATTACATGAACTCAATCCCAGCTTTTGTGTGATGGGGTCCACGTGGTGGACTTCGGTGGGTTTGGGTCATCAGCTTTCAGCCCACTTTCTGAACAGCCAATCAGGTGCTTCGATCTACCCTAACCAGGTGGCATCTATGTGACCCAAGCTGGGCTGATTGCACACTCCTCCCCAGAATGTAACATTGGAGCAGAGTAATGTGGAGACCAGCATGGTGAGAGATCATTCTGGCGGCGCTGGCATCCTGATCAGCAATGGCTTTCCCCATAGCTCTGCTTCTAGCCCTGCAGTTTCCGAGGCAGGATCACTGGTCTTTCCATCTGCCTGCACTCTCCTGCTTCCTTACTGTTCCTTCCCTTTGCCGTAAGTTAGCTGAGCTCTGTTTCTGTTGCTTGCTAGCAGCAAATACTATCAGACACAGTCCCCATCTTAATGTGGCTGTGAGGTCTGAGGGCCATCGGAAGAGAATCCCTGCTCTTAGCGAGGAGCTGAAACTGCCTTCTTACTCATTCCATGTACAAAGGCACTGGAAGCTGCTATTATCAAACACAAAATATTGGTTAGTAAAGGTTACACTTGCAGTTGTTTATTCTCGACGCTTGAATTATCTCTCCCTTTGTCAGAGACCAGCAGAATGGGACATAGGAACAGTAAGAGCTGATAGGAGAGGACGAAAGGTCTGTGAGATCGGATTCTTCACGACTTCAGGGGTGACTGGATTGTAAAGTTCTGTGTGCCCAGAAAGAAACATGAATTCACAAGATACCGGGGAAGGGAAATGGAGCAAAGGGGAAGCAGGAGCTGACGACAGACAGCTCTCCTGGCCGTTTGCCCGGTGACAGCCACACACATGCACACAGGCTGCCACAAGGGGGCGCTGCTAGAACTCTGAGACGGTCTGAAAAACGCAGGATGCAGGTGCAAAGTGTCACACTCAGAAGGAGAGCTGTGTCACTAAAACTGAGGAAAAAGATTTTTTAAAAGACAGCGACAGGCTGGTGATGGTAACTGGAATAGAGGAGGTCGAAGAACTGTAAGGGCAGGATATTGGATGTTATTTGCACAGATGGTACCGCTGGTTGATGACATCTAGGAAGGACAAGGCTGCAGAGCTATTTAACTGCACCTCCAACGAACAGAAGCTTTTACACAGAAGTTGAGAAATAAGAGATTGCGAGCAAGAGTAGGGCAAGGAGGGATACACCTTCAGCTCCAGACCCTGACATGTATGTAGTGTGGGAGGAGGAGTGGCTTTCAGTTGCTAAGGCTGCGGGGGTAGAGATGGCCCTGGGAGAGAACTCGGTTCAGCTAAGATCGAGAGATGAAGAGCTTTTTGGCATGAATTAAGATGGAGTGGAGTTTGTTTACCAGACAATGGAGTACCTGTGATGGTGAAGGGAGCGGAAACAGTCGGAGTGCCCAGAGGAAGAGGCCCAGAACTGTGGGGATGAGAGAGTGGGAGAGGATGGATGACAAGGGCGGTTGGACATTGGTCGGTGGCCAGGGACAACAGATATGGGAGTCATGGCTGAATTAGCTGACCTTCGGTTTCCCCAAGGGAAGCAAAGTATGATTTGGTGCTGGTGCAGGCTAGAGCTTCACGACACTGTGGGCTGTCAACTGGAATTTAAAACAATATGTTGGTATTTAAGGGCCCAAGAAGTTAGTCCCAAGACTATGGTCCTGCAGAGGAAATGGCAGGAGCAGCCCTCTGGGATCAGGAAGAGTGATTGCCTGAGTCCGGGTTGCACTTTGTTTGAAACTCTAGGTAGGTCAAGGAAGGACTTACTTTTCTCTCAATAAAATATCGAGCAGTGGCCAGTCTGGGACAGGAGTAGAGATGCCACCATGTCGTCAGGGACCCAGGGTGCCTCCAGCTCTGCACTCCTCCAAAGGGTGTGGTCCTTGCCCTCATGACCACAGGGTAGCTCGTACAGCTGCCTTTGCAACCACATTGCAGACAGGAAGGAGGAAGAACAATGGCAAGTAAGCTGCCAGCTGAGAACTCTCTTTAATGATCCTTCCTGGAAGCCTCACCAATGTGTCAGCGGCCTCCTACATCTAAGAGATTTTGATAAATGCAGACTTTTAGTTGAGCACATTGCTCCCTAATCCCCCAAATATATTTATTTATGGTTATATTAGTGAGGAAAAAGGTGAGCATGGCTATTGGGTAGGTAACTAGAAGTCTCTGCTACAGATATCAGAGAAGCATGAAATATTATTTGATTCAAATTAAACTCAGTTTCTTCATGTATTGATTTTCTATACATAGCTAACATGATTCCCAGGCCTATTTCATTTCTAATTCAATAGCTCTTCCTTTAACCTGGATGACTGGGTCACTGTCCTTTATTGCAAGTTTCCTCTTCTATTTCCTTTACTCTGAGCCACAACTATGGTGTGAAATTTCCTTGGTCACTGAATGGACAGGAAGTCTTCTTCAAGTCCTACCACAGTATTAGAAACCACATGTATCAGTTAGCTTTTGCTGTGTAACAAACCATCCCAAATTTTAATATCTTAAAACAACCATTTTATTATCTCTTACAATTCTTTGGGCTAATTTGACTTAGCTGAGCAGGACTTCAAGTGGTATCACTAGAAACACTGTTTTTTGGGGTTTCTATAACTACCAGTTATCCAACAGATACAGCTATAATCCTGTGTAGATGTTGTAAGCCCAAATTACTTCACACTAAAGAAAAATGTTGTAATTTTCCCCCCAAGAGTTTCAGCATGAAAAAGTCAAGAGTGAGACTACAAATTTTAAGGATTAATAAGTAGATTACCTTCTCTTTTCCCTTTCTCCTGTGGCCTAATTCCTTCATTGCTTTACAGAAGAGCAAGCAAATATCTGGGGAACATTCTACTCGGAAGTTGTCTTGGAGCTATTTCTGACCCAGAATATTAAAGCAGAATATCCTTTTGTCCTCAAAGAATTCACTCAGGATTCATTATCACACAAAACTGTTCTTGAATTTAGAAGAAAAGAGAAACAGAAAAGAAGGCATTCATCTTTTTTTGAGTCCTGCTACTTGCTTAATGTAGTTTTAGGTAGTTCTCTGAGGCCTTGAATAAAACAACTTATGCTAATTTGCACTGCAGTTATGAGGCCTAAAATGCAGTTATGTGTTCCCATAATACGAAGTCATTTTAAGAATTTTTAAGAACATAAAGTATTTCCATAAAGAATAAAAACCACATTTTCCAGTGAAGAAAAAAATCATTCACATAACTAAACCTAGAATTAACAACCACATTTTCTTACTTAGAAAAACTTAAACCATGAACCAAGGTGATTATTTGGATATTATTATTACAAAGAATTTAAATATACAAGTTTGGCTCTAAAAGATCAAGTTAAGCCATTTAGGTAAAGGTCTATCTGTGATGTCATAGTTTCCAAGAAGTGCCATAAAAGTCACAGTTAAACATTTCTCCATGTTTTTTTTTGTAATTCTATACATGTTGTATAGAGAAGTTCCTCAATTCATGTAGACAAATAAAAATATACTGGGGGGAAAAAGCGACATTTTCATATTTTATAATTCATAAATGAATAAAGGCACACAATGGTACTATATTTAAAGAAAATACTGATGCATTTTATACAAGAAAGGCATCTTACAACAATGTTTCTGTTGGTACATTACAACTTTTCAGTTGGTATTTCTAAAATGGAGGCGGATCTATGATATAATATCAAAAAATGGAGAACTGAAACAAAAAGCCAGAAACGAAGATATAAAAGACAACAGTAATATTCAACCATCCACAGATGAAAGGCTGTCTGGACATAAGCCTGACACCAGCAAAATGCCATCCACTGCAATTTCTCCGGATTTGCCTTTGCCACGTTCAGCTTCAAAAATGATCTAATAATGGAGAGGGAATCAAAAATTACTTCAAAATATTCAAAACTGATCAAATCAAACAATTTGATAGCTATTAAAGAGAACTAAACTCATGTGTTCCTATTGCACAGAAACAGACTTTGACATTGAATATGTAGTAATATATCACATTTTCCAGATGCCAGGTATCTGCACTGAATGAGTTATGTTCAGAGAAAAAAAGGTCACTGTAACACCTAAAAGAATCTGGAAAGCTGAGAAGGGTAAAGTTTCATAAGAAAAATTGGAATTCCCATTTGAAGAAACAAAGGCAAAAATAAGAAAGTAATACGGTTTTCTTTAAATAAAAATTGGCTAGAAGAAATTTAATATTCCCCGTGAACATCTAATGTAAAACTATATAGTCAAAAGGGAATTATTTTGATATATCCAAATTTTGGTTGTTTGTAATAATAGAGTTATTTTGCTTAAAATATTGATTCGCATATTCAATGATCTGGAATGTCATTGTTTTTATGTGTTGAAAATGTTTGATAATAAGCTATAATCGTTTTTATCTAAGACATTTATTAATAAAGTAACCAAAAGAAGCAAACTTCTTTATATTTTAGAAATTTCTATAGTATAGAAACGGAGAATGAAAACAACACACAAAAACCCATCTTTGAATTTGACACAAAATGACACGGGTAAATCATTTAACAAAATTAAGGATATACAGTGACTATTTTATGTTCACTCATTCATCCAAAAATATTTCCAAAGAAATATTATTAAGTTTTCACTGAATATTTCTAAGTTTCTTTAATTTTACAATATTTTTCAAAAATAGTTCTTGTTACTTGTATGATCAGAAAAAGATACCAGAATATATTTCAATTTAAAAATTATGAAAATCATAGGCACAATTTATGGAGCACCTGTAAGATGCCATTCATTATAAGAAGAAATAATTAAGAGGTAATATGCCTAGTAGGCTCTGAAATTCTTTAATTCTCAATATCAGAGATCAGCAGATTTAGAGGACAGCAAAATGATGCTGATTCAAAGATGATTAAGGTTATCCTGGAACAAAAATTTTAGAGAGAAAAGAATATTTAATTTAGAACATGTAATTCTTTAAAATGACATACACATGTAATTCTATCAAAATGAATTCAATAACATGTGCATACTGTGGTTATAGATTAAAATATATATTCATGTAGAAAGTGAAATGCAAAATATGGAAGCAATCATGTCACCATGGAATGACTAGAATCTTTACTTTTGTTCAATAAGATAATTTACTTTTGTCTTTTCTGAACTTAAAAAAAATAAATTCAAATTTATAGCAAATTGGCATTGTAAAGAATGATCTTTCAAGAATCATGCAACTATTCATTCTTTCCTGCGTCATAAATAATCACAGAATAGTTGTCAAGGTGGCAAAGATGAGGTGATTTTAAGCTTGCTGTCACCACTGTGTTCCACTTTCTCAGGCTCTCCAAACAGAAAGAGAAAGCCTCAGAGAAAAATGGGGGCAAAGAGAGACTGTGACTGCCCATTGCCTGGGCTGCTGTCTTTTGCCCTTAAGCTCTCTGATTGATTTTCTTGAGAACTGCTGGACACAAGTTATCACTGAGTAGCAAGTGATAGCACAATTGGGTATAGAAACTTCTTCCTCAGTCTCTTCTCAGGAAAGAACTGCTTTCAGGAAGATGTTCATTCTAGGTAATTTTAAAAAGTAGTGATCTGAAAAGCAGACATCTCACAGCATCTGAAACGGGAGGGATAATGAAGGTGGGCGTGTCTAGATTTGGGGATATGCAGCTTTTCCATCACTGAAATCCCTGACTGATACTCCCAGACAACTAAAAATAAATGTTAGGATAATTAATTGACATCCTAATTTGTGTTTGCATTTAACTGCATTTTCCCTTACCCTCGTACAAAAATATTAGGCAGGCTTCTTATGTTTTCTTGTCAAGGAGATTTAGGATATAGCAATCAAAAGCAGACTTTTCTACAATACAATCCCCTTCCTGACATTTTTTCTGTGTAGGTTTAACCTCCTTGAGGAGACAATGCCAATAGAAGGTAGAGTGGCCTTTGGTTCCTGCGAGATCACCTCTAAGTCCTTGGAATATCCTACCTCTTAAGAGTGTCTTTGGCCATGCCAGATAATTTATGCTAACAGTGTGATTTAGGGCGAGGCCTTGGGTCCCACAAGTATCAGCCTGACCTCTGAAGAAGCTAGAGACTGAGTAACAGAGGTCAGTCACATGGCCAGTCATGCTGACCCCCAACAAAAACCTCGAACACCAAGGCTTGGGTGAACTTCCCTATTGGGCAATACTTTGTGCATGTTGTCACTCATTGCTGAGAGAATTATGAGTTGTCCATACCACTCTCCTGGGAGAGGACAACTCTCTCCTGGACTGTGCCCTTAATCTATATCTTTTCATTGTAACAAGCTGTAATCATGAATATAACAGCTTTTCTGAGTTCTTTGGTCCTTCTAAGGAATCATGGAACCTGAGGGTGGTCTTGGGGACCCCAAGCAATAGCCACTAAGTTCAGTTCAAAAAACATTTTAAAAATGACCTTGTAGTCTACAGCCATGCCACCCTGAACATGCCCCATCTCATCTCATCTCGGAAGCTAAGCAGGGACGGGCCTGGTTAGTACTTGGATGGGAGACCACCTAGGAAGACCAGGTGCTGTAGGCTTTTTAAAAAATGACTTCGTAGCTTCCATTCACTGTGATAATTGCTGGGCATAGAATGAGTGAGCAACATGGTTATTTATTTATTTATTTATTTATTTTTATTTTACATATTAAGGAAATTATAGCCTGGTTCAGAAGGAAGTTAGTGAGAGGAGCCTGACACACAAACGCATCATTTCCACAGAATGTGATATGTGTGCTCCTGACAAGCATTATCATTAGTTGTGATTAACTGCCTTGCCGATTTTGCTCCAAAATATAAGCTCGTTAAGTGTAGAGGAAAGTCTTACTCATCTTTGCAGCCTCGGCATCTAGGTACTTCAGTAAGTGTTTTGTTTGTTAAATCATTGAAACAGAATGTAAATATCTAGTCTCATGCTGTTTTTCCACTTACACTTTTGGTAGCGTCAATCCCTTGATACAGCTGAATTTTCCCCATCTTCCACCTTTCATCCTCACTCTTGGTCTCCTCCCATGCCAGGGCGTTAGTACTGTTTTTCACAAATACTCGAAGTTTCCCTACTTTATTTCCAGACAGCCGGTAATAAAAGAGCAAACAGAAGTTGCTTTGGGGCTGCAGGTCAGGGAGAAGAAGTTTTAATCGGCCAACATCCTTCTTATGGCCTGCCAAGGCGGGAACTGCCATGTAGTAGCCAACAGCTTTAAGAGAGGAAAAATGCACACTTGACGAGGCCATTGTAAAGGGTTTGGCTATAGTGTATAAGATACTATAAAAAATGAACGATAATCTCCTAGCAGGAAAGCTGAAGTCCTTTCATTTCGAACATAGGAACGAAACTTTTACACTAAAATAGGTTTTAGGGGTCACAGAGCTGAAACTCATTGCTGTATAGAAAAGGCAACCAAGGGTCAGAGAAACTGAGGGATTTGTCCACATTCACAAAGCTTGACAGTCGCAGATATGGAGTAAGACTCTTAATTAAATGATCCTATAGTTTTAGCACTGCAACTTTCCATTTGCTTGTTTGCACTTCAGAATGCATTTTCACTGCATGGCAGTCAGCTCCTTAGGTGGGTTCACAGTGTGGTGTTTAATCCACAATGTACCTGAATTTGTACTAATGGTTTCGTGGTGCTCAACAACCGTGTGTTACATATCATTGCAACTTCTGATTTAGGATGATAGGAGCACATCTCCTATTTCTAAGTATCCATCTTCCAAGTATCTTTTAACCAATGATAGCGAATGTTTGCTCATCTTCGAGCTTCTGATTGTGGCTTTGATGAACTTGGACAAAACTCTCATAAAGTGGGGTCTGAAGAAGTTAATAAGGAGGAGGAATTCCTTAGAGGCCAGGAGGAAGACACTGGGTGGGGTGGAGTCTTCTGCTAGTAAAATTCCCAGAGACACTTGAGGACCCAGGCTGACACTACCTAACTTTTTATTGGACCCAGAGACTGTCCGGTCTTCTTGTCCAGCTGCTAAGGTTGTCAGAGTCAGCAAATAAAATATAGATGCCCAGTGGAGTTTGAAAGTCAGATAAACAACATGTCTGAAATATACTAAAAAGTATTCATTGCTTCCCTGAAATTTAAACATCTTATACTTTATCTGGCAACTCTAACCAGCTACAGTCTCTTTTCTGGGACCCACTGTGGCAGGTTTCCTCTTCTCTCCCAGCTAAAGCCTACTTTAATCTGCCCTTGAAATTTTAACCTTCTAATAATGCTGATTCATACCATGTTTCTTTATTTTATATTTAACTCCATTGGAAAAGACAAGCCAATCTAGAAATGGAGGTACAGAAGGGAAGGGAGTACGATCTAGGTGATACAAACCCCAGGGTCTTTTGTCCCATTGATAGAAAACCCACTTAAGACATTGTTGACTATGTGAGCGGTCACGATCCTAGAGTAAGCTATGGGCTCCCACTGTGCCATGGCTCTGGTAGACATAGATTTGGAGATGCCATGACGGAAGAAAGGAGAAACTCAGGTCAGTTGCCATCAAGATAGTTTCTCCAAGCTATGGACTATCACTGGCCTGGTTAAACTTGCCCTGTGGTTGCTCTGAATCTTTACCGACAGTCTCACTCCCACAACTTGCTGTGTGAGATGCATCCACTCTACCGAAATCCCGAATTATTATTTTTTTAGGGAATATCCAGGTTTCCCGATTACATGTCAGGGCTTGAAAGAAAAGCTCTCAGGAAGGAATTAGTCCAGAGGAAGGATCTAGAAGAAGGATCTTCTAACCTAGGGCTGAGCTTGTACATCCCCACAAAAATAATTTGACTGATAGGAAACTCAAGTCTCTGAATTACAGCAGTTGTCTCTAATTATATATTCAGCCATAGGAGACAAGGGTCCCATTTATGCTTCACATGGGATCTGCCAGCCAAACGCTCTGTCCAAAAGAAAAGCTATGGCCCATCAATAATGTTTAGGTAGGCAGTGGAAGCTAGGCAGCTCAGAGCTGAGAAAAATCCAAGCTTAACGGGGAAGAAAGAAATCATCAAGCAACAGAAGGGAAGGTTCAGTCCAGGAGTTCAGGTTGTTAATTTGGTGCTCATTGTGGTTTTGATGCTTTAGGGCTGACTCTGCTAAAACTCCAGGTTTAGGGAGAGGTCTTATTTCCTTTCCAGGTTTGTTTCCTTCCCCAAAACAAAAAACAACAATGCATCAAAGTTGGCAAATTGGAGAAAAGGAACGATTCCCTCCTACCCTGTACAAATTTCAACGTCTCTCTCAGCAGCAGAGAGTGAAGATGGAAGCGGTTTGCTGAAGCATCCTTGGTGGAGTAGATAGGTGGGTAGCAGAGGGATTAAGGAAGAGAATGTGATATGCTAAACCAAGTTAGTCATTCATCAGGGGAGACTTCGGAAGGTCTAAAAGTTTCCAAACATGACAAAGAACCCCAAACTAACAAGTGACAGGAATAATAACCCTCCCATTCTGGAGAGCCTTCTTTACCCGAGTCGCATTGCACTACATGAGATAGTGAAACCTAAATACCATTGTTTCGATCAGCAGGATTCCAGTCAAAATCATCTTCTATATCCTGTTTCCAGTCACAGTCCCCACGATCGAAGCTGCAGTCAACGGAGATGTTTAAATCTGCTAAGAAAAATGGTGTGTTTCATAATCGTGAAAAGCTTTAGAAAAATGTCTAACACGTGGAGCTTTGGAAGGCAATGGCATGTTTTCAGTCAAGAGTTTAGCTAAGCTACTCCATGGTATTGCAGCCTCAGCATCCATTTTGTTTGGTCAAGCAGCCTGTGGGGGCCTTAAACTGATACTAGCAGTGCCATGTGAGTACACACCCTAGATTACAACTTGCGGTGTCACAAGTAAATGGAAGTTCCTTGTATGACTTCCTGGTTGCCTTTGTGAGAAACAGTCATCCCTGCTTCCCAGGGCTTCCCCCTTGCTTGCTCCTTAGAGCAACCCCGACGTAGTTGGTTCGAATTGGCCAACCCAGCCTTATCCTGATGTACAGTGCATAAAGAAATGAGGACCTTTTGGACTTTACAAAATGGATTCCGTGGGAGCCATGATAGTAATGTCAACTGGCAGGTAAGGGTAAGGTAGGGGAGGAGGCGAGAAACTAATACTTAATCAAGCCACGTTCAGAGACTACAATGTGCAGATCAGCCCTGCAGCCAGGCCAGGAGGACACCTGTAGAACAAAGGACGATTTCTGCTGGATTACTAACCACCCCTTCTCCACACCTGAGAAGGGGAAACAGGAAAAACAAAGTCTTTAAGTGGCACCCAACACAAATAAAATCATTCATTCCCTATGGCTCAAACCACAGGGAACCTGAGGATTAAAGGCTAGGAACTATCAGCAGGCCTTTCACTCTACATTCTTACCTTTTCATGCTTCATACTCTTCCTTTCCTCACTGTATGTCCATATCAAAGGAAATGGGTTGACAAAGTCTTTTAAATCATAATTCACAGGTCGAAGGAATTATATTTGAACCAAATTCCCTTAATCCTCAGGGTCCCTCTCACTGTCTTTCTTTCTGTACTAATCTTGACTGTGTCTTACTGTTCTCCTCTCTCTGGGTCCCTCTCACTCTCTGCCTCTGACAGGAAACCACACTGTCTGTGGAGTGTTACCCTTTTCCTAATAAATTTTCCTTTGACTCTAACTTTGGCATGTGTGTTGAATTCTTTCTACACTCTCTGCCAAATAACCCTCTTCTCAGTGCAGGACTTGGTCTCCCCCGCAAATTGGGGAACTTTGCCCTGTCAAGGGGAATGCCCTTAGGGTTCATCAGCTCCCACCTACAGAGGCCAATGAGCATGAGGCTCCCACCTTATAAGGTGCATGGACGCTGAACACCTGAGACAGATGATGCGCAAGCCTGACCCGACAGCATCATGGACGTTGCAGAGAGCCCAAGACTCTGACCTTCTGCCCATAGCGGCCACAGGCTTGGGACCGACGCGCAGCTCTCTGCGCTGCCAGTCAACTCAGCTCGCCTTGGCATCCCTAAGGACTTTCATCCTTCGCTCTGCCACGTGAGCCTCTGTGCTTCCCCGCTCTGTGTGCTGTGTGTTAACCTGGGTGGGTACCTGATCGGTTTATCTGAGAAGGTTCCACCCAATAAACCTGGCTTTGGGGAAGGACACAAATATGTTCAATGGCATTAAATCAGTAGCCGCTTTTCTTGCTTGCGACACCTCAAAACCCCAAAGTGTTGAGGACCCTAATGAAGGCATGTGTCCCAGGTCCTTCCTCTTTCTCTGTAAATACCATGCCTTGATCTCTCCACGTGGGCCCACCAGGTATGCCATGTACTTCCTCCAGGACCTGTGAGTAATAAACTTCTCTATCTCAATTTCTTTTGTGGTCCTTTGTTAACTCTGGGTTCTACTCAACAAGTGTTAATTTAACAAAATCACAACTATTGTATGGAGTACAGAGCCAACATTACAAATTTGGGACCAGTTCCTCTCGTTGCTTTTATGTAGCTCATGAGTCAGCAAACTAACATCCTGGCCCACTGCTTGTTTTTGTAAATAAAGTTTTATTGAAATATACTACACCCATTTATTCATTCATTTACATATTATCTATGGCTGTTTTTAAGTTACAAAGACAGAGTTGAGTAGTTACAACAGAGACTGTATGGCTCACAAAGCTTAAAATATTTACTATCTGGTCTTTTATGGGAAAAGTTTTTTGACCTCAACGTAGATGATAGAAAACACAGCTGGGAAAGAGAGGGGAGATGGAGATGCTTTGGTTATAACTGATGCCAGCCTCTGGCTCTGAGTTGGGGCTTTGGCAGTTTAATGTTGAGGAATAAAGGAATGGCAAAGACAGGGAAAGAGCTAAAGAGAGAAGCGGCAGTGGCTGGTCGTTGACTTATTACAATTTATAGAATATTTGCACATACATCACAATATTTGATTTGATTGTCGTAAAAATTCTATAATCAGACTCATTTTCGGGAAAGTAATACTGAGGGCGTAAGTGATTTTTCTAAGTCCCGCAGACACGGAGTGCTGGAATTGGACCTGTATCCTAAATCAGACTGAAATTCAGGGCTATCCATCCTGCAAATATCCTAAGCCAGCACAACACATTGCTGCTTTCATCTCACGTTCCTTTCTTCTCAATCCCTGTTGCCCCCATTCCAATGAAGATATTTTGTTTCTAGTCCCAGTTTTAAAATTAAAAGATGTCAGATAATACTCGCTTCTAGTCTTCGATGTTCTTTAGTGAGTATCATTAGTAGTTTGAAAAGGTGATGTTATCAGGCCACAGCTAGTGCAATATATAAATCCTTCAGTTGGTTTATAACTGTGGTGGCCTTTTTCCCAACTCCCTACTCTTCCTCAACATGCAGGAGATTGAGAATGTAAATGGTGACAATGCAATAGCATATAGCCAACTACTCCTTAAAGAGAGAAAACTCAAGGCTTTGGTCTCAAGTACGGTATTTCATTTGTGTAGCACTTTATGATTTGCAAAGTGCTTTCAAATACATTCTCTGATTTAATCTGTACCACTCCTAAAACAGATGCTGTTGGTGCCACGGCAACATCTGTCAGCACTTATGTTCCCTCACAGGCACATAACCCTCTACTGAAAACACTCACAACCTTCTGTGTGAGGATATTCTCTGGCCGGAACATGCTTGGCCCAAGCCAGGCAGACCAGAATACTAGGGAGCTATTCCCCTGGGAGAGCTCTCAATCAGTGAGGGAAAGGCATTGGTGGATAGATACCTCCATTTTCTTGCCTTTAGGACCAGTAAGCATTGGAATTTGACACGGACCTGAAGTCAGATTGGACTCCAAGCCCTTTCTAGTCTTGCAGAGGGTCCAACTGGAATGGAGGTCCAGTTGCCACAGCGGTGCCCTTCTCTGTCTTTATGGCAGGTCAAGAGTACCCTCCTGGGAGCAGCCTTCAATCCATGTCTGATGGGAGCTGGTGTGTAAATACTCCACTCCCTTTCTCCACAGTTCTGAGCCACGTGTTGTATACTGGCTTCCAGATTCCCCAGTGGACTCTAGCTCCAATTGTCTACAGTGGAAACCTGCTTGAAAATGAAGCCTTTACTGCCTCCTCCTCTACCCTATCTCGCTTCCCACTCCAAACCAGTTTCCTGGGATCACCTCACACATAAATCACTTGCACACAAATTTTTGTCTCAGGGTCTGTTTCTGAGGAACCTAGACTAAGACAGCGCCTTAAGACAAGTATTGTTTTTATTACAAATTTACACTTGAAAGTAATGAGGCAACACAAGTCTAAGCGACTTGCCCAAGGCCAACAGCAAGTGGAAGTGTTGGGGTACCCACCTGAGTCTTCTAGTTGAAAATGAATGCTCCAGGACACTTTACTCAAGGACCTTAGCAATCACAGAGTCATATGCTCATATGCAATATTGTAAACTTTCTGTGTTTCATTAAGGATCACAGAAGAAAAGATAGGATAAGAAACCTGGTTCATTTGGGAATCCAAAGAAGATTCAATTTATTAATTTCACTTTAGCAAGAGTAAAATAGGTCTGGGCAGAAGCTCTGAGCACTTGGAGAATGTAGCTTATCTCTTGAGCTATGATACATTTTCTTCCTAATCAGGAAAAAGGGCAATAAGGTGTTTGATGCAAAGAAATAAAAAAATTAAATAGAACACTTAGGAGAAATATGGAGAAAAACGAGCAGCCTGTAGGAGCTGGGTCATGAGTCACTAGCCTTTGGAGAGTTTTTAGAAGCAGGTTCTTAGATTAAATTTGGAGGACTGAACTAGAGAGGTAGAGAGGTACTTTCTTCATGGTGGAAGTTATTCTGTAAACCAAAGGAACAGAACTGAAGAATGTACTCATGGGGTATACACAAGTGGGAATCAAACTAGCATAAGTTTAGGACATGTATGGTGGTAAGTAAAAAGTTTGAAAAGGAAAAAGAAGATCAAAGCATTCATATTTATACCAAGTAAAAGTGATTAATATATAAGTAGGTTTTCCCCGGATGTTTGTGTAGAAATGACACATATAAATTGTTCCAGGTCGTAAATGTGCTAAATAAACTCAGAAGAATTAGGGATAAGACCTAAGAAGTTCCAGATTATGAGGCTTTGATAGGCTGATCATGAAAATGGCCCTAATTTTTACCTCTTCCTGTACCCATGCTCTTTGTCACGTGACTTTGTAGCACCTTCCCAACTCATAAGTCCGGACTGGCCTTGTGAATTGCCTTGGCCAGTAGAGTCTGGTGAAGGTGATATGCCAATTTTGGGCCTAGACCTTAAAAGGCCTGTGTGTGTCCACTCTTTCTTGGAACCCCGTCGCATGCCTCATGAGAACAAGCTTGACTAGCCTGTTGGAGGATAAGAGACCAAACGGAGAAGAGCTGAGTCAGCCCAGTTGTCCCGACTGAGGCCATAGGTGTGTGAGAGACTACAGCTAGGGTCAGCAAAGTCACTAAGCGGGCCTGCAGCTGACCACAGACACGTGAGCGAGCCCCACCCGGACCAGCTCGGATTAGCAGAACTACCCAGCCAATCTATACACTTGTAAGTAAAAATAAATATTCATTGCTGCAAGCCACTGAGGGTTTCTGGTTTGTTGTTATGCAGCATTATTGTGACAATAGGTAACCGACACAGGCACTTCGGGTTAGATTTTAGTACATGGTCAGGTTGTGGGCTCTTAGGTGTCGGAAGTTGAAGCAAATGAGTCATTTTCTCCCATTTCCATACACACGATCTGTCTCAACATTTCACTCTAGGTGTCAGGTGGGAGTGGTACCGTGTGTCATGATCTAATGATTTTTCCCTGAGGTGTTTATAAATGAAGCAACGACTCATAAACATCTCATCCTATGAGGAAATGAAAACAACATGGCAGACCGTGAGAGAGCATATATCTGGGAGAAAGCATTATTTACCTTTGAGTTCCAGTCTGGACGTTGTAGGTTTTCTTTCGATGAGACCCAGATCATATTCATCTGCTTCATTCACCTGATGGGCTAATAGAGGACACTTGATCAGTTAAGAACAATACCAAAACCTCACATGCTAAGAAGTTATGAATGAATGATTGAACAAAGAGGGTTTAATCATGTATTCTACCGACAACACATGTTAGAGCCTTGTTTCCCTAACGTTTCCAAGGCTTCACTTGGGTCCAGTATCCTCATCCAGGAACCTTTTTCCAGAGGTTCCCAGTTGACCTAAGCATCTATACTACTAATAACACGTCCTTTCTCACCAGGTTTTGGAAATACACTTTCGTGAGATTCTCACTCTCTCTTAAGGGAGATGATGTCATTGGCATGCTAGTTTTTGGATGAGTGGGCCTGTGTCTATTTCCCATTTAATTAAATACAACAGCCATGGACCCAACAACAGACAAGGCACAATATAGAGAGAGCAACGGATGTCCAATGAGAACGAAATGGAAAGTCTCAGTGTACGGGATCCAGGATGGGTTAATATGAAAACCATCCAGGAGAAGCTGAGACTTATGGTGGGTTCTGTACTTATCCATCCATGGAGAACACATAAGCTTAAACTCTACTATAGAATTTTCTTTCCCACAATTGCCCATTTTGGCTTTTGAAATCATAACTACACAACTGTAAAATTCTCCTTTCATTGAATGAGACTGTAAAAAGCACCCTCAAGGAGAAAGGTAGAGTTTGGCAGATCCACTTGGTAAGGGCGGGTCTGGTTTGAGGGGTGCACCACATGGGAAGCTGGGCAGCCAAAGAACCGTGCATGCGGGGCAAGCAGCTGACTTGGCTGGGAGTGGAAAGAGAAGGAATGTGTCAACCTTCTCTGCCCAAAGGGAAAGGACTTATGTACCTTGTTTCCCACAGAGCAAATCTGATTACGTATCTCTGAAAGATGTTAAGTTTCCAGACCTTATTGAGAACCCTGCTTCACAGGACTTAAAGCCAAAGCTGTTTTATTTAACGTGTGAAACTGTCTTTTCTTCTTTCATTTGCTGGGAGAAACCACAATTCATTTTTTATAACATGTATAAAAGAACAAAAGAGATACTCACAGAACACATCGCCTCGCAGCCTCTGCTCCTGTTCCACGTGGTTCTTCGAGGCTGTCTCATCTCTTTTCTCTTCCCCCAGCTCCTCATCCTTTTTCTCTTCATTCACTTTTTTTTCTCCATTAGGGCGCCCACCTCTGAAAACGCTCTTTTCAGAGTCGAAGGGCCGCAAGTTAACCTTGGGGCTGGGAGTCCCAGCAGGTTCTGTGATGACATTTTTAATTTTTACTTTCTTTTTCATGCTGTTTTTGTGAGCAAGCAACTTCTTGATTCTGTCTTTAATGGTACCAACAGCTCTGATGACTTCCTTCACAGACTTTTCGGGGATAACTAAAATAAACAATAACAGACAAGAAGTTCCACCTTGTCTGATAATTAGATGACTCACAAAAAATGGAGCATTTAAAAAGAGTTAAAGTGCAGTAAAGGAATGTTTTCCGACTCAACTTATATGAAGCTCTATGATTTGACATTATTTTCCCCTTTTTTTAGGCAAGGCAACCCTTGGTTGACCTCACAGGCTGCAAGAAACTTGCCGGCTTACAATACCTTATTTAATTTATTTATGTATTTATTTATTTATTATTTTTTTACACCTACAGAACCCAATCTTCCTAGATGGTCTCCCATTCAAGTACTAACCAGGCCCGGCCCTGCTTAGCTTCCAAGATCAGATGGGATCGGGCACGTTCAACTGGATCTGCACCTGTTTAAACAGTTGTAATGTTAAGTTAGTATCTTAACTACCTTCTGTTGGAGGACACACCTTTGATTTGTTTCAGAGATCTGATGATGAAACACCTGTTCCTTCAAGGTTGTTACAGATCCTAAAGTAATGGATTATCCAGGGTCCTCTAATATTCTTGCTTTCACGCAGGTAGTCTCCAAAGCTCATGCTACCCAGGTAGCTATAGGTTTGTCCAAACTTAATGTTCAAAGATTACAGCCATAGCATTAGGTCGAACCACATAAATTGCCAATAATGAGCCATTTGTAACCTACAAGAATGACGATTGATGGTTCAGTGCAGACATGCCTAATTTTTCTTCTCTATTCTCTTGACCCTTTGAATTTTTTCACCTCCATCAACTACTATTTAAAGCCAATGATTTAATTCATTGAACACTTATAGAGAGGTTTCTACATTTACTATTTTATATTCATTTCCTATTTCTCACCACTAAATTAAATTGCTTTTAGAAATGCACCTCTAGGCTGATTCATCACGCCCTCAGTAGATCAATGACCCTTGGGAAAACATTAGTTTAGAAGAACTCAAGAGGCAGAAAAAAGGTCATTGGGCCCAACATCTTTGTTTTGTAGATGAGGCAACTGGGTCAGGTTAAGTGACTTGCCCAAAGCCACTCAGCTAGTGAGCCATAGCCCTATTTCTATGACAGGTTTATTTATTCCTGCTTTAGGGTTAAGGGTTCCTTTTCTCTAGACTGGTTCAAATTCCTTGAGATCTAGAATCCAAAGATGCATGCCCCCTTTCCAGTGATTTACTCATGATAATTCAGAATATCCAACTTATGTAAAAAATAAAAACGCCGATTGTTAAAGCCAAATATATTGTCCTTTTATAAAATATCCAGGCATGCGCTAGTCTAGACTTAAGCAAAAATGGTGTAAGAACATCTGAACCAATTCACTGAACTCGACTACGTGGACATAGTTTAGAGGGAAATAAAATAAGGGAGTAGACATCAATTTCAGTGCCTAAAAAGAATACTATAAAAATAAATTGGATTAGGATTTTATTAAAATGTTTTCCTTGGTGATGTTTTAATTTCTCCTCCTGCTCAGTTCCTTCTTCATCATTTGGCTGATTTGATTTGTACCAGAGTGGTAGAAAAATAAACAAGGAGAAGCCTATAATATTGTGGATAATTAAACAATGCTTTGAAAATACATGTGCTCTTAATTAAGACATTGTTTTTACTTTGAAATCAATCTAAAACTGTTATGACAAGAGCTACATTTCCCTTTTCAATGAAATGTCCTAGTTATTTATCAATGTGACAGCCTGTAGTTAGTTATAGGTTCAAAACCAACTACTACTAATACAAATAACATATCAGTATTCATTTTCCCAACCTTCAGATGGTCTGTTTCAGCTTCTCTGCTAGAGGTCACATTTAAGTTTTGATTGTAATGCGCTGATCAGATATGGACCTTCTGCTGGAGGCCCCACTGTGTAATTCTGTCCATAGTTCCCTGAATCTTTCCTGAAGACCCAGCAAGAAAAATTAAAAGGAAACACCTACCCCCTGGAAATTCCCCTTCAGCAATCAGTAACATGAAACTAAGGACCTTTAATATATAATGGGGTTCAACCCACAAAAGGCAAACCTAAACATCTGCTCTCACTTACTGCTTTGAAGTTATTTTTCCTATTGAAAATTAAAAATTAAGCCATCACAATCTTTGTGTTGTCAGCAATTTCACTCCCTCAGTATGGAGAGAAAGAGCTGGGGTAAGGATTAAAAAGCTATGCTTAAAAAAAAAAAAGCTATGTGCATACATGACTGTGAATGGTTATATTTGGCTGATGCACATGACATGACTGTTTCCTCTTAACATTTTCTTCATTGCACCATCTTCTTGAGAATATAAACATGTCGGAGGCGGGGGGAGTTGCAGGAGGAGGATCTTTGACACATTTGGTCATCTTGGATATAAAAACAGGGAACTGCAGTCTTCAGATTCAGAGGCCAATCTTCTGTAGATGAAGTTGGTATTTTCTCTTGGGAGAGATTTGAGATTTCTCTAAATATCTACTTTGCCCCAAACTTCTACCAACCTGAAAACCCAAACTTCACTTAGAGATGATTACTAGGATGTGAGAACACCTTTCCCAGGGGGAATACAACTTTGACTTTCCTTCACTTGTGCCGAGTTCATCAGATGATCTTCTCTCTGGCAGGAGAACTGCTCCTGTCATCTGAGCTTCAGACACAGTCCTAGGAGGAGGGGCTTAATCATGGATGAGGAAAGTACTGCACTGTGGTACCCAGGAAATGGGAAGGGGCAAGGGTGGCAGAAAAGCTAGCCAGGAGAGTTTGTCAGGGAGGGGCCCAGGGGCCATCTCCATCCCAGAGGTATAGCTATGGTTCATGTACATGCCTATCCTGTGACAAGCCCTGGAGCCCGGTTTTCTGGGTCTGACTCTTAGCTCCCACATCTTCTAGTTTTATGTCCTCCAATCAATACTTATCTTCTCTTTGCCTCAGTCTCCCCATTTATAAAGTCGAAGTAAGAAACGGGGGGTTTCTGAGGTTTAAATGAGAATACGTGTTAATTACTAAGACTAGTGACTGACATATAATCGGCCTGTGTTTGCTATTATTTTTAGAATTCATTACCAGGATGTTGAAAATCTTTTACTGAGTTTTAAGAGAAATTTCCAGGCCATACCTCCAAACTTCTAATGTTTATTTTATAATCGAAAAAAAATAGAATGGCCTGGTTATAGCGACACCTATGTTCTTGAATATGCTCTATATAAATTGAATTAAATCAGAAGCATATTTCTAATGACTAAGGAAGCTACTTTTGATGGGAACAACTGTTATATTTTGATAATGACGCCATCACACTATTACTCCTACTACTAGTGAACGATTATTGAGCACTTAATATATTCTGGACTGGAGCTAAACCCTTTATATGGACATCTATTTATTATGTATAGATTATTTCATGTAATCATCAAAACAATATTAAGGGCCTGATACTATTGTCTCTATTTTGCAGGTGTGGAAACTGAGGCACTGAAAGATTAAATAATTTGTTCTCAGTCCCCAGGTGATAGGCTAGGGAGCCAGGAATCAAGCCAAGGTAATTTGATTCTAGGAGCCATGCTCCTCATAATTCAATGACATAGCGCCTTTTCCTAAATTGACTACTACTACCCAAGTAGCATAATATCAAAGTTTTGATTTTCTTAGAATGAGGTATAGCTGCTGTCAAATTAAGGTTAAATTATCTCATAGTGTATTATTAATAGTTACATGTATTAGAACAGTAACAAAAAATACGTATCTACACTTAGAGTGCTCCTTCCTCTGGGTAGCGAGGGCACACAAGGATCATCTACTAACTCCTCTTCTGTACTGCAACATAGTCTGGACTTTTGCAAAACTAGTCAGCTCAATGTAGAACATACCTCAGAAGTGTCCCACCCTGTAAGGGGGCAGCTGGGTCTTTTTTTTTTTTTAATATTTCAAGTATACAGTACATTGGTTAGACATTTATACAGTTTATGAAACGATATGCCGATGGCTCTTTCTCTCCTCTGGCTCTCTACCTGGCCATTACCTTACTGCTGACTGCATTCCCTATGCCATGCTCCCCATTCCCGTGACCATCTATTGACTGCTAATTTGTACTTCTTTAACCCTTCACCCCTTTCCCCCAGCCCCCCAATCTCCCTCCCTCTGGTCGTCACCAGATTGTCCTCTTTATTTGTGAGTCTCTTTTAGATTAGTTTGTTCCTTTTGTTCCTTAGATTCTGTATATAAGCGAAATCATATGGTATTTGTCTTTCTCTGTCTGACTTATTTCACTCAACATAATACCCTCTAGGTCCAGCCATGTTGTTACAAATGGTAGGATTTCTTTTTCTTTTTTTCTTTTTTTATGGCTGAGTAATATTCCATCATATTTATCTACAGAATGCTGGATCCACTGGTTGAGGGTTGTCCCTGGGGGTGTTAACTCTGGGTTGTACCTACAGGGAGCTGAGCAGCCTTCTAGAGAAAGCTGGAAGGTCACAATGCAGAGCGAGTGCACTGCTCTGGGACTAGGGACATGCATGGAACTGTCCAGCCCACCTCGATGAAAATAGGGAACCCCAAGGGACCATGGCCTGGCCCATCAGCAGTACCCAGCACAGGATGACTGGGAGCTCCATTTTGGATAAGAGGAAACAAGTTTAGAGAGATTAAGAAACTTGCTAAAGGTCAAGTACGGGGTGGAGCTTGGATTTAGATTCAGGCTGTTCTACCTCCTGAGTCTGAGCTGCGGACCACTACACCACACTGACTGAGACAAGTGAGCCTGGAATGCACGTGTTCATATTTGGTGGCCTGAAGGAGCCCTTGGCCACTCAGCCAAGATGGACACTGATTTATTTGGTCACCTCTCCAGGATTCTCTCAAGGTTATGGCATCCCTCCCCTCAATCCCCCCATGCACAGCCCTGCATAGGCCAGGCAGGCAGTCTCTTTCCTTCCTTGAATAAAGGCACATTACAGGCACATTCATACTGAGGACATTACAGGCACATCCATACTGAGGAATAGACAGCACAGTATTGAGTTGCTGCAGACTGAGTGGCCATTTAATCCCATCTGCAGCTACAGCAGGCATCTCCCCCAGAGCCCGCAGGGAAAGCCTGCTCTGTGGAAGGTCCCTAACTCAGCAGAGTCCCTGCTGGGATAACTGGGGGTCATTTTTAAGATCAAATGTAACCTCCACCCATTTGCTCTCAGTCTGCTTTGGGAAGCTACTTTTATTTCACATTCCTTATAATATTTATGGACACAATTTATGCTTTTCCACACTGTGTTTTTCTTCCAGACTAAACACTGCCCAGTTCTTTGGCATGTCATCATAGAATTTGTTTCGAGACTCGCTTTCTCTGGTTATATTTTTTTGTACATACTCTATCCAGGGGTGCTCAACCGGTGCCCGCTGGGGTACTCTGATGTCAACCTTTCATGCATGTGCTGCTCAATGTCTATCATGTTATGGGCAGTTAATTTTTGCCATCGCTGAATGGCCATTCTTGTTGTGTCATCGGATGTGATACAGGTCAAGGTCCAACTTGAAGTCATATTTACTGGAACGTGTGGGAACTCAGCTAAGGGGTATATGAGAGGGAATGGTCGGGGCATGAAACAAATCTAGTCACCCAATGAGTCAAAAAGGACACAACCAGAGGGACAGGCCTGGATGAGGTTAAACTCTGTGAGATGCTGTTCGCCAGAGGAATGACTGCCCTCTCACTGTTGCTGGCTTGCCTGGGTAGACATTTGGGATGCTTATCGCGATTTCTAGTTTTCTCCTCTTTTGTGATGTATGGAAGGATTATATATATATTTTCCCCCTTACTTTCAAGCTGAATTAATTAAGAGCTGGGGCATGATTGTCTACACTTCTTTTTATGCTATGGCGGATCCTGAGGCCTCAAATTGATACTTTGGTACCATAGATGGAGGGACCTCTATCAGTCTGGGTCTCTAAGTGACTACATTGAAAATAAACAGCCTGAAAACTCTCTTCAGACATAGCATGAGTAAGAAATAAATGATTACTATTGTGGATGTTAATAGCAGTAGCATTCTATTGTTATACATTTAGTTTATAAATTTAAGATTTTACCACCTAAGTATTAAGGAACTTATGAGCAAGAAGAATGGGACTCTGTGCTACATATTAAAAATGTAAATCCAGGTTTGAGGATGACAGATAAAGTGACATCAGCTTCATTATACTTTGTTTTGGTTGTGCATTCTGGACAACCAAAAGTCCTGATTCACATGGTTAAAAATCTTCTGTGGTCCTAAGCATTGATATTTTAGGATTGCTTGTTCCTGAACCTTAATCTAGCCTGTCCTGACAGATACATTTGCTCAGTGTCATTTGTCTTTACATCTTATTTTCAATATTTGAAAGTCTGCTGCAACAAGAAAAATATCCAGAACCCTTGCTATTCTTTTAGTGCCTACGACTTCAGTACGTATTAGAGATGTGGTCCAATTAGCAGAGAAGACAAGACTGAGGCACAATTAAATTTTCAAATACTACATGCACACTCACATACACAGGGAGGGGAGGGAGTCAGGAAAGGAGGGAAGGAAGGAAGAGGGAGAGAGATGGACGGACAAACTGATGGACAGAGAAATATATGAAGGGAGGAAAGAGAATACTTAAGATATCATGACCAAATGCTACTTACGAGAACACTGAAGTCCACTGCCTTTGTATCCCTGCTTGCACTTGCACTTGAAGGACCCTTGGGTATTGAGACAATTGGCGTAGAGGCTGCACGTATGAGTATTCACAGCACATTCATTTACATCTAAAAATGTGAACATCCTGTGAACAAACTTGTAGTAACACGGCGTGCTGAAAGACTATCATCCCTTATACTTGAGCGGCTCTAGGGCCAACCACCAACATGGCCAACAAACCAGTCATGGCCTGAGAACTGCGAGGTGTAAAATTCTCAGCACCTTGGTGCAGAGTCCCGGCTTGCCTGATACTCAGTATGTAGGGAGTGTGTCTGCAGCTCACTTCTCCCATGGCCATTTTATCTGATGATCAATATTGCTGAAATCTATAAGATGCTTAGGTTATTTTCTTAACTTTTTTACCAGCCTAATTTAGAACTAAATCACAATATTGGAAAAGAAATTCTATACATGGAAGGACTTGGAACTCCTAGGCAAAGAAGGACAAGATGGGTTAAGAACCAGTGACATCACCTGAATTCATAGGCATTTTGTTCAAAGACTGCCAGGAGTAAGGGTCAGGCTAGTCTGAGCTTGTCTGCTGGGTGTAGACTAGGAAAGTTTGTGAGTTCCACCCAGGTGAGAGGCTCATTCGCCCTCTGCTCCACCCTACTGCCGAGCTGTACTTTTTGTGGACATATGCACACAAAATAGCCTACTGTTTTTAATTTAGTCGCAAAGGGAGCTTGGATGCTAATCTCCGTCACTTTTAAAATCACAAAGATTTGTTTCCTTTGGAAGCTCTCCATATGACTTTGTACTCTGTCCTGTGGGGCCTCCCTGAAGGTATCACGGAACAGGCTTGTGCTGTGTGATTCAGCATCACCGATTACGGAGCTGGGCGGGTCTGTAGGGGGTTCACCAGCCTGCCTAGGACAGCCCTTGTGTTTGAGAAGATTTGAGAGAAGAGCTGTGGGACCTTCACAAGACGGTTCAAAACCCAGGAGTATCGCCCCAACACAATTACACAGGATGTGTCCTGGGACGCTCTGAGTGTAGGGTTGAAAGAAACCCTACTTTTTCCCCAACTGTTTGTTAGCTTTCTACATCACGTGCATGTTTGCTACACATTACGTGACTAGGAGTCTACAGGGAAACTAAACTTCCCTTCGCTGTAAGACAAGCCCCGTCCCACGTTATGTCTGGGTACTGGGAAGGTACCAAGAGCCCCCCAACACCCACCTTCACTTGCTTACTGAGACTTGGGATCCCTTCACTAAGGGATATAAAATAGTTTTTTCACTAAGGTCAGGCACGTAGCTAACTAATACCAGAATCTTATCAGAGTGGCTTCAGTGACCCTGGAAAGGGGACATCTGATGGGATGTGGAGCTTGAATCATGACAGGGCTGAAAGAGAGAGGAAAGAGCATGTGCCTTTACCTCCACCTGTTTGTAAAGCCACCCTCATGGCAACGGTTATGAACAAATCACCAAGATTGAGATCAAGTAGGCCTTGTTATTCTTTCTTTTATCAAATATAGAAATTACTTTATTGTTCTCATTTTTAGATTTGCATCTGGACAAAAAAATCAAAAATTAAAAAACAAAACCAACCATTTTTTAAAAAAGGCCACAGAAATCATTTCAAGATATTTGTTCCTATAAGAGAGCTATATAGACTGAATTTCCTTTCTTTAAAACTTTACAGAACTGGCTTCCTGTAACTCAGGTCATCAGAGTTCCCTAAATGCCAGAAATGTAAAAAATGTAGCTTCTTCCATGTTGCTAAACTAGTCAGTACAGTAGGTTGTTCAACTAATAGACTGAATTCAAACATCTCTAGAGAAAGGTTACAGGTGGTAGGGAGAGGGAAAAGGAACAGATGCCACAAGATCTTACCTATACAGTCATATCGGCCACTGATGTATTTCAGTTCGAAACCAACATGACATTTGCAATAGTAGCTTCCAAATGTGTTCACACATCTTCGCTTATAGGGGCAGGCGGCTTTACCAGAGGCGCATTCATCAATATCTAGGATGTAGAACCAGAAGGTGTCAGAGACAGTAAGAAAAGCGCTCTAGCTCTGACATACATATGCACGTGCACACAATCTTTATGTCTGCTAAGTGAATTAATATTTTTCCAGCTATGTGTACTGTATAGCACATACAAAATTTGAAAACAGACAGGTATACTTTAAGCAAGCTGAATACCTGAAAATTACAATTATTCATTTTACAAAAGAATTATTAGCAAGCTCCTCTAAGTCCTGCAATACTGACCCAAATAACAGAAATGTGGTTTCCTAAGAACACACTTATATGTAAATTGTGGGTCAAGTGTTATGAAGGAATGATGCAACTTTGGCAAATAATAGGCTTCCTTCCTTTTCTACCATTGAGAGTCACATTATCAGAGGGGCCGACAGCAATGTCTACCAAACCATTAAGACTCAGGCTTCGCTTTCACTCTTGGATATCAAATTGAATGCATGTTATGTTGTTATTTTGGATCTGTGGTTAAACATACAGGTTGATGCTGGTTTATTGTTTCCTTTGCATTCTTAAAATAATAAGTCAGTGATGGACTGACAAAAATTATTTTTCATGCACATCTTCTTCCTCCTTCCAATAAAAATAGCACCAGACAAATCGAAGAGATGGGTGAGAATTTACATTCAGTTTGGGCAGGAATTAGCCTTGTCATATAAGCTTTATTTTACTACAGAGTACTAAACCTTGTGATTCTAATTAAATCTTTGATTACTCTCAAAGAGCAGAGCTAAAATTTTAATTTACATGATTTTTTAAAAGTGTTTAACTGATCTAGGACCTATTTGGCTGAGCTTTCTAAATACAGTTTATAAAGTTATGTACGTTTAAGATAAACATCCAGCATCTTGACTGAAAAATATGTCTACTGCAGTAAGGAAATAAGAATATTAAATCATACTGATATTTCCTTATTTAGATCAAAAAGATTAAGAACTCTTTCAACATTCTGATTTGGTTTGACATCTCTTATTAATGCTATGCGCTCCTTGCTCTAAATATTATGTATATTTAGTATAATTTAATTAAGTACAGTACTGTAAGGATATAGAATTTGGTGGTCAAAGTAAAATGCACAGGGTAAATATACTAAAATAAAATTTTTTTATCCTTTTTTCACTGTGGCATTTGACAACCCAAAAAGAATAGAGACGTGTTCTTTCTAGCATCCCAAAGTGTGTCTAGAGCAAATGTGGGTAAAAACGTTGTCACAGAAATGGACATAAATCTGTACTTTTAGGAGCTTGTGATGTCTGGTCAGCAAGCAGATTGTGACAAATGAAAAAGGAGAAATCCAGTCAAGGGAGCAGGCGCGGGAAGAGAGGGAGTGGAGGTGATGGCTGCTGCTCTACCAATGCAAACTCGTCCGTCTGGGGCCAGGCGGAGTCCTGAGGATGGACATAGACACTGTGGTCCTTCCTTTGTGTCTTCACAGCTATATTGGCAGTTTGTCATGGCACACGTCCTAGAGTCTGAAAAAGTAAGTAAGGATTAGCCCTTTCCAAGATGATACAAAGCGCTTACTGAGAAACCACCTCTGAATTCTAGGACATCAAATGTAACATGTGGAATGGTATTACAGGACAAGCTTCTTTGTTTGAGAACAAATGGAATCTGGGCAAGGGTGGTGCTTTGGTGGCTCCATGGTCGGTTTTGTTGGCCAACGCACTGAGTTTGACGGTCCTTAGGTAGGGCACGCACCCCTCGGTTCACAAAGACTGCAACTCTCTCTCCTCCTGCATGACCTCCAATCCCTGCTTTATGTCACCTGGCTGGTTTCTATAGGATACACACCTTCTAATGTAGGTGATCAATCTGAGTAATTAGGGTAAAAGAATCCATTCTAGAAATCTCTCCGTGCATGTCTAGCCTCAATGAGAATCATTCGAGTCACGAGGCTTGGTCTTTTAGGTGCCAGTATTAAAACATGTGGCAGATACAACTGATTGACTACCCAAAAGCCATTCTGGAACCCCCTTTCTCTTGCCATTTCATCATTGAGGCTGAAAAGCCAGATACTTATCCTTTTCCCAGTTTCCCTTTCAAAAATAAGGAGTGGCCATGTGACCCAGTTGTGGCTAAAGAGATATACAGATGAGTCAAAAATAGACAAAGAGGGCACAGGGCTAGATACACAGGCCAAGGTAATGTAACAACATCTACTGATGCTCATATTTCCAGTTTATTCTTCCTTCTCGTTAGTTGTCTTCTTTTTGAATTAATTTTCAAAATTTACCTAATTCTATCTTTCCACTGGAGGAAAGATATCTTTTTTGGCACTGACTAGGCTTTCAAGAAATGTTTCAGGAACATCCATTAGCATATATCTTTTCAAAAATGTTAAGTGATTACTATAAAAACCTGAATGTTGGTTCCCACGGGGGAGGGGAGTTCTGGCCAAGATCCATTTGGTAGTGGTTACATGGGTGCTCGCCTTTTACAACTTGTTAAGCTATGGATTTGTCTCTTGTGGGTTTCTGTTTAATTTATAACAGTAAGGTTTTTTTAAGAAGTGACTCTTAGAATGCCTGCTTTATCTCTACAGCTTCCTTGCTAACGAAAAATCTAGATGACCTGTAAGGTCGGGGCACTTCGCCAAGGACGGACAGCACAAGGATGAGCCAGGGGAGTAGTAAGCTGTGCATTAGCCAAGATTTTATAACCACGGGAAAGCCCAGGATGGGCTGGAAAGGCCGTGAGACTTCTGCAACCACAGGAAACTGGCAGAAGGCACAGGCTCCGGGCTCGTTGTGGGCAGCGGGGCAGAAGAAAGAGAGATGGGGAGAGGGGAAGGAGGATGGGATGGAGGCAGGGAGGATGGGTTTACCTTTCAGCTGCAACATAAACCTGAAAAGCCCTCCTTATCAATAAAAGAATGGATATAGACTTTTACTCTCCTACAGCACACGGGTTTCTCTTTATCACAGGAGGGCTTTTCTTTTCAGGAATGTGAATCGCAATGTATTTCCAACAAGAGTCACTAATCTTTGAGTGTGGGGCAAGGGGCGTGAGAAAGGTAGTCAATGGGAAGAATCACGTCCAGATAGAATTTAAGTTTATTACCTTCCTAAAACAATATGCTGATTTTATTCAACATGCTTATTTTCCTGAAGAAACTCAATATGTCCCTGAATATGTATAAATATATACTTTATTTTTCTCTTTAGTTTGTCTTTTTATTTAAAAAGTGTCCAGAACAGCCACATCCATAGAGACAGAGCAGATGGGTCGTTGCCGGAGGCAATGGGGAGGAGGGTGAGTGTGGCTGCTAATGGGCATAGGTTTCTTTTTGGGGTGAAGAAGCCATTCTGGAATTACTGGTGACAGTTGTAAAACATCGCGAATGTATTAAAAGCCACTGAATTGTACACTTTAAGATGGTTAGCACGGTGAATTCCACATTATTTGTGTTTTATCACAATTCAAGATGGAGCAAAAGTGTTTTAGCCTGGGAGGATGTTAGACTTTGTTTGGTTGTTTTTTTTCCGATCACTCAAGTCAACTTTTGCTCAAGCATCAAATGGTGAACATCGAGTCTCAAAGGTTGACTGAGAGGAGCCTGGCTGTTGAAACTTACTGGCACACGTGGCATCTGGCATTAGCATGTGGCCGCTGAGGCAAAAGCACTTGTAGGTCCCATGAGTGTTCACACACCTGTGTTGGCAAGGCCGTGGTTTCACTCCGCACTCGTTCACATCTGCAGGAGGCAGTTAGAACATGGAGAAAGGTGAACTGAATCGAGAAACAGATGTGGAACTGGGTTGGCTTCCCCGGACCCTGCCTGTGAGAGTGTGGACATGGGGTGATGATTCGCTTTTTCTCTGACATTCATTAAAGGATTGGCAAAGATGCGCAGTGAGCTACGCCGCTGGAGGGAATGTAAACAGGAACGACCATTTTGGAAAACTGGCAGTATCTACTAACTCTAGATATAGATACACCCATGACCTAGCAATTCCACTCCTGGGTGTCTACCCAACAGAAACATGGATATTGCTCACCAGAACACTCCTAACAGAAGGATGGATAAATGACCTGTATACTCGCGAGAAGGAAAACTACAGAGCAATGAGACTGAGCACACTGAGACTACAAGCGACAGTGAATGAAGTTCACGACCGTGATATTGAGTGGAAGAAGCTAGATACAACATGCACGTTAAAACACAGGGACAACTAATCTGTGGCTGTTGGGGTTTGGGGACAAGTGACTAGATGAGAGTGTGAGGGGGTAAGCTGTTAAGTTTCTGTTTCTTGATCTGAATACCAGGAATATGGGTGTTTTTGAAAATTCATTGAACTGTACATTTGTGATATATACACAAATCTGTGTGTGGACTGCTTGAGTAAAAAGTTATAAATACACGATTTAGATAATACTGCCTTTAATGCTATCCCAGGCAAACTAGGACAGATGCCGATAGCACAGCCACCTCTCAGTTGCTATTTTGTGAGGCCCCTCCAAACTAAATTTATATAAAAAAATTCCCAGAAAAAAAAAAAGCCTGGGAGGCTAGGATCTAAATGCTAATAATCAGGTTGTGAGACTGACTTCCTTCTCTGTGTTTTTTAGTGTTTTCTAAAAACTTCTAAATATTAACAATAAACAACTTTTTTATTAAAATGAAAAATGATACAGAAGGAAGCCTTGGGTAGAGGGAAAGCTGTCATGTGGGTGCCTCGTGTCCAAACCTCTCAAAGAAGAGAAACAAAGGAAAAAACAAGCATGTTCCTTATAAGACAAAAATTCAGCATGGCAGCAGGCAAAGTGTATCCTTGAAAATAAGGAAGTGGCTGCTTTCGCCTCTGAAAAAGGATCTTACATGTGAGTTTCTCCAACACCCTAGCTGGACATGTGAAAGCCCCTTCTCCATTGCCCATCCCCTACCAGCTTCCAAATGGATCCTAATCGCTTCAAAAGGCAACTGAACAGGTTGAGAAATCCAGGATTACCCTCCTATTTGGCCCTAACCCAGAGGTGACTCACTGGTCTCTTGGAAGAAGCATGTTTGGGAAAGACATCAATGGAGGGCTGAGACCTGACGCCATGATCAGATATATCTGGCCTTTGATCAGGGTGCCCTGGGCCAGGGAGGCTGCGGGTGGGAGACAGACAGTCCCAAACTCGAGCCAACTGGACCATTCCCTTAATGTTAATATTTTACCGAGACTTGACAACCAGCATGAAAAATTTCTTCTCTATTCCAAATCTCTCAGAAGGTGTCTTGGTACAGAATCTAAGACATTTGGAAAAACAGGTTTCCTGGTATGAAACCCCGAATCAGGGATGCAGCTAAATGATCACTTATGAGACCACGATTCTTGAAGCACCTCTCTCAAGCAGCTGGACGTGGTTCTAGGAAGCACCCTAGGGTGCTGGCCTGTATGCTGTTGGTGGGCCAGAAGAGATTCACAGACTCTTCTCTGAGGCTGCAGGACTGGCAGCTCAAAGAAAGGGCGTTTTGGTGTGCACAGCTAACCTCTGGGCTGGGCAGCAAGGGCTGGGCATGGCAGAGTGGAGTGGGTGCCTGCCTTTCTCTGCAACCCCATTCTTCCTTCTAGAACCATGGCAACTTTTCTTAATGGCAGTTGAACTTGATTTGCGGTTCTTTGCTCAACTGCATTAAATAACTGGGAACACGTTCTTAATTGTTACAGGTGTCTTCATGCCAGGGGTTTTCAATCTCAGCATTATTGACATTCGAGTCAAATCATTCTTCGCTGCTGGAGACTGCCCTGCGCACTGTAGGATGGTTAGCAGACTCCCTGGCCACTAGACGCCAGTAGTAACCCCTTCAAAACAACTTCAGTTGTCCCCTTGGGTAAGGTTCCGAGATTCAGCAAACAGGATACTCAGTTCAATTTGAATTTCAGGTAAATGACTAATACTTTTTTAGTATACACATATCCCATGCGCTATTTGAAACATGTGTACTCTGTAAAATTATTTGTTGTTTATCTGAAGTTTAAATCTAACCAAGAATCTGTTTTTAATCTAAAAACCCTTCCTAGGGGTCAAAACTGCCCAGATTGAGAACCACAGTTCTCAATAGTATCAATAAACTCTTTACCATCGTCTGCTAAACAGCCTATGACAAAAGTCACAAATTGCCTTTTAAAATACATCCATTACAATAAAAATATGCAAGTCATCCTACCCAACAATCCCATCTGTAGATATTTATCCTATGAACAAACCCACTCAGGGTGCAAGGATATACATAGAATGATGTCTGATTTAGCATTGCTTACCATGGCAAATAACTGGAGACAACTTAGATGATAGTGGTTAAATAAAGTATTTTTTACATAAATGATAAAAGCATTCACACTACAGATTAGGACACAATCTTGAAAAATGTGCGGTAGCTCTGTCTGCATTGACAGGAGAAGACGCCCACCAGAAATGCTGAGCCCTGCAGAGGGTCCAGGACAGACTTTACTGGCTGGAGTAAGCATGGGGGTGGACATTCTCACTTGTTAGTTTATATCCTATTGCACTGTTGGATTTTTAGAGTGGAAAACATACATTACTTCGGTAGCTTAAAAACACAATAAAATATTCGTTTAGAGAAAAGAAAGATCTGTTATCTGGCATCTTGACAGAAAATATCAGAAAG
The DNA here is from genome assembly GCF_014176215.1 of Rousettus aegyptiacus. Lineage (NCBI taxonomy): Eukaryota > Metazoa > Chordata > Mammalia > Chiroptera > Pteropodidae > Rousettus > Rousettus aegyptiacus. The sequence goes on along the minus strand of NW_023416312.1, from coordinate 2,737,215 downwards.
ACTTCTACATCTCTCCAGCAGAGATTGAAAATTTTAGTTCTGAAACCGCTTTCATTTGAAGTTTCGAGCTAAAGTCTATGACATCCTGAGCACCATATTGTGTCACGAACCCCGCTGCAATGATTGAAATGCTTCCGGAAGGTAGGTTTGTACTAGGACCCTGGTCTGTTTCACTGACCTTGACTGCAGGTTTTCCCGGTGTATCCTGGGAAGCATCTACATTTGTTTGGTCCCACACACTCCCCAAACTTGCATCCAGGTTCACACGTTGCTGTAAAAAAGAAAAGGTATTTTGAAGATAATAGAACAGGAGTAGTTAGCACAGTGAAATGCATGCATGTCAAACTCAGCCAGCCACCTTCTGTATGACAGAGAAATCCATGGGGACACAAAAAAGGACGATCTGCTTCCTCTCCAAACTGTTCTCACCTTTAAGATACTGGAAAGTGTTTTGCTTGTAAACTAGATCATACCCCACCATCATGGCTTCCACCTCAACGAGTGCAAGTTTATTTTAATATTATTTAGCCCTGCCACACCTCCAGTGGCCTTCAAAGAAAAATAAAGCCTCCCAGACCACGGCCAACCAGTTTTGCACGTAAACACAGAAGAGTTAATAAAAGAAGTATAATGTGCAAGTCAGAAGAGACTCCTGGGGTAAGTGCAAATTAAGAGCCCTGTTCTTCTTTCTGTCACTTGCCTCTTTTTTCTCTTCCATATTTTCTCTATTTTTCTTTTGAATGATCAACATCTTTTGAAAGCTGTATGTTTTCAGGAGAAGTGAATAACTCACAGATTGGAAATGGTGAGGCTTGCTACGTCTAGCCCTAAGGATGGGAAGAAAAAGCATTGTGAGGAAGACAATGGCGTGACAAAGGCAGGATTTGCTTTTCCATTTTATTCACTTCTGTATCCAGACACCCGACACACAAATTAGGCACTCAATAAATGTTTGTTTGCTGAATCAAGTGGCGGGAGAAAACAGAGGATGTTTAACTGATTGGGTTGGGGGCAAGAAAAAAATAGTCAAAGATGATGGGAAATTTGCATCCAGCTGATAGGGAGGAGATAGGGAGAAAAAGTACTAGAAAAAAAGGAAAATGGGAAAACCCAAAGAAAAGAAGGGGAGAAAGAGAAAAAAATATTGAATGAGAGAGACAAGGGAAGGCGTGTAGGGAATCAAGGGCCATCAGCAGGTTTTGGAACCAGCAAGAGCTCAAGAAATGGCCGTGGTATGAAAGAAAGACTCAGCAATTGCCCTGGAATGCTGCTCACTTCTCTGCCCATTGGTTCTCTGACTCATAGTAGGTCCACCTCTGAGCAAGCCTATTCCTAAAGATCCCGGCATCTTCCCATTCAACCCTAGTTTTTATTAATGTCACCATTCGTCTCACAGTTATCTGGAATCAATATCTCAGACATCTCTATTTTTTCTTGTCCCCAAACCAATCAGTTACCACATCCTACCCCTGTTCCTACCAACAGTTCATTCATTGAACAAATATTTATCTAGGTAATGGGAACCACTTTGCCCACAGATATTGGCAGGTTACACCACACCCCTTCTCCCTTGCTCTTCCTCCAACACTGCCTGTGACTGACAGCCTGGTTTCTGGGCAGGACAAACTCTGGTGCAATGAACACCCCAGAGCTCCCAGTGACATCAGGCTGAAGCTAGCCTTCACCTGAAGCCACATCCTTGGCCAGGTCCTTCATGCCCTTACAGATTTCTCCTGAAAGCGTCCCTCAACAGAATATTTGTACACAAATCCCTTTCGCAGGCTCTGATCCTAGAAAATCTGCAGTCAGACACGACACTAAACCAATATTCCAAAAGCATAGTTCTGATCATGCCATGCCTTATATAGAAGTCATCAAATAATCTTTATTGCTTCTCGAATAAGGTACAAGCATCACAAACATGATCTGGCCTCCATCTTCTTTTGCAGTCTTAGTTTATTCTGTTCCCTACATGTAAGCAACGCTGTGGTCAAAGTAGATGGTCTGCCATTCTCTAGGTCTACCCTTTGCTTTCTGCCTCTTCCTATCCATTGTTACCCCACCTTGGGTACCCTGCCCCCTCCCTGCAATGGTTACTACCCTCCAGATCCTTTAGGGACTACTTTGCATAGCCCCCCTTCCCAGAAGCCTTCACAGATTTCTCCAGCCACGTGTGAACTTCCACTCAGCTTAGAGAGCACCACGAAGCTTCGGGCGGGCTTCACCTGTGAAACTGACCAGTGTCCAGCTTATTAAATAATCAGACACATATCTGGCTTCCATCTACTACTACTTGATTCTAAATGCTTTCAGAACAGAGGCTTCAACGTTCCTCTTTGTTTTTCCTGCTGCATTTAATAGGGTTTGTGAACATGCTATATACTCAAACAATTTTGAACAGTCAATAAAGTAATAGGTGTAGAACTTTTAATAGGGAAACATTTTGCGACTCTGAATAAATCATAAGTGAGAAGTTAGTGGGAAAAAATGCTTTCCACTCTTGGAGGAAAAAAGACACAGAATTTGATTTCCAGTGTCTATTTTGTTATGGATACGTGCTTGGAGATTCAGCTTGAAGTTCAGATGTTAGAAAAATAAATCTTGTATTTTTTTAAGCCCTGAAGACCTCTGATTGCTCCCTAGGAAGTTATTTTCAACATGGAAGGAAGGCCCAGGATAAATGCCAAACAGAATACAGCAGAAATGGTGAACAGTGTCCTTGCTGCTCTAAGGTTAAAGCTCCAGAAAGATATTTTCAATTTACAGTCACTTTGGATCTGAAATTTGAACAGCCAATCCACAGCACAGGGACATTCAGTGTGTCTAAAATGGCCTGAGATTCAAATGTGCTTTGGAGAAAGTAAAGCTCTCTTGTCTTGCTCAGTTCTCCCTGGAACTCCTCCATCTGCAGCTTTTCATTAATGATTCATTTACAGACAACTCTTTATCCTACTTAGCGCAGTGACATACATTTGAAGGTTAATGACACTGAGTTGGGCAGACCCTGACTGGGAAGTATATTTAGGCTGGGCAGAGGCCAAGATCTAGAAAGCTCTGGCAGCGAGGCAAGGCCTTGGAGGGACAAAGGGGGAATAGACAGACAGTGGTGAAGGCCTGGGTAGACTGAGGCCTCACAGGCTGGGGTCTGACTCAGCTTGTTCAGGCAGGTTGACATGCATTCTTGTCCCCTCCATGCGGCCTACACTGTGGCTTAGGAATCAGAGACCTGGCAAGGGGACTAACCACCCGGCTGTTTGGTGCTTCCAGGGGTATATGACTTTGCCATCGAGAAAGATCATGCAAATTGGATAAAACACGACACAGATTTTAGATATAAAAATCATAGTATTAACCAGAACATTTGACCTGCGCAGTCGGGGTGCTAATAAGCCCTTCGGCTCGCCAAACATGCACAGTGAGCACTTTGCTTGAACCCTCTGCATTTGCTCTCTTAACACCTCACTTTAAATTCTTTCATGCCTATGGCATTATATCGTCCACAAAAGCATTGAGAATGTGACTGTCTGCATGATTACCGGCCAAACTGCTCGGATCTAGTTACAGAATAGCCCTTCCGGAAGCAAGTTCACCCTCATTTATTCACCAGAGACGTGCAAGTTTTATGGCAGTAGGTGCTGAGGTTCGTGTGACTGTAACAGAGTTTCCAAATCATGCATCCCACGTGGCTTTTGCCCCTTTCCACCTCACTGACTTCAAAAAAAGATGTGTTATGTTGTGTCTAGAAAAAGAATAAAGCAACACTTACTTCCCCCAGCACTTACTTCCGCCATCATCTGGTGCTCTGTCGGAAGTCTGTGAGGAGAGTTACTGGGCCTTTCTGAATCAAGGGGACTTTATGAGGTATTTCCTATGTGTGCCGGGACCCCTAACACTTACCCCTCTTACCCTCTAAAGTAGATATTATCCTCTCCATGTCGCAGAGGAGGGAATGGAGCCTCGGTGAGTTTACCTACCCTTGCCCAAGGTCACCCACATCATTTTAGTTCTCAAGACAATACCCTTGATCATGACACTACCAGTGAGAAAAGCTACCCTTCCAATTGACAAGATCCTACGGGGATGTGTAACTTGCTTTATCTAGGTGGGTAATGTTGATCTTTTTCCAAGTATCTTCACGCTCCCGTGATCTTGTCACAAGGAAACTGTGACAGTAGACGGTTTGTATAATATTGAGCATGCAGTAGCTATATCAGTGTCCTCCAATGTTTCATAGATTTTGCATATTATCAAGTTCTGCCCTTACCTGCGGGCTATCCAGATATTATTGAAACAGACAGAAGAGAAGTTTGGGGCAGGGACAGACCAGCAAAAAAGAAGGTTGCATTGTTATTCTTAACAATAGCTGATATTTTTGTGCTTTACGGTTTAGGATCTAATGTGATGCACACCAGTGCCTAAAGTGTATGGGACATGCCGTCGTGTATTTATCCCATTTAACAGATAAAATATTGAGGTTCAGATATATGTGACCTAGGGACACAGGAGCAGTGAGACCAGATTCTTACGCTGAAGGAGTGTGTCCCATCTCTGACAGTCAGTCAGGAGAACTAAATGTGGATTTGATTCGTCTACACTGTGAGTGTTGGTAATTAAAGAAAGTCATATAAAAAACGAAATACCACAAAACTCTACCCAACTCCCTGTCCTCCCCAACCCTCCTGAAATTATCAAAGGACTCTCTGAGTCCCTGACACATGGTCTGAGAAACGATCTCCAAGGCAAAGTGTGAGTCCTTAGTGTGATATTTGCACAAAAGAATCCAAAAAATACTTAAAATCTTTGCATATATGCATGCATCCCTTGAAACCATCCAGAAATTGGCACAACAGACTTTCGAATTATAATCAAATTATAAAGTAAATGGCTTACTTTCATGTTTGTGACTAAATTAAAAAATGTATTTTATTAGAAATCAGTTGGAAAAAATTATCACTGGAAGGAGGTATTTCTTGGCCTATATTTTTGCCCAACTCGGTTTCTCCAGATTAAAACAGAAACGGTAACGAACGATATAGTCACACTCGCTAAGACAGCAACAGACATAAGTGGCAAGGTAAGTCTCCTAAAACGAATCAGGTCAAAAAAAGAAAAAACAAGAAACATAAAACGCATCACGTCTAGGGTGCTGGTCGGTGATGTCTTGGAAGGAAAGACGTCTCATAGGTAACCCAGATGTTGGTAGTTGTCCATGTCCCTCTGCTGGGAAACCCACTGGCTTTGGTGACAGCTTATGGTGTCACAGATAAAACCCGAAAGTGCCTGGCCTGGTTCTTGAGCATACAGTGGTCTGAGTTTTTACAAAATTACCTTCGCAGACTCCGTTGCTGCTTCTTCTCCAGCCATAGCAGCAGGCCATTTTGCTTCCATAGCGACAGACTCCAGGCTGGAGTGCTGGTGCCGACAACCCGTGATCGCTTGGACTGTGGAGAAAGAGCCACATGTCAGAAGTGAGAAAACAGAAAGGGCAACAGAGACCCTTCCCTGCTACTAAATGTGCAGCAGAGATGGCATGACCTGGTTAATTTCAACAAGCCTGCCATAAACACTAAATTCGACCTTGAAAATCTGAATTTTGGGTGGCCGGTCTGTACTCCCATTTCATGCCAGCCTTTTCCAACAATTAATGTCATCCATTTCCTTCTTCTCCCAGTGTTAAAAAGAATCGGGTTATAGACTTTATAAAATAAACGCACATGAAAGTGGCCAAAACTTTATGTTCCTGAACCTTGTAGAGCGCCAGTTTTGAATTGTGTTCTGTACAGACACTGAGGCCATTCCAGGTCTGCGTCTGTTCCAGTGCTGAGTGTGGTAATGTGACTCCCTGGCCCTGTGGCTTTGTCCCGAAAGAGAGCATTGCACTTCACCCCAGTGGCCACCTGGGAACCGGTGAACGAACTATAGTCAGGTAAGAGCTGGAACGAGTCTAGACATCCTTCAGCGAAGCCATCCCATGCTACAGATGAGGAAGCTCCAATCCAATGAAGGGGAGCCCGCCCCTTCCCCCGCAGAGCTGGAGACGGGGACTCCAGCCCAGGGCGCCTTCTCATTTCTCACTGCCACCTAGAATCACAATTTGCTGAACTCTCTAACTGTGGAGCCAGAGTTGTCAAACTTTTTTCAGAAAGAGTCAGGTGGTAAATATTTTATGCTTTGTAGCCCATACAGTCTCTGTCCATTTGCAGAAGCAGCCACAGGCAATAGTTGCAGATGGGCATGGCTGTGTTCAAGAAAATCCTTTTTATAGAGACTGAAATTTGAACTGAATATACTTTTCATGTGTCATGTGATGCTATTCTTCTTTCGATTTAGCTTAAACCATTTAAAAAGGTAGAAAGCATTCTTCGCTCATGAGCCCTGTGAAAACAGAGGGCCACTCAGCCTCAGCCAGTGGACTGTATGTAGCTTGCTCACCCCAATATCCAGCCCTGCAACCATGTTCCCCTGACTATGCTGGGCCATGAGTGAAGCTTACGGCATGTTTACCTACTTACCGGCCAAGTATGGGACGCAGCTGCTACCAGATTCTGGAGGAAAAGACTTGAGTTGTATATCCTATGGAGGGCTGGGGTTGTGTTCACATGCATATTAAATACACTGTAAAATGTTTCCTGTGCTCTTTGACAGACAAGGAATGCGCATTTTACCACGTGCCTCCTGCTGCAGGACTGAAGTTTGTGCAAGTTAATAACATCTTAGTCAAGGTCGGGAGGTTAAACAGCCTTGCAGTTTTCCCTCGTGGTCTGCCCCTCCCGCCAACTTGGTTATTCAGTTATGAACATCAAAGACATGGTCCGTGACATTTCATTAACCAAGAACACCAAATGTTAGGATGATTTTATTTACTTTTTCTTGAAAGGGACATTCTTTCATCCTCTAAGGGAATTAATTTTGGGGATTTATGAGTTATTCTCTCAACCTCTGATTGGATTTTTGAATTCTCTACAACCACTACATCGGGGGTCTCCAATCCCCGGGCCGCAGACCGGTACCAATTCATGTCCTGTCAGGAACTGGGCCACACAGCAGGAGGTGAGCAGCGGGCAAGAGAGTGAAGCTTCATCTGGATCTGCAGCCGCCCCCCAGCGCTGGCATCACCGCCTCAGCCCCGCCTCGGACCATCAGGCATTAGATTCTCATAGGAGCGCCGGTCCCTGGTGCCACAAAGGTTGTGGACCGTTGCTCTACACGACTGACATTTTTACCAGATAAATCTTTGTTGTTAGAGGCTTTCCTGTGCATTGTAGGATATTTAGCAGCATCTCTGGGCTGTACCTACAGACAGTAGCACCCACCCTTCTAGTTATATCAGCCAAAAATGTCTTTAGACATTGCCAAATGTTCCCTGGGGGGCAAAACTGTCCCCTGTTAAGTACCACTGTATTACAGTGAAACATTGATCGAGCGCTTGCTATATATTCCGTACAGTGATAAAAATGACACGATCTTTGCTCTCTTTACAGTCTACTGTCAACAGATACATTACAGCATAGAGCAGCACAATAAGTAGCATCGCGATGGTCTCAGAAAGAGTTGTGACTGAGAAATAATGCAGCCATCTGTCTTAATCTAATGTGGACCTTACTAACAATTCTACAAGGAATATTCTTGATCCAGTCTGCACGTAACTAACAACGCCCAAACAAGAAACCACGGATACTGAACATGAAGTACGTTGAGTAAATAAGTGCAAGTCCAAACGCAACGATATACTCAAGAATCATTCTTTAGCATTTTAAACATTGAGCTATAACCATTTAAAAGTGTACACTTCTGCGGGTTTTAGTATATTCACCGTGTTATGCAACCATCATCACTATCTAATTCCAGAACATTTCCATCACTCCAAAGAGAAACCTCATATTTGGTAGCGGTTAGTCTGCGTCTCCTCTCCCTCCATCCCCTGGCTACCACGAATCTACTTTTTGTCTCTGCATTTGCCTAGTCCGACATTTTGCATAGATGTAATCTTACACTGTGTGGTCCTTTTGTGTCTGGCTTCTTTCGCTGAGCACGTTTCTAATGTTGATGCACACCGTGGCATGTACCACTACTTCCTTTCTATTGCAGAATCATATTCCATTCTGTGGACAGACTACATTTTGCTTATCCATTTATTAGTTGATGGACATTTGATTGTTTCCACTTTCTGGTTATTATGAATTCTGTTGCTACGAACCACCGTGTACAAGTTTTTGTGTAGACACATGTTTCTATTTTTCTTGGGGTTATACCTAGGAGTAGAACTGCTGGGCCATATAATAACTATATGTTTAACTTTTGAAGAACTGCTAAACTGTTTTCCAAGATGGCGACATCATTTTCACCAGAGATGTATGAAGGTTCCAATTTCTCTACATTCTTATCGACACTTGTTATTGTCAATTTTTTAATTGCAGCCATTCTAGTGGGCGAGAAGTGATATCTCACTGTGGTTCTGATTTGCATTCCCCTATTGGCTAAGGATGTTGAGCATCTTTTCATGTGTTTATTGCCTGTTTGTAGACCTTCTTTGGAGAAAGGTCTATTTTGGTCCTTTGCCCATTTATAATTGGGTTACTTGTCTTGGTGTCTTTCAGATTTGAATGCAAAGATTGAAATTAGTAAAAACAGCTATCCCTACACCTTGGTGTATAAGGTAATGTAACTTTACCTCATGTTGCAAAACTCTCTCCCACCTAGGTCCTCGACGAGCCTGTTTCCTGACCATACATGCCTGTAATAAACCTCGATGACGTGCCCACGTGTTCCTTCTTCCTTTAACAACACAGAGCTGGTGTTTGGGGAGCAGAGTGGTGGGAGGAACTAAATTTGCCTGGGAAAGCGAATGAAGGTGTCACAGGGGAGGTGACATAATATGAGTTGCAAGAGAAACCATGATAAACAGGAAAGCTATGGGAGAAATTCTGCCTATGGGACTTTAATTCCACATTTTTATAAGGAATGTGGGATTCATTTAATTAATTTCAACCTATCAACAAAACCTTGGAGATGACCTGCCAACTTCTTGACTGTAGGTTTGCAATCAGTGCATTTACCAACTGCAGTAAGAAGGATCTTACCTATTTCCTGATGCCAAAAAATCCCAGCTTAATCCTCAGTAGGGCGTTGATATATGGAGCACTGTGCTAGGTAGTGGGGATACAAAGATAAATGTGGCAGTTGGAGTCCCTGGTAATGAGCTTTTAGACAAGAAGGTGAAGGTAAGAGATATACTAAACATATTCAGTTGGCTATAGAAGCTTAAAGCAAAGAAATTTAATCTGTTCAAAGGGATCCAGATGTTCTCTCTGAGGGTGCAAACTTTAAATGAGACTGAAGATGAATAGGGGTCAACCATATAGAATGAAGGACAGGTTATTACAGGCAGAGGTAACAGAATGAGTGCAGGCTAACAGGTAAGAGACACCATGCTTGTGCTTGGGGAACAGACAGAAGACCAGAGGATTGAACAAAGGGAGGAAGATGAGCCTCAAAAGGTGGGCAGAGGCTACATCATGGAGGATCTCGTGAGTCAAGTTAGGGCTATGGGACTTCATATCCTAATCACAATAGGGCAGCACTGCAGGGTTTTAGGAGGGAGGTTATTTGAGAAGATCTCCCTTTAGAAAAATATTATCATGACAAGTCTGGAAAATGGACTGGAAGGAGGCAGAATGAAAGCAGTTGGCTCAGAAGAAAGATTTTGGTGGCTTGGACTGGAGCAGTAGCAGAGGAGATGGGGAGACATGGATGGAATCAAGGTAGATACAAAAGACTTGGTAATGAATTAGTGTCATTCATTCGCCCAACAAGCGTTTATTGAGTATCTGCAATGTATCAGGAACTGGGTTAGTCTCCAAAGGTTCAGCAGCAACCAAGAGGGACCTAAGATCTCTGCCATCATGGAGATCTTATTCTGGAGAATTGGATGTGGAGGGTGAGGGGAATGTATTAGCAGGGAGACAGCAGTATTGCATTTCCGGAATGAGGAATATGGAGGGAGGAACACGTTAGAGAATAGAGTAAATGACAAGCTCTTTGTGGGACATGCTGATTTTGAGGGCTCATCAGACAGACAACCAAGGAGAGATGTTGAGTAGGAAGTTGGATATTTGGGCAAGAAGTCCAGGAAGCAGGAGGAGATTTGGGAGACATCTGCACGTAGTTGGTCACTGAATCTATGGGAACAGATGTAGTGTATGGAAAGGAAGGCTTAGAGAAGAGCCTCAAGGAAGTTAGCACGTGAGAGGTGAGTCAAGGAGGAGGAAGGTCCAAAAAAAGAGACCTGGGTGATGCTCAGAAACATAAAAGGAATACCAGGTTAGTACGGTGTCAGGAAAGCCAAATGCAGAGTGTTTCTAGAAAGAGCCGGATCAGCTCTGATGTCAAGAGGTTGTATAATATGGTGGTTGGGACAATGGGTTTTGTGATAATTAAATTATTTAACATATGTAAGTGCTTGGAACAGTGACTAACATAGAAAACATTCCCTAATTGATTACTTTCACTAGTACTAGGATTAATATTATTATTAAATGTGTTGAATGAGCTATAAAGTTGAAAATTGCCATTGACTCATAATCAGTTAACTGCATTACAGTTCGAACTAGGTTTCTGTGTTAGTCTGAGTCCTCGGAGAAGCAGAAGTCAAGATGGAATTCTTAAACATGCAAGGATTTTATTAGGGGAAACACCTGTGAGAGAAAACGGGCAAGGTTGGGAGAGCCATTGGGTCCCCCGTAAGTCTGATCCTGAAGGAGATGGGGAAAGGAGGTTGGGAGTGAGCACCCAGGGCTGCTGTGCAGTGGACGTTCTGGCCAAGCTGAAGGGGAGGGAGCCTAAGAGCCAAAGTCTACCTTCGGAGGGGAGCAATATTTCCCACAAAAGGTCCTGCCATAGTATCCCTGACTCGCTTGGCCAAAAGCAGCCTATGGGAAGCGCTCAAACGTGAAGATGGGTTTCCGAGGGTAGAGTGGTTGGGGCCCTTGGTCAATTACACTCCCCCCCCCCACCCCAGGTGTTGGAGGTCCCATGGCTGCCAGTTTCCATGGTTTTTTACTTTTTAACGTAAATCGGAATCAATTTTCACTGTGAGGGGAGACTGTCGTAGAATTTCACGTTAAGGAAAGTAACCATAGATAGCATCCAGTTCTAACCCATCATTTTACACATGAAGAAACTAAGGCCAAGAACGACTGGTGACTTTTCACTGGTATTAGAAGTCAGAGGGGAACACTTCAAAGAACTATTAAAGGAGAGCAGAATTTGCCACTCCAAAGTGTGCCTCTTTGGGCTGATTATTGACAGCAGACAGAAGAGAAGCTCTAAAAACTGAGTAGAACTTACCCTTTTGTAATATTTTTGTAACATTTACACTTCTAGGGGGCATCTCCATTTGTAAGGGTGCCTCCCTCTTTGTACCTGAAAGAGGAATGACTTTAAGTCTCTAGAAACTCTCATCAATGGCGAAGGCAGGACTTAAATTTGCATAACAATCTTACTCTTGTTTACAGTGCTTTGCCTGATCACCTCCCCAAACTGGCTCCCCCTCCTCCACCCGCCACATCTGTATCTTTAGCTGGAGACATTTAGCTTGGGCCATTTCGGGGAGTTACTCAGCTTTCCTGGGTCTCTCCCATGTATACAGTGGGGATACATGTTATTAAACTTCCGATTGTTTTTCTCCTGCCAATCTCTCTTTTATTGGGGGTAGAGGCATCTGAGTCAAGAACCTGGAAGGTAGAGGGAAAATAATTTTTCCTCTGCTACACTTCATTTATCCATCTATCCATTTGTTCACCCAAAATGTATTAGGTACCTACACATGTCAGGCACTGTACTAGGCACTGAGACTCTTGAGGTATATGAGGACAGCCCCTGCCCACAAAGAACTTGTAGTCTATGGCTGAAGATGGGTAAGTAAACAGATAATTATCCTCCAACATGATGACTCCCACCAAAGGGATAAGATCTCAGGAACTAGGGGAAGATATTGGAGTTGTTAGGTTGGTGTGGGTGGGTGAGGGGTTTTCTCAAGGAAATGGGGCCTGACACGAATTCTGGTGACTAGTATAACTTACCCAGGTCTGTTTAGTGGGGAAGATGTCCCAGGCCCCTGCCAATGATGGAGCCACTAATGCCGTGAGTCTGTGTCTTGTAAACCCAAGCACAGAAAGCTCCCCTGTTTGGAGCAGGGGAGCAGAGAGGATAGTGGGATGGAAAAGGAACAGGGAGATAAGCAGGGTCCTGAAAGAAAAAGCCTGAGTCCACAGGAAACATTCTGTCCGCCCTGAAAGCTCTGGAGAGTTAAGGGAGGATTTCAAGCAGTTGGAAATATCAAGGGTTTTACAAAACACAAAACAGCCTCCATAGAACTATGGTGAACTTAATAAGCTCAAACGAGATCAGTAAAACTGTTAGATGTGAAATCACCCCAAACTGATGGAAATTTGTTGAAATATGATTTTTCAAAAAGTCTAATTAGAAACTTTGGTGAAAGGGCCCAGGGTCCCTAGCACAGGTGGCCAAACCCATTTAATACGTACTGGTCAAAGTCAATTACTTTTGATTATGCAGAATACTGCCTGGGGTTAACTAACAGGAGAAAGTTACCAGACGATGAAATTCATATACTCTTTCCACATTACCACTACTCTCCAGAGACATCCTCTTTCTTGAGTTTTATTGCTTTCATATGCTCGCCTGTAGGTGAAAAGGTAAAAATGAGAAATCTGAGGTGTATGAATTTCTCCCAAGTCATCATTTTTGACATGGTCCAAAGCATCACTGTAAAACGCTCCAAAACGTTAATGACTAACACTTGGGCCATGACAAACTTGTCAATAAAGTAAGGTTTCTTATTCACTGTAAGGAATGCCTTCCCCAGTCACGGATCCATCCTCCAGCTCTGTTAGAAGATATCAGAAATTTGTTATTAAATCTAGCCTTACTCACATCTGTTTAAAAAATGAAAATAACAGTTAGGAATCAATTCATGATCAGGAAGTATAAATGGATTCTGATGTTTGGGCAAGTACACAAATCAGAAAACACCAGTTCGGCCTCCAGCTCGAAACAACACTGAAGGAAAAGCTATCAAAAGAACCATGTAAGCAACGTGCCTTTTAATTAATGCGGTGCCTTCATGTGTTCACCGAGTTTTGAGAGCTTCGAAGACACAGTCACGATGGGATTTTATTGGTTTGATCATCCAATTCCACATCTGATCATGGACATGGAAAATTCAAGTGGTAAGTTACTAGTGGATAGAATTGCTAATAATTACTTGCTGACTTATAGATGCCACAGGAAATTGATTTATTACATCAAAAATCCAGCTCCATTCTATGCTTGCCCGTTTTTTTTAATGCACATGTACAGCTATTTAAAATTATGCATAAAAAGAAAATTAGTTATTAAATGTTTCTGTTTAAGTTGAAACAATATTATCGAGGGGAAGAAAAGAATCCAGCACAGGCCAGCATGATATTGACAATAGCAAAGCACAGTAGCTTATAAAATCTTTTAAAAATTGCTAACAAAGCTTTAATTTTTAGTTTCTACATAGTTCTTGCATGATATTCCATGATAATGTTAGCAAATGCCTCAGATTACTTTCCCAGCAGCCTCGCCTTCTACCTTTGCTCTGACTCCATCCCCACTGACCAACTTTCCCATCACTAATGCAATTATTCGTTTACTTTACTATCTGGTTGTGAGTATTCTGGATAAGGGGCATAACTATTCGGCTAAACTATATGAAACTGCCATTTTTTAAGTTAAAAATGGCCAAATATCCATAATTTCACATGTTGCAATTTAATGAGTGTGGAAGAGAGAGTTAAATGCTCATCAAATCCATTTCTGTGTCTCTGGGCACAAAGCTATGCTACTGCTTCCTAGCCAGCCTGCCAGTTAGGTGGGGCCACGTGACTCATTTTGGCCAATGGAATGATGCAGAAGTTAGCCTACTCTGATCAACACAGTGGTATTTCGAGAACCATTTCCTTTCCTAAAGTCCAGGACACATGATTTTTTCCTTATATGTGAATCCATTCATACAAAAAAATCTCGCAAAGCTATCAATATGAATTGCATTTAGTTTCATACTTAGTGGAGTATGTAATTTAAATGTGCAAAATACGACCACTGCATGCTGGGATATCAAAGATGCATGGTTAAGGCACAGTATCAATCATCAGAATTTAATAGATGCCTGAGTATAATGAGCTTTTATATATTTGGCTGGATTGACCCGACCCCATAGAACCTGATAAACTTGGGGTCATCAATCAAAAGGAGTTTATGAACCTAGAAAGGGAATTCCTGATCTTGGACTGAAACAATCTGCCACCTTGGGAGGCCAGGCTGCTCACTCTCACTCACTTACTCATATCTCTCTTCTTAAACAATGTCTGGCACATAGAAGGCCCAGGAAGCTCAGTCCGGAGGCAGGAAAGTATTAATGTAGGTGAGCGAGTCTCTGTGGAAAGGAGTCCTTGAGCTGTGGAGTCTGAGCTTAAATGCTGAATTGCCCAGTTTCTTTAATGCATGATACAGCTTGCTGTCTACATTGAGATCAAATTAATCAGAAGATCACCATCTCCACAGCTGAAGTTAATTTAAAAATATTCCCGGGATTGTGGAAGTAGTGTAGTATTTCTTCATGGGATTCCTTATATTTTGCAAAAATATACTGTGCCAGAATTCTTAGTATGCTTGCTTACGGTCAGGTTCCAGGAAACTTCATGATATTCTCCAAGACGAACTGAGAAGTTGAAACTTCTTTAACTGATATTTAAACTTCTTTAACTGATATTTAAATCCGTTTAAATGTTGCCAAACAAATGAAGTAATTTATTTTTTTTCTAAATTGGGATAACAAGGTCCAACTATGAGGGGTTTTTTTCGTTTTTGATTTTTGTATTGTTTTAATCAATAGCTCCCAGTATCACAAGTCCATTGTACCTAACCAGTTAAGATTAATTCTGGGTTCTCATCCATCTTCAAGATACACAGTCCAAGTCCAACAGGTCTAGGGATACCCTCGAAGCATCTCACCTTCCTGGTTGTATAGGTTACCAAGCTCTCGGGTCCCACCGAATATTGATGTATCTTCAAATTTCCCATGCCAGGAGTGGTAGGGCTAAAGTTAGCAAAATTCAGAACTTTTCATTGCTTCCTCTATTTCTCTCACTTATCTTCCAAGCTCAGGACTTATTGGCGAAAACTGGGGATGAGGACTGTGTTAGATCGTGTTCCTCCCTGAAGCAGACCATGAGACAAGGATTTGAGTGCAAGTGGTTTTATTTATGAGGTGAAGGGAACATCGATAGGGGAAAGTAGTCAAAAAAAGCCAGTGTTATCAATATGGCTACATTTACTTTCCATTCCATTCATTCATTCATTCATAGTGAACGTGCGGGAGAACGATATAAAATGAAGAAACAAAGGGGAGCCATTGTAGGGGTTCAGGTGAAACATGATGGTGATGTGGTTGGGTGGTAGAGGCAGAAGGGAAGGCAGACAGGCTTGAGACATGATCCATAACAGGACTTAGTGTCAGATGGAATAGAAGTGGGAAAGAAGAGGAAGTCGTCAGGAATGATGCTGAGGTTTTTGGCTTGAGCCAGTTTGGATGCTGTTCCTTCTGGGATAGGGAGAAGAGGCGAGGCAGCGGGCGAAGCGAGTTCTGGACAACTGATCAAGAATTCAGTTTTAGATGTCTTAAGCTCAGGGAGACATCCTAATGGATAGGTCAAGAATGCAGCAGAGAGAGCCTGGGGCTGGATATTTGCATTTTGAATTTACCTACATCTAGATGCATTGAAAGCACTAGGACCATAAAGGTCAACTGGAGAGGCTATAGATAAGGAAGAATATAGGGTCAGAGACTGTTCCCTGTGGAAGCGGAGGCTAGCAAAAGAGGTTGAGAAGGAAGGAGCAATCAGTGTGGGAGAAAGAAAATCGGCATGTGCGGTGTGTTGGTTTTAAAATATGCCCCCAAATCCTTTGATATTCCTTCTTTCGAAAGATCGAAAATAAAACTACCTTATGACTCAGCAATTCCACTTCTGGTATGTATCCAAAGGAATCCAAAACACTAATTCGAAAATATATATGCGCCCCTATATTTATTGCAGCATTATTTACAATAGCCAAGCTATGGAAGCAACCTAAGTGTACCCCGACAGACGACAGGATAAAGAAGACGTGGTACATATATACAATGGAATATTACTCAGCCATAAAAAGAATGAAATCTTACTATTTGCAACAACATGGACAGGCCTGGAAGTTATTATGTTAAGTGAAATAAGTCAGACAGAGGACAAATACCATATGATCTCTTATATGTGGACTCTAACAAACTGATGCTTGCCAGATGGGAAGGTGGTTGAGCGGCTGAGTGTAAAAAGGTGAAGGGATTAAGGAGTACAAATTGGCAGCTATGAAATAGTCACAGGGATGTAAAGTACAATACAGGGAATATGATCAATAATATTGTCAGGTGGGTACGAGGCTTATTGGAGAGATCACTTTGTAAGTTACATAAATGTCTAACCACTATGTTGTACATCTGAAACAAATATAATATTGAATGCCAACTGTAATAAAAAAAATTTTTTTTAATGCTTAATTCCCCTTCCCTTATGTGGGGCTGTACTTAGTGACTGGTTTCTAACAAAGTGAGTACGGTGAGAGTGATGGAGGATAACTTCTGCATCTAGGACATAGAAATCATTGCAACTTCTCCCTGTTCTCTCTGTCCTGGAATTCTTGCTATGTGGGAAGTCAGCTGACATGTCATGAGGACATTGATGCGGCCCTATGGAGAGGTCTACAAGGTGAGGAGCTGAGGCCTCCCGCCCATTGCCATATGAGTCTGCCATCTTAGAGGCAGATCGTCCAGCAGTGGCCAACAACTTGACCGCAACCTTGTGAAAAACCCTAAGCCTCATACAGCTAAACTGCCCCCAAATTCCTGTCTCACAGAAACTGTGCGAGATAACAAATATTGTTTCAAGCCACTAATTTTGGGGGTATTTTGTTGAATAGCAATAGATAACTCATACATATAGTGCCCAGAAACAAAGCAAAGAGAATACTTAATGAGCAAGGTGATGATCTTTCTAAAGATATTTACTGCTTTGGTATTTTGATTTTTAATTTCGTATTTTGATTTTTAATTTTGTATTTGTTTTCATCAAATCTGAGATGCCATGGATTATAAGCACACTATTATTATGTGCATTATGAAAGAAAAAATGCTGCCAATTAAACTATACTATGGCTCATTGTCTCAATGATAATTCTGTGCAATTGTGTGATAATTCTGAACATGAATTGGGCATGGCCAGGTTATCTTTAAAGAATACAAAGCCTGCAATACCCTGCTTTGCTGTCTATGGCTCTGAGAACAAAGTCCAAACTCCTTGGCATATCGGGCTCCTTATAGCCTGGTTCCAGCCTGCCTTCTTTAACTCTTGGCAGCCACTGGGTTCACGACCACAGATGCTGTATCTTGAGCCAAAGTCTTCCTTCTGCATTCCTTTTACAGGTATGTATCTACCCAGCCAGCCATTCATTTATTCCTGTGCAATCCCTATTACAAATTAAGCACTGGATGCTTGTCTTCTTCCCCATGTAATATTAGGTAGACTCGCATTCTGAGGCTCATGTCCTACAGTATCCTAGAATCCTGCAGCAGGATTAAATCACGGTGTTACCTTAGTTTTACAGTATTTCTTTTCTTTCTGTCCCACTTCTCAGTTTCTCTACTACAACTTCCTGGGGTCACCTCCCAAACCAACCATGTGCACTCAAATCCTGGTTTCAGAATCTGCTTCTGAGAGGGTGGAAAATCAGGAATTTTCCACTTTATTATACACATGTCCCTTGATTGTGCTGGGCATGAATCAAACTAAACAGGACCACTGGCGATAATGTGTGAGAAAACACTTTGTAAAAATGTCAGCTTTTATGTATTCAATTTTGAAGGGGAAATATATTAGGAATACAGGCATACCTCAGAGATATTGTGAGTTTGGTTCCAGACCATTGTAATAAAGCGAATACTGTAATAAAGCGAGTCACACAATATTTTTTGGTTCCCCAGTGCATATAAAAGTTATGTTTACAATATACTGTAGTCTGTTGTGTAATTAAAAAATACTTTATTGCCAAAAAAATGCTAGCCATCATCTGAGCCTTTAGTAAGAGGAAATCTTTTCTCTAGTGGGCGGTCTTGCCTCAATGTCAATGAAAACACAGTATCTGCAAACCATAATAAAGTGACGTACACTAAAATGAGGTATGCCTGTAGTGGAACGTCACTGCTTTTAGAGCAGATGACCAAATTAAATGCAGTTCTTGGGAAATCATCTAACTTCTTCACGTTTCTCCATCCCACTGTCTGTCAAATACACATAACGCCTATTTCTTAGGGTCGATCAGATAATTGATTGAAATCACACTGAAAAGTGTTGACACATAGTTGGATCTCAATAATATTTGTTGAATGCCAATCTGATTTATGAAGAGTAGATGATATACTTATTCTCATTTTAATGTTTCCATAATCTTGGTCTATGTACATAAATTACATATAAATCGGACTTAAATACCTTCGGAGCCAGTGAAACTATTGAAATAAGGTTGATCAGAAAGGATTTCTATGTTGTGATTAGACATTTCGTGGTCACTATTTCCTAGAAACATCTAGCTCTTTAGTTTTGGGTATATTCCCACAAACCCTGGTTTTAAGAATAAAGAAATAAATGACCTGCAAACCATTTACAATCACTAAAATCATGTTTAAAAAGAAGATCTAGCCTACAAATCTTAAAACAATAGACTCATGGCTCAGACTTTCTGTGGAAGGCTGAATAACACCCTCCCCCAAAAAGGATGTCCCTGTCCTAACCCATGGAACCTGAAAATGTCACTTTAGTGTCAAAAGGGACTTTGAGATGTGACCAAATTGAGGCTCTTGAGATGGGGAGATCATCCTGGATTATCTTGGTGGGGGTGGTACAATGTGAAGGGTTCTTCATAGAGGGAGGATGATGACTAAGAGTCACAGAAGAGCAAAGTGACAATGGAAGTAGCAATTTGAGTTATGTGGTCACAAGCCAAGGACAGTTGGAAAACTCTAAAAGCTGTAGGAGACAAGAAACCCATCTTCCCCTGGAGTCTCCACAAGGAATCAGCCATGCCAACATCTTAATTTTAGCATCATTAAGATTCATTTTGGACTTCTGATCTCCAGAACTGTAGGAGAACAAATCTGTGTTATTTTAAGCCACTAAGTTTATGGTAAAGTGTTACGACGATGCTTCCTTAACAGGGTTCTGAGAAGATTTGATTCCCTACATAGGGTATGGTTTGTAGAAAGCAGGCCTTTCCGCATGCATCCGGACCCTCTGCGCAAACCCACTCAGTCCTTCGTCTCTCATGTTATTTGTACTTGAATTCAACAGAGAAAAAATATATATAACAGAAATACAAGTAGGGAATTGCCCCAAATTTGTATCTCTAGCATAGCAAAGGTAATTACATTTATCTTATATGCTCGAGGCAAAAAGATGCCAGACTTAGGACCTGGGACACTGGAGACGAATTTTCAATCAATAAATGTTCTAAGTTGACACTGTCCAATAGAAATATAATAGCTGCACAGGGTGTTTAAAATTTTCTAATAGCCACATTTTTAAAAATATGAATCAGGTGAAACAATTTTAGTAATATATTTTATCTAAGATCCACAATATTATGATTTCAACAGGTAATCAATGGAAAATGATTAGTGAGATATTTTACATTTTTTTCCATACAAAGTCTTTGAAATCTGATATGTATTTTATACGTACAACACGTCTCACCTTGGACTGGCTATATTTCAGGTACTCACTCAATAGCCACATGGGGCTCGTGACTACCAACCATATTTACTGTATTAGACAAAGTAGGTCTAGAACATCTAAATCATTCCAATGCATAAAGGACATAAAAAGTCTAGGGTTCAAGCCAAATTCTGATGCTTAAGATCACAGAAATTCATGCTGCTAATGATTTATTCATCTGATGAGTGTTAACTGCCTACTATGTGCTAAGCACCATTTAAGAGGCATAAAATTTTCTATGTTACTAAAATTATGGTGCGGTGTTTTGATTAAAAAAAAATAACTAGCGCTTATATTAAAAATCTCTATAGCAGTGACAATTTTTGCTATAAATTGTGAAACCTCAGGAAATAACCAGAAGACATACTTTTCTGCAGTGAATGCCTTGTCTTTTCTGTTAATGCATCGTCTGGAACTCTGAGTCTGGAGTTGATTAAATGCGGTTCCCAGCAGTTCCTGAAGAGCCAACGACCACTTCACATTTCTACGCATGTTGAGCAGATAATAAACACACCCACTTGGGAACCCAATACCATGTAAAGAAATCAGGTTTCACATCTTGAAAACTGCAGAATCTTCACACAGATTCTCCATTTTAATATTCTTTCGTTTATTTGGGGGCTTTTAGGCTTTTCATTTAATTTGGTGGCACTTTGAAAGTGACGCTCCTGGAGGTCAGCTTGCCAGCCGCTAAAGAACTAGTAATCTCTTCTTCAAACAGCACTTGGTCTTTCTTAAGTGGGCCTTCCAGCAACAGAAGCTCCAGCATTCCTGGACAACGTGATTATGAGCAAATGACATCTGCTCACATTTTGATCACGAAAAGGAAATTGAAACTTGCGACCATACATTCTAAGAATCTGGTTTGAGGTTCGTTCGCTTTGAACTTCAAAATCCCTTAATGCTGGGGTGGACTCTGATGAAAAGTTATTTTCCGTAAGTCAAACAAAGATAGTCAGGCTCACCTTTAAGAAGCCTGTACCAAAGCAAGGCTCTCGGCCAGTTTTCCTTAGGAATTGTCCACTAAAAATCTCAATAGAATAGTGCTTCTCACTCGGCTGCTGGTGATTCTGCCCCCCACCATTCCAGGGGACCTTGAGCAACATCTGAGGATGTTTTTTGGTTGTCATGATTTAGGAAGGTTGCTATTGGCTTCTAGCGGGTGCAGGCCACAGATACTGCTGCTAAAAATCCTACAATGCACAGAACAGCCCCTCCCCCCAAGCGGTGGTCCAGCCCAGCCCAAAAGATCAGTAGCATGCAGAGGGGAAGCCTGTGCTAGCGCACAGCTCAGAAAGCAAGACATCACAGTCAGGGGACCAGGAAACCGTTTTCAGAGAGATTCGCCAAAGGCTGCCCTAACTATTGGTGAAGAGAAGAGATTGCGGGCCAGACGCCTGGGTTTGAATGTCGGGGCCATCACTTACTGGCTGTGCCTCCGTGGGCAAGTTACTCCCCCTCTCTGTGCCTCATTTTTCTCCTCTGCGACAGGAAGATAATAATAATAGTACCTTCCACTCAGAGCAGGTATGGACTTCAAATGTGTCAATAGCCCTATAATATTTAGAATAGTGCCAGGCTCACAGCGAACACTATGTAACTGTGTATTTACTAGGTGGCTTTGCTGATCTCTGCAAAAATTAAGCTTCAGGGCTTAGAAAAGCTCATGGGCAGTGAAGAAATAGCTTCAGGTTCTGAATTGCCTTAGCAGGAAGAATGAGTCCATTTCATCTGACAACAATGTCTTTTCTTTCCAGTTCATCAACTCTAATCAGAAAGCCATTGAGTAGAGGAACCCCATTCACGGTGGGCTCAGCCCACCAACAGTAAATTCTTAGTTTGCACGTCCCCAGCTTCTTTCCCTCTGTCCCCAGCAAAACTAGTAACGGACAAGTCAGTTGGCGCCCTTTGGATAGAGTGCGAAACACAAAACTGCACAGGCACAGAACCCACCCACCCACAGACAGACCCTCGGATATCCGGCCCCACAGTATGTGTTTGCAGGTCACCAGGCCAGATGTACCGCGGAGGTGAGCGTGGAGCCTCCCTTCTCCCGGACCCCACCGGCCACAGGCAGGAGGGGCGCCCGGGATGCAAAGAGACCTGAGGCAAAGCCCGTGGGCGCTCCGGACGTGGCATCCTTGTAAAGTCCCATCTCAGCGCGCACACACACACCTGCGGAGATGCCCGGGCGCAGGGGGGACAAAGGGAAGGGGCCCCGTGGAGGAAGCTCAGGTCGGGGGTGATCTCCAGCCAGACACTCACCTGGTCGCGTTTCCTGATCTACCTGCCATGCAGGGGAGCAGCAACAGGAGTGCAAGCGCCCAGGACCGAGGCATCTTCGCATGGGGCCTCCCTTGGCCGCCAGGGCCTCCCACTTCTCCTCCTGTCCCCCAGGAGAGCGCAGGACCTCGCGCGTAGCGGGCGCCGCCTCCGCTCCTCCCGGGTGCTGGCCCTGCAGCAGGAGGTCTTACAGCCTCAGGAGAGGCAGGGGCGCCCTGGCAAGGCGCTGCGGCTCCTCCGCGGGTGAAGCGCGCCCGGTGCGCGCGAGGGCGGGGCGGGCCGTGCACATCTGGCTGGGACCCGCCTCCAGCACCACGCGCATCCTCGGCGCTGTTCCCCCAGAAACTTCCCCCAGACTCAGTTCACGTCACTGTCGTCAGTCACCGTGTATCACAGCGTCTGTTACCGAAATGGGACAGGTTTCGTTGATACCTGCGCTCGAGGATTTAAGAATTTAGTTGAGAATCAAAGCAAGAACTAAGGATGCTGGTTCTGAATGCCACTTCTATGTCTGTATAGGTTTCGTCCTCAACACTTTACAGGGGTCCTCTCCCTGAATGCCCACACCCCTTTTCTCATCTTCTTACTCCTTTGTGGCTTCAAATATCAAATGCGGCTCTTGAATAAGGTAAGAAGACGATCTCTTCAAGGTCGTTATCAAAACCCTTTGAACTCTTCATACCATAACTGGTTTTAGTTACTGAAAATATTAAAATTCAAGGAAAGGAATATAAAATATCAACTGTATACCTGCAAACATCTTAAAGCAAACAGAATGTCAAATTTGTCTTGGTGAGGGTTTCCCCACATGCAGACCCCAGGACAAAGATTCTAGTAGCCATGGTTTGTTCTGGAAAGTAGGGGGCTGGGGGAGTAAGCCTGGGGAGGGGAGGCAAACCACGGCAGGTGTGTATCTCGTAATGGTTGGGGCCAAGTGGAGCTTCATGCTGCTGGGTCTCTCCCAGAGCTCATGCAGGG
Source organism: Rousettus aegyptiacus (assembly GCF_014176215.1). Lineage (NCBI taxonomy): Eukaryota > Metazoa > Chordata > Mammalia > Chiroptera > Pteropodidae > Rousettus > Rousettus aegyptiacus. Next base: position 2,714,050 of record NW_023416312.1, on the reverse strand, counting down.
AGGAGGCAAGAGAATTAAAAATGTTAATCAAGCCACATTGAGACTGCAATGTGCTGAAAGGCTGGGAACAGCCAGCAGGCCTTTCACTCTACGTGTTCTGACCTTTGTCATGCTTCATACTCTTCCCCTTCCTCACCGTATGTCCATGTCAAAGGAAATGGGTAACAAAGTCTTTTAAACTGTAACTCACAGGAACTAAAGAATGACATATAAACTAAATTCTTCAAACACTCAGCCCCCCACTCACTGCATTCCCACGTCTCTCTTGGTCCCTCCCACTCTCTGCCTCTGAGAGGAGACCACGCTGCCCGCGCAGTGTTCCCCCTTTTCTAATCAACTTTCTTTTGGCTTTAACTTAGATACCTTCTACGCTCTCCGCCAAAGGACCCTCTTCTTTCAGTGCAGAGCTTGGGCTCTCCTTCACTCAGGGAAATTTGCCCTGTCCTGCATCAGAGCCAGCCTAGAACATGCATCTCCACATGATCTCACCCGAAAGAGCTGGGGTGTTTAGGCACCATCTCCATTCTGTCATCGTCTGCAGGCTTCTATCAGGCTACTTACTGATCCTAGGACTGCGCCTGCTGAGCTGCGGGCAGAGAAAATTCCACAGATGCTACTGGCACCGTGGGGCCTGGGAGGACATGGACAGCGCACCGCACTGGCTGCTGTCGCCTGCCTAGGAATGGAATTGAATTGAAAATTATGGTTTTGCCCATGTTGCTTCTTCCTGAACGTTCAGATACAAATTGCTCCCTCCTCCCAATAAACCATTATTTAAAAAAAAATTCCTAATAAAACATGATTAGCCTAAAATGTGAGGGCCACCCTGCTTTCTTAGCCCTGAATTAGAAAGGGTCAGAATGGCGTCTCACATTAACGTTTATCTGTCACATTTCTAGCTTTGGTTTCAGCATTTTAATATTGTTTCTGCTTTTTCTTCTTCTTTTTTTTTCAAAGCCAACTTCCCTTCTGTAAGCTTAAAGAAGGTGATACACATTACAGCTGGAAACTTCCAGAGGAGGTCACACTCTCCTCGGCCAAACACACCTATTAATTCCAGGGGGACAAAGTGCCATCAGGTAGTGTGAGGAACAGAGAAGGAACCGGAAATGATGTATTGCCAGGTTGAAAACAAATTGCCACATAGAGGCGGGTGTTTTTAGTAACCACGCCAGCATTGCTGACTTTGAAGAGAACTGCTCTTGAGGTCCCCCTACTCCATTCTACAAAGGAAAAACGATGTTTGATCAAAATCTCATAAAATCATCCACACCTTTTACAAGGCTCTGTTGTTTTTTCCAATCTGTTTCCACTTAGCCCCCTGGATAGAACAGGTGTGATAGAATATTTTTGTATTTTCTGAATATATACATCTAACACATATAAAACTTTTAACACTTATGATGTGCCTGGCACTGAGATCCAAAACATATCAAAATATCAGTGCCAGAAGCAAAGCACTGATGGGTGAAAGAGCTGGGTGGAAGAGTATTTAGGCCAGAGTTTTCAATTTCAATACAAATTATGGGGGACGAGTGGAGTGTCTTGTTAAAAACGCGGATTCTGATTGTGTAGCTCTGGAGTGAGGACTGAGTCTTGACTACTAAAAAGCCCCCAAGTGATGTCCATGCTGCTTCTCTGGGAACCACGTAGGGTAGCAAGGGTCTAGAGATCACCTGAACCAGGAATCTCCAAGTTCAGCTGCACATAGGAGTCATCCAGGAAGCTGTGAAACTACTGATGCCTGGGCCCCACCTCAAGAAATTCTAATATCAGGACTATGGCTTGGGCGTGGGGACATTTTAAAACTCCTTGGGTGGTTCTAATAGAGAACCAAGACTGAGAACCATTGACCAGGACCAACTCTGACATTTTACAGATGGAAAAACTCAGCTCCGGTGTGTGAATGGCCTCACCCAAGGTCATGCACAGGATGAGTTTATGTCTCCATGTTTCTTCATATAGTCCTCTTCCTGGAACTGCATGTTTTTTTGATCACCATTCCTATTGGAGAAGAAAATGGCACCTCTACCTAATCTTCTTTCTTTATTGTAACCGAGGAACATGTTCTAGAAATTGATGCATTTTCTCAGTCCGTTTCTTTCCATTCCTTCTCGTTCCATGAAAGGAGTCAATGAAGCATAAGACTCTCAATGTAGACACTGCTCAATTCTGTATGGAGGGTGTATCTTGAGATATAAACTATTTCTCTTCATTCTGTGCTTGTCAAGGACCCTTTTCTTAGAGCTCAATGGTAGAAGCAAAATCCCAACTACGTTCAGTCTTCCTTCTTTTCTTTACTCTCATCCCTCATTCCCTCTTTGTACTCTCCCATTCTTGTTCAAACATTTATCTGGAACCTACAGAGTGCCAGGCCCTGTGCTAGGCAGTGGGAATGCGGCCCCCACACAGTTCCTGGTTCTTTTGTTCTCCCTGGTGACCTGAGCCAGACAACTAACACACGGTTCTTAGAATGCGTGGTCTTCTTTAACACAATGAGTCTCACTCCTTTGGAAGAATCACTAAAGTGAGATTAAGAGAGAAAAAAAAATGACACCTTGATTCATTTTCCCTTCAAATTTTGCCAGCCCTTAGAACTCTCCACTTGCTCACTGAGGAAGAATAAACAATTGGTATTTGTTACTACATGCTAGAGAGTAATTATTTACTCTTGACAACATTTATAAGATAGGTATTATTACACCATTTTACAGACGAGAAATGTCACGTTTAGAGCAGTCACACATCTCATCTAAAGTCCCCTATCAACATAATAGGAAGAATATGGATTTTGAAGTCAGATCTCACTGGAGATTAATTTTGCCACCAGATTTCATTCTTCATAAAGCAGATTCATAACTTGGTAGTGGTGGTGGGGTGGAATCAGTTCACCACCAGAAACAGTGAATAACATTTTCTATGTAAGGAAGTATGTTCTGCTAAGAAATAACATGGCTTTCATCTGATTTTTAAGGCAGTCTATGGCGTTCTTTAAATGTAATGACTATATTGAAAAACCCCCTTGCTGTGAATTAAATCTCATTGTCTGAATGTTATCTCCCTTGACTTTTACCAAATTCATAGGTTCACAACTTAAGGCACTCAATCATCACGAGTTTTCTTTTTGTCTCTGTTGGGAATAGGTATGACTTAAGTCCATCCTGTATACTTCCTTCCGGTACCATGTGTAAATATCCTTTGCTATTTTCCTGTTCACAATTGACTATAATAATAACTTGGCATACCCCTGGCAAGGCTTGTCTATTTCTTTTTTTTCCTACATAAAGCCTATGTAATGATTTGTGAGAACTAAACCCAGGCAACTCAGTTTAAATGGGCCTTAAAAATAAAGACTCTTACACAAAGTCGCTCCAACTTAATTTGGGAAAGTTTCGTTGAGAATGGTTCTGTGGACTGTAAAATTGGAACTACATTTGTGATCCTTTTTATTAAAGAATAAAAATAGCAAAATTGTTAAAACAAAATTCTTTTTTCTTTTCTTTTTTAACATATATACCTTCCTCCCTATTTTCAAAAAGTTCTCTTGTATGGTTTACATATTACTCGTTCCTTTAACAAACAATTATTGTACTCATGCCAATCATGTGATGGACAGTGTGTTTAACTTGGATATGCAGATGAAAAAGACATAATCCCCCGCCCTGGGAAACAGAAAGGTAAATATATCATCATAATTAGTGGTAGAAGTGTCAACAGAAGTACTTCAGGGTGCTATGGAAACAAGGAAGGGAGAAGATAAATTCTTTGTGTTCTATATGTATAAATGTTTGACCCTGTTTTATACCCTACTTTCATGAATTATTTTATAAAATAATTTTTTAGGTTGCAAGATTTTTCAAAACTGGAAAATCTTGCAAATTGTAGTGGGTCAGATGACAATGTGCCCCACACCACATTGTCCACAGTTCTGCTGCTCTGGAGTGAGGCAGTACTATTTGGTAAAAAGAACCCAGGACTGGAAATGAGGAGAATCAGGATTTAGTTGAAGGTTCTACCAAGTAATTTCCTCAACTTGGGCAAGCCAGTTCACCTCCTTAGGCCTCACTTTCTACATCTATATTGTGTTTGCAAAGGATTCTGGATCCTTAAGTATCTTTCTCCTAAGTTTTGTGATTCTAACGTTTTCTTTGTCAGGAAGGTGGGCAAAAAAAAAAAAAAAAAATCAACTATTACCCAAAAGACTGTATTTGAATTTACAAAGTTGCGTTAATTTCAGCAAATAAGGAACCTTGATCCAATGAATAAAAGGATAAATGAGTGAGTGAACTTTTTTTTCCATTGTTGCTAAGATTCATCTTGCATGGCTTCTGGCTCCAATTCTACATACATGGTGAGACCTTTTACACATTTACATGAATTTCTTCAGTACCCCTTGGTGCCAGGTACCATGCTTAGGGCTGGTGACAGAAATTTCAAGATGTCTAGCATTAGCTAACATTAGTGTCCCCAATCATTATGTCTAAAGATCCACCACACATTTCCAAAACACTCTCATGGGTGGTACCATCCTGTTGAGAAGAACTGGCCTAACACAATAGTGAGCTTCATCCTATGGGCTATGGGATCAACTGAGCGACTTTAAACAGGGCAGTGACGTGATACACAATCGTATGTGTGTTGGAGAGCACCAAGATTTCTCAATAGAGAATGGGTTGAAGGCCAGAATCAGAGGCTCAGGAGGCTACTGTGACAGTCCAAGCAACAGACAACATGGATCTGCAATGCACTACACTAAGGTAGCTACAGCAGCGATAGAGAGGAAGAGAACAGAGATAGTAAAGGAAGAGTAGAGAACATAAATAAGAGTTTGGATGTTAGAGCCAAACAGTCTTGTGATCTTGGACCATGAAACTGTGGGCAAGTTGTTTAGCCTGATTCTCCTTATCTTTAAAATAGGAGGCAATAATATCTACCTCGTAGACATATTTCTTACCATTGAAATAAAATCTCTATGAAAATTGAGACTGTCTCTTTGCTCACCCTGTATCATTAAGGCTTGGCATAGTGGCTGGTGTATATAGTAAGTATTTGATAAATGAATGAATGGATGGATGAGTGAATGCCTATTCACTGAATGAATGAGACGAAAATGAAAATAATGTAGCAGAACGTGGCCATCATTGTTAATATAGACTCCTACTCGAATTTCTGTACTTCTCAAGACTTGTACCTTCCTAAGTGTTTTATAACCCTGGGCCACCAGTCTGTAAGGTCCTCCAGCCCTTGTGCTCTTATTCTCCAGACCTCTCTCTCTCAGGTGGCATTTCTATTCATGCGTGCTTTACTGGTTAGGATCTGGCTTGCAAATAAGATGTGGCAGAGACTGGCTAAATGCACGCCAAAGATATTTTTCTTCCTAGTCTAGAGCAAAACTCTATGTCGTAGACTCCAGGCATTTAGGTGGGATCTGGACCAACGGAATGAGCCAGAACTGAAGAACACTATTCCCAGGCCTGGTCCCCTAATACCCCATTGGACCCTCACTCGGGCTCTTCTTTCATATGTTATCTGGATGAACAGGATCCTAGGGGACTTTGAGGAGAACTGCAAAGATAGTAGAGCTACAAACAAGATGGAAGGAGCTAGGATCTCCATGACATTGCTTGGAGAAAAGCCACAGGAATTCCTTGGACTGCTACAGGAATGAGAAAGGGGCTTTCATTGTGTCAAGCCAGTGAAGTTGTGGGGTCGTTCTTATTACATTTAAGCTATACCGACTATTACAGAAGCAAACCTGCCTTTGGTTATCTTAAGCAGAAAAGAAAGACAGAGGAGATATTGGGTAGCTAACAGAAACTACAGGAAGGCGGAAGTGTCAGCATGGAAAACAGAAACCAAGGAAGTGCAGGAAGCAAGAAACACCCTAAGGTAAGTCACAAGAGAGACTAGTCAACTGTTGCCAGCTGCTCCTGCATCCTGCATCTGTCTTCTGGAGCCACTGGGAGGGACATAATTTCTAAAGTGTTCCAATTGTTCCAGTTTCAAGTCCTGCTATGAAGGCGCTTCCGACCTGTCAAGTTTAGGAAGGAGGAGTCCACGCTCTAGCTGCTGGGTGTCATGGAGAACAAAATTTTGGCCATTTGGTTTGCCTAGACCCAGTCCGTCAGCCTCAGCATTATTGACATTTGGGGCCAGATAATGCTTTGTGGTGGGGGCCGTCCTGTGCATTGTAGGATGTTTAGCAGCATCCCTGGCCTCTACTCACTAGACGCCAGTAGTATTTGTCCCTCCAGTTGTGACATCAAAAACGTCTCCAGATTGCCAAATCCCCTGAACGGATAGGGCAAAATGACTCCCAGCCAAAAACCACCACCATAGAAGGAAGGCCCCAATCAAGCTGCACATGTGGTAGGTTCCCAGCCAGAGAAGGCGGCATGGTCTCTCCCTATCGGCACCATCAGAGTTCACTGAATTGGCCTTATACAGGCACCATCAATGCGTGCCCACTCTCCCTTAGCGTTTCCATGTCCATGCAAGCCAGCCCCAACTTCGGCTGCTCACACGATGGCCTCTTTGGCTGTGGGAGCCTGCAGTGTCCCATGTAGGGCAGATCAGAAGTGCCCAGGTACTAACTCCCACCTCGGAGCAGTCAATGGATGACAAGAGCTGGTAAACAAGCACAGTGGCCTCCTCCTGCCTGGATGACACAGTGGGGTAGCACTGGCTGTTGGGTTCTCCTGGGATTAAACACAAGTCACCCACCCACAGCGGGAACTCACTTAATATGCACTCATTTTATGGCTTCCTTCCCTTCTTTGTCTCACCTACAGTCCTGTTAACCATTGTTTCTTAGAATCACTTGCAAATAAATGATTTTCATTCGTATTTATGTCTCAGGGGCTACCTCTGAGAAGCAGGAGCTTTCTTAGGGGAGAGGGTGGGATATGACTCCCCAAGCTCTATGTCTTAGGAATTCTCTGGACCTTACAGCCTCTTGTCTGGTGTGGGTTGCCCCTTTCTCCTTTGCTTTTATTATGGGTATATACATCTTTTGGCATTACTTGGTTGCTGCTTTCAAATACTTAAATCATTGGCAGTCCAAGCATCCCAATCCTCTTTAAGTACAGAACTATGTCTCTACCACTCCATAACACACATTTTGGGGTACGGGCCATCTTGTAATACCCCCCCTCCTCCAATTTTTTAAAACTAGTTCCTACAATACTGCTAGAGTGGTGGGCTCAGGTAGTAAAGTTTGTACCCTGTGCCTCACCTGTCCTTGGTCATATCTTTTTGGACCAGGGTGGTTATATAAGCCATGTTGTTCCTCTCCAGGAAGGTGGCATTGGGACACTTAGGTCTATAGTCAGTCAGTGGTGGGGGGTGGAGAGTTGTGGTGGGATATGTCAAAGGCAACTCCAAGCCGAATTTAGGGCCGGAGGCTGATGGGGGAGCAGAGCTAATGAGTAAGGAGGGAGCAAATGCTCAGGGACTGGGTGCCCCCAGATATATCTATATCCGAAATTATACTGATATCTATATTCACATATCTTTCTGTATCTCTGTATATGCACAAAGATATCTATATATCTAGATATATATATATCACCCTATCTCTATCACTGGATCCATAATTATATCTCTGTAACTACATCCACATCTATCTAGATCTATACATCTCTATATATCTATCACTATCACTGTATCTAAATCTGTATATATAAAAATCATATTTATATTTCCATAACTATCTCTCACTATGTCTGTAATTATGTCTATAACTATATATTATATTTATATCTATGTCTATAATTCTATGTCACTATATGTATATTCCTATAGCTATATCTATAGTGAGCTATATCCTATATCTCTACCACTATATTTATTGACATCTCTATTTTTAATAACTATAACTACATCTATAAATATCTATCTCTATTTCTCTATCACTATATCTATATCTATAACTATTATTCTCTATCTCAACTTAGTTTCATGATTCTTTTGTCCCTTTAAGGCCTGAATGTACTGGCTGTCCTCCATCTCTATGAGCATGTCTGGATCCATCTAATATACTTACTTTGAACTTGAGCTAGTTTGAACAAATTTGTTTCTTATATCCAGAAGAATCCTAACACTATCTATTCCATCTCCTGCCTTTTTGCAGTCTGGCCAGCCTGCACCGACGATTTCAAGTAAGGAAAAGAAGAGGTCCATTTTCATCGAACACAGTACCTTCAGATGGAAGAAATGCTTGTGATCCTGTAGTCCAAGCCTCCTATTTTACAGACAAGAAAGCAGGTGCAGAGAGACCCCAGCTCCAGCCTGGAGTCGGCCTTGAGATTTTAGAGATAGTAAGATATGAAAATGAGGATACAATGTGGGTGCCTGATCAGTGTTCCCGCCACCCAGGTTATGTTCATCAGGAAAAAGATGCACTGAAGAATCAAAAGACACAGTGTCATCAGTTGAACTTTTTAAAATCAATTTCAGCAGGTACTATCAGGGTCTCACCAGTATCTTCTTGGTATTTTCCACTACAGCATCCCCCCTCCCCATATCTACAGGAGATATGGTCCAAGACCCCCAGTAGATACCTGAAATGATGGCTAGTATCAAGCCCTATATATACTGTATTTTTTTCTTATGTATACACACCTGGGATAAAGTTTAATTTAGAAATTAGGTACAGTAAGAGATTAACTGCAATAACTAATAAAATCAATTATAACAGTCTAGTGTAATAAAAGTTATGCGATATGGTCTCTTTCTCTTTCAAAATCTTATTGTGCTGCACACACCTTTACACTTAATAGAGGTACTTTTTGGCCTCTCTTTGACACATGTGAATTGCCAGCCTCACTACTCCTGCACTTAAGTAAAATTAAGTAAAATAAGGGTGATTTGAACACTAGCATTATGATACAATGACAGTTGATCTGATAACTCAGGTGGCTACTCAGCGACTAACAGGTGGGGAGCATATAGACCCTGGAGACACTGGACAAAGGGATGAGTCACGTCCCAGGAGGGACAGAGAGGGCAGTGCAAGATTTCATCACACTCCTCAGGATGGCACGCAATTTAAAACTAATGAGCTGTTTATTTCTGGAATTTTCCATTTAGTATTTTCAGACCGCGGTTTACCGCAGGTAATTGAAACCATGGAAAGCAAAACTGTGGATAAGGGCGGGACTACTCTAATTGCCAAAGCCTGCTGACCTCGAATACTTGCAACTCCTTGGGGGATTTTTAGCCACTGATGGCAGCCTCAAACCAACGGTGGACAGGGTTTGTTGGCTCACCATCCCGGCCACCTTGCCCCTTGGGAGAACTCTGAGGCATGTTGTACACAGCCTCCCAGGGTTCCCCAGGGGGACCGAGCTCCAGATGTTCAGACTGGAAGTGGCTGGATGACTCGTTTTTGGCTTCCTTCTCCTCCCCGTCTCACTTTCCTCTTCCTTTGCCAATATTTCCTAGGATCGCCTTCCAAATAAGCCACTGGCATTCTGCTCCTCGCCTCCGGAGAACCCCAAATAAGACACCTACATACTGCAGTAGGAACGATTTCCATCTGAACATCGAATTCCATCTCATAGCAGATTCGGAAAGGAAGGGGATTGCACGTGCGGGCTCTGGGGTTCCCCATGGCCAGTTTGAGAACAGTAGGGTACTTGGCTCTTCCTGATCCATATCAAGTAACTGTTTCAACATGATATACCCATTTATCCCAGTCTGACTATAACCGAGGGGATAAAGCCTATAAACTGAATCCTAAACTCATTGCTTAGCCCCAGAGCTTTCATTTTATTGAACTAAGAAACATGTGGTGTTTTCCGTATAGTGGGAAATTTCTATGCTGTGAAAGCGAAGAAAACACATCTTTTAAATTTCGTTCTCAGTACAACAAGGTATACTAAGAATTTTCTAAATGACAGATTTATCGCATATATAAATTCTAGTATTTCCTTCCTTTTGTCAAACTCGTGGTATTGCTTACATGCCAAGAATAAGAATTCATATAACTGGAAGCTTATGATAGAAACACAATATGATAATGATTACACATTTCCTACACAGCTATTTTTGCTAAACAGAAAAAGAATATGTAATAATATTTTGTTGATGCTAAATAATCTTCAAATTATGAAAATAAGATACTCCATGTTTGCTACTGGGCTCCATTAAGATGATTACTAAACATTTTAGATGATTGCATGTATTCAAGAATTAACAATATAATATAGGTCTGCTGGAAATATTTGACTGTACGTGAAGTTTACTGTTAAAAAGTTGATTTTGTTTGTTCTTTCATTCAACAAAGGTTTACCTAGTACCTATCTGTGGGACAGAAAGAATAAGAGAAAATTACTCTAAGAGAGCTTCCTTATAATGAGGGAAAACAGACAATAAACAAGGAGATAAATATACAAGTAATATAACTTATGCTTTTACTTATAGGAAGATTTTTTAAAATAAGTTAAACATCCTGTTATATACATAGGCCCTGTTCTTAATTTGGCTTTAGAATCACAGAAAAAAATGGAGATTTTAGCGAAGTCACTGGTCCGTGTTTGGTTACACATCATTTAGTTAAACCACATCTGTTCTCTAAAAATATCTTTCAAAGCAATAATTTTTAAAAGATTTTTTTTTAAATAGCGGAACATTCTTTTGGATAAATGGGGAGGGGTATCAATTATAGCATGTGCGCCTTGCAAATGTGACATGGAAGCTCATGCAAAACAGCTGTACAAAGCTTAATATTACTAAGCCCTGCTGATCAAGGGATCATTCAACATCAGGAAATGCAGAAAAATAATATAAGCGCCAACTTCGGCAATAAAGCCAGTGCGAGATCTCCTCCTTCTCAAAGGATAAAAATTGCCTTGATCGTAGTTGTACCGTATTGCTGAGTTTTGCTTTCAGTTTGGCAAGCTAAGAATCTCCTATTGTTCTTAACGAACTGAACCAGACACCTGGCCCAAATCTGCAGATGGGATGGGTGACCCTGATGTCAACGATATTATTGAAGTGCAGTGTAGCTCTGACCTCATCACCCTGAATTTTTCATGATTTATTTTCCTGTCGTGAGAGAGTCCCAAGCATGTATTTGTGAGATCAAATATAGCTGGAGTTCTAAGAGTCAGAAATCTAGTGCCCTATGTAGATCCGCTACTAATTCTTAGTAAAGGTGAATCACTGGATGACGGTATTTGAGTTATGAGACATTTAGAAAGTTTGTATTCTGATTTGAGTCTAAATGCAAATAGATATGAGACACCACCTTTGAAGGAGGCAGGTCAAAGCCTGCCACCCAGGCTTTATTCTCTTCTGCTGCCTTTCCCTTGCTGTCCAACTGCAGTTGACCCCAGGCCAATTGAAAACTCTGGTTTCCATTCTTATTTGTAAAGGCATGAGCATAAGAAATGGTAAATTATAAAACAAGTTTTGGAAAACAAACTTATAAGGAAGTAAATCCCATTTGATCTGGTATCTTCCATGTTTATTTTGTTTTGACTTTGTCTTACGACATAAAATCTCAGAGGTAGATGGGACCTTGTGATGAGCTGGGTCATTTTCACACAAATACAGAAATGAGGTTAAAGCCCCACCTCTTACTAGCTGTATTTAAATTTTTGGTATTTTTTTTTTAAATTTCCTCAGCGTGAAATAAGAAGAAGCTATCTCTCAGGGTTGCTGTGAACTTAAATGAGTTCATATAGACCCAGTCCCTAGAATGGTGCCTGGTACAAGGTAAGCACCTACTAAGTGTTAGATGTCACTGTGGTTGGAATCGATTTTTATGAGATGTATCCAAGACCCACAACTAAAGGTGGCAATCAGAGCTTCAGATCCCAACCTTGCGACACCATACTATGACCTACTTTCAAAACTAACATTGGTTTTGGAGTTTGCGGGTCAAATAGAAGTTAATTTCCCAGTTATATTGCTGATTACTATACCAAGTATGCATTTCGGAAGGCCTAATTTTCTGCATAATGACAAATAGAAAGCCAGTGTGGATTGCAAGAATTCTGCTAATGCTTTCTAACATAAAAGGCTTATTAAAAAGACATTTTGTTTGGTCTCCTGTTTTCTATAATAAACCCACTAAGGTTTTTTCCTTAGTACCAGCCCTATAAGATCCCCAGCACTCATAACCACACCAACTTAGGTAAAACAGTAAAAAATTATATGTTTTATTATATGGTGGTGTAGAGAAACACTTGCGCTTCAGTGAGAAGCAATGCACTGTTTAGATGGCACCCATCCTGGTTTTCTGATTCTAGCCTTTTATTGTCTTTGAGCTATTTTGCTTTAAGTTGTAGATGACTGGTGATAATGCAAAATCATTTGTATCTATAGACAAGTACATCCTGTCCCCTGGTGGTTCAAGTGACTTCCCTTCCCCATTGAGGAAGAAGCCATTTGCAAGCTCATTTTAACATTTTTGATATATATATATATATATATATATATATATATATATATATATATATCTGTTCTTCGATTTCTCTTTTGAACTCCTTGTAATATCTTAGTACTTCCCACAATAATGAGTTAAATCAAATCTTTAAAATGGGTTCATGTTATCTCTTTGAGTCATGATTTTATCTTTTGAAAATTATACTTTAACTGAAAAAAATCAGAGCTAACAAATATTTAAATATTAGATATTTAAATATTTGTAAAATATAAATATATGTAGCATAAAATATAATTTTTAAATATTCATTTTTCTTTATTTGTGGGGCACTGGTTTATAACAAAAACATCCCTAGTTGCTGCTGCTTCAGTCTTTATCACTTTCATCAACTCAGATTTCTAAAACAGTTCAGGTCGTATTTTTTTGGTGGTGGTGGGGGGGAGGGTCCACAATTTATTTCCACTTATCTCCAATAGAGTTCTTAAATTTGAACAAAACATTTCCCCCACTCAAATTTATTCAAATAGAAATAATGAAATTTAATTTCAATATTAATAAATCGGGACCACCCATGTTGACAGGGGAGGACTATTAAAGAATTAAATGGCATTGATGGGGGTAGACTGATTTCTCATCAGAGATGCTAAAAACAACTAATATAATATGGCTAGCAGTTATTCTCTACTCCCATGTGTGTATCTTTTTCCAACAGTACCAGGTAATTAACTCAGACACACTGACTGGGTGACCCACAAATCTGACTTGGGTGACCCACAAATTTGACTCAGTTCTGACACTGTCTACAGGTCCCACAGGTTAAGGGCTCAGTCCTACAACACTGCCCTTCCTTACTTCAGATGCCAGTTGTTGAGTCCTAGTCGTCAGCTGCGATTTTGACCAACAAGCTATTGATGAGAGGTTCCAACGAGCCCCTCCTTGGGTTGGGTTAATTTGCTAGACCAACTCACAGAACTCGGAGAAACATTTTCCTTGTTAGATTACCGGTTTGTCACAAAAGGCTATAACTCAAGAACAGCTAGATGGAGGAGATGCATAGCTCTCTCTGAGCTCACCACTCTCCCCAAATCTCCATAAGTTTACCTAGAAACCCTCCAAACCTCATCCTTTGGGTTTTGAGGAAGGTTCTATTACACAGCCACAATAGCTTAAAGCCTAGGCCACTGGTGACTGACCTCAGGGCTTCAGGCCCTCTCCCTGCTCTGGAACTTGTGTTGAAGTTCCAACTCTCTAATCACCTGGTTGAAAACGCTGGCAACCAACCCAATCCTGAGACTCTAAAAGCCTCCTCATTAACATAACAAGAGACACTTTTGCTGCTCTTATCTCTTAAGAAATTCCAAGGCTTTTAGGTCTGTGCCAAGCACTGGGCCAAAAACCAAACATATATTTATGATAAATCACAGTATCGCACTACCATTTTATCTTGTGGATGAAATAAAGGCAATTTTGTAGGTAATTTAGACCAAGAACACTTTTTTTGCAGGTTAGTAGGGAGGGCGTGGGTTTGATTATACAGAGTAAGCAAGTCATCTTAGTTTGCCTAGGACTTTCTGGTTTAGCCCTGCAAGTCCTCAGTTCAGGGCAAATCGGGATGGTTGGTCCCCCTTAGTTGAATTACTGAAAAAGGCTAACTATATTGAATATAATCATATTACATTTTCTGTTATCTTTGTATTATTGTAGAAAAAACTTGGGCTTTGGAATTCGACTTGGGCTCAAATTCTGGTCCTACATCTGACCAGCTGTGTGGAAGATTACTTAACCCCTTTGGTGCCCAGGTTAATGTGGGTAACAGTATTTGACTCAGAAGATGGTTGTGAAAATTAATGTATGGGTTCCAAAGATGTTCATGCCTAGGCAAGCCTGCCATGCCCATGACTCATAGAAAATGCTGGTGGTGCTGGGGTGGGAGGTGCAGCAGGGTGCTGTGAGATGGCTAATAACAATGATGAAGATAACAATAACAACACAACAACCAGCAATAGCAGCAGCTCCCATTTGTGGAGTGCTATGGGCTAGGTACTAGTCTAAATCTTTTACCTGAATTAACTGATTTAATCTTTATCCCTCACGGCAACCCTACAAAGTAGATACTGCTGTTAACCCCATTTTACAGATGAGGAATCTGAAGCACAGAGAGGTTATATGACTTGCCCAAGGTCATGCTGCTGATAAATAGCAGAGCCAGGGTTCTGATCATGAAACCGGGGTCAAGTTAATTGGAGGAACCTCTGGGGCATCTAACAGGCAGCTAGAGATGCAAGTTGCTGACTCACAAGAAAGGTCAGAGCTATAACTTATGATATGAGAATGATTTTCACACAACAACCATGCCTACGAAGGCAGTAAAGAAAGAGGAGTAGTGAAGAAGATAGAATAGAAAAGCTCAAGGAAGGAAAGAACATAAAAAATGAAAGGGAAACTTTCAAGAAAATGGTCAACTGTGTCAACAAATCCAATGAGATCTAGGATGATGACAAAAAGGCCATTGGACTTGGCAGGCAGGCTCCCAGAGGCTTTCTAGTGCAGTTCCAGGGGACTCAGAAAGAGGAATCCAGCTTATGGGCAGCTTCCGGCAGGTCCTCAAACTTTACCAAAATTGACTTAGACACTAGGACTTCTCTCCAGAGATTCTGATTTAATCGATCAGAGGTGGATCCCTGGCTTTCTGATGTCAGTGTTTTTGTAAAGGCCCCTGCAGTCATTCTAACGTACTAATATACCACTGAATTAACTAAGGGGAGTGGGTTGAGAAAAAGTGAAGGTAAAGGTCCAAGTAATTCTGTGAACAAGGTTAAAGGATAGAAGAGAGACAACTTGATACATGGCAATAGCACCTACTCACTGTGAGCTCCCACTATGGGCCAAACTTTCTCTAAATGCTTGGCATACAGTTTGGCATTTGACCATCAAAACAGCCTACGACAACAAATACTGCCCAATGCCACAATGATGGAGGAGGAGTCTGCGGCATAGCCTTCTCACCACGTGGGCTTTCCATGGTGGTGATTGGCCCCTGACCCCTGGTGATGTATTATTCCCGAGAGGTTCTGTTTATCATCCATGGGCTCAGCTTAACTGCTTGTCATGCTTAAACGAAGATGAACAGGACCGCAAATCTCCACACCTGTATCTTCTGTGACTGCTCCATCTCCACCCCATCCCACGCCCTGGCAATTCTCCCTAGAGGATGGGGGCACTCAGAGCACCCGAAGCAAATATCCACACTCTCTCTCCTCACCACTGGCTAGAGCTAGCTCCCAGTCTGGTCTAGGGTGTATATAATCCCCAAGAACTCCTTTTGCTTAAGACCTAGGCTATTACAGACCTACACAATTTAACCTCCAAGAGAAACATGTTTTTTATATCTGCAGAGAGAGAGACAACCCAGGGCTCTGGCCACAGGAGTTCAAAGACAGCCAGGAAGTGACAAAAAAGGAGATCCTATGGAGTGGGGGTTGGCAAGCTTGTTTTGTAAAGGACTAGATAGTAAGTAATGTAGGCTTTGTGGGCTGTATGGCCTCTGTCACAGCTACTCGGCTCTACTGTTGTAATGCAAAGTGGGTATAGATTACACATAAATGAAAGAGTGTGGCTGTGTTCCAATAAAACCTTATTCACAGAATTACATGAATTATGTAATAAATTTTGGAGTAAATTTTCATTTCCTGTAATATTTAAGTGTCAAGAAATATTCCTCTTCTTTTGATTGTTTTTCAACCATTTAAAAAGATAAAAATCATTCTCAGCTTCCAGAATGTACGAAACCAGGCTGTGGGCAGGGTGTGACCCACAGACATAGTTTGCTGATCCCACTATACAAAGGTCAGTCACTCCACCCAGTTATATTCATACACTATTTCTGCCACTGTACGTTTCCATACCTTAGCAGACCTTGATGTGTGATCTGAAAACCCCATTTGGTTTTCAACTATGACTAGTATCTCTTTCATAGGGTAAGAGCTGGAAGAGACCTAACTCACCCTGGAGGTTAAATTGTGGGACCAAACTGGTCACTTTTTGGTGGAATTTTAAATTAAAAAAAATTAAATTGCTAACTAAAGAAAGATATTTCCAAAAGTTTAAACAAGTCATTCCCGTTATACACTTTTTTTTTTCAACTTGAATGAGAACACAAAAATATTCTGGAAACTGAACCTTTACTGAATAAGTATGCCATCTCATCTGAATTTTTGGAGAAAGAAGATATGGGAAATACCAAGACCATTCAACATTTATCTGTGGCAAGTCCTCAAAGACAGAACAGTAGTCAATCCAAAGGGAAAGTTTCAAACATTTAATTGGGTGTCAAACATTTGGGGTGCAAGGGTCTCATCAAGGATCATAGGCAATGCTTTCTTTCCTGTCAAAATGTCTTTCCCACTGTACGGCCAGAATAGATGACTATCATTTTACTAATAATCTGTCCTTAGTGTATAAAAAAAAGGACAGTCACATTAAAATGACTTTTAAGTGTTTCAGTGAGTTGTATATGACACAAAATTATAGTTAAGGGTTTTGTAAATGTCAGCCTCTGGGTATTATAAATGCTGAGATTTGAAATCTATCATTTTAGCAGCTGAAAGCAGCTCGTAGGAGACTTTGGAGTTTAAATTGCCAGAAAGAATATATTTGCAAAGAAACATAGTATCAGGAAGGTTATAGTTCAAGACTTTAGGGAGTTTACTCATCATCATCATCATCATCATCATCAGGAAGTTTGGAGTTAGATAAGTCAGGACTGGTGTTTTAAGTAAATATGGGTTTTGACAGCAGCCCATACTTTACATGTTTTAAAGATGCTGTTTTGTGTTTAGAGCTGTAGAATTGATGACTTTTTTCTGCGTTTTACTTCTAGAGAAACACAAGACAGATCATTTCACCCTGAAGTCAATACTGGTTGTAAGAAGGCTACATCAAGGTATCATGTTCATTCCTAGAATTGGAGTCCAGGGACTATCATCCATAGGTATGGAGAGCCTAGACCTTTTGGAAAAGTGAAGACTTTAGGGTTCTGGCAGTAGGAATTGAGGGAAAAGGGTGAAAGGAGAAACGAAACAAAACAACCAAGATTTTGATAACAAAATGGATCTAAATGATAAAAGAGAGAGAACAAAAATCAAAGATGATTCTAAGTTTTTTGGGAACTTCCCACTGATAGAAAGCAATCAGAAAAGGCATCACATTTGTAGGAGAAATATAAATAGGTTCAGCTATAAATAAATTTATTTGAAGAGTGATGTCCTGTGTCATCTGGAAGCAAGGAAGCAGGGTTCAAAATCGTGGAGGGAATGGGAATTATTGGAGAGAATGGAAGAATTATAGGAGACATAGAAAAATGTGACAGAACAGAGAATGTGGGAGAGAATGGAGAATTATCAGAGAGAAAAGAGAATTTTTGGAGCCCCATGTAATTGTGGGATGCATAGGGAATTGTGGGAGAAACACTAAACTGTAGGAGAAAAAATTGTGAGATTAACTGGAATTGTAGGAAAGAATGGGAATTGCAGAGAGAAAAGAAAACCTTGAGAAATGTTGAATTGTGAGAGAAAATGAAAATGAAATATTGTGTGGGAAACAGAAAATTGTAAAGGAAAACAAGAAAATATGGAGAACTGTAGAAGAGACCAGGAATTGTGGAGAGGAAGACATTGTGGGATGGATTGGGAATGGTAGGAGAGAATGCAGGGTTGTGGAAGACAATGAAAAATTCTGAGAGAGACAAGTAATTGTGCAATCTGGGCAGAATACAAACGAAGGACTGATAAAAAAGATGAGGAACTGTAAGTTTGGAAAGGTGACTTATTTTACCAGAACCAATCATAAATTCAGTTTGCAACTCAGAGAGAGCTGCTGATAGTAACTCTCTGCTAAACCCTTGGGTCTGAGAGCAACAGTTCCTATTACATTACCATGTATTGGCAACCTCGTAGGCACTGCCTCGTATGCTCCAAGGTCTAGACTTGTTATCCCAGACCATCTCCATTCTCCTCTCCTCACAGGGCTTGCTCTGCCTCAGTTCTGAAAGTTAGACACAGTGGTTTAGTGTGTCCTGGCTTTGCTATACCTGAGAACCTACCCTGGGGAGCCCTGAAATAAGGTCTTAGACCATTGCAAGACACTCATTTTTCATGTCATTTTCAGTTGTCCGTCCAGAAAGAAAAGGAACATAGATGCTTTGCTGAGTTACATTTTCCCTCTTTTGCACTTTATTTTCCATTGGATGCTAAGAAATCTGCTCATTCATCAGGAAATGGCCCATTTATCATTTTCATGAGTAAATGTAATGAGAATGTTAGTTTTAGCTTGGAAGTGTTATAATATAATATAATATAAATCACTGGCTTTGGAATGAAAAAAAAAATCTTTGTTTGCCTCTGGCCAAGAGTTAAGGTCTTCATGTTGCTGAATTTATACATCCATGATTTCGTAAGTGTTTATAATTATAATCAGGGAGATCTCCTGCATGTAACTTGGGACTCTTTCACTTCTTGGTCTATAATACTTTCCATATGTTGGTTTTAGAAATGTTGTACCTCTCTGTTAGCATTCTTTTCCACCCTTAAAAAACCATCTGCTTTTAAAGACATTAGAGATGTTTCACTTAAGTGCAGAGAGCATTGTAATGTTACAGATGGTTACTTTTTCTTTGAGATACTTTTGTGCCTATACATATATATGGACTCTACAAAGACTTTTTCTTCAACTGAAAGTTGACCATGGTTGGAAACAAAAGTGGTTAAATTAATTCCCCTTCACAGGAGCAAATGAATGAAGACAAAGTGAGAATCGGATTCTACACTATCGGAAAAATAAAAGTATTGGAGGAGAGAAATGGTAGTCAGTAGAGTTAGAGGTGAAGTCAACCAGGATTGTCATCATCCAGCTTTGACAGCAGCAGGCCAAACATAGGATTCAATCAGTTAGGTAAAGCTAAATGGCTAAATAATCCAAAAAGAATCACATTTTCATTGTTCGGTTGCTTATTATGAGTTGATTCATTTGTTGTTATTGTTAAAAAAAAAAACTTCTAGAAAAAACAGTATTATTTCCTCAGTACAAAGTAATTCGAAAGATCAAGTGTATAAGTGAAAAGTCTGACTCTTTACCCCTGTCCTCTAGTCACTCAATATCTCTCCCCAGAGATAATATTGTTACTATTTCGCTAATATTATTCAATATTTGATATAGCAAAATTCCATTCCAACAAAATACTTTGCAATGAACTGAAAATGAGATATGATCTGTATTTTCGTAGCCACACGATGAGTGTAAAGAAGTTAAATAGTGAAACATGCAGTGGGTATAGTTGAATGAGACACACCCAAATTGCCATAGAGGCTGTGACTTCTGTGCCAGGGAAACTTTTGGGGTCATTTTCAGTCTGAAAGGTGCTCTCTTGCACCGATAATCCTGCAACTTTAAGCTCCTTCAACAACTTCAATGCAACTTAGAAAGGCAAAGCCCAGACCGTCCTCAAATTCAACAGTACAGAAACAAAAGACATGCCCAAGTCAACAGGGAATTTCAGACTCCATCAAAGGAGAGATGTAATTTGTTAGCATTTCTTAAATCTGTGCTGTAACAATTAGGGACAATGGAATCTAAATCTTAATAACAGAACAGACAGAAGCTGCATACTCCATGAACAGGAATCACAGAAGACTTAAGACTTATTGAAATTGGGAAAGACAGAGCACCTGGAAATAAGACAGTAACCATCCCAATGAGGCTGCCCGAGATGCCCAACAGTGTGGGGCATAAGACAAGTAGGTCCAAGGTCCACAGCCAGGCCAGCAAACAGAGGCAAGAATCGCAATATGGCCATGGTCCTCCTTGAAGCATTCACCATGGCGGGGTTAAACATGCAAGGATTTTACTGGGAGAAATCCTGTGGGAGAAAAGGGGGAGGACACTGGGGAAGGCTGGAGGTCATCGGATCTCAATGAGAGTCTGACCACGAGTGAAGGGGAGGAGAAGGCAGGTTTCTGGATGCTTCCTAGACTGCTGTGCAGACAAAGAAGGCTGAGCAAAGCCGCTGGGACGTTTGGGAACGTAATTACTCCATTACAGGTAAGTTGTGTCCCCCAGTGGCAGGCTGCCTCAGTGTCCATTAGACTGGGTCATTGGCAGGGAGCACCACATGGGATGCGTGGCTTCAGCACAAACACTGATGGATTTTGGAGCACGGCCACTGGGGACCTCGGTCAGTTATGCTCCTACAGTTAGAGAGGTCTGCAAGGTACATTCTTATGGCTGTAATAGACCAGGACTGCCTGTTTATGAATCAATCATTTCCATCTGAGGCTGATGTGGAAGTTGGTGTCATAATCAGTCCATCTCCAGCCTTGTCCTGATCAATCCCTGCTTACTTATGTTAATTATTTAGAAAGCTGTATATCGGCCATTTTCCTAGAGTGAGTTCTGACTAACTCTCCTGTCATTCTTATGTAATCTTTAGTACAACAACCCTTTGAATGATTGTTACTAGAATTAGACTGATGAACTCGAACTGGTGATTGATATCAAGTTTCTGGTGCTCAGAAGAGGCACATCAAATTAACAAATGGTCTGTGCAGACTGGGCCCTGAGCGGGCCTGCACTTTTGGGTGTCAAAGCCTCGCCTCAGCACCTGTAGGGCAAAAGGCTATAACCAAAATAGGACAGGGTGGTGGCAGGCTGAGGAGGGACATAGACTCCTGGCCGAAGGTGAAAATGTATAGTAGAAAAAGAGCAGATCCCAGTGGCGAGCGGAAGTCTCCCAAACCTGCCTAACTATTCCCAGTCTGCCACTCACAAGGGCTCCCTGTGATAGAAACACAGCGCTTCAGCAAAATCGCTTTGAGCAGAGGAATAGCAATGCTCTATTCGCATCTGTTCCGGGCTTGAGTTTGTCTCCTGTTTCATGATTTGTTCTAGTCTGTATGAGAAGTGCAGATTAGAAAACGCAGCACATTCATGGTCATGGAATACAATGCCTGCCTGTGAAATTAAACCCAGAGAGAGGGGTGGTTTCTGCAGTGTGGGGGAGCTGGCCTGACCCACAGAGTGCTCCTCGTATCTTAGGAGTGAAACTCAGAACCGAGTTATCAAAATACTGGAAACGTTCCTAACCTCACAGTGTTGAAACTTTCACCAAAGTTTCAACAAACGCTGTGCGAGGCTTCTTTCTACATCCAGAGCCATTGGGGAAGAACTCTAAACTGTAGCAAAAGACGTTTCTGGAATTTGTGGTCTTCTATTTATTCATTATCAAATTTATTTAAAAATTGTTTCTTTGTTTAAATTTTTAGTTTGTTTTCAGATAGATAAAAATCCAGAAATACAAAAGAATACGCCATGAAAAATAGGCCCTGTTTCTTCTCTCACCATTAACAATATTGAACTCTACCCAAGCCCTGGGCCTCTGGAAAACAACAGAAAGAAATCCCACAGTACGGTGACTGTAGGTGACTATATACTGTGTTGCATATTTGAAAATTACTAAGAGACTAAATCTTAAAAGTTCTCATTACAAGAAAAAAAGTTTTGTAACTATGTAAAAGTGATGAAAGTTAACTAGACTTATTGTGGTCATCATTTCATGATATATATAAATATCAAATCATATATCTAAAACTAATATCATTTTATATGTCGATTATACCTCATTCAAAAAAAAAAAGAAGAAGAAACCCCCCACAGCTTATTGCAGAGAACCACCTTTCCCCATATGACTTAGACAGGACTTGTGAATAAACCCCTTGTTTAACTAGAAGGCCAGACTCTCCAAATTCCCATTTTTTGCCTTAAAAATGATTCGTAGAACTGTTTTGTCCCCACTGATCGATCAGAACAAAATGCTTATTAACCAAACTTTGGTTAAACTCTCTTTCCCACAGATCCTGGAATTTTGGCCCACCCTCAGGCCCAGCCGGCAGACAATCTGTCTCTCAAGGATAGGCTGGTCTCAGGGGAGAACATTCTTGATGGTGCCATGCCCAGTTACCCCACTTCCTCACTCCGGTTCTTTCTAGCCTTGCTTACTCATCCCTATAAAAGGAAACCCCTTTTGCATAACCCCTGAGAGCTTGCTGGTGTTTCCTGGGAGTGTTTTCCCGTGGCAATAGTCTCTTGCAAACTTTTGCAATATTCTTTTAGAATGAAGTCTCTAATTACTAAGCCTGCATTTGTTTTTCATTTGACACTTATCTCCCAATTCTCCTCCCCAGAGGCAGCTGTTCCCATTTTTTACACATCCTTGTCCCATCGTCATAAGGTAGTACCCCCTTATCCACGGACTGTTGGTATGAGGCCTCAGCTCCACACACAGGCCTCTCGTGGGCTGCTTGTGTACCCTCATAACGTGGTGGCTGCCCTTTCCTGCTTAGCAATATAAGAGTGAAAAACAGAAGCCGCACAATGTTTTTTTTTTTTTAATGTATGATAAAGTCTCAGAAGCTACACATTACCACTGTGGCTGTATTCTGTTGGTCACACAGACTAAGTCTGATGCCGTATTGTAGGGGACTACACAAGTGTATGATTAGCAGGAGGTGGGGATCATTGGCAGCCATCTTGAAAGCTAGAAACCACAAGTAATGCAATTGCCAAACTATACTGTGAAAACGCTACTCTTCAAAGTCTAGGTTCTTTGTTGGATAAATTGTAACCAAGAGAAAGGAATGTGCGGGGAACATACAGATTGAAAGAGACTTAAAAGACATATTAAATTTAAAAATATGGGTAAGACTATATATAGTGTCTTGGTACATGTATCTGGGTAATAAAACTATTAAAAATTGCAAAAAGTGACTACTAGAGAAGCCAAAATGATGGTTATTTACGGGGAGAGGAAGGGGAGGGACTGAGGGGGGGATTTGACACATGGAAGGAGCTTTTGGGGTGGCTGGCAAAATTCTTTCTTGACCCGGTGATGGTTAGAAGGGTGCTTAACTTCGAATACTTCACTAAGGCACATATTTACCTTATGTGATTTCCTGGATATCTTTTTACAATAAAAATACTTTAAAAATTAGAAATCCTAATTCCGAGGGCAATGGTTAAATCCTCCTAGGAGTATTTGTTGGACTCTGTGTAGAAACCTCAGTTCCTTTGAATACTATAAATTAGGAGGGAAGAATATAGGTCTTTTTTATATTTTTCAAAAGTACATAGTGAAACACAAGCATGCCAACATATTTAAAACACTTCTGACTTTTCTCCCACCACTCTTCGAGGTAATAAAAAGAAGGAATTTCAAATGACTTCTTGTGAACCACTTAAGCACAAATACTCTCTCTTTCCTCAAAACCAAGTTCTTGTCTTTGAAATGAGAATAGAAAATGAAATGCGGTGGAATGTCCTTCTGCCTAACCTTTCGTGAAAGGAATTTTTATTGCAAGTAGCACCAGCATCTCAGGCCTGCCTTTTGAATGAAAGAACTAATCCACCTCTTCTTCAATCCTCTGTCAATAAACGTTAGCATCCCAAATATTAACAGAGATAACCTCCCAGCAAAAGATGACGTTTCTCATAGTTCTTTATAAAGTCCTAGAGAAGAACAAAGAAAATACCACCTCAATCCCAAGTAATTTCACAGCTATGCAGCTAAAACAGAAAATCAAACCAAATAGAAATTTACCCTTTCTCTTAAGTGAAAACGCCTATAGAATGGAAAGCAGGGTTATTTTTACTGGTGGGTGGCTGAATGAATTGCCCCCATGGGGTATCTCTTTATCTTCTCTCCAGCCAATCCCATAGGCAGCTGAATCCCTTTGTGCATTTATCTCACTATTATGGCCCGCTCTCATTTTCAGAAATGTTTTAAAACTAAGTAGCAAGAAGGGAAAAAAAGCCCTGATGAAAGCACCTCTGGGACACTCGGAGGATAGGTCAGGAGAGGTCCACGGCTGTATTACCTCCACAACAACCTGAAGACTTTGTCATCTTTTTTCATTCCTTTTTTTCTTCTCTTAACCATCCTTCTCCTTTTATATTATAGAAATGAAATGAAATTTTATTATTTTGGATTGGTTCAGGCATCTCGAAGCAAGTCAAACTACCTGATTCAGGTGAGTAGTTTCTCTGTATTGTCTGATAAGAGTGAATGTCATTCATATCATCATTATTGTTACATATGAATTTAATTAGAATTAGTTCAGTAAACACTGAAAATATTTTGTATCAGATTTTTTTTGGGCATCGAATATACAACATCGATATCTTTCTCTGTCCATCAATGGCATTGTGAGCAGGGCTTAGGTATATAGAAGCAGATTCTCAAAGCACAAGGAACTTCAAAAGGTCAAGAATCTAAAGAAACAGATGGAATCTGGATTCTGACCAACGGAATATTTTGTTTGCGTCCAGAGATGCATGGCTATGCAGAGGAGGGAGGATGCCTGTCAGGAATACCTCTTTGTTGGTTTCCCTACTTTTAATCAGTGGCCACCTCTGTCTTGTTAGGGGTGAGCTGTTAAATCCACCACAGGACTGATCAATTGGAATGATGGAGAAGTGACACTCCAGGTGTGTTCACTGGGAGTATAATTTGGAATTCACTCTTTCTGAAAAATTTCCTTGGAAAAAATATTTAGGGAAGTTCCCCCAAATATGGTCCATTCATGGCTCTAGAGGAGCATTTCTCAAAGGAGTTTTGCATCAGAACCATCTGGTAAAGGTGTTAAGAACACGTGCACACAACTTCATTCAAGAGACACTGAGTTTTAGGTTGAGGGTGAGATCTAGGCAGTTCATGGAGAAAGCTTCTGAGGTGATTTTTCTGCCCATGCCTTCTCATCAAAGCCTCTATTCTCCATAAGGTTCCGAACTTAATACACCTAAGGGATATACTGTAGACTCATGGTTAAAAAACTGGGGGACAAACATCATAGGGTCCATCAAACCTCAAGGAGGAATGGCAATGGGGAGGCATGTATGCAGTTTGACCGAACTCCCCAGTCCATTGAAATAGGCCTCCTCATTTCCCCACTTACACCAAGAACCTCAAGTCTACCATTTATGCTTGGATTAAATGATCCATCAGAAAGCTGTTTAACTGGTCAAAAACATTTTGATCACCAAGCCTTTTGCCTAAGAATTGGTATTTGAAACTTTCAGAGTTGTATGTTCCATTGGCCTTACTAGAAAAACAAACATATCGAACTTGTCTATTTGTCGTGGGGTCATTGATAAGGTCCTTGCTCACTTTTATACTGTCTTCTTTGCTAGGACCGAGGGAAAACAAAACTTCTTCCTAAGAATTAGTTCATGTTTTATGGATGCTGAATCATGTATCGGCCAGTGTTTCTCTCTATTGGCTACTTAAAGGCTCAGAACCAAATTTGTGGTCACGGCATGGATGTTGAGAAATTCACTCCATTTTCTTTTTCCCAATTTCTTCACTTTTATTTTATTTTAGTTTACTTTAAAAAAATATTTAAATTGGTTTTAAGTACACAGTACATTCGTTAGACATCTACATAGTTCATAAAACTGTCCCCCCAATGGCTCCCTCCCTCCCCTGGCCCTCCACCTAGCCAACATATTAATACTAACTACATTCTCTCTGCAGTCTTCACTTACTTTTAAATTTAACCTTATCTCTTCTGTTTAAACATTATTCCAATTGACATATTTAAAATATAATTGTATAAGCACAAATGTAGCAATGAGTATATTAGTAATGATGAATAAATTTATAGCAATTGATGAGTCTTAAAAGTATGTAATGTTTTATATTTGTGTTAAATCCATTCTTGGAAGATAGCCTGGTATAAACAAACAAAAAACGACAGATAGACACTATGGTATCACAGATTTACTGATGAGATGCTTGGTAATTCAAAAAGAATGTGGCTATAGGAGAGGTGGAGTCCAATATCCATTCACTTGTCAATGGCTTTTCCAAATGGTTTTCATCTAGGGCTTCCCAAAAGGGGATCGCTTGGGGAAACTGAGGTATCTTAATGTCTTTTAAATCTGGAGTGACTCAGGTCTGTCTGCTCGGCTGCATCCAAACTAATGACCCTTTCTAGATTCTTGTTCTCTCTGATGTCTGATTCATCACTGTCTCAAGTGTCTTCTTGATATTAATGGGGAGCCCAGAAACAAAACCTTTCAGATTTTGCGCAAACGCACGCACACGCACACATACACAGGCACACACACATTGTAGAAACTGCATTTTAAGAAAAACCACATTTAAAAAGGAACCATTCCTTGTCATCAATTCTTCTATTTCTTTTTCTTACTCCTATTTCCTATTGTGATATATATTTTAAATGGTGTGTGTATTCTCCTTAAAAAAGAGAATGGCATTCTGTGAATATCTGCTTTGAATCTGGACTTCTTTTCCACTCTAGTGAGATGCTATATAATATACGATGGGGTCCCAATTTCCTCAGCCTATAAAGTATCCAGAGGTATTCAGGCTGCCTTCGAAATGCTGGAAACCACATCGTCTGGGATCAGTCCCAGGGGCATGTCCTGGGCCTCACAAATGGGGAAGCTGTTGAAACCCCGGCCCAGACATGTTTAGTTTTCTTTCACTTTGGAACTCCTGCTTTCGCTGTGTGAAATGTGTCCTGGTGAGATAGCACGTGTGAGGCTGGCTGGGGACTGCTGAGGCCCCGTGAGCGGATGGCGAGGACAGAGGGCAGTCGGCTGGAAATAACAGAACTTGAAAATGATGAACTTGCACTTGACAGGGTTTGCTTGCTCAGTTGTTCCTAGTTCTCTTCCATTCCTTTCGGGGAACTGGCTTTCATAGTCAAGAGGCCCTCAGAGGGTTTGGAAAACGACCAGAAAGAAGGCTCTAGGGGCATATTTTGCAAAGAGAAAGGAACACAACGGCATTTTGCTGGACCCTTAGACACACTGTCCAAGAACTCTCTGCAAAATGGACGTGTTCTCTGTGCTGTCCAATATGGTGGCTGCTAGCACACGTGGCCATTGAACTCTTGAAACGTGGCTAGTGCAACACAGCTGAATATTCAGTTTTCTTTCACTTTAGTTAATTTAGATTTAAATTGTCGCACATAGGTAATGGCTACTGTATTGGACCACACAACCTTGGACAATTTCATGAGGGTAATGGAATATGATTTGGCTCGCAGACATGTGGGATGTATTTCCTAGCTACTTCCTATGTTTCTAAAGCTGTAGTCCCTGAGGATTTGTATCACTCAAAACAAGTTTGTTTGTACTCCGGCTTGCACATCTCTGTCATTCTTGGTATACGTTCTGCTTTTCAAATAAACTTGTTTGCTTTCTTTCCAGCCTGCTTCTTGCTCAGAGAGCCAGAGAACAGGGCTGCCTGCCAGTGTTTTACTCCCGCCTTAGCTCAAGAGGATAAGGGCTGGTCCCTCTGGGAGGATTTGCTGAGAGGTCTCTCCAGCAGAGGGCTGGGGCCATGTGTCTTGACAGGACTCAGCTACCTTCTCCAAACAAAACGCCAGGTGAATTTAAATTACTTACAGATGAGGAATGTAGGTGAATGGCAGGGCGAGAGCCTGAACAAATGGTGAGCTTGACAACAGCTACTTCTGGTTACACTAGAGCCTGGGTTATGTGATGGTTGAAAATCAGTACAGGACCCTAAATTTGGGCTTGCTCACTAAGTCACTTGAGTGCCCTTCAGTGGGAACCCTTTCAGTCTTAAGCCCAGTTGAGAACTTGACCTGGAGCACAAGCTGTAGTAAAGGATCATGACCACATTTTGCAGTCCTGATCTGGATCCTAGCATGGCCCTCCCAATTCCCAAATCAGAGAATGGCAAATAAAAATTAGACTCAAAGTGTGTGAAAGACAATAGTGTATGTATCTATTGATACATTGCTTAAAGAACATGGATTAGTGGTTACTGTATGCCAGCCCCTAGGCTGGGAGCTAGAAATACAGAAAGAAAGGAAATGAAACCTCTCTGTCTTCAAGTTGTTCATTGTCTAGTGGAAGAAATAGCAGAGAAGACCCAAATATTGTAACAGATGGGGGTAAGAATTGTCACAACAAAGTAATGGGATGCAGTGATCACAGAGCCCAGATTAAGCCTGGGACTTTATCAAGGGGGCTTCCTGGAGGAGCTGGCATGGGAGTTGGACCTAAAAGCAGAGTAGGAATTTGCCGAGTGGGCAAGGGCATTCTGGGCAGAGGCCTTTGTCCAAAGGTACAGAAGAAGCCTGATGTATTTGGAGCAGACCAGTTATTGTAATGACTCAGGCCACACAGAACTGCCTAAAGTAGAAATTTAAATGAACACTTTTGCTCCAAATTTCATGACCCAGAGACAGCCACTGTTAACTGTTTGATGTATCCTTATAGACTGTCTGTGTAGTTTTTAAAAATAGTGCTTTGCATGTAGTCACTGCTCAATAAAGTTAGTTTAATAAAAGCTGACTCCGTGTGCATGTGTGAACACATATACTTGAAATGCCCCATTTGAACCCTGGATGGAGCCACCCCTCCCCAAGAGGACTGTCTCGGAAGCCAGAAGCTGCTATTGTAAGTCTATATTGTTCCTATTGGCCTAGTCCCTTGCTACTCAAAGCACAGCACATGGACCAGGAGCACTGGACCACTGAGGGGCTTGTAAGAAATGCAGAGTCTCAGGCCCCATGGACTCAGAATCTGTACTCATGGCCCCCAGGTGATTCAGGTGCACCTCCCAGTTACAGAAGCTCTGGCCCAGTCAACACAATGCCTGTCCCTGAGGAAACCAGGTGCTGGCCCTTGACCAGCTCAGCCAGCCCTTCTCCTTCTCCCTTACTTGTCCTGACTTTTGAAATCTCCCTAAGGAGAAATCGTCAATTTCTGGAGGGTCTGTTGTGGTGTTTCCTTCTTGCTCCAGCTGGGAGCCCTTCACTCCCTTCTTGTCCCAGCCTTGACTCTCTGCTGGTTCAACTTGGTCACTTCTGTACCTCTGGCCTCCACCTCACCCTTTTAGCTTTTCAGAGAGACAGTACAGTCTTCAAGTGTATGGCCTATGACACTTGCCTGCCATGGGTTCAAATCCCAACCAGTTGTGTGATTTTAGACCAGTAACATCATGACGACTTT
This sequence comes from Rousettus aegyptiacus, assembly GCF_014176215.1. Lineage (NCBI taxonomy): Eukaryota > Metazoa > Chordata > Mammalia > Chiroptera > Pteropodidae > Rousettus > Rousettus aegyptiacus. Next base: position 2,684,598 of record NW_023416312.1, on the reverse strand, counting down.
CTTTTTGGGCTCAGTGACACTGTGTGGCTCACCCCAGCACTTTTAGCTACATGCCGTTTTCCCTTTGAACACCACCTTTAATGAGTAAAATGGACACAGTGCCTGCGAGGTGATGAGCGATACTTTGAGGAGTGGAGATTGGAGACCTGTCTCTGATGCTGGTTAATGTAGAATATTGTGAACTTCTAGTTCCCTGCTATCATAATTGTCATTACCAGCTTATTGAATCAATAAGATGAGAACTGGAAAATAAAATTTATTCTGGCAATTAGAAGCTGATTTGGATTCCCTGTGAGTCTTCAATTCAGCGTTGGCCAGATAATTGCCTACTTACTCTAGCCCTTCTGTATGTGGGGCTGGATTTGCTTTTAAGACCTAATTTTTTTAAGAGAAATAGGTAAAGAAAGTTTCATATACTCCCTGTCCCTCCCTCCACGCACAGCCTCCCTCATTATCGACATCCACCAGAGTGGGACATCTGTTACAACTGATGAACCTACAATGACATCTCATCATCACCCGGAATCCATAGTTCACATCAGGGCTCACACTTAGTGTTGTATATTCTATACGTTTGGACAAATGTATACTGATATGTGTCCATCATTATTGGGGCTGGATTTTGAGTTAAAAACTATAAGAAATTACTGGCCATTCCTGGAAAGACAGCACAGTACCTACAGAGAGTCATGATGTGTGTGGTACTCTCCTCTTCCCTTTTGGAGGTTTGCCAAGTAGATACAGCTGAACCTGTTATGAATTTGGAAAGATTGGGGGGAGATTCTGATGGTCAAATCTCCCTATACTGCCCCACTGTCCTTAAAAATTGTATTGTAAGTGTTGCTTGGAGACTAAATCCATCTGCAGAAGCAATTTTATTCTTTCTTATCTTGATGAGATTTGCCAAGGGGCTTGGCTGTCAAACCTTTTTCCTATTTTTATGCATAATTGTATAGCATGCACAAAAAGATTCGGTAAAAAGTTAGCACAGCTCACTATCAGTACAGATAATGTGCTAGAATCCATTTCATAGCAAGTGAAAGTGTTAGATAAGTGGTTTTAAGCCTTTTGTGGGACCTCTTGGCATGTCCTTAATTTAATTCAGCAGATATTTAGATGGTCATTAACACTCGTTTTTTTTTCTTAGTGATCTGAAATTTTTAGAAATAGCTAGAAGAATTTTTCTTTTACTTAATTGTTCCTGTTTCAAAACACTTTTGCTTTTAATCTCATCAAGAGAGCAATCTTGACTACTTGCTGAAATAACAGTTTTATAGTGGCCCCTGATAACAAAAGGCCCTCTTTTGCGTTTCTGAGACCAAACTGACTGTCCAAACTATGAACAGTCTGAGATGTTACTATTTATAAGCCACCAAGTTGGCTTGCTAGTTCCTTAGAAGTGGGTAGAATACAGAGACTCTTGGGGCAGACAGGGAAGCCTAGAAGGAGGCATGAGCCTCCAAGTTCCATGGGTGATGTGGAGGTGGGCCCATGTAGAGGATCTGTGTTACAGCTGAGGAACCCCAAGCTTAGGAACACCCAATCGCATAAGTGGGCTGCAAGCAAATCTGCCTAAACTCTGCCCTGGAGGCAGATATTATCTTTATTGTCCCAATTGGGAACCAAACCTCCCCTTTACCTCAAAGGGAGAGGACTATCTCTGTATTCCAAGGCTGATTGCTATATAAACATCTCTGGACAGATAATCTGGAACAAAAGCTCCTCATGACTTTGCCCAAAAGATGGGCAGACACACCAAAATTAACTCAAAATGGATTAAGGACCTGAATATAAGACCTGAAACAATAAAATACATAGAAGAAAACATAGGAATGAAACTCAAGGACCTTGGATTTAAAGAGGATTTTATGAATTTGACATCAAAAGTAAGGGAAGTAAACACTAAAATAAATGAATGGAACTACATCAAACTAAAAGGCTTCTGCTCAGCAAAAGAAATCATCAACAAGGTAAAGAGATAATCATCTGAATGGGAAAATATATTTGCAAGCAACATCTCTGATAAGGGCCTAATATCCAAAATATACAAAGAACTCATACGACTCAATAACAACAACAAAAAACAAAAACAAATGATCCAATCAAAAAATGGGCAGAGGACCTGAGCAGACACTTCTTCCTAGAGGACATACAAATGGTCAACAAATATTTGAAAAGATGCTCAACTTTGCTAGCTATTAGGGAAATACAAATCACAACCACAATGAGATACCATCTCACAACTCTTAGAATAGCTATAATCAACAGAACAAGTAATAACAAATGCTGGAGAGGATAAGGAGAAAAAGGAACCCTCATACACTGCTGGTGGGACTGCAAATTGGTACAGCCACTATGGAAAACAGTATGGAGGTTCCTCAAACAACTAAGAATTGATCTACCATATGATCCAGCAATCCCACTACTTGGGTATTTACCCCATAGACTTGAAAATCCATATCCAAAAATATATGTTCACACTGATGTTCTTAGCAGCATTAATCACAGTGGCCAGGACATGGAAGCAGCCGAAGTGTCCTACGATAGATGATTGGCTAAAGAAGCTGTGGCACATACATACAATGGAATATGACTCAGACATAAGAAGAGATGAGATACTGCCATTTGCAACAACATGGATAGACCTTGAGAAAATCATGCTAAATGAAATAAGCCAGATAAAAAAAGTTGAAAATCACATGATATCACTTATATGTAGGACATAAACCTAAAAGCAACAAATGAGCAGAGACTCATGGACATGGACTATAGACTAGTGGTTACCAGAGGACTATAGACTAGCAGTTACTAGTGGGGTGGGGGAGGAGGAGGGAGGTAGATGGAGTAAAGGGGTTCAAATATAGGGGGATAGGGGGTGGGCAAAGTGAGTAAAGGGAATCAAATATGTGGTAGCTTAAAGAAACTGGACTTTGGGTTGTAAACACACAATAGAATATACAGATAGCAAATGATAATGTACACCTGAAAATTATATAATCATATTAACCAATGTTATCCCAATAAGCTTAATTAAAAATAAAAAATAGGCAGAAATTCAAGAGACCTACAGAGAGTGGCCTCCCAACACCACCACCAGTCTCCATTCAGGTGTCTGTTCAGATGTCCCCTCTCTAAAACAGCCCCTCTCTGTCACTTGCTACCGATGCCTCTATTTTTATGTAAAGCACCTATCATATTCTAACACATGATATACTTATTAGTCACAGGTTTCCTCCACTAGAATGCATACCCAAAAATATCATCTGTTTTGTCATTACTTTAATCACCAGGGTTTAAAATAGTGCTTGGCGCATAATAGGTACTCAACATTTACTAAACCAGTGAATGAACGAACAAATGAATGAATGAGTAGGCTGTTGTTGAGTATGTCCATTGCGCTAGGTGGTTGAATGAGAGTATGATGTGTCTCTGTACTTAACTTTTCCCAAGAGAGTTTCCCCAGACACTCTCTGCTCAATAAGGGGGAGCTCCCCCACAGATCCCAGGATTCCTTAACCATCCCACATTCTGAAAGATCCTGCCAAGTTTGGGATCCAATGTCATGATTTAAGGCAGAAGCCTCATTTCAGCCTTTTGGTAGCGATAATACAGAAACGAAGGCGGCAGGCTCTAGGAACTTGTCTCTTTGGAGAAAGCTCCAGGCCCCAGTAAGCAGGATGTCCAGTGCTCCTGAGCTATTAGAAATCAGAAGCTGGGCACAAAAGGCCTTGGGAACTAATACGCGATGGTATGGAAAACAGACCACAAGAACTTTACAGCAAAGAAAGAGGAGAATCCTCACTAGCTCTGGTTTCTTAACAGATCAAAATTAAGGGTTGCCTTTTACAACTGAGTGCACTCAGGACCTCTACCACAGTCCCCATCCTCTTAATCCCCTTGTTTAAGAATGACTTTGAAGCTAAGCAGGGTCAAGCCTGATTAGTACTTGGGTGGAAGACCACCTAGGAATACCAGGGGCTGTAGGGGTTAAAAAAAAAAAGACTTTGGATTCATAAACAAGCCTCAGAAAAGTAAGTTGATACTTTTCATTGAAAACAAGAGGAATCAAAGATATCTGCTGGGAAGAACAAAGGGAAGTGTGCCAATTAGTAAGCTATTGTCTTTCAGCCCCAAACTCATCTGTCTATATTTCTGCTTTTCCAGTTGCTCCCTGTGAGGTTCTGCCATGAGGGGACACTAGAGGGACACAGCAAGACTGGAGGAGGGAGAAGGCTGGGCGCCGCGTTTGTTGCGGTTGCTGCCATTGTCTCCCCAGGAATGGTTCTCCATCCTGACCCCAGCAGTTGGTTCCAGTTCCTCATTTTTCTCCTCCATCATCGGACATGCCCTCTCAGCCATAGCAGAACCATCAGATCAGCTCAGAACCCCAATTGGGGCTTTGGGTTGCAGCCCCAAGGGGACCCTCCTGCCATCTTCTAGGTTGAGATAACCCCACCACTTCCGCCTGTTCCCACCAAGCCCTTGGGGTAGTTAATGTTTCCAGCAGTTACTGTCTCTGAGACACCTCCATGTTCACTTTATCTGTTTTCAGTCTTTCAACATCAGTGAAATTAACTCACTCTGTTAATAACTGTCACAGGCTCTGTTTTCCTGACGGGACTATGACTGACAGGGAGTATGACATCGGAGATTGGTAAAGGGGTCACAAGATTTGTTCAAAAGAGCAAAACGTTAACGATCTTTTTGTTAGTTGACCTCTTTAACTTTTAGAATAGCTCACGCAAAACTCTGTTAACTATAAAGCGATTGGCACCATCGTCAATGGTGGCAGCAACCCTTCATCACCCTGTGCTACATTTTCCTTTGTTATTTCATTGAATTTGTGAAGAAGTGACAGCTGAGTACTTTATATGTTGTGGGATGCAAGCACAGAATTCTATGTTCTAGTTAGAATAGTTCCAATGCATAAGTCTTACATTATAATAGACGATGAGTTTTTCATCATATCACAAAGAAGTGTAATCTATGCCAGAAGTCACCATGCTCTATTTTAAGTTTTTCTGAATGACAGACATTTCCACATTACATATAAAATTAATGAGGAAGGGAAATTATTCACAGAAATGTAAGGAAGGAGACATTTAGTACAGTCCCAGGTCTGTTCCTGACCCTTTGTGCTCGAGACGCCTTTCTTAGCAACGCTTTCTGAGTTTCCTCTGGACAGAGTCACCTAAGCACAGCTGGCCTCCATAGGGGGTTAGGGATGTATTGTTTATGTCAGTATTTTGCACCTGAAAACAGATAGCATGCATTTTTCTTATAAAAATTACTTAGGGGACAATGAAATGGAATATGCCTCCTGAGGAAAGAACACGACAACCTAGAGACTTGCCAAAGACAGTGACCTTGAGTCCATTCAGACCTCTGGATTCAGGTGACAGGGGAAGGAAATAGAGAGGACCGAGGTCAGGGTTGAATTGCCCAAGAACAGGAAATAGCAAGTTCCAGACATGGAGAAATGTCATAGGCCAAATGGCCTTAATTTTTCAACAGATAAATTATAAGACAAGGATAAAGGGGAAACCTGTGGATTCGGAAAGACTCAAAAGACATACTGAGTTTTTAAAAATGAGCGAGACCGAACTACAACGCCTAGGGAGAGATACCATGTGATAAAATAATAAACAAATACAAGGAAGTGATTACTGTGGTTCTCTTGGGGTCTGTGACAGAGGTGGGGCACCTACAGGGCTTCTAGGATGGCTGGCAAAGCTGAGTTTCCTGACCTGCATGGTGGTTACAAGGGTATTTATCTTACAAAAACTCATCAAGCTATGTTTTATTGTGTGTAGAGATTTGTATCTGTATTTTGTTTCATGGTAGAGATTGAATAAAAGAAAAGCAGCTCATGACAGCTTGGCCCTATGAGCTAGGGTTTCTGGTTGCTAGAACCTGGCCTGGTGCTCACAGCTGGGTCTCGGTGTTCTCCTGTTGAACATAAATATTTTACCCCACATCAACATCAGACAAGGCCACTCTGTGACCAGGATGGATCTAGACAAAAACAAGACCACCCTGTGTGAATACAGAAGACAAAACATGAGCGCTGTGAGGTCACAAAATGGCCAAACATGTCCTCTCCTGGCAAATATGATGATTGCCACATCTACCAATTATAGCTTTGGCCTCAAGTTTGTCCTTCTGTCTTATCAATGAGAATTAAGATACCCAATCATAGAATTACCCCCACCTCCTCAAGGAATTCACTCTAAAGCAAAACCCCACTCCCTTAAACTCTTCATCAAGTGACCCGACACAAGCCCAAACCCTAAAGTAAGTTTTTTTCTAAAACTTTTCATGAGGTGTCCAATGGTTTTTCATAGTGTGTAGCCTCCTTTGTTTCAAAGAACAATAAACCCAACATGTTCTATTATAGGTGTTGAACTATAGGTTCATGACAATTACAGGTGTTCCTGGTGGCCCTTGGAGGGAGGTCTTTGGACAAGGTAAAGAAACAAAAAAAGAAAAGAAGAAAAAAAATGTTCAGTGGCTAACAGTTCCTGTCTGTCTGGGAAAAAAATGTTTCAAGTGTCCAGAAATCTCTTCAAGTCACGGTGTGTGTTTGCTGAGATGGTGAGTAAACAATGCTATAAGTGGAAACATTTCTATTTCCTGATTCTTTTGGGAAACAGAAATACCATTACGGTTGAGTGTAAATTGGAAAGCATGATGAAAAACATGTGGATGTAAGTTCTAGAACTATTTGGCTTCTCTGCTGGTTTCATCCACAGGGAAGAAGCCAGACTGCTCTGGACTAATCAGCCAGTCACTATGAGACTACTTGGCAATGATCAAATTTAGGAATCTGAAATAGTCTGGGACCCGACATAGAAGTCTCCTGAAATATTCACATTCATTGCAGATTAGAAAACCTATGTGCACATATCATATCCACAGTCCTTTACATTGTGAAGCTTTATAAACCTTAAAAGAGCTTTCAGATTCTTCTCTTATTTTACCTCCAAACAACCCTGAGGGAAACTGGAAATCTCTATTTTACAGATGAGAAACAGGAAAGTGAGGGGACAATCTCAAGCTCACACAATCAGCCAGGGAAAAAACCAGACGTCTGAGCCCTTTCACTTCTCACTTTTGAAAATGCTCAGTCGTGGCAAACTTTGGTCCTGTCAGGGTTGATTTGATTATTCCTAAGGGCCATGTTTCATTTCAACAAAGTCTGGCAAACGAGGTGCGTAATACTTTTTATGGTTAAAGAAACATAAAAGAAGTTATCTTTATGAATAAGGAAATTTGTGTGCGCGCGCGCGCACGTGTGTGTGTGTGTGTGTGTGTGTGTGTGTGATGTTTTCTGGCTCCTTGGCCAATTCGCTTTCCAAAATATCACACGGCCTCCACGTGGACACTTTTCAACTCTGTTGTGTGCTTGCATGAATATAGTTCAAGGAAACAGAGGATTCACGGGGACACGCGTGTATCACTCGATTGCTTTTAAGAGATTTGTGAACATGAACCAACATAGTAAATTCTATGGAAACAATATGATGATACAATACTTCCTTCTGGAACTTTCTGTTCACACACTCAAGGAGTCCAGGCCATACTAGCAGGCCCTTTATATTTTGCGGTGGCCCTTGGATGAAGCATGTTACCTTGCTGAATCTCGGTTTCTTTGTCTGTAAAGTGGGACCAGAGGAGTTGGGGTGGCGTCCAGCTCTGCTCTGCAATATCGCAACCTCAGAAAGATTCCACAGAACCATGTCGTCTCTAGTCCTCTGGCCTCATCTCTGATGGAGAGGATAGCGCAGGGCATCATTATTTCTTTATGCCGAGGCACATGACTCAACGGTAGTTCTTCATCTAATTAAACCTCTACTCTCTCTGATGACAAATAGTTTGCAGTTCCTACTCTTCCATCCTTATATGAAATTCACAGACAATATAATCATCTCCACATAATTTTTTTCCCCCAAAATTGATATGTTGCTCTAATAGCAATAGGAAAAGGAATATGATGGAAGCAATTTATAATAAAATATATTTCAATATGTAAACAATCAAGCATGATGATGCTAGAAGCACCCCGGCTCTCTGCTCATTGGAAAAAAAATTTAAAAGGCTCCATGATCAAATAAGTTTGTAAAGTTTCGGGTGAAACAATGTGCAACATTTTGCAGGACTTCTCAGAGACTTGAACATATACCGTCTATTGCCAAGTTACAGTGGAGAATTTGGTATATAGCATTTTCCCAAATTGTAAGACCATGCAAGCCATTCCTTAGGGATGTTTCACACAAGTAGTGTCAGAGCATGTGCCTTGAGAAACATTTCCCTACATCAATCATGGATTCTATCCGGTCATGAGTGACAACGCAGCCCCATGAACTCTCGTTCGTTTTCAAGGCGGAGTGCTATTGGGTTTAGGGACACAGAATTAGAACAGAAGCTTATTTAACAGCATCCCTGACCTCTACCCACTAGATTTCAGTAGCAACTCCCACCTCCCGCCAAGTTCTGAAAACGAAACAAAACAAAAATGTCCAATGTCCACTGGGAGGCAAAACTGCCCCCAGCTGAGAACCAGCAAACAGACTGAAACACGCTGTACTAGAAAACATTATTTTAGAACTTTTCCCTGTTGATATTTTATAAAAGATATTTTATCCAGATTCCCCACGTGCATTTTCCAACAATTCATCATTACGAGGAACACTTTTTGAGTCATCAGATTTCTAGCATCTTCCCTTCTAAGTTCTTTTGAGATACAGCTACTTGTATGTCATATCACCTTGCTATGAGTAAAAGACTTAGACACTGCTCGGCTCCCAGTAAACAGCCAAAACATGTTAAATAGTATCATAGGTACAGAAATAATGACCAAATCTGTACTTAAAGGTGACTTTTACTACAGTGACTTCTGTAGGTATCCAAAAGTAGTACTGATTGAAGTCATTTCAGGCTAATTTGTCTCCACTAAAAATACTTTGTTGTTATAATTTAGGGAAGACCTTATAATATGAAAGATTTCATATGAACTCAAATATAAAATGACTCCTTTTTTTTTTCTCTCAAGGGATGCTTTAGAGAATTACTTTCCTTAAACTCGGGAAGCTATAGTAAATTAATATGCAATTTAGATAAGAATGACAAGAGCAAAGTATATTGTTCGGTTTATTAGACAATCTTTACTGAGAGCTTACTATGCGTAAGTGGAGTTCTGGGGCAGAACTAATCTCAAACTTGAAAATGAACTCTCAGGTACGTGTTTCCTTTAGATCAAGAATCTCCAACCTTTGTGGCACTAGGGACCGGTGCTCCTATGAGAATCTAATGCCTGATGATCTGAAGTGGAGCTGAGGCGGTGATGCTAGTGCTAGGGAGCGGCTGCGAATACAGATGAAGCTTCACTCACTAGCCCATCACTCACCTCCTGCTGTGCGGCCCTGTTCCTAACAGGCCACAGACCAGTACTGGTCTGCAGTCCAGGGGTTGGTGATCCCTACTTTAGATGGCCAGTCCCTCCTTGTCTCTCACAGGACTGGAAGAGTAACCATATGTCTTAATATCTTATGCTTAGCACTCTCACACTCGAAAGTGTCCTAGTTCAGAAAATATATGTATATAAATGATACAATTGATAAGGGGTTAATATCCAAAATATGTAAGGAATTCATACAGCTTAACACCAAAGAAAACAAAACAAACAAAAAACACCAAATAATCCAATGAAAAAATGAGAAGATCTGAATAGACATTTCTCCAAAGACATACAGATGGCCAACAGACATATGAAAAGATGCTCACCATTACTAATCATCAAGGAAATGCAAATCAAAACCATAATGAGATATCACCTCACACCTATTAAAATAGCTATCATCAACAAATCAACAAATAACAAGTTCTGGCGAGGATGTGGAGAAAAGGAAACCCTCGTACACTGTTGGTGGGATTGTAAATTAGTGCAGTCGCTATGGAAAACAGTATGGAGACTCCTCAAAAACTTAAAAATAGAGCTGCCATATGACCCAGCAATACAATTTCTAATTCAAAAAGATACATTATTTACAGTAGCCAAGGTATGGAAGCAACCTAGGTATCCATTGACAGATGAATGGATCAAGAAAATGTAAAACACATACACATAGGACTATTATTCAGCAATAAAAAAGAATAAAATCTTTCCATTTGCGACAACATGGATAGATCTAGAGGATATTATGCTAACTGAAATAAGTCAGACCAGAGAAAGACAAATACCGAATGATGTCACTTACATGTGGAATCTATATAAACAAAACAAATGACCAAACAGAACCAAACAGAAACAGACACATTGATACAGAGAACAAGCTGATGGTTGCCAAAGTGGGAGGATGTAAATAAGTCATTTAAATAAATATATCAACTTAGTGGGGGTGGGGTGGGGGGGGAGAGCCCACCATCTTTAATCATTAGGGAAATTCAAAAAAGTGTCCTAGTTTAGAAATTACATGGACACCCTAGTAACGGTGAATGTTCCCTTTCTCCTAGTATATGTCTCTGTTCTGTGTAAAAAGCTAAAGAATCCAATTCTTCATAGATGAAGCGAAGAGTGAGTTCAAAGAAATCAGTCTTGCAGGTCTATGTGCCCTTGACCTCCTGCTTCCTCGTCGCTGTTTGCGCGCCTGCGTCCTCTCCTTCCACCCCCTTTTGCACCTGTGCCTGGCACACACTAAGCATTGGGCTTCATTCTCGGTATCTCTTCCATCCAAGTGCTCTCTGCATTTCCCCTCTCCTGCTGTTGCCTGCTAGCAAGTCATTCGCTCTCAGGACTACTTTCGCGTCATTGCTAAAATGAAAATAGTTCTCTTTGCTATCCATCTGCTCTGATCTGTCTTCTCCAGGAAACCACGTACTTCTAGGTTTCTGGTGTGAATCTTAGCATCTGAATAAAACTTTAAGTAGTGGAATTTAACCTCCTTTGGGTCCTTTTTCCCAGAGGATAAAACCTTACGCCATCTGAGCTCCCTCTGCATAGACATCATTCTCCCGTTGGGACTCTTCTTCCTGGTGCACATCAAGCCAGCCTTGTTCTCCTCTGGTCTTTGGTCCTTGAGCATTCCTGTCACCATTCTGTCTACTCTTGTTTCCAAATTCAAGGCCTCTTGAGGCCCACGGGCTTGCAACACCATGACCATACCCCTCCCTGGCAAAGGGGACTATTCTGCCATTCGGGGCCAACTCAGGGCTCTGAGAGGCTCTTGCAGGATGCCTTGCACTTCCTTTAGACAAAACAAATGGATGCTGCTTCTGCTCCCACAGCAAGCTGGAAACTGGCGACCCTGGGGTCTTTCTGCCCACTTCAGCCTTAACCATGGACAGAGCACAGGTTCCCTTTGCATTTGGATCCGCAAACTATGGTTGTCTTCCATTATTTCCTCCTCTCTGCTCTGACTTGGCCTGGTCAAGGGCACAGGCATTTTCAGAGACCTGCTGGAATCTAAATGATTCTTGATTACCTTCTGACTCTCCCTCACATCCCAGATAACCTTCTCTAGGCTTGAATACGGAGCAACTGTGTCCTTCTTTGCCATGCATTTGTACAGATGTTTGTATCATGTCCAGACCTGGGCTTTTGGAATTCAAAACTTTGACCGCTTTGTTAGTTTGCTTCTGTCTGTGTCATCACATCTCTGAGGGGACCAAGGGTGCCCACTCAGAGCAAAGGTAAGGCCGCCGAGAGAGAGCAGAAGAAGAATCAGAGGCTAATAACTTAAAATTGGCCATCATGTGGTTAAAAGTGTTTCTGCTCATAGCACGAGACAGAGAACAAAGAACCTGTGCCTCACAGCTTGCTGGCTGCCCTTCTAGATCAGGAGCTGATACAGAGATACCGAGGAAAGTGGACTGGTTTAACAGCTGTGACTCACTATCACACAGTCTAATATTATATTAGCAATGTTTAATGAGCGTTTCAAATTTTGTTAAGTAGTCATGAGAGCCACAATTTCTGCACCAAAGTGAAGCTGAAGACATAATAGATAAATGTCATTGAAAACAGACTACTAACTTCTGGAGTGGTAGGTTGACTTTTTGTTTATTTACTACTTACCTGGGTGTGGAGGGAGTGGAAGGGTGGCAACTCTATTTTTTGGGCCAGAATGCAATGGTATTAGTTCGTCTACAGTTGTGACCAGACATATTAGCGGTCCTGCTGGCTTGGGAAGGCAGTCTTTTGCATCTCAGGCCCTGGGGTGGGACATAAAGATTTATGGGCTCTGGTTTTCTTGTAATGCAAGCATATTTCACACTTCTCTTCTAGGTTTGGAGCTTCTAGAATAGGAGCTCAGTAAGTAGTAGTTCTGTGGAATGTTATTTAATATAGATCATCATTGTAAAAAAAAATTCAAATGAGTCATTGTCTTGCTGTGAAAAGTTTGAAGAGAGAACATAGCCATCAATTTCTCTTGATGACTTAGAAGGACCTCTGAGTAATTAAGTCATCCTTGGGTCCTGAACTAGTACTCCACTTGGGTTCAAGGTCAGAGTCAAGATATGAAAAGTAAGGAATCAAAACTTTGTGTTTCCAGGGCCTGTAAGATTGAGAAGTAACTTAGCTGGACTCAGTCAGCCCATCTCCCCACACATATACCTGATTGGAAAAGGGGACCCTGATTTCACGTCCCAAGGAAGGCATCACCTGAACTAGGCCAGGACAGTGGCTGCTCCTAACGGCTCAAAGAAACAATGTTCAAATCACGTATCAAGTTAATTTTATAAATCTAAGAAAAAATGAATGCTCGAATGTGCTCTGAATAATTATAATCTCACATCTGAAAAGCTGGATCCCAGCAATTATCACATGCTTGGGTGGTCTCCACTTGAGTAGTTGAAAATCAAAGCTTTGGTTCCTTAACACATGTGAAATTATTTTGAGCCACGAGGGATTTGAACTCTACATTTCCCATAGGAAGCAGTATGGTGGTCAGAGCTGAGACTCAGACCCGAGGCTCATTAATCAGACACTATTGACGCACATCGCTAAGGGCAGAGACGTTTTTCCTACAGGTTCCTTTATATTAATTACCTAATTTACCGAGGTAGACGCAAAATTATTCTAATTTATACTGATCTGGATTTGACCTTCATGTGGCCGACAGATGTGTCAGTGGGTTACAAGATATATTTTTCTAAAATGAAACAGTATAATGGTAAAAGAGATGAAGAGCTGCATCCCAGATGCAGTACCCTGACTCTCATGCCCAGCAAAGCATTCTCCATGGCAATCCTCCTCAGGCCTCAATGAAATCTTAAGCAAGTTCTGCATGAATTGAATATACACGCTGGCAAGAATATAGGAACTTAAATGTTATTCCGGTGACTAAAGTAAACCATTTGCACGGGGCTGCTGCCAGCCCTCCACTGGGGGCGCTGCTTTGAGAACTTGGAAAAATAAGGACTGTGAGTCTTCAAACTCTCAGAATTAGGGTTTTGATAAAGTGACAGTCTAGATGTTGATTGGCCCTTCTGTTTGCTAAGTAACAGACCATCTGTGACATAGAAACCATGTGAGGAAAGAACACAACCAGCCCACCCAGGCAATTTGCAGTAGGGGGCATGTGCTCCAAATTCTAGAAGCTCGGTTTCTGGGAAACTGCTTTATTTCAGAACGGACTCAACTACTGAGAATTGCCATTAGGAAGGCTGTTTCTCTATTTTGATGCATAGCCAAACTTCTTAATATAAGTAATTTTGGGTCTTTTTTTTTTTTGTGATCATGCTCCATCTTTCTCACTGGCTTGTTTTCAGGTTCTTCGCTTTTTATCTTAGGTGATCTCATTGGAAAAAAATTAATGGAATTATTTCTCTCACTTAAAATCCATCAGTTTTTTTTTCTCATTGCACATATAGTAAAATCTGAAGTCCATGAAATTGATAAATTCATGTGAAATTGGTAAATTTAAGTTACCTATTATAGAATACTAGAATCTATATAGAATATGCAATATATTTAGAGGAGCGAATGATTTAAAACAATCTAAACGTTGATTGGTAAGTAACTAGCTAATAAGTTCTTGTCCATTTATACGACAGGATGCTATGTATCTGTGACAAAGAATGAAAAAACTATATATTGAGATGGTAAGAACTCCAACCCCAAAGCCCGACTTTGCCTCCCCAAACTGAAGCATGCGTCCCCTCAGCTGCTGGAAGTTGGAAAATGGCATTTTATAGCTGAGTTTCCCTCTGGAGATTGTCTGGATTGTCCCTACTTCCTTGCCCTTCCCTTTATTTCTAAGCCCACAACAGTCTAGTTGCTACCTCCTCCTCTCAGTTAAAATTCCTCTCATTATGTGTACATCAGGGTAACTAACACAACTACAGCAGTGAACAATCTCCAATTCCCAGGGGCTTAACATAATAAACATTTACATCTTGCCCTGTCGTAGTCCAATGCAGACTGAGTCCTCCATGTGGTATGTCAGAGGTCTAAGTTCCTTCCGGCCTATGGCCCTGCCTTCTCTTAGAGTTCTCTTGAAGTTCTGTGCTGTATCCTTTGCATTTCACAAGCCAATAAACTGAGAGTGACAGTTCAAAACTGTGCAGGATGTTTTATGACTAGGCACACGTCACTTCCTCCCACATCCCATTGATCAGCAATCAGTCAAACGGCCCTAACAAAACTGCAGGGAGGTCTGAAAATGTAGACTTCCTGTGCGCCCTGGAAATGTGACCATCTCGATGGAATCTTCCACACTAACAGTGATCTCCTCACTGCCACCCAGTGGCTGCTTTTCAGCGCTCCTCTACCCTGACCTCCCTGTACCATTGCTCATTGCTGATTATCACTTAACTTGAAGTCACCTGCTTTCCGTGGTTCCCTACCTGCCTCTTGCTGGCTACCTGCCCCATTAGCTGCTAGTTTTCATGCCCTTCACAGGCTGGCTTTCCTCTGCTGCTTTCATAATGGCCACACCTCTCTTCTGCACAAAACACTGAGGGGCCTTTCCCTAGCCATTTTGTACCTCCATTCTTTTTTTTTTCTTTTGTATTCCAGTTCTTAACAAGGTGATTGCCACTTAGTAGGCGTTCAGTAAATGTTTATGAATTGAATTAGATTGGTGAATGATGCTTTGCTGTCAACACACTTGTAGTCCGTATAAACACACAACAGTCCCTCTTATCCACGGGGATATATTCCACCACCCCTACTGGATCCCTGAAACCACAAATAGTTCCAAACCCGACATATACTATGTTCTTCCTTTGCATACACACCTATGAAAAGCTTAATATATAAATTAGGCGCAGTAAGAAATTAACAACTAATAATAAAACAATTATAATAATATACTGTAATAAAAGTTATGTGAATGTGGTCTCTCTCAAAAAAACTTATTGTTCTTTACTCTCCCTTCTTCTGTGATGATGTGAGATGACACGACGTCTATGTGATGAGATGAAGTGAGGTGAATGACGCAGGCCTTGTGACATAGCATTAGGTTACTATAAGGGTGACTTGAACACAAACACTGTGATACTGTGACAGTTGATCTGATAACCCGCATAGCTACTAAGTGACTAATGGGCGAAGACTGTGTACAGTGTGTAAATGCCAGACAAAGGGATGATTCACGTCTTGGCTGGGACAAAATGGGACAGTGCAATATTTCATCATGTTATCGAAACAGCACTCAATTGAAAACTTATGAATTGTTTATTTCTGGAATTTTCCATTTAATATCTTTGGACTGTAGTTGACCATGGGTAACTGAAACCGTGGAAAGTAAAATAGCAGATATGGGGGCTACTGTAATTAATTTTAAAGGCAATATAAGTGAAGTGTAAACCTTAGGGGATCTAGGTGCTGGGCAAGTTCACAGAAAGACAAAATTTCTTGCTGAAAGGAGCTAGGAAAGTCTTCATGGATGAGGCAAGAGCAGAATGGGTAGGTCAGATTTTCCTATGCCAAGATGACCTAAGGAGTATTTCGGATGACAAATACAAGTAAGGGCAGAGGTAGTTGCAGATGAGTTTGGCTTAGAGGAAGGGTATACATACAATGGAACAGGAAGCAAGAGAGACTTGAAAAAAGAGAAGGCCTGTTTGGGAGGATCTTGGAAATTATATAGCTTTGACCTTATTCTATAGGCCCTGGAGAGCCACTGAAGATTTTTGATTAGAGTGATTATCAAACATTTCTCGGGCACTTACTATGTGCTAGACATTTTTCTAGGTGTTTGGTTTATATCAGTGAATAGAACAGATGAGTATCTGGGCAAGGAATTGTATTAACTACTGCTGGAAAACAAATTATCCTAAAACAACAATAAACAACATTATCTCATAGTTCTGGTGGGTCAGGAATCCAGAAGCAGCTTAATTGACTCAGGATGTCTCCCAAGGTTGCAGTCAAGATGCTGGCCAGGCTGCAGTCATGTGAGGACTTGACTGGAGGAGGAGGACCCACTTCCAAGGGGCTCGCCCACATGGCTGGCAAGTTCGTGCTGGCTTTTGGCAGGAGGCCTCAGTTCCTCACCACATGGGTCTCTCCATAGGGCTGCTTGAGTATCCTGATGACAGGGTGGCTGGCATCCCCCCCAGGGCCAATGATGCAAGAGAGGACAAGACAGAAGTCACAATGTCTTTTGTGACCTAGCCTCAGAAGTCACAGGCCATCACTGCTGCAGTATCCTTTGGTTACACAGGTCAGCACAGTCCGGCATGGGAGGGGACTACACAAGGTTGTGACTACCGGGAGGTGACACTCACGGGGCTATCTTGGAGGCTAGCCACTAGTCAAGTATCCTGAGCAACAAGAGGAAACAGAACAAAGGCTCTCTGGTGGGAGTGTGTGGAATAGCAGGCCAGTTGGTGTGGCTGGAGAAGATTGAGCTGGGGCATTGCAGGTAAGGAGATTGGAGAGGTACCATAGGCCTTTGTAGGCTGTCGTGAAGACTGACTAAAAGTGAAGGGACAGGAAAGATATTCCATGCTCATGGATTGGAAGAATTAATATTGTTAAAATGTCTGTACTACCCAAAGCAGTCTATAGATTGCAATTCCTACCAAATTTCCAATGACATTTTCACAGAAACAGAACAAACAATCCTAAAATTTGCACGGACCCACAAGAGACCCCCAAATAGCCAAAGCAATCTTGAGAAAGAAGAACAAAGATGTAAGCATCACATTTTCTGATTTCAAATTATATTACAAAACTATAGTAATCAAAAGAGCATGGTATTGGCATAAAAACAGATATGTAGATCAATGGAACAGAACAGAGAATCCAGAACTAAATCCACATATATGTGGTCAATTAATTTATGACAAAGAAGCCAAGAATAAACAATGGGGAAAGGACAGTCTCTTCAATAAATATTGTTGGGGAAACTGGATAGGCACATGAAAAAAAATGAAATTAGACCGTTATTGTGCACCATAACCAAAATGGATTAAATACTTAAACATAAGACCTGAAACCATTAAATTCCTAGAAGAAAATATATGCAGTAAGCTTCATAAAATCAGTCTTGGTGATTTTTTTTTTATCTGTTTCCAAAAACAAAAGCAACAAGCAAAAATCAATAAGTGAGACTATATCAAATGGAAGTCTTCGAGCCTTTGAGACCTGGGTCTACCTTGAAGAGAAATGTGAGGTCAGTAGAGGGCGCTCTCCTTAGAAGTCAGCAATGGAATAGAGGTGAGAGCAGCAGCTGGGACTGCCCCATAGACAATTCCAGGTTTAGGTTAGAGGAGTGTGCAGGTATTAATGCAGGAGAGCACACTCACTGGGAATAAGGAGTTGTTAAATCCATTTTCCACCTCAATTTCACACTTCAATTTGACCCAAATTCAAAGCAACGGACAACGAAAAACAAGCAATATGTATCCCCCAAATCTCTACCATCCACATGAAAACAATTTGCCTTAATCGACAGCAGCCCTCACTCTCCCTCTTACCTTGCGTATCTTCAAGTCTCCTGTGGCTTCTCTTTCCTTCCACGTGTACACACAAAGAGGTGATGACGCCTGATGGTGGGAACGATGTAAAAGGCGAGATGACTGGGCATTTGTCTTTTTCTAAATTGCTCCGTTACTCAAGTATGCAATCCCCATACAACATTGGTTATATCTTGCGAGAAACAGCAGAAAGCGTCTCTTTCCAAATTACTAAGACATGCAAAAGTTTCTGGTGAAGCCTGAGGCAGGCGGCACAAGGTGACTGGTCTGGGAGCCACCTTCAGGAGAAGTAGGGGCTGGGACAAAGTGAGGCGCTCTGGCTTTGGAGGACAGGAGGGAATGGGAGAGGCGATTTGCACGCAGTTGATTCCATCTCTGTGCCGAGGGAGCACAGTGAAAGTGGATTTGAGCACAGTCCACTTTTCTCTCACTGGGTCCTGGCACAGATGGCAGCAATGTACCCAATGCTTCATCACAGAGAGAGATTCTCCACGCAGTTGCCCAGTGACCAGGCCATATGTGATCTGGAAAAATGTTCAAGAGCTGTTCCTCTGTCCTCGTGCATTGCCTTGGAAAATGCAGGCTCCTTGGGCTTAGCCACTGGTCCATGTATAAGAAATCAAATGTGCCCATGAAATAGAATGAGTGACGTATTGTTTTCAACCTCATAAAAACTGATAGGTCAGATTCTCCTCTCAGAGTAATCCCTTTAAGCTTTTCCAGTTGTCCTAGTTTGAGGTTTCCAGAAGCAGTCCCCAAGGCAAGGATGTGAACACAAGTAGTTGGTCTGAGAGGTGATCTCTGGAAACTGGGCAGTAGATGGGCGGGCCTTGAGCTGTTGGGAAGGGAAGGGAAGGAAGATAATGAAGGATGGGTGTGTTATCAGCAACCGCTGCGAGCAATGGGAGCTCAGTCCCGCTGGGGACCTTTGGGAGCCAGCGTGGGACTTACTAAGAATTTGCCTAACCATTTACAGCCATGCCACCCTGAACAAGCCTGATCCCGTCTGATCTCAGACGCTAAGCAGGGTCAGTCCTGGTTAGTCCTTGGATGGAAGACCACCTAGGAAGACCAGGTCCTGTAGGCGTAAAAAAACAAACAAAAACAAAACAACAGCAAAAAAGAGCCTAACCAAGGAGGCAAGGGAACTGCAATTCCTATCCACCCCATTTGTCATTTGGCTGAATGCTGCTTCTAGAACTTACCTTCTCAACACTTTGGCTTGCTTGGGCAGTGGTCAAACATCCTCATGCAACTAAAGAAACAGCCTTCAAGGCTGAGAAACGCAGGTAATCATGGGAAACAGCGTTTGGCATGGAGAGAGGAGGGATGGGAGGATGTGTAGTGATGGCCTCTGCTACACCTGAGTAATAAAAAACAAACGAGGGTTTCCTAGCACACCAGATGCCCACAAAGCCGTCAGCTCCGTGCCCTGCAATAGCACCTCACTAATATGCGCTCTTTTCGTGGCTCCGGCTAAGGCTTGTCTAGAAGCCATGGCCCACATCTCCCTGTGTGCAGACATGTTGGAAATACAAATGCATTTCCGGGGATCAAACAGATCCAGGCCCAGATCTTGACTCTGAATGACTCCAGGAACTTATTTAACTTCTCAGAATCACCTGTAAAACTGGAGATAATAAGACCTAATTTGCAGGCTGAGGAGGTGTGTAAGGGAGAGGCTATTTGGAGGAAATATCTAGCATATTAAGTGCTTTACATGTTTATGAAGTTACATGGCAGGAGGCTGGTATGGCATATTCCACTTCTTTTTTCTTGATTTGAGAAGGCAAAAATTCTAAGGGTCAAAAGTATAAAATAATGCCCAGGTCGGCCCCTATCTCCCAATGCAGAGGAATTACTGTGACCAGTTTCTTTCTTATCATTCAAGATATTCTCTTGCACATCCACAAGTCTATGCAATATTCTGGACCCTCCCTTTAAAAATTTAATTTATTTTGAGGTCGTTCCATGTTAACATAAGTAGATATATGGCCACATTAGTACTGTTATTTTAAGTGGTCTCCTCCTCAACCTTGACTTCATTTCACTAGAATCCTCAGATTTGTCAGGGTTGGAATGCGTTTAGCCATTACATCATCCAAATCTCTCATCTTACGGACGAGGAACTTAAGGCCCACAATAGTAGAAGGACTAATGGGTGGATGTGAACCTAGTTCTCATGCAATATCTTCATTTCTGATTAGAGAATGATACAAATCTGCTACGAAAAAATTAGAAAGCACAGACAAATGTGTAAAGCGAATAGAAAAGGAATTATTAGCAGACCTTCACTTTACTTGGGTCGTATCGGAGTTTTCTTATATCTAAGGCTGCACTAGAGCTCTGTTAAGGGAAGATGTTTGTTTACAGATTCCCTTGTTTGGAAAGGATCCATCCAGCATCCATCAGAGCGGAGGCAATTCCAATGGGCAGGAGGACGACTCATGAAGCTAAACCACCAAAGCAATCTCCTTGCTCCTCGGGCAGCTCGTTGCCGTGTAGACAGATTAAAATACTTTCTTAAGTAAGGATCCCACTTTTCTGGAAGCCCTCAGCAGGTCCGCCTTCAGACCTCATTGCATGGAATTCGGTTTGAGACCCATCTCAGCCAGGTGGCAGGCCTAGCGCAGATAACAAGATTAGAGCATGGGATCGATCAGACGCAATGACTTTTGCTTTGTTTTCTATAGAACCAGCTAACAAGCAGGATGAGGCTTATTCAGAGGACCGAGGGGGACATGGTGGGCAAGTAAAGGAAGCTTCTCAGGGCTTTTCTCACAGAGGTGCATCTGAAGTTGGGGGTCCCAGCAGACCCTGTGCAACAAGAGACCTGCAGGGCACAGGAGCCCAGACATTCAGACTCTCTTCTTGTATCTTGTTAGGCTGCAATCAGGGCAGCGACCCTATTACTCTGAAAAGACGTTTATGCTGCTTTACATAAATATAACATAGTTGCTTATACACATGATAAATTACACATCCGGTGCACACACATCTTGGGTAACTGGTCCAAGCCCAGAAACTTGGCGAGCTGGCTTCCTAGGCTGCTGGCTTAGGATTGCTGGATCACAATGGACTAACCAAGACCATTTTCTTTAATGACACCTCAGCATATTTCCCTTCTGCCTGGCATTACTGCTTGCAGGTGTACTTCCTTTACGTACTGCTGGAGGATCTTGCAGTGTGGCAGGGACTGAGGAATTCTGGTGAGAGTTAAGAATGCTTTCTGATCTTGCACCACATAAAATAATTCATTTGAGAAACCATGAGGTCTATCTGAGTGTCTTTCTACGATGAACTGTGGCCTGAGTGCTAGTGACATTTTAATATTGGGCAGAATGATGCCATTATGTAAGAATAGAGCTTGGTCTTAGCAACCTATAATTTTTCCAGGAATGGCGTCATCTCATTCCATCGCTGTCTATTTACATGGGATGCCAGACTTCGGTCTGGGAATATATGTTCAGCTGGGACCTTCTAGCAAATTAGCAAACACATGTAAGGGAAACCTCGGATTCATTCTGCCATTTTGACACGAGCCCTAGAATGAAAGACGTAGATTCTCTGCTGGACTTAAATTGAACCTTTTACATTTCATTTGGCAACGAATGCAACTCTTTAAGATCACAGAGAACACATTGGAAAATGTCTTTGTTCTGTTCTTGGTGTTCCGAGGGTAAATTTCACTGTGTGTGTATGGAGGGGGTTCCCCACACATCCAACAAGCACTTCTTAGGACAACAGCTGGGTGTCCTGCGATTCAATTCTGACAATATGTACTCATACTTCTGATGACAGGTTGGCTATAAATCAGAGGTTCCCATGACCCCCTCTCTAGGTTCAATTAATTTGCTAGAGCAGCTAACAGAACTCAGAAACATTTTACTTACTACATTACCAGTTTATTATAAAAAGATATAACAGCCAGATGGAAGAGATGCAGAGGGCAAGGTATGGGGAAGGGGCACGGAGCTACCATACCCTCTCTGGGTGTGCGACTCTCCCTAAACCTCCACGTGTTCACCAACCGGAAGGAAGCTCTCTGAATCTTCCCTTCTTGGGTTTTTATGGAAGCTTCACCACGTAGTCATGATTGATCAAATCATTGGCCATTGGCATTAGATTCATCCAGCCCTTTTCCCCTTCTCCAGAGACCAGGGAGTGGGGCTGAAAGTTCCAACCTTCTAAACAAGGTTGGTTACCCTGGCAACCAACCCCCCCTTCCTACCAGCTTTCCGAGTCACTTCGTTAACATAACAAAAGTTAACAAAATTCTTAGGAAATTCCTAGGGTTTTAGGAGCTCCGTGCCACAAATGGGACAAAGACCAAATATGCATTTCATATTATAAATCACAATATCACATATTCTCTGTACTAAACACCAGTTTTAAAAAGACAAGACAGTGTTACAATAATACATCAACCTATCTGAAGAAGTTAAATTAATTGCATTATTTTTTATTTAACCAAGTTAATACCTCATTACGATTATTATTTGCAGTTCTTCCACTTAAATTTGGTGGGTGGTGAATTTCCTGTCTTCATCAGAAAGAAGAAAGATGTTATAAAAGTTCGTAGATCAAGCTCCTTTGAGGCCCTGCTTCCCTAAAGTCTCAGTGTTAAATTACGAGCTTGCCTCTTAAAAATCTCTTCTGCTACGCAGCAAGAACGACCTCTGCTGGCTAGTATTAGGCATCTTAGTTTTGGAAAGTACCAGAGAAAATGTTTCACCTTCTTAACGATTAAGTCATCCTTGTTGTTGTCACTGTAGTTTATTTTAAAAATAGCTTTTCGTGTTTATCCAGAGTTCTTAATATATAGTAAGACTAGGGAAGCAGGCTCAGGTTAGAATCAGGTTTCTACAAAGAACGAAGGTGGCGGGATGGGCTACACCATTTGTGGGGCTCGCTGTTAAATGTAAATGTGGGGCCCCTTGCTCACAACTTAAGAATTTCAAGAGCTTGACTGCAGAGCATTAAGGGGCATTAAGAGATAAGTGTGGGGCCCTTATGAGCACAGGTCACATGCCCTTGGAGTGGGCCTTAGATAAAGGGGGCCATGAGGATGAGCCCAGCTCTCAACTTCAGCAGTTAGAGCATGCAGGTGACAACATACTGTCCTTGGATCTTACAAATGACTCCACGTATCACCTCTACTGAAGAGAGACAGCATGGAAAGAGGCTTAATCGAAGGGGGAAAGGACTATGTTAGCCATTAGGAACTGTCGTACAGATGACATTCTCATTTTCCCCTCCTTGGCAAAGGTTAGGAGATGGGAGAGGAGTCGCGTGGGGCTACAGGCGAGGGGCGACCTGTGTTTTATTTAGATTTCGCTCCCTAGTGGAAAGGCTGGACGGACAACACATTTCTGATGTCTCTTCAATTCTTAAGACTCCTTGGACCTTCAGATCTTCCCTAATCGTTGAATGATGAAGGAGAAAGCAGAAGGCTGAGAAGTCATCCTTCCTTTCAAAATGTCCTTGAAGTTTCTTGATGTGGCTTAACTAACCATAGTAGCTAACATTTCTTGCATAGCCATTCTGCACTTACAGTCAGAAGTGTCGTAGCTAACGCAGACTGGGGCTTACTATGTGCCAGGCACTAGTCGAAGTGCTTAGTACTAAGTGTTTAGTACATGACCAACTCAGCAAATTTTCCATCAATCCTATGCAGTAGGCCCTATTGTTATACCCATCCTACAGATAAGGAAACTGAAGAGGTCTTGAATAACTTACCCAAGGTCATAAAGCTAGTCAGTGACTGAGTTAAAATGAAGACCCAGGCCATCTGACTTCAAGAGTCAACACCGGTAACTCCATAAGTATACTGCATATTGCTTGCTATACTGACTCTCAGCTAGTGTGTGTGTGTGTGTGTGTGTGTGTGTGTGTGTGTGTGTGTTGGGGCAGAAGGGGAGAAGTTTGAAAACTAAAACTAAGAAATAATACATTTCAGGATTTCTTTCTGTAATGATAAAAAGCCTTTTAATTTATTTTCCCCTAAACTCTAGATAAGAGGTCAGCAAACATTTTCTGCAAAAGGTTAGATAGTAAATATTTTCAACTTCGAAGGCCAGACATCTCTGTTTTAACAACTCTGCTCACTCTTGGAGCACTGAAACAGCCATAGACAATATGTAAATAAATAGGTGTGGCCATTTTCTAATAAAGCTTTTTTTTTTTTTTTTTTTTTTTTTTTTTTTACAGAAACAGATCTTGGGCCCATAGTTCTAGACCATTGATTGTCAGCATCACCTGGAGGGCTTGTTAAAATGCAGAGGGCTTGTTAAAACCCTAACACCAGAGTTTCTGAAGATGCTACAGGTTTGGAGTGAGGGCTGAGAATCTGTATTTCTCACAAGCTCCTAGGCGATGCCAATGCTGCTGGTCTACAGATCACACACATTGTGAACCACTACTGTAGACCAAAATGTGTCAAGTGGCTCTGATCTCCTAACAGAAGTTTTTCAGTCTTTTTCCTGGCTGGAAAAATCAAGGATGTTTACATTGCTCCATTGCTGGGTATTTGCACATTCATAAGAGCGCTTGACTATTAAAATGTCAAGGACCCTTAATCCTGCAGGAGGACTTTGGGGAAACTTCAGAGCTGTGTTATTCTCTTAATCCTAAGGCAAGAGCAAAGTTAGGAAGGAAGGCGGGGGTGGGGGGAACCTTAATCGAGCCATAATCATAATCTGTTCTAAAACAGATTGCAATGCATTTGCCCCCTTCTTATTTTTAGATACATTTTTATAATGTTAAACAGATTCTGCTTTGATTATGAAGCAGAATATAAGGCTTGGTCATATCAAGTCACTTATAAAATGAAAGAAATAAAAATCAATCTTCTAATAACAGTCTTCATTTTGCTTTCTCTCTTCTTATTTCTTTCCTCTTTAAACCGAGAGCCACCCACTAATGTGCCTTGGTTTGGGTGCAAGTACTTTCTCCTATTATGTGTAGGTGACCTGCCAGTTAGCATTTCCTGCCCATTTGTCAGGCACAGTTACTGAAGATGCCTTATAGAGTCTTGGAGAAGTATCACGGAAGAAGACAATGCTCTTAACTCTGCTGGGAGCCATTGGAACTCACCTGAGTTGCATCAATTCCCATTGCCTGGGCTGTCCAAAGAGAGGCTGGGATGAAGGTAATGGTTTTCAACAAAGCATGAGCCAACCCTGAATACCAGCATCACTGGAATGAGAAATGCTGGCCTAAGTCACAGAGACAGCCTTCTCCTACGTTGGCTCTGTAATCCCCAAGTGCCGCCCCAATAAACCACCTCCTTTCTCTTCCCCAACCCCAAGTTGCTTATTCACTGCTCAAATCTGCTAAAAAAAAAAAAAATGCTGAGGATCTCCTTAACTGGAAATCAAAGGATGCTTGATTGGTTTATGCTGGTGTGATGGGAAGTCAAAAGAACTGGGTCCCAGCTCTGACTTACTGATCTGTGTGTCCTTGGGCAAGTGGCATGATTTCCCTGAGGCTTGTTTTCCTCATCTGGAAAATGGTGACAGTTGTACCTGCCTTGGTTACTTGATCGTGGTAGGAAGTAGTTACAGAATGGAATGCAAAGACAAATGCAAGCTGTGGTTCCGGTTTGCAGTTCAGTAGGATGCTCATTCCCAGGAACTACAGGTTCTTATTCATTTGCAGGGATTATATTGTAATATAATCATTAATAATAATAATAATAATAGGAATAATACCTACTTTTTATAGTACCTATTATATACCAGAAACTATATGAGACACTGCTTTGATTATTTTAACTTTTACAACCCCAATTAAAATGATCACCTTTCTTTTATAGCTAAGGATACTAAAGCTCAGAGACTATAATAATTTGCTGGAGGCTTATGAGCCACAAGGAGTTGGAGAAGACTTTAAAGCCTACCCTTCTTACTACAAAGCCTTTTTCTACTTCTTCCTGCTTCTACCAGCCATTACGGCTCATGAAGGTTGGGACCTGATCTATCAGCAGACATTGAGCCAGTTGTGATGCTTTCTTCCCTTGAGGAGGAGCTTATGCTGATATCAAACGGTAGTGTGGCAGCAGGGGATGAGTGAGAATGCACCAGAGTGGCAGGTGAGTCTGTTAAGGGCTGCGAGGACCTCAGTTCCAAGCCAAGCTGGCTCCATCCATAAAGGGCGAACCAAAGCAAGAACTTAGACTAAGCCTGAAGTTGCCTTTCTCCTTTGCTGTCTCTGCTTTAGTTTCTATATATAAACTTCCCCCTCTCTGTTTTTAAGTTTCTTAAGAATTGCAGAAAAGAGTGAACAAGAACTTGAAGTTTATACATATTTTTTTTAAAAGCACTGGAAATCAGAAGGTTCATTATTATTTCCTGAGAACACATGAACCCCTAAAGAAGAAAATGTGCATGTCATTTTGTGATTTGTGATATGATAATAAGTGATCAGTTCAAGGTCAGGGATGTGACGCCCTTAAAAATGACCAGTTTTTACTTAGAAAGAAGATATCAATAGGAACAGTATCTCATTTGGCCACAAACTAGACTCTTTCTTCAGCAGTGAAATATTCCCAGTGTTGCAAAAATGAACATGTCCTAACTCTTTGCTGGGTTAATTCATCGGTTCATTCATTGGAACACATTTTTATTGGCTGCTGACATTGTGGCCAGCATTGGGGGCCTATAGGGATGTATGAAGTATGCAGAATTGCTTCCTCCAGGAGCTTAAAGTATAGCAGTGGAGACAGACAAGAAAACTAACAATTACGACAATATACAAAGTGTGGTCATAGCGGGAGTTAAGCGTGCTCCAAGAACTCCTGGGCGGGGCATGTCACCCAGACTTGGGTGAGTCACAGCTTCTTGGGGGACAAGAAGTCTACAGTTAGACCTGAGGGATGAGCAGAACTTGGCCAGCAGGGAGTTGTCACGGATGGCTTCAGTTTTCTCTGAGAAGTAGGAGGAGAGCCATCTGTAGAGAACTGTCATGGGGGTGGCAAGTTTGAGAAGAGTAGAGAATGTTCTACTTATTGGCTAATTTTTAAAAAATGCTATTTTGCTGAATATCTGACATGCTTACTTAGCCTAGTAATTTACATACACACACACCCCTTCTACCCCTGGCCCTGCCCATCTCATCTCCTTTACCCCATCAATGTAATGACATTTATAACTCTGCTATACTAAAATTTCTTTTTAATGCAAATATAAGCAAGTTTAAATAATTATTCTCTTCTTCTCCCCATTTTTACTTAAATGAAACTGTGGCAAAGCCAATGTTATACAGTCATCAAATTCTCTCCCTTTTTTTTCCTTTCCAAGGAAAGGAAATAGGAAGACTATTTCCCAGCCTCTCCTGTTGTTAGGTTGAGGTCATGTGACCAGGTTCTGGCCAATAGGAGGTGGGCAGAAGTGATTATACGACACTTTACTTAACACTTCATGAAGTAGACAGTTTCCATTTGGAAAATGTAAAATGGGGGAGGAGGCAGGAAGCTACTACAGGATAAAGAATAAAGACCAAGGAAGAGACAAGTAGAAAATATGTGATTGATGGGAACTACGGTCTAGCTTGTTTGTGGTGTAAAGGCTCAGAGTTGGCTTGGCATCTGGGGGCTTGCTGACTGCACATACTGTGTTTCTAGTCAAGAGGAACATTTACAGGAACACAAAAGTTATCTGTTTCGGTTTGCTAGTGTGGCACCCTGGGCAGAAGCTGGTCCATCTCCAGCCTAGAAATGTATTTCAACACTGGTAAGCGTCCATCTCCTCCAAGAACTGTTTTCTGATTTCTTTTCAATGCAAGCCCCGTTCCCTTTGGTCCTAGTATGTTACCCCTCTTTCATGAGGCTTGGTTATTTTTGGATAGTATCGTCCACTTAACTAGTTTAACAGCCTCCCAAAGGTAGATATTCTATCTTATCTATTTTTTTTTTGTATGGTGCCTCATCTGAAAAAGAATTTCAGGTATCTTTCAAGGACATACAGTAGTGTATTCAATAGAAACATTAACCGTGAAAAAAAACAAAAATAAACTAATTCTTTGTCTCTGGGGCCTAAATTCCTGTGAAAAGAACCACTCTCTGGACCTCTAAATTACAGTGTCCATGTTGGGATGATGATAAATGTGGTATAATCGAATGCATTGTGTTCGATCATTAAAAATGGGCCATCCAGTCCCCTAAAAAATATATGGAAAACTAGCTGCTTTCAGATCCCCGTATAGACATGAACCTTGGCTTGTCAGTGGCTGGAAGAGCCTCCTATAAGTCAGCCACCCAACGGAGAAGACAGGAGTGAAGTCTGTTCTCTCGACAGATGTACACTTCTGTTTGCCATTCTCAGTTACATGCTTACACATGTGTGTTTACTTGGCAGTCTCAACAGCAAGTATGGAGAGGAAGCATATGTGTGTTTTGCACCTGCTGGCAATGTTTATTTTGACTAAAGATATGCTGCTCTCTTTTTTCTCGACAATGTCAAGTGTATATGCTTTTGTTTTGCTTTGCTTATACTCAGGCATTGAGCAAATAGATATGTCTGCTTTTTTCCGTTAATAACCATCTTTTACTGTCAGTTTTAAGTATCAAGTGAGTTTGTTCTCATAACATCTGGTAGCATCAAGCATTTCAGAAGAGTAAATGATTTGCCGTATTGAAAAGGTAGTTATGTGGCATTATATTCAGTTGGCATCAGATGCTAGTACTTGACTAGTCAGATGGCTTTTAAAATACCTGCTTTCAGTGTTCCCATCTAACCAGAACTTCTTCCTTCCCCACACCCCTACTCATCTTGGCTTTAGCAAGGTTGATGATCTCCCCTGACTTAAATTACCTGGACTCTGCTTTTCCCGGATGCTAAGAGAATCTACTGCAGGGAGAAGAGCTTGGAACTGACAGTTGGGGAGTTTGTACTGGTCTAAAATTTTCCGCCCAGGCAGGACTGTCAGAATAATAAACCTTAGGATATTCACTTGACCAAAATAAAGTAAAATTATTGGTTACTAATTGTAAAGACATGTTCACCCCATACTGCTTTGTGAAGAGGCAAATTTAAAATCTACTGTTTGAGAACATATAGAAAGTAAAAATCAACACACAGACCACAGCAACATAGAGCCTTTGCTAATGGCGGTTGGAGATAGTTCTCCATAGGCCTCCCAAGTTTCTACAGGTCTCATAGGCAGAAGTTCTGACAACCTTCGTTTGAGACTTCTTTTCCAAGGATGTTTGTATAGCATCCTTTGATAGGTAGAGACAGCATTTCCCTTTAGAGCAAAAGGCGGATTTATTTACTGTTCAGTATAATAAAGATAATAGCTCCCTCTGAGGCAAAAGTCAGCCAAGGTTTGCTTACTTCCCATTATAACACATTTGGGTTCTCTAAACTTGGAGTTTCTCAGCTATGATGCAAACTTACTTCATCTACCTGGGCCACTCTGTGTAGCCTCCATGGGACTTGGGAAGCAAGGAGGATCTAATGTGAATATAAAGCTCATGCTGCTTGTGGTTCTGAGATTAATAGAGCCCTTTGTCTCTGAACCAGGAGTATCATGTCTCTGCCAACATCCATGAACCTGTGGCAGGCTAACTCATGCATGAGCTTACTTACAGTGTCAAATTTCAGATCCCTCACAGTCCTTGACTCTGACAATCTTTCATCCATCTCCCTGAGTTCTAGTTTTATATATTGATTTGGAGTTGAGATGTGGTCTCTGCTGGAAGAGTTACATCACGGCATGCTGAGATCAATGCGAAAGACACCAATGCCTATTTTCAAATGCCAACCATTATCAATGGTTGAAAGGGTGATGTTATGACAGAAGTAGAAGACTATGAGGGTTCAGATCTAACCTAAATGTCTTTTGAAGACACATTATAGTGAGGTTGCTAAGCTCATGTGCTTTGAATTGAGATAGACTTGGCATCAAGATCTGACCCCATAAGAGCGATGTCATTGAGTGAGTCCTTAACCTCTTTATGTGTCAATTTCCTCACCTGTGGAATAGGAACACAATAGAAGCTACCCTTTGAGTTTTGGAGGAGGCATTTAACGTGGGCTGATTTTTTTTTTCTGTAAAGTACATGATAGTAAATATTTTAGGTTTCTTGGATCCTATAGTCTGTAACAATTACTCAACTCTGCAAGCACAGCATGGAAGTAGCCATAGACAATACACGAGTGAATGGATTTGGCTGTGTTTCAATAAAACTTTATTTACAAGGGTAGTGTGCCAGATTTGCCCCTCGGACCATAGTTTGCCAGCCTGTGACATAGCAGCTTACTCGGTCACTGCCAGCATCTAATAAAGAGGCTCCCTACACCAGGTACTGTTGTCTGTATTTATTCCTTCACTTAGTTCTTTGTGAGGTAGCTAGTATGCCCATTTTACAGACAAGAAAACTGAGGCTTATTGAAGATAATTTGCTAAGTTCCCATGACTGGGTAGCCAAAGTCAATTCAAACTCTAGCCTTCTGACTTTAAGTCTATTGTTCTTACTGACATTTTGTGTTACCTTT
The DNA here is from genome assembly GCF_014176215.1 of Rousettus aegyptiacus. Classification (NCBI taxonomy): domain Eukaryota; kingdom Metazoa; phylum Chordata; class Mammalia; order Chiroptera; family Pteropodidae; genus Rousettus; species Rousettus aegyptiacus. The sequence goes on along the minus strand of NW_023416312.1, from coordinate 2,654,173 downwards.
GAATAAATATCTCTATTCCTGAGTTTTAGAGACAAACCTCAGTTTTGCTTGAGGATAGATTCTTGTTTGTAGATACATTTGCATGTATAAAGTAAGGTTTGGATTATATGAAACAACGATCACAAAAATTCTTAATGAGATTCTAGCTCCAGATATGTATTTTCACTAGTTTCTTCCTCACTACCAAACTTACTATACTGTAGAACACTTTTGTTAAGAAGGAAAAAAAGCATCTGAAAAAGTAGAGATGGACAAGAAAAGGCAGGCTTCCCAGCTCACTACTTCTTGGGTAGGTGGTTTTTCACTCAGAGGGGTCCACAGAGACGTATTAGTCCAGAGTCCATCAGAAGAAAAAAAATTCACCTTTTCTTATCTATTCAAATGAGACAAGGACCTGGCCATAGAAAAATTCTGGAAGGATGGTATTTGCCTGGATTATTACTGTGCGTCAAGCAAGTCATAAGGTGAATATCAGTTAATGACTTCTGGAGTAAAAGGTGCCATCAAAGCAAAAAAGGATCAGGAAAAACCCACCAACATCTTGAGAGTGATTATAATTGGGATGGAGAATTACAGATTATTTAAATGCTTTTATACTTTTCCGTATTTTCCAAATTTTCTACAGCTAGAATGGGTTGTTATAATCAGACGAAACGAAGAAATGTTGCAAAAATTATTCATGTAGAGTTTGTGATAGGAAGGGAAATGATTTTGTCATAATGTTAAGGATATGAAGTTATAGAGAGAAAAATATTTCTTCTCTGTAAAAAGAAACTGAATCTTCACAAAGATAAAAGAGTAAAAGAATGTTAAGAGGCATCAGTAGAATGTATTAATAGAGATAATAATATAATTTTTCATCTTTTATTATATTCTTTTGTAAGTTCCAGATTTTCTATAAGGAATATGCGTTTAAAAACTTTTAGAAAAATATAACTTTAAAGTAAAGCCAAAGTTATCTAAAAAACAAAAACACAAAGAACAGATTATGTTTTTGGTGGCAATTGTTCTGATTCTGCTCTGCTCACTGAGCAACTTTTGCTTCAACATGACCCCTGGTTCTCCAGACCAATCCTAAGTACAGGCGAGAATCGTCTCAGTGATCCCCACAGTGCTGTTAGAGGTGGTGGCAGTGCCGTGCGTGTGCGTGTGCACGTGCGTGCATGCATGCGTGCATGTGGTGTTACAGGAAAGGGAGAGTTGCCCTTCGTTATGGAGTTAGTGTTCCTACTTTTCAGACACAAGGCACAGTGTCCCATTGCTTATTGCTGGGCTCAGTACTGCTTTCCATGTCACTACCTTTCCTCTCCCTTGGCATTTCCATACTTCTAATGAAGATCCATCATTCTATTTCTAAAACGAGCCCAAGGCTCCCATCTGTCCTGCTTTGTGGTTGCTACTATCTCAAATCCTCCTTCAGCTGACTTTAAAGTATCCAGTTTCCCTCCTCTCCCTGGGATCTTGACTCACTCTGGCAAGATACCCAACCTCAGGATCTAGCCCTGCCCCCAAACCCCAGCTTTCTGGCTGGGACCATCTTACCTACTGTCTGACTTTATGGAAACAACCTGATTTTACAGTAAAACTCTCTACCGTCCCAGATTCCCAGCCACTCTGTCCCTACGCCTGGCAGGACAAAGTGTCTTACAGGGCCATTTGTGCTGTCAGCTTGAATTGTGACTGTGGTTTGCCTCCCCCAACCTTGGCTGAACCTTTGATGTTAACTGGCTTGCTCCCCAGTGTTGATCCGTTCTGGGGGCTGGGTTCTGTGCCAAGCCTCTCTCCTTCTTAGCCACCCTATTGCTATGCTGAAGTTGTATTGGATCTAGACATCCAAAATGGCGTTGGCAACAGGAGGGCAGACGCAAAGTGTGGGAGCAAAAGCAAAAAACCAAAAGCGGATGGAAAAACCAGAAGGCCCAACAGCTACAACAGATGTGATCCTAGGGCAGGGATTCTCAACCTTGGCACTATTGACATTTGGAGTGAGATCATTCTTTGTGGTAGGGGCTGTCCTGTGCACTGTAGGATGTTGAACAGCATCCCTGGCGGTAGCACCTCCCCACTTATGACAAAGAAAAATGTCTCCAGACATTGCCAAATATCCTTGGAGAGCAAAATTACCCCCAGTTGAGAACCACTGATCCTTATTATTAAAAGTCTCCTAAAATGGATTCTCCCTTTGGACTTTGTGGATATGGTTGTTTTTAATCAAGGTTTCTCAATCTCAGCACTACCGATATTTTGGCCTCAATAATTCTTGATCGTAGGGGCTGTCCTGTGAATAGTAAGATGATTAGCAGCATCCTTAGTCTCACCCACTAGATGCCAGTGGCACCCCACCCCCTCTGCTGGGGAGCAAAACTGCCCTTAGTTGATGACCACTGTTGCAGAGCAATGCTCATTTTTACAGCTGGTATGCATGGGCTTAATGGGAACACGAAAGACTGGAAGGAAGCAGACAGTGGGAGAAGAATTTTGGAAGGAAGCCATTTTCCTCAGAGGTATGGCCAAACACCCCAAATTTGTCAACCAAAAGCAAGACAGAGAGAACATAAATGACCCTCAGCTCTGCTTTACGTAAGAATCACTGGGGAGCGTTTGAACAATTCCAAAGCCTAAGACTTCCTTCCCAGACCAATGAGCTCAGTATCTCCTTTTTAAGACTTCCTAGCAGGGTCAAGAATCTAGTGAGCAAATAAACACAATTTGAAAAAGACCATAAAGGAAGATCGAAGAGAGAAAATGGCCAATGACAAAATCATGCAACCCCTATGCTGGGTTCGATCACCCCACCCCCAGCCCAGGCCCTGTCGCTTCTGAAGTCCTCTGATTTTTCCTTTCTTCTTACTTTTTTCCTAGCATTTACTCGACAATCTTAGCATCCCTTAACCAAAAAGTTAAACATACAAATTCCATTAAAGAGAGAAAGGGTAAAAAAAAAAAAATAACAAAAGCTGAAATCTGGGGCTTTATGGCAAAGTGTTATAAACGGGAGCAGCTGGTGTGCAGTGATCAGCTAGCATTTGAGAATTGCTTCGGTAACACTTCATTTTATTCCTCACAAAGGCCTCTGCCTTCTTTCTGGGAACCCTCAATGGACTTCATCAGGGAATATTTCTGAGAAACGTGTTGGTATGAGGACTGCAGTGTACCTTGAGGTTTAGCATCCATAGTGTCGTTAATGGGTTTTCTGTGCTATCAGGAATTTCATGAAGGTCATCCATTTAATAAATTAAAGAGAAATCAAGTCATCACAACTTAAAAAGTATAAATATGTTTCAATATTTAGCAATAATAGACTTATATTAGTGAATTCATATGTAAAAGGGAAGACATTATTTGTAATCGATCACCGAGGTGGCGGAGACTGGCTAGTTGTTCACCAAACCATTTTCCTTCTTCCTACGGGCGAACAGCTAGGCTACATTTCTCAGCCTCCCTTGCCGCTAAGTTTGGCCATGTGACTGAGTGCTGGCCAATGGAAGGTGAGGCGGACCGTGCGACCTATCACTGTGCTACCTCCTCTTTGAAGTTCTCTGCCTCACCTAATTAGCTTCTGGCTTTACAGATATCACCGAGAAATAAATGAGGGGTTTCTAGTGTGGGCCTTAAACTAATATTCAATTTATTAAGATATCATGATATCTGTAAGGGGTACCGGCTATAGGGTGTTGAAAGTCCCCACATTTTGGTTACCGTAGATGTTATCTGCCTATGCTCAGATCTTCCGCCTCTTTCCCCCAATCTGAGGTGTCTAAGCAGAGGGCCTCTGAGTCAAATGTTGATCCAGAAAGAGTAATTTCCTCCATCTTTTTCTTCCAGTTTATCAAGAAGGAGATACTGAATCTTGAGGAAAAGATTTTAGTCTAAACAACTGGAAGCTTGGGGTTGCCTTTTCCTGAGATAGGGGAGGAATGCAGAAGAAATATGTTCTCTTTCATACATGAATACATGAATACAAACGAGATGCCTCTCCTTAAGTCCACCGGGAACGGCTTGGGGATCCACAGGGAAGGGAGGGTCTTCTACTCATAGGCACGCCAATCTGAAAGTGTTATATATTCTTGGCTGGACTAATGGATAGGTAATGCTGTGTCCTCCTCAGAGTAGTACATCTGTCCTTCACTGGCGAATTTAAATATCTGCATAGTATCTTTTGCGTGGATGCACCGTACTTTATTCAACCAATCTCCTATTCTTGAACAGATAAATGCTGCAATGAATGACCTTTTGCATATGTATTTTCATCTTGTTAGAGATGTATTTCAGAGTAAATTTCTACAAGCAGCTTTGGTGGGTCGAAAGGTAAGTGCACATGTAGTTGCGATATTGTGATTTATAATAAGAAATACATATTGGTCTTCATCTCATTTGCGGCACAGAGCTGTAGATTGCATTTGAGTTAACACTAAAGTAAATGTCTGAGTCGATTGTTGTATATCTCACTTGACATTCCTGGGAAAGTGCATCGAGTTATATAACTGATCTTTCATCAGAGTTGGGTACTTGTATTTATTTTAAATCCTTATCTTCATTCAAGGTTTGTAAGCAAAGCCATCGAGTTTTATCTTTCTTTATGAGAACTATATATTTTTCTTTCCTAGAGAAACCAAAGAATCTAATAACAAGCCCAAATTGGTTTACTGGGGGGAAAAAAAACCCAGGAAAATAATGAGATGCTGGTCATAGTGTGTCGCCACTCAGAAAAGGCCCTGCTCCCAAGAAACGGTTTTATTTTCAGGCAAACGGTCCTGGGTCTATAAAGCCCACAGCCTCCTCCCAAGCCGTGATTTTCTCTCAGCGGCCAGGTGAGATGGAGTTTTCAGGGCTGCCTACCCGCGCCATCCCTTACGTCTCCCTCACCCAGAGAACACAACCTGGTTAAAACAGCTGAAATCCCAAGTTGGCTTCCCTTTTTAATATGCAGAATGCTTCTTAAATCTGTTTTACATGGAGCTTGAAAATTTCCTTTGTAATTAAAAACAAAAAATCCCAGACGACAGCAGGGGGCGCCCTTCTCTGCACTATGCCATTGACGCACTGGCCACCAGGAGAAGGAATTCTGGACTTGGTTTGTTTTTCTCGGTTACTTGGGGTTGACACTGGACACACATTTCATTTCGAGCCGACACACCCATTACTGTTTCCCCGTCTCCTTCCCTTTCTCCACTTTCCTTTTTTTCTCTCAGCTGGATGAGCTCATATTTGGAGAAACACAATAAAAAGGAGCGGTCGCTGGCAGCAGCCTTGCTGGAGGAATACCCCAGGGGAGGAATGTATGCTTTCCTTACAGCTTCCAGGGCTCTGGAAGGAGCCGGAAGTCCTGCTTCTCTACGGAGGCCTAACTGCGTGGTTGAGATCGTGTTGGGGTCGCCCCCCAGTTATCTTACCCTAAGGGAAAGCAGACAGGAAACTACAAAATCCAGAACATTCACATCCTTAGCCTCCACTCCTCATTGTGCAGTCTCCTTGTTTGGGGCCGATGCTGTTCCTGCCGACAGCATGCCCCCATGAATGTCACACAGCACATGCCGGGGTCAGAACGAGGAACACTCGGGGAGCATTTGCGTAGGGAACTGTGAGTGAACTTGAGTTACATAGTCACCCCCCCACACATCCCCCCCCCACACAGAATAGCTGTCCCCGTAGCTGCTGGTAAATGCAGACAGTCAGCATCACGACTGGAAGGAAAATGGGAGAAATCATGACAGAAAATGGCAGATTCTAAGTATTTTCCTAGGAAACCTTTACAAAGAAGTGGATATGGAAATATTTATTCCTTGAATCAGGCAGTTTTCCATAGCTATTTTAGATGAAATACCCATTTCCTTCATCTCACTCTCTTTATTTTTGTGAGTTATTGTCATTTTGACCTGGACTTTTTGGTCTGCCCTATTCCCCTTACAAATAGGGCTGCAGGGTTCCCAAATAAGGCAACAGGTTCCTGCCTGTCACCACATGTGATCACGGCTGGGTTATGTGTCAGGGAACCAAGGAAACGGGAAAACCACAACCTTTTTTGGAAAGTCTCCTGCCTTTCTGCATGGAGAAACGTGAAGATCGCTTTGGTGACTCATCCCCTCAAGGTTGAGAGGAGGTGAATTTGGGCTTATATGCCTTCCAGCTTACAGGCTTAATGATGAAAGCTGCCAATCATAGCAGGGTGTGTATTCACCGCCATTCGCTCAGAAAACTTTCTTTAATTTGAAGAGACAACATATGAGAGATGTTTCCTGTCAGCATTCTCTCTTGTTGGACCGCCTGGTATTCTCTTTCTAACAGTGACATCATCTGCTAACCCCAGATGAAGGTCCCAGGACAGTGAGTGGTAATCTCCAAAACGAGAATCATCATCTGTTCAATCTCCTACTTCGAAATGTTTTCCATGAAATGCTAGCCCTTCAGAAAAACACTAGGCCTTCCTAAAAGCTCTTGCCAGATGCTGGATGGCAGCTGACAAGTAGATGGGGGTCTCGGTGGAAACTGTGGGGCGGCACGATTTACTCAGGATGGATGCGTGTACTGTAGACCTTATAAGGTACAGGCAGACCGAAGCAATCTGTAGAGGAAAATCCTATAACATATTAGGTGGGTTTTGGAAACCACACTGAAGATGAATTCTGGGCTCTGAACTGATTGTTAACATATGCTAAGCTTGCCCCAAACTTCTTTAACTCTTTCTAAATCCATATTTGTAACTTTGCTACCAAAGACCCATGGGGTATGACTCCTTTTCTCCCTCTGTCCCTCTCCCCGCCTGTTCTGACTAGTTATGATCTGTTGAAAGATAAGCCCAGATTTATAGTTCTTTGATTCCCATTAAGTGTCCGGCACCTACAGATTACAAGAGCCCAATTAACGAGTGTTGAAAGACTATAGAAGAACTACCCTCCATTCTTTGCTCTGGACAAAGGGAAAAATAAATCTCTATACTTTTTCCTTTTCTTTACAGAAATTAGAAGGGGGTGGGAACCTTGTGTAAGAATTTGTTTTAGTCCAAGGTAAAAAAAAAAAAACCAAAAAAATAAACAAACAAACAAACAAAAAGCATCTGATTCAAATCTTGAGCCAAGCCTTTGTATAGTCCAAAGTTAAAATTAAGGGTAAATGGCTCTGCTCTTTGAAGTGGTGCTTTTATGGACTCTGTTTCCTAGTTACCAGATGCAGGAGGATGGGAAAAGAGAACTGGCTTTCTATACAAAATAATATAAAATAAAATAAAAGGAATGGAAATGTTAAGAATAGGCTCTTTCTTGAAGCGAGAGAGGCAAGGTCAAGATCTTGGCTTGTAGTGACAACTTCTAACGTTTATTAAGGAATTGTTATACGCCAGGCTCTGTGCTGAGCATTCTATGCTCATTTATCTCTTGCAATCACCCTATGAGGGAAGTATTATAATTACCCAGATGGGGAAATTGAGGCACAGAGAATTTAAGCGATATGCCCGGGGTCACACAGAAATGATTTGGATTCAGGCTTTCCAGTGGTGCCAGAACACATTGGGAAAATAATTCTTTTACTTTAGCGTAAGTATTTTAGCTTGAGACTAGAATAAATAGACTTTGCAGAGTTCAGCTGAGAGCCTACCAGCCATTAAATCATTATTCCGATGTAAGCATGCGTTTGGAGTTCTGAAAATTTTAACACAAAGTTTTGGAACAGAATTTTGTTGTGACTTGGGTGTAGTATTGGTTTTGCCTGTGCTCTGCGGTATGTGTGTCCAGGATGGCCTCTTTGTTACTGTGGTGGCCTTTTGCTTATCTGTTTTTGAATAAATGGGGTGGAGCACAGGATAAAATGCTTCAGAATTTGAAGCATATGTTCCAAAATGTGTGGCGGAGGAGGGCACCTGTTGTCCGCCATCTGTTCAGGGGACCTGCCTTGCCGTCCAACACGTTCGACATTCTTGGAGTGTTCTGGACAACCTCCTTATGAATTGGTCACACTGTTGTCGCGCAGTGGTGATTTATTGTGGGTGGGCGCGTTTTGGCCTGGCCAAAAGGACAGGTTCAACTGAGCCGTTGGGTTGATTTATTTGGCCTTTTCTGGGTACTGTCGAGAGGGCAGACTCCTTAGACAAGTTCCATATAACCTCGAGGAGCAGAGCGAGGGGGAAGGAAGTGCAGAAGCTCACAAAATGATCCGACTGATGCTGTGGTCAAAGGAATGGGGAAAGGATGAGAAACGGGGCCAAAGCAAACTCGGAAAAGCTCAGCCTCACTCTCATTTTCCATGTCCCGGAAGTTGGAATATCTGCACAAAGGAAAGTATGAACCAGGCCCCAGTGAGGTCTGCAGAAGCACAGACCAAGTACAGGAGTGCAGCTGCCTAGGCAATATGTTCCCCTCCTCTTTCCTGCTCATTTAAGTGTAATTCTTAGTCACTGTGCTGAGATAATTTTAAAAATAGAAGCTCTGCAATGCATTGGCAGGCCACTTGTTGACGAGCTTCAAACTGTTCCAATGAGGATGAGAAAACCAACAGAGGCTCCTAGCTGCATGGCAAATGCAATCTTCCTCACATGTTCATTTTTCTATAATCATTTTTGTCACCAATTCCAAGATTTGATGGGTAAAATTCTTTTTAGGGCATGAGGGAGCCTTCTGGTATGTTCCATAAGAGGGGTCGGCACATTTTTTCTGTAAAGGACCAGAAAGTAAATATTTTCTTCTTTGCAGGCACTCAGTCACTGTCAGCTCCGCAGCTCCGCCATTGTGGTGCAAACGCAGACAGAGACAATACATAAACAAACAGGCATGTTTGGGTACCACTGAAAGTTTGTTTACCGAAACAGGCGGTGAGCCGGTTTGGTCGGCCTGTAGTTTGCCCACCCCTTCTTCATATCTTCGACTGAATTATAGTTTCATAAGTACTTACATATGGAAAATTTCATCATGCTATGATACACTTCAGATTTTGCACATTTTTATGAATGTTATGCCTCCATTTAAAAAAATGCGATAAAACTTTCCTTTTTGATAGGAGCCATAGATTCTCTAGTGAATCCTTTTTAAACTAGTTTCTGCAATAGATAGAACACCGATTGAGCGACTTGTGACAAGAATTCAGAACCACAAGGGCAGGAGAACTCAGAGAAAGGTCGGTGCGTGGTGTGGGTGTCAGAAAGATGGGCACGTGGGCTGAGCTGAGCGCCGGGCCTTATCTGCTCAGTGACTTGTGAGACGGATTGAACAGAGAGGGCGGAATGATGTCTGCTCTCTGGCTTTGGGCAAATTACTTGACCTCTTTGGGCCTCGATGTCTTCAAATGTTAAATATAAACAATTATACCTATGTCCAAGAGTCTATGGAAATTAAACGACAGTTTAAAAGAATGGCGATGCACACAGTATAGTGGTTAAAGCAGATTTGGGAGCTAGAGGTGGTTCAAATCCTAGCCCTGCCACTTATAAGCTGTGTGACCTAAGGCAAGCTGCCAAACCTCTCTGTGCCTCAGGTCACTTGTCTGTAAAGTGATCATACTAATAGCACCTTTCTTATAGGCCTTTTGAGATGGTTAAGTGAGTTTTTATATGTAAAGTACTCGTCTCATTATTATTTGCTCTCACAAAACCTAACACAGGGCCTGGTCCAGAGCTGGAATTCAATAAATGGCGGGGTATTTTTCTCTTGCCCAGGTGTCCTAAGCCTTTCTCTTCTTCTAGCACTTTCTCCCTTCTTCCCAATCCTCTTACAGCCTGCTAGCTCTACCCAGCAAAAATCTCAAGGAGCAGATTTCTTTTGGAAAAACAGAATGAACCAGAGAAGAGCTTAATTGGTAGGTACTGGATTGTCACAAATTGGCCCCAGGTATGTGACCTGCCAAGGCCAACTTCCGCTTCTGCCAGGAGTCAGCCGGCTAAAGTCGATCTGTATCTGAAAGAGGGGGGTGAAGCCTAAGGGAAAAAAAAGAAGACTGGAAAGCACTTCGGGAGGGCATACAGTCATGGCTGCAGCCTCGAGTTTATTTAGCACAGCTTTTATATAAGTTTTTAGATACAATAGCAAAGCACATACCATCGAAAATGCTGACACCTGCATTTGCATAAGTTCTTGAACATCCTTCTTTTCTAGGCTGTAAAACATTCCATTACCTTAAGAGTTTCTTTATGATGCAAGTCTCCCCACCAGGGTCAGTAATGTTTAAGTTAACATCTTGCTTCCTTGAACCATTGTTAAGCAGTCTCAGCAGCTGCTCCATGGCTATGGCTATCAGCTACGTGACTTCTTCTGTGTCTCTTAATGGCTCCCATCATGTCTCAAAATGGCTCCCGACACCCTTCTCCTAAAACTGCCCCCTTACAGTGTACCCCCTCAATCCATGAAGCTGCATTAAGCTGTTCTCTGCTCACAGATGGGCCCAGGAATCAGTCAAACCCCAGGCAGGCCAGAGCCCTAGAGTGGGCCTGCTTGGGACAGATGAATTGGGCCAGTTCGATTTCACCTTTCAGGAGTTTGAACTAGTAACATATAGAAAGAACTTACCGACTTCAGGTATAGGAAGATAACTGAGCTGATCTGTGGAGACTAGCTGGGTTCTGTTAATGGTGGAGAACTTGAATGAAGACTGGGGCCTCAGAGAACAGTTTGGGTTCTAGAATCTTCCTCCACCTGCAGGCTCCACGACCGTTGGAGAAGTATCTCGGCATCTGTGGCCCTCTATCTCCCTTACCTGCTCCGGGTACAGCACGATATCAAATCTCTCTTATTTTAGTAGGCTGAGGGAATATCTGTTTCTTGCATCCAAAAGACTCCAAATAAAAGAATTTGAGAGGTGTAAAGCAAACCAGCTGAGACACGATCTGAGGGGCTTTCACTCTGGGGGGAGAGATGGAAGCTGTGCGTAGTACTGTAAATTCTCCCAGGCAACATTTAAGATGTCATGTTGAGTCAGCTTTTGCCTAAAGAGATAATCAGCCTTCTCCAAGCCCATAACATAGGGGTGGGCACTGTGGGGAAGAATTTCTGTAGATGACTCGAGCCAAATCTGTGTACAGATGCCATTAATGGGTGACAATCATAATGAAGACTGTCTGACCCGAGTGCCCTTTCTTTACTAGAGGTTGTGGAGACCAGTGATCTCTTTTCCTTGGTGGTGGAGTGCCTTTCATTTCTGGTCCTTTTTCATGGGAGTGTGGTAAGTGGCCTCCCCTTCCACGAAAACAGGGTGCTTGTGGTCTTGGAGGCTCTGCGACCCGATGAAGTTGAGAGAACAGCTCGCCTACTCACTGGCTGGGCGTGTTATTTATCCTCTGTAAACCTCGCTACGCTCATCTTTTCACTGATGATAAAAAAGATCTGCTCGAGTTTGTTATGAAAGTAAATGAGAATAATTTTTAAAGTAAAGTGCTCGATAAATCCTGGTTAATGTAATAAGATTGCTAAAGGTCCAGGAGACCAAATAGGGAGATGCAGTTTTGTAGCTGAGTAATTAAACAGCCCAGTACAGATCTTGTGGTCTTTATGAGCATAAATAGTGTTAAAATAATACTTGTTTATGGGGTTAACCTGACATTGCAACTTTAGAAAAAATTAGGTGGTACGGTCATACCGTTGGTGTGGAAATAAAAGCACGGAAATGTTGATTGCTTCATTGCAAAGACCTTGCCAGCAGCAGTTCGGGCATCAGAATTTGAAGAACTAGGTGTTCTCCTGACTCTGTTTCTCTGTACCCTTGCTGAGGTGGCGGTGCCATTTTGCCCATTTTTGTTGCATAGCACTAGCCTTCATTTCTTTGGAAATGACCGACCATCTCTGAACTTTCTGGATGCCCAGGCATCAAAGATGAATTTCTTAGAGGTGGCCCACGACCTCTCGGAGGCCTGACATCTACTTGTCACGGTCATGCTACTGGGAACAGACTGGAAGGTCACGTGCATAGCCATTCAGTCTCTGACGGTCCTTGGGCCTCCGGCCAAGAAGAAACTGAGAGGGCTGCCTGGTGATCAGAGCAGTTGTCCGTGACCAATTAGATGGAGATCGCTTCCAGCGTGGCTGCACACACAGATGGGAATGTGCGGGGTGTGTGAACAGTCAGTCGCCATTCTTGACTTGCTGTACAGCTTCAAGATTAATGCTAAAACTGTTGAGTGTGGCTAAAGATACAACACTCTTAAAATAATTATACCTGAAATTATAAGAGGTTTTCTTTATTCTTATGTTTAAGACACAAGATTTTATAGGAAAAACAAACAGAAATGGACCAACTTGCTACTCAGTTTTTACAGAACCACCATTTGGGTCCTATTTATAGCTGGACGGAAATGGACTGGTTTTACTTTCCGGCGCATTGGGACAAAGCTTTGAAAGATTGATATCATGATTCATTAAAGCAAAAATGAAAGCAAGTTCAAACTCAGACCATCTTCTATCTTTCATCATAACAGAGTTTGCATTTGATGCTGAATCCTGAAACAAAAGTTTGCACAGGGGTCGATTGTCCCGTTACCCAAGTCAGTTTCCTTCCAGAAGTGGGCAGATTGTCAGACCCCCAGAGGGAGGCTGGCTCCCTGCAGGACTGGCTTTGAGGATAGTTATTCTTCCGGAAAGTACACCGTGTCTGTTTCTGGTTTGGCTTTTCAGTTTCCTGGAGTCGTTCTTTTGAACAGAGAGAGCAAAGCCTTGCTAAATACTGCAGCTCAATCAAACCCCACTGTTAGATCCCGTTTCAAAATTTTTTTAATGCATTGAACTCTTCTAGCTCTCATGAACTTTCCTTTGGTTCACTGTAGAGGGTGGGTCTTTGAGTCCCAGGGGACTTCTCACATTCTGTTGTTAAACAGCTGTTTCCAGAGGCCTGTTATCCTCACACCCACACAAGCCTGAAAATAGGAGCACACCCTCCCTGCACAGTCTGTGCTTTCAAAGGCACTGTTTGCTCGGTCCTGCCTTTCCATCGCTTTTGTTTTCCTTTTTAGTAAACAAGGAATCAGGCTATTCTGTTTAGTTGATTATGAGTTACTTTCAAAACACTTTAACCATGCCAAGCAAATGGAATATATGTAAATGCAATAGACGTAAATCAGGAAAACAAGCTGATATTCGATGCTAGGTTTTTTTGTTTGATTGTTTGTTTTTTTTTTTTTTTTGGAAAGTGTTGGCGTTTCTGACATAAAGTTGTTGCGATGACTTTGAATCTGAATAGGAGACACTCAGGCCTCCTTTGCAAGGACTCAGGGAAGAATGTGTCCCTCCCGCAGAGGCGGGATCTGCCTGGGTCTGGCATCTGCTTTGCAAAGCGTTTTCTTTCACTGATTCCTTCTAATTTTCAGGGTTTTTAAAAAATTGAGATGAAATTCACATCATGTAAAGTTAACCATTTTAAAGTGAAGAATTCAGCGCCATTTAGTATATTTACAACATAAAACCATCACCTCTATGTAGTTCCAAAACATTTTCCACACCCCAAAAGAAAGCCCTGTAGCCATTAGCAGTCATTCCCTATTCCCTTCTCTCTCCCCAGCCCCTGGGGACCACCATTCCGCTTTCTTCCTCTAGATATTTCATAGAAAAGGAATCATATCTTACATAGTCTTCTGTGTCTGGCTTCTTTCACTTAGTATAATGTTTTTAAGATTTATTCACATTGTAACATGTATCCGAACTTCATTCCTTTTTATGACTGATTAATATTCATCATATGTATATATAACATTTTTTTAGCCATTCATCAGTTGACAGACATCCGGGTTGTTTCTACTGTTAAAGAAAAAACCACAGGCCCCAAATGGTGTCACTTGATAAGAGCCCACGGTACCAAGCCTAGGTTTAATACCTGATCTAATTGCAGTTTCAACCTCTCCCCAAAACAAATTCAATGGAATTTTTAGGTCAAGCACTAGAAAAGTAATCTGTCACGTGGGCCCTCCCTGCCCCCACTCCCAAAGAAAGAAGAGGTAATCTGCATGATAAAAACCCTTCTCTTTCCCCAAAGAAAAGATGTCCGGGGGCCCAAGAATAATCCTTTCTGTTCTTTTGTTAATAGCTCCTACCCTCTTTCCATAAAAACCTTCTAGCTGCTAGATGGGATGTTGCCCGATTCATAAATCGATTACTTAATGCCGAAATTTATTCGGTTGAGTTTTGTTTGTTTTTTAACACTTTACCTTTTCGCTCTTGTGAATAGTACTGGTGTACAAGTATCTTTCTGAGTTCCTGTTTTCCACTTTTTTGGGGATATAGCTACTCGTAGAATTGCTGGGTCTTATGGTAATTCTACCGTTAGCCTTTTGAGGACCCACCAAACTGTTTTCCAGAGTGGCTGCACTGTTTTACATTCCTACCAGTCATTACCATGGTCTCCATTTCTCCACGTCTTTACCAGCGCTGGTATCTACCCCCCTCCCCCATTCTTTTGCTTGTGCTAATCATATCGTGATTCTGATTTGCATTGCCCTAAGAACAAATGATGTTGAGCATCTTTTCAGGTGCTTGTGGGCCATTTGTATATCTTCTTGGGAGTAGTGTCTATTTAAATCCTTTGCCCCTTTTTAAATTGGGTTGTTTGTCTTTTTATGTTAAATTCTAAGAGTTATTTATATATTCTGGATACTAGGCCTTTATCAGATGTGATTTACAAATATTTTCTTCCATTCTGTTGGTTATCTTTTTACCATCTTGATAATATAATGTCTTTTGATGCACCGAAGTCTTTTAATGTTGATGAAGTCCAATTTCACTGATTCTTACACCAATGCACAGAGATATGGTTGAAGAGGCAAGTTTTCCTTAGTCTAGCTGACAAGCTGTCTAATTTGACCCTCAAAATAGTGTTGGAGTGCACTCATCCTGGTTGCGAAATTGCACCTACAGGTTTTATTTGAAGACTAATTTTATTTAAAATCATCATTGTTTTATATTTCACTTGTTTACAAATTGTCTTATGTTAGAAAAATCTACTGTTATAAATCTAGAGCTTCTTGGCTAGAATATGTCAATTATCACTGGGATTTATTTCGATAACAAGTTTGTTTAGAAAGAATACAGTATATATAGTTGATATCACCACAATATTGTGTCTGCAGCTTAGACCTCCCTTCTGCACTCTGGACTCCAACTGCCTACAGGACAACTCATAGGTGTCTAATAGGCATCTCATATTTAGAACATTCCAGACCAAACCTTTGTTTTTTACCCGACTCTTTTCATGCTCAGCCCCATCTGTAAATGGCAGCAAATGGCAGCTTCATTATTCCAGTAGCTCACACTAAAAGCATCAGCATCATCCTTGATTCTTTTCCTTCTGTCACATCCTACATCCAGATCGTTATCGAAGTCTGTCTGTTCACTCAACCTTCAAAAGATACATCTATTTTGAGGTGGACGCTTCTCTGGGGGTAACGACCAGCTAAGCCACATCTTATTAGCAGAGATTCTTGTCTCCTCATGGTCTTCACGTTCACCCTCTGCCCCCAACTGTCTCTTCCACATAGAGCCAGAGAGATCCTTCCAAAAAAGAGCTGGCTCACATCAGTCCTGTGCCCATGCCCCTTCCCCTGGCTCGCTCTGCTTAGGCCCCCAGACCTTCTTGCTGTTTCTTCACCAGTCCACTGGCTGTATACTACTGTCCCTTCTGCCTGGAACACTGCCGCTCTATAGAGCCATAGGGCTAACCTCTCACTGCCTTCAGGGCTCTGCTAGAAGTTCCCTGTATCTGAGAGTCACCTAGATATCCCCACATGAGAGCGACTCCTTCCCACGCTGCCCCCAGTCCTCTGCCTGCCCCCAAGCCTGCCCTAGCATAGCTTGTCCTCCCTACCCTGCTTTTCTTTCCTTCACCACACTTCACACTTAGCTGTTCTTACAGAATAGATATTTATTGTTTTTCATTATGTTTATGCACACACATGCAACTGAATGGCTGAATGAAGAAAAATTTTGCATTCCATGTACATCGTGTGTCTTTCCTTCATCGATATGAAGAACAAAGAAACTGGATGCATAGTTGTTTCTGTTTCATGAGGACCTTTGAGGTCAGCGCTGAAGTGCTCTTTCTGAATTACCAAGCTTATTAATTTTTAAATAGCAGTGTCTCCATTCAAGTGATGTGGTCCATTGTGTTCCTAATCCACTCATTAGGGATTCCCAAGTATCTATTCACACAACAGACCATACCACTTTGAAGAAACCATCATGGATTTCCATGTGGAGTCTCAGAAGATTAAAATAAAGCCCTGGAGTTTTTGGGGAGTGCCCCCCACCTTGTGATCTCTCAGCTCCCCGCCCCCCCCCCCCCGCCTCCCCCTTTGGCGTCAGCTTAGTGATGAATGATCCCAAGTGACAAGATTCGAGGAACTGTGACAATATCAAATGACAGAGTGTCCAACACAGAGCAGAGACTCTTTTGTAACACAAAGGAAATACAAACAAGTGTTTCCAGGTGTTGCTGCTTTTATCTGATCTTTTTCAGCTGGGGAGCAAGAGTCTGGCATTCAAGTTCTGGGTCATCGACCTGTTCCATGTAAGAAATACTCAGAGAAGGCAAGGAGGAAGTGCTGGAGAGGTAACTGAGTGCACCACATCCCTTTAACAGATTAAGAAACTAAGACCTGTGACCCAAGTCATTTGCTTGGGGTCCCAAAGATAAATACTAGTGGAACTGGCAGAAGAGCTCAGGTCTAGAAGTAACCTTTAAGGTCTCTACATTATATCTCGGGAGACTGAAGCATAGCAGGTTGAGGCTACTTGCCAGTAACCACATAGTCATTCAGGGGAGAGCAGGTACTGGGGCCCATGCTTCCTAACTCCGAATCCGACTTTCTTTCCACCTAATCATTGAACTGCTCGGTCGTTTATCTCTAGTTACAGCGACACTGTCCTTTGGAGCTTTGCTGAAATTGTCTCATGAGAGTTGGGATTGGTGATAGGTGAAAAAAAGGCAAATTTTGGCTGAGTGAGCGACTTGATAAAATCAGTCTACATTTCCAATGAGCCAACCTTCATTCCACTTAACCTTTGTAAATAGGTTGATGTACAAATGCCCACAGAGTGAAGATATCTAGGACCTAGATTTTCAAAGGTGAATAATTGTTTTTAAAAGATATTGGCTTTGTGCAGTAGTTCCCAAAGCATGGGCCCTGGACCAGCAGCAGCAGCCTCGCCAGGGGAATGCGAATTCTTAGGCCCTATCCCAGACTTATGGATGAATCAGTAAGTCTGAAGGAACTCTGGGAGTAGCAACCTGTGTTTAACAAGTGCTCCAGAGGATTCCGTTGCACAAGCAAGCTGGAAAAGCACTGGTTGGTGTCTTGCCTCAGACCCTGGTGTCCCCTTCTCTAAACTGCTACAAGCACTACAGCCAAGAGTTCATATCAGAACCTTTTCCTGAGGATGCTCTTGGAAGCTGGAGCTGCTTTGGAGTCCCTCACATGAACACACACGCAGGGCGGCTGGAAGCCAATGAGTGATGGGTGCAGGTCACCAAAGCCCCATTGACACAAGATGGGACAGACTCTGCTGTGCTGTTTACATCTCGTGTTCCCCGTGGAATTAGGCAGAGAGAGGCCAGACCTCTTCTTAAACCACATCCTTGCCTTTCTCTCAATCTTGCTTTCCTAACTTCCTTACAGATTTCTCTAGCAAGCAGCCCCCAATAAATTACTTGCCCAAGGACCCCTATGTCAGGCATTGCTTCTGGGGAATTTGACCCAAGACAATGAGCAAGTTTACCTCAAAGATATTCTCTCTTATGGATAAAGATGTGGGCTGGGCATATAAGGAGGACATTTTAGCAAGTTACTCTACCCAGATCTGGGCAACCAATCTGCAGTGCTTCAAGACTCATATCCACAATTGTCACATCCCACTTATAATTTTCAAAGTTCCCTTGATCAGGTGGTAATTCAATCTCATACAGATTGATTTAAGGTGAGAGAAACTGGGTGATAGATGATCTCCTTTCAACCAGCCAGAATTACTAATGTATTATGCAGTTTGGTTTTGTTGACATTGGAAATAATTGGTGAATTCAATGTGGTCATTAGAGAGATTGACTGCATTTGTTTTGGGTCATTTCGTCTCAGGAGGCACATATGGAATGTCAGAAGATTTCATTCCAAGGGTCAGCTCTTCTGTGGGAAAGGGCCACCACGTGTCTAAATTTGAGCTTCAAAGGTGCCTATTAAGCTCTTCCCCAGCCCTAAAATCATGGGGAAAAGAAGCCCTAGGGAGCTCTCCACTGCGGATGGAAACAAGGTTCAGTGAAGACTCCATTCTGGGATGATTCCCACCTCCTTGGGCTCTGGAATTCTGGGTTCCCACAAAACCTCAGATAGCTGCAAGTTTGAGTCTGGGCTTGTGGAACTTGAGCCATACCCCAAAGGAAATTTACCTCTAGGTTGGCCGGAAGCCACTTTGTCTATGTTTTCTTTTTTTCCCTCCTACTCAACCCAGTGCAGAAATCAAGGCTCAGCATGAAATGGTCTTGTTTCCAGCACGATGGAAAAGAATTTTCACAACCGCCATCTCATAGGATTGGGAAAAGCCTTATGCAGATTTCTCCATGCTTTAAGATGAAGAAGACAAAATTATATTTAAAAGAATCTATTCTCATAGGAGTCCACTGTAAAAGCTGGACACTGTCAGGACCTTCCTTTTAACAAACCCGAGCATTTCACATTGTAAATTAAGCTGATTTCCTTTTTTTTAGCCTTTGCAGAACTGTCTACTGATCTTCCCTGCTCAGAAACTTTATGAAGAAAAGTCAAAATTCTGTTGAGAGAAATGATATTAATATAAGTTTATTTTTCAAATGTGCCAGCTATTCATCTCCAGACACCCCTCACCTTATTCTTGGTAGGCCACTGGAGAGCTGGAGACTTTGGTCACACCGTGAAAGACTCCTGTGAAAATTTGCTTTCGCTAGAAAGTGCAACAATATTTCAGCCTTCTTCGCTTCATACTGCAGAATCTCTAGTGAACGCCCCAGCACACCAGCAATCATGTTTATTATAGAAGCGATGTGACTCACGTGAAGATCTTCATGGGAATGTTCTTTTAGTTCTTCGTGCTAGAAGCTTTACTTCTTCATATTACTGGCAGCCTTTATTTCTTAGACAACCTGAATCATACTCTTGACTATATTTTCCCCCTTAGAGTGGGCCATCAGAAAGCTTAGAGCCAAATTTCTGGCTCATCTTTGGAGTGGAGCCTGCATAATTATTTTTTTTTTCTATTTTTCCCATGGTTTTGTCCATGTACACTTTTAGCCCTGAGTTTTAAGCTTTATGTCTATTTCATCACAGGAAATCTAGGGAGCCATCTAGAATTTTTTAGATAGTAAGGCAGGGAGTAAATGTCGCATAAGCATTATAGTTATCTCTAATCTTGAAAACCTTTCTCAAACCATTCCTCGCTCATCTTTAAGAAAAGTACTAAATATACAACAGCAAAAACAAACAATGGGCAGATGATCTGAATAGACATTTTTCCAAAGAAGACATACAGATGGCCAACAGGTACATGACAAGGTGCTCATCATCACTAACCATCGGGGAAATGCAAATCAAAACCACAATGAGCTATCACCTCACACCTGTCAGAATAGCTATCATCAAA
This sequence comes from Rousettus aegyptiacus, assembly GCF_014176215.1. Taxonomy (NCBI): domain Eukaryota; kingdom Metazoa; phylum Chordata; class Mammalia; order Chiroptera; family Pteropodidae; genus Rousettus; species Rousettus aegyptiacus. Next base: position 2,634,617 of record NW_023416312.1, on the reverse strand, counting down.
AAGACAAGAAGAGAATATAGATCTTGATAAGGATGTGAAGAAAAGGGAACCATCGTGCACTGCTAGTGGGAATGTAAATCGGCGCAGCCACTATGGAAAACAGTATGGAGGTAGGAGCCTCAAAAAATTAAAAATAAAACTATCTTATGACCCAGCAATTCCACTTCTGGGTATTTATCCGAAGGAAACAAAAACACTAACTGGGAAAGATATATGCACCCCCATGTTCATTGCAGCATTATTTACAATAACCAAGATATGCAAACAACCTAAGAGTCCACCGATGGGAAAAAAAAAAAATGAAAATGTGGTATATATACACAATGAAATATTATTCAGCCATAAAAAAGAATGAAATCTTGCAATTTGTGACAACATAGATGGACCGTGAGAGCATTATGCTAAGTGAAATAAGTCAGACAGAGAAAGACAACTACTATATGATCTCATTTATATATGGAATCTAAAAATACATACAACTCCCCCCCACCGCCACCAAAAAAACAAAACAAAACAAAAAACCCAAGCTCATAGATACAGAGAACAGATTAGTTGTGAGAGTGGCTTGGGGGTAGTGGTGGGCAAAATGGGTGAAGGGGGTCAAAAGGTACAAACTTCCAGTTATAAAATAAATAAGCCATGGGATATAAGGCATGACATGCTGACTATAGGTAATAATACTATATTACATATTTGTAAGTTGCTAAGATAATAAATCTTAAAAGTTGTCATCACGAGAAAAAAACTCTCTATATAATGATGGATGTTAACTAAACTTATTACGGTGATCATTTCCTAATATATACGAATATCGAATTGTAATGTATACCTGAAACTAAAATGTTATATGTCAATTATATCTCAATTTTTAAAAAGTACCAAATGAATCATGCAGTAGCCTACATTCTGAAACGGGGTTAGAATTTACAAGGACAATGAGAACGTCAGCTTTGGTCACAAGCTGGGGGAGGACCCAGAAACAGTATCACTGAGGAAGGCGAGATAGTACTTGCCAAGTATGCAAAAGCAAAATCAGCAGGAAAACATTTCTACCTATTTAAGAAAACACTCCAAACGAACTCTGCGACGTGGTCAGAGGATGTTGGATAGAGAGAGAAGTTAGGGGAGAAATTCCCATGAGACTTTGCAGCATAGATCTCCTGGCAGCAGCCCCCCGACAACGGAACAAAAACCTGTACAACATAAGAGTGCATCTCCTGTGATGGCGCTGTGTAATTGACCTCAAACAATTTGTCTTTCCTTTGATGGATATTTGCAAGAAGTGGTCTGGTTATCTTAGTGTAGGATGAATTTTCTTCCTCATGTAACATTTACTTTAAAAGGATTATTTGAGGAAGCAGATCCAGTGGGAAGAGAAGAATGACAAGAGGAAGAAAGTTATGAAATTGTTCGTACTTTGCAGTGACCATGAACATTTTTTTGTTTTTTGTTGTTTGTCTGTTTTTTTGGTTGTTTTTTTGGAATGGCACCCAGGAAACAGTTTTAAAGAAAATCCCAGAAGAGCACAAACAAGAATAGTTAATAAAAACACTAAGTATGTAATAGTTTCCACATGGACTCTAACCCTGACCAATGATGTGAAAACTCAACTTCTAGAAAAACTCAGGCCCCAAAGTTCACATTCGTAGTTTTAGGACATAAGTAAGTAAACTTCAGGCTACTGGAATAGCATTGGGAAGATATAAGCTCTAGGTGGTTGAGAGATTTCATCGAAGCAGCTCCTTGTTTATAAATTTCAATTTAGCACTTTTTTTTTTCTTGCTAGTCGCTGAAAATGCTGCTGAAGCTAAATTTAAACATTTTAAATATCACTTCCATGGCTATTTTCTCTTACGTTTCTTTAATCCATGCTCTTTTGCCCTAGGTCACTGCTGCTCATGACCCTGAGAAGCCTGGGGCCCAGCCTCTCCCCTCTCTGTCTCATGTAGATGTACAGGCCTTTTCAGGAAGGAAGCCTGAGAGTTTGTTCTGTCTTGAGTCTTTTGCCTCAGGAGAGGGTAGAAGGTTTTTAGTCTAGCAATGTTAACCAGTGGGATTGGACTCTGGAAGAAGGACACCAAACCCAGTCAATGCTGGTGGTACTGCACTGGAAACAGGACAGCGATCTGGAAGGCTACACACTGAAGAGTGGTCCCCAAAGTCCTGCCTCTTATTGGGACTTCAGACTGTCAATCTGGCTTATACCCCACAGAGAAGACATGGAAAGCTCTCTCCAAAAACCTCTCATAGCCCAGCTCCTGCATGCCACACAATTAAAAAACAAGCAAACAAACAAAACTGGCCTATGTGTATCAGTTATTTATTGCCACAAATAATGCTGCATAACAAATCATTTTGATACTCAGTGGCATAAAAACCATTTATTATTGGTCATGGGTCTACAGGGTGATGGGGTAGTTCTTTAATTTTTGCTGTGCTTACGTATGCATTTGTGGTCAGACGTATGTCAAGTTGGTGGCTCTGCTGGTCTTGGCCGGGCTGTCTCGTATGTCTGGGGGTTGACTGGCTGGCAGCTGATCATCAGCTAGCCAGGGAGTGTTCACTTGGTGGATGCAAATTTCCAAGAAGGGAAACAGAAGCTCTAAGACCTCTTGAGGACAAGGCTTAGAACTGCCACACAATCACTTCTGCCATTGTACTGGCCAAAGAAAGTGACAAGTCCAGCCTAGATTCAAAGGATGGGGAATAGACACTGCCTGTTTAGAGAGAGGCTCTACAAAGGCACAGGCCAAAAAGTGAGGGTACAAGAAGGAGTGAAGAATTGAGGCCATCAATGCAATAAATCTACCACACTAGCTTTTGTATCTTTCTTTAATTTCTGGATGTGTCAGGCCACATTTCAATCTTAAAAGGAAGAACTCAGTAAAATTTAAGTGGGGGTAGATAGTCTACCTACAATTCCCACTGACGTTTTTGAAGTTTTTATCAGTACCAAAGGTAGAAATTAGCACTTATATTGAAATTAAATAGCCAGCCTCTGAATTTTCCTGTATGATGAATTGCGTGACTAACGTCTCCATCTGTACTTAAAACACATAAGCATATGGCTTATGGAGATATGAGAGGCAGACGGGGGCTTCAGACAGGAAATGCATCCTGTATGTAAACTGCAGCTGGTGAGAGAAGACACTCAGCATTAGAGCAGGGAATGGAATCACTCATCCAGTAACAAAACCAGGGTGACAGCTGCGGCTTTGCTGTCTGATGCAATCTCATGGGCTAGGCCAGAGCCAACGCTCAGATAAAACCTTTGAAGAGTAGACAGTTTATTAAGAACATGTTCTTCAATGCTAAGGAAAGGAAAAGGGTGAAATGCTTTCCCATTTTCCCTGACTTAACAACTTCAGTCTAGAAAGTTTCACTCTTATGGGAAAGAAAAAAAAAATCAACCCTAAAAAACAAACCCACAAAAAGAAGACTAATGGGGGAAATTTAGCAAGTGGGCAGACTCTCTCCAGAACCAGGACATCTGTGCCAAAATTTCCTTTTCACGGCTGAATTAATGGCCAGATTTTCCAGGGACTACTAGTTTCTTTGTGAGAGAAGAAGATTCTTGGAAATGGTACCCAAGATCATAAAAAAATTAGAGCCATCCTGTCCATTCCATATAAGCAGAACGAGCCAATCTGGCTCTTGGAGTCATAGGTCTGGAGGGGTGGGTCCTGGAGCATCTCCTCATGTGTGAAATGGAGGGATGTATTAGTTATATACAGTTGTATAACAAACACTGTCAGAATTTAGTGGCTTACAACAACATACATTTATTTTCTCACAGTTTCTGCAGACTGGGAATTAGGGAGCAGCTTGGCTATGTGGTTCTGGTTCAAGGTCTCTCATTCGGCTACAGTCAAGATGTCAGCTGGGGCTGTAGTCACCGGAAGGCTTGACTAGGGCTGGAGGATATGCTTCCAAGATGGCGCACTCACATGGGTGTTGGTAGAAGGCCTCAGCTCCTCACCATATGGGTCCTTCATTGGACAGTGTGAGCGTCCTCATGATATGGCCACTTGGCTTCCCTCAGAGCTAGTGAGTCAGAGCTAGTCACGAGAGATGGGGAGGAAAGAAAAGAGGGAGAGGGCGAGAAGGAAGCCATAGCGACTTTTATAACTTAATCTCTGAAGTGACTTATGATTTTTCTGTGGGTCACAGGGACCAACTCTGGTACAGTGTTGGAGCAGACTATACTAGGGTATTAATACCAGGAGGAAGGGATCACTGGGGGATCTTGGAGGCTGCTATCACAGGGAATTAGAAGGAACTTGAAGGTTCCTTCTAGCTGAGAGGTTCTATGGTCTTTGTGGAAGGGACACAGCCAGCCATGTACACCACCATCTCCAGGAGGTATAAATATAAAACAGGCGTTATTGGGGGACAAACTTCAGAAGGATAACAAGTTGACTTCATACAGTTCATCCACTTCAGACTCTCATGATCTCGTAGAAGGCGGCACGTAGCGGAATTGCACACACTGGGAAAGGGGACCCGCCCAGTGGAAGCCCCGTGTGCTACATATTTATAGAAAAAGGGAGAAACTTCTGGAGCCAGTGACTGGGATCCCTCTATATTCTATTTCTAAATGGTAAAGAAGTATGCAATATATAGGTTTATAATTCTTTACACACAATTTCATTTCCTAAATGCTGTGAAAATTCCAGTTTTTTTTTTTTAATTAGTGATTAATTAGCAAAATTTGACTTCAGTTATCTGGGGACTACTTATGGTCTTTTCCCCATTAAGGGTAAATATTCGTACATATCACTGTAGAAATAGAAATGTGTTTGATTATAGGCTATGGGCCAGCTACCCAACCCTGCTGAGGGACTTAATAATAGACACTTTATACACTGTATTGCCTTTGTAAAATTAAAAAAAAAATTCAGGCCTCTGTGGGTGAGAACTGCCTTTATTGCAATTAACCCCAACTAGGCATGCTCTGCAAAACACCACAGTTATCTGATCCAGTAGCGGAAAATGGACCCCGTTACCTCCTGGCTGGATTTTCCACCTCATTGCAATCTAATTCCTGAAATACTGGAAACAGAAATGGGAATCTTGATGAAATACAGGCCCATAATCCCTTATCCAAAATTACTGGGACCAAATATGGTATGAAATTCATATTTTCATGTTTAAAACAGAAATACACACATATAATGAATCCCATATGATAGAATGGTTTGGAGCCTGACCTGCCTTTTATTAGTTGTGTGGTCTTGGATAAATTACTTAACCATTCTGAGAGTTCCTCATCTGTGAAATGGGAATAATGGCATTTACCTTAGGGGGTTATGGTAGGAATTCAACGAGATGATAAGGCTTTTAGTTAAGTGTTAGATAAATGATAGCTATTCCATTTTCCTCTGACACCTTCTCTTTTTCAAGTTTTACAAACTGGGTCTTGACCCCAAGCAAATTCCTGTATATCTGGCCCCTCTTTATTTGGCTAACTTGATAAAATCTTTCTTGCTTGCTTTTAGTATACTATGTGACCACACAAGCCTAGACAAGGTGCAACTGATTATACAGAAATTGAATCAACAAATTCTCAATTGGTCTAGATAACTGCCTTTACCTTATCAACACACCTAAATTTTTCTGGATTTTGCTACTTGTCTTGACTCACAAAATAGCTCATATCAAATAAAGCCTGATGAAAGGAAGAAACTGTGTTGTAAGCCAGGTATGTCTGCCATTTTGTGTGAAATTTAGTGCAAGGCAACTGGTATTCAAACCCTGCATTTTCAAATGACCAGAAGAAGTACTTACTTTTTTTTGTTAGCCCCAAGTTAGAGATTAAGATTTAAAAGAGCTGCCAGGGCAGTAAAGTTTAAACTTGTGAGTTATTGTAATTATTTTCGCCTATATCCCATGTGGTTAAATTCATTTCTTCTTTTTTTGGTCCCGGTTTATATAGTATCATATTGAGTAAAAACCTATCAATGAATATATATTTTTTTCTTTTAATTTTCTGGTGTTAAAAAGGAGAAACATCTTCTGTAAGAAGTAGTTGAAGCAGTTTTATAATTAAAAAATTTTTTTCAACCCATAGGTGGTCTGTGTGTCTCCAGAATTTGTGATATTTTCGTCACATATGTGAAAATCAAACTAATCGCCTTTTTTCCAGTTTCTTTGTTTCGTTTTCCCTCTTCAGTCTTTAATCCCTGCAGAGGACTGATTAAATGCAGAGCTAAATGTGTTCTACTAAGGAAAGATGGGTTTATTGCATTAGAAAGCAAAGGATATAGAACAGCCGGGATACTTAACGAGCAGCCACAGAAATGCAGCACGCTATTGCTTAGAGTTTACAATCAAATAGCTATTGAGCTGGTTGCTCCTGTGAACTTTATAATTCATATAGTTTTATGATCAGAAAAGGTATACCCACAGAATGCATGGAATGCTAACTCTGTGGTATGTAATGTTGTATAGGGTAAGCATGCTAGATCTGGACCCAGAGAACAAGGGTTGGTTTGTCTCAAATACTTTTCACTAAACCCCACCAATGCCATGCTAAACATATGAGACACTATATTTAATCTTATTAGAACTACCTTCCAAGAGAGTATAGGTGAAGTATGTTGGCTCTAGGATCAAAGTGCCTGGGTTTGAATTCTGTCCCAGCAGTCTTACCACTAGCCCTACCTCACTGTGTGACCTCGGTCAGGTTTCTTAACCACTCTGTACCTCAGTTTACTTGTAAAATGGACTAATACAATATTTTATTGAACCTAGGACATTATATAGAGACAGTGTAGAATACGCCATAATTTTAAGTACTACTAAAAAAAGAAAAATGATGCTTCTAGTTGGAAGATATGCTTGATTATAAGACACAATCTCATTTATGAAAGAATGTGCATCTTAGAATTGGTGAAGTATGATAATGGCACTTACATGGCATTCGCCCAATAAATGTCAGTTATGTACTTTCAAAAGACATAGAACCATATGCACACATTGTACCTCTGTGAGTTTCCTGGCTTTGATGTTGTACTAAAATTATGTATGGTTTAAGCATTGGAGAAAACAGAGTAAATTTTCACAGGACCTCTGTACTGTCTTTACAACCTTCTATGGATCTGTAAAAAATAAAAATAAAACTGTGCATTTAAAAATGGATGAAATTGGATATATTGGATAACAGTACTTCCATGGTGATTGCTCCATAAATGCCATTTATTCCATTTGGGGATGGATTAACGATGGCTGCAAATTCCTTGCCACTCCTCCCATGGAGAGACGGAGTCTTTTCCCTCCCCTTAAATCTCGGTTCACTTTGTCATTTGCTTTGACTAACAGAATAGAATGAAGTCTCACTGGGTAACTTCCAGAGCTGAGCCTTAAGTTGCCTGCAGCATCATCCCTTAAAAAGTTCCCTTGATCTTTTTTGAGGATGGGGGGGAAAATGGCGTATATGATAGAGGCTCTGTTCGTCCCTCTGGCGACCAAATCAAAGTTGTGATGGAAACAAGGAGCAGCAGCAAGGAAAAATCGCCTGGGATCCAGATGAACAAGCCATACAACTAGGGAGAAATCTAAGAAAGCACCCTGCAATGGCAGAAGGCAGGACAAGGCCAGGACATGAAGCTGCCCGGACCCGGGCAGCTCAGTGGGATGAAGGCTGCGGCAGTGGCAGATGCCTCTTAAAGGGACAGAGTCTGTGAGTGGCCTTTCACAGTGATGGACCTGCTCGCTCTGAGCACCAGTGCCTGGTCGGTTATTCGGGAAGGTACCAGGGACTTACAGGGGGGCACAGAGTTGTCAGAGTGAGGGCCAGAGGTGAGGATCTCTCCTGGACAGAACTGTCCCTGCTCCTGGTTTGCAGATGCAGCAGGGGATAGCTGAACATCATTAAACTGGATAATGGAGGTGGCTCTGCCCAGAGGAGTCCCTGAAACTGCCTCCCCCAACTCATGGCCCCACTCAAGCCACATCCTGGTGTGTCTTTGCTTAGTCTGGTGCCCCTTGTTGAGCAGTGCCTGGACTCACACTGGTGGCAGCTGGTCTCAGTTTCTGGTGTAGCCTTTTGAGGCAACTATGAACACAGCATCTGTGGATTGCTTGCTGAATCTTAACAGGTGGCCCTGAATGGGCACAGGATGGGGTTAAATTTGGCCTGTAGCTGAGCCCCTCTCAGGAATGTGCCACTGGGCACCTACCACACCAAGCCACACTAATAAGACTGGGAGACTCAAGAGCTTTGCTTAGTACATAAAAACAGACACAGAAGACAAAGAAGCAGAAACCATGAGAAAACAGAACAGAGATCCGGAAACAACGAATTCAAAACACTGGTTATAAAGTTGCTCTATGAACTTATGGGAAGTGTAGCTGAATTTAGTGAGAACTTCAACGAAGAGATAAATAACATAAAAATGGAAATGGAAATTATAAAAGGGAACCAGTCAGAAATGAAGAACACATTATCTGAGAGGAGAAGTATGTTAAATGGAATAAACAAAGTGAATAAAGAAGAGGATCAAATGACCTATAGAGAGGATGGGGAAGCCAAGAACACTCAATCAGAATGGCAAGAAAAAAGAAGCCAAGACTATAATCATAATTTAAGGAGCCTATGGGACACTATTAAATGTAAAAATATTCATGTCATAGGGGTACCTGAAGGAAAACCAAATGTTGAAGAGCTATTTGAAGAAAGAAAGGTGGAATACTTCCCAAACCTGGCGAAGGAACGAGATATAAAACCCCAGGAAGCTCAGAGAATCCCCACAACCAGGAACCCAAAGAGGCCCACATCAAGACACATCATAATTACAATGCCAAAGGTTAAATACAAAGAGAGAATCTTAAAAGTAGCAAAAGGAAAGCAGTTAGTTACTTATAAGGGCGCACCCAGAAGACCAGCAGCAGGGATCTCAAAAGAAACTATGCAAGACAGAAGGACTTGGCACAAAATACTCGACATGATGAAAATCCAGGATCTACAAACAAGAATACTTTATCCAGCAAAGCTATCATTTAGTCTCAAAGGACAGATAAAGAGCTTCCCAGTCAAAAATGTGCTAAAGGAATTTATCATCACTAAGCCAATATTACAGGTAATGTTGGAGGGACGTCTTTAAGAAGAAAAAACATGTATCAAAAACAGGAATAAAGAATGGTAATAACTACATTCCTATCAAAAAGTACCTCAAATGGAAAAGAATTAAGTGCTCCAACCAAAAGATAGAGTGGCTGAATGGATAGGAAAACAAGACCCGTACATATGCTGCCTACAAGAGACTCACTTCAGATTAAAAGATACACAGACTAAAATGAAGGGGACAGAAAAACATATTGTCTTGATGGACCTAGAGGGTAGTGCGTTGAATGAAATGGGTAGGATAGAGAAAGACAAATATGACTTGATTTCACATACATGTGGAATCTAAAGAACAAAATCAACACCAAAAGTGGAGATAAACTCATAGATACAGAGAATATTTAGAGGGATACTAGATGGGAGGGGGGTTGGGGAAAACAAAAAAAGGCAAAGGAATTAAGAAGTACAAATGGATAGTTGCAGAATAGACATGGAGACGTAGAGTGTAACATGGGAAAGATGGTTAATAATGTTGTAATAAATATGTAAAGGGAAAGGGGAATACTAGATTTAGTGGGGTGATCACTTTGCGAGCTATGTGGATCTCTGATCACTATGTTATACAATTGAAACTGGTATATTATTGTATGCCAACTACGATTGAAAAAAAACCTCATTGAATTATATAGTATAAATACAAGCAACTAAATGTTTATTTCAATAAAGACAAAAAAATAATAAAGGAACAATGGACAAAAAAAAAGACTAAAAGAATATCTTTTTTGAAACCAATTCAAAGAGCATGCAGGCAAAAATCTAAGCAGATTAAAAAGAGTTAATCAAGTTGGAGTCATAAGGCAGAAATCAGGAACTAGGATTATTATAGGTAGAAAACTAGGAAGGCCTCCAAAAATTCTAATGTGGTTAGGAACCTCCCTGGGTAGTCCTTTTGGTTATATATCTATTTTTCCCTCAGAATATTCAGGTGGACTAATGACAAAACTAGGATAAAAATTAACATACACTGATAGATACCATAAACTAAGACTTTGTGTCTTTTTGCAGGGAGAATGAAGGCATTTTAGTCAAAGTAGAGTTCCATTTTATTAGGTGTAATCATGAAATTATGTTTTTCTTCTGTAGGGTATTTAAATATATATAGAATGTGAGTTAAAAAAATAAAAAGCTCCCTCTTGGAATGAAGCCACTATGCTTGGACAAAGGCAAGCCACATGGAGACCTCACACAGAGGGGGACTGGGACTCTAGTAGACAGCCCCAGCTGAGCTCCTGGTTGGCAGCCAGCACTAACTCTCAGCCACAAGAGGTGTGCCAGTCCAGTCAGACCCGCAAGGGCTGTATCCTCAGACAGAACATGGGACAGAATAATCCCCACACCACTGCCAGCCATACGCATGAGCCATCATGGTCGTGCCAGTCCAATCAAGCCTCCAGATGACCACAGCCCCAGGTGAGCAGAAGACTCATCTGGTGGAGTCCAGGTAACCATCATAATTATGAAAAATAAATGGTTATTGCTGTCTTAAACCATCAAAACCTTATTACATGGAGAGATTTAGAGAGGATTGAGAATCCAAAGGGCCATAGCAGCACTTTTCAAACTTTACTGTGGGTACAAATCACCCTGAGAGCTTGTTAAAATGAGATTCTGACCCAGCACATTTAGTTGGGGGCCAGAGATCCTGCAGTTGGTACTGATGCTGCTGGCCCTGGACCACATTCTGAGCAGTGGAGTCTAGAGGGCATTTCTCCTGGCCTCCATGTCTCAGAGCCAGGCCTCTGATGGATGATGACTTCATTTCGGCTAAGAGATGTTTTCATCTGAACAAATGGAATACATTCCTGGGAGGAGGTGTGCTTTATTTCCATAGGCATCTGCCTTGTGAAAGATATTGCCCAGAAACTGATCTTTTTCCTCCCACGTCATTGCTTTCCTGAGAACTGAGTGTATAGTTCCTCTGTCCTTATATGTAGCCTAATGGCAAAGAAAGAGCTGCAGAACAGCTCATAGGATGAAGGCCTATGAGTAACTGCATTTCACATTTCAACAATGCATTCTAGAGCTGCATGCTTAGGACAATGTGCAGAAATAAACATAGGGAAAAGAGAGTTCCAGGATTTGCAGTGAGTGTATGGGCTCGGCCAGGAGGTGCTAATAAAATGCAGGTCTTAGTACCCTACTAAACACCCTCTAGGCTCCTAAGCTCATTCAGGAAAAAAGGCAAAGTCTCACCAAATTCGAATGATGCTCCCTTCCCCTTTCCCACAGCCTTTTGCTCTCCCCACTCCAGCCACAGTGGCCCTCTTACAGGTCTCTAGACACTCAGAGGATGGCCTTTGTCCCTCTTCTTCCCCTTACCTAGAGTCTTCTTTCACAAGATGTCCCCATGCTTTGCTCCCTCACCTCTCTCAGGCTGCTTGGGCGCCACTGTCTCAGTGAAGCCTTCTAGAATCATCCACTCACCACTGCAACCCTCCTCCCACAACTGAGTCTCCCCCTATTATCCCTTCCATGATACTACCCATCATCCTCCCTGCCATAAACCCATTGCCGCTTCCTCTGTTCATGAGTAGAATGTAAATTCTGGACAGCAAAGGAAGTTTGTCTGCTTTGTTCACTGCCGTACCCTAGAGCTTAGAACAGCTCCTGACACACATTAGATTTGTTTTGATTGACTGAGTAAGCAGAAACATTATTAACATGGGCCATTGAGACATTTTAATAGAAAGCCAATATCTATACTGTCCAATATGAGAGCTGTCTTAATGAGTTTGGGCTGCTGTAATGAATTACTATAGACCAAGAGGCTTAAGCAACAAACATATTTCTCACTGTTCTGGAGGCTGGGAAGTCCAAGGTCAAGGTGCTGACAGAATCAGAATGAGAATCATCTTTGAAGAAAGGTGCCCATGACTCTCTTCCTGGTTCACAGACAGCCGTCTTCTTGTATCCTTACATGGGAGAGAACAGAGAGCAATAAGCTCTTTTGTAACTCTTATGAGGGCACTACTCCCATTCAGGACTTTGCCCTCATGACCTCATCTAATCCTAATCACTTTCCAAAGGCTCCACCTCCTAATATCATTACACTGGGAGCAGGATTTCTACTTATGAATTTTGGGGGATCACGAACATTCAATTCCTAACAGCGGTCATTCACCCCATGTGGCTACTGAGCACTTGAAATGTGTCCAAACTGAGATGCAGTCTTAGTGTCAAATACACACTAGATTTTAGTACAAAAAAAAAAGGATATGAAATATCTCACATCCTTTTTAATATTGATTACTTGTTGAAAGAATATTTTTGGATATACTGGATTAAATAAGAAATGTATTTTCAGTTCTATAATTTTCACCTGTTTCTTTATACTTTTTTGATTGAGCTACTAGAGAATTTAAAATGCAGCTCACGTTATCTTTCTCCTAGACAGTCCCCGGCTATATGCTTATCTTCGACCTCCATGAAGATGGTCACATAAAGAAACCTGACCTTTGTGAATGTGGCTGACAGAAAGAAAAAGAAAACTCAAAAGGTTAACTGATACTTGGCCTTTCCTCCAACAGGTTAGAAAACTATTGTCCGCAGTTCAGAGAGGATGGGTTGATTGGTGGTAAGTGTGAGTTTTCAAATATAAAGTTTATTTAGCTATATCTGCAGTTAGCTGCATATATATAATACATCTGGCTGCACTTTTATGCATGCTACACGTATTAACTTATTATCGAAAATATTTTGTAATTAGCAACTTATTCCAAGAATCTTAACTGGGTATTTTTAATTTGGAATTGGATATAAATAAATCTGGATGGATCCTAATCTGCTTAGTATTTCTCATGATCGTGTCCAACCGTACTTTTAATGAAGTAGAAAAACAGAAGCGTTTTTTGAAGAGATGTGGTTTTTATTTTTTTATTCATTAAACAAATATTTGTACCGGGCACAGTTCCGGGCATTGCAGATACAACTATGCATAACAGATAAAAATTCTTGCTGTCGTGGGGCTGACGGATAACTAGTAAATAAAGAAAGTGTGTCAGGTGAGTGATAGTGTTATGGACAATTTCAGGGACAAGAGCACAGGGAGTGGGTGGCAGTGGGGAGGGGCCGCTCAGGAAAGTGGATTAGTGAAGCCCTCTTTGATGAGTGATATTGGAGCTGAGAGAGTGAGTCCTGGGCATCTAGACAGGAAAGGCCTTCCAGGTAGATGGAATAGCATGTGCGAAGGCCTGGAGGAGGGAGAAGCAAAGATGGAAAATTGGCTCCTAGTGAAAGTGGGAGCCATTGGAGGCTTTTGAGCACAAGGTCTCTTGCTTCGCACGATGATGGCTCTGCCTGCTCCATGGAGAAGAGGCTGCAGGGCGCCAGGGCAGACACAGGGGGACTAATGAGAACATTATGGCACTCATTGATTAGAGAAGATCACGCCCAGGTCCAGGGTGGCCCGGTGGGAGTGGGAAGTGGTTGGATTTTGGATATATTTGTTTTCCCTTCGATTTTTTAGAAGCCGAGTGGAGGAAGCAAAAAGCTGGGAGAAAGGTGTCATGAGTGATTTTACCTTGGGGTAAAATTTACATGCCTTTGTCCCAAGAAAATGCAGCTCTGTGCTAGTGCAAGGTAATGGTGGGACTTGGAATCGAAGCTGATTCGCCTGACTCAAAGCTCTGTATTTTGTGTCTTCGATCACACATATACCCGTTTTCTATGACAAAGCTTAAATTAAATCAGGATAAAGGATATTTAGATTTCATATGGAGTGACAAATTATGGCATTTGATAAAGGTCACGGGAAGGATTTCCATACTTACTTGTCTGGAATAAATATGCATCGTGTCTGGCAAAATGCTAGGCCCCCATTAAGTGCTTAATAAATGTATACTGGTGACGAAATGCTAATTACTGATTTAATATATTTTGAAACAGAAGTATATTATGAAACACACTATTAATATAACAAGATTTTCAAAATACCCATGAACGACCTTAAATGTGATTCTCTTCCATCTTGTTCCCTAATACTCTCTACCCTTTAGAATGGTACCTACTGAAAATTTCTCATTTTGCATATTTGTTCTTCTCATAAGTAGTTTCCTAAGAAGTTTAAAGTGTTTTTTTTTTTAAAGATATTATTCTCTGGAAGAAGGCAGGAAGGGAAGAAAGGTGAAAGAAAGGGGAAGAGGAAGGAAAGTAAAAATCTATCATACACATAAAACCCCCTCAGAATTTTCTTACCCACCCATAAGCTTCTATACAGTTGAGTATTTAAGACCAGTTCAGACATACAGCCATGCCATGAGAATGCCTAGCCTGGAACATTCTAACTCCCAGCTGTGTTTCTAGTTTCTTTCCTCTGAATGGGATCCACCTAGACGAGGAATCTCAGGGGACAGGAGATGGCCCTGCAGATCTGGTGAAAGTGAAGCTGAGTCCTCAGGGCTCATGGGACACAAACTGTAGGGAACCCTAACTGAGCTTCCCACATGTGGGCAGGAGTCATCCAGGCTTCGTCAGATCTCCCCACTTCCTCTAGGGTCCACGGAAAACAGGCGTTACTTCTTTCTCAGGGGACAGCCTTGCCTGGCCAGTACCTGTGCTGCAGCCATCTTGGTGGCACTAGCAGAGTGGCCTCTGTTTATATTATACTCATAAACTGGGGCTGAAAGAGACTTTTCCCTTGTAAGACTGGGCTGGGGCTAGAATTTCTGCATGAGGACGCAGTTCTCAGAATGACCCTATGGAGTCTGGAACCTAAGATAAAACCTTTAGGTTCTATTGCCTCCAAATTTCTTGCTTTTCCCACCTCCGGATATTTTAAGTGATGATCGAAATAAGTGTAAAGGGAAAAAGTGCATCCGAATCATCACGTTCCCTGGAGGTGTGAGAGGTGGGTGCAAATGGGATTGCTGGCTCTTTCCAGCCATTAAGGAATCAAGGTTCGTTATGAGCCAATTGTGCCTCAGATCCTGCCTAGACCCAGCCAGGAGTCCCCCAGTCTCAAGTTGCACTCCTGCTGTGACTCGTTAGTTATGTCTTGGGGACACTCATCAAAGCAGCTATGGGCCCCTAAATCCGAGGTCTGTCTTCTTGATTCTCCCCAGCTTAGGAACAACCTGGCTGAATCTCCAAGGTAATCTTCTCTGACTAAATGACTGAATGGAACTGGAAGTAAAAGTAGTCTGATGTCTACTCTAAAAATGATTTAAAACTTTTTACAAAGAAGAAGAAAACAATACTAGATCGCTAGTAGGTAGATTCCCCACATGAACTTCTAAAAAATAATGGTGCTTGAATCATTCCTATTTAAAGTGTTCCTATATGAATTAAATCTGTATATTAAGGTTTCTCAACCATGGCACTCTTGACATTTTGGGCAGGAAAATTCTTTGTGGTGGGATGTCCTGTACATTGTAAGATGTTTAAATTAACAGCATCCCTGGCCTCTACTTACTCAAAGCCAGTAGCCCTCTCCCCTTTGTCCCACTGTGACAGCCAAAAATGTCTTCAGATATTCCCAAGTGTCTCCTGGGGGGCAAAAATACCCCTGGTTGAGAACTACTGCTATAGTTACTGATATAATTACAGATATAGATATATTCACAGAAAATGGACTAAAGGCTACACTAGGGGATGAGGGATGAGTTCCACAAGCACAGGGCTTGTTTTTTTATAATTTCTAAAACACTGTTTATAATATTTTTAAAGTACTACCATAATTAAAAAAAGAAGAAAAAGAAAAAGAAACTCTAAATCAGCTTTAATTCTTTCCTCCAAGCCAAGATTTCCAAGCGAAAGTAGCCTGTTTAAACACCTGAGAAAGTAGATAAGAACCTCATCTGACACTCGGAATTTGGAATTGCTCATTCTGTCAAAGTAATTAAATTTGCCTGCAGAATCATCTTTTTTGCCTTGGTAATTCTCCAGGCTGCTGAAATACCACATTTGCAAAATTACACCCACAACATAACCTATCCAGTTTTTTCCTCCATTTAGGCTCACCCACGCAGGCATCTTGTGGAACCAGATAGCAAAAGCCAAAGGCACTAATGCAGACACAACAGGAAAACAGTTGGGTGCTACTGGCAGGTCTGGGTCTATGTCCCTTTCAGTATACATCTGAAAATCATGCCGCGAGACCCACTATTGAATGATGATAAAAGAAACTAACTCGATAGTGATATTGATTGGCACTTGTCCATCCCCTCCCAGGACACACTACACTGGTTTCATTCCTTCACTAATGAAAATCATCAGTTTTTCATATCTTCAGTAAAATTCTCCATTTCCTCTTTATTACACTGTCAGCACAATTATAGAATATGCTTTGAAAATTACTTTTCCATGGTTTGCTACAGCTCTGGTTCTAATCATGGTATTTTTATAAAAAAAAATGTATAAAATAAGTTGTCCAACTGTATTTTTTATAAAGTAAAATATATATATATAGTTTAACCACATTGGGCAAGCAGGATTGGAACATATTATGAAATGATCGGGAAAATTTTAAGATGAGCAAATAGACAGACTTTGGTCAAGGTGACATGATGCACTTATAGCTTGAGGGCTCCTCAGTTCCAAATATTTCCCATTAAGTCAATGCAAAAATAAAATTAAAGAATATAAAGCCATACTTAAAATAAGGTAAACAACTCTGCAGGGCAGAAATGGAACAGAAACACAAATTGGTGATGCACATTGAGCCTGGGCCAAGAAGCAGGAAGACAGGAGAGGAGTTTGGGGGTGCCCATGACAGCCTGAGGAGCAGAACTCATTTGAGTGGTGGCTCTCCCAGTCAAGCTAGGAAGATCTAAACCTGCAGCATGTCAACTCCAGCCCCTGGATGTGAATGTGTGGAGTTGACATCTGTCTCTAACACGTCTACCAACTCCCTACAGTTACAAGATTGTCTACCATGTACTTTTCTCCCATGGGTGTCATGACCCTTTTTCATAGCAGCCTACTTCTGAGCTGTTTCTGTAGTCCTGTGAATGGTTTCCCTGCTTTTTAAGCTTTCTTATAAAACAAGTTTGATTAATTCTTTCCAAATATATTACTTCATTTTACTATTATGTGGCTCCAAAACCTTGTTATTACCCCTCTGCATACTGGCCCCAAACCTGAGGATTCTGAAAATGAAGGCGAGCATGGAACACTTTGCTGAGTCTCAAGAAAGCGGTCCTCTCATTCTCCAGTGAAGACAGGTTGAAGTGGACCTCTGTGATTGTACTTCCCAGCTTCCATGCTTTCTGGTTGTCTTCTAGGGACCACTCCTTTGCCACCCCCAGTCCAAGAGGTTTGGGTAAGGTGGACAGCATCCCAAGTAATCAGGGACAATCCCAGGGTATTCCATCCATGGGAATGAATGCCGTGGGGATAGACACCGACCAAAGTCAATCCCACCAAAGCCAATCCCTGGAACTTTGTTTCAACTCTTGTGAAAGAGATGCTCTCTTTTGGCTAAGGTCGCTGAGCTGAGAAAGCATGGGGCTACCAAGTACATGCCCGAAAATGAAGGGAACACAAAGAGCTGAGAGAGAGCTCAACAATCTTTTTCCACGTCACTGAGTGGCAGCTTCAAAGGATAGGGAGCAAATAAGAAAACAAGAAACACACGAGTTCGCCAAGGTCTCTACACACTGGACTCGTCTGCTGTCAATCTCTATTTATGTGAACTTTTGCTACTTTCAGAATGTCTTTGATTTCTCATTGCTACTAAGCTGTAGATCTCTCAGTACTTGCTCCTTCTAACTTCTGCTTCACAGTTTCCATATCTAAAACAGCTCATCAAGCCAGCTTGAGCGTCTGAGCAATGTCAAGTCATCATTAATTATAGCTTTCCAATGAAGAGAATAATTCACCTCTTGCTGCTAGCTTTGACTTTCAATCTAGTACTCTCAAGAAGAAACAGGATTTTGCAACTGGGGTTTCTCTCTGACTCGCATCCCAAAGTCACATCTCAGCCTTTTTTTTTCTGCTCCCACTGTCTTTGACAAACATTTAGAAAAAAGTCCTGGTCTTCACTAGACCCACCACATACCCATTCATACTCCTTCTCATACTCAGAGCTCATAAGAAAGTCCACTTTTCCAGAATTTTAAAGATAATACTTAAACTCAGCAGTTCTCGGAGTGGTCTCTCACCCAGCAGCATCAACCTCACCTGTAAATTTGTTAAAAATGCAACTTCTCAGGTGAACCTACTGAATGAGGAACTGTGGTTGTGGCTGAGTAATCTGTGTTTCACCAACCCTCCGCTTGATGTTGATAACATTTGAGACACTATCTAGTAGCTTCCTTCAACTTCTGGTTGTTTGGATTAACCAAAGTATTCCTTCAATAGGTCATGCCATCTATCCATGTTTTCATAAAGAATCATATACTCAGCAGTTAAAGTTAGTGTTGAATTAACTCAAAGGACAAAGTGATACTAAAATTTTCATCTTCTGATTATGAGTTAGATAAAGTGTATGTACTTCACAGTCTCTGAGTGCTCTACTAATGGTTCTCCAATTCAAGAGTCTATCAGACTCACCTTGTTGCAACAGATTCCTGGGCTCCCAGTATGTTTTAGGTGGGTCCTAAAAACACGCACTTCCAGCAAGTTCCATGTGATGGTGATGCTGTGCGGCAGGGACCACACTTAGAGAGAGAGCGTGGTCCCGAAGTTTGAGAAATTATAAAATGTCCTTGAGTTCCCTTTTCCTGGCTCCCCTTCCTCCTTCCATTTCATTTCCCCATGGCTACCAACACTTGTAACCCATCTCTCTAAAGAGTAAAAGTGTTAAGACAGATAATGTAGTTTCTTTGTTGAAAACCCTTTGCACCTACAGTAAGGGTTGGCAATTTTTTTCTGTAAAAGACCAGATAGTAAACGTTTTAGGACTTACCAGCCAAATGGTCTCTGTTGCAAGGACTCAACTCTGCCTCAGGCATTATGTAAACCAATGGGCGAGGCTGTATTCCAAAAAAATTTTACTTACAAAAACAGGTGGAGGACAGGATTTGGTCCTAGAGCTATAATTGGCTGGCCTCCGATCTAAAACAATGGTTCTAAAAGTGTGGCCCAAGACCAGCAGCAGCAGCATCACCTGATTACTTACTAGAAATGCAAAATTTCAGGCTTACTCTAAACTCACTGAATCAGGAACTCTGGGGGTGGGATCTAGGAATCTGTTTTAACGAGGCTTCCAGGTGATTTGGATGCTCACTCAACTTTGAGACTCACTGCTCTAGAACAGAATTTCTCAGCCTTGGCTACATATTAGAACCTCCTGGGCCCACCCCAGGCCACTGATATCAGAGTCTGGGGTAGGACTCAGGCATCAGTGATTCTGGCATGCGCACAAGATTGTGACACAGAGATCTAAAGGAACAGTTGGATCTCCTTTCTTCTCAAATCATATTGAGATGGGGCTGCATTGATCACATCTGTGTCCTGCTCATCGTCTCTTTCCCATTTTCAGGAATTGGCTTCAAAACTATTCAACCCAATTGATTTCATAGGGCATTTCTTCCAACCACTTAATATAGATTCTGAAAGAGCAAAGCTCAAAGCCATCTCTGGGCCCATCTGTGGTCACTTGTCATTCTTGGCAGAAAGTGAAAAAAAAAAAAAAAACCCACATGCCTTCAGGACTACAATCTCAAAATCAGAGCTTGGGGATAGGATGCATAATATTTTCTGAGCATAATAGATCAATGACAATTCCACCTTCTCCTCCTCCCCAAATAAACCCAATTTTTACAACCACAAATATAAGGTGAATCCTCTTTGACTTGAAGACAGCTTTTGCTTTTAAAAGGCTGGTTATGGACGAGGCCAACACCCTTTTATAGGGTCCATCACTCATAGGGACACCTCTGTAGGCAACGCCATGACAGATGGCGCTTACAGAGCGGCCAGGGTTGAATTTCACCATTGAGAGCTAACTTCACAGTTGAGAGCGGTTTGCAATCTCTCAAGAAGCTCATCTAAGTTTGATTTTGTAACTGGTCTTGGCATCTGTCCTTGAAATCCTTTCTACTCAAAGTGAGGTCCTTCGATTTGTAGCATGGGCATGACCTGGGAGCTGCCAGTCTGCAGACTCTCAGGCCCCTCCTCAGACCTACTGAAGCAGAATCTGAACTTCGACTCGATTGCCAAGGGGTTGTGTGCGCATTAAAGTTTGAGAAAAAGTGCTTTATGCTGATCTTCGCAAAAATGCAATAGGCGAGGGATTTTGTCAAGCAAAGACAAAAATACAGCAGGAAATGCAATCTGAGCACTAGCAGGCTGAGCAGTGAGGGGCAGTGTCAGGAGTCATGTATCTCCCCAAACTGAGTAAAAATTATCGAATTTCATAGCTTTCTTTCGGCCCCTGGGTTACTATGACTGAATGTTTTAAAATACGGGGACCAGTGTAATGACTCTAGTTTTGAATATAAGAGAGACAGAAAATGAAGTATAAATATGAAGTTGAATTTCATGGTCAGAAGTCAAAACGGGTGACTACCACGATGGGTATCAGTGGTTTTACATGACAGGTCAGGCATTCTGAGGAGGCTGGCCATATGCCTAATGACGGATGAGAAATTAAGGATCTTACAATTTCTTCTTGAAGAGGGGGAAAATAAATTGGCTGAACTACATCAATGAAGTGCTGTTGCAATGAATTACAGTAATTTTAGCAGTGTAGAACTTTATGATGCATTGAGTCAATTAAAGAAAAATTTGAGCCAGCCAAGCACTGCGTTACTAAGGCCATCACAATGGCACTGTCACAAAAAGAAACACATGATAAAATTTGCGTGTGGCCCTAGAATAATTGGTTAGTGACAGAGATGGTCTAATTGTATGCTTAACAGACACCCAATCAATACTTGTTCAAGGAACGACAGTAGTAGTTCCCATTTATGAAGCATTTACTGCGTCTAGGCACTGTTCTAGGCACTTTCCATGCTGCAACTTGTTTCATTCCATCAACTCTTTGAAGTAGGTGTTATTATGATCCTATTTTACAGTCAGTAGGTATTCACAGAGGGTGTGAGTAATTTACCCAGCCAATAACAGGTGAAACAGGGGATCAGAGCCAAGCAGTGGGCAGCAGAGTCCACATAAATAACTAGTGTGCAACATCAGCTTGTGGATGAGCAAGACCATCAGAGCTTGGAAGTCAGACAAAATCTGGGCAAAAATAAATTGGATCTAAGAGTCAGCTCGGTCCAATTCTAGACTCTTCCCACAACTTCTGTCTTTCTTTTGCTTTTGTATTGTCCTTCTTTTCCAGTGCTTTTATTTTTTAAATAAAAATAATTCAGACACACATAACTATTATTATTTAAGTTGGCATTGTGTTAATTGTTCCCCTGTAAATAAGCTGTATCTTGATTCATGAAAGAAAAGTCTTCGCTTCTGCGTTTTTGTATTCTTCACATATAACCAGCTCTTCATCTGTGCTTCTTGATTGATAAACTATTACGGCTGAGATGCTTGTAGCCAGTAATAACTTAAAGTTTTTCTTCTCAAACTCTTCCACTCGTGGCAGACAGATCCCAGGGTGGCCCTCATGATCCCCATCTCCTGGTGTTCACACCGTTACATAATCCCCTCCACTTGAGTGTAAGTGGGAAATGTGGCTTGTTTCTAAGCAATAGAATATAGCAAGGGTGATGGGATGTATACAATTACCCATATGTGATTGTGTTACAGAAGATTTTAATGTGTCTTGCTAGGAGACTCTCTTTCCCTGGCTGGCTTTGAAGAAGCAAGCTGTCATGTTTTATGTTGTCATATGGACAGGAGCACACAGCAAGGAGCTGAGGCCAGCCCCCAGCCAAAAGCCCATAAGAAACTGAGGCCCTCTGTCCAGCAACCCACAAGGAACTCTTTGCAACAACTATGTGAGCTTGGAAACAAATCCTTCTCCAGCTGAACCTTCAGGTTAGACCACCTTCCTCCATCTTCAGAGAGCCCTTCTTTCATTATTTAGTGTACGAATCTCAACCACCCTTACTTCCAAGGTAATCCCTTCCCTGATCCATAGGGTTTGGTTTACTCTTATGATCCATCACCATTTCCCACCTGAATAACAATGATTAAAAAATGGTAACTTACAATAGTTTCCTAGAATCTGACTTCCTCATTTTAAATAATACCACAGGAGGGTGCAAAGTCTTAGTGGGCCAGTCTGGAATGGACCTTGTCATTCATTTGACACCCTCCACTATGATGAGATAAAAATAGCTATTGAACAAAACGTATCTCCCAAGGATGAATAAAGTTGAGTGTAGATAATATCCTTCTGATACATTAAGGAAGAAAAACATTTTCCTGAAGGCAATGTAATTCAAAGGGATCCTCTCTGCCCTTAGTGGTGACAGGCTTTTACTTTATTAATCAGAACAGCCTTGATCCTCACATCCAAGCTCTAGCGGCAGACTTTGCATAGCTAGACAGTGCCGTAAATAAAATTGCCTCCAACATCAAATGTTAACCCTCAGCAACACAAAGAATCAGCAGAAGCTATAAAATTAAAATTTTCTTTAACACGATCAAATTTTTCAGCCAGGATTTCCTCCCTGACACATATTTATAAGTAGAAGAGCTGCTTTACGAAGCTTGGTCATCACCGGTCCAGAGCAAGTCACCAGGGAATGTGGGTTTGTTCATTTTCCAGTGTTGGTTTTCACTAAACCATACCACAGTGCTGCTACGTATATAAAATGCTCATGTCTCATCTTGTTATAATTACCTTCCAATCAGGAAAAGAAACTATTTTAGCAAAAATGTTAAGAACTTGCTTATTTTAATTCTCTTTCTCTTCTTTGATCAATGAGCAATTAGCATGGAGTCTCCATTTTGCTAATACGGTCTGTAATTTTACAGTCTGCTCAGGCCAATTTGACTCTTAAAGGGGTGGTAAGTGGGTTTTAAATGTTTCTCCTTCTGAGTATTTCCAACACATCAGAAATAAACAGAAGACTTTTAGGGCAAGTTAGACAATAATTTTCTAGCATCTCCCTTCAGACAAGGAAGAAAGCAAATCCATCGTAATTATATAGAAAACAAATACAGAAAATGAATTTCTATTCTCTAGTAACTCTTCCTTCCAAAGTGAATAGTGCTGTTGAGTAATTATAAGTGTGTGACAGCAGTACTCCCTTTTGTGGTACATTCGAGCTTTTTCATTTATAGTAATCCTTACTATGATGGTAAGACGCGGTGGCGTCTGGCCTCTGCTTCCTCACTGTTTAGCTCTCTGGGCTCAGATCATACTGACTGTTCAGTTTTTTACTCATGCTTTTTTCCTGCCTGCTGCATGGCTGAAGCACACATTCTTCCCTTTGTCCGGAATCCTCTTCCCTTTCTCCTACCCTGGTTCCTAATCACCCGTCATAGCTTGATTCACATGTCATTTCTTCAAGCAAGCCTAGCCCAACTCCCTTGTCTAGCTCAGCTTGCTTCCATAGAAAATTTTTGTTTCCTTCTTGTTTGGTTTGCAATCATATACCTATTTGTGTATTTATTTAATGTTTGAATCCCTCACGAAATCATAAGTTTCATGAAAGCACGGATCAGATCTATGTTTTTTGGACTTTTCATCAGCACATAGTAGGTCCTGAATGCATGCTACATGAACTAACGAATGAAGGAATATTGATCTTGGGGGTGGATTTTTTTTTTTTTTTTTTTTTTTACTGCAAAGAGACTAAACAAGAGTAGGGAAGATACAATGCAGACAAAAGGAACAGGAAGCGTTAAGGTTCTTAAGGGGGAAATGGGCTACAGATGGAGTTACAGCAAGAGAAGGACTAAATGAACCCGAGGAAGAGTCAAGAAAATCACTTGAGTAGATGCTAATCCAAAGTAAAAACCTTAAAAGACAGACCCATGATTTGTGGAGCTATTTCATAAGATGGCTACCAGATGGGACAATCCAACAATCCAGGGCCTTAAGGAGCTGCAAGCAAGACAGTTCTGGCTTGAGTTATATCAGGAGTCCCCAAACCCCGGGCCATGGACTGATACCATCCGTGGCCTGTTAGGAACCGAGCCACACAGCAGGAGGTGAGCGGTGGGCGAGTGAGTGAAGCTTCATCTGTATCTGCAGCCGCTCCCCAGAGCCAGCATCACCGCCTCAGCTCCACCTCAGATCATCAGGCAGTAGATTCTCATAGGAGTGCTGGTCCCTGGTGCCAAAGAGGTTGAGGACCGCTGAGTTATGTGGTCTTGTCCATGACCAGCTAGAGAGGCCTTCAGTCCTTCAGATGCTAGAATTTCTTCTGGTCCTTAGCGATGAGGGAGGGTGAAATGAAGATGGGCCAAGTCAAGCTGACTTTGAGTCATTTGACAAACATTAAGTATCTTCTAGGCTCTGCATGAGATTTTGGAGTAACTAAAGATAAATAAATGCAGAAACTGTCTCTGCCTTGGAAATTTTTATTTTAACCCAGGAACAGAAAATATATGGATACACACACATATTAAAGCATATATATCATATAGATATATACACACACAAACATATATGTAACACAAATATGTGTAACTGCAGATGAATGTTAAACTTAAATGTTTAAAGTACTTTCAAAGCATTAAGGAAGGTGGGCTTGGCCCTTCAATGGGGCGAGGTGGACTTTTTAAAGTTTTTACACACGTGCTGGTGTTGGTTCTGAAATGATGCTATTTGTATGAACAATTCAGCGTCAGCACTGGGAAATCCCCCGAACTTTCAGCTTGCTTTGTAAGGCTGAAGTTAAAAAGTCACATAATTTTGGAAGCCCAGCGTCCCTTCCCCTTAACACCCTTGGATCTGCTGAATCCATGGCCTCTCTCTGCTGTTCACCTCTGTTCATGGCCGTTCTTTTCTGCATTGGGTAGTGTTGTTTCCTTTTCAATCCAAGTAGTGCTCCTGACTCAAGGTTCTGTTTATAATAGACTTAGTGAGTGTTTCAGGCGATGGCAGTATGTGTGTGCGTGCGTGCGTGTGTGCGTGTGTGTGTGTGTGTGTTGATTGCATCACAGACCAGTATAGCAAGGTACTTAAAATGGGACATTAGATCACCTTATGCTTAAAACTCCTTCCCTCTTCTTGCTACCGAGAACTACCACTGGCCAACACTTGTATTCCACCTCCAGCCACAATATTGTCATTTTTACATTTCTGACTCCTGTCCCCTATTCATGAACTTCTTAAAGACTGGAAACTGTGACTCTAATTGTTTAATAGTAATCACTGATCTAGTGCTTCCCAAATGATGACACTGTTCCAAGTACTTTATATATTTTGATCCCAAGGCACCTGCCACGAACCTTCAGGGCTAGCTATGCTCAGACTGCAGGATTGGGGTTTTTTTGAAAGATAGTGTGGTGCCTGTGTTGTATACTATCAAACACCACCATCAGGTGCAGAGACAACGCCATAGAGTCAGATGCATTCATTTCTGCAGCTATGTGCACGAATGTTCACACTAAACGGGAAAAAGTAGATGATAAATGTCTACCGTCAGTCAGTTCACATCAGCTGTCGCTACCAAAGGCATTATGAGGAAGCTTTTGGTTCGCGGAACCTTTTGATTTCAGAAGGGCAAATGGGGATGGTGGACCCACAACCATAATTCTGGATTGTAGCTGGGTTAGAGGGGCCTGTTAGGTTCATGAGCCACTGAACATGGCAGGTTTTGAGAATCCAAAGAGCCACTTGATGTGATGTCGGGAGCCATTAAGAGACACTGAAGAAGTCACGTAGCTGATAGCCATGAAGCAACTGCTGAGACTGCTTAACAATGGTTCTAGGAAGCAGGGTGTGGAGTTAAAGGTTATTGACCCTGGAGGGGAGGTTTGCCTCCTAAAGAAATCCTGTTAAGATAGTGGAATGTTTTACAGCCCGGAAAAGGATGTTCGTACCCTGAGGGAAGGATATATAGGAACTTATGTAAATGTCAGCATTCCTATGGTAATGTACTCTGTACCTTATTATTGTTCCCTGTGCTTTACTATATTGTACCCTGTGCTTTGCTATTGTATCCAAAAACTTATATAAAGGCTGTGCTAAGTAAACTCGGGGCTGCAGCAGTGACTGTATGCCCTCCCGAAGCACTTTCCTGTCTTCTTTTTTTCTGAGGCTTCACCCCCCTTTTTAGGTGCTGTTCGATCTCTGCTGGCGGGCTCCGCAATGTGTCTTATTCCTTTACTTCTTATCACTTTAGATGATAATGCATTTTTTTGTTGTTGTTCTGTTGCAGGGTTGCAAACTTAAATGTCTCTAAGACAATGAGTGAAGCTTTTTCCATGTTAGCTTAAACAAAAAATAAAGGCATTGTAATAAAACCACCTTGGGCCATGCTTTTACAGATCCGATGGCATACAGTTTGAAACCTCTGGTTCTCGGTCTATTTGTTCAGCTCCAACTGATTTCCAGGCTCTCAGATATGTGAACTTCAGAATTAACCAAGAATTCAGAGTTACAACCATCTGGTAAGCGTTTTGTTTAGTTTATTGATGTGTGGGAAGGGAGGGGATGAGTTAAAAGAAAATGACCCCCCCAAAGGCTCTCATTTAGAATAGTTTGTCTTAGAGCAGCTTTTTTCAAGTGACTGCCAAGAACAAACTTTAGTTAGTAAGCATGATATGAAATTCATATGTGATTATCTAATCTGGTTCTCTTGTTGGGAAATAATGAAGTCATTGAGAAAAAAGTGGGCTTGATTTGATATAAGACAAACGCATATGATTGATATGATTTCCTTTTAGGTATATATAGATTTTTTACCGCCAGTATCTCCTTTCTTTTCCGGTTTCAAAGCCTTTCCCCTCACCAGTGAATTTAGTGCTTGATTGTTTTTCCATTGAAGAACATGAAGCGTTTTACCCCAGCTTGTTTTGGATGAAGGCATTGTACTGGTACGATTTGGTTTCTTGATTTTCTAGCCCTATCCCATAGCAATCTGTATCATAAAATGGTGTCTTTGTGTGTGTATGGTTGAGACTGAAGGGTAGCAGAATATGCCACCCCAAATTATAACTGTAAGAGTTCAGGACAAGCCACCCCAAAATATGCTACTTTTGGTATATTGATGATTTTGAGCTGTAGGCACTTGAAAAACAGTAAACACAGGGAGAGATTTTCTCTGAACTCCTCTTATCTTCCTCAAGACAGATCTTCCAAAAGGAACTCAATTGTCATAAATCCCCATCCTGGGAATTTTATCAACCAGGGAAGATGGACTCTTGTCACAGAAGAGGAGACTAGAAGTCAACATCACACCAAAATAAATGTCAAACTATCATATCTCCCATATATTCTTCTAAGGGCCTGTTCATCTTTTCTAAAAATCATTTCCTCTTCCCAAAGAGGCCTACAACTCTCCTCCCCTTTTTCTATTAAGATGGTATTTAATCCTGAATTCTAAGCCACCTCAGGGAGTTACTCATTTTTCCCTGGGTGTCTCCCATGTGTATTTGAGGTATATGTGTTAATAAACTTGTTTTTTTTTTCTTGTTAATCTTTTTTTTTATTACAGGACTCTCAGCTAAGAACTCAGAAAATTGTTTTTCCTCACCTACAAGACACACACAAAGGCAGAGAAAGATAAACAGAAAGAGGGATGTAAAGGGAGAAGGATATATATATATATATATATATATATATATATATATATATATATATAGAGAGAGAGAGAGAGAGAGAGAGAGAGAGAGAGAGAGAGAGAGAGAGAGATAGAACAGAAAGACAGAAGCAAACAATTGTATTAGCTGCGAGGGTGATTTCCACTTTCTCTGAAGAAGTGCTGCTCGGGTTGAAATGATTTTGGCCTTGCCTTATCTGCATAAAGAAGGAGCATCATCATTTTCTTATAATGTACAAACTGAAGGTAGAGTGACTCTTTTGACTTGAAAAGACTCTTATCTCTATAGAATTCAGTCCTTGAACTCCGAATTTGTGTATCTGCTCATGTTTTCTAACCCATATCTTCTAATCCTGAAGTTCTCGCATTCTTGGATGTGTACATAGTGGTATGCTACTAAATGTTTAATAACTGGCTCTCTAGATAAAACAACCGTAACAACAAAATAAACAAAACTGGTTTCTAACATTTACCAGTCACCATGGTATAAATACACCATGGCTAATTTCAAGTCACCAACATGATGCGAATGCTTCATTGTGAGGTGACGTGCCTAACTGGCTTTCATGAGTGGGGACAATCTGGCTCCATCGCATTACTGGGTGTAGCCAAAAGAACACTAAGCAGGATTAAGAAGACTTGAGACAGCTCTGGCCCATAAAATGTGCATGAAACAACAGCTCAGATTGCCTCATGGGGGATATCTAGTTACATTCAAATGGAAATTACAAAAGAAAAACTGTAAAGAACTTGGAAAATAGAAAACCTTACACAAATATAAGGCTTACCATCATTACCATCTTTGAAGAGCCAAACGTTGCTTGGTATCCAAAAGTTTAAAAATAAATGACTTGGATCGCATTAGTTACTGTTTTAACAAGTGTGTTTTGTATCTCCTGGTCGTAAGAGATTCAAACTATACGGAAAGAGCCAGGAGCCCATTTGGCCATAAGTTCAGAACAATGAACTCATCAGCGTTATTTTCCTGTGCACTGTGGCTTGGCCTGGACCCACTGGTCACAAGAAAGCATGAGTGCTCTGCGCAGCATTTCTGCCTTAACCGGGTCCAAGTCTAAGGCAACGCCTGCAAGGCAATGCACTTCCCGCTGCAGACCTCCTCTGAGGCCTTTGCATGATTTGCACGATTTTAATTAATTAATATCTAACTTGGTTTTGTAAATGATAGCAAGCAAACAAAGAGGATCCCGTCTTAATAGAGACATTCTCCTTAGAATTATCTTTTTACAAGAGCGTTGTCCAACGGAAATATGGTGTGAGCCATACATGTAATGAAAAATTTTTAGCAGCCATATTAAAAGATGTAAAAAGAAACAAGTGAGATTAATTCTAATAATATATTTAAGTGAACCCTAAGTATCCAGATTTTCATTTTGCGTAATTAATATAAAGCATATTAATGAGAGGCTTTACATTTTTTTTTTCTTGGTAGTAAGTCTTCTAATCAAGTGGTTGTTTTACATTGGGTTGCCCCCAGCATATCTCAGTTCAGACTTGCACATTTTAAGGGCTCAGTAGTCACATGTCGCTAGTGGCTACCATTTTGGACAGCTGGGTGCTATAACACAAGCGAGTAGAGAACCTCCTGATTCCAAGAAACCCCATGTTGTTAAGAAATTCTTTTATTCTGGCTTCAGGGGGATTTGTTATGGGAACTTATTATTGAGAGAGGGACAAACTCCCCCTCTCAAACCTCTAACTTTTCCTTCTCCCTTATCCATCACTTAGGTTGTCAGGGCAACCTCGGTTGGATGAGTCTATCAATTGTAGGGTGACCAACCATCCCAGTGTGCCCAACACTGAGAGGTTTCCCAGGTGTGGAACTCTCAGTGATGAAACAGGGAGAGACCCAGGCAAGCTGGGAGGAGCTGGTCACCCTCCATTTGCAGGAAAAGGTTACATACTCCTGGGAGGGCCTAAGCAGTACTTTCATTCTGAGCTCACCTGCAGCTGTAAATCTAAAGGCTGAGGTCTCTCAGTATGTCCGAAAGCTACTTCAAGTTCACGTTCTATCAACTTCAAATTCTTGGAATCGTCCCAAGAGCCAGGCCAGCAGGATTTGCTATACTCTTGAATGTTTTGATGGTCTCTCTGGCCTCTTGGCTACTGTCCTGGCTCCATGAATCAGGTGAAACTGTCTGCTGTCACATGATGGCCTCCCAGGTTCCCTCTAACCAGGGAACCAGGCTCTGTGTCGGCAGCTCCTCATAATAGTCATGGAAGCTGGGACAACTCTGTCTCTGTCGTGTCGCCCTGGGTGCGGATATCTCTGCCTATCTGTCTTGGGCTGAGTCTCAACCTCTCTTAAAAAGTCAATTTGAACATACAGCCCAATCTTTATAGTGCCATATGATATTTTACCCAGTCTTTTTTGAGAGTTTACAGCCACTGTGTTTAATTCTTTTTCTTTGAAGTTGAAACAGAGATAACATTTCATTCTATAAACTCAACAAATGTGTTTTTTAAAAATAATGTTCAGTGCTGTCGAGTATATGATGAAATGAGTAGTCTTATCTGCTATTATGAGTCTAAATTGCTTCAAACTTTGCAAACAGTGATTTGTCAATACATACAAAAATCTCAAAATTGTTGTGACCCTTCATCAATATTTTCATGTATGGGAATTTATTCTGAGAAAATTGCCCAAATACACACAAAAATGTTAATCTCTCCAATCACTGTAATACTGTAAATTGGAAGCAACCAATTATTAAGCATGGGCAACTGGCTAAATATATACTTAACTGGGTTTTTACTTTATAAAAGCAGTCAACAAGTATTGAGAGTTTTATTCTCAAGCTTATTTACACTCTTCATGGCTCCTTTCCTTCTTTGTCTTAGTTTCTGTATCGGTAAGTGGGGCTAATAAATATAACCCCTCTCGTAGGGTTACTCTGGGGCTTAAATATACATTTTAGTGTCTATAACAATGTAAATTGTTTTAAACAGACTTTGCAAATAGTAAATACTCAA
The DNA here is from genome assembly GCF_014176215.1 of Rousettus aegyptiacus. Lineage (NCBI taxonomy): Eukaryota > Metazoa > Chordata > Mammalia > Chiroptera > Pteropodidae > Rousettus > Rousettus aegyptiacus. The sequence goes on along the minus strand of NW_023416312.1, from coordinate 2,603,939 downwards.
TTCATGCTGGCTATTATTAAATTTTTATGTCTTTCTTGAGGTCAGAATACACATCTGATATCTCAGCATCCTTCTCCCCAGGGCTTAATACACTGCCCAAAGCAGAGTTAATACTCACTGAGCATTCATTAATTGGCTGAGTTCAGTAATCCTGCTTCTCCTGACTCTAGTCTGGATTTTGTAGCCAGTCTCTGAAGCCTCCTAAATACACTCAACGTGGTGCCTCTCTGTTCAGAATGGGACTGACTCCTTCCGGTCCTGGTTTCCAGTCTGTCTGATGTCCTGCTCCAAAATATGACATCATCAGATGGTACAGTCTTTGGCCCTGATCCCGAACACCATCTCAAATTGTTTTTCTTTGTGGGTGTGTGACTGTCTTTGCGAAGCAATTGGGTTCTGGTTTTTCCAAATTTCAGCAGAGCCAGAAAAGAATGCTTCATCTTGGGATATAAGCAATTTGACATCATGCCCAGTTGCCTTTTCCTACCAGTCTCTAGCCACTCTTTTTTTTTTTTTCCCAGCAGAACCTGCTTTCCACGATGGAGACAGAGAATGCCTGAGATTCATTGTCCCAGCTTCCCCTACATCTAAATCATGGGATCCAATCACGACCAATGGGACCAAGATGATGTCTTCTGGGGGATTCTGGGATAGATTCCTCCCCCACTTCTGATAATACTTGCTACTTGGAACTAAGGCAACTTGAGAAAGACCATGATGAAGAACCAAGAGAATCACAAAGATGAAATTTGGTGGCAAGCAAATAATGACTATATGAGTCACTGCTGCTTTGATGTCCTTGAACTTCTGAATTAACCATGTTTGGAAATCCTGCCACAAGATCTCTTATTTTGTGAGATTTATTAGTCAATCCCTGTTGTTTAAGTCATTTTTTCTTACATATTTTGTTTCTGCCCTTGAAAATATCCTAGCTGACATGAGTTTTTTTTTTTATAGTCCTAGGAAGAATTAGTCCTTAATTAGGCATAATCCCACATTCTCTTGTTAAGACCCCTGCTGCCAAAAGCCAATAGTATCTGTCACTTCTAGAATTTCTCTGGCACTTCCCCAGAGGGAGTGCAGTTTCATGGCTATGAGCAGAAATCCAGAAGTCAGACCCGACTGAGTGTGACCTTTGACAAGTTACTTAAATGCTGTGTTCTAATTTCTTCATCTGTGAACAAGGGAGGCAGATAATGCACCTACCTTAGAGAGTTTTATGTTAAATGAGCCAATACACAAAAGGCACTTAAAACAATGTCTGGCACTTAGTAAGCAAGTAGGTGAGAACCATTTTGCTTATTTACCATTCATTTTATATAGTCTTGTGCTGTCTCTGAGATACAGATTTTTTTCTTCTTCTTGTCCTCGTACTGTTTGTTCATCCATGTCTCAATGGTGCTTTTCATTTATCATGAAGAAAAACTCCACACTCGAGAGAGGCACATTTCTAGAAGCCAGAGGATGCAGTTTCAGCACTTACTAGCTAAACCATGAGCACTTCACTTATTTTCTTTGCACCTTGGTTTCTTCATTTGGAAAAGAAGTTTACTGTCTTTGTTTCAGTTCTTCTATTAAAAAAAAAATCCTGAGAAAGCGCAAATTGTATTTGGGAGGCGATTTAACAAAACTCCAACAAGGCAGTAGGAAGTGAGCATGAAGGGAAGGAAAGATGTGAAGTCAATGATGGGTACGTGATCAAGTCACTTCCCACTGTGGGCAAGAGTTCTATCCTATGAGGGTTTCTTAGTGCAGACCACCTTGTGCGTCAGAGGTGTGCCTCCAATGCATAAGATTGCTGGGCTATTTTGACACCATCTCTCTTTAGGCATTGGATGAGAGCTGCTGGGTTGGATTGGTGCATTCATCCTTAGGGAATTCTGGTCTATCAATGAGTGTGGGCCAAGAAGGTTCATCCACCAGAGAATATTGGCAAGAATATGAAAGTCAGAAGCACATGCCACAGTGGAAAGGCCTGGGGTGGGCCTCTCTAGGCTGAAGTGGTGATTAATTCAACTCAGTAAATATATTTGGGGTGGGGGGCAGAGAGGTGAAGGAAGCTTTTCTGTACCAGGAACTTTACTAGCTAAGCAATGGGACACAAAGATGAGTAAGAAATGGTCCTAGACTTCAAGGGTATCACAATCCAGTGGCAGAGACAGACATATTAACAAATATTATGGTAACAACATTTACCATGTGAGAAATGCAAGATTAAACATTTGTATAACATTTGTTTTACCTACCATATTGATAAATTGAGATGCTGTGGTTAAATAGATTGTCTCGTGTGTGTTTGCTAAAAGGAATAACTCAGCAATGTTTTTGAAAAATACAGATGTATTTACCCTTTGACCCAGCAATCCAACTTCTGGGGATTTATCCTATAGATCTGCCTGCACAGGAACAAAATGATGAATGTACCAGGTCATTAATTGCAGCATTATTGTAATAGCAAAATACTTAAAATAATCCAAGTGTCCTTCAATAGGAACTGGTTACATACACCCTGGCACATTTGTACAGCGGAGCACTAAGCAGCTGTAGAAAAGAATGAGGGCATTTTGCCCTGAATATATTAAGTTTAAAAAGCTCAAGATGAAAACGCAGAGTATGTGTGGTGAGATTGAGGATTTCAAGGCTGATCAAGGAAAGACATGACCATTAAATGACAGGAAATTACACATTATGAGCTTTGTTTAGGCAGTGCTTGGGCAGGTTGCATGAGAGGGGATGTCCCTGAGAGAAGGTGAGCTCCCACATGCAGCAGCACGGGGCCAACACCCAGAAGGGAAGAGAGCAAGGGAAATCCCAAGAAGAGGGCTCTGACTCCATTTTGGAATGGCTCTGTTTATGTCATTGTTCACAGCCTGATGCATAGTAGGCAGGCACTCAGTAAATACTGAGTTAATGAATTGCATCGATTTCAAATCAGTCATTGAGGAAGAGAGCCAGGACCACGCTTTTATATTTTGATAATGTCGCATGTAGTACCCCTTTAGGCTAGCCTCTACAGGAAGGAAGCATTTCAATTGAATTATGTAACCCATGTGCAAGAAACAGAAATCTGAACTTGAAAGTGACTAACATTGTCTGATTCAATGCGAGGTGATTGAAATGTCGACGATACAAGGTGCATGCATTATGCCCAGCTATATGTGACATGTAACATGAAGTAGAATCAATAGTTCTTATACACAGCTATTCTTACTAGTCTGTGAAAAAATTTGATGGAAACCCCGAATGGTTAGATTTGTGGCGCCTGAATATCAATCCCAAGTAAATTAACCAATAAACATACAATACTCTTATTCTCTGGGATCATCTATTTGCTGGCCTGAAGAATGAGTGAGAGAAATGGCAGAAGGTAGAGAAACAATAGAAAGAAAAAAACTATGAAACACAGCAAGGATATTGTTCCCTGAACGTCTCCGAGCCCCATCTCCTAATTATTTTGTTCCATCCTCCCAGCAAATACAGAATTTCCGAGACGATTCTAGAGTACAGTTGGTATAGCTCAGTCCAGCTTGAATTGAGAATAAGTCTTTGTTCTTAAAAGACTCTACAGTGTACAGAGAACAAGGCAACGTTTGGGCACTAACAATTCTGCAATACCTCCCAGAAACAGATGACCATCCTAAAAGAACATTTCCATTTCTAGTTTCAAGGGTACTTTCATAATGGAAAGGATGTAAGTAGTTAACCTTGGAATATTTAAAACCCAAGTACAATGTCTATGACATATTCATATTTTAGCAATCATTTCAAATACCAAAGAGTCTTTCTATCAAGGTCAATTTTTCTTTTCCCACAATAAATAGCATTGGATTATCACATCAATGCTTCATTTAATCCATATTCATTTAAAATAAAATTAAACCCAGAATGATTTTCTATTATTTATTCCTTTGATATATAATTTTTACATTTAATACTGAACATGGGTGGGGGGGATTGTAATGCCATTTGTTTAGGAAACATCACATGATCTTGCTGAAATATTTACTAATATTAATTTGCTAGAGCTTTGGATTGACATCCTAAATATTTCACTATTTTGAATTTTTAAATACAAACACAGACCTTTCCCCTTTGAGTCTTTCCAAGTGATAGCTATGAATTAATTAGTTTGAGACATTTTAATAAACACAACTGTTCTTCTTCAGTTTGTAAGCCAAAGAAAAGTTACTTTTCTGTTGTCGTTGTGGGTTCCAATAGAACATATTACTTCCTGCAGTTTTAGAAATTTGGGGCTCTGAATCTGATTCGCAGCTTATGGTCGCAGGGTGAGTGGCAGTGCTGGGTCCTGGTGGTTCTCAGAGATGCTTGGGGAGGGGCAGAGCCACAGAGGGCTGCCTCCATCTTCCCTCGGGACTGGCAGAATCTATGGGTGGGTGAGTGAACATTAGACTACAGGCTGTGCTGAACGTTTGAACATTTTGCCTCAGTTTCAGAGTCCTCCTCTGTGTGAGTGAGAATACTTATGCTCATATGACTTTCATAAAAGTACAGAATGATAGTATTGTACACTTGACATGTGCTAAGAGAGTAAATGTTCGGTGTTCCTACCACAAACACATACACAAAGAGGTAACTATGTGAGGTGATGGATGTACTAATGAACTTGGCTGTGGTAATCATTTCACAATGCATGCATATATTACATCATCGCGTTGTATATACCTTTGGGGAAAAAAAAACACATTGTGAAACCTAAATATATACAATTTGTATTTGTCAGTCATAATTCAGTAAAGCTGGAAAAAAATGGCAGAATTCCAGTTTCAAGCACAGGTTTGGGAGCAAACAAAACTGACTTGAGGGAAGAGAAGCACACAGCCCGACTGGGGACAGAAGCTGCTCAGAGGGCCAGAGTGGCCACTTCCTTGTAAGGATGCAGTGTGCCCTGCCAGTCTGAATAAGAGAGAGCAGACTCTGCTTCATCCCTGGGGGTTTAGGCAGTGTCTTCCCAGAGCTTTTGTGGCTCTCAAAGCGGGGCTGCCTTTGGGGCAAATTGTGAAGAATTTTTCTCAGATGATTTTGATGCCCCTCTCTCCTGATATTTTCTCTCCACTCACACACTTCCAGTTCTCAGGTTCCGTCAGCTCCCCAGGGCTTTCTACTAGGTTGCTGCACCCTAGACAGTTCTCTCTGCCCAGAGGGTTCCGGACCCCATCCCAGTGGCCAGGATTTTACGACCTGAGGGCAGAGAATTTTTTAAAATAATGAAATAATGTAAGTGAAGAAGTATGAGCATCTAGCACGGGTTTCCTTGTAATGTACTGGTGTTTGTTTAATCGCTCATCGTTGGTTATTCACAGTAGACAGCCGAGCCCTTCTGAGAGGAAGAGTCACAGCAAGAGAAAGTGGAACGGTCCTTGCCCCGGGAAGCTTACATTCTAAGCAGATCTAACATGCACGTGCGACATCAAACGCACCTTTGGGAGGAAGAACAAATCAGGAAATATAAAGTAGGAAGCACACAAGAGGGAGAGAGGCCATTTTTAATTTCTAGAATTATTGAAGTTTTCTCCTCAGGCTATTCTGTTATACCTTCAAGGTAAAAAAGAACCCAAAAATTTCCAGTTTCTTCTAAAGTGGGTCTTTGTATGGTGAGCCCTAAGGACTTTGCCAACAGCAAGTGATCGTGTGCATGTTTATATGTATTCTTATTGTGTGTGATTACTTCTTTTAATTCTTCCTCCTGGGCTAGACTATTACTTTTGGGTCATAGTAATTATTTTTCTTCTATTTAGAGTGCACAACAGCTTCAGATCTGTTCTGACTGGGTGTGTATTAAATTCCAATTTATTTATGTTATGACAAACCGGGCGAGTATGGTCATTATAGGCAAATGCTTGGTCAGTGGCTTTTCCCTCCCACATTCCTATAGACATAGCACATTTACTCCAATGTGTATTAAGTTTCCAGGCGTTGTGTAATGGAAAAGCACAACAGAAAGTTGTCTAACTGGAGAACTTCATGCTAAGTGATTCCTGACCCCTGGCACCTGCCAATACAAGCCCAGAGGCCATCCCCTGCCCTTTCTGACCATTACTTAAGCCTTCCCAACAATGACTGTGCTGTTTTTCTTGGAACTCTGTGTGCTTCTACCATTCTGTCTTAGAAATACAGTGCTGTCTTTTAAGAGGCTGTTTAGAAGGAAATAGGAAATTGGGCAGCTGAAGATGATTCTTAATCATGTTCTAAAAATAATGCGTTGTTGAGACTGTTTGAAGTCTTCCCCTTAAATGCATGCCCAGCTCTCGTCTGATGACTGTCTACCGTGGTGAGTAAGGTACTTTATGCACAGGGACATACAGGGCGGGGCACGGATCAACTGCCACCATTTTCAGTGAGGATAGACTTGGGGACTCATCCTGCATTCAAGAGCAGCGTCGCTCCAGGGGGTTCACTTTAGAGCCAGTCTCAGCAGAACTGACCTCCCCGGTTGCCTCCTCCCATAGTCTTGTCACTGTCCCATTTTGAATCCGTCCTGCTTGTGGTTGGCCAGTGGCTCTCTGGGAGTGGGCGAGGCTGTGGCCCAGGCCCTTCTGGTCAGAGAGCCTCCTGTCCTCTCCCCCAGGCTTTTAAAATGCACAATTTTTCTTTCCCTTTCTTTTATGATACAAAGGTAGCAAGTTTAGGTCCAGTCAAGGAAGACTCCTTTATAGAGCACAGATTTTTATTTCTGCTCCCTGCAGGTAGAAGGAGAGGAATAAAAGGAGAAAACAGATTCTAGCCCCAGCCTGTGATTTCGTGCTCAAAGACAGGGTTGGACGCACTGACACTTAGAGGCGGTACTCAAATTACAATTTCGAAGCCTGGACATCCCTTGACCTGGGTCAGAGGAAGTCGAGAACTGCTTTTGCAGGCTGGTAGATTCTGCTGGGCACTGAGATTGATTTCTGTGGTTACAGCCTCCACCTAAGGCCTGTGGAAAGGCAAACAACCTAACCAAAATGGGCTGTCTACCTGCAGAACCCAGGGGCATAGAAGGACAGCCTCCACTCCTGGCCTTTGGAAGATGTACCTAGTTGGGTGCTTGTGGGTGTTAGTAAGCCCTGTCCTCAGCCCCTGTGTAGAGGCGCCCACCCTCTTCAGGACCCAGGATTGTTCAAGCAGTGGAGAATACCACTTTCTGGCAGAGGCGAGAGCTGCCTGGGTGATCTTTGCATACCAGTGGCCCCTTCTGTGCTGGAGGGATAAAGGGACAATGAACTCTGTCCCCAGGTGTCTGATATTTTGCGGTAATATTGTTGCAATAAAAGTAAGATGCTATCTGGGCAAAGGATGAGTATTCATAGATTTGACAAGTCCTAAACCAGTGGCATACGGACGAAGAGTTCACACGGAGTAGAAAGTCATTGCCAAGGTAAGTGGTTGTGTGGGTCCACCAGCTCAGCGCACACGCAGACTCTGTAACACGGTCTCTGTACAAGGGAACTGAGCTCTGCTTTCCCACGGAGTGGGTGCAGCTGTCACAAAGAGAAAGCCAGCAGGAGCAGAGATGGCTGATTTATGTAATAGTTTGCATGCTCCACGGAATGTTCCATTATCCAGAAAAAAATCACCTGCTTCCAAAGGGCAGCTCTGCAGATCATTTATTTGTGATTTTTGCCTTATCAGATTCCTCTTAGACCCTCAACTTGTTACCCAAATATACCACAGAAACATGGGACCTCTAAAGCAGCCAGGAATAAAAAATGTTTTGAAGAAAAATAAGCAAACCTAAGAGAGAGAGAGATTATGAGTTATTTTCTTAAAAAAAATTATATTCTTTGATTCATCAACAGCGATTTAACCTGATACTCATTTTTTAAAACACATTTATCATCTTGGATATCTTCCTCACTTTCTGGAATGGATTTGTGAAATAAAAGCCTAACATCCTAATGAAACATGGCCACAAACACTGGTACAATAAAAATACTAAGGTCATTCAAAAGAATTTCTATAGCACCAATGGTAATATTTGAGCAAATTCAAGATGGATGAGCCTTATGCTTGTTTGTGCTGCTGGAAAGGAAACAATTGTCTGGCATCTCGGGGTTTGAAGATGCCTCTGAGCAATTCAATTATTTTTGACAGAACTGCTTGAGGCAACGTTACACGGTTGAGGAGGAGCCCTCTGAATTATTGAATTTCTCATGTCCCTGCACACAGAATTCCTCCCATAAAGCAGCTGACCATGGCGATGCTGAATAAATCATGGCTAATGAAGATAAAGCATCCAGCAGAGGCCATTTTTCAGAAGGAATATTCTAGAAACTGTGTGCTGGGGTTTGGGGTTAATCAAGTCTATTAACATTTCATCTCTGCTGTACAAGGGAATAGAAACTCATGCTCATGACGACATTACTGGGAAGAATCCAGGCACACAGGAACTTGATCGATGCTAGCTGGGCACTTGCTATAATGTGTGGTTGGGGTGAGAGAAAATGGAGACAATTTTCCAAATGACGATGTCACAGTTCCAACAGGGCAAGGGAAGCGCTCTTTCATTCAGCTTGTCTGCTGTTCAAACCAAACTTATTTGCTGCCCATGGACAGAACCACGTGAGGGTCTCGTGGGCCAGGGTTGGGGCAAAGGTGGGTGGCTGTGCTGATGGTGCCCACCGTCGTGGGCTCGGGTCCTTCTCAGCTCCGGAGCTGAGGTTTTGCTCTCTGTTGTAGCAGCAGCCAGGTAGAGAACATGATGCCATTTGGGGCTCTGCCTGCTTGGTGACAGCTTCTCTCATGGCCAAGAGAGTCCCTGCCTGCCTGCAGGCTGCAGAGGACTCCTACCATGTGACCCTCCATCAGAGTGGCCAAGGCCCACGTTAATCCTCATCGAAAAGACAGTGAATGTGGGTGAATCTCCCACTTATTCACCCAAGAACTTCCCTCTGCTATTTTTTTCCCAGAAGGCCTCCTTTTCCTGATGCCATCAGCTCCTTCTCCTAGTGGACCTGATTCATCTCACAGACTCAGTGCTCGTTAAATGCTTAAAGCTGGGTCACACAACCTGTAAGTTACTGACCGTTTGGGGCCAAAATGATTCTTTGCTGTGAGGAATTCCGCTGTGCAACGCGTGATATTTAGCAGTAAACCTGGCCTCTACTCACTGGCAGCGCCCCGTCCCGAACTACTAGTAGTTGTGACAACAAAAATGTCTCCTACATTGCTAAATGTCTTCTTGGGGCAAAGCTGCCAGATTTAGCAAATAAAAATATAGGATGCGCAGTTCAATGTGAATTTCACATAAACGACTCATAATTTTTTAGTATATATATGTCCCATGCAATATTAGAACATACGTATATTGAAGGATTATTTGCCACTTATCAAATTTAAGTGGGCATCTGTATTTTACCTGGAAATCCTTCTTGAGGATCAAAATTGCCGGGCTTGAGAATCACTAGGTTTAAGTATTTCCACTTTGAGAGAGCGAAGGAGTCAATCTCTAATTGTAAAACTGTCCCTTCTGCAAGAGGGAGGGTGAGGTTATAAAATGGCCAATAAGCACATGAAAAGATGCTCGGCATCACTGGTTATTAGAAAAATACAAATCAAAATCACCATGAGATACCACTTCACACCTGCTTGCATGGCTAGAGTCAAAAAGACAGACAATACCAAGTGTTGACAAGGAGGTAGAGATGTTTGGAGAGTTCTCCAAACAAATTCTGCTCCTGGCCCTGCAACAGATACTTCTCTGGGCAAATGAAGTGATGAGACTTTACCTTCCTCACATGGAGAGGAAAATACCAGGAGAAAACACAAACCGACATTTTCATAAAATCTCCACAAACACATGCTCATTGTTCTCTCTGCATCAGATTTTCCTTGCTTCCATTCATTATGCCTGCCACTAAAACAGTGGTTTATCTAAAGCAAGAATCTGATTTTGTGACCCTGCTTCTTAAAATACTGATGGCTGCCCATGGATGACAGTACCAAGTGCTTTACCACGGAGTTCGAACGCTTCCGCATCTAACTCCAACTCTCACTCCCAATCTATTTGTCTGTTAACAACAGCTTTATTGGGATATAATTCACATATCAAACTCTTCACCCACTTAAAGTATATAATTCAATGTATTTTAGTAAATTCACAGTTATGCAAGCATCACCACGATCAACTTTGGAACATTTTTATCAACTCCAAAAGAAACCCAGTACCTATTAGCAGTCATTCTCTATTTCTCACCAACCCTTTGTCTATCCCTTGGCAAATAATATGTGACCTTTTGTGTCTGGCTTCTTCCACTGAGCATAATGTTTCCAAGGTTCATTCATGTTGTAGCACATATCAGTACCTCATTCCTTTTAATTGCTGAATAATATTCCATTATATAGATATATCACCCTATATTTATTAGTTGTTAAACATTTTGGCTATTATGCTAATTTAAAAATATAGAGAACAATGTAACAAACACCCATATATTAGCTTCTGTTTCTGCAGTTTCTTTTCTTTTCTTTCTTTTTTTTTTCTTTTTGTGAAGAGTAAATGATAGAAACCAAATATAAATCACCTAGCGCAGAGCCTGGCTTCAAATAATAGATGGGTCACTAGGAGTCAATAACGGTTGTCTCCATGGATGGGAATTCTCCATGGCTCCCATGGATGGGCTTAAGCTTCTGTGAAAGACAATCTCAAACCAGTGAGGTTTGATCTATATCATTTTTCATATATTTTATATTAACCCTTTTTAAGAGGTTTATTGTACACATACTCAGCTCCAAGGGCTCTCCTGGAAAATTTGAGGGCAGGTTGGGAGGCATTACAATAAACAGTCTCCTGTTTATACTGTTGAAGGTCAGACCTGCGTCGGCCGCAAGTCTGAAACATTTCCCCCTTTATTTCCTTCTTTCTCAAATATATGTCTTTAACGTGTTTCCCACAGTTCTAATCAGTCCCGTATTAACCAGTTAGCAGTTGCTGGGTTAATTATCTTGTCTCGAATGGAATTAGCTGAAGTGGAAATGCACATTATTGAAACCACTTTAGAGTTAATGTATAAAAATGTTAACTCTAAGGCTATAGTGAATTTATGCCATTTAAAAAGCTTTAATCCACTTACTAGTTGTAAAATAATATCAGCAAGCCTTGTTCAAAGCAACAACTTACAAAAAAGAAAAATCGTTGAAATCAAGATTTTATTTCCATGCGGTTTTCTCAATATAATACAATGAACGACTAAAGAAGTTCTCACTGGAGCCTTCCATATCTATCTCTGTCTGGACTGTTTGCAGGAGACCAAGGCCTGTGGGCATATTTTAAACTGCAAGACTGTTCTAGTGATTCTGGGTTAAATGACTTCTGTAGCTGAAGACAGGAAGAAACAAAGAGACAAGGAAGAGGGTAGTGACTCCAAGTGTGGGTCCACATAATTCTAAAATTATTTATTCAGTACGAAATCATTATTTCATTAAAAGCAATCCTTCAAAAGTAACATTAAGTTCCTACAATGTTCAAAGCTCTAGATGCTCCTGGGTAAGTAGATAAGCCTGTGGATTAAATTCACTTTTTATCCTAATTGGTTGTGCTGGCATTTGTATAGCTAGAAGACTAAGCACAGAAGGGAAAGGAGGAGGCTGGTAAGTTTCCATCTACATAAATCCTAATAACTCAAAAACTAGCTCTTCAAAAATTAAGATGTGAAAAATGTTGAATAAGAGTTTATTTTTCTGTTTGGATAATGCCCAAACAGAAATTATAGAAGGAACAGAAATATGTGCAGTGATCTCATCGGTGGTAAGCAGTATAGGTTTAATTTTAGTTAGTAGCTGGTCATGTCTACCGGATAGTAGAAAGGCTTTAAAAGCTCATCTCACTCTGCCTTCAGGGAGGCAGAGGTCAAAATCATCCAGAACAGATGTCCTTTCTTGCCTAAAAGATGTCAAGGAGGAAAATGTAGCTTAAACAGATGGGCAAGAGATTTCAAAGAGGAATTTAACTCAATTTTTACCCATCTTTTACTTTCATCTGACTTTCCAAATGTCCTGGATTTAACATGCTATCCACCCAACAGAGAGAAAAACAAGAATATGGATAAAGCTCAAATTCTCTTCTTAAAAATAAAACTTCAAACTTACACAATGTTATATGTCAAATTTTTTTCAATAAAAAAGTAAAAAAAAATAACAACAATTTATTGGGGTAGTTTTACATCAGGTTTTCCATTGCTAGTTTTTATTGTTCTGTTTCTCTTAGGTGATATGATAATGGTACTATGTCTGATCACTTGTATAATATCTCATGTATAAATACAACAATTATTGAATATTTAAGAATATTAATATTTAATTTTTAAAGTGCTTTTTGGCATATAGAGAACCTCTCCATATTTTATTCATTTAATCCTCAGCAGCCTTCTAAGGTGTATCTGATAACCTGAGTGGTATGGATAAAGAAACTATATCTCAGGGAAGTTAAATGACTTAAAGTTGCTCAGCTACAACATGCAAGTACTACTCTAATCCAGTGAGGAAAGAATGAAAACAGGGACTATATAAAATGGAGTCGCTTTAATCTATCTGATTAAATTAACATTATGAAGGTTGAGGCATGAGGAAAGATTCCATTCTTGTTCTAACATCCTGGGAACTTATACTTTTTTGAACTTTCCAGTCCTGTGTCAATGTTTCGATATATGACTGGTCGTCTAGGTAACAGAATTGTGTAACCATCATCGCAACCACATTTAGAACATTTTCCCCTGAAGGATTCAAGTATCCAGGCCACCGGATTACCCCCTGAAAGACTCATGAATATATCTACCTTATATCTGTTATCTAGACCACCAGAAATGACCAGACCTCCTGACATCCATCATTCTGACATCTGACTAATAACAATCTTGTCCAATCCTAGGGCTAAGAATGCAGGACTGATAATTCTCAAGAATATACTTTTTACTATAAGAACTTTTTTCTTTCTTCCTTGGAAGACTTTGGGCTTTTGCCTAGCTGTGTTCTCAGTTTGTAAACTCCAAGAGCTTTGAATAAATCTCTATCATTTATTTCAAGCAAAGCCTCCAGACTGGATGGGAATATGAAAAACGATAATCGAAAGAAGATCATACTTTGAAACTTGGCATTGATCTTGCCACTTTGTCAAACATGTAACCAAACCCAGGAGCTGGTTTCACTAATATGGTTACTACCTTCTGTGAATAAGAGCACAGACTATACAATTATTATCGTCACTCTGTTCCTAAATATTATAGAAACATCTTAATTATCTAGAGCCTTGAAGAGATATCAGTAGAAAACCATGAATATGTCGGGAAGCATTATGGAATTTTTAATATGTAGATCTGTCTATTGCAACCACTGAGACTTCTTTGAGAGTGTTATTTTATGGGGATAATTAAGTATGTCTATTTTAGTAATTTCATTTTGGAACTTTGTTCCAAGCTTAATCCTTTCCCTGCCAATTGTAGTATTCAGTCAGCTGCTTCTGAGCTGTCCACAGGTCTTCCATATTGTGCTCAGAAATACTTTATTCACCCCATTTGCCACAGTAATGACACACATAACATATTCAGAAAATGTGACATGAAAATGGTTTTGTAAAACTGAGAGTAAGTACTTGTTTTTCACTAAAATGGGAAGGAACTCCATCCTCCCCAATCCTGCCACCCTGGCCTAACCGTCCTCCCTTTCATCAACACCTCGAAAAGAAAAGAAAGCTTTCGGGTCATTAGCAGCATTCAATTACAGGGTTTGCCCTTTGGAGATGTCTTTGTAGTTCAGTGTTATGCAGCATATCTGAGCTGCAAAAGGGAAAATTTTACTGAAATGTTAATTTTACTGAGATGTAAACAGTATCCTTTGAAAAGCAGAAGTCTTTAATTTTGATGAAGTTCATTTTATTAATTTTTTGTCTTCTGGTTAAAGCCTTTTGTATCCTAAAAAATTTTTACCCTTCTCAAGGTTATAAAGATACTCTTCTATGTTTATTTTAGAAGCTTTCTGATTTTAGCATTTACGTTTAGGTCCGTGATTCATCTTGAAGTCATTTTTTGGATGTGATATAAGAGGCAAAGTTCTCATTTTTTAAAAAAAATATATATCTAGTTGTTCTAGTGCCACTGATTAAGGAGGTATTAGCATTTTTATTGCCATTATTTAGATTTAAGAAATGAAGACTTGAAAAACCCAAGCATTTTGCCCCAGTCATATGACTGTCCAGTTGACTACAAAACCCATGCTCTTTTTCTCTCATCACAGAACTTTCTAAATCAATTGTAAACTCCCATCACCTATTCTCTAAATCTGGACATGATGGTCTTTCAAAATTTATAGCATATTAAATGCAGTCCAGTGAAAGAAAAAATGAAAAATACTAAAAACACAATGTTGCTCAAGAAAATGAGCATCTTTATGAGAGAGATGAGGTTGACAGACATTAATTAGATATTAAAAAATTCCCACAGATTTCACATTTTAATGCAGAGAAACCCTGCATTAAAAGTCAAACCTGTCACATAAGTGGATCAATCGGCACCAGCGCAATCATCAAGAGAAATGCAAAGCTGGATCTTGAAAATGTACAGCAGCACAGGTTGTAAGATGGTTGATCAGATAACTCAGACTATGCTTCTGGTATTATATTTGTAAGACAAACTTAGAAATGAACAAAATTGAATGATTCCCATAGAGAACTCATATTCTTTTACAACTTATATTCTATTCCCATAAGTTCTCTTACGGGATCCCTGAACAGATGTGCTTGGGCTTCATCTGGGAGAAACCTCCCAGGACAGAGGAATCCAAGCAGCGGAAATGAAAGATGCTAAGGCCTGGGGCGTGGTGGCCAATCAATGTTCTGCTCTGTTCATTCCTTCAAAATGAGGTCTTCAGAGCCTAAGGGAGGTAGAGGAGGGAGGCGTCCCTATCCCTCGATTAGCAAATCTCTGTCTTGGTTGCAGCAGTGTCTTTTTAGTCTTTCATTTGTATGAGATCACAGACTGGGGAGGCCAAAGGTCATACCCTTTGCCAATTCAATGGCATTGTCCTGGCCAGCACCGCTTGACCATAAATTGCTTCCCACAGGCAGTTCTAGTATCCTGTCATACCCCTGGATAAATATGGTTAATTTGTAAAACACTACACACACGTACACACACTCACTCACTCACTCACACTCATTTAGTGGTCATTATCTGTAAATTTTTATGTTCTTAGCTCTAAAGATTAATATTCATTATCGTTGTGACCAAGTGATTCATTCGATTACACATGCTAGTGAGGCTTCAACAAGCTTTCACATTTTAGCTGTGTTCTATAATGGATTTCTCATTTTTCATGCAGCGATAGCCATTCCAGTCAAGAGTTCTAGGGCTCTGGTGAAAACGCTCCAGGGATGAAGATAAAGGTATTCAGGTCTCATTTCAGGAAGACAAAAGACATTTCATTGTTTAAGAGCTTTCCATTTTCCACTTGGTTTCCCTGGTTACACTCAATATTTTGGGTTAATGGATGAGAAGGCTGGAGACTCCTGCAATACGCTGACCTTTTCAATCAATACATTTAGCTCCAGGCATTTGTACAATCAATTTTCTATGCCTACTCTTCTGTATATAAAGCATCTGGCCATATTAGGTTAGAACCTTCCTTTCCTCATCAATATACCAACCTTATGCACCGGCCTGCAAGGCATGGTTATATAAAACAATTATTTTAACCTTGGTGGATTGAAATTTTATCAATAAATTCCAAATCTTCTAACATTTCAAATGTCTCTCTTTTCTTATAAAGTTACCTACAGAACAATATTTTTTTTTAGGAAAATGCGGTCTAGGCAATATACTTATTCTTAGACAAGTAAGATTTTTCATTATAGTCAAGATTGATTGACCTATGTATCAGATAGACTAGTGTAGGATAAAGCCTATAAATTAATGATTAGCATGGATTTTTCCCTCATGCCCACCCCTTTATTTCAGTATTTGAAATCATGTGTGCCAATACTATAGTTTATCATGATGGAAGTAGATTTTACATCTCTAGGTTTTAAACCTTGAATTTTCTCAATGCATCATAAAAAGTGATAAAATCTGGTAAAAAAACCAAAAAACCCTCCTTACTGCTTATAACCTGAAAAATCTTGGATGAGCTACTTCAGAAACAATTTACTTCAATTTACTTAATCCCTTAAACTAAAATGTTAACATCTGTAAAATAGTAACTTATTCTTAATACTGTGTGGAACACTTGAAGAGCATATCTTATAGAATATTAAAGAATTTAAATGAGAAATGTCTTCAAAACTTTGAAGATTGATCTAATTAGAACACCAGGTGGCAAGAATGGCGGTGAACAAAGCACACTAGCCATCACTAACACATTTTTAAGTAGGGACCAATGTGATGGTCCCTAGTTAGAAATACACATTGCATTGTGTGTTTACTAAGTTCTTATGTCTGGCTTCCCAGGCGATTTAAGGAGACATGAGCAAGATGAGAAGGTAATGATCCTTTGGAGACTTGAGATGTTTTAGAAACCACTGAAAAGTATAAAATGGAAGAAATCATCAGGTTTTAAAGGTAAGTGGCAATGTAGCAGGAAGAGCGTGGCTGGGTCGTCATGGAGGAACTGGAAAACTAGGAAGATAGAATGGAGACAGAGAGCCATTTTCTAAAATTATTCCATGAGAAAAGCATGAAATCACAGGGAAGGAATAGATGTCCAGTTACAGGGACTAGAATGAGGTGGCAAAAGAAAACAGTCCCTGTACTCTCCTACTAGAGACTCAAATTTTCTAGAAAGTGGAGTAATGCTGGACGTATACTCAGATGCTGGTGATTCTAAGTTAGGTTTTGGGGAGCTATTAACAGCGAATATTTGTATGAGGTTTTTTGCCTCACCGACCGTGTGAAGTGGGCATTGTCTATCCATTTTATAAATGAGGCCATGGACTCAGAAAAGTTAATAGCTTTAAAAGTCACTCTGAGACTACTTGTTGCCTACATAATACCCATTCTTCCCTTCTTTAGTCAAAGGATCCTGATATTTTTCTGAGTGGTAACCGAATTAAAAGCATATATGACTCAGCTAGGTGTGGCCATATGACTGAGTTCTGGCCAATCTAAAAGCTGTTGGGTGGCACTTCCAGAAAGTTTCCTAAAAAAGGAATGGGATGTGTCTCTTTTTGCCTTCCTCCTTTTACCTTCCTGGCCCCTGGAATGTGGATGCGATGGCTGCAGGGGGAGCAGTCATCTTGTGACAGTGAGGATCAAAGCCATGTATGGTATGAAAATGGTAAAGCAGAGAGGACTCTGATTACCCACCCAGTGACTTTATTAAGCCATCACACCCATCTGGACTGACCACCTCTGGACTGTTCAATACAAGAAGATACACCTTGATTGGTATCTTAAATTAATTGACCTAATCGTAATTGACAGTCACATAGCTAGGACTTTTAGAGCTGGGACTTTAAAGTATTCAAAACATCTGACTTTTGTTCTTCCCAATCTAGACCAGTACCCAGGCAGATCTTTTAAAGACAGTGTTTAAATGGGGGAATGATCAAGCTTTAATATCAAATAGTTTCTTAAATACTTTTTGGGAAACATAGATGCTACCGGTCTTATGAAAGCCCTGCGGTAGAAAATAATTTTATTTTTCAGTTTTTCATTTCGAGATTTAAAAGGGTTCAGACTTTCTCTCCCCTGGTTGAATATTTAAATAATTTCCTCTTCTTATCTGCTTATAAGTCTTGTTGGAATCTTGCTC
This sequence comes from Rousettus aegyptiacus, assembly GCF_014176215.1. Classification (NCBI taxonomy): domain Eukaryota; kingdom Metazoa; phylum Chordata; class Mammalia; order Chiroptera; family Pteropodidae; genus Rousettus; species Rousettus aegyptiacus. The sequence goes on along the minus strand of NW_023416312.1, from coordinate 2,586,206 downwards.
AGGTTGCTGCCATGCATGGGTTGTGTGAAATATAAGAATGCATGAGGCCATTGTGGGCTCCTCACCCAGCCAACTAGCACATAATTCACAGCATTCCAGTAAAGGTGGAGCCTGCCTGGCCTCCAAAACCTGACCCTTGAGTCATTTCCAGCAACTGTGAGAGCCCAATGCTGCTGCATGCATTTGTACCATATGTTAATCCTTTCTAGACATAAATATTAAATCATCCATGCCTGTGGTGCCTGTGGCCTCTGAATTCTACTTTTAGAATGGGGTTGGGGGTGTCAAGTTCACAGGCTTGAGACGTTGCCATGATAGCAGTTTGCTTTTCTCCAGGGCCTTGTTTAATCCTTTATTCCTTTTTTTTTTTTTTTTTTAATCACAGGGCGTTCATTTACACATTCTTGGATGCTGAAAAGGTTCTCGGGTAGTCAATCTGAGTCACGAGGTACAAATCACTAGTCACCTCTTCCCTTCACAGTAGGAAATTCTTGAGTGGCTCTAGGTTATCTGCAATCTGAATGCGGGAGGTTAATAAGAATGGTTGGTAATTTTGTGCTGTGCTATCTTCTCTCATCTTTTTGTTAGCCTGTTTACGTCCTCTGTCATGTCTGGACAAGTCATAGCCATATGTGTCATTAACACTTTAATTTCAACACACTTCCAGGAATGTTCAGTGAATGTTTCAATCTACAGTTTTATAAGACTGTTTTTTTTCCTGTACACATATCCATATCCATAAACATAACTATTCTTTGATATCGATCTGCACTGATTGATACATTTGTAGCTCACAGGATCTAATAAGGATTATGCAAGTTTTTGCCTATTTATTTTTTTGTCTCCAAAGGTTAGATACAAGGGAAGTCTTAGTTTTTGATATCCCCTTTAAAAATTTAATTCTCTCTTTTTTTTCTTTGCAACTTAAATACCATATCTATTACAATCTTTGTTTCATGTAATAGTCTTTCTGAAACAATTTTCAGAAAGTAAAATAAAAGTTTCCTGCAAGGTGTAAAGATGAGAGATTGTATAAGCAGACATTTCTGGTTCTTAACGTTGCTTTCTTGAATAAAAACTCTCGTTGTGTACATGTTTTGAATTGCAGACATCGAGTTGGATGGAGAGACCAGATTCACTGAAGAAAGAAGCCAAAGGCTGAATTTAGCCTAGCTAAGATTTCTGCCACAAGCTCTTGGATTTGAGCACTTTGTCTCACCAGGTATAGAGGCTAATTTAATTTCTTAAATGATGACTTTCACCGCTTGGATATAATTCACATGGATTTCACTATTTTAATAAGCCAGTTAGTAGGCACCTTGGTTTTTTTTTTTTACAAGTTCAGTGAAAAGAAACCATTACTCATCATACTTTTATCAACCAATGAAATTTTCTGAGCAAATGAGTTATAACAATTGCTCTATAATTTATGAAATATGAGTGGGCTGTTGAGAGAGATGCTCTTTGGTTGATAGACTGTTGATTACGCTAGCTGTTTAAGGCTGCTGTTCTGAAAACAAATCTACTGCTGAAAGTAGTTCACTGAAGTGGGGGAACAAATTGTACATTAGAAGGCACTGGAATTATGAATGTCAGTCTGCAATGGAAAATGTATAATTCAGAAGCATGCTCGTTGGGAGGATAGACAAAGCATGAAGTCATAGGAAAGAAGGGCAGAGATAGCGAGAATCGTTAACAAGAGCTTCTGAACGCTCTTTTGAACAACGCTGAGTCCTTTCACAAACCAATTTCACATTGTCTTAACCTTCCAATGGGGAGGCCCATGGGCATTTTGAGAAAAATACAAAATTTGCATTCATTGTTTTCAAAATTACTATTTCCTTCATTCTTCATTATCCCTTCCTGGACATTTTCCTCCATATTCTCATTTAAAAAAGTGAAACTTCTTTCCAGTTTGTGACACTGTACTCCTGTACCACCCTCTGTCTCTCTTGCTGACCTCCAAGTGACTCCCCATCATTCATGGGAAACTTTTGCCACTTGCTCACAGCCTTCGTCTGTACTCTTGAACATGGCATCATCCTGGGAGGCTTCAACATAATAATGGATGTACTGTTTTGGAGACCACCTTCTGCTCTTCACCCTCCTAACTTCCTCCAGAGAAAATACCTCTTCCGACACTCTCACTCCTTATGGTTACTGTGACTGGCAGCATTTATTGTCGCAGTCTTACATTTACTTGTATGTCACTTGATTTTCTGGCTTCCCCACTAAGGTCGGCTTCATGGAGTAAGGGGCCATATTTATATTTGTCTTTTCACCATTTGGTCCCTGACACCCATCACAGTGTGTGGTATGTGATGTATGCTCAATAATAGTTGATTGAATGAGTGAATTCTTCATCACAAAGCATGATGCTAACATAGAGACATCTTGACAGTCCAGACTAGTGGGAAGAACGAATATATAACAATATAGCATAGATTTTGAATTTTAATTTTAAAATAAGCAATTTATCTTGGGATCTGTAGCATAATAATGTTCTAGGACATTCAGTGGGTGACAGGTGGAGCCCTGGGTAAAATGGTCCTTTTCTGTTTTCTTCAAATTTCCCTTTCTTTTAAGAACATGGGCCTAGACATTTCTCTAGTCTATGAAAATCTGCTCTGAGAGGAGGGTGTGGCATCGGTTACTGAAACCTCAGGGTGCACTTCACTCAGTCTTCCATCTTGCGTAGCTGTTTCCATTTAAATCTTCCTCGTTTAGAAAAAGCAGATTTTTAAGACCCATGGAGGAGTCCATGGGGAGAAGAACTGAGGCCTCAGACTACCAGCCATGTGAATGAGCCATCTTGGAAAACTAAACAGGCAAGTACCTTCGCTGGGTGTGTATACTAATAATGTGTTTCTGATGCTTGGACATCTTGGGGCTTTGCTGACCATAGAGCAGCTATCACTTGCAGAATCAGCTAATTCCTCAAGATAGTAAAAGACTTGCTTGCCAATGCACCTTTCGTATGCAAACTAACCAATTCACAGCCCACACCCCCAATTGCCTCTTTCCTGAACCTCTTATACTTAGAGCCATTAATCCTTTAGCCTTTAAACATCCCAGGGCCAAGTACTAGACAACTAGAGACATCCCTACACCCGGAGCCCATTGAAATGACTCATATTAGCCAATCCTAAATCTGCCTACTCTGCCTCTACCTTTTCTTCCCATGGAAACCAAAATGAAGCCTCTTGCTCTTGTTTTCCCTCCTCTCCAGCTGCCTACTGACCAACCTCGGTGCTTCCTCATGTGACCCTGAGTGGTGTGACATGCATCTTCCTCTCGGAACCTGTAACAAACTGTCTTTTCAGTGTTAATCATCTCCTGATCTGTTGACCTCTCCATATATAAATGATAACAAAAATCTACATTTTAGTCTTCTTTCTCAGGATTGCTTTGGCTATTTGGGATCTTCGTAGTTCCGTACAAATTTTACTACTGTTTTTTTCTATTTCTGTGAAAAATATCATTGGAATCTCAATAGGGATTGCACTGAGTCTATAGATGGTTTGAGGGAATATGGACATTTTAACAATTTTAATTCTTCCAATCCATGAACATGATATACCTTTCATTTATTTGTGTCTTCTTCAATTTCTCTCATCATTGTCTTAGTTTTCAGTGTATAGATCTCTCATTTCATTGGTTCAATTTATTCCTAAGTATTTCATTGGTTTTGATGCTATTGTAAATGTGATTGTTTTATTTATTTCTTTTTCACATAATTTTTTGTTAGTGTTTGGAAACAACATGACTGATTTTCGTATGTCAATTTTGGATTATGCCAATGTAGGATTACAACTTTACTGAATTTGATTAGATCTGTTTTTTAATAGTCTTGAGGATTTTCTGCATATGCCATCTACAAATAGTATAAGTTTGTATTTCTTTCAAAATAAAATGGGTTTGTTTTTTTTAAAAAAAGATAATGCCAATTGTGCAAATTGAAGAGTGTTATATAATTGGGTGGCTTGAGAGGTCCTAGTAGAAATTGAAGAAGAAGAATCTGAGGATCTTTCTGTAAGAAAGCCATCCTCAGCCTTACCCGATTGTTCTCTGGGACATCCCTGAGTTACTTCATTTCTTCATTCTTTAGGTCCAACAGTTTAAAACAATCTGTGAATTCTTTTTTTAATTTTTTACTCGTACAGCACCTGGTATTCCTAGGTGGTTGGTCTCCTGCCCAAGTACTAACCAGGCCTCACCCTGCTTGACTTCTGAGATCAGGCACATTCAGGGTGGCATGGCCATAGACAACAATCTGTGAGTTCTTAAGATCTTGACTCACAGTGGCCACATGGGCCTCCTCTTTTCAGAAGCTCCTGGATATGACTTGAGTCTGTGCAGTCCTGGTGCCCAAACATTTTTGTGTCTACTTCAGAGTGAACTTTTCATGCAAAGTACTGTCAGTGTGTCCAGGGGGACTGTGGGCAATCCTTGCACTACTAAACGGGTTATGTAGTAGTTTTGTGTGCCTGTTTACTAATAAGTATTTGTGGATTTGACGGAGATTGGTCTGTCATCATAGTAAGCCTCTGGGGAATGAGACTGGAGGAAGAAGTCTGACAGCTCAAAATGCCAGGTGTAAGATTAATGATACCACAAGGAAACATGTTGATAAATCCATCACATAGAACAAAGCAGTTGAAATGGGCTCTTAAGACAGTCAATGTCATGAAAGAAAAAGTGGGGAAGACTGTTATATATTTTAAAAAGCTAGCCAAAGCAATCTTGAGAAAGAAGAACAAAGCTGGAAGCACCACATTTCCTAATTTCAAACAATACTACAAGGCTATAGTAATCAAAACAATATGGTATTGGCATAAAAACAGACACATAGATCAATGGAATAGAATAGAGAGCCCAGAAATAAATCTACACATATATGGTCAATTAATTTATAACGAAGGAGCCAAGAAGATATAATGGGGAAAGGATGGTCTCTTCAATAAATGGTATTGGGAAAATTGGACAGCCACATACAAAAGAATGAAACTGGACCACTATTTTACACCATACGCAAAAATTAATTCAAAACACAATAAAGAATTAAATGTAAGACCTGAGACCATAAAACTCCTGGAAGAAAACGTAAGAGTAAAGTCTGCAACATAGGACTTGGCGATGATATTTTCCTAATCTGATACAAAAAGCAAAAGCGACAAAAGCAAAAATAAACAAGTGAGACTACATCAAAATAAAAAGCTTCTGCACAGCTAAGGAAACCAACAACATGAAAAGGTAACCTATGGACTGGGAGAAAACAATTGCAAATTATATATCTGATAAGGGGAAATTCTTTATATAAAAATGTATATAAATAATTCATGTTACTAGCAAAGAAATAATTTGATTAAAAAATGGACAGGAGATCTGAATAGACATTTTTCTGAAGAAGAATACAGATGGCCAACATGAAAAGATGCTCAATATCATTGTCATGTCGGTGCAAATCAAAACCACAATGAGATATCACCTTGTACTTGTGAGAATGGCTATTATCAAACAAACAAGAAATAACAAATGTTGGTGAGAATGTGAAGAAAAGGGAACCCTTGTACACTGCTGGTGGGAATGTAAATTGGTGCAGCCACTATGGAAAACAGTATGGAAGTGACTCAAAAACATAAATAGAACTAACAATGGTCTGAAAATTCTACTTCTGGGTACTTATCCAACAAAAATCCTAACTCAAAAAGATATCTGCACTCCATGTTCATTGCAGTATTATTTACAATAGCCAAGACATGGAAGCAACCTAAATGCCCATCAATGGAATATTATTCAGTCATAAAAAGAATGAAATCCTGCCATTTGCAACAACATAGATGGACCTCAAATGAATTATGCTAACTGAAATAAGGCTGACAGAGAAGACAAATACCATATAATCTGTCTTATATGTGAAATCTAAACAAACAAACAAGCTCACAGTTATAGAGAAAAGATTGTAAGAGGAGGTGATGGTGGGGGACATGGAAGAAATAGGTTAACTTTTTTTTTAGTTTAAATAAATTGAATAAAAATTTTAAAAAACAAAAATAAAGACTAAAGGGACATCATGTCCAAATGATTCTGTGAACTATAATTGGATTCTGTGAACCATGACTGAATTCTGGATTAAAAAAAAAGTAGCTGTGCAATCCCAAAATGGAAAAAAATTTAACTTGTTATTTTGCAACTTTTCTAAGTTACAATGCTACAAAAAAATTACCATATAAATCTGGGGATTTATATGGGGACTTACATTTTACCACATTAATTTTTTCCTGCACACGCAAATATATACATGTGTAAACATACATATACATAAATGTTTATGTGTGTGCATATGATTCTTCCTGAACCATTTCAAAGTTTGTTGCATGTATGATGCTCCTTTAAATATTTCAGTGAAAATTTCTAAAACTAAGGACCTTCTCTTATTTAACCTCACTATAATCATTAAAGTCAAGCAATCTACATGGGTATTGTACTCATATCTAATATATAGACCTTATTCAAATTTTGCCAATTGTCCCAATAATGTCCTTTATAGCAAAAGGCAATTCCAGATTAGTACACATTTAGTTGTCCCATCTCTTTAATTTTCTTTAATCCTAAAAAAACTCCTCTGTCTTCCTTGGTCTTTCAGTCTTTCACAACCTTGACATTTGTGAAGAATACAGGCTAATTACTCTGTAATATTCTTGAGTTTCAGCTTGTCTATTTCCTCATGCTTTGACTCAGGTTATACATTTTTAGCAGGAAGAACATAGAGGTGCAGCATATCATGGGCCAGTTCACCCCAATACTGGTGATGTTAAATCTGATCATTTCATTAAAGTGCTTTATGACAGATTTCTCTGTTATAAAGTTATTATTTTTCCCATCGCAGTTAAATATCTTGTAGGAAGAAATGCTGAGACTTTGTAAACATCCTACTACTCCTTGTGGTAGGCAGAAAGACCTCCAAACATGTCCATGTACAAATCCTACAACCTCTGATTATATTAGGTTACATGGCAAAGGGGTATTAAAGTTACAGATAGAATTCAGATTGCTAATCAGCTGACCTATATAATCACAAGGATCCTTAAAAGTAGAAGAGGGAGGAAGAAAAAACAGAGTCAGAGAAGGAGATGTAATGACAGAAGCAAGGTCGGAGTGATACTGTGTGAGAAAAACTGGACCTACCATTTCTGGCTTTAAAGATGGAAGAAGGGGACCACGAGTCAAGGAACACAAGTGGCTCCTCATTTTACAATGTAGGTTTTACCATGATCCAGATATGATGAGGCCAACAGATCAGGAGAATTGCCACTGAAAAGAGAGTTTGTTATCCTCACATATCCCAAGAGGACTGGGCATGCCAACCCATCGGGGGCAGGGTGGGGGAGGGGTGGACTACACGGGACACATCAGGGAGGTTTAGGAGGCAGAGGGAGTGAGGGGAAAACATGAGCAAGAGCCTTTGTTGTGAGTTCTGTGGGAACACATGAGGCAGCATAAACAGGTTTAGGATTGACCAATATGAGTTATTCCAAGAAGCTCTGGGTGTGGGGCTGTCTCCAGCTGTCTAGTATGCGTAGTACCTGCACTGGGGTGAGCAGCTAAGAATGTAGGAGCCCACAGGGAGGTGACTGGGGCGTAAGCTCGGGACTGGTTGATTTGCACATGAAAGGCCCATTTGCAGGTACTTAGGTTACTATGCTAGGAATCCTCTAGTCCTGAGAGGGACAGTTTCTCAAGGTGAGCTAGGCCGCAAGATGTCAGAGCATCAAAAATACAGAAGAGAAAAAAGCATTACCTCTAGAAGCTGGAAATAGCAAAGGGAAGGTCTCTCCTCCAGAGCCTCCAAAAAGAACACAGACCTACTGCCGCCATGCTGTTAGTCCCATGAGATCTGCCTTGGACTTCTAACTTACAGAAGTGTAAAATACTAAAGTTGTATTGTTTTAAGCCACAAAATTTGTGGTAATTTGTTACAGCAGCAATTGAAAATGAACACAATCCTCAACCTTTCGTCCACTGATTTTAGTATTCAGGGAAGATTCTTGTCTAAATCAATTATTATTTTGATGATTTTTCTCATTTCATTGTTCTTTCTACTTAATTGTTGGCTTTCTGTTATTAGGACAAGCCTGTTCTCCCCTCCTCTTCCATTTAATTCTATTGATATGGACTCATGGTTTCTTATTTTGCTCAATGGATTATAATCCTTTATTTTCATGATTTCAATGCTCAATTTTTTCCTGATTTTTGTCAGTAGAGCACCTTCGAGTTGGCTTCTGTCTCTTTTTAGGATGTCCATTGGGGAAAACTTGCATTTGAAGATCATACGGTGAAATTATTAATTTTCTCAAGTATGATAACAGTGTTAAAGTTATGTAGGAGAATGTCCTCTAATCTTGGAAATGTATTTAGGGGCAAAGTGCTATATTTGCCACTTACTTTCAAATGGGTCAGCAACAAAATGGCAATATTTTTGCATGATTTATATATCTATATCTATACAACTACCTATATATAGAGAGAAATAAATATGTCAAAAGGTCAAAATGATCAAATGTAGGGAGAGAATATACCAATATTTAGTGCGCTATTCTTTCAACTTTTCTGCATGCTTAAAATTTTTCACAATAGAATTTTAGGGAAAAATAACAGAAATAGCTTTAAAAAATAGTTGGTCCACTTTCCTCAGAATATGATTGTGTGTATGGCATACACTTAAGGCTTCAATGTCTTTCCCTCAGGTCCAGGGTGCAAGATGATCAATTTTTTTTTCTTCCTCCTTTGAAGATTAATTTTTTTAATGAACATTTCTATGTGTCAGTTTAAATCTGTCCTCTGCAATTCAATCAAATGAAAAGTTTGCCCATAAAGTACCTGAAAGCAATGACCTCATTAAAGTATGGAAACTCTGCTTCTTGGATCTCGTTTATACATTTTTATTTGTTCTTACAAAGTTATTTTATAATCCAACTCATCTCGATCACCATAAGTTTTAGATTAATAATGGCCCATAAAGGGAGTTTTAATATGTAGAGTTTGTGGAAATGTACAGTCCAATGAAAACCTAACCAAAGGGGAATAAAAAAACGACGCAAAGCTTCTTATACTATTTCGTGTTTTCTCTATCTAACTTTTTAGAGCCTTTTATATATGACCAGGCGTATGCATTTATGATCATTGATATTTGGCAGATAGAGAGCTGGTATGGGGTACTGCAAGAAAGCTGAGGGGTGAGCCACTGAGGCATGGGCTCTGTGGTAGTTTTAAAGTATGTCCACAAATTCTTTAAAACTTTTCTCCTTCAAAAGGTGGAGACCAATTCCTCTTCCCTTGAGTATACGCTGGGCTTAATGACACTTCTAAAGAAAGACTATGACAGAAGAGACATATGACTTCTGAGACTAAACAGTCTTGGCATGGAGGCTTCCTCCTTGCTATCTCTCATTCCTTAGCTACTGTATCATCAAGACACTTGAACAGCCCTATAAAGGGTCCACGTGGTGAAGAACTGAGGCCTCCTGCCAACAGCAATGTGAGTGTGCCATCTTGAAAGTGGATCTACTAGTCTCAGTTGAGCCTTCAGATGACTGCAATCACAGCCAACATCTTGACTATAACCTCATGAGACCTTGAGCCAGAACCACCTGGATTCCCGACCCTTAGAAACTGTAAGCTAATAAATGTCTATTATTTCGAGCCACAACATTTTGGGGGTACTTTGTTACAAAGCAATATATAACTAATACAGGCCCTCACAGTGTCATTATTTGAGTCCAGTCATGATTCAGGGTCTGGGAATTTTTCTCCTCTCATCTACCTATCCAACAAGCATCATACAAGGAAAAGGCAGTAAAGAGACTTATCTGAACTCTTGGTATTGGTGGTGTAACGTATGATTCTTTACTTCTTCCCTGTTGAGTCTAAAGGGTTTTTGCTAAAGCAATTTTCCATCTGGGCCAGAGCACCTCTTAGCAGAAAGTCCTTTAAGAAATTCATAAACCCAGAATCTCCAGCTCACTTAATTAAAAAATGCGTTTAATCCTACAACAATCCAGTGATGTAGGTACTAGTTGCCTGATCTCCAAGCTGAGAGGATGAAAATATTATGCTTTAGAAATGTACACAAATTTGGAAGAATATTAAACGTCTGGAGAGTTTCCCTCATAGATATCCAAGGACTTTGGCACTGCAGAAAACAAAGAAGGCGAGGCATAAAGAAGGGAATAGATATACGAGCTGAGGCAGACAGAAAGTTCTCTTCTATCTCCCAAATGAGACCTTTTCAAGGACAACTTCATGAAAGGCTGTTTGAAGGCCTAATCAAGTTGACATGGTCCTCGACCCCCAATTCCCTTGAAGCCTTGGAAACCCAGCCAGCTCGTGCCTAAACAATGAGCCTCCACATTGCTACTTTCCTTTGAACTGCTGCCTCCTTTGAAAGAAGCAGCAGAGGGTCTCGAAGGGCCAAAGTGGCTGATCTCTATGTTTTCAAAGACACTGAGAGCTGGTGAATGGAAAGAGCTGTTTGTAACTTTATGTTGTGTCAGGAACTTGACAATCACCATCGGGGGAAGTTACATGATGTGGTTGAACCTGACATGGGATATAATAGACACCCCAGACATGCTGGTCTGTTCTCAGTACCTCAGCCAAAGGCCATTCACTGTTCTGGCCAGGCTTCGAAAAGGAAAACACCGGCAATCTGAAGCCAAATAGATCCTTGTCGCTCCCTGAGCCCTAATTCTGCTACTAAGTAGATGTGTCCCTTCACTCTGAATCTCGGTCTCTTTACCGCAGAGCTAGAGAAATGTTTTCTCAGATCTTTTCTACCCATGACACTTTATGATTCCACAGTTCCTCTAGTGAGTCCTGAGAGGCCCCAAGTCCATGGAGAGAATGGATCCATCTTCTTATTTGGGGACTTCCATTAGTTAAGTATTCTCCTTGGTAAGCATCAGCAGTTTTTCTTGATTAGCACTGGCTTTGTGAATGCCATCTTTTCAGCCATGAAAGACCTAATACACCTTGTTTTCCTTTGTTCTTCCTGGAAATAAACAAGAAGAAATGATGTATGGCTGTTTATGAATAACTCCCTTCTGGTGAATGTTATGGTTGATCTCGTCGTCATTTAAAAACTCCTGAGAAGTCCATATTTGAGGAAAACAACAATTTTGAGTAGGGTATTTTTCAAAAAATTTCTGTGAAAACAGACTGAATACTAACAAAGAGTATTGGAAAAGGGACTATCTTTTCTGTGATTCAGTTATTAATTTAATGAGAAGTCAATATGGGTATAGGGAACATTTTGCTTTTTAGCTTCCTCTCTGGTATATTTCCTCCAAGTGACAAAATAATAACTATTCAAGGTGAGTAAACATAGCTTTTCCCCAGAAACATAGTCTAATACAGTCTTAGTAAAAATAACAGAACTACTGAGCTAGGCTTCTGTGGTCGTTTAAAATGCACACTGTTCCATAGAACTTTCTGTGATGGTGGAAATGTGCTGTCCAATACAGTAGCTCCTAGCCATGTGTGGCTTTTGAGTGCTTGAAATGCAGCTAGTGTGCCCCCAAACTGACTTATTTTATTTAATTTTAATTAATATATATTTCAAAATAGATAGCCACATGTGTCTAGGGACAACTGTATCAGATAGCGCTGGTCTAAAGCCTTGATATGTCATTGCTAATTTGACATGTTTTTCAGCCATATTTTTGGAAGCATGTACTCTGGTTAGACTGACTGGGTTAAAATCTTTCCTCCCCTTGCTAGCTACATGACATTGGCTGAGAGACTCAACCTTTCTGAGCCTCGTAACAGTAACTACTGTACATGGCGATGGGATACAACAAGATGCATGAGCCTAGTTCCTTCCTGTTCCTACAATCTTTACTGGGTGAAAGGGCAGATGATGTCACAAAGAGGAGCCAAGCACCTGGTAACTAAGGTTATCACCCCAGAAGTTCTGATTTTTTAAAAAAGAACTTTATTCCCTGGAACTATGGTTGATCCCTTCAAGGAAAGGCAGCAAAAAGGAGGAAGGAGTTTTTGGCTCCTTGACCTGAGGGGCTGGACTAGCAGCTACCCTCTCAGGTCAGGGCTGGCAGCTGGGAGGGCTGTGGCCCATCACCAGGAACAGTTCAAAGCATTTGTCCCTTTGAAACCAGGTCTGGCTCATTGGTCCATGCTTCCAGGGTCTCAGACCTTGTACCTTCGGTGTGTGCTTGGCTTGAGTGAGGATGACGAGGCATTACGAAGATAAAAAAGACCCATGCTATTGAGAGCCCCTCCCATACAATATCCCATTTAATCCTCACAATGACCCTGAGACATGGCACAAATTGCACTCAGTTTGTCAATAAGAAATGTGAAGTTCAATGTAGTTAAATTGCCAAAGTCACACGCTTACTAACAGGTCGAACTGGGATCAAGCCAGGGTCTTTGTAGCCCTGTATTGGTGCATGTCCCCACCCCGTGACACCACACCGACAAGAAAATGCAGATCTCTGTCCTCACCCCAGATACTGATTCGCACTTTTTGCCAGCACCCTGGTGGACTCTACTTTTTTGATTCGATTTGCAGATCATACTTTGAGAAACATGATCAAAATTCCCTTTGCTCTGGAAGGAATCCCAGAGTGGAGTTGCCTAAAATCAGATGTTCTCAACCAGAGGTGATTGGAAGACATTTGGCAATGTATGGAGACATTTCTGGTAGTCGTGACATGAGGGGAGGTTGCTCCTGGAATCTGGCGGGTAGAGGCCAAGGACGAATGCTGCTAAATATCCAACAGTGCACGGGGCCAGCACCCCCTCCCTCAACTAGGTATTATCCAGGCCAAAATGTCAATAGGTTTGAGGTTGAAAAATCTTGCCTTAAATAAAGCAAAGCCAGGAACTCTGGTAACCCTGCAAAAGGAAACCGTGGCCTGAATGAACAACAAATATAACAAATTTCATTCTTGACTTGGTTTCTAGCAGCCCAGGTTTCAATGATTTAAACAAATTTAAGGCAATGATTCTCAACTTTATCAGACCTAGTGTTCCTTTTTTATGACAAATACTTTTTAAGAGCTCCTTTTCTATTCTGAAATAAAAGTCAAGAATAAAACTGTCCATATAAATATTTCAGAAATATCAGTGTTATGTCATGATTATAATGTTTCAGGGAGAAATAAAAAGATAGCTTATAATAACATAATAATATGCATCTTGATTTGTATACAGTCACACTAGAAGATAAAATAAAGTCATCAGAGGCCTGTGCTTATCTGTAGGGTCACCAAGAAGGCAATGGCCACACACGCCAGTGGATCCAGGTGCGTCCTATTACAGATTGGTAGTGTCACAAATTTCTGGAATAGCGAACAACTTGTGCTACAGTTCCAAACAAAATGAGACACACTCTTCTGATTTACGTAGTAATTTACTTCCAGAAAAATTCGATGTTTATGAAAACTATGCCCCAAATATTTTTTGTTTATTTATAAAATGATGTGCCATCTATCCTCAGATGATCTGGAGCACGGTTTTGCACACACGATGTCCCGCAGGACCGGGGGCGGGGTGGGATGGGGGTGTCCTTCCTTGTCCTGAGCTTTATGAACAATGAGGGATGCCTAAAATCCCAGCTGTGGCTCATTAATATCCAAGGCAACGGCCACCCCCGCCCCCATTGGTGGGAAAACCAAAACATGCAATAAAATATCCTAAACTCCCTCTAGGGGTGTACCCTTTGCAAAACCACTGATTTAAGAGATTTTAGAGAGTTGTTTTGATTATGAAACATTTTTGCCTTATATGCTGATTTTAATACTTAACCCCACCTCTGAGCCCTGTCTTTCCTCCCTCAAGGATGAAACCCCATATATACGGAAAGCTGAATAGAGTTTGTGCCTTAAAAATTATAGCCTCGATGCTAATCATCTCTGCCATGACCTGAATGGTGGATCTTTTTAACATCCCACTCTGTTGGATGTGTGGTCCCTGGAAGTGTTCCTTTTTTCTATAGGTACGAAATCTTTCTAATGAATTTGGTACAGAACAATACTATTTAACAGATATTTAACGGATGTTTAATGGACAGAAAACCATACTGGAAAATGTTATGCTGGTAGCTGCTATGTAAAACTGATGAGCCCTGACCCCTAAGGCCAAGTTTTAAGTAATTTAGATGTTTCTCAATTTACTCACCAGGGCTAAAATTATGGGAATCTTCCTCTTAGGCTTCCACTGTCTCCACCCCCATCCCTATTGCACACCCTGCCTTCCTGGGGGCTGGGAGCACCCCAGGGATCTCGGCCATATGCCTGTAACCAGGTTGCCCAGTGACTCTGAAACAGCCCTAGCAGAGGCTCACAGTACTGTCAGAAACAAGGAGGAGCTAGCTTTCACATTTGGTATTTTGTCTTCTCCCTCATTCTTTTGGCAACCCGTGTCTATCAATATCTTTCCATTTTTCAGGCAGAGAGTGATATCTGGCTGCTTTGGTATGCTGCTAAATGTTTATAACACTTACCAATTGTAATGGTGTAAATACCCCCATATTGTGTGATATCACACTATCAACTAGATATCACTGAATGTGAAGTTGGGGACAAACACACAGTAAGAGACATACAATAGTATGTCATTATACAGTAGTCCCACTATTCAGATAGACTAGACCTAAGTAACATCAAGAACATAGATAATATAGAACATTTTGAAATGACTTTAGATTTACAGAAGAGTTGCAAAGATAGCACAGAGGATTCCCATATGCCTTTCACCCAGCTTCCCCTAACGGTGACATCTTTTATAACCACAGCATGTTTAGCAAAATGAAGACATCGACATTGGTACTAACACATATCCTTTTGCAAAAGGAAGGTAACATGATATACCTGGCACTCTGCACACTGCCTAGTCTATGTAATCTATACATTACCTTGTAATGAGGCATCTTGACCCACTGTTCTGAGCTTTATTTGCCCGAAAAATAAAAAAAAAGGTTTAGTCAAAATCTGAGTATGCCTATAGGATTCTGTTGCTCTGATAAATTTCACCTGTACTATTTGTCAGGATAAAAAAAATTTTTTTAAACCATTGAGAAAAAAATAAATAAAACAGTTGTAAGCAGAAAAATAATATGAACAGATAAGAGTTTTAAAAAGATGATTCTGGAAGTTATGAAAAGAATGCATTGGAGCAAAGAGGCCAGCTAGAAAAAACAATTGTAACAGTCCGGGCAGGATTTAATAAAGCTTAGAATTAAGGCAATTGCAATGGGGGTGGAGAAGCCAACATGGCTTCAAGAGATAAATGCTAAGGTGATAGAATCTATAAGACACTGTAGCTGAATGACAGCTACCGAGAGTTGAATTTCTGACTTAAAGGGAACACTGGAGCCGGACAGGTATCAAGTTCAGTTTCTGATATGTTGAAGTGTCGATGGGATCACTCAGAAGCATGAGTGGATCAAGTTCGTCCTCAGAAATTATTTTTCCCACACCTTGGACTATGGAATCACTTTGATGGGTTGAATTTCATGCATTAAAGTTCCTTATCTTTCCCTCTATAATGTAATTTAGAGAACAGAAAACAAGAAGGTCAATGAGCTTCTTTAAAAGCTTCATTTCTTTCCCTTCTACTTCTATTTACTCTGAGAATAAAAAAAAATAAAGAAAAGAAAGAAAAAGCTTATACCCCTTCCTTCTGCTCTTTCCTAGAGGACAACAAAGCAGGGCTGAGCAGTGAATTTATCCTTCATGGAATTCCAAGATGGACATCATCTGTACAGTGCCTCCATGTTGGCTTGAACTTGCCTGGAACGTAGCTGCCCACTTGGGTGTAATCTGACACATGACGTAATAGTCAGCCATCTGGATGCATCGGTCCCAGCTGTTGGACCCTCTGCTGCGTGTAGGGGTTCAGCCTCCCCATCTGTTCCTGGGGCCTTCCCACTTATGTCTTCTCAGCTTGAGCCTCCAGCCATGACAGATGGTTCTTTCTCAGTATTGCAGATCATTTTTCTCTGATCGGTGTCTCAGTATCAATTTGTGCTTAACATTTTCAACTACTCCCATCACTTTCATCACCTTAGGCATTTGTGGAGATTAATTTATGCTACATATGCATACATATGTATGTGCATGTAATACATATGTATGCACACACATACATAACCTTATTCTCTTTAGCTTTCACACACAACAACGCAGGCTCATACAGGGTATTTCTATAATACTATTGAATTTGGGTTGGATTCTCTACAGAGTTTGGGTGAAAAAATGACAGGGCCTCTGACAAGTTGAGGATGATCTCCAAAATCCTTTCCCACCACACTTATGAGTACTTTGAAACCACAAAAATTAAAATTTATCGGTCCCAACGGTCTATTCTATATTCTATTGTTCTGGTCAAGTAGTTTCATTTTTGGCTCTCAGAACCTGTCTCTGTAATTACAATATTCAAGTTCAAATAACATGGGGATTTTCCAGGAGTGGTCGAGAAAGACTGTCAGCAGATGGAGTAAATATGGCAGCTGTAGCCTGAAGCCAAGGACTATTCTCATCAGCAAACCCGGAACGGACTTCTGAACAATGTCTTTTACCACACCTGCTATCACAGTCATCATGGGTGAAAGCAGAATTCACACAAATACTTCACTTCCTTGAGGGAATATTTCAAAGCAATAGTAATTTCCGTTTATTATTTTGTTTAATTATTAGCACTGTTTTTTCCCCCATGATGATGGTAGTGGTTCCTTTTAAGACGAGACATCTAAAATAGTCTATTTCACATCTTTTAGCAACCTTTACACTTCATATAGTTGATAAATATTACTTCTATTGCAGTGGTTCTCAACCAGGGTTGATCTCGCCACCTAGGGGCCACCTAGAAACGTCTGGAGACATTTTGGTCGTTACAACTTGCGGAGGGCATGGGGTGCTGTGTGTGTGTGGGGGGGGGGGGGCAGTGCTACTTGTGCATCTAGTAGGTTGAGGCCAGGGATGCTGCTAAACATCCTACAGTGCACACACAGCCACCCCCCAAACGCTGCCCAGCAAAGAATTGCCTGGCCTCAAATGTTAATAATACCAAGTTTGAGAAGCCCTGCTCTATTAGATTATACAGTAATTATACCAATGTCATGCTGACAACTGGATCTGATGAGCCCCTGCTTTTTGAAAAGGAAAGCCTGAGAGTGTGGAATTCCAGAAGTCAATCTTTCCTTCTTACAGGGTGTTTTGACCTGAATGAAGAGTCACCTCAGAAACTAAAGACTTTTACATTTATCTTGATTACATTCCAGGGGCCAGTCAGAATATAGGGGCTGGCATAAGGGGATGGAATCGTCTATTCTGCCAGACAGTTTTTATCTAATTTTGGTGAGTGTCTTGGGACCTGAGGTCTTCCTCTTCCAAGCTTTTCTCAAGGCTAAGGATTTTCTTAGCCTATAGACCCCTTATACAGCTTAACCATGCTCTTTAAGAAGCAAATAGAATTGATACACACAAAACAAATGCAAGATCTCCTAAGACTGATTTCTTGGGTTAAAAAAAACAATAGTGATACCAGTTGGGCTTTGGAGAAACTGGTGACCCTGTGAAGGTTTGCATGGCTCTCCATGCTTTCTCCTTCTACTCAGCCATGAAACTTCCACGAAGCCAGTCTCAGCATGATGTTCCATTTTCTTTAATCTGCAGAGCCAATGTTCAAGAGAAGGTTTTTTTGTCATAATCTGTCATTTACAAAATTATCAGTATATATGCTCTTAAAAACCAAAGTAACGATAACCTAAAAATCCACCCTTTGAGATTACTGTTTCCAGATTATAGCATTATAGGGGGATGATATTTCAGTTTTCTCATCCCCAAATGTCACACTGCCCCTAGTAGTGGAATATAGAGGGGTCAGTGGATATAGGATCTTCCTTTTGTTTCTGGTCAGCTTCTAGTATAGTTTCTAGTTACCAGTAAGAAAGAGAATGTTAAAAATGCTAATCCTTTTAAGTGGGATGATGGTATTATGGTTACGTGTTTTAAAATTATCTTTATTTTTTAGAGATAAATGGTTAACTATTGGTGGATAAAACAGTACAGTCTCTGGAAAGTGCTTCAAAATAGTTCAGGGGAAAGGGTGTTGATGAAATAAAGCTGGCCATGAGTTGTCATTTTAAACTGGTGATGAATAGATGAAAGTGTATATAGAGTTGGAACTCCTGATGACCTAGAGAAGAAATAGCCGAAGAAACAAACATTCGAGGACATCGTATGACAGGAGGTAGATTTCAGAGAATAGAGTCTTTCAAATTACCTCTATAAACTCAGTTTGAATCTTGAACATATTGAAAATATCACTCTCTACCCGGGTCATTTTGCCACATTTGAAAGCATTTAGAAAATGAGGAGAGATGCTTCTAAGCCATATTATTTTATATTTTGGCTAGATTTTGCTCTTGATGCATTTCCTAACATGTCGGGAGTCATGCTGGACAAATTTTGCACTTTTAAATATCAAGGGTTTATTTAAATTTTAAAACAATTCACTTTTTCTAAAATCTTGACTTTACAAAGCTGATATCTGGATCAATGTGATTAAAGGTTTTATAATAACATTTAGGTTGATGTCACTTTCTTACCCTCTCTTAAAATAATGAATTGCATAGAACTGTTTATTTTTCCATTAGGTAATGGGTAGATGAAGCTTTCAAGCTGCTATCACTTTTTCCAAATAGATTCATTCATTCTTACTCCTAATTAATCTGCACTATTATGTAGCAACCAAATAAATAGTCTCCTAAAGAAAGCATCCTCTCCTTGGCTATTCCAGAAAACTCTGCTGACTCATTTGTAGTTGGACTTGAAGAATCTTTCAGGCACATCCTGCCAAAGGAACCACACTCTTTCTGAGCCTCTCTGACTCTCCGAACAGGATGCTCACAAGAAGCTCTGCTTTGGGTTTCCAGTATCTAGGCAAGTGAGGAAGTTTGGCGTGGCTTTGGGAACCAGTCCTAAAGAACATATTCTACAAGTTAAAGACTCTCTTGCTATGTTTGTTTGTTCCTGTAATTCCTTTAAATGTGTATCAAATGACCTTTGATGCTCAGGTCCTAAGCTCACAAGGCCTGGATTGGGACCATTTTGGTTGCCCCTTCCTCACTGGATGTTTCTTTCAGAGACTCTGTCTAGATGATGTGACTCACCAGCAAGAAATGATATGGAAGAGACTCGGGTGAAAATGGTTGGAGATAAGAGTCCTAGCAGCCAACAATAACAGATACAGCAGTGGTAGCAACAATACTAACATACTCTAAACTCGCATACATATGGTGAATTTAAATAATAAGATCAAACTCATTTGCAGACCAATGCTTTTGATGAAATCTTGATAAACTGAAATTGAAATGTGAATATTTCCAACTGAATTCAATGGAATTGATATCTTCCTACTATTTATTTTAGATATGATGGTTTTGACTGATATGAGAGCAGATATTTGAACCTGATGTAGCTAGTCCTTATATTTTCACACTTGATTACCTAATTTATTCAAATCTACCCCATGCTGGTGTGGCCTATGTTGTGTGTACAAGTAGCCAGTCATTAAAATAATGCCTGGTAGAAGAAATTGAAATCGATCTTCAGCTTATTACCAATGGTATTTCTCTATTTCCTTGATGGGAAATCCCACCCTTCAGAAGACATGCCTTTCAAGATTTCAGTAGTAGAGTTTTACTTAAAGTTCTTGGAGATAGAGCCAGGAAGCCAATCAACTCCACCCAACAGAGGACACATGAAGTAAGCAAGAAAAAAAAAAAGCCCAGGGAATAGGTTAACCCAGGGTCCACCTGGGTAAATCATTTCAATTCTCTAGGCCTCGGTTTCCTAATCTGTAAAATGAGGGTTAAGAATGCTTAGTCTTTAAGTTAATTTGAGTTTTTGCATTCTGATGGTATATTTGCTGAGGATGATTTTCTAGGTAAAGTTACTATAGGAAATGCAAAAACTACTAAGACATAATAACCACCCTCAGAATGCTTCAAATCTCATTGGAGAAAATATTTCAGCTAAAAAAGAGCTAGTATATGCTATATCATGTGATGGTGATAGGCAGATTAAAATGCTCTGTCCTCAAACTTGAAGAAGCCTCTATTTTGGCTGTTGTTTGGTAGGAAATGTATACAGAGAAATATGATGAAGACTTGGCCCAAGAGTTAATTCTAACTGAAATGGATTTATTCCCAGTACTGAGGTTGGAAGAGGAACACAAAAGTAATGGGCTTCACAATCTAAAAGCTTCTGAAGGGTGTGTTGCTATGTATGGCTAGCATTGTAATTCAATATGGTTCAAATCCCGAGGGGACTTATAAACTGTGCAGGATGTGGGTTAAATCAAGTTGCATTGGTCAGGAAAGGCTTCCCAAAGAGGGAACAGTTGAGATGGGCCTGGAGTTTTGGAAGGAAGCCATTCCAATGGAAATCAATATGATAATTTAAATTAATGTTTCCCATACATGGCTGCGTGGAGTTCAGTAACGTATAGTATTAAAAATTCTGATTCTGGTGTTCGGCCAGATTTAAGAGCCCATGCATTATTAGTCATATTTCCATGGAAGCACTGTGTTCAAACCGGGAACTTTCAGCTCAAAGGAGACATGTAAAATTTGGAGAGAGTTCAGAGAAAGCAATCGAAGTCATTAAAAGAGTGGTAGAATTCTAAAAAAAAAAAAAAAAAAAGGTAAATGAAGAAAGAAGGCTGGCTGAGGGAAAAATTAGACTGTAAATATGCAAATTGTTATTACATGAGTGGTAAGTGACAGTTGTTCTCTGGGTACATCCAGAATGAGAAAAGTGGGAGTGAACAAACATCGGAGCAGTTAAGATTTAAAACAGATGTGCAGGCAAAGTCCTGGCAAGACTGGTTGAGATGCTGGGAAGAGTGGAGATGATGGCATTTGCTTAGATGTTTCAAAGGTATAATTTGCATTGATTTCAAAAGACAGGAGCTGGACAAGGCAAAATATTATTGCTTCATATACATTTGGATTACTCAGGGCTGACCCCTTACTTACATCTGCTAAGGAACCACAAACAAGGATACATTTGTAAAATTTGGATTCACATGACTAGGGGCCCTAGCCTATACCTGATGATTGTAGATGCTTTGCATGTGCTTGGAGGATGGAAAATATGGAGGGAGAGATCTTTTCTGCCCTATAAATGTTGGAGGACAGAACAAATTGCACTGAATTTTTAAAAATTCTCACTCTCTATCACCTGACCATGATAGAGGTCCATTGCCATTGGTCCACAAAGTGGAGACTGAGCCTAGAATTAGAGCATAGAACGTTAGATCTGCAAGGAAGCTAGTCTAGTGCTTCCTCGGCTATGTTTTAGAAATAATCAGAGTGGGGATGTTATGAGTCTTCCACTAGAAAAAAAATTCCGTGGTTATATAAGTTCATATAATTCTGTGTTAAAAAAAAGCTAAACAGATTTATTCATTGCAGGATTCTCAGGGTTGGATTCTTCTAGAAGGGCACAGTGACAAGCAGATGCAGCAATGTGTCTCATCAGATCATTTCTCATGAAATACACTTTGAGAAAAAAAAAAATGATCTGGACCAACTCTTTTCTCTATCTCTTAACAAAAGCGTCCTGAAGTTCAGAGAGAGAAAAAGTTACCTGATGTTACGTGTAGACAGTAACAGGTTGAGGCTTAGAAACAAGTCTCCCAACTCTTCGAAGAGTACCCTTTTCTGTTATAGCTATACATCCATGTTAGCCAAATAGTTACCGTGTCCAGTGTACATTTGGGACAAACCAGTGTGTACATTTGGTATCTATCCAGTGGAACGACGTTGATAACCAAAGCCAAAGGGATCAATTGCTAAGCTCACACTGCCATGAGGACGTAATGTGATCTTGACTAATAACAAAAGTTGTGGCTGGTACTGATCTTAAAATCATTATGTAGACAATCTCAGGCCAACATCTTAACGTACCCTGTATTATATTGCAACCCAAAGTTCTGTGCGAAGGTTTCAATTTTCTGTAGACTTTCTTTATGAATGCTGTTCTAGGATTCTAACATATGGTTTATATGTATATACACATTGACCTCAAGCATGGATGGGATGGAGGGTAGAAAAAGGCAATGCATCACAGATGGATGTTGGGAGAGAAGCAACTTGCTTGATAACGCTACCCATTAGGTTGTTTCTGATAGTGATTCTTTACAATATGTATGTATTCTTTATGATATATATTCATATATGTATTTCGCTTACCCCTAAGGAATGGAAAGCATTAATCTATGTATCTAGTAGCGATGAAGATCATTATTTAAGCATAAATTTCCTACCGGAATCTACATTTTTGACCATTTTCTACAAAATGGAATTAATTTAATTTTGGCCAAAAAATACAGAGTAGTTAAAAGAACTGGAACCAAATAATTACCATTAAAAAAAATTATTCAAGAGTTTTTTAGAGTGTTTGTTTTGTAGTTTTTCAAAGCCTGTTATGTTTGTGCCTGCTGGAAGAAAGCTGACTCCTGCTGTCTGTGGCTTGGGTTGCATAGGCAGCATTTCTACTGGTATATTTTAGCTGTTTTTATGCTGAGATGAATAGGCTATTTGAAGTGAAGGGAGGACTGGTAGTTCCTGTTGGAATAAAAGGATCAGAAATCCATTTATGCCAAACCGTGAACACAGTTAGACAATGCACTAAAGGCAATTTTTATTTGGTAATTACTGTCTTTGTTCAGAAGCTTTGCCAATGCTAACTGATTGAAAAGCTCCCAGAACAAAATAGTGAAAGGATACAGCTCCCTCATTAGCCTAAACTGCATTGAATTATTCCTGCCTTTTGTGACATTTTGGATTTCTTTTTAAACAAAGAGTGAATGTGCTTTTTAACTTGTGTATTTAAATTCAAGGGGGATGGGAAAGGATCATTATCTCCCAATTTCCTAACCTTGTAAAGGGGGGGGCCTTCTAAATGAGACCGACTGACTTGCCTATTTGAGAGCTTTGCATTTATGGCTGCTTCGTGAAGGGCAAGAGTCAGCAAGTAAGCCAAATAGCTAGACAATCTCCTGAAGACTGGAGAAATGAATCAGCACATTATAATATCTCCCCACTGAAAACGAATACGCACAGTTCCCAGATTAGCAAATATTCTTTCTCTGGCACTTTGAAAATCTATTATCATAAATATTGACATATTTGGTCCTTGCAAGCAAGCGACTGCCTTGGTCCTTCAGGATGTCAATGCAGAGAGAGACAGAGAGAGAAGGAACTAGGAATTACTACTTTGGTCACTCAAGACTTCTGTGCAAGGTTGTAGGTAAAATAAAATATTTTCTGGATGACCTGTAAATCTTGGAAGATGAAGATATATTAAGTGAAAAGGTAGAAGGTGAATAAGTCATAGCCCCTCTATTAAGGAGCCTGGTAATTAAATAATGGCAGTGGTGCTTGTGGTCCAAATATTTATTATCCAAATATTCACAGATCGGAGAAGCAAAAGTCATTAAAAATATAACATTAAAAATATATACTAGAAGCTAGCAACCAGAGCAGTGACAGTAACAACCTCCAGAATAGCAAAAGCAACAACAATCAAAAGAAGCCTTAGCCAGATGGAAAGAGAAGACCATTCAGAAGCCATCTGAAGCCAGAGATAAAACTTTCTGCCCAAATTCCCCCTGTAGGGAAGATAGATGCATCCTTGTCCACGCTTGCTAATTGTGAGAAGCTTTCACTGTCTGCAAACTGCATTGAAAAAATTGCCAATCTGAATGGTTTAAGAAAGTGATCCACAGTAACAGATGGTTCTTGGATTTTCTAGTTATTGGAAATAACATTCCAGAGACACTGTGTAATCCCAGAAGCTGGCACCTGTTTTAACCACAGTAATTGTCAGATGACAGAGAATACATAAACCATCTGTCTTAACTTTGATTATCCAAAGAAAATTATAGATACATGAGACCTGCATATTTTAAAGACAATTTAAAGCTTTTACAGAATTAGAATTGAGTTTTTCTAAATAAAAAATAAGATTTCTTATAAAATACATGTGTATATATATACACTAGGAAATTGACCACTTACTAAAGTTTGTCACCGACTAAGCATCCTTCTTTATTTGACACTAAGGCATACCCCTTGCCTATCGTGTCAGTGTCTTGCTAATCAGTATTTGAAGATGAAGATCGTAAATGAAAATCCATTAAATTTGCTAATGTTAATTGATGCCTACTTTATGGCAGTCATTGGACATAAAAAATAAATAAGTCACATCCACTCCATTAAAGCATTCTTAATCTAGGTAAGGAGGCCAGTAAGTAACTGTGTCATTGAACATGGATGTTGTAAAATCTAATGATGCAATGCAAATAGTTTTTAAACTGAAACCACAAAGCTTGCTAACATGAAAGAGTTTACAAAGCTGATGATGCAGGAAAATGGCCCAAACCATTGGCAAAGCCAAAATAACGTGGTAGATCAAAGAACAACTGTTGGCGAGAATGTGGAGAAAAGGGAACCCTCTTGCATTGTTGGTAGGATTGTAAATTGGTACAGCCACTATGGAAAACAGGCGGGAGGTTCCACAAAAAATTAAAAATGGATCTACCTTTTGACCCAGCAATTGCACTTCTGGATATTTATCCACAGAAGACCAAAACAATTCGTAAAGATCTATGCACCCCTATGTTCATGGCAGCACAATTTATAATAGCCAAGATATGGGAGCAACTTAAATGCCCTTCAACAGACGATTGGATAAAGAAGTTATGGTTCATATATGATGAAATATTATTCAGCCATAAAAAAGAGAAATCCTACCATTCGCAACAACATGGATGGACCCAGAGGTTATGCTGAGTGAAATAAGTCAGACAGGGAAAGATAAATACCATATGATTTCACTTATATGTGGAATCTAAGGAACAAACTAATCAAAAACAGACTCACAAATATAGAGGAGAAACTGGTCATGCCCAGAGGGGAGGGGGTTTGGGGGGCTGGGAGAAAGGGGTGAAGAGTTAAAGAAGTACAAATTAGTAGTTGATAGATGGTCACGGGAATGGGAAGCATGGTACAGGGAATGCAGTCAGCAGTAATGTAATGGCCAGGTGGAGGGCCAGAGAAGAGAAGGAACAATGAGGGAGGTTGTTTCGTAAACTATATTAATGTCTAACCAATGTACTGTATACTTGAAACTAATAATAAAATTAAGTTGAAAATAGAGAATGTGGTAGAGTTAACTTTGAAGGAAGAGAAAAATGAACAGGGATGCTGTGGAATACTCTGGGAGTACGCAAATACATTATCTAGGACAAGAGTCATTTGGAGTGCATGTCTTGTGTCTGCTTCTCACCCAACAGCAGCGATCCCATCCTCATCTCCAAATGAAGGGTACCAGAATATGCCACCCCCAAAATATGTCTCTCTGGCATAAGTTTTATTTTGAGCTGATGGTTTTTGATAAAAAGCAGCAGATCCAAGAGCAGCTCTGAAAATAGGAGAATTTAGTGCTTGCTTAGGCAGCACATATACTAAAACAGTAGGATTCACTCTTTTATAAAAGAAATTTACATTTATAAGGGGAATACCTATTTTTAAGGTTGCCTCCCTCTCTGTATCAGGAAGAGAAATTCTTATCAATGCAGAAGGCAACCTGACCCTTGTTTACTGTCCTTTTCCCAGTCACCTCCCACTACTGGCCTCTCCGACCCTTATCTTTGCCTTTAGCTGAAGATAGTATTTAAGGTGCTGGCTTGGGCCATTTCAGGGAGTTAGTTTTCCTGGGTCTCTCCCATGTATACACAAGGTATACATGTTATGAAACTTATGTGCATTAAGGACCACATAAAACTATCCTATAGTTTTTCCAGAACAATTAAGCCAAAGAAAAATCAATGTGTTATCATTCATTTTAAGAATATATAGCAAGTTATATTCTGAATTTTTAATATGAGAGTGTATAAAATTATTTTCTTTTTAAAACAAATTGATTTTCTTTTTCAGAATGAAATCATAGTCTAATCTTTTTTTAATACTAACTATGACACTTGTTTCCTATTTCATGTGGATTTATTTTATTTTGTTTTGTTTTGTCTTATTTTGTTTTGTTTTAGGCAAGGCAACCCTTGATTGATCTCACAGATTGCAAGGGCCTTGTCAGTTTACAATCCCTTATTTTCTATTTTTTATGCCTACAGCACCTGGTCTTCCTAGATGGTCTCCCATCCAAGTACTAACCAGGCCCAATTCTGCTTCGCTTCTGAGATCTGAGATCAGAGGGGATCCGGCTTGTTCAGGGTGGCATGGCTGTAGACTTCACGTGGATTTATTTTAAAAGGCCTTCTTCAGATATAAATTATCCTTGGATAATGAAGACTTCTAGTATTTATGAAGCACTATAATAAGCATGTATAGAGAGATCAGTAAGCTCAGACAGAAATGGGCAAATAGTTGAAACTGAAGGATTCTACTTTTGAAATATACTTTATGCATCTGCACATTTCCCGTTGATGTTTTCCTGCAATACTCTTTTGAGTTAGATGCTGTCAGGGTTTTTAACCTGTAGGGACATGATGATGATGATGACAAATAAGTGATAATGACGAATGATTGGTTTCTGAACTGGAGATAAATACCCAGCTCATATTAGCTGTGCAAAATGCCAGAAGCCCAAATTTGCTTCCTGCCTCTGACCCCTGATTTCATCCCTTGCTCCAAGGCGGACAGCCCCATGATTCACCTTAGTCACCTCCATGTTCACCAGATCATTCACGGCCTTGAGGACTGCAGGCTCCTAGGCCACAACTCTTGTTGGGAGAATCGACAAACCAGGGAAAAAATGGACCATGATAAAGTTAATTCGTATATCAGGACCCACGGAATGGGGGCCACTCCAGTGGCCCAGCCCACACCACAAATCTAAACCTGAGTCGATCTTTGCTTATAGGAGACGCCTGGCAAGAAAACCTTATACCCACCAATCACGATCATTTCACTCAGCTTTAGCTAGCTTACCTTACCCTAGAAGATAAGGCCTATAGTCCTATAAGGAAATCCCTGACCTCCTGGACCATCCTACCACTTTTGCGTTGCCTCTTCTAATGCTCCACAGAACTCATTCTTGCCTAAAATCCCTTGGGAAGAGGGCGCTTCTGCTTGTGAGGCGCTGTATTGCCCCAATCCATGGGCTGTTTTCTCTTGAATAAAGGAGACTAAACTCATTACTATACTGTTATTTTTGTCATTTGACAAGTGTTTGCTGATAATTCTAGAAAGCTTTCTCTGGGGCCAGCATTCATATTCATTCCAATTCCTTTCCTCCACCTTTTAGAAGCCTCGATTCTGGGTGATGGAAACCCAAGATCCAAAAGAAGTTTATCTGGGGCTGCTACTCTGGCGATAAGCGCGGAATACTGGGATTCTAGTCCTCGCGATGAAGATGTATGAATGTGGTGATTTGGAGTCCAGTGACCCGGAGTGAAGCAGAAGCCCCTTTACACATGTCCTATTGGAGATACTTCGAGCTCGGGGTTGGGAACGCTGACCCGGTGATGTCACATTGCTCTTCTGTAAACTTAATCTTATTCCTATTTTACTTTCCTGCTGCTAAGTCTTTAGATGTTCTGCTCCAACTGCTACGATGCTGTTGAAGATTGGTGGTTTTAAGGCACATTCATCCTGTAGCCCAAATACTTCTGGCTTCCATCGGGGCCAGTCACAGTACAGAGTCACGTTGCAAAAAGACTCAACTGACATTTTAAAAAGTATGAGAATCGTATATAACGTTACAGAAATCTCTTAGACTAAGGGGAATATGATTCATAGCACACAAATTTCTAAAAATCACCAGAATCATCCACCTCTACAATGTCGCTTGTCGCAGGATGACAGTACTCCAGCTCCCCTGCCTCTCCCCGCAAACCCCTTTAAGTCTTACCTGAAGCCCCCTGGCTCTTCGGCCTTTTCCTTTCAGGATTGCTTCTTCTGGAAGAATCTCTTTGCTTTCTCCAACGCAAAGCAGCTCGACCTTCCCTTCCTCTGAGTCCTGTCTCGCTGCTTCGGGAGGGGAAACAGGGCCAGCCACGAAGGCTCGTTTTTCCTTCATAGCACTGTGATATTTAGGTACTCCGAAAATTTTGTCCATGTCACAATTGGATACTATCTTGAACAAAAATTCTTCTAAAATTATTTTTTCACAGGATTCTGAATATTCTCCCGAAGTTTCTTTCCAAAGCAGGTTTGGCAGGCGTTTTCTGTAAAAGACCAGATAGTGAGTGTCCTTGGCATTGTGAGTTACAAGGTCTCTGTGGCACCTACTGAGCTCTGCCTCGCTGGCAGAAAGGCAGCCATGGACACCGTGTAAGTGAAGGGTGCCTACGTTCCCGTAAACCTTTATTTTCAAAAGTAGGCTGGTGGGAGCTGCTCTGAAACTACTCAACTGTGGCTGTGTGTCGGTAATGCCTGGTGCCCAGGCCACACCCCAGACCAATTAACTTAGGATATCTAGGGTGAGACCCACATCAGTACCTTAAAATTCCTCAGGTGAGTCCAAACTGCAGCCAAGGTTGAAACCACCTGCTCTAAAACCTCTCAAGAGCAAGCCAGCTGGAAATCGATTTGTCCTGTATCCCGATGTGAAGCATCATGACTCTCTGGTCCTGAGTGGTTGCAGGTATGCATAGATATTGCCCTACACCTCAGGGTGGCCAGTGGGGTCCCCTGGGAGCAGCCCCATCACTTTACCCCAGGGGACCCTGAATATGTGATCATTTTCCACATGTGCTTTGACCTGGAAAATTGGGAAGCTGTGACTTAGCAAATAAGCAGCCACAAATGCAAACTCTATGTCAAAGCTACTGAAATTCCTTGAACAGGGAGCAGTAGAGAATTTTTTTTTTTTGATAAAGCTAAATTTAACTATTCACTCTCTTCTAAACTGAGAAATATCAATGCATTCAATTGCTGCTTATTCTTAGTCCTACACGCTGCATTTAAAACTGTGATTTTAACAGGATTGTCTCTCTCTAGTGAGATGAAAAGGAACTTTGTATTTTTTGCAAGTAAATCAGAAATTCAGTCCACAGTCGAGCTTCTTTTCAAATCTTCCAGAGCACATCTGAGTTTGCTAGTGGAGGACCGGATTAGACTAATACTTCTCTATTTTAACATAGCCCAGGTTCTAACAGATGAAAATGCTACTTTAAGTCATTCTAAAGTCCAATTGTCCACGACCGTTTTACTTAAGTACACTTTCGAGAGAGACAAACTCTCTGTGGGTAGGACCCCATTTTACCTGATTTACTCCTTCCCTGCTGTCATTTAAGAAAGCCTTGCAGCTGGCCATCAGCCAGGAGACAAATCAGCTGCTTTTCCCTTCCTAGGCAAGCCTAGGGCTGTCATGTACTTTCACGTGTCTTTGAAACATCGACCTAACAAGAAAGCACTTCACTAGGATCTCAGAGCTGGCTAAAATGCTTTGTCCAGTATTGGGCTAGGATTATGAAGATCAAGGAGACAGTGAAACCCTGTGCACGTCCCTTTCTCCCTTCTCTCGCTCGTGGACTTTGGGCTGAGTCCCTGCAAAGCCAGCTCATTGCCTCATGTACGTCTCACAGGTAGCTCAAGTTGTACGCACTCCCTAGGACTCACTGGTTTGATTCCAGAATGCTTATACGCATTTACTGGTGCAAGCTCAAGCACAGTTAAGGATCCTGGAAGAAAAGAGAGCAAGTAGGAGGTCTTTTTGGCATTTCAAAAGACTCTTTAGAGAATTTCTCATGAGGGCAATGACTCGAGGTGGTCCTCTCTAAATTTTCAGCTCTTTCTATGGCAGCTCTAGAAGAACATAAGAACAGTGACTTATTTGGAGGGTTGGCAGGGCCTCAGAGCTACGTTGGCAAAGAAATTCATATTATCTTGAGAAAATGTTATTCGTGCATATACAAATGGGGGAGGGGATCTGATGGAGATTGGGGAGGGAAAGAAAGTCTCCCCATTTGTTAGCATCTCCCCATCCCCACAACCCTTGACACTACTACTGAGTCCTTCAGATTCCCAGCCTGTGTGATCTTGAGTATGCCTGGGATGGGCTGGGCATTCTGCAGTGGCTAGCTCTGACTTGAGTGAAGAATCAAGAAGTAATGGGAGTAGGAAAATGTATGCTGCAGAGGGTAACAGGTTCCATTAGTATCTTTACTCAAACTTTTCTAGAAGCCCCACTTTCTGTCCTTTGTTTAGTCAAGTCTCATCTTTCCTACTAACTTTTGTCTTGACCATAAAGTATCCCATAGCTATCCCAGGACTCAGTAATGGGCCCTCTTCATACTTTCAAATTTATTCCTGAAATGAAAACAGCTACTCTACTTAGTGAAGGGAAGACCCTGGCTTGTGTGTACCCATGTTCCTCCTGGGCTAAACTCTGAGACACCTTCATGAAACTCCCAGGGCTAAAAATATGTACAATAATAATTGAAAATTGAAAATCATTAGCTTCTACCATTTTTCCACCATACCTTGTGTTGTGTTTTACATGTTGGTTTTCTATATTACAGAAGTTATATATATTTTCATTGCAAAAATTTGGAAGACATATACAAAAAGAAAAAAAGCGAAAATCACTGTAATCCCCAGACTCTGAGATGAATACCAGTAACATTTTGGACTTGGTCATTTCAACCATTAATCCATGAATTTGTACGGGTATCTAGGCTATATACTGCCTTACAACTAACATTTTTAAACCTATGAATGAATATGAATAATTTTCATGTCATTATTTTTATCCAAGATCATTTTTCAAAAGTTTTATTGAGATGGAATTGATATATGATAAACAACACAAATTTAAAGGGAACATTCTGGTGGCTTTTAACAGATGTTCACACTCATGAAACCAATACTGCAGTCAAGATAATGAGTATATTCCTTGCCCCCAAAAGTTTCTTGTGCCTCTTCGTAATCCCACTTTCTCCCTTCTCCTCCAGGCAACCACTCGCCTATTTTCTGTCACTATAGATTAGTTTTTCCCTAGAATTTTCTATAAATAAACTTATACACTATGTACTCTTTTTGTCTAGGTTCTATCAGCATGCCGTTGTCATTGTGTGATCAATAGTTCAATCCTTATTACTGCTAAATAGTATTCCATTGTACCGATATACCAAAATTTGTCAATCCACTCACATGCTCATGGACATTTGGATTATTTCTTGTTTGAGACCACAACAAACAAAGCTGCTTTGGGCATTCATGTACAAGTCTTCGTACAGTCATACATTTTCTTCTTCCCTGGATCCAAAGTGATTTTAATGGCTGTATAATACTCCATTGTATGAATGTACCACGTCGATTTAACCCCGATTTTTGATGTTTAGATTGACTCTTAATTTGAGTTCCCTGAAAGCAAGTCTGAGGTGAGGATTTGGGGGTGCATGTAATTTATATGAGAGGTGATCCCAGGAAGCGGAGCAGAAGGGGTAGGGAGAGTGAGTTAGGGAAAAGAACAAAGCCAACAAGTGTGCTAATGAGTTGCTGATCACAGTGGGCAACTGGAGCTCAATCCCATGGGGTCCTTAGAATAGTCCCTGAAATGGTCTCACTGGAGGAAGAAGAAGTTGGGGCATTCATCTTCCATCTCTTTCTCCCATTGGTTCCCTGGGATTATTAACTATTCCTCTATTCTCTGCTATCTTTGATGCAGGCAGAATGGCCTTCTGTGGCATTTGAGAAAGTCCTGAAGCAGAAAAGCCTTGAGCCACTAAGGTGAGCCTGGGGTGGGAGGCTGAGGCCACGCATGCATGGAACTACCACAGGTACGCTAAGAGCAGGGGCCTGAGCGGGGTGGCATGGAGCATACATGTGACTGCTTCGGTGGTTTCCTGTCTTGTTACACAGCATCAAACACCTTTGTAGTTACACTTTGATATATGCCCTTGATCTTTTCCTGGAAATAAGTTCATCAACATGGAGTTGTTCGGCCAATGGGGATGCCCATCTGAAGGATTTCATCCCGGTAACATTACTCCCTGGAGAGGCTTCAATTTACCTTCTGAAAGGTAGTGTATGAGGGTGTCTGTTTCTCTGCTCTTTTGCCAATACTAAGCATTTTCACTAAACAAACAAGCAGACACTCGTCAAAATGATTTACATTTTATGTCCAACTTAATTATAAGCTCCATAAATTAAGAGACTATACTTTATTCATCAGACACTGTGTTCAGGAATGAACATACTTAAAGCACAAAGATTTATCCATAGTGATAGGATTTGGGGCCTCCAAAAATTAGCTTGTATATAGACCGTGTGACTTTTTCCAGTCAACCCCTTCTGAAATGACTCCCTGACTTGCCAGGTGACTGCCACTTTGCTGTTCACCAGCACTGGGTCCTGGGCAGCATCTTCCTCAAACTTTGCCAGGCTGGTTTGATGCTGGGTCCATATTTGTCCCTGAACCTGACCTCTGTCTTCTATGTCTCTGGCATAACTCCTGTGTCTTACCTGACAGCTCATCTTGATTGAAGCTTATCATGTAGTCAGGACATATGGGACTTTTGAAGCCTCGGTAATCCCAGAACCCAGGTCAGTGGCCCTGGCTACAGACTAATATGTCTGGTGTGACTCAAGAGTCTGCTTCAAGACCCTGAATCTTAATTAATTAAGATACATGGGAAGAACTTTCTTAGCAGAGAGAGAGAAACAGTTGTTGCCATTTCATTTTGGACACGGAGCATGATTGCATGCCCCAGGCCATGACCCAATTACATTGCAGAGCTCCTGGGCTCTCCTCTGTCCTGGCTTTCACCTGCTGGGCTGGCGCCGCCTATGGCCATGACACTTGGCTCTCCCCTTCCCTGACAGCTGTGCTCCAGCAGGTGGTGTCAGCTACCTCATCACCCAGCTGTCTACACTGACATTTGATCACTTGAAGCTCTTCATTTGCTTCCATGTGCACATTTTGCCCTCTGTCAGCTCGCCACCCGGCAGTTGTTTACAAATCTGTGAGCGGCCATTCTCCTGACATTCGCGCTCAGTATCGCAGGGCTGACCGCAGTCATCTGTCCTTCGACACCCCCCAGATGGCTACATTTCAGGACTTTGTTTGATCTGCTCTTTGGCTTCAAGGTAAGGATGTGAAGCAGTGAGTGAAAACAATCCGTGGACAGAGAATAGAAACGAAGACAAACCTGGAAGCCTCTGAGGTATTGTTTGAGAGAATAGACAGTCCTGATGTCAGAGAATGACCCCATGGGATCCCAAACATTTTCTTTTCCAAATAATCTCAATTTAATAAACAGCAATTTTATGTTTTCCGTATTTTTTGGCCTATTGAACAGACTATAATGACAGATTGACAGACTATGGACCATAATGTGTGCGATCAAGGGAAACAGAAATTGTCCAAAGGGCACGTCCAGTAAATATGGTACTACTGTGAAGAAGGAATATGAACGAGATACAGAGAAAGAGAACTGTCTTTCCTCCTCTCAAATTGTTGTCACCAATATAAGAGTTCAGAGGAAAAAAAGTATACAAAAATCTGTATCTGTTCATCAAATCAGTCATGCCCAATGTTTCCCACCCTAAATACAAAAAATTCTTGAATAAATTATAACAAAAATGCTTCTAAAATAATAGAAGAACTCAAAAATATGAATGTGAAATCCACAGATACCAGGGAGAAGAATCTCTAAAGCAACAAAAAACAGCACAAACAATATTAGGTAGCAAAAAGAAACCCAATAAAGATATAAACATCATTAGTGGTTAGTTCACATTGAAATGACAGTAAGAGTATTTATAACTAGCAGATTAATAGACATTTTAATCTTTGACAATATAAAATAGTGGCAGGCAAGGATTAAAGAAAATGGAAACTCTCGCTGACTAGTCGTAGGATCAAGTTCTTTTATTCTTTGCCCTAATAAGAATATATTTTAATACCGATCATATCCCACGTCCAGTCCTAAATACAGCAATATATTTTTTCCCAATATATTTAAAAAACTGTAACAATTTCTTATACTTATCTCTCATTTGTCTCTTAAGAAACTTTTCCTCAAACGTATTTATTATCACAATGAAAAGCTTTTGATTTCAATTCATACTCTTCAAATGGGCCCTCTCCATATTCTTTTTTGTTTTAGCATTTTTGTGATTGTTATTATTATCTTTAATCAAGTTTTTTTAGTCTAATACTTTTATAAAATATAAAATCACATGTTTGCTGATCATGGAAATATCAAATTATAATAAACATTTCTAAACACCTACTCTCAAGTTCTGTACTAATCTCATCATGGACCAGGCTCTAAATCCAAGGACAAAGGACAAGTTGAAAGTATATCTTAAAATTAAGCATAATGAAAAAAATATATATGTTTACTTTATACTTTAACAACCAATTTCTAGAAATATAAATATATATTGGTTCAAGATACAAGGAAACAACCTACAAGTATATATTAATAAGGGAAAGGACAATTATAGAACGGCCACATGGTAGAGGATTGTTCAGCTGTTGAAGAAAATAAACAATATTTATATTGGGCTCACATTATTCACGTATATGCATATGTTTGAAAAGCACAGAACACAAGTATAGAAATACATGTATTTATATATGTAATACGTACGTATATGACACACATACCCCCAAATGGTTAATGGTGTTTACCTTTAGTGATAGGATTGGTGGGAAACTTGGATCTCACAAATTTTATTCTATAACAATATTTCTATTTAGAATCTTTCTCAGTCTGTCATGTGGAGCAATCACTGCAGTTTCCATTTATTCCTGAGTATGTCATCAATGACAAGCAGCAGCATGTAAGGAACACCCAAGTGTCTGCTGGAGGCTAGAGTAGAAACTCCAGCCTTCTCGGAAAGCAGAAGTGTCCAGACATGTGGCCACATCCAGAAGAAGCAACCCTGTCTATTAGGGCCTCCCCAGAATCCAGCATAAACAGATTCTCTCTGGCCCTGACTCGGTTCCCTGCTTTGTGCCAGGGGCTGCAGAGACTAGGCTCAGAGTGTCAGACGTGTTTGTACAGGCTGGGCCATCTTTACAGGGAGCTTACCAGCTGCCTAGAGAAGCCAGACAAAACACAAATGAAGCCCTTTAGTCAGCACCATGCATTACTGAATGTACAACGAGAAAATCGAAAATCGGGAGCAGGATCCCATTAAAATGAGAAAGAAAACAAGACTTTCTACACCATTGTACTAGTTAATACAATTCTAGAGCAGATATAGGAGCATTGTTCTTAAAAATGAGAAAAAAAGTATTATTAGAAGATGTTATAATTTCCTTTTGAGAAACCCCCAAGAAAATTAAAAAGTGGTTACCTTTATGGAAGTTTAGTAAAACAGCTGGTTAAAGATAAGTGTACAAAAGTTAACAGCTTTCCTGCCCCCCCCAAGGTAACTAATTAAAAGTATATGACATGTTGCAGGAATGACACTCTACTTCAAAATATCTAGGTATAGCCTTAATTTTAAAAATGAATCTATGTAAGGAAAGTTGCAAAATTCTCTGGGAGCGCAAAGAAAATATGAATAAATGAATACATAGCCCATGTAATGGGATAAGAAGAGTGAATATTACAGAAATTTGTTTTTTCCAAGCTAGCATATTAATTTAACACAACTCCAAGGAAATTACTTGAACTGCTCTGCTAGGTATTAAAGCATAATGTAATTTTTTAATGATTGTTATTTTTAATTTTATTTTATATTAGTTTCAGGTATACAGTACAATGGTTAGACATTTATATACTTTATGAAGTGATAATTTTTAAAAAATTATGTCAGCAGATCCTAGTTTAATACTTTCTTTAGAAAGAAATGCATTATTTCATTGTTTTACTTTTCGTTTGTATGTATATAGACACACGCATATAAAAAAAAAACTACAGAAATAGGAACTAGCATGAAAATGGATGTATTCATCAACAGAAACAAAGCGATTGTAGAGAAATGATCTTACTATATATGAGAAGATAATATATAATAAAGAAAGCGTCACAAACCAATGCTCAAGAGATTATTCATCAATGAGTTAAGAAGAACTGACTATCTGCGGGAAAAGTATTACATTTGGATTTCACATTGTGCAAAGAGCGAAATGCAAATTCTTTTAAGAGTTGCAAAAATTAGTGAGGAAAATATTAATAGTTGATATTTATTGGAATAGGGAAGGTCTTTTTAAGCATAAGTCAGAGAGAGAAATTAAAAGGAATATGATTATTATAGAATAAAGAAATAAGATTATAGGTATTTCCTTAAGAAAAGAAATAAAAGTATTATATTTGATGACATAAAATAGAAAATATTACATATCTATAATCTTTTTGACACAAATAAATTTTCTATTTTATGTCATCAAATATAATATCTAATATAATATACATCTATGATCTCTAGGGTTTCTTCAATCACTAAATGAATATATTAACTTGTAGAATTCTATTAATGTTCTCTATTGTGTTACATGATTAAAGCATCTCAACCATATTTTTTCTCAATTAATAAAAGAATTCAATAAAAGTAATTGTGATAATTGCTTCTATCAGACCAGGAACAAAAGGGAATTTCCTTTTCCTGAGAAGGTATACCTGTTATCAACTTTTCAGCAGAGATCGTACTTTCTCAGAAACTTTGGAGTTATTCCATTTAGGACTGAAAGAATGAACTCATTAATCTTTTTTGTACTGGAGACTCCAGATAAGTCCAAGAAATAAGAGGTCTAAGAATTTTTTAAAAGTAGTAACGCAGTAAACAATATTTGTAAACAATATGATTATCTCCATAGAGAATTCAAAAGAATCTAAAACGAATTTTAAGACTGATAAGAAAGTGCTGGATACAATGTGCTGGATACAAACAAAACCAACACACTAACATTTTTCACATTCCTACACAGAGTATAAATATTAGAAAATGTTTTCAAATAAAGTTCTCATATAACATAGCCACAAAAACTACAAAATACCTATGAATACATTTACACAAGACGTGCAAAACCTTTTATGGAGAAAATTACAAAACAGCATTGAAGGATGCAAAAAGATGATCTGATTATATGCCAAGATATGGCAGGTTCATGGAAGGAAAGACAAGATCAGGATGATGACATTTGTCCCCATATTACTCTACAAATGCAATGGAATTAAAATAAAAATTCCAACAGGGTTTTCTATGGAATTTGATGAGCTGAACTTAACATTTCATAGGACAGAAAAGAGATCATAATAGTCAGGATTCTCTAGAGAAACAGAACCAATGGGATACAAAAGAAGATTTATTATGAGAAATTGGGAATTGGCTCACATGATTGTGGAGGCTGAGAAGTCCCAGGATCTGCTGTCTGCAAGTTGGAGACCCAGGAGAGTTCATGTTGTAATTCCAATCCTGAGAACCAGGAGAGCTGATGGCTTATCCCAGTCCAAGGGCAGGAAAAGGCCAACGTTCCAGCTCAAACAGGCAGGCAGGAAGGGAACAAATCCTCCCTTGCTCTGGTTTTTGATCTATTTAGGCTTTCAACAGATTAGGTGATGCCCATCCACAATGGGGAGGGCAATCAATTCAAATGCTAATGAATACAGAAACACCCTCGGAGAACACACCTGGAAATAATGTTTAATCTGGGCACTGTGTTGCCCAGCCAAGTTGACACATAAAATTAACCATCACAATAGTTAAAACATAGCAAGAGAGCTTGCTCTACCAGATCTCATGACTTATTAAAAAGATATAGTAATACAGACAGCACACTATTTGAATTGGACAAAACAGACCCAGCACATATGGAGATTTGATGCAAGACAGAGAAGACCCTATAAATCAGTGTGGAAAGTATAAACTAGTCAACAAACGAGTCTGAGAAAATTAGTTATCCTTCTGGAAAGTAAAGTAAGTCACTATCTTATACTTCACAAAGATAAATTCCAGATAGACTAAATATCTAAATGTCAAAAGAAACTATGAAAACTTCTGGAAGAAAATAAAGGAAAATCTTTTATAATTTTCAATCTTTGGAGGAGTCTATAGACAAGCACAATAAAATAAACCCCGTAAGGAAAAGGTAGACAAATGTAACTACACTAAAGTTATAAACCTAAATACAACAACGAAACACCTTAAACATAATAAAGGCAAGTCATATACAGGAAGAAGATATTTGCAATACATACAATCAACAAGTGTTAGTATTTAAAATATTGAAAAAATTTTCACAATTCAGCAAGAAAAAGACAAATACCCCAAAATGGGCAAAATATATCAAGAAGCGAATTCACAGAAGAGGAAACCTGAATGTCAAATAAATGAAAAGTTGCTCTATTTCTCTAGTTACCAGGAAAATGCCATCTCATAGCTTATAGATTGGCAAATGAAGAAAAAGGAACTTTCATACATTGCAGGTATAGATATTACTTGATAAATCATGATGGAGTGGAATTTCTCACTTCACCTTTGTGGCTCTGTAACCTAGAGAAGTTCTCTGAGCTGTACACAAGGAATGACACATCAGATTATTCTCTGCAGCATTGTTGTGCTGGTGACAAATGGAAATAGCCTAAATATTCATCAGCAGAGGACAGGTAAGTAGATTGTACTATATTCAATAATGGAATATTATATAACAGTTCAAAAGAGGGAACTAAAGCAAAAAGGGTAAAATGCATCAAAACAATGAATGAAAAGGCAAGCTGCTGAATGACACCTCATATGCCATTTTCAAAACTATGGCCTTATGAATAATGTATATATGGTAATAGTATAAAATATGCAGAGGACTGATAGGTAATCTCTACAGCAAAAGGAAAGGGATAAATCAGGAGTAGATGAAGAACATCAAAATGTTTACATCTGAGTTTTGAGCATGTAGATAGATGTCTGTTCTATCACTTTCTATATTAACATATGTGTGAAGTATTTTATAATAAAAATGGAAAATTTGTTGCTTGTACTTTACAAAGTTCTTTCAGCTGGTGGAAAGTTTATGGTAGAAATATATCCCCTAGAACATTTTCCATTACATTTGCTTCAAAATAACAGCTATTTGTTGACTTCTTATTCGGTGATATGAATAACTGATATTTTCTCAGTCTTACATATAGTAAAAATAAAAACATCTTTAGAAAACTTTACTACTCTTATTTATCATAATATGAATTCTAAGCTAAAAACTGTGAATTGGCCTTGCAAACACAGTTTCAATATGTGTGCCTTCCCCTTCGTAGCCCTAAACTCTAAATTGTAGCTTTTAACTCTATCCTGGATAGAAATTCCAGGGTCACCAGAGCATACAGCTTTCCAACCACCAAGGGAACATAACGATTAGGAAGCTCTTGAGCAGTTCTTCTCCATCAGTGATAACTGGAGAATGATGAGCTCAACAGTATATGGAACAAAGCTATTTCTTCTATTCCGTGTATGTTGTGAGCATAAAACATCTTGGACGTGGTTAATGCGTAGCTTCCATCTGGCATTTTTCATATTATGTAAAATTGTTATGTCAGCAACAGATGGTAGAGCTAAGTGTTAGGAGATTTTACTTATGCCCAATTATCAGGTTTGCAAATCTGAACATTAAACAGTTCACAGGTCTGTGGAAATGCACGAGGTGCTAGATTTCCTCCTGGTGAGCTGCCTTGAGAAATATGTTTCTTGTCTGTTTCTCCTTTCCTCCTTTCTAACAAACCTTGATTTTGTTCTGATACCTCTCAGATCTGAGTTCCGAGCTGACTCCTTCATCATTGGTCCAGTAAGCCTTTGGTATGTGTTCTTGGTAAACTGAAGGACTTACAACGCTCAGGTGAGTGACGTGTATCTCCTCTCTCTCTCTCTTGCTGGATGTAACCAAAGAAGATGCTAGATGTGATTTCTTCCAGCAGCCATCTAGTGACCAGGAGGAAACCTCAGCTTCAGGAAGAAGCTGGTGCTGAAGACAGTGGAAAGGAGAGTGAGAGAGAGCCTGAGTCTTTAACATTATTGAGCTAGCAATTACCTATCAAGTGCCCTGACCTGTGGACGTGGCGTTTTGTCAGATAAAATATTCTCTTATTGTTTAAGTTTGTGTGAACCAGAGTTTGTTTTGCTTAGGGCCCAAAGCATCCTAATAGGAGATGGAGAAACTTTACTATTGATTCATTTTGAACTCTCACATAAATTCATAAAATACAATGATAAAGAACCATAGATATGAGTCAAGAACATCTGACTTCCTGCTTCCCACCTGGAGGTCACTCCATTCAGTCTTTCACTGACAAGGCGGGAGCTCTGAAATCCACATTGATTTATAGGTCTCACATTTGTTTAGTGCTTTATAGTTTTTAAAGTATTGCCATACATATGATTGCCTCAACCATGCTAGATTGGCTGTGTATGGATTTTTTAAAAGTAGAAGTTCAAGGGAGTTTAGTGACATTATCAAGGGCAAATGAAAACATATCTCCTGAATTTTCTGCTGAGTCCTAATGACTCTTCAAATATTACATATGAGTAAGTGTTCGTGGAAGAAATGCCATATTAATACTTAATTATGTGGTCCTAAATGTTTTAGAAGTTGTAATGGTCAGGATGGGATAGATTCTACTGCCCCCAAATCTCAGTAGCTTATAGCATCAAAGGATTAGTTCTTATCATTGGGAACGGTTGGGTCAGCAACACGTCTGCTCTAAGTTGTCCTTACTCTGGGCCCCAGGCTGATGGAGCTACCTCTATCTGAATCATGGCTTGTCATCATGGCAGAGGGAAATGTGCATAGAAAGCCATATGCCGATGCTAAAACTTCTGCCTGGAAGTCACACGGGTTGGATCCACTCTCGTTTCATTGACCAAAGCAAGTTATATGGCCAAGCCTGACACTAATGGGGTGGGGAAGGTGACCCTTCCCTAGGGAGTGCTAATGACTATGAACGCAGAAGATTTCCCATATTTCAAGTAAATTTTCTGTTCTAATTCTGTGTCCCTAAACCCAAGAGCACTCTGCCTTGAGAATGAACAACAGTTCACAGGGCTGCGTTGTCACTCATGGCTGGATATAACCCATGACTGATGTAGGGAAATGTTTCTCTGACACTAGTTGTATGAAACATCCCTAAAGAACGGCTTGCACGGTCTTATGATTTGGGAAAACGCTATATACTAAATTCTCCATTTTAATTTGGCAGTAGATGCTTTATGCTCAAGTCCGAGAAGGCCTACAAACTGTTGGACTTTTGTAAGTCCCAAACTGTCCAAATCTATTTCGCCATGGAGCTTTTAATTTTTTCATAACTTCATTCTGCATACCACCAATTGGCATCCCAGTACTGTTCCCTGACTGTACTTTGGGCAAAGTTGCTGCAGTGAAACTGGGCTTGGGGCCAGGTCTCTAGGGTTTTAGTTCTACCTCTTTCACCAAAGAGCAGTGTGAACTTGGCACATCATTCATAATTCTATTTTAATTCCTACAATTGTTAAATGTAAACGATATTAGCCTATGAGCCCTTAATGAGACCATTAACGTGAAGACACCTTGAATGACACAGGTTTTATATATGCAAGGAAGCAGCCTTGAGCAAACATTTAGAGAGCTGTCTTTGTCAGTGTCCTGACTCCTCTCTTTGCACCGCCATGAGCCCATGTCCAGTCCTGTCAGAACAGGGGTCTTTACAGCTGGTCTGTAAGCACTGAGCCCTCCTCTCCCAGATGGTTCGCAGATATAAACCATATACGAGATAATATATAGGAAAGTGCTTTGTAAACTGTGAAGTGCCACACGAATTAATTAATAATATGTCCCCCCCCTTATTATATATTAGTTCTTTGCAAGATTTTGTTAAATATTAAGTTGCCTTTCAAATGCTCTATTTATTTTTGAATTCAATAAATTTGAAAATACAGATGCATGCACACACAAGCACATTTTCGATCATTCATTCGTTGTCACGGCAATGAATTTAAAAATATATATACACACATATATATATATGACCTGATTTTATCTCCCCCTAAATTTGAAGTGGATTATAATTATCCACAAGATGCGACAAGATAAAAGATAAATAATTTGATGAAAGGGGGAGAAAAAATTAGGGGTGGAAGGACTGAAAGAAGCCCGGAAGCAATTCGGTCCCCCTAATAGATTCCATAAGTCCTGCCCTGCTTGTTTAGCCATTGGATACAAGCTTGACTCTGAGCTCTCAAGGCCAATACAAAGAGTAAAACACAGTCCATTATAGATTTCCTTCGAGAAAATCTGGGAATAAAATTATAAATAAATACAGTAAAGTTTCAGGATACCAAATCGATGTTAAAAAATCCATGGCATTCCTATACTCTAATAATGGACTGTAAGAAAAGAAATGAAAAAAAAAATTCCTTTTGCAATTGCAACAAAAAATAAAATATCTAGGAATAAACCTAGTGAAATATGTGAAGGACCTATATAATGAACACTTGAGACTCTATTAAAAGAAATTGAAGAAGACACAAAGAAATGGAAAGATATTCCATGTCCTTGAATTAGAAGAATCAACAGTCAAAATGACCTTATTATCTAAAGCATTTTACAGATTTAATACAATCCCTGTCAGAATCCCATTGGTATAGAACAAAAAAATTCCTCAGATTTCTGTGGAAGCACAAAAGACCCCAAATTGCCAAAGACATCCTGAGAAAAAAGAACAAGTCTGGAGGCATCACTCTGCTTGACTTCAAATCATACTACAAAGCAACAGTAATCAAAATGGCATGGTACTGGCAGCAAAACAGACACACAGGCCGGTGAAACAGGAATGAGAGTCTAGAAATAAACCGCCGTTTATATGGGCAAATAATTTTCAACAAAGGAGCCAAAAACATCCAGTGGAGGAAGGAAAGCCTCTTCAATAAATGGTGCTGGGAAAACTGGAAAACCACTTACAAAAGAATGAAACTAGACTGTTGTTTATCACCACACACCGAAATGAACTCAAAATGGATTAAGGACCTGAATATAAGACCTGAAACAATAAATTCCATAGAAGAAAACATAGGAACTAAATTCAGGAACCTTGGACTTAAAGAGGATTTTATGAATTTGATTTCAAAAGCAAGGGAAGTAAAAGCTAAA
The DNA here is from genome assembly GCF_014176215.1 of Rousettus aegyptiacus. Classification (NCBI taxonomy): domain Eukaryota; kingdom Metazoa; phylum Chordata; class Mammalia; order Chiroptera; family Pteropodidae; genus Rousettus; species Rousettus aegyptiacus. The sequence continues at coordinate 2,543,082 of NW_023416312.1, read as the reverse complement.
ATAAATGAATGGAACTACATTAAACTACAAAGCTTCTGTGCAGTAAAAGAAAATATCACCAAGGCAAAGAGACAACCATCTGAATGGGAAAATATATTTGTAAGCAATGCCTCCGGTAAGGGCCTAATGTATAAAATATACAAAGATTCATACAACCCAATAACAACAACGAAAAACCAAATAATCCAATTAAGAAATGGGCAGAGGACCTGGACAGATACTTCTTCCAAGAAGACATACAAATGGCCAACAAATATCTGAAAGGATGCTCAACTTTACTAGCTATTAGGGAAATGCAAATCAAAACCACAATGAGATACCATCTCACACCTGTTAGAATAGCTATAACCAACAGGACAAGTAATAACTAGTGCTGGAGAGGATGCAGAGAAAAAAGAACCTTCATACACTGCTGATGGGACTGCAAATTGGTACAGTGACTATGGAAAACAGTATGGAGTTTCCTCAAGAAACTAATTGATCTATCATACGATCCGACAATCCCTTTACTAGGTATTTACCCACAAATACTTGAAAACATGTATCCAAAAAGACATATGCATACTGATGTTCATAGCAGCATCATTTATGATGGCCAGGACATGGAAGCAATCGAAGTGTCCTACAATAGATAATTGGCTAAACATGATATGGTACATATAGACAATGGAATATTGCTCAGCCATAGAGGAGATGAAATACTGCCATTTGCGGCAACATGGATGGACCTTAAGATAATCATGCTAAGCAAAATAACCCAGACAGAAAAAATTGAAAAGCATGTAATATCACTTATATGTGGGATATAAATCTAAAAGCAACAAACATGACAGAGACTCATGGACATAAACAGTGAGTTGACTAGTGGTTACCAGAGGGAAGCGGGGGAGGGGAGAGGTAGATGGAGTAAAAGGAGTCAAATATGCGGTGACGGAAAGAAATCTAACTCTGGGCGGTGAATACGTAATGCTATATAGATATGACTTACTGTTGAACTGTACACTTGAAACTTATTAGATTTTGTTTATCGATGTCACAATTATAAATGAATTTTTAAAAATCTGGGCATATAAATGAGGATTTGCTATATTCTAAATTTTAAATGTTGATAACTCATGGAAATTTGTTTTAAAACTGGGCTAAACCAAATTTATGTGAAAGCTGAATGGGTCTCAAGTTAACAATCTCAAATCCATGGATTGGGGAAAGTGGTTTTCCTATGGGGAGAGGCACGGATGTTGGGGTCTACGCTATAAAATGCATGCAGCGCAGAATCTGGAGGAGAGGGAGTACTATGGGCTGAACTGTGTCACCATGAATTCACATGCTGAAGCCCGAATCTCCAAGGTGGCTGTGTTTGGAGACGGGGTAATTAAAGTTAAATTAAGTCGTAAGAGCATAGTCCTAATCCAATAGGATTGGTGGCCTTATAGGGAGACGAAGATCTCTCTCCATGTTCACATGCCAAAGCAAGGCCATGTGAGGACAGAGAAGGAGGCATCTACAAACCAAGAAGAGCACTCTCACCAGAATGTGACCATGCTGGCACCTTGACCTTGGACTTCCAGCTTCCAGAACTGAGAGAAAAGGAATTTCTATCGTTGAAGCCAGCCAGTCCATGGTGCTGCATTACAGGAGCCAGAGCAGATGAACACAGGGAGCTCAGTACAATTTCTAGGCCCCTGTGACAGATGAGCCACTGAGCGACCCGAGACAACCACACTAATGGCATGTTCACCTCTTCAGAATCCAGAAATATGTTTCGGCAGGAAACGAAAAGGAGAGAAGAAGAATTAGGAGGAGTCTTCTACATGAAGGCTGGGATCCCAGGTGAAATGACATGAGGCCTGTGAAAATGAGCAGCACTGACCTCCTGGGTTCAAGAAGACATACAACATTAAGGCTCTTGTCCCTAACACATCTGCTGCTGACGGTATATTCTAGAACTGGTACACACTTTAAGAACCTTGGCAGCCTGCTTTTTTGGTTAATAGCCTTTAACAGCCCAATTTCCAGCCATGTCCCTCTTAGGGTTCTAGCAAGCAAAGGAGATTTTGTAAGTGATTTGTGTCAAAGCCAGAGAAAATCAATAGCAGTCTGTAATTGCTAATGGGGAGGCTCTGTGCTTTTGCTTTTCTTCTCCTATTTGCATCTCCCCAAGCGAGTGTAAAGGAAAGCCTGCGAATGCGCATGCCCACTGTGAAAGGGAACATGACTCTTTCTGAGCAATGTCACCTGATTCTTAAGCTACTTGGGGAGCATAATATACTATCTGATCAATTTGTACGTTTGGGGCTAAGTCCTTTAGAGTGGTGGAAAAGTTGCTTTCAGATGAGTTCCATTGAGAATATCATTAGTATTCAATAAGGAAAATTAGTCCATGCAAAATAAAGATGCCTTGCAGAAGAAGCCTTCCACTGTATCTTCGTGTTGTATGACTGGCCTTTCCATACTTAAATGAATTTTCCTTAACTTACATTTCCAAGGTCTTCTCCTTCCTCTCTTCTCCCTTCAATTTTGGCTACAGTCGTGTGGCTTTTCAAGTATATCTGCAAATACTACCAAATGTGTTCTTAGATATGTGGAGGCAGCATGTCATCGTATGTAAAACCACGAATGAGATGTAGGCTTGCTGATCCAAGCCCGGTTATGAGTAGTTACTTGTTACTTTGGACAAGTTACTTAATATCTTCGTGCCTTAATTTCTCTATGTGGAAGGTGGGGATGACATTAATAGTACTTACCTCATAGGGATGCTGTGAGGATAAAAAGAATTCTTGTTTATAAAACTTTTGGAACATTGCCTAGTACTAGATGGTAAGTCCTATGTGCTGATTAATTAAAATGCCTCTATGTCTTCGTACGTGCTTTTGCTTCTGCTCACACGCCTCCTATTCTCCACTTTGTCGGTCTCACTTCTATGACTTTTTAAACAGCTTTGTTGAGGTATAATTGACATGCAATAAACTGCATATATTTAAAGTTTTGACACATGTACACATGGACATATCACCACAATCAAGATAATGAGCATATCCATCACTCCCAAAAGGTTGCTCATGCCCCTACCTCCCCTTCTGCCACAACTGCTAGTTTGCTTCCTGTCACTACATGTTTGTTTGAATTGTCTAGACTTTTATAAAAATGGAATCATAATATATAGCCTTTGGTACCTGTCTTCTCTCACTCAGCATAAAGTTTTTAAGGGTCATCCATATCGCACTATGTGTCATTAGTTCTTTTTTATTGCTGAGTAGTATTCCATTGTATGGATATACCACCATATATTTATTAATTACCTTCTGATAGATGTTGGGACTTTGTCTACTTTTTAACAGTTGCTTTCCTGGTACTTTGAACAGTTCCTGGCACATAGTAAGTACTTACTAAGTAATTTTTAAACAAATGAATGGTATGCTTCAACTTGTCCTTGAAGCTCAAGTTATTGCTGCAATGAATATTATGCAACCATTACAAATGATGTTTTCAAAGAATACTCAATCATATGTGAGAACACAGATTGATGATAATATGTTAGGCAAAGAAGGCAAAGTCCCAGAATGTATACAGGCATAGTGTGCACGGAGAAGGCTTCTAATACACAAAACATTCAACAGATTTATTATCTTTGACTTTCCTTTTAATACTTTCCACAATTTCCAAATTTTTGACAGTGAAAAGAGATAAAGCATTTTTTAAATGTAATTAGGAATTATTTTATTATTTTTAAGAATAATCTGCTTAAATATTACTTCTCCCATGAAGTCCTTGCTATCTCCCTGAGGCAGGACCAACTACTCTTTCTGTAAAGGCAACATGGTATGTATCAGTCAACTCTTGCCAAAGTAATGCTGCATAACAAATCACCACAAACCTCAATGACTTACAACTACAAGCCTTTGTCTCGTACTTTTGGGTCTGCAGGTTGGCTGAGTGGAGGGTATGGTGCTCTGCTTCAGCCTGGGGGTTGACTGGGCTGCTCTCATTCTTGGCCTATAATCTTCTCCTGACGTGGCTTTCTCCTGGAAGACACGAGTACAATTATGTGATGCATCTCAAAGCTGAGGCTCGGAACTGGCCCACAGTTCTTTACACCCACATTCCATGGCTCAAACAAGTCACACCAAATTCATGTCAATGGGACAGAGAATGATCCCTTCCTTGGAGATCGGTGGGGGAGGGAGACTAAATATTTGCTGAGTGATCATTTAATCTGCCATATTACAGGATACAAAACACTGGTTTTGGGGTCTTTCAAAACTGGCTTTGGAAGCTGGCTTGACCATTTAAGAGCCATGTACTTTGGGGAAATTTACTTAAGCCTAATTTCCCCTTTTGTTAACTGGAGATAATAAAATGCCTGGAAGAGGGGTTATGAGCTTTCAATGTGACAGGCGTGTAGTGACCACAGAGGTACAGCAGCCAGAGCTCCTTCTGGAGAACCTGCTGCTGAGAACAGAAGTTTCACAGCATGGTCTGCTGCCCTCTGGATCCCCCACTGTGTTTGCACCGAGCTGATGCCTCCCCTAGGCCTCAGGCAGCCAACAAGGAAGCACAGCAGAGAAACTCATTCAGGACCATTGTTGGAGGTTAAGAGACTCGTCTGATGGGAGACAGGATCGAACACTTGTCATTCATCTGGCCTGAACGTTCTCAGTCCGGCACTGCAGCCATCACCATTATCTGTGTCCAAAACACGTTCATCACCTGAGACAGAGACTCTGTGACCGTGAAGGATCTTCCCACGTCCTCTCCCCTCGTCCCTGGCAAGCGCTCTTGCACTTTGTGTGTCAGACAGCTGTTTGATCACCTATCTCCATGCTTAGCTGAACTCAAAGACTGGACTTTTGTTCTAGTTGTCTTTGTATTTTAGATAGTGTACAAATCATGACTGTAATGAAATGAGAAATAGAAACAGAGATGATGCCCAGATCTTTTTCAACTTGAGTCTACTTTTGGTCGAAATCACCAACTTTCAGTATTTTTGCTTCATAGTAAAATTTGTAAATAAAAAGAGGCTCTGAGGTCATGCAGTTTAAGTTATATCTCTTTTATCTTTCCCTTTTGTGGCCCCCTCTCTGCATTGTCTCTGGACTTCAGCACATGAGTATTTACGCGGAATGCCAGAAGTAGGTCACCAAATGAGTCTGTGACAAAGGAACAAAAGAATACAGAGCCTCCCCTTTCTCAAAATTAGTCATCACGAACAAGTTGACACCAGGTGCTGTAGGGGTTTCAGCAGAGTTCTTTCCTTGATCTGCCACCTGACTTTGTTCCTACTTAATGAAATGAACTGGCCAATATATTTGAGTAGAAATGTGCATGTCTTCTCAATTAAACAGAGCCTGGATCACTTCAAAATAAAAGCATGGCCAATGCCTTCTGAGAAAATGAACAGTGCAGCAGCTAGGAATGTGGCAGAGTTTAAACTCTGCACAGATTGGGTTTGCAGGCCTAATGAAGGTATCCTAGAGCAAGTAGTGAGAAAGATCACTATGTTGGGCCTGTTTGGACTTGGGGCGGAGAGGGGGAGGGAGGCTTTGAAATCAATCAATTGCATTTTATCAACTCCAACTGGATTTGCAGACACCTCTCTGACAAGGTAATGACTTAGAGCAGGACTCCTCAACCTTGGCACTGTGGCTATTTGGGGCTGGATCATTCTCTGTGATGGGAGCTGTCACGTGCATTGCAGGATGTTTATACCTCAATATACTAGATGCCAGTATTACTCCACTTTTCCCCGTAGTCATGACTACTAAAAATGTCTCATTTTCAGGTATTGTCAAATGTCCCCTGGGGGGCAAAATCTCACCTGATTGAGAATCACTGATTTAGATGAAAATGGCCATGAGTGTATTTCACTACCGCATTATGCCTGTGTTTCTGTATTTTGAATATGGAGAGACTGTTTTTCCAGGTGTTTCTTCTGAAGCGTTTCTGTTTGGAATTCTGCATCAGAATGAGGAAATGGAAAGAATGCTGTTAAGAATCTCCTATTCTCTCATATCCTTCCTCTTCTTACTCACACCTGCTAGGGTGTTTTTTTTCCTCTTCCTACTGAGAAATAAGTCTTATTGAATTGTTTTAGGTTTGCGGCTTATTCTAATTTCTCTGCTGCACTAAATCAACAGATGGATGTTTTTCCATAACAATTGATTTAAAAAAAATTCTTTCTGACAGATGGTTTATACTAGGTGGACTTCATTTAACAAAGAATTCCAAGGGGTTTCATTTTATGAAGCACCACAAAAGTTCTTAAGGTATGTTAAAACCTTCTTCAAGAAAAGGGCTGTTAGGCAGAAGCCCCCAAACCTTCTGTTTCCTTGAGGACTTTCTGTGGCTTGAGAAAAAAGCAGAAACTCTCTCCTTGTGTACTGCCTTGGCTGAAGCCCACCAGGGAGCTAGCAGCTTAATTAATGTTTGTAAAACATTTTTGAAATGAAAAACACCATTGGCTCCAACCGCTGCTATGAAAAGTGTTATTTTCAAAACCTCACCAACACATTAGCATCTGTCTTAATTAGTCCTGAGGGAAAGAGAAAAGACTAGAAGTACCAAAGGGTGACAGGAGATGATGGAGGTCCTGACAGGGCTCCTGGCGCCAGGGAAGGTGGCACTTGAGATAATGATAGATTTGGTAGTGGCGTGCTGTATATAATCCTGCTCTCCAGAGCAGCCTCAAGCAACTAATTATTTCTCTGGGTGAAAGATGGAAATTCTTCTATTTGTTTTATGCCCCGGATGTTGCTGAAACAAGAAATCAACACAGTCTCAAATTCAGAGTGAGAACCAAGAGACAGAATTAGCCAGCTGCTAAGGGTGCATCTGCTGAGGGATTCAGACAGTAAGAGACTGGTCAGAGGCCACTGAGCCCCAGGAATGTCCAAAACACAGAGTTCCTAGGCACAGATGCAGCCCTTTGTGACAACCCTTCTGGGCGTGGCCCTTTCCTGAGCCATGGTTGTAGAAAGGCAGGGAGCAGACATCCATTTTACTGACATGGACTGTGGCAAGGGTGCCATGTATTTGAGGAGCTTGTAATTCATAAAACCAGAAGACAAATCAAAGCTGAATTGAGGTGTCCCTTCCTCTGAGCTGACAGAGATTGAAGGTGCAGTGTGTGTGACCCAGAATTGGCCCTCACTCCAGCTTTTGCAGCTTGGCATTCTTGTGTTGGACACAACCTATGTGGCCAAACGCTGGGCCTTGGGAGACGAAGCATAGCTGTGTGGAGTTGCACCTCTATGCTGTACCATTTAAAAATGCTTCAGAAAAAAACTTGGAAGCTGCTGGATCACCCACTGCCAAGGGCTTCCCCCAGACTTCCAGCGCTTTGCTCCTCCCTCCCTCTCCAAACTAATTTCATCTATGGGAGCAAATCGGTCCCAAATTGCCACTCCCTTGTGTCTGGAGACTTGACCCACTACCTTCAAATTGCATAATCCCTAACTAATGGCATTAATAATGAGAGGGAGGAGCTTGATTAACCTGTAAAAATGTGCATTTGTTTGCAAGTCCATTCTAAAGTTCTAAAATTTACACTTTATTCTTTAATATATTGGGGGGGGGGGGACTTGTAAATATGTATGCTTCTCAGAAATTTCATTTAAGCTTGGTATTAAGTTTGAAGTCATATCAATTTACCATTCATTCTAGTATTGGTAATAAATGGATCCGATTTTTCCATAGATCATGGTATATCTGTGGCTTTACTATAGGGGCCATTGTATTTTAAATATGAGAGTGCCTCACCAGATACTGATTTGCTGTCCTATGGATTTGTGTAAATTGAGCAAAGACACACAAATGAGGTTACTTTGTTCACCTTCAAAGGCTGCCCATTGTATTTTGAATGAAAGCCAAGCTCTTGCCCATGACAGGAAAGGCCTCATAAAGTCTAGCCCTTGCCTACTCTTGGGACCCTGTTGCCCTCACACACCGTGCTCCATCAACACTGCCTTTCATTGCCTTCCAGACACATCCACTTACACTTGCTAGTCCCAGAATGCGTATCCCTTCGATCTCCATCCACTTGGCTCCTTCTTGTCATTCAGTCTTAGCTTTCCTCAGAGACAACTTCCTGACCACTCCAACTGAAGAAGTCCCCTTCCCCAATTGCTCACTATCTCCTTACCTTACAATATTTTTATAGCACCTATTACTCTATTAATGTATGTCCTCACTTGTATGTTATCTATTATATACAGGGTGACCATTAATGTATCATCCAAACTGAGCTGTTAATAATTATGCTGGGATGATGAAATAATAAAATGATAGGGACACCAGGCTGTATGGATCACTGGAGTAGTAACCCGCTAGAGGATGTAATCTCTCTTAAGGCATGGACCTTGTCTAGCTTCCTCGCCATTGATCCCTAGAGCATGGGACCGTACCTATCACTGGTAGGCACTATTGTCAACTGAAGGGTTTACACATGCATAGATTTATGTTTTTTCCTCATAACTTTTTGCATTTTTTCATAAATTAAGATATGTGTATATATATTTACAATATAATTCTAAGGGAAAGAAATCAGAGTACAGAGTTACATCAATCTTATGGTACCTATGTAATAGGTATTAATATGGAGAATGACTAATAAGGAACAGGAAAGCTGAAAGTATTCATATTTTTTAGTGTTGGTACAATGGTTGACTTTTTCAAACTTTTATCATTGTTACAATATTACCTGCTAAATTTTCAAAAAGTAAAAGTAAAAAAAAAAAATGTAAAAAGAATATTTTTTTAAATAGTATATTTGACTCCAAGCAACATCTCCAGCTTCAGTTTGCTTGTTTTATGAATTCCCAGCTCCTCGAACACAGTTGTCCAGGAAAATGAATGTCCTCTCCCTGCCTTTCTGCCCACGACTCAGTTACAATAAAAGTCACATACTATCACATTTGATGGTGGAACCTAAATCACACTTGTATCCGTGCTGTAAGGAGTCTAGGAGATGGAGTTTTTAGCTTTCTTGCCTTCACACTCTAGAAGAAATAACGGTGGTTGAATGAGTCAATCCATAACCAACCAAACTATTAAGAAGCATTCATTTAGTTCAACAAAGATTTACTGAGTGCCTACTATGGACATAGCCTTGGGACCTGAACATTCACAGGGATCCCACATGGCTGAATTGAAATTCAGACTAGGCTGCTTCCTTTCATTGGACATGCTGGTAGCTAGGGGGTTAGGACTGAAATCCACAACCTCCTTAAAGAGACTTTTATATTAAATATTTGAGCAAAAGAGCAAAGTGCGTGATGGAGAGTCTGGCCAATTAGAAGCGCATATCCTGAGATTCGGTGATTCAAACAAGCACCACAGCACTTGCTTTACTGCTTTTTAATCTGTCTCAGGCTTTAAACCAAAAAAGCCAGGTTAGTGGAAAAAATACTTGGTAACTAGACAATTGTGTGACCTTGATTAACCTCTCTGTGTTTAGGGCTTTCTCATTCACAATAGTGGTTTAAGTTGATCGCCAAGTTCTTTTTCAGCCCTCATTTTCTGTTTTAATGCTATAATCGAAATAAGAATTCAGTAACTTAATAAGAGCTATTCAAGATCCCCATTAATCTATAACATATTTCACACATTTTTCTTAATGCCTATTCATATCAGGAGGGTGATGTTTTTCTCCACAGTATGTACACTAATATTCCTCTTCCTTGGTTCCCTCTAACTTTTTAATTAGGAATTGTATCTATGGTCTAATTTTCATTAAGAATAACTATATTTTACATTGAAGCATGTCTATATTGATGGCTTCATAAACATGGGCTTAAGATTCCTGGTATAAATGTCATTATAGAGAAATTGAACACACCAAGAAATGGATATAAAAAATGTGATTGTGAATAACATTTAATAGCCATTAAATGTTAAAATTCTTTTAACAAAATATATAGCTAACCAAAAAAAGTATTCCATTTTTCTTTCATTGCCATGGACATCGATGTTGATAAAGATGCCATCATCTCTTGACTGGGTATTTGCAAAATGTTATGGTCATTAATGTTAGCAACACCATCATCTCTTCCCAGAATACCTAAACAAATCTGAGGATAAACAATACAGTTGTGGGTATATCATTTCTTACTGGAATACTTGCAAAATCCATGATCAGTACCATGGTTAGGGCCACCATAATCTCTTACCTGGATACCTAAAAAATCTCATGGTAATTAACATGGTTAAGGACATATTGCTCCTTATCTGGATAACTAAAACATCCCAAGGCCACTAGCATGGCAAGGGACAGCTCAACTCTTACCTGTATACATGCAGAATTCAAAGATCAGCAGTGTAGACAGAGACACAATCATCTTCTGCCTGAATACCAGCAACCCCGGCCCCCAACCCCCATGGTTGCTAAGTAAGGTACTCAAACAAATACCATCTCTTACTGGAATGAATACCTAGAAAGGGCCAAGATCAAGATCACGGTAAGGATACAACATCTCATACCTGGATAGCTGCAGAATCCCACGGTCATTATCTTCATTAGGAACATCAACTCTTACCTAGATAGCTACATTTTTCCAAGGGAAACACCTCAGTTAGAGACACTTTCATAGTGTGACAGGACATCTGCAAAGTTCTCCCGATCACTGTGGTGGTTAGTCAACACGACTGACAAGGATATTTGCAAATAAACATGAAAACTCCATTGGCTTAAGAACACCGTAGTGATTAGTATTGTAGTGGAAAAAAAAAAACATTATAAATACCTGTATGTCTGCAGTCCCTTAACATTCGTAGTGTTAAATATAAATCTACTCTAAAATATAAAAATTTTTAAAACTCGTGGTTAGTAGAATGGGTAAGGATTCCTTTATTTCTTACCTGAATACCTGCAACAGAATCGTGGTAACAGGAAGTGGCGGCACACACCATCACTTACCTAGATATATGAAGGTCAGATGAAATGAGCTATGGTTTAAGCTCAAATCATCACTTACCTCAATATCAGCAATGTCCCATCTTAATGACCATTGACAAGCTCACCATAATGTCTTGACATAAACCTGAAAAACATACTTGAAAAATGTTTGCTACATGAATCATTCTACTTATGTACCTGCAAATTCCTTTGGTCACTTGTACCAATTCTGGACCCACTGACACCACCTGGATACTTGTAGAACTCAAAGGTGTAACCCTGGGCAGAGATGATTTCTTCTCTTGAGGAAATACTGAAAAAATTCACATGCTAATAACATGATGATGGCAAGATGATAAATTACCCGGGCTACATATCATCTCTAAATAAGAATACAAAGAAAATTTCTTATTGGTATTAATAGTGTCAAATTAATTTCTTAACTGCAGATATGCTGATAACAAGATAAATTTTACATGGTAACCAAAGTGTTAGAGACATCGCCCTCAGCCGAACCTCACATTCAAGGTCAGATGGTCTGCACTGTGATCGGACACACGATGTCACCCACCTTGGTTAAGGGCAAGGTTCTGCTAATGGCCATTGTTAGGTCCAGTGCATTCTCTTGAAAACAACCTGAAGAAATGCATGGCACAAATGTGTTTAAGGACAAAACTTGTTCTACCAGAAAGCCTGCTTATAATCTCTTTTGCTTGCATTACTATGAAACATACCAACTCTACCCAGAAACTTACATTAATTCAGGTCAAAATCTATATCAGCAGAGATGACAATAACTTAAATAAACTCTGGCAAAAATACGATGGTTACAACTAAAGTGAAAACTTTCTGACAATTACATACATAAAGAACCTCCAACATTAACAGGTTTAAATATAAGTTCTCTCTAAAATATCAAAAGTGTAAACTGACAGTTGCTAGAACTAGTAAGAACTCCATAATTTCTTAACAGAGAAACTGCAAAAAAAAAATTAGGAGAGCAAGAAATGTTAGTAAACACCATTACTTACCTACATATATAAAAAATCAAATGGTCTATGCAGTGAATTAGGCCCACACCATCACTTAGTACCTGCTCTGTGCTTCATCCATGACCACTGATAGGCTCACAGCGATGTTTTCGCATGACCCTAAAAAACTTTTGGAAAATGTGTTTTGTACACATCTTACTCGACCTGGACACCTGTGAATTCCTTGGTAACTGTATCAATCTGAGACTCATCAGCCTTACCTGGATAACTGCAGATTTCTGAGGTTTAAGCCTCATCAGTGACACCTTCTTCTCCTGAAGGGACACCTGCAAAAATCCTATGATCAGTAATGGGGTAATGAACCAGGTGACAAGTGACCTGGATGCCTGTCTATCCACCTACCAGTAGGAGTGTATAACACACAATCTCTCCACAGGGAGACAGTAATATCCCAGGCTTACTAGTATTGTTTGGGTCAAAGTAATTCTGAACTGCACACAAGCCAAAAACATAGTTCATACAGTCTTGAAAACACCTTTAGTCACATACATGAAAATAAGATGCTCTCTCCTGAGTTAATGCCACATAACTTCATACCTATACACTAAAAAAGGACTGAATGGGACACTTACAACACAAGTGTGGGAAAACCGTACTCATTTACCTGAATAGCTGAAGATCAGATGGTCTCGCAGGCTGCTCGAGGCCCACGTCATCGCTTACCCGGACATGAACAATGTCCCCGTAACAACCACTATGACGTTCACAACGGCATCTACACAGAAACTGGAGAACATATTGCGACAAGTGTCTATCGTCACACCTTCTCATCCTGGACCCTGAAAATGGCCATGTTCTCTACCATCGCTCTGGGCTCCCGTCAATACCTGGAACCCTGCGGTCCTCTAAGATCTACGCCATTGTTAGAAACACAATCACTACTGGACAACTCAAATGGAGGGAAACAGAAACAGAAATGTTATTAACGTTACTCTTAGCTCCAGGATAACTACATGGATACCTGAACATCTTTAATAGCTAATACCTATATAGTATGAATAGACTTAACGGGATACTTGCAAAACAGGAAGGCAACACTGTGTTAGGGGAACTGTACTCACAGAGATATGTGAAGGTCCCACTACTGCACTGAGGCAAGACTCACTTTCCCACTTACTTGGATACTAGCAAGGTCCTGTTAATAACCACTCTTAGTTTCCCTGTGATCTCATGACTGTTGGAAACTGACAAAACCCATAGGCAAGTATGTTGAAGGACAACACTTCTTTTACCTGAATAAAAAGAATCTTGGAAATAATCTTGGTCATTTCTATCATTAAGGGAAACATCAATACTGCATGGATTTTGGCAGAACACAAGGTCGCCACTATTGTTAGAGAAAACTTCATCTCTTCTCTGAGCACCTATAAAGATGATTGTCATTTCTGCGGCACAACGGTAGCATAATGTCCCTGCATATATTTCAGTCACTGCTTATGTTCAACACACACGGTATATAAACACTAACCCTATAAGGGCTATTGCTCACTGGTATTGTTTGAGACAATATTATTTCTTACTTACTAGAAAACTGTGGTAACACAAATGCTACGAACACCTTCATCACTTATCTGGAAATCTGAGATCAGAAGGCCCATGGGTGCTTAAGGCCCATATTGCCCCTGGGATATAAGCAATGCCCCTGATAAAGATCATTACGATGTGTGTTCATCAAGATCTCTTGACAGGAACCTGAAAACCACATGGTGACATATATGTCTACAGACACATGTTTTCTACCAGGACAACTGCAGATAACCTTGGTCACTGTCGTCTTTATGAGACACTTCATTCTCTACCTGGATAGTTGCAGGACTGCAAGGTCTATACCACCATTAAAGACACCATTATCTCTGAAGTGCTCACTGGCAAATAACACATGGTTAGTATTTTGACATGGAATTCTATAACTATTACATGGATACCTGTAGATCACTCAAAACTCACAGGGTACAACATAAAATTTTCTCTGATATAAAACAGTAAGAACTCATGGTTACTATTATTAATGAAGATATTATCGGTCTTAACCAAATACCTAATAAAAAAAAATAAACAAAACAAATGCCAACCAAAAACAGATAGGACAATAACAAGTTACTTATGTGTATGAAAGTCAGAAGGTCCGTGCTGTGGGTTAGGCCCACATCATCCCTGACCTTGACATCAGCAATGTCCCACATTAACTACCAACAGTAGGCTTGCCATAATGTTCTGAAATGAACCTGAAAAACAAACTGTAGAAAATGTGTTTGCTGCAGGAATTATTCTACTGGTACACTTGCAATTTCCCTTGGTCACTTATATAATTTTAGGACGCCTCAACATTACGTGGGTAATTTCAGAACTCTGAGGTCAAAGCTGAGGAAGAGATACCTGTCTCTCTTAAAGGGAAGCATGCAAAAATCCCTCAGTTAATAATGCTAGGATAGACTATATTATAAATAACCTGGATATTGGCCATATCCTAATAGCATACACATGTTAAATACACAGTCTCTCTAAACCAGAATACAGTATAATCTCATTCCTTCTAGGATTATTAGGGACACATTAATTTCTTCACAGAATTCATGGCCCAAACAAAATAAATTTGAGTCCTGAACATTAATTACATAGATATCTGAAAATAAGAATGTCTCTAATAGGTTAACGTCATTATCATCTCCTATGTGTACATTTGCAAAGAACTTAATAGGATATCTGCCAACAACCATGGTAACACAAGTGTTAGGAGCATCATGCTCACTTAGCTTGAACATCAGATGGTTGTATATGGAGAAGCCACGTTATCACCTACCTGGTTAAGAGCAAGGTTCCCTTAATGGCCACTGTTAGGTCCACTGCATTCTCTTGAAAAAAACCTGAAGAAACACATGGGACAAATATGTTTAAAGACAGAACTTGTTCTACCAGAATACCTGCTAATAACCCTTTTCACTTCCATTACTGTAAGCCTTATCAACTCTACCTTGATACTTGCATTGATTCAGGTCATGATCTTTTTCAGGAGACACCATCATCTCTTATCTGGACACCTATAAAAATCCTATGGTTACTATTGGGGTAGAAACTCTATGACAATAACTGGGATATGATCAACCTACAGCACTCGCAGGGTTAAATGTAAGTTATCTCTAAAATATAAAAAAGTATAAAATCATGGCAATTAGAATTGGTAAGGACTACTGTTATCACTTACCTGGCTCTCCCAGGATCTGATGACCTGTACTGTAGTTTAGGCCCACTTAATCACTTACCTGCATACCAGCAACAGCCCCCATTAACATCAGTGCTAGGCTCATTGGGACTTTTTGACAGGAACCTGGACAAGGGATTAAGAAATCTGTGTTAAAAAATGCAACTTCTTCTACCAGGACATCTACAAATAATCTTGATCACTCTGTCATTATGAGACATATCAACTTTACCTGGATACTTGTAGCAATCCAATATCAAGACCAATGTTAGATAAAACCAGCGTTTCTTAGTTGAACACCTGTAAAAAAAAATCTATGAGTAGTACTTTGTTGGGGATCATCATGATCAATACCTGGATATGTGATATCTCTTAACACTTGCAATATTAAACATAACTTTTTCTGAAGTATATAAAGTAAATACTCATATTTTCCGGAATTGATAAGACTCTACCATTTCTTACCTGAATGCTTGCAAAAATAAGAAGCGTTTGGGACATCATTGTCTCTTACCTAAATATCTGGAGATCAGGTGGTCTGTGCTGTGGTTTATGCCCACATCATATTTACCTGATACCAGCAATGTCCCTTGTTAACTACCATTGATAGGCTCACCATAATGTCCTGACATGAACCTGAAAACACATTTCAGGAGAATGTGTTTGATACACATCATATTCTACATGTCTACCTGCAGATTCCCTTGGTCAACTGTATCATTTTGGGTCCCATCAACACTACCTGGATACTTGTAGAACCGCAAGGTCAAACCCTAGGAAGAGATACCCTCCTCTCTTGAAGGAATACTTGCAAAAATCCCATAGTCGGTAATGCAGTGGCACACTATATGATAAATTACTTGGATACCTGCATATCTCTCTATCATTAAAAGTGCTAAATACACAGTAAATCTAAACAAGAAACAATAAAATCTCATTCTTATTAGCATTTAAGGACATATTAATTTATGAACTGCATACATGCCAAAACCAAGTTAATATAAGAGACTTGAAAACATTAATTATGTAGATATCTGAATATAAAAATGTCTCTAATGAGTTAATATCACATCATCTCATACCTGTAGACTCGCAAAGACATTAGCAGGATTCCTGCCAACAAACATGGTAACACAAGTGTTAGAAACACCATCCTCACCTACCTAGATATTGAAGATCAGATAGTCTGCATTGTGGTCAGACTCACTTTTCACTTACCTGGTTAAAAACAAAATTACATTAACAACTATTGTTAGCTACACTGTGTGCTCTTCATAGGAACTTGAAAAAATATATGGTACAAATGTGTTGAAGGTCACAACTTGTTCTACCAGGAACATCACCCTGTTCACTTCCGTTATTATTGGATACATGATCTCTGCCTGACTACTTGCATTAAATGAAGGTTAACAACACTGTAACCAGAGACCATTTCTTGACCGAATACCTGCAAAAATGCCATCATTACTACCATGATGAGAAATGACCTGGATTGATTGATCCCTCACTATGCACAGGGTTAAACATAAATTACTCTAAAATGTAAAAAGTGTAAACTTGTGTTTACTAGAATTGGTAAGGACTCTATCTTATCTTAATACTGCAACAAAATCATGGTAACAAGAAATGTTAGGGACATCGTCATCACTTACCTAGATATATGAAGATCAGTTGATCTGTGCTGTGGTATAGGCCCAAATCATCACTTACCTCAATACCTGCTATGTATCTCATTAACTACCACTGATAGGCTTCCTGTGATGTCTTTGCATGAATCTGAAAAACACGTTGTTTAAAATATTAGTACACATCCTATTCTACCCATACACCCACAAAATTCCCTTGGTCTATTAGAGCATTTTGGAACTCATCAGTTTTACCGGGATAACTGTAGAACTCTGAGGTCAAACCCTACTGAGAGAAACCTTCCTTTCTTGAAGGGATACCTGCAATAATTTCATGCTCAATATCGTTATGATGGACGATATGATAATCACCTGCGTATCTGTATATCTGTTATCATTATGACTATAAAAAACACATCACCTTTAAACAAGAACACAGTTCATTCTCATGCTTACTAGAATTGTTCAAGACAAATTAATTTCTTAACTGTATACATGCCAAGAACAAGTTTAAGAGTTGAGCAGATCATTAATTACCTAGATGTTTGAAAATAACAAAAGTCTCTAATGAGTTAATGTCCTCTTACATCATACCTCTTTACTAGCAAAGATCTTAACAGGATACCTACAAAAACAAGATAACACATGTGTTGAGGACAACAGCCTCACTCACTTAGATATTGAAGATCAGATAGTTCGCACTGTGGTCAGATCTACTTTACCACTTTCCTAGTTACTAGCAATATCCTGATAACTACCATTAGATTCACTATAATCTCTTCACCAGAATCTGAAGAAATACATGCAACAAATATGTTTAAGACAACAATTTGTTCTATGATGACACCTGCAAATAATCTTGGTCTCTTCCGTCATTGAAGGAACCACCAACACTACCTGCATTATGGCAGTACTCCAAGGTTGATGACGTTCTTAGAGACACCATCACCTCTTGACAAGACACATGTAAAAATCTCATGATCAATACTGTGGTGTGATAATTTACCTGCACATATCTCCATCACTACTTATGTTAAACACACATTATATTTAAATTATTACACTGTAAGGGCTAATTCTTACTAGATTTGGTTGAAACTATATCATTTCTTACTGAATCTCTCTAGAAAGACGTAATACACAAAGGTAAAACACACTATTCTCACTAAGAAATCTGAAGAGCAGATATTTAAAGGGTACTTAAGGTCAAATTGTTACTTACCTGGATATAAGCAAAGTTCCTGCTAACTATTATGAAGTCACCATGATCACTGATTGGACCCTGAAAAACACGTTGTGAGAAATATGTAATTATGGACAAACACTTTCCATGTGGACACCTGCAAATAAGCTCCTTGACTTCCATCATTGTAGAACCCATCCACCTAACTGGATTTTTGCAATATTCAAGATCCAGCTTCATCATCTCTTGACTACATATCCATAAAATCCTATGGTTATAACTGTGAAACAGAATTGCAGGATAATTACCTGGATAAATGCAAATTATTCAACACTCACATGGTTAAACATAACTTTCCTGTAAAATGTAAAACACTAGGATAACATGGTTGCAAGACTTGGCAAAACCTTATTATTGCTTATCTCAATACCTGCTAAGAACTCACGTGGTAAAACAAGTTGAGGCATTCCAACATCATTTACCCACATATATGAAGATCGGTTGATCAGTGATGTGCATATCATCATTTACCTGGATACCAGAAATCTCCTCCCCCAATAAATGACCACTATTAGATATATCATGGTATGTTATGAAACATAACTTATTATTATTATTTTTTTACCAGAACATCTGCAAATAACCAGTCATTCCATCATTATAGAGCACGTCAAGTCTACCTGGATCTTGCAGAATTCCTTGGTCAAATCCTAGTAAGGAACATCTTCCACTTATGGAAAGATACCTGAAAAAAAATGCCATGATCAATAACATAGTATTGAATAACACAAAAAACGAACTGGATACCTGCATATCCATCTATTACTAAGAGTGTTAAATACATGTTATCCCTAAACAAGAATACAATAAAATCTCATGCTTACTAGTACTGTTAGGGACAAATTAATTTTTAGCTGCAAACGTGCCAAAAAGAACCTTAACATAAGAATCTTGACAACATCACTAATTATCTAGATTCTGAAAATAAGGTCTTTAAAGAGTAAATATAACATTATCCCATACTTGTACACCAGCAAAGACCTTAATGAGATACCTGCAAATAAACATAGGAACACAAGTGTTAGAGCCACAATCCTAAATCCTGATATCTGAATTTTAGTTGGTCTGTAGTGTTGTACGACCTATATTATCACTTACCTGAATACCTGGAAAGCTCCATTAATGAACACTCTTACATATCTCATGGGCTCTTAGACTGGAACCTAAAAAAACACATGTTTAAGGATATAACTTGTTCTATCAGGATACCGGAAGGTAATCTTGGTCACTTCCATCATTAGGAACCATCAGCATTATTACTTGGTTCCTGGCAGAATTTCAAGATTAACAACATTCTTGGATACACCATCATCACTCAACTGAGCACCTCTAAAAATCTCATATTAATATTGTGGTAAGAAACAGTAGGACATCTTACCTGGATACATGTGTACCCCTCAGTCATTACTAAGGTTAAACATACATTGTATCTAAACTCTAAAATAATAAGGGTTAATGCTTAGTAGCACTGGTTAGGACAATGTATTTTCAACTGAATACCTACAAAAACTATGATAACAAAGTTAGGAACACCATTAACACTTACCTGGCTATCTGAAGATCAGACAATTTATACTATGTTTAATGCCCACATCATCACTTACCTATATTCTATGATCTTCACCAATATCTTTTGACTGAAGCCTGTAAAAACACATCATGGCAGCTATGAATAGGGCTACATCTTCTACATGGACCTTACAAATTCCCATGATCACTACTGTTGTTAGAGAAACCGTGAACTCTACCTGGATTCTTTTCTTTAGTTCTAAGGTCAACATTGTAGTTAGAGACACTGTCAGTTCTTGACTGGGACCTGAAAAAAACACATGGTGGCAACCTTGGTTAAGGAAACATGTTCTTCCATCTGGACTTCTGCTAATTCCATCTGTCCACTCCATTAGGGCAACCACTAACTCCACCTGGAGACTTGGAGAACTCTAATGTTAATACTATAGTTTCAGACACCATCGGCTATTCACTGGACACCTTCAAACATCACATGGTCACCATGGTAGTGAGGACTTTGTGATGTAATAATGATGTATTACCTGGATACCTGCAAATATCTCTCTCACTACTAAGTTTTAAGACAAATCACCTCTGAATTAGAAAACAGTAAAGTCTCACGGTTACTACTTTTGTTAGGGACATTCATTTCTTACCTGAATACTTGCAAAAAGACATGGTTATGATAAGAGTTTGGGACAATATCATCACTTTTCTCGATATCTGAAAACAATATGGTCTCCAATGTGTTTAAGGCCCACATCATCTCTTACCTTGATATTCTCAAAGTCTCACATTTACTCCCATTAATAAGTTCACCATCATCTATTGATGTGAACCTGCAAAATCCCATGGTCTGTACTGTGGTGAATGACACAATAACTTCTCTGGACAATTCCCAAATACTATAATATCCACTTGGTTAAAGCCCACGTTATTGTTTTTCTTGTTAACTTTCAAATCTCATAGTTACTATTATGGCAATCTCATCTTCATCTCTTTACTGCAACCTATAAAAAACATGGTGACAATTGCAATTAAGAGACACATCATGTCTTACTAGGACACCTGAAAATCCCATGGTCATTACCATGGTTTAAGTCACCATCATTACTTAATGGATACTAAAGGGCAGCAGAATATTCCACCCTCAAATATGCCTTTTTGGTGTCAGGATAGTTTCGAGTTGATTATTTTGAGAAACTGCAGGTATAGGAGAAGCTCTGAAAGCAGAGTAGAAGCTATCCTTTTAAGGGACATTTGCATGAGAAAGGGGGCCTGTGCCAGGAAGAGAGCCATTACCAGAGGTCACTTTTCCACCTGAGAGACTTCCATCTGGCAAGGCAAACTCTGTTTACCATCCATTTCCTCCTCTCACCTTCCTGTGAATTGCCTTCTCCCCACTGAAGCCTCAGGCCTCTCTCCCTTTCTTTAGCTCGGGGATAATATATAAACCTCTATACCTGGCAGCCTTTTTGAATGCCATATTTTTGTGGGGCTCCCTTACATACATATATGCACACATAATTAAAACTGTTTTTCTCACATTAATTTGTCTTTTATTACAGGAAGGTCTCAATCAAGAAGCTACAACACCCTTACACTTACATATTCACTGTAGGTTTACCATCAGTTTTGACTAGATATTTGCAAAAGATCTTGGTCCCCATAATGGTTTATAATCATCTTTTCCTAGATATCTATACAAGCCTATGGTATCTACTAGGTTCAGAAAAACAGATCTTACATGGACGGCTACAAAATACTCAGATAAATGCAATTATTAGAGACACATCATTTCTAACCTGGGTAACTGAAATATCTTGGGACTACCACTGTTAGATACACATCGTTTCTTACCTGGATACTTTCGACACCCCTGTTTCACTCCTGTGGTTAGAATCACCACCACCTCTTGACTGGGAAATTCCACCATCGCTTTCATGATAACGGCAACCCCATCTCTTTACTAAGGCTCTGAAAAATCCCTTGGTTGTTTTTTTGGTCAGGTTCACCATCATACCTGAAATACCCAAAATACCACATGTCACTAATGTGGTAAGGTACACCATTCACTTCTACCTGTTAACCTGTGAAATCCCAATTTTAGTACTGTAGTTAAGGTAACCATCATTTCTTACCTGGATTATCTACAAAATACTATGGTAGCTCCATGGTTAGATTGATCATCATTTCTTACCTGTATAACTTCAATATTCTATGTTTATTACCTAGTAGGAACATCCTCATTTCTTACCTGGATAGTTAGAAAAGTCCATGGACATTACCATGGTCAGGATCTCTATCATCTTTTTACTCTGTATCTACAAAATCCCCTGGGCATTACCGTGGTTAGGAACACCATCACCTCTCCTCTGGATTCTTTCAAAATATTATGCTGACTACAAAGATGAGAGCCACTGTCATCTCTTACCTAAACATCTGCCAAATCCTATGGTCATTGGAGCTCTTGAACAGACATTCAAGGCTCTTCATGCTTTGACTTCGCTTGTCTCAATAGCCTCAGTCCCTGCCATCCCTTTTCATCCTTTATACTGTAAACATTCTAAGCAATTGAACTTCTCAGAACATTCTTTCCCTCCTGGTTACAGGCAGTAGAATGCTGGAACCAGCCTTTACCATCAAAATATGAGATCTGATTATTGGCATCTGTTTGCAACTCAGTGCTCAGAAGCCTTGAGATTGGCCATGGTGGGAGTCCTCATACCACAGACATGGCCAAATACTGCACATCAGGGCTTTTCTTTTAGGCATTTACCAGGATGTGCTGATGAACAAAGTAATAAATAAACAATAGTGCAATAATAATATATATAATAGTGCAATCTTGCTTTTTCATGACTCTGATATGACTTTCGTGGATGAAGGAATGTGTCAGTTTGCTGTACATGTGCCATAAAATATAATATTTTTTCAAATTTTTATACTTAATGAAAAAATAAACACTTATTATTACAAACTAATATATTAATGCTGACCATGGGTTGACATAATCTTGATGTGCCCAAAGTTTATGAATTTGCTAAAAAAAACCCAATAATTAAATATTCTAGACCTAGCCAAACACACACACACACACACACACACACAAACATCCCTCACCTATTTACCAGAATAAAGTTTTTCCTTGACATATAAATTTCTTATTGTACTTTTGCGACAATCTGAATTTTTATCAGTAACCGTATTTAGATTTCATGAGGTTCTTAGTCACTATTCCTTTGAAACCCAAGTAAAATGTCAAAAGAGAAAACTGGTACCCCACATCCCCTCTTTTTAGGTTTACAGTGTGGGAGCCAGTTTAACGGTATTCTGGGGAAAAAAAAAAAAAAAGCTCTGTGATGACTGTGCCCTTCAGACTGCCCAGAGACTAGCAGAAGCAGGATGTAATAAATGTTGAGGTTGGTTTAAGTTTAAAACTTCATTTCTCCTCATACTCCCGCTTTTCTGCAACCCTTCCCAATAATAGTTTGGATGAAAAAGGGGCCACGTACTAAACCTGACAAGCCCAGGGGAGGCCTGCATGGCAGCCGTACAAACTCAGAGACCGAAATTAACCACATAGGATGATCTGAACATAAAAAATGTTAACTAAAAACAGGGTATGGCAGGTAGTCACATCCTGGACCTGTAGCATTCTTGACAAAGGTCACTCTTTACCTAAGCAAACCTATCTGTTGTCTTCTTGCATCTAAGATAATATATCCTTGGAATGTCATAGTAATCCTTTTTCCACACCCCTCAGGTCACGACTGACCACACCAGCGCAGAGCACAGAAACCTCATTGTTATCTAATCCCCCCAATACCATCTCTATGTGCTATAAATGTTATTGACTATCTTGTACTCACCAATGTAAAAGTATGTCTCTCTCTCCATTTTGCTTTTTATGCAATCTCAGAGATTCTGCCCCTCCCTGCCACCCCCTCCTTTGCTTTCTCCCACCCCCTTAATCTACCACCAAAGGATTTATGCAACCCTCCTTAAGTCTTCTTTTATTCTAATGTATAAAATAAGCTGCAAAAACCGCCATTCTCCAGAGCGTTTTCTTAATCTGTTGAGAATTTGCTTCCCAGTAATTGTCCTCAGTCTGGCTCAAATAAACACATTAAAATTCTCTACAGGCTCCACTATAGGATACTGATAAGTTTAATGGGCCACAGTGATTATAAATATAAAACCGATACACCACCAGGCAATTTTCCTTTTTGAAAGAAAACGTTCTATTTCTTAATGATTATTCTGAGCCACTACCATTTCTACTCATTCACCAAGGTCAGCCAGCAGCCATGAGAAACAATATCGGTGTCACAATTAATGCACTAACAGGGCTATGAACTACCCCTGAGAACACCGTTCCATCCCCAACACTTCTCACCCCTTTCGCCCTTTTCTTTCTCAAAATGAAAAAGATTATGTTCTTAGCTAGTAATGCTATATGTGCTGGTTGAATTCGCAGGGAATCGTTTCCTGCCTTGCAGGGAATTAAATGTGATTTAAATCTGTAATGTGCTATCGGCTGGGTTTTTATGTTCAAAGCTCCAGGGGGCAGATTCGCGTGGGCTTTCCCCTTATATTCTGATTTAAGTGGGGGACAATGTTTGATGGTCATACCTATTAGCACAAGGTGAAAGAGTAAGCGATGAGCTCACCTCTTGGTATTTATCTACATTCATCTGCAAATGAGGCTGCCGGGCCTTGCGTTAGGCTGAGCAGAGGGCAAAGTCAGGCACTTGGGCCTCCGGCCAGGGCACATCCTGACTCGGCAAGGTCCCTTGTCTTCAGCAGCCCTGCACCCTCTCAGGCCATGGCTGAGATGACTTCTAAAATTAATTCTGGATTTTACATATCTCATGTCCTCCTATGAGATGTTTATATGATATATATTCTACATACATATTAGTATAAATACTAACAATTTTATGTAATAAGCTTAGAACTCTTGTACTTAAGGGTTCTAAGACCAATTACAATGTGTGTGGGGGGAGGGGCAGGGGTCCCCACACCACCAATTTTCAGACACTAGCTGGGTGTCCCATAAATTTAACTTAATTCTGACAGTATCTACCTGGGGATAGTGCCAGATTCCACAAATTAAGGGCTCAGTCCCATTAGACTTACTCCCCTCCCCCCTTCATATGCCAATCCCAAATCCAGGCTGAAACTGTGCTTCTGACTGACTGGCTATAAATCAGAGGTTCCCACAAACCCCTCCTTGGGTTCAATTAATTTGCTAGAGAAGCTGACAGAACTCAGAGAAACATTTTACTTACTAGATTACTGGTTTATTATAAAAGAATATTAACAGCCAGATGGAAGAGATGCAGAGGGCAAGATACGGGGAGAGGGCACGGAGCTTACATATTCTCTCCACTCGCCCCGAATCTGCACCCAGAAGCTCTCCAATCCCCATCCTTTTGAGTTTTTTATAGAGGCTTCATTACAGAGACACGGCTGATTAAATCAAGGGCCACAGTTATTGATTCAGCCTGCAGCCCCTCTCCCCACCCTGGAAATCAGACAGTGAGACAGCAAGTTCCAACCCTCTAATCGAGGTTGGTTCCGCTGGCTACCAGCCCCCATCCTTAGGTGCTTTCCACAAGTCACTTCATTAACATAAGCCCAGCTCCGGTGAAAAGGGCCTTGTTTTGAATAACAAGACCCCCATTACTCTTTTATGGCTCTGCAGGCATTTCAGGAACCGAGGACAGGAGACCAAATATTATAACAAAAGATGCTCCCATTGCTTTAATCCCTCAGGAAATTCCAAGGTTTTTGCAGCTGTCAGCTAGGAACCATGGATGAAGACCAAATATATAAATTTCTTATAAATCACAATATTACAATACTTTTTAAAAAAATCAAGATTCACCCTCCCCACACACACACATAGGCTGCCACATCTAAGCATACTATTTATCTAAAGAATGAAACTCTACTTATGAATTCTGATTACTTATCTTCTTTTTTTTTTACAAGCACACGCCAGATTTTCTGATTGCACAGTGAAAAATATCAACATCAGTGTACACAGATTTGTATATCATTTAACAGATATTTATAAAACCCAGCATTGCTCAGGGTTAGATTTGTGACATGGGCCAGGCCACTGGGGTGACCCCCATTTTTTGAGTCTTAGTACACAAATTAATTTTATCATTAGCTATAAGAGAAAGTCAAAGAGTTATCTTTGTTTTGCTGGCAGTATTTCTTGCTTTTCTTGTTGAAGTTTGGTATTTGGTGCTATTCAGGCACTTTTGTTCTCTTTTCTGATTTTATTTTTCTTTTATTCCGAAAAATGTTGCCACACATTAAAGGGAATGGTTAAACATATGTAATAGTCATGATGAAGTATTATGCAACCATTAAAAACATACTTTAGAAATCACCTACTGACCTAAAAAAAAAAAATGCCCATGAAATAATATCACAGGGAGAGGAAAAGATACAGGATATAGACATTACAAACTCAATTACGTTTAAATGCATTATAGGGGCGAAATGCAGTGAACTGGAGGGCTATGCTTCAGTTCCCTCCTGGTCCGGCCCGCGTCTCTGCTCACTGCTGCAATAGCTTCCTCAGAAGTTTCCCTCTGCCTGGGTGGGCTGGGGGGCTGTGGAGGCAGCAGCCAGATTCCGCAGCTGTGCTGAACTGGAAGGGCCTGGGCACCAGCACCACCATCTTTTACATCACTGAGAGCTGCCTGTCTCCGTTAGATGGCCCTGGATTAGGATTCTCACTGGAATGCCCCACTGTTAGTTTACATGCGGTGGGTGTCCAGGGGCCTAGATGCATAGCCATAAGAGCATTTGTATGTTATGGTGAATGCCGAATTTGAAGAAGAATCAAAAGGATCCACTGCTTTCCACCTCTTGGTATTTATCTGAAGAAATCCAAAACATTAATTCGAAAAGACATATGCATCCATATGTCCACTGCAGCATTATTTACAATAGCTAGATATGGAGGCAACGTGAGGGTCCATCAGTAGACGAATGGACAAAGAAAAAGCGGTACATATATACAGTGGAATACTACTCAGCCATAAAAAAAAATCAACAACATGGATGAACCTAGAGGGTATTGTGCCGAGTGAAATAAGTCAGACAGAGAAAGACAAAGCCATATAATTTCATTTACATCTAGAATCTAAAATAAATAAATCAATAAACAAAACAGAAATAAACTCATCGATAGAATATTTTGGTGGTTGACAGATGGGAGGGGATTCAGGGGCGGGTGAAAAAGAGGACGAGATTAAGAAGTACAAATTGGTAGTTACAAAGTAGTCATGGGAATGTGAAGTTTAGCAGAGGGAATATGGTCAACAATATTGTAATAACTACGTATATAACAATAATATGGTAATAATATTGTATGTGTGGTGTCAGATGGGTACTAGATTTGTTGGGGTGATCACTTCTTAAGTTTTAAAAATATCTAATCACTATGCTGTACATCTGAAATTAACAAAATGTATGTCAACTGTAATTAAAAAATTAAAAATTAAAAAAAGAAATAAAGGAATCTGTTGCTGCTGATGAAAAAAAGACGCTGATGATGATGTTGGATTTAGATTTGTGCCTAGTGACATATCAGTGCTGGAGGCGACGTTCACTGCAATGTGTGAACGCCAGGCTTTGCATCCGCATCCTGAGGATGAAGATTCAGATGATTATGATGGAGAACATAATGTGATGGCGGTAGATGCTGCACCAACAGTTGCTCGACAGTTTGAGGATGCAGATTTGATCACTGGAAATGATTTTCTGCTGTTTTTGGATTCTGCTTATAACTATAGAAGAGAACTTGGTACGTTTTCCACAGTGGAATGGGTGTTGATGAAAGTATTTTTCCTTTTCCAAAACTTATCTGAACCAATTCTTTCTTGAGACAGACTACACTGAAAGCATACGTTGTCACTGGCAGAAGAAACTATGACCTTTTTTTTTTTTTAACAAAGGTGAATTAACCAAGAAGGTATTTGCAGTTTATCATTTACCCGCACACTCTTTGTGTCTAGGCCTATATTCCCCACCTTCGCTGTATGCATCTTCTGTAACCTAGCAGGGCTTTGTGGCAGATACACACAGGTACTTGAATGTGTGGTTAGGCTGGATGGGAGAGAGGTTGAATCTAAGATATACCTTTTAGGGCTTAAGGGTACGCTTACCCTTTAAAAAGAAAGACAGAGATCTCAGAGAAATCTCTCTGCTCATTCTCCATAGGGGAAAGGATCTTTTTACTAACTAGGGACCTAGAGTGATTCATTCGGGCATCTCCGGGGAGCCCCTTCAGAAACATGCTCGCCACACATACTAACGCTAACATAACTATTTCTGACTAGCTTTTGCTCCTTCTGCCATGTTTCGCCAGTCTGTCCTGTTATAACCTCTTATGTTATATCCTTTCATTTCCAGCCTCTGACGTCAGTTTCTGTAACAGAACAAGTGAAATTGGGATGAAGTCCTCAAAGTCCTTCAGATGATAATTGCTTTATCTTTATAATAGCTTAATATAACTTTATAATATAGGTTTTCGATATTATTGTACTTTCACTCTTGACTAAAACTATTAATGACAAATGTCTCTTAAAAATTAATGCTGGAAAAATGAGAAGAAAAAACATAAAATGTATTACACATGCAAAAATAAGTTGCAAAGTAACTTTTAATATAAAAATCGATAAAGAGATAAGAATAATTAGATCATTAGGATTCTGGTCTAGCTGAGGACATAGGCTGTGGTGGCTAATTTCTCAAATTATGACAAGGTTTCTCTGCCTCAGTACTATCAACACTTTGGACCAGATAATTTTTGCAGAGAATTCTTTGTTGTAAGAAACTTTCCTGTGTATTGTAGAGTGTTTAGCAGTATCCTTGGCCTCTACCCACAAGACACCAGTGGCAACCACCTCCTCAGCTGTGACAACCAGAAATGTCTCCAGACATTGCCAAATGTCCCCTTTGGTATGAAATTGCCCCCAGTCAAGAACTACTGGATTACAGAAAGAAGAAAAATTAAAAGCATGATGTTCTTTTATTTTCTATAAACCATCTGACTGATGGTAGTGTTAATGGAAATCTAGAGACAGGCATAACACAACAGACTTAATTTAGAAGAGTACAGTTATGGATTTAGCCACTTGAATAAAAATTTGTAATTCTTGTATTTAGTTCACTGCCTGGTCATCCTAAGAAGAGCGTCTTATCAAGCAGCAAATCTCTTGGGCTGGGACCCACCAATGTGTTTCAGATTCAAGGGAAAAGAGCTGGAAAGTCATACAGCAAAATGGAGACTTCCTTTTAAACCAGAGAAAGCACATTCTGGAGCAACTTTACTTAAGAGTTTACAACTGCAATCCACAGAATCTGTAAGAAACCGATTCTGCCACTGAAAAGGTCATGGGGATTCGACACAGTGGAAATGATGTCTGGTTCGAACCATCAAACCAAATATCACTAAAAGATCTCTCCTTTGAAATTACACTTAATTTGACCAATTACTTAGCAAAATATTATGTTTGTAGAATGCAATTTGAGCTGAAAAGTTGGTTTTGTGAAAGCGTCAGTGGCCGCTCACAGTAATCAACATGCCTGGTCCTCATGAGCTACAGGCTAATTGTCTGGATTTCAGCATGCCCAGCTCTAGCTGTATCCTGAGCTTCCCTCCTGATTAGCTCTGACAGGTAAAGAGCTTAGAAGTCATCAATTCTGTGCTCACAACAAGAAAAAAGTTGATTGAACTGAAAATCAAGAACTTTTCTTGCATCTATCGGAAAACTGCAGTCACAGGGCAAACTGCCACCCTGAAAACTGGAGAGAGATGTAAATGCAGAGGATCACAGCTGACCGAGAGCAGAGACTTCAGGAGCCAGACTTGTTGGGATGCTTAAATAGCAATTGACGAATCACTGAAGGCTGAGTGTAGACTAACTCGATTGTTAAAAACTCCCACACTTTTGTGGGTTTTATCTCCAGGAGTACTACCACGAGTGAATATGAGAGAAAAATCTCCTCTGCTTGGGTAGAGACAGGGGAAAAGTAACCATTTTAAAACAAGCGCAGAGCATTCTGTTCTCTGTAAGAAAGAGCTGCCCTCGAGGGAAATTATTTTACTGGAGCCCTATCTGACCAAGAGGAAGGGCAATTAGACAACTCCAGTCCCCTCTAGCCATCCTGCCTCACATAATAGTAGGGGGAAAAGGGCAAGAAATGCTTCCAGGAGTCACAGCTCAACAACTCGGGCCCACTAGAGACTTACTTATATGATAATAGAGTTCTTCCACTCAGCTATATTACCTCTCCATCAACAGAAACCCAGGATAATAACAGTAGATTTCAGCCTAGACACCTGTAAGGAACACACTCTATTTAAGAAGGTATTCTTAGGGAAAGCTAAAGACAACACGGAAGCAGAAAAAAACTGAAACTAGAGAAAGCCTCTGGAATATATGGCCACAGTAAACATTAAACACAGCCCAGGTCCTAGCCGGGTACATAAAGTTTCACATCAAAAGGCTGATAACCTCAGTTCCTACTCTCAAATACATCATGATCGCTTTTGACAAAAAGCTATGAGGTGTGCTAAAAGACAAGAAAAAGGACATTCTGAAGAGACAAAGTAAGCATCAAGACTAGACTCAGATACGACACAGATTTTGGAATTGTCAGATAAAGAACTTAAAATACCTATGATTAATATATTAAAGGCTCTGGGGCATAATAAAGCATTTACCCTGGTCGTTGAGCACGTCAATGTACAGTGAGGGTGACGCACCCTGACTCCACGGGGGGAGGGCCTAGGAGCTGTGGATCCACGGCCCTCCCGACCTTGTTCTACGTGTGTCCTCTATAACAAATTGTGCTTGTCAGTACAGCATTTCATCGAATTCACTGGATCACTATCAACACAATTTTTAATAAGTTGGTTTTAGACACAATAAATGATCACGATTTTCTATATCAGAACTTAGGTATTTACAGTTTATTCCACAGTAGAGGTGAAACTACTTCAAGTTTCTCCTTGGATCTTAATATATTTTTTTAGGGCAAATGGTCAATATTTGTTATGGAAACAGTTTTTAAAAATACTACTTTGCTCATAATCCACTTCATAAAAATGGATTTTTATGAATAATTAATATTTCCGTCATATAAACTTGTTCATACTGGAAGCTCTCAAAACTATTGAAAATAGGAACTTTCTCCTACTTTTAAGGCATAGGGCCAGGGTTGACAAACTTTTCCTGTAAAGAGCCACAGAGTAAATTTATTTGGTTTTGCAAGCCTCTGTTCGGACTATTCAATCAATTCTGCTGTTATAGCACAAGACCTACAAACAAAAACATATAAACAAATGGGTGTGGTCATGTTCAAATGAAATTTTACTTATAAAAAACAGACAACAGGTCAGATTTGCCTCACAGGCCACAGGTTGCTAATCCCTGGTATAGGGAGATGGCAGCCATGCAACTTAAAAGAGTCAAAAAACACAGTTTCAAGCCTCTGGCAAGTAAATTGATTCAGCTGAGCTTTCTAATTACAAATGAGAATATGCCGGTCCTCATAGGATTTAAAGTGATAATTGTGAAAATGCTACGTAAGCTGTAAATGTAAGACATCCATGAAAATGCAGGACACACCTGTAGAGAGGTGTTGTAGCAGATGTTTTTCAGGCTCTTCCCACGTCCTTCCAGCACCCTAGTACATGCCAATGGCATCCATTTGCAAGCACCCATGCTTCTACCTCTGACGGCTTCCGCTTGACCCCAGAGTGGAGCAGGTCACAAGTGATGGCAAGCTGACATCTCTGGGAGCAGCCCTCTGTACGTTATAGACGGGAGCTGGAGCGCAATAAGCCGCATGGCTTGCTCCTCCGCAGGGAGAGCTCTGAGACGGGCTCTAATTGTTTCCCAAAGTCTCCAGCAGGCTTTAGCCTCGGCTGCCCTCCACTGTTACGTGCTGTATGATGTGCCATTTACCACCTTCCCTGTATTCCCCAACCCTAACCCCTGCCTCACTTCCCCTGCGTGCGCCTCCCGCGATCACCTCCCAAATAGGATCCTTGTCTCAGAGCTCCTTTCTGGGTGACCCGAACTAAAATAGTTGCTAAAGAAAGAGCTTTCATAGAAGCGTTTTTTAATACATTTCCATGCTGAATATAGTTGAGACTAAGATTGATGGTGATAGAAGTTGTGAATATAAAATGAGAAGATGGATGTGAGAGTCCTGGGAAAAGATAAAGCGCTCCACAAATACGAGGTGAGGGCATTAATATTATGCGTGCCGTTAGGGTCTGAGCCAGGAAATTGCTCTATAAAACACTGCCAGCTCACAGCTACCTATAATGGTGGAGGCAAGCAGCAGTACGGATAATATAAATAGTGGATGATTGGAAAATTAATAACACATGCCTCAAAGAACATTATGAGAAATTTAAGCTGTATTTTTCATATTATGAATTTTTCTCAAAAATACAGTGAAGTTTGTAGAGTAAGACAATATTCATATATGCGCTAGATGGAATGAAAAAAATATATAACATTTTGCGGTATTTGTTTTAGATCTTTTTTAAAAAATAGGTAAAATATTACAGATATTTCTCTTGTAATCCTAGCCTGTTCTAACTCCCTCCTTTTCTCGGAGGCAACCATACTCATTAAATTGGTGTGTACTCTCCATATGCACGGTTTATACTTTTGCTCCATATGCATGTTTCTATAAGCAATACACATTATAAGGTTTTGTGATTTTAAGACTTACAACATCACACTGTGCAAAGAAACCACTCTGCAACTTCGTGTTTGCTCAACACTATTACTGAGACCCATCCACGCTGATACATGTTAGTTGAGTACATCTGCTTATCTTTGGGGAGATACCAGACCCTTTACTCTGGAAGGGACCATTTTGGGAGACTTTGAAGAAAATAGATGAGTGATTCCCAACTGGGGGGGATTTTGCCTTCCTCAGTGAAATTCAGCAATGTCTGGAGATATCTTGGGTTGTCGGGACTGGAGGTGAGGCACTAACTACAGCACCTATGGGTAGAAGCCATGATGTTGATAGCACATCCTGCAGTGCCTCCACCCCAAAGAATTACTGGGTCCAAACATCAATAGCACCACGTCTGACAAACCCTGATACAGTTGAAAGCTAAGTACTCGACATCCTTGAGGAATTTCTGGAGGTGGGGAAATAACCCAAACATGTTCCCTTCTA
The DNA here is from genome assembly GCF_014176215.1 of Rousettus aegyptiacus. NCBI lineage: Eukaryota > Metazoa > Chordata > Mammalia > Chiroptera > Pteropodidae > Rousettus > Rousettus aegyptiacus. The sequence continues at coordinate 2,510,321 of NW_023416312.1, read as the reverse complement.
GCTGAGACGGCTCATGTTCTGCCTGGTGAATCATCTCCACTCCGCTGCATTAGACAGTATTTTCTTCCTGAATGTAGATTTTAGACTGTTCTGTGGCTAAAAATTATTGCTTATTTTGGGGAGTTGTGTGTGTTTATGAGTTTTGTGTGTGTGTATGTGTGTGTGTGTGTGTGAGAGAGAGAGAGAATATTATGCCGGGATTGGGGGAGGGGACCCACAGACTTGATCTCTATTCCTCATGCTGATGGAAAAATATAACAAGGAACTAAACGTTTGATTTAGCAAAAACTAACTGTGCTTTAGGGTCCCATACATGGTGTTAAAAGGTAATTTTTTTACTGGTAAAATCATGACTTACACAGATATAAAAATGAATATGTCTTAAAGATATTATTTAACTCATTAATGAGGAAAACACTAAGGTACTACAGCCAGTTCAAAGAAGAATCCCAAAAACAGATAAAGTTATTCTGATATTTATAATAATATCTATTTGGTCCTCAAAGGTTTCTGGCTCAGAGATCCTAAAACCCTTGGAATTTCCTAAGTGATAGGAGCTATAAAGGTTTCTTGATATTCACAACTGAACCCCTTTCAATCGCACCTAAGTTTATGTTAATGAAGTGGCCTTTGAAAAGCACCTACGGATGGGGCTGGTTGCCAGGGGAACCGGCCATTGTGTTGCAGGGCTGGAACTTTCAGCCCCACCCCCTGGCTTCCAGGTTGGGGAGAGAGGTTGGAGGTTGAATCAATCACCAATGGCCAATGATTTAATCAGCCATGTCTATGTAATGAAAGCTCCATAAAAACTCTAAAGGATGGGGTTTAGTGAGCTTCTGGGTTAGTGGAGATTTGGGGAGACTGGTGAGCCCGGAGAGAGCATGGCTGCCCTATGTCTTTCCCCATACCCTGCCCTCTGCTTCTCTTCCATCTGACTGTTTCTGAGTACATCCTTTTATAATAAACCAGTAATGTAGTAAGTAAAATGTTTTTCTGAGTTCTGTGAGCCACTCTAGCAAATTAATTGAACCCAAGGAGGGGGTTCTTTGATCTATAGCTGGTTGGTCAAAAGCCCAGGTGAAAACCTGAACTTGTGGCTGGCCTCAGAAAGGGGAGGAGCAGTCTTGCAGGACTGAGCCCTTAACCTGTGGGACCTGATGCTATCTCTGGGTAGAGAGTATCGGAATTGAGTTGGATTGTAAGACACCCACCTAGCTGGTGTTAGAGATTTGCTTGGTGGTGTAGGGACCCCTCCACCATGCACATATCAGAATTAGAATCAGAACTGTTAGTTTGTGATCGGCAGTAGAATCAGTGCAGAATATCAGTTATAGATGAGGAATGGTGAAATGAATATACAAATTGAGACAAAACTGGCTTCTTCCACATTAGGAGAGAGAAGTTGATTGAACCACTACCCTTCTACCAGACAGGACGCAATTTCATGTCTCTAAACAACAGGCATTTTGCATTGCTATCAGTTATTAACAATTTACAGAGTTGTAAAATAGCTCCCATAGAACTGGATAATCAACAGAGGTACTCTATACTTTAGAAAATGCAGTTGTCCACTGAAGCACAAATTTACCCCCAAAATGTGGTAAATTCAAGGCTGTATAAGTCAGATTTGGGGAAACAGACTGCCTATTATTATGATTATTTTGCTTAAACAATGCAGTCCATTTCAATCCTTAGAGCAAATATAGGATTTCTACCGCCTCCTCTTCCTACCAATGAATGGGTACTCCCCAAGTCAGCTATTCTGACGAGAAGAAAATTCCAGGGCAGGAAAATAAGCTAGGCTGGGGCTTAAGAGAATCTAGATTTCTTCTTTCTCTAAATCGGAGCCCAACGGGACCTGAAATCCAAGGTAAGGTAAAACCTGGAATGGCTTGTTTCCTTTTGAGCTGCCTCCTTGCCACATGAGGGACTGCTGGAAATTAGACAGGATTTCAGGGTTTGGGTTTGGACTTGTCATCTCTAAAGATATCTACTTTTCATGGATGTTTTCAGTTTCCTTTTCCCAGAGGCTTCAAGACATGTTTTTTTAAAAGTACAGTTTCATCACAGTCTATGTAGGGGAATCTGGAGAAGGACTAACCTTTCTTTGAGACCACAACTGAGATGGATCAATAGTGGTCACCAAGCGAGAACGGTGGTGCCCAGCAACAGTATTGTCCAGAAGAAAGACAAAGATGCAGGGATAAAAGATGTAATGAGTCCTGGGCATTTATAAGGCATTACCCCAAGGACCTCACAAACAGTTGGGGAAACAATTTGAGGAGGGTCAGGTTCCAGTAGTTTTGCTGATTTGAGCTCATGACATGGCCGTTTGGGTTTGAGAGAGAGGTGTGATTTAATATTGTTGTCATAGGGTGATGAAGCCTGAGAGCCGTTGTTGGAATGTTTTATAAAATCATGAAAGTTTTGAAATAACACAGATAAAGATAATGGGATGAAAATATGCCATTCTTTAGATATAAAATTTGAGTGTTAATTTGGTTTGGAAAAGGAAAACAGCATCAATATTTAATAGCAATGAGACCGAATCTACAGGGGGAAAAATCCACGAGCCCGGTGATTCAGTTCTCTAGAGGGCTTAATCACCTAGAAATCTGAATGACTAGACCTAAGACATCTTACTCAAAATTCATTACATAAGCCAAGTACAGGGAGTGCATCATATGCGCTTCCAGTTTTGTGCAACATATTCGGATATAGGTGATTTTTTTCATGTTTGATTCTATAATCTTAAAGCCGAGATGTTACGAATTCACTTTCTTGACTAATTTGTTTAGTAAGAACTAGGAATATCCTTAGCCTAGATTTTGTCCTGCCCAGCTTGATGTCCAGGGGAAGTAGTTATGTCACTAGCCTGCAAATGGAATTTGCATCACAGAGGCAGTGTGCCTGGCAGAAAAGTCCAGAACCTTGGTCTGGAGTTACAGCCCTGCCGTTTCCTAGCTGCAAAATCTTGAACAATTCGAATTTCATTGGGTTTTTATTTAATTATACGTAAAATCAGAGGTCTCGCCAGATGATCCCTAAGGATCCATTTAGCTTCAAAATTCTACGATTCTGTAAATAAATTGCTGCCTTCTTCCAATATTACATATGGCTGCAGAACAGCTGTAACAACACAGAAAGGAAAGAGCCAAAATGCAAGCTGGTACCTCTTAGTTTCATCCTTCTAAATTACTAAGCATCAAGGCCTTTTCTTTTGAATGGCTTCTGAGATGTCTTCAAATTTTGCCTTTTGTTCTCTTTATACCCATAGCTCCTTTATATATAAAGAGTAAAACAGCTAAATATGTTGAAATTAACATAAGAATGAAGAAACAATCTGCACTATTAAGACTATTTAAGATCGAAAGTCAAATCTCATATACTGGCGAAGCTGTAGGAAAACAGTAACACACATATGTTCCTGATGTTACCGGCAAAATCCTTTTAGAAGGAATTTTAATACACATATCAAGTATCGTAAACCTGCTTTGACATAGTAAATCTCCCGTTCTAAATTTATATTATAAAATTATCATATTTCTCCAATTCTGATGCAGTATCGATTTTAAGATGTAACGTTAATTTAATAATAACTTTTTAAAAGGAAAAAAACAAACAAATACTGACATCCATCTTGGTACTAAAATGTACCCTGATATATATTGGAGAAAGAGATGACACAGAACCCCTCCATTTTGTATTCATTTAGCCATCAGTACCCTTCTACGGTGTTTCTGACGACTCAAGTTTTATAAAGAAATAAGCCTTGGAAAAGTTAAATGACTTAGTAAAAGTTACTCTGCTAGAACATATCGATACTACTCTAATCCAGTGAGAAAAGAGTGAAGATAGGGACTATATAAATGGAGTCACTTTAACCAAGCTGCTAAAATTATTAATGTTTTGAAGGTTAAGGCATGAAGAAAGCTTCCATTCATGTTCTAACAGCCTGGGAACTTAAACTTTTTTAAACTCTTCAATCCTGTGTCAATGCCTGGATATACATCTGGAGCTCTAGTAACTTTCTGATTACGCTCTGAAGGACTCATGTGTACATCCACCTGACATCCATTATGCAGACCACCAACCTGACTACACCTCCTGGCACTCATCTTCCGGACCACCTGGCACCCATCAGCCTTGACTATGTGACATCTGACTGATCACTGTCCTGGGCCAATCCTAGGGCTGAGAATGCAGGACTGGATGTTGTCAAGAATGTACTTTTATAAGAACTTTTAACTTTCTTTCTTCTTTGGAACACTTCTGGGTTTTTGCCTAGCTGTGTTCCCAGTCTGCAAACTCCAAGATCTTTGAATAAATATCATTTATTTCTAGCAAAGCCTCCAGACTCTCTTTGAATTCATTTGACAATACTTTTTAAAAGAAAAAACTCTTTATTTTTAATAAAAACAATACATCTTCTCATTTTCTATTCTTGCATAAATTTTAATTCTAGTGAAAAGAAAACCTCCTGGACTCCATTGTGTCATCTAAAGCTTGAATTTCCTCTATTTCTAGATAAAGATCCATTCATAAATGAGCTGTACAAGTCGGTAACCCTTTTCGATTTCAAACTTTTCTTTTCCAAAATTAAACAGTACATCACCAATATTTCCTCTATAATCTTCAACTATGACACCAGCTCCTACATCTATGAAGAGTTTTGCAGCCAGACCAGAAAATAGAGCTACACTTCTACAGTATCCAGAAAGAAGAGCTATCTCAATTTTGGTTTCACAAAGGTTTTCTCTATAGGTGTGAGGTGTAATCACAGGTGTTGTACATGTCATAGCCCATGGTCTACACAGAACCCATGGTTGGGGCAATGGCATGCTCTGAGAGCCCAGGAAGCAGAGCCACATGCCACCCTCCTCCACAGGCCAAGCTCGATTGCTGGGGGCTCATTTGACAATATTAGAAGAAGAAAAATCTGTATCTTGGAATTGAGGCAATTTGAAAATTCACAAGGAAAAAAATACATATGTATGAAGACATTTATAGCAGAGTTATTCATAATTTAAAAAAAAACTATCGTTTGCATCTAAAAATAAAGAAATGATTAAATAAATATATATTATGTATAAATACAATGGGATATAACAGTTATTAAAAATCTATGATAAAAATGGAAAATCAAGGGAAAATGTTTCTAAAATAATGTGGCATAATATATGAAGTTTATATGTGTATGAAATATATATAGTTTGATGAACTTAGAAACCATATGTCCATATGGAGAAAAGTTTGAAAGGACTCCAAACAAATGAAAATCATTATGTTGTTGAGATATGGAATTATGTGTGCATTTTTAAATGTTTCTCATATATTTTAAAAGCACTTTAATCACAAATAAAAGTTCCCACAAACATGCCTATCTTGGTAGCTAATCTCTTCCATGTTTTTTCTTGGGTCCAGTTTTCTACCTTCCTTGGCAGAGTGGGCAATTTAGATATTTTGCCAGTTGAGAAGTAGCCATGTTGCGAGTTTTAGTAATGATTTGGAATGTATTAACACAATCATTTCCGTTCTATTTCATGAGTAAAGACTATAATTATGTAGCCATTGAGGGCTAGAGCCAATAAAGCAATCATCTCGTCTCTACCCAAGAAACCTGCTCTGACTTGCAAGGAGGGAAGGGCTGTTGATAATGCAGAATCCTGGTCACTGGTAACAAACCTCAGCATCTTTAGGGTGCTGTTACTTCAATTTCTTCACCTGGTTGTACACCTCTGCTAGAATTCTAATTTTAGTCTAGCAATTAATTGGAATTTCCTATTTAAAACAATGAGAGCCTTGATGAATTTATGTGTTCTTACATTATACCATGGAATAAATAAATATGGGAACATCAATCACTGAGTTTACATATGTGATCTGCCTATGAAAACTCCAAATACGAAAACCCAATGCTCAAACAGGTAAAACATATGCATTTCGTGGCTAAGAGTCTCCTCTCATTTTCTCCACTTTTTCATCTCTCACTCTATAAATCCATTCAAATTGTTTTGTTCTCCAAGCACTGCATGGAAATAGCTCTAGCCAGAATATTAAAAATATCTTGATTCTATGTTTAAAAAAAAAAACTATTTTAAACAATTTATAGAAAATGTGCAAGAATAACACAAAGAAGTCCCATAAACCCTTTACCCAGCCTGACCAGTTAATGTTTAACCCCATTTGCTTTCTTTTTCTCTCTCTTTCCCTCACGTGTGTATGCATCCCTTTTCCCAGGGACTTGTCAGTATTTTCTAAAAACAATGCCATTATCTAATGTAATCACAGTGCGGTTTTCAAATTTAGAAAACTTAATAGTAATATGTACACACACACACACACACACACACACACAGTACTATTACCTAGTGTGTAGTTCTAATTCAAATTTTCCCAAGTCTCGATAATTTTTTAATTGAACCAAATTATTTTCATTAAAACATTTTTTAAAGAAACAATATGGGTTAAAATTTGAATTTTAAAAACATCTACAGTGCTTTTAAACCATATCTACAAGTTATTCATACTTAGTTTCCAATTTAACTGATTTTTACACTCACCATCAGGACATCTGCCATATACTTCTACTTCAAAAGTCTTCATTCTGATTAATCTTTCAGTCATTTAGAGTACATCTGTAAGCAAGTTTTCTCAGACAGGGTGGGATCTTCAGAGCCTGTATATAAATGAGAATTATTTCTGTGAATTTCACACATGACTCAATATAGAAGTATTGAGTCATACACAGCCTCTCCTTTCAAAATATTATATATACTGTCTTGTGTATCCTGTTACTCTGTGACACGCAGGAGAAGCCTATTTTTGTACTTTGTGGATAATCTTTTTTTTTCTGAAACTCTATGGCATTTTTTTATCTTTGAAATTTAAAACATTAGCTGTTTACACGCACTTATTGAACAATTTTTGTCAATTTTGTTTTTGTCAGTTTTGCCAGGGTCTTCTTATCTGAAGAAACGCTTTTCTTCGACTCAAGAAAACTGTATTCTCTTCTCCAAATATTGCTTCTCTTCCATTTATTCTGGAATTTTCTTTCAGATTTTGGAGCTTTAGTTTCTCTCTTATCTGTTTTTCTTAAACTACTACTACATAGGCCTCAGGGTAAACGTGTTTGTACTTTGAATTTGAATATTCCAAATTCAAAGTACGATTCACCTTCTGGTGAAAGCTAAAGCACCAGTGAGCAGTTAATGCCATCAGCCGCTATTTCCCCGCTTCTAATGCTCACCAAATAAAATGCGTGCAAGTCAGAGAGAGGGGTAAAGTTTTGGGGGCTCCAGGTGGAACTGAGTCGGGGCCGGGAGTACTAACCATGTTTCCTTGGATATGGAACTCTTCGTTGCTTCTGACAACCGTTACCCCGGCCAGTTTACCTCCAATCACATCCGGGCAAACCAGCAATCTGCGCAGGCGCACAGGAAGAAGGTCACGTGGGCCGCAAACGCCAGTCTCGCGGTGCCCAGAGGACGTGCGTGTAGTCCACGTGTGCGCATGTGCGGGAAGAGGCGCAAGGAACTGACCCAAGGTTGTCGTTTCCAGAGCCGCTGAGCTGTTCCCCGACTGTTGCAGCTGCTCTTCGCACCGAAATGGATTCATTCTCTGTCTGAGTTAATTTAATTATCAGAATAATCTGTCACTGCTAAAACATTAATTAGAAAAATGGATCTTAATTGAGGAGGGTTTTTTTTTTTTAACCTTCCATGTTCAGGAAAAAGAAAGGTTGTTATGACTAACAAAGTTCGTATCAGAGATTTATTTCTAAAAGCATTTTCCAAATGACGTTAACATGCCAGCGTAGAGTATTTTCAGAATATTAAATAATGAAAATATATTACCGTTATTAGGGGGACAAATAACACTTTAGTTTTAAAAGTACAGTATAGTAGGTCCTCAAATAATGTTTTGTTCAATGTCATTTTGTTTAACATTGATGAGAAAAAAAAAAACTTGATTCTTGGCCAGAGCCACTGTCTGTATGGAGTTCGTGCCTTCTCCCCATGTCTGTGAGGGTTTTTCCTGGGGACTTCAGTTTCCTGCCATGTCCCAAAGATGTGTGTGTTAGGTGAGTTGCAGTGTCTATATTGTCGCAGTCTGAGTGCGTGTGGATGTGGGTGCCTGCGATGGAAGGGCACGCTATCCAGGCGGGGTTCGCCCTGACTCTGAGCTATTGAGAAGGGCTCCAGTCACCTGAGTCCCTGAAGTGGAATAAGGGGCATGGAAAATCATTCTCTTACTTTATTCAACTTCCATAAATGTATGTATAGCTCACATTTATTTCAGTGTTTCATACTAGAAGTGCTTTATGTCTTTATTTATAAGTTTGGTGATGTTTTTGTGACCAGAACTATGCTATAGAAACTTAGCTCTTGTTGATATCAATTAGCGTAGGGTCAAACTGGTTTCGTTTTACTTTATTTCACTTAAAGTTGCAGTTTTGAAGAGCCTGTCAACGATGTTAAGTGAGGACTTACCATATAAATCCTTACCAGTTAAGGTAAAACTATGCTATAACAATTAAATCCAAAATCTCGGTGGCTTTAAACAAATAAAAATTTATTTCTTTTTCATGTAAGGTCCAAAGGGGGATTTCTGATAGGCAGTGGCACTCTTCCAAGTGATGATTCTGGCACCCAGGCTTCTTCCCTCTTCCACCCAGGCTCTGCCATTTTCAACGTATAGCATCTAGGGTCATGGGGCATTAAGAAAGAGTATGGAAGATGTAGCTTGGAGGACTTGAACAGGCCAGGCCTGGAATTCATCTACTTCTGTCTGCATTTTATGACCAGAATGCAGTCACATGACCACACCTAACTGCAAGGGTAGCTGGAAAATGTGGGTGCTCAAGAGGAAGAGGAGAGGGATTTGATCAACAGCTGGCCAGTCTGTGCCAAGAAGATTTGATTTTCTGTGTCTCCTTTATCAATTCCTACAGGCCTCGTAAGTGAGATGTTATGGTTATAATCATAAACCTGCACTACAAAAGACTGTCAAAAGGAAAACCTTATGGAACTAACGTGTGGTGCTTACTAAAGTATGAAACCAAGGGTTGAAAAACTGAGGTTTTAAGTTCATACTGAGTTGGACAATAATTAAATGAAATAAAAATACACTCGTTTATTGAGATTTGCTGCCAATTCAAATCTGCTGTCATCATAACAGAGAGAGCTGGCAATTTAATTCATGGCTGAAAAATCAGAAGAGTTGATTTGTACCGTGGATACTAAGAAATGCTATGGCATAATTAAATGAATGTTGCCACTTAATGCTTGACAAAGGCAGCCTGCCTCTCAAAAGTCACTGAGGTGGAGGCAATGAGATGTGATTGTGATTGAATGACTCGGGAGAGGGGATGGGTAGGGAGTCACAAGACTGAGGAGAGAAGGGACAGTGTAGGAGTGGAGTTGTGTGATGAAACCTAAGAAGTAGCTGGCTAGTTCCAGAACAGTCGACGTGAAGGCATTTCAGGTAAATGTAGAGCCAGAGTTTTGTGAGAAAAGAAGAGTCTAGAAAAACAAGCCTTATATATCTGTAGCCAAATGGAGTGAGAAAAGTGGAACTGTTTTCTTTTCTGTCTGTATCATGGGTAGCATATCCACTGAATTTGTAAAGCTGCGAACAGCTCTCTGTTTATGATGAATGAGGTCAGGGAATCTCATGGGCTGTATGTAAATGAAAGGAAGCATTTGGAAAGTTGTCTTATTTCTTCCTGTAGTGTCATCTCCAGATAGATGCCTTTGTGTGAGGTGAGTTCACAAGGGAGCCTTTCCTGAAAGAGGAAGCATGCAATGATAAGAACCACCATTACGGAGCATAGAGCCTGGACCAGGTCCGCTGCTAGGCACTTACCCATGTTATCCCCATTGCAGAGGAATGTTTTTGAAAGAAACTAACTTGCTAATTGTATTTCTTTTTAAAACCTTTTTTTTCTGATGGTGCTAAACGAATAAGATATGTTAAACCACAGTAAACAATAGCAATTTTGGAGGGATAGCCTACCCTCTTCTCTAAAAGTGACAGCAGGTAGTTTGCAAAAGACAGATATAGTCAAAACAGAAAAAATAAACTTGCTATAAAAATATTAAAGTAGATTGATTTTGATTGAGCAGTTTTTGCTACTTCCTGGAGATACTTTCTAAAGAATTCGTTAGTGACTGGAAAACATTTTGAAGAAAGTTATTGCCCAAGCTCTACATATTACTTCTTCTTTTTTTAATGCCCACAGTGCCCAGTCTTCCTAGGTGGTCTCCCATCCAAGTACTAACCAAGTCCAATCCTGTTTAGCTTCCAAGATCAAGTGAGATCAAGCTTGTTACGGGTGGCATGACCGTAGACTACATATTTCTTTATTTTGGATAAGGCACTAAGTCTCTAAGAGAGTATAAGCATGGTCATTGCTTGTCTGAAGTCTTCAGTTTGGAGAGGAAAAACGGTGGTCCTTAAGCAGTGGAATCATTCATTGAGCCTTAAAAACTGCTGATGCCTGGGTCTCACCACCAGAGATTCTGTTGTAATGAGCCCAGGATGTGTAGCCCAGGTTGAGACCTTTTGCAAATGGACATGCAAGAAGTGGCTGGAGCACAGGAGAGGGGAGGATTATTTTGACCAGGGGGCAATGGGGTGTGAAGGGTTTGAGCTAAGATTCGAAGGATGAATAGGACTTTCCCAGGCACAGAAATCGGGGAAGTCACTTTTGAGAAATGGTATGTGTGAAGGACTAAAGACAGGAGAGAGCATGGCATCTGGGGAGTGGCGGGGGTGGGGGGGACTGCTACCCTTAATTAATATCGTTGGGGTGTGACAGGCAGTGGGAAAGGGGGTGGGGGAGATGAGTCAGAAGCTAGATCACAGATGCTGTTTAGTCCAGGCCAATAAGGTTAAGGTTGACTTCATAGGCGGTAGAGAGCTAGTGAGGAATTTTGAGCAAGTTGAGATCTGAGAATATGGGGAAATCATTTGGCTAATCAAATTCCCTGCGTGCTTTTATACCATGCTTCTCTCTCAGATCAAGGAGAGAAACTCCTTTACAAGCACTCATACAGAAACAAAAGACAGGACAGTGAGTTTGTATCTGTGTGAAATTCTCTTGGTTGAAAATGTGACAATTATATGGATAGGAATTTCGTGAGATCCCAGATATTTGTGGGACTCATAGAGTGTAGGCTAAAATAGAGGACATTAACCCAGTAAGCCTTAAATATAACAATAGGTCCAGGAAGTGGCAGTGAGAAAACTTCTGGTCTATTCTTTGACAAAACTGTTAAAATGTTTACCTCGGAGTCATGACCTTTTCCAGGAGACTAACACGTTTCTTAATCGTTGGCCCCAAAGGAGGACCATTTTAAAGTGCCCGTGCCTTTGCTGACCGGCCAGGGTGGACATTCAGATCCGAAAGATTTTAGGACCTGCCTTTGATGATTACTTCTCCCCCCAAAAAACATTATAAATGATGCATACAGCTCCTCTTTAAAGCGGAGAGAAGAATTAAGGATGGCCTTGCATGTAAATTGGAGACATCCATTGGCACAGTCACTCTCAAGCTGAATAGTGAAGAAATCATACCCACAGCATGCAATTCACCTATTTCTCCTGTTTGGCTGCCACGTGAGGCCCCTCCCAGCCCAGCAAACAGGTTTGTTATATATCACGCAGGCAGGACAATGAAAGTAATCAGAATGATAAGACTTTTTCTGTCACTTCAACATCTTTAAAAATAATGAATATTTTACTTTTCTAATTTTTCTCACTAAGCCTAGAATTTTAAGACTGAAATCAACACAAGAAAATAAATCATATTTAAATGGGTGGGGGGCGCGGGGGGTGGGAGGAGTGGGGTTAGATTAGAACATGAGAGAAAATTCTGCCTCCATTGTTTGGAGATGAGCCCTCAGTGACAAGACGCAGATGTGCGTTACTCCAGCATACCAAATGTTAGTCGCTATCTGAATATTTTTCAAAGGCTATTCCAGTGTGCTGGAGACCAATAATTTAAACCATTTTTACAAAAAAATCAAGACCGTTATAGTCAAATAGCTATTAAACCCGAATATAGGGCAAGAACAGACTCTATAAAATGGAAATTTATGGGCTCCATGGGCCCAGATGGAAGAGAATTACACTCTTATGTTCATCAACCTCTAACTGACAATTGGTCAGCATTTTCTTTCACTGTGCATGGATCCTGCACAGAGTTTTAGCAATCTCTGTAATTTTGCTGCCAATAGAAACCACAGATATTTTCTTATCATGGTAGAGTTGTTGCAGATAGCTCAAAATTTCATTTCTTCTCATTGCTACTCTGAAAGTACAATTACTCTTAGACCTCAGGCAGCTCTTATTTGTAACACTTTAATTAAGAAGCATATAACTGAATTTTAATATAAGTGGTTTTCTTTGTAGACTCATGCATTTTCTTTATGAATTTAAATAGTTACTCTGGGAAGGGTCCTGTGGGCTTTACCAGACCACCAGAGCACTTCATAGCTTAGAAAAAAGCCAGACACCTACTCCAAGAATGTAAGAGACTAACCTAACTAACATGGTACGTAAATTTCTGATGATCTAACTTGATGGAAGTATAGGCTTAGAAAAGCTATAAGGGAGATAAGATAGCATCTCTTAAATTACAAACCTCTTTCAGCTCAAAAATCCCAGGATCCTGAATATCTACTAAAGTTACGAAGAGTAATCGGTGAGCAAAATTCAAGGGGCCCTCTGCTCTGCTTTTTAAATTGTGTCCTATTTATTCACTGAGTGTCTAAAAATTGAACATTTTGCTGTGTCTATATGAGCACGGTCTTTACCATCTTTATCTGAAATCATTTCCTTCTAAATTAAGATCTCATGGGGTAACCGATCAGCTGAATTATGGAAAAAATGGCCCCAGAATGGGCCAGAACCTGATGTTACCTATTATAATAGTATATGCCATCTCGGGCCTCTTACTGTTTCTCTAATCCTCTCGAGTATCCTTCAGCTACACTCTGGCACCCATCAAGAAGGCTGGAATGTACCAGTGCTCCTGTTTACATGGCCCTCTTCCCATCAAACCACCTGAGACTACTCTCCCAGCATCTGCTGGAGCCAGACTTCTCATACTTCACCCTCTTATCATCAAGCATTTTCCCAGCATCAAACATTCTTTGTCTCTTAACGTATTATAATCCTGGCTCTATCCTGATAAGGATGCAGGAAATATTTAAGTATCTTTTTATTAAAGTATAACATGTAACAGAGATAAGGAAAAATGTACAAATTATATGTGGAAGCTCGATGAATTTTTATAAAGTAAACATACCTGTGTAAATGGCACCCAGATACACCGAATATTACCTACACCCCAGAAACTTTCGTGTGACCCCTGCCTGTCACTGTGTCCCCTACCCTAACAAGGGTGACCATGATACTGACTTCTAAACACACAGATTCGTTTTGCCTGGTTTTTCATATTTTATAGACATCATCAAGTACTGCATTTGTTTCTGGCTTCTCTCGCTCAACACTCTGTTTTTGAGATTCAGGTTACTGGAAAATTTTAAACTCGAAAGTGTAATTCTCATTTGTCTCTTTTGAGGGTTAGTGTATGGTATAGAGAGGACAAAAATATTTCTTTTAGAAAAGTTAACTGTCAGGAAACCTAAGAATCCAGCCCTCGTAGTTTAGATAGCACTATTTTTTACTTGTTCTGTTTTCTTTTCCTTAGAAATAATACTCTGGTTATAATTCTGTTTCCTGTCAAGAGCTGGATTGAATACAATAAAGCTGTGGGCTTGGGAATGCTGGATGCCTTGCAGAGAAAATGTATCTGAATTCTGGAAAGCGATTATGCTTAAAAGTTAGACTTTACTGTCATGTCAAGTTACCAGAACATCATATCTGCACATTTAAAGTAAACCAGGATGTGTTAAATATATTAGTTGTTTACAGTTTTTTCATTGCTGCTTTTCTGTGTTACATGCTTTAAAATGGAATTGAACAGAGTCAATGTGGTACAGTGAGAAGAAAGCTGAACAAGAGATAAAAGAATTTTCTTTTTGTCCTGAGCACAGGCTCCTACAGCTGTGTCACACAAATTCTCTGAGCCTCCATTGCCCTCATCTCTCAGGCTTGGGTTGAAGATACTCTAACTCTGTTTCTGTGACTTTGTGTCCACTCGATTGCCCGTTTTCCTTTCCTACCTATCCTTCAAGGCCTAGCCCAAAGTCCAACATGTTCAAGAAGTTTCTCTCATGTTTGCTCACTCCTTTCTCGCTCCTTTGGATTCCTATTGTCCTCATGGTTAATGTTATACTCCTCTGCTTGAAGTTTCCTGTTCGTTTTCTTTTCTCCAATAGGTTATAAAAATGTAAAGACATTTTTCCCCCATGGAGGGTCCACCAACTTAAAAAGGGCATGGTAGGCATTTCAGGCATAAAGTTGATTGCTTGTGAGTTTTATAAAGAAGGGATGAAATTGGTGGTATGCTGGGAAAAGCCCTGATCCATAGCATATGCTGATGATTCCCATGGTGTAAATACTTCCACCATGGCTGGCTGCAAGCTACCCACATGATATCAATCAGCTCACAAAATTCCTGAGTTTTTAACAGTCAGCTTTTATGGGCTGATTGTGAGTTGGTTCCAATACCCCACTAGACGAAATGCTAGAAATAAGTTATTTTTAAATAAACATTATAACGTTCTTCCTGAGTCATAAGAAAATCTGGTATTTGATTAGGTAAAAGTCATTCTGTTACTTCCTAATCTCCCAAAAGAAGGTTGGATGTGAACATTTTTTAAGAAATAGATTTACATGGACAGATGCTAGAAGCCAATGCTTAATTTTTCAGCAGCATCTTGATCTGTCTGTCAAGTATGGCAAACACCGCGAAGTGATTCATCTGTACCGTGTGTGACTTGGTGTCACCTTAATTTAAAATGCTACTCTTCTAATCACAGAGCTGTGCTGCAATTTTTAATTTTAAGTATGGAAGTGTTCCCACAGTGGAAATTGTATTCTCAACCTGTTGAAGCTTTGAGTAAGAAGGCTCTCAATTGGTGAGCCACATGAGAATGATCTTGAAACTGTAGGAAACTGATCGGAGCTCTAGGGTGTTATGGGAGGGAGGTCAGGGCACCAGGAAGACTTCCTAAAAGCACGGGTACCACAAAGCAACCAAAGACCCTATATATTCCTTGAATGTTTGAGAGATTATATATGAACGTCTCAATAATATGCTAAAAAACAGTAATCATCTGGCTGGCAGAAAAAATACATTCTCTTAAATAACCATTTGAAGTTCATTTTTAAACAATTCATGTCTGTGTAGAAAAAGCAAAGTAGTTTAGTGAGGTCAAAAAAAGATTCTCAAAAGACTCACATTAGATTTAATCGAGAATGTAATACATTCGAACTTTTTACTGAGCCTCAAGCCAGATATTTGAAGGTTTATTATCTCTAGGTCACAAGGAAGGAGTGAGGTAAAATGCACACGAGCATCATCGCGGGTGGGAAACCAAGGGAATGGTACAAATGATTTGCATTCAAAAGACTCTGTAAACACTGAGAAGCAATTCTCTGGAACTGCACAACTCAACATAAGGAAAGTTTGTGGGCGCTTTGGGTGGAAATGACAGGAGTGTGAGATGTTGAAGTCCTCGGCGTAGTACTTCAGAATGTGACCTTATTTAAAAATAGGGTCATTGCAGATGTAATTAGTAAAGATGAGGTCATACCCAAAAATCTTCAACAAATACTAGCAAACCCAATTCAATAGCACATGGAAAGGATTATATACCATGACCCAGAGGGACTTATTCCTAGAATATGAGTGGCTCAACATATGAAATTTCATCAGTATAATGTAACACATTAATAGAATGAAGGACAAAAACCACATGATCAACTCAATTGATTCAGAAAAACATTTGATGAGATCCAGCACACTCTCATGATAAAAACTGTCAACACGTTTAGGAATAGAAGGAAACTACCTCCACATAATAAAGGCTAAGTATGAAAATCCTACAGGTAACATCATACTCACAGTGAAAGACTGAAAACTTTTTCTCTAAGATCATGAACAAGATAAGTATACCCACCATTACCTCTTTAATTCAACATAGTATTAGAAGTCCCAGCCAAAGAAATTGGGTAAGAAAAAGAAATAAAAGGAATCTAAATTGTAAAGGAAGAAGTAAAGTTATCTCTGTTTACAGATGACATAATCTTATATGAAAAAACTCTAAAGACTTTACACCTAAAAATGTTAGAACTAAATAAATGATTCAACAAAATTGGAGGATGCACAATCAACATACAAAACAAATAACATGATTGAAAAATAGCCAAAGGACTTGAATAGACATTTCTCCAAAGAAGACATACAAATAGCTAATGAGCATATGAAAAGATGCTCAGCGTCACTAACCATTAGGGAAATGCAAAGCCACAATGAGATACTACCTCATACCCATTATGATGGTTAATATAAAAACAAAAACAAAACCAGGAGATAAGTATTGGTGAGGATATGGAATAATTGGAACTCTTGTACACGGTTGATGAGATAATAAAATGGTACAACCATTATGAAAAGTAGTATGATGATTCCTCAAACAATTAAATATGGAATTATCACATGATCCAGTAATCCCTCTTCTGGGTATACAGCCAAAGGAATTGAAAGCAGGGTCTAAGGGAAGCAAACTGCTGTGTTCTGAGTAGGCCTGTGGAAGACCCAAAGCCTCTGGCCAACAGCCCACTAGGAAGTAAGAGATGCCAATAAGCACATAGGTGAGTCTGCATGCTGATGCTCCAGCCACTGTCAAATTTTCAAATGACTTCAGCCTTGGTCAAGAGCTTAATTGCAATCTCCTGGGCTGGATGGAATGATGACACTTAACCATGACTATAGAGATCCATCCCTGTTTTTAAATTCTGGCTGCTGTTTTACATTTATGGGAATAAGAAAGAGCTCCTTGTTTAAAGTGCTCTTTAAATGTTCACAAGCATGGTTGTTTTTATAGTGTTAAGAATGTCACCACTACAAACAATAATCAAATATCAATATTAACAATCAAATATCAAAACTAGAACATGAAGGGGCTTAAAAGGGATCACATCAGGATATGACCATTGATGTTCAAGGGACCAAAATATTGTAAACTATTTTCAATAATTAAAAAAGTGGCCTCATATGCCCTGGCAGTATTTTCATTTTATATCTGAGATATTCAGATTATATGCCACATTCCTTGCTGGCACTGCATGCTCCAGATCACAGAACATTGTCTTCCCTCATCATGGTTTTGGAACATTCTACTTTACTGCAATTACAGTTTTCAGGAGTGACAGCTGCTGATTATTATAGAAAAATTGCTTCAGTGCTCTTTCATAAAATTTACATGTTCCCAAATCTAGCATTTCTTGAGATTGTATCCCTATTATGGCTCGAAGATATGTAGATCCATGTTAAAGATCAAAATAAAATCTAAAGGTATTTTATAGAAATTTCTTTGACTACCTTGGCTGCTTTACAGTATCAGAGAGAAGGAATACTAGTATCCTGTAAATTATCTTTTCGACCAATTTTTTTTGTTTTATTTGTCCAAATTGTTATTAAAAATATATAGAATGTATAGATTCTCCTTAAAAGGAAAGGTTGGAATAGATAATAATCTTTAAGGATGTAAATGTATCTAATAAGTGGCCCATGGGGCTACAATGAGGAATCTTAGGGCTTGTCTAGAAGCCCTCCGGTCACCGAGTATGCAGCCTCTGGGGAGGGGCCAACTTTCTCTGAAATAGTCAGAATGGAAAGCAGGTAGGTCATCTTGCTAGGATGGAATCAATGATAAGGCTATCCTGGAGTCTAGGCTATTGGTTGTGGTTCCATAGCAGGTAAGTTGGTTCTTCTTATCAAAGATCAAGGGAATAATTGGGTACAAAGAGCAAAGGGAACAATTGGGCAGAACCCTTGGTAAAGGAAGGAAATGGAAATGTGTGGCTAATCTGTGAAGGGGTCACAAAGCTACCAAAGGAATGTGTGTGTGCAGGGGATGGGTGGGTCCCAAAATATGGAGCCCACTTTTGGGACCCCTTTATATAAGCACATAGATCTTTAGGGGACAGTGAATGCTGGGTAAGTCAGAAGGGGTATTTCCGGGTTCCCTTCTATTGATATGTGGCATATTTCAGGAATCAGACAGAACCTTAGAAGCTTACAGAGAAGAGGTTCTGTCAAGATGCAATTGAAAAAGGAGGAAACATACCAGTTATTTTAACAGAGACTCTCATAGACTCAGTTAAATAGGTATTAGAGGACTGAGAAGACAAGGGGAGACGACGTAACACAGAGGTAGTCACTGCTACTGGAAGCAATGGCCACTCCTAGGCCTGTAGGAACAAATGGAAGAAGTTAGGGTTATCAGAACCTAAAATCTGTGAGCATGAGGCCTGCAGAGCTGGCGCCCACACCTCTGAGGAGGCAGATACTAGCTGGCTGGAGCTGGTACCCTTAAGGGGATGGAGAATAATACTGGAAATTGGAACAAGCTGTTTCTGGAAACAACTGCTGCCAGGGCAAGGAAGCATGGCTGAGATGATACTGACAGGACCAGCAAGCAAATGGGAAGAAATTCCGTCCTGTGTCCTTCATGCCTCCGTCCTCATCTAGCACCCCTTACTGGCAGAGCCTGACAGGCAGACAGGTGGCAAAGGGGCGATGGGGTTTGCAGAGTTCCAGTCCCGGCATCAGAGGGCACAGTGCAGAAAACAGGGCCCGAGCTGAGCGGCTATGGTTTAGCAAGTAGGCTAATGTGA
The DNA here is from genome assembly GCF_014176215.1 of Rousettus aegyptiacus. NCBI lineage: Eukaryota > Metazoa > Chordata > Mammalia > Chiroptera > Pteropodidae > Rousettus > Rousettus aegyptiacus. Next base: position 2,491,502 of record NW_023416312.1, on the reverse strand, counting down.
CAATGCACAAAAGAGGGGGCTGTAGTCCTGAGTGAACATAGGAAGAAAGGCAGCAGGATTGACATTGCTAACACAGAGCGGCGGCAAGCCATGGAATATACCCTCGTGTGAAAAATATTTAAGCCAGAAATTGGACCCATGGGGGCAGGGGAAGGCACAGGGGGTCAGGGACAGTATAGTCATTTGGCTCAGGCATCAAGGTAGGGTTTGGATGGGGCTCAATTTCAGCCATTGTTCAGTGGAAAATTTTGCAAGGTTGCAGGGGAAGTCCTCATCTATTTACATCGGCCATTAAGAAAAAGAAGCTCCTGCATTTAGGTTTAGCCCAGAAAATAATTTAGAAAAATTTAACTTGCATACATCCAATGGTGTTGGAATTTAGTTAATAAAATACAATGAAAAATGATTAGGAGTTTCCTGATATATCACTAGGTGAAATAGGAAGTTGATGACCACTTGTCTTCTGAGTTTGAGCAAATGGAGGTCAGTGAGTAGGAACTAATAGACACAAATACTACACTTGTATTTGTATTGTAACATACATTTACATACATTGGGACAGAGTTGGCGAAGCAATACTTTAATACTTCCTTAAAATTCCTCTGCTTGGATCCTCCGTGGCCATGCCCAATGCACCCGAGTGGCTCCTGGTCCTTTTTTCCTCATCTATGATCACTTGAACCATTCTGGACCTCCCTCGTATGAGGTTCCAATGCCCTGCCCCACTCCCCTTACAGCAAAGGAAAGCTCGTTTCCACTTAGGGAAGATGCTCATTACTGGCCTTCATGTAGAATCAAGATATCAAGCCACTCTCTGTAAATGGGTCTTCTCTCTTTCCTCTTGATTTGACACCATGGAAGGAAGACTCATTTAGAGAAATGTATGATTATTTTTCAGCATTACTGATTCTGCTGAAATAGATTCTGAAGAGAACTACCCAGAGCCACAGCCTCAGAGAAAGCGAGAGCCTCTGATGTCAAGCTGACTCGAAGCTCGGAAAAGATGCTGTTACGACCCAAATAGGATGCATCATTAAAGGCACAACCTCAGTTCCAAATCGAAGATTAGAGTTGGAATAAACTGATAACAGTGAAAGAATATTGCAAAAGCTTCTAAAATATATCCTTGGTTTTGTTTTACTCAATGGTGTCCTCTTTCAAGCTATCAGATCTGCTTTTTAATAATTATGTTTTAACAAAGGTTCCTATTTTTATGAAGTACTAATGGAAAACCATGTGGTCATAACAAAGCTGTGCTGGTGGTGGTGTACCTGATCTCAAGGCAAGTTCTTAAGAGCAAATGGCATTGTAAGCTTTGAACTTGCTGTTGGAAAGATCCAAATTAATGGTAATAATGTACATAAGAAAAACATGTTGAGAAAATTATTCCCTCTTTTATTCCTGGCCATTTTCTGAAGCAAGCCCTACTAGTAATTTTTTTTATTCACAGCTAGGCTCATCATGTGTCCTTATCAGACAAATCCAGGAAGTAATCATAAACTCTGTCACTTCTGAGTAATAAGGTTGGGCTGTGTTTCATCATAACCTCCAGCATTTATCATATCCAGAGGATGTATAAACGTGTACTACAAAACAATTGTCATACCTGTGAATAAGCGTCTTCCTCATCCGCAGCCTGCTGGATTGGAGGTGTTATCGGGAAGGCAGAATTAGGCTCAATCAAGTTTAATCCAAAAAGAGCATACGAAATATTCTCTTGCAATATTTGCCTTTAAGTTTTCCAGCTGGGGCCTTCACCTATTGTTGATGTGTTAAAGCTCCTGAAAGCATTTTCATTTTGAGCTTTTTACCCTTTAATTTGACCCTAGAGTTCCCATGAAAGAAACCTGTCCAAGAGTCTTAGATGCTGACCAACCATCCTGGGTTCCTCGAACCCAGGACTTCAATGCTAAAACCAGGCGAGTTCCAGGCAAACCAGGACGAGCTGGTCACCCTGCAGATGGATGGTTGCCCCTGGCAGGCCTTGACTAAAAAATTCTTCAGGGGGCTTCTTTGTTGCCCAGAGTCAATCTCTCTATGTAACAACTTGTAGCAATAGCTTTTAGCAGGCTTTTTGTTGTTTTTGTTATGTAAAAGTAGGCATTTTTGTTGTTATGCAAATATATATTTTAATTGTTTAAGACAGGGATCAGCGAATCCTGCCCATAACCAGTTTTTCACATTTTTAATTTTATTTGTATTTTTTAGGCTTTCACGTTTTTAAATCAGTTTTTCAAAAAAGGTTATACAACACAGATTTTTCTCTACCCTATTCCTCAAAGCCTAAAATATTTACTATCTGCTCCTTTACAGAAAAAAATTGCTGACCACCAGTCTAAGATATATTTAGCTATAAAAGTATCTTATAGCTAAAGCACTGGGCCCCTTTTCCTGATATGATAAGACGTATGTCTTAATCACAAATTGCCAAAAATTCCTTTGTAAATTCTATATTGTTTTGCCATACAGTGCTTTATATGTTTATGAGAAACAGAAGATGTTAAATTGCTCAATTTTTTTCTAAATTCACAATGATCACTTATAGTTATTTTTCTCTCTAACTTAAACAAAACAGTAGAAATTGTATAACTAACCTCTCTCATTTTATAGGTGGGTAAACCAGGGCTAGGGAGAGCAAAGTATCTTGACAGAGCTCACTCACAGCTAGTGGATGAAAGAGCCAGAACTAGAACATCACCTGCATTATACTGAATGCTGTTGTCATTCGGGATGGCGATTGAAAAAATGAATCACTGTTAAATTGTTGCATCCCAATGTATTCTCCTGGACAACTCACACTCCCGGCCCCCACGAGGCTAAGAAAGAGATGTCCTTACTATCTCTATGGGACAATATTCCCCCAATTTACCTGCCAATTCAGTTGCCTGTGATAGTCTGTGCTTCAGACCTGGTTTTCGGGCGAGCCTTCCCAACATGGAGGCACATTAGAATTGCCGGGTGTGTGTATGTGGTTTTGTTTTAATACCATCCTCAGATATTCTGATTCGGCCAGTCTGATTGGAGCCTAAGAAATGAGTATGTGTTTAGGGTACAATTGATTGTGATATGAACCACTGTGTTAGAATATATGATACTGTGTTTTATAAGAAGTGAAACTATTTTTACAAATAGTGAAATAGCTTCACCAGAGAGCATCACTCTTATTTTGTAAGTGTCTCAGGTCTGGTTGGTTCCTAAACAATAAAATAATTTCAATTGGGAACTTAAAAGGAAAAAGCTCTATATTATACAGACTATATCATAAGATAATTGAAGATGAATTAAGGCAATTCGATTTGGTTTCTATTTTATGTTCCTCTTTATAAAATCTGGTATGATCATCTGCACTTTCTTTTCTGGCATCTAAAATCTACTTCACCCTATGAAGAAGACAGTTATTTAAACTGTATACTGATGGCCGTAATAACCAGTGATGCTAGGCCCTAGTGTTTGGGATTTGGAGTAGTTTGCTCAACATATAGCTACTAGGATAGAACAACAGGCATCTAAGGAAAACAATATGTTTTTCTATACATCTATATTTAATATGCATATGTGTATGCGCATGTATAGGATTACAAATGTTCTGATTTGTAAATATTGTACTGAAAAAATTTGATTAAAACATATTAAATAACAAACCTACTATGACATATGATTTTAAATATAAATTTGATTATGTATAAACATATGTGTGTGTGTATGTGTTCGAACAATGCATATTGTATCCTAATGCAACACTTTCTAAGAGGTTATAAATATTTCCAAGTGAGGAGAAAGAATTCTTCAATCAAATTTTATACCATTTGGAGTATATTTAAGACTCAGCTGAGTGTGAAGTAAAAGACATGTTGTTGGCTGTAAGGAAGTCAAATTATTGCATGTAGGAAAATTTTCACCCCTCTGTGCTCAATTTAAAATTATCTAAAATTTTACACCCACTGCATAGATCAAATCTTTCAAAGATACAGCCAAAGATGAGAAATTATAACTTAGGTCCTGTTTCTTTGTCAAAAACTGTTCAATATTTTAAATATAGCAAGCATGGGGATCGAAGTCCCCCGTGGTACTCATTTATCAATAGCAATTTGTCTCAATAAGAATTTGTAAATTATAATCACAAAGAAGGTTACAGAGCAGAGTTCCTCAGCTTCAGCACTATTGACACCTTGAGCCAACTAAGTCTCTGTGGTGTCAACTGTCCTGTGTGTTGTAGAATGTTTAGCAGCATCCCTGGCCTCAACCCACTAGATGCCAGTAGCACACATGCCCTTCAGTTGTGACAACTAAAAATGTATCTGGACACTGCCCAGTGTCCACTGGGGGCAGAATCACCCACAGTTGAGAACCACTGGTGTACAGTATATAACACCGGCCTCAAACTTCAGAGAAGGGAAATGGTTTAGGACAATAAGAATGTGAAGTTACTTTCTCATTAAATATCTTTTCTCCCTTTCGGTGTAAAATAATAAGATGGCCGACTCTTGAGAAGAGGTGCTGTGAGATCAACAGTGATTCGGTCTCTATGATGGTATTAGTAACTGCCAACTGACTCTCCTATTTATCACCAAATTATGTTTCCAATAAGGCTTTCAAGTCTAAAAAAAAAAAAAAAAAAAGGGAAACCCTTCCATTGACGATTGAAGTGAAAGCTAAAACTATGTCTTCATCTTAGCTAGAGAGATGTACCCTGCTTTTATACTGTATCCAGGAACTGTGCCTTTGGGGGGGGGTGCAGTCTTGAGTCCAGATCAAGTGGTTGGGAGGAAGACTTTGGTCACCCAAGAAAACATGTCAACATCTGTCCATCACAGCAGCTCTTGCCTGATTACCATTTCTTCTGCTTCTGTGAGCACCAATGAGACAAGGGCACCGAGCTGTGTCCTTTGTTGCCTGCAGCATTTCCCACCACTGAGCCACCTCTGATATGCTAATGAAGAACCCCAGGGTTTTGTGTGGCTGAAAAGGCTTTCAACAATCCCAACTTCTATCCAGAGACTCAGCCTGCTATGAGAGGCTCCTCTTTCCAGGGTCCTTCCTTACACCTTTTCTGTGAGCTTACATGTGCTTAAGAAAGGAGCAATTAACCATCTGGCTGCCAAGCAAATGGATAGAGCATAAAACAGGATGAACCTGCACCTTGAAAACTGCCAAGTGGCACATGATTGTCCAGTGCACTCTGGGGAGAAGCCCAAAGACTTGAATCTGAAAATGACCCAACGGCATTGGCTTGTAGTGAAACTCTGATGCAAGAAATCCACTCCAGTTCTGATGCCTTACTGCCTGGTTCTTCATATAAATCTACTCAATGTGATGGCCATGGTTTAAAAATACCTTAAGTAGGTGTCTAAAATCATAAAGTCATAGAATTATGACATGTTAACTGGTGGAATTATTTTCTTTTCTCTCTTGGCACAGTTATTTGCTTATATTAAGTCTTCAATATTTATTAATTGGACTGAAATCAACAGGTTTAAAAGGAATCTTGTAAGAATTCTTTTTCTAAAATTGTCTCTACTTTCTAGAATTCTATAATGATTATTGTGTCTTTATTCAGGCCAAGAACACCAATGGTTTTTTTCATCAAAGAAATTCATACTCATAAACTTTTCCTGACTTTTCATTCCAAATTCTAAAAGTTGCTACTAATACTGTTAACCGTTGCAAAGAAATACTGCTGTTCTCCATTAAAACCTAGAATGCTTGCTGCCCAAGTTTTATATTTTTATTGTGGCGCCAGACACTCTAATAGGCTATAAAGAAAAACAAGATATAGTTTTTGACCTTGGGAAAAACACGGTTATATTGAGGAGATAGTATGTGATACGATGTGGTAAGTACATGATGAAACAGTACACTATGTTATCCCAGCATCACAAAGGAGGGGGAAAGTCCAGGAAGGCTTCCTGAAGGGGGTGACTGAATGGAGCACCAGCCATGTGCGGGACAGAGTGTTACATGTCAAGGGGAAGAGAAAAGAAATGTAAGCTACAACTGTGGGTTTGACAACACAGAGAAAGTACTTTTTAGAAAGGGTCAAGAATATTTCAGGAAAGAAATACTGTGTAGCTGTAACGCTAAGCTGGTCCTTTCTGTTTTTTTCTCCATTTAAATGTTCTTTCTCTTGAGACATTTCTATTTAACTGATATAAGAGATGAAATCCATATAAGAGAACAATAAATTTCCTCTTTATTTTCTTTCTTACTCTGTGTTGATCAATGCATCACATATAACCTTTAAAAGAATTAATCTCCTATCCCTGTAAAGAGCCCTCTAGTCACCAGATATGCTCATTCTGCTCAGGAAATAAAAGGCAGGTGTTCTTACCCAAAAGAGATGCTATCAGTTTCTCGGAGGTGTGGGTTGTTGGAATTCTGTGGTGCTGAATGTGTCTGTCTAATCATGCCATTTCATTCATTAGTCAGTTGATTATTTCACTTGAAATTGTGAGTGCCTACATTGTGTTAGCTAGTCTTTGGTGATGCAAAGAGGAATAAAGCCACTCCTTGGTCTTGGGGAGCTCTGAGTTGGCACAGGAGACACATGGAAACAACTACTTATGAGAAAAGGTGACAAATATGTGATAGACAAGTATTCAAGTTGCGTAGGGCAACAGTGAATGGAGCGATTGTTTGGGACCCAGAGGGCTTGAGTGGGAAGGGGATTTGGATGACTGTTTGAACTGAACCTGAAGGTCAAGTATGAGTTTTCCGAGTAAAGAAGTTAGAGAAAGGGAAAAACAAAAGGAAAAACAAAAAAACCACACAGGCAAAGGCTTGGAAGTCAAGACGTACGTTGGTCTCTCCAGTAAAGTAATGAACTGTATAAAGGAGACTGAGGAACAAAGAGGGGTTTGGAAGAGACGGCTGAAGTTAGATGGTAAAGTATCTTAAATGCCAAACTAACGTGGTTGAAACTGATCCTAGCGTCAGTGGGTGCTAATAGAGGTTTCTAAGCATTAGTGTCGCCATAAATTCTATGGTTCAACAATGCTGTCCTATAGAACTTTGCAATGGTGAAAATGTACATCTTCATTAAAATATGGTAGCCATGAGCACACATGACTATTGAGCAAGTAATGTGTGTAGTGTGAAGGAGGAGCTGAATTTTTTACTTTTATTTCATTTAAATTAACTTGTTTATGTTGGAATGCCTAAAGCTAGAACGCTATCCTGGTAGGAATACAGACAGGAGGGGAGGAGGCTGCCCAGAGGGGGGGGAAAATGACTCTATAGGAATAATTCACCTCCCTTCTCTTTCGGAGATAGATTTTTAACATCATATACATAATTTTGACCTTGGATTTGTGTATATTCAAATACAGGCTATAGATAACATAGGGCCGATTTAGTCTGGATGTCTGTAATGGAGAGGCAAGGTATTTCAGCGGAGAGCTGTGGAAGAGGACTGATCCCACCTCTTTTCCGAGGCTAGGACATCGAACAGCTCTTCCATTTCTTAATTTGTATTCCAGAGAGCTGAACGTCGCAACCCCCACTCACCCACCCACCACACTATCTCGTATTCACCAGTGAACCGCATTCTGCACATGGCGGCCATGACAGTGACTCTCAGTGGAGTGTGTATGGGGGGGCAATATCTGGAGACACTTTTAGTTGTCACAGCTTGGGGAAAAGTGCTACTGGTATCTAGTAGGTAAAGCCCAGGGATCCCACTCAACATCCTAAAATGCATAAGAGAGAGCGCCCCCCCCCCAAAACCCTCCCCAGCAAAGAATGACTCAGCCTAAAATGTCCCCAGCACTGAGGGGAAGAAATTCTGGTCCAGAGCACTGGTTCTCAAGGTTCAATGTCCATTAGAGTCATTTGGGAAACTTAAAAAATCCTAGTGTCCTCGGCCTTCCCCAGGCCTACTCCATCAGAAACCCTCAGAGTGGGGCCCAGCCAGGCATGGGTGCTTCTGAAGAGTTGTTGAAGTGATTCTAATATGCAGCCAGAGTTGAGAACTAAGTACTAGTGTAGCAAGAGAAGGCTGTCTCTGACATCCCACACCCCCAAACATCTGACTCCTGTAAGCGTACATTTTGTATCTCTCATGAAGTCTTCTGGCAAAACTGCATCCCCATCTTCTTCCTGCACCCTGCCTTTTTACTTAGTCAATTTCCCACTGAGGGTTGGGGGGCGGGGGTGCTCCTGAAACCTGTCGGACAAAGATAGGTTTGGGCTTTGCCTATCAAGTGACAGGATTAGAGATGGCTTCACTGGTAAACCGCCCCACGCAGTATTTCTCACCCATCAGGGGAAACCTGAGTTAAAAATGGTTAACAGGAAAGCTAGTTGAGGGAGATAATTAACAACTATTAGTTCTTTGGCAGCTGTGTTCATATTACATGGCATTCCTCAGTAGCAGGAAAGGCCGGCCTTATATCAAATCTATTTAGTTTAATGAAGTGGAAAAGAACACTTGTTTTTGCATTTTTTTAAGGTGGAAAAAACACACATTCTGAAGTTGCCCTTGCTAATTTGTTGAAATGTCATTGGAAAAGATATTTCAACAGAAAAAAAAATTTCTATAGTTTTCGTAAGCGATCAAAACATATTGCCTACATTATCCTTTAATTGTCAAGACACCAAAGGGAACTTTCTCACTCTGGTTTCACTTAAAGCTAACAGCTTGGGGGCTTAAATCAGAGGCCTCTGTTCTCTGCAGATTCTCTGTGTGGCCAAGTACAGTCCAGAGGTTCAAGGCTTTCATCGATGGTCCCCTGAAACCTTGGGAAAGACAAGCCTTTGGCGCGCAAGGCTTTGGTTTTTAGTTGTCTTATTCTTTACCAGGGGTATGATTTGCCAGAGGTCGTGTAAACTCTAAGCACCCTAGTTATGCATGCTTGCTTGGTAGCAGCTTGCAAGACTCTCAGGACGCTCTTCTATGCTATATCAATCTGTCTAGTGCAACAGTTGGGCATCCCTTGGGGCAGCTGAATGAAGGCATTCCTCAATGTGGAGGGGTGGCTGGTCAGCACAAGAACTTTCCAGCTTGGGTTGGGCACCGTCCCTGACTCTATCACCTTCAACTCTGAAATACCACCTACTTTAGCCCACAGTTTTTCAACCTATGCATCATTGACGATTGGGGCTGGATGGTCTTTGGTATAGATGGGCTGTCCTGTGCATTGCAAGATATTTAGCAGCCTCCCTGATCTCGACCCACTAGATGCCAGTAATGCTCCCCAGTGGCGACAACCAAAAATTCTGCAAACATTACCAATGTCCCATGGGGGCAAAATTCACCCTCAGTTCAGAACCTCTGGTGCAGACTTACCAGCGGCTAGCCAATAGTTCTGCTCAGAAACCTCTGGAGGGCTTTGCATTTGTGAACCAACGAGGGAGGAGAGTGATACGATCTGAGTAGGTCCCTCGGCAGCTCTGTGTGGAGTGGGGAAGAAGACAGTAGAGATTCTACACCAGTCAAATCCATGGCACTAGTCCAGGCAAGAGGGGATAGGGTCTAGACGGAGATTCTAGTGGTAGGAGTGAGAGAGAAGGATGGATTGGAGAAGTGTTTGGAGAGAGCCACCAAGACGAGCTGATGAACTAGAAAGGAGGTGTGTGGAAAGGGTCAGCACCCCAAATGGCTCTTAGGTTATTGGCCTTCAGTGCTGTGTACTGGTACCCAGGATATTAGAATGAAAACTGATGGAACAGAGAGGGGAGTCAGGGGAGGGGCGTGGATCAAGAGACCTGCTTTGAGCATGTTAAGTTTGAGGTCTGATAGACAGTCCCCCAGAGGTGGCAAGGAGGCAACAGGGTCTCAGAGTCTTAGACTCAGGAGAGAGGAGTTGGGGAAATGAATTTGGTCAGAATGGAGATAGTATTTAAAGCTTTGGGGAAGCAAGTGTAGGTGGAAAAGAATTGAGGACTTCTTACTTTTGGCAGCTCTGTAATTTCAAACTGTTTTCAGCTCCTTCCTCAACAGACTAGAGGCAGCAAATTAGAAGTGGGAAGAGGTCCCTAGAATGGCCTGATTGAGCCAGAAGCCCAGTTACATTTGAATTTCAGGTAAACATGGAATAATTTTTACTTAAGTATGTTTGGCACATACATATTTCGTCTGACAACCCGAAATGGAGGCCAACACACCACAGAAAGGTGGCGATGTTTGATGGCCATAATGTGTGCCTTAAGACAGAGCAAATGGAACAATGTCTTCTTTATAGAAGAAGCTTCAGAATCTTCTAGGATGCTGAAAATGTAAAAAAGCAGAATTTCAGGCCCCACCCAGATCCACTGAGTCTGAATCTGCATAGGAGTCCTGGGGTGATTGGCACACACATCAAAGTGTGAGAAAGGGTGTATTATACTACCTAGAAAATGGCCCCAGGAAATTCCAATGTCAAGCAACGAGCAACGTTAAAGACGGGTAGGAATACGGTATGTGTGAAAACGCAGGAGACTGTTAAAGGAATTACATCTTGCTTTGAATAATGCTTTAGTGGTTGAAGTGTTTTTACACATACCAGCTCAATTATAACCAGGAGGGTTCTACTCCGTCACAGTACAATTATGTTCATACAGGGTCGGGGCCTCTCTAACCCTGCTCCTTAGCCCAAGGCTGTGGGTTCCTGTCCAGGGCCCAGCACAGCCATGAGAGAATGAGACAGTCAACAGCAGTTCCCACACTTGCTACACTTCCGGTTTCTTTAAGTTTTCTCCACTGACTGCTGCTTCAGCAGCATCGCAGCGAGCTCATCAGCGATGTGCCCTGTGAAACCGCAATGAAAATAATATCTGCTGACCACCGACTGCCTGCCTGCCGCTCTTCTCATTTCCAGGGTGATAAAACTGAAGCCCAGAGAGGTTTAATCGTTAACTCTGCCTTCAAATGCAAGTGGGAAACCATACGGAGAAGCAAGTCTCAAAGAAAACACTGCAATTCTCTCTGTGCATTAGCAGCTTACTGGGAAGACGAATGGGGTTAATCTGGTCATTTACACACCACCACCAGTAAATGGCAAAACCGGAACCGGAACTCCACCCTGCCTGTGCATCCCTGTAGATCAGTAATGCCCACCTGGGCTGCACGTTGTATCTTGGGGGAGCGTCCGACCCATTCATTGCCAGGCCACACCCCAGCCCAGGAATCAGGATCTCAGGGAGAAGAATTCTAGAGTAGAGAAGCACTGTTTTATTTTCTATGGCTAGGGGCCAGTCTCATCCCGCCCACCCCTCCCACCCCCCAAACTAAGGCCACAGATACAGCTTTCTGCCTCAAAACTGCACTCAACATAAATTAAGCAGCCAGGCTGGACAAAGGTCACTCTACAGCTGTTTAAAGTTTACGTCAGAAACAAAGAGACCAGCTTTTCCCTGAACAGCCGAATCCCACTCCCATCTGCCACCCGCTTTTCAAGAGGCAAGACAAGGAGCTTCAGTTTCTCTTTCTAGAAGGCTCTCTGACCAGAACTCACTGTTCCTGTGGCGCAGCTTTCAGAATCCCATGTGTGCGCTTCTATTTAAAAGTTGTCAGTCTACAAATGCTCGAGGGAGCAGACAATCTGGTTTCACCTTCACTTTTAGTTTGTACTGGAAATACATTTCCATGTTTTATCTGACAAGTGGAGACAGGACCCCGCAGAAAGGAGGCCTGGGAGAAGACAGTCAGAAACAAAGTTGTCACTCAGCCCACGTGCATCTGACTGGATGGTTAAATATTGAGGTGCGGAACTTCAGTGCCAATTAGGAAAGAAACACTGACCTGAGGGACACCGGTGTTCCCCTTCCCCGGGGTCACTGTGCCAGCCACCCGTGGCCCAGCAGGGGTCTGCAGGATGGCACATTTAAATCATCGGAATATTATCCCTGTGTAAAGTTGAAAGTGACCTGGGTTTTATCTGACTCCATCATTTATACATCTTGTCACGAGGTCTTAGTTTCCTCACCTGCAAAATACGAAGTGTAGAGAAACTGTTTACAAAGTGTTTTGCACCATGATCAATCAATGGTATTATTGTTTTTAAGTTTTTTGCCCATTTCCAAATAATGGACTCTCTCGTCCCCGACTCTCCCTTAATCCATCAGCTCAGACTCTTTCTTCTCTGTTGGGCCTATAAAATTGTTCAGAAAACCCAGCCATAGCTTACTCCCCTATAGGGCTGGGAGCCGTGGCTTCTTCTTTTGCGGGTGCTATGGTCGTGGTGGTTGTTAGGGATGTTAAACTTTTTATCACACATCATATTTGGGAAATCTATTTCTAACAGGCTTCACATTTTCCCTGAAACCACAACCACCATTGTATTCTATGACTCCTTGATGCTCCTTAAAGCCTGGGTCTCTCTTTCCTGTGTGCCTTTCCCACTGCGCAATGGAGACTTCGCCTAATACTCAGATCGCCACTCTGGTTTTCTGTTTCCACTGCTTATCCCTGTTGGGCAGGTGATGAACATTTTGGGACTTTTTGTTTTGTGGCTAGAAATGATGAACTTTCTGTGCCTGTGCCACAAGTAGATTCCCTTTCGTTTCTCAGCGGCATTAAATTCAGTACTTTATGGTCAGTTGCTGTTCCCCTACCTCAGGGCTCCTCTCTACCCATCAAGAGCTGGAATTCAAGCTTAACTGTTTTGTCTTCATAACTATGTGTTGCCACATTTGACGACACAATATTATGCCACTGATCTAAGTGGAGAATGATATTCTATCACTTCTACCAAATTCTATTTGCCAACAGCAAATCGCTAGGTTTTTCCCTCACTCAAGGGGAGAGGACTACATAGAGTGTGACCACCAGAAAGCAGGGATTATGAGGGCATTTTGGAAGCTGCCAACCACCACGTAATAGTGCAACATGGCTTGAAATTATGAAATTCCTATGGATTTTGGTAGCAGAGTTTGGAAGTTACTGTTCTTTGCCATTTTATTCCCAAACATCGAAACCACTCTGAAAATCAGAGAAATTTAGGATAGAACTGTATGTAAGAGGTAACAAATCCACCAAAATGCCTAAAATGACTATTTTCTGGGATAAAAATAGCTTTACAAAGTGCCTTCATAAGACTCTATTGAAAAAAATTCAGAGTGAAAAAGGGCATTATTCAATAAAATATCATCATGTCCCACATTGGGCAAAGACATTTTAAGGCTAGGAAGGCTTTCAGGGTGTGAAAACACAAAGAAAATTTTAATTCCTTTTGGCTTTATACACTAAACATTGTTTAAAGCATCATTCAATTTCATTTGACCTATTAAAACAGTAAATACACACCAGTGAATACACACCCACTTCCACCATATATATTTATACGGAACAAGGAAACTTATGGTCCCAGACTCTCTCCACTGAAGACCAAAATTTTCTAACACCTGCCTTTTCAGTGGCTCTTTACAAAGGAAGCTCTGTGTCCATGTTGCCTTCCTATGCACATCATTTCCCTTGATTTCCTCTCTGGGATGTAATAACCAGCTCAGTTTCCTTCCCCAAGACATTTTTCTACTAAAACTGAAGTCATTTAATGCCTTCCATGGGGTTTGCTGCATTTTAGAGCAGTGGTTCTCAACAGGGGTGATTCTGTGCCCAGGGGACATTTGGTAATATTTGGAGACATTTTTGGCTGTCATAACTTGACAGGGAGCAAGGTAGAGGGTATTATTGGCATCTAGTGGGTCAAGGCTAGGGACACTGCTAAACATTCTATAATGTCACAAGGCAGCCCCACACATTAAAGAGCTATTCAGCTCTAAATCTCACTGTTGCCAAGCTTCAAAAATTCTGAGTTAAGATCAGTGATTATTTCTTTTCCTATTTGGAAGGAATTTAGCATCTGTTATTTGGTTGGGAATTTAATTCAACCTCAGGCTAACCTGCGTTCTGATCTTGCTTTTACCTGGCCCTGATTCTAATAGCTACAGTTCCTACACTCAACTCTCTACCTTGGTACCCCAGGTATCCCACACTTTGGATCCCAGGTATCTTGCTCCTGGGTAGTTCCTGCTTGTATAAACCCCGCCGGAGCTACCGACTCAGAACCTAAGCTCCGAGAGAATTCTGCCCCTAATTCATAAGCAGTGTGAGCTTAAGCTGATGTCTTAACTGCTCTTTTTAGCAAACCTCTTCCTTATCACCTGCTGGCTTCTTAATATCACCCAATCTTTTCTAGCACTCACTGCCAGTTTGTCTGCTGGCCCACCATTCCCAATCCACTCCCATTTCATGCTATTTTCTCCACTTTCTGATGCTAAATGTCTGGCGTCTCCCAGACGTTCTATAGCTCCTTGGACATGGTCCAGCCCTCTGAACTTCACCTCAGACAGTTAAACATGGTCTGGTCCAAACTTCTGTTCTCTCCCAGTCTGAAAGTCTAGTTTCTAAGGCTTTGCTTCTCCTTGTCTGGTCCTTCTTACTGCCTTATGACCTCCTGTTGTGACTCATGGTATAGATCCAGCTATACACTGACTTATGCCAGACTAGTCAATAAAATCATAGAAAATGAATTCATTAAACATATGATGACTGGTTTTATGTAGGTAAAAATGGCAACCAGGAGAGCCTTTTGCCGGAATTTTTTAATTTTCCAAAGGTTTTTCGAATGAGTTTTTATTTTTGTTTTTGTTTTGAGCTATACTGTAGGTGACCAAATATACCATCTCAAAATATGCTACTTTGGCAAAAGGATTATTTTGAGCTGAAGAAAATCGAGAATCAGCAGATCAAAACAAAAGAAGAAAAAGGAGGAAAAACCAAACCAAACAAAAACAAAAACTCTCTTCCCTCCCCTCCATTTGCCTAAAAGTAAGACATAAAATTCCACTTATAAAGTGCCTCCCTTTCTCATATCAGGAAGAGGAGGACAACTCTTAGACTCTTATTCACGGAGTCAACTCTAGACTCTTCTCAGTCCAAAGACAGTACTGAGAGGAATCTACATAACAAACTTTACTAAATAACCATTATCTTCCATTAGTTTTCCCCCATATATTTGCTTTACCACAGTTTGCCACCCCTTAAAGTCTTAACCTTATTTCTGTTTGTCTTGTCACTTCTCTACAAATTTGTTGTTCTTTGTTAAGATACTATATAAGCCCTAAGTTCTAACCACCTCTTTGAGTTACTCATCACTGCGTTTCTCCTGCATATATGTGTTCTGCTTGTGTTAATAAACTGTTTTTCTCTTGTTAATCTATTTGTCCGTTTAATTTCCAGTGTCCCAACTGCAGAACCTAGGAGGGCAATGGAAAAAAATTGTTTTCCTCCCCTACGATAGACACAATTGAAAAGTTGGCTCTAGCGTGCTTATGAAGCCTTCTTAAGAGCTCATTTTGAAGTTTATTGTCTCAGTTAAAAAGAAGAGAGGAGGACCATCAAAAGCCAAGAAGGAATACTAGGAGCAATGATGACTAGATGCAATGTGCCGTCCTGGATGGGATCCTTGAACAAAAAAAACATTAGTGGAAAAACTAGTGAAACCAAATAAAGCCTGAGGTTTGGTTAATTATAATGCACTAATGTCAGTTTCTTCATTTTGACAAATATGTGTGGTCAGGAAAGATGTTAACCATGGCAGAATTGTGTAAGGGGTTAAAAAAATAAATGTGAAGGGGAAGTTTGGGGAATTTTTAAGCTGTGAAGAAACCCTGTAAAAAATGATAAGGATAGGGTTTTTGTTTTGTTTTCAAAAGGATGTGATTCCAAGACCACTTCTGTTTCCTCCCCTCTCCAGATGTTATGTCTTAGGTCAAGACTGTGAGGTAAGCATTTTTTCAAGAGAACCATACAGTTAGTTCTTCCTAGCTCATTCTTCCTAGCTCAGAATTGTTTCAAACAGATGTTTCCATGCAACCATTTTGGGACAGAATCCATTTCCATGCTGAGAAACTCACACCCACCCTTGCATATATTTGTTAATTTCTTTCAAATATATCACTTTCTATTGCAACAATAGTCTTCCAATCACAAAAACATGAAGCCCTTGCTTCAGTGGCCTAACAGAAGTGTGTGTTGTTGTCAGAAAGGGTTGGCCAGACCCCTAGATGAAGAAAGATCTGAATTTCACTTCATGGTATTTTCAGTGAATCCAAGTAAGCAAGTGTCTCCATGCTCAAACATGACTTTCCCATTTATTCCAGATGGCCACTCCTGGAGAGTTTACCACTGGAGGGACAGGTACACACGCACTTGACAAACTCATTGTATAAGAACTATAATGAACCCTTCCTCTATGTTACTGCCAGATTGTCAAACAATGCGTTCAACATGATATCTCTTAATTGTGATATTTTCCTGCTGCTAGGAAGAGGCCAATCATAATTGGGGTGGGGGATAAACTATTTAGCAAGTAAATTAGGTTTTCCCTAAGGTGTTTTCTAGGGTGACGTGAGAAAGCACAGTTAAGGGTATTTTGAACATGTTGTCTCTCTGTGGGATAATAAGGAAAATATTTTAGAAGTGGCTGTTGTTTTATGTAACATGTGTTTGTTCTCTTCAAGAAAGACTGGGATAGGTTTTTAAAATGGAGGATCTGATTTTTATTCAAGAGCATGCCTATTTTAAAAGCATTTGCTTGACCAATATTAGAATATTATTAAAGAAAATGAAACTGATTCATACAGCCAGCGTCTCCCTTGCAATATAAAAGGACCAATCTATAAATGAATCAACAAAAATCAATAAATAAACTTGGATTCAGTATGAAGTCACTGACAATACAATTATTAGTCAGAATAATTTGAAATGATAAAGAAAAATGACAAAAATAAGGTGCTATTTCTTTTCTTTACAGATCATATTGTTCTCATACTGCGAATAGCATTCTAATTTTTACCTGCTTGTCTCTGCCAGGCAGACCAGCACGCATATGCTACAGTGCTAGACATGGAAAGGTCAACATCCATGATGTGTACACACCACAGGCCTTATGGAATATAGCCTTTGTGGGATCAATAAGTTACAAGGTTGAGGTTCTTGATTTCTCTATAGAGTTCCAGAACTCTCTCTTTGGGGCTGTTTAAGCATTTGGCATCACAAGCCACAGAGATCAAGAGAATGGGAGCTGTCTCCATGAGAATGTCCACCAGAAGTAGTTACTGGCATTTTCAATTATATAATATCAGTGGTACTGTGGAATCCTGGGTTTGTTGACATTAGCACTGTTGACATTTGGGGCTAGATAATTCTATGTTATAGGGGCTGTGCTATGCATCGTAGGATGCTTAACAGCATCCCTGGCCTCTATCGACTAGACGCCATCAACACGCCCAAGTCGTGACAACCAAATTGTCTCCAGAAATTGCCAGATGTCCTCTGGGGGTTACAATGACCCATGCCCATGCCCCTTTCCTTACTCCAACCTTTGAGAACCACTGCTGTAGTTAACAAGGCAGAAATAGCTGACCCAGAGCTGCTAGGAAAGAAGCTAAAAAGATAAAACACAAAGATTAGTGCTTCGGCTTTGAATGTTTTATAAACCCTATGTTACTATCTTTTTAATTCAAACAAGATGCTGTAAATGCAGGCAGTAGGGCAAGCCCATGGGATCCTGCATAGAGATGGCCACAATCTAAGCATGAATCAAAGTAGTGGCACCAAACTGTACTAGTGGTGATTGTGTGCTTCACCACTATGCACTTGTAGGAAAAACAAATGTCAGTGAAAATCATCACTTAAACTGCATTTCAACCTTGAGCACACATCTTCTTCAATTTTGCGTGACAAAATGAGAAGTAAATCTAAATCACTTTTGCTGCACACCAAAGTTCATATCACATCTCAAGGAAAAGCACTCAATGACTGTTTGAGGTACCAATATTTGAATTGCCAGCTAAACTAGCTACTGCGAGCATTTTTAACTTGAAAAGGAAACTGACAACCACTGATTTTTAAACTTGGGGATTAGGCAGTTTCTCAAAAACGAACAAAATGAGCTTGTCACTTTATGGAAAATTGGCAGTATTTGCTATCTATAAAATTTGACTTTTGAAGTGATCATTAAAATTTTAGAAAACTTGGATCTGTCCCCATGGGCTTGACAGCTTTATAATCCTTAAAAGAGGTCTCTAATGAGATCAGTGGCATTATTAATGAGTGCGGTTTGTGTGTGTGTGTGTGTGTGTGTGTGTGTGTGTGTGTAAGGAGGGTCTGCATAACTCAATGAACAAAGATTTCCCAAATGACCAACATATGATGTTACAAAGTCATGCATGGGTAAAATATCCATTCAAAATATAAAATAAATCAATGAATTTCAATGTAACAGAATATGAAAATTTCATTATTATGATTTCAAATCTCACGATGCCTCTTTCCTTTAAGAAACTACCACTTGTCTCAATTTGGCACAGTACCAAAGAAGAATACCCACAATTATCTGAAAAAGCTATTAATTATTCCTCCCATTTTCAACTATGTATCTGTATAAGGCTGGGATTTCTCCATATTTTTCAACCAAAACAACGATCTACAATATGATGAGTACAGAAGCAAATATGTGAATCCAGCTGCTTCTATTAAGGCAGACATTAAAAAAATTATAAAAATGTATGCTAATACTGTTCATCTCAATAATTTTTTTATTTTAGAAAATAGTTATTTTCATAAAAGTGTGTTATGTTAACATGTAACGGCTTTATTATTGTTATTTTAAATAAATTAATATCTAAAAATTTCTCTTAGTTTTCATTTTCAACATAGTAAACATTGATTGATCAAATCCATGTAAACACAAGCTCTTTGAAGTCTTCAATGATTCTTTTTTATTTAATTTTAAGCAAGGCAACCCTTGGTTAACCTCACATATTGCAAAGACCTTGTCAGCTTACAATCCCTTATTTTTACACCTACAGCACCTCGTCTTCCTAGGTGGTCTCCCATCCAAGTATGGACCAGGCCTGATCCTGCTTAGCTTCCGAGATCAGACGGGATCAGGCTTGTTCAGGGTGGCATGGCTGTAGACTTCGATGATTCTTAAGACTCTACATGTCTCCCAAGACCAAAATGTTTGAGGACTACTGACTTATAGTATAAAGATTTCTGTTTTAAATTTTTGAAGTTGCTGATAGTATTACAAAGTGGTTAATATTCAAAATATGTAAGGAACTCATTCAATTCAACAGCAAAAAATAAAAAAACCAATCTGATTGTAAAATGGACAGAGGACCTGAATAGACATTTCTCTAAATAAGACGTATAAATGACCAATAGGTACACGAGAAGATGCGCAATATCACTAATCATTGGGAAAATGTGAGTCAAACCCACAATTGAGATATCATCTCATACTTGTTAGAATGGCTATTATCAAAAAGATAAGAGAACAAGCCTTGGCGAGGGTTTGGAGAAAAGGGAACCCTTGTGCACTGTTGATGGGAATGTAAATTGGTACAACCACTATGGAAAATAGTATAAATTATTAATTGCAAAAATGGAGAGCAGCCACTCATACAGATATATGCACCTGTTTTAAAAAATGGGAGTAGAATCCTATTACCAATTTGATGTCAAATGCCAGTTTTCAAGTATACATAGCATAAAGGTGAGAAAAAAGTCAAACGGGTAGATGTCAATACAAGGACAACTCTGATTCATTTGAACTATTCAGTTACTAATAACTTAACTACTAATCACAAATTAAAATACTTTTTCAATCTTGAAAAAGAAGAATCTGACAAGATTGGATCATGGATGCACTGTTCTTTGTTATATTATTCTTTTTCATATTTTCTGTTCGAAATATTTTATGAATAAAAGAAGCAAACCACATTGGTAAATTGGGGAAACAGTGATATTCAAAATGGGAAGAGAAGGGTAAAGACTCCCAAATAATACAATTTTTTAAAAATTACCTAATTTTTTATGGTGACATTGGTTAATGAAATCCAATAAGTTTCAGCTGAACACTTTAACAGTAAGGCATATACATTTACACTGTGTTCACCTCCCATAGTTAGATTTCTTTCTGTCACCACATATTTGACCCCCCCGAATAATACAATTTTAATAAAATTTATTCTTTACTCACATGCTTTTATAATTTTTCCGGAACACATAATGTAATATATTTTATCCTAAAGCCGGGCCTCTCCTTTCTCCCTGACAGTTTTCAGACCCATTTAAACATCTACTTAGAGGAAGACATCAGAGGACACGAGATACCCAAATCCCAAGACTCTGCCTGGGGTGTCTCCAGGGACTTCCTGACAGAGCTCCTGCAAGTCTTCAGCCACCCGCCCTCCACACACACTGACGACCAGAGAGACTATTTTTAATTAAGGATTGACTGCTAAAGGAAGCTTAGTCGGTTCAGGAGCAAAGATCTGGTTTCGTAGCATAAAGAAAGTTGCCCCAGAACAGACATCCTTGACTTTAGATACATGTTTTGACTTCTGAGAACTTCCACCCTCCCCGCTCTACAGAAGTGGTCAAACACATTTGTCTTTTGTGATTGGTGGAGATGCTGACAGAGATGATAAAAATGCAGCCTAACACTTTTAGCTCTTAACCCTATTACTGTCCCAAATATTTTCTAAGGGAGTTTGTTTTATTATATGGGGTTTTATTTTAGGTAAGATTAACATATAATGAAACACAAATCTTCAGTGTACCATTCCATGGGCTTTGACAAATGCATAGTGCAACACCTACCCCAAACCCTTATGAAAATGGGTCATTACTTTTACTCCAGAAAGTTCTCTTTTGCCCCTTCCTTCCCAGCTAAAAATACCCTCTTCTCCTTGGAGGCAGTAACTGTTGGGGAGGTAGGAGGCAAGTTTCTGAGAGTCTTTATTCATCAGTGAGTTGAGTTGTGGACAACTGGAGGCCAAATTGTCAAAAGGCAGCTTTTAGTTAAGGCCTAACTGACATCTATTTCACCCAGAGTTGGTTCTGTTTTTATGGACATAACCCCAGCACTATATCCAGCAGATGTCAGTGCTTAAGGGCCAGAAAGGAAAAAAATACAGCTAAGTAAGGAAATCAAGACTCAAACTATAAAAACCAGCTCTTACTTGGAACTTACCATTTTTATATTTATGTTTTATATCAAAGAGGCTGCAGACTGGGAATCTAAATTTCCAGCCTATCTGCTACCTGGACCAGCTATGATCTTGGATAAATTACTTCACATACCTGAACTACTTCCAGCTATAAAGTGAATATCATTGTATTGATTTCCACTATAATGGGTAGCAAAAATCTCACAGCCACGATATTTGGGATGATGACTTGTTTAGATATAACTAGTTTTCTTCCGCTTAAAGGAAAGAAAAAGTAGCCCTGGTCTGTGATGTCTAATGAAATGAAAGCAAACTCCTTCATTCATATTGTAAGAGGTGTCGAAGAGCAAGTTCAGTGACAAAACCAGCCTGAAACTTATGGGCCACTTCACGGGGGCTGAGAGTTTCCAGCCTTTTATTCATTATTGAATAAACGCTCATTCTATATTTCCTGTTGGATTATTTTTCACAAGTCATTATTCATAAATATGCAAAAAAAGCAATGCTGCCTTCCCAACTCTGCTGAAGTCACTACTGTTTTGTTTTATTCATTGGAATGTTCAGGAAGGATTCATTTTTATTTGGTTCATATGATAAAATAGCTACAAATGGTAATGACTCCCAAACAGTACTTTGTTCCCAAAGAATCACACACCAGAACATTGAGTGGGCTGACTTCTGTGCTGGGAACTCAGCTGCACCGTTTGTTCTCACAAAAACCAGTTCCCCCCAGAAGCAAGTTCCTCTCTTTGGCAGCCTGGAGTCTCCTTTCTCTCCCATCAGAATCTTTATACCCTGTGGGGCCTTCGCTTCCATCCCTTCTTTCTACCTCTGTCCTGCCCGCAAGGATTCACATAGAACCTCAATGGGACTATCTCCCCCAAAAGCAATCAAAAAGTCAAATAAGCAAATCTTGAGGTGTAGAAAGCATTCTCTCCTCTCAGGCTCCATCTGTTTCCAGGTGAACTCTGCCTTAGGAGACAAGTTCACGTGAACACATGTTTTACCCATTTGGTGCCTCCCAAGACTCTGCAAACCTGAGGTGAGTCATGGAGAGCGTCCGGGCCCATAATGGGGACTCACACCGTCAGTGCGTGGCTGTAATTTGAGAGAGTGGGAACACTCCAGAGAGATTTAGAGGTTCAAGCTTCCGATGCCTGATCCGGAGCTGGAAACGCCCATTCCCCGAGATGCAGTATCATCATCTGGGACGGGGGAACCGGGACCCGTATCCTTATAGACTCGAAGATGCATGAGTCTTACCGAAGGTTTTGTGCAAATTTAGGGTCTCACGCCACAGGTCTGAGCGGGGGCGGGGGCGGGGGCTGCATTCCTCCCGGCTCCCAGGGGATCCGGATGCTGCTGGTCTGCAAAGCACAATTTGAAGAGCCCATTCTGCGACTACGCAAGGGGGAGATGCTTGGCTTTTAAAAATCTCTTTAAAGTCTCACAAAGTCCGACGAAGTGAGTATTACTCCACGCAAAGTGGAAAGGAACTTGGGCTCAGAGAGATCAGGCGCGTGGCCGACGTCACACAGCTGATGAGTGTTAAGGCTGAAATCTGAACTCGGGAGTATCTGGTCTTTCCGTAAGGGAGGAGAACGAATTAAAAGCAGCGCTTCTCAGAGTGCGGTCCCCAGCCTAGCGGCATCCGCATCACCTGGGACAGTTTTAGAAATGCAAATTCTTGGGCCCCATCTGAGACCTGCTCAGTCAGAAAGTCTGGGGATGCCCCCTGCAATCTGTAGTCTAACAGCTCAGCCGCTTGGGTGATTCTGCTGCAAGTTCCACTTTAAAAAGCACTGAATTAGATAACTGCTTCTCAGACTTTGTTGTGCGGCACAAATCGCCTGGGGATCCTGTTGAAATGCAGATTCTGATTCCACAAGGAAATGGCACGAAATTGAGCATTTGCCACACACGCTCTCAGATGCTGCAGGTGCTGCTGGTCCAGGGTCCTCACTCTGAGCCACACAGGGAGTTGGCTGACCTTCCCACCAGCCTGATGACTTCCGAGTTGTGTTGGGTTTTAGTCTTCACGCACAGCTGGGCATGGAGAAAGCAACAGAATTTAATGGCAGAACAGCTCAAACCAGAAAGCTTCTAATTCAATCAAAAATCTTAGGATAAGCAAGGCTAGAGTGAAACCCCGAGAGACAAGATGGGCAGTAGCCTCAAACAGAAAATTCTCCTGTTGGGTTCAGCGCTGCCTTCAGAAAAGGGAGAGATTTCTCCTGCAAAGGCCTGGTTCCCTGGGAGGGAGCCTATCCGTCCATCTTCACCACGGAACAGCACCTCCAAACAGCCAGTTTACTCTAATGAAATAATACCTGGGCCCCAAAGAACGTGCAGTTCCCTTGAGTTCCAAGTTCAGGTTCATTACTCACATCGGTACAGAGGAGTAACAGTCAGAATTGCGGCATGTCACTTGCAGTGTGATTTCCCAGGTCTGCTGACAAACGTACTTGGCTTGGTGTGACCTGGTCTGACTCCTTCTCCTCACCGTCAGGGGAACTCCAAGTCGCTAGAATCCGCGTGGTGTTTTCCCCCAAGAAAGACCTTTCTTCATCACAGGGACAAGAGTGTCTTGTTCTACCCATCCCAGCTGAGCCTCTCATCTTTTCCCAAACGACACTGGATTTTTCTTCTGAAAATCCTTCTCTCAACACAGTTTCCTTTGCAGCCCTAAACCCCAAACTTTGCAAAACCAGAGATGTCAAGTAATAAAAACCTGCTTTGACTAGGATCTCCTTCTTTTGAAAGAATCACTTCTTATCTTGAATTTTCCCTTCACTCTCATGGCTGCCCACTGGCTTGTGTCTACTGATAATCCCCGGGGGGCCACAGGGAAGAGGAGCAATCCTTCATTTGATAGCGGTGTTGATTTTCTATGTGAAAACATGGCTGGTCCGTGTGCCAGCCCCTTGGGGAGGATGTCAGCTGTGAGCAGCCAGCAGGCACCCCTCCCAACAGCTGGGGAATGAAGGCCCCATTGTTGAGGGGGTTCTGAGAGGTTTTCCAGAGAACCCGCCCACTCAGTGGAGGGTCTCCTACCTGGTATTGATTGCTCTTGTAGCTCATTTGTATCTGTTCTCATTGAACTTCCTTAGGCTACATCCTGAGGCTAGGATGTACATCTCTTTTTTGGGGAAGGTTTTTTTTTAAAAAAGATTTTTATTAAAATATAGCTAACATACAATATTGTATGTTTCAGGCGTACATACATCTCTTTATTTTTGAATCCATATCTAGCACAGTGTCTCATATGGGGACAAGCCATATAGTTTTATGAAATACGTTTTAAATTTTTTGAATAATATTCTATTAGTTCTTACTGTTATTGGACGTGGCCTTTATTTCCTTATTTATTTTTCCTCAGCGACCGAAACATGTTTTTGTGCCATTTCTAAGATGTCTTAAAATTCAAAGCATTCAAAGCTTGTATGTTTTTTCAAGAACTGTTTCTTAAATCATACCGTTAATCTAGATTAATTTATATCATTTGTTTTGTACCTAGAATAGCCCTGTCCCATAGAACTTTTCGGCTCTGAGAAAAATGTTCTAATATACATTGAGGTCCAGAGCGGGCCTCTATCCCCTGGGATTTGGGATCACAGTTGGCTGCCCTGGTACCAAGAGCACAGTCCCTGGTTTAATAGACCGAGTAGGAATGCAGAACCTGTTTAATCAGGAGTTTGATTGACGTGACTCCTCAAGAGGAAAGTCAGATGCTAGATGTCTAGGCACTGGGGAGTTTTCTCTGACTACATCGCAGATTCATTCCACAAATCCACTAGGTCAGCAGTTTGCTGGACAGCAGACCGACTGGGATTCGCTGTGGCCTAGTTCAGTTCTGCGTGGTCTCTAGTTTGGAATATTTCCTTAACAAAGCCAATGAGTCGCTGGGGTTCACTTATGGTATTTGAATTGAAGCAGAATGAAGCAGATGACATTCGCCTTTCCATCCTATCTGACTTTCTGGTTCAAGGACATTTTAATTGATTTAATCTCTATTTTAATTTCCATTTTCAAAGTTCATAAATTTGATCCAGTTATTAAAAGAAAATCTTTTCTTCCTCACAAGCCATAATCTAATAAGATTCTCCAGCTGATTAAAATGGTCTTTTTATAATAATAATAATAATAATAATAATAATAATAATAATAAGGCAAGGATGTTGCAAACAGTGAATTCTCTTCATCATTGAAAAAAAGGCATATTTAAAACTCCAAATCTTTGAGTTTTTAATAATTATTTAATAATATATTCCAGTCCTGGCAATGAGTACAATAATAATATTAATATTGGGGGAAAAAAACCTGTTAAGTTTGTATCTAAGAAAAGTTTGCAAAAATTCAATCAGGTCAGCAATTTACTCAATGACAGAGATTTTCTTTGTCCTACTTCGGATATTTCTAGTTACATAAACTTTCTCTACAGATAAAAGAATAACGTAAATTAAATGTATCAGATAAACAGATGTGGGTCTTTCTCTTGATATAAACACTTAGTGCACTTTTTTTTTTCTCCAGGAGGCATTCTTAGTAGGTCCTGAATTAGATTATTGAAAGATTTTTTTGAAATCAGTTTTAGTGCTCAGTATTTAATTATAACCTTAGCCTTATTCCCATTATCTGAACACCAGCAATTCTGATAATGAGAGCAGTAGCTGCTGTGAGAGCCAGGAGGAGAACCAGTCTTCCAGTCTATAAGCTCCTGACTTTACCGTATGAATTAAACAGAGGAGCGCTTGTATTTCAACACTTATCTATTCTTTGTGGAATAGAAGCAAAATGTCACACCTCACTGGAAATCTCTCCACTGTCTCACGAATCTGAAGGCTAATACTGCTTACAGCAGGGAGTGGAGCGATGTAAATTAACTCAGTAGAAGACCGCCAAGGATAATCCCTCCCCCTTCTTTCTTTGAAAGGAAGTCTAGTTATTTGAAATGTATGAAACCTATTTGATGGTGAATTGCTATTTCAGTCACAGAAGGTAGTTCTAAATCTCAAAGTGGGAGAATAGGTATTTATGATTCGTTAAGCTCAAATAAATGTTTCATGTTGAATTACTGCATGAAACCATGAGGCAAATGAACTCGGAAAAAAATGAAAATGTATACTTCGTCGTCCTTCTAGTACATTCCAATACCAGATTTTAGTGTGATATACAGTGATTGTTGCCATAACAACGAGGCAATCCAGGGGCTATGACTGTGCGTATGCGGAAACTGGCTGCTCTGGTGAGAAATAACTGTCTTGTTCGTAGTTATCTAGTTATTTCACCTTCTACATCTATTGTCTAGATTTGGTCTCTTAGAATTGCTGATCATCTGTCTAAACTTTAGGTTCTGAGCTTCTTTTGATAACTTCTAGAATATTCGAGAAGAGGATAAATGAAGAAGGTAGGTGTCAGGTATCTCTGTTCTCCATGGCTTAAGAAATCAACATAATTGATGAGATGAAGTTGAAGTAAACCATATAGTTAGGAAAAGGGGAAGCCTATGTAATTTTGAATTAAATAATGTGATGATAGATAATTATTCATCTAAATGATAAGAGGATTGCTTTAAAATAAAATATCACATACATGGTCAAGTGTAAAAATAGTATTTCAACAGAATGCCTGATGGCATTTAGTATGCTGGCACTTCAGTGTGGGAACTTAGCTTGTTATTCTAAATGATTAGTAATTAAAATACATATTCACAACCAGCCTATGATAGGTTCTGAGTCAAATCTAAACCACGTAACCATCACTTCCCTAAGAGGTTTTGAGAAAGGTAGTAGAGACCTTTTTCTAGTAAAGTCTCAAACTTTTCAAAACTCTTAGTGAAAATGCTGTCTTCCACACATGTGTAATGATGACACATTTTTGGCATTATGCAGGGACTCTTAAAGTCTGAAAACAAAGAGCTGGTGAAAATTTACCTTTATAATAATAATAGCAAGCTTTTATGAGGGCTAACTCTGTGCCAGGTACTTTATTTAATATTATTTCTCAACTTATAACAATGCTGAAAGTAGATATTATTCTCTATTTCATAAATCGAGGGTAACTGATATTAAGTAGCTTCCCAAACATCAAAAATGTTTGTTTCCTATTCTCCCCTTATGTTTGTAGAATCTGATTGTGAGCTCCCTGACAGCAGATACTGTTTTTTTACCCCTCGCCATTATATTCCTACTACCTAATTCAAACCTGTCTTATGGTAAGCACTACATGGTCAGGATATAAAACCTTTCAAGACAGTTTTCCAGCAATAAAGTTCTGTGATAAGCTGTGTGATTTATCTATTGCTGCATAACAAATTATTCTAAAACTTAGTGGCCAAAGCAATGAGCACTTACCATCTCACAGTTTCTGTGGGTTAGGGATTTAGGAGGAGCTTAGCTGGGTGATTCTGGCTCGAGATCTCTTGTGAGCTGTAGCTAGGCCATCAGTAGGGCTGCGGTCAGCCAAAGACTTGATTGGGGCTGGTGTGTCTGCTTCCAAGATGGCACATTCACATGAGTGTCGACAAGAGGCCTCAGTTCCTCACACGGGCCCTTCATGGGACAGCATGAGTGTCCTCACAATGGGGCAGCTGTTTTCCTGAGAATGAGTGATGAAGGAAAGAGGGCAAGGAGGAAGCCATAATGCCTTTTATGACTTAGTCTTGGAAATCACATATCATCACTTTAGTCACATTCTAGTTGTTAGAAGTGAGTCACTAAACACAGCCCACACTCAAGGGGAGAGAAATTAGGCTCCATCTTTTAAAGAAAGCAGTATCAAACAATTTGTGGACGTATTTTCAAGCTACCACACAAACAGACTTTTGATTTCAGAAAATACTGAACTTCTGGAAATCCGAGAACATAGAAAAATGCAATCTAATTTCATTTACCAGAAGGAGTTAAAAAATATGCCCATAATCTACCTACACAAAATGTAATGAGTAACGTAATGTTAAGAAAGTTTGCGTCATTCAAAGGCTTTGAGTCCTGGTAATATTACAATATATTTGAATAATATTATGGTGCCTATTCAAATAATATTGTTTCTCTAAATATAGTTATACTAGTGTAGCATTTTTCTAAAAAGGTCAAGCTCACAGTCAATACCATTAGTCATAGGGACTCAAAAAAGACAAATGACTAAAACAGAAAAATAAGGTAAGGTATTCTACTAATATCTATAGATATCTCTCTTGCACTTACCAGGTCTTTGGATAAATTGTTATTACGTGAAGTGTTATTTCCTTGCATTCTTAAGCCTATAGTACCCCTAGCCCCTGTTGTGCATTTTTCCAACCATGGAAAGGACCTCATTTAATCTTTGAAATAATCCAAAGCCAGAGGTAAGAGGAAAGGAACTGGATATTTGGAAAACTGAATAATCAAGCTAATTGTATTTCTCGTTTTTACATGCTTTTTAAACTTATCGTTATTAGAGAAAAGTACATATTATTATAGAAAATTGGGAAATATAAAACAGGGAAGAAAACGATCACCACCCAGAATCGGCCACCTTAATGATTGGTGTATTTGCTTTACATCTTTGATTCATATAGAGTTTTTACATTATTGGAATCGCATTAGCCATATGTTTTTAGATATCTTGCTTTTTTCACCTATTATTAAAGCAGAAACATTTCCCCAAATTATTACAGCTTTTCACAGCTGTTTTTGATGGCTGCATAATGGTCCAAGGTATGGCTATTCATAAGACTTAACTTTTTTCTCTTATTGGATAATTGAGGCATGAAAACAACAACGATAGCTAACTTTATTGAGCTTTTTAAAAATGTGTGTGCTAGGCACTATTTCAAGCACTTTAATCCTTACAACTCTAGGAGGTAGAGTTTTTGGTTTTTTGTTGTGCTTTATTTTACAAATGGGAAAATCAAGTTGGAGACAAATTAAAAATGGTCAGTATGGGAGACTGGATTATTGTCTTTAATTCTTTTCTCTCTCCATCTGCCATGTGACCTAGTATTGCAATAGTGGAGGCAGAGCCTGCATCCCTGTCTCTTGACTTTGGGCTCAGCCAATGGAAAGCTTGCAAGCTTAACCAGACCTTTAAGGCTTTAAGGGCACACACATGTTTGAGCTTGACCTCTTAGGCTCCTTTGTTCACTATGAGAAAAATATGCTTCGTGTAGCTGCTGGTCCACAGAGAATGAAGAAACCCATGGAACAGACCTAAAACTAACCTGTAGCCTGGAGCCAAGCCCTCCTAAGCCCAGATGAATTCAAGCAAGCTATAGCTGACCCATAGACTTGAGCATGGAGAAATAGATGTTTGTTGCTATAAGTTTCTGATAATTGGAGGGTTATTTGTTATGAAGCCATAAACTAATTAACGCTGCCAGTTACAACACAGGCCCTTAACCTAGAGTCCATGAATATCTATAGTAAGCAATGGATTTCACCTTCCTTAGGTGTCTCCATGAATATTAATTTTTACCACCAAGCTTTTCATAAGAATTGTGCAATCATTAGAACTCAGTAACAAGTCTTCATTGTGGTATTTATAGGCAACATGAATCAAATTGAGAAGGTTAATTTTGCATGGCTGAAGGTGATAATAAAACAAGTTGCTTATATCTATCATAACATATGTACAAGAGAGGAAATTTTAATCCAGTTGCACAAAAACATTAAATCAAAAGAAGGTGACTTGGGAAGAAAACAAGAAGAAAATAACTTGCCTTAGGCATGCCTTTCAGCCTAGGGCCTACCTAGCTTATTACTTCTGGATTTAAAATTTTCAACTACAGCTGGTAGGGAAGGGGGTAAGCATTGGATTAAAACCAGTCATAGCTGATGTGAAAGTACAGAAAAAAAAAAAAAAAGACAGCATGAAATAAGGCAGATACATGATGAGGAAAAGAGGAAGCAACAGATTTCTATCAGGACTTTAAGGTCAACCATTAACACTAGGATTTTATAACTTTTTAAAACTGTTATTATAGCAGTTGATTTTAAGCAGGTTTAGTTATCCTAATTTCCAAACCATTTGTCATGCTTTCATCATTTCCGAGTCTTTTGTAGTATTTCAAAATGGATCTCATGTAAAATCTTATTGTTCATGCGTTAGTAACTAAAACGCTCTGAAGCCATAGAATTGAAATTATTTTTAGAATGGTGAAAATTTCCCTGGTGCAACAGAGATAACGATGTTCATAATATTTTGAAAAGGAAGTATTTGCTTGCGTTGTGTGTAAGAGAAACATACATACGCACACACGCGTGTGTGCACCAGGAACAGAAAGAATTCATTAAGAACTAAAAAAACACAGGTTCATTTTTTCCCCAATAAGAATCTACAGTCTTTATTCTTGCAATGGCTCTACTAAGGTCAGTAGAATCTTTACTGAGATTTTTTTGGTCCACTAATGGAAGATACAGAAATGATTAATACATCTAGATTCATTTTATAAAGCTTTATAAATGAGGTTTAAAAAGAAAAACTAATCTTATTCAAACTGGCAAGTGTTGTTATTCAAATGAGTAAAGCCTTTTAAAACAACTTTCCAATGGCATCTTTTACACTTTATTTGAACTCTTGTTTTCATAATAAGCTATTATCATTGTGGTGTGTAAAAATAATTTTATTTTAAGGTCTCCTGTATTCCTGGCTAAGTATTAGCTTTATTGAAGTCATTAAATCACAACTTCTTTATCAAATTTAAAAGTTAAATTCTTGCTTCATTTGGGAAAAAAAAACTCTAGAAGAAAGACTTTCAATCCCCATTACGGAAAACATTACAAAATCATTGTTATTTGAAGGTCAAAGAAAACACAGCTAAAAATTGTAGAAAAAAGATGATAGAGGTATGTCAAGAAGTTAATTAAGATAGGTTATTTTTCTAGATTTTGTGATACTTTTGCTATTTGCTAGCTTTTTATATTTGTAATCTTTGTTGGAACCTTTTTTCTCATTCTAAATACATATCTGAATTTTTGTATCTAGTTTTGAATTTGTAATGTAGTGTTCTTTTCTCTTTAAAAGGGCCCTCAAAATGATGTTTCATGCTCACAAAACCTGGTTTCACTCCTGCTTGCCCAACAGGCACAAGTGTAAACACGTGTATGCACATGAACACACACACGTACACGCTAACCTCACCACTGCCACTCCCCCACATTTTTGGTGACAAGACTTGTAACCCACTGCATATATTAGACCTCTGGGAGATATCATCTCATCCCAAGGAAGTTCTGGTTCATTGAGCCCTCAAAACAGGACCAGAGAAAACCCTATGGAGCTATTGGCAGTCTGGTGAGACCATGGCGAACAAAGCTGGATTTGGCCCAAAAGATCTCTAGGGAAGACTCCTTGTTTTCAATCATGGGCATCTCAGGAGTTCTGAGCTGTTTCTGTAATGTCTGGGGAGAGTTGAGTTTGTTCAGCTCTAAAGAGCACCCTAGAGGATATAGAACCCCCAGTGGATTCTCTAACAAACTCCTTCTCCCAGCATCTTCTGGGCCTTTGAGGACAGCCCAAGTGCCACGATTCCTTTGAATAACTGCAGGCCCCTGGCTCTGGAACCACCCTGCACTGGAGAATGAGAAGCTGCTCGGTCCCTGGGGAACATCAGTGGTGAGGAGCCTTCACAGGTTCTCAGGGGATCAGTTCAGTAGTTGCCTTGCAACAAGCTGGCACGAATCCCAGGTAATCCAAGGGCTGGCTTCTGAGGTCCTCTTGAATATGAAATGCAATTCGAGGTAGTGAAATAACTCTGCAAACACTTGCTATTTTGCAATGCTCCAGGCAGTACGTGAGGGCCAGGAGGTACCCTGGGAAGGGGAGGTGGTGAGCGGGGCAGTAAACACCCAGCTCAGTGGTGCTGGTGACTGAGCATAGTTGAAGGCACATGGCAGGCATGGCACCAATGGATGCTGACTTCTTATAAAAGGGTCATGCGATTCAGATCTCTGCTCTCTTTCCCCTCTACACAGCACAGCCCAGTTTCAGCTCTGAGTCAGCCTTGACATAGATCTTGCCCTCTTTTTTGGTTTCCCCATGAAATCCAATCAAATGTGGACACGGTTTTGCTGAAGACTGGGAATAACACAATCTACAACACTCTGAATTCCCTGGAAAACATGCTGTGTGTGTTTTCCTTCAAATGTCTTCTTCCAACCCCATCTTCTCCTGACTCCAGCCCCCAAGCAGCCTCAATCCTCTGGCTCTTCTCTCTCCACTTCTAACAGGAAATCTAAGCACCTGATCAACATTCAGGCCTGAGAACTTCCTTGTCTGCAGTGAACTATCATAAAGCTTCTTTTCAACTTCTCAATTAAGGCAGGTCTCTCCCTATATAGGAATTCTGGAACCACCTGTTAAAATAATAACTTTCTCCATATGGCTACCTAGATAAAACAGGAAAGAATCCTGATTACTATTTCACCACAGATGTAATGATCGAGGGTGTCCTGTCTGGGCAACATATATGATTACAACTCTCTAATGGGGTTTTTATTTCCATAAGTCAATTTAAAACAGTTTTAGTATTTCCTCTGCACGGATTCATTTAAGGAAATTTGGAAAATTCATAAAAGTTGAAAGAAAAGGATAATGAATCAGCATTATTCCACTACTCGCATTACTTATCATTCACATTTTGTGTGTGTGTGTGAATTTTTGCCCAGATTTTATATCCACTGAACTAAAGGTTTTGTTTCTTTGTTTTTCAAGCACAGTTTTAACCAACTCGTACATATGCATCTATATACTGTTTTTTCAATGGTGGTCCAAAATATTTTCCAAGTTATCACACAGAACTCTCACATGTCACTTAGATGTTTGCATTAGAGACCCTCAAGTACGTAGTCTATGTTGACTTACTACTTTAATTTTCTATTGCTGCTGTGACAACACAGATTTCTTATCTGACATTTCTGGAGGTCAGAAGTCCAATGTAGGTCTCCGAGGGCTGGAACATTCTGCATTCCTCCTGCAGGCTCCAGGCAGGAATGTTTCCTATGTGGCTTCTGGAGGCCATTTGCATTCATCAGCTGGCATTTCCTTCGCTCATCTTCACAGTCAGCAACGTTGCATCTCTCTGTGCCTTTCTCTCCTACTTTTAAGGACCCTGGTGATTACGGCAGGCCCACTCAATAATCTCTGATTAGCAATCTTAATTCCATGTACAACCTTAGTGTCTGCCTTTACCATCTTTGTGCAGCCATTATTCTCCCTACCACACTTATCCATTTCTTATTATTGGACTTTCAAGTTGTTTCTCATTTTTTACTATGACATATAGCATTGTAATAATATTGTTTAATTTACTTTTTCTTTTTTAGGTAACCCAATCTTTTCTAGCTACAGATATTTTTTGTTAAAAGGAGAAATTATAGAGAGTAGAGATCTTTTGGGCAGGTAAACGGAATGTTGTTGGCATTGAAGTGTGTGATTTAGCAGAAATAAGATTCTAGTCCATACCTCACCAGCATTTACTAGCTGAGCAATTTTAGGCAAGTCACGTAATGAATCTGAAAAATTTTCCAATCTGAGAAATGGTAAAATAATGCTTACCCAGGTATCATCATTGAGTCAAATGAGATAATGCAAACTGTGGAGCCACTGTGTTATTTGTAGTCATGGTGGTGATTATCATGATTATGATATTAATCAATGTAATAATTGAAATTAGATGAGATAACATGGACTTATTATTTCTATTATTTCTGGTGATAATACACCTGGCAACTCAAATTGCATATCTTGTCTAGATGAAGGGAAAAAAAAAAAGTAATCTTGGTAAGAATCAGATTGGAAAAGAACACGTTTTTGATCTTGAATTATTAGTTCGAAATATGCTTTGCCTCCTCCCTTACTCCTTGCAGCCACCCTGGCCTCTATGCAGCTCTGCCATTGCACCAGGCAGACTTTCACTCCATGGCCTTTGCAATTGCTACCTTGTCTTCCAGGAATGCTCTGCCCTTGACAGCTTACTTGGCTCCCTTTTCCTCCTCATTCACTTTTTTGCTCAAGCATCTCTGCAAACATCACCTCTGTGGACCAATCTCAAGAGAACTGTACTACCACCATGACCCCTGGCATTTCCTACTAGTTTCCCTTCTTTCATTTTTACCCTGTATCACCAGTAGAGTATAAGTTTCACGAAGGTAAAGATTTCTGTCAGTTTTATTTGCTGCATTTTGCCCAGTGCCTAGAATGGTATCTAGGATATATCATGGACTCAATAATTTTGTTAAATGATTGGACCGATTTTGATGCAGTCCAAGCATTTTATCCATTGGGTCATGTAAAAGAATTTACCAAAGGACTCTTTTTAGTAGCAGTTCTCCATATGAAGGCACATTCTTCATACATGATTTAAACAGCAATAGGCCCACGGGGAAAAGCAAGCAAACACAAAAGAATGTACACATTTATGAAGTCTATATTGAAAAAACAAGTGTCTAAGATTTCTATTTCCTTTCCTCTGATTTTAAAAACTGAAGTATAAACAGAGATCCTACAATGGTTGGGTTTGGAGAAAAAGGCAAGAAAGAGGCATAAAGGAAGACTTCTGCATAAGGATGAATTTAGGCAGGTACGTCTCTCAGGCCTGTGGCCTTTGACTCTGAGCTGTTGTCATTACTAAGCACTCCTTAATCTAATGTTGAAAGTCAGAAATAAAATAAATTTCTGTTTGCTTTGTTAGTTTAGTGGAAGTCAATTGAGTTGGAGAATGAATTGAACCTTGGCATGCGCTCTACACGTTGTAACAGAAAAAGCTGTGTTAGAGATTAGGGCCATGCTGAGTATATTAACTTTATTTATCATTATGAACTTTTCATGAACTAATTTTAATCGTCCTTTACACACAAGTACTAAGGACTCATCATGACACCGCCCTGCACGGACAGGGTGTTGTTGTATATGTGTGCGTTTGTAACTTGTCTAGTTTTATAACCCCTGCTCAGAAAATAGAACAGCTGTTAATCCCACTTCCTGGCTGTTCTCTCAGCTTCCGCTTCCTTCCTGTCCTTCTACTCTCACTATGTTATTTCTTTTAAAGCAAGTTTTCAAAATATCAAGATAGATAAAGATCTGAGGATCATAACTCTCGTATACTCCTTAAGGGCATTTTTTTTTTTTTTTGTCTTGGATCCTGTATTCCTAACAATGAAACTGTGCCAAGAATCTATTTCAAAAGTAAAGCCAAGATATACCCCTGTGGGACTAGCAGCAGATAAACAGCTTTCAGTCTAATCCTAGCAAGAATGAACAAATGGACACCGATACTCGCTTTGGCATCTCACTAATGTAATTAATCCCTTTCCCATGCAAGGATATTCTTCTGCAACTTGTGTGAGTGTGAGTGTGTGTGTGTGTTTGTGTCTGCGTGTCTGTGTGAGTGTGTGTCTCTCTGTGTGTGTGTAGATATATTTATTCTCCTGGGATATGAAGTGATATTTAAGGGCTTAGAAAACCCACGTGAAATGTTCAAGCGAAAGAAATCATATGTCATGCTTATCTTTGGTGAAAGCACATGTGCGTTGGATGATTTCCCTTCACAAAGATCATCTCCTTCAACCAACACGGTAAGACAACTGCCAGGAAAATGTGTGGTGAATTTATTTCAAACCCTTTCAACCGAGGCCGGTTTACATACCAGCTCAGTCGTGGCCAAGCGCCAGTAGTGGAGTTAAGATGAGGGTGGACGCAAAGGGCCAGATGGAGATCAATGCCAGCTCAGAACATCAGTGTGGGCCTGGCTTAATTACTGGTGGGTTGAAGTTGGCCAGGTCCAAGAGAGTTCTAGAATTAAATATGAGTCTATATGTTGGGCAGTTTTTGTGGAGACAACAATGTGAAACTGAGAATCAGGCTTCCAGTTGTCCAGTTTAGAGATTTGAGATGTAAGACTCTGGCAGATTCAAACCAAGGTTGGTGGGACCAGGGACAATCTATGAGACAGCTAGCTAATATTTCAGTTTGAGGACAGAATTTAAAAGACTCATGACTCCAGGTATTTGGAAAATGGGTTTGATTTCTCTCTGGATGATAAAATTAGCCTGAAAGGAGTATGAGCAAAAGTGAAAGATTCAAAGAAATAACCAAGAATTCACCAGCAAAAGGGAGTTTGGGAAATGGGAGCCATAAATTACCGACGAATTACTGGAAATACTAGAAAGTTTATTTTATGTTGATAAGCAAGAAAAGAACATTTCTTAATTCAAGGGCTACATCTCTCCCTGGGTTCCTGGTCTGGGCAAAGCTATGTGGTAGAAAAGGGTAGTTGTGACGGTAAAGGATTCACAGGAAATAAAAAGTGTCCACACAGATTCTGAGAGGAAGGACTGAGTTGGCCATCTTTCCAGTCGGTATGGGTCACAGAGAGACCCAGGAATCCCAAAAGCTATGAAGAACAAGATATAATGAATAAGAAACATAAAGTAGATAAAGAATTACTTTTTCTTCTCAAGTTAGCCTGACTCTTGTTGGCCTCTCATTCAGAAGAAACCAACCTTAGTTATTAGGTTTCCTGGAAGATGAATACCTTTTTGGTCATTAAATTCTTTTACATTATCCCAAAATCCCTAGGAAAGAAAAATGCTATACATCCGTGGGCTTTATATTAAAGATTTCGAGAAGTCCAATAAATTATTTTTAGATCTCGGAGCTTCTGATAACATTCCAGTTTTATCTCAGGCCTACAGGGCTATCATTTTTATGTAGAGAAAAGGTTACAGGAGCTGCCTAATGTTTGGCAATTTTTAAGAGACTGCATTCACCCAGATATTATCATTATAAGGGAACTTAGGTTAAATTTACTGTGAGGCTGCGCATGGGATGGTGCTAGAATAGAAGCAGTCAGGAAAGAAAAGCTCTAGGGATGTGCCCAGGTCTACCAAAGAATAAAGCCACCAGCGGTAGAAATTGCTAGCAAAGAGAAAACTTGCTGATCCATATGCTTGGCTCAGTTCTAGGGCTTCTGACATCTTGTTGGCACAAACGGCATTTGCAGCAATTAGCATGGGTGCTCTCGGCTGGGTTTCCTCCAGCTGGTCCTCTTGGCACCCAAACCAGAGGCTTCCTCCGACAGTTCAAACTCATCCAGTTTCCTTCCTGACTTGAAGAACCCTGATACAATGGAAGGTTCTGGTTCTTTTGATATTGTCCCCTTACCTACCCTATTGCTTGGCTGTCATTTGGGAAACCTGAAAGTGGCAGAGTTGGACCTTGTCTCAAAATGAATTTCAAATCGTGGCCCCAAACCTACATGGGACCTCAGTAAAAATAACTTTTAAACACAAACTAAGAGAAATTCTAGTGAATTCTTACCCACATCCCGCTGCACCGGCCTCAGGTAATTGAGGGTTTCTGTCCCATCTCTTCCTGCAGGGGTCTGTCTGTCTTTCCATTTGGGGTTAGTTGTTCGCCCTGTGACCTCAGCAGTCGAGGAAAGTTTGAACTTGCAGTTTGTCTGGCTTTTTGATATTGTAATGGTGGGAGCATCACCCTTTCTAGCCTGTACATCTCCCAGAAAAAAAACTGGAGAAATAGATCTGCCACTGCTTCTTTCTGGCCCCTTTCACGACAATCACTGTGGTTTCTGCTGAGCAGTAAACATGCCACGTTAAGTGAGAAGCCTGCCCCTGCCCCGAGCGAGGTGAGGGCCGCAGTCCTGACTTC
Organism: Rousettus aegyptiacus; assembly: GCF_014176215.1. NCBI lineage: Eukaryota > Metazoa > Chordata > Mammalia > Chiroptera > Pteropodidae > Rousettus > Rousettus aegyptiacus. Next base: position 2,453,918 of record NW_023416312.1, on the reverse strand, counting down.
TTTCCCCAGGACACGCCTCGCACTTTGTCAGCTGCTTTGTATTTGTTCATTTGGTTTCCCAAACCTTGAGTTAATAATCTCAATTTCCCCACCTTTCACTTTAGGCAGAAAAATCAGTGCCAAGTAAACTGCAAAAAAAAAAAAAAAAAAAAAAAAGATGAACTTTTAAAATCTAACCCAGGGGTTTTTAAACCCTGGCTGCAGATTGGAATCGCTTGGGTAGCTCTTTAAAAAGAAGAAGAGTTCAGGCCAATTAAATTCCAATCTCCAGGGGGTGCGGCTCTTTGTCTTTTTTTTTTTTTTTTCTGAAGTTCCCCATGTAATCCCATAAGCCGAAAACCCAGCTGGCCCAGCAGCAAGACTCTGCCCTAGTTTTCTTTATGAAATAAACTTAACCCCAATGTTGATGTTTTTGGGACTAAGACATTTCTCCTCTCTGAGCGCCCTCCAGCTCGAACTATGTGTGCCCTATCCGCATGTGACAAGTAAGGCCAACTGGACACACAGAGATGGAGCCACCTGCTGCTTACTGTCCAGCCCTGGGTGCAGCGAGCAAAGGTCTGTAGCACCCCTTAGCAGACGGGGGTCCTCCAACACCTTGTCTTTGAGTTTCAAGAGCATCTGTCATGGAAGATGAACAGAAGGTTCTGACAAGTGAGGCGTTGAGTAGAGAAGAGTTTTCACTTTTAATGAACGTCCGGCGTGTTGCTTTGGCATGCCAGCCAGCATGGAGGCAGGTGAACTAGGTCATCGTTTCTGCAAAACTTTTCTGGCAAAGCAACTCTCCTACCAAAGGGCAGACTTGTAAACCTACGCGGAAGCTGTGACTCCCTAGCAAGTACTCTGTTCCTTTCGTGGGACAGCGCCCAGTGGGTGTGCACAGAGAAGTGCGCGTAAGCAGGGTTGGGACCCATGCAGCGTATGAGCTGTAACAGCCTCTGGGCCCTGCTCCTCTCCTGCCCCCGTAGTTGGCGGGACTGCAGCCTTATCTCCTGTAGCCCCACGCAGCCCCAACATCCGTGCAACCTCATCTGCCACCATCGCCTGGACCTACGCCGCTTGATCGCCCAGTACCCCAGCCAGAGAGCTCAGCGTGCAGTCTTACCTCCCGAGGCCTCAGGTAGCTTTAGCATCTGGACCTAAAAGGCACTATCCACCTCCACCTCCCGCAGACTCCCTCACCATGGCCTCCTCTTGGTGCTGCCTCTGATAATCACGGGTAAATTAATTGCACTCCTGTTGGTTCTGGTAGCGCTTTATACATACAGCTATTCTAGAACTTTCCTCATTTTATCATACTTGTTTATAATCCGTTCTCTTTCAATAGACTATGTTCCTTGCAACTTACTTTTTTTAATTTAATTTTTTTGTTTTATTATTTTATTTTTTAGGCAAAGCAACCCTTGGTTGACCTCACAGATTGCAAGGACCTTGTCAGCTTACAATCCCTTATTTATTTTATTTTATTATTATTATTTTTTATACCTACAGCACCTGGTCTTCCTAGATGGTCTCCCATCCAAGTACTAACCAGGCCCGACCCTGCTTAGCTTCCAAGATCAGATGGGATTCGGCTTGTTCAAGGCGGCATGGCCATAGATACAATCTACTTCTTATCCTTTAAAAATATATAGATCCAAAGCCTCAAAGTACCTGACAACCATAAGTACCTAATTAATATTTATTGGCTTCACTTAGATACACATTAAAATTGTCTTGCTAGTTTGACATTGGACGGAGAAAAATGGTAATCGCGACCTGGAGGACAGCTAAAAAGTATCTGGGAAGCCATTACAGGTAGAATGAGGCCATCACATGAAGTGATACGACTTACAAAGGCAGATGGGTACTAAGCGAAGGAGGCAGATAGAATGCAAGCCACAAATTCAAGCCACATATGGAATTTGAATTTCTAGTTGCCACATGAACAAAAAAAAAAAGTTAAAAGAAACTGGTGAGGTTAATTTTAATAATACATTTTATTTAACCCAGTATATGCAAATATTGTTGATTCTACATACAGCTAATATACAATTATTGAGGTATTTATTTATTTATTGTGTATGACATCTTTTGAATTTGGTGTGCATTTTCCACTTACTGCACATCTCAATTGTGACTGGCTACATTTCAAGTGCTCCATAGCCACAATGTGGGTTGTGGCTGCCATATTGGACGCACAGTCTAGAAGCGGAAGTAATGCAACAGAAGGAGAAGGTCAACTCCTTCCAGGCCTCAGAGCAGAATGAGAAGAATCCAGGTCTCCCTTGAAAGGCCCCAGGCTTGTGAGAATGGAAGGCATGTCAGAGGAAAAGGCTGCCACTCACAGGAGCTCGAGGGGTGAGGGGCAGGGGCGCCTCAGAGTTGGAAGGGATAGAGCAGCAATTCCATGGGGTCCAGACAAACACAACAAAGCAAGCTATTCTAATGAACCAACCCACTTGATGCTGATTTTACACTTTCATTACCCGTGTTACGGGGTCAGAACTTTCAGGTATTGCAGAGAAATGAACAGACCAGCAGTTTATGAGGGGCCATCGATCTTAGCCTCATGGCAGCGCCGAAGGCGAAAACAGACAAGCTCCCCCTCGTCAATAAATACGCCCTTTACAAATCCAATTTGAAGCAATAACAGGAGGTCTTCCTGAGGTAAAACGAGTAATCTGAGAGTCAAAAGCAGCGTGAAAGCCAGAGGAGGAAAGACAGACCTCGAAGCTTTTATGTAGAGAAGAGTGTTCAGCTCTTTGAAGATGGAATTTTCTGGAAAATGCAAGAGAAAAGCCCGAGCTAATACTTCCAAAAGAAAGCAGTAATTTTTCAGGGAGATTTTCTCAAACAATCTATTGCAAAATAACCGGCATAAAAGCAATTTAAGGAAATCGCTGTACATTTAGGTTCTTTATGTTTGTTTCTTTCCTGACAAATAGCATGCTGTGTGGAGGAGGGGAAGCCACAGAAAGCCAGGGGAAAACAGACTGTTTAGCCTGTCACTAGCTCAGAAAGTGGTGAGTTCCTAGTGAACAAACACATCTCTGATCTGGGGACTGGCCACAGGCTTAGGTTTCCCTAATCAGGAAGGCTTTTTTGAAAGGGTAGAAGGAGGTACGGTCAGGCCCTACAAACCTGTGATAGTAAAATCCTTGACCTGCTCTATTCCTCAACTCTACTTTCTGACTTTATTTTGGGAGAGACAAATGCTTAGACTAAGGAGAAACAAAATATATGCAAATTGACCATTTAGCTTGTTTTTGCTACTTAAGAAAATGTATCCAGCAATTACAAAGGCACTGCTCTAGGCCCTGGATAATCCTCTTGCAATTCTGCTAATAAATGCAAGACGGTTTTATTAAAGAGTCATCAAGATATGGAATGACTGTGTATTTTTTAGCAAAGAAGCCTTTTTCTAAAAAATAAGATTTTCATTTAATTTATGTTCTCACTTGGTCACCTTAGTATTTCAAACCAAAACGAAATAAAAAAAAAAAAAACCATAAACTTTGAGATCGGAACAATTTAGATCAACACTGTCTTCTCCTGCTCAGGACCTATTTTCTTGATAGACTCAACACTTCAGAGCCAGATACATATAAAATAGCATGTAAAATAGTGGACCAAAGTAGAAAGAGCGGTCTGAATGCCAGCACTGTGACGAAGAAACAAACATGCCTTATAACATCTTCAAAAAATAGAACGTCTTTTAAATTAGAAAAAGCCACTTAAATACATGCTAGGTGATTGAAAACACATAGCGCATGAGAAGGAATTTTGTCAGAGAAGAAGCCAGAAAACAAGCAGCTGGACTGACCTAGTAGGACTAACTACAACTTTTTAAATAAAAACAGGAGAAACTCTTTCACCCTGAGTGGGCGAAACGGATTCCTTTGTATGAAATAGCTGATAGCGGAACAATACCCAGGGCTCCAGCTGTTCAAATATTTTATTGCCAACGAATTTCGTGAGCTCGCTCGCTCGCTCCCCTTCACGGAGGCTAAGGTTTCTCCTGAGTTTGCTGTTAGAACTCGCTGGATGTCTGGGCTTTTCCGGGTTGTTAGAAAGCAACTGTGGCTTCAACATGTGCCTTTAAGGCCACCATGTCAACTCGGGTTGGTCTGCTTTATTATTCCCTTGCCATTTTGGAAAAGCCGGTTGGTTACCTTTCCTACTTCTCTCTGGGGAATGGGGGGCCGGTCACACGGACACCCACTGAGTTCCGGAGCTGCTGTCACTGGGTGCCACTTACTGTTGTGATCCTAAGGGCTTTCTACCAGCGCTTTCCCAGGCAGGCCGCAAATGTTGTTTACATTTTCAGATTCCTGTTTTAATTAACATTGTGGAAAAGCTTTTCCGGGGCTCTGGTTCCTGAAGGGAAGTTAATAACATAGGTCGCAAACAAATAACTCTGCAAGGGGGAATCTAACAAAGGACCGCTGAGCTGATGGACCTGATTCTTCTCATTCACTGCATTTGCCCTGATTGGCTTCTACGCTGACTTTTCCGGACTCTTTTCAAAAAAAGTTAAAAACGTGGCTCCTGTCAAAGATTTTATCATTAATGATGAGATCGATGAGACCATAAAGATATTTCAAGGAGCACTGGAAGAACTGTATATTTATAGTCATTAAAGAGAAAAATATTCAGATGAGATTACCAGGTTAGATACGAAACTGCTCCTACAGGGCTATCAAATGTCCTCCTACAGGGCTATCAAACTATCACCTTTGGGGTTATCTTTGCCACCTGTCAGAAGTGCTTTGCATCTCTACCAGACAAAACAGTAGTCTGGGATCTATTTAATAAATAGTAAATAGCAAATCAAACAAAGGTACCTTTCCGTAGCCCAAGGTGGCGGGGGTGATGGGAGCAGCCCAGGAGCTGTATTATACCACTGAAATCATTTTGAATTGCTGGCGCATGGTGATAATAACAAGCAGGCTAACTCTTAGTTTCATTAGTATGTGGAAATACATTAAGACCACCCAAAGAGAGCAGACAGAGCCTCTTTATTCAGAGCAAGGGAGTCAGCCTCAGTTCATTAGGTGGGCCTGTGGAGAATGTTCTAGTCCTGCATTGAAAGGGCACACTGTAATCTTTCCGTATTCCAACACTTTGGAAATGTTTTGTTAACAAAGGTGGATTCGATTGTGAAGTACGTTTTAAAATAACAACAATCACATGGCTACTGTTGGCTATTGGCTTCTTTGCAGGCACTCTACTGAGTGCTTCACATCCCTTATTTCCAAGGGATGCCAAGGGATGGGTGGGTAATGATGACCTCCACATTTGGATGGGAAAATTGAGGCTCAGATAGAACAAGGAGGTTCACCATATCCAGTAAAAGGTGTACACAGGATTTCAACTTGTGGTTTCTAACTTGGAAAGCCTTTGTATCTCCCAGAGAGGCTTTCTAAGATGTCTCTGTACCCACAATAGTGCCTTGAATATTATATGTGTTCGAAATGAATTTCTGGTGGATTAATTGGAAATTCAATCAATACAAGCAAAAAACCCCCCAAAAACAAAAAACAGAAGTAATAAGTGATTTTGGAAGGTCTTTCATTTTGTGTGTCTGTATAATTTCTCACTCCCTGAGGGAGATTTTTCTCTTTCCCCAGACTCCTCTCCTCCCTTAGGTAAAGATGCAGAAGGTCACACAATGACTGTGGCACCACGAGACACTGCGACTTATGACCATGTTTGGATACAAATCTTCACTCTTTATCACAAAGAAGTGGCTGTGGAAACATACTGGCCCTCGTCACGGGGGTTAATTTTAAAATTCCATCACCTATTTCATGTAGGCATCTAAAAGAACTTCATGGAAAACTATCATTCCCTAGATCAGCTGAGGAAGTTGAGTGAGCATGAATTTAAAAATGTATTTTTTACAGATGGAAGACCAGATAGGCCAAGCGAACGCAAGGTCATGGAGCAAATCCTTAGAAGAATGCAGAAAAGAGAGCCAACTTTTCCACTTGAAACTTAGAGTTCTAACTATCAGACAAGCCCTCTCCAAGTTGTTTTCTTCCACTTCGATGTCTCCACTCTTAAGGAAAAATGATGCCAAAAAGACAGGTGATTGTAAACGGGAGAGAGAACATACTTTTGGGAAAAAAAAAATGTATGGCAGTGACAATTTTCTTGATTTAAATGGAGTAATTTTTGTATTTCCACGTGAGTGACCACATTCAGTGAAATTGCCGAACACCTGGCATGTGCCATATACTCTTAGCTAAAATCAAAGCTTTGGGAACCCAGAGCCCATCTATGAACATGTACTAGAGAAGATTTGAACTTAGTAATCAGAACGATTCTGTCTAGATGTCCTTTTCCAAACACTACCTACTTACAGGTCTCTTTCTGCTTAAATAGCTTGAGTGTAGGCAGGTGTTCCCGGCGACCTGAATTGCCATTGTTGTCAAGTTCAGTCTTATCTTCAGGAGCAATGTAGGAATGAGCCAAATGAACAATGTGAACATTTCATTTCCTGGCACACATCACAGAAACACCTGAATTGTGTCCCAATACACAGCTTAGACTTGTGACGGAGGCAGGGCCATGGCGAGCATGATGCCAGCCCCACGACTCCTTCATCCAGAGAATCCCAGGGCTTGTCTGCATTTGGAAAAAACCTGGATACACAGGCAAGAGGAAGGGAGGACAGAGGGTGAAGAGGTGAAAGATCTAAGAGTACTAGAACCTTCTTAAGAATCAGAATAGAAGGTTTCGTGAGCCATGCGATGTCTGTTGCAACTCCTCAGCTCTGCTCATATCTGGTGATACCAACCATAGGTAATACATAAGTAAATGTTCGTGGCTGTGCTCCAATAAAGCTTTATTTACAAAAAGAGATGGCTGGCTGCATTGTGCCTATGGGCTCTCATTAGCCCGTCCCTGAATCAGACAAACAGGCATGTCAACATGATGACCTTGAGCCAGGACTTCAGAACTGCGGATGTCATGATCTGAACTGGAAGCTTCTTGCCTTGTCAATACATTATAGTGGATGCTTTCAAAATCTTTTTTTTTACAGTTAGGTAGATCTGTACAAACTGACACATCCTTGTAACCAGTGCCCAGATTACAAAATAAAAAAAGACCATCGCCAGCCCCCCAGAAGCTCAACATTATATCTGAGACAAATCCTTGTTGCCTTGTGTACTTGCAGCTCATTCGATTCTACTGCTGTATAGTCAAGTCCTCCACTGTGTCAATGCTGTCCCCACAGCTCAGAGAGACGACCCCGCAGCAGCTCTCTGCCTGGACTCCTGCACCTCTCTTGAGTTGGGGTCCTGAGCTCCAGGCTCTGCCAGGCATCCCATCCTTTGAAATCTAGGTGGAGGTAGGCCATGCTCCCCATGCCTGTGCACCCTGTGCTGGCAGAAAGTTCTCTAAAGATGCCACCAAAGTTTGTCACCTTCCATAGAGATGGTCACTACCAGCATTCTGTACACTGGGCCCTGTAGGGGCCACACCTGGGGTGGCCAAGGAGCGTGGTGCCAGACTACAGGGAGCAGAGCCTGTGGAGGGAGGAGGAACCAGGTAGTTAGTGTCACAGGTCCCGCAAGTGCTGGTGGCCCCTTCTTTCAAATTGCTCTGCGCCTCCCACACATACACACCAACCTTGCACTCTGAGCCTGTTATGGGAATGGCGGCCCCTGGGTATCTCTGAATTGCCTTAGGGTCATTCTTCCATTGTCTTGGAGAACAGCTCCTGGGTTCTGTAGAAATGGCTGACCCATACTAACCTCTTCACTACTTAGGTCAGTTAGCCATTCTCTTAGCAGTTTCATTTTTACAACATGGATAAGCTGAAAATTTTCCACATCTTTATGTTCTGCTTCCTTTTGGCTTAATAATTCTGTCTTTAAGGCATTTCTCTCTTCTCACATTTTACTACAAGCAATCAGGAGGAGCCAACCCTTACTTTCAAAACTTTGCTTAGAAATCTCTTCGGCTACATATATCCAATTTCCTCTCCTGCAAGTCCTACCTTCCACAAAACACTAGAAACATGAACACAATCAGCCAAGTTCTTGGCCACTTATAACAGGATCACCTTTCCTCCAGTTTCCAATAACGCATTCCTCATTTCCATCTGAGACCTCTTCAGAATGGTCTTTACCTTTCATACTTCTACCAGTTCAGGATTATTTCTCTCTAAGAGATTGAGGCAGTCTCTATAGCACTCTTCTTTTCAAGCTCTCATCCTTGTCCTTGACAGTTTGTTCAGCACAACAAAGACTTTTTCTAGCTGGTACTTAGAAACTCTTCCATCCTCTATCCATCATCCAGTTCCAAAACCATTTCCATATTTTAAAGTACTTATTTATTACAGCAGTACCCCCACTTCTTGGTACCAATTTCTGTCTTAGCTCAGGCTGATATCTTAGAATACCATAGATTCGGTGACTTATAAACAACAGAAATTTATTTTTCACAGTCCTACAGGCTGGAAAGTCCGAGATCAAGGTACCAGTAGATTCGGTGTCTGGTGAAGAGGTCCCCCTTCCCAGATCTTAGATGGTCATCTTCTTGCTGTGTCATCACGTGGCAGAAGGTGTGATGGAGCTCTCTAGGGTCTCTTATAAGGGCACCAATGCCATCTATGAGGGCTTTATCCTCATGACCTAATCACTTTCCAAGGACCCCACCTCCAAATACTGTCATATTGGGAGTTAGGTTTCAATGTGTGAATTTTGCAGGGAGATACAGTCCTTCAGTCTTTAGCAATATGATTATTGGCCATTTGGATATTCTTTGTGTGAAATATCTCAAGTTTTTTAACCATTGTTCTGTTGTGTTTTGTCTTTTTTTTTTTAATTGATTTAAGCCCCCACCCTGAATTCTAGTCCTATTGTTGTGTAACATGTTACTTAAGACTGAATAGTTTAAAACAACAATAAATATTCATTATCTTACAATTTCTATGGATCAGGATTTGGGAATAGTCGATTGGATTGGTTCTGGTTCCAGACCTCTCAGGAGGCGACAGTCTGATGTCAGCTGTAGCTGTAATCATCTAAAGGCCTGACTAGGGCTGAGGATCCAGTTCCAACACTGCACTCACATGGCTTGTAAGTTGGTGCCGGCTGTTGGAAGGAGGCCTCAGTTCCTTTCCCATGCGGTCTTCTTCTGAGGGCTGCTCGAGCATCCTCATGACATGGTGGTTGGCTTCCCTAAGAGTGAGTGATCTAAGAGAGCAAAATGGTAGGCGCAACGCCCTTTATGTGCTTGCTTGGAAAGTCACACACCCTCACCTCCATCATATTCCATGGTCACCCAGACCAGCCTTGATTCGATGTGGGTGGGAACTCGCCACACATGAGCATGAATACATGAAGAGGAGAATCATGGAGGGCCATCTTGGAGGCTGGCTGCCACTCAAATCCTTTGTCATATCAAGTCATTTTAGGAGAATAAAAAAAAGGAAAAAGGAAAAGGTCCTTTGGAATGTGCCATCGATCATGCTAAGATGTCTTCCCTTTTCATCTAACTGACTACTTGGCCATTCTTCAAGACTCAGTTGAAGCCCCCAGTGCGTCAGTCTCTCTCTGGCTACATTTTTATGTGCTTGGACCTGCAGGGTAACATGAGACACTGCCTGCCAACTGACAAAGTCATGCCTGATATCCTGCCTGAGTTCTTTTTTAATTAAGATTTTAATCCTGTTTTGAAGCAAGCATCTTTGGGAGGATGCAGTGTTATGATTTACCATGAGTCACGGATCCCTTAGTTATTAAAGGATCATCCAAGAGGTGGTTTTCAGGTTAACAAGAGGCACCAGGCACCTGTGCTGATAAGGAGATGAGGAATTTCTTACTTAGATAAGGGGAACCCAGCAACGGAGCAGGGACTAGGGAGAGTCAAGAGAGGTGCCTTGGAAGGAAAATTTAAGGAAGCACTTGCTCTCAAGTCATGTATGTACAGGGTCTGCACCTGAGAGTGAGAGCCTCCTTAAATTTTGTGCCCTGGATGCCTTGTTTCGCCCTAGACCTGATACTGGCTGGAAGCTCGGGTGGCACACAGTGCTGTGTCCATCTTACCTAGGCCTGGCCCATGCACACACAATAATGGTCACAATCTTAACAATGACAACTTTAGGTTAAACGATATGCTACTGCCATTTTTTTTCAGCAATTTCATGTGGTTTGACTTCATATCATGTGCTAATTTGTTAATTCTCAGGTACTTTGCTCACTTATTAATCCTTAAAACAACTTCTGCAAGCCAGGCATCATTCCCATTTTACAGCTAGGGAAAGTAAGAATTATAGAAGCTATAAAACTCACCCAAGTTCATACGACTGGTAAGAGGTAGTGGCAGAATTCCAAAGCAAGTTGGTCTAAGTCACATGCCTCAGCTCATTCTCTCTCACCATGCTGGGTGTTTCTACAGGAAGATAGAAATTGACAGCTATGGGTGTGGTGTAACTTGAGGCCATCTGAGCAGAGGTTTGCTCTGTGACATTAGCAATGACCCGTATTGACCCATGTTATTCAAACCTATTAGTGTCATCTCGAGTGGAGCACAGACATTTAAGCATTTACAGAAGATGGCATGGGCAGAGCGAGCTAATAAAAAGTCCTCATGAGTGACTAATTGCAGTTTAGAGAGATCTTACATGTGGGGCAAAGTGAATCTATGTCTGCAGAGAGCTGCAAAAGGATGATTTTTATTTTATATTTTTCTAGATGAGAAAGTGATTTTATTGATAAACATGGCCATTGTGAAATTCTTTTTGAGCCTTGAGAGTTACAAGTTTTAGCCTATAGGAAAAGAAAAAAAGCCATTTTTGTGGAATCATTATCTCTTGCCTTTTAAAATGAACCCTATGAAAGTGGGGGTCAAAACTGCGAAAAGGTAGCAATTTCATGTGGTACAACTGAATACGTAATTAAGACCAGGTTCAGCAAATTTTTCCTGCAAAAGGTCAGATAGTAAATATTTTAGGCTTTGCCAGGCATAAGGTCTCTGTCCCACTACTCAATTCTGCTATTGTAGCATGAAAGAAGCCACAGAAAATACGTCCATGAATGCATGTAGCTGTGTTCTATAAAACTTCATAAAAATGGACGGTGGGCTGGATTTCACATTCAGGCCATTATTTGCCAACCCGTGATTGACAAGCAGAATTCCAGCATAATTTAGTATCCTTTTTGCTCTGTACGATTTTGAATTTTCTGTTCTGTGATTTTGTTATTGTTCTTTGTTTTGTTTTTTTACAATTCTTTTAATGCTGAAATGGTGATGATTAAAAAAATATTCTAGATGGTGCAAAACTTCTCTGAAGGGGGAGAAATGGCTTGGCTACGGTGCACACATTTTTGGAAGCCAGCTGTTTTCACTCTGCACCGATAGATGGAAGAGCCATCCATCCGGTCTCATAACAAGTTCCAAGCTTCGACTTGGTATTTCAAAAATAGAACTTGTTGCTGGAACATCTCTACCTTTAAACATTTGGAGAGGATGCTAAATAAATACCACAGGCCAAATATGTCATCTATCCAATGCTGTTATTAGGTAATACATGAGAACCTTTGATTTATGTATCTAAGTACTTAATCGTATGAGTCTAAATAAGAACACTGTGTGCGGGGAATGAATGCCAAAAGAATGAATGAATGAATATGGCTTTACCTGAATGTAATGGAGGATACCAGTGTGTGTGTATTGACTCATACTGGCATGGTGATCACTGGCACGGGCTCAGATTTCAGGTCTGATTCCCCTATTGAACCCTGGGCAAATTGTTTGGCTGATCTCCTCTCATCTCCTTGCTCCCTCATCTTTAAAATAAAAAGGCTGGATGAGATCAGAGGGTTGCTAACAGATGCCTCCAGCAGCCAGGCTAAGAATATAAATATAATGTAAAACAACAGATGTTAAGTTGATTGTACTATAATGTGCTTTCTTTTGCAGCTCTTTAAAAAATTAAGATTAATTTTAGAGAAGTTTTAGGTTCATGGCAAAATCAAAGAGAAGGTACAAAAATTTTCCCATATGCCCCTAGCTCCCGCGCATGCACAGCCTCCCCCATGGCCAACATCCCCTCCCAGAGTGGGGCATTTGTTATAACTGATGACTCTACATTGATACATCATAATTACTCAAAGTCCATAGTTTACATTACAACATTCTGGTTCACTCTTGGTGTTGTACATTCTATGGGTTTGGGCAAATGTGTTATGACATGTATCCACCATTACGGTATCATATAGAATATTTTCATTGCCCTAAAATTATTCTGTGTTCCATCTGTTCATCTTTTCCTCTTTACCTCCCAACCCCTGGCAACCACTGATCTTTTTACTGTCTTCATAGTTTTGCCTTTTCCAAAATGTCATATAGTTGAGATCATACAGCATGTAGCCTTTTCATATTGGCTCCTTTCGCTTAGTAATATGCATTTACAGTTCCTCCATGTCTTTTCATGGCTTGATGAGTCTTTTTTTTTAAAGCACTGAATAATATTTCACTGTCTAGGTGTATCATAGTTTATCTGTTCACCTACTGCAGGGCATCTGGTTGCTTCTAAGTTTTGGTAATAATGAATGAAGCTGCTATAAATCTGTGTGCAGGATTATTATGTGGACTTGAGTTTTCAGTTCTTTTTGGTACATATCAAGGAGCGTAACTGCTGGATTGTACAGTAAAAGTACGTTTAGCCTTGTGAGAAACTGCTAGACTGTCTTCCAAAGTGGCTGCACCACTTTGCATCCCCACCAGCAACGAACGAGAGTTCCTGTGGCTCCACATCCTTGCCAGCTTTTGGTGCTGTTGGTGTTCTGGGTTGGGGCCGCTCTAATAGGTGTGTAGTGGTAACTCACAGTTGTTTTAACTTGCATTTCCCTGATGACATATGATGTGGAGCATCTTTTCACTTATGCTGCCTTTTAGAACAAGATAGAGGATAAATAAACTACTTGCAAAGTTTATCTTTGAACCATGGGTTGCTAAAGTTTGGACCATAGGTAACTAAAATAGGGTTTCTCTACCTCCTCACTGTTGACATTTAGGCCAGATATATATATATTTTTCTGTTGTTTGGGGAGCTCTGCATTAGAAAATGTTTGGCATATCTCTGGCTTCTACCCACTAGATGCCAGTAGCACCCATCCCCATCCTCCGAGTAGTGGCAATCAAAGATATCTCCAGATACTTACAAGTACCAAGTGCCAGATAGGTACATTGCTGATTCTCCCTGGGGCCAAAATCATCCCTAGGTAAAAACCCCTAAGGTTTTGAGGTTTTGAGGTTACTGTGAAAACACAGGTTTTGGGGCATAAACTATATCAGTGCTATTCAATGCTGTTGAGCATCAGCATTATTTGGGAACTTGTTAGAAACGCAGGTTCACGGTCCCCACTCATTCAGATTCTGTGGGCATAGGGCTCAGGAATTAGTGTTTTAGCAAGCTCTCAGGGTGTCTTATGCTCTCCCAAGTCTTAGCACCACTGGAGCAGATTTTCAGGGGAGCAGTTTTGGTTTCTGCCCTCCTGAATGCAACATCGTGAATGGGAGTGATCAGGATCTAACTGGTGGGGTAGAGAGCAAATTTCTGGAGTAAGATGAACAGAAGCACACTGTATTTTTCATCAATAAGGGGAAAGAAGGGAGAGGAAGTCTAGATTTTAATGGCATGTGATGAATGATCTTTAAGGATTTAAAATAATATGGATTTCCTAAAATGAATTCTACTGGCTGCTTACCTGTATGTAGTATCCAGGCTCTCTTAATTCGCTTGGACCATATGTCTTTAGTGAGTAGACACCAGTCACACTGACTGCCTGCTCCAAAATAATCTCCCCAGTGACTGTGACTCCGGTACCTCCTCTGCTTCTGGCGACAGAAATTCGCTTTCTCTTCACTCCCTACCCACTGTCTCCAGTAGAACACACTTTCACCTCCCCTCCCTCAACCAGGAGTTAGTACACAACCCAAACCAGACCAATCAGAATCCCCTGTGATTTTTCAAACAAGATCAAGTAAATCGACTTGAGAGAATGACTCTCATGAATAGAGAGGACAGAGGTGGAAACGGAGAAAGCTTATGGAGTTTGAACTGGTTCCAGTTGCTCCTACTCCTTCCTATGGTTTGAGTGTGTGTGTTAATAAATACCTTCTCATTTTGCCTTAGGCTGCTTGAGTCAGCTTTCCAGCACTTGTAAGCAGAGTCCTGACTAATAATACACAACTCAGCAATGTAATCTGACAAATATGATTTCCTGGCACCTACTAAGGATTATGACCTGGATTTAGGATTGTAAAATACATTGTAGAATAATCCTAATCCTAATTTTCTCTTGACAGACGTTCATGAATATTTATCACAGGGACAAAGCATTTTCTGTAGAAAGGTAGTAAATGTTTTAGGTTTGGGGGTCATACCATCCTGTCACAACTAGTCAACTCTTGCTACTAAAGAGGAAAATTGGCCATAGAAAATATGTAAATAAATGGGTGTGGCTATGTTCCAATAAAACTTTATTTACAAAAACAGGCATATAGTCTGAGTTACCAGCTCCTAATTTAAACAAAACCAGCAGGTCAACATCTCAATGCTAATAAAAGTCTCCTACATGAACCTACCATCACTTTACGTGATAAAGACCAAAGAGGACTACAGTATTATTCTATGGAGACAGCATGAAAGGAGAAAAGGAACAAATGTTACTTGGAATAAAATCGACATCCTCAAATGTTCTCACATCCACAGGAACACATATATGTGCTAGGAAATGATTCCAGGACAATAAGCCAAGTAGGATTGTCTTAATGCTTGAATTCATAGCTTGAATTAGAGCTTGACTTACACAGCTGCTGGTAGAGCCAGTGGAAGATGGGTTGGTACTTACCTATTATACAGAGCCTCACTTTACTAACATAGTTCTTTCTGTGGAAGCTAAGGAAGTAGAACATCGCTGAAGCCTGATGTGGCTGAGACTCCTTGAAGTGACCTTTATCACACTGAGTGGTCCCCAGTTTACTCTGATTTGAGGGTAGTAAAGACAAATGAGAACTGCTTTGCACTGGATCAATTCTGGAACTCCCTGGATATTTGGATTTCCCTCTGAAATGGGTCAGGAGAAGAAAGAGTGCCCTGACCCACTTCTGTGCTTATCACAGGAGAATGACTGGCTTCCCAGCAAGCACTGGGGCAGGGCCAGGTAGTCACTGCACCTTCCTTCAAAGGGAAGACATGATTCCCACATGACCTGACTTGTTGGTAAGTCTTCCTCTCCCCTGACAGGGCTGACTCCTGGGATGATTGTAGCCAAGACACCCTAAGAGCTATTTCAAAAAGAGAAGGTTGTGTTAATTACTCCCCAGGGGTAGCAGAAACTTGCCTGAGAATTTAGTCTGGGAGCCTAAGGGCACACTCTAGGAGTGAAAGCTGGAAGAAAGCTAACAGCTGAGGCTTCTGGGAAGGACACCCAGGAGAAAGTCTAGAATGAGAGCCAGGTAAGGAGAAACTAGAACAGAGCTTGGAACTTACCCACAAATGGGAGGTTCTGGGAAACCGAGCCAGGACTGGAGCATAAAAATCAGGATTTGGGGTTTGAGGATGAGCAAGAATAATCTAAACTGAGTTTGAGTTTTCCCCAAAGCCTAAGCCAACAGAGGTCCATTGAATATCCCTGAGGTGGAGGCAGCAGCCTGGTCCTCAAAACTTCAATATGCACAAGAGTCATTTGAAGAGATCAAAAAGCAGATTACTGTCCCTCCCCTTCAGGAATCCAGATTCAGTTAAAGCTAAAACGGGATTTGGGAGTTTACATTAAAAAAAAAAAAAAACATTCCAGTTAATTCTGATGTGCTGGTCCTTGATCCACGCCTTTAGAAAGACTGGACATAAAAAGATAAAATTATGTCTTCCCTGCTGTCATACCTGTAAGTCCACAACCTGGACCTTTTCATGTGTTTAGTATTTTTAATCTTAAAAGCACTTTTGCACCTATGATTTGCTATAATTTTCCCCCAACAACGTTCTGAGGTAGAAATTTTTATAATCATGTTGCAGGCAAAGAAACTGAGGTTCCCAGCACTTCATGTACAGTAATAAGTGGCCAAGCTCACCGTATTGAGATATATACCCAGACCTTCTGAGCATACGGTCAGTGCTTTTGCCCCATTATAGCTTATGATAGTGTAAAATATTAAAATTTATAGAATCTAAAAATCTTACCAGATCTCTTGGGTGTTTGAGGACCGTAATGACTTAGGGTGAGATCGGGCTCCTTTCTGTCTTATATATAAAATATATGCAGTGTGGTGGGACAGCCCTAGGTAGAGATAAAAGCTTTAAAGGCAAGGTCAGGGTGGTTTGAGGAAAGAGTGAAAAGGATAAGAAGGCTCTAGTGAAAAGACCAGTGGTTGCACAGTTGCTGGTCTAGCTCACAGTCTAGGGTCAGAAAAACTGGAGTTGGCAAGATTTACAGCGACAGGGAAGATCCAAGAAGGACTCACGGCCAGTCAAGGGGAGCTTTGGGCAACCTGAGGAGATATGGTTTTCTTGCCACTCTCCATCACCTAGGCCTAGATCCTGCGGGTTCAAGTAGGAGGCTTTAGGGTTAGTAGAGGAAGCTAGAACCTCATCTTCTGGGTAGACTTCTGTAGAATCGGCCATCTTCAATAGGCTGCTGTTTGGTTTGCCCTCTGAATTAAGGAAGGGATTGATCTCAATCTTCTAAATAGTCCCTCCTTTGTGGTTACCATCCAGGGAGAGGGTAGAGGTCCTGGCAAATAAGGTTCCCATAGCCGCACGTCTTAGAGATACCTCCATCTAACACCTTGATACTCAAAGTGCGGTCCACAGCCCAGCCAGCATCAGCAACACCAGTGAGCTTGTCAGCAATGCAGAATCTCAGGTCCTGCCCCAGACCTACTGACTGGATCAGAATCCGCATTTAACAAGACCCCCGGGTGATCTGTGTGTGCATTAAATCTGAGACTCTAAAGCAGACATCCTGTCTCTAATTTGCATTCTTACCAATACATTGGTAGAGCCTGTTGGGATTAGATCGGCCTCCAACATCAGGAGCAAGATAGCAATTTCTAGCAATTTTAACTATTTTCCTAATCATCCCAGGCTATTTACTTTACTAGAAAGTAAAGACGAACAACAGGCTTAGGAAGAAAAAAAAAGACAACAAAAAGCTATTTAATTTTAATAAATATTCATTAGTATTCACTTATATCCCCACTCTCTTCCAAAACAATTTAATAGCTTACAAATATGAGTAGTGGTAGCAAGTTTTATTTTCCAGAAAACAGACACAGCAATATTTCTCACCCTTTTCAGAACCTTGACATTCCCCTATTAAAAGATAGAATCTATTTCTCTTCTTTGGGAAGGACTAGGTGACTCCTCTTAGGAAAGAATGTGGCAGAAATGATGCTGCCTGACTTCCAAGGCCGGGTCGTAAAAGGCAATAATAGCTTCTGAGATTCATTCTTAACTTAGGATATCACCCTTGGTACTCAGCCACCATGTTGGCCATATGGCGAGGCGACTTGGAGGTGTTAGGGCCATAGTCCCAGCTGTTTTTGTCTTTCCATCTAACAGCCAGCATTAACTTCCACACATCTGAGTGAGCAAATCTTCAGATGGTTCCAGCCACCAGCCTTTGAGCAGCCCCAGCTTATGCGAAGTGGAACAGAGACCAGCTGTCTTGTCAAGATCTGCCCAAAGTGCATATCTGTGAGCAAAATAAATGTCGATGTGTTTTTAAGCCACTAAGTTTGGGGCTGATTTGGTACATGGCACTAGATAACTGAAACACTACTATAAACTCATACCACAGTTGTAAGAATTAGGTGAAAAGAAAATGAGATAAGAAAAATAATAAGTTAAAGAATAAAGAGTTTGGAGGTAATCAAAGCTTTCTTAAGTTTTGAAATATGAGTATTTTGTTGTTGTTTTTGTCTAAGCTTTCCTGACAAAAAGGAACATAGTTTAAGGCAGTGCTTCTCAAATTTTCATATGCAAACGAATCACCCAGAAGTCTTATTAAAATGCAGATTCTGATTCAACACTCCTGGGGTGAAGCCCAAGAGGCTCTGTTTAACAGACTCTCAGGTGATGTCAAAACTGCTGTTCGTGGAACCAGACTTTGAAAAGTAAGTATGTAAAGTATCTTTGACAACTTTTCTGTAATATATAAAAATAAATTCATAATGCTGTTTCTTAGATTGATCCTTCATTGTAGAATAAATACATAGGGCAGAAGGAAATTCACTAAGTGATCTATGTGGTGGTCCAAGCAATGAAGGTCAAGTACAAAGCTTGCTAACAGATTGGCTTGGTTCAAGGGTAAATTTTAGAATATCTGAAGATGGACTTCATTTCTTTTAAGCAATCCTCCGACAATACTATTTCTTATCAATGTGCTTTTGATAAGGTTTGCAGATTAGACTGTTCAAGGTTAATATCCCTGATGTGAACATGGTGCCAGACATGTTCTGATGCCAATTAAGGGATGATACATATATCTTGACCGTCAAAAAGAGGGTAGAGGTTAGGTCATTTAAGGAAATTTAAAATGCCAACTCAAGACAGATGTTTGGCTGAATATCCACACAGCCATCACTTTGGGAAGAAAAATCAAGAGCATGTCTGTGGAAAGGATCAATAAATACCCCCCTCAGCAAATGGTTCTGGACTATTCTAACCTATAGATCGATTGATGGCCAAACCCTCAAAAGTGGGCCACTGAGCACTCAGAGGAACCCCACAAAATAAGTGTTATCTCCTCTGTTGGAGACATTTTATACTGAGCTTGACCTTCAAAGTTATAAAAATATAGGTTTGGCATGGGCTCATAGGCTCAGTATAAGTTAGCCCTTCCTATTTCCATTTATAGTGGCAAAGGCTGAGGAATGACCAAAAGAAGCTACAAATGACCAAATGTTTTCCTTCACACATTTCTCTAAAAGGGTTATGACAGCTGTTGATTAGAGACAGAAATTCCTAAAACTTGCCTGTTCTTCATGGAGAATAGTGAACTCGGAAAGTCAGGCTTCCAATTCAAAGGAGGAAATAGGCAAAGAACGAAAAAGGGATATCCAGTGAATGAGGTTGGATCCATAATCTGGGGAAAAAGGAGAATTTCACTTTCTAAAACCAGAATGGACTGTGGTCTGGGCCCAAGCAGGTGGCGATACACCCAGAACGCAGACTGGGTATAGCATCCCATGATGGAATGCATGTGAAAGTCATTCTAAACCCACTGCTAGCTTATAGATTCAAAAATGGACAAGGATAGGGGCCGGTGAGATAAAGAAAGTGCTGGAAGAGATAAGAAACCATCAGAAGAAGTAGGCAGACCATGACCAACTTTGTACAGACAGAATTGGGTTCTCAGCATTAAAGGAGATTTTTATCTGTCATTATTTTAAACTCAGGGCCTCAGAAAACCTTGAAAATTCTTTAGCATAATGAAATGATGGTGTTTATTATCAAAATGAGAAAGTGCCCATATTTAGTCAATTAAAGAAAGGTATAGTTTATAAATTTAATCTAAGGATCAAGTGATCACTAAAGGAATGGGCAGCTTCACCCAATAGTGAGATAACCATTTCTGGAAGCATTTAAGGCTGGACGAACAGCTACTAGAACAGCAGTCCCCAAACGTTGTGGCCCCAGGGACTGGAGCTCTTAGGAGAATCTAATGCTTGATGACCTGAGGTGAGGCCGAAGCAGTGATGCTGGGGAGCGGGTGCAAATCCAGATGAAGTTTTCCTCGCTTGCCCTCTGCTTACCTACTGCTGTGCGGCCCGGTTCCTAACAGGCCACAGACAGGTACCAGTCCACGACCCAGGGTTTGGGGACCTCGGTACTAGACAGAATATTCCTGCATGAGAGAGGGGTATGAACTACACTATTTACAAGGTACCATTAGAGTACAAGTGTCTAGAATTCTCTGACATCTCCAGGCTGCCATTTGGCATTTGTTTAGATCCACAGTGGAGAATTTTACACTGAAGCAAATGTATTAGGTGGAGCCCTCTGTAGTTAAGCCACGAGCAGAAAAGGCTCCAATGAGTATTTTACTCCATCCTTTTACAGTTGAGGAGACCAGGTCCAGTTTTATTCATGATACCTCAATATATACTATAGTGATGGCAAAGCTGACATTAAGAGCTTACATTTCTGTGTTTCTAGTCCATATGTGTGTGTGGTTTTAGGCAATAAACATATTGAATTAACATCATAGTCACTCCTTGCAAATCTAAACTTTACTGTTGAGCTTTTGTTAAATGTGGTTCTATGGAAACCATAGTAAAAGACACTTAAGTTTAATTAGGAAAAATTTCAAAGATACACAAAAGTGGAGAGGATTAAACTTTCATGTACCCTTCACCTAGATTCGACAATTATCAAATTTGGCCACAATTGCTTTCTAGATCCCTTTTTCTCTTTGCCAAAGTATTTTAAATGAAACCCAAATGTTATATTACCTCTAAATATTCCCATATGCAACTCTAAAAAATACAGCCATTTTTCTTACATATAACCACAGAGCTATTCATGATGAAGATAATTAATACCCAAAACATACCTAGTCTATAATCAAATTTTCCCCAATTGTCTTCAAAATCTCAATCTCTCTTTCGAAGCAAAAAATAAAAACCAAATAAATAAGGCAATTATTAACTCTAGAAAGAACCATTAGAGGAAGGAGGTATAATCTTGTCTATGAATAATATTTATATAGCCATTACAACATAAATACTGAATATTGATGAATAAAAAGTTATCATGTATATTAGGGAGAGAAGTAGAGAATTTCCTTATTAAGAAAAGGACAGATAATACCTAAAACTGAATAAATAAGACATACCAAAATAATCAGAGTTTTCTTTCTGTTTTGTTATTCTTGTTTTGTTTGCAATGTGAAATTAAATACCAGAAGAAACCATTGAAAGACTTGAAAATGGCTGCCTCTGGGAAAACAGTCCACATGCAGAGAAGCTATGTTTTTAATTAACTATTCATATGTAGCTCTGTACATATGTAACTTTGATAAAACCAAAAAGTAAAATACTTTTTTACTTTGAAAAAAAGTAATGCATCAGTGACATTTATTCCCTGTGGTTATTCAGCAAAAGTAAAAATGGTTGGAAAAGAAAAGAATATGTAGGTAAGACAAACTAAATGGAATTTTTACAAATGTCAGCATTAGAATTTAAAGTGTCATGAAATAAAAGATGGTAGTTTCTTTTGTTGGTATTTTACTCATTTTATTAAACTATATTCTGAAAAAATAGAGCGTATACTAACTCATTAACGATTTATTGACATTTGATTAAGCATTAAGTACCAAGGTAGGTCCTAGCATTACAAAGCTATAAGAAACCCAGTCTGGTAGAAGAGAGAGATATATAGATCAGTAATTGCATTAAAGATTTATGTGTGCCATAGTGCAGACACGAACAAAGCTTCGCTGACACAAAATATTAGTTCTCCTGGGGCAGAAGTGGGTGCGGGATGAGTTAAGAAAGTCTTCAGAAGATGACGTTTGAAGTGAACCTTTTCCCCAAGCTCGCTTTGCCTTTGAGTACTCCCTGCTTATACACTGAAAATAGCAAAACAGTTTTCCTCATTCTCTTTTCTTTTTTCTGGGTTTTTCTCTGACATTTTTTTTCATTTAGAAAAATAAAAATATATGAGTTTTTAAAGCATACTTCTAAATAGACTAATGAGCCTTAGTTTAGGAAAAGATTTGCTTCTCCACTCTGACTTGAAAATCTATTGTTCACCCATAGGAATTAAAATTATGTCAATAGGAAAGAGGAGAGACATTCGAGGTTAAATAAAACACTTTCATTTTACACACTAGGCAACTCAGGTGATAAACACAAATATTACATCGTTTATAGGTTTTGGGAAGAAGGACAATTTGATTTGCTTGTTCAGCCGTAATAATATTAAAAAGTTATATTCATTCTTCTAAAGTTTAGCTTTGTTAGAGTTTACTGATAAATTTCACTTTCTGAGGAAAAAAAAAACATTTGCCTGGTACAAAAATAAGAATGCATAGCTGTCGTGTGGGGGAAAGCTCCCTGGAGTTTCTGTCTGCCACATCCCACCCAGTTTCTACCACCCACTGCCACCCCCAGGTAAATACTGTCCTTTGTTTAGTATGTACTTTTTTTTTTTCTTTCAGAATTTTGACCAAACATGAACATTGATTCTTATTTCCTTTTTAAAGTAGAAATATTTCTCCAACCCATGTGCTTTAGGCACGGCCATTTGACTTGTTTTGGCCAATGCAATGTGAACAAATAATATATAAGATGTCTGAGCAGAAGCTTTAGTGCATTTCTGTGGTTCAGGTCTTTTCACTGTGCTTCTGTCCTTCGCTGGAACAAAATTTCCCAGATGGTGTTTGCTCTTAAGCCCTAGTCCCGGATTTCAAAAACACATGGAGCCAAGCCCAGCAGAGCCTAGCAGAGCCACGGGCCTCATGTAACTTAAACTCCCAAAAAGTGCTGTTATAAGCCAATGAGATCTGGGGTGTGTTTGTGGCTATAGCAATAGCTTACTAATAGAAATACTCACATTTTTTGGAAGCTGAATAACAAATGGTGGAGTAGTAATAGGAGAAAGCAAATGTCTCATAGATCGATAAATACAAATATCCAGATATAATAATCTATTAATACTAAATCTATAGGTGCCAATATCTGGAGATCCGAGTACATGAAATCTAACTCAACAGAAAATCACTCCACCCCCCCGACAGTGAAAATCAAGCCCTACCTCTGCTCACATAGCTACATAAAAACTAAGCAAATGAAAAATGATGTGATTTTCAATCTAGGGGAAGAGTACATAATTATTATATACTATTTGATTCAAAAGCAAATTCTATATATACATATAACATGTATATATACATATATACATAAATGTATATGTACATATATACGTAAATATTGATTTAACCAGAAATTGTGATACTACTTTTGGGAGAATTGGGACATATATAATGAAGGGTATGATCTATTTTTCAGACATATTATACTATTATAGTAGATAAGGATTAAGCATTGGTGAAAGGTAAACACAGGAGAATTTGCCAAAAGAGTTGCATATGGGTGCTTCTGGGGAATGAGACTGAGGATTTGGAACGGTGGGGCAAGGAATTCTTGTTATTCTCATAGGTTTTATAGTATATTTGATTTTAAAACACGTTCACATAATTTTTATTATGCTAATTCTGAGATAGTCTATTTATAAACAAAATTTTAAAAATATATAGATACGCTTGATCAACATATAAAGAAAAAAAGAACCACAACCATCGTTAATTTATTAATGGATAAAATTCAGCATGATCCTTCACAGTCAACTTCTCATGTACATTACACTCAGGTCATTTCAAATCTTAGGCTTTCCTTGAATGCATCCTATTTCTTTACAGTTGCATGCCTTTGCATCTACTGTTCCCTCTGCAGGGAACTCTTGCCTATCCTTCTTCCTGTAAATCCTACTTAGCCACTATGTAGCCCAAATGCTTCCACTGACTCCCCTGCGGGGCCATGGAAACAGCATCATATCTTTGTCTAGCCTCCTATATTATATAGTGCGCACTCATTATAGAATATTTTACCATATTTGTAAACATCTTCCTTTCTCAGAAGCGGTCTTCCAGCAGAGGGTTTATGGAAGTGGCAGGTCATAAAGAAGCCTACAGGCTGTTCCTTTTAAACTCAGCTTCACCTGTCCTCTCTTTTTGTTCATTGGGAGTGGTTTTATCATGGATCCCCAACTCCCAGTACCAGTTCACCAAGCGTTAGGAACTGGGCTGCATAGCGAAGCTTCATCTGTATTTGCAGCCGCTCCCCAGCGCTAGCATCGCCGCCTCAGCTCCGCCTCACATCATCATGCATTAGATTCTCATAGGAGCACCAGTCCCTGGTGCCAAGAAGGTTGGGGATCTCTAGATAGCATCTTTGACCTACCACATTTTGCAGTTACCCAACTATTGAGGCTCATTAAAAACTCAATCATAATATATTAGTTTGCAGCAAAAACAAACAAACAAACAAATAAAAACAGTCTATATTACCCAAGCCAGACAGAAATTTACGTAGGGGTTAAAAAGACAACTAGTCTTTACATTGATAAATTCTTGTGTCTGTCAACAGAAAGCTCCATAGTTTTCCTCAGTTTGTCGCTCCCCGCCTTGAATCACTTATTCTTTGCTAGAAGGCCTCATTTCCCGATGCAGAGAAAACCAAGTATAGCTAGATTTCTGTGGCCTCATTAACGGGTCACTGCTCAGTAGGTCCCCAATACAATGAGAGGAGACACTGAGGCCAGTAAACCACGAGCCACACAATAAAAAATTTAGAGACTAAAGATTTCCTACACCCATCTAAGACACAAATATTTTAACCTTTTAATCGCCTTAGTGTGGACTGAGCCAAAAATATTTGCCCAAATTTGATATATGTTCTTCCCCCAAATCCTGGAGTTATGTAGAAATTCAGCCATCTAATAGCTGGGTTGATATATCTTCAAATGGAGTGTAAAAATGCCAGTGGGTTTTTTCTTCTCGTTCTAGGTTGCTAGAAAGCGGAATAGGTGCGGAATGAATGAAAACTCTGGAAAGTCTCCACAATCAACTAAAAGGTTGGGTAAAGGGAGAATCATCAGAGCATTCAGAGGGTGGACTTCCTCTCTGAGCAGGAAGTCAAAGGGTTCACACGTTCACCGCAGATGTACGTCCAGAACAGGCTTCGCTGGAAACATTTTCACCTTCATCAGGGATGGACTCTTCTTAATGAGAAACAGCTGCCCTTGTAGGGTTTCAGGGAAGTTTCTGTCCCGGTACAAGCCAGAACGCACTGTGATACACACATGGGGTCAAAAACTGTTTTTTGTTTTTTTGGTTTTTTTGTTTTTGTTTTGCCTTTGAACTAGAAGAAGAAAACTGTTACTTCCTGTGACTTTCTGGTGGGCTAAAGATGTCTGCCCACCTGAGGCTGGTTGTTGATTTCTCCTCACCAAGACCTCACTGTCGCCAGTGTGTATTGTTCTGCTTTGTCACTTGTCTTAAGTAAAAGTGAAGCTCTATAATTAGAAAGTCGATGATAGCAAGGAGAAAAGGGCCTGAGCAGCAGGCTGTGCACAAAGCCCCAGGGTGCAGCTGTAACTTACACTGTAATTTTAAATTTAAGTTCAAATTACATGATACCATAACACAGCAACAAAAGGGCCAGGGACACAGAGGAGCCAGCAGGCAAACCTCGGGATGTTAAAACTCGACCTTCCTGTGGGGCAGAAATTTTATTTAAATCTGGGAGAATGTTTCTGAGAACAAATTGCATAAATGATCCAGGCAAAACCAGGAAAGGCTTTTGTGTGACTCCGTGAGCTGATGCAAAGTAGCCCATTGTTTCTGAACAAAAATTGGTAGATGTGCCCTGAATTTGCTTTGGTTTCCTACCTAGAGTCGTGGAAAGTTAAAATTGAAAAACAACCCTAGGATTTAATACACACGACCTTCTACTTTTTGACATATGTGCTATTTGGGAGCAGAGAATTGTCACTCTACAGGCAACAGAGCCCTTAACCCCTCGCCCTGTATTCTAGCTGCCTCACGTGCATCGTGCCTCATCAGAGAATCACTCCCAAAGACACACCTCCCCAACCAAGCTCCCTGTCTGCTGCCCTGCACCCACCATCCCTAAACTCCTTCCTCCCGCCCTAGTTCCAACCTCTCACCAGGTGCCCACCATTAAAACCAGAAGTCGGGTTGCACACTTTCCTCTTCCCCTTTCCAGTGGCTTTATAATCCTGCTGGAATTATTGCTTTAATTAGCCCTGTTCTCTCCAGGCTCTCCCTTCACGTCCTTATCCTCTGTCCCTTGCATTACTGTAATAGTCCTGCGTGGCCGACTAGCCTCCGGTCCCTTTTCCACACGGCTGAGAGAGTTAGCTTTCTATAACCTAACGGCGATTGGGTCATCTATTATTTAGATGGTGTACTCAAAAAGTCTAAGCTAGGGCTCACGAGTTGCCTATAAATCAAGTTTCCTTGCATTTTTACAAGTAGCACAATAGAGGCAAAGCAGCTTAGAAGCCTGAAGTCTGAATCCTGGTTTGATTCCTGCCCTCAGAGCTTTCTATCTCTGGGTGCTGGGAAGTTAATGAATGATCTATGCTGCAGTTCCCTCCTCTGTAACAACAACAACAACAACAAGTAAATAAATCATCTAGAACGGCACTTTCCAGGAAGTAAGCATTTGATAAATACCAGATATTATTGTTAATATTATTATTATATTAAGATCTCTTATTAAAGACACTTATATTCATTAAGCCTTTGCTGAGCAGAGTCTATAGACTATGTTCTAGAAGGAGTTATGAGGCTCGTGAGACTTTCAGGAACCTGGTGTGTAAATCTTAGAACCCTATTTCTAACGGGGTTGGATATAACACTTTGAATTGCAGATATAAGAAACGTCTAAACCTGTAAAGAATTTTTATAGTTTATTTGAGCCAAACTGATAGTATATGCCTGGGAGCAAGACCTCAAATGCTCCTGAGAGTAACACTTTTGCAGCTTCTTTTATGCATTTGAGATTAAAGAGGGGACGCCAGGAAGATTGGACAAAGCAGGATGGGGATTGGGTTACAGGAGAGTTAGCAAGATTCTGTGCCCTGCTGAGGGTCGACACCCTCTTCCAGGGTTATTACTTGTGGTATTTCAAACCTAGGTACACGACAACAATGGACAATGACTTTTCACTAAAGAAGTTATAAGCCTGCGGGTGACTACCCACCATGACCTGCTCAGCTAGGAATTTATAATCAGATCGCCCTGTGAGGTGACTTTCCATAGAACCCTTTTTTTCTAATCCACACAATCTTATGTGAATAAGATCAGGTATCAGTCATTCATTAATCGAATGACTGTCTCTCTGTAATGTGTCAGTCATTGTACCAATATTCAACTTTAATTCCCTTATAATAACGGCAAAGTTCCTAGCATATATTAGAGATAAAAACAAGTGCTTAGCAATGAAACTATTTACTGTTTCAGTCTCTGAAATCAAATAAAATTAAACACGAATCTTGCAAAATCTACAGAAATGAAAAAAAATTAAATGACATTTCATACTTCTCAGAGATTCCTACAATCCCGTCTAAAGATTGCCAAGACCCTAAAATAAATTTTCCAGAACATTCTGGATAACACATTTCTCCTGGTATAAGAAAACGTCTTTGATTTGGGTTTAAAAATGAACTAAATCCAAATGTCACTAAAACCTTCATTTTCCTGTTTTCGCATTCTTTAAAGACAAAGCTTAAGATTTCACAAAGTTATTTGTAGCCACGCCACCCTGAACATGCCTGATCTTGTCTGATCTCAGAAGCTAAGCAGGGTCGGGCATGATTAATACTTGGATGAGAGACCACCTAGGAAGACCAGGTGCTGTGGGTTTTTAAAAAAAATAAAAAAAGATTTCACGAAGTTTTCAGTAGCTGGATATCTATCATGTATTTTAGTCTTAAAAATACTGTTGAGTTCAAAAATAATAAAGTACTGTATAGGAATCTTGTTAAGCAATTGGTAGATAAGAGACAAAACAGCCCAGGGAGAGATGTAGAGATTAGCATATTGAAACAGCTGTTTTCTCAGGGCTGCGAGACAAGGCTTGGATTTGCGCCAGCAGCTTTTCGCAATTCAAATTAGGTTTGTTAAGTGGTTTCAAAGTCTTAGGCCAGGGCCCTGAAGTTAACCTGGAGGTGCCAAGTGAAGTTGCTGATTTCAAAGACGTTTTCACGGTATCGATGAAAACCAAATGACAGAACTAGGCCTTGGACAGTGGGGGCTGAACTCGAAAGAAAATCAAAAAGTCGGTTGGTTGTCCTTTTACCTCCAGCGAGTCAAAGTCATCAAAGGAATGAGAGAAAAGTTTGAGTTTAGGGGGTCGAATCTTAGATGTGGTCTGGACTGCAGTTCGGTGGGATTTCTGGAAACCTCCGTGGGGCTGAGGAATGGGGAGGAGCCCAAGCAGAGGCAGAATCACTGGGGAAGCAGAGCTGGAAATTTCTAGTTGGTGTTTGTCACTGTCATTCAACCCTTTTAACAAATTGCGTTTACTACTAGAGTTTCTGCTGTTGTTTACTGATTATGAAGAGATACAAGAATTTGTAAAATACAGAGAAGCAAAGTCAGAAAATTAAAATTACCTGCCACTCAGAGATCAATTATAACAAATATTTTGGCCTATTTTCTTCCTACCTTGCTTCTCATTCATCCATCTCTCCACCCATCCTTTCATCTCCTCATCATATGCATAGTTCTTCTTATCCAGCTATCTTTCTATCCTTCTACAGTTAGATATCTCTGTCGTTTGTTATATAGAGTTTGCGTTGTCGCCGATTATCAGATGGTTTGACTCCTAACCTTAATTCACGGGGTATTCTGGTTTTGCCAGGAAGGGGGGCACATGGGAATTTACGGCCTTTTAAAACAGTCCCCTCTTATCCGTGGTTTTGTTTGACAGTGTTTCACTGACCCACAGTCACCCACGGTGTGAAAATATTAAAAGGAAAATTCCAGAAATCGACAATTCATAAGTTTTAAATTGCGTGCTGTTCTGAGTAGCTTGATGAAATCTCGTACCATCCTACTCTGTCCTGCCCCGGCCATGACCCACCCCTTTGTCCAGCTCCTCCACATTGTAGATGCTCCTCGTCCATTAGTCACTTAGCAGGCGTCTCAGTTATCAGAATGACGGTCCAGGTACCGCAGTGCTTGTGTTCAAGTAACCTTTATTTTACTTCATAATGCCACATCCACAGAACTTTTATTACAATATATTATTATAGTTGTTCTACTTTATTATGTTATTTTTGGTGCTCTCTTACTGTGCTTAATTTGTAAATTAAACTTTCTCATAGGCATGTATGTATGCATAGGAAAAAACACAGTGTAAATAGGATTCGGTACCAACCACAGTTTCAGGCATCCACTGGGGGTGTTGGAATGTACCCCCCCCACACACACACGGATAAGGGGGGGGACTATTACATTCAATGTTAAAAAATTTTTACAGTCAAGAATTTGGTGTTTTTTCTCAGTTTAACTAAAACAAAAACACAAGACACAGAACTAGAGAGGTTTGCACTGAAGATTTAAAAATATTTTGGCCTGCAAAATTATGTTCCATGGCCTCCTCTTTGCTTGCTCCCTCGCATCCCACCCGATGTGGCTCTCTGGTGGCTCCTTGGGTCTCTGAGAGGTTGCTTCTGAGGGCAGGATTGGAAATGTCTCTGTCAAAATCCCCACAGAGGCATCTCAAAGGATGGGTAATTTATAATTAGTGACAGTAAGTAATTGTGGTTAATGTATCGATAGGTGTCGTATCTATCTATCTATCTATTTTTTTTTTTTTACAAAGTGTTTTATATTCATAAACTCAGCTGAGACTGGTACAAAGATAGTTTAGATTGTGAGTAAAGGTGCCTTGAATTCTACACCAAGTTTTGTCTCAACTATTACCTTTTACAACACTTAAATTCTCTGGACCTCAGTTTCCCTATGTATGAAGGGGAGTGCTGATACCTAGTGGACCAGATACTCGCTAAGACTATTCCTAGATCAGCAGTCACATGTATCATGAAGGTTTTGATGGCTTCATATTGGCCAAATATTGAGGCATTATTTTCATCAGCTGCAGTCAGCGGTGAATTTGCTAAGGGTGCACACTCAAAAAGGAATCAAAGTATATACTAATTTGGGGAGGGGGTGGGTGGTGGTGGAGGGGGAATGCAGGGTTTGTTTCCCCAGGCAAAGTTGTAAAAATCTGCTAATATTGTTCCTCTGTACGTTTCTTAGTTCCTTGAGTGAGGTAAGCTAAGTGAGTAGGGGTATGTGAGTGAGTGAGTGTGTGTGCGCACACACGTGCGTGTAAAAAGATATGAAGGATAATTTATTACATACAGACTTCATGGAGCAACTGGCATCAGTCAGTATTTCTTGAATAGCTCCAGAAACAAACGTAAGATGGAGTAAGCTTGGAGAAAACAGATGCTCTAATGAATTTGGGCCCATGAGGGCCTCCTAAGAGAGCTGTGGTATTTGCTCCCAGAGAGAAGAGCCCGTGACGGCAATGTGTTTCCTGCTTCTCAGGGTTCAGGTTAGCACTCGTGGCTCTAGACCTGGGCACTCAGCCACAGCCATAGCCATAGCCCTGCCACGTACTCAGGGATGGGAGGGGCAGGCCACTCCTGGGAACAGCTTCCTGCTCCCCACTCCTGATGCCGAGTCCAAGAAAAGGAAAAAACAAATTCACCCATGACTCTAATGGAGGTGTTTTCCTCCACGTTTCATTGTTATTGACATAGCCAATCTACAACGATTAATTAAGCAAATACTGGAGACTCACATGCTGTTGGCCTCTTGTTTAAAAGTGACATAGAATTTATTCCCTGTTTCTACATGAGTTACTGAAACGGAAAGTTGCATGACTTATCCGAGGCCACTTGGCAAGCCAGTAGGTTCAACCCCTACATACCTAGCACACACAGTTGGCCTGGGTGGAGGGATTGTGCAGGGATCCTTTGCCTCCTCATCTCACACAGCACCCTGTATACCCATTTGCAAATGCCTAACATTTCCAGAGCTGAGAGTCATTCCTTACAGAGCCCGAAAAGTCCCCCTATTAAGATCCAAACCCTAGGGCAGAGACAACGCTTTGAGCTACTACTACCATACATTTTCTTTAGAGGAATATCTTTTCTCAGATCCCTTTTTTAGAGAGTTAGCTAGAAGCCAGGCCTTCCTGGAACAAGGCAAGAATGAGACACCTTGTCGTCTGGTGGCAGAAGGAAGGAAAAGACTGGAGGTGGGGGCTTGCCAAAGACAAACTTTCAGTTATGGGTTGTTCCTGCTTCCAGCTGAATTGCTACCCCACGTTGCAACTTTATTAATTCATCTTCTACTTGGGAATGTGTTTAAAATACCAAGCAATAAAATGGTCTGGGAGTCGACATGTTTAATTAAGTTCAAGTTTACTTAAACTTATTTACCTACTGTGTTCACGGATTCTTCTACCTCCCTCTCTGTTCCCTAAACAGAAGCCGCCCCAAGGACTGGCCTCGGGTTCGCTTTGTCCTCTAGGCTCTCGATTTGAGTCACTCTTACTTTTTCAGCTTTAAGCATCACAATTAAGAGGCTGCACCTCCCCAATTTCTCTCTAACTCAAGGATAGGAAACTTTGCAATGAGCCTGATAGGAAATATTTTAGTCTTTGCGGGACACACAGTCTCTGTTGAAACTACTCAATTTGGACTTCTCGGCATGAAAACAGCCATAGACATATGTAAATAAATGGGCCAATAAAACTTTTTTTTTAGGAACATTGAAATTTGAAGTTCATGTAATTTTCACTTGTCACAAAACGTTGTTTGTCTTTTTTCTCCTCAACCATTTAAAAATATAAAAACTATTCTCCCTGGGCCTTACAAAAGCTGACTGTGATCCAGATCGGGCCCGTAGGCTGGAGTGTATCAGCCCCTTTTCTAATTGATACCTCTCTCCATGCTCTGATCCTACTGTGGAAAACACTCTCACACTTGACATTTATAATATGGAAATTGCCCTGCCCTGTACCCATTCCACAAAATAAGAAATAACTTCTTTATTCCTCTTAGGATACTGGAATTTTCCCAAGGACCCAGGTTGGAACTCTGAGGGCTACCTTATCTACCATTTGTCATTTCCTATGCAAAGCAAGCATCCTGATTTGACTGCACACACACCCACGATGCTTCCAGCAGCTGTCCCTCTCTTCGGCACAAAAAGCTCTACATATCCAAATTAATTCTCATAGAGCAAGACTCTCATCAACAGAACTCCCTTCAATGTCTCTATCATTTCCTGCTTATATCGACCCAGCCTGCAAGGCCTTCCTCCACTTGACTAGATGTAATTTTTCCTCTGGCAGAGTTTTCTGGTTTCATCTTTCTCTCTTTCCCTACACAGATTCTCTGCGCACACCAAAAGGATTGGCCTTTGACAGGTGAAATCAACATGCTGGGAGGGGCATTCCTACCTCTATGCCTTTGCTCCTGATCTGCCCCCACCCCCACCAACCCCTGCATCCCCGAACCCCGAACTCCTTTTCCTAAATTTATAGACCTATCGAAAGGCTCACAGCCGACCACAATAAGATACTATTTCTCACACACTAGGGCAGATGTCATAGAAAGACTGACAATAACTGGTGTTGGTAAGAATGTAGAGAAATTGGAATCTTTTTTTGAGTGCTGGTGAGGATATAAAATGGTACGGAAGCTTTAAAAAGCAGGCTGGTGGTTCCCAAAAGATTAAACATGGAGTTACCATATGATCCAGCAATTTGACTCTTAGGCGTCCACCTGAGAGAAATGAAAACACGTGTCCACATAAAAACTTGTACACCAATGTTCATAGCAGCATTATTCATAATAGCCAGAAAGTGGAAAACACCCAAATGTCCATCAGCTGATGAATGGATAAACACAAAAGGTCACATATGATTCCATTTATATGAAATGTTCAGAACAGACAAATCTATAGAACTAGAAAGCAGATTAGTTGCTGCCTAGGCCTGGGTGGGATTGAAGGAATGGGAAGAAATGAGGGGTGACTGTTAAGGGGTACGATGTTCTAAAATCCATTGTGGTGATTATTGTGCAACTCTGTGAATACACTACGAACCACTGAACTGAATACTTTTAAATGGGTAAATTTCATGGTACGTGAATGATATCTCAGTAAAGCTGTTTTTAAAAGGCTCCTGACCAAATCAGATCATCAGAACGTGATTGTTAAAGAAAAGTTTATTTTGTAGCTATATTATCTGTTCCACTCAGTTGATATTATATACTACCTTATAATTTTTTCTGCCTATATTTTAGTCTCCCAGCTACGTTTGAAACTCTCTCATACTTTTACATATAAATGCCTGTGTTTGTTCATTTAATTCGGAAGATGATTGTGAGTAGTTAAAGTAATTTATTTAAATCAAGCCAGAGCTAGAGATGATAGGTTATAAAGTGTGGATGTGTCAAACACAACTCACAAGTTGCCATTATTGATGTAAAATGATGAAATGGAAAAAGCAATGCTTGGTTTCACCTGTAAATTGATATGTCTTGCTTTTACCGTTGTGCATCCATTGGCCGTTGACAAACTGGGCACAGGCTGTCTCTCTCATCTACCGCAGAGTGCTCGGAAATGAGGATATTTGGTTAGAGTTTTGATGCACTTTCCCCATTCCAATTTCTTGATTCATGACTACTATGACTCTATTATGTGCATAACATTGAACACAAAGATTATTTAAGCAAATTCCATAAGTAATATATGGCCACGCTAGTGCAGCTGTCAGCTTTCTACATACTAAAACGTGGCACCCTAGATTCCATTTGCTACCAATTTGTTCTTTTTGAAAAGTTTATGTTTGGCACATGGTTTCTTGAACGATATCAATTAATAAAATGTTAAGGTGTATATCGTAGGTCTATAGTCAACATATATTGATTAGGTCACCAAGAAATTAAGTATATGGAAATGAATAGAATCCTGCTTGTGTTCAGCATTCTTTAGAGAGTACTCGTGATACATTCTATAAATTATATCCAAGTAAATGCTCTCAACACAAGGGTTAAGGAACCCTAATAGTATTCCAGGCTTCCAAAGGAAATTTCTACCTTAGAATCCTATTCAGGGCAAAGATGCAGCAATATATTAAATTATTATGTTTAATGTCAGGGAAGTATCTTTTCAGGAAAGGTCAGAAATCATTTATCTTTCAGGTATCACATTTGAATGGTCTAATTCTCAGCAAGTGGAAATGCAAAGTCAAAGCTGGAGGCAAAGTGGGGTTCTTGAAAGGCCAACTTTCTACACTTTGCATTATAGCCTCATTTTCAAGATTACTCAACTCCTTGAGGGTCACCCAGGGCCTGAGCGACCTTGCCAAAACTTGAGTTCCCATCTAGAGTTGTGGGGCCACGGCTATAGGTAGTAAGAACTTCACACGCTTGCTTGGAATATCCTCTGTATATCTCCCTGGGAATGTGTAATGGTGGTGACCAAGGATTCAGGAATTGGAATCCTAGCCAATCACACTCACTTTGCTTCAGAGACTGTCTTAGTTTCCTGTGGCTGCTGTAATGAATTACCATAAACTTAGTGGCTTAAAACAGCACAAATTTGATATGTTATAGTTCTGTACGTCAAAAGTCTGAAATGGGTTTGACTGGGATAAAATCAGATGTAAGCAAGGCTGGTTCCTTCTGGAGGTTTGAGGGGAGAATCTACTCCTTTCCTTTTCCACTATCTAGAAGCCACTGGCATTCCTTGGTTCCTGGCCCTTTCTTTATTCTTCAGAGCTTTACATCTTCCCATCTCTCTCTACCTTCCTTGTATAAGGACCCTTGTTATTACACTGGGACCACCAGGGTAATCCAGGATAATGTCTCCATCTCAAGATCCTTAACCAATCTACAAAATCCCTTTTGTCACCTAAGGTAACATATTTACAGGTTTCAGGGATTAAGGAATGGATATCTTTGGAGGTCATTATTCTGTCAAACAGTAGTCCTCCTTGAAATATCATCATTATCATCATCATCGTCATCATCATGACCCTTAAACATCAATAATAGTTTGAGCACAGGTGGTGAATGCTTTATATCATCATTTCATGTCGTCCTTAAACACCACTGGAGTTTAGTGTTGCTACATCCATTTTATACGTGGCAACACTGAAGCTCTGGGAGGCATGATGACTTGCCAAGAGTCCCATGGCTACAAGTCCAGTCACCTCTTGCTGCAAACTCTGTGATTTTCAACACTATCAGGAACTTCTCTTCAGCCCTTCATGGTCACCACAACCATCTCTGTCTGGCGATGTAGAGGTACCTCATCCTCAGCTTCCCACCTTTTCCTGTCCAGCCTCTGGTGTGGCTCTCAGGTCCCATGGCCAACACAATGCCCAAAAAAGACCTAGATGGGTAAGGGAGACCCAGCATCTAGTCCACCTGTCCGCCTCATTGGGGGTGGAGTCAGTCATGTGACATTGATTTAGTGTCCACTGTGCACTGGGCACAGAAGCAGGCTCTGGCAGTTCTTCGATTTTATCTCAAACCATGAGGCATATCACTGATGCCACATCCACAGCACTTATGATTTTAGTGGTACAGACTGTCTTGTACTTTGTGATTTCAAACAAGTAGTTATCCTTGACCCTAATTATAAACATATCTAAAATACATAGAAAGACAAGGTATAGACACTTAAGATTTAGTCTTTTCCCTACTCAAATCAATATTCTTTGACTTATACTTGATTCGCCGATTTTAAGAATTATAAGCGAATATTTTTCCTGATTTTCAAGGGGGAAGCTGAGCTACAGGATGATTATTTGGTCCAGAAAGAGAAAGAAAAACAAACCCGGGGAATCCCAGTCTCAGGCAGCCACTGGGGGAGACTGTGAGCCAGGCCTGACAAATGTCCAGACTGGATGAACTTCATTGGCAAAGGCGGGCTTGTCCCATGACTGTGACAGACACTTAACTTTGCCTGCCTGGCTTAATTAAATTATGCCTAGGAATCCTCAGAAAAGCCCAGTTCATCACTTTTCTGAGCCTGGGTACATAAAGTAGCTGGGTCAACAGTTTTTTTTTTTTTTTTAAAGATGGAAGAGACTTGAGTATATCTCCATGTTAAGGAGGTAGAGGCAGAAGAAAGGGAGCAAGTAAAGAAACAAGGGGAACAGCAGCCACAAACTAGAAATAACTCAATCCCCAGGAAAATTGGAAGTCAAAAAGTGGTACATCTATCCACCAAAGTACAACTCAGTAATAAAAAGGCATGACTGACTGCTATGTATAACAATATGAATGAATCTCAACATCGTTGTGCTGAGTGAAAAAGCCAGACGACAAAGAGCACGTACTGCATGATTCCATTTACATGAAATTCTAGAAATGCAAATTAATACAGAGTTACAGAAAGCAAATCACTGGTTGCCTAACGTTAGAATCAGAGAGAAAGAAATGAATAGCAACGAGGTCCAAGGGCATGTTTGGAGATGATGGAGACAGTCTGTGTCTAAATTTTGGTAGTGGTTTTATGGTCTCCCAACTCAACAAACTGTACACTTTAAATGGGTGTCAATTGATTGTACATAAGCTATACTTCAATAAAGCTGGTTTATAAAGAAACATATAGGGAGGATCCTTGGGGTCCTGTGGACCGGAAGAGGAAGGCGCCTTTCACTGAGAAGGAAAGGAAAGAGGCCAAGGCAGAGATGGTAACAAGTCCAGTCACAGATGAGAAGGAAAGGGCTAAGAGAAGAGGTGGTTAGCCACCACTCATGTGAATGCTTCTTAAAAAAAGCTCCCTGTATCTCAGAAGCTAAGCAGGGTTGGGCCTGTTTAGTACTTGGATGGGAGACCACCTAGGAAGACCAGGTGCTGTAGGTGTAAAAAGTTAAAAAATAAAAAAGGGATTGTAAACTGACAAATTCCTTGCAATCTGTGAGGTCAACCAAGGGTTGTCTTGCCTTAAAAAAACAAAAAAACAAAAGAAAACAAAAAACTACATCACTGTCCCCAGTAAAGAGTGTCCTTTGTATGTACGCATTCACGTGGATCACCATGAAGTTAATTCACATCTGAATTCTGGAAATTCCCACTGTCACATGTTAACCCACAATGTGTGCTATCCAGGTTGAATGTTTGCAAAGTCTAAACTCCTCATGCCTCTAAATTCAGCACACCTTCAGCTCGTTATTCCTGTCCCATAGAGCACTTACGAGCCTCAGCAGTGAACTGGCTGATGTGTTCTGAGTGGCGTTTTCTTTGATTTTTTTTTTTTTTCTGTGCCACTTTAATTACTGACAACTGCAGAAACCATAAGAAGGCGAGAGTAAAGGCTCCATCGGAAACTGTCAGGCTGGGAGGAGAGCCTGGAAGATAGGAATCTGCAAGCACCTCTGTGGTTATCAACTCTTTCATTTAACTACTCACCGGAGCATATCAGACAATATTTTGCACTAACGAAGACAGAGCCATAGCAACCATACTACAAAGAGAAGTGCAGGCTTCTGGAAAAGGCTTCAAGTCTCTGAAGAGATATTAGCATTTCTCAGCTTCAATTTCTTCTTGTGTTTGTTTCCTTTTGGTAGCTACTGGAGACACACTGTTTTCTTTACGCGCCACCAAACTAGGGACATTTTGACTTACCAAAGCTGGGTTTGTGGGCCTAAGACTGGAATTCTTCAGTTAGTAGAAATATTAGATTGAAAGTGTTTTCCTTAGTAATTAAAAGTGTCATCCTCGGAACATGTTTTCTTAGCTGCTAATATCTGGTGCCTTTTCATGTTAACAATAATCTTTCTATTCTTCTGAAGAAACAGGAAGTTGTGATTAAGTTGAGAAACCATAAAACCTTCTCCTTGACACTATGCTCCCTAACCAAAGTCCTTCTCCAAGGGTGAGTTTCTCATGTAAAGTAAAAGCTGGGCAGGGTCCCCACCTATGGGTGACAGAAGATGAGTTAGATCAGGCACGTTCTCCTTTATAGCCGTTTGAGCTTTTACAAAAGAATAATGATATGAGACCCAAAAGAGGTAAAAAAAAAAAAAAAAAATGTGACTATGCCTATGCAGGTGAGCATGGTACTAAAAGAGGCCATGTAGGGCTCATTCCTCTGGTGAAAGAGGAGCTTACTGTCCCTTACCACCCACCAAAGCGCCCATCTGCTCTACAGTTTAAAAGTGAACAGACTACCAAAAGAATTGAAAATAGACACTCAGATACTTGTACACGAATGTTCATACAGCACCATCCACAACAGCGAGAAGGTAGAAGACAACCCAAAGGCTCATCAGTGAATGAAAGGATAAACAAAATGTGATCTATCTATACAGTGAAATGTTATTCAGCCATCAAAGTAATGTAGTACCAATACACTCTATAACATGGATGACCGTCAAAAAGTTATGCTAAAAGAAGCCAGACATAAACAGTTACTTATTGTGTGATGCCATTTATATGACATGTCTGGAATAGGCAAGTCCAGAGGGACAGAAGGTAGACTGATGGCTGCCAGAGGCTGGAGGTGGGGGAAAGGGGAATGATTGATAATGGGTACCAGGTTTCCTTTCAGGGTGATAGATATCTGGAACCAGATAGAAGTGATGGTTGCACATCACTGAGAATAGACCAAATGCCACTGAATTGTATGCTTCGAAGTGATTAATTTCATGTTATGTGAATTTTACTGCAAATTAAAAAATTTCCAAGTCAAAATAGATCATCATGCTGGCACATAAAAACCTTTTTAATGCAAATAATGCACTCAACAATAAAAGATTAAAGGAAAAGCTACTATAAGAAAAGCAGACTGGCAAGCAGATGTATTCCATTCATTCTATTAATACTAAGTGGGCCTTCAGTGTCTCGATTAGAGGAAGAGAGACTGGTAAAGAAACCATCCCAGGCTGTGATGAGGATGGGGATGGGAAGGAGGAAGTAGGGTCAGTTGGGAGAATTGCTTTGCCAAGGGCTGCCAGCATGGTAGAAGACAAATATTGACAGCGTGCCTTGCATCAGGAGGCCACACCCTGCCTCAGCTTGAATATCATTGAAGTTAATTAGTAAGGTGAGGCAGAATTTGGTGAGGAACGAAAAGGAGAGATGATAAAGAATATAGTAAATGTTTACAGAGTTTAGAGATGGAAAAGCTCTGCTGGGCTGGACTGACTCCTTGCAGGATGGAAGAGGACAGAGAGTAAGTGTGAGTTCTAAGGACCAGGAGTCAGGACTTCTAGTCCCTAGGTGGGTCACTGCATGACCATGAACTTGGGCAAGCCATGTTAACTTTCTGGGTCTTGGTTTTCTTTGCTAAGTGTTTTCCAGATTAAACAGACATCGCAGATATCTGTGGAACATTTAAACATAAAGACTCCCTTAAGGCTGGAGAAAAGGGCCCGTAGAGATCAAACTGGTTCTCAGACTCGAATCCTCTGGGGCTTGTTACTACTTAGATTGCTCGTTCCCACTCCCAGAGTTTCTGATCCAGTAGGTCTGGGGTGGAGACCTAGAGATGTTTGCACCTCTAGAAAGTTCTCAGGAAGGTTGATACCTCAGCACATGTTGAGGACCACAGAAATAAATGAAACTAGTCCTTACCAACCCTGGATGATCATCCAGAAAATATTTTAATAATAAAAAAAAAAAAACACAAGGGCCTTACTCATATATTGTGGACCAGGGAGTCTCTGGAGTCCTGACCCTTCTATTCAGTACTAGATCCAGTGAAGTTTCTGAGAGGTGGGCCTGGGGTGGGGCTCCTTCTCTGAGTGGGACTCAGAATGGGGGAGAGAAGGACAGAGGGGTTCACTTGAGCCACCATGAGAAGTGGCAAGCTCTGGGTCAGCAATCAAGTAGCCTGTGATGGGAACCAGGACCCAGCTCATCTTAGATAAAATCTATTGACCACTCACTGCATTGATTTAGCACCTAAAGAAGTTAGGAGGGAGACAGGATATGAAAAGAAAAGTGGCTTTTCTACAGAGACTCTGCGGAAAGACCGAGGAAACTTCATGAAATGCTCCAGGCAGTGTCTGTGCTGACCCTCCAAATACTTACTCCTGCATTCTTTTTATTTTTCCCAGAATTAAGTCTAAACGATAAGAGCTTGTCAAATAAAATATATTGTCAAATTAAAAAAAAGCATAAATTCTTAAGGAATGAAATCCAACATACTGATCTCTTAGCATAAAATGTTCTGAGATGCCATTTCATGGAGTACCTGGAAGAATCATTGCTCTCTGAATACTTAGTTGGTGGAATGGAGAAGAGCTACTTTGTTCCCTGGGTTAGTACTTCCCAGCCCAGACCACCACAGCTAATCTTACTCAGAGCAACGCCTTCCAACTGTTCAGATATTTGACCTTGCCGGTATAGCCTTAAATTAT
Source organism: Rousettus aegyptiacus (assembly GCF_014176215.1). Classification (NCBI taxonomy): domain Eukaryota; kingdom Metazoa; phylum Chordata; class Mammalia; order Chiroptera; family Pteropodidae; genus Rousettus; species Rousettus aegyptiacus. The sequence continues at coordinate 2,413,913 of NW_023416312.1, read as the reverse complement.
CTGCTAGAACAAAAACAATAGCAAGAAGGTCTTCGTGCTTCAGAAGAAACAGGATGTATTTCCAGGTAAGCCCCCACAACACGGGTATAACGTGGTCAGCTTCTATGATGTGTAATTTATAAATTCTCCCCCTTCCTTATCTCCAAACTTGCAGAAGGACTAAACCTCCTGAATTGTCTTTTATACAAATGTGAGTGCTGCAGTCATGCAGCTAGTGACGTGGCTAATTGGGCAATTCTCCCTGATAACTACCATTGTTTTATAAAACTTCTTTTCAAGACAAGTGTAAATTATTTGAGATCGTGCTGCTATATACTTTAGCTCCTCAAAGCACTGAGCACAATGCTGAATACGTAGGGCATTCCCAATTTTCTTTGTTTCTTTTTTACTCAAAGGCATACAAAACAGAATCTCTAGATGGTAGAATTGGTTTACTCATAATCAGAAATGCACGTCTTTAATAGTTCAAAGGCAACCACAGCCTAGATCTCCACCATGATTTTTCTTGTAACTCTGATTCTCTTTTCAATCCATTTTATTCTCCTGCCATAGAATACGGCCATTCTCTGCCTCACTCATGAACGCAAGCAACTGGAGGCAGTAGAAGGAAGGCTGACCATGATTAGTTCTGGGTTTGAGTCCCAGCTCAATGTTGGGTAGCTGGGCGACCCCAGACCTATCAGTGAAGCTCTTCCAGCCTCTATTTCTTTATCTGAAAAGTGTGTATAATGACATCTAACTTCGCCATGTTTTATCTCTTCACCTTGACTATTAGCAACATAAAAGCAAACATGAGATTTTCTATTCCTTTGGTCTATACTCCATGTTAACTGCTGAGCACCCCAATAAGCTAAGGAAATACTTGCAGAACTGGTTTTTGGGGGGACAAAGGAAGAAAATGCTGTAAAGTTCAGGAGAAATGTAAAACTCAGAATTATTTTTGCCCATTTTCTTCTATTTCTGTGTATTCTTGGCCTAAGGACAGAGGATTGATGGAATATTTGTGAATGTCAGCAAGGAGTGCGATGTTTGTGCAAGCTAGTAAAACTCAAGAGAAGCTCAGAGATTTTGGAGATCTATTTGCCAGACAGCCAGAGAGGGAGGCGCTTGGCCCCACAGCCTGATGCTGGCCATCTTTGAATACAAAAAGGAATACTTACTGATGAATCGTGTTTGTTAAGTATTAACAAACCCTCAGAAGAATGATGTGACGCGCTAACATGTCAGTTAGGATGTTGTGTTTATCATAGGCCCCTGGAAGGTAATTATGGGAAGACTTCTATCAAATGTCACAGATTAGACCATTTTCCTGTCTTTCCATGTCAACAGATCCCATGTGAGAGTTACTATGGGAAAAACTCCCTACTGAAAAAGTAGTTATGTCTGTAGCCCAGGAGGTTCCAGTAGCAACGTTATTATGCTCAGGGACATGGCCCTCTGGGATTTCATCCAAGCTGAACAAAGACAGCCTGGTGGGGGGTGGGGTGGAGGAAGAGCATTTTATAAACAAAACTAAGAAAAACAGGGAATTTGTTCATTTACACTGTTGGAAAAAGAACCAACGAGGTTATAACTTCATTGGATCAGCAAAACTAACTTTGAAGTTCCAGTTTGCTGAGGAATAATTGTGTTTCATCTATAGAAAGTTCATCTTCAAGTCTTTTTGGGGGCTACTTTGCATGAAAAGTAGAATGTAATCAGTGCACAGGTAACACAAGAAACACCGAAATTATTGTAAAAGCAACTTTTGTATAAAAATGAGGGTTTAACCAGGAGACTGATGACATGGTTTAGTACAGGAACCACAGAGCACATCGGTTTCAACTAACTCTTTGGGCTGAGAAATCGCTCTTGAACAAATCTATAGAAGTAAGTGGAAGGAAGGTCAGAAAGTGTAATGTCTTCAGTGGATTTGCAAGAAGCAGAACTTGCAATGGAATTTAGGTGCATGGAAATTGTTGAGGTCGTGCTCTCAGGAGAAAAAAAGCAACTGAGGCACAGCAGAGAAGGGGAAGGAGCAAAGCAAGGACTCCATCTCAGCCTCCTCTCACGGGGAGTTCTGGAGCATGGAGAGCACCACAGAGTTGCACCTTGAGATGAGAGGGCCCACCTTTGGGATCCCTGTAGCTCTGGCCTGAATGGGGGGTAGAGAGATGCATAACCTCACAGACAAGGTGACTCCCTTTGGCCAGGGGCAATTCTCAGGAGGGAGGCACTGCTGTGAGCATCCTGCAGCTGGGAGAAGGTGCATCAGCCCAATAAAGAGGATCTGAGTGGGGCATCATCAGTATCCACTCTAGTTGCTTACCCAAAGCCACATACTAGTTAGTGGCACAGTCAGGACTAAAACCCATCCCTCAGCCTTGCCACTGGTTCATCAAGTCTACTTTTTATAATGACAGTACCTATCATTATGCCATCTTTTATAAAGCATTTTCAAAGCAATTATCTACTTTCATGACCGCCATAATCCTGGGAGATATCCGTGTGCCCTTGACATGGAGGTTAAGAGAGTGATCTGGCCCAATGTCATATATCTAGAAGTAGTATAGTTGAGACTAGAACCTTGTTCTGTGGGGTACCACCTATAGGTCAGAAGAGGTATTTGATAGTGAGCCACCATTTAGTCCTTTATGCTGGATGTCCACTGACCACAAGCTTATTGTCACCGATTTGCTTTTGCCCTACGTCCCTCACACACTTACCAGTTGTGACTCTCAAACAAGGACCCCCATTTGAGTAGAGACTTCAAGGAATGTTTAAGTTCTTTGTCATGTATTGCCAGCCCTGGTGTGGGGTTTCTGGTTTCTATTTCTAACTTTTGATACCAGCTCTTAGTAATAAGAGAAAAATAGTCTATTTTTATAAAATGACTCAGATGTCTCTGGAAACATTTACAATGCTTGGAATGTTTTGTTTTAATAATTTCCTGATCTGTGTGCAGTAAGGCATTTTAATGTAATAGCCCATATGAAATTCCTCACTATTGTGGAATTTAAATTTTACTTTATACTTTCCTTGCATTTAAATTTAATCGCAGTTGATCCTCATGTGAGCTAAATTTGTGATAACTTCCTCTGCTGTTTGCTTATTTATGGGGAGCTCACCCCGCTTTTCATCTTACCTTCCTCCTCCATTTCCTTAAGCCTCAGAACTTTTTTCATGATCTAATGGTTTCCTGCGCTGGCGCCTGGATATCCAGAGTCTGCTCCCGATTCTGCCATGGAATGTTCCTATCTTTGATGAGGTCATCTACACAAGGGCATCTTGGAGTTGTGGAGACAGAAGACATTTGTTTCAGATCACAGTCCACCTTGCAATGACCTTGTGATGTTGTAGCAAAAAAGACCATGGATACTTGGAATTGTGTATATCCTTTGACCTAGCCAATTTCACTTCTTGTATCTATTCTAGAGAAATAATCATAGATATGCCTAAAAGTTTGAACATAAGAATGTTTACCACTGCAGTATTTACTAGAAAAGAAGGGACTCCATGGACTTCAATAATAGAGGAATGATAATATAAAATATATTATATCCATATGATAAAATGAGACACATCTCAAACTTGAATGCATATCAGAATTCCCTAGAGCAGGGGTCCCCAACCCCTAGGTCACGGACTAATACTGGTCTGTGGCCTGTTAGGAATTGGGCCGCATAGCAGGAAGTGAGCAGCGGGCGAGTGAGCTAAGCTTCGTCTGTATCACTGCCCTAGAAGGCTTGTTAAATAAAACACAAATTGCTATGCTCCACCCCCAGAGTTTCTGAGTAAGCAGACCTAGGATGAATTTGCACTTCTACCAAGTTCCAAGGTGATGCTGATACTGCTGGTCCACAGACCACACTTTGGGAACCATCACTATACAACAATATGTAATGACATGGTCTCTATATATTAGTCTGAAAAGGAAAGTTACGTGACAAAAACTACTTAAACCTATTTTTGTAAATCAATACCAATGTTTAAAAAGTTGGATGGTGGTTAACTGTGAGTTATCTTTGAGTGGTAGGATTGGGGGGAGGGGGTCAGCATTTTCCCTCCACTCCCCATTTTTTGCATTGACTAGGAGAACAAGGACCTGGGTTTAATCCCATCTTCAGCTCTCACCTGCCGTGTGATCTAGGAGCAAATTAGCTAAGGCACCACAGCCACAACTTCCTCACCTAGGAACTGATAACGACGTTTACCTCAAGGAGACAGTCTGACTATCAAAGGGAATAAAGGAAAACTCCTGTATACATTCATTTAACAAGTATCTATGCGGCCTCAGCTGTGCCCTGGGCACTGCCCTGGGGGCAGAAGGTGAACTAATGAAGAAGGATCAGCATCTGAACTTCACACAACTTCAAGTCTATTGAAAGGGAAAGACATTCAATACCGACACTTCTCCATTTTTTTCCTTGTACAGATATACTTCAAAGAAAGCGCATCTTCAAATAATCCTAATCTTCCAAACCTCCTGTTTGTGAAGTCTTGATGTTTGTTTGTTTGTTTTTCCTTTATAAAAGAATATACTTCTGGGTTCCTCTGATGAGCCAATCCCTCCAGTATAATTTGATTTAAACAGATCTTTTCAGGATCGAGGCTGCTGCATGAAGTGAGTAAAGCCCCACTCACAGTGTGGCATGTTCTCTGCCTGTTAGGTGTGGCCCTGTCTCAATGTGGGTGAAGGGTTAGCCGCGCTTTACGAGGGCCTGGGGGAATTAAAATGTCCTGACAGAGAGTCACCAAAGCCATCATGCAAAGTAGGTCTGGATCCTTATTGATCTTGCCATGTGCAGCCCACTCTAACAACCTGAAAATAAACGCTTCTTGTTCCATCGATGAAGGTACATGGGACAAATGTCTTGCTAGGACATAGTGTTAACTAGTATTCAAGATCCTGGGGACATGTTATCTAAAGTCCACGTAGCACAGGAGCACACACATCTCCAGCATCAGGATTCATTCACCCCAGAGGTATTCTGCTAATAAAGAGTCCTTGGAGTTGTGCTTGTGAAGAAACTGGCCCACCCTACGCATAAAGGGAGAGGCCCCCAGGATGTGGTTTATTGCGGGCAGAGCCTGGCCTTCCTCTTGGTCAAACCTCTAGTTTTATCTCTCGAAAATGCAACCTGTTGACTCAACCTGCCCAGAACCTGGGAGGTGCTGCAGGCGGCTGTGTTTTGCTGCCCTTACTCTAATCTCTGGGCCTCTAACTATAAAAAAGAAAGAAAGGAGAAGGAAGGGGAGGAAGCTGGATCGAACCCTTTCAAAAAATGAACCCCATAAAACTCCAAGAAAAAAAAAATGAAATAATGACTATATTTTAGGAGGAAACCATATTTTTTCCTAGGTACCTCGGACTTTATGTTTCCTGGCATTTCTTAAACTAACAGAAGAAAGTTGTAAAAGTGCTTATCAAATGTCCTGAAAGGAAGGAAACACAACTTGTGAGACAAGGGCCATTAAAACCAGGGTAGATGTAAATTCTAAGTCGTTTCCATTTCAGAGACTACTAATAGCTAAGTGAAAACTATGGTGAAAAAGGAACTTGCATCATACAATTTTATAAAAGATAGAGTCAACTCTGCAGCTCCTGCAACGAATAATTAAAAAGGTAACCCAAGAATCCTTCCTTAAAAATAAATCAAGATATAATTCACATACTACAAAATCCATTCTTTTGAAATGTACAATTCTGTGGCTGTTTGGATGTTTAAAAAGTGGTGTCTGCAGCCATGCTACCCTGAACAAGCTCAATGCCGTCTGATCTCGGAAGCTAAGCAGGGTCGGGCCTGGTTAGTACTTGGATGGGAGACCACCTAGGAAGACCAGGTGCTGTAGGCATAAAAAATAAGAGGTTGTAAGATGATAACGTTCTTGCAATCTCTGAGGTCAACCAAGGGTCACCTCGTCTAAAAAAAAAAAAAAAAAAAGTGAAAAAATGTTGTGCAGCTATCACCACTTTCTAATTCCAGAACATTTCATCTCCCCCAAAAGAAACCCCATACTCATTAGCAGTCACTTCCCATCCTCACCCCCTGCCCCTGGCAATGACTATTGTGTTTCTGTCCCCATACACTTGCTTGTTCTGGACATTTCATATAAATGGAATCATAGAATAGGCATTCTTTTGTGTTATTCTAATTTCACTAAACATAATATTTTCAAAACTCATCCACATCATAGCATGTATTTGTACTTTATTCCTTTTTAGGGCTGATAATAATCCATTTTTCGGACAGACAACATTTTGTTTATCCAGGATGAGATAAGCCACAGGTGGTTAATGATTCATTTGCTGTGTTATCAATGGTATTTACAATTTAGAGTTAAAAAATATTATATTAAGAGCTATAGTTAAATGATATAGCCTGCTTTGGGCCACACCGCCAGGCACCCACCTAGCCACCTAATGAGTGCCCATTTAGTCACCTCAGCCAAAAGAATTTCCCTCATGGGAAAGTATGTGATGCGCTGTATCTGTGAAGCTCTTTTTTTTTTTTTAAATTAAGCAAATTGTTAAGCTGTGAGGTAAACGTGGCAAATTTTTAAGTGTAAAATGTCACTCAAGTATACTCAGATATTGAGATATTCAGGAAATTGAATGCTAAATATTCTAATGGAACCAAGAAGATATACAGATGGTAAATAAGCATATGCTCCACATCATATTTCATCGGGGAAATTGAAATTAAAACAACAACGAGATACCACCACAAACCTATTAAAGTGGCCCAAACCCAGAACACCGACAACATCGAATGCGGGCGAGGATGTGGAGCCACAGGAACTCTCGTTCATTGCTGGTGGGAATGCAAAGCAATGCAGCCACTTTGGAAGACAGCCTAGCATAAAAATATGATAATCGTAATTTTATCATACAACTCAGCAATTATGTTCCTTGGTATGTACCTAAAAGAGTTGAAAACTTATGGCCACACAATAATAACCCTGCACGCAGATGTTTATAGCAGCTTCATTCATTATTACCAAAATTTAGAAGCAATCAGATACCCTTCAGTAGGGGAATAAATAAACTATGATACATTTAAATAGTGAAATATTTTCAACATTAAAAAGAAATGACCCAACAAGCTATGAAAAGACATGGAGGAACCTTAAATGTCCATCGGTAAGTGAAAGAGGCCAATTTGAAAAGTCTACAAAATATAAGATTTCGATGATATGATATTCTGAAAAAGGCAAAGGTATAGTGACAGTAGAAATATCAGTGGTTGACAGGTTTTTTGGGGGGGGGCGAGGGCAGGAAATAATAAATAGGTAGAAATAGAGGATTTTTAGGGCAGCGAAACAACTCTATATGACACCGTAATGGTGGAGACATGTCATTCATTATACATTTGTCCAAACTCATAATGTTCAATAAGAATGACTCCTAATGTAACATACAACTCTGGGTGACAACACTGTGTCAATGTAGGTTCACTGATGATAACTAATGTACCACTGTGGTGGGGGTGCTGACAGTGGGGACACTGTGAGTGGAAGGGTTTTTGAGAAATCTCTGTTCCTTCCCCTGTTTTTCTGTGAACTGAGAACTGCTCAAGAAATAAAGTCTATTGTTTGAAAAATTCTACTAGAATCCTTGGCACTAAGAATGTGCTTGTAAATACTTGCTAATAACCAGGCCATTTTTCCCTCCAACTCTTTTGGTCTCCTTCCAGAAAGACTTTTAACCTTGAAATGCCGTGTCTATGCATGAGGAGTCTAACTGAGAGTATCAGAACCACTTGTTTTAGTCCATTGCCATGGGATCAAGTTCTCATCTGCCAGGGCCTCAATTTCCTTACCTGAGAGTCAAGGAATTGGCTTAGGTCACCTATAAGGTCGCTTTCTGCTTTCCCCATCTGTGAGCTGGGTGGGGCCCAATAAAAGTCAGCGTATAAGGTTGGATCCAAAAATGTGACCTGTTACCTATCTGTCTCCACTCCAAGGGATATGTCAAATGCAGTAATCATTTTTCAAATATAAATGCAGGGTTTATTATCTAACAAAGGATTTTTTTTTTTATGTTTGAGAAGTTGTCTGAGTTTTTTACTACCACATATGTTCTATATAGAAAATTTGGAACATTTAGAAATGCATGAAAAAAAAGCAAAATCGTTCCTGGACACTTCTCATTCAGGAAAATCACCAACATATTCTGGGGCTTTTCCTTCCAGCCATTTTAAAATTGTTTGTTTCCAAGTCAATCTTCTTTTATTCTTATTTATCTTCCCAAAGACTGAAAGTTAGTAAGTATCCGTTAAAATTTTTGATTTAATGACTCAATTAAGTTTGCATGGCAAAATAGTTTAAATTGAATATTTCTATTGTTTATGGGAATAACAGGGCACAGTGATTGAAAACAGTTGCTCCATGTCAAGAATCAGCCTTAGTTTGGGGCACTGATCACATGTTTAATTTTGAAGAGTTGGCCATAGAAGATAATTTTTAAAGATTTTGGGGGAGCAGGGGAGATGTGAAGGGGCATTGGAAGTGTTACAGAGGCCACTGTGGTTCCATAAGGAAAGCCGGGCCCCAGAATTCAGAGCCTCTGGGCTTTCATAGAGAAGGTGGCATTAGTCCAGTGACCAAACTTCAAACTCCTGCAGACACAGCATTTTTTCCTTCTTATTGACAACTTTAGTTTTTAGAGCAGTTTTAGTTCCCACAACTCAGTTGAGAGGAAGGTACAGAGATTTCTACTCACATCCTGCCCCCACACAAGCACAGCCTCCTCTATTATCAACATCACTCATCGGAGTGGCACACTGTCACCCAGGATGAGCCTACACTGATACCCGAATCATAATCACCCAAAGTCCAGAGTTTGCCTTAGGAGACACAGCTCTTGCATAGTTTAATACACATTGCATCACTGAGTGCTGTGTTCAGCTGCAAGTAATGCAAAACCCGAGTAGGTTAAACCTAGAAGAGTTTATTTTCTCATGTCACAGGAAGTTTGGAGCTAGGCATTTTCAACGTTCAGACCCAAGAGCTCCACCCCATCACGGCTGGGTCAATGCCACCGTGGTTCTCTTGGCCTCTCCCTCACATGCCAGGTTCCAAGCATCACTTCTGCATTCAAGGCGGGAGCAGAGTGGGGTGAGAACAGGGAAAGGCCACACCAGCTGGCTCAGTCTCCTCTTATCAGAGGAATGAAAGCTTTCCAGAGTTCACTCAAGGCCCAAAAAGACTTCTGTTTAGGTCTCACTGCCCAGAATCAGGTCACATGGCTATTCTTAGCTACGGGAGGCTCTGGAGAACAGAGCTGTGTGGACTGCTACTGCAAACAAAACTGAGCTTATGTCAGCATGGAAGAAGGGACGAGTGGATTTTGGTATGTCAGTCTACTCAGCCCCACTGTACAGGTGAGAAAACTGAGACTCGGAAGAGCAGGTACAGCGACATGGACACAGGAGACACAGATTTTGACTCTAAATGTTGTGCCTTGCAGCCTGTGACAAGAATTGTAATTCTGTGTGTCTGTTCGGTCAGCATTGCATGTTGAACCTTGGCTACGGTCACAGGGCTTACAACACTGAGAAACGACAGGGTCAACCCGAGTCGGGAGGCTGAGGAAGACAGCGAGTCTGTCTGTGGTTTCCTCTGCCTGAGATGGCCTGTGGCCTTCTGGTATTGCTCATTGCAATGTTCTAAAGGACTCTCCGGCTGCAAACGCAGGCTAGCAAAATGTAGGCTGAGGACCTGTGGGCGGCAGTGGGCAGTCACACCCCTCAAAACCTCACATTACAATGGAACATAGATGAACAATCCACTGCAGATGGCTGGCCTGAAACCGGAGTGAGCTGCCGGGTGGAGAGGCCATCTCTGCCTTGGGGGCATGGCAAAAGCTTGCTTTTAGAAGACAAATTCCTAGAGGGTTTCTTTTTGAAATGTGGAGGTTTTCCTTTGGTTGCTGAAGCTTTTCATGACAGAGCTGCGGGGAAGTTATAAGGGAATTTCAGAGACCAACACCCATAAAACCCCCTTTCACTGAACTTTAGACAGAACACCTTGTATGTGGCCCTGTGAAGAAAAGTCATATGATGCTCGGACATAAGCAAAAAAGGTGACAGCATGTCCTTTTGAAGTCATGCTGAAGCACTGTCTACAAGGCCAAAGGCGTTTAATTCCTGGTAGAAACGCATCTGTGTTTGACTTTCTATTTACCATTGATTAGGACCTGGGCTCTACCAAGTTAAATGTTAACACATAGCCTGACAAGTTAGAAATGATTTTTATCCAGTGCAATTGTAAGCGATTTCTGTTCAGTAAACAAACAAACAAACAAAACCCTCAAAGTTTACAATTTTATTGCCTCATAAGACATGAAACAGTTTTGCATCTTTGCAATCAGATTTTAACACTCTTTTTTTCCACTTACTATATATACACCGGTCTCTCCTATTTGCTTATTTCCTCATTAATGAATTTAAATGCCTCTGATACACGCTTGCCATGTATTTGCATAAAAGTCATGTTTCTAGCTTTTTAAAGTTTGCTTTAGCAGTACCTCGGTAGCAATGCGAAGATTATAAAGTGCAAAGAGGAAACTCCCACTGGGAGTATATGTTTAACTTGATCCTTGCCTTCAGCTGTTCATAAACACAGTCCAGAAGCTATTCCTCACAGCGTGTTGATATTGGATTCCAGAACAAAATCAAAATAAACAAAACAACGCAAAATGTGAAAGCCTTATGCAAACCAATGGATGAACATAGAAATTACAATTTTAGAAATGAAATGGAATCTGGGGTGGTAGGCACCCAGAGACCATCCTTCTTACTTCTAAATTCTGTCTCTCTACAGGTATTTGCTTTTTTCCTAAGCCCAGAGCCTATTTCCAAGGCCACGTGCACTGGATGGAATTTCTCATGCAAAAAAACCAAACAAACAAACAAACAAAAAACAAGCTGCATCAAGTATATTTCATTCTAACCTCCACAGCAGTCGTTTCCTGCTCCAGGATAGAGGATGCACATTGTAAAGATCCAGAAGCCAGTGACTTCTCGAATGGATACCAACCTCAAACAACTTTTACAACCTTGTCCCATTTGATGCCTCTAGTCCACTAAGAGGGACTGAGTTCTAGTTCTAGAACAATTGTTTGGGATCCGATGATAAAGGATTACAATTGTGTTTATTTATTTTAACCATCTTGATAATGGAGCCGATAGAGTCAGGGGACAGAGAAGAGTATTTGAGAAGTAAATGATATCCTGTTAATTATCTCACGTGTGCATGTGTAATTAAAAAGAAAAAAAGAGTTCTTGTTTGAGGCTACCCTTTGGTTTTGGCACTTCTACTAAGCTGAAACAGAGATCATTGAAGATCTCATGTGCTTTGTTGGTGAATTTGTTATAAAAATAGAAACCACCTAGATCACATGATCACATGAGTTCCTGTAGCCCCTGACCACGTGTTTCCACTGCTAAGGCAGTTGCATGCTGGGAGGCTGAAGTGTCAGAACAATTAAATTAACTCCTGCAGTGATATTTCTCCCAGAAAAACATCTAACCCCTGAAATTTCCAGGGCGATTTCCACCAAGTGGCTCACAGGAAAGGGCTCTGGGATAATCCATGAAACTTTTTTTATGTACAACCGCCTGTAAATAGTAAGTCCATGTGGCAATATTGCCATTTATAGCTGCAATCCATTTACTTCCTCTGTCACATTTCTAGATCCTCAATTTGCCTCTCACTCAAAGAAAAATACTATGAACTATACACAAAACCATAAGGCCTTTTTTTTTTTTATCATTGGTGCTGCTTAATATAAAATATAACATTTTATATACTATGTTATATTCCTAGATGCCCCCTGCTCGGAAGTCATATAGGTTTCAGAGAATCTCTGAATTGTGTCTGTCCTAAGGTAACGCATTAGTTGTCTTTTCCCTGATATTCTCATATCACTGAATCACCATTGTAGTAACAGTAATTTTATGTAAAAAAGATAGGAGATTGATCTGACATCACACCTTCCAGAGAGCAGTCACTCAATGCTGACGATGACTGCTTTTTCTATTAGGCACTCAGAAATCAAACCTTTGATAATCATGTTAGACTCTTATCCATTGGTCAATGGTATTCAGAATACACAATCTGATCTTCAGTCCTTGGTGCTCACGCCATTTTCTCTGAGTCCTCAATGATGGGTTAGAGGACTCAGGTTAAGTTTTCTTAGTTCCTTAAGATATCTCTTGTCCCAATAAAGAGATGCAAAAATATTTACAAATATTATTGTTTATACATTTTGGAAATATTTGAAAAATCAAATTGTTTCCAAGTATGTCAAATGATTCTCACCAGAACTTAAACTCTCTTGTCTACGTCTTAGGGTACTATCCCCATAAATCTCTGTGGGATGTTTTCTTTTCTTGTTCAGAGACATCAGACTTCCCTTATTTCTTAGGCTTTTTTACTGAAATAAGCATGTTAGTTCTTTTGTTTGCTTTTCTGATCTCGAATGCAATCATTGTGCTCCCAATATTCTTTTTTTTTTTTTGATAATATTCTCTTTAACACTTAATGAGTAGGATAAGATGGCATTGTGAATTGTTACATATCCCCAAAAGCATAGTATTGGGCAAAATAAAAATCCAGTTTGAAAAATGGCTTTTGACTATATTGCTCTTAAAATAGGAGTATTAATTATATAATAATCTTTGGCACCTCTAACTCCTTTTGTAATATCATTCATTACATAACTCAATCAATGAAAATAAAGATCTATATCCTTTTTTCCACAGCCACCTCCCATACAGAAGAAAGTCACCAAGAGCTATTAGATCAAAACGATCCAGGAACCAGGTTGTTTCAGGAACTTCCCACTCACCAAAATCTCTTAGTAATCTCTTTCCTAACACTGTAAGGTAAAGGGGTAAAAAGAAAACAAAACACTTCGTGTTCTTATTGAAGCCTTCTCTCCTTGAATTGAATTTGTACTTCAATGAATTCAAGTTTTCTTTAAATTTTCTACAGAAGTGTTAGATCTTGGTACTTCTTTCAGAAACCTGGAATAAAAGTCTTTTGTAAGTTTTCTGACATACAAAAGATTTGCATGCATTTCTGTGGTTGGTTTCTTATAGTGTTTCTTTCACTTAGTAATGCTTTGGATCTATACAGACCCATGGAAGGGTTCTCTCACTTCGAAACTTGCACACAGATATTTTTTGTTTTCCATTTTCTAAAATGATCGGACAATAGCTGCATTCAGAGTTGTACACTGGACCTTCTTCTCTTCTCCTCAAGTTAGCTCTTCTCATATTATAATCTCCATGAGGGCAGGACTGTTTCTATCTTGCTACTGCTATATCCCTAAATTTTGTCTAGTACCTAGGATATAATAGTGCCCAATGTGCATTTGTTCAGAAAACAAAATTCACTCCATCCCCTAAAGATGATGAATAGAGAATGAACCACTCATTTGTTTCGAGGATCTCAAAGTGCACTTAAACTTTGCTGGACCAGGGTCTAGAGACATGGTTCTGGAGATTTTTGTGTGTGCGTACTCTGAATCCTTCCGGATATGCATTTGTTCAAGGAACATTTAAATGCTCGCAAAGAAGGGATTGGCTGACAATTCAGAGGTTGACCTAAATTCTAAATCCCATCCGTGGGCTCTACTTAAGAGCCTCCTTTCAACCATCCATGAACGATGATCTGTGAAGAGACATGGCCGGGACTGAGGGCCCAGAAAGGGGCCTGCCTGAAGGGGGAGAATGTGGGGATCTGAAATGGAGACATGGAGGTCACCAATGGCCAACAAGGGCTACAGACAGACTGTGAAACCTGAGGTCAGAAAGTTGAAGGAACTTGAATGAGGAAGAAAAAGTGGGGGAGATGAAGCTAATCTGCGCAGAAACGTTCCTTTAAGCATACACTGTAAGCAAGATTCTGGGGGTGCCCTCAAGTTGAGATCTGGTGCTTAAGAAAAGGAAAATGAGATCGGGAACTGAGCCAAGACTGGGTCCAAAGCCAAAGTGTTTTTTTTTCTTCCAGTTACTAAGAAAAGTGAGTCCACAGCCCCAGACTTTACGTGCAGAATGGAAAGGACAGAATTAGCAGGAAAAAAAGAAAAGACAATTTAACTCGACACACTTTCATTGAGCACCTACTTTGTTTTGACCAGACCAGGAGCTAGGAGCAAAGAGGGGACATGTGCCTCGTGGAGCTTATCTGACCGCCTGTCCCGTACTCCACATCTGGAAAAGAGTGACTTGTGCTTCGAACTGAGCCAAGCTAAAAGGCATAATAGTAGCTATTTTGTGTATCCCACAATTCCCTCATCCAAGAGCAGTGATGCTCAATCGGGAGCAATTTTGTCCCTCAGGGGACAATGGGCCAGGTCTGAAGGCAATTTTGGCTGTCATCACTAGGGAGGAGGTGCTCCCTGCATCTAGTGGGTAGAGACCAGGCATGCTACTGAACATCCTATGTCGCGCAGACAGTCCCCCACAGCAAAGAATGATCCAGCCAAGATGACAACAGTGTTGAGGCTGAAGAACCCTGCACTAGAGTGAATGGCTTGTACGCTTTCAACAGCTGACCCGCCTTGTCCACTGCTTCCTGTTTTGCTTGATACTTTATGGAAATGAGAGTCGCTACCACAAGAAAAGCAAATGGGGAAGAGGAAACACATGATTCCTAGGAACAGTCTTTAGAAGAGAAATTCCATGGGCTCAACCTATGTCGTGGCAGTGGAAACTTACCCAAGCTGCTCTGGGAGCTTTGTGTTTCTGGCCAATTTCATCAGAAGGTGTACTCAGGGAATACTGGCACGTTTAAAATTAGTTAAAGCCAAACACCATCAGAAGGGTAAATGCAACAGACATTAATGTAACTCATCCTGAGCTAAATGAAGGTGGCTTTCGCATTGTGGACATCCCTGCCTCCCCTGGCAGTGCAGCTGATTGAGACCCAGTGGGGCTCTCTTCCATGTCACCTGGGAGAAACGTGGAGGGCCCACCAAAATGCCTAAAGTTCTGAACACCAGCTGAGTATAGGCAAAGCCTGCCTGTTTGTATTCGAAGATGACCATTTCTCTTTCAGTCAACTTTCTTCATAAGCCTAAGTCATTGGGAACAAGATGTGCCCAAAACTGCATGCACCTACTTTTGTTTCCCTTCAGTTTTATGAACTGGTAATTAAACAGACTTGAATAGCTTGACCCTTATAACACTTAGAGCTCTTCTTGCTCTTTTTTGTTTCTTTCCTCCAGGATGTTGTGCTTTTATCGTTAGGCCACCCAGGGATGGTCCTTGATCCTGAAGGGTGTTGTGACATGAGCTTGAATTCTTGGGAGCACTACTCCCTAGTCAGAGGAGGCTGGGGAAAGGTCAGGGCTGAGGAAGTGCAGAAGTCAGAGCCCTGACTGCTTGCAGGAGGTCTTCAGCTGGGCTACAGCTGCTGCCTTTGCTCTCCCCCCGCCTCTTCCTCTTTTCACAAAGCCTTTGTGTCCCAAGGTTCCTAGCTAAGGCGCCACAGAACACAAGCAAATTATCCCAAGGGAGCTAACCAACCCTCCCTCCTTCCATCAGGTGTAGGGGCAGAGCCAGGCCGTGCTATTCCATCCCATTCTCCCACCTCTGCAGGAGCACAGAGCACTGGGAGTGGTTCTAAGTCAATGTTATTTTTATGGAGTTCAAGGGCTGTTCCCAAAGGGATTGTGATTCTGATGTTCCTCAATGACCGGCTCCCCAGATAAACTCTTTTGGTAGAAATGAATTAATTTTACGGTTATTCTGGTTAAATAACTTACTCTGCATTTTCAATCTGTCGGATGAACAATTAGGTGACGGTTTACAGAAGCCGTAAAAAGAAACCCAAGACAAAATCCCATGGGTCTTGTTTTAAGTTAGTGCTACTAAGAGGAAGAATAAAGGAATCGGGTGTTTGGAGAAAATTAATTTCATAATTTTAGAGAAAATCCTACAGCGAAGGCCATTGAGGGTGATGGGCATGTGTATAGTGACAGTGGACGACAATCTGATGGTGTTTGGGACTAATGTAAAAAGAATTATGCAAAGGAAAAGTAAGCTCAGACTATCTTACATAAAAGAAGATTATGCACACCCAAAAGCATGCATGTATTGTTGAAGATATGTTACAAAGAAAAATTCTACATTTAAAACAGTTTCTGGGCTATGCATGGAATTCCTCCATAAATACATCTCATAGCTATAATACATACAAACGAAAGGGCCAAAGAACCTTGCCATAGCCCTTATTATTTTCATTATTACTTGCCTAAAAGCACATAGTTCTGGAGATCTCGGTGAAATAAATCACTCAAAATACATTCCTTTCAGAAAATTACTACATATGTTTCCAAAGTCTTGCTATGACTATGGTCAGGCTTCGGAGCTAAAATAAATAAATACGAGATGAAGGTCTACTAAAGAATTCAAACAAATAGGAAACTTAGCTACTTGAAGTTGACGCAGGAAGTTGATGGTTTCACATTCACAAACTAAACAGCCCTGGGAAATGAGGCTGTATTACAGACTGAAAGCTAACATAAAAAAACATTTGCAGGAAATCTGGAAGTTTATTCCACATCTAATTTCTACAATATATGAGAATATTGCCTTTGGCTGTGCTCACATGAATCTAATATAGAGATCTGCAAACTATGTCCAATGGGCCCAATCCTGCCTGATGCCTGTTTTTATACAGCCAGAGAACTGAGAATGGTTTTTACATTTTTAAATGGTGAAAGAAAAGAAACCTCAAGGGGAAAATATTTTGTGACACGTGAAAATTAATCGACGTTCTAATTTCAGCGTCCAGGAACAATGTCAATTTGGAACGCAGCCCCACTCAACTATTGACATATTCTCTGTGGCTGCTTTCGAGCTGCAAAGACAGAACTGATCCTTTCCACCGAGACCCTGTGGCCTGCAAAGCCAAAAATATTTACGATCTGGCTTTTTACAGGAAACATTTTCGACCCCTTGTCTACTGTGCAAACACCCTAAAAGTATAGGTACAAAAACACACTATGAAGAAAAAAGAGGAAAATGCCAATTCATGAGTTGATTTTCATAAACTGCATTTGAACCTCTCCCGCATGTCTGTACCCACTTTCATGACACGTTGGCCACCTCAGCGTAAAGAAGGACATCCTTCCCACAAAAATCTTGTCATTCTTTCTGCTGCGTGATCTGTGCAAAGCTCAGGTGTAGTTTGAAGTTCGATAGCAAAGTTGGAAGTAGCTGTCTTAGCTGTTTGGTTACCTAGGTTACACAACAAGGCAAAATTTGCTGAAGTATATCCGTGTAAATAAAAAACAAGTGGATATCAAGAGGAGCAGTCAGTTTTTAGAAGAGGAATGTTCTTTGTGCTGGAGCTCCCCATTGGGAGTGAGCTCCTTGGTGTTAATTGAGGGAAAGAGAGTTTGGGGGTCCCAGTGTGCCCTTCAATCAGCCAATGGAGTAGAAACTTTCATTCACTGTGGGCTTTGGCAAAATTTAGGGTTTGTCTGTTTGTATCACTCTTGTAGAGGTCGATGGGTATTTCAGTAATTAACTGCCATGTAACTGCACACTGTGAGAGAATGAGAACTTTGACAATTATCCCCATGATGTGTTTTGTGATTCTTCTGCACATTTTATCCCTCGAATTCTGATGAAAATGAACGTCAGGGAATCAGAAATGCCAGAAGTTTATGCAACCAGTTACAGATCTTTGCTATTCCGGGGTGGAGGAGGGGGGAGGGGGGCGGAGTTGAGACAGCAGCATCAGAACCTTCTGGGAACTTGTTAGAAGAAATACAGAATCTCAAACCTGGACTCTTCTCGGATCTGCTGAGTCAGAATCTGCATTTTAACAGGATCCCCAGATCGTCGGAATGTAATTTTGGAAAAGTACTCATCGAAAAAGTGCACAACACTGAAGGTCTTAGAGATCCATTCGCAAGTTTAAATGGTGCTAATTCACCAGTGACCTTGAGCAAATTCCTCAGCATCTTTTTGCCTCTATCATCCCTGTTGACATAAGAGATGTCTGAACCTGTAGACAGTTCTTGTAAAAGTTTATTTGAGCCAAACTGACAACATATGCCTGGAAGCAAGACCTCGAATGTTCCTGAGAATAACAGTTTTGTAGCTTCTTTCAAGCATTTGAGATTAAGGAGGGGATGTAAGGAAGATTACATGAAGGTGGGAGAGAAAGCAAGACAAGGATTGGATTATCAGACAATTACAAAGATTGTGTGCTCTCTTGAGGGTTGATACCACCTTCCAGGGGTATTACTTCTGGCATCTGAAAGGTGGGTTAATCTGGATGAACAATGGACGAGCCAGCTTAAAACCTTTCGCTAAAGAAGTTATAGGCCTGGGGCGTGACTACCCACTGGGACCTGCCCAGTTAGTAATTTATGATCAGATCACCCTGTGAGGTGACTTTCTATAGGACCCTTTTTTCGTCCACATCTCTAATATGGGGCTAAAATCACTTTCCTGACTTTTTGAACAAAACTCTATCACATGAGATCATGAACGTGAACCCACTTGAAAGAACATTAACTACTCTATGCTTATGAGATTTTTTTTTTTTTTTTTTTTTAGGCAAGGCAACCCTTGGTTGACCCCACAGATTGTGAGGACCTTGCCAATTTATAATCCCTTATGTTTTTAATTTTTACACCTACAGCACCTGGCCTTCCTAGGTGGTCTCCCATCCAAGTACTAACCAGGCCTGACTCTGCTTAGCTTCCGAGATCAGACAGGATTGGGCTTGTTTGGGGTAGCATAACCACAGACATTATGAGGTATTATTAATGGCAATGGCTGACCTCTATTGAACCTCATCCATATGTCCTGCTCTGTATTGACCTCTGAAGATGAAGCTTTCAGTTCAGTCTCACAAAAACTGCCTGAGGACAGTTGTAATATCAATCGTCCCTTATAGGCGCAGAAACTGAGCCATAGAGAAATTAAATGCCTCACCTGAGGCTACACATCTTGTTAGTCAAGCAGAAGTGGAATTTGAGCCCTAAGGCTATGGTCTTACCCCTGAATTATGCTGCCTCTAAAACACAATATTGAACAGTGGGAACTGATGAGGTTATTATCTCAGATGACAGCCTAAAAACCACTGTACCGTGAGAACAAAGGCAGGATGTGTTTTAAACTTTTTTTTCCAATATGCAAAACAGGAAGAAAAAATGAAAAAGAGAAGTTCCCTAGAGATTAATGGCTGGATGTCTCAGAACACACAAACCAACATGCGTGTATTATGAAGAATGGTGACCAGCTTGTTTCCTCTGTGATTCTACTTCTTTTGGGGACGAACTCAAAACTAGTGCACACAAGACAGTGAGATTTCCCAGGTTCTTATCTACTGAGATTCATTATATCTCTAACTTTTTAAAACAAGCAGGAGGAATCAGAACTGAAAGAAGGTCATGTCTGAAGAGTAGAAACTTACAGAGCTGACCCTAATCTTACAACTTAGTCCTAAAAGGTTGGAGGTATAAAGATGTTTTGGACATTCTGATCCTTTTGGCAGCAGAAACATAAAGCTTCCCAAACAATTCTAAACAAATGTGCTCTCGTTCGGATTTCTCTTGAAAAATCCCCCAACTTCTGGGCTTTGAGCTAATGTTTATAGTTTGCTTACTTTGTACTGGGAACTGCTCTAAGAGCTTTTCAAATATGAAGTCAAATATTAACCTTTCCCATAACCATTTTTGTCAGGTGATATTATTATTCTAGGTCATGATTTAGAATAATTGGATGATCATTTAGGCGAGGAGGCTGCTCTCCTAAGATTACGCAGATAATATCGGGTAGGACTGGATTTCAGTCTGAGCCAGTGGGTCCCACACTCTGCTCTTAACTACTATCGTCGTGAGCCTGCAAGTAAACCTACCTCTGAGGGATCTTTTTAACAAAATTTGTCTTTCATATGATTTAAAAATATACATTTTAAATAAAATCTGGAGGCTACATTGGCAAAACTTTGGTCTTTAAAAACAAACAAACAAACAAACAAACAAACAAACAATAAAGGGCATTTTCACAGCTTTAGAGAGTCCCTGTGATTAACGACCATATGAACTAAATCATTGCACCCACATTTTCAGTCTTATTCGATAGCAGTGGTTTTCAGTGGGTGGGGGTGGGGGGGTGATTTTGCTCCCAGGGGATGTTTGGCAGCCAAAAATATCTAGAGACATTTTTAATTGCCACGATGGGGGATTTTGGGGTGGAGAGTTCCTACCAGCATCTAGCGGATAGAGGCCAGGGCAGTCACCTAGCATCCCACAATGCGCAGGGTGGCCTGGGCATAAGGAACCATCTGCCTCCAAATGCCAGCAGAGCTGAGGCTAAGAAACCCTGTTCTATGTGAATAAGAGTAGTAGCCTTTACTGAGTACTAGTTAAGGGTACACCCCGTGATCACAGACTGGAGGAGAGGGCGCTAGATGCTAGACGTGACGGACAAGTGAACAAATAGTTACAAAACCACAAGGAGTATGCTGGAATAAAAACCGTGCCAGGTGCCTAAAGGTACATGGGAGGAACAAGTGCCAATAGCCTTCATGGTGACACCAGGGCTGAGTCATAGAGGTTGGTGAATTCACTGGCAGATAAGAAACTGCAGGCAGAGAAAGAGCGGCATAGGGCTCGGGTTGTGTTTATTTTGCTGCTGACTCCTGGACCTCTGTTTTAGCTCTGGCATTCTGCTTTCTGTCCTGACCTCTAAAGCATTCCCTTTCTCACTCTTAAGGCAGACCAGGGGAAATTTCTTGAAAACGCAATTGTAAGATGACCTGGAATTGTGAATTTGTCAATGCAGAAAAGTTCTATGCAGGGTAGAAAGAAAGACTCAGTAGAATATGATCAAAAGTGAACGAATTGTTATACGTGTTCAATCCTAGATTAGGATATTCTGATTGCATAAAGTGGTGGATGATGTAAAAGCCTTGATTTATCTGGGACCATTAAAAGCATTAAGGGAGTAAACAAGAGCATCGAGGTACAGAATTAAATGGTAATAACAGGAGAAGGATCTGCATTCTTCCGGTCAGTTTTGAGAGCAAATGGATGAAAAGATTATTAAATCCTCTGATGCTAACCATTTTCCATGATTCAGTTTGTTCTTCATTCTTTAAAGGGAAGAGGTTAAGCTGAAGGGGTTTAGAGGCAAAGCTGTAAATGGAATAGAGACAGGCACGTGGCTAACCCGCCTGCGTGTCACCACGATGACCTGCTTTCGTTGCTGGAAATAGTGTTCTCTTCGGCAGAAGTATACATTTTCAGGCAGAAATCTTGGGGTTCCAAGTTTTCTCTGAAGCGTCACTTTTTGCAAAAACTACAGGTCGTTTGTCACATGGGTCTCTCTCAAACCGAGGTGATCTTTGGAACCTTCCTTCCCAAAGTTTAATTGCAAAACTGGAACAGCTCAAGAGTGTGTATCTTTGGAGAAAGCGAGAGCTTGTTGGAATTTGTCATTTCAGTGAAACGTGGTGGTTCTCTGGGTTTAGTGCTCTGTTGAGGATTGGGATGCAGGGGTTTGGTGAAGAGGCTGAGAGGAAACGCCACCACCCATTCTTTACATTGTCCCCACTGCTAGGAGTTTTGCAGTTTTGGTCAATGTTATTTATTTTTAGTTTGTGTAGACGAATTGGCTTGTGAAATAGGTTGCTGATGAATCAGCTTTGCATTTAAGGAGCAATTCTGAATGGAAAACAGCGAACCATGTGCTTCAGAGCCTTTCTGCCTTCTCCTGGGATTAGTTCTCGATCTCTCAGAGAAAAATAATGGACTCCTGAGACCCACGTGGCCGCTACAAATAACGTATCTTCGAAACAGTTTCAAGACAAGGGAAACTGGTCCAGAACATTACATTATATAAACTCAAATTTATACCGTACTTTTAATTAAGGGAAAGTTTGCTTCCAGGTACAAGTAAAAGGCTTTGAAATGAGACCCTTTCACCCCCAGAGAGATTGGAAAGTTTTTGCATTTGCTGGAAGTGAGGCGACATGAAGACCAACCAGATAAACATGTCAGGGTCTTCTCTGAATGGCTGCCAGGGTACCGCTCTCCCAAGCTAGAAAAGACTGTCATGACTCCAGAATAATCCAGCCTCCTCATGCATCCCAGACTCCCAGGCCCAGGCGTTCCTTTAATGTCTAAATAAGATGCTTGAGACTCAGTCACGCATGCTGTAGGGACTCTTGCACACATCCTACAATTTCTGAGAACTCTCAGTGGGTGACATTCTACTTCCTGGAGACTGCATTCTCTCCCTGCTCACAACTCCAGCCCCGGGCTCAGGCCCTCATTCTAGGTCACTTTTAAGCTTCTTGAAACCTTTGATGTGACCAACCGCCATTCCCTCACACAGAGACCTTTATCCTATCTCCTCATTTTCTCTCAATCAGACAGCTCCCAAATTCTTGGCTTTGGAACTATGAGAGAAAGAGATGGGAATGACTCAGAGTCGTTTCTACACAAGCAAGCTACCTCATCACTTCACCCTCTCCCCTTCAGACCATGCACAAGGCTCCCTTTCCTCAATGAGGCATGGATTTATCTGGTGCTGGACTTCTAGCCACATAAAGTTCTGGGCCAAAATTTTGAAATGACAGGTTTTCTTTAAGGGCTTTATTTGTTCCCTGATCCTGATCACATCCTTAGAGAAAGGAAAGGCCACAAAAAAAAAAAAAAAAAAAAAAAAGCTGTCCACCTTTTATCAGATGAATCCACAGGGATCAACAATTAGACACTTAAAGAAATCAAAGGTTTTCTCAGTAATCAGTAAAATCCAATAGAGTGTCAATTTCTGAAGGAGAGGGATTTCAGTCTGAGCTGTTTAAGTTTCTGTCCCCAGCACCTTGAGATGTGACTGGTGTAGAGTTGTGCTCAAAAATATGTTGAGTGACTGACTGACTGACTGAATGAATGGCCAATGAGTAGACTTAAAATTCATTTGTTTGTGGATCATTAATTGAGCTACTAGTCTGTGCCAGGAACTGAGGTGTGGACTTCACAAAAATGAAACAGACCTGACAGTTTTCCCTGATGAGCTCTAGTTGAACAGGAAAGGTAAGACATATACACAAATTGCTTTAGTAAAAGAGAGACCTTGGACATGGCCGACAGAAACCTAGACAAATCCTGGCAAATCGGGATGGAGCAGATGGGGAAGGAGGCTCCTAGGTCAGATCAGAAATCTATAAAGTAATTAGAATCCCTCTCACTAGATATGGATTTCCTTTCAGTTATAAAAATAATACTAATAATCCCTTGAAAACCATATTTTCTAAGCCATAAGCATTTGTACAAATGCTATGTCCTTTGACAGATTCAGTGGGTTTTTAATGTGTATCCATACTTTAACCATAGTTTTCCACATCGGAGTTTCAAAAATTAGCTATACTTTAGTTCACCAAATATCTTTCCCTAAAGCAAAAGGCATAGAGACAAGTTCATAAGAAAGTGAAACATCTTAAATAGGTCTAAACTTCCATCTAGAGAGAAGTAGTTTCTATGAAATCATAACCTTCTCCCTTTTTCTCAAAGAAAGGAAATTGTTCTAGTTCATCATGTGACAAGATGGGTACTCCCCCTCATCGACTTCCTGAGCTTACGTTAACCAGCAAAGCGCCATAATTCACAGAAGGGAGGCACCGACTGCTGCCGCCAGACAACGGGAGTCAGCAGAACCCGCTGTGGTCCCGCCGGCCTCTGGGAATAATTAGCAGAACAATGGCCTTTGAAACCCATGCAGTTTCCTTCCTGTTGGAGTTGTGCACCAAACTGCCATTGCAGCCCATCTCTTGCAGAGGGTGAAGGGAGAGGCCTGGAGATACATTCTCAGGGAACTAGCAGCAAGTAAAAGGGCAGAACTCTTAAAAGTGGAGATTGATGTAAGGAATTTGGGCAAGTTTTTGTGACAAGGCCTGGCTGACAGGAGGCCAGGTTTTCTCTCAATCAGACATCGCCTTGGACCTGTGCTGCAGAGTGGGCGTCAAGGAGGACTGGACTAGCCAGCTCTCCCCACATCATATAGAGTTTTCTAAATAGAACTTAGTTCCTTTTTATATGATTATGGTAGCATGAGTTTTTTTTTTTAATAGACATTTTAAGGAAACATAGATATGTTTAAAGCAGAAAATCTAAATCAGCTACAAATTAAAGCCCCATTGGAACCTCTGCTAACTTCATGTCTTTTCCTCCAATCTTATTTGTGAGTGTGATTTTTTTTTCTTTTTACACAGTTCACATCATTTTGTATGTGCTGCTTCTTACGTTTTTCTTTCCTCACTTAGTAACACTTCATCGCTGTTTGAGAAGTCTGATGACAGACATATGAGGGAAAGGAGGAGACGGTTAACCAGGGACTGGTGGAGTCCAGGGGTGACCACTGCCTGGAATCTCAGTTTTCAAGAGAGCCCAACTTCAGGACGCACAGATGAACGGATTTGTGGCAGAGAAGTTTCAGCCGTGAACACTCACCAGCCAGGCTCCAGGCTCTCTCCTCCACTGGCTTCAGAATCCAGGTCGCCTGGGTAGAAGTCAGATCACTGGCAGGTCCTTCTCCCCTGAATGTCAAGTACAATTTAGAGTTAGGCCTTCCCAGCAGCATAAGAGGTTTGCTCGGAAGAATGAATCAAGACACACTTGGCCTATTTATAACTTTCCAGACTTTCCACAAGGACACGTGCAGACATTTTCGCAAGTGCTAGAGATGTCAGAAAGTTTATTTTTAAAGAGCTTTAGCTCGCTATTCTGACTTTGTTCCCATCTTATTGTTTAGAATTAATGGAAAATATGGAGTATCGACCAAATCTACTCAAACATAGCCATGCATAAATAAGCAAAGCCTTTTTATGTTTAATAACAGAAAATGGATGATTCATCAAATTGTTTTAAATGTTATAAATGTTTAGGTCACTAAGAGCTTCAAAGGGCTCCAAAAGTCCACCCTCTCCACTTTTATTTATTTATTTTTTTGCCTCTCCACTTTTAGTACCTTTTTGAATGTGGCTTTAGGGACATTTATTCCTGGGACATTTATATATCCCAACATCATCGCAATGGTGATGTTGGGATATATAATGATTTATTATGAGAAAATATTTTATCAAAGGATTACTTTGTTGGAAAGCAGTGGGGATACAACAAAGCCATGAGAACACGGAAATAGGTCATTAGTACATTTTTTGCAAATAATTGTCAACACAATTGAATGCCTACCATTTTCCAGGCAGTGTTCTAAGTTTTAATTTGTTTAAACTCCATAATACTGTAAGATAACTCTTATTAGTATACCCAGTTTAAAGATGGTGAAACTGAGGCACAGGAAGGTTAAGTAACTCAGCCACAGTCACATGTAGAAAGAGACAGAGCTGGAACACAAGACCAAGTAGTCCAGTTCTATAATCTCTGCTCCTAATCACTGTGCCTTGCTTGAGAAAGGGTCTCTGTCTGCCTTATTCATCCAGCAAATGCTCAGGAAGCATTTATTAAGCACTTATTATGTGCCAAGCATTGTACCAGGTCCCTGGCACACAGTGGTCAATATAATGACACCGGCCCCCAAGGAATTCATTCCAGTAGGAGAGGCAGATAAATAAAAAAGCAATTAGAATACCACTTCACCTTCAAATGGAATCAATTTCAAGCAATTCCAAGCAGATCAGAGTCAATATCATTTTTAAAACTTGAGGAGTAATTTACATATGCAAAGATATATTGTCAGTTGTCCATGGGGTGTGCCTGACTACCTGTCCATCATGAATTAATGAGCCCAGAAGACAAGCTAGGTGAGTGTGCTGGGGCCTTTTCTACTGCAGGAAGGATTTTGGGAAAACACCCTGGAATGCACCATGGAGGTTAAGACGGTGGAAGAAGAAGGTATTACAGAATCTCCCTCCCATAAAATTCAACAAAATCATGGACTATAGATGAGCCTGCCCCTGTTATTTCTAACTTAAGCGTTTAAAAACAAAACAAAAAACAACTCAGGCTCTGATTTGTAAAGGGAAATCAAGGATGTGGACAGATATTATAAGAAATTACAAACATGTTCTATTTGTCGCCATCACCAAACACCTCCCTTCACTTATCTATCCCTACAAAAGTGAGTCCTTCTGCTCTGGGTATCCAACTTGGCTCCTCCTGATATAGCTTACACCCCAAATTGCTGCTGATGCCAAATTGTCAATTGTCGTTTTATGATGTCTCCTTGAAACAGGCCATGTAATTATATAATCACATCGCAGCTAATCTGGTTTATTTAGAGGCCTCTGGACAGGGCTGTTTGGCTGATCACTCTCCTGGATGATGTGTCTCCTAGGAGACTTCTCATACCCATTTGTAATAAATACACAGGGGGCCAGCTCCTCCACCCCGTCTTTTGTAGATTGTTATAACTAAGGAAAGTCTGGGGAAAGGGTGTGCTTGGCCAGATTTCTTTAAAGACGTCACAAGTCACAAGTAAGCAATTGCTAAAGGCTGTTGAGAGCCAGCAGATGGAGCAGATAAGAAGGCCCGTCAGCTTTTCGGCCAGTTGTGATTCCATCCTGAATTGAAAACCTGGTTATCTTATCTTAGAAAAAATCCAGGCCCTCCTCTCCCTGCATATACTGGAAATGGCAGGGCAGGGCTCAGGCTTATCAGTAACACATTTATTTTTCTTTGAGCTCATGAAGCCTGATCTCTGTTGCAACCAAAACATGATGAAAAGGCTTAGCGTGGATTGCAGAAGTGTTCTGTGTTCTTTAAAGTTCATCTCTTGAGACTACCTTCTGCTCTTGAATGTGCCAGGCCATTCTAAACATGAGACATTACTCAGATCTACCTGAAGCCATAAGAACAGAAACCTCACCACTTTTTCTTGGAGAGCAGAAGGAATATGTTTGCTATTTGTCCTTATTTGGGCTATTTCCTGCAATGGCTTTTTTGAGTTTGTTTCTCAGGCCAACAATAGTAGACAGAGAAAATTCATTTGTGAAAACTCTGTCTGGCTTGGGGCTGTTGCCTGTGTGTTTTTTTTTAAACAATTGAGTTATTCTATTACCATTCTGTTTAGTAGCCACCCACATTCAGCATGCTTCCACCTTGAGTGACAGACATATCTGACATATCTTTTTAATTGCCATTTTAGAATTTGTTATAGAACTTGATGTTTAGGGTATAGGAAGAGAAGACAGAAACTGTCGATTCTTGGTAAGGTCTTTACACAATTTATGGGGCTCAATGCAAAATGTAGATGTGGGGCCCCATCTTCAAAAATTAAGATTTTCAAGAAAAAGAATAACATTAAACCAAGCACAGTGTCCTTCTAAGTGTGGGGCCCCGTGTGACTAAACAAATCACATGCCTATGAGGCGAGTTCTGATTCTGGATTAATCATAGGCAACTTGAAGGTTATCCAGGCTCTGTGTTTTCTCTCATGCACTTTCCTGCTTGCTGGCTTGGGACAAAGTTGTGGATTGGGAAAATAAGTAACATAAAATGAAATTCATTGATTTGGCTAAAGGGATTTGTTCAGGGACAGGTGGAGATACTAAATAGTGAGAGACTTCTCCATTGCCTGATTATTTCACTTGTCCTTATTGTGAAATAGTGTGATGGCATGGAAAAATAATAGTAAAACCACTAAAATGAAATTCAAATCCTCAAAACTTTAAATTTACAATTACCATATGACCCACCAATTTCACACTTAGGTGCCTACCCAGAAGATTTGAAAATGGGCTCAAACAGCTAGTTATACAGCAATGCTCATAGCAGCACTGTTCATAATAACCAAAAGGTGAAAACAACCCATGTTCATCAATGAATGAATTGATAAACAAATCATGGTATATGCATATGATGGAATATTATGCAGCCACAAAAAGGAGTGAAGTACTGATAGATGCTAAAACATGGATGAACCTCAAAACCGTTATGCTAAGCGAAAGAAACCAGTCATAAAGGTCACTAATAGTGTGGTTCTATTTATATGAAAGTTTTGGAATAGGCGAATCCAGAGAGACAGAAAGCAGATAGGTGTTCCCAAGGACTGGGAGTATGGGGGAACAGGAAGTAAATGCTAAAGGAGTAAGGGTTTCCTTTTGGGATTTTGGAAACTAGATCGATGTCATGTTTGCGCAACATTGTGACTCTATTAAACGCCACTGGATTGTTCATTTTTAAATTTTATGCTATGTAAATTTTCCCTCAATTTCTCATTCTACCATAGGAAGCCAAGGGATCAATTCCTCTCAGTGTAGATTTAAAGAGGGAGAAGGCCTAGAGCTTTAAAGCTATTGTCCCCAGTGACCCCATCAGCGTGTCTGAAATCACGACCCTTAGAATCACTCCAGAAAAACCCTGCTTCCCTGCAAATGTTACCAAGAAAGTATGACACATCTGTACCCTGATGCCCACTGAATGTTTCATTGTTGATGACTTTGTAAAGCCATCTTAAAGGGCTCATCTGGAACAGAAAAAGAGGGTTGAGGGAACAAAGTACAAGGGCTGAAAGTTGGGGGCCTTGGCTTCCTGGTCTCTGCTTGGTTACATTGGAAGTGTCACCTCTGGTCGGTAGATCTCTGCAAAATGAGAGAGCTGGAGTGGATGTTCCCTACGATGTGCTTTGCAGCTCCTGACTGTGTTCATCAGATTGGAGTGCAGAAGGGACCTGTGAAGGCTCAAGGGTGGGGAGAGGAACCAGGATGCAGGATCGGTCCAGAGATAAGAAGTGAGGCAGGAAGACTAGGAGATTCACACCTGGGGCCCATAAGGAAGTAGAGGGGTGGTGAGTGGGGGAAGACAAGAGAATTAGGGGCCTGAGAACAAACTTAGCCCATTTCATGATTTGGCCTATATAGGAGAGACTTATTTTCCAAGTTCTAGAAAACACGGTCTATTTATAAGAGGTGTGAGGCATGAAGTAATAAGATATGACATATAAACTATCTATCATAATGTAGGAATATTTTTATTGATATTACAGAAATTAAAAAATGAAAAGGCAACTAAGTCAGTTGAAGAAACAGACATAGGTAGTATTGACCCTGGCCACACAAAGTGTCTTCTGTGGACCAACAATACAGCATCCCTTGGGAGCTGGTGAGAAATGCAGAGTCTCAGGCCCCACCCAGACCTATGGAATCAGAATCTGCATCTTAACAAGCTCCCCAGGTAATAGAAAAGCACATGAAAGTGTGGGCAGCACTGTCTACACCATATATCTGAAGATGTTAGCACAGTATATCATATTTACTCTCATATGCTTGGCCCTCAGTGCATCCTCGTGCAGAATTTACACCAGTTGAAAAGGACCTGGTATCTCAGTGAACAGAGAGGAATCTGAAATGGTATGCATGCATTAGGGAAGCTGTGAAGTCGGCCACAGGTGTGAATCAGTGTAAATGGAGATGCTCCAACTTTGAGCAAATGGGATCTCCTGGGCCATGTTAGCTGTTCTTAGCAAGCCTTCGCAATCTGAGAAATCTTGTAGAACAGGGGTCAGCAAACTTTTTCTGAAAAGGTCCAGTTAGTAAACATTTTTGGCTTTGTGGGCACAGTCTCTGTCTTTGTCATAACTACTCAACTCTGCCATTGTAATGTGAGAGCAGTCAGAGACAATATGGAAATGATCGTGCCTGGCTGTGCTACAAGATAACTTTATTTGCGGACCCTGAGATTTGAATTTCATATAATTTTCATATGTCATGAATTATTCATCATCTTCTGATTTTTTTTCTAGTCAATCAAAAATATAAAAACCATTCTCAGTTCAGAGGCCATAAAAACACAGGCAGTGGGCTGGATGTGGACCACAGGCCAGGGTTTGCTGACCCCTGTCCTATGAGGACGGCAGTCAGCCTGGGGAGAAATTACAGGGGAAAGAAGTATGGCATACTTTCTAGTCCAATTTGGAGTGGAAGATGATGGGGAGAGAAGCATATTGTGTTAAACTCCTCTTTCAGGTTTTGGACTGTGATGGAGAAACGCGGTATGTGGGCTCTGATTACAGACACAGTAGAAGAGAACCAGCCGCACTGTGGAATGCTTTGCAAAGTTCTGAGACTCTAAAGAGTTTATGTAAACGGGCTAGATTATAGACGTGAACAGCGATGTAAATACCCCAAATTCTTTTCCTTTCGAAGATACCATGTAAATTCAGCTAATCTCAAGGAGACTTGGTATTTCGTCATCTATTAAAATTAGGTGCCTAAAGAGCTTAACTACGGGCACTCCATGATACTCTAGCTGCCAACCCACTTGCCGCAAGAACTTCCAAATCCTGCTGACAGACACTAAAAGCCAGCGCTGCTGGGATGCTATTTTTCCTCAGTTAATTTCTTGATTTGCACCTCATTACAACCTGGCGATAAATTCAGAAGCTTATAAATAACTTTCCATAAACTTAAACTCTTTGTGTTTAGAAAATCTTCAAACACTCTTCATTTTCCATGGCAATTTAAAAAAAAAAAAAAAAAAAACCTAAGGTAGCTTGCTATTAGGGCTATTTGTGGTATAAGAAATCCATAGAAATATAAAGAGATGCCATCTCTGAAATCTTCTATCAGGAAAAGGAGTCTAAAATGTGATGGACACAAGGTTAATTGGCTTGTCTTACCTGGCTATGGACATTCTTTGGATAACATGTTTCAAAATGCAAATCACAGGGGATACTTATTCCAAGGCTATATCGGCCTTAAGGCTACTTAAGATGTGGGCAACTTTCTTATATTATCTAAGACTTTTTTTCTTCTCAATTATATGACTATTTGGAGTATAAACTGTCACAGAATGTATGGAAAGTAATTTTACAATAGAGGTCAGGAGTTTACAATATTCATATTATTGGATATCATTATTCTATCCTTGGAATCTATTTTCTAGAGAGAATCGGAAATATAGGAAGAGACCATGTAAGCCCAGATGTTTATCATAGCATTAACCCATATTAGCAAAACACTGAAAGGAATCTAAATTTAGAACAATTGAAACGATACAACTAAATTAGAATATTATCATGGTAGATTATTAGACAGTTATTGAAGTGTTTAGTAAGTAAATTACTTCAATTTATAAGGTGATCGCATAAGGTACTAAAATTTGAATGCAAATCTTCTAAATTATCAGATAAAAAACTCACATGTGCATATATTTAAAAGTCAGAAAAGATAACTTAAAATAAAATTACAGAATTAAGACCAAACATAGGTAAATGTATAACAATAGAGGTAAATGAAGTAAACACGATTTTATTTTTTTAAAAAAACCTCTCAGATGGAATTAAAGAAACAACTTCTAACTCTGCCATATACAGAAGATGCATTTAAACTAATCACTCAGAAAGCAGAAGATAAGCAAATAAATGGAATAAATGCAGAAGGGAAGGAAGGAAGAAAGGAAGGGGAAAAAAAGGAGGACTTATGGCATTATGTACTTTCACAGTGTCTTCTAACCATCGACCATTATCCATTTGCAGAACTATTTCATCATCCAACTGCCTGGGCCCTGAGTCCACTTTGCATGATGTGTATACATCCTCTCGCTGTCTTCCTGCACGGCTGTGTTCTTGTTTGCCTGAGATATTCCCTTCCTCCCTCGGGCTGGGAAAATGCATCTGTTCTCATTCATGAGCATTAGTCTCAGTAACTTCTTTACAGTTTGAACCAAGAGACCAAAACCATTCCTGGTAAACTATGCTGACATGCAATGAGCCTGTGTTTGACATCCAGGTAAGCTTTGGCCCACCCCATCATGACTTCTAGACAGGCTTCTACTCATGCCTCTTAAATGCAATTAAACATGAATCTGTGTGTGATATAAATATGCTGCTGAACATTGATAAAGGACTTTAATTCACCCCTTGTGTCCTATAGTTGTTAATTCCTGAAAGCAACAGAATATATTCGGTTTAAAAGTCAAAAGCTTACATTATTATTGATGTGATAATGTACTCCTTTTGTTCTATTCATGAATAACTATTTTGATGTCCTCTTTTTCCTAGCATGCATAATAAATCAAAAGAAAATAACTGCGTGCTAATTTTAGCTCTAAATTTTTCAGTTAATGATTTCTATCTGGTTTTATTAGCTATAACAGCAATCTATTTCTGCCCTAACAATTCAATAAGAGAGAACTATATAAAATACAAGATGGATTATGTAACTACTGGGTTTTATAGCCTTCAAAGATTTCTCATTGTCCTTGGAACATAATCCCGAAGTGCCTATAATTACCCATTTCATCCAAAGGCCCTCTCGCCTAGACTTGGAGGCCCCTGCCCCTCCCAAGCACACTGAGTCTCACAGGCCTCCTCTTTCATTTCCAGGGGACACATGGCCTTTCATGCCTCAGGTCTATGTTTCTGTTCCCTGAACTCACGTCATCACTTTTCTTCAGCTTTATTGACATAGCATTGACACAGAGCGTTGCGTGAGTCTAAGGTGTACAACATGATGATCTGATACACTTAAGTATATATTGCAAAAGTGATCACCGCAATAAGGTTAGCACCGTCATCACCTCATGTAATTTTTTTTGTGTGGTGGTGAGAACATTTAATATCTACTCTCTTCACTAATTTCTAGTATGTAACGCAGTATTATTAACTATAGTCACCATGCTGTACGTTACATCTCCAGAAATTATTCATCTTATAACTGGCAGTTTGTCCCCTTTGACCAACATGTCCCCATGTTTCTCGTTCCCTCAGCCCCACCATTCTACTCTCTGTTTCTATGAGTTTGGCTTTTTTAGATTTCACGTATAAGTGAGATCAGATGGTATTTGTCTTTCTCTGACTTAGTTTACTTAGCATAATGCCCTCAATTAAGCTATAATTCACAAACCATACAATTCATTCTTTTAAAGTGTACGATTGTTAGCATGTTCACAGCGATGTACAACTATCATGACAATCAACTTTAGGATATTTTCATCGCCCCAAAAGGAAACTCGATACGAATTAGTAGTTACCCCTCATTCATCCAGGACCCCAGGTCTTGGCAACCACTAGTCTACTCTCTGTCTCTATGGGTTTGCCTATTTTGGACATTTCAAATAAATAGAATCATACAATACATGGCCTTCTGTGACCGGCTTCTTTCACTGAACGTGATATTTTCAAGATACATCCATGTTCAGCCATGTAGCATCAGAACTTCATTTTTATGGTTGAATCACCTTCCATTGCATAGATAAACCACATTTTGTTTGTCTATTCATTGAGAGATATTTGGGCTATTTCCATTTCTTGGCTATTATCGACAAGGCTGCTATTGATATTTGTTTACAAGTTTTAGTACAGACAGATCTTTTCATTTCTCTTGGGCACTTAGGAGAGGACTCGCTGGCCATGTGTTACCTCTCTGCTTAATATTTTAAGGAACTGTCAAACTGCTTTCCATAGTGGCTGTGCCCTTTACATTCCCACCAGCAGCGTGTAAGGGTTCCATTTTCTCCCCATCCTCATCGTTGTTATTTTCTGTCTTTTTGATTCTAGTGACCCTCTAGGTGTGAAGCGACACTTCCTGTGGTTTTGATTTGCATTCTCTAATACCTTGTTATGTTGAGCATCTTTACATGTGGATAGTAGTCATTGGAATAGCTTCTCTGGAGAAAGGGCTATTCGGATTCTCATCACTTTTTATAATATATCTATTATCTATCTATTCACTTGTTTAATAGCAATAATTCCCCCCCCCCCCCCACCGCCCCACCTACACCTGCCATGTGAGTTGTGCTGTTTTAATATGCAGACATAAGAAAACCCTGTGTCCAGGGTGAGGAGCAATGCTGTGACCCCAGCAGAAAAGTGCACTCCTAGCTCTGCTCAGGTCTCCTCCCTCCTCCCCACCCTGCCACTGTCATCTGCTGATCTGCTTGTGAGTAATTCCTTGACTCTGCTTCCCACCACACCCCGTGGGAAATGAACACTCACTTCCTGGTCTCAAAGTTGATACTCTGATTACTAAGAGCTTCTCTTTTCAATAGGTCAAAGTTCAGCCTGCAGAATATTAATTTTGTATTTTGGTCATCAGGGCTCCATTTTTTTACTGCGGGGTTGCAGTGTTCTACTCCATAGATCCATGCAGCTGGTGGCGTGCCTCCTGCAGCATGGCAAATGTGCCTGTGCATGGCCTGAAAACTCCCCCTTCCCTGGGGAACTACGCTGACTTTATGAACTGCCTTCATTTTTACCATAAGAGTGAACCCCTTCTAATCTGATCTTACCCAAAAGAATGTCCCCCTAGGACTCTTATTGAAAATCATCTATTATCAAACCTCTCCCTTCAGCCTCCATCCTCCACCACCAGTCTTGTGAGAAAGTAGAGCTTTAAATTAATCTGCACTGTTTAAAAGAGTGAGCTATTATATAAATAACCTGAATAACCAAAGGAGATGAGGTGAGAAGTAATATGACCACATGTTCAGAACTTGGACTCTGAAGCCAGACCATCTGCGGTCGAATCCCTGATAGCAAGTTAATTAACCTTTCCTTAACTCAGTTTCCCTGTCTGTAAAACAGAAGTAATCATATTACCTGCCTCACAGGGTGTTTCAGTGCCTAGAACAGCACCCAGTACATAGGAAGCATTACATGTGTTAGTTGTTAAGATTTACGAGCCTACAGTGGACTACAATATGGCCATTTAAATGGGTGATGAAGATGCATATTTCTTGGCATGCAAGGAGCTTGAAAATGCAGCATTAAGTCAAAGAAGCAGGTGTCAGGACAACAGCTATTTGAAATATACATACATCATGAACATGTAAGGATCCACAGAAGAAAATGCATTGATAGACTAATAGTAGTTTTTACTGAGTAGAAGTTCAATTGATTTTGTTTATTGATTTTTTTTCTTATATTCTAATGTTCCAACATTAATTATACATAACTCGAGCAATGTTTTAGAATAAAGAAAATAAATCTTTGCTTACCTCCTGGAATCCTGTGGCATCCTGGTTTTAGGTCCCCTTCGTATAGGAGTTACATAAACACTCATATTCTTAGGATTGTTTTGCTTGCGTGCTTGCTTGCTTGCGGGGTGGGCTAAATTTAGAGAGACTGGTTGACTACTTTGGGTTCAGTCTTTTAACAAATTTATGTTTCCTTAAGTATCTACTCTCATGAAAGCTTAAAGAGACGCAGTTCAGCTCAAGCAAGCTATAGGAGCCACATCTCTTGTCTCTCGTTCTGGCTTATTCCTACTCCACCATCTTTGATTAACAATCATTGATCACTTATGTTTGCTAGAGCCTGAGGCACCCCAGTTAGGCTAGAAAGTGCATTAACTAATTGTGATTTAAAGAAACAGTCCACCACAGTGTTAAAACAATAGTTTTAAATCATTTCAGCTGAGAGGTACCAACAAGTTTGAACAATAACATTTGATTAATTAACACAGAAAATCAGGTCAGTCCCAATTGGCTTGTCTGTAGACAAAACCTAAATCGTGCTGGTTGTAATTATGAAATGTCAGAATAATTTGTCCAATTTAGGAGAAACCTCAGACTGACTGGTCGTTTGGTATTACACAGTCCAAACATCTGGATGCCTGCATTTAATAGAGTTGGGTGTTTTATTGCTACTGTTTCTTTTTCTGTAAAAAATGGTAAGGATTCATAGTCCAAAATCCTTCATGGATTTATTTCAAAATATGTAGGATAAGTCCTGCCTTTGTCCAAAAAAAATCTTATTGTAAGACCAAAGATATTCCACACACCCCTGGTGAAAAAGTTCAGGACGACGACCTGCAAGGAGAGGGGATTTGAAAAAAAAAAAAACAGACCAGAACCTACCATAGCAGTACAGCCAGCAGGAGAAAATGTGATTATTCAGGATTGAAGTTAATAATTTATTGACATTTATTAATGTCTCATTATTTATTGATTTCTCAGCGACTTATTCCCTCTAGTATCTAATCAAATAAAGTGTCATTCTCAAAAGGCACTTTTAAAAGACATCTGCCCAAATGAAGACATGCTGATAATAGCAGAGAGAGATGGATGAAGGAGTAGGTGAAGGGTCAGTAAAAATGTCCCCAAATTTGTGCGTCCTTGGTGTTTATTCTTCCTTTTTTGTCTAAATGTGTGAGAATATCTCCTTCCTCTGACTTAACTCACGCCATTTTGTTTAGGACTGGATGTAGACTTTGCATCCTCATCACAGCAGATGTGACACATTATCAGTGGCCTCAGAGTTTCAAGGTTGCTCAAAATGTCATCTCAAAGTCATATATATCAGAATAATCTGGGTGCTTGTTGAATATTACAACAACCTGTACCCTTACCTCACATCTGCTAAATAAAGGTTTCTGGGAGTGGAGCTTGGAAATGTGCGTGTTATTCAAACTTTCCAGATTATTCTATGCGCACTACAGTTAGAGTGAAGTGTCCATTGTTTAGGCCAATATTTTTCTTTCAGGAGACTGCCCTTAACCTATAGCCAGAGAATTATGATTGGACTGACACAAGTGGCGCCTCATAGCTCCTTAACCTGCTGTACAAGATGGCAGAGGGGTCAGGAGCG
Organism: Rousettus aegyptiacus; assembly: GCF_014176215.1. Classification (NCBI taxonomy): domain Eukaryota; kingdom Metazoa; phylum Chordata; class Mammalia; order Chiroptera; family Pteropodidae; genus Rousettus; species Rousettus aegyptiacus. The sequence goes on along the minus strand of NW_023416312.1, from coordinate 2,377,407 downwards.
GGGCAAGAAACGATGCCAAGTCTCAAAAAATGAGAGTGTACTACAGAGCACTGGTAAGAAATGAAAAGGCAAGATAAGACTGGGAGAACATATTTACAAATCATATATCTGATAAAGGACTCCTATCTAGAGATATCTAAAGAACTCTCACATTCCAACAATAAAAACAAAACAAACAACTCAATTTAAAAATGGCAAAAAGATTTGATCACACATTTCTCTAAAGAAGAGATGTAGATAGCAGATAAGCACATGAATAGATGTTCAACATCATTAGTCATTAGGGAAATATGAACTAAACCCACAATGAGATATCACTACAAACCCATAAAAATGTCTACAGTTTTGTTTTTTTAACTGACAATACTGCCAAGGATGCAAAGCAATTGGAAATCTTATTCATTACTAGTGGGAATGTGAAATGGCGCCGCCACTTTAGAAAACTGGCAGTTTCTTATATGTTGAGCATTCAGTTAGCACACAACTCAGCATTCCCCACTCCTAGGATTTACTCATGCAACAGGCCGAACGTTTGTATCCTCTCACAATTCATATGTTGAAACCCTAACCCTTATGTGTTGGTATTTGGAGGTGCAACCTTTGGGAGGTGTTTAGGTCATGAGAGTGAAGCTCTCAAGATGGGATTAGTGTCCTTCTAAAAGAGTCCCCAGAGAGCCCGCTTGCTTTCTCTCCGCAACTGACAAGAGGCTCTTCACCAGAACCCGACCAGCTGGCACTCTGATCTCAAACTTCCAGCCTCCCAAACTGTGAGAGAGAAATTTCTATTGTTTACAAGCCACTCAGTCCACACACTTCGTTATAGCTGTCCAAACTAAGAGAATAGTGGAAATGGAAACACACATCCACACAAATACCTGTACATGAAAGGTTATAGCAGCGCTATTCATAGTCACGCCAACTAGAAGCAACTCAAACGCCCTATCAACAGGTGAATGTGTAAACAAACAGTGGTACGTCCGTGTAATGGAACGCTGCTCTTCATTAAAAGGAGCAAATCACTGATACATGCAATGACACGAATAAATTTCAAAAGCATTATGGCGAGTGAAAACAGTGAGAGACAAAAGGCTGAATATTGTATGATTCCATTTATATGACATTTCAAAAAAGGCCAAAATATAGAAACACAAAACGGATCAGTGGTTGCCAGGAATTGGGGATGGGTGTGAAGGGATTGAGTTCAAAGGAGCGATGGGAAACTTTTTGAGGTGATACAAACACCCTATACCTGGATTGCGATGGTAGTTACATAACTACAATCATTTCGCAAAACTCATAGAACTAAACATAAAAAGGATGAATTTTACTATAGGTAAATCGTTAAACCTGACATGATCAACAATAAAAAAGTTTATAATAGTCTGTGGGCCCACAAAGGCATTTGCAATAATATACTCACCATTTTCCAAATCAAGACTTACTTGTGCTGGTAGAACTAAAATAAGAAGTGTTTCCATAAAAAAAAAAAAATATATTGGGGAAGGAACTCAATCCCCAACTACTATGGAGGCTTCTGAGATTTGCAATGTGAGGTTCCAGTAACAGAAGCTTTGACTTCTATAATAAAGAAGTTATCTGTCAGAGTCCACTGCCACATTTTCCTAAGTGACCCTGTGGTCCCCAACCTTTGTGGCACCAGGGACCGGTTCTCCTATATGCATCTAACGCCTGATGATCTGAGGCGGAGCTGAGGCGGTGATGCTGGCGCTGGGGAGCGGCAAATACAGATGAAGCTTCGCTCGCTGGCCTGCCTCTCACCTCCTGCTGTGCGGCCTGGTTCCTGACAGGCCAGGGACTAGTACCCCTGTTGGCAGCCTGGGGGTTGGGGACCCCTGCTTTAGAACAAGAGAAAGAGCTCTAAATCATGACAGATCCAATGAGTTGCACATTGAAACAACTCATGTGGAAGCTGAGCTTCTGGAAACCACTACAAAAAATATAGGGCCAGTTCTCACTGCGCTGTTTACCAGCCCCACTGAGAGAGCTAACTTCTGAGAATACTTCCGGAACAGGTTTACCCAACAGTCTCTCTCAAAAGTGGCCAAGAAAATGAAGTAACAGGTGATTTCATTTCGTCCAGAAAATGACTATCTACACAGCAGGAGAACAATAGAAAAAAGTCAACGTTAAAAAAAGAAAGAAAGAAAAAGACATAAAGGGGAAGAAAGAGATATCGAGTCACCCCATCGTTTTAATTTTTTGGTGTCAAATACATACCCTGGATGATCAACCTTTCTTATTTGGTGAGTCAGTCTGATAGCTCGGTGCCACACACATGGCCAATTTTTTCCATGGATGAGAAGGGACAAAGGACCATGGGAGGATTTTAGGGAACCAAGTAAATTATGAGACATTTGACTGAGCCCAGAAGTGCCATCTCAGATTTTGTAAGAAAGAACCAAGGAATGCATAATCGTACCAAGGTGCCATTTGGCAAAGCATAACATGCACCTCATTGGTAAAAATCAAAGTTTTAAGTAGCAAAAGGGTTGGGATGCTAGTTAATCTGAAAATCAGTGCTGTGCACCATTAGGAAAATTGCATGAAACACCTATTTGGGTAAAAGGAATTTAACTCATAATGAGCAATGGCTGTTCTAAAATACACCTTTATAGGAAGACAAGTCTGGGCATTTCTGGTCTTTCCTTTGGCATTCCAGCCTCAGTTCTGTAGTGTCGTGACAACATGGCAGGGTCTAAAATAGTTTCCTCTTTTCCTGTCACTTTTGCAAGGCTGTTTAGGATTTCTAGAATTGAGTGACACTCAAGCAGGGAGCAGCTGGCCTCAGGAATGCGCTTCTGAAGGGAGCTGGCAGCCAGGGAGGGCAGTGCTCACGGCCAGGCCTCGGGAGACCTGTGGATTTGGCAGGAATCAGACCTATTCAACTACTTAGAATGAACGCCACAGGAGGGTCTGATGGCCCTCGCTCTGCATAGTCCGCATACTTTTCTCTGCCTGCAGCTGTCATTTCAATCCGGGGCTCATTACAAAGCAAATTTTCCGCTTAAAATATTTTCTTTCTCAGGGATCCTGTCTGTGTGAGCACTATTTCTTTAAGAAATTATTATAATGGATGAAATTGGGAAATTAAGCACAGAAACACCGTTGTTCCTTCGTTTTTCTCTAAAAATCTGTTTTCTTGTATCTAAATCAAGAATAATGATACTGATTTCTATAAAGTTAAGCAGACACCTTCCCTGTGGGCCAGCCATTTTATTCCTAGGTATGTAACTCAGAGAAATGATGTCACAGGGCCATAAAATACAACAATGCTCATAGCACCTTTACTCACAGTAGGTCCAAACTGGAATGGCGAAATGAATTGTGGCTTTTCCTTACGAGAGAATAATACACAGCAGTTTTTTTTTTTTTAAAAAGAAAGAAAACTACCAATCTGCATGACCATGTGGATAAATCTCAAAAATATTATGTGAAGAGAAAAAAGCCCGATGCAAGAGTATGTTCTGTACGATTCCATGTATATGATGCTCACAAACAAGAAAGCTAGTTTCTGGGGTAGACGACAGAATAATGGTTCCCTGGGGTGAGGAGCATGGCGGTTAACCGGGAAAGGGAACAAGGGAACTTTCTGAGGTGACTGGACAGGTGCTATATATCTTGATCTGGGCAGCGGCTACTAGGAGGTATGTCTAGGGAAACATTCATCAAGCTGGACACTTATGACATGTGCATTTGCCGTATGTAAATTACATCCCCGTGAAAAACCAAGAACACTGGTGTCGTCCACGGCCAGCTGTTGGAGGCTCGACAGAATACGTGGGGATTTCTGTTTCAGCCTCGGCTTTGAGCTGCTTGATCGACAGACAATAAAGAGAAGTAAATAATATTTCTCATAGTCAAGCTGTAGGCATCGCTCCTTAACCACTGACTGAGCACCTACTGTGTGCGCTGGATACTGTGTGGGGGAAGGGGGGGAGGGCAGGGCTTGGGAGGCTCAACAAGAAATCAAACAGGCTTCCTGCTCCCCAGGAGCTCTCAGTCTTCTATAAGACACAGGGCATTGACTTGACAATAAATCAAGGTGGAAAGTGATAGATCGCCCCAGGCAGGTTGGAACCAAGCACTGGGACTGTCAGGTGATTTGCCTAACATTCACCAGAAAATGGCAGCTGAGAGAGAGAGAGGCAAAGGGAAGGCAGGCGCCACGTTTTCATAGGGGAGGGTGCTTTGAAGGGAAGGTGGAAGGGGCAGGTGTATAGAGGAAGATGCAAAGGGAATGTCCATCCTCTCAAACCCTGCCCCAGAGGGCTCTAGTTTTGTCTGTGCTGAAAGGGTTGGCCCTTTTGCCTCCACAGAGCAATTTGGGGACAGGAGTATTCTAGTTTCCTAGGTACTGTTACAGGGCTGCTGTAACAAATCACCATAAATCTGGTGGCTTAAAACACCAGAAATTTATTCCCGTAGTTCTGGAGGCCAGAAGTTTGAAATCAGTATCATTGGGCCAAACTCAAGGCGCTGGTCGGGCCATGCTCCTTCTGGAAGCTCCAGGGGCGAATGTGTTCCTTGCCTTTCCCAGCTTCTGCTGGCTGCCACATTCCTTGGGCTGTGGCCCCAGTACTCCAACTTCTAGCACCTTCATCTCATCACCTTCTCCACTGTATACGTGCCATGACTCCCTCTGTCTCCTTCTTGTAAGGATGCTTGCAATTGCATTCAGGGCAAGCCCAGATAATGCAGGAGAATCTCCCCATCTTGGGATCCTTAACTTAATCACACCTGCAAAGACCTTTTGTTTTTGTTTTTTGCATATAGGCTCCAGGAATTAGGACCTGATATCTTTGGGGGCCATTATGTAGCCTACTACATACAGTTGGCCCCTCTCCTGGTCGTGATGCCTGTAAACAGAGTCAAACACTGACCTCTCTCTGTCAGGATGAAAGATGTAGAAATTAAAACCTGTACGCATGTCCCCGCCTCCTTTTTCCTACCTACCTTCTGCCTAGTTGTATGGGCTGCTGGCTTCCTGGCTGCAGGGTGACTCTTTGAAGAAGCCCCAGACAGCTTCCTCAGAGCTGCGGTGGGATGCACCCAAGCAAGACCTTAGGGCAGAGTTTCTCACCGCAGCGCTAGAGACATTTGGGGCTACCTCAGTTTTTGTTAAGTGGGGGCCGTCCTATGCACTGTGGGATGTTGAGCAGCATCCCTATCTCTACCCACTAGATGCCAGTAGCACCCTCCTCCCACCTGTGACAACCAAAAATGTCTCCAAACATCCCCTGGAGGCCAAGTTGCTCCCAGAAGGGCACCGCTGCTCTGCAGGGAGGAGATGGGGCCTCTCTGGAGTCCCAGAGGAGGCTGGGCTGCCTTGTCACCTCCCTCCTCTTCCTCCAGGCCTCCCCAGTTTTGAGAAAATGAAAGACCATCTTGCTGGGTTCTCTGCTCCCCTGCGGAGGGCCTTGTAGGGCCAGGTTTCCTGAGCCTGGGAGTAACTGAGGCCTCAATCAAGGGCCTCGGCTGGTGGGTTGTAGGCTTCTCTCTGATTTAGGCAGTCTTGGATGTGACCTTCTAAGGGTCATTGTGACCTTGCCCGACCTCAGGCTTTTGACAGGCTGAACAACTTCTCAACTTTCTTGCCCTAGGGTCCTGAGGAGGTTGATGTCTTAGAGATTGGGGTCCCCGGGCAATTCTGTACTACTTAAGGCTTCAGTTCTTGCCTGTAAATGTAAGATGACATCTGAGTGTAGTAGAGTCATGCATGGTGACGGGGGTGGATGCCTAGCTCCACTACTTATAAGATCAGGTAACTTAGGCAAGCTACGTAACCTCTCTGCCTCAGTTTCTTCATTTGCAAAACGTGGATGAGAATAGGCTCTCCTTTGTGGGATCATGGTGAGTATGAAACAGATGGTACATATAAAATGCTCAATAAATATTCACTTGCCAAGGTAGAATGTGGTTTATTATATTTGTGTCATATCTGTCCATAAGACTTGATCGTCCTTTTCAAGCAACCCCTAAGAAGAAACTTTAAAGCGTCCACTTATTTCCTGGAATCTCAGAGAATTAGATCTCCTATATATCACAGATAAAATACAATAATGGATATGGCATTCTTTCTTTAATACCCTCATAATCTCATAAGTCACCTCTGGTTATTTTTGCACAGGACAAAACTAATTTGTTTTCTATGTATTTTCATGTAAATAGCGGAAAGCCAGAAGCTACAGTCCAAACTTATTTTTTTTAAATACAAGTAAAAAATAAATTTCTTACTCTGGTTCCTTCCTTTGCTTTGGAGAAAGGCTATAAGCTCACAGGCAGACCCCAAACACATAAAGATGACTTCTTTTATAACGAGGGAAGGGAGAGAAGGAGAAAGAGAGAGGGAGGGAGAAAGAAAGAGACATTTCCCAAAGCCTTGCTTTTCAAGTGCGTACATTGTAAGTTTAGTTGAATGAAGCAAGATTACAGCCAAATATGGGCAGAACAGTCTGAGAAACCTCAATTGTGATTGGCTCTTAACTCTGCCCCAGAAAGAGAACATTGCGGTTTAAACATCGTCCCCAGGAAGTCTTGAAATCAACTGAGAGATTTTTCAAACTCCTTCACCATTTAAACCAGGGCCCAGGCTTACCGCCATTGGCTGCAGGAGAAGCCAGCTCATAAGCCTGGGCTGACATTTTCAACCCTCGTTTGACAGAACATAATTAGTGGAGAAGCCGCACCCCAGTGTTGGTGACATTTAAGTCTCAAGAGCTTTCAATCCAAGCATTGAATTTCAGTCCTTTTTCTTGCCATGCTGCCAATTCGTACTGCTATAAGCTGACCAGCTGAAACACTCTGAAAAGCCAGCTACAGTCCAGCTGGTTTTCAAAGCGCCATTGAAAGCCCAGGGCTTGTAAGATGATGTGTGTGGGGTAGCTTCAGCTGGCCCCTCTCGGCGATGGCCTGAGACTATAAAATGCTTTGCAGCTTTAGTTTCCCCCAAGTGTTTAAAAACACTGCTGCTTGCTTCAGGCCTGTGTAATCCTGTGTTATTGGTAACACAGGCGCTTTTTGCTGTTGTGATCGGATCATCAGTAGGAACTCTGTAAGGATGAAGGCCATTAACCCCGGCCTCATTTTGTGAGGGGCCCAAGGCCTCCTTAGGTAGCCATCGGGAGTCGAGGCCCACACTGCGCTCCCCTCTCTATCGTGGGCACACACTGTCAGGTCCTCTCTTCCAAGCTTTTGATAAACAGTAGTTCACCCCAAATATCTGTTGGAAGGCTGATGGATATTATTACTCCAGTGGGAAAATAAACAGTGACTCAGCCAGTGTTGGCCAGAAGCAGAAGTGGGCCAGGACTGGTTCACCTCAACGTGCCCACTGCACGGTATTCACCAAGTGACCTCCAAGGCCAACTTCACATACACTTTCCTTTTTGCAAGAGCTAATCACGTATGCATGCATCCTCCTTTGCTGAAACCTCCAAACCTAATTGGCTACCCTGTCAGAGCCCTAACTTGAATAGAGAAGTGTGGGTTTGCAGACATAAGGAAATTCTGGATGAAGCATACGTCTTTTTCATGTTCAAGGTGAAGGCGTCTTGGGCTAGTCTCTTTGGTAAAGGTCAGTAGCTCTGCCAAAATGGTCCTTGAGGGGTCATTTCTTTCCAGAACAGCCCTGGGAAGCTCCCTCAGCTCTATATCTGATCAATTTTCCTCTTGGATCCTTCAGTCCCAGATAGGGAGCTGCTCTGTGCTTCTCACGCTCACCTCAGACAACACATGGTCACTATCAGTCCTTAGAACTGAGGGTCCTTTGATAATAAAGAAAGCTTTACCTGACTGCACATTAGCATGGCCGTTTGGGAAGGCAGTCTGACAATGTGCCTCAACAGCCTTAGAGGTATTTGCACCTTTTGATCTTGAAATTGTAAAAAGAGGGACATGTCTTTATGAAAATACGTAGAGGCAGAGAAAATGCACTACAAGGAAATACGTCAAAATATTAACAGCCACTCTGGCTAGCTGAGGATGAGGTTCATAAGGGCTTTTCATTATTGTGCTTCTCTGTATTGTTCGAATTCCCTATGGTTATTAAGTATTGTTTTTATAATTAAAATTCATTTAGGAAAATAATATCCTTAATTGATAATATGAAAATGGGAAAAAGGCAACGTGCTAATAGTCCTGTCAACGTGGTGGAGGCCAGAACGTCCGTCCCGAAGCCACCCTGTACTTCCTGCACTCCGCTGCTTCCAAAAGGGTTGTCATGATTACGTATAACATACGCCATGCAAAAGCCCCCGCTTTCACACTAAGATATGGTGAATAAAAGCTCACGCAGGCACGTGGAGAAGGAGGCAGCCACTGTTGCATGCTAATTGAGGGACAATGTGTTGTGACCGTTCTCCCAAATGACTGAGAGAAGGTAGGAATCCTGAGCTGACCAGCAGAGGCTGTGGCTGGTGTGGCTGAGACATTCTTCTGTTTTCTTGAGTTAACCGAGGAGATCAGAAAGCCTTCGGCATGTGCACGCTGAAGGAAACTCTGTGCAGAGTACCAGGAAAGGCCCGAGGGGCCTGGAGAGCTCCGATCCGGGGTCCCGTGGCCCAGGATGGCCACGTTGCTCTTTTATCTTCAGGAAACTGTTCACCTTGTGATCAGCACTTTGACACCACTGGTCACTGGGTGACCACTGGGTGACCAGACGCTTGTCTTTAACGGCACTGAATATGCGTCCATTGCAGTTCACAGAAGCCTCAGCCAAGTTGTTAGGGGATACACTGAGCTAACTCGTGAGGTCTGATATGAACCTTGCATGAGACCACGTTCTCCTCCACACTCTCTAACTAGTCTTTGGGGGGTAGTGGACTCAGTAGGAGAGGCTACAAGCCTTCTAGCCTCATAAACCAACCTGCCCATACCAATCCCATCTGCTCCATCTTCAAGAACCATCATAGGCCAGTCATGTTCTCCTGTCTCAGCCTGATGTGTCCTTGGAAGTCCCCCTGCCAAACTACAGTACTTTTAGCCCTGGTGATGTCCTATGTCCTCCCACGGCCTAGATGGAATGCCTAAACCAGATCTACACAGCCTCCTCTCTATTGTCTTGTATTATCTCCATACTAACTGAGAGATTTATAGATGTAAAGTATTCATAATTATGTTAAAATACAAAGCACAAATTCATCTTTCTCCTAGCTTAGAAAAAGCACAAAGACCAGGAAAACTGTGCTGTATTGTGTAATCCTTCTCATGAGCCACATGAAACAGGAAGCTTCTGGGGGTTTCTTGCAAGCATGTGATAGATGGTTGTGGTTTTGGTGCAACAGTCAGGTAGATTTTGTAGCCGGAAACACTCATGCAAAACACCCTTTATGGCTTCTGTCCAACCCTAGTGTTAGTTAGATGCATTCCCTTTTACACTTTGATAAAAGGCATTTGACTTCTCACACTTTATTTTTTCTCATTGCAGTGTCTGAAGGTACCAAGCAAAGGACCACAAACTGGATCCAGCTGAAGAGAGGCCTGGGTGGAGGCCCTTTTTGCGCATAAAGAATTCCTCAAATGGAGCCATGTTCCCTTGGCAACAATCCCTCAAACTTCTAAAGAGACCACTTAGAGAAAGAAGACCCGGCTGAACTAACGCAGCTGAGTGAGTCCTTTTGAGAAGTGAGGCTAAAAGAGAATAGCTTTTGGCTGCCTTCTGTTATGAATCTGTTCTCAATGCTGGTCGTGTTATTTATCAGTACTGAACAAGCCTCAAGGCAGAGCCTGAGAGGGCCCTAAAATCACGTCTAAGATGCTCAGACTCCCAGGACCCACACTTTCAGACCCCAGGGGTATTGGGTCAAGCTTTTTCCCTTCCAAGGCAGATGAAGTCTATGATTTAGGATGCATGCTTACAAGCTTTGCAAGCAGCTTACAGTAACATTAGGAAGAAAAACAAAACAAAACAAAACAAAAAACAAAGAAAACACCTCTTGCACCATTTATTTCAAATACAACCACGCTACAAGGCTTCAAGATGATGCATCTTGCAAAAGGGTACTATAGATAGACAGGAAGCCTCTGTAAATATTTATATATTTCCCCATTGAGGGTTTTTCTCTTTTTACTTACACTTAGCAAAAGAAACAGCTGGTTCATAAGATCTCAAATAGAAGATGGTTTCTTTACCTTTCCAGTTTTTCTCCATTCCTCACTCTCAAAGTCATACACCTTGAAAAACAACCCAAGAGACATTTCTAAATAGACAATACTCATTTTTTAAAAAATTACCCTGTACGGCCATTGTCTGGATATAGCTGCTATGGTGGCCTGCCTTCTTAAAACTCACTGTTTCCTTTTTGTCATCCTATTAACCTTCTTCCTTATTATGCTGTTGCTGACATGATAAAATGGATTTGGGATTCAGTGCCCTTTGCTCTTACGTCTTATCTAAATTCAAGCCCAAGAATCAAGTCATGGGTGAAGCAAACGCTGTAAAACTATTCCCAAAATAACGGAAAGCAGCTGCGGAGGGAATAACCTAGAGAGCCCAGTGCTCTGGGTGTCAGGGTGTGGGCTGGGGAGGGACTATAACTAGCTAAGAAACAAGCAAGCCCTGCCTTCCGTACGGTCCTCCGGGACCAATGTGGGTTGCATCCTTTTCTGCAAGCTGCCTGTGTGCTCTGTGGCATGGCTTCCGGTGAGAGACTTCCTGTGAAGGAAAAAACATGTAGTGATTTCTGCACTTTTGCCCTGTGTTCTCCTGTTTTTGGCTTTCAAGAGCCTGTCATAGAGAACACACCAGACACGGAAACATCATGCTGTCTGGCAATCTATTTTGCATGCAAATTTTCTTGGAAAATTCTAAATTTGTTAACATTAACATTCAGGCTGATACTAAGATAGAGGTACTATTGTGTGACGGGGGTCTGTCTGCGAGGGTAAATTTGACACAGAAATAGCCTACAGTTATTGAAATGCCCAAACCCACTAGAGTAACAGATAGATTTGGATGCTGGAGAAATGATCAATTCTCCATTACAGATTTCCTCGTTTCATTTATTGGTCGAAGGAAAGAGAGTCTTAACTATTTACAGTCCTTGCACAGCAGATATTTATTTCTTGTTGGATAAAAGAGCAAATCCACAGCATTCTGAGCTATCACTTGACTATTTATAAATCTGTAAAAACAACTAAAGAGGAACATTTGGTGGCATGGTGGACATCTCGAGATCGCCCTGTACCATTTTTGTGCAATTGTTTCTTTAGTTTAAAATAAACTTGGAGCTCAGAACCCAGAGACTTGGTTTTACGGATGAGAAAACTGAAAATCAAGATTACACAGGTAAGTGGTGGCACCAATTGTCTTAAAAGCCCAAATGTCCCAATCACCCTATTAATACTCTTTACACAAAACTTCCCAAACCATGGGCAAGACTTTCTGAATTAAAATTCTCAAAGGATCGTGGGCTTCATATTTTAATAACAATCATCGGGTTTCCTAACTAGGAAACACAAGCGAAGCTCAGTTTCCTTTTCCGGCCAACAAATTAAAAAGCAACAATCTCATGCTGACTGCAACGGGGATTGCTTTATCGGCCTTGACTTTTATATATGTCATTTACCGCCCTGCATCTTAAGATAGTTTGAGCATAAATTCCAGGCTTGCTCTTTAAAATGTAGAGCAACAATCAAACTGGCTAGATCATTTTAAAAAGTCTTTTTATGTTTCCCTCTTCACCTGTCATTTCAATGAGTTTAGCCAAAAGATGCTAATGCAGTATACATTTTTATTATTACAGCAGTTTCAATAATCTTATTGGGAATGTAATAGCCTCTGGAGAATGGCAGAAATTGAAGTGAAACATACTTAAGAAGATTGCTTACAGAGGTTTTTTTTTTTTTAAAAAAAAAAAAAAAAGGTCATGCTTACATTCAATGATTTTCTGGGGGATGCGAAAGAGAAAGGAGGAAATATTACTAAGTTGGTTTGTGCTTAGTTTTCATTTATCAGACTGTTGTTCCGGGTTAATTGGACCAATTGGGGGATATTTCAAATGGGTTCATATTTAGGACATGTGTTAGGATGAGGCTTTCTTTACCTCGGCACTCGTGACATTTTGACATTCTTTGTGGCGGGGACTGTCCTGTGCATGGTAGGAAGTTTAGCAGCGTCTCTGCCCTCTACTGATTCGATGACAGTAGCAATGCCTACTCTCCCAAATCGTAACAACCAAAAATGCTTCCAGGTATTATCAAATATGCCCCCTGTCAATTTTCCCTCAGTTGACAGCCACCGGGTTAGGTGATCTTTGGAGTCTTCTAGGCAGCTTTCACTGTACATTGTAAGAACTCTAAGAGGAACTGACTTCTTTGCATACTTTTTGCTTGGTTTATGGTCTAAGGACGTATGAAAACTCCTAAACAATGACCCCTGCCCTCATGCCATCTCTCATCCTCTGTCCAAACCCTTACTGTGAAAACACGAATGCATGTTATTATTTGAGGAGTCTTAAGTCAATTCAGAAAAAGGGTATCAACTTGCCTTACATGAAATTAAGAAAAAAATAATTCTTCTTTCACCATAAGGCAAAATTCTACTCTTTGTTACAAGGCATGTTTTTTGTTTGTTTGTTTTTTAAATCCTGACTCTTTGCTGGTTACTGAATGAGCCAGTTCTGCCCCAGAAATGCACTCCCCTAAGCCAGTGAAAGAATGGTAACTGGTGCAGAGAAATCCCTCCTCGTCCAAAACCTTGGGCTCATGAGCTCTTCTCTCAGAATCTCAGATACCTGATAACTTCTGGTACCGGGACACTCAATTTCCTTACGCGGAGATAAACAGATGCATGCAAAAACATGGTTCAGCTTTTATGCCAATATCGAGGAAACAGGGGGTAGCATTTCTTGTTTGCTTTTGCATCAGATAGCGAGATCTTCAGTCATAGTTAGAGCCAAATTAATAGAGACGGCCCATCTGCAAAATGTAATAAATAGCTTTGAGCTCACAATGCTATTTTCTAATCACAGATCTCCTTGTGTAAGTAAGGTCTGTGCGCAAGAGTCTGTGGCCGGCCCTTCTGAAAGCAACTTCCTGCTCGTGTACAAAAATATTTCAGCCGGAGCTCTGTTTCTAAATTCTTGTTCTTTCTTTTATCTCTGTTCCTTTTTTTCCTTCTTTCTTTCTCAGACTTTCACTCTCTTTGTGATTAAACCCAGTAGCTTACATTAAATACTAGTATGTGTGTTCCTTAGTCCTTCCGCAATCTACAAGGCCTTGCACAAATTTGATAAATAAATGCAATTACAGAAAGTGGTTTTTATTTCTCCCTGCCTCCCACCCATAAAAGCTGTACTAAATCCAAATCAACATTAATAAAAAAGAATAACACTGTTTGTTAAGAAATAAGTTAATTTCACCCAGTAGAAAATGGTTCAAAGTTCCATCACTTTATATAATTAATGACTTTCAACCCAAAATATCTCCTTCAGGTTCAAAACTCAAGTGACTTGTGATAAAGGAGAAAAGAGAATAGAGGGACAGAGGAGTTTCTGAACCGAAAGTTTTAACTTCAACCTAAAAGTTTTTTGGGCCTCCACGAAGTAGAAATATCGGCAGAGAAAAAAAGCCATAATGGCATTTTTCTATTACATTTAATACTTCATTTTCTATGGACATTTCCTTCAGAATCCACTTAATTGAATCTGTTTAAACGTATAATCTCTTGTTATTTGATTCTGTCAACATATTTAAAAAAAAAATGAACACAAATTAAGCCCAGTATGCAGAAACATACTAAAAACCTTCTCTTAGTGGAGCTTCATTCTAATGATGGGGGAGAAGGGGAGAAAGAGAACAAGCAATAAATGGAATAAATCAGTGGCAGTAACACAGTTTGTTAGAAAGTGATAAGTAGAACAGAATAAAGGCATCGATGTTTGGGGCTGGTGTAACAGGAAATAGGGTGGTCAGGACGGGCCTCCTTGAGACGTGATAGCAGAATGAACACATAAAATTGGTGAGAGAGGGAGCCGCACAGGTTCACGGGTACTGGGGAGAAGTATCTAAGGCAGAAAGAACGTCCAGAGCAAAGAGGAGTGGGGGTCGGAGCCTGTCCGGTATGTGGGAGACACAGCATGCCTGGAGGCCAGCGTGCTGGAAGCATGGAGGCCACTATGCCCAGTAAGGGAGCAGGGAGAGTAGGAGGGGACAAGGCCAGGAGGTAACAGGACCAGATCCTAAAGGGCTTAGTAGGCCACTGTAAGGATTTGGCTTCCTCTCTCAAGGACATGGGGAGCCATTGCAGGTTTTAATAATTCATTTTTTCTAACCGAGGTGAAATTCACATAACAGAAAGTTAAACATTTTAAAGTGACCGATCCAGTGGCATTTAGCACATTCACGATGTTGTGCAAACCCACCTCTACCTCGTTCCATAACATTATCAGCACCTCGAAGGGAAATCGCCATGCCCGCTAGCGGTCACTCCCCATTCCGCGTTCCCCTCCAACCCCTGGAAACCAGCAGTCTGCATCGTGTCTATGGACTTGCCTATTCTGAATGTTTTACATAAATGGAATCACACGAGCCTTTTGTGACTGGCTTCTTTCACTCGGCATAATGTTTTGGAGGTTCGTCCATATTAAAGCATATGTCAGTACTTCATCCTTTTTTCGTGGCTAAGTAATATTTCATTGTCTGGATAAACAACGATTTGTTTATCCCTTTGTCAGTGGGCTACTTTCAGCTTTTGGCCGTTGTGAGTAGCAGTTATAAACATTGTAGGTTTTTAAGTAACAAAGGGACATGATCTCACTTCCATTTTATACAGTACATGCAAAGCTATTTTATGAGTCATCTACTAGCCCAAATTAGTAAACCTATTTTTAAATAGCAAAATAAGTGAATAAGTATTTCACCCACCAGATTTATCGCACCCCTCCCTCTGCCATGTGCTGTGCTACCTGCGTGGCTGCCTAAAATATCGTCAACTCCCACTAGCACCATTTTTTAAATGTTTATAATTTTTTCCCTACTTTGGCAATTAAAGGCCAATCGACTGTGAAATGTGTCTTCATTGTCCAAAGAAATAATGTCTTCCAAAATTGACATGGGGTTTTTAAGAAAGATGGCCGATAATGATTAAGAATGAAAATTCTCCAACCAAAAGAGGAAATCATTTTTGCTTAAAATTAAAGATGAACTAATGCAGCGCAGTGTCCTCGACTGGATTCTGAAACAGGAAAAGGACAACGTCTGTGTCCCTCAGTTTCTGAGGGCAGGCCAGCGCCTGACTCAGAGAAAGTTTTCATCTGTCAGGCTCATTTTCCCTCCTCCGCCAAATAATTTATGTGCCTATGATCTGCCAGACATTGCTAGTTGGCAGAGAGCAAATAACAATGACACATTTTCCCCTTCATCACAAAGCAGCTATGAAAACAAAACGGGGACCGGCAGATGAGCATTTAGTGCCCAGGGAAGGCCATCGCCATGCATCAAAAGTGTCTGTTGGGTTTGCAAGGAACTTCTGGCTCCCTGGCCCTCCATCTGCCAACCTGTTCTGAGTTCTGAGTCGTGAAAATCGTTCTGATAAGGATAATTGGAAGCGTTCCAGTGACACCATCTCCCCACTGTGTATTCTGCCTGGTCAGGACAGGAAGGCAGCGGGAGGCCGGGGTGACCTCCGGAGTAAAAGCCCAAACTGGAGGCACTTCCCTTTTCTAGCCTCCTCAGATTTCCTCCCCAAGGAGTGCTGTGAAGAAACAAAGACTCTGTGGGACTGACCCATTGGCGGCAGCGACTCTCTATTAGCTCCAGGGAAGTGGGGTCTTCAGCCCTGAAATGGGTTGGACCAGGGCGGGAGGGGTAGCAGGAGGCAAGAGGGAGAAGGCCACTCACCCTCAACATCTTTACTCAGGCACAGTCAGGTTAAAATCGGCCACCCCTGAGAGGAAAGTACCCCCTAAACACGGTTGCAGCTTCTGTACCCTCTTGACTGGTTGGAGGAAGGCGGGGAGGAGGAAGCAGAGAGATCACAGGCTGATGTGGCTTTTGGGGCATCCAGTTTCACCACTCTGTCCATGTAACCTCTAATGGAAAAGTGACTCTCAGAGGAATTGGAAATAAGCCAGAGCTTACTCCATGAGTCCCCTCCCCAATGTCCCCAATTTGGAAGGAGAAAGGATGCTTAAGGAAGGATCATTTTCTACGGATGGGTTGAAGGTTTGCAAAACACAGCTGTCTACAGCATCCCATAATCAGAGCCCCCTCTTCCATCCCCAGGCCACTCTTTGGGGAAAATATGGCTCTGAGAAGTCCAAATGCATCGACCTCACTGACCAAAAAGGAATTCGGCTTTCTCATGCCTCCCATCCTGGACCTGAGCTGTGTCCTGTGTCTGGAACAGTGTTACCTACTGAGGCTCCATTCTGTCTTCTACCTGCCTGGTCAGCGTGGTCCACTGGGCATCTCTCAGCTTTTATATCAATTCCTCATATATATAAATAGCCAATTAGAATAGGTGCCCATTCTGAGCACCCTGTGATTACTTTTCTCAAAATTATATCACACTGTATTCTAATATGATTCTTCTACCATTAGTATAATAGCTGGCAAAGAACAAGCAGGTATTCAAGAAGCATTTTTTGAAGAAAGTAAGGAAGGAAGGGAAGGAGGGAAGGAGGGAAAGGAGGATGGAGGGCCGAATGAAGTTATAAACAACAAATATCTTATTGGTGTACAAAACGCATATCCACTTATAAAATATAGAGATGACAGGTGACAGATGAGAGAGAGAGAGAGAGAAAGAGAGAGAGAGAGAGATCCGATTATAGCTCATGATTCCTCTCAGAATAAATTTTTTTTATTTTCATTTTACCAGAGTAAAAGCGGCCCCATGCCTATAAATGATTTACCCAAATCATGTGATAAAATCAAGTTCTAGTTCCTGGAGATACTATTACATGTATGTTATGATGTATATATTTATAATTTTCAGGTTCATTTACTTAAAAAGATATTATGGAGCTAGCCTTGGAATTAATAACATTAATTCTATAGAGAATATGTATTGAATACAAAAATGCAGAATTTAAAAGTTATTTTAAAGACGCATGCTCATCTGGGCCAACTCCGTTATTTTACTAGTGAGGAAACTGAAGCCCAAAGAGGTTAAGTACTTGTCCAAGGTCGCACAGTTGCTAGGTAAGGGTCGGGACTGGAATCTAGGTTATTCACACGCTAAATTCAGTACCATTTCTATCATTCAACAAAGATGATTGGTTTATAAACAAATTCTTGGAACACAGCATATTTATATTTTAGGCCTTTTTGTGTTTATAAAACCACTGAGACTCCCCAGGATGGTTTGTGTTGCAGATACCCCATGCCAGTTTCAGAGCATGGGGTCCAATGTGATGACGGAGTGAGCTCTGACGTCAAATAACCTGGGTTCAAATTCTGGTTGTGTGACCTTGGACAAATCACTTAGCCTCTCTGTGCTTATTTATCGCCTGTAAAATGAATATAATGGTTACTACTTTAGAAGGTTGGTATGAAGATTCAATTATTTACTACATGTAAATGATTAAGAGAGGGCCTGAGTCATACTAAGTGCTAGTGAATGTCAGTTTAAATGATCTTGGTGTGGAAAACAGCTCATTGCACATATACGAGGTTACTGGTAGTCCACCTGAGTTGAGGAGAGTTGTGACGAAAAGGACTGTGAGCAGGCCTTAGAAACACTGATTTTATCTTTCCTGATCTGGTAACTGGTTCCATGGTTTTGTGCAGTTTGTAAAAATCTATCAAATTGATCCCATACAATTAACAAGAACTATAAAGGGTCTCAGATTTGACCCTACTTGCAAGCTGACAAGTTAGCCTGCCGTTATTTGTGGATGCTGCCAGAAGACATGAGGCTCCTAGGTCAGAGACAAAGGACTTCTTTGCTCACAGCGCCACAGGCAGAATGAGCCTTATGTATCTGTGTCAGCTCCCTTTGCCCCCAAGTTTCCTGGGGGCACTATGGAGGAGCCCAGTTGGAATCTGTGCACGTAGTGGGTTTGTGTCATAGTGGGAGCACATTGATGGTAGGCGACCCAAATCTTTTAAAATAGGTGATAAGTCTGCCTGACCTTTGCCCTGGAGAGAAACATTGTCTTTATTATATTGGACTTGCTTTATTATACAGGACCGGTCTTTGCTCTAGAGGGAGACCCTTTCTCTGTCTGCTAAGGCTTTTTGCTCTACAAACATCCTTGAGAAAAAGAGTTCAGAATAAATGGCATCTGTGCCTCTTGTTTTAAGACTTGCAGAAAGGTGAGAGACTCACGGAGAATGGTCACCCGACGATAATATGCATACTATTCTGATGTATGCCACACTTTAACAAAAACCTTTTTCTTTTTCAAAGGGCTATATGAAAAAAAGAAAATGGTGTATGGTCAAACGCATTTGGGGAAATCTGGGATAAAAGGTTTTCTTTACCATTGGACATAACAGAATCCTTCATGTGCTAATATGCGTCATTCGTATTCAAAAAGGGGACACAAATGGCAGTTGTTTCTCAACATTCGGTGCTTCTCAAAGTTCATACACATACATACAAATCACCTGGGTACAGTGCAGTTTAATAAAGATTCTGATTCTGCATTTAAGCCGGGGTGGGAGATAGGGACCTTGCGGCTCCTGGATCACCCCACTTTGAGTCGTGAGGGGCTGGGAAACTCTTTTCAAGGAACTTCTCACAAGACTGGATTCCACCAAATACGTTCTGAGATTACAGTCTCAACCCTCGATCTGCTATTTTGTCCAATCTGACACGAGGAAAAAACAGCATAAAATTTTTAAAAGCAAAATCGCAATGATTTGTAATTAATCACTCAAAGCTTTGTAAAAGTAAAATGTAAAAATACTAAAATGCTTCAGAAAGTTCTAAAATGACAGAATTCTTTCCTAGAGTATAAATAAAAAACCACAAATGAGGGCTGTATAGAAATGAAATTCTAATTTTGCCATAAGCGATAACCTCAAACACTAAAATCGATTGAATATGATTTTGCGAAAGAGACAAGACCTAAGCTCATGAAGGCCTGCACTGACAGAGGCTGGAGGCTATTAAAGTAGCTGGTAGAAGTTTTCCTGAGCTTCAAAAAAAAATGGGTGTGGGAGCCACCCTAACCCTATATGAGGGGCAAGGACAGAAAGCTGTTCCCATGTGGCTTCCACACAGCCCTGGGCAACAGGGCATCAAGAGTGGAGCAGAAATGACACAGCTGCCTCTCATCTCATGCTTATCATCCTCAGAACTCTGGTTCTCAACCCTGGCTGGCTACATGTTAGAATTATCGAAGAAGCTTTGGAAACATTCCTGATTCCTGGCTCTTCCAGACCAGTACACTAAGAATCTCCCAGGCCAGAGCCACGCATGAGAAGCTGTAAAAATCCCCCCAGTGATTCTTATGGGAACTGTTACCCTTAAGCTTCTGACAGACTTCAGTGAAGGAAGTGAAAGCCATAACGGAGTGTAAACATAGCAGAAATCACCCAAGTACACCTGTTTTCCTCTCTTCCGCATCTCTGATTCTGCTACTAAGAACCATCGTGTTTTGAGAAGAGAGGTCAACAAGAGCACGGTTCATTTCCTTCTATAAATCACCACATGTCTCATCTCTCTTTAGCTCAAGTTTGGCATAAATGGTCTCATTTTTAGGGAATGTGAGCACAGAAAACTCTCTAGGTTTTAGGACTTTGTAGGCTAGTTGACCAGGGCGAAATTGATTATAGCTCATATTTATGATGACTTGAGTATATTTTCTCAATTATTATAAATAAAAGAAGGAATTTTATCATATCATACTGTTAAGATTTCTGGGTTTGGGTCAAAGCTTTCTGTACTTACTAGATGTGTGACCAAGTTGGGCAAATTAACTTCACCCCACTAATCCTAGCTTATTCTCACATAAAATGGAAGAACTTTAAGTTCATAGAATTGTGGGGAACATGAATAGAACTTAATTCATGAAAAAGAATACACGGTGTCCAGGGCATAGTAAGCCCTCCATAGATACCAGCTATTTTTATAAGTCAATTATTATCCATCCTCAATGAGATAAATTGAGAGTAAACATTTAGAAACTTTTATACTGAGAGACAAATTATGTCTATCAAATCTAATAATGAACATCTTGGGCTTACATTTTGTGTGTCCTTTAATTTAATTTTCCTAACTCATTTTTTATTTCACTTTATGACACTATTGGTCTGTGGGTTTGTATTTTGTCTTTTTATTTAGTTTTTCTAATAATTAATATTATTTACTTTATGAAAGTATTTTTCTATGATAGATTGGAGATTAAAACACTGGTCCTTCAAAGAGAGAGTTTGGGAATAACTGGTTTAAAAATAAATTTATGAATACTGTGTCAGAGAAATTAATGGAAAACCCATTGAATTTGTTTTCTATGCTGTATGACAAACTATCACAAATTAAGTGGCTCAAAATAATACCTATTTATTATTTCACAGTTTCCATGGGTCAGGTGTCTGGGCACGGCATGGCTGGGTTCTCTGCCCAGGTCTCACAAGGCTGCAATCAAAGTGTCAGCTAGGCTGCGGTCTTATCTGGAGCTCAGAGACCTCTACCTTGAAGTTCTTTGAAGCTATAGAACTGAGGTCCCTGTTTTCATACTAGCTGCCAGCCAGAAGCCACTCTCAGCTCCTTTAAGTTGCCTACAGTTCATTACCACATGGCCCTCTCCCAACACTTCATGACCAGCAAGGAAGAGCCTCTCACTTCCGCCTACTAAGACAGAGTCTTTACATATTGTAAACAAGGTAGTGACATCCCATCACCTTTGCCATATTCTATTGGCTGGAAGCAAGTCACAATTCCCCTGTCACTCAAGGGGAGAGGATTATATACGGATGTGATTCATTGGAGGTCACCTCAGGGTGTGTCCACCACACCCATCTACAGGTAATCCTATTTCAATGGGTTGAGTCTTCCAAAACATAGTAAGCTACCAATCACCATATAAACCAAAGTTGGCAGCCAGAAGCATGCATCCATTTATGAGGAATGAATTAAAAGAATCATAGAGAAGTTAGATAATTTGAAGTTCATATAACATCAGACATAAATAAACCAATCTACGAATTAGTCCTGCTAACTGTCATGGTACAATTTTCAAATAATACACAAAAAGGAAATGTTATTTTTGATTTTCACCCTTTGTGTTGCTGATACCTCTGAATAATGGGTGTGTATGGCACATTTTTCTACAATTATTTTCTGATGAATATAGAGTCCAACATAATTGCCCTTGAAATGAGATATTTAGTGATGTGAAAGCAAATGACCATGTTAATGGTGATGCCCAATAAAGATATACTTATCCCCATAAACTCCCTGAAATATAATTGTGTAGCTGTGGAAATTGCTTAATAAATCTCTTTTAGTCTTGGCTAATTTTTATAGACTACAGGTTAATTTATGGGGACTTTTTTTAAAAAGCCCAACTCTCTACTTTGGTCTACTTGAAAAATTCCCAAAGGGTCTGGCCTGATGTTTATCTGCAGCAGGACTGGTATTTTCATTCAGTGGGAGCCCCAGTCTGACAGAACAACACAGGGAGAATATGCTTCCATGTACATGAAAGGTGCCTAACGGCCTCAAGAACTTTTGGAATTTGCAAGGTATATAAACATAAAATGGATGAATCAATGAATGAGAAGCATGTCACTCCAAAGGAGAGAAAATCATCAGTAATGGAGCACAGGTAAAAACACCTTATAAACAGTTTTGTAACAGAAATGATTTGGTCAATGATGGCACCTTTTGATTTTTAAAGGAGGAAGAGGACATGCGGGCAGGGGCAGAGAGATCTATATAGAAATAGGTAGAGATTATTTTAGGGGAAATCAGTTTAAGACCACATCATACTGATTTTAGGACTGCTAACCATGCCTTCAGCAGAGAGAAGGGTAATAATATTTACACAATACTTGGTTTAAATACATTACCCCAAAATACCCTTCTCCAGGCTGTTGAAAATGCATCCTTTTACTGGGACACTTAGCCAGAAATTATCCCCTTGGAGAGCCTTACCATCTCACCTCTAACAGGCTAACAGAAAGCCTGTCTTTTACACTCCTGTGGGAAAGTTCTTAAAGCCCACATTCCATGTAACAACTATGTAAGATCCCTAGGCTGAGGGGTTATTAGTTTGGGGGAGATGAAAAAGAAAAAGAACAATGAGCCACTGTAAATGGATGTCTGGAGAAAGGCATGCTGGGTAGGTTCTCTCGCTGAGACACCTAGGTAGCAGCAAGTAGCATCCAGGAGTTGAGAAGGGCATGAAGAAAGGAGACATCAAAGGCAAATGTGCCCTGATTCTTCTATGCTGGCTTCAGTTCTTAGGATCTCTGAGAAGGAATACTCTAGGGCTCCAAGGTCACCAGTCTTTATTTGTTGGGGGGCCGACAAACTCACAAAAGACTGAATTCAACTCTATAGAGTAGTACTTTCTGTAAATATAACGCAAGCCACAAAAGTAAACTATAGATGTAATTTCAAAATTTCCAGCAACCACATTTTTAAAAAGTATAAAAAAATAGGTGAAATGAATATATTCTATTTAACTCAATATATCTAAAACATTATCATTTCAACATGTAATCAACATCAAAATTGCTAATTTATATACTTTTGAAATGAGTCTTCAAAGTTGGGTACGTATATTACACTTACAGAACATCTGAACTTGGATTTAACGTATTTCGGTTGCTCAGTAGTCACATGGTTATACAGTATAGAAAAGGGTAGCTATAACACAATGGTCCCCAACCTTTTTGGCACCAGGGACTGGTGCTCCTATGAGAATCTAGTGCCTGATGATCTGAGGCGGAGCTGAGGCGGTAATGCTAGTGCTGGGCAGCGGCTGCAAATACAGATGAAGCTTCGCTTGTCCACCTACCTCTCACCTCCTGCTGTGCGGCCCAGTTCCTAACAGGCCCCAGACCAGCACCAGTCCACAGTCCTGGGCTTGGGGACCCTGCTAACAGATCCCCAGCTAGAAGTAGAACATTCGAGACCACGCGTTGGCAAAGTTACTCTACATCTAAAACACTGGAGAGTAAATATGGAATATTTCTCATAATCTTTCATGGAAAAATATAGTTATCAACTAATTTATTCAAGAAGGAAATTGCCTACAAGGAAATTAAATATCAAAATATAAAGGAATTCAAATATCAAAACATAAAGGTACATTTGTGTGTGCCTACATAAAATAATTTCTGGGCTCTTAGCCTAATAATACTATGTTAATTATAGATGTATATGTACACACATAGTATTTAGAGGTCCTTAATTTCACAAGCTATAACTAATTTTGGAAAACCGAGGCAATATTCTTCATCATAGCCTCTGTGAAGTAAGGTGATAATTATTATTGTCTCCATTTTATAAGTGAGCATTGGGTACTGTTCTCTCAGGTGCACATATGGTTTTTGGCCTTGCTATGGAATTGTTCCCTCTAAAAATCATATATTGAAGATCTAACCCCCTATGTACTGTATTTGGAGAACTCTCTACCCACCCACCCCTGCCCCACCCCACCTCATCCCTGCCATATGAAAACACAGCTAAAAGGTGGCTTCCTGTGAGCCAGGAAGAGTGCTCTCATTAGAAACCAAATCAACTGGCATCTTGGCCTTGGACTTCCCAGCCTTCAGAACTATGAGAAAATACATTTCTGTTGTTTAAGCCACCCAAGCCATGGTATGTGTTACGGCAGCCCAAAAGGCCTAACACTGGCTCTATTCCTTTTTGAATCAGAATTTGACGTCAGAAGTGAATATTAATGGTGGATAGATATCTGTAGATAAACTGAACATCCATCACTAGAATTACTCTGTACAAACTGTCTGTTAATTGCTCGATTCCAAGTTGTAGAACCGATTCACCATCAGGAAACTGAAGTCTGCAAAGGCAACTTCATTCTCCAGAAAAGAAGATCTCCCTGCCTCTCTCATGTAATATTCCTTCTTGCTCTTCTTTTGAAATCACTGAACTTATTCAAGAGGCATTTGGTGGCAGGGAACCAAAGTCTCTCAAAGTGGTTTAAAAGTCAATGAAGAATTAATTGGAAACAAACGTTCAAGTATTTCATGGAAGGCAGGGCGTCACACACAAAGACTAGAATGAGAACTAGAATACTGGTAGACTCCAAGGAGATCCCCCGTAGGCTGCAATGTCTCATTTTCTTTCTTCTCTGTTCCCACTTCTTTCTTTTCTCCATAACTGATTTTCTTCCTGTTTACACGGTGCCTCAATGTGGCCACCCCAGTCACAAAGATTGACCAGAATCACTGTTCCAGTTCTACCTTCCTGGGAGCAGGGGATCTGACTGGCCCAGATGATAATATGCTCCTACAACTGAATAGTGTATAGTCATTAAACATATTCATAGCACTTTTGGAAAAAAATAAGAAAATTCATGTCCTGATAATGAAAAGCACTAAAAACCAACTGCATTTATTTTATGAGTGTGACCCTGCTAAAAATGCTTTGAAAAAAAGGATACTAAGAAAATATTCTAAACTGTAGTGGGGCGTTTCAGTATTACTTGCTACCTAATAATAAACTCTGCAAAATTTAGTGTCATCCAATATTCATTACTTCTTATGATTCTGTGGGTAGACTGATCCTAGCTCAGTAGTTTTCTGCTCCATGTGACATTGGCTTAGATTACTAATTCAACTGCACTGAGCTGGTGGCCAGGCTAGGCTGGAAGTTTCAAGAAGGCTTTCCTCACTTGCCAGACACCTTGGTTCGCCTCTGTGTGGTTTCTCCACATCGCTAGCTTGGGCTTCCATGCAGCATGGAGTCTCTACATAGACTTTTTCCATGGCAGCTGGTTTCCAGAGTTTCAGAAGGGAAAAGTTACCAGTCCTCTTAAAGTCGAAGCCTAGAACTGGCGCAGTATGACTTCTGCAGACTTCTGCAA
This sequence comes from Rousettus aegyptiacus, assembly GCF_014176215.1. Classification (NCBI taxonomy): domain Eukaryota; kingdom Metazoa; phylum Chordata; class Mammalia; order Chiroptera; family Pteropodidae; genus Rousettus; species Rousettus aegyptiacus. The sequence goes on along the minus strand of NW_023416312.1, from coordinate 2,352,436 downwards.
TTCAGCACATCAGCCCAGATCCAAGGGGAGATAGACTCCGCCTCTTGGCGGTGGAAGAGCGTATACATACACGGAAAGAAGAAACTGATGGCAGACATCTTGGGAGACTGTCACATAGGGATAAGCATCTTGGTGTTTGGAAATAAAAAAGAGGGGATATTTTTCCTCCATCTTTCTCTTTTTCTGTATTTTCAAATTCTTCAGTGAGTACCATTTTAACAATAATAATAAGTTTTAAATGGAGCTAAGTTTGTAATAATTTATTAAGTGGTGCCAAATTGAATGTCTGGAATAAGTAGGTCAAGGAGAAGATGTTTTTATGCATTTTAAAACATGACATGCTGAGAAATAATGTCAACAAGAAATTCTTGGCTTTGCCTCTCTCCAGAGTAATAAAAACTTGCCACAATGGCAGCTGAAGCACAAGGGGGAAAATATATTCCTCGCTGTCAACTAAAAATAAATTTCTGCCTCCTTAAGTACTCTGCTTCCTAGCCATGTAGCTTCTCTTGTGTTTGTATGAGGGCTATAGTCTACATCCTTGAGAATAAATAGACTTACCAGTGCAGTGGCTGTAAGCTTTCTTCTACACAAGACCTTGCTCCTACACCAGCAGGCTAGCAGCCAGTCTGAAGCCAGGAGGCTCCTAAATATGATGTCTGTTGGCTTCTGCTCAGAAGAAGCCTTTTCATCTCACCTAAAAGTCCTGACTATTCATTCCCTGTACTGAACCAGGCATCATCGTTATTGATGCTCCAGTTATTCTGAAATTCACATGGGCAAGATCGGATGAGCCCCTTTCATCCCAGTGACTTCTGTATATAGTGACATTGTACCCTCTCTCGCCTTCCCAGCTCTGCCTTCCACCAGCCTGTTTGCCATGGACGGTCCAACCACATTTATCATGCCCCCTTCCTCCAGGAGATGGCCCTGGCTCAGCTGAAACTGTTCCAAACGTCTGGCTTGCCCCTTCCCTTCCTCCAGACCAGGTTCAAGCCCCTTTTTCCAGGAAGTATTCTTCAATCTTCAGGTCAAATTTTCCTCCCCACCCCCAACCCCCAACACTTCGTTCCACAATTCTGTCCTCTGCACTGGAAATAGGAAGAGGATAAAATTCTAAATCCCTGCTCATGGAGAGTGCTCAGCCTGAGGTGAGAGATGCGAGGTAACGTGGTGACCGCCACCACAGAGCTCTATTCGGGAGCCTATGAGAGCCCAGAGCAGGAGGCGTAAGTCCCACCTGGCCCTCCAGAAGCAAGTCACAGCATGCCAGGAAGAGGGCACAGCCAGAGCAGCAGCGAAGAGGCAGGAAAGCATGTGGAACATGAGGAGAGAGCACGCAGATTGGTTTTATGAGACCACAGCCTCATCTCAGGCTGCGCCAGGTTAGAGTATGACGCATCGGTCACCTGCAGAGCGTTAAAGCCTTCTGGGAAGCAGAGTTTCATCTTTGTGACATCCGCGACCCGCCCCAGGGCTCCTGCAGAGAGGGAGTGACATATGGTCTAAACTATAGCCAGAGGGAGCTCTGGGGGTTGCTGAAACCCAAGGGCATTTTCCAGAGGCAACGGGAAAGATGACGAATGAATTCGGCTGCCTTCTACAATGTCAATCATTTAAGAGATTTTCAACAATGTAAGACATTGCCATCCTCCTCAGTACATGTTTCCTGTTTAGGAAAATATAGTTTGTTTTTATAAATAAAAATATATCACGTTAACATGCAATGGGCTTATCATTGCTGTACTTAAATAAGTTAATAAAAATTTTTAAATTTCTCAGGTTTAATTTCTACTATGGCAAATTTTGAAAAATTTGCTCCGCATTTAAAAAAAAAAAAAAAAAAAGGCTCTTTGAGGTCCTCGATAAGTTCTAACAGTACAAAGGGGGTCTGGGACCAAAACCTTGGGTATTGCTGGTTTAGTCGGCCTGGAGCCAGATTCTGTCAGTTCGGATCCTAGCTCCTCTAATTACTTGCTGTGTGATCTTGGATTAGGTTCTGAACTTCTCTGTGCCTGTTTCTCTATCTGCAGAAAATGGAATAAAAGTAATAATGCTGGATGAGGATTAGTTTTCATTAGGGAAGGACTGCGGAAAGGTGCCCGGGGCACGGTTAGAGGCCAACAAGGGTCAGATAACACTAATTTACACTCCCGGAAGCACTAGTGTGTGTCAGGCACTGCGCCAACCTCAAGTGACACAGAGGTGACCAATTCACAGTCACAGTTTTTAAGGGACCCACAGCTAGGAGAAAGAGCCCTAAAGAAACATCCTGTGTGTGCAGACTTGGCCAGGGCCTGTGGGAATACGGGGCTGGAACCTTCAGGAAAAGGAATTTAAACATCTCGCTCTAGTGACATGCTGCTGAGACAAATCCCTCAGTGAGTCCAGAATGTTCTGAACTGACATATTTGTTAGGAACGTTTACAGAGCCGCGTCTTAATGAAAGCCAGGCTGGCTGGGAATCCGGTTACCAGGGTCAGTCGTCCTCTGACTTAGCAACTTATCTAACAAACAGCAAACATCTGCTGTGTTCCTGGCATTCTGCTAGGACAGAGGGACATGACAAAGATTATGATCGACCTCCTGCCTTGAAGGAACTCCCAGAACCCAGAGGAGCACAGCTCAACCGCTCTTATGCACCACGGAAAATACAGGAAACGAGGACGTGACACCGCGTGACCTCTCCGACCCCATTCCCTTACCTGTCAAACAAGCACAGCACTGTGAAACCAGGGAACTGTTTCTATTCAAATGTTACCCGTCCTCTCAGAGGCTGTGCGTGGAGGGTCATGTGTCACCATCAGGTCTGAGATCCACTGAGGGACTCCAGTTTAGAGGGGTGATTGTGTTTGCAGGGTGCACAGAACATGCAGACAAAGGAGACCATGACTTGGCCACTCTCGGAAGGGAAAGAGAAGCCCTCGTTCTAATTTGGAGCAGTATTTGTACAAAAGCCATCATGCTGTGGTGAACAACAATATTCCCAGTTTATCAACGGAGAAAACTGCAGCCTTCAGAAGGTTTGAATCTTACCCGTGGTGAGTCCACGCTCAAGAGACAGACGAACTCCAAGGGAGACAGGTTTACAGGCCTCTGCACAGTTCACAGGAGAGACCTTTCTCAATGTGAGATGTATTTTGCAAATTCCTATTTGGGATTTAAAATTTAAACTCACCTGGCTGGTTAGTGACCAATTCCCCAGCCCTTAAGACCATGTTTTCTCCTTCGTCTATTTCCCTTCCTGAGACAAAAATCACATAGATGTATTATGCTACTTAACACAACGTTATTGCCTCAGTTATGGAGCTAATTTCCTCAGATAACCACAAACATTAAGCTTATGCCCTCAGCATAACCTCAAATATAAGGGTTACATGGTTAAGCACAATAGTATTCAATTTTATTTGAGAATTTGGACTTGTACATCCTGTATCTTGTGATAGCATTGTTGGAATTGTTTGAAATTAGCTAATATTTACAGAACTACGCCAGAACTTGATTTATTTCTTCCCTATCTGCAGAGAACGTCTGAGCTTTCACTTCTACTTATATAGGGAACATTGATTCTAATTACTTCAGTATTTTATTTCCAGCTTAAATGTCCGTATACCAGCAGGAAACATTTCGCTAACATAATGCTTTGGTAATCAGCCAAAGCTAAAAGAAATTTAGGTCAATCAAATGAAAGAGAGTCTCAACGTAGGTTTCTAGGTTGTGCTTTTCCTTTCATGAAATGAAATCTGTGAATTCAGGAGACCCATTTGGGATCCAGTCCCAACCACCGGATCACTACTGATTCTATTCCATGACATGTGGAAGGCCTTTCTACCTTCTATTATTTCTTCTTTGCTATCCGTCAGCAGTCAACATTATACATGAACACCAATGACGTACTTTTTCTATTTTTTTTTTAGTACTAGAAGATTCTCAGTCTTTAAGTTAGGAGTACTCAATTTTTACAAGTGTCATTATGTTCTCATCTAACTTATATATCATAATCCTGGAATGATGAGTTCCACATAACCAAACTTTCCAGAATTCTCATTTGTTACCCCTGTCACGATGCCTATGTCTGCAGATTTATCTCATTCTTGAAAATCGCTTTTAATCAGCTGCTTCCCATTTTCAGTAGCCTGAGCAATCAGATTAACCAATCTTCTTGGAATTATGCATAAAACAAGAGCAATTGAGGTCTGAGTAAGGGCCGAGTCGCAGTCAGGTTGGAGGACATAATGACTATTTCACAATAATTGGTGCAATCTCAGGGTTAGCCATTGTACACAGGTAGATAGTCAAACTGACCAGTCTCATCATGTCTGTATCAGTAAATCGGCTGTTTCATTCCACAGATATTTACTGAACTAAGAGCATGAATGAATTCACGTAGTCAGACTCACGAGGTTGCCTCTATTAGCAGGCTAGCAAGCCTTTTCTCCTTTTCCTTGGATGACTCATCCTAAGTCTTCTGTCTCAGGCTCTAGATACAACCTCTCAACTTTACACAAAGGTCAGATCAAGAGCCTCTCTTCCTAGGACAGCAAACTCAATGATACCATGTAGGATGCATTTCTGGAGAGGGGGTCTCCTGGGCTGAGACAGAAGATAAGGATGCTGAGGAATCTGCTATGTGGGAGCGGGGCAGACTCTGGCTTTAAGGTATAAGGCCACAGTTTCCAAATTTCAGGACATGTAAGAATCCCTTGGGACGCTTGGTAAAAATAGTTCCCTGGGCCCCACTCTTGGAAATTCCAATTCATAAGATCTGGGGTTCAGACCGGAAACTGCAATTTTAATTCATACGCTGGGGGCTTCTGATACCAAAGGTCTGAGGTCCACTGAGGGACTCCAGTTTAGAGGGGTGATTGTGTTTGCAGGGTGCACAGAACATGCAGACAGAGGAGACCATGACTTGGCCACTCTTGGAAGGGAGGGAGAAGCCCTCGTTCTAATTTGGAGCAGTATTTGTACAAAAGCCAGAATAATTTGCTTGCTGAAAAGAAAAACATCAAAGACAGAATAAAGATCATGTAAATATGGAGTATTTAAATTTCTGATAACCTCATTAAAAAAAAAAAATTCTGGCAATAAAGATAGCTACCAGATTCACTTCCAGATTTGAAATGACACCAGAAAGGGTCCACATGCCATCTGGGAGATGAGGTTAAAAAAGAAAAATAAGTATCTCAAAGGGACAGAGTTTGTGTGAGTCTTTAACACATTAATAGCATAAAGAATGGACTTGAATGGCTAGTTCCATCCTTTTGATATGGGCTCATTCACTATAAGTCACGTTAACTCAGGAGGTTCTTAGCTCAGAAATAATTCTAAGACAGTCTCTCTCCCTTCAGGGACCCTCGCCCATCTCCCGCAGCCCTGCCCTGTCTTCTGGAATTCAGGCCCTCCAGGACCTGATGAACATCTCCCCATGCTACACGCCAACTCTCCCCAAAATGTGAAAAGCAAGAAATGTCTTAATCCAAAAAAAATGACCTTTGATGATTATTTTAAATTTTATAAAAGTGGTCTTTCCTCCCAGATGCTCAAATTGTCCAGCCTAGATGATGTTTGCTCTATCTGGCAAGATATGGCTAGTTCTAGCTAAGAGTCACCAATACCTATTGTTTAGTCTGCACTGTTCTAAACTCTTTAGTGTACTAACTTATATAATTTTCACAACAATCCTAAGAGGAGCACAGTTATTGTCCTGGATTTACAGATGGAAAAACCGAGGCGTGGCAGGGTTCAGTAACTTGTCTAACTGAGGTTAGCATGGCTCCTAAGGGGTGAAGTCAGAATTTAATTCCAGGTGGTCTAGCCAGAGTAGCATGTCTTAGCCACGCCTTCTATTATCTTTAAGACTTGTGGTAGCCCTGGCTTCTTCCAAATCAGTTACAGTGGCTTTTTTTTCCTTGCGGGTGAGAATTATGAATCATTAGTTTCTCTAGACAGCCCTGAGTATTTCCCTTATACATGAAAAAGAATCACTTTGATGTCCTACTGCCCATCTGTCCAACCTCATCTCTGTCACCTGCCCAACATCATCTTCCCCAAAGCCAACCTTAATTGTGCCTGCCCTGTTCTGCATTACCCCAGTTCTAAGCCTCAGAATAAAAGTTCTGAGAATTGCTCTGCCCAGCCTCAAGCTAAGTTCCAGTTATGTTTCTCAGGTTTAAAAAAGCTCATGCTGACTGGTAATTATGTATTATTAATTGGATCCCCGCTGGTATTCCACTATTTCCAGCCAGACTCAGACTTTATTCTGCCTCCTGCTCACTAGACATGTCCATGACCATCAGGTTTTAATAAGGGACATGATACTGTCCCTTAAGTCCCAAAGGCAGCAGGGTTAAGTGAGGGTTGCACTACGGCAGATGGCCTAAATAAGGAGTATGCCGGCCACCAGGAAGACTGAAGGCTCCCACAAGTCATGGAGTCTCAGTCTTCAGTTTGGCTCAGACTGGTCCAGATGATCAGGGAACAAACAATCTCAGTTTCCTAACATTAGAGAGGCTGGTTAGGGGCCCGGTTTAACCATTTAACTTAGCACGTCTCCAAAATGGTTGAGGGCGCTCAGTCCAGAGCATGCAAAATATTTCACTTCCTCAATCCTTAGCTCTTCCTAGTCTCTTTAAAGCAAGATACTCTTCAGGCTCAAGGTCAGGAATAGATTTTAAATTGATGCCAACGATGTCTTAAAATAATGCTTATTCGTGCTTTTAGAGAATTTCTAACACACACAGAAACAATCCTCAAAATAAGTCATCACCCGGCACCAAAAACCATCAGCCTTTGGCCAGTTCTGCCACATCCACACCCACATCCTCCACCACTCCTACTAAATGTCATATTAGTTCATCCAAAAATATTTCAGTATGTATCTCTAAAGCAGTGGTTCTCAATTGGGGATGAAGTTGCCCACCCTTCCTCATCCCCATCCTGGGGACATTTGGCAATGTTTCGAGACCTGTTTGGTTGTCACAACTGAGAACGGGGTCTTGGCATCTATTGTGTAGAGTCCAGGGATGCTCCCACAATGCAAGGGGTAGCCCCCTCCAACCTCAACAACAACAAAAAAAGGATCCTAAAATGCTGAGATCGAGAAATATTATTTTAAAAGATACTTTAAAAAAAACATAAACACGATGAAAATACCTGAAAATAATAATTACTATTATTTTAATAAAGCACGAGGTGCATAGAACAAGAATTGAGCCTTTCGTGCTTAGGGTTTCTATTGTAAAAAGGTCTCCAGTAGATGTGTATAAAGATCTTAAAGTAGCTTACAACAATGTCACCTGGCATCGGTGAACTCATCTATCTTCAAGCCACTCCAAAAAGATTAACTACAATTCTCATTTTCAGATAAAGCCAGTGAAAGAAAGTGACCCACTCTACAATGTTGCCCCAAGTCTCCTTCTCTGTCACCCCTACTTCTGCTTATGGAATTTTAAAAATACACACAAAAGGCGACAATTGAACAAGAAATCAGAGATCATCTGGCTCAACAAACAGTTTTTCAGATGAGGCTCAGAGAGCTCCCCTACTTTTCCACCAAACACAGTCAGATTAATTTAAATTATTATAGAATTCACTAAAGTATTTTTATTCTGTTTTAGCCTTTTTCACAAAATTCACAGAAGAGATGTGTAAAATATAAAGCTATAAAGAATAATTTGCTACTTGCACATTTCTGGGGAAAAAAAAAAATATGGCTATTTTTTTCACTCAAAATCCAGGGCCTTATTTCCATTTAGTGCAATGAGTAATGCTTTGCATAAAGACCCAGGATGGAGCAGAAGGGACCCTGCTGGCTGGAGAAGTGATCTGTGGTGGTGAGCAGCAGTTTGATAGACAGGAAGAGGTGGGATCAAGGAGAGTCCTGAAATCAAGGGGAAAATACTGTCTTCATTTCAGTAATTAATGTGGAACTCTTGAACGTGGCTAAGGAAGCAAACGGGAATGGCAAGGTTAGTGTTTATATAGGTAGGAGTTTTTTGTTTTTTGTTTTTTTAAAAAAGATATGTCAAAAGGAGTAAACATGATGGGGAGAAATTATTCCTACTATATAGAGACTCTTTAATTAAATGCTGCCCCACATGGAAAAGCATTCGGAAAGCCACAAGCACTAGGTGACTACAAAGCATTATCGCTATTACTGAGAATCATTAAAAACAGGAACAACATACACTAAGGGATGGAGACTAGATGAGGTTATGAGTTGCTAACATGCTGCTTTTAAGGAGGCACCAATAAATAAATTGTAACGTCATTCCAGAAACAGAAGTGGGGACCTCACAATGGTGATTAGTTCTCATTTCTCTCTCTCTCTCTTTTTTTTTTTTTTGGACTATGAGGCATTGGACTCTGTATTTAGGAACAATTCCCCATTGTGTGGGTCTTGATAGATTTCCCAAGGGGAAAGCCACAGGGTGCCGGATAATTCCCTCTCCCAGAGTTCTCTGCGACTGGGACTTGAGCCTACCAGCTAGGCTCAGCCAATCAGAAGGTCACACCTAGGACTTTGAGTGTTGGGGGAGGCAGGCATGGGATATTCCTGCTGGCAGTGGTGAACTCAGGACCCTAAAGGTTGAGGGAGACCCAGGAATAGTGATGCCAGCGGCGAGGCCCTGACCAGAGCACAAGGCATGATCTAACCTTGGCCATCGGGCCCACTGTTGGTTCTTGTTTATTTCCTGAGCCTGATGTCTTACTTTTCTGATGATTATCTGAATAACCTTGTTCTAACTGATTCCTTTTTTACTTGAGTTGTCCAGAGTTGGATTCTATATTTTATAAACAACAATGCTGCTGGCCTGTGTCGTGACAGGAAGACCATCCAATGAATACTTAGAATGGCCTTAGTTATTAGGAATAATAATACAGGGCAAAGGTTTGCATGACTACTAGTAATACTAGTAGTAGCAAGGCTTATTATCCTACATCTCCATGCCAAATAAGCCGATTCACAATAGTTTTCTAAATAGCAATCTTAAGCATTTATCTTGTCTTCTCTATGTTCCCAAAGTCATCAAGCCCCATCTTCACACTCTAAATTCAGTGTGTATGTGAAGAGCATCCCATAATCAAGAATGGGATAAAATCCAGTATAATCATAGCATGCAGTTTGCCGCTGAGTGCTATAAATACAAAATGTCTGCTAATCGGCTCACAGACTGTAAGAGAGAGAGAGGGAGAGAGAGAAAGAGAGAGAGCACAAGCTCCATTCTCAACTTTCCCAGGAACACCTCTGGTGACACAGGCATGTGACCTTCCTAAAGATTAGGACTGGCTTTCGTGTCAACATGAAACATGTAACAGATCATGAGATTTTAAAAATACACTCCGATCGATGCAGGTTTTCTTTCCTAGAAATGTGAACAAATGAACAATGATATGAAAACATCATGTTTATACCAGCAGAGGGAAAATAGAGCTAGAGTCAACATAAATAGCCATCGGGAGGGAACTGGTTAAAATATGCTACCTCTAGACAATGGACTGCTGTGCAACCATGAAATAAGGCAAATGTCATGTAATAATCCACAAGGGCACCCAAGGTTCATCACCAGGTTAAATAAAAGGCAAATGCAGCTGTGCAGAATGATCCTATTTGTTTGAAAACAAAGAAATATCTGTTGGTATGCTTTCACTCATAAGGTCGCTGAGGAGAGAATCAACTGCTGTCAATTACATGCTTATAAGTGGAATAAAAAGTATTCTGAAAGCTCATATAAGATGGTGTTAATATTCCTCCGAGGAATGGGACCGAGAAAGGCTGAATTGTCATTTCTTTATCCTGAGTCCATATTATTTTTGGAATTATAAGAAGAAATTACCCAAAATGATGTGATCGTGCCAAATAGAAAACATGGGTTTCAATCTGTGAACTATTCAGGAAACTCTTCTAAATTACTAATTATTACTTATAATTAGTGTGATGAATGGGTTATGCCAATTTAGAGCAATACTGATTTGAAGTGCCTTATAATTCTGATTTTATGGGACTAAGCCATAACCTCTTGGTTGTTATGATGTTTTAAGATTATCTCAGTAATCGCTATGGTGAATACTAACAGCAAAAGGTCAACCATGTCTCAGTTTCTTTTTTGTTGATAAGCTTACATGGGTTCAAAGTTCATGAATCCCAATCCACTTGAAATCTGAAAAAGAATAAACTGGTGATTCAGAAGCAGTTCAATACTAAACATTGATTAAGTCTAAATGACTAGTAATCAATTATTTTAAATCACAAAGAGGACAGCAAACTTCTATGAATATAACACCTTTAAAAAGGAAATATTTCCGGGATGACCGTCGGTAAATATAGAAAAGTCTTCGTAACTAAAATGTCATTGGGGGCCTTTGAATGATTACGCATGTTCCGGCTGATGGACATTTAGCCAGGTATAAGGAGGACAGTCACCATAACTATAGCAGTCGCTCCATTTCAGCTCAAGGACCTTCAGATGATGTCACCGGGTTGCAGAGCTAGCCAGCCCTCTGCAGTATGAGGGCTGCCTGCCTTTACCTTAAGTTGGCTAGAAAGCCGGCCCTCCCCTGAGTCCCCCTGTGTGATACCACGGGCCCTACATCTTGTTTCCGAGGCGCACGGATCATAACCTAGACAGGGATGACCAGGCCCAAGCAAAAGCTTTTCTCATAGGAGAGTCAGGAGTGACAAATTATAGAAATGCCACGCGGCCTGAAAGTGTCATCTCGGCCCTGAGACAGTAGCATTGGAATCCTTTATGGCTATCTATCCATGTCTGTGGATTTTTGTTCATGCTTCTCGAATTTAAATTCAGATAATGTGGTCACCATAACCAAAACCCTTCCTAGGGAAATTTTTAAGGCACTCCTAGCCTAAAGCCTTCACTGCCCAAGGAGGCTCCAGAAACTCTTACCTTCTTCAAGAGTCTGATTTTCAATCGTGGTGGCTAGAGGCCAAACCATTCAAGTCCAAGATGCGTGCCTGGATCTGGACCCAAAGCCCAGGACAGTGGGTCAAATTCATAGGTTCCTTAGCTGTTTGATTTTACATAAAGTAATTTTGGGAATCTTTCTAGTAAGGGAGTCTTCCAATCCTTCCACGGCTGCCCTCTACACATTCTATGCTGAAAGATGTCATCAAAATCTACTGTGTCCCTCTGAGTTGGCCCAACAGGCCCACCCCAGAAATCACTATCCCTCTCGGACAGTACTCGGAAGAATTTTCAACCATGCCAAAGCTGAAGCTGTGAGTGTAAGTGGCAATGACATCCTAGGTAGTCTGGGCGTGTGGCTTTGGCCTTGCAGCTGGATTACAGGGGCTGTATAGTCCCAGTGCCATAATTTAAAAAGAGCATGGGAGATGTATGGAGATGAGCAGGGAAGAAGAAGCTATAGAAAGTAGATTATAGTGCCGGTAATAGATACCTTTTTATGTTGAAATGGGGTGAATGGGAGGAATTTTGATGCCAAGATATAGATAGATAGATAGATAGATAGATAGATAGATAGATAGATAGATAGAAAGAAAGAAAAATCAGTACAAATATTTTTCCTTTTTCAAAATTACGATTCTACCATCTTTACGGCCAACTGCAAACTCAAAAAATGCCCTAGCATTGCAAATCATTTGTAATTTCTCTATAATTAGTTGCTTGGATCAACAAAGAAGAAATCAGGAAGCTTAATTTAATTTCAGCAGGAACCTTAATAGCAAAACAAAACAAAAAAGAACAGAGGTGGAAAGCGGAGAGAACAGCATGGAGAGGTTGCTTCGACCCCTTGGCATCAAACAAGAAAGTACACAAAGGCACTTGGAGCTGGTCTGGCTCTGGCAAGCAGCCATTTTTGTCTCTGAAGCTCTCAGTGACATTGTTGAAATATATCTTGGAAAACAGGAAACTGTGATTTTGATGTGCTGGCAACCTTACCCTTTCTTGTGAACTGCTAACCTGACCGTAGGCTATTAACGTTGATTCCTATTAAAGAATGGAGGCAGAAACAAACTTTTTTTTTTTTTTTTACTTAAATCTCCACCTTTTCAGAAACAGCTATGAAGCTACGTATCTTCTGCTCAAAATGAGGCCTGTACAGAGGACGGAGGTGTGGTTAGCTTTAGTTTGGGTTTGAAGCTAGAATGCAGAGGAGAATTCACTTGACGAATAGAAAGAAATTCCGTGAGTGATGAGGGCTATGCCAGATAAGTAGTCATTCCAGGAGGCTAATCGGATGGTCACCATAGAGCACGGGGCTCAATCTCAGCAGTACTGACATTTGAGGCCAGAGAATTCTTTGAGGTGGGCACTGCCCTGTGCACTGTAGGATGTCTAGCAGCGTCCCTGGCCTCCTCCCACTAGATGCACCTACTCCAAGATAAAACAACCAAAGCAGCACCCAGACATTGTCAACTGTCCCCTGGAAGGTAAAATCGACCCCAGTCGAACCACTTAGATGATCAGCTTCTCCCTGGAGACCTGCTCCGTTGTCCTGAGAATCAAAGGAAAGTGAAACCACCTGGTGAGCCCTGAGTCCTAAGCCAGGACTTCTCTGTGCTGCCTGCACATTTCTACCATTGAGGAGATTTCACTGTCCTGAGCCCCAGGCCACATCCCCGTGCAGTTCATCAGGAACTCGGTGGGCAGGATGGAGGCAGCAGAGTGCTCTGGGATCCCCACTGCTGATCGTAAGGGATGCCAGCAGGGGAACCTCTGCTCTAAGCAGACGTGTGATTCTGAGGATTGGGCAGGTTGACTTGGCCGTTTGATGGGAAAGCTTGAGTCTAGGTCTCCACACGTGTACACGGCGTTCACCCATGTATAGATGAGGGCAGCACTGACCAATGACCCACCCTGGGCCAGCTGTGGCAATGAGTGCTGGAGAAACAGAATTGACCAAGGTGCCGCTCTTGGCCTCGAGGGAATTATAATATAGTTAGAAAGACTCCAGAAAATCCCATTGAGAAGGCCCGATAGAGTTTGCACCAAGAGCACAGAACAGGGGTGTTAACGGAAGAGGAGTAAACGAGAGACGGCTTTTTGAAAGGGATGAATGCTTGCATTTATTTTTAAACAGCCAGAGCTTAAAATTTACTGCTGCGTTTGAGTAAAAACTTTTGCCAAGAGTCTAAGAATTGGAGAAAATGCTGAAATGGAAATGAACATGAAGCACTCAAACGTCTAGAGGAAAACCTCCATTTCCTGTACCATCAGCCCCGTTTGATAAATCAGCAATGTCTGTCTGACTGCCCGTCACAGCTTAAATCGCTAATTCGGGCAACAGAGTTCCCAGTCTCCAGTGCAATAGTCACATCTTAGATTTCTAGACATTTTCAAAATGAGTGGTAGATTTGTTTCTAACATTTTATAATTAAAAACTTCAAACATAATGCAAAGTAGAAAGAATCTTATAGACACCACTCATGTTCCCAGCACTTGGAGTTCGCCATTGTCATTTTGCTGTGCTTGCTTATCCCTCCATCTGGCTGTCCCTCTGTCTGTCTACTAACCCACGTGGTACATTTCTTTGAGTCTGGTCACATTGAGAGCCATAAAAGTGTGAACAGTTCAAAAGACATTCCCAGCTCTGTTAGTAAGCCTTACTATTGTTAGCCGATTCACATCACTGGGGGTGGGAGGAGTCAGGCCTGAAGTCATTAGAAACCAAATCTCTAAATTACTCTACCTATCTTATTAACTCCTGAGAAATTGCCTTTCAATTTGCTTAAACATTTCCTGTGGTCTTTGCAGATAACCTCTAGTGGAAAAAAAAAAAAAAATTGAAGTGACCATGTTCACCCTAAACGTTTTGGTTAGTTCAAAAAATCCTGTGTAAAAAATGCATTTTCAAGTCTTTCTGTTTCCTCAGTCCAGAATTGCTTCAAATAGACTTCCTCCTGTTACAGAGGCTTAAACATTTGCATATTGAGTTGTTTCTTTCTGAGAGACATCTCACAAATACTCCAGCTGAGAAAAGAGATAAATTGCCCCTGCGCGTTTAGAAGAAGCATCTCTTCCGGGTTTTGTAACTTGGACACTTGGTGTTCGTAAAAGAATGCCTTGTGCCCATGTAACGCTGCAGCATCCTTTTCCATTTGCTTCTAGAGGGTTGTGCCAAATAAGAAGCTCTGTAATCCTCATCAGTCTCCACATGACAGCTCATCCTGCTTCATTATAGAGAATTATTACTTGATTTGACATTCTTTTAAAGAAAAAAAAATGAGACAGCATTGAATTCTTAGCTGAATACCGCTCGTTGGTGCGTGCGTGTGTTTTCAATCACAGAACAGGTCTGGAATAGCGCTTTCGGCTGAACTCCTTGATGATGTCTTTTTAAATTGCATTTATCCAGATGGGGCATAAAGGAGTAAGACGGGTTGCACAAAGCACTCAGCAAGATTTGTCTTCTTTCTTAACTGTTATACATCTTAAGCTTGAAAAGGAGGGAAACCTGAGGCAATTATGGCTTAAAATTGCCCAAGATGTCTCGTTGGCTAATTTGAGTGCCAAGTGGAGGGTGAGGAAAGCTGGTGGTGTTTAGTGCCAGGAGTCAGGAATTTTCCTTTGGGTTACTGAGAATTCTTGATTATAAAGGTGGGCTGACTTGTCGCGGGAAGAGGGCTTCCAAGCCAGCCATGGAAATAAATGATCCTATCCACACAGATCTCAGCCATGGATGGCTGAGCTTCAGGCTAGAGCAGTGCTTTGTGGGGTACGGTTGTGTCCTTGCCCCAGGCAGAAGCCCAGGGTAGGTTGGGAGGTGTCATCTGGGACGTGTGAGAGAGTCAGAGTGGGAGGTGCCTGGAGCGGATGGCCAGGACTGAGCAGCCACAGGGGCAGCCTTGGGTGCCCGCAGGGAGATGGAGCAAGAGCTGTAGACGTGACCCTTCCTGATCCCTGAGGCACTTCTGATCCCTCGCGGTTCCAAGCCCACCGTTCTAAGCAGAACAGACACTTGGCCCAGTGGAGTATGAAACGACTGGAGAGATTCAAATCGATCCTTAGCACTGCTGGCCTCAAAAGAAGATGGAAAAGGATCCGAAGGAGTTAGCAGAGGAAATAGACATGTCACCAGCTAAGGGACCTCGGCTTGGTGGATCTTCCTGCATGATGCAAGACGTGGGGCACCAGTGGCTGCCAGATCCACTTGACTGTGGTCTCTGGGCTCCAGTAAAGGGGTGGGCAAGAGGTCAGCAGCTGAGAGCAGAAGGTCTGCGCAGCGGAAGAGCAGGCGAAGGAGCTGTGCGAAGGGGGCAGGCCGCAGAAGGGGGCACTTGTGATGTCCCACGGTACGGTTTCCTGCTCTCGGTTCCTTCCTGAAGCAATGCCGTTCACATGCCGCAAGTGTTGTGGTGCGATCAAATCTAAGACCCACAGAGCCAACTGAGATGAATTGTGAGCCTTTATTAGCTAGCCGGCGACTGACTCTCTACCACACAGGGTTAGAGATCAGTCCCGAGCCTCTAGAAGGGATAATTTAAAAAGCTCCGAAACCCCCTCCAGCAAGCAAGCAGGTTTACAGAAGCAGAGGCTGGCCATTAGCATATCTCAGAGGCTGGCCATTAACACATCTTTACACAGGATAACTACACTCTTAACGTGAGCATATCTTTGCACAGAATATCTCCTAGAACTACACCCTGTTTAACATTAAACAATGGAAGCAGAAGTTGGCCATTTGAAAATTTTCCACCCTTAACACAAGCACTAGGGTGGGGCGAGCTCTAGCTGCAGAAATATATAGGGCAGGTCTCCCAGAACATTCTACCTGCTCCAACACCCTACAAAGCCATTTGTTGGGCAAGTTTTGAACTTTGTAGCTTCACCAGAGCCTCCTCCCTGGTACTCAAGCCCAACAAAAAAGTTGTGAATCACTTCTAAAAGGAGAGAATTTCTAAAAGTAGAGAAGTAATGTATCCTTAAAAATATCTTAAAGCAACCCAGTCCCTGAACGAGATGATTATTTTCACTCATCTTCTTGTCACAGTGAACACCCCTGGTTTTCACATTTTGACCCTCATTTTAATAAACTTGAATATCTAAAAATTATTGCCTACGATATATCTTAATCCTGTGTAAAGAAAGTCATCGAACACGCAAAAATGCCCCACAGAGCAAACTGGACATAAGAAAGGGTAAAGAAGCAGAAAAAGGAGGAAACAAATGAATGACACTTGAAAGAGACTAGAAAAGTATTGAATAAGCATTAAAAAATACTCGGCATTCTCAAGAAGGGAAGTCTAGAAGTCTAGAGCAAAACGTAGTTCAAATTGCTGGCAAATAAGACCCCAGAATGCCAAGAATGATATTTGATTTAAACCCAGACCGGAGGAAGGACAAATTTGAAACCGAGGCTTTAATATCGTTTTAACCACAAAAGCAAAATTCATCAAGAATATTCATAAGGGACAAAACCAAATATTATGTTGATCTTCTTAAGGAATTTCAATCAAAGAGCATTCTCTGTTACCATCAAACAGCTGTATTGTCACGATCTGTTCTTTTGTTTCTTAATTCCTCTTACACACATTATTTATATTTCATGCTAAATGTTTACTTGCCATGGATGTTAAGAAAGACACCGCCGTTTATTCTATCAGCTTATTGTTTGAGAAACAGTTTTCAATAACAAATCTTGGAGCTTTGAAAACTAGATGTGATTAGTTTAAGGACTCTTGGTCCCAACTGACTTCAGCCCGAGCTGGTTTTCTGTGTTACTGGGGTGTCTATTTCCTTTGTAAATTAAGATGCTTCCCTCTGATGATTCTTGGAGCTGATTGGTTTCTCTCTGCACTTCCCTGGAGGACCCTGTCTTTTCTTTGGCTCACCTTGTGTTGCCCTTCCTTATCTGTAGATCACTAAGGGAGGCCAGTTTCCTTTGAATGTCATTAACACTCTGTAATTAACCAGGAAGCCAGGAGAATACCAAATGTCCCTTTCCCATCATGGGGCCAGCCCTGTTTTGTTTTTCCATGATGAATCCGACGCGGGGATTGGCTAAGAGTGATTCATTTCGCTGGGAAGTGAAATTTACACGGCACTTTCAGAAGCTCTTGATCTGATTGGCTCAAGACTCAGCAAGCTTCCCCCCCCCCAGTTGCCAAGGTTAATGCTTTTATGCTGCATAGATGCTTCAATCCATAGCTTCCTCCTCAAACACAAACCACAAAAGGATTGTGCATTCACGGTAGCAACAATACTGCTACTAAGAGGCCAAGTACAGGGACGCCCAGGGCTCTGGCATCAAATAGATTCATGTTCAAGGGGAGGGTTGAGCAATATATCCCGTTTGTTTTAAGTCAGGTTGGGAGGTATAACTTATATGTAGTAAAACTCACTGAGGCCTGGCATTTGGACTTTCACTTTTCTATAATCTGGCAGGAAATCGCACCACGTTCAGAGTCAGGAAACCTGGACCCTGTTCCCATCTACTCTACTACTGTCACATAATAGCTCTGAACTCTGCCTCACCTCTTCTGTAAAATGGAAGAGTTGAACTAGGTGATGGTAAGGACCCTCCGGATTTAAGAAGTTGATAGTTTTATGATTTAAATGACTCTGAAACAAAACAAAACAAATTATCTTTCCAAAAGATTTTTAAGACTCTCATGAGTGAATTTCACCCAGTCCTCAGTCAGCTCAGGCAGTGGGAACAGGAAATCGAGTTTCTCAGAAAGTTCAGACTGCCTTGGACAGGTGCCAGATGGCACTGGAGTAAAGGTGTCGAAAGGCAGACACTTCCTCGAGTTACAGAAACACTCTTCTTACTCTCGTCCCTTAAACCTATCGAAGCTTAAATGCAAAAACATTTCTGAGGCTAATGAAAGTGTCCAACATTCTTTGGCTATGGACTTGGGACCCCATCTCATCTGGTTTTGAGCAAGACAGTTTGGCTTGGCCAAACTTTCCATTTATTCTGCCTTGTCTCTCCTCCCCTCAAACCAAATAGATGAATGTCTAGAATTAGCAAAACACACACATGCCTGGGTCCAGGTTGATATCTGGCACTGAAATGGGAAATTTACCAACATAATGTGACAAGCTTTGAGTTTTTGGAGCGTGTTCTCCCCATTTCAAAACTCTCTCAAGGAGGTCATGGAGGCCACTCTCTCTCCTTTCTCCTCCAGCTGGATGCAAAAGCTTAATACCTGGGGGCGGTTCCAATGGAAAGAGCATCCCACACCACTCCAGACAGCCTGGTTTTAAGTCCCATTGGAAGATGACTTCCATGAAATCTCGTGAGCTTGACTGAGAAAACCACCTCAAAGTCTACACTGAGTCCAATTCATTGGCATTTGTCCAAATCGAGGCTGTATCATTTGATTGCATCTGACAGCCCTTTGCCCAGTTGTATCATTTCTGAATAGTGCATGCTAACTTCTAATATACACTAAAAGGTTTGTTTTTATTGTGTTTATTGTCTATCTCCTCTTGTTAGAAGGTAAGGGCATAAGAGCTGGGATTCATGTCTGTTTTCTTTATTACTTATCCCCGGCACCTAGAACACTGCCTTAGGACCTGCTGTTAAATTAACGAAACAAGGAGGCCATTAGACTGAGGGGGTTCTGAAGAGAACCCAAGTTTTGCCCCCCAAAACTGTGCCTTTGGGGATATTGCTTTTAAGCTGGTTATTAAGAAACAAAAGGCTCGAAAAGACCTTCTGACCCTCCTCCCTTTCCTGCCTAAGAGGTCAAAATGGAAAGGCTTGCTTCAGGAAGGGAAGCTTAGGATGTTCGCCGGGGCCTAATTTGAATTGAGGATGACGGATGTGAGGGCACTGGCGGCCCTGGTGGCCAGATCACCCTGCGTGCCATTGTTTTTGGGGTTGCCTGGCAGGAATTTGCCTGCCATGTGTGTTCCACTCTTCCTCAATTACCTGTGAATCGTCCACTCTCCCTTTTAAAGTCTAAGATCTCATTTCCCCTTCTTTTTCCTTTGTCCAAAATCACATATATACTCAACGTCACCTCACTGTCTTTGGAATTTTCAGGCTTATGTGAATTCCATGTGTGCACATATTAAAATTGGATTTTTCCCGATTAATCTGTCTCTGCGAATTTGATTATTAGCCCAGCTAGAAGAACTTGGAAAATGAGAGGAAGAGTATTATTTTTCAGTCTCCACAGCTGTAATGCTATGGCCACTTATGTAAGCAAATCACAATCTAAACCTAAAAATACCTACAGGTTACAAAAATGATATCTACGGACAGCCAATCACAAACGGCCAACTATGTTTCAAGCTATAACCAATCATTTTCTTTCTTTGTTTCCACATTTTCTCTATAAAGGTCTCTCCCAGCTCTTGTCAGCATAGTGCTCCTAACCACCTCTGTTTTGGTACTGCCCAATTCAAATTGATTTTTACTCAAATTGTTAGGTAGCTAGTCAGACATGAGTGACAGGGGAGAACAAAGGAATAGGGTCTCAGCCTAGAGATCACCCAAAGGACACCCCAATGGTAGTAGAATTCTGGGTACACACATGTGCACTAGGCAAAGTTATTACCTAGTGTCAATCAGGTGTCAATCGAGATGACTTCATTCGCCAGTCACCTTGGAATACGTTTGGAACCATCCATCATGGCCCACACATAAGGCAGACTTTCCTCCTTCTACATCCTTTTTGCCCTTCTGGGTTCTCTTTCTTCTCGGTGGCTTTTTGTGGCTTTTTAGCCCTTTTGTAGCCATTTTGACCTCTTTGTGTTGGTTACAGCGCTGGGACAATGTGCCTCCTTGGGGCATACTTTGTCTTTCTAAAATATGCTTTTAATAAAACTAACTGTTAAATCTCCATGACCTGTGATTCTTCACTGCCCTCATTTAAGGAAGAACCGAGGAAAAATGCTAACTACAGGTATGTACCATTGTTATCCCTCTCCCCGTCCTCTACCATCCGGGCGACAACAAACTATGATTGGCCCCAAAGGTGACAAAATAAACTCCTCAAATTTTTAATATGCCTCTATTTATCTTTTAACATTAATAAATGCTCAATGAATATTTGCTGATGGTTGAATGAATGAATGACCTCTCAGAACCCTCTTGAAGAGAATTTTTTAACCAAATCCTTAAACAAATTAAATACTTATTGAGTCTATGATGTGAGTCAAACCACAATAAAAATAGAATAGAGTAATAACTAATCTATCCAGGGAAGTAATATCTAAGCTTCAAAAAATTATAAGGAATAATAGTTAATAATAAAAAGAAATGACATATTGACACTTGAAACACGATGGTTCTCAAAATAATCATGCTGAATGAAAGAGATTAGCCTGAAAAAAGTATCTACTGCATGATTTCATTTATACAAAACTAGTCTATAAAACACAATCAATAGTAACAGAAACCAGGTCAGTGGTTGCCTGGGTACTGAGAGTGGATGGGTGAGATTACAAACAGGCAGGAGGAAACTTGTCAGGATGATGGATATGTTCATTATCTTGATTGTGGAGATGCTTTCACAGGTATGTGTATAAATCAAAATTCATTGTAGTGCACATTTTAAATGCATGCAGTTTATTATCTGTCAATTACTCCCCAATAAAGCTGAAAATGCAAAAAGAATACATTTTGATGCACCAATCAAGAAATGCCCTCTGATGCCCAACAAGCAGTTGAACTGATCATTGTGATTCTCATTTTCCTTTTCTCTGCCTCATCGGAATCTTAACAGAACAAATCACATAGATGCTCAATGAACTGGTGTTATGAAGTATATTTATGCTTGCCAGGTTTCTATTTCAGAAGCACAGTTACCATAATTACGATCCACAGATCTTTTGCTTTATAATCTGCTTCTCCATCTCCATCTTCCCCAGAACTGCCTTACATTTTCACCACTCATTCGACAAGCGTTTGTTGTACTGTTTATGAATCCTTTTTCAATTTCCTTTGATGTCTTTTAAATTCTGATCCTATCTTCCAAGTTGCTGGGTACTTATCTTTCATCTCCCATCTTTCTCTCCATTAGCTTATCTTAAAATCTAGAAAATCTAAAATTTTCTCTTCCAGCCTACAAACTATTGATAAAATGGCGAGAAACACACGAGGACCAAAAGAAGATAAAGAAGAATTTCCAAAGTTGTTTATTAAGAAAGCAATCTCTGTCACTGAAATCCTGGAGGTTTGTTCCAAGTTGGGGGTCTCACCAGTAGAGACTCAATCTAAAAAGAATGTCAGTTCCCAACTGGCTTTCCTCTCGTTTTGCATTCAACCAATAAACCCGAGTCAGCTCAGGGTGAGGGGATATATCTTAAGTAGGAAAATTACTTAAACTGAAAAGAAACATGAGATATCGATCTTTGCTTGACATAAACCCATATAATTTTCTGCTCAGCGTTCTTTCTTGGTAGGCTTCACCGCTTTTCCAGATGCTGCAGTCAATTGTGTCTGGGCCGTTCCCATGTGCATTGTGGTTTACTAGTTCACGTTCGCATCCTGGTCTCTTTTCATGACCTGGCGTGCCAATGAGCTGTCTTCCTTTTAAGATACTCTTGGGCCACATTTTTATCCCACCACCACCACCCACATCCTCACTTTTAAAAATATGTGAAATCATCTTTTTCCAGTGAGGTTACTTAAGACGTGACTGGTAAGAAAACAACATATGCTCTCGCCTCAGAGTTCTGGGGTTTGAGTCCTGGCCTTGCAATCTTCTAGACCTCAGGATTGCTGGAGACTTTCAGAGCCCCAGTTTCTTTATCTGTAAAACGCGGCTGATGATACTGACCTGAATTATGTTAAAACACAAGAATTTTATTGCTACCAACCCATATTTTATTAAAACATCAGGAATGAATTGTACCTAGCGCTGAGTAAACTCTGAGTATCGTTCCTTTCAGTCTCACTGGTGATGTGAGTTCAGCTGTTTGCTTTCAGGGAAATTCTAGGTTCTTAATTTCACCAGCAGTTTAGTTGTTGTTTGTCTTCTTGGTTTTTCCCTCATGCTTCATTCCACTTGGATATGCTATTAAGCCTAAGAGGTCTTGGTTGGAGAGAAATCTAAAACTCAGTTGCTGATGTCTAGCACTGCTGCCGATCTAATTACACTGAAGACCTCTGAGGCCTGTCGGGTATTTCATTAATTGTGTTAAATCTAAGACAGTGGGGAAGTCGGGTAGTTTCCTTGGAAATACCCAAGTTCAGAGATGTAGGTCATGGATTTTCTGCAGTGTTCTTAAAAGGAATCAGACATGTGTCCAAGTGATTGAAGTTCTTACGTTGAAATTAGCCTTTGCCTCTCTAACCACTTACTAGTAGCTTAACTAGTACTTTCTGGCTGTGGTCTAGATTGAATTGCTTTGTAGATATAATGGTTTTCTGTTTTTATTCTCACATCAGAATCTCTCTCGCTCGTTTTTATAAAATGGCCTACATTCACCATCTGTGGGAGGTGGTGAGGGTAAGTATTATGCTCTGCTGTACTATGATATGAGGAAACTTTTCATTGTTAAAAAAGATTTTTGAAGAGGCCAATGTGAGAAGGTGGAACCAGCTTCCTTTCCTGCCAACCCAAGCTCTCTCCTAAACATGGCCAGTCAAGGGACAGAAGAGACCACCCTTTGTCCTGGTTACCCACTCCCAGCGCCATGGCTTCATGTCAGAAAAGTTTTTTTCTTTTTACACACACACACACACACACACACACACACAGTTCTAAATTATTTTCAAAATCCAATCAAACCTTCCTGAACGACCATCCACTTATGAGTTGGGAAAGCCTTCTTTTGCAAAGAAAGGAAGCAAAGCCACCATTTCATATTTGCCAACACCCTCCAGCGGACACAACAGCAGCTCCCAGGGCTGAAGGGATGGAAAACTCATCAGGTGTCTATTGAATTCAAAAGAAAACCAGCATTTCCCCCAGCTGTGCGAGCCTAGAGCTGGGTTCCTTTTCAAGGGTCAGCACTAAATGGCCATGCTCACTGTAAGACCGAAAACGGGCAGGGGGCATGCATGCTCCTGGTCTCCTAAGAGGGGAGGAAAAGGGCACAATTGGGATGATCTGTGAAAGAGCGAAAAGGAAGGGACCTGATGTGCCCCTTGAAGATAATGTCCCACGTTGAGGATGCTGGTGCACGGAGCAGAGAAACTGTTGGCTTGGTGATCAGCTGGCTAATCCTCTTGAATTGGGTAATTTGATATTTGCTTTTGTCTAGTTACTTAGCACTGTTCAGTGAATCAGAGAGACCCACAGGGCACTGTGAATCACTTCCTATCTTGCAACAGCGTTCACACTTTCCCTCCTTGTGGGACCAATGGGCTCATTCTCTATCAGTGATGAGGTGAGGGAGCTGTCTGATAGAAGCACCCCAGACTCTCCCCTCCTGATCTTCTACAATTCCAACATTTCAGACAGATTGTAAACTGTAGGTAGGGACAACAGCAGGAGGGAATCCAGAGCCACCAGGAAGAATAGAGAGGGGTTGTTTGGGAAATGATACCTGGGCCGGTTGATGCTCCATCCACACAGCAAAACAATTGGCCAGAAAGGGAAATGTGCCCCATTCAATTAAAAAAAAAAAGTGTTACTAAAAAACAAACAAACAAACAAACAAAAAACGTGTTACTGTTTACTTGACACCAAATTCCTGCTTGGACTGGCTTCCCTGCCCTTCTATTGAGTAGTTACTTGACTGAATTGGTCCACTGTGGCTTTGTTGTAGAAACAACTTTATAGCAGAATTTGTGTAGGGAATCAAGTCATGGAAATGTGATGCCCAAACTATTATGGAATTGGGAAACAAGTGAGAGTAGCAACAGTTTATAGAAGGTCTTAAGCAAAAGTGGAAAGAATCGAGATGAAAATAGAAGTCTTAAAACTCCAGGCTGGTCCCCAAGTTTCGGTTTAGTTAATCCTGATCTTATCCAAGTGGAAATGCAGATTGACCTCACTACTTAAAAATCCCCAGGAGCTGGCAAATCCTGTTTCAAGGAATTTTCCACTTCAGGTAAACAAGCTGTTGTTCTCTGGGGGGAAGCAGGGAGTTTCCTTTCAAGTTACTCCTATTTTTTTACTGTGGCCAAAGGGCAGAACGCTGGTAACCCTAAAGCAAAGCAAACACCAGAGCTGAGATCACAGCGTGTCCCCACCTCCGATCCCTCAATTCCTGCTGTCCCTTGCCCGATCGGCCATCTCCACCTGTTCTTGGACTGAGTCCCCCAATCTATACCTCCAGCCCAAGGCCTCTTTCCTCAGCTCATTAGAAAGATGATATCTCAGAAATGATCATAATAATTATACTATAACTATTTTATGCTTTCTTTCTTTAAACCTTCCGTTGGCTATTCATCACAGGAGATCACAACAGCATAAGGCCTGTGGGCTTCTTCCCATGGCTCACATCGCAGGGCCACACAGGAGTCAACATAGACCTTTTCTCCTACCCTGCAACTGCAGTGAGCAGTCTCAACCCCCAACCCATCCCAGGGCATTTGGACTTGATTAAACATTTTGAATGAGCAACTCCACTCCTAGAAATATATCCTACAGAATTTCCTGCATAACGGTGCATGATCCAGTACAAGGATGTTCACTGTGGCATTATAAACTTTCCATAATATTAAAATAGGCTTCAGGTGCCTTATTTTAAATAGATGTTTAATATTCATCGTGTTATTCTACATTTTATCTGACTGACATCCCTTACTTGGGCATTTATGTGATTTCAAACTTTCCTTTAAGACAATTGGATACTATGGAAATTCTTGGAGGGAATCTTCATGCAGAATAGCTGCTCTGAAGAGAGATAATTGGGGAGGAGCCTGTAAATCTTGTGCTACAACACACATGATGACATACGGAGAATAAGAGAGATGGCAAAATTTAGTGAGTTAATTAAAACCCACTGAACAGGGCATGGTACCAGCCACAGATAACAGAGAGGGTAACCCTGGGGCACTGAAAATCACTTCTCAGGAAGAGAAGAGTCGTCCTGGGATTGGCTGGAACTCATTCCAGCTGCTCATCTGTCAGAGACTGATTCTCTGGTCATTTATGGAGAGAAAAATGGGCCCCCCAGCTCTGATTTTTAAACTACTCCAGGGATAAGCACATATGGAGAATTTACTGGGCAGAAAACCTCATATGTTCTCTGTCCAGGGTACAGAAAAAGGAAATATAATTTGGGGATGGGAGAAAGGAGTCTGCTTGTGATGTTTGTCACACAATATCCCAACTTAAAGATTCTAACAAGTTGAGCGGACATCAGGATGACAAAAGTTAACCTCTCTTCACCATAGAGTCTTGAACCTCTTCATGGGCCTCAGAATCGAATCCACAAGCAGACCTTGGTCACGAGGTTGCTTGGAACTGAACCATGTGTAGCAAAATAAATGTGAAATTCATTTAGAATGAATCATCAGTTGCAATCAGTGATGTTAAATTGTGCGTTACTTTTATGGGGAAATCGGTAATAGAGCAATCATTTTGGCCTATACTGTATCAACTGATTCCTCACTGTGTCATAGAGAGAGAGATACAGCAGCCCAGAGAGTCTCACTGGGAGAAAAGTACGAAGATTATCAGAAGACCAAAGTGTAAGGAGATAGTCAAAAGGACTACTAACAATAAAGACTAGTCAATTTATCAATTCATTCATTGGATAGATAATATATACTATTATTTCCATACCAGTTTAGAAGAAAAATAGAGCAGTAAAAAAGGACTTTTAAACTCAGGGTCGTTCTTCATGTCAGTCATACAAATAAAATTTTAAACAGGATTTATACTACACCGCAGTTTTTGGCAGACAGGAATTATAGCTGGTGGCTTTAAGATAGCAAGTTTCTCCTTTCTTTTCTTTTTTTTGTTTGGTTGTCATGGGAGTCTGTGTTTGTGGGGAAATTCCGAGTGTTTTTGTGACAAGGAGCTGTCTCTGATTTCTTAGACCGATGTTCTTCCAAGTAGCAATAGCTGGGAGAGGGTTGGTTTACTGAATACTGAATGTGAGTTAAGCAAAAGCACATTTCTTAAAATTAGATTCTATCAGGAAGATATCTATTGGAGATGGATTCGAAGCAATGTGTAAGGGTATCAGGTGGAATATTTTAATTCTGTTCAAATGGGTCTTATGATTCGAAAGTCCAACTCGAGCCCTCTCATTTTGGAAAGTATGCAATGAATGACTTTTTGACACACCCAGGGAGGCTAGAGAGAGATGAAAATATGTCTAAAAATTGTCATCCAATGGCCCGAGACATCTCAGAGAGAACTGAGTTATACAGAAAACCAAGCATCCTGAGTATGGGCGAAATAAGCAATCCCTTTCTTGTTGCTATGAGTCCAGCAGTGCGGCAGAAAAGCCCATGGCTGTAAAGTCAGACTGCCTGGCTGGACTCTGAGGAAGTTACTTAATCTTTCTGGATCTTGGTTTCCTCATTAAAATGAAAGACAAAAATGTCTGCGTTAAGAATGATGGAACCCGAAGGACTGAAGATGTACAAATCAGTAGTTACAAATCAGCCAATGAGGATTTAGAGCATAGCATGGGGAATATAGTCAATATTACTGTAATGTTTTTTGTAATGCCAGATGGGTGCTAGGGTAATCAGGGGGATCGCTTCACGGATTGTATAAATGTCTAACTTTTTAAAATTTAAAATACGAATGAATGAATGAATGAATGAATGATGGCTGAAGGGTGAAAAATAGTGTGTGGCCAGTGTCGGTTCCACGGTAGCTGCTCAGTTAGAGGCACCTTCTCATTCGTGCTCAATCTCTGGCCTCTTTCAGGTCCAGCTCCCAGCAGCCCCTAAACACCCTCGCTCCTGACCATGCAGAACTCAACGCTCATCTCAGCATCACCAGCGGAAAACCTGGGGAGCTGCTCACTGTGTGGCCACGGACGATTCCAGGCCACCACAGCTTCTTCATCAGATCATATCCGTCAGGATGGCAGAAACTGCCATCTTGATGATTTGGCACTGCAGACTGGTTGGTTAGGTAAAAAAAAATGATTAATTCACTGTGTTATATGTTTTATAATACACTACCATGCAATAATAGTAGATTAGGAAGGAGAAAGACTAGAGGAATGATGGCAGAGAATGGCATCTGCTATTTCCTGGCATTTTAACATATCGTTGTATGGACTCATCTGACCAGTTCATTTTATTGTTAATCCCACAAAAGGTACTGTTATTAACACGGTAACAACTAAATGTGTCGAGTGGTCTCTGTGTGCCAGGCATTGTACTAGACTCTTTGCATGTATGACCTCATTCATTAATGCTTACTCAACAGCCCTTTGAGACTAGGGTTATAACTCCCATTTTAGAGATGAGGAAACTGAGACTTGGAGATGTGAACTCACTGAACATCCATCCACATAGCCAGGAAGCAGGATCGCTACCATTGGAACCCAAACCTGACACCAAATCCAACTTTCTTTTCCCTGTATCACACCAAAGAGAAAAGAAATGCTGAGCATGTTGAAACTGATAGGTACTTGCCATCTGGTCCAACCTTCTAAAGTTATGAGAGGAAATAATATTTCTGGGCTAAGACAGAAGATGGACCCCACTTAGTCGGTGAAAGGCTATGAATGGGGGGGGGGGGGAGAGGCCTGGCCATGGTTTTTTCCTTGGAAATGCTGAAAACTGCAGTGATAGTTCTGAAGTATCTGGAACATGTCAAAGACCAGTCAGTATGAATGACCCGACCAGGGTGATAGTTAATTCTACCAGGAGGCTATGTCAGAGAGAAGGCCCCAAAGATTTAAATTCCAGGGAGTGAAAGGCCAGGACCATATGAAATCAATTGAGGTGACAGAGGGACATTCCCCTCCACAAATGGATCGCTTAAGTCTTCAACAAGAAGAAATGAAGATACCATGCCAGTTGCCACCACGAGTCCCTGCCAGAGCCCTGCACCCCATCATAACAGGTGAGGATCCTGCCACCTCTTTGTTTCCCAGGCAGTGTGCTCTGTGTTGAACATTTGAAACTGTCCTACATCCTCCTGCAAAGGAACGTGGTAGCCAGGTTCCCCAGAGACTACAAAGGAGGCAATGTGGTGCAATTTGCTGGCCTCCAAAGCCTGCTCCAAATTCTGCAACCCACCAAACTGGAGATTAAAGGGAACAAAGCAGGTCTGTTCTCTTTTTGTCTTTTTTAACTTCCTTGTACACTGTGTCCCAGCATGATAAATGAGCGTACGGTTTCACTTCCAGTGTGGTCAATGGCAGAATGCTAAGGACATGGCTTTGAGATGGAACCAATGCCTGGGGAAAGAGTCTGGAATGTCACCTGCTATGATGAAAACAGCTAGAGTTGACAATAGTCAGGGACCACTCTTGAGATGGATGCACCTATCTACAGAGGCTGCAGAGGTAGAAAGCAAACCTGGCTCTTACGGATGCTTGCATGAGAAGGGAATAAGCCAACGAAGTATTGACTCAATGCAAATGTCAATAAATATTTGAAGAATCTCAATAGTATCAAGGATCTGAGATTTGGATTTGAGCGATACCCTTGGAAAGTCAACGTTTACCTCTGATCCCTCCCCTGCAGCGCTTAGAACCAAATGGAGAGAGAAGAGACCAAACTCTGAAGGTTACAGGGGGGAAGGAACACAGCAATGACAGAAGAGTGGAATCCCCAATATTTAGTACGGCCCAGTGGCAAGGGACTTGAAAACCTGAGATTTAGTCCATAGTCCATAATTTCCAAGTGCAGAGTTGAATCGAGATTGTCAAATCATGCAACTTTTCTGGTCCAGATTTTAAAATTCACAACATAAGCAAGATATCTAAAGTTCCCTCGAATAATTATTTAATTTAAAAAAAAAAAGTCTTGTGACTTTTAGTTCTGTGAGCTCAAAGGGGTAAGACTTCAAAGAGAAAGAGAGAAACTGTTAGCAGAATGGATGGGCAGAGGTGAGGATGAGAAGGGGAAAAAAATTTGTGAGACCAGGGAAGGAGATGGGCAAGGCCTGGAGACCAGTGTGGCTTGTGCAGAAGCTTGCAGAAGGGTTGTCGTGGAGAGGCAGGCTAGAAAAGAAGCCAGGCAGACGACGTGGAGAACACTGAACGCTGGGTACAGAGATACCATGTGTTGGTGGGCGGTGTTTCGTGGGCTTGCAAGTTTTCATTCCCTGTGGTGACTCGCTTATTTTATCCTCTTTCATGACTGTACATCCATTATGTCTAATCAAAATAGCTAACACTGATCAAGTATTTTATAGCACCAGGCACTGTGGTGCGGGCTTCATATGCTGCTCTTCTTAATTCTCACAAGTATATGGCTTAACTTTTATTACCCTTCCCACTAGAGATGAGGAAACTGAGGCACAGAGGTGTTGATTAGTCTTTGTAGCTTCTGGCTGTGAAATGACAACTAATAACACGTGATGGGGCCGCCCTGGCGGGTGCTTATTTCTTTCAACTATTTTAATCTCCAGGCAAGCAAAGATCATACACAAGAATAAAGGATGTTCTGCGTATTCAATAACACTACATATGAAAAGATATTTTTGCAATTAGAAAAAAGAGGCTGTATCTGCAAGAGCGAGTGTCCCATTCTTCTTCCTACATCTATTTCACTGGGCGGTAGTGGCTATAACTCCTGTAATACAGAGGAACCAAGAGCATCGCTTCCTCATTATAGCACAAGAGACTCGTAGCCGCTCGGCTGTTAAGAAACAGCCTTCAAGCTTCACAACAGGAAGTACGATCCCTGGCCAGCAAATACAGCCCTTCCTTCCCTTTTAGCGGGCCTCAGAACTTCCTTCTCCTTAGTTGCAAATCCTTTTACAGATGTTTATTTAGGAGTTTGGATTTTCCCGTCCCTCTCTGAACTCCTGTAGGGGGTTAAACTGTGTGAATGGGGCTTCTGTCCTTTTAAAAGTCAGCAAAGGAGAAAGCAATGCTATCTGCACTGTTCCCAGGGAAACCTTGAAATCACAGGGAGAAAGGCCCACTTGACCCTACCCATCCTTTTTCTGTAAATATTTTCAGTTGGAATTTATCAACATCACTTTGCCCTTGAGGAGGAATTTCCCTTTTAATTTACCCCTGGCACACCCTGTTCAAAGTCAAACCAGGGGATCTAAATCAGGCAGGAGTATTTTGTATATAAATCTTTGCAACCATGATAGAAAGTATTAAAAAGAGCTTTGCAAATAGCCGTACAAGCTCAGCAACTGCAATTCGTTGCAGACAAATGAGGGAAACAATACTAATTCACCTGTAATTATACACAAGGAGAAGAATGAAGGAGGTCCCCGACAAACTGTGCAGCCAGTTAAAGATTTCATTGCTATAGGTAACAATGTGCCATTACGCTAGAATTTCTATTGACAGGTGTATTAGTTATCTATTGCTGCCGTAACAAATTATCACAAATTCAGCGGCTTAACACAACACTATTTTTAAATCTTAATTCTGTAGATCAGAAATCTGATCTATAGATCTCACTGGGCTAAGATCAATGCGTTGGCAAGGTGGCGTTCCTTTCTGGTGGCTCTTTGGTGAGAACCCATGTCCTGTCTCTTTCAGTTTCTAGAGGCTTTCTATATCCCTTGGCTCACGGTCCCTGTCTCTGTCTTTAATGCCGACAATGCCAAGCCAAGTCCTTTTCATACTGCCATCTCTCTGCACATTTACATCTTCCATTTGCACTGCTAAGGACCCTTGTGATGACATTGGGTTCACCTGAATACTCGAAGACAGTCTCCCTATCTTAAGATTCATCTGCTCGGCAACCCTAATTCCAGCTGCAACCCGAATTTCCCTTTGCCTTGTAACATAACGTGTTCACAAGCTCCGGAGTTTAGGACATGGATGTATTTGCAGCCATTATTCTGTCTAGCACAATAGGCGAAGACCTACGTATTTTCATCTTAACAGCATAGAGTTTGTTCTCTTTTTACTGCAATGAGACCCTCACGTTTCCCAGGAATTCAAATGCAGGAAAGTGCTCTTTTACGATACATGAAGTAATACAAACTAGAGTCACCTTTTCCTGGAGTACTATCATACCAGGCAATGACCTGTACGTTCATTTCTTTTTTGAGTTCTTACGAGAGCCCTGCAAAAATAGACAGAGCAGATGATAAGAGTCTCACAGATGGAAAAAAATCTGAGGTTCAGAAAGATTAAGGTCCCCTCGGCTACTGAAGTCACCCTGGCTTCCACTCAGCCGTGACACACTTTTTCCTGCCTTCTCAACCTCTAGGCCCTGCCCATGGAGGGCTGTCTCTGCATGAGTCTCGTCTTTTTCTCTTGCCATTAAGTTAACCCCACCTACATGGTGATTGCTTGAGCTAAAAACCTGGAATCAAGACAGCCTCACCCCCACTCGCATTTCCACTGCTAAATTCTGGGTTTGCTGGAGAGCTAGTGCGCAAGCGCGCACGGTGGGAGTTTTTTGAGAGACCAGAGTAGAAGGGCACTTGCCCTTCTTTGCATAATAAAAGCAAATTCTTGTGGGAAACCAGACGCTGAGCTTTGAAATGGAAATAGGAACTTGGGAACACTTTGGCTGAACTCTACCCGAAATCCTATAGGTTCACACCGCCATCGCTTCTGACACCAATGGATGCCCAGCGCTGCTCTCAGCTCTTTGACCCAGCTGAGGCTGTATGGCAGTCAGGCAGCCCCATTTCTCCTACAGCCATTTGGTTTCAGTGGGGGAAACGGGTGCTCCTTTCACTACTTAAGCCTCTGCTGTGATGAGAGTCAGCACTACTGGGGTGAGGAAAGGGCAGAGATGATCATCACCAACAAAATAAACAGCAGATTAGGCAGGTGATTTTCTATCTGGCCTCTGGCGTGCTTCGGGATTTTTGTTGTTTTCTTGTGCTTTTAGCCTGGGAACAAAGGCACTCCTTTGGTGAGTTCTTTGCTGTAAAATCGAATTGTTCAGCTACAATATGGGAAAGAAGGAAGGAAAGAAGGAAGGAAGGATGGAAAGAAGGAAGGATGGAAGGGAGACAGGGAAGGAGGGAAGGGAAGGGAAGGGAAGAGAAAAGGGAAGGAAAGGGAAGGGAGGGGAGGGGAGGGGAGGGGAGGGGAGGGGAGGGAAGGGAAGGGAAGAGAAAAGGGAAGGGAAGGGAAGGGAAGGGAAAAAGAAAAGAAAGAGAAATAGAAAAAGAGGGGAAGAAAGTAAAGAAAGGAAGGGAAGATTGGTGAGGTTTCTTCCTAATGAGCCCCGATTGAAAATCGCACACATACCCACATGTGCACACTCACACATGATTATCCCAGTATTAGGGTACTTCCCTTCATCATTTTGGGAGCCCAGGACATTGGCCAGTTCATAGTGTTTACTTACATATAGAATGATGGGCTCGGCAGCCTGTAGATGTTCCCTTTCCTATTGAAGTCAGATTGAGCACAGCCCTGTTTGTCACCTGCCCAGACTTCCCTCCTTGGACTGACTTCTGATTCTCCCAGGCTCGTAGCAAATAAGTCCTCAGTGGGACCTGGACACAGCTATGCCTTTGCTCCTCCATCCCAAGGCCCTGTCTGCAAACCCTCTGACTGTGCGCCTCCCATGGTGGTATCTGTACATCAATCTCAACCATCGGACAGGGAATTGCTTAACTATTAGATATCTTTGTCCCCAGAGTGGGTCTTACCAGGGCCCTGCTCAGTAAAGCTGCTGCAAATGTCAGCTAGATCAGTTCAAGAGGTTTTCTAGCAAAAAGCATGCTATGGAACACAATATGGTACCCTGGCTTGGCTCCTGGAATAGAGAAAGTACATTCATGGAAAAACTGACAAAACCCCAGTGAAGTCTGGAGTTTGGTTAACAGTACTGCCCCAACGTCGGTTCCTTACATTTGACAAGGGAACGACGCCATCATTAGGGGGCCGGATGAGGATATGTGGGAACTCTGTACTGTCTTTGCAACTTTCCTGTGAATTTAAAAATATCCCAAAGTTAAAAGTTTATTCAAATGAAAATAAGCATACTATTTTGCTTTTAAAAAATTACAATGTTTTAAGATTAGCGGTACAATAGGAAAAATGGATCGAGCTTTTCTCTGTTCTTCCCTACTCCACTTTGTCCCTGGGGCCTGGCTCACTCTGAAGAGTTACAGAGTGTCTCTGTCAGTTGGTGTCCCCTTACCGACACGTGTCTAAACGTGTGGACAATTGAAATACAAATGATTTAGCCATTCGAAGTGACAGTGACAAGGGCCATTAGAGTTAAAAGGGCTTTCTTTTCTTTGTTTTCCTAAAATCTCCCTCTAGAAACAGTTGGCGTTTGCCAAGCTGAGATCACAATCTCATGCAGGAAATCCCAGGCCTGTCCCAACTGGGTCACCTCATAGGCTTATCCTTGAGATGCTGCAATGAATTGAGATTTGGTGAAAGAGAATAAGGTGTTTGCTCTTGCCATTCCCTTCCCCAAGGCTGGGAGGCTGCACTGGCCAGGGAACTAGTCCTTTTCCCTGGATGGCTCCTCTGGGTCATGGAAAAGCATTCTAGTAACTAACAAGAGAGGTGTACCTCTACTTGCCACCTCTCTAGTTCAACTTTGAACAAAGTGATCAGCAAAAATTCTCAGAGTGAAGTCCATTCTTCTGGAGCATTGGTTAGTACTCCAGAGCATCCCATTTCTCTTATTGAGAGCATTATGGGAGATTTCAGCTATTCCAAGATGACAGTTTTTGTTGGTGATCACGGTCTGGATTGTAGAAGGAGTGAGTCAGTCTAAAGGGTTTTGGCAAATGCCTAGAGATCTAAAGACAGGCATTTACCACCCAGCCACCACCGCATCTTCACATCCCGCACTGGGTCTTACTGAATGCTGACCAATGGCCTAAAGTCTCAAAGAAGAATGAAGCCCCACATAGCTGGGAAAACCTAAGCCCAGTAGAACTGATTTTGCCTCCATAAAAATAATGGGACTTGTGCAGCCTTCGTCCACGTAGAGATATCAATTTAATTTTTCTTATTATCATTGCCACCATTTTCCTCTGAGAAGGAACTGAGCTTGCAAAAAGACTCAAGGAGTCCAGTTCTCCCAAACTCAGCCAGATCATGGTGGGGGTGGGGTGTGGGGGGGGGGGTGACATTTTTCTCCTAAGCTGGCTTCTGAGTCCCCAGAACATGCATTCATATAAGCATGGTCAGTCAAGGTTGCTGACGGCAAGACATTTTAGCAAGCGAGCAAATATGCTCAAATGTAAAGAGCAGTCGAAGGAAGATTTTGCACGAAGCCGGCCTCTATAGACTGGTTCTGCCAGCCTGACCCAGACTAGGTCTTCACTCATGCTCACGCCTTCCTTCAAGATGGCTTCAGCAACGGCAAGTAACAGCGGACAGCAGCAGCCTCATGTCGAGGAAAAGCCCCATCATGGCACACGCTCTCTGCTATTTTTATTTCTCAGCCAAGGAGGAAAGCTTTCATTTACAGACACAGACTGAGTCACCCTTGCAGCCAAGATTACATGCAGGCGTCTCGGCTTGCAATCTGGTGGGAAGGGGAGGCTTCTGGCATTAGTTATTCAACAGTGACCCTTATTCACTTCTCAGCTCCCTGAGTTTCGGGCACATGGACCCTTCTTCTCTTATATATGCCGTGTGGCCTCTTCAATCTAGCAACTTGATCCTGTGGCCTGGACAGTGGGTTGAACTAAACCCCAGTCTGAGACATCTGTTTTTGGCCCAGATAATTACGTGTCTAACATTATAATTTAGGCTTGGCACTGGTGTTTCATAACGTTTTTGTTTAAAAGCTGGATTCTTCCACAGAAGGGGAGTAGGGCAATGGGGTAATGAAGAAAGAAAAATGCAAGTTTTAACCGTGTGGTTTCTTTCTCAGTTGTGCTGAGCAAACTGGAGCAGAGGTGCCCGGATCTTCGCTACTCAAAGTGTGGACCCTGGACTGGCGGCATCGGCTCCCATGAGAGCTTGCTGGAGAGGCAGAGTCTCAGCCACCCGCAGACCTCGTGCATCAGAATCCACACTGTCACACCATTCCCAGCTGACCCCTGTGCACACTAGACTCAGAGAAGCAGGGTTCCACTCCTGAACATGTCATGTCACAGTAAGGAGTGATAAGCAGCGTCATCAATGCTTATTGACCACACAGTTGGTCGGGTCAACTCCTGACGACTCCCCAGTCACCACCAGCAAATTAACCATCTTAGGTATCTCTCCCACTGGTGTAAGTTGGTATGGAACAGCGCTGCATGGTTCATTTTGTGTGGATGAGAGAATAAATATAAGTTGATTACAAAGGGAAGACATGATAGACTTCAAAATCTGGTGGCAGCCACTTATTTCCAACAGTGGGCAAGCCTAGGGTGAAGGTAAGAGGAAACAGTACTGGGCTTTATTCCCAACAGAGCTGGGCTTTATTCCCAATGGGCCACTAAGCAGCTGGGGACCTTGGGTCAACTTTCAGTGCTTCAGCTTCTTCATCTGTGCAGAGGGAGAATGGTGACTAGACTTAATGATCTTTATCATAATCTGTCAAATAGCATGGATCCCCATCCTCCCATGCTCTCTCCATTGTCTTTACCCTATTTTACTTTCCTCCAAAGCATTTATCAATATGTCTGACATATTATGTATTTCTTTGTTTTTGTTTGTTTGTTTTTTGTCAGTGATCTTTCACTAGAATGCAAGCCCTTTGGGGACAGGAACTCTGTACATTTTAGACACTGTATACCGCCAATATTTGGGCCAGACCCAGGCATACAGAGAAATCAGTCTTTCCCATCACTAACATCCCTTGGGAGAACCTTGAGTATTTATGTTTAAATGGTTCCCCAAATGTTCAAAGCCTAAGAAGAAAATCAACATTACTTTCAATTCTTATTTATTTTATGATTCTCTAGCTACGTCTCTTCATTCATCTCCACACACAGCCACATTATGTTATTTTCTCCACAAGGTCTGACTTCCCTGGAACGCTTCTCCACAAATCTGTATGTCATGTTTTCTTTAGATACCTTCACAGAACTGACGATGTATTTTAAAACATTGGATGTATATCTCATTTCCTTATTTATCATTCTCTGAGAAACAGATGTTCTCCAGGAGTTCCAGCATTTAAACAGAAAAAATAACTTGCCTCCCCTTCCTCACCACCCCCCCCCCCCTCAAAAAAAAATCCAAAGAAAGCTTGGAAAGGCACTAATGGGCAGATAAGTTAACGTCTTACAAAGAGCCAGTTACAAATGCTCCAGGCATGCAAGTTGTTGTCTTTTAAAAACTCTTCTTTTTTATAAGACGTAAAAATATCAGAGGAATAGCTTAAGACGAATGCTTATAACTATGGAAATTCAGGAATAGCCAAAAAAGGAAAAATTCCAATGTAATAGTGTCATACGTTTTTCCTCACTAGCTCTTCCTATTTAAATCCTTTGTATTTCTCTCCATCTTCTCTCAACACTCCCGAGCAACATTTCAGAATTCCCTCACTTCCTGACTGGTTTTTATATTTTATTTAAGAACCAGTATATCAAAATTCTATAAAAAAAAATCATGCAGATAATCATTTGCCTGGAACTCATTTGTTAGTTAGGACTCAAATGAATTTAAAAGTTGCACACATTATCTGCGGTGTGCTCAGACCCCTTAATAGCAGGGATCTCTGCCTGTAGGAAGCAGTAGGAAGCAATGGTGATACACCATCATTCACTATTCTTGGTCCCAACATTGTCACACATCCCAACTCAAGTGTTATTCATCCCGCAGAGCTACTTGGAAGATGCCACAGCATGTAGCATCCATCGGTCCCAACAGTTTTCCCTCTTAGCACTGCTTTTTTTTTTTTTAAGTCTTGAGACTGGAAGTAAAGTCCTCCACCCCAGAAACCATCCTGATATATATAGGTGTAGCAACATTAGAAGTAGGTGGGTTGGCCAAGAGCCTACGTGGATACACATGCCACCATGTTCTATTTCTCTTTGTCCAACAGTTCCTCTCACGTGGTGTGGTGGGTTCTCTTTTTTCTTTTGCTTATTCTTATTTTCTTTTTTTTTTTTTGGCTTCGAGCAGTAATGTGTTTTAGTTCCAAACGCAGATCATCAACAGAAAAGGGTTGCGTGTTGCTCATCCAACCTCAGGACTCTCTTTGTAGGATTCTTCTGCCCACTCACTGTTTCATATGCGAAAGCATTTAAATTCAAAACTCACTAAGTCAGAACTGAAAGTATGTGGGTTTCAGGTCTCCTTTTCCATTTGCCCTTTTTAAAAACCAAGGAGCCCTACATGGAGACGTGTGTGCGTGCTAGGAAGGTAGTAGGGATTAGGGTGCTGTGCTGGAAGCCACGATGACGTGGCTGACCTACTGATCACAGACCTTTAGAGGTGGAAAGGACCAGAAAGAGGCCTGGAAAGAACCTGATCCAATTACATCATTTTGCAAATGAGAAAATCAAAGCCAGAGAGAGTGATCTGCCCGAAGTCATATGGCTAATTAAAAGCCAAGAGCAGACTCATACAACTTGGCTGCAGCTACCATCATATGCCTGAATTTGAATCCCCAACATCAGAGAACCATGCAATTAAAAAATAAACTCGAGCCAATGACAAATCCCTGCACATTATTTAAAATGAAGAAGCTTTCCACTTATTTTTGAAGAAGGCGACATAAGCCGGTTTCTAGACCCAATGAAGAGTTCTTAGTAGTTCTTACACAGAGAGACTCATGTGAGTCCTAGCCAATTCTTTGCAGCCGCAGTTCAGGTGATTTACATTCAACATCCAGCAACCTAAATAATTGAAGAAATGATGAGATTTGGGAGTTGACTAAACTGGGGAATTTTCATGGCAGAGGTAAAGTTCTGGGGTCATTGCCAATTAGATAAAGAAGCTGCTTAAAACCAGCCCGTGTGAAAGGTGTAGGTATAGGGAAAGATGTGTTCCTGTATCAGGATTTTCAAAACAAGTCCATACCAGCCACATGTTAAGAGCAAAGCAATAGTCACAAAGGAACCCAAAGGTTAGCTCTGTGCTAAATAATAATGGAATCTTTTCGACAATTTTTAGGATAACTTGTCCATAAGGTCGTTGTAAAAACTATGATAAAAAGACATTGGAAACAAACAATTTGCGACCAAGACTAAAGTACAGGTAGAAAAGGTGGTTAAAGGGGCCGTTTTATTCCAGCGGCCAAAGGATCAGGCCTGGACCCTTTGTTCATCCAGCCAAGTGGCCCGAAGGTTCTTCTCTGGAGGGACTAGGTCTTTGGAACCTTTTCGCTCAGCAGAAAACTGAAAGGCCCTGTGACAGTGAGAGAGAGAAAAAAAAAGCAAAACAAGCTTCAAAAGACAAAGTCAGCAAAGATGGAAACTGTTAATCCACAGATATTTGGTCAGATTCTTACTAGATGGAGGGCGGAGGCCCTTTATTTTACACTAAAATATAAAACAAGTTGCAGCAACCAAAGATTTGTTCGAAAGGTCATGCAGTGTCTCTTCCTAAGCAAAAAGAGAATCTAGAGAATGGAGAGAGCACTATGTTAACAACCAGTCTCCGAAGCAGTCCTGTGTTGCCAGCATGTGAGAGATAAAGAGATGGCCTAGTTCCCATCCTTGAAAACTAAAAGCTGAGAAGCAATTAGAAAACCAGGCAAGGAAGCATCCAAATGGCTGCGTGAAAACAAGCAGAGAGATTGGTCACTGTGAGCCCAGATCCCCTGGGCTCACAGAGCTATCTATGACAGGGACGAAAGATTCCATAGCAAATATGTTATTTTCCCAATCGAACGAATGCAATTCTTTAGCTAGCATACCTTTCTCTTTGTAATGAATTTCAAAATTCTGAAAAAATAACTATAGTATCTTATGGAAGGCCACAAAATTTTTTAAATAAAATTTAGAACCATTGATATAGCAACATAAATGGAAAACTCAGTCAAGGAGATATCAAGGGACTTTCATAGAGAAGAAAGATCATGAAAGCCCTGGAAAAGGAGGATATTAATTCTTTAGCTAATTTCTTTGTGGCTTCCCCATCACAGAGGTAGATGTTTCTATCGGTTTTATAATGGCAGTTTAGTCAATGAAACATGTGACTAAATTAAAGCTAGGGCTGGAGAAAGAATCATCAAAATCACTGAAAAGGGATTGTTTCCAACCCAAAGGGGAAAAAAAATCTGACTTTTTTTTTTTACTGTGCTGAATGATTTATTCACATACTATACACACACACGCGCGCGCACGCAGAATTCGGAAAGAGAAATATCATCGTGACTTTTGAGTCTTAATTTTCCAGCTCCGAAATGAGCAAAATATTGTCATATTCATCCTGGAGACAGAAGTACGGTTCAATTAAATTCTCACCTTTTATGAGGTTCTTTGAAATGTTTAGCTATAATAGGCCATAGAAATGCAAATGATTAACAAGAAGTGAGAAAGAAGGAAGGCTGCTAAGCCTCTGGGGTAGCTCAGGGTAGATTTTCTCAGTTGATCTCTTGGCACATGGAAAAAAGAAAAAGGAAGACTTTAGAGATAAAGTAGCATCTGTCTAAACTTCTCTTTAGTATAATCCCAGTAGTACCCTCAGGACCACTGACCCAGGAACTCACGATTCAAATCTATTAAACTACTTAGAAGAATTAGAAGGATAGATTAGAAGAACATAAGAATAAGGAGGATGAAGATTCTAGCATTCAGCAGATGCTGACACTACCATTTCTGGTTGTCGGGACACAAAGGCAGATAAAATGCAGCTTCCTTCTCCTTCAGAGCTCACACCAGGCTTAAATTTAAAACTTTTACAGTAATAAAGGGCTAGGGGGACCTTCGAAATCAGGGAATGGAAATCCACAAGTATTTTATGTATTTTCATTCAATGCTAGATTCTCTACCCCCCATCCCGCTGACTTTACTGAGATGTAAATGCTAGATTTAAAAAAAAAAAATCATTCCGCCTTTAAAAAAAAAAATCACATGCCAGTATTAGTGCAGAGAGAATTCTAATAATGTAAGTTTGTGTATTTAACCTCATAAAAGAGCTAGAACAAATTGATTTAAATCAATGATATTTGAGCTGAAGGCTTGAAGTTCATAATCAGTCTGTCTGGAAATGATTTGGTTGCTCTCTGGGGTTCCTGGTTTTTATTTGCATGTATTTCTGCCCAGCTCGCTGCTCTAAAGGTCATGAAAAGGAAACACTACTGAACGGCCCCAGTGCTTTCAATCTTCAGAAATGGCTGAGTTGGCTCTTGGGACAGGCTCAGGCTCCTAGAATACTGTGGGCTTGTCAAGCCAGTCATCACAGACACAACGTTGCTGCAGTTTCAAGCGCCAAATTCAATGTCGTCTTTTTGTTTTCATTTCATAGCCAAAGAACGGGCAGCAAAACAAAAACATTTCTTGCCTGTTATTCTCAACTCTTTCTTAGCAAGTCCTTAGAAGAAAGTATGGGCAGGCGTTTCTGCTCTGTCTGGGAAAAGAGCTGTGCGGAAGAGTACAAAAGGTTTCACTTCCTTTTTAACCTTTATTGAGCAGAAAAGAGCAATTCGAAAATGCGGTTGCTAGGCTGCCTTTGTCAAGAGAGACCCTGCCACATGACGCATCTTCAAATATTATAGAGAGGCACTGTTTATTACGCTTAAATTACGTTTAAACAAACATTTAAATCATGTGAAGTTTCGATTTATCATCCTAGTGACGCTTATAGTCAAAAAGATTGTGCAGACTTGGTTAAGATGTATCTCCCTGTAAGGTCTTCACATTCGTTCTAAGGGGTCCACCCATGGGCCAGCTGCTTAAATGGCTCCAACAGCTCAGAAATGAGAGACTAAAATTGTATCATCCCCTACATGGATTATTCTTCTTCGCAGTGATGCTGCAGGTGGTACGAATAAAATACTAGGTTGGTTGTTACTTTAAGAAAAATGCCACCCATGTTTAGAAGGGCAAAAAGACACTCCTATTTTAGTGATCAAACCTGAGAAGCTGATAACACAAGATATTCGCTCTTGGATTTTCTGCCTACAATTTGTAATACCTATTGGCAATATGAATTCTTAGTCATGTCCGCCCCTTCTCTCCTGATAATGCAATGACTACCTAGTTTTTAAAAAGAGAAATCTTAGGTGTGATGCTGAACCTCAGATAACAACAAAGGTATAATATCATGCTTTGCCACCGATGACTAGAAAGAGAGATGAGGCAATTGGGAGGAAAATACAGCTGTGAAATGCCGAATGAGCCAAGTGCTCTGGAGGAAGCATGTAGGTGAACGGGAGCCCTTGGTTCAGAGGTAAAAACTTCATCTGACGAGCTGGTTGCAATTTTGGCTTCCTCACAGCAATTGGACTGTTTTTTTTTTTTTTTCTTTTTTTCTTCTAATAGACACACACAAAGAGATCAATACAGATTGGAGAGCTGACTTATGCCTTCTGGAAGCCTTTGGCTTGGCCGTTGGTAAACCGGAAATCGAGTTAACCACATTTGTTAAATGACCAGTCAATTCAATCTCACTCTTATTCTCATCCAGAATTAGGCAGCCTGCTGAATGTTCGTGACCAACTTTTCTGGAAGATGAGAACTGTACGGATGTGAGCACAGCTCTGAAAAACATTTACTACAAGTTACAGTTCCTGGGAGAGGACTTCCGGTCTCTTAAGCGAGAATCCTTTGACAACTCATGTGTGTGTGTTTCGCAGTATCTTACACCCAGTAGAGCTACTTCATAAGTATGTGTCACGTGAATAAAGTCTACTCATGGCTTACCCATCCCGCTTACTCCAAATACAGATATATAAATAAACGAATAAATGAAAAGGATAGCTAGAGTCCATATAAAGCTCGGACAATGCATGTCTATGTATATTCCCACAATATCAAGCACCTGGATGTCTGGAAACTTCTGGACGGTTGTCTCCACTATTCTATTTTTCTTCAGTTATTAAGTGATAAAACATAGAAACATTATATACAGAGATTCTGAAATAAGGCAAAAAAAAAAAAAATGATTTACCATCCCTAGAGTCCCTTTGTTCTTACTGCGCTCTTAAAAAAAAAAAAAATCCTTTTTTATGAGAAATTTCTCAAGATCTGGATCTGCTACTTAGGACATTTTCCCAGGACCACTTGACAAGGAGACTCAGAATGTTGCCATATGTTTGTTCCAGTCTCTTTCACTCGTTCATATTCTTTATCTTTCCCTGTCTCTCTTTCTCTCCCCTTCCCTCTCCCTCCTGTTTTCCATAAAACTTTAGAATTGTTAGCTCTGTGATTTACTCTGATAGGATTCCTGGAGCCCAAAGCCTCATCAGGGACTCCAGGGTGGCCGAGTTACTGGAGCTGCAGCCCCCCGGCTCCTAGGAATTCTCCTTCCCCTCCCAGACCTGCCACAGCCACACAAGCAGCCCTCTCCCTGTCACCAGGCCAGAACCCATTCTGGGAAGCAAGATGACAATATAGCGAGAAGACAAAGACCCACACTGTGTACATTTCTGTCTGCCCTTTGTCGTGAGCCCGGGGTCACTCGGGGTTGTACATTCTCTGTACATCAGGAAACCTGTAATCAGGAGAAATTGTTTCTTTTTTTATTTCCAAGGACTTGAGCAAATTTAGAGTGAAATGATTTGGGAAGCTTTCTTTCTTTCTTTTTTCTTTTTTTCTTTTCTTTTTGACCTCCTTCCCTTCATAGAGGAAGAGCTTAGTGCAGGCTTTGAACTTGGATAAGAACGATTTCTCAGCATAAAAACTACAGTTCCTAGGCTTGATATTTGTATTTCTTCATTTGCTATACAGACTTTATCAAGATCTTTGACAAATGTTTTCACATTGTGACTTTATTGGTTTTGCATTAACAGACCTTACCTTAGATCCAGGAAGAAGGAGGAGCCATCTGGCAAATTAAATGTTTGTCATGTTCAAATAGTTCTGTGGGTAACAGGAAAGGGAAATAATTTGGTTAAACAAGCGATTGGACTTTAAGAAGAACATAATCACAACAATTCATCTACTAACAATTATTCAGCATGTGCTTCTGTTTGGATTTAAATTCAACTAATATTTATTGGGTACAGGTACTTTCCCATACAGCATCTCACTTTGTGTTAAAGCACCATTTATGGAACTAGCTTGCTCTTCATCACCACCAGAGTAAGCCCTTTCTATTATAAACCAGGATTAATTTGCATTCCTAATTTCTCTCCTCTCATCTTGCTTGTTTCGGAAAATCAGTGAGGCGCATTCTGTTCATGTCCAATATTATTTTTCTGTTGCATGAATAAAGCATCTGTATGTATGCAAAGGAACATCTAATGAAACAACCTGACACCTATTCACAACTTGCTGTTCGCCACTCGCTGTGATAGACCCTTTATAAGTAATTTTATTTAATTCTGGCACCAGCCCAAAGTAGTAGGTGCTAGAATGCTAAAATAATGCTAGAATGATCCTCAGTTTACAGTTGAAAGCACTGAGGCACAGAGAAGTGAAATGATTTGTGTAGTCACGCTGCTAGCAAGTAGGAGGGAGAGCTAAGATTCAAAGCTGGCTCCCTCTGACTCTTGAAGTCATGCTTTTCTTGCCCACAGCATGACAGTCAAAATTCTAAGATGGCGCCCTCGTGTTATACCATGATTAAGTCATATTATATGACAAAGGTGATAGGTGTCACTCCCTTGATTATGTTACATCATACGGTAAGGTGGGAGGGATTTCACAAATGTAACTAAGGTCCCAAATCAGTAGACTTTAGGTCATCAAAAGGGAGATTATCCTGGGTGGGCCTGACTTCATCAGTTGGGCTTCCTTTAAAAGAGGGCTTAGTCCTTCTCTGAGTCAGAGTCAGAGTCAGATATCCTCTTCTGATGACCTTGCAGAGGCAAGCTACCATGTGTTTGTTCTACAGCAAGGAAAAGAATTCTGCCAACAACCACTTGAGCTTGGAAGGGAACCA
This sequence comes from Rousettus aegyptiacus, assembly GCF_014176215.1. Taxonomy (NCBI): domain Eukaryota; kingdom Metazoa; phylum Chordata; class Mammalia; order Chiroptera; family Pteropodidae; genus Rousettus; species Rousettus aegyptiacus. The sequence goes on along the minus strand of NW_023416312.1, from coordinate 2,308,616 downwards.
GGGATTTTCGATGAGGATGCAGCCCTGGCCAACACCTTGATTGTAGCCTTGAGAGACCCCAAGCCAAGGATCAAGGTAAGCCATTCCCAGACTCTTAATGGATGAAAACTGTGAAATAATAAATGTGTTGCTTATGTCACTAAATGTTTACATGTCAAAAACCAGTTTTAGTCTTTTGGTTTGTTCCTTCATTTACAAATATAAATACAATTATACAATTCTTAGCTCTCAGGCTGAGAAAAACAAGTAGCTGGTCACGTTTGGGTCTGGGGCCAGAGTTTGCTGACTCCCTCCCATATGTAGAGATATTATCAGAGTTAATGAATTAATTGTTGTAAAAGATTTTTCTCTTTTTGAAGTAAAAATTTTATGGATGAAAAAGGAGCAGTAAGCATATAGACATGTATTAAATTAGCAAAGAGGTCTTTATAGTGGCCAGGTTCACAAAGCTTGCCAGGTCTTCAAAGAGTGGAGACTGGTTTTACTCTTGCTGATGAAACTGGTTCTGTATGTGCATTTCATTCTACATAATAAACTCAGTGAACAGGGACTGTTGTTACAACTGAAGACTCAAATGGTATGTTAAAATCACCGGAGTCCTTTACACCATTGGACATACACATATCAGTATGTATGAAGATTGGGCCACATGATAGCAAATCATTAGATGTGATTGGTGGCAATCGGCCAAGATACTCAAACCAGAAGTGACCCGGCCATATCCAGATCTCTGTCAACTTAAGATAATCATGGGTAAACACAAATGTCCAGTTTTTCCACGCCCTCATTCATTGCTTTGAACACAAACAGTATAGCTCTAGTCTCAGGAACAGCTGACTGTGGTGTCACGCTGGCATTATGTTATAAAACAAACATATAACTTTAAAAGACATAAAAGACTATAATGTTTACATATCCTCAGGAAAGGCCTCTCCTCAGCCAATGGGAAATGTGGCAAGTGGCAATTTTCCAGAGCCCAGATTCTTAGGCACCAAATTACTTTCTACCTATATTTCTGCCTTTTACAAACCTCCAAAGGAAGAGAGAAGGAAGGAAGGAAGGAAGGAAGGAAGGAAGGAAGGAAGGAAGGAAGGAAGGAAGGAAGGGAGGGAGGAAGGGAGGGAGGAAGGGAGGAAGGAAAGCAGGAAGGAAGGAAAGCAGGGAGAGAGGGGAGGAGAGAGGAAAAGTATGAATTATTTTTCTAGACCTAGATAGAAAAATGACCTCAAGGTTTGTGTTGTCTGGCTGGGCTACCAGAAATTTGCTTGGTTATACCATTTCTATGCCATTGTACCCTTTGTAACATGTTGATGGGTATCCACTTGGGCGGTCTGGCAAGAATTCAGTTTAAAGTAAATATAAGCTCTCTGGAGATATCTACCAGGAGGAATGTTCTTTTTAAAGCTCATTGTTTGTTTTAATGCAATGGGGGGAAAAAAGAGATAAAAACTAAAGAGTAAAATCTATAAAGAGAAAGTACAAATATTAAGACTGGCAAATGGAAAGGCAATCAGGGAATGGACTGAAGGCCAAGTTCAACTTTTAGATTGTCCTGGCAAAATTCTCATTAAAGTGAAGAATTAAGGTCCACTTGAGCACAATACCTTAGTTTAACCGAGTGTCTTAATGAAAAATTTATTAGTATATGTCCTTATTGTGTTTTCGGATAGAACTTTTCTATTTACATGACTGTACACATGCATACACACACACACGGAAAATATAGACAAGTGCAAGAAGAATATCCAAACCATTAATAGCCTAACTCACCACCTGTAACTAATGCCTTCGGCTTTTAAAGAGAGCTTGCGTTAGAGGTGGGAGGGTATCCTCATTATTACAATAAAAACTCCAAGCTTTTTGAACTAGAAGAGTCGAGTAAGGTTAATAACCCAACATGTAACTTTAGAGTTATGGAAACTCTAACGCAGAAAGAGCATGACCGAGACCACCCAGATTCTCGCATGTCCAACCAGGATAAGAAATCAGTCTTCTAACTCGTAATTTAGTCCATAAAGGGAAAAATATTTCAAGCAATCATTTTGGGCAAGAATCAAAATGTGTCCTGAGCCCTGGAAGAGCTGTGATTTACAAAATACCAGCTTCCTGACAAAATGAGACCTTGACGCCGAAAAGAATTAGTGTTCCTTAAGGTTTGCAGCTCTCTAATTACAGAGAGGATCTTGAGACTTACCCCCAGAGGTTTTAATATTGTTACCTTAATTTATAGCTGTTCTTTAATTTGAATAGTCAAATGAAAGTTTTAATTATAATCAAGCAGGTCTTTATACGGAAAGACAGCGCTGCTGGCTTACCTGCGAGAGAACATGTATTTTCGGTTATTTTCTGGGAGGCAGGGGGACCACAGTGCATATTTGCCCAAGATCTCTCTAGATAAAGCTAGGACTGAGACTATGCCTATGGAATTAACAGAATTAACAAATCCATGTCAAATCTAGTCTTGATTTCAACTGCTTTATACACTAAACAGCCTGCCATATACAATTACAAGCAGAAGACAGGTCTTTTCCTAGGTTAACAGTTGGTCTGTGCAATAACAGGGAATGATGAGTATTGACTTATTAAAACAAATCTATGTTGAATATTTGGTAGCCAGCTGAAAGATGTTATCCTTTGTTCTTTTTGTTTAACTTATTTGAATGAACTTTATATTGGAATAATTTTATATTTCTAGAAAAGTTGCAAAAAATAGGGCAAAGCTCCCATTTATTCCTCACCCAATTTCCCCCATTGATAACATTTTACATCAGCCTGCTACATTTGTATGTAAGAAACTAACAGTGGTATGCTACTATTAACTAAACTCAAGACTTTATTCTAATTGTCCCAGTTTTTCCATGAAATGTCCTCTTTATGTCCCAGAATTTAATCCAGGACACAGCATTGCATTTAGTCCTCATGTCTCCTTAGTCTGCCCTGGGCTGTGACGATTTCTTCATTTTTCTATATTTTTTCATGATCTTGACAACTTTCAGTAGTGCCGGTCAGGAATTTTGTAGAATGTCCCTAGATCTGGTTTGCCTAAAGTTTTTCTCATTAGATCTGGGTTATTTTATTTTATTTTTATTTTATTTTATCTTATTTTTATTTTATTTTTTATTTTATTTTTTAATTTAATTATATATTATAATTATAATATATAATTATATATGTGTGTGTATATATTATATATACACACATATATATATATATATTTTTTTTTTTGGCAAAAGATACAGTACCCTTCTCATCACAACATGTCAGAGGGTATCTGATCTCTACACGACATCACTGGTGACATCACCTGGCACTGTCTGCCAGGTTTCTCCATCATAATGTTGCTGTTTTCCCTTCCCTGTCCATGCTCTATTTTTTGAAAGTGAGACACCATATCTAGCCCATACTCAAGTGTGTGTAAGGGGTGGGGGAAGGGATTAATCTCCCCATCCCGGAGAGAGGAGTAGTATCTCAATACATACTTTGAAATTATTCTGTAAGAAAATGTGCCTGTTCTCCCCCAGAATGCTATCTTTTATGCTTAAAACATGGTATCCAGGCCAATTTTTATTTGGAGCAAACTTCTTTTGAAATTCAGTAATCCATCAGAGACATTTTAGTGAAATTGAATTCTTGCTGAACACTGAACTCTATATTCTTCCAGGAAAATTTCACCTGTCTGATTAACAATGAACTTGAGATAGAATAAGAAATGAAAGAGTTGAGGCAAAAAGAAGTGAAGAGGGTGGAAAGACGAAGAAAAAGGGGTCTGGCAAGATGAAGTGCCACCTCAACAGGAGGGAACTTCCCCCAGGGCAGTAGCTGTATAGGTCAACCTACCTAGAGACAGGTTTCTGTCTGGTTATTAGTCCACTAATCCATGGTCATTATGCTTTATGCATTTGAGTTCTTAATCTTGAACTTGTAACAAAAAGAGTTTACTTGGGCAGCAATCTAACACTATGGTTAAGCTTTTACCCGAAATGTTTAAATAATTCTAATGAGTTACATATATATTGTGCATACACAACTTTCTCGTTGATCACCAGGCCCTTTCATTGACTGGGAAAATGTTTTCCGATCTACAAGAGTTGGATCAATGTGTTGGTTCTGTTGTATAGGTTCCTTTTCTTTTTCCCCTTGTTTTGTTGTTTTTCTCCTCTCTATTCCTTATTTTTTTAAAATAGATTTTCCACCAGAATTTTGCTATTGCGAGAGTATCTATTTCCTTTTACCCCTTTTACCCTTGTGGAAGACATAGGTCCTGCTGTGTGTTTGCATCTACTCAACAAATTCTGTTTCTCTTTTACTGTATTCACATTGCTCCTCCAACCCTCCCACCCTTGTCCTTTAGAACTTTCTGACTTTTGGTACCTAGAGCAAGAGTTACCTCCATGTGTGAGAAGTGGTTCTAGAGTTCTGTTTTAAACTGATATGTCCATGGTTGGAAGAAACTCTGTGATCTGGTGAGGAAAAGACTGGGGTTTTGGCTAAATCTCACCTGAAGAATTATCTGGCCGAAAAAACAAATCAGTCTTTGGGTGATTCATGGTTCTTTCCCTTTAAAGCATCCCTATGTGGTATGTATTATAGGATCAAAGGAGCCACTACACTTAACTCAAACGTGATCAGTAAATGTGATAACTATGCATGCTTTGATTCTGTTTGATCAGAATGCATCCTCTAAGCATGGCTGAGAAATTGCTATATGTATAGTAAAGATAAAGTAAGTGGGTAGAGAAACAGAGTAGGTAGATAGAATAAGATAGAAGATGTAGAGATAAGCTGCCAACTAATGATATTGACCATTTAAAACAGTGTCTTAGTTTATGAACATGAGTTTTGGGTCTAGTTTCCAAAATGTAGAAATGCAGACGACATGTTGAACTGCACCAATCAGTAAACATCAGCAAGATGCAGATCATGGGAAACTTTACAAGTCAATACCCCGGGTATACCACAACAGAAAAACTGTAAGAAGAAGAAGGGCTAGAGGGGAAGCTATGGATGACAAAATTTTATTTAAAAAAATGAGTTTAAGACTAAATATGTGTTCAGTAAGAATAGAACCTAGGGATGCACACCTAGATGAAAAAACCATAAGGAAACAAAAGTACATTGGTATAAAAGTAGGGAACGGTTAATTTGGGGGTGTTAAGAATGGAATGGGGCCCATGTAGGGTTCCCGGGGTAGGTGGCAAAATTCTATTTCTTGATGTGGGTGATGGTTACAAGGGTTGGATGTTTGCCTTATAATAACACATTAAGCTATACAGTTTTTAACTTCTTTTTTAATTTTATAATAAAAAGGTTAAAATGTTTTAAATTAGTTGCCGATAATTAAAATTGAGGGATTGCACATTTAAAAATCCATATTTCTGTCTTCTCTTGAAAAATCGAAAGACTTGGCAATGCTGGGTCCATGTTTCCTTTTGGTAATTGGCTGGAGCTGAGAAAGGGCTGCTTCCCCTCTTGCTAAAGCTGGGTCTCTCTCGTCACTTATGTGACCTGCTGGGCTTCTGCATGAATCTGTGACCAAAGGTGGAGAAAACTTGCCTTACACTTTTCATTGGCAAGTTTCCTATATGCAGCACATAAATTCTATAGAAAATAATTCAACTTACATTTCTGAAGCACATACTCCAGAGCTCCATGTGAGGATCTGTTCTGTCCCTCCCAGACCGGGAACCTCCAATCTAGTAAGGGAAATAGAGGTCTGGTTAATTATGGTACATCGGTGGGACATGGACTATTATAGGGCTTCATAGAAAATACCAGCAGAGTGTGGTTGGGGGTGTGGGAAGGGCAGAATTCATCTGAGTGAAGATCTAGGGAGATTTCTTAGAGGATGTGAAATGACTTTGGCCTTGGAAGATGACTCAGATGAGGATGGGGCATGTAGGGAAGAAAGAGTTTGACAGAAAGAAGGAAACATCTGAACCCAGGGACAGAGCTGGAGGTTTGTAGAGCAGAGCATTTGAATCAGATTTCGGTGCTGGTGAGTAATGGATGTGAGTGATGAGGAACAAGATGCAGTTGACTTGTCATTTGACTTGAACAATAGTGATGCCATTGAAAATGTGGGAAAGACAAGTCTTATAGACAGGAAGACTTTAAGGAACTATCATGGTGAGCCCGAGAGGGACGGGGTCAGACGGAGTGCAAGGGAGTCATAGAGTCACTAACTAACTAAAGCCTTGCAGAAAGGAAGACTATAAATGAGGAAGAATATAAGGTCAAGGTTGATTCCTTGGACAAACGGATATTTAAAGGACAGGTAGAAGAAATGAGCTAGAGGAAAAGATGAGAGTGAAGAGAAGCAGATAAATTGGAACAAGAGGAGACTCTGGAATGACATCAAAAAAGTGACAGGTAGAAGAGAGAGGAGGCTTTCCAGGATGAGGGAGGACAGACCTTGCCTACTTGGGCATTCAGATTAAAAAAGGGGGGAAAAAGGGGGGTGGGGAATTTGTACATTCATCAGAGTTAGCCATTTTTTTTTCCTAAAGCAATGTCATTTATTTTAATGCTGATTTTCTTTAAATTTAAAAATAATTGCGTTGATATTTTAGTTACATCTTTACGTCCCAATTTATATTTTTAATTCATTTTAGTGGGTTATCTTTTACATTCTATGTCAACAGAGACATAAAGTCCTCAAGAGGAGTTGAGGTGACCAGTAGCCACCATTTTATAGTATTTCCACGATACAGATACATACAATAGATGTAATTAACGCCAAGAACATGGATCACAGTAAAATAATTAGGCAGTGATTAGTTATGAGTATTTATCACCTTTACTTTTAATATAATTTATCTCGTAAACTTATACAAATAAATTAATTTTTAGTGGTGGCTGTGTTTAACAACCAGCTCTCTCAATTTTCTGGAAAATTTAACAAGCTGCTCCTGCCACTAATACAATGGTTAGGAAACATCTGGAATGATTCACATAAAACTGTTAACAGTAGCTACCTCTGGAATATGAGTTGCAGGTTAAAGGAACTTTTCACTTTTCATTCCTTCAATTCTATATTGTTTGATTTTATTTTAAATAAGCAGATATGTATTATCTTATAATAATTTTTAAAGTTTAAGAACACTATATTAGAAAGATGACGTATATACCCATTGGGTAAGGAGAGGGGAGATAAAAATATGTATTTGTTTGTGCATATACAGTGGAGGTTAAACAAGAAACTAATAAAAAGCATCACCCAAAAGGAGCAAGGAAAATTGGCTGAATGAGACTATACTTCCCATATCATTTTAATATTTGAGTCATATAAATGTATTATGCATTCAAAAAATTTTAATAATTGAAAATACTTTTGAAGGTCATCTGCCACCATGCTCCACCCCCTCCCCCCCCCCCAAGAAAAAGAAAAAATTGTATTATTTATGTTTACATACTGGAGACTGCCTCTTTTGAGGATATGCTCCCATTGAAATGATAGTCTTTTTCCTGGTGTCCAGATAAATACTCGTCCAGGGTGTCTTTTTTAAAATGACTCTGGGGGGTGAGTCATCGCTCGGGTATGCAGCTGCGTTAGCACTGACCTCGGGCCTCAGATAGGATAGGGCATAATGGTTATAAGCAAACAAACAGATGAACACATTTTTTCCAGATAGAAAACGGAAGAGAGCCAGACATCCTTGAAGCTCCACCTTATATTCCTCTCGCGCTAGTATTGGGAAGGTGTGTTTGATCAGTAGAACAGGTGATGTTTGTTTAAGGCTTGCTGAAATGTGGGCACCTGATCGAAGTCAAACGCGCAATTCTAAAGCCACTTCTTGGTTCTCGGAGAGCAGAAGGCTATTCTCTGGGCTGCAGGAGCAGCAGCGCTAAAGGCCTCGGCCTGCTTGTTCCAGTTGTGTCTAGTTTTCCTTTATGATGCAAACTTCCTTCGTCTACCAGGAACCCGAAAAGAATGTGCCTGTACCATTACTCAAACCTTCAGGCCTTTGCTGTAGCCACACGGAGCTAACAACAAGCAATTTCACGACAGGATCATGAATAATATTTGTAGTCAATCAAAATTAATATTAAAGATCTACTTTGAACTGAATGTGAATGTGATTCACACATAGGCACCTACCTGTATTCTTATTGAAAATACATCCATAACATGCGAGAATGTTGGTTGCAAGCAAACCTTAAGCTAAATAAAAGTTTTAAATTTCCAGGTACGAAACGAACAAGCCATGGAGGATAAGCACAAGGAATATAGTCAATAACAATGTGATAGCGTTGTACAATGTCACATGGTCGCTAGACTTATCATGGTGATCACTTCTTTAGGTATATAAATGTCGAATAACTATGACATACCTGAAACTAATACAATATTGTATGTTAGCTAGGTTTTAATAAAAAAATCTTAAAAAAAAAAAAAAAACAAGCCCTGAGCTGACTCTTAAAGAGAACATGACAGCACAGGCCTGTATCAGCCATATCTGGAAGGGGCCTTTGAAAATATTTCTTATAACAAGGTCTCTCTATAAGAGTGACTCTACCAGAACAAGCCCGTAGGTCTACATATATAAGCTGCTTTTATTTTTAATACTGTTAGCATATAAATTCTGAAATTGCATTCATTGGTTTATACACATAAGGTGGAACACACAAAAATAAGTCACATTAGAGGAATGATAGAGTTAGAAATTTGCCTTTTTGCTCATATCATAAAAATAATTGATTCAGGCAAGAATCAGCAATAAACGCCAAAACTATTTGGTGAAAGTTTGATGAGTAACAGGTGACTTGTCCCAAATAATCTCCCCACAGGTTACTAATTACAAAGGTGGAAATGGTTTCATAGTACACACACCTGAGAGCAATGACTTAAACAAGCGATCAAAGTCATCGTCAATGAATGTGAGGCACGGAGAAGGACGCAACATTCCTTACGGGGTTTTCCTACCAAAATTATCTGATTCTAATCATGGAAAACCATCAGACAAACCCAAACTGAGAGAAATTCTACAAAGCAGCTGCTCTGTATTCTTCAAAACTGTGAATGTCTTCAAAGACAAAGAACAGTGGAGGGATTGTTTAGTATTAAAGAGACATGACAGCTAAATGCAATCTGTGATCCTGGACTGGATCCCTGGTGATGAGGAAGAAAGCTACAGAAAAAGACATTAACGCCACAAATGGCAAAATTTAAATACGGACTTTATATTAGCTGTTAGTAGCATTGAACTGATGTCGAATTTCCTGAATTTGATCATTGTACCGTGGTTATGTCCTTATTATAAAAGCGACCATCTAGAATGAGCACCTAGAATGTAGCAGGTGCCTATATTTCCTTCGACCCTCATAGCGAGCCCACGTGTTTGGACCAATCCCTCCTCCAATTTGCAGATGAGAAAAGTGAGGCTCAGAGAAGTTATGAAATGCATACAAAGTTGCAAAGCTAGTAGGGAGCAGACCATGAACAGGTGACAAGTTTACTGGCGACAGCATGGAAGGATATCATTCTGTCTGTTCACACTTGGGAGCCTGGGTGCAGGAATGGAAAACATAGGCCCTGGGTAGAATTGGGACTGGGGTGTGCAGGGTGACTTCCGGGGGGCACGAGGGAGTAGCGGATTAAAGTCCACATGAAGTGGTAGATTAGAGCGGAAGCCAGACTGAGGAGAGAGGAAATGAGGTCATGAGGAGTCACAGGTGGGGAATGGATGTCTTGATAAATGTGACTCTGACTCACACTGAGAAAAACATTTTACATCACAGGCAAGTAAACACACACACACACTCCCACGTAAACAATTGAAACAGAAGTTTGATTAAACAAAACACAGCCTTACCATGCAGGCGAGTCTGGTCACTTGCGTTCTGTTTCTCTTTAATGATTTGTTTTGGCTTGTTCATTGTTGTTGTGTTTTTTGTTTTTAATTCTGGCAAGAATCAACTAAGTCGATTTCCCGAAACCGTAGGGGGACAAGGTGTGTGGTTTGAAAACCACGCTGTAGGGTGTGGCCCCAGTGAGGTGGCCCTGGGGTCAGGGAGTAAAGGTGAGAACGGCAGTCAGCGGTCTGCTTTGGAGCCGGCTCCCTCAGCCTTCTGTCCTTGGCTAAGCCGACGCCCCTCACAGTTTTGTTCACCTGGCCCCTTAACCAAAAGCCCTAAATACCCTCAAGCCTTAATGAAGCCTTAATTGGAATCACCTGCGGTACAAAGTGTGGCATCAGGGGCCCAAGTCACATCTCTCAAGCAAAATGCAGCAGAAATTCTGAACGTACACGTCAACATATATCGGTGTCAGCTTCCAGGAAGGGGGAGAGAGAAAATAAATCACAGCTGTTTCAAAGGAATGTGCTTCTAAGTGTGGAGTGGCCTCCCTCAGGACGGCCGGTTCTTAATGTCTGCATTAGAGTCAATTGACCTCACCTTCTAATCTGAAGAATTCATTCTTCGCAAGTTGGGTTGAGGACCTAAACAGATCTACTTTTTGGTATCTATCTCTCCTACTGGGAAGCATCGTGACCTATTTCAGAAAAGCAGCCCTGATTGGATGAAGGTTCAGAACATTAGTTGCTACTGTATTTGTTCTTGGCGGACACATATGTGTACTCATGCACCTCTGTTGTAACACGGGGCTTTTGGACAGAAAGCTGGTGGAATTCTAGAGGCACACTATGGGCACAGACGTATGGCTTCGAGGATTTATGCTTGCCTATATGAACTCACGGTGCTGTCATCTTCCTAGCTCAAGTTAACAAGAATCGTTCAAATGACCAGTTTAGGGTCATATATTATAATCCTTTCTTCAAATAATCTGGTTTACATTCTTTTTTACTTTATTTTCTTTTCAATTTTCAGGTCTGGCCTCTCCAACTAGTTATAATAGCAAATATACTTATATTCCCGGATGGTATTTGTCACTCACCTTGAGCACATTTGAAATCACTGTACCAGCACAATTGTTTTCTTCTATAACCACCCGTGTTATTCATTTCTGTAATCACAGTAAATATAAAACCGGCCCCAAACCTTCGATGTTCCTCGCCCTTTTGTCTCCACTCACAGCTCCTCATAAGCTTTTCCATATTAATATTTATATCATGGAGAAACTTTATGATTAATGCAAAAAAGAAAAAAAAACTGCAATTATCTCCTGTCCTCCCACAAACCCAATCGTTCAGTAAAAAGCCCCTGCCCGCAGAGTGCCATTTCAAACATGGCGGTGCACTGCCCTACCGGAAGACCTGTTGGTCACCATTCCTAGTGGGTTGAATGGTGGCCCCCCACCACCACAAGCCCCATCCAGGTCAAATCCCCAGAACTTGTGAATGTCAACTTGGTTGAAAAAAGTTTGTGCAGATGTAGTTAAGAATCTTCACATGAGATCATCTAGGTGGGTCCTAAATCCAATGACAAGTGTCCTTTGAAGAGACAGAAAAGGAAAAAACACGGAAGAGAAGGCCATGTGAAGATGAAGATGGACATTGGAAAGATGCGGCCACAAGCCAAGGAACTGCTGGAGGCTCCAGAAGCTGGAAGGGGCAGGAAGGGCCCTCCCCTACAGCCTCCAGAGGGAATGTGGCCTGGCGACACCTTGATGTTGGACTTCTGGCCTCTGGAACTGTGAGAGAATGAATTTCTGTTATTTTAAGCTACCGAGTTTGTGGTAGTTTGTTACAGCAGTTTCAGGCTAATGTGCATGATGGAAGGTCAGCTTTTAATGTGCAAATCCTAATATAAGGCACTGCAAACCTCAGCGATCCCACGAAACAAAAAATATAATTTGAACCATTTCAAATATATTAACCCTCCGTCCATACTGATATAAAAATGAGCAGCAAATGGACATGAAAAGTGTTTACAATATGGAGGTGTTACAGCCCGTCTTACTGAAATGTAGACTAAACAATATCAATAAAAGTGTGATTTATTACCTTATCAAACAAGGTTAATGTTACACCGATAATCTTGTTTCGATTACAAGTACGGACAGCTTCTTCTTTGCCTTTCCCTCCATAGAGCTGCATTCTGAACAGGAAGTGTCTGCAAGCTGTCTCATGTAGGCTAAATGATTTTACTTCCGATACCTCCTAATTGCCTACAGGTAATTTTCAAACTCCTTAGCCAGGCATAGGAGCCCGTCACAATCTGCTACCAGTTTCTCTCCCAGCCCAACACATTAGCTGGCAAAAATAGAGCTCGGTGAATAGTTGCCAGGTAAATGAACAGATCTGTAGCTCCCGCTGTAGATGGCTAGTCAGTCACATGGGTCTGCCTCTTCCATTGGGCCTGGGCTGATTCATCTTCCCATTGCCGGCAACTAGGAAAGAGCTGGGCACACAGGAGATTCTCAATAAAGGTTAGTTGAGTAAATAAAAATGATTCTTTCCATGCTCTACACAAGCTATTACTTTAAGTTGAAATAATTAGATGGCTCTCTCTCCTCTCTCTGTCTCTGTCTCTGTCTCTGTCTCTCTCTCTCTCTCTATATATATATATATTTTTTTTAATCTTACTAAATAGTTTTGTTTCTAGATCAAGAAGACACTATCACAAAGTCTCTGTGTAGCAAAGGGTATCAGCCACTGACAGAGCTCAGTGTGGTAATAAGGAAAAGCATAATTTCCTGTGGTTTGACAATAATGTGACAGGAATAGCTCCAACTGCTTTGAATAGATCATGAACACGACTTGTCCCTCTCTGCTGAAGCTCAAAGCTGTGGAATCCTACTAAACAAATGTGACCCAGCCATCAGTCAGCGAGGTGCTATATTTATGGATATCCTCACATGTTCATCATTTTGCTGCGTCCTCTTAGGGATTTCAAAATTCGAGTGACCACTTCTGTCTCCAACAATCTTGCAGTCCAATTGGAGAAAGAAGGCTGACAGAGGAAGGGTAATGATTTAGCAATAAGGAGTCTTTCTGGAAATTCAGCTTCTAAATCAGAAAATCCTAGAAAAAGATATATTTTAAAATAATATCCATTCAATTCATTTTTAAATGTTGGGCATGCCTCATAAAGGGTTATCACAAGATAACACGCAGGAGTTATAATGCCCAGTCTTTCTATGCTGATAAAAGATTTGATTGTGGAGCAAAGAATCAGTTGGTTTTCATCAAATTTCACTCACCTTTGAGCTTTTGGAGCGATTTGAATGTAATCATCATAGATACATTTGAGAGAAAGTCCTCACTGATGCAAAGAATAGATCTGAACACAGTTAAAAATGCAAAGCCCTTAGGTTTGGTGTTCACCCTAAAAATGGCAAAGAATAATTTAGCATTTTCCACTCAGATCCAGGTGAAAAGGCATGTTTAACCAAGGGGTGACACATGAAGGCAGGGAATACGTCTCCTTATTTATGACCTTATCACTGGCAAATAAAATACTGGGCGTATACTGGGCGGTCGATAAATATTGCTGGAGTGAACTAATGACCCAGTGCTCTAACACAATAATATGTGGTTGGCTATAAGCATTGATTCAAATTCAGCACAACCAAGGACAGTGACAAACTCGCATTCAAAGCTCTTTAAATATGTTTGTTAAAATATATTTTAAATTGTGCTATCTAGCATGACATTCACATATGCAAAGGTACCCCAAAACAAGCTAAGTAAAGTCTCCACCAGTTAAGAGGGAGAAAGTGTATACTGAAGCCTTAATATGTGTTCCGTTACTATGCAAGAGACTATTGGACCTAAAAGGAAGAATACACAAATAAACATAGAGTGTGAAGACGCTGCCCACAAATGTCTCAGAAGTCAAGAGTAAGGATGGTATACCACCAAGACGATGTGAGTAAAGAGAGAAGAGGCTATACAAGAATTCAAGGGAAAAAATAAGCCAGGTAAATATAGGTCTTAGAGACACATTTTCTCCTTACCTGACTTCATTGCATAAATTGTCTTAAATTTGTAATTTAGTCTCTTCTCATTACATGCAAATAAAATACAGCTGAACTTCAAATTGGTGATTTAATTCTCTTGGATTGCAGTGTATGCCACTCTTAAAAGTGAGAAATTGGGGCTGGGGGGAGAGTATTTTTTTTTTTACTTTCTTGCTAGGCCGGTGTTGCAAGGGTAAAGCGAACTTGAAGTGCTTTCGACTTTATGAGACAATTTTTTTGATTTACATACTTGAACTAAGAAAGGCTCAAGATTTTTTATTTTTATGTTTCGGCCATAATGTTGGTTCCAAAATGCACCGTTCTTTCTAGTAAGCACCAAATTGGCCCCATACGTTGAGAAAGAATAGAAAATTGTTTTATTTTTGTGTCTTGTGGAGTTAGATGGTTCTTTAGAAAAACAAACAGATCTTCCTGCGCATTCATTAATTTATTTTCATCCTGGTGCATCTAAAGGAGACAATATCTAACTGCCACGGTATGGGGGAGGATGCCCAGTTATGAGGGCTGCAAGAGGCTCTGGGCAGGGGGATCCGAGTTTGTTAGGGCTTTGCATGCTTCCCACCCCCATACACACTCGATCCCCACCCCATTCAACGATCCCCACACACATAGCCTGGGACTTGTGTCGTTCTCCTGGAAAAATAAAGTAGCTTGAAAATTCTATCCTTTGGAAGACTGAAAACGTGGCTGCGGAGGTTGAGGAATTTGTGAGATTCAGAAATAAAGAGTGTGTCCCTAGAGCTTTCGGTGTGCTTCTTTTAACTTCCTCTATTTTTGCTTTATTCCGTCTGATCAATTCAAAATTTGCGGAAGTTCCAGACAGGACTCTGTGGCCTTTGGTTCTGTAAAGCTCCCTTGACCTCTTTCCTCCGGGGGCGGGGGGCGGGGGGGAGGTAGGGAGGGGGTAAAGACACAGAGCCTAGGCTCCTTCAATTGGACCAATACCCCATTCTAATGACGAATTTGTAACTTATGGCAAACCTCAGGACCCATTCCTGTCTGTGAAAAAGACCGTCATCTCCAAGCTCCTAAATATCAGTGTACATTCCCGAGCTGATTCATAAATACTCCCGGCCCTTCTGAGAATATTCTTTCCTGGGAAGAAAAAAGAATTCTCTTCCCCCACCAAACCGAAAAACAAAAAGGTCGCCTCTCCCATCCTCCATCTCTATGTGAGGCAGTTAAGTGTACAGTGTGGTATGTACAGAAGCCTTTGAATTTGCCCGTCCCACACACCAAGCAGCCAAAATTCAATCCTCACCAGGTTTTTCATTTTACTAATTTATTTGCTACATCTTAGCTTTACCCTCCCAGGAAAGGTCTTCTCTTCATTTCATGAATCATCCTTTCCCCTTAATGCTCATTTTTACTTTTAAACTGAGAAACACTTTACGTGTGTTAATTTCTCAAAATTTAATTTCATCTTTGCATTGTTTGAAAAGTGCACAGAGCAAAAACCAAGAGGGCTCGGTTTATCATGGTGCCTTGGGCATTTTCATTCTGCCCACACCCTTCCTTGCAAGCAGGTAAAGAAAATGCAGGGCTGGAGGGCAGGCCCCCCACACCTTTGTGCTCACCACTCGTTTCTCCAGCGACCAATCAGGCTGTGGCAGCTCAAGTTTTGCAGCTACCAGCACACATGTCTTCCCTTGCAAGGCTTCTTCTAGCTGATGTGGTTGACTGTCTTAAACCACAGGTAAATGGCTTCCTGTGCATTTCTCAAAATAAGTGTTGAGCAAAGGAAATCAACCAGTTTAATGATTGACAATTTGCCCTCCTCTCCTCCGAAAAGGGCGTTTTCGTTAAGTTTTGGGGAGGGAGGGAAGTTTTAACTTCTTGGACATCTGCATCGTGAATCTTTGCTGAGATGTTGGGTGCGCTACCATTCTGCACTTAGGAATGGTAGCTTATTTACCTTTTTGCACATTAAATGCTCCCAAACAACAGCGGCTTGGCTTTTATCCGTAGAAGTTCCCAGACTCAAGAAAAGCCCTGGAGCTGAGCCAATTAAATCCTACCGGATTTAAACCTAGCACAAATTTCATCTTTGTTCTGTGTAGTCTTCGTCTATTCAAATTCGGAGAAATCAATAATTTTAAAGTTCTATTCACTAATCGCAAATGTGGCTTTCATCGGAACCAGCCATTAGATGAGGGAAAATGTCTTAATGTTCATAAAGCACCCATTTAAAAAGGTGCCTTTTCTGACAAGGCTGTCCACATTCTGTGTTGATGCTGCAGACTGGCTAAATAACCAAGTTCAATTCGACGCCTAAAATGAACATTATGCTGTTATCACTCCCCGTTTTAGTGATCAGATACGATAAATTAGCTTATCAAACCCTGTGAAGGTACTTTTATATTTTCATGCAATTCCTATCTGGAATTCAAACAGCCTCAGTAAATGATTTTCCATTATCTAGCATAGATGAGGTTAACTTCACATACTCGGGTGAAACTCATTTTTATAACTTGAGAATTTACCCCAATCACCAAAACGTTCGTCGTTTATCGCTCCCCAGTGAGGCCACGAGGCAGGCCCTTTTGCAAAGGTTTTCACCTGCCAGGAAGCATCCCTCCACCCCTTCTCCGCTCCCCCTCTTCCAGTTATCAGTCACGCACTGGACCAGGTTTTAAAACTTTATTTGCATATTAAAAAAATTGTGCATTCCAATAATTAAAATCATTTGAACAAAAAAAATGGCACTCTGATTAAACTGCATTTTACAGCCTGCAGGACACCTTGGACCAAACTTGGTTTCAACTCTAGATTTCACTGCCGTCCCACCCAGCTTCTGCCTTCACCAACACGCAAGTTCTTTTCCTTCCCTGCCAGCCACAGGCAGGTGGGAGAGGCAGGTGCGGCCGTCGTTGTCAGTAGTTCTTGGATGTGAAAAAGGGGGCAGCACAATCATTTCAACTTGATCCAACCTCTTTACATCTTACAAAGTTAAACAGCTAAAAGAAGTAAAATAAGAAGGCAATGCTTGTGGAATGTACAGTGCATTTTGGCGGTGCGTGCCTCATTACGATTCGCCTGCTTGCTTCTCCTGTTCAATCGCTGTGGAGGGGAAAAAAAAAAAAAAAAAAAAAAAAAACAAAGATTGAAGGGGCCCGGTTAGGTAGATCCAGTGTAGCCTAGTGTTAAGATTATAGTACTTTCATTTAAACCATCTTTCCCAATCGTAAAAGTTCTACAAGTTAACAATAGGCGTTTCATCACGGTTTATCTTCAATGGAACATTTTTTAACATA
Organism: Rousettus aegyptiacus; assembly: GCF_014176215.1. Lineage (NCBI taxonomy): Eukaryota > Metazoa > Chordata > Mammalia > Chiroptera > Pteropodidae > Rousettus > Rousettus aegyptiacus. Next base: position 2,291,480 of record NW_023416312.1, on the reverse strand, counting down.
TTAATATGGTATATTAAACATTCCATCAAATTATTAAAGCCCTGTGTTTGTTGGCTGCAAAACAAAATTTTAATTAACCTTTCCAGGCCACATTCATCATAAAAACTGTCGGCTCCCTCCCCCCCACCTCCCCCCCCTTCTTCTCCCGGCCCCTCCCATCCTTCCCCTACCCACCCGCCACTCCCGCCGAGGCTTTTCTCAAGGAGGGAGGGGTGCCTTACTTTCTTTTGATGGCAGTGGGTTTTTCTCTTGCGTTTCTGTCTTCTTCAATTTCGACTTATCGAATTTCTCAATCTCAGCCATATCGGGTTTGTCAGACATGGTTGCGGAGGAAGCTGCATATACAAAGCCAGGAGCGAGGGTGAGCGCGAAGCCTGTGTTCGCTCTCGTTCTCTTCTCTCCGCTTCGAAATGCGCTTTTGCCCTCCCATACCCTGTCTGAAACCCCACCTCCACCTCCTTCCGCTTTCATTCGGGGATAAAGAAAGATCTTTCTACAGAAAAAAGGACCCCCCCCCTTTAATATTTCGAGATGCGCGGAGAGGGGTGGGGGCGACTGGGAAGACCGATCCCATCAGGAGGTCGAGTCTTTGAGAATGACATTGACCGCTGCGGGGTTGCCGACTGTAGTGGCATTTCAGCATTAACATCTCGCCAGAAGGAGCAGAGAACACTGGAGCCATTCCAAGTTTAGGGGGGAGAAAAAAAACCGAGCCCAGATTCTTAAAATGGAGCCAAGGCTGCAGCGTTTCGATCTTCTCTAGGTACCTCTCCCCCTGCAAACGTGCAGCCCGCGCAGCTCTCGCCGCGTCACAAAGGCGGCGCTGCAGCCGGCGCCTGCGACCGCCGCCCCACCCCGCTCCGCGGCCGCGGTGCAACAATGCAGCCAGCCGCGCACAAAGCTGCCCCCGCGCCCACGGATCGGCCTCCTCTGCAGCGAGGGGGGCAGCCTCGGCACACCTTCCCCTGCAGGAAGGACTTAAAAAAAAAAAAAAAAAAACACATTTCACAGCCCAGACACCTTAGACCTGGACCGATACAACCCACCAAGCTGTCAGATGCTAGAGGAAAAATGCTAATTGTTGCAGCTCCGGGCTTGGGTGGGTGTGAGCTGGAACAAAGGACCGGATTCATCACTGCCTAAGAGGTAATGTAAAATGCCTTCCGCGGCTAAGGGGAAAATGCTCCCTCGAAGCTGCATAGCAAAATGCCAGTTTGGGGGTTTTTGTTTTTTTTTGTAAATCCCCTAGAGCTCCCGACCCCGTTTCCCCGCATCTGAAGGGTTCGGCATCCCCCGGCTCCCCGCCAAGGGAGCCTCTCCCCGGAGGGCCGCGCGGGCTCGGCTTCTGGGATGCGGGCACCGCGTGGGAAGGGGACCCTCCCGAGGGCAGGAGGCAGGGGCCCCGGGGCTCACCGGCGCGAGGCAGCGAGGAGAGAATCCGAGGGGCTCGGTGGCTGTCGGTCGCGGAGTGCCGGGTGGGGCGCGGCGCGTGCCGCTATATAGAGCTCTCCTATGTAAATGAGGTGATGTCACCCGCCGGCCTGCTTAACTCCTTCGCGTCTCCCGCACCGTGTCCCACGGCCTGACTGGCATCTGCCCCTCCCCCGCCCCCACGTCTACCGATGCACCCTAATTGCAACGACGGTTGAAATACAAAGCGGGCAAAACCCCACCCTCCTACACGTCCTTCACAAATGCACTTTCCTTTTCTCTATTTTATCTTAATGGATCTTTGCAACGGCCGCGCGAACCAGCTCTTGGGGAGCGGAGCAGGATAACTAAGCGCCTGAGTGGGTACCTAAGGGGACAGGCATTCCTTTACTGTGAATCTCGCTTTGTTCAATGCAGCCATCACCTAGCAAGGGTGCGGTGTACCCCGCAGGAGAGCCTCGCCCACTGCAGGGGTGAGATTCGTGTGACTCAGCGTTCAGGCCAGTAGAGGGCGTTCACCCCACCCAATCCTCTTTGTCTCCTCCAAGACGCTCTCCGTGACTTGGGTGGGAGGTAAGGCACCCTTAAGTGATTTTTTAAAAAAAACTTTCTTCACTGTGACAGGCATCTTTTTTTCCTCGCTATAATTTTTGTGCGCACCCAAATCAAATAACGGGAATATTTGCTTAGTCGAGATTAATTTATCTGGAGTTTGATAGAGTACAACGTCTCCCCTCTTAGAAAAATAAGTCAAGTTCAAGCTCAGCTATTGACTTACTACTGCCTGATAATGAGGAAGTTCTTTTACTTTCACGTTCCTTATTTTTCTAAATTATCGAAGTGATTGCTAAGGAGGCCCCCGTTGAAAGCAAAGCACTGCGATCCCGTGATCTCTAAATTCCGAAGGTTAAATTTAAAACTCGAACTCCGTATTGTGAAAGGAGCCTTTTCAGCACAAGACGTTTTCAAAGTGCGCTTCTATGTCACATCGGAAATATGGAAGATTTAGGTAGCTGGAGCATTTTTCAAAATGGCACCTGACCCTGAATACCAAGGGCCCCCATGCTGCGGAAACCAGTCACAAATACCACGCCCTGAGCCTGGGGAAATGGCACAGACAAGGAAAAAGACCCAGCACTGCAAAAGGCTTACGTGAGTGAGATTGTTTTGAGATGCAGAAAAGTATGCACACTACTCCCGCTCCTTTCTGCACCCTCGGGAAATGTTTCCAGAACCTTCTTGCTAATCAGGTTTATGGCAGAGGCTTTGTCTCACTGGGGATTAGAGTCAACTGTACTGTAGGCCCCTAGAAGCCACCACAGGATCAGCTCCGACTTCCCCATTTCTTCACCCACTTGACTTCCTTCTTCCTGGGGGAAGGGGGGATGTGAGGGGGACAGATGACAGTCTGGTCCCCCAGTTTCTGCTCCGGTGCGTGGCTGCCATTATGCTCTCCCAGTGGGGGCACTGGAGCTTTCCGTGCAGGCACGGGGTGTCACCTCTCTGGTTACACGTCCCCCTGGTCCTCCCCTAGTTGCCTGACCTGAAGAGAGTCTGTTTCATCGTGAAAACTCAGAAAAGATCTCTCAGGGTGCATTTTGGGCTGGGGCCAGCCGGCAGCTGCCGTGTGCCAACACCATTTCTGTAGGTTCTGCGACTCTATTCTCCCCCCGCCCTGCCGCTGTCAAGAATTACTTCTTTCCTCTCCAATATCTCTCGATCACAGCTTGTTGCTTCTTCTCAAGACCTTTGCCTTAGAAAGGGTTAGGCCCTGCAAAGCACTATATCCAAAGCAGATGGAGGAGTGGAAATTTGTAAATGCCTGGACTTTCTAGTTTGGTAACTACGTGGACAGGGAGAAGGAGACAGAAAGGCTTACTGTAGTGGGTTTCTTTCACCAACTTGTCAAGGACCTAGAGACAATGAAAACGAGAGGATGAGGCGATGAAAGGAGATGCAAACTAAAGGAACATTCTTAAGAGTTGCGTGCCCCGGGCCATGTTAATTTTTCTGCAGCTGATTTTTCTCACCTGTAAAATGGGAGGGGTAATTTAGTACCTACCCCACAGGATTGCTGGGAGACCTAGATGCTCAGGACAATGCACGACAATAAACGCTTTGTGTTTTGATTATTATTAGGATAAAAGGATGAGAAAAATCAGTTTAAAAATTCAGTGTTTGGCATTAACTACAATTTTAAGATGTTTTTGCATTAGCTGTTTCTTTAAGCACTAGTAAAAATGAGATCTTTTGCTAGTTTTTCAGCAAATAAAAAAACTTCCATCTAAGAATCAGGCCTTGAAATAGGTGCTTTGCATTTATTTTTGCCTTTCGTGCCAGCTCCTCTCCATGAGGAGGGTTTTACAGATGGGTAAACTGAGGCTTAGAGAGCCATCGCTGTGGTAACTAGGCCAATTGCCACTCTATTGTTTATGCTCAGGGGTACATGTAAGACTTCACCCCTATCACCCAGAGTTATGCCTGGGGATCACCAGGGAGAGCGAGGCCGGCTGCTTTGTTTCTCGCAGTGCCTGGTAGCTAGCACAGTAGTTGCTCAATAAACAGTCATGGCTTTGAATTGAACCATCTCGCCTTAGTGAGGAAGGTCCTTGAACCCAGCTCCACCCCACTCTGAGTCTGTTCTCCTAGCCACCTACCTTGCTTGCTTCTCCAGATAATTAAATCCTTTCAGTATTAATGTTTCGGATGTCACAGATAGTTCCTGCCTCACGGAAGCTCCCATTCATAAGTGGTTAGCTTGTGCTGGGTCCGACCACCATGTAGGTGGGGCCGTGCAATCCTAATTGAAAAGACAGAGGCTTAGAGGCGTAAAAGAACTTTGGCGTGCCAGGGCTCCCTGGTGAGGATGAGGATGAGTTAAGAGCCCACCCGACACCTACCCTGCCCTCCTGGCCTCATGGGCCACAGTGCCCTGTAAAAAACGTGCCAAGAGAGTGGGTACTGAGGGCAGCCCCCCTTTAAGCCCGTGCCCGGTAGAACCAGGAAGTGGTGTCGGGGCAGGCGACATTTTATTTTGCTTTCCTGGGAGGGCCTGGGGCTAATTCGGAGCTATTTCCAGTGCTGGGGACACTGCCACTGAAGGCCGAGTCCGGGAAAATTAGTCTTATGGTTTTTAATCTATTACATTTTGTTCAGTGCACTGGCCAGAAGAGAAGACAAAAGAGGTGGAATAGAGGAACAATGACAACGACAAGGCTCCCAACCCTTTGCTTTCTCAAGCTGAGGTCCCTTTGTCTGTGTTTCAGGCCCCTCCCACCATCTGCCCCCACCCGGCTGCAACCCACTTTCCCCTGTGACCCCACAATCTCCATCTGCTCATCTAAATTCCCTTAAAGACACAGCCTGAGGGGACGCAGAGAGGAAAAGACAAGGGAGGAAAAGGCTATTTAGTGGGTGATCTGCATACGACATCAGATTCATTCTCATCCTGTTTAGTGGGGATGAGTATCCCCATTTTACTGCTAAAGAAACAGGCTCAGAGAAGTTAAACTTATTCGTGATCAAACAGCCAGTCTATCTATGTATGTCCTTCTACTGCAGCCCATCTTTGCCTTATACTTAGCTAAAATGTCTTCTTCAGGATTCCCATCTGTGGAGGATAACAGGAAAGCAGAGGAGTCAAAGAACATTCTCGAGAATGTTGACTGTCGTACTGCTAAATTTCCTGTCCACTTTGTTGATCTGATGAAACTTAGAGCCGAAAAGAACTTCCGAGGAGGATGTCACTGAACCCAGTTGCCCTCTGTGGCCTGAACTCGTCTCTACAACACCCTCTCCAAGTGCTTCCTCAGCCTCCACACAGTAAGGGCAACAATAAGAAGGCAGAGAACCTTCCAGCATATGCAGGGGGTGGTGAGCAGCTTAGTTTGGCTGAGGCTTGCAAAGAATGAAAGTCACAGGAAATAATGCTGAGAGGCAGGCAGGGGCCAGATCGTATAATAACAACATCAATCATGACCATAATAATGGCCTTAACAGCAGCAAACATTCTTTGAATGCTTACTACATGCTAAGGAGCTTCCTTAAAGCCTCACGTGATCCCAGGAGAGAGGCAGTTACTTCTCTCCATTGCAGATGTGGGAATCCTGCAGGCGTTAAATAATTTACCCCAAATCACACAGGGAAAGCCAGAGGCAGGATTTGAACTCAGACTGGCTGGCTCGGAAGCTGCCTCACTTTTCTGGAATGCTAACTAAGCTTAAGGCCTTTTAGACTTTTGTTCTCTAGGCCCAGATAAGGGTAAAGTTATATTTCATTTCAGTAGACCATCTGTCTTTTTCTATCATTAAAACTTTTAAGCATAGATATTATAGTCATAGATCATATAAATTCAAAATCTGTCTGCTCCAATTTTCGAATTATTTTATTACAGAAATCCAGTCTGTTCTTTTTCTCTCATCCTGTATGCATAGGCCAGTGTACTCGCAATAAATGGAATTCTGTACCTTGAATATTCGCAGTTTCACACAGCTTTTCACTTCTTTAATATTTTTCCCAGCAGTCATTCATATTACGAGAGTTTAAAAAAAAAAACAGGTCAAAAACATATTGAAAGGGGACGTATGACATATTTCATCATGAAGCAGAATTGTCATTAGTAAGTAATAAGTGTTTGTATATTTTAATATGCTTCTTCTGTGGATGTCAAAGCTTTTTTCCAAATAGAATATAGTTCCCGGATTATTGGAAGGTGGTTAATGGCTTTATGATGAGGATAATGAAGCACTAGAGAATTGGCCCGAATTTGAGGGGACACCTCACATAGCCAAAATCAACTTTCTTGACTGACCTTGATGATTTCCCCGCTCCAAGGCTGGTTTCACGGGTGTGCGACCTGTGCAGTCACACAGGACCCCACACGAAAGCCATGTACTCGGCTTGATGCTCTGCCGCCGCCATCTTGAAATTCTGAATAATTTTAAACACAGGGTCCGTGTTTTCATTTCGCACTACGTCCCCGAACTATGAAGCCAGTCCTGCCCCTCTTGTTTGCATTTCCTGCATGCCCCCGATTCCCCTGGCTTTTCCTAGGACCCTGGAATGGGCCCGTCTACTCAGTTGTCCCTTCCTCTGCCCAGAACGCTCTCTCTCTGATCATTCCGACCTATGCCGCCCAAGTGTGTAAAGACCTGAATGTGTGCACAGGATGTGTCAGCTCTTTTGTTTTCTGCTAAGCTTCAGTCTGAGCCTAGATGGTCTTGCCTTGAAGCTGGTGACCTGGGGCAGTCACCACCTTTTCCAAGGGCCTGTGTCAGGCGCACACGCTGGTTCTCTTTCCTTCCTTCCTGCCAGATTTTTTCCTCTCTGATGCGTGCCTGCAACTCTCAGCTTCCCTGCACATCTGAATTGACTGGCATGTACCAAGGCCAACGAAGGAGCAAGGCTTTACCAGCATCTGCGCCCACCTCCTCAATTCTCTCTGATGCCTGCACTCACAGGAGCCTTCCCAGGGGAAGAATTCCACAGACGTCATTTCCACCAAAGCAACAAGAGAAGGATGTCATCCTCACACACAAAGGCCAAACACAGGACAAATGAAAATACCAATAAAAGGACGCGTGAGTTCCAGTTTTATACTATGCAATTTACAGCCAGGACTCAATTATCTGGTAAAGATGATGTAGACAATTGAGATCTAGAGATGCTACAATGACAAATCTCACTACAGTGAATAGATTCAACTAAAGATTTAAAAGTTAATCATATTCTTTAAAAAGCTAAACATTGAATTACCACATGACCCAGCGATTTCACTCCTGGGTAGATCCCCAAAAGAATCAAACGCAGGTATTCAAACAAATACTTGTGCACTTGTTCAGAGCACCACTATCCAGTAGCCAAAAAGGAGAAACAGCCCAAATGTCCATCAATAAATAAAACGAAATGGTTCATCCATACGATGCAAGAATATTCAGCCATAGAAAGGAGTGAAGTCCCGGTATATGTTACAACATGAAAGAACCTGGAAAATACGCTCAGTGAAAAAAGCCAGACACAAAAGACCACATATTGTATGATTCCATTTATGTGAAAAGTCCAGAAGAGGCAAATCCAGAGACAGAGAGTAGATTAGAGGTCTCCAGGGAATGGGGCGAGGGGTGGGGGGTGGGGGGGGAAGAGGCAGGGGAAGAGGAGTGGCTCCTTAATAGCTATGGGATGGCATTTTCAGGGAGTGACAGTGTTTGGGAACTAGATGGAGGTGATGGTTACACAACATTGTGAATGTGCAGGATGCCACTGAGTTGTTCATTTTATGTTATGTGAATTTCACCTCAATAAAAAAAAAAAATCTCAGAGAAGGAGAAGAAGCTAGAAAAGCAAGTCATAGTCCCGTCTCCTCACACCCCAGTGTCTGGTAATGAGGAGGTGGAAGGGAGCCGAGTGAGGGTTCTGAATTCTTTTTATGCCATGACAACTTCACGAAGCCTACAGACCCTGTCTTGGAATTCTGTCGATGCATAAAATAAAAAACCCGGGATCACGAATAAAAGCGATTCTATTTCCACGCAGTTAGCAAGAGTTTTAAGCCTGCGATGTAGTAAATACATGTGCTTCGCTATGCGTTAAATAATGCAGTCTAGTGGCAGGTCTCACGCCCAGCATAAATTCAAAATAGTGATCAGTGTGTAGACGTCTGTAAAACGTTAACACATAGAAAAATATCTGTGATGATTTCTATTGTTGATACAATCACAGGAACTGCTAATTTTACAGAGGTTCCTTGCTGTTGTGGACTGAATGTTTGTCTGAAGGAAGGTGGGTGTCCATAAGCCAGGAAAGGGCTGCTCACCAGGGACCAGGTCTGCTGGAACCTTCACCTTGGACTTTCTAGCCTCCAGGACTGTGAGAAATAAATGTCTGTTGTTTAAACTGCCCAGTCGATGGTTATGTTGTTATAGCGGCCCATGCTGAGACTGGCCTACATGAGTACCTAAAGGGAATGCTAATGTTCAGTTGGAGGGTAATGAAAATAAATGTCATTTTTCTCCTAAGTTCATGGATTCTGTGGATTCTCTCCAAAGATCTCTGGGATGTCTGTGGACCCTAGTCCTTCTCTGGGAGGGGTGTCTCATTCTAGAGCGAGTCGGCATCAGCGTTTCTGAGAGAGAATGGAAGAGACGGCCATTGATGAACCTGAGAAACCACTGAATAACTCTGCTTTGGAAACTTCATTTACCATCCCCCCTGCGTGTTCTCTGCATGGCCAAAATTCCAGTCTCTACCTGCAGATTACCTGAAAGGGTGAGGTGCCAGCTCAGAGGAACCAGTAAATGGGACAACAGCTTAAAAAAAAAAAAAGAAGAAGAAAAGAAAAAAAAAAGACCAGCTTATAGGTGTCACCTTACATTTTGGGCTTCAGTAAGTCCTTATGTAACACAACTCGTATTTAACTGGTATTTGTGAATTTGTCAATGCGTTCTCTCATCTTTTGTGTGCTTTTATCCCGAAGGCGCCCTTATGCAGATAAAGGGGCTAGGTATTGGTATCGGTATTTCACAGAGGGTGAAACTCAGCACCGCACAGCCAGGGTGAAAAACCTGCCCAAGGGTATTCAGCTGGTTAGCAGAGCCAAGAGCATAAACTAAAACTCCTTACTTTCTTCTGTGGGCCCATAGTCCTTTCATCATTTTAGGTGCTAGAGTTCAGATCATCCATGCTTCAGGAGGGAGATTATACATCTGGGATGAGATGGAGCCAAATTCGGTCATTTATGAAACTCAGTCATCCAAGGGCCGCATTAAAACTAACCATAGGACGATTCGGGGATACTGCAATTGTCCCCTATACAAAGCAAGCGGTTGCACACCTGGTTGAGTTGTGGCAATGACAGTGCTGGTGATGTGGCAGCGGCGTGTTTTGTTAGCTTATTTCATCCAAACACCCATTTCTCAGATTTCAAACTGCGCGCTTAGCTTCCTAAGTCCTAAATTTACTCATTCATGAAAATGGCTTCTCTGACATTTCCGCCTTTTTTTTTCTTTTCTTTTTTTTCTTTTTACCACTTTAGTACTTGGCACAAAGAGTGAACATACATTGGGACTTAAATCTATTATTTTATCGATATACAAACAGTGACATAATTTTCTTTTGGGCCAGGAGGAGGTATTTTAATGCTAGAATTTTATATTTTGTACTGTATGGCTATGTTTACACAAAAGCCTTACTTTCATAGCTGGAATACTAGATCTGGTTTTGTGTGATACAGAATGTGGTGGCCTTGGTCCCTGGTGTTGGAGTGACCCTGTTATTCCTGTCGGCCCCTTGGACCACATCCAATTTTGTTCATGATAACGAGCTGACTTACAGTAAAGCTGCAAATATATTACGGAGAATTCTTGTGTACCCTTCACCAAGGTTCATCAGTTATTAATAGTTGGCCACATTTGCTTTATCATTCTCTATTTTTTTTGTCTTCTAAACCCTGAGAATTTGTTGTGAATACGACATCTAAGGATCATTGCATGATCCTTAGTTGTCATGTCCCATTAGTGTCTTTTAATATACAACTTCCTCAGCCTCTCCTGGTCTTCAAAGACAGTAATATTTTTTAAGATGGCAGGCCAGTTGTTTTGTGGAATTTCCCTTGATTTAGGTTTGACTGATGTTTCTTCGCGATAAGATTTGGGCTTTGTCTTTTTGGCAGGAATTCCACACAGTGGATGCTGTGACCTTCTGGTGGTTTCGCATCGGGAGGCGCATGAAGTTGGTTGGTTTCATTATTGGGGTTATTAACTTTAATCACTCGATGAAGCTGTTATCAGCCAGGTTTGTCCATTGTGAAGCTATTACTTTTTAAAGGCATGCTCTTTAACGTATCTCTATTCCCAGCACGATTGGGTGAGGGCCCTCTTCCAGGTCACAGAGTTCTCATAAGGGGCAAAGGAGATCTGTGGGGTCTCTTTTATAGGGGCACTGATCCCCTATAAAATCCACTATACATGTATGCGGGCTCTGCCCTCGTGTACTGTTTGCTCTCAAAGGCGCCGCCTCTAATACCATCACATTAGCGGGGTAGGATTCTAACATATGAATCTGGGGATGATACAAACATTGAGACCATAGCATCCAGTAATGCCGCGATAATCAATGGAGGTGAATTACCCTCTCTCCGTGCACAAACCCAAATGAGATTCCATGTGGCATCGAAAGACACGCGGAAACCATGACAGTGCCATCCCCGCTTACGAATAACTTAACTGTCACGTGAGCAACACCACAGTATTCAGACTGCGTCCTTCTTCCAAAGGAGAACATTTAAAAATATAAAACATGGTGAATGTATTTTCACAAAGTAGACCCATCAGGGTCTTTTCTTATTAAATGTGGGAGAGAATGGAGTAACGGGGCTGTTTGCTCAATCTGCTTGCTGAGCCTCACGGAATGTATAATTCTGTCTCAAAGGGCAGACTAGAAAGTCGGAAGATGTCTTTCTACCAGTACCCTAAAAACACTGCAGTGTTTATAGTCTCAAAGCGCCTTTGACTAACCTGCTGCCGAGTAGGTGTTTGAGAATCAGCTGTTGGTTAAGGGGACTCTACTCCCCACCTGTCCTGCTGGGGAATGTGGGCTGAGAAGTTGGGGGGATCGGCTAAGAATAACAAGGAGGAATTGGAGAGCTCGCCGGAGGCCGGCATTGTCCTGCGTGCTTTTTAATTCTTCGAACCACCTGGTTGGGTCGGTATAGCGAGTACCTCATCTTACAGAGGAGGCAACTGGGGCTTGGAGACGTAAAATGCCCAAGGTTGCTCAGCTAGTAAGACCAACGTGACAGTTTTAGTTTTCAGCATTGTATTTGCGTTTTCCTCCCTCAAGTAAAGGTGGCAAGTAAGGAGAAGGTGAAATCTCAGGCATTGCAGAAACTGCTAGTTAAGCTTTGAGTAGAGCAGTGGAAATCAGTATGTGTATGTACATAGTTTATTTTTGCTCTGTTGGGAAGCATACTAACGTTTGTAGTGCTCCCCACTCCGTATTACCTTGTTGGATCCTCTCAATAACCCCATGAACTTCATGTTAGGATGTTCATTTTACAGATGGAAAAACTGAGGCTCCAGAGATCACAGTTGACAAAGTGGAGGACCTGGGATTGCATCTGGCTCTATCTGGTTGCAAAGTCTGCCCTCTAAGCCCTGCTTACTGAGCCAGGATTCAGCAGGAAGATACCCCCACCCCCACCATCACCCCCACAGTAGGTTTTCAAGTACAAATCACGAGGGGGTCCTCTCTGCACCATTCAGACTGACAGAGAAGGTTGAGTAATGTCTGAGGTTGCACAGAAGGCAAGAAAGTCAGAGTGAAAGCGGCTCTCACATGCCCTGGCCGGATGTCTACAGTAGTATAGATTTTCAGAGGTACCGGTGACTCTCACGATTAAAGCAGCATTTCCAGTTTGATCCAGTGGTTCCTCTGCTAGAAGTGTTTTGTACAGCCATGTCTGGCCCGGCAGGGGACAGAGAGGAAGAAACTTTCGTTTCCCCTCAAGGTTCTTTCGGGTGGTCTAATAATTAAATCTACACGAGACACATTAACAAGAGAAAAAATACATGCAGGAACCCCACATGTGAGAGATTCGGAGGCAGAAAGGGGGGTTTAAGTATATAAGACATTGTGAGCTAAGGACTAGGTGAGGCACCCAGGGGCTTCAGAGAGGAGGATGGTCGCCGCAGGACGTAGGTAAGAAAAGCATTTATTCGGTGATGAGAAGTTTGCCCTGCCCTATAGGTGGGTCATAAAAAGTTATTTCTGGTGATACCTCTTATTATGGGCCAAGCCCCTGACTTAAATTCTTTAAAGGAGAAGTAAAACTTTCTCATGAGCCTACAGGGTCTCGATTACTTTCAACTCAATGTCTTTCACATGCCAAAGTGACACATATTTGGAAGTCCTGTTCTGAACCCCTTCGACACTTAGACAAAGATATGTATCTACATACACATTCATCTTTTTACCTATAGCATGATAGGAAAGAGGAAAAACCAGACTCGACCTAAGTATACATGAAATTAGGAGATTAGCTAAGAACATGATAGAATACTCGAACAATAGAAAAATCATGCAGCGTTAGAAAAAGATTGAGGAAAACTTATTCATGATGCCATGGAAGGACGTCCAAAGTGTACCCTTGAGTGGAAAAAGGAGAACCTCGTAAACATCGTCTGATGCCCTCTGTGCGATAAACAAGTGAGGTACAGAGAGACGATTTCCAGGAGGGAATTTTAAGAACTATTAATAGAGGTTACCTCTGGGGAAGAGGGGAGGACAATACACTACTGTTTCCATTTTATCAGAAGCATGCATTACTTTAATATTTTAAAATATTTTGAATGTTTTGTTTCACTTTCATCTTTGATATATTTAAAATATTATTTGTGTTGATCATGGGGAAGGCTTTGCGTATGGGGTAAAGCGGTATATGAGAACTCTGTACCATCCACTCAATTTTGCTGTGAACCTAAAACTAAAGTCTATTAAAAAAATATATATATATATATCTCGTATATTCTCCTGCCCAAGAAACTTTATAAAGCCAACACAAAGGAAGTTGAGTATACCTTTAAAAGAAATAGAAATAAGACTTGGGGGGGGGGGTTTAGTAAGAAAACACCCTTGAAAGGAAGTGAAACATACAGCCAAGGCAGACTAGTGGCACTTTCTGCTAATCTGCAATCGAAAGAACTTGTGTTCTTAAAGGGGCAGAGGATGACAGTTATTGTCAAGAGTATGGATGCCTCTTATAATCCTAAATCGAACTGACTGTACACAGGGCCACGGTAGGTCTTCTTTCTAGAATACAACCGAAGCACACGGAGTTCAGTCAGCCAACCCACCGCAGGCCCAGTTAAAAGCCACCCTTAATTAGAGCAGCTGTGCCTTGGACGGTTCCCTGTAAAATGTAAGCACGGCACATTTTGGTGGATTGAATCATCACACTTCCAGTGATGTAGGGAAGCTGCTTCTAGAATCATGTAATGTCGTGTGTATGTGTCTGAATCTTCACATACTGGATTTCTTTAAGTAGAAGCATCTGTGACCAAGGTTGAACTGCTATAAAAGCGTACATTTGTACACACGCTTCATTTTAAAACGTTGCCATTATTTTGCACCTGCTAGCTCATTCTTGCCTCTTGACAGCCCAGTGGTATTCCATCTATCAGTGAAGAAATGAGATGCATGGTAAGTGACTTCCCTGTGGTCTCTGGGCATGTAGCAAGGCCAGAGCGGGTCCCCAGCTTAGCAGGCTGGCCTCTGGCCGCCCGGCAGGGGAGGAGCTGTGGTTTCCTGGGGTTTCGCCATACCCCCTCCACCAGTTTATTTGAAAGTAACTTTCCACTGACTTCTCCTACCTAGAGAGTTAAGTGGCAGCGGAGCCCCGCAGAGGGGGAGCTGTCAGGGAAGGGTCCATGTGCGTAGTGGGTGGGGAAGCCTGAAAAACAGGTGAGGCTGGGGGTGGGGGGGTGCCGTCCCGCCTCTCATTCATGCCCGTGACCCCCAGTTATTCCGACCTGGCTGCCTTGTGCAGACTCATAGCATGGGAAATGAGAAGGAGTTGCACAGAGAAGGGGGCGGGGTGGGGGCAGCGGTGGGGAGCGGAACGCGTTCATGGCCCCTGCTCCCTCCTCACGTCTGCTGACTGCTGGTTTCCCATGCGAATTGCTGGATAATCACCTCCGCGGAAGCCTCGCACACACCTGCCCTACAAGCACCATCATTACTGCCATTATTGGCATCGATTCTGGGGCCCCTGGTGAAGAGAGCCGCGTGGCCTTGGCCACGCTTGTCTCCCTGAGAGTGCCAGGTGCTGGCTTAAAGCAATGTCGTCTTCTGGCCCCTCTCCCACCGTTCTCATCACACCTCAGTAGGCTTGCTAGATTTAGCTAATCAAAATGCAGAATGCCCACTTAAATCGGAATTTCAGATAAAGAACATATAGCCTTCGAGTCTAAGTTATCTCATGCAACACATGAGACGTACTTATATTTAAAATTATATGCAAGTCCAGTTTAACTGGGTGTCCCATATATCACCTTGGGGGGAAACTTAGCCCTTTTTTCAGATGGGTCAGCTATCTGTCCATGCAGAGCCACCCACCCACACCTACAGAGGCCTTCCTAAGTCTCAGGTCTCACACTCAGTTCTCCTCGTAGGGGCCCCTGCCAGCCCTACCCCAGCTGGGTCCCCAGGCAGAGGAGAGAGGGGGAGGAGGAAGGGGAGAAAGGGAGGGGAAGGAGAAGGAAGATGGAGGGAGAGGTTCAGAAGCAAGCAGTGTCAGGGGAGGTGGCCAAGAGCTCGGCCCAGCAGATACAGCGACAAGAACTCCAAGAACAGACGGGAGCCACTAACGTGATAAACAGGCCTGCAAGGCTTGGAGCTCGAGCCCGTGTCAAGACAAGTGAGTAAAAAGAAGACTTCCCTGAGTTCCCCAAACTTCCGAGGCCTGGCTAGGCCTCAGCAGATCAACGCTGTTAGTGGAGGCTTCTCCCTCCCCACCCCCCACCCCAATGCCACAACAATACAGGCTGGCATTAGCCCCAGGCTTCTTGTGGCCACACAAAGGCCAGATTCAGAACCAGGAGCAGAGAGGCTCCTGGGGACACACAGGGCTTCGGCACGCTCACCCTTCTGTATTGTACCCTCATGGTCTCATTCGGCAGAGAGCTACTGAGAGTCCACTAACTGCCAGGCGGCGTGCTAACACGATGACACGGCCCCCTGCCTTTATAGACTCTTTTTACAGTCGCCTTGATGGACGCTTCATTTATATAAAATAAAATGCATGCATTTAAAAGTACCTTCCATGAGTGTTGACAACCATGTCCACCAGCGCAACCACGCCCCCAATCAAGATACAGACTGTTCTCATCGCTCTAGAAGGTTCCTGTCTCCCAGCCATTTTACAGACTTAAATGGGAGCCTACTCTGTGAAGCTCTTTGACCCGGAGGCAGATTACAGTCCTCACAACCCCATGCCTCTGGAAAGTACACCGCCCCTTGACATTTGTCCCCTGTTGTGACATTTGTTTGTTCTCTCCCAGTCAGGCCAGTCTCCTCAATGGCAGGTCCAGGTTTCGTTTCTCTGCGCATCTCTATTGCATAGCAACGTGAGCCCTGAGTCAATAATGCTGGTGGAATGCTTTCCCAGGAACTGTACCGGGGCAGCAGGGTGCCAACCCCGAAGCAAAAAGTGGGGGAACCGTTCTCATTCAGGGAATTCCTTTTCCAAACAGCTGCGGCCTCCAGGGCATTAGCAAGGTCTAACCCAACCACACGAGGATAGTGTCAGCAGATAGAATTCTACTCATTTTCGAAGGAGGGCACTGGGCTCACAAGTCATGTAGCCTTTCTGACACCGACTAGCTGTATAACTGTAAAATGAAGATAATGGTGTAGTGCTTGCGACAGGTCAGATACGTCGGAAGCGATCAGTAAATGGAGCTATCATTATCCCCATCTCACACGCAAGGAAACCGGCTCAGTGATTTGTTCAGTATCCCACAGCTGTCACATGATAGAAAGTGACGTGATTCACTTTCACTTCCCGTGTGAATGTGAACTTGCCTACGTAACCCTGGCTCTTCTTAACACGTGGTCACATCTGCTCTCAGTGCATTCACTAGGTGACAGTATTCAAACCCCGTCTATATCTCTTTTCTTTCTTTTTCATACGCCTTAAAAGTAAGCAGAGCACAGAGCTGGGATTCCTCACCTTTGATAAATGAGGACCGAGTGAATGACTGACTGACCTAAAGGCCCGAATCCAGTTACGAGCTTTGCTGACATCCTCACAGGCGTGATGAATGTGTTCATGCCTGTTTCCCCGCCATCTCAAGCCAGAACCCCGCTTCCTCTGCAAAAGGGACTAACAGATACACACTGGTCTGGGGGCCAGTGAGGAGACAGGCGGTCTCGATCTTTTCTGCAGCTCCCAGAATGCACTGCAGGAAAGGGGGGTGTGTAGTTCCAAACACAACCAAAAGATGCTTTTAATTGTCCTGCGGTACTGACAGCTCAATGCCGCGATTTCTGGTGACGAGGTGCAGGATTATCGCTAATGTCAGAGCAAAGCATTCGTTCATTGGTTTATTCTACACATTCTCAATCTAGTTATTCTTCTCTGGTCTCAGGGAAGGAACCGTGCTGGCAGCGAGTGATGCAAAAGTGACAGAATACCACCTTGCCCTTCGGGATAAGGCTCCACAGCAAGGCCGAGAATTACAACCATATGGTAAATGCTAAAAGCCAGGTTTTATGGCAACTCAGGGGAGAAAAAGCAAAGGCCTGGGAAAGGCAAGAAAAAAGGCTCCCCCAGGTGGTGGAATTTGAGCTGAGACGTGAGGAATGAGGACGCCTGATTGCCAGTCTTATTGTATCAACTTTCCTACCCCTGCTGCAACGGTTGCCACAAATTTAACAGCTTAAGCAACATGAATGTTTTATCTTACAGTTCTGGATATCGGAAGTCCCAGACAGATCTCACGGGGCCCAAATCAAGGTGCTGGAGGGCTGTGTCTGTCCCTTTCTTGAGGCTTTGGGAAGATGCTGCCTTCTTGCCTTTAGCAGCTTCTAGAGGTCACTAGCATTCCTTGGCTCGGACCCGACCCCTTCGTCCGTCTTCAAAGCCAGCAAAGCCGCAAGTCTTTGACCCTTCCTTGCATTTACCTTCCCTCTGATTCTCCTCTTCTGTATCCCTCTTCCATTTCTAAGGACCCCTGTGATTACGTGGGCCCCACCTGGATAATTAGGACTCTATCTTAATGTCAGCTGGCTACCAACCTTAATTCCAACCCTTTTGTCAAGTAAATTACATATTTGCAAATTTCAGGGACAAGGATGCAGACATCTTTATTCTGCCATATACACCCGGTTTATAGATTACTTACCGCGTGGCCTTGTGCAATTTGTAAATGTCTGTAACACACAGAAATAATACCCGCCCTTCCCATCTCACGATGTTGCCCTGAGAATTTAATGAGATAGTGTATGTAAATGCTTTAAAAAGGGTAAATACGCCTCGTCAACATAAATGTTCCTGTTGGGGGAAGGGCTATCACGGGTGAAATCTTTTGTATCTACTACATTCTCGGCAGGGGCTATAGGATGGTCTATCACACATGGGGCATGTCTCTTCCCAATGCTGAATTCAATGACGTCACATTGGTATATTGAAGTCAGCTGTGGTGAGAGTATTCCCACCATGGAAATTAGCAAACACTATAAATCAGAGTGCTTCCCCCCTCCTCGGAAAAAAAAAAAAAAACAAACAGTTGTTAAACATTTACTAGCACATCGCAATTTCATCCTATTTAAGAAAAATCGCCTGAAATGGTTATTATTCCCTTCTAATGGAGATGAGCAAACCGAGGCTCAGAGACAGTGATAAATCTGCTTAAGATCATATGGTGAGAGAGTGGCGAGGCCAGCTTGTCATATACCCCACGGCTTTGTTCCTTCCCACCACACCCTCGCAGCCATGCTACACCCCTCCAACTCCAAGCCTGACAGTAGGTTGTCTAACTGTTCAAGAGAACTACCAGACTTACAGCATGTTCGAAATGTAACCAACCCCCCCAGCTGGTAGATGGCCGTATTTGCACTGAGAAAAAGGTTTCACAGGGCTCACCCTGCTCACTGCCTACCTTGGTGGGTTGTGTATTAGCCTTTACACAGACTTGACCTAAATTGTGTTTAAAGCCTCGCACTCCAGAGGTTAGGTGGCATGCGAAAACGGTCAGTTCTCCACTGTCAACTGCAGAGGTTTAAGGGATTCGATGCAAACAAATTGCCAGGTCACTCCAAAGTCAAGGTCCCACGTGCCTTCTTCCTTTTAGACATCCTGGAAATAGTTGAAGGTCAGCAAATAACAAGTGCTTCATTCAGAAACGGACAGAGTAAACAGCAGGCTGGTATTCTTTGGGAGCAGTTAATGGTGGCGATTAAAGAGAGAGAAAAAAAAAACTTAACTTTGCTTTACGCTTGATTCGAATCAGGTTCCTACTCCTCTGACCCCATGCTAACTTTTTCATTCGAAGTTTTGGGTCTAATTTTAAATGTGCTCAAGGCATAAGGAATCTAAGCTACAAACATACCTCAGAGACATAACCGGTTCGGTTCCAGACCACCTCAACAAAGTAAGCATCGCTATAAAGCGAGTATCGCCATAAAGCGAGTCGTCATCTCTTTGCTGGGGGTCTTGCCTTCAGTCTGCAAAGAACGCAACACCTGTGAAGCACAATTTAAGTAAAGCGCAATAAAACGAGGTGTGCCTGTAGTTAGCGGGTGTGAGGATTTAATTAACACAGGAGCAAAGGCTGCACACCTAACAATGGTTTGTAGTCTCTGCTACACATAGGAATCTCTGGGGCGGGGTCTGCCTCCGCTTGTGCGTGTCAAGACCCTCAGGTGATTTCAAGCAGCAGCCAAGGTGTGTGTGTGTGTGTGTGTGTGACTCACTGCTGCAGAGTTTATTGTCCTTACGCCCACTTCACATTTCAATTTCTTGCGGGAGGGGGAGGGGTTGTTTAGAAAGAGTCCGTTTGGAATAAGCTTAGCATCCAGTTACAACTGGAGGCCCTGCTCCCCGCCCCCCCCTCCGCCCTGTCCCCCACTCCCCGCAAGAGGTGAATGGCCTCAGGGCGTAGAAGATGTTGCAGGGAATACAAAAGCCCCACACGTAGCAAACCTGTTTTCCCAGCCTCGTGTGACATCACCAGGAGCCAATAAAAAACTTCCACCTGAGTTGACCGGCTCATGTCTACATTGATTAAACCTAGAAATTGCTGGACGAAGTGTGTAGGGCTAGGCTCCCGCACAAAAGCCGTTCTTTTTTATGAGACAGAGCCCACTTTCCGACTTGCACTAGATCCAGCTTTACATCAGCTCTCTTAGTTTCAATACGTTTGCTCCGAGGCTGTTGAAGAATTGGTTGGAGGAGGATTTGAGTCCACAGGCAGGTGAGAAGCGAGGTTTCGCGATTTCGGAGCAAACAAAGAGGATCCAACACCCCGTCCCCCTGCTCCTGGTGGAGCGCGAACCAAAGCTTTAGGTGGACTGTTGCTGCCACCTCTCGGCAGTGACTGGCGTTGACCCGTGAGAAAGTCGTAAGGCCCCCCGGTGGTAGTTACCCAACCTGGATCCATCTCTTGCTGTTGCTCCCTATTTCCCTAAGGATACTGGAGGCAGAAGGATTTTCCCCTGAAATGTATCAGATGGAATAATAAGAGGGAGATATACTCACCTAGTAGTTTCCATTATCTTTGGACGAGTTCATGTGAATCTTAAAGGAGCCTTCCTTTTGTAATGTTTCACATTCCGTGATTAGAAAATTACGATGGTGTGTTCAGATTAAATTGAAGTTTAAGAGCCGTTCAGCAGGTGTTTGTCCAAACATATCCCCTCAACATTGCCCAAATGGTTATCATTAGAGATACATTCATTTGGTTTTAAGATATTACCATCAGTAAACAAAGCGTAGAAATCTGGAAATGTTATCATGAGCATCATTTACGTAATAAGCATATTTATCAGATCACTCTTCAGTATTTTATTCCACAAACATTTCTTAAATGACTGCTAAGATGCCCTGTGCTTGGCACTCAGGGATACAGGCGTGGGTAAAATGTGGCCCCTGCCATCAAGAAGTTTACAGTTTTATGGGGGAGGGAAATGAAGCTACTAACTACGATCAAGACAGAACAAAGATGTGCCAAGAACCTGTGGCTGAGTGCTGGAAAATATGGAAGTGGAGATCATTGATTTTGAGCGTGGTCCTTGGATGATGCTCGGAGACCAGTGGTTCTCAAAATATGGTTCCACCCAGCAGCAGCAGCATCACCTGGAAACTTATTAATGATACAGATTCTCAAGGTTGTCCCAGACTGTGTTTTAACAGGCCGTCCAGATGATGCACGCTAAAGTTTGAGAATCACCACTTTAAAGACAAGATGATGTGGGATAGAAAGAGGCCTCGAAGGTCACATAGGCTTTGTATCATTACGAGATGATGGGAGGGCATTTATACTACCCATCCCTTACATTTCTATTGTGAGTTACACCCTATTAGCTGGTTTCACCTTGACAACAACAGAGAAGGAAGTGGGGAAAGTTTAGGTTCAGAAGCAAATATGGTACAAATACAAATTCACACTCTGAAACGAAGCTATGTCAGCTGGAGCAAGCCCCCTAGCCTTTCAGAACCTGCTTCCTCACCGTAAATGGTTCTGTCGCTTCCTCCGACTGCCCCCAAACGGTGGCTTTTTCTGCTCCCCCCAGCCTCGTCTTCGTCTCACCCACACACTCGCCTACCTCCTTCCCATGTCTTTCTTCTCTTTCTCGCCACCTGACGCAGCTAAAACCTGCCCACTTTTTAGCGTATGTGCTGAACCGGGAGAAGAAATACCTCCGAAGGAATCTTTAGGGTTCTGTCCTTTTGTGTTTTTATGATGAGGTGATGCTCTCGGGTGCAATTATAAAATGGATGGTTAAAATATTTAAACAGAAATAGAGAAATTGCTACACCATACTCTCGTTTTCCTCAGAAGTTCCTTGTTTTAAATTTTACTCACTTCATTTCTTAACATCTACTAATCGCTCAATAACGGCCATCTTTATATCTATATAGATACTTCGCATGCATCTATATGCGTACATTATCCCTCCCTGTACACATTCCATATTGGTTTTCGATATAAAAAATATCTCCAGAGTATCCAACCTTTGTTGGATCTGGTTTGCTGATTCAAAGATAGAAATTCTTTCAAGATCAGACTTTCGAGATCAGTCCTTAATAGGTCACAAGAGAGCCACAGCAAAGGCTAGCCCAGCGGTGGAAGCTCCGTGTCTGTTCTCAGTTTACGTCAAGTACTAAAAGTATCCTTTATATGGCTAATGATGTTTTAGAAATAAATATCAACCATTTCACCCTATACCAAAGAAGAATCTATCACTTTTACAGTTTCATTATTTACTGCGTCTGAATTATAATCTGCATTGTTGTCTCTTCTCTCTTCAGAAGTAATAGTGTCCCCTCTGGAGACCTAGTAGGACCCATTCAAGGAGCTAATCAGCTGGATATAAAGGCCTCAAGGTATGTGGTGGCCTGGATTACTTTTTCTGCTTTTAAAACAGAACAATCTATGTCAAAATAGTGGCTGCCACCCTATACCTGAAAACGTTTCCAGGGACTCACTAGGTTGGGTGAATCTCTATCAAGCTTTCGAATCAGCATTTTGGAAGAGAGAGACAGAACATTTGTTCCTGGAGACGCCTTGCTCAAAAAGGAATCTGTGGCCAAATAAGTTTGGACACGGTATGATACAGCTTCCTGTTGGACATCACAATGCAGATGAGAAACACTGTGATAACCGATCGGTTCCCGAACCTATTTGACCTCAGCGGCACTTTTAACGGAGTACTCACTAGCATGGTGCAGAATTAACCTGGGGAAATTTTGTTTTGAATGGTGCCATAGAACCTTTAACCAGCAGTCCTCAACCTTTGGGGCCCCAGGGACCAGAACTCCTATGAGAATCTGATCCCTGATGAGCTGAGGTGGAGCTCAGACGGTGAGGCTGGTGCTGGGGAGAGGCTGAAATTCAGATGAAGCTTCGCTCGCTTGCCCTCCGCTCACCTCCTGCTGTGAGGCCTGGTTCCTAACAGGCCACGGACTGGTACTGGTCCATGGCTCTGGGTTTCAGGACCCTTGCTCTAAACCACCCCATGCTGACCCAGCTAGGAACCTTCTTCTGTGAACCTGAATTCACACTCACGGTTATTATGTATTTGGTTATGGAACATCACATGATCTCCACATAGTTATACTCAACTCACATCTTTTTCATGTCATCTCCTCTTGCCTTCTTCTTTGTCTACACTGCGCTTGCTCTGAACCACAGCCCACCATTGAGAGAATGCAAATTATTCCTGCCCGGGTTCTGAGCCCCATGGTTTTTGGCGCTGTGTGGTACCCAAGACCAAGCAGCATGCTTACTACTAGAGGTGGGAAAAAAAGAGATATTTGTTTTTCAAATGTGCCAATAAGAAAATGATCCAGAAAAATGAACAATGTTGGGCAAAATTTTTAGTGTTTCGAACATAAATAAAACTCATAAACTGTATATGGATCCCAGTATATTTTTTGATGCTCCCCTAACAATGGGCTTTCACTGAACAGGAATTGCAAAATAATCAGATGCTCGAGAACAGAAAGTCTGTGTTCCATAAGCACTCTTGTCATGCATGGAGGGAAGGTTACAGAAGCAGTGTGACGTGTGACAGTGTACCCTCCTGCTCATAACACATCTGGACTCGTGTGTAGCCAGAGAGGTCTATTTGAACCTTCATTCATTCATTCACCTGAGAATTATTTATTGAGAACCTTTATTGTGTGTCAGCCATGGTGATGAATATTGGGAATAGAGTGATGGACAAGAAGCACCTTCCCTCATTTCTGGAGTCTGCAGTCGAATAGAAAAGCCATACGTTAATATCGCTCTATCCATTTCTCTATCATCTACTCAACAAAACCTGTGATAAATGCTCAGATTATAAGGGGACACCTAAGTGAAATTTCGAGGTTAGAGGAAAGCCTCTCTAAGTGACATTTAACCTCTCACTATAGGATGAGCAAGAATTAGCTAAGTGAAGTCTGGAGGAAGAGATGCCCCGGGACAGTACCAAGCGTGTACAGGTACAGAGGTGAGAGTTGGTGTGTTCTCAGCATAAACCGAAGGCTATTCATGGAGGTGCTTAGAGCTGAGGCTGGAGGACAGGCAAACGAGGTCACAGAGGGTCTTGTGCGCCTGGTTCAGGTGTTAAGTTGATAAACTTAATTCAGAAATCACAGCTTTTGTAAGGATCACTCTGGCTGCTGGAACTGACTTGGAGAGACCAAAGTGGATAACAAGAAGCCAATGAGAAATGCTGGTAGCTTGGACAAGGGTGTTGATGATGGAGATGGGTGGGAGAGAAATTTAGGAGGTCAAATCAAGAGCGCTTACTGCATGTTTGGGAGGAAAACAGAAGTCAATCATTAGCCTCTGGATTCTGGCTTTTCTTGCAAACCCAGACATTACTCTCTACCATCTCTGAGCTTCTGGTGTCATCATTACTGAAATAACTATAGAATTATCCTTAAAATGTCCAAGTATATTGTCAAAACGGAGGAAGACTGGGAAGATAAGACAGATGGATCTTTTCTCTCTACTCCTACACACGCATTTTTCACCAGAAAAAAAAAATATGGCTCAGATAATAAACAGTTTCCCAATGGCAATGTTATGCTATCATAAATAGGGTGTTGTTTTTTCTGTTAATATCATATGAATTTTAAATCTAATCCCTTCATTTTGCACACTGGAGGGACATTTATAAACCCTTTTCCATTTCGGGTCACTGACACAGGAAGTCCTGAGATGTCCCTTTCAGGTTCAAAACACAGCTCTCCATTGCCTTGTTCCTCCGAGACAACATGATTGCTGAGTAAGACATGGCGCTTTATCAATTCCCCCATTCCCTGACAATACTCAAAGGCAGAAGGGAAGAGAACACAATGTGTGACCTTCTTTTGTACTTACTGGAAATAATGGATACTCTATGGCTTTAAGTTCAAGGATAATGACAGGGGAAAACTGGCCATATCACTATAATAGTTTTATTAATGGCTAAGAGGGAAATTGCCTTTATTCATCCAACAATAATAAATGACTTTCCAATTCACAAGGGCATTTTTAACTTTCATGGCATTTTGAGTGATTTCTAAAGAAGAAAAGCCATGGTTGTTCTTATGGGTTGAACTGTGTCTCCCCAAATCTTATGTTGAAGTCCTAACCCTCAGGACCTCAGAATGTGAGCTCATTTAGAAACAGGGCTGTTGTTATGAGTACAGATGTTATGAGTTAAGATGAAGCCACATTGGAGTAGAGTGGACCCTTAATCCAATATGACTGGCGTCGTTATAGGAACAAAGACATAGAGGAAAGTGGAGGCACCGATTGGAGTGACACATCTACAAGCCAAGGAACACCAAGGATTGCCAACGAACCACCAGAAGCTACAAGAGCCAAGGGAAAACACTCCCTTACAAGTTTCAGAGGAATCTTGGCCCTGCTGACACCTTGATTTCAGACTTCCAGCCTTCAGAACTAGGAGACGATAAACTCCTATTATTTTAAGCTACCCAGTTTGTGGTGCTTTGTTATGGTGGCCCTAGGAAACTAACACGGTTGTAATATTTGAAAATACCTTGGAGATCATTTAGTTCCATTCTACAAATGAAGAATCTTGCTCAGAAAGGTGGAGTGATTTGCCCAGAGTCTCCCAGTTTCTTAGCTATGATGAGACCTGGGCATCACCATTCTTGTGGCTCAGGGTTGTTATTATCTTAACAGAGGCTAACGAACATTGATCAATGCCAAACAGGGATTTGGAAAATCTTGACCAGCTCCAAGAGAAAAGCAGAGGACCAAAGTGAGCTGATAGAGAAGATTTCAAGAGTGTAGGGTGGAAATGCCAGGAACTTCAGACATGGTGGGGCCATGCTAAATGAGCCATTTAAAAAAAAGGTCAAACGAGAAATGAGGCTGTTAATAGATTCACGGAGTTGTGTAACCATCGCTATAATCAGTCTGAGAACATATGAAAAAAGATAAAATAAGTTTGGAATGTGTAAGACTTATTCTTTATCACTAGAAGGGGTCTGAGGATCTATTTATAGCTAAAGTGTTAATGACTTAACTCTGGGCTCCCCTAGCACACAGCAATGAGCAATGTGTGGATGGTTTCAAGTACTGTGGCAGGACCAGCTGGAGCACGGAGGCCTGGTAGACCTTCCAGAGAGTCCTTCACGTACTGCTGTAACACAGCTCCCCCCTCCCACATCCCCCTCTTCTTTTCTCTCTTTGACCTCAGGGAAAAATACTCACCTAGGGCCAGTCTTGAGGCCCAGTCTTAGAGAGGGGAGGGAAGACCAGTCACCATTGGTCCAAAATCTCCCCAGGCATACGCTTGAATGCAGCGACAACTGGTGCACATAGCAGGCGCTCACTCAGTTTTTGTTGCATGAACGGTGTAGAATATCTGCATAGGCACAACTTACATCAAAAGAGTGAAGAACTCCTCTGAGAGAGTCTCCACTTCACAGGAAAAGGTTCTGAGAGTGCAGAGGAGGATCTGTCTGGGTTGGACTCCCCGGGTCTCTGATAAAACTCCATCCTGACATTCCTCTTCCATGAAAAGACCCTTCTTTCTACTAACTTGTGTGTCCTTTACTGAGGACAGTGGGAGATGCTTGATTTAGCAGGTAGCTCTAGTATCAAGGTAGATCGCAGGGCAAAGAAACCCCAGCATTTCCCTGTGGTGTTAGATTCCTAACAGCAACAGGGAGGTCTATTTCTTGCGCTTTGCGGAAACTGCATTGTTTTTCTGGGCCAGAGATCGTAAGGTAAAAAGTGAATAATGAAGAAGCAACGAAGTGAATATCTGTCATGTTGTCTCAGGCTTCTCCCCTCCCGCCACGATGTCATGCTCCCTGTTCCCATCGTTCAGCAGTTGATTAATCACATCAGACCGAGTAAAGCTTATTTCAGTGATTCTCAACCAATCCTCTCTATGAAGTTTTTCACTCTGCATTTCATGGAGTACCATCAGTCAAAAACATTGCATGAAAACTGGCATTGTGTAGTTTGCATTATAAAAACAATACATATGCAAATATGCTTTCCTAACCCTCCTCCTCCTTCCCAACAGACCCCACAGTCAGGACAGGCTCTAGACTTTTACATCGCATTTATGCTTATAACATGTTTTGATTGGCAGGCCAAATCCATGCCAAACTGATCATTTTCACTAATTCCTCGACAAGGGAAGAAACCTCAAGATAGACTCTGAGCACAGTCCGTTTTATTTGGGGAAATGAGAACCATCATTTCTTCGACTCTGGAGTTCTTCAAGTCTTTCTGCCAAGGCTCTTGGTGAAAGTGTATCTATGAGCTGCCACTTCGCAGGACGATGGGCAGTACCTATAAACATTTTAAATGCTTGAGCTCTTTGACCCAGTATTTCCACTTCTGGATCTGTACTTCTCAAACCATCTGTGGCAAAAGATCATATTTTTAAAATTTCCAACCTGTCACGAACCACTGAGAGTGGAAGTCATGGCCATGTTGAATTGAAAATTCTCAAATTCTGTATTTATCTCATCACAAACCAGTAACATCCAGTCAGAGATCAGCATCAGTCTGAAGACCACTTTGAGTATCGCTGTAACCAAACTTATTTTATTCTATGGAGATATGTATATGTGAATATGAAGACATAAGTATTACAAAATTTTTTTGATAATACCAAAAGATTTGAAGCAACTGAAATGTTCAGCAATAAAGGACTGGGAAATACTTTATGTCATGTTCATATAAGGCAGTAATATATGGCCAATAAAAAGAAAAATGTACTCTGAGGAAAATTAAAAGAGCAGAACATCGAACACTATTATAAAGTCTATTCCCTTCTAGTAAATGAGCAATTGAAGGCTTAGATGAGCAAACTAAAAACTTTTAGAAGTTATAGCAGAGATTGCTAGCTATCTACCAAATCTCTTCACTACTTCTTTCATGATTATAGACTTTTTGCTGAGCATATTTCCCATCACACCTTGTGATTATGTGGGTCCAATAGGTCTTCATTAATGGAAGGTTAGCAGAAGACTTGTGCCACTGCCAAGGCTAGGCCTCAAGACACTGGTCTGAGTACTCGTCCTTGTTTTTTTCCCCTTGCCTCCAGGTGGAACCCAACTGCAATGGTTTCCAGCCTGGAGCATGCAGCTGATGCCAGTTCCCCAGAGGACAGCAGAGCAACAAGAGGAAAAAACATGGGATCTTGAATGACCATGGAGAGCAGAGCTGCACTGCCTACCTGAACTACTCTCATTAGGACTGGTACAGGTGTCTTAGTCCGTTCAGGCTGCCATCACAAAATACCAGAGACTGGGTAGCTTATGAACAACAAAGATTTCTTTCTAACAATTCTGGAGGCTGGGAAGTCCAAGATCTTGGTGTTGGCAGATTCGATGTCTGGTGACAGCTCGCTTCCTAGATAGCTATATTTTTGCTGTGACATCACATGGCAGAAGAGCAAGGGAGCGTTCTTGGGCCAGTTTTATAAGGGCACTAATTCCACTCTTGAGGGCTCTGCTCTCATGACCTAATCACTTCCCAAAGGTCCACTTCCTAATACCATCACCTTGGGGGTTAAGTTTCAACATATGAATTTGGGCAGGACACAAAAACTCAGGGAATAGCACATGAGATAGGGAAATAAACTTCTGTATTATTGGGTCTCTTTGTTATAGCAGCTGAGCCTTTACACATAATATGAACGAATACACAAGAATCTTTAATATTGACTTTCTCTAGGAAGTGAAGTTGTGTTGGGAGAGATATTTAAATTTCATTTTACATCATTTTGTAAAATCTGAATTTTTAAAAATTCATATGCAGGCATTAGCATATACTCATTTAAAAATAACAGGAAACAGAACAATGCTGACCTTCTCTTTACCAAATTATAAGTCTGATTTTCTCATACCAGTATCTTAAATGAGAAATGAGTAAATTCTAAAAACAAATGTTATTAAACACTGATTTTGCCATCTTCACTTTATGAAGATACTTGCTAAGGAAAAGGTAAAAGTGCCTGTGACTTTCATTAACTTTTAATTCTGTTGACAGAACACCGCCAAAGTGTGTGAGCTTAACAGAGATCCCTAATTCCTAATGCTACTGAAAAATCTACATTTTTTTACCTTACGAAAACAACCAGCGAACATAGGAGTGAGCTTCTAGCAGAGAATAAATTAACATGGCATCAACAGAAATAAGCTGGATCTTCCCCCAACCATTCTTTTAAAGGTGTTCCTTTCTGGAACGATCCTGATCTTGGATATTTGTCCCCATGCCTCAACAAACACCAGCACAAATGTCTCCCTATAAACATCATGAACATATAAACAAAACGAGATTCAATGTGACAATGCTAAAATTATCCTTGGCAAACCTGTGCTGATTTCCACATTTTCCATATTAAATAACACAATCACACACCATTTGTTCAGTTCCTTAGAAACATGTATTTCAAGATAACTCATCCTGCAAGATTGATGAAATTGTACTTAAGGAAGGATGGTGTATTGGAGATTTTTCTTCTTTTCATTCTGAAGGGACTATTATTCTTGGATAATTTCCAGTTATTCTCAGGTATATTTCTTAAGGTACCTCCTCAGGATTCATAACTGGACTGGAGAGAGGATGCTATGCACTGATGCAGAGGAATGAAAGGGACAGCAGAGGTGGTGGAGAGTACCAGAGTTGTTTCATTTGGGAGAAAAGCGTAAAGAGTGTCAACAGGTAGGTATTCTGACTTTGTGTTCTGACTAGGAAGTAAAGAGAGAATTAATTTCTCTGTTAATTATTATCCGAATGTACAAACTTCATGAAAACGATTTCCCCTTTGATGTCCACCAAAGATTTTTTTAAAGTATTTTCAAAAACCCAGTGTAGAGAACAATTTTAAAATATCATAGATCTATTTCCCTACAGTATATTTATCATATGTTCATCATGCAAAATGAACCATTGTTAATTATTCAAGACTTGCAGCAATGGCAATTGATAAATGTTCCAAATCCTTCTAATTTAGCTGCATCCCTTAAAAAATGGCTCTGAGAACACTTAAAAAGCTATCTATCTCAGCCTTTAAATGGCATCCAAACCTTAGAAGTCGAATATCATAGCCCATATTTATAAAATTCTAAAAGATTAACCCAACTACAACATAATATAATCATGTAGCCATGGATAGAT
Source organism: Rousettus aegyptiacus (assembly GCF_014176215.1). NCBI lineage: Eukaryota > Metazoa > Chordata > Mammalia > Chiroptera > Pteropodidae > Rousettus > Rousettus aegyptiacus. The sequence continues at coordinate 2,262,183 of NW_023416312.1, read as the reverse complement.
GATAAATCTAAACAGCAGATTAACATCAGAACTATTAGCTATAGTTCCAAAAGTTCTTAGATATCAAAAAGAAGATGTAGTAGCCCACCTCCTGAGATTCAGTCTCTGACCAAGATGGCAGGCTGACCGCAGCCATCACAACCACCCATCTTGGTCAGAGACTAGCTCCCCTGGACTGAGGTGATCACTCCCAATGAGCTGGTGGGATCTGTGATTTACTTCTAACAAGTAGAATATGGCCAAAACGATTGGATATCACCTCCCTGATTAGATTATAAAAGATGGTGACTTCTGTCTTGCCAGCACTCTCTCTCTCTCTCTCTCTTTGGCTTTGATGAAGCAAGCTTCCATGTGGGAGAGGGCCACATGGCCAAAAACTGAGAGCAGACTTTGGCCAACAGTCCAGAAGGAACTAAATCCTGAAAACAACCACATGAGTATGAGCTTAGAAGTGGATCTTAACCTCAGGAGATGCCCTTGGCCTTGGCTGACACCTAGATTGCAGCCTTTGAGAAACCCTGAACAGAAAACCCAGCTAAGCCATACCTGGACTTCTGACCCACAGAGACTGTAACGATTGTGTTGCTTTAAGCCACTAAGTTTTGGGGTGATTTGTTACACAGCAATAGATCACTAAGACAGAAGGGTCAGTTCTTTGCATTTATATTATGTTGGTGGACCATGACTTAACATCAGTTAGTACTGTTTAATGGAATCAACATACAAATTATTATACCGTGAATCGTTTTCGGTTAAAACTACATTTTTCAGATTTTGCCAAAACAAGCCTTCCGCCTTGGGATTGTCAGGCCACTGGAGGATGGAGCTCTTGCAGAGTCTCTGCCGCAGTCTCAAATATTGAGAATGCTGTAACACTGGCTCCAGCAGGATAAACACAATCACATCCATATTCTCTTCCATTAGTCTCTGCAAGGCCAAGTAGAATGCTGTTTTAAAGCTCCAGCTTCTTGCATATTTTTTGGTTAAGACAAATACTGTTTTCTTGCTTTGGTTGATGCTCTGCATGAGGTTATCGATGATGGCTAATCCCGGGTCCCAATCCCTCTCTTCTAAACAGAGGAGCACGTTTTTTCCTTCACTCTCTTCTAGGTGAAAGCGCAGCTCATTTAGCACCCAGTCTGTAACAGAGGCATCTTTGGTGTCATAAGAAACGTAAGCATCATAGAAAGTTTGGGATGTGGAAAGAGTCCTGTAGCCTTTTACTTTCGCTAAACACACTTGATATATAAACCAAACATCCCAGTAAAACCAATGGTGACCCAGGGCAGCCAACACAACCATGATGGTGATGAAGGATGTAAAGAAACATAATATGGCTGCGATGGTGTCTGGAACACAGGTGGTTAGCTCTAGAGTCATAATACTCTTTCCTTTTTGATCCCCAGGACTGGCACAAGTGACATCTATCAGTCGAGGAATTGTAATATTTGGATTTTTATCCAGCCATTCTCGAAAACCTGCCATGTCACAGGTACAGTCTAAAGGGTTTCCATCTAGTTTCAAAAGGGCTAACTTGGTCATGTTGTTAGTTTGAAACGCGGATCTGTTGAGCATCTTTAGCAGGTTGAAACTTAAATCGAGATGTACCAGACTGCTGGCTTCAGAAAGAAAGTTGGAAGGCAGGTGGAAAATCCTGTTGTGACTCAGTAGCAGCGTCTGAAGAGAAGACGTGTATTCAGATAGGCTATAAGTTAAAAAATATAGACTGTTCCTACTTAAGTCAAGCAACTGGAGCAAAGGAAACTTGTAGAGTAATGTCCAGTTAAAGAAACATAACTTATTATCATTTATATATAGTTCGGTGAGATTCGAGGGCAAGTTAAGGAATGCTTCATCTGGAATACGCTTAAGATTGTTAAAGGATAAGTCAAGCCGTCTCAGACTCGTGAGACATAGAAAAATGTGCTTGTACCTGTTATCCCGAGCATTCCACATAAGGTTAAGGCGATTTCCACTAAAAACTAATTCTTCTAGGGATGTGCTACTCAGATTGTACTCTGTTAACGTATAAATGCTGTTGTAGCTCAGGTTTAAAACTTTTAGGTGCATTAAATTTTTAATAAACCCTAGACAGTGCGTTACTCCTGCTATTTTGAAATAGTGTTCATTGTGGCTGAGATCTAGAACTTCTAACTCAGGCAGTTCACCAAAAGCATTATCATAATCAAAGTCTAGTCTATTGCTTGATAAATCCAAATATTTGACTTGAGGCATAGCTAAAAATTCAGTTCCATTTAATGCTTGATCAATGCCATTTGAAGACAGATTTAAGCAGGCAATGCCAGGAAAAGCTTCAAATTGCTTTTGCCCAATAAAGAAAATATTGTTCAAGCTTAAATCTAGGGCTTTGCCATAATGTGTACATTCTGACTTTATCACAGGATTGGTGCCATGATAAAAATTTGAATGTGGGTCAAACTCAGTGTCTGCTGAGCGTGGCTTAAGGATATGACTTTGGACAGTGGAACCATTTCTGTAACTTTGCCTGTTATCATTTACCAAGGGTGATATCCTGTTTTCTGACAAGTAAATGACCGACAGGTTGGAACAATGTTTGAAAAAGGTAAAATCGATTTTCTCAATAAAGTTAACGCCCAAGTTGATAGTCTGTAAATTTGAGAGGTTCATCAGGGGCTGGAAATCGTCTTCTCTAAGTTCCTGGAACACATAACCTTTTAGGTGCAATTCCCGGAGATGTGTAAGATGAGAGAAGTTTGAGGAAATATTAATATGTGGTGGATATGTTTTTTGTACATAGTTATAAGATAAATCAAGTATTTCTAAGGATGGCAGTTTTGTTAAAAATCCCCCAGAAGTTATTTCTTGTGCTAAATAATTGAATTCAAGATGTAGCTCCTTCAGAAAAGGCATATTGTTAAACCAGGTTGCATTAATGTTCTGGAGGGAGGTGCTAGAGAGGTCAAGGTATCGAAGGTTGATCAGGTGTTGGAAAGCATTATCTTCTATCTGGATGGAAGCATCTCCTTTGCAAGGTGTACAGGGAAATGGTGCATTGAAACACCTTGGACAGTTCCCGCTTAAATCTAGTACTGTTAAATTTTCCAAATTCTTGAAGTCGTCGTCTTTGATGATTGTGGTGTTGGTGTTGCTAAGGTAAAGTTCTGTTAGAGATTTTGGCAGGTTGTGTGGCACTTCGGAAAGGATATTGAAAGATAGTGAAAGCACCTTCAAATTTTTAATCTCTTCAAATGCTCTGCAACTTACCTGAAAAGTTGTATTACAAGCATTTCCAAAGAAGCAGTTCCAGCCCAAATCAAGAGTTTCCAAATTGTGAAGTCCCGAAGTGTCATTTTTACTTATAGAAATTATGTTGTTTTGAATTAGACTAAGTTTTTTTAAAGACCTGGGCAAATCAACAGGTATTTTGTCTAACTGGTTGTCTTCAAGCAGTAATTCCATTAGGTTATGTAGTTTGAGGAATGCCCCAGCTGTAATATTCATGCCTTTTTTATTTATAGAACGATTTTCATTGTAAGAATAAAACATGGCATTGTGGTTTAGATTGATTTTAGTAAGATTTTGCAGTCCTTGAAATGATTTATTTGTTATGTGCCTAATTGAATTACCAGAAAGGTCTAGTTCTGTCACACACTCGACTGTTATTTGGGGAACTTCTTTCAGCTGACGATCGTTGCACTCTGCAATAAATCTAGAGATATCTAGACTTTTCACATCACAAGGATAGCTTCTAGAATACTCCACTTCAGTGAGGAACTCACAGGAATGAGAGATTAGCGGGAAAACGCAGGTCAGAAGTAAAGAATGAAGCGCCATGTTTACCTATGGAAAATCAAAAGTGGAGGCGCAGTGTTAAAATAGCGACATTCACCAGGTATTTCAAGATGAAATCAACAGTGCTTCACCATACTTTGTATGAGTTTTGAAGTGTGGGTTTTCTTCACAATTAAACAAATTGCATTACATTAAGTTCAGAACGATTTTAAGTTTTCACTGTGTTCAGTTTCATGGTGTTAAAAGAAATTGAAGATGGAGCTATATAAGATAATAATGATGTAAAGACTTGGGAAGCTTTTGTGGACGCATTAATCAAGATGCCCCCACCACAATGGGGCCAGGGCTGGACCATGACTATGGTCTATGCTAGATCTGTAGCACAGCAAGCTACATATCTATAGTTTCGACCTATTAATATAACTCTTGATGTCCCAAGGAGAGTTCAGATCCAGCTTCTATTACAGTATCATTCATTATCTGCAAGATAGTCATCTCTACTTTATCTACACAACCATATCTCTTATTGATATTTCCCACAATTTTTCTATACCTCTATGGTTGTACATGTCAAGTTCTCTTATCACCTTACATGACAGGAAAGTGGAACCCTTCTATTGATAATAATAAAAAAGTATCAGCTATTGTTCCAAACATAAACATTTTCTCACCCACATTAATGTTTGCAGCAACACAGCAAGATACGTGATCTTATTAGCCATATTTTTTAATCGAAGAAAAAACCTGGGAGGCTTAAGCAACCTCAGAAGGATGATACATTGCAGAGCTGGGACTTGAGTCGACCTGATTTCAATGTCCTGTTTTTAACCATTATCCATCATACTACACAATCTCATTTTGAAATCTTCCTGCCAGAACAATGCCTCAAATGTAGCTGTCACTTAAAATTTTTTTTGCAGAATGGCTACTACTCATATGTCCCCTATTGCATAAACATTGGCATTAATAACTATTCTTTTGTTAATGTTTTAAACTTCTGTGGGGAAGACATGATAGTTTATAAAGGGCTGATTATATTACTTTTAGTAATTATACAATGCAATAAACAGGTTATGATCAAAAGAACTCTCAAATCTTATCTCACTGGTTATGGAGACCAACCAGCCTTTTCTAAACTATATTTTTCACTAAAGTCCAACTTATGTCCTTATTATGAGTTAAACCAGATGTGCTTTCTTCTAAATTATCCTAAAATTTAGATTTAGTGGACTAGCAGTCTCTGTCATATCCTTAGTATATTGTAAAAAAATTTTACATAGATACTCATAATGCCGAGGGGCAATAATTATTGCCCATTTATAATAGACAAGAAAAAAAAGTCAACTGCTTATGAGATGAAAATTAAAGTGGACCAGAACTCCTGGGCATTTTCAGTTACTTTTATTTTCAACAACAGCACTATCTAGGTACTGCTGCTTAATGCTTAATTTTTACTAAAGAAAGCCCTGTTTTACCTGGTGTGGAAGGCAGAATTTTAAGATCACCCCTGTGACTTTTGCCTCTGGCATTACTCCTGTAATTATGTTACATTACTTGGCAAAAGTGACTTTATCTACATGGCCTAAGCTAATCATATACACCTTTAAAAGCAGAACGTCTTCTCTGGCTAGCAGCAGAAGGGAGAGTCAGAGAGATTGGAAGCAGGAGAAAATTTTGATGCACTATTGCTGACTTGAAGATGGAGGGGGCCACTGATAAGGAATGCAGGCATCCTTTAGAAGCTGGGTGGCTCCTTGCTGACAGGTAGCAAGGAAATGCTTCCCCACCTCACCTTACAACCACAAAGAACTAAAACTGACTGAGGACCCAAATGAACTTGGCAATAGATCCTTATCCAGAGTCCCGAAATAAGAGTCTAAGTTGGCCAACACATTGATTTTAGACTTATGAGACCTAGAGCAGAAAACCCAGGGAAGCCTACCGAAACTCTAACACACAGAAATTTAAGCCAATAAATGGGTATTATTCAAAGCCTCTAAATTTGGCGGTTATTTGTTATATACAAATAGAAAACTAATATGTTTAGATGATATGTGTGAAAAGATGATTCATGACTTGAAAGCATGCAGCTCTTGCAGAAGCCGCCATAATCTTTAGGCTCAACATCTCCACTGGGAGACCCAGGTGCACCAAGGGGGTAATGAAGCTTGGGGATGTGAGCAACTTTGGGAGGTGACCCAATGTTATATTTGCTCGGCACCTAAGCAGGTGTGAGCCTCCGTGATTTCCAAGTGTGAAAATTGCTGGATCTGGAAGTCACTTCCCGACTCTTCTTTGTGATTTTCAAGCTGGTGGGTGGCCCGGGGAGTCTGTTTGGTTACATGCACAGCTTATTAGTTAGCTCACAGTCTAGTGGGTTAAAGAGACATGAGTTGAACACAGCATCACAAGATTTCAATTGTGACACAAAGAAGTATATGATACCATAAAAGCCTTAAAAAAGGAGGCTGAGAAAGATTTCCCTGAGGAAAAGAAACTTGAGCTGGGATTCTAAGATTTAATTGGAACGTATAGGTCAAAAGAATGTTCCAGCACATACAAAGGCCCTGAGTGTATTCCTTTGGGTTTCTCACGCTGTGCTTTTACAGGAGCCTGGACAGGAATCAAAAGAGCATGTTTGGACCTAAGACAAACCATATCAGGTTTCAAGTCCTCAAAGCTGATCAAAACCTGCAGAGGACTGCTTGTAACAGTAGGACCCAGAATAAGAGGTATAGCCAAGAGGACTGGAATGGCACACAATAGATGACAAATAGAGATGTTGCTGAGGTCCTCAGTATCTCCATGTCACTACATTCAATGGACATTTTTCAGCCCTCATCTTCATGAACACATGAATATATGGAACCAAAAGACAGCAAGGGACGTAAGAAAAGACAAGAGTAGATTTTGACCTTTAACTAAAGAACAATGCAAGACTTTGAAGGTTTTAAGTGGAGTGGTACCATGCTTATTGATTTGACAGTGGTCACTGGCAAGGGGACACATAACTTCAGGAGCGAGATGATAGTGGCTTGAACAAAGTTGGTGGCAATGGAGATAGAAATGGATTCAGGAGATACTTAGGAGATAAAACTGAGAGACGTAGCAATAGATATATAACGGGGTGGGGGGTTGGATTGTGAGGGAGAGGGAAGAATTCAAGGTTACTTCCAGATTCCTAATCTGTGCAACTGGACGGAAAAGTGTTCCCTTCACTGAGAAAGAAGGTTGTTTGGGGCAGGGGGTGGAGCAAGTGAATATTGATTAAATTTGACATGTTGAATTTGAGTTGAGTTTGTGATCTTCCAGTGGAGATGTCCGGTAGGCAGTTACATATATCTGTCTTAGGATCAGAGGAGGGTTCTGATAGAAGGATGAATTTGGGAGCCATGGCAACTACAGCCACAGGGATTAATGTGATCTTCCAGGGCAGTGTAAGCCAGAAAGGATCTTCCACACTTCAATATCAACAATGATTTTTCTCATCCCTTTTTTCTCATAATTTTATGATTTAATTTTCTTACATTGAAATATCTTAACCCACTAGAATTGCTTAGGCATAAAATATGAGGTGTAGAACCACATTATTTTTTTCTAAATGGAGACCCAGTTGCCCCAACATCATTTATTGAATCATCTTTTGTTTAGCAATTTGATATTCTCCCTTCGTCATAAACTAACTTTCCTGTGTATATCTGTTTCTAGACTCTCTATCATGCTTCATCTATCTATTCATTATTCATGTGCTGGTACCACATATTTTAATAATTACAGTTTTCAGGTATGCTAGTATCTGGTAGGGCAAGTCTTGCTTATGATTTTTCTCTTGTTAATGGATCGCATCTATCGTACCTTCTACTAGGTCTTTCTTGGTATACACAAAGTATTGGTTTCTATAGTTAATATTATGCTAAACAACTATAATAAATTCTATGATTATTTAGAATAGTTGTTTCTCCATGTGATTTTCTTGGGTAAGCAATTAAACCATCTACAAATGATGATGATCTTCCTCTCACCCCTTATGCAGTCTAAATCATTTTTATTGTCTAATTGCATTGCCTAGTTACTCCAGAACAATGAAAAAATAATAATAGAGCAGAGACTAATTAAAGCACATACAAATAAAAATTCTGCCTCATGAAAAAACTTGATAGCCAAACATGAAACAATAAAGTAGTAGAACATGTTTGCAGTTCATATCACAGCTAAAGGAATGATACATTTGATATGTAAAGACTTTTTATGCATAAGTGAGAAGACAAATAACCCAATAGAAAAATGAACAAAAATATATTAACAGACAGTTCACAGAAAAAAGGAAAACAAATAGCCCTTAAATATAGGAAAAAATACTCGATTTCACTCAAAATATTACACTGAGATAGCATTTTTCACAGATTCTACTGTGTGGGTGAGGATGTAGAGAAGCATATTCTCATATTTTGCCAGTAGTACTCTAAATTAGTGCTGCCTCTAAGATAGAGAGCAATTCGTAATATCTATCAACATTGGAAACATACATAGGCTCAGCAATTTTAATTCTAGAAATAGATCCTAATGATAGACCCTCTTGTATGCAAATGACTATATACGAGGATCATCAATGCAGGGCTGCTAGTAATAGCAAAAGATTGGAAAGAATCTAAATGCCTATGGGTAGTGGTCTGGTTTTAAAAAATTATGTTATGTTCATATAATGGATTACTATGCAGCAATAAAATGAGAAGGTAGCTCTATTCATTTATTCAGTCATTCAAAAAATATTTATTATCTACTTTATTTCAGGGACTATTTTCAGGCTGAGAATACAGCAATGAACAAAACAGATTAAATTACCTGCCCGTACAGAGCTTACATTGCTAGATAGTAATGTGGAAAACACTATGTAGAAAAATAAAGCTGAGAAAGGGGATGATTATGTAGATTGTCTGATGCTTTTGTCATGATTAGATTGGGGCAATGAGTTTTGGAGAGGAAGACCACAGAGGTAAAGTGTCATTCTAGTCACATCACACCAAGGGCACATACTGGCAATGCGACTTGCAGTGTGGACGTGAACCTTGATCACCTGGCTGAGGCAGTGCTTGTCAGCTTCCTATTTTAATTTTTAATTATAGATAAATAAAAAATAAAAATAATTTTTTAAAGGCCCGCGGCAGCGGGAGGCCAGCTTGCAGACCCTTTGCATGGCAAACAGAGCACTGTTGGTAGATGAGACATTTCAGGTGGTCACTTTGGCAGGTCTGGCCTCAAGTTAAGGCGTCGACATCTAACTTCAAACGCAATTCTCTCTCATACAATTCTGAGCAATTGAGGTCAGGCTGTAAGGGGGTTCTGGAGACCAGGAGGAAAGCCTTTTGCAATTTGCTGTATTTCCAAAATGAAAATGGCATCCCAGAGAGTTTGCAGCACTTTAAAGTAAATATTGGGCCATGGAAGTGATCAGAGGGGACTTGTGAATGAAGAGCTTGAGGGTCCTAACTCTACCTTCCCAAAAGAGTCCTGAGGTAAGAACTTGAGTCAACCGGTTCTAAATAACCTGAATTTTAAGAGAAGGGCCTGGGTAGGAAGAATGGGAAGTGGTGAACAGGAAGCTAGCAGAGAAGTTAAGGTGAAAATCCTGACTATTCAAGCCTCTCCATCCTGAGGACCTCATAGAGGCAGAATAGACTGCAAAAGCCCTTCATTCACAGAGCGAACCCTAGCTCATGTCATCCAGTTGGATCTGAGGACAGAGCGAAGCCCAAGGCCCCAGCAAGAGCTGTACCTGGCCAGCTGAGTTCTTCCTCCTGGCCACACCCATTCCTCTGGCTACCAAAAGTTGTGACTCCAAAAAGGACATCAGAGGGAACCAGCTCCCAGACCAAGTGAGAAGGTTACCAGGGAAAATTTACTCTTAAGATGTAACCAATAAATAAACACTATCCAGCATGGCAGGAGAAGAATGGCAACTCTCCAAATAAAATAGAGAAATGCAATGAGGCAAAAGTATAGAGAGAGAACTGGCAACCCCATAAATAGAGGAAAAAAGAGCAGTTATGCAAATAAGAAAGAAAGTGGAACTATGCAAATAAGAGAGCGAGAGAGACATACAGAGAGAGAGAGGACACTTCCGTTGTTTGAGTCTGACAGTTGAAGGTTCCCACTAAAATGACAGTAAAGGACTAGGACCCTAACAAGATTAGAGAGGGCGTAAGAGAAGACCACAGCAGGCAAAGACCATGTAGGAAGCTGAAGATGGAAAGCAGGTGGTTGAGCAGTAGGTGCCAGAGAAGAACAGAGAAACTGAAGAGTCAACCAGAGTAAAGTCCATTCCCATCACAGAAGCCTGGAAAGACTCTGCGACTGGAGGCAACAGGCATGGCAGATAGGGCTGCACAGTGGATTGGTTAAGAGCACACATGTGAAGTTAGCTCCCCTCTCTGAGACTTACGATCTTTTAAGGTCAAATCCAGAGCCTTGGGTTCAGGACTTGAGGTACAAATGAAGGCCCAGGTGAACTGTCCAAGAGAAAACACGAGGGTTAAGGACAGTCTGTATCTGGAGTGTGGAACTCCCTCCACTTCTGTCCCCTGGGCTCTAGAAACTGACGGCCATTGGGTTATGAACATCCCACTCCAGCAGCCCAGTCAGGACACCGGAGGATCTTGCTGGGAAAGCAGATGGGCACAATAATAGTAGGGCCACGGCTGCAAAATTTAAGGGGATACCCCCAAAACTTAGTCATCAAGATGAATACTATTTTAAAAACTGAAAATCCCTGATGGACAAAATATCAAACAAGGATACTTTAAACAAGGACAGATTCTGACCCCGCACTTGCAATGCCCTGTTCTGCCTGCCTCACCCTCAGCCAGGCTCTGGTTACAAAAAAAACTTAATTTGTTTATTAAAACAGGCAAATGGCTTGCTGTCCAGAGCTTACCAGGTTGATTTTTTTTAAATACAGCATTAAAATATTATTGATCTTGATTATTGATCTCGATTATTTTTGGTACCCTCCCTCCCTTAAATTTGGTACCCAAAGCAAACGCCTCACTCTCCTCGCCCTAGTCAAAAGCCGAGTGCACCCATTTGTCCTGAGCTGAGGCTCAACCATAGACTGGGAAACCCTGCTCTTTCGTTTGGAGCTTCTCTTTGGTGCCCCTCTCTTCATTATGAAATAACAGCCAGCACCAGTCACCTGGGAATTCACCCAGTATGAAAAGGAGGTCGACCGAGAAAAAGAAAACAAAATCAGAGACCCAACAATTGGTGGAATCAAGCATCTGGCAACCCAGGACACTGGTTTATGGTTTCTTTTCTTAATGTGGATCTTGTCTTGCACAGGTTCTCAATTCCTTCTCTGCAATTCAGAAATTCTAAAAGATTTGAACATCGGGAGATTTTGTTTTTGTTTTTGTTTTGTTTTGTTTTGTTTTGTTTTGTTTTGTTTTGTTTTGTTTTGTAATGTTTTTGGCAGCATAACCTGATCTAAACTAACTTAAAGCTACCATCGTCTTTATTTATCCACTTAGTGTGAACATTTTAGTATCATGGCAGAAATAGCCATGTGTGTGACCTGGACCCATTGGGAGTGTTTTGTCATATGTCATATAGGTAACATGTTATCTTACTAAAACAGGAATTCCGAACTTTGACACAATTCTGACCCGCAGGTTTTGGATCAGAGATTGTGCATCAGTACTTAAATCTCCTTCACTGGGGACACATTAGCAATTCCTGAATTTTTCTGGGCATGTGTTAAATTGGAAAATAGAATATGGCCGTCAACTGGGCCAAATTATGACTTTCATGGGCCTGAGTCATTTTGCCCTTCATGAGCCTCTTCCTCCATTAAAAAAAAGTAAAATTATATTTTATGACCACATTGGTATAAATTAGTGTTGCGCATTGGTATTGGGTTGGAACATCCAGAAAAAATTTTGCTGATTTTAAAAGTTAAATCTTTGCTTAAAGCATCATGGGCCCTAGGCTTTATGCTTTCTGTGCCTAAGGAGAAATTGGTTCTGGTCGTCAGTGAGGGTATAATGGGGCTCAGATCAGGTCTCCGGAGACAAGTTAAGTTGGAGACACTTCCTGGAAAGTAGATTATTAGAATAGGAGCTGGTGAAGTGAAAGGACTATGATTAAGTAGAAGTCGCAGAATAGAGGATCAAAAAATGTGAAGTGTTGCAGGTTGAATTATGTGTCCCCACAAAGATATGTCGAAGCAGTTTTAAACTCTGTACTTGCGCATGTGAACTCATTTGGAAATAGGGTCTTTACAATGAGTTCATACTAGGTTAGGGCAGGCCCTACTCCAATGACTGATATCCTTATAAGAAGAGGGATATTTGAACACAGACACATACAGGAAAGAAGACCATGTGAAGAAGGAGGTAGAGATTGGGGTTACAAGCCAAGGAATGTCAAGGACTGTCCACTACCACCAGAAGCCGGGAGAAAGGCACAATATAGACTTTCCCTCTGGGACCACAAGAAGGGACCAACTCTGTTGACAATGCCTGGATTTCAGACTTCTGGCTTCCAGAATCATGAAAGGATAAATTTGTTGTTTTGAGCCACCAGGTTTGAGGTACTCTGTTACAGCAGCCACAGGAAAGAGAGTAAGAGCAGAGAGTGGGTAATTAAGAGCTGTTCAGTGAAACCCACTGCATAGAACTGATGTGGATGATGAGGTCTGCATGGTCTGCATCTTTCACTGGGCGTTGCGTTGGAACACCCAGAAAAAATCAAGACCTATTTCTGCAAAGAAAGCATGTGAATCACACCTCAAAAGAAATCTGCTTAACTTCCCCCTCCCTGCCAAATACAGCTGTTGCTAGCAACCAAAGAAGCAATTTCACAACTGTTTTCCTATTTTACATACCGAATCAATTCTTTGTTTGGGTCCATGGTGCACAATAGTCCAATTCCCTCCTTTGGGTTCTGAAGGAGCCAAATGTTACAATGAAAATGACCTGTCTCAGTCCTCGCCCAAAACTTCCTTCTCAACTTGGACCCCAATGGACACCAAAACCACAATTTTTAAAGGCCAGTGCAGTTTGAAGAACAGTTCAGAAAAGTCTGTCTTAGCTGAGGAACCCTGGAAGTCAGAATGAGCCAAGGGGCCACCCCCATAACCTAGCCCCTGGGGTGAGAGTGGCAGGCAGGACAGAGACTGGGTGCAAAAAGACTGACCTCACTAGGGGATACTACAATCCTGCAGGTTTCCCCACACACTCTAAGGTGAAGGTGGTCTGCGAGGTGCCTGAGGCTGCCTTCCTGGAATCAAATGGCTTTTTACCTTTTCACACCCCTTTTCAGGCTGCAAGCAGAGAGTTTGCAACGATGCTTCCTTTCTTCTCTCTCTTCAAAGGCTTCCTTTGCCAACATGTGATTTGCCACAGCCCATCTCTTTAGCTGCACCCCTTTCTCGGGATGGGTCCTGCTGGCGTCCCCTAATACTAAAATGTCAAGAGAACCTATTGCTTATAAGATGTGATTAATCCCCCTAATTGAATTACTTAATTGGGTATTTTGTGGGATTCGACTGGAACTGAATTTTTGCCAAACTGGAAATATTTCTGATTTTGAATGGGTTCTGATTCATTTGCATTAACTATGCTGACAACTGGTACATTATGTAAGTAATAAAAAAAAAATGGTCATACAGATAGGATTTATCACCTTAGATGAAATTTACAATTAATAATAGATACTTTATTTTATCCATTCCAAATTCGATGGATTTACTAACGGCTTTGGAGGACAAAAGAACCCACTATACCACATTTAAGGTACCTATAAATGAAGGCATGGATCCTGATTTCATATACATAAAAATATGAAAAATTATGCTATTTGAATTCCGGGCAATATGGTAGGGAGCATTTGGTGAGTGCTTTCCCAGGAGACAAACACTGGGCTGAGTGTGAGGCATGCATTTCCTTATTTAATCCCCCTACAAATCAGTGAGGCAGGTGCTGTCATAAGACCCCATTTTACAGACGTGGAACCTAAGAGGCTAATTTACTCGAAGTTACTCAGATGAGAGGTGGCAGAGCTGAAAGAGCTTACATGGGTACCTGAGTAGTTAAAAAATTAGCCGGAACCAAGGGGCCAGCTAGCAATGGTCTGGTTTGGATTATCAGCAGAAACACCATAGCCATACCTGGAACCTTCAAGATTTGATTGCCGAGGTGGATTACCCACCTTTCTGCAATGATCAGTCTACCACAGAGCACTCTGTAATCTCACGGAACAACTGGAAATCCACCGACTTTAGATATATGGACCAACTAACTAGCAGTTCTTTGTAACTATCTGAAAAGCCAACATAGCCCGTACTTACTAATATCGGTCCAGAACTGTAGGTAATACATTAAAGTTTACTGTGTCTTTATAGCCCCGAAGAGTCATAAATTAGAGATAATAGTTTAAAAAATAATCAATCCCTCAAGTCCATTTAATAACTCAGTTGAACTCAAATACATTCCATTGGAATGATGCTCCCCCCTCAACAGACCCTGGAGGTGACATTAAAGCACACTTACAAACAGCATCCAACTGAGTTTCAAGGACTAACCCTGGCTAATGACATCCTCTCTTATGAGACACACCGTGATACTCCATAAGTCTGGGGTGTCCACGGGGCGGGCTCCTGTCTTATAAACCCTCACGCTGCATCAGGGTTAGCACATAGAAGGATAAGGGGCAGTGGCTGAAGGAGAGAATGAACTTTGCCAACTGCCCTCACCCTGCTCCACAGCATCAGCTTTTCAGATAATCATTATTTTGCTCTTGGAAGTCAAACCAAGGGGCTAATGAACAAGTTTTGGGTCTTCTTGCAGCCTTGTCATCCTCTTTAGTACCGGACCCAAGAGACCTGTTTAAATGCCACTTAGGCAGTTGTTCTCAGCTGTGGCTGAATGCTGAGATACCTGGGGAGTCAGAAAGCTGCAATGCCCAGCTCCCACCCCCCGAGACTCTGATTTCATTGGTCTGGGGTTCAGCCTGGCAGCAGAACTTTTAAAAAGTTTCTCTATGATTCTAATACATAGTCAAGGCTAAAAACCCCTGTTCTGAGGCCAGGTGGGAGGGAGGTGGGCAGTTTTGCAAGTTTAGCTTGATTTTATTATTATTCCATTTTTCACTTTCGTACAATATAATTATATTGGCGATCTCAATGGTTTACAAGTATCAAGTAGAAGTTAACATCAATTGCCACTCCGTACGTGTCATTAGTCCTCTTGGTCTCATTCCTTATGAGCCATTGCAGTCATTTTGTAAAGCACCATCAGATTTCAGCACAGAATTAATTTACTTCCAAGGTCTATAATGGGCATTAAATGGATACAAAAATTAACCAAAAATCCCTTCAATATACATTAAATGGTGGTAAAAATGACTGTATGAAGTTTAATGAGCACCAAATGAGCGTGGAAAAATATAAGGAAAAATTTGGATGAGCTCTTGAAATCTGGCTTTTCAGCTGTTCTTAGATCTTATTGAATTTTCTAGAAAACATATCATCTTTTAAAATTATAAAGTTTGTTTTTCGATCTGCCAGTTCTCGACAGTAACAAAAACTGACCACCTGCTATGCTTAAACGCTAGAGAATATAATTTTAGAAATAGTAACCTGTTACTTTATAACCTCTAACAAGAAAAGCAATAATTAAAGTTGACCATTAAGCTCCTTGTAGTATATTAATTTCAGGCCTAGGCACCAGCAGATGACTCGCGTATGTGAGGGAACAGAGTTTGTCTTTTTCTGTAGAAATAGCCAATAAGAAACTCCTCTTACCTGCTTCACCTCCAACCTGTTGCTTCTAGAAGAGAATACTGTTTCTGGCAGGATCAGAAAGGAACTTTCCAGCTCGGTTCCTGCCTTGGAATTTGCTTCGTTTCCTGTCCAAAAAATTAAGACCACTGCATTTGGTTTTCGAAATTTCCTGTACACCAGGCCACTTTACCTACATTCAGAGTTGCTTTAGTACTTAACCTTTTTATCTTAATTTGCCCATTCGTCACTTTCTCTGTTCACGCCACTTGCCACCAAACCGTATCTCAGGATCAGAAATCATATATTTTGTTGGAAAGATTCATTAAAAGAGTAGAAGCTACTTACCACTTTTCTGTTGTCAATTTTTCTCATTTCTCAGTCCGTAGCCTGCACGCAGCACTGCAGAGTGGTACCCTCTGTGCAGTGGGTATGGGACATATGGCGAAGAGAAACTGGCTAACTTCCTGAAATGGGTCACTTTACCATCAGTGGAAACTAGCATGTGTTTTGCAGAAGTTTATGTGACAAGAAGGGAACTTGTGATTTCTTAACTTTTGCCAAATCATTTATTCATTGGGCTTTAAAATTTCAAAACTAATATTAGGGGCAGGAAAGTCATTTATAAAATGATTTGAATATAACCCAAGCCAGATATATATAGTATATTTTTGTGAGCTTGCATATATTCATGTGTATGTAAATATGCGGGTGAGTATGAGTGAGGCTGTAAGGATCTCCCCCAAAATGTTAATGGTAGTCAGTTAGTTCTGCAGTGCAAGATTGGGGGAAAATGAGGGAGAGATTTAGAATTCAATTTAGAATCGCCTAAACTAATCCTTTGTTATTTAATTCACAGATGTAGTTAAGTAACATTTGTATTGCTTCATCTTTGCTCCGCACATTTCCAAGACAGCACACAGCAAGGTGGGTGTGGGTCCCTCACCAGGCTGTGGCTACAGAGAGGGCATCTTTCTCCTGGGTGTCCCTGTATCTCAGCCAGCACCTGGCGCAGAGTATAAACTCCATAAACATATGTTGAATGAATGAGCAAGTGAATGGATGACCGTGAGCGTTCATGAGGCAGGAAAATTTAATTCCCTGATTTGGCCTGATAAGCGCATTGGATTATAAACTCTCAGAGAGAGGGCCTCGAGATTTAACTAAGAGAAGAGATCAGCAAATGGCAGGCTGTGGGCCAAGTCCGGCCCGTGGGTGAAGAACTTTTATAGAGGAATGTTTCCAATTGATCTAATGACAAAGATCACTAACTTTAAACTCCAATTAGGCAAAATGTTACCATACTCTAAAGATTTCCATTCTTCTCATTATTAGACCTATATTACACAGAACTGTGCTCATTATACTTTGAATTATCAATTAAATAATTGTGCAATTGGTTTTTCTTTTATTATGTAAGTACCTATATAATGTCCTCAATTTGCTTCTTGGTCTGCAAAACCTAAAATATTTACTTTATAAAAAACATATGCTGACCCCTGGCCCAAAGAATCATTTGGAATTGAATAGAATATGCTTCATCTTACCTTACGCTCCTGGATTTGAAGGAAAACACATTGAGGACAGGGACGGATAGGAGGTGACATTGACACACATACACACATTATTATTACTATTACTTTCCCTCAGGCCTAGGGTCTCCCTCCCTTGCATAACCTCTCTCTGTGACAACATAGAGTGTTTGGAAAATCTTTTCTCTTTTTCCTTCTTTTTTATGCCTAGGTCTTCCTAGATGGTCTCCCATCAAAGTACTAACCAGGCCCGACCCTGCTTAGCTTCCGAGATCAGATGGGATCAGGTAAGTTCAGGGTGGCATGGCCATGGACTGGAAAATCTTGCTATGAAGGAATGCCTTACAGAATTCATCTCCGTGGGTGGCCATTCCTAAACTGATCTCTAACGAGTGGTCCCTCCGGCAATTCGAGGCCTGGCATCAGGGAACCATGACATCAGGGAATATAGTGTGCGGCTTCATGGGCTTACCCAAGCCTTCACGACAGTGAGCTCAAGGACTCGTGTGGCTGCCACCCAGTCTCTTGCTTTCCCATGAAACGTTTGCTCAGAAACAAAGTTTAAAAAGCTAAGTAAAAGTGACTACCAGTAGCATACTGAGGAAGACCTTCAGGCTGGAGCATTGGTTGGCTTTTCTAGAAAAGTCAAACCCATATGCCCTGGCTTCCAGGATATAATGTGTCATCCGACTATAAACCAGTTACTTGGGAACTCATAAAGCCTGGCACATGCTAGGGTTATACTTACAAACAGTCTAGTGCCCAGGCCAGGCAAACTCATAAAAATGACGTACTGATTCAAATCAAATGAGCCTTCCCATGTTTTTCCATACAACCAGTAACCATGAAAGATAGAAATGGAAACAAAATCAATACCAGGGCAGGACAGTCACTGCCAACCAGAAGTGTAGTCCCCCAAGGCAAGTGGCCAGCGGCTCCAGTCCTCTGCCTGAGCCCAGAGACTTGCCCTCAGTGGCCAGGCCTGCTGTCCCGCCCTGCCTCATGAAGGCACAAAGCTCTTGGGCATCTCTTTCCTTGCTTGCTCTTCCCCTTGCCACCTGCGCTGACACAGATCTTTATTTCAAAATGGAAACGATCTGTCATTAATCATCCCTTCCAGGCAGCATGGATGTGCCAGACACATAAGTCACCAGCTGGAGCAGACGAACCTCTCTGAGCCTCAGTTTTCTCATCTCTCGAGTGGGGAGAATTACAGACTCGCTCTCCTTCCATAGCTTTGAGGATTATACGTATGCGTTTGTGTGCGTGGAACCCTTAGAACAGCCTGCGGCATGAATTATGCATTCAATAAGTAGAGCTGGTATTACTATTACTACTCTTGTTGTTGGGGGGGCTTCATTCATCTCTGGGCTGTTGCCCAAAGTAGGCCAGGAGAACTGCTCTCATGGCACTGCCACAACCCTTTCCTGTGGTGTCAGTGAGTGCCACAGCACCCCCAGGCCAGCAGGCGGCTTCTTCACATCAAGGCTGTGGCAAAGCGCCACATGTAGAAATACCATGGGGCCCTGGAAATGCCCCAAGACCTAGGATGACACCAGATGCAGAGAATCAGTTGTTCATTAAAAAGAAAGAAAGAAATCCCACTAAATATAAAAAAGGCTCAAGTGGAAGGAGTCATGTAAAAGTAACATTTTTTATGCAAAGGATTTGGATGAGAAGGTGCACAAAGATTCCTTTCCACAAGGCCAGAGCTGATGTGAGCCCATCCTGGTTGTAAACTGACGTGTGGGGCTCCTGAGGGGACCGCAAGCTGCCCTTCCCTGGTGAGCGCAGACACAGGTGAGATAGGCAGGACTCAGCCGCAGGTAGCAGCTATTGTCGATCTCCTTCCCCATCTTCCCTTCCTCCCTCATTCCTGGGTGCCGTCACTCACTCTTCCTGAACCCACTCAGTCTTCACACTCACCCTGCTGCACACCTACCCCATTATACTCATTCCTAACTGCAGCCAGTTCTTCTCCATTTGCACCATTATTTCTCATTTCAAACAAAGCTTAATGTGCTCGTCTGTAAATGCCTCAGTGCCCACAGGAAAATGGCGGCCCTCTGGAGGAACAAGTTAGCTAAAGGTACTCTGCCTGTGGGCTGCATAGCCCCAAATCAGGGCACAGAGCCAGGTAAGAAGGAGAGCTGGGTTACAGCCTCACTCGGCCATATGGCCGACTCCCCTTTAGTGGCAGCCAACCTATGCAACCATGCATGGTGGCCCAGCTAAACCAAACTGAAGCTAATTTCATCATGGTAAATGGGACTGACTCCTTCCAATGGCATGTTTGACTGCACAGGGACAAGGCAAGTTCCCTGCAGTCCTCTGCAAACTCCCTTTTTGAGTCAGGACCAGGTTGCAGAGCAATTACGTGAAAACCTGGGTCTTTCCATCAGTTGCAACCCATTCCTATGTTTCCTGAGGTCAGTGTCTCCTAAATAAGGGAACAAGACATCACACCAAAAAGCCATAGCAGTTTAAAGCTCGGATGGCCCCGTTATTCTACAGATGCGGAAACGGAAGCCAAAGGTCGGAAGTGTAACAGAGGTAGAAAAAAGTGTGGGAACTCTCACGCTGCACTTCCACTCTGTTCTCTCAACTTCTCCCTTCGCCAATGCCCTAAGTGAAACGCCAAGCATATTGAATATTCAATCAGCATTTCGAGAAGAGGATGAGGTGGGTTTTGTGGATCCCATCGACCTTTTGTTCTTCCTCCCTATCTCTTTTTTTTTTTAAATCTCACGTAATCATCTCTTCAGGATGGACTGCATATATGCTGACATTAATTCCTGCTGCTCTAAGTCACCAGAGCAAATTTAAGTGTTGATAGATGTTCCCAGACCAAATAGATTGATGCGGCAGAGAAGGTTTGTAAGGCATTTAGCAATGAGAGTGCATCCACTCGAGATGGCTGCGTTCTCCTCCCCCACCGCGTTGGGAGATGGGCTAGGAGGTAGTCACTGCTTCAGGGAAAGGTTAGCTTGGAAGAAGTGGGGAAAATGGAGTGGTTTCAAAAGCTGTAGCTGAGTTCTAAATGCATGAAATACATGAAAAAAAAAAACTCCACATAAAACAATATTTCCTTTTCCTGGACAATATTAAATTTATCCAGCTTGGAGAGGATGAGCTGGTCAGAGAGAAGTGCAATAGAGCGAGATGCTGCTTGGGTGTCAGACAGAAGGGTTGGGCTGTGCTAAATTCAAGGGCAGAGGACGGTTAGAACCCCCAGATAGGTTTTGGGAATCAGGAGTAGAGGGAGCCTCCTCTTCCTATCCCATCTAGAATCATGGGAAGAGGGAGTGTCTAGAATTTTCTTCACTCCATGGCATGAGAGGAGTATAAAGCATTGAGGCTAAGAGGGCTTGAGACAACTGCCTTGGTTTTCTCTGAGTCCCAGAATGTCATGGAGAGAAACGCTTCTGAGAAGAGAGTGAAAATTGGCCGAGAGACTGGGAGTGTTTCAAGGTCAGGTTGAAGGGACCAGTGGATGACAGTGTGAACTAACGGGCCACAGATGAATGAGATGGTTGGTGAAGCAAGACTAACCTTTGTGATCGTTGCACTGCGCCTGCAGTCAGATGGAAATCTTTTTTATAGCTTGTAAAGCTTTAAGCATTAGCCATCCTTATCAGTGGTTAAACACCCGAGTGGAACAGAAAGTCTTTACAAAGATACAATAGCACTTGGCCAAAAATAGAGTTTACACAAAGGGGGAAGACTAGAATAAACCATGTGGGACTGGGTTGGAGTTAGAGGCATCAGTATGAATCCATATTTAGCTTAATATAGATGCTGATAGATGAATATAAAAATAATTTTGCTAATAACAGCTACCCCTGTTATGTCAAGAATGGCATTTCACCTCTGTGGGTCTTCCTCTTCAAAACCCATAAACCCAGTCTAATCGTGAGATGATCATTAGAAAAACACAAAACGAGGGGCACGGTACAAAATACATGACTACTACTTCTCGAAACTGTCAAGGTCATCAAAAACGAGGAAAATTCATGTGACTCACGGCTCCTAGGAACCTAAGGAGACATGATAACTACTTGTAATGTGATATTCTAAACTTTAAGGGAAAACTAATGAAAACTGACTAAAGTATGGGGTTTAATTGGTAATTATATATCAATATTGGTTCATTAATGGTGACAAATTTATCATTGTAATATAGACGCTAACAATAGAGAAAGCTGGGTAAGGGGTATAAAGGAACTCTGTTTCGTCTTTGCAATTTTTCTGTAAATCTAAAACTATTCTAAAACAAAAGGTTAATTTAAATACTTAACATAAAATAAATGACTATTGTGGATAATCAGATGATGATCTGATTATAAATTCCTAATTGGGCAGGTCCTGGTGGGTAGTCACACTCCAGGCCTATAACTTCTTTAGTGAAAGGTTTTAAACTGCCGTATCCATTGTTATTGTGCATCCGGGTTAACCTATCTTTGAGATGCTAGAAGTAATACTCCTGGAAGGGGGTAGCGACCCTCAAGAGAGCACACGATCTTGTTAACTATCCTGTAATCCAATCTCTGTCTTGCTTTCTCCCACCTTTATGTTATCTTCCTTATGTCACCTCAATCTCAAACACATAGAAGAAGCTGCAAAACTGTTACTCTCAGGAGCATTTGAGGTCTTGCTCTCTGGTATATGTCCTCAGTCTGGCTCAAATAAACTCATAAAAATTCTCTACAGGTTTGGATGGTCTTACATCAATACTATGTAAAATGAAAAAGGCTAAGATTCTCTCTATATGTATATATACGCAAATATATGTAGAATAAAATGTGAATGTCCTTGCTTAAAACAAAAGAGAGACAAAACAAGCTTTTTCCAAAGAGGAGCAAAGGCAGAAGGTATAGCCATTCATGAAGTGTTTAGAGAGCGACAAAACACAATGAAGAGGGCCATCTTGGTCATCACTGTAGTCCTAGTTCCTTGCACAGGGCCTGGCCTACAATAACGACTATGAAAATTCACTGTTGAATGAGGATGATGGAAGTAGAGCTGTCAAAGGAGCCAGAGGAGGAGTAATCTGAGGAAGGCAAAAATCAGAACTAAACAGTATGGCAAAGATTAGGGGGAAGAAGCTGGTTTTTTTAGAATTCCACTCTCAACACCTCACCACCACTTCACCCCACCCCACACCCCCTTACAAAAGTTCTTCAGATTTCCAATTGCCTTCAGGATAAATTCTAACTTTCTTTAGATTACAAACAAGGCACTTTCTGACGAGCTCTGAGTTCTGTCTCCCTTTCTAGCTCTTCAAAAATCAAGTCCCCCTTCTGTCCCAGCACTCCAGTCTTTAAAAGCCACTTGCATTTCCCCTTCCAAGTCTCACTCATGCACACCTCTGGGCACATGCTCACATGGTCCCCATATGGCCTCTCTGCCACAACTTGGCTACCTCTTACGATTCCCCCAAAACTGAGTTTGGACTTCACCAACTCTGAGATACCCAGTCTGAACCAGCCCCACTTTTGGCAAATTGGGCTTTCAGCTTTGTGCTCCCCAAGGGCCAAGTTATCTTCTGCTTCCCTCTTTCAAAACTCTTATTGACTGGTGTGTGCTCCACTCTGGACTGGGGGCTTCTTGAGGGCAGACACTTTACCATTTGATTCCCATGCATCCAGTACAGTGGCTGTGGGATAGAAGCTCAGTAATTGTTTTGGGAATAAAGGGAGAGAGGGATGGAGAGAGAAGGAAGGAGAATGGGAGGAGAAGAAAAGAAGTATTGCATAGCCACAGCTGACCCTTAAGGTAGAGCTGGCCAGGCATTTCCTTCATTAACTTATTTACCTCTCCCAGGAACTCTAAGATAGAGGGACTGTGGTTATTCCCATTTTTCATGGGAGGAAACTAAAGCACAGAGAGGTTAAAACAGTCAGGTTCCTTTGGATCCAGTGTTATACTCCTGACCACTATCCAATATTCCAACAATAGAAAGGATCATGGGGATCTATAAAAAGTCACTTACTTTAGCAAAGAGAAGGTTACTGTTGGCATTCAAGAGAGTAGTTTTGACAGCGTGGTAGAAAAGCCAGTTTATATGAGGTTAAATAGTAGTGAGGTATGAGATCAGACACACTCGTCCTCAACTAAGCACCAACGCCAAGACTTTGGGATTAACTTTCCTCAATGACTCCATTGAATATCATTATCTTGGCTCAAATCACCACTCTAAGCAAGGGTCATGAGCTGGGATGCAAGTTTCCCTGCAGTCTAGATCCAATTTTTTTCCAACTTTTCCTCTTAATAGTCTTGGACCTCACTCCTGCCCTTCAGTTGACATGACCGGCCTTTGCTCCTTGAGAATGCCCTAAGCTGTTCCCTACTCTGCCGTCTTCTCCATGCTTTCTAAAGAGATCTCTGCTCACTCCACTTTTGCAAATCACAGGAGCTTGCATTCTGTCATCTGGTGGGAGTCTTTTGGTCATGAGCATTGGGGCACAGCTGTTAGCGTCCTGCCCTTCTCAACTGACACCCAATTTGCCAGGCCCACCCAGCAGATGTGAGCTCTCGGTTCCCAGGCCCCTCCACGCCTTTTGTAGCATTTGACCTTCTCTGTGTCAGGTACCCATCTAAGGCTCTACCCGTAAACATTTCACACTTATCTTTGGTGGTTCTTATATTCTCTGTTTTTAAAGGAGGAAGCAGGCTTGCAAAGGTTCAGTAATTTGCCCAAATCGAACCAAAAGCTCTACTGAACTTGTCACATTTTGCCCTGGATTACATTTTGATGAGTCCATCTTACATTTTCTACCAGACCATCAACCTTTCGAATCCAAGGGCTGTTTTATTCATCCAGCCCAGTCCTGTGCACTTATCAGTAGATAAATGCTGGTGAAAATGAAAGGGAGACACAAAGTGTGATAGACTTAAGGGAAGTTTTTTACATGTAAATTTTTTCTGATTATAATATTATTACATAGTTCGAAACATTTAAATGCAAGATCTTATAACATATAAGATGAAAGCCCTCCAAATTCCACTCTTCGAAGTAACCATTATTAACATACAAGTACAAACAAAATTCTTGATAAAAATGGAATCACTCGATATGTGCTATTGTGCTCCATTTTTTCTATCTAGCACTCTGTTTCGAAACTGTAGATCCTGTCTTATTTTTAGTTGTTGTTGTTGTTTTAAATGGCTGTTCTGTATACATTGTATGGATGTAATGTTTTATTTAATGAATCTCCTATTGATTGTTTGCCCTAAAATTCTGAAATTATAAGCAATGCCATGACAAACATCTTTGGAGGGAAAATAATTTTAAAAGAAGTATGGTCACATGAGGAGAAACACTAGCAGTAGAAGAGAGTAACCATGAAACAGATGGTAACCATGAAGCAAATGGAGTGATCAAGAGCAGGGTTGGGTGGAGTTTTAACTTTCAGAGGGGAAGGGCCATCTACAGGAGGGCCACCTCTCCTTGTGGAATAGGATAGGCTTGTTGGTAGATATGCTCTTTGGGGTAAGAATCTTGATTTTGTGAGATGGTGCAGAGGATGGTGACATAAAACATATTTTGATATCGAGGGGAGGGGATTTGGAGAGGTGCAATTGGGGGCCTCCAATTTCTTTGTGATGTAGGAGGTGAGGCGCTGTCCTGGGGAAGAGAGTGCCTGATGGAGGCAGGATCAATATCAGAGTCCGAAAATGTGAGGGAAGATTTTGGGGACAGCTACACAAATCAAATACACAAGGGCACTCTAAAAACACAAGAACAACGTGTGAGGTCGGAGGCCCAGGGCTCAGCATAGAGAAGGAGACCCCACGAGGTCTTTATTTGATTCCTCACAATCCCAAGGGCCCCTCTCCCCTCCCTCAACCCAACGTGCTTTCTTTCCTCTTTTCTTTTAAACCTCTTTCCCAATCTCCATATACCTCAACATGGTGCTTTTAGAGTTGGAGATAAACGCTTTTGTTGTTTCTTTTCTGCACCCGCACCCCAAGGGACTTCAGAAACGCCGACAGGGTCAAAAATTACTTCCGGAAGATGCAGCTGAGGGCAAAGGAGTTAATAATCATCCTGCCACCAGGTGGCGATCCCCGCCCAGTATTTCAGACTTTCTGAAGCTGCAGACCCGTCAACAGATAGGATAAAATAAGTATAAAATTTTAAATAGCTGTAAAGGTTAATAAAATCTACACATGTATTAAAGTTTATGCCAGGTTTGGGGGAAGTTTCAGTTAGGGTAACCCAAGTTGCCAAATAAAAAACATTTTTACTCATAATTTGCCCTATGGGTCTCAAAGTGTTAAAGATTTAAGAAAAACAAATACCATGAAACAATACGCTTTTGCTCTCCCATTTGGAAACAGAATTTTAACTAAGTAATGAGCTAGAGAAGGATCAGTTTCATAAAATTAAAAATGATATAAAATAAGGCCCAGACTTCCCATGTATATTCTACATCTAGTTACCGAGCTAGGTATTGAGAAAACAAAACTATATAAGTTGGAAAATGTTCAGATAACTGAACATATATATAACATACCTGGTATGACTCTCAGTGTACCAAACGGAAAGATGACTTTGTTTTCTGTGACTCAGTTTCTTTTGTGTCTTTGAGCTTTCAGCTTACCTGACCGTCCCGAAGGTGGATTTGATATAGCGACAAGCCAGGGTGGTGTGTATGTGTGTGTGCTCATGCATGCACAATCCATTCCTTAATTATTCTCCACATAAAGCTGGCAGGTTCCCCCTCTTCTCAGAACCAACGGAACCTCTAGAGCCTTCCTATTGCCGTTCTTCCCTTCCCTTCTCTCTTTTCTTTCCAAAATGCATGGCTTTGCCCTTCCTGGAGACCCAGCTGTCCTTAAGCAACGTTAGCTCCACAAACACCCCTGTGATCCCATTAGGACTTTAGAAGATAAAATCCAAATAACTTACCCCGCGCATGTCCCCAAAGCAATGCGCACAGAGCCTGAGGTCAGCTTGAATGGGAACTCAGCACCTAACGATAGAAATATAAATCGCGTCTAGGGCAGGGTTTTGCAAAGGTTTTTGTTTAGATTACTTGCCTGGGGAACATCTGGTTCTTATTGAAAATGCAGCTGTTAGGACTCAAGTATGTCGACCCAGGAGCTCAGGGCAAGGCCAATGAAGCCCCCGAAGGCTGAGAACCACTCAGTAGAGCAAAAGTTCTCAAAGTGTGGTTCAGCAGCTTCAGCATCCCCTGGGCCCAGCTTGTTAGAGATGCAAATCCTAAGGCTCCAATTCCAGACCTACTGAGTCAGAATCTGAGTTTTAACAAGCCCCTCAGGTGACGTTCCCGCATGCTCAAGCCCGAGAAGCACTTGCAATAGAGCCATGAGTCTAAAGCGGTGATTCTCAACGTTGCCTGCGTATTGGAATCACCTGTGAGCTTTAAAAATCCAAAAACCCAGGCTACGTATACCCCAGACCAATTTAATCAGAATCTGTATGGGTGCGGCCCAGGCATGGGGATGTTTAAAGCGCCCCAGGTAATTAATTTCAAGGTTCGACCAAGGTTAAGAACCGCTGTAACAGGGGGGAGAGTTGATCTCTGAATCTCTGAGACTGTCTCACAGTAAATATATTTTCCCTTCTGGGATAGCCTGGTTTTATCCCTAGCCCAAGAATCTCTTGTTCTTGATGGGACAGAGCTTTCTTCCACCTGTGTGTTTGCATAAATTAAAGACAAATGTATAACTTGCAACCATAAAAATTCTTGAAGAAAACAGGGAAAAGCTCCTTGATATTGGTCTTGCTGATGATTTTTTGTTGAGTTTTGTTCGTTTGTTTTTGATCTGATACTAAAAACGCAGGCAACAAAAGCAAAAATGAACAAGTGGAACTACATTGTACTTTTTAGCTTCTGCACAGCAAAGGAAACCATCAACAAAATGAAAAAGCAACCTACTGAATGGGGGAAAACGCCTG
Source organism: Rousettus aegyptiacus (assembly GCF_014176215.1). Classification (NCBI taxonomy): domain Eukaryota; kingdom Metazoa; phylum Chordata; class Mammalia; order Chiroptera; family Pteropodidae; genus Rousettus; species Rousettus aegyptiacus. Next base: position 2,235,176 of record NW_023416312.1, on the reverse strand, counting down.
CAAACCACATATCTGATTACAGATTAATAGCCAAAGTATATAAGGAACTCATACAGCTCAATAGCAAAAACAAACAAAACAACCAAAAACCCAAATAAAAAATGAGCACAGGAACTCGATGGACATTTTTCCGAAGAAGACATACAAACGGCCAGCAAATATATAAAAAGGCTCTAGACATCGCTAATCAACAGGGAAATGTAAATCAAAACCACAATGAGATATCGCCTCCCACCTGTTAGGATGGCTATTATCAAACAGATAAGAGGTAACAGGTGTTGGTGAGGATGTGGAGAAAAGAGAACCCTCTTGCATTGTTGCTGGGGCTGTGAACTGGCACAGACATCAAGGAAAACAGTACGGAGCAGTACGGCGTTTCCTCAGAAAATTAAAACTAGAACCACCATGCGATCCAGCAATCTCAGTATAGGTTATATTTCCAAAAGAAATGAAATCCAGATCTCATAGAGATAGATGCGCTATTGCAGCATTATTCACAATAGCCAAGATATATGGAAACAACCTAAGTGTCTATTAATGAATGAATGAATGAATGAATGAATAAAAAATGTGATTATATGTATATATAATGAAATATTATTTAACCATAAAAAAAAGGAAATGCTGCCATTCTTAACAACATGGATGAAACTAGAAAACGTATGTTGAGCGAAATAAGTCAGACAAAGACAAATACTGTATAATCTCACTTACATGTGGAATCTAAAAAAGTCAAACTCATAGAACCAGAGAGTAAAATGGTAGTTAGTAGGGGCTGCGGGAAAGTGCCGAGGAAAATGGGGAGATGCTGGTCCAAGGGTATAAATTTTCAGTTACAAAATGAAGAAATTCTAAGGATCTAAAGTACGACATGGTGATTATAGTTAATAATATTCTATCATATATTGAAAGTTGATAAGATAGTAGATCTTAAGTATTCTCACCACCTCCCCGCTCCCAAGAATGGTAACTACATCGGATGCATTAATTAACTTGATCGTGGTCATCATTTCACGACGTGTGTATATATATGAAACCACCATGTTGTACACTTTAAATATATATAATTTTTATCTGCCAATTATACCTCAATAAAGCTGGGGGTGGGAAGTGAAAATCAGTAGTCTAGAGTAATATATATCCACTGAATGCCTGCTAACATAAAAAAAAACAATTAATAGAAACAGTATTCTCTTTACACTAAATCATACTTGTTATGTTTCTTAAATGAAATCCAATTAGTTGTAACATTTTCATTTGTTCATGGGCACTAACTGCTTGGATAAAAATATAAAGCAACAATTGTACTTGACTTTAATAAAAGCATGACATTGTGAATCTATCGAGTAGCTTGAAAATAAGAGTACAACCCCAGTTCTGATTTATGAGTTTGTAAATTGCACATTTTTCTATTTGAATGTCCACAATGTTCAACCATATGTGGTTCTTTTAAATCTATTTATAGAAGGTAAGTATATTTAAGGCAGTCACCAGTACCAAATCAGTTGTTTATAGGTTTCATCTCCTCAACTACCAAACTAGTTTGAAGACTTACCTATTAGCAGTGTTTTTCAAATTCTAATGTGCTCACATGAAGATTCTGATTCAGTAGGTCGAGAGGAGGGACTGAGGTTTTCATTTCGAAATTCCCAGAGAGTGCTCATACTGCCAGTCTGGGGGCCACACTGTGTAATAAGAACTCTACACACTGGGGTTCCGCACCTCCCAACCTTCTACACTCTGAATTTAGCCTTTCCCCCTGCCAACAAAGTTCATTCTCAGGTCCCCAGGAACTTCCATTTCTCCAAATTAAATGGGTACTTTGCAATCCTCATCCTCATCTCCACAGCATGCGACACGGTTCTCATCATCCTTGTTTCCTGGACTTCTTAGACGCTGCTCTCCTGGTTTTTCTTCTATCTCTGTCTCCTTCTCATTCTCCTTTTTAGGCTCATCTTGTACCAGCTGTGGAAGGTTCGAATTATTCAAAGCTCAATTCCCATTTTTTCCTTTTACTCCATACCCTCAACTAGGTTCTCAACGAGGAGGCAATGCATATTGTCCCCTAAGGGACATTTGGCATGAATTTTGGTTGTCACAACTTGAGGGGAGATGCCCCTGGCATCTAGTGGGTAGAGGCCAGGGATACTACTAAACATCCTACAGTGCTCAGGACAGCTCTCCACCCCCACCTCCCACAGCCCTGCTCCTAGCCCCAACAAAGAATTTTCTGCCCCTAAAAGTCAACAGCTGAGGTTGAGAAATTCTAGCCTAGGGCAGTCCTTCTCCAGCCTAGGGATTACCTGGGTCTCTGGTTAAAATTCAGATTTCGATTTAGCAGGTATGAAGAAGGCCCAAGATTCCACATTTCTAATGAACTCCCAAGAGATGCTGATGTTACTGGTCCATGGAACACAGTTTGAGTAGCAAGGCCCTAGGATACATCATCCTTGTCCGCAGTATTCATGACTGTCATTGCCACAGAAGACTTCAACTACATAGCTCTAATTTAGCTCTCTTCCTTGAGCTCCACAGACTATAGCCAACTACTAAGTCAGCATCTCCAATTTGGGTACTGGAAACCTCCCAAATCGAATATGACTAAGCCACACTCATGATTTCCCAGCCCCATATATGGTCCTCTTTCAGTGTTGTCTTGTTCGGTTAACTCATTTTTTGCATCTCAGCTCGAATGGCCTTCCTTAGGCAGCCTGCCTCTCCCACTTCCCAATTTGACTCAGTTCTCTGAGTTATAACAAGAATTATATAATCTTATAGGACACTCTTCCTTTCTTTCAAAGCACTTTGGTCTCCCTCAACAGGGAACACTTCTATTACTGCTTACCAGTGTCTCCTCAGCCCCTAGCACCATGCCTGGTCCATGGTGGGCATACAATTAATATTTACTGACCGACTGAATAAAATGAATGAATGAATGAATACAGTTGACAGCTTCTAAATACTGCATGTACATAATGGACAATACAAATTTCATGTCTACATTCTACACTATCTTATAAATGGCTAAAGGAAGGTATGGAACCTAATCGATACTGATGAGTCTTAGAAATGATACCTTTAGCACCCCTGAAAGCAAGGATTTTTTATCTCCCATAAGGTAGATACATAAGAATGGAAAGTCTCTAAGTTTTGGTCTTTGGCTCTAAAGGGAAGAGCCTTCCTCATTTCAGGAATCCAAGTATGGCATGATGTTTTGCAGACTAATTTATTGATAGCGATCATTTGATTGAGATCCTACTCATTTATTGTTGTTTCAGAAGTGTTCTTTACAGAGATTTTTTTTCTCTTTACTTTTTGACATCAATTCCTGAAATGGGGAAGAACGGGAACTTGTTCATTTTTTCTTAGGGAGAGCTAAACTCTGCCCATCACATTCTTGGTAGAAAGTGCTTTATACTTTTATATATAAACCTTGATACGGTCTCTCTCAACAGAGTTTTAAAATGAAATCTTATGAAAACAGGCCATATCAGCACAAATATAAACTCGTGTGTGAAAATGGAGACCAATTATAATATCAGGAGAAGAGGGGATGAGTAAGAACGGGAAGAACGCAATTCTGATTCTTACCGGTTAAGAACCATCACACAGTTTTATGCAAACCAACATTTGGCAACACTTTATGGATTTTCTTCTTGCAGGATCATAAGAAAAGGCAGAACTATGGAAACATGGGAACTTGGATTAACAAAAAGGGACTTTCCTCAGATAAATTTTAAGCAGGAAATGTTTAATGTTCTCATGGTAGAGAGAATATTATGGAAAATAAAAATTATATTTTTTAAAAAGCCTACGAAAATGAGCTCTGGGTATCTGAGACATTTCCAGAAAGTTCGATGGGCTTAAATCCAAAGAAAACAAGAGTAGACCAAGCAGTGACTGAGAATATGTAATGAATGGAAGCGCTAAAAAAATGAGTGTCACTCTTTAAATAAAAAAATATTTTAAATATAAATTTCATACATAAAACCTTGAGTAAAAGCTTCATACAAAGCAGAAATGGTTAAGAGAAAATTCCCAGATACTGCAGGCTAAAAGAAAAAGACCAAAACTATTCACTGTATGTGGAACATGGCCCCCAAGGTTAAGCTGTATAGGACTGGCAGTTCTGTTCAGGGCTGATATGTTCAGCAAGTGAGCATTTCATCATCTCCAACTTGCTTAACTTTGTAGGGAGCAGGCAGGAAACACTGAAGCATCATACCCACCCAGCGACGGTTTTCACGAACTCAGGGTTAGGTAGGATGCCTTCTAACCTTCAAACTACCAAGTTACTGCCAGCTTTATGAGAGAGAGAGAGAGAGAGAGAGAGAGAGAGAGAGAGAGAGAGAGAGAGAGAAACAGAGAGAGACAGAGAGACAGAGAGAGCAAGCGAGCGAGAGAGAGAGAGAGACTAAGAAAGATTCTATTGCTACTTAAACCACAGCTTAACCTTGGGGGCTATGTTCTATGAAAAGAAGAAATGTGTTACGTGTCATATGTCATAGGAAAAGAGGGCTGCTCGCTTAGTTAACTTGGGTTTTTCATCTATATGTGCACGTACACAGGAAAATGCACGGCCAGGTGCATTGAGACACCAAGAAAAAGCAATGGAAATAAGTGATGGAAACAAAGATTTGATAGTATACGGTGTTCAGCCGTTTTTTATATTGCCTTCTCATTAAGAAACAACATTTAACATATACTTATATCTGTATCGCTACACGGGGTATATGATAATATAGCTACAAACACACTTTTTAAAAGGTGACTATATCTATTTTTGTATTTTCTTCCCATACCCCTGTTTGGAGACTCGGCCAAGGGTCTCCATAGCAGAACGTCAATATCCGCGAGGTTCCACTAGGTGGTACTATGCTCCATTTACATAAAACCACGGTTAAAATTTATTTAATTCAGACACTAGGAAAATTACACTAAAGACATCCTTTAAACCAGATATATAAATAGGACTCAGGGAATGGGACTATGAATCAGTTGGCCACCTGCTCCTGTGTCTACCTAAAGCTGCCCAGTGTACTTGACCAAATCATTTTCACATATCAGCCCTGAACAGAACTGCCAGTCCTATACCGTTATATTATACCCCTCCCACACGAGTGCCAAGTGGGGAGCAATCTGAGTTGAAGGGCGGCTCCACTCCCAAGCAGAAGGTTATACACAGAGGGGGGAAGAGAAATTGAGCACCCTTGGGGGGGCTCAGGCTTTCCTTGCTGAAGTGACTCCTGTATTAGTAGTCCCGGGTACCCCCCAAAAGATGTGCCACTTCTCAAGCTGGGCTCCGCAGACCGGCTGCTTCAGAAGCAGCTCATTCCAGAAATGCAGATTCCTGGGCTCCGAGATCAGGATCTCCAGTGTGGGGGCCTGGAATCCACATGGTTTTCCAGCTCCCTAGGTGATTCTGGTCCCCAGTAAAACTGGAGAAGCATTTGGACTGGATGGATACAGCAGGGTCAGTTTGGTATAGGGCCGTTTACTTCCTCCATGACCTTGGGCACTTGCCTTAACCTCACTGATCCTACCTTCAACTGTGAGTTGACATGGAGCTCCCAATACCAGCCTCAAAAAGGGGATGTGAAGATTTAATGGAATAAATTAAGCATTTAATTTGCATTTGCTGCTTAATAAACGTGGCTTCCTTTCACACTCTGCTCAGTAACACTGTCCAGGTACCAGAGACTTTATTGTACACCACTCCCCCTAAGACCCTCCTCACTCTCTCCTTCCTGTCATTCCCTTTGGGGGTCTGCGCTCATGAGTAGGAATCAAACTTGTGATTGTTTTAAAATCCATCCTCGCTATTTGGAACATATTTCCTGTGTCCTGTTTGCTTGGGTGGCCTTTTCTGGAGAATTGATCATCTCACAAATTAATCCATCACGATGTGTTAATGGACAAGAATAAGGTGTCAAAACAAGCCCCGGAAGGTCATAAATGAACTGGGTCTTTCAATTATGATGTTTCAATCTAAAGGCAACAAATTGTGGGGAACATAGATCTCGGAGAGAGAGATGCATATCACCTGGTTACAAAGTCCTGCTTTGTGGGGCTCCTTGTGGACACGGCCCAGGAGTGTTACCCACTGTTCCAGGGGTGGCTGCGGTACAGCAGTCTAATACTAACTTCCAAAACAGCCCAAACACTCTTCTTAACAGTGCGGGCTCCCTGGACAATGGGCCCCAGATACGGGTTCATGAAGATGTAACTTCAAACTTCTGTTGTTCAAGATGTCAGCTCATGCAATTCAGTATTATGAAAGCCCCCAGAATCTAGGACCCACTGCATCTCCTTGGCCAGTGAGGAGTGAAACGGCCATGTGTATCATATAAGTGTGGCGTCCTAGTTGGCTGTCTCTGCCCTGCCTTAGCCTCAGGGGTTGTCACTGGCCAGGATAACATTGAGAGCAATTTTCTTTGTGTAGAGGCAACTGATCACCTTGTCCTGCCCACTGGTGGGCTCTAGGGATGTCTGAAATGGCCATGAGGCCGCCAGGACTTCCTCTTCCCTTCCAGATCCTACCAGACTATTCCTCATTGTGAGACACTAAGACTTAAACCTCCTCAGTCACTTAGTAGAGATATATATATATATCTACTAAAATGTCATGACAAGAATATTAGAAATGAATTACAACCCAGGAAGACTAGGATCATGTTAAAGGCAGCATATTGGGTCTTGGGAAGTTTCTTAACTCACACGCTTAAAAGTTGAGATAAGTAGAAAGAATATGAATTCGAATGTGGCAGACAGTCCAGCCAGGGTCACCCCCGGAAGGTTTCACCGAGCTGAAGTAGGTGGGAATTGACTCTGTGTGTATGGGAAAGGGGTCAGTTTTAAACCAAAAGTACACGCAAAACCACTGCTTCCAAACGGAAGACTCCACCTGCCACAACTCTTTCTTCATTCCCGCGCATCACGCAAGACTTGCCGTAGGTGTTTGAAGCCAAAAAGGAAACTGAAGAGGGAAGAGAAAACCAAGAAGGAAAAGATATAAAACCTAAAACGGTGTGAGAGTGCCCTATTATAATTTCATTGTCACCAGCATGGATGGCCCCTATGTTATCAGGCGTTTTTCCACACACTCTCATCATCCGATCTTGAGACTTTCTCTCTCTCTTTAATTCTTCCCCATCACTATATTGGTTGGTTGGTCGCTGGGTTGGTCTCATGTTCTCCTTCATTACAGTAACGCAGCCAACTGGATCAATTTTGGTCCCGGTGTTCTGAGCACGTCGCCTTCTGAGTCTCCCTCACTTGTGTTCTTTGATAGTTTCCCTCCCACACTGCTATTTGTACTTCAGAAGATACAGACAGTTACCAGTGTCCCTTAGGGTCAAGGGTTCAATCTTCCAGCAGATGTGACTGGCGGTGAGTCCCATTACTAACTGCTCCTGAAGTCTGGCACCCCAAAGCTCCAAGGAGGGGTGTGTTCCCATGGCCCGCCCAGTAAGCGCACCCCACAACCAGTGTTTTCCACTCAGTTCAGCATGTGCAGAAGAGGTGGAGGACAAACCAGATCTTATCCCCACCTCTGTTTAAAAATTGGGCCACCAATACCATGCAGGATGTGCAACCTGCTTTGGGTGAGAATGAGGAAGTAAATAAGAAGCATGTTATATGGGGGTAGGGTACTGCCTCACAAGAAAGAAGAGTGTATATTTTTGCTATCTGCATTACAGTTTCCTTGGAGACTGGGAAACAAGATGCTCAGGTTCTCAAGTCACTATCACCTCCTCACGTATTCTATACTCCCTGACTACATTAGAATAAGTTAGTTACAAGAGACCATCTTGACCTAAGGGTGTTCATGCAGGTAGAGCTGGAAGTTGATGTCAGGATGGGGCTAAGAGAACCTGACTCAGGACAGGACTACCTATGATCAGACCCACCCTCCGTCTGCTCTACAGATGGCAGAGACTTGCTTTGCCTTTTTATCAGCCATAACATTTACTCTGCCTAATGCCTCCATTGTCTTGGATACTGCAAACGCCCAAGTCTTGCTGAGATATGGTATCTCTGTGAGAAGGAAGGATGTACCCTGGCCAGGTTCTGGGGGCCAAGCCTTGATGGTGAAGTGGGATTATGGGGAATTGGGAGTCCCTTCCAGAGCAGAGCCAACCAGAAGCGGGTCAAAGAAGAAGCAGGACATTCAGAGCTTTGCAGGAGACCTGATAGTCACACTCCTCTGGTAGCCTGAGTTGGTGGCTTTTAATCCAAGCCATTTATCAATGGCTCCAGTCGTACAGAACTCCACAGAGGGCCTTCAGAAGGTTAAAAGAGTGACTTGTCAAGATTACAAAGGAATTAAAACTAAAACCATCTGTCAATGTGCTTTTGGTCGTTTCCTACAACGAACCACTGTCCTTGTAACCTCATGTCGAAATGTAATGCGGTTGCTGAGTTGCATTATTTTCACTTTTCCTTCCTCTCCATACATTTCAGAAGAGGTTTAAGTTGCCTTCAAGTGCCTTATGTTTTATAAATTGCCGCAATAGTTTAAACTTTATGTATTTGAGTTTTAATGGAAGAAAATTTACGATAACACTTTCTATGACATTGTCTTTGTTTTCACTGAAGAAGAAAGGCATCTACTGAGTACAATACATCTTACAGAAGTAGTCAAATAGTTGGCTCTGGCAACTTAATTATCTCTCTGTTCATTCCGGAGATTAATTTGGAAATCAGTGACTCTTAGTAATTGATTATATGTCCTTTGGAAATAATTCACAGACTACGTATTTCCAACAATACTTAAACCTTTAGCATGGAATTTCCATATATGAGAAAAATGCAATATCTCTCAACCGATGAACTCACGTGAATTTCAACCCAGTTGAAAGTACGTGTCTTCAGAATGTCTTGGTCCTTTCTGTGGTTTTTGAGTCGTAAAGTTGAAGTTTAAGACTGAAGCTTTCTCAGTGTTAAGGTCCCCCATTCCTCCACCTCCAAATTTAAAGGAATCCATGTCATTGTCATCCCTGCCTGATAACTATAAATAAATAAATAAATAAATAAATAAATGCTTTGGGGTTCTCTTTTATTAGAGTTTACTATCAGAACCATCCAATGTTGGTGGATCGAGGTTGCAGATGCTTATAAATATATGGTATTAGTTAACAAAGCAGTTTGAAAAATCATTAAATGAGGCAATTTTACTTTGGACACAGTATTTTGCAATGCAGATAAAAATATTTGTCTTAGTCAACTTAGGCTGCTGTAATAAAATACCATAAACTGGGTGGCTTAAACAACAAACAGTTATTTCTCACAGTTCTGGAGAGTGGAAATCCAAGCTCAGGGTGCTGGTCTGGTCTGGTTTTGCTGGGGACCTTCTTTCTGGATTGTGGGCTGTTCACGTCTCTTTGTATCTACACATGGTGGGAAGACAGCAAGCTAGCTCTCCAGCTCCTCCTCCTTCTCCTCCTCTTCCTCCTCTTCTTTTTGATAATTTTTATTTTTCAATTACAGCTGGCATACAGCATTATATTAGTTTCAGGTATACAATATAGTGATTAGACATTTATGTAACTTACAAAGTGATCACCCCAATAAATCTAGTACCCACTTGGCACTATACATACTTATTACAATATTACTGACCATATTCCCCATGCTACAGTTTATACCCTCATGTCTACTTTGTAACCACCAATCTGTACTTCTTAATCCCTTCACCTTTTCATCCACCCCCCTCCAAACCCTCTCCCATCTGGCCACCATCAGAATGTTTTCTGTATCTACGAGTTTCTTTCCATTGTGTTTATTTTGTTCTTTATAGTCCACATGTAAGTGAAATCATATGGCATTTAGCTTTCTCTGTCTGACTCTGCTCAGCATAATACCCTCTATATCAATTCTTGTTGTTGCAGATGGCAAGATTTTATTTTATTTTTTAGGGCTGAGAAATATTCCATCACACACACACACACACACACACACACACACACACACACACATTACCTCTTCTTTATCAATTCATTCATTGATGGACACCCAGGAGGCCTCCATATCATGACTACTATAAATAATGCTGCAATGAACATAATGGATTCATATTTCCTTTCAAAGTAGTGTTTTAGTTTCTTCAGATAAATACCCAAAAGTGGGATTACTGGGTCCTTCTTTGTCCTTTGTTTTAGCCTTTATTTAAAAGTCTATTTTGTCTGGTATAAGTATTGCTACCCTAGCTTTTTTGTTTGTTTCCATTGTCATGAAATACCCTTCTCCATCCCTTTACTTTCAGTCTGTGTGTGTCTTTTGATCTGAAGTGAGTTTCTTATAGGCAACATATGTAAGGGTCTTTTTTTGTTATCTATTCAGCCATCCAATCTTTTGATAGGAGCATTTAATCCATTTATATCTAAAGTAATTATTGATAGATATATAGTTTTTGCCATTTTGTTATTAATATTTTTAATCTTTTTTTTTCTTTTCTTTCTTAAAGAAATTCTTCTAAAATTTTATGTAATACTGGTTTGGTGGTGATGAAATCCTTTAGCTTTTTCTTGTCTGGGAAGCTCTTTGTCCTTTGATTTTAAATAATGGCTTTGTGGGTAATCTTGGTTGTAGGTCCTTGCTTTCTATCACTTTGAATATTTCCTGTCAATCCCTTCTGGCCTATAAAGTTTCTGTTGAGAAATCAGCTGACGGTCTTGTGGGAGCACCCTTGTAGGTAACTAATTGCTTTTCTCTTGCTGCTTTTAAGATTGTCTCTTTGTCTTAACCCTTCGGCATTTAATTATGATGTGTCTTGGCGTGGACCTCTTTGGGCTGATCTTGTTTGGGACTCTCTGTGCTTCCTGGGCTTGTATGTCTATTTCCCTCACCAGGTTAGGAAAGCTTTCCATCATTATTTCTTCAAATCGGTTTTCAATTCCTTGCTCTCTCTCTTCTTTTGGTACTCCTATGATGCAAATGTTGGTACACACTTCATGTTGTCCCAGAGATCCCTTAAACTATCCTTATTTTAATTCTTTTCCTTGTTGCTGTTCTCTGGGTATTTTCTGCTACATTATCTTCTAATCACTAATTCAATCCTCCGCTTTATCTAATCTATTGCTGATTCCTCCTAAGGTATTCTTCATTTCAGTAATTGTATTTTTTATCTCTTACTGGTTCTTTTTCATGTTTTCCCTTTGTTAAAGTTTTCACTGAGTTCATCTACTCTTTCCTAAAGTTCATTGAGCATCCTTATAACCGGTGTTTTAAACTCTGTGTCTGGTAGATTGCTTGTCTCCACTGTGCTTAGTTCTTTTTTTTTTTAAGCTTTGTTCTGTTCTTTCATGTAGAACACATTTCTTTGTCTCCCCATTTTGGCTGTCCCCCTGTGTTCGTTTTTATGTATCGCATAGGCCTGCTAGGTCTCTGGTCTTAGTAGAGTCGTCTTATGTAGTAGGTGTACTGTGGGGCCCTGTGGCAGTCTCCCTGGTCACCTGAGCCAGGTTTTCAGGTGTATCCCTTGTTATGTGTTGTGTCTGCCTTCCTCTTGTAGTCAAGACTTGTTTGCTGTTTGCACATTAGTGGGAGAGATTGGCCTCAGGCTAATTGTTTGTGAGGACTGGCTGGTGACTATGGTGGAGGAGCTGTTGTGCAGGGGCTGACCCTACAGAGCAGGATGCACTTTAGCAAAGCTCTGGTGCCCAGTCTATTCCTTGAGTGTATAGTCCTTGGATGTGGTCTCCCTGCAGGCCAGGTTTAGCCACAGCCTGTGCTCTGCCCAGGGCCATCTGGTATGAGCCACCAAGCAATCCGCAGATAGCCACCACCCATCCTGGTCTTAGAGAGGCCAGCTGAGCTCGAAAGGCCAAGCTGCAAGCCTCTAACCAAGGCCAGCTGTCACTAGTGCCAAGCTTGGGACTGCTCAGCAAAAGGTATGGGGCATGCTGAGGCCAGATGTTTTTTGTTTGGGTTTTCCGAACCGATAAGAAATTTTAGGAAAGTCCACAGCATGAGCCAAGACAGGCTGTTTGTATGGAAAAGCCACTGGAAGCAGCTTGGGTGGCCCCCAATTTGGGTGAGGCAGGGTCTCAGGGAATCACCAGGGCTGGGGACCAGTATCAGCCAGGTTAATGGAGACTCGGATATAGTGACTGCCTGTGTCTGCACACTGGGTAGGGGAAAGGGCTCAACAAAGGAACCAAAAAAACAATGGCCTATGCCAGCACTTCCGCATGGGAGAAAGTTGCCCCTCCAGTGCTCGTCATGAAGCCAGAAAATTCAATTCCTCCTTGTATGTCCCTGGAACCCTATGAACCACCACCCCTATACTGGAGCTCAGAGCGAGTGAATCTGTCAGCGGGTAAGTCCATGCATAGGCCCTTTAAGATGAATGCCTGGGACTCTTGCAGCCCTCCATCTCAGTCACAATCCTTGCTGGTTTTCACAGTCGGAAGTTGTGGGGACTTCTATTCCTGACACTGGAATCCTGGGCTGAAGAGCTTGGTGTGGAGCTGGGACCCCTGACTCCTCCGGGGGAACCTCCTCAGCTTAGATGTCCCTCCTGATTCTCAACCACAATGCACAGGTGTGGGACCAGCCCATTCTACATCTCTGCCTCTCCTACCAGTCTCAAGGTGACTCCTTCCGTGTGTCCTTAGTTGTGGGACTTCTGTTCAGGTAGACTTTAGGCAATTTTCAATGATGGTTGTTTTTTAGTTTAGTTGTGATTTTGATGCAGCGAAAAGAGACAAATATAGCATTTGCCTACTGCACCATCTTGACTGGAAATCCTATGGCTACTTTTTATGAGGGCACTAGTTCCATCATGAAGACTCCTCTCTCAGGACCTTATCGCCTTCCAAAGGCCCCACCTCCTAATATCATCACATTGAGGGTTAGGATTTCAACATATGAATTTGGAGGGAATGAACATTCAGTCTATACAAACATTTAAGCAAGAAAATTAACATCCAAGGTAAAGAGCATCACTGTATAAAAGCAGATCACTTTTTTTTTTCATTTGTAAGCATGCTCCCAATGGTAAAGATGTTTCTCACATTTTCCCCATGGCACCTGGCAACGGGCCCAAGGGAAAAGAGTGAGTGGCACACAAGCAGCGACCACCTGTCAAGTACCAACACATGGTCTGCACAGACGGGGGTCCTTGACGACACTGAAGCAATTAGTTGAGGGGTTAACTGGGTTTTTATTTCACTATCTCTGGTACATTTTGCTATCACGTAGACAGACCTTGAACATTTTTTCCCCATTTATATACATACCAGTACTTCTTAAGGGTGGAAGTGCAGTTCTTCTCAATTTCATGATCACAAGTATATTTAATAATCACAATTACAAGAGAATCAGAGTCCCACCTCTTCTACTTGCCACCCTTTTCCAAGTGGTATTTTATACAGGAGCAGAGAGGAGAGACTCAGGTACCAACGGAGAAATAGAGAGATAAGGAAGATGGATCAATGCATTATATAAATCCAACTTTCCCAATTACTTTGTCATGCACTGGTGATTGGAATTTGCCTCTCTGATTTTGGCAACCCAAAGTCTTGAAGAATTTGAGAACATTCTTGGTGAGACATCTTTGAGAAAATTTAGGCAGTCAAACTTCTTCTTAAGTTATGCCATCACATTTTGCAAAGAAGAGCTAGACTGTCTCTTTGAACACCCGGCTATAGGTCACGTGATTGTCTGTGGCCAGGGCATTTTTCAGACACTGCCAGAAGTACGGATGAGCCTGTGGGTTTTTAGGCCACTCAAGGACAGAACTCCCACAGAGCCTCTTCCGGAGCTGGAGGAACTTGGACTTCTTGAGAGGCTTCTCAAGGAATATTAAGATAATCACATCTACTTTTTCATCCATGAGCCTCTGGTGGGACAAGTAAAATGCTATCTTAAAATTCTCAGTCTTTGCATACTTGTCTGTCATCACAAACACCGTCTTCTTGCTAAGCTGTATGCTTTGGGAAAGGTTTTCCAGAACTGGCTGCCCTGGTAACCAGTCCCTTTCTTCAAGACATAAATTAAAATGTTTTTCTGTTGGGTCTTCCAATTTGGCCACCAGCTCATCCAAAACCCACTCTGTCACTGCTAGGTCTTTAGTGTCATACACAATAAAAGCATCATAGCAAGATTCTGGTGATACCAGACGTTTATATCCCTTTACTTTGGCCTTACAGAAATGATAACTATACCACACATCCCAGAAATAGAGGTGGCTTGCTGTCATAACCACCATCAAAAAGAGAGCTGCCGATATGGAAAGTGAGAACAGAATCAAGTTAGTCAGATCTAACTCACAGGTATACAGATCCAGAGAGACCACACTTTGGCCCTTGTGTGCTCCTGGCCCCATACAAGTCACATCTGTGGCCAAGTGAGGAATAGTCACCTCTGTATGGTTAACCCACCAGACGAACCACACAGCATCACAGGTGCACAGAAATCGATTATGGTGCAAAAGCAACATCTTCAGATTGTTGAGGACATTTTCTGGAAAGCTAGTCTTTTGGATAATCTGGATTTTATTTGAGCTGAGGTCCAAATATCGCAACTGGAAAGCATCTTGTAGAAAATACTTTGTCAGATGCCTGATTTGATTATTGTGAAGAATTAGCTTCTTGAGGCTACTGGAACAGTTGGATAATCTCTCAGGGACAGTTTTCAGCTGGTTGTAGCTGAGGTCCAAAGTCTCTAGATTCTTCAGATACTGAAGTCTCCCCCAATTAAAAGACTTGAGCCCATTTTTGACCAAAAAGAGAGTCTTTAGATTTGGAGGCATACCATCAAAAACTCCAGGAGGCAAGAAACTCAGGGAATTTTCAGAGATGTCTAATTCCTCTAAGTTTATCAGATTCTTGAAGAATTGTAAATATCTATTATCACCATCTTTCCATAAAACATCCAAATGGTTTCCTCGGAATTCAAGAGTTCTAAGAGATTCACTCTCCATGGTCCTGCTGGTAGAGGAAGAGATGTCATTGTCATTCATCATCAGTTTCCTAAGAACCCTTAGGTTCTTGGTAAAGTTTAGCATGTGAGTAATTCCTTCTGATTGAAAATAATGGCTGTTACTACTTATATCTAGAACTTCCAGTTCGCGTAGCTCCTCAAATGCTGTGGAGTAGAGTAAATCGAGCCGATTGTTAGAGAAATCCAAATATTTCAATTCCACTAAAGGCCGAAGTTCACTGCCATTAAGCGTTTGGCCAATAGTATTTCCTGACAAGTTTAGGCATTTGAGGAAAGAAAGATGCTGAAAATCAGAGGACTTGATAAAAAATATATTATTTCTACTCAGGTCCAAAGTCTTCCCGTATTTGTAACACTCTTCATTAAAACTCAAGGAAGAAGGAGTCTCTTTGGTTTTGAACCTGCAACTTCTTGCATACTCATCGTACCTGAAATAATGTAATGCTTCATAGACCTGGGGCCCATGAGTTCCTACAGAAGTTCTGGTGTTAGAACAGAAGCCAACTTCACTTGAATCTCCTGAAGGTGATATTTTATTCAATGAAAGGTCTATGACTTTCAATGTTTTAAATTGTTTAAATATACTGAGGTCAGCAATTTTTATAAAGTTAGTGCCAAGATCAAGAACTTCGAGATTAGACAGCTGATGTAATGGGGAGAGGTTAATTGAATTCAGCTCCTTAAAGACATATCCTTTGATCCGCAAAACTTTCAGGTTTTTCAGTGAAGAAAATGCATTTGATAGATTCATAAATGCCTGATAGACCTGAAGTTCATAATTGAAAGACAGATCCAATTGGACAAGGTTATGAAGAAGATGCAAAAATTTGGCATCCGCAATTTCTTTGGCCAAGTAGTTTTGGGAAAGATCTAGTTCCCTAAGTTTTCTAACGTTTTTAAACCAGCTTTGGGGCACATGCCGAAGGGAGTTGCTATGTAGACGTAAAACTTGTAATTCTGTCAATGCATCAAAAGCATTTTCATGGATCTGTAGGGGAGAATTATTTTCACAGGGCGTACAAGGAAATGGGACATTATAACAGCGAGGGCAGTTTCCACTTAGGTCAAGAACTTGCAGTTGAGTGAGGTTATTAAAATCATCCTCTTGGATTTTTGCAATGATATTGTTGTAAAGATAGAGTTCTGTTAAAGTGGGTGGCAAAACAGTGGGGACAGCTGTGATATTGTTATCTTTTAGGGAGAGTAATTTTAAATTTAGCAGTTGTCGGAAAGCATCTTTTTCGATGAAAAATGAAACATTGCAAGGATTGCGGAAATAACAGTTTTGGCCCAGGTAGAGTTTTTCTATGTTGCCCAGTTCTGTTAGATTTTCTTTCATGATCACAAAGATGTTGTTGGCTTCAAGGCTCAGCAGCTGTAAGCTAGAAGGAAGACCCAGAGGTATTTCTAGAAGCTGGTTTCCATCCAGGTAAAGGGATTTTAAATAAGTGAGTTCACTAAAGCTTTTGGGTTTAATCTGTGGCCTCCTGGTACAGATGTTGTCTTTCGGCCCCAGTCGAATAGGTACACAGTTGCATCTGAAATCAATCTCTACCAAATAGTCCAGCTGGCGGAAGGAGGCTGGAGAGATGTCTGGTATGTGGTTAATGGTGAGGGTGAGGTTGGTGGCATTGGTGGGAATACCTCTAGGAATTTCCGTCAAATGCTTATCCGTGCAGTCCACAATCACCTGGGTCGTTGAATTGTCCACACTGACATCACAGGGCAGAGTTTTAGGAAACCATCTAGCCCCAAGTTTGGAAATCAGGATCATGTTAAAAAGAATAAGAAATGGACTCTTCAATGTCCACATTGGAAACACCTGAAAGTTTAAGAAAAACCAAATCACCGTTCTCAAATATAACAAGAATCAGAGTTGAAAATTTTCATTCGCTGCTTTTTTGCTACATTTTAAAATCAACAATTCAGGTATTTTCTCAACTGTCTAAACAGTACTCCCCCACCCCCACCCCATGATTGTATTTGACAATTACTGAGGCTCATAATGATTTAGTTACATATTTAGCTTTTAGCATCTTAGCCTTTCAGTTACTTAGCTTCTTACAGTGGTAGAAGCAGCATTTTCTTGTTCACAGTTATCTAGAATGCTACAATGGAAGACCCATCAATTAGCTGCCAAAGTCTGAAATTTGGTGAAGAAATGTTAAAATGCAAGTATATCTAGGAAGAAAAACGCATTAGGACTTTAGTGCAGTTAATGTTTGCTTGCTAAGCCTACTCTGGTACACATTACAAGAGTCTTTCACAATATTCGGTCCTCTTAATATTTTAAGTAGAGAAACAAAGGCAATCCATTATCCCCATTTTACAGATTAAGACATAGCTCAGCAATATTAGCTGATTTGCCCCAAATCACCCAACTCCTGCCATTTTGGCATTGTCACTCTATAAGCTGTCTTTCCTCTTAGATTGTTTCTGTAAATCATTTTCGAGATGATTCTGGGATGAACATTTTCCCTACACATGGAGCTTATATTACATAGATTTGGAAAAGAGAAAGTGGACAGTCAGGGCACTGCCTTGATGACCCCTAACTGATCAAGCAGAAGGGAAACTTATGGAAATGAAAGGAGGGGAACTGATAATAATTATGCCAAGACTACAGGCATAAACCAAGACCCTCTGAGGCAAACTGGGATATACTGAGACCTACCCTTAATAGTGATTCTTGGTTATCTAGGTTTAACATTAAAAACGCTTAGATACTGGGGAGAAAGACCGTAAAAAGGAAGCACTAAAGAGCTTTACTAATCACCACCATATTGACTCAAAGTTGCTCTTCCTTAGAAGGTGATTGAACCATGGACATGCTCTCAAGTTTCAAGATTTCTATCAATATGTTAAACAGAACACTGGTTTTAGTTCAAATGGTGCTTATCCATGGAATGATCCAGCTTGTGTGTCTACACAGGCTTCTAGCTCAAATAATATTTTGTCTTCCCAATTGACTGAATCAACTAATCGTGTTGATATCTAATAAAACAAAGGCCTACTTCCCTTAATTCCTCCAATAGGAGATAAATCAGCAAATTCCCCCTCAGATTTCTTTTTCTCTCAAGCAAGATGGGTCAGAAAGATCTCAAAGAATTTCTTCATACATCTCGACATGTCTAAAGTTTGTCTTTTTTTTCTCTTTCACCACCCTATCTCTTCCTTCCCATCATTAAAAACATTCACTGAGTCTAGTTGACTTTCTTTACCATCCTTCTTGACATCCTCCATGCTTTGCCATTTTAGCTGACACAATTTCAGCTGGGATTATTTCACCCTTGGTCTGCTCCAAAGCCTTATCCTTGTCCCCAGGCTCTCGCTCTTCCAATCCAATCTACCCATTGAGCTTCCTGAACATTAATCATATTATATTGCTCTCAAATCTGTAAAATAATTTTCTTTTTCTTTTTTCTTTTCTATAAAATGACTCCTAACTTTTTATCATGGCATCCAAAGTCTTCCATAAATTGTCCCCCTATTGATTTGTCTGGGCTTAGTGATACAACTCTGCTACCAGCTTCTCTAATCACTAACTCCAAGCCCAGCTTGCAGGTCCCTAGCAAGTCTCTCTACCTGGAGTACTCTTCCCTATCTTTTCCACCCAATCAAATTCTAGTTATCCTTTAAGACTATAGTTCTCAATCTGGAGCTCTCAGATCCCTGGGAAGATATGGCAACAGACCAGGAGGTATAGGAAGCCCTTAGATAAATATATCTTCCTCAAGCATCAATCTTACTCAGAGATTTAGGAAAAATGTTCACCACTCAGGGAGGAAATATTAAACCAAAATGAAGGGAAGGACTTTAGAAGAGGTAAAGGAGAGAAGTAGAGTGATCTATTTGCATGTTCCCTGATAATAAGATCCCAGACCAGCTATGCTTCTGTCATATAACATGACAGGTTCATGAATCCCACCACCAGAAGACAATAAGTAATGCTCCTAAGAGTAATATTGTGGACCAGGGAGGTGAGTAATAGTACAGAAGGCACCAATACGAATAAAGAACGAATTATGAACCATGTGCTCTCTTTCGATCGCATTCCCATGAGCCTAGATGAGATCCCAGGAAAAAGTGGGAAGATCCCTGAATTAACTGAGTTAAGAACATGAGACACCAGGCATATCCTCATACTGAGTTTTCCAGGATATGTATAGGTTAAGTATTTTTGTTATGGGAGAAATAGAGGCTTTCAGATGAAGGAAGTTTAGTTACAGAAAAAAAATAACAACGGTATGCTGCTAAGTGTTTAACAATCACTTTCTTTCCCCTCCCCCCCACCTCCAATCTCTGATTTATTAAGTCCTGATTAGTAGCATTTGCCAACTCCTATAGTGTAAATACTCCCAGGACCATGGCCAACTTTGAGCTGCCCATGCGATGGCACTGAGTGCAGAGTCGGGAAGAGATGTGCAGAATTGCTCTGGTGAGCCCATATGAGCTGAGTCCAGCAAACCACTGACCGTCATGCACCTGAGACAAACACTGGAATTTTTAGCCTCTACAGACTAAATTAGAATGAAAAATTAATCAGAGAGCCCTTTTTCTCCTTCATTTCTAAACTTTTTCTTACAGCTGTCTACTGTTCTTGTCTACCACCAGCTTCTTACTCCAATTAGCCATTAGCTCTCACCTGAACAATCACACTAGACTCTAAACTGATCTGTCTCCCTGATTACCCTGCTCCTCTACCATTCATTCATCAAACAGCATCAAGCATTCTTTATAAACATGAATAAGATCAACTACAATGACTTCCTATTACACTTTGAAATTCAAAATCTTTACCATTGCTTATATCACACATGTCCTGACTCCAACTTACCTCTCTGACCTTGAACCATCTTTCCTTTTCTTTTTGACCACATACCAGACATCTGGCTTGTTTTCTGTTCCTCATTTGAACCAGTGTTGGTACTCACTGTTCCCTCTTCCTGAAATTATCATTCTCTTCCTCTTCCCACAGCCAGGTCATTCTCATCATTTCGGTGTCTGCTTAAGTGACAGATCCTCAGAGAGGCTTTCTTGAACCAACTTATCGAAATCTTCCCCCCACCTCCATGTAATAAGAGTGATAATGACAGTAACATTGATTAACTTAGGTAACACTTACTATATGTTGGGCATCGTTTTCAGTGCTTTATATATATTAACTATTTAATTCTCATAATAACTACATGAGATGGTGCTATAGGTCCTCAATCTTTATCCCAAAACTTTGGGGCTAGATATGTTTTGAATTCATAATTTTTCAGATTTTAGAAGGTAATGTGATACATGTGCCCTATATTATGTACTACTCCTACTGGGGCCTGGGGCAGCAGCCTCTAATCAAACACACAAAAATTTGTTCAGTGAACTTTGTCCACAATAAGTGGGATTTTAATAAAAGGAAACACTAACTCATTCACTACAGGTCGAGATTTGCCTGCAAATGAGTTTAGATCATGTCGTGTTTGCCATCAACTGAGTTAGGACACAGTTTTCAGTATGAGGATTTTGAAATCACAGACCTCGATTGTTATCTCCATTTTACAGATGAGTCAGCTGAGGCACAGGAAAGTATATGTACTCTGTACTCGACTGCCTTACTTCATTTCCTCCATAGCCCTTAGCACAAGTGGAAATTATTTGCTGATAATTTATTGCTTATGATTTATGCGCTTATTTGTTTAATGCCCATTCTGCATGAGAATGTAAACTTCAAGAGTGCAGGGCTTTACATGTCCTTGTGTAAAATGTAGCCTGGCATTTAGTGTTATATTATGTATGCTAAATACATGAATGAATGAAAAGTGAAATAAAGCAAAATACTTAAAAGAAAGTTTTCCCTGAAGTAGGTTCCTTCAGGCTACGCTCCAGACTCCTCAGGGTCACATTATGTTTCTTCTATTTGCCCCAGGATTCCTTGGGGGAAAGATTTAAGAAGCTGTGTTCTTATAATGTCCTATTCAAACCTATCTTCTTCAGGAATCTTTCTGGGATCAACCCAGACAGAAGTAATCACTCCCTCTTCTCATCTCCTTTTTCACTGATCACACATGAGGTTGTGTAAAGGACTGGGGATTGAGGGTTGGAAGAACTGGGTCCTAGTCCTGGCTCAGTAGTTCATTCCCATTCCAGTAGTTCATACCTTTCCGAGGCAAGCCCTGTGCTCAGGAAAGACCTCTGCACATGAGAAAATGACACAGAAACAACAACATTGGATACAGCAAGGACCCAGACAACCCTGCTGGACCAAGACAAAGAACCTAGACCAAAAGTTCCCCAACAATTCCTTAGCTAGGGATTGTACCAAGGACCTATGAGAAAAGATTGTTAAAAAAATCATAATTTCACTCATTCATATTCATTCTTTCATTTGACAAATACTTTTTGGATACCTACTAGGGGCAGCAGACACAGTTTCTGCCCTTAAAGAGCTCAAAATCTAGTGGAAGAGAGAAAAAATATATACGGAACTAAAATACAATGCAGAAGAACCATTAGCTCTTTCCAGATAAGATGCTGACACTCACATATGTGTAGTTTAACTGTATGTTGTTCCTATTCCATGGGATACTTTCTCATACTCCAAATTAATTCTTTTTATTATCCTCTCAGAGTTCAGAGATTGTTATATGTTCCTCTATATATTTTTTTCCCTTTCTCTAACCTCATAGTGATAGAATCTCCACTTGTAGCTGGGCATATGCCACTCTGAGAAAAGATTATATTTCCCAAACTCCTTTGCAGCTAGGCATGGCCATATGATGAAGTTACAGCCAATATGAAGTGAGAGGAAGTGAGACGTGTAATTTCTGGGACATATCCTTAAACGGTGGGTTTATTCTCCTTTCTCCTGTCTATTTCCATCTAGCTTTTTGTAATATGGATGTTATAGCCAGCCATCTTAGATAATGCGAATGAGGAAAATGTGCTAAGGATGATGGAACAACAAGACAGATGATCTAGAGTATCCAGATCTTTGAATGAGCTCATAGAACAAAGCAGAAATAATGGCTCTGAACTGCTGACTTCCAGGAGTTTAAAAGAAATCATAAAATGGGTATGCTAAGCCAGTGTTAATTGGATTTTCTATGGTTTTTTCTATTTCTACTGGATTTTCAATTTCTATTTTCTGTTGGAAATTCTGTTTCTATTGGATTTCAACACAAACCTAATTTTAGCCAGTGTAGAATTTAGAACTGGGAAAGAAATTGCTGCCACAAGAGAACCTAAAATATGCGACATTGATGTCAGTCTATGGGGTAAGAAAGATTCAGATAGCAGAAGCTGTAAAGCCGGTGACCCATGTCATACCATCCCCAAACACCTGACATAACTATTACCTATGCTATCTCGGAAGGCAGAACACCTTCCAACTGTGACTTTTGTTTTTCTCGTTTTATCAACGTATAATTGACACATACATTGATTTAGAGTGTACGACATAATGACTTGAGATAGATGTGTTGTGAAATGATTACCACAATAAGTCTACTTAACATCTATTGCCTCACATAGTTACAATTTCTTTGCTGGTGATGAGAACTTTAAGATCTATTCTGTTAGTAACTATAGTCACCATGTTATACATTACATCCCTAAAACGCCAAGTGTGACTTTACTCTTCAGGAGAATGGTTTGGCAATTCAGTTGACCCTTGAATAACATGGGTTTGAACTGCACGGATCCTTTTACACATGGATTGATTTTAATAAATATACAGTTAGCCCTCTGTATCCCCGGGTTTCTCATCTGAGGATTAAACCAACTGTGGATCAAAAGCAGTGTTTTCCATCTGTGGATAGGAATCTGTATACGTAGAGGACCAACTGTAGTTATACATGGATTTTCAACTGTGTGGGAGGTTCATGTATCCAATCCCTGGGTTGTTCAAGGGTCAACTGTACCCATAATGATGATATCTTTTGATGATTTCTCACTGTTTTTAGCAGCCTCATGAGAGACATGAACTAGGACTGCAGTTAGCCAATCAGCAAGCAGGGACAGAAGGAAAGACAGCTTCGCCAAGTGAGGTTTTCTCTGCCTGAAGCTTGAACTCTAAAGTTAATTAAGATGACCTGAATTTGGGGCCTTGAAGGATTGAAAAAGCCAACTGCTTTACCCCAAACTAAAGCAGATGTAATGGATAGAGTCAAAGTAGCAGCCTTAAGGGGACATAAGCATATGCTCACATGCATTTTTCAAGCACTGTCCATTAAGTGTTTTCTAGCAGACAATGAAAGCCAGACCAGGACAAAGAATCTGATTAGGAGTGCTGCCTTCCCCTTGACTCACACAACCTCTTGGGAGTTGATTAAATATAGAGGAACATTGACAGAATACAGAATCTTTAGACTTAAACTTGTCTAGAGCTGCTCTGTCTCATGATAGCCACCAGTCTCATGTGGCTATTTAAATTTAAATTAATTAAAATTAAATACAATTTCAAAATTCACTTTTTTGGTCACACCAACCATGTTTCAAATACTCGAAAGTCACGTGAGGCTTGAGCCTATGGCATTCGAGCATGCAGAAATGGAACATTTTACATGATTGCAGACAGTTCCATTAGAGAGCATTGGCCTAGACCCGAGGTTAGCAAACTTTCTGTAAAGGGTTGCACAGTAAATATTTTAGGCAAAATTAAGGATATTATATGCATAGATAACATTTAGAATGTAACTAAAGTTGTAAAAGCCATTCTGAGCTCACAAGCCATTTAAAAGCAGGTAAGCAGGTAGCCAGACGGATTTGGCCCAAAGGCTGTAGATTGCAGACTCCTGGTCTAGACAAAAGCTTAGGCTGTGTTATGAATAAACTCTAAGCAAATTCAGTCCAAGACTGCCAAATATTAGAAGAAATTACATTACCTGCGAAGCCTTGTAAATCAGTTCACATGATGCTAACTTCAACCAATAGCATTTAGCAAATTATTTAATCTTCACCCGAAATCTAAGAGATAGATTCATTACAGTGAGGAAAGTGAAATGAAGAAGCCGTAGACCTGGCCTCAGGTGAGACCCGGGCAACTCAGATAGAGCTGCACTCTTGGTCACTCTGCTATACTACCTTTTCAGAAGTCTTTATGTCCACTCACCCATATCTCCCTCCAGGTGGCGAACGCTCTAGATCCAGAACTTCACTTGTCTGTACGTACAATCTATCATCATCACGCCTGCCACGCAGTGAGCTCAAGATACATAGCTGCTGAATAAATCAAGGCTTTGAGCTGTCTTAAAGTCCCATGGAAGACTCACACTGAATGAATGATCAGAAATAGTAGTTTTTCCAAAGATCAGATTTTTGACAAGGAGATGAGGAGAAACCAGGAGGGCTTTGGAGTCTCTAAAAAAAGGCCAAAGTGGGAAAAGTGCCACAGAAGAGAAGGCAAGAGTGTCAGAGGAATGCCGTGGGAAGTGGAGTGGCAGAAGGACTCATCCTACACAACCTTTTTTCTCATAAGAACTGTTCCTTTGAACCTGAAACCCCAGTGACAACACAGAGCTCATTTATCTCTCCTGAGAACAAGCACAGTTAGAATGGGGCCATCACTGGCCTGTGCTCACTAGTCAATCCCCAACCCAACTGGCCCTTGGAATGCTATATGCCAGACTAGATGTCTCTTGGTTTTCCACACCCGCGGCACCAGAAGCCTGAAACTCGGAGATACTAGCAAGCTTTGCATTCCAAGATCCTTGTCAAAGGGTAGATTAACTTCAACTACAGAGTTGGGCTCTGATCAAGCAGGTAAGGGAAAAAAAAGTACCCGACTTAATGAACAAAGCCTTTCTAAATATGTTATTTAAAGAGAAATAATACCTTTGAGGCTTCCCAACTCTAACGATATTCATAATGATTGAGAAATGAGAAATATTCCTTTACTCCAATAGAAACGTCCTTAAGTATAGAAATTTCCCTTTTCCAACCATTGGGAACTGCCTGCTTCAGACTAAAGTTGGAACCTTAGTTTCAATCAATGTTATTTTTAAATGTATGTGTTCGTTCAGCATTGAGCCAGGTCTAGTTTGTCATTTGATACAAATAAATCCATGTTGTTTTGTTTTGTTTTGTTTTTGGCAAAGGTTGCCTGAAGACATGCGTTTTTCAGGAATGTGATTTGTAAAATAGCATAATATACCATGACACAGGCTCAGCTTTGGTAATGAATCATAGCTAATTACACATGCAAATACACTGAGTAAATTTGGATGCTCAATTAGTGAGCTAATTATGGTAAAAATGGGGATTTTGATTTTGTATGCACAGGTGTTCTATTCTTTCTGTAAATCAACTCTTTTTGTTAAAATGGAAAATGTAGAATTCACACTGAAGAGTCGTCAGTTATTTGAGGGTTTTTTTTTTATAAGGGCTGCCTTTTATCATGTTCTTGTTATATACCAGATGCTTAGGCAGACACACTGTTTATAGAACATCACCCAGCCCTGACAATGAAGTTAAAAGACACATAAATATTCCCATTTTACTGATGAGGACACAGAGATTGGCTGGGCAGTTCTGAACCAAGATTCAAACTCCCTTGTGACCAATTATCTTCAAGTTATCTCATTTAGTGACAGCCAGTGCATTTGGTAGAATGTGTGTTTGCATCTTCTTTAATTTCTTTTGCAGTGAAAGGATTCTTGGCACTTTAATGTTTTGATATTGTGCTATTGTAACAGTGTAAAAATGCATTTCAATAACAACTTCCTTGTTCACATCTCCCCTCTTTATTCCGGCTGTGACCACTTTGGAAAATATGTTGTTATCGGTTATTGGTATCAATTCCTCAGTGAGTCAGCCCAAGGACAGGGCAGAGAGTGATATCTCCAGGCGCCAGCTGCCTAGGAGAAAATAGCTCCCAAGGCTCCTAAGAAGAAAAATAAAACAATATTGCCGCTGGAGTATAGATAACAAAGCTGTCCACCAGGAACCACATTTCTTTGTGTTAGATGCTAACCGCCAACATCTTCTGTAATCTGCTTGCTTGTGTAATCAAAGCCCACCAAGACATAGTTTTAGAATTTATAAACTGCCTCCTCCGGAGGCTTGGGACTGATTCTCTAGTGGGGAGAATAAGTCGGCTAATAAAGGCTCATAATTAATCTCAATTGGCTCCATGGGTTTTAGATTTGAACGCGCCACAACACTATCTAGAGTTTTTATTTAAAAAATTTTTCAAATATTAAAAATAGATATCTTATGGTTTGAGTGGGACCACCTTTAGGGAGAAAAAGAAAGAGGTATTTTTGGATGATACATTTTTTATGACTCACATCTGATATCTAGCAATACTATGCTAGGATAGTTTATAAACTTGTAAATTTA
The DNA here is from genome assembly GCF_014176215.1 of Rousettus aegyptiacus. Lineage (NCBI taxonomy): Eukaryota > Metazoa > Chordata > Mammalia > Chiroptera > Pteropodidae > Rousettus > Rousettus aegyptiacus. Next base: position 2,208,905 of record NW_023416312.1, on the reverse strand, counting down.
AAGGCATGCTGAGTTTACCTTCATAATAAAGAATTTTATGCTCATGTCATCACTGAACAGACATTACCGGGAACATACTCAATGCAGGGTACTGTCTCAATTAGGAACCAAATTCGTCTGCAGCTACATTTCAGAAGCTGTGCGCATCTCCTGCACACAGGACTCGATGGTGGGAACAAGAAGTTGCAGGACAAGGGCTATTCAGGCCTAAAGGTGATGTGCCTGCCCATCCTTCAAACAATGGCTTGAATAAACAAGCCTTCAAAGTGGCAGGACGAATCCCATTGGATTGCAGCATTTTGTGGTGGGACTTGAGCCTATATTTGGAACTGAATTCTCCTGATTTTAGACACATGTTAGATTCCCAACAGAATGCCTGTGGTCGTGGAGCTGTGATGACTAGTAGGAAAACATATTTACCAAGAAGTTTCTAACTTCGTGCTTTTTATTTTTATCTTCATGACTTAGCAAGTTTGGAACAGATGTATGGATGCAATCGGTGGATTTAGGACAGATGGCAAGACTGAGGAAGTGAGGATAAGTGGTTTGCATCTTGCAACAAGTTAGAGGAAGATCAGGATTAGTCTGACTTCTCATGTTTATTTTTTTCTGAGGGTCATCATCCTGTCAACCGAAAGTCAGATCAAAAGTCAGATACTCTGTGTGATGCAGAGCTACAGATTGAATTCTCCTCAACCTTGACTTTCTCATCCACACACTGTGGAGGATGAGCTAACTGTCCTTAATGCTCCTTTTCTACTGTGGTTATTCTATGACTCTGAGGCTTGGCATGGAGCCCCCTGAAACTCCTCTGCCAAGGTCTGACCTCAGCTGGGAGTCATCCTAGCTCCTCAGAACCTCAGGCTGTCGATGTTTCAAACTGGTCTAAGCAAAGCTTCCCAACACCACAAACCTTCCAAGGATTTTACAGAGAGGGAAAAAAACAACCTAGTGCATCCTTTTATAATGATAAACATTACGTGTCTTCAGATAAAAACTATTTTGTTAGTTTCTTCAGCTCTCTGAAGTAGTAAGAATGGGAAGAACTGAATGATGATCCCTCAGTTTGGGGAAATGGTTAAAAAATGGAAAACCAGTAATAGCGGAATACCAAACACACCTTTAAAAAAACGCGGAAGAGCTATAGATATTGACATGAAAAGTTGTATAAGATATACTATTAAAAATTCAAAATGAATTTTTAAAGCAGCATCACAGTAACATAGAGCATGATCTCTTTATGATCTCTTTACGAAGAATACACACACACACACACACACACTCATATATTTGATTTTGTATTTGCAGAGAAAAGTATGGAAAAACACATTAGAAACTTTAATCAGTGCTTTCTTCTGGGCACTGGTAAGAAAGAGGCCTTTATTGGGTAGGAGAGAAGGACTTCTACATTCTTCTCTACTCATAAAGTTTTTTTTTTTTTTTTACAAAGAATATGTATTGTTTTTATTTAACACTAAAAATTACAGCTGAAATAATAAAACCTCATCATAACAATGTGGAAAGAAATGGTGAAAAACAAAAACTTCGACAGATGTTAAACGATAAGTGTTATGTAAAAAAGAAAATGCAGGGCAGGGTGAAGGGGATCAGGGATGTGAGATGGGATTGTGACTATAAATCGAGTGGTTTGGGTGGGCATCATCGAGAAGATGACATCTGAGTAAAGATCTCAAGGAAAGGAAGAAATTGGCCATGTAGATCTATCCAGAGAAGAAGCATTCCAGGCAGAGGGAAAGACCTAACACAAAGGGCCCAAGATGAAAACATGCTGGAACATTCATGAATGTGGCTACAAGACCAGTGTCCCTGGAGCAGGCAGAGGAGAAGAATGATAGGAGATGAAGTCAAAGAGGGAGGGCCTCCAGCTCCCCACCCAAGCATGTTGGGCCTTGTCAGCTATTCCAAGGATGGAGGCTTTTACTCTGAGGGGCATGAGGATCCATTGCAAATTTTTGAGCTGATGAGTAGCATGTTCTGACTTGCACTTTAGAAGGATCGCGCTCAGCAGAAATAGTGAGGGAGGAGGGGTAGAAGCACCCAGATCAGGCAAGAGGCTATTGCAGGAAAAGACCCAGCTGGCAAGGGGTGGAGGTGCTGAGGACTTGGCAGATATTGGATATATTTTAAGGTGAAGCCAAATATATGACTTCAAAGTTCTTGGAAGAATATAAGGAACAGGATTAGAGACGATAAACATTTCTGGGAAGTTTCCAGCAAGGGGGTTGGGGGGAAAGACACTGGGAGTAGTTCACAGGGCCAGTAAAACCAAGAGAATTTATTCTTGGATGGAAGAAATAACAGCATGTTATAATGCTGGTGAGAATGACACACTTCAGGTCATGAGAGAAAAAATCCAAAATAATGTTAATGATGATGATGATGTTGATGATGATGATATTGTAGGAGAGAAAGGGGAGAAGGATGGAGTGTTGACCTGAGTAAGTGAGCAGGGAGAAACCTAGTGCACTAGTGGGGAGGTTGGCCTTAGCTAGGAGTGTAATGTAAGAGACCACGAATTTGTTGACACATCTCCCATCCTCCTTTGAACCTGGGCTTTGATGGACAGCATCAGTAGAAGTGATGCTGCAGGACTTTCAAGGCTAGAATAGAAAAGGTGAGTTTCCATCTCACCTCACGCTCGTCTTCTCGATCTCTCGCTTTCTTTTTCTCCATTTGCTTTGGTGTCCTGAGCCACTACCCTTGTAAGAAGTCTGGTTACACCACAGCCACCATATTGGAGAGAACACATAGAGACAGAGGCACCTGAGCAGCCAGTTGCTCCAGCCCACAGCTGTTGAATCTCCCAGCCCAGGCAGCAGACCTCAGAGAGTATGTCTTCAGGTGGCTCCAGCCCCAGGCGCTGACTGCAACTGCATGGGAGACCCAGCACCAGAGCCACCTAACCGAGCACAGTCAACCCCTGGATCCACAACACATACCAGTACATGGTGGTGCTTGTTTTAAGCCAATGCATTTTACATTGATCCATTACACAACGATTAGGTAACTAGATAGGAGTTCAGGCAGGACATATGGGTGCAAAAGTTCTGGGTAGGGACACAAGGACAGGGAAACATGGAAGTTCTTCCCAATTGCTGTGATGCCCCCAGAAAAGTGGGAGTAAAGTTAGCAGCTACGAGTGAAGGGATAACAAGAGGTGCTGGGGATTCAAAGAGAAAGGAGAAGGTGGAGAATATCCTCCAGGAGGGTCAGGGAGCCACTGGATGAGGAAGTTGGGTATAATTATCTGGTGGCAATAAGGAACCCCCCCCCTTACCTTAAATGCAGAAATCCCCTCACCTGTCTGTATTTAATTTGCATTCCCCTTCCAGTCTTTACAACATAGTCTTTGCATAGTCCTTATCTAGTTAGATTTAATTACTTTCTGCAAAACTCTTCACAGATGGAAATTAATCTTAAGATGAGAGGAGGAACCCTTATTGTTGAGGTCAGTTAAGAGACAACTTGCTCAATTTCCTCCACTCATTCACCCAACCTACAAGTCAGAAGGCTGACACACTGGGCACAGTGAACTACTATATGTCAGGCTTCAAGGGACAACAGCTTTGAGCACTCAGCGGCTCCTCTGATTTAGTTCCAAGATCACAGAGCAAATAAAAGCCAAGTTGCCTGAGTTGAAAAGGAAGAGTTGGCATGTGCATTTCTGGTGGAGGGCGTCCCTTGAGCCAACTGTGGGAATGAGCGATTATGTTATGGTGGGGAGCTGCAGATGGGAGGGCTGGGTTGAATTAGGGGTGATGGCTGGCTGGAGAATAATAGGGGACGTGAAAGACACTAGAAGTGAGACAGCAATTGTTGGAAACCCTTAAATTTGAATTCACTAACCTTTCCCCATATCGATCTGGAACTGAATTGCTTGATAACTAGACGTATATTATGTGTATCTCCCTGGGGGCTATCCAAGTACTCTGAATAAGGGAAGTTACTTAAGCGTTATTTGTTTTATAGACCAAACCTCCACTGGAAATTTCCCTAATAGATTTATGACCAAATATTCTCTTTCTGCAAATTTTGAAATATTTCTAATTACAGGCTAATCTCTGTAAAGTATATTTGCTGTAAATGTCAGCTTTATTATAGAACACAAAAATTTAAGTACAAGAATATTACTTACTTACTTTGGAAAAAAAAAAGTTTTACTTCCTACCATCTTAGCCCAACAGACTTACTTTTGAAAATAAAAGAACAAAATGATATAAAGTCGTCTTACGTAAATAAGGAACTCAACAACTATCACACATCACAACGGGCCCCAAAGACCATAAGATTTTAAAACTTATTTGACCTTACACCCTAGACCCTCCTTTCTCATAAACCTTGAGTGGCACACTTTTACCTGCAAGGCGCAGTTAGTAAATATTTTATGTTTTACAGGCAATAAGATCTCTGTCACAACTATTCAGCCCTTTGAGTAATTTGCTTTATAGTGCAAAAGCGGTTATAGACATATATAAACAAATACACAAAACTATTTGTGGGAATTGAAATTCAATTTTAATATAACTTTTACATGTCAAGAAATAGTATTCTTCCTTTGATTTCCACAATCATTTAAATGCATGAGACATTCTTACTTTGGAGATAGTCTGATATGAATGATCTATTCTTGGGGCACTACATGTTAAAGAGAAAACCACAAGCCCCAAATGGCATGCTAAAAGCCCATGATGACAAACCTAGATTTAATACCTGATCCAATTAAGGTTTCAACCTCTCTCAGAAATATAATCAACCAGTGAGAAATTTTCTGGTCAAGCTCTAGAAATCTGTCACGTGGGCCCTCAGCCACCCCCCCAAAAGAAGGAGTAATCTGCATGATAAAAACCTTTCTGGCTCTTTAACCTCAAAAGAAAAGATGACCTGCCCAAGAATAATCTTTTCTTCTCTTTTGTTAATACCTCTCTTGCCCCGCCTACTTCCTATAAAATCTTCCATTCCCTGCAGCCCCTTGGCACTAGATGGAATGCTTCCAGATTCCTAAATTGCTTAATAAAGCCAATTAGATCTTCAAATTTACTGTCAAAAAAAAAATTTTTTTTTTTAACAAAAAACACTGGTTGGTATAATGATTGTTTTTAATTTTGGCAGCATTTTCCAATTTTTTAAATAATCAAATTTGACTAATTTAGTAAATGGATTCCTTATTATCCTTTTGTTTAGCTACGAAGAAATTCGCCATTGTTAAGAGCAGAAAAATGTTTTTATTTTGAAAATTGCTTAAGTACTGGTACATTTCGGCATATTTCCTTCTAATACGGATCTTCCCATTCCTGTATCTATTTCACATAGTGAAAAGCATTTTAGTACTAGCTGGGGCTTTATCAGTGGAAAGCCTTAATTAAAAATTTTTATTCTGGATATAAGAGTTCTCTGACTTTGGTGAAGCACTTTACTCCATGAGTCTCAGATTTCTCTATTATAAAATTGTGAAGCTATTAAGAGAAATAGGTAACACATTTGTTCGTGCGAAGCATCATTACGGATTAACCAACATATAATAAAACACCAGGAATATGTGATACTTATCAATTTCTAGCTTGCTTTCTTTCATTACCATTATATCATGAATATTACGTCATTCAGTATTATTTTTAAAAAGGATTTGATGGTTACATAATATTCCATTTAATGGGTGTACCAACAGCGATGAGTCTCTTCACCATGCTGCATAGACTATCTTTGCAAATAGTTGGCCACAGCCCTGAGCATTTCCTTAAGAAGAGTTTTTAGAAGTGGAGTTTTTAGGAGTTTCCATTATCAAAAGATCAGACCTCTCATTATTAATAATCACCTAGTGCTTTTAGGCCTTTTGTATTTCTTCTTTTGAAAATTATTTTTGTGTCTTTTCTTATAAAAAGATATACCAACTTCTCCTTTTTTCCTGTGTAGTAAGATATCATAATGAAACCCACATTCACTGCGTGTCTCCTGGGTAATAGCGTGTGACGGGTTTGGTCTAGGTAAAGCAGAGGGGTCTCCAACCCAGCTTCCAGAGTCAGGTGCCCAGTCAAGGCTGCTGTAGCTCTGTAACCTCTAAAAGCCCCAGCTCCCTCATCAGGGCCTCACAACCTGCTTTGAAGCCGAAATGGAATCATAGACATCAAGCCCTCGGCATGATGTTTGACTTGTAGTAAGTGGTTAATTCATGTGAACTCTCTTTATTATTATCAATCCCATCATGCCACCTCTCGAGAGGCAAAGACAGATGCGGGCATGGGTTTGCATAAAAATAGACATCCGAGTTTCTAGGAAATGAAACTCTAAGCAGTTGTTTCCTTTGTGATATAGTTAACTCTTCATTAGAAGTTAGAAAATGAGCCCTGGCACCAACATTCAGATCTGGAAGTCAGAGTGGGTTCCAGGTGAATGTGCTTTGTCACAGTGGTCCCAACCTTTGTGGTACCAGGGACCAGTGCTCCTATGATAATCTAATGCCTGATGATCTGAGGCGGTTCTGAGACAGTGATACTGCCACTGGAGAATGGCTGCAAATCCAGATGAAGTTTCACTCACTCACCCTGGAGCCCAGTTCCTAACAGGCCACAGACTGGTACCGGTCTGCAGCCCGGGGACCCCTGTTCTATCATGTCTAATGGGAGTGACAAAAGAATTTCAGAAAAAGGCCACTGATGTACTTCTCTGATTAATGTTTGGCCTCACAATGGCCCTAACCAGAGAGGTTATTATAAGGCTCATTTTATAGGCAGAGAAATTGAGTTTCAGAGGGCTTGGGTGTAAGGTCCGAGGTTCCTAACTAGTCAGCGCTGACAGACTTGTTGCTTAACTGAACTTTGTTCAGGTTCCTCTGAGCCACTAAGATCTGTGTCATCTGCCTAGTTTTACCACAAATCTTGCTAAGTCAGTTTAATGGAGATTCTTCACCCTTGATGTCTGGTCACCTTTGAGATCTAAGACCTCGCGCCCTGCCATCCTCCAGGCTATATCTGATCTCTCTGGCCTGTTTTCAGCAAGAATCCTGTCAAATAAGTTCACCCTGAATCCCTCCAAGTCTGACATTTCCCCTTAGTAATTTTCCATCTACTTTCCCTCACTCTGCCCCATTCTATACAGAGTTCTTTTCCCTCTACTGCAAGAATTCCTGGACCAAATCCGTTTTTATAGCTTTAACTCCTGTCCAGCTCTGGTTTTCTCAGACAGCACATGAGTCCAGGTTTCCTGCGGTCCTAGTCCCATGTGCCCCCCATAACACACTCGTTCAGAAGACATCATATACTGAAAAGGCACAAAGTAACATCAGTGATTTGTAGGGCTCTAAAGCCAACAACATAGGATTAAAAAATTGGACCCATAGAAGTTATTTCCCCCAATTCAACAATTGCTCCTCCTCACTGCACCACACATTAATTCTTATAGGAAATCGGACAGAGCGTTGATTAATCTAAAATTATGAGATACCCTTACGATTAATCTTAATTATTCGATATCACAAAGAACTTTCTCCAGCCAACAAACAAAGTTCAGTTTCTTAAACATTGCTCTTGCCAGCTGGTTTTAGTTCTTCCTTCAAAGATTACAGATAACAGTTTTTAGGAATTTTTTTTTAGCTGTTCCTACCATTTTTAGTCTTCTTCCAAAATGAAGTATAGAGGTCAGGTTGAAGAAAGAGCAAGAGAGGCGTCAAGGTCAGCCAAAGATGGGCTCCATAGCATCGACTAAGATAAAGAGAAAACATCAAACTTGACATTTCAAAGAGCGCAAAGTTGCTTCAAAACATCCTGGGAACATTGCTCAAATGTGCTGTTGAAAACGTCTATTAATAGTATTTACTTCCTCAAAGTTATACAGATTAGAGACATACTTCAGAAAACTATTTCTAATGTTATCAAATGTCTGACTTTATTTTCAAATGGACATTTTACACAACCCCATCGTTCTTTTTCTTTTGCATATGATTTGGTTTCCCTCTCCCCAATCTCTTCCCTGAGAATGGCTCCTATATCTAGTTACTTAAATCATCCCAGTTTGTCCCAATGCTTAAAATACCTTAATGGGTTGCATGAAGTGACTCTATGTCTGGAGTCTCCTGAGATGAAGAGATGGGCTACAGCAGGTGTAGTCACAGAGACTCCACATCGCCAGCCCTGGAGTTTTTAAGTGCAAAGACAAGGTTGGGAGGTGGAGGGAGGAGCATTTGTACTCAAGCCACCCCAGACATGAGGTTTGCAGAAACACCAGGTTCCTCTTATTTCTGCCACCAAAACCGGGGCAACGTCTTCTCTAAATCCAAACAACGGGGTGAACTGATCTTCCTTCTTTTTCACGGGAGAGTTTCTCAACCTCAGCACTATTGACATTTTTTTGTAAGATAATTTTTTGATATATTGTAGGATGTTTAGCAGCATCCCTGACCTATACCCGCTAGACGCTAGTAGCATTACCCCTTGACAGCTGTAATAATCACAGATGTGTTCAGACATTGCAAAATATCCCCTGGGAGGCAAAAGCACTCAGGGTGAGAACCACTGTTCTATAGAAATCTTAGAGACATGTTTAAATTGACCTTGTTCTGTATTAGACACAGCTGAAAGAGACCGTGGGTTTTAAGCAGTGACAAAGCTTCCATTTGGTTAACTCACATCAGTAAAAAAAAACACAAAAACCAAAAAACGTCAGGTACACTTGCAGTCTAGCGTCATATAAAGCTTTGCTCCTCAAAGTGGGGTCCCCAAGAGAATTGCTCCTTTCCTGATTATTGGGACCTTTTGTCGGTAGAGTCAGAATATCGGTAGTTATATTTTAAAGTTCTTTCCTTCACCTAGCCAACCTGGAGAGAATTTGAGAAATGCAGTTTGGCGTGGGGGAAACCAGCTGATAATCATCAGGGTTAATATACTGAATTGAAAAGCCAATGGTGCCCCAGATTAGCTGAAAAACTATTAAATCTAATAATAATAGGTGATCTTTCCTGAGGGTTTGTTATGAGACAGACACTATTTTAACTGCTTTATATGTATTATCTCAATAAATACTAAAAAAATTGAAGTAAATATCTTATCATCCTTTTTTTTTTTTAACAAATAACGAAATTAATGCAGAAAAGATAATGGACTTTTCCCTAGGTCACATACCATGTAATATATTCACATAGGCGGTAAAAATCAAACACCTTATCAAACTACTTTGTTATGCAAACATTTTGTTAAAATCGATAGCCTCCTCACCTAGAAACAATAACTGATCCAGATTGGTAATAATAGCTATCCCATTCAAAACAGTAAGGAGACTATGAAATACCTGGGAAGTAAATTGAGACGAAAAGCTTAGGGACAAAGGTAGGTGGTGGGAGGGCGGGAGGCTATCATGCTTTACAGACTTGCCATTTCCCCTCCAGATCCACTTTCCACGCCTCCTCACCCTGCTCTCTGTTCTGAACGCTGAGCTGTAAGAATTTCAACAGCCCATAAGCTGCTGGTCAGGTTTGGCCAGTAGAGAGAGAGGTCAGAGTATTTATCCCCTTGACTCCCTCCCCCACTTGGTGAGGCTGTGGGTTGGCTATGACCCTCTAATGAAGAAGCTCTTGTCAGGTGATGTCCTCCCAAGAACGCCATCTTTCAAAGTTCCACTAATTGTTCCCCTTGCTATCTTAGGAGTGGGGTTGGAAAGACTTCCCCAAAGCCCTCTCCCACCCTGTTTGACTTCCCTAAATCCTATCCAAACTGTCACTTTGTTAAACTTATCAATTTCTTAACTGAGTGTGCCACTCGTTTCCTTCAAGGACCCTAGAGGACTCGAAGACGTAAATACATGAAGAGAAGTATATCGTTATTCGGGGTAGAGGCCACGACACTGTAAAAAGTGGAAATTTTGCTTAAATTGATTTGTAAATGGTGTGCGATCCCAATCAAATCAAATCAAGATTTCATGGCTAACGTGCCAGATTGATTCACAATTGAGGGAGTTTTGGAAATCAGTTGGGCATTTTCATTTATTGCAAAGATTGGAGCTATCCATAAATGTCATCTCCTTTCATATACTAAAGGGTACATTACCAACTATTTGTTATAGAAATGAGGCATTGGATCTGACTGGCTTGAGACCACACGTGAGAGTAGTCAAGCAATTTCTGAGTAAAAATTAACAAGGGGAAGATTTCTCTTCCAGATCTATGAAGGTGTTACGATGCTGCATTGCCTACAACAGCATAGTACCAGCACATCGATGAGAGAGAGGAGATATCAAAGTTAAGCAAAAGCATGTATGGGACATTAGTTTAAAGTCATATCAATGACAAAATGAATTAAAAACATATCGGAGAACTGGCTTAATGTTTTGGAAAAAATTAAGCTATAGTCCTACCTTGTTTCTTACATCAAAATTAATTTCATATGATTCAAAAATTTAAATGCAAGACACTGAACATTAAAAGTACTAGCAGAAACCGAAGATGAACACTTGTATAATCTTGAAGTGGGAAAGTCATGCTAAGTATGACAACAAAGAAAAACCAACAGTGACTACTCCAGAGTCCGAAAGAAAACTGAAAAATTTGACTACATAAAAATAAACATGTTATTGTGGTGATCACTTCGTAAGGTATATAAATGTCTAATCACTATGTCGTACACCCGACACTAATATAATGTCATATGTCAACTATAATTAAAAGTAAATGTTAAAAAATCTGCCTGTTTGTCTGTAAAGTGAGGGACGAGGTTGCATGATCAATAAAGAGACACCCAGGTTTTATATGGTAAGATCCAGAGAGTTTACAATACTATGCATTTAGCTTATTGATTATTCTTTCTTGTTATTTATCCTTGATTCATATCTCCTAGCTCCTCAATGATATTACAAGCCCCTTGAGTTAGAATGCATTGTCCCTAGCATCTTGTCCATAGTTGATCATTCTTTATGATGATAAAAATGAAAGTGATCATAAAAATATGAAAAATTCAATCAGTGAAGTCAATTTAGAGGAAGATTGTTATACACATTAATCTGTTGAAATGACCAGTCATCTGATTAGTTTTACTAGCTGTTTGAATTAACCAGTTTAGTCAAGTGCAACTTGTGTAATAGTAGAGTATAAATAAAGCCTAATGTTTTCTTTTTAAAAAATTTTTTTTTTCAATTACAGTTGACATTCGATATTAGTTTCAGGTGTACAGCATAGTGGTCGGACATTTATATAATTGATGAAGTGATTCCTCCAATAAGTCTAGTACCTACCCGGCACCATACATAGATATTAAAATATTATTGACTAATCTAGGAAGCCTATTGTTTTCTTATCGAAAAGATTCTAAGTCCTTGTTAAATCAATGTGTTGAATTCAACAGCAGAGTGGTTATTGATTTTCTACTAACGGATATTATATCATTCTACTTTAACTTCAATTATATTAACAGCCTTAGTTTTTTTTTTTTAAATCTTTTCCTTCCCAACTTTATTTTGAAAAATTTCAGATATATAGAAAAGTTGAAAGAATTATACGATGCAACCTGTATGCCTGTTGCATAAGTGCAGCAGCTAACAGTGAAGCATAGCGGTTTTACGTCTTCATATGTGGATATTTACGTGGTTCTCTCTTAATCATTTGAAAAATGCAGACGACATGATGTTTTACTCCCCAAAATTAAGCCTATATCTCTTAAAATAAGGATGACACCTAAGAGAGTTAACAATAATTCCATAATATCGTCTCATATCAATTTTATATTCAAATTTTCTCAATTTCTCCCCAAACCATCCTTTATAGCTTTTTTCTTTTCTGATTCAGGAGCTACTAGGTGTTCACACAGCAAGTTTAGTTATGCCTCTGTAACCTCTGGACAATCTTGCTTGATATAAAAGCTTTTTAATGTGTGATTTTCACATCCTGAATGTGACTTTCGGCTCTCTAACAAAAATGTTCTCCTAAATGACAGACCTGTATTTCCAGTTATGTGCTGGACTGTTTTGTATATATAAGAGGGACACATTCTTCTAGAACAAAGCCTTATAATTATGAAACATTAATACGTAAAAGCTGAAAAAAGTTTGAAAAAAACCCCCCTAACACTGACATTTAAAAGCTACGAGAATTTTCTGTCTCCTTATAGATTGAGGCAGTGAAATTTGTGTTATTCTTTGTTCCTTTCATTTCTCTCTTTCTTTCTCTGTCTCTGTTTCTATTTCTCTCTCTGAAAACATTTTGAATGGGGCTTTTAGTTAGGCAAATATAAGGCAAGGCAATAGCCTTTTAACTTTTTCTTTAATTTTAATGGAAAATTCATAGTTTAAGGTGAAAAAAAAGAAAAGGAAGGAAGGAATGAAGGGAGATGGAGCGAATGGGGCTCTCAGTTAAGCAAATAAAAAGTAAAAACTTTCATTTTTCTTTTATTTTAATAAATATATATTCATGTGATACAGATATATGTATATATATACACACATATATATGTATATATAAATAGAAAAAGAAAAGGAGAGAGAGAGAGGAGGAGAGAGAATGAGAGATACCATGGTGTCGAGTATCCCCCCAAAAAGCATCTCTAGGTTTAGCGATTCACAAAGAGGACCCACAGGACGCGGCCTTATAGCTAACTCATTACAGTGAAAGGCTACAAACCAACATCAGCACAGGCAAAAAGGAATGCGGGGCAGTGACCAGAAAAGACCTGGCACAAGCTCAGGACAAAGGAGCTGGCTGATGCTCAGGACGCACTTAATCCTCCAGCAACCAGCTGAGAAGACACGTAAAGAATGTCGTCTACCAGGGAAGTTCATTAGACACTCAGCACCCGGGGCGTCTATTGGAATCTAGTCACATAGAAACCCTCTGCCTGGCATATACCCAAATTCCAGACTTCCAGAAGGAAAACAGATGTTTAGCACAAACCATAGTGTTTACAAAAACAGTTTAGCCACAGCGAGCCACTCTTACCAGTTCAGGGGATGGCGGGAACAAATGAGAAGTCCAGGTTCTCAGATGCCAGTCAAAGGCCAAGCCCAGAAACAACCCTTTCCATGCAGCGGTGTCAGGCTTGCTGGGTGCAGTCTCTTCTGCACACACACGTACATGTACATGCACACGCACATGGACACCGAGTAAACCAGTCTTCCCCTTTCCTTATGCACCATCCACCCAATTCCACCCCACCCCAGCCCCACCTGAAACCATTCTTAGTTCCTTATTTATCATTCCAGTTTCTTCACATTCCCATCCCCGTCCCGTCGTGCCCACAGGTATACTTTGTTAGCACACACTTTGTTCCTCCCTTGCTTTCTTCGTGTGGAGCCCCTCCTCCACCTGCATCCAGGGAGCATCCTCATTCTTTCTTCATAGCGAGAAAGTGCTGCATTGTCTGGACATTCTGCAATTTCCTTAACCATCTCTCTACTGATGGGCATCTGGATTGTTTCAGATCTTTGGCATCACAAGCAGTGGCTCAATGACTAACCTTGAACCTATGAAAGACCTGCTGCCGAAGACTCAGTTGTGGCCCCAGTGAACTAACTACTCAGTGTGAGGGATGACCCAGAAGATGGCCACATTGTTGGCCTGGTCTCGTGCGGGTTAGTTAACTCAAGAGAAATTGTTGGATGAAAACGAAAGAGTTCTCCTATTTATCTTGTGAGAATAGGCCTCTCATTGGCCAGGCTGCCTCATGCTCAGTTTTCTAAGTCTCATTGCATTTCTTTTTTTTCTCTTTTGGTGGAAATAAAAAGGATCAGGAACAGCCCTTGGTGGGTACTTAAAGCTTTAGTGTAGGGTTGCTAAGTTTGGCAAATTTTGGGACATGCTTATACTGAAAAATGATTTGTTGTTTATCTGAATTTCAAATTTAATTGGGGATCCTGTATTTTACCTGGCAGCCGTGTTTAGTGTCATGATAATCTAGAGATTTACACATTGATGGACTCTTGGGATTAAGTCTCTGGAATGAAAAGGAAGGCCAGGTTTGAGTCGGCATCCATGGTGGTGGTTGACAAGTACAGAGCTATGGACAGAAGCCCACTTTGGGCCCCAGCTCTGTGATTTGATTTCGGCTTAGACCTCAGAGTGGTTCAGTAGAAACTTAGCATCACACGTACTCTCCTGCAGCTGATGGGAACCTAAACAAATCTCTTAAGCAAACTGCTCCAGTCCACCTGATGCTGTGCTCCTAGCATGGGGAAGCACAACGCCTTAATGTTTCTCTATGCAACTTGCTCGACTTTGGAGAGCATGTGAGTGACAGGCAGGTATTGACTCCACTGCTTCCCCACTTTCTGCTGGCTGTTTCCAGTCTTGGATGCTGAAAATCAGGGTCCGTTTGATGAAAAGGGGAGAGGACATTACAGGTATTTTTATAACAAGTCCAAAGTTTTAACCCTTTGAGTTAGATACAACCATGATTGTTTTTCAAATAATATTCCTTACTAGAAATTTGCGGAAACCATGAGTCTGCTCTTTGTAAATGACACATGGAAATAGAACGCAGGCTACCTAGTTCTTTTGTATATAGTATATTTTTAGCATCGTAAAGTCCCCTGCCACAATTAACCTGTCTTTCCTCTCTTATCCCCTCTTTAGACTGACTGAACTGTGAAGCACCTCTAGGCTTATTCCTGTAAGTTTCATTTAACCTTGAAATGAAAGTGTTTTGAAGCTGTCCTTGACAGGATATGCAAATTCATGTAATAAAAACCTACTTTCCTGTTGCGGACTGGTCCCATGTAAGTATTAGAGTTCACCAGATGAGTCCGAGGGTTAGATGCTTTGAAAAAAAAAGGCCCCTCATGCAAATAATGGAATAGATGACTTGGTCAAAAAGAGGAAAGGCTATTTATGGAGGTAATGGTCTTCAAGCAGTCTGTCTTCCACCTTGAAAAATCAGAAGAAGTCTTGCCAAGTGGGCATTACAGAGACTCTATCTCGGCATCTGGTTTCCGCAGACTCCTAAGTTATTTCATTAGTAGTGAGGTATAGCGGAAAGAATGCTCTCTTGGGCTTAAGAGACATGGCTTTCTAATAAAAATGTTAACTCACACGTGTACCTTCCTTCATCCTGTTTATGATTCCATTGAGTTAGAAGCAGCGTCACTCACAGAGCTTAAGTATAAAACACCTGCAAGGTAGCCAGTGTTAAAACCTTATTTGCCGACAAAGAAGCTGATACTTCAAGGAGTCATATATCTTGTAATACACAAAACTGGGTTACATTTCATGTGTTTCTTTTTTTTTTTTTTTTTTGATTCCACCACCCATGTTCTTTCTGCATTCATCTAATCAGCCAGGACCTCAGCAATTTAAGCATATAACAACAAAAAAAGTGTTTTGTGAGTTTATGATTCTAAAGCTTAGTTTTCTATATTTGATGCAACTTTTCATATTAGATGCTGCCATGTTTTGATTATCTATCGCCATGTAACAAACTACTCCAAAACTTATCTGCTTAAAATAGTGACCATTTTACATGTCGACCATTCCGTGGGTTGGCACTTCTTCTGTTGGTCTCATTTGGGGTCTACCATGAGGTTGTAGTCAGATGGCTTTGTTAACATGTCTGGTGCCCCAGTAGGGAAGGTTGGGAGGCTATGACCTCTTGCTCTTTTTCTTTCCACGTGTCTAGTTAGCTTGGGCTTCTTTTCATGGTGGTTAGATGCTAGGACTGAACATTTCAACAGAAACAAGCCAATACGCAAGCACAAGTCCTTGCTAGAATCATCCTTGCTAACGTCCTATTGGCCAAGCCCGGAGTCAGTAAGGGAGGGCACTCCACACAAGCATGAATATTGGGAGCCATGGTTCACAGGGAACCACCAAACTAATAGTCGGTCTACCACTTGTGATACATACAAGAGAAAGGTAAAGATTTGTTGTTTCAGATTCTTTGAAGGATACTGAATTTAAAACATATTACTTTAAACTACTATGCAGCCTCTAAAAGTCACTTATTAGAACACTGAATGACATGAAAAAAGATGCTGAGCGTAAACAAAAAATGTTTTAAAACAAATACTTGTTTGGTTACATGCTACACTTTTAGCCATTGTCATAGCTAAATAATTATGAACAATTGTTTTTTCATTTCTTGTCCTTGTATTTACCCAAATTTCTTCAGGAGATATATATTATTTTATAATCGGTAATGTAATGTTTTTATACTTGAAAAATACAAAAATATTATTGCAGTAATATGTGAGGGATTAACAAGGTTGGATATAGCTATATAATATTTATATTACTACATTACTTTACAGATCTTACGAAGTAAAATATTTGTAGTCAATAAAATAAAGTTTTCCAGAAATGCAAATAAAACAACATCTCAGTATTTTTAAATTACAACATTGAAAAAAGGGAAAAAGATTGTCAATCCAGTGTTGGCCAGCATTTAGGGACTTTGAGTGGGAGTTAAAATTGATACAACCTTTCTGGCAAACAATTAAAATATACCAGAATTTAAAATAGGCATTGCTCTGATAGAGCTATTCCACCCGTAGGAATGCTAACTAAAGAGAAAATGTTTTTAAATTCTCCAAAATATAGGCACTGATTTGTACTGATTTGTGGAATTAATGGTGGCACTTTGTTCTTGTATATACTCTTCTTTGCTCTTTTGCTTTCTAAATGTAGTATCCCAAAGCCAATACACTTACATGTTGGGAGGAAGAAGCAGACCTTAAGAGCTTCGTGGCCGTGACTTTAGACCAGAAGTTCTCAATCTTGGCTGCACATCGGACAAGAATCATGATGCCTGGCAACCGAAGATTTTGATTTAACTGCTCTTGGGTGAGGCTTGGGTGTTGGGAGTTTTCAGTGCTGCTTATTTCTAATTAACAAACAAGCTTCAGAACAGGAACACAAGCTTTTTTGACTGACCTCTATTTGGTATGGTTAACCTGCATTCTCCTTTCCTTCTTTAAAAAAAATGTTGACTGATCTCCAGGACCTACGTAACATCTCATGTTGGTAGGCTACTAGTACGTCTGCCTGTGTGCGTCTACCAATTGATCTCCAAGATTCAGTTGTATTTGTTTCTAAACCTTTTTATGCCAGTTATGTTTTGAATTGTAGTACTATAGCTCAAATATAAGAAGAGACTGAGTTGAATGTTTTGGAAAGACAGCCAAAGTAAATTGCTTAAAAAGGAAAAAGGCTATTGTGATGGTTCATTCTATGTGTCAACTTGACCAGGCTATAGGGTTCAATTTGGTCAAACACTCACCTATATGTTGCTGTGAAGGTTTTTTGTAGATGTGATTAACCTTTACAATCAATTGACTTTAAATAAAAGAGATTGTACTTGATAATGTGAGTGGGTCTCATCAAATCAGTTGAAGGCTTTAAGAGCAAAAACTGAGATTCCCCAGAGAAGGAATTTTGCCTCAAAAGACTGTAACATAGAAATCCTGCCTGAGTTTCTAGACCTACAGATTTCAGATTTGCAAGCCTTCACGATTGTATGAGCCAACTCCTTAAGTAAATCCACACCTATGTCTATTTCTAGATTTCTGTATCCATATATCTCCTATTTGTTCAGTCTCTCTGAAGAATCCTGATACAGCTGTCAAATTAGATGTGCGTAAGATAACTATAAAGGGGGAAAATATCTGGAAGGATTCTGTACTCAGAGCATACGTTTTAAAGTTCTCACCCAGTTAGAAAAATGTAGATAATAGCGTATTTCAGATGTGGTTTGTGGGAGACAGCTATCATTGGACTCATACTCAAGGGGTAGTCAAATAACTGGTGAGTAAATCACGAACTGTGAAAGGTTTGCGAGTTAACCTAACAAGTTAGCCTGCCACCTGTAAGCCCGAGTCGTGCATTTTATTTATCTTGTAGTTACATCAAAGCCCCACCCTAACACAATAGACTCATAGCACATACTTCATAAAGAATGGGTGAGAGAATGAAAGAAATGAGACCCACTCCTTCACTTTGCATGTGGAAGGAAGGGTCAAGACAGGCCAGAAGACTACAAATAATGAGTTTTCCATTTGACATCTGTCTGAGCCGAAACGTTCACAACAGTGAAAACACAGAGAAGCAAGTGGTATTTCTCAAATGGGTTATAGTTCCTAACTTGCATGCATGTTATAAAACTCCACATTACAAGGGTCAAAACTGCATTTATGTCAACACCAGTGCAAGTGAGTAAGGAATTACAGACTCACCCAAAACCAGTCTTATGGTGCCAACTGCTTTTTCTCCATGTCTTTTAATTCATAGGACACTGTCCATGAATTTTGTCTTTCCCGGAAGTGTTGCTCTTTGAAGGCTATGAATGAATGCAGTCACTGGAGAATGGATCCACCATTGCTGCAGAGAGGGGCCTATCCCTTGCAATACCTTCGGAGATTGCCCTGTAGCTCTGGTCCTAGAATATTCTGAGGCTTATTGAAGTTTAGGGTCCTTCCCTTGGTTCTTCAGATGAGCACATATCAGTGGCACTTTCTGAGTTCGCCCTATAGCAACTGTCCATCAAAATGTGTCCCCAAAGACTCACTCTGATGATTTTTAACAGTGACACAAATTCAGTTTTAGTCTTCAAAATGTTTCTGTAAGTCATGGTCAGCCTTGGCTTCGATGCAAGATACTAAACACTCCGTCTAGGGAAACTCAGAGAATTATGCATCCTCAGGCACAGATGGCCAAACACTTAAAAATGTCAGAACCCTCAATGCACGGAAGAGCAACGTTCACCAGCAAACATTTGGATACTCTGTCTTCTCCCCGGACGGTCCCCTGGAGTCTCAAAGACCCCTTATGGCAGTAAAGGACTGGCAATCAAGCTGGGTCTTAAACACATTTCTAAAAGTGTCCCTTTTTCTATTTTTGAGTACAGCTCTTCAGCTTCTAGTTACTTGAAAACGGGTTTAAAAAGACCTGAGATCGTTGGCACATTGTTGAGTTTGTAATATAACCTGCTTCTGTTGCAACTGGCGCAAGACCAGAGCTGTGATCATGGAATTTCTTAATCAAGGTGGCACTGGGAATCCAGAACCAGCTACCTTAGAAGAGGGAACCAGGGTGACCAGGCGTTCCAGTTTGCCTAGGACTGAGGGGTTTCCTGGGGTGCAGGACTTCCAGTGTTAAAATTGAGAAAGGCCCCTGCCAGCCAAAAGCTGTTCACATGATGGGGAAGTGACCATCTTTGCCTCATTGGAACCATAACCTTCAGTTAGTAGAAACAGTCCCACTAAATTGAGAATATCATAGCATATTAAAACTGCTGGGGCCCTCAGCACTCACCCGCTCTCTCATTTTTGCATGCTCAGGCTCAGAGTGGTGTAGACATTTTCCCAAGGTCACACAGCTTGCTAGTAAGCATACCAGGAACCAGTTTCTATGTTTCTACAGCCCGTTTAAAGTATTTTCAACACCGAAATATTTGTCATCACCAAGTGCTACCCTTGACAGAGATGGTCACATGCCAGGACAACGAATCCCTGGGTGAAAGGATCATGTTTGTGACTAGCTCACAGGCACATGGCTTAACATCTAGTAAATGTGTGAAACTCTTGCTTCTTTACATCTACCTATTGTTTCAAAGGGAAGATTTAAGATGCTTGCAGTTAATGTCCAAAGTGCAGTGAGGACTGTTGACTTCCCCACGCAATGTACAGGAAGGATGTGGTAGCAGCTTCCAGCCCCTGCCCTAACTTCCACCTTCATTGGCTCTCCTTGCTCAAATGTCTATTACACCCTACGCTGGACTGCTAGTCTGTGCTGGAATACAGCCATCAGATTCTGGAAAATTCTGCCATGAAGTACCACCAGTGATGGCAGTCCCTTCACAAATGCCCTTCTGATCTCCTCAGCCTGATTGAGCCTCTGGACCCCTTAGTGGTTCATCTTTTCCTTTGACACTTAGCCTGTCCCCACGTCACTCGGCTGCTGGATGTCACAGGACCTGCCATATGGAACACTTCCGAAGAGGTGTGACAGCATTATTTGGTGGAATTGAAGTGTTTTTGGTACTTCTACCTCTCCTTCATTTTCCCCTGCCCTCTGGTACATTCTATCACATTCTCTCAGACTATAAAGTGTGATCTTCTGTGACAGATTTGGTTTTAGCTCTTTTCACTGGCACTTAAAAACAAAAATGTTGCCACTCTGTTATCCACGGCTGAGCTTGACTGGGAGAATATAATTAACAATTCACTGTCCCCACGAGAGTGACTTAAAAAGTACCACTGAATAGCTAGTTGTTTCATGGGAGCAGGAAACTCTTCTCAGAGCTTCTAAAATCAAAACTTCGCTGGACCCTACATTTAAGTCTGATCTACGCCAATCTATAGATATCGAACATTACTACTTTGCTGTGTAAACACACTGTGCAATCTTTGATTTTCTAGAAACATCTAGAATTCCCAACTTGGATGCCTCATGTGGCACTGCTGTTACGCTCTGGGGCAAGGAGACCGCTATTCGCCCCTTCAGAAGTACCTTCGAAGTGGAGGAGCGCTGACTTCAACAAGCTTCTGGCTTTTCTGTAATTTCACATGCGGGGCTATCCTCGGGAGGCGGCGCACATTTTCAGGTACCCCATCAAAACATATGACTCCGCAACGATGATAAAAACTTTGAAAGCAGTATGATTTTATTGAAATGTTTTAGTACAGTGTTGGAACATCTTACAATCCTATGTTCTAAGCCAATACAAGCACTGCAAATCATAATAGTGCCGAATGTAGTTGACATTCCATCTGACAAAGGACAGTTGCAATATGAACATCTGTAAGTTGGAGGCTGAGTGACTGGTGTATTCACATTGCTCTGGCCCCCCTTTGGCCAGATGTATGCCAGGTCTGCCTCCATTCAGCAGAGCTGGACGGGACCAGCATATTCAATGGTTTCACTTAAATGTTTCCAAACCAGCAAGGGAAGCTTGGGTTGTGGGAAGAGGCTGCCTGGAAGCCATCTTCCTCATCTTTGTTGAACTGAAATCACCCAACAGCTAAGGTTGACACTGCCATCGTGCATGGCGAAGTCTAATTAATGTATTAGAGGTGCTTTTAAACACAAAAGTGGTGCTCGATAATGATAAACAATCAGTTCTTAATTCAGAGAATGACAATACAGATTTTTCTTTTACCTTCAGATTATTTTAAAACTAGCTCTGTTTTATTCTAAATCTTAATTGAAGTGATTTCTTTTAAATGGACTGGTTTTAGTCATGTCAGCATGTCTACACTTGTATGCCAAATTGTTTGCTGGTTCCTAACTACATTTTCATTTTCCTACGCACAGAAATTCCAAGTAGAGATATCACTCATTTATCAAAAATTAAAAGTAAATGGCATCTCAATAAGCTCTTTACATATCTCAAGTTAACTTTCTTAATATAGTCAATCCATATGGCACAGCTGGCTTTACCAGGTTATAATATTTTTCCTCAAAAACCATTTTAAGTATAACTAAATGCTCATTTCTGCAACCACTAAAATGATACTTTTTAACTTTGATTCAACCTCTGCTGTAGTGAAGTTTGAAACCTTAAAGATTGCTATACTTGTTAATGACTTAAGTAGATTTTATTTTTCCACCTGCACAATTTAGATTAAGGAATTTATTCTCAGATTTTGAGATTTGGCAGAAGGGAGAGACTGTTGTTTATTATTCTATGCGGGCAGGCAAATTCTCTTTTGGGGCTGGTTGCCCACCAATGTGTAAGGCTTGCCTTCTGCCACAGTCGGGGGACACCTCACTTCGGAGGATGTCATCGAGGGCCATCTCGTGGAGAGAGCCATATTCCCTTCCAGAGTCACTCTTGGGCCCCTATTTGAATAGGATCTTAATGGAGTAACTAATGTTTACTTATCTGTACTTTTTCATAGGTCTTTCTTACCCACATTTTTCAAGTAACAACTTTAGTTGAAATAATCAGTTAGTTGCCTAGAAGACTTGGTACTTCTGATTTAAAAAGGCAAAAGAACATTAAATCAAAACTATTAAGATGATGTTTAAATATGCATTTGGGGTCACTCACAAAAATTCACCTTTGTGTTTACATCGAAAGCAAAATTATGCTCAGATTACTAAACCTGAGGGGACTTAGAGGAGTTTTGTTTTGATGGAAATCCACGACGTGAAATTATTGGAAAAAAAGGCAAAGTAAAAGCTAGAGCTAAAAAATGTGACCTAAAAGGACAAGAGGTACCCAAAGGACTGTCCACCTGGGATGGACAGAGGTGAGCATTAATGTGTCAGTGAGAGTGGACATCTCAAAATGGTTTCTAGATCAGATCTATCGCTGAAGATAATTTTGGAAATTTTAGAACATGACATTTCAGGGAGGCGATAGTTATAAGATGCTTTTCAGAAGTGCTAATAAAAAAAATACTGAGCTACATAGCCTGTGGTATGTCTAATGTTGACCCAAAAATGTGTCAGTCAGTGGCCATCTTAAACTATATAAAATTTGGTCCAAATTAAGCACAAAGACTGAAATGGTTTATATGGAACCCAGTTACTAAAAAAATAAATTCAAAATTCATGGTATTGTACATTTTCTAAGGTTTTCTTACAGCTTAAGGGCTCATACTGTACAGGGTTTTACCCAAACGTTCATAGACATTATTGTTATGTATCTATATAGAAAGCTTTATCCTGAAGTCACCTTTGGCCACTCTAAATATAAACTATGAACTTCCACAATGGAAATATAGAGCTATGGCCTTAAAACACTGACAGAATAAAGGAAAAGGTCCCCTATCAGAATAAGTCAAGATGACAAAAATATTTCTCATTTATGACAGTTTGAAGGTCAAATAACTGCCACCTTCCTCCCAAACTGGAAATATAACGGTTTGGAGCTATAGAAGGAGAAAACAACGGATTTTGGAACATACAAAGATCTGATGCTTTTGCGTTCTAATTGCTAAGTCCTAAAGCTTAAAAATCAGATAAACGCATACTACTCAGACACTAGCAGGCTTGCTCCACACTCCTATCATACGCATTTATAGCGGGACATGGCTGAACAGGTAAGAGACAGATTCACCGTTGTGGGTTCTTCGGATCGCCTCGGCCAAGATCATCGAAATGTCAATGACCTAAATACCAAAAAGAAGAGGGGAGAGGAAAGTAAGGCATTTCAGCCAAATTTAATTAAAAACGCAAAAGCCAGAAAACCTATAATTTCTCCAGCTGTAAGATGTACTACTGTCGAGACTTCCCATAGCCACTTCTCTGGAGAGGTCAGATGCTTTGGGTCTACCTTCAAATTACGCCCTGTTAAACCAAACCCCTAGAAGATTCTGGAAGCAAGATTTTCGGTGCAGGTACCCAAAGGCTTTTCAGGGCCACTGTTAACCAGAGACATCCTTTTCTTGGGGCACTTGTTTTATTTACTTACTTATATTAGTTTCAAGTGGGGTACTTGTTTCTAAATTAATTTTATTAGACTATTACGTGGAAGGTTTGCTCTCCTTTGGTTTCAGAAAATGCAGTGACTGTCATTTAAGAGCACAGCTATGATCATTCTAACTTTCCATTTTGCAGGCCACGCTCAACTGAGCTGCTGTAGTGTGAGAACAGCTATAGATAATACATAAAAATAAATGGGCATGGCTGTGTTCCAATAAAGCTTTATTTACAGAAGCAGATGGTGGGCCGGATTGGGCCGTCGTTTGCTGACTCTCAGCTACTGCTAATCAGGCATGAAAATCTAGGGCAGAGCTATTTTGACCATTTCTAAACATATCTGTTCATGCTAAATGAACTGCTTCGTTCACCAATGGATTCGAAGATCCACTTTGACCCACCTTCAGGATGGGATGGGGGCTTCTAGCAATGAAATGAATTGCCGAGGTTCGCTGCGACACAGAGGCAAAAATGAGGACTCGGACCCTGTCAACCTATTTCAGGCCAGTCAGTGTAAAGTGGTCATCACCAGCTCTCTGGTGGTCTCCCAAGTCAGGAGGGAAGAGAAGGAACAAAGCTCTGAGGACCCTCAGCATAGCCTGTTGCTTTTTTTTTTTTTTACCTCCATTTTTTTTTTTATTGTGGTGAAATAGATACAACATAAAAATTACCATTTTAACCATTTTAAGTATACAATTCGGTGGCATTAATTACATGTCCGATGTTGTGTAACTATCACTATTATCTATTTCCAAACCTTTTTCATCACCCCAAACAGAAACTGTGACCCCATTAAACACTAACTCCCCATCCCTCCTCCCTGAGCCCTTGGCAACCTCCATTTACTTTACTTAGTCTAGGTTCCTCAGAAAAGTGGGATCGAACAATAAATATTATATTCTTTTGTGGCTGGCTGGCTTCTTTCACTGGGCATAAAGTTTTTGAGGTTTATCCATACTATAGCATGTGTCTGAATTCCTCTCCTTTTTTAGGCTGAATGACTGATATTCCATTGTACAGATAGAGAACATTCTGGTTGCCCATTCATCTGTTAATGGACAGTTAGTAACCTCTTGGCTACTACTGTGAATAGGGTTGCTACAGATATGTGTATAAGTTTTTATTTGAACAGTTGTTTTCAAATTCTGGGGTATATACCTAGAGGTAGATCTGTTGGGTCATATGGTAATTCTGTTTAGCTTTAGCACAGCCTGCTTCTTACCGTTTTTCTATTGTGGTTTTATTCACTTACTATTTCTAACTTAGACTTCTGCCAGCCCCAGCCTTTCCCAGAGATCTAAATGAATTACAACCTCATGTACGAGCAGCTGCAACTTCTGCCGACCTCTGCCTTAGTAGTCACACACGGAAGACTCGATGCTATTTTTGGGGATCTGAGCTAGGTCCCTCACTGCTTGGTTCTGCCTGCAGTGTAGACAGTACCTGGATCTTGGAGCAGTGATTCATTTTCTCCTCTTGTGGAATCGTGTTGGTGACAACAACAGCCTCGAAGGCGGCATTGTTGATTCTGGAAATAGCCGGCCCAGAGAAGATTCCATGGGTGAGGATAGCATACACCTTGGTCGCTCCGGCTGAGAGCAGCCTATAAAACAGAAGACAAAAGAAATTAAGTGGACACGAATATTGTTGAAACAGTCTCCTCTTAGTGTGAATTTAAAAAGCGAAAAGTGTATTCCGTAAAGGAAAATGTGAAACCGGTTTTGTTCACATTTATTAGTCGAAAACCTAGAGGATCTTTAGGTTACGAGCTGCCGACATACTTTGTATGTCATAAAATCTGGGATTATCAACCTCTGCGCTGGGCCCGGGAGAACTCTTTGGCGTGCAGAGCCCCGGCACTCCACTCACTAGCAATGCCTCCCTCCTCTCTGTGTGACAATCAAAAATGCCTCCAGACATTGTCAAATGTCCCCCAGGTTGCAAAACTGCCCTTGTTTGAGAACCACTGGTTTAAACCAAAACAGCCAGAATATCATCGACATACATCACATATAATCAATGTAAAAAAAAAGAAAAACCACCGAGAGATTTTACATTCTTTGTCTTGTACTGCCTGGGAAGTCTGGCCTGAAGGCCGAGGGTGGCTCTTTCTTCCTATGCTCAGTTCAGGGGCTGCACCTTCTCAGACCCCTGGTGAAACAGACCGCAAGCTCAACCTTGACCATGAAAACCAGGCCATTAAGGACCATGGTTTTCTTCCTACCAATTAAAAATAAATCGGCCTAGGACTTCCTTTGGTCTAAAACGCCACTGCTAAGCAAATGGCAATACTTCGGAAAAAGAGGCCCCCTCTTAAAATGTGGATGTTTTCCCCTTCTTAATGATATGCTAACGCTTCCCCAAACCGTCCCTCGTACTTGTCTGCAGCGTGGCAGATTGTGCCACACGTGTCAGCCATGTCGTCCACGAGAATGGCCACGCGGTTATTCACGTCGCCCACCAGGACCATCCGGTCCACTTCATTCGCTTTCTTCCTCTCTTTGTGAATCAAGGCGAACTCCACATTCAACCTGTCGGCAATCGAAGTGACCCTGTGCAGACGCAGAAGGACATCTTAAACACCACCGATAAAATCTTATTCTTTAAAGTCGTATTTTAGCAACCAACTACACTCGACATTATGAAAGCAGCAGCAGCTCTCACTAGAGGTTTATGAAAATGGGCTCCGTTAAGCTTGAGGCCTCCGGAGACTAAGTCCAGTCCCTCTGGCCTCTGTCTGGTAAGTGCCCAAAAGCCATCAGCTCAGAAAGGGCTGGGCTGGCTATAGAAAGAGGAGGTTGCAGGCCTGGCCTGTCAGAGAGTCCAGGACATTTTGGATTTTTCCCGTGAAAAGTGGGCTTTGATGATGGAAACTTACCACAGAATAATGCCACAGATACGACGTGATGTGAAGTTAAGATTTTCCAGGTTTTTTTTTTAATAACTATCAATTTGTACTTCTTAATCCCTTCAGCTTTTTCACCCAACCCCACTACAAGTTTTTACAATATCGACCATTATGCAATTCAATTGAAAAGTTATTACTGAGGGACTAATACACACACTCGCACACCCCGACTTAGTGCGCAGTGAATGGCGAACATGACCCCTGTATGTTTTCTAAGTCCTGGTCCCATTCATCGCATCATCCTCAGATGGGAACCAGGAATAGGACCGCATGGATGCTCTGATGGGGGGAGCGAGCAAGCAAGAGTCCGTACCCCTGGTTCCCCTTGCCTGTTTCTGACCACTATTTTTAAATTGTGGTAAAATACCTATAAAATAGAACTTATCATTTTAATTATTTTGAAGCATACAATTCAGTGGCATTCAGCATCCACATCGCATTGTGCAACCACCACCTCTAATTCCCAGGCATTTCCATCACCCCAGAAGGCAACCCTGTCCCTGTTAAGTCACTCCCCACTCCCCCTCCCTCGGCCCCTGGCGACCTGCCTGTGAAGCTAGGTCATCTCTATGGATTTACCTATTCTGAACTTTTCATGTGAATGGAATCATACAACGCGTGGCCTTTTGTGTCTGGCTTTGTTCACTTAGCATGATGGTCGCCAGGTTCATCCATGTTGTAGCGTGTGCCAGTATTTTACTCCTTTTAGGGATGAATAATAATCCATTGTAAGCACACACTGCATTCTGTCTATCCATTTGTGTGCAGATGGACAGCTGCGTCATTTCCACCTTTTGGCTATTGTGAACAGCGCTGCTATGAACACTACCATACAATGATCTGTTTGAGTCCCCGCTTTCGAGTCTTTTGGGGACATCCCTAGGGGTGC
The DNA here is from genome assembly GCF_014176215.1 of Rousettus aegyptiacus. NCBI lineage: Eukaryota > Metazoa > Chordata > Mammalia > Chiroptera > Pteropodidae > Rousettus > Rousettus aegyptiacus. Next base: position 2,181,764 of record NW_023416312.1, on the reverse strand, counting down.
AAGTGCGAGAATTCCTGCGTCATGTAGTAACTCTGCGTGTAACTTATTTGGCCAGTACTTTACCAGCTTTCAACTTGATCAAAGACCAACGCCACCTCTTTCAGATCCTAATGTTTTTTTCTACGTTGGAATTAGCAGGGACATCTGTTACCTCAAGCAAGGGACATGAATGAAAATGAGACCTAAGGCAAGGCCACCTTTATTCCATGTAGAAAAATCTCCATTTCCAGATGGCATCTTAGACTTGCCTTTCAGCCCTGTGGCAGACTAAGCCCCTGGTCACCCTTCTTGGCGGAAATAGAAACAATCACAATGCTAGATTACAAAGGGAAATGTCTTCATAAATGCATCATGGAGCTGGAAGGGTCACAGGAATCTTGAGAGGCTGAGAATGTAATGGTAGGTTCCCCTGGGAAGCTGGCACGCAGCTGAGATCTCGCCCTCAGGACTCCTATGGAGCCCTGAATGATGCTGAGCATGTTTGATAGTAGAGATATGGAAAAGAGAAGAAAGTCGACGGCCTAGCTGAGACCCGAGCGGAATGGGAGACATCCTGTATAACACAGGGATGCAGACGTTATGCCTTCAGAATGAGTGAAAAATACACCTGCAGCCCAGGCGAGGACGGGCAGGATGCGTGTGTCTCAAACTCCATACTACATGGAGGAGCTGGTTCTCTCTCGTACTCCTGGGCGTTGTTCATCCAAATCCCCATGCTGCGTATGATGAAAACCTTCAAGTGAAGAATCTAATTTGAAGTGATATTTTGGGGCAGCGCTCCAAGGGAACTGGCGACGACAAATACCAATTCGCTTATGATAAAATTCTAAGAAGAGGAGGGTGTCATAGAAGAGTCACAAAACATCCAGGAAAGCAAGACACCCAAAGTGAGGGCCACCAGAAATAACTGGGCCATAACGGCAAAATGTTAGACACTGGAATTAGCCAAGAAAGAACAAACAATGATTGTTTTCTATGTTTTAAAGAAATAGAAGCTTGGATAGGACCAAAAAAGACTATATAAAGAATGACAAATCAAGACTTAAGAATAGAATTTTGAGAAATAAAAAATACTATATTTGAAATTTAAAACTTAGTAGCGATTAAACACACCCGAGTATGTTTAGAGAACATGTGAGAATAAATTAGAAGACAAAGACAACGTCTAGAATATGGCCTGAGAGACAAAAAGTGATCAGAAATGTGAAAAAGCAGCCGAGAGACATGAAACGGTCTAGGACTCTACAGCCAGCAAAGCTGCCTTTCAATCATGAGGACAAAATAAAGATATCTTCCACCAAACTGTATAACGCAAGAAGTCACTTCCTGATACAACCACTTAAGGAAATTCTAAAGAATATAACAAGCAAAAGGAAAACAACAGATACATTGAGACGTGGCAGGGGGTGGAGGGAGCTAAGCAAAGATATCGGTCAATATGTGGACACGCCTAAATAAACGTTGGCTGTATAAAACCGTAATAAGGTCTAATTTAGCAGAGGAAAAATAAACTACACTAGACAACAGTTTTAAAGCACAAAAGATGGTGGTCACGAATCGAAATGTGTCAGTCATCATAATGGAAAAAGGACCAAACTTTCCAGCTCAAGACAAAGGCTACTGGATTAGACAAGACAAGACACCCATTTTGGATCTCCCAAGTTCTGGAGGAAATGAAGCGTTATGATAATGAGGTCCACATTCTTCCCACCCTTAAAAAAAACCCTTCTGCTTCAAACGAACCCCAGTTCTCTAGCCCACACCCTTTGTTTCTAAATCTGCTTACCGCTGGTTTCCTAACTTGATTTAATTGAGCAAAAAGATTAATTTGAATGCTGACAAAAACTTTGTCCCATAATCGCCTTAAAACACATATAGAAAAGATAAGCCATTTAAACTCTGACTAAGGACAGTTAGTTTCTCAGAAAACAAGACAGGTATTCCCAACAGACTCTTGAACGCCTTAGATAAGACGTGCACATATATTATTACATTTTTGGATTTGAAAGGACTGGGAAGACTTCAGCATGGCAGGGCCCTGGTCCACAACCTAGCCACTGTGGCCCATGTTCTAAGCCAAAGAAATCTGAAATCCAAGAGCAATCAGTATTCACACCTCTGCAGGGTGATCCCGCGCTCCCAGCCTGTCTGCAAGCGGACCAGCGGGGGGGGGCCCCAGAGGCCGGAGTGGGAACGAAACTGAACTATGTGGCCGGTGGGGTGGGGGGAGGGGAGGTTTGGCATGGGACATGAGTGGGGAGCCCTAACACTTCATGTACTCAGTGTTAATGTAAGAAGCCAGAGATAAACGAAGATATCCCTGCCAAAAGCCCCTTGGGTTGTTGCTAGAACATTCTTACTCCTGAACAGCCTACAACTCTTCTTTTGCACGTATAACTGAGACTTAATATATAATCCTAACAAATGATGAGACAATGTACCACAGAGAAATGTTAATCAGAAAAAAACTAGAAGAAAAATAGTTTGGTTTCCATTTCTTCTGGATACATGTTCATATTCTTCCCCAAAATAAAACACAATAAAAGTTAAATCTCAATTACTTAGTTTCACCAACTTCCCATACCAGTTTGGTTAACATTGACTATCTCCACAGTGGCAGGTGCTGCCTTCTAGGGTTTATTTTTTCTTAGCTGTCAACCCAATCGATGGTCAAAGATGATCCAAGAGTGACCTCTTGTGGCGATATTGATTTTGTTTGTTTGTTCTTTTGTTGTTTTACCAGGAACGGGTCAAACCTCAAAGGTTTTCCTAAGGCAACGAGTGCCACTTTGTCTGATAAATTTTCTTTGGTGAAATATGGCTTTTTGTATCACATAAAAAAGCCAAATAACATCAACTGCACATAGCATGTGTCATCTGAGAGGCCGTTCTGTCAGTTAGGGGGAACAGCTTACTCCAGCATAGTAGAAACTTTGGGGAAAGGGAAAGGAGGTGGCTAAAAATCCGAAACGTGTTGACTCTGCATTTTTTTTAAAGCAGGAGTTGACAGATAGGGGAACCTCGTATATCGTAAAATATGGCGTTTCATGTCAGTAGGGGAGAGATGGGTTATCTGACAGTTTTGGAACGACTCGACAGCTGGCAGGGGGATGTTAGAGTTGGATTCTTATTTCAGTCTTTATTCCAAAAACAATTTTCAGGTCAAAGAAAATTGGAACATTATAAAAGGGCGACCCTTAAAAATAAACAAAATCATGGGAGAAGAAAAATGTTGAGAGGGTGAAAACTTACTTCATAAACAAAGAAGCTGTAACGCGAAGAGATAAACAGGGCTGTTTAAGAAATGTTTAAAAAGTCCTGAAGAGAACAAAACTACACAAAGACATGAAAACTTGGGGAAATATTTGTCCCCTCCCTCTACAGACACACAACAAAGATGTGACTTCTTGCCTGTGCGGAACCCCTAATAATCCAAAGGAAAAGGCCTCCCAGCCAACAGAACAGGCAAAAGACAAGGAGACCCTCATGAATAATAAACATGCTGGAAAGGGCACGTGACCTTATCCAGGCAACTGGATGATAGAAAGAGATACCAAAGCCCACTTATCTGATTTGTAAGGTAAAACAGGTCTGATAACTTGCTGTACGGACAAGCCTGTGTAGAGAGTCGCTGGCATCCACACTTGATGGGAATGTCAACTGGTCTACTCGGAAAGACCAAGTTTTGGCACTGTCCATGAAAACCAAAATGGCTCATGCCCTTAAGACTCTGCAATTGTGCTTGTAGGAATGCATCCTACTTGCACACGTATACGAAACACACAAGCCAGTGTAATACTGCAGGACTGTGTTTAAGAGGGCGGTCACATGCCGCATGATGACATTTCAGCCAACAATGGACCGACAATATGACGGTGGTCCCCTAACAAGAAACCCCAAGAAAATTCACAATGAAGGCTTTAGCCGAAGCTTTTGCAGACTTCGACAAGCTCCTTAAAATTTGAAAACATGAACCCCCCCCCACACACACACACACACTGAAAGGTTTTAACAGAGAAGAATGCTCATGGTATATATCATGCACTTACAAACAAATCTATGATGGAAAAAAAAAAAAAAACCCAAGCAAACCGCCATGGACGTCTCTCTGAAAAGAGCGACACCCGCTTAAGAACCTCAGGCGGGCCCTTTGGGAGATGTTCCAGAGAACCTGGATGTGTTTAAGCTAAGTGTTATTACGAGAATTGAGAAGCTAAAAAAATATTAATGTTTATAAAGTAAAAGAAATTACAGTAAGCTAATGTTAATTTATTATCAAAAAATACAGTAAGAAATTACGGTAAGCTAAGGTTAACTCATTATAAAAGCAAAAAATTTTTAAATAAAGTGTCCCGTGGTCTGCAGTAGTGTACAACTGTGTCTAAGACCTTCACGTTCACACTCACCGACTCACCCAGAGCAACTTCCAGTCCTGCAAGCTCCATTCGTGGTAAGTGGACAAGGTACGTTTTTATACTTTTATATCTTTTATACTGTATTTTTACTGTACCTTTTCTGTTTAGATACGCTTGGATACACAAATATTTGCCATCGTGTGACAATTGTTTACAGTATGCAGGACAGTGACATGCTGTACGGACTTGCAGCCCAGGAGCAAAAGGCTGCACCTGGGTGTGTAGGAGGCTATGCCATCTAGGTTTGTGTAAGTGCACTCTATGATGTTTGCACAATGACAAAATCACCTAATGACACATTTCTCAGAACATATGCCTGTCGTTAAGCAACTCTTGAGTATACAAACAATACCTAGAAGTGAGAACGGGTAACTGATTAAAGGAACCATGCTGTACACAGACAATGGAATATTACCCAGCTGTAAGAAAACAATGGAGCCAATTAAGTTTTAATAAAAGCACAGTGAAAGAGTATATACACCATGTCACTGCTTGTGTGAAATAAAAAGGGAGATATATGTTCGAATAATGTACGTCTGATGCTAGAAAGAAGAGGTCTCTAAAGGAAGTGGGGGATGCTACCCTGTCTGAAGGTTTCCTCAGAGGATGTTTTCCAGACTCTAAAAAAATGAGGTTGGCACAGAAAAAGCAAGGCTACAAAAATCTGCGGAATCTATTATTCTTTTGGCTTATTAGCTCCAAAGTAATGTTTTCTGGTTAAAACAAAACAAAACAAAACAAAGAAATACGGCGGACACATAAAGCCGCATGTTGTGTGATACCGTTTATGTGAGATGTCCAGGGAGGTAATGCCATAGAGACAGCAAATGGTGAGCGGTTGCCAGGGGCTGGAGGGAGAGGGGATGGGGAGCGACTGCTAATGCACACAGGTTTCCTTCTGGGGCGCCGCAAAGGGTCTGGAATTAGCTAGGTGATGACGGATGCGCAAATCTGTGAATATACTGAAAACCACTGAACTGTGCACTCGAAAAAGGCGAATTGTACGTACGTGAGTTTTCTCTCAATAAAAGCTGTTATTAATGACAACTTTGTGTACCCCTTGGTCCACTTTTTCACCTCTAACCTTTGATCAGGCCAGTGGATTCGCCATAGTAAATAAAGATTCCACCGTGTGACTTAAGTTTCCAAGGAAATTGCAAGGTGGACGAGGGAGCCAAATGAAAGCCGGGCATTTGCATTTTAAAGATGTCCCGAAGCTTGGTGGTCCTCCTGGTCTGTCATGGCACATGTACGAGCTTCCCTGCTTTCTCACTGGGCAGGTAGACAGACAGGTCTCTTTAGCTCTCCCTTCCCAGATAACAGCACTCTGCATTGCATCAGCATTCTCCCATCTTCGTCCTTGGTTCTGGACGCTGTGCTGATTGCTCATCATCTCCCGAGTCTCTGCAAAGCCCTCCAGATTTGCTGCTCAGTACCGTCATGCCCCTCGGCATGCCTGCGCGCTGATGCTCTCAGTGCCATGTCAGTTTCTGCTAGTAACTGTTCTGTCGCTCCCACGTGCTGCCTGGCTGCTGCCCAGTGACCTGCAGATGGTGACTGTGGGCAGGCTGTGCCCTCTCGGCTTTCTAACCCAGATCAGCAGGCATGAGGTCACGGTCAGTGGAGAGAGCTTACTGAGTACCTGGGCCTGTGAATTCTCTCTCTGCCGTGGCTCTGCAGCCGGGGACCAGTTTTCATGTGGATTTTCTCCCCGTAGGGGTCCCCTACGTGGGGAGAGCGCATATGCCCCGCCCATCAACACATGGCATGGGCCTTCGGCTCCATTTCTCACAGATGCCTATTTGTCCCCCCATCCAAAAGCCTGGGTGAAACCTGTCCTCCCTCCTGGCCCGCAGGGGAGGGGTTGCCCTTTCACACCCTTTCCCTCTGGAGGCCCCTGGATCTGGCACCTGACGTCCCAGGCCATCTGAGCATGGCTTCCAGCCCTTCTTTATTTCTTGACTCCAGAGAGTTCCCTTTTTCCCTTGGTGCTCCATGGACAAACATTTATTTTTATAAGATTCTGTTCTATTTAGGCTCCCATTCTCAAGTGTTTGTACTAGGAAGGACCAGCGTGGTGAATCGTGTTAACTAAAAGCCTTCTTTTCCAATTAGGTGATTGCTTTTATAATCAGAAAAAAAAAGAACTTAAAAAACTTAAATAAAACATATTCTTTGCTGAAAACAAATACAGGTTTTTTTTTTTTTTTTTACTTTCACAACTGATGAAATGTCGACAAAGATGACAGTTAGTTCCCTGCTCTGCAGATAGATGAAGCTGCCTACTTGCCCATTTGCAAAATAGAGTAGTAAGTAATTTAAAACATGCTTCCCTATCTACTACGTGGCGCAAGGAAAGAGCAATCAGCAAATGCAGAAATGTGCCTGGTGTGGCCTGTGCCGTACCTTTTGGCTCCTCCTGCATCCGGGGAAACGATGATACAGTTTCTCCACTCGGCAATGTTCTCCCGGATCCACTGCATGACTGCGGGCTCCGCGTACAAATTATCCACGGGAATGTCAAAGAATCCCTAAGGGGGGGAGGGGGAGTCAGTGTCACACTGCAGGGCTTTTTAAAAGATCATCTTTCATTAAATAAAATTTGAATTTTTTATTCCAAAGAAGCCTTCTCAACGGACTCCCTTTTCTTCATTTGAATAGAATTTAATCAAACGAAATACGTTCAGGAAGCCTATTCCAACCCCATCTGCTACCTGTGGGGACGTGTCCTATTACCTTATGATGGCCTATATCCTAAGGAATAGAGAATGGCTTTGCAGGGCAGTGGGGAGAAGAGGTTTGTTGTTTCTTAAGCACCCGATTATAAGCCAAAGACTTCACATTCGTTATATCGCCAAGTGGGTGCAGGATAATTTGGCCTGCTTTAAAGATGAAGGAACTAAGTTATAAAGAGGTTAAAAAGCGTATAACGCTGCCATTTTAATTATTTTCCAGAAGCTGAGATGGAATTATGGAGTTTACAACCACGATGCCATTCCCAGTCCTTCAAAACTGACTGGAGGCCGGGCGGTGGAGCAGACAGGAGAAAGCATGTTCAATTATGTTTCCAAGTTCAGTAAAAAACGGAAAGCCAAGAGAGTTGCCACATACAAACTCAAACACGAATAGCGTTACCCTCCTTTGGAAATTATTTAACTTAACTGGTTAGGATTCAACCACTTGAATTAAGCCCCCAATCACAACAAGGGCAAGAAAGAAAATGTCAGCACCTGGATCTGAGAGGCATGCAGGTCCATGGTGATGATGTGATCTGCCCCCGCGACTGAGAGCATATTGGCCACGAGCTTCGCAGAGATCGGAGCACGGCTCTAAAAAATAAAGACATGGATTTTATATCAGGAAGAGATGGACACCTTGAGATTCCTCTGAGATGTACAGAAGAGAAATCACAGCTGATCTGTAACATGCTAATGAAGAAAATTAACATGAATAATTTTAATTATTTAATGCTTTAATGATTTCGATTTAATAATTATTTAATTAATAATGAAAATTACATGCTATAACAAAAAATATTCACTCCATTCTATTCACCAAATATTTACATTTGCTATTGCAAGACAATGTGCTTAACACTGGGTATAGAGAACAAATCTCAAAGAAGCAAACGATTAAACTATATACATGTAATATCTTAATTTATATAGTTCAAATCATGACAAGTGCGTAGAAGAGTAGGTGGGGGGGAAGGGGGCGGGGGGGAGGGCGGGCATGAGCTAAAACGAGAAACAGCATGAAGGACATCAAGTTCAAAGGGGCTGGTTGTCAGAGGCCCCCCTGAGAAAACTGCTTTTAAGGCGAGGCTGGCAGAGGTGAGGAGACCAGTATTCCAGAAAGGAGCAGCACGTGTGACCTCACCCAGGCTGAGAGATCACATCCAGGAAGTGAGCGAAGTCCAGGGCAGAGTGTAAAGGAATGCTGGGGGGGGGGGGAAGGGTGGGGAGAGAGAGGTCACATCCTGCACGGCCCTGAAAGGCAAGGCCAGCTCTTAAAGAAGAATGTACTGAAGCTGGAAGCTAATGCTGTTACAAACTAAACAAAAATCGGATCGGAAAAAGTACACCTTAAGGTGATGCATCATTCAATATTAAGAGAAACAGATGCATCGTGAATTACTGCGTATCCCCTTTAAAGTGACAAAACTTCTCCATAGAACTTACACATCATAAATGATGGATGATAACTCTGTCCGAAACGGTAATCCTATACGCCAGCCACAAAAAATATTAAGCTTAAAAGATTTCATTCAAATTTACACGTTTTATATCATTTATATCTCAATAAAGCTGAAAAATGATTTCATTCAAGAGTAAAAAAATCAATGATCCTTATTAAATACACACACCCAGTATTTGTGTAAACACACACGGAAAGGAATTACATCACTGTGTTAACAGATTGTTTGTGTTTTCTCTCGTACGCCATTTTAAAAAAAGCAACATTAATATAAATACATAAATTACAAACATGCATTTTTTTTCAACAAAGAATGCGAGGAAACAGCTCAAAATGTTAAGAGCAGATGTTACTATACTGAAATGATAGAGAAATATTTCCCTCATTTTTTTTTGCATTTTTCAACCTTCTCAACTAACGACGCGCCATCACCCATGTTTTGTTTACTCCCTTGTTCTGGTCCACGTTACCTTTGGGATAAAAAGCCCCCCGGCCGCCAGACTGGCTCTAAGCTACTGAGAGCTGGTCCTCCCCACAATCTGCCCCCAGCCTGCTCTCCCTCTTATGGAGAACGCTTCAGGTGCCGTCTACACCCGCACACCTGCCTCGCCTCCATCCCATACTGTCTCTGCTGAGCCAGTGCATTTGAACCTCCAGATCTGGTACAAATCTCCCAACTTTATGGGACTCTGAGAACTTCAGAAAAAAATGATCTGTCTCTTCTAAAGGGACACAGCACTGGCTAAGCATGTGGCCCCCACCACTTGGGGTCACCTGCTGAAAGACTGACATAAGATATTAGATGGATGGAGGTTCACAACTGGACGATGTGGCCCTCAAACACAAAGAATTGGTTGTGGAGAGTTTTCGCATCATCTACAGCGTACAGCCCTGTACCTTGTATACAATAGTCCTTTGATAAATATTTCATAATAGAATCTCCATACCACCAAATTTCCAAGGCTTCATCCTTAGCCTTGCTGACTGTGAGAATTAGTTTAACAAAATTCCAGGATAATTAAAAGAACAAACTGACCACTGGGGCATCTTTGTAATAGAATTTGACTCATAACGCTAGTCAATTTGGGGCTTTTCCTCTAATTTTTAAACCAGCAAAGATTCCTCCATTCATCTCTCTGTGGCAGCGAGCATTTCTTACTTCTGAGATGCAAACCACAGGGGTAACTTCTAAATTCATACTTTCTTCAAATCTTGTTTACAGATTTGGTTTTTGCGCTGTGTTTCATAATTTAGCTCAATGCTCAACTGAATCTTGCAGGAAAAAATGATGTACAAGTTAACTGACTTTACAACCAATAAAGAGGAAAATTAGTATGCCATTTTAACAAAGGGAGAGTTCAAGATACAGTAATCAAAAATGAAATGTTTGAGTCCCCTGATGAAAAATGGATAAGGTCCTGAGTTTTGTGAGCCAGCTCAATCATGACAAAGACTCTCCAGCTACTTCGGATCTTATTCGATGTCAAATTGATGCTAAAAGCTTCAATTGGACAACTTTGAAAAAAGTTCAAGATTGCAGAAATTTACTTTGGGGCAACTGTCCTCGATTTTTTCAGTTAATAAAAAGAAACAGTCTTATCATTGAAAAGAGAACACGACCATGAAAATAGTTTTGAAAAAAGCTAGAAGTCTTTTATTGCCTCAGAAGTAATTATTCCCAGCCTTGCCCACGTCATATTGTTTTTACTGGGAAAAGAAACTAGCAATTATTGAGTGTCCACTAGAGCAGGCGTCAGCAAACTGGAGCCCCTGGGCCAAGCCCAGCCTGTGGTCTGTTTTCATACAACCTGTGAGCTAAGAATAGTTTCTACATTTTTAAGTGGTTGAAAAACAAAAGAAGAACGATATATTGGGACATTTGAAAAGTATATGAGATTCATATTTCAATGCCCATAAATTAAGTTTGACTGGAACACAGAGACACCCTCTCATTTACATATGATATATGGCCGCTTTCATGCCAAAATGGCGGAGTTGGGCCATCTGTGTCTACCCAGTGGTCTGCAAAGCCTAAAAAATCTGACACCTGGCTTGTTTTGTAAAAAGTCTGCTAAGCAGTTTATAAATAGTAGCAAATATTATTCTTAATTGACGAATGAGGACACTAAAGATGCAAAGAGCTTAAATTACTTTTACAAAGGACAAATTGAGTAAATAATGGCACTGAAATTCAAATCTGAGTCCACCTGATTCCAAAGGTGGAACCCCAAAGCTCAGACCAGGCTGGACCACACCTTTTACAATCAATACTGTGTCATCGTCATTTTCCATGGTAGTATTACATCGTGCTGATGTGTCAAATTTATGAAACCATTCCTTCACTGGCGGAACTTGTCTCTGAATTCTTGCATTTATAAATAAAACCAAAAATAAAATTGTAAAGAGGTACGGGGCTTGCTTAAAAAGAAGTAGTGAGATTAAAAAGAACGAAGCAAGCTTTGAATATGGTTAAAAGCCTGCAGCTTTTTCTGGGCTTTGCAGGTAACTCTAAGTAGATCAGTTACCTGGAACTTCCTCGTCTTAGAAGTGACAGACAATAAATAACGTTCGGTGGGAGGGGAAACACAGGAGAAAGTCTGGGAGGGCTGCCCAGGGCTTCTCCTGTGTCCGAGGAGGAGAATATTCTGAGCCCAGAGAGTGAGAATGGCCCATGACTTCCCATCGCGTTCAAACACTACATGGCCTTTAGCCTACCTGAGTGACACCAAAGATGGGAGATTGCCCCCTCCCATCACTCTGGGTCCCCTCATCGCTCACCCTCCCGGGTAAATGAAGTCTGCTCACAGGCTCAGGTCATCGCTTATGTTTGGACTAAATCTCATTACCCTCACTTCGACAGTTTCCCAATACAAAGCCATTCTATTAGATCTAAGGAAAGAAATGGATAGTTTGAAAAATTACCAACGGCTATTACCAGCCATTTGACAAATACAAAGGCATACCTGAAATGATAGGCAAAGTTTTACTTTTCCCTGTCGACCAATTTGGTGAAAGAATGAAATCACTTCTCTCTTTATTATAATACAAGCCACACTGATTACACAGACATGTCAGAAACGGTGTCAGAATAACCTACATGTCTGGCCGTGTCCAAGGTGAGTCCCAAAGCTAGAGGTCTCTAAAAGGGGACCATGTGTCAGATTCTCCCGAGACAGCCGGGGTAGACACTTGTTTCCTACTGTAATTACTCAAGGAGCCCCTTCCAAATTCTCAAGTGTCCTGGCTTGGATGACAAATGATATGTAATAATGACACTATTGCAAAGCTTGAACCGTCCTTCAAATATCCACTTAAGGTCCCCAGGAGTGGGCTGAATGGCAGCCCCCAAAGGTATCAGGTCTAAATCCTTAGAACCTGGGTAACTGTTAAAGTCTTTGCAGATGTGACTAAGGATTCTGATAGGCAGATGCTGCCACCTCACAGAGCGAGATTTGACAGAGAGGAGAAAGGCAAGTGAAGATAAAAGCAGAGGTTGGAAGGATGTGGCCTCAAGCCAAGGGACACAGCAGCTACCAGAAGCTGGGACAGGCCAGGAAGGACCCTCCCCCCTGAGAGCCTCTGGACCAGCGTGGCCTACGGCACCTTGAGTTCCCACTCCTGGCCTTGGAAGTGGCAGAGAATATCTCTCTTGTTTTCAGCCAGCCAGTTTGTGGCCATTTAGTATGGCAGCCTTAGGCAACTGACACGGCCCTCCACGATTCCATCTTTCCTATTGGTTTCTCTAACAATAAGCCACTCAACTCGCGAACTCAGGATTCCCTCGGCTGCTGTGTGTGCAGCCTCAACTGTGACCGCATCCTTGCTCCTGTGCTGTTGACAATGAAAATCTTATTTCGTTCAGCAGCAGCTAAATTCAGAAAGTCGTGGAATCTTCTGATCGAGTTAAAAATGAAAAGCAGCTACCATGTTGTTCCCAAGGGACACACGACACAGTGATGAAGAAAGGGCACGAAGGAGGAAACAAGTGCTCAAAATGACCCCAAAATGGCAAACCGTCAGACCAGCCCCACGTTAGGGCGGCCCCGCCAAACGATCACAAGCCCCGTTAAAGCTCCCCTCAAACTCCGACTTGTATTATAATAAGGAGAGAAGTGATTTCATTCTTTCACCAAAGACCACATCTTCCTCAATTTCTTCTAAAAACTCACAGAGTTTCTCTAGTGCTAGTGTTGCTAAAAGAATAATTCGACAATATTGGCTTCATTCTCCCTGAAAGGTTAAAAAGAGATAATGGTGTGTTTTGAAAATCGAACTTTTCATTTTGAGACAACTGCAGATGCCGAGATCCCGTGTGTCCTTCACAAAGTTTCCGGCATTGAGACAGCCCAGTGATCCGATTCCAACTCCCCCAGTTTTGGGTGCTGACCGGCTGGGTGTGCGGGTGGGTATTTAGTTCTAGCCACTGCCACAGACACATGACAATTTCACAAGGGCTACTGTGGTATTTTAATACCTGCAAAAATATGCGGAATCTGTTTCTGTATCTATAGGTATGAACACGATGGCTGGTTCAAAGACAAACTTTTGAAAAAGCCAAGGTGAGAAAACATAGTTCCGCGATCGTTGAAATAAGAAGGCAAACATCTCCCGGATATTGAGATAAAACGTGAGGGGAAAAGAAATGTAGACGTTAACCCAGAGCAGGTTCCTTCAAGAGGACACAGCTCTCGTACCTTGTCCTTTTTGTCTTGTCGGGCGTATGGAAAACACGGGATCACAGCAGTCACCCTGGATGAAGACGCGATCTTGCAGGCGTTGATCATAATGAGAAGCTCCATCAGGTTGTCGTTGATCTCGCCACAGCCACTCTGGATGATATAGACATCTTCCCCTCTCACGCTTTCGCCAATCTCAACGCTAGGAAAAGCAAGATGTCATCAACTAATGGGAAAGCATGTTGGTGTCGCGGGGGTCCCCAAGAGCACCCCCAGGGTGGACGACTCGGCACACAGTTGTGCTCATGACTATGACTTATTATGGTTAAAGAATACAGAGCGAAGGGAAAAGACACGTAGAGTGAAATCCAGGGAAAGAGACGCAAGTGTCCGAAAGTTGTCCCCAGTCGAGTCATAGGTTGAGCTTGAATCCCCCCGCGACGAGCTGTGACAACACGCGTGAAGAGCTTGCTGTCTACCAAGGAAGCTCATTAGAGACTCAATGCCCAGGGGGATTTATTGGGGGGGTTGGTCGCATAGGCACCCCCTGCCTGGCACGTACCAAAATTCCAGACACCCAGGTATTCAGCATTAACTGCACTGTTCATACAGTTTAGCCGTGAGCCATTTCTATCAGAGAACGGAGGGACTCTTGCAAAAGCTAAGTTCCCAGAGGCCAGCCGAGGGCCACCTTGCAAGCAGGACTTTCTCACATGTGACACGATCTTATGCATTCTTTAGAAATTTGCCTCAGTCTTGCTATGTTAACTCTTTTCTGCTCAATATATTTAGTTTTTTTCGTTTTGATTCAAGTTACATGTACACAGTAATCAAAAAATTCAAATCATTCTGTAAGGCTTATGACAGCCCGGAGGCAACCAATTTCGATTCTTGATACAGATCTTTGAGTCTCCAGCTAATGTGTTTGTATTGCTTCATCTTGATTTCTCATTTCCAGGCATGTGTTGACTCTTTGCTATGAAGATGAGGATTTAACTATTTCCTTCCCGGCCCCTTCACTTACACTGTCTGCAGCCTCCCAATCTCATCTGGCCACCGTCCTAATACACATCGTCACTCGACCAAATGAGCTGCATTTTAACTACGTGAATACTATTCAGGGCTAAGCACACACAGTGAACTTAAAGCAAAGTCTGTAGTATTTCCCTTTAAGCAGAACTTTCTTTGGAGGGGTGGGAGGTGTTTTCCTGGAGAAAGTTATCCTACCTTTTGATGTGCTCAGTTTTTAAGCACTGAATACAAATTCCAGCCTAAATGCTGAGCTAACGATCTCAATCCCACGAGGTCAGAGACCTGACGTGCAGTCTGCACTCCATCCTCTTGCAAGGGTCTGACCGAGACCCTTTCGGCTCTGCCCAGCTGGCCCGGGGGTTTCCACCACCCCTCTCTCACACTCCATTTCCCACTTTCTGTACCCTTTCTTGGTGTACTTCCATGTTTTGCTGTCATCCTCCAGTAGCTTAAGAAAGAGTAAACAAGAGCTTCAGAAGTCTCTGCAAACCGCACATGGAAAAATTTCTATATTTCGGGTATAGAATTTTAACTAGTGAACCTGGCAGGTGTCTTCCAGGGCAAGGAAAGCAAAACAGTGCCCTGTGCCCAGGCAGATCCTCCACAGAGCGCCACCCGAGAACCAAGGACACGGTCAGCTCTGCTATATGACGCTTGTTTTGAAATGGGAAATTTGCTCCAATGATCATTAGAAATGATTTGAGCATAACGTGAATTTTGCACCTGCTTTCCCATGAACTCTCACCTACAGAGACTACAGAAGACTGCGCCGCAGCCAGCTAAAGGGAGCCCCGAAAAAACACTCCAAACACACACACACCGTCACAATGACGACAACCACACCCATCCACGTCTTGTGTCACAACTTTCAGCACGGTTTCAGATGGCCGTCCCTCCACCTCCTCACAAGAATGCAAGAGCTGCAACCCTGCTGAGACCCGCGTGGACAAGAAAGCCACAGGTCTTTTTTGACGGGAAGCACCGTATTTATCATAGTATTTGTCTTTTTTTAAACATGTAATACGTGTACAAGTATTTCACCATTTTTATTACACTTCCATCTTTTTTCAAATATGTCACCGAGGAAGATTTGAGTGCTATGCCCCTAACTGCATTTTTCCCATAAGCCCTGCCGTATGATTTTGCATAGCGTGGTGACTTTTAGGAACGCGTCTATGACCTTACGGAACCGACTGTAAATGAAAGGCACATCCAAAAAAGAATGCCATCAAATCTTATTTTAAAATTACAAATGAGGCACATAATTACCTTTATCCTTTCTTCTGCTATAAGAAGCCAATTATATTCAATGGCGTTGTTTTATTAAAAAAAAACTATTATTTCTAAAGAAAATCTAAACACGAGTGACATTTGGGATACCATAGAGTAGCTTATCTGAATCAACAGAAACTTCTATCTAACTTCAAGTAGAATAATTAGAAGACAAAATGAACTGTTTCAAGTTGATACGATCTGAAAATGAGTTTTGGTAATAGTGGGTCATATTCTTGCATGTACTCAGTTGTAGATAAAAATAGTACAATGTTGACCTCGGGGCGAGAGGGACAGACAGAATTCTATGTACTCCTTCCTATCTTGAGTACGAAGGAGCTAAAATGTAATTTCTTTGTGAACATTACATTAACTGCAGGATGAAGTCAATTTGGAAATCACAGTACTGAATAGCTCAAGGGTTGACAATCTAAGCCCATGAGCTGAGAATGACACGGTAGGCAGAATGGCCTACCGAAGACGTCTATGTCCTAATCTCGCGAACTTTTGATTGTTAGTTTATGTGGCAAAGAGGAAGCAAAGTGGCAGACGGAATTATTTATCAGCTGACCTTAAAGGCAATTATCCTGGATTGTTCTAGTTGACTAATAGAATTTCGAGGCTCCTTAAAAATGGAAGGAGACAGAAGAGGTCAGAGAAAGAAGTGAGGACTGAAGGAGAGTCAGAGAGATGCTATGTTGCTGGCTTTGAAGATGGAAGGAGGCGCTGAGAGCCAAGAGATGCGGGTGCCCTGTAAAAGGTGGGAAAGGACAAGATTTTTGCCCCGGAGCCTCCAGAAAGAAACGCACTGACCCATGATGGACTTCAGAGACGGGGGCCTGCAAAGCCTAAAATATTCACTATCTGGCAACTTCCGGTGTGAGGACTTTTTATCCCAAAATTTCAGCCTCTTTGGCCTATTTTTCCTTAGGGACCTCAATCCTCATATGATTAGCAGTCCAGGGGAGAACAGAAAATACCATTACCATGGCAACTCTTCCCCCCAAAGCTATTCCTGCTTTTACTCATAAAGATGATCATGAGAGATCTTTATTCTAGGACTTTTGAAAACTGGGGCCAGAGGCTGCATCCATTGGCTGTTCAGATAAAGGATCTTTACTGATCTCGAAATAAGGCTGATGTGTTTATCTGAGTCAGTGATCAATGGACGTGGTAACTTAAAGATGGCCACAGACTCTAAAAACACTTTTCCCATCAAGAAGACTCCCTTTTGGATCTGGGAGGACTCTGTGCTTGACAACAGAATGTGACAGAAGTGACAACGTGCCAACTTTGGGGCCCAAGCCTTAATAAACTGGTAGCTCCCACTTCCTGTCTTTTGGACTATTGGAGCTTGGCACCCAGCTCCCATGCTGTGAGGAGGATGCTCAAGCAGCCCTGTGCAGAGGTACTGAGCTTTCTAACTGAGCTCCCAGGCCAAAGCTGGGAGCAACTTGCCAGCCACGTGAGTAAGCCATCTTAAGAGTGGATCCTTCAGCCCCAGTTAATTGCCCCAGATGCCACTGCATGGGGCGGAAACAAGCCTTCCCTGCTGAATCCTGCCCAAATTGCAGATGAGAGTCAGAAAAATAACTGCCTTAAGCCATGAAGTTCTGGGGGTGATCTGATACACAAGAGATAACCAGAACTTTGCGTCTTATAGCAGAGTAATGACTCTGGGGGCAGGTTAACAAACAAACCAGGGTAAAATGTTATAAGACATTCAGATACCATCATCAGTGGCGTCCTAGGACATCATCGTGGCATCTCAGTGGTCTACAATAAAGCCGGGGCAGACACCTCCCTCATATCTGAAATGATTTAGAGTTGAGAAGGTAAAAGCAGGAGGCTGTGTCCGATTACGAAGTGTTTGAAAAAAGGGGAATGGAAGGAGTGATGGCCGAGAGACAGCAAATCAGATTTCTGGTCCTGGCTCAGTAAGAGACTCAGGAAGGGGCCCCTTACACAATTTGAATCACTCCTCTCTCCCTTTTGCCCTTCTGGTTCTGGTCCGCAGGCACACACGGTAAAAACTGGACCACTAGCACAGTACCTGGTACAGAGCGGACTGTTGGTAACAATCACCCACTGGACCCACATGGTTCATGGGAAAGCAAAAGTCCAGAAGTTAATCCTTTAGAGTCTAGATAGTAAAAACATAAAATGTAACTATACAAGTAACTCCGAGACTTCATGTAGAGCGATTTTTGAGACCTCGAGATATCTAATTATCAAGTGGTAGTTATAAAACACTCAAAACCATGTAAAATTGAGTCTGCTTTAATACTTCAAAGTCAAAGTTTCACCCCCACAGTACAGTACTTTCAGCAGAAATCCAACACTGACTTTTTGGGGGGCTTCTGATCTACACTAACCAGGTCGCCCCCACAGCAAAGGATCGGGCTGCACCCAGATAACATGAAAAGGACACCACATTTGCTTTCAAAATCCACTTTCTCTGGAAAAGTCTCCTCTATTTATATGACACCAGCTCCTGAACAAAATCCATTATCGCATTCTTCTCCTGTTTTTAAAGCTACTGAAACTTGAACAGGACTGGCAAAAGATTGCAACATTCAAACCTTAGCTGTACTATCTTTCTCCAGAGCCCTTGACATCCCCGTGGGCTTCTGTATTCAACTCTGCAAAGAATTCTTTACCCGCGGAGTCCCAGCATTAATGCCACCTCGTACTCAGTCACAAATGTTTCTCCACTTACATTATCATCGAGGCCATGTGCTTGTAATTTCCCACCCGGAAGAAGGGCTGTCCACTTTCTAAAAAGCTGACCGCCGCCACCACCTTCCCCACAGGTGTAACACCTCAGTATCTAATAAATTTTTGCCTGACCCAAGGTCGTCAAGATTTTCTCCCATGTTTTCACCTAGAAAGTTTTAGTTCTCGGTTTTACATTTATGTCTGTGATCTATTTCAAGTTAAATTTGAAATGGATGGAGGTTTTTTTTATTTTTTTGCAGCGAGCACCAAAATAATGCATCGCTTGTTGAAATGCTTAAGTAGATCTTGGGGAAAAATACAAAAATGACCAGCAACCCTGTACAGTGCTAGACATTTAAGGAAGGGGACAAATGACGTCGACTTGAAATTAGTCAAAGAGCCGAGGATTCAGGCAGGTGGAGAAAGGAGCCCTTGGCTCACTGAGACATGGGTGGCACTTACACTCCAGCCATGGCCTGGCTGCTGGACACGGTAGTGTCCCAGAAGAACTACGAAGGAGCTGGAAGTTCATCATCTTTGAGGCAAAAGAATTAGAGAAAGTGCAGCTGAATCCAGCACGTGCGCCGCGCAGTTCCCACGCTCTTTAAACCCTTTGCACAGCCACACCTTCTGGTTAACCCAGGGGTTTGCACCCCGGCTGCTCGGAAGAGTCATCTGGTCATCTGGGAGCTTTGACCACGCACCTCCCCCAGCCCGTGAGCTCGGACACCCCGGGCAGGGCGGGGAAGCACCATTTTCAACCGCCGCAGGTGAATCCAATGCGCAGCCGGGGGCGTGGGCGGAACTGTACCGAGCACGCGGGGTTTGGGATCAGCCTGGCAGACACGCGAAACCGCGGCGAAGACACCCAGGGCGGCCTTCCCCGCACCCAGGCGATTCCCGCCGGCTGCGCCCACCGCGCGCCGAGGTGCTGTGACCACCCCCAGGTCTCCCTTCCGGGCTGGGGCCGCCCTCCCCGGCTTCCCGGGGCGCCGCGACGGTGGCGCGGAGGCCGCGTCGTGGCCGGCCCGCCCCGGAAGGTGGAGCACCCGCCCAGCCATACCCTGCAGTCGCGCGCCCCGCGCCCTCCCCCGCACTGCGCGGCCCCCACCTGGTCTCCTGGTTGCTGAACTTCTTGGTGATCACCTTGCCCAGCTCCAGGCCCAGCCGGTCGGCCACGCGCTGGGACAGGTCATGGTGCGAGCTGCCACTGAAGAGCACGATGTTGGGCATCCTGGAGCTCAGAAGGGTGCGCGGCGGAGACGCAGTCGGCAGTAGCAACCGAGGCGGCAGCTGGAGCGGGAAAGCGCGGCTGCCGGGCGGAGGGTGGAGCGGAGCCAGGAGTAGCCGCGGGAGGCGGAGCTGCGGGGGGCGGAGCCGGAGGGGCGGGGCAGGGGGCGGGGCGAGGAAGCGCCGCGGCTGGACCCGGTGGTGGAACGGGGCGGGGGGCGGGGAGGAGCAGCGCGGGAAGGGGAGGAGAAGGGAAGTTGGAGAGGACGGAGGTGAAATGGAAGTAAGAGAGAGGGTGGGGGAGCAGGAGCGGAGGGACAGCGAGAGGGCACTGGGAGGCTGGGGCTGACCACACACCCAGGGCGGTAGGTTTGGGGACCCTGGGTGGTCCTGAAGCATTGATGTGCCCTCGCTCCGTGGGAGAGCCCCGGGCGCGCTAATACTGACCTTTCGCTTCTGCCTCCAGCGAGAAGGCCAATGAACCAGATTAACTGGGCACCCAAGGAGGGTGCAGGAAGAGGCGATGGAGGTGCCTCGCAACCAGGAGTGATCCCCCAACCCAGAACAACCCCAAATTCATTGCAGACGACGTGTCCAACTGCAAGGGTCTGCGAACTGTGGCCCGGGGGCCAAATCCACTGCGCTGCCTCTTTATACCATTGTTAAGCATTGTTTTCACACGTGAACATTTGCGATCTACGTCAATAATAGCTACATTCCCTTTGAACTCCAATTATGAGAACTATCCTCGCTCAAAAAAGAACTTTCCACTTGTTAGTGGTGTGTACTGCAAAAAACTGTACTCGATTATTATATTTTGGATTTGGTCGATGAAAACATTGTGAAAATTTTCCTCCCGTCATATTAGTACCTACATAATCTGCTCTTCATTTTGCCTCTTGGCCCACAAAGCCTTAATTATTTATCATGCAGCCCCGAGTCAAAATTTACCAACTTATGTTACATCTGCAGCATATTTCAATTGGGACTCTCCACATGTGGCTAGTAGCCATATTAGAGCAAGAAGTTCTAGAACATTGGTTCCTAAGAGCAATGCCAAGACAACCTGACGCATTCATTCTATTGTGTGTTTTTATTATAAGCATGACAAATAATTTACAACTAATTATAAAATGCTACAGTTTATAATTCACTTTAAAATGCAAGTTATAATGAATTTAAGTTTATTCTTCCATTAGTGACGTTCTCACTCAAATCAAGTATTTTTTTCTGATTTTTATTTCTATATTTTTCACGTGCTATTAAAGAACTTTTTTAAAAAAAAAAAGAGTATAATGAACACCCATAAATCCATCTCTTTAGATTTAGCAGCTGTTGAAATTTGGCCATATTTGTTTCATCTATTTTTTCTTAAGTATTTAAGTTACAGTCATCATATATCTACATCTAAATTCTTTAGTCTGCACCTGTAAAAGGGTAAGGATATCACACCAGATACAAAAATTCAAAATGGACCAAAGACCTAAATGTAAGGGCTAAAACTATAAAACTCTCAGAAGAAAACATAGGTATAAATTTTCATGACCTCAGATTAAACAATGATTTCTTTAATATAACACCAAAAGCA
This sequence comes from Rousettus aegyptiacus, assembly GCF_014176215.1. Lineage (NCBI taxonomy): Eukaryota > Metazoa > Chordata > Mammalia > Chiroptera > Pteropodidae > Rousettus > Rousettus aegyptiacus. The sequence goes on along the minus strand of NW_023416312.1, from coordinate 2,160,636 downwards.
CAAGCAACGGCAACAATAAAAATAAAACATCCAAATTAAAAGCTTGTGCTTCAAAAGATACCATTGAAAAAGTAAAAAGACAACAAAGTGTGGGAGAAATTGTTTGCAATTTATCTACCTAATGATGGACTTGTATCTAGAAAACATAAAAGCAACCACAACTCAATAAAAAAGACAATTTTAAAAGGGGCAAAAAAAGCTATACATGGATGGGATGTTTATAGTGGCTTTATTCATAATTACCAAGACTTGGAAGCAGTCAAGATGCCCTTCAGTAGGTGAATGGATAAATAAACTGGTACATCCAGACAGTGGAATATTATTCAGTGCTAAAAAGAGATGAACTATGGAGCCATGAAAAGACACACAGGAACCTCGAATGCATATGACTAAGTGAAAGAAGCCGATCCGAAAAGGCTGCATAGTGTATGATTCCGACCACGTGATCTTCTGGAAAAGGCAAAACTATAGAGACAGTAAAAAGATGAATCGTTGGCAGGGGTTGTGGGGAGGGAGGGAAGAACAGGTGGAGCACAGAGGATTTTTAGGACAATGATGATGTTCTGTACAATACTGTAATAGTGGATACATGTCATCATACATTTCTCCAAACCCATAGAATGTACAACATCAAGAGTAAACCCTAATGTAAGCTATGGACCTTGGCAGATAATGATGTGTCAATGTTCGTTCATCAGCGATAACAAATGTACCCCTCTGATGTAGGATGCTGCTATTGGGGAATGCTATGAGTTTGTGGAGGCAGGGGGTATGTGGGGATGCTTTGTACTTTCCACTCGATTTTGTGGAGAATGCAAAACTGCTCTTAAAAAAAAATCCATTTAAAAAAATGAAAAAAAAAGGCAGAAGATCCGAATAGATATTTCTCCAAAAAAAGATACACAAAAGGCTAATAAACATATGAAGAAATGCTCAGCATCATTAGCCTCGGGAAAAGGCAAATGAAAACCACATTGGGATACCACTTCACACCCACTAGGATGACTATAATTAAAAAGACAGATAATGACAAATTTTGGTGAGAATGTAGAGAAATTGGAATCTTCAAACACTGCTGGTGGAAATTTAAAATGGTGCAGCTGCTTTGGAAAACAGTCTGGCAGTTTCTCAAACAATTAAACATAGAATTAGCATATGACCCAGCAAGTCCACTCCTATGTATAGAGCCAAAAGAACTGAAAATTGGTACTCAAACAGTTTACATGAATGTTCGTAGCAGTACAATTCGCAATAGCCAAAAGATGAAAACAACCCAGGTGTCCATGAACTGATGAATGGATAAATAAAATGTGGTCTAGCTGTACAATGGAATATTATTCAGCCATAAAGAGAAATGAAGTTCTGATGCATGCTATGACATGCATGAACCTTGAAAACAGTATGCTAAGTGGAAGAAACCAGTCACAAAGGACCACATATTGCATGATTCCATATTCAGAATAGGCAAATCTATAGACCTAAAATAAATTAGGGGGTACCTAGGGCTGGGGGATGGGAGGATGGTGATGGCTAAGGAATGTAGAATTTCTTTGGGGGGTGCAATAAAAATATTCTAAAATTGATCATGGAGATGGAGGCACAACTTTGAGTATACTAAAAGCCATTGAATTTTTTACATTTTAAAAGGGTGAATTGAATGGTATGTGAATTATATCTCAATAAGAGCTATTTAAAAAAAGGACAATTTTCTTTATGACTCCATGATCACACGTGAGATAGTAAGATGTCAAGGTCTCCTGTTATTAGTGACACAGATCAATCACTGGCTGAAGGTGGTAATGGTCTGATTTCTCCACTATCAAATCGGTTTGTTTTCTCCCCTTGCAAATGCTCATTTTCTAGTTTTATCATTCCATCCCATCTGAAAATATTAGCTGAATCCTCTAGTAAAAGGGAACACTTCTTCATCTTCTAGGGGCTACTTGGTTACCCTCAAATACAGTTTGTACTGGAAATCGAGACAAAAGCTTCATTTTCTTCCTTTCAATCACCAGTGTTCAGAGTAAGGAGTTTGGTGTGGAAATGCTATTTCCGACTGAAAGGATCTAAGGATCCTTGGCCATCTGGCAGGTCCCAGATCCGAGGCAGCAATGGACATGAGCCACGACATCTTGCCTCAGCCGTAGCAAAGACAAGGAAGAATATGTCCAGAGGTTAAAATCACCAGGTTGAAGCAACGATTACTCTTTGTCAAAAGGACAGTGTGGACATCAAACACTCATGGAATGATAACTGCCTAAAATATACCAAATATGTAAATATCAGTGATTCCATAATGACACTCGATAAAACAAAAACCAGAACAAAACAGGAACAAATGTAAATTTGCTCGAATCTAATGAAGATGGATATCGAACTAACTCCTTTCCATGAAATCTGGTCGTGAAACAGTAAATGTTCTTGAGAGGCAAGGTAAAGGTGGAATTGACCAATTTCTTTGGTAATTACATATAATCTGATGCTGCCCAGGGAAATATCCCTTTCATGTGGGCCACATCAGTCACTTTTGGAGATTTGATCAAAGATAAAGACTCTGGGGCCCTCAGCAAGCTTAAGAGAGTTGGACGTGGCCTGCATAATTCAAGCCGAGGCATCAAGGCAAGACAAGCAGCACAGGAATTCCCAGTCAGGGTGTAGATGGGAGCGTGAGGAAGTTTTATAACAGTGGAGCTAGAAGGTTCTTTAAGTGGGCAAAGGGTCTGTGTGGCTATGAGGAGGCATGGCGATGTTCTGGTGAGAGGAGCAAATTAAGTGGAACTGAATTTCATTTTAGTGTGAGCCAGATTGATAGAGAAGTGCAGGGTCTAAAGCAAGAACCAGTAAGAGCAAGTTTCTGCAGACTCTTCTAGAATAAGGTAGTAGTTGAGAGAAGGAATAATAATATTGTACATGTGGATAGCACTAACTACATGGCAGGCCTTCACAACAATTCTGTGAGGTCATTCTTATCACTTTCATCCCCATTTCACAGGTAGAGAAACAGAGAGGTTAGGTAACTTGCCCAAGGTCACACAGCTGCATAGTAGACCCAGGCAGATTTTACTATTGCATCTCGTGCCGCTTACTTCGCCATGTTAGGGGAGCAGTTGAAGAAGGCTTTCCATTTTTGCTCAATGCGATGTATAAAAAGAGTATTTCTCCTTTCTTATACTGTTTCCTGCTTCTAAATAATCCTACAATTTTAATGAAGATTATCCCACTCACACAACATTTCTTGGAATGTTGTTGGAACGCCTCCAAGCATGATCCTTGGCTTTCTTGTCTTCTTCGTTCTTCTTTTTTTTTTAAATTTATTTATTTTATTTATTAGTTTCAAATATGCAGTATATTGGTTAGACATCTATAGTTTGTAAAACGATCCCCCTAATTCCTCCCTCCCTCCCCTGACTCTCCACCCAGCCAACATATTAATGCTAACCACATTCCCTATGCCGTGCTCCCCATCCCTGTGACCAACTATCAGTTACTAATTTTTACTTCCTTAATCCTTCACCTCATTCTCCCAGCCCCTCAAACTCCCCTCCCCTCTGTCCGTCACCAAATTGTCCACTATACTTGTGAGTCTGTTTTTGATTAGTTTGTTCTTTTTATTCCTTAGATTCCACATGTAAGTGAAATCATATAGTATTTATCTTTCTCTGTCTGACTTAAATACCTTCTAGGTCCATCAATGCAATATCTTTTTCCATTCCCTTCCTTTTAGTCTGTGTGTGTCTTTTAATCTGAAGAGAGTCTTTTGTATTTTTTTTTCTTTAAAAAGTCCAACATTTCCTGTAATACTGGTTTGGTGGTGGTAAATTCCTTTAGCTTATTTTTGTCTGGGAAGCTCTTTATCTGTCTAAATGATAGCTTTGCTAGATAAAGTATCCTTGGTTGTAGATTCTGGGTCTTCATCTTATTGAATATTTTTTGCCAAGCCCTTGTCCTGCATAGTTTCTTTTGAGAAATCAGCCACCAGTTTCATGGGTATTCCCTTATAAGTAACTATCTGTTTTTCTCTTGCTGCTTTTAATAATATTTCTTTGTATCTAACCTTTGGCATTTAAATTATGGTGTGTCTTGGTGCGGGCCTCTTTGGATCCTTAATTTTTGGAATTCTCTGAGCTTCCTGGGGTTTTATGTCCATTTCCTTCACCAGGTTAGGGAAGTTTTCTATCATTATTTCTTCAAACAGCTGTTCAACATCTTGATTTTCTTCAGTTATGCCGATCAGACAGATATTTGGACCCTTAATAGTGTCCCATGTGCTTCTTAAATTATTTTTATAGTCTTGGCATCTTATCTCTTGCCATTCTGATTGCGTGTCCTTGACTTTCCTGTCCTCTAGATAGGGCATTTGATCCTTTTCTTTATTCACTTTGTTTATTCCTCTGTTTATTCCATTTAATATACTTCTCATCTCAGATAATGTTTTTCATTTCAGACTGGTTCCCTTTTATAATTTCCATAACATTTTTATATTTTTTACCTCTTTGTTGAAGTTCTCACTGAATTTATCTCCATTTCCCAAAAGTTCATTGAGCATCTTCATAACCAGTGTTTTGAATTCTGTATGTTAGATTACTTGACTCCATTATATCTGGATCTGTGTTCTGTTCTGTTCTCATATGTCTGCTTCTTTGTCTTCCCATTTTGGCTGCTTTTCTTTGCCTGTTTCTATGAACTAAGCAAAGCTCCTAAGTCTCCTGGTCATATTAATGTGGATTTGTGAAGTAGGTGTTCAGTGGCACAGTCCTGCGAGGGGTTCGGCTGCAAGCCAAACTTTGCCCAAGCTTCTGCCCCTCCAGAGCCACCTGTTAAGATTCAGCAAGCAATCCACAGATGCTGTGCTTATAGTTGCCTCAAGAGATCATGCCAGAAACCACAGTTAGCTGCCTCCAGTGTGAGTCTAGGCGCTGCTCAGCAAGGAGCACCTGACTCGCTGAGGATGCACCTGGATGTGGCTTGGGTGGGACCGTGAACTGGGGGAGATGGGGTTTCAGGGGATCCTCTGGGCGGAGCCACCTCTGTTATCCAGTTTGATGATGTCATGGCTATGGCAGTGTGTACCGAGGAGGGCGCTCAACAGGGAACAATGGACACCGACGGCACTTCGGTACAGAGTTAGTCTCACTTTGGCCCTCACTCCGACAATGTCTCCTTGTAAATTCCTGGTCCTCCCTGGGTGCAGCCGAATTGGCACTGGTGCTCAGAGCGAGCAGGTCTGTCACTGCGAAAATCCACTCGTAGACTCGGCCCCTCTGAGAGGCGTCTGTCACTGCCACAGCCTCTGTCTCACTCAGCCACTCTGACCGGGCAGCCCTGCGTCCTCGTCCCACCCTTCCTTCTGCTGTTGTAGGGTGCTTACTTGGATTTCTCCCTAGTTGTATGGCTTGTTCATCCCAGGCGATTTTGCCTTTCTGCTGCTCCTTGTTTCTGTCACAACTTTTATTTGGTCACCAGAGAGATGAATAGAGCCTCTATCATCTACGCCATTTTTTTTCGGTCTCTTTCTTGTTCTTTTTACATGCTCTCCTTGCTGTGGTCCGGGCCCATGACCAAATCCTGATGATTTACATGTTTGTATCTCCAGCTCAGATCTCTCTTGTGAGGGCTAGACGTGAACATCCAACTCTACAACAGGGGTTAGCAAGCTAAACTAAGGCCAAATTCTGTTCACCATCTGTTTTGTAAACAAAGTTTTACACATTCACACACTCAGTCATTTACACATTGTCTATGACTGCTCTGTGTCACAGAGTTGAGGAGTTGTGGCAGAGATCGCCTGGCTGTAAATCCTAAATAGTATTTGGTCCTTTACAGATAAAGCTGGACTTCTCCAATGAGAAGTCTTTCCTTCTTCCAGGTTTATCGAGATATAATTGACATACAACGTTGTGTAAGGTTCAGGTATACAAAGTATTGAATTGATACACGTACATTGCAGTATGATGACCTCTGGTGTTAGCTAACACCTCCATCACTTTGCATGATTACCAGTTTTTTTTTGTGTGTGTGTGTGATGAGAATGATTATGATCTACTCTTTTAGGAACTTTTAAGTATATAAGACAGTATCGTTAGCTATCATCACCATGCTGTATGTTAGATCCCCAGAACTTGTTAATCTTGTAACTGGAAGTTTGTGCCCTTGACTGACACCTTCTCATTCCCCTCGCTCTGCCCCCCAGCCCCTGGCAACCACCTTTTCACTCTCCATTTCTATGAGTTTGCTTTTTTTTTTAGATTCCATATATAAGTGAGATCATATATTTGTGTTTCTCTGATTTGTTTCACTTAGCATAATGCCCTCGAAGTCCATTCAAGTTGTCGCAAACAGCAGGATTTCCTTCACTCTCATGGATGATAATATTCTACTTTGTGTATGTGCATGTGAGATTTGGCCCGTAGGCCATAAGTAGTTTGCCAACCCCTCATCTAGCATGTTGCTTGGCAGATTCTTACAATTTTTTCTTTTTCCTTTCTTCCCCCCACCCCTTTTTTTTTTAAATATAAAAGACATGCAGGCAAGAACTTAAAATGAGAAATGTTCTCCAACCAATACTCTTTAAATTTACATACAGAGAGGGCACAACACCATGGTTAAAAGAAAATGTGATTATTTTGCAATTGATATGATCAATGTAGACAGCAGCCAAAAGTACCTTCATCATTTGGCGCCTTCCTAAAGATCCACTTCTCTTTATGTTGTGCCGACATAGCCACTCTGATAAATACTCCAGCGACACGACAGAAATTAGTATCAAGTGACCCCTAAAAACATCTTGGAGCAATGAAGAATAGCTCAATGATACTTGTCTTTCCAATCATTGTATAAGGTGGGACACACGTACACACATAGAGGAGCATGAACGCACACGTGCACGCACACCCCTAATCTTTCCAGTTCTACCTTTGGCTTTTTGTCCTCTGGATTCTGAACTGTCCCATCCTTTTCTTCTCTTTCCCCAGAATGTTGACTTTTCCTTGGAGGAATTGGTAGCGAATCTGATAGTGGCACCCAACTTAGCAGTGCATTTGTGCTCATTTGTGGTTGTTTTATTCTTATCTTAGTTCTTTAAGCCACCATTCTCTTTTCCCACCAACACTGAAGTCATCAGGGCCATGCTGGTCACATAACTTCTCTTTTTTCCCAGTGTTAAAGAACTTTTGTTCCTCAGGCTCAGAGGTACCAGTTAAAAAGATAGAAACTGTTTATGCCACTTAAGTCATTTAGCAAAGGCAGTGGGGAAATGTTAAAATCAACATTTTCTTTTTTAAAAAAATAGCATTTTTTTTTAAAAAAAGGTAAAATGAATAATTTTTGAAATTTTTTCTCCAAAATAGAACTCTGAAAGAGGTGAAAGAGTTCAGCATGTACTTTTGGAAAGTTTATTATATATAAGAATCTGATTTACGAGCCCAGGTTTTTAACAAAAAAAAAAATGTTCATTTCCTGGATGCCAACTTATGATAACAACTATCCATAGATCAGTTTTCAAAGCATGATGTGATTTTCTTGATCTTCAAAAGAAGAATAATGTGACCTTATTCAGGCTTGAAAAACCCTCAGCTCAAGTGTCTTTGGGGAAAAGTCACACTTTGTAAATTATTAACTCCACTGGCACTCCTTCAAGGTTACATACACTAACAAGGGTAAGAGAAGAACTGTAATGAGCCACCATCAGGAAATTTAGCTCAAACACACTCCTCTGGAATATTTAGACCCTTAATTTCGAGGTGCTTTAAATCGAGTCAATAAGATACATTTAATGAACACCTTATTGTGTGAAATATAAAGCATTAAGCACAAATCATATCAGTTTAATACAGAAAAAGTTTTCTCATTCATTCATTCATTCATTCATTAATGGGAACCATGGAAGGGAACATGATTCTCTCCTATGGGCCACACACTGTCTCGTAGAGTCACATTTAGTTCTCACAGTGACCACAGTGGCTCTGGCTCCAGTAGCACAGACGAGAAAGCTTGAGGCTCAGAGAGAGTTAGTAGGGCATTCAACTTAGTAGTGGGCAAAGATTTGAACTCTCTTCCCTGTTTTTTCTTTATACGTTTGATGTTTTATGTTGAAACAGAAGATAATTGCTCACTCTTCAATACCGGCTAGGGCAAGATGTTCTTTGCAAATCAGTAGGATTCTACGCATCTGATGATAGGCCACCATTGAAATAAATATATTTTATGACTGCAATGGGAATATAAAAATTGATACATATAAGTGTGCTCCCTTTTATTCTCTAAATAAACTAAGCTATATCAATTCAAAACTGCTTCCGAAGTAATCTAAGTGGTAGCATATTGCTCATTATAAGCATATTGAATATGCTTATCATTTCCAAATCATTTTTGATTTTTAGAAATTGTTGATATGATCTCGTTTGACACAGCTATAACCAGCTGTATTGTACCCCTGTCCGAGCCATGATTTGACACAAGGAATCATATCCAACTCATTCAATGCTTTCCCCCTTAAACAGATGTCATCTGGGCCCCAATGCTAGCTCTCAGATTTGTTGTAGCCCAGGGGCCACAATGCTGGGTGCTCTAGATCTCAGCTGGCTAAGCCTGTGGAAATCACAGCTTTCTACGTGGTGTGGACCATGGGGACACCAATGCCCCCTGCTCCAGCCTGCTGAGCACCCCCTTCCCAATGCCATTGCAAGGCACCCTACGCCAGCATTACTTCCCTTGTCCCATTGCCTGCGTTCAAAGCTGCCAGAGGGCCATATTGCTGGGTGGCTTCTTAACTAATCAGCAGAGAATATATGTTAATAGCAATAATATTATTCTCAGCGCTGAATTCACTTTTAGCTTCTGATGAGCCCACAGCCGATTAATAAAACATTTTCCAGCCATCATTTCTAGCTGGGCTGTTAACATATTTAATATGTCTGTAATTTATGAAGTCACACAGTCATCATGACATTGGTTATCATGACATTCTATGGCATGGCAATTACCTTGCACTAACAAGTTTATATTAGAATGCAAGTTATTATTTTTACCATTATAGCCGTTGCTATTTTGCTATTTACCAATTAATATAGAACTACAGCCATTTCAGCTTGAAATTTATGAAATTGCCGATATTGAACCAGTTTTGACCTACAAAAACAGCAGTTTTGTGTGGTTCCACCTAATAGTGCTAACAACTTAAATGGCAGGACAGGGCTGATTTACATCCACTTTTCTCTTGGCCATTGTTCTCAATCAGGGTTAATTTTGCCACCACCCCCCCCCCCTCTGGGGACATGTGACAATGTCTGGAGACATTTCTGTTTGTCACATTTCTGTTTGTTACAACTATTACTGGCATCTAGTGAGAAGAGACCAGGGATGCAGCTAAACATCTTATGATGCACAGGGCAGCCCCCCATAAAAAATGATCCAGACCAATAGCACCCTGGTCAAGAAATCCTGCTACTGGTGAGTTTATAGACTAGATGGCTATCTATGCGTATGGGACGCCATGGCTTAGATTGAGATAGCTTTCATTTTCTTCTGACCTTTTTCTTGTGCTTAATCTGTACTAGTACAAACTTTATATTTCATTAACATGATGAAGAAAAAACAATGAGAAAGCAGAAGCTGGTGGACTGCAGATGAATAAAGAAGACTTACAGTGTTTAAAACAATATTTAAGTAAAGAAAAAATAAAGGAATAATGCTGTTGTCTATCGTGTCTATGTGGAATTCAGGAAAATGACAGTTTGCTCTCATTTTCTTTCAGTCTTTTCACCTGAATCCTCCCCACGTTGGTCTACGCAATTGTCTTAAGATATCTTTTCTGGCATTTTTCTTTCTGCCCTGCCTCATACCTCAATTCAGTTGTGTATTCACCTTTATTTCCTACTCACATGTTACTCTTACCACAGTGATGTCCGCCAACAACTTGCTTGTCCAATATGCATTTGATGAATTAGTCAATTGGACACATTTATTTTTAAATGAACTCTGTCTTGTGGAATTCATCTTCAGAAAAGTTGCTAGGCTCATAAAGAGGGTTCCCATACATCCTTCCCTCAGGCTCCCCTCACATTCGGATCTTACAGAACCACAGCCCATTTTTCAAAACTAAGAAATGAACATGGGTTCAATGCTACTAACTGAACTTCAGACTTGACTTGATTTCACTATGGTGTTGGGGGTTTGTTTTTTTCTATTCCAGGATCCAATCCACGATACAACACTGCATTTAGTGTTTTTTTTTTTCTTTACTATTTCTTCTAGAGAAGAGTTGTTGAAAGAATAGTATTCGTCCCAAGCATTTGTCTTTATAGTTCAAGGAGTAATGCAGCCCTGAAGAAAACTTCACTCTGTAAGCCACAAATAGGAAGCCAGTGCCTCTCAGTTCCATTTTCTTTGGTCGTTACAATAATATTGCTGTGTTGTTGCCTTTCACTTGAATGAGTTGCTAACTTTTAAAATATAGAAGGTTTCATATAAAAGCCAGATCTGTGAATTCTCTTGAAAAATTGGAAGATTTGGCAACACTGGTCCTGCTTTTGCACACAGCTACAAACGTTTGTCCCCAAGTCGAGGCTGTCCCCTTTTGGGGGGGCGGCAATCTCTATTTTATTCCTAGGGAGGCCAAATGTTGACTGTCATCTTTCCCCACTATTGTGCTTCTGGTTGTCTTTACGCTGTACCCTTGTCACAAATTTCCATTGCTGTCTCAGCTCTTGTAGGCAGCTGATTTGCCTTGTCTGGCTCTAAGCCTTAGGACCCATTTAAATTAGAGGGCAAGTAGCTGCCTGCTTCCAATTATCTTGGACCTGCAGCTCAGGATGTGCATGCATCTAGAGAAACATAATTATCTTCCTAGAGGGGAGGTATGTTTTTACTGCTGAAGAGGAAAAAAAAAAAAGAGTGTATCTAATCGGTCTGTATGAATGCTGCCTAAATATGGAGTCAATATTAAGCAGTTAAGTCTGCACTCACCTTACAGAGCCTTGCAGTCAAGAGCGAGGTGGAGAAATAGGGACCCTAATAATCAACAATTATGTGCTTCTAATGGCAAAGGATATGCACCCTGCCTTGTACTTTTAGAGGATTAAATAAAGTCCCAATTTTAAAATGAATAATGCATCCCTAAGAAAATAGGTAACAGTGGACCTGTTTAAATTTAGATCTTTGTTTCAGATACTGTTGGCTGGCAATTTTTCTTTTCATTTGAACTGCATGCATATGTGGCTTGAGATTTGCAAGTTCAGCTTAATTTCCCCAACAGTACGTACATATGTATGTATGTATGTGTGTATGTATGTATTTAATTTAATTTTGGTGGGTGACATTGATTAACAAACTCCAATACCAACAGTACTTATTTTAGAAATATGTTTGTATTTTGATTTTCTTCCAGATATAGGCTTTTATTGTATCGTCACTGTTTTGGTAATATTTTACATTTTTTATTGTGCATTTTCTATATAATTTGGAACAATTAAAATAAGGAAATTATATAGATCTCATGGCGAAGTGTCTAGAAGACCACTAGAACTTCCTATTTTAGCTCTCTGAAATAGAGCAACTTCCAGCAAACTTATTTTTAATAGTAAAGGACATTTAAGACTATTTTATTTCTTGGTTATTCTATTGATGTCTGTGCTGAGATCGTATATTGTTAATTTTTAAATTTCGGAAAAAGCTTCAAAAGAATAGCATTTTATTATCTTGAATTAAAGATTATTGTATGCAAATCAAACCTTTAACTGTCTTAATAAACGAATGTTTGAGAATAGTTACTTTACAAAGATAGAATAACTCGGAAAAACTACTGGGGAAACTTCTGAAGAGAGAAATAACGGTTTTCCTCGAAGTTTTTCTTTTCATTGCCCCGCACCTTTTTATAAAGAACAATTTGAATTGTTCCTGTTATTTAGATGATGACTAATAAAATAGCCAGTCACATACTGTTATCTAGCTTTGTCCAGGAAACAAAACTATAAAATTCCACTTCTAGTGTTTGGCTATAATATATATTAGTCCATATTATGCATGCTCTGAGCACTGTGCTAAGTGTTTGCAGTCATGATTTCAACTGATCTTCACACAAGCTAAAGAGGTATGAATTACTGTCCGCATTTTACAGATCAACATACTGAAGGGCAGAGAGATTAAGTAGCGTGATGGATGCTGAGTGATGGACAGCTGGCAAGCGGCGGAACTGGGGTTTGATCTCTAGAACTTGTTACCTGAACTACTGCATACGCTGTCCTGCTTACTTACTGCTATGGCTTTAGGTCCCATGATTCCTACGAGTTAAGAAAAAGGAGAGCAAAAGCAGATTTCTGTCCCAGCCACCCCTGCCATTTCCAAGAGCAGGAAGCAGGGTTCAGGGAGCTCCTGGCCTCTGATTTCCCAAGCACCTGACCAGATCTCAAAGGCTTAGAGTTGGAAATGCCTATTTCTAATTCACACATTTGTTTTATTCTTCCTAAAGGGGTTTCAAGTAGCTTGAAGGAGAAAGCCCACACACACAAATAAAAATAAAGCTGAACATACTAACGCAAGATTTGAAAACCTAGTAGATTTGGAAGAATTGCTTTAGGAAGCCAAGTTAAACAGAACATTTGAAACCCTAAACAGCTCTGAGCTTCCAGGCAGCCAAGGGAGGGGAAGAAAGCAGAGTAGTAAGATCCCTGGAGTAATATTGGAGGGGTAAGGAGAGGTCCCCACGATCAGGATTTTAAAAGGTGGCTTTTGACATTTACTGAAGATCTGATTGCAGGAAGAAATGAAAGGACCACTGGCCAGAAACTGGAGGAAGTCAGCACCTCTGTTGCTAACACATCAATTTTACGAGTTCTCAATTATATACAAGGACGGGCGATCCATGCCAGCCAAGAAGGTCCTCTACTTCCCTCCCAGTACCATATTTTGTGATGCACAGCTGAGAGGCTTACACCCACAAGGAAACACACTTCAAAGGCTGTTTGAAACACAAAACTGATAAAATATTTGAGAAGAGGTCAAACTTGTATTTGAATGCAAGGGGAATCAGTATTTACTCAGAAGAATGAAGGCAAGAATGACACCAAAGGTTAAAGGGAGTAAACAAGATCTTTCTATTAGCTGAGTTTTTTATGTTTAGAGCACAAGGCATGATGTTCTCTTGAATATGGATGAGTTGGAACAAACCTTTTAAAAAATGTTTTCGGAAAGTATTTTTACAAAGAAAATAAAAAGAGAAATGTTTTTTATGCACCTGGAGAAATGATCTAGAAGTGGCATGAAGCCATTTCAGGAGAAACAGCACTGGCTTTGAAGTGACAACCATTAGGTCTGGCCGTAGGGTTCCCAGACTGAACCGGTGAGTCACCAGCTCTCATGTCAGAAACACACATCGCAGGCATCTCTATATCTTCTGCAACACCTAGCATCAGAACTGTCACACTATGTTGCACAAACAAGGGACTGTGATTCGCATCTCTTTCCACCTGGCCCGGGCCTCATGGGGTTGTGCAGTGTACAATCTGTGCACCCATGCATGGCAGCCCTGTGAGAGAGGCTTCTCTTTGGGTCTTGGAATATTTCTATTTCTGTTTTATTGTCTTCTGGACGAACCAATATAAAAATAAAAAGCCAATGACTTGGACAAATACTTCAGTGTGCTTAAGAAATCCTGGGGTGATTTTTTTTTTTCATAGAGAGGATGTCTTTTGCAAAGTAAAAGGGAGTAAGCAAGATCTTTCTATTAGCTGAGTTTTTTATGTTTAGAGCACAAGGCATTAAAATTAATCATCTCAATTAATTTTAAAAATTCAGATTTTCTTACTTTCCATTTGCTTAAAATGAAGGTCACTGAAATGAATACATGTGCTCTGCGACATGCCCAGGTCCCACTGTGACTCACGATGCTCTCGGCCAGTCATGGTGCAGCCTCTGCCAGGAACCACTTGCGCTGCTTTAAAGAAACTGGACCCTCTGTGGAGGTAATTACGGCGTGAGGCACAGAGTGGGGAAGGAGGCCTTAGGCCCTCACACTCTCCGCCAGTTCTCCACCCCCAGCCACTTGTACGAGTACACACATAGGGAAGAGGAGCAGGCTTGCTCTGCACACTCCGCTTCCACACGCGCACCAAGGTCTCCACTCTCCGGCTTGTCACCCCCACTTCCTCCTATATAGAACCTTAAGAATAGCTGAGGACATGATTGTGCTGCTCGTACCCGGATTAGATGAGATAATCTATGCCAAAGTGCTCTTAGACACTGTGCGGTGCCATGTGCTGGTAAGACACCCTTGTTTTGTGGAAGTGCTAAATACTGAACACCCGTAGGCCAGGGGTCCCCATGTGTGTCTGCACAGAAGAACTGGGGAGGGGACTTCCCAAATTCCAACGCCTGGGCTCTTCCCAGAGATGAAGAGTTCGTTGGTCTCGGACATGGCCCGAGCATTTTTTCAAGCTCCCCCCAGGTGATGCTAATGTGCAAGTGAATGACAAACCAGTCCATTCTGCCCCTGGCTCCAGGCAAACTTGTTGTCGGTCCCTTCTGCCTGGATAATTATAGTGCCAATGATGACAGTGCATAGATAACCCATGATACTTCCCCTCCTAGGATCTCTTAGGAGAGAGCCTGGATGATAACACACTGACAGAAGAGCTCAGCTATCAATTTTATCTGATGTCTGTTTTCTTTCATTTCCTTGTGTGTGTCATACAGTCGACCTTGAAACTTTTGGTTGAACTGCATTTCACTTTTGCATCGAATATTTTCAAACATCTGCCCTGCATAAGGCACTTTGGAACACTCACTTTTGTGGGATCAGATTGAGACTTGGGCAAATATTGGCACGTTCAAAAGAGAAGGTGTGTTACTGATTTTGTCACTGGACAGCAAGAATTTGTAAATTAGAATGAACATAAAACCAATGCCCATGCTAAACCGAATCATTCTGACAACATGAATAAATGGCCTGTAAGTGAGGACGGGACAGTATTCTAAGGGAAGTTCAGTTTATCTTTGATGTCTCTAGGATCCCCTTCCCTCACACATTTGGGTGGCTCTGCTCCTATCAGGTATGGCCTGCTGCCCTGTCCCACCACTCTTGTGACGAGCTCCATCTCTCCTGGTGATCAGGAAGGGCTGGGAGAGTCTATGGCCATGCCACCCTGAACGTGCCCAATCCTATCTGATCTCAGAAGCTAATCGGGGTCGGGCCTGGTTAGTACTTGGATGGGAGACCACCTAGGAAGACCGACCAGGTGCTGTAGGCATAGAAAAAAAAGAGAGAGAGAGAGAGATTGTAAACTAACAAGGTCCTTGCAATCAATGAGGTCAACCAAAGGTTTCCTCACCTAAAAAACTTAAAAAATGAAGGACTGGGAGAACAAAGTAAATGGCAGGCCATGTGCATTACGCCGAGCCCAGGCCAACTCATACAAGATCTGAACCACGAGTATGTACCTTTTCCCAGTCCAGAGGCTGCAATGTGACTCGCAGAACGAGGAAGTAAATGTGTGCTACTGGATTTAGTGCCTGCATTGTCCTGATCAGTAGAGGCGCCCACAGGTCTGTGAGACCCTAGTCAATGAGGTGTACTGACCTGAGGGCACAGACTGCTTTCACTGGGATTAGGTTGCCTCCAGGTTCAAACTATGACAGCTATGAAAGATAAAGACATTCCGATCTACCCTAAACTATTACTTGTCAGTGCTTGCAGGTAAATATGGCTTTTTCTGCTCTGGTTTTGTTTGGCCTCAGGTCAGGTGGGTACTCTCCTGAAACTGAGTTCCTGGGGAGATCATGTCCCTTTTATACTTCAACTAAAATTCCCACCTCCTAATTTTCAGCCATCAAATTATCGACTGGAACTACTCATCTATAGCAATGTTTTTGATAGTTCAATGGGCCAGAGATGCCTAGAGGACACCTATCTGATCCATCTCACTCTCCAAAGGAGAAAAGACGTAAGTGATAATGATGGGATGTTTGCTTTATAAGCATTTTTGGTTATAAACCTCCTCCATAGTGATAGAAATGGTGAAGACCACCCAAATCCACCTACCCCTTCCCAGGCCCATGGCCACACACATGACAAGGTGTTTGGAAGTTGGACAAAAACAGTTTGAGCATGTTATTTGAAAAAGCATATAAAACATTGTTTTAAAATAAGTTCTTCATACATTTCCTGATTCTTCAGACACCTATACATTTCCCAGTTGCCTTTGCAAGCATGTGACTGAGTTCTAGCCAGTGGAACCCGAGCAGAGGTGACATGAAACCTCACATACCCCTCCATGGCCTTCCTCGCTTCCTGCCGTCTGGAATGATGGTGAGAGTGTTCCTGGAAGCTAAACGTTGAAAGATGGTGGAGCCGCCATCAGCCTGGGGCCCTAAATGACTGTGTGGAGTACAGCCCCTTGCCCTAATAACCATGTACACTGTGCCCCCTCCACTCCTATGCCTTCAAAGTGTTACGTGAATCAGAAACTTCTTTGAGTGTGAGCCATTACATTTTGGGATCTACATGCTACAGCAGTTTATCTATAACAAAGCACTTCAGTGATTCATATTTGAACACTCAATCTTAGGCACCTTAAACCTTCCTTTGGGAAGACTGTAGGTCCCCAGTCGGCAAATACACAGAGGTTGCTGAAATAACCGACAAGCTAGAGCAATACTTTAGAATGGAAAGCAATTGAAAATCATACTCAAGGTAACATTGACTGTGCACTCAAATCAGTGTTTCTTCTTGAAAAGTTTGGGAGTTTCAGCTCCGTATGAGTCTTATGGTTCACAGTGTTCACTGTAGAATGCTGAATTAAAACTCTTGGTGAACCCTAGTCACATACTGGTTTTAATTCACGAATACCTTACTTTAGTCACTTTTTATGACTCACCAAGGTGGAAACTATTTAAATACAGTGCTAGGTTTAAGAGAACAGTATGGTGGTAGGCGTGGACCTGAAGATGAATCAGTGGCCTGGAGAATATTCCCCAAATTCCCATTTTCCCTGGACCTTGGACAAACAATTTCACCTCCCTGAACCTGTCTTCTCACTCGTAAGTCAATGCAGTTGCAGGTGATCTCTTCCAGCACTACTATTTTATGATTCCATACTCATTAATTTGGGTATTTTTTTCATTTAGTTTTTATTTTTATCAGTTGAGTACTTATGGTTTAAAACAGAGGTTAGAAAACTTTTTATGTAAAGGTCCAGATACTACATATTTTAGGCTTTCTGGGCCACAGGGACTCTGTCTCAACAGCTTAACTCTGCCCTTATTGTGGGAAAGTAGCCAGAGAACGTACCAATAAAACTTTATTTACAAGGATAGGCAGCTGGCTGTCTAGCCATAATTGCTGACACCTGCATTAAAGGGCCAAATCTTTTTCTGCTACGGCCTACAACGTTTTTCTCAATAGCTTCCTGCCCTGCACACCCCCTCCCCTGAAGTTCCCACCTCCCACAGCTCTAGTTCTTCTTCCCTAGATATAACCACTTTTAACTCTTCCTTTTTTTCTAACTAACCTCTATCTCTCTCAATAACATAGATACAGAACAGTGTTTGCCCAGGAAGCTTGCACTGGTTCAACAAGTCCTCCAGGTAATCCACGTTAAAGTTTGAGACCCCTGCTCCAGAGAATTTTGTTATTTAAAATATATGTAAAATATTGTTTAAAAATACATTTGCTTTTCTCTCAAGCCCAGTCTTCCTGTTCCTAACCCCATCTTTATTGCCAGTTCAAAATTTTCCTGGAACCACATCCTCTTTCGTTCTTTTGGACTCAACTCTCTCATTTTGGGGGCAGCCTGTTTTCCAGTGGCTTCCTGTGAAACAGGGCATAGGAAGCACATTTCTGCAGCTCTGCAAGTCTATAAATGTCTTTAGCATACATTTACACTTAACTTGAACTTGGCTGGCTGGAGAATTCTTGATTGGAAATTGTTCCATCTCAACATTTTGAGGCTTTGTTCTGTATACTTCTAGCTCCCATTGTTTCTGCTGAGAAATTCAAAGCATTTCAATCCTTGCTTTTGTGTGTGACGTTGTTTCTTCTATGCCTTCCCTCTCAGAAAGCATTTGGGCCTCTCTTCAACCCTAGTGTAACAATTTCACATGCTTCAGATGGCATTTTGCACTTAATTCATTCTCATGAGTCCATGAAGATAATCTTCATAAAGCTAGAATATTCTTAGAGGCAACACTGGGGTTTTTCATGTGGACTAAGCTATGAGAAGGAAACAGATGTTTCCATTGATTTTTGTCCCAAATATCATCTCTTCTGTGCTGTTTAGCAGGACCTTATACATTTTTCAAAAAGATCCCAAGTTCTGGGCTGAGAAAAATGGCTGCACCTCCTGTAATGTACCCCACTATTTCCCATGCTTTTCATGAAGTGAGTTGATATTCCTTGTAGCTGGAAATAAAGCCTGACTCTTGATCTTTCTGAGATGCATGTGTATTCTCCCACTCCTTCCCTCTCAAATCTCACATCCAAAGCATGGAACGAACTTAAAACTGTTTTTAGAATACCTATCTGTATAGTGACTCTTAGAGCAGCGGTTCTCAAAGTGTGGGCCCTGGACCAGCAGCATCATCACCTGGGAACCTATTAGAGATGCATATTCTTGGGCCCCACCCAGACCTAGAGATCGAAAACCCTGGAGATGGGGCCTGGAGTTTTCACGAGCTCCCCAGGAGACTGTGTCGCCCACTCAAGTTTGAGATGTCCTGTCTTAGAGGATTGCAGAATCAACAGACTGAGATTGCAGCACCTGGCACAGTGTCTGACATTCTGAAGATACACGATAAAGTTTTCAGAGAAAGAACCCAAGAAAGATTCATTTAAGACACATAATATTGGAAGAGACAGCTGAATGGGCATGGAATCGCTTTACTTTTTGTAAAAGATCAACAGACGAATCTGCCATGCAGACAACCAATGACTCGTGCTTAACTGGAGATAAAAGTGTCGTGTGGACTTTGCAACCAAGTGTCCACCACCTGCCACCCTATTGTGATAAATGAGCTTACTTTAGGAGAAAGTTGGTCTCTGAAGAGGAATAAAAAGTACAGTAGGCAAAATTTGCCTTTCAGGATCATCATCAGAAAGTGCAGAGCTACGATAATTCTGTTTCCTTTGTCCTCTTCACTTGAGTCTCTTTGTTTTCGAATTACCCCATTGTGCTTTTTGCTTGATCAGTGAGCAGCCTCAACCCTTTGAAAACAGGCAGGGTGTAGATTATAGAAAAGAAGGTGCGTGGAGAGCTGCAGGCAACCCTGATGCCAGGGCCAGCTCGCAGAAACTAGGCTGCAGAAGTGGCTTTGATCACTCAGGCTTGCAGTAAACGCCAGAGAAAAAGGCAGTGTGGGGGGGTTAATGGCGGCTTGCACCTGAGAATTAGACAGCCCGGGCAGGACTCCAGAGCATTTGGTGAGATGGGGGTGCAAGCTAGAGAGTCTGAAAACCATGAGGGGAAGGCAAACTTCAACTTCTGGAAGGATGTGATGAGCTGAGCTGGGAGACTTGGGGGACGGTAAAGCTTATCCCTCTGGTTCGAGGTATACCTGGGCTCCTTCTGTGGGTGGATTATTTATGTATCTTTTATATCCTGTAGCTACATGGAAGAAACTTGTATCCTTGGTCTGGGATCTTTCCAGCAATTGTATCCTTGTCCTGTTGTGACAATCAAGTAGTAGTTTTAAAAAAAAATGACTGAGAATGTGGTGATTTTAAAACATGCCTGGAAGCACTTCGCTTTGGCTCCCATCAAGAGCTTCTAATGAGAACACTACAGGAGGTGATGCTTCATGACTTCTGAGGCTAGGTCATAAAAGGTGATGTGACTTCTACCCGGCTCTCTCCTTGGATCATACAATTTTGGAAGGTGTCAGAGGTCAGGCTACTGCAAAGCAGTCTCAGTGAGGAGACATTGTAGAAAGACCACCAAGAGATAGTGATGCTTGCCTAGCTGTTCCAGGCTCCAGCTTTTCACATCTTCCCAGCCCAAGCACCGGACGTGGGAGTGAGGAAGCCTTTGAGAGGACGCCAGCTTCAGCCACTTTGAGCCAGAACTACCCAGCTGAGCCCAGTTGGTCCCCCAAACCATCAGAGATCGTAGGAATGAGGGCTGATTGAAGGCACCAAGTCTGGGTGGTCTGTTACGCAGCAGTATATAAGTGCAACATGAGCAGGACATTTTCATCCTTCTGCTCCATAGCTCCTCTTCCAGAATCCTCATGGGCTTCCTCTGACAGTCTCTCCATAGCTTACTTCCTCAAGCTCCCATCTTCTCTCCACTCTTTTCCCTTTCCTTGGATCTCACACTTCCCAGTCAGGGTACAGGGCAATGGCAGGGACTGCTGAGAGCCAACCCACCAGCCATCAGTGCTGCTGATGGAATGGCGATGTATTCGGGTCAGTGGTACCCCAGCACCAGGAGAAGAACGATATAGTCCAAACCAACACAGGGATCTCATTCCTGTTGCCATTGACTATTTTGTGGGGTGAGCGTTTCTTCTAGTTGTGGCTGATGAGCAAAAAGGGGAAGTCTCCTTGCCCATATAAAGAAATTACAAAAACACAAAAGCCTTGGCAAGGCAGACCTTTGGGCTGCCATTCTTTCTCATTTCTCCCTGCTTGAAACATACATGTTGTGTCTGGAGGTCAAGCAGCATCTCGAGTCCTAAAGCAAAAATCAACATGCTAAGGATGGAGGAGCCACCAGATAGAAAGCACTTTGTTTCTTGCTGGCATTTATCACCCCCCTGACCTCACTCTTCCAACTGCTTCCTTCTGTCTTTTTTGCTGTGGGAGAAAAATAAATAACATACGGCACCTCAGGGCTCTGCCCAAATTTCCTTGTATACATCTTCCTGGTTCTGAGGGCTTCTTCTCCACTTTGGGTGTGCATTGCCTCTAACAAGTCATATCTGTGACCTTTTTTGAGGTCTACCAATAGTTCACTGGACCCACAGTCCTTTGACCACAAGAGACGTCACAGCATACATGCTCCTTGGGCAGCCACAGCTAATGACTGATGGCGGCACAGAAGTCAGAGAGCTCAACTCCTTTCCCTCCAAGTGGAACAAACTTCAAGGTGAAGTTTACGTCCCAGAACTCCCCCAATGTCACTCAGCAACTAAGTAACTAGAATGAGAATTGGAACCCAGGCAGCCTGTCCCCCAAGTCAGAACTCTGTTCTTTTTGAACTCTTGATTACAGACAATATATTGAAATAACAGAAGTTCAAGAATGAAATGATTTGCAGATTGGTCAAGATACATCCATGTTTCCATGTCTTATCACCTAGTTCTTGATATGTACATGCAATTTTTATATATTAATAATATTTTATAACATTTTGTTTGATATGTACACTGTACATTTTAATACGCATTTTCTTCCATCTGTTAGTCTTCTCCCACAATGCCCCACTTTGCAAACCTCCCTTCTCCTGCCCCTTCTCTGCCTCTCATAAAGACAACTAATTTTAGAAATGGTAGAATGGTGTGAGCATGAGAACACCAGAATTTGAATTTGGGCTCTGTTGCTTCTAGGCTGTGTGACCTTAGACAACTTACTTCATTCCTTTGTCCCTCAGTTTCCTTAGGTGTAATATTGGGATAATAAAAGTGTTTACCTCGTAGGATTTGACGTCACGAGGCCGAGATGAGCATTATCTATACTGCTGATGAAAGAGGATCTTCAGGGTAGAGGTGCTTAGTACACTTGCTATTTATATGTTACTTATTGCTATGTGTATTTCGCCCTGACAGGTCAGTGCCATCTTGGCTGCCTATTGGGTTCTTCAACCGTAGTTCTTCTCTCTTGGTGGTTTATGGATGTTATTTTACTTCCTTCTAAGGCTTGTTTTGTTCTTCTGTCTTTGTAAGTCATGTATTATTTCAGTCTGAACAATGCTTGTAAGATTGTCTGTACCTCTGGAACTCAGAATATTATCAAGTAGTTGTTAGGCAAGACCTTTGATTTTTCACTAATCCTTTCTGGACCTCAGTGGGCCCTTTCAATCTGCAGACTTGTCTTTCTTCAGATCAGGAAAATCATCCTTCTATTATCTAATCATTCACCTTCCTTTTGTTCTTTTTATCCTTGAAGAACTCCCATTACTTACATATTAGGTTTACCCAATCTCGTCTTCTTGTATCTTATCTTGTTCCTCATAAATTCTGCCTTGATATCTTTTCTCCAGAATGTTTTCATTGTTTCAAACTGAAACTCTATGCCCATTAAACAACGCCCTCTCCTGTCCTATTTTCTGTCTCTATGAATTTAACTATTCTTGATACCTCACATTAAGTAGAATCATATAATGTTTGTCCTTTTGTGTCTGGCTTATTTCAATTAGTGTAATGTCCTCAAGGTTTATCCATGTTGTAGCACGCGTCTTATTTCCTTCTGTTGTATGGATAGACCACACTTTGGTTATCCATTTATCTGTCGTTAGACAGTTGGGTTGTTTCCACCATTGGATTATTGTGAATAATGTGGCTCTGAACATTGGTGTGCACATATCTGTTCTACTCCCTACCTTCATTTATTTTGGTTACATACCCAGAAGTGGAATTGCTGGATCATATGGTAGTTCTAGTTTTAATTTTTTGAGGAACCTCCATACTGTTTCCATCGTGGCTGCTCTATTTCACACTCCCACCATCAATGCAGAAGGATTCTATTTTCTCTTCATCTTCAACATTTGTTATCTTGTTTTGTTTTGTTAATAATAGCCATCATCCTAATAGGTGTAAAGTGGTATCTCGTGGTTTTGATTTTCATTTCCTTAATTGTTTTAGCATCTTTGGTCTACTTTGTAACCACTAATTCTGCTCTCATTGGTTCCCTTTGCTTCTTTGATTTTATCCACTGAATTTTACACATCTATTCATTATTTGTGTAACTGTGTAATGAATAAGAACATAGAGCACTAAAACCTACACATTCTCTTTTAAAACTTGGGAATCATTTGTTTTGTTTGGTTTTAGTTCTAGAAAGTTTTTTTCTAATGCTGAAATTGAATTTCCTCAGGTCTTCTCGTTCATTTTCTTTTCAGTTAAAGGTTGTATGTCTCTTCCACCTATGATTGTTCACTAGAAGCTACCTGCTCTAGGACTTCTGTTTGGTCTTCCTCTTCGTGGTTACAGGACTCCATTTGCCAAGAGTTCACCTTTTGCAGTCAGGTAACACTTTTGGCATCCCTCCAGAGATGGCAAAACTCAGTTTCCACTCCTATGGGGTAAGGTTGACCCTCAAATAAGCTATTGGGAGAGAAAGCCTTTCTGCTCCCAGCTCTTTCTAGTCGCAGCTGTTATAGTCTTTTAGCCTACAGTTTCCTTCATTTCAAGGATAGAAATAAGTAGGCCCACCTGTGCAAATAGCACTGGCTGTTTCTTCGGGAAAATAAAGAGCCAGCAGCCCCCCTCCCTGGGTTAACACACACAGAAGCAGATGACACACTTCCTGGGGGGTATCTGTGTATTAGCGACTTTAGAATATTTAGTTACTTTTGTTATGTCTACATTCTTTTTAGAATGTATTGCATACATTCTGTTCCTAATAAAGAAAAATTCTATGAAATGTTGTAAAGCTTGCTCTAAAATAAGCCAAAATCTTTTGGTGATTTGAAAATTTAACCCATTGTTTATGAATAAGTTCTCTTTAGTCTCGCTTTTCAGTGTGAGATGGCAGGACTTGAACTGTGGCCCCTCATGGGGCAGATAAAGGAGTAAAACTAACAATGGCAGGAGAAGCGGTTAAAATGGTGATAACAGAAGTTTAAATTTGGTGCCTGGGATTAGAAGTGGCATAATTGGAAGCAACTACACTGGAAGGACTCAGTACATACCTGCAGCGTCCTGTGATGGTTAATTGTATGTGTCAACTTGACTGGGCTATGCAGTATCCAGACATTTGGTCAAACATTATTCTGGGTGTTTCTGTGTAGGTGTTTTTTGGGTGACATTGACATTCAAATGGGTAGACTGAGTAAAGCAAACTTCTCTCTCTAATGTGGGTGGGCCTCATCCAATCAGTTGAAGGCCTGAGTAGAACAAAAGGTTGACCTGTTCCCAAGTAAGAGAGAATTTTCTTTGCCTGATGGTCTACAAATCAGAACACATGCTCTTTCTGCCTGCTGGCCTATCAACTGGGACATTGGCTCTTCCTGGTTCTATAGTGGCCTGCTTGCTTTATAGAGGAAATTGAAAAAAAGTTGGGAGAGGAAGGTGTCAGGGTCTCCAGTTGATATCACCATCTTATCTCTTCATATACTACTCTTTGATTAGACCAATAGGTTCAAAACCTAGCTGAAGTGAGAAACCTAGGTCTGTGTATTTCTTTCTTGTTGTTTTTTTTCTATAGTTTTCCAAGTGATTATGATGCTTAGTTACTTTGGAAAACTGCTGGACTAGGCTAGGCTGCCTTCTGTTGTCTTTTTTGAATGGTCACAACTTAGTAGGCATAAAAACTAAAGTAACTTTTTAGAAGGGTTAAAAATAAAACTAGTAACAAATGTTGGTCTGCACCCAAAAAGAAATAAATTCATGACAGACACAGGGTACTTTTCTTTACATTGATTTTGCTTTTGCTTTCTTCTGGGTTTAGTACTACAAGTCTCTTAAATTTCACTGAGCTTTTTATATGTGCCCAGCTGCTCAGGGAAGAGCTGACCACAAATAAAATTTCACTTTCACTCTTGCGTATGGTGGGCTTGTGTGTTTGTGTGTATTCTAACTTTGAATATCTAGTTATTGCCACAAAAAAAGAAATATTTCTATCTACAATTCATGATGTAGATATAATTTGTATAGTTGTTATGATAATTTCCTAGCAGGTACTAATAGATTATCTTGGCCTTAAAAAAAAATTGAGTATATTTCAGCAAATTTCCAACACCCGAAGTAAAGGATCTCCAGTAAGGAGTCCCTTTTCTAATTTACAGAAAGATGTCATATGAACTAATGTCAACTTTAGTGGTGACTGGGTTAAGTGGTTGTGCTCTAGCTACTTCTGCAATCAACTTCCTACCTCTTGCCTCTTGACCATACCCCAAATACAATATCTCCTCTAAAGAGTGTAGTGACAAGTCTCATTAATTTATGTGACAACCATTTATTGAGGCTCTCCCAAAGGGTCCGCCCACTGATCTCCTGGGTTGGACGTGCAGTGATCTGGAAGGCAAAGCTGCTCATCCTCCTGCTGGGCTCTAGCAAGCCCAGAGACCCACGTGGAGCCAAGCTGAAAATCCCACTGGATGCCTTCCTTCTCTGCAGTCACTTGATTTCAAGAAAATAAAACCATAAGTCCCAATAACAGTGGCATCAGGCTTACAAGTGATTCCCTCGTTTTGTCATAATGACAATCTAGTCACATAGTCATTAGTATCTCCATTTTAAGCTTCAGATTGGTTTAAATGGCATCGCTGGGATTTGAACCCAGCTCTCTCTGGTTCACATGACCACAATTCCAGGGCCCTGGCCAGGAATGACTCTCTACTGCCTCTGTCAACTAAGGTATTTGGCTTCTTCTCACAGCTAATTAAGGAGAACTGGTTGTTTGATCTTTTAACCACTATTCTTACACAGGCTATAAAAGCATTTGAGGATGAGGGAAAATTACTGGCTCCTAAATGGAAAAATAAAACCACTAAGTCAAAACTGATAAGTGTTCTATAAAATGGTTGAGATTTAATATGCCAAATTTATACCTTGTCAAATTTGGTAAACAAATTTGGTGTTCAAAAATTCATAAAAATTTATAGAACTTTCTTTATATTTAGAGACAATTTATAAATTGGATTTTATTCTTCATGAAATTCCTGCATGTTCATAAGAGCCAAGAAATTACATCCAAAAGCTAGTTAGATGAGTATTCATACTAAAAAGTTAACAATGTAATTTTAAATATATGTTTACTGTGAGATATAGGTAATTTTTAAAAATTTTATTTTCCAACTTTTTACTATAAAATTTTTAAATATATAGAAAAATTGAAAAAATAGTATAATGATCACTATACACTCATCATCTAAATTCAACAATTGATAACATTTTGTCATCTTTGCTTTATCTATTTATCAAGCTACCTATCTATATTTTTTGCTGAATCTCTTGAAAGTTACAGATGTTATATCATTCCTGTATCTCCTCAAAATAAGGACATATTTATATGTAATACTTAAGAAAATAAAATCCTGATATCGTATATATCTGGTCCATAACTGATAATTGTTCCCTGTATAAATTATACACTGCCACATAACAAACATCCAAAGACTTATTTCCTTCTTATAGAAGCTGGTTACTTATCTCGCAGTTCTTTAGATTGGCTCTATAGACTGGGCTTGGCTGGGCAGTTCTAGCTTCTCTCTCATGCAGCTATGGTTAATGACAGGTCAGCTGGGCTCTTCTGTTTCTGGAGGTTGCCTGGCTATCAGCTGGAGTGTCCGAGGCAACTGGGCCACGTGTCTCCTCACCTAGCAGGCTTGTCTGAGATTTCCCATGTCCTAACTGTTTAGCCTGTGGGCAGCTTTTTCTGTTCACTGCTGTCTCCTGGGCCTTCATCCCTGTTTTTCCATTAGCTTCATTTCTTCTTCATTACCTCAATTACCCACCATGGCAACCCCTTAAATCTGAAAAACAGATCTGACTTGCTGGACATAGCATTTTCAGGCAATCTCTGCTTCTAGTTGGTTGGCCTTTTGCCTTCCTATGCACTTTTTGGCAACTGCTCCTGGCCTTAAACCGCGCAGTCAGAGGAGGCAATGATCATAATGACAGGAGCCAACCCCACCTAAGCATACAAGTGTAGCAAAAGCCCCGGCCACCTACTTTCCCTCAATTTGTGGGGCTCAGACTGACTATCAGGGTAGCTGAAACCACCCCCTTTAGTCCTTAATTCCATCCTACCCAAACTTAATTCCTGACCTTTCTCTCTCCTCCTCACTTGCAATTTCCAGTGGCTGGTGGTCTCTACTGCAGTAAGCAAAGAGAATAGCAGAAAGATTTCTGGTGGATTCAAATGAAGGATACTGAGGGTAGCTTCTGGTCAAAATGGCAGAGTAAGTAAACACCATGCTCACCTCCTCTCATGACCACATCAAAATTACAACTAAACTACAGAACAATCATCATTGAGAACCACCTGAAAACTAGCTGAACAGAAGTCCTATAACTAAGGACATATAGAAGAAGCCATCTCAAGACTGGTAGGAAGGGTGGAGATGCAGAACGGGTTCGTCCCATACCCACATGCAGATCTAATGAATGATTAAGACAGTTTTGAAAAAGAGTAAGAGCTGGAGAAGCACTCTGTTCTCTTTGAAGCCATGAACAAAATGAGAGATTCCACCCACTGAGTTATGCAGGGGAGCCTGTCCTTGTATGCGCTCATGAGAACTCAAATCAGACCCTTTCCTTGCTCATAATCTGGGTGGGGGAAACATTTCTGGCTATGGTTTGAAAGCCTTCACCTTCCTACAAATGTGTTCATTTTACACAATCTTAAAATATTTATTAACATTTATTGGGCTTATTATATCTTAGACACCCTTCTAAAATCATTTATTAACTCATGTAATTTCTATGAAAACTATAAGATAGAAATAGTTTTTTTTCCTTATAGATAAGAAAACTGAGGCATATTAACATTAGATGCCTCATGCAAAGTCACTCACCAGTCACAGCTGGGATGTGGTAGAGCTTGATAAGGAGAAAATTCTGAGATGTCTGAAATTATAACAGGCCAGAAGGTGGAAGAGACGACACGTTAATCAGTTAACAGTGCAGGGCAAAAACAGTGAAAAACTACTTATATTTCCGAATGTATATTGAAACTTGGAATTAACTTTTAGGTGGCTATTTCCATAGTTATCTAAAGAGAATAGGCGAGTAGCCAACTATCAGGCGCCATCAACTACCAGGAGCCACAGCTTCTTACTTATGCATGAACTTTGCAAACTGTTGCCCACACCAAACCGGCAGAGCAAATCTTTCTTCCTGAGGAGCTGTGCACCTCTCCCAGAACCAGCCCCACCTCACCTTCTCCTACCCCTTTTATCTATAGCTAATGTAAATTTTTTCAAAATGACTTACATCTTTCTTCCCCAAAGTGTATGAGATGGTCAGCCCTAGGATGGCAGACATGTAGCTTTCTCCATCTAGCCCTGCTGTTGGTGGTTTAGAGTTCGTGTTTCAACGCCTGGACCTTTTTCTGATTAGCATGGATCAATAAACTCTTCTTTTAGAAAAAACTTTCAGCTGTGAAAGTTTTTGTTTAACAAGCTGAAAAAAGAGAAATGTGGATTTGTTATTCCATTAACCAGAAAAGTGTTTCTAACTAAAATATAACTTCGAAAATCTTAAAATCAAACACCTAAGCACAAAAAGATGTTTTATTAATGAAAACTTTTACAGTAATAAAAGACGAAGTTTATTTATAAAAGCAAAGCCCTATAGGAAAACTTGCCTTAATACGGCTTGTGATTAAAGAGTAGCAGTAAACATATTTCCTGCAAAAATAATTCTCTGTATCATTAAATCTGAAAATTAAAAAAAAACATGTATAGTTCAGCAGCCTAACCATGGATTCATCCCTGAAGAGTACTATGAAGCACTAAATTTTGTGGCTCTCATTCCCAGTGCTACTTGGTGGGGTGTTCTTTTCTAATGATACTTCAAAGCAGCTAAAATGAGAGAATTAGCATAAAGACAGGTCCTAAAGGGCTATTTGGAGCCCAGGGTTTATTATTTTTTATTTATTCAGTAGTAAACATTTAATGAGTAACTGCTATTTGCCAGGAGTACTTCTAGTTGCTTGAGAATAAATATAAATAAAATTCATCTCTGCCCTCAGGGAACTTGGAGTCTTCCTGCCCAGCTAAAGACACACCACTGTCTTGCTCAAGAGTCAAGAGCAAAGGTCCACTGAAGTTGGTGGTGGAGGGGCCAGAATTGCCTGGGGGAGCTCTGATGGGTCGGCAGTTCAGAGCCTACTTCGGCTAAGTCTAGAAGTGCAGATAGAGAAATTGGGGCTTAGAGAGGTTCAGGAATTTCTCAAGGGGTTGTAAATCACAGGTTCAAGACCCAGAATTGAAAGTCAAGTCCTGATCCAGTGCTCTTTCCAACTTACCAAGTGGGGATGGATCTCTAACATCAATGGCCACCAACTCACTATCACATGGCAGATGGTTCTGAGGTGCTCTAATTTGTTCCTTTCATATCACCTGTGCAAATGTTTAGACTGACAATTATGAGTGAATTGGTCATTCATTACGATGGTTTCAAGGTGACTCTTAGTGCAGTGGTTCCCAAAGTGTGATTCCCGGACCAGCAGCATCAGCCTCATCTGAGAACATGTTAGAAATGCAAACTTCCTAGCCCACCCCCAGTCCTACTGTATCAGGAACACTGGGTAGGTCCACCCATCTGCAGTTTAACAAGCCCTCCAGGTGATACTGATGCAGCTAAAGTTTGAGAACCACTGTCTTAGAGAAGTTTAGAAAAGCTGACTTTCACACGTGTTTGCTTGTTGACTAGTTGTCCAAATGTTGTAGCTAATGCATTTAATTAGTGGGAGGAGGGGGATTAGACTCTTGCTACTTCATATGTTGTTGGTGGATCAAAAACAAGGCTTCACCTGGGAGCTTGTTTAAAAACACAGAATCTCAGGTTTGTCCCATATCTCCTAAATCAGAATCTATATTTTAACAAATGCCCAGGTGATTCATATGCACATTAAAGTTAGAGAGATGCTGGGCTAGATCCAACACCCAAGTTCAGGCTGTATAAGTCTCTGAGTTTGAATGTGGTCACAGATCAGATTGTATTAAAGTTTTAAAAAATGCAACTTCCCCCATCTGCAATTGTTTTATTACTATGTCAATACGTAAAGAAAGCCTTTGGCATTTCATTTCAATTTTTTAAAAACACATTTATTTGGTGCTTGCCGTGTTCCAGTTATTGTTCTAAGTACCAGGAATATAAATGTAAGATGCAGGTACTTCCCTAAGCAGAACAGATTTAAAAATACAACCAAAAAAAAAAAAAAGAAAGAAAGAAAAGAATACTGTGTGAGGAATGCAGTAATAAAAACATTAAGCCACAGGGAGCTCAGAAGAGGAAGTATTGCTCTGGAATGGGGTTGGAAGGGCAATCATCGAGGGCTTCCTGGGGAGGTGACATTTCAGGTGTGATTTCAAAAATGAATAGGACTTCATTATTTGGACAAAGTGAGGAAGGACTTCAAGATGAAGAGTTATTTTTCTTGAAAAAGATTGTTTAAAATCGTGATTCCAAATTCGAGTATTTATCAAAAATCAATTATTATTATACTTTTAATCGGTATTTATTCCTGTGTTGCCTCAGGCATTTGTGACCTCCACTCTATCTTCTATTCTATATTCTCAAAGACAGATAAAAATGTCTTCCAGGATTTAGTTATTCTTTCTATTATGCTATTTTGTTTAAGATGTGTTCAAGTGTGATTTAGTAAGATTTTCACATGATTAAGTATTATAATTATAACGTTTTATTTCATATCCATTTGCCTTTAAGAGTATGAATATTGTGTAATAGAAAAATAATTCTAAAGTATAGAATAATCCTTCATGCATAACAACATGAATGGGTGATATATACAGACTTGGTTTCGAGAATAAATTTTTTTTCTTTTTGAACTGCAATTTACTCCCAGGAATGTAATTCGTATTTAATGAACCTGAAAATAAAATGGTAGTTTCGCCTCATCATATACTAGAAAGTACAACTTACATATATTGTTCTATTTCCCTTGGCCTGTTAGCTGTATGATTATAGGAAGGATCAAATTAGTAGAAATTTACTGTGGCTTGGCTACTCTTGTACCCACCTAGTAACGTAGGATTTTCTTTCCTGTTAATGTCTCACCCAGGTTTTCCTAGGAGTTCTTGAGTATGTCACATGAGTTCACCAACAGCCCTGCCCAGTGTGCAACATCCACCGTGTTTCTCTACCTCAGTTCATCCTTGTTGTGATCTACTCATTCTAGGCTGGTGGAGAGCACCTCAGCATTTCTCCATTCCACATCATCACAATGGAATCTGCGTCATGGTCAAGGGTGTTCCCTCCAGAGAGTTCCAAGTGAACTAGAGGCAGAATGTGTATAACTTAGAAGTGATATAAATCACCATTCCAGTCTGTCTACACTTTGCCACGTAAGTCTCAATATGCTGCTTATCTTGTGCCGTAGAAGCTGATCAGAGATTGGATGTGGAAGAAATTGCCTACATTTACGGAGAAAAAAAAAAGTGGATTTTCACCTGACTTTATATAAAAAAGTGGATTTCAGTTAGATTAAAGACCTAAATATGAATGGCGAAAGTATACAGTAAGTAGAAGAGAATGTGGAAAAACACATTTACCATAAAGAATTGAGGAAAGACTTTCAAACAAAATCCTCAAGGCATAGTGCTGGATAATGAACGTGCTTGGTGAGATACAATGCCCTTGTGCGTGTGTAGACGGGTGCTGCCATCTTGGTTACTTTAGGTGTACATATACCTTGTGGTCCAGTATATGTCTGTGTGTGTCGTTGCTGATGTCGTTGTCACGCAGGGGGATATATGAGGATATTCATCTCAGCTTGGTTTATAGAAGGAAGTTGAAGGTCATGTAGATGCCTATCGCTGGGGAGGTGCGTAAGTAAAGGTGGTGCATGTATGCCATGGACTGTCATACAGCAATTGGAAACCAGGGTCCGACCGAGAGTGCACATAGCAACACAGGAAAATGAAGATAAATATAATGATTATAATGAGATCTATAGTGCAGCACTATTTATATTAAGTTGTGATACATGCAGACAAAATAACACCACATTTTTCTTCAAACTCTCCGGAAGACATGTTACTCATATGATGGGCCTCCTGAACTGATCATTTAATTTTTCCATTCACTTTCCTTTCCCTTCATGACCCTTCCCTTCCTTCTCTCATCTTTGTCTGGTTTATTCAGGCTGTATCTGTAAGTATCAGTATAAACTCACTACCAACATTTGTCCACATTGTAGTCATGCTGCCATGAAGAACAAAACTTATCTGACAAGGGTTTGAAATGAGCCTAGTACTCAAGAGCACTCTGGGTCTTTTGGTTTGGGTTGGTGTTGGAGAATATATAATTTATAGCAGAGAGAGCAATCGATATATCTCTATATCTCTCTGCTCATCTCACTCTCCCTGTAAAAACAGCCAGCTCGCTTTAGTAGCCTGCTTGGAAGGAAACCTCAGATTCTCAAGAGGTGATGTTGGAGAAAGAAAATTCAGAGCAATTTAGCTTGGATTGCCTTCCTTGCTCTTGCCATCAGCATGGATGGTTGGGCCTGCCCAGTGGAGGGGAATCAACATCTAGTAAAGTGAAGAATACCTTCTATTTTTCGAACTCCACACTGGGCATGTATTCTAGGGAAAAAGATTACAACAGATATGCACAAAAAGACAGGTACAAGAATGTTCATTGCAGCAGTGTTTTTAATAGCAAAAAATTGTAAACGACCTAAACGTCCATTAACAGCAGAGTCTAAATTCTAATGTGCAATAGATTACTGTAAAGCAATGAAGATAAATGAATGAAAACTGTATCTATTAAAAGGTGTAGTTCTTACAAAACTAATGTTGAATAACAGAATCAAAATGTGGAAGGATATGTACAGTATGATACCATTTACATCAAGTTTAAAAACATGCCAAACAATATTTTACAATGTTAAGGACATGTAATTATGTCATAAATTTATGAAGAACTGCATGGGACAGATACAAAAGCAAAATCAGGCTTGATGGTATCTGAGGAAGAACATAGGACTTTGAAAGGTTACTTAGAGTATTTCGACTCTGATGCTTCTTTCTTTAAAACAAAGATCCAAAACATTATGGTAACTTGCTAGGATCTGACAAATCTAGGTGGTAGCTACACAGGAATTGACTTCAGAAAATTATAGAGAATAATGTATGCTTCAAGTACGTCATACAGAAATCACAATTAGTGCTCAAGTAGAGATATAAACAAAGTTACCCGCACATCTAATTGTACACACGTAGATCACGGCCAGGGAAAGAGTTGTACTATATTCATCCATGACCTCCACACATTCCATTTGTCTACATTGCAACCAAAATCATAAAAATGCCAAACCAGGGCTCTGTAGTACCCGAAAAAGAATTTTATGAAAAGAATGTAGCTGACGTCTCTAAACAAATATCTGACCAGTTTGCTCTGTTCCCTGAACACTAGATAATGGCTATAGAGAAAACCAAGAGAAAGAAGAAATAATAGAAGGAAAAACATCTAGAATTGAAGAAAAGCACGAGCTTTCAGAAGGAAAAGATGCACTAAATTCCAGGCATGGTTTTGAGAAATTTTGTTAATCACTTAACAAAATGATTCTCAAACTTGAGCATGCATTAAAATCATCTGGAAGGCTTGTCAAATCGCAGGTTGCTGGGATCCACCCTAGAGTGTGTGAGTCAGTAGGTAGGGGGTGGAGTGCAGGAGTCTGTTCCTGGTGATGCTGATGCTACTGGTTCAGGGGCCACACTTTGAGAACCCTCAGTTTGAGACATAATAAATTCACAGTAAACTCTTCTTTCCTTCCATGTGTAGGTTTTTTTGTTTTACCCTCAAGAAGAGCTCTGGATAATTATGATTTTTGAGAAAGCAGTTGACTATGCTGTTTTTCCAGGCTGCAGTGGCTTACAAAATTTTGATCCCTAAACACCATAGAAAACATTCCTTTTAATAACAGTGTAAATAACATCAATATAAAGGTACCGATGGCCTTAGAAGGAAGAAGCGAAGACATGGTGAGGTGGAGGGAAAGAAAGGCTGGGGAAACAACCAGCTTCATTCCACATAAATGAGGATTCAAAAGAGACTATCTAAAATGATTGAACAAGAAGCAGAGATGCAATTATAATATGTGAAGTTGAACAGGTAACCACAAATAGAACATAACAAAAATCTCCCTATTGATTGTTAGGGAGGTAGAATGAAAGCCGAAGGGTAATATAAGTACATTCCTTATCTTCCAAGAGGTAGTTGGTAGAAATCATCGCAAGTTAAGTCAAGAAATTATATTATTTAGAATTAAGGAGGTAAACATTAGAAAAACTCAAAACAGAAACTGGTGAAATGGATTGTCTCTTGGAACTGGGACTGAGGGTGGAGAGTTATAGGGCAGGAGATGGTTGTTTTTTGTTCTAAGTTCTTTGTTGGAATTTAAATTAAAAAAAATTCATGCTGGTATTTGTTTCATTAAAAACAATGAAGCTATCTACTTGGCCCAAAACTGACAAGCAAAATTGCAATTACTGAGTTCAAATCTTGATTCCGACTAGCATCTGTGATTCGGGACAAGCTATTTGGAGTCTCTAAACTCAATTTCCTTTCTTAAAAAAAAAGGGGGATGATAATAGTAATTTGTCACAGGTTGTTCTAGGAAATAGATGTGATAATTACACAAGAAGATCATTTAGCACAGTACCTGGCACATTTGCATGAATAAATATTAGGCATTATCATTATTGTCATTATAATCATACTGGCAACAGATTGGAGACCAATTTTGCAGTAGTGGGGGGGTGGGGGAAGAGGCAGACTGAAGGCAGGAAGGCCAAATCTTGTCAATGCGTGTATTTCTGGAGGATGTGACCACATTTATTTATTTCACATGCGTGTGTGTGTGTGTGTGTGTGTGCGCCATGTCACACCTTTCTCAGAAATCCAGAGAGTACCAAAAGAGTACTTCAGTAAAGTCTGATTCAATAATATAGCTTGAAAATAAAGGGAGAGAATAAAGGGTCACGGAATCTAGAAGAAAATGAACCCTGCTCCGTATTCATCTCTGCTGGGGCCCGAATGGAGGAAGTAGCATCCTTTCAGGGTACTCTCGCCAGGAGTTCCAGGTGGGGCATGGTGGGCAGCTGAACTTGATCACATGGACTCCACTTCCGGATGAACAATGTAGGAGCAAGCGACCTGAGTTGACTCATCCCCCTTCCCATAAATACTTGAGAAAGGCATGGTCACACTGGTTAAAGTTCAGCATCTTCAATAATTCATTTGCCAGTTGAATTATTCAATCTAACCTGATCTTGAAGTCATAACTCACTCTAAAATGAATGCAATGAATAAAGTCATATTGCCACAGAGAGCTTACCTATGGACTTGGCACTAATAAAATCTTGACCTGCATAGGTCAGTACATCATAATCATTGGCATTTTCAGCCCCAAAGCAACTTGGCATATTAACACAAAGATCTGTCTATAGAATGGGCCTTGGCCAGGGCAGAGAAGGCTGGAGGCTGCCCACATGGACTTTAATGGCTTATGTCAGGCCTGTGGGCTGTGAAAGGCTTTGAGTCTGTATTTCACGTGCCTACACTGAGTGAAGAGCCTCAGAATGCATGGCAGGCAGACCCTTCGGTGGTCCCCATGATTCCTAACCCCTGGTGTTCATGCCCTGTGCTGCCTTCTCCCCTTGAACCTGGGCAGGACCTGTTACACGCTTCCAACCTATAGAATATGGCAAGGGTGAAGGACTTTTAAAGATGTACTTAAGCTCCCAAATCAGTTAATTTTGATTTAATCAAAAGGGAGATTACCCTGGGTGGGCCTTATTTGATCAGGTGAAAACCCATAAAATGGGGAGAGGCTAGGTCCTCCCTGAGGCCACAGAGTCTCCTTGCAGGCTTAATAAAATGAGCAGCTATGTTGTAGATGTCCCCGTGGCAAGGAATCGTGGGCAGCCTCTCTGACCTGAGGGCAGTCACATAACATTTCATAAAGCTGGATGAATGATAGAAGGAACTGCCCAACGAAGATGGAACTGCAGAAAGGAAACAAAAAGCAATAACGCTGGAGTGAAATGAAAATCGGATGTAAATTGAGTATTAGAAGTAACTGACTGTAGGGCTGGTGACATTGAGGAGTGCCGTGAAGGCGAGCTTACTCACATAAATCAGGAGAGTGGCCGTGATGAAAGGATGAAGCTGTCCCAGATGAAGTGACAGGAAAAAAAAACACACACATCAAAGGAACTCTTGGAGCTATTTCACAACATTGAAAGCACTAAAAATAAACTGTTGGAAGATGACCCAAATTTAGAAAGGAGTATGACAATTTGCCAAAGCATAGAAAAGATGCTCACTCCGTGTTGTAAGTTATATGATGACTCAAAGAAGGTGAGCACTGTTCAAACTACTCTTTGTAAGGTTTTACAAAAAAAAAAAAAAAAAAAAAAAAAAGAGCCCACTTTAATTCTCAGTTTCTAGTATTTTAAATTACTGTGTGCCAAATAAAAGTTTTACTCTATTTTCTCATGTCCTCATACATCTATACATGACAGTAAGAAAGTTATGTTTTGAAAAAAATTTGTATAGGCCATGGAACAATTATAATTTGTTTTCATTGATGGTTAAGATCGCCTCGTAAATGTTTGGCCGCCATAATCATCTTGACAGTTCTGCACTACCATGGAAAGTGAAGACTGCCTGTAATCTGGCTCACTCAGAGCCCTTCCCCACAAATGACAAGGGATTACTCATTCTAGAATGGCGGCTCCATTTTTGGCAGGGACCATGTCAATTATGTTCTTCATTGTACCCCCACCTCCAGCACCCAGAACAATGTCTGCCCAGATTAGGGAGTTAATAGCTATTTGAAGGAATGGACAACCTTGCCTCTTTAAGTGGGTGATACAAAGGGGTCACAGACCATTTAGAGAAAGAGCAAGTTGTGCAAAGGGTACTAATCAAAATGAAAACAGGAGAAACATTACTTGATTTGAGGTTGATTACCAAGAAGGCTTAGCTTCCCAAATCCCAAAGCTAATTCTCTCTAACGTTGTGAATGATGATGCTGCAAACGGCACATAAATTTGGTCCAAACCGTGGAATAGAAAATGAAAATTAACAGATGCAATGAAAAAAAAGAAACCTCGACACTTTGAAAGTAATGTGTAATAGAAAATTGAGATGCAATTATAAATGTGGAGCTAGTTTAGCTGAAGGCGGCAGGTTAATTTCAAGTTGAATGGTGAAATAAGCTACTTGGGATAAGCTACTTGGTTATCTACTTCTTTCAGAGATGCAGGGTTTAATTCATTCTATTATTCTGTGCAGCAGCAACATTTGATAAAGACACGAATTGTTCTTCCATGGATTTCCTATGTATAAACTTCGAAATTCAAAAGTGAGAGGGGTAGGCCAGGGAATAGGTAAAATAACTAAAAAGTATCCAACATAGTGATGCTCAGGTTGTTAAGAATGAAAATGTAGTTCAAAGGTAAGATTCTGACTCTTCCATCTTTCAAAACTGAGAAGCTGCTTCTACAATCTGACTTTAAGAAAGATTTGGGATGCTATATAGAGAAAGTTTTATCATCATTTTTGGACTGCCAGAGAAGAGCTAGCAATGAAATCCATGAAGCCAAAATGAAAACGAGTCTCACAAACCCCCCACCCCCACCCCCGCTGCCCCAGGTAACTATCCACTCAAACACCTTCCAAACACACACACACACACACACACACACACACACACACACACACACACACACACACACACACACTTTCAAAGCAGAGATAAAATCAGGTTAGAGAGAATGTAATGCCCATGTATATTTGATCCCTGTGACGATTTCAAAATGTTTGGAGATAAATCTGAACATAGCAGATTTGCTTTTTTTTTTTCAATTTTAAAAATAATTAGCACAATTGAGAACGGTGTAGCCAAAGAGGGCAAACTTGTCCCACTGCCAAATCAAGAGTAATCCAGGCAGAACAAATTAAAGTGACATCCTGGGTTGCTCAGAAGTAATATTCAAAGAATAACTGGCATTTAGAAATGTGTGAGAGGAACATAAATAAAAGTTGTCTTTCAAAAGATGAAATTCATAGCAAAAGAAATTGATCCATTGTAGTGCTGCTATATCTGGTCATTTCAATATTGTTAGTCTTTCTCTTCTGGAAAATATTTTCTTTTGTGATGAGACTAATTCCAGCTGGGCCTAGGAATCTGTGTAAATTTTAACATCTGAGGCAATTGCGTTAGTTGTCGGATTTGCAGTAAGCCTAATGCTGTGGCGTTTGCTCATCTGTGCACTCTGTCTTCCTACATCAATCATTTCCCTCTGGCCAACCCACTTACTGAAAATATGGAGGAACTGAGACTCAGAAGGGCGAATGTGTTCAGAACAGCTTTCTGAGTCCAAAGTTAAACTCATAAACACATACGATAATATTAGCATAGATATGTAAAAATTTGAAAGAAGATGCCCTAAATTGTTGACAATGACATTTTTGGGGGTTGGGTTTATAGGAATTTTCACTTTATCATTTATTTCTGTATTATTTACTTGATAGTACCAGGGAATTACCAGTTTTGAAAAAGTGTGAAAACGGCGTTATGATTATGTTTAAATGTTATCTATAGGAAGTTCTTACTGAAATTTTCATGGGTTAAATGCTCTAATGTCTGAGATTTGCTAATACAATATGGAGGGAGGTGCATCAATATAGGGAAAGTAAGAGTAGACATGAATTGGTATGTGATAAGAACATATTGATTCACTATATGATTGTGTCTACTTTTGTGCATGCTTGAAAATTTTATAATAATTAACAAAAATGATAGGTGATACGCTTGGAAAAATAGGCTGTGGACTAAATGTAAAGGACCGCCAGTGCAAGAAGTTTTATTCACTAGTTCAGTGGTCTGCAGACTTTAGTAAATGCAACCCTACCTGTGACAATATTTTGCATACATGCACCAGGCATATGCTTGTTAATTGATTTATTTATTTTAAATGATGTACATATAGCACTGTACTATTATGCCATTATAAAACATACACAAACATAAAAACAGCTAGATAAAAATAAACACCAGTATTATTTTAATATATTCTTCCTACACTCTAGTGGACATGGACCCCACTTAGGAGGGTTTAGTGAATGGGGGGCCCTTGAGGTTTTCTAAGTCGTAAAGGATTTGTTTAGAAGAAACAGAAACTTATCGGAGCACCCATAGGTAATGGGAGATCGATTAGAAAGACCCAGTGCTATTTCACAGTTCTTTCTCAAAGAATTGGAATGGACAGGGAAGTTGTTCTAAATGGATCTGTGATTTGAACAAGGATCATCACTGCCTTGTACACTTCTTTTATACATATACGATACACATAATGTATTCTGTGCAGAGAGTCAGGATACAGTATGCATATAGAACAAACATACCCACATATTATCTTGGGCAAAATATTTAACACAATATTATGACGATAATATCTGACAGTAATTATCGACTCCACCGGGTACTGTCGTAAGAACTTTACGTACATAATTTTACTTTTAAACTCATGACAATCCTATGGAAATAGACCTTACTGATTTCCATTTTGCTATGAGGAAATTGAGACACAGAAAAAACTGATTAGCTTTCCCAAGATGAAAGGGCTAGAAAATGGCCAAGTTCAAACTTAAATCAGGAAGTTTCTGACCTTGAGCCCCGTGTCCTACTAAACCACATTGCCTCTGTAGGGAATTAATGGCAGTGTCCAAACCATAAGATTGTTGTGATGATTAAATGAGATAATATGTGTGATATGTTTAGCACATTATCTGACATAGAACACACATCCTATTAATGTTAGTATTTTTAGTACACAGAATATTTACCAAAAATTTCCACAGAAAACACCATTAATATTTCTCAATATCAAACACCAATATTTATAATTGTAATAAAATAATGTTTTCTTATTTAAACATTATTTTTAATAACACACGTCTAAACTCCTTTTTTATGCTACCATCTACAAATATGTGTGACTTTTGTTATTGAACCTCTATGGAACAACCAATGAGAAATAGCAACTGTGGATGTGTGTGTGACGCCTCCCGTCCAGTAGGCTACAAAAATGGAAAAAGTTGTACTTGGCATACTTCTGTCATATTTTAAGAAGCCACGTACATAAATCGGAGTGTGTGTAGTAGCTTAAGCACTAAATGACCCACGAAGTAAATATGTACATGTCAATTTTATTTTACAATTGAAGAGTTTGCATCCTTTTGCTTTGACCCAAAGATACATTTTGAGAGAGACGACAATTCTGAAAACTTCTTTGCATTCCACCAGTTTTACCTAATGTGGTCAAATTTACCACTTGTTTTTTCTTTTTCTTTTTTTCCCCAGCTTTCATATTTCTATCAATCAAGATGAGATCATTTAATAAATACTTTATTATTTATTTAATCATGGCTTCTATGTTAAAGTAGCCATCTCTCCCTAATTTTCTGAAAATTCCGGATTTGAAATTTTGTCCCAATGTTTGGCTGTAATTCAAAATTTGGTTGGAAGCATTGGCCCCGGTAGAGGATGTGATGCATGAAGCTCTGTGATGCTGAGAGATGTGACTCAGGCTGCTGTGCAGTCTGCTTTACATGACTGGATCTGCACTTACTTTCGATGATCATTAAATGTTCCTTTATTGTAATTTTGCGAATACGTTATTAAATGTTCTGTCACTCTTAAGGGAATTCTAAGTTTCATGGTTGAGTTGCGGGGCAGGGGGGGGGCGGGGGGAATGAATGATATCTTTGGTTTATGTATTTTGACATTTAGTCAAAGCAGAGCTCTCTTTTCATCAAAGGATTCAATTTTGATATTATTAATTTATTTCAATTTATGTAATTAGATCATCTATCACTAGGAACCTGCCCATCGTTCCCTCTATTCTTCTATTTAGGAAGTATTTTAATTTCAGGAACGTCATGAAGAGCATTCGTGTCGACACAATAGAATCCATCCCCACCCATTTCTAACCCAAATGGCATAAGCCAAAATGAAATTTGTAGGATTCTTGGAAGAAAGCATCAGATAACCAAACACTATGAGCAAAAAATTAATTTATTATATATATTTTCTAATAATTCATAATAGCTTCTTGAATTTTAAATGTCTTCTTGCTATTTCCAATGCTTAAAAATCATAATTTTAAAACATAAGTACTGTTTTATATACATTGTGATTTTTTTTTAAACTTCTAAATATGATGATATGGTCTCCAAGTATCCACTTGGAAGGAAAGGGGATAGGATTCATTGTTTTGCTCTAACACGATAGAATTTAAAATTTCACATCATATACCCGGAGTTTTGACTATATGAAAAATAGCCAAATGTCATCACTTTCTTGTATATTTCTTTTACATGTATGTATATGTATAATATAAACAGAATACATCTGATTAGTACATTTCAACATTTCATCAATGTGACTTTTATCTCCTATTTTATACAAAATAACCAAATTTACAGAGGGGAGAAAGGAGACATCTGTTCATCGTACACATAAAGTAAATAAAAGTTCATGTATGGCTTTGCAAGGTAGATTATGATGTGACTTTCATACTTTATTTATTTAAAAGCATCTTGAGAGAACGTGTCAGTGTGCTTACGAGAGCGGCCATGGTGGTTGAATGTCGCATCGAGAGTCCAACATTGGGATCCCCAGTGGTCTTTCCGGTGGCTGCCTCAGCAGCTTTCAGGAGACAAATGTAGTTTATGACCACTTCATTGATCTTCGCTACAATTTCCTGCCGCTGTGTTTCTGAGTTTACGACTTTAACTAGCTGCATGCAAGCTTCTGTTAGGCAACAGAGCACTTGAAAGCTGGAAGTCATAGCTAGGAGCATCTCCTCTGGGCTTTTCTCGGCCATCGCCATTTTCCTACAGGCACTTCCCAACTGTCTGGACTCGATGGATAACAGTTGCTTGTACTGAGAAAGTGTAAATTCGTACGCTTCGGGGCGTGACTCCTCTCTCTTCCCCTTGGTTACCCTGACGAGGCAGAGCAGCTCATTGGCATCATTTTGGGCTGCAAGGAACCCATCGGGCATTGTGTATGTGCTCTCCTTTAGGGCATTTATTCTTGTAATCCGGGCATCAAAAGGCAGGTTGCTGAAGTCCATATCATCTGGGCTGCTCAGGTCTTCTGCCCAGACTTTCAGCACTGAGACTCTGGACAGCTGCACTCCTTGCTTCTGAATCCCAACAGCCAGGGATGGGCTGGTTGGTTCTGGCATGGCTTGAGTCATCTGTGGTTGAAAGAGGCAAGAGACCCGGCGGGTGGCTTCTCCCTCCTCTTCGTCCTCATCGCCATCTTCATCTTGCCCTCGGTTCAGGAAGCAGTAGCTGAAAGGTCCCCGGCATCTCCAATTGCTGCCCTCCAGCTTCCTCAAGGGTAATGTCCTATACAGCTTTGAGTCTTTGTGAGCCACCGGGGACCTTTTGTGAACCTTTCCCTCAGAACTAAAGTGCATTGAGCTTTGGGAAAAACTTTTGGTGAGCTTCTTCCCCAGGGGGAGTTCTGCTCGTCTTTCTGAACTGGCCTCCTGTGATTCAGTGATACCTGGACACTTTAAGCTGACTGCACCCTTGGTTCTCTCTTGGAAGGGCTCCAAACCTACAGATCCTGAGAGGATACTGCTGCTACGTCTCAGAGCCCTCTGGCTGGGGGGTGTCCCGAGGCTCCCCCGTCTCAGATCCAGTG
Source organism: Rousettus aegyptiacus (assembly GCF_014176215.1). NCBI lineage: Eukaryota > Metazoa > Chordata > Mammalia > Chiroptera > Pteropodidae > Rousettus > Rousettus aegyptiacus. The sequence continues at coordinate 2,118,065 of NW_023416312.1, read as the reverse complement.
GCCGCCAGCTCACAGCCTCTCCATAGGCCTGGTTTGCTTGGGAGAAATCATTAGGGTCTTGATTTGGAATTGGCACCTTTGATTCCGAGTGAATATTTGATGGTAGCAGGATGGGATCAGCTTCAGGATGTTGAGACCAAGCTGAAAGCATGCCTCCTCGTCTCTCCTTCCCAGGCTCTGTCAAAGCTACACTAGGGGTAGTAGAAAAACAGAGAGAATCATTAAGCATCTCTTGGGCAGTCCATTTCAGTACATCTCTCTGTGATGTCTGTCATGTCCCAAGGATGCATTCTAGAAGGGACGCCATTTGTCAGGGTCACCCCACCTTCCAAAGACTGCGTCCTGAGATCTTATAACGGATTTCTATTTGAAATTTCAATATATTTTACAAAATACTGCAATTTGTTGTTTCTTAAACTACTGATTCATTTGCAATTGTCTAGAAATCTTAAACATTTTCAAGGAGATAATGAAATTTCATGAATTGCCTTGCTCTCAATATTTATCTATCAAAGCTTAGACACATAATTAGAAAACACACATCCTACATATAGATTATTCAAACATTTATAACATTTAAGTTTCCTTTCAAGGGAGTTAGGTTAATCCTGGCATCAGTTAACCTTTTCTTAAAGAAGTGGCCTAACTTAATTAATGCAAATTAAATAAGCCAGCCTTTTAAAGAGGTTACCATGAGGTTTTCCTGGTGTAGGGTTTGAAGCTGAGACATTGGGCAAGTTGCTCAACTTTTCTCAGAAAAGTCATTTGAAGAAAATAATCTCCGTCTCACAGAATTTTTGTGAGAAACAAGAGGTAAATTAGGTGAAAGCTCTCTGTAAACTGCAAAGGATTAAACAGTGTGCCTTAATTAGTTTAGAGGTAAAGACGTTAGTTGGGTGATGCCTAGATGGGCTTCCCAAGGCAGGTGAAGCCAGTGGTGGGTTTTCAGAGAGGAGATGATCTTGAAAGGTCAGGAATGGAAATTAACCAATATAAAATCTCACTAACATCTACTGACTTACATGGAAATGACACTAACAATGATATAATTTGAAATTGGAAAGTATGAAAGAGCATCTGCTTTTGTCACATGATGGTTTGGATCAGCGAGAGGGATAAATGCCCACTGGATGGTAGAACGGTGAAGTGGGCATGGAAGGCGGCAGTTGTTCTACTTTCTATCTATGTCTATATTTTATTACTTCAGGGAAAATAGAACAGCTCATCATGCATACCCCAACACCTTCCTGACTCTGGGGTATGCCAGACACTTCAGAATACTCCTCTATGAGAGTCCTACAGAGTCGGAAGGAATCTGTAAGTGGCGCTGAAAGGCAAATGATCTTTCCCAACCTCTCCAGTCTCCCTGATCCCCTGCTGTTACCCTTCCTTGCCTCTCAAAAATGAAATGGGAAAATTAGAAATCTGATGTCTTAAAAAGGACATCGAACTGATTTTGTGCCTCTAAGCAATACTATCTTGCAACTAAAAGTCACACTGGGCACTGCTAAAAGTCTACATGTAGAATTTAGAAAAAAACCTGATCCATCAGATTCTCAAAGCAAGAACAGAGAAAGATTCTAGATTGCTAATGCCATTTTCAGTATTGTTTCAGATCTAGAAACTTCGGTATCTTTTAAACACTGAGAGATCAGTGATTGATACTGAACACGGCCACAATTCTGTGGCCTTTTAAAAGATTCTAATTTTTTGCATCGAGACTTCATATTTTTAAGTTTGTTGTAAATTTGGTTTACATGCTCCTGGCATGTCATGCAAAGCACTCAATCGATCATTGCTGTACCTGTGGTTTCCTTAATCTTGGGGAGCCGATGACATCCATCTCTCAAAGTGCCAAACAGGGGTTCGGCGTTAATGGCTGTGTGCAGAGCAGGCACTGTCATCCGTGGACATGCCCCTTCCGTCTGTGGATGCAACTCCTTAAAGGTTGCTCCGTGGTTAGGAAGCCCAGCGGCTCTCTCTTCTGAAGGAACATAATTCATGCCTTTCCCTGAAGTCTCAGGAATCAAGTGCTTCCCCATGGAGGGGCAGAGTGGGGACTCCACAGGTGTGGCACAGGTGCTGCAGCTGCTGCCCGTGCCGCAGCCTGCATCCACCGAAGAGCCTTGAGAGCTCTGTAGAGAAAAATGGCCCTCGCTTTGTAACGATGACATCCGCTTGGCCAAGTGGTAGTCACAAAGACGGGCCACACTCTCTTCTGCCCCAGGAAGCTTGGAAGGATGGTCACACGTAGACGAGTCAGCATCCTCTGGGTTATCTAGGTCTTTGGCTGAAGAGACACAGGTCACGTCAGTTAAGAAGTGGTCCCGTTGGCCATGTCCAGAAACCTCACCGGCTTCTCCATCGGGAGCCCCTTCGTCCTTCCCTTCGGCCTCCCTTGTCCCCAGACCAGAAGCTCTTGGAAAGATTATCCCCGTTGCTGCTTCCAATCCACTTTTTTCAGCCACCCCGCCCTCAGTGGCCACATACCATCTTTGGCTGTCCTTGCGAAAGGCAGTTCTCTCTAGGTTAAAAGTGCTTAGGTGTTGACCGTCCCTTGAAGACACGGTACCAAATTTACCTTTGGCATCCTCCTCCGCCTCGGCCGTTTTGGTCCCCTGCTGTTTTTTCCCTGGTATGTTCCCATTAGGGGGTGCTTTCCCCTCCTCATCGGCCAGCTTGCTTTTCCTTTTGCTGGTGCAGGAATACGCCACCGACCCCATGTGCAGTTTGCTAAAATAGTCAGTGAGAGACTTGGTCTCCATGGTTTCGGGCTCCATTTCCATGTGGTCTGAGTGAAGTATCTGCTTGGAAGGCACAATTTTGGGCGGGAGGTCAGTCACTGGACGAGCAGCCAGGGTGAGGGAGGACTGTGGAGGCAAGCCCCCAGCAGGGGGTTTGGAGGTGGGGAACTCTGTCTGCTCTTCTGCAAGGGGGTGGTAGCCTTCGTGAGTGGCCAAGAACATGCGGGAGAGGTTTTCTGACTGCTTCTGTGCTGTGGCCAGTTCAGAGCTCTCAGTCATTTCAGAAGAGTTTGTTTCATTGCCCGAGTCTGATGAAGACTCGGGACTATAAGCCCGCAAGATGGCTACACCTGCATGTCGTGAAAAACAAGGATGGATTAATGGATGCGTCAGGGCACTAGGAGACATGTAAGAAAATCGGACTCATTATTATTAAAAAACAAAACAAGTTTTTCCCTTTTCAGTAAGGATTCTGAATTTATTGCACAGTTGTTCCAGAAATGGGGGGGAGGGGAGAGAGGAAATGTGCCACGTGTTTAAAAAAAAGAACAAAGGAAACCACATACACACAAAAAAAAGCCATGATGGTCGTTTTTGCACATTTACGGAATGGGACATGCGTGAAATGGAGAACACCACATAACAGGACTCCGGGGGCAAATGGCTTGAAAGGACGAAACGGTATGGTTATCAGTGAATAAATGTAACAATTGTGAAAGAACCTGAATTGTCACTGGTCTGCTGTTCTTCTGACACGGACAGAGCTTCCAGCGGGGAAACGACGGCGGTATCCAGTCCCTTCTCGCACTTTCCCTCAGCGCTGGTGGGCACAGCGTCAATGAGAGACACAGGGATCTCGTCATTTTGCAGGCTGCCGCCTGGCCCCTTGTCCTCGAGGAAGGAAGCTGCCTGGCTCTGAGTGTCCTCCTCATCTGAACTATCTCTAAAGCCAGGTGGGGGGGCAGCGATAGCCATGTTCAAGGAACGCAGCAGGAAGTCATCCTCATTGTCATCCCCTTCCGGAGGGGGCAGGGACGTGAGATCAATGATGTCATCACTTGACCCGGACAGGGTGAGGATGGCTGGCTGGTTCCCCTCTCCCACTACGAGGTCTTCTTCACAGCTCACCTCATCTTCGTCCTCCGCATCATCAGTGTTTTCCGCGTAGCAGATGTCGTGGAGGAGGGGCTCCTCTATTCCCTGGGTGGCCTCGAAGTGCTTCACGTCACCTATGTTTGCATAAACAGAATTTGCCACGTATTGGATGCTCTCTGTGTCTGGAGCGAGATCCAGGCTCTTCACATCATTGGCACTGCTAATGTACAGATCCCTCTGCTTGTCCAGCGCTTCCGGATTCTCGTCCAACAGTCTCTCATAGCCGAAAGTCGGGGGATTAATACCATCATCCATGGCGAGATCTCCAAAAATAAAGGACACTTTCGCTCCCCTCGGAGACTCTTGTGCTTTCTTTAGAGTTTCTGGTCCTGAGAGGGTCAACAGGGAATGCTGAGCAAGACTTCTGTAGTCTGCCTCACACGGCACATCTCCCGGCTGAGTTGGCTGCTGGCTGAGATCATCTGAATTATAGGGGCTGTCTATGTACAAGTGCCGGTGGTCTTTTGGACACAAGGTGCCATCTGTCATCTCGACCGTCTTCTGTTTTGAATCTATGTATGTTATCTGGGCTTCTTGTTCCCCTTCGCCAATAAAGGTGGTCATTTGGGGTATACAGTTCCAGTCTGGGCCAAGGAGGTTATGTTTTCCTTTATTTTCTGTTCCTAAAGAGAAAGAATCATGCAAAGACTCATTACTCCACTGTCTGGTTTCTGGGGCTCTTGTCTCTGTTTCTTAATTTAATGGCTCGTGGCATCACTTTTGTAAAAATGGGGTTATTCAGCTTTCCAAATATGGTACTGGTCGATTTAGGCTTCGGGTCTAAGGATTTCTTGGTTAGAAGAATAGACATTAACAGAATCGATATTGCATAAAATACAATTGCTATTTGATAAAACATAATACCATCTGAGAGTAGGGAACTATAGCTTAATTCCATCTGGTTCTATTATTAAAAGACCTCACTTACATGTGCGAATGTGACTATAAAATATGTCTCTTAAAATCCTTAAAGGTGGTAGTCCAGCAGGCCATTATTCCAGAAAATAGATTGCCCTTTTACTTAATAAAGTGAGATCTAGCAATGCTCACTTTGTAGAGGAAGATGCTGGTCTTTTTCCTCATTGAGGTAAGAGAAAGTGAATGATCCACATACTTCTACCACATATTTTAGAAAATATTGTCATGATCATGTAATAACACGCAAAAAAGTAAATAAAAATATATGTAATAATATTAAAATGAGAGCACAAAACCTCTATCTTCAGCCCTTTTATATCCTAGTGGGTATTTATATATACACACATAAATGTCAGTATGTGTGCCTGTGTGCACGCATGCACCTATGATGCATAAGGCGGAATACTCAGAAGTGATATATTTCTCTCTGCTGTTTCTGAGCACAGTTAATACTTAGATTAATTTCAATTTTTATTTGTATCATGAGGATGCCGAAAGATGTGTTTGATGATCCTCATGAGTTAAAATGGAAAATTCCTAATTTAAAAATTATTGTTCTGTTTGCTCTTCAAGCGTCTTTCAACAGGGAATTTTGATGTGGAGATTCTGCTCTGATATTTAACAAGACAGGGCAATGTGTCACTCTGTCAACACTGCTTTGTAGATTCCAGAGGCAACATTCTGAGGAAATGTTAGAGCCATATATTCTCCCATCTGTTCCCTCAAATTGTCCCCTGGCCTAAGTTTAGGTAATACTGACATCAGATATACGAGATGTATGAGAAAAGAAAATCAGTTTTACTGAAGAGGTTCTTGGTCCTCTCAAATTATACACTGGACTCAATGCCAAACAATGTTCTGCATCATTTCATTAAATATATATATTTTCATAAATAGCAAGTAAAAGATATCATTTCTAAAGACATTGAGTTACACGCTAGCCATGTTACCTTACAGTAAAAACACCTGTGGGGGTTCAGCATTGTTTTATTAACAATAACTTAGATTATGACTGGCTGTGTGTGTGTGCGTGTGCATGCGCATTGTGCTCACGTGCGTGTCAGGAGTATGGATTGTTGAGGGGAGGGAAAGTGGTTTAGCAAAGTTGTGATTGAGCTCTGACTTTAAACCAGGGGTTGGCAAACTATCTCTGTAAAGGAAAGACCAGACAGTCAATATTTTAGGTTTCGCAGGCCAATTGCTCAGTCGAGCGACCACTCAACCCTGTTGCTGTAACACAAAAGTAGCCAGAGATGATGCATAAACAACTGGACACAGTAGGCTGAATAGTGGCCCCAAAAGATATGCCCATTTTGTAAATGTGACCTTATTTGGGAAAAAGAGTCTTTGCAGATGTACTTAGGTTAAGGATCTCAAGATGAGATCATCCTCAACTATCTGTATTGACCCTAAATCCAATGGCAAGTGTCTTTATAAAAGAAAAGCAGAGACACATTTGCACCACACAGAGGAAAGAAGGCCACACACAGAGAGGCAGAAATTGGAGTTATGTGGCCACAAGGAATGCTGGCAGCCATGAGAAGTGGGAAGAGGCAAGAAAAGTTTCTCTCCTAGAGCTTTTGGAGGGAGCATGGCTCTGCCAACACCTAGATTTTGGACCTCTACTCTCCCAAACCGTGAGGTAATAAGTTTGTTATGTTAAGCCCCTAAGTATGTAATAAATTGTTACAGCAGCCCTAAGAAGATCATACAGTATGCATGGCTGATTTCCAATAAAACTTTATTTACAAGAACAAGGTTCGGCCCATGGGCCATAGTTTGCCAACTCCTGGTTTAAATCCACAAGAAAACCAATAGGTCAGCTGCCTAAAAGCAAGTTAATAGATACTTACTCAGACTCTCTTAAGGCTCGGAGCTGCATAAATATGTGAGTTTGGGATTTTCCAAGCACTCAAAGGCTGATTTTCAAGACAGAGAAGAAGAAATGGGGGCTTACGTTTCCTTGTTAGAGATCTTGACTAAGGTCTTTGATCAATTTGAGACAAGAAGAAAATACACACTCAGTCTTGGTTTCCTTCCAGAAAGGTGGACTGATTTGGCTTCTAGAATGATTTTAAAGACACCAAAGGATGTGGATTGAGAATTAGGATCTCTACTGTAGCCCAGTCTCTCAGAGTGGAGGAGAGAACAGACTAGGGATGAGCTGGCCTAAACAGACTTCACTCTCTACATTTCATGAGTCTTGAGAGGTCTTTGGAGAGTGTCTGAAGAGAAGAGAGGACTTTCCGCCATTAGAGGATGCTAAACCTTGGGCTGCTGCTCAGCTTGGGTCAACCGGTTGCTTATTGGAGTGTGCCATCCCTCTCCCGTACATGCGCATGCGTGCTCGCTCGCTCGCGCGCTCGCTCTCTCTCTCTCCTTTTGAGAGTGGAGAGAGATATTTAGAACATGCGCTCTCACCCTCATTCTCCCTGTAGAACTGGGAGAAATTACTGAAAGGTGGAAGTCCATTCTTTCCCCATGGCAAAAATACTTTTTAGAACTAATTTTTTGCCCCTCAAAATTTTATTAAATGTTTTGTTGTAACCCGCTATAAATTGGATGGAACTGAGGCCCTTATTACTGTAACCATTTTCAGAATGCTTGGCTTGCTTTCCTTCATGCACCTGCAACAATCTGAATAGTCCATGGGGAAAAGGTTTTATTTTCAAGATAAACTTTAAGATTTGAAAATAAAGAGCCAAAAACCTGGTTTTCCAATGTTAAAGGATTGTTAAATTGCTGACCTACTCTTAGGAATCTCGAAGGTCAGCGTTAAATTGCTGAGTCTCCTAGCTCATGGAAAGCATGTGGTCATAAAAATGCTCACTGCTAAACCCAGTCCAAACTCACCACCTCCTTTTTGCTACTCCCCTATTTATTTCTAACCATTATATCTCTTGAGGTCTTTCTTTGCCTTGTGTTTGTCTTCCTTTCCTTTCTGTGTTTCTGTCACTTTCATTCGGAATTTTTTCCATTCCTGTTTTTTTTTTTTCCCCCACTGCCGATTATTAATAGAAGTAATGGTCATCATTTTAGGTGTTATAGATTTTTTCTTTTCTTTTCTTTTTTTTAGGCGATGAAACTCTTGGTTGACCTCACAGATTGCAAGGACCTTGTCAGTTTACAATCCCTTATTTTTTATTTTTTACGCCTACTTCACCTGGTCTTCCTAGGTGGTCTCCCATCCAAGTACTAACCAGGCCCGACCCTGCTTAGCTTCTGAGATCAGATAGGATTGGGCACGTTCAGGGTGGCAAGGTCATGGACCATAGATGTTTTTCTAATCCTAACCTTGCTAGCTAGGTTTTTAATCCTAATTCTACAAATGGAAAAACCCAAACTTAGAGAAATTAAAAAAAAACAAAACACTTTGTACTGGATTAAACCTAGTCACAAGTCAACCTTTCTTTCTCTCTGGTTTCCCTGTATCCTGTGACTATAATTGCTACATTTAACCAGCCATCAGCATAAATTGTGTGCAAGTGTGTGTGTGTGTATCCACCTATATATTACAATACATTTGTGAAATAACGATTTATGTTTTCTACTAAGTTTAAAAGTAAATTTTCCTTCTCTTCTTTTTCCTTTTCTCTCAGAAACAGCGACAATCGAATTCGTTCTTAAGAATTTTCCTTTCTTTTAACAGAAACCCTGATTATGGAACTCCGACTACAGTTTTTTCATGGGTCAGTAGCTTTGGCTTGAATAGTAGTCTGTCCATCAGCCACATTTACTGAGTGTTCACTGCTGATGGAGGAATAGGTCAAACTCTGAAGAAAAACTCTGAAACAAATGAAAACCACCTACCCTCAAAGAAAAACTATCAGTTTAACATTTGCAGCCCTTCTTGTTCTCACTGTGGGGCTAATTCATCCTGTCGAGTGGCTGGACTGGATTATTTGATGTCTTTGCCATTTCCATGCTCCAAGAACAGAGCTAAGATGGCTGCCGGGGTGGGGTCCCCTCTAGAGACTCATGTCTGAGTGCTGGGCAGTTCCCAGGTCTCCTGTTGGTAGAGCTCCCAGAATCGTGGAGGTAAGTCTGACACAGGAGGAGGAGCCAGGTATCAGGGTCTAGGGCACCCTAAGGAAGGACAAGCCCTAAGGCTGAGGGCTCACACCTCCTACTAGGCACTCCATTGTTAGTTCTGTGCATCCTGACCTCTGTGAGCAAGGCGGTAAAACTCAGCTGGAAAGACTGATGCTTATTCCCTTCAGTGTCATCAAATCACTGCCTTCGATGCATTTCATTAAAAAAAATCATACCATAGAGGATGTATTTGAAGGCTTTTGTGTTAAATTTGGACGCTAGATTTTTTTAAATGCATATGATTTTAACTTTTCAAGAAACATTATTGTTGTCAGGTGGGGTGGGGAAGGGCGGGAGTCAGTGCCTCATGAATTTAGGAAAAGAATACCTGTTTCCTGGGGCCTTGCATTTTTCTTGTTGGCCATGTTAAATATCGACCTTCTGGAATCCACGAGTAGCCTGTAGTATCCAGCTGTCAAGCAGGCCAGGTTCATGGCGTCTGATGACTCCATCAGGAGCGTGATGGGCTATAGGAAAGAGAATGTTTTGGTTAAAGCCAACCCTCCTCGATAACTTCCCTCAGGTGACAATGGCTCCATTTGTGCCTGTCAAATGTAAACGAAAGAAGTTTTTGAGCAACGATTTAATTGGGGGAAACACACGTGGGGGAAAAAAAGTCAGGCGTAACACAAAGAGAGCCTTACTGAAAAACATTTAAGTGACACTATTTTGAAAGCCTAGACATTTTGAATCTTTTCCAAGTCATTTTGATATGAAAAAAATAACAACATTGCTTTTGTTCCCAAACTATTAACCTTATAAAAAGTGATAGTTAAGGAGTCAGTTCCCAGATGTGAACCAGCGATTTGAAAAATCACAGGAAGATTAAGTTTGGGTTCATGATGAAAATTAGTGTCGAAGAAAAGTAAAAATTAAGTGGAAATTACTGCTAAAACTGAGTGAAAAGTGTCCAAGAGATCCAAGAAGAGGATGCTTCTAAAAGAAATTGTGAATTCACAGGAGGGCGAAACAGAGATGGGACTTGAGAAAAGTCTGGCTAAAAGTTTCTGGAAACAATGAGGTTACCGTATCATTGGACGTGGGTCTTGGGCATCTAGGGAAATGAAGTGTTCCACTGAAGAAATTATAGGGAGGGTGGAGTGGCTGTTGTGTTATTGTTGAAAGAGAGATAAAGTAAGAGGGAAATAAAAGTAGATACCAAGAGAAGCAGAGACAGTCGGCCTCTTGCTTTCATCCCAGTTTGGGGACACTGGCCGGGTTCCTGCTGGTAGAATCTAACTTCCCATTCAAAGCTCATGTACTACCTGATGAACTGCCTTTTCCATCCATTTCAACTGAGGTCTTCCGTCAAGCCACCTCACAGTTCTTTTGTATGGGCGGGAAACCATCAATAGGGTCTTGCTGCCCACTTCTGTTTGGTGATGGATTATCCTTGTTAGCAGGTCTGTGATGACTGCATCCAATGTACCTACTTTTTCCATGATGGACACTTTGTTCTCAGCATCTTGGGTCATGGACTGGGCCTGGCATTCCAAGTCTATTCTGGCACTTTCAGTTTGCTATGAGGTCAATTGGAGCCCCCTGGATTCAGCCCATGAAATCCCATAAGCCATGGCCAACATGTCCGAGTGCCACATTCTAACTGTCATCTCCTCCTGCTGAAGAGCACACCGATTTGCTGTGTAGACCCTTTATCGAAGTCTCATTTCCTATCATCTGCTCTTCCCAACCACCCGAGTGGGAGTGAGTCCTCCCCACCATTCCCAGAGCACCCCTCCTGGTTGACACTGTTTTCTTTGTGATATCATCATCTCCCTTCAGGTCCAGTGCCTCATCTCCATAGAAACACTGGACACATCAACCCTGCCCAAGTCCAGAGTCTCATCTATTACTGGGACAAGAAGGAGGGGGCAGGAGACCTGGATTATGTCTTGTCAACTTTGTTTAGGGAGGAAAGTTTTATCCTTTGAGGGCAGTCTCAGATTGCTGTTTTAAATGGAATGGCCATGACATTCGCTGGGGATAGATATTCGGTCAGTACCAACTGCTACAGCACAAAAAGACAGATTGGCTAAAATACTCAGCTTTTCCAAAAGAATAAACACATATGGACCCAATCTAACAAAAGGGAATGGGAGTTCTAAACAAAGTTGGGAAAATCTCCCTCCTCTCTATTTACGATTCATGTGTTCTGGAGCTTGAAGGGACCTTGGAAATGAACTCACTTGCTGTCTCATGCACAGATGAAAAAAACTGAGCCCAGGAGAATAGCAACCTGTCCCCAAATCACATAGCCGTCTAGCGAGGGCTAGGGCCCTCGGGCCTGAGTCGGGTAGATGTTTTTTCCTACACCACATCGCACCTGTGATGCTCAGCACACACTGAGATTTTGCCTGCTTTGTAAATATCAGCTGTGTTATCAGAAGTGAACTGTTCCAATCAAGGCCCCGTGTCGACACCTGGAGGACTTGCCTTTACATCCAGCACATGGAGCTCCACCCGCACCAAGTTTTCCTCCTCAGTAAACATCTCGATCCTGTTGACATGGCTGAAGTCAGCTAAAAGAGCCACCAGATTGGTTTTGGTGTTTATGACATGGCTTATGCCATATCGGGGACCGACCAGGAGAGTCACTTCCGAGCGCTTTTCTGCCTGCTGAGAAAGAGACGTGGACAAAATATAAAAACACGACTTCTGACGGACGCGCCATGCAAAGTTGGACCTGGGAGAATGTTTTTATGAGAGTAAATTTTCTTTAGAAAGTGTTTCTGGGTTATATTGTACTAAATCATCTAATTAGGGGAAAAAAAACAAATCTATGACTGCATTGAGGCTCTGATAAATTAGGAATAATGCAGAAAGTAAATGTTATCATAGCATATATATTCATAATCATGAGGGGCTTTTACAAATGAGGATTTTTTTTTTCTTTTTTTAATGTGAAAGCAACTTCTGGCCCAATGGTTTAAAGGGAGGCCATCGTCAGAGTGCATCGACTCTCTTGGTTTTTCTCATTTTTTTTTTTCTGGGACATTTCACACTGGTGTTATCTAGTTTAACATTTCTTCTGCTATTTTCAGACTGTGGTGCAGTCAATTAGAAATGAAGGCATGAAAAGATTCACAGATGGATTTTTTTCTTGTCATCGAAGGTAGCTAATTCAAGACAGCCTATGCAGTGACATTTTGTAGGCCTCCATGGCTTCACAGAAAGAACAAGAAAAAGAAATTACCACTAACGTTGCCTTGAACACACGACCCCCATACAACCGAAGGTCACTGAGGAACTTGAGATAATGAACCTTGGCTTGCAGTGCAGAGAGCTGAGGAGAGAAAAGAAAACTCAGGTGTTAGCTCCATGGGGGTGATTCTCTTCCTGCTGGAGACCAGCTGAAGACAAGGGCGAACTAGAAGGATGACTCTCTTCTGTCAATGGGTGGGGCGTGACAAGGACCCTTCGGAAGAATGAAAGGAAATTGCTCTGTATTTGGTTTCCTGACAGAGGGCTGCAATAGGCTGCTCAGACTAAAGTAGTTTTATTTGGGAGAAAACGTGTGGGGGACTCATAAGTCCAAACGTGCTGGGCCAGCGCACACAAGAAGTGAGAACGAGATGATAACATTTTCCACAGAAACGTCTGCTCATGGGACATTTCAGGAAGTGAGTGGTGCTTTCCAGTTGCAACTAGGGACAAAGGTGGGTTTTATACATTCTTCCATTACACAGGAGACTTACCTATGTGGGAGTTTGTGGGAGCTGATTTTAACACACACTTACAATCTATATGAAGCCTGAAACAGGCTCTGCATGCCCATCTCAAGCTTCTTATTCTTTGTAAGTTCTTAGGGAAAATGAACTTTCTGGGATCCAATCACTGTGGAAATGGTCGAACTTGCTATATAAGTCCCCGTTTTATTCAACTACGAGAATCTATTGAGTTTCATGAAAGACTGACAAATAACATTTGATTCAGATAAAATTTATGTGTATAAAGACTTAAACATGTAGACTCCCAAGTCATAAAAAAAGCACTTGATTAAAAAAATGTCCAAGGTTCGTACTGAATGTGCCAGGTACATTTGTTGGGGGTGAGATTTTCCAACAAGGTGAAGACCACCGAGCAGCAACGATTGTAAAACTCTGTTTTCAACTGCAGATGAATTTACCAACTCGTTTGTTAACTGCATCTAAGTGCCCTACCCTTTATGTAAATCTTACTGAGCACTATTTTTCCATCCTACTTCTTTCAAAAACCCAAAGCACTTTGCAAATCATGCTTAAAAGCAAACCACTCACTCTTGGCTAGAAAGAATGACCTTTATAGAAGAATCATGATAGGTAGGTAGATAGATCGACCTTAGAGCACTTATCCAAATTATTACAAAACCAGCGGAGCCAGGCTTGGAAAAAAATCCTATCAAGTTAATTAAAGGAAATTAGCTTCGAGCAAATCAGAACCGAAATTTTAAAAAATCTTGATCCATAATGTCCTGCTAGATTTCTGTTAGCTGACTGTTTACATCACCTGGGAAGTTAAGCCGAAGGTGTCGATGGTAGGTTGAACCTGATTATTTGTTTTAAAAAAGCCACGGGGTGAGGAGGGAATAGAAATAAGCACGTTTTAGACAGTACAAATTACTGAAAATCAGATCCTAAGACCAAAGAATTGCCCAAGTAAACAGTGATTTGTATTAGAGTCACACGAGATTCCACGGCCATTATCAGCTGGAAAATGCTGGGCTGTCAGGCCCCTTTCAATTTTCTAGGTCTAGTAATGTTAGGCTCTTTATTTTCCTGGTTCCTGAAACCCTTGGCTTTTTATTACCTATAAACGTAGCTCTCTATTCTGACCAAGAACATATTTCAAAACGTCCTCGGTATTTATTCTACCTGATTTTTTAAAAAGAGATTTTAACATTAATGATGGTGAATGACCAAAAAAAAATTTTTTTTTTCCCCAAAAGTAAGATTTAACTCAGTGGCTGTCAACCTGGGGTGGTTTTGTTCCGCAGGGTACATGTCTGGAGACATTTTTGTTTGTCACAATTGAGGGCGCAGGGTGCTACTGGCATCTCGTGCGTAGAGGCCAGGGATGCTGCTAAACATCTCACAATGCATAGGATGGCCCCTCTCCCTAACAAAGAATGACCTGGTCCCAAACGTCAATAGTGCTGAGGTAGAGAACTCTGGTTTAGTTCGTGTGGCATCTGGTCTGCAAGGAAAGTAAGAGCATGATGGAAATGTAAAATTATCTTGCAACTCTATCCTCTAATCAGAGGGTATGCAAGGTTCTCCTGCATGCACACGTGAACACACCACACCATATACTAAGGAGCCTATACTTTGCAAGAGATAAATAGTTTTCCATGAGAATACTTATTTTTCACTAGTCTTAGAAACATGTTAATAGTTAAAAGAAATAAAAGATTAGGCAGTGTTACTGCTTCTGAAAATATGGTGCTAAGTATTTTATTCATGGGCTAATTTTAAACATTTTAAAAAATGCATGCAAGCCTCTCTTTAAAATCCATTTTCTATTAAGATGCAAATGTGATACCTTTTTACCGGGTGGTACCAAGTTTTGATTTGCTTTGACAAGGTGTGAAAGTGCCTTCTTTATGTTCTTCTCTTTCATGCTTTGCAGCACAGCAGAAGGAAGAAAAGTCTCTAATCCCCATTCTTTTCTGCAATAAAGAGCATATTTTTAATTTCACATTCTTGTGATTATGAGTTCTCTAAGACAAAATGGCGCTCTGATGTTTGTTGGAACAAATGAAGTCTTTGCAAGGTAGGGAATGGTGACAAGCCCCCAATTAGGGAAGCGACTTTGAATTTGCACTCCAGAAACACTATTTGAACTTTAGTACATATGTTTGCATTTTAAAAGAAACATATTCCTCCATCTCCAGAGAGAATGCAAAGGGACCCATGGAAATTGAAGAGGCATTTTATCCAACCCTCCTCTGAGTCTCTTAGAATTCATTCATATATCCGATATCTGAGTCTGTATTTCCAACACCAATTTCTCTCCACCCTTTGCTCATTTTCATCTTCACCTTTCCCTGCCTGCTCACGCAATGTCTTCCTCTCTTCTCTGAGGACAGATGCAACTCCTTCATCCCTCCAAACCATTCTTCCCTCCCCATCTCCCTCATCAGTGGCTATCTCTCCGGAAGCATACAATTCTCTTTTCTCCCAGCCCGTTCACATCTACCTAACTTCTTCTGTCAACATTTCTTGCTGGTGGAGATGCAGGCTAAGTTTCATGACCCTTAAGCATGTGTGGTACTGATGCGGAGGTGAAAACATCTCATAAAGGTGAATATACAAGAAAAAAATGGGTCTGGGTTAATATATATACATATTTTTCTAGGAGCCCATTTCCCTAGCAATGACTACACTCTATCCTAAGAAGTTTCCATATTTTGAATTCTAAGAACTCTATCATTATTGACCACATGCCCAATCAATGTCTTCTAAATTATATGAAGACCACTGAGAAGGTTCTGGTTATTTCTCCTGCTCCAAACCTCTCCAGAGTAGGATAGAAAGACAGACTTCCCTTACTTGACTATTCATGGTCTTCTTCACTAGTTAAGATTGTGTTTTTTGTGATCACCATTTTCTTCTTTCTTCTCAACGTGTAGTTATTATCTCTATCCATCATTTGGCACTCCTGATGGGCTACTTTGTAACTCTACTTGTATCATTATTTAAATCATTACTTTTCATATCTTTATGTTTTGTCTTTATAATCCGATCACAAGTTCTTTGACGGTTGAGATTATAATTTATAGTTCCTAGTACTTTTTACTATTCCACTGTGAATACCATATAAAATGCTCAATGAACATTTTCTGGGTAAATGAATTAATTAATGAGACCATTATTGTAGACTGCAAGATTCTTAGTCTAGTTAGTTATCTCTGGAGGTTTTTGACCTGTACCATGTTCAACCAGGTACAGAGAGTAGGAACAGAAATGCGTTTCAGTTGTCTGAAAGTCATCTCGAGTTGTGCAGGCCACCTTTTCAAATGGGAGCCAGTTTTATCCCCCCAAGAACTTCAGAAAAGGGAGTGGATGAGGTTACAGTCACGAAATGTGTGGCGAGAAAGAAAGATAAACCCCCTGTGAAATAAGTGGACTGAGACTGGAAGATCTGAGGTTCTCAAACAGCATACAAGGATTTGTCCCTCCTCATCAACCGTGGAACAGAGTTGCAAGAACAATGGGTTGGAGTCAGCTCTAATCCTTCTCAACACAGGCTCATGAGCCTGTCAAGAAGCCACTCTGCCCCCTGGTGGTCAGCCCGGCACTGTGTAATTTAAAATGGCTGGAACGGCCCATGGATCGGAAGGTGGGGGTTTCATGAGCTTGCACACCTCTAGGAGGTAGAGGTAGAAAGGATGCTAAGGCTTTTAGTGTTACGTGGAGATGTGGCTATGGCCCTGCCATGAACTTGGAAATATGAATGTTCTTTTCTCTTAGCATTAGAGCTGGCAGGATTCGGAAAGCATGGCCGCTTTAGGGTACTGAATCACCTGCCAAAGGGAGCATACAAACTGGGCGACAAAGTGTTCTCTTTTTAAGGATGACCTTTAAGTAGACTCATCAACTGAGGGCAACATGCATTGCTTTTATCTAAGAAGAGGGATTTTCTCCAGCAAAGAGGCAGTACACGGATGCCGTGGGTGGGTACTCAGCAAGACAAGGCACTCACGCTTCCCAAATAACATTCAATTCACAGAGCAAAGCATCACTGTGTGGCGCCCTGCCCTACCCTGTCACAGTTCTTTACTATAAATGCCGCCCTTCCTGATTACGACTGAGAACATCACTTTTTACATTGCATCTTGATCATTGAAAAGTATTCTCAGGTTATGCAGACCACTTTCTAAACACAGGCGCTTCAAATGGTCACATAAACTACAGTGCAATGTGGACTCCCGCCGCTTGGGTTCGAATCCTGCCCCCTCTAGCAAATAGCCTGTATGACTTAGGCAAGTTACTTAACCATTCTGTGCCTCGGTTTGCTCATCTGTAAAATGGACCTAAATTCCTACTGATCTCATAGGGATGTTGTGAGAATTAAAGAGCTTAATATCTGAAAAGCGCTGAGACCAAAGCTTGGCTGGGAACCAAGGAGTTTAAAAACGTGTTTCATTTTAAATATGACCCTCATTTTACCCACGATTCTCTAAAAGTAGATTACGTCAGAAATGGACCCCCCCCCCTCCACCAAAAAGATGAACACGCATTCACCTCTTTTGCACAGGTTTAAGAAATGCCCTGCCACAAACAAGATCGACCTTGGAAATAGAGACATAGATCAAAAATACACTTGGGTGTTAAGTGGGCAGCGTCTCTGTCTCCAAAACGGCTCAGAGTCAACACTTACTCGATGTATTTCAGGGAGATTTTCTGCGTTTGCTTGGTGGTAACGGTTGCGATGTACATTTGCAAAGCGGCCAGCCGTAGGGCTATGTCATATTTCAGCTCCGGCCCAAATCGCTCCTGGACGACATCATTACAGCTCTGCAAAGAGACCAGCAGAGGGCGCAGCTTGTCAAAGGATGGGCCGCAGAGCGCTGCCTTAGAGGAGCAGGTGACATGCATGTCCTCCCTCACTCCAGAGGCTAAGTGTGGCAACAGTTCCACCGCGTTGCTTGGAACCAAGTCAATGTGTAATTGCACTCACAAACACAGGAACCGTACAACACCCAGTGACAAGCGAGCTACTGTTTAAATATTTAGCTTTTTTGTAAAGATAATTAGGAATTAAGGTATGACATTTCCAAACTCAGGTGCTGCATTTGATCACAGGGAGTGCTGATGGCATGATGGCTGCTGGGGTTGGAATCCTGGGTTCAAATCCTGTTCCTCCACTTCGCATAGGTGTGAGCTTGGTCAAGTTCCTTAACTGTTCTGTGCCTCAGTTTCCTCTTCTGTAAACTAGGAATAATAATACTCCCCACTCACAGGGTGTGGTGAGTGTGAAATGAGTTAACAATGTAAAGCCCTCAGACTCTACCTGGTCAACCGTAAGCCCTCCTGTGAGCTAGCAGCCATTGTCAAAGTCATCTTCTTCTTCCTTCTCATTTAGAGCAGAATCGGCAAGGCGATTGAGAGCAGTGGCTCTGGACTTACCCCGCTTGCTTCTGGGTCCCGGCTTTGCCAACGACGACCTGTATAGGTAACTCGGACCAGTTCACTTAACTCTCGCAGCCTCGATTTTCTCATCTGTGTGATGGGGATTCAGCCCAGCTACCCTAGCGTGTGAGCATTAGACGAGATGCACAGCGAGCGCTTCATCACAGTGCATTGGTCGCGCTCAGTAAAGAGTAGCGAGTAAAATCCTCGATCCATTCCTGTGGTGACTGCCCCGCTGTGACTCTGAGGGAGTCATTCTATGTCTCTGGGCCTCAGTTCGTTCACCTGTAAAAGGGAGTCACCTACCTCACAGAGTTTGTGGTGAGCATTGGATAGACGAGTGGCTGAGACTGTTGTCAAGTGTAAAGTCCTACATGACCACCAGTGATTTTAGGGTGACATTCTTGTCACCCATTAGGAGCAAAGGGCTGAGTCGTAGCATTGCTTAAGCACATTCTGCACATGTGTTTATAGTTTGTTCTGGGAAACTAGGCTTTGAGGCTACAAAATATGATACGTACACTCTCTTTTTCTTATCCTTTACCTTGTTCCAAGATAATTTCGAATGGAAAACGCTATCAGGCTTTGTTTGCCTCCTTTCCAAGGGAAGCATATTTGTGACGTCACATATTGATTTTATTAAATAGGAAATGTACTCCTGTGTGGTTGGTTTCTGCACACAATATTGATGCTTAGAATACTTATCCATGTGGTACCGTCGCTGTGCAATGCACGCCATCCTATTCATGTGCTACGTTTCAGCCCGTCTGTTCATTCCAAAGACTAAAGTCCCATTCTCTCCCCCTTCCATCCCTAATATGGTCTTCCACCTTTGCTTCCCTTGAAAATATGACATCTACCAGGCTTGCACAGAGCTCCTTGTCGGAGTGGGTCTGACACGAGGTGGGAGATGGGGCCTCCTGACGGAAGGCCAGTCCTGAGGACAACTTCAGGCTACTCCTTTGTTTTGCTAGTCTTGGGTTTACCAGTTATTTCCAAGTGCTCAGGGTTGTCCTCAACGGGCCACCTCAAGGTTGAGGCCCAGATAGGGTCATTTTATAGAGTCTCAGGAGGGATAAGGGTGAGGAGGCCCCTTAGCACAGTGCCAGGCCATAACAGGCACTTGAATCAATTTTTTGATAAATCCCTTTCTTCTGTGATTGCTACTGCATAAGGGATTTGAAACAGGAATTCAGCATAGAATTTAGAGACAGAAGCCCCAGGTTCGATCCTAGGCTCTGTCAACTACTCATCCAATGACCTTGAACATGGCACTTTCATTTCTCTTGAGTCTCGGTGTTCTTATATGAAAAATTGGTTAACAACAACTAACTCTCAAGGTCTCTGGTACACTGGAAAGGTTTCATAAAATGGAATGTGCTTCATAAAGGCGAGCCGTCACTATTACTTCTGCTAAGAATTGGAACTGGAAATGGTTTTTCCCATCCCTATTACACTGTGTGTGTGTGTGTGTGTGTGTGTGTGTGTGTGTGTGTATCTCCTGTATTTTAACCAGACTTCTGGGTGAAATTTTTATCAAGGTGATTAGTCACTTAATTACATTTTGTAATTAGTTCAGGCTGATCCTGGAGAATTAGTGTGAAGTCTAACATATATTTTGGTACTAATCATGCTTTTATTACTCTCAAATATGTTATTTAACATACAGTTGCATAAGCAAGTGGTGGTCACTGTTTTGTTAAGATAGAGGTCCCAACAGACTCTGATTTAGGCCTCCAAAAAATTCATTTATAATGAACATGTTAGATGCTAAAAAGGAAACTGATACTACTAAAATGTCTGAAAACATGTTGTAGTCTCAGGTATTATCCTATTTACTAATTGGTGTGATGATCTTTTTCTTAATGGATAGTAGACAGGTAAATGTCAGCAGAGCTCATTCTAATTATGAATTAACACAGACTAGATGATTAGGGTTTACCATTATCGTATATACTGAAATCTGGAAAATACCGCATGGTCCATTAATGACTAGGAAATTAATAGATATTATCACTATTGAAACCTTTTGCCCTGTCACAGTTCACCTGGTCAATGGCCACTGTCCTTATTAGCCCGCTCGGTTGAATCAATTTTTGTCTTTGTAATGTGGTATATATTGCTTCGCTTACTCTTGTTCTCTGGGCTAATTTTATTGCATCTTTGTAGTACCTTCGAATCGACATGGCCACATAGCACCATTTACGGACCTACTGACTTATGTTAGACAGCTATGTTATTTTAGACATACTGCACATTCTGTGATCCAAGGCATTTGGAAGCAGAGGGTGTGAGGCCAAGAAATTCTCATTTGCTGTTCTTGGCGGAAGATGTATAAGATGATGGTAGCTTAATTTTGGTCTCTATGCTCACCATACGTGGCTTTCCAGCTCCCCCTACCGGCTACTCACTGAAGGAGCAGCTAATCCACAACCCATACGACACCCAAGGAAAAGCAGAAATGTCCATCTTCTGCTAGTCCCAGGGCAGTATCCCTGGACAGATTCTCCTGTTCTCAGGACAGTCCCAGGGTATAAAAGATGCATCTTTTATAAAAGAAATAGCTCCATGAATTGCATTAGACTTGGGTGAACACCCCTTAGACAGAACCATGCTTAGCGGTACTCAGGGTCTACTTAAGAGGTCTTCCCTCCCCAAGACACACACGACCACATTCTTCTGCTACAAATTCAATGGGCTTGTGATGTTTAAAAGAGAAGCAGAGCAAAATGGGTTTAAAACATCATCTTGTTAATGGGATAAGCATATAATTGTAGAGGACGACAACCAATGTATCTCACTGTCTACAGCCACACACTGACCGGAACCTGTAACTATTTATTTGCAATTAACAAGCTAAAAACATAGCACAAGATCTGAGCTGCTGCGGCAAAGCCTTGGGCTGGTTCTCAGCAGCAATATGGGAAAGATGTAGGAACAGATCAGCCGACAATCAGTCTGTTTTGTGCAGTTACATCTGGGTTACCTGGCCCGTTGGGGAACGAGGGATATTGCTGAGAGGTCCAAGTGACTAAAGTTTAACACTTAAAAAAACCCAAGTCATGACACTGTCACTGTTCTGGGTCAAAAATGGTGTAAAGTGTACTTCATATTTCTTTACTTGATTAACAGGGTATATTGAACAGGACCTGCCTTTTCCTGATGATGGGGTTTTATCTTCGTAAACATTAAATATCCTACTGAGCTGTAAATGTCAGTCTCCTCAAAGACCACTGAGGCAGGGTGTGTTTAACCAGCCTTTCCCTGAGGGTCCCCATCTGCTGGAATGTTCTGGTACATTCTGCTTCTTCTTTCTCTGACTTAATCTCTGTTCTCCAGGACTTAGTCCCATTTTATGTCACCATTCCTGACCCTTGACATTGATCTTGTCTCTGCCATCTATTGCCTAGTTTCTTTCCCTATGCAACTTTTTGGAGGTTGTAAAAACTTTGAAATATACAAGAAAATATTCAGAATAGTGTATACCAGTATATCGACTACCTAGAGTTGACAAATGTTTCTTTTTACTTTCCTACTTCTTTGCTTTTTATTTCTTACTTATGGCTCCGGCAATCTTTGCCTTATATAGACAGGTATCCCTAGCCGAACAGGTAT
This sequence comes from Rousettus aegyptiacus, assembly GCF_014176215.1. NCBI lineage: Eukaryota > Metazoa > Chordata > Mammalia > Chiroptera > Pteropodidae > Rousettus > Rousettus aegyptiacus. The sequence goes on along the minus strand of NW_023416312.1, from coordinate 2,096,431 downwards.
CTTTTTTTTTTTTTTTGGTCTCACGTTTGCCTTTTCTCTCTCTCTCTCTTTTTTTTTTTTTTCTGTAGGGGAAGGTTACATTTTTACGTTTACAACCTCTCTGAGTAGTTCTAATGTTAGATGTCTAAGCATCAGGTAAGGTTCTTACTGTTTAATGTAGTTATAGTGGAAATTTAAGTGAGAGTAATAAGACGCAGTTATAGAGAAATATAGAGAAATCCACCTAAATATCAAGTGGATTAATTCCCATTGGGAAAAGCTAGCAAAGATTCTCATTTCTAGATGCCTTGTTTTTTGAAAATTATATCCCAGAATTAGATATACAGTCTGCAAGGGATGCTGTCTTCCTAAAGTTTTATTGCCTTGAAATAAATCATTCCATTATAATTAATATTATGATATTTCAGAACAATCTAAGCACCAAATAAATGAATGAATAAATAAGTAAATAAAGAAGAAGGGAAAACTCTTTCTTACAGTAGAATACCAATTAATAAAGGAATAAGAAATAATGGAATTAGAAAAATCATCATTTTCAACCACCATAGTAATAATGGAGTCAGGCAAGGATTGTTGGTTGAGAGTAAAACTAGTAAGTGAAAAGATAATAAGAGAGTTGTAATGAGACTCTCCACAAATTACTTATTAATTACAAAAGGAAAAGTAACTTCTGGATGGACAAATTCGGAGAACATCACTGCAGTTAAGAGGCAAAGTTAACCTTGCCATTATGGGGACAAACTGCCATCACGTGCCTCAGATATGATGTACTAAGGACACAAAATCACTCGTGTTGCTCGTCTGCTCAAAATGCAGAACCTCAATCTAATCATGAAGAAACATCAGAGAAACCCAAATTGTGAGATTTCTACAAAATAACTGATCGGTACTCCTCAAACCTGCCAAGGTCTTGAAAGCCAAAGAAGGTCTGAGGAGTGTTCCAGATTTAAGTGCACTCAAGTGATATGACCATGGGATCCTAGGTTAGATCCTATTCTATATAAAAGGCATTTATGGAACAATAGGCGAAATATGCATATAAACTATAGATCAGATAATAGAAATGTGGAATTTCCTGATTTTGTTATTTATACAATGGTCATATAAGAAAATGTCCTTGGTACTAGGAAGTGTGTACTGAAGTATTTGAGGGTAAATGAGCATGAATGCAGTCACTGACATTGATAAAATGTGACCCATTGGTGAATCTGGGTGAAGGATATCAGAGTTTTTTTTTTTTTCTATTCTTAACAACTTTTTCCTAAGTATGAAATTATTTCAAAATCAAAAAAAAAAAAAAAGCACCATGGAATCATTTCACAATGCATTGAGACTGAGGTAGGAGGATGGAAAACCCCAAATTAAAGAATTCAGGAAAAAAAAAACCCTGAATTTAATTTATCACAAAACATTCATATAAAGCATGTGCAGAGTCTCACATACCTGAACATAGAGATACTCGAAAGCAACTGGATCTCTCCTTAACAGGTCAATTGGATCCTTTGGGACAAAGCTAATTCGGAAAAGACACCTCATCTTATGGGAGCTGGGCCTCTGTGTCACCTAGAAGAGCAGACCAATCACGAGAATCCTCAGTGTTGACCGAGAAACGGCCGAGGGATGCAGAAGCAAAGGCAACTTTCCTTGGACATGGAAGAAAGGAATGGGTGAAGTTCTTTTAGAATCTGTCAAAGATAACTCATTCCCTGAAAAGTGCACAGACCTTGTGACTTAGGTTGAGTTCCCAGAAGCAGACCCTCAGATAAGGGACTTACTCAGGAACTGCTCCCAGGAGAGGCCGGTAACGGGGGTGGGAGGGCAGGCGGGAGGAGCTGAGCAAGGACATGGTACCCAGCAAGGCTTAGCTACAGTCTGTCCCTTGGGGGACTCTGGAGGGTAACTTGTATCACAGAGGCATGGGACCTGAGCCAAAGGAGCACAGACAAGTCATTGGCTTCGGGCTGTCCCAAGGGGACTTGAACTTCTAGGTTGGACAGAATGGGTGCCAGGAATCCAAGGGCAGCCCCCTGAAGGAGACGCTGGATGTTGTGATAGCACACGGAAGCCAGGGTGGGGGTGGGCGGCACGAAAGGGACCAGCGGCGGGGCGCAGAGATCGCCCGCTACAGTTTACTACTGCATACCACCACTGATGGTTTTTCTAAATTAGACTCCGGACTGAGTGCAGCAGGGGAAGCATGACGGTGTCAACCTTGGATGACATCTCATTGGACCCTAGGAAGACAGAAGTCTCAGCCTTTGTGCTAAATCTGGAGTCCACAGGTTTCCAAACTACCCAGAACGTTTGACATCGTGACATCATTCCAGTCTGCTTAAACTAGAGCACGGGCTCCTGTGGGATAAGGACCATGGATCATTTTGATTTGTTTTCCTTTTTTCCAGCACAGTATATGCCAACTACTAGGTGTTAGCTTAACTCCTTTAGCAGCAAAAGGGAATTAATCGATGAAGAGTGCTTAGTACGAAGCTGAATGAATGAAAAGACATCAGCCTCCAAGAAGGAAGGTGAAAGCTCTTCCGTCTTCCCCACCCACCCTACGCCTCCCCGCCCCACCCCAAAGAGTTCAACACGATGAAACTAAGACCCAGTGGCATGAGCCGACATGGCTGTTCTACTTGTAGTTTTATGCGCTTGTATGTAATTTTTATGCATATGTGTGTGTGGTTTCATGTACTCATAACTACTTTTATGCAGGGGACAAATCTGGCAACAATAAGTGTCGGTGAAGCGCAATTTAGAAATTCAAAATAAATACAGCAATAGCTTTATTGAGCCCCATGGTATGCGCATGCGTGTGTGCATGTGTATTTATATTCTTACACTTTACATGGCTGACTTCAAAGAGTTGAAGAATTTCAATGGGAAAACACATCCTACTTCTAAAGGCATTCTGGGTATCGCAAGAGGCAGTAACACTGACCCGGCTTTCTGGCTGCGGGTGGGGCTGCAAAGCTGAGTGGACCGGCTATGGGCTGCTTGTCCATGGCAGACGGTAAAGGAGAGCAGAAAGACGGAAAGTAGGAACCTAAGAGCCTAGAGTTCCCTCATCCCCGAAGTGTCCTCCACGGGAGGAATTTGTTGAAATCCCTTATACATCCAACAAAGACTCTGCATGCAGCCTGCTGGTCTCCCCACAGAACATTGGGAGTGGCATCTTGACGGCCAGGAGCTGGGACACATTGGTGGATCACATGTTTACAGTGGGCAGGGCTAGAGCGGGGACTTCAGGCTGCCACAAATAGTCTGAAGTCTACACTCGGGACTTAAAACGATGAGATATGATTTCAATTTGATTTAAAGGATCTCAGAAACATTTTCTTTTAATGGTTTCAAGAGATCAGTTATCAAAACAGGTGAACAAATCATTACAATGATATAAAATATAATTCTACAGAGCCATATTCCCAAAGAGTGGCTGCTGAGTCTTTGAATGACAAATCTGTTTCTGAGACCAACTGACAGTTTGTGAAAAAAAAAACTGACAAAAAGGGAAATATCACCTTGAGGTGTAAAATCCATTATTAATGCCGGCGCTTGCTGTAGTAGGGTGAATACACTGAAAGGATTTGAGGCGGGTGGGGGTGGGGTGCTGGGGTGGGGCGGCCTCCGCTCTCAGCAGCAGCATGATCACGTGAGCATGTATTCCCACGCACCTGAGTTAGGGTCTCCTGTTCGTGGAGCAAGAGCAGCTTGGTTCCGGCCCCTTCCGTCCTCTGCTCCAGCATGAGAGAGAAGTGTTCAATGCCTTTGATGGAGAGCTTCTCTTGAAGGGTTAAGATGACATCCTTACAGAAGAAATATTGACAACATGCGATCAAAAACGAGGCCGCCCACCCGTGCCACCTACCGTGGCCGAACAATGTCGCACACATTGGCTTCAGATCTTTACATGTTATACCTTTGGTTGGTTTCTGAGCTTGATGCTCCAAAGATCCCAAAAGAGACAGAAATGAGACTTTTCTCTCTCACCCATTCCTGGCTTCCCTCACTCCCAAATCTTTATGCAGTTCGGAAACGGGCCACAGGGCGAAGAGCTGTGTGAGGTGCTTACGTATTACCCAAGCTCTTAATCTAGAAAGACTGTCAATAAATGGTGCAGTGTGGTCAGTTCAGTCCCCTTCCTTCTAAATGGTGTGGCAACCGAACACCTCTGAAAGCGGTCTATCCCAGGGATCAGCAAAACAGTGCCTGCGTACCAAGTCCAGCCCACTGCCTGTTTGGGTAAATAAAGATTTATTGGCAATCAGCCATGCCTATTTATTTCAATAGTGCCTACGGCTGCTTTCATGTTCTCCCTTGGCAGAGCTGAGCGGTTACTTTCAAGAGAGACCGTGTGGCCCGTAAAGCCTAAAATATTTGCTATCTGGCCCTTTACAAAACCCCTGCCTTTCCCTAGCCTACCTTGCTGGAAGCGCAGTGTGCTAGTGGGAAGGAATGCGGGCTTTGATAGTCTGGTTTCTAATCTCAGCTCTGCTGTGTATTAGTTGTGCAGCTTAAGGCAGGTTGTTTAATCTCCAGGTATCTCAGTGTCTCTATCTATAAACTGGAGGTAATAACACCTGCCTCTGAATTGATACATAGACTAAATGAATCGACACTCAGAAATCATCTATTGCAGCGCATTTGGGCACAAAGTTAGGGCACTGTAACAATAGCATTTATTTTAAATCTCTGGGGGAGGTAGAATGGGCAAGCTTTGACAGCAGTCCTTTAAGGAGTAAACACTTATGATCGGAAAGGTGGTCCATATACAAACATGCTTCCTGTGATGCAAAACTAACATCCTCAATCATTACCCTTACCGTGCACTTGAAAACTAGTCAAGGCTCTCTCTTCAAGATAATTTACACTCAAATGCTAAAAATCCTACAGAGCAGTGGTATTCAACTGGGGCAATTTTGTTGCCCCATAGCAACATTTGGCAACTTCTGGAGACATTTTTGATTGTCACAACGGGGTTAGGGATGCTAGGCATTGGGGGACGCTGATAAATATCCTATAAGGCACAAGACAGCCCCCACCATAATGACCTGGTCCAAAGTAGCAATGAGGCCAAAACAGAGAAACCCTGCCATACATAGAGTTCTTTGTTTTTACCAATCTTTCTAAGTTTTTGACTCTTCTCTGTGGACCTTTTTCAATTTCTAACGAAGATCCCCACACCTACCCACCACCACCAAAATATATCATTCAACAGAAATGCCTTCACTCTATTGAATTTCATCAAAAGACTCTCCGTTTCATAATTTTTGCTCAAGGCCCAGAAAAAACAAAACCAGTCTTTGCGTAGCGACACATACTTTATAAAACCTTCTCTCGAATCATCTGGGAGGATACCGAAAAAACCGATAGCACTACTCTTTTCCTATTGTGACTCTGTAGCAAGAATTTTAGCAATCTTATAAAACAGTGTCATATCCTTTTCATGACTATACGATTTCCATTTTATGCCTATCAGCCTGTGTCTATTGCGATAATAAGGCTGTTAGGTACCAGATAAGATAACTGTAATTTCATGTGAACTTTTTCGCACCGTTTCCTATCTTCTTATTGTCATCTGCCATCCTCAGGGAAATCAAACTCAGTCTAGTGTGGGTTTCTATACTAAAGAGGCCAGAGGGAATTAACAATAGGAGTCTCTTCTAAATTCAGATTTATTTGTTAAAAAAATGCATTTAAGTCTTTACCAATATCTTCAGATGGGGGAGGAGGTCCGATGGTAAGCAGCTTTTCTGACCAGTTAGTGTCACAGAATAAAGCCGTTGTGTCAGAGGGAGCTATAATGATACAGCTCTATGGGTTAGTTAGGTCGGGGGCCTGCAGACTGTGGCATGGGGGTCAAATCGGGCCATGCCCATTCACTTACGTACCGTCCATGCAGCAAAGGATTCGTCTTGCCTAAGGAGAGGTTTGCCTCTTTACTCCTGGCTCTTAGAAGGTAACCTCTAGGACCTCAGTGTGTCCTGCCTGATAGGAGGGCCTCCGTTTACCTGGGGACCTTGGGCCACACCAGATAGTCTGCACTAACAATGCGATCTATGGTGAGGACCTTGGGCTACGTGGTATTGGCTCACCCTCTGAAGAGGCTGGGTCCTAAGTCAGCCATGCAGGTGGCCAGCTGCGTCCACGTGGCCGATCTGTACTAAAAACTGGATGCAAAGGCTCGGGTGAGCTTCCCTGGTTGTCAGTGCTCTACACATACTGTCACATGTCGTTGCCAGGAGAAAAAGACTGTCTGCATAACTCCACTGCGAGAAGACAACTGAAGCTCTATGCCCAGTCTCTGCTGCCCTTTGTGCCTTTTTCTGCTGTTGAATTCAATCTGCATCCTTTGCAGGAATCAACTACAACCGGAGTGTAATGATTTGCTGAGTTCCGCGAGTCCTTCAAATGAATTGCCGAACCCGAGAGTGGTCTTAAGGACCTCCTGAGTCCACCTTTCTATGACAACAGCAGGGTCGAGCAGTTGTAATGGAGATCAAATGTCCCGCAAAGCCTAAAGTAGTTATCTTGAGCCCTTTCCAGAGAAAGTTGGCCAACCCCCAAGTTAGCTGATCAATAATTAGAGTAACATCTCACCATAATTGATTTTGAGTAGGAATAAAGAAAAAGAACTTTTTTCAGTCATCACCATTTAAAATTAGCTGTCTTGTATGAAGGAAGTTAATATTTCATCTGGAATGATTTAGGGATGATTTAAATGCTCTACTGTCAATCTACTCTTATTGTCTGCTCTATTACCTGCTAAATCACTACCTATTTAAGGCAATTCAAAACAAGCTGCTTGCCTGTATCACGACAATTGGAATGCACAGTGAGTGGGCCTTTGCAGAAAGGCTTCCTCTCATAAGGTTTATGCTGATTAATTTAAAAAATAGAATTAGGGGTTGACTATTGATAGACATTTTTAACATAGAGTTGATATTCTCTTGATACATTATTGTACAGATCATTACTAGATTTTTTTTTTTTTTACTTCAATAAAATCTTTTGCACTATGTATCTGAAGAAAGCCTATTTTAGGCTGATGGAGCATTAGGGAGCAATCAATTTCTGAACATACTTTTATCCAATAAAAAAGACTCTGTACTTTTTTTTTTCCAGGAAGGAAGCATGGGAGGAAAAACCTATATGCTTTGTTATAATACCCATTACGCAAACTCACCTGTGGCTCTGAAATACAGTAGTCCCCCTCATCTGTGGTTTCAGTTACCCGCAGTCCACTGCGGTCCAAAAATATTAAATAGAAAATTCCAGAAATAAATAATAATTGTTTTAAATTGCGTGCTGTTCTGAGTAGAGCAATGAAATCTTGCTCTGTCCTGCCTGGGACGTGACTCATCACTCCGTCCGGCATCTCTAGGATCTATACGCTTCCCGCCTATTAGTCACTTAGTAGCCATCTCAGCGACCAGATCATCTGTCAAAGCATCGTGCAGCTTGTGTTCGAGTCACCCTTATTTTACTTAATAATGGCTCCAAAGTGCAAGAGTAGTGATCCCAGCTGTTCGATTACGCCACAAAGAAGCCATAAAGTACTTCCTTTCAGTAAAAAGGCATGTGTATATATAGGAAAATCAATAGGATATATATGTATGTATGTATACATGTATACTATCTGTGGTTTCAGGCGTCTACTGGCGATCTTGGAACATGTCCCCCATGGATAAGGGGGAATGACTGTAATAGGATTGCTTCGCGACTCTTCTTTTCACCTCTTCTCCTAAGAAGCATGCCTCATTTCTGCCTTTTATGCATCATTTCCATGAGATTGGTTACGGTAATTAAAAGTAAATGTTATCTTTACATTATTCTATCCCTTGTTTTTGCTGGACACCAAAGTAGCAGATATTCAATTAACAGCTAACATCTTAATCTTGGTGGCTAACATAGCTGAAAACTCATGCTGGCTTCGGGCAGGGTGCCAAGCCTTCTTGGTGACAGTCACTCTATTTTAATTAATCTGCAGTTACATTAAAATGACTAACTGTAGTGGTTCATCACTGATAGCGTATTATACTGTTTTGCAACACACACGCGCGCACAGCAGAAACTTCTTAGTTTAAGCTTTTTTGTTTTGGTTTGTTTTTAAGTATTCACACGCTGCCTTACTCGGAAGAAACCAAAAAAAATCGCATAAATAAACAGTTCTGAAAGAAGGCGCATGACTCACAGTGCGGCTTTCACTTCCTGTCTGGCAGTGCTCAGGTAGAGTCTGGCAGGACCTCTTACCTTTATGGAGGTGCTGGAGTCAAAGCGAAATGATTTGGTCTGCCCATTTTCCAGATAGACTTTCAAAACATTTGGCATAAAAAGAAGTGAATTATCCTTAACTGTTTCCTGTTTAACAACAATAAAACAAGAGGGAGAGGTTTAAGTCAGCTGAATTATAATTCTGCTCTTTGCAGCAGCCACACATATCTATAGTTTATTTTAATACGACATTAAAAAAAAAAACAAAAAACAATTGAACTCTCTAAGGCCAACTAAAGTGTCCCTTTGGTGGTACCCGAGTTTAGTTATTCATAGCAAAATTCTTCTTTTCTAGCCGCAACTAACTCAGTGGATTCAAATAAAAGAACTTTTCTCATCAGAAAATCAATCAGATGAGTTTTTTTTTTTAATTTTTAAATCAAGGTCTCCCATTGGAAAACAGGATTACAGAAATACTTCTTTTGTAACTAAGCCAGTGTTTAGGACTATAAGCCCAGACTTTAGGAGAGTCGTATGTCCCGAGCAGAATGAGAAACAGCAGTGATGATGTTTGATGCGATGCCTTTTGGACCGGGCAGAGGTCGTAACAGTGAACTACAAGCATTAATCAGCTTCAGATGTCAAGTTATTTTGTGAAACGATTTTGAGCTCATTTAAGAATGTTCTTCAAACTCATGGGATCCGAGGAATGGGTTAGTGTGTTAATGGAGTAAAACATTAAGTCTATAACAAACAGAACATAATTTAAAAATAATTCTAAAAGAGATGAATGAAACAACCCAAAGTAAACGACAGAAATGCATTCCTTTGAGTTTTCTCTGTAATTGGAAGAAGATATGTTGGATGAGCTCCACGAATCCTTGGAGCAAACTGCATTACCCACGTGTAGTTGGTCCTGAAGTCTCGGGAGTGAAGGGGATGAGTCCATGAGAATTCAGTCCCTAAGTATTTCCAGAACAGCCTCCACGCCTTTCACTGTCTATTTCTTTCAATGACTTTTCCTCCCTCTGCTTCCCACTCCTGTGGACTTAACACATGACTTTCCTGCTACCCAGTTCTTTAAGTCTGTTTGGCAACAAGTCCAGAAGAAACGACACGCAGTGATTTGGAAGAGCAAGAGCAGACCGGAAGTGAAGATGGTCACAAAGGCTGAGGAGCAGACACGGGACTGAATGTCCCTGCCATACACAGGCCAGTGGTGAGGCAGCGGGAGCTGCATGAGATGGTCGACCTCTCAGAGCTGTCCTCACACACCAGCTGCCTCGAACAAGGCCTGCTCTCTCCTGGGACAAAGCAAAACTGCCACAGCAGCTTCTACAGTCATATTCTCTCTGCAGATGCATAAACTGATTGCCTAATCTCATGCTCGGAAGCTCGATAAAAGATGAGGTAAGTTTCACATGACCTTCTGTGACACAGTGAAGCCTCTGTGACAGGACTCTTCCAGCCTTAATCTGGGACAGTCTTGTTCTGAAATAGTAATGTATGATAACTGCACCCAGAGAGACGGGGTCCGATGAGGTAAGTATGACAGAATGGGAGGGGGCGTACAGAGGGGATGAGATGAGAGATGGCTATTGGGAGGATAAGGACACAGCAAAGATGCTCACAGGGCATCCCAATGTCAGACTTGGGCTACCTCCCTAAAGCATCACAATACTTTGATTGGCCAGTTGACTCCCTGTACTCCAAGTGGGCAGACGCAGGTCAGTAAGCTTGAGCTAGGAAGAAACTTGGATGTGCAGGAGTACATCTTCAAATTCAGACCTAGGACCACACTCAGGAAAGAGTCTGTGACCCATACAAGCATGGCATGGATGAGATTTTACCTTCATAAGTTTATTTAAATAACACCAACAGCAGCAGCAAAACTGCAACCAAAAAAATCTGGCATTTCATAGGTCGAAAAAATATTAGTGTGTTAGATGACAGCTTTCTAACAATTAAAAACAGTATGCTAGATTCTTTTGGAAAAATTTGAAAATAAAGTATCCTATTAATGTTTGTGTTATTTGCTTTGAAGATTGGTTATGTGTCTGAGCAAAAATGATTTCTATCAAAACCTATTGATGGAAATATCTCTTTGATGGGCAGTATCATTTTATTTCTGCTTGCATACATGAAAGTTTTCTATCATTTTTACTTCTTTCCAGTTTGATTAGTTGTAAGGAAAAAAATTAGTGGAAACACAATACCTTTCTCAAAACCCATAAAAGGCTGTAATGAAAGAAAGCTTAGACAACAGAATGGGAAGAAATAGGCAGAAGTTTCAAAGAGCCATAATTTACTCAACTGGAGGCTATGTCAGCGACCTCAAATCAGAAAGACTCCTATGTAAAATAGTGAGGCCTCTAACGCTGGAAGCATTCAAGGAAATACTGGGCTCCTACAGATTCTGGTGATTGTTTAAGACCTTTATGCACCTGAGATTCCACACCCCTGTCCAGTCTAACCACCAGTTTCTGACTGATCGTTCCAGTGGGGTACTGGCTTTGCTCAGTGTCTCAGTGACTCTCTCTGTGTCCCAAGCAGGCGACTGTCAACTCACCGACACCTGGCCGTTGATGATGACCTCCTCGGAGAAGCGCACTTTGACTGGGTTGGACTTTAATCTGGCCTTTTTTGCAGCACTAATAAATGCTGATTTGGGAGACTAAAAAAAAAAAAAGAAAGAAAGAAAGAAAAGAAAACACTTTACCTGATCATTGGTAACCACATGCAAACCTTGTAACAGTTGTTTTCTATCTTTACCTTCCCAGATATGCAATATTTTTGACTTTTTGGTACATGCCCAATTAAAGAATGAAATAGAAATTAGGGATGCAATCGAAACCCTGAAATATTCATAAATAAGTTTGATCTAGTCACCAGATCAGAACTATAAAGAGCACGTTCCATGTTCTTACATTTCCAAGGACCTTTTTAAATGATGGCTGTCGGAGTGCCTAAACCCTGCTTTCAATACAGAACTTTGAGTACCATATGGAAGGCTAGCTGCTAGCTAAATTTAATGTTGGACTTATGATGAGTTGATCACTAATTATGCATTTTAAAAGGTGTAGAAGAGCCACTGATTGGTGGAAAATGACAGATAATCCCATTCTTGTTCACATTAAGGACACGTGGGCACATGAGCGGGCAAATACACACACACATACACACGCTTTATGTACCCGAACTTGAGTTTTAGCCTCTTGTTGGTAATCTGTGACCCTAGGGGTTTACTGGGCAGGGTACAGAGAAAGTCTTGACTTACAATTGAAAGTCAACCTCATATTCTGACTTTTCTTACAGGTTTTTTTACGCGAGTTTGTATTGGAAGGAAGGCTGAGCGAAGCAGTTCCTCTTTCTCATAAACTGCAAGTGTGATGGGAAATCCTGCTTAGAAGGCTGCTGCGATCCCACGCTGCATGATCTTGGTAAATTTTCTGCATCTGAGAATCATCCTTGTTGCATAAGTTTAATAAAACCTGAGGGGAAGGGAACCCATATCTAGGTGTCTGCACTATTTGCTTATTTTTAAAAAGAATTGGATTCTCTATTGAACCTCATATGGAGGTAAATATTTAGTTTGAATCACACAATTACTATTTTATAGATTAAAATGGTCAAATACATATAGTACTAAGAGACTGAGGCTGTTGTGTAAAGAATTCTAGTAATTGACTCTAGAATCAACACAGAGGCTCAAACTTGGTGTATTCCATTAATCTCAAGGCACAAAAGCCAATTAGGGTGTCCCGTACTTTGACTTTCAAGTAAAATGAAAAAAAAAAAAAAGGGATTCTCATCTTTATCAAATACAAGTATACTTGAGACCAAGAGAAAAAAACAATGATTGAATGGATAAGTAAAATGTAGTCCATCCATACAAAGGAATTTTATTCATCCATAAAAAGAATGAAGTTATGATACATGCTACAACAAAAATGAACCTTGAAAACATCAAATCAAAGACATCAGACACAAAAGGCCATATATTATAGGATTTGATTTCATTTTATATGAAATGTCCAGAACAGGCAAGTCCATAGAGACAGAAAGTAGATTAGCGGCTGCCAGGGGCTGGGGGGCGGAGCGATGTAGAATAGGGTATGGCTTTTCCTTTGGAGTGATGAAGAAGTTCCACAGCTAGATGATGCCAATGGTTGCACAAGACTTTGAAGGTACCTAATGCCACAGAACTATACCCTTCTAAACTGTTAAAATGGTAGATTTATGTTATGTGCATATCATATATAATAATAGAGTTTTGTTTTCTGTTTTTTGGGTTTTTACTAGAATAATGTAAAACACTATACTAAAACAAAATCACTGTTGGAAAAAAAAAAAAACATGGTAAAACAGGCGAGTATATTCCAGGGTGGAATTTTGCATTAATACTGGGGGAATCGTGTTATTCTGAAAGTTCTCCTCCACCCTCCACAGACTCAGGCCTGGATAAACGGATGGGATGGTTCGACCTCTGGAGCGTTAATTCCTTCACTTAAGCAAGACGTTTTAAGAGAATGACTGTCCCTTAAAAAACCAAACCCAAAACCTAAAACCAAAAGAAAACACGCCCCCAAAACTCTGAATGGCTGCTCCTCAAAAAGAACAGTTCTGAACATGCTCAACGTGACTTGAAAAGTCCTCTTGTAGAGCTGACGTGATGTGACGGTGGTGTTCTCATTGGTATCCTGGTAATTATAGGTCAAGTTTAGTAATGATTAATGAACAAATCATATAGTGGTGAGTTCATTTGCTTTTGATGTCCCACTTTTTAGCTGAAGGGAAAACATTATTCTCTCTCAATGATTTTAAGCAAGCGATATTTACACTGGCACGATGAGTTTGGCACAAGTGGAGGGGCTGTAATAAAGGTACTCGGAACGGACACTCCTAATTAGATGAGACGCCAGCGTGTGGTAACACCCCACTTCTCCAGCATCGTTTGGGAATGAAGGATTTCACATGTTCAATGTACCAGAGACCGAGGCGGATTTCTCTACGCATCTGAATTCTTTAATGTAATATTTCACCATATTTTCTAAATTATTCTACATAATTCCTTGCCTCAATAAAAAGTATATTCGACAGAACTTCATTTTTTTTTTTTTACGCATTTCATTTGATATGTAATCCTAGAATGCAGTGATGTTCCCATGGAAGTATATATGGTTATTCTCCCCAAAAGTAAGTGGCCCCATAATGCAGAACTTGCTAGACTGGGGACAAGTCTGTCTTCTCTCTATAGCTATGGTACACCCACCTCCTGTAGCCTCATTTCTATATTTATTCACCATGCGCTAATGACAAACCTGGTAATCTAGGAAAACCTGAAAGCAAACGAGAGAGCCGAGGGAGTTAAGTAAATATTATTTTATACATATTTGGAAGTCAACAGACTTGGGATAAAAATCTCGTTAAGAATCCATACTAGCGCATTTTTCTTATTCTGCATTTGTGACTATTTCATTATTTTTGATAATAATTAAAATGACTTCTGATACTAAAAACATAGCTCTTCAAGACTGAAGTTTAGTGAATTAGAATCGATAGAGGAGTGGCTTATCCCAGTGGTTGGAGTTACTTGTGATACATGGGGAAGGTAAACCAGTCATGACTGCAGTTTTAACCTGGATCTCTCTTTGAGGCTCAAAAAATATACAATGCGAACCACTCAAAACCCCGATGAATTAATTCTTAGCAACACGCAGACCTGTAGGTGCTGATCACAAGCACTTCATATCCTTTGGGGGAAATGACAAGTAATTACCGTTTAGAATAATCAGATTCTCTTGCTGTTAATTAATTTTAAGATTAGAAGGTCTCTAATCAATCCCTGCACCTCTTTCAAAACTTGCTGTCACCAAGGTGGCCACAATAAATGTGTGGCATCTCCTGATGCTTTTCGATGCTCTTAGAAGTGACTAGAACATCATTCGAACAAAAATTACACAGACAGGATTAAGTTCTAAAATCGAAGTGTAAGGTCTTGAACTTGCAATCCCTACAGTCCTACTTATACAGTAGCCATCGAGGGAATGTTTGGTGAAGACTAACTAGCCCAGTTATCATTGGATAAGTTATTTGGAGTCCCCTCAAAGCAGACCCTAGGACAAAGATGCACAAGCAGGTTGCAGATCTGGGAGGTGCTCCCAGGAAGTATGGTGGGCAAGCAGGGGAAGGGCCCTAGGGAAGGGTAGTAAGTCAATAAAGCATTCATTGTTGTTAGGCGCCACTGTAAGCAACTGAAGCTTAACCCTACCAATAGTCTCGGGAGCTGTAGTGAGGAGAGAAGGGGCTGGGGTATTTATCCACCAGCTCCTGTCAATCTGCAATGAAATGGCTGCTCTTCCGGAAGTGATAATTCCTCAGCACGTCTGGCCTGCTCCATGAGCATGCTCCTGTGGCCAGAAAAACGCACACGGGCAAAGAATCACTGATGCGCTCAGTTGGAAATTGGGCTGACGTGCTTGGCTTGACACATTCAAAAGAAATATGGTCCCAGTTCTGATAGCATCTGCTATACTAGGGCTTCTATGAGGAGTGTAGCCACCCCTCGGGTATGTGGAACACACTGGAGAATAGGTGGGAAGTGAGAGGCGGGCAAGCAGGCCCCTCAGCTCTTTGGCCTAGAAGGAACCTGAGGGAATATGAATCATGGTAGCTCAGAGACACCAGAACCGATAGTGACTTAGCCCAAGTCCCATTGAGTTGGGGTTGTGTGAGGGGAGGTTACAGAGACTTTTTAAATACTCTCTGTCTCACGTAAGGTTGAACTGGGAAGTTCTGGAAGTTCTGGACTTGGGAACTGTGGAAAGGAAAAGAAGGAGCTAGCCAAGAAAGTTCTGTAATAAAAAACAGTAGCCGTATAAGGCAAGATGATAGTGTGCTAGAACCAAACAAATAAAATTCATGAGTAACTCAGAAATTGTCCTAAAATTCTGTACGGAGGAAAAACAACTAAATACAGATAAAGATTTATACATGAAGATGTTCTTTGATGAGTCATTTACAGTAACAAAACATTAAAGACATTACGAAGGGCTCCATGACAGGGAGTTGCTTAAGTGGATATCAGTTCAATGTAATGTTTCACAGCCATGCATATGATGCTCATGGAGAATTCTTAATGACATGGGAAAATGCTTGATATGTTAAGTGGAAGAGGCAAAATAAAACCGTACATACATTATGATCTGAGCTACTGACAAGGCATAGAACAAGACTTGGAGGAAACAGGCCAAAATGTTTAGTGGTTGTCTCTGGGGAAAAGATTTGCCGACCCATATTTTTCTGCTTCTGCATTTCCTTCTATATTTCCACATTTTTTTTTTCTAAGAAAAAAAGTAAAAATGGTGAAGAGAGAGAGAGAGCCCTTCATATTACTTAAAATTTAATGTGGCTACCTGTTAAGAAATTTTTCTCATCAAAGAATTTCGAGGATCCTATGGTTTTCTACCAGACCCCCTTCCCTGGGCCTCACTGGAGACTTAGTTCTGTGACCGGGTCATGTTGGGGTGCCCTGAGCCCACATGGAGTGGGACAAGAAGGTACAAATGCTGGTTTTCCGTCTTGACTGGAATTTATTATACAGAAGACATACAACATAGCAAATGCTAGCCCAGCAAGCTGTAGAGAAATTAAAGTGCTAATTTTTACTGTCAATTATAAAAGTAAAATCTATGGACTTTCTTTTGGTCTGGCCAGTCATCTGTTTCTGTATGTCAATCCTGACTACCAAGAGAATGTTTAGCAAATAAATGAAACTCAATTAAATTTCTTTTTAAAAAAGCAATTTGCTTGTAGGAAAATCCAAACACAAAAATATAGGTAAAAATTTGCAATTTCTTCTTCTCCCATCTGCTCTCCACTCTACATTTAATGTATCTATTTAAGTAACTTTGGGATTTCAACTCTTTCATTTCAACTGAAAGAGGAGGAGAGAGCCTCTTTGGGCTAGATAGGTAAAGGAAGACTTTAGGTAGGGCAGTCGTTCCCAAGTAGGGGACATTCTGCTCCCTAGGGTACCTTTGGCAATGTCTGGAGACATTTTTGGTTGTCGCAACTCAGAAGAAGTGCTACTGGCATCTTGTGCGTAGAGGCAGGGATGCTTCTGAACCCCGGTAGCGCACAATGCAGCACCCACAACAGAGAATTCTCCAGCACGAATGTCAACAGGGCCAATATTGAGAAACTCTAAGGCGGTGTTTAGAATTTGTACCAAGACTTGAAAGGTGAGAAGGATTTAATTAGGCTGAGGAGGTTGTGGGTGGAATAGATGGTGGGCATTTCAGGAAGGAGGGGAAAGGTAAGTCAAAGGTGAGACTTAATCTCCAATGACCCACGAGGAGAGAAGGACCGAAGAGCAGAGGCGTGGCCATAAGAACACGTAACCTGTGCTCCTAAATGTTGTGGTTAAATATTGACTTTCAATGTAGCACAACAGCAAGAGCCTCCTGAATGCCTAGAAAATTCCAGATTATCTGTTAAAAGAAAGTTCCATGACTCAGCGGTAGTAATGAGTACTCATATGAATAACAAGTCACGCAGACTCAAATGGCAAAGACGGCAAGCAAAGCCGTAAGACACAACCCTTAACTTAAAGCCAAAATTCCTCTCTGTAAATTCACTGCATGGGCAAAATGTTAGCCAATATTGCAAAAATAACCTTGCTTGGAGTCAAATGGTTCAGATCTTGCATTGCTACTAGGTTATAAAGTGGGGAGAGATTTTCCAGGAAAGACAACGTCAACCTGAAGTTCCACTGGGAATTTATAATTGGTCAATCGCTTGCTTATCGTCCGCATCGTTTACAATGGCTTTACCAAAATGGATTTGTTCACTGCAGAGAAATGAAGAAGTCTGGGTAGATTTGAGGAAAGTGTGAGTGACATGTTGGTTAACTGAAACCATCTAAAGATGGAACAGCTCTACTTTCCGTGGACTCAGGAGATGGAGGAGCAGAGCGGCGCTGGGGTGGGGTCTAACTTTCTCCGCATTCACATGGGAAAACTGGAGTTCTGAGCAGGTGTGGGAATCACCTGCTGTACTGCTGGCAACTTGATCTCAAACCTCATTTCCCTTACGTCCTGTCATTGTGGTGACGGCTGTGTACCTCAGTCAATTTTATAAACATCACAGAAGTGTGTGCTCAAAATGGGTGAATTTCATAATATGTGAATTACATCATGATAAAGTTGTTTAAAAAAACATGAGGACTGAAGACAGTAAGATTTTAATCACTTCCCCCCTCCTGATCGCGGCTGCCGAATGAAATTATGATGACCAGATTCCCTCCAATAACCACCTTTAAAGTAGGTCTCATGAAATATCCAGTTCCCTATCAAAATATTTAGACAGGTGTAAGAAAAACGGTCCCACTTCGACCTGCTACAATGGGATATTCCTATTAGATTTTTGATTCTTAAACTGGAAACTACAAGGAAGTCTTGAGTTTTGTGTCATTTCCAGATGTAAGAGTCACATAGGATTGAAGAGCTGATTTTCCAGATATTTAGGAAATGCATTACTTTCTTTTCTCTCCAACCACCGGGCTTGTACAAAATACAACTAATCAAGAATTCTAGACCCATATTGCAAATGCATGCTATTATTCTCTGCTGTTATTCATCATTGTGGTTTTACTGGAGCGGGAGGAGGAGACTAGAAGCCCGAGATCATGCAGTGGCATTCTTACTCACAGGACACTTACAGGGTAAGGCTGAATGACAGTCAGGACTATCGATTCCTTGCAGCTTCTGTAAGACAGAAAAAAACAAACATATTTATGAAAGGCGCAGGGCTTGAATTGCAGCAGTAACAGTGTTCTTTTGAAATACAGTATGTGATGCGTTGGTGAAAGTTCCTTGGGCTCACAGGGCAAAGAACCAAACAGCTCCAAAGTGGACTTTCAGACCACAGAAAAAACCAGAATCAAGTGTTCAGCCAGTGTAACAAACAGCCCGACTGAAGCTTCTTCCCACGCGGTTCTCGTCGGGTGATATTATCTGCAATGCACAACAGCAGGACCCTAAAATAAAACTCGCAGAGGGAAGGTTGGTTTTAGAAACATCATCTCAGACTCTTCACACTTTTCGCTGCTCTCAAAATTCATTCTCTCTTTCCGATTTTCCTATAGCTGCTTCAAATTTTTTGGTGTGATTTTCTGTAAGGGGGAGAGATTTTGAAAAATTCCATCCATTCATTGAACATCATTATCTTCTCAGGGTCAGCAACATGAAAGAAAATGTCACTGTACGTTTTTTTTTATGTAAAAATAGCTTCCCAGCAAAATTCATTTCCCATATTGTGTGGACCTTGGGCAGATAAATATTTCAGACGGCAACTCATGGGAAACATTGTTCACCATAGGGAACACTTTGTAGCTAAAAGCACAACAATGTAATATAACGGTTTATTTAATTTCCTCCAACTAACCCAAACCTTTCAAATAACACGAACCCTTGGGGAAAAATCATATTATGGGTTATAATAGTTTTTCTTCCTTCCTTCCTTTGTTCCTTTTTTTTTTTTTTTATCATGAGTAGAAGAAAGGTCAGTTGTCACTCTGTCGAGAAGCTGACTTTTCCTTCTTCAGGTTGTAATTAATTCCCTGCTTTTGCGATTTACTTCCTAAACGAATAAAGCAAACAGGGGTCTGCTGCAGGGCTGTGCCCTTGGAGAAGCCAATAGAAATCGTATTTCCAGTGCCAGCTGCTCTGTGGTTTGGCCCACTCACGGCTGGCTGCGTTGGATCATGTTCTGCCAACTTGTCGCAGAGGCGGTGGGTATAGACTTGGAGGGGAGGGCTTTGGGGCAGGGATCAGTGGACGAGGGAAAGGAGGCGTGGAACTCAACAGACTCGAGAAAGACCAGGAATATTTAGTATGATGATGATGGTGGAGAGGCCCATCTGTTCCCATGAGTTCCCAGTTGCCAAGCGGTGGCAGAGAGCCCCAGTAACTGGAGCAGACAGCCAGCGCTCCCATTAGATGGGGCAATGCAGCAACGGCGTGATCAAAGCATTCAATGGATAAGACGCACAATCGTGCATCGCTGGTGAGCGTGTCAACATGTGTAGCTACATGCAAAACAGTGTGAAATATATAATACAGTTTACACAGGCTCAAAATACATGTGCACGAAGCAGCCACGATAGGATTAGAATAATGCAGTAAGAAATGACAGGATACACACCAAATACGACAGTTTTCTCCTGGGGAAGATGGGAGTGGGTGTGAACATAAATAAATAAAACCAGAGCGGGGCCTTGCATGGGTCTATGATGATCACTCTGTACTGTGAATTTATGAGTTTGACCAATTCAACTCCCTGTACCTGTGATTTTCAATAAAATTCCTAACTTGAAGGAAGATGCAATGTGGGGTGGTCACATGTCAGCAAATTTATAAACTATTTAAGGAGTGGTGGCTCTTGGAGATCTTTAAAGTAACTCTGAATTTGCTCACTAAGACAGTGGAGAACCAGCATCCCAGGTCCTCAGGCCCATCCCACAGGTCCAAACCTAGGTGGCTTTAACACAGTCCCTGGACTCGCACTGTTTCCCATGCAGCTATGTCCATAAGAGGGACAAATGTGCAGAAGTACCATGAACAGAAACAAGGCACTGCTTCCGAGCCCTCACTCGTTTCCCTCGTTCACAGGAAGCAAGAAGCATCCAGCACATAAGAAATGGGATATGGCTCTTCTGATTGAAGAACGCGTGAGTGTGACAGCGTGGTAGTGGGCCTGTTCGTCCTCCCTGCTTGGTCTCTTCTGCCCAAGTCCATCCCCCCGACCTCATTGTCCGAACACAGCTGATTGGCCCCCAGTGTTGGAATGAGACAAACAGATTCCTCTCTCCAGAAGGAGAGCTAAGAGACATGGTCAAGGAGAGCTGGGGACCAAGTCATCTATGATGCAGAGTAGAAGTAAGAGTTACAGATGCTGGTGGTCCCCTGAGCAGTCCTGGTTGCCACCATTCCTGAGGGCTGGTTGATCACCATTCTGTTAGAAATAAAATAATTCGTGTAAAATATCTATCAGCAGTTCTGGGAGTGGACGTTTGTTTGTTTTCTAGCATCTGTAGGTACTTAATTACCACCTGCCAGATAAGAAGAATATACTCCACAGTGCTCTGGGTCCCTTAGGATGCCTGATCCAATCCTAGGAGGAAAAAAGATCGAAGCTACATGTATTTATATTTTCCAGGAAGCTAAGATGATTAAAGCAGATTCAGCTGAAGCTTGAAGCCAATAGATGCTGATCACTGTGACATGCCAGAGCAGGGTACTGTAGGACTTTCAAAGGAGGTACTAAGAATAAGAGTTTTGGACCTGTAACTCCTTATTCACTGCGGGATCTGACCTGTGACTTAATTTTTTAAAAAAGGCAAAGGGGACAGGCTGGCGGAAGCGGCACACGCCTATAGAGCATAGATTACATTTGGAAGAGTTAAATAATTTTTTCAAACGTGCTTCATACATTTACGGGCCTGCCTGAGGTTTCATCGAGGGCCAAGACAGAAGCGGCCTTGGAGAGCTGTTACGAACGTGCGATAAGCAAATAGAACACAGTGTGCATGGTGATTCCACCCTCTGAGACTTACTTGCTACTCTTACTCCCAATTTCTATTCACTTAAACACTTTCTTGAATAGATGATATTCTTTGAACCCAAACAATCCTTGACTAAGCTAAAATCATGGTGTCAGCCAGGCTGCATTCAGTCTGGAACCTTTTCCGGTTCCTAGAGACTTCCGGTGTTCCCTGGTTCATGGCCCCTTTCTTCATCTTTAAAACTGGCAGTGAAATATCTTCCAATTTCCCCCTGACTCATTCGCCTTCCTCTTTCACTTATAAGGACCCTTGTGATTGCATTGGCTCCCCCTGGATGACCACCCTGTCCTTAACTGAATCACATCTACACAGTCACAAGCTCTAGGGATTAGAACGTAGACATTTTCGGGGGAATCATCATTCTGTCCTACCACGGATACTAACTTTATGAGTTAGCTAGTGCTATATAACAAATTACCACAAAAATACACACATTACCTCTCAGCTTCTAAGAGTCAGCAGAAGGAGCATGGCTTAACTTGGTCATCTTTTGCAAGTTCTCTCATGAGACTGCAATTAAATCAGGGCTGGGGTCTGAGCCAAAAACTTGGTTGGGAAGGCTTCACTTCCTAGCTCACTTCTGTGATTTTGAGCAAGATTAAATTCCTTTTTGGGACGCTGAACCAGCCTCAGTTCCTTGCTGCAGTTGGCTAGAGGTCACCCTTAGTTCCTTGCCATGTGGGCCTCCCCGATACGGCGACTTGCTTCCTCAAAACCAGCAAGAGAGAGAGTCTGCTGGCAAGATGGAAGTTACAATCTTACGTAACATAATCATGGAAGTGACATCCCATAACCTTTGCCTTATTCTATTGGTTAGAAGCAAGTCGCAGGTCCCACACATACTAAAAGAGGAGGGAATGTACAGAGCTATGAATATCGGGAAGCAAGGATCATTGGGGCCCATCTTAAATTCTGTCTGCCACACTAACAAGGAGATTCATAAAGGAGGGAACTATAAGAATCTCAAAAGTAGATTCCACCCACGAATTCACCTCACACAGATGATGATGATGATTATTACTACTACTATTATTATTATTATTATTATTATTATTATTATTTTTGGTCAAGAACATCAGGAAGAAGCATTACTCAGTATACTACATTAATTTGAAAATATTTTTCAAAATATATCTTATATTTATGGCGCTTTAAGTCTTTGTGTCTCTAGTAATTCTCTACAAATTGCCTGAAATATAAACTAGATTGATTTTAATTTTACTGTTTAATGAATAAATGAAGTTATCTGAATTGAAACAAAATATTTCAGTATGTTATTTGTCATCTGGACTGGAGACAGGCTTTTCTTCTGTTTTCTCTCATCTATAATTATTTGATTATAACCTGCCACACAAGAATAATTAACTTTATAATGTTTTGTATCCCTTAGAATTTCTAACGCTAAGATTCTAGGAGGAAAAAAGAAAAGATCTAAGCTCTTTTAAAACAACCTCACCAGAAAGCTTAGAATTCAGAATGGAAGATGTCACATTCCATTAGTCAGATGACTTCATTTTATGAATGCCTAAAACAGCCAAAGATTTTAAAAAATCCAGTTAGAAGCACATTTAGAGAAGTATTATTTCATAATAAATTCCAGGTAAATTTTCTACTTTTGAGAATAATTTCCAATTGCAGCACCGATATATTTTTTTTAAGTGGTTGAGTTTGTTAAAAACATCATTTTAATCCCTGAATCACAATGCTGAGCCACAGAGGAAGATAACATCTAACAAACCCTAAGCCACTCCTATCGAACTCGCCTTCAATTCCTCTTTATTTCTTTAACAAAAAATCTTCCCTTAACCTTTTTGTTTTGATGGAGAGTCCCTGGAAACATGTTTGGGACCCCCAGCATCAGTGGTTGCAGGTCATGCTTTGGCATCATATCCATTTTAAATTTCACTGGATGTGATTCTGCTGCAGGAAGCAAAGCCATGTGAGGAAGAAGCTCAGATTTAGGCTTTCGGAATTAAAATCCCTTTCATCGATGAAGCTAAAAGCTTGTGCTCTCTCTTTTTTTTTTTTTTTTTTTTTGGAGCAGCATAGTTTGGCACATTTCTTTAACTGTCTTTCCCACTTTATATGTGCATGATTTTAATATTGCAATATGTAACCATATCGGCACATGCTAGTGTATGTTTCCCTTTTAGACCAACCAAATCGATCCCTTGATCAACTCGGACTTTGATAGGAATTTAACAGAGTTGCAAAGAACATGGAGATGTCTTCAGAGATTGGGAAGATAAGACAAAACAAAAACAAAACAACTAAAACATATAGGAAGATATGTTAAAAACAAAACAAAACAACAAAACAAAAAGAAGTCGAAACAAGTGAACTATGAGATTTTAAACTTCCAAAGTGAAAGTATCAATCTACGAAGGCTGAAAGGCTACGCTTTTAAAAGGCAACACAAAGGGGTTATTCAGGGCTAGTTATGAAAGGGTTTTGTAAACTGTAAAATGACATTCTAACGTAACTCAGATGCTTGATGTGCGGTATTTTTATTTGGAAAGACAGGGGGGAGGCACAGGGAAGGGGCATTTGAACTCTCACTTCTAAGGTAAATACATGCACACATAAGATTCTTTCTTCTTGTACTTCAGAGTTCTTCAAAGAGATTAGAAAAATATTCTTTTCTGCAAGCTAGTGCTTCTCAGCCATTAAACTTTCTGTGGTGGACAGCTATGGTTGAAGGAAATAAGAACAACCAATTAATGGCATTTCTCTAATGACTCTTTGCTCAGAGAGCCTTTCTGCAACCCTAGGAAATTATGAAGCCACTGGGATGCCTTCTATTTTCTCTATCTGAACTTTGAGATATAAAAAGAACATTAAGATTTTAAGAACATCAATAACCACTTGTAACACACTCAGCCTAGTCAATTGTTGGCAAAACTGGAGGAAATATTGTTTCCCTTCATTTTCAGAAAAGTCACCACAGGACGGTTAGGAATGGAGGTTTAACACTTCATCTAGTTGACCTTTCCAACACTCTAAATAGAGTTTGTAATTATCCACTGCACCAATGCCTAACAGGTACGGAAGCCATTAGTTGGAGAGAATGGAAATGGCTGGCCAAGTGTGATCTGTCGCAGACTTTATGAAACACTAACACTTGACCCACTGTTGTTGAACCTTGCCTTTACTTTGAAACTGTTAAGGAGAGGAATAAGATTATTTGTTATTTATGAACATCTCAGTTATGTTCAAGGGATGCTGAGGAAGAAAATGGGCATAATGAAGTGGCCATAGTCACCAAGGTAATAAAGAGAGAGAGGAGATGCGTCGAAGTTCACTTGTCTAGTAGCATTGACTTGGCTTCTACCAATTCTACAGTGTCTCTCCCACCACTGCTTTATTGCTGAGCCAAGAAGCCTGCCGGTTTGGTAACCAAAGGGAAAATGAAGAGAATTTAAGGAAGACTCTTATTAAGCGATATGTTAAAGAGTTCACCCTTAAAAACACGACGACTGTACTGTTCGTCTTTTCCCATCTGCGATATGGAGGCTCCAAAGATGGCGCTCAATGAACCAGACCTTTTGGTATTAACACTTTTCTGTCATCTCCTCCCCTGGGAATCTAGATTACTTCTGTGACTTACTTTTGACAAACAGAATATTGCGAAAGCGGCAGGACATGATTTCTGGGTCTTGGTTAGAAGAATGCTAGGAGCCTTGCAGTGCCGACATGGGTATCTTGCAGTTCTCACTCTGAGAAAAGCCAGCACCGGGTAAGAAGTCCAACAACCCTGTGACCACCATGTTGTGAGGAAGTTAGCCATGTGGAGAAGCAGTGTGGAGAGAGGAAGACTTGCCTGGTCAGTCACAGCTGTGTTAGCTAAATCCAGACAATGACATAGAGTGAAGAAGCCATCTTGGATGTCCAGACCAAGCAAGCTGTCATATGGCTCCAGACACAGCTGTCATTTAACTGCAGCCAGATGAGAGACAGCACTAAAAACCATCTGGATAATCCCAGTCAACCCACAGAATCATGAGATTAGAAATTACTTTATCAAATTATTACATTTATTGGGCAGCAACAGAAAACTAGAACATTATCTGTCTGTAAAGACTTGAAAACAATGTTTTTTAACAATTGGCAATCGAAGGGGTTCAGATGGTTTTGAAACGATCATGTCTCCCTTATCAAGGAAGGACAAGTGTCCAATCTAATGACTCCCCAGAATACTATAATGGAGACTCACCTTTTAAAAAAATCTGTCATACAAACGTATGTAGACGCGTGGAAAAGAATGCTCTAACTACTGAAAGTGGAATTAGCACAATTTTAACATTAATTATTGACTTTTGGAGATTAGGGTGGAGAGGAAAATAACTAACAAACTTTAAGGGAGAGGAAAAAAACTCGATTAGGGTGTTGGATTAAAAATACTCCACTACAGAGAGGACACAACGGTCAGTGTATTCTGAGGTATATATTTGACCTTTGCAGAGAAAGGATTAAAAGCACACTGCACTGAAATTTTAGGTTTAGAATTAAATAGCTTACATACAACCAATCTCTTGAATATAAACCTAGGGAGAAACCAGATTTCTTGGCAAAGTCTAATTCACATTTTACTGAATGTATTTAAGGCTTACGCTGTGCTTTTCTTTGCGAAGACTATTAGGCTATTACGTTAAAAATCCAAATAAACGATGCTGTGATTATCAAAATTAACATTTTAACAAAATGGTCTCATTTCAAGCCCTTTGTTTTATTGTATCTTTTAAAATTTTGCAGTAAAATTTCAGGTTAGGGATTCTGAATTTAGACACTGCTGCAAAGAGTTTTATTTGCATATGATATTGGTTTTTGGTTTGACCTAAATTTTTTTGTCCCTTTATTTTTTACTGAATGAATGTTGTGTTTGGCCTTTGAACTGCTTACCTTTAACTCGTGGAAGAAACTGGTATTATATTTATAATTTGTAAAGGGCAGAAGGACCTCTTGAGATAAAAATTATTTTATAAAGATGTATGATACTAAATTGCTCTCACCTCATTAATTCTTTCAATAACTATTTATTGAATATCTAAGGAGTGGTAGGCATTTGGGATCCATTAGTGATTCTCAGTGGGGAATAATGTTGCCCCACAGAGGATATTTGGCAATGTCTGGAGACATTTATGGCTGTCACAACAATGAGGTTACTACTGGTATTTAGTGAGTACAGGACAGGTACACTGCTAAACATCCTACAGCCTACAGGAGAGTCTCCTCAAAGCAAAAAAATTTCAGCTCAAAATGTCTATGGTGTCAAGGTTGAGAAACCTCAGGCTATCATATCAGATACCCACCCCACCACCCCACCCCTCAAAAGAAAACCACTCTCTTGACTTGCAACACCATAGAATAGTTTGACCCTCTCTGGAACATTATATCAATATAATCACATAGCATAAACTACTAATTTTCATTTCTTCTTTCACTCAGCATTGTGTTTGAGATTCATCCAAACTGTCACCACAATTTCTTCATCCATTCTACCACTGATGGATATTCGAGTGATTTTCAATTTGGAGTTAGAAAGAATAGAACTGCTATTAATATTCTTACATATGTCTTTTGGTGACTATATGTATGCATTTGTGTTTAGTATATACTTAGGAGTGGAACTGCTAAGTCACTGGGTATGCATGAGTTCAAGCAGAGATCCTGTTATATTTGGCTATATCCTTCCCTCCTGATCTTGTGACATGTACATCTCTTTAGTTCTACAAACTCTACTAGCCTGCTTTACCTTATTCTTTTACTTCTTAGTGTCTGACTGCGCTCCTTCGTCTGCCGGCTAATGAAACAAGTTGTAGTCCATCAATGTATACTGTCATCTAAAAACACATTCTTGAGTACATGCGGAGATCAGTACTATTATGACTGAAAGACATCGTGTTGAATAAACAATTGATTTACATCTCACAAAGGAGAGGTTGGGGAAGAATGTCTGAAAGTTGCTTAGGAAGTAAAATCTATCGGCTGAGTGAGGATTGCAAGAAGATATGAGTACGTAACATTCAACTCACCTAAACTAAATAGGACAAACTGTACCAAAATTTTTGGGAGCCCCAAAGCCCTGGTGAGCAGTTGATAATAGTACAAGCTCATCAGGACACGTTGGGAAAGAACAGGTTTAATTTACATCATCTCATTCATTTCTGGCTGCTTTTACTTGCTTCCAGTACGAAAGCAGTCTTTCCATCATCTTTTTGCCTGTCTGTATCTTCAAGGATGTGCTATTTGAAGAGTTAAATGGAAAAATTTCCAAGAGCATTGCAGTTGGCTCAGAACATCCGAAGAACCCTCTAGACCTCCGGCTATTTCAATTCAAATTCACTCACTCAAATAACATTAAACTCTAGTTTCCCTGCCGTGCTAGCCACAGTTTAAGTATTAAACAGCCACAAGTAATTAGAGGCTTTCATAATCCATCACTGCAGAATGATTTGTTAGACGATGCTGTTCTAGATGTTCATCTAAAGATACTTCCCCAAGAAACACCAAGACGATCCTCCTCCAAAATTTTAGCATGATCTCTATCTTATTCCGAAGGAGGGGGCAGGCAGTCTAGCCAGCTGGATCTGATTATGAGAAGGCACACAGAGACAGAAATGATGCTTGGAGACATCACACTGAATAAACCTTGCAGCAGCCTATTCTCTTGGAAAAAAAATTTAATGGTTTATCTGTAAAATTAGGAAGTAATATATTTTTCTAAAACAATATGATGATTTCTACAGATTTCAACTAATAACTGTTTCAATATTTCCCAATATGTTCCCCTGTGCCCGAGTGCACACAAAACTGGAAAAAACTTTGAACAACAGCAACAATGACAAATTAAAATGTAGATTAATAGCTAATTTGTTCTCAATGGTTACCACATGCCAGACATTGTACCGCATACATTACCTGTGTTGCATAATTTCAAGCCTGTCGATATCCCAGTAAAGATGGTACTGTCAGGCCCATTTTGGAAATGAGGAAACTGAGGTTCAGAGAGATCGATTCAATGGCTCCAGTTTCCACATTCAGTAAGTGACAGAACCAGAGCACAGACCTGTGCTTTGTGACTTCAAAGCCTGTGTCCGTGTTCTTAAGTTGTCCTAGAAATTCAAATATGGGTCTAGAAGCGGAGAACTTAGAAGGCGCCAGAGTGGCCTTGTGGCCACCCTGCTAACACTTCCCAGCATGTGAGCGTTATTAGTGCTTAAAAGGAGCTTCTGTTTCTCGTATATATTTGGGGCAAATCACATCACCCCACTGGGCTTCGCTTTTCTCAAATGGAAGAGGAGGGAGCTTGTACTAAATTAGTGGTTTTCAAACTGTGCTCCATGCAACCCTTCTGAGAGGGTGACATATTCCAGTGGGAGGGGCCCTGGACACCCCTGTGTCTTTTCAACCAGAAACCCTCCACTGCTTTATGCACTGCAACTGTGCTTAGGTTCCTGTTGAAGACGCTGGTGCTAAAAGCAATAGGAAAATTCAGGGGCTAAATGATCGCTACTGGTTCATCAAATTCCAAACAGCTTTTATCGGCAATTCAAAATTCCATTCTGAATTTCTGTGAAGGTGTCCAGCATCCTCCTCTAACTTAAACTTCTTTTGTTCAATGAAAAGCAAAGATAATAGTTTTATTGGATTTGGTTGCTTTTCTATTCTTTGCATTTTGAGAGTGACAATAATATTATCTGCTGCTTTATACTGCAAAAGTAGAGCATCTCAGTAATAATCACAACACCCTAGAAGAGAAAGGTAACACTATTATCCCAATTTTACTGATAAGGAAACAGGCTTGGAGAGGTTACGGCACTTTTAACAAAGTTGCATGGCTAGAAAGCGGTGGCAGCCACTTGCCTGACCCTAGACTTTGGGCTTGGCCAATGACTTCCTTTGGCCAATGGAAGAGGTACTGAAGCGACAGTTACCAGATCAGAGCCTACTCTTTGAGAGGCTCTGTGTGTTCCTGCTTGCCCACTCCTGCTCTGTATCACCATGTGCGTATCATACCCTAGCCAGTGCCCTGGTCCAAAGAGGATGAGAGACCTGGGATATGGACGTGAACCTAATCTGGAGCTCTCAGGCAAGCCCGGACAGATCAGCAAAGCCATCCCAAAGTTTTCAGATGCATGAGTAAGAAACGATTATTTCCAGATACAAAGGGACAAATCTCACATGATTCCACTTACATGAAATATCTGTAATAGGCAGATCCACAGAGACAGATAGTAGATTAGAGGTTACTAGGGGTGGGGGAAGGGGGATGGGCAGTTTTCTCAATAGATATAGAGTTTCTGTTTGGGGGGGGTGCTGAAAAACTTTTGGAAGCAGGTAATGGTAATGGTTATACAACACTGAATGTAACTAATGCCTTTGAATCATACACTTAAAAGTGGCTAAAATGGCAAATTTTATTATATATATATAAAACCATAATAATAAAAAAGACACGCTGTTGTGTGAAGCCACTGAGATCTTGTGGTTATTTGTTCTGAAGCAGTATCTGACCGACACGGGTACATCTAAGAATAGGGCAGACATCACAGATAAAGAAGAATGAGAATTCAATGTAACATCCAGTATGAGTAAGAGAAGGAGAGGAGGAAATGTCAGATTCGAGATGTGGTCTGCCGAATGAAATCTCTCCAGGTTCAAAATAAATTAGGTGGTGGGCCAAGGAAGGAACTGATTGTTACAGCAATTAAAAGAGACCACTTGCAAGTGGCTCATGCCATTTCAGGGTCATTCTCATGGGGGTAGTGCTGTCAGGGGGTACGCAAGATGACTAGAGGAATTCAGTGAGCTGAAAACATCTTCGAAACATTAAAAAATGTGAAGCCAATACAAATTTGGAGCCTGAGAGACTGGAAGAGATTAGGAAGAGACAGGTAGTGTCATCTGCCAAGTTGAAGCTGTTAGAAAGAATACTTCATATCCTGAGTCAATTCTGAGGGGAAAAAAAAAATCACATTCTTATGCAATTCAAATCAATTTGCCCTGATAGTTGCCTTCCATTTTCCTCTTAGTTTAGAAGATATTTATGACTGATTCTGCTCTCTTTCAGCTCTTTCTTCACCCCTGTTCACCAGCCCTGTGGTGTTCTCACAATATAGGAACTTAATATATTTTTAAACGATAAAAATTAAACAGAGGGCCAGAGACTGTAATGGAATACGTGGCCCGATCACAAATGGGAGGTGGCAATCGAAGTCTTTTTTGCACATATGTTGATGGGCTAAAATTGTTCAAGAAATGAGGTGTTAGCTCAAAGTCTCAGCAGCAAGCGACGTGGCTGAAAAATGGAAATAATAATAATGATAATAATAACAGTCTTGCTTAGAGGATTGTTGTGAGAACAAATTATAGATGGGTGAACTGCTTTCAGGATCTTGGAAGAAATGTATTATGTAAATTCCAGTTCCTTTTCATTATTTTTCCTTGAAGACTGCCAAAAAAAAAAAAAAAGATACTAGTGGGTGGATGAGAACAGGGATTGAGGGAGGAAATGGAGAGAAAATAATTCAAAGAAGCCAGTGATAGAACTTCCTGGCCATTGCATTTGCTTTAATAAATTTATCTACCTAGCCACACGGCTATGTAAGCGGTGGAGTGATTTCTCCTCCCTGCTCTTGTCCAGGAAATATATAGATTTTACGTCTGTTGTGCTAAGAGCATCCTCTCCATCTCGCTGACATGGCTATTGCCTTCACTCCTATCACTGTGCTCTTTGTTTTTAGCAGCCACTGAGAATATTCTCCCCAGGCAACGAACTGTGAGTGCCTGGTCCCCTGGGCAGACACCGATACTCCGTGCTCCGGGAGAGTTAGCATGCAAAGGTCAGCTGGTGCAACCACTGTTTTAAACTGAGCATTTCAGAAAGCAAGGCTGATCAGCAGCTTGCTGCTATTTGTAGTGAGAAAAGTTAAATTCCTATCTTGGACTCCATGGGTATGTTTGCATTTGTCAGGTGAGATGACAACGAGAAGCTTATGGCTTTCATGACAACCAACACATGAATTCTTTTTCAAATTAATTCATTCAATAACCATATTTGGGGAAAATATCTTTTTTATCAAGACATGGAATGCCTCCTGTCTCCTTTCTCTGTGGTCTATTTGGGAGCAATGTGAACCATCTTACTGAGGTATCATGCTGAACACACCACTTTCTTTCCCAAAATCCTATGCTGATTTCCAACTGGACCTCAGGTTTTGGGAAGATTCCGCATCTTTTTCTTCCGTCAGCGGCTTCCCATTTACCTTAACTTACATGTCAACTTTAAAGACCAAAGGAATTCATTCCACAAATGTCTGACAAGCCCCTACTATGTATCAAAGACTATGTAAGGATACGTCAGTGGACAAAACAGAAAATAAGCCCTGCCATCTGGGGCTGCCACTCTGTGAATCACAAGGGACTCACTCGGGCATTTGGACAGAGGATGCCCTAGCTGGCCACGAGTGGGCCTGGGCAGCCCCTTCCACCCTCCAGCCATCTGTATTCTCATCCAGAAGATACAGAATCTGGACCAGACCTCAAACTACATGGATGTCTCCTAGGGACCCAAAGCTGCTCATCCTTTCAGCTGATGAGCCTCCGGCATTAATCGAGCTGTTTTGCTCAATGTCATTCACCTAAAACTTCCTGCGACCTTTTCTTCAACAACCCCCTTTTTTTCAGAACACTCTCCAGCAATCCTTCCAGAAAGCCTTCCCAGATTACTCCATCTGCCTCCAGGCCAACTGGTGTCCATGGCAATGTCTCAACAAGCAGAGATGGCCCTACAGGGGCAGGTGGGGGAAAGACTCTGCCTCTCAAAGAAAAGAGGGAACAACTTGGGAAACTTGGCTACCTAAAGTCACATGGCTTGGATTATTTTTCTTTTTCTGTCAGAAAGCTACTTTGCATAAGTTTCAATAGGAACAGGAACTCGGAGGGCTAGCCAGGATGGATGCAGGCACATAAGCATTCTCAGAGATGCTGCAGGTCTAAATGATCATTTATTTCACACCTACTGAATGCTAGGGACTGTGTAAAGCTCTTCACGCCCAATATTTTTCATGCACTCCTGCAAGTATGTTAGGAATTAGATATTATTAGTCCCATTTCGAGATGAAGAGACCGAGGCTCTGGAAATTAAAATATTCGAGCCCAGCTGCCAGGAGTGTAAAAACGAATCCTCATTTAACAAAGCAGACCAATTCCTGCTGCAGCAGCAGGCGGGTCCTCCCTACAGAGTCAGTCACGGGCACGACCCTGCCACAGAGTCTGGGTGGGGAGTGGCTGGATGAAATCGGATAAGGTATGAGAGATGCGCTGCGCTCTGCCCTGACCCATACATCTTCATAAATGGTGATGCTTGCTGTCGTTGTCATTAAAGCATCATCATTTTATTATTATGAATTCCTGTCCCCGGAGCCCCGAGGGAGGGTATTCTTGAAGATGCAGAGGAGAGTCCGGCTCAGTGATGGAGGCGGCTCATTTCACTGGCATGTAAGGAACTGTTCTCTCCACCAACCACACATGCTGCACACATTCTGGGAGCTTCTGTCTGAGCTCGACAAAATGAAGATTCTCAGAATAACTCCCACGGGAGCTGAGGTGCTCCTCTAGATGGCTCTCAGCCGTGACTTGGAGAGGCCTGGGGGCGTGCCGGTTTGCAGAGCAGGGTGCTAGAGCGGGATCTTGACACCTGCTCAGGTCGGCAACTTCCCAGGACGGAATTCAGTCTCACAGGTCTGATAGTCACTCTCTTAGGCCTTGTCAAGTCACGGAACACTGTCTCTTGTCTGGGGTGCATGTCCCAACCAGTCTGGTCCATGTGAGAGACGAAAAGGAAATACTGGAAACCATTCAAGTTCAAGTCATCAGAGCCAGGTCAGCTCCCAGTCACTATCCGTCCCTGCCTGCAGCCGGCCTGGGCTGGCTTGCTTGACCCTCATCATTTCTAATCTGTAGAAGAACTCTGCAAGGTGGTTTTCATTAGGTCCAATTTACCTGTAAGAAAATAGGCTCTCTCTAAGAGGTTAAGTGTCTTGTCCAAGGCCACACTGCTCACCTGAGGCTCAGCCAGGAACCCCACCCAGGCCATGTGCACGAGCGTTCTCTCCCTCTGTTCTCAACAAAGCCATGGTCAGTTGGTCAGTATTCCGAGTGGCCACATCCCAAAGGTCTGCCTTTCTCTGTTGGCTCATTAAAGCCGTCCAACAAAGATATACACTGTGTTCTCTTTTACTGGCTCTAAGCACATTCCCATTGCATTTAATTTAATCTCCATAATGCCACTGACAGGCAAATGTCACTTTCTCCATTAGGTGGTTGACTGAACTGTGGTGCAGAGAGGCTAAGCAATTCGTCCCCTTCACCCAGCAAGGCGGAATGTGGCAGCTGTGAGGCAGAGTTACTGAGGAGATCTTAGAAACACAAAATGGGGAGAGGACAACTCCAGCCTGTGGGACATAGGAGAGCGCTTGGTGGAGAATTACAGAGAAGGTGTCTTTTGAGCTGGATCTCGATGGCTGGGTAAGAGCTTGCAAAGGAAAGGAGTTTCCGTGAGCACTGATATGACCGCAGTTCTACAGGCAGGCATGTCTTGGGTCTGGTTAGTGAATAGTGCATTTCCAGGTGTAACTAGGACACAAGACAGGTGGCTGCTCTTGAGAGAGAGAGAGAGAGAGAGAGAGAGAGAGAGAGAGAGAGAGAGAGAGAGAGAGAGAGAGAGAAGGCTGGGAAGGGAGATAGGGAGATCGGGGGCAAGAGCTTAGGAAGACCCCATTGATGCAAAAAAATTCCAGCGAGGATCACTCTTCAGTGGTGGAGTCATTACAAAAGGAAAGCGTCCTGTCACTAGGTAAGAGCCACAAAAATGATCCCGCCCGAAGAAAGCCAAGTGGAGTTACAGGTGAAAACTGAAATGTATAAGTGCGATTTGTGTTTTTAGTGGGTGTCATTTAGCAAAGGTAAGCTCTGGAATCCCTCTTGCTACTATTAGAATTTAGAAAAAACTCAGTAATTTTTTCAGAAGGAAGCCAGACACAATAATAAAAGTTTTCAAAACCAGCCAGTCAAATCTGCATCTCATTAATTCATATATTCATTCATTCATTCATTTTGGTTTTCATTGCATAAACATTCAGGTATCTGGGACATTTATTTTTTCTGTAACAGACCAGATAGCAAATATTTTAGGCTTTGTGGGCCAGTCTCTTGTTACTATTCTACTCTGTAGTCGGAACACAAAAGTAGCCACTGACAATATGGACATGCCTGGGCCTGGCTATGTTCCAGAACTTGACTTACAAAAACAGGTAATGGGACAGATTCAGTAGTAGGCCACAATTTGCCACCTCCTAGTTTAGGAGACCCTCAATTACCCAGTTCCCGTCTCTTTCTTTAGTCTTTTCACATCTCTTTCTCCTTTGCTGGCCACAGACAGCCACATTACCCTTCCTTCTCCTCCCCAAACACTAAACTCTTTCCCTCCCTCCATTTCTTGCCTGGTTGACTTTTCCTATCCTCCTGGTCACAACTTTAATGTCATCTCCTTCTTGAAGATTTCCATGAGTCTCCTACTCCTACGCCATCATTCTCCCTTACAGTGCCCGGTTCTTTATAAATTACCATAATTTATTTGTTTATTTCACCTCTTACTGCCAATCTTCCTCACTAGACCGCACGCTCGATGAGGGAAGAGATCAGGTCTGTGTTGTTCACCACTCCATAACCAGTGTCTACCACCGTGCCGAGCACATAGCATGTACCTAATAAATATTTATGGAGTAAATACATTTCATTTCTCTGAGTCTTTGTTTCCTCACTTTGAAAATGGCAGTAACCAGACTTGCCTGAGAGGATTGCTGTGTTGGTTAAATATTTCAAGCACCCAGGAAGGTGCTGGACTCAGATCATTTTCCTTGCGTTTGGTTCTCATCTGCATAGATATAGTCTAAACTAATGGGATCATTTCTTTAAAAAGCCATCCACTTTTTCAAATGGCAACGAAGGGGTTGGTGATCTATCACCCCAGTCAGAACACTCAGGCTGCGTTAGTTACATATTAATAATCCGAATTGAAGATTAGAAAAGCATGATTTTATTTTTAAAGCAGATTTTTTTTCTAGCTAAATTAATTCACTCTCAAGTCCTTTTTCTAGAGATAATTGTCAGTGAATGTGGAATGCTGGCTTAGAAACAAACAGATTATGTACAGGTGGTCTCTGACATTCGATTTGATGTGTTTTTAGAAAACACAACAGAACTTGAACTTCTTATGTACCTTTGTCTGCCTTAGAAGTCCTTGGGAATTCTAAGATGTGTTGATGGAAGTAGCAGGAAGAAAGCAAGTGCAGGGAGCAGTCAAAGCCCCAGAGATGCTAAGTACACAGGGCAAACGTCGATCCCAGGGACTTCTGCTCACATCGTCCAGCCCGAGTACTCGACTAGGTTCAAAAAATACCTTCAGGCTACTGAGTTGGTCATTGCCTAAAAGGGAGGGGCATGGTGAGCTAGAAGTCCTTGGGGATTTACATTTCCCAGGGGGCAGTCCTAACTAGTGAGTATGTCCTGAGGTGAAGGAGGCCTATAAATGCTCCATCTCCCTGCCTTGGATGGACAAGCATTAGGATACCTAGAAGGTATCCAGAACTCTCCTGTGGATTGTGTCGAATGTACCCACCTGGGACTGCCTGAGGTGACATTTTTGTTTCGTCTCCTTTCCTTCCAGGTCTAACCTCCCTATTCCCTTAGTCATTTTTCTTGGGAACTCCTCCTACTAAGCCACTTGCACGTGGATCCTAATCTCAGGGTCAACTTCTGGACTTCAACCTGAGACACTGAACAAGTGCTTAAGGAGGAAAAATCGGTATTCTCTCTATAAATGGTCATTTCTATCACACGTCCTAGTGGTCATAATTTGGGGAAACTTTTTGTGGAAAGGATACATAGACGAATACAGCTTACTTAAAAAGTTTAAATAAATGCCATTCAACAATTTCTGAACTAGAAAGAGTGGGAGAAGAAAACTCATTGCCATTAAATAAGAAACAGACCAGACTAAAAGTAAAATCTCCTATATTAAGGCCATACCGGGAATATTTTTTCTTTATCAAAATGTAATGAAATAACCATCATTAATAAGGATCATTCTTTTAAAAGGATGATTGGAAATGTTCTTTTAAAATGAAGAAATGCCAATCTGCATTAGTCTTACATAAAGATTCTTCTGAGCAAAGAGGTAATTACAGCCTGACAGATGACTAAAATAGCCTCGATTCTGTTTCTTTTTCGATCCAGAGGTGGGCAGATAGCATCCTAGTGCCTCTCTGAATTATAGCTTATAAAACTTGGAAGAAAAAAATTAGATCTATCGAATCGCAATGTTTAGACTATGCGAGCTTGGCAACCTTCTTCTCCTTCCCCCTCCTCTCCTCACTATCCTTTAAGCAAATGAAAAGTTTAAGTTTCTTTCTTCAACGGTAATGGTTAGAACCTCTTACTGTGTTAATAGGGGAGCTGCCTGGTTTCAATGTGGTCCGCTACAATGGTTATTAACTGCTGTTTCAAGTGGCGTCCATGTTTGATTCCGGGCTCTGCTATTCACTGGCTGTGTAACTCTGGGAAAATACTATAGTTCCTTGAGCCTCTACAGCCTCATTTATAAAATAAAGAAAATCTTTTCTGTGAGGCTACACTTTTGTGAAGGTGAATGGTATCCTTTACTCATATATATTAAGCATGGAAGAATTTATAGCATGAAAATAATGCTGGCCTTCAGTGGGTCAAATATTTCCCACGCTACTTTATACATAGATAACTTTACTTTTTGCGGGAAGTCAATTTTTCAAATCTAGGCTTTATTTGATGTCCACAAATGTAAAATTCTCAGTGTTTAAAATTCATATAGCAAATTACACATGGTCTGCTAGCCACATAAGGAAAAAAGAGAATGTTTTAACAGACTGGCTTTGTCTTATTTTTCCATAATATATGACTATTTTGTCTTTATTTAAAAAAAAAAGCAGGATTTCACGTATTTGTTTAGATTTGTCTTCTAGGACTGATAGAGAATTACTCAGATGAAAGCACTACATGACCATAAAAGTTACTGAATATTTATAAGTAGTCCTTTGGATTTAAAACTTTTTGATGAGATCTGTAGTCATTAGAGGATTATGTGGAGTTGGTAAAATAGTTTTGGAATATCTTTGAGTTCTCCCAAAACACCAGAGAAAGCAACTAGGACAGCAAAACTAAAACCCCATGGACAACATCCCCAGCAAAACTAGGTGGTCACATAGCCCCATAAATACCAAAATTGGGGCTGATGGAGACAAACTGCCCATAGCAACTATGTGGGAGGAAACGGAGGGAAGGGGAAGGAGAAGGGGCTCTGATGGCTTAGAGACCAGAAAGACCCTGCGATTGTCCACAGGTTCTCACAGGAAGTGGGAGAATCTCATCCAGGGAGAGATATCCATCATAAGTGAGTGACCGGTGCTGAGGCGGAGTGGTCGGGCAACCGCACATACTTTCCTGGGTAACTGCCACTCTGCTCCTAAAAGGGGCAATACGTAGCATCCATATTGGCTCTATTCTGAGAAGGTGGATGCAGCACACCTGTCCCAAAACGAGGAAAGTCTATGGAGAGCAGAGGTAGGTTGCTGCTTGCCTTATGGGTATTAATATGCTGTGTGAGTATAAAGATATTAGTCCAAGTCAAATGCTCAGGGAGAGAGCAAAAAGGACAGAGAGGTGACTTAGCAAATTTCAATAATGTTCATAGTAGGAAACCAGGCAGACATTTTAAAAAGGTAGGTGAGCAGGGGGTGGGGACAGACACATTACATAGACATTAGTCTAATGACAACCACTAGAACAAAAATATACATCTTCCTAATTACAATGTGTGTGTGTGTGTATGAATGAAAAAAACGATACGATGCGGGGATCAGAAGGATATAAAACTAAGTGAAAAATGCAAAGCAAATAAAAGTGTGTCTTGTTTACTACCGTTTCTAAGAATGGAGAGGCACTGGAATATGCGCTCGTGTTAAACAATGAAAGAACGAGCCAGAAAATAAAATATAAGTGCTACATAAGTGGGAGGAAATGGGGAGGAGAGGGACAAAATTTATACTTCTCTGAATATACAGTTTGTAGATCTGACTTGGGAATCATGTAAATATACAGAATTTTAAAACACAGTTAAATAAAATCCCGAAAAATTGCTTGTAAAGTGAAATAAAGAACCTGCGAATACAGTCGGTGACATAGTTATAATTATACATGATTTTAAAACAAAATTAAACAAAAAAGCCATCCCTAACAATTGTTAGTAAAATAAACTAACTGAACTTGTGAATCGAGAGGCCGAATGCCACAGAGAGGAACTGTCCCAAGGGACTTCAAAACAGTATTTTGAACATCCTTGTAGGATATGCCATAAAGACACATAGAACTGCAATAAAAATACTTTAAAATGTGTTTTCCAGTCGAGTCATTTGTGTGGTGTTGTTATTCTGAGGCCGGTGTGTGCGTGTAGTGTGGGATAAAGTTGACAAATAATGATGGGATCACTGGGAATTGGGATATACAGTTTGAGTAAAAGGAAATAAAGATTTAAGACTACGTAAAAGGTTACATAAAAACTTTTTTGTCCTAAATTCGAATCAGACATATTGGTGTGATCTCCCGATGTATTTTATGTTTAAAAAATGTACACAAACGTCTTAGCTCTATCCTTATCGATAAACGCACCAGCATTCCAGTGACCAAATACCATTTTCTTCTAGGGGGGAGCACAGCTCCTTAGAGAAATGATTGATTCCAGATGTGGAGTACCAAACATACAAGCCAAACCTTGAATATCATGTCTTATCAGAAAGTCAGGACACCAACAGAGATTATTAGTGTCACATCAAGAGGACTCGGCAGACCTCCAGAATCAGTTCCCACTTCCCAAAGATGAGACGGACTGAGCCGTAACATGAATAATAATATCAGTGGATTTAAATCATCAAAATATTTAAATCTATGAGTTCATAGATATAAAAATAAAACCTGTTTTTTTGGGGAATGCCAATGAAACAACTCATATTTTTGAAAACTGGTTTTGAAAAATGGTAAATAAAGGGAGAGAATCAAGTGTTTGCCTGCCTTTCACATGAACTGTTGTTCCTCGGGGCAACCAAATTGTTTCTGTTTGCAAAGGCATCCAGCTAATAACTGAAGAAAAAATGATGGAATTAGAGTATCACCTCTCTGTAATCATTAATGAACCGATAGATATTGGCAAAGATGATCAGTAGTTGCTTACATCACTGAAAGAGACACAATCAGGAATCATGCACGTCTAGAGGATGAAAGTACACAGCACTCTCCTTAAAAGTGGATCAGCCTCATATGAAAAACAGCAGGACAGATCATGCGACGTGACATCCAGAGATGCGGTCAGCAAAATCTAAGCTCTGAGAACCTGTGCAGGGGTCCCCAACCCCCAGGCCAGCTGACTGGTACTGCTCCATGGCCTGTCAGGAACTTGTTCGTATAGCAGGGAGTGAGCAGCGGGCAGGCTAGTGAAGCTTCGTCTGTATTTGCAGCTGCTCCTCAGCGCTGGCTTCGCCGCCTCAACTCTACCTCAGATCACTGGGCATTAGATTCTCACAGAAGTACCAGTCCCTGGTGCCCAAAAGGTTGGGGACCGCTGCTCTACAGAACAAATAATTTGTTTCTCTAAATATAAATAAATAGTTCTGGCAGATAATAAAAAAGAGATGGAAGGAGAAACTATAGATTAAAACAATCTTAAAAGATGTAATAACGAATCACAGTACACGGACTTATATGGATCTTGGTTCATATATACTGCAACAGGAAATTATTTCATGAAACCATGGAAGATATCTGAATAATGACTCAATATTTAATAATACTCAGAAAATACTGTTGATTTGTAAGGTGTGATAATGCTATGGTGGAATTTTACTTTTTATTATAAAGAATGTTTATTCCTTAGGGATACATACTGAATTATTATAGATGAAGCGTTGTGATGTCTGAGGTTAGCTTCAATATCATCGAGGGCTGGAGAAGTATCTTGATCAACTACAACTTGATGACTGCTGAAGCTGGGTGACAGGAACACAGGTTAACTATGCTGTTCTCTACACTAGCGACCCGTTCAAAATCTTCCATGATAAATGCTTCCAAAACAACCAGCAGCCATGACTGATCAGTTTGTAGGGGCAGCTGTGTCCTTCAGAACGGTTTGACCATATTTTTTAGCAGAACCAGCTGGCCAGACAGGGCTGAGCCCCTCTCTGTCACATGACGTGGACCTGGCCCTGCCTCCCCACCCTTAGCACAGTCCATGCCCTGGGCCAGTGAAAGCCCTGTCTGGGAAGTCTGGCTGGATTTAGTGGGAAATGGGGATCTTTCACCCACTCCGGTTGTTAAGCTCATAGCCCGCAAACCAAGAACTCTGGTTTAGTGTTAACATTGTGTGGACAGAGCTCTCCTGAGAAAGAAGTCAACGCAGAACAGCGGGCGAGCTGAGATGGAGGACGAAGCATCCCAGGTACTGTCCAGGCTCAAAGCCCAGCCCTCACCGTGCCTGACGAGCTCGGCCCACTGCCTATGGAGTCCCACGGTCCAGGAGACTCGCTTTCTTGATTAACAAGCCGTTTGAACTATGTTTCACTTCTGCCTGAAAGGTTCTTACTAATCACAGCTATGCCATTTTTAAGACATACTGTATATTGAGGGCCCAGGGGAGGGACTTTCTTCATAGAGAAAAGAAACAAATTACAGGGGAAGGCTACTTTGAAGGGCCTCCCACGCGCTGTATTACTTTGTCAAATAATGGAAACTATACTTCACTGTGCTTAGGAAACATAATACATGCAGGAAATTAAAGGGTGAGAAATGTGTGTGTGTGTTTTTTTTCATCTTCACAATTTTAGAAGCTTTCTCCAAACTTGATATTTTTTATTATAAACCCCAAGAGAGGTTGCCTTTGTTATCATGTTTGGCTATTCAGTTTTGAAATTACCAAGCTCAAAGTTACCTAGCTACCCTGAAGTGCTCATCAGAAAGAACATTCCAAATGCTATTTCTGGAATTCAGAGAGAGCTGATACTGTTGATTGGGTTCAATGAAGAACAGTCAGTTCTACCTCTAATATCCTTGATTTAACATTAAATATAAATGAAAACACCCGGGAGTTTCAGAGCGTGTGACGAAAATTCGGCATTGACGTGCCTCTTGTAAAACTCCAAGAAAGCTCAGTGCACAAAGCAATCCCATTTGTTAGACATAGAGATGTAGACTACTTTGTGCATAAAAATATAAACGGACCAGCAGCAAGGAGTTAAAAGGGAGAGAAGGGTGTTAAACAGCAATGAATTCTCATCTGGTGGAAAAATACTGAATCTTGTTTTCTGGGTCCTTTACTGTTTGATCTAGAATCGGTAAGGAATTTTGCCTTGGTTGTTTAAGGTGGAAATATTCAGAATACAAAAAAGCAAAGGTGTTGAAATAAAAGTGAAATCTTATTTGGAATAATAACATATTACAAATGCTTCTGCATGAATGACGAGAGCTACAATTTTTTTTTTGTACTTTTCTGTCTAAACATATGTACCGCATGGAAGAAACGAATCTATATTTAACCTTTTAAGTTGTTATCTAATGGCCTATTAACTGATTTTTAATGTCTACTACGTGGTGGTATATAATTTGGCATACTTAATAAGGACTGATTTAAAATAG
This sequence comes from Rousettus aegyptiacus, assembly GCF_014176215.1. Classification (NCBI taxonomy): domain Eukaryota; kingdom Metazoa; phylum Chordata; class Mammalia; order Chiroptera; family Pteropodidae; genus Rousettus; species Rousettus aegyptiacus. Next base: position 2,054,820 of record NW_023416312.1, on the reverse strand, counting down.
GCCGAATGCTAATAAGCAAAGACATTAAAACAAAAGCGAAATCTTATTTGGACCAAGACTGATTTGATAGACATGTGCTTATGTGTTTGTATGTGGAATCAAACATATTTCAGAGTGGACAAATGACACTAAAGAAAGCCCCCATTTTCTTTGCTTCGCATTTCGTGCACATTAAAAAAAAAAAACAAACAAAACTATGTAGTGTGCACCAAATTTTTACTCCATAACATTAGTTGTAAGAAATATCCTGTTTCTTTATATCTCTAAGTAACATCTGTGTCTATACAGAACTCTCGCCGGCCCAGTCACCTGGTGGGAGACACATCCTCAGGTATGGCTCGAGAGAGATCCCCTCTTTGCCAAGGTCAGGCAAGGTTCCTAGGGATTTTACTCAGCTCTCACCATTCGGGAAAAATCCTGTGGTGGTTAAGTCACTCCGGCCATTGCAGACTGGCCCACTCAGTGTCTAAGGGTCCCTAAGACATGAAGTGGTGGCATGGTGTAAGAGAAAGTCCACACCACAGACGGACATTGGGTTGACTTCCTGGCTTCATCAAGCGTTGCTCAACTGACCTTGAGCCAATTACGGAACTCACTACCGCAGTATAGAGACTCCCATGCAGTTAGCACTTGTCTGATCCTGTTTCCTTAACTGTAAATGAGCCCAATTACCCTCAATCATAGAGATGCGCTAGGATTTGGTCTATGTGGCCCAGAGGGCTTAGTAAGTGGTAGCCGCTTCCCTTTTCCTTTTTTCTTTAGTCAAAATTCAGATCAAGTGCCTCGTCCAGCAGCTTCTGTTTACATGAAAAAAACAAAGTAGGAAGAGTGGCAAGGGAGTACAGAATCTCTGCATCTCGCTTGTTCAGAGCATCCTTTTCTGCCTCATCCTACAAATTTATAAGCCAATTCATTTTATAGTCTATTTATAACTAGAATTCACTCTTACCATTTAGCTATGAACATGGAGGTCTCTGCTACCACACCATCTGGGATCCCAGCAGGGAGGGGGCGGGTCTTGATAATTGCTACCTCCCTGCCCCCTGCTCCCGTGCCTGTGAACAGGGACAGGCCTTGCCTTATTACCTCCCTCCTCTCCTCTCAACATCTCATGGATATTCTGCCATCTTGGAACATCCCCACTCACTAGGGAATCATTCATCTGCAGGAATTTGAAAACTGCCTCCTCTGTATCTACCACTTATAATAGTATGCTCAAGCTGGAAAGGTTTTGTAACAATCATCTCCAGTGGGCCGCAGTGGTATGCGGGCACCACCAGAATTTAGAGGATGGGGTCGCAGATGCTAAATGTCCTTCTAGACAAGGACAGACCTGTACAGTGAAGAATGGTCTGACATAGAGTGTCTATAGCCCCCCATCCCAACCTTGTCAAGTAGGGGAAGACGCCGAAGCTGTTATGTACCCACACTGATAGAGCAGGTCGGGCGATGCCTGGTGTAGATCCACGATCTTCTCTCCCCACCGATGCGGGTCTCACTACCACACTCTCTGCCTCTTAATGACAAGAAGGGAGCACAGGGAGATTATATAGCTTGATCCAGGTAGAAAAGAAGGAAGATATTTACCTGCAAGTTCACATGGAAATGATGTTCATGAGGCCCAAATATGGCCCTTAAAACCCCACACAAAAGGGCAACAAACACTGCATTTTCGCAGAGGAAAGACAGGTTATTGAATTTAACATCAAACTAGAGGTCGTCTTCAGTGTGGGCATAAGCGCAGCTCTGGTTGTGCTGCGTCTCTGATGTGACTCTGCATCAATGAATGGGAGTTTAAGCCACGTACCAAATCCCTCGCTTACAGTCTGTGAGCGGAGTCCATGGTGACGTGAAGAGGCTGAGAACTGTGAAGTCAGTAGAAGCGAGGCAGACAGAGATAATACGGTGAATGATACTGATGGAGTGATGAAGATATTTGGAACGTATGATGTGTCAAGGCTAAAATCAACACATATGCAAGAGCACGGGACAAGCAATGGACCTGCTTGTGACCCAATGGCTGAAAAGTTGATCAGCTCATTTAGATTTGATTAAAAAATAATAAAAATAAATTGTATGTAATCTTTTTACAGGTGGGTAGTGTTGGAAGTGCTGTACACCCCCTCTTCGGGGTCTGGCCCAGAAAACCTTCCATGTGCCTTTCCATCCCCTTCCCCTTCTGCAGCTCGACAGGGACAAACTAGAAGCTATGTGCCGAAGATGGCAGAGCCGCAAAAGGGGCAGCATCTGGGTTGGGTCCCTGGATTACATCCTGACGGAGAGCTGTCAACCACTCAGGAGCGCCCACTATGGACGTGATGTCGTTGACAAACCCCTACTGTGGGTTTGTTACGGCAGCTGGTGTGTTATCCTGATCCTGGTTCCTGTAATTTAGAACCATACAGGCTTGTGACAAAGAAAGACAAATTCACAAATAATGAGAACATTGTGTGGTACAGATTATAATAAAGATGGATATATATTTCAGGGGGTCAAGATATGGGAGTTATTAACTTTGGGGGATGATTAGGGAGAAATACAAAAAGCATCACAAAAATCTGTGATGTTCCCCGCTCCCCCCATCTCTCCACTTTCCACAAAGAATTTTAGGTGGCCAGAGTTCATCATATTTGCTTTATCTTTATTATTATTGCTAGTAAAGAAAAAAAAAAGCCCAGCATCCTCTGCTTCCTTTCTCTTCCTCTATGTCCCATTATCTTCAGATTGGGTCTCTTTAAGTTTCATTGGTTTAAGCCAGCGGTGATCAACGACAGTCTGTGGGCTAAATTTGGCCCAGCCTCTGTCTCTGTAAATAAAGTTTTATTGGAATGCAGCCACACCCATTGGTTTACATATTATTTATGGCTACTAAGCGCTATAATGGCAGCACTGAGTTGTAACAGGGAGCATACAGCCTGCAAAGCCTAAAATACTTACTATCTGGTCCTTTGCAGAAGGTTTTCTGACCCCTGATTTATGTCATTCCTCACTTAATCTCAGCCTCAGCCGGGTACATGCCAATAGCCCCTGAATCATTCCACGACCCCTTCACCGATATGACAACACTGAAATCACTCTTCTTCCAGCCACTGCCTTATCACACTGCTGAATACCTATGTGGTCCCCTAAGTCAAGTTCACTGACAATTACTGCTGGATTCTAGCATCCCTGGGGTGAACCCTGGCTGTCTTTGCAAACCCTGACTTTCAGGGTTTTTTAAAAAAATCATTGCTCAAGTTGTTGTCATCCTAAAAGACTAGATTTCTGCCTAGGTCCTCACTGGTTTTGACTGAATGCCAGGGTTTGTGCTCCAGTTCTCTACTCTGCAACTTCAAGAGCGACAATGACAACATCTGACACCATGACCCAATGGGTTACAAGTCACGAAGTGCTCTCACGTGCATTATCTCATTGGATCCTTAGATAAAGGCTAGAAATGCAAATTCCTACCTACATTTAAAGACTAGGAGACCAAGAGCCTGAGACGTAAGCGATTTACTCACAATCATTCAGCTATGGTGATGATGCTGATGATGACCTTGATGAAGACAACAATGGCTCAAACTTATTAAGACCTCATCACGTGCTCCTACTCTGCTAAGGGCTTTACCCACTGTACTTTATCTGATTCTTACAATAGTATGGGGTAGGTCTTCATTTTATAGGTCAAGAAATGAGGATTATATAAAATTGAAGTCTTTGCCTAAGGTCACACACAGCTAACCCATTGCAGAGGTAGGAATCGAATTCATATTTTTATGATTTCTAGGTCACATGTTTTTTTTATCGGGTAGGATATTTTGAAATATTTACCCGTGTTGCCCTCCCACTCCAACACCCCCATTTCTTTGCTCCGATCAGGTCTATTTCTTTGCCCATTTCTTCAAGCAGACCACGTAACACTCATCACCTCGAGACAGAGTTGTTACAGAATAGAGAAATGGCTAGGTTCTAGGAACAAAGAGTAAAAACTACAGGCTAAGAAAGATATTCAATAAATCAAAGTAAAGCTTCCTCTGTGCCAGAAAGGGGGCTTGTCAGGGGATGGGGAGATGGAGTGAACCTTAGGGCAAACAGAAGAACACTGACTTGTGGATACCTGAGAAAGAGCAGGCATGCCCCCCTTTGCAGAAGCTGATCCTTCAGAAAGAATCAGTTGGGAACACCCAAATAGCCTCATGGGATTAAAGAGTGCAGCGACCTGTGCTTTCTTTCCTAGTTAAAACCCTGGGAAGGTCACAAGGTTCCAGAGAGAATTAGCCCTAGAAATGATCCTACATCACAGTACAGCTAAGGAAGGGCAAGTGCACCCAAGATGACAGAGAAGTGGCTAAGGAAGGGTTCACAGTGGTGAACAAGGAATGATAAAGTAGCTCCCTGCCTAGGTGAGTGATCGAAGGTGAACCAGATGGGTACAAAGGTATCTCAGTGAATTCTAGAGAGATTGATGGTGTGGCCTAAGGGTGGATATACATCACCTCGCCCAACACTTCTTCTCATTAAACCATTCTCCCTAAATTTAGACTCAGTACTATGGAAAATGGGATGAACTGACCATACACTAGGAAGGGGATTTGGAATAAAATGTGGATTATTACAGTCAATAGATAAATAATGATATATGTACACATCTGAGTGTGTGGCCCACCACACCCACAGTGTTGTCTATAAAGGTACACTCTGCCTTTGAGCTCCTGAGTCCCTCTGGGATCTCTGGGAAATGAGACTTCTACTTTAGTCCTGGGCATGTTCTGATCGCAGGCTCAAAAAGACTTTTTTGGAGGGTCTTTTCAGTTACTTATAGAAAGGGCATGAAATAATTTATAAATGTGTAGTTCTAAAGGTTTAATAGAATATGGCATAAGGCCAATGGTGATCTCCTTCCATGTTTTTCTTAATACAAGTAAGACGTTAAGACATTCGGTAGTGTCAACCATATGAGATCACTGAAAACTTGCCCTAGTTTAAAATTTTTTCTGGTCCTTTAATCTTCAACAGTCATTTTCCATACGTGAGTTGCATAAAAGCATCTATAGTAATGGAGAGATTTAATGAAAGTGGGTCATTAACAAAATCTAAGGGACATTAAAATAATCTGGGTGAAGCCATTCTTCTTATTAATTTCCACCATTATATGTCATTATACCCTTTGTGAACAATGGACTCGAATCTCCTTTTCAATTTTATTCTTATTAGAATGTTTTCCCACACATTACATTTTCTAGAATCGCTGACCTCTTTCTCCCCAGGCTCTGTAATTTGCAATTGTCAGAAAACGTGGACATTGCAAGTGTATTAGGTGAGACCGCAATTTGTAGTGTCAGCATACCAAGGGGCTGTTCTTTTGTGTTTTTTTTTTTTCACTGAAATTGCTTGCTGGTCTTACTATAATAAGGCCTTATTATATCATACATCATCATGCATATTTTATATGCCGGATGCTTGGTAGATGGTCTTTGCTTTGTTATTTTACTAAGCGGCACCGTTATGCATCTAAGCCCAGCTGAAATTAGACAGGAAGGTGACCTTCTTAATATATTCTTCTGCAGACACGGTAGCCCTGGAACATGATCTGACTTGACTTTCCATCGTAATTCTGATGAAGAGGGACTGATGAAAAGACAGATGAGCTGAAATCTAATTTTTAGATGGGTCCCTTCTAAATGGTTTATTTTGCTCTTATTAAACTTGCCAGTCTCCAGTCGACTGCAACAAGCAGGTAGCCCTGAGCACTTCCTACCAAGATCAAGGCAACTGCTTTGCAAACCTGGGGGAGGAGATAGGCTATTTGTGTATGAGCTAAGAACGAAAGCGTCTGTGGGGTGCGGATGCTGAAACCCAGGTTCTAGAGCTCAATTGCAGCTCTGCTGTTTTCTGGGCTGATCAAGTAAGGACTCGATATGCCAGATAGCTCGGTCTGTCCCCTTTGGACCACCAGTAATCTGTACTGGCTTTCTTTTACTCCCACTGTACACCTCCCTCCTTGCCCTGAGCAAGTGCTAAGGTTGAGCAAGGATTTCAACCTCTCTCAGCCTCAATTTCCACTCCGTAATTTGGGTATAACAATCAGTACTTGCTCACAGGGCTGTTGTAAGGAATATAGAGATGAGCAGGTTAAGAGCGTTCACCCAGGAGCCAGATTGGGTTTCACTGCACCGTTTACTAGCTATGGGATCTTGGGCACACGTGCCTCAGTTTCCCCATATTTAAATTAGAGGTAACCATTGAACCCATTCACCATTGTGAGGACTGAATGAGTTAACATACAACCAACCAGTACTGAGGACAGGGCATAATAAGCACCAGGTTAAGTATTAGCTGGTCTTGATACTAAGGAATGAAAGGGTTTAGCAGAGGGTTAATGTATAATAAGGACTTAATACATGTTAACTCTCATCATATTATCCGTTGGGATGCCATCAATAATATTCTTTTTTTTCCTGAAGTGTCAAAAAAGTGACCCTCACAAGTTACAAACAAAGCTTTGACCTTGATTGTGGCAGTGAGTGGCTCATGTCATTTGTGGGAACGTATCTGTTTCAGGAAGTCATGAATGCTCCTTCTGCGCATTCTCGTTAGAGTTGTTGGAATAATCTTTCTGGTCTTCAAGTGAAATTTGTACATTGCTTGGCATGAGTTACTTAGTTACTTAGGTAAATGGAGTGTCACTAAAATGTAGTAGGTTTGTCCTTTGTGAATTACAGTAATGATTAGTAACTTATCTATTCCTATACCTTATTACAGTTACTTTCTTATCAGAAGGACCCAGCTCCTCCCCAGAAACACTCTCCACCCCCCGAGGAATTAGTACAGAAGGGCTGATAGATGTGGGCAATCTTCCGCAGAGGTAGCCCACAGCTAGAGCACTGCTCATTCATTAGATTGGCAGGAACAACCAACTCAGGTAATACAAGAAGACAGCCAGAGCGACAGCTAGCTGCTCTAGTGCAGAGGGTGGGAGAAGGACCAGTTTTCAGTTCTACCCTTGTGCATTCTTACTATGGGGCGGGCAGCCCTCGGCTTCCGCTGCCATGATGGAAAGGGGTAAGACCGAATTGCTCTTATACTTGGCTCTTCAATGTTATTTTCTGATAGAGACAAATGGTGAGGAAGGGAGCCAGCATATTCAGTCTGCTGCCAGGACTCTAAAAAGAAGATTGGCAAGGGAAGGGAGGTGGTGGTCAAGGGACATTCTGATATTACACGTGTGGATTTTTCTGGTTGGAGGAATAAATTGATGGTATTGATCAGATTCTCAAATGGATCGCCAATCCCCAAATGATGAGTGCTTCTAGTCTAACACAAGCCAGGAGATTTCTGATGCCACCTTGGAGGGGCAACTGGGAAAGGGCAGAAGCAAATTTTGAGGTTGCGGTTCATGACAGCCATCCAGGAAATGGATATTTCTGCATCTGCAGGTTGGAAAGTAAGTGTTTATCAGGAGGGTCTAGGGTTTCCAGGGACAAAGGAGGATCTACTTTCCCCACCTTCCTCCACGCATAAATCCCGCCACTCAGGATCAATGGCTATCCCTTACTGCCATCACCGCATTCCTTCGCACTCCCTCCATTGCCACCAAACACTCCTACCAACGACACCTTCCCCCTGTGCCATGTACAGTCATAAATATAGTGCAATTAATTAGAGGTCTCTTCCTCGAGGGCGGGAATCATGTTTCAGGTATTTATATATCCCCAGTGCCCTACAGGATGTTTCCTACCTAGTTAATGCTCAATAATTGTTAAATTCCAATAAAGTTAATTGAGTTGCCTAGCCTTGGGAGATGGGGCATGATTCATAATGTCTATGAGAAATTATAACTCATAATTTTTTTAAAATAAAATTTTGGAGACTGTCTTAAGTTAATTTGTGTAATTGTGAAAAGCCAAGGGAAATGATCCTGGGATACTTGTAAAGAAGAAAGCTCTGATAATTTGCAAAGGGCATGAACTCTTCAAAGATTTTGTTCCTCAACCACTAGAAAGTATGAGTTAGGGTTAACTTAAGAAACTAAGAGATGAACGAAACTTGTTAAATTTCAGTGCATCAATTATAGTTCTTTTTGAGGATCTAGGAAAAAACCCAAATGTGGTTACTATAGCAGTAAATTGGTCTCCAAGAAACTCTTTCATTTTCTCAAGAAAAAAAATTCTATAATAGAGCAATCAAATAAGAAAAATAATCCACAAAAAAACGCAAATGTATCTAGAAACAAAAAATGATCCATGAGCAAATTCTGAAATGGAAGAAAAAAAAAGAGCAAAACAAAACTAAAGCACTCAGGCGAGTAAATGGATGCCAATTTTTAAAGAGAGAATTATACGGTGTTATTAAAATGATGAATGTTTTTCCAAATTTCCTTGGTGGCAAAGAAAATGGGGTATTTTATTATAATAGAAAGGGAATTTATCTCGTGTAAGATATAGACGTTAACACACATATCGGCTGAGAAGCCCAATAAAAAAGAGATTAATACGTAAGAGCTAAATTTCTAGGTTAGTACACATATGGCAGACAGATGACTAAACTGATGGGAAAGCACAGGAAATTTTTCTAATGCATGAACTTTTTCGTTAGTGAGAAATACATTATTATTTCAAAATTCTGGTTTAATGAATTTGAAGGTATTGGTGACAATAAGAACTCCACAACCAGCTGCATTGCATCTCTGTGAACTGCAGTGTCATTGTGCTTAGATTTATTTGCTTAAAATAAAGTAACTTGCCGCTTTTATAAAGATAAATTTACTGTCCTGAGATTAAAAGAGTCCATTTAAGGATGACATGCTCGCCACCTCAGTAACATCCAAGGCCTGTGTGTGTGTGTGTGTGTGTGTTTCACTAGCAAAATTCCTTTAAGTCTGAAGATTCCCCCAGTCACTCACTGAACACATTGTCACTGAGCACCCCCCATGAGCCAGGCATTGGGCTAGGTCATGGGGACACGGCAGGAGACACCACAGACAAGTTCTCTTTTCTCATGGAATTTAGAATCCAGGTCACCTGATCTGTAACAAGTTACATTCCAGATTTAGACTGTGACTTATCAGTGACATCGGATATGCAGACCACATTCTAAAGTGAGGGTCAAACAAGCGGGATCCCGCAGAACTTTCTAGGAGGAGGCACGATGTGATCAACTACTGCCAGCCACAGGTTCCTCCTGCTCCCCCCTCCTTCTCCAGTCTGCATGAGAAGACCAGAAAGGGTGGTAGAGAGAACTGTCGCCTGGCTGAAAGGGCCATGACTGGTGAGAGTTTCCTTCCTCCCTGCTGTGATGCGGTCAAGTGGACATTTTGAAGAGTAGCTGGTCTTGCGGGCGCCTTACCCAGGAGACCCTGAGCCAGACCATCCATGTACGTTACCATGTGGCAAGGTGGCTCCTCAGGGCGCCCTCCCTTCTTGCCACCAAAGAACTCACATGTAAGTTTCACAGGAGAGCCATCATGTAGCTACCAGCGACATGAAGGGTGTCGACAGCCAACGCTAGTCAGAGGAGCAGCTACCGGTCACCAAGAGAGGGCTCTAACCACAGGGAACATCACAAGAAGCCCTCAACTTTCTCTGTCCTATTGCCCCGCTGACCTCAAGCCCAGAGGAGCCAGGCCTTGAGAAGGTAAAGACAGTATTATGTACTCGGAGCAGTTCATGGTGTTTAAAAAGCATTCATGTTTCCCAGTTGACCCATTTAAAAACCACAATCTCTTTATCAAGTATGTGAGAATCTTCCAGTAATCACAAGCCCAGTTTGAGAGAATTTCTCTGTGTGTATTATCTGAGGTTTTAGTCTAATTTGGCTTAACAAAAAAAAAAATGCAGTTGGTTACCTTCATAGCTCCTAAAGCTTGGCAAACTTCTTCTGTCAATGGCCACAGAGTAAATATTTTAGTGTTTGTGGGCCACAGGGCTCTGGTGCAAGTATTTGACTCTGCCATTGTCGCAGGAAGCAGCATTCATGGTCAACATGTAAATGACTGGGTATGGCTGTTTTCCAATAAAACTTTAGTTTGAAGTCTGAAGTCTGAAGTCTGAAATTCCTATGATTTTCACATGTCGCAAGAGATTCTTCTTTTATTTTTTTCCAAGCTTTCAAAAGTGGTAAAAAAAAAAAAAACATTCTTGGCTCATGAACTATGCAAAACAGGTGGCAGGCTGGATCTGGGCTGCAAGCTGTCATTCGCTACCCTCTTTTAATTGGTTCATTTATTCAACAAATATTCACTGAGCTCCATTACATATGAAGTCCTAGAGAGACTTTTGTTTACAGAGACGCCATTTTTCTTCCATGATACATTAAAGCAGAAAGAAAAAAAAAAATTTCTAAACGCCCCCGGAAGGATGGCTAGGAAATGATCACACTTTTAGATAGCTTTTCTCCATCTCTGTCCTGCAGCAGGCTATTCAGTCACAGCAAACCCAAACACAGATATTTTATTTCTTCTGTCATCCTCCAGGCACAGAAATCAATAGGACTGATCACAGAGGCACGTGCCTAGGGGACAACAAAATGACTGCGTGACCTGCCATCGGGCCCAGATATGGCACTCCAGGAGGCCAGCCCATCAGGCTCAGAGCCTGTCCTGCTGAGTGATGTTCCCCCTGACATCCACACGCATCTCCCTCCAGATTCCCTCATCCCTGGTCCACAGCAAGACTGGAGGTGTTCATGGGCCTCGCTCCTGATACAGGGTGAACGTGACGTGAGCCTTGGTGCCCGCTCCTGTGTAGGAACACCATTGAAGAACTGGATGCCCTACGAGGACAGGCATGACTTGGCAGCCAGCTGTGAAGACCCCACTGTGTTAGACCTGGACTAAAGTCGGGGGACCGACAGTCCTGGGACTGAAGGCTTTCCCAGGATGTGGGCCTTTCCATGCTTAGCCACCCTGCAGGTGAGTGGCCTCTGTTTCTATTTCTCTCAAGGATGCAGGAGCATCCGGCATGTCTCTGTGAAGCAGAAGCTGAACTAGGCTTGAGAAAAAACTCCCTCTGGAAAACCCCAGAAATACTCTGCCTAATGCCTCCCCTAAAGTAACAGATGTCCTTTTCATTATGAGCCAGTAGACGTGATAGAAGATCTCTTCCTCAGTTTAAAGAGTTCCGACCCGTGCATTCTTTCATATAATAAACACAGCTTCGTTTGGAAAACTTCTAGATAGCTTTTTTGCCTTAAATGTGTTGAGCGAGCGTAACTCCAGTAGGCTTCTAAGATTCTTGACCAATATTTTACCATCACAAAAAATATATTTTCTGGTGCCCCATTAAGAATATCACACAACAAATGATTTACATTCATGATAAAACCGAACCAAGCAACCAAACATGTTTTAAACTGTCCTAGCGTTGACCCAATTATCCTTTAGCCTGGGTTGATGATTTCAAAACTCAGTTAATGAATCACTCAGTCAAGTATGGAAAAATCAGTGAACTGTATGTTTTTGTAGCTATGGGATTATGTATATAAAATGACTCATCACTTAGACTGAATTCAGGAATTGCATTTGATCTTCTTGATTACAGAATATCAACGCGTTAGTAACTTTGGAAGGAAAATAAAACACAACCTTTGGACGTAGCGACAGAAATAGGAGTCAAAAACAAATTTCAGCTGAAGTACATGCACTCGGAATGCTAACGCAGAATCAGCAGTAAGATGTTTGCTGGTTAATGGAGCACGTGTCTGTATGCTAGAGGGTCAACGTCGCCAGCATTTTCAAGGTGAATGCGAGGGCTTGCATTTCTGTCTTAAGCTGGCCCCCAGGAAGCCCTTCCTTTGCCGGACGAGGCCTCAGAGCTGTGTAGCAGCCTCCTCAGCAGGGCGGGGGACAGGAGATTGAGTCACCCACCTGACCAGGTCGATGACCCGTTCCCTCGGAGCAGCGCTGACAGGCTCATCATTGATCATTACGATCTGATCTCCTGGGATCAGCTTGCCTTCCGAGGGGCCACCTGGAGAAAATGAGAGTGAGTACGGGTGAGACCATTGCCGATCCACTGACAGCCTCTGCTCCTGATCACGATTCACTGTGAGTAAATGGCGCTACGGGCAAAAAACAAACTTAGCCCCACCTGGGCGTTCTTGACATCCGTGCTTTACAAGCTTTTTGAGAAAGAACTGGGAGCTCTGGACGAGCCCGAGGCCCAGGCCACACCCTGGCCAACTGGATCAGATCTTGGGAGGCGGGACTCAGGCATTAACATTTCTCTAAAATCTCCCAGGCAAGGTTGAGACTCAGAGGCCTGGTGACGCTTCTCATACTTTACTAGGCACACATGTCACCCAGGACACCTTGCTGGCCTGCAGACTGACTAGGTAGATTGGGAGGGTGCGGGATGAGATAACGCATTTGTCAAAAGCTGTCGGGGGCTGTTTATGCTACTGGTCCACTGGCTAACCTTTGAGTATTATGACTTCTAGAAGATGGTATTCCCCCAACAGGTAGCCAAATCAGCTGCGTTGATGCCCACAGTTGCAACAATCTGGGCACACCACGAGCGGAACAAAGTTGCATTTACTTACCCATTATGACTGAGGAGCGTTCAAGGAAGTGGGGGTTAGCTTCCAGGAAGTCAGGGTAATTGGATCTGAGCATTTTAATAATTCTCGTCTGACAGATGGGGTGAAGGAAGCACAGCTAAAGCTGGGCCTGAGAGAGGAGTCACTCCTCTCAGCTGGGAGATGAGGCTGTGGGGCAGACTGTGCTTAGATGTGTCTGTGGTCACCTGCGATTACAGAGGACTCTTGTTTTGGTCCTGATCCATCACGGTCAGCGGGAGGCCTTGTCTGATGCTCATGTTGAGTGAAACTGTTCACAGTCAACAGGAGAACGCCCAGGCCCGGCTGTGAGCGCTGGCCAGCTCCCGGTGTCAGGGGCTGCTTTTCTCTCTTTCAGTTGTTCTTCCAAGGAGGAGGTAGGGAACTATTATTTGCTGGGATTTATTACGCACCAGGCAATGGGTTAAATTTTCCGCCTAGTAACGTCCCTGAATGCTATAATCCCTTCCATGTAATGAGATAACTGAAGCTCGCACAGGTTAAAGAACTGGCTGCAAAGGTAGGACTGAGACTCGGCTTAAGATTTGATTCTTCCAAGTTCAGGGTGGCCGATATCTCTTTTGAACTCGCTTCTATAGTTCAAAAGCTGGTCACTGTCAGGTCTCTTGACACATAACGTTAACGCCAAAAATGCATGAAGCTCACATCTCTATGAAATAAAACCTATAAACAAATAACTTCAATTATCGGGAACATCCTCATGTTTAATGTATTTTCTTTTCAAATAAGGACATGGTGCTATAATTTTAATTTTATTTCCAGAGGTCTGTCAGTGGATAACAGGAGCAGCTGACATATTAGGCTTCAAATATTGTCACTATTACTTTATTTAGTAATTGAAATGAACACTTCATACCCAGAACATGGAACTCGAAGTAATTTAGTTGTTCTCAACCCACCCAGGCACTTCGTATATGTGTCACTCAAGCAAATCGTCCTCAAGCAAAATCTTATCTTCTTTCTGGGGAGTAACAAAAATGGGGGGGGGGGGACCTTAACATGTCCCCATATCAATGACAGATGCTCATTTCAAGCAGTGGGAACTAAGTGTCAGTGTTTGCGCACATAAGGAATTCTGAAAATCCTTTGGGAGACTTTTTATAACTATTGGATAATATGCAAGCAATCACTCCAATTCAGTCAAACAAACAGTTAGAAATCAAATGCTGGTCAAATACAGAACATTTTCAAAATAATTATTTGGATGATGGATGTTAACTACTCTGATGAGAAAAGCACTTGCTCGTTAACAGGACAAATTCATATTTGAGACTGATTTTTTTTCATCAAATGAAAATATTCATGTTTAATCAAGAGATTTGAATCAAAAATCCTAGAGAGAGAAACATGTAGTTTTTTCCAAAATATGAGGCAGAGGCACATATCAGAGACTCATCTCGTGCCCTTTCGTCTAAAGCCTGGGTTGTCTAGCATAGAAAATCTGGTCACGCTGCTGAAATCACTCGGAACGTCAGTAGAGTCATTTTTATGATAGACACTGTTTATTTGACCAGAATTTTCACTCCTAAAAATGACTTGAAACAGTTATCTTTGACCTCTGTTTTCTCTTTTTCCTACTCTTCTCAAAATTGTCTAATGCTACGTGTTCGTAGTGAAGCTAAAGAGAGTTGAGGGCAAGGAAGGGAAAAGGTTGAAGGAATGGGGAGGCAATCCAGGAGATTGAAAAATAAGACTTGAAATCTCTAGTCAGCTCCCAGGAGGGCACCTCCTTGAAAGAATCTCATAACCAGAGATGTCAAAATGTCGCACTAGTACAAAAGAGCATGCCAAATGTGATCCCATTTAGGAAAAAAGTATGGGTATACATGTATGTGTAATACTACACATGTATGTATAATATTATGTGTATGCACACATGGAATCATCTACTATATACATGCTTTCTGTGTATATATTAATAATGCTTAATTGTGAGTGGTAGGTGCTCAAGTGATTTGGTTTTTTGTTTTCTTTCTCCTCTGTATTATCTACTGCATTGTGTTTTTCGTGAAGCTTATGTATTATTTTAATAAAAAGCAACACATCTCTTTTGTTTTGAGGATAAAATTCTCAACTGCATCAAGCTCAACAACTCCACACAGAGAACTAAAATATGATCTATAGCTAATGAAATCAAAAGCTCGGCAGGCAGAACAAGACGCTGTGTGGCAAGGCTACAGTAGGAGAGAAAAGGAAACAGATTCTTGTCTGCACTAGTTGAAAGTGGTTGACTATAGCTGTGGTGCTCGCCCTGGGGCACACTATGTCAAAATAATAAAAAACTGAAAAATTAAATCCACTTCAAAAATCTGTACTAGCTCACTTAGTTGGCTTTCATTTCTCTTAACTGACAAACTCAGCTGCCCAAATGCTTTAGAGTTTAACAATAATAAACATTATGGAATAAGTATGTTGAACGTATTTTATTCTCTCCCTCACCATATAAGGTAGATACTACTATGATCTTCATTATCCAGATAATGTAGAGAAGTTATATCAAACTGAAAGGCTGGAGTGTTAACACGGAAGCTAAAAAATCTAATAAGGGGCAGAGATAGGATTCAAATCCATCAAACCCAGGCAGTCTGATGCCAGAGTCTGTGTTCTTTACTACTGAACTCTGCTACTCATTTGCAAAATCCCAGAGAGAAACAGCACAGAAGATGGCTTCCTTTGGTCCAAAGATAAATCCAATATAAGTCCATTAAAAGAAGTATATAAATATGTATAAGAAATGAATAATTAAAAGAACATTGTTCCGGAAAAGTCAAAGGCAGCCCACTGCAGGCAACTGGATCATAGTGCATTACATTCAACTGTGTTGATAGTGATAGTACACTCTAACGAGCATGACTGCGGCAGAGTACATTAACTATCTGATCATGCTATAGAATTTAAGGGATTTACCACGCACTGTATCCGTCGGCGTTTATTGTGTATGATAAACCACCCTCAAACTCAGTAGGGTATCCAATAATCATTTCTCCTCATGCTTATGGGTCTTTAGATTGACTGATCCAGGCCAGGCTCGGCCGGGCAGTTCTGTGTCACACTGCGGATCAGGCTGTACTAAGATCTAGGCTGTAGGCTGGCTGTCCTAAGTGTTCACTTTGGGGCTCAGGCTGTAGGGGTAGCAACCACTTGAGAGAAATTCTCACACCCATGGCAGAAATCCAAGAAATAAGCTCAAATGCACAAGCATATTACAAGCCTTAGCTTATGCCATCTTTGCTGATATGCCATTGGCCGAAATCAGTCCCTGGTCCAGCCTAAGAGCAGTGGAGTGAGGAAATACCTTCTGCCTCTAGTGGGATGGGAGGGGAGAGCATCTTTGTACAATAACCCAACCACGCCAATGACTAATCCTGCGATAACTTAAATACCACTTCCTGCTTTCTATCACTAAGGAGACCATTATGAGCTTACTAAATACAGTATAGTGCCTGCCTCTTATTATTTCCATTCACACATTAAGAAATGGGTCATTTCCATGGTTACAAATGATGGATCAGTGTTTTTCTAAGTCAAAGGAGATAATGGATTTGGTAGTCTAAACCTAGTTTGCAGAGCCATTTCGTCCCTCCAGTGGTCCGACTTCATCTAGGTGTTTGGAAAACTCAACTAGCCTCCACAGCCTGCAGGAGAACAGTATGCAACTTAGGAGACTGAACAGTAGTCATTGTGGCAGGGTGTGACGGGTGGTCCCGGGAGACTGAGGAGCAGGGTTGGGTGCTTACCTGGTGTGACTGAGCGAACGACCACTGGCTTTTCACTCCCTGCCACGAAGCCGAATCCCAGGACAGGGTCCCGCCGCATCTCCACCTTCCGCGGGGCCGGAGGGATGATTTGGCAGCTCTCTAACCGAGGGTCGTCAAATGGGATCGCCTGTGTCATGGGGCTGTGAGAGGAGCACACACAAGAGAAAAGGGGCATCAGTGTGAGTTAGGCCATCGCCTGGTGATCGCATTCTCTCCAGCTTCCAAACCTTCTCTGTTTGCTGGAAAGTGGGAAAGGCGTTAGGAGACCCATAGTCATGCTTCTTGGGTGGCCTTCTTGGTCCTGGAAAAACCACGGCCCATGTCTGCATTAGGTCTTTGCACCGACTGTTCCCCTGAACTGAAATCCTCGTCCTGCACACACCTGTACGGCTTGCCCTCACTTCTCCCAAGTCTCTGCTCGATTGTGTCCTTCTTGGACTATCCCGGTCACACATTTTAAGAATGCAACCCTACTCCCCCTCGCCCAGACACCTTTACCCTCTTCTACTTTTTTTTTTCTCATAGCACTAATCACTTGCTAACATGCTGTGGAATAGACACATTTTTATGCTCGTTTTTACTGTTTTGCTCTCTACATTAGAATGTAAGCTTCGCAAGGGCAAGGAACTTTATTTTGTTGACCGATTTGTTCCAGGTGCCTAGAACAGTGTCTGGCACAAAGTGGATTTTAAATAATGAAATTAAAAAGTAAAAGAAAAGATACTTCTTCATGGAAAAGTGTCAAATTATAACTGATATGCTGAAAAAGAACCTCGGAGAGTTATGGATATCTAGTAGGTTAACATGCATGGCTTCTGGCTCCAGGGAAATCGAAGTGACGGGGATCATTTTGGTGGTAGTAGGTTATCTTTGTGTCAAATACATTCCCCCTTTCCAAAGAAGTTGAAAAATTAAACTTTGCCATTTCTTTTCTGGAAAAATTTTCAAGTGATTTAAATGAATCTTTTTGTTAACACCTAAACTTCAGAAATCTTTATCAATAATATAAACTCAAAATGTTTATAGCATTGGACAAATTTTTAAATGCTTCCACAAATATCTTTTTGATCCACAAAACGATCTTGAGAATGAGGGAGTGGAGAAAGTATTATTTTCTTCATTTCCCAGTAAGGAAACTAAGATCAAAATAGTAACTTCTTGTCACTCAGGGCCCATGGCTGGTGTGCCAAAGTGTCAGGTCAAAAACCAACTCCCGTGACACTTAATGAAGTCTTCACTTGTGCACATTAGCCAAGGCAGACTCCTTCGGAGGGAAGAGTTATTAGTATGGGCTCTAGAAATCTCCTTAAAGTAATGTAAGCCAAGATTATTTCGATGACATAGACTTAATTCAATTTTCTCTCTCTCTAATCTTCTTCAATAAGTAAAACCAGATCATTTTTAAATACCTTGAAAGATGCTACTCTATACGCCGTCTGAACAACATATTGTTCAAATGTAATGAAGAAAGGCAGAGAAGGAGGAATCCTGTTGTCCTTCTGTGTAATTAATAAGAGCTAAGAAAAATCAATGAAAACCCTCCAGGATCTGTCCTTTAGGTATATGTATCACTGACTAGGAAAATAAAGTTTAAAATCCCTTCCAAACAGAAAGGAAATGTCTTTTCGATTGAACGGTTTGTGATCTGGAACGTTAGGGCAAAGAGAAGTGTTAGTTGACAGCTAACATGTCGTGCTGATGCTCATCTGTTATCTTATTTCATGTTCAGAATCCCCTATGATGGAGCCAGGTGAGCTCACCCGACTCCTCTCTTTGCAAATGCTGAGAGGAAGAATAACTGGGCCAAGGTCACAGTCTTCTCAGATGTGAGGCAGCTACTATTCACACCAGGCCTTCTGATTCCAGGTATCACACGCTCGACCAGCTATGTAATTTGCAAGGACATTGCAGAATGAAACCGCGGGGCCCTTCATTCAAACACGATTAAGAACTTCAAGATGGCCGAATGTGAAACCCAGCCTAGGGCCATGCGTGACTGCACGAGTCACATGTCCGTGAAGCTGGCCCTGGTCGTGTGCTACCCCCAATCTCCCATCACCACTCTAGAACTAGCTAAGCTCAGAGAGGCGGAGTACTGGGCTCAGAGCAAGGGGTCTGTCTGATGGGGACTGCAGGTGTTTCTGTGAACCTAGAGATTAGATATGGCTACCAAGGTGGCGCACATGCCTGGCATGAAGGGTGGTGGGCTGACCCCCGTAGGCAGAGGGTCACATGCAGAGGCCTGGCAGACCTGATTAAACCAGCAAAACCAGTGCAGAGTGAACCTGTGTCTAGAGCAGGAGCCTCGGACAGGGCCCTGGGCAGGAAAGGGCCTAAGATGCGGAGCAGGTGGGGAAGTCAAGGCCAGGAACCAGGACACCGGGAGGGCGTCTGATGTTCCTACAGCAGGCCCCACTGGGTGGGAACTTGACCCCCTGACATTGATCCATCGTAGGCCTGAAACAAGCATGGCTGTGAGTGCCTGGGGGAGAACGGGGCCACTCGAGGTGGGGGTGGACACTGTTCTTTTCTCCTGTCCCCTCTGTAAGACAGCTCCAGCTCAGAGCTCCCTTTGGAAATGAGTCTCTCTTATCCCCAGATGGACCAAAGGACAAAAGGGAGGGGAAATCCATGGTTTTAGATTTGGGCCCTGAGTTCTGAGTTTGCACCATAATCCACAGAAGACATGTTCGAAATATGGACGGCCATAGAAGTGAAGTAACTCACTAATGGTCACCTGTGCTTCAGAACAGAGATTTGAACCCTGGCTGGTAGAACTCTCAATTCCAAGACAGAGAGGGGCTGGGGAAGAGTTCCAGCAGCAGGTCCCAAGCTTTCCTACATTTCAGAACCACCTAGGAAGCATGATTAAGTTCTAATATCCAGATCTATGACATCAGAGTATCTGGGGGTGGGGAGCCAGGGTCAAGTGTTAAAAAGATTCCCCAGGTGATTCCAAAGTGTGGCAAGGTTTGAGGGCCATTCACCTGCCCGGGGAAGGGTGCGTGCTGGCCCACCTTCCCGATAAAGAAAAGGGGACACAGGTGATATCCCAAAGATCACCTCTAGCATCCATTGTAAATGCAAGTTAAAATACTAAAATCATCTGTAGCTTGATTATCTTCTTCCTACTACATGATAAAGTAATAGTCTCAACTTTTTAATTCATTACTCACTTAATAACTATTATATTATTATTTTCCTAATACCTGGTATTTATTAAACACTAATTTCATGCTAAGCATTTTCCAAAATGCTTTCCATATGTTAGTTTATTTACTTCTCCAAAACAACTCCGCAACCCATTAATCAACAAATGTTTATTGAACGCCCACTGGCTTCTCTGTTCTGGGGACATGATGGGAACAAAAGCAGAATAATAAAAATAAAATGTTTAGTGTTCAGAGACAGAATAAACAAATAAATTAGTAAAATTTATGGCATATCAGGTCATTATAAGCGCCAAGGAGAAAATTACTACGGGGAGGGAGGACGGAGAGCTGCTGGGTGGGGGTACTGCAGTATGATATCAGGGGTCCGGGAAATGCCTGCGGGAGGAGCATTTCCGACAGTGGGACCCTCCAGTGCTAAGGTCCTGGTGAGAGCATGCCTAGGGACAGCCCGGAGGCCAGTCAGTGGTGGGGGGAGGCTGGAGGCGGTGAGGGGAATGGTAGAGAAGCGATGGGAGGGGGTGTCTTCCTTCACACACCGGGTGTTTCCGGTGAGGATCGACCTACGAGTACCTTGTCTAATGCAAGTCCTGACGTATCCAAATTGCATGAGGCATTTTTCTCTCCAAAGAGCTAACAGTTTCTGGTTTGCACAAGAAACACACAAATGCCCAGGTATAGGGTGAACCTGAGAACCGAGATGGTCATTCGGAGTGACGCTTTGGAGCCAAACTCCTGGGATTTGAATCTTGGTCCCATCACCTCCCAGCAGTGTGACCTGTACGAATGATTTCATCACTCTGTGCCTCAGTTTCCTTATCTGGAAACTGGTGAAAACATGAGTAATGATCTCATAAGACGGTTGTGAAAATTAGATGAATGAGTAAACATAAAGCACTTAGCAAAATGTCCGGCACATATGAAGAACTCAAAAAGCACGAGCTGTTATTTTCATCTCTTCAGGTCAATGAATAATAAGGAATAGGTTTCACACATAATGAACTCATGTAATTTGAAAATATGAAAACAAACTCAATAAAGTTTCAAATACCTATAGCCCAACGCTCAGTAAAATGCCTTAGAAATCCTAGGGAAGCTCTAAGGCCTTCGATTTGAAAAATCATATCAAAATCAATGACACGGTAAACACAGATTTAAATTGATATACGGGAGGCAACATGTATAAGAATACAGAAAAATAAAAGAAGAATAAAATCCAGGTTCTCCAGCGACCGAATCGCTGTTGGTGAGATTTCCTCGACCATGTTCCTGGACCACTAAGTGAACGCGAAGCCCAGGGCTGGAAAGAAGGCCGGGTCATGGGGAAAATGAGCGCTCCTTACATTGAAAGGGCGGGACACAGGAGCAGTCCCTCTCATCTCAGACGCTGCCATCTTGTGTTTACTTCATTGTCGTTTCCCCACCCAAATAAGGTTTAAAACACAACAAATGTGTATTTTTGTGGTCGCTGCTTGTGCTAGCATTTGTTTGTTTATGTTTTCATTCTTTTTGATTGGCTTGCACCGAGGATAACCTTCCGTTGGCATTATCTTTTTCTTGCTCAACAGGTTATATTTTCAGAATAAATTATCTAAGAATAATCAACTGCTGTCTTTTTTTCAGCAAGAATGAATCTACACGAAAATGTTCCCCCATGAAATATCATTTTGTTCTTTGTATTAAGGCTAGCACTTTTTGGCTCTCTCCTGGCAATATTTTTTAGAAAGATGCTTGACTCCTTTTATAATGAGCTGAAAAAGCAGCGTTGTTTTTTTTTTTTTTTTTTTTTATCTGTTGAACATGCTTCAGTGAATTCTGATGCTGAGACTAGAAGAATACAACTGATGAGCTACACAAACCTCTGGCCCCAGCTCCCAACCTTCTCCAACACACACACAGATAGGCCAGGAATCTATGATCTGAAAACATAGACTATATTAATTATGGTAGAAGCTATGTCCAGAGATCGAATGAGCAATTTTCCCATTTCTGACAGATTCGTTTCAGAAGAAATGACGGTAATCCTGCTGCCTAACTCCCCATGACGGCAGGCAAGCGCTCTCCTTTAACCTTGGAGCCTCTCTTCCTCAGCAGAAATAAAAGACAGATACATCCAATGCATCACACGGAATTACTTTGACTAGTATGAAGCGCCCTGGAAGAAAACCTCAAATCATCTGTTTCCCATGTACTCATTGAAGCCAGCGAGGTCCTGTTTTGGATATGTGCAGAGTAGGAAAATTCCGGAAGGAAGAATCAAATTTAGGAACTATTACCTTTGTTGTGGAGTTAAGGAATCTAGAAAGATGGTGGCAGGTGGGACACCACGGTACTTAAGAGTGGAAGGAAAAAAAGTATAAGTTAATCTATACTCCTGAGTACCTGAATGCTGCTTGAGAAGGTCACTGTTGCTGTCACCTTTCATGGAGGGCCAGCTGTGACTACGTGAGAACATTAAGCATAGATATATTATATTCCCACCTTGGTAACACTGGTCTGGGTGGCAGACTGAATTATTCTTCATTTGCTTCCTAGGATATGGCTCGCCACTGGATACCACGTTAATTTTCAGTGCCTCCCCACTGCCCACAGTACATATTTCTTCCTCCTTGACTCCGCTGACATCTCACTGCCCATGGTGAAGCCCAGATGTGAGAAGTGCAAATGCTTGCGTAGTTGGCCATGAGCTCGTGCTTCTCTATCATCACCATGAGAAGGCCTCAAGGTAGCTGCTGTCCCTTTAGAATGGACAAAGGTGCATCAACCAGAGCTGGCACCTCAGTGAGAAGCCCAGGGGAGCAGAGCTGCCCAGCCCCCCAGCCTTGACCAGCCAAACTGAATGAGAGATAAGAAATAATGACTGTTTTACAACACTGACTTCGGAGGATGATGGTTATGCACCAGAAGCTCACTCATACGATCTGTAAATAGTGCTTTTTATATTATTTTAAAACCATGATATTCCACATCCCAAAAGGATTCTCTCTCCGCCAACCTTATTCCTCACATCATTCGTGATTAAATATATTACACTGGACAAATACCACAGATGCTTCTAAAGGAAACTCCTGTCCTCATTGTCCCTGTTGACATGGCAGCTACAGGGTCCCCATGGTCTATTCTTCACTGGACTTGGGCAGTGGTGGCTCCCAACTGAAGGGTCAACAGTTCATTAGCCCTATTGTGGCCTGTGAGGAAGCCTGATAAGAAAAGCTCTGAGCAAAACTGCAAAGCTAGGCAAAGCAGAGTTCCCCAGGACAAGAATGTAAGTAGGAAGGAAAAAGAAAGAAGCCTGTATTGTTACAGTTGACAGGTTACCACTGAGAGGTTGGAAGGTAGGTTAGACCCCATGATAGGTTTCCAGCAGGTTAAAATTATGATGGTAGATGTGGCAAAATAACGTATGGAACAAATTTTCCTTGGTTCTAAGTTTTTTCCTCCCCCAGGTGTAATAAGGTGGGCAAGTCTCGTGCAGTCCCTCGCCTTAGGGAGATTATTTACTAGGGCCGAAGCAAAAGCTGACTGCAAGAAACCCTCTTTCCAGAGATTTGTTTTCTGAAAGTCCAAGCAACACGGCTAAAGAGGCAAAGGCAGAAGACCCCGTCGGGGTGGCAGAAACTTCAAGAGAGAGAGCTTGGTGGTATGCCTAGTAGGGCGCCAAGACCCACATACAGGCTGAGCCTAAAGAAATGGCAGAATCAGTGAACTTCAGGGGACCACGCAGGCTTGGACTAGGGCATCTTAGGACCAGGTAACATGGACTGAAGGCCACAAAGACTGCTCAGATTTCTGCTCTGAAGAGATTCTCAGGACTTTTGAATATTCAACATGATTATATTTGCACTGCCAACCAGCAGGAATATAACACGACGATACACATGAGTTTAGGGATAAGATTTATACGTGCCATGTGAGAAAACAGAAACTATAGGTAAACAGAACTTTTGAGGGAAAGGAGAAAGCATAGTTGGAAGAGATGTGATGAAACTTGGAGAGAATCCACATGGCGGAGTGACGTCATACTAGGAGAGCCTGGACTCCTGCTAATAAGGACCCTAAAGCTTCTCGCATCTGGAACTACCTCCCAGTCCTGCTTCCCAGGAGGCTGGGAGCTCAGCCACTGCATTTCCATTCTCATCTGTCCACGGCACTCCATCTCTCTTATATAGGAATTTTTATATTCAGCCCTCGCTTTTTTTTTTTTTTTTTTTTTTTTTGCAAATCTGGTAAACCTTAGTCTTTTGGACTCAAAAGAACCTAACTGAATCCTGCCACAGGAGATGAGTTAAATTTAATACAAACATCGGGAACTATATATAATGTGTTTCCAGCTAATGAAACTAGTGAGACTCGTGCTTTTTGCCTGCACAGATAGGCATATTGTGGGTTTAGAAGAACATAACCTTCAGGAATCAATTCCACAGGCCATCGTCAGTCAATTCCCAAAACATGTCAGGAATTGTATAGAAGTGTTTAGTTGAGGTATAGAATTGTTTAGTTGAGCTTGGTATAGAATTGGTTAGTTGAGCTTGGAAATTTACACAGCACTTGTAAAAGCCAAGAGAATCCAGAATGCTTAAGCTTAGAAATCATAAAATGTTTAGAGGAATCTTGTTGGAGAATTTTAGGAGGGTTTGAAACAAATGAAGCTACTCCTTAATGGGTAGACTAAAAATGAAGATTTCAGGTCCCTTTAAATTATTACAGATTTTATGCCATCCAATAGAGAGATCTCCACAGTCCTTTTTAAAGAATTCGATAAAAAGAATCCTAAATTTTATATGATAATATCAAAGAACACTCTGAACGAGAAAAATGCTCTGATTGTCTAGCTGTACGAGGTACCAGAATCTATTATAAAATAACATTTAGGATGCTGAGATAATAGCGCAAATATACAAAAGTATAAAACGATGGAACAGCTTTGACTAGAACAAAGCAAAGGTTCTAGGGTAAATCGAGAGACGCCCACCCACTTGAAGGAATTCCATGCAAGCTAATGGCTCCAAAAAAACAGATGTGTTTTAGCGTGTCAACAATAAGATTGCTTTTGGAACAAAATCATTATAGTGCAGTAGAGTGGCTCTGAAAATCTTCTGTCCTACACAGGGGTTATTGACTACCTGGTGACAATGAACTGAAACATTTTTAGAGTAAAGGAGATATTACATTAATAAATGAGAAAGTAACTTATTTTATAAAAGAAATTTGGATTGTGGCAAGAATGCAGGGAAGCAGATGTTTGGAAACGGTTGTAGCACTGTGTTGGTTTTATTGAAAATTACGCAGATATGTTTCTATAAAAACAGCAGCCTTTGAAAACTTGGAAATGAATTTTTCTAATATGTTTAAAAATCGGCCGAATGAAGAATTTCAGTGGATTGTGAACTCATTTGCTAAATATAGAAAAATACAACGTTTTCCATTTGGTTTGTGAGAACAGTTGAGGGACAGCAAGGAACACAGAAACTTTCCACTGAATGTCAACAAAATCGCTTGCGTAGTTGGGATTGAAAAACAGTATTTCATGATCTGGTGAGCAAGGTGGCAAAACACTCTGTCCATTCGCCTTTTCATATGTTTCTGTGGTTCTTTTTGTTTTTGTTTTTGTTTTCTCCAAAGACAATGATTACAACTAAGTAAAGAAGTCAGCTGAACTTGCAACCAGACCTTCAAATTTTTATTCAATGAAATGGGAAACCAAGATGCCCCAAAATAAATAAGCACCCTCAATCACTTTGCTGTCATTTAAAATATTAAATAATTGTTAATGCGGCCATGATAGCAAAATGTTTACAAGTGATCACAATGTATATTTCATCTTATTTTAACATCTCATTATAACATCTTTCTTACATATGCTTTATACTCTCCATAATATATTCTTTATAGCAGTAGGTATATATAAATTCTAAACGAATTAATAGACACCAGTGGTATGTGTTCAAAAGCCTTTGCTGATGGGAGTACAAAAGCAAACCATGGGCAGATCTCTGTTCTGTATGATCCAGGGCGTCCCTGACTTATGGCGTGAGCCCAAACAGGATGGACAGAATCATTGATATTACACAGCTCACCACAGCTCTTCAAAAGGCCAGCTCTCACATTCAGAAATATTCAGTGGCATTTTTAGAAACCTGAAAATGAAGTTCGTGTCAGGGCCCCGGGCAGGCTGCCCCAAGATATTCCACAATGTCATATTGATTATTTTGAATTAAAGTTACTTAAGAAACTGTCTGTGCAAGAAGAAAACCCTGACCTCTCCATCCCCCTAAAGGCAGGAAATAAATCTCTCATGTGACTTGTGTCCCGTCTATTCCTGAGGCTGAGACAATCGTATAGTCCAGGAGTTAAAAGAATCCAGAGTGGAAAGTTTATATAAACAAACCTGGTAAGATCTTTACCAATTTGCTACGTAAGCCCAAACTTTTTGGATTCCTCACTCAGGAACACCCAGATCTCACTTAGATTCTTTTCTGATGAGCACTGACTTTCTTCATCCTGTCAATTTTTTCACAAATATATGGTTTGGTCATTTAGTTGATCTTTTTTTTTTTTTTATCTGAGCATCATATTATGATGCTCCCATGTGCACGTATTAAATTGCTTTCTCCTCCCTGTTAATTTGGTCCGTTGTCAATTTAACTTTTTTTGATTAGTTCAGCTGTAAGAACTAAAGGAGGGAGGATTCTCCCCATTCCGGACGGCAGTAAGAGCCCACTTCTCTGACTAAGAATGTTTGATAGAAGTTAAAAGGGGCTGGTAAGGAAATCACAGGATCAAAGGTGTGAGCTAACAGTTCTGTTTTAAGTAAGAACTTGTGATCTCTCAATCTTTCCTGCATTAAAGTAATTATTCTTAGCCCCTACCTAGAGAATTTAGTTTCCTTAGGCATAAAACTATATTACTGCCCAAGGTAATGCATTTTTTCCCCCAATTTTGTTTTGTTTGTTTGCGTTTCCCCTGTTCTAAGGCTAGAACACGTGAACTGAAACCTCACAACCGCCCAGGCCCAGATCCGGGGCTGGCTCCTTTTCTTCCTGCTCTGTGCCCTGGGACCTTTGCTCCTCTGGGTGTTATCAAGTCAGTCCCTTACCATATGGCTTCTGTTGGGTTCAACCAATGGAAGGTGCTGGCAGGAGAAAGTGGCATTTCAGAAAAGGCAAAGAGATCAGGGTATTTATTACTCCTGCCCCCTCCATGCTTTGAAGAAGTTCTGGAGTGACCGTATCCACTCTGATTACGGTTCATGACACATCAGCCCCTCTTCCACGGTTCCAGAGCTCACTGTGCTCCATGCTAACAGATCCCAGCTGCTCCTAGTTTCCTGGTCCCTCAAGGGGACTTGTTGGTTTCCTTCACTGTGCCCAAATCCATCCATTCCCTGCTAGGACTCTAAACCGTGCACCTTGCCTCTCTCTTCCATGAAGTAACCTGGTCATTCTCATGAAACAAATCCTGCCCCTTGGATGGCACTGATGGGGAGTCTCTTTGTCCTGGCTTCCAGTGAAAAATTTAATTCTAGCTGCTTTCTTGATTCTTAGCCAAGAGCAATAAATATTTCTGCATTGGGAACAGCACTGAGATGATTTATTCAACTAATATTTATTTATAATACATCAACTACACATATTTATACCAATGGTTCTCAAAAAACAAATAACAAAACCCCAAGACAAAAACCTATTAACATTTCTTTCTGAATGAAACATATTTTCCACATATAAATCTTTAAATATGATGAACTTTGGGTTCATACATGGACCACTGTGGAATCCAATTCTATTTGCCTAATTTAAATGAAATATTCTTTTTATCTTAACTGAGGGTTGTCTCTTTGTCTCTCTGTCAAAGTGTTCTCAGCAAACTTCTATCTTTGGTCAACATTACCTGCATAGCAAATGTACCAGACACACAGGAAAATTGACAAGAGGGAGAAGATCATTAAATTTGAGAGCCAGGTGAGACCTTGGCTAAGGCTTTCATGTTTTAAGAGTCAATTGCTCATTTGAAGATCTGGTCTACCATTTTCCTTCAAATTGGCAGAAATTAATTTTTCAAATTCAATCAAAATCAGTCTCTTTCATTATTTATGGTGGATTAAATTTATCTACCACTTATTCAGTAACTGTTTAATAGAAGCTTTCTATATGCCTGGTGCTCAGGATACGGCTGAGATTCACAACAAGCTTATATTTAGTGCAGGCATCAGCAAACTATATCGCCCATGGGCCAGAGCTCACCTCCACCTGCTTTTGTAAATAAAGTTTCATTGGAACACAGGCATGCCCATTTATTTATGCATTGTAGTTGTTTTCATGCTATAAAATGACAGAGTTCAGTAGTTGTGACAGAGACGGTCTGGTCCACGAAGGCTAAAATATTTCACTATCCGATCCTTTACAGAAAAAATAATTTGCCAAACCCACAGGAGACAATGAAAATCAAATAAACATAAACTATATCACGTATTGTCAGAGACTGATAGCTTTTATGAAGAAAATGATAGCAGGACAGAGAACTGTTTTAAGGAGATGGCAGTGGACACCTCTCTAAGGAGGTCACCTTTGAGATTTCAATGAAGTGAGGGATTGAGCTAGGAGAATATCCATGGGAAAAGTCTCCCAGGCAGGGGGAAGAGATATATGCCACCTTAAGAGAATAGTTTCCAACCCATTGTTTTACTCATGCGTTCATTCTGTTATTCAGAAAAGTGTTAATGAGCATTAATTTACTATGATGGTCTCCTTGGTTCTACATCATCAAAGAAATTCCAGTGCAGCAGAAGGAGCCAGCAATCTAAACATATAAGTAGGATAGATTGCTAGAGGCAAGTGTGATGGGAGGGTATGCCCCATAATGCAAGAACGGTGAATGGGGGACCAGGAAAGACTTCACGGAGTAGACACCCAGAAGATGACTCTAGAGATGTCAGGCAGTGACCACCATGAGGATAAGGAAGGGAATTACATTCCGATCGAAGGGGACTACAAGCAAAGCTGTAGAGGCATAAAAGAAAGTGGTGTTTGGGACAGAGGACAGTAAATATTGCCTGTCGGGTAATAGGGGAGACTACTTAGGAGAGAGAGCAGTAGCAAGGAAGAGAAATGAGGTTAGAGAGGAAAAGTACAAGCCATGTTAAAGCGCTGTGTGTAATACCTGCCGCACGCCCTTCAGGTAAGCCAGAGCGGCGCATCCTCCCTGGACAGGTCAGAGGCTCTAAGATCTATAAGGACCTGGAATGCAATGAGTTGAGGAAATAAAAATCCTGAAATTCTCTCTAAGTTCTAGGAGACGAAAGTAGACTATCTTAGAAAATGAGGTTAACATCATTCTTAAATATTAACTTGAATGCACATATAATTAACTTTATTTATGAATCAGAATATTATTCATTTTGAGGATTACAGTTCAAAGGAACCAGAGTTGAAAGAAAACCCAGACTGACACATTTTTCCTGATATCCTTTCAGCTTTACTAAATGAGATGCAATAAATCGAGGATCTATTAGGGCTTGGATAAATTAACATCCGAAATAGGCTCCATTAATCCATGATCAAATTTATCCTGCAAGGACTCAGTTCTGTTCATCAATACCATTACTGAAAACCATTTCGACAATTAGTCTGTGATCAACAGCCAGTTCATCTACCCAGAGAGATTTCTGTCATCGTTAAAGACGATGAATTTAGCGCTTGCAAAAACGCTTATTGACTGTGCCTTGTGATTCTAAATGTAGGATTTAAAAGGGCAAAATGTTTGTCAGTTTCCCTAAAGCGGCAAAATCTCTACAGCCAGACTGGTAATCAATTACAATAATTGAGTTCAGTTCAATGTGTTTAAGAGATGACTTTTCTGCTAACGACACTGTAATGTGTCAGAGGCAATAATAATCAAGTCACATCCTTGGGTTGATTGAGATGCTGGGCAGAGCTGGTAGCTCTCAACCTCACCTCACACCATCGACCCCAGATACGCATTACTTCAAAGGAATATTTGACCTTTGATTGAGATTTCTTGGGAATTAAATATTTAAAACACAGCCACACAATAAGTGCTTCGGTTCCTATGTTCTGTTTGGCAATAATCGGTATAAACAGTATGATACCTGGGTGAGTGTAAGTGAGTGTGAACTGCATTGGAGAATTGGCTATAGAACATTTCAAATACCACTAAGGAGATCTACTCCTGGGGAAGACATTGGTATAACCACATTAGAAAACAATTTAGCTGCAAGGCCGAGCTTGTATTAGCGACCCTGACTTCTAAGCTGTTGGATAGCACTCAGGAGCAGGGATCTCCAGATCACGTTGGTGGTCCTTCTGTGACACCCTGTGGTTTCAAGAGGACACTCCAGCTAGAAGCCCTTAGCACTGGTGAGCAAGGTCAATCTCTGGAAAGTAGGCAGGGACGAAACCAGAGGTTTTGGTGTTCAGACCCTATTCAAGCAGGGAAGGTCTTCTATTTCAGCAGGGAGGTGAGAACAGTCACGGAGAGTAGCATGGTCGATATCTTTTAGGATTAGGAATTGCCCATCACTCATTCCCACTTTAAAATAAAAATATTCAATTTAAAATAATTAAAAGAAAGCACCAGAGCGTTGTTATTTTTTTTGTGTGTGATATCTACTTTGATGTTATTTGCTTAAAAGTATTTCATTTTTCAGGTCCAACATAACTGATAACCTAAATCATACTTCAATTCTTCTCATTAATTAATCTAGCACTACTCAGATATCTGTGTTTTTAAAAGGCATTCCAGGTGACTCTGGTGCAGGGTTTGGGACCACAGTTTGAAGAGCACTGGCTCAGCGAGAGACACCCAGGGAGTGAACTTGAGAGATGAAATAGACAGCCAACCTCCATACGTCTTGTAGTTCGCAGCCACCCTCACTACACAACTGGCTAGAGTGCCCGCCTCTCTTATAGCTTCCTAATTTCCTATGACTTTCTTGAGAATCTGAGTTCTTGGATGGAGAAGCATTTATGGGAGGTAATAACGAATTTTGGTGATCAACAAATTGATAACTTGGATTAACATTTGCCATTATGCTAGCATGAGTCCATCCAGCTCACTGTCAATGACTGGAAAACACATACATTAGAGGCATGCTTTTTACTTTATATTCCTGTGGCTGTTCCAACATAGGCTGGAGCTGCCGAGACTAGAAAACATTTCTACCTGAATATCTGAAGCTCAAATCAATTATTTTCCAGAATAATTAACATGTCGGCAGTATCTATTTTACTAGATGCAGATTTCTTATGATCATAATTGATGTTTAACAAAATATGGAACATAGACATTTTCAGTGACATATATTTAGCAACTTTATGGATGTCTAATTAACTTGTCACAATAGTACTCATTTAATTCAATTTAAGGGCTGAAAACTACTTTCGAACTTTATTACTGTGACACTTATTTTCTGGGCTACATAGCCATGGGGGGAACAAATTGTAGACTTGGGACAAAACACTGGGAGAATTTGCCCCAATTCCTCTCCACTTTTAAAAGAGAACATCAAAACTTTATGCTCTTCCTCACAAGTGGTTTCCATTCTCTTCAATAATTTACATTCATGTATCTAACCTTCAAGTCATATATTTTTTTAATCAGGCACAGCGATAGGCCCTGAAGAAAAGAATGATTACCTTAACAGCAGCAGGTACTGCTAAGATTCACCAAGCTTGCCAAGCACTGTTCTGGATTAAATGTTATGTATTACCACATTTATTTTCACAATAAGCCTACCAGGTGAACAGTATACTTAGTATTATCATTTACAGTTGAGGGCACTGAGCCAAAAAGCAGTAAAGTAACTGGACTTTAGAAAGTTAGTAAGTGGCAGTGAAGGAAGCCTCCACTGAACCATTACATTATGAAACTACGTGCTCTAAAAGAAACTGGTGAATCGTGCAATAGAGCAGAAATGACCCACAAACAATGCAATTCAAATCCCAGGGAAAGAATAGATTATTGATTTCAATGGACTTAACTGAATTATCTGTTTGGAAGGTCAATAAGCTAGATCCCCAAACATGCCATATACAAAGTTTCCTATAAATAGCAGATGTAAAACATTTAAGTAATGAAAGTACTAGAAGAAAATACTAACGAATACATTTAGAGTCTTGGTGTAGGAAGGGCATTTCTAAGCACAATGTGAAATCTGGAAGCTTACAAAGGAAAAGACAAATAGGTTCAACTACCGAGCAATTTAACAGGGCAAAAGCATAAGTAAAGTTATAAGACAAACAACACACTGGAAGAAAACTTTTGCAACCTATAGAACTGACAAATATGTAATATACATAATAGATAAAGAGCTTGTACAATTCCTAAAGAAAAGATAATCCAATTAAAAATGGTGAAGTGTATAATCAAGCACATAGATGAAAATAATATAAATGGCCAATAAAGTTCTAAAAGATACTCATTCTTATCAATAAAAGTGAAATACTGATATGCCACTTTCCCTCCTTGAAATAAAAGTGTACAGTGGTGCAATCTGTTTCTGAAGGGCCGTCATAAGCTTTCAGAATTTAAATGCATATATTCTTTGTCACAACAATCTTGTTTCTAGACTTGTAGCCCAAATAGAGCTATATGACCAAAGATGTGTACTACAGCCTTTTTTTTTTTGGAAAAAAAAAATAGAATGAAACATGAGAATGAAGGAGTACTCTTGGAAATTAAATATACAATTTCATATTCAAATCAATAAAAACTTGAAAGATAAGTCTTCAAAAAATCTTACAGGAAGTTGAATAAAAAGACAATGTGTTAGAAATATAAGAGAAAAGAATGACAATCACAGATGATCAACTCAGAAGATCTAATATACAATTGACATGAATTTCTAAAATAGAAAGAGAAAACAATAGAGAGAAAGGAATTATAAATGAATTTGAATAGTGTCTGAGCTGAATGACCTGACAACTTAGCCTGAGAGACGTTAGCCTGAAAAGAAAAGCACCTTCACACCTGGGTGCATCACAATGAGATCTGAAGCTATAGAGAGAAAAATGATACATTGAGGATAAAGGGAAGAAAATCAGATCATCATCGTACTACGGAACAGGAGGCCTAAAGGCAATGTAACTTGACTTAAACCTTCAATGAAAAAATAATTTTCTACCTAGATTTCTAAGTCAAGTGAGAGGGCAGAGAGAATAAAAATATGTCCGGACATGCAGATATTTAGGAAATTTATTTGAACACATCTGTTCTAAGCAAGTTATCTAAGGATGTGCTCCAACAAAATTAGGATAAAAGGCATGACCAAGGAAACCATGGTTCCAATATGGGATGAAAAAAGAGCAAAGTCGTAGGAGGGCAGTTTCGTAGTGGCCTAGGAAGTCATCAGGCCAGATTAGAGCAGAAGGAGGAATTGAGGAAGGAAGTACATGGGAAAGAAGGTGGTTCCAGAGAATTGATGATACTCTTGAAAAGAATAAAGCATTTAAGATAGGACTTGCAAGGGGGAAAAATAAGAACCACCCAGAGACTGCTAGAAAAACAAAAAAGTTCAAAAGAATAGCAATAAAATCATTAAATAATTAGGTTTATGATGAATATAATATTTTCTTATTAATAAAAATAAAAACTCTTCAGTGAGTTTTTACATTTAGAATCAACCTACAGATGAGGCAGAAAAGACTCAGTAATGGATACAGACCAATTGTAAATGATTTTAACCTTTGCATTATTAAAAACAAAATATGGAAGACAAAAGTTGGGACAGGAAAGGGTAAGAAGAAGCAAGAAGGACACATGAATTACATGTTCATCTTAATAAGTAGAAATGACTGGTATCAGAACATACTGTTTAGAATAAAAGAAAAAAAATAAAAGTGTAATTTATCATTTAAAATCACAGAGATTTTTTTAGTTCTATGGTTAGAGAACTACACCGGAAAAGGAGGAGTCCAAAAAGGAGGTGAGGAAAGGTATGACCAGTGCAGCTCTTAACTGGCAGAATGAGCGATAAGCAGATAGGAGTCTAACACTGGTAACCCTAGAAATCCCAGTTGAGGTATGTTATTTACAACAGGAGTTGGCAGATTTTTTTTTTCTGTAAAGGGCTAAATAGTAAATATTTTTGATTTTGCAGGTGTGAGGGGATAAAAAACAATTTTTCCTCTTTCTAAATTCTTTGGACTTGACTAATAACTAAATTAACAGGAGATAGATTAAGAGGAGAAAATGACTACATTTATTATGTATGTACATATGAAGGTTCTATAAGAATATGAGACCCTACGACAGATCGGGCAGTTAAAGCATATATGCCATCCTGAGCTAAGGAGAAGGGGGGTTTGTGGCTTGGGACTTCAAAGGGCAGGAAAGTAATTCACATGGAGATAGCAAATATTTGGTAAATAAATGTTTGCTAGGGCATCTTAAACAACTAAACACAGAGAGGATTTTGATCAAAAAGGTCTTGTTAGGTTTCTCCCATCTATCACACCAGTTCACATCAAACTATAGTTATTTATGATGGTATCATCCTTCCTGGAACAGGTGTTCTGTCTAAATTCCTTTGAACAGTTATGGGGAAGGTCAAAGTTTCTTCCTGAGTCTTTCTCTCCTTAAAAATAACCAGCTTAAAAGAACCAATCTCAAAAGGTATATTTTAGTGTGCCAAGCTCTGCTTCCCCTCACAGGTCATCTGGTCTCAACATAGCTACTGAACTCTGATGTTGTAGCTCAGAAGCAGCCATAGACAAATGCGTAAAGAATGAGCATGATTGTGTTACAATAAAACTT
This sequence comes from Rousettus aegyptiacus, assembly GCF_014176215.1. Classification (NCBI taxonomy): domain Eukaryota; kingdom Metazoa; phylum Chordata; class Mammalia; order Chiroptera; family Pteropodidae; genus Rousettus; species Rousettus aegyptiacus. The sequence goes on along the minus strand of NW_023416312.1, from coordinate 2,020,565 downwards.
TATTTACAAAAACAGACAGGGGGCCAGACTTGGCCTGTTAGCCAGCCACAGGTTGCTGACCTCAGATCTAGACATATGTGGGAAATTACTGCATTTACATAAATGACAGAGCATGATTTTCCAAATGATCATTAGGAGACATTAACGATAAACACTTAGAACTCCTTCATTTATGTCCTAGAAGGAACGTTCTCTTTTGATTCTTGACATCATGTTGCGAGCACAAATGCTTCACTAAACTTAAACAATGATAGCCTTTTCCCACTGTTTAAGACAGGAAAGGCCAATGGATGAAATGTACTTAAACTGAAGATTTACTCCAGTATTTGTCCAGGTTAATCACTGACAAATGCATCCCCTTGGCAACTTTAGAACTGAATAGATTCTGATCTCTTTGAAAGTTGTGTAATAATGTATGTTTATTTTCAGTCTCTGCCACAGTATGTGGCATAAAGTTGCTGTGCAAAGAATGCTTGGAAAATGTAGATATAATTTAGCCAAACTTATCTATTTGGTTATTTTAAGTTTAATTTAATAATATTCCTTGCAGTTTCACAAAGAATCCCAGAGATGTTGAAATTTCAGAACGATCGTTTCAGTTTCAACTTGGTGTAGGCAGCTTTGCTTTATCTCATTAGAAGAAATAGAAAGACTATAAATCAAGATTATGAATCAAGATTCGAAACTTTTGGAAGGCTCGTTTCAGGTCTTTTTGTACAGGTATTTGAAAAGCAATCATAAAAGCTTTCTAAGATATTTTTAAAACAAAACTCAAAATATAATGTTGATAATTATCACTTATTAAAGTTTGTGAGCAATAACTATTAACACTGATGAAGAGGCAATCACATTAAAGGTCCTAGTTATTCTTCAGTTTAAGAAATTGTCTTCTCTCCCGAAATTAAAAACAAACAGAAAAGATTCCCATGGGAACTTAAAGTCTATTGGAAATGAATTGCTTGTTTGTATTTCCCCCACACAAACACTGCATGAAAGGTAAAGCAAAGGAACCATTATGGCTTCAATCCACATAAAGTGTAGTCTACACACTGGAGCATAACGACATTTCATCATTTAATTATAGATAGTCTCGTATGATAATTATGCAAAGCAGACTGTTATTACATCTCAGATTGAACCCTGAAAACCAAATTTGGTGGGTGGAAGGCATCAGCTGATGAATTTTTGCTATGGAGCTTCGCGCTGTTAATCACAATCATGAAATCAGAGCGTAGGGTGAAGGGAAAAAATGTTCGGTAGAAACATCTGGAAATAAATCTAACTCTCCTTTTCTGAAAAGTGCTGCCTTTGAAATGTTATGCCTATAAGTACTATTTTATGGGCATCATAAAATCATGCGCAATTAAGAAGCAAATTAAGCCTGGAAAGGCCACAATTCACTCTGCATAGGCATGTCTCAGGAAGTGCATAATATGTTGAAAGCATATGAAAATGGAGGTTGGGTAAACAAAGAGTTTAAACACCTGTTTTCTGCTCATATCGAATTTAGGGGTTTATAGATAATAATATAATTGCTGAGACTTTTTATTTAACGTATGCCAAGTGAAAAGATAAACATTTTCTGTGTGTGATTATTATTGTGAAACAGAATGTAACACTTTCTGTATTCAATTTCAGATACATTAAAATCTGAGATTTTTCACACCTGTGAGCCTGGGTTTCTCTCCCCACAGTGTTTCCCTTGAATTCTGAGAATTTGTTAAGGAGCAGCTGAATGAACAGTGGCCTGATCCTCTGGAAAGATAACTGTAGCGACACTTTCATGAACATTATCATCAGACAATAAAAGTTTCAAATGAAACACCTGGTTTTGGCCTGAAGGGGAAACATCATGTTAGGCATCAGCCTAATTTAAAACATAGTGGATGACATTTTTCAGAGACTCTAACATTCACACTTATCAAACAATAGTGAACCTAAAATGCCTATGTCTACATTATGAAAATAATCTGACAACGCTCAGAAAGTAATCTAAATTATTTCAATGTGTCTTCAAACAAATATTTGAATCATATTGACTTGGGAAAAGCCTTTATGCTATAAAAGCTGAAGTTAAATATTGATTTCCCCAAACACACACACACACACACACACACACACACACACACACACACACACACACAGACATAAATTCACATACGCATTCTCTTTCTCACACACACATAATGGAATATTATTCAGCCATAAAAATGAAGTATGATTCATAGGACAACGTGGGTGAACCTTGAAAACATTTTGATAAATGAAAGAAGTCGGTCACAAAAGACCACATGGTGTACGATTCCATTTCTATGAAATGTCCAGAATAGGGAAACCCATAGAGACAGAAAGTAGATTTGTGGATGCCAGGGTCAGGAGGCGAGGGGTAGAGAGTGACTGCATAATAATTAGTTTCCTTTTGGAGTGACAAAAATGTTCTGGAACTAAATAGTGGTAACGGTTGCTGTGACATTGTGATTTCTAATAAGAAATATACTTTTGGCCTACATCCCCATTTTGGGCGCAGAGCTCCTAAAACCATTGGGATTTACTAAGTGATGAGGATGACCAAGGTGTTTTTTGTTCTGTTAATGAGGTGACTTTTGGAAATCATGTAAGGATGGGAGCTGGTTGCCAAAGGACCGACCAATGGATTAAAGGGTTGGAACTTTCAGTCTCACCCCTTGACCTCTGGGGAGAGGAGAGGGGCTGGAGGTTGGTTGCATCAATCGCCTAGCCTGTGATTTAATCAATCATGCCTGTGTAAAAAGGCCTCCATAAAAACCCAAAAGGACAGGATTTGGAGACTCTCCAGGTTGACCGCGTGGAGATGGGGAGAGTGTCAGGCTCAGAGGGCATGGAAGCGCTGTGCTCTCTCCCCACACCCTGCCCTCTGCATCTCTTCCATCTGGCCGTTCCTAAGTTATATCCTTTTATAATAAACTGGTCATCTAGTAAGTAAAAGGCTTCTCTGAGTTCTCTGAGTTGCTCTAGCAAATTAATTCAACCAAAGGAGGGTATAATGGAAACCTCTGATCTATAGCCGGTTGGTCAGAAGTCCAGGTGACAACCAGGACTTGCCATTGACTTCTGAAGGGTGCGTTGTGTGTGTGCATGGGTGCGGGGGGGGGGGTGGTGGTGGTGGTGGTGAGGGGGAAGCAGTCTGGCAGGACTGAGCCCTTAACCTGTGGGATCTGATGCTATCTCCAGGAAGACAGTGTCAGAATTGATTCAAATTATAGGACACCCACTGGTGCTGGAGAATTGCGTGGTGGGTAGCTGGGGGACTCCCACCCAGTGGAACTGGGCACATAATCAAAATTGTAAACATTTTGAATATGCTAAATGTCACTAATGGTAAAATTTAGGTTATGTGTATTTTACCACAATAAAAAAATACATTAAAATATTTTCTCTTGAGGAGCTAATTTTCCCTCTGAATCTCCCTCATTTCCTTCTAGGCCCTTATGGGGGCATTGCCTGTGAGTTAGGATATTATTAAAAAGAAACACAAGTTCCTTTGCAAAAACACAAGTATTAAATTTCCTGAACCATTATTCATGTGATCTTTTACAAGGATGGGAGTGGGGAGAAGGAGGAGGAGGGGTATCCATGAAGGAAGAATCTGAAACAAAGGCAGATAAAATGAATCCTACCTGCTAGTGGAACATTTTGCAATACTGTTTGGGCAAGTTCTTGGTCTGATAAATTCTATTTGTGATTCTGAGCAGAAGCTGCAGGATTAGCTTCTGGTCCTCATACTTCTGGGTATCAATGAGCAAACAAGTGACAGTGAAAGCTGATGTCTGCATGGTCTTGTCAATAACTTCAATAGCTATATTTAAAAATATAGGCCAGTAATCCAGATCAAACCTTACAGCTGGCAACTAGTGCTGATCAATGTTTAACTTTGTAATAAATAATAATAGCAGAGAGACCAAGCTGCAAACATCAGATACTAAAGATGTCACTTCTTTTGAAGAACCACAGGATATGATCCTGGCATCAGAACCATACTTCCCATGTCTAATGATAGCAAAGAACAAGCTTTAAGAGTGGTTGAGACCAAAAGCTGACTGTTTTGGAAACAGCTGGTTGGCAGAGGTTCTAAGTGACTGGGCATAGCTTTCACATAGGCTTCTAGCTCTTTTAATATCTGGCCAAAGCCAGTTCTCCAGTAATTAATCAACTCTTGGAGAGTAGGAAGGTCACAGCATACAGAGTGTGTGTGTGTGTAGCGGGGGAGTGCTTGGCTTTGTTACTTACTAGTGTTTGGCCTTCAGTTTCTCCTTCTGTAATACAGCAAATATTTCTTGAATGCCTCTATTGTATAAGACACTGTAATACACTCTTCCCAAAGTACAAAGGGATGCCAGTATGTTGATCATCTATTTTGAGAGTCTTCTATGCACCAGGCACTACACATATATTACTCCTCATCTTCTGACTTTGATTTAGATTTATATTTTATTATTCCCAATTTACAGAAGAGATACCTATAGTTCAGAGAACAAAATATTATTCTTATCCTTAGAAGTTTACAGTCTCATGAAGGCTGATAAATGAACTCAGAATTTTAATACACTGGAATATTGTAAGTCACAGATTCAGAGAATTCTTTCCCTAGAAGAGATTCGAGTGGTCAGAATGCAAACCCTTGTCAGGTGAGCATATGGACACAGTGACTTGTCCAAAGAAAAATGGCAACTTAGTGATAGCAACAGGGGCAAGTCCCAGAGTCAAGAACATAATGAAGGTTCAGGGAAATGAAGGTACCACAGGATTCTGGGACTTGACAACAGTTTGATTGAGAAGGGAGTGAAGGAAAGCAATCTTAAAGGATCGTAGGAAGGTGATGTGCAAGCCAAGAGTGTGGAGTGACTTTGGCAATGGGGGGCAGTAAGAATAAGGCTAGGAAGGCAGCAGTGTTCAGTGGCATGTGTTCCCAGATTTCCTGGACTGTCTCCCTATGTACAATCCCTAAATTTGCTGGGGCTTTCGCTCCCGACAGCTAGCCCCCGTGTCTCTTGGTGGGCTGACAGTGCTGGGCTGTCCGAACCTGCTCTCCCTGTTTGCTCAGAGAACATGAAAAAAAAAATCTATGATGAAGAGAAAGGAGCCTGTGGATGCATAATGGGGTGGGGTTCCTCCAGCTCCTTGTCCCCAGAGCAGAGATGGCTCTGAGGTGTGACCTTCATTGTCCACTACAGGCAAAGGTTCACCTTCCTCCATGGGCCTTTGTTGATGCTGCATCCTTGGCTCGGACTCCACCCCTTCCCTGTCCTATTTCCAGGTTCCCACAGGAGTATTTTCCTGGGATGCTTCCTTATGACTCGATTCCCCAGAAATCCTTGTCTCAGATTCTGCCCCTGGAGATGCAACCTGAGACAAGAGCCATATCCTGGGGATCCTTGAGTGACAGGATGTAAAACACACTCTTAATGTAACTGGGGAGACTGCGGAAATCTTCGAGCTTTGGAAAATGAATAGGCTGGTAACGTGGAAGGACTGAAGAAAACAGGAAGACTATTTTCATCAGGCAATTATTGTTAGCTTGTCAGGACGGTCTGATCCAGTTCCATTATGTGTATTTTTCCATCTCAGAAAAAAAAGAAACCAATGTGATCTTCAAGAGTTTACTTTAACATCTGCATATCTGAGGAGCATACAGTGAAGGAACAGCAATTAATTCATGAATCTAGCATATTGTACAAGCAGATAGAGGATTATGCATGCATTTAATGAATGTTTTTGGTAGCCTGCTACATGCCGGGTGTTGCTCTAAGAACTCTGGAGACAGAGAACCATCAAGGTCTCAGTACTCATGGGATCTTACATTCTAGGGAGACGGACAATATAAAACATGAAAATCAAATATACATAAGGTCAGAGGCTAGTAAACGGTATGGAGAAAAATAACACAGGAAATGGAAAAAGAAGTGTCAGGAGGCAGGGTGGGAGGTGGTGTCAGGAAAGGTCTCATTGAGAAAATGGCGTCTGAGCAAGAATCTGGAGGAGGAGAGGGGGTGAGTCGTGTGGATAGCTGAGGGAGGGGGATTTGAGGCGGAGGGAACTGGAAATGCAAAGGCCTCAGGCTGAACGGTGCCTAGCAAGTTCAAAGAATCACAAGCAGGCAGTGGGCTGGAGGAAGATGGGCTGGGGAAGAGTAGTGGGAGACAGGTCAGAGAGAGGGGCAGCAGGCAGGCCACATGGAGTCTGAGGAGGTGGTTCATTTATTCAGACATTTGCCAAATACCTACCAGGTATCAAGCACCATGCTCAGCGCTGGGGCGCTATGGCTGCCTAGGAGCACCAGTACCTGCAAACACCCCTCTTTTGCATCCTTCCCCACTTTGCTCTGGAAGGCCTTTTCTTCCCCTCCTCTACGTGACTAACTCTTCCTTCTCTTTCAGCTCTCAGTTCTTCCTTTGGTTAAGAAATCTTGGACCTCCCATCTGCCAGGCCGAAGCAGGCGACCACTATTCTCGTGGGCTCCTATTGTATCTTGAGCTTACTTCTCGTAGAGTATGGATGACACTGCATTGTCTGCTTGCTCTATTGTCATGGCCCCTCACAAGACGCTGAGATATTTAGGGCACGGGCTACAGGTGTAATCTCAGAAGCTGCAGTGTTATAGTTCCATGCACATAGTGGGTCCTCAGTAAATATTTCTGGGATAAATGAAATAATGTGAGGAAAGCATTCTTTATGCCCACCTACTTGACAAACTCAGATTTTAAAGGAACTGTTACCATCTCCTCTTCCGATTTTGGGTTCTGCACCCAAATATTAACCTTGCAAGTAGGTCCGTGATAATTTGGTCACTGCCTAATGGGAAACAGGAATTTAAGTCTCTGGCAGGATCAGGATTCAGTGTTAGTGTCTGCCCCAATCACAGCTCTTTCTAAGATCCGCGTATCCAGAGTCAATAACCAACCGTCTTTTGTGTATCCCATCTCTAGAGGTAAAGGAGAATTACTTTTTAGTCAACGCCATATGACTGGTGGCTTAAAAAAAGGTCACTGCATCAAGTCTGATTTTCCATGCTCATCAAAGACAGGAAGATAATAATCCAATATAGGAAAATAAAAATTCACGGATACAGTTATGTTATACCAATTTTTATCTTGTTCAGATATTGCAATAACTTGGACATAGCCTAGACCCAATTTAGTGCTGTACTCTCCATGGGAAAAAAAAAAAAAGATTTAACAAACAACATAATGAAAAAAAAGATTGCATGGGGCTCTTTTACACTTTCTTAAAACTTCAGATACCATATTAGAAGAATTGATTTGCTAACCAGATTACAGATAATTTTTGGCTGTTATTTAAAGCAAAAGTTCTTGACAATTTATCAGGCACTAGTGTAAATTGTGATATAAATCTTAAAGTAATTATGCTATACTTATTTTTCAGATACAGTATTTTCCAGTTCTAGAACTTCTATTTTTTAATATTTCTAGTTCTCTGCTGAGATTTTCTATGTTTTCATTTATTCCATATATCTTTTCCTTTAGATCATTGAGCATGGTGATGCTCATCCACGCCACCAATACTAGTCTCTATCGTCTTTTGTCTTAAGAATGGTTCACATTTTCCTGTTTCTTCACATGTCAAACACCTTTGGAATATATACTGGACATTGTGATTTTACATGGTGGAAACCCTGTGTGCCATTATGTTTCTCTAGAAAGTATTTATTTCAATCAATTAACTCACTTAGACTCAAACTGCATACTCTATCTCATAGACATGAGCTAAAATTTCAGTTTGGTTTACTTATCCTTCGCTAGACTGCTTATGGGTTGCTTGTACATGTGTGGTTCAGGAGTCAGCCAGAGATTTGGGTAGAGTTTATATAGAGAATAAAGGGCACACTTCCTTGGCTTTCTTCTGAGATCCCCCTGCCCCTTTTACTTTCCAGCAGCTCTGGTTGCTCCAAACTCTGCCCTCTTGTTTTTTAGGCCAGAAAGACTATAGGTTTTCTTTGGGAATTTTAGTCACTTGACATAGGACCAACTGTGACATTAACAGCCATAAAAGCTAGTAAACTTATTCCTTGCCATTCCTTTCTTCCAATTGTCAACTCCCCTTGAGAATCTGTCTACCATCATTCATTTTCCAATGTCTTGTGGCAACTATTTTAAAATTTTTGAAAATTTTGTCCAGAGTTTAGTTATTATATTAAAGATGATCAGTTTGGTAGGAATTTCTTTGGCCATACCGGAAATGGAAAACTGTTTTTATTTTAAACCAATTTATAATTTGAACTTATTGCCTATTTGAATAGCTTTCATCCTAATAAAATGAAGTTTTATTTATTTTCCAAAGACAATAAACTCCTACTTTCAACATCTTCTCTCTTTTCAACAACATCTTTTTCTGAAGCTTATAATGAGAAAGCATTTTGAATTTCCTTTTCTTCTGTTTATTGGGAATATTTTTCAACTGTAAAGAAACATATATGGAGGAAACTGGATTCAACTTCTCTGTCCAATAAGAATTTGGAGAAGGCACTAACTCAGTAATCAACTCGTGATAGATTAAAAACTGATTTTGTCTATAAAATTCATGGGTTTAAATATATATAAAATATATACATATATACAAATAAAATACATATTATATATATATTTTGTATATATAATATGTCAAAAGTATTATTATATAATGATGATGATAGACAGCTATAGATCAGCTGCCGGGATGAATAGAGCATGCCCAGTCCGGTCCAACTCACGATTGATCGTTCATGTGGGCTGCACTGGGGGACCACAAGGACTTGGCTGCAAGGTCAGAAAAAGGTTGCCCTGGAGGAAAAAATACTTGAAACACATAATGGGTCTGCTGAAGTAACTCTCCTTAGTAGATGGCTTTCAAATGTGTCCCTGATGAGCCTGGAGTCTGCAGTCTAATCCAATTAAGAAAACTAAGATGGTTCTTGAGGGCTATCAACTACTCTACTGCACGGTAACAGGTATATGACAATCGCTGAGTTATCGTGAAATTGGAAGGGTGGTCTGAAGGGCGTCCTAAAAAAGCAGGGTAGAAAATCAGATTTTGAGACTTCATTCAGCATTGTTAGAGACAGAACTATTTTATCTATGATAGAGTTGGCTATATTTTTTTCACTAAAGTAAGGTTTTATGTATAAAATGATGAATAGTTCATCAGGCATTTCTATACCTTGGATGAAATATGTCCATGACTATCCAATTTATTTTCTGTTGACTCAATGCTCTCGATGCAGTTTTTTTCCCTCCCCTATTTACTGCTTCAATTTTCCTGGTACTTGGATGAAAGATAGGAATATTCATTCCTTTGGAAAGTTACACTTTCCATTGTGAACGAGTTAATGACATCTGCTTTGGCATCCTAAGTCTTTCGTGCAGTAAGGTGACACACACATGCCTACACATGTATATATAGATCATGTATTCTCAGTGAGGGCGATATCACTTCCAAGATATACATATAGTACATAAACTTATATATAGTGTAAGTGTCTGTGGTATTAAAATTTCGCAGAGGGGCAATCAGAACAAAATGTTTAAAAAGACTACTCTTAGTGGGGGAGGATAAAAAAAGATCAAGAAACAGTGATATACACGTACACTATCATCTGCCTACCAATCGTCTATCATATATCTATCTGAATACATATTAGCTATAGACACATAATTATATGATAGATTTTATATAGACAGAGATAGATTTCATACTTATATTTTTATCAGTTTGGGGGTTTGTTTGAGTCAGTTCAATATGATGATCATCGAGCCCTTAGATCTGAAAATCACCCACTTCACACACTGGATAAAAATCACATGACTAGTAAAGGAGGCACATCCTGGGCAGATCTCAGTACGGTACCATCCCATTACTAATGCTGAAGCGTGGACAGTCCGCGCCCCCATCCAGGAAGCTCTACTATGTTGTACTGGGTTTAAATCCCTCAAACACCCTCTTCCTTGCCCACCTTAGCACCTCAGTTTTGGCCAACTTGATGGCTGCTGGCTCCCTCATCTCTTTGTCCATGTAGCCCTCTTATGGTGGAACATCTCTTCCACCATCTGAAATTAAATCCTACTGACCACCAAAATGTACTCAAACACTGCCTCTTCCTTAAGGCCTTCCTAAGCCTCACTCTGTAAATAACACGTCCCCAACTCCACAGGCCTCCTCTTTGTCTGTTTCTCCCACTGCACTTAGCAGATTTTGCTCACGTGACAGCTGTCTACAAAAGGGTCTTCTCTCTTCTCCTGAAGTCTAGTCCTTTCCAGGAGACAAGGATGCTTTTTGGTGATTTCTTTTAGAAACCCAGAGCACCTAACACAATAAACAGTTGTGGATTAAAATGAAAGTGTCATCTCTCCCCATAATGAATAAACCTTTCCTGAGCATCCTAGGTATGAGGCTTTTGCTTCTGTGGGAATGGAAGGATGAATAAGCAGGATTCTTTTCCTTAAAGGGGCTCAGAACTCCGTAGGTGTCTTAAGACAGGCCCATGCATTTACAATTTAATAGGAATCAGAGGCTTAAAGTGACAGCTATCATGGACTTCAGGTGTCCTTGGTCCCTCAGAGACCTGTGGCAGGCCTAGGTGACAGACACAGCTCATTAAACTGGCCACAGAATGAATGAATGTCCACCCTTATGTATTTTCTTACTACAGACAGAAAGAGGCTAAAGGTAGTGAATCCTTCAAATTAGTTTCCTTTTCGGTTTCCGAAGAATGTGCTAACGGCAAAGCCTAAACTTTTAGACCTGACCCCTGTAGTGATGGGTTGCCATGGAGTTAGGAAAGCACCACACGACAGCATCCCAGGACAACTTCCAGAAGACACCCTCTCATCCATTTCCTCTTGCACTGACTCTTAGCCAAGCCCATGCAATCCTGAAAACGAATTTGTTTTTCTTACTTGAATTCCCAGGAAAGAGTGCCTAAGGGTACTGTTGTGAAGGAAGGGACTGACAGCTATCTACTTTCACAGATTTGGCCTGCAGGTCTTAAGCAGCTAAGGATGCATGTAATACATTCCCCTGGACAGACAGACACATTTCAAGTATCTGCATGAATGTGGGCTGTGTTCAGAGCAAGACTCTTTTTATTTATCTTCCCCAACTTCTGCATGATTTTAGAAGTCTGGATTGAACCTTTTTCTTATTTTGGTTTCGTTAAAAAAAAAAAAATCTGTCCAACTTGAAGTCAAAGCTCTTATTTTTATAATAAGAAACTATAACTGTAGCTCATTTTAACTTTAAACTTGGCTGTGAGTGAGAAAGTGTTTTACTTTTAGAAACAAAGAACATAGCATTGGTGACTAGAAGTCAAGAATGTGGGTTCTATCTCCAACCATTAAAAAAAAAATGATTCCATACAAATCTGATGATTTTCATTCTATTTCTTAAAAAAAAAAATGCCACTGAGATTTTGATGTGGATTGCATTAAATCTGCATATTGCTTTGAGTAATATGGCCATTTTAACTATGTTGATTCTTCCAATCCATGAATACTGAATATCTTTCCATCTTTTTGTTTCTTCATCAATTTTTTTAAATAATGTCTTATAGTTTTCAGTGTATAGGTACTTTACAAGTTGCTTTAGGTTTATTTCTAGGCATTTTATTTTTTGGTTGCATTTGCAAAAGGAATTGTTTTTTCATTTTTTCCTGAAATTTCATTGTTCGTATATAGGAAGTGAAATAAGTCAGACAGAAAAAGTTGAGAACCATAGGATTTCACTCATATGTGTAATAAAAAACTTAAAGTAACAAACGAACAAGACAAACAAAAACTCATAGACACAGACAATAGTTTAGTGGTCACTGGAGGGAAAGCGGGAGGAGGGAGGTAGATAAGGGTGAAGGGGGTTAGCTACATGGTGACAGAAGATTTGACTTTGTGTGGCGAATGCACAGTGCAATATAGTGATGATGTATTATTAAATTGCACATTTGGAATCTATATAATTTTATTAACCAGTGTCACCCAGTAAATTGAATTTTAAATAAAGAAATACGAGAGATTTAGGAACGTATCGTGGGGGCCTTATCCTGGGGTCAGTCTTTCATAGAACTGTACACAGAATTGGGTATATAAGCATGGACATGCACAATCTAGCTTCCCAATGCTGCTGTGACAAATTGCCATGAGCTTAGTGGCTTAAAACAACACTGGAATGTACTATTTTCCAGTTTTGGAGGTCAGAAGTCTGAAATGGGTCTCTCTGGATGAACTTCAAGGTATCAGCAGCGCTGGTTTCCTTCGGAGGCTCTGCGAGGAATCTGCTCCCTTGTCGGCTCCAGCTTCTGGAGGCTCCTGTGTTCCTTGGCTCGCAGCCTCCTCTCATCTTCAAAGCTAGCTATGACCGGTCAAGTCTATCACATCGGTCAAGTCTTTTTCACATTGTATCACCCTGACACTGACACTTTTGCTTCTCTCTTGCACATTTAAGGGGTCTTGTGATTACAATGGATCCACCTGTTTGATCCTGACTGATCTCTCTATTTTAAGGTCAGCAGCTTAGCCACCTTGCTTCCATTTGCAACCTGAATTCCACTTGGCCATTTTATGTAACATATTTACAGGTTCCGGGGGATTAGGGGATAGATGTTTCTGGAGAGACATTATTTTGCTTACCAAATGCATCTTTCTAGGGAAAAGGGTTGCTTGCTGTCAAGTTTCTCAAAAGGGAATTTAAGAACCACTGGATTCGACGCTAAAAAGTTTCTTGAAGCATTAATACGGTTTCATCCCACAAATGTTAACGACCTGCTGTGTGCTCCAGGGTAAAAGGTGTCAGCTCGGGCATCTGGGCTTCAACTATATCAGAGCTGAGTAATAGAGAAGGTCCCAAGAAAGATAACATAAGGTCCTGAAAAAGTAGATCTTGACCTGTAAAAATTACTTTACTGCTTAAAAATAAAAACTTTATCAAGAAAGATTCTTTGATGGTGTCTACAGCCTAGTCAACAAATGAGGAAAATGAGAGGAGAGCCGATCTGCCAGATTCATGGGAAGACAGAGTAAATTCTTTTAGCATTCACATATCCATGCACGTGTATTAGCTCTCTGCAAATAGGGTTACTTAAGGGACCTCCTTGATCTGACATTTCCAGTGGAGAACAATGGATCTGGTGGGGGAGGACGGCCAGACAGCAGAAGGACCTGCACCGTCCCTCTTGCAAAATCAGAGCTGCTCTTTGTGAGTTGGTAGGAGGTGGAGATGGGCAGAGAGGCTGTCAGGAAGGGAGACCTGTCTTCATAGATTTCCCTGTTTAATGAGCACCCTCAGGAGATAGTGTCAGAGCAGCCTCATTTTTAATGTGGCATTTCATTGGGTTGAAGAGGTTAATGAATCCCAGCCTTAAGACTTCTCTCTACCTTTGGATGGGTATTTATAACACTCCTCCGTGCTTCAGGCGCCTTGGAGTTTAGTCTGATTTTTCCCTGTCCACACACACCCAACAGCATCTGCTCATTCTCTATCACAGTGCTTCTTAGACTCTCGGTCCCAGAACCCCCTTACCTGCTCCAGAACTGCTAGGGACCTCAAAGAGCTTTTGTTTATATGGTCTATGTTTATTGTTTATTGCTATAAATAATAATGTTTATGTTTATTGATATTGACCATGTTGGAAATAAAAACTGAGATATTTAAAAATACTTATTAACTCATTAAAACAATAAACTTACATTTTGTAACATAAGCAACATATAAAATAGAACTCTATTTTCCCAAACAAGAAACATTGTTGAGAAGAGGGGCATTGATTTTCATTTTTGCAAATCCCTTTAATGCCTGACTTACTAGAAGGTGCCTGAGAATCTGTTCTGCTTCTGCATTTTACCGCTTGGGAGGTCACATACCCAGAAAATGCCACTGTTTGCTTGTGACAGAATGAGAGTGAAGAGGACAAATAACATCTTAGTGTTATTATACCAATAGTTTTGACATCGTGGACTCATGATGGATCTTCTGAACTCCCAGGGTCCCCAGATCGCACTTTGAGAACCACTGCTCTAAGACGTTTTTCATCAGGGAGGTAGTACCATATGGACCGCTGATAAATGACAGAGAATTGATGGACTCCCGAGAATATGTACTGGGGCTGAAGTTAGAGAAAACTGTCTTAAAAAGTGAAGTTTTGTTCTGTGATTCTATATTACCACTGTAAGTGAATTTAGTCTTTAAAACTGTGGGGAGTAGGAGGCGTTTTGGGGGTCTGGTCTCCCAGGAAGTCTCTGGTGGGCTGTTCCACCCTCTTTTCTCTAAGATTCCTTATACATAGGTCTGGTCTACTTTTTATCCTTCATTTTCTTCCGAGAGTTTCAAACTATAAGACTTTTTAAGCAGTGATTAACCAGTGACCTAGGGATAAAAACAAATTTCCTTTTCAAGCCTCCTTTAATAAGAAAAACAGAGCACTATGATGCTTTTAATGGTACAAAGCCAAAGCACTTGATTGGTGTTCCCTTTGAAAATTTCCTGGCCTTGCCTCTCAATTATAGTGAGCAACTAACTTCAAATGTTTTATTTGGTACCACCTTCAATAAGAGACACTGAAGATGGGAATGAGTCAAATTCTAAACAACTTTTATTTCATGTAGAAAGTGAATTGTTAGCTACTCACCGTTACCAAGCTCTAATACAGTGGTTATCAAGGCTGGTAATTTGGCCCCCCTAGGGGACATTCAGCAATGTCTGGTGACATTTCCGGTCATTCACAGCTGGGATGGGGATCGCTACTGGCATCTAGTGGGTAGAGACCAGGGATGCTGCTCAACATTCCTCAGTGCACACAGGACAGCGGTCCATCACAGAGAAGCATCTGACCTCCAACATTCAGTAGTGTTACAGCTGAGAAGCCATGTTTTAAAGAATGCCTTTATCTTTAATTTTCATCTTAGCATGTGGGGATGCCTTTTTCTAAAGGTAGCATTTCTTCTGTTTTCTTAAACAGGACCGTAATCACTTCTTCTGCAATCATATCTTTAAAGGAGTTTTCAGAACCCTAACATAATTACCTTAATATGTTTATAATAAGATTTGAAAATGACTGAGTGCATTATAAGCTATGTTTAACATCTGTCACTTGAAAATAGGGTCTCACAGTTACCTGAGAGACAATGGGTTAATGTAAGCTTGAGAAAAGTAAGAGAAAGCCAAATAGGTTTTGTTGTTGTTGTTGTTGTTGCAAGAATCACACCATAGGTTTGAAAAGTCTGGGACACACTGCAACCCTCCAGGGGTATATAATGCATGACATTTGGGGACCAGGAACTCCCTTCTTTAGAAAGCCATTTGGAGAAACTTTAAAACAAGACGAGAAGTTTCAGAATTTCACATATGTGAAATGAAAACCCAATGAATCTCGTTCACGATTTCGTGCTATTTTCTTTGCTTTAGGAAATACTCCCTTTGAAAAAAAGAAATAGAAACAAAATCACTATTATTTTGTACCAATGTTCACTCCTGACCACACAAAAAACCCTCTCTGCTTTGCAAATTATATAAACATCTAATCACTATGCTATACACCTTAAACTAATATAAAATCATATTGAATGCCCACTGTAATTGAAAAAAAGAAAAATATTTCTCCTTTGAAAGCAGAAAAAGATATCCTTAAAATCATAATAAATTATAACAGTTTAAAGTTGCTAAAAAAGAAAAAAAGAGAACCATTTCTGAAGCAAATTAGAACTTCAGTGACCTCTTGATTAGCAGACCACAGCCTTAGAGCCCGGAAATTTACAATCAAGGAACAATAATAATTAGGCGACTCCTTTTCAAAGTCCTCCAAATCTGAGAGTATGTATCATATCATGTAACTGTATACACAACTATTTGGATGGCGACAAGTCAGGAATAGAAGCTTCACTGGAAGGCTGAGAAAGAGGGCCGCGAGCTTCTAATTGAGCACTCCAGAAAAGTCAGAAGATGGCCTGATTATTGGCAATGACAGAGTGGAATTAAAATTTATCATCTATAATTACGGGATAGAATGACTGTTCTGAGCTGTCATTAAGACACTAGTAAATGTGCTTAAACCAGAGAAATTTGAGCAGTTGCTCTGGATGGTTCATTCTGAAGATAAATGTAGCATATTCTACAGCAATACCTAAATTTCCTATGTTACTAGACCAAGAGAAAGAAATATATAAACTAAATGATACGTTATTCTACAAACGCAGACTCCAAGTAAAAGCTAACAGCAAACAGAAAATTAGGAGTTCATTTTTTTTTTAAATTCTGTTTTCAAGTTTCCAGCTGAATTCCTTACAGACTTTGAAGAGTAGACAAAAAATATTGCTCTCCCATTGATATAGTGAATAGAATCATTCTCATTTTGCCAACTGATACATTGAGCCATAGAGAAGAACATATCTTAATGCCTAGAATCAAGGGAGAAAATTTAGACTCCGAGTCCCCTGATTTCCATCTTAAAAGCATTTTAATACAAACTTCCATTAGCATAACTAGTTTTCTTTACCACAATTTACCTAAATTTCCACTTGAAATATTCTGAAATTTCACTCTCCAGTAATATCTTCCGTATTTAAAAAGTAGATGTGATTTTGTAGACCACGTAACTCTGAAACGTCCATCACCCTTGTAGCTGAGCCATACTGAACAGTCTGAGTCAGAGTAGGAATCAAGTGATGTCATACTTGTTATTGCTAATTCGTAATCCTAGATCAGCTTTCTAAAATGATGGAAGTAAAACATGCTTTAAGAGAAAATTTTGAGTACTACAGAAGACTATAAAATGGAAAATATGGATCTTACCCAAGGTACCCAAATCCCAGGCCCATTGCCCCCAAATCAGTGTTAATCGTTTCTAGTGCATCCTTAAATATTTTAATGGCATACAAAATTCAGATTTATCTATGACTTTAAAATAAAATCATTTAAAAACTAAATTTTTATGTAGCATTTAAAAAGAATGAGAGCAGGATATGGAAAACTCTTTAAGATTTATTAATTAAATAAAGCAAGAAATTAATGAAGACTTTTTATTAATTGTGTGTATTGCAAATGTTTTCCCTGTTGGCCTTTCAAATTCGTTTTGGTATTTGAACATTAATCTATTTAAATGTTGAAACAATTATTGTTAATCGCAACAGTTATTGCCAGTTTAGAGTTTATAAAGCATGACAAGTCTCTTAGATACATAAAGCACGCTGGAAAACTATGTGAACTACAGAACTTAAACGATTCAGAAATGCGAATTTGTCACTCTAGTAGCTATGTATCAATTTGGTTACCTTAAACTTTTCCTACAGCTAATATTTTTTTAGTGAACAAAATGAAGCATATGGTGGATTCAGGGCTATTTTTTTCAAAATCACTGATCCCTGATGGCCTCTGGAGGGCAGCAAAGAGGCCTCTCCATTTGGTGATGTTTTGTCATTAGATTTCTTTTTGAGACAACCAATTTTTCTAGAAATAGTGTTAACTCTTTAAATACACATAATTGGGTCATTCTGGAAATAGCCAAGGATATTCAGGCGTTATTATGCAGTGATATTTTCCATGTAACATTAATGGTGAAAAATCTGTGTTGGCTGATAAGCCATAGAGGGAAAAGTCCAATTGTCTTCTGTGTAGCTAAGTAGGCTCTTCAGAACCTGCCCCAAACCATCCTCTCCATGAGTATCCCACATGGCTCTTCACTACGATCCTGGGCTACCAATCCTAGTACAGGGAACACCTTTGGCTGACTTGGGCCTGACCATCATGCAAGCATCATCCCATCTACTCAACCTTCTCCATTCCCACTCATTTCTCTAGGCCGGCACTGGCCACATTGTACTGCGATCATCTTCTTGTATCCTGGTTCCCTCCTTGGGAGAGTAAAATGGTTAGAGAGAGCTTGGATTTTTAGGGTTTATTTTTTCAGAAAAATCCATTCTATGTCACAGAAACATTTCAAAGGGATGTAGATATTTCACTTTGAATGAAACTCCGATCTTAAATCCAAATGGCTGTAGGACAACCAGCAGTAGAGGGCTGCTGAAAATGAAGTGTGCAAATCTGTTGCCCTTGAAGCTGAAATGTACTAGAAGTTCACCTTCCTCTGAATCCCCAGAAAAGAATTCAGTTATTTACTATAGTAACCCTGACAATGGAAATCACCAGCAGTTCAGAAGGTGGCGGTGCGTGACAGAAACTAGCTGAGAGAGGAGAATTCAGTGGAGAAAAAAAAAAAAAAAAAAAAAAAAACGTATTTCCTTTTTAAAATAGGACAAAGAGGAAAATGTATAATAGCTTACCCATCTCTGTGGGAAGAATATATTGAAGTGGACTGAAGGAAATCAGCATTAATTCCTACTTCTGTTCGCTGAACTTTGTGTTATAACCAAGATGCTTATATTCCAAGTGAGAAAAGGAAGGTGGCTAGACATTTATATAATTTATGATGTGATAGAAAATAATATTGAATGTCCAGTGTAATTGAAAAAATAAATTAAAAAATAAAGGCGAGAAAGGTGGCTTTCTCACCATTCAGAGCTAGGTTTGAAGAACAGTTTGGTGTGTGATCTTGGGGAAATGATATTTTTTGATCCTTTCTAAATGTTCCCCAAATAGTCCTCAAAGTGTTCCCCAAAGAGCCACAGTTCTTAAATTCAAAGAGTGGGCAGTTATTAAGACAATCTGCTATGTAAAAAAATGTATATTCCCACCTTAAAAGAAAGGTGAAATGAAGACTTCTGATCAATAATTTATCTATTTTAATTTCCTGAAAGTTTTAGAAATTTAAGACATTTCTTTCTAGAGCTTTTTTTACCTTTCTTTCAATTCCATGGGAGAAATATTTATTTGTCCTTCATTTCATTTCTGTCAACTTAATGCAAATAATCACATGCTAGGAAATCCATACATTCATATTATGGTCTCATGTTGCTTGTGATATTATGAAGTGAATTCTTTTGTAAGAACAATGTAAACATATTACTACTGAAGATTCAGGATGCGGTCAGGGTGGGAAGATTAGAAATCATATACAGAAAACAAAAAATGCATGGAATCAAAAATTTAAAAATGGTTAGATCTGAGTGTTCGGTAGAGTTGGCTGGAGGTTGGGGGTGGTCTAGGACAAGCAAACTCAAATCTGAGTAATATCATGAAGGGGGTGAAGCCAGTTATAAATCTTTTTCTGCAGTGGCTGCATTTCATTTCCTTCAATTTTCAAGGGGCTACTGTATTCATATCATTCCTTACTGAATTATAATTTGATTCTATAGTGTGTTCACAATCTGTGTGAGATACTGGGTCTAGCCGCAGGAGAAAGCCTTCAGTTCCTGCCTTCCAGGTCTTCAGAAGCTCTTACTCTCTTGATGGTTCCTCCATTTGGACTGTTTTATGGACCCTCCGATTCATACAACATCATTATTGCCTCCAGTTACTCAATGCTTCGTCTCTGGAATGACTAATATAATGAAGGAAACTGTGTCTCAGCATTAATGGGTGAAAACTTCACCCCATCATTTTAATACAATTTTCATTTGGGAAAAAATTTTAGGTTTGTAGAAAAGTTGAAGTGATAGCACTGAGAGTTCCTCCTGACCCCTCACCCAGTTTCCCCAACTGTAACCACTAAGAAACCAACACTGACCTTACTGTTAACGAAACTCCAGATTTTATGTGGATTTCATCCATTTTTCCATGGATGTCCCTTTTCTGGTTCAGGATACATTTCTGGATGCCACACTCCATTGGTAATTATGTCTTTTTAGTCTCCTCTGGTCTGTAATGGTTTCTGGGTGTTTCCTTATTTTTCATGACCTTGACAGTTTTGAGAAGTACTGGTCAGATATGTGTTAAAATGTCTCTCACACTGAGTTGCTCTGACATTTTCTCCATGATCAGACTAGATTACAGATTTTTGGAAAGAATAACATTGAAGTGACATGCCTTTCTTGTTACCTTACATCAGCAGGACATGCTCCCAACATAACGTCGCTGATGATGCTAACCTTGGTCACCTGGCCAATGCAGTGCTTGCCAACTTTTTGCACTATGAAGTTAATAATATTTATGTCTTTTCATAGTCTACTCTTCAGAAGCAAGTCGAAAAGTTACGGCACACTCAGGGAGGTGAAAGGCGTGGCTAAGCTCCACGTCCTGGAGGGCAGAAGTCTTTGCATCAATTATTTGGTACTCCATAAGATTTATCATCTCTCCCTTTCTTTTAATTGTTATATCATTGATTTACATCATATAGTCAATATTGTGTCTATTTTAAATTTCCATTGGGTTGTACTGTAATACTACATCATGATTTTGTTACTCAAATTTCCTGGCTTTGATCATCGGGCACTCTTTCAGGTTGCCTTCTGTGACCCTTTGCCGGTTTGTTTGTTCTTTTTACCATTTCTTTACTTTTCAGCACTATGAGAAGCTGTAGGCTCATCTTATATTTCCCTGTTCTGGTCCTCCAGCCAGCCATTCCTCCAAGGAGCGCAGCTCCCTCTCACTGGAGAATGGAATGGCTCTTCCAAGTTTATCAGGGTAGGAGTTGTGTGCCTTCACCTGAGTGTTGATCCTACTTATAGACTCGAAGTACAATGACTTAGTGGGCATAAAACTCATTTATGATCCACCATAAGCACCTGCTTCGTAAAATTAAACATTAAATTGTGATACTGTAGGTTCTGAGTTAAGGGTCATCATCTCTTGGTGGAAAATGCTGCACCTACATAGCATTGATACTTAGAACTAAAGAGCGTCTTTACACATGGCCGAAATTTTTTTTTTTTGCCAGATAGAATAAATTCTACTAGCCCATATTCCATCATCTGTCATTATTTTACCCTAAAATAGAAATCTGTGCCACTTAGATTTCAAAAACTATCATCCAACTAATCTCTGGTTATGGCAATATTTAAAGCAGCACACTTATTCCGATCTGGAAAGTAAACCCCATGTAGAATAAGCATGATGCTAAGAAAACATAGTATCGTCCAACGATCATCTCAAAGATGTGCTATTACTACCACTCAGTTCCTAACCACATCTAACATTACTTAAAAACACAGTTTACGGCAGGGGTTCCCGACCCTGCTGCCAAGACAGGATGGGGAACAATTACTTGGGGAGTTTTCCAGACCCATCAGTATTTAGGGGAAAGTCAAGTTCCCTAGGATTTCTGTTGGGCTGCTACTGCCGTACATCAAGAAATAATGCTCCAGGAATATTTTCATATTTCTGCAAGGCCATGGATTCCTAAAACAGCACTAGAGCCTGGATTAAAGGACGACTAAACAGCAACCCTAAAGAATGAATGAGCCCTTGGTAGTGACATAATGTCCTGTATCTCCCCAGAGCCCTGTGTTTGCATTCTGGAGTGGAGACATATAGAGGCCTTCCCCTCTCCTCTCCAGAGAGGATTTGTTTACCTTTCAGACCTATGTCATCCTCTCTCTCTAGAGGGGAGGATGGATAATTACGCCAGCACTTCCTATATAAGCTCAGAGCTTCATAATTCTGGAGTTCCTCGCTTGTGGTACAAAACCTCTCTACACAGGTGGGTACATCTGGCTTTCACCAAATCACCTTGGAAGGAATTGAGGCTTTGAGAAAACTGCCCTGCGAGCTACAGTCTGTTTCTGATCCAGAGGTTTCGTGTGTGTGTGTGTGTGTGTGTGTGTGTGTGTGTGTGTAGACATACTTACAAACATATAACTGTGAAAGGCTGATTCGTTAGCTTGGGAGTAACATTTCACATCTTCCACAGTTTCAGACTCAACACTAAAAACCAGGGCTGTGTTTCCATAGGTACCCACTGGTTTGGTCATACCTGTTGTTTTTGGCAGGTACCCCCTGATTTGTCTATGTCCATACTGTCAATGTTGTTCAAATATTTGATTATCGCCCCGAGTGAGAAGCATCAAACATAATGAACCCCAAGGTTTCATTTGGGGGAAATGTCTTTACCTTATTGCCTGTCAATAAAAACTAGACCGAGATTTACCTCTGTTCAGACAAAGCCCCAAGTCAGATTTTAGCCAAATCTGTTTTTTTTTTTTTAAATGGTGTTTCACTCTGGGACTCTTCATGCAAGGCGGTTCACAGGGTGTGTGTTTATGTGAATTTTCAGCTCAATTTCCTGTCTTTCATTTCGTTTCCTCTTTCAACTAACACCATCTGAAAAGAATAAAGCAATTAATCATAACACTTGGTACTTCTTTTGCACATGTTTTCCTCCTGAGGAGCTAAAATGACTTCACACTCAGTTCCTCAAAGATCGAGAAAGAAGTCTCAGAGGTAAGTAGACTGCAAGTATTTTCATAATTGTTCAGATGAGGGAAATGGGACCAGAGATATCTTTGCCTATGGCCAGTACCAGAAATCAGTGACCTGGGTAAATTCCCTCGTTGTGATCAGAGTGGAGAACATTAGAAAAGGGTTGACTATATCATTTTAGTTAGGTCCTGCCCTTCTTTGTAAAACAGTTAAGAGGAAATTCATATAAGAAGACACAGAACCTTAAAGAAATACTATTTTCAAGTCATAGGAAGAATAATTTCATTTCGAACCTCTCTGGGGAATAACCAGCCCCCTCACCCCTACACGAGTTCATCCGAGGCAGCTTTTTAAGCCTAAATCATGGATATTAAGTGAACGAATAATGAACTAATGGAAAATGAAGTAGAATACTTTGATTTTTTTTTTTTTTTTTTTTTTTTTTTTTTTTTTGCTTAAAGAGATGATTGTTAGACCTATACTCTGTGTAGGAGGGACCATTGGGAAAGAGACACTGGCAGTCTTGGCTGTCAGTCCCAAAGCTTGCAAGATGTAAGCCTGAAACTGATGGTGGCCAAGAAAATTTGCGGAGAAATGAAGCCAGCCCAGAGGAAAACAGAAGTTCCCAGCTCCTGATAACATTGTTGGAGCCCCTGGATCCAGCTCCACCCTTACATATGAGCCAGCAAAGCTCTCTTTGTTTTCAAACCAGTTTGAGTGGCAGTTTCTGTCACTTGCAACCAGAAGAGTTTTGACTAACGTAACTAACTGTGTTTCAGGGCTGCTGGGAGGATGGAATTAACATGATGCCTGGAACAGATAGATACAAACTATTATAATGAATCTTTTTTCAAACTCCTACAGGACTTTGCCAATTTCCTGTACTTGGTATGCACCACATACTACTTTATATGACTAATTTGTATTTATGATAACTAGATTTTAAGCTTTTTGAGGACAAAGGTCATTTAAAAATATTTTATGGGACCTAGAATAGTGTCTTGCATAGGACAGATATATTCATTAATATGTCAATATGATTATGTTAAAAATATCTTGTGACCTGATTGTTCATTCAGAATCCTGCAGAAAAATTAAATAGAAGTTTGTTTACAATATATAATACCACTTCATAGAGGCAGAAAATTCTCTGAGGTGAAATACAAGATTTTTGGAGTTTGTAATTTATCATGACTTGTAGCTAAGGAAATTTTTGGTAGGGATTATATATATCCAAGGGGAACATGGGGTTCAGTGGGAAAAGATTTTCAACCTATTTATATATTTTACCAAAACTGTTTTGATCATGAATAATATATTGAATTTTTTCAGTCTTCCATTGATTGAAAAATTAGAACTATCTGAAGAGACTTTCAGACATTTGGACTTACTGATCTTTTCAAAGCCCATAGAAAGAAAAAGTAGATAAATAATAGTCATGATTTCCATTTCACTGAGAAATTAGTGTTAGAGCCATCAAACGAGATAAGGGAAGATGCAAACACTAGGGAGAACTCCTACTCTCAGATGCCACGAAGTGGCACAAAAAAAAAGAATGTGTGTGTGTGTGTGTGTGTGTGTGTGTGTATGTGTGTGTGTGTGTGTGTGTGTGTATATATTATGCCAATTATTGTCCAGACACATATAATATCAGACTTACACAGCAAGAATTCACTGCGATTCATTAGACATAATAAATATATGCAGCTAATGAAACTTAATATTTTTAGCTCTAAAATTTTAGGTATGCCACTGCTCTTTCGCATCTTTTAAATAAATTATGCACTATTATTTTTTCTCTTAAAACTGGATCATTGTTATAAACTCGAATAACTGTAAAGTCCACTCAACACCCTTCCTTTGAGATTCCTGGGGTGACTCTGGGTTTTCTGGGTTCCTTCTATATGCTCTCTCGCAGACTCCCTTTTCGCTCCATCAATTCGGGTTGTCCATTTTTTATGTCCCTTGGTCCTCAAACTCTGTTATATGTGGTTTTAGCAACTCTAAGATAAATCAACTTCAGATAACAAAATGGAAGTATGTATTCAAATACAGGTTTTGACAAGGGAAAAACTTAGTTATAGAAACTCAGATCTTCATATTTAAAGGGGAACAGTTCCTAACCATATGTATACTGCATGATATCTTGCTGTGAGAGTTAAATCAATATATTCTTCAGTGGATTTTGAAAAATGTATCATGAATTATTAGTAAACAAACCCTGTCACTTCCCAAACTCAATAAATCATCTCTTTGAATGTACTCTGTCACTGCAAAGCATCTGTAAAAGAAAACTCTTATTTTCTCTCTGAACAAAATCTTAGGTTTGCTGAACTGCAAACAGGGAGGCCTACTGAAAAGAGCAGACAATTTTATTCTTCAGAGAACCAAATTTACTTTGAAGACATCATCTTTCTTTTCCCTAATTTACCATTTAAAGTAATTGTTCAACCAAGCGAATCACAAATCCCCAACGCTACACACGCTTCTGTAACTGTTTATTTGAGGAAGGTAGATTCTTTCTCAAATAAGAGTTATATGGAGACTTTGACATAGCGTACAATCATGCCCTAACTAAAAAGGTCTTTCGCTTCATTTCTCAATCTCCCATGTACTTTTGTTAATTCTTTAAACTTTATCTGATCCTTTTCATAAGTCATCTTTTCTGCTCCTCCAATATTTCTTTTCTGTTTTTGTTTTCTCGAAGGCACTACTGATTTGCTAGAAGGTTTATTACTAGTCAATTAACCAATAAAACATTTCTCAACCTAAATTTGGCAGGATGTGGGATGTGCAGCCCAAATAACATTTCTGTGCTTAAGAATTATCTTGGGTAATGAATAAGCCAATTTTGACAGTTTCAAAATTTTAAATTCTGACATTTAACTGATTCCTCCTGGTTCAAATCTGGATGTCAGTATAAAATTCAAGCATAACACCGATACAATAGAGCCATGCCCTGAACTTGCCCTTTTCATTCTCAGAGGTTATTTTAATGCTTTCCTTAATTGACTAAGAAGCCCATTTAGTAACTAAGGGTGCTGTTTCCGGAAAGACATCACTAATGTTTGGCCTTCTTGTATGTAAAGGAAAAAACTCTGTTTTTTTTTTTCTCTGCTATCTCCTATTTAAAACAAAATGCCTTTTGAAAAAAGTTGCCATTTCTCATGCTATAACAGACATCGTTTAGCAAATACAGTTTATATTTTAAAGGTAGATCATTTCCTGAGGATATGTCTTAAGCTAAAAACACAAAATGTCTGGTTTCACTTTAACCAAACAGTTGCAGAGACAGATAATAAGCATAGCCACTGTTTCATTGACAGAACAACAACTCTGCTCATCTAAACGTTTGTAGGCCATTTTCTTTTCTTCACTTTTTATCAAGGCCTTGGGCATGACCCAATTCTTTTTTCACTTCCAAATAATGTATCTTCAACCTTTTTAAAAGGGAAAGAAGGCATATGACAGTTTTGCATGAGCAATCAACCTTATGCAGATCAAATGAAACACAGACAGGTTCATTGCAGCCCGCAGAGGGATTTACAAACAGTAGCTGTTAGTATCATGCATGAATGGCTTAGTTGCCGACTTGGGTAAGAATGTGCAAAAGTTTGCTGTGCTCTTTCTCTGTAATTGCATGTGATGTGGTGACAAGAGGCTACCTTCAGACTTAGTATCAAATCTTATTTTTACTATATACTAACTATGTGACTTCAGATGGCTTCATCTCTGAGTCTGTAGTCTCATTTCTGAAAAAAAAAAAAAGGGATAAATGATGCCAAGCCCAGAAGATGCTGTGAAAATTAAATGAGTTCACACTATATTACAGAACTAGATCCATAGAAGGCTTACGGAAACTATTTATTTTCTTCTCCTTCTAGCCCAGTCCCCTCCTGAACAGGCAAAACCCTTGGTTCAAGAGATTGAAAGTTGTAAAAGTAATAAACAAAGGGGCCTGTAAATGCCTCAGGGTTACAAAATCAAACCCCTAAGGACAATCAATCACAAACAGCCAGCTGAGCTGGAAGCTGCAGCCAACCAATAATTTCCTTTATTTGCTTTCACATTTTCTCCATATAAGTCTTTCCCTGGCTCCTCTCAGCAGAATGCTCTTAACCACTTGTGGTGTGGGCCTGCCTGATTTGAATTGATTTTTGCTCAAATAAACTCTTAAAAATGTTAATATGCCTCAGTTTAGCAGACTATGCCTCCTCAAAATCCGCCTCTTTGGCATAAAGATTATTTTGAGCTGATTCTTTTGTGAAAAAGCAGACACAGAAAAATCTGAAAACAGAGAAGTTACTCTTTTGTAAGGGAGATCTCCATTTAAGGCTGCCTCCCTCTCTGTACAGGAAGGGAAGGATAACTAAATCATAAAATCCAATCAGTGAACAAGACCTCAGTCTGCACAACAACCTTATCCTTGTTTACTGAGCTTTTCCCATGACTTTCTTCCCCAACCCCCAACATCGTCCTTTGTCAATAGCTGGAGAAGGTGTTTAAGGTGGTGGCTTGGGCCATTTCGGGGTGTTACTCAGTTTTCCTGGGTCTCTCCTATGAATACAGGGGGGAATAGATGCTATTAAACTTCTGTTTGTTTTTCTCCTGCTAATCTGTCTTTTATTACAGAGGAGTCTCAGCCAAGAACCTAGGAAGGTAGAGGGAAAATTATTTTTCTTCCCCTCCTAGAGGAATGCTTCTGAATCCATTAGTTTATCTTAAGCCATACTACATTATATTTTTCCAATATTTCAATCTGGTGTTAAGATTAGTAAAAGGAGCGATACATATTTTATTGAACTTATATATCCAATTTCAAAAAACATATAAATTATAATGAAGTCTCCTGACATCCATAATACTATAAAAGCTAATTACGACAAAAAAGCAGGGGGTATAAAAAAACTCTTGAGGTGTGTGAATTGACTTAGTAAAAAATACACAAGGGGCCCTAATTCCACCATGACACCCTAGGATTCACCAGTTTTGTGGGAGTTGAAGGTGGAGGGGGAGGCTCATTGACAGGATGAGAAAATGATAGATTTCTATACTTTTTTTTTTTTTTTGGCCTCAAATCAAGAAGTCATGAGACATGATTTTTAAAGGAAAGAAGAAAAGTAATGAGAAGGAGAGAGAAGAGGATGGTAGATATTTTCGATGCAGCTTTGGTGCTGAATGAAGAGAAAATGGCCTTTGGGGATCAGGGAGTGGGGTGGCTAGTGACCCACAGCCACCCAGAGCAGGGGCTTTCTGACTCTTGATTGCCACCCCCAAGAACACAAGAAGAAATACATTTTCCTTTCTGACCCACTATGCAAATACATACATGTTTATTTATAGTGAAACAAAAGGCTTTCAAAACAATATTTATACCAAACACAATGCACTCTATTTTAATCTAGGTTATATTTTTAAATGCAGGTAGTGACTTATTGAATTGATTTCTTGAGTCACTAATAGGTCATAGCTACCATCTGAAAACTGGGACTCAAGACAGCCTTTGGAGATCTTCTTTTGCATATGAACCACCATAGTCTGCATTTCAGTGGCTCCTGAATGTGCTAGTGGGTCCTGCTTTGGGGATTAGCTCTGTCAGGTAACCCCAAATCCTCTTCCACAGCATAGCTAATTTGGCAATGATGCTGGATAAGGAAATTATGTTTGTATATGCTAAAAAGTTTGTATGAACCACTATATTATACATAAACAGATTTTCTGACACTGTATTTTCATTATGAAAATAAACATGAACTAAAGCATACTATTAAATATAAATATACATACATGTATATACGATGTTTCTCTCTTGCAGGCAATACCTTCTTTAAAGCAGAGTTGACTACTTAACAAGTTCTGAAATCTGTTTATATCTCTTACTATGTCTTTTGATTTACAAATACAAAAATGCAAGCATGCACAATAAAGAAAAATAACCCAAGATAACTACTCTGTTTTTTTCCCCCCTGAGATATAAAATTATGATGCAGGGATTTGCTTTCTGTGACTCATATTTTCCTATATAAACCCCTTGAATGCATGGCTTCTCAGGTAAGGTCACTATTTCATTCCAGGAATCCCCTCAAAATGTCATTATTGTAGAGAAATGTGCTTTGTAGAATGTTGGAAGGCTGTGGTCCAAATCATTTTTCAAGGGCACTGATGTTTGTAAACATCCTCTTAAATGGAATAACGTGGTATGTTTGTATACGTCCTTCTGGAATGCTGACGGCCTGGATACGAAATAGGTGTGTTGTAGCAAGACTTTAGCTTTATAGAACTAGAATGACTTGATCTTTTAAAAAACTATGTCTACCACAATGCTGATTTAAAAAAAAATAGTTTAAGAAAACAAGGAAAAATACAACCATGTAGTTTTATATAATTGCTATGAATGGGTCATAAATTTGGTACTAAACTTTCTTTAAGCAAATGCCAAGGGAAATTTAGCCATGTATACAATTCACGTTATCCTTTAGAAAAACTCAGGCCATTTGTGAGAAGCACAACTATTTCTAATCCTTAAATTACATAGAAGTTGGTCCTGAAATGCTTCTTCATGAAGAAGTTGGGCAAGAGAATGGACACAATTAAGACGCCAGCTTTCATGGGGCTAGTCTTTTATGCAATCTAGCAAGACTTGTGCCTGTAAGAACAGTGCCACCTCCAGCTTTGGTCAGGGTAGGGACCTGGGGACCTGAGTAAATGGCAGGGGGTTGAAGGCGATCCTGAAGACAGGACTGGAGGAGGGGCAAAATGTGGTGGTTACACTACATGGAGTGCGTTACTGCGGTTAAGCAATGAGCTAGACGTGTATTTTGGAATATGAATGGATCTCATGAAGTCGGCACTGCATGGCACTGTTTGTAGCAGTGCAAGATGAGAAGAGACTCAAATCTCCATCAGTATTTTCTACAATTGGAAAATGAGGTGAACAGCGCTCTTACAAGGCTCTGGGGAGAATCTCCAGAACATACTGCGAAGTGAAAAACATGGATCAAAGCATATTTTGTAGGCTACTGTTTATTTTCAAAACAAGACATATATATGGACATACACACACACACACATGCTTATGTTTAAAAAACAATAGAATAAAAACTAGACAAAGTAAAATAAAACTTGTATTACCTAAGAGGGAGAGACTGAACAAGGTGAAGAGGATGGGGAATAAAATTTCCACTTCTCTGAATATACTTACCTGGTAGATTTCACTCTGGACTCAGGTAAGTAGTTTATAGAACAAGATTAAATTTAAAAAAGAATTTTTATAAATAAAAGCAAAGTGAAAGAAAGGAACCTAAGTGTGAATTGAGTTGGTGACATAAGTGTAAAGAAAGAAAACATTTCAAGTTAGTTTGAAGAATGGAAATTTGACTAAACATCTCTAGAGAGAGAAAAAGGAAATATATACATATATTCACATAAACACATACATATTATATGTATATTGTATACATTCAATGTATTTATATATATATACTACAAAAGGGACTATATTAATATATATGAATATATTGGAATATACATTCCATATTCATATATACTTATTAAATTCTAAAAGATGGGGTACACATAGATATACACAGATGTACATATGTGTATCAGGAGTGAGCCTTATGTAGATCAAAAATAATCAGTGTTCTATAAATCGAGGAGAACATAGTATTCAATCAGTCTTCTGCACCCAAGGCCAAAAGAAGTGCTGTGTATATATACAGAGGAGAGTGTTTTTTTGCTACATCATTTGGCTCAGAAAACGAATACTCTTCAACAAATGAGTTGGAAAACTGCTTTCAAAGTTGAAGGTGCAAACACAGTACTATGGTTCTTATACTTGGCATATTATTCTGAAATATTCAATAGTACACTTCAGTGAATCCAAAATAAATCATTCCACTCCTTCCAGTGGAAAAATATCAGCGGCTGTAACACTCCTGTTTGTTTTTTAAATATTCATAAGAATTCTTCAAAGAAGATGCTAACATCTTTAAGGTCATGAATCAGTTGGGTTCAGGAATTTTTTAAAACAGTTTGGCTTGGTTATTTTCCATATCTAACCGGAACACTCTACTCTAGAATATTATTAGAACATATTGTTTATCAATTTAACAGATTTTAATTATGATTTGAAAACCCCATGAGTCTGAAGCCTCTACTAACACACCTGCCACTTTTTAATGTGTCATTATATCTTATTACTTCCATTAAAAAAATTTGCCAAAATTCCAAAGTGCTTTATTTACTAAAGACATAAATACAAATTTTTAATTCTCACTAAAGTTGACCCTATTGCATATGTAAATACTTAAGCTAGGAGAGCAAAAATCATAGATTCTCAGATTAGAAGTTATAAAACTCCTATTAGATGCATTAGACCCCTCAATGGTATCTCATTTTATAGTATTTTATAGTAAACATTAGATCAGGGGGATATTAATGGTTATTACTGATTATAAAGAAAGAGTTCTGTGGTTCAAGGATTTGGAAAATACTGGGTTGAAAAGCATAAACATGCTTTCTTTACTCATAACATATAACGATCAGTGTAATTCTCCAAAAAATGGTGGAAAGGCAGAGTTTTCCAAACTTCTCTTTCTTGCAACCACTTGCTTCAGCAAGGAGCTTTCTTGGACTAGTGTTTGGAAAATGCTAGTCTATTGGCACCTATATACTGCCAACAACAGGTAACTAGACCCGGCAGCATGGAGCCCGTTCAATCTTTTTGTACCTCTGATCCAGAACTTCCATTATCTGAACCTGATGCACGGGCTTGCAAATTAAGAGAAAAAAATGATTCCATCTATGAAGATATATTCTGGGCTTTTGTATTACAGAAACCTGATACGAAACAGAAACTCATTTTGAGATTCAAGAAAAAATACATTAATAATTCCAGCTGTAGAAGATAAAAAGGATCTACAATTGGAATAATCTAATTTTATGGAAAGTTAAGAACAGTCAATACTGTTATAATAAATCATTTTTAAATATGTACATTGTAGGAATCAGATTTGTGAAATAAATGACATTTTATCCTCTCAAAAACTTTTTAAAAAAAGAGGCTGGATTGTTAGTACTTCAGGGTCACAGTTGACCCAGGAGATGAAGGCTTTGGGGGCACTATCACCAGGTATGCTTCCCACGCCCACCCAATCTGATGGAATCCTTAGTTACATTGACTAAAAGTGATGGCTTTTCTATCAAATAATCTGGAAAATCTTATGTGTGTGGACATCTTCAGAAGAAAGCTTATTTTGCTAGTTGCATCTCCATTCTTCCAATGCTGCACATGAGAACTCTGAGAACATAGGAGAGAAAAGGACGTTTTCCAAAGAAATAGAAGTTTTACCAAAAATGTTGACCTGGAACCAAAGTCTCCTTCAAGAAAGATCGACTCTCCTGGGAACTGTCCATGGTTCTGAGCTGACTCTTGGAGAAAGTCATGACTAAGGGTCGAGATCCTAAGCTGTCTGGGCCTTGTTTACTTTCTTCTCCAGCCTAATTGCTGTCTCCCATTACAGGCTTAGTGAGAGTCAGCCATTTTCTCAAGCCATGCCTGGCCTGACCAGACAAGACCTAAGCTTGACTACTATCCCTTCAATTGTCAACTGTCTGCCATGCTCTAGAGACTAGCTGCCCAGTTGCCTTCTAGTTCCAGTAGATTACTTCTATTCGAGCAGTCCAGAGAGTTGCAAAAATAATTCGAAAGGAATGTCATGACTTAGTGACACTCTTTAATGAGAACCAAGGGACAGTAGAAGATAGAATTGCGTCTGGCCTGCTGGAGTTCTGCTGGATGGAATCATGTTAAAATGCAGCCATACCATTGACAAACACATTTTTATAGAACTAGATATGATGCCCATCTCCAGCAATTAGCAGCTACGCAACTTTGTGAAAGTAAACTTATCTGAGCCTAGGATTTCAGAAAGGATTAAACCATCATGTTGCAATGATTGAATGACATAAAGTGTCAAAACATAATTTAGACAGCTGAATTTGTATACTAGAAAAAGAAGGCCTTTTTTACTACCCTTTGGGGCTATAAAATTCCTCATTAAATCCTTTTCATTTAAGCTCGCTTTTCCCCACCATCCTACAATGCCCAAATTAGCTTCTTCATCATGAGTTACAATTCAGTGAAGCAATATTTTTCGGACATCTTGCATTTCAATAACAACAACATGGTAGGGCAGTATGACTCATAGGGCAAAACTTCATTTAAGGATATCCACATTAACAAACTAATTAATGATATGACAAACAGAATCTTAAGGTCTGTATCCCCCTTTATTTTAGAATAATGACATATATGGAAAATAAAAACGCTGAGAATATACGAAGATCATAACTATGAGCAAGCCTTTCTTATAATGTACCTTTGGCAATTTTTAAGCACTCAACAGTGATTTATGACCAGAGGTCATTAAAATGTAGACGGTGCAGTTAGAACGTCTGATCCTAGAGCCTTTCATTGAAGGTCTATTTATTCTTGTCTTTTAGAATCCACTCTATTTGTTGACAAATTAACCTATCCTGTGCCAATTTACTTAATTTTTAAAGTTGAAATTGTTAGTGCAAATGTGATACCTGATCATTGCAGAGAAGGTAGAAAATACAGATTTTAAAAAAAACCTCATTTTCCTATGGCCCACTGTTAATTTTTTAGTTATTTTTTCAGTATTTTCTCTGTGCATACATTTTAGAGACATTAGTGGAATCATACTTCCTATATACTTTTCATCTCTTACCATTATGTCATAAACATTATCATAATATCTAAAATTCTTTATAAGAAATCATTTCAATGGTTGAAAAACAGCTTGTAATAAGTCTATTATTTAATGTTTACTGTAAGGTTGGGTATTAAGTTTGCTTTTCATTTTCCCTATTATTAAAAGTATTCCAATAATTATTCTTATTCTTAAATCATTTTTACATTCATGATTATATCCAAAGGACATATTCCTTGATGTAATGCTATTTGGCCAAAGGGAATAAATTTTTT
The DNA here is from genome assembly GCF_014176215.1 of Rousettus aegyptiacus. Classification (NCBI taxonomy): domain Eukaryota; kingdom Metazoa; phylum Chordata; class Mammalia; order Chiroptera; family Pteropodidae; genus Rousettus; species Rousettus aegyptiacus. Next base: position 1,987,294 of record NW_023416312.1, on the reverse strand, counting down.
TCTTTCAGTTGCAGCATTTTATATATTTTATTCATACAGTATTAAAACAGTAAATTTAGGCCAAATAATTTTCAAAAGTCTTGACAATTGGCTTATAAATAATAATTATGTATGTTCGTTCATCATTGATTTGTATTTTTTACCAAGTTTATCTCAGCAGGCACGTGAGAGAGTGGAAATGCACAGGACTCTAGACATTTAATGTTATTTCATGGAGATATTTTTGGTTGAGACAGGGCCAAGTAACATCTGACATGAAATCTTATTGTGCTAAATTTTAGTGAGCATGCCTGTGTATAGAGGTTTGGGACCGAGGGAATCCATTCGTCTGTGTGTCAGAGCAGAGTCTCAGGAGACTCTGTCACGTTCTCAATCACAGCTGAGCAGAGGTGAAGGGAGACCTCACCACTGCCTCCAGTTGGAAGGGAGCAATTGGTGTTGACAAGCTACCTAATGTCTTTGGGCATTCAGCTACAAGCCTAAGACGTTCTGCTGGAGGGTGTTTATTCTGGCAACAGGGGCACCTCGGCCTGAGAGCAGCACAAAGAGTGTCAAAGTATTAAAGCTTCCAAGGACTCATCTTTCCATCAATGATACAAACCCTGGATGCTGTCCCTCAGTTGGGACAGCTGTGACATTTGTTCTACACTGGTGCCAGAGGTTCCCAGAGAGATCGACCCCATAGGAACCATGTATATTTATTTCACTGCTTACTGGCCACTTTTCAAACTCTGCATATGTGTGTGTGTGTGTGTGTGTGTGTGTGTGTGTGTGTGTGTGTGTGACAGAGTAGGTCTCTTTGATAATGTATCAACTGAGTAAAGATTTGAAGAAGGCAACAGAATGAGCCACATTTATTTACTTGCTCTCTTGCCCATCAACATTTGGGCTGTGGCCAGGTTTTTGCTGTGGATATGGTGCTCCAAATATTTTTGTGCAATCTCCTAGTGCCCATGAGCAAGAACCTCTCACCAGTTCACATCTCGTCTTCTAGATGTTAAGTTCCTCAATTTCAGAAACCCAATCCCTACAGGCTGGGAGGAACACTCTGATTAGGTACAGTCCAAGTGTCCCTTGCTGTTGATACGTTCAGCCCCTCCAAGGCAGCTGGATTTGGAGTCCCTCCAGCTCCCCAAGAGATGCTGCTTGTCCACCTGGAGTGGTCCCTCCTGATCTGCCACTACTGAATGCCTTGGGGAGTGCTGACAGTCTGGCCTCCGCAAGTATAAGCAAAGTCTCCAGACAAAGTCTTTGATGGAACCCTGACCTTGAGGCAGTGGGGGTAGGGGGCTTACAAACAGATGCTGTCACAGGGGTCCTGAAATTGGGGACCGGGCTGTCTGGTATCTTCTGAATGGGAGAACCTTGACTTTGCAGAAGAAAGTCTGGAGTTATAGCACCAGCACCAGCTCCAGCATTAGGAGAAGACAAATTTGTTTTTCCAAATGCCAACATTTATTGAAAATTTATAATAAAATAGACATTGGGCCTGACAGCTTTTCATGCACTACAGCAGAGACTGGCAAAGTTGCTGAAAAGGACCAGATAGTAAGAATTTTTAAGCCTTATGGGCCATAGGGTCACAACTGCTCAACTCTGCCATTCTTTCCCCAAAGCACCTCTAGATAATATGCACATGAATAAGTGTGGCTGTGTTCCAGTAAGACTTTATGGATACCAGAACTTAAATTTCATATCATTTTCACATGTCACAAAATATTCTTCTTCAACTCCTACCAACCCTTTAAAAATGGCACAATCATTCTTAGCTTACGTGCCATGTAGGAACAGGCAGTGGGCTGTAATTTGCTTTTCCCCGCACTATAGTGAAGAAGGATATGGCTTCTGGAGCCAGACCACTTGGGTTTGAATTGGTTCGGCCATGTGCAAGCTCTATGACCTCAGCTGGGCAAGTTACTTGACATCTCTATGCCTCAGTTTCTTACCTATGAAATGGGGAAGTGGCACGACTCGGCAGGATTATTGTGAGGGTGACTTGATCAATGAAGGACATGTACTAAACACTGAATAAATATGAACTGTTTCTATTATTGCTCTTATCGTCATATTTACATATAAACTCCACAACCATACAAGTACCAGCATTTCAGTGGAGGACATGGTCAGTGGCAGGTAAAGGCTCAGCGAGATCTAGCTCCATGGTGCCTCCACCGGCCCCCTGTGCCACTAGTGTGGCAGAGTCGAAATTAATAAATCATAATATTTGTCACATGGGAAAAATATGGAAAAAATCCCAATGCCAACTAAATTATATGTTAATCAAGTAGCTTATGTAGGCTAGCCTGGAATTTTGCCTACTCTTGTAACATTATATCTATGGAAAAGTATATTCTGTGTTCCAATTTCTGGCTTTCAAACCAATAATTGGAAAATATTCTGGTCATGAGCACAGATTGCAATAGAGCTGCCCAAAGGCTAAAGAGAAAACAGGAATAAAGGCAGTTGGCAAGAAATAAAACTCTCACAATTTGGGATGCAATATAGGTCAATAAATGATGGCTACCATAAAATTATAATTCATTAGGAAATGATATGCCAAAATGTGGCCAACGCTCTCATTGACATTTTCAAACTGAAGCTCAAAATGATGGTTTTCAATGGCACCTTCCTCCAGTCACCTTTTCCCCAGCTGTTATTAGCAGTGGTTCTAAGTAGAACAGATAACTAACTGTTGCACAATCAAAATAAGTCAAGTAGCTAACTGATAATTAGGGAGTTTTCATTCCTGCTTTGAAGATGTGCCACTGGCTGGGACTCGTGTGTTCAGTTTTTCAAATTTCCCTTAAGCTGAGGAGCCCTAAACCGGAAAGAATACTTTAATAAAGGGTTGGTCTACGCATTGAAGTGCAGAGAAATTACTCCATGCCATCTTCCCCTCCTCCCTGCCTGTCTCCTTGCAGTTCACCATGTAACGCTGCTATCTTACTCTTCCCAAACTCAGCCGCATTATGGGAGGCTGGAGCTTAGGCCACAGTCTTGTGAGCTCATTTAAAATGGCACACATTGCCCATTCCTCTACCTGGCAACATGTGCTACGTAGTTTCCAAGGGAGCCATACCAATTTGAATTAATTTTGGAAATCTCAGGTGAGGGGAGGGGTATCCTTTTTGTATGTCGTTTACTGGGTCTGTCCTAAGGCACACATCATCCAGAGGGACTTTTGATGTAACTTACACTTTGGTCCTGATGCCAGAATAATATGCCCTCTCATTATAAAAACACTCAGAAAATGCTCACAGTCAGAGGTAAGCGAAAGTAAAAATGTAATTCCATACCCGCCCACCCAATCAAGGTTTGAGGACTCTGAATTCCATCCAGAGTTCTCAGAGATCCATGGACTTCATGTTAAGAACCTCTCTTCTAGTTCAGACAAATGAAGATATGAGGCTATGTCAGCCTGTGCCTAATTAATTTTAATAGGCTATAGAGATCATTTAAATTTAATGTACTATTTTACAGCTGACAAAATGTTCATTGGCTAAGACAGGGTAAGCGATTTCCTCAAGGTCATGCAATTGTTTAGCAGAAGGGTTGAGAATTAGGTTGCCTTGTTTCCAGCTAAGAAAACATTCCCCAGCGACCCAGGCCAACTGTTTTTCTCATTTGTTTTTGTTAAGCACATTGCTGATCTCCCAAATACTGCAAAAATGATCAGACCCCAAATTCTTCCTTGGAAAATGGACTCGATCCCTGACCTCTGAACCTTAATCTGTTTGTGGATGTTTGAAGACTTTAAGGAACAAGAAAGTAAAGAATAAATCTAAGGCCTGCAAACAAAGTAGCAGGTTAAGGGATGGAGAGAAAAAGCAGAAAGGAGTGAGTGGTAGGAAGGTCGGCGTTGAAAGTTTCATTAGGGATCGGAAGGAGGGGATGGGCAGCACGCTGGCACTATCCTCACATATTACTGTGACGTTGGAGAAGCTGAGATCATTGAGGAAGGGATATGTCATAAAAAATCACCCAGGGAGGTTATGGACAAGGGTGGGAGGGAAATGAAATTTTGGATTGACAGGCAGCTAACAACCTGACTGCATCAACAACAACAGTGATATCAGCAAAGTCACCAATATGGAATGACACCTTAACATCCTTGCCGTTCCAAGCGTGGACCATGGATCAGCAGGATCAGGACTACCTGAAAGCTAATTAGACATAGAGACTCTCAGGCCCGACCGCAGACTTCAAAATCAAAATCCATGTTATAACTAGATCTCCAGATGGTACACTTTAAATATGAGAAACACTGATTCAGAAAATCTGATATCCAAGAAACCTGAGAATTGCCAAGAAGTATGGTTCTACCATTGCTAGAAAGTTACAGGTGAGGTTAGTATAGGATGTGAAAGAAAAAAAACCTTTTTTATTTGAGATTCTGGGACAATTTTTCAACGTTCCCATGTCTCTTACTAAAATTGAAGGGATGCTAAATGGCTTCAGTGGTCAGAATGAGAGCTGTCTTACATAATGTTTTAGAATAAAGTGCTGAGAAATATAATAGGTTTCTAAAATGTTGATATGATTCACACAGTTTTGTTCTCTAAAGAAACTACTCTTAAAATTTGTTGAAGCAGATGGAGTACAAATTGCTGGTAAAAATGATCAAAGCCATGGATTACCATAAAGAATAAACCTGGGTTAATTTTCTCTTTGGTTTCCTAATTCTTTCCACTGTTGCCTTAGCTATCGCAGGGTCTTAGAACCTCCTTCTACCCATTATCTCATCTGTCTCTAAAACTGATTTCTCTCCTGTATTCCCCTAAATGTTTAATAACACCATCCATCCATCCATCCATCCATCCATCCATCCACCCACCCACCTACCTATCCATCCACACACCTACCCACTCACCCACCCATCCACAATCCATCCATCCATCCACCCATCTACTTACCCCAAGTGTCAACTATCGAGTACCAGGAACCATTAAAATATTGACACTCCTAAGTCAAATAAGATATGTTTACTCTTTTAAGAAGCTCTTAGTCTACAGTCATGCTACCCTGAACAAGCCCGATCCTGTCTGATTTCAGAAGCTAAGTAGGGTCAAACCTGGTTAGTACCTGAATGAAAGACCATTTAGGAAGACCAGGTGTTATAGGCGTAAAAAATAAAAATAAAAATAAAGAAGCTTTTATTCTCTTGAGATTAAAATTCTAGATAAATCCATGCATGGCTTTTCTATATCCCTCCCTCATTTCTCATAACTTTTGCCTGAATCTGATAATCCTATCAATTCCTGTCCCAAAACATCTCCTGATTTCGAACTTTCCATTTCCATAGACTTCTTTTTCTTCTATCTTAGTTTTCATCATTATCAACTCTTCTTGGAATATTATCTCAGCCTCCTATCTAGTATCTCCGGCAAATTCTCTATTCTGATTCCACGGTTCCTTTCAAAGGCATGTATCTGACCACATTATTCTACTAATTAGAGACCTTCGGGGGCCCTCTGCTTTCTATATAGTAAAGCCCAAGCTCTGTAGTATAGCATTCAAGTTCCTTTTTCTAATATGACCACAATTCATCTTTTTGGACTTGTTTCCTGCCATCACAATTCCCTATCCCTGATGACATCTCCAACATTCTAGCTATAGTGTACTTCCACGGCTCCTGGAATGTGTCGCACTATATCATATCTCAATGCTTTCCATGAGATACTTAGAAAGCCATTCCTCCTTACTTTGTTTGTCAAGAACCATATCAAATGTCACCTTTCTGGGAATTTAGTGGGGGAAAAAAGGAGTATCAGAGAAAGTTCCATAGTAGAAGTGACGTTTTGTTTATTTTTAACTGTGAGAGAGAATGGCATTCCCATTGGCTGTTCATCATGAACGAAGATGTTCTTTTTCGAATCTGATTCTACTATAAGATTTTTCATGCTAAATTAGAGTTTCAGGTTTAGGTACTCAAGTTCCCAAGCTGACCGTGAGCACCTTCAGGAAAAGGATCACTTATTATCAAAGTTGCACCCTAGTGACAGCATGTCGGATGACTGATAAATGCTGAATAAAATAATTATGCATCCACCTTCTAAGATGGTCCCCAGTGATCCCCACCTGGTATTCACTGCCTTGTGCAATCTCTTCCCTTTGAGTAACTTGCTTCTAACCAACAGAACATGGCAACCTTGAGAAGATACTACTTTTGTGATTAGGTTGTAAAAATTATGATTTCCATCTTGCCAGCAGACTGTCTCTATGGCCTTCTTGGAATGCATGTTTTGATGATGTGAGCAGCTCTGTCAGGGAGGTGAACATGGCAAGAAAATAAGGACAGCTTCAGGCCAACAGCCTGAGACCCTCAGTCCATCAAACCTGCAGAAACTGAATCCATCCCTGGTCTAACTTTCAAATGAGACAACCAGCCCCACCCGACCCTTTGATAATAGCCTTGTGAGACACTCTGGGGCAGAGAACCCACTTTCGTCATGTCTGAATGCCTGACCCACAGAAACTGTGAGATAATTAATGTGTTGTTTTAAGCCACTAAGTTTTGGGTTAATTTGCTATTGCGCTAATAGGTAACTAATACAATGGAGAATCAATATGGGTGGGTTGACAAATAATAATGACTTAAGAATAGTTATGGGTGATCCTGGACACTGGTTAAACCTGAATATGAAAAAGAGTCTTTTCGAGGTGAGATCTATTTAAGAACTCCTGATGCTTTATTTTTACACACATTATATCAATGCTGTAAAGAATACTAGTTGGAACAAAGGTTGAGAAACTTTTAAAGAGGAGTCTTTCTACTTACTAACGTTGCTTTCTTCTCATTCTGACAAGTGTTTCTAATGTGACTAGCCCAGTGCGGGCTGAGTCAGGTCATGGAGCCTTTGCAATCATATCAGAAGTGAAAGAAACCACCAGAAAATGGACTTCTGTGAGGGAGTTGAGATATCTTAGCTCTGTCGGCTACTTCCTCCTGGAAGTTCTGTCCTATCTCTGACCTCCAACTGCACAGCTCCTAGATATAATTGTTATGCTTATTTTACTCCAACTAGATTATGTGTCTGGCACATACTGGATGTTTAGTAAACACTAATTGAATGAATAAATGGAGAGATGAACAAATTCAAGCTCTTTGACAACAGGGCAGCATTTTGTATTTTTTCTTGTTTCTCAAGGTACCTAACACATCATTTGGCATATGACAATTGTCCAATAAACTCCTATTGACTAATAGGCTGATAGGTAACAACACAAAGGTTTTAAAATGCCAGAAGTTATACCATGAGAAAACATTTTGATTTCCCCACTAAGCCAAAGAGACTTCTTATGCTTTATAATCTCATTGGAATGGAAATCTGAGAAGCATCATCTAACACCTTAGGAAAAAATTCCAATCATGGCATCTTGGCTCTGTAAGAGTTTTACCAGTAGAATAAATGCATTGTGGTGGCTGATTTCCAGACAGTTAGGAACTAACCTTTGCATCAGTATTTCAGGTATATTGACCCAATGCCAATTAGACTTTTGTCTACATCTGATTGCCATACAGTAGATGGTTAAAATGAGAGAAGAATATTTTTCTTGAGTGGAAGACATCTCAGAAATGTAATGCAAAATCAATCAATCGACCAACATCAACCCCCCCCGCCCCCGCCACACACACACAAACACCCAGATTCCAAGGGTGGTGATTTGCTTGACCTTCACAAAGAAGAAAGACAAAAAAACAAATTATAATTCAGATCACTGGTGTTGAGCAAAAGTCAGTTAATATTGCAAGCCCTAAGCCCAAAGAATTAACAAGGAGCATTTACAGTAACAGAAGCAGTGCCAAGAAAATAAACAGAAATGCAAATTAATGTAAAAAGTAATGATGCTAAATACCAGGTGACATAAGTGGAAACACCTTTACTGAGTTCTCCAGGGGAGGACTCAGCCAGGAAGATGTCACTAGCATGTCATTTTCCTGCAAGTGAAAAATCAGTAATAGCTTTAATTAAGCACCACGAGGTATGTGGTACCATCGCAGTTACTCAACCAAAATTTATCCCTCAAGAGATGTACCGATTATGCATTTACAATTTAAAAGACAAAATGATTGCTTGACTATTTTTTTCCAGCTTTCTAAAATTTGATCTTGGTTCTAGGATAACACGTGAAGTTGACTGGCTGTAACAGATGAAGGCAGATTGCAGATAAGAAAAAGCATTCTTCCTTATTTTTTGACTTCTAATTCCAGGAGCGACACTACTAGAAATTTCAGGAACAGCATTTACAACCAAATGTGTTGTGAAAGAAAAAATTTATCAGGTGCCAACTGTGAGTAATTCCTCTTGATGATATGTATGCTGATATACAAGATAATACTATTTTTTAAAGCATAAGAAATCTTTTTGGCTTAGTGGAAAATCGGACCATTTTCTCATATGATAACTTCCTTCTAGAAATGTGAAACCTTTCTGTTGTCACCCATCAATTATCTCTCTTAAAAACACAAGGTACTTCATGAGTTACAATTTCCACACTGCTGTCAAAAACACTTTTAATGCTCACTTGGCCACCAGATGGCTGCTGCTCGTATAAGAGGAAGATTTAGAGAATGTGTTATGAAGGTTGGCACTGGAGGGCAGAGGGAAAGAGATAAGGGGGAGACCTGTGATGAGTGGAACTGACATTAGGATTACTCTCAAGTCCTTTAGAAATGGCCTTCTCTCGAATCAGCAGTTTCTGCACTCCTCAACAGAACTGCTAACAACACGGCCTGCCCCAAGGAGCTCTTTCTGAATGAAGAGGCAAACCTGTGCATGCATTAAGAATAATGCAGCAAAAGGGATCTCATTATAGGCTCCTGTCAATCACTCTGGATGCTCTAGATTTCGGGAGCAAACATGAGGACTGACGGTGCTTTAAATGAAAATTCAGCTCAGATGATGGTAATGTCAGACCTAGCTCTTGCTGTTGAAAGACTGACACAGACAAAGTACACTTTGATGAATTGGTCACACCAAGGGAACTAACTCACCAGGGAGCCTGCACAGGGCTGTATGCTTGTGGGAATTGCTAATCAGTGATGCTTCTGCAAGGAGGCACTTTGAAAGCCCTCAAACTTTAAATTACCTCCCCTGTAGCATTCTTGGACTGAGAAAAAAATTTATTACAAAATGTTTCAGGAAATAAAAAGAGACGTTGTATCCAGAACATATAAAGAACTTTTACAACTTATTAATAAAAAAGATAAATGACCTCATTTAAAAGTGGGCATAAGATTTGAATAGATATTTTTCCAGAGAAGGTATACAAATTTTTGATAGGCATACTGAAAGACCCTCGATAACATTAGTCATCTGGAAAATGCAAATCAAAACCACAATGAGATAGCACTTCGCAGTCACTAGGATGGCTATAATCAAGACAATCTCAGGTATAGGTGAGGATGTGGAGAAATTGGAACACTCACACACTGCTGGCAGGAATGTAAAATGAGAAACAATTGACAGTATCTTTAAAAAGTTAAACAGAGTTACCATATGAACCAGCAATTCCACTCCTAGGTGTCGACCCAAGAGAAATAAAATCATGAGTTTGCTTGCAAAGATTTTTACATAAATGTTCAAGCAGTAAAAACAACTCAAATGTCCATCATCTGATGAACAAATAAAAAATGTGATATATCCATACAATGCAATGGTATTCAGCCATAAAAAAAAAAGAACGAAGTATTGATACATGCTACAATATGAATGAAATTTGAAAACATTATACTAAAGAAATAAATCATTCATGATAGACCATATATTGCATGATTCCATTTATATGTTATATGCAGAGTAAGCAAATCCATAGACAGAAAGCAGATTCGTGGACACCTGGGGTTGGGGTGAGATCAAATGGGTACAAAATTATTTTGAGAGTGATAAAGTTTTAAAACTAGACTGTGGTGACAGCTGTACAATTATACATTTACTGAGAGGAATTGAATTGTATACTCAAAGCAAATGAATTCTATGGTATGGAAGTTATACCTTAATAAAGTAAAATAAAGATCTATTCAAATGTATATATCCATACTCAGTATATATTTTGCATATTTTTAAGCTTTATAAAGATGGCATTGTATCATAGACATTTTTTAGCAACATATTTTTTTTATTCACCATTATAGCTGACATATATCAATGTTAAAATGATGAAACTTGTACCTCTAGCACATCCTTTGTCTCTGCTGTATCAAATCCACTGTTATCACCATTTCTATATTACGGTTGACTTTTCCGATAAAAATAAATTAATTCATTTAAAAGTGGCCATGACACTAAACACCTTGGTGAAGCTCTCACTGGGGGAGTTGAGGCAGGCCAGAATCTAGTGAGTTCAGTAGAAAGGCAGGTACGGAAGAAGAGACAGCAAAGGAATGCCATGATTCCAATAATTTTGCTTACATAGAGAAGGAGAAAGTAAATTTATAGGTATAAACTGGGTTGTAAGGGCAAAAAAGTGTGTGTTTTTTTTAATTAACAAATTTTTAAATGTATTAATAACTCGTTCATGTTTAAATACTGATGATAAAGTGCCTGGGTCACAGTTTTTGCACATATAGCAAAGACATGGCATGATGATAGAGGAAACAGGTTTCGAATGAGGTAGGAGGATTTGCATCTGGAGATCAAAGAACCACTGGCTGACAAAAGAGGCCTCCTCTTTCACCGTGATGGACCGAAGTGAGCAAGCAGGGGTAGGAGCGCATGTGTATTTATAGGAATGTGGGTTGGTGAGTAAGCAGGAAAGTGAGAGCTGGTGGTAGGGTCTTTGATATCAGTACATTTACTATGAGATTTAGTTATCTGGTTAAAGGCACTGTGTCTTTTAAGAAAATACAAATACACTGGCTCCTTAGTCATTTAGATTCTAGTGTGGTTGGCTCCATTTCTCAATGCAAGTTCCTTTTTAAAATACATTTCCTTTTTCAAAAAGATTTTTTTTAAAAAAGATGAGTAACATGATTTGATGATCATGTACATTGTGAAATTATTATCACAATCAAGTGAATTAACATATCCATCACCTCACATGGTGGTGAGAGCAGATAAGATCTACTCTCTTAACAAATTTCAAGTACACAATACAGTATTATTGAGTACAGTCATCATGCTGCACATTCGATCCCCAGAACTTATTCATTGTTAGCTGGTGTGCTGTTGAATTGGATTTGTAAGTATTTTGTCGAGGATTTTTGCATCTATACTCATCATGGATATGGGCCTAGAATTTTTTTTTCTTGTAGTGTCCTTATCTGGCTTTGGTATGAGAGTAATGCTGGCCTTAGAAAATGAGTTTGGAAGTGTTCTTTCCTTTTCAATTTTTTGGAAGAGTTTGAGATGAATTGGCAATAATTCTTGAAATGTTTGGTAGAATTCACCAAAGAAGCCATCTGGTCCTGGGCTTTTCTACTGCTTCAACCTCCTTACTCACTATTGCTCTGTTCAGATTTTCTATTTCTTCATGATTGTCTTGGCAGGTTCTAGGTTTCCAGGAATCCATCCACATCTTCTAGGTCATCCAATTCGTTGGCATATAAATGTTGATAGTAGTTTCTTATAATCCTCTGTGCGCCTCTGTGGCATCACCAGGAATGTCCCATAATTCATTTATAATTTTATTTATTTAGGTCTGTTTTCCCTTTTTTTACTGATTAGATTAGCTAAAGGTTTGTTAATTCTGCCATTCATTTCAAAGAACAAACTCTTAGCTTCATTAGTCCTCTATTTCTCTCGAGTCTCTGTTTCATTTATTTCCGCTCTAACTTTTATTCTTTACCTTCCTCTGCCAACTTTGGGTCTGGATCATTCTTCTTCTTCTATTTCCATGTAGTGCAAAGTTAGGTCATCTATTTGAAAGCTTTCTTTTTACTTAATATCGCCATTTATTAACGTCCCACTTAAAACTGCCCTTGCTGCATCCCACAAGTTCTGGAATGTTTGTGTTTCCACTTCTGCTTCTCTCAAGGTATCCTCCTGATTTCCTTCTGGATTTGCTCTCTGGATCACTGGTTGTCCAGGACTATGCCTTCCAATTTCTATACATTTGTGTACTTTTCCATTTTCTTCCTGCTATTGATTTCATGCCATTGAATTTGGAAAAGACATTTAATACGATTTCAATCTTCCTAAATTTGTCAAGATCTGTCCCATAGCCTGACACATGATCCATCCCAAGGAATGCTCCAGGTATGCTCAAGAAGAACAAGTACTCAGATACTGTTGAATGAAACACTCTGCACATGTCTGCTAGGTCCAGTTTGTCCACAGTGTTATTCAAGTCCATGGTTTCTCCATCGATCCTGTCTGGATGATCTATTAGCTGATGAAAATGAGGTACTGTAGTCCCCTACAATCATGCACTGCTGTCCATTTCTCCTTTCAGCTCTGCTCATTTTGTGTCAAATTGACTGAGATAAGGGATACTCAGATAGCTGGTAGAACATTATTTCTGGGTGTGTCTATGAAGGTGTTTTCAGAGATTAGCATTTGAATTGGTAGACTGAGTAAAGAAAATCTCCCTCGCCAATGCAGCTGGGCACCATGCATTTGATTCAGGGACTGAATAGAATAGGAGAAAGGATGAATTTGCTCTGTTTGAGCTGGAACATGCATTTCTTCTCCTATCTTCTGACTTTGGTTCTCTTGGTTTTCAGGCCTTCGGACTCAGACTGTTGCTTACAACATTAGCTCTCCTGGTTCTCAGGCCTTTGCGTTTGAACTTAAACAACAGCACTGGCTTTCCTGGGTCTCCAGTTTGCAGAGAACAGATCACGGGAATTCTCAGCCTCCATAAGCCCATGAGTCGATCCCTCATAATAAATCTGTCTCTCTATACATATGCTATTGGTTTTGTTTCTCCATAGAACCCTAACTAACACACCTGACTAATACACTGCCATACCTAGAACTTTGTATAGTGTAAAGCAACAGGGATCAGGGTGAGTAAGTAAACAACTATTTCAAGAAACCCAGTCCCACTGATGACATTTAACTTCAAGTCTACTTGGAGAGCCTCCCTCCTCACTTGTTCTACTCCTCCTTTTCTCCTCCTCTCCCCTGCCGAATAATAATTCAATTAGCACTAGAGTACTTCCTGTTCTTAGCACATCACATGAATTCATTTAACCTTCTCACAATTCGATGGAGTAGGTGCTACTATTATGCCCATTTTACTGATGAGTAAAATGGGCATAATAGTAGGCACCTTGTTCCCCATTGTAGGACTGGGAAGAGACACAGAAGATTCAACCCCAGGAAGCCCAGCTCCAGAGCTCACACTCCTAAACACCAGATTTTCCTGCGCTTTTGCTTCTATTGTATAGGTAATAAAACCCCTCCACCACAGCATAATTTGGAGGTCACTTTTCTATAAATGCAACCATATGGAATACAATAATCAAATGTTGGCATAATTCTAACAACCCCTGTCAGCTGGCTTTCTGGTCATTAGCAGATTATAAACTGTACATTAAAAAGGATTCAGGCAGGAAGATATTTTGGGAAGGGGCTACTATTAGAAGACATATTTAAAGCCCAAATCTATGTCAGCAGACAGTTTGCCACATGATAATCCTCCAATTTAGACAACAAAAGAAATGAAAAGAAACAACAATATAGTCCCTAGAGAAAACAGATAAACAATTAAAGCATCATGGAACTTCTCTGAAGGGAGGAGCAAAGCTAACCTAACCCTCCTTCCTTAACCTTGAGTGTGCCTCATGACAGTGACCCAAGAGCATAAAAAGGAGGGAACTATACACTATGCATTTGGAAACTGTGTCATTAAAGCAAATGCTATAATGAAATTCTAGAGTTTATTATTTTAATCTGTCAGTGTTAGGACAATTTAGTTTTGTGATGAGTTAGACAAATGAGTCCTCTATTTGATACATGTATTGGTGCCCATGAAGGTGAATTCTACCTGCTTCTTCATAGCTTTGTCCCCTAAAGTGCTCTTTGACCTTGTTTGGAAATTCCATCTGGGAAATAGCTAGCTATTCAAGTGCATTGCCATCCAAATCGGGTGTCTCTGATCAGGAACCACCTCGAAACCAGACCACTGCAAACAGTCTGGCCAAGGAGCCAAAGGGGGATTGAAATCTAGTATTCTCATAGAGTCCTGAAACCCCTGAAACATAGCACAAAGGTGCCACTGGTTGGGACACGATAGCCCTAATAGGGTGCCTTTCATAATTCATCTAAGAATCCCACAGGTTAGGTGGGTCATAAACAAACGGCGAACAAGTAAAAAGTCATTACATGCGCTAAAGATATTTGAACTACAATTCAAAGATTGCCAAAATACATTTGACTAAATCATGCCATGGTTGCCCATTTCTTTAAAACAGATCATTGCTCTCCTACAGACCCAAGCTATTCCAATGAACTCGACTTCTCCCAAGCCTATTTCCTTTTCATCTTCCTCCAGAGATCCAGACAAACTCGCTTCCCGTAGGAACTGAAAAAGCTTCCTTGACTTTATCCGTCCTCCACTGCCTATTGTTCAGCTTTATCTCCCATCCCTTTGTTCCCAGGGTCACCCTCTGATCCTGAAGATCTTTAAACCCATATTTTGAATACATAGTTCAATCATTTACATAATGGCACTCTGACCAATGACTGGAACATACAGCCTTTTAGAAGTATATCATTCTGAAGACAGTTCTAGTCAACTAAATATTTAAGCTAGGGAAAAAAGACACTGCTAAAGGTGAATAAAAATAGGCGAACAATTGCTTAGCAACATGACAGAGTTTTAACCTAACTCTATAAATCATATCTGCAGATGTGAAGGCATGTCTTCAATTTCCTATAATAGTAGAGGGGAAAAGTGTCATTATCTTTAATAGTATACTGTTCTGTATTTCCCAAGTGTTCTATAGAAACCAAGATATTATGACAATTAAGTGCGCAAGGGAAAATGAAAAGAGATTGCATGACCTTCTGAATGCCATGTTGCAAGACAGGGTGAGGATTCTGAACTCAGGGTCATCTCATTACAGGTATTATAAAAAGGAGGAATGAAGGTGACCCAGGTAAAATTATAAAGAAAGATAATAATTGAGCTAAAGGTATTTGGAAAGATTATCTTGAACAGGAATCTGCAGACCACAGCCTGTGGGCCAAATCCTACCAGCCATCTGTGAGCTAAGATGATTTTGCCAAAAAATCAAAATAAGTATAATAGTTCATGATACTTAAAAATCACATGAAATTCAAGTTTTAGTGTCTGTAAAGTGTTATTGGGTCATACCCATGCTTATTTGTTTAAGATGAGCAAGGCAGTGCAAACCAAGTTCCGTTGATCTCCTATATCAGAACAGTCATAAGTTGTCACTAATTTTTGTGCCCAAATCGAATGGGATGATTATATTTAAATTTATAAGTTCTGTGGCTTTTTTGTGGATTCTATGTAGAAATGTATGCTTGATAATGTGGACACACTGAAGTTTAAATGAGCTAAAAAAAGAACCAGCTGAGGAGACAAGAGAAGGAACCTCCACCGAGTTTGAAGCAAAAGACAGAGGATGATGTCATGGAAGCCAAGGGAACAACAGCCCAGGACTGAATGTCACCAACAATGAACTGGGGACTTTTATATGTGAGTTATATAAACTTTCACAAGGATAACGAGCAGAATTTCTTCAAAACACTACGCACAATTAACTTTTTGAAAGTACAATGGGGGCTGTTTCTCTGTAGATTATTAGTGAGAGCAAGTTGCTATGTAATTTTCATCTCCCTAATAATTATTTGCTCTTGCCTTAGGCATTCCATTGTGACTGGGCTTCAATGTTGCTGTCATTTCCTGTCTCTTCATCCCCCTCCCACTGAGGTGCTGGGTGGAGGTGGAGAGCAGCTACGAATCCTGTGTTCTGCAGACTTTCTCTCCCTCGGCACTTCTCACAAAGAATGGCAGAGTTAGGACACTCTCAAATGGAAAGTTCTACTTCTTTGGTGGATTCTGACAGCATTATTCCTAGAGCATCCTTTAGACATAGGTTATGGATGTCAGAGCTGTGCAGGAAGTGCTTGCTGACGGTAGATACACCATAGAGGTTTTTGGCAACAAGTAGGAAAAAAATGGGGCTATGAGGCCCATTTTTAGTTCCCTGCATGACTCATAGTTCAAGCTCAGAAAAGTCACTTTACCAATGTTTGCCCTAGTTTCTTTTATATATAAAATAAATAGTAATTCCCGATTTCATGGGAGGGTTTTGAAAGTTCATCAGTTAGTGAATTAAAAATATGAGAATGGGTTCCAACGCTCTAGAGCTATGTTTGGTAAACTCTTACAGACCACGGGCTACATCTGGCCCCCTGTTTGCTTTTTTCGATAAAATTTTATTAAAATAAAACCATGTCCATTTGTTAAACATATTTCCTGTGGCTGCTTTCACAGTATCATGGCAGAGGTGTATTGTGTTAATTTGCAACAGAGTTCACATCGCTTCCATACCCTAGAACAGGGGTCCCGAACTCCTGGGTTGTGGACTGGTCTGTGGCCTGTTAGGAATGGAGCTGGGCAACAGGAGGTGAGCGGTGGGGGAGGCAGTGAAGTTCCATCTGGATTTGCAGCCGCTCCCCAGCGCTGGCATCACCGCCTCAGCTCCGCCTCAGATCATCAGGCATTAGATTCTCATAGAAGCACCGGTCCCGGTGCCAAAATGGCTGAGGACCACTGGCCTAAAATATTTACTATGTGACCTTTTACGGAAGAGCAGTTGCCGACTGCCTTAGAGAATTAAGAGCTAGAGGCAAGGGGACGAGTGGCTATGTTTTGGTGAGAAAACCCCTCCTTGAGAGGGCATGGAGATTGCTTTCTGAAGGCGTCAATAACTAGAGCCAATCTTTCCTCTTTGTTACAGAAGCCACATAAGAAATGATTTTTCAAAAAATTCAAGAGGTGAGGTCCCATGGGAGGTGTGGGCTGAGGGCTAATTAATGTTTATCAAATGTGGCCTTATAAGAAACATGAGTGACTAAGGAATCCTGTCATATCCTTTGTTACTCATGTTGCCTGAATTAGCCATTCGCTTAACACTGAAAGTTATGACACGGAAGAAAAGGGAAAGATAGGCAACCCATTCTTCAATTATCAACAAGGCAAGAGCAGCAAGTGCCGATAGAGTTACAGAAATAAAAACTATACAGTTAGTTTTGTGCAGATTTCTACTTCTCTGGTGAGAATGAAATGCATATACATATATGAGCTACAAAATACAACTGTATGATTCAGTGATTTCTCATACGAGCTAAATGCTCTTAGATTTGCATCTAAAACTCACAGTACACAACATATGGATGACTGGTAAAATCTGCACCGAGTGTTTAAAATTGTAGTTTTCTTTACTTTGAACGGCATCGAATAGCAAATAAGACTACGGCGTGTTGACAGACAATGGAAGAAAGGGGAAATCTTAACATTTTAGGAACTTTATCAACACTTCTACCTTGTTTTTAGAACAAGGGGCCCCATAAGCGACGGCGCTGAGCCTACACACTCGGCGGCACCCTTTAGGATGGGAAACAGCCATCTCTGAGGGTCTCTCCAGGCCTTCCCAATTTGAACTGCTATCACCACACCTGTGCTCCCGGAGCAGCTAAGTGGCACACTCCAGGCAACAACTACGTGACACAACTTCTCTTGACATAGGTTGATCAATGTCCACTGGCACAGAAAGCGATGTCGTCTCTCATGACCCCCGTGACCAAAGAGGCTCTTCCTCGGAAATTGGCTATCGATAATGAGGTTTTCTTCAGGCTTTGAGAAGAGTGAGAGGACAAGGGCTTGCCAGGGACCTGCTGTTTCGCAACCCCTGGTGGGCCACAGCAAGGCACTGTCGCCTGCTTTCCTCTCCTCCTCTTATGCATTGGTGCAGACAATAATGAAAAGACACCTGCCGCAAAGGTGATTCCACGTCCTCTTAAGTTCAGCCAATTTAGTTGGCAGAACACCCTCACACCCCACTTGGCATTTGGCACAGGCCAGAATTTCCTGCCTGTGTCCCAGCTTTGGGCGATGACATCAAAATTGCTCTCTGCAAGGGCTGGCTCGACCCAGAAAGAAGAGATCCAAAGGCCACTCGGAAGAATCCAGGGGTGGCCGGCAGCCCCAGGCTCGCATTGCAATTACAGGCTGTGATGGAAACCTGCTCATCCAGGTGCTTCTCCTTGTCACAGGTTGGCTGCCCCTGAGATTCCGAATGGACTTTGTGACCCACTTCGTGTCCATCCCTAGGGGCTACATAAAAGCTTCGGAGAAGAGAGAGCCACCTGTGGACCAGCTAACCTGCTGTCCACAGCTCCACCCAAATGTGCATGTCCCAACCTCATTGTGGTCAAGTGGCCCAAGGAACTTCAGATAATTACGATCCCATCGGAGACTTGGGCCCGGCGGACAAAGATGCCAGCCATTTCCAGGACTCGTCCTAGGGTGATGGCCAGATTACGAAAACCAGCAAAGTTTCAAGAACAAATGTGCAGGGAAAATGAAATGGCCTCTGATGTGGGAGAAGTCTGCCTAGGACAGCTCTTTGTGCCACAGGCCCAGCTCGATCTGCAATGACAGTGTGATTTCAGAGCCTTCCTGTGTAAAGTCTTTCCATCAACTCTGCACACTTACCTTCCAGCTAGGAGCAGAGATTATTAACTCAGCGGATCGGTACTTTGTCAAATTTGAAAGAAAACAAATCTGCTCCAACAAAGGGAATAAACAGCTCTTAATGTTCAGTCTGGGAGTTTTCCCGTTGACACGACATAATTACCTTTCATTTCATGTAATGACACTATCACGTTTACTTTGTTCCTCCAATCCCAAAATTATAATATACCTTCCTCCTCTTGACTGGATGCTTGGATCCTAAGGAACTCTGTTAATTAAATGGCATTTGTTCTTGCCATGAGGCAATTATTTGCATTTTATGCAGAATTCACTGTGTGTACTTGGAAGTGATATATTTTATTTGACAATTCTTCATCGAAAACACAAAAGTGAAATAAACTGTCTCTTTTCTAATTGCCAGGTCTTAACTCTGGATATTTAAAACCTCACAAAATAACAGAGCAACCCACATCAAATAGATCTCTCTCATTTCTTTTATTGGCACAACTTTTAATTTCCACCAAGACCTTCTGCATTTTATTACCAGAAGCAAAGGGTAACAACTCATGTAATAGCTCAGATTCATTCGTCCTTTGTTGAATGTGCATTAAAAACATAGGCTTGATAAAGCAGGAAATTGCCGTATGCTTCGAATATGAAATATCACAGGGATGGTGGGTGTAACCACAATATCCCTATCCAACTTTACAACTTAAGTCTTCTTGACTTTTAAAGAAATTTCTAGAGAAGAAAAGTTCAAGGGCAATCGGCACAGAGTAACGAATTAAGGGATTCAGCCACAGACTTACAGACTTTCTTAGGAAATCTTGGGGTAAAAATCAAGAAAAAATATACCAAAGACCATCCCTAGAACTACTAAATAATGTGGGAAGGTATTCAATAAATTCTTTCCTCCTTAGGACGCGTGAATTAGATCAGGTAAAGCCTACAGGGCATAACTCGCAGCTCACAAGTAAGGATGAGGTAAGGTTTTGCCATTTCTAATTTCCACAATGACAGAACCCTGTCACATTGGCTTGATTGTCTTCTGCTGTGGTTAATAAAAAAGGGAGGTTGGCCAAAATACAAACTGCGTGTATTTTTTTCAGATAATTCTTTTCTGGAGACAGATGAGCTGAAGATCCATTTCACATTGCCTACTGAATTGACTGACAGATCGCGATGGGCACATGCCACCCAAGTTGGGGCTAAGTCCGTGCTAGAGAACAAAGGGGAAGTTTCTATGTCTCATTACTCGTCTCCATTGTTCAGGTTTCAGAACTGACTTCTTCTGCTTTATAAAGAGAGTGACCCCGTTTAATTACGCACCATGGGAATTGCTGGTGGAATAACAGAACAGTGTGTCTCGTCCAATACATGCGCAGGGCTACTTTCGTAGACTCAATAAGTGACAGTGGCCAGAAAGCCAGCGCAAGTTAAAAAAGAAAAATAAAAGCCTCTGAAACTTGGAACTTGGAAAATCAGGGCATGTGGTTTGGAAATGACCCCCACTCCCCTCTCTCACCCCTACCCCAATTCCTATCCCCAGACTCCATTCGATTTGCCTCATCATAGTCATCTATCTCGACAGCTAGTGTTTTAATATTTATTTCATGCATGTTTTAATTTTTCCTCCAATCTACAAAACCCAAAGCCCCAAATTTAATGAGGCCCATTATTTTTGCATTCACTCTCCCCACCTCCACAAACGGGCATGTTTTTACTCCATTTAACTCAAAAAAGGAAAAGTGGTAACACATAATATTCCCTATTCTCTCATTGTTATACATGTTATGTGACTCTATAGAGGTTAAAAGGACATTGCATGAGAATCATGGCTGGACTCTCTGCAGTGTGAGGCCCACGGCTACGGATGTTTCCTTGACTAGCCCTAGGTGCTTCCAATGGATTAAATTAATTCTTCCCTGGGGGCTTCCACTGTATGTAAAGCATATTCTATTAATTTACTTTTACTTCGCCACACTCTAAGATCCTTGAAGGCAAGCACTTGTCTCACTCATCCTGGTATCATCAGCATTTAGAATACTCAATAAAGGTTAGGTGGAAAGATGCCAGGTGTGGCCAAGGAGAGCTTCTGAAAGAAGCACATGACTAACCAGGGTGATCAGGCCATACGTATCTAAGGATGTGTGTGATGACAGGTGAAGACGAGCTGAGCGGAACACACATTGGTAGGGCTGGGTAATCCTAGGGATGGGGATCCTTATAGAATATCAGGGGATCTAGTAATGGATTAAACTCCATGACAGAGCCAAAAGAACCAAGGCCTTACAGTCTGAAGGTGTGATGCGAACAGTGATGTGATGAGCCATAGGACGTGGAGAACCCAATCCTTGTGAACCTGAGCTTTTTCCATGAAAAGGAGATTCCTCTATATGCTTAACTACCTTAGAGGACAGTTGTCAAAACTAAATGAAATCCAATGTCTTAAAAGGATTTTCTAAACTTTGGTAGTGTGATATATAAATAGAGTTATCTTGTGTGATCCAAAGCAGAATTCTCGGAGAGGTATCAGTAAATATGTCAGAACAAAACTCATAAGCCAGGAGCCTCCTGGGCATCCCTAGTTGTATGGTCACTTATCTTTGTCTATGTCACCTATATCATCTGTATCTATATTCTATATCTATCTATATCTGCATATACACATAATCTCTATTTATGTCCATCCATTATTATATCTATATCCACCTGCATCCACACCTATTATTTATTGATGCCACTATAATGAGCATCTTAGAGTATCTCACTTTCTGTTTCTCTTCATTTCTTTTCCGATTTATCTCTTCTTCTCCGTTTCTCACTAGGAAACTCTCTTTTCTGAGACTTTCATTTCCTCATAGTTGCTCTCATCATATCTGTCTCTCTCCCTTCCCCTGCTCTGCTCTCTCTCTTAACTGGTAATTAAAAAAGAAAACTGAGAAATTTTAATTTTACATCTGTCATGTTTTTTTAAGCAATGTTCTCTGTTCCTCGAAAAACTATTTCATATTTTTCTAATAATACCCAGGAAAGTTGCTCTTCCTTAATGGGGGAATCTGGTTTATTTGAAAAAGCAATATGTTGAGACTTGGTACATGTGTATAAACTTTGGGAGTTACTCGGCCATAAAAAAAAATGAAATCCCACCATTTGGAACAACATGGATGGACCTAGAGGTTATTATGTTGGGTAAAATAAGTCAGACAAAGAAAGATAAATACAGTATGATTTCACTTATATGCAGAATCTAAGGGAAAAAAGAAACAAACTAATCGAAAACAAATGCACAAATATAGAGAGCAATCTGCTGACGGCCAGAGGGAAGGTGTGTTGGGAGGCTGGGAGAAATGGATGAAGGGTTAAAGAAGTACAAATTAGTAGTTGATAGGTGGTCACAGGGATGGAGAGCACGGTATAGGGAATGCAGTCAGCAGTAAGGTAATGGCTGTGTGTAGAGCCAGAGGCGTGATAGAATCATCAGGGGAGATTGTTTCATAAACTATACAAATGTCTAACCAATGCACTGTATACTTGAAAATAATAGTAAAATAAAATAAAATGCTAAAAAGAAAAAAAAAAAGGAAAGCCATTGTAGTCTGAGTCTCAGTTTTATCATCTGGGAATTGGGATAATGATCCCTTATTAAATGAGGGCACATGCACAAAAGTACTTTAGAGCTGCAAGCACAGCTGTTCATTAGAACCACCCGGGAGGTTCTGAAACGCCTTATTCCTGGGCTCTACTCCAGACCCGGTGCTATGGACTGAGTATTGGCATTCCTTCCTAATTCACATTATAGCCCTAATCCACAATGTGATAATATTTGGAGGTGGAGCCTTTGGGAGGTGAGAAGGTCATGAGAGTGGGGTCCTCATGATGGGATTAGTGCCCTTATAAGAACACAAATAGGCAGATGATCTTTCTCTTTCTCTGCCAAGTGAGTGTACAGTGAGAAGAAAGTTGTCTCCAAGCCAGGAAGGGAATCCTCACCAGGAATATGACATTCTGCCACCCTGATCTTGGACTGCCCAGCCTCCAGAACTGTGAGAAATAGATTTCTGTATAAGCCACCTACTCTGTGATACTTTATTACAGCAGGTAAAATGGACTAAACCACCCAGGAATCAGGACTTCTGCCTCTGGCTATTGCAATATGCAGACAAGGTTGATAAGCACTACTCTGCAGACAGTACAACATTATACAAATGCACTTTAACATGTGAATAATGGCATTAAATTTTTTTTAACCCTATGGATTAATAATTATTTATAAAAAACAGGTTGTTCAGTCTTATTCTAAATAACTGGGGATGGGAGAGGGAATATGAAATTTAAATACATTTGGAACTATCCTGGGCCATGTTCTGAAAGACTCGTACTAAGAGAATTATCTCATTATTTAGCTGTGATGCTCTGACTTGGAACACATGAAGCCCGGTTCCCCCCACAGCTTTCTCCATCACTTAGAAGTAGGTGTGCCACCATCAAAAATGATCATCCTCTGTGGGTTATTGTTTAGATCCTAAGATAATATTAAAAAAATGAAGACATCTAATCTCTTTCAAAGAGATTATGCAAAAGATTGAAAAATTCAACGTGAAGGTGGTAATTACTAACCATGGATTAATTTTCAAATTGTTCTTTTAACTTCTAAAACTAATGAGTAGAGATATACTCCACACTGCAAACCCAGGCTCCCAGAAACACTGGTAATTAGAGTATCTCTTTATAATGGACGTTACTCAGTGGGTAAGGAAAAAATCAGAATGATTTTCGTTATTGATAAGACTCACTACTGACACAGAAAGAACGAACACTTTCCAAAGAACTACTGCTCTTGACATCTTAAAAAAATCTCTGAGAGGACTGTGGAAACTGACTTCTCAAGTTAAAAACAAAACGAAACAAAACAAAACAAAACAAAAAAATGCCACAGATTTGGAAAAGTCACAGTGGTAACTTTGCTTTTAAAACTTACCATTAGGTAATCAGTGCAAGTTTCTCTATCAAATTGCTGATTTCCTCTTACACATTTTAACGGTTGGCATTAGGCCACTGGAAATGTTAAACTGCCACCTGGGTTGGCTCTGGTTTCTAACCATTAATCAAATGGCTTGGAATATACCAGAACCCAAATCCAACCAAGGAAAAAGAAAAAACCCATTGTAATTGGAGAAGTCTGAGATATGCCTTCACACTTCGTAATCCATGTTTTTGTTTTTGTTTTTTTAAATTACATTTATTTGGCGGAAGTTTTCGCTGTTCTGGATCACAGAATCTAGGGCACCTCAAGCGAACCAATTACATAAATTCATGACCATGTTACAAACTAGATGGCATCGTATAATATCACAAAATAGCATCTTTCTAGCTGTATGAGGGACTTCGGCAAATTGAGTAAAATTAACTATTCAGAATCTAGTGTGTGAGCAAAACTATTGGCCTTTCTTCCAGGCTTGGAGCTTTCTGGGAGATTCGACTCCCACTGCCATTCTCATTGTAGTTCCTTTGAGAGCACGTCGTTAGGAAAGCCTTGAAGGACCAGTGGGCCACTTCCCACAGGCTCCTGGGATAGTCTTATGTTCAAGGGCAACTTGATTTCCTAGGATGCACCCAGGAGGCAAATCCCTCAGCAGGAATTCTAGGGAGAGGTTTGGGCTTCAGAGACTGGGAAACTGGCCATGACAGCCACATACATGAGCTGTTCCCCTGGCTACTTTCCAACTCAGAGGTGCTGGGATGGCCTGAAGACCAAATCACTAATCTTGGCAGATAATTGAATTTTTATAAAAATGATCCCCCACTTCATGGCGATCTTATGTTTGCCAATTAGTCTACAGTCAGCTTGGCAGAAACAAAGAACGTAGCTTGTGGTGTGAAAGATTTTTCTCCCTGGGCCACCAATTTCTGCTCAATTGTATTAGAGTAGGGCAAACTGCGCTTCCTGATTGGACATCTCTGTCACTGATTTCCCCTAATTATGAACATTTCACATAGGTTAGAGAAGAAAGCAGGGCGGACCCTTGCTGTTGTGAGAAATGTGATCTAAATATTCTTCTCAGATGACTGCAAACCACCAGAGCACCGCAGCTGGTAGGGCCTCAGAAAGATAAACATGGACTTACCATTCGATCCAGCAATCCCACTCGTAAGCGCATCTCCAAAAAAGGGGAAAACAAGGACTCAAACGGATACTTGTACACCAATGATCACAGCAGTGCTATTGACAAGAGCCAAAGGGTGGGAGCAAGCCAACACCCCACTGACAGATGAATGGATAAACAAATGTGGTATGTATCTCCACACAACGGTAGTGTTCAGTCTTAAAAGGGATGAAATTCTGACACATGCTATGACATGGATGAACCTTGAGTGCATTACGCTGAATGAATTACATCAGATAGAAAAGGACAAATACTGTATGATTTCACATAGGTGAGGTACATACATAGGTAGATTAATGGAGATAGAAAGTAAAATAGAATTCGCCAGGGGCTGGGAGAGGGAGAGTAGGGAGCTACTGTTTATGGGTACACGATTGCTATTTGGGATGATAAAAAAAAAAGTTCTGGAAATGGATAGCGGTGATGGATTCACAACGTTGTGAATACACTGAATGTCACTGAACTGTACACTGTGCAACTAAAATGCTTAATGTTTATGTTTGTTATATATATTTTTTACCACAATTAAAAAAAAAGACCTCCACCAAAATCGAAACCTTAGCTGATGTCACTGTGAGCAATTTACTACGTGACTCGTAATGTACATGAACCTCTTAGCTGACTTTTCTAATTATAAGTGAGTCGGTAACATTTCTGTCTTGACCATTTCTAGAAAGCATCCTATACATTGGTACTCTCCCTCGTCAAACTTTAACATTAGCCTCAGCCAGTGAGTACAGCTGGCCTTGGATTTACTAACGAACGCTTCTGCTCTGACCCAGGATTACTGCGCTACAGCAGGAACTGTCACTCTAAGGTGGCACCTGTCCAAGAACAAAGCAACCTCATGTTACGAGATACATGAAGGCACAGGAAACCTAGCTGCTTAAGTAATGGCTTCTAAATGCTTGAGTCCCTAATTTAAGTAGATAAATTTTCTTGAGTAGAGGGTCCAAAACAGAGATATACAAAAAGCCAAAGATTTTACTGTTCAGGCTACCTGTTCAACCTACCTGATGAAGCAGTCCCGTCCATCCCGGTTCGCCATCATCTCCCATCCATAGGGTGGCACCTGGTTCAAGCTCCAGGTTCCCGAGGGAGGCGGCCAGCCTGAAGACTTCGTCCTGTGGCTGGAAAAAAAGAAAGAAGAGTATCGTTATACCTGATTTTTGCATACTTGCTCTGAGACCAACTCTAGAAGGGGCATGGGACTTGTTCCACTCAGCTGTGAGCTGTATCCTCAACTGATTAAATGAACAACGATAAAGACTGTTTTGAATCAGGTACCATGCTCTGCATTTTTCTTTATAATGTCATGTTTACTTTTTAAACTGACACCCTATAAGGTAAGTGTATTTATTCCAATTTACATATGAGGAAACAATGAATAGCTCAAAAGGATTAAGTAACTTTTCAGAGGCAAACAACCCAATTTTGAACAAAACTTTTGTACTCTTTCCATACTCTAGGTGATCCTGAGAGTAGGTATTGGGACAGTTTGGCACATAAATAAATATCACAAGACAACAGATTGCAGTTTTTATGGGTCTTAAACGATAACTCCAAGCCTCAGTTTCCTGGGCTCCTGTGACCGAAAGACACAATTTCCACTTGTATAAACCACACTCTAGTCAAGGTGAGTCACAGTACCTCTGAATTTAATTTGCAACGAAAATGCACACAGTAGCTTTTACAATTTCCAGTCTGTACCTTAAACATGACTCAGCAGCAAAATGAAAGGATAAGTCAGAATTTTCTAGAAGCACGACTATCCAAGAGCAAGAGGGAAGGGCAAGAGACTTCGTGTGACAAGGAGCTGTGATGGGCAGTGCAGCACAGTTATAATCCGTAACCAGAGGCCTGAGCCCAGTTTCTAGAGCATCACTGGGTCTTGGCCACTTGCTTCTGCCAGGACTCACGGAAATTCCATCATTCTCTCATGAATGCCCAAAACTCCTTCAGAGCTTAACCACAGAAAGGAGGCCAGCGATGCCCTTTAGGAGCCACTAACATCCCTCATGACTTGGGCAATTCGCTCCAGGTGAGGTTGCTCTGAAAAACCCACAAGGTCCTCTCTGGGTAGTCCCAAATTACAGTCTAGTACCAAGCTGTGTGGGAAAAAGCAGTGACTACGTTTCCAGGGCCTCAGAATCTGTGTCTCAACAGTGTACCAGGGAGCCCTTTACAATTAGAAAAAAGCCCCCACCCAACTTGGACAACATGTACAACTGTTGACTTCCTGTAGCAGACACCCAAATCAGGGGTGTCAACCTTTCTCTGAGAAGGGGAGACTTTTAATTCCCCGGGATAACTCACCCAACCCCCACCCCTACCACCCAACTCATACATCTGACCATAACCCAACACTCATCCCCAGGTGTAATAAGCCCATTTCCTGTAAGTTTTCTATAGAAGAACTGTTTTGCATAATTTTAACCAACTCTGTCACTTTTCTTTAACTTCCTTTCAGTTTTCCCACATCCTTCATAAAGTGTGTTGAGCAAAAAAGAGTTCACAAACTTAATATAGGTCTGGCAAATTTAGAATGCCACCATTGAGTTATTTCTTATCCGTTGACTATTAAAAAAATAGACATGGCAACTGTTGTTGATCCTCTTCATCATGCAAAAGTCAGCAGGGGCAATTTCCTCTGACTTTTTTTTTTTTTTTTTTTTAAACATGCTGCTTCCCTGCAGTGAGCCAACACATGAATTTCGATCCTGAGGTACTAACAAAAAACATCAATTTTTCTACACTGCTTTCTAAGGTGGAACCAAGAAAATAAGCCCTGAGAGGGATGAACACAGCATCCTCTGTTATTAAAAAGTTTTATAAAAGCATTCGTATAGTAACAGGTGATACAAAAAATGTTCTTGTAAGTAAAAGGGAGCCTATGTAGAGAATGCCAAAATTTACTCCAGATTACTATATTATGTGCTTTATCAGAATGTTAAGCTTTCCCAGAGGGGACTAACGTATTAAAAACAAATACAGTAACTTATCTTTTCTCTTTTCCCTTCTTTCATTCCCCGCCCTCCAAAATCTAAATCATTAAACGACACAGGCTTCCTCATACAACTTACGCGTAATGTGCAGAATTGTAATAATAGGCTGGAGGAAGGCTGAATGTTATTATAAACTACATTTTGTCCTGTACAGTATGTTCAGGAAGTAGTACACAGCGGCTCAGCAAGATGTTTTCCAGTAAAGCCTTTTGTCATAAAACGCCAAGTGTAATGTTAATACTGGAAAAATCCACAAACATTGTTTGAGTTCATTCAAGTCAAGGGACATTTGCTGATAGAAAATGAATAACTGAATTATCAAAATGACATGTGACAATGTGTTAATCTACAATATGTGGGTCAGAAAAGCATTAGTACAACTTAGCAAACGAGAAGTGCAAATAGAAAAAAAAAATAACACAGATCTAACCATAATGGTCTGGAGGAAAATCAAGGACGAAGATCATAATTATAGAGGGACTTGGCTTCTGATTCCGCACAGTGTGATAACCAGAAGTCTACCCCAAGCATATCTAGCCTTGGAAGATGGCGGTTGACTCTCCGCTGGGAGGGTACCCTCCACTCCAGGGACCGTCTAGCCCAGCTCTCATTTCTGTGGCTACGCCAAACTCTCCAGCACTCTCAAATGCCCTCTATCCCATTCACTGCTGAAAGATAGTTTTTTCCACCTGGAGGCAAAGAAGTGGCCTCTTGTAGAGCAGCAGCAGGGTCAGTACATATAAAGCGGGGCCCCTGGTTGTGTGGCCTAGAGTCCCCTCTAATACAGACTAGACAAGAGTAGCAGACTGTGGCAGTCAAGAGCTCGCCCACTGGAGAGGCAGATTCGCCAAGTGTGGTCTCGGGACCAGAAGCAGCAGCAGCAGGAATTTGTTAGAAATGCAAATTCTTGGACCCACCCAAAACCTACTGAACCCCAAATTCTGAGGCTGACCCAGCAGTCTGTGTTACCAGCCTCCGGGCCTTGCTGGTACCAAGCCACGTCCGAGACCCGCTGGATTAGAATAAGACTCTCTTCGACCCCGGCTCTGTTGCTTATTTTCTATTAACTTGAGCAACTAACTCCTAGTTCCAGATACTCTTCTATAAAATGGCATAAATGGGATCATGGTAACAGGACCGCATCTTCGATAAAAATTTAAATGCGTTTTGGGAAGTGTTTAGTATGATGCCCAGAACACAGTATATGAAATGTGCTGTAAAGTACCAGCTAAATAAATCTCTACCTACCCCTCGAGAAAACCCAGGACTTTGGGTAGTGATGCAAGTATAAATGGCTTTATCTAGTTTCAAAATAGAAAAAGGATGAAAAGAAAGGCTTGGTCATCTATTCTTTTCCAGTCTGGCAAGAGCAGGCAAGAGGGGGCTGAAGCCAGCCCCAGCTGGACCCTCCTATGAGGTCAGAAGTTGATGAGTTCAGCCATTGTCAAAGGAGAAGAAAATATCAGACTGTCTTCTCGAGCAGCCGTTAATCCCCGCTGTGCGTGTGTGTGTGTGTGTGTGTGTGTGTGTGTGTGTGTGTGTGTCGCTGTGTGTGTGTGTGTGTGTGTGTGTGTGTGTGTGATCCTTGGTGCAGAGGGTCAATTTCCACTTGTCGCGGGCCAGGCCTTGAGATTCCTTGCAACTCCGATGTTCTGTGACTTCAACCTGAGATCATGGCTGTGTGAACCACTTTCAAACACTTAGCTCAGCCTTAAAAATAGCGACCTACATTGGCAGGGCTATTTCAGTCCCTCTAGAAACTCCCCACGACTGACTAAACTGGTTTGCAACTTTGTGCTTCACCCGTCTATTCTCTGCAACAGATTGAAACTGTCCTGGACGAAAAAACATCTTCATACTTTACATGAAGTGAGAACAGCTGTGAGGGGTACAGACACAGTCGCAGAGTTATTTGTGTTGGGACCACGGGTGGAAGCAACCCAAGGTCTCTTCCTGTGTGTACATCTCTCATCCCTGGACCAAATCTTGATGGCGAATCTGGCCTAAGGGCAGGCATGCTCTCAAAAATCACCTGTAGGCTGCTAAGGTGACCTGAGTTTCCTTAGAAACAAATCTCAATATGAGAAAAAAGGGATGCTGGGGGTGGGCAGGGGTTGGGGGGAGGTAGGTGAGATCCAGTTCTGAAGCTCTAAGTCAGACAGATTGAAATTCTGTCGCTTATTGGCTCTGTGACCCTGAACCCTAGACTCTACTTTATTTTCATCACCTGCAAAACAGAATTAGCCTTGAATAATGATTCTCACCCGGAAGTGATTTCGCCTCCAGGAGGCACGTGGCAATGTTTGGGGGAGAGATGGTCCTGGAATCTAATAGGTAGACACTAGGGATGCTTCTCAATATCCTTCACTGCTCAAGACAGTCCCCGGAACACAGAAAGATCCAGCCAAAATGACAACGGTGGCCCTGCTTAGCTCATAAAGTAATGAAGGCACGATTCTTAGCGCAGTAATTGACATACAGTTGGTGCTCGCCAGACTTAGAACAAAAAAACCAGCTGCCTCGATGTTCCCACTGGAAGCTCAATTATGAGAAGTCGAACGGATCTTTATATCAGAGAAAACGACTTCGAATTCCAGGTTTGCCAGTTAATAGCTTCACAGCTCTAGGCAAATGCCTTGGTCTTTCTGGGTTTTATTTTGGTGTCAAATGAAAATAACATTTAGCTCACAGACATATTGTGCAGATAAATGAGATACCTAAGCCCTGAAGTACAGTGCCAAACCCATTTAGAATAGTTTCATCAACGGTATGCTGTGTTACAAGTGGTTGTAATAGCAATGAAAGTATCTTTTGTATTTGCCCTAACAGTTTAAACAGTGCTTCTACGTAAATAATTTCTTTGGATACTCACACGCCTGCCTCAGCATGCGAAAGAATGCCTGCTAAAGCATTAACGTATCTGTTTTAAAGATGAAGAAACTGAGGCTCAGAGAGAATGTATAACTTGCCCACGTCCAGCGGAGGCACTAAATTTTCTTCACTGGAGGGAAATAAGGCCAGCGAACCAGCTGGAAGGGAAATGCAGGTTGTGGCAAGCACTGTGTTTCATATAAGATTGTACTAGGGGTAGAAATGGGGGGGGGGGCGCGAGGAGGGGAGAGAGCATTCAAACCCACCCTGTACAAAGCTCCTGCTGACGTTATACAACTAGTAAGGAGAACGGCCAGGGCTGAAGCCTGAGGCTTCCAACTCTAAATTCCATTTTGCGTGCACGGTGTCATAATTAAGCATGACTTCGACTTATGAGTCTACTTATGTTCTTGGTAGTATTTATGACCAGGAGCCAGGATTAAGCGGCATCCTCTGAAATCAGTGCTGAGAATTTAATTATGTCCATTTCAGATAAGCCACATCTATTCAGTAATTCGTTCCTGACATAGAATGACACAATACCAATCCAACAAAATAAAACGTGACCCTGAATTTGATCATCCTTATCTGTTTGGACTCACAAAGATGATTTTCAGAATAACCCAAGGATACATAGTATTACAGATGGTGTTACAAAATGTAAAGCGTATTCTCATTTATGTTGCTCTAAATGGTGTTTGGGTTACAGTACTCACAAACTAATAGAACTCCTAACTTGACACAATTTGTGAGCAGATGGCATTCAAGGCTGACATGCAGTGTGGGTTAAGGTAAAGGAAGCAGAGAGGGAGAGAGAAAAAAAAGAACAAAAGATGGTTCTGGATGAATTTAAAAAGTTCCAAGTTTGGTGGCAGCTTTGTTCCTTTTGTGACAAACTTGATGGGCCCCATTAGGGTTGAGGTGGTCCTGTCCTGCGCTTTCTCGTTCCCATGGATTGGCGGGGAACAGACTAACCGACCAAGTCTTTGATTCTAGCCAACTATGCTGTTGACACGTGGCCACATTCCGAATTAGGTTGCATTCTCTCCGATCTCAGAATGTAAGTCTCTTCCTGCAATCAGGCTCTAGTACAGTCTCATACAAGAGGTAATAGTTTTTCAACCTGTGGCCCCTTATTAGCAGCTTCTAGTACAGGTGCGAGGAAAGAAAGCTATAGTCATAGGGTGAAAATAACAGTAAAGCCATGTGGACAGAAGTTAGAATCATCCCAACAACTATTTTTAAGATTTCACTTCTATTATGACAAGGAGGACAGGAAAATATAGTAAAGGGGAAAAAGCAAGCAGTTAAAACTACTTAAAAAATTAACACCAAGCCTCTTAAAAGCAGAAACTCAAAACTATACTCATTATTGAATCATTTTAGTCAAGTGGAATGTATTATTAATCAAGAGTATAACAATGGAAACGAAATTGGATATATATATTTAATGAACAAATTTCAACTTTTTTTGGATTATTTTTATCTGCTTCATTGCATGATTTACCAACCTACACAATGAAATCGATTGTGCGATTATACATCCATGAGTTTCTACACTACACAAACCTCTCACCAGACTACTGAATTACTTGTTTCTCATTTGGGTATCTGGGAGAATTAACAGAAGAATTAAACCAGACAACCTGGTTCTTCTTCCAAAAATTTGAACATACAAATTTTGGCCTTGCTCTGTAAACAATCCTGACAGACTCAAGACATCCTGAGTCTGAGGACACATATCCTGAGCCCCCAAACACCGCACAGAGGGCTTGCCATTAAAGTCACATGCAACTTTGCCTTGAATTGGACATTGGATTTTTCAAGTGCATTTGCATCTGTTAGTACACTGAATTCTCCAACTCTGTTGACCTGGAAGGACAATTATAATTAGCCCTGTATCGTACAGGAGGAAACAGATGCAGACTGTCCAGGATGGGCAAAGATGCCTAGAGAGGCGTTTCAGGGCCAAATGTGGGAATGGTCAGCTGATCGAATCTTGAGCCCCTTTTACAACAATGCTGTTGGCCATGATCATGAGTTTGTAGTTGTGTCTCCCAGGTGAGCACACGATGCCAACGCATATGCAAATCTGGAGCACAACCTGTGAGAGCGATGACCAGGTCTTCTTCATCTTTTTATCTCTCTTATTCAGGCCCGTGTCAAGCACATAATAGAATCTCAATGTGAACTGAATTAATAGAGCAGTCCAAGGTACATGATGGTATTGGCCACAGAATCTTAGGGATTGAAATGGCAGCTCCCTGCCTTCCTCAAGCAGGTAAAAGTGTTATCCAGGGGAGAAGGCAGGGGTAACAGGGGTTTAATAACTTCTATTAGACAGGCACCGTTCTAGGCACTTGGACATGTTATTTCACCTTAAATCTCACGACAGCTTAACAAGAGGGGCTGGTTGCCGCCATGATGGCTCATCCAACAATGGGTACCTTTCAGCTAAAAACCAAGTGAACGAAATTGGCTATAAAAAGAATATACACAACATGGTCTACTTTTTAAAAATACCTGTGTGCATAGGCTTAAAACAACAGTCCGGAAGGATGGAGCCACAGTGGCTACCTCTGGGTTGTGCGACTGAAGCAGGTTCTGTTTGTATGCTTTTATTTTTGTTTCCTATAATAAGTATGTATTACTTTTATAATTAAATTTTTATTTTGATCAAAATAAATTGAGAAAAGGATATAATTCCATATGGATTTTTGGTGGATTTACTGGAGAATTTGTAGAGAGCACTGAAAGTCTGAAAACGCATCGTGTTAGTGCAGCTGTAGGCAAACGTGCACTGTCATATTGTTCGGAGTGCATCCCAACAAGCCCCTGGGGAGTGCAGTTTAGCAGTCTTGATACAAATTGCGAATATGTATACCCTTTGCCCTAAGAGCCCATCAGTACAAGATGCATTAAATAAACTATGGTACAAACACACAGTGGAATACAATGCAGCTGTAAAAAAAGAATTTCTTTGTGTACAGATCGGGAAAGATCCTAAAGTGAATGGGGTGGGGGGAGGGTGGAGAGGCAAGATGTAGAAAGATGCACAGCCCGCTACCATCTGTGTATAATCAAGGGAAGAAAATAAAGCATATATCAGGCCAAACCATGGAGACTAGATTCAGACAGAGCTTCACTGAAACTTGGCTCCACCTCTTAGCATCGGAACTTGAGGATGTTCCTTATCCTCACCAAAAGAGCATCTCCATCTTCTGAAAGCTAAGGATAATACTAACATTTTGCTGGGTTGTTGAAAGAGCTCCATGAATTAAGTGTTCAAAGAGAGCTGCTATTGTTATTCCTTGCACATATTAACACATATGACAAATATTGATTATTTAGAATATACCACATGCTGTTACAGGTGCTTGAAATACATCAGTGAACAAAACAGATCTTGAAAACCATGACTTAGAAAATAAGGCCCATCGACTTAGAAAATAAATACCTCAAATCTCTAGATCTTCTTTTCCAGCCTGGCATCGCATTAATTTTGCATAACGATATTGTGGCTTTTAAACTAACTCACCTGTCATAGCCCGAACATACATGTTCTCCATGTCTGTGTTCATGCCATTGCCTGTGGCTAAAACACTCTTCTTTTCCCACTATGACTCCCCAGTCTTTTCCATAACTGTTCAAAATCGAGCCTCTAAAACTCATAGCAAATGCCACCACCTGCAAAGAACTGAATACTCCTTCCCCAAAAAGATTGTCTCATTTCCCTATACTTAGGGGAAGCTACTGTTTGCATCATTGAGATAGCATCTACCTTCTATAATTACCAATATAATTAGCATGTAATACATGTGTTCCCAGATTACAAGCTCCTGGGAGTTCAAACTGTTTAAAAATTCCACATGCTACTCTTAGCTGATGCTCAATAAACTTACTTGTTAATATATTCGCTGCAAGTTGAACTCTTATTAGCCTTGCCACTCGGAATTGGAATTACCTCTTATTTGTGATACCCCTTAGCCAATTACGACTTCCATAAGGACAGAGGTGCGTCTCCTTCATCTTTTTATCCCTGGAGATCACAGTACTTGGCAATGGCAGGTGTGCAATACCTACTGTTTGTTAACTGAGAGGACACGTAAGTGGGTCCTCTTCTGTTTGCTTTACTAAAGGGCTACAGAATTATTCAGAAATGGGAATTTTATCAATTGCTTTTGGACAGGGGACCTAAATACATGGAAGCAATAACATAACGTCTTCATATTACCTTCTGTTGTTGAATGGCTGGCTGGTGGATCTATGTCGTGGCATGATCAGAATGTATAGACATGGCACTCATGGGACCCCAATGCCTCTTCCAATGGAGCCATGTGACAGTGACCTGATGGGTCTAGGATTTCAAGAGATGAATGCTATAGCCTGTAAGGTAACAATGTCCTCGACAAGAACTTGCTGCCTCAGCATTCGTGAAAGCCTCTTGATTTTGTGAAGACGAAATTGCAATTCAGAGGCCCCAAATCGAAATAACAGGGTCTAAATAATGAACCTCACGGTTGCTAAATTTTCTAAGCCTTGATCAGTTTTCTTGATACCAGGTCATTTTCATTTTTCCACTTCAGGGTTCCCTTAGCTGGACATCGCTCTTCAGTGATGGCAAACTCACACCCCGAACCAAGATTGTTCATTTCCCCAACTTTTCATTTTGAGGAACCGCAATCTTAAAGAAAAGTTGAAAGGACGGGACAATCACCACCCTCGCAAGGCTTCACGTAGAGCCCTGGCTCTCAACAAGCAGAGACTTTGCCCCCCAGTGGACATTTCAAAAGGTCTGGAGACATTTTAGGGTTGTCGCAACTGGGGGTGGTGGCGCGCTACTGGCATCTAGTGGGTGGAGGACAGGGAGACTGCCACACATCCCGCAGTGCACGGGCTGGCCCGGCAACAATGATTTGGCCTCCAACGTCATATTTTACAACATTTATTGTATCACCTGTCCCTCTGCTCCTTTACCCTGTTTATATATATAAAATGTTGACTTGAATCATTTCTTAGGAAGTAACGGGCATCAGGAGACTTCACCCCCAAATTCTGCAGCATTGATCTCTTAAGAAAAAGAACATTCTCCTTTAAAACTACAATACATATCACACTGAAATTTAATATCAGTACAGTATTATCTAATATATAGCCCCTAAGAAAATTTTCCCAATTACCCCAATAATGTTTTTATAGGTTTTCATTTATTTGATTCAGTACTCAATCAAGGTTTATACTTGGCGTTGAGTTATCTTGTTTCTTGATCTGACTATGTCTTAAAGATGCAACTGATCATAAATTTAAGACTTGAGAAAAGATGATGCAATTCTTTTCTTCAAAACCCAGCAATGATGGCCAATGTTTGTAGATCGAACCACAGGTTTTATTCAGACGTGACACCTGGAGTTCACGCGGGGCCTGGCAATCGTAGTTGTGCAACAAACACTGTGTGTTAAGTAAGTTGACACACGAGTTGTTAGAACCTTTTACACGAGAACCACAGTGATCGAGGGCAGTTGGGACGTGGTAAAAAAAAAAAAAAAAAAAAAAGGACTCAAAGACACTTAGGATTTTTCAAAGGGCAGAGCTCAAGATGGGAACATGACAACAAATCGGCCAGCAGAAAGCAGAACAAAAAGTGTCTGAGAATTTCTGATGATGAACTGGGCCAGTTCGGACCACGAGGCCCCCACATCTGGCGGTTTGGATAAATAAGGTAGCGGGACAGACAGGGGAGAGTGGCAACAGCACACAACAGGCACCAGAATGACAGTTTCAACGTCAGAGAACATTCTACCCCAGCTAGAAGCCCCTGATGCCTTCACGTGCCAGGAACCTGGGGCACAGTTACACTAGATCGTTCACATTTGCTAGTGAACATCGGACCCAGATTTATTCCTTTTGCCCTTCCTCTTCCCAGAAAGGATCTGAGGTGGTAAATGAATCTCTTAAAGAGGCAGTAAAGAGTGTGGTTAAGCTGATGACTGGACAGAAGATGACCACCCTGGACTGAGAGAAGATTCTGAGCAGACATACAGGCATTGATTGTACCAGCCAGGCCTCCACACAGAGAGGCCTTTCCGGTCAATCGACAAGCATCCACTGGGAGATGATGACTTTTTTTTGCAAGGTTTTGTAATCAACCCTGCGTATGATTTAGAGATGCTATATGCACAGTTCCTACTCTCAGCTATAACATAGTCTGAGAACTCTTTTTCTCTCCTCCAACCTCTGGATGCCCTCATGATACTACCTTCATTCATTCAATCATTCAAAACATTTTTCAAGGACTTCTGTGCCAGTCATTGTGCGGGACCCATGCTGTGACAAGCAGACAGGGTGCTTGCTCTCATGGAATGGAAGGGGTTACTGAGGGAGGTGGGCATCATGGCTCATTCCACCTGGACATGGTCCTGGCTGTGGGCGGTTCCCAGAACCCTGAGCTCTCACTGAAACTCCTGAGGTAGGACACCTGCCCTCCATCCCTCCCTTTTTCTCTCCCTCCCTCTGAGCTTAAGCTACTTTCCCAACTGTCCCCTCAGTTAGTCCCATGAGCCTCTCGTGGGGTGAGCACCTCATTGCTCAGTAATTAAAGATATGTGTTTGGGGTATGTCACGACCCACATGCAAGCCAGTGGCTTCATGTGGTGCTTAACTCAAGAAATAAGTCAACTGTCCCAATGCTAGAGGAAACACGAGCTACATTTGTCTTACTGAGAGACTGTACGCAGGGCTCTTCCTGAAGGATTTTCAGAAGGAGATTTAAGGAGCTTGGACGTTTGGCCCATGTGCCGTTGTAGAAGGCAACCTCGTGGGCAGGAGCCCGGGCTGGGAAACCCAGGCGTCAGGAGACAGGGAACTCCTCCTTCCCCCTCCGATGGTCTCCCACAGAGGACTATCTCGCCCATAGGGACTGTTAAATGCTTTTCCCCACTTCAACTAGGACCCATCTGTTGCTCTTAGCTGTAATATGGAACCTGAATATGCTCTCAGGCCCCACCAAATGCATCAGGTCAGAGAACTTGACAGTGATTATAGGATTAATGAAACCCAGCATTGGCTGAATCTGCCAAATGGCCTAATCTAATTTTTAAATGTGTTGTTAAAACACTTTGCAAACACTCATCATTTTGAGAGGCAGCATTCATGTTCACGTTTGCCTTATTTTTAGATGACTCATAACATAATATTGCTACTCACAACCTTAGCCAAATCCAATTGGCTTTCCATTGAACATCCTTATGCACTGTATATAAAAAATTCAAACATTTTCTTAGTTAGCTATCCATTGTGAAATTGTATTTTCACTGTTTGTTGGGGATATACACATATAGTCTCATCATCTTTGAATTTTTATGGCTTAACATAAAGTATTTGCTTATCTGGACTGCAGTTTCCTTAATCTTCTTAGTCCTGTTTAATGACTTTTAGACTCCCATGTTAAATGTATATCTAATAGCTATCTCCCACTGCATTAAGTTATTTAAATTATTTCTGGGTAAGATAATCAAATATGACTTAAAACTCATCTCCTCATCTTCTTAGGTATCAGCAGGATGAAAGGGAAGAGATTACTAAAAAGAAGAAAGTAGACGGAGGGGAAGGAACTGATATGATCAAGTATGCACCTTTTGTGAACTAAAAGTGAAAAAAGATACAGATGGAAAAAAACTGGCCTGGAAGGCAGGAGATGAAATTCTAAGGGCGCCATTTATGGCGGGGATCAGCAAGTTTTCTGTACGGAGCCATATAATAAGCATTTTCAGCTTTGAGGGTCAGATGGTCTCTGTTGCATCTCCTCAACGCTACATTGTTGAATCCCAAGCAGTCAAAGACCACGTGTAAACTAAAGGGCATGTCTGTTCCAATAAGACTTTACCAAAAAAGCAATCTGTATTTGCCAGGTGGGTCATAGTTTGTTTACCCCAGATTTATAGCGGCACCTTGATAAATTTGTTTATCTTTCTGCCCCCCAATTTTCCTATTCATAGAATGAAGGTGCTGGACTCTATGACTGCTGAGGACCCTTTAAGCTCCAAAATGTTCACCTTCATCACCCAAACAGATTTCTCAAAGGTCATTATCTTTAATGGAATTGGAAGAGGCTCAGATACACAAATTCCACAAAATTATGTTTCCGCTGAGGTAACAGTTCACCACTCAAGGAACGCAAACAAGATCCTTATTTTCCACAGTGTTCGACCCACAGATGGAACGTTATAGTTCAGCCCATCACATACCTGAAGATTTCTGGGGAGTTTTAAAGCTCTGAACCATTGATCTTACCTTGTAAATAGGACCACTATCGGGATGAACAGTGTTTCAAAAATACAACACCCAGGCAGCCTAAAACCGTAATGGAAAAAGTAGCTTTAGTGGCTACTGTCCAAAGTTCCAATCGAACTCTTTTGGCTTGGAGAAACAAGTATCTCCATCAGCAGTATCTCATGTGATGTTCTTAGAGTTTTCAAATGTGACGTTATAAGATGATTTTAATATCAAGAAGTATGATGCCTAATGACACCTGTCATTGTTTTAGTCTTATTCACATTTTTCAACTACCAAAGGCCATTCATTTTATAAGTTAAAAAGTTTCTATTTTCAATCAAATACACGCCTGAGTTTGGTTTGTTATTGCAATGTCTGCTGAAGAAGTCTTTCTTTACTGCTGAATTATAATCTCTAAAGAACAGGTGTTTATAGTACACCTGCTGACATCCTTAACAAGGTAAGACAGGGAGTTATAGCTCATTTAGATACACCTAAATACCAACACGTTAAAATACATTGGCCGGCTTCATTCCCCAGAGTTAGAATGCATTTGCTATATTTTTAATTGGTTATTTAGAATATAAACAAAATCCATTGATGTGGTATATTTTATTTTTATCTAATTCTAGGAAAATTTCTGGTGGCTTTTCATTTAGAGGCATTTAATACAGAGAATCATGGCTTTGTTCCTGCATTGACATGACTGGCGCCTCTCCCCATCACAACCCAGAATCAAATATGCAGTTCCCTGGCCTCTCTTCATTTTCCTAAACTATTAACATAGAAGTAAAAAATGTGTACATGATGCTAAATGCAGAAATTAAATGTATTTTTAAAATACTCCCTGCCTGGATATCAAAAGAGAATACATTATTTCACTAGATTTCTCAATATCTGCACATACTAAGGTCATCCAAAACGTGTAAGACTAAAAGAATACAAAAAGCCTTGTAGAAGAATTAAACAGACACACTTGAAAATAGATATCTACCACTCAGGGCTGTCTCATTACTTCTATTTATTTCTTTATTTTTTTGATCTCTAAACAACTGTGAAGATCATAAGAAGAAAACACATTCTGGTAATAATGGAAGCCAATTTGCAGATGCTTTCCACCCAATATCGGTCTATTTATTTGTGTTCTTTTCATTCAAAAACTCTTTTATTATGCACCATTTTATGGGTAGATCTGTGACAGATAAAGATGACAGGCCCTTACCCTCAAATAAGATGACAGACTCCTACCCTCAAAGAACAAACAACCTCTTAAAAAAATAGAGAGGGGAGGGGGCAACTCAGATCTGAGCATCGGGCTTCCTTGATCCCCATGGGGAACTCAGAGTTAAGATTTCTCTCATTAGAAAATCTCTAAGGGCTGGAGTCCGCCTCAAACTTAGCAGGTGAACGCCAAAGCCCACATTCTGTGATGATTTTCAGAGATTCCCATTCTGCCCTCACATTTCCATAACAATTTTGAGAGCGAATATTTTATTGTGAAAAGTATAACAAAAACTATAGCAAAAGAAATAGTGCCATTAGTTACAATATTAGAGTTGCTTAGTTTTCATCCATCTTCCCCAGCTTCCATTTAGAGTTCATTCATATTTTTCATTCCATCTGTTCCAAATATAGGCATGTTATCGCTGAACACAGAGGAAGATCCAGAAATTCCTTAGCCTAGCACCAGTAATGGCCACAAGTAAGCTCTGCCACCTTTTTATGTCCCAACATGATCATTTCATAAATAGGGACGAAATCTATCATGTATTTCCCTAAGATGTGTCACACAAAAGAAATGAGCTTAAAACATTGGGAAGACAATAAGATCTCAATATTTATATGTCGTGGAGTAATTATTTCCACAATGAGAAAGACATTTATTTACTAAGTGTGCTGACTTACAAATTGTGAAAAAGAGCTATATTATAATCGTATATGACACGCTAAGTTTTTATTAAACAAGTTCTAAAAATCTCCTCTAAGCAACAATAATAATATAAACTACAACGTGAATATTTCCAGAAAAGAGATTTCAGCAAGTAGATGACACATTTATTAGAAAGTGCTGAAAAGCCTTTCAAAATGTAAAGTGTCCCTTATAGTGTGGCTTCTCCACCTTGAATACTAATTTGCATAGAAATAGCTGAGCATCTTTTAAAATCCTGGTTCTGATTCAGCAGGCCAAGGGAGGGGATGCATTTCTAATAAGCTCCCAGGTGGTGATGACACTTGCTAGTCCAAGGAGCAAACTGAGGAAGTAGCAAGCTTTCTGAGTTTCTGAAACAGGAAGTGAACTATTGCTGCTGGAACTTTCAACTTGGGGCTTCCAGGCTGGTGTCTGTGAGGCCACTGAGGTCGGCCTGGCAGGGCTTTGCCAAGATCGAAGTCAGCACCAACTCTTTACCTGATACTGACCTTGGGCGACCCAGATCAAGGCTAAAGAGTCCATGAGAACTGGTTTGAACACGGGAAGCAAAAGAAATCATGTCTCCTGAACAAGAGTGACACTTCACATTCATGGTCATCTCAGATTTCTAAAATATGAGCGGGGTGACTACCCATTAAATGGAGCTCTAACTCATTTCCGTCCAACATTAGCAGAGAGCCTCCTTTAGCGGCGGAACCCAAAGGTTCCCTTCCCTGGACAAGATCCTGGCATTGTCGATCTCAGAAGCACTGTCAGCATCTACAGTTCCAGACAAGGTACCCAAGGCGCGGCTTGGCCCTAACCTTTGGCTATGGCTTTGCTTCTTTAGCAAAGCAGAGTTGAAAAGCTCTAGGAAACTTTCCTCGAGGCCATTACACTACTCTTCTCCAAAAGGATTTATTGAGTACAAGATAGTATCTCAGAATGCCTCTACACTCCATAAGAATGCAAAACGATCACCTGGCCCCACTTCTCAAGGAACTTGCATGAAAACTGAAGACAGGAAACTATCATAGATAAAATAATTTGAGAAGAGCCAAGAATAAGCTAGCCTGAAAATTGGTATCCCTGTGGAAATATTGCACGTCCTGTTAAAACCATTTCCTGGGCTGCCTCCTTGACCAAGTTCACATCCAGTAATGGTGTCTCCTCCCTCTGCTCCAAATCAGTGGTTAGCAAACCACAGCTCAAGGGCATGCCCACTGCCTGCTTTGGTAAATAAAATTTCATTGGCATGTGGCCATGCCTACTGATTTAAGGATAATCTATGGCTGCTTTTTATGCGAAAATGGCAGAGTTGAGTGGTGTGACAGAGACTGTATGGCCTGCAAAGCCTTAACATTGTACACTCTGGATCTTTCCAGAAACAGTTTGCCAACAACTCCTGCCCAAGTGTAATAAGGACCTCCTACCACAGCTTTT
The DNA here is from genome assembly GCF_014176215.1 of Rousettus aegyptiacus. NCBI lineage: Eukaryota > Metazoa > Chordata > Mammalia > Chiroptera > Pteropodidae > Rousettus > Rousettus aegyptiacus. The sequence goes on along the minus strand of NW_023416312.1, from coordinate 1,945,013 downwards.
TTACAGTCATCTCCCGATAAGGAGGGAGAAAGGGAAGGTGGCAGGGGGAGGGACAGAGAGGAAGAGACCGAGAGAGACAAAGACAGAGAGAGCTATCTCTAGGACCACACAGCTGCACAACTTCAGATGGTGTCATCTACTTTGTTATAAGTGACCCTGTATCCTAGTTGTCTTAGAGGTTCCAAGCATCCTTACACTGGGGTAAGTTGTGGACCACTAGCAGAGGGATTTGCCTCATCTTGGAACTCAATGAATAGAGCTGAATGAAAATAAACTCTAGAGTTTTTCCCGGGCACAACCGAAGCTGAGATATTTAGGACAATGAAATACCGAGAGCAATAAGCAAACATCTGATTACACCTGTAACTAAATTAGTAGAAACCAAATGGTCCTTTTGGCAGCAAAACAAAAGTGGCTCTTACAGCCATTTTGCTTGACGGGGATTTTACGAGAGGCTCTATAATGAATTGCAGCCATAAGATGCTTGATATTAGCACTTCAGATCCTTGGTGAATCTTTACTTCCAAATCCAGCAGAGATAAAGAGCACAGTCCACGCTCTTTCTAATGCAAACAACCCAGAGGCATTCGCATGCTGCTTCAAGGGCTGTGGATTTCTCCTTCTGCACCCGCAGCCCCACTCAACTGGTATTTCATAGTCTTAGCTGGGCTCCAAGGACCCAGCAGGAGGAAGAGGCAGTAATTGCATTTTGTAAGCAATTAACTTCTTTTCTTTCTTTTAAAATTCCCTCCGTTATGGTCATCAATTTTAAGACAAGAATAAAAATATATACCTTCCATCATTGCCTCTGAAAAAGAGACTGAGTCAAATCCTTTCCCAATGACTGTATTCATCCACTGTTTGTTCTAACACTCAGCGTTTCTTTCATTTACTGTCATTCTACCAGGCTACCAAGCTCCGCCAAACTCCATACTTGGAAGGTTTAAGCCTTGTACGCCCATTCCAGTCCTACTCGTCCCTGGTGAGTTTTGAGCCCTTTTAAAAAATTAATTTTTATGGATACAGCCTGCTATTTCATTTGTTTTTTTTCCCCCAATAAAGGGTTAAAAAATAAACTAGATCTTGCCCATATGCGGATTCTATATCATAAGTTTAACTATAAATTTAGAGGATTAAAAAAACCTTGGAAACAATTTGGATAAAAAAGACTAATAAGTGTGATGCTTAGATTTAATTCACTTGATGTAGGCATGGACCACAAAATTATACAGTAAAAGATATGCATTTTAGTGAATGATCTTTCCTGATAACCTAAAATTCACGAATTTCCCCCAAAGCACATAAAATGGATCTCAATTTTATGAAGGATTAGAACATAAATATTCCAATAAAAGTTCTGTCATCCTGCATCCAAATGTTATTCTAGCATAACGACAAACCAGGCATTGTTTATAGAAGATAATGAGGCATGAAGGATACATACAGGCTAAATATACACAAACTTCGGATGGTTCCAATAATTAACTTTGCCATGTCTGTTCCTCTGTGTTGAGTGGCAAAAAACAGAGAACTCCAATCCAGGGCAACCTCTACTCCCTGTAGGATAAATGGCACTGGCTGGATCCATCCTTTACAGCACTGGTTAAGTTCTCACCTTCCTCCTGAAGCTTCTACACCCCAGCCCAGTCCACCTTAAGGTCTCAGAACTCCTAGAGATCTTACCATCTCACTCCTCTATTTGGTGGACCATAGGCAACTCATATTCAACATGTACAAAGCTGAACTCACCTTCGTTCCTTCACATTTTTTCCTCTGCCTACCTTCTCAATCCATATAAATGGCTATCGTCATAGGCCAAGAGAGGCTACAATGAATTCCATGTATTTCCTGTGAGGTGCCTGCCTTCTCTGGCCTTTGAGTGTTTAAGCTTTCCAGCCCCTCGAAGCCCAGAAGGCTTTTCCAACTTCCCAGTCCCATTCCTTCTCCCAACTGACTTAGCCTTCAGCCTTTTGAGAAACGTTCTAGCCAACTGCTGTGTCTAATATGGCTGCCTCTCACCACAGGTCACTATTGGACACTGCAAACGTGGTGGGTCTGAACTGAGATGTGCTGCACGGCCGGGTTTCGAAGATGTAATAGGAAAAACAGAATATAAAATGTTTCATTAATAATTCGTTATATGCTGATGACATATCGGAATGATGCTATGTTGGATATAACGGGTTAAGCGAAATATACTGGTAAAGTGAATTCCATCAATTTCTTATTTTAAAAATATGGCTAACAGGAAAATTAAAATAACACGTGCAGCACGTATGATAATTTTATTGGACAGTGCTGCTCTAGATCCTTGGGACAGAGTTGGGTGCTCCTCCCACAGATTTCTTTAATTCCCATTCTTTTTATTGATTTGCCTGGTGACTTGATTATCTCTTCTAGGTTCTGTTGGCTGCTTGAAGCATGGCAGTCGTGGTCTTGTTTGGGATCACACCCATAACTGACACAAAGGATGCACTGACCTATGTTCACCGAATGAAAACAAGAACTACATTAAAAATCGAGAGACTGGAGTTGCAGTCACCTTACCCCCTGGACCACAGTTAATATGGGGGTTACACTAGGTTGTCTCTACCGCCCGTCTAGTTTCATTGACTGCAAATATCTAACATGGATGTTTCAATAAGTCTCTTCTTCCTCATCGGATTTTTAGTTCTTTTGAAAAATGTGTCTTATCCTTGTTATCTTCCTCAGGACTTGGGAAATACTATTACCTTAAAGTCATAAATTCAACAAATAGTAAGCTAAAAATACTTGCTAACAAGTTTGTTAGGGTGGGCCTGATGAAGGAGAATGAGTAGTTGATTTCTTCGCACTCTTCGTTAATGAGGTACAAATGTGGGAACCTCAGAGGAGAGAGGCTTAGGGTAGGGGGCTGGGCACATAGGCGGGAGAGAGGGGTGAAGTAGCGGAGCTGGCGACAGCAGGGCTGGCAAGCTCCTTGAAGATAAATTCCCGCAAACCACACCACTAAGAAGCTCCGGAAGAAGCCAGTATCCAGGAATGGCTGTTTCCAGGGACACACCTCTCTTCCCTTTCCTCCTCTAGACAGCAGGTGCAGGCAAGAAGAACTGCCCAAAGGGGCTGGGTATTACCCCCTTAGGTGACCACCTAGGCTGAAACAGTGTCTCAGGACCCCAAATCACCTGTTACTAGAAGCTCAAGACTCTGTCACAGGGTGGAAGGCTTTGGCTTCTCCACAGAATACCTTAATTCCAGCCTCCGATTCTTTAGATATGCTAATCGAATGGGGGAGCTCTGCAGCAGACTTGAGAAACTTCTGGTCCACCTACTGGGAACAAAGAGATGTGGAGAATTCTTGCTTTTCTTTGAACCTCACCTCTTGCCCCACCCCTTCTCCCTTCTGGGGATGTATTAGGACAAAGGAGGAACTCATGGGATCTTAAGATGGATTTGAGAAAACTGGAGATCTCCCATCTTCCCTTTAGGATGCCATTTCGATAAATAAAACATTTCCTTTTTCAAACTCTGATCTATGAAATATTAAATATTTGAGGGGTTGAGCACATGGACCTTATGACTGCAACAGCACTTCTTATAGAAAAACACAGTCTTAATTTATACCTACGGCAAGAAGTGCACAACTAATCAACTGCTAAGCTTATTTAACAAAAACATCCAAACCAAAACATATGTTTGTTCTTAGTCTCTCTTTTTTAACTTAACTGGAAACCTAGTTGTCCAATTTGTCATCATTTGCAGGCTCACAGGCTACGTTAGCTCCACTGCTGTGATAAACATTTCCGATGTAGACTCTTGAAGTCATTAAGATCATTTGCTTTATTCACAGAAAGAACGCCTGCCATCAATCATGACGCACAAGACAACGTGATACAGGCCAATCTCATTCTGGTGAAAAAAGGAGGAACGAGCTGAAAGGAGCTTTGTCTAGAACACAGGTGAATAAGTTGAAAAGGAACAAGCGCTGCACACAAAATACCGTAATAAACTTCTTTAATAGGTGGCAAAATCCATAATTACTCTTTATATTCCATTATATTCCATATGTATCTCTACCGGTGATCACCAATATCTTCTGATGGAAAAATCTTTTCTGGGAGATAGAGGAATAAAAAATGCAAAGGCTTATAGGAAATTTTGATTTTCCTTTTTCATTTCCTTTTTCTTTTTTAATATAGCCTGCCCGAAGCTTCTATTCTGGAAACGCTCTGATCACCCCTGGAGAATTCGACATTCTAACTCTCAAAGGGTTTTGTTGTGTGTGTGTGCGTGCGTGTGCGTGTGCGTGTGTGTGTGTGTGTGTGTGTGTGTGTGTTTCTTACCCACTGCCTGCCTTACTCTGATTCTGGGATTTTAGCCATGTGTCCTAGAAGCCAATCTCTGTTTATATAATTGTTCTAATTTCTTTCTTGCAATTACTTTTTTTTCCTATTATTATTATTTTTTTAATCTCACCCTTAGTTCCATTTCTTTTTCATCTCTTACCCTAGGACATTTATCTTCCTGGCAAGCTCCGCTTGTTCTCTTTGGCAGTATTTCACAGAGGCACAGATAGTCATGATGATCAAAAAGGGCACTTGCGAATGGGGCCCTCGCCCAAGGAGAGGAAGCTACTGGGCAGACATTATCTCTTCAATCTCTCCTAAACTCAGCAAAGGAGGGACCCATTACCCAGGACAGACAGAAAGGGTGAAGACAGCTGCATCCTGAGTCTTAAAGAACCAGAAAGAGACCCGCTAGTTACAATGCAATAGGTGCACCCTTACCTCTCCCATTCTTTCCTTCTGAGACTCATCCTTAATGTTCACCCAACACACCGAATGACTCATCTCAAGCCTAATTTCTGTCTCTTGTTGTAGAGGCACCAAGAGGAAGAAACATAAATTTAGTTTATTTTCAATTTTACTCCCTGGCTCACATACCTTCTTGGGGTCCTTGGAGAGCTGTGCAATGGTTTCACTTTTTCCACTTCTATATTATTAATGATTTTACTTAGATTTCTTATATGGCATTTGGTGATTTTTTAACTGAAAGAGCTTCCAGCAATACTTCTCTCCTCCCCCACAGCATTGTGATAGATGGAGCAAGTGATGCTGAAAAATTTAAAGATGTGACCAAACTAGCTGAGTGTCCAAACGAGCTTTTATAAGCTAAGGCTTCAGACTTCCAGTCTACAGCTCTATCTATCTATCTATCTATCTATCTATCTATCTACCTACCTACCTACCTATCTATCAATGAAAAGCACTTTATAACAATATTTGCATTTGTTGATCCAAATAATCCTATGAAGTCATTATTCCTATCCCCATTTCACAGATGACAAAAGTGCTAGATCCCTTGCCCAAAGTGGCCTAGCTACTAAGTAGATGAAACTAGCGTTCCAAACTAGTTTTGTCTCACTCAAATCCTGGGCCTATACTTTTTTACATTCTTTCTTGGCAGGCTGAAGGAAAAGGGTTACCTCCAACTCTCCCATGGTTTTTAGGGCTTGTCCTCCCCTGCAAGCACTTGACCTTGGAATGCTCCCTCCTAGGAAACCAATAACTTGGCCTGCTGGAGACCTCCTTTTTTCTATGAGAAGGAAATGTCCACCAAGGACATGTCATGCATATCATTTTGTTTTAAACTTGAAATATCAGTCCCCTAGAGGCATGACAGTATTGCCAGCACATTCTCTCTGGGCCAAATGTTGCCAAGGCCACGAGGAAGCCAAGACCTTGGGGACACTTTCCCATGCCACCTGTCCCTACCTTGTCACAGGCTGTTGAGTATATTAATCTTTTGGGAGGTTCCCTAGGGCAGGAACCCTGAAACTATTTTAGCATTCTACTGGGAATGCAAACGTGTCGTCCTCAACCTTTCTTCTTAGAGATAGGAAAATCAGAACAAAGGAAACACTACAAGATCCTTTTGGCCCTTTTAATCTACAAACAAATACCCCTTATTCACACATTAGTTCATATTAAAAAGATTATACATGGTGCTGCTAGAAATAAGGTGGGCAATAATTATTAACAATGCACTAAAAAGGGAAATGGGTAAATACGGAAAATTTTCATGTAATTTTTAAGAGAGAATGAGGAAGAAGAAATCTTGCTTCCCTACTGATCTAGTTATCTCCTCCTCCAGCCTGCCCTGGAATTATCTGCAAGGGCACTCGTCCCAGAAAGATGTCACAGAGCCATAATTACATATGGGCAGGTTATCTGGAAGAAAGACTGCATACAATTAAGTCCTTTTAAACACACGTCCTCTGCCAGCGTTCTAACTCTGTGTGTTTACGAGACTGCCAAATGAAGCCCAAGCCCGATACTTTAGTGAACTTTGTAATCACGTAGATGAATCTAATCTTAACACACAACTAGTATTATTTTCTATTTTGCAAGTGGGTAATCTGAAATATGACTCAAAGCTAAAAAACATGTCATGTTTTCAAAACAATATAACCATCATTTTCTAATTAGCCCTTGCTGATGTACGTAAACACATTTAATGAGGTATTTCTATATTAAAATTTGCTTTTAACAGCTAATAAATTCAATGGTACAAGCCATGTATTATATCCATCACCAAGGAGTGGAATACTTGACTATTCTTCTGGTGCACATGTTTTGTTTTGGATGTGGTCGCAATGACTGCACCAGACTCTTAGATTTCAGGCCACTTTTGTCATCATATGTGGCAAATGCTGTGTAGCAGGATTTGGTAAGATTCTACCGGTGTGACATGACAGAATTGAGGCCACTACCTTCCTAGTTATTTTGTTTTAAACTGAAAATATTTCAAAGTGTTTTCTCTATTACCACAAAGCAGTATCAAAAACTTTTGTAGATAATTAATCAATCATTAAGTATATATATATATATATCCATTTTAATATTGTATAACAAATGCTCAGGAAATATTTGTCAACAAATGACTGCAATATCAACTCATTTATTGCTAATTAAGAGTTATGCTTCTTAATAACCCCACTGTTTCTAACACATGGTCCCTACGCTCAAGGAGCTTTCAATATTCATAATCTGTCTTTGTATTCAATGAGGCAGCTGGAAATGACCCAGCTGAAAAGACTGATGTCTGCCCAGCAGTTCTTCTTACGCTCCCAGCATGCAGAGGCTTTCACATAATTTATGGGTAAAGCTGCAGCTTCTTAAATTCTATAAAGGAAGACATCAGGATAAGTCTGTGCATGGCTTTATTCCATGACTGGAGCTCTCTGTGCTAACCTCCCAACAGACATTTTATTTGCAACTTGCAACCAGTGTTCTTCTAAGAGCACTTCCAAGTTATAATCATTAGGTTTGGGCAAAAAAAAAAAAAAAAAAAGAAAGTAGGTAATTGTCCAAAGAATTTGAATTGTACAAAGTTAGCTTTCGCTTTCACACTGTTTTCCAGGTTCTCTTTTGCACTTGAGTGTGGCTAAAACTGGAAGAGAATAAAAGTTTACATTACAATTTTCCAAACTCATAATACCTTAGAGCAGTAGATCTCAGCTAAGGATGGTTTTGCTTGTCCTGACTCCCACCCCGACCAGGGACCATTTGAAATGTCTGGAGATATTTTGGTTGGGGGCAGTGATACTGGTACTTAGTGGGTAGAGGCTAGAGATGCTGCTTAATATCCCACAGTGCACAGGCCAGCACCCCCACCACAAAGAAAGATCCAGCCACCAACGTCAAGACCAAGAAACCCTGCTCTAGACCGAAGGCGTGGAAAAGTGGACGGAGAGGATTCGGGAGCCAGGAAGACCTGAGCTTGAGTCTGTGCTCTACTTTGGCATGTAATTAAGCTTCAGTTTCTGTTGCAAAATGAAAAATACCACATCCTTCAGTTACGGGTGAATTAAATTAGATAATAAATGCCAAGCACAGAGATCAGTGTCCTTCCACTCACCCACCTATAGAGAGAACCACCTTGGTAGGCAATGAACCACAGCAGGGAGTCCCAGCTACGCCCATCACCATGTACAACTTCTCAAGGTTCTGGCGAATACAAAAAAAGGATGAGCACTCTTCTCAATGAAAGCACAGCCAGTGCCACAAACTCACCCTCCTCCAATCATCTTGTTTCCTGGCCTAAGGACCAGCGGAAGAAATCTGCCGCTCATTCGTGTTTCTGACTTTGCTTAAATTCTCATCTGTGCTTTAGGAACTGCCAAATCAAATGTGTCCTTTCTCAGACCATTCCAAACCTTGCTTGCATCACCCTCCTTCCTCTACAAAGTCTTGTCAGATTGGTCACGATGTCACCAAACTTCATAAAGGAACCCATTCCATGTGCTTACTGAAGTTCTTTAAAACTGTGTTAGTCTCGCTTCAGATGTCTTCTATGAATGTGATTTATGTGTTTCTTATTGTATTTATCTTTGCTCCGTTAGTGATAATCTCCTTTAAAATAAGCTTTGTGTTTGATTCTTGAGCAGCTTTCCTGAGGGTAGAATGTAGTTACAGAGAGTGAGTGGCTCTTGCTCAGGAACTGACAATGTGGCATCTGCTAAGCTCCTATGCTCTGGAAGAATGGGTACGAATATACCTGGTCAGCCATGTAAAAATGGAAAGATAAGTTGAGTAAAACATTTGTGAAGGTCTGTGTGAAGATTTGAGTGCTGTAAATTAAGAGAATGCCAGATTCTTTAATGGGAGTAAAGTTCCTATGAAGAAAATAACAATAGAAGACCTTGAATTAGGGTCTTTGAAAGTACCTAGGGGAAGACATTAGATGCTGGATAAGCATTTGTTGCTTTAATGGATGGATAGATGGATGAATGGATGAACAGATGGATGGATGAATACACATATGAGTCAGGGATAACCAATGAAAGGCTTAGAAGCCTAAAGTTAGGGTTCTGAATTTAAGTAGTAACAAGGAACTACTGAAAGGTTTTGATGAGGAAATAGACCTGTCTAATGTGACAGATGTGGAAGATATATTTTATAGCTTCAGGAAGGGACAACTGAGTGGAGACCCTATTAACTCAGCTCCACCTTCACATATCGAGTCTCAAGAATATAATTTCCCAAAGGAATTTGAGTCAGGTTTCTATCCCATTGGATGCTGTTATACTTGAACTAAACACTCATTATTATAACAATACTAGAATTAAAGTGACATATTGATGTTCATTCACAAATATAATTAATTCCTGTTTAGTATGTGTGAGCCTAGCCACAAAGACTTCAGGCCATTCTCTCTCTTTTGCTGGAAGAAAAACAACATTGTTAATATAGCCAATCAACAATGTTCATGAATAATTCATTTTTCCCTACCCAAGTGCAATTTAATGGATGGGGTAATACTGAGGTAAGAATTGAATCTTAAGTAGTCCTGAACCTGGGCCTATCAATGGCTGTACCTGCATTTATTTATGATTTTAAAAATGACAATTTGATCATTAGTTAGATGGTTATTATATGGAGGGAACAAAGATAAAGAACATATAGATGTCACAACAATTGTGAATTGTGTTTAAACACAGAGAAAGCTTCCCTCCTCAGAGATAATGATTTTCGCCGGTCATTAAATGATTCTGAAAGGAGGACTTTTCTCTCACCAACGCACTGGTTTTAATTGCGGCTCTGTTGTGATTGGCTCCTAATTGGATTTCACAAATTTCACAACAGTGTTATCATCAGACACAGAACGAATACAGTGCTGGTGCCTGTAATGCTGGTATTTTGCATCACAGTTTTGCTTTCAGAAGAATTTTACACCTGTCATTTCACCTGATCCTAACCATCAGAACAAGAAGAGCAAATTATTAGCATTTTCATTTCAGAAATGATGAATGGACGGGTCCCAGGTTAAACAGTTGACAATTTTTGTGCCCAAGTGCAGCGATGTAGTCCCCATTACTTCCTGTTAACTATCTGAGAGAACAGACTCCCAATAATATATGAGACATTTGGAGATATTTTTACTTAATAGATGACTTTATATTTCTCTGTATAGGGTAGCCAGTTATAAGACAACTGTGGATAATTTAATTGCAATAACTTCAAAGATTTTCTACTTCTCCTCATTAGTTTTATTTTAAGGTTGCCTTTGAAATACTCATCACCTGGCTTCGTCTTGAGTATTTACCCACACTTAGCTTCAAGGAGGTAATTATGAAAGCCAGCATACCTCAACATGAAAAATCATGACCTCTGGGAAGATTTTTTCCCTGGAGAGAAAGGGTTTGCAAAATAATTTTTAAAAATAAAGAAAAAAAAAGGGAGGGAGGAAGGAAGGTAAAGGAAATCTATGTCAGTTCAAAATATCCCAACTATGAAGCTCTACATTCTTATTTCCCAGAGATCACAAAAATTATAGGTCGAAGACACTGTACCATGTCCAGGTCATTCTAAGTGAATGATGTGACTTGATTTACTTTTAGAAAATCACTTTGGAAACTGACACTTTACAGAAGGAAGGCACACGGCCCCTCCCCCCACTAATCTTGGCTGCAGTTTATCAGGACGGATCAAGTGAAGGACTCAGATTTAGGCAAGCTCACATCCGAGGTGTCCCATACAGACAGGGTGCAACCAGCAAGGCAGAGCATGTTTATAATGTGCCGTTCCTTGTAAGATCAAGGAGTGCTTTGGGGACATTTCATTCTCCATAACATCCCTCTAGACATTTCTGTATTGTTGTCAGAGGAATAACAAAGCAGATGCCTGCCCAGTCCAGGGTATCAAGGTGACTCCAGCTTGTGATTCCATGGTTAAGAGGGCGATGATGTGGCTAGAACATTCCCTTCACGTGGGTCCCATTTGGGGCACGTCTGTGGCTTGTAAACCTCAAGTTATGTATATAGCACAAGAGAGGAGGTGTTGCTGAAAGTTAAATAACTTCACCCAAACGAACAGTTTCCTTTCTGCAAGAACGTCCATGTTGCCCTGATTCTACATAGGGCCTGAATACAGAAGCATCATAGGCTCTGGACGGCAGGGAACTTAATCAGCCCTTCAGGGCAGTCATATCGATGGTGATCATCAACTTGGGGTATAACACCGCCTTACCCTTTCCTTTGTGAGAGAGTTCCACCTCATGCCATCTCACGGTTAGTTTTTGCTGCCTTTACGTGATACCCATTTTGTGTTCAGTTCAAAAACACTTCCTTTTTAAAAGCATAATTTGTTCTTGCGCTTTGATACCATCTCAAGCAGATACAACTGGTTCCAAAACATTCATTTATTTCTGACAAAAAAGTTTACACACTTTTGCTGAAAATAAAGCAAGGCAAATGCTCCTTCAATTCGTTCAATACACTGAGATGAAATTCATACACATCCCTAAAAGGCAAATAAGATAAAATCTAGCAAAGGAGATTTCTGACTATTTCACCAATATTCACTAATTCACCTCTCCACTCATTTTATTTTGACCATTCCGTTTTCAGATATGATTGTCATTTGTTACTCTATGCTCCGCAAAAAATGGAACTTCTCATGGGGAAATCGGAAAAGTGTATTAGGACAAAAGTAAATGAGAAATTGGTATCCTGTGACTGTGATGAAAACAAGGGACTCATCTGTCCTGCTTTGGATCTCGTTTTTTATTTTGGTAGTTTTGATTTAGTGTCAAATTAAACCCTTCACTCGCAGCAAAATCAAACTCCTCCGTGAGACATTACCCACTGAAGGAATCTTATGTAGAAGAGCAGGCAGGTTTTCCTTCCCCCTTGTTTTCATTAAATTAGAACAGATTAACTTAATGTTGCATGAACATAAGAGAAGTGTCATCTTAATTAAAAGATAGCAGTGCTATATCTTCTGGCTGAATCTCAATGAGCACTTTTCCATTTTTCCATTTCTTAAAAGTAAAACAGATAATTTTTCCCAATGGCTCATGAACTAGAATTTTATCTTAATCAATTTCAATGTGTCAGACAGGCATGCTTGTGCTGTGATCAGTGACATCATGTGAGAATAAAGCCATAACATTTTGATAATTTCTCGGCACGAGGCTTGTCCAACAAGGATAGGCAGTTAAAATGTCAATCGGATTGGACTTCTGCTACTAAAATGGGAAGGAATGATTGTCGAGACATGAAGACACATTTAGTAGATGACACAAAATATGGTACTTTATCCAAGGACTGTGAATTTCTTTCTTTGAGCCTTTCGGCGGGAAGTGAAATGCAGTCCTTCAGCTATCAGAGAAACCACGTTAGAAATTGATCAAAACGCTAGATCGCATTGCACAAGTTGGCCTGGTACAAAGGAACATGTTTTGGAGGTAAAACTGCCTTGTGGTTACTTGAACTGGCCAAGGTCTGTGCATGCAAACTGCTTTTTTAATTTTTATTTTTGACAGAACATACCCATAGTGAGCCTAGGAGTCTGCTCACTGATATTTCCAACAACTGCCTGCCTTAGGGCTGCATAATTAGTATTTCTGAGCAAGCAATCAAGCATGCACCCATGTGGCAGGCACCCATAAAAGTTTCTATAGCAACGCGCACACATATATGCACGCACATAATTCTCCCCATTTTTGGAGACCAACACAATTATAAGTGCAGGAACACAGAAGAGATGGAACTAGCTAGAGCTCCTTCCAAATGAGCTGCTTCAAATGTATCAACACTCATAAAAAACACTCCGATGCTCCTTTAAATGGATCCTAGCTTTCCCAATATGCACACTGAGTTACCCCTTGTTCAATGTTCGACTCTGACCATTAATTCCCTGGCTGTTTCTTTAGAAGAAGCAAACAAACAGCTCTGTAAATTGATTTAGCACTCATTCTACACATTCCCTAAAGCATGGTCTTCACACAGTTACAGAATGTTTTCTGTATCCCTAAGAGGGGTTCTTGTTCTCTTTTCTTACTTTCTTCCTCGGTGATTTGAAGACTGCAGGCATTCAAAAATGGAAGTTCTTTTGATTCTTGTAAAGTTCTAAAGAAACCAATGTGTTTTTTTGAGATTGCAGAAAAGAAGAGCAAGAACAGATCAGAAGGAAGAAAAAAACGTTGAGGAGAGATGGAAATCAAAAAGAAAAGAGAAGATCATGGCCAAATTTGGGGAGACAAAAGAATCTCTTCATCACACAGTATAAAAGTATGATCCTTATCCCTTTTTGTTTTCCATTGCAGGCACTTCTAAGGGGAACAAAACAATACTTAGAAATATATTAGCTCTGTTTTTTCCTGGCATAACATTTTTGTTTGTCTGTTTGATTTCACAGACATTTCTGAGAATGCAAACCAAAAAGGCTTATTCTCGGAAAAAGGGTTATATTCCCACTTACAATGTTCCATTTGTATTAATGAGATTTATATTGATAAATCCAAAATACTCAGACTGGAAATATGCTTTCATCATTCTTACTTTCCTCCCTTCCCACTTCTTGCGACCGGGGCCGCCGTTGGTTTCAGGAACAAGAAGTCAAAACGTCCAATGTAGGATCTTTGTTCAAAGCGTTTTCTAGATGCCTACAGACTTCGAGAAAGAAAATACAACTCTATGTGGGTCTTTATCCAGGCATGAAACTCAGGGTTCCTGTCTAACACACAAAAGATATCCACACTCTGTATCCTATCTGGATTTCCAAATACGAGTGGCAAGAATGATTTTGTTATCAGAAGTTATTACATTAAACATAACTTTTGTTATTCTGGCTTGTTCTCACTAATAACAACAACCTGCAATAACCCTGCATTCTAGGCACTGCATTTACGGGTCAATCTATCCCTTCATTTAATCCTAAAACTCATGACTCTCCCAAGCCAATGCTCATTAAAAGCTGGATCTTCGAATATCAAAAGTACAGCATCAAAGATGATTCAAGCGAACTTATAAAACCCAGTTTAAAATCCAACATGGCCTTCGTTTGGAGGTACAGCGGTAGGCAGCAAAAAGCCAGGTGGTTTTCTAAGTGATGGCTGGCACATTCATGTTAGGGTCTGGAAAGGCTTTTTGGTTCTAGACCAGCAGTCCCCAACTTTTTTGGCAAGGAACCAGGGCTCCTATGAGAGTCTAATGCCTAATAATCTGAGGTGGAGCTGAGGCGGTGATGCTGGTGCTGGGGAGCGGCTGCAAAGCAGATGAAGCTTCGTTTGCCACTCAACTCTAGCTGTGTGGTCTGGTTCCTAACAGGCCATGGAGCAGAACCGGTCCACGGCCTGTGGGTTGGGGACCCCTGTTCTATACCTTGTCATAATATAATCCAACCTCACTTACATGGTGTGTCACCAAGACATTCAACCCTAGCACTGCTGAGCTGAGAGCCATGTGGCCATCAGGACACTAATCCATTAACCAAGATGTAATCAGGAAGCATGTCACCAGATCTTTCCTTTCAATCACCAATTCTAAGATTAAAAACACTTTCTATCTTGGGGTTATATAATTTTTCCAAGTCAATGACATTGTGTTAATTCTCTACATTAGACCATGAGGACACTGACAAAGAAATAGGCACCTTATCCCTCCTGGGCCATACTCAAGGACTAGAGTTTGTGTAGACAGGCTCACTGCCATAGAAGAAACGTTAGAGGATGTGACAGAGCCTTCTAACCTCAGATTCCTTGGGTTCTACCTTCTGTTTTTCAGAGACAATCACTTGAAAGAAATGCTATCCATGCAGGGTCAAACTATTCTCCAAACACCGAGAAATTAGTGGTTTACTTAATGACATCAATGTCATGAGCTACGGCAGAGGATTTCATGAACAGATCATTGGTCATAAACTGTCACTTGGGGAAATGTCGAAGAGGCAGCTCCGCCTCCTGAATTTCACCTTCTCTCTTCGTTTTGGCTCCATGGCTTTGCCCACTCGAAACCATCACCTACATTTTTAGTCTCAGTGCGGCCTGGTAGTATCTAATCCACCTGCCATTCTTACGTAATCCAATTCCAAATTATCTCGTAGATTATGGAAATAGATACAATTTTGTTCTTAATTGCTGGTAACAGACATTTAGAGCAAATGGCAAGTTGTTCTTCCAGGAGACATTCAGCTCCGTGGAGCTTACCCTCATTTTCAGGTACACGCATTCTTTAGAAGACATCGCTTGGAGTGGGGCCCCTGACAGTTCTGTCCATTAGTCTGTGGCTATGAACAGAGGTTCCAATTTGTGCAATTGATCTGTCAACCTTATTTTGCAAAAGTAACTTCAAAGAAAACCTCCTGGGGCAAACATGTACGCACGTGCATAGACACACATCATGTACTCAAAACTTTCAAAACTGGGATGTCTGGAACTACTAGAACGTTCTTGTTATCAAAGAAAAACAAATATCAATGGGTAAAAAGAAGCTAATCCTTGCAGGATAACAGTACTATAGAAGCTGCTGTTGATGCCTCTTTGTTGGTCAATCTGTGCTTGTGTAGCTAGGATAGACAGTTCTATGCCCAAAGGTGGTCTCATCTCAAAGGTCCTCGTTGAGCGGGCTCCCCACTTTTTTGTCTCAGTTTTAAGTTGCTTAGATGCACTCCAGGTGCGACTAGGGAAAACACTTGAGCTATGGGAAAGGGGTCAGTGAATAAATACTCCAACTTTCATCCTTCAGAAAAACAAGTCTAAGGTAAGTTCTATACCAGGGGTCAGAGCAAGCCTTTTCAGTAACAAGCCAGTTATTTTTAGGCACTTTTAGATATTTCAGGCCATACAGTGTGTATCACAATGACACAGTTCTGCCATTGTAGCACAAAAGGAGCCATAGGAAATACGTAAACAAATGGGCTGTGTGTGAATATAATTCTACAAAAAAAAAAAAAAAATCAGGCCGGGGTTGGCCTGCAGGATAGTTTGTTGAGTTCTGTTCTACACCACTGCTTAGAAATCCCCCAGATGGCATGACCCCAGACATCCATACCATTAACCTACACAATTTGATGTTTTGTTTTGATTTGCTTCCTTCCATCTCTCATTTTTCCTACTTCCTCACTCCCGTTTCCTGGAATCACCTCGCAAATAAAGTACCTGCCCTCACATTCTTATCTCATGTAGCAGGCACAGGCTCCCACTCCCTACCTCTTGACAAAAGTAATAAAGGAAGCACACGTGATCAAATGTGATCATTGTACAATGGCTTTGGTGGCCTGGTAAAATGGATGCCTATTAGATGATGATAATAAAGTTAAAGCAGCAACTTCAGGATCTGGGTTTATTCCAGTGTTAGAATAAATTACATCACTGTTATATCCTGTGTGTCATAATCATTATTTATTTAAGGAAATAGAAGATTGCAAAGGACCATATTTGCCTCATTCAGGGCAACAGACTGGAAGTAGAATGCTGGCAGGTAACTCACTGTCGGGGAGAGCCTCCCCAGGCTTACTACGAGCCATGCGTTTTTTGAAGCAGTCCTTCGAGAAGACTCTCCTAAGAGCTATCTATATACACGTACTCTCAGGATTTTGGTAACAGTGACAAGAGGAGGCATCCCTGCTCAAAATAAGCCTCAGAGGAGGTCTCTTAATGCCTTCTCCAAACTTTTTCTCAGCTCATCAAATTCGTAAGAGATAATTCTCTTTTTTGCCTGCCCTTCAAGGATGGAGAGTGCTTTGGGTCTTGGCCCCACCCACTCTCTCTTAGCTTACAACGATCGCAACAGAAAAAACATACTGCTCTTCCTTTGATAACTGTTAAATATGATATTAACAGCAATCAGATTTTCAAATAGACATATATACACGTAAATAAAATTTACTCATTGAAACCTAGAGGTGACAGAAGAATGGGCAAACTCCATTTTAGAAGCATGCCTCTGTCTATTCAGATGTATTAAATGATGGAAATATGGTAAGTAGTCAAACATTTGACTATTTTCGTGAAAGGCATTAAAAGATCTGTAAGTCTATATAGTTGGTAATGGTTGGTTAGTACTAATCCTAGGTTCAAATACAAGGACCTCAACCAGAGCAGAGTCCATAATTCCCAAAAGGTTCAGTGTTTGTTTCCAGATAAAACAGTGAGAAAATACATGACATCCATTCTGTCCTGTTCTTTTCTTCTCCATGAAAATAATCATCTGGTTTAAATTTGAAGACCGATGGGGTTATATTTTTTATATTTATTCTCATTTTTCTCATGTTTCTTCCTGGCATTCTATTCATTCATTCATAAAAGAAATACAGTATTATCTACAAAACATAGGAGGGTGGTTAGAACATTGTATTCATTATCTCTCTATGGGTGGACTTATTTCTTCACTCCACTGGAGTCAGGCTTGGACCCATGACTTGCTTTGGCAAATGAAATATGAAGGGAAGTGATAAAACATTTCCTAGGAAAGATTTCTTAGCATCGTCACATAGTTTAACCTTCAACCTTTCTTCTGTTTTCTTTTAGCTAATTCCCAAATTGAAGACAGCATGGTAGAAAAACACAGTGGCTTTGATGAGATTCAGAAACAACCTTTGTTATCGTAAGTCAATGAGATTTGGGGGGTTGCTTCTTACCATGGCATAATTTTGCCAAAGATGACAGTTAAGTGAAAAAGACAAGGATTTTATACTCAGAAAGGTTTAGTAACAGATATGTAATAACAGGCTCTCTTGCATGTGCCAAGGGTTGGTAGTGTGGGTAGTAGTTAAGGGCACAAATTTTGGAGGCAGACAGTGCAGGTTGGAAACTCTCTCTCCCATTTCTGCTGGGCTGACTAACATATGTTAGACAACATCTCTGAGCCTTAAAAATACAGTTCTTAATTTGCTGGGTTGCTGGGAGAAATAGCTCAGATGACATTAGCACATACACAGCACCAGATGCAATAGTTTGCACGAAGGAAGTGCGCCATCGACATTATGAACAATTCAAAGCTATTTATGGGAAACGACCATGATACTGATGGACCCGTGAACTTTCATGAGATAAACTTGACCGCTTATTTTCACTATGAATCTTACAGTGAATCTTATAGTAACTGCTAATCAAATAATAAGATAATGTTGCAATGTTAAAGAATTTATAGATTGTCCTCACTTTATAAACTATTTCTATGGCCTTGCATCAACTGTAGGAGATTGGTAGGTTAGTGAAATCTCACTGAAAAAATGAGGAAGCTATGGCTTCTTTAAGTTTGGTCCAATAGGCAGAGGTGCTACAAAACTCTGGCTTCATAACTCGAAAATCCTATACTTTTTTTTTTTTTTATACCGTTGAATCTTATTGTCTCTGGAAAAAAAAGGTTTCCCATTGTACTAGAAGGATCGACACGGAGTGAAGGATAAAAAGTGTATCCCTAATGACATACAGCAAAGCTCGACATCAGAGTTCTTTTATAACTATCAGTGATGTGTGTAGAAAACAACTCTTCGTGTGGGCTTTTGGTCATAAAGCACAACTGGTCTTAATCATCAAAAGGTAATTTTCCTTTGCAAAATTTCCCTCCAGTCATTCTTTGACATTTAATATTTTCTGCAGTTCATGACCATGTGATTATTAACAACACTGTGAAATCTTACATTTTTGTGGAGTTCTTCCAGAAATCTCATTGTTTTCAATGCACATGTGGCTTTTAGAAGAAATTATAGAGCAAGCAAAGTCTTTTTTAAACAATAGGAATTTGTCATGCACATGTTTCCTAAGCACCTTATTTTAAAAATATTTTAGCTTTCTAAACCTCTAAGGTCTCACTGGATTCTAAAAACGCAAAGCTAACAGATCCATCACTGAAATTTTAGAGGAAAGAGGAGCTTGTTGATTAGTTCGCATCTGAAAACATAATTTGTTTAGAATGTTAATATTCACACAGAAACGTATGCATCTAAAGACCGACTTTTAGCTAAGCCAATACTAATGTATATTTTGAATATTTACATCTATTCTAAAAAGGCATAATAAAGATTACTTTTCTTCTGTTTTGAAAAAAAAAAAAACAACTTTCCTGGACAAGTAGCAACTCTGTTCACAACCAAAGCTATATTTCATCTGCATTTTCAAGTAAAACCTGCATAAATAATAATTAGACTTTTGTCATAGTAGAGAGGAATAAAATTTGAATAGCAGCCTATGGGTTGATATGACAATGTTAGCTTGAGGAGCCACATTCAGAGTCAGCAGTTAGTTCACTGTTGTACAATAAAACCGTAATCCACGTGGACCATTAAAGCGTTTGTTCCATGCCAGAAAGCAAAATTCTGCTGAATTTCCAGATGCAGTTCTCCCTAGTTTTTAAAGGAATATTCTATTTTACTTTATTCCGGCACACTTACTACATGATTATGAAGAATGAATGAATGAATGAATGATAGAATATGGTGCTGAAATGTTTCAAGTGGGAAACTCAAACCTCCCTGGCCTATCCCATGGTCCTTGACATTCAAGTCATTCAGAACTGATTCTGAGGAATGACATCCTAACTGAAGACCTCATGGCCCTATTGTCACCTTTTTGTTCCCACCAACAAAATCGAGGAATACTTCCTCAGAATTACTAGGTAACATTTTACTGCTTTTAAAAAGACATTAAAAAGGGAATCTTTTTTTCCATTAAATACCTTATATAAAGTACTTACTTCCAGAGTAAATAAAAACAACAAAAACTCCAAAACTAAACCAAAACAAAAAAGCAACTCTACTATTCTATTATAAGAACATACTTACAATAGCTACTTTGTTTTACAAGTATATCTACTTTTTGAGAAATAGAACATCTTACTGTTTGTGCAGCTGCGAAGACCTAATTCTCTCCTTTATTTGTTTAATTCGTTCTACCCACTGCAGGGAGTTCGGATAAAGCACAGGAAATACATACAAGATCTTACAATGGGCAAAAAAACCCTCAACATAACCACTGACCTGTTTCTATACCACTCGACTCTAAGCAATGGTGACAAATATGGGCTTTTTTTTTTTTTTTTAAAGTAATCAGAGTCACATTATACAATTACACTCTCTGAACATTCAACTCTACCTTCTGTAGTCAAAATCAAAAGTAGCAATAATTACGTCGGTGCCTAGCCTTACCATTTGGAGCTCTAGGACCGCAGACAGTCTGGGCAACCTGTAAGGCAATTTCGAGGTGGTAATTCACCGAAACTACAGGAAGCCCGCACAGTACTGTGTTTTTAGAAATAGCAATTTCAGCATCATCAGTGGTAATTTACAGGTGATTCAATGGTGCTGAATAATGGACTTGCTTCAACCTTTATGAGTGGGCATAAAAAGTTATGACAATTTTATAGAACGAAGTGAATATTAATATTTAAAACAGGCTTGGCTTTTAACTGATATTCCATTTCTGTGATTTTTTGGGATACTTCCTTAAAACACAGGCCCTGAAAGGGAGAAATGAAAATGGCTGACATAGAACAGAGAGTGGTATGGTCCAGGGCACCGGCATGCTGGGAAATTGGAGTTTGCTTGTTATTATCAGCTGATTTCAACTGATTGTGGCAAAGTTTCTTTATCATTTGTCCTTGCACCCTTCATCTAGTTGTTTAAAAAAAAGATGTCAAGATAGTACATAAGGCACTGAATATGTTGCAGGTACTTAATAAAAGTCATCTCATAACTTACGACACAATGCATGGCATTGTAGATATATATAACTCCGTATGTATATCATATTTTGATTATGTTTATAGAAGTAATTCGGAAAAACTGTCCAAATTGCCATTTATTGAGGAATAACACTTTAAATGGGAGATTTAAAAAAAAAATAAGCTATTTGTATCTGTTCTGTAAAGATAAAGACCCTCTTTGGTTAGGATCAACCTGGCAGAAAGAGCAGCCTTGACCATTGGTCTTGGTTTTGCCACTTGGGCGCTGGTACTGGTTAATGTGATTAACCTGGAAAAGGACTCAGCAAAGAGACCGTTTTGCTGAAAAAGCTACATGACATTGGTTCTGAGAAGGCCCCCACAGCGCCTCATGGTATGACCGCTGGAGGGTGATCTAAGGCTGATGGGAAAAGAGGAGGAAGAACCCAGCTACTGGCGGCCAAAGTTCAAGGAGAGGATGGAAACGAATCCAGAAAAAATAAGGGAGTAACTCGTAATAAAAAGAATTTATTCAATATGTCAAGACTCGTTACCCAGATAAGCACGGAAAAAAAGAGCAAAGTAAATTCACACACACACACACACACACCCAATAGATCACTATGGGTATCAATAGTGGGAACTCCAAGGAAAAGAGAATCTGAAAAAAGATTTTAAAATGTAAACTGTAAACAGTATGAAAACATTAAAGACAAATACAAAAATGGATGTTACAGATTTAAGTAGAGGTTTTCCTTGTTTTTGTCCTGTGAGTGTATATGTATATACACAGGAATAGATAGCCAAAATTTGATGACATGTATGCCACCTTTGTCCTCGACAACACCCTCCCAACATCCTCTGTGAAAATCCTGAACTCCTCCCATCCCAATTAAACATTTTCCAAAAGTTACCTCATTAACATAACAAGGACACCTTCCCCTCTCTCATCAAAGTTTTAGGAGATCTATGCCATAATAAGGGAACAAAAACCAAACATGTATTTCTTATTATAAATGACAACATCACAGTAGGTTTTACTGAAGAGAGTAAATTTGAGCGAACAACTGACGGAGGGGAAGGAACGTGCCATGCAGACACTGGGGGATGCAGTTCAGGCCCAGAGGAACAGCCAGAACACGGACCCTAAGGCAAAGGCCTGCAGGCAAGTTCAAGGTCAGTGGGTCTGAAGTGGAATGAGCAGTACGTGATCTAACAGGCCAGCTCCTGGAGGGCCCAGTCAACTTCAGATTTTGCTCTGAATGAGGTAGGGAGCCATTGGCTTCATGTGGTGTCTTGATTTTACATCTCTTTTTAAGGTGGATAAACCTCACAGGATAGAGTCCAAACCAAAGGTAGGTAATTTCATTCATTTGGAGGTAATTATTTGGGGCAAAGAAAGCTTCCCCCAAACATTCTATCTCAATTTCAGAGATTATTTCCTGCTCCCTACTAGCTACCTTCCCATCTTCCTTAATAAAATAATTCCTCTTTCATTCGAGGGTGTCAGCATGCACCACTAGAGAACTACATTTTCAGCTTTACTTGTTCAGATCACGTGGTTACATTGTGGCCAATGGGAGTGTTGGCCACAATGGAACCAAAATTCCATGAAGTTTGCTCAAAGCTGGGAGACGCATCCCTTCTGCATGACTTCCCTCCTTCTCTCGCTCTCTTGCTTTTTCTATTCTCTGGAATATCGAGGTCAATGCTGTGGGTTCACGAGCTATCTTGGAACTCGAGATTGGAAGCGATTCACTCCAATATGGAAAGAAGGGTAGAGGCATGAGAGCTACACGAATTAAATAAATATTAAACCAAGTAGAATCCAGAGCCTGCTTCATGCTGTTAGGCTCGGAACCTGGTTGGATCAGCCCTTTGGCCAGAGCAGGACGAATCTACAGAGCAAAGATGCCTGCAGAGACTACTAACAAGTATTTCGCCACACCATTAACATTTGCCCATAACATAAAGACAAAAGCTGCACCTTATACAAAGATAAACTCAACCATTCATTCCATCCTTTACTTCCTGTAATCAGTAACTTTTCATAGAAACTAAGACACAGATATAAACTCAATTGCCAAACACTCGGGGTATCATTCTCTGACTAAGAGAGGAGACCATGCTCTGTCTATGGAGCGTTAGTCCATCTTTAATAAACTTTTCCTTGTCGCTTACTGGCTCCCTCTTGAATTTTTTTCATGCCCGGATCAAGGATCCTCCCTCTCTCTGTGTAGGACTTGAGTCCTTACTCAGGGGGATTCACCCTGTCCTGCATCAGAAGGAACATGAGTCCTTTGGTGACTGTGTGATGTCTATCCAAGTCCTGTCCTACCAAACTTCAATCTTCTTTTACAGCAGAGATAAATGTCTGTCTTTTAACATTACTACTACTATTATTATTTTATTTCTTATATATATGTAATGAAACCTAATCCTAACAGAAAAAAACGAGGATATTTGAGTCTTATGTCTTTTCTTCCTTTAGTTTATCTTTTACTCTTTAAAAAGCATTATTCCTTTGGCTTTGAAATAATCCATCCCTCTCTCCCAGAATCGGCACCATAAATTTAGAAATTCTCTTCATAGGGAGAAAAGAGAGCCAGTTCATATGACCGGCACTGCCTAGAACAGCTGGAGTAGTGGGCCACGGAAGCAGAATCCAAGACAAAGACTAGAGACTAATTGGAGGAAGTGATCGCAAACAGAGAGTGGTGATCTGTAAAATGTACACAGGATGCCTGTGGGGAGGCCATAAAAATGGCTGGCTCGAATTGAGGCACTAAGCAGAATCAGACATTCTCGCTGGATAAAAATAGTATGTATTTCATATTAGGGAAAAATGTTAGGGGAGAATTACTCAATGGAAAATTCTTATTTTCCTTCCTCTTAAAACATACAAATGAGTTCAAATTTCAGAACTGTAGCGAATAAGTATCTCATTATTGTGACAAGAATTAACTATGATGTAATAAAAATGACAAACTTGTCTTTAGTTCAGGCATGACACACAGTAGGTGCTCAATCAATGCTCATTTAAGATTTCATCATTATAGCTTCAGTTGATATCATTTGTGCCCTATTATTTCACTAGTCAAAAGAGATTAAATAAAACCTCTTGATATTTTCACAGGGCTGTGAGAATCAGAGCAAACAGGTAGGGAATCGTTCTTTCTAGATAAATGAAAAACGTCATTATTAGTAGTTGCATGATTCGTGTCAGTGTTAGATTTTGTTTCATTATTTTAAGAAAAGTATTTATGGTTCATTCCTCAGGTGCTAGCCATTCTGAAAATACAATTTTAATTTTTAAGAAATGGCAGCATCTTTGATTTTGAAGGCACTTAACTTCCAAAGCAATTTGCGATGTTTTACTGTCTTAAATACTGACAAACAGAACAATCAAAATGGTTCTTGCTTCATACTTGAGGATGGTAAGGATCAAAAGTTTGAGCAACTTGTCTAAAGTCATCCAGCTGGAAATGAAGTTTGAGACGTGCTTCTTCTGATTTACAAAATCTAGTATTTGTCTTATGCCATGTTTTTTTTTTTTTTTTCTCAAAACAATTTCTAAGAGAGCAGATGGATGACCACAGTCAGCTTGGCTAAAATCCCTCAATTTGGAATTTCAAATAGCATGGTCCATCCATGGATATCTGCATGTACGAAAAGATCAGCCGGGTATGAAATAGTCCAGCGCACTAATTCCTTTAAGTCTTATAGTAAATATGCCTGGCCATCAGAGAGACAGTTTTCTAAGCAGAGGTCTTAGGCACCCAAGCAGAGGAAATGCTAATTCTAAACCTGCTCAACACCGAGAGATGTGTGGGTGGATGCATTTGGGGCCAGAAGCACTGCACAATGTGGAAAGATGGACGTGAGATCGACCTGTCTTCCAATACTCTGTTAATCAGGAGAAGTTTAATCTTGGACATATCCCTTAACATAAATCGAATATAAAAATTGAGGCTACAAAATAGAAACACTTTCATTTCAATACATGCAAACTATGATCCCGTATTTCCACGAAGACAGCAATAGTTCCAATTAGTCTTTCTTGCATGAGAAACAAGCGAATGCATTTGCCAGGTTAATTTAATATTTCTTAGGCATACGTCAGGAATATTATTTTCTTTCCAGCTGAAGATTTTTCAACTGAATCAAAGGCATAAATACTAAAATTCACAAGGACCAAAACTGGACCTATGGGTTAAATTCGCCTAGTCCACGTTGCACATTTTAGCAATGTTTATGTAAAGGGAAGGAGCTCATTTTATTTATTGAAATGTTTCTGGGCCAAGAATTAGGTAGCATCTACTTTTATTCATTCAAATCCTGTGATCTTCTTAATGGTCAATAACATGAATTTTAACGAATAAGTTTCTATTTTTCCCAGCTCTAAATGTAGTTATCCTTGAAACAGAGGGCAAAGTTCTTACAAAGGCTAATTTACCAAGAGAAGTAACTCTCAAGTAATAAATTTAAGAGAAGCTTGTTTCATTTGGACATAACAAGACACTTCCAGTTTGATTAACTGAATACAAATGCCCCATCATTCCTTAGATTTGCAGTCCATGGATTCTAAAACAGATTTAACCACTACCTGCTACGTTCAATTAATTATTATTCTATAAATATCACCTTTGTAAAACAAGGCCAGTCACCACCCATGACAACACCTAATCCAAATCATGTTTTGCAGAAAAGTTGAAATTGAGATTCTTGTTGAGAGGATTGCCATGTATTGAAAGGCAGCCATTTAAAGGTTATACTACATATAGTTTGATGAAATAAAATAGAAAGGAAACGGTGAAAATTAAGGGAACTTAGCAGAGAGAGGATGCTTATTTTTATAAGTATGTTGCTTTATGAGGGATCTGTGCAGACTGCAATTTACATATTCATTGCGCACGTTAGTAAACAGAACGGGGCCCGGATCTATGATGGAGGGAGGCTGTAAAATGATTGGCTAACCACTCAACATTCAGGAGTGTGAGAAGTAGATGTACCACCTCGTCACCCCGAAAGAGACTGTAAAACACTGCGGCACTGGTTCCATCTGAATTTCAGCTAACAGCAGACATAGATCTGACTTTCTCCTTTAACCATCATTTTAAATGTTGTTGACTTAAGCAGTTCATCACAGAAGGTGCAGGAAATGTGATTCTCGGGGCAAGAAAGAAAAGGTTCCCACACTTGGTACTTTATCATGGTGGAACCCTGAGTGACTCAGCCAGGTTGCAGAAGGGGACAAGCTTGTCTCAGGCGTGCTGCTTGTGGACTTCCTCTTCTTACTTGCAATTCATTTTAAGTCATCTAAGGCCACTCTTCATTGACATAGACCACTAGTTCTCAATCGGGGTGACTTTGGCCTATAGGGCATGCTTAGCTATACCTAGAAATGTCTTTGGTTGTCACAACTGGCGAGTGGAGGGCTGTGCTACTGACATCTAGATTCAAGGTCAGGGATCCTGCGAACCATCCTACAAGCGCACAAGGCAGCTCCCCAGAACAAATAATTATCTGGCTGCAAAACGTCAATGGCGCCAAGGCCGAGAGATGCTCCCGGTCATCCTGGCCGAGCTCTGCCTGGCTTTCCTTTCCATCGGTGATTTAGGAACGGGGCGTTAACTTAGTAACTGTAAACGACATGCACCTACACAGAGACTCCTTTCGATCTAGCCTTTGGCTGTTTGCCCAATGTCCCATGCCCCAAGGGGCGCAGGCTGGGTTGGTGGCCAAGAGCACTGTCCAGCATTTCTCCCGCCATGGGCTTGTAGGGCGGGAAACACGCTGCAGTGCCAGACTGCCCCGGGCTCCTCCCCTCAGTCACTGTCCCTGCCCTCTGATCACCGACACCAGTGTTGTTCCCTGTCATGGTGGCAGCCACATCAGGCCAACGGGTATTTCCAAGGGTCCCTAAAAGGGGCAGAGCCACTTCTGGGAAGGACACACCTGGACATCTGCTAACTGCCTATCGTGTTGAAGTTCAGAAGCCCAAACCTTAGATTTGGGATCTGGACGCCATTTTTTTCCTATCAGTTTCACCCTTATTGACAATCTTTTTTCCCATCTGAAGAATGTTCATTCCCTAATTCCAGGCACTCGAAGCTCTTCAGATCGGCTCAGAATGTGTGCTGTAGACAGTGGTTTTTAACATTTCAATATTGTCACCATCTGTAGCCACTGATTAGAGGAATGCAAAATCATTTTAGTGGGTAGTGGCTAGCATTTTAAAAACAGAATAAAATAGCAAATATTAGAGTTTCTCACACATACCAACAACAAGTATTTTTTTTTTCAATTTCGATTCTTTTATAAATACATACGTATATTTATGTATGTCCTGAAATGTGTTGTAAAATGTATTTTTAGCTGTGGCTCTTAATGAAAATAGACTAAAGCTACTAGTCTAGACAGATACCTCGGTTCCCCACCCAGATCCTGAGAGTAACAGAACTTATAATTTATTTCTCTCTCTGTCTCTGTCTCTCTCCCTCTATCTCTCTCCCTCTTTCTCTCTCCCTCCCTCTCCCTCTCCCCCAATCCTTGAGCACACACACCCACATCATATTAACAGTAAATAAAAATCCCATTCCACTGAAGAACCTTCTAACAAAGCACATCTCATTTACATGTTTCAAACAAGAGTTGCCATCAAACTCAGGAACACATGAGATTTGTCCACGCTTGTTCTACATGCTACAATTAGAAAATCCTTGAGGCATATCTTACATCTACTCTTGGAAAAGAGAGCAGGAAATGCCACAGCAGTCATCAAACAATTTTCATAACAGGAGAGAATAGAGAATAACACCACCAATCACTGGGCTCAGGGTAACAGCTCGCTAGCCACACCTCTCTGGCTCTCCCAGCTCTCCAAGCAAACAGACCTGCTATTGATGCTGGGCCCATTACTTAACCTCTTTGAATAACAATCTCTTCAGCCATAAAATAGAGATACAAATGGATATATACTGCCAGCCTTTCAGATTTGTTGTTAAGACTAGAGAGAATGCATGTGAAAGGTGCTGGAAGAGTATCTTACATGCCATAGGCTTTCGACAAATGATTATTCTCAAATCCACATTTTCATGTATTTTCTCTACTTCTGCTATTGGAACTTCATTCAACTAGAGTTTCTCCATTATTCTTTTTCCTATTTATTTTCAAAGTCCCTCAAGAGGAGCAGGAAAGAAGATCACCACAGTATCAACTATTCGACATCAGAGTTCGCGAATGTTGGCGTGCATTTCTATCTCTTGGAAGTCTTGTTAAAACACATTTTCTGATCCAATAGATCTGGCGTGGGGCCCAAATTTTTCATTTCTACCAAGTTCCCAGGTGATGCTGACCATGCCCTCCCAGAGATCACTCTTAGAGAACCACTGCACTACATGGACTTTCATGATGACTAATGCAATGGTCATTATAAGAGGAACTGGCCAACCACACCTCACCCACTGTGAAAGCACTGGAACCAGCCAACCCAAGGTCTCAGACACAGGTAAACAGAAGCTCCCGAGGGACAGAAAACAGGAGCCTTATTGCCATAACTTGCTGAGTCAAACTCAGGCCAGGGTAGCTGCTCCTAGAATGAATGAAAAATGAACAGAAGGAAGAGATTAACCCCCTGTCCTTATGTCCCAACGACTTCACTGTCAAGCACCAAAGCAAAAATAAACAGGCATTGTCTCCCCATTTTTGGAGTAAGTAGCAAAGGTCAGTCTTTGCTCATCCACTTAAGAAAATGTCTTCACGGCTATTGTTTATGGTCCTTTCTGCACAAAGCTTACTACCTCTTTATTCCCAGTTGTCAATACAAAGACAGTCACCAAAACTGATGAGAGGCATAATTCTGTTTTCCTTGCAGAAACTTCTTATTTTTCCTGTCCTCAGAAAACCTCAGTTTTAGAAAAGAGATGAGCTTATTCCTCACAGGTAATTTTTTTTTTTTTCACAATCTCTACTTCATGAATAACCCCCAAGGCCACCCACAGGATAATAAAAATCTTGCTTCTGTAAAAATAGGGGATGGACAGAATTATATAGAGGGAAATTTGGTACATTATACACCATGCTGTTGAGATCTGATGGGCACTGAACCTTCCAGATGGACATGAAATTAGAACTTGATAAATCATGGGATTTCCAGTTAAGTTAGAAGTGTCAAGATGAGCATGAGGCCAATTTTTAGAAAACAGACAAATGATACAAATGATGCAGAAGTTGAAGTTTTTCAAGGAAGGCTAACTCACCGGATGGATGGGACACACTTATTCGGGAGGCCGAAATGCCCATGGTGAGAGGGGTCAACTTAGTAGCTGTTGGATTGTTCTTCTCAAAAAATCAAACATATCCGAATCCCATGTTGACTTCGGAGACATAACGGATAGTGCTAGAAAATGCAAACACCCTGGCCCTAAGGATTATCAAAACCCACCTAAAGCACACTTCCTGCTGCTTCTACTTCTGCTGATCCTTACCTAGACTCATACTGTCTGCTGTGGTAGCCACGAGTCCCTCATAGCATTTGAGTCTTTGAAATGTGGCCTGTCTGAATTGAGATGTGCCGTAACTATAAAATCACTGGGGTTTTAGAGCCCTTAGTGCAATAAAAAGAATGTAAAATATTTCAATAATTTAAAAAATATTGATAGATGTTAAGATGATCTTTTGGAAATACTGGGTTAAATAAAATGTGTTATTCATATTTATACCTCTTTCTTATACCTTTCTTAAAGTGCCTGTTCGAAAATTTAGAATTATCTATGTGGCTTGCATTAGACGTATATGTTTAATTACAGATATATTGAGATATCATTTACATACTACACAATTACCCTTTTAGA
Source organism: Rousettus aegyptiacus (assembly GCF_014176215.1). NCBI lineage: Eukaryota > Metazoa > Chordata > Mammalia > Chiroptera > Pteropodidae > Rousettus > Rousettus aegyptiacus. Next base: position 1,915,733 of record NW_023416312.1, on the reverse strand, counting down.
GTGTACGACTCGGTGGTTTTTAGTACATTAAGAGTTGTGCAATTATCACCATGTTCTATTTTTTATGACATTATCGTTACCCCCAAAATAGCCCTGTACCTACTAACAGTCATTCCCCATTCCCCTTTCCCTGTAGCCCATGGAAACCACTTTCTGTCTCTATGGGATTGCCTATTCTGGATATTTCGGATAAATAAAATACAATTTGTGGTCTTTTGCGATTAGCTTCTTTTGAAACATGTTCCAGGTTCACACATGTTGCAGCATTTACCAGTATTTCATTCTTTTTCAGGGGTGAATACTATTCCATTCCAGGAACAGACCACCTTTTTTTGTTTCTCTATTCATCGGTTCATGGACATTTGTGTCATTTCTACTTTTTGACAGTCACGACTTAGACAGAATTCACAGGAGCGGCACAGACTTGAACTTGTCAAATCCACAGGGACATTATGGCTTCATTATTTGTATCCACCATGTTGGCTCTCTGTCCCCTGGATTCCTCATCCACATAAAGGCCCAGCTGTCTTCATGGCAGTGTTTATAACGACACTGCTCAAAATGAACAACTATTAATAATTATTCTGAGATTATAGGCAGGAACCAGGACTGGGAAGCACACTGTGACTTATAGCCACCCTGCCTATATTCCATTTTTGGCACACTGGTCGGAAAGCTTGCTCTAGGAGCCATGCCTCCCTGGAAGGAGCTCATTACACTGTGCCTGGCGACATCCGAACCATCCAAATTCTTGTGGCCAAAGGCACTAGGGAGCTATACATTCCCAAACTATTTTCATGAGTAACGTCACCTACCCGTGTCAAGTCTCCAAATCTATGTTTTCATTAAAACCATCATCTTCTTAGATGGAACTTCTTGGAGACGAGTGGGGGAAGGTCTTAACAATTAAAGCCTTGTCGTCATCGTGGTGACAGCCTTAGAACTTGGTAGCTGACATAATAGTTCTCCAATGAGTTAAGAGACCATGTTCAATAATTTATTCCAGTTCTTTTCCCAAATGCTCAGTTTTCAAAAATAAATCTCCTATGTGCCTTGCCACACACTCTTTTCCTTTTCCCCTAGCTTCTCTCAGTTTGCTCCTTTTCACCTCTAAATAATGCACAAGGCCATGGCAGAAAGCCCCGCCTGACCAGCCTATCATTTTGCATCCTGGGAGTCTCATGCTCCAGTGAGGGAAGAGAGCGTGACATTAGATGATCCTTTTGTAGTGTATTACTTGAAGGAGAAAGAAGGGGCAAAAGGCAAACAAACAAATGAAACAAATGATAATTTCAACAGACATTTTCTTCTCCACTTGTGTATTTAGCTATTTTTAATTTTAATATTTGGACTTTTACAGGCTGAGCAGAGCACACAGCCTCCTGCGGAGACTTCCTCTAAATTATGGGGTTTTTAAATGTGCAATTTGGGCATCAGTTTAAGGCCATTCAACTTATCTCCAAGATTTCGCAGACAAAGCCATGCAGCACTTCATGGACTTACAAATTATGCCCTGCGCTTCCCCCATGAGCTACCCCGCGAGGACTGGCCATTGTATGTTTACAGTTGCCTCCAGCTGGGCTTTCAACGACACAGTGGGAGGGGGCTGTTCTGTAGGGGCTGCTTTCTCTCTGGATCCACGGAAAGCTCATTATTATTATTATTATTATTATTTGCAGATACACACAAATAAAATGGAGAGGAGATAACCACCGAATGTCCTAAATGAGTGACAGGATCTAGAAAACAACTATAAGAAGAACTGATACTTATTTGGGGGTGGGGGATAGGGTCTTCTATCTCTTTGATTTCTGTTATGAACTGATATCTGTGCTACCCACGCACACCGATTCACATGTAGAAATTTGAACCCTGATGAGATGGTATTAGAGGATGAGGCCTTTGGGAGGTGGAGCGCTCATGAACGGGATTAGCGCCCTTATAAGAGACCCCAGAGAGCTCTCTTGCACCTTCCACCATGCGAGGAAACAGCTAGAAGATGGCCATCTATGAATCAGGAGGTGGGCCGTCACCAGACACTGAATCTGACGGCACCTTCATCTTGGACTTCCAGCCTGCAGAATTGTGAGAAATATTTTATTGTTTATAAGCCACCTAGTCCATGGTACTGTTATAGCAGCCCAAATGACCTAAGACAATTTCTTAACAGAGTCCTATCTGCCATCACCCCTCGATCTGTTGAAATCAGCCACTCGTAGTATTCTGCAGTGATGACGTTCTTCTAATGTTTCCTTTGCTCACTTCCTTGTGGATTCTGTTGACTACCCTCTCACCTGCCCCCACTGCGTGCTTTCCTTCTCAGTGGTCTGTACCTATGGATCTCTGCAGAGATGCCCTAGGAGCAAGCTTTGCCAATTACTGCAGAGAGCCACAAGTGCCCCTTGGCCAATAACTGAGAGGCACAGGGAATATCAAAGCCCAGCTACTCTGCCACTGGTTGAGACACATCTGTGGAATGTTCCTCACATTCCAGATTGAATTTCAGATACACGACAGATTATTTAGTATGTCACATGCTCACAGCAACCCGCCGAGGTAACCATGCGCATTTTACAGATGAAAAAACTAAAGTTGGAAGAAGTCTAGTGACTTTTTTTTTTCTTCTAATTTTCAATCTGGAATATAAAGCTCTTTTTTTCTTAATTGAAGTATACTCCAGTGACTTTTCAAAGGTCATACAGGAGTTTTCAGTTTTCTGACTCATACATGGACCTTTTTACTGTTTTGTTTTATCTCAATTTCTTAGAACTCTGCACTTTTCACCTTCCCTGTTGGAAAAGCAAAATTACCAAACTAATTCAAACTAAGGTTCCAATGGCCAATAGCAATTTGGTGCGTTGAACTAACTCAGAATGTGGCATTTTAACAAACAATGGCTTTATAGGAATATGAGAATTGTTCCCATTGGAAATATCTCATCTGCTGATGGGTGACCTTCTCCTGACCCTCCTACAGTATAAGTGACCCATTTCCTTTGCCTTTCAATAAGGCTGGATATAATTTCAAGGGTTATAATAGAGAAAAAAATGAACTGAGCTCGGGACTTCATGAGTTCAGAATGTAATAATAAAACAGTTATAGTTGCACCACGGGCTCCTGCTGAGGTTATTTATATCTGTTTCCATCGGAAACAGTACACAGAGGAGACTGGATGCTCGGCTTCTGAGGTCCTTTACATATGGGTTTAAACCCCACTACTTCGCGGCTAGAAAGTACCGAGTCTTGCTAAGTTTCAAGAACTGTAAAAGGTCTCAGATTTGACTCTATTTGCCAGCTAACAAGTTAGTCTGCTATAGTGTCATGTTTGTTTGCAGATGACACGAGATACCTGGGTCAAAGAAAAAGGAATTTACTACTTATAGGAATCACAACGGCCAGCGTATTGGCATTTGTGCCAGTTCCAGAGCCCTAATTCCTATTGTCGGACACAGCGAGGGGCAGGTGACACTTAAACACACTAGGTTATGAGACAGGGACCTGAACTTAGGGGACCTGGCTACTTCACAATTGATAATAGAGCCTGCATGATCTTTGTCCTGGAGAGAGATCTTATCTTCATGATATCGGACAATAAACAAACCTTTGCTCTGGATGGAGTCGCTGTCACTGCCGTCTGAGTCTGTTCACTGTACAAACATCCTTGTCGAGAGAGTTCAAAAAAAAGGCTGTCAGTGACTCTGCTCGTAAAACGCAGACATGTGAGAGGCCCGCAGGGAATGGTCTCCCAACACCAAGTCTTGCTTCCCTTGCATATACAATGGGAAAAATGATTTCTACCTCACAGAGTTCCTCTTCACCTTCTGTGTAGAAAAATCCCCATATTCTGAACAGTTCTGTGTCTTGCCCGCTCCATAATGGTTCTATAATTCCACATAACTAAAATCAGCAATGGAAGTAGAAATTGCCTTGGGTGTGGTGTCAGAATCCCAAGTTTTGTCACTGAATCATTAAGCAAATATGTACTGAGCACCAATGACTTACGAGGCTCTGTGTGAAGCGCTAGATTAAACCCAAACTGTCCGGCTTAATGTAACTTCTCTTACAGAAAGAGTTCCTGAAGCTCTCGACTAATAATAGCTATATATTCTCCATGTTGTTATTACGAATGATAGCCATATAGCTCTGTGAATATAGTATCGTCCAAATTGTATTAATGGTCCAAGGAGGTGGAACAATTCTATATCCAATCCCAAACTGCATGAAAGATGATAGAGAAAGTAAGGGTACTTCATTAATATTCTGCTCTTAGATTTCTAATTTCATAAAGTCTTTGTGTGCTGTGTCTGCTTCAACCAATTTTTTTATAGCTTTATTAAAACAGTAGGAATATTTCCCTCATAAGGTCATTTGAAAATCTTTTCTGGATTGGTTTGCTGACATACTCAGGTGTTAAATAATATAACTGAATATAATCCAAAACGCTTTTATTCTTTTTAGGAATGGCAAATCAAAAGATAAGAAATCTCCAAGGCGACAAGCAGGACTGATTTATCAACTTCTCCCCTTATAGTTTAGGTAAAAGATGCATGTAAGTATCCACTGTTTTTCACTAATAAATTTTGATCTTGGATCCTGAACAGAACCCACAAAATAACACTTGATTCTATTTTGAAATTACAAGTACGCAAGGGACTCTGAATGCATAATATGACCTGTTTCTCAGTGAACCCTTGGTGAAAACTAAAATTTATAAACTTGCAGAAAAGATTCACTTGAGTCTCAAAACTTTATATAGCAAAACTTCAGAGAACCAAGTGTAACAAGAGCATCATGAAAGGAAAAGACGCAAAGACAGATTACCTATGGGACATAGATGGAGATGGACCAATATCACATTTCCTATCACAGCAGTAAATGCCAGAAAACAATGAAGTGAAACTCTTGAAGGGATGAGTAACACTGAGACAGTTTTTTTGGGGGGGAAAAAAATCCTAAGACACCAAAGCATCATCCAAAAGTGAAAGTGAAATAAAGATATTTTGGACACACTACAACTCAGAAAGTTGCCACCGATAAACCACAACTGGGGGGGATAAGTCAAGACTCATGCCAGCAAAGCCAGAATAAATGAAAAAGGCAAGAAATGAGAAAGACAGCCAGGGAGAAGAAAGAATAAAAGAAAATGAGTGGCTCAATCAAAATAGTCACTGTCTGGAAAAGAATGTGTGTGTGGCGGGGCTAGGATGGGGGGTGGGTGTAATCATAAGCTGGAATGAAAATCCGAGAGTTCAAGCAATACTACATTAGGGCTTGGAGGTAGGTTCCAGGATGGGAAAATACAGGAAAGGTAAATTGGCTCCCATGGGAGGGCAAAGGTTAACTAACTTTAGATTTTGCAAGAAAGATATTAGTGTGCTTGTTAATTATTAAAAAGGTGAGCAAAAAAATAATAAATATGGATGTGTAACTTCCAAGAAGTAGAAAACAAATTCAATCAACTTAACAAAAGTCAGAAAATATAAAACAGAAAAATTAAGAGAGAAAGAAGATACAAGAATTAAGTCTAAATGATTCAACAGCCCTAATAAATATAAATCAGTTAAACTCACCTATTAAAAGACAGATATTCAAATTTTCTAAAAAACAGCATCAGTGTATTAGGAGAAAATTATTTCTTAATTTTAAAGATCTGATTTCATACCCATTACAAATAGAAATAAAAAGACTTCAAGTCCCAGATGTTTGAACCAAAATGTATGTCTAAATCACTCATGGTTAAAGAAGAAAAATAAATATAATATTTAGGACTAAATTTTAATGAAAGCCAGTCCATATCAAAATTGTGAAATGAACTAAAGCAGTACTTTATTTTCGTTAAAAACAAATAAAAAGAAAATAAAAATAAAGTGATCAACTCACAAAAGTTAAAGTACCAAAAGAATCAAGATGAAAAAAATGATCAAAGAATTTCAAGTGGGAAAAAAATAACCAAACAAACCACAGTTGTTCAATAAAACTAACGTTGGGTCAATGAATTTATTTGTAACGAAAAAAATAAACCTTTAGAAAGAGGGAAAAAAAGACAAGGCAAGAATAATAATATTAAAAGTGACAGGTATACTTTAGATGCTGTAGTGATTTCAGAAATCATAAGAACACTATATATAATTTAGAGCCAATAATTATGTAAAACCTAGTAAAATTCTACAAAGAAATAAAATATCTGAAAACCTTAATAGACGATTGAACATAAAAGCCATTGAACCAGTAGAACACGTCCTTCCAAACTTCCATAAGTCTAACGATGTTACTGAAGACTTTAAGCATACTTTGACTAAAACAATTCCTATCTTTCAATAAATACTTTACTTTCCGTCAAAAGATGCCAGCCTGTCAACTTGTTTCAAGAGGCTAGTGTAACTATGAAACCAAAAGCAAGGAAAAATAACATAAGAAAAAAAGACCAAACTTATTTATGAATTCAAATATAAAAATAATCTTAATTAGGCAGAAAGAGTATTGACTATAATTTAACATCTAATCATAAAATAATTTATAGCAAACTAAGAAAAAAGGAAAATTCCTGAGTCAATAAAAAAGTGTCTACTTAAAATGTACAGAAAATAACCTATTTAGTAGTTAATTTTAAGATGTATTCCAATGAAAATCTGGAAATAAAAGTATCTGTTGTTAGCATACATATAACAGATATGCAACACTCTACTAGGGACTCCAGCTAAAAAACTGATTTAAAAAATTAGTAAATTAGTAAAAGGTTTTAGGATCATAAAAGAAAGAACACTATTGGCATTATTCAAAGATAATATACTAGTCGAGCTCATCAATAAATAATTAGAATTTATATGAGATGTCAGCATGTGACTAATGACAAGACGAACATATAACAATTGAAAAGATATCAAAATCCACATTCTAGCAAGCTAGAATATGTAACAGAAAAATAGATTCCATTTCCAATAGTAAGAAAAACTAAAATATCTTGGCATAAATCTAATAAAAATTTCATGTTATGAAGAAAACATTTATGAGGAACCAGATATGAGGAAAAGCATAAGATGTTAACAAGTAAAAAGATGCCAACAGAACACTATGTTCCAGGGTAGGAAGGATGAACTCTGTGAAGAGGTCAGTTTTTCTCAGTTATTTTTACCAAATCCCCATTCAAAACAGACTTTGGCTGGCATTTGGCTAAAAAAATCTTAAAATTAACGAGGGTGGGTAAATTTGCAAGAATAGCGATGGCAGTTTTTAAAAAGTGAAGTTTGTATATAGAGTTTCATATTCGTACCATGATTAAAGTGTGTACCTGGACCTTGTGATTTTCCCCAACTTCTACTCCATCCCTCCTCCACTGTGTAGCCACCGTGCGCCTTGGGGACCCATCCTTGCACCATATGTGGTCCTGACTGGTATAGACTGGTCAAGCCCATCTCATCACTCTGTAGGCATGAGTTTCAGAAGCCAGGTCTAAGCCAATCTGGGTGTGGAATTCCCAACCCAACACAGGCTGCTTCAGGAAAGGACGTATGATGTCATTTGGGTCAAGAAGAATGGAGAAGTGTCCTGGGAGCTTCTAGAAGGATCTCACTACCAAAGAGTTAAAGGCAGCAATGCATTATTTTCTTTGACCTTTTCTGGCAGATTTGTGGACAGGACTGGACCGCCATCTTGATGTCAGAGTGGGGATGAAACCTACACTGAGTAGAGCAGAGCTGAGACCATCACAGAGGAACAGGGTTGTAACCACTGGATTGGGTCAATACTACAATCTTTATATCTATCTCTAGAACTTCTAATTTGACAAAATTATCCTCCCGATACAATGAGTGTTCAGTATTCACCACAGGGAGTCCCTAAACAGCAATTTCTCATGGGGCCTTTAAAAAAAATTTAGTTCATATAAATTAAAGCATACCCATTAGGAAACACAGCTGTGTGGAAATGATGCTGGTGAAGACAAGGGCCTGGAGAGCAGAGTTCCACCATGAACTTGAGAGCTTCTCTGCATGGCTTGCCCATCAACCACACTCTCTGAAATTTTCTCCCCTTAGCATGTGAAGCTTGTCAACTCCTGAACACACCTTGCGCTGTCTAACCTCCAAGCTTTTAAATAAATTTACACTACGCTGCTGACTAGGAAGGCCCTCGCCCTTCTTCTCTCCACCTATCAAGTCATCTTCCTCCTGAAAACTCAGCGGAGGTTTTGCTTTGTTCACAAATACAGCCCTGCTTTCTCAGGCCACTCATCTCTCCGCTTCTCTGAACTTCTGTTTAGGCTGATGTAGCAAAGTTTACACTCAAAGATGTATTGCCAGGTGGTCCTTTATGCTGTTGCTAAGACCGTTTATCGTTGCTTAACTTTTGAAGTATCTGTCCTCTTTCCGAATAGACTGTAAGCTATTTGGGGACAGGAAGCAAGTCGTACCTTTATGGCCTTTTGTAATCTAAACATAGTAAGTTCTCAGAAAATATTGTTGATAGAATTAAATTTATATCTTTTTGCACCATTTGCGTTCTATCCAGATTTTTCATTGTATTTAATATCTTCAGGCCTGAATCCACTCCTGGATACATCTAACTCACCTCCAAATTCTACAACCTGCTCGCTCCGTTTTGATTAGTTAACTCAGAAGATGCAGCTGTAAATTTTGGTCAATTTCTGGAGAGTAATATCTCCCCAGTAGCAAGAGGCCAATTCAGTCTCCACATTTTCAGATCCGAAGAAGTCATTTGTACCCCAGGGCAGCAATGTGTCCATGGGGCAGAGGAGATGACAATCTCCAGGCTGTGTTTATAGCTTAATCTCCTTTCCACGCCAGCAGAAACAGATTGCTTTTTGCTCTACACTATTCTGTTCTGCCCATGATTTCATTGACGAAAACTAGCTCTAAGATAATAAACTTCTTCCTTGCTCCTGGAACCTTAGCTAGCTCGTCAACACTGGTTTTGTTACTGACAACTGTGATAGCTCAAAAGTTAACCCATAAAGCATTAAAGGACTATTTGGGATACTACTCATAGAGTCATTACAAACCAAAATGAAAATGACTAATACTTCCAATTAAAAGAATGATGACGAACTGAAGAGTTGATTAAAAAAAAAAAGAAGAAATACAAATAGCTTATAAACATATTAAAATAAGGCAACTTCATTTAGAATTAAATAACTGTGTGATACTGTTTTTCATTTAACAAAACGTATAAAGATGTTATTATTTGATGATGGCTAGGAAATCATAAACAAGAAAGAATGTAGGTAGGAGATCACGTAGATATAATTGTTCTGCATAGCAGTTTGCCAATAGGTCTCAAAACCTTTAAAACTGTGCAAAGCCTTTCACTATGAATTATCATTTCGAAGAATGTATTATGAAAAAATAAACAGAATTATGGTCAAAACATCTAATAATTGACATTTATAATTGAAAAAATCAATATGTCCATCAAAATCAGCTAAAGAAATAATGCTACAACTTATACTAATAGAAGGAAATGCGAGATATGAGATGTTAAGGAGAAAGAAAATTAAGATCCTTACATTGTCAAGTCAAGCATCAAGGGATACTCCATTTGTGAAATAAGAAGCAAAGGATTAAGCATATTATTTAAAGTTTCAAAGATAACTAATATAGGAATCGAGAATGGGCCTCTAACTGTATTGGGAAGAAGAGAATTTTAATTTTGAAAGAGGGAATTACATGTGTGTACTCTCAGGAATGAAATGGGGCAGGATGGGGCATGATGGGGAAGTGTAATAAGTTCTATGCAGCAAAAGGTAGAAATACAAAAGAGGATACTATGAGAAAAAAAAAAAGCTCAAAGAGTTTAATAATAAGTATCCATTTAAGAAAGAAGGATGAGATTTTCTAATGTGGATGTCAAGAAAATTAGATTCACATTCATTTTCAAAGCTCCTTCGTCTTATGAAATGAAAACATTCAATAAATTTCTATTGGATGTCTACTATACTTTAGACACATGGAGATTCAGCAGTGAACAAAACAGGCAAAATCCCAGCTCGCCTCAAGCTTATATTCTGATTAGCAGAGAAGATGGAAAATAAACTAGTAGATACGTGGTATTTACTAGGCAGCCTTCTAAGGTGACTCCCAATGAGCTCTATCTCCAATAGGATAAAGCTTCAAGTCCTTACATAATCCACAACCCCTCAATGTGGACTAGACTGTGTGGCTTGCTTCTAATGATAGAATTCCATGAAAGTGATGGGATTTCACTTCTGAGATTAGGTTTTAAATGATTGTGGCTTCCATCTTGCTGGCACTCTGTCATGTTATCTTGGTTGCTCACTTTGATGAAAGCGGCTGCCATGTTTTAGGCTGTGCTACAGAGAGGCTGATGTAGCACGAAATGAAGGCAGCCTCTAGCCCACAGCCAGAGAAGACCTGGGCCAGCAGTCCAACAACAGCCATATGAATGATCATGGAAGCAGAATTTCACCTGCTCCAATTAAACCTTGAGACATCTGCAGCCTTGGTCCACACCTTGACAGCAGCTTTGTGAGAGACCCTGAGCCAGATGGCTAAGCTAAGATGTGTTGAGATTCTTGACTCGCAGAGATCATGTAATTACAAATGTTTGTTTTTTAATGTTGATAAGTTTTAGGGTATTTTGTTACATAACAATGGGCAATCTAAATATGGTACGTTAGATGTTAGGTGCTACAGATAAGGATAAAGAGTCTAGCAGGTACTAGAGTGGAAGTAGGGTTTCTGTTTTATAAAGAGTGGTCAGGAAAGGCCTCTTGCAAGGACCCATCTAAGGGAGGTGCTGAAGAGAGTGTGTCTACGCCATCCTAGTACCTGCAGGAAGTGCTTTCCAAGACCATAAAGTGTCAGACCAGATTAGGCACAAATAATCCATTCTTTTAAATGGTCTGATCAGAACATGAGCAAGTAACAATTGCTTCTCACCAGGAAGAAATTCAGTATATAAGACAAAACTAAAGTATAGTCAAAATTATCTACCACGCTGATTATTATAGGTACTTTGGGGTATAACAACTGTGCATAGTAATTCTTACACAGGCTAAAACTTAAGAACCACTGAGTAAGGAGAAAAAGGCATGTGCGCTCCAATGTTTGGGCAGGTCTTTGAGTAACCACCAAATCTCATGTGGAATAGAAATGGGTGGGAAATTCTCAAATGTTTCCGTTTTACTATTTGGTTTATTCTCTTTTAGTTATATGTCAGTGCATTCTTAATGCATGCTATTAAGTTTTGAGGTATGTGTTAAATATTGGGAATCTCACTTCGCATATAGTAGGTAGTCAAATATTCAACGGGTATGAATCGAGATCTTGCTTGTACAGACTCACATTCACATGGCCATTCAAAAAGATGTTGAAAAGAAGATCACCTGTTTCCTCTCATGCCATCAGATGTCATGCTTGTGTCCTTTCCCCGGGTCTCATGAACAGTTACATATTCATATGGGATGCACACTATTTTGCTTTTTATCTATTTTGTCCCTCCTAGTATCCTTCAAGCAGAGAGCATATCTTATTATATATACATTACAAAAGCCCCCCAAACTGCTAGGCACATAGTAGGTTTTCACTAAATGCTTGTATAAATGAATGAATAAATGGATTTCAGATGTGTTCCTAAAAGCCAAAACTGAAAGTTATAGCTTTCTTAAATATAATTTTAAGATGTAATTTGATTTGTAACTCAAGGCTAAAACTGAATTTCTTTATACATTTTGAATATAAATACTCTGAACCCTGAAAGCTTATGGAAATATTTTTCAGAAAAACCAATATAAGCAGTCAAAAGCTTCAGAGGAAGTTTTTCATTTAACAAAATACATCAGTAATGCCATTTTTTCTTAAAGACAAAGTTATAAATGTCTGAGATGATAGAAAATAAAGCTTGACAAATTTCAAGATGAAAAAGAAAGAATGAGTGTAAAAGGACTGGCCATATCATAAAAAAAAATGTGAAACTCGAAAGGGTAATTCATTAATCAAAAAGATGGCTCAGCAACAAACTTATTTTCACCCTTGTCATTTAGAGCAACATGTTCCGACTACTGGTGAAGCTGGCCTTGGCGCCAGAAGAGGACACAAAACTAGGCGCTAAGACTTGTATTAGTCTTTTAGAGGGTAATCATACAAAGAAAACATCGCTCACCCATTCCCTGAACATATACTAACTGAGCACCTATAATAAATACAAAATTTTGGCTTCAAGGACTCACGAATAAATAAATAAATAAATAAATAAGATGATATCTTTCCCTCAAGACTTTTCCATCTAGCTTGGGAAACTGACATGTGAAGAAATGAACAATGGAATTAAAGGGAAGGCAGGGCTAACTGCTAAGAGTCAGGCCACTCGAGACAGGAAACTTGGGAGATGTGTATCTTCTTTCAAAACTTGCACACAGTGTGGGTTTTGTCGAGTGGTGAAAGTACACAACAACTTTTGGGAATTGTAAATGATTTGCTATGGAAAGAATACAGAAATTATTATGATGGAATTATGGGAAATGAGATTGTAAGAAGAATAACTCTTAGTTTTGTTGCATTACACTCTACTCCAGTAATTTGCCCCAATAAGGCAGGCACAAGACAACTATTATCAACTTAGAATCACAGTACACAAAAGGCATCAGAGTCGTATGTACTTTCGAGGTGGCAGAAGAGAGACATGACACTCTATACTTTTGAAAAATATGTACGAACAATAAGTAGAAAAAAACAGAGGACAATCTCCATCAACTTTGAAGGAACTATACTCCAAACTACAAAAATCAATTGGAGGTCAGTCAAATGAACTGAGCAGAAAGGAAAAAAGTTAAAGCTAGGTGCTTTGGTTGAGGAAATGGGGTGCTAATGGTAGAAGTGAGCATTTTACCTCTTCAGAATTCCAAAAAGTTAGGACTCAGAGGCACCGGTCACAATGGACGGAGGGGTGAGGCAAAAGGCTAGAAGAAGGGCACATGACTGAACAGTAGGAAGAGCTTTATTCAGCTGGGCCTGCATCCCCATGGAGTGTAGTCAACCAACCATCCTTCCTCACCTGATGGAAAGCCAGGAGGTTCTTCAATAGAAAAGAGTAAAACTGAAGAAGGATCTAATTTATACTTCGTAACTAAATCCTCAGAGAGATAAAATATAGCCATGCACTATTTCTCAGCAAAGTACTAGAGGATGTGCTCTATCATAAAGAAAGAGTAAATAGAGGCAAAAATGAGCTGGCATTCAGGAGAAACAGAAGTTCCATCACCAGTGAAGGAACAAAAAGGAAATGTATAGGATGATGGCAAAATGAGAACTATCTTAAGATGTGAGCTCCTGAGTAGGCCTAAGGACAAGCCACCCAAGAGTGCTGTAACTTGAAGGAATTCAGGGAAAAAAATGAAACTGATCAATCCTCAGACATGTTAGAACCTGGGCAAAATTGTGTTGAGAGTATTATACAGAATTATTGGGTTTTATCAAGACTTTTTCAGATAGCGAAAAAACAAACGAACAAAACAAAACAAAGCAATTATAAAAACAAAACAATCGTTCAAGAAAGGAAATGTAATCATTGTATGATACCTAGCTTAGCAGGGAACAAGATTTACATAATTATTATCATCATCAAAACAATCTATATGGATTTAACAAGAAGTGAAAATGTGATTAAAATCTGTCATAATAAAAAGTTCGTAGACAATGTCTACATTTGGATGAACAAAAAATATAGCAATTTAATCATTATTCTTAAGAATATACTCCTAAGAAAGAAAGAAATAAGCAGAGTTAAATATATTTGCCTCCTGGGAGCAGACAAGGTACAAGAAAAGAGGTAACAGCTTTTGGTTTTACGTTGCAAGCGCTTTAGTACAGTCAGACTTTTCAATTTGATTGAAAGAAAAATAAGTAGTATCTTTTTCCAGACAGGACTCAAAAACCATTCTGTTTTTGGTATGAACAACCTCCATTAGAGACGGCGCCTGGATATACAGAGCCTTCACCATGTGGCACGTACAAGACAAGTATTATCAACTTAGAGGTGATGATACCACGTGAGATTGGCAAGCCCTTGGCAATGTCCAGGGAGACTGGTGTCGTCATTCCTATATATCTTCCCCTTTAAGTGCCTCAAAGAGACTAACTGGCAATTTGACTACATTCACTTCTGCACTGTTCAGTATCGTAGCTTTTCTCCATCCTTACATTTCCTCATCACTCATCTATCTACTCATCCTGTACTTTAGCTTCTTAATGTAGTTACACAGTACTGGCCTACCCAAAAAGAAATATATATGCACTGGTCTAAGTCTTTATTTCAGCTCATAAAATTACGATTGCTTGATTTTATATATTTTTTTTTGCCAGAGCGAGAAAGATGAGAATAAAACTCGGAGATAAAAAGGGCTCATTATGAATATGGAATTTTATATTAAGGAGATAAGACATTCTTTAAATATATAACGACAAAGTACTGGAGAAGCATTTCAGCAACCAATTATCCTTTACATCAAAACAAAATTAATTTCTAAAGTGTTTAAATATAAGCGAGTTTATACGTATACACATCATAATAATAGCTGATGTTTACATTATGATTATAATGTGCTAGACATTGTCATGAACACTTTACATATATTAATTTAGCTAACCCTCACCATCCGATCTACAACATAAGGACTGTTGTTGTACTCATTTTCAGAGAGATGAGACACAGAGAAGTCATGTAAGTCAACCGAGGTCATACAGCTGGTGACAGCCAAGTTTCTAACAGAGTGAAAAAATACACAAAACTCTATAACTAAGAATCCCAAGGAATAGAGATAGGATTGAAAACATTTATTTGTAAGTCAAAATTCCAGCGTCCATTACAAGACCAGAATCTGAGAGATGGCTTCCGGAGGAAGTGAAATTAACAGTTAGACGGAAGGAGAGTTTCTCATAAACGACCAGCAATCTGTGATTATGGAAGGGCCTATGGAGTTCCTTCATCACTTCTTTTCTTTTCCTTGCTTTCTGGTATTTCTGTTTCATTTTTGTTTTGTTTGCGATGAGGTGGGGTCAGTATACTTTGCACTGGAGCTTTTTCCTAAGGCCTACTGAAGGCATAGAAAGGAAGACGGTACACAGAGGACCTCCTTAGGGTCAGCAGCTAAGATGAGAAAGAATAAAAAGGCCTTTTGCAAAACAAGGCTGTCCATATTGGCTCAAATTAGGTTACTGATTTCAGGGCTCAGCCTTCTCTTTGTATAATCTCTTACCCATTGCCACAGATTATCAGTGGCCAACTGCCAATACTCATCGGTAAGTTGAGGGGGCCGGTTCTGACTACCGCTCAGGCCCCTCTAAGCAAGGGCAGTCACAGGTTGTGGGACCACTTAAGTGGCAGTGAGCCATTTTATCCATGGGCACTGAGGATCAACATGATTCGAAAGGGACTATGTTTTTTCTATAATGTGTTCCTCCTGCTGTCACATTAGAAAATCTTAACTCCACAGTCCTTCCAGAAATGGGGACCTCAGTCTTTTTCGAAGGATACTTATTGGCAAAATCTGTTTTTAAATAACTGTACTCAAATGACAAAGTTGAAAGTAATCATGATATGAAAAAGAACTAGCTAAAATTGATAACGATTTAGTATATACACAAAATTGCCTGCTGTTGAGAACATAAAAAATTACTTGTCAATAAAAGAAACAGATCAAATCCTTTTAAAAAAATCCAATTTCATTTCCAAAGAGAATATACACAATTCCCCTTACTCTAATGGGAATTATATGGCGAACACCATCACACATCAAAATAATATAACATCCAACAAAATTTAATTTTAAGGAGAGTGTCAGGCACCACACTAAGTGGGCAAGGCTGCATCCAGTGAGAGAAGACTGGGATTTCTGAGCCTTCTCACTCTTGACTTTGGGGCAGGATAACTCTTTGCTGTGGGAAGCTGTGCTATATTATTATGGAATGAGCGGCAACATGTCTGACCTTGACCCAGAGGATACGAATAGCTCCCACCTACCCTCAGTCATGACAACCTAAATGTCTACAGGAATCGCCAAATGTGCCCTTGATGGCAAAATTGGTGCGGCCTCCACCATTTGAGAAACATCATTGGAGACATCAGAATTTACTGTCTGTTCTCTCATCGAGAAATTCTTAAATTCTGATTTTAATTTTTATAGAAGAAATCTACTTTGTATTTATAATGTGATGATCACAGACTCATTCAGCAGGAAACAAGGACCAGGGTGTAGCAAACCCAGAGCTCCAAGAAAACCTAAGAAAGAAAGCCTTTTTCATGTAATTTTTATTAGTTTTGTTTTCACTGATGAAGAAGAAAAGGAACAGGAAATGCAACTTTGATTGACTGATAATTTCTTATAACATTCAAAATTGCTCTGACAGGTAGACGGAAGAACATCACAAAACACGAATCAAAACCCTAAAGAGAAGGAATGTGGCATTTCTTTGAGGAATGCTGTTTAACCAAATAAAGGCATAGGCAAAAAAAAAAACTAAGCTTAAACACGAGTTCAATGGATATGTCTGTCTCGCAAAGAATACAAGGCTCTAGTAAATTTTTATTTATTTTTTCTTCCAGAAACATGGCATACCAAGTGACTAATTAGCTAAACAGGAAGGACCTCATTGACATGCTTAGTCATTTTGCTAAAAAAGAGGGGTTTCAGATTCTCAACTTAAAAAAAAAATACTATCGGTGTCTTAGCACTTGATACTATAACAAAATACCACAGACTGGGTACCCTAAACATCAAACATTTATTTCTCATAGCTGTGGCTGCTGCAAAGTACAAGATAAAGGTGTGAGCAGCTTCGTTTCTGGTGTGGAACCACTTGCTGGCTTTCAGGTGACCATCTCCTCACTGTGCCCTCCTCTCTTGAGGGGGCGGGGAGCATGGGAGAGAGAGCAGTCTAGTCTACCTTTACTTATTAAGGACACTAATCCCACGGGGAACACTCCACCTTCACAACCTCATCCGAACCTACTTATTAGCTCCCAACACTCCACCTCTGATCGCATCACACTGGGGTTTAGGGTTTCAACAAACGAATTTTTGATGGACATATTCAAGTCTTAACACTTAGGTAGGAAACCTCCAGAGTTAACGAAGGTTTCAGTTTTAGATTAAGGCTTATCTTTGAGAAATTAAAAGCATTATAGAGATAGTGCTGTCTTATCCCCAGTAGAGAGGAATCTTAAATTATAATCTCTAATTGTAATCTAGTTGCATTTGTAATCAGAGATGCTCAGAAAACTTTCGGGTAATTTAAAAAATGTTGGAAACTTTCATATGTTATCATGATGTGACAAATAACATAATTATTTCCCAGATGGAGAGACTGTGACACTAGGAAGACACACGAATGGGTCTTGTTTGTGCAGTAAGTATGACTAGAAGTCTGAACTTCAGAATAGGCTTTGAACCTTACTACTGAGAGTGAGGTCTGTGGCCGGGCAGCATGGGTACCACTTTTGAGCTTGTGAGAAAAATGCAGAGGCTCAGGCCACACCCCAAACCTATTTAATGAGAATCTGCATCTTAACAAGGTTGCCAGGTAATGATTATGCTTATTAAAGTTTGAGAAGCTCCGTTCTGGAGACTCCAATTTTTCTCATTTAAGACAATACTGTATAGAGAATCTTTTGCACTAACCCAAGAGAAATATTTTTTGAAAATATTCTCTTTAGAACACCTTAGAAAATACGAAAAAACATCTTTAAAAATGAGACCCTGTTAGTCCAAGAATAGTATATTACATACAAAAAGGACATCAGATAACAAAGGAGAATATTACAATAATGACTAATTTAAGCCTTTATTATAGGTGTTCGTCAAAGGAAGGGTATTTCCGGTTGGATATTTAAGATGGGGGTGGAGAAATCTATGTGAAAAATGACAAGAGCCACATTGCAAGCTCAAACTAAAACCTGACCATTATTGTACCCAAGGTAGATACTGCCCACCATTCTTTTATGATGATGTTTCAGAGTTCTTCCACACACACATACAAAATGCTATGTTAATATTAACAAGTAATTCGCCAAGGAATTAAAATCCTAAGATGGCCCCTTTGATCAAAAGGGCCATTTTATTTTAAAAGCTTCTCTTTCTTATTTCTCCTTCCTGATTTCCTCTCTCTCTCCCTGCCTTTCTTCCTTTTTTCCTCCTTCCCCTTTTCTTCTTTCCTTCTTGCTTTCTTTTTCGATTAAAAACATAAGGCTGGCAGTTTTTGTTAGCATCTGCTGACAAGCCTAAGTGATTTGGGATCTTGTGATTTGAGACTCGAGAGTCACGAAGCCTTGGGGTCCTCGGACACCAAGTCCACTGGTTGAGATTTCTCTTATTTTAAAATGATGAGTCTAAGTTCAATGCACGAGGTTAAAGAGCATCGATAATTAGTAGGCAATTAGTTCTAGAAATAAATAAAAAAAACAATGTCATGTGAAAGGCAATTGATTCTGAAAAATATAATAAAAACAAAGTCAGTCTCTAAATTGTAGAGAACGACATTTCCATTACATCGACAGGGTTATTTTTCCTCTGGAGCCTTTTCCTCCCCCTACCCAGGCAACAATCACACAGTAACAAGAAATATATCAAAAAGGTGGAAGATTAGAAGCTTAAAACCCATAATCCCCGTGATTGCGGCCAAAAAACATAATTAAGGAAAAACACTCATTTAAGTTTCCATTCTCTTCAAACCTAATCTCATATTTTTTTTGAGACCTTGGGGAAGAACAACAATTTGGGGTCAACTTTTGATAAATGTTAGATTACTGCTAACTGGACCCGTGACCTTTTTCAAAATGAAATCATGTACCAACAGATTTCAGAAGTAGGAATTTTTAAAAAGGTGTTTTGCTCTCCCAAAGCCAGAAAATAATCCCTTCACATAAGAACGCCAGGGACACTAGGTTATTGCCTCTAGACGTTGCCTTTGGAAACCTACTGAGTTTCCAAAGGCAAGATGTGAAACACCCAGCTGTCAGAAAACTCTTTAACCTCCAAAGATCAGTTCAATTTGAACAAACACAATATTCACAGGTCTACTGCCCATCCCTCCTTCAGTAAATGTTGGTTCTAACAAAAAAAATCATCTTTCTCATTTCCAGATCTAGTCTGCCTTTTAAAAGGTGCAAGCATTAAGCCCTGCTCCGCCCCCGCGCCCCCCCCCCCAAAAAAAAAAAGGCTGTGAAAGTCGCTGTTCAAGTGTCTGGGCAGATAATGACCTCTGTCAATAATAAATTGAACTGAATAGCAAGAGTGCTACTTTTAGACTGAAATTGATGTAACTATTCCCCACTTTTATGAAAATGTATTTCCTCAGTCGTTTCCCAGTAGTCTATTTGTATCGCTTCTTACAAAATGCAAGACCTCTCTTTCTAGCTCACTCTGGAAACCTGGGGGATTTTCCCCAATCTTTGTAATCTTGTTTATAAAGTTTTCATAGCCATCATTTTGTGAGTTCCTCCTGTGTGCTGGGCACTGAGCTAGTACTTTACGTGCATTATCTTATTTAACTATTAAGACGGATCTGAAAAATAGATATTCTTTGTTCCATTTTTCAGATGAGGAAACTGGGATTAAAAGAAGTAAGTAAAGGTAATTGGAAGAAGAGGTTCCCTAATCTGGGCTGATACCCCCAATGTCAAAGCCTGTATAGTCTGCTTCAAGCACCCGACCCAATGTCTTTCTAAAAGATGGCCAATAAACATTTGTAAACTGACCAGACATGTGGCCCATAGACATCTTTGGCCAGACAGTAAGTTGTGTCTTGCGAGGAAAATCACCCAGAAGAAATACAGGAGCAGAAAGTCAGCTTCTCCTTTCTTTTCAAAAGAAGCAAATGCCAAAATCACAATTATTATCAATCCCATGATGAAACACCTTGTGGGAAAGAAGTGCTTTGCACACCGTGATTTCAAGGATTCAACGATGTTGACCTGAGCTTCAGAAGTGTTCATGATTTTGAGAAAACAAAGATCTGGGGAGTTACCCACAATGGCTGGAAGCAAAATGGAAATGGGGAAGAACGTAAAGCAGGTAGAATAGAGAGCTAGGTATGCAACACAGGAACCTGGGTACCCGGTGCCGTGGCCTGTGTTTGCATCCATTAGTCTCCTAACGTGATAGGTGAGATATTCCACTCATATGAAAAAGATAGGAATAAAAAATCTTTTGACTTTCATTGCAAATATTCCACATTTTGAGAAAGCCAAAGTTAGCATGGAAGTCTTTTTCCTTCATACTAACTTACGAGATGCTACTTGATTAGAACTCAGGTCCTTAAAAAAGATTCTATAGTTTTATTTAATTTAACAAAACAGTTCAATATAAGGACCATTTTTATAGTTAGGCTTTTTATAATTTAAGACCACTTTTGGAAAGAAAAAAAAACAATGAAATTATTGCTCGTGACACACTCATCTTAGGATAAGGTTTTTATTAGATCTCAACACAACACTCCCATTATATCTGCATTGCCTTTCGCATGGATAGTAGATGAAATTATACCCGCGTCTTAGAATAACTATAAACGCTACGTAATGTAAATACTGAAATTAATGTTTTTCTGCGCTCAAGCCACTCTGTTTGACAAAGAAAAATCAGTGAAATCTCTTCACCTTTAAAGTAAAAGATAAATTTAAAAATGTGAAATTCCTCATTCAACAAATAGGTACTGCGAGAGTCGAATGAGCGACAGAGCTAGCAGATGCTGCAAAGAGTCCATGCCAAATAACAAAGATGAGGCTGCTGCCTGCTTGAAGGTCACATCAGACAAGCAGTCACATACGTGGACTGACAAAGGCCATCACAGAGCATACGTGGGTGCTACAGAAGCTGAGAAATAACGCAAGAGGTGGGTGAGGTGGGAGCAGGTGCTTAGGAAAGATTCCCTGGGGAAGAAGAATCTAATATGAAATATAAAACACCCAGTGGCAATTAGCCAGCACAGCTTGTATTTGTAGATGGGAATAGGGCAAGAATAATGACCCCGGAGACAAGAAGCTCCTGTGGCTGGTGCATGAAAGACAGAAGGTAATGAGAAATGAAGCAAGAGAGATGAGCGGGGGCGAGGGCTTGAGAGCTTTGAAGAAAGAATGAAATGAGATTTGTACCTTTAAAGGATGACTCTGGTTGCATTGTGAGGACTAGATGAGCGAAGGGCCAGTTAGGGGACTGCTGCGGTCATTTAGAGAAGAGATGATGAGGACATGGGTGGGCAGTGTTAGAAGTCAAAGAGTGGATTGTCTTGAGGATGTAGGAGGTGAGACACAGATCTTGGAGATGGCTTGGATATTGTGAGGCATGGTGAGAAAAGAAAAGGAAAGAATCAAAAATGGCTTCCAATCTAAAGGCTTGTAAATAAAAGGAAATAGAAGATGGGCCAAGAAAACATAGATGAAGGAACAGGTGAGGTGGAGACATGATCAAGCTCAGTCCAGCATGTGTTAAATTGTAGGTGCTGGTGGAATATTCAAGTTGAACGTCCTAGCAAGCTAGATGCTCAGTCTTTAGGTCCAAAGCTTAGGGGAAGATCTGTGCTGAAGACTCAGCTTTCATTAACCTAAACATGGTAACTGCAAACAAGGAAGCAGAGAGATCATCTAGGGAGGGTGGGAGGAGGCAAGGTCCCCAAGGGTCACCAAGATTTAAGGGAAGGCAGAGAAAAAAAGGCCCATGAAAGAGATGGAGGAGGAGGAAACAGGGAGGCAGAAGCAATACCAGGAGTGAGCACGGTGCCCCAAGTCAATAAAGAAGCATCTCTAGATGAACGGTCAAGGGCAACGTACAATGAGCTCCTGAGTTCTCGTAAGTACTGAATCATTGAATTTGGTGACGATGGAATAATCAAGTTTGGAGTATTGATGAGGGCAGAAGTCAAATTTGATTGGATAAAGGAGTGTAAGGGAAGTGAAGAAGTGGATTCGGTAAGTACAGACCAGAACTTCTCAAATTTTTGGCCTAAGAACAACTTTATACTCTCAAACATGGAGGATCCCCCAGAACGTTGGTTCATGTTGGTTACAGCTATCAATATACAAGATGCTGAATATTAAAACTGAGAAAATATCCATATATTTATTTATTCATTGTAATGCAATAACTCCATTATATGTTTACAAAACACAACTATGTTTTCCAAAACAAAAGCATTTGATGAGAATAGCATCTTTTTACACATTTATAGATAGATCTCTGCACTATACAGCTTAGTGTATGACAATGAGTCACTCCTATCTGCTCCTGAATGCAATCTGTTGCAATATTACAGGAGACAGGTTGCAATACAGATGCTCTACCTTCACCTGAGAGGGAAAGGAACTTCTCTTCCATTGTAACAAGGACAAGGAGGCAATGCCAGGTGTGGATGTGAGTAAATGAATATATTTAGAAGCAGAAAGTTGAGGTACTTTTCATGTACTAGGTTCTACTTTGCCCGCAAAATACGATCATAAGGCAAGAGGAGGGAGGAGTCAGACATGTTAAAAGTATAGGAAATAGCTGAGCAGAAATAACTGTTATTCTTTCTACTACAAAATCCAAGGAATAAATTCTCCTCTGAAAAATATGCATAGAATATCAAAAAAGGTATCTGGGACGTTAGAGAAATCATGAGGCCTTCCGGGAAACTGAAATTCATGCCAAAATATTCTAGAAGAAAGCAGAAAAGAATGCAACATCTTTGGCATTTCTAGAAGAAATTCAAAGAAATGGTGGCCATTGTCAGCTCTTCTTAAGCTAGCAATAATGCTATTATCAGAGGATGCAGAAGGAAAACAATGTGATTATTCTGATTCAACACTGTTCTTTGCATATCTCAACCTTGTCACATAGAAACGAATACTGTTTACAGATAGAACACTGATGGATGCTCGAATCCATGAGTCATTAGTTGGACCCGGAACAACCAACAGTCACCCAATCTCTGCTCTTGCCTGAGACAGCCAGAAGTCCACAAGCTGTCTCCATGCTGATGATAAGGGAATCAGTCAACGACTGGGAAGGCTGCTGTGGCAAGAGAGTGTGAAATCATCCTCTTAAACCTCTTTGACATGTCTCCGACTTGTGGAACTTGTTATTCCAGCAGAGGCTCTTAACCTTTTCCATTCCGGGAGCCCCTTCGATAGCTGCTGAAGCTTATGGACTCCATCTAAGAGTAATGCCTTTAAATGCATAAAATAAAATACCAGGAATTACAAAGGAAACTAATTAAGCTGTAGTATTGTTTTTAATGCATTTTAAAAACCAAATTTATAATATAGAAATATGTGTGCTTCTTAGTTAATACATTAAATAGATCTAGCACTATTTTTAAGTCATAACAGTGCTACACATGTCCGGTGTGGTGGTGACTGCTGATAACAGGGAAAAATAACTTGTGGCCTAATGGAAGCAGACCTATACAGAGATGAATTGAAAAAATTGAAGAAATATTAGAGTAGAGTGAGCACTCATGCTATGAGATACAATGCTAGGGTCTCTTAGCATAGAAACACCTGCCAGGAGGAGATGCTATCTGAGTTGAGACTTCAAGTTGTGAAAATGTTATCCATACCTATAAATTAAGCAAAAATTTTATAATTCAGCAGTCATAGTCTCTGGATCACTAAGGAAAGAGATTATGCAAAAACGAGTTCAAAATCTTCTGAAAAACCATTTTCTTCTGGTATTCCTTAAAAGAAAAGATTTTAAAGAAAGATAGACCAAATATACGGTGCGAATTCCTTTGTAAAGTGCCTAAGGAAAAGTCCGACATGAGACGAATATAGATCCAATAACTTTCACTTTTAACAAGTCAGATAATTTTTTCTTTTCCCACAAGGACAAACCAACTTTTTCACATGTTGCATCTCCAAAAAGGCAAAAAGGGTAAATAAAGTAGAGCCATAAGACACCAATTAAAAAATTCTCCAACAGCATGAATCATTTATTTGAAAACCATGACTTAGTATTGAGTCCCATGAAAATTTATCTTGAGAGAATGCCAAGATCATTAGGTAAAAAGATCTTCTGTAAATCTAATAGATACTGATTATTAATGCCACAAATTAGATAATCATAGGACCGAGTTTAAGAAGTAGCTCCCTACCTTCAAAGGCTGCATCATAACAGTTGTCCATAGTCATATCAGCAATGCCTTCCCATGACTGTAACAGAAGCAGTAACTGATGGCCGGGAAGGGAGACCAGGCTAGGATATGCACCATAACCCCCTCAAGGGACAGAACTTTCGCCCAAGGAGTTTAAAGAGGAAAGAGAGTTGTTTTGCCATCCCTACTCAATCACGATTTTTATCAGAATAGAAAGAAAGGACAGAGAGATAAAGTGGGGAAAGAAGGATGAAGAGGCAGAAAGGGAGAGAGAAAAAGGAAGAGAGAGAGAAGAGGAGAGAGCAAGAGAGAGAAAGGGAAAGGAGGGGGAGGGAAAGGAAGGGAGGGGGAGGGGAAGGGAAGGGAGGAGAGTGGAAAGGAAGAGATGGAAAACATTCAGAACAGAACAGATGCTTAGTAAATATTATCATATCCTAATAGTCTACTTTTACCGCTATGCATTTTACAAAAGATGGACTACTTCTTTCCCTTTAAAATTATACATGCTGCCAAAAGCTCTATAAGTTTTCTTATATTTTTTTATGAAGAATCCTAGATAATCAGAAAATTTCCTAAAAGCTCAGCTTCTGTGGACAATTCTAAATAGTGCTATATACCATGACCTTGAAATGATCCGAATCACAGGTACACAGCAGGGTTAGAAAATATACTTCAAAGTGAAAGACCAAAATACATTCAAGACATAATGACTACCATTCCTCTAAATCCTGACTACTGGAAACGTCAGGTTTCGCTATGGGAGCAATAAACCAGGTTGATGTGCACACATCCACATAGACAACAAGGTGTTAGTTATTATCAAACACAATGTAAGAAAGAGTGAACCTTGAATAGTGAATAATATATATAATCATCTTATGTGAATGCCAATTGTGTCCTAGTCACAAAGTTTTAGTAATGGTAGAGCCTTAGTAATCAATCTTATTCCATTATAATTGTAGTCAAAACTAACATCAGGAAATAGAAAAGCCTAAAGTCACATTTCAACTACTTAACAATTCTGCTCTTGAATAACACAGCTAGTCTGATTTTCTTCTAATTCCTAAGGGGAAAATGTTTAGCTACTATTGTCTGGTAGCCAATTATTCCCTCTGAGGGCACCATTCATATTCTTCTTTACGATGAACTTCCAGCATTGACAATGTGTGCTGAGTGGGGAAGATTAAGAGAAAAATCCTCTTGTTAAAATATCATCTGAAAATATCATATAAAAATATCATTCAGGTCAAACAGAAAATTGAGCTGGTAAGGGTCAAAAGGGGTGTTAGGAGAAAAATTCTGTTACAAAATCCTTTCATCGGATTTTTCCCCCAAATACGTTAATTTAATCAGATTGTTTTGTTCACACTAAGAAGTAAAGAAATGAGCATTTTCAGTTGGGGATGAAAATATAAATATATATGCCACAGATCTCCACGCTGACACGAAGTATTTTTAGGATGAGATACTATTACATTCAGAGGGATCGAATAACATAGCAGCAACACATGAATCAATTGAGGCTAAGAAACAACTTTTTAACATCATAAAAGGCTTTTAAAATAATTCAAATAAGTTTTTGTCTAAAATATCATCAATTTCATGCCGAATCAATGACAGATCTTTTGAATTGTGGCCATAAAGTGGACAACCCTAAAATTGAAAACAGGTAGATAAAAATGATATTAGTAGGAATCTGTTAATAAATGATGGTAAGTTGTGTGAAGAGGATTAGAGAGAAACTATCTGATCTACTGCATGGAGATGTTAGGGTGAAAGGTAGAGGCCATGCATATAAAATTACCACAGTGTTTTGAAAGAAGTCTTTGTAATAACTTTTTAATTCGTTTTCACTTAGCCAAGATATATAAAACTACCGAAACTCTGATTTAGAGTCACACAGCCATCCTTTCAGTGAGTAAAATCCATAGCCCTATAGGCTTTAATTTTTAGATATTTGTCATCAAGGCACAAAATGAATTTGCAGGAAACAGACAAAAATATATCACCCCACCTCGGCCATTTCCTTTACTTCTCCGTTTTCATTTCCTTGTCCATAAAATGAATGTAATACTAGGATCTAAGTCAGTTTTGATATTAGTATTTGTCCCAGAAGCAGACCCCAAGACAAAGACTGGAGAGCCATGGTGGAGGTACTGTAGGGGAAGAGAAAGCAGCCAATAAAGAATCCAGCTCCCTTCTCACAGCGGGTGAGTGGGGCTTGATCCTTCCATGAACCTCTGAGTGTGGTATAAAAATCACACCTCTGAAATATCCCATCCCGGGGGCAAGGGAACTGGGTATTTATATACCGACTCTTGTCAGTCATTTTGAAAGTGCTTCCAGATCAATGTACAGCAGCAACGACTGTACCAGAAAAGCCCATCGGCCACAGAGATGCAGATACTGCCTGCTGGAAGTCCTCTAGTGCACAATGGCATGGCGAGAGCCAAGCGCTGTGGGTGCGGCTCAAAGAACTCAAGTACATAAACGTTATTTACATTTACTATGTCTATCATAACCATGGAGGCGGTAGCCACAGCCACCAGGTATTTATGCCTATTTCTGGCTTCCAGAACCCTTGCTAATGCTCCTAGCAGAGTAGCTAGCCCGTAACATTAGATGATCATTGTTATGATAATTTAGACTCAACGAGAAAGGCTCCTCTTGAAAAATCGGGGATAATTTGCCTTTGCACACTGTGTGCGCATGAATGAAGTGCAAACTACCAACACCCCCAAACACAAATCCCCCCTCCAGAGACCACTGGATCTTTACTCTCATTAAATCTACTCCCTCTACCTTTGCTGCCATTATTAGGCATAATCCTGAGAATCTCACAACAGGCTGCGGTTGATTTTCTTCAATTTGAATGCTCTAGAAACGCCTGACCCAGAATCGATGCCCACCAGAACGTGGAATAAAAGTTTCTCGAAGGGGATTAGCAGACCAAAAATTTCCTTCTCTAAAGATGCTACATTGACACAATTCCTGTAGACCCAGAGAGGAAATCTCAGACGCCAGATGGACTGGAAGCAGTGATCACTTATCAAGGCCACAGAAACCAGATGACATCAAATCCATGTGTGTAGCATTTATTGTTTGTAAGCTAATTCAGACAGTGGGCAGTGGGGTGGGTGGGGGGGGGGGGAGAAGTGACTAAGAGGTACAAGACAGATATGCCTCAAAGATTCTGTATACTCATTAGGGAGAAATGGCTTAGCCACATTAAAAACCAGTGATTACTTTAAATACCAGCGATTACTTTTGACTCACATATAATGATAAGAACATAATGTTAAGATTTGTCACAAAGCATTACACATCGAATTGTCATACGATTGGTATTAGGCTGAAGTGGGCTGTGATTCAGTTGCAGGAGAACTGAGCCTTTCAAGAGGATGTGGCGAAGAGACCCCTACTTGAGTACTCAGCATCCATTCTCTCCTACCCTAACAATAACAGCCCAAATTGTTCTCAGGGGACAAACTTGTCCATGTAAAAGTCTGAAGTTCCCATACAGTCTCCCTTTAAGTACAACCCAATGAGTCGTAGCTACTTAGCCTTTTTGTTCTCTTTCACTTCCTCTCTTTCTGACGGGACGTGATGTCTGGAGTGTACTAGGTCATCTTGGACCCTGCAGTAACCTTGACAATGGAAGTCACAGGCTGAGGATGCAAAAGCAAAGAAGAGAAGGAGCTTAGGAGGCCTCTGATGGATGATCAAGTCATCATATTGAATATGGAGTAGCTACTTCTGGACTCGTCTCACACCAGCTGCACATTTTCCATACTTGCAAATCTTTAAAATGGAGATGAGTCTTACAGTTGATGATCTTTTAAACTGCTTTCCACCAAGCAATAGCTGTTTGCCCTGAGCATGTGTCAACGCTTACTCATTGCTCTTTGTGTGCCTTTCACTTCAATCAATTGAATTACGTCTGGTGTTGATACCACACATGTTAAGCCTAAATCCCACTTCAAATGTCTTCCAAAAGATTAAATTATAATGCAATATTGAAATGGAGAGTTACTGGTACGTAGAAAAGCATGGAAACCGAGCAGCAGGCCATGAATTGGATATAAGGCAAGGAAATATTCGTTGTTGAAAAAGTGAACACATTTTCACATTTTCTAGCAAAGTGACAAATGTTTTCAGGGCATAGGACAGGAAGATACCCACACAAGTAGAGGAAGCTGTGTTATACTGTGTTTTTAAAATAGATATAAAAGCATTGCCTATCACAGGCCAAGCAAGAAAATCGCAAGTATTGAAATTTGCAGAGTAGGTTTTAGGAGTTTGGAAGAAACTTTCAGAGACAATACTAAGGATGACTATGACACGCCACATCACCAACACTATTGGTGGCGCGAAGAACAGTGTTGTATGAACAGGAGTAGATAGCAGTGATTCTGAGTCAAAAATGACATTCGCAAGGGGCTCGAAATGTGAAGAAGTTTTAAGAATACTCTAATCCATTCATTTGCTTGTTTCTTTTTATATATGTTCAAGAGTGATGCATGATAAAACCTCTAAGTGTAAAAGAACCCTAAGTCTCATAGAGGACCATTCGGAGACCATTTCTGTAAGTCAGTAATAAAAAGAAAAGGGTCTCATGAAGGTAAAACGGAAGGAAAGGCAACTACTTAAACCTTGACACATTAATCTCCCTTTATCCATGGATTCACTTTCTGCCGATTCAGTTACCTGCAGTCAACTGCAGTCAAAAACAAAAAATTCACAAGTTTAAACGGTGCACCGTTATAAGCAGTGTGATGAACTCTCAAGCCTTCCTGCTAGATCCCACCCAGAGAGTGACTCATCCCTCTGTCCAAAGTCTCCAGCCTGTGGATGCTTCCCACCCGTGGGTCCCTTAGTAGCCCTCTCAGTGATCAGCTCAACTGTCTCAGTTTCCCAGTGCTTGTGTTCATATGACACTTATTTTTCTTCATAATGGTCCTAAAAGTGCGAGAGTAGTGAAGCTGGCAATTCGGATACACCAAAGAGAAGCCTTGAAGTGTTTCTTTTCGGTAAAAAGTTATATATGTATGTATGGGAAAACGAATAGGCCATATAGGTTTCTGTATCCACCTGTGGTTTCAGGCAAATACTGGGGGTCTTGGAATGTACCCCCACAGACAAGGGAGGAATGACTGAACTTGAACTGAGGCCCTATTTGGTAGGGGTAACTGACTTAGGAAAATTGTAAGCTAAGTAGCCTTTAGGAAGACTCAGCAGTTATGGAAATGGATATTTCCTTCACTGGGATTAAAAGCAAGACCGGTTTAGGGGATTGTAGGAATGATCATTTTTGAAGGGCCTAAAATTGATATTTTAGCTTTTATTGACAACTGGTAGCCTTTTTGTTCATTACATGATAAAGGGGCAAAGGCACAATTTCAAGTTACTGGTATAAAGTGGAGATACCTCAACATCCAAGCCTGTTGCACGCTAAGGGAGCATTATGTAGCAGAAAAAAAAATCTTAGAAGTACGCAAAACCACCAGAAGGGATCTGAAAATCCCAGGGCTCAGAAAAAAACACACAAAATGATACATATCATGCAACAAAGGTTATATGAATGGAAATTAATGTATGTAAAACAATAATGCTCATTTATAAAAACAAATGCGTACAAAAGAGCCACACTAAACTCAGTAGAATAAATACAGGAGTATGTAAAGAGGACTGATATCATAAGGTACAAAAGGAAAGGAACGAGTTATCCATTCAACCATAAGAAGCGTAATTATCAGTGATGATGTATCGGAAGCTAAAAAAAAATAATTAACTCAATCTGATAATCCCCCCCCCATGAAAAAAGTTACAGCTTAAATTGGCAGTTGAAACTGACATAAAGTTTAAGACATTTTAAAGTCCTATTTTGCTAAAATCCAGGAGAGAAAATAAAGTGTTATTCACATATTGTACAACTTTTATGAACTTAAGACAAAAAAAGGAGATAAAACGTTTCACGAACAGCAAAAAGAACTTCATAACCATCTTTTAGACTTAAATAAAAATTTACCACTATTCGAAGGTGATGCTACTCAGCGCCATTCTCCTCCAAAAGATACTAACTGAAATGTTATTCTATGGAGTGATTTTTGCTAAACGTGGCTCTCATTTCATGGAAGGATTCCTTCAGTAAAAGTTTAAAAATAAAGAACCAATTAGTTTCAATTGATTTTTTAGTATTTTCTATTGGATCATTACCATATTTTTCTACTATTCATTAACATGTGTTTACTCAAATTTTTTTTCTTCCGGTAATTTAATTTTAGCAAGCTGAATTCTGGGGTGACCTCATAGAGGTGAATTTTGGAAATGTGTCCAACATATCTCATTTCCCTGCATCGCTCTGTTCTAACTTAAACTTCGGAACCCCCTCAGGGTCCAGTCGTCTTCAATAAACGAACACATTCAAACACCCTCATTGCCTTGAAACTCAATCTCTAAAACTGCGGTGTGCGGAACACAAAGAGAAATCGTTTAGCAACTGGAAAAAGCACACCCCTTTTAGCTGGAAAAAAAAGAAAACTACATCAACAAGACAAATATCTGTGTATGTGGCCACATACCAGGCTTTCTCAACCTTTGCCCTACTGGCATTGTGGGCCCAATGATGCTTTTTGGTGGTACCTGTCCTATACACAGCAGGATGTTGAGCAGCGTCCTTGGCCTCTACCCTCAAGGGGCCAGTAGCAACCTGCCCCCCACAATGTCTCCAGCAGAGAGGTCAAAGTGACCCAGTTGAGAACCACTGCTATCTAAGAATAAAAGCGATGTAATGAAATCAGGGCGCAATGATTGTGACTTACTGGTTTCACCAGTGTTCGATGAAGGTTCATTGATGATAAATGCCTTCGCCCTCTACTGCATGCCTTGTACCATGAAGAGTAAGTACTGTTTTGTGCTTATTACAAGACTCTTTCATAAGATTAACAAATTTTAAAAATCAACTAGCTATTAATAGCTTACCGCACTGCCTTACTCTTTCTTCTTTTAAGAGACCCCTAATTTTTTGCCTCGAAGGCAAGCTGCCGCCACCGGTCACAATGAGGGTGAGGTTTACTATTCACGGTGTCCCACTCTCTCCCAGCCAAGGGGTAGATAAAGTCTCCGTGAGTAAAAGAAAGATAGAAAAGGGATAGAGATCATTCATCCTGCAGCTTCGCTGACCTTGCAAGGCGCCCTTTTTTTTTTTGTCCTTTCTGATACTTATCTTCTCTGACTTCTTTAAGTGCCTCCATGCCATTCTAATAATGTCCTATTTTATAGCTAAATTAGTCAGCTTGAGCTTTGGTTGTCTGCAATCAAAAAAACCCCAAGTGATCAACTACCATTTACTGGGTTTAAGTATGAACTGGGCACTGCACAAATGGTTTGTCACCCAGTTCCTCGCTCACACTCAGCAGATATTGATCTAGTGCCCAGTATGTGACAGACCGTCTTATTGTTATGGGGAACAGAAGCAAGGTTGTGGAGCACACATTTTTCATTCAGGCCTGCCAGGAGCATCATGATCCGGAGAAGTTTTTCTAAAAATCAAAATGCCTAAACCCTGCTGATAGAAATTTTGATTCAACTGGACTGAGTTGGAGCCAGGGTATCATAATTTTTGTCAACAAAGTGCTATTGAAAACGACTATGGACAAGGAAGTGTCCTTGGACATTTAATCGGGAGTAGAAAAATAAGTGGAATTAGATTATGAATTAAAAGAAAATGGAAAATTGGATGAGAGAGCGTTATCACTTTTTAAAAGCTCTGCAAGCAGTAGCAATAAGTAGCCAAGGTTGAGTCCAACTACACTGCAGCAGGGCCTGGCCAACCATGACCCGTGAGGGCCAAATCCGCCCTGCGGCCTGCATTTAAAAACAGATTGAATGGAATGAGTCCACATCCATTCATTTACATATTGCCTGTAGCTACTTCTGTCCTATAGTAAAATTTGAGTAGTTGTGACAGAGACTGTATGGTCTGCAAAGCAAAAAATATTTACTACGTGGCCCTTTACAGAAGTCTGCTGACTTTCTGAACTATCTTTTTCAATCCTCATTATAACCCCAAGGAGTGACTGACTATATTAACACTAGAGTGTACTGAGCCATTAATTATTGTGTTCTAAGTGTTATATTAACTGCTTGAAGCACATGATTTTACCTACTGCCCTCAACAATCATTCTATCAGGGAGGTATTATAAAATGCCCATTTTAGTGATAGGGAAACTGAGGCGACGTGTGGTTAACTTCCCTTTATCTGGGTATCTCATAGTTCGTGGAGGCAGTCCTGAAATTCAGGTCCTTTGCCACCAGAGCTCAAGGTCTGTGGTGAGCTACATGCTTCTCTGTTTAACAGAATTAAAGTATGTGACCAAATGACACCATATTAGGTTACTTTTAGGCTACGACAGGCAGAATAACAGCCACCTAAGACATCCACATCCTAATCTCTGAGCTTGTAAATATGTTTCCGTACATGGCAAAAGGGACATTGCAGGTGTAACTAACTGCAAAGATCTTGGGACGCAGAAATAATCCTACACTGTCCAGATGGCTCCAACGTGATCACGAGATCCTGATAAGTGAAATGAGAAGGCAAGAGGGTCAGAGTCGGAGGACATGTGATAATGGAAGCGCAGGTCAGAACGGTCTGAGGCCACAAGAAAAGGGATACAGGCAGCCTGGACGATCTACGAAAGGTTAGAGAATAGAATTCCCCGCACCCTCCCCCACAGAGGCTACAGATGGAACCAGTCCCGAGAGCATCCTGCAATCCGCTTTGCATTTCGGACCTTTAGAACTATAAGATAACACATTTATGTAATTTTGAGCCAATGAGTTCGTGGTGATTCTTTACAGCAGCTATAGGAAACTCACACGGAGGCCATATTTTACTTCCTGGGGCCACACTTCAGTTCACACAAAATGGCAGCAACAGAGGGAATTATTCTCATTTAAGCTAATAGATGAAACTTCATGAAGCATAATAATGAACAGATAGGTGGGGGTTGAGCTGAGAAATAACCGCTAAGTAACTACTTGGAAACCTAAGATGAGGAATTCTGCTATTTATTGACCATATGGATAGCTCTGGGTCCAGCAAAGCTTCCCTAAGTTTGGAAGGGGAGAGGGAGAAAGAGGCGAAGAGTGGGAAAGACAGAACACGTTTGTGCACACGAGCTGTCCTGCCCCAAGGGTCAGAAACTGTAATGAGGACTTTTTTCTTTTTATAAGAGCGGGGCTTTCTCTAATCTTATTTTCCCTTTAGCATCCACAAGCTAACTCTGAGATTGCCAAAATATGTTAATGCCACCGCCCTCTACTTTGTTAAAAAATATTATTGCGACTTAGAGATTATTAAAAATTTGACCTATGGGGATAATTATGTAAGTACTCCTTGAAATACCAGACAGAAATTTTCCTGAAAAGCTTTCTGTGTCTGAATACATTAGCATAATCCGGGCTTTCTCAGCCCCGGATACTGACATTTGGGACCAGATAATTAATTCCTTGTTGTGGGTGGGGACTGTCTTGTGGAATGTATGATGATTAGGAGCATCTCGGACCCCTACCCGCTAGATGTCAGTATGACCCCCTCCACCAGTTGGGACAAACAAAAATGTCCTCGGACATTGCCAAATATGCCCTGAATGGTAAACTGGCCCTGGTTGAGAATCGCTAACATAATCTAGACAGGCCTTATGTTTGACTTTACTTCCATCATAGATCATGTATTTCCACTCAATTCACTGCTCCCCAGAATGCCACCTCCAACCAAAGGTGAATAAGTAAAAGAGCCAGCGACATTGAGAAAATAATATTGATGGACTTAGTTCCGGGCAAGTATATCGAAGACGCCGAAATGTATTCTGCATTGTTCCTGAGATCTCCAATTTCTATTTTCCGTTCCCGAAAAAAACCGTGAAATTTAAGTAAATATAATTCAATTATTCATTTGCCTTTAGTCACGTATATATTAATTCCCGGAGAGTAAGATAATGACAACGAGCAAATAAACAAAAGTCTCTGATATGGGGTTGATTTGTTCATTACACTCTCGATTTCATATCGATGAGGGAGAAAGGACTTTGCAGAAATCTGACCAGAGATGGCTAGTGCCTTTCCACCAATCGACCTGTTCAGAATTCAAGGATCTCTCCAATGGCACTCTCTAGAGAGAGTATTCTGCATTCTTTCTTTCTATGGGTTCCCCGACTCGTTCTTGTACAACAGTTATTTTCCTCTGTCTTTATTATTTTAGTTGTTAACAGGTCATCTACCTCACCTTGGGAACTGCTTGCCTCTAGTGGAGATAACTCCCTTCAAACCACTGGTTCTCAAATGTAGCTGCACATAGGAATCACTTGAAAAGCCTTTAAAAATATCAACAAAGCAGAAGGAACTCTCATCCATCACTGGCGGCACTGTAGAACGGTATAGCCACTCTGAAAACCAGTTTCGTGGTTTCTTACAAAACCAGTCGTACTCTTTCCTACTATACGATCCAGCAATTGTACTCCTCGATATTTACGCAAAGGAGCTGAAAACTTACATTGACCCAAAGACCTGTTATACAGATGTTTATAGCAGTTTTATTCATAATTGCTCACACTTGGAAGCAACTGAGATGTCTCTCAGTAGGTGAAAGGATAAAAAATTTGTGTCACATCCAGAGAGTGGAATGCCACTCAGGGCTAAAAGGAATGAGCTATCAAGCCACGAAAACATTATTAATGAAAGATCTCAAAAGGTCTATGCTTAGCCACACCAACGACACAGACAGTGGTGAGCCTGGGTCAAAGTCTCAAGAATGTTTCCTGAGTGACTAACATCGGACTCGGTAGATGAATACAGTCAAAAACGGGCCATCTCCATGACCCAGCCGAAGGGAACACATACAAGACAGGCACAGGAGGAAGCTTGAAGCTCCCAAAAGGTCAAGGCCAAAGGGCAGCCAGTGATCAACAGGACATGCAGGGCTCCAAGGAGACTCCATCCTGAGGAACAGTGGTGGGAAGAGCAGGTCGGGGTATAAACAAGCGGTCCAATAAATAAGAATGTCTCTAGTACTAAAGGCCCCCAGGAAGACAAAACAGTGGGACGGGACGGAGTTAACTGAGCAGGAAGAGGGGAACTACTTCCTATGGAGTGGTCAGGACACCGCCATTTTCCAGGAGACCTGCATAATGAGATCTGAGGGAAGAAATATTCTCAGAATAGAGGACAGAAGATCAATGACTCTGAGGCAGGAATACGCTTGACACGTTGCAAAACGAACAAGCCCAAGTGGCAGAAGGGGAAGTATGTGGAGAGAGTGCCCAGACGGGACAAGAGAAGGACAGAGGCCAGGTTAGAACAACGAGCAGCCAAGATGAGGACTTGAGGGTTGACTCTTGAGGCGGCGGGCAAATGTTGTTGCATTACAAAGGGGGCAAGGCATGATCTCAGCTGTGTTTTTAGAAGACTTTTCTGACTGGCCTATAAAAAAGGACTGCAAGCGGAAAGACTTAAAATAACATAAAGAGGAAGAAAGAAGCCAAAGTGATCCAGGTGAATGATGGCGGTGGGCCCTGCTTAAAAGTGGTGGGTTCCAGAATCTTGCTAATATAGGTAGGAAGTGTGAGAAGTGGCCAGGGTGACTAGAGTAAGCAAGGATGATGACTTGAGGTTTGGCCTGGGTGTCTGCAGTGGTGCAATGACGGAAATGAGGAAATTCTTTTGATGTTAAAACCTGGGTATTTTGTTTCTGGAACACGAGGAGATTTATCTAGCCTCAGGATCTCTGAACTTCTTTTCCCTCTGTGTGGAACCTTTTTCCCTCAGGTCTCATTAATCAGGTCTCATATGAAACACCACGTTCAGAGAGAATTCTGTCCTGACCACTTTACTGGCTTTCTTGGGAAGGGCCTACAGGGGAGAGGAGAGAGCAATAACTGGCTTTATCAGAGAAAGTCAAGATTACAAAGGACTTGAGGGGGGCCATTGATAATTGCTGGTTATACCTAACCCAGTCAGCTCTATCTCCTCCTCGTCCACGCCGTCTCCTCTTCTTCTTCCTACTCCTGTTCTTGTTTCTCTCCTTCTTTCTGTTGGCCACCTTGAAGTCTGACATCCAGGGAACTGGAGGGCTTTGATTCACACAGACAGCCCTCTGCCCACACAGTGGTCATGGCCTCCAGCCCATGTCGGCCCAGGGCAGCCTCGTCCTCACCCGCTAGGGCCATGCCTGCCTGAAGCACGACCTGACCTTCCAGTATAGACCGTGCATCTGTGGGCACCTCCACACCGCCTCTCAAGCAACTTTAGGCAAATAGCACTAAGGGACTCACTTTTATCTTCCACAGTATCTAATACACTACTTTGTAAATAACTAACACCACTTTGCTCTACTTTGCAAATGGAATGTCTGTGGGATGTCTGAATCTGTAAGTAGTGGAACCATCAGCCCCCAGATTTAATATGGAATCGCATAAATCATTATAGCTAAGAAATATCCATATGATAATGTATCAAAAGGCCAATTGATTGTCTGCATAAAACCAACATTCTTTAATGATCATCCGCCCCAATTTAACATAACTGACTTATGTTGACATTTACCCCTTCCTCTTGTTTCCCCATCTACCTCCAGCGCATCTGGTCCTCCCAAAGACAGGGAGAGTGCTGGGGGATAAGAATGACAAGGAAAATCTGGGACATGATTAAGACCACAAATGGGGAGCAATATAAACTCTTAGAAGCAACAGACCTCACTCAAGCTATCATAAGCTGCTGAGATAGGCCAGCAGCCACGTGAACATTATTATTTCCATAGATGGAGAACTACATTCTCTGGAGAGGCAAAAAGAAAGATGGGAGATTTTAAGTTGCTTTTCAAGTCTCATCAAGACTGAAGGACATAAGATCAGCAGAAGAATTGACTGCAACATTATTTAAGCTGTTCATGTCATGAAGAAAAACATTAAATGAACATGTAACTTGAACATCAGACTTCCTTCTATTGACAAATTTTCATTGGCTAAGATCTGGCTTAAGCTAATGGACATGCAATTTAATTATATTGTTCTTCTTAGATACTTCTAACAAAATATGAGAATTAATCCTGTCTCTGAGGCTTGTTAAAAACAGAATGAGATTTTTAGTTTCAGGATTATATATGTATGTACTTTTTAATTCTCATGACATGAGTTCTAACTATTCTCTTCAAATCAGTGTTATCACAATATCTTTCATCAACATAAACTATGAAAACAGAAAGAGTAACAAAACAAATTCTAATTAAACCAAACAAAACTCTTTTGTGATCTTGAT
Source organism: Rousettus aegyptiacus (assembly GCF_014176215.1). Taxonomy (NCBI): domain Eukaryota; kingdom Metazoa; phylum Chordata; class Mammalia; order Chiroptera; family Pteropodidae; genus Rousettus; species Rousettus aegyptiacus. The sequence goes on along the minus strand of NW_023416312.1, from coordinate 1,878,329 downwards.
ATTTGGCTTCGACTTGTTGGAAAGTCACACTGGAAATCAATTGAAAGGGTAGAAAAGTCATGTAAATTAAAGTGGCAGTTTGGCATCCATTCTAGGTCAAGAAGGGCATTAATAATGTCAAGAGTGGGAGTTTAAAATACAGGAAAGAAATGCCCTCAGAATTACATTTTATAGTTGGGAAATGACAGTTGTTAATTTCACTTTCCTTTAAACCAAACTAACTTGATTCACTCATGTTGCAATGCTTACTACATGAAAACACGTAGCGACGTCAAAGGGGAGACCCATTACAATCAATCCGCTCACAATAATTTTAGGCTTTACAGTCTACCAGTTGACATTTCCGACCTACGTTTAAGTACATTTCCCCAAAGATACAATGGTTGCCCATATTCTAATCAAAAAGCCATCCACGAAAATTAAATAGGACAAATATGAAGAAGATGATGTTCAACATACTTTCTATAAGGATCCTTGAATGTTAATGTTACCACTTATTTTCATGGACTTCACTTCACCTCAATATGGAGGCATGGCACTGTTATGCAGCCCTCAATGGAAATGCGTTTTCTCAACCAACAGAGTTCAGGTAGTATTCGTGCGTCACTTACTGCATCAGAAGAATCACAAATGGATATAAAACATTTGCACTGAGTTCCTTCTAAGCCTCTTACCAAAGAACACCTTCTGGGTGAGGATGTGAGAAACGGATGTGGCGTGACATTATTATACGTAAGAATTACCCAGGAAAGCATGAGATCAGGCACAAGTGAAAAGCCCCAGCAGAATTCTTTGGCATGAATACTGGGAAAAAGCTTCGGTGAACATACTGTTTTCACAGTTTGTGGCCTCACAGAACTCGTAAAAGGCTTGCATTTAAAATAAAAATCTATATATTAAATAGCTACAAATATATCCACATCTCTATCTCTATCTTACCACACCTTACCCACACCTTCATTGATCAATATATACCAATATCTACATAGAACCTACTAAACACTGGGAACCGTCCTAAGGATGAAACATACACTAGTGAACCAGGTAGCCACAAACTTTTCTTTCTTTATGGAGCTTGGCAGTTGATACAACAAGCACATAATAAAAACTCAGGAGAAGGTATGAGCAGGATGCTGGAGACTCACATAGGAGGAGCAGCTAAGCCAGGCTGAGCAGCTGGGGGAAGACAGAATCTCGGGAGGAATGAATGCTATCTGTCTTGAGATGCTGAAGTTGAGAGGCACTTAGCTCAGCGAAGGGAGCTGGAGGAAATGGGGTGGTCTGGAAGGCTGGGCCTTGCACCCAGCAAGCCGGTGGTATCAGGACTCACTTGACTGCTTCATATAGGAAGCATGAACAGGTTACTGATACGACTTTGAGGTGGCTCCACAGATACAATGAAATTGACTGTCAGCCTCTTAGAAAAAGGAATGTCATTCCACATAAAATACTTAAAAGTCTACCCCATACATTCAGATTTCCTTGCAAAGTAGTTGTCACAAATAGGCGAAGCTAATCTCAGATGAATTTTATTTTATAAAATATTTCTTGAAAATCAAATTAGTTATCTAAACCTCTTCAGACGATAAGCAAAACAGAAGAGATCTTCTTCTTTTAGGACAGTCTGACATAACAACTATACGGCCCTGTGATTTTAATTATCGCCATAACCTCCAAACTAACGTTGGTTATAGGGACACTTTGCTAAGCCCAGGAAGCACACACACACACAAAATAACTAAAGTTTTTACTTTAGTATGTGAAACTCTTCGCCCAGAATCTGGAACCGTGCAGTCCGTGGAAGCCAATGGTTAACGCTGTCATTTCCCTCTTCACCCACATACACACATTGCCCTTTTACCTGCAACTCAGGGAGAAGAGCTAGCAATAATGCCTTTCTATGTTCACATGGAATTCTTCTGGGATCGCCTTTTATACAGCATTAGGTAAGTCTCAATGGAGGAGCTGCCAGCATTTCAAGAATATGTTCTAAATTAATTCTGGCACATAAAGTAATGAGAAAGCTGCGATGTTCACTCCCTCCTGTTACTTACTAAACCATGACGGAGGTAGACGTCCAATGAATCTTCTCTCTCTCAGGTTTTGATTCTGAGAAAGTATGGTTAGAAAACTGATGTACCAAATCAAACCGATTGCTGATAAAAAATAATCTGCAAAAGTGATCAAAAGGTGTGCCAGCCAAGGTTATCTACCTTATAGGGAGAAAGGACCCCAGAGACTTGTCAATAAATGATGCCATTACACAGAAAATAATGACAATCGTATGCCAGCAAATTGATTTACTAGTATACCAGCATAAATACTAGCATAAAGTTTTTTTGAAAAACAAGTTGTGTCAAAAATCGCCTCTTGTCTACCAAAAGTGTATGACACCATTCCATATTGTAGAGTTGTGTTAAGACAAAGCTGCCCAGTCAGGGACTACATTTCCCAGCATTCTTTGTACCTAGGAAAGACATGTGACTGAATTCAAGGCAACAATGTAAGCAAAAATCACATCTGCCACTTCCAGGCCTGGCCCATAAAACCATGCAAATCTCTATCCTTTCTCTTTCTCCATCTGTCTGACTATCAATGCCTAGGCAAGCCAAGAAACCACATGTTTTGAAGACAGGAGAGCTTCCAGCAACCGTGGTGCATGAAATGCTGAACAAAGAGCAAAGGCTGAACATTATGTTTCTGACTTGCAGACTTCTATTGTTTTAAGCCACTAAGATTTTGAAATATGTCTGTCATAGCTGCTAATATTACATGAAATAATAAAATCATGAATCCGTACGAAAGGCTGTCATTCAATCTGCTGCTTAGATAGGATATTATACTGTGAAAATTGAATATTATTCTAATATGTGAACATGCTAAATTGAAAACAATGCTAAACTTCAAGGAGTTCTCAAACTTTCCGCCTTACTCTAATTTCTCAAGTTTTGTGCCCTTACAAAAGAATAGCCATCACTGCTCGCAGTTTTTGAGTTTAAACCTCATTATGTTGTATATAGACATTTAACAAAATATGCAGACACAATTAAAGCCGAGGCAAAAAAAAAAAAAGGCTCTAGGGCCTCAAATAAACTCTCAAGGGAAATTATGTCAAAGAGTAGATAGATGAAAAATTGATATTTTTCAGGTTATGTGAATGAAAAACCAATTAATAGCATCTATATAATCATTTTAAATTTACTAAAGTCATCGTTTATTGGATAAATACCTGAAAACAAACCTGGACATTAATGTTATGAAAATTTTGCTAGTTTGTAATTAAAACACAGTTCATATCGATATCATTATAGGGAAAAAGAAAAATACACAAGGGGAAATTTCATAGCTTTTATATCCCCAAAGGAATTTCTGTTCACTCCCCATGTTGAGGCAGTCAAGGGATCTCTTAGATGCATTTTTATGAAGGTTTTGTTGGAGACCTCCCCTCCTTACAGACCCTCAACCTCCAGTTCCCCAGAGAAGCCTCTTGGGACTAATTAATCTACTGGTATGCTTATCAACAGAGCTTAACTAATTCTACACTATGCCTTACACTAGCAGTTGGGAGCTATAATTGTTATTGGTCAGTGCCCAACACCTACACCAACAGATGTCTGTTTGTTAAATTTGTCAACACAGCCAGATAAGTAGGGAATTTCATGCTTCACATGTGGCAAGCTGGATCCAGGCTGCTCTGAAGCCTGGAAATGCCAACAAACAATATGCTGAGAGCATGTGACCTGCCATCTCCACCTCAGTGCCTGTGAGACAAAGGCACATGCTGTGTTCATTACCACCTTCTCCCTGAACCTTTATAACGGGGTACTCTGCACTGGATGTTGGCATTGTCAATAAGAACACAAAGAAATCTGAATATGAGGATGAAAACAATAAATACATTGCAATTCTTCTAGGCTGTACCCTGTTATATTTGATAAATAAATGTATTTTGTTTTGTTTTGTTTTTGATGGCCATGTCAGAGAAAAGAGGAAGGAAGGAAGGAAGGAAAAAAAGGGAGGGAGGGAGGGAGGGAGGGAGGGAGGGAGGAGGGAGGGAGGGAAGGAAGGAAGGAAGGAAGGAAGGAAGGAAGGAAGGAAGGAAGGAAAGGAAAGGAAAAAAGGGAAGGAAGGAAGGAAAGGAGGGAATGAGGAAAGGAGAGAGAGACGGAGGTAGGGAGGATTACTGTTGACACCCAGTACATGGGACAATATAATTCTTCAGTTTTAAGTAAGCCAACGTGGGCCACACACTAAACGTCACAAGCCCAGGGGAGGCCTGCATAGTGGGCCGTACAAATTCAGAGACGGAAAGCAACCGCATAGGATGGTCTGAACACAAAAATTCCTGACTAACAGCGGGCCCTGGTCGGTAGTCATTCTCCTCCCCACTGCTTACTTGACAAAGATCAATCTTAACCTAAATGAGTGTGTCTATTGTCTTTTTGCATCTACAATAACTTACCTGTCAAACGATAATCTTCTTTTACATACTTTTCAAGGCACAACCACCAGCGAAACCACTCAATGTTATTTTGGATCCCCAATACCATCTCTACATGTGTACGCGTTAAGCGTTAACTATCCTGTACCCACCAATGTAAAAGAAGTATGTGTCCCTCTGTTTCATTTTTTATCCAATCCCAGAGATTCGCGCTCACTTTGCTTTCTCCCGCCCCTGTAATCTACCACCAATGGATGCCATGCAACCCTCCGGTAAGTCTCCGTTCCTTCTAATGTATAAAATAAACTGCCAAACTGACATTCTCCAGGGCATTTTTTTTCAATCTGTTAAGAGGTTTGTTTCCCAGCAATTGTCATCAGTTTGGTTCAAATAAACTCCACAGGTTTGGACGATTCTTATAACGACAACAAAAAGCTAAATCATTCCCTCAAAAAGGTCACGGAACAGCAAATAATACCCTTTAAAAACATTTATTAGGAACCGTAAATTGTACTTGGCTATGAAATGCAATTAAGGGAATATCTAAATGAGAAAGAGAAATAAGTTTCATGAGAGGTAAAAAAAAAAAAAAAAAAAAAAAAAAAAAGGGTTACAGGGTGAAGGCCAAAACAAATTTTATCTGTCATTTGGCCTCAAAAAGGAGTCAAAATTCTGCTTCATCATCTTAAATATTAAATACTGAGCTTGAATTCCTCATTTTGCCAACTCCCAGATTCTACGTTAAGATGTATAATACTTTCTCGCCCTAAAATTCTAGGTTTCCACTGAGATTCTGTCCTCTAAATGGCTGTTACTTTTAGTTATGACAGCCATCATTCGATGATGGCAAAATGAATAAGTCATGACATTTCCATATTGATGTCAAGACTACCGGCAATTCTTATCATCACACATACAGCGATGTCGCTTAAATCTTCACAGAATGGCCACAGGTGCCTATATTTCATAAGTAGTCAAGTGTCCAAGATTTTATTTAAAATTCTGATTTGTAAAACTGCATCTGCTAGATGTGTAGAAAAATATTTTACTACCTTCCATCCCTGCAGGGGTGAAAACGGTGTCCTGAAAAATGGATTACTTGAGAAAAAAAGTATATATAAATAACAAACCTTCTGGGAGACGAACGTTAGTCAAAAGGAAATGACGTCTATAATTTTCCTGAAAAGCTATGTGTATTTGTACTAAAATCAACAAAAATCAAAGCAAAAAACTGCTGTTGCTTTAAAAAGAAAAATAGATCAATGGTTTGATTATTTAAAAATGGGGCCTCCGAACACATAGCCAATCATGATGGACATTAGTGAAATATAATGACTCTTCAGAAATTCACAGTTCTTTACACTTGAGTTCAATACCTACTTAATTGTTTTCCAGCCCAGAAGGCAAGATAAGCCAAGCCTATTTTAATTTAGATTAATCATGTGTCTTTTTAAAAAAAATTACCTCTATAGTCAAGAAAATCTTATTAGGGAAATACGAATGAAAAAAATTATGAACATTTGCTAAGAAATTTTTTTACGATTTCTTTCGTTCTCATAAAAAAACAGAAAGAAATAAATATCGATGCTTTCAAAACACAGATTAACAGGGATCCCAGACAAAATGCAGAACGCTCAGTTAAATTTTAATTTCAGATAAGCATACGAGCCATCCTGTATTTTTCTTTGCTAAATCTGGCCTTTTTACTAGTGATCCTTTGTTTTTCCTTAAGAACTGGGGAAACTGAGGCACAAATGGAGAGGCACAAATGGAAAGGCACAGAAGACTCTGAAAAGATAGTCACAAAGCTTCTGATATCAAATTGCAGTCCCCTCCCTCCTGACCACTGATGCCACCTGCTCGCACGTTCCCTATGAACTTTTAAGTGTGTCAACTTCAAAAATACGGTAAATTTACACTGAGGCGAAACCAAAAATAATTACTTCAAATCTTTTACTGTGCCTAGACTCTGTTTAAATTAAATAGAATGGACTTATCTCCAGGAATGGGATGCAGAAAAAAAGGGATGCAGATGCTTATGAGTTGCAAATTCATAGAAGGAGGAAGGAAGACATTGTGTCCAAGATGGCAGCCAACAGTCACATGTGAATCCTTAAATTTAGATTCAAATGAAATAAAATTAAATTTTAGTTCCCTAGCTGCACGGCCATATTGATTTCTAGCCCCATGTGGCTATGAGCACACATATCCACCATTGCAGAAAGTTTTATTGGACAGGGTTGGCCTAGAGTCTACTAAGACTACACAGGACAGAGGAATGCAACTTCGTGGAGTTGAAGCAGTCGCGCAAGAGGCAGTGCTCAGGACTCTCCAGGCTTCAAGATAATACTCCTTGTAGCCAGACTTATCTTTTACACACGTCCAGAGTAGGTAGGCATCTGTGCTCCTGCTCTAGTCAGATGCCGCTCGTCCCCGAGGAGCTCACCTATGTGGCTCCATTTAGAGATTTTTAGCTGTGGCAAGATGGTATCAGGGAGGACAGACAGAGCCTTGGTGCCGAAATGAGAGAACCGGCTGTCTGGTAAACTCTCGACCAGCCAGCAAGTTATTTCGCCTCTCTGTACCTCAGATTTCTCATTTCTAAAATGAGAACTGGGTGATTTCCAAAGGCTCTTCTACCTCTCGAATGCTAAGATTCTAGAAGTGAGCAGTCTTGAGAGAGCAGAGTTCCAAGGACCAAGAGCAAATGTAGGCAATAACTAGAAATGCTCCTTTCTTCATTTGCATGCAGTCATCCCAGAAACCTGATGAGTTCTCGAAGGGCAGTTTGCCATGCTGTGGGCCCATTACCCATGGATACCTGCAGGTAGCAATAACTCTGTCTAGGACGATACCCCTGGAGCAATTACTCTCTTTCTTGATAAAGAAGGGACCTTACATGTCAGGAGTCTGATGTCTGTTACTCTCCTGTCCCTGTCCCCATTTCAGTCACTGGAGTTAAATGAGACGCAATGGCTCTATAGTAAGGATATTCTCATTTGAGAATTTACTGTATTAAGAGAACTCAAAACTTTTTAAGAAGTCCGTGAGCGTTAATGCTGCAAAGTTTCAACGGGTCTCACGGCTCAGATGAAAGCTTTGGATTGAGTGTCTCTTAGAGACCTTCTGTTCCAGAGGAGTGACTCTGAGGTAGAAACGTGACTTTCCACGATGATCCGAACACTTCGGAGATTACTGAAGCACAGACAGTCTTTGAGACACAAGGGGGAATTAATTTAATAGATGACTTCCATCAGTACTCTCCTGATTACATTTTCAAATAACTGTTATGTCGAAACCAGAAATGTGTGAAAAGAAAGTAAATAGGAGAGGATTTCTGAATGGCATGTGCGTCTTAGTTACCGGTTGCGAGAATTTCCCTGTAAGTTGAAGTGACTCATGGCAGATGGAGGAAAGGTGACAAACATCGTAAGGTAATTCATTTCAGACTTGTTTTCATCACTCTTGAGCAATATAGCTGTGACAAAGCACTTTGCCTTTGAGGGCACAGGTTTCCACTCTCTTCTGAAATGTGGAGGTCCTTAGTGACTACTAAGGACCCAGTCCCATTCGATTATTCTGCTAGGGTGATGGGCAAAGTGACTCTTAAAGTGAAGTTGATATATTTTGTTGCATTGTCTTGGTATGTCAAACATTCAACATAGCACAAGTAATGTAGATTAAACGCTGGGGGGGGGGACGACTACATTTTCGTTAATGGGCAAAAAATTGGCCACAAAAGTGATCATCTCACTAACAAAGATTTTCTATCAACTGGAGCTTTTGAGAAACCCTCACAAAGGTAAAAAGGGGTTATAACTAAATAAAGAGAAAAAAAACATATCTCATGAATAGTTACAAGTTAATTTATATTTCGGAGTTTTTCATTCTTTCTTCTTTAAATTCACACTGTTTCATGCCATGGAAAAGCTCTGTTCTCAGACAGGACACACACACACACACACACACACACACACACACACACACACACACACAGTCACACAACAAAACTACAGTGGACCTGAGATATTTAATAACCTACCTTTGATTCCCTGTGACTCTTTATTCTTCCATCAAAAAGCTGAAGATCAATAGTGTGGCCTGGTACTTATGTTGACCGCATTAGAAATACTCTAGAAGGACTAGAAACCACGACAATCAAATCTAGTAATTTATTGGGCTCCATTTTTTATTTGGTCTCTACTGCTGTCAAAATTTCATTAATTCCTTCAGTGCAATTCTGGGGTTAAATCTCAGCTGTCACGCTTAGTAACTGCAGGACAGCAAATGATGAACTGTACTTGGTGGCAATCTATAAAATGGGAATGAGACTGCTTACTCTACAAGGCTTCACGAGCAATGTTAAGTGTTAAGCAAGGGTCTCTGTTAACATTATTAATTGTATGAAATAATATATCCACAATTCAGAGATTCCTACTTGCTTAAAAAGTGAATTCTTCTATATATTCACTAGAATGTATCTTGCATCTAAATATGGAAATAGTTCTTAAATTTTTTTTCATTGAGGTCTAACATATATAATAAAGTGCATAAATCTTAAGTGCGTAGCTCAGTGATTTTGCATATGTATAGACCATATAACTAACAGTCATGCCAAGATATAGATCATACCTAGTATCCAGAACGTCCACTCACAACCTTTCCCTAGTCAATACCCAACTGGATCCCAGAAGTAACCATTATTCTGACTTCAGTGTCTGTAAGTTAGTTGTACCTGTTCTTATCATTCGTATAAATGAAATCATGCATTATACATAACTTTATCTGGCTGCTTTCACGCAAATGTTACGTCTGTATTAACGATACTTCATTATTTACATTGCTATATAGTATTTCATTGTGTGACACAATTACTTTGTATACCACAGAGATAAAGGAGAGGTCGCACATCAAGAACTGTCACAGTGGCCTGTGAGCAGGTTAGACCATTGATGGATGCAGACGCTGGCAATCAGATGTCCTGAGACTAGAACCAAGAAAAATCTATCACATGCATGAGGAAGAAGGGAAGTGGAGACAAGGAACAGAAAATACTTGATGATCTCAGAATTTATATTATATACTGCTCATGTAGCCCTCAGCGACTTGTATTATAAAAATCTACAAAAGTTACCAAAATGATTCAAGTATATCAAACTAGGAACAGTAACGTTATTAGTATAATTTTTATTAAATCTCATAAACAAGGGGGAATTCCAGCAAGATGTTGATCCATGATTAATTTATTTTAATTAGGTTTTTCTTATTTATTTGATTTAAACTTCTCTCTTCATTCGTAACACCTTATTAAAAAGCTTTCTTCATAGATATAACTTTCCTTCCTCAATCTTCCTGCTCCAAGTGAGATTCATTTCACTTTATAATCAATAAGCCTCATGCTCCTTTGTGCATCTTCAGCTGGCTGCTTTCACATTATTTAATTTGTCTTAGAATTTCCTAGAGGCTTAGATTTAATGCCGTAAAACAGAAATGAACAGCCTTTAATCACCAGGTTTGCCTGAAATGGTGTTAACACAAATTTAATGTACCTGAGCCCCCAGGGATGTTTGTGGGATCTAAAACAGTGAAAAATATTTATCAGGGTTTCATTAGCAATTTTTGTTGCTGAAATGCTTGCTGATAACATTAGACATTCGTCTCAGTCTAAGACAAAGAAAGTATGGCTTCCCTATTGTTTTATGATGTTCTTAACCTGGTAATTAAAAAGAACAGCACAACTCCAGGAACACAGTTAAAACCAAATACAGTACAGAAAAATAGACTTCAATAAAATAAAAAAAGCTTTCCTTTATGTCTTGTTTGCCAATAATTGCATGTTTTGATTCCCTTCTAGTATAAATGCTAAATGTTCACCAAATGTTTTTCTCCTGATATGGATAATTAGAACAACGACAACAAAAATTATCCATAACGCTTCTTTACGATGGGCCGCCCTCGCCCATGAGGTTAGCTATGTCTCTTCATTGCGACTTCCTTCTTTGGTAATAAATTTCTTGCCCTTTCATTTATTTATCGCCATCTCCATTTACTACTCTTGATGGAAAGCCTCTGTCCTTTGAGCTGCATCTCTTTCTCCAATTCTCGACTGCCAGCCCCTTGTACCTGCGACATATTAGGTAAACATCCAAAAACTGCTGAGAGATTTTCATAAAGAAATGATGATGACTTGGCTACAGTAAAACAAGCAGAGAAGCAGATAATTTACTCAGGTTATTTTTATTTTTTCAAAGCAAACCGAATAGGTAAAGGGCGTACCTATGGAACAATCAGAAAGATGCACGAGAAGGCTAAGTAGACCCCATAACGCTTTAAGGAGCCCATCTATCAAGCTCAAGGCTGAGCCATGAGAATTAGAAAAAGTTCCTCTGATCAATCCATCCACACACTTTTGTTCATGGCTGCTCAAAAATTTTCCTAAGTTCACTCATTGCATAAACCGTTCAGTCTAGATATGGATGCCAACTCTCCTCAACTTGTGTCCCTCACATAATTTTCCATAAAAATGGATTATCGCTTTGTATTTCACAATTGAGAAGGTTATTGCATTTGGTGCAATTTCAGTGGCACCTAGCCCCTTCCAGACGTTATGACATTTAATGCTGTAAACCTGGTTTCACTCTGAAGGGCAGGGATTTGTTTCTAATCGTGAGGCGGAGGCCTGGGTCCTTCATGTGCTATCTAGGGAAGGTTTTGATCCATGTGAACTTGAAAGACATCGAGTTCAATGGAGAGAAGCAAAAGGTGAGTCAGCTCAAAGATCACCTGAACGCGAGCCCATCTTGTTTGCGTTTAGCTGTGCACATTCCGAATTTCTCAAAGGACTGCCAATAGAATGTTTCTAAAAGTCTTGAGTTACAATTAAGAGAAAAGTTGCTGTGAGAAAAACAAAGCACCGTTTTCGGCTCCTTTGGACAGCTTTTAAAAACAATACTCTCTTGCTCTCTCTAGACTGCTTTCCTAGCAGGTACAGATTTTTTATCACTCGGTTTGATGTCAAACTGGATTATTCTTAGAAGCTCTTCGATTCTCCACTTTCATTGTCATTCATGATATGCTCATATTCTTTCCTTCTACTTCACCAAAGGTTATTACTGCAGTGAACATATTTGTGAAATACGTACTTTGATATAGTCTCGAAACGTAAAGGGCGATGTTTTGTTGATGCGCTTTCCCACTAGGGAATGGTCTGATTACAAATTCAAGTCAGTTTAAATACTGACCAATTGTACAAAGTAACGGAAGGACTGATCCAGGTCCTCAGCTTTACAGAATAACGTCTGTATTCTTAGCAGCGTGGAACTGTCAGGCAAGAGGTCGGAAGCTGAAATGGTCTCTACACCAAGCCACCCCAATGTTTTCTAGCATAGACAGTATGGAAAACACTACATTTTATGGCACAGTCTTTAAACTAACTAGCTCTATTGTCTCCCAAGATCAGGCTGGAATTCTGCACTTAAGACAATTCAGATCACGTATGATTTCACTGCTAACCAACCAACAGATGTTAGCTGACTTGCCAAGGCATGATCTCTGACTCCGAGCCCAGTGTCTTTTTGCTTTATGAGGACGCAACACCTATTCCTGCAAGACTCGTCACAGGATCGACGCTCTCGGAAACCTTGGCTTGTGATTGGGAATCTCACGGTGAAAATCAGAATATACAGATTCAAAAGCCTTTGGACAGCCCTTTCAAAAAGACACAGAGGGGGTGGGGAGTGAACATGGGCCACCCAAAAGTCAACACAGTCTCTCTAAAACCTAAGAAGACCTGTCACTTTTCTATCAACTAAGTGGACCAGAAGTAGCGAGCACTTTTCAAACTACATCTGAGGAATGCTGGGGGGTGGGGGTGGGGGGGGCGTGTTGAGCAGATGATATGCTAATTAAGAAATTGAGGAAGAGCCACGCCAGGATCTCCCTCTTGGAGCCCTGCACCACGTAAAAAGTGCTGAATATCCTCTGGCAAACGGATCGGCTTATTTTTGTTTACCTTTGCATTTGCTAAATTTATCTGACCACGTAACCCTGTTATTCTGTACTATCGTTTGCAAGAAGGCTTCTGTTTCAGCAAACAATTCTATGGTGAAGAAGAACACTGAGCAGAGAGCTCCAGACCCCTTTCTATGACTCTGGAGAAAGTGCCTAACATCTGTACCCCTCGCTTCACCCAGAATCCAGGTGATTAGCAGATGATTATCAAAATTTCTTCCGGCCCTTACATGCCATTACCTGCAGCTCTACATTAATGATGGCAATGCCTGGCATGAGTTTCAGGCCAAATTCTACAATACTATGAAGATATAATGTTTATGTGTTACAGTCAATATTACGTCGGGATGGTGCCTCGTAAAGATCATTACAAGCAATGTGTTGTGCCAATATTTGTCAGGTTAAAATACTGGAGACAGACGAGTGTGCGAAAATGCCCTGGCTGAGAGTTAGAAACAATGATACTCCTGGTTCTGCCATGTACCTGTGAGATCTTAGGTGAGTCATTTAACCAATCTGGCTTTCTAGTGCTTCACCTGTAATTTAAGAGGGCTGAAGTGAATAACCTCTTAGGTCACCCTTAGTGCTAACATTCCATGACGTGAGGCTAAGCGAACTTCTTAAATAAAGAATGCATGGCTGCTCTGTCTCTGCTTTTAAAACTTGACATTGACCCTATTGACTACTGAATGTCAAGGCCTTCATTAGAAATGCAGTTTCTAATCATAATGTCCCAAAGAGGATACTGGAGCTCCTTTTTTTGGCATCATTACTATTCATTCATTCATCGATACAGCAGACAATTATTAAAAGGCTTATATACGCCAGGTGTTATGTTGAACCTGGAATGCGTAGATATGAGTTAGACAAACCACTGCCACATGGAAACACAGTATAATAGAAATAAATCAAATAATAAAAACTGTTCTAAAACGATGTGATAAGGGTTCTATTATAATCAGGGTTTCTTGACCTCAGCACTATTGACATTTGGGGCCAGACTATTCTCTGTCGGGGACTGTCCTGTGAATTGTAGGATTTTCAGCAGTCTCCTGGCATTTAATCACTAGATGCCAGTAGCACCCTTGGCCACACACACAACATACCGGACGCTACAACAAAAATGTTTCCAGACGTTTCTGAGTGATCCCTGGGGAGGGTGGCGGCAATATCAACCTTGGTGAAGAACCACCGATTTAAATATATTCTTTTGCTATTAGAGATGACTCTATCTGTGAGCTATACCCTCAATGAGTAGGACTATAAAATGTTAATGATAGCAATTAGGTCCTACTTAGAGGGTATAATTTCAATTTTGTTAATATCAAGTACCTCCACAAGTTTAAGGTGCTATCCAATTAATGACGGTTTTCAAAATTCGTGTGATATAATCAGCTTCCCTCAAAGGCTAACGGTCTTGTTTTCGGAAGGAGAGGAACACAGAATGCAAATAACACTGGTCCGGTGGGAAAGTTCCAGAAGGGGCTGTAAATGAGTTAGGAGCAAGTCATGCATTCAACAAACATTTCCTATTGTGCAAAAGGCACTATCTGGGGGAGAAGGCATTGAACAAGATAGATCAGGGCTACCAGGACAGAGCCTCCATTGTAGTGTCTAGCAAATCGAGAAAACAGAGTATGTCAAATGGTAGAGAGTACTTCTGATTAAGAGAAAGCAAAATATGGGGACAAATAGAGCTGGGGATGAGCGGCCAGTCATTCTCCATGTTACCCAGAAATCCTGAGGACAAACTTACAGAGGAGCAGGGGCCATCTCACGTAAGTGGCAGCTACCATAAAGTTTGGCTTCTGTTCAGCAAACAATTGCTGTGTGCTGCGCTATGCTAGGCAGGTCAACAGTTTGGTGAGAAAAGCCCCCAGCTTCCCAAGTTCAAAGCTTCTCCAAATGTATAATGCACACAGGGAACTTGAGACTTCGGCCTTCAACAGACCCTCTCCAAGCCTTCCCCACCCCCTGCACCCTCGAGTGTCACACATCTGTGCCAGCCTGGTCCTTTGCATTTCTGTCCTCTACTTCTGAGTCACCTCCACGTACCTTAGCTACTTTACTTTACTCAGTACCTTTGATCATAGGAAAAGACATTCCTTTCTCTCTATTTCCCTAAGTGCCTCTTGTAGCTTTTCTTGTAACCTTTAAAACCAACATATCAGGGACCTTCATGTTCTGCTCTCAGAGATTCTCTCCCATCACACCAGCTTTTCAATGAGGGCGCTAAGAGCCTTTGGGCCTCTGCCCGTGACAATCAGTATCCAAGTCTGCCCGGATTCTTAGGGCTCCTTCAATATCTACCAGGTCTTGCTCTTCCCCAATTCTTTGGTCTCTCCTCCTCCTCTGAAAGCTTTCAACACTTGTCCGTCCCCACCCACTAGTGGCTCCTTTGCTAGGCTGTCTCCCTCTCAGCTTGGTTCCCCTCAACCCATTCAGATGCTGATCCAGTAAGTGAGGGTGCCATTGGGTACCTTCCTGGAGGGCTAATACCTTCTCAAGGATTATTTTATCTAATCCCCTGGTATTGTTACTCCATTGTGCACATCTTCCTCTTTAAATTACTGTTATCAGTAGTACATTTTTGATCTGACCACAGCCAGACAGTCTCAGTTTGCAATGGTCTTCTAGAAAGTCCTTGCTTTGCCATCCAAGTTCCTGTGAATCCAAATAATCTACTAAATTGAAAATGCTTTGGTGTCTACTTCAAAACTAAAATTATACTCCAAAATATAGGCTATACATAACTTCTATGTGTGTGAAATCATCTTTTTACCCTGTAACTGGGACACAATTTCTTCCAAAAAAGCACTTAATAGAGTAAAGAGACTAAGTCCTCATGACTATATGAGAACACTTTGTCCAAATCCTTGATAATTTTAATTCAACTTTGAACAAGCTTAGCCTGACTTGATGACTAAAAGCTGAAATAATAAAGGAAGCATGTTTCCTGACTGTCAATTTTCTGGCTCCTATATCAAGGGAAGGAGAGCATCCCAACTCTCTCCTTGACAGCTGATGGGCTTCTGGAGAGGAGATTTATGTTCAAGTCTAAACGTGGGGAAATCATACTTCCTGTTGCTTTCTGTGTTGGCTATAAAGACCTCTAGTGACATGTGCTAATTCTTGGACCTCAGTTTTGCAACCAACAGGCATATTCTTCACTGCTTTCATTCCAGTTAGTCATCACAGGTGTTGGTCAGGTCACTGAAATTCTTTTACCACAAACTGTTGGGGTGAGGGTGCAGAGAGATCAGTTGGAACATGTTCCCCTTGGGCAGAGGATTCCAAGGATACGATACAACTGAGACCAACCAGTAAAGGGGTCTTAAAGACAAAAGCTTCAGATCCACCCACGAGGCTCACCTTGGCTCATTTCCTAGCTGTGTGGCAGTATTTTTCCGCATCATCTTGGACAAATTGCTTTACTTCCTGTCCCTCTTTCATCTCAACTATAGAGTAGAGAGACTACGAGCTTCTACTTCCCTGTGGCATTCTGATAGTTGGATAATGTCTAAAAAAATAAAAAACACTCTGAGCTCCTCACAAAATGCTGTTCTGTAAATATAAGATACTGCAATTGCTTTGGTGAATCAATCCAGGAAATAACTCAAGCCCAGATATTCCTGACTTCCCTCATCACAAAACTCTTCCTGTCTGTTTCAATAAGCCAGGTCAGGCTGGACCCCCATAGAAATGATTATTGGAGCAACCCTGAGTGCTAGGGGGATTTTCAACACCTTTCTTCAATGGAGCAAATGCTTTTTAGTTTAAGCAAAATAGTCCACATAATACAAACTCAACTGCTCATCTAAATTAGCCAAAACATTCTGGAATATAGGCCCAGCTTATTTTCCCGACTTTCTACTGCTACACAGCTGTACATTCTCTAATTAAATGTATTAAGATAATAAAATTTCAATTTCAATTGAAAATGAAGCAAAACTAATTTGAATCCTCTTACACGTGTCTTTAAATCTTGCCCTTTTATGAACTCAGTATGCATTATTCAAAACTATTCCTGAAAATTTAGTAACTTATCCTTTACAACATATTTGCTATTTACTTTGACATTTTACTCTAAAATATTCCATAAAACTGCATGTTCAAATCTCTAAAACCTTACAAATAAAGTATTCATTGGGAAAACCTAACTGGTACCTTAAAAAAGAAATTAAATAAATTAACCAAAAAGGTGGTAAACATACTTAATAGGCTGAAAATGATGAAAAACCTGCCATCGATCAAAATTGTTTCTTCTACCAAGTTTCCATAAAGTTGATTCCTATGCCAGCATGGACTCCACGAGGAGCAACTAGTTCTGATGCCAACTTTCCCCAAAGACTTTGCATTTCCTCCCCTGAATTTCTGTCCCCATTGCCATCATCTCAACCTCACATCAGATGCATTTTCTGGCAGAGAAACAATGATATACATGTGACACAACGATGAATCCCTGGTAATCACCAGCATTGTTTTTCAAGTGAAATGCCCCTGGGTGATGCATACCTGAGCATTTCTCTTCATTCCGAGAACCTGAATTTCTATGCTATATATAAGAATGTTATATTTAAAGTCTTGTTAACTCTGCTGCTTTGCTCCCAAACTAATCTTTTAAACAAGACGGAAGCTTCGGACCCATCCATGGGGCTCACCTTGACTCATTTCTGGAAGAGTTGTGTGTGTGTGTGTGTGTGTGTGTGTGTGTGTGCACGCATGTTTGTGTGCATGTTATCAATAAATAATATGGATATGTATAATGGATAGACGATGGATACATACATACATACATATATATACAGGATAATTTCAAATTATCACTGTATTCAATTTGAGTGTTAACTAAAACACATATGCAATAGATCCAGTTGTGTGGGTGATAAAAGGAAACACCTCAATGATCTATAGAGAGTCAGGCTTATTTTAAAATTCCAACTTACATCGTCCTCATGACCACATAACTGCATTTTGGCTCCTGAAGGGCAAATATAATACTTAATTTAATTAAAAACCTAGCCTTCTATTTTTAATGCAGCTTGTAAAAGGGCTCAAAGAGCTGGACAGGAGATTTTCTAGGCACAAGCTAAGTTTACAACCACAAAATTCATCAATAACTTGCCAAGAACACACACTGGCAAGAGACAAAGCTTACTTCTGTGTGTAAATATAAAGCCGACACATGTAACAGTGACCTACGAAAGATGGTACTCGATTTCATTAAGCAGATGCCATGCTTTTACTTAGAACCTCACCTTCTTGTCAAGGGATAATAGAAACTATATATGCACCTTGAGAAAGGGAACTAAGAGAAATGTCACATTTCCCAGTCTTATTGTATCTCTGGAAGCCAGTTCTTACTACATTTTGGGAAAAACAAACACACACTACTACAAAACACCAAATGAATTCTCAAGATGAGATTTCGCCAGAAAGAAAACAAAAACAGCAAAGAGTGTACTCATTCACGTCTGTGGTCAAACTTTTTTTTCCCATAGGATCCCCACTGAAAACACTCCAACTCCAGGGACAGACAACCCATACAGCGCTGAGTACTTGGGGACAAGCAGCGTCATCATTACGGGGAAAAGTAACTTCCAGACTCTGCTGTAAGTTAGCAGCAAGTCAAACTCTCTCCCAATCTTCCTCTGATCCATGGTCCAAAAGATATCTAAGGAACGTATCATTCCAAATAAAAAGAAACAACTTCCTCTTCCCCGTGAAATCAGCTCTCAGCCCTCACGCTCACAGCATACATTTTCATGGTTTACCTTTTAATTACTGGATTCTGTCAAGGGTCCTTCCTACTACATCCAAGAGGAATGCAAGATGATGCGTGCTCTTCACCCCCAAGTGGCATTTGACTCCACTCCATGCAATCACTCAATGCAGTATGGATGAACGGGCCAAGTTCAGGTTCACCGCCCTCCAGTGTCTTTATTCCTCACAGCACATGACTAGAGAGCAAGAGAGTCCTGCTGCCAGGGACGCTCTGCTCCTGTTAAAACTAACGGAAAAAGCACACTGCAAAAAGCTCTCTGCACGCTCGCTCTCCTCACCCTCGCTGTGACGAAGTTAAAGCTGCAGCATTGATAAAGAACAAAAGAAAAATACAATACAAACTGCCTCTCCGGAGAAGCTTTCTCTTCCAGCAAAACATTATCCAAAACAGGCTCTGGGACAACAGGTGAAGCCACATATAAAGCCTTGAACTTTATTGCCCAGAAAAGCCCAGGCAATCCGGCATGGGTGCCTGAGCCGTGCAGCCATCGGTCGCCCCATCGGTCCCTCGTTGCAACGTGCCGAGGGTATGCATGAGGTCAGCGGATAAACATCCAATAAACAACGGAGAACACGGGTGACAGCTTAACCTTGCTCTTGCCTTCAGAGAAGCCAGACTGTTGTTTCCTCGGGACTCTCCTTTTACCAGCATTCAATTTGAATGAGCCGGTGCAAATGCACTGCTCATCCGCTCCTGAGAACAGGATGCATTTATGTGAAACACGAGGAGAATGCCTAATGGCGAGGCATCCTCTGCATTCCCGGGGCTTTTATTACAAGGCTAGCTTACATTTCAACTGCCTGAACCACTGCCAACAGCCCTGCACCTCTGCGAGCAATGTGACTTCAAGCCAACATCCCATCCGCACTCACACATGCATGAAACACTGTGATGCCTTGTGCTTAGAGAAGCACCTTCTGCAAGCTTCCATCTGCACACAGGATATGCCTGGTGACGGTGACTGTCAGAGAGAGCTGACTGCCATGCGTCTCTTTTCTCTTTCAATCAGCAACATTTGAGAATGGAAAAATGAGCAGCAGATGCGTTGTCGCGTGTCAGCTCTGTGCTGAGAAGTAACTGCTGTGGGCCTTTATTAGAAATTGAGTCATAAAACAGGCCACCATAGCTTTAATTCATCTTCGATACATAACGTTGAATACGGGCTTAACAAAAACCCATAGTCCAAAAAGTGTGATATTGTGTAACATAATGAGGAGTGGCTACGAGGCCACATCCCACCTGATTAAAATGACGTGCCACCAGCAGTGAGGGAAAACGGTCCAGTCCCCTCGCATGCAGTTCAGAGTGGACTGAGCTGCAGAGACAATATTCTAACAGTACTGCTACTGCTGCTTTTTTTCTTCCTTATATTTGCCCGACCTGTCTAACATGCTTCGGAAAGTGCCTCTGCAAAGCTAAGTTCCGTGATGTGCCTTCCTGTCCAGGCACTCGGGACATATTCTTGGTGAGGCCTGGCAGGGACTTTTCTTAACCTGCTTTCACAAACTCTGACTTGGAAGATACGCAATCGGATGCAGTAGAAAGATTTCTCAGAGATTTCTGTTACGGGAGATGAGCAGAGAGTCTCGTCCGCGTGAGTAGCAGGTACCTCGACTGCAGTAAGAACCTTGGAATGTTCTGGGAGAAATATTTCTCTGAGAAATGCAAAATACTGTCACTGGCGTCCGAGGAAAGTATCTGGGCACTGTACCCAGGGCTTATGTAGATCTCTGCAAAGTCACACTTAACCACGCTCACAAGATAATGATATGTAAACCACATTTGAATTCACCCAATAAATAAAGGTATGGCAAAGGATCAATCTTTCAAATTACCAGAATTTTCACATTTACCAGCCGATCTTGACATAAGTCTCCACCTTTTTTAATGGAATCCGGGACCTAGGAGATGGCTTACTATTACTATTGTTTTGGATTTCAGGTGTACAGAATGATATTGTTAAAACAGAAAAAAAATAAATCTAAAACAAAACCCAGCATAATACTGCTGGGCGACATTACCTCAGGCTAGCTACTCTTTGAAACTAGCCAATTTACCCTCAATGGACTAAGAAACTGTGTGCAGGTGAGTGAGTCAGAGAGAGAGTGTGTGTGTGCATGCACTGATAGTATGGAAGTAACTATCAAGTTATGTAAGTCTTATCCCAGAAGTCAACAAGAAATAGAAAGTACGGTTAAGAGATTTCACAAAGTCAAGAAATCAACCTACTAAAATAAAATATAGTAGATTCTTAGTCTCAACAACAGACCTAAGTACACAAATTCAATTTCTAATCATAGCTCAGACATTTGAAGGCATTAGTGTAAGACTATGCATGAGCGATGATGAGAAGGAGAATCAGATGCATATGTTGGCATCGATGATTAGGCAAGAATTTTTTTTAGGCAAACAGTCCATCCAGTCCTCTCAGAAGCTACTTATGATGCGGATTGCTCAAAGATATATTGCCTGGACAACTGGAGGATGCCTTCCAGTATTTTGGGGAATATGGAAACGGTCAATAGGAAATGGCAATTATTGAAAATTCCTAATGGAAGATTCACAGGACAGATCAATTCATTTCATCAAATAAGCCTGTCTGGACTGCCTCCCATGGATCAAGCTCTGTGCTGCCCATCAGGGCACAGAGAAATGAATGCTAGATCATGTCTCATGACCAGATGGGATTCGCAGTATTAGGACTCAGGATGCCCAAAGAAACACTTCTGCCAAAGTCCCAGAAAATGAAAATGCGGGATTCGACAAGAGGGATTTTGGACCCATCAGGAATATCCCTGTGGTTCTAAACGACAGACCCTGACCTTCCCAAATGCCTTGGAGAGAAAGCCAAGAAGACACCAAAAATATTTGGCCCCTAAAGTACCAGCTAGAACTGCAAGTGTTCAACTATCGCGTGACCTTCACCTTCTGCTGTCGGCCTGTCGTTTCGTTAGATGGCAAAAACGACTTTGCAGATGTAACTGAAGTTATTAATCAATTGACCTTAAAAATAGAAGACTGTCCTAGATTATCTGAGTGGGCCCAATGGAATCATTTGAGTCCTTAAAAGCAGAATAGGAAAGTACGAGAGGAAGGTAGGGAGCCTTGAAGCCTGAGAAGGGTTCGGTGTGCCATTCTTCGATGGCTTGAAGATAAAGGGGCGCATGTCAAGTAAAAGGACAACTCAGGCCTACACTGCAAGGCACTGAGTTCTGCCAATAAACAGTGAGCTCGGAGGAGCACGCAGGTCCTAGCAGCTGACGGTCACTCATCAGACTAATACCTTGATTTTAGCCTGGTAAGACCCTATGCAAAGAATCTAGCCATGACACACCAGGCTTGTGACTTACAAAAACTCTGAGATACTAAGTGGGGAGGAGGGGTATTTGCCACTAAGTTAGTGGTTATTTGTTACATACCAGGAGATAACTAATAAACCAGCTTTTCCAATGGCCAAGGTGAGAGGTCTTCTACAAATTAACCAGCCTGCTTCGGCAGTCTCCATTCGTTTGGCTTACGCGTGGGGAGGGTAACCCCCATCAGTGCCACACATGTCACTGGAAGGACAAGCCAGATCTAGAAAGACATTAGGTTGAGACAGGGACATCCAGAGGCAAGAAAAATAATCCTCAGAATAATGGAGCAGAGAGGAAAATATATTACAAATAAGCGTCACACAGCATGCTAGGTTCTGGTGATTCAGATGCAAGGAAGGTGAGATCCTTGTCTTCAAGGATTTTCTAATAGAATGGAGGAGACGGGGCAACTAAGTAGAAGGCAAAGTAGAACTAAGTGAGACGCCAGGAGCAGAGGATAAAGCCACTCTTTACATTTGGAGGCACGCGGCGGGGCGTGGGGAGATTAGGGCTATGGGGAGTGTGAACACCCAGCTGCCAGCTCCGCGTACCAGGCCACGAGAAAAACCTCAGTTACCTACCATGTAAATTTCAAGTGGCTCCGACCTGCACTCAGAGAACCCTGCCTCACTTGCCCCATGCTAGTCTCGCACAGGTTAGATTCTGTTTTTAGTTTAAAATATTGATATTTGTTCCAGCTGGGATTTGTTTTGATCGTCGTTTTGATTTTTACACAGTATTTTTAAATACAAAAACAAAACCCGGATGGAAGGGGATGGGTGAGAAAGGGGAAGGGGTTAACGGGTTCAAATTGGTAGTTACGAACGCAGCCTGGGGATATAAAATAAAGCGCAGCAAGTATAGTCGATAATACTGTAGTAGCTATGTAGGTTGTCAGATGGGAACTAGCTTTATTGGAGTGACCACTTTGTGAGTTATATTAGTGTCTGATCACTATGTTGTACAACTGAAACTAATCTAATATTGTATGTCAACCGTAATTAAAATACATATGTTTTAACATATATTTTAAAAATATAATGTTAAAATATTATCTTGATTATAGCATCTTGTGCACCCCAGGCGAGCGCCTCCCTTAGCACATCCTAGGGAAGAACAAGCAGAGGGCACCAGGCAGGCAGCTGGTAGACCGGTGCAGGAGTTAGTCGGAGCTCAGCAAGGATCATTCAGTAAAATCGCTACCCATTCTAATGTATGCTTTCTGATTCCAGGACTACATGAAAGTCTCTCTTGCTTCTTTCTAGTCTTAAAATTCGGAGCCTAAGATTCTATAGGTGAGTAATGTTGCATCTTTAAAAAGGCAGCCTGACTCTGAAAGGTATGGACGGTTCCTAAGTTGCATAAAAATGTATAAATGCTCAGCTTTAACTTCATTCAGTCTGTATAAGGCATTAATCTTCTTTACTGTTAAATTAGAATAATTTCACTCCAGATGATCTACCGAGCTCCCATCTGGACACTCAACGCACCTATAAAGAAAGGCGAACTGAATGTAAGGTTTTGGTGAGAGCTAAGACGGAGTCAGATTTTCTGTATTCCTAGTATAGCAAGGTCAAACTACCTCTGCAACTTCATAAGTGGTAATAACGCAGCTTGTCCCAACCGCCAGCTGCCCGGTGAGGCACAGGTTACTCCGCCACCACAGAACCCCCCTTTCCTTCCTTTGAAGACTGCCACCTCTGTGGGCAATATTTTGTGCTCTGATAAAAGGAACACGGGTCTCTGAAATGGTGCTCAAAGGAAACTCTGAGTTTCCCAGTGGACGACTTGATATTTAATTGGATCATTTTTACAATAAGGAGGATTCTTTCCCCCTCAAGTTCTAAAAATAGCAGGACTCCACAAGGCCTAGGCTTGGAATTCCAGACAGAACAATTTGTCCCATTGGCTTTTTGGCTTTGTTTAGTTGGGAGATAATATTATTCTATTGTCTGGTTGATGCTGGTTCCTTCTAGCTGTGAGTGGGCTTAACACAAAAGGTGTTCTCAGGGCCAATTTAAAGCAGCAGGTAGAAACTGTTACATATCTGAATCAAAATAGAGAGGAAAAGTATATGCCACTTGCTTTGATAAACTCTTACCATTTATTATGTGGGGCTGAGGTTCTTGAAAGCAAACACTTTGTAGAGTTTAAGCAATCAGCATCTGATTATTACCTAATGACTGAACTCTCTTAAAGGCTCCATAATAATTAAAATGCAAAAAAGGGAACGCAATGTCATATGAGAATTTCATTTTTGAAGCAACCAGGTTAAAGCATGGGAAATGGAATATTCTGTCCGCAAAAATGAATTATTTCCTTTCCACTAAGCAATCAGGTAGAACTCGGAAATTTCGACAGAATACTTGGAGCAAAGTGGGTGAGTCAACCTGCCCCCCGAAAACACCATGTCATGCATACTGTAATTATGTACATGCCTTTATAAATCCGGGGGTAAGTTATACAAGGCTGTCACATTTCCTACCTGAGGAAGACCAAAATGTAATGTAAATGTCCTCTATGCGTAGAATTACCTGGTAAGGCAGCAGGAAGAGAGATCCCATCAGGCAGGTTAACCAAGGTTCAACCACATCATGGCACCCGAGGCCCAGGGTTGGTCCTTTGCCCGGGGTTGGCCCTTTGCCTCCCTGACTCTCCTGGGGACCATCTGTGATGGTGTCAGGCCTCGTGGTACTTAGGATTAATGTTTCTATTCAATCAGACATGGATATTTCCATAACACAGAACTCACGCTCTTCTTTGAGCAAATGCCCCAAACCCCATGGAAGGGAAGGCCAGTTCTGTCAGCACATGGGAAAGGGCCATGTCATTTTCTCAGGAATCTTACTTTTAGAAACCAGTCACCATTGCCAAACCCAAGTTACAGAACCTAGAGCGAAGGACAATGCTTCACCTAAACAAAATGCTGGAAGAACCCACCATACCTGGTCTTTGCCACTCTATCTAGAATCTAACTCGGCCACTTTGAAAGGTGGGGGGATGCTGATGGCAGGAATGGCCATGGGAGGGATAGGATGCTCAGAACACTCCAGCCTGGGCCAGGAGGGGTCGATGTCACTTTGCTTCAGCCAAGGATTCACAGGGCCTGTGCGCTTAGGTGGTGACTCTCTTCCCAGGCAGTGTATCAGAACGCGTGGAAAGCAGTAAAAGTACTCACAGTTGGTTCCGCCCCAGAGATTCGGACATAAATGGTTTAGGCTGCGACCTGGGCGTGAGAACTTTTAAAAGATCCTCAGGTCCTGCTAATGTTCAGCCACGTTTTGGAGGCATGGAAATAAAGATGGCAGGTTTCTGGCACCTTCCGAAAGTTAGCAAATGTCAGATGACAGGAGGCTTAATCTGACTGCAGAGACAGAAAATCCAAATCACGTCAAGAAAGTCTGATGAGCCCAGCCTTGTCCTGGGTCAGCCTTGGATCCACTTGGCGGGGACAGTCTTCTCCTGAGGGTCAGAACTAGTTTCTGGAAATACGTCGGCATTTATCATAAGCCAACAATCCACATTTCTTCTTATTTTGGGTTGCTTGATAAGACACAGAACTCCCAGCTAAATACAAATTTCCAATAAATAATAATTTTTTTCAGTATAACTCAAACATTGCAAGAGGTAATATTTTTAGTATAAATATATTCCAAGAATTGCAAAGGCTATACTTATACTAAGAAAGTATTTGTTGTGTATCTGAAATTCAATTGACCTATGCATCCTGTGTTTCTTAATTTAGCCATTTCTAACCTTAGTTCCCCTCCAGGTAATAGGGGGCTCCTTATGGGATGTAATGAGAACCAAATAAGCTTCTACAAAGCAGAACGCCCAGTGCCTGGTGTATGATAAAGCCTCCTTAAATGATTAAAGTCAATATCATGATGATATTCTGACAAGCTGACTTCAATGAGAGCTTTGACATACTCAGATTAAGAAGAAACCAAAAGAAACTCTTCATATAGGAATTACAGGCTGAGTTCTTTAAGCTGTGAGTAAATTAGTGTAGAAAACAACATTCAATTCAGGACTTTTTCCCCTGCACACTAGGTTTGGTTTGGTTTTGTTTTCTTCTGCTCATTCCGCCTGCCTATCAAACATCTTGGCCCACCATAATTCTCAGATGTAACTGTGACCAGATGATCTAGCTGTGACATGGTCGGGACAGGAGATATTCATCAGCCTATGCAATATGGGTAGCTAATTCTTAAGTATGTATTCTGGAGGGGGGCGGATCTACATTTTATTTAGTTGACTTATATAAAGAAACACAAATACTAAAAAAAGCAATAAGACAGGAATAAAACTACAAAATTCAAGCAGCATAAGGGATGAGATAGTTTTATACAAAAACCTAGGCTGAAGATAGCTATGACGATTTAGTATAAAGAATAGCTACAGATTCCCTGGCAGCAGAGGCGAAAAGGGAAACACGATCTATTACTGGGTTTCCTGTCTCATAACAGGGAAGGCACATTATCAGGAGAAAGTTCCCCCTGGCAAGAAGATTAATGTATCATGAAGCTCCCCAGGCCACACAGTAGACGGGATCCATGTTTATATTTAACTAAAGACAATAAAGCATTCTGAATTCCAAATATTCCTAAGGATAAAAATCCTTGAACACAAAACATTCAAGGAATAAATAATAAAAATATATTTAAAGAAGAAGGTTTAGGTTCTAGCAATTTGAGAAAAGAGCGGGTGTCTGTCTAAACTGAAACTTGAAGAATTACAGTTACAGCTCCTGGTTCCCAGAAGCATGCCATATTTCTGCTTACATTTTTGACGTTAGGACATTTGAAATACTCTGCCAGCATCGTCGGAATCCTAGTCTTTTTCCATGACTAGATTTTCACAATACAGGTGATGGCCACTGGGGAGCCTCTGCCAGGGGCTGCAAGGATCTCTCAACAGCATTCCTCCTGCCCCCAGCCATAGGACCTTAGGGACAAGGCCAAAAAGAGAGGGTGGCCGCCTTCCCTCAGAGAACTGATGTGTGTCCCCTGCGTGAAATTGCCAGTAAAACTCCCAACCCATTCAGCTTCAGCTTTCTGTTACTTTCCTTAATCAAAACTTTTGAATGAAGCAACCAATTTGAAATGGGATGATTACAATCAGTGAAAGAGCGTGTCCGCAATATTAGAAAACTCGCATGGAAAGTCCAGGCCAAGATAAACCAGAGGCATTCGGTCTCACAGAGGAGGCGAAAATTATATGCACCAACACACACGTGTACGCGCCACATATGAAATGTACATTACACGCAACAGAAGAGGAAAATCAGTACTACAAGCTGAATTTTGAGTTTGTGAATTGTGACTATGACTAAGTCCAAACTCTTCAGCCTAAGGACAATGCCTGTCTGACTCTGGCCTCACCCTCCCTCGCTGATCCCTATTCATAGGACTTCAAACTAAGTTTCTTGTACCCATCACGCATTTTATATTACTGGGACCTGCTTTCTAACAGAGCTTTTCATTGTGAGATTCACTATTGTTCTCCAACAACTGTATTGAACGCATACCTATCTCTTAAGACCCAGATTAAACACCACCTCCTCCACAAAGCCTGTCCAGATTGGCCCAGCAAAATAATGAGCCACCATGGCCAGTTTGAGACTACACGACTTTCCTTCTCCTGTGCCCGTTGTTCTGTTTCCAGTGTTGAGACAATATCTAGCACGAGGAATTATGTGTTGAAAATCCAATCGATTCAGACAAAAAAGGAGGCCTCAGTTAATTAAATGGTATAAACTATACTCGAAAATAGTATTTCTAAAGCCTGTGGAGACAGACCGGTGTGACTCCAAATATTTGCATGGTTTCATAAATTATTAAAGAATTCTCAAAATGAAAAGAAATTTGAGTTTCATTTTTAAATGCCCTCGTTTAGACGAGACTGCCCATGGAAAAGGGAAGGTGTTCCATATGTCACAACTGAAAGACCAAACCACGGCAAGGACAGACAGCCACAGCTGTCTTTGGCTACTGGGACCGATACGGTCTGAGGTGCGGTCAGAGTTGATTACAACGGTCTCAGTCAGAGCCATGCACGTCCCAGGCCTCAAAGACAAATGCCAACGTTTGGCTAATATGTGATACACTCCCTATGCGACTGTATCATTCCAACAGGGCAAGTATTTGAAATAATAAAATATTCTACTAGAATATTTTAGTAGAAATGTAATTTAGAATTGGAAGTTACTATAGGGTAGGAAAAATAACTTCTATGGATGATGGGCTTTTCCTAATATTCTCAGAGACACGAAGAAGATAAAGACTGCCTAAATGAGCTGGAAGAAAATAAATGGACTGGTTTGTAACGAAACTAATTTCATTGCGTCTCCTTTGCTATCTGTAGTGGGTTGAACGGATGCCCACAGCAAGATGTATCCACATCTTAGCACCTCATACCTGAGAACGTGACCTTATTGGAAAAGGGGTCTTTGCAGATGTAATTAAGCTAAGAAGCTCGAGGTGAGGTCATCCTGGATTAACTAGCTGGGCCCAAAGTCAAAGACGAAGTGTCCTTATAAATTGAGGAGAAAACAGAAAGGAAAGAAAAGGAGATGATAATGTCACCACAGAGGCAGAGGTTGAAGTCATGCTGCCCACAGTGAAAAAATGCCTGGAGCCCCCAGAAGTTGGAGGAGCCATCACAGGGGGTGGAAGTAACCCTGCCGACACCTTGATTTTGCACTTCTGGCCTCTGGAGCTGAAACTAAACTTTTCTGTTGTTTTAAGACTACCAGTCTGCTACAGTAACCATAGGAAACTAAAACTCACAGTCCAAAAGAACCAAACGATAATGCCAAAAAAAAAAAAATGTGTTCTTGTGAAAAATTACTGTGTTCAACTATTGCATTGAGTTCTTTCCCACGCAAGGAGAAAAGGCTAAAGGGTCCTAACAGAAAGACAGGATTGGTATTCCCAGCACAGCCTGGCGCTTCGTCTGCCTGCCTGGCACTGAGGCAAGCCACTCCCGAGATTGCTAACGATCACCAGGAGGTGATGTCGAGATCAGCCTGGAATCATCCCCGAGTTAGCAAACTCATCATTCCCCTGAACAACTTTATTTTCCTGCGCATGCATTCTCCAGAGAAGGTTTCCTTAATAGTCTAAGTGAACTTTCATTGCTCTGATTACTTGTAAAAGCCATCTCTTAACCAATACATAAATACACTTCAAAATGTACCTTACATGGTAGATTCGGAAAAATCCAACATCAGGATTGCAGTCTGACATAGCTCAAGAAAGAGCTGATTTGCATTATTTTGAGAGACAAGGCCATTACACTCAACTGTTCCATTAAATCGACTTTTTTTTTTATTTCCAGAAAACTCCATCTTCCTTTAATCACGCTGGCGTGACAACATAAGAGTAATTATGAGTGACTCTGGTGATTATTCTCCAAAGCCTCACCGCTCCTCTGAGGTCTTCAGAGTTCAAAGTACTTAACGGTTTCTTCTTTACATGACCTGAGATTTTTAGTAAAAGAGCCACAAGACAGAAGAACCCATAAACATCTCTGTTTCCCCTCTATGATTAGAAAATAAACGAGCATATAAAACAGAATTGTAACTGTCAGAAAAAAAATAATAAATTGTTTGAGCACAAACTAATTCTTAAATTCAATAATTTCTTGAAATATTTTTCCAAAGATGTAGCCAACAGCTCTATATAGATGAGCATACAGCATGGGCTAATTATCTGACAACCAACCAGTTTTTAACTAGTAAATAAATGTCAGTAATTAACCAGAGCATGATGAGAATATAGTGTCTGTTTAGTTTGTGGAAAGAGGAAAAGGGACTTTTATTTGTTGGCCCGCATGGCTACACTTCATTCTGTGCCACCGGCCACCCTCCGCAACTTTACTGAGATATAATTGGCAAATGTGACTGTTCTTAACACTTAGAATATTGGTAAGCAATAGTGAGTCAAGACTTGATCAGAACTGAAATTTGTGTAAATGGGAGATGACACAGGAATCTTCTTTTTCCTTTATTCTATTTCTGCGTGATTAGTTTGGATATGGAAAATAAAGCTGAAAACGTTAGCCATGCCAATATACACATATGGACAACTGCCCTCCATGAAACCATCCCCATATGTCCTGGTGAACTATATATTTTTTCAGCTCAACTCACTAAGTAAACTAATCTTTTGCAAAATTTTTCAGTTATTGAAATTTGGTCTCAAGAGCCAGTGGGATGGTACATACTTAGACAGCTATTTTTACAACACTGAACCTGGATAAGGCTGCCAGAAAAATAAAAAAAAAAATAAAAGTAAAATGCAAGCTTGAACAATCAAAGTACATCACTGAAATACAGAAAAGAAGTATTAAGTATAACCTTAAATCTGAGAAGTGGCAGCATCAACAGCCTGGATAAAGACCCTGGCTCAAAAGGTCTCCTGTGGTCCTCACCAGATGAAGTGGATCCTTCAAGGTCACTTTTGAGATACTGAGTTCTCCAGCCTTGCCTGCCTACAAGGGGACTGCGCCCACCTGCACACACATGAGAGGGCAAAGGAAATCGTCCCCCTCCACCGCCTGTCCCCTAAGATAATGGTGGCACTTCGCTGAGAACACCGCAGTGATTGTAAATAAGCAAACATATTTTGGGAAAGATGAGAGCAATGAGCTCTACGAGATATCTTATTTTCAATCAGATTAACTTGAAAGTAACATCTACATTCCCAAATGGTTTACGTAAAAAACGCTAATTATATGTATATAACTGCATCCCCCCCTCCCCCCACACACACAATATACCAAATATTTACAAAAAAAAAAAAATTTAAGTGGGAAATATGCCCTGGGTTTCCTTTGGTTTATTTTATAACTTCTTTAATTTGACAAATCCAAGGTCAAAAATCAACTCTGGGCTATTAATAGATTGACCAGCAAGCGCATCTGCAGCATCATGGAAACACACATCACAATCTCTCCATCCCGCATTGATGATAGCTTCCGGCATTCTGTAC
Source organism: Rousettus aegyptiacus (assembly GCF_014176215.1). Classification (NCBI taxonomy): domain Eukaryota; kingdom Metazoa; phylum Chordata; class Mammalia; order Chiroptera; family Pteropodidae; genus Rousettus; species Rousettus aegyptiacus. The sequence goes on along the minus strand of NW_023416312.1, from coordinate 1,847,741 downwards.
CCTTGTTTTGTTGGGAAAAAAAAAAGGCAATTGTTCCCTTCAGGGCAAGCTTTGCAGTATATTTTACAACACTGTTGAAGTTTGAAAAGTAATGTCTATCTGGAAATCCAGTTAAAAGGCATAAGGAATGACACATGACGTGAGGCAAATCTCAAATTCTAAAACGTAGAGCAAGTGAGGGATTCCTGCATTCTGAACGCTGGTAGCAGACAGTCTCCCGCTCATTCTTAACAGACACCCAGCATTGACTTTTTGAAGCTATCCCCTTTTCTGCTTTGAGAATCATAATTGAATTCCTTCTCTATGTTTCACAACTTTTTTCTCTTGAAATATAAACTATGGTAAGTAAAGACTTCTCTTAGAGGCTTCCAGTGACTGAACCGTATAAGTATCAAAGAAATAATGTGTAAAACCACCTTACAACTGAGATTTTGGGGTCTGCAGGCAGAGCTAAAAAGTCCAAGTAAACGACAATTCACAAGGCTAGCAACAGGAGAGTCTTTACTGTGCGATCCTTTAAAATGGAGATATGAAGCCTACGAAAGGGAGCCATCATATTTTCTCTGTCACATGCAGTATAGAACCATACACAACATAAGAGAGCTACTGGTCCAAAGGCATAAGCCTGTGAGCTTAGCATCCCAGAGCCCTGAACGATTACTCACACGTCATTTTCCACATGCAAAAGATATTTCTGCTGGACTGGGGTCTCAACTTAGTTCCTGTCTACACGTAGGAGGTATGGGAAACAGAGAAGCTTTTGAGAAAAATGAAAAGTTATACGCAGACTGCATAACCTGGGAAAACATGAATGAGTTTTTAAAAAAATCGTAATAACAGCAGTAATACTAATAACCAAAGAAGTGCAAACAACGCACATACTCATAAATTGGAGAATGAATCAAGAAACCGTGGTATATGAATTCACTGGAATACCATTCGGCAATAAAAAGGAACCAAGTGCTGAACTTGAAAACATTAAGCTAAGAGAAAGAAGGCGCGTCAAAAAGACAACAGGCTGTATGGTTCCCATTACATGAAATTGGTCAGAAAGGCTTAACACTAGAGACAGAAAGTAGAGTAGTGGCTTCCAGGGACTGAGATGGGAACAGGGAGGGATGAGCAAGTGTCCATAAGAGATCCTGATCCGGACTCCGGTGATGCTTGCCCGACTCAGTAATTTATTAAAAATCATTGACTTATACATTGAAAAGTAGGAGAATGCTAAGATATTTAAATCATACTTCAATAAAGTCATGCAAAAAATTGAAGGAGCAAGGCTCCAAAGGCTTACAACAGATGAACTGCCCCTCGGGAAAGACTCCTCCCCTCGGAGCTGGTCTTTTGGGTTCAGGATGCTGACATGTAGTTCTGAAGGTCATTGGTTTTCATTCTATGCTACCAATCCTGAGAGAGAGTTTAGAGACCTGAGGAAATTTCCAGGACACGTGTACACCCAGGAAGCTACATCATCTATAATTTCATTAGGTTTCATGTACTGTGATCAGAGATGGACGCCATTCAGTGCCAGGTCCTGCTGTCCTGGATATGGGAAACCTGGATCCACATCATATTTGTACGCAGTTGGAGTTCAAAGCACAGATGCTAAAGATTATGTTCCCGTTATGCATTCATCTGTAGGATGAGAATGATGTACATACCTCTGAGAGTTATGGGATTAAATGAGTAACTACATAGAATTCTTGGCAAAGTCTGACCCGCAGATCACATTCACTATTTGTTAGTTGCGGCATTTTTTGCCCTTTGAGTATAGTAAAGGGATTTAAAATACTGAAGAGCTTAGTTTTGCAATAAAAATACTAATGATTATTATCAACAGCATGCCGTACAGTTTTCTAAAATCTATTACTGGAAAAGGTATCTATCGCTTTATTTGATAACACTAGAATATCTCAATACTATTCAAAACTGAAAAAAAAGTAGAGAAAAAGTGGGAAAATAAAATTAAGTATCTGCACGATACCCTGTATGGAATAGAAACAAATAATTGCATATATAATTATGATACATAAGAACTTTTTAATTATGTAAAATTAATAGAATGTATTTTTTAATCAATTTGCTGTAAACTTGAAACTCCTCTATAAAATAGAGTTCCCACATAATGCTTGCTGTCCCCACAAACAGCCTCCCCCTTCATCAACATCTTGTACAAAAAGGGATACATTTGTCAAATCCATGAACCAAGATTGACACATCTTTATCAAACAACATTCAAATTAACTTTCACAATTTCTGTTGCATAGTCCATGGGTGTTGACGAATGTACACTGGCATGCATCTAGCATGATCATATCTTACGGAATAGCTAGTTCTATCTATTCATCTCTCCCTCCTCCAATACCGCTGATGACCACTGATCCTTCAACTCTCCATAATTTTGCTTTTTCCACAATGTAGCTGGAATCACACGATGTACATAGCATTCTCAGTGTGGCTTCTTTCGCTCAGCGATATACATTTAAGTTTCCTCCTTAAACTTATATAATGTCTTCTTGTAGCTAAGAGTGAGTTTTTAAAAAGTATTTTTTAAACTGTTTCTTTGGAAATACAGATATTTATAAAATTAGTCCATAAAGATATTAAAATTTGTGTATCTTCAAAAATCAATAAATAACAGGGAGGAAGTCAACATTAACTTAGAGAGATTTTTATTCAGTGAAGTACCGAGCCCTAAGCAGACAGTAACTCAATGTCCTCTTTATCGTCATGACATCATTTTAACATGAATGACAACTTGCCTCACCATGCCTTGAATGAACTAGAATGTGGCCCGAGCCTCAGAAGGAGACACATAAACCTGACTTCGGAAAAAAGGCTGCAGACATTAAAATCATTAGAATGTTCATTTGTCAGATTTAAAAATGGTGCCCGAGTCATTTGTGGGATGACTTTATTAGCCTCCAACATCAATACCTGAAGTACGAAATATCTCCCCAGAGATTTCTGGAAGAACTTTGTGATACCTGAAACAAGCCTCATAGATGATTTCAAATCAGCCATATCAACAAATGTATGTGCTTGGCCACGAAGTCAAGAATGAAACCGTAGAGAAAACAGAAGGACAACATTCTGAGAACCTTTGTCTGAAAAGCAGTCTTTTCTCTTGAAAACTGCTGCACAATAGAACCTACTGAGATACCGGAAATTTTCTCTATCTCTGTGGCTCACTATAATCGCCCATTAGCCAGCCGAACATGGCTTTTTAAAAAAAATTAAACAGCACAATGGTTTTATGTCAATTTAAAGGGCTTTTGCTCACAAAATAACATATTTTACAAAGTGACGTGTATATTTGTAATAACAGCTTCATTGAGGTATAATTCACACTATAAAGTTCATGTTTTTAAAGTGTATACTCAGTGGTGTTCATTATATAAGATTGGGAAACTATCAATACTAATTCCAGAGCATTTTCATTATCCCCAAAAGAAACTCCATATCCATTAATAGTCATTCCCAATACTCTCACACCCCAGCCCCAGGCAATCAGTAATCTATTTTCTGTCTCTGGGATTTGCCTATTATGGACTTTCATTTAAAAGGAATAATAAAACTTGTTGTATTTTGTGTCTGGCTTCTTTCACTTGGCATAATGTTTTCAAAATTCATCCATTCATTCATATATCAGTACTTCACTCCTCTTTCTGATGAATACTATTCTATTGCATGAATGGCCACCTTTTTTTTAACCCATTCATCATCTGATAAAGTGTATGGCTAATGAACACGTGAATCATATCTAGTGCTGTGGAATTACTAGATTTTAAAGGTTTATTTCATTTTATTTTAATTAATTTAAATTTAAATAGCCCACACGGCTACTGACTACCACTTTGGACAGCGTATTTCTGGATAACAAAAGAAGTACAAGTTGGCAGTTACAAAATAATCATGGGGAAATAAACTACAGCACAGGGAATAGAGTCGGTATCACTGGAATAACTGTGTATAATGCCAAGTGGGTACTAGACTAATCAGAGGGATCACTTTGTAAGCTAACATTAATATAATACTGTACTTGAAAACAAATAAAATAAAATCTGTCTTGATCACTAATGCAAAAAACAAACAAACAAACAAAAAACAACACTCCCATGGCACACAAACTCCACACACCCTTTGTTCATTCTCCAGGATCTAAAATCCTTCATATATATTCACTGGGGTACCCAGGAGACCCCCAAGAGCAAACAGATAGCTAAGCCAAGCATTAAAGGAAGAGCTGCTGCTCATCTACCCTGGCTGCGGAGATCTTCAAGGTACCCGGGTTGAAATCAGGGTGTTACCCCCGAGGTGAAGTAGGAAGGAAGGAATATTAAGCTGAACACATCGAACCTGCTTTTTCTATACTGTTGCTGAATACATGTAAAATTTACCATTTTAACCATTTTTAAGCGTACAGTTCTGAAGCATTAAGTAAATTCACATGGTTGTACTATAACCGGCATCATTTGTCTCCAGAACTTTTTAATCTTCCCAAACTGAAGCTCTGTACCAGTAAAACAATAACTCTTCATTCCTCCCTACTTACAAGGGCTGTCAACCACCATTTTATTTTGTCTTTATGAATCTGACAACTCTAGGTTCCTCGTATTTTCATCATCACACAGTATTTGCCTGAGATTGGCTTATTTCTTAATGTCTTCAAGATGTTCTATACTATAGCATGTATCAGAATTGCCTTCCTTTTTAAGCCTGGTAATACTCCACTGTATGTAAATACATGGAAGTATGTGTGTGTATATATATCTACATACGCACACGACATTTTGTTTTTCCATTCATCTGTCAATGGACACTTGGATTGCTTCCACCTTTTGGCTCTTGTGAATAATGTCGCTCTGAACATGGGTATACAAATGTCTGTTCGAGTCTCTGCTCTCATTAGTTTAATGTACATATCCAGTAGTGGAATTGCTGGATCATATGGCAATTCGAGGTATAATTTCTTGAGGAGTCAACATACCATTTTAACAGCCACTACATCACATTCCTATCAGCAATGCACAAGGTTCGAATTTCTCCACATTATCACCAATTATTGTTATTTTCTGAGTGTGTATTTGTGTGTGTGTTTAACAATAGTGATTCCATTGGGTGTAAAGTGCTATCCCATTGTGGTTTTGATGTGCATTTCCCTAATGTTAGTTCTACTGAACATCTTTTCATATGCTTATTGGCCATTTGAATATCTTCTTTGTGAAATATCTACTCCAGTTTTTGGATCATGTTTTGATCACGTTGTATGGAGTTTTGTTGTTGAATTATAGGAGTTCTTTATATATTCTGGATTTCAATCTTTCATCAAACACATAATATAAAATTATTTTGTCCCTTTCAGTAAATTGTCTTTTCGCTCTATTCATAGCGCCTTTTGATACAAGTTTTGTAATTTCGATGAAGGTCAACTTATCTTTTCTGTCTTTTTGTTGCCTGCCAATTTCTTTTTTAGGTACAGAAAACTGAACTTTTTTTTCACTTTGAAGTTAAAAGGTAATTAATGGTCATAAAAATAACAATAAGTAATATCACCTTTTATTTGTATAGCAACTGAGAATTTAATAAGGCCTAATGGCTTTCATATCAAGTGACATTCCTAGGTTATTTTGTCTGAGGATATGACAATGGAATAAGTGACTGACTCAACATCACACAACACATATGTAGCTCCTACTCCAAAACCGGGACTCTGAAGCCAAGATTCTTTCCAGTACACCACTTTTTTTTTTTTTTAAAATAGTGGATTTGATTTTGCAAACACATTGAAAGCACAGACTAATATGAAAGTTCCAAATTTCTTCTGATTAAGGGGAAACTGCAGTTCTAGTTCAAAGGAAAACTGTAGAGGAAGAGTCAAATAGTTCAACTATCCGTGTTCATCTTGAAAATATATCGTTCATTCTGGAGGCAGAAAATTCACTCATTTATTCCACTTTACTATTGTCCTAATATAGTTTGCCATTTACCACATGTTTATTAAAAATTTGCAGCCAAATTGAATACTATAAAACTTCCTATAAACACATATATAGTATATAGATATGGAAGTGTGCGCAAATATATTTAAAGTAGTATCTCACTAGTATTACATCACGGCAGATGTAAATCTCAGTATAGAAAAATGTTTGTGTAATGTGCTAAGTAGATATTGAATTACCTGGAAAGAAAAACAATTCTATTACCTTTCTTTTAGAGAAAAAATACCATACTAACCATACAAAAATTTTGCAAATGTCTTTTTCATTTATTTACATTACAACCAGGTATATTATATCCAGAAAAAGCCAAACTTAGAAAATCCATAATATGTAGAAATTTACACACTGAAGTGAGATTTGGTAGTATTGTCTCACCGCAACCATGTTTAATCTCACTACTTCACACAACTTGGGGTAAAACTACTTTAAGAGCAAGATTACAAGATTACGAATACGAAATTAGATACAAGGTCTTATAAGGGATCATTACAAGTGCAAAGCTCTAAAGCTCAAGGAGCATGAACGTCATGGAAGATTTATCTCAAAACAACTTTTTGACGAGCAACTGAGATATCTGAGCTTCAATTGCTGAATCTAGCATGATTGGTTTCTAACCACCCATAAGGCAGGAGTCACTGCTGGGAAGAATGTCTGATGGATAAAAACGGGACGTCAAAGTAGTCGTGAACTGATGAGCTAAAATGGGGCAACCCCATGCAGAGAAAGAAGTGCTTATGTGAGGAAAAGCAGCCTCTAGAATCAACCTGAGCTTTTGATGCTAAAGTCCAGTCTGCGGACACCTGCTGGTCAACAGCAGGCACTTTATGGGTGACAAAATCCATTTGAGACACATTTCTGTCTACGTTGGGCGAGTCCAGCTGGGAATGGCATCCTCCCTCTGAGCCCGCATAGAGAGAAACTTAAGCAGTGAAGGTCTGTTTCTCTGGTCCCAACTTGCTGGCCAACCCACACTTTCGTCGTGGCCCTACAGAAAGCCTCAGGCAGATGGGCTGTTATTCTGTAGCTTCTCTCAATCTGGCCAGAATAGCATTGATTTAGAAAACCAGTATATAGATATTAATTCCGTTTTCAATTATGAATGTCATAACAATTGAAACACCAGAACGAATTGAATACCCAGGCTCTACTACCTGAGTTTATATTGAACTCGCTAATAAAAAAAAAACAACAACATAATTTAACACAGGTATGTCAAAAAAAATATAAGATCCATGTCTTATGATAAAAAGAAAGTTTTATATTGTAATTTTTCAGCATTCATATTTACAATATGTATGTTTACAAATTTGCAGGTCGACAAAAATTGCCAACTGTTATATACCTTTTCCTATACCGACACTCTCTAATTTTGCTGTTAAATGTGCTTTCTTTGGAAATGCTGAAAAGCACAATAGGATGCCATGATGTATCCATCAGAATGTCTACAATGAAAAAGGTACACAATGACAAGTGTTGGGGAGAGATGGAAGAGTAACTGGAACTCTCAAACACTGTTGGTGAGAGTATAAATTAAAGCAAAGACTTTGGAAAACTGGAAGTCAACATGAAAGCTCAAGCATACAAAAATACCTTTCGGCCCAGCAATAACATTCTCTGATACATACTCAACATAAATATTCAGATATAGTCAATTAGTGGCACGAAGTGGAATTTTCATATCAACACGATTTGTAAAAAGCTCATCATTAGAAATTACTTAAAGGTTGATCAACCATTAAATGGCTAATAATTTGTGGTATATTCATTCAATGGAATTCCACAGTGTTAAGAATGAAAGACCGCACACCACTACATGAAGGAAACTCACGAACACAATGTTGAATGAAAGAACGGAGATACAAAAGAGCTCATGCCATGTGATTCTATTAACAGGATATTTAAAAACAAGCAACACTAAAATGTGGTGACGGATGTTCCCATGGGGGAACTCAGGCTGGAGTGGCCCTAAGGAAGAATGAGGAGCCTCAGTGGCTATTACTGTTTTTTTCTTATTCTGGGTGCTACCTCGACTCTGTGCTTTCTTTGTGAAAATTCTTTGAGTTATTCATTTAATATTTGTGCATTTTACTATATGTATCTTACCGTTTATCAAAAAGTTTACTTTAAAATGGTCCTCCTTTTGCTCAAACGATGGAAAATATCACTATGGTAGTTCCCCAATTAAAAGATAAAAAAAAAAGAGAAGACTGTGAAATCCTCAAGTCTGGAAACTGCTTATCTATAGATCACTGAGAAACTCAAGCATAAAAAACTAAGTCGCATATTCCTGTCTTTTGAAGATGGACCCATGCCAAGAGAGCAATGAAATAAGTCACCAGAAATGGTGTTAGAAACAGCAGTTACATCTACAAATTTGTGAGGAGTCTTCATACATAGTGTTCTCTAGATAGAACTGCAGTAAAATCACACATCACAGGCAAACACATTTTCTCCAAATGTTCTTTCTCATTTCTTACCATCTTACACTCTGGGCACATCTCGCTCTGCCATGATGTAGACTCTTTCAAAACTTCAATCAAGAGCTTTAAGAAGGCTCTTTCTGGAAGAAACTTCTATGAGATTTACTCACTCATTCTGAGAATTTCCTTGCCCACCTCCAGTTTTCATTTCCTGTCTCTTGACCTGTTTTTAACTTATTACAAAGGTGATCCAAAATGTCTAACCTGTTTCAACACGTAGTTCTTATCGAGATATTTTTAATCAAAACTAGTGTGAAAATTTAATTAAATAACAGTTTACCAATCTCCATTATTATAACTCCAAAACAACTTTACTTTTCAATAAAGACGAGGTCAAGACCACCAAGGCAGAGGTTGGGATATATAAATAATTCCCCTATAGGATCTTCTGAATTCCATCAATAATTCCTTCAGTTAATCTTCTGAAATCTGGCAAAAAGAACAAGTCGGAAATTTTCCAAATAATCGATACAATCATAAAAGCACATCTGGCTCTTTCCAGTGGGTGACAGGCCATGGGCATGTCTCGTGACGATTGGCAGAAGTGGCGCATGACCAAGACCAAGAGAAAGCCTACCACAAGAAGCAAAAATAGGAGCTGGGATACCCCACTGCCAACATGAAGGCTGGCCCCTGCCACACACGGACGCTCCGTGCGCAGGGAGGAACAAGAAGTACCACGCCTTGAGGATGGATGTGGGAAACTTCTCCTGGCATTCCAAGTGTCGTACGTGCAAAACAAGGATTACGGGTGTTGTCATAGATGTATGCGACACTGATAGCACACCAGACAGAAAATGATACACGTCCCACTAAGCACTGCCCCTGGGATGCAGGAAGGGGGCCAAGCTGACTCCCGAGAAACAACAGATTTTTTAAAAAACGATCAAAGAAAACTCTGAAGAAATATCTCATGAGGGAAAAGAATGACCAAATCAGAAGTCTTCTAGAGGAGCCGATCCAGTAGGACAAGCTTCTCACATGTGTCGCTTCAAAACCAGGCCAATGTGGCCAAGCAGATGGCTGCGTGCTAGAGGTCAAGGAACTGGTGTTCGATCTCAGAAAAACCAAGGCCCGGAAATGCAAGTAAACCTTCCTCCCTACTATGTTAGCCCATGTAATAAAGGTGTTTCTTGGGAAGCAAATCTGGAATTTGAAGTTTGAGAAAAACATTCTCTACTCCTTTTTCTTATAATTATGAAAATAAAACAGGCTCATGATATTAAAACATAAAGTGAAAAATTAAACCCTACAAAACAAAGGGAATAAGAAACGAAAGGAAAAACGAATCTCACTCCCTCCTGCCCCATACTTAAGTCAAACGTCATCAACATGACCGCGCTACATGGTCTATTGTCCTCGTGTTTTGCTCCTGACAATTTGCACATAACATAGTAATTTTTTTAGGTGTCTTGGTGTCCTTGTGATTTAAATATCCAAACATCTATTTCGAGTGTTACTGCCGTCACCCCTTAGCCACAGAAGATAAGATCCAAGATCCCCAGTAAAGCCTGAAACTGTGGATATTACCAAACCCTATATAAACTATGTTTTTTCCTTAGCATACATGCCTATGATAAAATTTAATAGGAGGCGCCTATACCAGGATACTGCTCCTTGGGGGATAATCACTGACCCCTTCCCATGTGCGTCCCTGATTTGTGGAGAGCTCCCTTCCTTAAGATGCTTGTCTTCTCTCCAAGAGCTCAGTTTAGACTAAATGTCACTGATTGTGGCAATTCCCTGCCATGGTTGATAGGTTAGGCTGTGTTCGTTTGACAAGCTTTCATAGCTTGCTTCCTTGGTATCATTGAAGATGGTGTTTTCTTCTTGGTTTTAAATTATTTCTATTGTTTTTCCCATTAATTTATAAGAGAATGGAGTCAAAGCACCGTGACTGACAACATGAAGCAAATTTCTCTAATTTTCAACTTAGGAGAGCGTTGGATTCAATAAAGTATGACCCACACTTAGACCACGGACTGCTGACACTTTAATTTACGATCAAAGGGTCTTCTTTAAGGGCTTTTTGGGGGAGTCTTCTGGACAGCAAACACTCATTCCAGGTTAACTTATTTTCTGGAAGGATGTCCATCAGCATTTGCTTATTAGTAGGGGAGACCGAGGGCAAGTGTCTTAAGTTCTCACCTCGGGAAGTGCTGGGGACACTTAGTTCTTCCTGTTCTTCTAGCTTTGGGGATTGTCTAGAAGTTCTGCAGAAATCTGATTTAACTACCCCTCTTGGCATGAGAAATAGAACCACAAAGCATCCTTATTCTCTGCTTCCCTCTCGTGCATGGAAACACGACAGATAATGGAAGCGTCACTTATATTATCCTTTATTTATGGCCAATGAAATCTCAGAGGTCAACTTTAGTGGATGGAGACTACTGAAGTTTAAATAAGGCCACCAGCTGATTGAAAGGAACACTTACTTAAAACCTGCAATTTCATTTTCAACCTTGGTTCACTGTTAAGCTGCCCACACAGTGTAAGAGTTTGTAAACATTTTTAAATGACTATAAAAGAATAACTTATGTTACCAGTCCTTATGAATTTAATCAACTGAAACCTATTCTTAACACTTTAAGAGTGTTCTTTGTAAACAACTCTTCATAAATCAGATTACCCCAGCAGGAAATAGAAGAGTCAAATGTACGTATGCTAACTTACGAAATATTGCTTCAAATGAAAATTTCCAGTGTTACTCTCAATAGCAATGATGCTTGAAAAAAATTGGAGTAACGATATCTGTACATATAATACAACGAAATGATAAATGCAAAACCCAAAATATTAGTCACATTTCACTTTCATGAACAAAGTAATAATATAAATAAATTGATATCATCTTATATTACAAAATAAAATATTGAAATTTTGAAATGTCTAAGAAATAAGTAGGAAGAGTAACAATTTAATTTTCTATTATTTACCATTTGTTTACATTTCTTCTCAAACATGATCATCTATATTTGCATATGCATTATTAAACTAGTCCTGGGGTGAAATTCTCATATTAATTTCATAAGGTTCTTTTTCTTAATTCTAGATTTTTATTTTTTAGTACTAAAAACAATTTTAATAGATGATAAATATTGCAAGAATTCTTGTAATAGATGGCCATGTAAAAGATTAAAGATACAAAATATTAAACACATATTTTCAAGAGAGATAATGCCAAGTTTACCCGACCAGCATCCATTCCTGGGCCCAAATCCAGAGAAAGCAGCTTTTCCTCAATCGGATTATACGATTATACAGAATATTCCAAAATAAGCTGAATCATCATATTATCACAACTACTCCCAATTAATTACACGAAAAGAAAATTATACAAGTTTTTTGGCAGTGAAAAATATTATTTATGTTAATTACTTAGAATATTTTAAAATAGATCCCACATAATTTCACATCCTGTTTGTAAATGCCAATTCTACCAGTATGAATAAATGGGAAAAAAAAGTCTTTTAAACTTTATGATCCTTTTATAAAGGAAAAGAATATTATTATTATTATTATTATTATTAAGAATTCAGAGAAATAATGAAAGCATCCATTGGAAGCACTAAGAATTGTGGGGATTTTTAAATCTCTAAACAAATGAAAGAAAAATAGCAAGAAATCAGTAGCCTCCACTCAACAAGTAAAGAAGGAATACGACAATAAGGCGAATAAAGAATAGAAATGTACAGTCCGTTTTTGTTAAAACCAGGAGGCAGACCATAAAATATTTTAAGGGGTACTAACAGCAGCTGAGTATGTACAAGAGATCCATTAGAAAAAAAATGCTATTGAATTCATAATCTACAGAGCAAAGGAAGTATTGTTTATTGATTTTACAGATAACGGCAATCTAAGCAAAGAAATTGTTTAAATTTTCCAAGGCCTTAGCAGGAATCAGTGAGAGATGATGAATTTAGACCCAGGATTCACTCTAAGCCCATCATGCTCAAGCCTTGTCAAGATGTGGCCACCCCTAAATATGACAATTTCAGACTGGATTCGGCCTTTTTGTCTTTCATTTACATTATTGCAATGCAACCAAATGTTTTTCATGCAAAATTTATCTTCCTAAAAAACATTTTCCATTTATTTTGGGGTGAATTATAATGATATTCCATTAAATAACTTGTAGTTAACCCTAAATTTACCATCCTAACAACAGACTGTATCTTTAATGTTTTGCTTTGCTTTTCCATACTGGTTAATAATTTTTAGTAGTTCAACTCAATTGTATTAATCTTCGTTAAGCATTTATCTTAAAATATATATATATTTTTAAATTTTTTAATGAAAAATGTAGTTTAACCAAAAAATTATATTCTGAAGCTGAAGAGTAACAGTAAAGATCTGACTTTTCTTTTCCGTTACATATTTCTTATTCATATAGTTTAGCTTAATTAATATTTTTGATAAATTTCGAGAAAAAATATTCTTAGGCTCTTTGTCAAGTTTCTAAGCCTGAAGCACATCATATATTGTCGTATCTGAAAGAGCTAGAGAGATTAATATTTTATAAGATACAAGTACATTTAGTGTTCAATAAAGTAAAGAATTAACAGGATTGAACTAAGGACTTAGTGACAGATTAGATTTTGCACCATCCCTCGAGTCTCCCAACATGCCACACATTGTGCATCCGTATGACAAAATGTAGGCTTATCCAACTGGGCAACTCACTGGAAATAGTAATGAGCAGCAGGAGGAAATACAAAGCTTTCCAGACTCTTAAGTGCTTAACTGTTATTAGCCCTGCTCGGCAGTTCCGTATCTCTGGACAGGAAGCCCAGGTCCACCTCTAATTAATTGGTCCTGGGTCTTTGGGAAAGTTACTTGACCTTTCTGAATTTGGCGGGTAAAGGGTTAGAAGTACAAATTGCTAGAAGGGAAAGGAATGTCTTCTTGAACTTATGCTAAACAGATCTGAAATCAAGTTCACGTATATCTATAACCACACCATAGGCACCCGCCCACCCACTTCGCTCACCATCACGCACTAAAAGGGGGAAGTGAATCGCTTTTTTTTTCACACACTCCATCCATCCATCCATCCATCCATCCATCCATCCATCCGTCCATCCGTCCGTCTGTCCATCCGTCCATCCGTCCTTCCGTCCTTCCGTCCGTCCATCCAACCATCCATCCATCATACATCTCCATCCATCCATCCATCCATCCGTCCATCCGTGTGTCCATCCGTCCGTCCGTCCATCCATCCATCCATCCATCCGTCCATCCGTCCTTCCGTCCATCTGTCCGTTCGTCCATCCATCCATCCATCCATCCATCCATCCATCCATCCATCCATCCATCCATCATATATCTCCATCCATCCATCCATCCATCCATCTGTCCGTCCGTCCATCCATCCATCCATCCATCCATCCATCCATCCATCCATCCATCATACATCTCCATCCATCCATCCATCCATCCGTCCGTCCATCCATCCATCCATCCATCCATCCATCATACATCTCCATCCATCCATCCATCCGTCCGTCCATCCGTCCGTCCACCCATCCATCCATCCATCCATCCATCCATCATACATCACCCATCCACCTATCTACCCATCCACAGAATGTCTAGTGGAATGTTCCATGAAATTTCTTATATCCATTTACCAGGTTTAACATATCTTTGAACAAAAGAAACTTTGAAGAAATCCTTATGACTATTTTTACCTGCTTTGTGTGTGCTGAGGAAGGGGTTGGAGGAGGGGGCAAAGGAGAATTTCAGTTAGACTTACCTCCCCCCTCCCCAACGAGGTGATCTGGGGAGGTCTACAAACATTTGGGTACATTTAGCACTTGCTACTAAAGCCTGGGGGAAAAAAAAAGACAGACAGACAGACTCCAAAAGAAGTCGGCGCCACCAGTCTGCAAGGGTTAGAGAAATTGTACTAACATCCCCAAACGCAAGTGTTCTTCAGCTATGAATCCACTGTACACAATTTGTTGAATATGGCTCATTCTATTTCAATAATTATCATGATGAAATCATTATTTGTGACGAGGACAAGGCATTCAAATTCCTCATCCTCCGCCTACTAATGTTGATGAATAATAATGAAGAAAATAATGATGGTTTTGACAAAGACTGCAAGTGTGCATGCAATAGAGGAGATGACAAGAGGTAAGATACAATATACAAAGATGCAAAAAGTGAGGAAGGGTGTACCGAATGAGGGGGAGAGAGGAGAATGGAGAAGAGAAGCGGAGATTTGAGCAGATACTGACAGCAGTGGGATTTGGGGAAAGAGAACTTTAGTGAGAATTTGAAGGAAAGTTCTGCAGTGAGATGAGATGCCCCCCACCCCATATCCTGTACTCCTACATGTCCTCGATACCTTAAGTAAGGACCTCTGTTACTTTAGTAAGGCTTCTTGAGGTCCAGTTTGTTTCTTTCGAATGGCTCAGCCTGCTGAGGTGAACCTTAGGGCAAGAGCGGGCTGCCTAACAGAAGGGGGCAAATGTGGACTAAGGGACTCTGGAATAAATAAACAAAAAAGACAATAGCAGAAGAAAATTCCAGGTCCAATGCTGAAATTTGTTATGTTGGGCAATCACTCCAACAATTTTAATCGCAAGCTCTGTTTCGAATTCCAAATTCAATTAAGGAAATCAATACATTAACAAAACACCAAAATACCACCATCGTAATTTCCCTGGCAACATACGATGCCCCAGAGAAAAGAAAATGACTTTGCGACACCAAAAATGAATGGGAAAACTGGTTTTAGGTTTGTATACAGATTTAGTAACTATGAGGCTATGCTGCGTTCACGCTGCTGAAGTGATTTTATCCAAAGAAATAGCAAATGTGGAAGCCAATAAAAAAAAATGTCAGGAACGCTCACCTCAATCTCAGGATGCACCGGTAAAAAAACGCTGAGGTGAAGAAAGAGTTCAACAAACAGCTTCACATACCAAAAAAAGATAGGAACTATGTTACAAGAGAGAAATGTAATATGGCCCCCGTAATCTCATCATCCTGACCCTTTCTCAGGAGGAGAGGGCCAGCTGGTCACCAGCCCGCCTGCCCCTCCTGCCCTCTCTACTCATCCCCCGTGAGCAATTTCAACTCTCACATGGCTGGAGGTGACTCCTAAATCCATTTATAGCCCTGATCTCTTTCTTGAGCTCCAGACTCCGATTTCCAGCTGACCTGCTGGGCACGGGCAGGTGGATGGCCTGCTATTCCTCGAGATCAGCGGGCCAGGCGAGAATTCATTCCCGCAGCTCTGCTGTGCTTTGCCACTAGGTGAACAGCGAAAGTGGACCGCAGGGGCTCACCCGGGATGCAGGGCCCCACGGCAATCGGGGCAGCCACAGTTTAACCTCACGGCTCCTACTGCCACACCCAAAACCTGTCGCATGCACCTTTCTCATGTCTCACTCCTGTTCACTGCTACCATCCTAACACAGATACTGACCATCCTCCATGAAGAGTGTGACAGGAACACCACACACTCACGTCCATCCCCCGACACACACACGCATACACAGTTATTACATCATTCCACTCCCAAATAACATCTACAACATCACAGTAGCGACAATCATGGCGCCTGGAGCCAAAGTTCCTTGGTTTGAATCCCAGCTCTACCTCCTACTAGCTCTGTGATGCTGAGCCAGTTAATGCTCAGCTTCTAACAACGGCACATAACTGCATCATGAGGAATTAATTACTATGTTAGTGGACACGTGGTTAGTTCTGTGTAAACGTCTGCTAAGTAGCCCTGAGGTGGCTTACCTTGTTTGTCCTTCGCCACCCTCTGTGAGCTGACCCTCACCCACCTTCTCGCCACAGCACCTCGTACACAAGACATTTCTGCCAGCTTAACTGCTGTGCCATAAACGTCTCCATTATACCTTCCTGCCTCTGTTATTTTTCTACATATTTCCTCAGCCTAGAGTGGCCTTCCCAGCCCCAACTTTCACAGCAAAAATGAACTTCTCAATAATAACAACTTCCAGCAGCCAGTCCTCCATCGGGTATCTTTGCTAGAGCCAACCACGCCCATCAAGGGCCCCACTCACTGAGGTGGCTGGTTCTGGGTCAGGATGCCTGGATTTCCATTTCCCGTTCTTCTGCCAATAGTCTGTGAACCGGATCACGTCATTTAACTTCCCCATGCCTCAATTTCTTCCTCAAATGTAAAATAGGATTAAAGTCGTACATTTTTTATAAGGGCTTGAGCACCAAATGAGAGAGTGTATGTACAGACTACAGATAAATGCTACTTTATTCCTTTGCGGTGTCTTTAATTGTATCGGGCTCCAAGCAGGCACTGCTAAAAATCCAGTGTTTTGAAGTAATAATTATCAGTCAACCCTCCTGTGTTACTAGTTGGAACGTAGCATATGTGTGGCTCAGATGTATAAATTAAACTGCATTCTATTCTACTGAACATCTATTCTAAAAGATGTAAAAGACTTGGCAAAATCTAGAGGGAAAAATCACTGTTTCGTTAATGAACTATCTTCTTTCAAATTAGCTAATAGGACTAGGTCAGAAAGCAAGTCTACATCGGTTTCCAGTTCTGATTAATCACGTGCTCCTGGACTTTGTAAGAGCCATGAAGATATATGAATAGGGATAATTTTTAAAAAGTTCCCTAGATCAAGGATTGTTCACTGTGTTAGGAGATATGAAATAAGACTGACTGCGAAGAGCCATAACCATGGGCAACCAGCAAAAATCAAATATGGTAGAGAATTCGAATCTTGAATTCGTCATTTGCCAGATGTGTGACCTCGTGCCACTGGACAGCTCTGTGCCTCAGTTTCCTTAATTGTAAGTGAAGACACCAATGCCTGTCTCATAAAGCAGTGGAGTGTCTCGAAAGAGCAATGCTCAGTGAATGGCGTATATTAATAACAGTAGTAATTACACAATCATAATAATTTGGAGAAACAAATTGGACCTTTCCTTATCAGTCAGCAATCCAGATCCCAAAGTCCCCATGATTAAAGAGCAACCACAGTTTGGGTTCTAAAAAAATCAGTAACTTAGCCGTGAGGAAAAAAGACAAAAGATTCAGAACAGAACGATATTTCAGAACGCTTCCCTTCTATGCGTCATTACTTTCTGATCAATGCTTTAGATTCATTTCCTAAAGTGATACAATTCCAGGAGATTATTTCATGCTTTGAAGATAAAGGGGAATGCTCTCGGAGGCAAGTCTTCATGAAGGATAATCCTAGCCACAGATTTTAAGGCTGAAAGAACTGAAAAATATGGCCTCGAGCCTAGTCATTTTACAAATAAAGAAACTGACTTGAAAACAAAAATCGGACAAACAAAAACTCTATAAAACTAAACCAAGCTGAGGGCAAGAGACTTGAAGTTTATAAATTTATTTTTTTAAAAAGGTTTGCAATTTTCCTGAGGTAAAGACTAAGTTAAGAAATCCCAATCCTCAAGCCAGCATGCTGCCAGCAGAAAGTGCTGGTCAGCTCTCCAAATGTGATTTGAATGTCATTTACCTTTTAACGCAGTAATGGGAAAGCGAAGTATTGAAAACTCAGCACGTAAAAGCAGGTCATTTAGGAAGACCATTGGATACACAGATGCACATCTTTAAAAGTAAAGCGAAGGACACTGGCAAGGCAGGTTTGGCGCTCAATGACATTCAATGCTGATGTCAAAATCAAAACCTTTAAATGCATAAAATAACCTAAAATCAAGGTGCACAAGCTCTAGACAACTTAACACAGAGATATCTGGTCGTGTGTACTTCTCAGCTAAAATCTGATGTTTTCCAGAGAACCTATAAGAATTGAGATGGTTTTCTTTGATAACTCTACCTGACTGACATCTTTGTCCGCCAGCTTATCACTTTCCTGCAAAAACATCAACCATTATTCACTGTTCCTAGGCTGACTACAACCGTTAATAAACCATTTTCCTCATAACTAAATGTACACGCAAAAGCATTAAGTACTGAAACAATGAATTCGCTTTCACTGGAAAAATTGCATTTTTATGATACAATCAGCACTGTATTGGCGTAACATGGTCGACATTGGCCTAAGAAATATCTGGTTATCTGAGACCCCATCGAGAAATGTCACTAGCAGGAAGCCTGATCCGGCACAGGACAGGCCACAAAACTGAAGTCTACTGGGAAGACCGACTCTAAGGGAAACTGGGTTTAAGCGTTCAAAAGGATGGAAGGAAATTCCATTTGCCACTGAGTGGCTTGATTGCTACCTAAATTCGTCTGTTAACTAATCTAATTAATTTTTTTTTAATGATAATGTGGTATGGCAATAAGGTGAACACGCTATGCCTCATCTCTTCCTAAATTCCTAGAAATGCTGAGAGAGTGAAATATGCCACAAACAAATGAGCAAACTGTGGCGATGCAGACAGACAGATTTAACATAGGTTAGCGGGACTGGCGAGGATGGCACCAAGGGGGATAAAGTACAAAAAGTGAAGTGGACCCGGTGATATAAAACATCAAGGCATAAAGACAAGGACAGAGAAAGAGATAAAAACAAATTTCATGCAAGCTGTGGTCCATACACAGAAGTCTGGTATCCATAAATAATTATATGCGTCCTGTCCAAATACAAGAAAAGTGGCTTGG
The DNA here is from genome assembly GCF_014176215.1 of Rousettus aegyptiacus. Taxonomy (NCBI): domain Eukaryota; kingdom Metazoa; phylum Chordata; class Mammalia; order Chiroptera; family Pteropodidae; genus Rousettus; species Rousettus aegyptiacus. The sequence continues at coordinate 1,828,653 of NW_023416312.1, read as the reverse complement.
AACGATCAAAAATCAAGATTTAGGGTGCAATAAAATAATCTTTTATCTAAGATGAAATCATGATAAAATTTTTCAAATGCCGATGGAGCTTCTCTAAAATAAACAAAGAATTCTTGGGTCACAAATGGACGATGACCAGCCTTCCGTCTGCCATTCTCTTGCATCTCACACCTGCATTGTAACCCTTAGTTCTGGCAATCTGATGATCTCTTCCCCACCCTACTCCAAGTGTCTTCCTTCTTGCTGCCATACCCCGCGAAATGCTTTGGTCCCCAAATCAACTTGTTGACATTTAAAAGCCTTTCCACCTACTCTGTTCTCAGGTCGAGATTTTCATTCCTCTACACGTTATCTAGTGAACTCTTCTTTATCCCAAAAGATACAAGTGGAGGAATGGTGAGATGGGCTCCAGAATTAAGAGGACAGAGATTGAAATCCTGGCTCTATTCCTGGTTAGGTATTTCCCCTGATGCAGGCTGCTTCACCTCTGGAGGCCTCCAGTTCCTTAGTCATTAAAAGGCAAAAATGAGATTACCTGATGGTCACTGGAAAACTTGAACACTGTAATAGCACGTGCCTGGCAAAAGCTCTTTCAGGTAGTCCAAATTCCACCTCTGTGTTTTCTAATGGCTTCACTCACTTGGGAAACATTAAGCAACCACTCCTAAATGTCTATATTATATATCTATTTCTAACATTCGTAAATTTTTAGTTTTTAAAATCATGTCTGTAGCTCCCAAAAGTGTGTAAATTCTTCAAGAAAAGAAACTGTACTATGGATCTTTGCATTACACCAAACACGGTGATTGGTATGTAGTACTAGGTGCCCGATCGGCATCGACGATGGGCACTCAATAAATATTATTGAACGGATGGATGGTGGAATGAATCTCGTAGGTGGATTTTTTCAGTCATAGGGCAAATCATAGACAAATGCATACAGATGATAGGCCAACTCTGCTTTAAATGCTCTTCGCCTTCCTTTTCCATCGGGCTATGTGCTGCCCAGGACGCACGTCCACGAGCAGACGCATTCTGCGCGTGAGTACACAAACCATAGCTTCATTATGTTTCTAAGTCAAAACAAACCAAGTGTAAAGTGAAATATTATCCTTTATAAAATTTTTTCACCAGGAAGACAGGTGCCGATATCATATATTAACAGTAAAGTAATATAACCATATAAAGAATTCTTTTCAATTATTTTTTTAAAAACTTTTTTTAGATGAGGCAACCCTAAAGGATCTTGTCAGCTTACAATCCGTTATTTTGTATTTTTTACGCCTACAGCACCTGGCCTTCCTAAGTGGTCCCCCATAGAAGTACTAACCAAGCCCAACCCTGCTTAGCATCCAAGATCAGACAGGATTGGGCTTGTTCAGGGTGGCATGGCTGTAGACGCTTTTTTTCTAAAGGTTAATCTTCCTCAAGGTTCATCCTGCAAAGTCACAGTTGACCTCAAGACCCACTCTGACTGCAGAGTATAAATGACTGTTGAAAAGCATCTGTGCTATCATTAGGCTCGAAGGGGGTCTTGCTTATCAGAACACCGGTTAAGGAAAACAACATCCCCTGCCAGTTTCTTTTCCTTACATAATCAAGAGTTCATAATAGTGTACTTCATTATCTTAAACCAACATCTCAAAAAAGTGCCACAAACTTGACATTTAGACATGTTACACGGCATAAGGCTAGAATACGTGTACATTCCTTACAATTCCTAACTGTATTTTTCTAGTCAGGTACATATAATTGATCCTCAATTAAAAATTCTAAATAGTCCCATATTGTTGAACAATGGCAGTAATGATAATTTTTACCTTACTTTTGCAATTAAAAAGATATTGAGATAATACATAAACGTATCAGAAAAGCTTCTTAATGAATATGTACTTGCCTCCAAAACGATCACCTTTCATTTAACATTAATCTTAAACTAAGGAATATATACTGCATGGATTTAATGATAATTTTTGGTTATTTGTGTTTGAGTTGCTATAATTGCTACCCTGTAGGAAGGAAGAAAGGAAAGAGAGGAAGGGGGAGAGGAGAGGGGGGCATTTCTATTTGCATGCGAACTGAAAAACTAGGTTGACTCTACTGAATTCATATATTGAAACCAATTTTACTCAAGACTTTTTCTGTCCCTGAAATAAAACAAAACAAAAGGCGCGGGATAAAGCTTACAGTCAAACTTCCTTTCCAGTGAAAGGCAGATAGATACTAAGGATGCTTCAGCGACATTTTGCAATTTGAAGAGTGCAAAGAGGGTCTTTTAAAGGGATAGGATGATGAAGACTCACGGATGTTGGCTGTCCCTTACATCAGAAAAGTCTACTCACGAGCTAAGGATCTATGGAAACCTTTTCATCAACTATACCTGGCAGACATATGCTCTGCAAAGTGCACATTACTGTGGTTTTTTTTGCCCTAACCTAAAAACAATTTGGAGAGAAGCAGGACAATAAAAAGTTGCATGCCTGAATATGTTTCTTCTGCCTAGGTGCATACATGCCTTCTCTATAAATAGTGTAGGATGTCAGAAAGAGTCTCCTATTTTAATTAAATCTTACCTGCAAACTAACTTTGGTCAGTTGATTTGGTAAAGCATAGACATGGAAGATGATGATGCCCAACTTTTGTGGAAAAAGTTACGTTTACAAGATTACAAGCTTGGCACCATACTGCATAGGGTCATGAAAGTCAATCCAAATTTTGCAGAAATTACAGAGTAAAACAGTATCCATTTGTAGCCCACATTTTAATTTTCACATGTGAAAATACAACCTGGGTTATACATTATCCTCAGGCACATCATTTTTTTCTGATTAAGGACTAAGGATCCATGTTATCGGCACCGTTACATCTAAAGTTACTTTTGCTGAGGATTGTAATTCTTTATCCATCAACATTGGCTAATTTCAGTTACCTGTCATCTTGGTCACACCTCTGTAAATAAGAATCCAAAAAAGCAACACGCCCTAGTAGCTGCCTTTTTACAAAAACATTCAAAATGCAAACAAATGCTCAATGTCACTCAGGTAATGAATCATGCTCCTGTGAAACTTCAAACACATAATTGCCTGTCCGTAATAATTTTTGAAAGTTAGCCCGTTTCTAAAGTTTGTACATATGGCTCATAAAATGTGTCACTTTTTCTATGATTCATATGCTTTATTCCAATTTTAAAGCACACAGATGTTTATCTTTAAATGGGGTAGAATAATATAATGCTTTTAAAAACTCTTGGTACATTTATTACGGTTAAAAATGGCAAACATCTGCAGTTAGGAAAAATATACTGTACTGCCTTGGTCCTGTGGGAAACCACAAATGAGGGGTTGACAAGTTACAGGTATTTAAACTGTCTGGCTGTATTGCCATTCTATATAAAATAGCAAGAGTAATTGGGATCATATTTACCTTATCCATATGGTACTTTCGGAATTCAAGGGCATCTTGCTCACTGAGGCAGTATTTTAAGAGCGAATTATTCAAGAAGAAAGAATAAACGACATTGTAGACTTATTAGTGGATTTATTTTTACTTTATAGATATTAAATTATGTTACTAAGCAATTGGAAAACTCTATTTGTCAAAAATGCCAGGGGGGGTAAAAAACTACTTTCGGGATTCTCAATTAACCCAGGAACCCAAGAGCCGAAGTTTTAATATTAGTTCCAATTTAAGATCGGGTAGAAATAAGCAAATTATAATTTATCTGTTTCCTACTTGAAAATTAATTCCAACATAAATAGTAAAGTCACCTGGAAAACACAATGCATTTAATCACATTTTTGAGTAAATGTTTGCATTGCGTGTATTCGTTGTGTTCCCAATGAACGCACTTGAGCAAAATACACATGTCCTTAGATTTAGATGTCATGAGGCTACTCTATGTACTGGCTGCTTTGAAAACCAGGAGAATAAAATTTAGCAGAAAAGCATGTTAAGTTTTTTTCCCAATGAAAGTTTAATATACCAAAATGCCAACTTTTTAATGTCTTTCCAGGGCTTCTCTTTTTTAAAAAAATATGTACTGAATGGAATATTTTAATGTATGGATTATGCATATACATAAATACACACACACACACACACACACACACACACACAATATTGTTTCAGAGATCAAATCAAGCCTTAGTTAAGAAGAGCACTATGGTAAGCCAAACTTTTCACTCATCTCCTTATTCTCCCTTAAGGTACTCATACGTTTTTAAGCAAGTGACATTCCAATTTAAGGTCTCCGTCAGTCCACCGAGCACTGCTGAAAGTCCACTGATCACCAATAATTCATGGACAACAGTGATGTCAACACCAAGGTGACCTTAATCAGATTATTTTCTGTGATGCCCAAACTTTCAATGCCAAAAGTTTCTCAACTCTCTCTCAATAGATTTTTCTAAACCTCAAGCCTTCTTTAGTTCACCCGCTCGCAGAAGTTTGTTTACTAGATTATCCACATAATTATGCACTCACCTCTCAGAACTAGGAATAATTAAAAGTCTTTTTCTAGCTTTCCCACCTAGTACATGCTAACTGGCATTGACTACTGGTAATAAAGGGCTCTCTCACTGGGTTTAAGCGTATCAGTTTAACTGAAAGTGTTCAAGATGTAATCACTGGATGGGTCCAATCATATCATCACTTCCCGAATTTCATGGAGGAAACTGAGGCCCAGGTAAGCTGAGGTGCTGTGTGTAAAGTCGCACTGCTTGAGTGTTCTTCATTTATTTAATAATGGTGACAGTATTTTCCACATGAATCATGTTATGGAATTCTCATAGCAATCCTACGCAAAGGTTTATAATTAACTCCGTTTTACAGGTCAGGAAACTGAGGCTCTTGAAGATGAAAATGACTTAACAACTAGATGGGGGAAAGCTCTATCTTCACCTATAAGGATGCTGAATGTCTGATTTGGGGCACGTGGACAAGATAAAGATAAGAGCAGTGGTATTTATGATGCATTTTTTTTATTGGTTGAAAATCCCATGGTCAGTTTGTTTACTGATGGTTTTTAACTGCCCTAATGGATTTGACAGCCTCAGCTGGATTATGACCAAGAGACTTTAGGAGCGCCTGTACTGACAGCTACTCTGAAGTGTCCCCAGGGCAAGATCCCTCACACAGATCATGGCATTCAAGCCAGTGATGGAGTCCAGCCCTGCACACTCAAAGAAAAGAACCCTGGAGAATTTGCATTGTTGGAATGTCTCTAAGACTCATATGTCTGCCCTCATTGGCTTCCTCTTGCTGTACCATATCCTCTGCCTCTAAACAAAAGCTTCACATGAGTAGCATGTTCTGGGAAGTCCAGGAGTATATTCAGATATACAATCTTGGAAAAATAATAGAGGTTTTTAGAGCTCAGCTTCCATCCTGGGGATCACACAGCTCCTACATGGTTGTGCCTCGAGTAGATGCAGCAACCCAGATCTCATGGCTACCACTTCTGAATGTGAAAGCTACAACCTCGAATGAGGAAATCCAAGGAAGGGAGGGAGTAAAGGTATGCATTCTGGAAAGTTCTGTGCCAGAGTAAGGGCACCATTATCTAACTCATCCACTCAAAGGAGTAATTTTTCCCACTTCTCACCATTTTGGTTAACTTTCACTTTATAACGAATCATACCAAAATTTAGTGGCTGAAAACAATGACAGTGTATACTTCTCTTAGCTCACAACTCTGCAGGGGGCAACTGGATTGGGCTCACCTGTCCAGTTCTAGGCTGAGCTCAATAAAGCATCTACAGTCAAATATTTGGTTGATCAGTACCGATGGTCACACATGGCCTTAGCTGGGACAGCTCTATCACCTTCCATCAATCTAGCCTATTTTTGTTCTCATGAGGGCAGGGAAGCATTTCGAGACACAGAGAACAGAAGTGCGTGGGACATCTTTGGGACTAGACTCGGAATAGGTGCATCATCATCAGTACTGCATCACACTGGCCAAAGCAGGGCACGAGGCCTCCCAGTTGGGAGAACGATAGGAGAAATAGACTTCACGTATTGATGGGGGAAACTGAAAAGTCACAGCACATCAAATACGAGCGGAGACAAAGAAAAGAATGGAAACGAGTTTTTAATCAACCTCTGATAGTCACAAAGGCATCGTATGTACTAGCAGGAACACTGTAATCTTCATCTCTTTGAAAATGAGGAAATATCCAAATGAAACTACATCAGATCTACTATGTGGTACTTTCATCTCAAGAGAAAGATTACAGAGTCTATTCTCTGGCTGACCCACAATTACTCCCTCTGGCAACGATTATTAGAGTCAATTGAATCAACTAAAAATTTGTATACCACAAGTTCAAGACATAAGCAAATGGAAAAGTTCAATATTTGAAAACTTATTATTTTAATCGCCGAACAATATAGAGTGATTTCTTTACAGGAGTAAATGAATTAGGTTTGATTGGATGGGGGAGATTTCTGAGGGCAATGATTACTCAGAAAAAAACTGAGCAAATGCCAGCTCTCTTCCTCACAGGGGACACTCATATGGCCAGCCTGACTTTGGTGAGCAAGTCCAGGGAATCAGCTGTATAAATTTAACCGTTTAGTGATGATTTCTTGAAATATACCATGGACCACATAATGAAAACTAAGCAATAGCAAAATTCTAATTTGAAAGAAGACTGTTCCCCAGTCCCCAATATACCGCGTTAGAGGATGTTGTGATGGAGCATTAAGTTCAAAATGCCAGACAAACAATACAGATTTCTCTCTTTTCCCACAAGAGATTATTTAAAGTGAATATATTTTTAAAAGGAATATGAACTGAAACTAATGGAGAGAACGTGAAAGAGGATGGATCTGTAGCTGAGAGAGGACAAGTGTTGGGAAGATGAAGAGATGATGAAGGGTGAGAGTCCAAAGAAGGGATGCTGTGGATTTTACTGTGCTTTCCAAACTTTTCTCTTCATAGCTCACGTGAAAAATAACATTATGCCTCACTGCATAAACGGAGAAAACTCGAGGTCAAAGGCCGCTGACCTTGGCCTCTATCTACCCTCAGTAGTTCTCAACCCAACACAAATTGTCTCCTAAAGCGTATTTACCAAAGTCTAGAGACACTTTTGGCCATCGCAATTGCAGGGGGGCAGCAATGGGGGATTTATTAGCATTGAATGCTGAGAAGCCAGAAATGCTACTAAACACCTTATGAGTCACTGGGTGGCCCTGAAAACAAAGAATGATGTGGCCCCCCATGCCAATAACCCCAGCACTAGTGAACGCTCTTGTCCTCCCATTTGGTGGCCCACCATGGAGATGCAGGGGAACTTGGAGTACCATCTGAGGGATGTTGCGCAGGAGGAATTGATTTGACTGGAAAAAATGACCAAAAGGCTGGGACACAAAAATGCCAGAAACAAAACTGGGGGTGACCACAAGACCTAAACAGAAAATAGAAGGAATGTTAAACATTTGATTGGCGGACATTTCATCCATTCCAAAATGTCCAGGGAGACATCTGTTCCATGCTGAAAGGTCCTTGATATTGGTCCTGTCCCAAAACATCCACAGAGAAATTTGGGTCATGTTGGAGGTTCCTTGAAATGGGAAAAGACAAACAGCAGCTATGATCAAGTTATCACGTAGGTTCTTCATGGTCACACTCAAATACAGCCACTGACCTCATCGCAATACCAAAGGAATCAGACTGGTATCACCGAAACCATATCCAGATAGGACAAATATCAAAGCAATAATCAGGTCATTATATACTCGATAGAAATTGCTCATCAACTTGAGGGCAACACTGCTGAACTTCAAAATGAAGAACAGGAATCAAAATGTAATGGAAGATTCCTCAAGAATTACCAAAAAAAATAATTTCTCATTCAATTTGAATGAGTCACAATGTTTGTATTCTGTAATGAATCGTGAACCAAACGTCTCCGTAAATGTTTTCGGATGGACCTTTTGGTGTGGACCAAATGTGTCTGTGGATGTTTTGGCCAGAACTAAATGTCTTGCAAGGTAAACATGTATATATGAAATAATTCTCCCTACCCGGTCCCTCACACAGAAGTGCTCACAGCCAGCATTTTCCAGGGTAAGAAATTGGGAGATGATTCTTCCCTAAAGAAATAGAATGAACCACCTAAGAAGATATGAATCAGAAAGTGAGAGCAATCAATGTCCCAGGTAAAGATCTCCATACTCTAGTGAAACCGAGGGTCCTTATGTTTTTGACTAAATTTAGTTTTAAATCATAGCTATAGAAATCATCTCTCTTTTACACACACACACACACACACACACACACACACACACACACACACACACACCTCATAGACCTAGACTTTCCACTGATATTCAGCAACCCCGGAAGCAGCAGAGAACATTAGCCCGGACCAAACTAATGGCCACGTGGCTACCTCTCTGTCAGACTATAGGAAACATCTTGATCTAAGTCACGTTTTGGCTCCTAAGCTCAGAAGTGGAATGACACCCTGGCTACTTTTCCATGAGACCAGACAGAGGGACACCAGCAAAGACCTCAGAACTGTCCTCAACAACTGAAGAAATGATTCATTAACCTACCTCTCTCTCTGACCAATCAGTTTCGAGGAAGATCAGGAACCTTAACTCACTGGTGTCTTGCCATTTTGCCCTATCGAATCTGTAAGCTACAAGCCATCAGAGAGTCGGGTTTTTTAGACCAAAAGCTCTCCATCTCAGAATTGGCCAATTGGATACTAAACTCTTTTTTTCCTTCTATACTGCAAACTCCTGCTGATGCATTCTTTTGGGCCAGTGGACGGGATCAGGTGGACTTAAGTAAAAATGTTGGGTTCTGGTAACATGAGCATTTAGATGTCTATGGTGAAACAGCTTGGTCGCTGTACCTCAGCCAGTCAAAATATCTATTCATTTCACAAGCTCCCTTAGGAGCTACTTCTTGTCTGTGAAAAGCAGTTGAGTCTAGCGTTAGAAAACTTTAAGGAGCATATGAATCTCCTAGAACTCCTGTTAAAACTTAGATTCTGGTTCAGTAGGTCTCGGGTGAGGCCTGATGGGCTGTATCTCTCAAAGAGTCTTTGAGTAACAAGGTTTCAAAGAGGTTGGTAAGCTCCTGGTGGGCCAAAGCCAGCTGAAGCCTGTTTTTGTAAATAAAGTTTTATTAGAACAGAGCCACATTCATTTGTTTATTATCGATGTCTGCTTTCTGCTTTTGTGCCTCAAAACAGAATTCGGTCATTGTGACAGAGGCGTAGACCAGGCCAGCAAATGCAGTCAATCTAAGTGCTACAATTCCAGTGTGATAATGACAAACTTTCAATATGAAGGACTATTTTCCATGAATCCAATAAATACCCGAATAATTCGAATAACACATCTGGATTACAATTTCTGTAAAAGGCCAGATAGGAAGTATTTTTAGCTTCGTGAGCCACATGGTCTGTTAGCATTCCCTTCGAAGGTAAACTGCATCTAAGTGAAATTGAGTTAATCAACTTAGACAGGTTTCAATTCTCAAGAATCAGAAAATTTAGAGTATATGTCTTCGGTCGTCACTCTATCATGTTTTGTTAAAATGTGTATTACACAAGTTAAATGCAAAAAAGTTACAAAATATTTTATAGCAAATAATATTTTTCCATAATTGAATAAGGGAAACAGATTGGATTCATTTAAAATACTTTCCTCTTCTGGCATATTTTTATTTGTGTTTTGGGTGAGGAAAGCATCATAGAAATAACAGTAAACCCAATGGAAATTTTATTAAAGAGCTTACAGCTTTGACAAAGCATCAAACAAAATTGTTTTCTGTCCTCACAGAGTTTTATTGAATCTGTAGAACTTTTCTTGTCATTCAAATAAGAAAAGGCCATAAAACAACAGCTTGTGTTCCATAGAAGTTTACCGTGAAAATATTCCACCCCCATTATTTTAATTAGAGAATTTATTAGTAACAGAAATTGCTTACTAAATGTATTGACAAATGAAGAGGTAATTACTTTGTATGCATCAACATATCTGTTTATGAAAATAGTCTCATGTCAGTAAAAAGAGAAGTAAAATAATCTGGAGACTTAACATTTGTGAACATAAAACACTCAATTTACAGACAAGCCAAAATAACAAGAAAATTAGGGAAATTTCACTGTAACATTTATTTTCAAACTGCTTTTTAGTTAACTGGCAGTTTCTGTTTCATAATGCATTAAAATGGCAATTTCTCTGTAAAATGCATCAAAATTATGTTTAGAAATCCTGTTATCCTTGAGAACAATTAATAAACACAAGGAAAATGTGTCACTTTGTCAAGCTCAGGAAGTGACTTTCGATGTTACAAAACCCACATATAAGGGCAGAAGCTAGAGTCTGAACCAAGAATTAGGTGAAGAACAAATTATCACATGCTAATTTACTGGTACTGGGCATCCTTCAGCGATTTCATTAATTTTAGTCATAATCTGACAATTAGGAAAGGGCATATCTTGGAGTACTTGTTGGGAAATATGTTATGACTGAATTCATTTCCTTGGAAAAAAGGTCGTACCACCTGAACTACACATAATCAGGCTCAAAGATGAAGTGACTGCAAGTGTATTGCCGACCAGGCACGCACCGAAGGGCAGTTCTCTGTTCTGCGTTGGAGAAATGAACATGGAGTTTCACAAAACAGCCCTTGGAGAGGGACAGACGCACGGGGCTTTACTTTTCAGGCATGACAAGTAGGTTCTTCTTCCTCCTATTTGTTAGCTAAACTCACCTGCGGTCATTTTTGCACACTTGTCACTTATTTCCATCCTCTCGAAAGATGAGAACTTGGGACCCACAGCAGGATTCCAGCCAAGGAATCCATCCCTTCTCTTGCTTAAAGCAGCCGATCTCCTGCAGAGTCTCAATCTTGCTCTTAAAAGAACTGAATTCAGATGTATACAAAAAGGATTTACACAAGCCCTGACACTGTGGGACTCCAGCTGCCCACGTGGCTAGAGGGTGGTGGCCTGGCTTACATTTAGTCTTTCCAAACCTCACACTCCCACAGCGCAGTCAGGTGTGATCTCTCCCTGGACATATTCCCCAAAAGCAAACCCTCTGTAGGCCATTAAGACTACATGGAACGAGGAAGAGTCAGCAAGGCACACATTGGGTGTGGATGAGAAGCGATCAAAGAGGTGAGCCCAGTACAGAGTGGCCCCCTCCTCCCAAGGCTGGCTCCCCGCTGCTGTGTATGGGGCTCAGGCCTGCTTCTTTCCACCACACACGTTTTCTTTGTACCCATCCCAGTGCCCATGAGCCACAGAAGGCTGAGTCTTCGCTCCTGCTGGTTTCCCAATGAGGGCACGGTGCCATAAGAAGCCCGAGCCTTGTCATCTCATGGCTCGCTCTGTGCACTGGGCGCTCTCCCCATCCTGTTACATTTGTTGGCTTGATCACAATCATCCAATATAGTTGGCCAAAGTAACGACTGTATTTGCTTCTAGAGCCCAAAACTACTTCTATCTCCTCTGAATCGCCCCACTCAAAATGGGGGCATCCAATTTCCACACGGTATTCTACCTCTCTCAGCGTGTCCTAAACGTGCTGCTATTAACTAGCACTCTGGAGGAGAAAGGCTGACAGTGACCCTGTACACAGAGAAGATTCCCCAGCACAAGTAAATATTACACAGCAACCCACTTAACTATGCATACACGAAATATTTATACCATATTTTATCATATTATAGATGCCATTGATTGTGGGTCCCACCTTGGTATCAGAAAAGATGTCAATATAGAAAAAAGCGTGTGACTTAATATTCGAAATATGAGAACAAACAAAAGTTTCATGAAACAATACTACATGTAAGCCACTTTGGTATTTTCCATCTTATTCATTCATTAATTAAAAATTCTACTTGAGACGAGCTAAGTTGATTATTTTACCCACCGCATGGTTTAAAGCTATAATTTGAAAATACAGAAGGTCACTAATAGGCGGGCATAGGCTTCCCATCAATCTTCAGATCAACTCCAAACTGAAACCAGAGCCCACAGGGTCTTGAATGACCTGACTAAACTCGCCACACCACCCTCCTGCTTGCCCATGACGCTCCGGCCAGCCTGCTCTTCCTGAAGTCCCCGGGCATGCCAAGTACATCACCCACCTCATGTCGTCCTTCCCCTCTCGAAACACCCTTGCAGAGTCATGCCTATAATTTGCTCTGCCTTCATGTATCAGCTCTGAGGTCAAGCCCACTCCTCTGATATCCTTCAGACACCTTACATCACATCGCCTCATTTTGGTTTTGAGAGAGAATTCAGGTTTTTCTGTGTCTTCTAAGTCAAGGGCGGTTAGAGCTTTGTCCAAGGATGTTTGGAGAGCGAACAGCCTTAAAGCTACAGAGAGTGCAGCCCTGGGTCACAGATACATCTGCTGACCAGGAGAGCACAGAGGGACCTTATCTCCGTCACACTCTAAGATAAAAAGGCTGGAAAAGTCTCCCTCCCTCCCTGGAGAAGATCTGGTTACATTCACTCCAAGCTGATAAAGAGACTCTCTCTCGGAGAGGAAGATGGGAAGTTTTGCTAGCATTTTCCTTATAACATCAGAAGATTCCTCAGTGCCATGCTTCCCAGTGAAGACACCACTGTGCGCTCGGCATCTATCCAGGACCCCTCCACATCACCCTGGGCACCTTAGGGGACGAGGGAACCACTGCAAACATGCTGTGCCGTGAGGAATAACTGTCTTAATCCATTAGGGCTCATTCTTCCTTGCAGAATGAATTGATGTGGATGTGGACAGTCAGTCTAGAAGCTGCACTGCTGTGTCGGGGCTTGGCCGTGCTTGTACACAACGCTAACCACCTCGGGACTGACTTATGTGACTCCCTGCTTATCGCCACACTCCCCACCTAAACGGGAAGCCCCAAGGGGACAGAGACTGGGTAACAATAAAATCACAATTAATATAAAATGTATCCCTCTGACTACTCGCTTTAAAATTTACAAGTTATACAATACACTGCTATATCCAGATATGCACTTAGTCATCTTTTAAGTGAGCCAAGTGGTCTCATTTTACAAAGATGGGTTCTCCAGAACATATGTTGCTGGACACACTTATTAGCTCGAGGGAAGTCTCCATGCATTTAAAGCATTAAACAAGAAATTTAATTAACGGGAGTTCTTGTGGATAAACATGGCTTAGCAATGGTTATGGAATATTTTCTATAATTTAAAAATATTTATTCTGCTGCCTTAGAAAGTATACAGAGGGAAGTGAATGCTGTTTGATAATTGAGTGCCTTACATCCACTCAGCGGCATGGCATGAATATTAAACAAGATTACATCGTACAGAAAGAGGACTCTATCGGTACTTAGTCTAGAAATTAAAATTTTTAATAAACTCCTAACAAGGATTTTTTTTAACCTTTTATCTTTCCAGGTCTCATTAAGATGGCTACGTTTCTCTCTTCCTTATCTTCTGACTAGTCGAGGTTCCAAAGCACCTCTATAAAAAGACTTCTAAATAAAATGAGCAGCATGACCACATGCTAAATCATACGATTTAGAGAGCACACTGCTGGCTATCACCTTCTCCTATAGAACACTGGCAGAATTACTCCCAGACTCCTCTGTACATGATACTGCCTACCCAGACTCCTGGTTTAATTTGAAAAAGCAAAACGTTTGTTCCTCTATGGATCTATTGCCATTTATTTATGCCGTTCTAAGGAAAATATCATAATAAAGTATGAAGAAGTGCTCCTCAAGGCGAGAGCAGTGATTTGGTCCTCTGTTTTACTACAAGCATCTGCTAGGGGTGCTTTGCATTCTGGGAGGATGCAGACCCACAGGGAATTCGCGCTGCCTGGCGTAGGGGCCTGTGGTGGAAAGGCAGTGTCAGCCTGAGCAGCGAAGAACCTTGAGTCCCAGTCCTCAATGGCCCCTAACTTGCTACGTGGCCTTAAAGAAGTCCCCTGTCCCCTTTTTGCCTCATTTCCCTCATTTGTAAAATGAGAACAGTACCTGGCTGTGTGAATTAAATGATCAATCATTTGAAATGGCTCAAAGAGAAGTGCTTCAGAATGGCAAGCCATTTATAGGATGTAAACTGCTATCTCCTGAATACTCCATATGTGCGACTCTATTAAGCTTAAAAAAAAAAAAAAAAAAAGAACTGGTTTCACAGCAAATTATACTAAGTGCTTTATAAATTCCAGAGGCAAATGCTGATAAAGGTTCTATAAACAGTGTTTACAACGACAGCCATGCACAGAGCTGAAAAAAAACATTATGTGGCAGCCATTCGGCAATAGGATTATTACTGAAATAATCCTTAGTTCCTAAATCATGCAGGAAAAGAAATCCTCCATGGACAAAATCCTAGAACTTCAGATCATCCATTGACATGTGAACGGAAAGCAACAGCCAGGACCAGTGCCAAGCGATTTTCTCAATTCCGGTAAAAATAAGCACCATGGAGATAAGGAAAGCACTGAAAACATCAGCAATACAAGCCATTGGGTTTTACTTATCACTGAAGTCTAGAGAATAAAAGGATTTTGATGGGTCCGATCTCATGTCTTCATGCCACGTCTCTGAGAAACTTTCTGGAAGCTGAAGGTTTGCCAAAAGACTGCTATTCCCAAGCCTGTCCTCTTTTTACTGCAGGGATGGCTCCCTCCAGCATTAGTTTGCCAGGACACACAGGCAAGAAGGGTTCCTGGACTGCAACTTGGGCATCTCAAGACTGTAGAGAAATCCACTTCCCATCAGGACTGTGAAGCGCCATAGGCACTGGATCTCAAACCTGGCTGCACACAAGAGACCCCTGGAGAGCTTTTAAACATCCTGAGGCCCAGGCCCCATTCCACACTAATTACATCAGAAGAGTTAGGCCTGGGTCTAGGTGTCAGGATATTTGAAACTCTCAAGACTGTGGCAATGCGCAGCTGCGTATGAGAAACGCTACTATGAGGTGTTTGGAAAAAATGTTACCTGAGTGAAAAGACAGAGTGGGACACCTCTTTCTCACTGTTGTCTTATTAACCTACACGAAGCATCAGCAAACTGTTCGTAAAAGGCCAGGTTGTAAATACTTTTGGCTTTACCAGCCATACGGAGTCTGATGCAACTACTAAAATCTACCTTTGCAGCACAAAGCAACCAGAAATATCACTAAAGGAAGGGACGCAGGGCCAGACGTGGCCCTGCAGCCCTGCTTCGAGGACCCCAGACCTAGAATATATTAATATTTACTTGTATCACTGGGCTAATAAGTTATATACATAATAAAACACACAAGTGGAAAATTTTAATGTATAAAACAAATGTCTCCTTAACTATGTGTTTTATTATTTGTAGCACAGAATGTGCTCCAGTGGAACTCGCCTGTTAATATTTTTTATGGAGATTACTTTGTTTTAACATGCTTAATTTATTTTGAAAACCTTGGTTTTATACTATATGATACAGCAATCTGAAGGTCTGGCATAGAGTTGATTGTAAAATTTGGATCGGTGGCTCTCAGATTGAAAGAAAAACTTGACAGAGCTATGTTGACCCAAATACTGACTGGCTTGGCTGCATTTTCCAACTCATGAATGTCATTTTTCAACCCATGCCCACCATGCAGACAATCATTTTTGTTGAAACTCTGACAGTAAATTTCCACTTTCACTGGCAATAATTGGTTGTCCGAGAAACTAATCATAATGTGCTAATTTTCATATTCTTAAAACATGACCTCAGAACACACTGGAATCCTAAATCTGGAAGCTTTTGAACCAGATTAGAAAATCTTGTTTCCAAGGACTTTAAGCATACAGCAATGAGTGTTGATAAGTAACGCTTATCATTTTTAACAACAATAGACTTATTTCAGAATCTACTACAATGGAAACAATGACAAACATCAACTTTCAAAATGGTCCAGAATTTTTAAACCAGTTTCTCTTGAAAACAGTTAATGGCTTAAACATTATTTAAAATTTTATCTTGAAACACAGACAAAATGTGTTTAAGTTGCAAAAAAGGCCTTCTAGATAGTATACTATCAATACTTTCTTGTCGTATCTGAAAAGAATTTTTGTAAAATAAAAAGGAACACTGCTGATTTTGACAAGACTTTTAGAAGTATTTTGCCATGAGATAAAGAGCAAGCCTCTGCATTAATGAAAAGATTTTTATGGCCATGCCCCATCTCATTATAAAGTACAGTCAGTAAAGAATCTACTGTTTAAAGGTCCGTTTTAATTAAACTAGGCACAGTACTGACATCCTAGAGGATGTCAATGACAACATAGTGCAAACTACTGAAAGCCTAAAAGGGGGGGGGAGTACAGTTGGCAAACCCTCCACACTGCAGAACTTTCATATTACTCTCTGGATCAAACATGGAACATGATAAAACATGATCGAACATGGAATGTGAACACATAGCAGACCTAAACGAGCATTCCGACATTGATCCACGTATTGTATGTGACAAAAGTTTGCCTTTTGTTTTGATTTTTAAGATAAAAAGCAAATATTAAGCCCATCCTGGATCAACATGCTGCATGCCCAGCCTTGGAGGCCCCTTCCCTGGAAGGCAGAGTTCTAGGGCCTCGTAAGGATGGTCAGTCAACACCTTCATTTCTATGCCAGTGACAGAAATTACAAATCAATGAGAATGCTTCTCAGCCTCCAGGAATCTAAGTCACCCACTGCCAATTAGCCAGGCAAAGCAGCGAAGTGAAATCCACTTCTCATTTCATTCTGCACTAACTAGGCAATATTTTATGCTTTGGGGAGATGTACATCAATACTTGGTGACCTAACTGAACAGAGTCATCTCATTCTCATCCAAAACTCAGACATATCATGAAAAGACAGTCCAAAGAGCCCCCCAAAATTACGATTTTCAAGTTGTCTGTCATTTCGGCTAAACATTCTTTACACTTCCCCCTATGTTCTTGTTATAACAAAACAGAACAAAGGAAATGTTTCCTATTAGTGACAAGACAGTAGATAAATCATTGTCGCTGTAGGTGAGCAAAATTTACCAACCCAAGATCGGTCTCCTTAGCATAAGGATTACCTTAGGCTGATTATTTTCAGTAAACAAAGGACTCAGGAAGAACCTTTGACCTTCCTCCTAACTACCTAAAAGAATTTAGATAGAAGACCTGCTCCAGGAGAGGGAGCTATCATCAGAGATAGCCATAGTTCAATAGGAACTAGGTGTGATAGACTTTGGATCAAAGTCCTCTCTGTGACCCATCCTTTCTCTAAGGCCCAGCAAACCTGTTTACCAAATGTTAACTCTTTCCATTTTCCTGTGAATCATCTTACTTCCTCCCTTCAAGTTCCAGACCTTTATCTCCTTCACCTTACTCTACAATGAAACACGTAGCTCATTTTGCCAGTCTTTGAAATCGCTTTTGTTTGTGTAGATGCCCCGTAGGTATCTATATTTTTTCCTGTTGACCTGTCTGATGTAATTTTAATTATTTAAACAGCCAAAAGAATCAAAGCAGCAAGGAAAAAGGAAATTTCTTCCACCCCCACAACATTTACTTAAATATATACAGTCATCAAAGATGACTTTATATAAGATTCAGATCTTAAAATGTCAATAGGAGGTTCATTAAATCAGAACAAACACTCGTCAGTGAATATAAATTTCAACGATTTTGGTAACACTAAAAAATGCTACACTGTGCATGCTATTTTCAAGGACGATCCCCATAGCTATAAAAGATCTTTACTTTCAAACTTGACAGTATGGTCAGTGCATTCTAACACTAATAGGACTGGCTCAAACTAAACTTTGTAATGTAAAAGAGAATGACATAGAATCCTGGAAGATTTTTATTGTACTCTCCGTAATGCTGAAAGCAAGCACACCCACCACACAGAGGATTTACCTGGATAACCTTGTGAAGGATATATTTCAGAAGGGAATATTTTTCAGATATATTTCAGAAGGGAATCTAAAATAACACGAAGGGAAATGTGAAAAGCATCAATAAAACTCATTTTGTTTCATAAGAAATAATAGTCAAGTTTTCAGGTGAGTTTAATAAAAGCTATTAAAGCTATTATCATCGTCAAACACACAATGGTTGAGAGTATTTTTAATTTTATCTTTCTTTCCAGAATCTAGATCATGCAATTACCGCCTTATATGTTGTCCTTAAAGAAATCTGAAAATGAACACAAATTGTATCAATTCACCCAGTTTACTAAACCTAACAAGCCCTTTGAGGTCTGTGCTTACCTCCAGTCCCACTTTTGTCTACTGTGAGCTCCATGCCGAAGGAGAGGGGTTTCTCACCCTCACATAATTGTTATTTTGGGCCAGATAATTCTTGGTTATGGGTCCTGTGCATTATAGGATGGTTAGCAATGTCCCTGGGCTCTACCCATTTAGATGCCAGTTGCATCTCCCCCTCCTGATTTAGTGACAACCAGAAATGTCTCTAGACATTGCCAAATGTGCCACAAGGGACAAAAGTCCCCAGGTTGAGCACCATGCTGCAAGCATAAATCTTAGGCCAAATCCTGTATTAGTATCAAGCTCACATGACAACACTCTGTTTATTGGTGCCTAGTTCTCATTTTAGTCTGTCAATCATGAATTCTGCCTTTTGCCTTGCTCTCGCCTCTGATAAGGATGCCATTGAAGTATCTTCCCTTCAATTTACCCTTGAGAATCTGCGTATTTTTAACACATGCCTGACCCATCTTATTCTTAGACACCTAAATACTCCCTCTAAAAACCCTCAGCTGGTTTTCCAAGCCTTTGCTATGTTCCCTCCCACAAACCCACCAAATTCAATATATGACATGATATTGACACAATTCAGAACATGTCACCAAAAATATGGAACCCTGGCATAACGGATATTTTAAGCGGAAGGAATTTGAGAAATGGCAGGCGCAGGAAGGACTCTCTAACCTTCTTCTTGTCCCCTTAGGCAGGTCATAAGACCCTCATGTGAGTGATGCCCTCTCCACACCTGAGGAAAGGAACATTCGAGCATCCTTATCGTTAAAGACAGAGGGAATCTGAAAAAAGGGGGCTTTGCTAAGTTTCTCCTAGTTTGCCAATCTCAGCTCATACCCCTTCGCCATGACAATTTTCTAAGACTTTTCACTCCTTCTCAAACCTAGTAGAAAAACACTCAGGATGAACTATTTCTTTGAGTCTTCATCTCCTTATGGAGGCTCTCATATCACGTAAAAACTTATATAAATTTGTATGCTACGCTCTTATTAACCTGTCTTTTGTCACTACGATTTACAGGGCCCCAGCCAGAGTCCCTGGGAAGACAGAAAGAAAAAGAATTTTTCCATCCCTACAATATTACACACTGTCACAGGAATACTGTCATTTTCTTAATATTGGGAGACATACGAGCACAAGCGGTCAATGAATAATTACTACTACACGCCTCTCCAGACAAGAAAATGGAAGATTAATACCAAAACCTTCCCTTACCCCCTCAAATCCCTTTGTTTGCAATATTAAATTAAAACGAGTTTTCCAGATTTCTGTTTGAAAAGAAAATGAAATTCATTTCAACAGTCTTTAGCCAAATTTTTGGCAAGCAAACTCAAAACTTAATCACACAAGACATTAAATAGTATATTAGTCACTCGACACAAGTTAAATTTATAACTGTTAAATTGAGAAAGCCATAATCAGAGAAACTACAAAATATCTAAAGTATAAGCCGTAACACCGTTTAATAAATATGACATGCAAAATGCCAGCTATAGAAATTGCTGATCCGTGGCATTTGCTCGAATGCCTGCACATTAAAGATAAAGCTTTTTTTTTTTTTCTTTAAGAATGCATTAATTGTGGTGTAATTGTGTTTCTCTTAGGCAACCCAGCAGCTGTGGTTCCAAACATGAGGCTTTGAGAAATACATTTAAATGAATATTTATAAACTTTTCTCTAGCAATTATATTTAGCAACTGTAGCAGATGCCTCTGCTTTTGTAGTGTTAGCTATGTCATTAATTAGAGTCCCTCTTTAATCATGCTGTCCCCAGTCACTTGTCTCTTAAGTGGACTATCACCACACTCAGGAGAGAAACACAGGTCTAACAAGACTATTACTAAGTTTTTTAAAAAGTCACAAAAACATACATAAACCATAAGCACTCAATGTTCATAACCCCAGATTTTCCCAAAGCAACTACAGCCTCATTTGAAATTGAGATTTTTATGTTCTGAGCATCTCAATGGGATATTATCTTGAATACCACTAGATAATTTCTATGCATCTTTTACAGCCCAGTTAGTCAGTGTAGGGTTCACAGACCACCAGGCGGTAGCACAGAATCCTCAGCCTCACTCCTAAAACTGATTTAGAAGCTCTGGGAGAAGTCTGGAAATGCATATTTTTGACGAGATCTTCAGGTGATATTTAGGTGCCTTAAACTTTGCAAACCAAAGCTATAAGATGATTTAGGTTCACTCTCTCTAGGAAACCTGTTTGATCACTCAAAGCTAGCAAACATGCCCATCTTTGCATTTCCAAGAGACTCTGGGTTCTCTGATATCACTGCCCTTATTATCTGTAGTGGGATTGATTCAGTGATTTCCTCCATCTTCACTCGAAACTACATGAAGACAATATCTTAGATTTATATCTTTCTCCATGCTTAATTGATAGAAAGTAATCAGTCATTAATTGATTGAATAAACATTGTCAGCTTTCTGATACTGAGAGTTAAGTTGCAATGTCTTGAGTTTTACCCTGAATACCAAAAATATTTGCCAAATTTGAACCATAAAGCAGGTTTAACATCATTTACACATACAATATTTATAGCCACCTTTCATTCCTTAGTCCTAATTTCCACTTTGTAGTTTAATGTACTTACATTATGTACATTACATTCATTACACTATAATACACACATTACATTAGATTTTGGAGAAGCTCCATTTAACTCCTAAAGATTGAAGAGTTTTGAAAAATTCCTGGGGTATGAAGAGGTCATATAGACTGGAGAGGAAAAAATCGAAATTAAAAATATTGCAAGGCTCATGTCAGGAACTAGATTTGCAAAATAAAAATGAAACCATCCACTACTCAGGAAATTAAAAAGAGTTGGTTATAAACATGAAAGAAACGGGAGAAAGAACTCACAAAGCCTTACCCTTTCAAAGGTCTGAGATTTTAAACTTCCTGGGCATCTTATATTACAAAGAGAAAAAGAACTTGAAAACTTTAGTCCTGAACACTCTCAAAATTCCTTTTTTCTCAATTCAAAGTTCTGGTAGATATATTGTCTCCTCTCTATTGTCTGTATGACTCAGAGCAAATGCGAGCACCTTGAAAGCTGATCTTTCAACCAGCCTCGGCATCCCATTTCCTTCAGAATCGTCCACCATCAATTAACCCCTCTCCTACCATGACCTTAAGCCTTTTCCCTCCAGCTCTTCCCTTCAAATTGGCCCAAAATGTACTCCTCTGTACCACTGAAAAGAAACAAAAGTTTATTCATCTCTGTATTTCAGAGTTCTGCAAACATTTTCTATGATGGGCCAAATAATAGATGTCTTCAGCTGTTGTATGTCATAGGGTGCGTACCCCAATGCCTTCAACTTTGCTGTAGACGATTGGTTAAAAAAATGGGCATGGTTGATTTACAATAAAACTTTATTTATAAAAAAAGCAGACAGCTAGATTTGGCCTACAGGCCATAGTTTGCCAGTCCCTGGTATAAAGCGCAAGGTTCTGTCTCATGGCAACTGTCACTTAATCTATAAACTCTCCCTCATGTTATTACCCTTGACCCTGGAATCCTGACTTACACTTACCACTTCTAAAACTGTACTCTCGAAAGTCATCAATGGCCACCAATCTGCCTGATCATGTTACCTGTTCCAGTCTTCATTCTCTCAAGTTTGAAATTTGCCCTGTCTTCCTAGAAATCAAAGCTCTACTACTCTTCTGATTTTTAAACACTACTTGTAAATCGCCTAATTGGCCACTCTTTTCCCACCTCGCCCATTAACTATGAGCATTTTTCAGACTTAGCTTTTCCATCTGCTTTTGAGATATGTTCTGAGTGATCTCATTCATCGCTTACCTACCACTACTGCCAGAGTCTTCTCAAAGATCCAGTTCCAAGCCTCTGAACTTCAGCGTTCTGTTTTCCCATTGCACCATGGGTACATATTGAATTATCACTAAATTATCCCTGAATTATGGTCTGCTATTCCACTCTCTAGTGTGTGCAGGGATGGTGATACTTTGCAGAGGAAGCCAACCATAAGAAAATACTTGGTCTCATAAAAGATGAAATTTATAATTGATCAGGATGAAAAAAAAAATAAGGATTTGAGATGCTGTCTTGCAAAAAAAGGGAAAGAATGCTGAACGCAAGGAGATCCAGCTTCCAGTAATGACTAGTTTAACTTTTTGTGTGTTTTATAGGTAAAAACACCAAGAAATGTGTAAACAAACAAAAAAATAGAAATTATATGAATAAAATTACAGAAACTGAATTTAAAACCTTAGTAAACAGGTTTAACAGATCTGCTAGAGCTGAAGAAAGAATTAGTGAACTGGATGATAAAATTAAAAAAAAATTATCCAGAATATAGTACAGAGAGATAACATGTTGTTAAAAAAAAAAAAAAAAGAGAGAGAGGGTAAAAAGATAGAGAATCCACTTAGAGGACCTGACCTACATCTTCTAAAGAGTATTGAACAGAGGCAATATATGAAAAGATAATAGCTGAGAATATTTTACTGTGATAAAAGACGGCAGTCCATGATTTCAAGTAGTCCCCAAAAAATCATCAAAGAGGATTAAAATCAATTAGAAACTTAAAATATATATATAATCTAAAGTAACAACAGTAAAACAGAGATTGTCCTCAAAGGAATTACATTTACAGTTAATGGAAATTAGGAGACAGTAGAATAATACTCTTAATGAGTATGGAGAAATTACTACCAACCTAGAACAATAAACAAAAATACCTTTCAAGAATAAAAGCAAAACATATACATTTGCAAGTAAGTGAAAGTAGGTTACTATCAACAGTTAATCTGAATGAAATTCTAAAGCATGTACAAAACTGTGTTTAAAAAAAAATAAAGAGGGAATGAGAGAGAGAGAGGACATAACAGAAGAAATTTCTAAGATGCAAGAAGTAAAGACAAGTAAGGATAGTAAAATTTTTGGTAACTAAACAAACATTGATTGTATCACGTAAAATTTATCTTATCCTGTGGGGATAAATTAAAATACACAATAATACTAACAACAGAATATACATTTCTAAGTGAAGAAATGAGCAAATAGAATTTAAATATTCTGTTTATTCCATGGTTTGAAAATGAAAGTATTAACTTTACACGTCCATAGCTAATAAAGCATATTTTATTTTCTATAGAAACCACTAAAAAAAATTAAAATCTGCCAAATCAGCTACAATTTTAACGTCACACCCATACCCAGTGATGATGGCAGTGGATGAACAGATATATGGGAGTATAAAGAATCCTGGCCTGGTAGGCGCAGCACCTGACCCCTCTGAAAAAAATAAAAAATGCGACAAAAAATAGAAAAGGAACATGGGATCACTGAGACAAGTACAAAGCACAGAATAAGATGGTGGATTTAAAACTCTGCATATTAATATCCATAATTACATCAAATGTAAATGAAATAAATACTCAAGTTAAAACATAAAATATTATTAAACATTTTATAATTTCAACATTACGCTGCTTGTAAGAGACATAAAATTCAAGACGATAGAACAAAAGTTCAAGGGTAAATAAACTATAAGGAAATCTGGAGAGGAACATCTACTACTTACCAGCAGAAACAGAGTGGAAATTTTAACCTACTTATGGATCTTCTCCTTGTTGGGCAGATAAAGACTTCTGGTTATATCAGGGAATGCTACTGCTCAAGTTGAAAATGGTTACCTATTATAACCAACTTGTCAAATTAAGGCAATTTAGCTGCATTGGCTTAGGGATTATATAGCTTTATAAACAGTCACTCCACATGAATGCTATTTTATGCTGAATATATATATATAGCTGAAGAAAATCTACTGATTTCATTTAATGACAATATGCATTGGAGGGAAGGTAGGAAGTTATACTCATGATAGTTACTGTGTTTTATTTTAACATTCTCACTTCAAGTTTTCTGAGGGATTGAGTAGGACTAAGACCACTAAGGAGTTATGGGCACAGAGATCCTTTCTCATCCAATCAACAACTCTTACACTAAGGGAATAAATAGGCAAGACTGTGTCCACAGAACACAGCAAATCAAGAAGGCCAGAATACAACGTGAGGATGTCAAACTTGAAATCTGCTCTAACGAATCCTATGAAAAAGACAGTATGTTTTTGTGCACTAGAATTATAGTACGGTAATTTCCTTTCATAATAAATATGCTCAGAAAACAGATAATCTTATCTGCATGCCCCATTCTTCAGTTCGTTCACCAAGTATTTAATTTGGACCTATGACTAGGAGCTCGGTATACAGTGGGTAGCCAAGAAGATGGTTTGTACCATCATGGTGTACACAGCTTAGTAAATGATCAAATTTGCTTATTTTTACAAAACAATTTCTCGTTTCAAAAACAAATTTAATTCCTAATGAGTAGGGCAAACAAAGTTTCAAAAGTTTTAACGTTTGGTGCAAGTCTTCCAAGAGGCACAAAAAAAATTAGGCCTCAAGGATTTCAAGGTCTTATTTTTTTAAGACTGTCCATCAAGGGTTTAAATTTTAACCTCTAAGCAGTGAGAGTGACTTTTATTGTATCTCTGAGAGACAACTAACTCTATGTAGAGAACGTTTCCAGATTTCAGAGGGAGCACAAACAGGGACGTATAGAGGCTCAAACAGAACCTGGCTCTGAGCATGAAAGGCTCCCTAGAGCAGGGATGGCAAACTATAGCCCACAGGCAAAATCTCACAGCCACCTTCTTTTATAAATTAAGTTTTACTGGAACATAGCCATGCTCATCCATTCATGTATAGTCTACGGCATAACACCATGCCAGAACAGCAGAGTTGGGTAGTTGCATCATGGATCATATGGTCCACAAAGCCAAACATATCTTATTACATCATCCTTTACAGAAACAGTTTGCTCTAGAGGGAATCCAGGGAGGGGCTTTCTAGGCCATCCGGAAAATGGTCGCAGCCTCCACGCAGACAGATGTGGAACACAGCTGGAGGTGAAAGTCCTTTTCAGCAGCTGGCGCCCACCAGTCTGTCTCCCTGGAGTGGGCTAGACTGCTATTTAATAAAGACTTTTATTGATAGAAAATACCTATCTGCACCTAATTAAACCATCCCCACCTTGCTTCCTTATTAAATGTCAACACAGTTGCTAGGCCACCTCCACTGCTCTGCTGAGCTGGGATCAGGCACAGCTCTGAAGGGTACACTTTATTCCCAGTTGTTTCCAGGAGTTTGTCTGCTGCCTTCAAGTGAAAGCTTGGTCTTTTTGACATTCGTTCCCCTACAGTGAACGAATGTAGGGAGTCCTGGCACTCCCTGCTGGTTCATCAGGAAGCCCCAAAGTACTGTCAAGACAGTTGCTCGATCAAGAACTAACTGTTCAACCAACTCAAATGCACAAGTTCCATACATAGCAAAAAGGCCATGTGTGAAACCCAAAATCCACCTCTCCAGGACCCAGCTGTACACACAGAAATGAAAAGACAGATTCATGAATTCTCGGTGTTTGGAGCAATAGAATCCAAATAGCTTTGAAAATTAGCTAGCAAGCATCAAAATTTTTCGGTTATAATGACCCTGAAATGACAAAGCTTCCAATAACTGCAGACTGCAGAATCTTTTGGTTACAGAGTGGCTTCTGTGTGGGCTCAGCAATGACCTTGGTGAGATTGTATTTATTTAACTTTCATGGAGTTAAAAGTGGATCTGTACAGAATACAAGGTGGATGCTAATGAGATGCAGAGGGTCTCAGAATATGAGTGAGTACCAAAGGGAAGTCTTTGTCTTTCTATAGGTGTGAACAAAGGAAGCAGAAGCAGGCCAGAAAACGCTAGGACTTGAAAAGCCGTGGTGAATTCTGCCAAGCCTCATTTGTCATCGAAAATCCAATGGTCATCCAGACACCGTGATCATCGCCCACTTTCGTTACTATGGCATCAACCACACACACAGCCTTACATTTACCTGCTTGGAAAATTCAGAGCTCTAACTCCTCTTCTTTATCTGAGTCCTCATCCAATCCGATGCCAAGCTCTGGGCTCTGCCTAGCTCATAATAAAGTGCTGTCACATTTAGCTCTAGCTTATTCCCAATGGCCTCTAGTCAAGACCTACATGCCTTTCACAAAACTATTACACTGGCTTCAATTTATTTTTTCTAAAAACTCCTAATGACTTAGAGTATTATACCAGGATGGTGTTATTAAAATGATTGGGGAAGTTTCATAGAAATAAACAAACTCTGCATACCAACACATTTTTACATATAGATAGACACACATATGCAGATTACTTCCAGCACCTTGAAAGATCCCTCGCACCCCTTCTCAGTCAAAAGGTAAACCCTATTCTGATGAAGAACCCTATTGACTAGTTCTGCTTGTTTCTGAACTTCATATTAATACAATGATGGCTGCTGGATGTCTTTTGCTCAACATTGGTCTCCAAAATTCATCCAAATTGTTGCATGTAGTGATGCAACAATTTCTTTTCATTTTGATATTTTCATCTGCTGGATGACTATACAACAATGCACTTATCTGTTTTACTGTTGATGGACATTTGAGTTGTTGCAGTTCAGGGCTATGAATTATATAATTGCACATCACAAATAATGCCAATCGTTTCTCACTGATATGTAATAAAACTAGTCTCTTCATTCTTACATCCAAGAGTTTCTGATACTGCATTTGATTCAGGTGTCCAGCCTTGATGACTCCACTCTACCATCCACATTTGTAATTATTCAGCCAAATTTGACCTCAGCACTGCTCATACGCACCCTGCTTACTCTCCACTGGTGGGTGGCCTCGGTTCTGGCAATGGCTTGGGTCCTGGAAGTCCCCTATCTATTACATTCATTTATGCCTGTGAACAACATCCACAAACATCTAGGCTCATATGACAACAACAGCGCCAACAGGAAATCTTGAGAAAACACCATATTTTTCATCTAGAAAGTTCATTCTGTTTGAAGATTCTGCCACTATTTCCCTTGGCATGGTAATGCTAGCCCCTGGAACTTCATAATAATTACCTGGAGAACTGAATGATACGTAGGATCAGTTGCTAGTCTCAATCATGCTTCTGGTACTACTTGTGCTATGTCCTGAAGGACATTGCTCTTTTGGGTCACTGGAATTTCATTTCTCCAATAAACACTCAGATTAATAATTTAATAGCACAAGACAGTGGGAGAATTTGGCAAATCGAGAAGAAGTAAATTAGTTGGATGATATTCAGTTTTGGGTTAATTTTAATAAAACAGGGCTTTAAAAGATATTTTTTAATTTAAAAGGCATTTTGATTTTGCTGGGCACAATAAAAGAAAGAAAATAATTAAGAGGAAAGGAAACTGGTTACACTTAGCTTGAGTTCTCACAATAAATATTCATTCCTGGCTTCTCCCCTAGTTACTGATCACTATGAGGTCCTGTGTGGGGACAAGTGTGAGTTGTAGGGACCAGAGACCAGAAACTGAGCCCCCAGAGACCTCACTGTCTATTGGAGGAAAGAAAGAAATAAATAAGAAAGACTAATCAGTGGAAATACTGGTTTCAGCAAACCTTGGAGGATAAAGAAAGCATATCAGGAAAGCTTTTGGAGACAAACAAGAAACGCTCCCAGTATTTCTCACCGTGGAAAGAATTTCTGTAAAACTAGCCTGTGTCAATGTAGAACCCATAGCTTAGAACCAATTATTAGTCAATTTTTGTTGGGTCAGACTTTTAGGGAGATTTTTTTGAAGCACAGAGTAAGTTTGTAAAATTAACAACCAAAATTGCCTACAAAAGTATAAAGTGGACATCCAGCTGAGGTGGCCGTTCGGGCCTTAGGTTTGTACTAGTCACCCTTGGAATATGGGAAATGCCCCTAAGATCTTGTCATCACAGCTTTGTATGGTGACCCAATAAAGGGATTTGTATTCATTATGCTAAAAAGAATTATGGAGAGATTTCTATCATTAAATCATTTCAGTATTTGGCTGCTCAGGACACTTGAGGACATTCATGAAGATTCCTACATAGGACTTTAGCCTGTCATCACCATTACACTCTGGGGACTATTTTAGAATTCCCTCTAACTCTTCTTTGGTCAATATGTCTCTGGGGCCACTTGCCTGACACCTGAGAATGCATTTCACTTCTCTATCGATTCTGGGAGATCCTTGAGTGTCATATAAATATTCTTTCCAGAGGCTCTGCCAACTTGCAGGAAGGTTCCAAGTTCACCTAGCTCCCTGCCTGTGGGCACGGGCAAATTGTCAGGCAGGACACCAGGGATGATACAAACCCCCTCACCTTGCTCTACCTCCAACACGTCCCCCGCCCCTAACTAACAGAGCTGAATTTCAACAAGTTAAATACACAGGTGATGCTACCTCTGTGCATAAAGTCGAGGAAAAATCTTTATAAAAACTCTTTTCTTACTGAGGAATTACACTGAAGTCAGGTTGCGCAAAGGTTTTTTTTTGTAATCATCTCTACCCACACTTTCGGAGTGGGCAGTAACAAACTGATACAATGGCACAGTAAGATCTAATCTGCAATGTTCATATTTTATTGATAGTCATCCAATTAATAAGGTTCTCTATGAAATATTGTTCTACAATAGATTGTATCATGTCTTCATCATGAATAATTCATTTCATATGACACACATCAAGTCAAAATTCAAAATCAGGCACCAGACATCTATATTTTATATATGATTGTAAAATAAAAATTTCCCAGGGTGGCTTCCACCTCAGATGAATGAGCGACGGGAGGGGCTGCCCTAAAACAGCTTCACTGGGCAGAGGCAGGCAATGGAGCTGCCAGTCTCTACTGAAAATGAACGATGACTGCAAATCTACCCCCTCCACATCCCCGTCAACTTATTTTCTTACTTTTAACATCTTAGAAACAAAAAGATTGGGTTTGTATTATAAAAGGCTTAAAAAAGCGGTGGTCCTCATCCATGGGTGATTTTACTTCCAAAGGGACATTAGGCAATGTCCAGCGACGTTTTTGGTTATCACAACTTGGGACGGGTGAGGCTACTGGCATCTAGTGGCGAGACATCAGAGATGCTGCTAAGTATACTGCAATGAACAGGACAGACAGAGCTAGCAGGTCTCACACGTCGTCCATAGTGCAAAGGCGGAGAGAGCCTGTTTTAACCTTCTGCTGGCACTCCAGCTGTGCAAGGCTTTTGGGTAATGGGCCGCAAATCCCTTCTCAGTTTCCCATGATCAGAATTAGCAATTTAGGACCTAGTACACCGGAGAAGATATTTGGTGTTGACACCATGATAAACTGGCATCATCGCTTGAATTTTCCACAAGTATCAATAAGTCAGTCACATGCTACATTCTGAGGAAAGCCTCCGAGCTGTGGGTGTATGAGTTTCTCACTAACAGGCAAAGTACCAACGATCGGGTTCAGTGTTGACTTCCTGCGTAGAAGCTTCTACACAGAATATTTTGAAGAATACTCAACTTGGACACACCGGTCTCATGTTGAAAAAAAAAATGCACTGTTTGCATTTAATTAACCTTTCACACTGCTAGTAAAATTGAAGTTTGATTTTGACCTAAGCCTCTTTCCTTTCTAAAATCTATTTTTCTCTATAGCAACCACTGCATTTTGGCTACTGAAAGATCTATTTCTGTGAAGCTTTCTGTTGCAACCTACCTTATCAACCTAACTTATCAATTTACAAATTCCTCTATTTTTCTTTCCCTTTTAAAACTACTATTTCTCTTTTTTGGGTTACTTACATTAATCCAACTAATAAGAGGGAGAAAAGAGCAATTAAAGGCCTAAATAAAATTTCTCTAAAAATTAAAGATTATGATTTAATACACAGATGGGCTACTGGTTAAAATGAGAGATGGGTATATATATACACACATATATACATCTCTATATATTTATAGGCATCAAACGTACAACAAGTTTATAATTTATCATTTGTGCTATATACTAAATTTACCGTTATGAGTGCACCTATCTTCAAATTAAGATGGTTAATGTAAAAACAAAACTATGATCTTTATTTCAAATTAAATCTCGATTAACGTCATTGTTATTGTAACTGATTAATTTTACCTTTCTTCATCTGCTTATCTGACCAGTCTAAAATCAAATGTTCGTTTTCTTCACGGCGCATGGGAAAATATCGTAATTTTGTTTTTAACGTAAATTATTCAGATTTTATCCCCTTTAAAAGTTCTTGCTTAAAATAACATGTTACGATTAACGTTGAGTAACGAGATTGAAATTCTGCAGAAAGAAAGTCTACTTTTTGGATGTACCTATCACTTGGGACCAGTGAGTTGATTCCAACAAATGTTGTTTGGTAGGAAAAATGTCCCTGCCCTCCTTCTGTCCCCACGAGGGCGCTGCAGACCCTCCCCGTCCCTAACATCCACAAAGGTGATTACATTGAGGGTCTGCAACCCTTTAACCAAAATATACTCTGCCATTGTCTGTGTGCATTCCATTCGCTGAGACGCACTAGTGCCTGATGTTTGGCCCTTGCACATGAGTGCCCAATATGTATATGAAATAATAACATTAAATTACAATTTTTGGTGCAAAAGTTGAGTTTGTGTAGTGTGTAGCTTTGGTGGTATTTCGTGGTTTCAAAGGCTTTGCTGAGAAATAAGGATCATTGACTATAAGTGAAGAAATGAGTAAAAATATAAGAATTGCGGACTTCCTAAATACTTGTTAAATAAAATCTTTAAAAGGATTTTATGAGTAAGCTCATTAAGTAATAGCAACATTTATGAAGATTTTTAGAAGCGAGGTCACCTATGATCCAAATCTAAGGAATAGATTTTCATGCAAGAGCTGTCATGATAAAGTCAAAAAAGTGTTTAGTATCTGGGCACAGCCCTCTTCATCTGGGCCTCCTTTGAGCAAACAGAACTAGCCCTTCTCACAGATGTCACTTAGCTTTTTTTTTTTTTTTTTTTTTTACCTCTAAAAGAGTGCTAAAGATAGTGATTCTTCATGAGATTTTCCAAGTATTAAATGAGATAGTGCATCTTACGTGCTTAAATAATTCCTGACATCTAGTAAATCAGTCAATACATGACAATAATAAATTATCTCATGGCTAATAATTATCTAATAAGTCATCTGGTTTGGGGGAGGGAACTGTTGTTGAGGAGAATTCACACAATAAATGGTGGCGTAAAAATTTCCAGTCTGCATTCAAACCGTGGAACAGAGCAACCGGGGCTCAAAAAATGAATGCGGGAGGGGTGACCAGTCCACGGCAGGATGACGCCCACGCAGCAGGCGCCTGTCGTTTTACTATGGTGTCTTCTGTAAATGCAGGGAGTTTATTCATAAGGCAAGAAATATTTGATGACACATGGGGGTGAGGGGAAGCCCAGAGATACAAACTACATACAGAGAATACAGATAGGCTTCGCCTACTTTAAATTGTCGCAATGAAGCTCGACTCACTTATCATATCCTTAAGGATCTACTACCAAAGCCAAAAATCTCATAAAGAGCTTCCATTATTATTCATCGGATGCAGAGTCTGACACTTACCAAGGATGTTTCGCAAGTTAGCAGAATTCGACCTTAAATATTCATTGAGCATCTACTATATGGCCAGCAATACTGCAGCCAAAGGAGCAAGTGTCCTTGAGAAGCACAATGCATGACACTAACAAACGAGTGAGCGCGATCCTGCTGGGGAGAACTGGTGAGAGGTGCTGGAGGAGGTGGTCTTCGGGCTGAGGCTTGCACGATACGTCACAATGGGAAAGGAGGAGAAAAACAACCCGGACAGAGGAGAACCCGCGGGAGACAGTAGAATGTCTGTATCTGGCTTGGGGATGGGCAGGGATGGCATGGGATGGTGTGGCGAGCACGTGTGAACCTGGAGGGGCAGGTTGGGACCAGATGATGAGTGCTCCTTACATGCTCCGTAAAAGAGTTTGGACTTAAACTGGAGGACAGTGACAGACAGGATAGTTAACAGTTAAGGTTTTCAGAGAGAGAGAGAGAGAGAGAGAGAGAGAGAGAGAGATGCTCTGATTTGCTCGTAGGACCAGCACAGTGCACATATGTGGGAGAAACTGTTGCCAAGGTGCCAGTTGTGATGAGTAGGGAGGAGCTGGTGATGCTTCAGCAATGACAAGGGCAGTTGGCGTAGAGAATTGGTGACAGATTCAAGAAGCCAGAGAAACTACAGGGCTTCCTAGCCATTGATTATGGAGCGTGAAGAAGAGAAAACTTTCAAGGACCACAGATACGTCTAGCCTTGGAAAACCAAGTGGACAGAACGCTCCTGCCCTGTTCATGGATTAAGAAAGAGGGGCGGGAGAGGCAGGAAGGCAATGAGCCAGTAGGAGTCATGTCAAGATTGAGAGGCCGGCAAGATAGGGAGGTGGATGGAGGTAGCTGACATGCTCACCTCTTCTGGCCCCTGAATCCACTCATTTCTTCCAACTCCAAACGTGCTACAGAGTTCCCCTCGATTAAGATCCCGGGGCTCTGATCTTCCACCAGTACCACCAGCTCATCCTCACTCCCATCCCAAGACAGTTTTTTGTCTCACTGCTTGTTCATCAATTCATGGTTGAGATTTTATTTCATCTTCCAATTCTATTAGTTTAGCAATTACTGTTCAGATTACCTAGCAACCACTTCAATCTCCCGTGCTTTTCTCATATCTGTTCATAATTTAAACACCACATAACAGCGCAGAATTAGTAAAGCTGAATAAAATCTAATATATCCTTCAGTCCGAGGTGACACTTTATAAGTAGAAACAAGTGAAATCCAGAAAGGATGGCTTAAAGTCCGTGTCACCTAACTCTTACTTCCAAACTCCCCTTCTGCTTCTCAATCTCATTCATTCATTCTACAAACACTTGTCCCCATGCCTTTCTGCCTCCGAGGTCTCTCGGGCACCTGCCCTTCACCACTGTTCAAGGCATTAGGAGCTGCCAGTACAACAGACACAGCATGGCATGTGTCCCCACCTTCCATTGTCCGTCTTGTCATTTAACACTGAAAGTCACTCCCAAAGTGAAATCTTCATTAGCGTCCCAGGGCCCACGCCAGAGAATCCAAACTATTTGGTCTTGAAAATCTGACCCCAACTTGGCTTTTCCGATGCAGCAATGCTAATGCCCCCTTCGCCATCCTCCGCTGAGCCTTTCTACCAACTGGTTCCTACAAGTCAGCAATGTCCTACCCTTATGTCCTTTGTGTATTTATATTTATGATCATTCAAAACTGTATTTCATTTTTTACCTTTAAACATTTTGGCTATTTTACTAGGTCCCTCTAAATTAATTCCTTTCAGAAATCCTTCTTTTCCTTTTGTTATAGAATTCTTTCATTGATTTGTTGAATCTTCTCACTTTGAATTCTTGCCTTAGTCGACGTTCTCAGAGCACTTTATCCACAGTCTTACATGTATCTATTGGTAACGTGATTTACTTTTGTGTTGTACAAAATTGAAAAAGTCCAAAGGGCAGGGACTACAGTTTGTTCTTTTTTGCATTTCTCATGATCCATGAGTATCTGACTGTGTAATAAAATGGATATGATTAATCTTATTCGTAAGCCATAAATGGAAGTGCTAAGAAGGTTGAATGGTGAGACAGAGAAGTGACTTGAGGTACATTCCACTTTTTGTCATTCCCAGCGAGAGAAGAGACTTTCCAGCCCCACCACAAACAAGGCCAGGAGGTACAGAAAGAGCAGGTCCCCAGGAGGTGGCAGAGAAGTGTCCCTGGTGGGAGAAGCAGGGTGGGGAATGGGAGGAGGGGATTGGTTAGGACAGAGCAAAGGTGACAAGGCCAAAACTGAGGGACACCTGAGAGAAGGAACAGAGAGAGTCAATTCCTTTTCTTTTCCGCAGTATCTCTTCTCTCCCAACACGATCTTCTCACGCACAAGGCACTGTTTTCACCTACAAAACTCTAATTTTTTCCAAAATCTCCCACAATTCTACCTACTCTCTCTCAAAATAATCAGTTCTTTCCCACAATTCCCAGTTCCAACCCAAGATACTCCATTCGCCTTGACTTTCCTTCTTTCCAAAAATTCTGTATTCTTTTCCACAATTCCATCACACACAAATTTCCATTCTTTCCCACAGTTCTCTCCTCCCCTAAAAGTCCACATCACTCCCATAATTCAGGAAGTGTCAAATTCTCAGTAGTTCCCAAAACTCCTGTGACTCTCACAATTCCCTGTACTGTTTGCTCCATAATTTTCTCTTGTCTCCAAGAATCTTCTATTCTGTACCCAAATTCCCTATGCCTTCCCCCTCATAAAAACCTGCATTTCTCCAAGAGTTCTAAATTCTGTCTCATAATCCCATGCAATAATTCTCTGCATTCTCCCACAATTATCCATTTTCTCTCACAATTCCTACACTGACCCCAAATTCTCTATTTTCTCCCAGAATCCTCTTTTCTCCTGTCTCCCACAACTCCCTGAACTAATCCAGGTCTCTATACTCTCCTGCAATTCCATTGATTTCCCACAAGTCCTCACGGTTCCCACACAGTATTCTGCATAATTCCCAACACATCTCACGACTCCCTGTAGTAGTCTACGATTCTATAATTATTCCCACAATCCTCCATTCTATCATCCCCCAAAACTACGGCTCTCCCAGAATTCTACATGTCTCCCACAAATCCCTAGCTTTCCTGCCATTTTCTCACAATCAACCATTTCCACAAATTACCCATTCACTCTCCAAATTCTCTGTTGTCATCCACAATTCAATTTTCATTCCAACAGTTTTCCATTCTCTCACGATCTCCAGTTCTCTACAAGTCGCCATTATCTCCCATGAACTCCTTTATCACACATTTTCCTGCACTGTCACACAATTCCAGCTCTCCTCAAATTCTCTGTATTGTTCCATAAGCTCTGGTATCTCCCACATTTCCATGTACTGTACCATAATTTGCCATTCATACCCACAATTCTCTTCTTTTCCACAAATCTCTTGTCAGCCACAGAACCCTGCACAGTCCCATGATTTTTTTCCCATAATTCTTTGGTCTCCAATAATATCCTGTACCGTTCTCTAAGCCCAAGTATCTGCCCCATTTCCATGCACTATCCCAAAGTTGTTCTTTCCCGTAATTCCCTTGTCTACCACAACCCCCTGCACTGTCCCACAATTCTATTTCTTCCCATAATCCAGTTGTTTCCCACAAAACCTTGTACTGTCCCGGAATTCATAATTCTCTCTCACAATTTGTAGTATTTTCCATAATTCTTTGTCCCCTCCCAGCATCCTCGCCCCCTCCCACAACCCCATCTGCCACAATTCCGTGAACTCACAATACTTTTTCTCCCACGATTGCATTGCTCTTCCACAAGTACTCTTACCCCCGCCCCAGCTTGTCTCCCATAACTCCCTCTGGTCCCACTATTCCACTCCTTTCCCACGACTCCATTTTCTCTGATAGTACTAATTTTCTACCATAATTTCCTATATTATCCCCAAATTCTCTTCTCCCCCTACATTTCTTTCATCTCCCACAATTCCCAGTACAATCCCACAATTCTCCAATTCTCCATTTCCTCCCATAAGTCTATTCGTCTCCCACAATTCTAAAATATATCCCACAATTCTCCACTCTCCCACAATATTCTGTACAAGCCCACAATTCTCCATTTTCTCCCATAATTCCTTCTCTCCCAGAATTCATTGCTATCTCCCAGAATCCTCTTCCCGCCCCCCACAGTAACCCAGCAGTCTATCCCACAATTCCATTGCTTTCCCACAGGTCCCACTTCTCCCACAACTCTCTGCCTCATCTCACAACTCTGGTTTCTTCCACAATAGTCTATTCTGTCACTTAATATACATTTTATTTCCAGAATTTGCCATGCTTCTGGCATCCAGTCTGGAGAGGCCAGGGTTGCCGCTCAACATCCTGCAGTGCACAGTACCGTTCCTACAACAAAGATTGATCCAGCTACAAACTCTATCCCACCTGTCAACAGGGCCTGCTCTAAAGAAAATGGTTTTTAAAGGCTAGAATTAATTCAAACAGTGTTTATTCAGTGTCTACCATATGCAAAGCACCATCTCAGGCAGTGGCCACTGCCAGCCCTCCCAACTAAGTTTTCCACAATTCTCAGAAACGTGAAAATATGAAATGTTGACATTTGAGAACTAAACTTTAAAATATGTAAATATATTAGAGCAGAGACATGTAAATGCTCTTGAAGTAGATAAAAGACTCCTAGACAGAAGAGAAAGAGTTGGAAGAGACCAATACCTGCAGAGAAGGAGGGTGGTCTTCAGAAGAAGGGTTAGTCACCTAAGTGATGAAAGTAAATGTTGAGCAAAAAAAAGACCAAAAGAAGAAAGGTACAGAGAAGGAATAATACAGTTACATTATTAATAAGTTTGGATTGGTCCTCAATGAAAACCATATGAAAATTCTACAAAATTGTTATCATTATAAAGAAATAGATCTTTCTTGAAGGCAGGCCATAGCGGAGGCCAGTCACTCACTGGCTAGAAGACAGGCTTCCTTCACAAAAACAAAATACCCTTTTCCGGATAGGTAAAGTGATACGATTACACAGTCAACTATTAACACATAGAACTCTATTCTGACTCCAGACTTACCAACATAGCTATTTGATAATTTAGATTCCCCTGTAGATTCTATGCAAGAAAAGAGTGAGCAGGACAAGCTGACAAGAACTTCCAATCGACTCAAGAGTTTTCATTATACTTTCAAAAAATGGAAGTCTAATGATAACTTATTGTATAGCTTGTCTACAGGGAAAGAAGTTAGTGAAATAAGAGTGAATATTCTGGGCTGTTTGAGAATTGTATTTGTTTCTAAAAGTACATTCATACATTGACATTTCAACAGAAACGTAAATATAATCTGTGTGTTTACATGAATAAATAAAATATGTAAATTTATACTTCAGTTGTATGAACTTGATTAATAGAATTCTGACGCTGAGAGGCCAATGTCTGCTACGTATTAGAATAAAATCTGATTCCCAAACTATATATCTGAAGACTATTTCTTTGATCAGGGCCATCACCTAGCCTTCTGAATTCACTTTTTCATTAAACACGTACTTACCAGGAACTGCACTGAAGAGTGAGGATACAGGGATAACTAGAGTGACAAGGTCCCTGCTCCAGTTCAGGTAACCTCTTTACTGGGGTGGCCCTGACCTTATCGCTAACCTTTGGCAAATTAGATCAAAGACATCACAGGAAAGATTATACAGCATCTGGTGAAATCCATATGACGTACACACATCACATTTGGGGTAATATCATGGTTAAAGACATTTCATTTAACTGCTGCATAACAAGCATAAGAAAACTCAGTACAAGGCTGTGTGTGTGTGTGTGTGTGTGTGTGTGTGTGTGTGTGTGTACACAGCTATGGGTTTATGACCGTGTTTTCCTAAAGTGCTTAATAGTCACATAATGTTTCAAATACTTCAACAAAATTAATTATGCAGATCTCATGGTTCATCTTCTAACTCCCTTTGGGTTTCATAT
Source organism: Rousettus aegyptiacus (assembly GCF_014176215.1). NCBI lineage: Eukaryota > Metazoa > Chordata > Mammalia > Chiroptera > Pteropodidae > Rousettus > Rousettus aegyptiacus. Next base: position 1,790,917 of record NW_023416312.1, on the reverse strand, counting down.
TTATGTCCCTAATTGATGTACAAGAACTAACATTACCTTTTCAGAAGGGCATCTTACTTCATCGAGTGGAAAAACAGTCTTCATACCTTATTCTAAGGGACCTCAGAATTCTGGGGACACACATTAGGGCCACCTGAACAAACGAGGGGCCTCCCTCAACCCTACCACCATAGGTCTTCCTGCAAAAGAGCGGTCTGGTAATATCTTGTTTAAATAACAGATTCTGGGGCCTGATAGAAAGAAGAAAGAGAGAGAAAAGATTTACAGAACACCGATGCACAGTGTAAACTACTAATTCAAAGTATGATGCTTTATACCCATTTTTAGTATGTAATCACCACGTGGACCAGTGAGGACCCAATATATACTTCATGATCAATTAGTTTATTCTTTCTATACACATAACACATTGCTCTCAGGGCATCTCTATTATCCTTCATCAAAGAAATCTTTAATGAAAATGAAATTTATTGAAAAATACATATTTAATCAGCTTTACGTAAGGAGAAAGTTTGTAACATAATCCTGTTTAGTAATATACACAAGAGAATTCAACTGAAAGATAAAAGTAGAAATATTTAATTCACAGTACAATTAATACTAAATGTTGAATACCATTTTAAAAACATTGCCACATGAATTCTAAAACTAAAAATGCTTACAAATCACAACAGTTAATTTGGACTAAATTCAAGCTAAATTAGCTATTATTAATTTCTAAGTCAGTGGCTTTGGCTTATGCATACGAGGCTGTCAGTCTTAATTTCTTAGTTCTTCTTGTTGTACAACAGTGGCCAGCCATTACAACAAAATCATTTTAAGAAAAGGCAATGAACAAATTAAATGTAGAAAGAATCCATCCAGGCTTTCTGTGACTATTAAAATGGACAGTGACACTATAAATGAATTAAGGTATAATTCTTTCTTGCTATTTCAAAGAATGAAACAATTTGCATATTTATTCTCTGCCATTGGATTTCAAATTGTTCCCCTTCTCCGGGCAGTAATTTACATCACCACTTGTCACACTGCAAATGGACTCCCCTGAAATAAATCTATTTACCAGATCTGATCTATTTCTCTGACATAAATCTTAGGATTCTGTTCCCCAGCCTAGCTTTCCACACCGCTATATTCTTTTCATTGTAAGATGGCAGCTTAGCATTCTGGGTACAAACTTTTGGAAGTACATATTGGAATCAGTCGAAAATATAGTTTAAATTTTCATAACAAGAGACTACATATACTAAGCATGAAAAATCTGCTAGGGGATGGATAGAATAAGAATGCAGTCACTGTTTCTAACTTTGATTTTAAAAATGCATGATCTGTATTCCACAGAAGGATATTAAGATATATAGGTGGGCCAGCGTGTATGTACCGTATACCAAAATCCTTTGAATCTGGACTGGATTCACTGGAGAGTCAACATTTGGCTCAGTTTTTTCATTTAGACTCCAATATACGAAAACGACTGACATTTTTCACTATCGCCGCCAATGTATGTTAAGGGACTACACAATCTGAAAAGCAAGGTTTTAATATAGTAATGCATATGGGAAAGTCGTTATTTAAATGGGCATATTCAGTTTTAAAAACAATGAATCAGGTATGAGAAGACCCCGGTTCAAGTCTTAGACTTCAATTTTTTTACTATGATTATGAGCAAGTGAGCAAATGACTCCACTTGTTTCCTCAACTACAAACTGGATATAAAAAGAATTACACCTTACACTATTGCCTTAAATCTAAGTCAAGTAATGACACACAAGTAACTTACACTGAAAAGAAATATCCAAATACAAAACTTTTATTCCACCACAATTTTGTGGTCCAGGCACTGAATTCATTGTTGAAACTTTAGAAATGAAGCAATAATCATAGAATATCCTGCCCTAAGCCACCACAACACAACCACTAATAGTAATAATAATAATGATAATAATAATAAAAACACATCATTCTAATTTCTTATTTACTATGGCCCAGACAATGTTCTAAGCAGTCAGTATATATTAAGCGCCATGATTCCTTTGAGTAGGGACTACTATTATTCTCACATTAGAAATAAACAGAGGCCGTTTAAGGTTATGTAACTGGCTCAAAGTTGTACAGCTGGTAAATTATTCACTAGAGAAGGTGACAATACAGTGAGGAAAAGAGAGAGAAAACACTGCAAGGTAAAAAGTGTCATAATGAAACTCTACCGAGGAGACACTTGATGGTTTTGCATTTTCCAGACAGAAGTAGAGGAGTTAACGAGAGTCAGTTTTCAGAAAAAGCTGAAGGAAGAAAAGTAAGAAATGTCACAGCATGGTTAAGAAAACTGTGGAACTTTCAATGTGGCAATAATACAGGACGTAAAGCAGGACAAGCAGTAGAAGTGAGTGCAAGTGAGTGTCAAGGATAGAATGGAAGGCTAGAGCGATCCACTGGAACAAAATGGCGAAATGGGAGAGAAGGAAAGTAGCCTCGACGTCTGGGAGTTAGTTGGTGGATGCTCAGCTGGACCTGAGTGCTCTCCTGTGGGACACGAACACTTCCACAGAACGGCAAAATCTGACAAGGCCACAAGATCCTGACCACAGTGGACCAAGGCAAAACCACTCTGCAATTATGGCTTCATACAGACAAAACGAGAACGTTTCCCAAACCATAATGATCCAACATCACTCTATCTTGGCTAATGTAAGTGACTGCTGTTTCCTTACGAATTAACTTTAGCTCAACTCATTCTTCCTCCTCATAGATAAGGTTTAAAGATCCAGTCTGTTTATCTTGTCTATAGTCACAGAGTTGCCCTTACTTCTGAAGCATCCAATTCAGAGCAAACTTCATCTTCCCTGATCTCTCCCCCAAATCACTGAACACTAGCTCAAATCTTTAAATCTGTCCTTTGTAATACTCTTTTCCAAAGACACTCCATAGTTCCCCATAATGCGTATTCTTCCTTGGTGCACAGGACAATAAACCCAACTTGTTCCACTTCAGGTGTATCTCTGGTGGTGGTTGTCTGGAAATCATTTTTGCAACACACACACACACACACACACACACACACACACACACACACCTATGACTCTATATTCCCTAGGCAACAGAGAACAAAAGGAAGTTATCAGGCACAGAAGTGAGATAATAACCATTGTTACAGGAATTGGCAATGAACTGAGGAAGAAATTGATGATGTTAAGCAAGAACCTCTCTAGTAGAGAGGATGAAGCTAGGACCAGTGACTGAGGGAGAGAAGGAAAGACTTGGCCAAGAGAATGACTGTGATGTCTATTGAAGAAATTAAGTGTACTTTACTAGCACTGAACTGAGTTCAGGAATGAAAGGAGCAGAAGTGGTTAGGGAGAAAAGATCAATCATAAGATTTGACAATTATAAAGTTGATACTGCTGTAGGATGTCCAGGTAAAAAATGTCTTGTATTAGGAAGTATAGATCTGGAGACTGGGAGAGAATCCAGGGGCAAAGACTGGGGAGTAATTAGCATATAAATGAAATTTGAAGCCTTGAGGATGCATAAGATCATCCTGGGATAGATTGTACTATGAGGCCCTAAAAGGAGCCAAGAACGACCCTTGGGGAATCATAACTTTGAGGCCCATAGTACAGCCAGCAAAGAATGATAAGTAGAGTCAAAAAAGTATAAGGACAATTAATATAACACAAAGAATTAGAAATCAGAGGAAAATGTTCAAGAAGTAAAATGTTACATGTCCAAAAAGTAAAATGCTATTGACAACTATTACAAAAAGATTCAGGTAAAATTATGAAGATCAAAAACTGGCCTTTGGACTTGACTTACTGAAGTTTCCTAAGAAAGCATTCAGAACAGAGACAGGGGTAGTAGGAAGGGCCTCAGGAGAGTAGAAAGGAGATATTATTTTTATTTTATCACCTAAGGGGGAATTTGACCATACTAGTTAATCACGTTGATACAGCCAGAGAGCTAGGAGGAATAAATATTTGGGAAAAGAAGTGACGATTCAAGTCATAAGGTGGAGGCTAGGGAATAAATCCAGAGCTTTGGAAGGGATAGCATCACGAGGAAGAAGCTTCTTCCAAAACAAGCCAGAACAAAGTAAGGAGTCCACCTTGATGCAGTATGGAACATATTGCCTGTTATCTTTCTGTGCGATGCAAAATAATCTATTTGCATGTTTGTGCACAGGGGTGTAAGAGACTGGAGTGAGAGGCATGAAGATGATAATAAACAAAACAATATATAGGTATGCATACACTTTGCTATCTCTGCCATATAAATAATTTCAAATAACTTTGATCAACAGAAATACAGTAGTATATGGGTACTCCATAACAATGAGGAAAATAATATGTTTACGCTTCTCATTACTGCCTTTTCCACAAGTGCCAAATATGTGAAATGCTTTATGCTCTTAAAAACTTATCACTATGGAGAACTGGCTTTCTTGTTAATCTGAAAAGCAAATGATAAAGTAATACATTATTGGCACTGTACAAAGCAATTTACATACTTAGGCAAGTTTAAGAGTTTTCAGTGTCACTGTGAAATTATCGAAGAGAAAACTGAGGTTTGGTGAATTTAATCAATGGTAATACTGCTGACGTGTCAAACCTAAAAAACGAACACACGGTTCTTGATTTCAAAACCTGGTCTCTCCCTTCTACCTTTGGGTATCATCAACAGAATTAAGCCCAACTATCACCAGAATCCTTCTAGAATGAAGATCATAATAAATTAGTCGGTAAATTCTTCACCTTTGCTCCATCTTGCTGATGCTTACACAGAAATTCGTCTGAAGGCAGAGTTGCTGGTTTTGGTGACAGTGCTAGGCAAACCTCCATCCTGGACATTTCCCAGCTTGCTATGGGGGAATTGAATGCTGACATTGCTGCATGACATGCATTTAAAGTCCTCTGTGATTTAGCCCTTGATGGCCTTCGGCCATGCTTCTTGCTACCAGTAAATCTCTGCATTCTGACAAGGCTCCCAAATGCGCCATGGTCACCTATGTCGCCAATTCTCAGCATACGATACTCATCTGGGAGTCTGACTCTGCCCCCAATCCCCACTACGCTTAAACTCTTCCTGGGATTTGGGATTCATCTTTGTCACAGGTCTTCCTAGGAAGGAAGCCTTCCAGACTCACCAGGACTTGGTTTAGCGGCCACTCTTGAAGGCTCCCACTTCCCACTATTATTTCCCTAACTTTACAACTGGCTACTAACTTCTCCCCATTCTCCACACCCAATACAATCATTGCCCTAAAGGCAAACGATTGGCCTTGCTTTGTTCATCACTATATCTCCAGCATCTAGACAGAGCCAAAAACATACCAGGTGATCAGTATATGAACAATGTTGAATGAACGCATTAAAGGATGGACGTTCCTTTACATCCTGCCTCAACTGCAAATCAATAAAGATACTATATGGACTGACCCATTCTCTCAAGTGTTTCTTGACTTAGGTCAAGTTAGGATTGGTACCTCCAGAGAGGGTACTCTGCCATGCAGGCTCAAGCTCCTAAAGACTAGGTATACCCCAGCTGTGAAATTCATTTCTGCATTAGCTATAGTGAAAAAAAAAAAAATCAATGCACTAAATTTTTTTTTCATTCTTTAGAGGAAGTCAAAATCTCATTCAGTAGACGCTCTACATTTTCTTAAACCCCAACATTCTTTAGCTTTCTGGTCAACTCACTGTTGTTTACAGTGACAAATGAGCCCCCCCCCCCCTAAATAAAATCACAAGATATCATTCTCCACTTGGTCTACAACCAATTTAATCAAAGCTATAACAATATGAAATCCTTACAAGACACAAAAGGAGCGGAGGGGTCCTTGCATATGCCAACATTCTGCCAATCACAAAATTGCACTATAATACACGAAACCTGCTCGAAGGCATAAGTGTGTGTTTCATAAGTATGACTCAAAAATTATAGAAATCAGAGAGTTAAAAGCAACCTTTGAGATTTTCAGGGTATATTGCATTGCCCAACACCATTCACATCATAGCTGAGCTCTTGATCATATTACAGTTTCTCCAAACAACCCTATGATATAGGTCCTCTTATTTTCTTCCGTCTTACAGATAAAAAAACAAGAATAGAGAAATTTAAAATTTGGCCAAGTTCACGCAGGTCACGACACACAGAGCCAAAATCAGAAAACAGCTCTGTATTGTTACTCTCTTCCCCAGGCTGGGAAGGACAGGCCAACTCCAGTCAGATAAAACATATGCCTGATGGCGATGTCCCGCACACCGGAGCAGAAACACATCATCACGGGCATCTGTGAGGGGTGGCGGGGAATGGGATGTGTTTTGTCCATGTTGCCTGTTGAAAATACTTAGGCACAGAGACGGACTCTAAGGTGAACATAAACTGGCAGGGTGATACTTCTTTAAGCTTAGGCTCTGCCCTGGAAGTTTCACGAATCTACATATAGCCTATGCGGCTATTTCAGCTTTCCTCAGCCCTGCCTACAACACTTTGAGAGAGCACATTTCTTGTCTTTGATCTGGGTCTTACCTGCTGCAAAAACATTTTTCCCCTGCTCTGGTCAAGTTACAAAAGGAATTCCTCTTGCCACGAGGTCCAACTAAACCAGTCACTACTCAGGAAACATAGGAAGCTTGGGGAAACAGGATAGGAGTGAGGTAATCTAGCTAGCATCCAGGGGGCCTCGCAAAGCAATGTTTTGTATAAACAAAGATCCCAAAATGGGGCAGCCCACACTTCCGAGGAAGCTAGTAAATAGGATGAGCGCAGTTCCTTAGTTTGTATCGAGGCCCATAATATATTTCTGAAAAGTATCAAGAAATAACACTAACATACTGTTCAATGACTTTAAAAAGGGGTTTTCTGCAACCAAAAAAAAAAAAAAATATGAGAAGTCCTCAATAGCAACGTCTGCAGTAGATTTGTTTACTGAAGTATTTATTAGAAACTTTACTGGATTTGCGGGGAAGTGTTTCCCATACTCCTTATGCACGGGGTTATTTATTTATTTATTTATTTTTTCAGAAACTGTTATCATAGCACATAAAATATCTGAATAGCTCGTAACACAGTTTGAGGAAATCTGTGATGATACAATGAACTACAAGAGATAGTTCCTGAGGTTGCTAATAATTTGTCACCATTCAAAAGAGATTTTTCAGAATTTCTTAAATTTATGTTACAAATTTCTATATTAAAAACAAGAGTCCTAAGAAACAAATATTATACATGAGCTTACGGACCTGCCAAGGGGTGTTATCCATCGTTTCCTTGTGCCGGTCTGGTAAATAAATGAGAGAATAAATATTAGCAAAGGAAAAAAAGAAAATCTGGACACAGAGCTACAGAGGAATCCAGAGTCCCATATGTTACTCAGTGACTTAAACAACTCAGACTCTGAAACCTCAACTGAAATGAAAGGTTTACTAGAGAAAATGATTGTTCTACTAACGCCTCATTAACGAAGAGCCCACCAATATGGTAATGCATCATCAGTTGGGCCTGTCTAAGCTAAAATTTGTACCTACACTATGAAGAATGTGTTCATCAGATTCATGGCAAAAAAAAAAAAAAAAAAAAAAAAACAGATTTCCGAAGACATGCTTAATCTGCCCACGAGAACAAACTGATCTCAAGGAATTTGAAAAACACTCCGTTAGAAATGATAACGGAAGTGATTAGAAATCATTTTTATCTTTTCATTAAAGCAGGGGCAGCTGCTTGGTTCTCCCTAAACACTGGATGCTCACAGCAACAGATGGGAGGGGGCAAGGGCAGGGTCGACGCTAGCGGAAAGGAGATTTGGTCCAAAGATTCTTCTCCACATGGTCTGTAACTTAAGATTTTGCTCTTAGGAAACGAATAATCCTAAATGCCAATAATCCTAAACTGGCTTTCAATACAGCATAGACCAGCATCGTCCAGTGGAACTTTCTTCAGTGATGGAAAGGTACTGTATGTGCTCTGTCCAATATGGCTGACGAAGGCCATGTACTTACTGGCTACTGAAACGTGGCCAGGCTAATGTAGCTTAGGAACTGAGTTGTTACCTGTATTTGATTTTAACTGAGCTAAATTTAAATTTCAGTAGCTACCTGTGGCTAATGGCTATGTATAGGACAGCACAGATATAGACATTGACCTATTTGGAAATTTCTGGGATTCCTCATTGTAGACTTGGCTGATCACAGGCACCCATTTGCCCAGTTGTGTGGCTGACTGGTCAAGCCAAGTGCAAGCTACTGTAGACCCAAGAGGTAGCACTCACTTACTTACCCATTCCCGCCTCCCCCAAACACAAACTGATTCAATATTCTTTGGTTTTGCAAATGACAAAGTGCCGCTATGAAGCTGTCACTATAAAGGTGTTCTCCTGAGCTTCTCCAAGCCCAGCCCCAGGACAGTGATAATGGCCATAAGCATCCCACATACAACTGGATTTGCCTGAAGCTGGTGTGGACCCCAGGCTTTGGTATGAGTTGCCACGTGCTACATGATACCTTCCGAGGACTCAAGGCACATCTGTCACCCCTTCATCCATAAGAAAATACTAAAAATTGTATTTTATCACTGCATTGATATAAAGATGCTATCTATATATGTTAATGTTATTTACTAAAACATTTTCTTACACCTAAAAGTTCAAGGTTCTTTCAGTGTTTAAAATAATTAAAACTATTGCAGTCCTTCAGCCTATACCTCACGGGGCAGTTGGAGCTGAATGCCTGCCCTAATTCCCTCGCCTGGGCCTGAGCCTCCAGTTCTCTAAGATCTGTGACCTCCTGTGGGCCCCTTGTCAGGTGTCAAGGAAGAACTGTGGGTCAGGCTTCACAATGACAGAAATATCAGGTACATTTAGCCCAGGCATAAATTCCAAATTGGTAACAACTGAGTTCATTTCTTTTAAAAATACTTCAAATCACAGTTAAAGGATAGCACAGAGTTTTCTCAGGCCTCTGACTTCACGATAGCATCTGTATCAACAGCCCTTCAATACCTGCTTCCTAGGTAACATGTCTATTACTCAAACTACAGAATTTGTGGATACATATAGGCTGGGTATAGACAGAAGTTGGGTCAAGATCATGGCCTTGGAATCTCATTAACTTGTATTCAAATCTTGGGTCAACTGCTAACTCCATGATCTTGAGAATCCTACTTAACATCTTTTAATCCCAATTTGCAATTAACTCACCAAAAAAAAAAAATATCTACCTCACCAATTATGACAGCGATTCAAAAAAGATAATGTGTGCAAACCACAATGTCTTTCACAGAATACGTCCCATTACTAATATTGAAATTAACAAAAATAACAGAAGGCTGCTAGACTGGAAAAGGTATCTTTTTTCAAAATAAAGATTCAACTGTTTTGGAAATCTTAGCTTTGAAATGTAATTCACGAAGATCACGGTAGAATCTCCATTCTTCTGTATAGTTCCTTGGTGTGAGAATAAAATTCCAGAAGAAAGTTGTATTTCACCCTAACTCTATGTGAAACTTTCTATAAAGAATGAGAAATTGGCCTCCCATCACCCAAACTTCCCTGCCACCTAGGATGGGTGATTATCAGCACTCAGCACTGAAAGGAGAGTAAGCCGAAGGGTTTTTGTGTTTTGTTTACTTTTCCCCTAATAACCCCGTGACTTCTTCCACCTTCCCCATGCAGGTAATGGCAGACAGAAGCACGAAAAAACATTAGCACAAGCTGAGAGAGCATCATCGGGCAGGGCGGCAGTATCAGAGCTTCATGGTGACTACGGAGGGAAAGCAAATGGAGCCTCATCAGAGATATAGTCAGCCAAAGAGAATGAGAAGATGACAGTGAGTCTGGTGACGATGGTATCAGCAGCCCTATAGGTTTCGCATCCATACCTCTGTTTTATAGGTAGTCATACTGAAACGTACAGAGATGTGAACCTTGTCTGAACTCACAGGCAGTTAAATGGGAAGCTAGGACCTCGGGAAGGGAGGACTCTAGGTGAGGGGCCCAAGACCACGAGATGACAGCATGGGAAGATGTACCCCTCACAGGGGCCTGGAGGTACTGCTCCCGCTAAGGTATTTGAAGCTTCAAGGTATGTGAACAGCTTTACCATCCTCATGCCTATTATGGCTCCAAAGAAGTAAGTCGAATTTCCATAAGGATTAACACATTTCATTAAAAAGCAAATCGCGCTTGATTACCAGGAGAGGGAGTCCTGGCTGTACTGGAATGACACAGGGGTTCCTTCAGGTTCCGCGCGGGGGGTTAAGATCAAGAAAGCAAACCCCAAAAGCCCCTTTTCCTGATAACTCCTATAAAGAAATAACCAGGGTCTCGACGCCTGAGTCACATCTGATTCAATATTTACTCTACAGATGTGCTCCCTTGGACAGCTTTGTTTTGCTCTCATTAAAGCTGGTTTATCTTTTTTTGATGCAGATTACTACATAGGAAGCACTGGAAGCAAAATCTTAGACTAGAAAGCTAAGCAGTTAAAGCTACATTTTACTGGAAGGCTCTGCTCTAGAGTGTCTGAGACTCAAGGGCAGACGTGTGAACACGTGTGTGCATGTCCGCATGCTTAACGAGCCAACAGTGCGTGCACCGTACAGTGTATCTGAATTTGTACTCATTTAGTCTTCTCAACAACTCTGGGAGGCAAGTCATGTTATTATCCCCACTTTATAAATAAGGGAACTCGGGCACAGAGAGGTTCCGGGTCCCCTGCTAGGAAGAGAAGGGGTCGGGATTCGAGCCCAGGCAGTTTGGTTCTGGTCAGAGTCTGTGCTCTCAGTCATCAGACTCCTCTGCAGACTGCCAGCCTGAGCAGAGAAGCCAGGAGAATGAGGATGTTTGCATCCCCAGGACGATGAGATGAAGAGCAGCAAAATCCCACGTTATGTCAGACTCAGCCTGGGGTGAGCTGGGACCACACTGGGAAGAGAACGGGGTTCACATAGGGAACACGCTCATCAGAAGAGATGCATAACAAGGTGTCCTCTGTTTCAGCCCCAAGGGAATCTGTCTCAATTGACTTGAAAGGAATCTGCTAGGAATGGCTAAGAGGAGGCCAATACAAGGTGGTCTTTGTGAAACAGAGACCAAGATCAATCCAAAAACCTGAAAATCATTGTCAACGCCTGAAAGAAGGCAATGACAAAGGAGGGCAGCGCAGGTGGCCAAAATAAAGAACCCCGCTCAGTGAGAATGTAGCAAACCCTGTGCTACCACAAGCCAGAAGTGGCAGCGGATTGGAGGCTGCACAAGTGATGGTAGAGGAGAAAGCTGGGTCCGCAAGAAGGATGCTGGACCCATCCCCAGGTATGGCGGGCAACGGAAGGAATTTCTAAATGCGTCTGCAATGGCTCCATAAACAATTGGCCTCTGGGCAGGGCTGGCCACGCAGATGTCTTAGGCTGCTTCCTCAGAAGCAGACCCTGAGGAGGCAAAGATTCAGGTGAAAACAGTTGACTGGGAGATGACTTCAGAAAATTCCAATAGAGAGAGTAGGGAAGTGAGGCAGGGAAGAAAATTCAGTAGGAGGAGTTTTGAGAAGAAGAGCAAGACTGTGGACAGCGGAGTTCTGTCCCGCTGGGACCTTAGGAAACTGAACAGCATGCTGCAGACGTGTGCCACCTGTGGATGAAAGGAGATGGCGTATTTATGCTCCAACTCCTGTCTTTCATTAGCTGAGGCCTACTCCACAAGATGTCAATTGCCCAACCCTTCTGGCCTGCTCCATCAAAGATCAAAACAGAGAAAGTTCCCACACAGCAAAGCCCAAGCGCTTGGGGCAGGGAGCCCCCAGCATGGCCAGGTACCGTGAGAACCCAGGAATTATGTGCGGGGCCACGAAAGCATTTGCTATACCACGTCATTGGGGTGATATCATGAAACTCCCTTATAGACTTGACTCCACATTTCAGCTCCAATCATTGACGAATATCTTTCCTTCCTCCCCATTGACCTTTAGGAGTTAAGCTGTTGCCCGGACCCACTGATGAGCTTTTAGAAATAGATTTGAAAATAATGCCTGTGACTATCTTCTTGGCTGCATGTGGACAAAGCTTTTCGGATTGAATGGGTTTAATAAATGAGTGATAGCTCGAATCTGCTTTGTCCAATATGAAAACAAATGGGAAGCCAGTTGGGAAAAGAATATATTCAGAGACAGGTGGCGGGGAGCATGTGTGAACCAAAGTAGGAACTGAAATGGGTGAAAATCAAATAAGGATTGGAAAAAAAAAAAACAATCATTCCCTAGCGTTTCCTGTCAAAAACAGGCTTAGTACTTTTTGCACTTTTTTTGTTGTTGTTGTTAATATTGAACCTTGAACCTCGAATTTTAGGTAGGAAAAAAATTCTTAAGAAAAGGCAGTCGCCACCATCATGGAACAATGGCCTCTTCTGAGAACAGTGAACCAAGGCAAAGACTAGCCATGGACTTGAGAGACTTAGGCAGAGCCCTCACCCAAATTTCTCCTAAGAGAATAAAGAGTGAGATTCCACGTTTAACACAGAGGTGTGACTTTGGGGACATATTTTGATTCATTTCTTGTAATTCCTACTAGCTAGATCAGACATAAGGGTGACCTATGAGAATACAAAAGTCCTTCCTGGAAATTCAGAAATGCCCTCTTTAAAGCTTGGTATAAAGCTTTATTCTTGGGTTGTGCAATCCGGCAGTGGCTACGGAGATCGTATAATGTGATGATTCTGAACAGAGATACGCCATGATTGAAAAATCACAAATACTTAGTTTTTTTTTTTTCCAAAGGATGTAGAACGTCTTAATGATACTTTGTATATTGATTGCCTATTGAAATGAAGTCTGAAATCTCCCAGGTTAAATAAAATAAGTTATTAAAGTTAATTTGGCCATTTTATAACTTTCGATAGGGCTACTAGCAGATTTTAAAGTTTTGATGTGTTTCATTTCTTGCACAGTGCTGCTTTATATAAAAGGGCTTGAAGACCGATATTTATGCTCTAATAAATACCTGCTACTTTAGCTAACCATCAATCAGGTTTACCTTGCCCATTTCCACCCCCTAGACATAAGAAGAAACAAGGTTTTTTGTGAACCAACTTATGGGGCTGGAGTTGAGCCTGGCCCACAATGACTTGGGACAAAAAGGACGCATAGTTTATCTGAAGAACTAAGTTGACTCTCTCACACTGTGGTCTCGATAAGTCCCTTCTGGGTCCCAGTTTACCAACCTGTAAAGTTAAGAGTTTCAGCTAAACTGATCTCTAAATCACCTTAATCCAAGCAATTATTTTTCCTCAAAGGTTGTCACTCACTCCCAAATCACAGTTCTTCAATGGCGTCCCATTACTACACAGTCAACAAAAAGGAAGATTTGCCCCAGCCCTGCCCGCTCTCCACAGTAGGGCCACCTTTCTCATTTCAGCCCTCTGTTCCCTGCATTTCTGTCACACAGAGCTGGCCTCGAGCCTTTTCTCGTCTGTGGTTTGCATCAAGCTCTCTGTTTGAAATCCTGTTGAGTCGCATCCACACGAGTCACCGATCAATCAAAGTCACGCTGAACTGCTGTGTTTCTGAGAGAGCTTGCATTTCCTCAGCTGACAGTCATCTTAGCTCTTCTGGGTTTCTTTAACGCCATGTCTCACTGCCTTCTAGAAAGGAAATAACGTCCTATCTTGGACAATAGTTATTTCTGTGCATGTCTCATCGCTGGAACTCACTCCTGAAAAACAGGACTCATCTTTAAATGTCAAGTGGAAACTGAACAGCGCTCCAACACTGAATGCAGGAGCACCCCAAATGCGCCTTGTATCCCAATGGCTTCTTTCTGCTGACATCTTTCCAGAAACGAATCCAACCAAAGGAACTTAGGAAACAAGAGTGGGCTGGATCAACGCATTGCTGGGCTGCTGACATCAGCTATAAAACTCAATCATCTCCCCTTGCTTTGTTTTATTGTTCTGTTGGAGTTATCTCTTTTTTACAGAAGTTAAGAAGAAACATGCATTTATTCAGAGTCAAGTGGCCTGTTTTTATCCCAAAGCAGATTGATTGTGAGGCTAATGACGTCTCAGTTTAAGAGCCCTAATTGCTAGGCTCTTTCAGAGGCTCTGGGTGGGGTTCTTGCAATTTATATTCATAATTTCGGATGATTCTTCCCCAAAGAGGGTTTCTCTTAATGTAACAGCTTCTGGCTCCACAAAATCTTCATCTGTGCCTGATTTCAGTTCTCTTTTAATTTTTAATTGGAAAAAGCAGATACCTAAGACTGTTTTTCTTTTTTTCAATCATAAAATAAATGCATTCTAGTGGCTATTTAGGGACCCCAAGCCCTCCAGAATATTTTGGGTACCCCCTTCTGCATGAGAAATCCCCATAAACACTAACTGAATTAGTTAATCAATAAATGACTAAATAAATATATGAATGAAATTTAGCGATGTCACACTATTCCATAATGAGGAAATAAGCACTTTTTCCAAAAAATGGCACAGTAGCATGGAAATACTGTCACCTCTGTTGCAGAAGACAAAGTGACAATGACAACACAGAAAAGAAACATTTCAGTCAAGGAGGCAAATTAAATCACATGTACTTATGATACCCAGAAATACAAATTTAATACAAAGAAGAAAGTCTTCACAAGGTAATTTCGTATATATGAAGCATAAAAGAGCCAAAAACAGACTTTCATGCTTTCAGCAGGTCACAGACAGACACTTAAAGAGCAAAACATGGAAAACATCTTTAATAGCTGGAACTATATATTCTAATGTCCTTCTACAAAAATACCACCCCCACTAACAAGACCGGCACGGCGAGGAATCAGAAACTTCTATAAACTAAGAGGACTATCCTCTTAGCATATCATATAATGAAATACTGCATTTACATATTATTTAAGTCATTTTTAATTTTTTACTCATGAAACAATCTGTATTTGGGAAATAAATTCATGTTAGCTTTGATGCTTGCAAAATTTCCAGTGTCTCCAAATGTGTCTTATTTGAAAGCCAAATTACCCTAAGCACTTAAAAAAAAAAAATGTCACGCTATACTTTGGCAGAAAATATAAAATACAAGCCAACTGAGTAAAATGGACAGCAACTATCTTCTTTAACAATTTAAGACATTCATTTGTTAATACTTTCAAAATTTCATTCTTCCTGGCACATTCTGAATGCATTTTAACGGATTTAATTTTGTAAAATAATAAAAAAATACTCACTATTCCATAAAGTCATCTCTATCTTAAAACAAACAAACAAACAAACAAACAAAAAACAAAACAAGATGACGACTGGTAGGGGACAGGAGCTGTATTTCCTTAAAAGATGAAGTGAGTACTACAGTAGCTCCAGCAACAAAAATGACAGTCATTTTTGTTTGTTAAGCTGTGGTTTCAAACAAAAATTGCATTTTCTTGGGTGTGATATTCTTTCTCCTCCAACTTATTTCCTCAGTAGCCAGCTAATATTCACTTGCTAAGAATTGTTACAGATTTCAAATAGGTCAAGGTGCACCCCTTAAATGTTGAGCTCAGATGTTCTAAAGATGAGATGAGTTCATAAAAAGTCCTGCAAACTGTTCTTTCCATAAGCCATCCTAGAGTCAACCACCATAATCACTGAGTTTCAGGTGCTGCTCAGGTATTAAGGGCTTGTACTCTGTCACCGCTTAAATGACTCCAATCACCCCCTCTGTCATTTACTTGATTCCAGGTGCTGCGGGATTGTCGATGTGTTCACGGTGCCCATTCGAATCCAAATACCAAGACTGAACTCCTTCCTCAACACTTCTCCCTGAAATACATAGCTACCTAGAAGGACAAGCGGCTACAAGTTCTATGTCAGTGACTGAGAGAATACCCGAAATGCCCAATCAGTGAATAATGATGACATTTACTGAGTGTTTATTATGTGTCAGGCACTGCTCAAAGGACATTATATTTAAGATATCATTTAAACCTCACGAAATCCTATCATTATTTTCCTCCATGTGACAGATGTGCAAACTGAGGCAGAGAAGGATTAGGAACTTTATGTGAAGTACACAGGTATATGACAGAACAAGCATTTGAATGTGGGCGATGTGACCGCAGAGTCCCCGCCGTCACCCGCCACAGTGCTGCTCCCTGGTTATAAGAAACTGTCTACATCAGTGTGCTCCTCATATCCACAGCATCTGAATCAGAGGGAACTCAGGTAGAAATGCAGAATCCTTGACTCAACCACAGACTTATTGCATGAGAATCTGCACTTCAAACAGATCCCCAGGGAAGTTTGATGCTCAGGAAGTCTGACAGGCGGTTGTCTAGGTAACAAAGTAATGACAAAAGATACAGCACTAACTTTTTGATTACCATGCAAAAGCTCTGCTGTCATCTAAATAAAACCTTCTACTTTTACCATAAAATAACAAGCTGCAGTCACAAATTTAACTTACAAAATTGAAGAAAATCTAGGGTGCTCAGCTCTGCTTTACTTTAGCTCACCTGGCACAGGTGAGTAGCGAAGAGTAGAGCCCAACGATGTGAGAACTGTGTGAGAAGGGAAACCTCTGGACTAATGCGGCACGCAACCTGGGAGATGGGCCCACACCTTTCTGCTGGCAGAAAATGTGAAGCATCTGAAGTTTCACTAGGCCAAGGTTATAGTCAAAGCTAATCTATGGTAATGGCCGTGGGATATTGCTTCTTTGGCCAGGGTGGAGCTCTGGGTCATGGTCACATTTCGGTTCCTGATCTGGGCGTTGCCTGCATAAGTGTGCTCCATCTGTGGAAAATCAATCACTGAAGACGGGATTTTTGCATGTATGTTATTGGTTAGTAAAAGTTTACATGAAAAAAAAGTTACAATTTCTATAAAATAGTCATGCATGCAGAGATATTAGTTTTTATAAGTGAGTGGTGTAGGAATCACACAGTGTAGGTGGGAGGATTACTTCATTTTTAAGAAAACTAAACTTATTTGCTGTTGGAAGCAGGAAGACGATCCACATTGTATTTACTTTAAACATTTTGTTTTTGACTCACGAGAAATTGCAAACATAAGACACAGAGTTCCCGTGTACTCTTGACCGAGCTTCTCCAAAAGGTAACTCGATCTTCCATAACCATAGTATTTTGTCAAAACCAGGAAACTGACATTGGCACAATACTATTAACTAAACTACAGACTCTACTAAGATCTCAACAGCAAGAATATTCTATTTTAGCTGCCAATGTCATACCTTATGATCTTCTGAACAGACTTACAAAAGAAACAATGATGCGTAAGTAAATATAATAAAAATGTTGCTTACTTTTGGACTGTTAGACATTATTTTTATATGTAATATAAATATATATGTGAATAAAGACAAAGGCATAAATTTATATGGACATACGTACACGTGTACATTTCTACATTACTATATGAGTATCTGAAATTGAAGAGTAAGACAACCATTGTGTGAATTTGCAAATTAACTTTTCCTATACACGACACTGTCACGAAGCTTGGTCATAATCATTTAGTCCAATCAGTAACCTCAGTACAATATTGAGACTGATCTGTACCTTCTTCCCTCTTGTCATATCCTATGTGCAATTAAACTGATTTCAGTTTTTCGGAGTTTTAAATCAACCAGATGGTTATGGAGTCTTAAGAGAATAGAAAATTATTTGACACATGGTTCAATTAAGCAGTTCATCTAAGACAAACCAAAGATGGTATTCTTTAAAAGCATTTATTTTTTTGGAAAAGACAATGGCATTTGGCATGCTAACTAATATTCCTCATCAGGAATATAAAGAATTGTTCGGGAACAAATAAAAACATCTACTGATAAAACTAAAGAAAGAAATTCTACATGTGGACCATAGCCAAGAGATAAAAATTAGGTGTAGCGAGCATGTGGGCATTTCTCATTTGAATTTTCTGATCCGGGATTCAGTAATTTCATCAGAGGACATTCTAACTAGTCCATTAGTACTTTGGGAATTAAATGCTAGCAAATGTTACATGATTTTTAGGGCCACTTTCTCGTTATTCTCCACACTTCTCATTCCCCTCATGTGACTATGCCAAACTCAAGGTTCCACAAGGTTCAAATACCTACTTCCTCCTGCAGATGCATCCCTCACGCCAGTGGCACAAAGCTGAAGAGTTTGAGTCTCCACCTACTGTGTTTAATTGAGCTTTTTGGTCGCAATAAAATTGACATTTGGAGCTAAACAATCCCTTCTGTAGGATAAAGACAGGGGTAAGGGCTGTCCTGCCGGTAGTGTAACGCCTCAACTGTGACAATCAACAATGTCTCCAGACATTGCAAATGTCCACTGAGGAGGTAGAGGCAAAACCACCACTGCTATAATGGCGTTACTTAGACGTAGTTTCAAAGACAAACTCAATTCTATTAACAATCAACTAGACATAATGTGATATGACTAGAATAGCATCTATCTATGATGTAAGTGGAACCCAAATATGTTATAAGTTTTCCATTCCGGCTTTAAGAATGTGTTTGCCGAACTTGACTGTCAACTGATACCTAGAATAGGACCCTAGAGCTGGAAGGCTTAAAAGAACTTGAGAGAAGATTCTTTTAATACTATATTAGCGAAGAAACTGTGATCCTCTGAACAGGCAAGGATTTTTCCATAATCACTAAAAAAGCCAAGCTGTGTAGCGCCCAGTCCACATGCTGGGTGGCTTCCCTGAATTCTCCCAAACGCTTACTCACATAATCCGAGAGATGACCATTTCATTGATAAGCTTTAGATTACCCAGTTATGTGATATAAAGCCACACCCCCGGGCATCCCCATTGGTGAGCAAAAGCAGAAAAACAAAGATGGAAATGGCAACGGAACCAAGTAGAACAGTCACATTTCCCCTAGGGCGGGTTATGGCCAAATTGCCAATGGAGGGAAAGAACTGTAGATTTTTTAAAAAAGAAAAGTGAAGAATCCATGTGAAGACATTTGCTAAGAATGTAAAGCTCAAAATGACACTCATATCAAAATGCCCTCAGTATTGTGTTAAGGGACCCCACATTAGAAACATCTCCTTGTAGAAGCATATGTACCTTAAGGCAGTGGCCCCGACCTTGACACCAGGGACAGGTGCTCCTATGAGAATCTAATGCCTGATGATCCGAGGCGGAGCTGAGGCCGTGATGCCAATGCTGGGCAGCGGCAGCAAATACAGATGAAGCTTCCTTCACTAGCCAACCACTTACTTCCTGCTGTGAGACACCCCTCCCCTCCTAACAGGCCACAGATGGTACTGGTCCACAGCCCAGGGGTTGGGGACCCCTGCCCTAGGAAACTAATAATATGCTAATCCTGTCAATGTAATGGAAAACTTCCATTTAAACAAAAAGAATTACTGAAAGGCAACGCTAGACTGTGTAAGATTCTGTAGGATACAGCAGAAAAGATGATACTTCCAAAAGTAATATCCCAACTATGAGCTCATCATATCCTCAAAATCATCCAGAGAGGTTGAACACACTATTTTCATAGGTGAAGAAATAAGGGATGAACCTTTAACCAAAAATGATTGAAGAGTAGAGACTGGAACAGAAATTCCTGGTTGTGAAGTCTGCTGCTCTTTGCACTATATAAACCTTAGCTGATCCCAGAGCAAAAGCAGGAGGCTCCCATCCTTTAGGAGATTGCAGTAACTGTACTCTGAAGTCTTCCTGACCATGTCTATGGAGGACACTGGAGTTACTCATGGGTATTCCCACTCTCCTCTTCCTTATGTTGATGCTGTGTGATGAGCTCAGGCCAATATGATATGAGAAGTCAAAGTGCTACTTCTAAGTCTAATCAACTGAAAACCTCCCACTTGAGGACTTGCGTGTGCTAGCTGAACAGAGATGAGCCATCGATCTAGAGAAAGGTGGACACGTAAGAGGGAAGACACCTGGATTCCTGTACGACCATGTGGACTCGGTCCATCCCAATTGAAACTACACTGACCAGGGATGTGAGCATGAAGCAAACGCTTATCATACTAAAGCACTGAGTCTTGGAGTATGAGTACCTTAACTACTACAAATGCTTTTGTCAAAAACGACGAGGCCAGCATCACATTTGAGAAGAGGAAAGCCTAGCAGATTGTCATGGAACTTCCGGTGGGGTTCAGTGTAGAGAAGTAAGTTGTAGATGTTCTCCATAGTTCCCAAGATACAGTCTCCAGCTTGTGTGGGGAAACCAGGTATGAGTTGTATTAGTGCCTTGTCCAGCTCTGCTCAAGGATTTTACCTCCCAAGGACTTTCCTGCTGACCTTCATCAGAGCAGCATCCCAAGTGAGAACAGGCTTTGGGGAAAGGACCACTAGTTTCTCATCACATAACTAAGGGACACCCCACAGCATTCAAGCGAAGCCCTCCTCCCAACCGTTTTCTGTACAGAATACATGTAAACCAACAAGACAAATAACAGCTTATCATCACTCCGCCAACAGCCAGTAACTCAAAAGTGAACCAATAATTTGTTACTGAATGTATCCAGACTTACACTAATAACCATGCTTCAAGATTTCACTTCCAAGCATTCCATCTGTCTTAGAAAAAAGGAGCTATTTGAAGCACTACCCATTTTCTTTTATAATATACAAAGGGGGGAAAGGGCTGTCATAATAACCAAGCATAGTAAAATTACCAGTACTTAGTATTGTAATAGAAATTTGGGGAAATTACAAGGTACTTTTAAAGTCGGGCTTAAAATATATATTTTTTTCTCTACTAAAAGGGTAGACCTACAGTGTGTAGAGAGAGGGCAAGTGGTTGATTATATAGATTCTTATTCGGTCTCCCCAACCTGCTTGTAGGCCACTTCAAATAAATTATCACAGGAAATGCATCTCCCACATTATGCCCTGCGGAAAGGAGAAGAACAAGCCTGGACCATGCCTACCATATTTCGAAGGTCTACATACACCACAGACTCTTCAAAGGAATTCGAAGCTGTACAAACACAGAAGACTCTTATTACACTTAACTAGAGCTCTTTTTCCTTCTTAGAAGTTGACAAATTTATTGTCAAAATCTTCCCTGTCAAATGAACTTGCAAACCACAATAGCAGAATCTGTCCTATGCCAGAGGCTCTCAGATTTGACTGCACACTAATATCATCTTCAAAGATATTTAAGATCTTGATGCCCAGAACACACTCCACAGGAATTCTATCACACCCTTTGGAAGGGGGACCCAGGTCACTGCAAAGCCCATCCACGGCTCAGAATGACTTTAATGACATCTACAGGTTGAAAACAAAATATAGGTGAAACCTTGCTTTTCCATTTATGCAAAATCGGCAAGGTAACTTTTTCTCTTGTTGCGATATATTAGCATGGTAACACAGAGCATTAGGCCTTAATTTCCCTCTACTAAAAACTGGTTTGCTTTGTACAACAGCATTTCACTCTGGAAGGACGAGAAGAGCTAGCTAGCTTCACTAGTGTATTTCGCTACTAGATTTCATGGTAGATACCAGGCTTAATACAACTCCATATTTTTCCACATGAATTGCTCCAATTTGGAATAATTTAAAATAATTATGTCTCTTCAACCAATAGTAATAGAATGCTTTAAATCAACTGAACAGTAGCTTTAGGCAATCTTCGAGAACATTCTATGGCATGATCAAACGTCTCCCAGGATTCAAAATTTGTTATGTTAAACTAATAGACAAACTCATTAACGTCTTGTGGAAAAACAAACATACGGCACCCTACGCTTACACCTCGCTTAATTCCATTCAACACCTGTTGTGGAGAAATGGATTTATTATCACATGGTATTTTTAGACATATTAATATAGGGAAGAATTGCAATAAAATGTTTGCAGAAAGCAGCCGTAGTGTGCAATACCAGGCCTCATTATGAATCCAGGGCGAGGAGGAGGTCGCGAGCCCCCATTGAGACCACCCAACCCTCTCCTCTCCTCAGAACCTCTGACTTCTAAACCCAACTGCCTATGCGAAGTTCTCACTTGCATATCAAACAGGTATCTGAAACCCGACTCTTGATCTTACCCTTTAAAAAGCTGTTCTTCTAAGTCTAAGGAAATGGCGATTTTTTTCCTTTCAGTAACTCAAGATAAGAGCTCAAGAGTCACTCGTGACACTATCCATTCTTTCCTCCACATCCAAACTGCCATGGAATTGTTGGTTCCATCCCCAACGGACATCTGGAATCCCACCACTTCTCACTCTGACGGCTACCTGGCTTTGGCCCGAGCCAACACCATCCTGCTCCTCTGTCACCGTGTAGCTTCTCAAAGGTTCTTTGAACTTCAGCTGGAGCTTCCATCATCTCAAGCCAAGGTCACGGCGGGAGCTTCTCAAGTTGATTCTCGGCTGCTGCCCTTGATGCTTTTTCTAGTCTCAAAACAGAAGCCAGTGAGGGCTTCAGTAAGAGACATTAGTCAACTGATTTCATCTCTATGCCAACCTTCCATTGGCTTTGCATTTCACTCAAAGTCAAAGAATCCTTAAAACGCTGACAAGGCCCTACACATCTGATGCTGTCTGCTCACTTCTAATCTCATCATTTGCCACTTCCCCTGACACTCACTGGTCTGTCTACTGCTGGCTAATCGAAGCCATGCTCTCACCAGTCCTAACATCGGCAATCATCCCGGCTTACCTGTGACGGAGCAGTTTCCTAAGATACAGGACCTTCGATACTAAACACCAGTAATACTGGGTAACCCAAAATGAGTTGGTCACCCTACGTCTCCCATTCCCAGATACGTCCATCGGTACGCTTCCTCCTGACGTTAGGTCTTAGCTCACTATCGATATCTAAAGGTGACTATTTTCCCTTCCCATCTATCCCTGTCCCATCTCCGTGTTTCCTTTTTCTCAGAGCCCTTATCATGATCTAACGGGCTCTATATTTTGTTATTTATTTGGTTTTATTTCCTAATCCTTCCACTAGAAGGTAAGCCCATGAATGGTGTTTTATTTATTTCTGTATTGCCAGAAACTAGACCAGTGCCTGGCACACAGTAGATGCTCAGTAAATAATTGTTGAATAAAACAATTATTCATATCATGTTATTTGGTTATTATTTGGTTCAAGATGACAGTATTATCTCTAGATGACAATACTGGATTGATGTTATTTCTTAATGATCTTAAGAACTATAATCAATAAGAGGATTAGAAAACCCCATGGCACATACACAATTTAGTGATTGTGAAGGGAAAAAACAAACAAACAAAAACCTTGCAATTTGAGCCAAAGTCCACCTAGTAAAGATTGGCTGAAAATGGACAGTTAGTATGACATAAAATGAATTTTGCTATTTGTTCTTGCAATCGTGTGCATTAAAATCCATGTTAATTCTGAAAAGCACATTGATAGTTTTTAAGAATAATATAAATTAATTATTATAATGTACCAAACAACAACATCCCAATGACATAAACCACTCATCCAATCAGAGGGAGGAAGTTTAATACACTTTATCGCCATCAGAGACTGACAGTGCATCAGGCGCAAAGCTCATTGGAATCTACGCTCACCTCACTGCACCCACAACTGGTTTCATAAAGGAAATAGCATCATTGCAAGGATACGCTGTGGAAGTCATTGTTTTCCTCTCAAATAAATATCTCATTTTAAGAAGGAAATATTAACTTCATGAAAATCATAGTAAAATTCCTATCACCTTTCCTTATTCCTCCTCTTATGAATATTGGCTTTGAATTCACTTTCTGAATATATTTTGCCATCTCGAGTTTGAGGGCACGTGTTGTTTGTCCAGCAGTAAACCAAATATCTGTGTAAAATAGCAAACGCCTTTCACATTGGTGCACCAGTAATTGCTACCTTGAGCTGGCCAGTTTCCCCACCCCTGGTTCACCCTCGACTTGAACACAGTTATGCGGAGTAGACCATAAATGGATTCACTATATCTACATGGAGAAAGGAAGAAAGAAAGCCATTCAACCTGCCATTCCTCTGGAAGTGGAGACAAACAATCAAAGGCTGATACTTCCCATCCCAGCCCGGTCTGAGCCCATTCAAAGGTACAATATGGTGGGGTGTGGTGATGGACACATGTTAAGTATTATCCATTAAACATGCAAAGGACCTAAGAGATGACCTTAGTTCCCAATACACTCACAACCTTCCACGGAGGCTTATGCACCAGGAACTCAGTCCAGAGACACAAGCATCCAATTCCTTTAGCGGTTTTTGTTTGAAAAGAAGTTGTACAAACTGACCTCACAGGTTTATATGTTCATCTCATGAAGGAGAAGCTTAGTATTCAAGAAATAATTCAATAAGGTTCCTAGACCTTCAAAGCTG
Organism: Rousettus aegyptiacus; assembly: GCF_014176215.1. Classification (NCBI taxonomy): domain Eukaryota; kingdom Metazoa; phylum Chordata; class Mammalia; order Chiroptera; family Pteropodidae; genus Rousettus; species Rousettus aegyptiacus. The sequence goes on along the minus strand of NW_023416312.1, from coordinate 1,766,629 downwards.
AGACTTAGGCTTGGGACAGTAGCACATCTACCAAGATTCACAGCATTACCCCAGGCCGTCTCTTAAGAACATGTCAACTAGATCTCTGCAAGGATCCACATGCCCAGTTACCGCCATCTGAACAGACCAGAGCCCCATGTCATGAACCTTTGCCACGTCCCAAGGCTTTGTCATCTTCATTTCATACAATGGTCTCACAAGGAACTGTTACCTCCTTTCTGCAAATACAGAAACAGGCTCAGACAGAATAACCTACTTCAAGACGCTAAGAGATGTAGCTGCAATCTGAAGCCCATGAGTTTCTTTGACTCCAATACTACAGGTACCATCGCCAACAAAACTAATAATGCTTACAATGGTAACAAAGCTAATAATGCTTAGTGCTCATGATGTGCCAAACACCCTATCAAGCATTCACAAGCCTTAATACTTTGGATCCTCAAAACAATCCTATGAGTTAGACTTGACTTTCATTCCTATTTGCAGATGATTAAACAATCTCAAACAAATTAAGTGACTCATCTAAAGCTACACAAATTTTAACAGGAAGCTCAGATTTTACACCAGTGTTTGGCAAACTGCATCTGTAAACAACAAGATAGAAAATGTTTTAGGGCTTGCGGGCCATATACGCCATGGCAGATACCCAACTTTGCCATTGTAGCACAAGAGTGTTCATAGACATTACACAAGTGAATGGGCACAGATGTGTTCCAATAAAACTTTATGTTCAAAAACAAACAGGGAGTAGAATTTGGCCAGTGGGTTGGAGTCTATTGGCTTCTACTCTAAACCAGAAGACTAAAGCGCGTCCAGAAACAATTTAGAAGTATAAATAATGCCATTCCTACAAGCAGTGATTATATGGGTTTCTTGATGTATATTTTATTAACTAGACAAAAAAAGTACTTATTTCTGCTACAATTTAAAGCAACAAAATCTACTATTTCATATTTATATTAATAATTTCATGATGGAAATATTTTTAACATAGATATACTGGCCTTGAGCTTCTGAAAATATTCTACTGCAAAAGGAAAAAGGAAAATATTCTACTGCAAAAAGGAAAAAGAACTTGGAATGGAGACTGGATGAATGCATGATTCAGAAATGGCAGAACGTTGGTAATTACTGTATTTTCAAAATATTCACAAAGAGCTAAAATAATGAAAGCCTTGCTTATTATTGAATACAATGTGTACTGTACATTAAGTTCCTTGGGGGGCTCTAATTCTGTTTTTCTCTTTACCTTGCTAGGCTAAGCTGTTTGTAGTTTATTATCACTGAAATAATGTCTGCCAGTCCTTTAGCTTCCAACAGCCTCTTCCCTAAAGGTCAAGTCCTAGTGGTAGGCGCTTGGACAGGAAAATGCCTGATGGTATTTTTAGAGGATAAATGCAAATCACCAGCTTTTGAAGTCAGAGAGTCTAGAAAACATCAAAATATTGTTGTTTTTCCCCCCTTAAAGCAATACGACCCAGAGAATGAGATAGAATTTAGAACTGCGTATATTTTGCATTCTATTCATGTCAGCTTTCATGATTCTGAAATGCCACTTTCACAGATTTTTACTGAGCAAGGCATCTTTTTTCTCCTTTGGGGTGTGCGGGGGGTGATGAGTCATCATCTGTGGTCATGGCCAGGCTCAAAATCCCTAGCAAGACGATTATGTCCAATGCAGGAAGCTGAGCTTCACTCAGCAAATGTTTATTTAGCATCTACTATGCTCCAGAAACTATGTAGGATACTGGAGCATGTTTGCCCTGCCCTCAGGGAACCAACTCTAAAGCAAGGACACATAAATAGGGATTTCTGGTACGACAGAAAGTACAAAGATAAAGACAAGCACAGGGTGGGAAAGAGTCCGGAGGGGGACCATTTGGGCCAAACTATGACCCTAAAGGCATCTTAAGAAGCATATCTGAGTCACCTTAGCTCCATGCAGAAAAAAGGGCATCCAGGGGGAGACACCAGCTTCACAAAGGCAGAGAGTCATGAGACAGCATGGCATATTGGGAGAACTAAAGGATTTGCTACCCTTGGAGCATAAAGTACGGAGCAGAGGGGTGAACAGGAAGCTGAAGAAGAGCCATGAAGATGAAGGTCATTCACAGTCTTCTGTGCCAGGCTGAGGAGCTGGGGCTGGCACATTAAGGGAAGTCACTCATCAGGGAACAGGGAACAAATGCAAACAGCTACTAGCATTTCAGATAGAACATTCTGGTGCCAGTATGGATAATGAATTTGAAGGAGGCAAGATTAATAAGAGAGACCATCAAGAGTTACTAAAATAAAACCCAGTGAGGAATAATAAGAAGTAAGCAGTGGATGTTTAGAAGCGGAGGGGACTAGTTCAAAGTTATAAGATGAAGGAACACGCTAAACGATCGGAAGAATTGATGGTTACAAGTCTTGTTTTAGGTGACTGGGTGGTGTCAGTTATTGTGAGAACATGGAAGAAACAAAATTCTTAGGATAAAACTGGAGAAGTACTTTTTGGAAGAGGTTGAGTTTTAGGTATCACGGATACAAACAGTCTGTGTGTTAGATGTCATTCCGACGTACAGGTAAGAGACACGAAGACAGGTTTTAGTGTCATGAACAAGTGCAGGTAAAACGACAAAAAGATGAGGTCACCGAGGGGATTCGTGTTGACTAAAACAGACAAGAGGCTAAGGTCACATTCAGGGAACACTCAAGTCCAAGATGCCATGGAAAGAACTTATAAGGATGACAAAGAAGAAACACTCAAAACGATGAAAACTGAGAAAAACTCGCTTCCCCCGTGGTGTTTGTTACTGTCACACTAGCATCACACTCATGACAGAGCTGACACCAGGTGTGTGGGGGTTTGGGCTCCACCAAGCAATTTTCTGCTGAAACACTGGGTGAGTTTCCTACAGTTTACCTTAATTCTGACACTATATGGAGATAGCGTCGATCCCACAAATTATGGACTCGGTGGCACAAGACTGTCTGTCCCCTCCTCCCGTTTTCATATCAATCTCAAATGCAAGTTGTTACCTGCACTTCTGACCAAATGGCTATAAATCAGAGGTTCTGATGATCACCCCCGCCTCAGGTTTGATTAATCTCCTAGATCAGGTCAAATGACTCTTGAAAATAGTTTATTTACTAGATTACCATTTTTTTTTTTTAAGGATATAACTCAGGAACAGCAAGATAGAAGAGATACATTGGTCCAGGTATGTGAGCAGGGGCTAACACGCCCTCATGAAGCACGCCACTCTCCCAGGCCCTCCATGTGTTCACCAACTCGAGAGTTCCTCAAAAACCCTTCCTTGTACAGATTTTTATCAATCATTAACTCAATGTTCAGCCCTCTCTGGAAAAAAGGAGGTGGGGCTGAACGTTCCAAGCTTCCATGGTTTGGTCTTTCCGGTGACCAGCGTCATCCAAGAAGCCCATCATCAAGAGTCACCTTACTAGCACAAATGACATTCCTATCACTCGAGAAATTCCAAAGGATTTAGTATCTGGGTGCCAGACACCAAGAGCAAACACCAATATATATCTTTTCTATTATTTCACAGAAATCCAAGAGAGTTAGGTTGGGTTACAGAAATAAAATGAATTGAACTGCAAAGAGTATCACGTGAGAAGAGATAATAATCTTTACTTTGGAGGGTTTTAAGAGTTTAAGATAATGAGCACCAAGCACCTTGCCCAGTGCTGAGCACATACGAAGTACTCGATACCCGGCGGCCACCATCCTCCACTTCCTCATCAACGCTAAGACACTGAAGAAAACGAAAGGAGATAAGATCAGGAATACAGATGGAGGTGTCACTTAAAAAAAAAAGAAGGGACACTTTGTACTCTAAAACGGGAAGGAAGCATTATGGAGGTTTTTACAAGTGAAAACGTCAAGAGAGCATAAGCAACAATTACTGACATCTCCTCTTCCCCTGGCCCAGTGCAAGAGAATTAGAAATGCTTTCTCATAGAGTCCTTCACATAGTTCTTTGAAGTACATAAAAGCAAGCATTTGGATTTTCATTTTTTCGGATGAAGAAATGACTCAGAGCATAATTTCTCTTCCAAGGTCATGCAGTTAATGAGAGTCAATACCAGAACCCGAGTTTATTTAACCAAAAAAAAAAATCTATATCTATATTAATATCAATAACTATATCTATATCTATCTATATCTATATCATGTTCTTTTTAATACACCTGACAGATTACAGAGGCCTCTTATCTAATCTTGTTTATCACACACCTCATGGTCCATTGGTTAAAACAGAAGAGGAAAAAAAAATCAAAACAAATGATTTATTCTGGTTTCTATAAAGCTAGAAATGGCAAGATAATAAAATAACAAGAGAAGTCATTAGCCCGAAGCATCAAAACATGGGAAATGAGTCAAGAATCATAGCATGAGCGTCTTTAAATTTTTTATTTTAGTGTTATAAGGCAGAGGAACAAGTAAATCAAATACCTAGAATTTGTAAGGTGGTGGAAGTGAAAAAAAAGAAACAAACCAGGAACCACAAGTGTGATAAAACACGCGATAATGCTTTCAATCAAGAGACTGTCCTCATACATCTTCTGCAACAATAACCTCACTCACTCACTGGGTTCTGCATTTGTCATCAACGGAAAGGTTGGGAAGAACAGGTATACACACGAACAGAGGTGTTGCCATCGACAGTAGGACTTTATGAACAGGTCAGCTTAATAAGGCCCACTAATAACTATTTCCTGGTCCTAGGCCTTTGAGATCATCCCAACTACCAAGTTAATGAAGAACGTCCTGCCATGAGAGCTCAAGGCTTGCAGTGATTCACGTGTGACTAGGTTCGAATCTTGGCTTCGCCCTTCTACATGGTGGTTAGCATAGGTCTTAGTTACCAACTCATGGTCTTAATTCATTTATATGAAATCCTGGCTACATTCCTGGGGTATAGGTTCCAGCTGTGTCCACATGGTGACATATAAGCCCAGTCTACTATCTTATATTATACCACCCCTCTTCTGTTGATGGGGAAGGGGACTGGCTGGGTCAGGGACACCTGTAGATGAAACATGAACGTCCCTGAGACCTTATTGCTTACGTCCCTATATTACTAATCAGGAGTGTCCCGGAGGTGAGAATTAGGAATCCGTAATGACCAAGCACCTCGGAGATCTTACTTTTATTACATGCCTACAGGGTGATGGTCAAGCACATGTGATCGTAACTGGCCACCTGTCCTCGATGGTGCCATCCGACCTCTACATCTAGGAAGTGCATCTAGAGATTTCGTGTTGCTGATCTGGCCCACAGAAGATAGAACTTGCTTCTGAGTTCAGGAATCAAGTCTCCAAAACACAGAGGATGCCCAGACCCGTACCACTGTCCACGGAGCTGCCCTGTCTGCAGCCCTGTGTGCCGGTCTCACGAAATGAAGTTAACAGTACAACACCCATTTGCAGCGCGGTCACACTGATGGACACTCAAGCAGGAGACGAGCTTCCTTCCTCCATCTGCAAACCTGTTACTTTAATGAACACGCATTCGATTATATGGCTAGATTTTGCCTTTAACTACACTGGAGAATGTCACTTCATTTTGCATACCTAAAATATTCTCTCTCTTTTTTTTAAAACTTACACGGTACTTAAAATAAACAGAGATAGAATAATTATGTATTCATTGAATATTTGAATTCTTTAAAGAACGGCCTGCATAGAACAGAAACTCAACTGCGTTTGACTGGTATTTCCGAAACTGGGCCTCATAAATCCTTTATGTCATGCTAATGACAGAGATGATACAATAGTTGATAAATAATGGCCTGAAATGTAACAATATTTTCTTCTCAAGATCCTGACCCTGAAATTGCCCATCGTCTCTTCTCATACCACTCTCAGAGAGGGTTCTTGTGGCACATGTAGTGTGGGCCGCAAAAAGCCCAATCCTTCTCCTTTTGCAAGCTGAGCTGAAAACGCTGACGATTCTTTGCCCTCCTACCTTATGCTTAGAGTGTTCTCACTCTTCTCGGCCACTCCCCTTTCTACAGTCTCTATGTCCATAATCCAAAACTATATCTCTCATCCTGATCTCTCTTCTGAGCTCAAGACTCTATGCTGGATGGAATAAAAGTTGCCTAAGGGCAAAACTGTTGCTACCTCTGCCATATTTTACTTAAAGGAGAAAAAAATAAGTGCTTTTCTGCTCCTATGCCATGAAGGAAAAGGCTGATTCTCAAAGCCTCTGGCTGTTCTGAACCGTTGACAGGCAGGGCCTGGCCTTGTGCAGGGGAAGATAGTCAAGAGACCCAGGGAAAGCTAGGAGAAAGCACAGAGCTCACTGGGGACAACGAAGTGAGGGAAACTGACTTTCCCATAAGAACCTGTGGGAAGGATCCAGAAAACAGTGAAAGAAGGATCTTAAAGAATAAAGAAATGGCTGAGCAATCTGATGGCAAGGCGGGAAAACCAGGAGGTTGGAAAACAATTGATTTACTGTAAACTTTCCTATTCTTCAGAACTTCAAGTTTACTGAATAAATGCCTTGTGTAAATAATTACTGTTGTTGATGATGTCATCAGTAACATGTGGCTCTGTTCCACCCTGGGGACAATGTAGAAGAAAATGACAGCACTTGAAGGCAAGGAGACAATTGGTCAGTTAGTTGAACAAATTCAGTGGAAACAGAAATTCAGACTGAGATGAGCAGAAAACAATTTGCAGGCCTGCCTCTCTGCCACCAGCCCTGCTATCAAAAATCCCAGAGAACAGAATGGCTGTGAGCCTTCCACTGTGCACTGATAAGGGTTCCACACAATTTCACTTGACTCCCAAAACGAATTGCCTCAGCCGCCTTCCAGGTTATACCAATACAGTCAACTGCCCACTCAAGCATCTTCCTGCTGAATGTCTCACAAACATCTTGTAATCAGTCTCAGAACTAACAGCCATGTCTCCGAGTCTGTCCATTTCCTATCTTGCTAAAAGGCATCAACATCAGCCCAGGCAGATGCTCACCCTGGCCTCCTCGCTAGCCTTTACCCTCACGTCTAGTTAGTCACCAAGTTCTGTAAATGCTAACACCTTGTTTCTCTATTCCTACCGCTCCAATACTACAATCACTGCAGAAGCTTACAATCTGGCTCTCTACAACCACTCTACATATATATTTGGACACTGAGCTCCAAAGCACTGAACTGATTGATATGGAACCTGCTCTTATTCCTTCATGGTGACCCTCGCTTTCGGGAGAAAGGAAAAAGAAAACTTACTTACATGCTCCCCAGAAAACATTCCTTTATTCCTGGAAAATGCTCGCTAGTTGTCATCTCTAACCAGAAAACTTCTTCTGTTTTGTTTACTGGAAAATATCTTTTCTATCAACCCATCCTTAGGAACTAGTTTTTCTGTATACATAATTACTGGTGTGGAGTCTCTCCCTCATTCAATTCCTCCTTCCATCTACACCACATTTCTCTTCTCTCTCAGGACTTTGAAGGTATTATTAAACTGCACACACATATTCCAGCTACTTTAAAAATATGCTTGGAATAATTCTGTCCATTTGAAAAAATATAATCTTCATTTTCATGAGAAGTAGCATCAATAATTAATATCATTGGTTTTAGCAGAGGGTAATGACATCATGTATGGTAATTTGACTTCAAGACACAGATGCCTTGTTAACTAGTTTCACGGAAATCACAAGGGTATAAAACTCTTGATACTTTAAAACTATCTTATCAAGAACATTGATTAAGTTTCAATTATCAGGACCACAAATGATTATGAAAATTAAAATGAAATATCCATAGAAGTCCATGAGGGTAAGATCTTCTCTGAAGAATTCCATCAGATCTTTGATAAGTGGAGCACACGTCTCGTGATGGCCAGCTCCTTCATAGTTAACAACTGAACTCGAAGAAATAGCACATCCTAAACTCAACTCACCGAAGGTTTCCTCCAATTTCTGCTCCACCTGCCGGAAGCCCCAGCAAAAAACCACACCTGTATCCAGATTGCGACCCTCTCAGTACTTGAAGAACATCTCTTAACTTGTATTTACACCTTGGCTCAAACAAACAAAAAATAGAGACACCTTACTTATATGACATTACTTTGTGTCTTTCCCAGTACAACTGTTCTGTCCTCTGGGGGTTCTCATAATTAGCTAAAGTCTCTCAGACCGGGCAGCCCCAAACCCTCCAGGAAACTCAAATATAATTTGAAGTCCTTTATATATTATTCAAAGTCCTGCTTCTAAATAGATTCGCTACTCATGATCTTACCACCTAAACTACTAAAATACAGTAACTTTCGCTCTGTTATACATTAAAGACTTGACTTACACATGACCTCCAACATCAGCCTAACCAGGTGAGATTTCTGTGCTTTCATATATTCAACACACCTGAGTTTCTTTCCTCCCAGTACATATGGTTTTCCATATGTCTGATCTTAATTTTGTTGGAAGTAATTAACACATACATGAATGTAATCATATGTAGATTTATGCACATGACCTTCACATTTCTCAATTGACATTTTCAAATTCACAGATTCAAGAGCTTCTGAGAACACCATCATCTAAAATCTTTTTCATTTCCTCTAGATAAGGTAGAAGAATCAATATGAGAGATTGGAATCAACTGAAATAAATGATGAAAGAATTTCATTTAATGAAATATTACTATTGTTTCAGACATTCAAAGAATGGTTAGAGGACATACTCTTACTGTGTTCTTCCTTCTTCCTTAAACTTACACCTCTTCCCTAAATAATAGACTATTTCTATTCGTTAAAAATCTCACATCCGTTTTTATACTTGAAGTCAATGTGGTCACCGGTTCAAACACACATATTCCCCAAATGTCAGACCACTGGATGCCTAGAGGCTGTGTGTACCTTGGATAAAGCAGTGCTTTGTTAGTCCAGAGCTCTGGGTCCTAGTCACAGGTGACAGCTAGCCATACAACTTAATACACAGTCACTAAACTTTTCTAAGCCCATCTCCTTCCATACGAAATAGGGACATGTATTTCTACTGTTTCATCAACATTCCTTGAGTTGCGCTGTAGAGAATTATTTAAACATATGGACTCCTTGAATCTTAGCGGCAGGATTTCCTGTAGTGCTAACGTTTATTAAGTGTGTATTATGTGCCATGAACACGTTTTTTAACATTATTTCTCTAAAGTTTCACATCAGCCTTATGAGTTTGGTTCTGTTTTCCTCTACTTTTCAAGGAACGTAAAGCTCAGAGAGGCCACCCACTTTGCCTAAGGTTCTACCACTGCCAAAGAAAGGGCTGGGAGTGAAAGCGAGGTTTCTCTGAGTCTAGAAACTCTTAACCATTTTACCACGCAACAACATGCATCTTGCTGGTGTTAATCTCAATGTGCATTAGCCCCAGCCTTTCTTCCTCCAATATACGTGCTGACTTGTCTTAGTTCACGTTCTCCGGAAGCAGACGCTGAAAGGAATGCCTGCATGCATGTGACCATGAAGGCAACATGCCCTAGGCATGTGCAAGGGGTGGGAGCAGCACGTGGAACAGTGGGAAGCCCAGGGAATGTCTCCTACAGGGGAGCTTCGACTGGTTCCCATGGGGAACTCTGGAGTGCGAGTTATACTTCAGAGTTGTCGTGACCTGAGCCAAAGGATTTGGGCTTGTGCAGCCCAGTACCAGCCAGTCACCGGTCAAGAGCTATGTGTCTGTGTGTAGGGGTTGAGGGCAAAGGGTATAATCTCCCAGATGCTTCCAGCTTTCTAGTTGACCAAGCAAAGCAGGTTCAAAGTGGGTTCTAGAGGTCAAGGGGAATCATTAAGAAACGGTTCGAGGAGGGGACAAAAACAGTACGAAGGACACGGAGGGATCCAGGCCACACCCTGCCATTGTCTGCCCAACCCAGGAAGCACGGCTCATCTGCCTGACTTCCCTGTGGATAACACTTGCTCCTCGTTCTTTTATCAACTGGTTCTTCGAAGTCTTCAAGGGAGCTGGCTGAGACTGTGTCTCATTAAACGACAATTCTAAACATCGGTCGATTTGACAAAATCTTTAATTCCATCTGTGACATTTGGAGATGGTATTCTTTTCATGGTAGATGAGTGTTCTCAGTGAGACCAGTTCCAAACAGGAGGAAAACAGAACTCTGGGTTGGAGGCTTTGATATCCTGGCCAGAAGACAATGGGAGGGGGACCCTGAGACTGGCTGCCCTCTCCTCCAGTAGGGGTTGGGAGGAGCAAGGCAACGGAAGGATAGAGGCCAAGGGGCTCATCAGTTCTAACGGGATAACTTACAGGAGGCATCCTCTGACACAGCATGCAGGCATTTTCTAGGTTTTCCATCTGCGATTATACAATTCCCACACAAGGGGCTCTCCTTGAATCCAACCTTGGCCCCAAAATCTAATCTTTTCTTTTTTATTTTTTTAACTATGGCCATTGAATAAATTGGCGGTTAAGACCATTCAGTTGAAGATTAGGGTAGCAGAAACTTGTATGTTTTTTTTTTAGTATTAATCTATCTTTTTACTAGAAGTTCTACGTGAAATTTAACTTTTTGACAGCAAAAGGTCACCAAATTAATTTAAATAAATTTTCATTTTCACTGTATTTTAGTGAAATCTTTATTTTCATTCCCTAGGGTAGTCAGATTGAAGAAGATACACAAACCATCCACATAAGAGATTTCTATATTATGCTTCGTTCTATGAAATTAATTCGATAATATGCATCGACCTCCCCAAAGGTATATTCCCTTTCCGGCACGCACCATCAGCAAATTTTGCCAAATAAATATCTAGTCAACCTAGAAATTCTAATTTTATGGTGAAACATTTCATATGGTATTCTGAAGAAAAGCACCAAATTCTTAAGGTTTAATGACTTATTCATCAGAAATTTAGATGGCATTAGTCTATTTTGCCATGAAAATAATCACTGCCAAATGACACATTAATAAAAACAACTCTAAAACTTCATTTAAGGATAGCAGAGGACATGGTTAAATGCCCAGTTCTAACTCACTCCATGAACAAGCAGTTCCAGTTGGTATCACAGAGTGTTCCTGAACATTAAGTCACTAAGCAAATCTCCCTCGCAGATTAATATCACAAGTTCATATAAAAAAAAAAACACTTTTTATGCCTTTGGGGCCTATTATATTGAAAATTTAGAGCATAATGATATATTCATATTTCTATATGCCATAATTTATCATTAAAACCACCACAAAATAAGCTTAAATATGTATACTCCACTCAATAAAAATTATATTCTATACTCAGTCCCACAAAATGATCACACTGATGACACAATGAGCATTGATACTCATACACACACACGACTGCACAATGCGACTTGACTAGGGTAGGGCTTCTTGTCCTCAAACAGACATATCCATTTGAATCAACATTAAATAACTCATTCTTAAAGCCTTATTTGTCTTCCGAAAATTTAGAAAACTTTTTGAGGGAATGAGTTAGATGGCTTAAGTCTGTAAAAACTGCCCAAATAGTCCTGTTTTTCTCTCGATATATTTCCAGTTTAGAAGCAGACACTTGAAAATACATCCCATTTTCCTTTGAGGTGCACTAAAGAGAGAAAGTAGTCAATAAATGGGTGTTAGAGATGATGATGGTTTTGTTTTTTTGCTCTGGAAAGCATGATTACATACAAAGCAAACCTCTCTCTTCCTTCCTGTACACCCAGCTGCCCTGCAACACCAATGCCCAGGAGTGGCCCCGGGAACTAGGAGCTCATATGTCATGAGTTATCCTTGCTCTCCCTTCACTGCCAGCCAGACCTGCCCACACGACCCCGACAATCTCTAATGCCCAACCAAGTATGACCAAGGAAGTGAACAACGCCTTCTCTCTATGGAACCGGTTGGACCTCTGACATTGGAAAAAACCAAACTCCAAGCATCCAAGGTTCTTTCTACCTTTTCCACGTTTATCTGACGAGAGTTACTACCACAAGTGACCTACTATATGCCAAAAATGCCTTTTAGATTTTTGTGTCTATGATAGTCAAGATTTTTAAAAGAATGTATTCAAATACATAGAAAACAGCATGATACGATAAAAGAGCACATGTAGTCATTAAAATCAAATACATAATGATTCTAGAACATGTCACGATCCTGTATGCATAAAAATACTATGACTACTATGACTGCACTGTGTTTGTTTATTTAATATACGACTAGGAAAAAAAAGACTAAAACGACAAACACCAAAATGTCCAATAGTTATGACTGAGCAGCAGAATTATGGGTAATTTACTTTATTTCCAAATTTGCTACAGTACAATTACAGGGTACATTTTTTTTTAAATTTCATGGCTGTTAAACATAACTACACACGACCCTTAACAACTTTCCCTATTATTTGAAAATTGGCAAATACACATTACAGAACCCTTAACATTCCCTGGGGAAACCAAGAAATCAATTAACAGTTAAGTCGATTGAACTGTGTAAGGACCATCGGAATACCTCTTTTGTGAAAATTGCTAAGTCAAGAGCATATCTGAGAATCACTATGTCATCATCACCTAACAAACGAGTATGAAAAAGAATCTTGTTCTTGCTTTTGTTTGTAATAAATGAGGCTTGAAACTGGAAACAGCTGCCTATATAGAAAAATACGAGTACCAGCAGGTGAAATTATACTGTGGCTAACACCACCACCCCACAACCTGCAGTAAAGCTCCAACTAACATGTGTCAGTTTCTTGGAATTTCACTGCTTGAACACTGTGTTTTTACTCACAAGGAACAATGCACGGAATAAAAGAAGATGGCTTTCTATGCCAGGTGGGAGGTAGAGAAGGGAGAGTATCAGCTGGAACAATTGGGGAACATCAGAAAGACTCCCCTGACATTTCAAAATACCTCGAACGACTCACTAAGATCTGAGAGACCTGAATGACATTCCTATTTTCCTGTACTAAGCTGTCTGACCTCGTTCACATTAAATAATCACCAAGTTTCAATTTCCTCTTCTATAACTTTACCTATCAGATAAAACTGCTTTAAGTCCCAAAAGGGACCATGTAACGAATAGTAAAGCTATACACGGTTTCTTCTTTCTTAGCAATGAGACATTTAGTGTAACAAACGCCTCTTTTAAAATTCAGATGTGCTGGTCTGAGTTCAGTCCATGAGACGTTCATTCACGCAGCAGAGCGAAGCACCTTCACCAGGTGACACGTCACAGTCCTCTTACATAACGGTCATGCCTTAGAAAGAGAGAACAATGATTTTGGAGCATGGGTACTCCAGAAAAAGGCTCTTGAGGATGGAGTACGAGTGTGATGAGTTCAGAACTCTGTAAGGTAGCATGGAGCATCTAGAGACGGGGCAAAGGTAGCCATTAGAGCAGAAGTTCTCAACTGGAGGGATATTGCTCCTCCTCCCCAGGGGACATATGATATGTCAAGAGATATTTTTGGTTGTCATCATGGAAGAGGGGATGCCACTAAGATCTAATAGACAGAAGTTAGGTGTGCTGCTAAGCACGAGACAACACACAAGACATCCCCATGACAAGGAGCTGAGAATACCTTCTCTAGAGATAAAAGAGGGAGAGAAGAAAGAAAATTCAAGACACGTTTCATGTACTCTGTGAATCCCCTTAAGATTCCAGTTGGCACTAACCAGTGGTCCATGAGAAAAAAAAAATTTTTTTCTCCTATGTTGATTAGTTGCCAACTCTCCTAGTTTGAAATCACAGATTTAGGTTGATACAAATGCGGTTTCTATATTTTCAGCTTCCTTTTAAAGAATGCCGTCTGTTTGGCAGATGTAATGATACTCTATGGCCTTTGCATTAATAGAAAGTGAGACCTTAATTTTAATGTGTCCAAAAAAGATTATACTACAATGTGCTACAAAATGCTAAACTGCTTCAGGAATCGTTTGCAATATGTATCTCCTTTTCTCTGCACTATTTGTTACTGGTATAAAAAAAAAAAAAAGAAATTACCGTAAGAACTATACAAAGAAAAACATATGGCCTTTTTCCTATGACGGTAAATGACTTAATAGCATTATTAGAGAATCTGAATACTACATCCTTAGAAATAACCTCACAACTACACTGGTTTCAAGTAATGAACACCAAAAAGCCCAGAGAAATCAACTGGCTCATCCTTGAATTCAACGTGGTTGCAGGTAGGTCTCTGTACTCTGGGACCATCAATAAGAAATGATGCTAAGGGCTGAATAATCCTGCAAGTATTTTTCTAACACTTTCGCATTTTGTCTGCTGAGAGCGCAGAAATGGAATCTTTACATCTCGGAAGATGCTGGGAAACTGAAACTCTTTATTACAGTCAAGTGAACGCACAGTCGCAGTGAATGCATTTTGATGGGATGTGGACAGAGCCACAGAAGACTGTAGAGTCTTCCTTTTGTGAAGCCTCATGGGGCCCGTGGTTCAGTGATTCTGAGGAAATGAATCACAAGAAGCAGTGGTGAGCTGTCAAAACATCTGTTTGCAAAGCCCGGGGCCGGAAGAACGCTTCTAGCTTCCCCAGTTGGATCACAAAGTGCAGAACTGACCTTCGGTACAGGCAGCTCTGTGGCAATCCATCCACGGTGACTGTATGTGGACATCCTCTATGGGCTGAGCCAAGGACCCAGGAAAAGGAAAGATGACTAAGTGACAAAGGAGATAAGACTGGAAAAAGAGACCCAGTGGGTCTCTTACCATTCTGCTCGGGGTGAGTACACGGTAAGGATCTGAGGTTGGCGCAGGACTTGCTGGCTCGTCTCAACCCTGGAGATCTCTTCTTCTTGCTAAGTTTATGGGCTGAATGAGTGTCAGGGAGGGCCACAGACACAGTTCTTTTGAGGAAAGACTGTCAGGGCCAGATTAAAGGGTGGTTCAACCCGACACCTGTGTACCTCTGCCAAAGTGTCCTTATGTAAATGAGGCACCTCTCCTCCGAGCAGGGCCAACCTCGACATTGGTGGCTCTGGGAAAAAACAGGTATGGAGGCCCACATATGATACATCTAAACACGCAAAAGCTCTAAATCAAAGTAATAATCTGTCAAATCAATCAAATCAATCATTTTCAAATTAAATTAGTTTCAAATTGAAAAATGTTAGACTCTTCAGAGTCCTGTCACACAAGGTAGCATCGAGGAGACAGTGTCCAGGGGTGCGACAGCCCATCTCTCTTCCCAGCCCATGCCCAGTTCTACCCAACAGCTGAGAGCCTCAGCTCTTCCGCCGTCCCCTGGCAAACAGCCTCACGGGGCCATCTTTTGGGGGGGCCTACCTTAGGAGACTGGAAGCAGGCTCAGGACTCTTGGGCAAAAAATCTCGGGGTCCCAGGAACCCAGCACATGGTCTAGAACAGAAGCTGGTTAATTTTTCCTATACAGAGCCAATTTTCGAGTATTTTAGGCTTCCCAGGCCTTAGTATTTCTGCCACAGATACTGAACTCTGCCATTTAGGCACAGAAATAGTCATGGCTAACACAGAAGTCAATGGGTGTGGCTGTGTGCCAAACAAAACCTTTATTTGCCAACAGAGGTGATGACCAGAGGTCATTATTTGCTGGTGCCCGCTCTAGAAGACAGGAGGACATGGGCTCACTAGCACACACTCGTTCCCTTCGGTCTTGCAAATTCATTGAACCATGGGAAGAGGGATGTGTGGAGGTGACCAAAGTGGGCCTTCTAGAACTCTTCAGTACAGGAGCCACCAGCCGCACGTGGCAACAGAATACTTGAAACACGATGGTTGGTCCAAATTGAGATGTGCTCTACGTGCAAAATATAAGATTTCAAAGACTTAGCACGAAACATGAAAAATACCTCATTATTAATTTCTATTGACTAGATAATAAATCGATATATCTCCGATAAAAGCAGTTATTAAAATTGAGTCTACCTGATTCTTTTACCATTTTGAACGTTGCTCCAAGAAAAATTCAAGTTAAAAATGTGTTTATCTACGTGTCGCACAAATGTGGATGACGATATACATGTACTGAACACTATGGAGATCTCAAGTAGGAAGGAGGAAATATTCCTGGCGTCCACTCAATGGTGGAGTGACCCTCTGAAGGGGCACACAGTTGTGTCGGGCCGTGAGGGTGGATGGTACTACCCCTCCCCCAGGCAGACGGATGAAATAGCAACGCTCACCAAAATAGAGGGCGGACTCTGACTGACAGCCAGCCCGCCTAACCACATGCAGCTACTGGGCACATTTCCTTTCTTTGAAAGCAGGAATGCAGCATGCAAAAAATAAAAAATAAAAGGAAATAAAAAGAACAAGTTCCCTAGGACACGGACAACTGTTTCCGCCTGCTGCTCACTCAGGTATCAGAAACTGATAGCCAAGAGCTACTGGAATAAATGCTTTTCTTCCTTCTTCAACTTCCCACAGTCTTAGAGAAGAGTTTCCATCAACAGAATGACCTAAACGTACTTCCTCCAGCTGAAGAACTTTTAGAATGCTTTATGTGAAAACAAAACCTTCCACTTTGGAATAAAAAGAGCCTTAGAGAGGTGTCCCTGATTATTCCTTCCAAATATCTGCTCTAAGAACCAACAATACGTTCGCACTCCAAATTCACTAACCAAACTGGAAATCAGCACGCAAACCTACGGGCACATTCGTCGAATAGGAAATAATTTAGTCTTTTTTGTTGCATACGCTTTGTGTCCTGTAGAAATCCACTGGGGACTGCGAGAGCATTTTAGTGATATTTGGGGGTAATCATTCGGAGTTTGGGGATGATTTGGGAATGCATTATTATTATTGTGAAATAAAGTTAGAGGCCTCTTGTATCTAAAATTCATCATCCAACACATTTTTCAGAATAGGTTGGTTTTGAATAAAAGTACAAGTTTGGTTAGTAGAAATAATCTTCCTTTCATTAGAAATGAGATGATCATTTATTAGAAAAGTATAGTTACTTAAAGACTACTAAGTGAGACATGTGGACCAGTATATTTAATCTTATTACAAGCTGAAAAGTGGTAATATCTTTTAAATATAGATATGTTCACATTACACTTCAGTGACAATCCCTGTGTCAGGTAAGGACATTACAGTGGGTAGAGCACCTACTCAACCATTAAATAGAGTGGCAGGAGAAAAGTCCCGGCAACTTATTTTTCTTCTTTCTAGCTCCTGACCCTGATGAGCAATTCGGAGTTGCCCCAGATAGAGGTCAGCTTCCATCTAATACCAGTAGATAAAGACTTCTATGCAAAAGTCAGAAGTGGGGTTTCACTGCGGAACCTCCAGTATCAGAGTTTGGCAGAATCACTTCCGTATGTACAGGACAGAAAGCTGGAAACGACAAACAAGGTACATTTGCTGCTTCTGCGTGGAACAGAGCAGAAAGGAGCCCTGCCAGCTCCGTGGTGATGTTTTTTTAGGGTCTGTGGTCAGGCCAGAAATAAAGATGACAGAACCATTCTGGGCAGCGGGAGGGTTGGGCCAGAGGGGTGGTTCTCAGTCCCAGCTTATGCTCTGGGTTCGCCTTGGGGACCTTTTTTAAAAAATACACAACTTGAGACCCATCCTCAGAGATTCCAGTCATATTGGTCTTGTGAGCTACCTGAGAACTTGAATTACTGTAAAGATACCCAGGTGAGTCTAATAATGTGCAGCATTTCAGGGGTATTATATAAGGAAGAGGCAATAAATCATGAATACGATGTTAACCTTTTGATGCATGACCAGCCCTGATGGGACTGAGTCTGCCCAAAGGGAAGGAGCTGGGAACTTGGTCACTAGGCTCGAAAACAGGGGCGTAAGCTTTGCTCACATCTCGACCATCGGGAATGGTCCAGGGTAACTCAGCTTTACAAGAGTCATCTAACTCGGGCTTTCTCAACCTTGACACCACTTTATGGTTTTAGACAAAATCATTATTTATGGAAGGGACATGTCCTGAGCACTATAGGATGTTTACTGGTACCCAAGGCCTCTACGCATGAGATACCAGTAGGATCACCCCATCCACCTCCCAGTTGTGAAACACGAAATGACTCCAGGGACAAGATTACCTCGAGCTGAGAACTACTGACCTACATGGAATCTATACGTAGCATAGGACCCCTTAGTTTCAACCACCAGAGGCCTCAGAAGCCATCACTAGAGACAGCAAGAGTCCGAAAACAGGGAGGCCCTACCTACAGCTGTCAGAATGTTTATATGGAGTGCTCTGCAGAACTTGGGCTTTGCTGGGGGGTCTGGATCAAGCTGTTTGCAGGAGGCTGAAAGATTTAAGGTAGCACATGCATAACAAAGGAGGCCCAGTGTGAGATGACCCGAAACAATACACATTACAGAAAGGAACTGAACGTTCAAGATTTTAACATGCTCAAAAGCCTTAATCCAGGCAATAATGAATTGCCAGTCCAAATGCCCCTCTACCTAGCACTGTTAATTCTACTATAACCATTCCAGGGCCCTCAAGGATTCTCATATATAGCACATAGGTGACCCACTCGGAAAAGATCTGAATCAGTCCTGTTTCAATTTGCAACCAAAACAGATAACTCTCCCTAATGTAATAAGTCAAACTTGGTACACTGCGTTTGGTGCAGTCATAAACATCTGTAATTTCTCTTATTGCCAACTTTTAAAAAGTTATTCCTGACGTCAGAAAAAAATCCAGGAACCTCAAATCAAAGATTCTATTATGTTTTATTACAAAAGTCCTCCCAGTAGAAAAATTAAAATTTGATTGCTACGTTAATGTTGTCTCTTTCATCCGTCTTAGAAGAGAAATGTGGCCAATCGTAATCTTTGAATTTATAAGAGCTTCTACTCTCACATGAAATTTATACTCCAGTGAAACATCACCCTTTGGGAAGGTGCCCATTTCAAAATAACTCACAAACATCAGCAGGTGCAATCAGACCCAAAAAAAGAAGACAGGATACAGAAAAATAAAACATCACTTTGATCAATATTTCAAACACCTAGTGCATGTCTAGTTCAGTAAATATACAAATGAGCCTGTCAAACCCAGCTCAATTATTGGACATCCCTGCTGTTTTCATCGCATTGTTCATCTTGATGTAAAAAAAAAATTCGAAAACCAAAAAACAATCTGTCCTTCATTTCGTGACTACGCACATGGAGGAAACAAAGTGTGGTGAGCCGCACTAAAGAAAGTGAGGGGACGAGGGCTAACAGAGCTCGTGAATTTATAAACTTAAAATCATGCGAAGTCAGGGTTCAGGCCGCGGCTCAATGGGGAGTCTACAAACATAAATTTCTCCTATGAAACGCAGACACGGACTGGGATCTGTGCTCCATCAGTACCTGCGCTCTGGTCCACAGCACTTTGCTAGAATGCATTAACCCATTTTGTGCTTAGGAAAAAAAATATATGGCTCACTGCCAGCCTTAATTTAATTTTACATAAACACGCTCTTTGAGGCTGAAGTAAATCTGACTGGTTTTCAGTGGGAAAATAAAATATCAAAACTGCTCTTGGAGTTAATTCTAAATCGAACTTGTCTCTAATTCTGATGTAACAGAAATGTATACATAAAACAGATTCATCTAATGACACTTCAGCTAACGACTGTTCGAGAATGATGTTAACATCACGTGTAGAAATGCTACGTTTTCTGGGATTTGACATTTTTAGTGAATGAGAATTAATATATTTTATAAATGGAAATACCACTACTAAAAACAGGATGCTATCAATAGAATGATGTCATTTGTTTCTAAAGACTATCAGTCTACTAGAGTGATGAGACAGTAATAATAAAAGCGAGATATTTCGTGGCAAAATTTGGGGGTGAGGTTAGGACTGTGACCTGCGAGTTATCTCGGGGTAAACGCTACGGCTGTAAAAGCCACTGGCAAATAATTTCAGGGCAAACGGGAAGAAAATATTTAGAGTGCCACAAACACTCAACCCTGCCCTTGTACCACAAAAGCAGCCATTGACAATGAGTAAACAAAAGAGCATGGCTAAGTTCCAGTAAAAGGGTGGATAATGGATGCAGACATTTAAATCACGTATAAATTTTCTGTTTCACAAAATATTGCTCTCTTTGCTATTTTTAAACCATTTAAAGACTGGAAAATGTAAAAGCCATACTTGGCCCACAGGCCATAGTTTGTCACCCTGGACTGAAAGATGCTGAGTCCCTGTCCGACTTGTAAAGAAGCTCCTCCCCAGACCCCCAACCACAGATTCGAAATGAAAAAGACGTTTTATTATGTTAAGTCCCTGAGTTGGTTACAGCTGGTGAAATACTCCACTGCACAAGCAATTGCAGAATCCCGACCACCATGAAAAAGAGATCATACTGTAAACTGTTTCAGAAATAAGCAGAGCGTTTCCTTGGAGAAACACTAACTATGCCCCTCTGGCTCCTGTGACAAGCCTCAGCATCTACATTCCCCTGAACTTCAAGACTCGTTTACAATGTTGAAGCAAGCTGAGTTCCTGTTTTCCTTCCTCTCTCCCTTTTTGACATTTGGTAAGGATGATCTGATAGGCTAACGCCCCAAGTGTTTTTTGAAACACATCCTGCCAGTCACCAATTTCTAAATGAGGGACACCTGAGAACAGAAATGGTGCCTGCCGTAAAGAGGTACGATTTCATTCTAGGCAATGACCTTGATTCCAACTTGATGTGATGAAATGACAGCATGTAATTGATATACAATGACGTATACAAATAATTCCTTTTCTTATCTGTAGTTGGAACCACGGGAGTCCATTTCATATAATACAGAAAACAGTATGCTTAAATCCTTACTATTCCGCCATCTAAAAAAATACTCCAAATGGGTACTATAATCAAGGCCCTTACATTTCTGATTTTACACTTTATAATTGAATTTGAGGAGCATCAATGTATATAGAAAGGATATTAATAAAAATATTTATAGTCAATTTCAAGATTATTAGGTTTTATTATCTGAGAGCATCCACATAGCAAAGAGTAATTCTTTTTAAAAATTTTTAATGACTTGTTCATTATATGCAATTTTTAAATTTGTAAACTTTTTATATTTGACATGTAAAGAGATATGAAACTAAATTTAGGATGATAAAATATGAATATATCATGACTGAATAATAGTTATATTGATTAATCCTATTGTGACAGATAATAGTAACACTTAACCTTTTTCGGAAAAATTTTATCAACAGGTTATAGCAGACTATACATCACTTTTTATAAAAAAAGGTCTAATCTTGTATTGCCAGAGATGGCAAGCTTGGGGGGAGGGCAGGGAAAGGGACAGATAATAAAGATTCTTGGCATCGTGGGTCATTCTATCTCTGTGGCAACTACTGACCTCTGCAGTTGCAATGTATAAGCAGCCGTGGGCAATGTGTAAATCAACATCTGTAGCCGTGATCCAATAAAACTTTATTTACAAAAACAGGCCCCCACTCAGACTGTAGTTAGAACTGTTGTGCTATCTCTCAGCGGTAAACTAAAAGAGTATATTTAAAAAAGCAGTTGTGTCATCTTTTAAACCACTGGTATTTAGGATGAAAATTCTAAGGACTATAATTATTAGGAATCTATTATATAATAGATTCCTAATAATATTCCTAATATATAATCTATTATATAATAGATTCCTAATAATTAGGAATATAATTAGGTATACCAGGATAAACCTTACTTTCCTTATCGGTTTCTGAAAATATTCTGTTAAGCCTTTACCTCTCACCAAAAATGAATGAAGGGTTGTTCCTTACTGATTTCAATTCTAATATTAAATGGGGTCTCCATTCAAGTATCAATTTATAGGAAACACAAAGAAACCTGTCAAGTCATACTATGGCACTGAAATCAGCAAAATCCAGACTAGAAATTCTACAGAATAAATGACTCAGGTTCTTCAAAAATGACATTATAAGAGAAAGAGAGAAAGAGAGGAGGAAGAACCTACAGATGAAAAGATACTTTAGAGACACATCAACCACCTACAATGTGTAGACCTTATATAGATTCTAATTCACACTAACAAATAACAAAATGATATATTTTAGACAATTGTAAATCTGAATACTAAATGCACATAGTTAATGTTACATAATTATTGTTAATATTTAGTTGCAATAAAAAAAACATGAGGATTGCTGAGAATGAACTAGATCTGGATGAATAAAAACCATTGGAACAAATACCAAGAAGAAAGTTGTAGAAGGAAATACTCTAATGAAGAAATTCTGAAAATCATCAGCATTAATATCTAAATATAGTGTCTCTTTTTAAATTTGTGATCAAGAATGTAAGTCATATAATACAAAAATAAATAAAATATGTTGACATCAAGAATCAAATAGAAATTAATTGGCAAAGAAACCTTTTTCCCCATGAATATGGAAGATATTTGTTCAAATGCTGAGAGTACTAATAAAACACACCAAGTCTGATTGCCAACATGAAATCTGGTATGAAATGATCCTTTTCTAGCAGACAGTTCATTCATGATCAGGATAAATTGAGCATGTCTGAACACGCTAAATCATCTATTTTCTGATACAGTAGCAAAACAAATCCAAAAAAAAAAAAAATGAACATTTGCTCTAAACCTTAGCTATACACATCATAAAAATGCAGAAACATATTTCTTATATGTAAAGACAAACTTTAATAACTTTTATTCTATGAATGTCTGTTGTTATCGCAGGAACAATTAACCATACATAAGAAATGTCCTCATGTATACTAATTTTAGGAAATAAATTTAAACCCTTTTTTTCGTTGTAGATCGAGGTTTTTCAATATTGGGATTATTGACATTTGGGACCAGATAATTCTTCGTTGTGGGAGCTGCCTTGTGATTGGAGGATGTTTAATACTATTATTGGCCCTTACTTTCTAGATGCCAGTAGCAGTGCTCTCCACAGTTGTGACAACCCAGAAATGGCCCAGTATCCCCTGGAGGTAACCTCCCCGCCAGTGGAGAATGACTAGCATAGATCAATTCACATCCTAATAGCCAAGAGAAATTAATATGCATCAATACTGCAATATGCAAGGGCATTGGCATTCAGATTTCTAATTTATACCTAAGCTTGTTGTCAAGCATTCTTTCCAATCTGATTCCTGGTACATATTTAATTTGAGGATTATTTCAGGCTCCAGCAGTACCAGTCAGTGGAAACCAAAAGTCTCTCAAATATGTGGATTTATCTTTCGCAAATATTTCAGTCATCTACAGAGAAACACATGACAGCAATAATAAGGCAGAGTCTCGAATACATTTCAAGAAAAAAAAAATCACGAACTGCCCGAGAAAGTGACCAAAAGGCTATTTGCTCAAGATTCATAATTTTAATTTACAGCACTTATTTCTACTTTTGCACTAATTTTTCCAGTTATTTTTTTATTTAGAGAAAACTTTCACAGAAAAATATAGAAGACTTTTTAAATCTAATTTTCAAATGTAGAAATTATCTCCTCTGTAATTTCTAGCTGTCTCTGATTTTTTTAACACTTAGCTTTTATAAGTCCATAACATTTTTGTTTCATGATTATACAAGTTACAGACTGTAGATACACGGATGTCTGTTTTATCATTTTTTGAAAATTAAAGATTTTTTAAATATCTTCACAGAGCATGTAATTTTTGAAAAATATGTACATATCTACTCTTACTCAGTAATTTTCTAATGCCATTTATCTCTTTCTGATAAAAAGCCCTGCTCTTCCTATGACCGTATTCTAAATTTTAAATACGTGTGCTAAGAAATGGCTCTATATAAAACACAATGCTGGATAAAAAGTACAATACTGAATACTAGATATAAAATACTATATCGAAATCCAAGCACTGACTTTAAATCTTATATAAAGCAGCTAAAAGTTACTTCGTTAATTATGCATGCCAAAAAACCTATTTTTTTCCATATTTTCTGATACTGAGGAAAAGTGAATTTTGATATCTCAAAAAAAAATATTTTTGTTATCTAACGGTGAACCAAAAATCAAGTTGTGCTGCAAGAAGAAATAAAATTATCCTAAATCTTCAATAACACTGAACCCTTTATTGGGATAATCATACAGAACTTGGAAGACTTCTGCGCCCATATAAAAGGCATTGGGAAAGACAATCACCATTAACTACAATCAAACTTAGGACTGTAAAGGAGAGAACACATCCTCTCTCCTCTCAGTGCTTTTCCCCTATTTGTCCTTGGCCACAGTGCACAAAATTTCATGCTCAAAGCCATTACCGCCCATCTCTTCCCTAGAATGGATGTGTGGCACTCTGCACACCTGCGCTTTCCGCGGGTACGGTTTGATGAGCTCGCTACATTCCAGCCTCTCCACTCCCGGTGAAGGCCAGGACAGCATTCGCAGACAGGGTGGCAATATGAGGGTCTTAAATGAACCTCACAAAATCCCACCCTGTGTGCTACTAAGCCTGGTATTTCGCAGAGTTAGCGCACAAAATGAATCCTGAACGAATGAAAGAATGAATCGTAAGCAAACAAACAGAGATCAAAATCAGATACCACCAGGGCAAGTTGTTCTACTGATGACAGTTAAAGAGTAGGGATGAATTCCCAGGAGTTTGATTAGCACTTAATTTAGAGGCTGTGTTAACTTGGGGCTCCATCTCCTCCCCAGCTGCGTTCAATCCCTTAACAAATCATTAGCATGTTTTCTTTTTTCCCAGCTTCAAAATTAGTAACATTGCTGCCCCATCACTTTGTCTGATTTTCTAACACCCAAACGCACTGTTTCGAAAGCATTATACGTATACATATATAATTGCATTTTAAATGAAAGCGAATTTATTTTAATTTTGTTTTGGATTTTTCTTAATATCCCTGGAGTTGGCTGGCAACTTTGCAGGGGGCTACAAATCAGAGTTGCCAGAAAGTGCAGTGGGAAAAACATAATAGTGACGCTCAGTTTAATGACTTCTCTGGGGTCTTCATGCACCTCTCTGCCGAAGCCAGAGCAAAGGTCCAATGACCAGCTGCATAGCTTGTCTGTGATGCTAGGTCATTTCTCACCTTCAGGATTGACTTCAACTCACGTTTTTACTTAATCTGTACCTCGAAGGTTGCAGTGAAAGCTTTATATTGTAAAATTCCAACACAGCAATCTACCCTTAGCTTAGCGTTCACACTCTATCACGCTCAACACACACACACACACACACACACATACTCTCTCTCTCTCTCTCTCTCTCTCTCTCTCTCTCTCTCTCTCTCTCTTTCTCTCTCTCTTAAACACACTCACTCGCATGCTCACTCTCAGCCCTAATGTTAAAAGGAAGCCCTCTGCCCACCTTGCTGGTCAGAGGCTATCAGTAACTTCATTCTTATGCTAAACCCAATGGGGCCTTGTACAAACTTAAGGAAAAGAAGCGCATTTTGTGCAGCAGTCAGCTAAGAAATAAATTAACTCAGTATTTCATTTCCTGATGATTGTGAAGAAGGGAAAGGCAGATCTCTCCTTGGATGAGGCGATTCAATTCACCAAGTATTTCAACAGTTGCTGTGTGCAAACACTGTTTAAGTCAGTTGGTAATACAAAATAAAGAAAGCACAAATCCTGCCTTCAAGAAGTTTCCCTGTCTTGTTTACAGGGCTGACAGCTGTGTGCCTCCATTCTGAATCTGCCCCATCCCAGTCCTGCTGCACGGAGCCTCAGCCACTGGGACCACGCGGCTGTCAGCTTCAAGCCATCACAGGTATACATACACCTGCCCTGGACTCCCACGTGGCAACCGCACTGCGGCTTTGACTCATCACAAAGACCTGTGTGCCTCCGAGTCCTGGAGCACAGGTTAATGAATGGGTTTTGGAAGAAAAAAACGACCTCATGGTAAGGCATGGATAGGGCTTACGCTATAAAAAGGAATGCACAATGTAAGTCCTTGGACATTTTTCATTTGAATGTAGCTCCCCAAATATGTAAGATTGCTGAATAAAAAATGTAGGATGTCCAGGTGAATTCGCTTTTTAGATAAATAACGATTTATTTATTCATTCATTCATTTATTCATTTATTTATTTTAGTATGAGTATATCTCAAGTAGTGCTTGGGAGATATTCCTACTAAAAATGAAAAAAAAAATTTTTTAAAGGAATTCATTGTATACCTGGAATGCACATTTAACTGGACATCTTGTGTTTTTATTCATTAAACCTGGAAACCCTACAAATATACCATTTCGAGATTCCTTTGGGTTAAAATACCTCGCTTTTGAATTAAAAAACAGTCCCTAGGCAGGCCATACCCTCATATCAAATAGTTGAAACAGTGCACATTCAGCATTAATGTCCACGGAAAATTGAATTAGTGAACAGGGAACAAGATTGTAGAGTGGGCAAATTTAGAGCTTGAAACATTCATATCATCAGGATTGGGTAAGGCTACATATAGAATTTAGGATTATAAAACACATAAGTAACATACAAACGGGCCAGGAAAAGCGAAGGAAAGAAATAGGAGAGGTTCCTGAGGATGGCTGGGAGGCTGTAGAATATCACTTCTGGGTTTACGATAACGCCTGGCTGCATAAATTAGTGCATTGCTTCTTCCTGAAGGAAACGTGTACTTAACCTCACGCAGCATTTGAATGGCTTTCACGCTTGTTTATACTTCCTACTATACCGTTAGCTCCCTAAAAGCAAAGAATCTCATATTTATTCTTGTATCCCAAAGCCCAGCTCAACCCTCATTATATTGTAGGTAAGCATAAATACTTGCTCCCTCTAGTGGTTGACTGTGTTAGTATGTCTGGATTTAATTAAAAGGCAGCACAATTTCGCATAATCTGGTTCAGAAATCATTCCACCATTGTTCCCTCCCTGCCTCAGTCCCACCCAACCCTGGTGTTTGCCAGTCTAATCTCTCCAGGGAAGACCAGAATGTTCCAGTGGGTACCAAATAAAGTATCAGGTAGGAGAGAGAAGCAGGAAGAAAACAAAACAAGGTTCTACACCCACGTGACCTTTTCCAGTAGGTTCTGGTCCCCGTTTCTCTCTCTGACTTAGGCCAGGTTCTTATGCATGACCATGCATCCCTGCTTGTTTGGGACAATTCTGGTTTATGTCTATAGTCCCAGAATGATTATCAACAGCCCTGCCATTCACCCCACTGCTTTGCATTCAGAAGTCCCCTGGTTTGGATGGTCATCCTACTCATGGAACACTCGAGAAGTCATCAGAAATAGAGAGGTGGTAAGAAAATATCCAACATAGTATTCAAATGTTTGTAATCAAAATGGCCACGATAAAGGCATTCGCCCCCTATAATCAGTGTTTCTCTCCTGCTCTGCTCAAGAAGTAGAAACTAGAATAACAGATTTATATGGTAAAAAAAAAAAAAAAGACTAGCCACACATATGAATCACCTAGGCTCCCGGAGGATTAAAAAATACAGTACACCGCCCCTCTCTAGGAGGTTCTTATCTAGCAAATCTGGGTAGGGCCAAGAAATCTGTATTTTTTTTTTAAAGTTCACACACGTGAGTCTTCTGTGCAAGTAACTGGAAACTACGAAAACAATGTGATAAACTCATGTCTGGTTGTAAGCAGCAAGATATTTATAAGTCGAGTCACATGGGGCCGTGGTGTGTAAGCCTGAGCCCAGCCAGCTGTTCACCAACGCTTGACTGACGCCCAGGAAAAAGCAACTACGAGGCTAAAGGGAAATTGTCAGGGGAACAGCCAAGCCATGCGCTAACTGCTTTATGAGCGCCGCATCATTTAATCCTTTACACGGAGAAGGTCGACACTAAATCAGTTTGCTCATAGTTCTACATCCAGCGGAGACACTCAGATCTAGCTCGAGCTAACTTCAGAGGCTGGACATACCCAATAACCTCTCTCTACATAAAAGATTTATCTGCATCAGAAATATTTGTAATGGTGCTTTGTAGTTAAGACTAGACAAAAAAAGAAAAAAAAAAGGAAGGGTGAATGTCTGAGAAATGCTGTTGATTCATTAGTTCTAGGCAGAATAGAAAAACTGTCTATAAAAACTGAAGTTAAATAAGAGGATGCAAATAGGAAAAAAAAAACTCTTTGGTTCATGTCCTGAGTTCATTCATTCACCCTGGGGCAGGCGGGCCGATTTCACACCACAACCTCCTGTGAGCCAATGTCATCATCCTTGAAACTCCTCCTTATCATGACTTTGAGGTTCTCCATATCTTGACTTAGGAAGATTCCATTTGCTGTGTAGATTACAATGGGTGGGTGAGAGGATGGGAAGATCTGACTTCTAAGACTTACTAGATTTGGCTCAAAAATGAGATGGACATCCCGGGACATAACACTGGCGGGCCTCCCCTGCTTCTGCTTCCCAAGG
The DNA here is from genome assembly GCF_014176215.1 of Rousettus aegyptiacus. NCBI lineage: Eukaryota > Metazoa > Chordata > Mammalia > Chiroptera > Pteropodidae > Rousettus > Rousettus aegyptiacus. The sequence continues at coordinate 1,738,332 of NW_023416312.1, read as the reverse complement.
TGGGCTGAATGATTTTGATTCGAGGTTGTCAATGTCTGTCCTCTTATATCCTTTATGCACAGGATGGCCGGCACAGTCGCTTTTGGAAACTTGAATGTTAGGAGGGTAAATGGCATGCTAAAAGTTAACTCACAGCCAATCCAGTTGGAAAGGATCGCTTTCCCATGGGCCTCTTCTCAAGTAATAACTACGTGAATATGATAGGAAAACAGCTGGTCAGATTCATCTGCAGACAAAATTTAATCCTACTGAATTGCTGCGTATGGGACAGAGCCAACAGGCCAGGGATAAACTTTGTGTAAAACATGCCACAGCAAGAGGAATGAGGCATGGAAAAGCTTTTGAAACAACGGAGGTTAGGGAGAAAAAGGACTTGGATCATAAATTTCCAGTGGAAGGCAAAGGATACATATAAGAGGAGTCCAGAGAAATGAATGCTGCAGAAAGGGCTAGAAAAATGAGGACTAAAGAATGTTACTGAATTTTGCAAGATGGTTTCATGGTAACCCTCAAGAGAGGCGCTGCGGTCAAATATCAGGATGAAAGGCAAATGCTGAGAATTAAGGGAGAATTAAAGAGTAGAGAAATGAAAGCAGCTGAAGAAAACACGTTCTAGGACTTCGGTAACGAAGTGAAGCAGAGAACAATGTTGGCAGCTCAGGGAAGAACAGAGTAGAACCGAGACCTTATCAAACATGGGTGAGATCGAACTGATGCCTGAAAGAAAAGCCAGTGGAGAGGAAGAGGACCAAGATGAAGGCGAGGAACGGGGCAATGGAAAGCAAGGTAAAAGTATTAAGGATGAGGGAAAAAAAGAAATGTGTACAGAGAGGGGATAACTGGAGATCGACGTGGAGCTCAGCCACGGGGCAGCATGAGAAGGATGTTAAATGTGCAGAAGGGGAGAAATGAAGGACAAGAAATGACTACATCAAGATCACATGTTATATGCCCGAAACTACAATGGGTCCTTCATAGTTGGGATTTCATTTAAAACATCTAATATCCTATAGCGTGAGTAGAGTGCTCTTTGCAAAAGAGAAAACTGAAACTCATAGCTATTCAGTAATTTTTGATGGTGGATCCAGCATTAAATCACAAAGCTCACTGATCTCCCTGACTTGAATACATGATGAAACCGAAAAAGGAAAGAGATATTCCTGGGGGAAAAAAGTCTTGTCCACATCGCCATTTCAGTCACTGTCAAATTTATCTCAACCTCCAATAAGATTATGGGATAATTCCTGCCAGAATACCTCCTACCAATTCCCCGAAAAGTCCTGTCTCACTTCCCGTTTTCTAAGAGATAACTAAAAAAGGAGGACCCGTCATTTATAAAATTTGACTTAAGTTTTATGCAAATTAGATAAACTAATTTATGTTAATTAACATCAGGAAAAACACCTAATAAATTCTCCAATTGTTCCAACCTTCTACACGTAAAAACCAAAGCTGCTCTCAAATTCTTAACTGCATCCTTAATATTTTACCTGGCAACGAAGACAAAGTAATAAAAAGCCCACCTGGACCCAAGAATAACATATTCTAATCCAATGGTCACCAACCTGGAGTCATATACTGTCCAGGAATTCAGCCATTTGGCTGTAAGAAAGTTATAATATCCCATAAATCCATTGAACATTGGGCATCTCCCCACAAGAAAGCTGCTCGAGCTCTATGAAATGTAAAACATGTTTGCCTTTCACCACAATCATATCACCTCTACGTGGTGACTATGGCATATTTAAAGCTTGGATGAATGACTAATGCCAATATCAGGAATTTTAGATTATGGCTTGTGCATGTGACCTTAATAGTGAGAAGTACGATGCAGTGAGTGCCAAGATTGAAAGATTCTGAGTTTGTAGCTGACCTTAAATACGAGCAAAATGAATGGTATCACTGAAGAGCTCCTAAAGAATATGAAAGTTGCCTTTCTTAGTACATCGATTGGGACAAAACCGATGTCACGATACTACCATAAAACATTTTCCATAATGTGCTGTTCCACATGTAAATTCCATGAAATCGTCATGAATGTAATGTAGAAGTCTGATTCTGTGATCAGGTGAGTTTAGCAAAGAATGGTTTAAACAGAGTTCAGGAGCATCGTAAAGGGCATGACAACTAAGATACTTTCATATGTTCTTGTGAAGTATAAGTCACCAACGGGGGGTATGATAGTCAGGATTTTCAAAATATATTTGGCCAAAGGTTTTCTCTTTCGTAGCCCGTCCAAAGGGACATTCAGGGATTTCCCAAAACATACTTTGGAAGCATTGACATGGATAACGCATAATTACATATCACGGAGAAAATCTGGACCCAAACCAGAAACTTAGTGGACATTGATAAATCGATTCGATTGTCTCTCACCACTTCATCATTGTTTATTTGTCTTACCAAATTTCTATTTCTATACACAAATGCCAACAAACCACAGAAATTGTAAATCAAGAGTAGCAGAAGCCATTATGAACTATAACCAACATTCTGTTGGATCTCGCTCTGCGCAGCTATTATCGGGGAGACCACAGTTCTTATAGAGCTGCCTCCAGTTACTACCAGGAGCCCTAAGCAATGCTGAGAGGCTCTTGAATAACCCTGTTTGCCTCGATGCCGTATCCACCACGTATACCCTTCACGCCTACACATAGGCAGAGATGTTCCTGCTCCATGAAGTAGCTGTTTCCCATGGGGCTACATTGATGAACAACCAAGTACCCCTAATGCCATCACCAGGTACCACCAGCTCCAGAATCACCAGGAGACCATTGCCATCAGATACATACATGCACATTGTCCTTGAAACGCCATGTGTCTTGGGAGTCTTCAATGTGCCATAGCTACCCTCTTTCCTTTATCGTTACCTTTTGTCACATAGGACATCAATGTTTCTTTACATCCTTACTTATCTTTCAACATAAAAAGAGCTTTCATACTTTGCTGTCAGAAATCAACTTTCTACGGATGTCTCCTATTTCTACACATCCTTCCAGCATAGGTTCTGATGGCCTTTGTTCAGGACGAATTTTTCCCAAAGAAAAGATGTTCGAATAGGGAGTAGCTTCCTTGCCTCCCAAGCAGAGGGTAGGTTTGCTTGTGTCCTGGGAAGACAGAGGTAGTGACACCCTTTGGAGTGAAGAATACAGCTGATTACTGCCCATTTTAAGAGAACGGGGTCCTCTAAGCTCAGGGTTCCTTTCCCATAATGGAAACCACTGCATACTCGCCATCCAGCTGGTCTTCTTTTCTGTTACTGTGTGGAAACTGGGGATTAGGGAATTGATACAAATGCTGATACTGTGGGTACTGCATCGCTGTGAGTAATAAACTGTCTTTTGTCTCTGACACAGGTATCATGTCCTCTGTTGGCATCCATGAAATCAGGGCGGGCTACACTGTTAACTTCTATCTATCTTATCTATTTATTTACTTACTTACTTATTTCGCTGTTAACTTTTAATTAAGAAAAAAATCTCAGACCCTTCACAGATCTTGACATTTATATTTAGGGACCTGATAACTGCAATTAAGATCTAAATAGATTATAGAACTAAACTAGAAAAAAAAATCTAACTGATATTCATCCCTTTACTCTTAAGTAGTCCTCCTCAAGATCACTGAGACTTCGACACTGAGCCACGTTTGTCCTTAGAATGAATGTCCCTCAGCACCCTTGAAGTCCTATTTTTTCCTATGAGTTAAAAAACAAAACAAAAAAACAAAAAAGCTCACCAGCAACAGCAGTGGCTTAAACTTCCTGAGTTCTTGTACCAGAGGAATTTTTTTTTTTTTCACTTAATGCTCACAACCTCCATAGAAGGTAGTTACCTTCATTCCAACCCAGGCAGGCTGACGTAAAGGCACCACCCCACATGCACCGAACCCCAGGACTGCAGACCGCTTCTGCCCTAGCAGATTTAATCTCCATTTGTGATTCCTCGCACTTAATTATTACTATCCCTCGTTTTTCATGCCTGTAAAAGACAACCTGTTTGTGAAACGCTATGAATTGCTATAAAACTTCCAGGACAGAGTGAGGCTGTTCCTGGTCCAAATGCCTCAGGTCACACTATTCCGGAGAACTCCACCTACTGAAATGTCACTAGCTCTGCGTAAGAGGAGCAGAGCTGCCATCACAAAGTTCCATCCGAGGTGTGGATTTCTGTTGTTCCATTTTCTGTTAAGCTGTGGAAATCAAAAAGGAAAAGGGCAGGAAAGATTTTCCATTTATGTCTGAATTATATTAGGTTGTTGGAGCACTCAGGGCCCTTAGGGAAAGTTGCTATTGATTAAGTATTAGCTTCACTCTTTTATGTGAAGAGCCATCAGGATGGCCATCTATCTTTCCTTACTTTTGGTTAAACAACTTTGAACCAATGGATGACGATTGCTGAAAAGGTTCTGACCTCAACTTATTTGCCATAATCTCTCCTTTTATTTCCTCTTCCCTTGGGTACATTAGCACTCACATATGAACATGACTTCCCTGTTAATAAAAAAAGATTTATGTGCAAGTAAGATTTTATTCCTTCCGTCAAATGTTTACGTAAAGAAAACTTCATTACATAAAGTACAATCCTGACCCAGAGCATAAGCAGTTTTATCTTTTTAAACTCATTTCCTATCTTTCCATATTTTGAATCTTAGTCTGTCATGGGGATTTTATTTAGCGCAGGGGTTTTGACTTAGCATATTGTTTGTTTCACATACGGGACTTTTAAGAAACGAGACGTGTTAGACTATTACTGTTAGAGGTTTACAAACTGGCACAGCTGCTTCTGAAGATGTAGAGAAAGAATAGTTTATTCAAAGACTATCTTTGGTACAACAGGGCTTGTACGAATTGGAAGCGGCCATTTCCTAACTGGTAGAAATTTAGAAAACAAAGAAATAGTACATATTAAAATCCATCAAAAAAATTATGTCCTTTATCCCAATAATATTATTCATAGATATTCGTTCTAGAAAAGTAATTCCACATAAGAAAAATAAAAACTATCTGAACAGAAGAGCACACTGAAAGATGGGATTGAAAAAGCCAAATTCGGAGCCAAAGGAGATGTCTAACAAAAGGCATGCATAGTCTCCACTTACCAACAGAGGATTCTGGGAAAAGATCAGAAGGAAAGAAAAGAAAATTAACTACATTTTTGTCAGATGGGAGGAAAGCAGGATAAAATTCTTGTCTTGAATCCCTATACACCACTGTAAAACTGCTTTAGAAGCAAAAATTATTATTTAAAAAAGTCAATATTTTATCTGAAACCCACCCTGCCTTCTTTCCACCTTTCTAAATTCTATTTATTTAAAATACCCAAGTTCCAGTTTTCCCCACATATCTTTGAGCTTTACTTTTATTGACTCCATATCAATTTCCTAACCAGTAGTTCTCAAATTAGGGGCAATTTTATCCCCCAAGCAACACTTGACAATATCTAGAAACATGCTCAGTTGTCACGACAGAGGGTATGCTACTGGTGAATGCTAGAGAGAAGCCAGGGATGGTGATAAATATCCTACAATACACAGGACAGCCCTCCACAGGCAAGAATGATCCAAAAAGTCAAGTGCCAAAAAACTCTGCACTTAACCACAAAATAATGTACCGTTTTCAAACTTTTCGCAAAATAGATGAAAATGAGCAAAAATTTTGAAAATACACTTAACCAAAGAAGATACATGAATGGAAAATAAGCTCAGCATTGATAGTTACCAGGAAAATGCAATTTACACCACAATGAAAAACAACTTCACATCCACTAGAATGGCTATACTCAAAGACCGTAAGGACAAGTGTCAAGGATACCGAGAAAATGGAACTCTCAGACACCACTGTAATCCGGTCGTCGCATTGGAAAAGTTGGCTAGTTTCATGAAATGTGAAACATACAATTCCTACATGACCTAACAATTCCACTTCTAATTACTGACCCCAAAGAAATGAAAACATATTTCTACGCAAAAGCTTCTATGAACATGTACATAATAACTTTATTCATGATAGGTAATCGCTGGAAATAATCGAAACGTCCAATAGCTGGTGAATGAATCCACAAAATGTGGTACGTCAACACAATAGAATTCTATTCTAAATTCTATTCATTTAAAATACCCACTTACATGGGGAACAATATAGCTGACTCAAGTATTTAATGAATAAGTTTAAGTTTTCTACAAAAATTCGAAGGACAATTACCAATCTCAAATGTCAACGAGCTATTATGGTTAAGAAAGGGAAGTGGAAAATTAATCTCGTGATCTAAAGAAAGACACATCTAGTGCACACCTGGACATTCTCCAGGAGCCCAGAGCCCGCAGGGATTACTGCTCATTCCTATGAAATTGAATTGGTGCTCAGGGCATGTTCGAAAAACAAATTGTTCTTAAAAGTTTGCGTTCTTCCCATGTCACTCTAAATTACCGGCCGTCTATAACTCCATATAAAAGTATTCAAGTAATCTTTAATATAAACATATAGTTATTTGGGAGTGAATTTAGTTCCTAAAGAAAATGAAAGATAGATAAAAAGGAAAAGGAATAATTTACTTACAGAGTACGTAAAATTTTATTTAATCTGCAACGCCCATAGAAAAGCATAGAACATATTATGACTTGAGACATGAAATTATATTCTAGGTTATAATCTTAACTGTAATAGAGAACATATTATATGTTAACCATACCCACTCACTTCTTTGGAAGAAAGAAAGACTAGACTTCCTAATATCTCTGGCAAATAAGTTAGGGTCCATGTCAATGGAACACGGTGGGAAGAGATAAAAGGTATGTCGAAACCTGAACTCAAAAGCATCCTCCATGTCAGCTACTACCTGCCGGGGATGGGTAAAGACTGGCGAAGGACACGAAAGGAATTTTCGTATGTTCTGCTTCTTGGTCTGAGTGCTGGTTCCAAGAGTGTGCTCAGTTGTAAAAATTCATTAGGTTGCATGATTGTGATTGTGCATATCTCTATGTGTCATATATTTAAATAAGTTTATCAAGTATGATTTTATATCTCTCTTCCCCTTCTATGGACACTTCGGACACCACATGTTTCTGAGGACAGAGTTGTGAGATAGGTATAGTCCCTGTAGAATCTCAATAATGGGGCTGATTTGTTACTGCATCTTAACCAAATATACTAACATCTACTTTGTAATAGTTTGCCTCAATAGAAGGCATGGTACTCAGGATTACTAATAACGCCTATACTAGTAGCCTTCAGGATCTAACTGTAAAGCTTTAAGACAGTATTTCTTAAGCCATAGTGCATGTACCATCATTATTAGAAGCACCTTGGATGTTTCATTAAAATAGATATTCCACCCCGGATTTTCTAAGAAGGATAAATGGGAAATTGAATTTTTTAATGAGTTCCTCAGGTGATTCTTACACATGCAGAAATTTGAGAACAATTATTAAAAGGAGATGACAAAAGTCACAATAGCTGACAACTCTTGACTTAATACCCTGAGGGTATTAATATACAAAGGTTTAAATTAATCACAGGCATCTAATATACAGCATAGGGAAGAGGCGATCATATCTTAATAGCTATGTATAGTGACAGGTGGTTACTAGACTCATGAGGCGATCGGTATGCAAGGTACATGAATGTGTAATCGCTATGTTGTACACCTGAAACTAATGTAATATTGCACGTCAACTGTAATTAAAAGATACATTAAAAATATTAAAAATACAAAGGTTTACCCTTTGTCTCACTGGATTAAGGCATGCTAGGCTGTTCTTCATCACAGAATCACAGGAAAAGAGCTGAACACAGGAGAGCAAGATTCTGATTGTAGTTCTACCGTAATTCAATGTATGACCCAAGCAAAGTCATTGAAATTATGGTAGCTTCAGTTTCCTCGTCTGCAAAGATTGAAGAGTTGGCTCTGAAACAATTTTCCTAAAACCTCCTCATAAAGTAAAGCTTATGTATAAAGCAGTACATAGAAAACAAAACGCAGGCGTTCTGGTGGGAAGAAGACAAGGAGGGACTTGCACTGAAATAGTCCTTAGGCCTCCAACACCGAGGGCCCCTGAGGGGCCCAGAGAACCCATAAAACCGTCCACCCGGGAGCAGAGTTCAAAACCTCTGGTCTAGCCCACCTCTCGGATTCCTCACACCTTCTTGAAAGTCTGACAGACATGATTACCATCCTCGAAAGCCTTTCATTAAAGTCACCTCAACCATTTTGTTATTTTGGGAGCTGACATATTTCTCTTCTCCACTAGGGGAAGAGGGTGTGTTATATTAAAAATGGAAAGGGAAAAAAAGTCCACCAAGATCTTTTCACCCCGATTATGGGTTGTATAAACTCCCATAAGTAAATCCTCGAACAAGTTTGCCTTCTTTGACCAGACAGATTTCTATCCTTCTTTAAGACCGGTTCACCCCAATTTCGCACAGCAGTTCATGGGGGAGAGTTTCCTGTGCCCATGAGCCCAGGTCTGAGTGGAGACTCCCGCCATCGCTGTCTGTGGATCTCTAATGTTACCTAATATCCTGTTGTTCTAAGAAATTCACTACTGCAACCATCTTGAAAAGTCATTGGAAATCGCTACAAAACCTTCTTTTAACCAAATATCATTGTACATTAACCGGATGTCATTCATCTTAATTGCTTTTTCTAAAGAGTTCATTTCATAGATTCATAAGATCTTACCTTGGCCTTTTTTTCGTATTTTTTCATATATTTTAAAAAAATTAAAGATGTTAATGTCTGCTTATGATGAAAATCCTTTTTTAGACAGTTTATTTCTCAGGTTCAATGAGACAAGTACCAAAATGAGGAGGTATCCTGGTTTCTCCCGACACTTTTATACTGATTAAATAATTAATTCTGTGTTAAGTTAAATATATCCCTACTAAAATCCACCACGTGATCAATCCGCTGTATTATCTGACATCTAAATGGAAAAAAGAAATCTAAAATTTAGTTCAAGTGGCAACAAATGCTTTGGGTCGGCAAACGTTCTGTGAAAGTCCACAGAGTAAATATTTCACTTTGCAGACTCTACGATCTCCCTTCTAACTACCAAGTCCTGTTGCCGTAGTTGGAAAGCAGCCAGAGACAAAATGCAAATAAACAGCCATGACAGTTACACTACGACTTTATTTACAGGACAGGTGGAGAGCTGGATTTGGCATCGGAGCCATAGTTTGCTGACCCCTGACTCAGGTGGGAAATTTTATAAGGGGTATAAAAAAACGATAGAACCAAAATGTTATTTCCCAAGAGAAACTGTAATGGCTATCCAGCTTAGTAATTAAGAATATGAAGCTTATTAACCCAACCGCCTATGAGGTAAAACATCAAAAATGTTATTTCCTGCTTATATACCGTTCATTAATGAACTTATTTAAATATTAAAGTTTCTTTTGCTATTACCCACTATTATTGGCAGGATTAGATTGAAGACCAGAGGTTTTTATGATCTACTTTCCTTTCTTTCTTTTGGCAAATCTGAAAGCAATTCTGCAGAAGCTTACTTACCGAAGACAATGAAAACTTATACCTGGCAAAGAGGTTAGTGCAAAAATCAGAAAGTCAATGACATCACTAAGGGATAACATAAAGATATCAAACCCATCGCCCGCAATTTCTTTTTTAATAACGTCTATTGACTTTTTTCAGTGTGTGTGTGAAATACTGGTATCCATTCAGCTTCAAGCCATGTCGCCCGATCCCTTCCGGTCACATAAATATATTTCACATTTCCCAAGACTGCCACTTGCGTCCCTTTTGTATAGAACTCCTGCAGGCAATGGAGAGAGAGAGAGAGAGAGCGAAGATTTCACACCTAGGCAGAGCGGAAGTCTTGCTCAGGTGCAGGAAGAGAAGGCAGAAAACACTGCCAGATTTTAAGGTTTGATTCCGACTCAGAAAAACACACACACATTTATTCTAATACATAAAAGAAAAAAAAAAGCCAAGCTAGAGGCTGAGAGCAATCCTGGGCTTAGATTAAGGATCTGACGTTGTTTAGGTTGGCAATTGCAACCTGCGGGGAGGGGACGTTCTCCCCACGCGACCAAGCACTTCTCAGGCACCGGCGTGGTGGCCTGTAATTCAACTCAATTCTGACACTACCAGCCTGGAGATAGCCTCAGAAGCCACAGGTGAAAGACTCAGTGTCAGAAAAATGACCCCCGCCCCACCCGCCATCACTTCAGATTCCAGTTGCGAGGCCACATGGGCACTTGTGCTGGCAAAATAAATAAATAAATAAAACTGGTATACGTCAGAAATGCCCGCACCCCCTTCCTTGGGTTTCATCAATTTGCTAGAGTGGCTCCTAGAACTCAGAGAAATATTTTACTTACAAGATTACTGGCTTGTTATAAAAGGCTATAACTCAGGAACGGCCACGCAGAAAAGCTGCAGAGGGCGAGGTATGTCGGAAGGGCAGGGAGCTCCCCTGCCCTCTCTAGGGGGCACTCTCCCCGCACTCACACCCGTTCTCCCACCCAGGAACACTCCGAACCCCCATTTTTTTGATTTTTCATGGAAGCTTCATCACACGGCCGTGGTTGATTCAATCATTGGCCACTGGTGGTTGAATCAACCTCCGGCCCCCTATCGCCTCCCTAGATATCAAGGGGTGAGACTGAAAGGTCCAAAGCTCTAACCAGGTCGGTTCCCCTGGCAACCAGCCCCCATCCTTTTGCTTTCTAAAGTCACTCCATTAACAAAAACATGACGCCAGTGGAAAGGAACATTTATGAATAACAACAATACGCCCATTTCAATTTTATGGCTCTGCAGAGATTTCAGGAAGTGAAGACTGAAGAGTAATATTTTAACAAAAGATGCTCCCATTGCTCATAGTACTCAGGAAATCCCAAGGGTTTGGGGAGCAGTGAGTCAGGAATCAGGGACAAAAACCAAGTATGTGCAAAATATATTTCGGTCATCTGAATGACCGAATATGTATTTCTTCTAAATCACAATGTTGCAAATGTTTTCTACTAACGGGACGGGAAAACAGTGAAATGGCTGTGACTTCCAGGTACGAAGACGAGGGAAGGTTCCCGAGATGAGGTAGAAAAGAATGTTTCTTACCTGGGACCCTAAGTGAGTTAGTTCCCAGGTGGGGTCCGAGGAGACAGTGAGATGTCTAGTTAAACACAGGTAGGTGGGCAGGGTGGTAGATTTTACGTTCCAGACACAGTCGCACTAATACGCATTAAACCCCACACATGCTTATTACAATTTGACACTGACAGGTGAGGCTTTTGTTCCCTCTGCTCGGACCTCAGTGGCTCTTTGTGACTATCTTAACCAAGAGAACATACCCAGGTACCTGACATCACTGAGAAGAGACGCCGTGCCCCACTGGAAGTCCAGGCGCACAGAATCTGTGAGCGTGATGGCCATTTTACATCACTATGATTTAGAGTAATGGGTTACACAGCAATAGTAACTGGAGCAGTTGGATGGAAACTGTTCTAGGCTAGGGGTCAGCAAACGTTTCCTTTAAAGAGCTAGATAGTAAATATTTGAAGATTTGCAAAACATATCCTGTGGGTTACAACTACTTTGCTGTTGGAGAAAGGAAACAGCCAGGTGACGTGTAAATGAACTGGTATAACTGTGTTCCGACATGACATTATTACAAAAAGAGGCCTACGGGGAGGGATAGAGTCTGGTCCAAGGGATGTAGTTTGCTGACTCCTACTCCAGGCAAAGGAAGAAACCTCATGTCACCCCCGGAGGCAGAAAGGTGGCTTTTTATTCTAGAAATAGCAAAAACTCCTCTGGAGGCAAAATACAACACTCAGAGAGCAGGATGGCTTGGTGCTTAAAAATGTGGCCTACGAATCCAGATTCCGTCTGGGCAAGCCACTTAAACGCTGTGCCTCAGTTTCCTCATCTCACCTTAAAATGAGAGACATCATGTACCTCCTAGATCACCGTGAGGGTTGGATGACATGTACGGGCCTTAGAACAGCACCTGGCAAGGCGTAAACGCTGTTTAAATGACTGCTACTATTTTTATTGTGGTTAATTATGGGAGCGACCACAAAAACAGAGGACACAAATATGAGAAATAAAGCAGAAAAAGGGACTCCACGGTAAGCTAGACAAGGGGCAAGTGGAGAAGAGAAAGGAGCCAGGCTATGTTTGGGGAGACCATTAGCACTGCTGCCTAGAAAGACATTAACACGGCAAAGCAGCATGGGAAGGTGGCGGAATCAGAAAGGGAGAAAAGGAGGCGCTGCCTTTAGGTTCGACTTAACAACTTTCTCGGAGATCTCTTCCTGATGAGAAATGCACCTTATAAAACCTTCGCATCACAAAATAAAGGGATCGTGACTATGTTGAGAAAATTCTCTTGCAGCCTCAATACCCAGAAAGACCAACGCTTTTCCATATAAAGCGTCATTTTTTGCAGGTCAAAAAAGTTTGACTCTCACAATCTTCTGTTTGACTTAACAGTGATGCACTATTTCTCTACTGATTGTGTGTGTACACACGTACACACACACACACACACACACACCAAGGAAAATATTTTATCTGCAACTTCTAATTTATGTACAATTACATATTAAATAACATTTTTTATTTTATTACATTTAATAATTACTATACATAAAAGAATGAGAAATAGAAATTATATTTATAACAAAATTATGCCAGATCTATATATTTATCAATATTTCTTTTACTTAAACATGATGTCTTTAGCATTTTCTCACAAAATTAAGGTTGCTTTTAGAAAAAGACTTTTTGAAAGGGTGCTTACTATTCCAACTTCTCATTACTCCAAGAGATTTCCATTGCCACCTCGAAAGATGCAATCGGTTATTAAGAAACATCAGGCTTTGTTGGAGGGATATCTAGTATGACATGTTCTACTTAAAAGTTGGCAAAAGACTTCCATGACATTGGTGTTATGGAGCCCTTTTTTCTTTCCTTCCAAAAAATTACTCTTTGCTCTGAGGTCTCTTTTGACTCTTCACGTGTATTTTTTGAAAACAAACAGTAAATTTTATATCATATCTTTTCATTTGGTAAGTAGTTGGCTGATCTACAATAGGGTATAAATCATAACTAAAATAAATATGCATAAATCAAGTTTGGGAACTAAGTTCTCCAACCTATCCCTAATCTGGAACTCAAGATATTGTACAACTAAGTGACACAAGATTTTAAAAGAAAATTATTATATTTACTCAATAGTAAGAGAGTATCCTACTGCATTAATAAGCTCGTACCTCTCAGACAAATTCATTTGGTATTTTTAAAGGCCAATAACAGAGTGAGCTACTTCAAAAATGCCAGCTGCCAAGAAAAAGCACATATATGTAGAAAAACGTCAACCATTCATACTGGTAAAGAGCTTTCATTTTTAATTAACTTCTAACTTGATGATAAAGAACTTAATAAATCATTAAGGTAATATACCATGACAACATAGGAAAATTTCAATGTTATAATGGTCCCTTAAATGTCAATATTCCAAAACAAAATAGCTACAGATTCTCAATAAATATTTCTGACTCCACTTTTGACAAACTTTTAAAAAGATGTGGCTTAAGTATAAGTCAAATAAATGTACCAAGAGAGATGCAGTCTTCAATATATCCCTGAAGAAGACAGAGGTTTTAAGGATAATATATGAAACAGATAACTGAGGACGAACACTTAAGCCATTTCCAGTTTCATAAATAATACAAGAAGTCACCTTAGTAGAATTTGGTTAAGCCATGTACTTTTATCCTTTCTCATTTTACACAGAGAAAGTAAAGCACCCTAAGGTTACAGGTAAAAGGGAACACAGGAAAGGTTCTCTAAATATGGAAAGTCCACACTCTTCAAATCGAGATGCAAAGCATTTTTCAAGGTATTCATTCAGTAGTAGGTCAATACTCATCCAACAAAACCCTCAACTCAAAAACATCTCTCAGACAACAATCATTGTATCCCCATCCGTCATTGAGCAGTTACAGCAAAAATCGAGCCGCTCAAGTAAAGATCTCTCAGGAGGTCAGTGCCTCTTTTGTGGAAAATAAGTCCCAGCTTCTTCGTGACAACTATTTTCCATAAATTCTAAATGCTTTCCACCCATCCATCAAATTTTAAGAGGCCAATTAATTCCAGCAAAATGCAATTACATTGTATAATTTTATTTTTAAGGACAGCCACGAGAAGTGTCACCGAAAGTTACAGCTTTATTTCAGTTTTCAAAAGCACTGGGGATAAGAGAATTAACTTTCATTAAGTTACTTCATTCTAAAGGGGGCCATACCCTGGAATTAAGACTCGGGGACAGATTCCGTTTGGGAAGGAGACTGGCAAACATAAGCCAGAGCTCTACAACCTAAGGAGTCAGAGCACGTTATCAAAACTGAGGCTTTGAGACACAGGAACCAGGAAGAAATGCAGCTGTCACCATGGTGATTCCGGTCAGGCACTGGGTCTCAGGAAGAAGGGAGTGAGGGAGGTCTGATCCTAACTAAGCCTTTGGAGTAGAGATCCAATGTCCTTCATGCCTCAGGTCACAATTTCCAACAGGGGGTCAACTGTCCTCGAGTCCTCACACACAAACAGCCCTGCCTTCTTAGGGGACACCAGCCAAACGATCAAACGCACAAGACGAGGCAACAAAATAACATCGTTGGGCTTTATAACAAACTATGAAGAGAATTAAAAAATTTAATGGGATGGCAGTAGAATTTCTGTAGACCTGGGTGACAGGTGCAAGGATTTAGCATGACAATGAGGACAAGATAAAAGCAATTAGCAATTACTAAAGAATCAGTTCGTTTTAATGACAACTGTAAGGTAGTTATGAATTTTTGAGTCACTAACCTGAGATCCCCTGGGTTATGAAATCTGTCCCCTTAGAAAGTGAATTAGTTAAGAAGTAGATTTGCCTTCAGGTTACAGCAACTCAATCAAGAATTCTTTCACATAAAAGTCTAGCCTGGTATGTCAACACTGGTCCCTTTAGCTGAGAGTTGCGGAGTCCCGTAGAGCTGCGGACTTCAGCCTCCTTCTGTCTTGGTAGCCTGCCATGTCCCCACTGCTGTCCTTGACAACAGGTTCAAGACTATGCACCGCTAGGTCTGCAATCCATTCCAAGGGAAAGGGGACGAAATCAGTCTTACGGTCCCCTAGCTACAAGGAATCTGGACTTGTAGGAGCTGTGCTCCACTTTAAAAAAAAAAAAAAAAAGGAAAATGAAAGGATTTTTAAATTAGAAGACACAGGTCATCACACTATAAGACACAGATGAAGTTCATCCCACTGACTGATTTTTTTTTTTTTAATTGACATGAGGGTTAAAAATGGTTTTTACATTTTTAAGTGTTTTTTTTTTTTAAGCAAATATGTGACGGAGACCCTATGTGGCCCACATGGACTAAAATATTTACTATTTGGCCTTTTACAGAAAAAGGTGACAATGACTGTGATAGAGAAAGGAAAGAATGAATATAGGTTTGGATAGGCAAGTTTCTGTCTCAACGATAATCGTCTTTTCAACATCGAGAATATTTAAAATTAAGTACACAACTGAAATCATACAAGCTCATAGAATTAGCATAGCATCTTTTAGTAAATTTTAGGAACCATCTATGTTTGTGATATAAGTAATTCAAGAAATTCTAACATATTAGTCTTGCCATTTTAAGCTGAATGCAATAAGAAAATTGACCATCTTTCCAAATAGAATTAGAACATTTCACAGAGCTTGTTTGCTTTGTAAGTTGCGTTTATCATATTTATAAGAGTATTTTTAAATGATTGGAAAGCTTTTGATTGTTTGCACATCGAGTTCTCCTGTCAGTCAACTAGAAACACTTCAAAGAAAAATATAATATATTAAATACATAATTGCAGTGTAAAATATTTGAGAGAATTTAATTATCTTCAAAAATAGATTGGATTATTGAAATAAGTATCATTTGTTTGACATGGATTCATTAAATATTAGACAAAGAAAAGGTGCAGGTGGTTGTCTTTGTTCTACTAGATTTAAAAATTGAATAAGATTTATTCGCTGACCGTCAAACACACACAAAAAAAACCCCATGGATTTTTGCCAGTGAAATTTTAATAAACTAAATATGAAGTTAAAAGCGAAG
Source organism: Rousettus aegyptiacus (assembly GCF_014176215.1). Taxonomy (NCBI): domain Eukaryota; kingdom Metazoa; phylum Chordata; class Mammalia; order Chiroptera; family Pteropodidae; genus Rousettus; species Rousettus aegyptiacus. The sequence goes on along the minus strand of NW_023416312.1, from coordinate 1,722,221 downwards.
TTACTGTTAATAATCCCTTTCCTTATGCCAAAGCCTCCCTCTGACATCAAAGAGATCATGGGCTGGTGCACAGATTTGGAAGCCAACTTGAACAAAACGGAGGGGAGGCGCTGGCAACTCGCACGGAAGGTCAAAGAAGAAACACTCCGTCCAGAGAAGATGCGCAAAGGTTTGCCCAATTGGATGTTCGACCATTTCTTGTCAGAGCACTTCATGGAGATGCTTATCAGAGAAAATTTGGGACTAGCCAGAGGATCAAGCAAGCAGTACTACTAACTATTGCCTTGGTGGGGTCAATCCTTTTGCTGTGAACTAAAAAAATGTCAGCCACTCCCATTCTGGCTTATTCCATGGAGCTGTTCTCTCCTAGGCCCTTGCAGGGAAGGTAAAATAAATGCCAGAGCAAGGAGACAATAACCCACTGAAATCAAACGCTGTTTTATTTTAACAAAAGTACCTTTCGGAGAAATAGTCAATTTAATTTTGTCACTTTGAAATCGGATCTGCGGAATTTCTTTAAATGCCTAGTTTTGACATTTTAAAATCTTCATATTTCTGAAAGTTTAACATTTCAGTGGTTGATATTTTAAAATACGACTTACCATTGAACGTTGTCTCTTTAAAAAAATCCGGTGGATGTCTAGGCTGTCACCTTCTCTCATACATTTAAATTCAACTGCAGGTTGTCTGGTTTTATTTCCCCCTTGTTTGAGCGAGTGCGTGTTGGGGTGTGTGTGTGAGAGGGGGCGGGGGGAAGGTTCTAAGGTTCTAACAGTGACACACGGAGACTGCCTGCATAGACAGTCTCCAGAACTTCAGACCATGCCCACCGGGAGCCCCGCCAAGCTCTTTGTAAATGTGTATTAGGAAGCTACACCCCCTTGTCTTTTAGGAAAAACGAGAACATCCATGTCTACCCTTTCAGAAAGCCTTCCTTACAAATGCCTACTCCACAGATTCTTCGTACATATTTAAATTGGAGGTGATTTCAGGCTCCGGCAGTACCAGTCAGTGCAAACCTGAAGTCTCTCAAATATGTGCATTCCTCTTTGCCAAATATTTCAATAATTTACAAAGAAACTCATGAGAGCAAAAAGGCAGGTGCCCACGGTATCCTTTGACTCCCCTTAAGAGATCATTTTCACACTGCCTGTCACTGCTGACTTCTCGAGAACACTGTCAGCTTGGTCACTATGGTATATCCCCAGCGCCCAGCAGAGAACCCGGCGTTAAGGAAGCGTTCACGAAGTATTTACAGAAGAAGAATGGAAATGAGGGAGGCAGACAGCACTAATAGCACAGTGGAGGGAAGTGGCAGGGGACAGGTAGCGGGACAGACTCCTGCAGCTGCTGAGAAGGTACGGCGTTGCTCTGCTCTCCGTACCAGGGGTTCTCCACGGGCACGCACTCTACCGTCATGGGAAGAATGCATGACTCATGGCACTTCTACCCTGTTCACAGTGGCTTCCCCTAGCCCAAGCTGGCTTGTGCTCAGTCAAGTCAGCTTTTGGTGGTTCGAGCTAGTTTTGGTTGACCTGCCTTTTTTCCCCACTGTAACTCAACTAATTTCCACTGACGCCTAGAAGTCGCCCTGACTCCTAGAAGATTGGTCCAGTTTTGAACTGTGTGTCTAGCAAAGCTGAAGTACACACTTTATATATTAACACTTGGCTTCTTATCTTTCTTTTTGATCTGTATTTCTTGTTCATTTACTTCACATTTTGTCTTTTGGTTTGGTGAATATATTTAGGAAGAGTTTTCCATTTTTTCCATGAATGAAGTGGGACTTAAATACATGACACACTCAAAATCACATGTTAATAATTATTCCTGAAGGCACTACCACAGAAAAAAAGTCAAGCCATCGTTACTTAAGTAGAACCTATGAAAACATGGTGGCGGCTTTCATATTTTATAATAGTAACATAGGATACTGAACAGATTCATCTCACTTCTTATAAGCCAAGTAAGTCTCAGAAATAAACAGAGCATGTCTCTTTAAAAATGTCAATTATTAAGTAAGAAGAATGAGGAAAAGGAAAAGTGTCACAATTCTCAGTAACTGAAGAAAACAATTAATTGGGATTCTTATCCTTTTTGGAATCAAGAGCACAGCTGATAACTGAATGAGAGAGGAACCCTCTTCCCACAAAACCACCAAAGTTACAGATTGATAAAATTTTGCAAACACATTCAAGGGATTCACATACTCACCCACTCCCGCCCACCACGCTCATCCATCACACTACAGAAAGGACAGTCACGTGGTAATGTGAAGACTTGGGTTTGGTGAAAATGAGAATATGTGGTGAATACATCAATGTGACTGTACAATGTCTAGACTGCATGTTTACGGACAGAGGACCGCAGTTTCTCTTATTATTATAGTTTCCCATATTAATTTTTGGTTCTGCAAAGTTATTACTTCTATGAAGTGAAGTTAGTACATGGTTTCGAGTTTTGGTCTCTTCTTTCAGAACTCCGACATGAAAAGTGGCAAAAAAATTTGAGTTAATTTCAAAAAACTATACTTTTTAATATATTACTCTGTAAAATAAAAATACATGAGATGTGTGCTCTTAGTTTTATGAACTGCAGATTAAAACTTCCTGCACTATATAGGTATTTAAGACAACATTTTACGATTGAAAATACTTAATTTATTTGTTAATTCAAGATATAGTGAATTGACTCACAAGTGCTAAGACGAAATACTTTAGCAACTACTCCAATTTAAAAAGTCAGAAGTCCATTAGGGGTTAATTATGTTAGCTTTCGTGATCCTTAATCTCGCACATAGTTTTTACATCCAGTAACTGAAATCTATAAATTAAACAACTTATTGAAGCCCGAATTATTTCAGTTACCTGATTCTAAATAGATAAAACCAAACTACCAGAATGACTCAAAATCACTGTTGTAGTTTCTTCCAGTTATTTCATAATTTATCCAAAGATTTCCCAAATAGAATTTTTCCATAGTTTTAATCTTTACATTTAAGTATAGGAAATGAATGTAATAGATAATTTTATTCATTTAAATAGAGTGGTATTATTAATTTGTTCAACGGTATTCAAAACTTACTTGGACACACTAATTTCCTGTAATCTTTTATTACAATATAGGAAGCTATTATCTGATTTTTATATGATTTAAAGGAAGAAATGCAAATGTATAGATTTAAAGAGATTTAGATATTAAAATTACTAATAATCAGCTATGCAAAAAAACAATTCTATTCGGCATAAAGGAATTGGAAGGGATACCAAAATGAATAGGCTACCAAAGATACAATTTTGATTTTTCTGTTCTAGAATTTCTTAATTTTCAGTTACTTTCACTCTCCTGAAATTCCTCATTTTATCATTGCAGCCTTCTTCCCCCACAAATTTGAAACACATTATAGTAATTACTTTAAAGTCTTTGTCAGAAAATTCCAACATCTGGCTGACATATGGATCTTCAGCTCTTGATTATATTCTTTCTTGATTATGGGTTACATTTTACTTCCCTTTACATGTCTAGCGATCTGTAATTATATACTGGACATTACAGATGATATGTTGTATATGATATATATTCTGTTATCTTCTTCTGAAAAATGTTGATTTTTGTAGTAGCAAGCAGATATATTATCAGAGGATCACTTTAATTCTGTGAAGGCTTGATTTAGATTCGTTCTATTTATCTTTTGTCCGTATTTCAAGGGCATAATTCTCCATCCCGGGACACAGACTCTACTCCTAAAGCATGGCCATTCCGGGGCTCCAATGAACACCTTGAAGTGTTTACCAAACTCCTGTCACTTGGCAGGATTTGCACTCCAATCTGTGATGCCATCACCCGGCAGCTGCTAAAATCTGTCCTAACGTCCTTAACTTCGAAACTAATGCTCTCTCTCTGATGTGTTCCCTGGAGTCACACCTTGGACGCACAGTTTACGAGCCCACCAGAGGTATGCATGTAGATTTTGGAATCCCCCATTTCCAGAATTCCCCCCTCTCAATTTCCAGGTGTTTTGGAAGCCTCGAACTCTAACCTCTGACTCTCCTCCACGTGCTAAGAATGCCACCTGCTGCTTGCGTTCTGTCCCCGGGTGCCATGTGGATCTCGCCTGATGTGCCCTTCCCTTTTCATGGCTCCCATCTCCTGCGGATCCTGCTTGCTTTTGCTGTTCTGCAAACAGCTTTCAAACAATCGTTTTAACAGTTTATAATTCTGAGTGTATAATTGTTATCAGCAAGATGTTTACTTCAAAGACGGTTAGTACAATGAAAGCCATACCACTGATGCTGGAACCAGAACGTGGGAGATTTGTTTTCACTTGGTTCCTGTTGACTTTTTTGTTTGTTCAATTAAAGAGGTACTCCCTTTTTCTATTTCACAGTCTTGGTTAAAATATTGATAAATTTCTATCTATAGCAAAGAGCCTCGAGGCTAAATAGTCAGGTTTTAAAACAGAATATTAACAGAGACTAGTAAGGCGTTTTTTTAAATGCCAAAAACAGAAAGTCAGAATTGTTTTCTTTCTGCATATGGCACTATGGGTTTTGGCAATTCTACAAGCTATAGCTCTCTGTCATGTAGATCTAGAATCGAACGAATGGAAAGTCGGGGACACTCTTATTTTTCTAATAGGAAATGGCATGCAACAACAAAGAAAGATGTGGAAAGGTTTAAAAACAAAAAGAAATGCAAACTAATTGAAAAGTGACCATTATAAGGGTCTCCTTAACGAAGAAGTGAATTGTCTCTCCTGGGCAGCATATGAGATATCTCTGTAGCATAATCAAAAACTTCATTGTAATATTTTAACAATTTTTTTTTTATCCGTCAAAAGTTCAAATTGTGAGCAGTAGAAACAATATGGGTAATACAAGCTCAGAAGGAATCAATGAAAGGAAATGGTCGTTCACGAAGGCTGTTCACGAACTTCATGTCAAAAAATAATAGAGCCACGTTCAAAATGGAGCCCGAGCGGCCACAGAAGAGGGATCGCCATGCGTATCTCAAGCCTCAAACCTCTGGAGTGTTAAAAAAGGGAAAATGACCTTTGGACGGGGCCTAAACAACACTGTGCCCCAAACGACTTACGGAAAGATAACGAGAAAGCAGTTGTTATGACTACTGGACTGATGACAACCAGATTGAATATTTTCAAACACTGTTCAGAATTAACATTCACTATGTAATATTCTCTGTACCAACAGAAATGCCTTCCTTCTATTCATGCCATTGCTCCCCTTCCCTAACTCAAAAATGCCCAATGACTCTGCCTCCTAACGCGAACGGTATTTCCTATTCCGTCTTCAACTTGAATATGTGCATCCAGCATAGCTATAATTTGATCTCAAATAAATGCTGATTGTCTCTCATTTCAAAAGGCCTTTGGTTTTGAGATTAACAGTCAGAAGCAGGGTTAGAGGCGATGTCCCCAGGCCCAACATGAAAATTCACATCACAGATCAGGACACTAAAGATATCACTGCTGCTGCGACTTGGGGACAGACACCAAACTTTTGCTCAGTAGATCTCACTACTGAGGACTTGAGCTACCACTGCTAGAAACGCAGCAACCGCAACTTCTAACAGCCAGATACAGTGGCTACTGTCCATGGAACTTGTCATCAGAAAGGATTCTGTGTGGCCCCTGCGGCTCGAAACCATGAGCTGTTAATTCATGGACAAGCGTTGCGTCTGATTGGCCACATGCCCTGTGGATAGCTGTGAGGAAAGGTGGAAAAGTAGGTCTGTGTCACCTTCGGATTCTATGACAGGGATGTCTCAGCCTCGTGACTTGGGACAGTCTGTATATGCAAGAAAGTAATTTCAACACTGGGAGGAGACGTCCCTCCCACCCTCGACAAAAAAGAATAAAAGACCTTTATACTATCCTTGAATCGGCAAAGAGAGAAGAGAAAGAAACAACATTTATTAAGTACCTATCCAGTAAATGGCCCTTTGACTTAATCTCCACAGTGATCTTCAAGGCAGATATGACTGCTTTCCATGTGCAAGGAGAGATTCTCAGGCTCAGAAAAAAAACACAGTGATAGAGACCAGATTTGTCACCTGGTTTATCTTGGTTCGAAGTCACATGTTCTTAAAGAATGAAAAAAGTATACCTAATAAAAAGTTATGTACCAAATGTTTCCCATTGTATCTTACATATACTGCTACAGTGGGAGCCACGGGCCTTTCCAAAAGGCTTTATTTACATGTCTACATTCCCTGCTAGCCTCTAAAGCCCCTCGCAGGTCAAGACAGCATCTTCTCTGAATCTATAATTAGCCCACATGGTGCCTGAGCACACAAGAGAAGCTCGATCCTTGTTTGCTGAATAAATTGCACAAATCTTGAAAATTCATTTCTGCGATGAAAGGGGTAATGCTGAGGTAGACAGAATGGCCCTGAGAAGCCACATAATTTAACAGCTGCCCTATAGGAAGTTATGAAGGAAAGGAAACAATACAATGCACCATTTTAATACAGGAGGAGAGACGATGCCATTAAAGAAATAAACTCCCCGACAGCAGTCATCTTAAAAGAACTTGCAGCATTCTAAGTCAGCTGTGAAGAAATACCCTGAGCACATACAGACAGAATTAAACAATTTTTCTTACCTCATACAGTCCATCGTCTTTTCAAGCTACTTCTTTATCCTCAATTCCAATCCCTTTGCCAAAAGCCGTAGCTTAGCAATTTCTTCAGATAAAAATAAAAATCCTCTTAACTTGAAGGGAAATTGTAGTATATAAATTTCTTATGTATAAAGAAAGTCTTAACTCATATTTCTAAATTTATTACTATATATTTTTGCACAATGTTGATTCCTTAAGAGGGAGACTTAGGTTAGCGGAAAGTGTTTCATAACTGGATAGTCAACAGCTGGAACAGGTTGTGAAATTTTCCTCTCTGGCAACCCTTGAACATTGGGTAGATCCTCATTTATCTTTGATGATTATTAGTCTGCCCGGCTGGACTGGGAACAGGCTTCGTGGGTTTCCGCAGTTCCTTCCAGCCTGACTTATCATACCTCCATCCTCAAAATGCTTTTCCTTAGCATCCCATTTGCCTGATTTTATGTCCCGTTTGGTTGAAGTGTACCACGGGACCCTCATTTTTACCCTCTGAGAATTTACAGTTCTTATGATTTCTCTGGCACGAGCAAATCAACAAACAAATACGATCAGCCCAATTCACAAATGAGGTGATGTATAACCTGGGCAAATTCAGGATAAGTGTCCTGGGCATGGGGAGCAAGGAAGAGGATGATGGAATTGAGTAGGGTGAAATTTGGGGAAAGTGATTAAAGGAAGAGGACAGTCCTTCTAGACATGCGATGAGACCCTTCGGAGGACTGGAGTAAATTAACAGATGGGCTGTTTGCAGACTGTGGGAGAAAGAAGGTTGAGAAAGACAGGGGATCTCAGAACGGGACAAAATCAAAGAGCGGTTAAAAGGGAGAAGATGGATTGCTCCTACCTTGGCTCTCAACTAGGAGGCCAGGGGAAAAACACAGGCCACGCCTTTTGGCAGAGGACGGACATCAGAGGACAAGGAAAGAGTTAAGGCAAGGGCAAGTTGAACGACACACGTGGCAACAGCATTAAAGATTGCCTCAGCTTAGAAAAGGGTCATAATAACAAAGATCTACCTCGCCTTTTCCCTCCAATCACCTACAGAGTAGGATCTCTCAGCTGTGACACTAATGACATTTGGGGCTGTGTAACTCCTTATCGTGGGGCTGTACAGTGCACTGTAGAAGGTTGAGCAGCATCCCTGACCTCACCGCACTTGATGCTAGCTAGTAGCATCCCCATCACTCCAGTTTTGAAGACCAAAAATGTCTCCAGACATTGCACAACTTTCCCTGGGGAGATGACAGGACAGGGGGAGTAAAACAGTCGCATTAAAAAACCACTAGTAATAGACAATTGAAAATACGTCAACGAAAATGAATCTGCCTCTCACTTATGTATCTGTAATAAACCAAAAGAAGGTCAACGAAACCAAATGTCATCACATGCACAAAGAGAAATCCAAACAAGATTAAAATCCTCAAGAGCAAAGATTTCCACCTAAAATTTCTTCGTATCTCTGAGGACCCACGAGAAAACACTGTTGCGAGTCCCCGTTTCAATTAAGTGTCAAATAAATGCATTCTCGTCTTTGAATTAAATCTTTGATTGCGTGAAAATACAAACGGTTCCGGGGGAAAAAAACATTTTAAGGTATTATGTATTGATCTTTCATATTTTAGTTGAAATGAAGAGATTATCAGACTCTTTCAGAAAAGCAAGCACTCGTTCTTGTCTTGAGGGAAAGAAACTAAGATGAGTAAGCAGGGTGTCATCTGTATTTAGTTCTGCCCTTGCCCTTTAACATTCTCTCTAATGTCACTGAGGCTGAAAGCCTGGAAACTACATTTCCCAGCATTCTTTAGGAGCAAGGCTTTCCTTTACACTCTGCCAGCATAAGCCATTCTCACAGGGCCCTGGTAGGGGAAGAGAGGGAAGACATTATCTACCAGCAGCAGTAAGAGTCAGATGTGTGCATATCAAAGGATAATATATGCAGAATGTTGCTGGGATCTTCCAAGTGGCTTCCTGAGAATCACCCCATTAAGTGTTGAAGACCGTTGATGTTGGATATTGGCTTCTTGTCGACCCAACACTTCCTAAGTTCTTCATATTAGCAAGGTTTCCTCGACCTTCACTGCCTCATTCAGCTAACAGCGTGTGAGCAGACAATTCTCTATATTCAATCCCTTCCTGCTCACTGTACCTAGAGTGGTTCCTGTTTACATTACTCACCTTGACTAATACATGGAAAAAGCCTTAAACTATGAGACTGGTGTACCAGGGGAGTGAGAAACACTACACTTCCAAACGATGTCACAGTCACAGGTACCGGGACATCAAGTGTCAAGGGACACTATCTCACCCATTGCGGGAACCCGAGACCAAATTCGCCTCCTGGCTTCCTCTCTCCCAAGGCCGATCTTGCCCTAAGGAATGCTGGATTTATCATCATGGGAACTAAACCTCCAAACTGAACATAAACATGCCCTCCCAAGGTTTCTGATAAGTGAAGGTACTCCTTCTGACGGCAGGATGCTTGCATAACCCCACACAGCTCAACTCCAGAAAGGTGATACGTGGGTTAATATAAACAAACATTGTTCGGTTCATTCATTCGACAAAAATATTTTGGCATCGACATACATACAGCTCTGAGGTAAACCACAGAAGAGCAAGAGACTGTCGTTTAATCACTGATGCGGTCCTAATCATTGTCATACAATGGGAAATGAATATAACCTTCTCTGCTATTCCAAATGTTACGTATACACTGTCAGTAAGATATATACTGTATGTACAGGCCAACTCCTCTGCAAATCTCTCATCAGTCAGGAGGATTATAAGACAAACCTGGCCCCCCAAAGGCACTGCAGTTTGGCAGGCTGTAAGGAAATGAGGATTATAGCCAGAAACACAATGGCATGGGGTGGGGGATAATCGGAGAAGAGAAAGACAACAAATCTCTAGGCAATAATCAATACCTAGGCAAATACTGATGGAATAATAGAAGCCATGAGCGTGTTTATTATCTCTTTGCAACTGTAAAATTGGGGAAAGAAAAAGCTCTGTTTAATTTTCAAATCAGTTCTATAAATAAGCACATTAACCCGAGGGGGTTGCATAAACTTGGAAAGATCTATTCGTTAATAACTGTCATCACACACAGAAATGGGAAGCATCTTCCCTTCTGACGCACCATGCAGAGCCACTGTCCCCCTCCCCTCTCCCACCGGCTTTTCCCTGACTCGACTAAAAAAGGCACAGAAATATTAGCAACTTCTTGGCACTTCATTTATCGAGTGTTAAAGCTAAAAGCACCGCTGCCATGCCAAAGCACCTTGGTTTCATCGCCATCTCTTAGAAGTGGGAAGATTTTAAGCCTGAACACAAAGCAAAGCGATCAATTGGAGGACCAACCAGAAAGAGCAGGTGAGCACCCCACACTGTCAAGCACCCCACGTTGCCAACCACCCCAAGTTCTCTGGCCCCCACTCTCATCCTATTATCCTAATCACAGTATCCTAAAGGTAGTGTCAATGCTTTTGTTGTTTAAGGATTTATGAAAAACATTACAGGAGGATTTAGCATTGCTTTTCAATAGGGAAGTAGGGTTTTGTTTCTGACTATAATAAAATATTACACACTCTTTTCGAAATACTTTGAAAATACAGAAATATAGAAAAAATGCAAATAACATACAGTCTTACAACCCATAGATAAATAATCATTTTTCTGTTCTCATTCCTAACTTTACTATACACATAGAGAAAATCTGTGTTTTAAGGGAAAATAATGCATTGAGGCTCTAAATGTTAGAACACCCCTTTCTAAGATATCTAATTCTGCTCGTGTGGTGGCTCTGTATCTTTAATTGCCTTTGAACTATTTTGCAACCCTGTAGATTGCAGATAACTGATACCAATGCAAAATAATACTTGACTATAGAGGGTAAATAAATTCAGTAAGGCCGAGTACAACTGACTCCCCTGCACACTGTTCAATAAGCCACTGTTGCAAACATTTGCAAATTCATTTCAATATTTCTGACCCATAAATGCGGTGGCAACTTGGATCTCTTTTGAACTGTTCTAAAATCTTACCAATTCTCTCACTAAAAATGAAGTACACAGTCTTTAACATGTCCTCATTTTATATCTGTATGAGAGTCATGATTTTATTTTGTTATGAAAATTGTAATTTAATGCGTTATGTTTTTTGCAATAATGGGATGCCGCTACAATGGCTTCTTTGAGGCCTGCTTTATTCTTTTAACAATACATCAGAGCCCTTTTCCACGTTGATTAATAATAAATACATAGTATTCCTACTGCATGATTGTTCCGTACTAATGGATATTTAGGTGGTTTCTAATATTTTGCTCTGGTGAACAATACCACAGAGAACGTCCTTAGATAAAATAGCAAACCTGTCCAGTTAATTCTTTGTGCAGATTTCTAGTAGTGGAATTGCTGTGTCCAAATACTTGCAAATCTAAACACAGAAACCTATTGCTGGCAGGTTGTACGCAAGTATACACCTACGAACACTATATGGGAGGACCCATTCCCAGTAGAGTAGCAAACTTAACTGCCTACAGGGCCAGGCAGGTAACAGAGATGTGTTACGCAGGCCTTCTGCAAGACCACACAGCCAAGACCTATGATGGGAACTGAACTGCTCAACGTTTGCTCCAAAAGACATTCAAAAAGGAACACGTGGTCTACGCCCATGCCTCCCTGAACAAGCCCGATCCCGTCTGATCTCGGAAGCTAAGCAGGGTTGAACATGGTTAGTACTTGGATGGGAGACCACCTAGGAAGACCAGGTGCTGTAGGCCTTTAAAAAAAAAAAAAGAAACATACGCACACACACTTTCCTAAAATTTAAATTGTTTACTTTATTGAGTAAGGAAATGTCAGTGAGAAACGTGGCCCGGCATTAGCTAGTTGAAATAAAAAGTTCACTCTCTGAGACACATTGCTTTTCTCGTAATTGACAGAAAATTTCCAAAAAGCTGTATATCCTTACAATCAAGTAAGAACTCATTGGGGGAGGAGAGTCATTATGTTAAAACAAATCAAAACCCAACAAACATGCATCTGTAGTCACATCTTCAATCAATACGAAGTATCTAGAAACGATCTAAAAAATCATTTAGATACAGAATCGACATTTTAAAATACTGTACCTTATGTTTCTAAAACTCAAAGAGAGTTCAATTTATCCACCTGGTAACCTTATCCCGTCCTATTTAGTTTCTTTTTTTCCGGATAAAATATTTCAGTGCATTTATTTCAAAACAATCATTTTTCTCCTTTAAAGTAGTCAGAGTAATTTTAATCTTCAAGAATTCTTTTAACTTTATGACCAGTGACACAAAGCTTGGAGAAACCTGCAGTGTCTAATGGGGATGACATTTGAATATCTCGAGAGAGTCAAATAAATGCAAAACTAATCACACAGTGAAAGAAGTAAAATATCTCCTTGGGGGAGGAAGTCATCCATGAGTAGATGGAAGAATTATGCAAAATGCCACTTGAATCCAAGGCCTCACTACTCAGCCAGTGAGGTAGGTAATGCACCAGAGACGGTAGGTGTCGCCCAGGAGGTTGTGGGAAATGCAGGTCCCACCCCGACCTCCAGAATCAAAATCTTCATTTCAATGAGACTCTCAGTGGTTCACTAACACAAATTCAAGATTGAGACCCACTGGTCAAGAAACAGAAATATTCACAGTGACCAGTATTTCTCATCAATGTCACAAGTATGAATAAAGACCAGCGCCGTGCAGCCCTAGCTGAACTAAAAACTGGGTGAATTGAGATGGGAACCCCAACATACCTCAGTGAGAATCATTTTTTTCCCTATTGGATGTCTTTTAATCTAATAAAGGTTTAGAATCGTGTATAGAGATGATGGAATAAATCAATCCACAATATTAAGAGTTAATCTCTTTATACCTGATATTATAAACACCTTATATTATTTAAGAGAATTTGGTATATGGAATATCTAATAGGGTAGGCTTGGAATTCTATTTTAAAATGTGTACATGAGTCACTGGTTTAGATTTGAATTTTGAAATTAAAAAAACCATTTATTAATGGGACTGAGACATTTAAGAGAACAAAACTTGTACCTCTAAGCGTAAAACGATAGTTTTATAGGAATGATTTCAATACTTGGAAGGATTTGTTAGACAATTAAAGGACGTTAAAAGGAATATAAAAGTGTAGTTTTAAAAATTTAAGGAAATTTAAATTTATCCTCATAAAAATGACTTTGAATGTTGCTAGCATTAAAAAAAAAAATAGTTCTCTTAAATCAGAAACAAGATTTTGAGCATGTAACTTGACTATACTGGAGATCAACTTACTCCAAAAATTTCCTTTAAATAATCTTTTCTGTGCACAAAAGTCACCCTCGGCGCACATACAAGAAAATCACATTTACAGCCAGATCTTGGATAAAAGAAGAAAGGAAGCATTGGGATTGAGTTTATGTTGGCATTGTTTTCAATAATTAAATGCAGGGCTTGCTATCAGCATTACCCAAGTGTTGTGCTAGGAATAGAAAAGTGTGAAAAGAAACAGTATTCCCTCTGAAAAATCCATCGGCATTTTCAGTATGCCTTTGCTTTCATTAGCTTTATGCCTTAGAGAATCTAAAATCTTGGGACTTCACGATGGAATTCGAAAATGCAACAATTACTTTTATAATATTTTCTCACGTACTAACCTAAATCATACACGAAACTTCCAAATTTAATGTAACGGTACTTCGCAAAACACTAAGTTTCCAAATTTCTTCCTCTATCCCTAACACCTGTAACACATACATTTCATAACAGGGCAGCTTTCCTCAATTTTTTTAAGTGCCTCTGTGATTAACCTGTAGAATTTTATTTCTCACCTCTGCTAGCTTCTTTTTATAACTGAAAGAAAACAGTGCTACGCATCTGGTTATGTAAGTTCATTTTAACCCACATCCTAAAGACAATCAGGTCGTATGAAAAAGGCCCCTGCTCAGGAATCCACATTTCAGAGGCAGTCAAGGCAAGCACTTCAAATGTGTTATGTAAATCTGCACTAGAGGATTTGTTAATTAGCATAAAGGGTGTCAGAATCATTTTTCATTGAAGAAATGAGTGATGTTACAGAATTGTGGTAGCTAGGAAAGCAATACGGGACATATTGCATGAGAGAATAATAAGAATTGGGCAAAACCAACATCTGTATGTATACCCGGGAGTAATACTCTGAATTCTGCGAATCCACCCTCGCCCAGCACCCACCTGTCAGAGGACTCTACCTGGTCCAGCTACGCACCTGACACCATGTCTGTTTCCAAGAGAACTGTCAAGGCGGGTGAGGCACAGTGGCTTCTCTCTAACTTCACAAGGAGGACATAGGAGGCCTGCTCTTTTTTTGCTTTGGTTTTCATTCTTTCTTTTTTACCAGCTCACTAATTAATGTCTATTCAAACTCTGAACTGAGACTTGCTTTCATTAGAACATTGTAACACACCACCCACTAGCCAGGTCATAGGAAAAAAAAAAAGAAGAAGAACTAGATCTCTCCTACCTCGATTTGTTAGACTTTTACCAAAGAATCAGACAATTTTTAAATTATCTAATTAGCATAAATCCCCTGGCAAAGACTCTTTTACCTGTTATTTCACACTGACCTGGAGCCCTATTTCCTCCAAAAGGCATATATGTTTGTTTCAATAATCAAATATACAGCACCTAAATATTTTTGACATTAACGGAATGCTTAATCATATTTTGGAGGAAAAATAGGAGTCAATTACCAATAACTCAAGAAGACCATCAAGCTATATTCAAAAAATGACAAAGCTTTATACAAAGTCGATAGATTTCTTTCAGAAGCTTATTGCGTGCTGTATGTAAGCCAGGCAGTTAGCACAAATGAGAAAACCGAGAGTCGGTCCTGAGATGGACAAACAGGTATATGCGAAACCTAAGAACTGATTTAAAACCAGGCAGAGGAAGTTCCCATTTTCATATTTGACATTGCCTTCCACTGTCTACTGCCTTTGTTCTCATTTCATACCATTTTTGCCAAAGCCTTAAAAGGAAGTTGCGTACGCTCCCCTTTCAATCTAGAGCACTCATTATATTTTCTTTCATGGGAAAATATTCTGAGCTATCTATCCGTTAAAAAAAAAAATCTGATAAACAGATGTGCTACTTTCTAGTGCCTTAACACCGTCCGTCCACTCAGTCCTTCCCCTGGTGTGGACTTTTTAGAGCAGAAGTTCTTAAAGGATGGTCCCTAGACCAGCAGCATCAGCATCACATGGAAACTTATTAAAAGCACAACTTCCCAGGCCCACCCATAGACCTAATGAATCAGAGGCTCCGGAGGCAGGGCCCAGGAATGATTATAACAAGCCCTCCAGGTGATTCTGACGGACACTAACGTTTGAGAATCGCTGCTCAAAATTTGGCACATACCTGGTTAAACTTGAAAACACTGACTACAGAGTACCCAAGCTGTCATCTTTAGAGGGAGGGGAAACAGATGGCAAGGAGGTGCATCCTTCTGTCATGCTTGACTGGCAAGGTGAAGGATAAGCGATGATGTAAAATTCACAATATCCTTACTCCACCTCGCCCCAGTATCTACACGGCTGCCATCTTTGCTTAGACTCATAAGTTACCAGCCACCATTCTATGGCTTGCTGCAGGCAGTTTCAAAACTGTTGGGGACTCTTTCTCTATACAGCTACAGAAATAACAAAGGCAGGTTAATTAAATCATCACGGATGTCCATGTCACATGGTATGCAATGGCATGGAGGCCAGTCACAGCAGTGCTCTGAGCCCCTGTTTGAGGAATGTGCCCAGAAATTTTGGTAGTGTTTCAAAACGTGATAAAGTTGAGTCAACCAGCAGAGAAGAGACAGCTCATTCAAACCAAATTCACAGCAGACTAATGCCTTGATGGGAAAGCTCTCCTCTAAGGAAAGAGTTGATTCAGAAGCGAGTTTTGGCTTAATTTTTTAATACACTTGATTTTTTTTTAGGGTTTCGGTTCACAGTAAAATTGGATGGCGATACAGTGTTCCCGTGTGAATGAGTGTTTGTTAACTGCTTTTTTGTTAAATTCTTTTCCTCAGACTATTGATATGATTATGCGATTTTTCTTTGTTAGCCTGTTGGTGTGATAGATTACATTAATTGATTTTCGAATGTTGAAAGAGCCTCACGCAGTTGGGAGAAATCTCACTAGAGGTCATAGTGTATAATTCTTGTTATAAATTGTTGGATTCGATTTGCTTATATTTGGCTGAGGAGTTTTGCATCTATGTTCATGAGAGATATTGGTCTGTAACTTTCTCTTTTCTTGTAATCTCTCTGTCTAGTTTTGGTATTAGAGTAAAGCGGGCCTCAAAGACTGAGCTAGAAAGTATACCTTCTGCTTCTAAAGACTGAGCTAGAAGGTATACCTTCTGCTTCTATCTCCTGGAAGAGATTGCAGAAAACTGGTATTTCCTCCTTAAATGTTTGGTAGAATTCACCAGTGAATCCATTTGACCCGGTGCTTCCTGTTCTGGAAGGTTATTAACTATTGATTCAATATCTAATACTTATAGGTCTATTCAGATTTCTATTTCTTCCTGTGTCAAATGTGACAGATCGTGTCCTTCAGGGAATTTCACTGAGGTTATCACATTTGGGAGCATGGAGTCTTCCCCAATATTTCTCTAATTATCCTTTCGATGTCCATGGCATCTGTAGTGCTGAGCCAGCTTTGTTTTCTGGTATTAATAATTTATGTCTTCTCTTTTTTTCTTAGTTATCTTTTTAAAATACCAGCTCCTGGTTTGGGTGTGGAAACAAAGTAAATTTAATCCAGTTCTGCTGGAAGGGAACTTCACACTTCTTTGGAGAAGACTGGCTTGGACACAACTAAAACAATGCGATATGCTGGACAACGTGTAACATTTCCGAAGGGATGAGGGAGAAGTAGGGAAAGGCCCATCGAAAACAAAGCGACACTGGAAGACCAATAGGAATAAGGCAATGGGCAAGTGCATTAAGGCATAAGGAGCTGGATATATTTCTTGTTTATTATCCGTTGGTCACTGTAAAATGGTCCCTCCAAAGATCATACTCACTTAAATTACTGTCAGCCTTTCCATTCGTAATACCTTCTTTCAACAATTAGAGGAGAGAAAATTAGGCTGCATTTCCATTTACAGGCATATCTTAGCTTTCTTGCACTTGGTTTTATTGTACTTCACAGATGTGGTATTTTTTTTTTTTTTTGATTAATTAAAGGCAAGACTCTCCACACAAGGAAAAATATTACAACTCGCTTTCTTGCGGTGCTCTGGACCCGAATCCACAATATCACCAAGATCTGCCTGTACAGGTGAGATACGTTCAGGTTTGCTAGATGCCCTCCCAAACACTCCTCAGTCTAGCTCCCTGTACCCTCTGATATGCATGGCCTGTTCTGAGATATAAATGAAAGGTTTCAGGGAAAATATGAAGACGTATTGAAAGATTCTGTACATATACTTTTCTCCCAAAAGTTGGAGGAAAAAAGATACTGTGCAATGGTGCAAATGGGGAATCTCATCAAAAATAGTTATGTTTTATTTCCTTTCCAGAATTCACAGCTCACTTTTCACTCTATGAATGGCAGCATTACTGTTTCTTTTCCTCTTAATGAAATTCTTTTGATCATCACGCAATATGCCAAAGACACATTTGAGCATCAGCTTTAATACTGTTGTTATTCGGAGGTCACTATTACCAATTGTGAACAGCCAAGGTATCAAAAGAGATTAATGCTGCCATCATCGAAAATGATCTAAGTCCTTTCTCCAGGATACAACTGCATTATCACATGACATATAGTAAATAAAATAAAATAAGGCACCAACGAGCACTTTGGAAGATTCCATTAAAAACAAATAATTATATGGAGCCACTTAAAAAAAAAAAAGATACCAAACATTCTCAAGTACTATGAAAGTAAGAAAGTAGGAAAGATGAATTCGCTGCTTTCTGGTTTGATAAGTATTCTGTACTTCACGATGTACCACATTCTAGCTTATTAGCTGGAAGGACTCTGACTCATAATTTTTATGGTTTTGGTGTTGTGCGTGGCTCATGAGATTTTTAAAAGGTGTTTTACATGAAGCGGAGAATTGAAATGCTTTGGGGTTGAGGCAATTCAAGGAACTGTACGGAAACAATAAAAAACATGAAAAGTGCAGATTATGCACCTTTACATTTATTTATGATGCGGGGTCCTGTAATTGTACCTATGGATTTCCTTTAATAATCACTTAATTATCTTTCATATGTGAAATAATGGGCAGCCAAAAACATCATCTCCAAGGCTTCAGGTCATCTGTCATTCTCTTTAATCAGACTGGACTTGACAGCCCTGATTTCTTATTAGAGTGAATTTTATGACCTTCGGTAATGGCATTCAAACACTACCAAAATGTAATGATTTCTGGTGAATACGCAATATAGTTATAGTGATATTTGATGAATGGAGCCCCTGGGAATAAATTGAGTTCCTTAAACTATCACCACCACTAGCATGACATTTTTTTGCCTTTGTTACTTGTGTGAATCCAGTACTGCTTACATTTGCGAAGACATTTGAAAAATGACTCAGTGAACAGTTTGCCCCTTTGAGGTGTTTTCACTCCGAGCTGTGGGAATGAGTAAGCCAAGAGGAAAACAAAGAGGGTGAGCGGCATGAACAACTGGTGTGTAGAAAGGCTATCAGAAGTCAGCTCTGGCACAAGGTCTACTGGTGAAAGACGAAGGTCTCAGTTCCAACTGGTCCCATAATTCGTAGTGAGACTCACTTGTGGGGCATTAACCTTGTACCCCCGCTGGAACGCCAGTCTCAAATTCTGATTTGGTGGATGTGGTGTGTGGCCTGGGTATCACTACACTATAAAATTTCCACAAGTTCATTGTTTACCAAAGGTCAATAACTGCCCGCATAGGGAATAGCCCTTTATCTGAGACTTGAATAAATTCTTTTAAGTAGGAGTTGAGGAGTTGCTCGCTGCCTCACCTGTTTGGTCATGAAATATTCTTATTTAATGTGGACCCCAGTTTTGCCATGAGCACTTACTGCGGTAAATGTGCGATGGGGGTACACTCTCTGACTCTTGGAAGGAAAATACATTGGCAGAACTCTAATCGTAATTTTTTTACAGGCCTGAGTGGTGATCTTTATTGCAATTTGGGTCAAGGCTGAGCATGTACTGGGGTATGTACCCCTTTCAGTATGTACATGGTCACTGGAGATCAGGACTTAAACTGTGAAATCAAGCTTAGTGGTGGTCTACCATGCAAGGTGGGCACGGCGAGAAATTTGCATGAAGCCCGGTGTCATATCTGGATAGCTAGGCAGGCAAACATTTCTCAGAAGGCTCCCTCCGAATGTGCATTTGGTTGGTGTTTGGGATTTTTATTCCTGTTACCTAAAAGGGTGGTACGTTTTAGATCAGGGTAGACTCTGTTGGCAACGATGGCAAAATAGCTTGGGACTTTTCGAAAATCCAATGGTGTTACTGACTACTTTGGAAGTTGGTGAATGCAAATGTAAATAGATTTTCTTTCCTTTTATTTCATTTCATCTGTTTCCTTAATCTACACAGGTGACATGCTCCATTTTCAATACGCAATCCTAGTAAAGAATAATTTTAAATTATCAGAAAGTTTTGCCTTTCTGATTTTCAGGGAATGTAGAGAGATCGTTTTCTTGATTTGTCCCAAGAGACCTGCCATTTCAGATAAAATGCTGCAAGACGTAATGAGCCTAAGACAGGCACGTCAGCCCAACTTTAATTTCTAACTTAGCTTAGGGAAGTCAATTGAGAAAGCTTCAAGAGTATTTTCGACGCTTCTATTTATATTCTGAAAAACTCTAGACTGGGGTATACATCTTTAAAAGCCAGGAACTGTGAGTATCTATCAGTGGGAAGATGTGTTTGAACTTCTTCTGTGGAAGACGGCAGGAGGGGACCGAGTCTTTACAGTCTGCAATTTATATTTCAAATGTTCAAAACAAATTGAAGCTAAGCACAAACCTATAAACTGGAAAAATCCAAATATTTGGGTGAGGGGATTATCTGATATAATTAATAGACCAGATTTCAATCTTTAGGTGCAAGATCAGAAAATTACGTCTTCCTTGAAATAGCTCTTGTTTTTCCAAAAGCTTTAGGATGCTGTTCTACTGAAGACCTTCATTTGAGACAGGAAAAGAAGCAAAGCCGTGAGGGGCAGAGCTGGCACTCAGGCACAGTGACAGACCCTAGAGCTGAGCCTGTAACTAGTATTTAACACTGCCGCTTCTACTACTCTATCAACTTAAGATCCTGAAAATGGAGCTTTCTTCCCCAAAGTGAAGGTGGATCACTAAAAAATATCCTCATTGTCTGCCAAGTCGTCCTGTGATCAGCAGTCCGTTTTTCTTCCTCTCTTTGGGGTTGGGGCCTGGCCAGATGGACTGTGTGGGTGGGTGGGAGGCAGGAGAGAGGGGTCCTGGCAGACAAATGACCTACACAAAGTGACCAGGGACAGCCGAGAGCTGGAGCCTGCTCCAAACATCTTGTAAGAGCCAAGTGCTTCAGAAAAAAAAAAAAAGGATAAAAAAAAAAGGAAAAAGAAGCAAAAAGACTATCATCTTAGACTTTCAATTAATGTAAATTTATGCCTCCTTGATTTGTGGAGAACAAGCCAGGCTGGTTAAGTAAGGACGAGTGTCGGGTGGAAGTCAACCAATGTAAATATATGCCAACGTGTGTTTAGCCAAGCATATTACTAATTGATAACTTGTTTATACTAACAGGAAGTCAAGGCATTCCCATCTTATTTTTTCTTCTATCGCCCTAGCTGAATGACCCAGAAAAATGTACCCTGTGAATCTCGGCAGATGCAGTGGACCTGCGGACACGGGGACTTTGGTTTCCATGGTGTAGGCTTACACACAGATAGCAAGAATGACTTTCTACAGATGAGAAAAGGAAGTTCAGAGGTAAACCGGCTCAAGGAAACATAGCTCACAAGTGTCAGGACCAGAAGTCAAACCCCAGAAATGTCACTTCAGAGACCTTGTGTTTAACTTTAGCCTCGACACAACTGACTTCAGAAAAAGGGCTGTCCACGAGCCGCATGGCAGGGCCTGATTGTAATTAACTGTTCCCTGCCTCCACCAATAAACAGACTGAAATAGCATCGTTAGTTAACTCAGATCCCACAAAGTGTCAAATTTGACAGGAGAACTAAGTCGGATCTCACGGGAGTAGAATGAATAGCATGGCTAGACAGATTTGCTTTAGTGGTGAATTCATTACATCTACGACTCTCCATGATCCTGGCGCCACCCGGTTCTATTCTCCTTTCCACGCATTTTTCATACAATGTCACCAAAATAACTCAAATTTTGAGCAGAGCTTATTAAACAATGGGCTGCTTCAGCAACAGAACTGACCAGGACAGAAAGTAACGCCTTACATACAAACATATATTTTTCTTCCTAAGAAACTAAACAAGAGTTTTAGATTAAAGGCGGGCCTGAGAAATACAATAAGGTTCCAGGGAACAATCTTCATCATATTAAAATAATTGAAGCAAGGCAGTAAGTGTTGGAGCTCAGAATCTTAGCAGTTTTTAAGTAGTTCATGATAAGAATACAAATGTTAACATTGAATTGAATATACAGAAGGTAAAAAAAAAAATCTTACTTGCATACCTGAAGAAAGAGTATTTAAAAATTTAGCAAACTCTTTAGAGCGAAAGGAATGTTTGCTTCCTGCCAAGATGTCTGGACTGTGACTTTTTCTTACTTTGAGTCGCTTTCTTATCTCTCATAAATGTGTGCTAAAGAGAGTAGACATTTATTATTGGACGTACCCTGCATCTATCTCGCTATCATGGTTCCTTGGGCACTTCCATTCCATTTTTCACTCTGGAACTATCCCTTTCTCTCTTGGTCCTAGAATAGAGTTGACTCTACTCTCAGCCACTTGGGTACACACGTCACCCAGGCCTGGCCAAAGAAAGTGCCACCATGTATTTGAATCCGTAGATGAGAGAAGTTTATTCGAAATTATCTGGTATCATTTGCGAGTGTAACTGGGGGAGAGGAATACTCTTTTGCAGCTATAAAAATGCAAGCCTTGAGCTGCCGGTGAAAAAAGATGGTCTAAAAATGATCTAAACTAGAGAAAAAATAGGTCTGAGAGTCTGAGATGCAATAAACCGGCTTCTGGGCATGCAACCTGTGAAGTTTCATAGGGTCCTGCACTGGCAAGGGCCCAAGCCATGGTTTAATGCCATGCTGCTGTCATTTTGAAATTCTTAATGATTTTTGACCAATGGACCCTGCGTTTTCATTTTGCACTACACCCACAAATTATGTAGGCAGCCTTTCCTAAAGACTTTGTTGAGATCTCTGGATCCAGTCTCATCTGAAGTCAGATCCATCCTGGGACCTTTCAATTACGTGAGCCAACAGATTCTATTTTGTATTTAAGCCAGTTTGGGTTGAGATTTCTTGACATGCAATTTAGTTCTGATAGTATAACTACAACTTAGATGATTTTCTTTCTAACCTTCTATCCAATTCTAATACACGTTTTTTCAGCCAACTCATAGATAATTATCTCGCCTTTTTCTAAAACCCTTCATTTGTGGAAAACTATGTACTTTGTAAGGCATCCCATTTTGAAACAACTATAATATTCTTAAAGTTCTTTTATAAACTTGTGCCTATTAGATCGATTTCTAAACCCTAGAATTGTTCAGATAAATTATACCTCTTGCCACAAGCCAGGACTTCGAATACTTAAAGACAGCTATAGTCACATCCCCCAATAATTCACCATCATTAAGTTGGACCCCGGTGTCCTCCAGCCCCCTTGTATTCAATATCCAGATCCTTGAACATCCAGTGTAACATCCAGATTGTTGATATCCAGACTGAATGCAAACTCCAACTGTGAACTACAATGGAATTCTTCCTTCCCTGATTTTGGATGGAGCATGTCTGTCAACGTAGACTGAAATGGCATTACCTAAGGCAATTGGCTAAAGCCAAGCCCCCAGCCAACTGAAGATACCTTATGACAGTGTCAGCTGAACAGTTAGTTGTCAGGCCAAGCCTCGATTTGCACTTGAACAACTGACCAAGTGCAGGGGTGGGCAAACTATAGCTGGCACACCAAAACCAGCCTACCGCCATTTTTTTTTTATAAATAAAGTTTTATTGGAACACGGCCACGCAATATTTTTTACGTATTGTCTATGACAGCTTTCAAGCCACAATGTAAGAGTGGAAACATAAGAGAAACTGGCTAGCATGCAAAGTCAAAAATATTTATTAACTGGCTCTTTACAGAAAATTTGTGAATCCTTCATTTAAACCAACGAGATAAACATTTATATTTATGCTTGTTACATTTTATTATGGATGTTTGGGGCCTTCATTCCAGATTCGTGAGATTTTATTTAATTTCATCAATGTGAAATCTACATCTGAACTCTTTTAATTCATAAATGGCCTCAGACATAATTACATTGTATTCCCTATACATACTGTCTTCCAATAATCCATTTTAATTGCAATGGGTGTATTAAACCACATAGGAAATTACCCTTCACCCTTGATTTTAATCTACAACATGGGGATCTAACACTGGCATTACCAGTTTCATTGTTCATGGGACTAGAAATGTCAGAGCAGTGGTGTCTGATAGAATTTTCCACATTGACAGAAATGCTCTACATCTGAACTATCCAAGATGGCAGCCACTGGTCACATGTAGCTATTGAGCACTTGACATAAGACTAGTTCAACTGAGGAACTCTACTTTTCATTTAAGTAACCCAATAATTTTATTTAAAATTAATATAAATACACACATGTGGCTGGTGGCTGCTGTTTGGGAAAGCACAGCTAAGAACACTAAGAAACAGAAAAGTTCTTAGACAGTTAATAATACTCAGTTCCCTGCTCTATAAGCAACATTTTTTTTCTCCAAGGCCTTTCCAGGGCTCTGCTATAACTGCCTCAAGAGAATCCCTCATTGTTTGGTATCTGATACCAACAGATGATGGGTAGGCCAAATTCCAAATGGTCCAGGATAGCTAATAGCAATGAGGAATTTGAACCCAGCTCAGGTGTGAAAGAATTCTGGGAAACAAATAGGATTAACCAAAAAGCCTAGTTCAGCAACATACCATGCAAACAAGAATACTACAGAAGCTATTAAGGACCTCATTAAGTTTTAATTTTATTATAAATTCTGTTTTGAACATAATAAATCCCTATGTAGGCATTAAATTTTGTAGTTAGGACTAGAGATGAATGTCAATTGTTGACCTAATTTCCACAAAATAACTGCAGGAAGTAAGGTTGGGGTCTTCAGTCTTTGGTGTTCAGTAAGTCTCATTTCTCTATGAAGCCCTGAGTTGTCCCACCCAATGTCTTAGGGCATCTCTTTCTTGCAGACAAATAGCCATTACTGCATGTGGAGCATATGGAAGATGGCCCCTGTTCCACAGGACAAAGCGATGTGCTCCCAGGATTTAGAAGCTTCTAATCTATAAATGGATAACTTCAAAATCTCTACCTTCCATCCAAATGACTCTCTTGAAATTCAAAAGTATTTATACAACTGTGGTAGATTACAAAATATGGCCATGGCTTCTTACGGTCCTGTATGCAAAGACCCTTTGCAAAGTGTCCTTGTTGGCCCTCCCTTTATAAATTTCCAAATCCCTCAGACCTGGACCGGTCTTGTAAATGGCTTGCTCAAAAGACTGTAGCTAAAGTGACATTATGTGCCTTTCAAAGCTGTGTCTAAAGAGGCCTTGCTGTGTCTGCTTCCGTAGCCGTGGCATGCTGCCCGGAGACCATGAAGGGAAGGAAGCCAACCCAGTGTCCTGCAGGATCAGAGACCCCATGGAGGAGAACGGAGGTGCCCCAGCCAACAGCCGACGCCACTGCCAAACGAGCATGGGAAGCTCTCTCAGTCCTTCCAGGCTAGCTGCTGTCCTGGATGAACAAAGCCATATGAGTAACCTCAAGCAAAACCAGTGGAACTCTCCAGAAAACACACTGAATTGTGAGAAAAAATATACTGCTCATACGTTAAACCATTTGTTATGCAATAATAGGTCACAGAAATTCCAGCTGCTGCAGGATGTCTCCACCTGCACTTATCAGAGTACATCAAACTTTACAAGTCCACAGTTAAATGCATCTCCATCCCCTTCTGGAATCCACACCCATCCTTGATTTCCCACGCCCAGCCAGGTGAGGTACCCTAGCAAATCTTCTCCATCTAGCACGGGGTATTACAAACGCTCACACCTTCCCCTAGCTCTCAGGCATGCGCTGTATTTACATGTTACACCATGTATCCTCAGCTCCTAGAATAGTATTTGGCACATAGTAGGTGCTTAATAAGTATTTGTTAAATGCCAAGTGAATGAATCACGTGTCTAGAGATCTCAGCTATCTATGGTAACAAAGAAACACAAAAATAATTGGGGTGGCGGGGTGGAAGAGGGGCAGCAAGGCAAGAACCACCCAAGTGCAACTCAGGAATTTACTTAAAGCCTCATGTTTCTCATTTAACACACATTTACAGTAAATCTGGTAAATATATCATGCAGATTACAGTAGCAATGACCTGAGTGCTGGGCAAGAAAGCCTTAGTCAATTTTTTTTTTTAAAAAAAGTCACTCATGGTAGGCAAACTAAGAGGTAACAAAAATTACAACTCAGAAAGGAGATGAATGAAATTAATTACAAAGGACAGAAGAGCCAGAATAAGTATAGGACTCTATTTAGTGTTTCTTCTCAAAATCCTCACCTACGCCACCCTAAACATCTCAACAGCCAGTAGAATGTCAGTGCCAGGAAGGCAGGGATTGACTCCTTCGGTCACTACTACAATGCCAGTTCCTAGCTCACCATCAGAGCTCGGTAAATGTTTGTTGATTGAATAAACAACCTTCAAGGCATCACCATAGAAAGCGCAGAACAGACTGATGTCTAAAGTGAGAATGGACCTACATCATCAAAAAAAAAAAAAAAAGGTTGAAATATGTTCGTTATACCAAGTTGAAGAACACGGGGAGGGAGATAATATTTTGGAAAAAAAATCTATCATGATTGTTTTCAAAGTCTGGACACATAATGGGGAAACGTCATTCATCTGAAAAATGAATGAATGTGGACTGCCAGATAAGTAAGTTAGAACGTGTCTTTATTTTTCCTCGCATCTTGAGAGGTGGAACTATCTCTTGTGTTTCTCTATATTTTCCACTCCGCCTAGCACACCAGGTGGAAATAATGAAATTGTAATGAATATTTTAAGCCTTTTATTATGGAAAATTTCAAACATAAATTAAAGTAGAAAATAATTAAATGAATCTCCATGTGACAATCACTCTGCCTCAATGATCATCCATTTCTGGACATTGTTGTTTCATGAAAACCACATCCACTTCCCCTCTTCCAAATCTATATGAATATTTCGGAATGAATAATTAGTTTAAGATCCAGTTAATAACTATCACCTATAATCCAGTAAGTGGAATTTCTAGACTTATTTGTATTTCATGAACACTAATTAATAGCATCTTTTCATTACCGATGATTTTATCTAAGTATATGAAGAATAACCCACTTATAATGGCTTCTTAATTTAATTCATCCACAGAAGACCAAATGTCACACTAGAATAAATTATTCATTTTGTTAAATCAATTTTATATTTGTTGCTCTTATTAAGCCGTTTTTCTTCCTGAGCATCTGAGAAATTACATTTTTCAAACATGACTATGGCAAGCCACATTTTTAAAAAATCACTTACGGCTCACCTTTTCACCTGTACCAGATTTTTCAAAATGCCACATCTTTATACTTTCTGTGCCTTTTAGCCAAAGTATGTATCCCAACTGTAGTTTATTCTAATTTTCAGAATACAAAACATTGCAGTACTGCTAAGGTTTAGTTAACATATTCGTTAAATGTTTAGAATACCTGAGACCCATTTTAAAGCAGATATAACATCAATCAATGTCTTGAAATATACCTGTATAATAAGGAAAATTTATCTTGTCCCAAACATATTTTATGACCTAAAAATTTGATTCAAATTATTAAATGTAAACTTAATTTGATTTAAATTATGCAGTAGTCCCCCTTATCTGCAGGGGATACATTCCAAGACCCCCAGTGGATGCCTGAAAATCTGTACAGTAATTCACCCTTATTGGCAGTTAGTAATCATGGATACTACCCAACCCTGTACATACTGTATATTCTCCTATACATACATGCCTATGATAAAGCTTGATTTATAAATGAGGCAAAATAAGAGATTAACAAAGGTAACCAATAATAAAATAGAACTAGAACAATGTACTAAAAGTTAGGTGAGTGTGATCCTTCCCTCAACCCCTCCTTTGCCCTCTCTTTTCCTACCCCCCTTTCCATCTCCCCCTCTCCCCCCGGCCCTCTCTTCATGTGTCTCTCTCCCCATAGTTGACATTCTGAACAAAGAATGATTCGCACCCTGGGAGCGAGATTTCATCAGGCTACTCAGAATGGCATGCAATTTATAACTTATAAATCGTTTCTTTCTGCAATTTTCCATTTAATATTTTCGGACCATGCCTGGCCGTGGGTAAGTGAGACTGTGGGTAAATTAAACTACAGAAAGTGAAACCGGCAATAAGGGGGAATTGCTGTACAGATTTCTAACATTACATTTAGCTCTGTATTTATACAAACATCTTTTGAGAAGAAAGTTTGAGGAAATGAATACAATTCTTACACAACTTTTTTCTGAGTTTGATTATCAGTGACTTCCCTAAAGCACCCGCTTTGTCCTAGTATAGAAAGGGTGGAGTCAAAGGAGCAAGAAGTGTTCTGCCCATGGCTTTGTGGGAGGAATTAAATTCACTAAGAAACTGATTTCACTAGTAACTCTACAGCCGTGGATCTCAAACTCTGCTTCGCACTGGAGTCAGGAGGAGCATTTCTAAAAGTTTCTGATGCCCAGGTCACAAGCTGGACCAATGACTCTGGATCTCTGGAGATGGGACCAACGTGTGCTGAAGCCAACTTGGCTCCTAGCAGTTCCCAAGAGCCAATGCACATGTCTGCCCAATTCCAGGTTCCGCGACGTTAACATTAGTAGCTTGAAACTGGAAACGCTGGGAGTGTTTACATCACAAAAGTGGGCAGGCACTATAAATCAGGGCTCTTTATCTTCCCAGGAGAAGACTATTAAACACTTGCAAGCACAAACCAGTACATCACTGGAGTCGGGTCGGGGACACAAGCATCAGTATCTCACCCCCCTTTAGTTATCCGCCTTCCACTGCCACCCCTGACCTATGGATGTTACTGTTTTCACCTTGAGAACTGGATCTCTGAAGGTGGGACGTCCCATCCCACATGCTCGTGGCATGCACCCCGGGTCTGGCACACCTGGGGCCAGGCGAACCCGGGGCCTGACACCCACGGCATACTCGGGGGGCCTGGCGCACATGGGGTATGGTACGTGGGTCCACCTAGGGCGCGAAACCAAGACCTTCTGCATGCAAAGCAGACGTGCTAACCACTATACTATGGAGCCATCCCCCAAGCATCAGTATTTTTTAAAGTTCCTATTTGGTTTCAATGTGCAGCCAAGTTTGAGAACCAGTGGTCTAGACACAGTGATCTTTAAACTTGAGGGCTCACCGGAATTAGCTGGAGGATTTGTGAAAACACTGAGTTCTTGACTCAGTGGATCTGGGGTAAAGCTCCAGAAGTTGCATTTCTAACACATGAGGCTAATGAGATTGGTCCAGCGACCACATTTAGAGAATCGCCCAGGCCAGGGCATCTAGCATCAATGAACAAGGACACTGCTTTATCCTAGAAACTGACAAGAGACAAAAATAAACCTATCACTGCTAAGGACAAGAGCTAGGGAACAAGCCCTAAATACTAGAAATCTCTATCCAAGCCTCTCATGTCCTGCCCATTTCTTATCACTTGCCATCCATTCCCTGGCTCTATTCATTCATTCATTCCTACCACCATCTTCTCCTATTGGGTCTCTGTTATGTGTCAGGTATGATACAAGGTTAGGGAAAAAAGCTCAAAGGGCACAAGGCCCAGCCCACAAGCTTATATCCTGGTTGGAAAGACAAGCGAACTAGACATTCAATCAAAGTAAGGTCTGCTAATTGCGCCATCATAAAGGATATGCAGCTTGCTTTAAGAGCTCAAAATAAGATAGGGATCAAGGAGTCTGCCCAGAGGCACTACCAGCTGACTTATGTTTTTACAAGACGAGTAAGTCAGATTAAGTGGGCCACAGGAAGGAAGGAGATAAACCATTCCAGGCAAAGCGAATTGCTGGTTTAAGTGCCAAACGGCATCTTATAAACAACATGTTGATGCCAGTGCATCTCAAAATCAGGTGGGCATCAGACCCACTAGGGGAACTTGGTAAAGATGCAAAGGCTCAGACCCGCTCTAGGGGCCTCTGTGTCCTTAGTGATTCTTGGGTGATTCTGATACACATGACCAAGGTTGGGAGCCCACGGGATCAGAGAATCATGACCGAGTGGGATGGGACAGGGCAGTAAGTAGCGAGGGACCCCGAGGGAAGGAGGAGCTGGATTTGAGAGGAGGCCAGGGCTGGGCGGCAAACTGTGATGTGAAATTATGGTTTAAAAAATCCTGAGGAATTATTTTTCTCTTTTGCTACATCATCTGGGCATGCACTGACCAAAGAGGATGACCAAAGAGCCATGACTTCCAAAGCAGAGGTGAGCGAACAGCAATCCACCAGTCCCACGGGGCCCGGCACCCACAGTATACTGTGCACAAGCTGAGAATGGCTCTTACGCTTTGAAATGGTTGAAAAATATTAATGAATCCTATTTTTGACACAGGGAAGTTACATGAAAATCAAATTTCGCTATCCATAAAAATGTTTTATTGGAACACAGCCAAATTTATTGGTTTTCGAATTGTCTATGGCTGCTATTCACGTAACACCAACGACAGAGGTGAGTAGCTGTGACAGAGACTATAAGGACAGCGAAGCTGGCCCTTACAGAAATGTTTACTGACCTCCATGCTGAAGGCTAAGCCTCTTAGGGTTTAGAGCTGGGGAAGATTCTAAAGGGTGAGGGAGAAGGGAATGAGTGACTCGGCCTCAAGAAGAGTTACAGCCCCTCGACCTGGGCCCAGCTGACTGGTGGCTTCCATGTACGGTGGAGACCTAGCAACCGAGAGAGCTGGTCTCAACCTCAGCCTAGTCTTCAGAGCTAGCAGGTGTCTTCTGCGACCATGTGAGCAATGGCTTAGAGAAAGGGTACCAAGATCACTCGCCTTGAGAGCTGTAGGGAAAGTACAGAGGCCAAGTTTATCAGGAAGGAGAGCACTCGCCTTCCAACGCCATCTTGGGCCTTGAGCATCGCGGTATCATTTACAATGAAATGAAGACCGGAGGCCCCACTGAAATGGTCCCGGCCTCCTTAATCCCTCAGTGAGCCTGACTGTAGGAGCAGGGACCCTGTCCCCTGCACACCCTCTCTGCCTGTGAGGCAGCCGGTAGCTAAGGTCGGTTGAATTTGTTTGCGGAAACGAGAAAAATGTGGCATTGCCCGAAACTCTTTCCTTTCCAAACATTCTGTTCATACTTCGGATGACCTTATCTTCTATCGGCTCTCCTTGAATTTGAATATTAAAGTCATTTTTCTTTCTGGCCTCAGTGACATACAGCCAGAGGGAAAAGCTGGAGATCCCAGGAGCAAGATGGAAACGCACACCTGTGGCCTCGTCCCCAGCCCCGCACCCCGCTGTGGTTGGCTGCACGGAGGCTATGCCTCGCTCCAAATATATCTGCTGGAGAAGATCCCAGATTTAATTTACTACTCCACTCTGGGTGCAGGATCTGTTAATATCTTCCAATTACCTGCCTCATACAACCATAGCTATTTTAAGCAGGAGGTACTAAGGCTTCCTCATCAAAGAAAACCTTCCCATTTCCAGAAACTTCTGCCTAAAGAAAAAAGTCATAGAGACCTTGAGCTAGGACTGG
This sequence comes from Rousettus aegyptiacus, assembly GCF_014176215.1. Lineage (NCBI taxonomy): Eukaryota > Metazoa > Chordata > Mammalia > Chiroptera > Pteropodidae > Rousettus > Rousettus aegyptiacus. The sequence continues at coordinate 1,691,497 of NW_023416312.1, read as the reverse complement.
GCCCAAAGTTTGGATTTTACCTCCTTGCAACCAAAAGCTACAGCAGTTTGGGGTTCTTCTGGGTAGAAAGTAAATATATGCGTTGGGTAGACCATTACTTTATTTGCCAAAAGATGCTTGAATAGACCTTTTAGTTATACAAATATAAAGTGGAGACTACAATTAGTAGAGGAGGTTGGAAATGCTGAAAACGCAATAGTGGCCAATGAGGAAGCGGCTGTAGGCAGAGTCGCCTTTGTCGCAGATGTCTGCCTTAAAGAACGGGTTTCTGATCTGTGATGGACTGGGCTGCCCTTTGTCTATAGCTTCTACATGCAACGTCCAGAGGCCACCTGTACTCCCCAGCCCACGGTCCTTTCAGAACGAACCATGGTGGGTCTCTCTCATCTTCAGATCTGACTTCTCTTTCAGACTCCTCCTTGTTCTTCCATTCTGTTCTCCTTCCTCCTTGCTCTTGGTTCTCAAAGGGTGGTCCTTGGGACGGCAGCTTGAGAATTTCCTGGAAACTCATCTGAGATGAGTTCTCAGGCCCCGCTCCAGACCTACCGAGTCAGAAACCCTGGCAGCGGGCCCAGCGCTCTCCGGCGTGACTCTGATGGGCACGAAGGGGAAAATGGTGTTGAAATAGTTTCCGAGGACAGAGCAGGGGAGATGGGACTTGGGGAAAGGCCTTGAGATCGGAGCAGCACTTCACCCTAGAGAGAAGACCTCAAGAAACGAACTGATGCCTGCTGGTCCAGCGCCAATCTAGACTATTCTGTAGACATCCTATGCGCTGAGGAAGACCTGACTAACCCCAGGCATCAACCACGTACCCGAGTCAGGCAATGAACACCTGATTTGGTGGCTCTCGCTCCAAAGCAAGAGGGCTCCATGACAGGGCACAGCCAGGGGGTGTCTGTGTTACGGTGACAGCGGGTAACTGGCAATCTAGAACTGTGGTATGACCAGGGTCCAAGCAGAGAGGGCACCTCTGGGGGCAGCCTCTTAAGCTCTGGGAATGGCACTGGATGGCAGCCAGGCTGAGTTCCACCTACTGTCAGTTCCTGCTTTTATCCCGACATCTCTGGAAGCCGCTGGATACTACCTTCTGTGTTTCCGCAAGTTAATGAGCTCAAGAAGTCTCTGGGTTCCCCGTAAGTCGTGTTGACTGTGTGGCGTGAGGTCCCATGCTCGTCAGGTTGCTTGGAACCGCTCACCCAGGTTTTGGCTTCCGAGTCTACAATGCCTCTTCCTTGGTTTTGCTGGGCTCTGACAAAAATTGAATCTGTAACCACTGCAATCCTGCAACCCTGCCCATTATCTCCGGAATCTTGCCAAGTTGTAAGGTAGCACTTCGACTGGAACAAGTTAGAAATACACACACCCCAAGCTCTAAAGTGCGAACGATTTCTCTGCCGGGCTTTCGGTGTGGGAAATGGCCCTGGCTCTTTAAAATGTTTCCAGGATCCCGCAGAAGCAAAGTATAGGGAAATCAAAAGCTTTATTTTTCATTTTCAAAGCTGCTTATATAACCACATCTGGCATAGGGGGAAAAAAAGAAATACACATAGCTCAAATTGGGACAGACAATCAGAAGTAGAAAGGCCCTAACCTTGGTCCCTAACGGTCGCATTTCAAAGTTGGCTGCTCTTGCTAGCTCTGCCCCACCCCCCAGCCACCCAACCCGATGGCTTGAATCCTTATGCTTTTCAGCTTGGAGGGTTCTCATCCACAAGGAGAGTTCTGGAAATTAGCGGCCCTCCCTCCACCGTATCTGGTGTTACATAGTATTATGACCTCCAACTTCCAGGGAAACGAAAAAGGGGTTCGTTGACCCCAAATGCTGGGGGTGGGGGTGCGGGGGCCGCCGTAGGACTGAGAACAGCTTTCTGAAACAGATCCTCAGATCCCCCGGACGGCCATCCGCTGCGGGAATCTTCTCTGAAGTGTCTGAAGTGTCGCGCCGGCAGCTAGAAATGTGAGAACGAGTGGGAACACCTGCTCATTAGGCGCAGCGCTTTTGAAACACGGCAGCGAATGGAAAGCCACTCAGAGAATGATCTCATCCTGTTAACCCGACAAGGGTGCCCGGATTTTCACAGGGCGTCGAGACTGTGCACAGGGAAGAGGAGAGGGATCCATTCAATCAGAGAGTTCACATGCCGTCCAGTGGAAGAGCTTGGTTTAGGCTCCAGGTCCCAGCTGGCTCAGCCCAGGGAGCCGAGCTGCCCTGCTCTGAGCTTCCCTCGTCTGCTCGGAGCACCACAGCCATCGGTCAGAATTACTGCAGCCCCTGAAAGACTGAGGCAGCTGAAAATCTAGACACTCGTGAAGAACATTTCTGGGAGGTTTCACTTTGAGATACGGGAAGAAGTCTATTTAATTTGGCAGAATAAAGCAAAGAATAGATAGAACATTTCAAGTGTACATGCAGTGCCAATCTCTCAAAAGACCCGCAGAAACATGTGAACTGCATTCTTTTGCCTTCCTTGCCCACAATCAACCCAAAACCAAACCACGCCCCGCCTGCTGGGAAACAAACAAGCTAACCGCCTGTCACGAATTCTAAGCAGCACGTGCCCATCGCATTATAAAGTCTCCAGGTTCATCTTGCAGTGAATGGTATCTCTGAGTTCCTGGCTTCTGCAGGAAGCACAATCTCTGGAGTCATGACCAGATAAATACCAGTTTCAGGCAATAAACTGAAGTCCATTTGAAGAAGGAAAAGGAGACCAAGCTGTCACTGGGAAAATTAATTTCTGTTGAAAACTTCCGGGAGAAATCAAGAAAAGGTCTGCATCAAAGCATGCAGACGGGCATGGGCAGCTTTGAAGAAAATCTTAGAGGGAGCCACGGAATACTCAATTAAGAAATGCTGCATCGCTCATGTTTCCCATGGCACCGAAGAAATATTTTGTGGAAGACCATGAACAAAACTTACTGTAAGCATTGATGTGATTTGTATGGATCGAGAGTTTGAGGACCGCCTTAACTAGGTTGTTTGCGTCCATGTCACTTTTTATATGCACGAAAGTATGATATGATTAACATTTATGCCTGTGTCTAAAACTTAGCCCCCAAAATATAGAATTAACATATATGAGTTTGCCAAACTTTTTCTGTAAAGGATCACATAGTAAATAGTATAGATTTTGTAGGCCATACACTCTCTTTTGCAACTACTCAACTTGGCCAATGTAGCAGAAAAGCAGCCTTAGACCATATGTAAATGAATGGCTGTGGTTATGTGTCAATAAAACTTTATTTATAAAAACAGGTAGTGGGCCAGATTTGGCCCACACAGCAATTTATCAAAGTGATAAAACATCATGTCTGAATTTTCTAGTGGGCAACACAAAAAGATGTCTAGCAATTGACACACTCTTAGATTTCTTGAAATTTGATATATATACCAATGACAACAACTGTCACTCGATTGAGGGAAAAAAAATTCAACATCTTTGTTTCCCACCATCTCTTGCTTTCCTATTTAGGGGGATCGTAATTTTGAAGTGTTTCCCCTTTCTTTTAGATTTCCTAATCACTACTTATTAAGCAATCTTCTCCTTACATATGTGTATTTCTAGCCTCTTCATTACTCTCCCTTTTAACATTTTCAGCTAGCAACATTAGAAAGCTACCTCCACATGAGTCGAAATGCGAGACTCGAGAATAATAAATTTAATAGTTGTATTAGGGATGTCCTTTGTCAAAGAAGATGAAAGAAAGACTTTGAAGTCAAATAAGGTAATAAAGAAACCATGTCTGTACCTTCTAAATTGTCAAAAGGGTACAAAGTAACTTTAAGAAAGTTACATTTCCTTATTCTCTAATAAAATCTATTTTACCTGCTTCAACGTGAGAATTTAAAAAGCTTTTGAAATTTTATTCTCTTATTGTTTGGCTTCGATGGCATCACAACCAGGTTTGTACCATTCATTTAAGTCACACGCGTATGACATTCTGAACATGCTGCAGGTTAGAGAGAATTCTGTTTCAGTTTAGTTTTGAATCTCTATGAGTACAAGAGGCTATTTGCCATAACCAAACAACCCCCAAGTATCAGTGGTTTAACAGTCAAAGTGAGTTTTTGCTATCCCAGACTAGTGAAATTATACCGGAGTGTTGGGGGGGGGGGATTCCTTAAACAGTTGTTGAGGGTCCCAGCCATCTTCCATCTGTGGACCCCACCACCTCTCACCATTTAGATGAGGATTTCTGAATACAGACGGGGCTGACATTTTGAGCCAGATCGTTCTCTGTTGTAGGGTGCTGTCCAAGGCATTAGAGCATATTTAGCAGCATCCCTGGCCTCCGTCCACTAGACACTAGAAGCATACACACCCACGACCCATTGTGGCAAACAAAAATGATATCTGTAGATACTGCCAAACACGCGCTGAAGACACAACAGTCCCCGCCCCACGCTGAGAACCACTGACTTACTCAAAGTCATTATCGTCACTCATCGGAGGTTTTATGTTCTATTTTTTCCCAGGAAACTAACTTGTTTACATTAAAATATTGAAGTTCCTTTTTGTGGATCTAGTACACGTGGCACGTGCTCCTAATGGCTGTTGGAAACAAGGTGCTTCAGCTCGAAAGTCCACTATATCATCTTCCCATCAAAAGCAGGTGCCCAGTGCCCCTGCCTTGAAATATTTCACATGCATTTCAGAATGATTCCATTAGCCAAGGAACAACTTCCATCCATGAATCGAATAACTCTTCAAAAGCCTGAGTAAAATGAGTTCCCTTGGGAGTTTTACCAGACCTCAGTAGGTACCCCTTAGTACTCATTCCCTCCCCATTTAAGAATCCGCCATCCTATCAGCTTCTTTCCAACGGAAGGCAATAGTCTATGCGCAAAGCCACGCCTGTGAGTGAGAACAAATCCCATTAGACTGATTGTAAAAAATGGCTCTTCTATAAGGCGAACGTTGGGACCACTGATAATTACTTATATAATTATCCTAATTCCCTTGAAACTACCACCTCTCATTCTTGCTGATGTAAAACTGCTGAAAAGTAATCAAAGGCAGGCCTGTGTCTGTTCTATGTACCCATCAGTATGTAGTGGTTGCTTAGGAAACAATAGTATAATAATTACAACTGATAATGTTTATCCTACAACTGGCACATGGTGGAGCCCATGAAGTCATTTATTGGAAAGTGCTATCTTAGAGGCAAAAGGAACAGTGCGCTGTCCAGTATAAACAGTGCCAGACACCACATTAAAACCCTAAAGGCTGTAATTCACCCAGCTCAGGGGACTTAGAATGAGCGCCACCATCAAAACCAGTCTTGGAAACCAGGAGGTCTCAGGCAACATTTTTTGGTCACAGGAACCAAGAAATCCAATTGTGAAAAATTACAAAATCAAGAATGATCAAGTAGTAATGGACATAAAAGCAAAAATCATAATAGGAATAATGTTAGGCTTGGAGAGGTAGAAACACAGGGAGAAACGCCACCCCCGAGAAGGAGAAGGAATCACTCACTGGAGCTGCTGATTTTGCTGGAAGTCCTGGGGAAATCTCTCCAACAAATATCATTAGATCCTGGATATCTCTGTTGCGGGCCGCCCGCACACTGGGAAGGATAGAGTCCCTAATTGCAACCTAATAGCTCCATTTATCATTTGGAAACCATCTCCTAACATGCATCTACTTCATTTTCACCTGTGCACAAAATAATGTGCCCTCTCTCCCCTCCTTCCTCCATGTTTCATGATGCGACCTAAGAAGGACGCATCAAAAGATGTCACTATAAGATGAAGGAGACTTCTTACACAACGAGTCTGGACATTTGAGTCATGGAAACATTTACTAAGGTGAAGATTGTAAATGGATAAAATCTATGGCTCATCATAACATCTGAAATTGGAAAAGAAACCTATCAAATCTCACCAATTTATAACATAAGCAGAGTGTGTGTTGGGTCAAGAAGGAATCTTCCTGACCCGAAAATGCCATGCTTACCACAGGGAAGGGGACGTGCTAGGGGTTGAAGTGAAGGCGTCTTCCCAGGTTTGCCTGGAACTGAACCCCGGAGGCTGTTGTCAGGTTATCTGTGGTGGGTAGTGAATCCCAACGCATACGTTATTACCACTGTGACTCACTGCTACACAGACTAACCAACATTTCCTGATACTTGTGGTCTTCAGCCTCAAGGGTGAATGACATCGAAAATGATAAACAGGAAGTAAGTCATTAAAAAAAAAAAAAGCATCTGCTTTTAGGACAGTCTAGATTGAATTTACTTTACTATGGCATTCCGAGTGGGTCAGCTGGTCTACTAACATGCCTCACACAACCACATCAGCTCCAAGGAGAAAGTACCACAGTCATTTCAAAGCCTCTGTTCCTACAGGCTCTTTATCTTATTCTTAGAAACCACCAGCAACTTTCTTGGGCTTGATATGGTGTTCCCAAAAATGGATCTCACGACTCCACCGAATGAATCCGGAGTTCGACACTGCTTCCAACTGGATAATCATTGTTTGATACGAGAAACAAGCCCCCAACCTAGAGTTCATTATACATGCCACTGACGATTCATAATCAGACCCTCCGACAATTATTCCAGGAGGAAAATAACTAGCTTTACCTGCAAATTCAGATTACCTCCACAATGCAGACTTTTTCATCTTCTCTGACATCTCATGACAGCTATTGTTCTTTGGAGTAGACTGCATTCATTTAATTCTCTAACAAAATGTACAAAGGCAGTATAGGTTCAAAAGAAAGATGAGACTAACTGATGGGATGGTTGTCTAGAAGGAAGGTTACTCGAAATTTTAGGAATGTCAAATTGCTCTATTTCCTTTGGTAATGAAGATAGAAATCACTTCTTTCAAGTAGAGGGAAGAAAGCACTGTTGATTATACCCACATTGAACGAAGTGAGACCATTCGTGTTTGATTCTATAGCTCTGGAAAGATATAAATTACGACAAGGAATGTAAACATTCTCTTTGCTCTAAGATAGTTTTATTGGTTAAAAAGGCAGCTCCACGTGATCTTACGAAACAAATGATGCCAGCACAGAAAAGTGCCATTAATTTCTGCAGTATACATAGTGGCTACAAGTAGGGACTCTGGAATGATGGCCAGATCCCGAGTCTGCTTCTTCGTTGGAGAGTTAGCTACTTATCCTCTCTGACCCTCAGCGTCCTCCTCTGCAAAACAGGATCAACAATAAGACCCGCCTGACTATGTCGTTGTGCAGCTGTTGTTTATTATCGAAGTGAGTGGGACCCAGTAAGCCTCAATACATCTCAGATAGTCACGGTAGGAGAAGCAGAAGTGGTAACAGCAATAGCACTAGGAGGAGGAGGAGGCGGTGGCAGTTAGAAGTGACATCGACTATTATGTTTTGGAAGAGGTAAATAATTACTAATATAAATAGTAAAAAGTATGTTAGTAATCGTAAAATCGCAGAACTAAGTAACAATACTAATACTAATAATATTAGGAATAGCATTAGCAATACTATTATTAATACTAATATTAATATATCACATAACATCATTTGGTGATTAACAATACAAAGAGCACTATTATTATCAGTCCCATTATTATGCTAATATTCTAGACCCTCAAAACCACTGCATGGTCAATAAAAACAATGCAATCTAAAACTGACCCATTTTGTACTAGAAATTATCATTTATTTTGGACACGAGGGTATTCTAAAGAGTGTGATACCTTCCTGCCTTCCTAAGAAGATAATTGTATGTCGAAGCAGTATTAATAAGAAGAGAGCAATCTTCATGCAGATAAAAGGGAATGAAAGCCACAGAGGAACCATTAAAGTTCAGGTTATTTGAGTTGTGCTGATTACCAATGAGGAGAAATCATTACTTTGAAAATGCAGAACAACCCAAAACAGAAAGAAATGAGCATACTCTTCCAGCAACAATAACTTCCAAACGATAGGCAATTCTAGATTACCTGGAAGCAACCTCTGTGCTTTGAGAATGATGGCTGTCAAACATTCTGCAAAAGATAACCACAGATAAGAAGATATGTACTAATCAGAACTTCATTGCAATGAATAAAGACCACTTCGTGGGTCCTTGTCACTCTCTGCACCGTCCCTGGTAGCTCAGTTCTGTCATGGCATCTGTTTTGTCAATAGGAATTTGTTTCTGTGTGGTTTGAGAATTTGGAAATGATTTAAGTACAATGCAGATTTATTGTTTGCTCCTGCAATTCTCATCTAGAAGAATCATTCTGAGCCCCAAAAAACTGCATCCAGCTGCACAGGAATACACAAAATGTACGTACACACGGACAGACAGACATGCACACACCTCAACATCTACAGCCCCCTCGGTTCACAGCACATGTTAGAAGACACCCCCCCCCCAACCTCTGCCTTTACAACACGCCCCTCTGGCTCAGATTACCCGCCCTCACCCCTTCGCAGTGACATGCAAGCTGCAACCCCGCCTACGCCTCTTCCACAAGCCAACTTCAGGCTTTTCGAGGGAAAATGACATGTGTAGTGTAGCATTTACTTCTTTTTTAACCTCTTGCCTTGTATAAAATTGTCCAATCATTTTTATTAGCTTATCTTTGTTCTTACTGGGTCATTGACAACCGATTTTTTATATTTCAAGTACAGTGTCTTTCACCCATTTCCCTTACAAACCTGGTGCTTTTTATAACACAACTTTGAAATCCAGCCACGATTTCAAGAACACATATGTTGCATTATAGCAGAACTGACTGTATCTATCTTCTAAATCTTCCCCAGCATAAGAGAGAGGTGTCGCTGCCAAATTTCTATAAGGGAATACAGAGTGCAGAGACAGACTGTGGTGGTCTGGAGCAACTGTCGAGAGAAGCCGTCAAGAATTCCCGAGTGCAAGATTTTTTTCACCCCTCAGATAGGGACAGAGCGCTGAAAAGGCAGTGAGCTCTCCCACAAACGGTAATCACAATAAGAAAGCTCTCTGTGGCGAGGAGCGGCCAGTTTCTCGAATTCATGAAACCCAAGGGACTTCTCACTAATGGATGAGAGCAGACAGGAGACTTGTGCCTTGTCATCAGCTCTGTCCTTGCAAAACTGACCTGCTTTACGCACACAAGTGTGATGCCTTGGAAGCTGCATGCTGAAGATGACAGATCCCCAAGATGGAAGGAATTTAAGTCCCTATATCACCACTTGGAGAACTCGCGAGAGCAAGACGTTAAGGATTTTGGTTTTGGAGACATTACGCGTTTTGGAGTTATTTTGTTACAACAGCTTTACCGTAACTTGTTCGATCCAGATGGGCGGGCCAACAGAGCCTGCCTGAGCACCTGTGTCCTGTTCCCGCATTAACGTTCAAAGGTCAGTGCAGGAGCGCTTTCCAGAGTGTTCGAGAAATCTGTGTAATAGCTTCGTATGTAATAGCTTCCCTGATAATTATAGGGGTTAGAAAATGGTGAATAAGACAGTCCCTCCTTTCAAAGAATTTATAGTCTAGCAAAGAGAGAGAGAAACATGAGTGACTACAAATGACAGTTATGGAGCAAGCAGTTCCACTCTTAGAAATATGAACAACAGAAATACATACATATGGTCATCACAAGAAGGTACGAGATGCTCAGGACAGCTCTGTTCTATGCAAAACCTGAAACTGTTTGAACAGCCATTAACATGGATAAATAAATTGGGGATCGTCATGTGATGGAATACTATACAGCAATGAGAATAAATGAACTACAACCGCACACAAACAGGTGAGTCTCATACATATTATTTAGTGAAAGGAGCCAGACACATAAATATGTCCCATTTATATTACATTCAAGGACAGGCCAAACTAACTGACAGTGACAGAAGTCGGGACAGGTGTTAACTTTGGGAAGGGTTTCAAAAAGGACCAGGGGAGTTCAAGTTATATTCTAATTCTTGACCTGGGTGGTTGTTACATGGGTATATTCAGTTTGTGAAAATTCACTGAGTCTACCACTTATGATGTAATTGTGCACGACTACTATGCTTCAATAAAGTCTGTTAAAAAAAATAACAAGTGTTACTGATGTTAAGACAGCAGTTTGAAGAGGGTACATTAGAGACTCAAAGATTCAAGGTGTCCAAAGCGTCAGCTGCACTCATTTGCGCAAGGGAGAAACAAACATTTTCTGATGGAGCGTTTACAACTATTGAGAACCTCTACCTACTTCCTCACCTTGCAGCCCAGTCTGATAACCTTCAATTCAAACAACACGTGTTTGATTTCCTACCTAAGTTTAAATCAAGGCTTTGGGACCAGCAGTCTTCAGGAGTCACATCTATGCAGAAACTAAAAAAAAAAAAAAAAAAAAAAAAAGACTACAAGCAGAATTATAGGAAAATGGATTTCTCTGCCAATGATAACATCAATTTTTCCCCCAATAAATCTGTTTACCCTCCCTCTCATTTTCCTTCCTAATCTCTGACCTATCTACACACACGAGCATGTGCACACACGTACATATACAGTAGGTTTATCTTCTACAAGTTTCCATGCAGTCACACCTCTTGACGTAAGTGATGATTGTAAGGGTCAAAAGGCTTAGGCCACTCCAGATGCCAGAGCAGTCTTTGCTGATCTGCTCGTGTTGCAGAGTCAATGCAAGGTCACCTGCAGAGCCTACCTTTTCTATACTGGTTGGTACGTATTAAAACTTTTCAGGACAGGAACCATCATAGACTAGATTAAATAAAAAAAAAATCTGGACTGGTCTAGGTAAGTCCACCCAGGTTCATTAGCCTCTAGCATGGCTGGATGCTACCAGAGTCCTTCCTGCGAGACTCTCACTAGATACTGACTCAGGCTCTCAGCCAGAGGTCCCTGGGACCAGCACCCATGGCTTCAGGGAGCTGTGGGCTTACACTCTTAAAGGCTGTCAGCACAGAGGAACAAGCCCTTCTTTACTGACTCAAGTTTTTTTTTTTAAACCTCTGGGCAAGAGTTCTCATCAGTGATGTCCAGGTGAGAGGGACGATGATCAGCCAGCAGCCACTCAGGTAGGCTGTGGTTGGCACATGGAAGGGGAAGGTCCCAAAGGAGGAGAAGCCATCTAGCAATAAGAGGAAGGAGTTCCCAAGACAGGAAAAAAGTCGCACATCCACAACTCCAGTGTTTTTCAAACATGGGCTATAATTTATTGGGTGAGGATGGGGGGGGGGGGTCAGGAACCTACTTCAATGGGCTACATTCGGCAGAATTAAAATTTTTTAAAGGGTACAGTGAGCAGAATCAGACTGTATTCAACTCAGTATTATTTTGCAAAACTTCCATTTTAATTATGTGTACGTGTGTGTGCACATGATGTACGCATATACTGGGTGACAATGGAAAATAGATTTCTTACCGTGGGTTTTGGTTCTAAAAAGGCAGAGTTACTACAATACTCTAGGCAACCATCAAACATCGGATTTGTTCAATATGTAAGATCTATACCTACCCATTCGTGGGAATACTTAATAATATTTCATACCTATCCCCGTGCCTTTATTTAACGTGATAATGGCTATAGATAAATAAAAATGTATAGCCGAGACATTTTTATTATGAACTATTACCCTTATTCAATCAAGGAGAAAATGGTTAGGAATAAGAAATGCACAAGTATAAATTTCTTTTCAATGACAGTCCGACAAAAGTGCCTAATAAATTAATTGATTTTATAATAAAAAACCAAGAAAATTAATTTTAAAGTACTTGTTTATAACTATCTTTAAAAACTTACTTTCGATCACACAATTAATACGTTCCAGTCGAAAATAATTTGTCCATTACAGAACAGCATGAAAGAAAAGACCTTTTTAGTTCCTATAAACTCTAGTCCCGTAGGAGATGAAGCGCAGGCAGGCCCATTTCCCAGCTCGCATACAACCCGGGCACTGTGAGTGGTTCCCCATCGGGGCACCAGGCGACGATGAGTCAGTCCATAATTATCAGTTACCCATGTAACTGTCCTTTTCTGGAGATCAATTTAGCAAATCCGCTCTGCTTTCCAGAGCCAGTGTCCTTGGTTACCTAACCAACAGTCGTTTAGTCTCCTTTTTTCCCAGAGTCTCATGTTTGCAGAGGTATCAGATGGCCACATGCTGAGCTGGGCGTGAGAACGAGGTGGCAGGAGCTGAGGCCCTGTCCCACACTAAAGAAACCAGGGTTTGTCAGTGTGGGGGTACCAGTGCTATTTTGAGGGAAAAGATTCTTCATTATACAGAAATGTTTTCCTCATGTTAGGATGCTTCCCATCCTTGGCCCCTTCCCACAATATGCCTCTAGGACTCCTGTCCCAACATTACAAACAACTAGAACACTCCAGCGTATTGCCCAACGTTTGCCCCTAAGTTGAGAACCACTGGTTCTCTAAACTGGGGATCGAGCAATAGATTTTTTTATTAAAAGCCAGATAGTAAACATTTGACACTTTGCAGGCCATATAGCCTCTGTTGCAACTACGCATCTCAGTGGTTATAGTGCAAAAGCAGCCATAAATCATATGTAAATGATCCGGCATGGCTGTGTTCTAATAAAACTTTATTTATACAAATAGGTGCTGGGTTATATTTGGTTTGCAGATCACAGTTTGCTGGCATCTGCATCTAAATCGGCCATGGCAACTCCCCTCGCCAAGTAGATTTGTGAAAATCATGAGACACCATGATAATTCTGGACAATGCAAGTTCAGAGGGAGACATGGAAAGAACATGTCCTGTTCCCCTCTGCTTGTCTTCGGTCTTTTTTGTGTGAAGAAACAATAACTAGAGCTACCATAGTCACTTTGCATCCACAATAGGTGCAGTCGACATGCAGACATGGCACGTGAAAAAGCTGACAAAATCCAGAGCCTTTGAATCCAGTTAACCGATCCTAAAATGGCCCTATCTCTGCATTTCTTCTGTGAGACAGTAAATTGTCCTCCTCTCTAAGCTTTTTGTAGTTGTGTTTTCTATTCCTTGCTGCTGACGGTATCCTAATGAATACACTTTCAGTTTGATCACAAAGCTAGGGGTCACATATTTCGACCAGAATATGAGTATGGTGTCCAGATGGACACTTGTTAGCTACCTTCCAAATTTCAAGTGTTTTCTTTTGCAAATAACAGCCTTGCTGCTGTTCTCCAAGTGCTGCTCTAAATAAAAATAGAGAAAATAATGGAGAAGAACAGCATGTTGATTGCTTTCTCAGCTTCTCTTCCCTGCTTCCTCCATGATACTGGAAGCCCCATTCTGAATGCTAGGCTCCCTGGGAAGGTGAGCCCGAAATGAATATTTCATTGCCCTTTGCTAGAGATGGCCATGTGATCTATTCTGGCCAAGGAGACTTTGAAGGAGGAGTTTCAGCTTCTGCAAAAGATATTCCTCCATGATTTAAAAAAAAAAAAAAAAGACTCAGAAGAAAAATGCCCGCAGTGCTCCAACCGATCCATTTCCTGCCTCTGACTCTTGTCATATGATGTGATGCCTGGAGCTGTGGCAACTACTTTACACCCATGAGGTAACAAGCATGAAGGTGGCCGAGTAGAAAGAAGGAAAAAGCCTGAGTGAATGAGGCCTCATTCAGGAACCACTTACCTCTAGGAATAGATTGTTTACGCCACTGTTCGTCAACTATTCCTTTATCTGCAGTGAAAATATCCTAACTGATAAACAATAAGAAAGCATGGTAAGTATGCCATTTTTGATCTTAAAACATAAAAACCATTCAGGTTATATGTGAACTACTAAGTATGGGTGTCCCTAAATGAACTCCGTGTGCTGCAGTGGAGTCCTGATATCCTCTTCGAAGGAATCGGACACAGTAGGACAACCTAGTGGGGCAGTTAACTCTTCTAGGGATGATACATCCTCTCCCGTTTCTTCGATCCTTTTAAGCAAGCCTACTTTTCCAATGTGGCTTCTACACTTCCCTTCAAAGTATCCACCACGCAGCCAAGCAATCAATGGACAAAGGGGAAACAACAGTTCATTAGCCTTTTGCTTTGAATCCTTTACTACATAGCACGTGTAGGTTATTACATCTTCTTTACGAGAAAGCCAGAGAGCACGGCAGGAGAATATAAACATTTACAGCATAATTCTTATTCAAGTTGTTTAAAATCCACTTGGGAAGAGAAAGGATTGTTCACAGTAGGAACATTTAAAGAGAATCCTCGCTAAGTGCAAAGCGATACGGTCTAACCTTCAATTTAGGCAGAATTTCAAAAAACCCAGGAAGATAAAAATATTTATATATCGAAATCTGTATCCACATATTGTGATCTCCTCCCAACAAGAAACACTTGATTATATTTGATGATGTAGGACAGGGGTTAGCAAACTTTCTACAGAGGGGCAGATATATTTTAGTCTTTGGGGTTATTTGGTCTCCATGACAACCATCAAGCTCCCATTGTAACTAGAAGGCAGCCATAGACAATACATAATGGGTGTGGCCGTGTGCCAATAAAACTTTATTTATGGACACCTAAATCTGAATGTCATTTAATTTTCACGTGTCATGAAATATTACTCTTTTGATCTGGGGGGACCTATAAAAACGGAAAAACCATTTTCAGCTTTCTACGAACACAGGCGACAGGCTAGAACTGTCCCACAGGCCACTGTTTGCCAAACCTAGACCCCTGATCTAGAACACAGGAAAAACTGAAAATGACTTCTACGTCAGAATTAAAACTCTGAATTATGCCCAGTCTAGTTTTAGGCATGTATCTTCTTATGTTTGGGTTATCTTTTAAAAATGTTAACACGTTTAACTATAATAGCTAGACTATTTGATTAAACACATCACTGTAGTCTAGATAAATGGAAGTTTCTGGGGTTATACATGACTACATCAGAACTAAAGTGAGATAAAGTAAAAGATTAACCAGTCAAGAAGGATTAGGCACTTTATTGCCTCCTACGTGTTTCATCAACTTAGTTAAATAGCACTCTATTCTTTAGCCTGTCAACATGATCTCAACCGGAAAGCCAAATTATGAACTAATGGCATCAGAATCAAATTACAGTCCTAAAGGAAAAATCCATCAATATATCCCCAGAATGCGGTTCTCAAAAAAACACCAAGTTGTTTGTGGATGGGAGACTATCGGAGGATAAGAGTTTCAGGAATGCTGCCAAAAATAAATAAAATTTAAGTTTAAAAAACTTTATGTAGTCTTTGTTGGGGGTGGGGAAGAAAAATATTTTTTCTGTTTATAGTCCTATCAGAGAAAGCCTGGTCTAGATATAAAAACTGAAGGAATTTTGCTTGGGAGCACTCGGTTCTATATAAAAAGATATCATTTTTATAATGGTATGATCATCTTCCAGTTTTATCTTAATTTGCTAATAAAAATTATCATAAAAATTTTATAGACCTAAAATTTCCATTATGGTTTTTTGGATATATCCTTAATATATTACAGTATTCTCTTACGTTTCATTCAATTTAAATAGAGAGAACTAAGAAATTAAGAGTTATAATTATGTGAATAAGCAATTTACATTTTCCAGGGCATATTTTCCAACATTTTATCACATTTTGGAGGATATTTACCCAGTTTTCTTTTTTTGTCTAAGTAGCCTTTCTTCGCCCCCTCCCTCCCCTTATTCTAATAACATTTTTATTAATTATGTATTTTTTCCAGTATTTCTATGTAAATACCAGCATACTTACTGTTGCGTAATTTGCTATTTTCAATTAATACATCCGGGAGATTGTTCCATATGGCTACAGAGTGCTTCCTTGTTCTTTATTTTATACAGCTGTATAGTGTTTCAGAATATTTTAATCTAACTTCTCAGTGATGCATTTCTTAAAATTTGCTTATTCTAGGGTTCAATAATAGAAGAGAATTAAATTTAGAGGGGAATATCGCATGATTTTCCCATAGTTGTTTTGAGGAAACAAAGATCTGACTTGCTAAAGTTCCACCTGAATTTCCAGCCACCATCATTCAAGCTTTCCCGCCAAATGCTTCAAGTCTTGTCATGAGGTTAACTTCTAAGACAAATGCTACCTGTCAACTTTAAGACCTTTGAGGAACTAGAATACCCACAATTTTGGCATAAAATTTGAATATCATTTTAATGACATCTCAAACTACCTTCTGACTTAGGAGTTTTGAAATACTCAGTATGCGATTATTAACGTTATAAAAAATATGTCCATGAAACCAAAAGACTTCCTTGCAAAGATATTCATCACATTATTGTTCAAAATAAAACACTAGAAACGACCTAAATGTTAATAGGAAGTCATTCAAAAAACCATGGCATATGCAGCTGTTTATTTTATATTCATAAAGAATTTTTAATAATATGGGAACATAGTGTTTTGTAAAACTTTAAGTATAGAATTTTGTATATGTATTAGCTATGTAAAATAGAACGATGAAAGGAAATAGAAATAAACAGTTATTATATCCAGCTGATAGAATTTCAAATATTTACATATTTTCCTTTATATTCCACATTCTCAAAAATATTTACTATAAAGTTATCTTACTTTTACGATCAGAATAAACATGTTAAAAAGCTCTTGGTATTATTATTGGACCTTTGGAGTTATTTGGGTATACTATTTCTTTCTGAAGTTCAAATTTATTTAACAGCTAATATATTCCTAGGTTTTGAAACTCGAAATAAAATAAAAATCGAAAGCATGGATGGGGACATGGGGACCAGCCACGCAGCCAGTTCATCTCACACATAACCCCGTTATCCCTCTTTACAGAGTTAAATACTGTTGTTAATTTATTGTGTATGCTAACAGTCATTTTTATGCAAACACAAGACATATATATCCAAGGTCCCCTCCTTTCGAAACTGTTTTGGGCCTTACTACTTTCACTCAACAAAAAATAGATCCAGAGAACTGTCTACATCTTAGACAATTTCCTTGTTTTTCTTCCCCCACGGCTGCACTGTATTTCATGTTAATTTTTAAGCAAAGTTCTCATAGATCCATTTCTTAAAATTTGCTCATTCCCTGTGATATTTTAGAAGAGTGATATAAAAACTAACTCTAAGTCAAGTGTGTGCACTTTAGCAAGAAAATATCTTGCATTTAGTACAGTGGGTATTCCGCTTTCTGGTCCTTTATTTCATTTTTCCAATATACTGCATACGAGATACCTTGATCGTGGGATTTTTAATCACATTTAAGTTCACAAAACACTCATTACCAAATCATTAAGTACGTTACAAATGTTATCTCCAGGTCTCTCCTTGCAGGAGAAAAACAATATGTCTAACTGGAGACACCTAGGACCTTCGGGACTAGCAGGAAGGTAAAGAAGACAAATGTGAGCCTGAGCCGATCCGGGCCCAGATGTGGGACTGGGTCCCAAGCTGCGAGGGTGGCAGCACTCACTGTGACGTGGCCAGTGGGCACAATAAATGATCAGTGGCAGCAGATGCTAAAACTCCAGAGCAGTCCGACCTGCTGAATGAAGTACAGAAGCGGGCAAATCTGTGATGATCGCTACCTGACGCGATGTGGGATCTGGGGTGGTTTCTTTTGGATTTACTCAGAATTCACCAGATACTTACTCAGTATCTACGCTGAACCAAGGAGGTTTACTATAAGCGGGCTTTGCCCTCCAAGAGCTTGTAAATGAGACACGACCCCAGACCAGATTTGGTTATAATTCAGTATGGACCAGTCCACGGTTGGCACCACAACGCTGCGTAACAAAGCTGCCCACAACTCAATGTCACCCAACAACGAGCGTCTATTTTCATGCTCACAGGTCTGCAGGACGGTGCTGTGCCATGTGAATCTAGCTCCTGGGGCCGAAGGCTAACCCAGGCGGTTCTTCAAGTAGCAGCAAAACAGAAATGCACACTCCTCCTAAGACCTTCCACCCACGTGGATACTGACCCCTGCCTGTGTTCTGTTGGCCAAATCAAGTCACCACCCCGACAGCAGGGGGCACGCAAGGACACTCAACCTCTAGCAGGAGGAATTGGGATACCCAGCATAGTTTTTAAAAAGACTTGGATTCATGGAAGGTTCCAGAACTGGGAACAAAAGCGCAATCTACCACATAGCGAATTAATGTTATGATGAGGGCCAGGCACATGAAGATAGCCGACTGACTGCACGTCTGAACTAAATTTCCCAGCTGCCCTCGCAGTTAGGTGTGGCCAGGGTCCGGGTGGCTGGAGCATCGGTAAAATGACTCGTTCAATTTCAGGCGCGGCTCGTTGAAACCTCCCACCCAGTCTTCCCCCGTGTCCCTCCCTGGAGTCCAAACCTGAATCTCTCGTGGAGGAGGAGAGACTCCGTCTCCCGGGGCTGTGACCGAGAGCGTGCAGCAGTGTGCCCCCTCCCGCCACCTGGAACGACAGCTTGGGGCTCCAAGGCGGTGAGACAGAAGCCACCACAAACCAAGGGCTTCATCCACTACAGAAGGTGCATTATGTTAACCAATAAAAGATGGTAGCTGAGCCATTTCACCCAGGACTGGGGAGGCGGAGAAGCTAAGCTACGTGGAACAAGCTTAGATTACAAACCTGACATGTCAAAGCAAACGGTGATTTTCTATGGGAAAAGGGGGCAAGGTCAAGATTGGTCCAGACAAAATGAAGAGTACAGGTAAGGGCTAAGAGTCGTGACACCATTCAGGACTTCTAAAAATGTCAACAGAGCTAGAGGGTGTGTGTGTCTGTGTGCATGCACACACACACGTGTTTGGGGGGGGGGGGCCAGAAATAACAAGTGCGCACAAATGAGAAACCCAAAGAAAACAGAGCCCAAGCCCTGAACAGTAGAGATAAAGAATGTGGATTCTACCCCTTGAGCCTTAAGAAACAAGGAGATAAACGAGAAACAGAGGATCCGATCTGCCCTTTAGAACAGCTTCTAAATGATGCTCCAAGTGGCACAGTAAGTGCTAAGAGGGAGAGTTCTCAGGGGTGCTGGCTGGCTGCTGGGTGCCCCCAAACACATCTACCTTTCCCGGCACAGAAGGCAGACACGTGGGGCGCAGCTCGAGCCCCAGATGGGAATCTGAGGACTGGTACTGGGCAGAGAGCTCAAGGAGGAACCGTAAACGCTCCTGTGTCAAGGGCAGAGAGCAATTTTTTAGGCCTTGCAACCCATGCGGTGGTCTCAGTCGTTAACTACAGAATTCAGCTCTGCCAAAAGCAGCCGCAGACGATGCACAAACGAGCATGCCTGTGAACCAATAAAACTTCATTCACAAAACCTGGTAGTAGAGCTATTATAAATTAAGTCAAATTTTAAAAAGTTAAACAAATCAGGTGGGCTATAGTATGTAACTAACCTGTGCCCTAAGCCACAGAGGAGGGCATTGCCTTGAGTCCCAGTTCAATTGGCCAGGTGAGGGGCTTGTGACAAAAGTAATCCCAGACTTCAGCCTCGGTAAACCTGACACTACGAAGCGTCCCTGCCCCGGAGTCAAGACTGGGGACTTGGATGTGAACTTCATAAGAGACGAGCACCCTGGACTCCAGTTGGAGGGACCGTTGTAAAATCACCGTGGTTGGATGTATAAGCCAACGCGGAACAGTCTGGAATCGGCCACCTGGCTTCCTGCTCGCCACCACAGCAATCTTCTGCCAGTTAAATAGTCATGCCAGTTAAGTATATAAATACACTCCTTCCTACGTTCATTGGGCGGATTTTAACATTAATTTTATGAACTATGGTCTACTATTTACAGCTCATCTTTGTTAGATAATTATCATGTTATTATTTTCAAATTAAGCAAACCTCACAGAATTTATATATGAAAAACGACCAAGACAAAAAATGAAAATCCTACAGTAAATTATAATTGTACAGAAATTGCTTTTCCTTTTCAAACTTGAGAAATACTTCTTTCATAAAAATTACAGTATTTCCCTATCATTCATAAACGCCTTCCTAAAATAAAAACTTACTGACCTCTGTAAAAACCCATTATAGCATAATCATAATTTTCCTTCTTGAGCTTATAGCAGTAAAACACAGACTTCTTAGAAGTTCAAGTTGATTACTTTTAACCATCAATTACGGAAAAAGAACTGCTTCAAATTTCAACACAGAAATAAAATTTTCTTCTCTGAGACCTAGTCCAAGAGCAGGCCACTTCCTTTTAAACTGTGTAGTCTGTTACATTCCTGAGTTTCCCATCATGACTGCTAGGCTAAACAAACAATAATAATTTATTTGCGAGAAGTATTAGATCGGGTTGTATATTACTTTGCTAATTATTTAGTTTAGACTATCGTCTGCCAAGTACGGTAAACCATACTTGAAAATATATTTCTAAAAGAAGAGTTTAGGCAGGAAATCCTTCTCATCTCTCTGCCAGGAAAAAAAAAAATGGGAATGTTAACTGTGTTATCTAAAACTAAGGCTTAGATTTCTTCTAGATAATTTTCACAGCTTAAGCACATAATGGCCTAAATTGCTCAGAAGAAAGGCGGCATTCCTTCCTTTCTTCTGTTTGCTCTGTGAAAAACTAAAATAAAGGTAGTGTATAGCTTTTCATTACAATGCTCTCAGTCAAATCATAATAGAGTTGGGCTAAACTCAACTCCAAACTAATACACCTGCCTGCCTCCAGTCCTCTGCCGACAACTAAATCTACTTATCTAGTTTTCTTTCCACTTGGAAAACGATTAATGAAGGTCATCAGCCATTAGGACCAGAAGGCTCAAGTGTACTGTAAGGGAGTAGCAGGCATTTCCCTGTGGACTGGTTTATCAGTTCTCCAGCGCATGTCCGATGAGGCTATACGAGTACCGCTGCCCAGTCTTTTTCCACCCATGTTCGTTTAGAAGTTTAAAGGCCGTTGGACAGCGAGCATCTCTCTAACAAGTACCTCTTCGGCCCAAAGGAAGCAGGCCAACTTAGCGAGCAGAGTAAGCATGCAAAATTGTCCCCAGTGCGACAAAATCCAATAGGGCAATTATGTTCATTTCTAATGGTCATTGTCCCAAAGTTAAATAAATGATCTGTCATCAGAAGTTTCGATAAAGATGAGGTCTATGTGAATTGTGACTGTACTCTGCTGAATTTGCGTACTTAATATGCTAAATTCGACACGTGTTGACCAAGTCTTCCTAACCACACTCCAGCCAGGCTCCTCTGAGCCCTTTCTCCACTGGGTCTCAGCTCTGGCTTACTAAGACCTGATCAAACACAAACTTAGTTTCGAACAGTTCAAGGCCACTTCGCTAAGATGATGCCGGCCCCCTCAACATGCCTACCTGCGAAAACTCAAGCCTGACCACAGCTGAAGATAGGGCCTCTATGGGAGGGGAGGAGCCTAAGTCAGGTAAGTGCCAGTTAGCACACCCAGGTGGGTTTCACTAGCATCAAGGCCACCTTTTCTCGCTCTCTAGCTCACTTGCTCCCTACTCCCTCATTCTCCCCGTAAAATGCCCGGTCACCTCTCCACAAACAGAATTTGTGTTGAGTTCACACTGGCCTCTTTTCCTTATTGCAATAGCGTCTTCGTATTCCTGATTAAAATCTGTCCTGGCGCTTTAACTAGTGTCTGGCTTTGTTGATCTTTGACAGTGTGTATTTGGTTAGACCTGTGCCCACACACATGTGCTGATTATGTAAAGAAGAGAAAATAGGAAAAGGCGTTGTTTAACCGAGATAAAATGTCAGGCCGTGCAGGCCATAAGTTCTCCACAGCATCTATATCACTCTGCTGTTTTAACAGCAAATGTAGCCACAGACAATAGTCAAATACATGAGCTTAGCTGTGTTTGAATAAAACTTTGTTTATGGCCACTGATGTGCGAATTCCATACTATTCTTCTTTAAATTTTGTTTCGAACCGTTGAAAAATTGACAAAAAGATTTTTAAACCATTTGTTAGCGCACAGGCTATACCAAAACAGTCAGGAGGCCAGATTTGGCCCAGAAGCCAGAGTTTGCCAATCCCCGCCTTAACCTACTGATCATTCTCTTTCCTTGCTATGGCTAGCTTCCAAAGTTCAAGATCATTTGATGGTAACGGTAAACGTGGTAGATTTCAGGGCTGTATTTCTCAACAAACGCAAAAACTGCTGTCAATTTTCTCATCGAGCCTAGTATGAAATGAGTGATTTTTTTAAGTCCATTCCTTAAAGATAAATTTCTATTTCGCCGATAATGTGTATTCTCTCACAGCTAAATTTCCATGGCAAACTCCAAATGGAATAACAAAGTAATCAAGTTGAAGTGTGTCTGTGTGTGTGTAAAGAAAGAACGAACAGTTAGAAGGTCCATAAATAGTGAGAATTTCCAGGTCATGCTTTTAAAGTACAAGTAGGTTTCACTGCAGCTGACCATCCATATCAAATTCTGATAGCAAGAAGGTGAAATTCACTTGTGAGAGAGAGAGACAGAGACAGAGAGACAGACAGACAGTGAGAGAGTCAGAGAGAGAGAGATGCTTGAAACATTACAAGCCTGAACTAGAAAATGCCACCCCACCCCACCGAACTGCTAGCTACTAGACTTTCACAGCTGCAAACTAGCAACCCCTGGGAAACCAGAGTTAAATATTCCTAAAACAGGAATCTAGCTCTGTTATGAAACTGTTCATCATTTCACCTCTTGACAGCCAGGAAAATCAGCAGAACTCAGAAAGGACTGAGACAATGAGCAAGTAGCAGGTTTCATAAAATTCAAATCCAGAGTCTTTGGGAGCTTTTCACTAATAGCCTCCCGAGCTCACTGTTACCAGCAACATTAGTGCAATTATTCATGTAAAAAGGAGAGATGGGAAAATCTGACCTTTTGCATTGCTTCTTTAACTTTCCCCTTTCCCTAAAGAATATTTAATTCAGAATAAAGAAAAAGGAAAACAAAATAGAAGCCCACTAGTCTCTAAATAGATTTTACATAAAAATCTGAGGAAATTATATAGTTTTTCATGCTTCCTCAAATGTCTGACATCTGTAATGAAATTAGCACTTTATTATTATAGGTATAGACCACAAAATAACCCATGCAAACTGCAAAACAATATACAGCAGCCCCCAAATTTACCTACTAGTGCAAGAAATAGCCTGCGTATGAATAATTGGCACCCAATCATTATCTCAAAGCATTTGCCATTTTGCTTAAAGAAAATAAATGAAGTCAGGCTATTCAATCCATGAACACGTCTCTGTTTAATAACACCCCTATGAGCTTTGGGTTTCAAATCATTTCCCTTAGGCAAAGGGGCATAATCATGTTTTTCTACTGAACTGCATTATTCTATAAACACTTCAAAGAGTGCGTCTACTTTACAAATGAAATAGTCGATACAGAGAACAGTAACAATAAAAATATATGCCTACTTTAATACTATTACTGGTTTATAAGGCAATCAGCTGTAATGCTCTAATCTATAAGGATGGAAAATGATATATAACTGTTACCAAGGAAACAGAGAAGTAAAATTGCATGTAAACTATCAAGCAGTTTAATAACCAGAAAATTAGAAGAACAAGAAAACACATCTCCAGATAGAACCATGACACACTGTGCCACCCACGATGGATGCAATTGAGGGTCACAACTCCAAAAGATGATGTAAAGGATTGCAATTTGCCAGCTATTCCAATGCTTGGCAGCAATTTTTTAATGAGGATCATATGATGGTACCGGGTTCTTGAGGGGCAATTTGAATTCTAATTTTTCACATGATTAAAAAGGCATAAATTCTGGGAACAAGTGGTTAAATGTAGCCGCTTTGAAAAGAAAAAAAAAAAGAATGCTGCTTATCAATTCCAGTGTGGATTAATATTCTCTGGGAAATTTCTGTAATTACCACTCTCTTTACTCACAGATAGGACATTTAGCAAACATCAGGTGCGCTTTCTGCAGCCAAAGCTTTCTGAATTAACATTTAGAAACTCAAGTTCTTGGGAACCAAAGGCCAGGCTAAGGCCTGGGGTAAAAATACGTGTGCTCACCTCTAAACCAAGAGATTCTGAAACACTCAAATAGCGACATTGATCACAGCTAACTCCTTTAGGAAGATTAACCATTTTAAAAATCAGGAGAGTCCTGCAGTGTAAGCACTTTTACACTTCACCTTTGAGAAAAGAACTTCATTTCTGTAACAGTGTTTAAATCACACACGTGAGACCATTCATTCAAGGGCTGAAACAAGCAGCTGCAAACATGTGTTTCTGCGTGCTGATGACCCTCCGAAGGTTTTTCTATTTCAGCTTAGGGACCATTGTCGAGCTCACACCCACCAACAAGAAGGATCTCATCGGCACATAAGCTCAGGACATGTGCAGTTTCTCTCTTTAGAATAAACACTCTGTGTGGATCGCGTTAAGGATAGAAAGGGAAATTCACACTCATTTACTAAATTTTAACCTCTTTTTAAAATAACATACTAAGCCCCTACAGCCTGGCTTGGATTTTGCAAAAACCCAGATTTGGGAATATCATGAAGGCATGCTAGAATTTAGTGAAATGAGCCTAAAACATCTTTTCCCTGACACACACGGCACTGTCCTCCCCCAAGCTTCAGGATTTAAGGACCGAATCTAGGATCTGGACGTTTCGTTAACCTTATCGTTGTTATCAGCTGAGGCCACCCAAATCTACCTGGGTTACTTTCACCGATATTATTGGTTGATCTTCCCTCTCCTTCGGCTTTAACTCTGTCCATCACACAGATGGCACCAGGCAATCACTAAACTGTTGCTCACAGCCGTTTCCCATCCATGGTTCATGATTTGACAGCTGTTTATAAATCAGCCATAGGCAGAAGCAAGCTGGAAGTTAATAGAATGGAAGTGTGAAGCCATAGCCCTCGATGACATTGGTGCGAAACGAAACGCTCTGCTATACTCCGATCATCCTCTCCTTGACCCATCTGTCTTCTGATGAGCAGGGCGACGCCTCAGCACTGGCTACTCCGAGAGACATATTGACCCACGAACTGTATACCTCACACCTACCCATTCTGAGTCACACTGGGGCCCTTTCCCTGGAAATCTGCTTGTGAGATTAAGACCCACCCAGGTGAGCAGAGAGGGAAGGTGGAGATGGGCTAGAACGGTGAGTTAAAGACCTGAGGATGTTGGAGAGAGGGGCACAGCCGAATAGCAACATCCGAACTGTATGTTTCTGAAACGACCCAAGTATAATCTAGCAATGCAAAGTCAACATGCATTTCGGACTCGGGCTACCTGAAGCTGCTCGTTGTTGCCTGATTCAATGAGCACGGCCCACCCTGACAGTAAGGAGTGAAGGAAAGCCTAGAATTATTCTCTCTGTACTGCAAGAGAGTCCGAACCCTGTCCTAGAAAAGCCCTACTGTCTACCTCCCCCAGGCTGTGGTGGTAAGTGCTGTGGGAGCTCCGGTCCTTCCAGACACCTGGGCAGAGAAAGTGGGGTACAGTCTTCTAAGACTTCTCAGAGCAGGTTCTCACGGTTAACGCCACATCGCAACAAGCGCAGACCTGCTTCCTGGGCTCCATGAAGACCCCGAAGGCGTGAGCAGGGCCGAGGAAGGCTCTGACGGCGTAATAAAAACCTGGGCGGCCCGAAAGTGGCAATGTTCTTCTCCGTTCTCAGCACCGCCCGAGAAATCTGTGCCGAAAATGATGATTTTCCCTTCCGTTTCAACAACATGGCCACTTGGAAGCAAATTTCTAAATCTTGCAAGGCTTAGGACTACAGAATTACCGGAAGGAAGGCTAAAGGTCTTTCTCTTCCTTCTCCTTGAATTCAGCATCTAGGTCACTGCTGGGCACACCTGGTCAACCTGCAAGCTGAGTTTTTCCAGTGTGTGGCGGTCTGATCTGGGGGTGGGGGCTGGGGGAAGTGGGCCACTTTTTGTCACTGCTTTTTGTTAGGAGTAGACAAGCTCTAAGCGCTCCTGGCTTCCCCCGGCCGCGGCGATTGCACCCATCTCCTCTTAGCCCCGAATGATACGAATTTACACATGTGACCCCCGAGCACCACCGGGTCTTCTCCTAAGGGAAAACAAACTGTTGTGAATGCCGCTGGCTGTGTGCGCAAGGGCGTGTGTGTCCCTGTGTGCGGGGCTACACCCGTGGACACGCCAGCCCCGCGAGCCAGGGAGAGAGAAGTTGGACGCAGCAGCCCCCGGCCGCCTCGGCTCGGTGCTGTCTTAAGCCCCGCTGCTCTCTCCGCAGCGTTGGCTTGTCCCCCAGCCTCCCGGAGAATAAAGCACCAAGTTGCCCGAGCGGCGGCCCTGGGTGCAAAGGAACCGGCGCGGCCCCTACCTCGAGAGCTTTGCAATCTTCACAAAGCTGAAGACATCCATGCAGGCGGACGGGGACCCCGAGCGCGGCGGCTCCCGTGCCCTTTCTCACGCCAGCGACGGCAGCCTCGGCAGCCCCATGGCCGGCCGGGACCTCAGCGCGCCCCGGGGCTCGAGTGGCGGCGGCGGCAGCGGGTGGCGGCGGGTGGCGGCGGCGGCCCGGGAGAGCCTGCACCTGGAGGCGGCGGCTGCTACCCCCCTCCGGTCGCGAGCTGCGTGTGCATCCCGGAGCAGGACCATTGATGGGCGCCCGTGCAGGGAAAACTCAATGGAGAGGGGGCGGGGGCGGCGAGAGCGGCCGGGTCGTGCGCCCCGCCCAGTGCGCCCCGGCCCGGAGCGCCGCGGGGCGCCCTGCGGAGGCGAGGCCTGGGCGAGGGGCGCCGCTCCCGTGCCCCGGGCTGGCGGCGCGCCTGCCCCGCTCGGCGGAGTGCGGCCGGGGCCGGGAGTCGGCGGGCGCGCTGGCACACACGCGCGCACCCCGCGCGGCACTGCAGCTGCCTCCCAGCCTCCTTCCCCAAGCCGAGTCCCTGCTCCTCTCCCCGCCCCCACCTCGGAGGGGGTGCTCTCCTGTCGCTCCCTCCGTGTGTGCCTTCCGATCTGAAAGATCGGCTCCAACTAACGGACTCGGGCACACCTGGACCCTTCCCTCCCCAAGGCAAAGGACAGCCAGAGCCACCGCAGGTCGCCCAAAGCCTCGGTTTGTTTTATAAACAAAACTAGGGATGGGGAAGGAGCGGGGATGACCGAGGCTGGGTGGATCGTCAGCGGGAAGCGGAGGCAGATAAATGCCCGGTGCGGGGGGCTCCCATAGAAGAGCGCAGAGTTCCCACCGTTTCCCCCCCAAACCGCTGGAGCGAGACGTGGCAGCTGGGCTGGCCGGGAAGGTGTGTCTCTGGCCGGCGGCCCCGGGGAAGCGTCGGAGAAATAAGAAAATAAGAACGCGAGGCGTTGGGCGGTGGGGGCGCATGCAGCTGCTTCTTTAACTAGAGGGGCGCAGACAGGAGGGTCCCAGGAGCCAGTGTGAATGGGGTTCAGGATGGAAAGAAAGAGAAGGGAGGAAACGGGGATCTGGCGGGCAGCCAGCTGTTTTCGCAAATTGAGCGGTGGGTGAAGAAGGAAGGAAAAAAAAAAAAAACAAAAAACCTCACTCAAAAAACAAAAACACAGAAACATAAACACTCACCTCAGGCAGAGCAAACTCCAAGTTGCAGCCATCTAGAACTCCTAGCCTTCGCTTTTACATAATTATCTGGGATAATCACCCCTCTTCAATAACTCAGCTCTGTCTCCCCGGGGCTCCAGCTTCCTGGGGGACCCTTTTTCTTGTCCTCCCTCTCTTGGAGTCTCAAGGCCTCTTCTCTCAAATCCTTTCAAATCTCTCCCCAGACTCTCTGAAGGTCAGGTGGCTACACAAACTGTGTGTTCTCCCACTCAGAAGCGTCCACCTGATGGCAGGGCCACCGCGAAGAAAAGATGCCACCCCCTGAAACGCTGGAGGATGTGGCCAGTGCGCTTCTAGCTCTCGGAGGGGATCAGGAAAAAGGAAATAGATTTAAAGTTCCCAGACTGGTGTTCCTATCCGGGTCTGCTGCTGTATGTAAAGGCTTCGGTATTCACACCAAGTACCAGCACTTTTTTTTTTTTTTAAAGGCATTTCTTTAAAAAACTAAACATAAAATCAGTAGCAATCTGAAGTATCTAAATGATTTGAAACTCAGGCATAAAATTACGTTATT
Organism: Rousettus aegyptiacus; assembly: GCF_014176215.1. NCBI lineage: Eukaryota > Metazoa > Chordata > Mammalia > Chiroptera > Pteropodidae > Rousettus > Rousettus aegyptiacus. The sequence goes on along the minus strand of NW_023416312.1, from coordinate 1,663,546 downwards.
TAAAAAATAAATAGAATCAATTTTCCTTTAGCTTCTGATAGACTAGTTCCACGAACAGGGATGGGATTGGAAGAGGCGAGAGGGACCCTGACTTTTGAACAGCCGACTGTTTGTGTAAAATAATTATACTTCGGGTCTGCATCACGCTTTCTAATTTTTGAAGCACTTTTGCATTTGAGTCTCATAGCAACCCTGTCATATAAGGAAACGTGTTTTAAAAAGCGAATTCTTTTGTTTTTATGCCGCAATCTATTCCCCACGTACTAGACAAAGAGGTATGTTTTAAACGTGGGTCAGATGAGGTTACATGTATGATGCAAACTTTACAAAAAATCTGCATTATCTTTTGAGCTAAAGTGGCACTCTTACAATGAACGACAGGCCTTAGGGGCATGGGCGTCAGTCTCCCAGACCTCATCCCCTGCTCCCCACCTCTCTCCCGCCTCCACACTTATGGGGCCCCCGAACACTGGGCTCCTTGCTGATCTTCAAGCTCTGCAAGTACCCTCCCACCTTTGCCTCTTTGCAGTGGTTCTTGCCTGAGCCTGGACTGCTCTCCCGTCAGATATTTGCATGGCCAGCTCCCTCGCCTCATCCAGTCTGTGCAAATATCACTCCCCAAAAGCCACCTCTGAGAAGCCTATTTAAAATTGCAAGGCCTCCGCATCCTGGACTCTGAGGCCCCATTAACTGCTTTTTTTCCCTCTCTCTCCTCGTTTCATAGCACTTATGACCCACTAGTGCATTACATAATTTATTTTTCTATTGTTTCTTGTCTGATTCTATTGCTGGAATGAAAGCTCCACCAAGGCAGGGGTTTTTTTTGTCCTTTTATTTTGCATCAATGGATCCCCAATGCCTAGAACGGTTCCCTGGATATAGAATTAATTTAATAAATATTTGGTGAATGAATAAATGTTATGCTCATTAAATTCTCAGCGAAACCAGCGCGAGCCAAGCATCCCCGGTGGGTACCGCACCGTCTCTCACCTGATTGCTGGTGACTGGCCATCTCCCCAGCACTCCTCCATCCCTGTATACCTCACCCTCCTTGGATGGCTAATGATGGCCCTCTCATAGTCTCCAGTTATTATTCCCCTTCGTCCTTTCTACTTTTCCCCAAGAGACTTGCCACCAGCATCTTTCTTCATCTCTGCGTCAACATCTGGCGGAACAAGACCAGCTCTTGATTGGGGAAAAAAAAGGGATAAAGCAAAGCCTTTGGAGAATGTGTTTTGAAAAAGTGCTTCCTTCTGAGAACAGAAGAGTCGGGATACCCTTTTTTTAAAAAATGATAACCCTATTATTAAAAATTATTCCAGATACCAAATAGTTATTCCAGATGCCAAATAGTTATTCCAGAGTGAAAGTGATAGGAAACAGGCACTGTGTTTACCTGTAAATAGACAGACAGCCTGCCTTTAAGACATCTGGTCTACCTGGAACAGTTTGTTGTTCGGCTTTAATCTGTGCCAATTTGTGCAACACAGTTATAAATGGTACAGATGCTGACTCGCCACAGTCTCAGAGCCCATCGGGGAAAACAACTGGCTTCTCCAGGTGTCCGTACTCCTCAGATATATTAATTATCTGCTGCGATTTTTAATAGATTGACATCTTTTTCTCAAGCAAAGAGATTTGCCCACTCCTCCGGTTTTTTTTTTTTTTTTATGAACGTAAAAATGAAATAAACTGCTCCCTTGAAACATGCTAACACATCCGGTTTATATCTTGAAGCCCCCTCTTGGAAGAGAAGCAAAGATTTGAGTGGCCGGTCTCTCAGTCCTGCACCCTTTCTGCGCCAAGTAGGTGCGCCAGAGGTTAAGACAGGTTTGCCTAGCATGAAACGGATCTGCCTAAAACAAAAACCAACGTGCGGCCTTTGAGTACATATGTGATTTTCTGAAGTTTTATCTTCAGCCTTGATAATTTCTAAGGCCCCTTCTAGATCTCGAAGAGGTTTAATCATTGGAAACTGTAGTATCCAGCCTTGAGAATCTATTTAATTTGCTCTACTTGGATCCAAGTAACATTTGGTCATTTCTGAAAACCAAACACACTTTCAAACACTGTTGAATATATTCATGAATAAAAGGCTCAAGGGCATCAGATCCAGAGCAAGTCATTTAACTTATCTGAGACTCAGGTTATAGTTTTTCTACCTGCAAAATGGAAATGATAATACCTCCCTAGCTTACCTAGAATGAGCCCTTAAAATTGGACACCAACTCAGAGCACTATGCGTGTGAACTGAGGCGCACGGATATTAATTCCAGAAGGATCTCCGCAACTGTCGAGCCTTGGCACTATTGCATGACGAGTTTCAGAGTCTAAGATCACTACTTTGAAGGTGAAAACATTGCTTTGATTGATTACGGTGGATGTTTTGCCTAGAAATGAATCTATCTCATTGTCGCCTGCTCACTCACCAAAGCCCTTTAGGCTCTGAACTCTCAGGGGAAGGAGGAATTTTCCTCATTGGTGCTAAGGCCTTATCTCAAGCTGGTGTCAGAGAATCTGCTATTGGGCCAGATATTCCACACAAGATGGCAGCTCAGGGTTCTTTTACTGCAAATCACAGTCAGTAGAGCCCCACGCATTTCTCAGATGCACTGTAGCATCTTGCCCATCTGGTCACACTCTTGAAAACAGAAGTGAGTAAATGAAAAGTGTTAATTCAACAAATATTTAAGGAATTTCTCCTATGAACCCAGCACCGGTACAGTCACTGGGGGAATGCATCAGGCAACAAGACAAGTTTCTGCTCTCGTAGACTTTACATTTTAACCAGGAAGACAGACGACAAACAGCAAAATAAGAAAATGACATAAATAAGCAAAATAACAGACAGCGATGTACAGAGAACTAAAGTTGTTTTGATTGAAAGGAAGTGACCAGGTGACTATTTAAGAGAGATCGAGGAAGACCTCTCAAAGGAGGTGACATTTAAGCTGAGATACGATGAACAGGAAGGAGGCTGTCACTCAAGATAGGTGTGGAAGGACGTTCCACACAGAAGGACCAGCAAGGATGTAACAAGAATAAAGTCCCTGAGTCAAGATCGACTGTTGTGTATTTGAAAACTCAGAAGTCAGCCCGTGTGCCCTAAGGCAATCGTGTTAAATGAGGTGCCTGGGCAAATTTGCTGGGGTAAGAAGTATGCCCCGGTAAGCCATCTGCCTTTATTGTGGGTCGGGGATCCACAGAAGGCTTTTTAGCGTGGATGTGGCAAAATCGGATTTATTTTTTGAATCACCATTCTTGAGGGAAGTGAACCAAAGGGCAAGGACACAATTTAGAAGCCTGGTACAATAATCCAGGCAAGAGAAGGCAGTGGCTCGGGAAAAAACATGACAAAGACGTAGTGAAAAGTAGCCGGGCTCAGGATATGTTTTGTACAGAATCTGTGAGAGGTAAAGACAGACAGGCATCAAGGACAACTCACTGATTGGGATTTAAAACACAAACAAACCAACCCTGATTCCCAGCACTGGGCACTGGACATATAAAACCCAGAGGGTTGCCCTGGCTCTGTGCTCAGACTCCGCCCTTCCCCGCTCAGACTCCGCCCTTCTTCACTCAGACTCCGCCCTTCCCCGCTGTCACTCAAAGAACCCTCAACCCTCTGGCTAGGGAGGCTGACTGACCCTCCTGGTCTGTGATCCTTGCCCTCACTCCAGCACTTACTCACCCTCTTCTACCCACATTAGAATCTTTTTTCTGAACTCCTGGATAATTCCCATGTGCATTAAAACATTTCTTAGCCCCTACCCCCATCTCCCTTCAACTAAGTCTCATTCTTCTGCCTGTCTTTACGGTAAACTTCTCCAAAAATCTTCTCTATTTGCTATCGCTCACTGTATCTTGAATCTACTCCATTCGTGTTTTCTCAACACCCTTACAATCCCTGCTCCACCGAAACAATTCTTGCCGACGTCACCAGAGACATCTGTGTAGCTAAACCAACGGCCAATGGCGCATTGCTTACTGTACTTGATGGTTCCCTCTTCCTTGAAACATGTTCTTTACTTGGTTTAGGGAATATCACACCCTCCTGGCTTTTTTCTTTCCTTGCCGTTCGGTCCTTCTCAACATCTTTTTCGTCACTCTTCTGTCGCTGTGCTGCATCTGCCAAATTCTAAACTTTGGAATGTCCTGGGACTCTGTCCTACGGCTTCTCTTCAAAGGTCTATGCTTACTTCCTAGGTGACTTCCTTGAGTCTTATGAGGTTTAACACAAACAATATGCTGACAACTCCCGCATTTACATCTCTGGCCTGGATCCTGTAACTCTGGACCTTCTAACATCACCATCTTCTATCTGCTAGGCACCATGAACCTAACAGATCCTACGACGAATTGCCATAGAAAAGATAAGTCATCTCCAGTTCAATTAAAAATGTCAACCCCATCCTTCTTGTTGTTTGGTTCTAGAATCTAGATACCACTTTTGATATTTCCTCTTAAACCTCACTTCCAACTCATGATCAAATCTTTCAGTTCTACTGTCAAAGTAGATTCACACTGTTTACACCTCTCACCAACACTACCACAACCACCGATGTTCAAGCGACCCTCTCTCTCCTGGATAACTGCAATAATGGCCTACCAACAACCAGTCTCCTTGCTTCCCCTGGTGCCCCTACCCTCAACAACCACCAGCGGGCTCCTTCTCAAATAGCAGGCGGATCATAGCAACTCGCTACTCCCAACCTCCAACTGATTCCTCTCACACTCACAAAGGCGTATATGACACAGCTCCTTGCTCCTTCTAGAATTCACACCCTGCCGCTCTCTCCCCTAATCAGACTGACCATTTGTTCGTTCCACTGGTTAACCTTGGGGCCTTCGCACATGGTCTCTTTTTGCCAAGAACATTCTTCTCCAATAAAGCAGAAAGGGCTTTCTTTTATAACAATCCATTTCCAATTGAAACATCCCACCCTCCAGATCCCTTACTCCTCTTTATTGTTCTCCATAGCATTTCAGACCATAGAATAATTAAATCGTTTTAATTTCCTATTTCCCCTACCAAAATGTTAGCTCTCAAAAGGGGGTGGAGGGGACCAATACGTACTGTTGAATGAATAAATGAATGAATGATTTAAAAAGACACATTCCACGAAGGTGAAGTGGACTGGTTAGAGTCACATGCATAGTAGTGGGGGGAGGATCAGAACCCAGTTTCTTTGCACTACACCATGTAAAGCCCGCCATCTGGATTGGCATGTGATGAGTTATAGGTCGTCAAGGGCACAAAGGGTAAATGGGGGAAAATAAAGAATGTTTCCTGAAGGTGGTGATACCAAGTCTTAAGATGTACGAGAAATTCAGTTAGGAATGGGGGTGCAGAGGGCTTTCCTGCTGGAGGGCACAATATAATAAAGCAGCCAAGGCCACAAAAGAGTGTCGTATGTGCAGGCGACGTGGACAGCTTGGTGCTCCTTGGTTCTGCCGTGGAGAGAAGGGAGAGGAAAGAGATGAGGCTTGAGAGGCAGGCAGAAGCCGGGTCAGCGACTGTACTTTACATCAGTGCCCTTCCAACTTTAACAGCAAAATGTTTTTTATCAGACAGCAATTATTTATAAGAACCTCGATGCGGAAAGCAAACACAGAGTGGGATTTCCCTATTTGAAGTAAGAATGTAGATTCCAGCCAAAATAGTATGCCCTTTGCCTTCTTCTTCCCGTCCAACTAAGGCACCCCCAAGGGATCCATATGTACCCAGCTTGAGAACCCTGGCATGACCGATGGGGAGTCACTGACTGGCTTGAAGCAGAAGATGATCTGGTCAAATGGATATTTTAAACAAACCCTTCTTGAGGCTGTGAGAAGAATGGACATGAGAAGGCCACTTAGGAGAGCCCAGAGGGAGTCTATGGCAGAAGGTTCAGGGATGGAACATTGCGTCGGGAATACAATCACCGGGACTATACATTTGATTATACATGGGAGTAGGAAAGGGGGAGTGTCCAAGGAACTCGCCCAGGCTTCTAACTCGGAGTCTGGGCCAGTGGAGACGTCCCTGACACAGGGGATACATGAGAACCAGTTTTGAAAAGATGAATTCACTCTGTGACCTGTTGAATTTGAATGAACTATAAAACAGCCATGTCACATCTATAGGATGTTACATATACTTGCCTGAACCCAAAGGGCAGTCACGACATGTCAATGAGCCACCAAATATGATAAACTTCATACAGATATGAATCCCCCTTGTCCAGGAGCACTGGGTGTGAATACTGGAACAAGGTTCTCAGAGATGGACTACGCATCTAAAGACAATGGGATTCTTGAGAAATAAGTTTTAAAAAAAAACTAATAAGAGTAATAAAGAAAGAATTATTTTATTCCCTTCTTTCTATCCTTCCTTCCTTCCTTTCTTTTTTTTTTTTTTTTTTTTTTTTTTTTTACTTTTTACCTTGTGTGTATGTCTTAGTATTCTACTGGGTTGGAGGATAGGACTAGAAGTTAGAAAACACACTGGTTTTAAAGATTGTGATGTTGTGATGTTAGTATTAGATGAGGAGATGAATCAAGCTACATATTTATAAATTTTCATTTTCTAAATGCTTTTATTCCATTAGTCTTTGAAATAGCCCTGTACATTAGACAAGCAAGTTATAACGATCCTATTTTAGCGATGACAAAAAGGTGAGACCAGAAAAGCCAACTGATGACAATAATTTCTACAAAGTATGAGGATTACCACATTATAAAAAGCATTGATTCCTGGGGATAAATTGAGCATCGGAAGGAGAATTTTGTATAAAAATTTGTGGAATAAAAATCTCTAAAGTTCTTCCAGTATGACTCAATTTGTTTTCTCTCCTATTTGATTATCTTAAAAGAGACCAAAAAGTTAACGAGGCCATATGGGGCACTAGGAAGAACAATTAACAAGGCACTAGCATTTCTCGGATCCGTTTCCAAATCTATAAATAGGAGTAAACCTTGAGCTATTGCTTAACTTTTCTTAGTGTTGACTTTCTTATCTGTAAGCGTGATGGGTTAAAATAAAGTTTGCATAATCTCATTATCCTCTCCCTCTTATGCGATGCAGGTTAAATACAAGTGAATCTTCTAAAGGTCGAGAGATATAAAGCCTTTTGAGATCCCATCTACTTTGGTGATTCTGTAATCTAGAAAAGATATCTGCACTCTCCATGTTCACTGAAGTATTTACAACAGGCAAGACATAAAAACAACCATAGTGTCTATCCACGGAAGAACGGGTAAAGAAAATGTGATATATACACACGATGGAATATTATTCAGTCATAAAAAAGAAGGAAATCCTACTAATTGTGACAACAAGGATGGACCTTGAGGGCATTATGCTAAGTAAAATAAGTCATAGAGAAAGACGAGTACTGTGTGATGATCATTTATATGTGGAATCTACAAAATTATATAATACGAAGTCAGATACACAGATCGGGTTGGTAGTTGCCAGAGGCAGGGGTATGGGACAGGCGAAATGGGTGAAGTCGGTGAAAGGTACAAACTTCGGTTATAAGATTAACAAATCCTGGGGATGTAATATATGGCATGATGGGTATAGTTAGTAATACTATATTGTATATTTGAAACTTACTGAGAGAATATAACTTAAAAGTTCTCATCTCATACATCCAATTTGTAACTATGTGCATGCACACTAACTAAACTGATTGTCTTAATCATTTCACAATATATACATATATCGAATCACTATGTTCTACACCTAAAACTAAGACAGCGTTTATGGCAATTATAGCTCAATTTTGTTTAAAACTAAAATAAAAAAGGTTAGTTTCTATAGGAACAAATTCAGGATCAGAGACTTTTACCAGTCAATTGTATATCTATCTATAAAACAGAAAATGATTAGCTGAACTTCAGTCGAGGTTAACAACCACATTTGCTATACGTACTTCCCACGAGACCGTGTTAGGTCTCCTATTTGCTTCCTGTCTTTATCCCTGTCCTCATCCATTTTGCTCAGGCATAACCAAAGGTCTGTCAATGGAGGAAGGATTATAATTACTGCTTTCCCACTGAATCTCCTCTTGTCTGATGAAGTATGGAAGGAAGAGGAGGAGGAGGTCATTTAAAAGATTCTGCTGGCTTATAACTTGCAGAACATGAATTCTTACTGTGATATACCCTGTAACAATATTTTGAATTCTTATGCAACACTGTATAAAAAGAAGACCATAAAGGCTCATATTTATCCGAGACATGTTTTAATTAATATTTCACACTCATTTTAAACCTCTCAGAATCTGGACTCACTCTTATGCTGTCTTTTTAACATAATGTTCCTGCATCTTAGCCCTTGATAAGATAAACGCTAATCAAATCACTTTGAATAACAGCACTTCTGCTTGATGGATAAATTGCTCTACTCCTGAAGGCTATTATAAGCGTGAACTTTAAGGAAGATGTTATGCAAATAATGGCTGAGTTAAGGCCTCTTATTTCAGGTTTTTGAACTCTCATTCGTGTATTAAGTTATTACTTTATTAATTCATTCGATTAATATTTATTGAACAGCAACTATATGCCCTCTACTCTATGCTAGGCACTGTAGAGAGAAAATCAAGACGAACAAGACTTGATTCCTGTCATCGGGGGCTGTAGAAGATACTTTTAGTACTCAACAGACATGCTTTCTCTCTCTTCCATGTAGAAATTAAATCCCTTTTCAAGGCCACTGGAGGGCCCACCGCCAACGCAGTACTTCCCAACACCTGCTTCTCATTTCCAAATGAGGTCAACAAATCTCGAACTGCGGCTATCATCTTGCAACTATGAGACAACGAGAATGAAAAAAGAAGTCAAGACATCGAAGACAGTGAGGGAGAGGCTGGACGGAGCTTGGCCCTGGAAGACATTGTTGAGTTGTAAAACGAACCTCGACTGCCGACCTTCAAATTTCATTTCATGAGATAATTAAATCTCTTTGTTGCTTAAGCCTATGATAATCATATATTCTGTTACTTGCAGAAGAATACATGCCTAATTGATACAGGTTGTGGGAGGATTAGGGTAGAAAAAAAACTCAACTGTAGTATGAGAAATATAAAAAGGAAACATTATGTCAATAACTAGAGTGTAAGGCAAATAATCATTATGATATCTCACACTGGTATAATGCTTTTCAATCTAGAAAAGGTTTCTGCATGTACCTTCTCGGGCTTTCCAACAATCCTAAGAGGTGGGGATTATTACTGCCTATTTGTAAATAATAATACTGAGTTTCTGGAAGGTTAAGTGGATTGCTACAGATCACATGGCAAGCTAACTGGAAGCAGCAGCCCTCAAACAGATGTATCCTAATTTCTAGCCTACTGAGATTTCAACTATACCAGAGCGACCTCAGTCACACAATGGCCGTGAGCCTGAGGAAACCCTGGAAGAGAGATAAGAGGGTAGGAAGAGGGCATGATGTTCAGAGGACGGAAACATCTTAGGCAGAGAAACGAGAGAAGCCCCCAGAAGAAGGTCTTAAAAGACAGCTGAAAATTCAGAAAAAGCTCAAAGGAAAGACCATTCCAGACAAAGAGATTATCATGAAAATGAAGTAGAAAGACGTCCCATATCTCAAACAAGTATTTCAATGAGAGTACAAGCCCTGAGGAGTTAGAGAGAAAATAAAGATATAAGGGACATAAGAATTCTGAGGCCAGATCTTAAATTTCATGCCGACGATGCCATTTTAGTAGGGCATGGGGTCCATTAGAGTAGAAGAGAGACTGTGGGGGGCGGTTACAATAGGAAATTAAGCTCTTTCAGACAAAGTTCTAGGTAGACCAAGGAGAAGAGAGTTCGGAGTGAAGAAACCACTACAGGGTGATTGTGGTGGTCATTCCAGGTGAGAGAGTGTGTGCTGATGGCCCAAGCTAGGGCTGGGACAGCCAAACAGAAGAGGCAGGATGGAGAGAGCATGGAGGCCGGACCTGCATACTAAGTGTGGGAGATGGCGTGGAAAGAAGGGGCTTGAACTGACACTTGAAGGAATTCAGTGGGAGCCAATTTAGGGGAATGACAGAGAGGATGAGTCCTCTTGTTCCTTAGCACCCTAAGGAGAGTGTTTTCATTTAATCGAATTCACTCCCCCCTGAGATCCATTCAGATGGGCTTGTTTTTGAGTCACTGGTCCAATGTGCATGTAACTTAAGCCTCTCTACCACCCTTCCTGAAGTTACTACCAAACTTTTGGATCTGTCCTTAGCTGTGTGCCTGGCTTTGTGAGACGCTAAAATCAACCACTGACATTATCCTACAGAGCAGCAAGATGGAAGGATCCATGATCCCTTTCTTCCTGAGGCATTAGCTTTCTCTTTGATCAAGAAGTGACCTTCTCATCTCTATACCTCTTTGATGATGTTACTATTATTATTATTATTATTATTACTACTACTACTACTACTACTACTACTACAACATTATTCATTCTGGCTTTCCTCAGGATCTTCACCATCAATCGGCAGACAGATGTCATTCTCTATAGTTCTTCCTGTGTCCAGCTGTGTCACTGGCTAGTGATAAGCTGCGGCTAAGTTGTCAGCTCCCTAATTACAAGACAGTCTAATTACAGACATGTTACCCTTGCAAGGTATTATTACGAGGTCCTGTCTGCCATCACCCAGAAGTAATCTAACAAAATGTCACCACAATTGTTAGGGGACTGGTATGTGGAACTATGACATCAATTCTCATGTGTAGCCTTGGTCTTGGGAATGCCCTTGGACTCTAGGGAAGGATCAGCTGAGAGGATGCCACTAAGTGGACAAAGTAAAACACCTTGTGAGCAAGGACAGCAGATGTGACAGGAGCATAGAGAATGGAAAGAGGCCGCTATGGATTCTTCAATGCCATTCAGTGTGGCAGGGCAGAGATTTCTCTGCCCCTCACCTTATTCCGTCCTTGCTCTCCTTACCCTGGGAGGACTTGTGTATTTGTTTGCTTAAGCTTTGTAATATAAAAACTCATTTATGAGGGGCTGTCAATGTTAGCACGTGGAAAGTTTGTCTTACGATGGTTCTTTCCACTCGGAAGAGGCAAAAAGATGTGACTTTCCCTGTGGAGGACAGAGCTGGGAAGACGGCCTCCACGCACCTGACCCCAATGTGCTTGTCAGGAAGGTTCTAGCAAGGGACCAGGGGTCGAAAAATTAAGAAAAGAAAGGCCAGGAAAAAGAAAACCTCCCAGTTGCCCATCATAGCAATGAAATGGAAAGATCTTTATTCAACTAGAAAAGTAATGCTGGCCACCAGCCTCTGGGCTTCCTGCATGTTTAAGATTAGCCAATCATAAGAGAGTTTCTTCTGCTAACACTGCTGGAAACCTTTCTTTGCAGTGTTGTAAAACCTAAAGAATATCCTACTAACTCCCCAGGATGGCCCATAAACAAAACCTATGGTCGTATCAGCGGATACTGACCCTGTGAGGGAAAGCTTCGAACCTCAGGATGGACATATTGGAAGCGCTCACGTAGCTCTTTTAAAGCCTCTGGGACCCCAACTATGTTCGTGAGATCACCGACACATCATTTGCACAATGATTTAAGAAGCCAGCCAGGCTTTGGCACTGCTCCTGCAGGTCACTGTGTCTCAAGGGAAACGAGGGTGGAAAGGTTCCTAGCTCATTTGCGGGCTGAAAAACATACTATGCAAAGCGGAAATTAACTAAGCAGCGGACCTTGGTGGTAAAGAATACTCAGTGATTCATTGTTTCACTCTTCTTTAATTCAATAAACATTTATTGAGCCTTGACTATATGGAAGGCATTGCACAAGATACTGTGGCTATAATTGCGAGCCAAACGGGTGCAGTTTCTACCATCTTTACACTCCAGGGGGCGCTCCACATTGAAGCTCCAACACTATCACCATTCGACATTATATCAAGCATATTAAAATGCACTTGTGCATTAAATAAATGTTGCTATACAATTTTTAAAGGATTTTCAAAATATTTATCATCTTGAATTTTGTTCACATTAAAATATTCATTTTCTTCTCGTAATTTAAATTCTATTAATATATAACGAACAATGAAAGAACTGAGTTTTAGGCAACACATCGCTATGTTGTCATGTTGTTTATTTTGGCAGACATTTAATTATACATATATTAATTGTTTAGCTTATTTTCATACATTAAAAACCAGTATCTGCCCCCAGGTTCAACTTATGAAATAGACCCTTGAAAATTTCCAAGGCACTTGGTCTGTCACATATAAAAGATTCAGCAACCAAAGTGAGCCCTCCAATTGCAGAATTTATCTTCTAGTGTGGGAGGTAAAATAATTGCTCAAATATCCAACAGTATATATATTTCCAATTATGATTTTAAGAGCTAGAATAGGAATGTATAAATTGTTCTATTAGCATTGAACTCTGGACCTAACCTTGCCTTGAGAAGACGATGGTGTTAGGATAAGTTTTCCTGAATTAAGTGATAAACTCTGAGCATTGTAGGATAAGGGAAAATTAAGGAAAGAGAAATGAAGTCAGGGAGAACATTCCAGAAAAAAATATCAGCATGCGCAAAGTCCCAAAGGAGAGAAGGACCATGGGCTATACCAGGGATTGGATTACAAGTGGCATGAAAAAGATTGGTAGTGGCAAAGTCAGCAAGGAGTCAGAGGACCCAAAGGCCACCGGAAGGATGCTGGACTCTATCTTAAGAGCAGTGGAAGTCATAGGAGTATTTAAAGAACTGCAGCTACGTGTCCACTCCTGGGAATCCCTGGGGTAGGTGGCCAGGGTGGGAGATTAGATAATGAAGAAAGACACAAACCAAAAATGGACTCCACTGTTCCAACCCAAGTAGCACAAACACAACAGCCCATTAGATGAGTGTCTGAACCCAATGAGTTTAGGAGATTATAGCTACTATGCTCCAGGCCCCAACCTGCCACCAGTGGTCTTCAACTGGGGATGATTTTGCCCCTTAGCAGACATCTGGCAATGTCTGGAAACATTTTTGATTGTCACAGCTGCAGGGAGGGGTTGCTACAGGGCTCTCGTGGGTAGAGATCGGGAATGCTGTTCGATATCCTACAATGCACAGGACAGGCCATACGACAGAGATTTACCCACCCTGAGTGTTAATGGTGTCGAGGTTTGGAAACCCTGCTATAGAACAATTTTATATACTAAATAACCACGTGTATTGAGAAATGCTGTTGGCATGAGAAGCTGGAACTCCACGACTTGGTGGCCCTCACTCAAGGAATAACCTATTGTTTTTTTCTAGTAAGGTCAGGCAATGCTGAGAGATGCTATAGTGCACAGGACAAGTAAAAGGAACCAGGAAGAGGAACATTTAAAGATAATCGAGTTATGACTCAGTTACGCTCTCTGGGTGCATTAGAGCAAGATTGCCAGAAACCTGAGATGAACCATGAAGACTAAAGGGGTGGGGTTCCTTAGTCAGCACACAGGCAGATAGATCATCCTTGTACAATTGGGCAGGACGCACACTGTACAATTTTGAAGGGCACCATTCACATCATATTAATTGTAGATTTGTATATTTGCTGAGGAAATTTTCTGGAATATAATACTGAAGTGTCTTAGGAAAATAAGATCTTTCTCTAATTTTCACTAAAATGTTATATGGGCTTCTTACCATCAACTATCATATTAAAGTTTTGTGATAGTTAATCCTAGGCCCACAGATACTCATATTTGAGGACCTATATGTCCTGGAGGCCTTAAAGAAAACAACTTTCCAAGTTTAAGATATAGAATTATTGGTAGATCTAAAGAATCAGTTGACCTGTGAGCTCAGAGCCTGACAAAATTCCTGGAATCTCTGCGTTACTTAACACAAAACTCTTCAGAGTCCTCATGTAATTGTTTGCTCAACTCTTCCCTTTTTCCTTCTGGGTAGCTGAAGTCTATTTCTAAGCATCTCTCGCCATTGAGTGTAGGCAGATGACTGATTGAAAGCCATGAACTACTAGTGAAGATACTGGCTTGGCCTATAAATCTTTCCTATGTGAAGTTTTCTACTCTCTCTTTCCCCCATCGACTAGCTGAAGATACAGAACTGCGAGGGCCTATGGAATGATGGAGCCACAAGATGGAAAGATCCTGGGTTTCTGAGTGGCCACATGGAGCCCTCACTAACCCACCTTGCACTAGAATGCAAAGGAACAACTTTTACATTCCTTTTTGTAAAGTTCAGGTTCGTTGCTACATCAGTTAGCCTACCCTTCCAAATACACTGATAAGGAGGAATTATAGTCATCAAGTCTATAGGTAGGGTAATAAAATACAGCATTTAATGCCACAGAACCTAGAATGAGAATACCTACATTTAAATGCAACGCCTGCTACTTTTTAGGTGTGAGACTTGGGCAAATTTTCTTACATATGTGCCTCGATTTCCTCATACATAAGATTGGGATAATAACTATACCTACATCCTAAGTGTGTAGTGAGATTTAACACATATAAATTGCCTAGACCAATGTCTCACACGTCATTAGTGCCAATAACAGCTCTCTGAGGCTGACACTTGAACAATCTGAATGCACATATGCTGAGAGGCATACCAAAGACAGCCACAAACTCAGGCTTTGTCATCAAGTCCGGGTCTTCCCGCAGGACCAGTCCTTCAGCCTAAAATGCCATCAGCCTCTGACCTAGAGATAAGTAACCTCAAAGAAGCTCTGCAGCACATGAATAGAATACGTTGTGAGGTTTAAATATGATGGTTCTGCCTATAGAACCAAGCACGCAGTTTAACTTCATCTTGTATCAGTTTAAGAGGAACAAAAAATATCTGCTCTATCTGAGGGGTTCTCCCAAGGGTCACATCACCCACCATAAGACCATAGCAGAAAGAGGGAGAGAGAGAATGTGTACGAATCGCCTTACACGAAGTCCCTTTGCCAAGGTGAATTAGTGGACTACTGGTTCTCGAATGATTTCATCTCAGGACCCCCATTATACTCTTAAAAATAATAGAAGACCTCAAAACTCTTCCGTTTGTGTTAGAAATGTCTATTGCTATTACTGTTAGAAATTAAAAGTGCAAATGTTTAAACATTTATTAAATCTCTTAAATAAAATAAGAACAATAAACCCATCGCATGCTAAAATAAATAAGATTTTAAGTGAAAAACAGCTATACATATTTCCTAAAGAAAAAATTAATAAGAAGAGTGGCACTGTCTTATATTTTTGCAAATCTCTTTAAAGTCTAGCTTAAGGAAGACAGCTGGATTCTCATATCTGCTTCTGCATTCAATCTGTTGAGATATATCACACGCCATGTAGCCTCCAGAAAACTCTACCAGGCGTTTATGAGAGAATGACATTGAAAAAAGAAAAAATAAAGTTTCAATATTATTACGTAAAAGTAACTTTGACCTTGTGGCCACCTGAATGAGTTTTGGGGACCCCCAGGATCTCAGACCACATTTCAAGTGCCCACTGCTTGCTCTGTTCTCAATGGTTCTCACTACAGGGCAGTAGGACTTATGATATTCAATGCCTGTGTTTTCTTTTGAGTGAACAGACATTATTGAATCTTGAAGTACATTAAGTATGTATATTATCTTCATCGGAAGAAGAAATTAAGGCACAAGAAGTTTATTTGCTTCTCTCAAGGTCATACAGTAACAGTCTAAAAACCCAATCTTGGGTTTTAATCCACCCAATCAAAATTCTTACTTAGTCTAGATACGACATTGAAATATCTACTTAGTCTACTATTGGATTCATAAATAAAGAGAACCTGAGTGTACTACACCTTCTGCAGGTGACCCCAGCTCTTGTCCAATCCCACCTTGAGGCTATACTTAGCATTTTCCAGGCATCCTAACAGACGTCCAATGCCATGACTCAATAACTAGAAACAGGTATTTTGTGATGATTTTATGACAAACCTCAAAGGAGGCGGATAGAGACAGATGACTCACAATGCATACTACTTACAAGAAAGTCTGTTAATCTAACTGAAATTTCCACCATTCTGTCCCATTTCTGTTCACACCATCTCTCCTATCTCTCTTCTCTCAGAGTCACTCAGAATAAAGCATCTTATTATGCAGAAAAATGTAGCTTTCACCTTAGTTCATAATTTCCACTCTACAAAAGAAAGCTCAGAGATCGGTGACTACTGCTGCTCCTTTGAATGCCTCTTAGCACAATTCATTTGGCCACACCTAGAATAATTCATTAAGAAAGACACGATTGGAAAATTTCTTTACTTCTGTCATTCATTTCTACTATCATAGAACTGTCCTCAGCCTCATAGAGCCTGAGGCAATCTCAACCAACATCTCTAATTTATACTCCTGTGACTATGATACCACATCCTGCTCCTACAGAAACATTTATACCTTTTATTTATAAAGACAGTCCATGAATGTCTCAACAAATACCACTGCAGTCTGAAAGGCTGAGTTTATGCTGTCATTAAAAGCTATATTCTGTTCCGTATTATAGCAAGGCAATGGAGATGAGCTGAATATACCCGTTTTACCTTTGCATGTTTGGGGAAATGCTCACATCATTCCTATCTTCTTTAGGCTAAAGAAGTCTATCATATTCCTTAATTTAAAACTCATATTTTATTTTATTTTTCTTTTATCATTTCCTTAGCCTTTCATCGACGCCCTCCAATTTTTCCCATATGTTCTTTTAAATCTGCAGGCCCGAATTGCACCCAGTCTCTCTAATAAGGTTGATTTTTAACCATATAACATACAGAATATGTGATTATAAGAATTCACAATTTTCCCTCATTTCATACTGATGACATCAGATACCAGCAACATGTTAATTTAAGATTAAATTGACAACTCCTCTTATGTGTTAATAGTGAACTAGTTACTAAAATAGGAAGAAGGCAAAGAAACTGCCTTAGAGCATTTAACGAATTCTTCTTTTACTTTACTCAATATGAACCTCAAATAAATATCCCACACTGAACTTTTTACTCAAAGCCCCTTTGAAAGAACAAGACCAAATATTTATTTTTACAATAAGTGGCCCCAATACCAGACGCAGTACTGTGGATCAAGGATGAAGACTTGGTGTAAGACTGTTGTCAAAGCAAAGATTAGCCGAAATTCTTTTCTTGAGAATTTGACACAGAGTCAGAGGACATGCAGTCAGTCAATAGTGGGTGATGAAGCTGTAAGGTCGTGTATCTAGGTCCGGCCCTTTTGAATCCTTGTAGGAGACAGCGTTGTTGGAGAGCAGAGACCAAGAGAAGGGGAACCGGGAGAGGTCATGTGTTCACTAACAAAGAGAGAGCTTTCCATCTGAGTGTCTTCCCTCTGCTCAGCCTCAGGATGCTCAGCCTCAGGATGCTCAGCCACTTCCAGATTCCTGGACCACAGTGACTGCACGGTGTGAATGTACCACACCTCCCTTCTTTCCATGAGCTAATCTGAATGGATCTCTAACTCTTACACCAAAATGATTCCCAGCCAAGACCACCTTTACCACTGGACAACTTAGCGTAGGAGGCATGACGCTTCAAATACGGCGGAGCCCTGCACGTCTGAGATAACCCAGCCCCCACCTCCACTTCTCAGGGGCAGAAGATGTTCTCCTTGAGTCTTCCAGATACTCAGAGGCAGCCTTTGGGATTCCACTGACAATATCAATGCCCCAAAGTGACATGGAAAGGTGACCTGCTCATTACTAGGTTTGATAATAGCCAGCAGTGACATGCCGAACTTCCGATTTCTTTTTTAGAAAAATTATTTAGTAATTCGGTGTAAAAAAGAAAAGAAATCGGGGTGAGAATACTTCTAAACACTTTTATAAGATTCTATTGTCTTTGCTGTCTCGTCAAGTACATACTTAACAGGTTAATTAATGGCTCTTGATGAAGAAGAGTTCCAGTCGATAATTCCACTTAGTAGTATGTAGACAAGCTAATAATGGAGTGTAAGAATTAACATTAGGAAAAATTGAGTATTTCAGTCAAAGAGAGTCAAGTAGGCTTTTGGAAGGAGTTAGATTTTGACATGGTACTAAGGAGTTTTAGAAGTCAGTAATAATTATTTTAAAAGGTAAGCACTCCGAAATTCACCCTTTACTTATTTTTCCTAACCATTGTATGTGTGTTTTATTATAAGTATTTTAAACATGAAAATAATTATCCAGATGAAATGAAGCATAAGAAATGGGGGAGGGAGCATATCAGAAAAAGTAGAAATGAATACAACTTAAAAAGCTCAGGGAACAACGCGGTTAGAATGTGGATATAGGGATGAAAATTTGGTGTAATCTCTTAAATTTGTAAAGTCAACAACACAGGTTGCAGGGAGGAAGAGGCGTTATATGCAGCGTGAATCCAAGAGTATTCATGGACGAGAACCATCTTTCTCAGGTGCAGCGAAGGAAGGATCCTGGGACGAGAATATGAGGATGACTCATGGGTGACCTCGAGTGCCAGGTTCATGAGTTTGAACTTAATCTGAAAGCCACTCTGTATGAGATTTGGGAACGAAAGGACAATAAGTCCTTTTATTTGGGGGAAAATTGATCAGGGTTCAGTATCTTTGAAAGGGCGACAATGAAAGAGGTAAATGGCCATGCGAGGAGATTGTTGCAAGAAAGTGGGCTGAGATGATGAAAACCCAGGCAAGGATGGTGGGAGAGGACATTTTTCAAAAGGACAGACTGAGCGACACTGTAAATAAACACTAATGTGTGTGATGAATGATTAGGAATGAGGAAAAAAAGAAAATGTGATTAGGAATGAGGAAACAAAAGAAAATAGAGGAATTCCAAAGGTTGTGCAACCAATTAATCATTCACCAAATACATATAGCAACAAACATACATTCTCCGACGTTGTTATATCAGAGAAAGGTATTATTTGTTCGCCAATCAGAATCACATTATCTTAGGCACAAAGGGAATGTATCATAATATCAGATGCTCATGGCATCAGTGAGAGCTTGTATATTCAAGCTTAGAGAGATGACAGATCCAGAAATGCCCTGTAGCAGTCTATCACCCAAGTTCCATGAGAAAATTAAACTCAACTACCCGACAGCATGCTTACGTATAAGGCCCTAACTCCTCTCCTATGCATCTAAAATGGTACTAGTTATGTGCCATCTTTGACAGAGTTGAGAAAATTGTCACTCAAATCATTTTCCATTTCTGTCATTCAAACGAGGTACCTCCAATTGGGAAAGGCTGTCTGGGGGCTGAGCAGAAGGCATCACAAGATGGTCTCAACCACACACTATTCGCTGGCTTTATTCCCAAATTACTGCTTCACTTGCTCAAGATTGAAAATCCCAGGAGCATGGGGGGAGTTAAGAATCTGGGAAGGCTTCAAGAAGAGATGATTTAAAATGGATCTTGAAAACAAATCTGGGATTTTTGCAAGTCCTTGCAATAAGGAGATTGTCACATGCAAAAGATGAGGTTCAAAGAGCATGGCATGTTTGGGAAATGCTGAGAGGGCGATGGAGCTTGGGGTGGTGAAACTGGGGTCTGAGGGCAGAGCACGTGGTGGAAACCGAACAGGCCAGGCAGTCGAGGGTCCGACATGTTCCCACTAAGAGTTCACAATTTTTACCCTCTAGGATGGGGAAAGTCGCTGAAGTTAATCACGTTTGAGAGTGAGACGATCAGATAGATGTCTTTGTCTCAATATGAATACTGATGGGCGATGAGTTATAAAAATGACAGACTAGAGGAGAAGGAAACTACTACATGTGAGATATGTCAGAGGAAATGGGCTATTCATCCTTGATTTTTATATGTAAATCAAGACTCAAAAAGGTTCAAGTCAGGGGTCCCCAACCCCCAGGCTGAGGACCAGTACTGATCCGTGGCCTGTTAGGAACCAGGCCACACAGCAGGAGGTGAGCAGCAGGCCAGTGAACGAAGCTTCATCTGTATCTGCAGCCGCTCCCCAATGCTGACATCACCGCCTCAGCCCCACCTCAGATCATCAGGCACTGGATTCTCATAGGAGCACCAGTCCCTGGTGCCAAAAAGGTTGGGGGACCGCTGGTTTAAGCGACTAGTGTAGACAAGCAAGGCTTGCAAGGGATGAGTGAAAACTGAAAACTACCAGGAAGCAAGGGAAGCACCGAGGCACGAATTGAAACCACCCAGGTGATAAACGATAAAGGTTTGTAAAAAACCGGAATGGTGTTAACAGTGCCAAGAGAAGACATTGCAGGAATGATAACGAGGATAATGGAAGGGTTGTGAGTTAATATCGGATCTATAGAATTACGGGGCTACCTGCGATATAAAGGCACAGTCTGAACTAAGCGACAAAGAGAAGGAAGAGGTCAGCATTGGGGGACACTCGGAAACAGGGAATAAAGTGAGGAAAGGAGCCAACAAAAGGGAGAGAGGAGTAAGACGACAATACCAAGGGTGTCACGCTCTGGGGGGTGGCATGCAACACTGGAGGAAAAGGGACACTTAAAGTAATAAGACCAAGAACATCCAGCACAAGGAGACGCATCTCACTTTCCCCCAGAAATCCTAAAGATCATAGTCTCATTAAAGAAACAAACAAACAAACAAACAAACACGCATTTTTTTAAATCTTGTTTCTTCCTGTTAGCTTCCTTCCATCAAAATCATATTCACTGTCCAGGGTATTTACTCTGACAGCAGTAAAAGTATACTAGAGATCATCAGTTATAACCAGATTGCTTGGCCTGGTCTGTTGCCTTTAAGAATCTATTCCAAGGAATTACTTAAAAATGTATTCAAGACTGGTTATAGCTGTAGTGCTCATAGGATAAACAAACAAACCTAAATAAAAACAGAAAAGATCCCTGACAAATGAACAAAGCTGGGATATGATTAGGTGTATGTCACCGTAACATTACATTGCATTGTGAATCAAGGAGATACTGAGAAAAACTTACATGAATTAAGGAAAAAGAAAAAAATAAACCTTGAATGTACCAGAACAAGAATTGGAAAGGGGTCATAGAATCTTACAGGTAAATAAGATTACATTTAAAAAGTTACTTTGGATTTTTATTGTCTTTCATATATTTACATGTTTCTCTTAAAGATGGTTGAATAGTGAATAAACATGAAGAATGTAAACTAGTTATTTCTGGTGTGCCAGTACAATGAGAAAAGAAATTTCACGTGTTGGGTTAAATCGTCCTAGATAATACAGTTAAAAGCCAGAGTAAATAAGGAAGTTGCACGTTGTATTCAATGGGGTTCAGGACACGCCACCTCAACATCTGCCACTTTGGCATATTCAAAGTTTTAAGTGGAAAAAGTCCGAGAACACGGCGGAAGCCGGAAGCTCACACTGACCTTCCTTTGCCCTTTACCCCGGAAACACTCAAGTGTGAGATGCCCATCCTCCCCTTACCAGGAGAGAAGGAATATCCTCATCTTGGAAGATGGACGGATGCCTCAAAGAATCAAAACAGACAAGCTTTGCGAAGTTTCCCCTAGTTTTCTACTCTTTTTCCTCATACTTCTTCACCTATCAAATTCCCCCACAACTGTCCACTTTTCATCAAACCTACTATAAAACACTCAGGTTTAATTTTTCTTTTTTCTTTTTTTCGGCAGGAGGGTCTTAATTTCCTAAGAAGGCTTCTGTGCCATCTAAAACTTGTATTAAATAAATCTGTACGCTTTTCTCCTGTTCATCTGTCTTTTTCAGTTTACTTTCCAGACAAGCAAGGCCAATAAAAGAGTTCAGGAAAACTGCCCCCCACTGCCACATACTCTTATGAGCAAAAAGTCACAGTGCCCTGGTAAATACTTCAACTAAAGAAAAAGATGAGATTGAAATATAGGTGAGTACTTAAAGACTAAAAATGTAATTTTATAAGCTCTTCAGGAAAGTAAGTAGGACTATGTTATATACACGAAACAGCAAAGAATAAGGACCACTCTAGTAGAAATGTATTTTTTCATTTACTATAAAATGAGAATTCATGTTTATTTGATACCAGCCATGAAAAATTATCACAAAACATTCTCTAGAACAGAAGTGAACAATTTTGTAAAAAGCGCTGAGCTTATATCCCATCCCCAGAGACATTGAAAAAATTATTCACAGAAACAGTGAACAAGGGAAAACAGTTCAAATGTAAGGAAGGAAAAGATGAATATTCTAAAACATGAGAAGAGTGTCAGTGGAGAGGCAAGAAGAAAAATGGATAACGGGAGGGAAAAAAATATTGCAGAAATGCTCGGTAGCATATGACAGGCTATAGGAAACAAAATATTATAAAAGTGAACTTGAGTGAGAAAAAGAGCATGTGAAAGAAAAGTCCCAGTTGGCAGTATGACGCAAGTGAAAAAGGTGTTTCAAAAAGATACAAAAGATTAAAGCGCTGGAAATATTGAAGCCATTTAAAGTTATATGTACACTTTAATGTTCTTTTGTGTAATTCTTTCATCTTTCAAAAAAACTGCTTTATAACTCCTGATATCTAAATAAATGTCCTTAAATCACCCCAGTATCTCAATTTCTTTGATACAGTATTTTTTTTTTTTTTAAGATTCTGGGTTGCAAATGACAGTATTCCAGTTCAGACCAGCTCAAACCAAAAAGGAATGAATTTGCTCATTGTGTTAAGTCTCCAGAGACAACCATGCCCTGATCCCCAGAATCTGAAAATATGCTTCTTTACAGGGCAAAAAGGACTTTTGCTGATATGATTAAGTTAAGGGTTTTGAGATGGGGTGATTATCTCGGATTATTTGGGTAAACCCAATGTAATCACGAGGTGCCTTATATAAGGGTAAATTCAGAGACTGGCAAGAGTCAGAATTAGAAAAAGATGTGACGGCAGCGGTAGACGAGAAGCCAAAGAACATAGGTAGTCCCTAGAGAGAGGAAAAGGAAAAAAAAAAAGGAGTTCTCTCCTAGACTTCTGACCTCCAAACTACAAGATAATAAATATGTGTTGTTTGAGGCCACAAAGTTCGCGATAATTTGATAGAGTAGCAATAACATACTAATATACTCATGTAACCAGGAGTTCAGGGGTGTAACTAACATCCTGCTCATTTTAATTCGACGGTTCAGCTGATGTTATGAACCTATTACGATTATCTCTAAGCAATGCTTTCATCTGTGCTGGCTTCATTTTCAGGCAGTTCCTCCTCAAATCAGAAAGACACAGGTAGTTCGAGGCTTTCCTTGACCTTAATGGATGGAGATCCCTTGAGCTACCTGTATGGTAGCCCTCCTTGTAGCTAGCAACCCCAGAAGAAAAGCAAGAGCTTCCCCCCCCCCCGCCCCCACCAAACTCCAGGAAAACCCAAGGGGAATCTGATTGGCTTGGCACAGGTCACACCCTTTCCTTGAACCAATTATTTAGCTAGGGGTATGCAGTTCTTTAATTGGCCAGATCTTGTAGGCGGGGGTGGGGATGCGGAGGGTCAGTCCCATAGAAACCACATGGACTTGGGTCCCCGCAAGAAAGAGGGGCGCTCTTACTAGAAGAGAAAGGGATAATGAGTAAATAAGAATCACATCTAGCTAGCACAGGGTACAAAGCATAACCTATTATTTACAAAGTGCATATTTACTATTTGATCAAAATTTCAAAATTGATGTTGTCATTTCCTTTGAATATCGATTACGTAATTTTTACAACATTATTACAAAATGAAAAGAATACTCCAGATGTTGATTACATGCCTGGTTTCATCAATACCCTCGGTCCCCTCCACCCCACTTATTAATATGGCTCCTGAAAATTAACCTATTTTATATTAACAAATCAATTTGGCAACTAAATAGTAGGAAAGATTATTACATTAATAACAGATAAAACAACTGCAAAAGGCAATGTCTCGGTAGCTTGGTTTTCGACCCAACTGCCCTTACAAGGACAAGGTCACTGTTTCCAAGGAGGCTTGGACGTCAGGGTGTCAGCATTCCAAATACTTGATGGTTGGCAGTACCTAACGGCACAGCATCAGGACTATGACGGCGGGTTTCCTCCTTCATGTATTAATCTGTTATCACCCTGCCCTCCCTTTCTGCTTTGAATAGCTTGGTCACGCCCAAGGAAAATGGTACTGGCGCTGGTGGTTTCATGGGGGTGGGGGGTGCGGCGAGAGGGGAGTCCAAGACGTTGACAGTGACCCTCAAGGTGTAGCTCTCAGAGAAGTGTCTTATAAAACTAATCAAATGCGCTCACTCTTCAAGGTGTCTTTTAAAATCGCAGCTGAATAAAACCAACCGCGATACAAATATGAGTGGGAAAGGGTTTTAATTTACTTTACTTTAAAGACTTAGGGGGTTGCATGAAAGTTGATCTATTATCTCTAGTACCCTCATTATTTTGATCGTCCTACCAAAGGCGCTCGCACTTAGGAGGAGCTCATTAAATGTAGACTGAACGAATGAACTTGGCTGCAAAGCGCTGCCCTTCCACACTTGCTGAATATAAATTTAAGGCTACACAAAAAGGCAGAACTATTCCTTTTCATTCTGATCCTGTATTTTTATTATGATCAACGTGCATTTGATGGTGCTTCTCTCGGATATTAGATGCACGTTATGAGTCTGAAGTCAGGGGTTAAATGAAGGATTAAACGTGTTATACGCAGCAATGATTCTGATGTTAGTAAAAACCATAAATAAACACATATACGTGTGTGTACACGCAGAGGCTATTCAAGTTAATGCGGATGCTAAATGTCTGAGATAAAGCAGTTTGGAATGCAGCCAGCAAAAATGTCACTTTCTGGCTTAATGGAGAGATTAATAAATCAAAACCATGAATTATATATGAAGTTTCACCCAGGATCTTGGTTATTTTTAGCACAGGAGAGTAACATCATGCCGCAGGTATGGTTTGTGCCAAGACCATAACGGGAGGAGCAAGTACCAAGAAAATCGGGGCTGGGATGTCTCAATCAATGAAAGCGGAGACGAAAAGCTCAGCATCCTCCAGGAAAGAGAGAAAAGCCAACCCGCAAAAGCGATGGAGGGAATCACAGTGTAAGCAGGGGACCTCACTAGCATACTGATAACTATGCAAATAACCGAACTCCGTCTTAAGAGCAGCTCTGCCTGTCAAGTGACAAGGTAATTCACAGTTGGGATTTTAACTTCCCCTACACTAAAGAAGGTCGCCATCTTATACAAAAAGGAAGCGGAATAATTAGCATCAGATCAAGCTGCAGCAAGTCTGCAGACTGAAGAGGAGTCCGCAGACTTGAGTTCGAATCCCCAGTCTGCCATTTATTAGTCTCTGTGTTGTCTTGGACAAGTAATTCAACTTCTAGAAGCCTTAGTTTACTTTTGCATAAAATGAGAACAGTAAGTATGTAGCAAGGTATCACGTATACAGCAAGCGCTCAAGATATAGTTAATGATTCTCAGAGATTTAATTTATGACAAAAACAAAAAGTGCATGTGTGTGCCTCACCTTAAAAATCATTATGAAATTTAACTATTTCTGTGTGCTATTTATTGATTATAGTTACAGTGCCATTATAGTTGTATTACATTAGTTATGTCGTTTATTATATATAAAATTCACGGGATACGGATTAAAAGGTTTTTGCAGATGCATGATACAAGGACACAAGTCCAGGCCACAAAAGTTATTGAAACAACTAGTGTGACAATCACATAAGGAAGTGTGCTATTCGACGTAGAGAGAAGTCACTCTGAAAAGAGGAAATCTGTAATATAGTATCTCCCCGCCTCTGTCCCTGGCCTTCAGTACCATAAGTGCTAGAACGGACAGGACCCCGCCCACTAATTACCATAATTAAATCCGAATGTTAAGAAGCAAATCATAAATAAACCAAGTTCCCAGAGACCTGCAAAGGGAAGAGATTAAGAACAACATCTTTCTACTGGAAGAATATTCGTTGAACATTCACCAAAATGTAAGTTCTATTTACTCTTGGTGGTAGAATAGAAGATTTTTATTTTTCAACGTTTTTTTGGAGTATAGATCGTTTGTAGACTTTCTAATACATACACGTACTTTTGCGCAAAGAAACAGAAGATGCTTAAGTCAGAGCTCCTTATTTTATATGAGGAGGAGGGGGAGGCGGGGTCCTCCCTCAACTGGCCTGTCTGCTCTGTCCCGGGAACAGCCACACCCCTGTGATGATGCTTTCTCCTGGCTGCTTTGACATCACAATGGCAGAGGTGAGTAGCAGCAACAGAGAGCTCCTGGCCCACAAAGCCTAAAACGACTCCTATTTGACCCTTTACAGACAGTTTGCTGACCCCGAAGTTAGCCAGTCTGAAGGAGATTCTTGAACATGGCCTGCTCCTTGGGGAATACCACAAGTGGGCCCCTCCCTACCTGTGACAACTCGCTTAACTCGGTTTGGACAACTCACTTAACTCGCAAGCTGCCTTATTTGTAGAAAAAGACAAATATGAACCCTTGAGTGTTTACTATGTCCCAGGCACTCTTCTAACTTAGTCCTGAAACATCGATTCTAATATCGATGCATGTTATACAGGAGGAAACCGAGACAGTGTGACTTGCCCAATGTCATCTGGAGGATCTGACAGGAAAAGAACCCAGGAAATCTGAGCTCCACGCCTGGGCCCTTAGCCATGAAGCTGAACTGCCAACCACGTGAATTCCAGGATGGTTTGGTCTCCCCAAATTTAAGATCTTGTGCCGTGGCTTTTTATTTTCAGAAATATGTCAAGCTTGGGTTTTCCTTAAGACAGAGGCCTCCCGTGATGTCTTCCCACAGCTATGAGTGCGGGCCGCTCACACTTGACAACTAGAACTGAAATTCCTGTAAGTGGGTATGCCTTCCTCATCTCGGCTCAGCGGCCTCTTCCCTGCGATAGCGCATCTGGCTGCCACTCACCCCTTCGCTAGGCCCAGGAAGGCCTGAGAGGCTCTCCTAAGACTTTGGAAGAGGAAGGCTCTTGATGCGCAGTTGTGTTGGATGCTGTTTTGGTGGCAGGGGTCCTGGCGTCAGCCAAGCCGAGGTCACTCTCTGAAAGTGGAAGAGGTGGGGGTGGGCAAAGAGGGGATATCTGTCTGCAAGTTTGGTCCTCTGGGCAAGCTCAGAGAGTCCTGTGATGGAGAAAGGAAGTATGGGGAGAGAGAAGGGTGAAGACAAGGAGGAGTGAGAGGCGGGTGGTGATGGGAGGGAGGCTGGGAGAGGAGGAGGAGGAGGAAAGGGAGAGGAGGGGGAAAGGTAAGCGGGGTGGAAGCAGCTAGGTGAGGAGGCGGAGGCCAGGGAGGAAAGGGAGCGGGAGGGAGAGGCGGGGAGCGACAGCCGGGAGAGCAGAGAGACAAAGGTGAGGGAAAAAGGGAAAGAAAAATAGAGCAAGTCGGACAAAAGGGAAGCGCTCACTTTCACTGAGCGTGCTGTGAGGCTGCAGGGAATAAAGAGGACACTTCGGTGGCAAAGTGATACAAAGAAGGGGAAAGGGGCGACGTCCCACACGCTTCTGAAGGGGGCGTGAGGCAGCTTCCGCGGCTCCAGCTCTGTGGGCGCGGGGTGGTGGCGCCGGTGGCAAGGAGGTGAGAGCCATGCCCAGAGGGTCGCTTGCCATGGGGACCGGAAGGTCTCTGGGTGCTCACGACACTCCAGATTTTCAAGGCCTAGGTGGTCTGCATCAGGGCAAGACCGAAAGGTCAGGAAAATGTGACAGGTGCCACGTGGTGGCATGGCGGGGGGGACCTCGACACTTTCGAGACACCTCCTGGGGACATCTCAGAAATAATGGGGAGAAAAGACCTTGCTAGATGCTAAAAGCACATTCTCATATATCGACTGATACCTGATGGGCCGTGTGAGCCAAGTCATGTGAGGAAAAAGGACGTCACCTCGAAAGTGTAATGAAACCTCAAATCACAGCCTCATCTTGGCCACCGTTTCGCCAGGATGACGTCATCACACTGAATGCACCAACTAAACCTTTTCAGGCAGATTTTACTCCGTCACTCTGTAGACCAGTCGGCACGGGCCATATGAAAATCTGGTAAGGGCCCCACTTCCAAGGGGAAAACGAAAATTTGCATTCAATTTCCAGGGGTTCATAAACCACCGTCCCTCAAAATACTCATTGGCTCCGAGGCATCCACGGCCGCTAGGTTGATCACTCTTGCTTTACGGCATTCAAACGCACACACACAAACTACACGTGGTACTTCTTACGAGCACACGGTGACAGGGAATCTGAAAGACACTGCACGTGACACATGAAGCATGCCATTAAGTTTTCTAAACGCTCACGTTTCCGTGCACGAAACAGAAAAGGCCGACGTCTAAATGTGAAGTTTATCACCCTGAAAGGAATAGATATTGAGGAGGCCTAGAATAGAAAATAATTGAAAATGGGGTGGTAAGATCTATTTGAATTAATTAGATTATTTGTCCAAGAATGCACACACATGCGTCACGAGACAATTGGAATCATAAGAAAGACAGATTTCATTTTAAGTGATTTTATTCTGCCTCTGGTATGTTGTATGACATGCACACATATGTATAAGCATATGCATATATAAATATATGTGTGTATGCAAATGTGATATATACATATGCAAATGAGTTTCTCCCCTATAGACTAATAAACTTAAACGTGCTCAGATGCTAAGAGAATGCTTGACGTGAGAACGAAGAAAATCAAGCTCATTTCAAGACCCGCGTTTAAGACTAGAAGTAGAGACACAGGACGTGGTAAGTTCGGCTTGAAACACTGTGGTGGCCTGTGTCAGTCACACTTCAAAAAAGACAGATCGATTCTTACATATCCACACCTTAGAGTGAAACGCAATCATTAAGAACGACGTGCGGGAACACACTGGTAACACACACTACTGCCTCACACACACAGACTGGAAATAAGGGACTATGATTCTTTAAGTTTTTATCAGGGTAGTAGTATAATGGATGGTTTTCTTCCTTTCTCCCATCCTTACTTTCTTCCTTTCTTTTCTTTCTTTTGAAGGCATATGCTGTCCAAGTTTTTTTGTAATGAATATTCGTTACTTTCGAAATGAGGAAAAAAAAAAAAAAGGTTCTATTTGGAAAAGAAAAACGTCGATGCGCTGGGATGGATCAATATAAGCAACCACCGGATAATAATGAGCCAGAATCTTGCCTTATGAGAAACAATGAAAGGACTGTATGGTTTTTATTGTGGGAAAAAGAAAGGCTTTGGAGGATGAGGTTAAGGCCCATCGAATACTGGGAAGGGAGGTCACGCAGAGGCAGGATGAGACTGAATTCCGGGCAGCTTCAGAGAGTAGAACTAGGGCTGATAGAAAAGTAAAGGGAGGCTCCCCAAAGTTCCACAGAGGCAGAAATACTTTCCCATGGTGGAAGTGGGCCCTCTCTGCGGAGGTGCGCCCCTAGATGACCGTCTGTGCAAACACACCCCCAGACCCCGGATAACCATCAAAGGATGTACTCGCCATGATGCTGGACCACCATCTGCAGAACCACACAGACGCTGGATGGCCATACATGGAAATATACATCCAGATGCCAATGAACATAAAGAGACACACACACCCGAAGCTGAATGGCCTTCTCGCCCACAACCCAGCAAAAGAAGTGACCATCGAGTTGGCTTTCCATCCTTAAAGGTATTCCTCAGAGCTGTGAGCTACGTCTTTGACTAATGAGCCACAAAGCCAGTAGCCTGCCTTTGGGGACAGCAGTGCTTCATGAATATGAAAGATGCCTTGGAAAAGCACTGGCAACAATTAGCCTCGGCAGAGTTGCGTGGTTAAAGCTAAGCTAGCTGCCTCTCAACCACCTGCCGTACGGCTTCACAGATGCAGGGGATGAGCGTTACCCTCCCGTACAAAATGCTGTCAATTAAGAAAGAAAGGGGAGAGCTTCAAAGTGGGAGACAGGATACGAGATGAAGAAAAGCAGAAGAAACGAGGATAACATATGGAGAACAAGGAAGACAGCGACAAATTAATACAAACATAAAAGCTTTTAGAAAAAAGAAACCAGGTAGCAAACATTCAAGAGAAATTTACACTCTGGCCTTTGAGGTTTGTTCACTGGCTTAAACACTCAGCTACTTTTTTCAGATGCTTCAGAAACTGTCCTGCTTGAGGTCTTATATGGTAGAAGTGGGTTGTTTAAATAGGAGGAAAAAGAACAAAACCGTTGTGATGTTTATATTTTTATCATCAATTCTCCTAATTAGCTCTACGAACTGGAGGAAGTTACTTAATCTCTCTGAAACTTCACTTTTTTACACACAAAATGAGAACTGTGCCTACTTAGGCTGTTATAAGAATTAAATTGCCTTCTTATATGCAGGTACATACTCATTAGATGTTGAAACAATCTGAGCTTCAGTATTATCGTTGTTAAAAACAATTGATCGGGTTTAGAAAGGAATAGGTACTAATATTTTCCAAGATCCAATCTCAGATGAGATTGACATATCGACTGTATTTAAACCCATCAAATCTTCAAGTTAGAGTTGCGGTTGACCAACTTTTTCCGTAAAGGATCGAATAGTAAATACTTAAGGCTTTGCGGAAGTACAGTCTGTCAAAACTACTCAACTCGGCCTCAGCAGCACAAAGCAACCGCAGACAATACAGAACGGAACAATGATGGCTGTGTCCCAATAAAACTTTATTTACAAAAAGCAAGTCAGATTTGGCTCCTGGGCTCTGAGCTAGATAGTATTCCTAAATCGCAAATTAAGAAACTACTGCTCAAAGTGCCCAAGTAGCTTGCCCTGGGTCACTCAGGGTGCCAGGGGCAGGCCTGGGATTTGAACCTAGGTCCAGCCATCCCATAGCTCATGTTCTTTCCACTATGATGAGTCACCAGAATCAGCCTCATACGTTTTATGGTCATGTAAAAGCAGGATCTATACAGTTTGGAGGAGAAATTCCATTCAACTAAATACCCAATTGCTCCGTAACATAACTCAAATAGAATACATCAAGGTTCCGTGGGCCATGCCCGTTGTAAAATTTATAGTCTCAAAAGGGTTTGCTGGTATTATTTCAGAGAAAAGTTGGTCTTGCTGAAATCAAGTGAAGAATTATATGAATGTCAAAAAATAATTTTATCCTGAATTTCCTAGACAACACTAGTAAACAATTTCCTATTTGCGCTTGGATAACCCAGAGATTTACCCCAAACGCCTAATACATTGTCATAAAGAAAAGAAATGATTGATTCTTTATGGAAAAAAAGAAATGAGAATAAGAAAATATCCATTCTTTCAATAATTTATGAATTTATGCTAAATGTTACTTTCCTCTGAAGATGGGCCAAAGGCATTTGTAAAATACTTAAGAGTCATAGTTTGCAATTCATTGCAAAAAGAAGGAATGAAGAACAAGTCACAGAACAAACAGGAGATCTTTGTCACAAATATACAGCTCAGTTGTCACCTCCACCTTTGGGCGGGGTCAGGGAATAACTTGGCATCCGCTCTCAGGAAGCAAAATAGGAGGAAATAAATCCTTCAAGTGATTCTAATTATTCCACCTTCAGAGGCATTGATTAAAGGAGGGATTCCCCACTCAGCGTCACTGACACTTCGGGCTGGATAAATCTTTGTTGAGTGAGGGCGCTGCCCCGTGCATTGCAGGCTATACAATGGCAGCCCCCGCCTCTACCCACTAGATGTCAGTAACACCCCGCCCACAAGAGTGACAATAAAAAATGTCTCCAGACACTGCAAACTGTTCCCTTTGAGGGCAAAGTTTCACCCTCACTGAAAAGCACTGAGTTAGAACGGAAACCATACTAGCTTTATCTTAACATTCGGTCCAAAGAAAATGGAGAAAATCGGTCCACGTGAGATCGAGCCAAAGCCTTTTCCTTCCACTTTATTTAAGGACCATGAACCCACTCAAAGCCCCACCGTTTTACTGAAATGTAGCCATTATTTTGTGGCTTTGAACTCATTGCAAATCTTAAGGATGCACTAACATGCTTTCTTGACATGTTTTTTAAAATATCAAATACTATTTGTCATTCACAGTAATAAGTGTTATGTCAATATTAATGGTCTATGGATCAATGTTGTTCCCTGATTTTTTTTTCTTTTTCATTCTGTTTTTTTTATACACTTTAAATGATCTTGAAATCTGTAATAACAATCTAGAAACTTATATGAATGTCACCTCCAGGCTCCCCTAAAATTCAATTCCTTGAAACACATAATAAAAAGTAACTAGTCAGATAAATGTCATTCTAATGTCAATTAAAATATTACCTAGGTCTAGACAATAACCAGTGTTGGCCAAGGTGTAGAGAAATTGGCCCTGTCATACCTTGCTGATGTAAAATGGTCCACCTACTTTGGAAAATACCTTGGCAGTTTCTTAAAAAGTCAAACATGATTTATCATAAGACAGCGATTCTTTTATGTATCTGCCTGAGACTAATGTTCATACAAAGATTTATACCCAAATATTCCTATAACAGCATTATTCATAAAAACCAAAAGGTGAACACAACCCAAATGTTCATTGCCTGAGAGATGAACAAACAAAACATGGTATCTTCATGTAACAGAAACTCTTCAGCAAGAAGGAATGAGGTACCAACAAAAGCCATGGTACAGATAAACCTTGAATACATATGGCACATGAAAAGAAGCCAGACACAAAAGACCACCTACTGCATGCTTCCATTTACATGAAACGCCCAGAGAAAGCAAGTCTGTAAAGACGGAAAGCAGATTCGCTAGGGCTGGGTGTACGTGTGGGAGGCGAGCATGAGTAGTAACTGCTAATATGTAGTGAGTTTCTTTTGTGGGCAACGACACGTTCTAAAATTAGATCGTGGTGACGGTTGCACAATTCTGTAAATAAACTAAAAGCCGCTGGATCACACACTTTAAATGGGTGAATTTTATGATATCTAATTTATACCTCATTAAAGCTGTTAAAAAGGTATTTACCGTGTAGGTCTAGATGACCTCTTTCCTGGATGATAACTGACATTCACCTACGAGGCTGGACACTTGGTCTGTCCTTCCATTCATCAGGCCGGGACGCGGTCTGAACAGTGAGAGATTTGGCCATTTTTGCCATGTCCCCTCCCATTCCAACGTTCTGCGTATCCTCGAAATTAATGAGAATGACATACGGCATCAAGTTTTACAGGCTCTGATTTCCACTGCTGCTGTGACGTATAATGGAATCTCGGATCACTTTACTTATGCAAATATAAGTGTATCAATTACACGACAATCCTTCACTTAGTAGAACCGATGGTAGCTCCTTACTGCAGGATTCAGAAACATCTGAAGTCCTCACACACCAAGGAGTTCCCCTTTCTGTCCCTTTGACTTCCTTCGTTTCATTTGACTTACTCATTGATTGCAGTAGTTCTTGTCAAATGTAAACTAAACAAAGTGTTTTGGATTATAATCGATTTTCACCAAACTGGGGGGAAGATTCCAGTGGCCTGCCACAGGACCACATTTATTATCAACATGTCTGAAGACAAAGATTCCTCATTCGCAGTTTTATTAGTTACTCGAGGGGCAGAAAATATATTAGATAACAGAACTGAGATTAAATTAAAGTATCTAAATAAGCTAAAATGAAGTGCTGAAGCAAACAAAATTAAGGTTATGAAAGTTTAGTAAATCCATTTCACATGAACAGAACGAAGAGAGACCCATCTTCACACTCATTTAAAAGAAGCCTGTGGCTTTTGCATGCCAACAATTTGCATATGAATTAGGTGTATAATTTATTGATAAAAAAGAATATTATGGTCATGGGCGACGATAACAGAAGTATAGAACTCAGATAACCTGTGGAGTATTACACCCATTTCTCAATGTAATATATCAAGAGGTATATCATGACTTAGTCCCTCGGTGACTTAAAACAAGTAATTGAGCTGTCAGTGTGAGACGCTGCGCTTTGCATCTGGGATACAGGAAAACTCGGGACAGAGTCTTTGTCCTTGTGAAGCTTCTGAGCTATCAGGGAAGACAGGTCTTGAGTCGGTCATTGCCAACATGGTGAGTATTACAGAGGGAGAGAGCAGAGCTCATCAGAGAAGATAATGGACCTGACCTAGCCTAGACATCCATTCAAAGAGGCAAAACCTGGATGGTGAGTGGTCCAGAAACAGTAAGGGGACAGCTGAGAGGTCTAGGGATGGATAATCTAGAGAAATGATGCGGCCTGGTTACAGTACTGTTATATGGCTGAAGAATCAGCCTTATATTTGCCATTCCAAAGGAAGGAATTAGGACCAATGGGCAGAAATTACAAGGAGGCAGACTTTCTGTGTGGTTTATTTGGGAGAATTTCCTCAGAAAACACAGGAGGTGGCTTAATAAAGTAGTGAACTTGCCAATGCAAAGCGTATGCAGGTTGATGACCTTTTATTGGACTAGATCAGAGGCTGGCAAACATTTTCTATAAAGGGCCAGAGTGTAAACACTGCAGCCTTTGTGATCATTAGTCTCTGTGGCAACTATTCAAGTCAGCTATTGACTGTATCAAGAAAAGAGCCACAGATCATAGGTACATAAATAAATGAACACGGCCGTGTTGCAAAAAAAAAAAAAAAAAAAAAAAAAAAAAAAAAAAAAAAAAACTGTATTTACGGACCTCGAAAATCAAATTTCGGATAATCTTCACATGTCGTGAAATATTCCTCTTGATTCCCCCCAACTATTCTTAGCTTGTGCACTGTGAAAATACAGGCAACAGGGGAGTTTTAGCCGTGGGTTGCAGTTTGCCAGTCCCTGGATTAGATGACATTAGAGTTTGCTTCTAGTTCGATGACTCGGAGTTTGAGAAAAATCAGAGAGACACAGTGCAGCCTTTTAATCTCATCGCCGCTTTGCCAACAATTAGAATGATAGGAAACATGGAGACTGATGTACAGAGAATGTTTCACAACAGCGAAGTGGTGAACTTGGATTTGAACCCGTGTAGCCTGGATCCAGAATCATGTTTCTGTGTATTCTTGCAGCTAATCCACACAACGAACTTAGGAGGAGGACACCCTGGTCGTGCCTGCCTTATACATGAGAAAGCTGAGGCACAGGGTTGTTCTGTAACCTACCTACACTCACAGAGGGTATATGCTGGGAGCAGAGATCAATCTGACCAAGAGGCCACACACTTAACCACCCGCCCTTCCCATCGGCTATCAGTGGATAAGCTGGGCCCAGTGATGGTTAGGGTAAAGGCTGGCAGCTCACAGACTGGGCAAGTCTGGGAAATGACTATGCACTCAGAATTGAACCATTGCAACTACTGAGACTGGGCGAATGTGGAAAGGTAGAAAGACGGAATAAAAGAGAGATCTAGAAAAGTGAAGAAATCAACTCTGCCTGTCCCAACGTTTGGCCTAGACGAGAGAGCCCTGCTGCAATTTCTCTCCTGTACAATGAAGGATAACATTAATATTCACCAGCTGCACCCAAGGATGCTGAGTAAATTAATTAATGTTAATAAACTACTTAAGGTCTTTAGATGGGAACGAAAATGTCAAAAACAAGTACAGTGGGCAGCTGATTTGTATTTATTGTTGCATTTATAAGTAAACAACAGTGTATTAATTATTCTCGGAACTGTTCCTATCACACTGAGAAAACCAGGTCTAAATGCCAGGAGACGATGGCCACTGTGACTGAGAAGGTTTGGAGAGAAGTTGGTTATTCATGGAGGCCGTCCAAACCATGAAGTCTGTATATCTGATGATATAATTTATCACCAGAAGAAAATGGCATTGGGTTAGAAAGATTCAGGCTTTGTATATAGACGCTTGGATTTCTACACATAAAGAAATAAAAACCGTAATTCTCACTTTATCAATTTATTTTAGAATAGCACAGGATATTTTAAGAGCAGGATACCATATACAAAGACTTACAATCTTTGAAATCTCTCTACTATGTCTGTCAACCTATAATTGCATGACAATAATGACAGGACCAATTTCAGCCTCCATGTTACACTGCTTTTTAAGTCACTGAAGTACAACTCCCTACATTTAGGAGTTCTTGTCACACGCAGTCTTCTGCTTCCTAGAAGCCATCACGTCGTAGAAAGAGGAGAACTGGACAGATGGGGCAGGTGAGAGGTGACTGCGCTGAGGCCCCAGCCCATAACCTAAGTAAGAAACAGATTTTTGGTCCCCTGGCCCAGGAGGCCTTCCCTGATTCCCAGGCTGAGCGGGATGCCTCACCTGTGTTTCTCAGGAGCACTAAGCACACGTCTATCACCCTACATATGCCCGTCTGGAACTGGTGATTTCTTTACCTGGACATGCCTTGAGGGAAACGCTTATTTGTCATGGTCTTGTCTGTGACTACCGCAGAGCTGGGTAGACTGTGGACTCCCACTAAACGTTCGATAATATGACACTTTTTGGTTGGTCACCAGGAAAAATGATAAAATGGGACGAGATGGTTATTAGTATCTCTTCTGGTCTTGAGATATGGATAAAGACCACTCTTTGAACTCCCGAACGGGCTCACATAGAGGGGGTTATTCTTTGGCTTGAGGGAAAAATGGGAACAAGTCTCAAAGGAGAAATAATTTTATATGACTTGATCCTTCTCTTCCTATAGCATGGGCATTCTCTTCTTGACTCAGTGACCAGGGGGACCCATTTTCAAACCACACAGCTCCTATCACTCTCCTCCAGATGATTCCCCATCCTGCCCAGAGTAAAAGCCATGCTCCTCCCTCCCCGTGACTTACAGACACTGTCCCAGCTGTCCTTGCCCCGATTCACCTCTCGGACCTTTATGTCTGACTCTCTCCGATCTAGACACACAAGCGTCCTTACCGTTCCTCCAATTTACCACGCGCCTTCCTTCCTGGGGGCCCCTACCCTGAAGGCTTCCTCTCCCACCTCCTATAAATCTGCCAAAAGTCACCGTCGCAGGCCGACCTATTTAAACTACCTAATACTGACCACTTGCAGTCTCTTCTGGCACGTCCCATCCTCTGCTGGTTTCTTTCTTTCCATAGTGCCTGTTATTTTTCATTACACTGTAAAAGCACTTTTATTGTATAGGTTCTTTGAGTCAGAGCTTTTGTCTGTCTTGATCACTGCTGTGTCTTAACACCCAGAAGACTGCCGGGCGTGCTGCATGAGGCTCAATGAACACGACGAGGGCAGCACAATGAGATGGGAGCGAGGCCAGGCTCATGAGCCTCAAGCCCTACTGCTTTTCCTGCCTGGCCTGCGGGCTGTTGCTCCCATCTCCTGTTTATGGCCTCCTCCAGAGTCCGCATTTGCTCTGCTCTCCTCTTTCCCTTTTCAACCTGCGTCCACACATTACCCCTTTTCAGAGCAGCGGGAGCTCCATGCCAAGGCAAATTAAGTAGGAGGTAAAGCGACACAAATGAAAACTACCTGCATGTACTAATGGAAGGCAGAAGCTATCGTCAACAGGGGAGGCATGGGGCTGACCACTGACCTTATTTCCTGATGTGGAAAAAGGAGGCAGACGTCAATTTTTCGATCCCAGACTCTCACAAATGCTATTTTTGAGCTAATGATGGTTAGGTAAGCAATTTTACAAATAAAACTTGAATACACAAATCTAGCACTGTTTCCTAGACATAGTTGGTTATTCATGGAGGCCGTCCAAACCATGAAGTCTGTATGTCTGATGATATAATTTATCACCAGAAGAAAATGGCAGTGGGTTAGAAAGGAAAGATTCGGGCTTTGTATATAGACACTTGGATTTCTACACATAAAGAAATAAAAATCATAATTCTCACTTTATCAATTTATTTTAGAATAGCACAGGCTATTTTAAGAGCAGGATACCATATATGCAATTATCCAGTCCATTATGGGTACTCAATAGCTATCGGCCGCGACCGCCGCCAGCACCATCATCACCATCACCATTGTTATCTGGAAAGGCTGACCTACCTAGGAGGCAGTTAGAGAGAAGACCACCATTATGCTCAGAGAAATGAGAAGGGACAGTCTATAGGCTGAAAGATAAATCCGATTTAACTAGTTGAGGATTTCTCAAACTTATCACGGTTGACATCTGAGGCCACATAATCCTTTGCTGTGGGAGAATACCCTGTACATTGTAGGATGTTTAACATTATCCATGGTCTATACACACTAGATGCAGTAGCAATCTTCCAGCTGTGATACTCAAAAATGTCTCCAGATACTGGCAAATGTCCCCTGGGAGGCACAATCACACTGGGTAGTGACTAAGAATCAGGAAACGAAAGGCAATTAAAGAAGAGATCTGACTTAAAACTTTAACACGAATACAGGGCCATTTATCTCTGTGATTTACACCAGTGGCTGGCAAACAATGGTCTACGGGTCAAATCCATTACAACACTTGTTTTCGTAAATAAAGTTTTATTGCAACATAGACATGCTCGCCATTTACCTACTGTCTACGGCTACTTTCACAGTACAAAGGCAAAGTTGAATAGTTGTGACAGAGACAGTATGGCCTGTCAAGCCTAAAACATTTAGTATCTGGCCCTTTGCAGATAAAGTGGTTGATCTTTTGTGTACAGCGCAGATAGAATCTGGAGGCGGGCACCTTGTTTTTAAATCCTAGTTCACTGATTATCACCAATACATTTTTCAACAAGGTCCCTGAACCTCCTAGTGCTTCAGCTTTTTAATGTGTCAGTGGGGCTGATGACAGTGGTGTCAAACTCACAGGGCTGCTGTGAGTATTAAATAAAGACATGTGACGCACTCAGAACAGTCCTGGAAATGTCATAGGCATTCAATACGTGTTTGCCATAATCGCACTCTTCAAGGGAAAACAAAGAAAACATGGCGATCTTATCTCTTAAGAAACTGATTTATTTATCTATAATACCTGCCTCAAAAAGAATATGTTACATCCAAAAAACTAATTAGTCTCTCCCCTTCAATCATCTCTCACTAATTGATGTCTTAATTTCAAAGAAAGGAGAGAACCAAATATCTTTGAAAAACAGAAATTTGAAGTACCTGATGTGAAAAACTCAAGAGGGCAAGTGCGAATTTGTGGTGAAACTAAATTGGGATTTTTGTACTTTATGGCAATTTCGGATAAAGAAAGGCCATGCTTTCTGTTTTTATTGTCTCCTTCCTTCCTCCTCTTACTTTGGAACTCCTAAAAACGAAGAGCTTTCAGGCGATAAGGTCCACTGACGTGCGTTTATCCTCATCACAGATGCCTCGCTCTCAGAAGACCTGGAGCCTCACTGTGGAGGAGCGAAGTAAATTCCTGCCCGCCCTCTAGCATTTTCTCAGGATGTTCCTGCTACTCCAATTCCTAGTAATGCTCCAGGTGTCACCATACGCACTTCTTTTCTTCTGCAGCCCTTGGCCTGCTCTCCCGAGTTCCTCAAACTCCAGAAATACTCAGAGGTCTTCGCCTGTCAACTAGGCGCTTCGTTCCACACTCGCCACAGCTGTTATTCGACTTCTCTTCATGGAGCTGGTTGTTTCCCAGTCAAATTTTAAATGACTTACGGTAAGGACCTCAACTCGTGTTTCTCATTTGTATCTTCTGTTGCGCCATGCTCAGAGGGGGCACTTTTCAGAGGTGCCAAGCACATTAATTAATAAAAAGTTATATTGGTTGACACGTTGCATACATCCAATAGAGGACTCACATATATAGATACGGATATACAGTTGACTCTTGAACAATGCAGGGGGTTTGGGGGTCCCAAACCCCTAATCCCAGTCAAAAAAATCACATACAGATCTTTTGAGTCTCCAAAAACTTTACTACAGTTGTCCCTGGGTATCTGTGGGTGATTGGTTCCAGGAACCCCCACGGATACCAAAATCTGCAGGTGCTCAAGTCCCTTATATAGAATGGAGTAGAAAGACACATACACAGTCGGCCCCCCGCACCCACGGATTCCCAAATGAGGACTGACTGTACTGTTTCTTGATCCACAATTGGTTGAATCTGAGGATGCAAAACCCAGGGATACAAAGGACTAACTATATGTTTATTAAAAAAATAAAATAAAATCACATATAAGTGGACCAGGATGGTTCAAATCTAAGTCATTCATGGGTCAAATGGATAGACTTATATACTCCTAGTGACCGATGAAAAGGTAAACAACCTCATAGTTAAGTGGGTGAAGTGCTTGAATGGACATTCCGTAAGAATTTATCTAAACGGCCAACGAGCATATGAAGATACTCGATTATGTTAGATATGAGGGAAATGCAAATAAAAGTCTTTGCTGCCATCATTATGCGCCCGCCAAAATGTCTGGAATGCTGAAGCTGTAGAGCGAGGAGTACGCCAGTGGGACTCTCATCATGCAGCCAACAGGACCACAGATGGTTCGAGACTTTTGGAAAACTACTGAGCTGCCATCTTCAGGATCTCAACACAAGCACGTCCCGAGACTCAGCAATTCCGCTCCTTGAACTGTTCTCCACAGAAATATTTGTATATGTTTATTTAAAGGCAGATACTAGAATATTTATGGTAACACTACTCACAATAAACAAAAGCTGAAAACCACCTAAATGCTGTAGCAGTAGAATGAATGAGGAAACACCCATGTTCTTTTAATAGACTACTACCCGACAAAGAAACTGGACAATACAAAATACCCTCACGATATGGATGAATTCCACAAACATACTGTTGAGTGAAAGAAGCCAGACGGTCAAGGGTATGGAGCATGAAATCCAATTTATATACAGTACAAAACGTACTGAAACAAACCCACGCTGTCTCAGGTTAAGAAAATGGTTATTCTCGCAGAGGGGAGCGGGACAGGTCTTCTCAGAGAAGACTGCTCGTGTCCTTTTCTGAAAATCAGTGTCGGTCCTACGGGTGTGTTCATTTTGTGAAAATCCATTGAGCTGTTTCATTAAAAGATGGACCCTTTTCTCCATGCAGACTGTTCTTCAATATAAACTTAAATTATTTTGGTTGGTTGAAATAGAAGTAAATTAGCAATATTCTCCTTTATTTCCAGGTACTGCTTTGTGTTTTATATGTAGTATGTAGGTAACAAAAGTCACCGTTCCCTGAAGAAAGCAACCTATAATGAAAAACCAGTTCTGCTCACATTGTTACCAAAACGCTGTCATTGTCCCGTATCAGTAGTCCACGTCCAATCTTTTACTAAACACACTGAAATGTGTCATTTTTTACACAGAGCTCAGCGCTGGAGCATTGAAATGAACTTCACTTCACAGGCAAGAAAACAGACTCTGAAAGTCAAGTTGCTGATCTGAGACCACGCTGTTGGGACCGTGGTTCCAGAAGCCACCGCCTCCCAAGGGACTCCTGCTGCCTTTATGTGCTAGGAATCAGCAAAGCTTCGTGGGGCAGGTGCACCGCTTACACCCTCCTGGAGTCGCTGACCATCCTTGGAGGCCCAAAAAATGATTTCTGCCTGCGACAAAGTCACCGAGGCCTCTCCGGCACCACA
Source organism: Rousettus aegyptiacus (assembly GCF_014176215.1). Classification (NCBI taxonomy): domain Eukaryota; kingdom Metazoa; phylum Chordata; class Mammalia; order Chiroptera; family Pteropodidae; genus Rousettus; species Rousettus aegyptiacus. Next base: position 1,622,198 of record NW_023416312.1, on the reverse strand, counting down.
CTTTTCAATAAAAACTTTACAGGCACCTGATCGGAGAGGACAAATTTATTACTTTTCTTTAGGGCCAACTGTTTCTCTCAGACTGTACGTATGTGCTCATTTCTGTAGCAGCTCAGCGGACTCACAAGCCAGTACTTGGTTAGTAATTATACGGTACATTGTGTTGTAGGGTTGTTATATGCTTTGGGGGGAAGAGAAAAACTTTACAAGGAGCAATTCTTTGTCTTGTCATTTTGAAGGCAATAAAAAGAAAATTATATTTTGTATTCAAGAAGAGCATGTTTGAATTAATGATGTATTTTTTTGTTTCTCCTTGAAAAAGGGTTTTGTATCTCTTCTCTGCTTAACACACACTGATGATAGAAGGATGTGGACTTATTTAAAAAAAAAAAGGCCAAAGTATTACAGGACCCAGCCTGGATGAACAAACCTGGCTACCTGAGAGGCGCTCTGAATCTCCATGCCGACCCTGGGTGACATCGACGATGAGCAAGGAATTCTGGGAGCACCGAGCACGTAAACTTGTATGTCAAATACAGGCTGCAGGGCGGGACCGAACTGAGCACAGTTTCGAAACAGGGGAAGTTGGCTCGGAAAGTCTCTTGCTGCCATATTCTGAATTTCTACCTTTCTTTTCATTTTTTCTTAGCCTCTCAGCTCCACCCCCACCCCCCACCTTGCCTCCCACCCCTAGGCCCTCAGTGCTTTTGGTGGACAAACCCTAAATTGACCTCCAAAGAGGCACACCCTTGTATAATCCCCTCCTCTTGAATGAGGTAGGACCTATGACCTGCTTTTAACTGATAGAATATGGCAAAGATGGTGGGATGTCACTGCCTCGATTAAGTAATGGGATGTTACATACGACTCTACCTTAGTGGGTTGAGGTGACTCTCCCTTGCTGGCCTTAAAGGTATAAGCTGCCTTGCTGTGACGAGGCCCCAGACCAATCAATGCAGGCGGCCTCTAGGAGTAAGAATGGCCCCATAAGAAAGCCAGCAGGAAGTTTTTGGACCTCAGTTTTACAGGGCCAGGAAAGAGTTCTGCCAACCATCAGGTGAATTTGGAAGGGGATCAAGGCCAAGTAAGGAAGCCCGGCTGACAACTGATTTCAGCCTTATAAGACAATCACAGAGTACCAGCTCAGCCAGGCCTGGACTCCTGACCACAGAAACTGTCAGATAATAAACGTGTGTTATTTTAAACCACTAAGTTTGTGGTAATTTGTTACATCCAACAGAAAACAAATACACAATAACATGAGGAATGCCGGAAAATTCACAGATTTAAGAAGATTAAATAATATGTTCCTGAACCACAAATGCGTAAAAGTAAAAAATCAAAAGGGAAATCAAGAAATATTTTGAAACAAATGAACATGAAAGCACAAATTATTAGAACCTATAGAATGCTGCAAAAGCAGTTCTAAGAAGGAAGTCTATAGGGGTAAATGCAGCCTACATTAAGAAAAAATATCCCAATTAAACACCCTCACTTTAACATCAGGGAACTAGAAAAAGAAGAACAAACTAAGCCCAAAGGTAGGAAGTGACAAAGCTTAGAGCAGAAGTAAACTACACAGAGACTAGAAAAACAACAGAGAAGAGCAACAAAACTAAGAGATGTGTTTTGAAAAGATAAATAAAACTGACAAAACCTACTCAGGAAAAAAAAGAGAGGACTCAAGTAAATAATATCAAAAATAAAAAAGGAGAGATAACAACTGATCTCACAGAAATACAAAAGATCATGAGAGACTACTATGAATAGTTATATGCCAAAAAATTAAATAACAGAAGAAATGGATAAATTCTTAGAAACATACAAATTACCAAGACTGAATCTTGAACAAATAAAAATCTGAACAGACCAGTATTGAGCAGAGAAATTGAATCAATAATCAAAAACATCTCAACACAGAAGAGCTCAGAACCAGATGGTTTCGCTGGTAAATTCTACTAAATATTTAAGAAAGAATTAAGGGTGATTGTTGTCAAACTCTTCCCCAAAATTGAAAAGGAGTGAACACTCCCAAACTCATTCTACAAAGCCAGTATTTACCCTAATATGAAAGCCAGATAAGAACACTACAGGAACAGTACAGACAAGTATCCCTGATGAATATAGATGAAAACATTCTCAACAAAATATTAGCAAACTAAATTCAACAGCAAACTCAAAAGATCATACACCATGATCAAGTGAGATTTATCCCTGGGGTACAAGGATGAGTCAACACGTGCAAATCAATGAATGTGATACACCACATTAAGAGAATGAAACATAAAATTATAGGAGCATCTCAATAAAAGCAGAAAAAGAATTTGATCAAATTCAATATCTTTCGTGATAAAAATTCAACAAATTGGGTATAGAAGGCACTCGCCTCAGTATAAAAAAAAGGCTATGTATGATAAGCTCTTAGTTAACATCATACTCTATTAGTAAAATATTGAAAGCATTCCATCTAAGATCAGGAACAAGACGAGGATGCCCACTTCACCACTCCTATTCAGCATAGTACTGGGAGTCCTAGCCAGAGCAATCGGGCAAGAAAAAGAAATAAAAGGCATCAAAATAGGTAAGGAAGAAATAAAAGCATCTGTGCTTGCCGATATGATCTTACACACAGACAACCCTAAAGACTCCACAGGGAGAAAAAAATCTGCTAGAACTATTTGACGAATTCAGTAAAGCTGCAGGATACAAAATCAACATACAAAAAGAAATTGCATTCTTATACATAAACAACAAAACATGTGACAACGAAATAAAGAAAACAATCTCATTCATAATAACAGCAAAAACAATAAAATACTTTGGAATAAATTAAACCAAGGAGGTGAAAGATCTGTACACTGAAAACTACGAGACTTTAATGAAAGAAGTCGAAGAAGACACAAACAAATGAAAAGGTATCCAATGTTCAAGGATCGGAAGAATATTGATAAATGTCCATACTACCCAAAGCCATCTATAGACTCAATGCAATCCTTATCAAAAGTCTAATGATATTTTTCACAGAAATAGAAAAGGCAATCCTATATTTTGAATGGAGCCATAAAATCCCCAAAAGGCCAAAGCAATTTTGAGAAAGAAGAAAGTCGGAGGCATGACACTTCCTGATTTCAAACTATACTAAAAAGCTATAGTAATCAAAACGGTATGGTATTGGCATAAAAATAGACATGTAGACCAATGGAACAAAATCGAATGCCAGATATAAACTCTTGCATATATGGTGAACTAATCTTTGACAAGAGAGCCAAGGATACACCATGGAGAAAGGGAAAGGAGCGTCTCTTCAATAAATGGTGTTAGGAAAACTGGATATCCACATGCTGAAGAATGAAACTGGACCTCTAGCTTACACCAACCATAAAAATTAACTTGAAATGAATTGAAGACTTGAACATAAGACACAAAACTATAAAACTCCAAGAAGAAAACATAGAGGGATAAAGCTCCCTGACATTGGTCTTGGCAGTGATTGATTGACTGGGTATGACACCAAAAGCGCAAGCGACAAGAGCGAAAGTAAGCAAGTGGGACCACATCGAGCTGAAAAGCTCATGCACAGCCAAAAGGGGAAAAAATCGACAAAATGAAAAGGCAACCTATGGAATGGGAGACATATTTGCAGATCATATAACTGATAAGGGGTTAATATCCAAAACATAAAAATTTAAACTCGAACACTCAATAGCAAAAAGTAAAAAAAAAAAAAGAAAAAAAAAAGAAAAGAAAAAAAAACAACCCAATAAAAAAACCAGGCAAAGGGCCTGAATGGATATTTTTCCAAAGACATACGAGTGAACAGCAGGTACGTGAAAGGGTGCTTAACATCATCAATCATTAGGGAAATGCAAATCAAAACCACAATGAGATATTACCTCACACCTGTTAGAATAGCTATCATCAAAAAGAGATCAGTGTTGGCGAGGATATGCAGAGAAGGAAACCCTCATGCACTATTAGTAGGACTGTAAATGTACAGTGGGGTGCAGCCATTACGGAAAACAGTATGGGGGTTCACAAATAATGAAAAATAGAACTACCACATGATCCAGCTGTCCTACCCCTGGGTACACGGCCAAAGGAAATAAAAGCAGGATCGTGAAGAGATATTTGCACATCCATGTTCATTACCGCATCATTCGTAATTGCCAAGATATGGAAACAACCTAAGCATCCATCAACGAGCGAACGGATAAAGATGATGTGAGATGTGCATATGTACTGAATGTTATTCAGTCATGAGAACAAAGCGAATCTTGTTTGCGACAACTTGGATTAAACTGGAGGGCACTATGCTGAGTGACATGAGTCAGAGAAAGACAAATACTATATGATTGTACTGATATGTGAAATCTACAAAAGCCAAACTCAGAGAAACGGAGAAAAGTATGGTGCTTGCCAGGGGCTGAGGGTTTAGGAATATGAGAAGACATCGGTCAAAAGGTACCAAGCTTCAGGTATAAGATTGAAAGGTTCTGAGCATGTCATGTATGGCCTAGCAATTATAGTTAACGGTACTCTACCATATACTTGAAAGTTACTATGTGAGTAGATCTTAAATATTCTCACCACAAAAAAAGAGTTGTAATTATGTGACATGATGGAGGTGTTAGCTAACGCTACAATAGTAATCACCTTGCAATGTATGTGTATCAATTCGACACTCCGCACGCCGTAAACTTACACAAAGTCGTATGTCAATTTTATCTCAATAAAGCTGGCGAGAGAGGAGCACGGGGCTCTCATGATTACCCCAACTCTTCGGGGACCCTATGTCACATCCCACCTAGACTTCCTACCTTGGCCCTATCTTTAAGAGAGGTGCTCACATCACCCCCTTGGTTCAAACTTCTAAACTCTTATTTCTCTGAAGCATGAAAGAGAATTGCTTGTCAATGTCTGATAGATTGAGTAATTCGATATTAATGACACCTATCTATTCCAGAGATATAAACTTTTCAACAGAATAACCTCAGTATTTTTCCAGATGTGTTTCCTGAATATTCTCATAGAAAATAAAACAAAACGAAAAACCAGTTCTGGGGTCAAATATGTTTGGGAAATACAGAATAAAGCTAAATTAAGCCAGTTACTTTACTGCCGGCGTTTATAAGTTAATGCATTCACAAGAGGAAGATAAGCAAACAACATTTCTATAACTTATTTAACTACAGAGTTGTTTCCTCCTCACTCCTTCTGTTTGCAAATAATTTTTAAAAGATAAAAAATTAGGGAGACTAGCTAGCATGTATCCATCCTAATCCAGAAACTGCTTTTAAAAAATGAATTAAGGAGTGATTATTCATAATACGATCGGATTCTTTTCAGTATTCAAAAGATACCCACAGGCTTCTATAAAACATGAACCTCCTCATACATCTAAATTATGTTTCAATATTAAAAAATTGAGTACACACGTTTAGTGCAGTAATAGCCGTATGGTGCACACACAAGACTTTGTTTAATTGAACTCTTTGAAGCCACATTTACTGGGGAAAATTTACCATCTGGTGCTATATCTGTTATTATGGGACATTAGTAAATACCATTATCAGAGTTAACTATTTAACCAAGATTAGTCCTTCATGATTTTTTTTTTTTAATACAAGCACTAAAATTTAAATATACTGTGTTGAGACTATAGGCATTTTTTCCACGGTGTTTTTCATTTTCTAGTCCATTATTTGTGATCCCCTGATGATATCCAAACAACTGCCTTTTCCCTAACACTTTCTTGGCTGTACCAAAACTCAAGATGTCATATGAGTGTGTCTTAAGGTTTTTATGTCGCCAGTACTCATATTCTATCCGCATCCGTGTGCCACTGAGTCAGTCCTCCAGACACAAGGGGATCTCATGCTGGATTCACTGATCTTTCCAACGCTTCTACCCACTGTGGCTTCTCTCTTCTGACAGTTCCCTACACCAGAACATTCTTTTAAGTATCTATTATAATACCGTTCTGCTTTCGTTAATAGTGGAAAGGGAAGAAATTTGAAAATCCATTGTTCATTTGCTTTTCTGATATGTTAGAAATTGTTCATGTTAGGTCATGAACTGCCAAAATGTTTAACCCTCTTTTGATGATCAAAAATATGACTCGATATTAACATCAGAAATTCTCCATCACTCCTTTAGAGCATCGACAGTATCTGAATATTTTATATATTTTCTCTGTAAAATATGTGTTCTATAAAAAAATGGGGGCTTCAGAATGTACGCACACAAAACCAAATGTAAATACAATGAGATGTTCTCAAAGAAGCAATAGGGAATTAACGACACCTCGTATTATCATTCCATTTGGTTAAATTTTCATTTTGCTTTAACAGTAAGTTTCCTATAGAAAATGACTTGTGCTTGACATGGAAGAAACAAACTAAAAATACCATGAGCCAGACTACATCAGGTAATTTTAAAAGTATATCTCGCTAACTGTCTGAATAATGTCACAGCGAGAGGGAAGAGTATTTATGGTGGCTCCTTACTCGAATCATACATTTCATAGGAATGAGAAAATTTGTCTTATCCCACAGCAGAGAATACTGATGAAATGTTCGAAGGTAGGAGCTGTCAATTCCGGTGACATTAGAGGATTTCAAATGTAATAAAAAAAATTAAAAAGCACAACTCCTAAAAGAGTCCATGGTCATATAGTGCCCCCCTCCATTAGAATATAATATTATACTGAAAATTAAATAGAAGAAATTGGTATTCTACAAACAGCGATCCGAGTGACTTCAGGCATGGGAGAGGTTTGGGGCAGCTTTGTTGGCCTTTCTCAACCTGTTGCTAGATCTAGGAGCTTCCTTCCCTTCATTTATTTAAGTACTTAAAGTCTATTAGACAATGGTCAAATTCACGGCTGAGAAAGAAGCCCCAGAAGAGAGATCACAAGTAATGACAGGTTCACCACTCATAAAACCATGACTGCATGCTGAAGACTAATCCGCTCATATTAAATTGTAAGTAAATACACTTGCAGTCCTCTGGCAGGGAAAACCTTCGTTGAAAAAAGATACCATTTTCCTAGAACGGAAGAAAATACTGTCATCGTTTACCTCGATTGAATCACACAGGTTGTATCTACAAGCAAGACAAAGACGAATACAACACAGTGAAGCTCGTTCTCATTCTCTGTGGTCTTGGCATGCTAGGTGCCCAGGGTCATCTGCCTGGCAGAGGGCTGTGGTAGACCAGAACAACTTAGTCTTTTGGTCCTGGGCAAGTCTGCCCTGTATCGACTGACTTTGTTCAAACAATGTGAGAAGCCAGGAAAGATTTGCCATGGTGAAGTTTCCTGTGGGTAGCTTTAAAGAAGTCGCCATTTAAACGGGAGGAAAAGCGAGCTAAATAATGCACAGAAGTGAAGTCTGACACATTTTCAGAAGGCAATAAAATGTCACATTGAGGCCTTTATAAAGAAATCATTCGGCTCTGCCTTGTTTATTAGCTGGGCTGCTCGAGAAACCTCTGATGGCATCGCATTGACCTTCGACAGTGACCTAGAAAATCACCTGTGATCACTACTGAGAGGGACACGCTCATAAATCCTCTTTGAATTATAATTCCCAAATAATCACACCGTAAATAATTTCTAGAATTCTAGATGCTCCCTCCTATTTTACTTTCCTTAGTAACAATTGTCTTCTAGTTCTTCTTCAAGCTCTGATATTTTCTGGTGCTTTCAGAGTAGACTGGGCTTTTATGTTTTGCTTCCAAGTTTTAGAAGTTCTACTTAAGAGTTTTCTGCTGCACAACCAATGTCTCCTCACAGATATCCATGGGTTAGTTTCTCCTCTACCTTAAAAATCTGCCAGGAGAAAAAACCTTCTCCAGCTGAGAGATGTGAGCCAGAAACAAGAGCACTCCCTGGTGGACAGATATGGCTATAACACCTAAATAAAAACCGTTTTTTTCTCCAAACTCCCTCAAGAAATGATGGTTAGAAGGAGGACCATACTTGTTATCATCCAAATTGGAATGCTTTTGAGAGTAAATGGAGTTATTAAAAATAGAAGCACCCAACAAACAGGTATAAACCAGGCCTGTTCTGGGCAAACAGGGATGTATGGCCATTCTAATAAAAAAGTTGGAAATAGTAAATTCGTCGCTGGGTACCTGAAATGAAGCCAGAAATAGAATTTGCTGACTTGTGGAGGGAGAAGCCGAGAGTCAGTCATTGAGTTGGTAAATAATAGTAGCGCCCTCTCCTCATCAGGGAGGATGTCCTCATTCTATCTGCACTCGGAGAAAACGAACACGCTTCTGATTGAAAGGATATAGTGCCTGATCACCAGGAGTTTCCAAAAATAATTGGTTGGGCAACAGTTTTCAAGATGTAAGAACTTCATTTCCACACGAATGTGTTAATGATCCAAATGGCACATTAAGGTATGCTACATCTTTGATTTTATTTTGTATTCAAACTCTGAAATGTAAAGAGATATTTGTTTCCAGACAATTTATATTGCAGCAATAGATTTTTAACAGGCCTCTATGTTGAGACCTCGGTTACAAGAATATATTTCAATTCACACTGCAGGTGGGTACAAGATGAAAGATATTTACAAAATAAATGTAACCATCAGGTTATGACTGTAGGATTTATTACTATCTGAGCTTGAATGAAAAGTACTACGTAACAAAATAAATGGGAATAAGCGCTCACGAACGCCAATAAGTCAGAATTATAGGGTCATCTATATAAACTGCAATTTCTAATAGACCTTCAAATGGTTTTAGTTGTGCCCTTTTTATTATCATTTTAAGGGCTAAAAAAACGGAACCCCAGAGTTCAAAAATGGGGACACAAATGAACAAATGGAAAATGGATAGTGTATAAGGATTTAATAAACAAACTATCTCTCACAAGAGGTTTTATTTTTGTTGAATTACATAAGTTGTATAATCTCATCTTTCCTTCAGTTTAAAGACATGTCCTGCGAATGTAAATGGTCAATACAGATATTTCAACTTCCAGGCAAATCGTTGGAGAGATGGGGGATATTTCGATGAATGAGGCAGCACATTTCAAACCAAAATACCATTTTTCTGTGATCACAATACCCTAATTTTACAGAGATGCGTAAAATACACCTTATTTCATGGGTGAAGTGGGCATAGAAAAGATACAGTCCAAACTAGCACTGGGACCCGTTAGAACCTGCCAGGCTGCCTCAAGCACGGGTTTAAATTTCCCACTGTCTTATGTCATCATTTGTCATGCAGTTGGACAGACTCGTGGCTAGCTATATTCCTGAATCTCGACTAGGGTTAATTATGCTCCCCCGACAAGGGACCCTTGGAAATGTGTGCAGACATTTTAGTTGCTATAACCCAGGGGGAAGCGAAAGATGCTACTGACATCTACTGAGAAGAGGCCAAGGATGCTGCTGAGCATCCTATGACGCACGGAACAATCTCCAACAATAAAGAATTATCTAGCCTCAAACATTAATAGTGTTGCAGTTGAGAAATCCTGTCCTAGACATTAGCATTTGCATCTTCAAGTGATTTCTTAGGATGCAACCCATTTGATACATCTTGCTACCCACTTTATGTTGATGCCTATGGGCTGTAAAATCAAACACCTTTACAATTAGTGTCCCGATTGTGGGAATGTATGGCATTTAGAATTCATGTTCCCTGTCCAAAGGGTTGCAGGATCTTTAGAAGTGGTTTCTGGTGCAGTGAAGGGAAGAAGGAAATTCTGAGGGGCCCCGTCAAGAAAATGGCCAACTTCTCATTCTTCATTCTCTAAGGCGACCTCCAATGAGTCACACCCTTGTAGAATCCCATCCTCTTGAGTGTAACTTGCTTCTAATTGATAGAATATGGAAAAGTTGATGGGACGTTACGTTCATGACTATGCTACATTATATAAGAGTCTATCTTAGGAGAATGGACTGAGGACTTCTCCTGCCATCGTTGACGAAACAGGCTGCCTTGCTGTGAACTGCCTGTGAAGAAGCCCACGTACCTAGGTCTGTGGGAGGTCTCTAATACCTGCGAGTAGCCTCCAGCTGGAAGCCGGTTAGAAGCCAGGGACCTCGATCCTATGACCTCGAGAAGACGACCTGCCAACAAAGCAAGGGAGCCTGGGAGAGGATGAGCTCCAGACGACACTGCAGCCCTGGCTGACATCAGAACTACAGGCTTGTGAGGCCCTGGGCAGAAAACCTAGTGAAGCTGTGCTCGAACGTCACCCGCGAAAAGAGAGATGGCAACGTATAAGGTTTTAAGCTCCTAAAATTGTGGTAATCGGTTAAGCAACAGGATGAACTCATTGTGGGGGAGCAGCGTCCGTGGAGCTAAAGAGTGTGGAGTCATGTGCTACTCTTCTCTGTTGATCTGAATTCCTCACGGAGAGAAAGGTCTGGGGTGGAATCACCACAGAATGGCATCTGGAGGCCAACTGGTAACAGTGGATCAAAGGATGCTATAGAAAATTCCAGTTTCACCAATCACAATCATAGACAGCCTCCCTATCTGACCCTCATCCATTTTCTCTCCAAGGTGATGACGAGATCACCCCCAAGTGGATAGAAACATGAGCTGCTTTGCCATAAGAAACCATGAGGTGGCCTGACATAGGAAGCCCCTGGTGATGGAGATTTTATGAAGATGGGAAATCCCTCAGGAAACCGAGGGACCGAACGCAGATGAGCGAACAGCAGTGCCCTGTCCTCCATCTAGGGTTCCAAGAGGAAGGTTCGAATAAGAGTTCAGGGAAAAGTAAAATTGAATCAAGGAAACTCTCGGAAGCAAGAGGATGGGTGAGAACAGAACCGTCCTGATTCAAAGACGCGCGCGCGCACACACGTGATAAATGTGGGATCTAAACAAAAGTGCTTGAAAAAATTTTGGAAAAAGCATCGAAGGATGTCATTTGGAGAAGGTGAACGATGTGAAACATCAGGGGAGATTTATTCAAGTAAACAAAAGAACATTTTAAGTGACTCGAAATCTGATGAAAGGGAAAGGAAACAAAGGCTCTGTGAAATCGTAAGAAAAAAATGAATTAATAAAAGAACAGGATGAGAAAAAAGGGTGCTGGCAGAGCTGAGGAAATTAATTAAGAAGAAAAAAGGTCCACTGTGTGACTAAAAGAGAAAACTAGAGGCAGGGATGATATCTGAAAAGTCTGTTGAGATAACATAAACTCGAGGCGGTACAAACCTACCTAAGGCTGGAAGCAGTGGAAACAGAAAAAAAAAAATGAGTATAGATGCAGGGAAGGGAGAAAGGAGGCAGAAACATTCTCAGAGAAGAAAGAAGACAATGAATATAAAGCTATTTGTGTGGGATTTGTGCAAGAAGTTTCTAGAAGTAAGGGCAGTCAGGGTCAAGTGCTAAGGAAAGCTCATCGATGAGTAGATGAAGTTAAGAGAAAACCTTTCTCTGGAGGAAGGGAAATTAGAAGGTCTTCAACTGTGGTGCCTCGAGGGTCCCTGATCTCCATGGCCTGCCAAGGAGACACCTGAACTTTCCAGATCCACATGGGAATAACAGGTGTCTATTTGATTGTCTGTAGTTTTCAACCAGGATGCTTAAGCTACTAAGAAGAGTTCTTTCCCAAACGCCTTTGCTTCTGACAAATGGACTTTGACTTGAAATCATTTTTAGAGTCTTCTAGATTTTTGTTCCAAGCTGTCTTATGAATCCAGACGACAAGTCGGGATACTTTGCTCCCAGCTCCCTCTCCTTGGTTTAAGCTACGTCAATGCCTCCCCCAGTATTAAACTATCTAAGGACCCCTGAACTTGCCGAAGAAAAAAAATGCTAGTGGCTGCGACTCTGTAGAGGGAAAGTGAGGAGGGATGAAATCCTTCACTCGTGGACATTTTATACTTTCGCCAGCCACCCACGGAACTGAGAAATGGTCTCAATTCTCCACCCCAAGAATCTACTCCTAATACATACAGTTCAGGGAAGAAAGTAATAAAAACATTCCATACGGCTCTGCTGAAAAAATTAATAAATAAATAAAAGGTAAGTGACCGTTTCAAAAGGTATTCCTAGAATAATTTTCTGAAATATTTATTATGAAGCAGAGGTCAGAATTATGGATTAAAGAGCTGCTAAGAATGGGGGAGGGAAAGGAGAAAACTTGCCAGGGGAGAAATGCCTGATTTTGCAATTCCAGATTCACTCTCCCAGGACTCTTAACAGTCCAGACCCGGGGAAGGTCTGTTCCGTCCAAGCAAACTAATTGAGCAAGCACCGTGGTCACTGTTTTGCTGCTAACGTGCTATTTTACAGAAAGTCTGGAAAGTGACTTGCTGCTCTGTAATTATAATTTAGTTCTGACCGGAAAGCTAACTTGACCATGACGCCGCGGCGCTGGCAGTGGGGAGGCCCAAGGCACCTGTGACGGGCCGTGCTGCGAACTGAGGTGGGCAGGCTGGATTCCTACCGCTATCCACACCTGCTGGTGACGCCCAAGGAATCATTAAGACTCCAAGAATACATGCCAGGCACTGTATCATTTCAGTCAGTTAGAATAGAACTCAGCTCTTAGAGACGGATCTGGACGTATGCAAGGCTCTAACCATCGCTGGCTCTGTCTCTTTTGGCAATTCCCAAACTGACTAAGCCTCCTTTCCCTAAGCTTTCATTCCAAAACAAACACGGGAAGATGAACAAAAGATAAAGCGAAGAAGCACCATTGCACCTGCTTTAGAATGTGGTCAGGAGTAGATGACATGCTTTAAGTAAGTGCGCTTAACACAGTGCTTGGCAGAGTAGACGTACTCTGTCACAGCGGTCCCCAACCCCTTTGCACCAGGGACCGGTGCTCCTGTGAGACCCCAATGCCTGATGATCTGAGGCGGAGCTGAGGCGGTGATGCTGGTGCTGGAGAGCGGTTGAAAATACAGATGAAGCTTTGCTCACTGGCCCGCCGCTCACCTACTGCCGCGCAGACTGGTTCCTAACAGGCCATGGATCTGTACTGGTCCATGGCCTGAGGGCTGGGGACCCTCGCTCTACTATGTTACTAGTAAATATTGTTACTTCCTTAGATATTTAATGGCTTATGTTGCTAACAAGATTCGGGTCTTAAAAAGAAGACCACTAGAGCTTTCTCTCTATCTTCCCAGCCTGGCTATTCCAGCCAAAGGTAGGGTCTGTGAGGGAGAGCCCACCCACTGCTTGGTGCGTTGGGGGGAGGGCTCTGGGGGAGAGGGGCGGGGGCGATTTTAAAAGTAAAGCCCAACAGCAAGCTCCTGTCACCACACCTGTCCCGCCAAATTGTCATTTTGCGTTCCCATGCCTACTCTTCTAGACCATGAGGTCACGGAGAGCAGGTACTCTGACTTCCTCTCCCAGTTTCTTAACAATAGCGAGTTTGGCCAACTGAATGGGAAGCCTAATTTTGGGGAGAGTGTCAAGTCTCCATTTCAAAATCACATGTAATAATAACACTAGCGTCGACCGTCCATTTTATGAAATCGCTACGCCACTAATATAGGTCACATCTTTCCAGGCACAGCCATTACGTGATTCAGCTCTCGGCACTGCCAGGACATTTTCTGTGTAGCCGGAAGGTTTCGATGGGAGTCGTCCCTTACGCTCACCAGTGCCATCAACAGCATCATGAGCACCAGCACCTCCACCACGAAGCCAATAGAGACACTAAATCTAGAGAAAGCTAAAATCTTTCACTTCCATCTCTCGGCCTTACAGCGTCCACCGCAAGGAGTCATCTCCTTCCTCCTGGGTCTCGTGCAGTCTTTACTGTGAGTATCTGTGTCTTGGTTCAGAGCCCTCGGCACAGGGGACGGGGCTGACTGTGATGCTCGCCTTTCCTCCTACGCCTCGGGCTGGAGAGTCTTGGTGCATTCATAACCTGAGGTTGCCTGGTGGTGTCCAGAATGACACGTCTTTGACCCAAGAGAAGGGAGAACCCCCCCACCCCGATTTCTATTCTTTCTTCTCTCCACTCTGTGGCCCTAAGTTGCATCATTGTTCCTTTCTTGTAGACAGGAAGAAAATTAATTCCAGAATTCTCTGAGAGGCACCTCCGATTTCTTTCCATATCTCGCCATCACCATTCCCGTTCTCTTTTTAGAAACGTCCAGATAGCAGCCTCTGAGTTATTCAATAGCAGCCCAGGCCCTCCCAGACTTGAATAGCATTCGCGGTACGGTTCGCCCCCAATTCCTCCTCTCCAGAGTTCCCTACGTTTTGATCTCTAGCCACCTTTCACATGCTCAAATAACACAGGCATATAAAAATAAGAAGCTCTGACCTAAAAGATGAAACAGCAAAGTAGGTATCAGCTGATTCATCCTATGGCCAGGCAAAGGCATGGACGCCTGCAGGTTGCGGCCATTCTGTCACTGGGCCCGAGGGTGGATTCGAATCACAGCCCGCATAGACGTCAGATGCACACACTCCCCGCTTTCTGACATGACCTGGCCAAGTAAATTGCCTTCATGCTGTTGCAAGCTTATTATTCTTCGGCTTCTTTATCACTGGTTACAACCCTCTTCCCACAGAGGCTGCAAGATCCTTCTTGCCTTTACAAACACTGCACTTCTCTTTTGAAAGACCATAATTTAAAGCATTTGGAAAAGAATATCTCTGAACACTATTATAAGAATTATAGGATAAAAGAGATTATCTTAATTATGTCACTCGACGTGGTGCGCGTCCCATGCAGAGCAAATGTAGTTTCAATCTCCTGTCACTGGAGAAAAGCTAGCAAAATATGTAATACATTTTGGAACACTTACACATTCTTATTATCTCAAGTTCCATTACTATAAGAACCATATGTTGAATCAGTAATATGCTGCGTTGAAGGAATAACTTCATTTATCTTACAATGGTAATGCAGGTCTACTGAAGTCTAACTGGCTTGGTTTCAGGGAGTCATGAAACGTCTAATTTTTTACTGACTGATGCCTGAAATTTTACATCAGTCGGTTATCCCTTTAGATTAAGACGTTGATCTCTTTATCTGGAAAAATCTCTAAGCAGGTATCAGGGATTTGTATGTAAGTGGGGACCTGGGAGCAGGATTTACTAGGATGCACAAGAGAAGGGACAAAGAAGAATGAGAGGAAGGGGCAATTCCAGGAGATGGGGACTGGAGGGAAGACACGGGTGACAATTAGGAGGATGGGTTCACCCGGCGGAAGTGTCCGCTCCTTCTCGCTCATGGGGCGGGAGCTGTCACAGTGCTGGTGGTCTTTTAGACAGATATCAATGTTTTTAGAGCAAGTAAATTAATCTGGAAATGTATTTTAGAAAAAGCACAACATATCGATAAAATATTGATGAATTTTTTAACTATTCTAGTACAACAAAGGCACGCCACAAATCTATTCGCAATGTAGTGCTATATCTGTCAAAAGATTAAGATCCAGAATATCTAAAGAATCCTACAGCATTAGTAAGAAAAAAAGACAAGCATCCGAATAGAAAACTTGGAAAGGAAACAGGCAAATTAACAGAAAAGGGAAAGAACCCAAGCAGCTAAAGAACATATAAAATATTATCTACCAATCCGGAATGAATGAATGAAAGGATGCGAATGCCAGTTTATGGAAAATGCCTATTCAAACAACAATGAGACACCATTTCACACACATCGGATTGGCAATACATAAACGTCTGATAAACCAAGTGTAGGCTGAAGCTATTGAGAAATGTGGGTAGGAATATGAAGATAAATTAAAACTCCTATTTTGGACAGTAACCTGGACCTACCTGGTACAGACAGAGATGCACATACCACCTGGTACAGCCACGCCTCTTCCAGGTATATCCCCTAAGGAAAAGGCCAGCAAATCATATTTTGAGCCGAACCAGGCCAAATGTCTATTTTTGTATGGCCCACAGGCTTGAAGTATTTCTTAACATTTATAAATGGTCAAGGGAAAAAAAATCAAAATAATAAATGACATGTGAAAATGATGTGAAATTCACATCATGTACCATTTCATTGGCACAGAGCCATGCCTGCGTGTTTAGTACCGCCTATGGCTTTCACGCTACCGCAGTAGAGTTTAATAGTTGCGACACAGGCCATCTGGCCTGCAAAGCTGAAAATATTTAGTATCTGGTCATTTATAGTAAAAAAAATTGCAGGCCCTGGCCCTAGAGAAACTCTCATCCATGTGTGTAAGGAGGATGTGCAGTAGTGTTCGCTGGAGTGTTGTCTGTATGAAGAAGAAACTGGAAGCAATATGACTGTCCATTAAGAAGTGACTGTATAACCTGCAGTCCCTACACTGTGGTCTTTACACGCCAGATTGCACTAAAAGAAACCAGGACTCTTTGGGGAAATGGAAGACAGCAAGTCTGAAACTGGAAAGTACAAAATGATTCTGGAAACGTTGTCATAACAGAAAGTAAAGAAGGTATTAAAGACTCCGCCGGCATCATGTCAAAAGGAATTGGGTGCCAATTAGAGGCTCCTGTTGACCAACAATGAGCTAATCGAGTGTCACTGAAAATAATAGCTACAACTGATTGAAACTCATCAAATATATTTAAACCCATGAATACATAATTATACTTAAAAGAAACATTTATCTTCTTTGGAGGATGCTAGGAAACCATCTCATTATTTGGGAAATTGAGAATCAAATATTAAAAAAAATGGAAGTAACTTCATAAATAAATCTTGGCATGGTTATACAATGAGCACTAATAGCATTTTTTAAATAGACCTACATGTATCAACTTGGATAAAGCTCAAATACTCGTTGTTGAAAGATAAAAAAACATGTTGCAAAAGGATGCAGTAAAAAAAAACACATGTACATTCTGAAAAAAATGCCCTAAATGATATAATATACAGTGTATGGATATATACATAGAGATGGAGAATAAAAGTATAAAAATACGGATAGGAAAATCCACAGCCTCAGGATGTCAGTCACTTCCAGAGAAGGAAATGAGATGAAGACCTTCACCTGTGTCCATTGCATGACAAAGAAACAGCAGCAGCAAATAAAGAAGAAACGATGCGATCAGTATAAAAATGTTTACTGCAGTATCTATCTTTGAAATGTATGAAATAGTTCGGTAACTTAAAATATTACAGCAGAATTACAAAATGGTCCAACTGCTATTATTTCTATGGTCCACAAGCTCTTTGGGAAGTGCCCTTTGATTTACATACTTGGGGCGGGGAAGTGGGCGGGAGGCGTGGCCCAGCATCAGCTGAACTGCTGGATGCCAGGACAGGCAGGCTGGTGAGCGTGATGGATTAGTAGTCTGCGAAGCTGTGCCCTTTGACTGTACACTAATTACCGAAACACGACAGGATATGGGTGACAGAGATGGAAATGGAAAAGAATTCCAGAACAATCTACTATTTCACGAGTGAAACACCTCCCAATCGCCCCTTTGTTAATCAAAAATTGTTGAAAGAAAACACAGCTTTGTTTCCAATGGCAGAAATCATGAAAAGAAATAGAAATGTGCCGTTCCGGCTAGAATTCGAGAAGGATATTGCCAAGAAGCGTGATTAAATACTGACGACAATGGTGTCAGATGGGGTGGGAAACTTAAACCATCTATCTTAACGTGGAGGGGTTTGAGGTTTGCTCAGGCCAGAGAGTGTCATGGAAACTCGAGTCCTTGTACGGTACTCATTGCTGGCTCTGTGGCCAGCTGACGGGGCCAGGCCTTCCTTTTGCTGGTAAGATTGGAGGTGGAGCATTGGAAGCATTTTCACCATCCTGTAAGAAAAAACTGAAAAAAGGAAAAAGGGAAAGAGGCAGCCGTGGGTGTATCGCAAGGCTCTATCAGCCTCCCAGTTTGTGCCCGGCTGCCTTCCTTAATGGGAGTGGAAATAAAGCAGCATTAGGGCAAAGAGGATCTGGGAGCCGCCCAACCTGGATTTCCTTATCAGCACTGCCTCTTGCTGCGTGTGCAAAAATGAGTGAGCATCTCGGCCTCTCCAAGGCCAAATGAATGAAACCGAATACTAATAAGTGTAAATAGCTCTCTCACAGGATGGTAGAACGTTTGAAAGGAAAATGTCTGCAAAATAGCTTTCTAAAGAGTTGTTTCATGAAGATATTAGCTCTTCTACCAGATGCTTTGATTTATGCAACTTAATAAGACCTTTCCCACTGATCTGAAATATATGCCGAGGTTCAGGGTTTTTATAAGGGGGAGGGAAGAAGGGAGAAGGGGAGGCAGGGAAGGAGGAAGGAGAGAAAAGGGAAGAGATACATAGAGGAAGGAAGGAGAGAGGGAGAAGGGCCAGGTGGGAGGGACAGAGAAGGAAAGGAAAAGTGAAGCTTATCTCCTGCCTCCAAAGGAAAATCTTCACTAGGTCTAATCAATCCCCAGAGACCCATCCATCCTATCAGCAGTATTTATGGGCTCTGGGCAGGTAACTCAACCTTCTTATCACTGTCCCCTGCAATGCGTAGATAATTTTGCCAGTGTCTCCAAAATACCACAGAGTGATTTTCTAAGACAAAAAAATGACTCTCCAAAATAAATCCTGAGCACACACTCCCCTGAAAGGTGACAGTGACCGAGACAGCCTTAGCACTGTGAGGAAATGAAATGCTTTGCGACACCAAGGTCTGAGAAGCATTAAGGCTTGTACTTTACATAATTTAGTTCTCGTCTCTGAAAAGACTGTTTCATTACACTGACGATATCAGTTCCACAACATATAAACTACATATTTTGGGGCCCAAAGAGCCATTTTTTATATGATATAATGGTGCTGGCACAGTCATTAGAGGTACAGTCCACAGCTGCAGGACAATTATTTATCTGTTTAAAGCCGGCAGAACTATACTGAATTGAAGCCTTGAACTATGGCTTAACGTTCTAACAAAATGACTTAAACCAGATAGAGAGTTGTCTTTATATGTGGATTTGCTGTGAAAACCCAGTTTAAAAAAAAAAAGTTCTGTCCTCTTGTCCTCTCTTAACCATGAAAGTTTCCAGAAATTTCCACTTTTCTCTTTTTTTTTTTTTGCATCAAAACCACATATTTTAAAACACCTATCACTAAAAAGTGGCATAATAATCCTTTGTTAAAATATATGCCCCTATTGATTGTTCAGAAAGAATGTGAACACTCAATCCATCACTTTTAAGGCTCAAATCAAAGGTTAGCAGCATTGTGTTTCTTCTGGAAGCTCTAAGAGAAATTTTGTTTCCCTGTCTTTCCCAGGTTCTGGAGGGTGCTGGCATTCCTTGGCTCATGGACCCTTCCTCCATCTACAAAGCAGGCAGAGTAGCATCTTCAACTCCATCTCTCTCTCTCTCTCTCTCTCTCTCTCTCTCTCTCTCTCTCTTTCTCCCTCTCCTCCCCGGTTTCTGTCATCACATTTCCTTCTTTGACTCTGACTCTCCTGCCTCTCTCTTGGAAAGAACCTTGTGATGACTTTGGGCCTTTTTAGATAATCTGTTGCGGATTTTGGCCTGTGAACCTGGAAGAACCAAGCGGCACTCAGCGAACCAAGAATCAAACGAGGTTTATCTAACGGCGGCGGTCTCAGAGGAATCACTCTCCGGAGTCTGAGCCCCGAACAAAGGCAGGCAGGTAGATTTATACGTTGATTACTTCCACATACTTGACAGTCTTTTATTTCACACGCACAGGGAAGGTAGTGTTCCAGGGAGAGGAGGTTGTTAAAATTCCTCCGGGACTCGGTAGTCATCTTAGATTTCTTTACATTTCCCATATCAAATCCAGGCTAATCTTCCCATCTCAAGATCTTTAACTTAATCATACCTGCAGTCTCCCCTTGGCACATGACGTAACACACTCAGGATTAGGATGTAGATATCTTTGGGGTGAGGGCCTTATACTGCCTAGAATATAATCATTCACTCTGAGAATGAGAGGAAGAGATGTACTATTTTGAGCCATCGGATCAGTAATCTAGGCATGCCAAAATTGCAGGGTAACTTGAGAATATACAAATTATTTATCAAAAAAAAAACTCCCCTTGATGATTGGCTTTGAGTGATCAAGACCAGAAGGGGTGACCACGGGCAGCCCTGACTGGCAGTGGGCATTTCTGGGGCTATCAAGGGTGGGGGGGCCATACTCTGGTTTGAAATAAATTCACTGCTAGAAACTTGCCATACAGTTCACTGTTTCTTTAAAATCTTGGGGCTGCTGCTACATTTGTTCCGTTTTTCTCCGTTTTGAAGGTATTTGGGGGTTCTAAACTATAGGAACTAGAATTTAGGTTTTATACGGTAGTGTTTTTCTCCCCCAAAAATGCTTATTTTATACTGTTCTTGTAAAATACATTCAGAATTTAAAACAATATTTTAGGAACTTAAGTGGTCTATAATATGTCAATTCCATACCTTTTATTGCTCTTCAAGTGGCCCAAATATTCAAAAACCTAAATATTCCATAATTAAATTTCTCTTTCCCCATGAATAAGCCCAAAGTAGTTATATTTGTTAAAGGTCAAACAGAACTCAAGTTGTTTAAAGGGCAAAAAGCAGAAAAATGCTGAATATCTCATCAAATACATTTGCTTACTTGATCCTTTCAATTGTTTCTCTGCATTTCGGGCTCACAAAAAGACACATTCCTGGGAAGTTAAATTTCAAGGGTTCATCTCTAATCGTGGCTGATTATAGAAAACACAGTCTTAGAATTTGATTTGTTTCCTAGGTAACACCCCTTCGAATCTGGTATCTCGGCCTCATGTTTTGCTCCTACACATGGATAAAGATCCTGAAACTACAGAGTGTAAATTTCAGGGTCAGAAGATGACTTGAGCAGACATCCTAAAAGAAGGATCTGGGGTGGATGACATCCTCTGAAAGGAAATTTAATTTACTTAAGTTAATAAAAATAGCAAAAGGAAGAAACAAAAATGAAAACATGCTGAAACCTAATTCACTGTAAGATATTCTTATCTGCCAAGTTAATCTTGGGCCCCAAATGAGAGATTTAAGTTTCTTAAACGCATGAAATATCTCATAGATTCATCCAATGACTGTGATATAATATCACCCCCAGGAGAGGAAAAAAGATTTATATGTTTGAACAATTATGGCTGATCTCTGAACCGTAACAATGGGTAAGTCTAGAAATACAGCATAAATGAGGTTTACATAGACTGAAAATGAATGATCTCCCACATAGTCCTAAGGTACAAATTTAATTACGAAACATTATTTTGATACAAAGAGAGCCATCCCTCAAATTATCCATATCCAATGGCAAACCATAAGTTGCGTCTCTGTCCCCATTTCCTGCTGTAATATTAGTACTGAGGAAATATTGTTTTAAAAAAAATCATCAAATGCAGGCTTGAACCACAAAGCCAAAAGCAGGAATGAGAACAGCCACAGTAGGCGGGTTGTAGAAGCAACAGGCGCACAGAGCACAAGAAATATAATAGAATAAAATAAAAGTCTTTCTGACTCCATCTTCCCGGAGCCTGCCCAGTTCTCAGAACATGTGGGTTAGCACACATGTATGCTAATCATTAAAGGGGTCTAACCTGTAGCCTAGGAATTACTGAAACAACCCCCCAGCTTGAAAATACCTCCGCCGGGAGATAAGGAAGGTATATGCAAAAATGATGATTGTTACTCAACGGATTTATACGAACCTTGTGGCTGGGACCACAATAACCGGAAGTGTGTTGACCAAAGCCAGTAAGTTTCACAATCTCCCTTGGATGCTTGCTGGCATACAGAGGTCTGCAGTCATCCATCACCTGACCTCAAACCCTTCTTGTTTCCTCCTTCCACTGAAATAAAAGAAGCCTGCATTTCTGTATTTTCTCAAGATGGTTCTTTAGGACCCTAGTGGCTTTCTGGATATAGTCACTTGACTTACTGGCTGCTGTGTGGCGAGCGCTATGAGCTTTCATTCGGTTACAGAGATACTCAGTTTCAGTATGCAGTCTCAAGGGCTGGAATGAAATTGGAGAGGGAAGAAGTAAGAATACAGCCATCAGGCATTCAGGCCTGATTCATCTGGCTAGCCGGCTAGCCGCCTGCCTTTGCCTTTTAAATGGAACTGTCCTAGGTTCTGAAATAGGCACTTGCTTAAGTCTAGGTTCTCCTGATGATATGAACTTGTAACTAGTCACTATTCAACCATGGCTAAACACACACTCTACTTGCCTTTTGCCACTATGAGTCCTGTGCAGTACCAGCTACCTGCTTCTCACAATGGCTCAGTACATGATCCTGGCCAGGGTCAACTCTGTTTGAAAGGGATAAATCAGAGTACTTGGAGCCGATAAAGAAATCTGTTTAAAGGTTTAATGATTTATTTCCTTCGAGTATTCATTGGCTTCTTAAAGTCACAACACCCACTCAATTTGCCAATTCAGAATAATTTAAAATTCGATAGTATTTGTGAATAGGAGTCTTTATATCCTTTTACATACTACAGAAGCCTAATAACTCTATTTTCATGTTAACTGCCTCCTCTTCATTTAGTAAATGGAGATTATTAATTATGCACAGACATTTAAAAGCCACGTGAATTCAAAAAAAGTAAATAAATAAATAAAAGCAACATGAATTCTGTGTACCTTATTACTAACTTCAAGGGTTCAGACCATATAACTCTCTCCACAAATTAGCTCATTTTTGTCAAAGCAGACAAAAATTTCAGTGATTAACAATCGCATTAACCCACAGAAATGAACGTTTTTTCAAACTTTTTAGGGTACAACTAATTATTATTTTGAAGGGAACCGGTATTTTGCCATCCTGGAACTGCCTATGGGGATACTGATTTTAAGCTGTTTATTAACAAACAAGCCTCAGAAAGAGCATTTGGCCCTCCCTCTCCCCTTTCCTGATGAAGAGATTCAGACACAGAAACCTGCTTCGGCAAGAAAATCTTAGAATGCTGCCCCAGCCTAATTTGAATATGGTAAATAAGAGGACATGGAGCAGGCACCATTAGTTAGATAGATACCTGCTGTGTCCCATTGCTTCTGAGCTGCCCAGCAAGAATTTGCCATCCGAGTACGTCCCGCCTATTTTCAACTACTTGCAAATAGCCCGTTCTCATTCTGAAATTTAACACCCCACCACCACCTCCCTTCTCCTTTGTCCAGAAATGTTTTAGATACCGAATGTTGCCTCACTGTCTTTGAAATTTTCAAGTTTATAAATTCCCCATGCCATGAGTATTAAAATTTGGATTGTTTTCCTGTTAATCTGTTAATTTGATTATTAGCCCACCTACAAGAATTTAGGAGGTGGAAGGAAAAGTATTGAAGAGAGAAATCACCTAATAAAGTACACGATGGGTTTCTTGTTCCTGTGTCGATTAACCTCAGTCTCCCTGTTTTCATTCTTCTGCCCCTCACTCTGATCGACAATTCCAAACCTACACATTCAAATATTTTCAGTGATAGACTTAAAATATCGACTCTCAAAAAAGACACCTGACCAGCAGTTCACAGAGCAGACACAGTTCTCGGCCACGTGTCTGTCAGGCTTCAAATCCCCGTGCGGGGCATATTCTGGGAATATTCTGGTTTATCTAGATCCCTAAAAAGTTTCATCATAATTTGATTTGTGCCAGGGACATAGCAGTGAGGGGGTACTGGTTAAGGCCATCCCCAAATATGCTTCTTTGATATAGGAATTATTTTGAAGTAAAGGCTATCAAGAACAAACCAAAGCTTTCTAAAATCAGGGCACGAATTTTCCTTTTGTAAAGGAAATTTCCATTTGTACAGCTGTCTCCCTCTCCCTAACTAGGAAGAGCAGGACTGGCCAACAACTGTCCACCCAGGGGGCTCTGACTTAAATCTGCATAACGAGCCTTATTAAACAACCCTTGTTCACCATTCTTGTCCTGATCAACCTCTCTCAATTTGCCTCTCCGTCCAGAAACCTAAAACTCCTTTTGCTTTGTTTGTATTTATACAGGAATTCCAACCACGCCTTCGCCTTTGGGTCACTCATCTCCAGAGCTCCCCGGTGTGCTGCAGAATGCCCATGGTAATGACCTTGTTTGTTTTTGTCTTGTTAATGTGTCTGACCAGTCTCATTTACAGGGCCCCAGCTGGAAAACCTAAAATAAGTAGAGAAACAGATTTTTCCTCCCTTATCTCATGAATTTTCCCCTGCTGCCACAATATTTGGTTAAAAGCCGAAGTCTGCCACAGACTTGTTGGGGAGTATTGAACAAAAACAATACCCTCTTCAGTATGCGTTTAATCGTTCCACGATGTCAGTATTATTTATTTAAAAGGGCAGTTTCGAGAATTAAATGGCATTATGCACATAAAGCATCAAAACCAAACAATGCCTGGAATAAGGGATGGTCTGCCAAATAGGTATAAAGTAGCAGGAAAGCTCATCATAGGGCCACATCTTCAAACAGTCCCTTAAAAATATGAGACTCAGTAGCTTGTGCTTACTAAAATAGCACTATAATATAAACAGTCATCATAACCATAAACAAAAGCATCATAGGTAGTCGGGGTTGGAGGGGGGGAGGTTCAGTTGTCTTTATTAAAATGAAAGTAAACCCATTTAGTTTTTCACTATATGTGGTACTGATAAATTTAAAAATCTGTATGAGCTAAAGAGTTTTCCATGAAAATACAAACTTTAAAATTAAGCCAAGGAAAGATAGGTTAATGGGATTGCCTAATAACCACAAAAGAATGCAAAAAAAAAAAAAAGTAGTCAAAATCAACCCCCACGAAGGCATAGATGGTTTTATAGAAAAGTTCTAACAAACATGCAGAGATCATATAATTCTATTGTTTAAAGTAGCCCAGAATATAGCAAAGATAAGAAGTTTTCTTCTTCACTAAGCCAAGCATCTCCAAGAAGGAACAGCGCTAAATAAGGAGTACTACGGATCTGTCTCAGCGCCGCATATGCAAAGTCGTGAAGGAAAATGTTAGCAAATTTCATTCCGTAGACTTGGTTACCCAATAACCACGCAATCGATATTAAGAACTGTGTGAACGGATTTCACTACGTTACTGTTAAAAGCAGAAGAGCATATTATCTTTTCAATAAAGAGCATTTGATACATTTTAATATCTATTCTTTAAAAAACTAAATGTAGGAATGATGGGAAACCTTAATTTAAATAAAGATGTCTATCGGGAGTCTACGTTGGACTTCATTCTTAAGATAAATGAACAAACAAAATGGAAACAGATTCACAGAAAGAGAACAGAGGGGAGGGAGGTGGGGGTGGCTGGGTGGAAAACGTGCAGGGATTAAGAAGTGCAAATTGGTAACTCCAAAATCGTCACGAGGACACAGAGTCCGGCATAGGGAATGTCCTAATAACTATGTACGGTGCCAGGTGGGCACTAATTGAGAGGATCACTTCATAAATCATGTCTCACCACTATGCTGTACGCCTGAAACTAATACAAAATAATAAATGTCCACTGTAATAGAAAAAAAAAAAACTTTTAAGATATATTATAGAAATAGCTACGAAAATATATAATTAGGACCGTAATGGACTCGAATCTGCTACAAGTTTGTAGACTACTTAGTGCAAAGTTTCTCCTCCCAGCACTACTGTTGAGCGCTATTGGCTATTGGGCTGGGTGGCCCTTTGTTGTGTAGAGTCTGTCCTGTGCATTTAGGATGTTTAGCAGCGTCCCTGACCTCTACCCACCAGGTGCCAGCGGCACCCCTGTCCCCCACTTATGACAACTGAAAATGTTTCCAGACATTGTCAAATGTTTCCTTGTATGGGGGGAGTGTGTGCAAAATTGGAGGTTGAAAAATCACTAACTTAATGAAATGGACATTCTATTTTGTCATGAACTATCCTCTAAATTCATCTTCTTATACAGACTATTGGTGACCAGGGGGGAGGGAAGGGGGAAAGGGAAGAGGGAGGAGGTAGACGGGGTAAAAGGGGTCAAATATGTGGTGACAGAAGGAAATTTAACTATGAGCAGTGAACACACAATGCAATATATACGCGCGCGCGCGCGCGTGTGTGTGTGTGTGTGTATATATATATATATATATATATATATATATATATATGCTTTAACTGTTGAGTTGTACACCTGAAACTTACTGGATTTCATTAACCAATGTCCCCATAACAAAAATAATTTTAAAATAATAAAAAAACAAATGCATCTTCTTATGACTTTAAAATATTATAATGTGTAATAATTGTATTTATTTATGATAATTAGACATTTCATCACCTTTGGATTTGTTGAATAATTTGATCAAAGGGTATAAACATTTTTCAAAGTGAATGTGTGGCCCACTTGCCAGAAATGTCAAGACAATAGACACACAGTAGACACACCCATGTCTAGAGAAAATGTGTTTGCATATCACTAATACAAATAAGCAAGCCTGTGTACTATGCTGTAGAAAAATTATTTATGTCTACAGCCACGCCACCTTGAACGTGCCCGATCCCATCTGATCTCGGAAGCTAAGCAGGGTTGGGTCTGGTTAGTACCTGGATGGGAGACCATCTAGGAAGACCAGGTGCTGCAGGTATTTAAAAGAATAAATAAATTAATTAAAATTAAATAAATAAATATAAAAATTGTTTATATACTATTTTCAGTGCTTGAAAAATGGTATAACACGTTGTACGATTTTTATTTATTAGCATTTATTCTCCTACTTACTCATCAATGAACTTGAAGTCATTTTATTTGATGATTGAATCATGAAATATAATCCTCCTGTTTTAGGACAATATTTCTTTAATTCCTACTGTGAATGACAGGAAGAAGCAGACAGACATTCTACATTTTAAAAGCCCTTTCTTACCAGCCCCGAAACAAGAATTCCTTATTTTATCTAGTGATAAACAGTCTAGTAAACTCAGGCCTCAGGAAACCAACTCTAAATCAAAGATAAAGAAACAGAGGCAGAAGAATTGATTGTCACCATATCTCGAAAGTTAATATGGAATTGTGCTCAAGCACAATTCTAATATCTGTATGATAGCAAAGTATGAGTGGATATTCATACTATTATTCCCGCATTTTCAAAAATTATTAAATGAAGTATAATATGGTCTGTTTGAAAAGAGAGGCTTGGTAAGGCAGAATTCTAAGGTGACCTCCAGCCTGGAGAACGCCCGAGTGGAGAACCCAGCAAATCCAGGCCTGGACTCCTGACCCACAGAAACTGAGATATGAAACGTGTGTTTGAGCCCTTGAAAAAGTAAACTTCAATTATTGTGGTCTGGAAATTCATTCTCTTTGAATATCTCAGATCGCGACAAGGCTTGGTAAAAAGGGGACAGTTTTCTGTATTCCATCACCTCTTAAAATATATCATTGATACATAAGACAGTCTATCCGAATCAAAATTCGTGATCTAAATATTTAAATATACTCCATTTATGACAGATAAGAAATGACAAGAAAAATAACTGGAGAGAGTAATTCTCATTTTGATTCTTTTTGGTGATGCTGATGAGACTCAATTATGCTCTGTTCAAAAACACCATCAACAGCGATGTAACTAATTGACAAATGAAGGCGGAAGGGGCAGATGCCACATTTGGGGTAATTAAAATAAATGCCTGTCCTCATTATGTGCGCATTAAACTTACCGTACAATTACTGTATGTTTGTATTCTCTGCTTCAAAACATTTTAGAGTATCAAAATATTTTTTCTAAAAATAAGTACTAAAATTAAACTTAAACAGTGGCCAAAAAAAAAAATCCATAACTTACTCTCGAATAAGCTGTTTACTATTTCAAACCATAATTTGGAGGAGTCGTCTGAATAGACGTAATTGCACAATTGCTAAAATATATGATGATTATTGCGACATTGTTTGTTTTAATAAAACACAGAAACACCCCAGTTACTCATCAATAGGGGATTGCTAACTAAATCCTGGTATATTTCTGTCATGGAACGTTATGTGGCCATTAAAAAGAATTGAGAATTTTCTCTATTATTCACTATCGCCCCTGTGAATCCTGAACCTATGATGTCTAAACAAATAGAACTGTTTAAAATGTCTCATTTCTAATCTAATTTCTGAAATGTCTAATTATGCATCTTGTGAACAACAAATCAGATTCAAGTCCTAACCTCCAGAAACATGAATCATACCCCGCCCCTCCCAGTCTCTCCTAGTCTGCTACCCTTCTTCCTGTTCTGTGGCCTTTTAAAAAAAATTTAGTCCCTCGAGGTACTTTATTTGCATGCTGTATTGCATTCCTAGAAAAAGAAACCCAGGACTGTCCCTCCTGTGTGTTTTCATTTTGCTTTTTCATGGTCCATGCTGTTTGCTGAGGTTATCAAATCTGAGGCTGATCACTCTGCACTTGTCTAACCTGCCTGAGAGTTTAACAACAATTTTCCCAGCTCTGGGATCATCAATGACTTCAAATTCGCCAACGTATCCATGCTTCATCATCACAGTTAGAAACTGGACGATGACTTTGGAGCATGGACTGATACAAACCTGTCACTTGCCTTTCTTTTCGGCATCGCTGATGCCCTTGAGAGCATCAGCCAGGACGTTCACATGCACTATTATGGCGGCATGGAAAGATGCCGGAAAAGTCTGTGGCCTTTTATGAACTAAAGGCAAGCAGGTTCAGATAGATGTAGCTTATTTTACAATGTCTCTCCCCACCACCATGCCTCAAGCCCTCAGACCCCATCTCTCTCTACCTGTTTTCTGGTTCAGTCCCCAAACCTCCAAGAAACTCTTTCTTCTTTGAGAAGCTCAGGCAGAGCCCCTGGAAACATCGATACATTCATAAATCTTGACTTGTCACATCACAGCTTTTTAGTGTTTTAAAATATCAACCATGT
The DNA here is from genome assembly GCF_014176215.1 of Rousettus aegyptiacus. Lineage (NCBI taxonomy): Eukaryota > Metazoa > Chordata > Mammalia > Chiroptera > Pteropodidae > Rousettus > Rousettus aegyptiacus. The sequence continues at coordinate 1,593,427 of NW_023416312.1, read as the reverse complement.
TTTATTAGGTTAACTTTTTTCTGACATGTACTTTTTCTTTTTCCATTTGCTTCTCAGAAGTAAGATCTGTTCCAGTTAAAAACTTTCATTTTCATCTGCTCAGAGTTAATTACGTTCAACTAAACAAAAACTTACTGACAGATGGTGACCAAAATGAAGATGGGGACCAGATGAAAGTAGGTACCCTCATGGTGATTACATTCTAGGGAGAAGAAGCAAACTCTTTAACAGTAAACATAATAAATCAGTAAATTCTATGGAGAGGGAACAGGAAGAGACTAGAATAATGACAACGGAGGTGAGTGCACGTGTCAATTAGAATTTCAAGAAATTAAAGCTGTGAGGAACCAGGACGAATCAAGTATAATACTGAGGACAGGTATGAGGGACAGAGGGAGAACGTTGGCCTGTGGGAGATGTCCGTCACCGTCCCACCTGCTTGTCCTTTAAACCACTGTCCATGGCTCTGCGAGTGCCCACATAAGGCCCCACATCCTGGAGCCCATAACTGGAATCGAGTGGCTATTCATCTGTTTTCTAAATGTCATCATCAAGTGTTTAAAGAGACTTAAAACTGAAAATTGGCTCCAGTTAAGGAGTTCACCTAAAGGTTTTCTTTTCGCCTTTTTCGTTTGCGATGTGTAGGTCTTGACTGAGCTTGCTCCCACATGAAACGGTTTGCCATCTGAGTCTGTGGCTTGAGTTGAAATCATAACAGAGAGTTTTATAACAATCCCGAATCTTGCAATATATCATAGAGTTAGCCAGAGACATTATGGTCCAAGTTTAAAATACCTTTACGTTGACTGCCTTCTCACTTTACCCTTTCCTTTTCCCTTAAACATTTCTCTACCTTCCTTAATACCCAGGTTCTTGGCCCTAAATAATACCACATTCGAGATTTATTAATATTAATATTAGGGAATTATTGTTAATTTAGTATAGGTGACTTTTTGTCGGTAGTTGTTTAAAATAATTGAGAGAACACCTTTAAGTGAGAGACTTGGAAAGCACTCAAAATATTGGGTGGGAGGGCGTGCCTACATGGTACTTGAATGGCTGTGCGATTAAAACACCTGGATTCTCAGCGATTGTTTTAGAATGGTTGAATGATTTACCCAGTGTGTCAAAGTATATCTTCTTTTATCTACCCAAACAATCACCGAGCAATTTATTTGTGCAAATAGTATAAAGACATCATTTGAGTACTCAGGTGTCTATGCGTCCCCACTCCCTTCTGATTCTCTCTCTGGGTGACATGGAAGCTACAACCCTATATATTTCTTTGATGTATTGGTTAGACCTTCAATAGAGCAAGCTCTAGGCAAAAGACAAAGGGCACTGAATGACCACAAGAAACACTTTGACAAGCTTCCCTTCTCTATAAATCTGACAGAGTGATTTACAAAGGACTCAGTTGAATCTACCTCCGACTAGAGGAAGCCTCAAAATATGGAGCTTGCACAGCTATGGTATCCTTACTTAGCACGAGCGGTCGAAATAGCAGAGCGCCGCTGGACCTTCCTGCTGTGTTTACTCAACGTATCTCCTATGGTTCAAAAAATTAAAAATATCTTGGAGATGTACCATAAAATATGTCTAAATGATGAACGAACAAAATCATCGGCTGAAAAAAAACATTGTTTTATCCGCTTTATGTTCAGCACAGTTGAAAACTGCCTCCACTGACCGAGTTATTACTCTGGAGCATTTGGAATATATCTCTACTCACACAGTGATATAACCATTTATTTTCTTATATCCCTTTCTACTGGACTTGGAGAAAAGGAAACCTGGTTTATTTCTTTTCCATCACTTTAACCGTCCCAGTGATTGGTACAATATTGAGCATTTATTGAGTTCATGAAAGGATGGATGAATGGATGGAGGAATGAAAACTTGATTGTATGCTTGTGATATCTTTAACATTTCACTACCACCACCATCACAAGATTTCATTCAACAGTTTTCATTCTAAATTAGCATGCGTCTTCTGTAGTAAGGCTTTCCTTGTTAAGCAATCTATCCAAGAAAGTATGACATGAAAAATAGTTGTGTACCCATCATCCACCTGAATATTACAAATATATGGTATGTTACAACCTTCCACTATGTATTTCTTGGTTTCTCCTTGTAATTCTGTTCACTGCTTGCTTTTTGTGGGCCCAGCATGTTTCTGCCGCACAACTCTGCTATCTTAAACAGCTGCTTTTTATATATTTAAGAGTATGTACTTACTTTATCATAACAATTTAGAATGTCTATATCTTTAGGTGGACATGGATCTTTTTTACATTGTGTCATGACCCTCTTTATTCCTAATAGCTATTCGACTCAAAGTATATTTTGTCACAAAGTAATCAACATGTCTATCTTCCCAAGAATGCAAGAACCTTAGTACAATTTAACTCTGAAAATACCTGCATCGGTTTTATGCGTCACTGTGGCCCACTGGTTTATTTTCCCCCTTGCTTTTTCTGCCCTTAAAATTTGGACATTGTCTTATATACTCACGATATTTAGATTTACCCACCCGTTTAGTGATAATTATTTCTCCTTCTTAAATCTCAATTCTGAGTTTAATTATCTTCCAGCTAAGGACCCTTGAAGGGCTATAGACCTGAACAAAAGGATAGACTAGAAAAAACTCCCAATGCCAAGAGAATCAGGGTAACGAGCCCATCTCGACGTGGGCTCCTGCAAAAAAAAAAAAAAATGGAAATCTTCCTCTGGAACTTGTGATCACGGAGCAGTCGTCACATGAACTTGGGGGTTCACATGTTTAATGTTGATGTGGTCCAGGACCCTTCGAGCCAGGGAAAAAAACAAATAATTAACATTGATCCTTATTTATAATGTCCCTAGAAGTCAAGAAGGAGCCCCCTTGGAAACCCTAACCCAAGGCAGAAACGATAAAGGTGGTTTCTGAATGGTAGTGACCCTGGGAGTACACACAAAACGTATTTGGAGAGACATATCTTCAATCTAGGCCTCAAAAACATTCTGTATTATGTGTTTCAAACAGAAGACTGGCAAAAATTCTCTATAAAGGACCAGGTATTAAATATTCGGGTTTGGCAGACTATATGGTCTCTACTGCAACTACTCCTGCTAATTCAGCACAAACATAGCAGACTCATGAATGAGTGAGTATGCTAGTAATCCAATAAAAGCTTATCATGGATACCGGAATCTTAATTTTGCATAATTTATAAGTATCAACAATCATTCTTATTTCTTTTTTCGACATTTAAAAATGTTAAAACCGTTCTTAACTCTCAGCTGTCTGAAAACGGGCAGAAATCAGGCGAACCAGATTTGGCCCACAGGCAAAAGTTTGCCAAGCCCTCTTTGAGAACCTTTCCTAATACATAGAAAAGTGGTGTCTGTGTTTGTTATTATTATTAAACTGTGCAGCATTAATAATCATTAATTTAGAAAGGATAGCTTTGTTTCCACAGAAATTTTCCCAGCACACAAACCGGCCAAGAGAAGCCTCTCATTGCACGACTTAGGGCCAAGTGAAAAAATCCGCAGTACACAAGACCACGGCCTCTGATTTACTGATCTAATAAAACGGTTGAGTCTGTACTGATCTGAGAGCAGAACTTTAGAACTAGGACTTACATAATTGAAACCTGAAATGCTTAAATGAGGAGCGTGGCAGAGAAAGCCCTACTCATCATTCAAAATCCTACTCAGATGGGTCACCTCCTCACAGACGCTGCCCGTGACCTGTCCAAAGCTAATACTTCTCTCAGCGGAATTCACTTTACCCTCTGCACATTTTCCCTGGAGCATTTATCAGTACAAGGCAAACTTCTGCTTTACTCTCGCTCGAGCGTTCCTTATTCACTTTCCTCTCTCTCATAACTAGACCAATGAAGCCAACGCCTGGAAATGCTCGGTCAGATTATTAAATGAATGAACATGGTCTCCAGAGAATAAAACTCACATCTTCTCAGTAGACAGGGCCAACAGACACAGTAAGAATGAGCTGGTCGCTTCTAAACAGAAGAATCATATGGTATATAAATCCCTTGCTTATCTACACAAAGCTCAAGATCTGTAGACGACAAGTGTTGTGATGAGCCCATAACAAAACCACATGAGTGTGATTCTGGATTGCCAATTGTAAAGTCCTCTAATCATCGCTAAAGTGATTTTAAAAAGAAAGATTTAAGAACGATGGGTGATTTTTTTCCCCAAGCCCAAATAAGATTTTATCATTCAGAAAATTGGTAAAAATTAACTCAAACAGCTAAATCACACAGAAGGGAAAGCAGTAATTCGTTTTGCCTGTCACTTAAATAAAAAGCCTTTCTTATGAAGATATTTTTCTCTTCATAAAAAAAACTAAGTAAAATTGAGGGAAGCATTTGACTTCTCAAGGACCTGCAGTCAATTTTCAAAACACCAGAGAATAACATGCAGTGGAAGGTTTTTAATTTTGCTAAATAAGAACAGGGTATGTATGTTCTCCTATTCCCACCATTTCGTGGAAGAAAAATAACATTTTAATACCAAGACGTAGGAAAACGATGTTACGTTGGTTAAAACGTAGCCCCTTAAACTAATGACATCTAACTTTATGAATAGCATGTTAAATTGTTCCTTTTTTTGAAATTGTGGTACAGATCAGAGAAAAACATTTCACAGGTCCCAAGGCCCTAAGAATCCATAGCCCAGTGTTTAGGGACAACTGCATTAGAGAATATTGGAGGGCCTTTTTAACTCTGAATTTTTAACATAATTCAATTCTTTTTCTGCATTATACTATGTTAAATTCCTCTCCTTTCATAACCAGCCTCACGACAGATCACCAAAGACAGATCTTTCAGAACCTTTTAACGTTTTCTTCAACTTGATATTAAATGGTTTCTAATTTACATCTTTATCAATCTCGATGATCTTACTTGATTTACAGGCTTTCATCATGAACTCACTAAGCCATATATCATGTCTTTCACCACAAAAAAAATAAAAGCCATACGTTTTTTTTTTTAAATCCCTTCTAATTGGCAGAACTTCAATTTATGACAGTGAAGATTCTGACAAATCCTCTCCCCAACAGACACATGGAAAGGTGAAAAGCAGCAGTCACCGACGACCATTTCAGAGCTCCAAACATTGACCAAATTGGAGAAGCAGGGAGTCATGAAAAGCTCCCCTAAATTCAGAGAAGAAGTGTGGAGTCTGTGGCCTGCCTGCCAGGGCCGCTCCCGGCCCCAGTGCTGGCTTTACTGGACGGGAATGGCGTCTGCACAGGTGGAGGGCCACTTCACTGCCAGAGAGCGCTGACTTGGTTTGGAGCAGAGCTGAAAACCCGTTCCCAGCAGCGTTGTCAGAAAAAGGAGTAACTCAGTAGGAAAAGGAAGAAACGCACAGCCCTGCTGGCCTCGGCTTCTGGGCCCAACGGGAAAACAGGCAGAGAATGACCGAGGACATGGGCCTGGAGATGAGCTCGCCTTCGGAGTACAAGAAAGGCTCTCCACGCATCTCTGACTGACTGGGAAAATTACACGTATGGGCCCAGCGGAAAGTGCAAACCAAGAACAACATTAAAATCGCCTGAACTCTGAATGTGCCCCCAACCCGAACGCAAATTCATCGGCAGGGTCTGGCAACCGAATGGCTTGAAGAACATGAGCCCGATCACCGCCCAGCCGCTGCCTGAGTGTGATGCAGACTGAGCGGCAGCATCTCTATATCCAGGATAAAAATGAAAATTCGTGGGAAAATAAATGGAGGGAAGCAACCACACATCTCATTAACATTTATAGTACACTCCACTCAAAAGAGCGTAATTCACGTTTTTCTTCAAGTACGCGTGAAAAATTCCTCAGTATAGACCATCCCTTACTCCACCACGGAAGTCTTAATAATTTAAAAGTAGTGAATGATTTCAAGTGCATTCTCCAACTACAAAGGAATTAAGTTAAGCAAACAACAGAAAAGAATTTAGGAAATCACCAAATATTTGGAAACGAAACCATATTTTCTAAATACTATATAGGTAAAGAAGAAACCACAAAGGAAATTAGAAAGATTTGAACTGAATTAAGACAAACTCATACGCTAAAATATTTAGATGTGGTTAAAACAGTGCTTAGGGATAATTGAGAGCTCTAAAGGCCTATATCACAACAAAAGAAAAGTCTCAAACCAATAATCTGTTTCCACCTTAAGAAATTTCTAAAAAGGAGAAATTAGAAACAAAGCCGGCAGGAAAGAAATCACAAAGATCAGACGGGAAATCAATCAAGTAGAAAACAGAAAAATAAAGAAAATCAATCACTAAAATTGGTAAATCTCTAGTCAGCCTGTCCCAAACAAGAGAAAACAAATTGCCACACTCAGGAATGAAAAATAGGATATTCCTACCAACTTTAGGTAAGTTAAATGGATGATAAGAAAATATGGAGAACAAATTTATACCAATATATTATGCAAATTAGTTGAAATAGACAAATTCTTAAGACATTTCGATGACAGATGTAAATGTAAGAGCTGAAACTGAATCATCTAAAAAACAGAGAAGAATACCTTTGTGAAGGTAAGTAAGACAATGATCTATTAGATGTAGACATAAAAAGCTCACACTAGAACAAAAATTTGTAAATCGGGCTTTGTTAAATTTCTGCTCTACAAAATACACTGTTAAGAAAATGAACCAGCCCTCATAGACCTGGGATAAAATATTTCCAAAACACAGATTTATCAAAGGGTTTGTATCTATAAAACATAAAGAACTATATTACACGCCTCACTTAAATGAGCAGACAAAAAGATATTTGGATGGAAAATTCAGACCACCAATACACATCACCTAGAATGACTAAAGTGGAAAAAAAAAGACCAAAAATATCAAGTGCGAGGTTGGATATGAATAACTCTCATTCATTGTTAGCGGGGACGCAAGGTGGTACAGCCACCTTGGAAAACAATTTAGCATGTATTAAAAAGTTTAAACATACATTTAATATACATCCCAGAAATCCAATTCCTAGATAATTACTCAAGAAATGAAATCACATGTCAAAACAACACAGGCATATGAATGTTCATAGTCAATTTATTTATAATCAATCAAAACTAGAATTGCAAACACAGCATCAATTGCTGGATGGAGAAACAAACTAAAGTACATCCATACAATAAAATATTATTCGGCAATAAAAATTAACAAACTAATGATACTTACAGAAACATGGATGGATCCGAAAAACCTTATGCTAAGTTAAACAAGCCAGTTGCAAAAGGTCACACATTGTACAAGTCCATTTATATCACTCACTGGAAAATGCAAAACGGTAAGGACAGAAATCAGGCCGGGGGGGAGGGGGGAGGGAAAGACGTGTTAAGGAGCATGAGGGTACTTTTGGGCACGACGAAATGTCCTACAGCTTGACAGTGATGGTGGTTACATGACTATACACGTGTGTCGAAATGCATCTTAAATAAACAAACAGGTACCAAAGAAGGAAAGGATTATTGATGAATATAACTCTCATGAGTAAGCACAGGTTAGAAGTAGTTCTCTTCATCTTCTCACACTAAAAACTCTATTTACCTATCACCTGGCCGAGAACGTTAGAGAACTACCTAGAAGTTCCGTAAGTCAGTGCATTGCCTGTGTGGGGAGATAAACAGTGTAAATGTATCTGAGTAGCCCCGGGACCCAGCAAAGGACCGTAATCTCATAGCTGCTTAACAAATGTGTCTGACAAAGGATGGATGAATGGTTTCTAACAAAGATGCTTTGCCAGACACAGACAGTCTGCCAGGTGTGGAAGTAGAATATTAAACGGTGAAATACAAAAACTGAGGAGTCTATAAATTAATCTACTTCCCCACACTACTGTGGCAATGGTGCCTGGATGGCCGTTTTAGAATCTTCGTGTGTAATCCTACTGCCAAATCAGTAAACAGATAAACACTTTTCAAAAGGGATCATGTATAAAGAACAAAATGCCTTTCAAATTACTTTAAATAAAATTTAAACAGGTAAACAAACGAAAGTAAAGAAACTCTTCCCAAATCTTTCAACTCTACACGAGTAAAATTGATCTGTGTAAGTGAGATAATGCCTAGGCTGAAATAAGGTTCTGTAATAAATTTGTTTCACTTGAAATAGGCAGAATCTAATTTTTAGTGCATTTTGAAATAGTGAAGTGAACGCAAAGGCTTCTCTGCAAGCTGTTCAATTTCTAGCTCTAGATTGTTTTCAAAATAACATTCAAATCAATTCATATTATTTCTAAAGAAATGTCAAAACGTTCTCAATTATTTGTAAAGATATCATTATTTTTCTTGCTCAACTTTTTATTTTGCAAATTTTCCTAATAATATCCTTTATAGTAATTCTGGGTTTTTTTCTGATTCAGATGTAACTCCTTGCATCTGGTTGTCATGTCTCTTCAGACTCCTTCAATCTGGAACAATTCCTCTGCCTTTCTTTTGTGATATCTCCATTTTGAAGTATACAGGCCAGTTTTGTTGTGAAATTTGCCTCAACCTGATTTTGTCTGATGTTTCGCACGATTAGACAGTGGTTAAGCATTTTCGTCAGGTACCCCACAGATGTGATATAATGTCCTTCACGCCACATCCCTTCAAGACACACGTTCATTTATCCTAGTATTGGGAGTGTTAATTCAGATCATTTGTTCACCAGATTTCTCTATGGTAAAGGGATCTTTGACCCTTTGCAATTAATAAGTACTCCATGTAGAGATACTTTGATAGTTCACAATGTAGTTCCATTACACATATATTTTAATATTAAAATATTATGACATTATAAAACATATCTTTAAAAATAAACACACTTAACCAAGAGTAACCTCATTAGACAGAGTTTGGAATAGAAAGATATGTTTACTTACTACGCAGAATTTCAGAGGCTATTGTATAGTCCTATTATTTTTAAGGCATCAATTTAAGTAGATATAGCTAGACAGGTTCTATAGAAATTGGCTATTTTCTTCCTGTACCAACATGAGGCTTTTTGTTTATTCTTTGTGCTCATAAGCCTTCCTGGACAGTCATTTTTTTGTGTTTAAAATTCAAGAGCAGTGCTCTTCGTTCTGGAGGAAACAAAATGCTTTTCCAATGTCCTGACAAATGCACCATCTCACCAAACCAAGAAACCCAAGAGGCCAGACTGGATCAATAAATAAACTTCTAGCCCCTGGCCTAAGGTCCAATGATTTCGTTCCATTTAGAAAGCGTTAACCTTGAAACATAGCGAGATCGAGTCGGACACACTTCATTATGATATGCTGGTAACACAACAGAAACCACACTTGCTCAGAGTTCGCAGTTATAATAGAAAGATCTCTAGGTTTTAAGACAATCGGTGTTTTTATCTTAACTTCATCACTAAAAACCAGCCTTTGGTCACTTAATTTTTCTTTCTGAAATTTAATTTAATCATCTTTAATTGGGGCCCACGGCACCAAATCTATGCGTTGTATAAACAATAAAACAGATTTTGCATTAAAGAGCTGTGGAAGCCATAAAGCACTCGCAAATGTCAAAGAGGGAGACGTGCCCTCCAAAACACAATTATGTTGTTATTTCCCACATAAAAAGTTGTTCAACTTGAATTCGATGCCCAATAAAAATCTATTTATTAAAAATTTTTCAATGATTTGAACGTCTAAAAATGGAGCATCCTGGCTAAACCAATGAAGCAACACTGAATAGTATGGAATTTGAATGACGCTGAGAACCAGGCATGAACTAACTGCTCAAGAGATGACCGACCGCTCTCTGTGCTGACTTCATGAAGTGATGCAGTTATAGGCAAACAGCTGCTAGTTTGGGTTATCAGCCCACTGCATAACTTTTACAGTGATGCCACAGCTGCCTACACACAAGCCTACAGGAAAACACGAAACATGGCCACTTCCATCAGTCATGTACACACACGCACATATATATGCACATGTACATACATGCCCAGTGGTTCTGGCCCAGAAACAAATCAGTTATCCAAACTGTAACTCCCTTCAAGTGATGCCTACGCGCTGTTTTGTGGCTTCACCTAATCCAGCTGTTGAAAAACCTACGAAGATGGTGGCTGAGTACACCTGCCCAGAGACAAGAACCAGAAAGGGTGCAGGCAAATGGCCCAACGGTATTGTAATTGCTACTCTAATTGCAAGTGCTAAAATAAGCATTGGAAAAACTGGTTACCTCACCTAAAGATTCAGGTGAAACAGGATTTACATATCAGATGAAACGTTTTCAGCTACATCAACTCCCAATAGAAGGAAGCGCTGGATGCCAGCAGCCAGATGGATGGGAGCTCGGAATGAAAGATAAGCAAGAGGAGTCCTAAAGACCTTGGCAGGCCTTGCGAACACAGATAACGTCCAGAAATTGGCATCGGAGGGTAGGAAAATTAACTGATCACCAGAATGCTGATTTTGCTCGAATCCATCTGTCTCCATCCCAATCTCAACCACCGCAGCCCAAGGTCGAAGACTTCATCCAGCTCCTTGTCTGCGTTATGTCTCCCCTCTCTGACCAACTATTACACCACGTCTAGTGAAATCTTCTTAAACGGGTTAACAGTGATCGCTCGGGATGGTGAAATAATGGTTGATTTTTTTTCTCCTCACCCACGGGTTCCCTCAAAGTCTCTTAAATGAAACCAGCATAGTCTCCACATCTCATAAATAATGTGGTAGAGAAACAGATCTCTGACCTATTAATAGGTCTCCCTCTTCAAGGCCGCTTCTGTAGATCATCAATTCTGCATCTTGGTTTAAAACGCCATCTTTGTGGACGACGCCCGAGTACCACTGTCCTCTCCCATCCTCACGGTGTCCCCTTTAAATCTCTCTCCTTCTTCCACGAAGGTAGTTCTTCTTGAGCAGCCCACAGTGACTACCTCTCTAGCTCGGCTTCATTTGGATACCGCGTTTAACCTTGACTCTCAAGTCCTTGACTTCCTCCCTGCATTACCTTCACCTTTGCTTCCCTGCCGCCACCTCCCATGGCCACATTTTTATATTATCTTCCTGTAAAATGCCTCCATGTCTGAAATCTTAAGCTCAAACAGCTCCCCTTGCGCCACGACTTGCGTTTCTCTGGCCCTGGTTCTTTCAATAACTGCTCCTTGACCGAGCTCGTTCTATTGTTTTCTCCTTAGCGATCACCACCGCATCCGGTCTTCGCTTCCTTTTCCATTTATTTTGGTCTACAGACATTTCTTCCACAATCCTGGACTTCCTTCATTCCCCTTGTCTCGGATCCACTTGGCCAAAACTTAGCCCCAACATAACTCTTTATTATTTTGACCCTGTCTTCATGATGATGCCGACAACTGCTGTAGAGAATCCAAACTAGAATGGATCTGTGCCACTACATTGAAGGTAGCCAGCCCGAACCGGACCTCAGAATTCCTGTGACTGGCAATCCTTTATGTTTCTCTGCTCAGATCTCTCTCCCAATTCCCACAGCAGCAACTTCAAGGTGTAAGCGCTATGTCTGACAGTCCAATAATCTAATGCATGAAATTGCGTGAATGTACACTGCTAGGAACGAACTCACAATAACAGTTTACACATAAATAATCCAGGTAGTTCCAGTTAAGAATGATTAGAAACTCTAGAATACAAGAGAGGTTCTTTCTGTCTGGTTATGAGAAAATCATACATATAAATATAAATTACAGGATATATAATTTATAATTATTTATGATGTATAATATATCATTTATAATCTATGTAACTTATTATATATACTATATAACATATAACATATTATATGATGTATAATATTTGTATAATATGCATCCATATATATGAACAATAATTCAATAAAAATGTAAAGAAGAAAACCACAACCAAAGAAAAGAACTAAATTATTCTAGCTGTCATGTTCAAATGCTCCAAAATCACAATTGAGCTTCAAGCTTTGATCCAAATTCCCTGGCAACTAAGGCAAAAGGAGAAAGAAAAGCTGTTATATGGATCTTATTAAACAGGAAATGCATAAAAACTCCTCAGCAAAAGGTATCTTTTACCAGCAATGAAATCAACATTAAACGCCTCGTGTAAGGCATGAACAGTATCTTTGGTTTTTGTTAGTTTGTTTGTTTTTAATCACAAAAGCCATGTTGACTCGTACTGGTGGCTTTTGACAAAGGGAAAAGGCGAAACATCGAACTGGAACTCTGTGATTCTACGGGAGGCTAAACTACTGTGGATGTAACATTTCCTGGTTCAACCCGATCCAGTAATAGAATTCAAATAGCTAGAGCAGGGTTTCACGCTGCGGCATCACTGACCTTTAGGGCCAGATAATTCTTGGTTGTGTGGGCCTGTCCTGTGCCTTCTGGGATGCTGAGCAGCATCCCTGACCTCCACCCACTAGATGCCAGTGGCGCCTCCTTCCCTCCCCTACTGTGACAACCAAAAGTGTCTCCATTGTTAAGTGCTGCCCGAGGGGCAAATTCACCCTCATCCTCCCACCCCCAGAACCAGTGAGCTAGAGTAACTGAAAGTAAATGACTCCTCAGCCTCCCAGTCCATTGTCCACACTGCCCGCTTCCGCCTTGCCCTTGGCCTCATGGGAAATTCCCACCTGTTGACATTGTCTCCTTTAACATGTTGAGATTTTGTTCTTGATATTGCTCTATCTCACCATATTTCTTCTTAACCTGCCAAATATCCTTTGCAGATTTAATTTCAGAAGATTTGTATAATTTTTTTTTCTCTCTGAATAGCATTCATCATACGGACATGGATGATACATGCTTCCATTCATTAATTTCTGCAAGACTGAACTCCTGGGAGAAAACACAACCACTCCTGTTACTGAAAACTGACCAAGCATGTTGAAACGCGCGTTTCTGTATTCACACCTCTTCCCCAGCCCTCCCATAAATACCTGTGAACACTGCTGGCGTTACTGTACAGTTTTTCCCTCTAGGGAGATTATACTGTAGACTGCTCATACTATTTCTTCTACAATTACTACAGATTAGCAGTTCTCATATGCATTCATTCTCTGCCAGGCATTATGGTAGGTATTTTACACACTTTATCAATGTTCCTCACCCGAACTTATTTATAGAGGCGTTTTGACATCTGTTAGGATATCTTAGAAGAGAAGCTCAGTTGGATTTGGAGTAGTACTAGTAATAATAGGTACACAGATTAAGAGGAAAATGTGTACTGTCTAAATACAGCCTCCATTTCTCGCCCTTCTGCTTTGCTTCAACTAACACTCTATGTTGTCTTATCTCTAGTAAGCCAGCGGCTAGCTCCGATGAGAATTTTGGTTTCATCTTTTTCTCCCTACTAGTGCTAATGGATAAGTGTCTTCTCTAACAACTTTCATGCCCATTTGTCTTAGAATGGTCCAGATTCCTTTTGTAACCAAGGCATGGTGAGATGCCTGTGGTTTCTTTACCATTCCCCGATTTACCATAGAGAATATATGCCATTTTGATTGTTTGTCTTATCAGTTAATACTGGATTTGCAGAGATTCCAATTGTCAAGGAATAAGGCGTCATTCACTGAGTAGCTCAAGATGAGGCTTTCCATGTTGACACTCCTAATCAAGAGACCCTAAAACAATCGGAAAGAAATCTAACCACCAACAGCTCTACCTGGGGGAGGTCAAATTTGGAAGTTCATTCCATCATCCTGTTTGCAGGTGGCCCTTCTATTTATTGGGGGACACTGTGCTAATGGCGAGGACATGGAACTGGAAGTAGACCCTGAAAGATGCTACAATGTAGATAGAGAATAACTTTTCTGGAAATCTTGTTCCTTTGAGATTATCTGAAAAACATAACCTTTTTAACTTCCAGGAAGCCGATATGCCTCATGAAATCTGGAAAGGTTTTTATGATTCTATATACCAGACTGGTTTCTATCTTTACAATAGCAAAAAGAGAAAGACAGTTGCTGATACGAGTAGCACCCCAATATCAGTAGCAATTCTATTTGCTCTATAACGATTCTCATTTGACAGATGAGAAGAGTGAGGCTCAGAGATTTTGGGACCAGAAGCGAGCAAATGGGGTGTAGTAGGGTGAATGTCAACAGTCGGTTGACATTCTAAGATATCCCCAAGATCCCCACTGCCCTGGTTTACATACCCTATGTAATTACCTCCCCTTAGATGGGGACATGACCTGTCGATATGGTAGGAAAGTCATTCCCATGATTAGGTTACTTCATACTGAAACTGGAGCACAACTCAGTCCTGAGCTCGTGCTGTCATCGCTCAGCCAATAGAGCGACACAAGAGTTGGGATAGTTAGAACGAGCGTTGACGATTGGAGGATCGGTGATCCAAGAAGGTAGCAAGTTGACACCATCAAAAACTCTTTGCCTTCTCAGTCCGGCTTGGGGTCTTTAAGGGACAATCCGGGCATTGTTCCAGGGGTCTACAGAATGACTCTGGGGGTGGTCTGTTCTGCTTCGTGAAGCCTTCTGGCCTTTCTTTTGGCATCAGCAACCCAGGAACCAAGTCAGGGTCAGTCAGTAAAGAATGCTAGGCCGTAAAGATTGTGATGAGTAAGCATCATAAGTTTCGGGGTAATTTACTCAAGCAAGGGACATTCAAGCCGGGGACAATCTACTGTTAAGCTGTAGGGTAAGAAAAGGTGAGTCCTGGGACACCGTGGGGCCTGCGACGTGGGGTCCCTGTATAGGGCCCGTCTTCAACTCCCCACTGTCAAATAGGCAGAGTCCAAAAATAAAGGCAAAATGCATATCCATGAGACCGGCTTACGGTGAGACTGTTCACCGTGATGCTGAAGAAAGACTTGAGCCCCAGGTGTCCGCCAGGCCCCCGGCAACCAGTCAGTGACGTACGTACCTACAAGCAGGAGCACACTGAATGCGGCAGCAAGACACGACCCCTAGAATTATAAACAGGAGAAAAATAACAAATGCTTCCCTCAAGCCAGAGAAGTGGGGTAGGGGAGCCAGGAGGTGAGCTAGAATAGATCGAAGTGTAAAAGGCTTTCCCTTTTTCCATTTTGGACATAATACTGTGGATTTGTTTTGTTTAGCTCTCCCCTCAGTCGGTTGAGAGTTATAGGTGAAGTTAAATAAAGCAAGAGTTCTTTAAACTCCTCACATCCGTGGTTGCTCCTTGGTAACAAATAATTCATAGCGGCCCTATTCTCAAGGACAATTTCAGTGACTTGTCCTACTCCTTCCCTGATGGTGTGGGTGGCCTGAGAGGTGGCTTTCGTCACTGAGCGAGCCATTCTCTTCATTTCCGCATGAAGGGCAACAGTCAGGGACAACATAACAAACAGGGATAAAGCTACGTATTCGGGCAGATCAGGCAGGTGTAGTTCACTGTTACTGTCAGAGCCTAGAGTAAGTTGCCCAGCGTGTCTGGTCAGGTGGGGTCTTTGTGGTATGAAAACAGTTGGTCTTTCAAGGGAGCAAGGTCCTCCAGAGCTGGTGCCTGGCACGCCAGAGTAGACAGCTTCCCACATATTAGGAGCCACCCCGCAGGTCACCTAACGCATCCAGTGGCATGACTCGCTGAGGTTGGAGAATGGAGAACTACACTTCAGGTCTCTGTTGCTTGTAACGAAAAAACAGGAGTTAATACAACCCCTGAATGTCATACATTCTTTCTTCTGTGGGGGTTGCCACAGAGACCTTAAGGGGAAACATGGCTCTGTCCTTCCTGGTGACGACAGGACCCCAGTTATAGATGGCAGAGTTTGAAATAGGCTCGTCAATAAATTGGAAAATGGTGTGGTTTCTAACGGCCTCTAGTGCGGTACAAACTCCTATTAAACAGGAGGTGAAAGTCTGTTTTATATATGTCCCTCCTCGGAGGCAAAAGTCAGAGATATTAAGTAGGTGTTTGGGTAGATAAATGCAGATTTTTTAATCTCTTTGGAACGGTATTGTTCCTTCTGAGAAATGTCCTAAGAGGACTGCCGCCGGAACAAGTATTGGAGCTCCCCTAATGGCGTTGCCTTCCACGTTGGCAGTATTCTGCGTCTGTCTCCAACTCTGTCTTCTTTACTCTGGTGTGGTGACTCCACGGTCAGATTCCCTTTAGTCCGACAGGTGAGGCAGGGGCCAAGAGTATTATTGCCCAAGGCCTGGTCCACTGTTCCTTCAGTGGGTCAACAGGTCCTTGATGCTCCCAAGTTTTAAGTAGCACTTTGTCCCCAGCCTTGAAAGGATAGTAAGTTTCCATTAATGGGTCTGGTTCCCTGTTATAAGGGTGAATTTATGTATGGTTTCTAGCAGCTGGGGAAGGTCCCAAAGATAATCCCTAACAGGTAAATCACAGTTATAATCAGATGGAGCCATGTCTCACAGAGCCTGGAATGTTCTCCCATAAACAATTTCAAATGGGCCTAATGTAAGCCTGCTTTGGGGAGCCAATTGGACTCTATATGTCAAATGTAAAAAGATTTTGCAGATATAACTAAAATACCTAATCATTTATATTAAATTCATCACAAGGGAGATTGTCCTGCGTGGTCCTGACTGCAAGAGGCGAGTCCTTTAAAAAGTGTTTACAACGGAACAGAATTGAGAGTCCAGAAATAAACCCACATATATATGGGCAAATAATTGTCAACAAAGGAGCCAAAAGCATACAAAAGAGAAGAGAAAACCTCTGCAATAAACAATGCTGGGAACATTGGAAAGCCAAATGCAAAAGGAACTAGACTATTTGTCACCATAAAAAATAAATAAATAAATAAATGAAACAAAATGGATCAAATACCTAACTATAAGACCTGAAACAATAAAATACATATAAGAAACACAGGTCCCAAATTTATGGACCATTGTCTTACCTAGAGAGGATTTTATAAATTAGACCTCAAAGGCAAGGGGAGTAAAAATAAAAATAAATGAATGGGACTATATCGAACTAAAAAGCAAAAGAAATCGTCGACAAAACAAAAAGGCAGCCAACTAAACAAGAGAAGATATTTTGCAAATAACACTTCCAACAAGGGGTAAAGATTCATAACATATAAAGAACTCATAAAACTCATCAACAAAGAAACAATCCACTTAAAAAAATGGGCCGAGGACCTGAACAGACACTTCTCCTAAGAAGACACATAAACAGCCAACAGACATATGAAAAGATACTCAACTTCATCCATTATTTGGGAAATGCAAATCAAAACCACAATGAGAGACCACCTCATACCTGTAAGAATGGATATCATCAACAGGAAAAGTAATAACAAGTGTTGGAGAGGTTGTGGGGGAAAGGGAACTCTCATACGCTGCTGGTGGGAATGTAAATTGGTGCAGCCACTGTGGAAAACAGTCTGGAAGTTCCTCAAAAGACTAAGAATAGAATTATCATACGACCCAGCAATCCCTCTGGGTATCTACCCTAAAACTTTGAAAACATTCATCTGTAAAAGATATTTGCACATCGATGTTCATAGCAGAATTATTCACGGTGTCCAGGACATGGAAGCAACTGAAGTGTCCTACAATAGATGATTGGATAGAGAAGATGTGGTACATACATACAAATGGACTATTACTCAGCCATAAAAGATGAAATACTGCCATTTGTGACAACATGGATGGATCTTGAAAATATCACGCTAAGTGTAATAAGTCAGATAGAAAAGAAACCATATGGCTTCACTCATATGTGGGATATAAAACTGAAAGCGACAAATGAACAAACAAGACAAACAAAACTCACAAACACGGACAACAGTACGGCGGTTACCAGAGGGAAGGAGGGGAGAAGGGAGGCAGAAGAGGGTAAACGCGGTCAAAGACATGGTGACGGAAAGAGACTTGACTTTGGGTGGAGAAACACACAGATAACGTATTACAAAACTACATGCTTGGAACTATATAATTTTATTAACCAATGTCACACCAATACATTGAATAAAATTTATTTTTTAGAAAAGAAAAAGTAAACAAAAGCAAAACAAAAAACAAAAAAGGTCTTAGAGATCAGAGAGATTCTCCTGCTGGCTTTGAATATGTTAGCTAACATAACGTGAGGAAATCAAGTGCAAGGAACTGACTGCAGGGGTCTCTAGGAGCTGAGAGCAGCCCTCGGCTGGCAGCCAAGAAGAAATGGGGTCATCAGTCATAGAACTGCAAAGAAGGGAGTCCTCCCAACAACTGCATGACCCAAAACTCCAGAAAGGGATGCAGCCCAGTCAACATCTTGCTTTCAACGCTGTGAGACACTGAGCAGAGCCTAGCCAAGTCGTGCATGGACTCATGACTCATAAAGTTCCTAAGCAACTAAGTTGCTCGCAATTTGTTGTGCAGCAGTAGAAAACTAATGCATCCGTAATGTTGAGGTATAAAATTTAATGGTTGGTGACAGAAAGAGACCAGCAATTGTACTTAATAAGCTTGATTCCTCCATCTTATGGGGATCTCAAAGACAGTCGTGGTATTTAAACACCAACAATAGAAAAGTACTCTAGTTTATAAGCAAACGATTTCTATGCAGTTAATATTACACTGACCATTTATCGGGAATAGTTTTATCCGCACAAGTAACATATCCCAGATATCAACTTTACTAACATTTCATCTGACTAGAAAAAAAAAGCATAGTTTAGTACAAAATATTGGATTAGATGTTCATAAAGGCATCATAAAGTCCAATTAACAAGAAGCAGGGGTAGAGATGTTTCTGTTTGATTTTTTTCTTTTGGTACATTAGGACTACCGTTTTTATTTGCTGCTTATCTTATTTATTCCCCCAAAAAATTTGTTTTCAGAACGCAAGAACTGAGGAATGAGGAGTGACTTCTCTGAACAGTTTTTGCTGATCACTCTATCACACTCCATGTAACAGGAAGAAATTGTTTCAGGCTGACTCTAATTTTCCTCACATAGATTGCTCGCTCACATCAGATGATTGCATCAAATGTCTATGTGATTGAGGAAATTATAGTTCCTCACAATTCAAGATGTGAAGATTGTCTCTTGCTATAAAGAATCCATTGGACTGATGGGAGAACAAATTGAGTTAACTTTGAGCACCTAACAGTAATAAGCCATCTAAAAAGCCTTATTCATTCAGGGTCTAAACCATTTGATATGAATTTACAGAGTAGCACTGGACCCTAGGTTAGAATTACTCAGTTTTGCTACAAGTCAACAGGCCCAACATTCAATCAAAAGGTAGTGGTTTATAATCAATATTAAAGACTATGACAATTTCATCTCTGTAACAATTAAAAGAGCCTTGTCTGATAATGAGTTGCCAATTACTAGAATGATTATGTAGAGGTTCAAAGATGACCAATAATGAAGTTTATCATGCAGATTCCCACTGCATGGGAGAGTAACCCCAATGACCAGTAAATGTCCCCATTTCAATTCTGAATTTTTATAATTCTCTAGGAAAAAAAGATGTAATCATTTAAAGAGATATCCCATATCATTACATGGTTGTATGGAGACATGATTTATGATGTGATATATTATTCATCACTCATTATATATTACAGGAACAAATTTACACCTTTTTCCATTAAATATAATGCAGTCTTGATAATTTATCCAAACTCTCCGATGGCGAAGGTAGGAAGAACACCCAGCCACAGTTTCTTGTATTTAAGGGCCTGTCCCTAGAGATTCACATGTGGGGAGGGTAATTAAGGAAGGAAAGGGAAGAATTAGTCAGATGATGTAATATAATGACATATAACTTGTTCAATCATCACTTGCTGCACTGTGCTGGAAAATTCTGCCTCAAATCAACCATTGGGAGGCACCTCTGATCAAGAATGATCCTCAATATAAATTTCTTGAGACATATTAGTATCTTGGGCAACAATATGCTCTTATTCTCAAAGAACCAGTTATCTCTACAGAGAATCTTCACATTTCTCAGTTGATTCAATTAATATTTTTCCCACTTATTTTATTACAAACTCCATGACTCAGGGATTGGTTATCGTACCCAATACTTAAAAAAAATAAAAAATAAAAATAAAAAAGACCTCAATAAAACTAAATTAAATAGGTGAGTAAACAAATTAATAAGAAAAAAAGGGAGGAGAATAAAATGGCCTTAACATCCCCTAAGGGGCCCATTCAAAGACCTCTTCTTTCTCTCTCAAGGCAAGAGATGATGGTGGCTTGGCCTAGTGTATGTTAGTGGGGAGAGAGTACAGATATTTATGTTATAGTTAGAAGACGGAAACTACAGGACCAACAAATGGCTTGCTACAAAGGATGAGGGAGGAATACCAGTGAGTCAAAGGTGACTCTAGTTTCTAACTCGTGTTACCAAGTTGATGGTTTATCGATATGGGGACCACTGGGAGGTGAACGGGATTTGTAACAAATCACTCCAGACTTAGCAGTTTACACAACAAACACTTATTCTCTAATAGTTTCTGCGGGTCGGGCATCCCAGTACAGGTGGGGTGACTCCTCTGTCTCTGGGTCTCTCACAAGAGTGCAATCGAAGTGTCTGGGCAGTGGCTGCAGCCATCACAAGGCTCAACTTTCCAAGTTTACACCCATGTAGTTTTTGGTAGAACAGAACAGAGTTCTTTATTGGTTTTTGGCCAGAGACAGCTCTGAGTCCCTTGTCGGGTAGGCCTCTCCACTGAACAGCCCACAACACGCCAGGTGGCTTCGTCAGAGTGAGAAAGTAAGAGAGGCCAGAGAGAATGCACGCAAGATGGAAGTAGTCTCTTGTGACCTAACCTTGGAAGTGACATCCCAGCACTTCTGCGCTCCTCCATCGAAAGCAAGTCGCTAGGTCCAATCCACTCTCAAGGGGAAGGGAGGACACAAATATGTGAACACTAGGAGGCGGGGGCAGGGTCACTGGGGACCAAATGAGAAACTCTACCACAGGTTTAGACAGGAAAATGAAGAGTTCTCTTTTTTTTAAACGGGACTTAAGTTTGAACTTCAGTGGCCTCTGAGATATCCACGAACAGGTGTCAAGTAGGCAACTGTTACAAAGACAGATATCGTTTAAAACTAAATATAAATCCATTTGTAATAAGAATAATGTAAAAGCAAGCATAGGAATAATTTTTAAAAATTCATGAAAGCAGTTACCTCTGGGGAGGTGGTAATGTGATCAGGGAAAAGTATGTAGTCGATATCATCTTATCTGTAATGTATAATTACTTTACAAAGTTTGACACAAATACAGAATGATACATGAGTATTCCTGATATTATTTTCTTTCTGTCTATATGTTTGAAATATTTCATAGTGAAAAATTTAAATGAAAAAAAATCGACAAGATTTGGCAATCTTTTAAGAGTGGTTTTAAAGGGAGTAGGTTTAACTGGATTAAAGAGAGAATGAGAAGGGTGAGGGAGGGTAGACTCTCCTTCTGAGAAGTTTGATTTTACCCTCTGAGTCACCTTGGAGAAGGTATTTAACCATAACTTTCTCTCTGAACTTTAGTTTTCTCATTTCTAAAGTGGTATACATGTGTATGTGCACATGCATGAGTGTTTTGTATGTAACATATGAGTGTGTATATATGGACACACACATTCATACATGCAAACACACACACATATAAATGCACACATAGATGAATATACCGTAGGCAAAAATGATAGTTATAATTCAACCTACACATGAATGCTGAAAAAAGACAATCTTTCAGACCTTAGCTAAAATGTAGATTACAGATCAAAGAAATGGAAATGGAAAAGAAAATGACAGGAAATACCGCCAAACGGTGTTCAGATCTGTCTGTGTTAGTACAAAGAAACGAGAAGAAAAAAGATCTTCAGAAGCGAGCCAGATTTTGTGACTCGAGCGTAGTTATGTGACTTTCAAAAGAAAGCAGTTTCCCAGCCCTGCCCTTTCCATTACTGCCTTCCCCAAAAAAGCATCAAGGAAAAGAGAGCGAGCATCCCAACCAAGAAGAGACAGGCTGAGGCAGGACCCTAAAGAGGATGATCATTGTAGTTGTGGCTATGATGGGAAAGGCAAACTAAGCAGACCCTGAACAGAAATCTAAAGGGAATTCATGCTGAAAAAGAAGGAATGGAGCAGAACTCCTGAAGGCAGATGAGGGAACATAACGTCCTGAGAATCTTTTCTCAGAATGTCCATTACCAGTAGAGTCATTCGACTATTCTCTTTCGAGTTTCTACCATGTGCTAGGCACTGTTCTTGGCACTAGGGAGACATGGAGAAGGCCAAGTCCATGCCTTCGGGAACATCATATTCTAATGGAGACAGATAATAGACAATTAAAGAAATTATAAGCAGTGGTGATTTAGGAAAATAAAGTACATGAGCAGTGAGGGAAAGGGTTGGAAATTAAAAATCCAGTGAACAAGTGACATATGACATGTGCTTGGGAATGAATCCAGGAGATGAGAGATGACTTGAGGAGTCTGAATTTGTGATTTCCAGTTCAAACGAGGATAAAGGACAAGATGAGATTTGTTCTGATGGTGTCAAGGCACAGAGAGTGACATTAACCTTAATGGCTGTGAGTGCCGGTGGGGAGCTAGGGACGATGGGAGGGAAGCAGAAGGATCGGCTGTACGAGAACCCAAGGGTGCCCACTCGACTCTGATTTGCTCTTATGAG
Source organism: Rousettus aegyptiacus (assembly GCF_014176215.1). NCBI lineage: Eukaryota > Metazoa > Chordata > Mammalia > Chiroptera > Pteropodidae > Rousettus > Rousettus aegyptiacus. Next base: position 1,570,861 of record NW_023416312.1, on the reverse strand, counting down.
GAATTTGAACAGAAAAAAACTACTGAAAGCCAAGGCTGAACTGATTGGAGAGAAAATACGGTGTTGGCACCCGCCTCGTGCTTGAGTTGGGAGAAACTGTACAGGATGCTGTGATTAAAGTCATCAGCACAAAAAAAGAGCCTGGTCCTAAGGGAGACAGCAAGGAGACATATCGATCCGAACTTTCAGAGACATAACCACGCTGATAATGCCTTGAGCACGACGGGAGACCTGGTGCACGGTGACCCAGCCCAGCACCATGTTGATTTAACGACACAGAATGACCTGAAACTGAGCTGTTCCTTGCAAGGGAGAAGAGAAGGTGCTGACTGAATCCCTAAGTAGTTCATCTTCTGATCCACTTTTGAGAAAAATCCCAGTGTTGAACATCTTTGGTGTGTGTCTTTTAGCAAAGAATGAGTGAGGCCCACCTACCAACAAAGGTTTAACTCAGCGACTTTCCTGTGCGACCCAGTGGGCTCACAGCAAGCATGCCTGTGGCAGTTCCCATGAACACATGTGAACTTTTAGTTAAAGTAATAGCAAAAACGTTTTTAAAAGAGCAAACGACCGCATGGTGCTTATATTGCACCAGAATCTTTCCAAAGTGCTTCTTACGTATTTATTGAATCTTTGATTCCCCCCCCCCCACTTAAACACCTGGGAGAGGATCAGGACCCGAAGATTTGAATTTGAACCAACAGTGACCACTTACCACTTAGTTTCCGTTCCCAGAATCAATCAAAGCATCGTTGATAGGAAGTAAATTGCAAAACAAAACAATGTACAGAACACTATGCACCTATTAGAATGGCCAAAATCCATAACGGTGACATCACCGAACCCTGGCAAAGATGTGAGACGATCAGAACTCGCCTTCATTGCTGGTAAGAATGTGAAAAATTATAGCCACTTTGGTGATTTCTCATAAAACATACTCTCACCATATGATCCAATAATCCCGTCCCTTGGAATTCACCCAAAGGAGTTAAAAATGTATGTCCACACAGTAAGTGTACGCGGTTGTCTATAGCAGCTTTAGTCATAAGCTGCCAAACTTGGAACCCACCAAAACGTCCTTCGGGGGGTGAACGGGGAAAGGAACCGTGCTGCCTACAGACAATGGATGATTAGTCGGCACTATCGAGCCATAAAACGCCATGGAGAATCTTAAACACATATCCATGAGCGGAAGAAGCCAGCATACTGCGTGATTCCAACTCCATGGCAGTCGGGAAAAGGCAAAACTGGAGATGCTAAAAAGGTCAGTGGTTGCCAGGGGCAAGGAGGGCAGAAACAGGCAGGGCGCGGATGATGCTGAGGGAAATGACAGCACTCTGTATGACACGATAATGACGAACACGTGTCGTTACACATTTGTCCAGACCCGCAGAGAGCACGACTCCGAGCAGGAACTGTAAACGAAACTCTGGACTTGGAGTGATCGTGAGGTGTCAGCGCAGGTGTACTGATCGTAACATACGTGCCACTCCGGCGGGACGATGTTGATAATGGGGGAGGTTACGCACGTGTGGGCCGGGGGGCATGTGGGAAATCTCTGTACCGTCCCCTCAGTTTTGCCGTGCACATAAAATTGTTCTAAAAATAAAATATTAATACAAAGCATAGTTTTTAAACTATGTAGGAGAAAAGTAATAGGTTTTTACCTAAATCTCTTCTTTTTGCAGACAACAGACCCTTGAACGTTCACTGACCACTGATTTGGCCTGAACAAGCTCTTCTTCTGTGAAGGGCTGAGTCTCATGTTCCTTTGAGATAAAAGTGTTGAAAGAAAGAATGAAGGCAGGGAGGGAAGGTGGGAAGGAAAGAAGAGAGAGAGAGAACAAGGGAGGGGTATAGAGAAGAAGGAAAGAAGGGAGAGATGGAGAGAAAAGAAAAGGGGAGGGAGGGAGGGGGGAGGGAGAGAGAGAGAGAAAGAGAGAGAGAGAGAGAGAGAGAGAGAGAAAGAGAGAGAGAGAGAGAGAGAGAAGGCAGGCAAGCAGGCAGGCACAAGGAATAGATTGCTGAGTTTGAAATGTGGACATATGAAGCCACCTGCATATAAAATCAGATTCCAGGGATTAACTTGTTTCTAACTGGCTGAGAAAGGGATGCAGTCACAGGCAGGAAGTCTGGCTTCTACCGAATGGCTGTGATCTGTGCAGGTTATGGGCTCATAAAAATTTCCTGCCAAACGGTCTGTCTTTCTGCTTTTCTGCTTCTCGTCCCGTGAAAGAAAGAACTCGAGGAGTTGCAAGGGCCCAGCCAAGAAACCAAGGAGGCAGAGGCGAGGCGTCAATTATCGATGGGGCAAGCACTGGAAGCCAGAGCAGGAAATGGATCAGAAGCCACGAGGCAAGCCAGCAAGGAAGTACACACGACTATCCAAGATCAGGGCAAGTAAAGATTCTAAAGCTAGGTCAATCGGCAGGAGGCGGGAGGATATAAATAGTACTGATATATGGGGCAAGGCCTAGTCCAAGGTGAACAACGGCCTGGTGAGTGAAGAAAACAGAGGAACAGTGTACAACTCAGGAGGTCAGATCAAGCGTTGGAGAAGCGCGACCGGACTTCGCCTCCAGTGAGAGGCTCTGGCCTGCTCCGTGAGAAGCTGAGCCTTTCCATGGTGGTAAGGGTCTGGCAGCCACTGTAGGAGTCATTTGGGAAGGTCTTTCTGGAAGAAGGAACGTGGGCTGGGGAGGAGTTGTGAGCTGCCTGCCGTGGCCCGTGCTGTGGCCGGTAAAGCTCACCTTGCAAAAGCAGGTTTCCATTTCTCGGCAGTTATACGCTATACATTTAAGTATGGAGGAAAAAAAAAATTGACCTGAATAGGATAGTGCTCGACCTTCCTCTGCCTAATAATGGCCAGAAGCGTAACTGTCGACGTCAAATGAGCATACTAAGTAATCCAGAACACAGATGAAAGGGATTGGGTAAAATAAGCCTCTCTTCCCCAAAAGCTTTTCCGGAGAAACACATTTGCAGGGTTGCATTAGTCATTACTTTTTTAAAAAGATGGCAGAGGGTAGTTGTGTAAAATCAATTCAGTCCGCATTTAATGCACTCGGATCTGCTTAATGCACATAAGGGTATAAACCACATTAAACTTCTCTCCTGAACTCAGCCACACTCAATAACAGGTGCATTAGATATCCCACAGACTCTCATCATTTCCCTTTCCCGTCCTTTGATTCCAATCATTCATAATTAGCACTTTCCATTTCTCTCTAGTGGTATCTCTGTCTCATCCTCAAATTTCTTCCCTTCTCTGGACTTCTTCGGTCATGAGCTCCTACAAAAGGGTATAACCTTCCCTCATGTCACTCTCCGAGTCTAATGAAACTCAGCTCTCTTCTCTAAGTAGTCATTATCATTCCTTCTTTGCTTATCCTTCTGCAAAGAGATACTTAAAAAAAAAAAAGGCAATAAAAAGCAGTTACTTTTCTTGTGTTAAAATAAAGTCCCAAGGAGTATGGCGGCTCTGTGATGTAACCGGGAAATCCATTCTGCATCAATTTTTTCACTCAGCCTAGCATAGTGTATGGCTTTCAGCTAATGCTTATTGCCTCATGGTTGCAAAGTGGCTGCTTATCTTCCAACATCGTGACTATCCCTTAAGCAGGAAAAGAAGTGTGATAAGCAAAAGGCACCCACGTGGGCTGTATCGACTGCCATTTTAAAGAACATTCCCTGAATGTTCTTCGCTTTATCATTTTAGCTACATCGTAATGGTTCTGAATGATGTCACCTGGCCAGCTATAAATGCCTACGAGCCTTGGAAATGTAGATTTTTAAGTAGGAAAATGCGTGCCTGAAACAAAAGTTATTTTACATAGGACAAAGGGGCACTGACACAAGCGACAAAAGCAAAGATAAATAAGTGGGACTACATCAAACTTCTGCACAGCAAAAGAAACAATCAACAAAAAGAAAAGGCAACGCACAGAATGAAAGTATCTGCAAACCGTACAGCTGATAAGTGGTTAATATCCAAAAACATTAAAAAAAACTCATACAATTCAATAACAAAAACAATCTGATCAAAAAGAAAAATGGGGAGAGAATCTGAATGGATTTTTCTCCAAAGAAGACATATAAACGGCCAACGGGTACATCAAAAGATGCTCAACATCACTTTCATTAGGGAAATGCAAATTCAAACCACGAGATATTACCTCACATCTATTAGAATGACTATCATCAAAAATAAGTGTTGGCAGAGATACAGAGAAAAGGGAATCCTTGGGCACTGTTGGTGGGAATGTAAATTAGCGCAGCCACTGTGAAAACAGTATGGAAGTTTCTCAAAAAATTAAAAAGAGAACCACCATATGATCCGGCTGTCCCAGTTCTGGGTATACACTCAAAGGAGATAAAAACGGGATCTCAAAAAAGATAACTGCACTCTCATGTTTATTCCGGTATTATTCACAATAGCCTAGATATGGAAACGACCTGTGTCCATCAACAGATGAATGGATTCAGCCCTGAGAAAGATGGAAATCCTGCCGTTTGTGACAACGTGGATGGACCTCGAGGGCATTGTGCTAAGTGAGATAAGTCAGAAAGAAAACAAATACTGTAGGATCTTATTTGAGGCATCTCAAAAAGCTGAACTTGGAGAAATGGGGTAGAATGTCGGTTACGGGGGGGATGTTGGTCAAAGGATGTAAACTTGAAATTAGAAGATGAGTTAAGTTCTGGAGATTTAATACACAACACTGTGACTATAGTTAATAATACTGTTTGATACACTTCAGAGTTGCTAAGAGACTAGATCTTAAATGTTCTCACCACAAAAAAGAAATGATAATTATGTGATGTGATGGAGGTATTAGCTAAGGCTATGGTGGCTAATCATATTGCAATATATGAATAATCGAATCAATGCGTTATACAATGTTATGTGTCTATTACATCTCAATAAAAATGAGAGAGAATAAGTATCAGCTATTAAGTGACAGACATAAAAGAAATAATTATAAAATCATACAATGACAAACCTTGAGAAATGGTAAAATGAAGAAGTACCCGTTGATATAAGAGCACATAATGAGGCAATGTGATCTAACCTGAAGGTGAGGAATTTTTTGAGGAACCTCCATACCGTTTAGCCTCATCTCCATACTGCGATGATGAGACCATCACGAAAAACTAACTGATAAGTATAATGTGAGGGGGGAAAAAATAGGAATTAGCTAGGTGAGGGGAAAATTGTGTCCTCTCCTTGCTACCTTCAAACTGGGGTGATGGCCCAACAGCCAAAACTGGAGACTTAAGTGTTTAAAATTTCCTATGAAATAAACTATAACATGAGTGGATTTGTATTTTTGAAATTCCTGAACTTAGAGCTGACAATCTTGCTAAAGCTAGTTTGCATGAAGATCAGTCCCTTTGTCTGGAATTTATTTAAGAACAAAAAAAAAAAGGCAAGATTTTTTTTTTCTCTCCCAAATCCAGCATGGTGCTGGGCAGTTACAGAAATGCAGCAAAGAAAATGTGCACATTTTCTTGTTCTTTGAATATCTTCAGGTCCAACCAGGGAGTCCTGGTCAAGCTAACTTGTCCTTATGCCATCGAGAATGTGATTCTTTTATACTGTTATCTCTTTGGGAAATGGAGGGAGATCTGCAATTTAATTATCACAACTATACCTTTAGATCTTTTCATCCTACTCTGTCACAATCCACAATACTTGTAGCTATTGCTTCCACTCAGTAAATTCACAGAGCACTCGACGCTGTGTATTTTCAGCAGCTATTCGAGGCATGGCTCTCTCTAGAATTCCTTCGACGTATACACACACCCACACGATCAAACATGAATATATTTTCATTTTTTTTTGTATCCATAGACATTTTACTCTTCCTCTAACAAAACACTCACTGTAAACTCTGAAGGAAGACACTTTTGCTCTACACAATACCTGGCCCACCTCACTGCAAAACAGGAACCGAGCAGTCAGAAATGCCTTCCCCTTTCACACGAGTCAGAACTGGTCCAACGTTTGAGCCCACGGAAGCGAGCTGCCAGACTCACAGAACAACTAAGAATGGAGCATTAAACATATACACCTTGTAACTATTAAGTCAAGCAGGCTTTCACTTACAGAATCTAAATGGCATACAAACGGGTAATTTCGTACTCATAGAACAAAATGCTGAATGCCAGGAGTTGAGAGTCAGCAGATTGGTCCTTCATGAGCAACAGTTGTCTTCCTTCTTGTTTGGGCAGAGAAACTGATAGAGCTGGAGAAGCTCCTGCCCCGTTTCTTGCTGCTGCTTCGTATCAGAGAAACATGGAGGCTCTGTTGACAGCCATTACTTACACAGCCAAATGCGAGACTGGCATCCTTGACAACTATCCATGATTTGTGTTAGGTTAGTTCCATAAGGGTTGGTTTTCAGTGCCTCATGATGTCTTTCTGTGTATGCGATTTAGGTAATGGGCTTAGAGACGATATTCACGTAACACTTTCTTAATGATGCCAAGTTGGAGAATGTGGTCGACAGCTGAGAAGTAGTTGAAATAATTCTGGCAAGTCGGAGACGCGCACGAGCGCAAACCAGCTGCAGGTCAATGGCGACATACCCAAGTCAAATCGTAAAGAAAGAAAAAAACTAATAACCTCCGAAACTGACCTACATCAGGGTTATATACGGATAGTAATTGTAAATTGAGCAAGGCAAGTCCCGAAGAGCTGATTATTAAAGGATTTTAAGGTTCTTAGCTGCTACTAGTAAAGATGACCTTATATTTAAGAGCAGGGGGACAGCCTCCACTCCAAAATATTGCTCTAGATGCCTGGGTGGTCTCCATCCAGAAGTCATTACTTTGGATTAAGTATTAATAAGCGCCTATTGTGACATAACAAATTAACTCCCAAACTTAGTGGCTTAAAACGACATACAATTATTATCTCTCGGTTTCTGTGAGTCAGTGATCTGGATGTGACCTGGCTGAGTCCTCTGCTTCCTGGTCTCTAATGAGGCTGAAGTCAAGGTGCCGGCTAGAGTCTGGGAATTTATCTGAAGGTTCGGCTGGGAAAGGATCCATTTCCAAGCTCAAGTTGTTGTTGGCAGGATTCGGTTCCTTGTGCGCTGTTAAATTGAGAGCCTCGGTTACTCACTGGCTCTTGGGCAGAGGCTGCCTCAGTTCCTTGCCATGTGGACCTCCCGAACACGGCAGCCTGCTTCGGCAAAGCACGCAAGTCAAAGCAACAGGGAGCCTCCGCCAAGACAAAAGTTACGATCGTTTGTAACCTGATCAAAGAAGTGACATCCCATCACTATTGTCAAATTCTATTCACTAGAACCAAGTCGGTAAGCCCATCTCGCACTCCAGAGGAGTGAATCACACAAGCGAGTGAACACCAGGAGACAAAGTTCATCAGGGGGACGTGTCACAAACTGCCTACCACACCGCTCCTTGATGTCCTGTTTTAAAGTGTTTGCACTTGGAGGAGATAACATATAAAGCTTCTCATACCACAGGACATTTGTCAGGCTTCTTTGGAATGAAGCGGAAGCCTGGTGAGGGCTGGATACCAGGAGGGAGGTGGAGCCGTAAAAATAGTCAATGTCTCAGAAAGGGGAGATGGGCAATGAAGAAGCTGATTCTAGCCGTCCACTGATACAGGAGTTAAGAATAGCACTGATATAACCAGAGCTGGAGGAAGTAGTCTAGGGTCAAGTAAATTAAACATGAGCCAGTAAATTAGCGTTGCAACTAAAATGAAGTAAGCTTGACATTGAGCTGGATAAAGAGGAATATAATACATAAAGGCCTCTGAGATCATGCATACCACACACTCCACGCTGGTGAGATCTTTGGGAGACCGACCATTAAATCCGTCCCTGACCATGGATGTAAAGGGCTAGATGACTCCTCCGATGAAAACATACAAAATAAGGGAATGTTGGAAATATAATGAAAAAAAGGACACAATGAAACCTGTTTACCTTTCTTGAAAAAAGAGAAGGCTTTGAAACACTGGAATATACTGCTCAAGTGGTGATTATAACAAAATTGAGTTATTTTTTGGTTCTATTGAGAGACAATTTCCTTAGAGTTCAAGAGGATGATTAACAGCTCCCTTTCAACCACAAGACCACTGAACAACAGGATTCCAGATCTGGGATCATTAGGTCTGGCCACAAATAGAAGTTTTACAGGACGACCTCTAGGACTTGTGTGCTACCTACTTATACTTCAGAAACACCTGAACTCATACACGTCAGTTCAGTTTCATCACTAATTCGTTCTTAAATATTCTATGATCATTTGCACTTCCACGTCTTTGCTCACGCGGTTTCCCCAACTTTCCAGCCCCTTCCTTTCCCGTGCTTCGTCTTATTGGTTTTCGTCTCCATCTTCCATCCTCTTCTCCCCTGTAGCAGGCTACAGCATCAATTTTCCCCATGTCAAAATAATAAATTAGAAACGCTAATGCTATTTGGTTCTTCTGCCAAAAGATAATATGTTTCCCGCTGTGGGAGGACATGAATTCTGCAGTGATTCATTAGCAGGTGCCTTAATGTAGGTACCACATATTCCTGTCTGGGCTTCACGATGGTCAAGGAAACAAGAGTCTTTAGGGGATGCTAGATACAACTGGTTACGCAGCCGATTCCCAACCCGTAAGGAGCTAAGGGGAAAAAAATAAGTAAAGAACCTATAAAAAGGTGATAAGCAAACTGAATGAGCAGAAGGGAATGAGGACCAACATATCTTCATGATAAAACAAGACAAAACAAAAAACAGACTTGGAAAAGGGAACTTCCTCAACCCAATAAAGAGCATTTACAAATAACCCACAGGTAATATCATACTGGATATGAAAGACGGAAAACTTTCTACTTAGGGTTAGAAACAAAACATGAATGCCTGCTCTCACAACTTCTATTCAACACTGTACTGGAGCTTCTAGCCAGAGCAGTAAGACAAGAAAATGAAATAAAAGGCGCCAGGATTAAAAAAGGAAAAATCAAAACTATTTGCTAATGACATGATTTTGTACTTGGAAGCAAACAATAATGGAAACTGCCTGAATGCAGAGATGGTATCATTGAGATAACAGCAATGTCATACTTCAGTAACGTTTTACAGCTTCCAAAGCCTATGCAATATTTTATCTTCGTAACCACCTGTAAGTACCATTATCATCCCATATCACATATAACAAAAGGAATACTTAGAAAATGTTCTATTTTTCAGTGGAGCCAGTTACTAAACATCATAACTGTCACCCAAATCTTCAGCCCCCACTGACTCTAAGTCAATGCTTAATGGTTGTTCTATTTCTTATCTCTTAAGAGCAGCATGGTCCAATAAAATTTCCTGTGATGGTGAAAAATGTTCTATATCTACACTGTTTAGTGCAGTGGCCACTAGACACTAGTGGCTATTGGACTCTTGACATGTGGCTACTATGACTGAATAACTGAATTTAAGTTTTTATTTAAATTTTAATAGCCACATGAGGCTAGGGGCCACCACACTGGATAATGTAGAGTTATCAGTACCTGCTCTGAATCAGACATTCCTCTCCTCATGGTTCTATCCTCATAGAGGCCAACCTATGTGTAATTCTTCACTGATTAATGAGTAATGGGTGTTGCACTGTGAAGATAAACAAACCACCCCTGGAAATGATGACAAATTACAATATATCTTCGGAAATACCGAAAATGATTCTGCAACACAGAAACATGAAAGAGTGTACTAAACCAACCAGAAATATAAAAAATACTTTCCTAACAACTACAGCTTAGTAGTAAGGGGTTGGGGTGAGGTCAGAAATAATACAGCTTATGCTTAAGTGACTATATACATTTCTTCTCTCTTATATCCACACTCCAGTGAATTCTTGCTTCTAACTCCACCCCACAGGTTTGCCGAATTGCTTGCTCTTCATTAAATACCTTCTTCATATTGCCGCCTTTATACCTTTTCTTGGGCTGCCTTTTCTTCTGGCCAGGTCCTCCTCCACCTCTACAGATCCGAACGCAACCACATCTTTCCAGGCCTAACTCAAACCCACAATGTCCTGAAAGCCTCACCTGAATGTCACGCATTCTTCATTGATTTCATCTGTAACATCTAGTAGTCTGACAACATATTACAGTTTTATGTACACATTATATCCCTGATTAGAGCCAGGGTCAGCAAACTACAGCTCATGGGCTAAATGTAGCCCGCTGCATGTTTCTGTAAATAAAGTTTTATTGGAACATGGTCACGTTCATTTTTTTTTTTTTTTTTGCATATTGTCTATGCCTACTTTTGCCCTGCAATGGCAGATTTGAGCAGTTGCAACTGAGACAATTTTGGCCCACAACTGCTGGGTCTTCACAGAAGTGTGCTGATCCTGTATTACTATAAGCTTCTGGAACGGACTATAGGAACTGATTCATTTTTTAAATCTTCACAAAACCCAGGGGACTGCCCTACATATAGCAGTAACATGATAAATATTTTAAATGAACTTTTGGTTTATAAGGAATTAATAGTGTCTGCTTATGTATATCAATTTTCTATTTGCAAACATTATCCCGCCCAATTTGTCATTTACTTGTCAAGATAACTTCCCGACACAGAGAAAGTAGGTCTCGTTATCTGTATTTTTCATTGTGAGAAATTAAGGCACAAAGAGAGATTACCTATGGACACAGAGCTAGTAAGGAATTGCAAAAGTAGGTCATAAACTCAGACCTTTTGATTTCTGGCTTCAAACTACCTCGTTTTGCCTCTTGATGCTTACCTGCTTTTCTTAAACTGAACTAAGATACTGATGGAAGCCAAACTAAAAATGTATATACATCTAGTTAGTAAATTAATAATCATGGCCCAGGTAAGCCATGCTTATTTTTAATAGAAATGCAACTATTTTATGAGAACTAGCCATTCAGGATATTTTAATGTTTCTAGATTCAAAAAACAATTTTAACATTAAATTTAAAGATTTAATTAAGAGGTAAAGAGCTTCACGAAAAAATAAGTTCTCTCCCAAAAAATACAGGGAATTTTTTTTTTTAAACTTCAAAAGATACAGAAAATGTCCATTTCCCATGCCGATGGCACTGGTTCTTCCTGCCCTGTCCTCGTTCCAAAGGCGATTGCTCTCTTTTTCATCTCGTATCTTAAAGCTATTGACTTCAAGTTAGTGGCTATCAGATTAAACCATAAGTAAAAATAATACATCCCAATGGTATGTTCAGTCTGCCCAGGCCAAGTTTATCTAATTCAAGTCCATTATCTGCTCAGTAACACCTCTTTTCAGTATCCATTGTTTACACAGCTGATATAAAACGTTGGAAAAAAGGCAGAGTGGCGAGAATATAGGACATTTGTTTTATGCCTTCCTGTAAAAACCTTCTGACTTTATTCCGAATGCATTAAACTGTAGGCTCATAAATTTTTAAATAATATTTGTAATGTCTTTGCATTTATATTAGACAACTACACTGTTTTTGAAACACAAATAGGATTTTTTTTAAATACCCCTTTCTCTGAAATGGGTCACATTCTTTACAGTTATCCAGCATCGACTTTTTTCTGCTCAGGAGAAAGAATGGATGTGTTTTTAAGCCTCTTTGAGGTGTTGCAGACGGTTTAAATTATGCATGCAACTTAATGCAAATGTAGGTTTCAATATAAGCAGGTGGGTTGCGGAGCTGGAGGCTATCCTATTGGCAAAACACATCATGAAGTATACATTCAACTCTCTGCGGGCAACCAATAAATGCTTGTAGACTCCAAAAAAAAAAAAAAAAAAAAAAAGACTTCTATTTTTTTTTTAAGCAAAACTTAACGTTTTCAAAGCCACTGTAATAAGAGTTATTAAAATGCCTGTAAACTCAGAAACACTGCCGAATACAGATGTGACCTGGTTTCCTGGTCCATCACAGTAAAGGCTTTGGGAACTGGGCAAACTGGGGCTGGATCCCTAACTCTTAATCCTCATTGAATGGAGTTACTATGTCGCCTTCTACATTTGCTTTTATAACCTACCTTTGTGTATTTATTTATACTCCGCCCTGTGTGAATGACTGCAAGCAGCCTACAAAGGCACGCACATCTGAGATTAAAATGAGTTTAAAATAAGAAAAATGGAGCATCTCTTAGCCCACGTGACATGAGTGTGACATGATGCATGATGTGAGTATTGTGAACTCAAACTGCTCTCCCCCCACGGCCTCTGTGCCTAGAATTCAGATCTCAGCCAAAGCTTGTGACAGCTCATGGAGCCAGATCCCCTGGGACTGAATCTTGGTTCTGACTTGGGTTATGTATTTCCTTGCCATGTGACCCTGGCCAAGCGTCCTCCCCTGGACTCCTCAGTTTCCTCAGGCATAAACCAGAGGTACTAACTAACACACCAATCTAAATTCATACAGGGTTTTGCAACAGTACCTGGCACAGAGAAAACCCTACTATATCAGCAAGTAGAGTATTAGCATTCATCATAGTAATGCTTCGGCATCAGCCTCACAATTAAGGACCCAGGGGTACAGTCTCCCTTAGGGCAAACCACCTAAATGTATTTTTGACACCCTTCCCATTTCCTGTTTCCTTCTCAGTATACCTCTCCTTCCTCTTCCTAATGGTGAGTAGCAATATCCAGGAAGGGATGATCCCCATCCTGTGGCCACTGACGGGCCATTCGTTACTCTTAGCTGATTGTCAACCATTCCAGTTCAGAATTTAACAATATCATAAATTTTAGGCACACCCTGAAAGTCATATTTATATCGCCTAAGTGGGGAAATGGAAGATGGAAAAGTTTTTAATCTTGATAAAAGCTTTCTGGTGGTATGATGACTAACTAGCAGCGGTTGAAAATTCCAAGCGACGTCTCACTCTTGATCCCAAACACATTACTTGGCTGATCAGTGGGCTCCAGATAAGAGCAGACAACACTGTGAATGATGGAGCTAAGGGAAGATACAGAAAGCATTTGGATATAACACTTGCCAGGGAAAAGAACCAGATAGACATGTCCAGGCCATACAGGGGTTGCTTGGCAAATTCCAGCAGGACCCTGCCCTGTCTGAGAGGCTCTGGCGTTGGTTGGAGCCATTGCCTAGTCTTGGCAGTGCCTCTAAGGGCAGCTACAGAAATGAATAGAAAAAGGAGACTCTAAATGTTCTGGATATCTACTGTTGCATAAAGAATGACTTCAGAACTTGGCAGTTTAATATAACAAAAATCATTCATGTTGCCCTCCAATCTGCAAAGTGGGCAGGGCTTAGCGAGAAGGTTTGTCTCTATACCACACAGTGGCAACTGGGCAGTTCTCCTGAAGCTAGAAGATCCAGCTCCAACACGGATTATTCATATGGCTGCCAAATTTGTGTTAGCTGAACCTAGCCTCAGGCCTCTCCATGTGGGCCTTTCTACAGGGCTGCTTAGGCATCCTCACAGCGCGCTGGCTGGGTTCCAAGAATAGCGTCTTCTAAGAGAGAAGAATTAGAAACTTCATGTCTCTCAAGGACCAGGCCCAGCAAATGGCACAGCGATGTTCCACTGTGTCCTATTACTCAAGTCATCACAAAGCCCAGTCAGATTCAAGTGGAGGGGACGCAGAACTTTCTCCCAAAGAGAGGCATGTCAAAGAATCTACAGCCATCTTAATTTGCCACACTCGATTTTCTTAAGTAGAAAATGAGAAGACTGACTGAGACTCATAAGCTCTCTCTTCTTCTCCATCACTTCGTCAAAGCAGAGGAGCTACAACTGGCTACCTCATAATGATGTGGCCCTTCCTCTAGCCTCAAGTGCACAGAAACCATTGGCCTTTGGGTGGCCATATTTTGAGATCCTTTCCATTTGGGCGTCTGGTATCCCTTTGGGAGTCTCGTATCCCTTTGTGAAATCTATCTCCTGCTTTCCTAAAATTGATGGTCTCTGTCTCACTGAGTAAAAATAAACTGTAAAAAAACAATGTTACAGCCGTGGGGAGGGAGGGACGGATGTACTAGAATGCACTGTGTCCCTCCCAGAGGATGGCTGGGCCTGATCAGCCACCGGGTTATGATGAATTTTTGATATGCTTCAAAATGATAACATTCCCAATTATACACTTACAGATACAGCTTAATTAAAAACAGAAAGTGGCTATTTTGGTGGCTTTTCTAGTAGTAAAACCATTAACATCACATTTATTTAGCCCAAGGCAATGGAAACATTTTAAAAGTTCTTGTAATTTAGCCCAGACTTTGAAGATGAAATCTTGTTTTCTTGCTTCAATATAGATTATATCTGTTAAATCCTGTTCTTAAGTGAAAATTTGTACATATCTAAACCAGAGGGCTATTTTGCTAAGAATCAACTTCCATTATGAGATTTTATAATGGGCTTAAAAAGTAAATGTTCACTGTATGATATAGTTTCAGAAATCTTAGGTTTGAGGGGCCAGGAACTCAAGAGTCAGGGGGTTCTCTAATAATATGTGAAAGACAAAGTTGATTTAGATGTAGGGACAGAGAGCAGTGACTCTTGTGGCAAGTCTGCCTTTGTCTGAAGAAGGAGAAGCAAACGGGTTCATCACACCAAGGCTATAATCATCTTAACATTTCTTTTAACAGTCTAAAAATTTTCTTATAAAGATCAGGTTCTTAAATTTTACCCAAAGGGAAAGAAAAAAGCTTGAGAGAATCTAATCACTAATGATTTCTTCTCTAAAAATAAAAGCCAGTTTTGAATATGGCGGCCGGGGAGGGGACAGACTTGCTCACACAAGCATGGAGGTGGGAAGCTTGAGTTTGAGTAACAAGTAACCCCTTTTCCCACTCCGCCCCAGTCAAGGGGTTTTCAGTCCCACTTCAGGGAACCCTCCCAAATCACAGTTGCTTCACGATGGCCATGCCGAAGCCATCGTTTCACATCAGCTCCAAAGGCATATCAATTTTTCTCACTGCAGAGCTCAGAAGGATGACATAATGCATTTGGTGAAGGCTCACATGTCTGTTAAAAGATGATTCATCGGGGTAAAAACTAGGACAATAAAGTTCTCCACAATGGTTCTGCATTTCCAGGTACTTGGGGATTAAAAGAAACAGTGGACATAAAATTAACTCTGTCTAGAATATAAATATAGACATAATGCTAAAATAAAGAGAACCAAGCAAATGATTATATTGTCACAAATCCTGCATGCTGGAGTTTCTCAATAGTGGTCAGGGTGAAGTTCAAATAGAAACTGCCAACCCAGGATGGTTTATCTATGATGTAAGCCCATGCTACTTCAAGTGTGGTCCATGGACCAGCAGCCTCAGCATCACCTGACATGTCAGAAATGCAAATTCTTGGGTCCTAAACCAGACCTACTAAATCAGAATCTTTAGGGGCAGGGTCCACCATCTGTGTTTTGCAGCCCTACAGATAATTCTGAAGCGTGCTATAGCGTAAGAAGCCTCAATTCAGACTGCGGATAGAGAAAAAATAACAAAAGACATTTGGTTTACTTAAGCTGAACTCTCAAGAATGCATAATCAAATGAGGCATAATTCATGTGTCATCTAGGTCTTTGGGAAACTGTCTCAAGCAGCGGTCCCCAACCCTTTTAGCACCAAGGACTGGTGTGCCTATGAGCATCTACTGCCTGATGACTAGAGACGGAGCTAAGGTGGTAAGACAAGTGCTGGGGAGCAGATGCAAATACAGAGGAAGCTTCGCTGGCTCACCTGCCACTCACCTCCTGCTGTGCGGCCCGGTTCCTAACAGGTCATGGACCAGTACCAGTCCACGACCCAGGGATTGAGGACCCCCGGTCTAAAGTTTGACAAGAGCTGAATAAATGCTAATCGATGAAACTTGACAAGTTCCCAGATCAGTCACCAAAACCATTTGCCCCCAAATTACTGACAGTGTGCTCCACATTACAGGAAATGGTGACAGAGGTTTTATGTGGGGTGTTAAGGATCTAAGCAATGCAAGGAAGAAGTCGGGCAGCGTGCTGAGGCAGCAGAACCTGGTTCCTGCTCCCAGGATGAAGAACGTGGCCCCAGTACCAAGGCCAAGAGGCCGGTTGGATCAGAAGGAATATCCCCCCCACCCCCGCCCCGGCAGTGAGAGGAAACGGAGCCAGACGGTCCACATAAATACAAGGGGACAACTGTAGATCATGGACAGCAAGCAGAGACACAAATTCAGAAGCTTAAACTCTAATCCGCTCCAATTTGTTCCTGTTTTCTAAGTGGCTCAACGTCAAGGTGATAAACAATACAAGGGTTTGGTGTTGGCTCAGGGTGTGGCGTGGGCAGCCCAACCCTCGTGGTGAACATAACCAGACAAGCACTACGTGGGCTGCGTGATGCTTAAATATGGTGATGCCAATCAAAGGCCATGCTCGAAATTGTTAAGTACACTGCTGGTGTGTCCAAAGCAAGGTAACAGCCATTCATATATTCTACAAAGACAACTGAGCAAGTGACAAGTGCCAGCTGAATCAGAATTCTACTGCGTTCAGTTGGAGGTGGCGTTCATCTGATTGAGAATGGCAGACCTGGGTCCAAGTAGACGTCCTCCATCCAACCAAGACTCAAATAGGGCTCTGCTTTGTTGTGGTGCGAGCAAATTTAAGACCCACGGAGCCAATTGAGATTAATTATGAGCCTTCATTAGCCGGCCGGCAACTGACTCTCCCCACTAGAGAAGCAGTCCCGAGCCTCTAGAGGGGATAGCTTAAAAAGCCCCAAAACCCCCTTCAGCAAGCAAGCAGGTTTACAGAAGCAGAGGATGGCCATTAGCATATCTCAGAGGCTGGCCATTAACACATCTTCACACAGGATAACTACACCCTTAACATGAGCATATCTTTGCACGGAATATCTCCTAGAACTACACCCTGTTTAACATTGAACAATGGAAGCAGAAGTTGGCCATTTGAAAATTTCCCACCCTTAACATGCTTTAGACAGAGCAGCGGCTCTGAACGTCTGGAACTTTTAGTCCATGCTGATAGCCAGGCTCAGATGAGTTTTATAGCTGAGGTGGGACCCAGGAGTATTTTTCGAAAGCCCACCAACGCGTTCTATTACAGAGTCAGCACTGAGATCCGAGGGGAGGGGAGGGGAGGGGAGGGGAGGGGAGAAAAGTACCTGTCCTGGCCCAGCCTGCCCTGGGGGAGGTAGTGGGAGGTGGGGAGGAGCCGGAATCACAACTGGAACCTCAGTTAAGCTAATTATGTTAAGAGTCCATGTGCCTGAAATACCCGCACTCAGTCGTACGCAACCTGAGATAAAGCGAAATGGAAAAAAAAATTGTGCATTTCATAACGTTAATGATATCTGTTTGGTTGACAATGCATATTAAAGGTGACAAATGTGGGAGAGTGAACAGTTCCTCTACAGAATCTCAATATATACTCGTCGGACTGAATAAAATTGACGGACGTGCACGTACCAGGCTCTAAGTAAGGTGCGACAGGTCACCTCCCCCCATCCTGTGACTACCCCTGTTAATCCTATTATATCTCTATTTTCCAGATTAGGAAATCAAGGTTTACAAAGGGTAAAGAAACCTGCAGAACTAGCATTCCAAATCAGTCCTCTCAGATCTTGACCTTCTCCTGGTCTGCTGGGCTGCGACAGGTAAGACAGGTAAGAATGGCAGGGTGGGGCCCACATCAATGCTGCCGATGCTACTGGAGTCCCTGCAGTTTGTGTTTTTGTGTTTGAGTTCCAGGAATGGGTGGGAGTTTCTAGTTGTCAGACATCTACTTAATTAGTCCCTGCTTATTTAACCAAAACTCCACCCATCCGTGTCTCAGGGCCACAGTCTTTGAGAAAGAAACTTCCACCCACTCACCCTTGTTGGTGGGACTGCTGAAATGTCTACCATGGCAACTTTAGTAAATATTAAATGTCAACGCGTCCCCATGTTCCAAACTCTAGTCTCCAGGCTTGACAGACACAAACGCCCAGGATTCGGTCTTGCATTCCCAACGCCTAACACCATGAGATGCATAGTAACTTCTTAATTGTAGTCTAAATGAATGAATGAAGGGATGAATGGATGGATGGATGGATGAATGAATGAATGAATGAATGAATGAATGAATGCAGAGCTGACCCCTCAGGGAATTCCTTCTCCAGTTTCCAAGGGATTTTTCCTATTCAGTCAACAAACATTTATTGAGCACCTACCATGTACCATGCACAATTCCAGGAAATGGGGCTATAGCAATGAACACAAACCAAGGCTCAGCTGGCAACACTTCTGCACTCCGATTAAGAGCCTAGAAGTTGGACGAAGGTAGAGAAGAGTAAAACTGTAGTATAACTGCTTTTTCACTCCTCATATTACTTAGTTTTCCTTGGCTTTTCTGTTACACACTCGCTTTAAATCAGTCCGACACACCGTCCTGTGATTAGAAATACAATTCCGGGAGTAATGCTATCGAGTTTCTTGGAACTGCTGGCGTGACATGCAATCAAAGCCGCCCGCCTGTGAGGCGGCGTGGGAAAGCAAAGGCCCCCCACCCCCACACGAGCAGAAGCGAGCAGGCTGTTGTGCCTGTACATCACTCGAGCTACATAAAGGGGAGTGAGGGGTCCAAGAACTCACTGGAGAGACAGAAAGTTAATTAAAATACATCCTTCATTGTCCAGAATTTGAATAATAAACGCACCGAGAAGGAAGTCCAGTGCTCTGTGGGTCACATTCAGCATCTTCCTTTCTGGCATTATGAGAACGGGCCTCCAAGGAGCCGCCTGATCCTGTGTTTGAGGCAGAGCTTTGTATGTCGATGGATGCTCTACTGGTCCCTTAAACAACTGCGAGCCACAGTTGTTATTATTTACTTCCTCGATTCCAGTTACGCACAGACACGGCCCCACTCAGAGATTATATTTTCGGAAAGCCTTGGCATTAGTTCTAGTCTGTTAACAATGGTAAGTCAATCTTTATTCGAAACCAATAATCTCTGGGAAAAGACGATGGGGAGATGATTAATTCAATGGCCATTCCAAAGAATTCATTTACGAATTCCAAAGTATCGTTTAATTACAAAGATGAAATGCGCCTATTTTGTAGGTCAAGTCATTCCAGCTAGCCTCTAACTCAGAGGGGAAAAAAATCAACATTAAAAACCGGTGTTCTGAGTGTACCAGATAGGGTGACTTTTCCCTTCCTCTTTAATAGCTTGGTTGTTTTGTTATTTAACAGGGTCGGTTTCTTTCTGTTTCAGGCACTCGGGGCTGGAGATGGTACAGCATCACTGTTCTCCTAAATCAATACTTGTCCGCACTCACAAAATGTCTGAGAAGTGGATGGTCATTTATAGGCTCCTTTCTTTCTCTCGGTTGCCTTCTTTCTTAATGTAAACGATCTGTCACTTATCACCTTCCTATACTTCCAGCTATACTCCTGTGTGATCATCAAGTAAATCATCAGAAAAGGCAGCTGAACTGAAACTCCTGCGCTTCCAACTCACTGCAATTTCGTGTGGTCCACCTTAAAGGAATATTCAGCATCACATAATGGATGGGGTTGTCTCTCAGTCTGCGTTACAGCCGCCAGCACGACCAACCTTAACTAATGATGCAAAAGGCCCACTCACTAAGAGTAGGCACTAGACCAGGGAGCCTCATGTAAACGGAGAGATCCACCAGCCTCTTTCTGAAACACTTACAGTCATATGTGTACCGGAAGTCCTCCTTTTTCTTCTGATTTTACAAAGGTAAACGATGCACGTACCACTTATTACATAAGTCAATAGTAGAGTCCAGCACAGCACCTAATTACTGAGTGCATTTATATTTCTGCAACTAAATGCATGAATATTCACATTGGGCAAGAGAAATAAAGGCTATAAATAGATGCGTGTCAGTTTTGTAAATGTATCCTATGTCACAAATTGTATCAAGTAGAAAAGATGTACAGATAAAAGCACCATTCATTCAACAAACTTTTATGGTGCTAGGGGTTCAAGAAATAAAAGACGTAACTTTAGAGGGAAGGAGCCCACAAGTAAGTAAAGTAAGGTGCTTGAGTGTGATAAGGCTAGCCTGAGGATGCTAGGGTCACGGAGAGAAAAGGCGCCAAATATAGTTTGCAGGTCTGGGAACACTTTGCAGGGAACGACAATGGCTGAGACCAGTCTAGAAAAGTGTGAATATAACCTGCAGAAGAAGAATGTTCTGGGCAAGGAAAATATATTCCAAAGCAACTACTGTGACCTTGAAGGAACCAGCAGAGGATGCTCAGGACAAGCTGAACGAATGCAGTATCATGTTTGACCATTTCTCTACAAGAAAACCATCTACTTTTATTTTTGGTCTATTCTGAAATTGAACTTCTTTTCTCCTATCAAACATTACTGCATATTTATGTCAAAGTTGCCTTTTAATTAGACTCCTACTAGACCATATCTTTATTTCTCCTGCATAATCCTAATTACTGTTCTGGGTGTATAGAGCATAAAGAAATGGAGACATTTTGGACTTTACAAAATGGATTCCAAAGAGCCATGACAGTAGTCAACTTGCACATAAGGGAATGCCCTCAGGGTGTAACCAGAAGACCCAAAGTCACAGAACTGTCAGCCACAACTGCTCTGGCTGGATAAGCCCCCACCTGCAGGGGTCAATAAGCACGAGGCTCCCACCTTATAAGGTGCATGGATGCTGAACACCTGAGACAGAGGATGCTCAAGGCTGACCCGACAGCATCTTGGATGATGCCGAGAGCCCAAGACTCTGACCTTCTGCCCATAGCGGCCACAGGCTTGGGACCGACGCGCAGCTCTCTGCGCTGCCAGTCAACGCAGCTCGCCTTGTCGTCCCTAAGGACTTTCATCCCTTCGCTCTGCCATGTGAGCCTCTGCGCTTCCCCGCTCTGTGTGCTGTGTGTTAACCTGGGTGGATACCTGATCGGTTTATCTGAGAAGGTTCCACCCAATAAACGTGGCCTTGGGGAAGGACACGAATGCGTTCAAGGGCGTTAATTCAGTAGCCGCCTTCCTCTCTTGCAACACTGGGGATGTTTGAAAATATGAGTTGAAATCCAAATATGCTTCTTTGGCCTATGCACCACCTTACTTCTGATAACTCAAAATCTTCACAGGTATTTTCACAGCTCTACTCTATGTCAAATCAATTGGGGAAAAATAATCCAAACTTGTATCGAAATCTCCAGAAGAGATGTCACGTGTGAGGAGCAAAGAGAGGGCAGAGCAGAGGTGGTTTAAAAAAAACAAAAAACCCAAGTAGGTAAGATACGGTAAACCGGGTTTGTAAAAACCTCATTGGAGGATGCGATTTGGTGTAATTAAAAAATAATAAATCTGAGAAAGTATACCATTTTATCACTTCAAACTTAATTCTCAAACACGGACTTTTTAAATGTCAGTAAGCTGACTTCTTTCCCTCAAAGGGAAGAGAATTTAAAGCACAGAACATCTTTTCAGGATGTGATCTGTGTGTTGACAAAGAAAGGCTCATCTTTACCACTTTTTGAGTATCACTGATGGGCTCCCAGACAGACAGAGCCATCAACAGCATGCACAGATGCTCAAAATCATTTAAAGAGGTTTTTAGCTGGAGCTGGTGTGCTCCCTTTGCTAATTGCTTCCTCTGCCTGCTTCTCTATAATCTCCCATTCAGACTTGCTTTCTGCTTTTGGAGTCTCAGATTGATCAGCGGGAGATTCAGACCCATTTCCTGTGCCATCGTTACAGGTGCATCGCTCCTCAGAACACGCACGAACTCATCTTGCCGCGTGAGTTTGTAACTTCCAACACTTCTCCCACCGAGTTTCAAACATGCCTTGATGACATCTTGAGGGAAGAGCTGCAATAGACCCGACGTTATTGGTCTTAAAGTATGTCCTTTGTCAGGGTTGCTAAAAGAAAATTCTTATTCAACTTGAAAGCTTTCTGATTGAGTTGTTATTGCTTTGTTATTAAAACTATGTTATTTTATGGGGTTGGGCCATTTCTGGATCTCTTTCTTCCTTGAGTTTCTTTAGAACACTTATAGAGAAGTTGCAAGCTGAACTATTCGGTTTTTGTCTGGTAGAGCTAGCAATGTCTTTATTGCTTTTGGATCGAGTGGCAGGTCATGAACAAATAAATATGGCAACTCTCAAAGGAGCCCTGTGCACGTAAGGAGAGGCAGGATATTGGTACCCAGGATAAAGTTATGTGGTAGGCAGGGCAGTTCCACAGGTGACCATCTCCCAAGGCCTCTCCAGGTAGCAGCTTTCTAGATGAGATCCTCGTTCACCTGCAATCTGATAATCGATTAACTGTGTGTCCCACAGACACATAGAATTACGCAAAGGCAAATAGCCCATTTAGTTAGGGATCCTGAGTTATCCCTGCTTTAAAAAACTGTAACAGATTTTTTTCATTAAACAAAGGAAAAACATTTTCCCATAACAAACCCAAAAGCACTTAGTCAACTAGTTCTTTTAAGTGACTGTGCAGCTGGTCCTGATGCAAATTGTTTGGAAAGACAAGTTATTTCCCAAAGAAGTAAAGTTTGCATAACTTTTCATCGACATTAAGAAAAAAGGTTTTGGAGGTAGGATATGTCAAACTGATAATCATTTCTCTTCGGAGTACGAACAATCACACATTTTCTATGATTTAGATATGACTTATGGACTGAGTACAAAAAGACTTTTTTAAAAAAATCCTCTTTAATGGCAGAACTTTCAAAATCTGGATTTCAGATGACGATTAGGCAGAAAAGACGGTATCACCATAGCCATGATCTCAGTACAAGTTGCAAAATTGGATTTTCTCTCCTGAACCGCTCACCTTTGCTCAAGTCACAGACTTTCAGCTAGAGAGAGCCAATTAGATGTCCTGCCCTCACCTCAAACCTAAAAAAGCCCAAAAGAAAAGCTCTTCTTATCCACCCATACAATAACAAAAACAAAACGAAGAAAACCTTTGATTCTGCTTCCTAAGTTCTCAATTCCTCCTAAGGTACTACCATTATCTTAGCCTCATTCGATCAACACATGCAAGGGAGATGCGCAAGCCACACATTCACCCTCCAGGGTACATCATTAAAATATGGTAGGTGTTGTGACCGAGTTATGCATAAAGTATCAGGTGATAAAGACAAGTGGCATCAATCACAGCCTTTCAAGGAATCGGAAAATGCTTTGAGAGAAGACAGCACTTAGGTTGCGTCTTGAAAGACTGAAAGAAGAGGGGCATTCAAGGAAAAAACGAAGGATGTGTGAAAACACATCATGAAATTTCATGATGAATTCCAAATAGGTCAGGGTGATGGGAGGAAAAGATTGATGAGGGAACATAGTAGAACTCGATTTACTAAGAAGGTGACCTTAACACAAGTGAGGAGCCACTTGAACGACTTGTCCGGATGCATTTTTTAAAAACACCAGTTTTGAAAGTTTGAATTATTGCTCAGAAAATATTCACTTAGCCTTCCTTGTCTATTTGTCCTTGCACCATTGACAGGTTTTTGTCATGTGACTTACTTCGACCAAAGGAATATGACTCTCACAAAAGCTTTAAGTAAACTTTGCCCTCCGACGATGATCATGAGAAGAGTATATTTTACATAGCCTCTGCCCCTTCAGGGTTTCAGACCCGCGCTGTAGATCAGCGGCCTGGAGTTCAAAATGTGCTCCATGGATTCCAAAACCTGGAACCAAGACCCACCAAGTCGCAGCCTGAAAAAGAGCCACTTTAGCAAATCCACTATTATGCTCACTGTTATAAACCACTAAATTTGGGGACGATTTGTTACACGGCATTACTGCAGCAGTGGCTGACTAACACATGTATGTTTGGAAATACGACAACAGTTTTTGCCTCCCATTTAACCCTATATGCCGTCTTCTTCCAAATCCGAAACATCGAGGAGATAACCTTTCAATCCTTCCTTAGAACTGGATTTCTGGAACAGCCTCCTAACCAACAGCCCCAAGTCTGGTTTTGCAGTTCCTATCCACCCCGACATCTATCTCTTGACTATTCTTAAGCATCACCATCTCGTCTCATCTCACAATCTACAGGGCTCCCCATTAGATAGCATTTCAGATTCAAATGCTGCTTTGTTTCTAACCACCAAATGGTTTAATCTCTTCATCATTTGCATCTCAGACTAATTATTTACGCCACATCTTTCTTCAGGCAAAAGAATCTCTCCCCCTGGACCTCATTTAGAATATTCACTTCTTTTTATTCCATCCACAAAGTTTCATTTTAAGCCACCTTTCATGTGGTAATCACCCTTCCCAGACATCCTACAGCTGCAAGGACTGTACTTTCTTTCCTATGACATTTTTAGTCTATACAGCATCTAGTTAAGCACTGATTTTGCAAACGTGCATAAACGCGTATCTTGTCTTTCTAACCACCTTGACATCTCCTTGAAAGCTGGAACGACATCAAATTTGACTCTGTTCTCTCGCCCCCGCAAAGTTCTTTGCATGGTTGGACACAACAGGCAATGGATATTTGTTTCATACTCTGAAATAAGATTTCATTTGCTCAATATATATCGATTAAACACTTGCTATACTATGTGCCAGGCACCGTGATATGCAATGGCTGAAAAGAGACCAATAAACAAACCATCACCTACGGCTTCGAGAGCTTTACTGTTTACAGCAACACCAAACAAATACACAAAAGGAAGCGTTCTTACTTTTCTTTGAAGGAACTTCATTTTATTTACTGTACATATTTTCGATATCTATCACTGGACTGAAAAGACAGAAGAGGAGTGTGATAGATGCATTTTCCGAAGTCACAGTCATGTCTTACCCACTGAATTCTCTTAACCTAATTGCCACCACTCCGGGAACATGATTGTCAATCCTTATTTATTTTCTTTGCAAAGGCAGTGAGGAAGGGCCAAGAGGGCATCTGGGCAGGGAACCGTCGGCCAGAGCACACTATTTATAGTTTTCCAGTTTACCAGAAACAAATATTTAAATGTGTTTTCCTAATTTTCCCCTCGTCATCTGACAGAAATGTAGCAACTTTCATAATTTATCAAAGAGGCAGCCGTATTATGTCACTAAATCAATGCACTAATGGAATTGCATTTCGTAGGTACACTGTCTGCTTTTGTTTTCTTTTTTTCTTTTTCTTTCTTTCTTTTTTTTTTTTTATAAATGGAGAGCCTATCTAAAGAACCGAATCTTTAGACTGACATACTTTTCAGTAAAATTTAAAGTCCTATTGTTGATGATTATGAAACTGAATTCAGTAACAGAATTTTAAAGTAGCTGCCAAAAGAGTCTGAAAAACAGTTTGGATGCATTTATGAAAAGTGAAATTTAACTGAAGGCCACTTCCGGCCTCCAAGATTTCAATCACGTCGTTATGAATATTAAGAGTTGGAGTGTCGGCGACTTCAAATGCAGTCTGATTCTAATCATGGGAATGCGTGTTTAACCACGTGAGTCAATGATTTTACCCACGCTTCTCGTCCAAGTCCAGGACTGTCCGCAGGAATGACAGATGCCAAAGGAGAAGGGGAGTTGCTAACTCTATTGGGTAAAAGCCTTGGAATGAACAAGAAGCATAACTACACGTTGATAATGATGGTGATGGACACGGTGAGATTTTTAACCATGTAAATAAAGTTTCTCATAATACTTTAAATAACTGCATGTTTACAAATCTAACTGGTGAAAGGGCATCACAAAATTCATTATCTTCAATTCTCAATCTTTCGATGTTAAGGAGTGTTTTCCAAGGAAAAGTAGAGTCTTCCCTTGTGTGTGCTGGTGGGGTAGAGACGTCTGAAACGTTGAAGATTCAAATCTATTTACAGCTCACTGGCAACTAAAATGGGAATCCTATGAAAATAAAGATACCACAACCCAAGCAAAAGTGGTAAAGATTGGGATGACAAAATTAAATTTCTCTGGGACCTCTTCCAGGCCGAACTGTGACAAAAAAAAAAAAAATTAATAAACTACTACAGTATGCCACTGTGAAGAACTAGATGTCAGGAAACCCAAGTTTTAGGGGAAGCTGCGCCTCAAAGTAACACACTGTGGTGTGACATTCTTGGCAGTTGTCTTTGATCTTCAAATCACTTTGGAAAGTTTCTGCTCAACTCTTAGTAAAACCCAACTTTCGTCAATAAAGAAGTACAATTTAGCAACGAGAAACATTTCAGTACGCGGACAAAATACATACTCTGAGGAGGTGGGTGAAAGGTCCAAAGACCACACAGCCGAGCTGTTCTTGGAGAAAAAGGATAAAGTGATTGGGGGAAAAGAATTTTTTAAAAGTGGTACCGGCACTTCGAGGTAATGTGGGCCTACTTAAGAGCAGACACATGGCATTAAATATGCAAAAGCGACAAGAAAACATAGAAGCAGAGCTGAAAAGAAGGACTAAGCATAGAGCTTCCAACAGAATGGAAGTTTTCTAGAAGCCCTTGAACTAAATGTAAACTTTGCAGTGCTGGATTTATTGAGGGGAATGGGACCCATTACCACTATCTGGAGAACCAGGCAAGCATAGATATCTCATTATAGGAAACAACTTCTAGACTTAATCTAAAATCCAACTCCTACACGAAAACGCACATGCACCCTTGAACGGTTTGCCATTTTGTGTGTTCACGAATTTTAAAATGCTCCTGAAAACCACCAACCAGAAGAGAATGACACAATTAAAGAGTTCAACCATACAGAATCCACAGCCCCTTCCAGCAGCTTCTCCGTCACTGCGAAGACTTTCTCCAGTCCCAAATGCACATGACTAACAAAGTTGCGCCACTTGCTCTGTCCTGAAATCTACTTGCCACAAGAGCAAATCATCTGGAAGATTCTGACTGTATTTCAGTCACTGGGTGTCTTACCTCTCGGGAGTTGATCTGTATTTCAGAAGAGAATGAGAAGAAGTCTATGCTGGACTCAAAGGAATGAAATCCCGTAGGCAAAAACGGGAGAAATTTGGGGGATAAAATAACTTTCCTCTGACGTTCAAGTCACCTCGTGTGATAAAGTGTTCCTTTCTAATTACATGAACACCAGGGTTTTTCAGCCTCATAGGATGTTTAGTGGCATTCCTGGCCTCTACCTACGAGATGCCAACAGTGTCTCTTCATCCAGTTGTGAACGCCAAAATATCCCCAGATGATGACAAATGTCTTGGTGGGGGGGGGGGCGGAGAAGGGTCGCCCAGTTGAGAACTGTTGGCATAAGTGAAGACAGGTCTAATTTATAAATACCAGTAATCTTAAATTCATTGCCTCAGATTTCATTTTTTATTTTGTGGAGTTGCTGTTAGTACGTAAATCACTCTTTGGAAAATAACAAAACAGGAAACCTGTTCATCACAAAATAATTAGTAGAATTGGACTCCAGTCAAGAGCTTTTGCTCTTGCTCTGGTGAAGAAAAATTTACACATGAATAATATTCTCAAGCGAGGATTCAGCACATTGTCACATTCTTTTACTTCAGACTTATTTCCAAATATCTACTTGAAAATGTATTAAAGGGCAAAGAATTGATTATATTCCTTTACATTCACTGCAGCCCTTGAATTTCCTGTATGACAAAAACAATTCAAATGAAAAATAACTTTTAAGAACACGTGAAGAGGCAGAGCCTTATTTTTATAAAAAAAAAATATATATATATATATACGAATATTAGATCTGTGACTTGTTATACATGTCTCTAGCCATGTTTTTACAAAATAAAAATATATGAATATTACATCCATGACTTGTTGTCTCTAGCTTAAGTTAGACATAGTAATCTATTCAACATATAGATAAAGAACATATTGATTTTTAAATGATTGTTTAATTTTGCTATTTTTTTTGTACTCCCCATCTCCATTCTCTATGGTTTCCCGAGACCAGTGGTTCTCACATTCTGTGCCCCTCAGTGGGTATTTTTCAACGTTCTGAGACATTTTTGGTTGTCGCAACCGGGGAGTAGGGAGGAATGCGACTGACATCTAGTGGGTGGCAAACAGAGATGTTGCCAAACATCCTAAAATGCACAGGACAGCCACCACCACAAACAATCATGCGGCCCCCAAAGTCCTTAGTGCTAAGGCTGAGAAACCCCAGTCTAGACATATAACAAGAACTCCCACTCACAGCCCGATCTGGTTATAACCTATGGGAAAGGAATGGTACCCACATCTTCTCCATTTGTTTAATGACTGCGAGGTTTAACATAGGACTAAATCCACTGCAGGTACCACATGTGATGTTACCTGAAAATTCTGACCGTTTTGAAGAAGACAAAGAAATAACTTTATTCTTTTTAGTCAAAACATTCTTGGTAAACCAGAACACTAAAGTATGGTTGGAATAATACCCTATTTTTAGATGAGTGAATGGTAACATTTGCAAAATCGAGGACTATCAAAGTCACAAATCATTGCTTCCAGTCAGAACACTGTACTTATTGGTCTTGCATTTAAAGGGCTCTTCTCCCCACCCTGAATCTCTAACTCTAACCCCTTATAGTCCTCCGCCAAGAGGAGGCAGCTTCCTGAGGGGCAATAATGCTGAGGGGTCTTCCAAGGGCACAAGGAAGCCACCATGCTAGAGAGTCTGGCCAAACAGTGGCCAATAAAGAAAACTCCAATGGGGTTTCAATCTTCCTCCCACTTTAAGAAAATCTCTTCATCTATTTATTATCTCTTTGCATCTCTTTTCTGAAATTCCAGCTAAATTTTTTTGAATGAGAGCTATGATCTGACCAATTGTCTTGAAGATTTATGTAATCATATCCCATTGCTCCAAGGCCTCGAAAGGCAGAGGAATTCAAACAACAGAATCGGACAAAATATTAAAGTAATATCCAAAAAGATATTTGCACACTGATGTTCATAGCAGCATTATTCACAGTGGCCAGGACATAGAAGCAACCGAAGTGTCCTACGATAGATGATTGGATAAAGAAGCTGTGGTACATACAGACAATGGAGTATTACTCAGCCATAAGAGATGAAATACTGCCATTTGCAACAACGTGGATGGACCTCGAGATAATCATGCTAAGCGAAATGAGCCAAAGTTGAAAATCACATGGTATGACCTATATGTGGGATATAAACCTAAAAGCGACAAATGAACAGGACAAACAGAGACTCATGGACATGGACAATGGACTAGTGGTTACTAGACGGTAGGGGGTTAGGGAAGGGGGGAGGTAGATGGGGTAAAAGGGGTCAAATATGTGGTGACAGAAAGAAATCTAACTATTGGAAGTGAACGCACAGTGTAAACATATATATGCCTTACTCTTAAAGTGTACAGCTGAAACTTATTAGATTTCATTAACCGATATCAACATTAAAAAAAATAAATTAAAAAAACATATTAAGGTACAAAACAAGAGTGGTAGTGAGACAGTCCAGCAAGCACAGACCTCTCGCCCTTGGGATTCTGGGTAAGTGAAGCCAAACTAGAGTTCGATCCCAAAAGACCACACATGTGGCCACAGCAATAATCTGTGGGTTTTTGTAATAACCCTTGCAAGTGTATAAATAAACCAAACTGCCGCAAATAGAAATCCTGCTAGCTCTTCTTGTGATTAAGAATTTAAAGGACCAATCTTCTCCTGGGCTTGGAGACTTTTAGAACAAAAAGTTTCAAGTGAAACTGAAAAACAGTTAAATATCACTGATGCACCCAGATTATTGCTCATGTAATATTTATGAGCCGTAGAATGATCATTCTGATTATTCCCAGCTGATTTTAACAAGAGATTTTTTTTTCTCTCTTAATTAGGTGCCCGCGTGCAAACAAAAGCCTATTCTAGCACTCAGAAAGAACACACTGAATAAAATTAGAGTAGATCTATCTCCTAAATCATTGGATAGTAGTCTAGATATAAAAATACAATGGTTCCCTGTGGTCTGGATGTGAGTGCACTTACAATAAAACTCCAATATGATTTCAATTGCCACTCTGCAATTACGACAAGCGAACCTAAAATCAAAACTCTTTTGCGTTCTTATAATGCATTTCAACTGAAATTCACGCTTTATCAGTTTCAAAGGCAGTCTTGTGTCCTATTCTGTTTAGAGACAAAAATTTCTAAATGTTTTCAGGTGACTATAAGGCAAATGACAAATTTAAAGGAAATCATTTTCCCAATCGCTCAAAGCACTGAAGAAATATTTCATATTCAAGAGGATGTAAGAAGGGTGGGACTTTCTGAGCAATCATTATCCTTAAGCTTTAGAAGTATGCAACTTCAATTAGTGTCTAAATTTAAATCCCCGTCTGTTGTTAGAATAGAGGTACAAAGTTAGAATTTCTGCTGCAGCGTGCATCTACGTGGTCTTTTATTGAGGCATTTTATTTATTCCTGTGTTTCTAAGATAAAGATAAAATAGATTCAAAGTCATGGGATCTTTACAGGAAACAATAAAAGGCTGGCTCCTTGGTTTACATGATAATTAGTTTATGGAATCATAACTTGAAAGTGTTTATGCCTGAAACAGTGGACCTCATTTTGAAGTGCTGTTTAAGAATTAGACTCTGTCGCAGACAGACCCTAAGGTGACCCCAAATGAGTCCCAGCTCATGGTGTTGACAGTATTTCACCACAATTAACTACAAAAGTGCTTAGTGTTGCTAAGAATAAGGTAAATGGGCATAAGATGAAGATGCTATTCTCGGGTGAGTTTTTTTTTTGGGGGGGGGACGATGGTACAGAGAGGGGAGAAGACAGGGAATGTTGTGGTTCTACATACACCGAGTTCCAAGAAAAGTACTGACCCTGCTGTG
This sequence comes from Rousettus aegyptiacus, assembly GCF_014176215.1. NCBI lineage: Eukaryota > Metazoa > Chordata > Mammalia > Chiroptera > Pteropodidae > Rousettus > Rousettus aegyptiacus. Next base: position 1,540,141 of record NW_023416312.1, on the reverse strand, counting down.
ACAATACCTAAGAGCTGGATAAAGGAAATGTGAGATGCGCGCATGCGCGATGGAATCCTGCCATTTGCGACAACACAGATGAACCTAGAAGACACTGTGCCAAATGAAATAAGCCAGACAGAAAGACAAACACTGCACGATCTCACTTACACGTGGCATCTACAGAAGTTGGACTCACGCAGAGAGTAGAACAGTAATTATAAGGAGCCACGGGGTGAGGGCACCGGAGGAGATAGATATTGGTCGAGGGGTATAAAATAAGGTTTGTCCGGCAGGATGAGAAGGTTCTGGAAGTGGAACGTGCAGCATGCCAGCTGTAACTAACAATACCGTACTGTACACGTGGAATTTGCTATGAGAGGAAATCTTAAATGATCTCCACACCCGCGCGCAATGGTGATTATGTAAAATAATGGAAATATTAATTAGCATGATTGTGGTGATAATTTCACAATGCATACACATATCAAAACATCGGGTTGTATACCTTAAATAACAAATATGTATAATTTTATTTGTCAGTTATACCTGAATAAAGCTGGGGAAAAATAACATAAAAAAACCCTAATGATGTTTTCTCACGGCTCCGCATCTTCTAATTGCTTCCAAATGTTCTGTATGTATGGGGTGTGATTTATTCTCTACAGGCGCACGCTACTCATTAAGATTTCATTTTTCCTGGTAGCCCTGACTTGCAACGCTCATAACCATTTCATTACTTCAGTGATTCAGTTTAGACTTCTCCTGCAGTAATTACCAGAAGGATCTGCTTCGCCCCTTGAAGATGGAAAGCATACATTCTGTGAATCGTTTTTCAACTTCAAATGTATTTTGCTTTGTTTTAGGCAGTGCCCTAGATATCTCAATCTTGCCAAAGTAGATAACGCTGCGGTATTCTTGGATACCGTTCTCTTCTCGTATTTCCAATTAACACCATTTAACGTATTCTAGCCTTTTGAAAAAGGTAGCCGACCCCTTTTGAATCGCAGGGAAGGACAGCAACCTTGGAGAGGTTTACCAGAAGGACAGACCAGCGTGAGGCACCAGTGACATCGGATTGTCCTGAGTCCCCATCAGACAACCGGAGAATAAAAGCACATGGGCTGACAGATGTCCTTGTTTCCGTTCTGCTCACAGATCTCGTTTCTGAGACCCAAGGCCATTCTGGAACGGAATAATTTTAAAGAGCAAATTTTACACAAATGCGGCCATTTGCTTGGAATCTGTTTTCCACTGTTTCAGCTACTTTTCAATAAGAAGCAGCAAAATGTACTGACCTAAATGCCTTCTTAACATTTTTTTACTCATTATACACGAGAAAAACATTATTTGTTTAGTAGTCAAGTACAATATGCCGATGTTTCCATGAAGCAAAATTTATATTTTTGCTTATTTTTTTTACAAGAAAAAAAGCCCTTCTGCAATCGATATGATCCTGTGTAATGGAAAATTAAAATAAAAATCTGATGCAATAATAAGAAGGCAGGATAAAGTGAAAATGATCCCAGAACTGGGCACATCAAAGCTGATGAGTCATGGTAAATAAGGAGGAAAAAGCCGGGTCTAATGAAGACCGCTGAATCACAGCCATTTAGGGGTGCTCTTTTTGAGCAAGTTTAATCTCTTAAATTGGCTAATTATTGGTAATTTGTTTGGCGTGAATTCTCATAAGGCAACAACTTGAATAGTGATGGGCTTGTCTGATACAAAACAGAAGTGTGTGATCTGAAGAATCACATTATAATTGATCAAGTGATCTAGTTTTTAAAGCTCCCTCTTCCAATTCCTTCGACAACTGTAATGGACACATTCCAAGGGTCAACCAGATTGATACCCTTGCCAGCAAAGTAGGTTTTCCTTCCTATCTAAATAAAAATTGATTTATTGATGAAGGCCACAGCTTACCTGAAAACGGATGCGTAGTCAAGAGTGTTATGTTTGAAAGAGCTGTTTTTTTCTTTTTAAGGGAAAACAGCTTCAGAACATCAAAGCTGCATGATTTTTTGAAGAAAAAATAGATTTTACAGTAAATAGTGAATTCACGATCAAAGGGTCATAGACCCTTCCTTTTTTGGTTCCTTATTTTTTCATGGACAATTTGGCTTTCCACTTTTTGTGCGTGATGAGCTACAGATTATTCAGATACCTCTGCTGCAGGGCCTCATCTTGGGCCAGAAAATAGCTCGAGAAGAATCTACCTCCAACGTCGATGTCAGGGAAGTTGAGGATTAACTTGGCAGAAGAGAGGCTCACACAGAGGCGGTCAGGAGCACCCAGGATAGGACTATCACAGTCTCCCTGTCCCCAAACTGCTCTCCCATGGATGGACCTGCCACAGCCTCGAACATTCCCAGTATAAGAGTCACTGCTTTGAACGACGGCATTTTTTTCTCTGGACATCCCTGTTAAAATGCAAACGTCCTGTCTGGAATGGGTGTGGTACTAACCTATGCCCGCCCGCTCACTTCAATAGCATCTGGCCTTACACATAATTCACCAAATGAACGGCAGCTCTTTGAGGCTGAGATGTCGGCCCCTATCATGTGAACATGAACTTCAGGGACAAGCACTTAAGCGGCCTGTCCTTTTCCTTGCGACTCTCTGCCCAGCAGCAGGGCTGCCCAGGGCTGTGCTGCGTACAACTTCCGGGTTGAGTTCAACTTTCCCTTTATCAATTATATTTTTAAAATTACATTTGTCCCCATCCATTACCCCTCCTGTCACCATAACAACCTTCATCCATTAGCCAGCAGAAATAGAACTGTATGGTCTTCTTTGTGCAGTAAATGCCAAACAAAATTAGTAACTCCCCCCCCCCTCCCCGCCAAAAGCAAAAAGAATAAAATGTCCACAAGGAGGCCAGAGTAGGGAGAAGGCTGACGGAGCAAACAGGAATGCTTTGTTCTCCCCTTACTAAGTTTCCTCTTCTCCAGCCCCTGCTACGTGCTAGATATGACTGCGCTAAGATGTTCTACATGTTTGAAATGGCTCCAACAACCCTGCAAAGGTAGCGTGTTCTCAGTCTTATGGAAATGGAACTAAAGCTCAAAGATCATTTTCCCAAGCCCCCGTGCGTCTGCCAGCAATGTCTGCAAAATTTGACAGCATGCTTTGTCCTACATTTAAAATGATATCTTCTTTGAGTTAAGACTTAAACAACTGAAAATACGACACGAAGTGCAGGCCTCGCTGGTTTGTGGTCTCCTGCTCTCGTTCTCTGCAAGCCTCTGCCCGTCGCTGAGATGTGATTTTAGGCTCAGGATCCCGCATCCATGCCCATCTCGGGCTCTGGGAGAGAACAGAGATTCAACGGGCGCATCTCAGCATCCCAGGCCCACAGCATCGTCTGCCTGACCCTCTCGCCTTTCTGACCTGAGCTGACCTACTTCTTTTCCTGCACACCAATGATATTTCAGGAACTCTTTGTTCCAGGGCCTGGCACCTTGGGGAAACCGACCCCGCTCCATCAACCTTACCCGTGTAGCTTCTCTGACCTCGTGGACTTCATCTTGTCCGCCCAGCCTCGCCCCAATGCCACCCACATCACAGAGGTCGGGCTGGGGCAACAGCTCCTGATCAGCAGCAGACTCTGTGACTCTCCTCACTCCAGCCAGGAGCTCGCATTTTGATAATAACCTCAGATTCCTGGCAAACCACCAGCAAGGTTCAATGTCCTGCACTCACACCAATAGTGAATCTCTGGCTGAGAAAGATTCTCATAAGCAAAGCTGTTCTCGGGCTTTACTTTCTTCCGACCTCTTCAACTGCCAGGGATCCGGTTTCTGAAGATTGACATGGACTTTTAACCTCTGTCTCTTCACTTTGACCTTCTCTCTCTACAAATTCAACTCCACACTGACCAGAGCCCCACTCCAAACCACTCACTCCAGATTCTCTAGTTCAGCCTGACTCTCAGCTTCCATCCTTCCTAGAACCCAACTCTGTGCCCACTTTTTGAGATGCGCCCCTTTGAGCTGAGTCCAGGGTCTGCAAACTCTCTTACATCTCAAGGTGTACAGGAACCTTCAATCATTGCCAGTCGCTGCTGGATCAAATCCTGATTCTCAAGCCTTGAGAAGAATTCATTAACTGTCATTCTTACAGCCTTTGAGCTTTCTTTGGCAGGCGACACTTTTTACCGCCCACTCCCTAGTGTTATGTCGCATCCCTTACCAGTAGTGGCTCTCTACTGCTTTAGTTTCTTTCTTAATAAATGGTTAGCTTTCTCTCTCAGTGAAAAAAAAAAAAGAATAAAACACCTGAAACTAATATAAAATAGTATTAAATGTCAACTCTAATTGAAAAACAAAAACTAAAAAAATACAAAAGACGGAGAAAACAAAGAATGAACACTTGGCTAAAATCACGTAAAGGCCTCCTTCCAATCTAAAGATGAGTTTTATCTCTGACCAGAGCTTCTCCAGCTTTCCCAGTCATTCAAAGTACCTGTTAAAATGCAGATTCTGGTTCGGTAGGTGGGAGGAGAGCTGTGTTTCTAACAGGCTCCCAGGTGATACTCTGGCCACTTTAAGGCCCACACCTTGAACAGCAAAACCCTAGATCTACTGATACCTACACGTGGATTTACACCTGGCCTTCTTCTTAAAGCTGTACACACGAGATGAAACATCCCCGGTCTTCAATTTAAACCATAGACCTTTTCTGTTAAGCATCACATTTTCTAATACATTTAAGCAAAACCAAATGTTTTCAACTATAACAATGATTTCTTTATTCATAGCTATCGATGAGAGCCTGAATTAATAGACACAGAAGTTGTTTCTTTCAACAAAGGCAAGAGAAAGGACAGAGAAAGTGTGAACTAGAAAGAGGCACTGAAGTGGTGGTTACTGGGCAACCAGGCGAAATTGAAGTTACTGAATTCTGCTGCTGAAAGAACAGGCCCTAAAGACATTATCGCATGGGAGAGAAAGGCAAAGTCAAGCCCACTTTAGAACACTGTGCTGGCCCATCTCCACAGAGGACCTCCCTGAATCTAGACAGGTAAGAACCTTACTTGTCTATTACCTATCTTGAGGTCTAACCACTTCTAACTGGCTGATAAGTTTCCCTTTTTTTTTTAATCGACCTCGATCTTTGAGATTTAATACAAACTAATTTATATACCCAGGAGGCTAAGGCTACCTGATTACTATCTCTTCTGGATATGGCGTATAAATGATAATGACTCCTACATTTTTCTGATATGAATGACTAACATTTGTAAGGCGTTCATTGTGTGCTTTACATGGATTGATCTCATTTAATCCTCTTAATAATGCAAAGGGTAGGCACTCTACCAGACCCATTTGGCAGATGAGGAAAGGAGAGGGCAAGTAAGCAATTTGTCTGAGGCTTTCGGAAGAGGCAACGGAGCCAGGATTTGAACGCGGCCATCCTACTCCGGCCCTAAGCTGGCAAGCACTACGCTATCCTGCCTCTCTATCTCTAGTAGTGTTTCCTTTCCCCAAACTGGACGATTCTAATTTATTTTCTTTTAAACTTTCCCTGGAAGGCTCCTCTGGAATTCTAATAGAAAATTCTCCAAGTGGACCCAAGAGCAAGAACTAGTTACAGTCTGAAAATCTAGCTAAAAGGAGCGCGTACAATGACTATTGTATTCCACTTACACATTTCTTTTCATTCACATTCCATATTGCATGTGGTTTTATATTTTTCCTGACAGTTCTAATTGCATGCTGGTCAGTGTATGGTCTGTCCTCCCTCAGCTCAGTATCCTTTATTAAAAGTCCTAATTGACTTTCGATGCTTTGGGTACCAAATTTGAAAAACGAATCAGCTTGAATGATAAAGGGAATGTATTAATCCACATAACTGAAGAGCTCTCTAGACAAGATGGTGCCAAGAATCCATCGCAGCTGTTGGCCGCATCCAGGGCCAGCTCCCTTGCCCCTAAGATTCGTAGGATGTTGATGGCCAGCGACCAGGGCTACTGGCTTCCTCATTTGCACTTGAGAAAAGAGACATCTCTTTTCCAAACTATCAAACAAAAGTCCCCAGCTCCACTGACGGAACCAGCTCACCTCGCTGCATCCATGGTAAGATACATATTTTTGATATGGTGACATCTCTGAATACACGTCATGTCAGGGTTTTTCCTTATTTCTTTCTCAGTGGTGACTAAAAGAATGTGCTAACACTGAGACATATGCCTCGACCAGTCAGGAATTATCACTAGAGCTGGGGCTGGTAAGGAATAACTACACCAAATTCATTACTGCTATTCCCGTGCAGGATGAATGATGGGAAGACAATGTTCTTTAAGTCACTAGGCACGTACTAATGCAGAAAAATCTAATGGTGCAAACTCATTCGTTCTTTTAGTCATTCACTTATTTATTCATTAACATGAAAGCTTTTAGTGAATTCCAACTCAGAGCAGGTACTAGCATAGAAATGATTAATGAGCTACAGCGCCTGCCACAGACGTGTTCACACTCCACGCTTCTATTTACATTGTTAAATACATTTCTATATAAGCAATACAATTATAATATTGTAATAATTCCTGAGTCGTGTTCTATGAATAATAACCAAATAATCAAACGCAGGAAATGGCAAGGCCACACATATGTTGCACAGAACGCCATACTCAAAGATTGCCCTGCCGAAGTGGGAGGAAGTCAGTGACGGAAGGCGGCGACTTGGATTCCGACTGGGGCCCAAGAATGTCGGGTGGTCCATGGCTAAGACCCAGTCAATGACTCACAGATTCCAGACAGGCAAGAAATTAGCCCTGGGGACAAGATCGAGACCTGCAGAATTCTAGTAAGCCCAGCGGAAAAACTCGCGACAAATTCTGCCATCGTCAACCATGTGAGACGCACAAATGATCTGGAAGAGGGAAAGAACAATTGCCAATTACACATACTGAGCAGCAGATCGATAAGATATTTGTTTGTAAGGGAAGCTCAATTCAGGAGACAATCACGTGGAATTGGATCGAACCAAGGAGCGATGATCCAACTTTTGTGAGATTCTTGGACGAGAAGAAATTCTCTGCCTCAGCTGTGTGTAAGTATGAGATGAATGACAGGCATTTGTGATGAGAGCCCTAGTGAGGTCAAATTAGCGAAACCGGCAAGTGTTTTCGGCAATCACTGAAACCCTCCCGGAAAAAATCGTTCCGCCCAGCCCAAGTGGCAGAGATTTGCAGACATTTCACTCCTGACTTGGCTTAAATACCTACTCTTTCTGTCCCCCTGGTGCCTTCTTGCATAGCTCATAACTATGAAGAGCAGCGACATCCCGCAGCTCCTGTGCTTAGAGCATTATTAGTTAATTTTTGTGCTTGGGACATAGTTGGTTAGTGCCGGGACCGAGCCCCTCGCCCATTGTGTAGTGATTAGTCCTTTGCCCCGACCATGATGTGTGGACGCTGGACAATGGAGAGACGAGTGATTAAAAAGCCTGCACACAATGTGACAGCAACAGACCCCATCTGGGGACCCAAGTCTACGGGCGGAAATCATCTATGAGATCATGTACTACAAAGTGCAAAGGGCCTGCAAGAAGATAAGATCACCAGATGAGCCCCAGGAAGAGAAGCCAAAACATCGCTGAAAGCTTTTCTCTTTAGCCTCCCCCGATAATCACTGCATATTATGGGATGAAGGTTGTTATGGTGACAGGAGGGGCGAAGGTTACCGAGTTGAAAGGAAAATGGAGAAGAGCCCTAACAATACAAGCCTTTGGAAAAGCATCTCTCTTTGATCCGGGCAGGAGACCCAAACTGCCTACTCGCTTGGTGCCAACCAACAGGCACCACAAAATTAGTAAAGTTTCCAAAAATATAGCAAGCTATATCTGTCTCTGGTTTTGCTACAGTATCCTAGGAACCCCTAAAATACCACAGCTACTGGATGTGAGGATAGAGAAGGAATGTACTAGTCACAGTTTATTGCTGGGACTCCATAACAACACTAGCTGTATTTTGGATACCGCAGTGAGGGTTAGTGGGAGTGGAGAGAGTCAGGATGGGGAGTTAAAGCAACTCTTTTAGTCTACTCAGCTAATTACCTGGAGAGACAGAAGACTGAATTCACATGCGTCTTACATACGTTTAAATAACCAACATAATGTTTTATTAAATCATATAATTCAGGCTTTCTACATCTCCCCAAGACCAAACTTAGCCTTTCATAGACCACAGCACTCCACACATAAATTCATTAATGGGTCTGTATCAAGATGACCTTGAGTTTTTGTTTGATGCCGATGATCACTGCCCTTTATCGAAGCAACTTTAGACTCAGACCCGATTTCCATGCTGCATAAGCCCCTACAACTGTTTTAAGGCCATTTGGAATCTTAACACCCATGATTCATTTCTTCCATTATCCAAGTCACTGATGAAAGGCTCCCATTTTTAGGTCTAAGGCCTAATCTCAAGGAAGTCCTCCGGTTGCCTTATCACTTAGGATAGCACTGCCTCATCAGTAATATTCTCGGGGCCACGCTCCTTCACAGCGGAATTCATCACTATTGAGGAGAAAGTCCAGCCACTCGGCCTGGTTTCAGTAAGTGGATTAGGGGCTGTGCTAGAGGTTCACTCGAGAAGACTCCCAAGGCACTCCGGCATGCTGAGAGAGCTGAGAAGGGCCCCACACCTCCCTTAGCGGTCCCGTTGCAGAGAGAAAGTATTGATAAGAAATAGCCTCTGTTTTCAGACAATCCCCCACTAACTTCATACAGCTGGAGATCAGAGCCAGTCACCTGGATTATGCGCCAAAGTTTACTGCTTTCACACCAGTTCGATGTGGGCCTGGTTGTAAGCTCTGCTTTACGTAACAGACTTGCCCACAATGGTCTCGTACACTGTCTTCCCACGCCGGCATCCTGTTATAAGTTTCTTTTTCCGACCCCAAGGCCAGTAACTGTCCCAAATTGTGATCCAACCTCTATGAGACTGATGGTTGGGGATGTTCTTTCTCTGTTTCACAATTACTGTAGTAGGAGATAAATGATAGGCATTTTGACCAAAGCACAGCGAATTCAATACTAGCAGGTGATTTAGGTAATCACCAAAACACTCGGGAAAAACACTTCAACAATCCTAAACTTCCACATGGAAGAATAAGAGCTTCATACTCACCAACAGGCACCCATCTCCTTCCTGCCAACAAAGTCATGGTTGTCTCATCTCCCTTGGGACTGTCACCCTTTAAAAATACTTCCCTAAAATGACTGAACGATAGCTAATAGCACCTCCCTGAACTCTCATTTATAGTAATATTTATGAAGGTAGCATATATCAGTTCAAGGACTACCTGGATTGGAATGAATATGCTATGGACAGGGAAAAAGACTAAAACCATACTCAGCCTAAATATTGGAAAGTGAATTCCCCACCGAGTCCTTATTTTCTCTGACCAGAGAATAAGAAAGTGGTTGAAATGAAGTAAATGGAATTTTGCTTGGTCTATTTGTCAGGTCTCACATGGTTTCAAGTGGCAGAAATAAACAGCTTTATTGCCTTCCTTACCTAGGGAGGATGGCGCAGAGATGGCACGCGGCACACTGAGTGACAGTGTAGCTCGTTGGCTGAGAACACCGCTGGTGGAGTCGGGTTGCCTGAACATGAATCCTCTCTGCCACCCATTACCCATTTGTGACCTTGGACAAGTTACTTAACCTCTCTGTTCCTCAGCTGCCTTATCTTGGAAAAGAGAAAATACCAGTACCTCCTTACTGAGCTGTTTGCCATTATTAGCACAGTGCTTGGCATAAAACAATAGCTTTTATTGTTGTGGAAAAACCCCAACACCAATCCGGCGAAAAACGAAGCAATAACTCGGAGAGGTAGGAGAACTCAGATTTATTATGCACGGGCCCAGAGGAGCTAGCGCTCTGAATACCTGGGTGGTGTGCTCAGTGGCAACATTCCATATATGCAAAGATTCTACACAAGCTGACTGGTCAGTTTGAACTTGAACTGTTACAAACGGTGGGAGCTGCTATGGGTTACAGGCAGTTCAAACAGGAACTTAGACAGTATATCTGTTTTATAGACAGAACAATCCAAGGGGAGGGTGAGTCTTCAGCTGATTTTGAGACCACTCTGCCCTTTAGCCTATGCAGCAAGCATGTCTACAGAAGGAGAACAGAGAGCTGATTACAAGGTTAGTCATTTGAGTGGAAAATTCCTGAAATTTCCTCTTCATTACCACGAACTAGACTCAAGGCTAAAACCACGGGGGAAGGAGAGAGGGGTAAGGGTGTCCCAGAAAAAGGGAACACAAGAGAAGATGGAATGGGAAGAACTGGAGGACCTTTGTGGTCAAATCGAGAAAAAAAGGGGACACAGAATTGTAGCTGTCGGCCACCGCCCTCCGTAAAGATTCCCACCAGTCTTCCATTTCTCCTTCCCAGAGAAAACCAAGAGGACAGTGACGGTAGCATCTGCAATAAAAATAAAATAAACTAACAAATAACTCCAGCTGCCACTAGTCGGCTTCCTAAAGAAACCGCCACAATGGCCAGGAGTCTCACTTCTCAGCGCAGCCCAGGCTCCTGCCAGTCCAGGTAGCTGGTGGGCTTCCCCTTCATTCCTGAGTCTATCAGACCAGGTGCTCACCTAAAGACACAAAGGATGAGGTCGTGTAGGAAGTGCTCAAGGCATCGGAAATTTACAAATTCCAAAGCTTCCCACTAAGTATGCAACTAAGTATGCGTTGTGCAAATAAATCATTCAGGGACTCCGGGAGGCACAGTTCTAACTGAAGCGGTAAACTGTGAGGCTAAAGCTAAACTTAACAACAAAGCATCCATCAGCATCTCGCGACACATCATCATAGTAACAGCACCATCCATGCAAAACAGTTCATTACTGTGTATGTTTTAGTAGTTCGCAGTGGCGGTACAGGATCCCCAACCCCTGAAGACAATGAAATAAGAAGCCTCAACGCAGATAAAATATATTTACATCTAAGGTCTCTGCACAGCGCAAACTCCAGAAAAGTGATAGCATCCTTTTGTTCTAGTGACCTCTTGCCCAGAAAAACATAAAAGAAATCCAGATGAGCGATTAAAACTCACACCTAAGCCCTTAGCTGCTGATGGCTGGGGAAGTGGGGACTGAAATCCTCCATTGTCACCCACACAGAGATGGAACTGGAGATTTTAGGCACGAAGCATTCAGGATTTTGGATCAAAACAAGAGTCTGTATGAAAAAGGTACTTGTCACTTGGCATTATCGGAAACGTTAAAAGGGAGCAAGTGAAATTCGACGGATTTGGTTTTACTCGTTGATTTTGCTCGAGAAAAGTACTAGATGTGTGAGAAAATTAAGTCTTGGTTTAAAAATTTTGAGATCACAGATGATTTTTACGTACCACGCTATCTTTTCAACCCATTGTGCCATGGCAAATAGAAGCAAATTAAAGCTAAAATACTAACATTGTTATGATTATAGATGCAAATATGTTTCATGGCATAGCAAAAATTCAATTAATTCTATTCTTCATATAGAAACTTCTTTCTAACTTTATATGTATTTCCACTGGATGTCTAAGCCGCTTGTAAGCGGGGTCTTGGTCTTAAATGTCTTTTATCAAGCACAGTGCTTAAAAGCAATACCCCCAGGCTGATTCACTAAATATTAAAATATAGAGTTTGGGAAGTATGACAATATTCTGAGAGACTTATAAAAAAAACAATTATTTCCTCCTTGCTAGAGAGGAAGGAACTTCTTGCCTCCCAAGCCTATGAAATATAAGGAGGTGGCTTCTAAATAACAATCAAATCAAGACACTATTCAAGTTCTACACTGGAACAAAAACAGCTAATATCATGTCTTTTGTACTCAAACTTTTTTTTTTTTCTTTTAAGATGCTGAGAGAGTGGAAAGCGACAGACAGGAACCATGTACGACTGACAAAAGAATACTGATTCCTTTTCCCAACAAGGGTGGTTAAACAGGAAGATGGATTTGCTAGCCCCATCCTGCCGCGCGTTCCGGGGACTCTTGGAGTGAAACATTCACAGAATTAAACAACGAGAAAACCGTGGTCCTGGAGAAATGACGACAGCTCCGTAGCATGCGCATTGCTCTATCACAGAAAAACCATCTTTTTGGAAAGAGTTATAGTCAACTGCTGAGTCTTATTCCTGATTAAACATGCTTAATAAAATGATTCTAGAGTATGAACTAAGTAACATGAGGGAATCATTTTGAGGGGACCGCGTGGACTTCCCAGTGGCAGACTGAACACACGGACACCCAGAGGGAAGAGGCCGGTAACTGGTCAACCCCTGGTTGAGAAAGAGCTTGCCTTACTTCTCAGCCTTTCAAATCCAAACGGTCCCTGTCAACACCCACAGGAGCTGAGGGGAAGCCGGAGTGTAGAGCAGGGCGGGAAGAACAGAAAATCCTAAACGCTCCATAAACTGCATTAGGAAACAGCTGGACATGGGCCTGTTACCCTCTGCCCGTTAGAACCAGTGCTGGGCCTGTTCTGGGACGCACACCCGTCTGTCGCAAACGCTCTCCGTGCGTGCGGTTCCTCTTCAACACTCGCGGAGTAGGGGTTCTTGAATTTGCTTAGTGATGTCCCATCATCTGAGACACCTGAACCCCCAACGGAACTATCTTTGGCATCATCCTTTACTACTTACTGAGGTGGACTTTTTCCCCGTATGAGATAGAGCATATATCAATTAAGGGTTTTTATATCCTCTACACAGAGTAACGTTAGGAAAGCAAGGCATGTGTGCTACACTTATGGAAACTGTCTAAAGAAATACCGTAAAGGAAAAACACACCCCTGTGTGTCCTTATTCTCCACGCGTCGAACAAGTCTGCGACGCCAGCTGGGTTATCCTACAACTTGACTCAATTCTGATACCATCTACCTGGAGGTAGCATCATATCCCACAGGTTAGAGGCCCGAGTCCCACAAGACGGCAGACACGCAACCCCGGCCCCCGCACGCGAGCGCACACACACACAGGCACATGCACTTCGAACACCAACGAGCAAGTCCAAGTTGCTACCTGTGCTTCTGATTGACTGGAAGTCTCCATTCCTCCCTCCTCGGATTCGAGTGATTTGCTGGAGCAGCTCACAGAACAGGAAACCAGTCTTACTAGATTACTGGCTTCTTACTCAGGGACACGGATAACAGCCAAATCGATACATAGGTCCAGAAGGGTCCTGAGCACTGGAGCTTCTGCCCTCCGGAGTTTGGGGTGTGTCAGGCTCCTGGCACATGGAAGCTTCTCATTCGGCAACACGGAGGCTCTCTGAACCCAGCGAGTCCTTCTACGGTTTTTATGGAGGCTTCATTACATTGGCCTGGCGGATTCGGTCACAAACTTTTGGTGACTGATTCAACCTCTAGCCCTTCTTCCCCTTCCGGGAATTGGGGGCAGGGCTGAAACTTCTAACCCACTAAAGGAGATAGGTTTCCAGGGCAACCAGCCCCCAAGCTTAGCTTACCTGGGGCTTTCTAAAAGTCGCCTCATTAACATAAACTCCTGTGTGCTAGGAAGGGGCTTGTTATGAATAACAAAAACACCTTTGAGGCTCTAAATTTAGGAGCTCAGTGCCAGGAACAAGGACAAAGAAGATCAAATATATATTTATGATAAACCACTGATGCGGATTAGGACACATTCCCTCAAATATGGCACCTGGGCGTATTGACATTAAACTTCTGCAGACAACAGCAGCAGGAAGGTCGCTCTGACCCCTCCACCCTTCTCCCCTGAAACAGGTCATAAAACCCTCAACAAAAGGGGCCCTCCCTACATTCAGGTGCAAGAGCATCCTTCTGTCTGAAGGCAAGGAGAAAAGTGTGAACAAACAGGCCTTGCTCAGGCCTCTCCTCCCCTGTATTCAACACTACCATCTAACAGTTTCTTCAGCTCTTCATCTGCTTATGAGGGCTCCCAATCACACACAGCTGATATTAAATCAATGTGGTTTTGCTTTTTACCTGTTAACATCCCTGTCCGTTTAATTTTCAGACCCGGCCGGGGACCCTAAGAGAGCGGAGGAAAACTCTCCTCCCCCAGCATCACAATCTCACAAACACAACCCACAATAATAGTTTGGGCTTTTCCTTTAAGATTTCAGAACACGAGCTACATCTCGATTGTTGATTTTTTTGCATTATGATTTTTCATGCCCAATTAAACTTAATGGAGTCTAAAACTACCAAAACATATCCTTTATTTACATATTAGTACAGAGAATTATATTCTATCACAAACGCATCTTTCTAAAGTGATGGTAAACTCTGGAATTTATTCCAGACTGGAGGTGGAGAGAAAGCTATACTAAAGTGAGAGTCTTGATGATTTAAGTATGATAAAAAACAAAGGGCCTCGCCACTAGCCAAAAGTTGCTCAATCACTAGAAATCATTCTCAACTCGTGAAAACGCCTCCTCTCCCACCATCCAATACAAGGTTCGGATTCTCCCTAGATCTGGCCAATTTCACTTGAAATAGTCCTCTGGCCCTACCCTCCTCTCCATCAGTGGTGATGTTTCCTCTTTTCAGGCCCTTGCGGTACATCCACAGACTCCTAACATGAATTTTTCTTAAAGACATGTATATCCCAAGGCTCTGATCCTCAAGAACCCGGATTAGAAAGTCTAGAGTGGGCCTCTAGGTGATTCTGATCATCCGGGTTTGGGAATCAGCATAGTAAGTGTTTAATTTTAATTGCAGGAAAGACCAGTTGAAGGATCCTTTAAATAATAAAAGCTACTTTCTTAGGGTGTATTGTTAAGGAACCTTAGTGGTTGGCTGGTGAAGGAGAAAGGAAGGAAGAAAGGTATCTCAAGGTCAGGAGAAATCAGACCTTCAAGATGACTATTATTCAGAAGAAGAGGTTAACAGTTTATAAGAATTTGGACTAAGCAAAATGATCACTGCGTACATCCGATGGGAAAGGGAAGCTTTGCGTAGAGCACAACCTTCTAGGTTATCTGATTTGTTTCCTTTGAGGTATTTTACAACTCTGTAAGTTGGAGATAATAACAATGTAAAATAATTCTTGCCTGTAGACATGCAAATAAATTGTCTGGTGGCAGTTCAATCAACTCCCTAAACAACATCCCTGGAGGAAAAACCAGTTTTATGTCCGTTTGTAAGTTCATGTCAACATTGCTTTACGCGATACAAATCAGTGTTTCATTAACTCTCATTTGAACTGGTTATGTAATGTCTTGCTAGGGCGCTCATTTAATTAATGAGTTACATAAAATATTTTGCGTGTTCATTTTATATTTGTACGAGTCATGATTTTGCCTTTTGTTAAAAATGATCCTTTAACAGGTTCTATTCAGGAAGCTGTTAATATTCATGGCATTCGGATGGAGGTGACATCAGTCAGTGAGTTTATCTCACTCTCTCTTGTTTTATTTCTCTAGCTTACCAAAAACAGATTTTCTTTAAGAGAGAAAATGTGATGCCCAGATACAACAAGAATTCTGGTCTTCTTGCAAACTGGATTTCTTGGTGTAAACAAATAAATTATAACCATAATGATAAACCAACCTCTATATGCATAGGCTACATTTAAGGCTGATAAATTCTTGAGCAGCACACAATTCCCTTTTCTGAAACTCCAAACCTGTGGACCAGATCCTGGAACATGTTAGTGCCAGTCTGCCTTCTTTGGCGACAATTCTATCTCAATGCTCTAATTTCAACACAGGAAAAAATATTCTAATGCTCTTGAAACGTTTGAAGTGTATTTTCTGAGACCGAGGATGACAAAGAAAAACAAAGATGCTATTTAAAACCGGTACAGAAGAATGTTTCCAGAAGTTTTCTTAGGCAAAAGAAAGTATATTGATGTTAGAGGAGTTGTCCACCATCAAGGAAGAACTAGGTGACACGGGACGGTAATTTTTAAAGAGTATACATTTATCCTGGGACCATAGCATCCGTGAGTCCCATTAAGGGTTAATCTAACTATATACTCAGAGTGAAGTGAGGTCCTCTTGTTACTGTATTCATCATCTTCTAACATAATGGCTTTACATTATATTTGAGCAGCTAATGTACTCTAAAGTGGTCCTCCTCTCTCCAAACCTCACATACATCTTTAATTGAATTTAATCCCCTTCTGGAAAGCAAGAAATAGAGTAGAGTTAGGGCAGCCTCCAGTCCCAGTGGTGAAAACAGCATGGTAATAAGGAGACTGAGTAGAAAACTAGGCAATGAGTTCTCTGTGCGTGGACAGCTGGATGGGGAAGGCTCTGGCTTAGTGGTGATTAAGCCCATGGCAGACGGTAAGACCTACAGAGGGTACGAGCCATTGAAGGGCGGGAAAAATGCTTCTCCTTCTACCCTTCCAGGTTTCTCAGCTGGGGCCCTATAACAAAAGATAGATTAACAAGAGAAAAGCATCCAAATTTATTTAATATGAGTTTTATATGACCCAGGAGCCTTTACGAAGAAATGAAGACTTCAAGGTGCAAATAAGCCTGAGCATCTGTATGCTAGCCTCGACTGAGAGCGGAACGTAGTGGAAACTCCTGGGCAAATATGATAAAACAGAAGGGTATGAGCTCAGGACAGTAAACCGGGGGAAACAGAGCAAGGCCTGTTTGTCTGGATCGCTCTCAGAGTCTCTCCACCTTCAGATATAAGGTTGTTCCTTTCTTCTGGGCACAGAGAGGGCATCTCACCCTTGGGGGTCTTATGACCCACTTTGGGGAAAGGCTGAAAGCTTTTTCACACATTCCTTCAGCTTATTCCATATGCTAAGGTGCCATATTCAGGGGTAGCGAGGCCTGTTTGGTCAAAGTCCGCTCTGTGTCCCACCGCTCGCTAAAGAGAGCCCAGCGTTTTTCTTTTACCAAATATCTGCTTTTCCATCTTCACGTCAATTGCCTTTCTGCCCTTAGAAGTCACAAACCACCACCCCACCCCACCTCTTCTCCTTCGCCCTCTACGTCACATGAGCCTTAACTGCCCAATCTGTCCAGCCCACATATTCTGATGGAACCCTCGTATATACATACGTAATAAATCTGGGCGTTTTCTCCTGTTAACCTGTCTCATGTTAATTTGATTATCTGTCCAGCCAAAAGAACTTAGAATGGTAGAATGAATTCCCTCCCTCTCCATTGGGCAAGAATGAGTCTTCTAGAATGTTAGCAGTGGCAACTTGGAAACAGGGTATGATTGGCTATGAGGTCAGGGATTTGCTTTTGAGGCTAGCAGGTCTCATTTTCCAGGGCATGGTGAGCTAGCTAAAGCTGAGTTGGAGGGACGTCACTGGCATTAAGTCATCTAGACAAGGAGGCATGTCCTGTAAGTTCAAGCTGAGTCAGGTTTAGGTTTGTGGCATGGACTGGGCCACTAGCAGCCTCCATTTTGTGGGTCCCTATGGCTGCCTAAGACAGTGTCTGACTGACTCTTAAGTGGTTTCATTGTTATTGCTGTCATTGTGTTTGTTCTGGAGGCGTTTTAGAATCATTCCTGGTGATCAAGTTTTCCTACTCTGCTGAAAAGCCCTTCAGGACATCAACACAGTCAAGAACAAATCCTCAGTGAATAATTAGCAGTTCCTACAATTAATTTATCAACCTATAATGAAAGAATGATAGAAAACAGTGCAGAACTGTGTGACACTATGGCAATAGTCCAGGATTTTAGAAAGGATTTGCATTATTTTATAGAAGTTGTGATTGTCTGATGATCATAGTGGACCACAGCTCTAAAAAATATATAGTGATAAAAAAAATTATCCTTTTTTCCTCCCTCACCTGTACATAAAGATCCCTCTACTCTTAGTTGTTTTAATTATTAAGTTTTCACATGAAAAAAAGCACTTCCGACATGATGAGTATTTTTAGAAAGTGATAAATGGACAACCTGTGGACACCTTCTTAGCCCCACTGTTCTCTCACTACTGTAACTAATGACTTCCCAAAATTTCTATGTTCACCAAAGTCACATATTGTATATACCAGATTTACTGACATGGGAAAAAATACGTAGCATCTTTTTCAATTGCAACTCATATCGTTTTAAATACTTCACTCCATTCTATCTTCCAAGTACTTTTTCAAAAATCTAGGCTAAGTATTTGAAAGTGTTTAATGCTAACTTTGGATACTGGTTCCTCTCTTAAAAGAGAAGTTTAGCATCTAGCCAATAAAGTAAATTCTCTTTAATTACAAAACACTTAAATTAACCAAATTGAAGTCGATAAATGTATTTTGTATTGAAGAGAACTGCTTTCTTACATAAATGCTAAGAGCTTTGTGTTTTTAAATGTTTCCATGATTATACAATGACAATGGTAAACTTTACCTGAGCCCTGGGGGCCTGGAAAACAGCAAAGATTAAGAAATCCCTCCTTCCTTTTGTGTTGTGGGGGAAATGGCTTATGACCAGGAACCACCTTCTGCAGATGACTTCAGGAAGACTTGTGAATTACCTAGGACAAGGCCTGACGACACAGACGGTCCACATTCATGTTCCTTACCATAAATGATTAGCTGAACTGGTTGTACCCACTGACCAGTCTGAACAAAAGACGTACCAATAGCATCGAAATGCCAACCAATCAATCCCACTTTAAGAGAAACAGCTGACCCTAAGGAAACACATCTGCTCAACAGCTGGATCTTCCCACCTGCTCATTCCGCTCCCCTATACGTGGTGCTTGCTAGCCTTTTCCCATTTTTTTTTTTTATATAAAAGAGACTTCCTTTCTGCATGGCCTCTGAAATGCTTGCAGGTCGTATGGTACAACTCTTCTCCATCATCATGAAATTCTCTCTCCCTGCTGCAGTCATCCCTGTCTTATTGCAGTAATCACTTGGAATAAGGTCTTCCTTACCTAAATTTGCAAGAAATCTGGGTAAAAGTTTTTAAATTGTACGAGTTAGGAATATTAGACTCTGAAATGCCAGCATAAAAAAAAAAAATTCTACTCGCTCCCCCTCCACTATTTTTTTCTTTTCTGTATTTAGTCTATTTGCACTGAAGATAACAAGTAAGAGATTCTTAAAGGAAGAAGGACGTCACCGCACGTTAAAACAACAGATGCAGGTAGGAGAGGGGAAGTCCCATTCATTTTTAGCCTATATAAAAATGGTACAACACGCGGGTATTTGTGGCCCGTATATACAAGCTTCAGAGGTTTGGAGCCGGTCACCTGATTTCTTTTTGTTGGTTTTGCATCAGCTTTCAGAGCCATCTGTTTTGCCTAGCAGTCCAAGTCCCACCTGAGCAGGTATCTATCTTCTCAGCGCATTTCAGATGTCAGTGTGCAAAAGAATCTCCTGGAGGGCTTGTTAAGACTCGATGCTGGACACCACCTCACTTCTGATTTGATAGAGCAGGAAACTTTGCATTTCGAACAACCTTCGGGCGAACGGCAGGGCTCTATTATATTCCTCCATCCGAGGAGTCCCAAACCCTCTGGCCGGGGCGGCCATCCCCAAGGAAAGTCTCGTCTCTGTGGAGGATGTGCTAGGGTGTGGGTAGGTAGGGTAATGGCTGCAAATACATCCCTAGGGTTAGCTTTGCCCCGCCTAGAGGACTCTAGGACCAGAAGAAACGCAAAAAAAGCAGGGCCCTTAAAATACACTCTTTTGAGCTTTGAGTAACTGCTTCAGTATCAAGCATCCCCCTCTTTCAATGCCCGGAGAGGGAGGCACTGGCTGGACAGCTGCCAGTTCCCACTGCCTTTCAAAGATAACAATTGGGCTCTGGGGAAGGCAGATTAGGTTTCGCTCCCCTGGGATGCAAACTGCAGCATCTGAGATAAACTTAAGAAGGAGGCTACCTGATAAATACGACTTCCTTTGCACAGCTCGGGCTGTGATTTAATGCTCCTATCCTGATGTCCTCAGAAGTGTCGATTTTGCAGCATCAAGAAATAGAAGCAGCAAGCTCAGCCTGACCCAGAAGGAACATGTATCCTGTTATCCTCTTAAAGCTCCCCTTAGGCGGAAAGGCTTCCATGGGTCCGGGGTCCACCCGTATCACTGACCAGTGGCTAGAGTATTCATAAAAGTTGGGCCGACACACCCGCTCGACATAGGAGGCTTCGTGCCCAGGGCCCAATCTCGTGAGCACCACTGGATTAGACATTTTGAAAGGGTGAATGTTATAGTATGTGAATTATATCTCGATTTACAAAAAGAAATAAAATTGCCATCAAATAGTTACACATCTAAAAACACAAAGCCAAAACTGAGCAACTTCTGTTAAGTCTATAAAAGTTGAATGTGACATTCTCTCAGCCACCAGGCAAGTCATGGGCAAGTGGAGAGTCCCCAGATTCTGCCCAGCCACAGCCCACCCGCCACGCTTGGACTCTGGGTCAGTGTGAGCGTGAATGCCCCTTCGAGCAACCAGTCTCCAGCCGTTTGGAAACAATCAAACGGATAATGATACCTATGTCTTACAAGTTACTTTATCTCCTCCAGAGAACGTCGGATAAAGCCTCTTAAAAACCCTCTTTTCTAAAACAAACAAACAAACAAAAAAAACATTTCTCTTTAGTAGCCAATCCTAGAGTGGGATAGTGAACAAAACTAACACTAGAAAGAGTAGCCAAAAATGGTGTCCCCCAAATCAACGACATCTGTGCTTGATTTGATTAGACCTACACTCTTAGGATGCATGATTTCGGTGTTATCAAGAGGCCCCCGTGTAGATATCACCAACAGAATTAACGTCATTGAACAGGAAATATTTTCGGTTGTGCTTCAGACATAAGAATGGTTTTCCCATGACAGAGAAAAATGACAGAACTTGGCATCAGACATTTTGAGTTTAAACTCAAGTTCTGTCATTTAGACTCTCAAAGTCTTTCTTCGACTATTAAAAGACAATATTAATAATTACCATTAAAGAGACTTAGAGGAGATGTGAATATTTCTGGCACCAATTCCTTCCTGCATGGAACTGAGTGCTTGTTCCAAAAGTTCATTTTTAACCAGTTTGGGCCCAAGTTGCTCTTCTCCCCATCCTGTGACAATGTATCCCTGGGCAACCGTGGTTCTAGGCCAATTGCCACCCTACTTGACCAAAAACCAGCATGAGCTAATGTTACTCAGTCACGTCACATCTATCACATTAATGACACCTCAGAAATGGAATCTGTGCAACAGCCTTTTCTCGAAGTCTCTAATTTTACCTTAAATCAGAGCTACTCATTCATGAGGCAGGAGGAGATTCTAGGAGCTTTAAGTAACAGCTCATTAAGTTCTAGCTTAGCAAAGATCTCATGTGATGGACCTACAAATGTCCAAATCTATCATTTAGTGTTTGAAGCAGAGAAAATGTCATTAAGGACCCGAATACGCTCATGATTGGTACAGCATTATATATTTTTAAAGTGTTTCCTAAAGATGCTACATTAATACCATCATTAGCCAGAATACCGGGACACTATGAATAACTTATTTTAAATAAAATCATTTTATTTTAAAATGCAATTTATCAAAAAGGCTTAGTTTAAAATACTTGTTGCCAAAGGTCTTTCTAAAATATAGTTTCCTAATGGCTTTCAAAGTTGTTTTTATCCACAGGACCCTTCCTTCAGGAAGTATTAAGGGTGGAAAATTTTCAAATGGCCAACTTATGCTAATGTTAAGGGTGTAGTTATCCTGTGTAAAGAGATGCTAATGGCCATCCTCTGCTTCTGTAAACCTGCTTGCTTGCTGGAGGGGGTTTTGGGGCTTTTTAAGCTATCCCCTCTAGAGGTTCGGGACTAATCTCTTCTAACCCTGCGTGGTAGAGAGTCAGTCGCTGGCTGGCTTATAAAGGCTCACAATTCACTGCTAATAAAGGCTCACAATTCATCTCAATTGGCTCCATGGGTCTTAGATTTGATCACACCACAACAGAAGCAAATACCTGATGGCTACAAGGCAGAGATGTTGGGGTTGGAGCAGGCATGGGTTCAGGGGTTCAGGCCCCACCCACTCCGCAGCTCGCTGCCCTCCCCAGATTTCACACCCTAGGTGCACTCAAAAGGTGCTTCTGAATCCATAGAACGCAGCAAAGCGCTATTTGAAAACCACAGTGTTAGCCAATTTCCCCTCTTATACAGTTTCCTGAGCACTGCTACCTATTTTTTAATATTAATAGCTAAAATTACTACAGCTTAACTATAAACCAGTTCTGTGCTAAGAGCCTCCCTTGTTCAAATCACCTCAGTTAATCTTAACTTCCACCCATAAGCATTTACTAACAGCCACGACACTGTCCCTACAAACAGGATTTCCTGAGCCTCCGGTTCATGAGTCAAACAAGGCAAAATTGTGAACTAGATGAAGAAGATAACTTTTGCCTTCACTTCTTGAATCTCCTCTTCTTCTGCTCTTTCCTCTGGAGCCTTGAGCGCCAGGTATTAAACTGTCTTTGGATCATCAATTTTTCTCAGCACCTATTTGCAAAGCGTTCACTCCACATTGGGTGTTAAGGCGACCAAGATAAATGAGAGAGCATCCCTGACTTTCAAGAGCCAGTCCAGCAGGCTTGCCCAGGCGTTAGTTTCCTCTTTCCAGAAAATGGCTGTGCTCAAAGAAATGATGCCATTTAGATTTTCTTGGGAAAATCCTGATTTGAAATATTCAAATCCAGATCGCATGATCTCTGAGCTTCTGAAACCCTTGATGTCAGATCTGTTTCAGAATTGAGACTCTTTCAGATTCTAGAAAGGTAATATAGAACTTAAAGCACTGTAGCTGTCAGGACAGACTAGGTTATACTCCAGTAACGAAAATCTCCCAAACCCAAGCTAGTGGGAGCTCTGTTCTGCATCTCTTTCGGGTCCTGGGCTAGCAGAGCGAGCGCTGGCAGGAGCCCCAGAGGTCAAGAGAGCTAAAGCTGATTTCAAGCTGCCTCCTAAAACGTCTGCTCAGAAGTGACATGTACCACGTCTGTTCGCATTTCATTGGCCAAGTCAAGTCACGTGGTCATCCATAACTTCAAAGCGGAAGTGCAACCCCTCAACCTGCCCAGGGAGTCGAGAGCTGGAAACGTTGGCTACACAGCCCTATGTCCTGTAACGAACCCAGCAGAGTCCACCATAGCAAAGTGTAGTAAAATGCAATAACTACACCACACACACACACACACACAGAGGAAATATTTATGCTATGGGGGTAAAAAGAAATTTTGCATAACCTCACACTGGTTCACTTCAGGTCTTTTAGACAATTTGGGGGCCAACCTTATAAAACTGTTTTTTTCAGGCTTTGGGCGTTTCAGAATTAAGATAAAGGATTGTGACCATGCTTGTGCTCAGATTCACAGCTTTCGCTCAGTTTCATATTTTATTATAATTTGATTCTTCTCCATGAAGACATCGCCCATTTGTAAAATTAAATGTAGAGGCAACGTAGCCATGACTTTGAACCCTGGAGACGGACTGTCAGCTCTGTGTGTAACTTTGTACAAATAACAACCTCCTTGTGACCGGGTTTCCTTTTTGGTAAAAGTGTAAAAACCATAATAACAGGGTTGTTGTAAGGATTAATTGAGATAGTATGTGGAAAATGCTTAAGACAGTTATAAATTTGAGCTATTAATTAAATGACATAATTCTCACCTTCTTACATTTTAAAAATCCTGCCGTAAAACTAAAATTACACTCTATACTTTTCTCACTTCCTCTCCCAAGTCAAGACACTGTGTGTTACATCCTGGTGTCAATTTATTGTTGCTGAGGAAAGTAAGCTGATGAGCAAACCCAATGCCTCTCACCCCTACCTCAGGACATTTACACTTTTAAATAGGGTGCAGTGGTTCTCAAACTTGAGAATGTATCTGAATCACCTGAAGGGCTTGTTAAAACTCAAAGAGGTGGTCTCTACCCCCGTTTGATGCAGTAGCTCTGGGTGGGGCCTAAGATTTTGTCTCTCAAATACCCAGGTGATGCTAAGCTGCTGGTCAGGTGGTGACATTTTGAGAACCACTGCTCTAAAGGAACGTCTGGGATTACAGGCACGACAGCAGTCTTGTGTGGAAACAAACTCCAACAGAAATACTTCACAAATAAGGCTGTGCTTCAAAACACAAGGTTTCAACCTGGCTGTGCCCTGGAATCTCCCAAGGAATAGTTTTTATTTTTCAATTAAAAGAAATTATTTTTTACCTTTTATATTTTTGATTTGGCTTTCTTGTGATAAGAACAGTTAATATAACACCTACCTGCTTAAATTTTTAAGCATATGATACATTATTATCTACAGCCACGATGTGCAGATTCCTAGAACTTACTTGTTTTATAATACCCAGTTGTTATATACCCAGCTAACAACTCCCCATCGTCCCCTCTCCCGAACTCCCAGAATCCGCCATTCTACCCTCTGCTTCTATGAGGAATCATGCATTATCTGTCCTTCTGTGACTGGCTGATTTCACTCAGCATAATGGCCCCCAGGTTCATCCTTGTTGTTGCGTATGGCAGGATTTTCTTCTTTTTTTAGGGCTCAATAATATTCAGTTGTGTACGTATGTACCACATGCTTTTTAGCCATTCATCCATCATTGGATATTTAGGTTGTTTCCATATCTTGGCTATTATGAATAATGCAGCAATTAAAATGAGTGCAAATCTCTCTTCAGGATCTTCATTTCAATTCTTTTGGATTTACACCCAGAACTGGGATTGCTGAGTCATACGGTAGCTCTACTATTAATTTTTTCACGAACCTTCATATTGTTTTCCATAGTGGCATCCCCACCAATGCACGAGGGTTCTGATTTCACAGCCTCTCCAACGACACTTTTATTTTTTTTGATAAGAGCCATCCTAACAAGTATGAAGTGATATAGCTCATTATAGTTTTGATTTGCATTTCCCTTGATGTTGAGCGCCTTTTCATATATTGCTCTTGGTGGCCATTTGCATGTCCTCTTTGAAGAAATATCTATTTAAATCCTTTGCTTGACAGTATGGTTCTGGTGTAAAGGCAGACATATGGACCAATGGAACAGAATAGAGTCCAGAAATAAATCCATGCGTATACAGGGAGCCAAAAATGCACAATGAGAAAGATAGTTTCTGCAACAAATGGTATTGGAGAAACTGGATGTCCACATGCAAAAGAATGGAACCGGACCCTTATCCTACGGCATACGCAAAAATCAGCTCAAAATGAATTAAAGACTTAAGCACAAGACCTGAAACTATAAAACGCCCAGAAGAAAACACAGGGGAACTGCTTCTTGGCGATCGGTCTTGGCAATGATTTCTTGGATGTGGGATCAAAAACACAGGCAATAGAAGCAAAGTAGACAAGTGGGACGACATCAGACAAAAAAGTTTCTGCAGAGTGAGGAAAATCATCAACCAAATGAAAAGACGACCTACGGAATGGAAGAAAATATCAGCAAACCCTACCTCTGATAAAGGGTTAATATTCAAAATATATAAGGAACTCGCACTGGGGAGCTTTAAAATGCTAATGCCTGGGATCTGCACCCTGAGAGCCTGGATAACGGGATGTCTCCAAGCCCTTCGAGTGATACCAACGTGTGATCACGTTAGAAAGCCACCGTTCCTATGACGTTTCCTGAAATATTGAACCAGTATTCTCTAGTTTGAAGAAACAATGGATATATTTCTCAGCTCTCTTTCCTCAGCAGTAACACACTGAAAACTTTTGTTTCGCTCTAGGAGAGGAAGGGAAAATTTTTTGAAGCCTGATGATGCTTTACAAACATAGGTGCTGCCACACTCAGCTTATTGGGAAGTGTTGGCTCAGAGAGTGGCTTCCTGTCCTACTTGCCACCATGGCTCAAGGTTCAGGGTGTAAGGACTAGCAACTGCACTTGGTGGCCTTTGTTTTGCCTCTGATGGGTGGTCACAGAAGCGGCAGCCTCCAGATTATTTAAGTATATTGGGCTGGTGCTGGCATCTTCCTGGAAGACCTGTTTTTTCTCACTTTCTATCTGCAAGTTAGCTTCATATTTTGACTGCACTGCTAAAAATCTATGTTCTGTTAATTTTACATGAAATTACAAATGCTAAGATTTCACCAATTGCTGGAAATAGATTTCTAGATAAAGGCTGAAATGAGAATAAAACTTGTGTCACAAGAAAGGAAAACAAAGATGAGAGGCCTCAAATTAGTGGGTGAAACAAGTAAAATCATTTAAATGGCCTGGAGTGTCTGGGCCAAGTTACAGAAATAACTAATGGAAATGCCTCTCATCACCCTTTATTGATGCCTAACTGCAGTGTCCAAGTAAAAATGATGGAGGAAACGAGATATTTATTTAGTTTCATTCCTGAAACTCCAGTAAAACAACTGTAAAAGCATGAAAACATATCACCCCAAAATAACAAGCAGTGGAAAAAGACAAATGATAGTACCAAATATTTGGAAGCTGAAAACCAGATGTATGACATCAGTAAATTAGCAGAGCGAAAGAGGCTCCATCCTACAGGAGCAGCGGGGAAAGCCACAATGCAGGCTGATTTATATCACAGATCAGGGGTCAGGAAATAAAACTTGACTGGAACACAGCCACGCCCATTTATTTAGGGATTGTCTATGGCCGCTTCGATGATACAGCTACAGAGTGGAACAGTTATGATTTGACAGATGAGCAGCTATAAGGTCCACAAAGCCTAAAGTATGTACTATGTGGCCTTTTAGATGTTTGCTGATCCCTGCCATAGATTAGTCCACGGGCTCAAGAACTGGCAATATCGACTGGCTTGGGGAGTTGGGGAGAAGGTGATGTTATATAAAAGCAGGGGGGGCTTAAAAATATGTTTAAGAAGCAATTAGATTTCTAGTCTCCCAGATCCAATACAAAAGGAACATTGAGATTAAATGAAAAAGGAAGGGTGGGTCATAGAAATTAAAAATAAATAACTCGATGAATGGGTGAGAAGTTAAAACCAAGCATATAATTGCCCAAAAATAGAAGGGAAAAAAAAGGATAAGTACAGTAGTCCGATATCTGAATGTGATGAGATATCCAGAAAGCGAAAAGGAAAGAGCAGACAGAAAATCACGGATGAAATTATTTTTAAAATTTCGGGTCCTGAAGAGCGTGAATGTTGAGATGGAACCGGCCCGGTGAGTGCCCAGCAAAATGGATGACCAGAGACCCCCGCCGAGGCCCGTCATGAGAGAGCAGAACAGAGACCATCCCTCCGGCTTCCAGAGAGAAAATCCAGGTACAGCGAGGGATCCAATATCGGAATGGCTTTGGCGTTCTCACCAGCACTCCCAGGACCTAGAAGATACACATGGGAGCAATACCTTCGAAATCCTGAAGGAAAATGGTGCCATCTTCCGCTTGGCACAGAGAGAAATGCAATGAAATTTGGTAAACTGTACCAATCTTTATTCCTCATCGGTATTTTGTTTCCAAGTCCCCTAGAGGGATGTTATACGGACAAAGTATCCCAATAACATGAACGTTATGCCTATTCTTTTTGCCTAACACGGCCATAGGATTCTAGACGTGACCACCGTATAATCAGATGTGGCTCCATCTCGTCCAGGCCGCCACCATCTCTCACTCAAACCTGTCCATTACTCTCCCAAGTGACCTCCCTGAGTCCACTTTTGCCTCCTCGATCTCATCTCCTCATAGCAACAAGTGAATTTCTTTTTAAAGGACCAAGTCCATCTCCTCGTTGATACTGTCCGATGAGTTGCCATTGCTTTTACCATAAATTCTGCACCATGACTGGGCCCTCGCCTCCTTCTCCGGCCTCATCTCACTCACTGGTTTCTGGTCTCTCTGGGTGAAACGTGCTATGCTCCTTCTTGCCACGGCGCCTCTCCACATGGCGCTTCTTCTACCTGAAACTTCTATACACCGCTGTTCACGTGGCTGCCTCCGCCATCCTCACAGACACCAGTCCTGACCATGGGGTCTAAAGGATCCGCCCACTGCCATTCTTCTCAGTCATAACATACTGTTCTCTTTATTTGCATTTACAGAACAGTGTAGCTATTTGTTTTACTGTCTGTCTCCATACAAGTGTAGACTGACTCTATGAAGGCAGAGATAGTGTCTGCTTTGTACACCATTTTGCCACACCGTCAACCATACTACGTGCTCAGTAAAGCTTGTTTTAGACAGAAAGGACAGAAGAGATGGAGCAAGTTAAATTCTCACAGTTCAGCAATGGTAATAGCAAGTTCTAGACTTAGGTCACTGTAATAATGAGATTCCACTACAGAATTGTGCCCAAATTTCTGGTTTTGGAATGCAGGAATTCAGCTGACATTCTAGCTTTTCGTCTATAGCACCCAGGTATTCCAACACTGGTTTCTTCTCAGTTATCATTATTCTCCAGCTTGTCCTTCACTTCCAGTGTAGCCAGTTGGCAGAAAGGAGGGTCCCAGATTGCAAAATCCAACCGTTTGTTTTACCCCACTTATCAAATGATGGCTATCGATGGCGTAGAGGTCCCCTTTGCAAAAACTGATCCCACTTACAGGAAATATTCAGAACAGGGAAATCCAAAGAGACAAAAAGCAGATTGTACTCAACTGTCTAAGTCTGGTACTTGATTGCAGGAACTGGAAGGAGGGAGAAATAGGAAGCGACTGTTTAATGGGTTTCCTTTCGGGCTGATAAAAACGACCAGGGAAAAGCTAGCGCTGATTGCACAGCACTGTGAAAATACTGAGTGCCCCTGAACTGTGCACTTTAAAATGCTGATGATGGTAAATTTTATGTATATTTTACCACAATAAAGAAATTGATCCCATGTGCTTTTCTTTTACTCATTCTAAAAATAAGAGACCGTTAATTATGGAAGACAACCTAATTCTTTTTTTTTTTTAAGGTGAGGCAACCCTTAGTTGACCTCACAGATCGCAAGGACCTTGTCAGCTTAGAATCCTTTATTTTTTACTTTTTTACGCCTACAGCACCTGGTCTTCCTAGATGGTCTCCCATCCAAGTACTAACCAGGTCCAACCCTGCTTAGCTGCTAAGATCAGACGGGATCGGGCTTGTTCAGGGCGGACTGGTTGGAGATGACAGCCTAATTCTTAATACCCCTTTGTCAGACACTAAATCTGGTCCTAAATTGATTTTTAAAAAATGTCGCTGGTTTTGGGAAACTCCTACTTCCTCATCTCCCGTTGATTTCATGAGGTGCAAGGATACTATTTCTCCCTTAATTCTATGACAGCCAGAATTCTACTTGTGCTTCCTCTGTGCCTTTTTATTTAATACTTTTTAAATTAAGTACTTTAACTTAACTGATGATACATTTTTAAAATGCATCTTGCAACTAGAATAATAATCAATATAATCACCCATTAAATTTCCATAGGGTAAGAGTTTGAAGCAAAATTACTATCAAAATCAAAATCAAGCATAAATTTCCATGAAAATATAATTCTTTCAAAGACAGGTTTACACTGGGCAGGATAAGTGGAGGCCTTTACTTTGCTATTTTATATGCATCAAAACCAGAAGCCAACTTGCAAGAATGTTTAGCCTCTGTCTATCTTAAAACTTTAGCACCAAGAGCTAAAGTGTGTTTTCTTCACTTCTCCACTGCATTTGTCCTTCCTGAAAGTCTGTGTCACCATTGAAGATTGATAAGTGATGATTAATAGGGTTACACACACACTGCCTTAGGGAGGAGGAGAACTTGGATGTTTTCAGCACAGCTGAGAAGCCTTCTCAACTTGCAGGGCTGAAAATAACTTCCATGCCTTCGATCGGCCTTGCCTACGTCTTTTAAATGAGGGGACGAACCTAGAAGCTTGCTTACAGCCAATGGGATTTTCTCAGTCTTTGAACAGTGGATTTATTCCAACAAAGGTACTGCTGTGTTTAAGCTTTTAAATAGTTGAGGCTGAAGTGTTTCTTAAACAAATTAAACACTGTCCATGCTTCTCATTTTGGAATGAGCCTTCGGATATGGGAGCTGGTTTTCCTTCCCAAGAGACAGCGACGTGTAAGAGTTACCTGTGGGTATGAAGTGGCATATGGCTAACTGGGGGAGAGGAAGGGCAAAATGCTTCTATATTTCACTAAGTGCCGGGGGCCTGGGGAATGAAGTTACCAGCAAGTACCAGAATGGCCTACAGGTAAACATACGGCATTTCTCATAATACTCATCTCTGAAAATCTCCCAAAAGCACTGTAAAAACTTCACCAACAGTTCATTGTACTGCTGGAAATCCAGTGTCACAAAAGGTCAAAGTTCGTCGACAAACTGGTATATATGAACGAACTTGACCTTCGACATTTACAAGGAAAGACCAGTTGCATGTTATTTGTCTCGCCCACGCTTTGGTGTTCACAGAATAGAGGGTAGGTTCCTCTTCCTCCACAAATTGAACAAAAACAAAAATGATCATGGGTAGTAAACTGCTGTTAACTTCACGGGTATCATTCATCCCTTCATCATTCAATCTAGTAAAACCTACTCACACTCGGGCAGGTGTCAGACCTTGTCGGAGGTTCGTGATATGAGTGTGGGAGAGACAGACACTGTTTATAACTTCAAAGAGTTTATAACCTCACAGCAACACACGTATACAAGTGATTACAGACAAGTACCATTTTTGAAAACATGAAAGTTTCCTTCATCAAGTAATTTTCTCAAAATACTAAATACTATCCAATTATAGTTGGCAGGAACACATTATTTTTCTTCCACTTTTTAGATTTCAATTAGAGTTGACATTCAACGTTGTTTTATATTAGTTTCAGGCACACAGCACAGACATTTCTACAATTTACGAAGTGATCTCCCAATTAGTCTAGTCCCCATTCGTGCTTATTACAATATTATTGACTCTATTCCCCATGCAGTACTTCGCATCCTCGTGACTATTCTGTAACTGCCAATTTGTACTTCTTAATCCCTTGACCTTTTTCACCCGGCCCGCAGCCACCCTCCCATCTGACAATCACCAGTTTGTTCTCTGTATCTATGAGTCTCCTTTCATTTTGTTTGTTCATTTACGAGAACACATTACTTCTTAATGCGGGAACAGAAAATGTGTCCCCAGCCACTCTCTTTAGACATATAATAAAGGTCGATCTCTCTCATGAGTTAAATAAACCACGCTTACCACAGAGACTTTCCTGGGAGTAGCAATGGTCTCGAAACTGTCCCAAGCAGCCAGGGGAATGCTCTCCATTTCTCGATAAGCTTCGATTTGGTGCTGTGCTTGGTGAAACTGGGACCCAAGATTTTCTTTCCAGCTCTTCTATGTAGACCAACTGCCATGCGGGCTGGCAGAAGCGTGTTTATGTGAGAACTCAAGCACACTTTCCTGTTTTAAAAGTTAGGGAGGCCTAAGTAGGGTGAGCGAATAGACAAAATCCCCCAAACTTCAAGTCTTAGTGCCCGGTGCAGTGACTCAGTAAGCAGGCAGTGATCCTCCCATCTACCCAGCACAGTAGATTAAATCAATACTTCTTGAAATTCTTGAAAACTCAGATTATCAGGGAATAGACTAGTTGCCTGGCATTAGGAAACCATCTTGATAAGCTCAGCCACCCTTTAAGTGTGACTAGCGATGGGCCAAGAGAGCTGGGAATATGCCATGAATGAGCCAGGTCTATTAAACTGAAATAAAAATTCTACACCTTAAGCTCTCTTCTCAAAAGCTTAATTTAAAAAGCAAATTAGCACAGAGACAAACATAAACGAAGAGGCAAGGTTATTGCATACTTAGCACCAGATTTATCAACTGAATCATAATTAGAAGTCCTGTCACTGAAATAATGCAATTTGATGCTACATTTATTCCAGCGAGATATCGATCGTTCCTAAAGACACTAAACTAACCTCAATAACGTCACCAAATATTGTAGAAACTCAGTTGCAATCCTACAATTATTTTCCCCAATGGAGAGTGGGTGGGTACAACTGGTTCCTGAAATAGAATTGATGGTGGAGGCACTGAGAAGCGATGAAGTTTCTGGTCCCTTAGAATTTCTGGGCACTGATTTGAGTGTCGGAAGAACTAAAATTAATTTTGTGGCAATAAAATAAAATGTTTGATTTTCTTTTTTTTTTTCCCCTGGTTTACTACAACTCTACATATCTGGAAAACTCCAATCTAAATAAAAGGTATTTCCAACTAATCATTTGAGGCTGAGATAGCTCATAGCTTAAACACAAAAAAGGAGGGTCGCCTGGTGGGGGACAGGGAGTGTCACACAAGGTAAAGCACCTGTCTTCATGAAGAGTATTGCAAGGGTATGGTTAGCACAAAAGCATAAATACTGATGATGAGCCATCTTCCAAGAGGAACAATCTATTTTTTTGTAATCCATGAACAATGAGGCCAATCTGGAACTGGCAGCCTTTTCCACAATGGGTGATGTCACCAACTTTGAATCCAGCACTGTTTGTCTTTCTCTTTTGTGAAAACGTGTACCTGAGTTTGGACTGTCTAAGCCCTCGACTCTTGTGCACTATATTAAGCTGACGTTTTGGGACTTGGTCTCATAAATAACACATAGATATTGACTGAGCAACTGCTATGTGCCAGGCACTGTAGGGTGGCAGTGAGAAGCAATGTCCTGCTCCCAGTGGAGAGAGAGAAATTAAAGACAGGAAACCGACCACTCAACGTACACGCCATGAAGAAACAGAGCAATGGGGTTGCTATAATAGCAAAGGTGGTCAGAAAAGGTGACGCTGGTGAGTAAGGCAGAATTCGAATGGGCCTCTGAATGGAATCGGGGGCAAATCCTGCCAAAACTGTGACTTCCAGGTAGAGAAAAAAATGGGGAAAGAGTGGGCCTGGTGGAGGCCCCCAAGAACAGGCTTACTGAGTTCAAAGTCTTTTTGGATGTTTCTTGTTTTATTCTTTGGTCCTCTTAAAGACCTTCCTTTTTTCAAACAGGAGAACAGTACTTGATTTGGGTGTTTAATACCTGGTACGTGGTTCAAGACACGCAACTCAAAGAAGTAAATGTTGAAGAATTTCATCACACATCACACAGCTGGAAATTCCTGCTTTAAAATGACATAGCCATTTAGACAGTCAACCGAGCTCTTCGTTTGAATGAGTTTCCAAAATGGTTATTCATGTTTTCCCCCAGCATTTTGATACACTTTTTGTATGCTTTCTGAACCCTTAATATAACCAGTAACACTTAATTTATAATACTAAAGCAATCACGGAATCTGAAGTTCAAAAATTTATGACTTTCAGGATTCCAATCACAGGAAAGAGAGAAAGGTACAAATTAGGAAAAATTAAGCAAAGGAAATAATATGATTTATGAATGTAGAGTTATTCAGTAAAGATGAAATGCATATATTGATTTAAAAGCTTTTTGATTTTATGAAGTTTTTAAATGAATAGCTCATCTTTCTTAATTCATGCCTTTAGCAGTTTTATCTACTAGATTCATGAAAAAAAAAGAAACTAAGCATCATTAATATTTCTTCATAACAGGTCTCCTAAGTGGTAAGGGACAAACACAGTACTTTTCCTGGACTCAGCATTATAGTATATGTATATCCACCCTGCAATTAACAACGTGATTTCATTAATAACACCACTCCCTGCTGACATACTCTTAATGAGACAAGAAGCTTTTCTCTACCTTCTAATCAAACCCTTAAACTACGCTTCTGGACAATTTCAGTATCATATCCTTGCTATTATCCAATCCACTCTTTAAAGTGACTTAGAAAATTCCCAAATGTAGCCAACTGTTTGCACGTGTGCATTTGTACATTCACTCCGTCTATTCATCTAATAGTCACGAAATACCTACACTTTGCCCCTTCCACTCCCATTCGTTCTGCTTAAGGAAAACGACAAAAGTACAACTTTTCCAAAATAGACTCGAGATGAATTAAAGATGGCTGCCAATTCTTTGTTTTCTCCCATCACGAAACGGAGGTTATTTCTCTTTCCTTGAATCTGCTTTACCGTGACTGCTTTAACCAACAGAACACAACAGAAGTCAGGCTGTCCCAATTTCAGACCTGGCTTTTAAGAGTTCTAGCGGTTGCCATTTCCTCCCTCTTGGAACGTTCATATTTTGAATCCCAAAGCCACCATGGAAAAAGTCCCACTCCCCTTCTGGAGAGACCACATGGCTTCTCCATGTGGAGAGGGAGAGAAGCACGGCCATCCCAGGATCCCAGGCAAACCTCCAGAAGACTCCAGACCCAGCCACTATCTGATTACAACTATGAGACCCCATGGAAGGCTAGTAGGAAGGCTGCCCAATTGAGCCTGGTCAACTCACAGAACTATGAGAGAGGATAGAAGAGCTGTTGTTCTAAGTCACTACGTTTTGGGATGGCTGGTTATACAGTACTAAATGAGCCTCAGTGGAATCTGGGGGTCAGCAGAGGGATACTCCCACACATACCCTACGCTCCCAACATTTCTGAGGTCAGTATTCCCACAGAGACAATGCATGGTCAGATGATTACAAAATTTCTGCCTTTTTTTTTTTTTCTCCAGAAAGGGATCACTGCAAAGGATTCATTCCCCTCTAGTGATGAGCTGGTTATTCAGGGAGCTAGATGAAGGCGGCCCGTTAAGTACTCTCAGAGAGGGTACTGGGGTAACTCACTGGTTGGCAAAACTATAGTTTCTGCTGGCCAGGGCACAGCCATTGTCTCTGGAGACAGATGTTCCAGCTTCAGTTCCGCTGTGCCTCAGGGCTCACCCACAGCTCATCACTGTCCCCCTCCAGAAGCACAAGCAGACTGATAATAATTGCCCAACACCCTTCGGAGACACTAGAGTTGCCTTTCTGATGTACGAAGCAGACCGCACCAATCAAATCTTAAAGATGATCAATACTGAATCTTCTGCCCATCACCTGCTTCCGGGATGATGTCCGAAACTCCTCAGCAAGACACAGAATAGACTCTTCATGCCCTCGTGTATTAGTTTCCTGTGATTGTCGTAACAATTTACCATAAACTTCATGGCTTAAAACAACAGAAATTTATTCTCGCACAGTTTCAGAAGCCAGAAGTCTAAAATCAAGGTATGAGAAAGGCCGTTCTCCTTCTGAAGGCTCCAGGGAAGACTCCTCTGCTTGCTCCAGTTTCCGGTGGCTCCATCACTCCAATCTCTGCCTCTTCACATGGCCTTCTCTGTGTATGTATGTGTTTGCCTTTTCTTATAAGGACACTTGTCACTGCATTTAGGACCCACCTGAATAATCTAAGATCATCTCATTTGAAAAAAATTTATTTGCAAATGCAAAGATCCCTTTTCCAAATAAGGTCATATCCACAGGTTCCAGGTGGATGTATCCTTTGGGGACCGCCATTTGACCCAGTACACCACACTTCTCCATGTTGTCACTTTTTCCCCCTTGTCCCTAACCCAGTGCCTGCTGTGATCTGCATACTCTTTGCCACTTGTACTTCCCATGACACACTGTTCTTTCATGCGTCTGTATAATTGTGATCACATGACAGTGCCCTTCTGCCTAGAATGCCATTTGCCAGTGGAACAGTCTTCGAGGCCAGTTCAGATGTCCCCTCTTTTATGTAACCTTCTCAATACCTTGCACTCATTGTCCTGGGTTTCACACGGACACAGCTAAGTGATTAATAAATACTCACTGAATAACTTGGGTCCAGCTTGGCTTAAGAATAGATGTAGATTGGTTCTATCCTCACCCATCAGGTAGATTACTGGGCTCTTATTACTTTGGGATCACAAGGCTTTCTGATCTTTAAAAGACCTTTGTTAAAACAGACACGTATCAAACACTTTAGCCCCCAGCGTCAGTTAATACACTGGGGGTATAAGTAACAGCTGGAGGAAAGGACCCCTCTCAGAATTAAACGTCGAGGATCGGTGCTTAAGCAGAGGGTGACAAAATCCTCACTAACATTTCCTTTTCCTGGAGATTCTAGAAAACTATATTTTTTAGTTCCCTGTGCATTTAAGTTTGGACCATGAGACAAATGTTCATCGAAGCAATGGAGACAGTGATATACTCCATTTCTAGGTCTGTTCACTAAAATCTCTCAAGAGATCATCAGCTTTCTCATTTCCCTCTGTATGGCTAGAAATGAGGACTTCAAGATGACAGAACCCTATGATGCAAGGACCTCAGATTCCTGAGTCACTATTTGAGAAGAGAAACTTAAAGATATCCAACCTGTAACAGAGCAGGAAATACATGTTTATGTTGTTATGTGTATCAGTCAGTACATCTTAGGTTATGCTGTAGTAACAAACATGCCCCCAAATCTCAATAGCTAATAGTGACAAAGGTTTATTTATAGTTCATATTACATAACTGCTGTATGACTGTGGCTATGTCCCTTGTATTTTCTTTATTCCTAAATCCAGGCTGAAGGATCAACCCCCCATTAGGGATGTGCTGTTTTCGTGACACAGGGGGAAATGACCCAACAACAAAGCCACTATGCCGGGCTCTTAAAGCTTCTGCTCAGAAGCGGCATCCGTCACATTTGCTCACATTCCATTGGCGAAAGCCTGTCATATGGCCAGGCCTCAGTGAGCAGGGTGGAAACTCGACTTCTCCTGTTATGGACTAAATTACATCTCCCCAAATTCATAGGTTTAAGTTCTAGGCACCAATGTGACCGTATTTGAAGACAGAGCCTTTAAAGAGGGAATTAAAGATAAAGGAAGTCATAAGAGTGGGGACCTTATCCTGTAAGACTGGTATCTCTATAAAAAAAAAAAAAGGAAAACGCACCAGGAGTAGGCCGTGTGCAGACACAACCAGAAAGTGGCCATATGCAAGTCATGGCAAGAGGCCTCAGGAGAAACCAGATGTGACGGCACCTTGACTTCAGACTTCCAGCTTCTAGAACTGTGAGACTACAAATTTCTATTGTTTAAGCTGCCCGGTCTGTGCCATTTTTTACAGCAGCCTTAATAAACTAATACACCCCCATAAAAAGGCATTCCAAGTTACCGAGATGAGGACGGTTGTCTTCTTGCATAGTAAAAGACTAAACAATCAGGGACGATTAAACCATCTACCGCATTGTGCCGCTGAAGTTGGGGGATGTTTGTTAAAGCATTCGGTCAGTATTACCCTGACTTCTCAGAAGCATCTGGAGGGTAAGGTAGATCAGGAAACCTGGAAGATAAAACATCCTTCTCTCCTCCTCTTGTCCGGGGCTGACTCTGCTCCTAGATTTCATAGAATGAGCAGCAGCTGCCCCCAGTGGGAGGGATGGGTGTCACAGCCACAGCACTTTGTCCTTGGAACCTAATTTCAACCTTTAGGAGTGTTGTGGCCTTGGGCAAATTTCATGAACTCTTTGAGTTTTACTTTGTCAAATAAGAATACTGCTAACTGCTTCCCAGGGCCGCTGTGAGAGGTGAGAGAAAATCCTAGCACACAGTAGGTTTTCATTAAATATTATTTTGCTCTCTTCCCATAGTCTTCTCAGGAACTGAAGAAATTCATCCTGAGGGGAGTTTAAAGTGTAGCATGTATCAGGCTTATCAAAAGAGATCTTTTCCTTTGTTCCATGAATCATTATTTCAAATCCGAGCTCATCTTACAGGACTAATTACTGTACAGATGATATTGTGATTAATTGTTTGGGGATTGTAGAGGGTGGAAATAGAAAAGGAAGAATAGAGGCTGTTGGGGCCAACCTGCAGGCTAGGAAAGGTTCGCTGCATTTACTTAATAGGGCCAGTGTGCAGCTTACTGGAGCTTACTTGTCATGACAATGCTGGCATTTAAATGAAGATGTTAGCATAATCATCAATTGTGATTAGAGCTCACAGTTACTGCAAAAGCTGAAAACATGCTTGGCTTTTTTTTCCTCCCTGATTTTCCCTCTGATCTTAGCAATGCAGAATCTTAATGGTCCAGAAGAAAAATCTCTACTTTTATTAGAAACAAAAAGCGGGGTGTGTCGGCTTTGGAAATTATATCAAGAATTAGAGTCTGGTGTGTTTCTGTAATGTTTCATAAAAGAAGGGCAGCTGTGTTGTTTTTAATACAGGAATTGCGGGGCTCAAAAGAGATGTACTCACTAATAAATATCCATTTCCTTATTCTTCATGGTCATAGTGTCCTTCAGTAATTCAGGACTAATCCCAGAACAGTTTAATAGTTACCCAGCAGATAGCATGCAGCGTGGTCGCAGATGCTGAGCTCTGTACCATGTGTAAACTGACAGTCTCTGAAGAAGACAGAGAGGGGAAAGGGAGACCTTCTGTAAAAGATGCTCGAGCTTTAAAATCTAGACAATTGAATATAATGAAGCATCTTCAATTGAACGCAAACTAGCTTTTGCAGTGGAACTCCTGAGTGGGCGGGATTTCCCCCCAAACATTCATCCCCGTAATTCAACTCTTGGAGTAGGCAGGAATTGTCATAGGACTCTCCAAGTGACAACTGCCGAGCATGATTTCTTGGTGCCCACTTTTGAACCTGACTCCCTAGGGGTTCCCCGAAACACTCCAGCCAGGCCGGTCCAACCTCTGCATCACCACGATCTCGCCCAGCCCTAACTCCTACGCATGGCCTCCCGCTCCCCACAGGCCTGGCCTCCCCACCATCCAGTCCATCAGGCTGCTTGGTGGATTCTCATGGACTCACCCGTGGTTCGTAGCAGACATTTCTGTGGTCTCTATTATCTGCTCTTTAGATTTTGATATAGCCAAAGCGTTAACCTAGAACAGCAGTTCTCAACTGGGGGCGAGTTTGCCTCCCAGGAGACATGGGTAAGAAAGAGAACACTTATTTTAAGGGGATGTAAAGAGTGAGGAGAGGTGTGAGAAAAAGGGCACTTCCATGTTTGGTTTAGTGCTTCAGCAATATCAGGTGCGGAGTCATCTTCTAATGGTCTATTCGTATTAGCCTCATTGTGACGATATGGCGGCCACAGCTCGAATTGTTTCATTTTCGCAGAACGATGTCTTAAAGCGGGAAGCGGAGGGAAGCTTCCCATCTTGCTCTGTCAAGGAAGAAAGTTTTTGCCCAGCCTCAGCCCCAATAGTTCTGATTCACATTGGCCAGGACCGAATTACGAGTCCACGCCTTAGTCGCAAGGGAAGCTGGGGACACAAGTATCTGGCATTTTCGTATGAGGGCATGTCTGCTGGTAAGAAAGAGGACGGGAGCGTGTCCACAAGACGACGCATGGTGGTGCCCACACTGGCTGGCCCTGTCCTCATGGAACTCACAGCCCATCGTGTCACAGTGTGATAGAGATCACCCCAAGGCAGTGCTGGTGGCTCATAGTTGCTGTCATCTACAGCTAGAATGTAAGACAAAACAGGAACTGTCATCGCTATCTGGAGAGGTCACAGAAGGCGTCGCGGGAGATGCTTGTCCCGCCCTTCCCCCGAAATCCCTGTCTTAGTAAGAGCATCTCTACCCAAGTCGGAAGCTCAGCGAATTGTCTCC
Source organism: Rousettus aegyptiacus (assembly GCF_014176215.1). Taxonomy (NCBI): domain Eukaryota; kingdom Metazoa; phylum Chordata; class Mammalia; order Chiroptera; family Pteropodidae; genus Rousettus; species Rousettus aegyptiacus. The sequence goes on along the minus strand of NW_023416312.1, from coordinate 1,500,820 downwards.
GAAGTCCCCTTTCCCATCTCTCCACAGGTAATTCACCCCCAAGATTTATCAACACTCCTCTCTCCTCTACCTCCATACTTTCTCGGCCTTAGCTCAAGATCTCCCAATTCCCCTTTTTCCTTCCCGACTGCCGGACCCCCACTTTAACCCATGTTCCACAATATCACAATAGTTATCTTTCCAAAACTTAGATACAGTCACGTCGAAATCCCCTGCTGGCTCCTTATTTTATAAAACACAATGTGGCCTCCTTAGTGTGGCGCGCATGGCCAAGCATAATCTACCTCCTCTCTTCGCAGACTTGCCTTTGGTTTTCCCCCTTTTCCACAGATAAATTGGGCAATTCGCCATTGCCCAGATGCACCACAAAATTTCATGTCCCCATGCCTTTGCGTGGGCTCAACATCTTCCCTTTCCAACCACTTCCTGTCTTGTTGAAATTCATCGTTCTAGGTCCAACGGAAACGTCACCATTTCCACGAAGCTTCCTCAAACTGTGTAGCAGACTTAACGTCCTACATCTTCTAGGTGTTCAGAACTTTCTCCTGAACCTCGACTGAGGAATGCTCCACTGTATCTACCATACATTTCCCATAGGCCAGGTACTTATAAAAGTATTTCATCTTATAAACTCAATTAATCCTCAAGGCAGTCCTCTTACAAACACCCGCCCCATTTGACACAGGAGGATCACAAGGAACTCTTCTTGGTTTCAATCCTAGCCACTCTGACTCCAGAGGTGAGTTCCCTATTTTCGTCTACAGCAGTGCCATCCAATGGAACTTTCTATGACGATGGATATAATTTATATCTTTGCTGTCATATATAGTAGTCATCGCATGTGCTACTGAGCACTTGCAATGTGGTCAGTGTGACTGACAAACTGGGTTTCACATTTTATTTAATTTTCATTAAACAGCCACGTGTGGCTTTTTGGCCACCACACTGGACAACACAGCTCTGTACCACATTCCCCTCCACATGAGCTCAGGGACCACGGCCTGTTCATTACCAGATGCCCCAGGATCCAGCTCTGATATCTGTTAGAGTGAAATAGGTCTATTTCCTTTTCTGCCATCAAAATGTAGGGCGACTTTTCTACCCTTACAACTGAGGGACTATGTTGCCATGTTCCCCATTCTGTAGCACATGCGTTGGAAAATTTGCTGAACTACTCTAATCGAAAATGTTTCTCAAAAACTGTTTCATTACTTTTTGATACTACGAGCTCACAAAGCAACCTCATGCAGCTTAGAGGAGAATCTGACCTCTGTGTTCAGAAATATAATTCCGCTTATTGACGATTCTTATTTATATTTACAGGTCAACATCTAATAACATTTATAAGGTCAGCATACTGTGCCGCTTCTGTTAGAAAATAAAAGTCAGCTACAGGAAGACAGGCACGTCCTGAAAGCTATTTGTTTCATGCTGCTAGAAAGCTTTTTTTTTCTTTTATCTCTAAATAAATAAATCCATGTCCTATGGAGATGTATGCTTAGAAACCATGGCAGATATCTGCACCAAGAAGTTACATTAGCTTAAATTTCTGAGCACTATTCACAACTCGGTGTGAAAATATCTCAGTGACAAAGGCAGCATATGTTGTCTACACCACGTTATTTAACGTATACACGTGAAAAAAAATGACTTTTCTTTCCCATTCTGCATAGTACACAGAGAATAACAATATCCATAGAAACAATTTTCCCATATGTTTAGCCACCAGCTGCTACAGTTTAAAGAACACACAAGGTTGTTTATGTGTTTTCAGTTTTGTTTTCTTTCTCGAGAAGAGAAGAGAGCCTGGCGACCAAGTAGTATGTTAAAAGTTGTAAATAATTTTCAAATAATTCAAGGGATTATGACTTTGAAGCTGGAGAATATAAGACTGTACCAGGATACTAATCGCTTTTGTTTGGATCGGGCGTTATAAAGTGATGGCCATTGGATGTGCCTTACTCCACCAACACAATGTTTTTTTAGAAATGTGAATTTAAATGCTTTCGGATACGATTTGCATGTTCAGATGGTTCCGCTGTCTCCCATTATCTCTTCTTGTTTTACGTCTGCTCAGTACTTCTATCTAGTTTACCTGCCGGGCCCCTGTGGGCATTTGAGCTCGTGACCCCTGGGTAGGCGCTGTTCTGCTCTAGGAACTCAGTGCACTAATATGACTTCTTTAAAAACACAAATTCTTACCAGATACCGGAACTGAAGGACATTGGGCAACGTGCTGTTTGGATGCAACACACCATGCTAAATGCAGTAACCCTTTAAACAAAAAGGACAAATTCACTTTCCATATCTATGAATCTTCTATAAATCTGGAAGAATTAATTCATCTAGGAAATACTTATGGAATATAGAGTTGTAGGCTGGGGTTCTTCAAGTCACAGTGTTTTTCAAGTCATAGAATTCTATCAAAACTAGAATCCTACGATGTATTGGTGGCTCTCACTGTCTTAGTTAAAATGACTACAATTATCACATCTAAACTGTCATTGTCTTTTCTCCATATCTGTTTTCACCACAGTTCACTGGGAGTCCCTTTGAAAAACTTGACCCGACCCCTGCTCAGCCTACCTACTGTCTTCGGCCCTTGTCCTTTTTCTTCCCATAACTTTGGGGAAATTCTTGATATTCATTCTACAGGAAGTGCTGAAACACAATCAGATTTTACTTGCAAATATTGTTTTTCCTTATTTGCCAAAGTGAAAACATGTACGTTTTTAATTCTGAAAGTAATCGTATATATTTAGGGTTTTTACGAAGCAATGAATAGAGCATCCAATATCAACTGGTTTGCCTCTAAGACACAGGTGTCTTAAAGAGATATTGAAGGTTGAGTCCATGTCTTAATAGGGGTTCTCCAGAGAAACAGAATCAATAGGAGATACACACACACACACACACACACACACATGCACGCACGCACGCACACAGAGATTTATTATAGGAGTTGGCTCATGTGGTTATGGAAGCTGAGAATTCCTCCTTCCTCTGCCTTTTCGTTCTCTTCTGGTCACCCTACAGGATTGAATTGATGAGGGCTCATCTTCTTTATACAGTCCACTGATTCAAATGCTAATCTCTTCCAGAAACGCCCTCACAGATGTAACCCCAAAGAATGTTGTATCAGCTAACTGGGCATCCCTTAATCTCAAGTTGGCAAATAATATTAACCATCCCAGTCCAATACGTTATGGAGGAGCAAGAGTGGTCAGTGATCATGCAGTTACTCAATGATGGAAATGAGACCAGAAACATCTAGACCAGAGATTCGCAACCCTCACTGTCCATCAGAATGACTAGGGCCCAGAGCGGGTGGGACTATACTTTTACATATTGATGCCTGGGCCCAACTCCAGAATCTGGAGTGAGGTACCAAGCATTGGTACTTTGTAAATCTCAGGGCCAGACCAGCAGCCCTCCAAGTATCATCTTCAGACAGTCAGCATAATTACAGGCCATGCCTGGGAAAATGGGAATTTCCAGACCACATCTACCCAAAAGCAACAGAATTATGAACTCTGGAGCCAGGGTTCAGGAATCTACATATTCTAAGCTCTCTCTGAAGTACATAGGCCCAATAAAGACTGTGAACCACAGGCGGAACAAAAGTAGAGAACTATAAAGACCATTGGCTTTGGGGGCAGATATGAATACTAACCTCGACTTGGCCACTTAAAAGCTACAGGCCCCCTTTAAGGGTCAGTTTCTTAATCTCCTTTAACATTAGTTTCTTAATCTCTAAAATTGGGTAATGATAATCATCTCGGAATTAAATGAAATATAAAGTAATAAAACTACAGCACCCAGTCCTATGCCTGGGGCAGAGCTGGCAGTCTGTAAATTCCCTTTTTGGTTTTCCTATTGTCTAGAAGAAGCCTCTTTTATTGTAATCTCATTTATTCTAATATATATATATATATATATATGTGCGTGTGTATATATATATACATATATATATGAAATAAAATAGCAATTTGTTGTTCTGTCCTACAACTGTGATTGGACAACAAAGTGCTTCCCCACATAAAGATTTGCAAGAGTCAATAAAGCATTTTAAAATTGTATATTAGATCAAAAGAAAATCCACAGGCAGAATCCCAAATCTCATTTTGTCATCATGTATACATAAGATTTTTTTTTCTCTATAGGTCAAGATAAGTTCACTAGCTTGTCAGGCCAGTGGACTCATCCGTCAAGTGACGTTTTTGTCCTCTGAGGAATCTGAGCTTTTATATTTCTTTTATGTGTTATTATCCCGAGAAGCCATTTGCTATCTAACCTATGAGAGCAGTAGTGAACTAAAACTGTCCGGTCATTGTGTCAACCATTTAGATGGAAGACAGGGAGAAAAATCTCTTTCTGATAAATGATTTCTGAGAAGAGAAGAATCTGTCCCGTGTTAAGCATGAGTTTCCATTTCTAGGGGTAACCTTCTAAGGCTGAGCTACATAGTAAAATGTGGAGCCATCCTGGCTATACTTTCAAACTGAGAGGCAAAGAATAATAAAAGAGGCTGGGGGTAGCTTTCAAAAAACTCACTTTCCCCTTAACTGCCAGCTTCAATTGACAAGACCAAGGGCATGTTCTCTCTCTGCTTTGGAGGCTTCTGATTAGGAAGGCCCCAGCCTCTGTAGTTGAAGGAGCCTATGAAAGGCTTTCCCTCTCTCTGCACTGATCATCTCTCACTGACAACTACCCAGTCAATTAAACCCACAAGCAGAGCCACGATACCACCTCCATGCTACCATCAAAGCACCTTGAAGGAAGGAATATGGGTCTTGCCTGCCCATCTTCTATTCTCTGGCCAGATCTGGCTGCGGCATGACTTTGGCTTATCTTGGCTATTTCCCCTTGTTACTTTAATATTCTCTGGCTCAGTAGCTCTCACTTGTAAAGCAACTGGACTGTTCTCAAGATGATGCTTACATGTGTCCGTAATATGTCTGCCTGATGCAGTCCATCCCAGATGTCTACCCTGGTCTCCTTTCTCGCTCTTGCTAACCTCATCTTCATCCCTTGTCTACTCTTATCTCCAGGAGGAGCCTCCCTATTGCCAGCACCTATCAGGCCTCATCAAAATCATGCCCAAGAGTTTCTCTGTGGCTGCTCTCCAAGGTGTCAAATGGAGCTGGAGTTCATTCAGAAGGGCAGAGAAGCCCTTTTGCCACAACATGGTGCCACACTTTGGCAGTCAGCCACAAAGGGCTTCCATAATTGTGGTCGGGGTCTCCTAAAGTACTTGAATAATTCTGTTAACCTTGGCTTCTATGTTGCTTTCACTATAGGGAGTTCGAAATCAGCCCAAATGACCATCCTAATTTCTTTCATCCTTCTATCCTTTTTACCTGTCACTCTCCCTGAAGAGAATATCTTCTCACATCTCTCAGTTATCAAATATATGTATAGAGATCAACAAATGTAGTATTTGAATCAGGGAAAGCAAAACTGAGGTTATTTTCTATATCAGGGGTTGGCAAACTATGGCCCACAGGCCAAAGCAAGGCCACTAGCTGTTTGTTTTTGTCAATAAAGTTTTATTGGAGCACGGCTATGCTTATTCCTTTATGTATTGTCTATGGTTTTCTTTGCAACCATAGCCGAGTTGACTAGTTGAGACAGAGATTATAAAGCCTATTTACTATCTGCCCCTTTACAGAAAATGTTTGCTGACCCTGGTGTTAGACTAACAACAATGAGCCAAAAATAATGCTGTTACAACTAAGCAGGATAGACGGTCTCTCGACAGGGATTCTTGGCAAATTTAAGGGTTACATTTTTACTTCTAACAGCAAAAGTAACTATAATTCTTGAGAAATGATGATGAAAATGGTGATGCTGAAAGTCTATTATGGATGTTTAATATTAATTCACAAAAGACAAATGCCTAAGTCCTACCAGGCATTATCCTATCTCTTGACATGTGCGTATCTACAAATGGCTTGAGACTTTGGTAGGAGAATCACATTACAAATGCAAAGTCATGTGTTCTATTACTATATTATGGTAAATTGTGTTTATATTTATGGAATGCTACAATGTGGGCATTAATGAGATAACACAGTGGTATATAGTTTACGAAGCTTTTTCCTGATTTATCCATTTTGGTGATTACAACAACCCTCTGAGGTGAGAAGAGAGAAAATCAGCATTTTAACCATGAAGAAACTGAGTCCCATGAGCTTAATGAGTTCGTTTACAATCACGTGGCTAGTGAGTGGAGAAGTTCCATACCTTGAAGATTTCTTAAAATGGAAAAATAAAAAATTACAATTGGATGGTTCAAAATTCCTTTCCCGGAAGTTGATTGAATAGGTAAGCAGTAAGTCAGTAGTGATATAAAAGACTTGGCAAACATCATCACAAACTTGATATCATTATAATGTATAGAATATTCCATCCGACAACAAAAGAATACACATACTTTTAAAGTATGTATAATGCTCGCTTTGGCAGCATATATACTAAAGTATGTATACAACATTTACCAAGGTAGAACATATCCTGGGATATAAAAACAAATCTCAATACGTTTTAGATTAAAAGTATGTTCTCTATAACAAAACTAAACTAGAAAATAATAAGAGAAAGATACTGGGAAAATCTCTTATATTTAGAAATTCTGCAGGTTTTGGTCGGGATGGCAGGCTATGTAAAAGCAGGGTTCGCCTCTTCCCAGGACTGAATTAAAATTACAACCAAATTATAAGAAACGACTTGGAGAACCACCTGGGATCTAGCTGATCATAGCAATTAGGCAATAAAATTCCAAATAAGGCATAGGTTGAAAGGAAGAATCATGAAGGATATTAGAAAATACTTAAGAGAATTTTCAAAATGAGAACACGGCATTAAAATTTGTGGGATGAAGCTAAAGCAGATTTAGAGAATTATAGCATTAAATGAATATATTTAAAAAAAAGAACGATCTGAAAGTGTCCTAAGCTTTCACTCAAGAAAACCTGAAAAAGCAAATGAAACCCAAAGTAAGCAGCAGAATTAAAGAGCAGGCATATGTAAAACAAAATAGAAAGACAATAAACGCAACGAAACCATTATTGAGAAGATGAATAAAATTTAAAAAGAATTTAGCCGGGCTGATCAAGAAATTAAGGGAATGCACATAGGTATGAACAATATCAGGAAGGAAAAAGGAGACATCACCATAGATCCTACAGACATTAAGGGCTATAAAGGATATAGTATGACCAATGTTATGGCAATAAACTTCAAAATTTAGGTAAAATGGACAAATTTCTTGAGAGACGCTAACAATCAAAGCTCATTCAGGAAGAAAAAAAATGAAATAGCCTGTATCTATTAAAGTAATAGAATCTGTTATTTAAAAACGTCCCCAAAAGGAAACGCCAGACCCAGATAGCTTCAATGGTGAATTCTACCTAATATTTAAAGAAGAAATAAAACCACTTATACACAAACTTTTCCAAAAACTAGAAGGCGGGAGAATATCTTGAACTAATTTTTTGAATCTAACATTACTCTGATACCGAAATGAAACAATGATATTACAAGAAAACGAGAAATATCAGTTGTAAACACACATAGAAAAATTCTTAATAAAATGTTAGTAAATCAAATGTAGCAATACATAAAAAGTATGTCATGATCAAGTCAGATTTATTCTAGGAATGAAAGATCTAACATTCAAAAACTAATAAATATAAAAGCGAGATTTTCAGTAAGAGCAGAGTAAAACAGCAAATCTCTCCCCAAAACCAATTCTAAAACTGGACAATTGCCAAACCATTTCGAATCTCTCAAAATAAACTGAAGGCATACAATGAATTGAGATGTATTTATTCATGAAAAACTGGTGAACTTTGAGTAAAACAGTGAGTCTGTGGCATTCTTCCCTGGAATTGATCATGCACACTGCCATGTACTCGCCCAGATTAATGAGCAAAGTAATCATACTTTGTAGTAGTGTGAGGCGAGGCTGGTAATGTAAAACAGACCATTTGCTAGTAGAGGTTGCTGCCTGGACTTGGAGTAGAAGGTGGAAAATCTATGATCAGGTTATTAGCCAAAATGACAAAATCGCTTGGGAAAAAAAAGGAAGAGCCCATAGCCCTGTTAACCTGAGGTTGTAATCCCACCGGAGGTGAGTGACAGACCAGATGGAAAGCCAGAAATATAACAGGGAGATCTTGAAAATTAGAGAACCATAAAGGGGCTAGAAATGTTCCCTACGCATCCTTGGATAATTGGGAGGCTGTGTGCAAGTACAGGGCCAACTTGGGTGGGCCTCAAGTTGCTGGATAACTGGGAGGTTGCTCGCACATGCGAGGAAGGCTCAAGAAGACCCAGTAAATAACAGAAAGTAGACTCCATACTGATATAAATTATCCTAGCACAATTTCTATCTAATTACCAACCGAAACCTAAGCTACACACACAAAAGAGTGATACATAGGAAGCCAGGTTAAAAATAAAAACAACCAACCCAACAAATAGTAAAAACAGCAGAGACGTCATAGTCACAAATATGGGGACTGAGGGAAGGGTGGGAAAGATTCCACAGATCAAAGCAAAGCAAGTTACCAACAGAATATAACAGCAACAACAAATCAGCAAAAACAACAACCCTAAGAGGAAAACCTGCAGATTTTCGTTTCTACAATATATTATCGAGCTTTCAATCTACATTTCAACAACAAATGAGACAAAGAAACAGAAAAGTATAAGCCACACACAGGAGTACAAAAGAAGAGGAAAAAAGACAGTGTTCAGATTCAGATGCTGGAGTCAGCAAAGACTTCAAAGCAGTAATCATAAACACGTTCATTGAGTTAAGAGAAATCATATTTTTTTTAAAGAATTAAATAAAAATGTAATGTTAATGATTCGAGAAATTGAGACCATCAATATAGCAATAGAAACCATAGTAAAAATAACCAAATGAAAACTCTGGAGTTAAAACTCCAATAAGTGAAATGATAAATTCACTAGATGGGCTTAGCGGCAGACTTGAGATAGCAGAAAAGATCGGTAAACTTGAAAATTGATTAATAGAATTATCAATCTGAACAACAGAGGAAAAAAACGAAAGAAAAATTAGCAGACTCAGAGACTTGTGGGATAACATCTGGTGTACCAAGCTACATGTAATGAAAGTGCCAGGAGAGGAGAGAGAGAAATAGAATATTTGAAGAAATAATTGTTGCAACCTCCCCAAATTTGATAATACACATTAATCTACAGACTCAAGAAGCTCATTAAATCCTAAGTAGAATACACACAGATTTGGACCTAGACACACTGTAGTCAAACTGTTAAAAGCCATGGAAAATCTTGAAAGTAGCAAAAGGAAAACAACTTTACATATGTTACAAAAATGTAATTTAAAAGCTGACTTCTTATTATAAAGAATGAATACCAAAAAGCAAAAAGAAAAGCTGGTAATCAAGCATTGAAATCTAGAAAAATGAACTTTGAAAATGAGAGGAAACTAAACACTTTGATTTCACATTCTAGAAAAGGCAAGACTATCGGAACAGAATGAAAGCCAGAGTTTGCCAGGAACAGAAGATTTGGGAAGAGGATTAACTGTAAAGGGAACTTTTCAGAGTGATGTACATACTCTATATATCGATTTTAGTGGCTGTTACACAATTGTACATGAAATTTACATATAAAACTGGTCAATTTCATTGTTCGTAAATTCTATCTCAATAAACTTTTGAAGATTATCTTGTGTTCAGAAGCTTTCTCGGTGCCTCACAAAATAAAAAGTCCATAACCCCAGTTTTTGCTCCAATAACTTGTAGTTGATACCTCTGTTGTTATACTTGACTCGCTGTATCAAACTTATCTATGTAAAGCCAATCTCCGACTTGTTTCTAAGATCCTTTGGGGTTAAGACTACATATTAGCAATCTTAATATTCCCAGTATGTGGCACAGAATCTGATGAATAGTTGGCATTCGAATCTAAGTGTTCTAAGACTAGAGCTCAAGCTTGAGCTAATTCAGGGCTCTTTCTAGCAGACCAAGCTTACTTCCACAAAGTGAAATATGTGGATGGTTTGCTCGAAGAATACAATGGAAACTGAATCAGTATGGCATGCTTCTTATTGATAACTAGAATTATTAACAATGAAGAAAATATATTTTATTATCTCAAAATATAAGGTAGAGAGTTGCTGGTTTGATGCCTTAGATCGACAAAATCACCAGTGACTCATGATCATTTTTAACTTTCCACTTTGCCACTTTCAGCATTTTGCCTTAATTTGTAACCTCATGATTTCAAGATGGATGCTGAGAATCTAGGCACACATCTTATAACCATATTCCAGGCTAGAAGAAAGGAAAAAGTGTAGGACAGAGGAGGTATGCTTCCAAACTCTCTCTTTTGTCAGGAGTAAAATCTCTCCTGGTTATCTCTCAGCCTTACCCTCACGTCGCATTGACCAAAAGTCACGTGGCCGCCTAATTTACAAGAGGGTTTGGAAAAGGGAGTATTTGTCCAAGGGAAATAGAATCACCATGCACTTATTTAGACCACCAGTTTAGACCACTGGTTTAGACTTATCACCGAGGGTTGAACACATTGCAACCTAAATAAAAGTGAGTTCCTGGTGGCAAGGAAAAGGGCAAATGTCTGTCTACCACAGAAAATAATCGAAAAAATTCCAGTCTTACTACTTGAGGAGCTACTTCCATTATCACCCAAAATAGATTTATTCTCTACATGTCAATAACACTGTTGTAGCTTTAAAAATAAACATAATCTAAAAGCTCAGGAGCTATGGGGACAAGGTCAAGACTTCAGAGTCTTAACATTAAAGTGAGAACGGTAATTGAGGATCAATAATGACACTGCCCTAGTATGGCCATTGTTAATATTCCTACAAGGTGGCTAGGGAGCATTGCCCTCCCATAGGTCTTGGAGGTCAAGGCTGACGCAGAGTCAATTCCAACTTGCTTCCTGAGAAGGATGGGAGTCAGGGCCAAGACAGGAAACTCGATATCAGTTTCAGCTAATTGTGTAAAACCACTTGACTCGATGTTGGGAGGACAAAATTGAATGTTAATAAAACCCAAATCAAGCTCTTTCCTTTCTTGAAGCCAACATCTTAAGTGTCCTTGCCCTTCAAACAAAAAGGTCAAGGATCAACGGGGCTTGATGAAGAGATGCACACCCTCCCTAGCCTAGAGCTTATTGGAAAAGTCTCCCCTTAATTACTTGGGTTCAGTGAGTAAGGCGGCACTTCCTGAAATCTCCCTTTTATGATGGAGAGCTCTGTCTGGTTGTTCTTGAAAAACATACCGTAAAATATAAAAATGACAATCCTTTAAACCAGATGATAACTACTTGTACCCATCCATTTGAAAGAGAAAGAGATAAATGTGACCATTTCAAAGTAAATCGACAATGCTTCCACAATATCCTGATGTTTACTTAATATTCTCAAAATTAGGCTCAAAACAGCAGGACATTTTAAAAATCCAAATAGGATTTAAAATAACAGTAATTTAAAAAAAAAGACAAGCTGGAGGGCTACAAAGAGAAAATTCTATAGCGCTTTGGCTGGAGAACATAGAATCTCAATTTACAACTATGATTCGAGCATTGGGTTTCCGATATAATTTAATGACTTTTAAATTTGTAATTTAAAAATGTCTTGACTTCAAACGAGAGAGTATGGAATTTAAAAGATGGAACTTGAACAAAATGGAATTGTGATTTGGGTTTAAATCGGAGAAGGGGAATTAGGGCTGTAAAGAATTGAGAATGGGTTTTCATGTGGTTTATTAATCAGCATCGTTATTTGAGTGCTACACTGAACATTTTGATGTTCTGAGTCAAGAAATTTAGACTACATATAAATGTGGTTTGCTTCAATTTGTTCTTCAACCAAAGTCTGATTGAATTGTTCTTCAATAGGAGTGTTACATTAGCATCAATTTTAAAATTGAAAATATTATAGTTTGGAAAACTAGGGCACTATGACTCATTTTGGAGTTAAAAGTCTATGCTCAATACTGCCATAAAAACACACACCACTTATCTTTTGTAGCGTTTTTCATTTACTAGAAAGCTTTGCATAATGTAAACAAAATGAAAAATGGCAGCTGCCTCCTGCTCAATTCTACTTCATTCTCCCAAATCCTGCCCTCCTCGGATTCCTTTCTATAGTCCTCCAAGAACGCTCTACCTATCGATTACATTCTTCCGGTTATTCAGGCCAAAAACCTTGGAGGTAACGTGACCCAAATAAATCATGGATTAATGCCATCGGCAAATCCTGTTAGCCCCATTATTTGAAACCCCAAATCTACCTACCTCCCCTGAGCTCCGCAGCCAGCCCAGGGGTGCCAGGCTCCCTCATCCCTCCCCTGGATTACTGTAGTAACCTCCCCGCCATTCTCCTGGCCCTCACATTTGCTCTTTGCTCAGCCATTCATTTTCCTTCTGGAAGTTCGACCTCATAGTGGGGGGGGGGGGGAGGGGGGAGAGAGAGGGGGAGAGAGAGAGAGAGAGAGAGAGAGAGAGAGAAAGAGAGAAAGAGAGAGAGAGAGAGAGAGAGAGAAAAGAGGCCGCTGCCATTTCCATCCCGGTTCTGGTCTAAGAGATGACTTCCCATGCCAAGCGCTAGCAGCCATAGAGCACACTCCTACTAATTGTTTTTTTTTTTTCTGGGGTGAGAGTTAAACAACAAATCTCACTGAAAGGCAATTTAATCATCTGTCAAAATATTATATCTTTCATATAGGATTGCTTACAAGTGGATGAAAAGGCAAGAGAGAAACAAGGAACTCGGCTCCTAACAGACCTGAGAAAAAGTCATCTAACCAAAGCTGTTCAGAAGCCTGGACCCCTGTAGCACTAATAGAGTATTTTTCTAAAGACCGGGCATTTGGATAATTCTTTAATACCCAACACTTTTGTATTATTATGGGGTTGCGGTAATAGCAGAAAATGATTCAGGGAATCATATACTGATGGCGAATAGCAAATTGGTGGCAAGGGAGGGATACCGTCCATTTGAAATTGTGTTTCCTAATGTTGCTACAAAATGACCCAGTAGTCAACGTAAAAATCCTTTCACATAATAGTCCATTTAAGTGAATGTGTACTCACATCCACAACTCTTCATAAAAATGAATGTATCATTGGGTAACTCAGTGGCCAGGGCTAAATAATCATTAACATATCATGTTCTCTATCATTTAAACCCTGACCCTTAGCCCTCATGAGAAGAGAAAGATGTCAGGGGGTGACAATAAACAAACAAACAAATATATAAGAGGGAGGTTGGCGGCACAAAGTGTCGGTTGCAAACAAAGCCAGCGTCACTCCTGAGTCAAGACGAGCGAAAATAAGATTAGGGTTGATGTCAGGTTTTAGTCTATTATAAACTCTCCAGCCATTTTGTTCTGTACTAAAATTATTCTGCAACATTCCTCTTGTTGCAGTCACCAGCCACATCCTGAAAGGAAGCAAATACATCCTCAATTACCCAGGTGCATTTTCGGCATGAAAACTCAGGACGCCACAGAGAGGAAGGTAGAACCTATTGCCATTAGCTGCTACCATCACACAAAATACCCTACAAATTTATCGTTCAGACTTCCTGCATTCTCCATTACTTCTTCAAATTCACTTTGATGGAAAAGCCATTTTGTAGTTTTTATGAAGCTATCGCACGACCATGAGTCTGTCTTTATGAAATTAGACGTTATGTTGACTGCAGAGTGAAGGGTTTGTCAAACAAGCCTTAAACCCTTATTCAGACACTCAAATCAGTCTTCCCATCTCAAAGGGAACTCCATTTTTGCATTTACTTGGGCTCCAATTTTGGAGACATCTTTCACTCACTGGTTCTCTCATAGTCTACATCCAATTCATCAGAAAACCCTGTGAGCTCTTTTTTTAAATTATTTCCAGAAACTGGCTTCTTCCCATCTGCAAAGCTTCCATCTCGTCTGACTGTCCCATAGTCTCTCACTTAGATTAGTGATGGGGCATCACTCGGGCTCCTCCCAGGTGAGGCTGATGCTGCCCGTACAGGGACCACGCTTGGGTAGCAAGGTTCCGGAGTGTGTTTCAAATCGAAGGATATTTCAGAGGAGGGGAGAGACAGCAAAAGAGGAGCGTATCTTTGGCTGTGAATAGGGTAGCGAGCCATCTATACATAGTGCCTGAGAGAAGGCACTGGAGACAGTCCAAGCGAGTAGAGCCACCCATCTGCTGGCTCCCCTTACTTTCGCCCTTGCCCCCTAAAATCTATTCTCAACACAGCAGTCAGGTCGCGCCACGCTGCTCAAAACTCTCAGGCGGCCTCCATCTAAGAGTGCCTGTCACTGCAGTGACTGATCTGGACCCATTACTGCCCTGATCTCCCTTCTTACAGCCCCCTCCGCTCCCATGCACAGCACACGCCTCGCAGTCACAGGGGCCTCTTCCTTTATGCTAGGGCCTCAGGCTGCTTCTGCCCGAGACCTTCTCCCTGACTTTGCTTTATGCCTAAAACGTTCTGTCCTATTATCTGCATGGGCTAAAGCTCTCGCTTCCTTCGAGATTTGGTGTAAATGTCATCATCTCAGGAAGACGTACCCAGAGCACCTACCTCTTCAATGAGCCCTCACTTGTACCTCTCACCCTCATTCTTCCACCAGTTCTGACACTTACTTCCAACACCCTATACGGTTCATTTACATATTTATTGTTAATCAGTTACCGCCTGTCTTCTGCACTAGAATGCAAGCGCAGCGACACTAGTTTTTTTTTTTTTTCCAGTTTCATCCACTGATGTCTCCCCGTTACGTAGCACAGTGCGTGGCACATAGTAGGTGCACAATGAATGTTTGTTGAATAAATGAATAAAAGCAGTCTTTGGTGATAACACCTCCTACATTCCTAAAAAAACATTCACGGTAAGAAACATCCCAACAGAAAAAAAAAAAAATCACTTTTTTTGTATAAGTCTGTATTCTGGTAACACACACACACACACACACACACACGCAGTAAGGAATAGTATAATGACGGCCACGCGGCCAACACCCAGCTCCAAAAATTATCAACACATGGCTACTCTTGTTTTAGCTATACCTCCACCCATTTCCCCCAGCAGATCATTTTGAAGCTGTTCTAGAAACCATACTGTTTCTATCAATATTATCTCGAAAAATATAAGGACCATTAACATCCCTAACAGATTTAGACAAACCCGCCATCGCCACCCGCCCCGGCCCCAGGAAATCACTGATCTCGTTTCTGTCACTCTAGATCAGTTTCGCTTGTTCTGGAATTTCCTGTAAGCGGAATCAGACTCTTTTGTGTCTGGCCTTTTTGCTCAACATAATGTTTTTGGAATTCTTCCATGTTTCATATATTTTACAGCAGAAAACTGAAACAGTAATTGCAAGCTTTCCGAAGAAAGCTAGGTGAAGTGAATGTTAAGTAACTTGCATCCAGATTAACTCACATTCTGACTTTAGCAGCTTCCAAACCTCCAACCACAAGATTGTGTTAAGTCTTCACTATTCAAAGTGCTGTCCGTCCCCAGGGACAAGCAGCATCAGCATCCTCTGGGAGCTTGCTAGAAATGCACAGTCATGGGCCCTGCTGGAGACCTACTAAATTGGCATCTGCATTGGAACGAGAGGCCCAGGTGACTGATGGGTGCCTCCCAGCTCCAGAAGCATCTGTTTAAATACCCTTTGGGGAGCAGTTCAGCAGCTCGGCCCTGTGCCACACGCTGACGGCTGTGTCGGGGCTCAGCCAGAGTGTATTTCACAGCTGCTGGCCACTTGATGTATACTAAGCAAGGACTCTTAATATCACCTTGGCCTCTTTACAAACACCAGTTTGGCACTAGGGCAGGGATCCCCAACTTCCAGGCTGTGGACTGGTACCAGTCAGTGGCCTGTTAGGAACCCGGCTGCACAGCATGAGGTGAGCAGCAGGTGAATGAGTGAGCAAAGCTTCATGTGTATTTGCGGCCGCTCCCCAGCGCTGGCATCGCCACCGGTCCTTGGTGCCATAAAGGTTGGGGACCGCTGCACTAAGAAAGTCGGAATTCCCTTCTTAAAAATACACATCCCTGCGAGATTCAGGAAAGCTAACTGGATTATCTAAACTATGACAGCCTGAAAGGTTGAAGAAGACTGTCTGTCCAATTACATAGAAGTCATTCGGAACTCAATGGCCAGAAGCCTGAAATCGAGAACTCACGTCGTAGAGCAAAAAGGGACAGTTCCTTTGAAGGAATGGATCCTTGAACTCTTACATATTCATCTACAGCAGAAGGGTAACTTGATTAGAGAAGATTTAAAAATACTGGAAAAAGCATTCAGGTGCAAATATAAATAGTGACTTAAAATGGCTATAAAATCTCAGGATGCTTCCACAACTGTCAGAAGCAAAAATTGACCCAGCTGCAGGAAAGAAACAACCTGTGCACGGTGGAGCGCTCCTATTACACGGTTGAGAGACTTCCAGAACAACAAGGCACGCGGGCCCTGGCCAGGCACTGATGGAAGACTCAAAGGCAGATGTTCCCGTCCTAATATCAATTAAAACGAACCTACACCCTGCAACAGTTTATCTTCCCATCCACTGGTCTCTTCGGTATTACCACCAGCAGCAGAATATTCCATCGTGTTCTCCTAAAGCTGCCTAATTTTGGGGTTCAGAAAAAATCTGTGTTGATTTTAACGAAGCCATGCTGCATACATTGGATGAACCCAACGCCCTTTGTCCTAATTTCCTTCTCCCACTCGCCCAAGTGCACCCTGTTCTCCGGGGTGCTGACTGGATCTGTCATTCATTCTTCCTGACAATTTTCATTCATGCTCTAAAGATTTGATCTTGAAGCCTAGTGCGACAGCCCTCAGTCGATTCCAGTGGATCTCAGCTGAGTGTCATTTTGTCCCCCAGGGCACATTTGGCAATGTCTGGAGACATTTTTAGTTGTTATAACTCGGAGGTGCTACTGCCATTTAGTGGCAATTGGTGGCGACTGCTAAACATCCTACAATATACAAAATAGCTCCACAAAGTAGAATCGTCTGGTCCCCAATATCAATTGGTTAAGAAACTGTGCTCTACTGTAATTTATCATACGAGCAAGAACAAGTATTGCCTTGTCCAAAACAACCATCTGGGGCTCTCTCTGGTTCTTTTGAGTCCATATTTCTCAGACTGTAGTTAAGCGTAGCCAAGTTGACACATCCAAAGCCATCAGAGAATTACATGCCTCACCACACCTAACTCACTGAGGACAGTACCTTGTTGACAGCACTCAATAAGTATGATTACTGTCCTTATCAAAGCCATAAAAGTTTGCTTAGTCAAAGATTCTCATACTAAAGTGCCTGTACGTGTAATGCATTTGGATAAGGTCAATCTCAATTTCGACTTTACATTAGTTTATACTGTAGCCAAAACATATTTTCATCGCTAGTCAAATATAGGTTATTTGTCACCAAAATGTCATAGATAACTTGACAGGCAGTAAGAAATCTTAATGAAACCTTTAAGAACTCTGGGGAGGGGGTGGGTACCTATATAGGAAAGCGTTCCTAACAGCAGTGGCCTTCAAAATCAGTCAACGTGGAACTTTTAAAAAGTAAATATACTCCTGGCTGGGATTCCTCAAGCCTGTCAAGGTCACAGAAAACAAGGAAAGGCAGAGAAACTGTCATAGACCAGAAAAGACTAAGGAGACATGACAATTAAATACAATGTGGCATCCCGGATGGGACTGGCGAACAGAAAAAGGAATGGTAGAAAAACTGGTGAGATCTAAACAGACTCTGGAATTTAATTAATAGAAATATACCAATGTATCATGGAAATCTAAGGTGTGAAAAATGCGACGAGTCGGGTGAAGGCTACCTGGGAACCACCTGGGCTGTCTTTGTAACTTTGTAAATCTGAAATTATTCTAAAACAAAAAGGGTTATTTAACGGCATGGTAAACAAGCCTGGATGAACCTCCAGAAATTTTGCTCAAAATGCTGACATCCAGACATGTACATCTTGAGAAAGCTCTCATCGATTCTGAAGCAAACCCCAGGATTGAGACCCATCCCCAACTTTGTTTCTACAAGAATATATTCTATTCCCAATTATTGCTGTACAAACATCCCTTCAGGAAAACACATTGGTCTCCTTTTATTCTTTGCCCTTTCTTTAACTGTGAAAAGTCCCCTCACTGCCATCACAGAACTTAATTATTGAACAGAGTAAGTCCATCCTCTGCACGGCAGATGTTTATGTGCTGTTTCTGGTGCCCCTGGTTATATCACAGTGCATGGGTCTTTTCGCTCGTCCTGTCTTCCTTCCAACACATGTGAGAGCTAAGGAGCAGGGGGTTGGTAGAACCTCCAGGCCTCCAACAGGCCCAGATGGACAGGTGCACCACCCCTGCAGACTGCCCGTTCGCCCAAGGAGGATTGTGGACGGGCTGTCCTGGAGCTTGGCTGGAATTACAACAAAAGCAAGCACATTGTTGAAGACCATCTTTACAGCAGAAAGGCTACACCATTGCGCTTGGCAAAGCCCTTGGGTCTCTATCCAAGTGAGTCTTTTCTGCTCTACTGAGTGTGAAAGCAATCTATTTAGATAGGCTATGAGGCAGGATTTTAACACCAAAGGCAAAAAAGGAATAGAAAGGGAGGAAAGAAAGGAAGAGGAAGAGGAGGAGAGGGAGGGAGAGAGGTAGTTAGCTAACTCCAGAAAAAAAAAAACGCAGTATCATTCCTGACAAATTGAGCAGTATCTGAAAAATCTATCTCTATATATACATCTCCTACATACGCACGCATTATCACTCACACACACACACACACGCGCGCACACACCTCCCACACACAAATAAGTGCTCAACCTTCTACACCTGAAGCCACCGAGTGTTCTGATCAAGCACAAAAATAACTGTTACAGTCTTATAGAATTTGTTCAGTAATTCATTCATCAAATCGTTCATTCATTCATTAAATAATGAATACCTGCTCTGTGCCAGGAACTGTTCGGGGAGCTAGAGATACAACAGTAGACAAGACGAAGTTACTACCCTCACAACAACTGTAACACCGCTAAATGACATTTATCAAGTGCATAGTAAATGACAGTTCCTGGGCTTTGTATTTCACCACTTTACATGTATTTTATCACTTATTCCTCACGACAACCTTACGATGAGACAGAGAAGAGCGGGAGGGACGGAGGAAACTCCCACTTTCCAAATGAGAAACCCGAGGTGTATCAAGATCAAGTGATTGACCCAAAGAAAGTGATAGCAGTGTGTGGCCAGGCCCCCCGGGACAAGCCCGACCCCGTCTGATCTCGGAAGCTAAGCAGGGTCGGGCCTGGTTAGTACTTGGATGGGAGACCACCTGGGAAGACCGGGTGCTGTAGGCGTAAAAAATATAAATAAATAAATAAGAAGGGATTGTAAGCTGACAAGGTCCTTGCAATCTGCAAGGTCAAACGAGGGTGGCCTCGCCTAAAAAAAAAAAAATTGTCAAAACAAAAAAGTGATAACATAGATTTTAATCCGACAAGGGTAAGGGTATCACCTGAGCCAGCTAAGACTGTACATTCAGTGTCAGACATCGACCATTAACCTATCGAACACCGGCATAAAGTGCTGAGCACACTGAAGCAGACGTAAATAGCGCTCTATTCCAATGTGGACAGATTCTAGAGTTTTCGATGTTGCGCGTCTCTTGCCACGGCTCCGAGTCTCATAGGAAGAGGAATGGCCCTGCTTGAGCTGGCTGCTCACTCGTTACCCCTTCCTCTCTCGTTCCTGGTGAGAGAGCAGCAAGGAGGGAACGGGCCACTTCTGGATGAGCTTCGCCACCTGCCACCGGTTATGTGCAGGGCCGGTCCCGGTCAGAAACCGAACAGCGCCCTCTGCTCCAGGTGGGACCCAGGGAGCGCGGGAAGGCGTGTCTACAAAGGAGAAGCAGAGAAAACAATGGACCACACTCGGAGCATCAGCCCCGGAGACACCTCGAGAGGCGGCCGCCCAACCGGCAAGGTCTGTGTCAGGCAGCTGCGTGCCCAGGAACGGGGAGCAGCACACGCACGGCGGAGCAGGGCCATGCCGTCTGTCACACGCCCATGCCAGCGTCTTCGCTCCAGGCGAGGTGGGAGCGGGAGGCGCCAGGAAAGAAGCGGGGCTCGCCGAGCCAGACGCGCGCTCCGGCCCCGCGCATCTCTCCCCCTAGACGTTCAGACTCCGTTCCTGCTGCCGCGTGGCGGCTGCCCGTGTACCTGCCCCATAATGAAGAGCACGGGGTTTGGAGTCAGCAAACCCTAAGTTTGAATTCTGGTCCACGTACAAGTGTTGCTTTCATCAGTTTCCTCTTTTGTAAAACGGACATTAGAATAATGACCTCTCAATGAAAACGGTGAACGGACTGAGAAGTAGAAATTGCCAGTTATAAAACGTCATGGGATGTAAAGTACAGCACGGGAAATATCGTCACTAATACTGTAATAACTACGTATGGTGTCAGGTGGGTACTAGACTTATCGGGGACATCACTTTGTAAATTATAGAAACGTCTCACCACTATGCTGTACACATGAAACTAATACATTGGATATCAATTATAATTTAAAAAACATTTCTAAAAATTGTAAAAAAATTTACCCCTCAAGGTTGCTGTGAGTATTAAATTCTATAATAATTATAAAGAGTCGAGGGCAGTACTTTAAAAAAAAATAATAGGTTTTAAGTAAACGAAGCCTTTTTCTGCCAAGGCCCTGGCTGTACAACATTCTTTCATAGGTGGTAGGTGTTTATCTCAGTTTTAGAAGTGGAAAAAGAAGAATGGAGCTTCTCAGTGCACTTTGCCAAACATTTGGAGGCCCTGGAGATGGCGGGAAAAGACCAGACTATGGTTCAGTAGGTCTATGGTGGGGCCTGAGAATCTGCATTGCTGATGAGCTCTCAGTGATGCTGATGCCACCGGTCCAGGGATCACGCTTTGTGTAGCGAGGGTCCAGGAAACCAACTGCGGTCCCCTGTGCAAGCCATATCACTTCTCTAGGCTTCGGCTTTCTCAGATGCAAAATCTTTAAAGTTCATTTACATAATTTCATATTCCTTTCATGCTACCTTGTTGTGACAGATTACCTGAAAAATGGCCATCGCCAGTTCCTCCCACTTTGCCTGCCCTTCCGCGATGTGACTTTGCTGCCCCTCCCAACAAGAAGTGGAGTCCCAGCCCTCGGATCTGCTCGAATTTTGTTTGGGCTAAGAGAACGGAGCGGAAGTGAACCTGTGCGACTTCCAGGTGGAAGCCTGGGGAAGCCTGGTAGTTTTCCTTTTTACCTTCTCAGGACCCCGTTGCCATGTGCAGAAGCTCAGGCTAACCTGCTGAATGAGAAGAGGGAGAGAGGCGGCAGGCCCTGGCTCCGGGCCCTGCAGACGAGGGGCCAGACATGTGAGCACAGCTGCCCTGGACATTCCAGCTGACCTCCTAGCTGCATGTAGCAGCCGAGATCTCACGCAGCGGATGAACCGCCCTGCTGAGCACAATCCACAGAACTATGAGAAATAATGAATCTCTGCTTTAAGCCATTATGTTTTGGGGGTAGTTTGCCATACAGGAATTGATAGCTGATATGAATGTTCTACTCACTCAGAAGATAAATGCAATTTCGAAAGGCAGAATGCTTGGAAGAACTGTAA
Organism: Rousettus aegyptiacus; assembly: GCF_014176215.1. NCBI lineage: Eukaryota > Metazoa > Chordata > Mammalia > Chiroptera > Pteropodidae > Rousettus > Rousettus aegyptiacus. The sequence continues at coordinate 1,479,123 of NW_023416312.1, read as the reverse complement.
AGAAATAGGTCTACCAACAAGAGGGCAGATTATATGCCAAGAGCAGTCTTTACATTTACAGAGTTCTTAATGAAGATGTCTCTTTTGTATTGGACTCAATTTAATAAGTATTAATTCAAAGCTACTGAGTAATGTGAGATAAGTTAGAGACATAATTCCAAGGAAATTGTAATATAGTAGGAAACATTATTATGTTACACAGAAAACAATTAGAAAACATGCATCGATAATAAGTATATATTTGAGAATAAAAAGATTTTAACTTTACAATAAAATCCTGTGGACACTTTGAAGTTAGTCAGTGTATTCTGGAGTTATCAGAGAACAGTTCACCAAAGAAGTACAACTTAAACCTGGATAAATAGAAGAGTAAAGAGAGGCGTGTAATAACTGAGTAATAGTGTTCAACTTTGCTATACAAAAATGGAAAAGTCAGCCCTATTGACAAATACATTCTAGAAAGCTCAAAGTCCTTTATACAGAGAATGACAATTTTAAATACACCTTTAAAATTTGTATTTCCTATGGCACACATAATTTCACTAAATCGGTAAACTGTAGAGATTTAAGAATATTATAGAATATATGCTACAGAAATAGAAATATTAGAATTTCAGAGATGTAATATAGGGAAAAATTGTAAAGGTATACTGTGAAAGCCAAAAGATATGACATAGAACTTTGATGGTAAAGAGTGTACACAAAATAAAACTGGGAAATAGAAAGAATTTGATGTACGTAGACATCAGCTTTAGCTCTCTCACCCATGTCCCAGTTATAATGGGCTTCGTTTTGGAAAACATTCGCTATTAAGTGGTTACCACTGGTAATGTGAACACTCAACTAAAAATTTCCAATGACATGCCAATTAAACGAGTTCAATATTTCAGAACAAGATGTAAGAAAAATAAAATTATATTTATTTTTATAATATTCTTTATAAGCACTTTCTATAAGGAAATTATGCACTTATAAACATTTAAACTGTACTACATAATAAATCAATAAAATCCATTTTTTTTAGGACAGGAAAATGAATATCGTAGGCAACTTCTCAAAACTCCATTTATCTACATTATCATTTTGCTGCTGCTTTCCCCGTGAAAATCCACGGGGAAAGAACACACTCCTGATAACATGAGATCTCACGATAGTATGCATATTAGATGAAAGTTCCAGCCCCAATCATACTCAAGTGTTTAAGTATTCACCAAGAGACAAAAGACTGGCTTAGTAATGGCGTAATGTTACCCTTCCACTGACATATAGCTCGGTGCCAGGTACACAGAACTTGCTAGTCATTAAATTAACGAGCTTTCTCAAGGACAGTCTTGGAAAGGGAAAGTAAGAAAGTACAGGGCTTTTTTCTTCAATCTCTTATAGTTAAATCTCCCTCTGAACATTCCTTTATGTATTAACTTAACAATGAAGTTGAAAGGCCAGTATCGAAAAAGTTGCGATAACTTAAAATCAAAATAAAGGGATATTTGTTGAGTACCTACACTTTGCTGGGAATAAAAAGAGATGATAAACTAACAAATGCATAAAAATGCCAGATGACTGCAAGTACTGTAAAGAAAATTAAAGCTGTGTCAGGAGGAAGAGAGCAGTGAGTAGGAACAAATTTGGGGGTAAGATATTCAAGAAAAAGTTTCTCCAAAGAGACTTTTGAGCCGAGACACAAGTGAAAGAACATTCTAGAGAAAGGGTATAATAAGCGCCAAAATCTTGAGTCATAAAGGAGAGTTGGTATTAAAATGTGATTATCAGATAACGACATATTAAAAAAATAGGTAAATTGAATAAACAGAAAACTTAACACAAAATGAAAGATGTGATTATTAGAGCCGGCTGTATGTATGTGTGTTTCCCACTGTAGGGGTTTGAGTTCTGTGTTGGGATGGGAAGATGGGATTTCCCCCGACGAGTATCTTAAAGACAGACAACTTCCAACCCATTAGCTGCAGTCCCTTGAGAGGATTGTGTTCAACCCCGTCAGCAACAATTTACAATACAGGATAACCATCTATACCTGAGAGTGGGTTTTCAAAGGGCAAAGCACAGTCCTTGTCCCAGAAGGGTCCTTCAAGTGCAAGTTGAACTGCCTAGGGGAAGACCTCCTGACATCTCTGTTGGCTTTTCAAAGCACTGAGTCTGTCTGTGCCTTGTATTCAAAAACAAAACAAAACAAAAAAACAACCCTAAATCAATCTCCTCTGTAATTCCAACATGTTTCCCAGCTGTTTCCTTCTAGAAATTCACTTTATCGAAAGAGAAGACTCCCTAACTGCCACCAAAAAAAAATCATCTTCAGAAAGTAGGAATGCATATTGGAGGAAAATCATGAAGGAGGAGCGCAGATGGGCGGGGTTACTGCTAGATACACCTTCTCGATTTGAGTGGGAAGAGCTGAGAAACTAACAAAAATGACTCCCGGAGGGCGTGCTCACCCCTGAAGAATGAAGCATTCCCTAAGCTGGGACCCCCAGGGGCATCTGGGTTTTATCTCAGCCACTGAAAAGTATAGAAGGAATAATCAATTGCATAAATGAGCCTCCATAGGATTTTGCTTTGAGTATATGTTCCACTCAAAGGTTTGAAATAATAGATTTTGTGCATAGTTAATTTAATGAAGTCTATTGAATGGAGACGATGTATTGGCCAGCACTTCTTAGCCTTTTTTTAACCCCCTGAGGGGAGAGACTTATGCCTCTTTGAGAAAATGAAGAAAGTGATGCGCCCTCTTCCCCAGAAAAATGGTTAAACAGATGAGAATTTGCATCGAGAATGGAGGAGTTTATAAATCCCCTAGGTCTACTCTTAAAGCCCTCTGCCACGAAGACACTAGAAAACAAATAATGTGACGGCAGTGAACACCTCAGGTCTACACGGTATTAGAAGTTTTGATTTGATAGGTCATGTGCACACCCAAGCAGGCTGGGTTGACAAACAACCTTTCTTTAAACATTAAAAAGAAAAAAATTTAATTGTAGTAAAATACACATAAAATTTACCATCTTAACCATTATTTAGCTTACAGTTAAGTTGTGCTAAGTACAGTTGCCTTATTACACAAGCAGTCTTCAAAACCCTTTTCAAAAATCTTGCAAAACAAACTTTATACCCGTTAAACAACTCCCCGTTTCTCTCTCCCACCATTCCTTGGCGAGCACCATTCTACTTTCTATTTCTATGAATTTGGCTACTCTAGGGACCTCACGTAACAGGAATCACATAGTATTTGTCTTTTTGTGACTGGCTTATTTCATTTAGCATAATGTCCTAAAGGTTCATCCAGGTTCTAATATGACTCAGAATGTCCTTCCTTTTAAAGGCTGAATATATATTTCATTGTACAGAGATACCGCATTTGGTAGTCCGGTCAGCAATCAATGGATACTTGAGTTGCTTCCACCTCTTGGCTACTGTAAATAATTTTGCTATAAACATGGGTATACAGATATCTCTTTCAGATGCCGCTTTGGATATATACCCAGAAAGTAGAATGACACAATGGTTTTGACGCGGCTATTCTGGTGGACCCTTTGGATGCAAGGAACACTATGAATTGGCAATTCTGAGGCAAGTTCCTTGTCAAGAGAACCTCTCCAAAATGTGAAATTGCCATTTCACTACCAAGTCATGCACACGACGGACTTGCCTGACTCTTGTTCTATACATAACTCCTCCTCAATTATGCAGCTTTCATGTTCCACTTAATTCATTTTAGTATTTCAAAAAATTTACATGTAATTTTATAATAAAAAGGCAATAAAGATTTTTCAAAGTCTGTTATAATTCTCTGAGTACCTCAACTCTCAAGACTACCAATTCAAAGGAAATTTGTAATATAAATTTTGGTAAATATATATGTTAGAAGATCTGTTAGAAAGTCCTTTAAAGTCTTTCTTTGCAGTATGGAGCTGAGAATAAGAACACAAATCCCTCCTCCTCTTCCTCCTTCAAGTCCAGCGTAATACTGATCAATAAAACTAAAGAAGCCTTCAACATAGCAGAGGTATCTACCCCCGGATTATCAAATGGAAAAGAAAACAGGTTAAAATTTCAGGTACGTTTAATTCTTTATTGAATACAAACAAGTAGAGCCATTGTAATTTTAAAGGCGAAATTAATTAGCAGGAGGCACAGACTATTCAAGATGTCCCCATGGGCTCCAAGAATGAGCAGTCACTCAGTTTAGAATAACAAAAAGTCCTTTATGAGCCAAGGACAATGGTTAGCATATAATTCCCTGTCATGGGTAATTTTCCTGCCAGATGGTGCCTGAACCTACCCCTTCAATTCTCCCATTTCTAACTTCTGCCTTATCCCAAGCCCACCGCAGGGGAGATGAGGCCCTGGGATGAAGAAAGAATATTCATTTGTTTATTTCCTGGTTTTCAGAACAGGTAGAATTTTAACGATTTGGTTTTAAAGCCACATCGACATAGTGGCATCGAGAGGTACCTGAGTCACAATGGTTCTAACAACACAGCTGGGTCAAAACTTTCATTAAAATAATGTCTTCGAAACACCATGTACTGTATCCAAAGTCAAAGCCAAGAACTTGGCCTATGTCATTCCAAGCTGCTGTGGATTCAGGTCATCAACAATTGGCTTCAGCACATACTCCTTTCAGAAGAGTCCTTGATGATTGCTTTACCACTCTGCCTGTGCATATGTACTGGAAGATTAAGTCCCCTTAGCAACCTCGGATTTTCTGCTTGTTTGGTTATAGCTGTTGCCAAGCACCATGAACCCTTACAAAGGGCACAGGAGCTATCTCGCATGAGACTAAGTGTTTTCAGAAGAGGGGTCAGGTCTACAACTTCTTATCCACACCCTCCCCCACCACCCCAAGCTTATAGTGTTCTGCATGTCGGACATTTCTTATTTATAAGACAGTCTCTTCTAGAAAGTTTAAAGGGCCCTTTACCAGGATGTCATAACAAAGGGATGAGGATGGGTAGGTGAACAAGCACCCTTGAGATTATAATGTAAACTAGACGCATCTCTCCTCTCACAAAAGGACCCGTCCTGATGGCGAATCGCTGAGAATTTTGGTGAAGAAATTAGATTTTTTCCAGCTTTAGTGAAGTATAAAAAATTGATTATTTAACCAATTTCTAAGGCTCCAATTTCCATCCTGGTGCCAGCGATTTCCAATTAGTGCCAATGAGGCATTTTCAGACCAGACTGCTCTTTGGAGCACCCACCTGCTAGGGGTTATTACAGGAGTCCCTTTACACTTCCAAAGTGTCTAAATCTGAGCTCATTTAGCCCCTAAAGTAGAAGCTCCATAAGACTTTCTGTTCAGTGTTGGATTCCCAGGACCTAAAACAGTGAACGGCAGGCAGGTAGGTGCTCGATAAAGATATGTTGAATGAATTGATGATGAATGAATGAAATAACCTTCCCAGGAGGCAGAACCTTCCATTAATGCTACACATGTTACAAGAATGTTCTCCAGAATTTGACGGTTAAGACCAAACTCTATACCTCTTCCCATTATCTCATCCCTCCAGCCTTCTTTTATTAAATTGCCCTCTCTGCTGCGTCTTCCCCATCCACCCCTAAATATGCTCAGAATCCACTATCAGAAAACAAAGTATCCCTTTATTATACAAGGCTATCTATAAATCTGTTCAGTCTCACTTCTCCGGCGCCATCTTAAATTTTGTATTCCTGCAATTTTGAGTACCTCTGAGCTCCCAACTCACATCCAAGTCTCTCCCTCCTCTGTGTCTTCCTCAGGCAAGGAATGGCTTTCCTGGAACGCCCTCTCACTGCCCTGGAGAAGCTCTCTGCCCAGTTATCTCCTTCTCGTCCTTTAATTCCCATTGCATGTATTATCCATCTCCTCAAGGATGCCTTTCTTGGTACCAACCCCTCTCCTCTCAGGCGGTACCCTTCCTCTGTGCCCTGACAATTCTCGAAGCCAGGACCTTTTCACATCTTGGTACACATAGAAAATGACTGAGGGTAAATGGACAAGGCTGTGCATGGCCATCAGTAACTGGCCTAGGTCTCAGGCTGGCACAGTCCTTGTGCAGCGACATGTGGGTACACTTGTGACCCAGTCGCGGCACACTAGGATGGCCTGTCATGCTCTTCTGTCAGTACGCCACATCACTACATCCACCCCACTGCATTATGACGATGTGTTTGTCCCTCATTGCACCTCTGAACACGTCGAGGGCAAGAATCTCGTGTTCTCGTTTTCATGTTTTTAATCATCACATATTAAACTTTTTGAAAAATAAATATCACATCTCGATTCTTATAACCACGTCCACCGTTAGCATAGAGAGAGGTTCCATCGCATAAGGTGGAGCATACCCTCCCCCCACCCCAGCACCCAGTGATCTCTTCTCTGTCACAAGAGTTTTCTTTTTTGAGAACGTCGTACAAATGCGATCACATAGTATGTAACCTTTGGAGAGTTGCTTCTTTCACTCAGCCTAATGCCTCTGACATCCATGCAAATCGTGTGTATCAACAGTTTGTTCCTTTTTATTGCCGACTAGTATTTCGTTGTGAAGATTTAGTACCGCTTACCCATTCATCCACTGAACGATCAATAGGGCTGTTTCCAGTGTGGGGTGATTTTGAATCCAACTGCTATAAACATTTGTGAAAGGTTTTTCCGTGAACAGGAGTTTTCAGTTCTCTAGGGTAAATACCCAAGAGTGAGATCATGTGGGTTTTATGGCAAATGTATATTTAGCTTTATGAGAAACTACCGAATGGTCTCCAAAGCGGCTATGGCATTTCGCGGGGACATTGCACTGGCAACGTATGAGTGTTCCAGTCATTCCACATCCTTGCTAGAATTGGCCATTACCAGCACTTTTCGTTGTTGCCATTCGAGTAGGTGTGGTGTGATATCTCACTGAAGCTTTGATTTCTCTCTTTGTACCCAGTACTTAGCACATCGGTAGGTTCTCAAGAAATAGTTGAACTGAAAGAAACGTATCTCATTTTTTTACTCCTGTTTTAAAATTTGCTAATGTTTTCATTATACTTTCTACCAAGCTTTGTGGTTAAAACCAAAGAAATTGCACAGAAATATAAACTCCCTCCAAACTTCCTGTACTCACTCCCTCTCCCAAGTCCTAAATGAATCATTCATTCTTCCTACTAGACGATGGACATAGCAATAGAACCTGTAACTTTCACTCCACCTTAAACTGTCCTCGAAAGCTTGCAAACAAGATTGCTTTTCAAAGGCCCTACTATCACTACAACTGTTACTAACAATAAGGATCACCACCAGCAATTAGACAATTGGCTGAGCCAGGCACTGTGCTAGGGGAGTGGTTCCTATAGTAACTCGCTCACCCCTCTGACTCTAGGAGCTATTACCCTCATGGTGCTGACGGTACCGATATGAGGGCCGAGGTACAGTGAAGCTGACAAACTTGTCCAAAGTCATATAGCCGATAAGTAAAGGCACCAGGGTGCACATCCGAGTCAGGCTGGTGTGGACATCATAGTCCTCACCGGTCCACGTGGCTGCTCTACTGGCCAGAAGAACCAATTGCTCTTTAATCAACAGCAAAAATGACAAGAACGATCTCGAGTCACTTGAATCTTGAAGGGTTACAAAACTTCAGGAAAGTGAACCATTCTTTCCACATCGGTCTTATGCTAGCTCCTTGAGATCAGCAGTGAGGCAAATGAATGAGGGGTGCAGGGTCCCCAGTCTGAGCAGCCTGCTCTGCCTGATTGGAGGACAGACTAAAGATTTTAGATCGTATTCCTGTGAAGCCAGCAGCACGAGTGAGACTCAGTTAAACAAACTGGACCAACATCAGTTGTTGCTCTGTGAAAATTATCCCCCATTCATTAAATCTCGAACCTGTGTACTAATTCCGTACTCGAGAGCACGCTGGACCGGAGACATAGGCTGAAGTTATAATAATGGTTGCTTTTTATATTGCATCATAACAATAAAATAGCATTTTATATATAAAAATTCATAACATACTACCTGAATCATCTCATGACTAAGCACATCCAGGGATAACACAGAACTTCAGTCTTTAGAGACCAACCCAGCACTAATTCTAACCAAACGAGACACATAGACTTGTCACTGGGTACGTATAGCTAAAACTATGGCCAACAGACTATCGAAATGGAATTCAGTGATTTGGCTTTAGTATTTTAATGTAAAATATTTCTTATCTCTTTTATTGCCTGCTTTTTCCAAAACCCATAAATATGCTTCTATGAACTTGGAGCTGAATCTGTTTTCATGTTACTGAAAAGGTAAGCAAGAGACACGAATCCCATGATCCTATGTCTTAAGTGATCACTTTCCTTAGCCCAAATATGCAATCATTTCATGCTTCAAGTATGAAATCAGGGGGAAAATCTGTGCACTAAAAATAAGTTACTCGATAAAATTATATCACAAGCAAAGTCATTTGGGGGGGATAATAGCTCCAAGTCCCAAAATGTGAGATTATTTTGTATGTTTCAGTCCCATACAATGAACTACGTAACAGAAAGGTTTCACGTGCTCTCGTGAAAACTCTCAAGACTGTTTTTAAAACAAATAGTGCCACCAAGTGATTACTGTCGTGGAAAATTATGACAACGCTAAAGAATATTTGGCTCGAAGTCCCAAGCAGTAAAACTCAAGGGTATTATTGAATCGTATCCATTTGGAGAGCTTTCTTAACCTTTACACGCAGGCCTCTTCATAATGTATTTATTGCAATGTTTTAACACTCGATAACCATAAAATCTACTGAAAGAATATCATTTATACAAATTCATAAGTGGCTCACAACACGGTGTCAGTGATTGATAAGAAAGCATTAAATAGCAGAATGATTGGAAACTTTCTGATTGGCATTCCAAAATGTATGCGTTACTGACAAATTTCTCAGACTTGAACCCTAGACCATCCCAAGAAAGAATTATATATTTATACAAACCATAAGCCACTCAGCAACGATCTGAACTTTCTATAAAATTCTGGTTTTTCTCAGGGGAGAACAACTTATTTATCAAGACCATCAAACATAAAGAAGCAATTAAATACAAACCAATTTGCATAACCAACATAACATTTTCCGTTGAAAATCAAAACTTTTCAACCTGACAGATACATCTGTCACTGAGAAGATGCCATTTTTAAAAGAAAAAAAAACCACAGCACAAATCAATTTTCCTCACTGAAAGTGCAGTCAAAAGTTTACTATAAATTATAACCGATTATAATACCATATATACGGACGAGCAGCTGAAATCAGTTTCTCTTTTCCCAAAAGTGCCTCTGGACGTCTAGTCCCGAGGAAATAAACAACCAAGGTTGGATATAGTTTTTTACTTTCCTTTTGCAGGATATTCCTGCTTCGCCTTCAATATTCTTTTTAAATATCAGAAGTGCCTGAATAAACCTCAGAAGGATCATCATCACTTTTCTATCAAACGCATCATTCTTGTATAATTCTGAGGCGTAGCTTTCAACCCCCGTCCAGATAAATTCATCCGACCAAAAACCACGAGCTAGTCTCAGGAAACACGATAAGACCTCTGCCGTTTTAACTTGAGGACTATACTCACTGGCATACGTGTCCTCCATCCTCGACCGCCTGGCCGAAGCCCCAGGGAATGGAGAAGGTCTGCCACGTCTCTCCCTCGTGATCCTTGTCCATGGTAGGAAGCCAAAATAGCTCACCTTTTCCTAAGGATGGAAAGAAAGAACTCTGTTCTTTATTCTTTTATAAGACGAATGATGGTATCCTAACAAACAACTGCTAGATGAGAAGAGCAAGAGAGGAAGGAGAGAAGAATCGATGCTGGGAGGCCAATCATATTTCATCACTCAGCTACTTGGAAACCGGAGATGCTTAAACAATCACGTGCTCCGAGAGATTTAAGGATGCAGGAGTAGCTGTCTTTTGTAAATTATTAACAGGAACTTTTTTCGCCCTCGACTTTTTTTTTTTTTAAGTTACTCACTTAAAAAAAAAAAAAAAAGGCCAAAATCCAATCAGGTTTGGCAAGGAGCATACAAATCGACAGGTCAAGAAACAGGATTTCTAATGTTCTGTCACTGACCCCTCTGACTCAGGACAACCCAACGCGGTTAGAATGGAAGAGATTGCACACGGGGCATGAAGCAGGCACCTTCCGAAGGCCTGAAGAGGCCGTACCTGCAGCTTCAGCGTTTGCCTCTGATGAAAATGAGTATTTGCTCCTCCCCATCTAAGAACTCACTATGGCGCTCTGAGCCGGAATGAAGCCACCTGCTCGCAATCCTCACAGCTCTCCTAGCTTTCAAAGTGCTACCTGACTTCTCTCATGGCTTTGTTTTTCTTCCAGATTTGAGATTTAACATGTCTACCTTAAAGCTATCTGTAAGTTGCCTTTTTGTTGTTTTTAACGCCTAAAGCACCTGGTCTCCCTAGGTGGTTTCCTATCCAAGTACTAACCAGGCCCGACCCTGCTTAGCTTCTGAGGTCAGACGGGATCAGGCACGTTCATTGGGGCATGGCTACAGACTACAAGTTGCCCATTTTAACACCAGATCCTACTCAGTAATTTAAACTCAGAAAGCACTGGCTTCCCATGACACAGATGGGGGACATTTGGAGCACACTGTTGGAGTGGTATGGAATGTCCCTTTGACTCTATATCGCCATTTCTCACCCTCGGCCTTACTGAAATTTGGGGCTGGATACTTCTTTCCTGTGGACCTGCCCTGTACATTGGGGGACATTTGGCAGTGTCCCTGGCCTCTACTCACTAGATGTCAGTAGCATCTCCCCAGCTGCGACACTAAAAATATCTCCAGACATGCTGGGAAAATTTCCTGGGGCCAAGAGACCAAAGAAAGAAGCTGGCAACTCCAGAATTACATCGAGAGCTAATTAAGGGAACTTACGGACAGAGCCCCGAGAGACAGCAAGATGGTAGACCTCCACGCCCAGAAAGCAATGGGGCTTGTTATATATGGCCGCGGGGCTCGTGCTAGCGCAGGTGGCTTGTAGCCACGTGGCCCGTGCTTGTTAAGAGCTATACAAACCAAAGCCATAAGCAACTTAATGGGGCCAGTTATCTATTCGGCAGTACTAGCTTCAGGTGATATGGACCTGCCCATCGCAGGGCGAACAGGCGGTCAGCTTGCTTTGTAAAATCGGCCACATTTCGCCTAACAAGACACTGCTAAATGTCCCATGCGGGCAGAATGCCCCCTGGTTGAAACCACTGCTCTAGACCCATTTCTTCAGTGAATTTTTTTCAGAAAAAGAGGAATGTTATTTACATTTGAGGCAGGCTTATGCCAAAGACAGGTGGTGGGCAGATAATGAAGGCCGTGCATGAACCGGAGGACTCAAGCACAGGGGGCCAATGATTTGTCATAACGGAGACACATTTAAAGTGGAAAATACGAACTCGCCATCAACATTTGCCAAGCTGCTCTACCTGTGAAGGATAACTTTGTGCGAACTTGACTGGGCCATAGGGCGTACGGATATTTGGTTAAACATTATTTTGTGAGTGTCTATAAAGGTACTTGGGAGGACATTGACATTCACGTTAGCAGACTGAATAAAGCAGGTGGCCCTCCTCGATGTGAGTGGGCCTCATCCAATCCACTGAAGGTCCGATCAGAACAAAAGTTGACGTGAAGGAGAACTGGCTCTTTCTGCCTGTTTTTCAGTGGGGACATGGGTCTTCTCCTGCGTTCTGGCTGGAACTTATACCACTGGCTCTCCTGAGTCCCCAGCTTGCAGATGGAAGGTCGCAGGACTTCTCAGCCTCTGTGATCATGGGAGCCAGTTCTCTATAATCAATCTCTCTATATATATATGTGTGTGTGTGTGTGTGTGTGTGTGTGTGTGTGTGTGTATACACATATATACACACATATGTACATATATATGTGTGTGTATATATATACACACACACACATTATATATGTAGATATTTATTTAAATATTTATATTCTACATATTCTATTGGCTCTGTTTCCCTGGAGAATCCTATCTAATACACTACTATAATTTCCAAGTCTCTAAACCTTGCTGTTTGGAACATGCTCATTTCTCCTTAGTTACATATTCCTTATTCTGCCTTGCTTTCTGCCATCCCACTGCACGTAGGGTTTGTTCTGGCAAAACTTTTCCGAGCTGATCTTTGGTAGCAAAACAAATCAAGCAGTGATAATGAGGACATAGGTTCCCTACCTATCCTGATCGGTGCCAAAAAAAAAAGTCCTTTCAATTCGAGACATGACAGCAGTGTATTTAAATTCAGCCCTGAGAATCTCAGGCAGATAGATGGCTTGAAAAGCAAGAGCGGAGTTCAGCAAGTCCACAGGTGGCGGACATCTTCTCATTCAGAATGGCACGTCTAAGGGAGAAATCTTGCAGCGGGGAAGTTGTCTCCGGAGAGACAGCCTTTGGAGCATCAGAACGTCCTCTCTGAGCAGGAGTGGGTGTGGTCAAAAGAAAGGCGAGCTCATCACGTGGTAAACTGTGTTGCTAGGTCGTCTGTCCTCTCTCCAGGGCTGATTTTGGAAATGAGCGCGGAGAGGTCAGTCTCTGATGGGTTGCCATGGGGAAGGGTATTCAGTGGGCAGGGAGAGAGGTGCTGTGCCCCATTCATTTGGGATAAGAAGGAAAAATAAGAGGCATTCTAATAAAGCAGAATGGGGCTCTGAGATGGGCAAGCCGTGGCCCCCTCTGTGGATTAAATCGGAGGAGGAGGAAGCTGTCAGCCTTGGGGCGGTCAGTGTGGCCTGGAGGTAGGCGGAGGAGCGTTCTGCGCTGGAAAGCGTAGTCCTAGAAGCAAGAGTTCAACAAATAAAACCTCTTTACTTCCGAACTGTTTTCCATATTTACTCCTTGACCATGTGCTGTGGATTTTTCTTTTCTTTTTTAAACCAGGAAACACTCATTTCTTAAGAATGTCACCAGCTACCAATTGGATCACTTGAACGTCATAATGGGATACCAAAGATGTACTAGATACCCACTGACTGGCCTGCGCAGTGGCAAACACAAAAGACTTAGGTCATCGGTTGCTACTCTCAAAGGGCGTATGTCCCACGTTTACAGAGAGCGATGATAAATACGCAAGAGCAGCAGATCTGAAAGATTTCATTTCATGTTTTTATTTTCTGTTTTTACATAAACTGGGATTATTTTTGCATACTTTAAAATACTAAAGGTATACTCTGGTTGAGGGACTTTAAAACGACTTTTGAACATAATCATCTTTTTTTGACCAGCCAATAGAAAAATAAGTAAGACTACTATTTTACAGTTGAGAATATAATTTTATACTCTTACTTAAAGTTGCTCAGATAAAGTCCTGAATTCTGGCCTGGCATCCAAGGTCTCTGCCATCTCTTCCCTTCCTTTCTGGCCCTTCCTCCCTTCTGCTCTTTCTCATACTTTCGGCTCCAATTTTATTAAAGAATGCAATGAGCTCTCCACAATTTTCCACCTGCGAACATTTGTGTTTTTTCTTCTTCCTTTCCACTGGGATACCGATTCCTTTATCCCTGACCAAAATCGATCCTTCCTCAAACACCTGACACATAGCTCACCTCCAAGGAAGCTTTCCACTGTCTCCAAGCAAATTAATCTCCCCACCTCACTACTTCTGTACGTCTGTAAAAGCAGATTTCACACTCAGCCTCACACTGCAGGTACTAGTGTTGAATTTTGCTAACTTCACTTACTGTTCTCGGAGGCTTTCTATAGATGCTTCAGCATGTTCTGCATGGATGATCATGCAATCCACAGCTTTACTTCTTCCTTTCCCATCCTTCCCCATGCCCCACCTCCATGTACTGATTGCAACCTGCAGTACCATGTTGAATGAAAGTGGAAAGAATGGAAGGAAATCCTTATTCCTGATCTTATGGGGGAAAGCATCAGTAGTACAAAGAGTCGATAAACTGAACTTGAAAATTTTTTCAAGTGTGGTCTTCAATAGTGTGGGATGTAGAGAAAATATTTTTGTGTTTTTGCGAGGCTGGGGATTTTTAAGTAAATTTTGCTGAAAACTCGGGCTCCTGAGCTAAGAGCGAGCCTTGGGAAGGTAATTTACACACTATATGAGTACAGTGAGCACTCCAGAGAGATTTACCTAACTCCGGGGGCATGTGTGTGCACTTCGAGGGAAAATGAGGCTCACGACCTGGGACAGCCAGAGACATCCAGGCTTATCTGGTCTGTAAATATATTGAATTACATTCCAAAAGGTAAGAGCGAGAACCTGGGATCATTTCATCCCATCCCCAAGGACCACAAGGGTTATTCCCTCTTTTTGAGAGAAGAGGGGGACGCAGCTGCCCCCTTTCTTCTGTATATAAGCAGAGAAACTCCATTTTTCTCCATTTCTCACCTATCGGGCCCCTCACAGAAGAGATATTTCCATTTGGCCCCTGATGCCCCAGGGCTAAGGCTTGGAGCGAGGGGGCCAATGCAGTGATTATTGCAGAAATATCACTAATGATAGTCGGTCTCTGATCCGGAAAACCTCATGGCACATTCGGGATAAAATTAATGAAGATGAATATCAAAAACCCAATAAAAAGACACTGGGCTTTGATTTCTGTCTCTGTTGCTGTGGGGGGGCTGTAAAGGAAAGGTCCTAATTTTCTGAAAAATGGCAAATGTCCTCAGGTCAAAAGCAGCTTCTCTACTCATACTCATTCACCTGTCATGTTTCTTATTTTTTCTTCACATTTTTTCTTTTTCTTTTTAATTGTGGTAAATATATATATACATATATATGTATATATATCGTAAAATTTACCATTTAAACCATTTTAAGTGGCATCAAATACATTAAATATTCACGATTCTGTGCAACCGTCACCACTATCCATTTCCAGAAATTTTCCATCTTCCCAAAATGGAACTCCATCCCCATTAAATACTAACTCCACATCCCCAATTCCTACAGCCCCTGGTAAACTCCATGCTGCTTTCTGTCTCTATGAATCTACCTATTCTAGGAATCTCAGGTAAGTGAATCCGTACAGTATTTATTTATTTTTTTTTGCGTTTGGCTTATTTCGTTTAACATAATGTTTTCAAAGTTTACCAATGTTGTAACATGTATGAGAATTTTATTTCTCTTTATAGATGAATAATATTCCTTGTATGGATAGACCACATTTTGTTTATCCGTTCATCTTCTGATGGACACTTGGGTTGTTTCTAAACCTTTTGGGTATTATGACTAATGCTGCTACAAACACTGGTGTACAGGTATCTGTTGGAGTTCCTGCTTTCAGTTCTTTTGAGCATATACCCAGGAATAGAGTCGCTGGGTCGTATGGTAACTCTATGCTTAACTAAGGAACTGCCACGCAGTTTTCCACAGCAGCCACACCATTTTTCATTCCCATCAGCAGCGCCTAAGGGTTCAATTTCACCACATGCTCGCCGACATTTGTTATTTTACATTTTCTTTCGCTTTCCTTTACTTTTGTTGGCTCTTCAGTCATTTCAAGCTTTTTAAAACATATTTTATCCAGAGAATCGGTCTGAATAAGCGACACCGCCACTCTCAGAAACAGGAGGCCTCCTTTTATTCCTTTTATGACTCTCCACGGTAGTACCACACAGAGTTGGCACAATAAGCCTCAAAGAGCCGTCACCGGCTCTAAAGCATCAGGGGAAAGTTTTATTTTTGATAGAATGCTAACCGCGAGGACAGCTTTAATTTTACATTCAAATATATATTATTTTGAATTCCTATATGCATTTTTAGTACTTCTCCATATACAGATTTCAGCCCTTCTCATGTGGCTGACACTCTGTCAACACAGAATGAACGTATAAACTCTGAAACATGCACTGTCCACAGAATAAATGATTTTAAGTTGAAACAACCCTTTGGAGAGCAGCCTGCTTAATGTTTTGTAAAAATGGTTTCCTCGAGTTGAAATCCAAGCTGAATTTAACAAAACTGCAGAAATGTTAGCACCACTGTTCTGTTACCTAGATGCTATTGTTTATTTTTCTATTTCCTTTTATTTTCTCGGTAAAAGAGTAAGGACGTATCACATGGCTTGCTGAGGATGAAACTGATCTTTTTCAACTTCGAATTTCTAGTTAGAACTAATAAACACAGAATAAGATTTTTATCCTTCCTACGAAAAGAAAATGTCATTGAAAACATGAATTGACTACAGTTCTTTGAAATCGAATGAGAAAATTTCCTCCCAAACCCTTTCACTCAATCTAAATGCTCCAGTAATATTGTTCAAGGTTCAGATAAGTTGACTATTAAGTAAATTAGCTTCGAACATACAAATGGCATTCAAAAACCTGCCTAGCCATGAAAGATTTAAGTTGAATTGTACCTGCTACGAAAAATGAGGAAAAGATGAGAAAAGTTCATCACTTAGAATTCCCAGAGCAATCCGTATTTTATATACGTCTATAATCAGACGGGGCTTTGCTCAAACAGGCTCTGCGCATTTTTCAGGGGGCACCATTCATAAAACTCACAAAGGCGGAGTTTCATATTTCTATCAACCTTCCTTCCGTGTCGTTCATTCAATATACACTGAGCACCCAGAGTGAGCCAGGCGCTGTGCTAGGCAGTAGGGCTAAAGAAATGAATAATGTCTGGGCCAGTTCAGTGACTTCATGTCTCCGTGCCCACAATGTTTGAGACTGCTGGTTGCGGTTTTACTGCGCTCAGTTTTTGCTTCCCTACCTGAGCCCTCTGAATCGATGATTCCACACTCACCTACTATTTGGTTCTCAACGTGCTGTTACCCTTGGGCGTCGGTACTTAGGTGCGCCTCACTCCGTCCATCCTCTGCATCTTCTAAACCAGCGGTGCCCAACCTTTGTGGCACCAGGGATCGGTGCTCCTGCGAGAATCTAATGTCTGAGGATCTGAGGTGGAGCTGAGATGGGAGCAGGGACAAATACAGACGAAGCTTCGCTTGCTGGCCCGCAAGCCTAGTTGCAATGCCCAATGCTCTCAATAAGAGTTGGGTTTAACAACGACAGATGACATTCAGGACTCCCATTATATTTGAATTTCAGATAAACAATGAGTTTTTTAGTGTAAGTATATGCTACATAATATTAGGAAAGGGAAATATATATATATATATATATATATACACACACACACACACACACACACACACACACTAAACAATTATTTGATATTATCTGAAGCCCGGATAGACCTGACCTGTATTTTTATTTGCTAAATCTGGTAACCCTGGTCAGGACGAATAAAATATATTCCTCAACGAGCAATATCTTTCTTCAACTCACATTTGGCATTCGTTGAGGACCACTCCTGGGGATTTGAACTCCCTTGCGTTTCCAGCCAAGCACGTCTCGGCAGCCAGATGAAAGGCTCTGGCACAGAGTGACAGGTGCTCGCAGCAAAGCCAGCAGAAACGGTGTGTGCCGACGGGCTATGAACAGGCACTGCCGTGACAGAGTCTGCTATACTGATATCCCTGGGTCATGAGCCCCACATAAACTGAGTTAATTTAGGAGTCAAAACGTAAGTCCAAAATCCGTGGCAAGGAAGAATTGGGAAAGACCTCAGAGCTAATCTAGCCCAACTCCCTTATTTCACAGATCAGGACGTTTTTTTGGCTCAGAGTTTCTCATTCAAAGGCAAAGAGTTACCTATTGGCAAGTCCAAGATGCTGTTTCTGTTGTTGCTAGGTCACCATCAAATAGTGATGAGTAATCGGTGAAGAATGCTCCCATTTCACAGACCCTGGTCCTAGCACTCCACACCCAAGGGAAAAGCGGCAATCTGAGTTCGGTTAGGAGCGGGGTGCTGGGCGAGCACCAGAGTTATCTGGGCGTCAGGCAGACTCAGAAGTGCTCTTCTCCCCATGAGCTGAAAACCCGGCCTCCTGCTTGGATCTGGGAGGCAGCGTAGGGTGTGAATTAGGAATCGAGCCTCTTGCACGCAGAGGTTGTCCTGCCCCAGCGCCATGTCACTGCCTTTATTCTGCTCCCCATTTCAGGTCAACAAGGTGCCTGGCCTTCCCCAGTCCACACCGAGATTTCACATAGAGAAACCCGCCTGGGGGAGGATAGAGCTTCTCCAGGCGGTGCAAGGCGGGGCGTATTTCTCCACTCTCTCTCTCTCCCCGCTATTTCTCCAGAGGGGTCCCACACAAACCTTAGAGGTAGGCGGAAGCCTTCCTCCGAGTCCCTTCCAAATTTGGGCTGAAAATCGAATGGGATCATGGTATGAAATCTCTAAATTTCTATAGATTTATAATCTAAAAAAGATAACATAACTAAAATATTTCCCTCTGGCCCAAACTGCCACATAGAAGATGCTCAATAAATGTTTAATGACCGAGGGACGGAGTCCCTGAATTGGAACTTATTGCTTATCTGCACAGAAAAATTCAATGTATTCTACTTCTTTTTGCTCAGTTTGTTAGAAACTCCTGACTGCATGATTTAATTGTAATGTTCACACACTGTTATCTGTGATACGGGGTACAGTCAGCAGTAATACGAGTAGCTAAGGACAAGGATGGCAAGTATGGAAAGAAATATCGATGCGAATTTTATGACCTGAACAAATTTTTACAGATCTAATGATCTTTGAAAGGTATCCATGAGGCTCTTATTTACTTAAGTATTTATATTTTAAAACCAAACAAGAAAACCAATCGAGATATTACAATTGATTCTAACTCATAAAGACAAATCTTTCTTCCCAAACCAGAATTTTCCTCCTGTGATATGCAGCAATAGATCATTTTCTTATCTGGCCCATAAATGAATTCAGGGTAAGTCAAAGAAATTCAACTGGAATTTTAATGTTATATTAAAATTATTTATAATTTATATAAAGCATAACATTATTTTTCAGTTCTTAACTCCATACACCAGAGCCACACGTAAAGCATTATAGATCGTAAGTGAATCCACTTATCAGAGTTACTTTTCAAGCTCTTTCCTTTTATTTTAGTAAAGCCCTTGGGAAAAGCCGTGGGAAGGCACTGAGCGCATAATGAGTCTATTGCTCCCAGCACTTAAACACCAAACCGCAGAAATGAACTCAACCTGTAATGTTCTGTATGTCCTCACGATACATGTGGTAAAATCTTTATATCTGTCTCATGAAAGCATAACTTCTTAAATTATACGTTTTCTGAGAAGACAATAGTCCATACCACTTTGAGTTTTTTGATGGACCTTTGACTCCCGAAAATCCAGGTATGAGATCTGAAAAGGATCTCGACACCAGTGAGTCATTTCGACTCATTTAACAAATGACAAAATCAATTCCCGGAGACTTGCTTACCTCCAGCCCGGGGGTAAGCAAACTTTTCCAGTAAAGGGCCAGATAGACAGCTACTCAGCTCTGCCATTGTATACTAAAGGAAATACTTCAACCAATGAGTAGAGCTGTGTTCTGATATGACTTTATTTACAAAAACGGGTGGAGGCCTGGACTTGGCCCGTGGGCCACAGTTTTCTGATCTTGATCTAGATTGCACAGCAGAATAATGTCATAGCCAGGCCAGATCCAACTCCCATGCCTGGCTGTATTTATTTATTCACCTAACTGAGACCTATTAGGAGCCCGCTGAGTGCCAGACATGAGACGGGACGATAGGGCATTTGGGTACAGGTGACTGACTCCAAGTTCGGATGGTAATATTTTGTCTACAGGGATAAAATTTAGCAGCCTCCACTAATGGTGTCTCAAAAACACATCTCCAATTGGAGATCAAATTTCTGATCATGGAAATTATCTATGGGACATGAACATCTGATCTCCTTTAGAGCTAATAGCATAATACATCTGCAGTCGTAGGACCCTGTTCTCAAATGCATTGGCGACCAGATAATTCTCTTATCAGCAATGAGCCATCAGAATTTCCAGGGCCTGAGTCCCTTCTCAACCCCTGGGTCATGAGCGTTCCTTTCGAATTCTCAGCATTCGGCTCACCCACAACTACCCCATTCTTCCTAATAGTGTCTCTGCCAAATGAAATCTTGGGGAGACACTGGTTCCAGAGACAAATGAGAAGACCGGATCCAAAGGGACAGGAGAAATGCTGCATCGTCCTTTGAATCTTTCTTTAAATATCTACCAGTTCCAACAACATTCTGGGGATATAGAAGCGAGTGGTGGGTCCTGTCCTAGAGGGGCTTAATGTTGCGGGGGGAGCAGTGGCATTAAACAGATAGAGATGAGTCCTGTGAAAATAAATGAATGAAAATGAGTAATGGAATAGAGTGTGACAGGGGCCGGGGAGAGAGAAGCGGACTGTATAAAACACAGTGACCAGGGAAGGCTTCTTCGGGAGGGTGTCTTTTGAGTCAAGTCCCACGTAAAGCCAAAGAACCCGCCTCGTAGAAATCACAGAAATTAAAAACCACCAGTTCAAATGTCCTGAGGCAGGGACTTGTTTGGTGTGTTCAGTGCAGTCAGACTCGAGCAGGTGGAATGAGGTCAAATCAGAAGGCGGGGTGGCTGCGACCCCTGTGACTCAGTGTCTAGGAAGCAGCATTCATGCTCCGCAGGGGTACAGGATAAAAATCTGAGCACTTTTATTTAAAAGTATTTTTTGTCTAAAGTAATAGAAAAGAAATGAATAGCTCATATAAAGATCACCACTGGTGCGCTCTCTCAGTCAGGATGTCTGAAGCTCACGAACCAGGTGTGTTACTGGAAATTTCTAGAGGGAAAGGAATTATTGAACGGTCTGTCAGGCACCTGCATCTCTCTGTTGCAGCTTATATGTGAATTTACAGATGATAGTCTCTGGTTGTAACTAAATGAACCCTCGCACAAAACATGAATGGCTTACAAAATTCTGTGCAAAAAAAAAAAAAAAAAAAGGATTGAAAGTGATGTAAATAACACAGGTGCAAGAGAAAAGCAAGAAAAAAAAAGAGAGTTCACGTTTTGCCTTCTCCTAGCACAAGTTCTTTAGCAGCGACGAGTCTTGGATAAAAACAATGATGACTGAATTCAATACTTTCAAAAGTGCCTGATTCTCCCAGTTCACAGCATGATTCAGTAGTTAGACACATATATAGACATGTAAATATATCCAGATTTAGAGCTATAGGTACATAAGTAAAAGTAAGAGATTCTCAAAACTACTTATCAGTAACATACTCTAACACATTCTCTTCTGTTCTACTGAAAAGCGCTATTAGTTAATATTATAATCCACTCATAGGTTGTGACACGTAGCTTGAAAAATACTGGTACAATCAGTTCCGATGAGAAATCAGCCTCACAAGACCGAAATTAAGAAGACTGTCTAAACACGGACTAACATCCTGTTGATCATCAGTCTCGCCACGAAAGTGTGTTTTCCCTCTTAGGAATTGCCTAACGGCAGCATGAAGTCATCACAATTGGCAACGTGTTTTAAAAAACTGTGAGACGACACTCAGTCCATTACTTTATGAAATTCGACTAAACTTGACGCATATTTAAAAGTCTCTTTTAAGAGCTCGTAATACATTAATTCTTATCATTCATATAATTAATTCATATCATCTGTAAACATACATACATAGGCAGACACACGTGCGTATGGACAGCCTTACCATTTTTCTGCTGAGGTGATGTGTGAACAGATAAGTTTGGAGACCACCACTGTAGCTCACAGAATTTGTCCACCCTGGACCTTCAGCAGCCATTAGTGAATGTCCAGGTCCCCATAACTGAGAACTGTGCTTGTTTACTACGTTTCTCCTGTGATTGCCTAAACTCAATGTTCATGGTCCTTTATTACCTGAACTGGTAGCTTAGAAACTGTACCTCCTTTGTGAGGTCATTCTCTCCAAAGCAAGTGATTGATGGACATAGGACATCATAAGGTCAGGCCACAGAGTAGTCATTCCTATGCCAAAGCCTTGTATGAACTAGTTTGTTTTGATTCGACTTTCTCTCTAATCTGGGAAGCCTTTTAGAAAAATCAAAGGGTCGGACCTGGTTAGTACTTGGATGGGAGACCACCTAGGAATACCAGGTGCTGTAGGCATTGAAAAAAAAATAGAAAAATCAAATGTGTAAAAGGATCTGGTGTGTCCCAATCGTCACTCAGTTTATGGTTACATAATCTGCCCCGGTTAAGAGAATTATTGTTGGAGAGAGATAAACAATCCTGGACTAGTCATGTTAGATATATGGACCTCGGTCAATGTCTTAGCTTCTCTAAGCCTCAGTTTCCATATTCACAAAATTCTGAAGATATTTACCTAATCCTATCATAAGGATTAATTAGAAAATCTATGGAATGGCTGTTAGCACAATCCTTGAGCTGTTTCTATCACTGCTGCTATTGTCAGAATTGTCTTTCTTGTGGAGATTTAGTTCCAAGCAGCACATCTTCGTATGGTGCACACCACTCATGCAGATGCGCTTTAAAAAAAATCAGGTCACATTTTCATATGCACGAATAAGAAAACAATGCCATGCCAATGATATTTGCAAGAAAACTAAAACAATCTTTGAGTCAAATCAGCACTGCTTTGCCAGTGACTTTGTTTCTATGGCTACTAGGTCAACTTTCAAAATGATTGCAAACACTCACCTGTATTTTTCAAAGACAAAGATGAAATGGAAGGGCAGGGTGTAGAATCTTGCATTTTATTGTCCACTCTCTGGGTAAAGTTAGGTCATTAAGTCACTTATTTTTTTCTCTTGGTCTGTTTTCCATCCACCTGTAAGATAAATCATATCTGGTTTTGACTATCTTCTTTGCGCAAAATGTGTTATATATTTTTAAAAGACAGCGTAATTCGCTCGCTTTTACTCATTGCAAGAATACTTCTCCTGGGAACATCACGAATGGATGTTCTGCTGATTTTCCTATTTCTACCATCCTCAACTTAACGGTGAATGTTAGAAAACTACTGGTAACGGTAAATTATAAGGCTTGTTCACATTTTTCTGCACAAGAACAAATATTTACTAGAGAAAAACCTATTTTATTATAAAAGGAAACACATTTTACTATAAACGAAAGTCAAGCATGCTGACAAAATCAAAGAGCGATAAGGTCAATGCAAAGTGTCCACTAAACACCTCTTGATTTTGGACCGCATCTTTTTTTTTAGGGGATTAGCAGATAAGCGGAAGTCTTCATGGATAAAGGAGACATCAGTTCCCTAGAATATTCCCAAAGCAACAAAG
Source organism: Rousettus aegyptiacus (assembly GCF_014176215.1). NCBI lineage: Eukaryota > Metazoa > Chordata > Mammalia > Chiroptera > Pteropodidae > Rousettus > Rousettus aegyptiacus. The sequence continues at coordinate 1,455,957 of NW_023416312.1, read as the reverse complement.
AATGACGGGATAGTGTTGCGTATAAAGACGAGAGCTCTGACTACTCTCATGTTTGCTAAATAACCCCCTGAGTCACTCAGGACGAAGTACATGCTTTTCCCAAGGGATACCAGGAGCTCCTAGTGTCCAAGTGTACATACAAATTAAAATCACTGGCCATTTCCCTTTCTCTTCTTTTTTTCCCTATTCGAAGTCTCAGCTTACTGTCCTGGGCTCTCGCATCCATCAGGTGGCTTCCTTTGTCTCCTGTCCTCGCCCTTCAGGTATGTCTGACTACCTGTTTGGCGCTGTCAGGCAATGCCATCCACACCCCAGCTTCTCTCTGCTTCCTCCCTCGTTCTTTCGCTCTCGTGAACTTTCCCAGCAGTCTTTGTTTATTTATGACATATATTCCCAGTAGAAGTTATTTTCACAGATCTGTGCAGTGTAACTGGCCAAGGCGGCAAAGTGTGTGGAAATCCAGCCTTCTCTTTCTCTGCCTCTGCCTGGCGGCCTATTGTCTCCTGTTGGCATCCGCAGCAAAGCCACAGCCTAAAGTTGTGACAGTCCGTGATATCCAAGGCAACGAGTGGCAAGGTCCTAAACATAGAATCACTTCAATGCAAGACAAAGCATCACACAAAGCTAAGGAACGGACGAACGAAGCACAGGCTTTAACATAAGTCTTTATTAATACTGGCTCAAAGTCATTTCCGGCTGTCATAAGAGTTCTTTCACAAATTATATAAAGAAGGAGCATTGTAAATTAAGGAACTGTGTGGCCATGTCATAATTCATGATAAAATGTATTAGAGGGACACCGAGGAGAAAAAATAGTGGAGAAAAGAATTTCTAAGAGGTCTTTGTCAAACACTTAAGACATCAGTTCCTTCTAAGTCAGGCACACTAAATTGGAGGCAGAAATTATCGTTTTAGTTTGCATGAACTCAAGTTGAAATAATGTTTTCTTCAGCCATACATATGACTTTAGTCATACTTTATGACTGAACTATGAAATAACCTGTCATCATTCTGGTAATAAGTCAGAAGCTTTAAGTGACTCCCTACTCCCCACACTCAGGGGCCCCTACAGGGTGCTGCTGTACCTCCATAATCACCACCGGTTCCACAAGGAGCCTCGCAACCTGCTTGCCGTACAAACACATCTCCAAGGCGACTTCCTTAGCCATGTACCTTCAACCACGTTGCTACCTTAAAACACCTGGACCAGTTAATCCTGGTCCTTCCTCTAAGATGCAGAAGTCAAGACGACATTAAACGTCCAAGGGTTTTATTAGTGGAAATGCCTGTGCAAAGGGAAATATGGATAGAACCAAGCAAGATTATGAGAGCTGACAGACCAACTTTCACTTGGGTGAAAGCCCCCTAGACGCCCTTAATGTCTAAGGAAGGTTCAGCGAAGCTGTCTGGGAGTTCTCGAGTCAAGGTCAACCAACGAGGAGTCTGTATCTTCTGGAAGAGCACACCTTGATAACCCCTCCCCTCTCGGTCACTGCTGGGGAAGCAGCTAATGGGAGGCAAGATCCGAATCAATTCCAGAGGGCAGAAGCTGAGGACCCGTGACAAATGCTCCACAGCATAGGAGGTCTGCAAGGTGCATTGTGGGAGCTGACATATCACTGGTACGTAGAAATTCAAAACCGTATACCTGTACAATAACTCTTGAGCCTGGCGATCAAATTTCCCTGATCTCCACTTAACCTATGTATAAACTTTAATTTCTAGCTCTTCCTTTTTTGATACCTTGGCACGAATCCAAGTTCCTCCTTGGTCCTCACATGAGCCCCACAGGTGACCAAAATGCTTTTCCTCACGCTATTTCTTCCCTTTAATATTTTCCAACCTCAAACCCTCCTTTCAAGATCCTACCTACTCTATGGAAGGTCTATCTAAAATGCCAAACCATTGAGAAGACTATCCTCAAAACTCTTGTCCCCTATGACCGTGCCACCTTGAACAAGCCTGATTCCGTCTGATCTCAGAAGCTAAGCAGCGTCGGGCCTGGTTAGTACTTGGATGGGAGGCCACCTAGGAAGACCAGGTGTCGTAGGCGTAAAAAATACAAAACAAGGGATTGCAAATTGACAAGGTCCTTGCAATCTGTGAAGTCAACCAAAAGGGTTGCCTCACTTTAAAAACACGCGTGCACACACACACATACACACACATACACACACACACACACACACACGCACGCACAACAAACTGTTGTCCCCACTCCATCTGCTCAGTCCTTATCCTACTGGAAAGGTTCTCCTCCACCTCAGAACCTATGCGGGACTTCACCTGCTTGGACATGAGCGCTCAGACTATTAAGCATTTTCTGCTGGCTTTAGTTGTTATCAGTTTTATAGCAAACCCCAGAAGGACTGTACACACTTGAAGTTTTTATTCCTGTAATATTGTGCAAACATTAAATTGAATAAGTACATTAACTAAAGAAAGACAGATTCTGGCCTGGTGCATATTTATCGACCCAGGACTAAAAATAAAACTAGGAAATCTTCTTTATTTCTTAGTTTCATGTTCGTGCTATTTTTTAAATAAAATAAACAGGAACTATGAGACCAAAAGTAATATCAATGTGAACATTCAAGGCAAAAAATCCAACAGACCTCACCCTCCGAAAGGATACCTCAGTGCTGCGGTCATGGAAAAATTCTCACAGTATAATTAGCTGACATAGGAAACTGACCCAATAAATGACTTTTGTGAGAGATTTAAATATAAGATCCGTTAAATCAAACAAGGAGGTTATTAGACTGAGGTGGCCCTAATGCCGTAGAGGCTATGTAAGGAAACGAAAACCTAAGCCTATAAATGCCTCAAGGTTACAAAATCGAGACGCTAAGGACAACCGATCACTAACAGCCAACTAGGCTTAAAGCTACAGCCAAACAATCATTTCTTGCCTTTTCTCTATAAAATCTCATTCCGAGCTTCTGATCACTTCCGGTGTGATGCTGCCCTTTGAGCGCCCTGCTTTCTGGCTGCCTCTGGAGGCGGTGGGCCAGTCCCTCTCGGATCCTATTTCTTAGCTCCTCATCCTTTGCATTGTGATCTTTCGGACTTCCTTTGAACGTTTCTTTTTCCAGACTGGGTCTGGAAATTGCTGGAATTGAAATGGTTTTCACTTAGAAACTGGACTGAGGCTAGCGTGAAGCCTCAAGTGAATAACATGTTTTTTTAAGGTTGAACAAGTAGATTAACCTTACCAAAGATAATCTCGAATCACAGTGGCCTCAGTGGGGAACTGTTAACCATCTTATATAACCTTATCCATTTCCAAGGTGCCCTAAAGAAAAAGGACTGTCAGCCAGGCATGACTATAAAGGAGAGTGACTAGGACAAGCCCCAGTTTCTGGTGACTAGGATGAGGCCCGCCGGGACACCCCGCTCACTCTGGAGCCCGCAGGTGGCATCCTGTGCAAACTTGCAGAAGCCAGCGAAGGACACGAATTCTTGTATCAGCTCCCCCAGGTCTCTCTATCTGTGCGGCTGGATCAAGAGACGAAAGTAGTTTCGCATTGTCCCTTCCTTTCCAAAATCGGATTGGCAGGGGAAAAAAAATCACTGGTTATTGATCCTTTCTCTTCCAGGGACAGCTACTGCCTTCTGGTTTGCGGCATTTTGTGTCCTGAGAACTTGGCTTGGAAACCATCAGGTTGGGGGCCCCCAAAATACGGCTGGATAGAAATTTGGGTTGCGCCTCATTCGTGGCTAGACGTGGCTAGGCAGAAACGTGGGTTACAATTCATTCACAGCTAGGGTCCTACCGACTATTGCAATTCCCCAACAATTCCAGCTCTCGGGGGAGCTGACTTGTCTAAGTCTCTTTTTGGGGGGGTCATCTTTGGGAGTGGTGCTGGATCTTGGGAGGGTAACATCTCTGAGGACCCCTCTTGGGTCCATGGAATTGTTCAGTCCTGCTGGGAATACTTATTGTTTGTCCAGGCTGAAACCTGATAAGACATTCTAGAGGATTTGCCGCTGCCCAATTCCAATTGATTTTTGCTCAAACTCTTAAAATTTTTAATCTATCTCTTTTTATTCTCTAACGATCCTAATATACTTCTTCCGCTGTTCTATCTCCTCTTTCTCGGAGATCACTTATTTCAGATCTCAGTGTCAACCTTCTATTGTAGCTTTTGGCTCTTGTTCACCTTTGAACCAAACGTATCCACAACTAATATAAAGAAATAAAATCATTAAATGCCTTCAAATTGTTTAAGCGTCCCATAGCAGAGATTTATTGCTTCTTTATTAAAAATTTTTTTTAAAATACATTGTGACAGAATCTCGATTGAATTCAGTTTTTTAATTAAAATTTACAAATCGATTCTACTCTTATGTAAATAAAGAATCTTATAAAGTTTTCAACCGCTACGAGATGAAGAGTAATCAATAATAATCTTCATCTCCAAGCATAACCAGGAATTCGAAAGCCCTTTAAATTCTTTCTACATCACCAGCAACGATGAAGGAATCTTATCTATTCCTGACTCGATTTAGGAAAAATCCAACTGATATACAAAACTTTTATCTCTTTCACAAGTTCATTATAAACAAGTTTGAAGAACCTCATAAGATACTTCCAAAGCAGAAACATTTTCTCCAAGACAATTCGTCTCTTTTAAATATCATTAAAGTGTGACTGGCGCGGAGCCCTCGGGGAGCTGACACTCTGGAGGAAGAACACATTACTAATAGCTAGTCAGGTGCCAACTGGCTCTAAGTTGCCAATTCCCTATCCTGGAAAAAGCAAGAATAACGAAGCAAAGGCAACTTCGATGATCATCAGGAGACATTCTCTGGCATCAACATGCTGTTTGGCAAGCAAGGGATGAGTCAGGATTGCAAATGTCACCTGAATCACGGAGTGGCTTCAACCATACAGTCCACGTACACCCTGGAACAAGCTGATCTTTAGGTCAAAATTACTTCGAAAATTCTCAACCAAGAAGTTCTTGTCCTTATACTTCAATCTAAAAAAAGGTGATTAACCTGAGAAACAGTAACAAAACTGGACAAGTTTGCCTAGATTAAGACAGACAACTACACACCACAGTAACTCCTTCTTCAAGAGAAAACAATACATTGAGAAACTATTCTTTCCGACATATATGCCCACTGTTACAGATCTCGAGTGCTCTCGCAAATGTATTCTTACTTTTACATTGTCTTGAGAAGTTTCCTTTTCGCAGTTTGTTCAAGTCGACAATAATTCTTGGAAGTTTGCAACACTCAAGGCAAAAGTTAAGCAAAGGACATAGAAGTGACGGTCCGAATCCTCAAGCAGAAAGACCAGGACGAGAACACCCAACAATAGGACGAAGAAGGACAAGAGCAGAGTGAAAAAAATACCAGAAAGAAGAAACGAGCATTTCATTCCCAGTGGCGGCAGCAGTTAAAGTCTAGGGAAACCATTTAATGTCACAAGGGATGGAGGCAAAGCGGTAGAAGAGATTAACCCCAAAACAAAACTCTTAAAATACACGGAGCAAACAATTTCGGTAATTCCTCCCTGATCCGGGACTTCATTGTTAGTCCTGAAGTAGTGAGAAATTAAATAACGAAGCGATTTTAACTACTTAGCTTTTAAAACATGAAAAGGCAGGAACTCAGTCTTGAAAAGGGGGTCTTTCTTTCTTGGTGCAAAATGGAGGAATTCGATGGCCCTGATATGGTTTTTATTTGTTAAGAAATGATCCTAGAAAATGTCCGTCTCATCTCAAGATTCTGTCTCAAAATGATCAATGCCAAGTCTGAAAGAACAGAAGTAAAAATGTTTCGCAAAATTTTATCACTCGAAAACTGAAAATTCCTTTTTAACGCTGCATGACAATGCCTCAAAACATTGCCTAATGCTGAGTTTTGCCGTTTTGTGCCTTTAGCTCATATCAGCTCCATATTGCAAGGAAGAAAAATTGATATCCTGAATAACTTAGTCTTTGTCTGCAAGTGTAGTTCTTCCCATAAGTGGTAAATGAATAACTTTTTAATTAAATAAATGTCAAATAGTTCAGTTTAAGAATAGGAACGGCTTTAATAAACCTATATTACATTCACAAATGTTGAAAAACATGGTGAGAAAACAACTAATATTTTCACACCTTCGACTGTTTATTAGAACCAGGGATACGCGAATATATATTATTTTGACAGCTACATTTTTAAAGATTCCTGCAATTATATTTGCTTTTTTAATAATTTGTATCATAAATGTGCATCTTCTTGTGAAGCTACCTAGGGGGAAAGGAAGAAGCTTCATTTCCACTAGGGCAGCATAACCTGATTCAAAGTATATTTCACAGGATACTTTCTAGTCAGAATCAACTTCTTTTCTTCTGTAAGAGTTTTCATAGTAAGCGTTCTTTTAAAGTACACGTGGAACATTCTACAGGATAGACTGGGCCACAGAACAAATCTCAGTAAATTCGAAGAGGCTGAACACACAGCATTCTCACCATACACTCAGAACGTGGAGTGTGGCCTACTTTGGTGACAAAGGCTGGTGCTTCCTGCTGACACGTACGTGATTCCCACATACGAGGCAGGATCATGGGGCCCAGATGGCAAAAGATGGCTAAACAGGAATACCCCAAACTTTGCCTCACTCACATCCATTTTTTAGCCCAATGGGCTAACCTCTTATCTTCAGCTAATATCCAATGAGGAAGGAGGTATTGCTAAACCAAAACAAAGACTCTGCTTAGTCAGACCAGATGAAGGGATTTCATTAACTTCCATGTGGTGAAGAATTACAAGTTGATAACAGAACCTCACTGTGTGTCTGTTAGAGTTTCTTCTTTGTATATATTCACAAATATATTTAAGTTGCTGTAAGTAAAATACATATAATTCGCATTCTCAGAAATTTCTATTGTCATCGTACCCAGCTGAAGTCAAATACTTCCCCAAATCCTTTGTTAACAAAATCCATAAGGAGAGTTCAAAAATTAATTCACTTCTTAGTTCTCTGTAGTCAGAATACATAAAGAACTCCTGTAACTCAATAAGAAAAAGGTGAATGAGCCAATTTAAAAATGAGAAAAAAAATAATAAAAATGAGAAAAAAAATGTAAATAGACATTTCACCAAAAAAAGACACATGAATAATAAGCATATGAAAGGACATACCTCGTCAGTCATTTGGAGCAATAGAACCCTTATATACTGCTGGTAGGGGTGTCAAATGACAGCCCCTTTGTAAAATGATTTGTCAGTTTCTTTAAAAATTAGCCTTATCATACAAACCGGCAATTCTACTCCCAGGAATCTGCCCAAGAGAAATGAAAACACACGTCCACACCCAGACTTGTACGTGAATGCTCATAGTATCATTATTCCTAATAGTCAAAGAATGAAAATTACCGAAATGCCCATCAACTGGTGACTCCATAAACATAACACGGGCTTGCCATAAACCAGAATATTGCTCAGCAATAAAAAGCAACAACCACTGATATATATACTATGACATGGATGAACCTCAAAAAATTATGCTAAAAAAAGAAGTCAGATGCAAAAGACTATGTATGTTGTATAATTCCATGTCTATAAATTTCAGAAGGACGAATCTATAAGATATAGAAAAATCGATGTTCGTCTGGGCCCAGTGAGGGTCGGGGTTGGAGCATGGAGCTGGGAGTTGACTACAAACGGGCTCAAGAGAAATTTGGAAGTAATGGGGAAATTTTAAAACATGATTGTCACAGTGGTTACATAACTCTATTAATTTACTAAAAATTAAGAAAAGAAAACCACTGGATCAATTTAATCTAAAATCTTCATTTTACAAATAAGAAGAGTGCCTTCCTCTGCCCATAAAAATGCGTGAATATCCTTCTAGCTCCTTCTGTCCGTCTCACGTGTTTGAACTCTTATATTTCTTTCTAATTTTTCATGTTGCAGATTCTGTTTCCCGTGGGATGAAGAGCACCTTAGAATATAGGGCAAGAATTTGTGCTAGATTCTTGAGGAGTTCATTTGAACTGAACTTAACTTGATTTGAATTCGTAGGTATAAGCTTGGTGAGACCCAGCCATTCTCCTGAATCAGATCTAACATAGTGGCCTTTCTATAACTTAATTACTCAGCTTGTACTGCTGCAAATTCCCCAAACATACACAAGAATGCTCACATCCAGGGACAAACAAAACATAGCCTCTAGGATAAAAACAACGAACAGAACACAAACTGTATTCATTTCCATTTTTCATCATTAGCAGAATCGATAGTCCTATATGTAAAATGAGGAGATGCCCCAAGTGAGCGCTAAGATTCCCTCCAGTTCTAACATAAATCATGAACCGCCCCCCCCCCGCCGTTATTCCTGGCTATTAGTTATCATTTCGACCCACTGTTGCCTATTTCTGTAGTAGTTGAGCATGAATCTATTTTTGTCACACTGTTCTTTTATCACATCCTTAGGAAAGTAAGATTTTTTTTTCAGATCTCAGGATAAAAGAAAAAAATCTCAGCTTTTAGAGAAGCTGAATTCAGGAACATTTCAAAATAATTTTCTCAAAATCCAACATCGACATACATATTCAAGATTCCTAACTTAAAGAACTGACCAGTAGGATTTTTTCAATGAAAAAAAAAAAGGCATAGAAATGCAATTCTTTGTTTCAGTTTAAAAATGAACCGAATGATAAACAAAAATAGTCATATGATTTATAGTCAGAAATATAATTCATAGTCAGAAACAGAAGTTCAGTCCGGCATGGCCGTTGGCATCAGGATGCTTAAACTCTTCCCAGAAAGGCTGTAATTTATTATTTTAATCATTAAGTTTAGGTATTGTTTTGCCCCATCTTCTTATTTTATACTTCCTAGTATTAGGGAGTAAATGGGACAATGGGAAAATAGAAAATAATTTTCTCTGGAGAATAGAAAAGGGAAAATTGTTGAAAAATGAATGTGGATTTTGCTTTTCACTTTACCTTTTTCAAACTGTCAGATATTTTTGTCATGAACAAATACTACATTTATATTTCAAAACCTAATAGAAATTAGTCGAGAACAAAATAGAGCTTTTTCTTTTCCTCATATGCGTTTCCTTTGAAAGAAAGGGGACATAGTAAAAACAAACTTAAAAAGAAAAAGTTTGGCTTTGCCATCAAAAATATTTAGAGTCAAATTTCATAGCACCCAGGCACATAAATTGTCTTAAGCTTTCATGAGAGCGTAACGGTTAGATTTACCTGGCTGTCTCCTTCCTAAATAGTGAGCAACTCTACAGCTGATTCTTGGACTCATTTACTAGCTTCTCTCTTGTGCCTAGCACACTGCCTGATATATATTAGTTGTCCAACAAATGTTCCTCTAACTGAACTAAAGCGCTGAAGTTCTGCCTTTTCTAACACCCATTTTTGTCATCTTTGGTGACTCAGCTTCCTACATTCTAAGTAAGAGTCATAATAACTACCTCACAGGGTTGTTGATTAAAGGGCACAATGTATATAAAGCACTTAGCACAGTGCCTAGCGGCCTCCATCCACCCTCGCCCCTGCTTCCAAAATAAGTCTCTTCCCAATGGGAAATAGTAATAATTTTCATAAGGTAAAAAAATCAGCAGTACTTAATCTGACTTTTAATTGCCACTTTGAAGGCAGTAGGGATGGATAAACATTAGCGTTGGTGTTTCAGGGGTCCTGAGACCACTCACACATTGCGCGATTTGCTAGACAGACTCACAGCATTCAGAAGCAGGTGGACTCACGGTTACAGTGTATTACAGTAATTATCGAGGGGTGAAAAACCCATCAGGAAGGATCGGGAGGAATCCAGGCCCAGATTTCCTCAGTTCTCGCCCTAGCACCAGGAAGGAATGTGTTTCTAGAACCTCTAGCAATTAGATGCAGCGACACAGGCATGGTGTTCAGCCCGGTGAGGCCTGCTTCAGACACAGCGTCCAGGATTTTTATTGGGAGTTTGTCACTTAGGCATAATGACCTTCCACAACTGCCAAAAGTCCAGATTCCCAGAAGGAAGCAGGTGTTTAGTGCCCCAGATGGGCGAGACAAGCTGTCACTTAGAGAATGGTTTAAAGGCAAAGTTTCCAGGTGCCAGCCAAGGGCCAACCTTGTCAGGAGGCCTTTTAAAGACAGTAGCCTCAGGCCTGCTATGTTAACTGTTTCCTGAACACATGGCGAGTGATAAACTGGGGGAAAAAAAGGGTGGGACTTACAGGAAAGAAGAGTAAGAAGAACGGGGGAGAGCAGAGAAAGGACAAAATGCTTGAGAGGAAAAGAGAGAAAATGAAGTAAAGGAAGGACCACAAAAGAAGACAGAAAAAAAGGAAGAGGGAAGGCGGGAAGAAGATAAAGTAACGACTTGGCCGAGCCAGCCTCGCCTCTTATTCCAGCCACCTGACCCTCTAGGACCCATGCTCGGTCCCATTCCTCCCAACATTCCACCTCGCACGCCACTTCCTGGGACGCCATGCTGTACGTGTGTATTTTTCATCCTCTCTGTTTACATACGTATCCGTTCCCTCGGCCCTGCTGCCTTGAGGTAATCTGGCTGCTTTGATAAGGGTAGTGGAGAAGGATGAGGGAGGGGAAGTCCAACAGTGATGAGACTAAATAGAAAAAAGCATTCGAGCTCAATGTAACGAGAAGGCAATAACAGTCTCAACTTTGAAAGAAACGGGAACTCTTTCCAGCTTTAGAAGGTAAGAAACACTGGGAAAACAGTAGCGGAATAGGCAATTCTGAGGGTACTTTTTAATTACAGTGGCCTCTTTGACTTCTAACAGGTCATTGATTACTTCTCTCATGTAAATAGCTAAAGAAAGTTTTTTTGTTTTTTTTTTAAGTTGAGAAGTGCGAGGGTTTTACTCTTCCAAGCCTTCCTTTTTTGACTGAGTTCATAAAAAGGGAAAAATAAGATAAAGCAGCTATTCCTTGCCTTAGTGCTTTTGTAATTGAAAAATATGACAGATCCTTTTCTCCTTTTCTCACATTTTGTATTTTAAAAACTGCTGTCAGACTAAGGCTTTGCCAAGTTTCAACCCAAGTGAAATCTTACCAAGAAAACTGAAAGATGTATAAAAAGCAGATGGATTATAGGTATAATCATACAGCCTACACATGTGTTATGTTTTTTTAAACAAGTTCATCTCTCTTGTGTTAAACTTGTAATATTAGTTATAATTAAATCCACATACTGAAATATATTTCTTTTGATCATTCGCTTTTGTAAAAATACAGATACATTGAACAAATTCATCTCTCTCGTGTTAAATGTATGTTGTAATTATATTCGTGTACAGAAATATATGCCCTCTTATCCTTCCATTTTTACAAAAGTTCACTTTTGTAAAGAGTCATACATATTGACCTGGATAAAAACAGACACCCTAGGTAAGAGAAGAAATGAGGAGGAATCGGATAGCTTTCCATCTTCAGTTAACTAGAAGTCTGCCACATACAAAGAGACATTTTCACAACTCCAGATAATGGAGGTTGAACAAATACAAGACAATTTTCATTAGGCACATTAAACTCACTTAAGGAAAAAGTTGATGTCACCTAGCCCCTTCTAACAGTAGAATGAACTGCCTTATTCGGTAACTGTAAAGTGCCAAGTACGGTCACTGATGGAGCTCTAGTATTACTGAGACTCTGAGAAATCGGTGGCGAGCCAATGGAAGGACCAGACAGAAGAGCAAACATGGTGGCCACAAACATTCTTTATCTCAGCGTAGTTCCCTGTAAGGCCTTCCTTGCTCGGCCATGAAATGCATTCTGCATTTCCAACATGGCAAATTCCTATTGTGTGAGCGTTCGAAGAGAAGTCAAGGGATGGCCAAAATCCAAAACACTGACAACATTGAATGCTGGCAAGGATTTGGAGCAACACGAACCCTCGTTCACTGTTGGAGGGAACGCAAAATGGTACAGCCACTTTGGGAGACAGTTTGACAGTTCCTTACAAAACTAAACATATTCTTACTATATGATCCAGCAATCGTGCTCCTTGAATTGACAACTGCAAATGAATCGAAAACTTACGTCTGCCCCAAAACCTGCACACGAGTGTTTATAGAAGCTGTATTTATAGTTGCCAAAACTTGAAAGCAACCAAGATGTCCTTCTGTAGGACAAATAAACGGCAGTATATCCAACAATGGAATATTATTCAGCGTTAAAACGAAACAACAAAAAAGAGCTATCGAGTCATGCAAAGCCATGGAGGAAACTTAAATGCATATTACTAAGTGAAATAAGCCAATCCGAAAAAGGCGACATAACAATGATATGACATTCTGGAGAACGCAAAACTATGGAGACAGTAAGAAGAATATGGTCACCGGGGGTCGGGGGAAGGAAGGGACGAACAGACAGAGCACAGAGGACTTTTAGGGCAGTGAATCTATTCTGGAAATACTACAATGGTGGACGCGTGTCATTATATATCTTTCAAAACTCATGGAGTATGCAACACCAAGCGTGAACCCTAATGTAAACTATGAACTTTAGATGACAATGATTGTTGATATAGGTTCATCTTTGTGACAAATATATCACTCTAGTGCCAGATGTTGATAGTGGGGGTGGCTATGTGTGTGTGTGTGTGGTGGGGGTGGGGGGTAGGTATATGGGAATTTCCTATACTTTCCCATCAATTTTACCATGAAACAAATACAGCTCTAAAAAATAAAGTTTACTAATTTAAAAAAAAAAAAAAAACAAAGAAGCTGGGGTGTTTCTCTTCAATAAGGCAATAGAAGGGGTGTATTTATTTGGTAGGAAGTGAATCAGATGACCCCTTAAAGTCCCTTCCAACCCTTGATTTCTATGCTCTGTTTGGTGTCAGGATACCACTGACTCTTAGGACAGAAAGGGATTTTAAAGGTCACCCAGGAGAAGCATTAGAGGCATTCTTTTCTCTGCAGCATGAAAGGTCATCTTAGTCTGTGCTGGAAGATCTTCAGAGAATGGAAATTTGGTGCCTCTTTGATTAACTCTTTCAATGCCTCCTGAATCGCTTTGTCTGAGAGTCTTCCTTGCATTGAAACAACCCGTCTCCCCATAGTTCCCGCCCTTTAGATATATCCAGGGGAATGAGAAAGAGAGCAGTGGGTGTCTGGGGGCAAATCGGATATCTATTCAACAGAAAGCCCAGCAATAAATATGAGGCCCTTGCCATAGAGGTGGGCATTGGAAGAAAATGATGCAGGGATCAGGGACAACCAGACAGAACTGGAAAGGACAGCAAGTCAGACGCACAGTGAACTTGAAGTCCTGCAGGACAAAGGCAGGGAGCTCAGTTTAGGTGCCTGTCAGGTCATCGCTGCACTGGGCCACAGGCAAATTTGGGCAGTGTCATCTTCCTCTTGATGAATATTGAATTTATTTCAAGTAAATATTTCTAAATCATACCTTTCCCCAAAAGGTCCTTCTAAATTGTTTGCAAGCAGAAAGATCGATCTTCTAACAAGTTCACAGCCTTATTTAGAAAGTCTTAAAGAACTTTGCCAAATCGAGAGGGTAGTTTCATTCCTTATTTTACTCAGAATTCCTCTGAAATCTAAATACTATTGAATATTCTTTCCTTGACACTCCTCTTCCTATCTTGACCTTCCTTCTCTCTGTCCCATTTTCTCTCAGCATCCTTCATTGGATTCTCTCCCTTCTCTTCTAATAGTGATGGTTTTCTCAAAACCCAATCCCCAGCCTTGTTATATTACATAAAACACACCTCTTGGGCATTCTGACCACTCCCATGGCTGTATCTACACTCATATGTTGATGAATCCCAAATGCGTATCTCTCTAAGAGCCTCTCTCCTGCGCTCCCGAATCATCTCTACTGAACAGGCCACAGGTACCAAGAGCAGGTGTGCTCACAGTGGATCCAACTGTCACTCACTCCCCTGTTCATTCATTTCCAACTTGGCGCTATATTTACCCAATCTCCAAGGTTGGGAAGCCAGAAGTCGTCCTGCATTCTTACCTCTCCACTAGCTCCCATTATCCAGGCATGAAGTCGCATCAGCTCCATCCCCAGGCATCTCTAAAATACATCTCTTCCTTCCTTTCTCATCGCCAAAGACACGGTTCACCATCTCTCATTTAGACTATTGTAATATTCTGCTTTCGTTTTTACATTTTTCATTATATGATGTTCTAGTTTAGGTGCTTTTATAACGAACACCACATTTCTTGACTTGGCCTTACCCTGTCCCGGTCTAGGTCCCCACGAGCCACTGACCAAGACTATTACTAGTAGTTGATCACCTGGTCATTGCCATGAGATTTCTAGATAGTATGATTTATGTCACTATTTCTTGGTTTATCAAAATCAAATTTCTATTAATTTGCTTGTACTATAGGTAAAAATTTAATTTACTTCCCAAATTGCCAGTAGCCCTTCTTCCCAAAATTCTGTATATACCCGAATATAAGGCAAATACTTCCTCAAAAAAATCTCATCAGAAATAAAGTCCTTATTAAGACTTTCAGATTACCAGCGGTCTCCTAATTACTCAATTTTGAACAACAAAAAAGTCACGTTAACCTGAAATGACCTCAATCAAACTCAATGTGGATGCTTATAGAAGTCACTTGGCATGATGGGGGAAGGTAAATAAGTTTAATGCTGATTGGGTCATCATTTCTGGAGAAACAAATTCAAACCACAGCTCTGGGTGCCATTACGGACAAACCTTTCTAAAAAATCAGTTCATTGCAATACATTACGTGCATATGTTGTGGAGCTCACTACATATTAATGGATAGATGTGAATCATGATAAAATTTCTAATGGCGGCATTATACTTAAATTCAAAAAATGCTGTAATCAACCAACTTGGTAGATTCAACCAAGTACATCACTGTTTTCAAGTGGCTCTAGATGAAGGAGAGATGAATGTCAACGTGCAAGAATGGAGTTTGAGAAAAACCATATCATGACATCTGTGAAAAAGAACAATTCTGTATGACTGTATATTTTTTATAACATGAGGTTTAAAATATGTATATACAGTTAAAGTTTAAGTTAAAAATTATAGGTAGACATTTGGCCATTTCTATTCTTTTCCGAAGTATTGTACACTCACGTTGAAACACAAGAGAAGTTGTTTGTAACTTTCTCATGTAGGAAAATGATGGCTTCGCTTGTATTCCCAGGGTCCACTTATATTTAGGCATCTACTCTAGTTACATCTCCAGATCAAGACCTCTATTGGTCGGTGCTGCGACAAGCAAGTACGATTCATTTCTCTATTTCACATTCTCTCCACTGTAAGTGATGTCTCTTGGTTCTCCATTTTGTAAAAAGAAGCAGTGATGATCACTCCCTTCCCTCCGCTGCTCCTTTGCTGTCCCCATTGACCTGATTCTGTGACAAACCTTGCCTGTGATTTGTCCAGCAAGGGTCACAAACTTTTGACTCCTGGGCGAAACGTGACATAGATGTGTTTTGTTTGATTTAAATAGAAATTTGTAAATTAAATTAGTTTCTCAGTATTTTAAACTGAGAGATTTCACCTGTAACCAAAGTACTATTTCTTAATATTTCTTTGATGTTTTACTCTTTTTCCTTCTCAATTTCATGACCTTCACCCTAGAATACTCAGTTATACAGCTGCCTGGAGAGAGACCAGAATTGATTATAGAGAAAATTCGAAGAGAAAGTCCAAGGGAATATTCATCTCGTGATCTACAAAAATAGGCTTATCAAGCAGAACACTAATCCGACAAGACTAGCTCTAGATCACTTTATGTCCCTCTTAAGTTTTTCAAGGGACAAGTTTTGAGGTCTTAGCCTCACAGATTTCTACAGTACCCTGACAACGGGTGATCCTTCCATCTCCGCCCACTGGAGCCATGCTGCGAAAGTTAGAGGATATGTTATGAGTAGGGTCACCAAACAGCCTGGTTTGACTTGTATAGTCCAAGTTTATGCATGTCGCCCATGCCTCTCATCTAGCTAGTGCCTTCTTTCACTCTCAAATGTGTTCTAGATCAGATTACCCATTGTATGGGACACCCTAGTCATAATGGAAGTTAAGGGACAGACCTCTGTGATGGTTAATTTTATGTGGCAACTTGATTGGACCACGGAGTGCCCAGATATTGGGTCAAACATCACTCTGGGTGTTTATGTGAGGGTGTTTTGGGATGAGATTAACATTTAAATCGGTAGACTGGGTAAAGCAGATTGTCCTCCCTAATGTAGGTGGGTCTCATCTAATCAGTTGAAGGCTTGAATAGAACAAAAATGCTGACCGTCCCCCAAGTGATGACTTCGAACTGGGACACTGGCTTTTTCCTCTCTTCGAATTTGAATCGAAATATTGGCTCTTCCTGGGTCTTGGGCCTGCCAGCCTTCAGAATGGAACCACATCACCAGCTTTCCTGTCTACTGCTTGCCAACTCATCCTACAGACCTTGGGACTTGTCAGCCTCCATAACAGTGTGAGCCAATTCCTTACTGTAAATATCTTTACACACGCGCGCGCGCGCACACACACACACACACACACACATCCTACTGGTTCTGTGTCTCTGGAAATCCTGACTTCTGGTCTGAGGAACTGTGAAAAGGCAAGAGAGAAAAAAGCTGGAGAGCAAAGTGGGCAGTCGGGTTTCCTGATATCTTTTCTTTTGACTGTGTCTGGCAAAGGAGAGACACGAAGGACAAATTGGGGAGAATATAGAGGGTCTGGAGCCTCGTCATACCACTCAGTCATAACGCCTTGCTTGAGAGCCAAGTCCCACAAAAGGAGATCTTGAAAATGAGCTTGTTTAAGTTGCCCCAGGTTCCTCTGTGGAAAGTGGCTGAGTTTCTGGATGCGGAGTTTGCTGACAGGATTGTCATAGTGGGGGGATGGTGGCGTCTACCGAAGACTCTCTAGAAGACCACTTGAGTTAGGGTTGCTATGGACTAAATGTCTGTGTCCCCCCACAATGAATATGTTGAAATGCTAACCCTTCAAAGGTGATGGTATTAGTAGGCAGAGTTTTGGGGGCTGATCAGATCATGAGGGTGCAGCCCTCATGAATGGGAGAACTACTCTTATAAAAGAGACCCCACAGGGCTCCCTAGCCTTTCTGCCACGTGAGGACACAATGAGAGGTCTGCGACCCAAAAGAGCACCCTCACCTGATCACACTGGCACCCTGATCTGGGACTTCCAGCCTTCAGAACTGTGAGAAACAAATGTCTGTTGTCACAAGCTGCCCAGTCCGTGGTATTTTGTTATAGCAGCCTGAACAGACCAAGACAGGGTCAGATGGAAGTTACGGTCACACCTCAGAGAGGTCAGAAGTGACAAGAGAGGCAGAGCTGAGGCCAAAGCCACCAGCGCAACACAAGACCCTCTCAAGGCCAAGAGCAGCCAGATTACTAGTTCTCATTTCAAAGATGTCAGCCACAAATGCCAGCCCAGCTAGCGGCACCCATGTGGATGAGAAGCTTCGCTTCAGGAGCCCAGAAAACTATCCAAAGAGCCTAACTCTTCCCTCTGACCACGAGTTACAAAAGCCACACCCTGCCCCCTACACCTCACTGCTCTTCTAGGGAGAAAGGCAGAAAGAAACTGGGTATTTTTATGTTAGTTTGAACCATATTAGTTGCCAATTTTCAAACATTCGTAACCTGCAAATTAAGATAATAACATATTTAAACTACATAAAAATAAGCATACAACTCGTTAATAAAAACCCGATTTTTTAAACAGACAAACGATTTAAACAAATATTTCTCCTAAGCAGATATACGAATGACCAAGAAGCACATAAAAAGATGCTCAACATTATTAGTCATTAAGGAAATAAAAATCGAAGCCACAAAGATGTCACTTCATACCATTAAGGTGGCTATAATAAAAAAAAAACAGGCAATAACAAGAGTTGGCAAGGAAGTGGAGAAATTGGAACCTTTACACACTGCTGATGAGAATGTAAACTGGTACAGCCGCTTTGCAAAACACTTTGACAGTTCCTCAAAACCTTAGCCCCGAAGTTCTCATACGCGCCAGCAATTTCACTCCTAGGTACATACCTAAGAGAACTGACAACATATGTCCACGTAAAGACTTGTACTCAGATGATCATAGCACCATTATTCACAATAGACAAAAGATGGAAGCGACCCAAATGTCCATCAGCTTACGGATAAACAAAAAACAAAATAAGGTCTCTCCCTACAGGGAAATATTATTTAGATGTGAAAAGGAATGAAGTATTATTGTATGTTACACGTGGGTAAGCCCCGGAAACATTACGCCAAGTGAAAGAAGCCAGTCACAAAAGCCACATATTTTATGATTCCGTTTCTATGAAATGTCTGGAGTAGGCAAATCCTGAGGCACGGAAAGTAGATTTGTGGTTGCCAGAAACTGGAGGGAGGGGAGGGATGACTAATGGGTACGGCTTTTCATTTTGGGGGTGATGAAATGTTCTGGAATTAGATAGTGGCGATTGTCGCACAACTTTGTGACTACACTAAAAACCACAGAATTGTTTCTTTCAAAGCGTAAATTTATGGTACATAATTATACCTGAATAATTTCAAAAAGAAGAAAGGAATATTTCCTAAATGTTCGGAATGGGGTAAAACTAGAACAAGAGTGACTTTTATAGGTGCGTTGGTGTTCTCTTGGGTTTCTCCTCTAACCGGCAGAAGGGAGATCGGGAGAGGCCATGACCACAGATTAAATCAAGAAATGAGATGCTGTTCTGCGTAGCCGCAATGTGGCGTGAAAAAGAATTTCCTGACCTTGCAATATGCATATAGATCCAGCTTTCTGGTTCTCTTGAAATTTTTTATCTGATAACAGCGGGCTTGACAATCCTGGATGCAAACGACGCTCTCAGTTCAATAGCAACAGCAGCCCGCCTTAGATGGGGTGCCCGTTCCCCGGTTTGCCACGGCCCCCCCCCAACCAGTATCACTTACTCACATCGTGTACCTACTTCTGCATATATCTGAATTTCTGATTCTTGGTCAGTCAGTCGATTCTAAGAGTTAAACATCAATAAGCGGCATTTATGTGTGTTTACAGTTAGGAAGATGTTTAGCTGCAAATAACACCTAAATAAAGTACCTTTAACATTAGGCATTTCTTGCTTTCCTATATCAAGAAGTCTGAAAGTGAGTAGTTGCTAAAGTTGGATCAAGAACTCAGTGATTACAAGATCCCAATGTTGCAGAGGCTACGAGCCGTCTACCAAATATCTATTTTCTCTTTTTTGTATTACTCGAACCCTGAGATTACTTGAAAGGAAAATGTGATGAGCTAAAAATGAAAATTCCTGTCTCTCTTATGACTGGGGGTATTTGAGATGGTCCTTGTCAGTGAGGTGTAAGTCATTGAAGGGGAAATCCAAAAAGGCAGTGTTAAGGATTAACACGGCTGCCATATGCCTTCTTTTCTCTCTGCAATTCCTTCTTCGTGCCGGAAAGGAAAATACAATGGCTGGAGCTCTGACAGCCATTTTAAGAACAAGAGGATTAGAATGACAAAGCAGAAAGTCAAAAGGAGCTTGGTTCCTGGTGATATCATGTAACCAACCACAATAGCCTTGGACTATCCACTCTGGACTTAATAAAGCCATAATTTAAGCCACCCCTTTAAATAGCTTTTATTACTAAAAACTGAATGCAATTTGTGATTAGTACACTGCCAATATATCTATAGCTCTTTAGGCCTTTTCATTAAATTATTAAAACTGCTGCTGCCTCACTCATGATGAGAATAAGAGGGGCGAATGGGTCTATCACAGACACAACTTTCCTGTTCGCTTAAAGGCAGGGACATTATTCAGGCACTGAATGTCTGTCTTGTCCGGTTATGGTTGAAATTAGGAGCACACAAATTCTTCATTGAATATGCGTTACTACACCTCCTATTAAGGAATTTTTATTAGTTGGGACCAATAAAGATGGCATCTATGCAAAGCATCCGCTGGAACTCGGAATATGCCACCAATATTCTAGTCCAGGTTCTTTAAATCCCACGTTCCCACCTACCCTGGGTTCTAGAACGACTCCATTTTCTCATCCACTTCCCTCTATTCCAACTATAGCAAAACACACCTTTGGACAGTATTTAGATGCAAATGCACGAAAATCATGTGGCCACGAGTATTAGTAAGATACAGGCCCATCGAATTCACACTAAGATCTGGAAGCAATGTACGTGTCCATGGACGGATGAATAAATACAGAAAATGTTGGCATATACACACAATGGAATATTATTCAGCCTTAAAAAAGAGGGAAATCCTGCAGCATGTGACATCACGAATGAACCTGGAGGACATTATGCTAAGTAAAATAAGCCAGTCACTGAAGGATAAATGCTATATGATCCCACTCATCTGAGGAACCTAGAGTCGTCAAACTCAGAGAAGCAGAAGCAGAGGGCGGAATGGTGGTCACCATTGGGCGTAAAGTTTCAATTCCTCCAGATGAATAAGCTCTAGAGATCTCCGCACAACACTGCGCCTGCAGTTAATTACACCCTATTGTATGCTTAAAAATGTAAGAGGGTAGATGTCACGTTAAATGTTCTCGCTGTGATAAAAAGAAGTTTTAAGAAACCCACAGACTCATATGAATAACTAGAGAAAATATGTATATATATATATATGTGTGTTTCCATGTAAACATAGAATATCCATCTAAATGAAAACACAACATATTTAAATTTTTGCAGCAAATTCAGCATGCCCCAAGAATACATTCTTTTGCAGGCCCAGTTTAAGCCACTCTGTCCTAAACAGCTACCGAGTCCCACTATACCTTTCTCTCTGTCCCCGTGCTTGTCATTTCTGAATATACTTCTTTGTTTTCTCATCTCTTTTGTCCTTGTCTGGGAGCCTTCTGATGTGGGCAAGTGCTCTTCTCTGTTCCCTTACAGATAAATCTAATTACTTAACATTGGACAAATGGTCTATAAATACCGATTGCTTTGAACGAAGCTCTAGAAGAACTCATCACACCTTGAAAGGGGGCCCATCAGTAAGACAAATCTGAAATTATTTCTACTTGCAATCTGTACAGTATACAAAAAAAGAAAAACCCATTAAAAAGTACTCGAGTCTTTAACAACCGGACTTTGATGACCTGCAAAGACCAAGGAGAACATCTTATTCCGCTTGACAGGTATTTATTATTTAGCCTTTTTATCAGAACTCATAGATTTTGTTCATCCTTCCTGTTCAATCAGCACCAAGAGGCGTAATGGTTGTGAAAGGTTCCTAATGAATTTGGGGCCCCCCTCCCAACCCCCTGTTTCAGGGTAGAGCCATGAGCTCATTTACAGAAAGCCTTGCCAGGCTCTACATATGGTTTGTCATATAAATAGATCACATCTTAGGCATATCAGCAAGATAGAGGAGGCTTGCCCTCCCCACAGTCTGCTGAAGTAGAAATTCTCACCTAAAAAAGTAGGCAAGCCACCTCTACTTTCTACTTCTCAGGGAATTTAAGGATGTGTTGTGTGAAAATTTCACTCCTTGGCAAGCTTAGATGAGTCCTGGACTATCCAAAAATAAAATATGCCAGAGCTAAAGACAAAATGGTAATCCTGTTTAATTTTACCCTTTTACCTATCATTGGGCTTTGTGACTGCATATTTATTACCATCGACTTAAGTTCCTGATCTGGATTATAACCTATTGCATGGTCCAAAATATAGTGATTAGATTCTGTTTCGTTGTTTGTAAATAAAATCTGATGGTCTGGCTTCCTCATGATATGAGTCTCCATTAAAATAAAAACAAATCTACAGCATAAAATTGACCACAAAACCAAATGAACCTAAGACACACAATAGTCCTAAACAGGGGGAGGGGGGGCTTTCCAGTGTCTTTCAACATCTAATTATTTGTTCGTTTTGAATATTTTTTGAATTTTTTTTTTTTAATTTCGAGACTCACAAGAAGTTGCAGAAATAATCTAGAGCTCTGTACATCCTCCGCCCAGCTTCTCCGAATGAGAAGATCTGGCCTAACTATAGCGCACTGCCAAAGCCAGAAACGAACGTCGATACAGTACCGTTAGCTCACCTAACCATCTTGTTTGCATTATACGCCTCTGTGCCATACTCTTTGGCACAGAGGATATACACTGGTATTTTATTTATTTGTTTGTTTGTTTGTCTGTTTATTATTTTTAGGCGAGGCAACCCTTGGTTGACCTCACAGATCGCAAGGACCTTGTCAGCTTACAATCCCTTATTTTTTATTTTTTATGCCTGTAGCTCCTGGTCTTCCTAGATGGTCTCCCATCCAAGTACTAACCAGGCCCGACCCTGCTTAGCTTCCGAGATCAGAGGGGATCGGGCACATTCAGGGTGGCATGGGCCACGCCACCCTGTTATTATTTTTAAACGTTTATGGAAGCCCGACTATGTACCAGGCACTATTACGCGCTTTCACATAATAACCTCATGACATACATTTATTATCTACATTTCGGAGTAAGGAGACTTCACTATAAAGGGCAAAGCAGATATTTTCCCCTCCTTCTGGTTCTTCAGTATCAGGCCCGTGGCTAAGAGGCACTTCGTGTAATGACATTAATTTCGATATGAGGTATTGATTTTTTTAAACCTTTATATTGAGTCTTTATTAAGTCATAGCTCTTCGATTTTCAAATGTATAAAGAGAAAGTTCACACAATCTGTTCCCTTGTGTTTTTTTTTTTCTTAACTACCATTAGGCATGAAGTGAGTGAGTGAAGCCATCACAAAACAAAGAAGATTCTGCCTGCAGTTCAGGATGGCAAGGGCCCCAGGTCTTAAGTCCCTTTCCAGCCCTCAAAACCACAGTGACTCTATTTCTGCTCTTGTTCTCCTCCTGTACCCACACGATAATGTTTTTATTCCCTGGTAATTATTTCTAAAAATAAAATGAGAAAGAAGAAGAAACATGTCTCTATCTTACGTTTCTTAACGTTACTTGTAACCTCCCATTTAATCTCCCACTAGAAAACACTGTCCGCCACACTACCGTCAAGCCTCATGCAGTTAGAAAAC
Organism: Rousettus aegyptiacus; assembly: GCF_014176215.1. Classification (NCBI taxonomy): domain Eukaryota; kingdom Metazoa; phylum Chordata; class Mammalia; order Chiroptera; family Pteropodidae; genus Rousettus; species Rousettus aegyptiacus. The sequence goes on along the minus strand of NW_023416312.1, from coordinate 1,432,953 downwards.
GGATGACCTCCCCAAAAGGTGAAGGGATTAAGAAGTGCAAATTGGCAGTTACAAAACAGTCACGGGGACGGGGAGTACAGCACAGGGGAGCCAGTCAATAATAGTGTAATAACGAAGTGTGGCGCCAGGTGGGAACTAGACTAATCGGGGGGATCTCTTCGTAAGTTATATATAAATGTCTAACCACTATGCGGCACACCTGAAACTAATGTAAAATAATATGGACTGTCAACTGTAATTGGAAAAAAAGAAAAAGAAAATGTATGGCCTTAATGCTTCATGTGCCCCTGTCCTTTCTACCACCACTGGGGGTCCCGGAAATATGGTGGGGCTCACTGGGGCTCGGCTCTGAGCTACTCGTTGTCTGACCTCTGCCTTTCATCAACTATTGAACCAAGCTCACCCGAAACCGTTGGGACCCCACAAATGAGTTTTTCTCTCATTTCACTGACCACTCCTTTCGAGTGCCTTTTTTTATTCCCTCCTTCTCTTTCTGACCTCCAAAGCTGGAGTCCTTGGGGACCATCAGCAGCAGCCTTTCCCCTAAAACAGTGATTCTCTATCAAGAGTGACTTTCACCCTCGGTGACATCTGGCAATGTCTGCAGATATGTTTGCTCGTCACAGCTGGGGGTGGGTTGGGTGTGTATGCTAATGGCACCTAGTGGGTAGGGGACTGGATGCTCCTGAACATTCCTATCATGCACATTGCAGGACAGGACGGGCCCCATGACAAAGAACGCTGCCACCCCAAATGTCAGCAGCGCCAACATCAGGAAATCTTGCCTTAAAAGATTTTATCTGATACTGTAATATACTCAGATTCGGTCTACATGCTGACTCCCAAATTTCAATCTCTAGTCCTGCCTCTTCTCCCAACCGTCTCCACTTATGTCTGTTACGTGCTTCAAACTTAACCTGTTCACAAGCAAACTCTCACTCGCACCCACAAACCTATGAGGACAGCAGCTAAAACTCGCAGCCAGTCTCTGCGTCTGTGGCCAGTCTAAGTGCCACTCTGAGTACCGGAACCTCCAAGTCCTCCCCATGGCAGTGATGGCACCATCCGGAGAATGGTCTTAGATCCAAATTCTGATTGTATGGAGGAGACCCTTTGGTGCAAGCATACTATGATTAGAATCCAAGAATAGTGGAACTGTTAAGGACCTGTCTCTGGGAGATGAGGAGAGTTTGAGATGCACCCAAATCTACACCTTTAATGTGATAGCAGAGCCGAAATGAAAACTATTGTTTCTTACAGCTTCCGGGCCGACGAGCTTTCCTATGGCTGACTTGGCTCCCTTATGTGAAATATGTAGCTCAGCTGCTTTTGTGTCATTATTTTCCTATGTCATTGTTAGATACACAGTTTCCTATAGTGCAGGAGTCAGCAAACTATGGCCCGCGGGCCAAACCTGGCCGGCCACCTGTTTTTGTATAGCCTGTAAGAACGATTTACCATTCTTAAAAAGGAAAAATTCCAAAGAGCATTGGTAATTCATAACATGTTAAAACTACATTAAAAACAAATACCGTATATATAAATAAAGTTTTATTGGAACATCATTCATCCATTCATTCACTCATTCATTTAGGTATCATCTCTGGCTGCCCATGCATCACGACAGCAGAGCTCAGTAGTCACAATACACAACATCTGGCTGGCAAACTGAAAACATTTACTGGTCCTTTATGGAAAAAAATTTGCTGACTCCAGTATGCTGACAGGAGCTCAAATTTCAGAGTTAAAAATACAAAAGTGGATTTCAGTTTTGTCTCAGCTGGTAGTGTGGTCTTTGAGTATGATTCAGTGTCAGTGAACCCCAAGTTAAATGGGGATAATGAGACTTCCCTTGAGGGGTTGCTAGACACAGTAGAAGTAATGCCTATGAAGGCTTGGAGTATACTAGAAGTCACCAAATATTAGCGATGATAATAACACTACTTACTGATATTATTATTAGCACAAACTTTACCCTCACAATTTCCCCTTTGGTATGATCTGAGAGTTCCTGTGTCAAACGTCTTTTGAAATTCAGGCAAATACACAAGTTAAAACAAATATCCTGGTCCCTTTCATCCAATAGTTGGGTGATGACAGAACAAATTCCCATCACATCATGTCCTGATGGCAAACTGGAGGGAGGTTAATATCTTTATAATTCGCATGTCAGTGCACGCAATCATGAATTCCCCGAGTAATTAGTTTCCTGGAAAATTGTCTCCTGAGTGAATAAAGGTGACACCATTTGAAATATGAAATCATCATGACCTGTCCAATCCTCTTTCCAACTTTCTTATTCCAGATCGTCAGAAAATAAGTTTAGTTAACAGAAAACGGGGAACCAACATTAAGTTAATAAACAGCATATAGAAACAGTCCCCAGGCTACCTGAACCTCTTCAAAGGTTCCGGTACTTAGAGTGGCACTTAGACTGGCCACAGACGCAGAGACTGGCTGCGAGTTTTAGCTGCCAGGGATCAGAGACAGGAACATGCTTGACACTCACCTTGCCCGTGGCTTCCATCAGGGCCTTGACCTCGACCCTGGCCACCTTCAGTCCTTCGGAAAATTCTGCCATCCCTGGTGGCTTCTCGGCCTCAGGCGTGCCTCCTGGCTTCCATGTCATCCCTAGCGTGGAAAAGAGGACAACTCTAGCTCTTTTTCTTTGTGCGACCCCATCCTCTTCCCCTTTTGCATCCCGCCATTTTCTCCTGCTCTCTGGGCAGTTTGGGCTCAGCAGAGAGTCACTTCCAGCCTCCTCCGACTTCCTCTTCCTGCCGGACTCCCCTTTCTATGGCACTTTCTAGGATGATCCGCATCCCTCATGAGTGACGAGACGTCATCTTGCTAATTAACATATGGCCTAATTATGGCAGCGTTACACTTTAGAAGACAGAATTAAAATCTGAAATGACCTAAGTAATTAGGAGGGGCAAGCAGAGACAAAAGAAAGTAGCAGGAATAAGGCACGGGTGGCCAATGACTTGGCCATGTCCTGCGAAGCCGAAAACGACTGGCCCCGACTCAGGTCGATGGACACCCGGGGACCGACTCCGAGTGGACTCTCTTATGAAAAGGGAGCATCCTGTGTAGAGCAAGAGAGGATTTTCTTTCCTCCTCTCCCTCTTCCTCCAACATCCCTGGTGCTGAGGTTGTGCTCGATAAGATAGAGTAAATGAAATCAGAAAAATCCATACCCACAAAGTTGAATTTTCACAAGAGACAGGACAGTGGGGAATCGGGGCAGTGTGATAGCTTTTATGTGTGGGGGGGGTGGGGGGAGGGATTTTATATGATTTTTTATTTTTTGAACTTATTTTTAATTATAGTTGACACACATGTGATAGCTTAACTCATGAGCTGAGTCTGACACTGCTGGTCCCTACTCTGCTGTAAGTTTGGCCCAGGATCAGGACAAACAAAGACATCCTGCGTGCATTGGTTGGGTTCCCCCAGAAGTAGACCTTGGATTAAGAATCTGAGTACAATGCGCGTTATATTGGGAGATCGAGGAAATCCTGGCAGAGAATGAGAAATGAGGTAGGGACAGGAAAGAAGGCAGGAGAAGGTGTGTTAGCAAGCCAGTTATCACCGTGGGCCACTGGAGCTCAGTCCAGCTCAGGGGACAGAGCAGAAGAGGGATGGGTCAATTTTTCCTATAAAGGGCCAGACAGTGAATATTTTCAGCTTAGTGGGCCAAATGATCTCTGTTACAACTATTCAATTCTGCCTCTGTAATGTGAAAGCAGCCGTGATAATACGTAAATAAACGGGTACAGCTGTTTTCCAATCATACATTATCTGTAAAACCAGACAGCCAGGACATGGGCTGTAGTTTGTCAACCCCTCGCTGTAAAAGTATCTCTCAAACTCCTGTGGGGAAAAAACAATTTTTAAAAAATGTCCAAAACAAGACGTATGGAAATACAACAAAAATAAATCACTAGAAAAAAAATGAAATAAAAATACATAGAAAATACAGGCCTTTTTAAAAATTATTAGAAAGACACACAATGTCTCTGCCCAACTGCTATGAGTTTCTAAATGCTTACTCTGAAGTTCTGCACCTAACTTATCACCGACACTTCTAGCCCTTGATTGCAGCTGCGGCCATCACCACAGTTTATAGTCCTATTGTCCTTCTTACCAGGTGAGGAGGCTGGGACAGTTTTCACCGATACCTGCCCATCATTATCAAAGTGTGCTCCCCGAGACATTGACACCTGGTGCTTCTGGTTTGTCTGGCACAGAGCCGAGCACATTTCTGCAGTCCAAGAAGGCACAGAGGTACAAGGACTCCTGGCAGGAAGCTGTAGTCACACATGGGAACAGTGAGAGCCAAGAGGTCATGAGTGGGGCACTGTCAGTGACCCTCTACAATGTGACAGAGTATAAAGACCATGGGCTTTGGAGGCAAGGAAATTGGAATAAAAGTCCTGGTTCTGCTACTTAACTTTCTCTCTCCATTTTCTTATCTAAAAAGTGAGAATAATACCATAAGGGTTGGGTTTGAGTTTTTCTTTTGTTTTTTTTTAAGACTTTATTTTTTTTTTAGAGCAGTTTAAGGTTCATAGCAATGCACACAGATCTCCCTCTGCCCTCACACATGCACTGCCTTCCCCACGATCAAAATACCCCACCAGAGAGGTACATTTGTTACAACTGATGGACCCACACTGACACATCGTTATCACCCAAAGTCCGTAGTCTACCTGACATTTCACACCTGGTGTACATTCTATGGGTTTTGACAAATGTATAATGACACGTATGCATCATTATCGTATCATACAGAGTATTTTCGCTGTCCTAAATATTTTCTGTGCTCTGCCTACTCCCCCCTCCCCCCTCCCTAACGCCTGGTGATCACTGATCTTTTTACTGTCTTCACAGTTTTGCCTTTTCCAGAATGCCGTATAGTTGAAATCATACAATATGTAGCCTTTTCAGATTGGCTTCTTTCACTTAGTCATATACATGTAAGGTTCCTCCATAGCTTTTCATATCTGATGGTTCATTCCTTTTTAGCACTGAATAATATTCCATCGTCCTATGTACCATTTTATTTATCCATTCACCTACCGAAGGACATCCCAGTTGCTTCCAAGTTTTGGCAATTATGAATAAAGCTGCTATAAACATCCATTTGCAGTTTCTGTGTGGACATAAGTTCTCAGCTCCTTTCGTTAAATACCAGGGAGTGTGACTGTGGGACCATAGGATAAGAGTATGTTTAATTTTGTGGAAAACGCTAACTCTTTTCCAAAGCAGCTGTACCATTTTGCATCCCCACCAGCAATGAGAGTTCCTGTTGCTCCACGTCCTCACTAACATTTCATGTTGTCGGTATTCCAGAGTTTGACCATTCCAATAGGTATGCAGTGGTATCTCATTTTGATTTTTATTTCCCTGATGACATATGATGTGGACCATCTTTTCATATGCTTATTTGCAATCTATATATCCTCTTTGGTGAGGTGTCTGTTAAGGTCTTTGGCCTATTTGTTAATCGGGTTGTTCACTTTCTTATTGTTGAGTTTTAAGTGTTCTTTGTATACTTTGGATGAGTCCTTTATCAGATGTTTTTTGCAAATGTTTTCTCCCAGCGTGTGGCTTGCCTTCTTATTCTTTACGCCTATGGTAGACGTTGTTTACTTTCAAGTAAGCAGGAATAAATACTTTCATTATACGAAGCTTTGAATGCACACAGTCCTCGATGACAAGATTTGTGACAAATTGTATAGCTTTTGAAAAATTAGGCTAATAGTTTATTATAAAAAGTTTTGGCTCCAAATGACCTAATAGTCAAGAATCTGCTAAATATTATCGTGATGGTTAAATTTTAAGTGTCAACTTGTCTAGACTATGGTTGATTCGTTGGTCAAACACTAGCTTAGTGAAGGTACTGTAGATGTGATATCTATAGTCACTTGTCATTAAGTAAAAGAGATTATTCTCCATATTGTGGGTGGGCCTCATCCAAACAGCTGAGGTCCTTAAGAGCAAAAACTGAGGTTTACAGGAAATAAAAACTTCTGCCTTAAGACTACAACACAGAAATCTTCCCTGATTTTCTAGCCTGCTGGTCTACCCTACACAATTAGAACTTTATTTATTCACATATTTCGTGTAGGTAGAAATTAATAAGAAAATCACATTTAATGATCACGAAGTATCCTCTAATTACATGTACTACCCCTAGTATACCAGACATTCTTCAGACGCTTGATGAATAGGAAAAGGAGGAAGAGAGGGAGGCGTTTCCATCTGCAAACTGAATTTTTCTGCAGTTTCTGCTTGGGAATCGAGACAGAGGTCATCTGTAACAGCTGGTCTGGCTGCTGATAAAGACCACTCCCAGCACCGCTTAGAGCGTTCACCATGTGCCACTCATAAAAGAAAAGGGCTAATGAGTTGTTCCGCATAGACACCGAGAGACGAGGTTTCCAAAACCATAGCTACTTCGAGAGACAATATGCCATTGATAAGAAATTATTTCAAATTGCTAAACACATCTGCGTACAAGAAATGTATGTAAAAGCCTGCTCGTTCTTTTGTTAGCAAAACTGAATTCAGCCAGATAATCTTTCCCATATTATTACAAAGTGAGTTTTACAATAATTAGCAAGCTCTCCCAACAGAATGAAAGGCAGCTGATTTTCTAAATCACTTGCTTACCAATACACAATTGCAATTTAATAGGCCACTCTGAATAACTTATTTTTAGGACATATGTTTTGCATGCCATTATTTCCCCCAAAGAGATGTTTTGTAAAATAAATTGTTTTTCATGTTCCTGACAGATTTGTATATAAATATTAAATAGAAATACCTTAATAGGATCATAGGCCTGAATGGAAAAGCAAAAACTATACAATTTATGGAGGAAATCGGGCAACTATCTTCTTGACCTTATAGTAAGCAAATATTTTGTTAAACAGGACTCGAAAAGCATTAACCAGAAAATATAAAAGTGACATACAGAATTTCATCAAAATTAAAAGCTTCTGCTCACCAAAAGACACCATTAAGAAAATGAAAAGGCAAACCACAGGCTATGGTCAGATTTGCAATACATAATCCATGACAAAGTACACAAATCCAGATGATAAAAAGAACTGCTACAAATCAATAATAAAAAGACAAACGACTGCATTTTGTAAATGGGACTTGAAACACTTCACAAAAGAAGGTTATAAATGGCCAATAAGGACATGAAAAGATACTCAGTATCATTGGTCATCAGGAAATGCAAATTAAAGCCACAATGAGATGCTACTATCAACCCAATACAATGGTTTCCATGGGAAGGTCAGCATTAACGAGTGGTAACTAGAATATAGAGCAACGGGAATTCTCATACGTTGGTGGTAGGGGTATAAAATGGTGGGACATGTTTGGAAAAGAGTTTGATACTTTCTTATATAGTTTCCATACTCTTACTTCTGGGTATTCTATTCCTAGGTAGTTACCCGGTAGAAATGAAAGCGTGTGTCTACACAAAGACTTGTCTATAAATCTCCATAGGAACTTTATTCATGGTAGCCAAAAACTAGAGACACCCAAATTTCCATAACTCCAACCCAAGTAGCACGTATTCACAGACTGAAATAAAAAGATGGTTTCTGCAAAATTAAGTATGTGTTACAATTGAAAACACTGATATCAAAGAGAAACTTAGTCTAAGAAAACTCTTTTATCCCAAGCTGAAATGCAAGAGACTGAAGTTCAATTTAAAAGGCTGGAACTATAATCTATTTTTTTTCATCCCGGCCACTGTACTGTTAAAATGGAAGATGTGGTTAATCAATTATAGCAGCTGAGCTGGAATACTGCGTAGCTTATAATCTCTGAAGCTTAAAAGAAAATCCGTTCACAGAAATTCAGAGATACATCAAAATGACAAGGGGAATAAGGTGCCTTCATTTTCAATTAACACCAGTGAGAGTTTTAGAAAGCTATAACATCCTCATTCCCCTTTCCTTACCTCTTCTCCCGTCTTCCAATCTGATCATAAACATGTTGTGAAAACAGAATTGATGGGATGTTAACAGAACACATGTTTTCGAGGGATGTTAATAATATATTTAAACCCAAGATCTACTCTTCCAAAGGGACATAAATTAGAAGTGACAGAATACAAGGTACACAAGGATGCATTAAAACACATGCCACCGAGCAGACGAAATCACGGGAGATGCTGTCTAGTTAATTTCTGAATACCCGCTGTCTGATAGAAAGTTCCCCAATTTTTCCTGAAAGAATTAACATTCTTTCACACTGTCAAATTATGGACTATCTATTTAGAAGATGACTCAAAAAGAAACGTATAATATTTCATGACACTTAGAACCAACGGGGGAAGAACTAGGAATATTTAGGCTACTACTAAATGGAGAATTTGCGATTGTGTACAAATGTGTATCTATGCCCATATTCATGTACACGCTCATCCTAATAATGGCAAAGTACTTTTTCTTGACTTCATTACAAATGAAACGTGCTTGTCTTCCAACGTCGAGTGTCCCCGAAAGGAAACTCTGGTTTGTTAGCGGTACAGAGGTCTGGCTATTGACAGTTCTTCCTATTTCTTCCTTCGCTTCTTTGCCTGGACATATCTTTTTCACACCAAACATAGATTTTTGACCTACAACTTCATCCGGCACATTACAGTAAGACTATTTTTCTGAAAGCACTATCGCCAGTCTGTAAGTCAGTGGTTCTCCAGCAGGGGTGACTCCGCACCCCTTGAGTCATTTGGTGATGTGCGAAGATCTTCTGGACTGACTTAACTGGGGCTGATACAGGCCAGAACGCTGCTAAACTTCCTAGGATGTGTACACCAGCGCCCCCCGCCCCACCGTGATGAAGCATGATCCAGTCCAAAACATCAATCGTGCTCAGACTCAGAGACCCTGGACTAGAGTTAGATATAACTACACGCATAACTAAGCCTACTGTGTGATTAGTCTACTGCCAAGCGATTTTATTCTGCAGTTTTGGATGCAGAGGAGTGAATTAAACTCCCAAGTTTATGGCACGTTTTCCTTATTGGACTCTACAAAAGCCTTATTTTATTTATTTGCTTTCTAGTCCCATTCCTCCATGCTGCCATTCTAATGCACTTGATGTGTGTTTTGTAATTCGTGTGTGACATCGCACGGCATTTAGGGGTGTGTTTGCGCCACGTATTTTATGCTATGTGCATGGCACTGGAATCTAAACGCACCCCATTCTCTTTCTGATTTTATTTCACACGGCACTGTTTTTAGGATCTACCCACGTTGCTGTGTGCAAATCCAGCATGCGCCTCCCAACCGCTAAGAGATATTCCAGAATATGAATTCACCCCAGTTTACTAAAAAACCCCCACCCCAACAGTGGTGGCGCTTCCAACACTCCACCACTGTGGACATCATGATGCCCGCCTTCAAAATATCCCTGACGTATCTATGTGAGCATTTCCCTGAGACGCATATCCAGGAGAGAGGTTACTCAGAGCTATTTTAGAGATTATGGATTATTTTAGATTGATCCTCGAAGCAATGATGCAAGATAGGAAGCATCAGTTTCCATTGTCGGATGGCGAAAATGAAGTTTCCAGGGATTATACAAATGGCCCAAGGTCACCCAGCAGAGCCAGGATTGGAATGTCTATATTTTCTGACTGTCACACCTCGCTTTCTCCTTACGACTGAATGACTACGTACAGATGCAGAAAACAATGAAGAATGAAGCCCAGAGCGGAACGGATCCTGACAGGAGAGAGACACGGAGGGATGCGTGTGCGTCTGCACGCACATGCAGTCTTCTGTCCTGCCCCAGAGAGGGCATCTTCCTCTCCAGCCTTTCATTATTCCCTAGGATCCCCGGGAGCAAGTCTAATAAGGACAACTGGATCCATTACGGGGTCGATGGGAGGGAGTGACGGCCTGAACCTCAAGCTCGAAGATCTCACAAAGAAACGTCAGACCTCTCCTGGTGTGTGGATGTCCTTACCGTTCATTCACTGTTTCATTCGTTTTCCATACTAATTAAGCAGCTATGATGTGTAGCTCTCCTGCCAGGGAAAATCTATCATTCGGGGGATCGCACTCCCGTCTGTGAATCCCCCGCTGCAACCAGGTAGTGCCCTAGCTTGGACACTGTCTGAGCTGTCTCACACCTGACCCTCAAGGAAACCAGCAAGACGGCCACGACACGAGGACCAGAGGGGAGGGCTGGCATCAGAGCTGGGACCAGCTTCTGTCCATGAGACCTCCCCGGCCTCAGATGGTCAACCCTTGGTCGGTAAGGGACCCTCATGGCGCCCTCCGCACAGCAGGGGTGACATGGTGACTGAGCCCAGCTGCGGGTACCAGACCAACACGCCAAGGGGACAGGAAACTAAAGGTCAAAAAGTCGTCTGGAGATGGAGGAAAGCTTGCTGGCCTACCATTATTTTCACATATCTTCCAGTTGAATCATATGGAAAGGCTTCAACACTGGGTTTGGCTGTGACTCTTCGGCCCCAGGAAGGCTGAGTGGAGGAGGTGGCTAACAGAAGCAAGTCCGGCCTCGGGGCCCAGGTACCTGGCCTGGGTCCCACTGTTATTGTTAATCCCGCGAGAGACTAAGAGCAGCTCAGCTTCTCTGGGTCTCACGGACTCCGCCTGGGAAAGAGGTGAGTTTCCCGTTACGTTCCAATGCGCCACGAAAGTCAGTAACAGTTCCTCCAGAGTCCCTGGGGATGGGACAGTGCTTGGGAATGGGAACGCCGTCACCAGCCTACTTCGATCAATTTTATATGCTGACATTGCATAAACGAATCCCCCTTTTACAGCGAATGGTTCTAATGCTAAAGGAAGATTTTGAAAACAACTGATCACAATGACTTTACAACTCTGGTGCTAGACACTCTCTGCTTCTACCACTTGTTCCATTTTTCTTGACCCCATAGCTCTGGCTTTCCCTTTTCCTATAAAACAAAGAAATTAAAGAAAGAATCGTGTCAGAGTGGACAGGGCCAACTTCTCCATTAGGACGGTGAGTCCAGGGTCCAGGGCTTACACTCTACTGAGAGGCCCATGAAAATTATTTTTAATCTTTTAAAATCAGAAGAGAAAAAAAAAATCATAATAATACATATAAGAAGGACTCCAGCCTGGATTATATTTGTCTATGCCAAAACAGTGGTAAGATATAATTGTTAATATTTTTTTCTGGAGGACAGGACCCCAGCAGCGGGTAATACGTGGTCTTTGGGAGACAGATCCGGGTTCGGAGTCCTACATTTCCTTTATTAGCTGCATGTTATTTACCTATGTGTCTCAGCCTCTTTGTCACTAAACGGGGACACAGATCCCTCCAGGAGTTGTTGGGAGGCTCGAATGAGCGAGCGTGTGCCACTCCGGCTCAGCAGGTGCTAAACTAATGACAGTTCTTCCCCTCTCCCCTCCCCTTCGCCTCAGCCCCAGGCAGACATTTTAGGGGGCACTTGGCCAAAATCGGCTCCTTGACCTTGCCTCCAAATTTCTAAAATCTCCTGTCAGATCATTCAGGTCTGCTTTGTTCTCTCTGTGTGACAGATTAAACAGAAATCATACAATGGTTTTATAATGATCTCCTGCTTCTCTGCGGAAATATCCCAATTCTGACTGAAATAAACTGAGGTAAATGAAGGAGCCACAGCCTGGACCTCACGCTTTCCCATTTTTATCCCCCAGAGCCGAGAAGCAGCCAGACCTGACAATAGAAACAGAAAGTGACAGAATGTATGGCTTGATTGACATAAAAGATCTGTCCCTAGAAAGGTACAAATAAATCCAGTTTTCACAGTTTGGATTCTGCTTACCTTTCAAAACCATGAAAACTTTCCCGCTTAAAGATGATCATTTGCTGTTTTAATTTAAAAATAAGAATACAACAATTAGCAAAACCACTCCAAGGTTGTATGAAGAACCGTGTGTCTGAAAGTGAACTAGAATTCACTTTGAAGACTGTACAGAACATGTGTGTGTGCATGTTTGTGTGTGTAGATAGATAGATAGATAGATAGATAGATAGATAGATAGATAGACAGATAGGCACATACATACATACAACCAGTTAAAGGAAAATTAGGGTACAACAGTGACCCAGGAGCCCACCCCCCAACTGCAGCTGAGTCACCTGCATAGAAACCCAGCTGGGATCATACTTTATGTAAGAAAAATGCATCTGGCCCTTATCCCACTGGGAGGGGCCTCGCCTGATCTCGCTTCCCATTGGCCTCTTGGCTCCCTTCCTGAGACAGAAAGGGTCACGAGTTCCCATGGACTCCGAAGGCCTGGGTCCTGGGTTTCTAGCATTTCTGGACAAGTCCTGTAAACAGTTGGCAACCAAATCTAGATCTTCCGGTGCCAGCTTTCGGATCATTCCATCCTTGACACGGCTGCTCTCGCGCTGTCCTATCAGAAGGAACTCTCACGAGGGGCAGGGTGACTCCCCTAGAACACGGACCTCAGATGCATCTTCAGCCTAAAGCCAACTTTAGAACTCCTTTCTTAGGAATACGAGGATGGGGTACCCATGCCTTTTGTCTCTTGTCGACCTTGGTTTATAAGTCTACCTTTTCCCTCTAGGACCTACTTCTACCCCATACTACGTGACATACAGCTTATCCAAAATCATAATGAATGACCTGTAGGCAGCCAAAGGAACCACCTACATGACAGATGTAAGCCGAAATACTGGTGGTGACTGGTCTGGGGATGGGGCTGCGGGCAATGGCTATTTTCTTCTTTCTCCCTTTCTGATTTGGCAAATTTCCTACTTTACTTTTAGAATGGAAAAGGGCATAATTATTATCTAAAATGAACTTGAAACCACCCAAACAGTAGCCCCTCCAAAGAAACAACTCTCTCTGGTGATTTGGTCTAGAATTAACAACTTGTTTCTTTAAAGATGTAACCTATGCAATATCAGTTGGAAAGGAAATCAAATCTGACTTCTCGAAGCATCACCCTAAATGTCACTAAAGAAGAAACCAGTCCCCGGCTCTCTAATTTAGAGGATGACAGTCTCCGTTACAAAACATTCTTTCTTAGAAAATATCTTGCTGCCTCTTTACAACGCTGTTTTCCCTCCAGGACTTTCAGGGAAAGTTATTCTTGTGAGAAATAATAAATCTAGCTAAATAAAATATGGTCTGAAAAGGATTTACACTTCCGTTTATGAAAATGGATAGCGGCGGTAGATGAATCAAGGTCACCTCGTTTAATTCATCGTCCTGAGAAGGGTGGTTACCTGGCTTCCCAGGCCATAGGAAATTAAAGTGAAATAGAAGACGGATGGAGAGAGAAGGTTCAGAGGTGCAGACTGCAAGGAGAGCGGCCAGAAATCGATGCCCGTCAGACTCAGAGGCAACGAACAAGAGGTATCAAGGGATATTTTAAAAGTAAGTATAAAAAATTCAAACCAAATTTGTAAGGTACTATTGGACCAGACAAATAAAGAAAATTGAGGTTTTCGAGGTTGGATTTACGAGCAGCACCTGGCACATAGTAGGCACTTAACAAATGTTTGTTGCACGAATATTGAAGATCCTCGATAGGAATGCAGTGGGGTGGCCACACAGATTTTGCTGGTGCCAGTGGAAACTATATTCTCTTTTTGGCAAGTTATTTATTTGTTTGTTTGTTTGTTTGTTTTAGGCGAGGCAACCCTTGGTTGACCTCACAGGTTGCAAGGACCTTGTCAGCTTACAATCCCTTATTTTTTATTTTTTTACACCTACAGCACCCGGTCTTCCTAGGTGGTCTCCCATCCAAGTACTAACTAGGCCTGACCCTGCTTAGCTTCCAAGGTCAGACGGGATTAAGCTTGTTCACGGTGGCATGGCCATAGACTTGGCAAGTAATTTAGAAAAATGTAGCAGGCCTTAAAAATACCTATAACTTTGGATTCAGCAATTATATTTTTAGAAATTTGATCTAAAAAATAATCTTAAAGTCATAAAAAGCCTTGTGTGAAAATATTTCCAATTGATAGGCTACACGCAGTAACACTAGAAACAAATCACATTTCCAACAAGGAGAAACAGTTAAGTAAACTCAGAGAAATATTATACGACGAGTAACATATGATGTTCAGGGCAAACTATAAAAATATAAATGCTCTAAATTCCTTAAATTTATCTATCAATCTATCTACCTATCTATACACATATGTGTTCATGTACATACGCGTACAAAAGCATAAGTATGGTATGATTATAATTCTGAGTTAAAAGAACAGCATGATTTCCTGTACTGACTGCACCACACAGTAATCAAATAGTCGTTGAAGGACGGTTTCTCTTTATAAAAGTATTCTAGTAATAAACGAAGATTGAAAGAAAGAATTAGAATACACTGAATTAGTTACCTTTGTTGCTTAAAACAACACAGCTTCTGTGGGGCAAGAATTCAGGAGTGGCTAAGGTAGGGGTCTGGCTCAGCATCTTTTGGGAGGTACAGTCAACATGTCAGCTGGGGCTGCAGCCATCTGAACACTTGAGTTCCAAGCTCACTCGCAGGGCTATTGGCAGGAGGCGTGGTTCCTTGCCATGTGGTGCCCATGACATGGCTGCTGGCTTTGCTCAGAGGAAGTGGCCCAAGGGAGGGGGGAGGGGCAGAAGCTATATTGCCTTTTATGACCTCGCCTCACAAGTGACATACCATCATTTCTCCCATATTCTATTGGTTGCGCAGACTAACCCTAAAACAGTGCAGAAGGACATCATGTAAGGACATGAAGACGAGGGGACACAAATCATTGGGGCTGTCTTAGAGGCTGGCTAGCACGGACAGCACTTTCCACTTCCCAGTGAATTAATGGCTCTACGCTATCATCATCAGTGGCTGGCAATGTCATGAGAGACAACCGGACACGAAGTGCCGCTTAATATAAGTAACAGCAGCAGCTAAGACGCAGCCTTGCCCCCAAATCTGAACTTGAATCTGATCAAGCCTCTGGATCTATCCACTAGTGTATAGAAACTAGAGCGGACAAAGCAACATGTTAAACGGTACCATATAAACAAATGAGCGACATCGAGACTGAGCAATTTTAAAAGAGGCGGGAGAAAACCTACAGGTGAAAAAGAGACTAAGGATACTTGAAACTAATAATAAAACTAAATTTTAAGAAAAGAGACTGAAGAACATAACGATTACAATATTTGCACATTATTTCAATCTTGAGCTGAACTAGCAAATTGAAAAAAAGAAGACTGAGCGTATAAAGGAGAAATACAAATAGACAAATATGGAATACGACTGTCTGAAGCCATTCACTTCCAGGGGGAAGACAATGCTGTACGCCAAATATCTTAAGAAAATATGATAGTAAAAACATTCATCTATCCATGCGGATGACAAACGCTTATTGAGTACTTAATATGCGCAAGGTATACATAATTATCCTGAACCAAAATGAAAACGATGCATTCCAGGCCCCCCTGTGGAGAGTGCTGGACTCTCAATAAACTATGTTTTCTCTTCTATGTACTTACTTATGATAAAGTTTACCTTCTAAATCAGGCATACTTAGAGATTAACAACGTTAACTAAGAATACAATAGAACAATTATAACAAAATACGATAATTCAAGTGATGCGAATGTGGTCTCTCTCTCTCAAAACGTAGTGTCGTACTGTACTCACTCTTTTTGTGATGACCTGAGATGACACACCGCCTGCGTGAGGACATGACGCGAGGTGAGCGACAGGCTTGGAATATAGTGTTTCTTAGGATCTCAGCAATCTCATTTAAAGGAAGCACTGTCTGGCTTCTCTTCTCTTCGGCATATCCAAATTCCCAGCATCACTACTCTTGTGCTTTGGGGCCATCGCGAAGTAAAATAAGGTGATTTGACCACAAAGCACTATGATACCAAGACAGTCGATCTGAGGACCGATAACCAATAATGAAATGACTAATGGGCAGGGAGCATCGACAACATGGAGACGCTGGACAAAGAAATGAGTCACATCCTTGGGCAGCGCAGAGCAAACGGCGCGAGATTTCATCGTGCTCCTCAGAACAAAGAGCGATTTCAAACTTATTGCTTCATTTCTGAAATTTCCCGTTTAATATTTTCGGCCCACAGTTGGCCGTGGGTAACTGAAACCGTGGACCGAGAAATCGCAGGTAAGGGTGAGGTGGGGGGTGACTACTGTGTTAGGTTTGATGTCCAGTGTTCAAGAAGGCAGCAGAAAGCACGCTGCGTTTTTGAAAATTGGTATAAAAATGAGTGAGCCTAATAATCGGAAATGTGACTTGGGCAGAAGCTGTCAAGTCAATTCTTGTATCTTCCTTGCATTGTCTAATTTTATATCAGAAGTTTTTTAAAACACTTCGGCATTTTCTATTAATGATTAACATGCCTGCTCTAACCCCTCAGGCTTTTAGTGGCAAAGTAGACCTATCTACTTCCTTCTGGTACGATTAGATATTCTTATTTCCATAGCATTTTTCAGATCAAGATATAATTACATATCACAAAACTCACCCCTTTCAAAGTGTACAATTCAACAGCTTTAGTTTATTGACAATTGTGCAACTGTCACCGCTATCCAATTCTAGAATAGTTCGTCACCCCCATAATGAATCCCATAGCCATTAGCATTCTCTCGCCAGAGACCACCTCCCCCCAAGTCCCCCTGCTCACCACCCCAGGGAACCACCAGTGTTTCCTGTCTCTATGGATTTGCCTATTGTAGATACTTCACATCAATAGAATGATATCTTTATGGTCTTTTGTGACTGGCTTCTTTCACATAGTATAATGTTTTCAAGGTTCACCCATGTCATAGCATGTATCAGGACCTCATTTCTTTTCACGGCCAAATAATATTCCATTGTATGGACAGACCACATTTGTTCATCCATTGTTCAGTTGATGGACATGTGCATCGTTTCCACTTTTTGGCCATTATGCATAATGCGGCTATAAACATTTGCGCGTGAGTTTTTGTGTGCATGCGTGTTTTTAGTTCTGTTGGGTATATAACTACAAGTGGAATTGCTGGCTTTTATGGCAACTCTATGCTTAACTCTTCGAGTATATGCCCCACACTTACATCTTCCCTATACCGAATCCGCTCACGCTCTTGTTGGACCGGCTTGCCTCGGTCACATGTCTGTCCTGAACCAATCGCCACGGTGGCTGAGGGTCTGTGAGAAGCTGACTGGCCAGTCTATGTTTCATGGCCAGCCTTGGAGCTGGAGTGGACGCCACTCACCTCACATACAAGCCACAGGGACTAGGAGTGGGAAAGGGGGTGTCGCCCACAGGAAGCGTGAAGAAAGGGGGACAAAGAAGGGAGCAAAAAGCAAAAACGCCTGCCATGCTGGCTTTGCACATGTATAGACCTAGCCCATGCAAACTAATCATAAATTGAGAACAAGAAATAATCTGTTATCTTCCTACTTCCACCCGGCACTTTGCATAATAGCTCGCACATAGTCAAAAGCATTTCCGAAGCACTAAATTGCATTGCTATAATTTTGTAAAATAAAAGCACGAAGAAGCAAATAAAAGTCTCACGACTCCGAGCAACGATGGTTAAAATTTCAGTGATTGTTGAAATTACTCGTTCTATACATATATAAATATACATATATACAAAATAAATATTTATTGGCCAATTACAACATTGCAATTTCACCGGCTCCCAAGTTATACCTAAATCATTATTTTGTAAGTCTGGTTTCTGCCATAAGGTTAACATTTAAAGGGTAGACATATTCCATTTCTTGAATTATGCTGACCTACTACCTGTTTGTATTTGATTTTGTTGACATTTTTAAATGCTCCTATTTGTAAAGGTACTTTTACATGATATGATATGATATCTGAAATTTACTTCAAAATAATTTGAGCTGTATAAAAAGTGGGTAAAAGTACACAAAAAGCCAGACTGGCTATGAACCGATAATGGCTGAAGCTTGTGATCATACCTGGGGGTCAATAGTCTACTGGGTCAACTTTTGTATATGTTCAACATTTCTCATAATAAAAAGTTTACAAATAAACATACTTTAGATGTTACTTTCAAAGATTTAAACCAAATTTTAAAATAATACGAAATTTGTCATTTTCATTTCAACTTAAAAACAATTATACCATCCTTTCCTATTGTAAAACATGAAATATATTTTGTTAGACAAATTTTCTCTTCTTTCTTCATTCAAGAGATCCATGAATATATATATACAATGAATATATATATGTATATATATATACATGCATATATATGCATATTAGTTTCTTTAACATTTTGGTTTTGGAATCCATACACAAAGGATCTCTTTGCTATGCCAGGGCAAAATGAGTATTAAAGAATCATGTAGCAACATCCAAGTTAAACCACTTAATTTTATGCAATTTAGAGTAGATTCCATGCTGACAAATTAGCTACAGAACAGCCAATTGTAATAAATGGTGCTGCAGTCAGAGAGGCCCAGACATAGATTATTTGTCAACCTGGCCATCGTGAAGCTCACTAGGAGGGAGGATGGGCCCCCCAAAACATGTGACTCAAGCTGACTGGAGGCCAAAACACCATTCTAGCAAGTCCCCAAGAAAAAGCACACGACTTCCCATCTGCAATGACATGGATGGATCTAGAGGTGATTATATTGAGTGAAATCAGTCAGACAGAGAAAGATAAACACTATATGATTTCACTTACATGGGGAATCTAAGGAACGAAAGGAACAAACTAAATGAAAACGGACTCACAGATACAGAGGACAATCTGGTGACCGTCAGGGGGGAGGGGGCGTTTAGAGATCTGAGAAAAAGGTGAAGACATGACAAAGTACAAATTAGTAGTTACAAAACAGTCACAGCATAAGGAACATAGTCAATGTTATTGAAATGTCAGTGTGTAGAGCCAGAGGGGTATAGAGTAATCGGGGGGATCACTTCATAAACCGTATAAACATCTAACCAATGTACTGTATACCCGAAACTAATAAAAAGACAAAAAAAAATCTCTGTTGAACACTGAGTAGTTAATCTGATCTGAGAATAAGACTAAATTTGGGGGGCGGGGAGCACGCGATTGTCACTTATCACTAGGTATTACCTGTGTGATCATGTCTTAAATAATTCTTTATTTTAAGGTGATCAAAATATGCTCAGATGCTCTTTGGTTGACTTGATCAAAATAAAGAACTAAGCCGTCAACCCCGAACAGGGTCTGCATCATGTCACCCTCTGTGCGTATCCTGATAGCGAGCTAACTTTGCGTCACATCAGAGGAAAATGTTACATTTGGTTCACTTAGATACAGAAAGTCTGGGCAACGGGAAAATGTCCTTGGGAAAAGACTATCTTTCTTAAATTATTGTTTACAAGCAGACATAAAAGATAAAATAAGCAGTTTACAAATATTGAACAGTCTATTGGAAGAATAATTTCTCATCTGTATCAACTGTGAACTATCCATGGAAACCATACAAATATTTCTATGAGGGCGACCAGGCAGAAAAGTGAACGGCGTGTTTTAAAGTGTTCATTTTCCACCTGCCAAGGCCCGGATCGTTCACTTGATCTTAGCCAAAAGGCCAAGAAGTGATGGCCCGGATCCTTATGAGATGGCAATTTACACAGCCATCTAGGAAATTGAAATGAAATAACTGTCATTTCTAAGTCTGCAAAAAACTCATTACTGGCACTTTAAGACTACTACTCTGTGCCTTTTAGAAAATGTAGGAAAATGGGTATAGTTGTCCCCGTCTATCCACGGGACAAATGTTCCAAGACCCCCCAGTGGATGGCTGAAACCAAGGAGAGCACCAAACCCTATGCACCTTACACACCTACGATAAAGCTTAATGTATAAATCAGGCACAGTAAGAGATGAACAATACTAACCGGTCATAAAATAGAACAATGATAACAATATACTAGGATAAAAGTGCTTTGAATATGGTCTTGCTCTCGCAAAACACCTCATTGAGTCACATTCGCCTTTTCACTTACCAGAAGCACTTTATGCTCCTCTTTGGCATCCGCAAATTGCCAGCATTGCTACTCCTGCACTTTGGGGCCATTATTAGGTAAAATAAATGTCACTTGAACACAAGCACCGCGAAACCGTGACAGTCGATCTGATAACCGAGATGGCTACTAAGGGATGAGTCTGTTCCCCAGCCGGAGGAAGAGGATGGTGTGAGATTTCATCACATTCTTCAGGATGGGGCATAATTTAAAACGCAGGAATTGTTGATTTCTGGAATTTTCAAGTTAATATTTTCAGAGCACGGTTGATTGCAGGTAACTGAAACCGTCGAAAGCGAAACCATGGGGGAGAGGGGACAACCGAAGTCTGTCACAGTGGACCCTTGACCGCCTTCTAAACCTTCCATCCTTAACATCAGCCGTCAGTCTCCCGAACATATTTAATGTCTCGATTTCAGCATCTCTAAAGAAGATATTTCAACAGATGGTGAAAAAGGAAATAGGACAAAAATCAAAGGAGATGATTCTGAAAGGAAACGTAGAGAAACAACGTTTCCAATGCATGGTAACTTCATATGTATATAAAAAAAAAAAAGTGCCAGTCAGCTGGCTGGTGGATGAAATAGAAGGAAATCTTTGCATCTCTGTGGATTGATTTTCCTTAAGGAAGAAGAAAAATGGCTCCTCCCAGAGACCCAGGCTCCGTGCTGGGTTCTACTGATCCCACTCAGTCAAATGAAAATACATAGGAAACATGGATTTGAAAGGGCCGAAGAGGAAGGCAGAAAGCACTTCTGAACAAGGGTGCTAGAAATGGCTCCCATTTATTGTGACTTCACTGTTGAGACAGATCCCAGAGAGACTCATGGCGGGCACAGGAGCTGCAGAGATGAACTTTCTGTGGCAGGAGCGGGAGGAGCTCAGGTGACAACTGCTATTCTAATGCCATCTACAATTTAAACACTGCGCGTGTTGCCTGCGGGAAGCCCCTGAATGCCCGCCCAATGCTATTGTAATCAAATGTGAGCATCCGGACAAGGATCGCAAAAGGGCAGCTAAACAAATCCCTGCACACTGACAAAACGGGTACTTAGTAGCAGTGACTGTGGCGGGGGAGGAGCGGGTTTGCTCGCCCCCCTCCCCCCACAGTGGAGCACACCCTTCTCTCCAAACCTCTGCTGCAAATCCAGGGGGCCAGAGACCTGGAGCTGGGCCTGAAGCTCCCTCCCACCTCTGTGGCCTTGAGGGAGGGCGGGGATGTGACAGCCTGAAGCTGGTGGGGAGACAGGCGGGGCCTGTCAGCTGTCAGTCAATACGTGGCCCTAAGGCTGCAAGTCTTCGCATTACATCCTGGGTGGACCTGAGAGTTGTAAAGGGCCAGCGACATGACCAGAATCTTGAAAAATCTTGATATACAGGATTATACATCGTTTAGCTTTCCTATTTTAATTTCAAAAACAAATACTTCTCTTTGGATTTAATAGAAGCCATAATGTAGCCATGAGAAGAATGGTATATTCGATTTATAGGACGCATATACCTAAAAAGAGATGAAAAGAAGTGTCTTTGGTGCCGAGGATGGACATTATTTTCCCTGTCATTTTCCGCGGCATGCACATTGATGAAAAGCTCTCCACAATTTCCGCCCACCTATGGACATATATGGATGTGAAAAGAAACGACACATTGTGACCTCATAAAGCACTAACGCATCACTGATGAAATCCGAGATGGGGAGGGGGAGTTACAGAAAATTCACTACAAAAAGCGGTCGAGAGGGTTTTAAAATCACGCCTTTCCTTCTGCTCCATCATTAAGAACCCAAGAACTCAAAGATCTGGAGTCGAGGGAACATAAACTAGTAAATGTATTTCGAAAAAAACTATAAACTACCCACCCCACTGTTTGCCTCTCGCTTACCAAATAGGATTTCCCATTATCGAATGCCCTCCCTCTGAGGACATGAAATGATTTTATAGAATCTAAAATGCAATGGCAATCAAGCAGGGAGAAAGGACGCGTCACCGTTATCACTGTCCGGTGATAAAACAGGTTCCACGCACGGTGCTTGATGCTCTCAGCTTGCGATGATGTTAGCAAAAAAAAATAAAAGATGAAAATAACAAGGATAAGCTCGCTGCGTGTTCATTATTACATTAACTTTAGTTTCAGATAGTTTCTGTGCTATCATTAATCCGAAATCTCCTTCCTTTAGTTAATTTTAAATTCCTTTAGAATGTAGGAAAAGTACTATTTCTCTAGACCAGGGAGCAGGGAGCCAAATACAGCCCACGGGACAAATCCCACCCACCACCTGTTTTCTGTAAAGAAGAATGTATCAGAAGCTGGCCCTGTCTATCCGTGTTATATACATATATATATTGTCTATGGCTACTTTCACTATAATGGAGGAGATTTAGTGGTTGTAGCAGACATTCTACGGCCCGCAAAGCCTAAGTTATTTATCTGGCCCTTTATGACACAATAAATACCAGATGTGTAAAATTGCCATATCTAGCGGGCTATTTTCCTGAATGGAAAGAATGGGATTTACATTAAGTCTTAGTACATTGTCTCTACAAATATGGCTGCCAAAGAACCCTTCCTCACTGTGCTGCATTTGGCTCTCTCCACCGAGACATGGAGTTTGTTTTCTCTCCCCTTGAATCTGGGGTAACCCTGTGACTTGCTTTGACAGTGGAACGTGACAGAAGACGCCTGGCAGCTCTGCTTTGTTCTTGGCGCTCTGAGTCACCATGTGGGGAGTCTGTCACCCCCAGTCCTCAGATGTAGCAGGCTCCGCAGCTGTGGTACCAGTCTTGAGGGAAGCTATCTTGGATGTCCCTGCCCAGCTGAGCACCCTGTTGAACACAGTCCCCCAGAAGTGGCCCTGGCCAACGCCACTGCAGTGAACCGCCTAACGCAGGCGGTAACAAGAAACCACTGCTGTTCGAAACCAGTAAGCTTTGTCACCACGCAGCAATACACGAAGTCAACCTAAGGTTTTCACATTCCAATTAGTATTTCAAAACTTCAAGATTTTTAAAAATAGTTCTAAAACAAGCCAACTCCATAATCTTCTTTTATATCTTAAAAGCAAGAAACATCATTCTGTTCAGATGGTAGTATGAGCAGGTTGGATTAAAAACGCGTCCCCTAAACTACAGGTAAGACGCAGAGAAACATCTAAGACAGTGAAATCGTCCGGCAACAGCAATAAGACGAAAAATATAAACTAAACTCCGAAAAGATTTATTTTTTTTAATCCACCATCTCAGTATCAGGGGTTTCAGAATCTCATCTTCGAAGAAACATCTTTTCCCATTCTATTTGTCTTATCAAACAGAAAACAGGTCAGGAGAAAGAAAGACTTTACAGAAACCAAAAAGATGGTTGTTGAATTTAAGTCTGCTGAGGAGACGCAACTTATAATTGACTAGTGATCAAAGCATCAAAGTTGATAACTACTCCCAGGAAAGAAAAAAAAAAAAAAACGGAAAACGGTTAAGGAAGGCAAAGAGAGAAGATACTGGTCTGGACATGAAAATAAAAGTGCCCGCAAAGTCACAGAAACTTGGAGCAGAGGATTAAATTTCCCATGGAGAGTGGAAAGGGCGGCTCAGGCAACGTTAATTTAAATCTCAAAAAACAGTGATTTCAAGTAACCATTGAAAGATATGTGCCTCAAGGAGGAGACTAGAAGAAAAAACTCCAAAATGATTATAGCAACTAGCTATGGTGGGGGTATGTTGGATGATTTTTTTTTCCTTTCTTTTTAATTGTGTTTTGTGTGTCTGTACCTTTTAGTTTTTAACTTGCTTTTATTTTGGGGGGCTGAAATGTTAGTTTTGAATCACGTGATTTTAAAAGAAATGGGGATTGTTTGATTTAATAGTATTAATACTACCAATTAATAATTACCTGAACATTTTTAGAAAATGACTTTTAAGTCTAAGTAGGATGAAGAAAATAAAGCATACAAATGAATATATTAGAAAACAGAAAAAGATAACGTTAATGAATCCAAGAGCAAGTTTCTCTAAACAAAACATAAAAGCGATCACCTTCGATGAATAAATTCAATTTAAAAGGAAGAAAACGCCTCCTAAATAAATCATGAATGCTAAAATGGACCTAACAACAGCTACTGAAAAATAACTCTGAAACTATGAAAAATAGGAAGGCGCGATTGTAGTATATTTGAAAAGCCAGATCGGGTCTCGCCAACTTTACCTGGAAAGGACAGATAAGACATATTTCAGCCCTGGTGGGCCATTCGGCCTCCATCACAACCAATCTCCACCGAATCCCAGAGTTTCAAATGGAAAACTCCCGTAAAAAGACAATGCTGAGTTAATTAACAACGACTGAATGGGAGAGGGCGATCTAGAAGCGTTTTCACACACAACCAGTGAGAGCGTAAATCACAATAATTCGGCTGGAAAACAAGTAGGAAAATGTCTCAAACAACTCTCAAAATGTTTCTAGGACATGTGGATGGATACCTGGGGGGAAGGACGCTGCCCGTTCGCTGCTGGGCCCAGGGCTTTAGAGGAGGGGCCTTCGGAGCTACGGCCCCGGCTTCAGAGGCAGGGGCGCCTCCCGGGAGGCCGGTTCTAGAAGTGCTGAAGCCGGCGGGGGCCGAAAGCAGCTGCTGCCGCCGGGTCCAGGTGCCATTGCATCCAGGACAGGAAAAGCGAGGCAGTCGGGATGAAGCCCCTTCCCGCTTCCTCCGGCTCCCCTCTCCGGCGCCCTCTGCTGGCAGAAGCTGGAAGCAAGGCGGCGCAGGGAGAACGTGGTGTGTGTGCGCAGAGTCCCAATTTTTCAGAAAAACAGCAGAACAGAGAGCGGTGGATTTGGAGCTGCCAGATAATCCCTGAAAAACTGGCAACACCTTGAAACTTCTTTATAAAATTTCCCTCAAGTGTACAAAATAGGATGGATATCTCCCAAACCGGAGCCTTGATTCCAAAAACCTTAAAGGGTAGAACTGAAAAACTAGCCTCAGACATTCCTTTTAGGGTGATTCTGGGAGCAAGCACTTTACTTCATTGATATTATTTTACTACTCATTATAAACATGATTTTGTGGTTGATCTGGCTTGGAAATTTTGAGCACAAGATGTACTTTTCCAATAGTTTTATTTCTCCTCAATCTTCTTTTCAAAATGCATGATAGAGTATTATTACCTCTGCAAACCAGCAACTCTTATCACCGGTTAGAAGAATTTTAAACTAAGAGCAACTGCATTACAGAGCATCTGTAACGTAACCTGACATAAATTGGAAAACATCAGGCAGCTCTCAAATCTGGTTACACACGGAAAACAATAGGGTGAAGATGATGTCATCCCAGTGTGATCGGCTGGTCTGGACTGACCCCGAAGGACCAAGGGTGCACACAATTTCTTG
Source organism: Rousettus aegyptiacus (assembly GCF_014176215.1). Classification (NCBI taxonomy): domain Eukaryota; kingdom Metazoa; phylum Chordata; class Mammalia; order Chiroptera; family Pteropodidae; genus Rousettus; species Rousettus aegyptiacus. The sequence goes on along the minus strand of NW_023416312.1, from coordinate 1,407,563 downwards.
GGAACGTTTACGATGGGGACAGGCTCGTTGTGTACTAGCTCACTTTAGACAGGGGATGTGTAAAATCTAAGAACATTTAGCTACTTACTGGTTAAGCAACTAGGGTGATTTTCTCCTGTTTCTAGGGAGAATGTTGTTTGACCTAACCTTGATTATACCATGGGGTATGTTTACCATGTCTTCGCATGGTAAAACGCAGGTTTTTAAACTTGACCTCTCAACCGAGAAAAACCAAAAGGACTGGTCTGCTTTGGTGAATAATGAACCTGAGACCCCTCGGAAATGATCTAGCGTGGGGCGTTTGCCCCATTCGACACAAAATTTGAAATATTCCTTGGATGACCAATCAACATCTTTCTATGATGTCATTAATTGTTGCCCTGGAAACCAATTAGTGAGCTGTTAGTAGCAGACCATCACCTCCTACCCTGCTTCTTACTACTGTAAACGTATTTTATTTCTAATTTCTATGACGCCGCCTAATAACAACTCCCAACGCTACATGAAAATACTGGGAGGGGGCGGTGATGTGCGATGAGGTAACATGGAGAATGTTTCAAAATGCTTTCAAGTTTTAAGCCAGGTTTTCTTTTCTTTTAGCTCCCTGTGTTATAAATCCGTCCCACAAGCCGACTGCCCCTGAAACTTGCCACCCAGGATCTTTTATAAAGCCAGGTCCCTGTCTAATGGGGTGACTTTAGACTCTAGAGAATGTGAAAAGGCATGTGTCTGAACATCCAGCAATTCTGGGCGTGTGACATAGAGAAAGACTGGTATCTGGGTACAAGGAACTGTGTGCAAGCGCTCGTTTGCAGCACTAATGAAGGGGGAACTCAGAAGCGATCCGAATATCCGACAAGGCTACCAGAATTAAGAGAGGGTATTGTATCCATGTGATAGGCTCTTATACAGCAGTTAACGGGATTAAACTAAATGTTTACATGTAAAAACACAAAATGACAGCGTTATGTAAATGTACTTATCGGTATATGTACACAGGTTTCTGTATATGTGTAAACATAATTCTATATCACAAAAACATGAAGAGTTTGAGAGCAAGGACTTCCATGTGTACACTATGAACCCACTACACGCTCGGGGTTGTGCTGTCACAGGGAAAAGGGCAGGGGACAGATCCAGGTAACAGGAAAAGGCATTTTAGCCAAATCCAAAAGATTTCCTTTTTAACAGCAGCTGAAAACAAATCTTACAAAATAGTTAATTTTAGGGTGAAAATGTATTTTGTTATTTTCTTGTTTTCTCAAACTTTCTTTTTTAGAGTTAAAAGGAAAGTTTATTAGAAAAGGGGTAACGCTCCACAGAGAGCATGGTCTCTCTGAGGCAGAGAATGAGAGGGATCTCGAACTTTTTTGTTTTTTTAACAAATAAAACTCACGTTGCGCTGACTACAAAATCCGTAAGATGCGCTGCTGTCTCCATCCGTTTTCTTTATTGTGACCTGAGCAGTAAGTAGCAGGAACAGGTAAGATGTCCCCTGGGTTAGCTAATGGCTTCCAAGCATGCCAAGATTTCAGCAAATCCAGCCAAGGCAGTGAAGTGTGAGCAGTCCCATAGACGGGGCGCAAAACACCACCAAGTCTCATTGTGACATTAGCTATTGCTGTGTAACAGACCACCGCGCGATGCAGTGGCCTAAAACAATACGCACGTATTGTTGATCGACAATCTAACTGGGTGGTACTGTGAACCCGGGCCAGGCTTGGCAGGATTCGGCTGCCCTGTCTACATCTGAAGCGGGCTGGCAGGTAGGCTGGGGGGTGGCTGTCTAAAGCGGTTTTGCCCCCATGTCGGGCAGGCCCTCGGCTGTTTTTGTTGGATGGGTGGTGAGAAAACTGGCCATCCCGCCTCTTATCAGCCAACAGGTTAGTGGGAGTTGTTCACATCTCAGCAGGATTCCAAGGGAGAGGAGGGAAGCGAATCACTTACGCCTTACAAAGCAAGTCCCCAAACCAGACTGGTCAGGGTGTCTTACAAAGCAGAGCAACTCCCTCAAGGTGATCTACTGAAAGTCAGCTCCCAAACAGGAAGAAAAAAAAAAAATCCAGACCAAATTCAGGGGAAGGAAAATAGATCCCACCTCCTGATAAGAGAAGCTGGAAATTCACGTTTCAAAGGTTAGGGACATGGTGTGTACACGTGTGTGTAATGACTCAGAAACTGTCTTCAAGCTGTCTTCTACGCCGTGGTTTCTCATGAACCAAATTAACAAAGGGTTTCAATGCTGTGACTGGTTAAGCTTTATGAGCCATAGAATCTAAAAGATGAACTATCATTTATCAAAAGAAAATCTTACTAGATTGTCCCTCCAAGAGAGCATTTTTGATTTGCAGACGGTTTAATGTACTGCCTGAACATTTAAACCACCTTCGTCCTCCGACGCTAATAGGTGTTTCCATACAGCTCACAAATCATCTCGCCCCAAATTATTTTCTGGGTAATCATGGACAACTGATAGAAGCTAACGACCTGAAAGTGTCTCAAAAGTCACCTTTACCATAGCGAAGATCGAGCGGTAAATGGAACCTTCAGGCTGCTGTAATTTACCTTGTGCCAAAGCATATTTCCAAAATGACTTATTAAATCATTCCACTGAAGGCTGTACATCAGCGAGTAAAGTACAAATCAATACGAAAGCTCAGTTGAGCACTTTACTACCTATGGTTTTTCACGACCTGCTGGAAGGATGAAGATTGATATTGCAAAGAAATGCTAAAGCATGAAGACTTACAAAGATGAACTGCCTATGACTGGCATTATTTTTAATTCATACGATTTTTGCTGTCACTAACGCCTGTGAACCTTTTTGCTTACGTCATGACATCGGCATATACTTATTCCTTATGTCCTGCCATGCAGAATTTAGGAGTCAAAGAAATGTGACGATCTGTCAACTCCGTATTTGCTTACGAAGGAAACTGTATGAAACACGGCACTGGGTTTTCTCAGCCTCAAGTATGAACTCAGTGGAGTAAAGAAGAGGAAGCTTGGCAGGCCTCGGGCAGTGACGCGTGAAAGATGCCTTCCCGGAATGCTGGATCAAACAGCCTTTTAAGTTCCCCAAAATGCACTGTCACGGTATATTTTTCTTTGTAGGCATAGCCGATACCTAGACCTCCTTGTTTGGACTGAGATATAATTCATGTACCATAAAATTCACCTTAAAAGTGTACAATTCAGTGGGTTTTATTATAAGATTTTGAGAGGGAAGGTAATGAAATATTATTTTCAGTTCACCTTTAAATGACTGAAAAGATTGACAATGTGACACTCGACTGCAAGGTTTGAAAGTTTAGGAAAGTAACAATTTAAAAATTGGCAAAAGGAGAATCATGTAGTAATTTTTATAAGGATGGTCTAGACATTTATTTTTAACTGATGAATTATTTAAAAAATTATGAACATACAATAGAGATACTTTCGTTGCTTAAATCAACCCAAGCTGCAAACAATCAGCTAAAGGGAAGTTCGTGATTACAAAATGCTTTTGGGGGAAGAAAATAATTTTTCATTATTAGAAAAATGAATTCACTGTAATCTCAAGGTCCATAACCAGACATATGTTCCAAGAGACAGTCTATGTTCCTTTCATTGGAGACATTTAACAAGCAGATTCTCGCGACACATTTTTCTTTTCCAGGCCATGAATTCCTGATTACACGTTCCCAACAATTTGGAGCGCACGCAGGTGCTCTGGGTTTGAACAGGCACTGCAGAAATCAGAGACGAAAGCTAGCGTGGGCCCAAAGGCCACCCCGGACTAGACACCAAAACCCCGAGCTACTTAGCAGCTACCTGCACGACGATGGCGTCTACGCCCATTCAGTGGTTCTGATTCTCACCGGTCGGTGTATGCAGAAGTTTCTCTGATGTGACCGTTTACAAATCTCTCAAAACCTCCCTGTGGCCCCTTTTGAAGTTAAGGTCAGCCGAGCTGAGCTACGGATAAAGGCAGGCACCACTCAAGGCTTGGGTCATGCTGACACCCCGAGTTAGAGCTTCCTACAACATCCTGGGGGAGGGGGAAGGCCACGGCTGAGGATGAACACACTGGCCTTAGCCCAGCCCAGAGGTGGCGACCAGACAGCAAAGAGCTACATTCAAGAGCCACCTTCTAGTCAAGCCGCAGAGTGAGGCAAAATGGAAGAAGGAAAGGAAAACAAAAGGCCTTAACAATAAAGGCACAGAGGTCAAACAAAATGAAACAAAAAGTTACAAGCCAAGAGGTCACCTTACCGTACCTTTGCAATGAAGAGGACCAGGCCGGAGTGAATATTCTCTCTGCTGGTTCTTCCCAACGAGATGGGCTCTGCTTTATTTAGATCACCAAAAATAACGTTTTACAGAATGGGAACCATAAGATTACACGACAAAGTTTAGCAGTAAAATCTCAAACAAGTCAGGCAATGTTTTTTTTTTTGCTTGTTTTTAGATCGCCAAAAATAAGAATTTACAGAAAAAAACAACTGTAACGAGCAAATGCAGAGCTGCAAATTTTCTTTTGCCATCGATATCGATTCCCTCTAAAATATTTTGGGGCTAACTTTGCAGTTTCCAAGCAAAACTAAAATTTGTTAGACACAGTTGCTCAGTCTCATCGTAAGAATAAAAACAGTTTGCAAAACAATTTGCTTAGTGCTAAGAGATAACTAAAAAACCACGGTTATTGGTAACGACTCCAACGTCTACAGAAACAGCCTAAATAGCGCTGGTGTCGTGCTCAATGGCGAGGCTCAGATGATGGAGGCCATTCGGGCACACGAATAACTACAGTATGTAAGTAAAGTAACTCAAATAAACAGGCCTGCCTCTGCCAGAGCCCCCTGGGATGGGCACCCCACCGGCTCTGTCAGGAAAGGAGGCCCACCGTCCCCCCCCCCCCGCCCCAGTTCTCCACTGGGGACCCAGAGCACGAAGCTAGGCAGAGAAGCTGTTCTTCCAGAGCCATCAAAACTTTAATAAATCGCCCTGGGGTTCTTAGTGCTGTAGTGCGCCTCACAGGCGGCGACGTAGGCAGACTCCGGGAAGAAGTCGTCATGGTATTCTGCTAAAAACCTGGAGAGAAAAGAACAGTCTCGGTGATCACCACGCAAGGGCCAAACCTCAGCAAGAACTGCCCTAAGTCAGTCCCAGTCTCCCTGATTGGCACCAGGGAGAAAGCTGAATATAATCGTCACTTCTGTATACTGAGCACTGTCTTTGCACACGTCCGGCTTCTACGGTCAACTCCGTCTCATCAGAATCCTTTCACTATCAAGCGTGCAAACAGAAACAGAATCGAAACTTCACTAGGTGTCAGTCTTGATTATACAAACTCTTCTGTGCAAAAAAAAAAAAAAAAAAGGCCCCAGTGACTATTTCTACATTTTCCTGTTTCCAAAATAAACTATATAAAAAAAAAATCAATTATAAACTCAACAAATGTCACTTGAGAAATTCATAATGCTCACAGGGCCTAGTCACACCAAAATGGAGTGGTGTAACTAGCAAAGGGCATTCTGTGTTCTCATTTGCCACACTGAAAGGTGTTACGGTTCCAGCTTACAGTATCAAAACACATCGACAAGACTGACGCGTCTGACAACGAATGTCACAACGTGGGCATGCAAGAGTCTACAGCACACGTGCTACCTTGACTCTGAAGGGTCAAAGCTGTCACCATAGAGAGCTAAAACATTCTCGCATGGGTCATGTCAATTAGTAAGCTAATTAGCCTCATAACTGTTTCCCCAGCCTCCTCTCGTCTGTCCAAGTTCCTAACACTTTCAGGATGAACCTCTGCAGTACTTTCTTTAGAAAAAACTGACTCAAAATGCATTCAAGAGCGAACATTTTCTTCTTTGACTGCGCCCTTGTTAGTGGCTGAGTCCATTGATTCTCTGGTTGGCATCTTTGGATACACTTTCAAAGCCAATTACTTTATTTATTTGTAAATCTTTCTAAATTACTTCCTAAAACCCTAATTTTTCTTTGGTACTGCAAATACTTCAAAATTAGCAGGCTTTCCTATGCTGACCTGCAGCTACGGCTACCCCTTCACGATTTACTGGCATTATTTGATTTCTGCTTAGACAATTTGTATGCCAAACAGAGTTGTGGGTTTGTTTGAGGGGAGGCTGGAAGGGAAGAGGGTATATTTATTGTTTCTAATATAAAAATGTTATAAAGTCTAATTCCACTCACGGACACTGTTTCTAAAATGGCCACACGAAAGTATCTTTTAAAAACTCCAAGCGTGATTTCTCTGCTGGAACGCTCCCCACCCTGTGGTAGAGCGGACCTGATTAGCTCTTGGAGGCTGGGGCCTGACCATAAGGAAAAGGCACCCTTTTAAGAGAAGAAAGAAACAAAGCCAGGTCTTTAGGACAAGCTGGGTGAGCCAGGGTGACGACCAGCCTTGAATACCAAGGAGAGAAACTGGTCAACAGACATCTGGGCGGGACAGAGCTGGGCCGCAGGCATAAAGGAGGTCAGGCTCCTCCGAATTCCCAAACTGTGAGCACAGACTACTGGAAATTTATCCTATTAACTCTAAAGTAAACACCCAAATCCAAACTGTAAATGGTAGTATTTTATGTACCTGCAACAAAGACAAATCTAATACTTAAGGCACTCCGGAATAAAAAATATAAAATTATATCATCAATCTCAATCACTTCTCCTGTAAAATGTTCTTTTCACAAGGTTATCTGACTGGATCCTTCTAGTGACACAGACAATTTTACGCCCACAAAATGCATAGCCTTGACTCAGAAACCAGATAAATTATGAAAAAAAGAAATAACCCCAAAGCCCTTATGTTACCATCACAGTTAGAATCAACCGTGCTGAGGCAATACTGCTACTATGTAAAGTATCAGAGCTTCCACAGCCCTTAAAGACATTCAGAAAAGTCACAGACAGGGCAGTAGAGGTTAAGTTTTGACAAAGTAACAAAAATACCTCAGAAAGAGATCAAAGTGCTTCAGTAAAGCCTTCAGATTCTTCTCAGAAAAGGACATCTTTCCAAGGATTTCTGGAAGTTTCACTGCATTGAAAAGAAAAGCAAAACCATTTCCAAACGGCAGAATCTGGCGATTTGTAAAACACACTCGAGGATCGTCTTGAACTCTGTTTGGCCTTATTTGAACTGAAATTACGCTCTACATCATCAAGCGAAAAGAAAAGCTCTTACCGAACACAAAGACACAGAAGTGGTACAAATAGTAGCAACACAATTTTTATGAAATTTGAGATTCTTTTTTTTTTTTTGGAAGGCAGCAATGTCTTTTTTTTTTTTGAACAGGTCACCTTTCAATGATTTTTTTCTTAGACCCCAAAATGATAAGATGTACAGAAGTTAACAACTGTTAAAATCAAACCCTTCCCGCCACCTCCCACCTCACAACAAAAAAAGAGGAACGAAGAGAGCGAGGCACAGGGCTTCTTACCAAACAGCCGCAGCAAGTGCTGCGCCCCGTAAATGTAGGAGGGCGGGGGCGGCTGGTCGCCGGGCGGGTAGCTGTCGGGTACGAGTTTCCAGGAGAGGACCTGGGGAAAAAGCACGAACCAACGCTTTGTTATTATGCCTTAAGTCTCCGTCACCAACAGATGTCAACATCTGGGACCTCAGAGGAAGTACCCATGTTCTGACATTCCCAGGCCAGCAGGCAGATGCGGCGCTAACCAAGTGCCACATTCCTACCCCCAAGCTTCCAGCCCTCTGGCACCTCAAGAGTTGATCCACAGAAAATGGTGACCATGAACAGAAACCAACATGGAGGTTCTAAAAGCCACCTGGTCTCTGACTTTCCCATGAAGCTCTTTGTGGGCGTGATCCCAGGATTTGGGAGAATCACCTATCATGTCGAAGGGGATCAAGCCATAAAACAAGTTCAATAAGACACTTGGAAAAATGTAAATACACAATATAAATGTGTATAATTATGTAAATACATAGAAAAAAATAGCATAAGGCATATACCAAAATGTTAATGTTCATTTCTTAGCGGTGGAATTATGATTTAGGGGGCATGGAAAGATACAGATACAGACATGTGTTTTCCATATGTATTATACATTCGTATGCATATTAGTTTTCTACCGTAATTTTTCTAAATGTTTTTCCTTTTAAATCAGTCACGGTGGGATCCACCTTCCTCGGAAACATGAAGACACTTCTAATCGCCTAAACATTGTAATGATAAGTTGTATGTAGAGGGAAAAATGCCACTATATCAAAATAAACACAAACTTTTAAAAATAAATAAAAGTTGGGGGGAGACTTAAAATTAGATTAAGGAATTTTTTGATTCCTTAATTTTCAACTACTACCTGTAAATTAGCTGTAATTGTTTTAGTCATTTTGTCCCTTTTCTATTATTAGAAATCGCACTGTATTAAACAGTGAAGCAGTAATAGTCAACCCAAGATGTTCTGAGTACCATTTCCATTGATTCGAGATTCTCTAATTCCTGTTATGTTATATTCACTTTGGAAACTAAATGGACTCACTGAATAAAGTGAACACAGACTTCAACCCTGATAACTGATTTTCCTTCGCTTCGAATGTCAGAATTGTAGGTGGATTTGGGGCTTTTGTTAAAGAGATGAATTTCAAAACTCTCTGATAAGCTCCCATAGAAACACTTCAGTAAACCACAGAACCATTCTATCGAGTTGCTGCTTTGCCTTTTGCGGTCGGTCGAACCTAATCTGGAAACAGCGGGGCCAAAGGAAACCCTGCAGAAGACAAAGCGGGGAATGCCAGGTCAACCCTGGAAACAAAAGGCAAGAGCAGAAGCTGACAGGTGTCCCCGTGGTTTCGTGTGACCCCACGCTGAAGGTCCTGGCTTCGGCCCTTGTCTCACAGACCCCACTCCTGCGCCGCAGAATGCGGAGGCCAGGTGTGCCGTTTTCAGCATCTTTACACGCCCCCGGCACCTGACCCCTTGGTACACATAACCTTGCAATTACTGGAGGTATGAAGCACACATGTGTGTACAAAAGCTGGTCATTTAGCTAGTTAGCAAGCCAGCTGACCGCGCTCAGTCAATTCTGCATCTCAGTAAAGTCTATCATCTCCTACTTATCAAAGATACATTATGGGGAAACGACAGGTTTCTATTGGAGGGATCCTCAGCCAGGGCGTGCAACAGGACCGCCTGTGATCTTGACAAGTACTGTGCGCATCGGACCCTCCCCTGATGCAGTGGCGCGGCACACGGCTTTGGGAGAGTAGCGTCTCCAATGATCTGGATGCAGAGCCCCGGGTAAAACGCACTCACAAAGGTGGGAATACACTAAGGCCTCAGAGTCACTGAGAACAGGCCACAGTCCAGGCCACTCACTAGAAAGCCTACTTTTCGCCAGAGCCTGCAGCTGTCTGCATGACCACTAGATGGCGAGCTCGGCCACTGACCCGGGTGGGAATGGCCCTGCCTGAATAATCAGCAGCCTTCTAAAAGAAACATGATTCCTCTGAAATAATAACACCTGCGGGGCTGTCTTGTCTGGAAACCCAGGCATCAGGGCACCAGAACAGTCCTAACCTTCCATCGACACCATTGAAAACCAGATTGCATTTTCTAGCTTCCCTATCAGGGGTCAGCCAACAATGGCTCTGGGGCCAAATCCAGCCAGACCCTCTTGTGCTGAAAATGGTTGTTATCTAATGAATATTTCACGACACGTGAAAACCATATGAAAGTACCAGTGTGCATGACTAACTTTTGGGGGCACGGAGCATGCTGTCCACACCGATTTTATGCTGTAACAGCAGAGTTGGGTAGTCTGGGACGAGAGCACGTAGTACGTGACCCTGAAAGTATTTACAACCTGACCCTTCAGAGAAGAAGTCTGCTGACATCCTCCTGGTCATCAAATGTTCTCTGCCCTTGTACCCCAGAACGAGGAAACCCCACCTCCTAGGTGAGATTCACTGAATACCCTAGCAGACTCAGACATTTCTGGAACCCCTGAAACACTCGTTATGTACTCCAGTTAACTGGCCTTAAAAATAGTTGTTTTAAAATGGAAAGTTTCCTCATCTGGAACATAGAAACTGGTGGCAAGGTGAGAATTTGCAGTAATTTCGGTCAAGCGCCTGGCATAATGCCGAAATACAGCAGGCTCTCAAAGGGATGGCTGTTAATATTACTTTTATGGACGGGTTTCTTATTTTTAAGTGGTTGGAAGAGTAGCAAAAAAAAACCGGTGTCTCACAACACATGAAAGTTATCTGCTATCCAAATTTGCATTCATAAATAGTTTTATTTGAACATAGCATGCTCGTTCATTTACATAGTGCCTGTGGCTGCTTATGGAGTTGAGTAGTCTTCATAGAGACTGTGTGGCCCACAAAGCCTAAAATATTTACTCTGGAGCCTTTTGCAGAGAAAGTGTTCTGATGCCTATTCTATAAAATGAAAACGTGGCAGGTCCCTGAATCACGTCACTTTGTTACAATGCTAACGGCATGCTATAGAAACTTCTCTCTTGCTTATATAAATTAGCCTATGGTAAAACTGGTTTCATTGTTTATCACTGTATTTCACTGTATGTAGGTTGAAGAACCTATTGATGATTTGAGTGAAGATTTACTGTACTCACATTTCGATACTTATTTTAAGAGAAAGATGAATGTCAATGTAGGGCTGGAGTCCTCTAACGATTTTATAATTTGGGGAACCAACGACGCAATGTTACACGTCACATAAACGATTCTGTTAACATCCACAGCAAGGGCAACATTAACGCTAAGGAACCCCGATTTCTTCCTTAAGCTACCACGGGTCGGTCGGAGGACTCTAGGGAGGAACAGCACACGCGAACGCCTCACCTCATTGATTTCATTAGTTCTTCGGCCTTCGAAACTGGCAAACACCGTACTCCCTTCCTTGCTGGGGGTCAGAGGAACAGGCGAGGACGATCTGCTGTGCACAGGAGTCTCTTCAAAACGAAGAAAAGATGCCGATTATTCACTTGTAAGCCACACGACTATGAATTAAAGGCAGCTGGAAGACCGTTACGAACAGCAGAGACGTTATTAATCTCTAACAATAACTCTCCTCTTGTAAGACAGAAACTAGAATATTATTAGGCAAAAAAAAAAAAAAAAAAAAAGAATCAAGTACTGATAGAAGCCATGACATGAACCTGGAAAACATTATTCTAAGTGAAAGCCACTGACAAGGCCACATGACTGTCACATGAGTCCAGTGATAGGAATTCGTGCCCAGAGGAGGCGAATCCATAGGGGCAGGAAGTGATCAGTGGTTGCCCCGTATGGCGGATCAGGGCTGGGGGGTGGGGGGTAATGGCGAGTGACTAAGGGACTGGTGAGAAGTTAAACCAGCGGGCGCCAAGCATCCAGCTGGAGCCGAAGGCGTGGTGGCACCTGTCTCGCAGCCAGCCGCTCGCGGGCTAGGGAAATGCCTCACGAGCCTCCGTCAGGGCCCAAGTCCTGGGCTCACTGCCCACAGGCGAGCGGGCAAATGCGGCTGTCCCCGCGCCCTCGTCCCCTCCTTCCCCCGGCCCGTCCTGCTGGCTGGATCCGTCCAGGAGCGCGGCGCCTGGTCCACACCAAGCAAACCAAACAGCCGGGCCGGGCCCAGGCGTGGACCTACTCTTCTCCAGGTGCAGGAACAGCTTGGGCATGCTGGCCGACGTGTCCTGCTGCCGGCGCTTGGGCTGGGGCGAGGCGCTGCTCTCAGACAGCCTGTCGCAGTTGGCAGAGTGGCGCGTGGACCGCCTCAGAGACTGCAAGGCTTCGGGCTCAGCTTTGCGCCTTTTGGGGGTGGCCGGTTCCCCTGTGGCCGGCTGGCTCTCCGTGGACTGCGGGGTGGATGGATTCAGCAGAGGTGGGCTTGGAGAGAGCTCCTCCTGGTTCCTACGGAAGACGAGCCCCGCGTCACGCACGCCCGGCCTGCGGAATCCCCGCCAAACCTGGGGGGCTCTCACGTGGCCTCCTTCCCGCTCCCCGAGAGCTATAACCAGGGATGGTGCCAACCAGCCGACAGCGCACAGGCCGGGCCCCCGCAAAGAACGACGAGGCTCAAAACAGCAACAGGGCAAAAGCTGAGAAACCCTGGTCGCAATAGCACGTTCTGTCGCCACAGTGTCGTTACTGGCAGGACTAGAAAAGCCTTAATCATATGGAAGCGAAGTTCACCCTGGACACTGAGAACCCGGAGGATCGGAGTAGGGCACGGGGACATCGACACAGGTCCCCAGTGAGCGGTACAGGCCTCTCACCTGGGGTGAATCCAACAGGAAAGGAAGGCGAACAGAGAACCAGGACACAGGAGTCACGAAGGAAGACAAGGGGACAGAAGGGACAAGTCGCTCATGCGCGGCAGAGGTAGAAGCAAAAGGCTCGGCGGGCACCTCCCGCCCCCGCCAAGCCCCGCAGCCTATGAGGGTTCTCACTCGCACCCACACCTCCCCTTCTCAGGGGTGTACTCTTCACCCCACTGTCTCTGGAAAGACAGGGATGCTGCTCAAAATCCCACCCACCAAGTTCTCTCTGCAGGAATCTCCGTCATATCTTTCGAAGCCGTTTGCAAGTGAATGCTGGCTTAGCTTCCCCCAGGAAAAAGAAAACCACCAGAATGCGCATTTTCCCACCTTCTCCCTCCTCCAAACACGCTGGTCCATAGCATCAGACAGAAATCTTCGAATCGGAAAGCAGATTCGGCTATTTGATTGCCGATTTCTGATGGTTGAACCACAGGCTAACTTACCTACTAGTGCTTGTGGCACTTTCCTTAATGGGAAGAAAAAATTTGGACGAGGTCACCTTTTTATACTGAACTTGTTCATATGGATAGAGCAAAACCAACGGGAGAGTGTAATCAAAAGTTATTCTTATTCCGTCCACCATCTCCTTACAAAGGTCAACACTGGAAGGATTAAAAAAAAAAAAAGATTAGAGGCGCAATAAACAGAACTTCCCGAAACGTCATAAGGAGGTTGTACACTTTTAATGAGGCAGAGTTATAAATGACTCTATATTACAGCTGCAAATGCACAGAATGACTTTGTAGATGTCAGCAGTAATTAAAAGGCAACACGGATCTACGTTATAAAGTGCAGCAAGTACAGCGGTAATTCTAACTGACCGCAGAGAACACAAATGAACGTGTCCAGTTCCACACGAGGAGCCCGAGCAGCCTGTGCTGCAGAAGGTGGACGGCCCCAGTCCCTGGAGGCTGAAGGGGGCTGCCCCCATGAACTGTGAACTCCTGTTTGAACTTGAACGATCTACTTGTCTGACTGGACTCCAGCTGGGTCACAAGCACCAAGGCAGGCTATGAGGACAATTACTCAGACTGGAATAAAACTGTGTCTGTAAACGAGCTCTGATAAAATTCTCATTGCCCATTCTGGTGCTGCTCAAGGAAGGAAAAAGAGTTATCTCTGCAAGTCACATCACGGAGCACACTGGTCTGGGGGTTGCATCCAGACCACATACCTCAATAGTCATTGAACACTTCAGAAAAGGGATAATACGTCGGTATTAAACTGTATATGAAATGACGTATTAAATGAATTCATAGCAACTGAAATGGAAACAGTATTACCTGTTCTAAAAGGCAGTCACTTCTCTAATACACAAAGAGAGAACCACGAGGTGCCAATCCCCCTTCTCCCACTCACTTCTTTTCTGCTGGGATATAATGCACGTTCATGCTGGCATGTGACATGGCGTGATGGTGACGAGGTCTCTCGTGGGCTGAAAAGGCTGCGTTGATAGCAAAATGCTTCACGTAGGATTCCAGAATAGTTATGATGTTGGTCTGGCATGGAAGTTTCACTAACTGTTAACAAAAATACACACATCGGATGCATTCACCCCACTGTATAAAACCATATATTCCGAGAAACGGTGGTTTTGTCTATATCACTTTTTAAACTCGAAAATAAAGCCAATTCTGTTCAAAGGGAATTTTTTAAAATAAATGTGCTCTGAAGCACTTCGATGTAGATTACAGTATTACTTTTGTATGTGATCGCAAGCACTGATTCTGACGGGAGCCATTGGAACCAGCTGGGGCGCCTCTGAGACTATATCCACAGGCGACCCCCACGCCTCAGATCAATTTCGTCTCACTCTCCCGGTTGAGCCCAGGCATCAGGACTTCGCAAAGCTCCCTAGAGGATTCTAACTGGTAGCCAGGGCTGGGAAAGACTGTGCACACTTGGATTTAACCCGCGGCAAAGTACTGTCAGCGAAGTTTTAAAATGCGACTCAGTACCAAACTTAAAATATAAATTTCACTCTCCCAATTGTTTGCGTCTGCGATTACAGAATCTGGCCACTCGATTTACGAGTTCTCCCTGTGTACCCGTTTCCTCCTGTTGATGTAATAACAATCGTCCTCAAGCTTCTTCTTCAGAACTTCAGGGATTTCTATAGTTATGATTCTTTCTTCCATCTCCCTTTTTGAGTGCAGCTCCAGTTCTTCCTTCTGCAATATCACAATTCCATACTTTTAAACGACTTATAATAGCAGGAGAGTCTATATCCAAAGGAAGAACACGCGAGAGCCTAGTATGACATGATCCCGGTTAAGCCTCCACATTTACACCAGTAATTCTGCCCCGTGTTCTAATGAAAAGCACTTTAAAGGCCAAACGGTAACTTGCTTTACGGTACTAACCACACTGCAAATGCTCATTTTGCTTCTTCCCCATTTAAGTTTACCAGTGGGATTTATGTTAGCTTTGAAGGCAGGCTGAAGATGCCAAACTCTGATACGCATTTTAAAATGTCACCGTTATAAAAAAAGAAGTTCACGATTTCATTGAAAAGAAGGAGGTAACTACGGGAATATTTTATGAGTATAAAGAGCCATCGAGAGCTTCCTACGGTGACTATAAATAAGCGCTATTTTCCTTTAAATATGAAATACGACTTTATAATCTTTGGTTTAAAAACGTATTTTTACAAAATGATTCACAGACTCGAGAATTTTACCACTAAAATATATGCCAAAGACAAGGAGATTTTACAATAAAAACTTTTTACCACTTCAGTCTTTTCTTCACTATCACTTTCTTCACTTATTGCTTCATCCTTTTCTTCACTACTGTCATCAGAGGAAGTGCTTATTGCTAGGTAAAACAAGAACTATCAGACAAACCCGGGTTATATACCTCCCTAACCCTCTCGCTAACAATTCTTTAAGGAGGAGTGTGTGTCCTACTGCTGGTATAATAAACTGCAGTCTCGCATACATTTTAAATGCTGAATACGAGGCATTTCAGAATAACAATGTATTTTGCAAATCATTACACAAATTTCAATAGATGCAAAAACCACAAATGGAAATGATCTGAAAGTATTCAGCTACCTAGGGTCCTATGAGCCCCTGCTGCATTCATAAGTGAGGCCCAGGCCCAGAAGGTACCAAGAACATCCGGACAGGACCCCTGAGGGGTTATAATAAAGACACTGGCTGAGAAGGCAGTGATCAAGAGCATGACTGTGGAGGACTAACTACAAACTTATTGCCTGACTGTTACTTTCATTGTCAAAAACCAAAAGGGAAAATGTTATATGTAATGACCTTAAAATGTCTCCCTGTCTATAATTTCAATGAATCCTGCCCCTGAATCCTACAGCATAAAAGAACTAGGTACAAGTTCTTTTAACCAGAGAAAAGAAGTCAAGTCACTCACAGTTCTCATCATTTTCATCTTTTTCTTCAACTGGGAGGCTTTTCAAGACGGAGTCGACACCAGGCAACCTACAACGCTTCTTCTTTCTTCCTGTGCTTCTCCTGAAAAAAAAACGAACAAACATGACTGAAATAAATTCTGATGCCGACTGATATGGACCTCGAGGTAAAAACTAGATATAACAACAAAGATCCTGAAGTACCAGACAAATAATTAAAGTTTAGAATATAAATGATAATTTCCATTTCAGAATATTATACAATAACCCCTGAAAACACAGTAATTTAGAATACAACAAGAGTTTTTACTAACACGCTTTCAATACGTAAAATACTTAATTAACCATGTTGCTCGTATTTTTACATTTATATCATAAAGATTCTAAACACTTGGAGCAAACGCAGTGCGTAACACTTTACGTCGTGATTTTTGTATATTCTTACAGGCGAGCTACAGCTTTTCTTGCCAATTTACGCTGTAATCTCCGATTTTCATCCGTGTCATGGAGGACATGATCTTCAGCTGCCCATCTATCCCAGCTAGTAAGCAAAAAAAAAAAAAAAAAAAAAAAGATGTATAATTCAGTATTTTAGTTTCATTCAAAAGAAATTCTAAAAGCACCTCACAGGAACATGCATCCCAGAATCTTTTACACTTTAGAAAAGTATTTAAATGTGTCAAAATCACACACACACACACAAAGATACAAATAAACCAAAAAAAGGAAATCATTTAGATACAGAAGCAACTCGGGTTTCCAGAATTACCCATTGAGATCCCAAATGTAACCAACTTAAAAGTAATCACTCTTTTGAATAGGCAAGGTTTGACGAAAAAAAACAAAAACAAAAACAGGAAATGAAGCTTTTCTACAAGTGTTTCTAAAACTTAACAGAGAAGTTTGCAATGCTCCTGGGCTGCAGAGATGATCAGTTTTCAATCCGGTTTAACAAGTGCACTCACCTTCTGTTCCAACCATTAAAATGGATCAGATATTCTGGGATCTTTCTGCCTTTTTCGTCTTTCCCAACAATAACATCGACAATCTGAAACCAGGAAATATTGTCCAGAAATGAGATAACATACAGACTACTAGAAGCTAGAGCAGGGAAACTAGATCATAGACCTTTTTGAAAAGAAAAGCATTCGCTCCTTTTTTAGACTGGGAGCTGCGTTGAAACATTTTTCCTTTCAATTCCATTTTATTCCTGAGTGGATGCCTCAAACTAGGAAACATCCCTCCCATCTCCTTGTGATTGGTCTCTGAGTGTGAGAATGGACGCAGCTTCTGATGTCATTGGCCTGCCAATTTGTCACTAAATGAGCGTCTAGGCCACAGAGCTGCAGCCCTGGGACTTCTGGGAGCTGTAGTCTCCCCAGCGCCAGCGTCCAAGGCCAGGATGGCTGGCAGATTACGCCTCCAACCGGTGTCCCCAGAGGGAACATTTGAGACAAATGACAGGACATGCCACCGCTGGGGGGACGCAGGCGGGGAAGGAGGAAGGATAGAAACAAAACAGAGAGAGGGGCTGCGGGGACGGAGCTCTAAAGTAAAACACGGGGTCCCTGAAGTCCCCCAGGGGGCAGCGCTGCGCAGACGCACCTGGGGCGTTGGGCCAGGCCCACCCCAGACTGCGAGGCCCCCTCCCTCTCGCCATCCAGACCTGACGAGCTACGGATGTGCGACTCAGTCCCTCGAGAGCCCCCCGAGATTTAGGTAGACGGGTACGGGGCACGGTTCGGGGGTGGAAACTCTAAATGCTGCGAGGCCCCGAGAAGGGGAGAAGGCACGGGTTTAACCTCGCCCTCGGGGCCTACGGAAGGGGTCCGGCCCCAGAACGACTGGGGCCCCAGGGCAATGACGTAGCGAGTCGACGGCCAGCTCTCTGGCGCGACCGATCAGGACCCGGGTCTGTTGGGCAGGGAGTCACACGAAAGGCCACGCGGCGCTGGACCGCGCAGGATGAGGAGCGGTTTAACGCGAAGTCAAAGGCCGTTTGTGAGCGGCCACCTGGACGCACGTTCCTCACCGGCGTCGCGTGCGCAAAAGAATGCCGCGTGCGCAGAGGGACACCATGTGCGCAACAGAACGCCGCGTGCGCAACAAAAGTGACGCCGCGGCCACAGCAACGAGACATCGCACACGCTGGGTTTCGCACGGCGCGTGCGCAGCCCCGCGCGCCGGGCGGAAACGGAAGCGCCCCGCCCCCGACTCGCCCCCCCCCGCCCGCGGCGCCCGGGGGCGCCCCCTGCCGTCCGCGTGGCGCCTCGCAGGCCCCGGAGCCACGGGCTGGGAGCGCCCGGGCCCCGCCGCTTCCCCTGCTCCGCGCCGCCATCTGCACCCGCATCCGCATCCCGTCCGGGGGCCCCCGGCCCGCGCCTCCTCCCTGTCCCTCCGCGGCGGCACCTTGGCATCGTACAGCACTCGCGCCTTGGTGGGGTCAGGCTCGAAGCACAGCACTTTCTCCCCTGAGTGGAATTTAAATTTCATGCCCTCACTCGCGCTCATTTGCTCATCGTGGCGGAGGGCGAGGCTCCGGGGCGGGCGGAGCGCGCGCCGTGGGGGAGGGAGCGGGGTGGGGGTGGGGGTGGGGAAGTGGTTCGCTGCGGCGGGGCTTGGAGGGAGGGAGCGGGGAATGGCGGAGGCTGTGGCCGTCCCGCCCTCGGTCCCGCCTCTGCCCGCCCCGCGCCGCTGCTGGACCTCGGTGTCGCCTGGCGCGCGCGCTCTTCGGGCGCGCCCCCGTGAGTCCCCGCCGGCCTCGGGGAGGCTGCGAGCGGGGACGGCTGGCGGTGGCCAAGGTCTTCCCCTCCCGCCCTCTTGGGGAAGGCGGCTGCCGCGGGCTGCGCCCTTGGGGATCACCGCGCCGGGCTCGCGCTCTCCGACCCGCTAATGGGAGGCGATTAAGACGGAGCGCGTCTGGGGGTGGCCACCAGCAGTGGGGAGACAGGCCTGCGGCCGTCCCCGGGCGGCTGCACTCCTGGGGCTCACCGATCGCTCTGTTCCGGCCACCTTGGCGGAGCTGCGCGTCGCCGAGTGGCTACGCGAAGAGGACGTGGGCCTGGAGTCGGGTCTAGGTGGGCAGGAGGGTGGTGGGGGAGTGAATAAAGCACCGGGACAAACCTGGGCGATGAGAAGGAGGTAGCAGGCCTGGAGCCTCCCAGTGACAGCGTGTGAGCTATGGGCGGTAAGGCCGATGGGTCTTTACCAGGACGTTAACATCCTAGGTCTCCGGCTTGCAGCATGGTTTCCCACCCCCAGCACTCTGCGAGTTGCCCCCTCCCAAGCTCTGTCTGCCCCAGCGCATTGAAAACTGTAAAGGGAACGAGAAGCTACTTGCACCGAGGGTGCTCGGGAGATACTTGAACGAATGACAAGCGCTGGGAGACTCTTGAAGGTCAAACTTCCCGGAGACGGGGAAGGCGGTGCTGGGTTCCTTCCTTCCCCTTTCCCGTGCGGCTCTGTCTCGTCTTTGGGCCGTGTAGTTACTGGTTTAAGATCGGGCTGGGCCCACCTTTGAGGCTGAAGTCGTAGTGAGCTGCCGGTTCTCCTCACTCGGGGCTGTTTCTGTTCTTGCCTCCCATAAATGTGCGCCTGCATCCCCATTCACAGGGTTTCTGCTACACATTCTTCACCTTTTGCCTTGAAGTTGGCCAAGAGAAAAAACCCTGGGGCTTCCCTGGATGAGTCCTATACTCCCGCATTCGCATTCGCTCCCAGCCCTCTGCAACTTTGTTTCTTGCGTTTACTGTTGTGCACTAGAATGGGCTATTAGTTTGCAAAATGTTTCCTTTAAGATACACTGCTCTTTGTTATAGCCGTGCCACCCTGAACGTGCCCGATCTAGTCTGATCTCGGAAGCTAAGCAGGATCGGGCCAGGTTAGTACTTGGATGGGAGACCACCTAAGAAGCCCAGGTGCTGTAGGCGTAAAAAAAAATAAAAAAGATACACTGCTCTTTGAAGCTTGGAGGTTGGGGCTGAGGGAAGTCAGTTCATCACTGCCTACTCAAGGCACGCATTATATATCGAATGAATGAATGAATGACAGATTATGAAATGAAATTCGCAAAACTCAGTGACCAATTGGATATGAAGGGGGAGATGGAAGAAGGAATCTTGAGAGACTTCCAGGTTTTTTTGGCCTAATGAGTTGAGTGAGTGGCCAGAATGAGGGCTGCTAGAGGAGGGACAGTTTGGGGAAAGATGGCCAGATAAGACAGTGCAGAAACCGGAACCAGCCACACTTCCTCTTCAGGTTGTGGTTTATCGGGGATCAGATCTTGGTGGTGTTCTCTATAAATGGCAGGGGGAGCTGTGGGGCACAAGTAATTGCATGTCATGGCTAAACCGTAACTGAAGTATTAACTGAAGTTTTCATTTTTCTGGCCCAGGGAATGGAAATTTCCTCTTCAGACTAACCTTTCAGAACAAGACTTGAGATGCTTTCTTTTGTTTCTCTGCGTTTCCGCCCCTTCCCATGTCCTTGAGCAACACTTTTTTGCCTGTCTCCCTTAAAAGTCCAAGAATGCAGAAGCCCTCAGGATCACACCCGCGACAGCATCCGTGGCAGCCCTCTTCCGGATGAGCAGCCACTAGACAGGTGTCCATCTCTAATGTGGGTGGAGCATCCTTTTTCTCTTGGGTGTAAAGGTAAAAAACACACTCGGCGGGCTCTGGGATCAGGCTCACACTTGTCACTTCCTAGTTTGTGACCTTGGACAAGTGATTAGTTTCGATGCGAGGTGGTTTTCTTACATTTAAAGTGACGATAATAGTGGCTCCCACCTCAGGGTTGTCTTAGGAATAAATCAGTCTATTCGGTGTACGTGGTTTTGCATAGTTCCTGGCATAAAGTAAGTCCTAGGTAAATGCTTGCTATTAATATTAGGCGTTTCTCATCCATTTCTTCATGTCCAGTATTCATTCATTCAACAAATAGTTACTGAGCCTCCTGTGTGCTAGATGCTAGGCACGCAAGGTAGAATACACAGGTATCATCCCTGGCCTCAAAGGACTCATTTCAGGGGCCCGGAGCAGCATGCAAGCCAGTGCGAAGCCTCCCGCGGGTTCTAATACAGCCGATACCGAGGAGAGCAGACACAAGTGCTTACATCTCAGAAAAAGCTGCAAACAGGAAGTCATTTTCGTTGAACAAACTGGAGCATTTGAAAAGTTTATTTGAGCAAAAATCATTTGGAATCGGGCAGCACCAAACCAGAGGTGGTTAGGAGCAACTTCACTCTCAGAAGCTCAGGGAGAGACTTAAAGACAAATGACAGAAATGAGAAACTTATTGATTAGCTTTAGCGTAAAGGCTAGTTGGCTGCTCGTGATTGGTTATCCTTAGCGCTTTGATTTCCCAACTTCAAGGCATTTACAGGCTTGGGTTTTTGTTTGCTTACTACGTAGGCCTCCAAGGCATTTGAGCCACGTCAGCCCGATGGCCTCCTTTAACTTAACAATTCCTCCCTTCTGGTCATCCTCTTATACAAGCTCGATTACCTAGAAATTCGGTAGCAGTCCTACTTTCGGTTATCATCGGAGCTAGGTTGCTCTTGTTAATGTAGGCAGGGGGCAAGAGAACGAAAATGTTAAATCGTGCTGTATTCACAGCCTGCAATGTGCCAGTGAGCCTTATGGCCAGACCAAAAGGAAACCTGGAGAACAAAGGGAGATTCCTGCTGGGATGACTAACAAACCATCTCCTCACACCGGGAAGGAAAAACTCTCTAATTGGTACCCAGCGTTCATTTTCTATGGCCAAAACCACGGGGAACCTATGGGAAAAGGTTAGCACACCTTAAACGCTGCCTACTCTTTCACATGGTACACCCATGCCATCCAATAGAAGTAGATAAATAAAGTCTTTAAAATGTAATTCATAGAAAAAAAATGCCTTTTTTTTCCTTTGGTCTTATCTCTGTCTCTCTGCCCCTCCCCTCGGCTCCCTCACTCTTTGTCTGAGGGCAGACCATGCTCTGTCTAGAGCATTATCCTTTCTCTAATAAACTTTCTTTTTGACTCTTACTTTGGCGTGCACTTGAATTCTTTCCTGCTGTCAGTCAAGACCCCTCTAGGCACAGGACTCGAATCTCCACTCGGGAGAGTTCGCCCTGTCCTGCGTCATTGTCTTATTGTGAAACTAACTCATAGGTTATGATGTCAGGTCTGTGGAAAAACTGATTTTGCTGTTCATCTTGTTTCTGTTTCTCCCAGCTGAGACCATCCGATGTACTGCTGATGGCTATAAACATGCACTTAAGATCTTTGAGAGAACATAACGCAGCAGCGACGCTATAATGATGACTCTTAGGAGGATAATACCGAAAGACTTAGCCAGGGCCCCCACGAACCAAACCAGTTAGGATCGAATAAATCAAATGATGTCTACCTGAAGGGGCATCAACCTGTTTTAGCCAAGTGGCTCGTTTGTTGATTTCTTGCATTTGCTACAGTACCAGAGGTGTTGATCCAGCTACAGCAGGAGGTATTTGCTATGGCTCATACTCTACTTTGTTCAGCCAATAAGTGATATAAGGCAATTCTATTATGTAAAACCACATTCGCAAGAAAGTCCAGGGACTTCTGTTGTGCCATCATGGCCTTAGCAGTAGATTGAGCAATCGTTGTCAGAGTTAAGGAGTTGCCTTCCTGTGCGTTAACAAGAAAAGCAAGGAGCGACAAGGCAAAAGGAGTAAGGGTTTCATATTGGAGATGAAGATCCTGACCCGTGACTTTGGGAGGGCTGTTCGCCTTGAGAGGCCGTCATCTTGTCATCTTCCAGGGAAGAACCGAGTCAATCTGAATTTTACATCCCCAGCTGGTGCACGTTTTCAAGAGTAGGGGACCCCTTTTAACCGTGGCATGCAGACCCAGTGTTCAGTTCCCTGAAGTCTGGCTGCCATCTGGATAGTGAGGTGGACCTGCCATCGTCCCTTCCAAGGACATTCGAGGGCAGTCTTTGTTCTTCGTGATTCCAGATCAGAGGGATGGGAGAAAGTTGGAAATGTCAGTTTGGAGAGTTGTAGCCAGATATTTGAGGAAACCAAAAGAATTCAGGATCCAGTTCAGTTTATACATACAGTTTTCTTTAACCTTTATTACTTCCTAAGGGGTTTTAATTACATCTATTAATTAGGATTCTTAATCCTTGGAATCCTTCACTCCTAGTGAAA
The DNA here is from genome assembly GCF_014176215.1 of Rousettus aegyptiacus. Classification (NCBI taxonomy): domain Eukaryota; kingdom Metazoa; phylum Chordata; class Mammalia; order Chiroptera; family Pteropodidae; genus Rousettus; species Rousettus aegyptiacus. The sequence continues at coordinate 1,384,707 of NW_023416312.1, read as the reverse complement.
ACTAAGAAAGAAGTAAACAATGTGGACTGTCTGTTATACCAGCATTCTCTGGTTTGGCAAAGTTATAGATACATTTCACAATTTCTAGAAATACATTCTTCCTCGTCGTAAATTTTTCTATGTGGCACAATATATGTTTACTAATAGACCCAAACATCTTTAGTTTCTCTGTAAAAGAAAACCAAACGTGGGCAAATCTATGTTCAGTAATTAACATTTCAATATTTTATTTTATTTGAAAACGATCTATTCAATGAATAGTCATCGTTTTAAGGTTTCAAGTTACCAAAAAGATCTTAAAAACTATTTTTAAGTAGACGTACCATAAAACATAATTATTATTGAAAAGTGTATTTATTAACCTTTGTCTTACATATTTTTAATTTACTTGTTCTTAACAATTACGTTAAGATTACTCATGAAAATTTGCTCATGAGGCAATAAACAACTAACCATCATCTTAAATTGTCTTTCTTGCTGACATATTCTGAGCTTATCTGACTTTTGGTAAACCTAGGTAGGATAAAAGTATTCAATTAAACCAACAAACATAAACTAGCTTTTATTGACCAAAGATTATCCTAGGTCACATGATTTGAAAGACATCTGGGTTCTATATTTCTGAGAGTATACTTGACTTATGTAAATGCTTGTTAGTCTTTTAAAAATAGAGGTTTTTACAAATTAACTTTAGCAATACCATCCAGAGGTAGAAAACTGTCACACCTCTATACCATACTTACATAAACATACAGACAGACAGAGATCTTACAGCTTTCATTAAAAAATTTTTAGCCAATGACACAGATATAATAATACAAAACTTGGTTATAAGAGAATGGTTAGATTCAAATTGTGTTTCTGGAAGACATAATAAGTTAAGGTTACCTACTCATATGACTAAAACTTTTATTAATATTTGTGGGGGGAAAGGTTTTTAAAGATTTTTTCATTCACTTAATTTCCAAGTGGCTTTTCTTTTTCTTTCTTTCTTTCTTTTTCTTTTTTTTTTTTTTCTGTTAAGAATTACCTCCTTGAAGTTTGCATTTCAAAAGATGGCTTTGCTTTCCTGGAGAAGGCCAGGTAGAATATTTACATCTCAGAAGTAAAGAAAAGAGGAAGTATTTAAGTTTCTCCAAGAAGGGCTTTTATTTCCTAAATTGAGATATTTTACAATATTTACAAGCTTTTTGAGATGAATAGGGGAGGTTTAGTAATTGGTAAAAAGGATAGAGGAGTCCTGAATTGTTTCTAGAGTTGCATCTCTGTTCCTGTAAAGACTCAATTTGTAAGGTGATTACAGTTGTTTATAATTCCTCTAAGAATTGGGTTGCAACCTGAATAATATCTAGACACTGACCCAACCATCTAATTACATTATCCTCAATTTGCTTCTTTGCAACAGGCAGTTCTTCAACTAAGATGGAAGATGTTCTAGATTTAGAGCTGTTCGTCTTTAGAATGTTTTAGTCAATCCTTCCAGCATGGCTTCATAAGGTTTTTCGTTCCCTCTGGGTACATAGTTTCATTTTAGCTAAGGAGAAAAGACTTTAAAAAAATAAAAATAAAAAGTTCCAGATAGGCTCTGAATATCAGCTTCCAATGTGGCCAATTTCTGATCATGCAACTATTAAAAAAAAAAAAAAAGAGGTTTCAGCCCAGTCAAATAGTAGATATTCTCAGCAGTATGGAACAACCCACGAACACAAGAGGCGTCCCCAAAGAGGGTACAGAAAATACCACCCTTCCAAGAATCAGAGCCACTCCCAAAGATAAAGGCACAATTTTCCTGAGAGCTGGCTTCAGTGGGGAGGACCCTAGTTGCAAATGAAGTGCAACCCATGTTTCTGCCCAGCCACATCTAGTCACAAATGGGGTGCAACCCAAATTTCTATCCAGCTATAATTTTGCGGGGTCCCCAACCCGATGGTTGCCAAGTCAAGTTCTCAGGAATCAAAATGACACAAGAAAGCAATAGCTGTCCCTGGGAGAGAAAAGATCAATAACCAGTGATTTATTATTTTTTTCCTGCCAATCTGAATTTGGAAAGGAAGGGACAATGTGAAACTTCTCCTTTGTCTCTGGACCAGGCTCCACGGATAGAGGCCTGGGGGAGTTGACTTCAGAAATTTTTTTATTATTATTTTACTATGAGTTTCGGGTATACAGTAAATTGGTTAGACATTTATACAGTTTATAAAACGATCCCCCTGATTGCTCTTTCTCTCCTCTGGCCCTCCACCCAGCCATTACATTACTGCTGACTGCATTCCCTATGCCGTGCTCCCCATCCCCGTGACCATCTATCAACTACTAATTCATATCCTTCGCCGACTTCTGCAAGTTTGCCCAGGATGCCCTGTGCAGGCTCTGGAGTGAGTGGGGTGTCCCAGCGGGCCTGACTCACCCTTAGTCACCAGAAACTGTACAGGTAGAAAAATAATTTCCCCTGTATCCTTTATAGTGAGTGCCTGACTGAGATCCTTTTTGCTCTAGGGCACTTCGGAAATGGATGAGGTTATCTAGGATGGTTAAAAGTTTGATAGTAATAGAAAATAATATTGAATGCCAACTGTAATTGAAAATGGAAAGTTTTTCAATGAGTTAAAAAAAAAAAAAAAAAGAGTTCTCCACTTAGGCCGCTGTAACTCAAGGTTATCTTTGGTAAGGTTAATCTACTTGCTCAACCTTAAAACATTTTATTCATCTGAGGACTCACGCCGCCCCATCTGGGTTCTAAGTCAGACCCGGTCCCACCCTGGATCCGGCCAAGTCGTTAAGTCGGAACCAGCCCTTCCCCGGACCGGTCCTTCCCTGGAATGGGTCCGGGTGCGAGGTCGGGCGCAGTCCGCCCTCCCCGCCCCATGCAGCCCAGCTTTTAAGTCGGAACCAGCCCGATTCCAGGCAATTTCTGGACCTAGTCTGTTAAGAGAGATGCCGAACCGAAGTCTGAAAGCTCAGAGCGCAAAGAGCCGCAGAGCCAAGGTCGGGGACCGAGGGGGACGCGCCGCCGCCACCAGACGCAGCGAGAAAGCGGCGGAGGCCACGGGCTTCGCAGGTACCTAGGCCTGGATGCTCACTGTTCCTGGGGGCCGTGGGGGGCCGGCGCGGGGGGGGGGGGTCCCCGTTCTGAGGCCAGACTGGTGAGAGAGAAACTGAGGCATATTCAAAATGCTTTGAGTTTATTTGAGCAAAAGCTGCATCCGGCTGACATGAGCCGGAGGAAAGACATAAAGCGTGAAAGCAAAGAAAGCGTTTGCGGATCGGCTGTATCTTCAAGCCGGGTGGGCTGATTGTGGTTGCTTGTTGTTAGAGTTTTGCTTTCTGTAACCTTGAGGCATTTACAGGCTTAGATTTGGGGTTCCCTACAGGCCTCCACTGGCATTAGAGCCCCCTCAGTCTAATAGCCTCCTTGCTTAATTAATTAAACAGTCTCGAGCTGAAGTTTATATGGTATTTTCCAGTTTTTGCAGCGGATTAGAAGATTAAGATAGCGACCAAATCTTTTATGAGAAATCTTTTATTTCTTATAGGTCACCTAGTGGGTAACTGACCTGCACAGGTCCCTCCTCTTAGCTACAGCAAGGTGTGTCCACGTGGCAACTCTAGTTAGTTGCTCACCTGTGGCCTGCTGTCGTTCCTGCTCCATGGCTGTTGGCAGAGCCCCAATTTTGTTCAGGTGTTTGCCCTCTCGAGTTCTCAGGTAGACCTTCCACCGGAGCTCAGGCAGCGGTAAAACTCAGTTAAGCTCATGCGGTAGGGCTGGCTCCTGAGCTTACATTTGGAACAGCGGGGGAACTTTTAAAACCTGTTGCTGAACGTTAGAATTTTGTTTCCAAAGCTCCCAGTTGATTCAGGGGAGGCGGGAGAGAAGGCTCTTCTGGAAAAGAAGATTTTCCTGTCTCTTCCTACTGGACTTTATTGTCTGGCTGGGAAGGCGGGTAGATGCTACAGCCATCTTGGTACCACGGTGCTAACCATCCGAGATTCTCTGAGGATGAGGGCAAAAAGTTACGACCGGCTCGCTCACCTGCGTCCTCGATGCGTTGCTGAGCCCCTAACTCACTAAATTAACTCTGCTGCCTAATTCCAGCTTTCTTGCTCTGGGGTATAATTTATCCTGATTACATCTTTTCTGCAGTTTAGAGAGTTAAGTTATCGCCACTTAGCATGATCTATACTGCTAATTTTGGTGATATTGGTGAGACAGACCTCCCGTGATGAGAATGCATATTTTTACCTGGACGTGATGATGCATTTGAGATAGTACTGTGTGTGTATTCAGGATTAAATACGCTTTGGGGATGAAAGGTACATTTTTGAGCATTTATGATATGGTTTCACTTGGAAACTCATGTTAGCAACAAACTTTAAATGAATTTCTGGAACACCTCATTTATGAATTGTAACAACCTATGGCCTTACAACTTAGACTGCACAACTAGATACTTTTTTCTTTCTTATTTTGGTCATAAGCAACATGCAGATCTACATTCTAAGAGTGTGTTCTGTGGTTAACAGTATTCTGATAAAAAGTTGCAATGACTTTTTTACGAAAGTTGCGATGCATTTTCAGTGAGGCCGGTAGAACTTGGGCTTCTGTTGGGTGATACGGGGCAGGGTTAAGGAAGAGTGGGCTTTGGCTCTGAATTAGACGCTGTCGGGAAGAGGGGATTTTATGATTGGGTGTTTGAGTCGACGTTACCTAGGGGGAGACTAGACTGAGGCTGAAGTTGCAATTGGCAAACAAGCAGCTGTCACTCATTTGCTGGGAGAGGGACCGTTTCGTATTTTGTGGTTTGGACAGCGGTCGTGTTTTGTCTGTGCTCGGGCATGATTACAGAGTGGGTCACTGAAGTGGTCTTGTCTGACATTCTGTGATATTGTTTACGGTCAGTAGGAGAACAGCCAGGCCCAGCTGGGAAGACCCGCCCAGCTCCTAGATGGCAGAGGCAGCTTCTTTCTTTTCTCTCAATATTTAAGATTTACTGAGTGTTTACATTGTGGTAGGCGCTGTGCTGAGCACGTTCCATATTCAGATGGGCTCATCCCCATAACCTTATGAGGTGGTATTGTGATGATCCTCCTTTAACTCATGTAGAAACTGGGACATGTATTGTTAACCAGCTTGCTCAAAGTTGGGATGAGTTCAAGTTAACACCAGAGCCCACGAAGCTTTTAACCCCTCCTCTCCACAAAACCATAAGGCTGTGCTTGGGCAGAGACTCAAGTCAAGGTTCCTTTATAAACAGCAACCTACTTTCAGTTAGAAGCCAATCACAAGCCTGAAACAAATTATAGCGGAACTCCCATGTTATGAAGCCATGTAACATTATGGAAGAAACGTATGGACACGGGAAACTGTTGATATAGTTAACAAGAAAAAAAGCATCACAAAACAAGTTGGATTCCTGCTCATCTGAGCAGCTTTTTATTTATTTATTTAAATGCTTGCAGCACTTGGTATTTCTAGGTGGTCTCCCATCCAAGTACTAACCAGGCCCGACCCTGCTTAGCTTCCGAGATCAGACGAGACTTGGCCCGTTCAGGGTGGTGTGGCCATGGCCCATGAGTGGCTTTTTAAACCCGAAGCTTAGATCCACTGAGACAAAATACTGACAGTTCCGCCCTGGCATCTGTTCGCCCAAGAATTCAAACTCTTATTGTATAGGATAAGCTTAGTGTTTTGAGGGGTAAACCGAGGCAGGTACTTGTCAGGCCTTCCTGTTGCATGCTTAAGAGCAGTAATGGCCGACACGCAGCATGTAATTGGCTCCTGATGCACTGAGAGCTATGGGGCGTGGCCATCGAACGTTCTTTCCGTGTGTTAGACTTCACTAGGATCAGTTGGTGCTTCTGAAGATGGCATGGGTGACGATTATATCCATTGACAAGCTTGAGTAAAGCCATCATTGGTATTAAATTGGTCCCTGGTGACAAGTTTAAAAATAACTTTTGGTTCTCAGCCTTCTTAGTCAAGATTAAATGTCCGTAGCTAAGGCTTGCTCCGTGTAACAGAACCAAGTAATAGCAGCTATTTACGAAGTGACTACATGCCAGGCTTTTCATTCGTCATTTTATTTAACCCCATAAGTAATCCTCCAAGGTAGGTATTAGCTTCACTTAAAAACAAAACTAAGGCTCAGGGACATTAAGGGACTTGCCCAAGGTGGCACATCAGTAAACGTGTCTTCCACTCTGACTCCAGTTCCCATGTCCTGCTACTTTCTCAGTTTACTTGTTAACATCCCAACAAGTTTTGCAAGCTTTGAAAAAGGCATGCAAACGTTTGCGGAGGTTTCAAATGTCTATGTCTTTATACTGTCACGTAATCTATGCTCTCTGCACCTGCGACATATCAAATTAGCGGTAGCACAGAGAATATCATTTTCATGACAAAAAGACGCTGAACTTACAATCCTACAGTCATTTGTCTTCATGGTATCGAGAGTCACATCAGCTACAACAGCCAGATTAGAAATGTCCTTACACTTCAAATTCCAGAGAAATTTACAAAAGATAGTTTATGCAAGATCCAAAATATAAAATCATTTTTTAAAAAGTTCGACTTAAGAAATATATCTCTTCAAATGCCATGACCTCTTTAAAGCTCCATTAAAGTTTGGTTTAAGATTTTAGTAACCTCAAATTTGCTTTACTTAAGCGTCACACGATGTTTCTGAGTAAAATGACTATATGCTTGACTAATTTCACATAAAAACGACTTTGTATGATAAATATAGAAACTACTTCTGTTAATTGTATATTGTGAATTATTGGTGAAACTTGACTGGGGATCAAAATTTTCATGTAAACTGTAAATTTTGCTGTTAACCATATTCTGAAATTTATTAGTTTTTTGATCATTGATTAAGTGAATTTTAAAAAGTGTTCTTTGGTTTTATCATGTTTGAAATATGGCTTTTTAGTGCCCATAATTAAATCATTTTAAAAATTTTTAAAGAAGGAATGATAAAGAGAATTAAGCTGTAGTAAATGTTATTGGGTTATAGTTCTGCCAGGCATCATAGCTCTAGGTCCACTTTCTCCTTACACAACTCTATAATTAATGGTCACGTTGGTGTTCTTGAAACAATTTCATAAAGAGAATACCATACGAGTATGTGATTAATGGATCATGAAAAAAATTAGCTCAGTCATCAAATTAAAAAGTATTAACCTAGATTATCCTTTATTTTACCTGTATTGCATGTAGTAAAATCTAGACTAAAAATTGCAAATTTGAGATCAAAAGGAACTGAAAATGACTTTTGTATTCTATTTTTCAGAGATTAACAACTTACCACAAATATATTTTTAAAACATTCAAACTTCTAGGGATGTTCAGTGAGTACGGTATTCATCTCCCAATCTTATTCTATGTACACAATACTCCCCAATGAGAATTATCCTTTATAATGATGATTCTGAGGTATTGTCACATTGAATTGTTGACACCAGTGTTTGGTGGATATATGGTAGTGATTGTACTTAGCCTCTCAAGACTTGCCACATTCCTTATCCTGGTGGCAGGTCTCTCCTTCTGCCTACAGGTTGGGCACATAGCCCGGGCCTGGCCCTATTGAATATCTCATCTCCCCACCAAGACGATTGGGCAAAAAGGCAGTCATCTCAGTGGGGGGCAAGACCAAACAGCATCATTCCCTGTCCTTGCCGCTGGGACCTGGGTAGAAAGCCACTCGAGTGGAAAGGAAATAGGACTGGGGTGACATCTTCCCTACCCCAGGGAGAGCATGATCTGAGCTAACAATATATGAAATTAACTCATCAAGAGAAGCAGAAACAAGTTGAAATCCCGATGGGTAGTGTGTCCTGATGGTGGCGTTCCATGAATTCTCAGATTCTGCAGCTTTTTCTTAGATTCGGTGAGCTACCCCACTATCAAAGTCGATCAATTCTTTTTTTCTTTAAGTAGTTTTCAGATGGATTTCTGTCACTTGCAACCAAGTGTCCTAATGACTATAATAGTCAACATACTGAGTACCTGTTGATGTGGCCACTATTTTAATGTAGTGAAAATGAGAAAGTGAGCCAAGTTTAGACACATTTTTAACCAAGTTTGAAATATAAAGAGTTTATTCCACACGTGTTGTATCAAGCTTAAATTTTTATTTTATTAGCATCCAAGAAAAATTTAATAACGAAAAATAAATATTAGCTATAATGAACCTTCTAATTCCACCCTGGGTTTTGCAAATGGTTACGGAAGAGGTACACACAAGCGTGGCTTGCGCATCTTATTTCTTAAATGTTGGTATGTCGCAGGAGGAGCCTAGAGGGGATGGTGAAAGACCAGTTCTCATATGGGAACAAAAAGATTGTAAAAGAGGCTAAAATGTGAAAATAATTCTTCTGCTTTTCTTTACATAATACCTGGTTTACAGTGGAGGAAAATAGTAACTAGTAAATCTGATTCTCGGTCACTAAGCAACCACCCACGAAGGGCTGTAATTAAACTGGGGAGGTTGCACAGAAAAGGTATGGATCATTCGGGGGCTGAAAGGAGGTTGGACTCTAAGAGACGGCCAGACCTGCCAGCCTAGTTCTTACTGGTGCCACTTTCCCAGAGTCCCATCTCAACCCTGCCAATGGGGCCAGCCATAAGCTGCAAAATTGTGACTCCCATACCTTTGTGTCTACTGCAGACACCCTGCTCCCAAGTGTCAGACTCCTGTCCTTAAACCGCCTGCTTGCCTTGTACCCGTGCAATACCCAAAGCATCTCAAATACAAGTCCAAAATGGAACTGATCACCTTTTTTCCTAAACTTCTTGCTGCATCTCAGTGAACCTCAGTGTCTAAATCACCGTTCTCCCTATCGTTCAAGCCACATTTCTGGATACCACCTATTTGCTTGTATTCCTCACTCTCAACGTTCAATCAATTCCACTTCCTAAGCAGCTCTTGAAATTCGGACTCCTTGGCACACCCGTTCTCCCAGCCCCGTCGGTAATCCTGCATCTAGGTAGCCGTCCCATGCATTTATCTTTTATTCCATCCCTGCTGCCGCTACCCTAGTGCGAGCCACTGTCTAGCCGCTGTCATCTCTCCTGGATCAGAACGGTAGGCTGCTAACTGGATGCCTTGCATCCAACCTGCGTTCTATGCAGTCTTTTCTTCACATGCAGATGGGCCGTGTAATATGCAAATCTCTGGTGACACTCCAATGCTTTTGGTCTCTCAGAGCCTTCCCTTCGCTCTTAGGAAAACACGACGTGGTGCACAAGGCAATGTGTCATCTGGCGTGGCCTTTCTCATGCTCCCCTCCTGCGCTCTTTTCCCACACTGTCCACACCGATCTTGTCCCAGTTCCTTTACCATTATCTCCAGAATGTTCTTCCTTCAGTCTTCGGCCTGGTCGTCAGGTTGGTCGTCCCGGATGGCGTCAGGCATTTCATTCTATCTCCACTGGCCCCTTCGTTTTAGCCAGGCTCTCATCTCAGCTTATCGTTACGCATCGCTTTGTATACTGGTTTAGTTCGTTCTCTCCTCCACTAATTTGTAACTTCTACGAGACCCAACTCTATGTCTTTTACAACATTTTCCCAGAGCCTTGTATTTTTCCATTTGCCATACACATAACAGCGATTCAGTATATTTGAAATAGAGCTATTAATACTTTATATCATGTGTATCATGCATTAAATAGGCTTTGGGAACGGGAGGGGTAAACCTAACTGCTATTTATAATATAGTTTCATTTAGAATTAAAAAGTACATTTCATAAGGTTGCGACATACAATGTTAGTCGTATTTCTACATGGCAGCAATAAGCAAGCAGAACATGAAATTTAAATTATCATTTACAATACCATCAAAAATGTCAAATGCCTGGAATAAATCTAATTTAAAAATGCAAAAAATACCACTATTGAGAGAAATTAAAAAGACCTGAATAAATGGAGGAATATATCACGTTTATGGACTGGGAGAGTCAATATTGTACATATGCCAGTTCTCCTCAAATTTCTCTACATATTTACAAATATAGTATAATCTTAGCCTTTTTAAAAAAATTGACAAGCAGATTTTAAAATATGTCTGGAAATGAAAAGGACCAGAAATAGTCAAGAATATTTTCTGTAATAAGAATGAACTTAAAGGACTTATAAGGTATTATTAGATATTGTGACTTATTATAAAGCTATAGAATTTAAGATGCCATGATATTAACATAAGTATAGACAAATAGACAAACAGAATAGAAAGTCCAGAAATAGACCCACACTTGTCACTCGAATTATGGGAAAGGGGTTGCTTCACTGTAATGGGGCAAAGATGGTCTTTTTAATAAATAATGCTGAATCAACTGCATGTCCATATGAAAAAGGTTTCTTGCCCCCCATAACACACACACACGCACACACAAATCTCAGATGAATTGAAGATATGTATGTGGAAGGTAAAAACCATCAAACATGTAGAAGAAACCACAGGAGAATGAATTCGTCATGACCTTGGAGGTAGCAAAATATTTTTAAACACAAAAAATACTCCTTAAAAAGTAAAAGGTATACTACTTTAAAATTAAGAATGTCTGTTCATCAAAGAGCAGCATCAAAAGAATGAAAAAGCAAGTCACAGTGTGAGAGAGGATATTCAAAAGTGATGAACTTTAGCAGGGAGGTGCAAATTACAAGATGCTATCACATGCCCACCAGAACACTTTACATGGAAAGGTAAGTTAACACTAAGTTTCAGCAAGCCTGCAAGGAGGAGTATACATTGAAACTATTACTTTTGAAAATTGTTTGGAAGGCTTTACTAGAGTTGAACATAAAATACCCTATGACCCAGCTATCACATTTCTAGCTATATGTCCTGCAGAAATGTATACATATGTTTACCAAGGGATGCGTACAAAAAATGTTCATAGTAGCACTCTTTGGAACAGCTCCCTAGCCTGGAAACTAGCCAAATATTACATCAACTATAGACTAGATACATAAATTGTAAGATACTAACAAAACAGAATACAGTATGTCCGAGAAAACAAATAACATAGACGAATCTCTGAAGAATATTATTGAATGAAGGAAGCTACACGCTAGGCAGTACGTAGTGGGTCATTCCATTTATATAAAGTTCAAAAACAGGCAAAAATATTGCAACGTTAGGGATTTGGATAATGTTTACCTTTGGGGGGCAGAAGAGGATATTCTGGGTGCCAGACATGTTCTGTTTTGCGATGTGGCCACTGGTACCTTTGCGAAAATTGACTGAGCCATGCACTTATGATTTGCGTGCTCTTCTGTCTGTATGTCATATGTCAACTTCAACTTTTACCTAAAGAATTTGCTTACCAGAGTAGAAAAAATAAGATGTCAGAGAATAATTTTTAGAGACTGCTTATGAATCAGTGAGAAAGATTAAAAGAAAAATGACCTAAAAGAAAAATAGAGCAATAAATAGACAATTAACATGGGAGGAGATTATAATGGTAGAAACATTTGAAAATATGTATAACCTTGTTAGTGTTTAGGACAGTGTATCATCAAACGATATCAATTTCACATTCTCAATTTCATAAAAGTCATAAATGCTAGATAATACAAAGTTCTGTAAGAGATGAGAGTTATTATATGCTGCCATTGGGAGTGCAAATAGGAAAAAAGGATGCTTGGGAGAACAATTTGGTCATAGATGGTAAATTTGAAGATGCACTATCCTCTGATTGACCAATTCCATGTTTAGGGAGCTATCTAGAAAAATTCTTTATGTAATAGATTAGTATAGGAATATTCTTTCTAGTATTTCTTATTAATGCAAAAAAGGATGAAAATTATCTAAATATATGATAAATGGAGAATGAATGAAATATGTATCATGTGTTCACACAGAATACTATAGTGAATAAAGTAAATAACAGAGCCATTGTATCGAAACCGTAATAATGAGTAAAACATAATTTTAAAAAAATGCAAAATAATAGTGTAGATGATATTTGTATAAAATACATGGAAACAACAAACAGTTCATAACGATGGTTGGAAAGGGGAGTAACAGGGTGAGGTAAGGCGCCCGTATTGGGGAAGGGGCGTTCCAGTTGCATAATTGTATAACTAATTATTTTCTACTTAATAACCGAAACAGGACACAATATAAAGAATTATAAAGCTGCATGATAAGTATACAGGTATTATATCATTCTCCCTAACTTTGCGTGTGTTTGTGCTATTTTATAATAAAAACGTTTTAAGATGAATAAGAGGTGAAACACTGAGCTGTGTTCCACAAAAGTAAGCCCCCCTCCAAACAAGAGCTGGTTATACATGTGTACCCACGAGAGTGTCAGTCAGGACCTCTCACTGATAAGTATCTTGATCCTACATTCAAAAATGTACCCAAAGCATAGGGAGTTGTTTCAGACAATAGTAGTTGACAGTTATATAATGCTTGCTTAGTCAGGCTCTTCCTTTCTTGCCCCCTCTGTCACTCATTTTTCTCCCTCTTCCCTCCCTTCTTTTCTCCCGCCTTTCCTCCCACTCACTGTTCCTTCCCTTTCTCTTTCAAACTTTTTGACTGTAAAATATGACATTCTTACAAAAGCCGCATACAACCTATTGCGAAATGAATGCTTATGTAATCAAGACTGAGCTCAACAAACACAGCATGGGAAACGTACTGGATTTCATAAACCGATGTCACCATTAAAAAATTGTATTACTTAATAAAAAAATAAAGCATACAGAATATAGTCAATAACGGTAATAACTATGTATAGTGTCTTGCAGGTCATATCGGGGATCATTTCATAAGTTATGTAATTGTCTAACCATGATGCTGTACACCTGAAACTAATATAAAATTATATCGAAAGGCAACTGTAATCAAAAAATCAAAAAAATTGGGAAGAAAGATGAAGGGAAATAAGAGGTTCAAATTTCCAAGTATAAAGCAAATAGGTCATAAGGATGTACTGCACAGCATAGGGAACATAGTCAATAATGTTGTGACAATGTCATGTGGCGTCAGACGGTTGCTGGACTTGACTTGGTGATCACCTCTTCAGGTATATAAATGTTGAATAACTATGGTGTATACTCGAAACTGATACAATATTGTATGTTAGCTATATTTTAATAAAAATGTTTTTAAAAATAAATAAAAAGAAGAAAAAGAAACAGTGTGGTCAGCACCTGCCAAGACCCCCACCCCCCACCCCCGTGCTGAGCTCTGAGCTGAGAGGCGCACAGGTGGCAGGCGGCAGAGCCCATGTTCCATCCTGGGTCGCTGCGTTCCGCATTCCACGTAATGCGCATGTGTGCTGGCGCGTGTACACACGCCTCAGTTTCCTCATCTGCTGGAGTAAGATACCCACGTGTAACTCAGGATTGCTGGGAGGGCCAAGCGATCATATACTGTGAAGTGCCTGGGCCATGTAGTCGTTTGCCTTTGTCATCACTGTCTTCATCACTGACTAGCACTTTACTCTGCGCATTTGATCCCTTACGAGCTTTGTCACTCGTGAGCACTCTTTCCAGGACTTCCGTTTTCCGGGGGAAGGGGCGGGCGGGCCGACCTAGGACAGACGCGTGCGAGACGCACATAGACCTTCCCACGCTAAGGCCGAGATGAACACACTGAAGCTGACCGTAGGCGCAGCCAGAGCTCGAGTCCTGAAGACACCTGCCCCTTGCCCACCCAGCAGGGATTTATACCAGGGAGAAAAGTTCCAGTCGCAGTGACTCTTTAATGGAAATTCTACATTTTGAAAGAGATGTGTGTCCTAGGAGGAGAAGCACAGGAACTGAGAGACAATGAGTAGTCATGTCGATCATTAATTCATCAAAAGGTCGCGAGTCGGCGCCAGATACTAGAAGAACGATGGAGAGGACCGCACAAAAGCACGTTTCTGGCCTCGTGAAACTGGACACTAGTCAGACAGGCAAATTTACAGACTCGGTGAAGAAGAAAAAAACGTAATGATAAAACAAGTACAGAGCGTTAGAGGAGCACATAGAGGAGTCAGCAATTTCATGTCCCAAGGTCGTGGAAGGGTCTTCTGGAGGAGATACTGTACTGAAAGAGAAGACAGAATTGGAACGAGGGTGTGCCAAGATTTAGGAGATGTGAACACAGCCTGCTTTGCCTCAAGTCTGGACATCAGAGTAGCTGCAGGAATTGCCTAATGCCCGGGTGGCCTCTTTGACCACAGTCGGCAGTGGAAAAATGTGGTCGAGGATGTGACTGCCGTTCTCTGTGTTTCTTAAATCCTCATATTGGCTGATCTAAGTCACCTATCTTAAAACCATCTTTGGGTCTTCTCACTGAGATTCATAGATTAAACATGATAACTTGACAGTTTACTGTATTGAATCTTTTCTACTATTTGTTCCTTGTTTATATCCCCAAAGAAAAAAATACAAATAATACTGGATTCATTTTATAAACAGAAAGCGCCTAGATTCCCTATAAAGACAGTGTTTCTGACCAAATAGATTCGTGCTATCAAACTTCCCTTTTTTGGAAATCTTAAAATTTTCAGCCAACTATGTTTAAAAAATAACAGTTTTTAGGATCATAATAAACTGAAGTTGTAAAATAGCACTTGGGACAAGTCATGCATTCTTGATGCGTTGTTTAAACTCATTTCGGCTAGACCTAAATATTCACTTTTATTAGCTTAATGACATTTTCCAGTCAATTGAAAAATGAGAACTGGTTATTTTGTAGATAGGTCTCTTACAGACTTGAGACCAGTAGACCTTCCTAAAGGAGCATGAAAACAGCTAAATGTATCCTGTCCTGGTTTTTAAGTTCTGTCATAAGTGAGGATGATAAAGCTTGTGGAATGCACTATATATATATATATTTTTTTTCAACTTACATATAATTTAAACTTTATGCAGTCTGTACCACCGAATATCCACATCAGTGTTGTTTATACTAGATTTAAGTTCCAAGGGACAAACAAATGTGGCTGATAAATTACCCTGTCTAATTATTCTGAAAGGCAAATGAAGGTGATGGGTTTTAACATGAATTTAGTACAAGAAATCAAAACAAAATAAATTTAAAACCCACAAAATCACTGTTTCTTACCCTTTCTTTAGCCTTGAGAAACTTTAATCCTTTGAATCTCATTTTCCATGTACAAACTGAGGGTAGCCATGAATGTTACCCTCCAAATTACTAGCAACCATCAACCTCTTTAAGAAGTAAAGGACTAGGATTGTAATTTCGAGGTAAAAGGCCAGATTCTACTGGATAACCAAGCTACTAATACTTAGGAAGTTATGTTAGCAGGTATGTTCTAAATTTCACTAAATGACTGCCCCGCCGAATTGACTTAATTTCATTTAGCAAGCAATATGTAGCATTTAAAATGCAGCAGTTTATTGGTATGTATCTCTTTGCTGTATGTAGGGATCTCCAAAATGATTTGAATCTTTAGAGTCCATCTGAGTTCACTCTGAGCATTGAAACAAGCAATCTAACCTTGGGAAAAAGTATACTTGTGTCTCTTCTTTCAATCCAATAACCTCTTCATGTTCCTCGGAAGGATGCATTGTGTGTTCCACTAAAATTTCTTTCACCAGGACATCCAATGACCTTGCTGTTACACCAAGTGACAATTCACTGCTCATTCTTGCTCTTGCTGGCCCTCTCACAGCATTTGATTCATCCGATGACTCTTGGCTTCCTAAAATACTCTATTCCCTTTGCTTCTGTTTCGCCATTTTTCCCTATTCTTCTTCCCAGCTTTCTGGCACACTGTCTCAGTTTTTCCTTCTCACCCTGCACCAGAAAATCTTTTAATTTATTTCTTCTATAACTTTTTTTTTTGTATGTGCAATATATTCAGTTGGTACAAAATTCTAAAGGCACAAAGGGTGACCAGTTAAATCTATTTTACATTCTACTCCCAGCCTCCCAATTTCTCTTTTTAGGGGAATCTCTGTGAAGAATTTCTGATGCATCTTTACAAAGTCATCGTATGCATATAACAGGCGCGCACACACAAGACACTGTGTGATACTATATGCAGTATTATCGTGCTGTGCTTTTATTGCAGCTGTAGATTGAATGTGTTTTCCCCCAATTCACATGTTGAAAACCTAACGTCCAAAGTGATAGTAGTAGGAGTTGGTGCCTTCCGGAGGTGATTAGGTCATGAGGGCGGAACCCTCATGAGTGGAATTAGTGCCTTTACGAAAGAGAACTCATCACGTGAGAACACAATAAGAAGTCTCTGACCTAGAAGAGTGCCCTCGGCTGACCATGCTGGTGTCCTGATCTCAGACTTCCAGCTTCCAGAACTATGAGAAACAAATTTCCGTTGTTTTTAAGCTACATAGTTGATGGTATTTTGTGATAGCAGCCCAAAGGGACTAAGGCAATTAGTTAATAATGAATCATGTAGCTTGTTCCATCTATGAAGACACAGAGACGCATCTTTTTTTAAATTTTTTTCTTTTTTTTTTTTTTGGCTGTAGACTATTCCTACTCATGGATGTACTATAATTTGTTTAACTTTGTATCAGTCGGAGCTTAATGCAACTCTTTCTGGCATGAAGAGGTTTCATAAAGGGATTTATTTAGGTGACAACGAAGTGATCGAAAGGGACCGAAGAGTGAAAGTCATGGAGTTGTCACTGGACTGTGATTTCAAAGTTACACAGCCATAGCCAGAATCTGGAATTCCAGAAGCTACTGTCACCATAGCCACAAGTGTCACTGTTGTCTCATACACAGGAAACTGAAGGGAGACCCCGGAGGATGGAGGCCAGCCACACACACTCTTGTCCGTGTGACAGTTTGCAGCCTGCGCAATATCAGAGAGATGACCCTTGTCTCACTTTCCAGCTTGTACTCACTTTCTTATATAAGAGCAACTCATGGCAGAGCCTAAATAAAATAGAAAAGAGAACGGAAATGGATACCAAGGACCGATTGTCCAAAACTCTCTACCCCTTTGGCTACACACACCCTTCCACTTGTCCTTAAATCGCAACAACATGGTCACACTTTACGTAATATAATTACACCTTGCACGAGTAATATACATTCACCCTTTCCCCATAAATGAGAGAGAACAAATTCCGTCAGTTGCAGAATCCATCTCTGGATTAAATGAAAATTAGTCACAGTTGAACTCTTGTATCCTATAACCCAAGGACTAAACGATAGAAAAATAGCCATGATTTATATATTTTGACATAAAATAATAACAGAAAGAAGGAAGGAGAAAGGAGGTTTGGTTGACATATAAAGGTACATGCATAAAATGGCGAGGAAAAATATATGTAGCTATTTCTCAATTTGACAGCTAATCATGAGGCTGTACTTGGTGTTTACACATTTCTTTCCTCATTTAGCATTTCATGTTCCTTTTGCCTTTGAATAATATTTCAGCTGGCTAGCGTTGTTTTATATGGTGGGGTGATATAAGCCAATGTAGTGATGAAGTTATCACCGCCATGAAAACCAAACAGGTTAGATATTGACTCCCCATTCTTCATCATGGTGCCAAATAGTGTTTAGTCACAGTTAAAACAAATGAACAAACAAACTAGGTATTTCAGGTAGAAAGGGATTTACTACAGAAAATTAGGTGCTTGAAACTCTTTGAAAGCAAGTCAAGGGAGTCAGGAGCTGAATTCAGGGGCTAATAATGGTTTAAAGGTCACATAATTTCTGTGATTACAAAGTCAGGAAGCTGCTACTGTTTCTGTCACTACTATCATCACAACTGAGCCTCTTACTGATGGCGCTAGTGAGTAGCGTCTGGAACGTAGAGTCAGCCCGTTGCAGATGCTTATGTCTGCCTCACTTTCCTTTTCAGACTCCAAAACATCAGGAAGATGTCTCATTTTTCTTTTAAATTTCATACACATAGCTCATCGATGAAATCTAAATCATGTCACAAAGCCTAGCTGCATGAGAGTCTGGTAAATGTAGTTTTTACTCTTCTAAACCTCTGTGGATATGAAGCAGGAACAAGGAAGGGGGCGAGAATGTTCTGTGCTGGTACACTTACCGTGACAGACATTCATGTCGCTTTTTATCTGTTATTGTTACACCCAGTCTCACAAGGAATACCTCTGCGCACACACCTTTTCTCACATGTGGAAGATTATAAGTAGGATAAATTCCTAGAAATTATATTGTTGGTTTAAGAAATACATGCATTGAAAATTTTATTAACTATCGCCCAATGGATAGAGTGTGTGGTCTGAGTACCAGCCACGTTGGCCTCACCTGGGAGCTGGTTAGAAACACAAAACCTGAGGTCTCACTCCCGACCCACTAAACGAGAATCTGCATTTTCACAAGATCTCCAACTGATCAGTGTGCACATTTCAGTTTGGTGAACACCTTGCCAGATGTCGTACCTGACCGCGTTCCCAGCAGCAGTAATGTATGGTACTCTCCCCGGACCTTCACCAAGGCTCTGCTCAGTCTTCTTGATATTTTTCAAAGTAGCTTTTGAAAGTGGCATTTCTTATATTGTGAATGAAACTGAGCATCTTTTCAGATATGACATGATTTTATGTCAACTTCTGTGAACTTATTCTTCACATTACTAAGTTCTTGGCCTTTTACCAGCTTAAGAAAATGTTTGCTATTGAGAAAATTAGTCCTTTGTCTTTGATAAGAGTTGCAAATATTTCCCCGTTTTGTCATTTGCCTTTTTTTTTGTATTTGTTTATGGTTTTATTTCTACGTGGAACACACGCACACGCACACGCACACACACACGCACACCTACCTATGTGGTTGAATTTGTTAGTCTTTTCTTTCATTGGTTGGAGAGTTTTGTCTTATGTTTTGAAAGGCCTTTACCACCTTAAGATTATTTTTAAGACTCATGTTTTCTTTTGTAATGATCAATCTTTGAATCATCAGCATGTGTTTTGGTGAGAGGTGTAAACTAAGGATCCACTCGAATAGTCGTCCTAGATGACTGACTGTACATCAAGGGGTTTTAACCTGGCATCAGGAGTGCCTAGAGGCCACTTAAACCCCTGAAATTACATGTGAAATTATGTATTAATTTTCCTTTCTCTGAAGCAGAGAACCATAGGGTCCATTCGATTCTTTATAAAAAGATTAATAACCATTTCTCTATACAATGCCTCATCACCCAATAAGACTTCAGTTGCTTTCTGTATCTTTATTACTTCCGAATGTCCACTCAGATCCTTCTCTTGACCCCCCAGACTTGGGCAAACCAAACATCAGACTCCTAGTAGACTAAGCTAGATACAGCCTCAGAATCCTTCTCAACACAAAGCTCGAGGAAACCACGGAAGAGTCATCGGTGTTGGCAAAGGAGCCAAAACCTCTTGATCTTTGCTGGCTGATAATGCGAGGCCAAATGTATTTCCCAGGAGCACGTGTGAGTACCCCAGTGGAGGACACTAGATGGGCAACGGGAAGAGTCTGAGTAGCTGGTCAACGTGGTGGTACAAAGTGACACAGACATAGTGACCAAGTAGGTGATTACCTTTTCTTAGTCATGGAGCTGAAGAACAGTACTTCTCAAAACTTAATGTACATAGGGATCACCTAGGGATTTTGTTGAAATGCGATTCCCATCCAATAGGCCTGCAGCAGAGACCCTGATTCTGCATTTCTAGCAAGCTCATAAATCTTCCTGACGGTGTTGCTCCAAGGATCACAGTCTGAGTAGTAACAGTGGGAGTTATTTGTATCTTGGGCGCAGGACTCTGTGCTCTTTCTCTTTGTTGTAGAAGAGAGAGACTGGAGTAGGATTCAGAACACCCAAGTTTTTTCTCATTTGTAAAAGGACAAAAACACATCACAAGGGATGCTCATGAAGATCAAATACATGTCGTACGTGTGATATTTAGTAAGGGCTCCATAAATGTTAGCTCACTCTGAACAGCTATAGTCACCAATATTCCAAGACAGAAGCTCTGGCTACGCACCACTAGAGTATCCAGAAGAAAAGTTTATCAGCCTTCCAGATGGCTGTCGACATGATGCCAAGCATCCAAATATTTGGGCTGCATTCAAAACATATTTGACAAGCATCTTTCTCCCTTTCAGATGGATGTTTTGGCCTCAAGAAGACAGAGTGAAGGGGTTTTATGTAGAAAGATGTTATCTATCTAACTTCACTGGCTCCTTTGTATACTTTGGAGCAGCTTACAGACACATTGGAAAACGGTAATGCATGCAACATGGATCATCTCAATTTTCAGAAAGCCTTTGATAGCGTTCCATCTAATGGGCTGTTTAAACCCAAGACAGCGGGGATTCTTGATGGAACCCTGGGAAAAAGGAGAAGCTGGCTAGAGAACAAAACAAAAACTTTAGAATGAGACAGAATGGAAAATAGAAGATGGGGTTACATTCAAAGAGCAGAGGAGGAAGTCCAGATGTTGCCATTGTGACTGTGACATAGGTTGGTGTGCAAGTATGACCATACGGGAGAAACGGCAGCTAGGCTGCGACTCCACCACACATGAGCATCGAGCTGGATGGTGGCGTGAGTTTTCTATGATGATCTCTTTACATTATGAGGGCTACGTGTCAGTTGTTAAGACAGCAATTAACTTTCCACATGTAAGGGACTATCTCATGACTTAGAACCACTCAGTCGAAGGAAATATAGAAGAATGTAGAGAAAACACACAAGAATGAAGAAAACAGAATTACAGATTTCAAGCAGCTTAATAAGGAAGATTAAATATTTATGCCTTTTTCTTTACCTGCAGTAGTCATTTTGTAAATATGCTATTGGCACTAGCCCTGCTAAAATTTTTGAGGTGAGTGCATGTGTTGTATGGAAGAAAATATCAGGGTCGTACACCTAGATCATCTCTCATGTAGTGTACTCTGGGACAAAATCCAGTTGAGTGCATCAGTATCACCAAGCAACTGCCACGTATGAAGTCGTTAGCTTGGAGAGGACAAAAGACGCATAAATAAGAGTCTCTACCCTCAGGGAAACTACAATAATGGTGGTGAGGAAGCATACATTGGAAAAAATAAGATAGCAATAGAATGCTTTACTTATACACCAGGACATTAGCAGAAGACATGTTATTGGTGACAAGTGCAGCCAATACTTCTATTCAAGGACCACCCCACCCAAGATGTCTGCATCCTCAGAACCTGTGAATGTGGTACCCTGCATGGCAAATCACACTTGGCAGGTATGATTAAGTTAAGGTTCTTGAGATAGAGAGATGATCTTGGATTATATGGATGGGCCCAATGGTGTATCACAAGGGCCTTTCTAAGATGGAGGCAGGCGTGTCAGAGGCAGAGAAGGAGATGTGAAGAGGGAAGTCAATGAGAGTAAGTCAGGGCCATGAACCAAGGAACTCAGGTAGCCTCTAGAACCTGGAAGAGACAAAGAAACAAGTTCTCTGCTAGATCCCCCAGGAGGAAGGCAGTCCTACTGACCCACTTTGGACTTCTGACCGCCACGACTGTAAGGTAGTAGATTTGTATGAAGCCGCCGAGTTGGTAGTACTTTGTTATAGCAGCCAGAGGAAACTAATGCGCTTACCATGTAATCCACCTCAGTTCAGTGGAGCCCAAAGTCCACAGCTATCAAAGGGGCGACATGAGACTAAATCAACATTTGGTCATCCCCAATCATACTCTTGACTAAGACAACATGTAGATGTGCTGTCTTCAGAGAAGAAGGCAGGAGCAGAGGCAAAGCGGAAGTGTGGTAAGGAGGAAGTAGGGGGTGCTGCGCAGTTTATCTCTCTGGACCTCGGCTGCCTGATTTTCCAAACAAGGAACACAGACTGTGTGATTTGCAGGTCGTCTCCAGTTTTAACTCTGTATGAATCGAAGTACCAAAGAAATAAAGCCGAGAAGAATTGTGGTCCAAGTCTACCAGAGCTATTAATTGCTAGTTTGATTCTCAATAATGTTTTAATTTTACTCAAATTGATGTGCCCATTATCAGCTAAATTTGGGGGTATTGTGGCATATTTTCCCCCGAATTATCATCCTACAAAACTTAACTTGATTTTTCTTTTTTTTGGCAAAAGAATAATCTGCATTTATTGAAGAAACTGAGAGTGGGGTCGGGGAGCATATGAAGGTCCAAAGTAGAGGTGCTAATCCAGGGACAATGGGACAATGAGCGCAGCCATTTTCTCTCTGTGAGTCAAGCATCCTTTCCTGCTGAAATCCATGAGAACACGATGGAGTAGTATTACCCCAAGCTCCATAAAAAGAAATTACATGAAATAGGAAAGTCACTTAAGAGTGAGAAAAAACTTGGTGTTCTAAGAAATGTACTTAGTTTTATTTTTAATTGCTGTCCCGGGGATGGCTATGTGACATGGACTTCTCATTTCTTAAAGGTCCCGGGAGACTCTAACTTCAAGACAAGAGGGTAACAAATAGAGAGAACTGTATGTTCATATGAAACGCCAGCTATCCGAGTGGCAGTGGAGGATCTAAGTGGAATATCTCGATAATTCTACGGTGACATGATGGGGACTCAGTGTGAGATGACAGGGAAAGTGAAAACAAAACATTCATACATCACACACACACACACACACCACGCACAAAAGAGACAGAAATTAAAACAGATAAAAATGATTTATGCCAGAATATTGTGGGAGAGAACGACACTTCGAGAATCGAAGTGAAGAAATCCAAGGCGCCACCTTCGTTCCAAAGTCAGTTCTGCCGTCTGGTTGAGATCTTCCATGTGCTTCCCAGGTACAACAACAGAAATAGGTGTCACCATCTTCCTGTTGAAGGTAGATTGGCAGATGGAAAGACAAGGCTTACGCTATTTGCAGAAGATTTCAGGTAGCAAATGATGAACCATGGGTCAAAGCAAAATCTGGTTCCAAAGTCCACGTTTTCAAGTGCCCCATTATACTTACACATGTCTGCACAAATATTTCCTGGGAATATCACAGCCATTATCCCTTCAATGATTGCCTCTCTCCACTTCTCTCCATCCTTCCCGCTGGGACTCCCGTTAATTGTATGCTGGAGGCCACCACGTCCTCTGTCTTGTTCCCTAGTTCCCATTTAGCAGCTTGCATATCTTTACCCTTCTGCACTGATTTGGTCTTCTCTGTAGATCTCTCTTCCAATTCACAGTGTTCTGTTCAACTCTGTCTACCCTACTGCTCAGCTTATTCACTGAGTATTTTAGTGATCAAATCAGATTCATCTATTATCCTTGCTATTTCTCGTGGCATTCGATTTCCTCATACGCTTTGCAATTTTTGTGTGTGTGAGCTCATCTTTATAAGAAATGATCCATAGGGGTCCTTTACTCAGCCTATTAATTGTTTTTCATGGTTGTTTTGTTGGCTCTACAGGGTTTGAAGTTTCTAGACCAGATGGATATTAGACTCACGGTCCCACATTTCTTTAACATGTGGAGACATGAACAAAAGTCACCCAGCACAGATATGCCATAGGTGTCCTTCACAATCATCCTGAAAGCCACAAATAGGGCAGTTTGTAGGCTAAACCGGGAGTTGCAAATTATGGTTCATGGGCCAGATCCTGCCGCTCGACTGTTTTTGCAAGGCCCATGAGCTAAGAATGGTTGTGGAATTTTCAAATGGTTAAAAAAATACAAATAATATTTTATGACATGTGAAAATGACGTGAAATTGAAATTTCTGTACCCATAAACAAAGATTTATTGGAACACACCATGCCCATTTGTGTACAGATCTGTCTGTGGCTACTCTCATTCTATAATGGCAGAGTTGAGTCATTGCAACAGAGACCACATGGCCCACAAAATCTGAAATATTCATTATCTGACCCTTTACAAAAAAAAGTTTGCTGGGCTGGATCATCTAATTGAAATCATTCCTCTTTGAAAGTGTAAGTACACTCCACAGATGTATGTCAAAATCCTCTGCCGATATAGAAAAAAACTCAGAGTACACGAGATAAAAAAGAAAGGGTGTGACTGCCAAGCCTTTAAGATACCAAGGAAATATTTAAAACTCCCCATTTTGCAGTCGTCTTATTATTTTCTCAGGAAAGCATGTCATTCCCCACTTTGACCACCAGATGGCAGCTCCAACGATGATTCAAAGGTCCGTCAACGTTTTCTTATAGATACCTTATGCATAATTTAGAAAGAACACTTTGTGACCAACCTTAACTTAGATATCAGTTAAATCATACCAAACTCAGAATAGCCTCTGAGGGGATGCAGGCCGAGGCTCAAATCTTAGTTTTTGGGGAAGTGGGAGCATCGCAGGAGTGAGTAATATTTACTTGATCTAAGGCAGTGGTCACAAATTGTAATGTACAAAAGAATCATCTAGAATACTCCCTTAAAAGTATTTTTACCCCCAAGCCACACCGTTAGCCAGTCTGCCTCAACGATTTGAAAACTCTGCATTTTTGACCAGCACTAAATTTGATTATGATGCAGGTGGTCTCGTGATCGCAGATTTAAAGATACCGATTTCAGATTTCTTGTCTCTAGACCTAGCTGGGAGGGTGGCCGATTGTCTGAATTACAAGATCCAATGGGGAGCAAGGGCCTCGGGACCCACTTCATAGGCAGGGGGTCAAACTTGTGGGTAGGAGTGGGGGAAAGAGCCTTCTCAAGTTTCAGTGCCCAGGGAGAAGGGCTGAAAGGGTAATCAAGGCCCCATCGCAATGGAATGGCCTTTCAGGCAAGGCTCCTGATGACGAACTGGGACGGGACAAGATCAGGGGGATGCTAGAGGGACCTATGATGTCTGTGTGGAGAGGCAACAAGAGCCACTGCGAACCACGCGATGCTAAGTTAGGACCCGCTTAGGTCGGGTGGATAAGGCTGAGCCAACAGCCTGAATGATGAAGTTCCTTCAACTAGAGGACGAGGGAGTCAGGGCAGAAAGTTCCTGTAGGCTCCTGGTGCTTGCGACCTTCTAGTAAGTCTGTTCTCTCAATTCACTGATTCCAAACGATACATCCATCCCCTAAACTACGTAACTTCTTGTTATAAAGTGAAGAGTGAATGCAGAAATCTGCACATCTCATATATATTGATCCTCCTTTCTTTTCTAAGTATAATATTCGGAACAGCTTCCAAAACATGGACAAACCCTTTAACCATCTGATCTGAGACAATTTTTAAATGATTTTGTTTGTAGGACCCTAGATTTTCTATGTTAGAACCACTATGAGGAACTCATACAGGTGCTCAACAAAAGCTCATTAAAAGAATAAAGTTTGATTGTAAAGGGAATCGAATCCAGTATTTTTCTTGTCCATATGCTATTTCTATTTGAATTATTTCCTTTAAGAGCGTAGGGAATTAGGGACTAGAGACGTCTACATGACTTCACTGCTCGCTTCTTGGTTAATTCCTACATCCTCATCTCCAGGCTTGCCTCTGTCCAGTTCTGTTGGTCAGACACCTCTGGTGGCTGGTCCTGGCACCCACATTTTAGTATCTCAAGAACACGAGGAAGCTTAAGAGACTTCTCAGGAGATAAGGGAACCTCGCTCTGTATAGAGATTTTAGAATAAAACACACACACCAAAGGCTTGGAGATGGCAGAAGGTCTTTAGAGAGGGGCATTTTTATGGTTTGGACAGATTTACCTAGAGCGGAGGATCTCCACCACCACCATCACCCCCCCCACCCACCCACCCCAACAACTGTGACAACCAAAAGTGTCCCTGGACGTTGGCAACTTCCCCGTGGCAGACAAAATTGCCCAGGTAGAGAACCTCCGCTCTGAGAGACCAGGGATGCTGCTAAACATCCTACAACGTGCAGGCTCGTCCCCAGCAGAATGATCCGGTTGCAGCTTTCAGGCCTGCCGAGGCTGGGAAGCCTGCCCTAGAGTAACGCGTGTGAAAACGACACATGTTTACCTGCTCCTTCTATGGAGTTCTCTTCGTTCTTGAGGCTAAAGTTTCAAAGAGAATAATGGTGAGAATTCTAAGAATAATATTAACTTTCTTTGAAATCTGACCGTGTGCCAAACACTGTGATAACTGCTTTACATAAGCGGGAAGGATTTACGTCAGTGACACACGGCAAGGAGTGATTTACAAATTCCCAAATCTCAGCTTTTCTTATATAGAAAATAATGTGAGAATCTAGGAAATAGAAAATTAGAGATTTTTTTAAACAGTTAATTTAGAACTTAATTTATAAATCATATAAACACTGAAAAAATGAATCATCAAAAAAACTTAATTCCATGAGTACTAATAATTTTAGGGAAAAAAAAAACCCATAAACACAATTAAGCATAATATACTTCAACATGAACAAGTCAAGAATACTTTATCTTTTTGAAGGATGTTTAGCCCCATGGGAAAATGTCCGTGATGTCATGTTCAATAAAAAATTCAGCTACAAAATTTAAAGGAAACATCCCAATCCTAGCTGTGCTTTTTTGATAAATGAATAAACATTGACCAATATAGTGGAGGAAAATGCTATAATGAATGAAATACATTAAAATTGTCTGTGTTTTGAGATTATTTTCATCTTTATTTTGTAAATTTTCCGTGTTGAGCATGTATTATGTGCTACGCAGAGCGGAAAGGAGAGAAAAGAAAAGGGAGAGATTGTATCTCCTTAGAAATGATTTTACCGCCATCGGTGAACAGAGACATGTTTTTGATCGAACTATTCATGACTGTTAATATCGGCTTCATTAATTGTATGGAATTAATTGTATGGAATATTTATTAATTGTATGAAATAACTCTGGCAGGATAAATGACCGCCTTCCCATATTTAAGGAAATGTAGATAAAATTAGTTGTGAGTGCGCCTAACCAAATGTGCTTTGGAAGTCTTCATTTTCTTTGTGCTGTATTTATTTCTGTTGGGTTTTCTTTTGAAAGCATTTGAAAAAGAGATGAACATTTTAAATACTGGCTACAATTATTTCAAACATTCTTAGGTATTTGGTGAAATAGAGAATAAATTCTTATGTCTTTAGTATTTGTATTCAATGGTTCTTTTATTAATGAATCTGAAAACGGTTGAGGAAAACTATTTTCTACTTTCACGTACATTTTTAAAAAAATTTCAGTTCGAGAGCTTTAACAACTCAGACTTCTCAAAACTCTGGCTTCTGACCACAAAAGCCTGAGATCAATAGTATGGAGAATTTCAAGAACATAACACACTATTTTTTTTTTTTTTGAGCTTTATATTTGGGAATTCAACAAGGCACACTCAGAGTCAGGAATTCTCTCTGTTCGGCGACCAGCATAGATGAAAAGACTCTGGCCTAAATATAGGAATGGGATCCCCAAAGGTGAGAAATCATTTTTCCCAAAATGGAGCCTATAGAATATTGAAAACCACTTATAAGTTTTACAACGAGTTAGTGGAGAGGCTATTCCAGTTAGGGATGGTAAAAATATGAGGCCCATTTCTCAATTCTCTTTGTCAAAAATATTCCATCAACATCGTACTCATGTGATGGTAGGCAGTGGTTCTCAATAATGGTGATTTTAGCCCTTAGGAGACATTTGGCAATGTCCGCAGACATTTTTTGGTTGTTACAAGTTGGAGGTTGAGCTACTGCAGGCATCTTGCAAGGAGAGGCCAGGGTCGCTAACTTTGAAATGTGTCTTCAGTAGATACACGTCTCGTCGATATGGACCCTGTTCTCAAACTGGACCTAGAATCTTTAAGGCACCTGTTACTGAGAAGTAATTGACAGGAACCCTGAAATCTCAAGTCCAGGACATTAACGCACAAACTGTGTAACTTATAGTTAACTTATAAAAGCTGATGGATTTTTAGAATTTAAATTTGCATACATTTGTTCCGCCGTGAAAATTTTTCTCATGCTACTTAAGCGTGGAAGTAAACTTTACTAAGTTGGGAAGTGCGCCGGTCATTAAGCTGTCGTTTCTCAGCCCGAACCCAGACTTCGGCACTGTTCTCTGGGACATCGGGGCCGACTGCCCACAAACGTCACTTCTCTTCCGCCAGTCGGCTCCTTGTTATGATTGGACAATAGGCGCGGTACTGCTAGCTGCAGGGAGACGACAAGGCTCAGGGAGGTATAAGGGACTTGCTCTTTCTTGTTTGCTTCTTGTTCCTGTCACTGTCGCCCCTGGCAGTGGCAGTTGTTTTCAAGTTTTCAGGTTTTGGGGGATTTTTTTTCCGTCTTCACATTTCCAGAACCAGCCTCATTGCACCGTCTCGGAAATCCCAGCACCAGGGGGCCAGTGCCCCCTCTTCAGAGGCCTGGGGCGCGGTTCTGCACACTCCTCCTCTGATCTCTGAGGTTCTCATGACCACAGACTCTTCCTTCTCCTCGTTCCCTCCACCTTAGGGTGGCCACTCCCTCTCGCACTAACTGCGTCCGTCTGCCCTCGGTGGGCCTGTCACGGCCTTTCGGCACTCCTACGCCAATTCCTCATATCAAATTCTTCCTGTTAAAATTCCTCGTGTGAGTTTTCCTTTCCTGACTGGCCCCTGATTGAAAAGTTTAACCTTTTACAAAACTTTACCACAGTAGAGTTGTTTATCCTCATCTAAAATATGAACCATGGAAAACATAATTTTCAACCTTCCTTAAACTTGATTACAAGATAAAACTGTCGGAAAGTGAACCAGAAAACTGAAGAAGCTGCAGGTGTTGTTATTTATACTCTGCCATTTTATACGTGGTTCCTTTGGCTGACTTAAAATAATGACACATGTAGGGGATTATGTTCTTTTTCGCCAATGAAAATCTTTGGACAGTCTTCCTTTGGATTGTCCAAACCATTGGACAGTTTTGGGGGACGTTCTCCAGTTCCTTCTTCGTCTCATCAAACGCTCCCTCGGGTTCATAAAGGATGGGTGGCCATAATTATTTTCACCTCCATCACTGGGTGCCCACTCTTCCCTGTCATCTAGCGCAACCAGATACAAAATAAAAACTCGTTATCCTCAGGGTATGGCCCAGCTCTGCTCCTAAATATCAGGACTTTGGAAGGAAGTGCTTAATAAATCCTGTGAGAGTCTTGCATCCTAAAAGCTTGGCGCAGATGATGGTGGTAACGTTCCACCAAAAAAAGCACGAGAGAGGAGATGTCATCTAGTTGGATCTTAGGGAATGAGACAAAGTGTTCTAGGTGGATGGATTGGGGAGTTGCTGTTGAGATGGGGAACAGCATGAAGAAGATGCTTCTTCAAGAACAAGGTGGGGTAAGGTACGGCCTGTCTGGGGAGTACTCTGTGGGGGACTAGTTGCCCCAGAACAGCAGGGGTCCTGGGAGGGGAGTATTCATGGTTGTTCGTGCTGGACGCGTGGACTATGGCTAGCTTTGGGGGCCTTACATGACATGCAAAGAGTAGAATTTATCCTGCAGCCAATGGGGAGCCACTGGATGATTCTAATCAGGGAATTGATACAACTAGATCTGTACTTTAGAAGAAGGCTCCGGTAGCCACGAAGAGGATGGATTGGAGGAGAAGGGGAGTCGAGGCTCTGTGAGACCCAACAGCGGGCCGTCCTTCGATTCAGATGGGAGAAGGTAAGGCAGGATCCACAGTGATGGCTGTGGAGACGGAGAAAAGGCGATGCCGAGTCGTCCAGCATTACGATCAAAAGCTTCGTGAGCACGCAGAAGCCACATCAAGTGGGAAGTGAGAACCGGATGAAAGATCCTTGACGACATGAAAAATAGAGACATGCTGGGTAGGGCAGTTTCACCTTCTCGACTGTCCCCAAGTGGCCTTCTTCCCGTCACTTTCCTACCACATCTCATACGTGTCAGACAATAAAGATTTGTTGCATGATTTCCTTAGACTATCCTTCAAGTGCCATTCTCACACCTGTTTGTAGAGAGCAAAATTTTTAACTTTGGTTTGATTTATGGCATCTGCATTTCTATAGTAGGTATGGGTAATCCGTGACACATGTGAAAAAAATGACATCTCAGGAGTAGGGGGCATTTTTTTCCTTCTTTTCTTTTTCTTTTATTTTTTCCTCTTATTTGGAAATTCACTTTCACATTTCAATCAAATGTAAAAACCAAAAACAAATCGACAACCGTGTTTATGATAATGAACGTGCGAATTCCCAAGTATGCCTTTAGCAGACGACAAGATGAGAAGAGCTTAGCGACAAAGGCTGAATGGGGGTCAGTAGGTCTGGCAACGCTGTGAACGCGGACATTGTACTTCTGCAGGGCCCATGTGGGCCTCGTAATAATAACAATAATAATAAATGATAATAATAACAGTAATGAGGCGGAGGAGGAGGAGAAAGAAGAAAAAGTCAAAGTACAGAAATAAAAGTAGATACTGAGCTAAACAGTCGACTTAAACCTGCTAGAAGCCGTACCACGGATACTGGTCACACATGCTACTGTAACAGGTGGTATTTAAAAGCCAGTTTTGAGTTTTGCTTGGAATTCATGTTGTGCTTGAATGTTCTGTAATTTTAAAAGGTGAATAGTGTACTGGGGGAACAGGGAATTGCAAGTGACAACTGCTAATGAACAGGCTTTCTTTTGGGGGGAACAAAAATGTTCTGGAATTAATGTGATGCTTACACACTTTGAGAATATACTATAAACCGCTAAATTGTACACTTAAAGAAATTTAAGTGCTACTTTTAGCTCATGTTTTAATCGTCATCCTATGTTCTGGTAACCAAATCAGAAACCTGTTTCACATGATTTTTAATAGATTTTATTTTTATTTTTGCATAGCTCATAGATTTATTTGGTTTCAAAGGCAAAATACAGGAAACTCTATTCCTTGAGACGTTTGACTCCCATCAATATTTATTGTTACTTCCGGCCTTTTCTTCACACAAGTGCATCGTTGTGTATCAGCGTTGTATGTGTCCCGAGTGTGTTCCACCATTGGTGGAAGCAGAGGACTTACTTAACCAGTCCCCGACTTTGTTTTTAAAATACGAAGACACAATTAAATAGAATTTCCAAATAGGAACACACATACACAGAGGCATGGTTTTAAATATTTTCGCCTACAGAATGAACAGAGAAAAGGAATTTCTTACTTATAGGTTCCAGAGTAATCATTTATAGAAAATGTACTATAAAAATCGCACTCGAAGTCAAAACGCTTATAAGTTACAGAAAAGAAAAAAAAATCAATGTCCATAGACCAATTATTTTCCAATATTTAAAATAAGGATACCTTCCTTTTTCAAGTTTATGAAAAATTTAAATCACATAATGAGGCTAATTCAGTAATTTTACATTTAATAGTAAAACAACTAAAAGCATTTTGTGATAGAAAATTTATTATTTGAAGTTTTATTCAGAGTTATCCCCAGTTTATGTCAGAATTTTGAAAACATTGGCAACATGCTTTTATGGATTGAGGCAAAGTAGCAATCTTCAACATCAGATTTAAATTCATATTATGCAACAAGAACTAAGTTTTTACTTTCACATAATGGAGGAACAATCAAAAGCCTTTTCTGATAACAAATTTAATTTTGAAGTCTTATTCAAAGGAATCTTAGATTAATCTTAGATTTAAAAATCCAGGATTTTAAAAACAAAGTTGACAGTTTTGCATATATTCATACACTGTAGTGAAGCCGAAATATAAACTTCAGCCTTTGAAAGTGAGCCAGGAGGTTATAAGTCAGCATATGCGATTCTTTTTCTCTTCATCTTGATAAAAAGCACTGACTCTGTATCATTTACGCAGTTAGAAATTATGTCCTGCTGTGTAGGAAATAAAATGTGGGTAGTAATCATCGCATTAGACGATATGCCAGAAAGACTAATCGATTCAGATACTTGTTAGGTAGCTGTTTGCGATTTGACCAAGCTAACATCAGTTCTTGAGAACTTGATCTATAATTAAAATGCAGTTCCCAATGAGCTAGTGGGTGAGATGTTCACAGGTGAATCTTTCGCATTTCTACTATCTGTTATTTCCTATGTATTATACATTGGGAAGCATTGAGGACTCAACATGGCATCTTTGACTTTTAAAATCTATCTATAGTCACCAAAAAAGTTCCATTCAAAATCAAGCATGATTTAAAAGTTCAGTTCATTTGGCTACTTTTAGGCAAATGACATGGGAAGTTGCTTTTTGAGAATCATCTGTTTTTCAATGTGGTCTTTGAAAGGAAATTTATTTTTCTCTCCCTGGTCTATAGGGTACCACCACTGAACCAGACCAATCCCTTTCTATAATTCCCTTAACGTTTCCGTATCACAAGTAACTTCTTCCTCAGACCCTTATAACTGTACCTTCTAAGTGTTAATTAGCCAATTTAATCTATTAGTCAATTTGTATCCTTTTAAAAGGTCTGTTATGTGAAAAGCCCTGTGCCATTTGCTCTTTGAGAAGCAAAGTGAACAGAATATGGTTGCCTAGCACACCTGTAGTATAACGAAATAGAAAAAACATGAAAATTTAAGTTATAACATATTGAATCGATCATATGAAATATACCAATATGAGAGGGGAAGGAGAATGCAGGTAGAACATTTGCGATGGCCCCGGCGCCACGTGGGTGCGGAGAAGGGCAAGCGATATATAGGTGTGAGCACTTCGGGTGCGTTCACAAAGAGGAAAAAACATCGACAGGCCATGGAGAGAATTGGGCAGGGCAGAGGGTAAGGAAAGTCAGCAGGCATGGGGACACTCAGTAAGAAGTCCTCCTGTTTGGGGACCAATGACAGGGCAAGTGTGCCTGGGTTCAAATGTGGCAGGAGGGAAATAGCAAGCCCGGGAAACTGAGGCTGGAGTCAGCCCATGAAAGTTCTCAAAGTGAAAAGAGGGATGAGTTTGGCGTTTGTCTTCTCTGTACTGGACGCGATTCATTCGGTCACCAAGTATTTATGGAGGGCCGGGCACGGTCCCAGGAGCTGATGACGAGGACGCTCAGTCTCTACTACTCTGGAGCCTTTGTTGGAGGAAGGGGGAAGATGGAAGATAACCAGAAAACAAATTAACAAGATCATTTTAGATGATGCTGACCATGGTGGAAATAATAAAACAGCGTGATGAGAAAGATGATGACTGAGGGCTGGGGATATTTGGGATCACATATTTTTTTTAAAGCAAAGAAATAACACTATCCAAACAATGTGTTAGGAAGTTTCATTTATCTTGGCTTAATAAATAGACACCAGTGGGAAAGAGGAGTCTCTTGGCTTCCTCTCCTATTCTGAGTTTTATAAAATATTTACTGAGCGGAGCTTTTCTGAGGACAATTCTTCAACTTTGTTTTCTAAGTTAATCAACACGATCTCTAATGATAGAGATTTCGGTCCAAGGAGAAAAGTGAGATGTTCAAGGCAAGTTGTCATCTTCCCAGGGCAGGTTAACAGGAAGTTTCCTTTTTCGTCGTTGTTAGTGACGATGTTGCCGGAGGAGCCAGAGCTTTCTGGATAAAGGGCCTCCCTCAATCCACACAGCGTGGGCGTCAGTCCCTCGCGGCCGTTCCACTGAACGTTCTCATTCCTGAGGAAAAAGAAATACATCCTGATGCTCGTTGATTTCAGTCCGTGTTTGCACAGGTTATGTGAATCAACACCATTTTAGGCAGTTCAGATTTGCCCGAATCAGGCCCCCTGAGCAGATGCGCGATGCTAAGCCAACAGCATAGTCAGCAGAACTGCCTTTGAATATGAACAAAAATGAGTGTTTCAGATAAGAAGTGATCTCCTGGACATCAAGCCAGAAAACAACTGCTTGAGTTTACAATTCTGGCTGAGGATTTCTAAAGCGAGTCCATTTCTTAACGGCGGTCACTGCTTTGTTCTTAACAGCTTTCGCCTTTCATCGGAATTAAGTGTGCGCCTGGACTTTGCCATTGACAATGTAAACTGCCCCCCACCCCACCCACAGTTCCCCATCTTGTTCTCTTTTCCTCCAGGGGCCTTTGATCTCCCTAATCTCCTGAATTCTGCCCAGGGACGCAGACCCCAGCCGTTCTTCTACCGGTCCCTCGCCATTAAAGCACATCTTCCATCCCTTCGAAAGTTTCATTCGTTTTCTGCCTCCTTGCAACCCATAGCCAGAAAGGCAGTGTAACATAGCGGAAGGGGGTGGGCTTCGAAGTCAAGAAGACCTAGGTTCAAAAACCCACTCTTAAAAACAACGACAACGACAACGACGACGACAACTCTGTGGAGATGGCTCTGGAGATTATTTTACTTTTCGAAGCCTCATTTCCTCATCTACACCATGTGGATCAATGATGAAATATTTACCATATCTGAGTTTTAAATAATATAATGAATATAAACTGTAGCTATATATATATATATATAAACTGTAGCTGTGTGTGTGTATATATATATGCATATATGTGTGTGCGTATATATATACACGTGTGTGTGTGTGTGTGCGTGTGTGCCTGGCACACAGAAGGTGATATACAGACAAATGTCTGAGACTAAGCCTTCTGCTCCCCGTTTTTCCCCCCTGTAATTTCTCGTTTGGAAAAATTACTCTCACTCTCTATGTGTATACAGAGTATATATCTTTCTCTCTCCTGGTTTCCAAAACATCTTAGGACCGTGATTTTCAGACTTCGATGTGCACATGGATCACTCGGGGATCTCGGTCAAATGCAGATGCTGATTCAGGGAGTCAGGCGGGCCCGAGATTCCATTTCTAACCTGCTCCCTCAGGTGCCACTGAGGCTGCTGGCTCGCGGAGCACACTTCGAGGGGCCAAGTCTCAGACGAAAAGTCCACAAATGCACCGTCAGGACACCTGTGATACGGCACGTGGAGCATAACAGCTAAGACCATCTCGTCGGGGTGGGTTCTCACACATCCACAAATCCAGAGCTGACAGATGGCCGCTGGCATCGCTTTCGTGGTTCCGTGACGTCCAGCCCAGTGGCGCGTCTCGCCTTCCCCTCCCGCTTGTTGGCGAGTAGCCCCAGAATGGGTGCCGCGGCCTCACGCTTCATGTTGGCATTCAGGGCAGCAAGAATGGGGAGGCCCATGCCAGCTGTTTTGTTCGATCACGAGAGCAGAAGCTTTTCCAGAACCCTCTGAAAGCTTTGCTTAGGTTACACATATCACCTTAGTGCCCCATGGCTGATGCTCACTGCAAAACACACTGAGAAAATGGGAAGAGAGAGAGAGTGAGTGTTGAATAGGCCACCAGCAGAATCTGCCCACTTAGGTTTATGCTTTGTTAAAACACTTCCATATAGCTTTCTCCTGATCCCTGACCTCTTAATATGTAGTCAAAGCACACTTAGCAACTGCTATACACTGAATGTTTACATCCCTCCCAAACTCGGAGGTCGAAACCTAATCCCCGATGTGATGGCATTTGGAGGTGAGGCCTTTGGGATGTGAATAAGTCATGAGGGCAGAGACCTTAAGAATGGGATTAGTGCCCTTATAAGAGAGACCCCTAAGTGCTCCCTTGCCCCTTCCACCACATGAGGACATGACAAAAAGATGGCCATTTACGAACCAGGAAGCTGACCCGCACCACACACAGAATCCCCTGGCGCCTTGATCCCTGGCTTCCCAGACTCCAGAACTGTGAGAAATCAGTGTCTGTTATTTGTAAACCACCCAGTGTATGGCATTCTGTTCTAGTAGCCAAAAGCTCCAAAGGCAGTTACCCTTTGAAGATTTACTTAGCCGCCCCAATGAGTCAACTGATTTTTACAGCTCTTTTATCACACAATACTAATAGAATCTTCAATATTACACAAAATACGATTGTAAGTAAATAAAATCAGCTTTCAGTTCTTTAAGAAAATACCCAAACTCTTACTGAATACAGACCACATCGCTTCACTTAAGTAATTTAGACTCTTAAATACTTTAATTTACATTTAATTAGGTCTCGGTGAAGGAATTAGATGTTGGAAATAATGGGTCAAAGGGGACAGGGGAATGTTAATCCCTGGGCTATGAATAGAAGACAGTGATATACAGTCAACAGAGATCAAAATTAAGTTCAAAAGGCGTGCCCGAAATAGACTTTTGCAAATGGGACCTCTAAGGAGGAATTATTTCAGTAAAAATAACTAGCTCCTATTTTAAGAAATCATGCGTTACAATAATATATTTAACTAGTGGCGGATAAATTAGTGGCTGTCTAATTAAATGGCTCAAAAACATTTTAATACGAAAAAGACAAGCAGATTTGCTTTGTAAGAAAGTCGAACAAACTCTAGAAATGGGAGAGAGAAATAAAATTCACATCAATATTCAATTTATTTTAATTAATATTAAGTATCAACGATAAAATCAGATTTCAATTATTCAAGACTATATTGACATTTTCACCAACTCTACCAAATGAATCAGTGGATCGATGTATGTGGGATCTTTAGTTAGTCTACTAGAGGCCGTAAACTAAAAATTTAAGTTGTCATAATTACCTCCGTGTCCTAGGATGGTGTGACCCACACCTCCTCCCCCGAAAAAGTCCATTTCCAGAAGCGACGTGCAAAGACATGGCCTTGGCTTTACATTCAGCTTTGGGTTTAAAACCTCTATCTGCCGCCTTCTTCAGCCGTCTGACCCTAGACTGTTTCCATACCCTCTTGCTGATGCTGACTGCCTAGGATTGTTCTGAGGGTTACATGAGAGGATGTAGGTGAGGCGTCAAGTGCACAGCAGGTCCTCACAAACATCCTTTGTTCCTTCTCTGTACCTGTCAAAGAACAGCCACTCAGCTTTCTGTTATGGCTTGGTTTTCTGATATTAGAATGTTAGAAAGGTGCTTTGAGGGAGATCATATTAGGGAAGAGCATGAGATCCTAACAGGGTGATTCCATCATTTTAAAGTATTAATCTTAGTCCCCAGGACATCCGAGATAAAGACTAAAATAACGCCTAAAAGCAAATGTAAATGATTTTACAGTTTTCTACTCTTCCATCATTTGGAAGTCTGGACCCTTAGCAAACTTTGCCATAGTGCAGATAACTGAAAGCTGATGAATTCCGTAGTCTAGATTAGGCTCAAGGATGGCTCATTTTGCTTCCTGTTTTAAGTATCATCTTTTGAAAAATTCATGAAAATGAATTTATGAAATCTTATCACAAAGAGAGAACTTGGGTGGCAAAGATCATTTCCAAAGAAGTGTGTGGACCAAGACCGCAGAAATGAGAAGGAACTTTCCTGCTTGCTGTTTTGGAGCAAAACTGCCATGTTCACCACGTAGGCTAGTTTCTCCTGCAATATGGTGATCGTTGTTGCCAATTTTTTCCACAGTTACAAAAATGGTGATCGTACTCTTGATGCAGGATTAAAGTAGGTACGGGTAGAGATAGGGCCAGTGTGCTTGCTCATTATATCCTACGAGCATGTGATTAAGGTTTGCGGGCTCTTCAGGGCTTAAAACATATTCCAGACTTGAAATTAAATTTGTGGGATCAAAAATACAAAGTGAAGACTATAAACTGGAAATGAACAAATGTTTAATTAAATGTCCACAAAGTCTAAATTATGTCAACTTTAATAATTACATTTAGTATCCATAAACATTTCATTACCTTTAAAACCATCTGTGAGTTATGACTGTTGAGAAATTATAACCCATTCATAAATCAAAAGTTATTTGCAGCCAAATATCATAAAACATAGTTATAAAAATTTTAACTTTTTTTACAGCGATGAATTATACTTCTCGTGGGATGTGGATTTGTTTTCATGTTTCATATAATGTAGAATGGAGACTCCAAAAGTAAGAGAGCATCTTCACTAGCCCCGGTGGTAAACATTTGTTTGTATATAAAAATGTATGAGTTGGCGAGTACCCATCTTCTAGAAATCCTGTAACTGAGTACTATAATTAGTATTTGGTGTTCAATCATGGCAGTTATTGGTAGACGAAATCTCTAAATTTTATGCTTTGATGAAAAATTCACCTTTAAAATCTCTCATCAGCCTTGTCTTCTGTTCAAAGTCCTTCTGATTCCACATTTTAAGACTTTTCAAACATACAATTCTAGGCTTGGTTTTCGTGGAACGTCATAATTTACTCCTAATTGACCCAGCTCTCTACACCCATCAGACTAAGATTTTGTCCTCCAGCATCAACATTGCCCTTTCCCGTTGTCTTCCTAAATAATTTTTCACTGGAAGGATGCTCCTCCTAACCCTCATTCATTCATGAGCTCCTTCAGCATTTACTGAGCCTACTATGTGCCAAGCGGTGTGTTAGGTTTGGGGAATGCAAAGATGAATGAAACATGATCTATCCCTCCAAGAACAAATAGGTTACTAAGAGGACCATTGCATATTAATAAAAGGTCTAATACATCAGAAATTTTGACAATTGAAAACTTATGTTGTCTAATAAAATAGCTTCAAAATCTGTACAACAAACATTGATGGAATAATTATAAGGAGAAATAGCAAACTTACAATCATTTTTACCTTTCCTTCTCAATAATTCATAGATGAAGAAAACTGTAATGGTATGGTATGTATCATAAACAAACTTGGTCATATATAAATGGAGAAAGAAGAGAGAGAGACTATACAATACAAAACAGAACAACTAGACAGTATATATTCTTTTTAAGCACATGTAGAACTTTAGAAAATTTCACTACATACTGGAACATAAAATAATCTCAACAGAAAATATCAGAAAAACCATTATACATCTAATCTTTTCTGATAAGAACTACATTAGAATCCAAGAACAACCAAAATAATAGAAAACGAAAACATAACCACACTTTTGGAAATTAAGAAAAATTAACATATACAGCTCAGAGGAGATATCATATTGGAAATTTGAAAATAATTATGATGCAGGACAGGGCAAATTCCCCTGAGTGGGGGGAACTCAAGTCTTGGATTGAGAGAAAAAAGGGTTCTTTGAGCGCAGGAAAGAATTTAAACGCCCACCAAGGTTAGAGTTGAAAGAAAAGTTTATTAGAGAAGGGGTAACGCCCCCATAGACAGCATGGTGTCCTCTCAGAGACAGCGAGTAAGAGAGCCTAAGAGAGACTCAGAGGGACAGAGACCGGGACAGAGAGAGAGACAGAGTAAAGACACAGAGGGTAACCCTTGAGTGTTTTGGGAATTCAGTTGACATATCATACTTTAGTTTCTGCGAGTTACAGTTTAAAGACTTTGTTTACCTACCCATTTCCTTTGATGGTCTGGACAGACCGTGAGGAAGGATAGGAGTATGTAAAGGTAAGAATAG
Organism: Rousettus aegyptiacus; assembly: GCF_014176215.1. NCBI lineage: Eukaryota > Metazoa > Chordata > Mammalia > Chiroptera > Pteropodidae > Rousettus > Rousettus aegyptiacus. The sequence continues at coordinate 1,345,632 of NW_023416312.1, read as the reverse complement.
GCCCGTGAAAGGCCTGTAGGCAGCTCCCAGCCTTTGATCCATAGGTTCCCCGTGGTTTTAGCCTTAGGGAATGAATGATTTTATTTTGCATAGGGCGCCACTTAAGACTGTTTTTCGTTCACAGTGTGAGGGAAATGGTTTGTTAGCCATCCAGGCAGAAATCTGCCTTTGTTCTGCAGGTTTCCTGAGGTCTGGCTGCGGGGCCCGATCAGCATATTGCAGTCTCTGAAAGTGGCTTGATTTAGCATTCAGTTCTCTTGCCTCCTCCCTAGATAACTTATAATTTAGAGATATTAAAAATACTACACATAAAATTTGGGCGATGCAGCTAAAGTGGCATTTAGTGGGAAGTTTGCAGACTCAAAGATGCTTATATTAGAAAAGAAGACTAAAAATAAATGAGACCTCCAAATTAAGTTATAAAGGAAACAGAATAAGAGCAAAGAATATAAAAAGACGAGACTAGTAAAGATAATGTAAATTAAAAGAATTATAATGGAGTAGATTTAAAGCCAATTTATTTATTTTAAAAGATTAGCAGTATGACAAGCAACCGACAAAACTCATGAAATACAGAAAGCACCTCTCCCACTGAGAATATAAGAAGGGCTAACTGCTCATGATGCCACAGAGATTTAAAAGCTAATGAGAGCCCATGGATGAGCGTGGAGGACCTTCTGCAGGGGAGGCTGGAAGGAAGAGTTATATGGCATAGATGTAGTGCTGAGACGAAACGGAGCAAGTCTTCAGATTTTGTCGGTGAAATAGGAGCCGGGACCTAGGATGAGAATGGCGAGGGTGGGCAGGGAGTTAGTTACAGCTCCTTAACTCCCTTGCCAATCGCTGTGACCGACCTTCTGTATTCATCCTCACCAGCACTGACACCTGTAAAAGCAGGGTGGGTGTTCCCTTTGGCCAAAACTTGGGAGGCATTACATTGAGCCCAGAGGAGGCTTTTGTCCTGAGCATTTGGGCAATGCCTCTTTGAAATCACACCCAGCACAATGCTGGTGAGTTCTTTGAGCACGTATTTAATTTTTGACTCAGATCAAAGCCACTTGGATCAACTCCGATAAGAAAGTCAAGGTAAAAACATATTTTGAACGAAATAATATATAAATTTAAAGTAAAGAAACAAGTGTTATTTTATTCTAAAGTGACATCGGAGGCCCTTTGTGTAAAGGATTTTCACATATTTTAAGCAATAGCAACATAATACACAGCACCTCCCTAAGTAGTTCTGTTGGAGAACTCACTCAGCTGGCAGGATTATAAAAAGAAGATCAAATTACCCTGCTCATTATAATTACACATTTAATATTTGTTGGATTGAGGAAACATTAACGAACCCATGTACTTAATTCTTCATAGATGCTTAATTAACAGCAGCTACTTTATCGGTGTTACATATCTTTAATGTATCTTATATGTTAAAGAAGACGTGATTCTTACTTTGAAGAGTGTGTTTCTCAATGATCCATAAAACAAAGAGAGCAGTAGAGTGGAGTATATACTATTATCCTCAGTTTATTGTTTAAGATTTAGTATGCAAGTGTTATTTAAATAAATTGCCCGCATCTTCAAAAATCATAAATGATTCTCCACGTCTGGTAAGAGGATTAATCCCTATATTCTTTATTAAGAGTTTTTTCTGTGCTTGCGTTCCCAAATTAGGGATCTTGCCAATGAGCTGAATTTGAATAAGCAGAACTGGGGGTTTCATTTTTCTCAAAGCGACAGTAAGCAAGGAATAACGTCAGTGGCGCCAGAGCCATCACATTTATCTAGTTCAGTTTATGTCACCACTGTTCGTTTCCTGACGCTTTACAGTACGAAAATGGTTTCTGCTGTCCAAATATGACTGTGTAAATTGAGTAGAATAGTGTCAATTCAGTAGCAGGTTTACTAATCACTTTAAGTTAATGGCATCATAAACATCACGTGACTGTACATTCAGTCTAGAAACTGATTTGTCCAAGTATCATATGCGTGTTGATAGGACAAACGTTTGTATCCAGTCTTCCTTGTTTTGCAGCCAATAGCTCCCAGAGCAGTGCTTTCTCACTTGGATTCTGTCATTTATTTTGTTTATCACTTCCTAACCCTTCCCCATGGGAGGACACTAAACTGATGACTCAGGTTTCAAAAAGCCACTCAATAATAGGTCACAGATAAAGTGACTTCTCTTTTCTTGGTAGCCCCTCCTCGTCGCTTGCTTTATCTTGGTGGTCATGATGTCAGTGGAACTGTGTTACAACACACACAGGCACTCCGTGACAGACTATTTACAAGCCCTTTGTAACCTGTCCTTCCGTCTGCCCAAATAGAGTACATCTTTAGCCCAAAGTCAGGAATTTTTGCATCAAGAAAAATATACCTTTTTGATGTTGTTCCTGCACAGAGTAGTTGGTATCTTAAAGCAATAAGGTCAACCCAAGTTTCTAACTCAAGTCAGAGGCTCGAGTTGTAGGTCCAACTCTAGAATATGTCTCATAATTTCAATAGTGGATGTTTTTTTTCTTCCTTTTAAGACTTTTGCCTTTGGTCGCTCGCCTGCTCCCAGGGCATGTTATACAGCTGTAGGAGCTAATGAATAAGGCATTCTCCGTGATGGCTCATGGAAAGACTTCAGTTTCCGGTCAGTATACTTCTGGAAGAGACTCTGTTTTTAACACAGCAGGCAGATTTATTAGGCAAACTATTAATGGTTAAAAAATGATTGTTCGCTTTGTCTGAATGCAAGTAATTTTGGAGTTCTTTTAAAAATTAATTCCCCACATTTTATAAATATTTGCCTTCAGTCTAAATCATAGGACATACTAACTGTAAATTGTGTCAAAATAGCAATAATATTTAATACATCCAGATGTACTGTTTTATATAAAAGAATGAGGATTTCCCTTGTTTATGCCGGCAGATTAGTGAAACCAGTGGACCTTCCATTTGTTCCCACAAAAGCAGTTAGCAATTTGTCTTCAATCAAAACAGGAAGGAAATTTCTAGGGCAGTCCTGCATGGGGACCGTCTTGAACTCACGTCCTTGAAACATAGGTCTCAGGCCATCATCATGTGACCTTCATCCAAAGTCATTCTCTAGAGATGAAATGTGAGGTCTGGGTCGTATGGACCCAGAGCCCCAGAGCCTGGATGACTTCCCCCAAGGACACAGCCGGCTAAGTGAGCTCTAACAGATCCGAAGACAAAAGTTCAGACAACAGTTATGTGGGTTCAGTAGGTGGGCCATCTCCTCCCTTCCTCTCGCCCTCCTTCTGTAAGTCTAACACAATGGCTGCAGACTTCTGACAATGGCTGATGGGTAATACTGTCCACCTGGGAGCTGGAGTCCCTGAGTCATTTGTAAAGCCCAGTCCCTTCTGCTGGCTCTCTAACCACCCTTTGTGATGAGGCAGTGATATTGTCTGTTATCTGTGACATTCTGATAAGGACGCAGGCCCAGGGCAGTGGAGTGACCTGTTGGGATCACAGAGCAAGTCATGGGCAGAGCAGGAACTACAATCTTCTGTCTGCCCCTGGCCTGTCCTATATCACTGCCTTCAGAACGAGCCACAAGCCGATTTTCAGATGCCAGAAGGCAACATGACACCCAGAAGACAGACACTCTGCTGCCCTCCCCACCCATTGTTTTATGAGACCAAACTTTGAATATTCTTTTGCATTTGTTTACATTTTTAATTTTATTATTTAGGCCTTAGATCCACCACTGAATTACCTATATTCTCAGCACACAATATACCATCCCCTACGTTACCCACTTACAAAAAATTACTTTTCTCATTTCTTTTCATCTCACACTGTATCACTCAAACAGGTACAATTTGTGTCTTTACATATAAATGTGCCCTTGAAAAACCCTCCTTCACAACCCACTATTATCAGTTCAAGAAATATCTTTTTCCTCTTTTTTTTCCCCTGAATTTACTTCTTTATTCTGTACCTTGCCTTAGGCACACACCGGACCGTGGTTAATATCTGTCTTTGGATAAGAATATATCCTGAAAAAATATTCATCGTTGTTTTGTATCTCTATATTTATGATTTTAATTTACGTAAGTGCTATTGTAAGAAACAGAAACAGATTCTGTTTCCTATAATTTTACTTAACTGTGTTTTAAAGTTCTATGCATTTTTATGTACTTTTAGCTCTGATCACTGCTTTTTTGTCCATAGGCAACTTTTATTTTTTGGAGTTTTAATTCATTTTGAGGTCGCTTTTGCACGATGATTTGAGATAGCAATCCAAATTATTCTTCTTCATAAATAAAACCAATTTTCCCAATATTTATCCAGGAAACATTAGTGTCCTTGGTTTTGAATGAAATAAGTCAGGGTCCTCTCTCCCCCCTTATTTTAAAGAAATGTAAGTTGAAGTTAATCCAAAATGCTTACCACAGTACCTTAAATATCTTACTTTATTGTTTGATATGGCTCATTTGATACTCAATTAAATGAGGATTTCTTGAGCACCTACTCAGAGCTAAGCGTTGTGATGAGTACTAGGGAACCGAGATGAACTGAACCCAATGTTCCTTTTCACTTTGCAGTCTGGTAGAGGAGAAATTTCCACACTAACAGTGTCATGTGGAAAATGCAGTAATGAAAGCATGTCCCGCAGGTTATGAGAACCAACAGGGAGACTTCACGAAAGTGATGGTCAAGCTGGGCCTTGAGTCCTGAAGCAGGTCTAAGTGTTAAGACTTTTTTAAGGAGATCATAGGTCACATTCCAAAAGGAGGAAGAGGCCTCTGTTAAGATACCAAGGTGTAAGAAGAGAAGGTGTGTTTTAATAGTAGCCAGGCATGTCATTAGGAGAATGGAAGGGTGGGGCGCTAACTTCAGACTAGATTGTGGCCGGTTAAGGCCACACATGCTTCTGAGAGCTGGTGATGGTCGTTTATGGTGATTAACTGGGAGAGCGTCCTGATAAGCTTTGAATTTTTGAAAGAACACTTTGTTGGCCAGGTGAATGCAACTGGAAGAGGAAGAAGCTGGTGTCGGGGAGACGAGTTGAGGAGGCAAGGTCTGAGCCACGGGTAAGATGGTGAGGTCCACAGCAGTGGCAGTGACAGTGACGATGTGAAGGAGGGGATGAGTTGGAGAGGTATCCAGGGAGCAAAATGACTTTGTAAACCACCAATGGCTCTGCAAGTTGAGTAGCAGGCTTACGGAATGATGATTTCGATGTGTCTCATTTTTATTCTGTTTAATATGGCTGTGACCTAAGAAAAAATGGTGCCGTGTTTTAAAACTACAATCATGTGTGTATGCTAGGAGACAGAGCTCAACAAAATAACTCTCTTTGGTTTAGGAAAATATTGAATGGGCCTTTGGACTCTGCAAAGGTCTGCCTCTGGACCTGGTCACAGATCAGGAGTGTGAGGGAGATGGAGCTACCTGCTTTGTGCTCTGGGAGAAATAGATTTGAGATCTTAGAACTGAGGGAAGGGGGGAGAGGCCAAGGCTCATGGCAAGAGAGTCACTAAGAGATTTTCCTATAACAAATACAGCTGAGGAAACCCAGGAGAGTGTCAATGCCCAATGCGGAGTGATTTCTGGGACTATGTGGCAATCTTTCTCCACTTCTTTCCATTTTTGGTAGACTGCTACACAACACAGCATGTCTTGAGTTGCACCTTGGCAATGAGGAAGAAGACACTCCAAGCATGCGACCTGGGGCCAAGTAGTTTGAGGTCAAAGGTGGCAAGAATCCTGAAGGCGGTGGGGAACGGAGAGAGAGGAGAAAAAGAATCCGGGAGAGGTCATGAGGAATAACAGGTGTCCGCCACTACAACAAAGGCAGCCCGAAATCGTTACAAATACTGCAGCAGTGCCGTTGGGGGGTGGCGACGCTGAATTGAAAGAGACCCTACACTCAAGTCACTTTACGTGGATATTCAATGGAAGGGTAACCCAGCAGGTCAGAAGACTCAGGCACAAGAAACCCGGATGCAAAGACTCTAAACCCAGTTCAGGGTGACTGTGTGGCCCCAGTTTCCTCAGTGACTGAAGGAAGATGAGTTATATACAATTTCCGGCTCCAAAATTCTGTTATTTGAAACTAACCTGGTTGTTTGGCAGCTTTCCATTCCGACGAACGTGGTAGGTCTTGCAAATGGTTCTCAAGAGTTTGGTTTTGGTCCCCACCATGTCACACACTAGTGTCAACTGTGTCCCCCGATGCTCCCCTTGTCATTCCCTCTTCGATGCTTTTATTTCACTTAAATGGGCTACTGTGCCTGACACTCGAAATCTGCAATCAGTTCAAAAATTTTGTGCAACCCCCAAAAAGGAAATAGTGCACTTTTTAAACCTCGAAATGGTTTAAATTGTTCACGCTACAGCTGGAGGAGACGCAGTTCTCCTTTCACCAGGGGAAGCATGTCTCCTTGTGAGTCCAGACTAGAGAGCACACCTCCCCCCCAGTCCCTTTGGATGTGCATTGCACACCTCTGTGACAATCCCGGGAACCCCAAGCGACTTCTCCAGGCTGACGCTTTATTTCACTTCTAGTCCTTTAGGCTACTCCTTTTGTTTTCTTGGATTTTTTTTTGTGTGTGTTTTTTTGTTTGTTTGTTTGTTTTTCCCAGTTGCGGACTTAAAATTGCTCTCAAAATAACTTTTATCATGAAGTTTAGGTCTTTTTTCATTGTGCCAGAGTGAGATGGGCAAAAGATATACTGTTTTTTCTTTTCCAAAGTTAAAATGTTACAAAGGAAAGATATCCGCTTGTCCGTTTCTAGCCAGTGGTAGAAAGAAATATAGTTTCATTTAACTTCTGTAATTCCCATTAATACTTATATTCCCTAGAATGCAACTGTTGCTGTATGTATCAACGGGTGTCCAAAGGGTCCCCCGAAAATAGAAATAATGGAACACAGCCAATAAAAACGCGTCCCAAACAATCCTCTTGCACCCTGAGTGTACAGTTTGGAACTGCAATGGGCTGAATGTTTGTGTTTTCCTCAAATTCATTTGTTGAAATGTCACCCAGGCCCCACCAATGTGGGTATCAGGTGGACCTTCATGAATGGGATTGGTGCCCTTATAAAAAAGACCCCCTGGGGTTCCCTTGTCCTCTTTCTGCCGTGGGAGAACGCAATGAGAAGACGGCCATCTGCAGTTTTGAAGAGGGCCATCACCAGAACGTGACCATACTGGCACAAAGACCTTGGATTTTTAGCCTCCAGAACTGTGAGAAATAAATTTCTTTTGTTTATAAACCACCAGTCTATGGCACACTGACTAAGATGGGACTCTTGGCATGAATTCTACAAAGAAGAAGTTAGGGAGCCTGGCGAGTTCCGTGAGGAGCAGGTCATGGTTGGTCTGCATGAGTGTGAGCTCCTGCGAGCCAGGGAAGGCTGCTCATGTTGTCCTTGGAAGAGCGCTGCCAGCGAGCCTGTTGTCAAGGACTTCCGTGACTTGCTTCTTAGGCGGCGTGCGCCAGATTCCGGGTCATGGGCACAAGATGGGAATATAATTGCCCAGAGACAGTGCACCTTTACCTGTGAGCGTACGCTAACTCTCTGTAGGGAAGCACACCTTAGCAGGTAGGGCATTTGGCGAGTGGACGATACTTAGGTCGCTTTCTTTGGCACTGTTTATACTAGCTTTCCAAGCAGGCTTCCCATTTTCTGTAACCTAATATGCTGAAGCATGACCTGCTTAAAGGAGAAATGGTAGTTAAATGAGAAATTTTATTTAAAACCTGCCCCAGGGTCTTACCGCTTTTGGATGTGATCACCTGGTATTTCTCTTTCTTGTTGAGAGCCAAGGGTAGACTTTCAGAGGGCCTGTGTTCAAGTCCCTCGACATCATTCACTGAAGAGAAGTTATTACTTCACCTTACAAACCATTATGAAAACATATTTGGAAGAAAGCTAGGTAGGCATGTTTATAATACATATGCCTATACACGCGCACAGATGTGTATGTCTATACGTGTACCTGTATGGGTCTACATGTGTATATGTGTTCAGAAAAATCATTGGGACACATAGGTTATTATTTAAAAGGAAACTCTATTCTCAATTTTCCTTGCGATAATCTAGTAGCCTAGAATTAAATCTAGAAGAAATGATTGTAGTGAAACAATTATGTCGTTTCGTTCCTTTGCTGAAATTTAGTAAAATTCCATTCAAAGCACTTTCTTTGGAGGAAAAAAATTGGCATCAAAATGTGGTTGAGGCAATAAAATTCATCAAATGCAAATCATTTACGGAGTATTGAAATCGAAGGTGCGAGAATACCGGGCAACTGGATAAAAGCAAAGTGGTGTAAGAAACAGAATAAATTCTAAGAGTAGTATTAACTCGAAGCTATCTTTTCCAGAATATGAAGAATAATAAAACAGCTATTTTACGTTTTGCCAAAAAAAATTCGAGTTAACAAGAGAAGTCTGGCTCCAACAAGGACCACCAGACTAGAAGCTAAAGATAGTGCTAAAAACACACTTAGTTCACCCAACTCACATTTTTGTGGCGACCCAGTAACAAAGGGAGAGCTTATGGCATCTTTTATGATGTTGTTGCAAATGTAGTCTTAGCATCGAGGGCAAAGCTCGTTTTCTCATATATCCCAAGATCATTGGTGCACATCTTTTGTGGAAAAATATATAAATATTTTGGTTTATTTCTCAGAATTTTCCTACTCTCCTCCATGCCAAGTGTTACTTATATTTTCCACAGAATAAATGTGTTCAACTTCAAAAGCAGCACCATTCATTAGAAATGTTTCCATAAAATCACAAATGGATTCTTTGAAAACCCCAGTATGAAAGAAAGTCAAGACAGTTCACAGAGGAGAAAAAGTCCTTGGTACCTATAACACATTGTGTGTATGTGCTATAGTGAAAAAAAAAACAAAACACAAAACAAAACCCAAAACATTGGGTGGCCATGATGGAATTAATCAACTTTCTGAAAACCAGTTTCATTTCAGGGGGTGGGTGGTGGGAATTTTTTTGGTGGAAATTTCCATTAGAGAATTTTTCCAGAATTGTAAAAATTGTAAAACTAAATAGAAATATTATAATGATTTGCTCTTTATAAACAGAAACACTTGGAAAGAAAAAAAAAATGAAGTTCAAATTATGAGCAATCAAAAATAACTTCCGGGTTTCTATCAGCTGATAAACCTACCAAAACACAGAATGAAGAGTGCTAGGCATAATTGTACTTATCAATTTAAAAAATGCCCATTGAGTGTTCACCATGTGACAGGTAGAATTCTAACCATTTTACAAGTATTAACTCATTGAATTTTCATAATAGGCCAGGAGCAAAGATGGCTATTGTCCCAATTTTTAGTGGAGGAAATGGAGGCACAGAGCTGGTAAGGAGCGGAGCTGGAATGCAAAGCCATCATCCGTGCTCTTTGTCCTTCCTTGACTCTATTGCCTCTCACACATGCTTTGCTATTTGTATGATTTGCAGGATAGTGTTCTTGAAGAGAAAGCAATGTAAACCGTCTAGCATTGCCGTATTCGCCAGCCAGCCGTGCTTGTAACAGGGGAACTGGGAGAGCTTTCTCTTTTGTCATCTCTCATTACATCCCTCCGCAACCCTCTCGAGACCATGCAAACCCCTTTGCAACCTGTCAGCCTGCAATTTCTGACTCACCATCCTTCTTTTTTTTTTTTTTCTTCCTGCGTTTCTATTCCTGAAGGCCCAGTTGGTAGAGAGGAAACAATCTGAGTTGATGGAATTTCTTCCCCTCACCCATCTTCTTCTCAGCTCTTAGTCTGTATTCTAAACAATTATCTTTCTGGGAACTATGAATTTATGTCTGAGTCTCATAGACAATTGGGTGAAAGAACCCGGCCCTAGGATGAATCCACTGAGATGCGTAAACTTTGTATCTTCCAAGAGTCAGTATCTTCATTAATCTTGCTTAGTTCAGACCCATTTTTAAAAATCATTTTTCTATCATCTCTGCAGGGCTGCAGTACTCAGGAAATTCATTAAAATGCTGCTATTTTTCCATATGAGCTTTTCATATAACTGCTCAGCTCTCCTATTTAATTCCCCTTGTGGTTTCTGTGGAAATAATGAGGCAAACAGCTTAGAAATTGTGTTCTACAAATTTTCCTTCAAATCCTAACAAGTAATGAAAGTTCTATGTTTAAGATTTTTTTTAATAAGACATATGTAGATTTTCTTTTTAAAACCGGTGTTCCTACTACGGGATTGGCTTTTAATATTTACATAGTTCTCACACATTGTAGATGAGCAAGCAAACAAAGATGGCTTCTGGTCTGAAGCTAAAGGGGATAGAATTATTTAGAGATTTGACCAAAGTAACATGGTTGGTTGGAGTCAGGAGTAATTCCTTGAATCTTGGAGTCTTGTTTAATTAGTCCATTGATTGAGGATCATTTGGTTTTCTTGTATGTTCATTACCAAGAAATCATGACATTGGGGCTGATCTTCATAGCCCGAGGGGAAAGAAACTCCAGAAAATACCTCAAAAGATTGGGGCGGATGAAGAATTCAGGTAACAGTCATCGAGATCTCTGTCGTGGATCACCCCGCAAAGTAGATAGTCCTCTCGAATGTTTATTTTCCTTCCCCAAAATAGAGCGTTTTATTTGCCCCTTGAGTTACTGGGATAATTGTAGCTCTGCTGGCCTGGCCGTAGAAAGCTGGAGAGGACCCTGACTTCCATTTCAGCATTAGTTTCTGGACCTCGTCAAGTATTTTATTTATTTAAAAAATGATATATTTTGAGGTCAAATTAGTCTAAGCACCAAATTTAGGATTTTGCAAAAGAAAAAAAAGCACAAGGGCAAAGGTTTGTAAAACCTAATATGAACAATGTTTGTGTACGTTTTTTAAAGAATTAATGAAAACATGGGAGGTCATTGAAACACTGCCCCTGCAGGGCTGTGAACCTAAGTGACAGCAGTGCCTGAAAGCATGAGAACTAGAAAGTGAGCCTGCCCTTAAAGGCAAATGTAATACAGGATGTCAGCCAACGGCACACATGCCAAAACTATATTTAGTACTGGAAGCTATATTTTGAGTGTAAGTGAAGTATTTTTACAAATAAATTTTTAATCACAGAAGTACTGTCTTTTCGGAGAGATTCTAGATGTGTACGTTGAATTGGAGTACCTGGCCTTTTCAAGGTGAGAGAGCCAGTGGACTAATCCCAAGGCGGGTGATTAAAGCCTCTAACAGGTCTCTGAAGAGAAGCCTGACTGACTGCTTTTTCTCATAATGACCGTGAAGCATGCCTTGGTAAAGTGTCAAGGTTATTGAGGCTCACCCTTTACCTTCGCTTTGGTCCTTCCTGGTATTCACGGGTCACCACTGTTTGCCTTGGGTTATTCTCTTAGTTGAGTTCCCTTCAGGCAAATGGAAGTCAAATTGGCTACCGCCTCCTCAGAAAGGTCTTTTTCTATCACTGTAGCTAGAGCAGCCCAGCAGTCTCTCTGTTTTCTACTTTTTATAGCACATATTGGTTCTTAAAATTATCTTAACTCGTTTCCGTATTTGTCACGTGCTTCCCTTTGTGATTTGGTAAGCAATTGGACGGTAGGGACACTTTCTTTCCTATTTACTTCGCCCACTTTGGGTGAAATATCTCAAGAGATGCTTTGACAAGAATTTGGAGGCTCACACCCACCTACTGAAAACTGTATCTGATTCGAGTCAGATTAATTAGGAGATCTGTGCCAAAGTTTCTCTTTCTCTAGAAAGGTCACGTGGGAAAATTAGTATTTCTAAGATGTCCCCTGGTCGCCACGAAATGAGCCACATATTGGGAGAAGTTTCATTTCCTTCACTTCACTTGGTACTTTAGCGGCAGAACATAAAAGCCGCCCCAAAACACCAAACCAAAACAAAACAAACAAACAAAGCCCCCAAAAACAGCAACAACAATAACAACAACAAATAAACAGAAAAGGTCTTTGTCACTAGCACATTACTTTCATTTGGATTTCAATCTTATCAAATGAAGGTCTCATTGAGTTCAATGCCTTCCTTTATTTTATTTTATTTTATTTTATTTATTTTATTTTCAATGCCTTCCTTTAAAAAGTTGATGATACTCTGCGTTAGACTAATAATTTTAGTTCCTAGAAGAGAAAGAAGCCTGTTGATCATGGATTAAATCTTTGCAAATAAAGAGAGACAGGAACCAGTCCTCGGGGCTCGGAGCCGTCCCGGGCTCCAGAAGGGGGCTCCAGGTCTCTTTATCAACAACTGTGCCCCTTCAGGGCAGTTTGGGTTTAGGTTTTATCTGGCCCTCTCATTTCCAGTGTTTTTAATTTGCCTTTTAAAACAATAGTAAATGTGAAACCAGGACATTAAAGCAATCTGTGAAAACAAATACTTTATCTTGCTAAAATTGGTAATAATAACTCCATCTGGCTTCTCCTTAGAAGTCTTAGCCTCTGGAGCTGGTAGCTCATCGGAAAATCCCATGGTTCTCTTTTAGAAGCTCTTTATTTCTAGCAAGATTCTGACTCAAAAAAGCCATCCCTTCATCATCGTGATTATTTCTCCACTAAGTTCAAAATGTACCGAAAATCCTCTTTTAGTTAGGGCCAATATGTGTTTTGGAAAATATATTCATTTCTCAATTGGTCTCAAGTGATGCATTAACAAATAAATCAAGAGATGGATTCCAAAACCAGTTTTAACTATGCATATTCACCTCCTTTCCCAACAAATTTTAATGTAGACTCTAAATAAATACATATAATGGCACTATTTGCCTAAATTGAGTTAAAATGGACTGAGCCGAAAATGGGTGAATTGTATAATATGTGACTTATATCTCAATGAAGATGTTTAAATAAACAAACTGAACTGAGTCAATTAATGTCACAGATGCAATTCAGAATAATGACTTCCCTGAGAACCCGTTTAAGCCAAAGGGGCTGTTCTACTTTTTTTTTTTTAACGCCTGCAGCACCTGGTCTTCCTAGGTGGTCTCCCATCCAAGTACTAACCAGGCCAGACCCTGCTTAGCTTCTGAGATCAGACTGGATTAGGCTTGTTCAGGGTGGTGTGGCCATAGACTAAAGGAGCTGTTCTGAACAATGAAAGAGAGTTTACTGACAGTGACTTCTCATAACCTTATGGCCCAGTTTGTCAGGACTGGTCACCCCTCACATGATCAGGAACAGGAATTTGATGTACTTAGCACTACCCTAAAGACATCAGGCAAATCATAAAATGCGAATCAAGACCTTTACTGGACTTCTTCTTAGCACACATGAATCAAACTAAACACAGCTTGAATCTGTTCCTTGTAAGAGCACTGTGTCCAGTTTGAGGCTTCACAACTTAGGAATATGCAGTATGTGAAAAATGCCCCGAAGAAAAAGTTCAAAGCTCTAGATAGCGGTGGGGTGGGGGGCAGGATTTAAAGATTTACCCTGAAGGAAAACAGGCTAAAACTCTTTTGATAAGTGAAAATATGCATGAGAAACACAGAGAGATGGCTGGCTCATTCCCATCTGCATTCAGAAAGTAGGAAGGGAATTTCAAGTTTGGGGTATGACATTCCTGTTCATGTTTTGTGATGACTGTGATCTTTTTGCTTTTTCAGTCAGATTTGATATTCATAAAATGTAGTGAGGAATAGATGAATTTTGATGTTGGACAGATGTGGGTGTGAATCACTGATTTATAAAACGGTGATAAGAATATTCACGTCACAGCAGTATTGCCTAGAAATAATCTGTGTTAAGTTTTTGGCACAGAGTGGGCTCTTGGAAAATGTTATGCCCTCCTTTCTCCCGTCCTCTACATGTGACCCCCATGCACAGACACCCCCAGTCCTGTTTAGGTGGTCTAGAGTGTATGAATGGAGAGATCACCATGACTTTGCTATTTGTCACACATCTTCCATAGAAAACATGTTTTAAACACCCAGTTAGTAGTGTGTGTTTGGATTAGTTTACTGGCTTCATCATTGACCAGGTAATTTGGGAAAATCCTGGCTGTATTTATTTACTAGCTCACTTAGGCAAATTTTTAACCTTTTAGTGATCACTTTCTTCCTCTGAACAATAAAGAATATAACTACATCTTCTAGTCTTGAGGATTAAATAAGGTAACCCGTGTTAAAGCACTTGGCAAAGTACTTGAGGCATATTAAGGGTTAGCTAATATTACTATTATTGTTATTAGGAATTTGATTTTATGATGGCACGTACAGAGCGACAAGTCTACACAAGCCATACTATGTTCCTTATTTCTATAATTCATACTCATAAATTTTATTAATAACAGGTAATAGTTATGTGGTTGTTCTATGTCAGAAAATGTACTAAATGCTTTAAATCTTATAGCTATTAATTTTATGTATCAGAGGAAGTCCTGAGTCTCTGAGGAATTAAATAACTTTACCCAAGGGGGGTCTTTCTCTCTCTCTCTCTCTCTCCCGCCTCCCCCTTCCCCCTTCATCCCCCCACCGCCAAACACACAACACACTTAGGACTCAAACTTGGAAACGTCCAACTCAAAGGCCATGCATTTAATGAAATACCAAGTTTTGATAAACAGATTCCTATATCATTATTGCTTATTTTAGTCCTTCCATAAGAAGTCAAATCAATAAATACCTCCCACTGATTGCTTGAGGATAACTTCAAGTTTTCTGAGACACGGAAGGCGAGAGCCATCAGGGACTTGAAGAGCCAAATTTCAGATGAGAATACTGGGGCCGAGGGCTCGACTTATGATTATCGATTGAGCTCTTGTTCTTACGTGATGTGAGCTGCTCCAGCACTGAGAGCACAAGGGGAAACCAATCAGTGATGTCTCTTGCTTCATGAAATGCATGATGTTGGGATGTTAAGGCTCAAGCAGATATGACTGTGCTAACGAACGCCGTATACTTATCCTTTTGACAAGTGCCATTGTTAAAGAAATATCTAATCTAGCTGAGGTGGGTGAAGTCAGGGAGAGCTTCCCAAAAGGATGACATTTAAGCCAACATGGGGAAGGCAAGTGGGGATTTATTTTGCATTAGGTGGGTTGACTGGGCTAGTTAGTAGCTGAGTCTGTACTAACAACTGGATCTGTGATTCTCACTCCTGGGTTTTCCCCGCTGCTTAGTAAATCTGCAACTTCTGGCGGTTTGCATTTGCCAAGTCATGACGCTGCTTTATGAAGCCATTTCTATTTTAAAAGGGGGAAAAGCCCTTAGGTTTCGCTCCCCGATCCACAACCTCCTTATTGCAATCTGCGAGGCCTTATTTTCATTGGTATATCTTTAAAGGGGAATGGGGGTGGGAACTCTTTGGTATGTCTCTAATCTTTGTCACGCCACAAAGCAGTGAACTGTGAAAAATACCCGTGGAATTCCCAATAAATCGTAAAGGAGGCAAGTGAAGGGCATGTCGCTCTGAACTTGAGCGGCTCTGCTTCTTCAACTGGATCTCTGGAGGTTCTCTCCGGAGAAAGCCTTCCCGGGCTTTGATTTCTCAGGCCTGTTGAGGAGTTCGGTCCACTCTCACATGTCCTTTCAAAGGCGCCTCCCTGGAGCCCGTTCCGGCATTTGAACTCATTTGTGTCACAGGTGGGCATTCAGTTTCCTTAAGGCAGAGTGAATCGAACACCAAAAAAGGTAAACTTAAGTGTCACAACTCTTCGAATTTGAGTGTCTCTGGCTTGAGTCAGTGATATACTTCTGTGCGCCATTGATTAATTATAAAACCAAGCCAAAACAAACGCTCGAAGGGTGGAAGTTTTCCAAGCAGGCAAGTGAACTCCATCAGGAAGGAGGGCTAGACCCATGTGTGGGACCCAGCCGCAGCTAAGCTGCTGCGATGACAATGATGTCCCCGCACTTGGCACCTGGGCAGGATGTCTCATCCATCATTCATTCTCCTTTCTTTTAAAATGAAACACTGACGAGCATTCATTAGTCATTCTCTTTTCTTATTTTTAAGTTTTCTGAGATCGCTTTTTGCTCAGTGAATTCCTTGGCTCTGGGTTTTATTAAATTGTTAGAAAGAACGAGATAACCAAGCTGCGGCACGCAATGCTCCAGAAGTGTAACAAATTACCACAAACCGGGTGGCTTAAAACAATGGGAATTTATTCTCTCACAGTTAAGGAGGCCAGAAGTCCCCAAATCAAGGTGTCAGGAGGATTGGTTCCTTCTGGAGGCTCGAAGGGAGAATCCATTTCATGCTCTCTTCTAGTTTTCAACAGTCCACCGTATTCCTTGGCTTGCGCTCCGGTCTCTCTCTGCCTGCATTTTCACATGACCCTTCGCCCCTGTGCCTGTACCTCTGTCTCTGGATCCAGATCGCCCTCTCCTATCCCTTCGAAGGACACCTGTCCTTGGATTGAGGACTCGCCCTAACCAACTACTCCAGTCTGACCTCGCCTTAACTCGATTCTACCTGCAAGGATCCTATTTCCAAATGAGGTCACGTTCGCTAATAACCAGGGCTTAGAATTTGGATGTATCAAGAGGACATGAGTCAACCTACCACAGGGAGTAAAAAGCTCTGCTCTCTAGTCCTCCCTCTCTTTCTCTGGTGACCGATGGCACAGTTCAGTTGTGACATGGTGCAAAATCTAGTTGTCAGCGTTCATACAACGTTAATAAAGCGCACCCGGGAGGCGACGGGGCTGTTTTGTACCTTTGTCATGTTGGTGGGTCCATAGGTTTATACAGCTGTCAAGACCCACTGGTGTAGTTTAGCACACGTAGGTTATCCCTCAATAAAGTAGATGAGCGAAAGATATCTACCCCGAGGGACAGCTCCCGATTTTCTTGTCCTCTCTCCTTTCAGTACCCCACCCTGTCTTGTCACTAGAAGCGCACGTTGGGTGAATGTGTGAACCCATTTTCATTCAATATAGAGGAGTGAAGGTTCTGGGGAAAAAATAAAACTTTTAGAGGAAAAAAAATCCACATGATTTAGTTGCTTTGAAAAATTAGAAATATTAAAAGCTATTTAGATTACGAAGATTTTAGAGTAATTAGCAAAATATTAAAAACTGTTTACATTATTACATAGTTCTTCATCTTCCAACGTAGTTCTATGCTACGGGAAGATGTTAAAAACCACTTTCAATAACTAAGTAACCGAACCATGTACCAGGTTCAGAAAAAATTAATTTACTTTGAGAGTCCAAGTGCACTTTCACCCACAAAGACAGAAGAAAGTAAAACTAACAAAGAAGGAATGCCATTGGCACACAGAGCGTCTTCAAAAATGTTTATAAACCGAAACCGAATTCGATTGTTAGACAACTTGTATTATTGTTGGAAGTCGGTTGTTTTCAAGCCAAAAATAAAAGTAATGGTGGTTATGCAGTTAGGATTCAAATGCTGGTTGCAGGTAAACGATCGATTCACTCGTGGCCCCCGGCACTCTACTAAGCACATCGACACCGCAACTTGGCTTAAGATTTTATATAACCGGGCTTCTCACCTGCCTCACTAATGGGTATCCTAAAAACAGAGGGTTGGTATTAGGAATACTGTACTCACACTAGCTTGAGAAATGAACATGTAAGCGAAAGGGTGGGAAAATGTCCCTGTGCAAAACTGCTTTTTAAATTTGAGGAGAAGATAAGGAAGAAACGCTAGAAAACAACACATCGCTAACATCCGCGCAGATGCTGCCATAGAAATAGGAATTTTTTAAAGATTATGACTGGCGAGGGATGGCGAAATTAGATGCACAAAGTGGGGAGAAAATGAGAAAGATGAATAAAAATAGTCATTTAGGTTTCTGAGTTTAATGTCAGGAGAAATTTGTCAGAGGTCTTGGTATTAACTAGATGGATGTGAAAACCTCAACTGGGTGCCTGTTTTAAAGAGAGGGTTCATGGTTCTAATTTTGGGCAATGTGAAATTGATATAAAATATTGAGCCAAACAACTGGCCTGTTGATATATAAATGTAATAAAAGGTAAAACATTTTCTATACTCTGCTCTGAATATAGAAAACCCCAAATTATCTTTTATTTAACTCAAAAAAGTGCCCTGTTTTGAAAGCCCATGTTGGTGTTATTTGGTTGGTATTGAAAAGACCTTGCTAAAACTTGGGGAGAGTGGTGAAAATCCTAGCTATGACTTATCTCTGGGTGGACCATGAGTCTTTTTCAAATAATTTTAAGCAAATAATTCATTAGCAAATGAGAAAGATTTGAGTGGGTCTTTTGGATGCAAGACCAGGTGAACTGGCCTTATGGATCGCCATTGAATATATCTGGATTCATAAAATAATGAAAAATTGTAGATTTTGGATAAATTGTAGTAACAAATCCCATTACTATGCTCATTCTCTCCAGAATGCTCTGTGCTAAGCATGCTGCGTACACCAGGGCCATTAGTCATCTTCACACGTTCCCAAGGGGATATGATTTTGCAGATGGAAAGTGAGAATGAGAGCCGACACGTGATGTGCCCAAGGTCACATAGCTAGATAAGAAATCAACAAATCGAAATTCATCCAGAAAGGGTCCCAAAGCACATCCAAATCAAATAGCTTCTTAATCTGCAATTCTAGTCCTGTAAGAGTTAGAGTTTGAGGTTAGGTCACATGCATCTGAATACCAGCCCTGCCACTTGACCAGGGAGTCAGTGACTTGTGGGACTGTTCTAGGTCTTGATTTTCTTCATTTGTAAAATTGCAGGTTAAGCATTATAACTCTATGTGTATGTGTGCGTGTGTGCGCATGTGCGTATGTAACTGTTGATTCGGAGAGTTCATGTATGATTTCAGCCCAGTGCCTGCTATATAGTAAGTTCCAACAGTGTTATTTGTTATTATATTGTTATGATTAAAAGGTCTGAAGCAAGTTGAGTAGATGATCTTGAGTACAGCACTAATTTCAAGTTAGCAAATGGTAGAGACATCTTTAGCATCTCTTCTCTTTAGTGTTGGCATAAAGTTGTCCCCCCACACACACACCCCGAATATCTCTTTTGGTATTGTGATCTTCAATTGTTCTCTAAGGTAAAGAGTGAAACATATCTTTATCTTCTCACTTCACAGTACCAGTTAGGACTCGAGCTCTCAAACACCTTTATGTCTTGCAAATTATTATATTCACCTGGAGAAACTGTGACAACATTTCCATCTTTGGAAAATGATCATTGTCCCTCAATGCTGGGTTGGTGTTTAAGAAAGTTAGTTTTTACTAATCTTGCCCATGTGCATTTATTCTGTAGCTTTAGATTTATCTCCACCGAAGTCGATCAACTATAATTTAACTGCCTCGACAGTTATATTCATTCAGGGAGATATTAGAATACGAATCTAAAGAAACATTCTGAGTTCAGCCACAAAACATTCCTAGCTTACAATCAAATAGTTTATGCATGGGGCAGTCTGGCTATTTAATGCAATTAGCATTCTTAAGCCCTGGAAATGTTCTCCACACATTTCTCATATATTCCACATCACGCAGATTAAAATCATGTTCCCCTTTCCACGTTTCAGGAGCCCGGAGGCAGAATCCTTGACTTCTATGAGAGAGTGAGATGCTGTGAACTGTTTACCCCACACGTCACTGAGCATGTAGAAATGGTATCAGAGGGCTCACGATCAGTTTGAGGGGCACAGGCAGGATGAAATAAAAATGAGCGATGCTGACTAAGAGTTGGGAGCCAATCAGATAGAAGTCTGAAATATTATATGGCAGTGAATTAGGAAGTTCGCTGTGACTTGGGACTATATCAGCAGTGGGATTATATAACAAACAAGGGCAAAATAGGATGCCGTATCCTAAAATACTAGACCTCAGAATTGAAAAGAAATAAGTGACTGGAAGGAATCCAGAGGAGATCATCTACAGTGATGGTGTTTTAAAGCAAAATATGGGCTTTATAGTGTAGCCAAACCACAAAGTCAGACCCAAGGGGCATGATACAAATCTACACATAGTTCAAGGCTCTAAACACCAAGAGGAAAGAGGAATTTTGGCCAGAGATAAGAAAAATGTTAAGGGATGAAGTTAAGAAAAGGGAAATTTAGGTTTAACAGAATATATCCTTTGGTATAAGATGTCTGTGTTTGTAGAACAGTGTCTCAAGGGAGCGGAAAGAAAACCAATGTTTTCTAGGATCCTTGATAAGAAGATACCTTGATGTCAGACCAAGGACTCCAGAACTTTCATTAGAATGTTCTTGTGCCGTGACCGGATGGAATAGATTTTTTTATCCTAAACTTCTAGGATAATTATAACGGAGAATAAATAACGAACAGACTATTCTGCCATTTAATAAAAGGTATCCTAAAATTTTGATTAACTTCAGCTCTGAGGAAAAAACAAACAAATAACAAATATGGACACTATTTTTCAATGGCAAATGCCCTGATAAAAAAGCCTTAGACACCTGATTTTCAAAGTATGAATATTCACATCCGTTTATTTCTAGACTATCAGTTATACTGCTACTGAAACGGGCTGACGAATTGTCAGAAAGATTCTGGGGATCAGCGTAACAACAACAGCCATTTTTGAAATTGGTAAATGAGACCCAGACCTTCCCAAATCAAGTTTGGCTTAAAATGACAGTCAATCAGAAAGGCCAACATAAGTGGGTCTGTATAAGCAAAGGGATTATGTAACAAACAAGAGTAAAATAGGGCTCCCTGACTAAGAATGAATGAATATGCCATAAGCCACAAAGACTGCAAAGGAAACCTAATAGCAATCAGGTTGGAAATCAGAATAGTTTTTCAAAATACGATTTAAAAAATCCAAATAATTTTCTTACAAAATCTTTCTTTCCCCCTGTGTTTTAAAAGCATATGTACTTACACTGGGTTTTCAAAAAGGAACCTGAGCTTAATTTTATGAACATTTAAAACAAGGTGTTCACTGTGTCCTCTAGGCTAGTGGAGGGTCAGGACCTGTTGGAAACGAGATGATGAATTAACTGGATGTGTCTGTTCCAAGCCCCAAGTGCGGATAAAAGTGTCCCTCTGCTCGTTGGCTCTCCAGCATCCATGACCTGGAATGTATGACTTCGTGTCTGGAGGGCATTCATTCTTATTAGCCCTCCGTAATTATGGCAGAGTTGCATTTTCAACCTCACGATGGTTGGTCATCAGAGGGGCTTAGAGAACTAGAACCTATATGAATCTTGGACTACATTTGCTCAATCACCTTGACTTATACGTGGTCCTGTGAAGTGCGGGCTCTGTTAACCATGGACTCCAAATGCCCAAATCCAATGAGGCATAACCAGTTCCACGCGATGGTCTCCGAATGGCAGAGACATCAAGTGTTTTCATTACGAACGACAAGTTACAAGGTATTGCTAACTAAGAAAAGGGCAGGCAAGACCCACCCTCTCTGACTTCTAATGAGATTTGTTTGAGGAGAGAAGAAAGCCAACAGCGACAATCTCCCCAATGTAATTGGGCATGTGTAGTCAAGCTGGGAACGAAGCGGTTGTAAACGCTGTGTCTCTCTCCACGGCACACCTAATCGTCAGCCACTGAAAATACTTAGGTTTCAGGGTGAGCGGAGATGGATGGCGGCGACAGTACTGGGAAATGCGTATGGCGTTCCGTGGTCAGGGAGCAGATGGCTTGCATTCCCAGGGTCCAGTCTGTCTCGCTGGATACGGCAGAGATCCCGGGGTCCTAACGAAGCCCCTTGTAGAAGAGGCATGCCACGCTTCCGTTAAGTAAATCTCATACGACGCGCCTTGTCCCCAGCAGTCGAATATCCGGTACATCAAGCACACTTTTTTAAAAAAAGACAAATTCCTCCCCTGAAAATTTTATAGGGAGTAAAAGAATTCTTCCCGAAGTAAGCTTAGACAATTCCGATATACACGTAAGAAAGCGAATGTTTGCGTCACACGCCCGTATTTCTAAGTTCGTTCTGTTGTTGTTTTTGGTAAAAAAAAAAAAAAAAAAAAAAAAAAAAAAAAAAAAAAAAGATAGTAAAGGAAAGTCACCTTTACATTTGTGCAAAATTCTCTTCGCCCTCAAGTGGTAAGAGGGGACACGGAGCACAGATCAGGACAGTGCGCTGGCATTGCCAGCTCTGCCTCTGCGCCCTGCTGGGACCGCGTAAGACGCGTTGCAAAACTTCAACGTTACGTCAAAAAGCCCTCGGAGGGGCGGGCGGGGCGCTACACTTCGTGGATTCGGGGGGTCGGACAGTAGCGCGAGAAGCTGCTACCAGACTCCTTTCGGAGCAGGGGACATTGACATTGGCAGCATTTTCCAGCCTCCTAGGAATGTGGCCGCGGCTCGCTGCGCCCAGAGGCGTCCGGGAGCCAAAGCCGAGACCCACCGCGCCGGGAGCGCCAACCTCCGCCGCGTGGGTGCCCGCCGCCCCCGGCCCGCCCCGGCCACCGCTCCTCCGCGAGCGCATTTACCCAGGATCCTCCCTCTCCTCGGGTCCCCATCTCCAGCGCATTAGAACTGAATCTCTACTTTTCCTTAAACAAACAGACTCCCCCTCCTCCCCGCCCCCCACCACCGACCCAAAACACAGCAGGGGTGGCGGCTAGGCCGGCTGGAGATTTCACTTCGACTTCAGAGCCACCGTCCCGGGCTGCCCATCTGACACCAGTGGGTGGGGTGCAATCTGACACCTCCTTTCCTTCCCAGAAACGTGAGCGGAGCTGGCGCCCCCCCGGACCCGGGGGAG
The DNA here is from genome assembly GCF_014176215.1 of Rousettus aegyptiacus. Classification (NCBI taxonomy): domain Eukaryota; kingdom Metazoa; phylum Chordata; class Mammalia; order Chiroptera; family Pteropodidae; genus Rousettus; species Rousettus aegyptiacus. The sequence goes on along the minus strand of NW_023416312.1, from coordinate 1,323,007 downwards.
GGGAGGCCGGGCAGAGGTCCGCGCTTCCGTCCTCGCGGCTCCCCCCCTGGAGACCCGGGGGCTGGGGCGGCTCCCAGGTCGCGCGCCCGGAAAGCTTCCCCCGCTCCTGCTCCCTCTCGCTCCTGGCTCCGCCCCAGCTCCAGACCTGGCTTCCCTCCCGCCTCACCGGTCCGGCTGCCCCCTTTCCGCTGCCTCTAGGGTGAGCGTGCGGGGACCCCTCCGCGCCTGCCCTGCGCCCCAAGGGTGGGCTGCGAATATCGAGGGCCCCTCGGGCGGAGCGTGGGCGCCCGCCCTGGGGCTCTGCCCTTCGCGCGGCCAGGAATTCTCTCCCACCGTGGCCACGCAACCCTGGGAAGGCCCTGGGCGCAGCGCGCAGTGTCCCCACTGTGTGGCAAGACTGGCACCCTGCGGGCACCTGGAGCCCGGAGGCGCCCCTGCACCTAGCGGGTTGGAAGGGCGGCTTCGGGCGCCGGCACGGAGTCCCTCCCGCGGCGGGGAGCGCCCACGGACGCGCCCCGGGCGCACACCCAGGAGGCCGCCTGCCCAGCCCTCGCGACCGTCCCGGGGCGCGAGGAGGAGCTTGCTGGAGACTTCGAGGCTGTGCAGAGCCAGCGAGCGAGCGCGGGAGCGCGGAGTCTCCGGCCTCGGCGGGGCAGGGGGAGTGGCGCCGGCGGCGGGGCCGCGAGCCCAGGGCGCCTGACCTTCCTCCTCGGCCTTACCCCTTCGCTACGTCGGCTCCGGGGAAGGTTCCAGCGGCCGCAGAAGGCCCGCGACCCCTTTTTTTCTAGAAGGCCGGTGATGGCTCTCCTGCTTCTGTCCTCGCCGGGGCACTCGGAGAGCGCTGGTGGCGCGTGAGCCGGGCGCTGCCTCGCCTAAGCCCCCTTCCTTCCCGCGCCCCGAATCGCCGGCATCCTGACAGCGGGAAGAGGGTGGCCCTCGGGCAAAGTCCCACCGAGATGTCCGCGCAAAGCCTGCTGCACAGTGTCTTCTCCTGCTCCTCGCCGGCGCCCGGCGGCGCGGCCTCAGCCAAGGGCTTCTCCAAAAGGAAGCTTCGCCAGACCCGCAGCCTGGACCCAGCCCTGATCGGAGGCTGTGCCGGCGAGGCGGGCGCGGAGGGCGGCTCTCCGGGGGCCCCCGGAGGCCGTGTCTCCTCCCCACTGCCCGCGGCCGAGGCTCCCGGCACCCGCGCGGCGTCCTATCCGCGGGGCCCGCACCCGCGGGCCAACCGACTCCCGTCCCCTAGACCCCTCTGCTCATCCTCCATGCCCAGCACCCCGCAGGAGAAGTCGCCGTCTGGCAGCTTCCACTTTGACTATGAGGTCCCCCTGGGTCGCAGTGGTCTCAAGAAGAGCATGGCCTGGGACCTGCCTTCGGTCCTGGCCGGCCCGGGCAGTGGCCGCAGCGCCATCCTCTGCTCCTCCGGGGGAGGCTCCAACGGCATCTTCACTTCTCCCAGGAGGTGGCTCCAGCAGAGAAAGTTCCAGTCCCCACCCAACAGCCACGGCCACCCCTACGTCGTGTGGAAGTCCGAGGTAGGGTCTGGCGCCGCGCGTCCTCATGGCCCAAGGATGGACATCTGGGCAGGTCTTTAATTGCATGACATTTGTAGATTCAGGGACCCGTTGAGGGGTTTCTGTGGTGTGGCTGTGCCTCTTTGGCTGGTGACTAGTGCCTGGAAATGCGCCATCCCTAGCGGCCACCCGCGCGCGTCTTGACAGGACTTCTGGGCTCCACTTGGCAGCAGCGGTGGGAGCCGGGGAAGACGCGACGTCTGCTTTTCTGTGTGCGCTACAGGCTATTTCCAAGGGTCATCTCACCCCTTCGCCCAAGCCGATATTTTTAGGAACTCAAGTGATCTATTTCCAAGCTGTTTGTAAGCATTGGATGAAATATGTTTTGAACTGTGTCTGTCATCCGGTTGCTCTACAGAGAATTCAGGAACATTATTACTCTGGAGGATGTTGCCAATAGTGTGTGTGTGTGTAGCTTGCTGTGTGGGGTGGCAGGGGGAGTAGCTACTAGAATTCTCTAGTTTTGGTATTTTTTTCTCCCTAAAGGTCTCATTTCAGAAACCTATGGTATGGAGTACTAGTTTAATGTAGGGGAGAAAGCTTTCTTTAAGGCTATGAAAAATCATGGAAATATGCCCAAATTCCGCTAAGGACAACTAGTAGTGAAATATTTGTGAATCGGGAATCATTAAACAGGGAACTCGGAGGGAGCTATTTGGCACCTTTAGGATGTCTGCTGTCTGGTTGAGAAGAATGGAGAACAGAGCTACGGAAAACCGAGGTTGATGTGTCCTTAGAAAGCAGTGTGCCTTTAGAGAATAAATAGTAGTTGTTTTAAAAATGATCAACTCCTATGACTCTCAGTCCACAAACTCTATAGGTTTGCCTTGGATCTGTTTCCATAAGGGAAGGGAGATTCCATCGGTTGTAATTAAATATTTTAAAGTACAGTTAGAATTACAGAAATGAAACGAAATACCATGTAATTGCTGGAGATTTAGACTAAATAAAGGAAAGAGAACCAAGAAAAAGAGTTTGAAAATAGCATCCAAGATCATACCTCATTCTGTTAACACGAGATAACTGCGAGATGTTGACTTTTAATAGAATTCCTTAGAAAAATCAGCAGAATTTTTCAGAAATATTAGCAGCATATATTAATAAAATATTAGGTACTGTGTCAAAGTGACAGCTGCCATTGGATGGGGGGAGTATGGAATACAAAAACTAACAAACATTGCTGACTGTTTTGCCCATTTCTGGAGGAAAATAGGCAGTAGAAAAAAAAGTCAAGTCGGAGAGCGAGAGATTTTCCTCAAACCAGGGAACTCAGCATTAGAAAGATGTCAATGTCAGAAATCTAGATGTGGAGTTTCTCCTGATCTCTGGAAGGGGCCAGGTTCCCACTCTGTATCCGAAGCACACATTACCAGATTAACCTTTAGGAGCTGAGAGAGAGAGACAGAGAGACAGAGAGACAGAGAGACAGAGAGAGACAGAGAGAGACAGAGAAATGCAAAAGCAAGTCAAATTCTTGGATTAGATAGCCGCCGACATTCCCATTTCAATCCAGTTATATCATTAAGAATGTCCTAGTTTTTCTTAGCAGCCATACGTGCTTGGAATATAGTGTACAGATGTTGTTTGTTACTGTTAAGACCAAACGGCGTTCTACGTAGATGATCATGACTGATTACAAATTATCTTCTTATCCAGTAAAATCTCGTAACCAATGGACAGACCTCATAATCCAAACTGCAGCAATATCGGGTGGCTTCTAACTGTTCTGTGGCAGTCTGCAAGCTCATCTATGACTTTTGCTTCTTTGCGATGGTTAAAACTAAGTACCTAGGCATCCAAAAAGAACAAAATTTCCTCATAAGAATGTTCGTGTGTGTGTGTGTGTGTGTGTGTGTGTGTGTAATTTCCTTATTCTCGAGGCAGACATGGAGAGATTGGATGGAATCCTGGCATGAATTGCCAAGGCTGATTTTGTTTAGTAGAGGCCCAGATATCCTAATTTAACCCTGGGTCTGGAATTTCATGTCCTGGATTACCTTTCAAAGGTTTAACTCCCTGGAACCCTCTCAAAAACCAAGGAAGTTCATTCCATTGAGCACTGCTTGTCCTTCTCCCTGGCAAGCAAGCCAAGCCCTTTGTCCTAAAAGAGAATCTTTACTAATAATGTCAAAAGTCCAAGCGAGCACCTTGCAGAGTTATTTATGGGCCCTGGAGGGGAGAGTTGGTTCATACAGATTTGGTCCTCGCGCTTTCCCTGGTTGCTTTGGGGCAGGCTTTCTCACCCTCTGCCCTATTGACAGTTATAGCTAAATGATTCTTTGTGGTGGGATGTCCTGTGCATTGTAGGGTGTTCAGCAGCATCCTGGGCCTCTACCTGCTAGATGCCAATAGCACTCCTCCCCACCAGTGTGACAATGAAAAATGTCCACAGACATTGCAGGATGCCCTCGAGGGGTCAAATTTGCCCCACTGAGAACCAGTGAGTTGCACGGAGCTCCCCATACTGGCCATCTAGCCAGTGCCTACAGAAGTGCTTTCAATGGCATAAAGTTTGTCTGGGGCCGTTGTCCAATTCCCACACCATTCGGATCCCTCTTGGGCATGCCTGCAGACTCCATGGACCTCTCGTGGTTTGTTCACCTTTTCTGTTTCTCTTCCATTGAACCGATAAGCACACCTGAGAATTCACCTTCATTCGGGTTTAGCAAGTGATGAACACATGCATTTCTGCTTAGTTCTTTCAGAAGATTCTCTGTGTGTGTGTGCGTGTGTGTGTGCATGTGCGTGTGTTTAATTTCAATTACAGTTGACAGTCAACATTCTATTTGGTTCAGGTATACAGCATAGTGGTTAGTCATTCATGTAATTAATAGAGATTCTCTGGTTTTAAACTTAATGTTCATACAGTAGCAACTCTCATAAAAGCTCACAAATGGCTATTTTATGGCCTAAAACCTGGACGTGTTAGACAAAGTCAGGTGCAACTCTATTAAAATGTCCTCACTATGCATTTCAGGATTGCTTTAACAAAATCTGATTCATGGACGTGCTGGGTAGAATATCCATTGAGTAGAAAAAGGGAGAAGACGAAGGGATAAATGGAGCTTGGGGACACAATTGGTACATACTTCTTGACTTGTGTTCTTAGCAGCCACGCTCTGTCCCTCATTCCGATCGCAGATAATGGAGCGAGGTCTCATTCCAAGCCCTGAGTTCCCCTAACTCTAGTGAATCAGAACTGGGATTGTGGTCATAGCTGATCTGGAGTTTCTCAGCTTCAGTAACCCATGATTAAAATGACTTTTCTCTGTCCATGGCTTCTTCGTTCATGCCACAAGCACTTCTCGAGCACAAGCATTTATCTAGGTACCAGGAATGCAGAGAGGCTAAGACATAGTGTTAGCCCTTAAAGAGCTCTGAGTCCTATGAGGAGATGATGGATCAGTCAACCATTCAGTGCGGTGCGGAAGGATCACAGCACAATGAGGGTCGGGGCCGGTGGGTGGCGATGTGATGGTTCGCCCTGCTTTCGGGAGCCCTTGGAAGGCTTCACTGTGCAGAGAATACTTGAACTTGATCTCAGTGATGACTACCGTTTATAAGAAGCAGGAAGGAAGTGATTCCTTGAAGAAAGAGAAAAGAGTGGACATGCCAAGGCACAGAGGTGTCAACGATGGCAGAGTGTCCAACGAAGAGAACTTTCAAGGGGCTTGAGAGCGATGCTCTGTTTAAAGGAGGTGGTTGGGGCATCTGTGGTTTTGTATGTGTAGCAACCACGTGGCTTTTCATGTAATGACCTAACGGAAGCAGATTAGATACATATCTGGAAGGAAATACTAACTATGGGCAGGGGTAAAAATGGCGGGAGGGCCAAAGCACATTGCCTACTCTTCTAGGCACTTCTTGCCATCAAATCCGCAGAGAAGTGAAAGATGGAGAGTGTTTTGGAAGTCAGAATTTCGGTGTGCTGGAGCATAGGATGCATCTCGCTCTGTGTTGGATACTAGTACAGCAGGTTGTAGCATTAATTACGAAGAGTCCACTGCGCCCATGCCAGGAACTCGGACTCTATGTTTCACAGAGCCGTGGTTCTCAACCGGGAGGTGACTTACTTTGTCCCCAGGGAACATTTAGAAATGGCTGAAGGTGGTTTCGTTTATCAATGTATTAATTTCCTATTGCTTCTGTAGCAAATTACCCCAAATTCATAGGCTTAGAGCAACACAGATTTATTATCTTGCAGTTCTAGAGGTCAGAAGTCCCAAACAGGTCTCTCTGGCTGAAGTCAAGGCGTTGGCAGGGCTACGTTCCTTCTGAAGCCTCTAGGGTCCATTTCTTTTGCTTCGCCATCGATCTGCTTCCTCCGTCTTTAGAGCCAGCCACGTTGCATCTCTTTGACCCTTTTCCATAATCATTTTTCCCACAAACTCTCTGAAGGGCTCCTGTGATAATGTTGGGTTCACCTGGTTGAATCAGGGTAATCTCACCACTTAAAGGTCAGATGATTAAGCAACCTTTAATCCAATCTACAACCTTAATTTGCCTTTGCCATGTAATTTATTCACAGGGTCCAGAGATTAGGAGGTGGGTATTTTTGAGACATTCTTTGGCCTATTACACGGGAGGTTCTACTGGCATCTAGTGGCTAGAGACCAGCGATGCTGCTAAACACTCTACAACATACAGGGCAGCCCCCACAACCAAGAGTCATCTGGCCCTCATTGTCAAGGGTGCCCAGGCTGAGGAACCCTGTGGCAGAGAATGGGGCAAGTTGCTGATTTTTAAGCATGAGGATGGAACATGATCACATGTGTGTTTTAGAGAGGTCCCTCCGTCGTCTGGTGGTGGTGGTGGGGGGTACGTGTTAGTAAACGAGCCGGAGGATAGACGCCCAGAGGAGGTGGGCACGGGAAAACCATCCTGAGGATCCGAGAGGCAGATGGGAGTTGGCACGGACACATAACACTCGTGTATTTCGTTCTTTTCCATCTCGGCAGACTGTTTCCTTGCACTACCGAACTACTTCTACAGGCCAGTGGTTTTCACCTGGGGCCAAGTTGGCACCCTTGGCACATTTGACAATACCTGGTGGCATTTTTGATTGCCAGAGTTGGGGTGGTAGGATGCTGCTGGCATCTGGTGGGTAGAGGCCGGGGATGCTGTCGATTACCCTACAATGCACAGGACAGAGCCCTACAAGAAATAATTCATCCGGCTCCAAATTTCAGTAGCACCGAGGTTAAGAAAACTTGTTTCATGTGTTACTCTGTATAAGAGACTGAATTCTAGGTTTTACTTTCCAGTACCATTTTCTCTCATGTTTCTGTCTTTACTCTTTGTCGTCGTCGTCGTCGTCGTCGTCTTCTTCTTCTTCTTCTTCTTCTTCTTCTTCTTCTTCTTCTTCTTCTTCTTCTTCTTCTTCCTTCTTCCTTCTTCCTTCTTCCTCTTCCTCTTCCTCTTCCTCTTCTTCTTCCTCCTCCTCCTCCTCCTACTTTTTTTTTTGATGTCTGTCAACCAAAGCTCTGAATTGAGAGAAAAAGAAAGCCTTTCAAAAGGTATTAAAGATAAGAAAAAATCCAGGGTGTCTAAATATATGTGTAAGGAAGAATGGAATGGTAAATACCTAATGACAGAAACTGGAATTGAAATTTAAAACGTGGGCAGAGAGTAATAGTGTGATTAAAAATAGAGGCTCACTCATGGCACCAAAGAGGAAGTAATTAGAGTAACACAGCTTCAAAGGGCACATTGACAAAGGGCATTTTAGAAGGAATTATGTCTGAAATCAGCATAATGCCGTAAGAATTATAAATTAGGAAAATAGTTATTCAACTTTCATCTGCTCTCTTTTGGAATATCTCTCTGCTAGACTGTGTTTCTAAGGTAATTTTTTTACTTAAATAGAGAATAATGTGAAGACAGCTTCTTCTCTGATGCCTTGGAATAGAGCTTTCACCAGAATTTTGGGATGTGAAAGTTGGAAAGAGCAAATTTTAGACTCAGAAAGGACCTTGCGTAGCATCAAGCTGCAGCCTCCTTATTTTACTGCTAAAGAGAGGGACTGAAAGGGTTAAGCTCGAACTCAAACAACAAACTAAGGGCAGAACCACCCTGAAATCTTTCTTGACTCTCAGTATAAACTGCCTAAGTTCTAGAGAAAGTAAATGACTACGGGCACTTTAAACCTTGGCAATCTCTTTTCTATGCCCATTTGTTGCTGCAGCAGGTCTCTCAAAGATGCCCACATTCCAAGACTCTTCCTGGACCTCCTTTGCCTGGCTGGACTCTGGGCAGAACCGCTGGCACTGTTCCGCCCCTCCCCCCTCTCCCCTCCCCGTGACACACGGGGACGTGGGGACGCCTCGGTTCTCGCCTTACTGCTCCCTTTTCTATCTCAGACGTCTCTCTGCTCTTCTCTCCGTGCTTGTCTTTGTCCACCCATCCCCACGGTTCTGCGTTTCTTCCTCCAATCATTCTCCCTGGGTGATGTCATTCACTTCTGTGACTTCAGCCACCATTCCTCTCAGGGACACTCCGAACTCTGTGTTTAGCCACGATCTCGTGCATGAGCTCCTGACATCTCTTTCTGATTTTCTGCAAGTCGTCTGTTCACAAGGCCCATTGAACTTCTTCTCATAGTCTACATATTTGAAGCGGAACAGATTAGCACCCCCGTCCTCTGAGCGCGTTTAATTTTCTGTATTTCTGATTCTGGTTGGTGTCACCGTTTTCTCACTTGCTTAGTTTTGCCAGAGATGGCTGGAGATGCCGCTCGTTGTCCCCTTCTTTTCTTTATCCTGTCTTAAATGATCAAATCCTGTCGTGTTTACTTCTCATTTGCTCCATTCTAGAAAGGATTTGAAGTGGAATGTATCCGAGTGCTTAGGTCTCTCTCCAGCTGTTCCTTCTTATTGCCACTGCTAGTTTGGGTCCTCATTTGCTATGGCCTCCTGCTTGGACACCCTGCCTTAAGTTTCTCCCTCCTCACCTGGCTTATGGGCTTTTCCTCCAAACATCTGATTATAATCATGGTAAGTCCTTGAGCAAAACCTGTGCTGGGGCTTCGGGTGTACAGAATGAAATCCAAACTGTTCAGCCCATCATTTCAAAGCTTTTTACAATGTAATCTTAGCCTACCTCCTCCCCTTCCTGCAGGAACTCTGGTCCAGCAAAGGCAAACTGTCCACTCAGCTGTGTGGTCATCAAATATTTGTTGAGTGCTGGCTATGCACTTGGCACTGGGAACGATGGGGAACGATCGTGTGGCCGCAAAGATGCTTACACTTTTATGAAAGCAATAGTTTCAAATAAATAAATCCCTGCGCTTGATCAGAATGGTGCGGCAATATGCCGGGAAGACACTGGTAGACAGAATAATGGCCTCCGAAAGACGTCCATGTCCTAGTCCCCAGAACCCATTGATATGTTACCTTATATGGCAAATGGGACTTTGCAGATGTGATTAAGGATGTTGAGATGGTGACATTATCATGGTTTATCTGGGTGAGCCAATGTAATCACACTGGTCCTTATAAGAGGGCGGCAGGAGGGTCAGATTTAGGGGAGATAGGAGAACGGAATTGGAGAAAGAGATTGACCGATCGATTGATTGACTTTGAAAACGCTACACTGTTGGCTGTGAAAATGGGGGAACCACTAGAAGCTGGAAAACTCAAGGAAATGGAGTCTCCCCTAGAACGTGCAGAGATAATGAAGCTCTGCTGACATCTTGATCTCAGCCCAGTGGGACTTGTGACATCCAGAACTTTAAGAGAACATGCGTGTGTCATTTTAAGCCAGGACGTTTGTGGTAATTTGTCACGGTGGCCACAGGAAACTGACACAAGGACCGAGGAGGTCCGGGATGCCTCATCTGGAATCAGTGGATGAGGAGGCTTTCGCCCCAGAAAGAAGAGGGGTGACGCTCCAGCTAGAAGGAATGGCCTGTGGTTAAGAGAGAGCGTAGTGCAGCAGGCGTACCTGTCGCCTTCTGTGGTTTCAGTTAATCTCAGTCTGAAATTATTAAATGGAAAATTCCCGAAATAAACAATTTACAAGTTTTAGATCGCATGCCGTTCTGAGTAGTGAGCTGAGATTCTGCTCCATCCCGCCTGGGATGGGACTCATCCCCTTGTCCAGCGCATCCACGTCATAGATGCTCCCTGCCCACTAGTCACTCAGTAGCCGTTTTGCTTATTGGATCGACTTTAGCGTTAGCGCAGTGCTTGTGTTCGGGTCACCCTTATTCGGCTTCATAATGGCCCCAAAGCGTAATTCAGACATGCCAAAGAGAAGCTGTCAAGTGCTTCCTTCAATTGAAAAGGTGAAAATCCTCAACTCAGGACAGAAAAGAGGCGTATGCTGAGGTCGCTAAAGTTTATGGTGAGAACGAATCTCCTCTCCGTGAAATAGTGAAGAAGAAAAAAATTCATGCTAGTTCGCTGAGAGAGAGACTTGATTCACATGACTTTTATTAGAGTATATTGTTATAAGTGTTCTGTTTCATCATTAGTCATTGCTGTTAATCTCTTACTGTGCCTAATTTATAAATTAAACTCCATCGTGGGTGTGCATAACAGGAAAGACAGTACATACAGGGTTTGGTGCTTTTTGTAGTTTCAGGCCTCTGCTGGGGGTCTTGGAGTGGATCCCGGAGGGAAAGGTGGGGGAGGTGACTATATGCTTCAGACATTTAGAGCAATCCAACCGGAATGGAGTATGGAAGGGAAAAGATGGCGAACGATGAGTGTGTCTGGGCCTCAAGCTTCATGACTAAGGTTTTAGGATTCACTGTAAAGGTTCCCCGCAGAGGGTTTTGCCCCCCCACCCCTCCTTCTTACTCTGCTTTTGATTGCCTGGTCCCATATCTATCCGAGGAAGTTCCGCTTCTATTTTCTGGCCCAGCCAGATGTCACCTTCAAATACATAAGCTCTGGCTATGGTGCATGTCGTGACACATGCGGGGTTGGCAGAAACGTGAGCTCGGTTTTCTGTCCTGGAATTCTGATTCTTCCCATCTGATGCCCTCGGAAGGGAAAATGTGTTTCCTATCAGAATTCAGTCAGTGGCTGAGGGAATCTGTGTTCCGATAACGGTGTCGGAGACACACCTTTGGGGTGTGACATCTTGGTCTACAGCTTACCACATCCTCCCTTAGCCATGTCTCATGATAGAGACTCTCTTTGCATCTGTGTTACAATAGGGCAAAAAACAAAAAACAAAAACCGGAACGTGATTTGTGAAGAAATGCAATTCTTTTGTTATCTGGGAAAGAAGGATGTTTTCATGAGCTATTAGGGAAATGCAAATCAAAGCCACGGTGAGATACCACTTCATACCCACTATGACAGCTATAAGAAAAAAGATGGCAGGTGTTGGCAAGGATGTGGAAAAACCGAAACTCTCATTCGCTGCTGGTGAGAATGTAAAATGTTGTGGCAGTTTCGTAAAACGGTTTGGCAGTTTCTCAAAAAGTTAAACATAGAATTACCAAACGCCCCAACAGTTCCACCTTTAGGCATATACCCGAGAGAAGTGAAAATATATCTACACAAAAACTTGTACGTGAATCTTCACAGCAACGTTATTCATAATAGATAAAATGATGGGACCAACCAGATGCTCCATCAACGGACGAATGGCTAAACGAAGATACAGGCTATCCGTACACCGCAAGATCATTCAGCAATGAAAAGTAATGAAGTTCTGATACATGTCACGACATGGATGAACCTTGAAAACATCATGCCCGGTGAAAGAAGCCAGCCACAAAGGCCCACATATTGTGCGGTTTCATTTATATGAAATGCCCATAATAGGCAAATCCAGAGAGACAGAAAGTAGATAAGTGGTCGCCAGAGGCCGGCAGTAGGGAGGGGTGGGGAGCGACTGCTAATGGGGTCCATGTTTCTGGGGAGGATGATGAAAATGTTTTGGAACTAGATAAAGGTGACGATTGCGCAACCTGGTGAATATACTAAAAGTCGCGGAATTGTACACTTCAAAAGTGTGAATTCTATATGTGAATTTTAATATCAATTCAAAAAAGAATGGAGTGTATGACTTTTAGAAAATGTACCAGTATTGTTGCTATGTCATCTTTTCAATAAAACATAAACATAAATGCTGTCCTTTAAGATACGACAGTTCTGGCAGATTCAGTGGAGAAGTCAACAGTCGGCCCAGGGTTTTCTGAGATTGGTGACTGCGGAAATTCTCCGTCCTGATTATTATGCTTTGGAAGCAAGTGCAAAGAAACTGTTAAAAAGATTGTTTTTCAGAATAGTCAGAGACTTTAAAAACTACGTATGATCTTGAAATTACCTGGCCACATTGCACTAGAGGTGTTAAATAGCCAAGATTTTTGGAAGCCGTTAGAATGAAGAGCAACTTGAGAAGCCCACCCTTTAAGTAATGAGCTGAGGGACCTGAGAGGAGAAGGTTGAGCCTAGAATATCCACGTCTGGAGAAATCGGAAGTGGGTTGGGTTGAGTGGCCCAAGGATCAAGGAAAATAACACGGTTTTGTTTCTGTATACCTGGACGGCTCGTGGAGACATGTGAATTACCATCCACAGGAGTGAAAGTGTGAATAAGGATCCAGTCTCAGCTTGTGCTACCAGAAACTTCATCCCTGAGGGGCTGAGAAACAATTAGCAACTGGTACTCAGAGAAGCCAATGTGGATGGAGAAAGGGAAGGAGAAACCTTAGGTGGTGATGGCAATGTTGGCTCGGGGGTTATTATACCGAGGCTCCTGCTATAACTAAGAATTTGGTCCAGAGAAGTCCTAGAAGTCCTGGAATGGCCCAGTATGTTTTCTGGCTTTGGGGCAAAGTATCATTCTACTGACATTGGAAATTCCGATTGATTCCTTGCTCGCTTATTTCAGTTGATGGGTGATGATAAGAATGATGAGCAAAATAACAATTCATATTTGTAGAATGCTCGCCAGTTTGTTTTGTTATTACAGCAATTCTGCAGGGCGATAGGATCAACCTTCATTTTATAGATGACAACACTGAGACTCCAATTAAGAGGCAGCCCGACTTAGTTGGAAAGGAAATGAAGTGATTGGGTTAGAGCTGGATTCTGAACCGGACCGCGTGGATTCAAACCCCAGCTCTGCCCTATGAGCTTAGAGAAATTACAAAGTGTATTTATGACCCAATTTCTTCACGTGTCAAGAAGGGATAATTAAAGTGCCTATCTCAGAGATGTTTTGTGAGGCACTCATAACTTAATTATAGTCATGAGCCACAGAACGACGCTTTTGGTCAACAATGGACCGCATATACAACGGTGGTCCCATGAGATTATCATAGGGCTGAAAAATTCCTGTCACGTAGTGATATCGTAGGCATCGTAATGTAGCATTCCAATATGCTTAGATACACAAATACTTACCATGTGTTACAATTGCCTCCAGTATTCAGTAGCAAGCCGTACAGATTTGTAGTCTTAGAGCAAAGGCTATTCATACGGCCTAGGTGTGCAGTAGGCTAGATCACCTCGTCCAAGGGCACTCTGTGATGCGGACACATTTCTTACGACATATCCCCATCGTTTAGCAGCACATGACTGTGCTTGGAAAGTGCTCAGCACATAGGAAGTACTAAAAGACGCCAAGGAGAGCAAGGATGAATAAAATGGAATTGTCGCCCACGTCACACAGCTAGGAGGCAACAACGGTGGGACTTGGATTCAAGTATTACTGTAGCAAAAACCATTTATTCAACACCTACTGTGTGTGACGGGAACCTCGGTCCTTCCACCGTGGCAGTCGGAGAGGGCTTAGGTGATCAACAGGTCAATGAGTAGACCCGGCTGGGTTGGACAATGGCGGAAGGTGATCAGAAACTTATTTCTCAAGCTGTTACATAAAGTATGCTTTTCACGATGGGCTTGGAGCAACAGCAGGCTGTCGCCCCAGGCGTTTTGGCTTAGTGACTTGGAGCACAGGAATTTGCCAGACTTGCATTGTGGATTTGGCATAACCCAAGACATGCCAACGGGCCAAGGGGTAGCCGTCATTCCCACACACTAGTCACAGTGATTTCATGGCATCAGACACTGCTAGTTTGTAGGGTACTTAGAGTGTCGGAAACCGGATGGATGCCAAACCAGCCCGGTTTAGCTGGTAAATGGCAGTGTGCTCTCCCACTTCGAGTCTGGTGTTCTGATCATGGTCTCGTACTCCTCCTATCATGTGAGACCAAGCTGACTGTTCATGCTTCGTCTCATCCACATCTTTCTAGGGTAACAAGGTCACATCGCTAGATTGAGACAATAGCATCTGCAGATGCCTTTTTTGCCCCAAATCTAACTGTAACACCCATGAACATTTCTGGACTGACTTCAGCATTCTATGAACAGAGTATTAGAAACAAAAGGTCCTTAAAAGTCTTCTATCTAGTCCAGACATACATGTGATATTTAAATCCAAGCCAGTCCATGCCCAGCCCCTACCCCAATGAAGACCTTCACGATTTTGCCTTTCGATTACAATGGACATGGAAATTCTTCCCGGAATGGTGTGAAAAACCAACCTCCCTTGTACTTTTATCATGCTGCAAATGAATTCTGCCACTCCGGTTACATAGGTAATCACCAATATTGTGTTACCGTCCACAAAGAAGTACCGGTTGGCTTAGCTATCTTCCTGAATGTTAACACAAAGTTTGGTCCTGTTTCTCTTTGGCAGATAAGAACTGGGAAGATATCAAACTAGAATTAAAGAATTAGTTTAAAGTTAAACTGTTGGCAAGTTATCTTGCAAACTACTTAGAGAAATGCAGGGCGAGAAGGCACCGTCTCCAGGTTCTCACTGTCCATTCAATGCGTCAGGTTTCTTCCTGTCGCTATTCACAAGAGGGCTCAAATACAGGCGCGCTTTTCAGAGTACATCACAGAGTATTGGTCTGTCTTTCAGTGAGCCCCGCAGGAGGCATGTTGAATCTGGATTCTAATGTTAGTATGTTGTAAATAAATGATATTAGAATGTGTTTATCAAAATGACAAGAAAATAAATGTGAAAGGCAGTGGTAAGCAGAATTGAAGGTCAAGAAGTGAGATGTGAGTCCCAGACTAATTTCGGTTCTGAGCGATGAACTCGGCATACGTATTGTTATTCTGCTGCGATGGCAATATTTTAATCTTTTAATTTATGATTAAGTTGGAAATATGTCACTTTTTCTCATATAATGGAGAGTACCCTGTTAAAGATTGGTAGTGTCATAAAAATGATCAAATATTTAGGTTCTCGTTCAGGGTTCTTTAAGTTGAAAAAGGTTATTCAGAGTTACAATTTTTTTTTTTTTAAAAAAAGTAGAATAGTTCATTTCTCCTTGCAATATTGTTTTGAATTGCGGTTCTCCTTGTGGGGAGCTGGATGCACAAGGGTCAGCGGGTCATGATTGTCTAGTCGGTCTTTCCTCATCTAGAAATATCCCCTTTCCAGGAAATGTTTAAAATCTGCTATGTGTTTTATTCTCTTCATAAGGTATCATTTCTAATTCACATAAAGATATGAGAGATGTAGCTTTCGTAAACATTCATTCAAATCTAAGACCATTCGAAAAAAGTACAGCTTTTTTCTAAAATGTTCATTGAACCAGAAAGTTGAATGGTCCAGAAGAAAATTACCTTACTATATCTATCTACGTAGGTTCCCTCTAAGTCATTACTTAAATGTTGCTATGCAGTATTTTTACAGTGCAGAAAGGTTAATTTTTTTCCTTTTATTTGGAAAGATTTCTTGCAGAGTTTTATATCACAATCTATTATTGTAATTTCTCTCCGTGCCTATATATTTATAGACACAACATTTAACTTCATAGTGATATTTTTCTTTAGAAATAAAAATGAATAGTTGGTTATTACCATACATAATTGGAGCAATGTGAGTAAATGATTTTTTTTATGAAAGTATAAGCTTTTAAAACTCCATGACGCAATGCGGGAGGGGCAAAATCTCCATGCCTTAGTTTGAGTTCTTGCAAAGGTAGAACCTGGGTGAGGGTGGGTTATTTGGGAGAGGATCCCCGGAAGCAGGAGGGAAGAATAAGGGGAAATGAAATACCATTGTAAGGTTGTATCGTGAGAACTGCAATTGAGGACAAAGGGTGGGGGTGACTGAGGTTCCACTAGGACCACTAGGATGCCTTTTAGGATGATCTGCCTGTGTTTCGGTTATCTATTACTGCACACCCCTCTCCCCCCCCCACCCCACGCCTCACCCCAGCCCTAAGCTTAGTGGCATGATTCTGTGGGTCAGGAATTAGATCAGAGCTCAGCTGGGCACTTCTGCTCCACGTGACATCAGCTGGGCTCCCTCACTTGGCTGCTTTCAGCCGGTGTCTGGGATGCCTGGAAAGTTCCAGGTGTCTTCACTTACATGCCTGGTGCCTTGGTGGTGTTTCTTCATGTGGCCCCTCTCTCAAGATGGCTAGCTTGGGCTTCCTCACTGCATGGTGATTTGATGGTATTTGGTCAAAGTGAGTCACAGCGTCAGCCCAGATTCAAGAGCAGAGGAAATAGATACCATCGCTTGATGGGTGAAGCAACGAAGAATTTATGGCCTGCTTTGATCTGTCAAAAAGATGGGGATCTGGAAAACGTCTCCACTGGTTTCCATCCTCCATGGGTTGAGATTCCTTTCCGGGTTTTTAAGTACCTTGTAACTTCTTGCACTTGACTGAGTGTTCACTGGAGATGGATCACTAACAGCACAAAGTCAGCATGAGGTTGTGCAGAACTTCCCAGCACAGTTGCAGCTGAACTCAAAAACTTTTAGCACAGGCTCCTAGGGAGGAGCGTTTAGAGTCAGTCACCCACAATCTTAGCTAACCAAAAGCATAACTGAAAGACAGTATGACTGTAGACTTTGGAGGCGTCTAACTAAGCCTGGGGTCGAATTCCAGGGCCACTACTTGTCAGGTATGAATTTCTGTTTCTTTACCTTTAAGGGAAATATAACTGCGTTCACTTTGTAGGAGGTCGTGAAATCATTCGGTGACCGCGCTGAGGCCCTGCGAGCTATGAGGGGATGCGCAGAGGGCGCCTAACGATACAATTTGAGGCTTTTAAAACTGCAAGGAAAATATGTAGAAGTCCAGTAACTATGACACAGTACAATTTTCCTTTACATTTTAGGTTCGAAGGTTTGTGTGCTACATTTTAAATACTGTCAAAAAGAATGCAGTTTGGTTCCTGTCAAATGCATATACCCATGAATAAATGGCAAAATGTCCCCTCTCCTTTTTGAATTATATCTAGAGTTGGGGAAAAGTAGTTCATTCAGACTCTTCGTCCAGCCCTGTAGTAGTTATTCATTAAATGAGAGTTGTTATGTTGACTTCAGGGAATTTGCTGCCCTTAGGGAATTTGCACACATTCTTCAATTGGCAGTGACTGCAGCTCGGATAACTCCCATTGGCTGTAAGGATCGTTGTGCAAAGTTACTTGTTCTTAGAACTTTTTCGTCTACTCCGTAGATATCCTTTCAAATGATCAGATGTTGACACAGCAGTAGAGCAGTACAAACATGTATCCTTGGTTTAGAACTGGCATTCTAAAGCTCAGAGGCATGAGGTGGCAGATGAAGAAATTTAATTTTTCTTATCATTAGTTGATGATGATAATCTGTATTAGCTACTGAAATATTAGCCATCGTTCTTATTGATTGATTCATTTATTCATTCATCATAGGATTTACCATGTCTTCAGTGTAAAACTCTGGGTTTAGCAAGATAATTATGATAACTAATATTTATTAGATGCTTGCCTTGAGCTAGTAGTCCTACTAAATGCTTTAAAAGGCATCAGATCATTCAACTCACACAATAATCTAATGAAGTTCAAAGCCAGTAAATGGCAAAGGTGAGATTTGAATGCAGCCTGGAGAATTCCAGCCAGGAAAGTAAATACGCATGGTCCTGGTTCTGAAGGTCCTCCTTCTAGAGAGGCATGTGATGACCATAATAACAGCTAACGCCTATTGAGCACTTAACTGAGCCAAATGCACTTAGAATTACTTTATTTGCATGAATTCATGTAGTTCTCATATCAACTCCATGGGGCTGATATTAGCCCCATTTTCTAGACAAGGAAACTGAGACACAGGAAATTAATGAATTTGCTTAAGGTTACACAGCCGGCAAGGGATTGGGCCAGGATTTGAATCCAGGTGACCTGGTTTTAGATCTCTTGCTTGTAACCATCAGTCCGTATAGGCCTGATTCAGTACGTTATCATCTGAGCTAACACAGGTTTGAAGAAGGGGCTCTAAGAATGGATGAGTGAGAGAGTCCAGCTCTGCCTGAGGAAGCCAGGGGAGAGGGCTTGTGAGGTCACCCTTAAAACAGGGAGTATGTTGGGGAACAAGGATGGGGAGGGAGACAAATTGAAGAAACAGAATTAGCAAAGGGTGGGAGAATTAGGAAGCAGGGCATAATCCAGAAACTAAAAGTTGTCTGATGTGGATGGAAGGCGGATCATGAATTCTGGACTTGTTTGCATATGAGTCAATCTCATCCCGACCAGTCATTAAGATCCAAAGACTAGGACGAACAATAGATATGCGATAACTTTTTAATTTTGCAAAAGTGTTACATTTACAGAAGAGTAGCACGGATAGTGCAGAGGGTTTTCATATACCGTGCACCCAGCTTCCTCTACTGTCAATATCTTATATAATCGTGTACATTTATGAACACTAAGAACTAAACCTTGGTAACAGTTTACCAAGTTAATCTCGTTGACATCTTTAAATACAGTACCTTTAACTGACATACAGAATTGACCTGGAGTCACCAGTTTTCCCACCAGGGTCCAATGTCGCATTTAGTTAGCATGGCTTCTTCGTCTCTTTCACGATCAGTCTTTTTTTGCCTTTCATGACCTTTCCACCTTGTAGAATGGTCTTCAGTTTTGGTTTGTCCTACGTTTTCTCCTGAGTAGAATGTGGTAACGGGGCGAATACATGCGATCTCATTCGAACACCGAGCGTCAATGTTTATCTACATTAGTAAAATGTAATGTGTCTTTTAACGGTGATACTTTTTTTACACAATCGGTCCCATCTTCCTGTCCCGTCTGCATGGTAGCATGGTTACATGTGTGTTGGGCAGATGCAGTGTTGAGGATATAAGACCGTGTGGCTAAGTGGCTGAAGAAAGCCACCTCATAACAGTGATCTCAGTAGCAACCAGTTGACTTGATTGGCCCTTCCAGCCATGTTCTCACTCTGTAATTTGGACCTGCCCACCCTTCCGCATCACACGAGAAGCCCTCTCTTAGGGTACTGCTTTGTCTGTCCTTATGCCACCCTGAGCCATCAACAAGCATTTCTTTGGGAGCCGCATTTCTTGGTGTGTGAGGCTGGGAGAAATCCAAGATCAAATGCTCTTTGTCAACCCCTATCAGAGGGGAGTAAGAGTTGGGCTTTGAGTAAATATTCATTTACATCAGCAGCATTCCTATGCGCTCATTCCATGCTTACATCTTTCTTCTTAACAGTACTAAAATAAACACATAATTCCACCAAAATATTAGCACTGCGTGCTGTTTTCTTTCACTTGCCAAGATTGTTTTATAATAAATACCACTGGGGAAAATCCCATTGGCTAGCATCCTCAGCAGTTACGTTAATATCTCTAGAGAACAAAGTATGGATTTGCAAAGAGAAGCCAAATATGCCTGTTTTCTACTGCATTCTTTGAATATGCTGATCTTGTTACCTTAGAACTTGATGTTACCTTAGAATATTTCTATTGGTTGACAAAAGTCGATGTCACTATTTTCTGTGCTATTCACTAATTAAATATCTTTTAGCAGGTAAGCCTAACATAAGGGTTCTTTAAAAATGAGTGGTACCAAAACAGATGTTTATAATGTGCTTTCATGGTAGAAATGTGTAGAATAAATCGGATATTCATGTTCATCAAGAATAGTTTAGTCACATGGAAGAAATGAGTTTTCTTGATAGTTTTGTTCACTTGGTTATTATTGTGTCTTAGTTTCAACCATCAGTTCAGGTGAGTCAGGTCGCTACTCATGGTAGATGCAGGGTCAGAAGAGAGGGAGAAGATGCTCCAAAGCCTCTTGAGGCACGAGCTGGAAACTGCACACCATTACTTTTGTCTTCTGTTGGTCAAGTCACAGATCAGTCCTGATTCAAAGGATGGAGGAGTAGACTCTACCCGTTAATGGAAATGTCTGCCACATTGCAAGGGGACAATTCCTTCATCAATCTACAGGTATTTTACATATAGGTGACTTGGAATTTTCAAGAGTCCATAAAAAGATAATCAGAAAGAAAGACGTCAAAATATTAAAATATCTCTGGATGAATTTAAATCTTCATATTTTCAGTTCTACTGAAATAAACAGGTATTATTTGTGAAAGTTAAACATTAGTTGTAAAAAATTAAAGTGTGTTGGAAGCATAGAAGAGGGAGTGGTTACTTCTTTCTGTGAGGAAGGCGCTAGCATTTCTTTCCGAATAGCAAGAATTGTAAAATCATAGCCTTCTGGGTGGTGAACTTGTGTTGAATCTTTTTTGAGCATAAAACGCCAAATAGGCTATTTCGGATGGGAACCTCTGCTTTTTAATCAAACTTTCAGAAGTTTTATACATATTTTTTCACAAAATGTGTCTGCCAAGAAGAAAAAAAATGTGGAAGGGGAGACATTCTAGTGTTAGCTCCTGAGTTGGGAGACAGGGAAGCATACGGAGAAGGCGCTCTGGACTGCGCCCTATGTCCTCTGTGGTTGGCTGAACGGGGCCACACGGCCGGGCTGTGCATGGCCAATGGCTAGGAAAATCTTTCTTCTCCGGTACTTTCTAGAAAATCTCAAATGTGCTCTTGACAAACACAAAAGTAGGCAAGTGCTACAGGAAAACCTCTTATTAATTAGATTTCAGTTATAGCCATTATTCCCTTTTAAGTTTTTTAAAAAAAGCTTAGAGATTTAATTCATTCACTGTGGAATTCATCCATTTAAAGTGCAGAATTCAATGTTTTCTAATATGGCGCAGAGTTGTGCGAACATTGGTTTTAGGACATTTTAATCACCCCAAGAAGCAATCCTGTACCCATTAAAACAGTCACCCGCATTCCTCCCTACCCCCAGGCCCTGGCGACCACGAATCTGCCATCTCTTTCTGCCTCCTGGAATTTGTCGATTTTGGACATTGCGTATCCATTGCATATACATGCAGTTGTACAATATGCAGTGTTTTGTCTCTGGCTTCTTTCACTTAGCATACGTTTTTCAAGGTTCGTGCACGTGGTAGCACGTATCGGCAGTCCATGTCTTTTTGTTGCTGAATAATGTTGTATTATGGCGGGACCACATCTTGTTTACTCATTCAGCAGTTGATAGGCATTTGAGTTGTTTCCACTTTTTGGCTCTTGTGAATAATGCCACCACGGACACCTGTGTACAAGTCTTTGTGGGGACATACGTTTTCAGTTTTCTTGGGTAGATGCCTAGGAGTGGAATTTATGGATACACGAAGGTTGGAACAGATTCGCAGCTTAGGCTCATTGGCCAAATACGAGAGTGGATTTTCCTGGGAATGCAATTCTTTGGCCTGGCTATGGTGTGACTATAAGGCACGTTATGGGTCGACATCTCAGGAAAGTTTCCAAAAAGTAGCTCTACAGATGCTTTTAAGTGACAGAAGCAAAGTTGGCGTAGGCGCACAGCGTGCTCAGGCGAGGATTTTGAACTGAATGTGTAAATTCTGCTACCTGTTTGCAAAATGTACTGCATGTATATAAAAAAATGAAATCTTTTATTTAACGTCGACTATATGGCATACTGCATTTACTTGGTATTATTGTGCATACCCAGTGAGTTGGAAAAGATGAGAAGGTCCTGTGTCTGTGGATCAAAAATGAGCAAAAGCAAAGGAAAAGTCGTACACTGTTCGTTGGTCTGTCAAGCCACGTAGGAAAAGTCTGGGTGTTTGTTATTTTTTATTTTTTTAAATTTTATTTTATTATCAGTTTCAAGGATACAGTACATTGGTTAGACATTTATATAGTTTATGAAACGTTCTCCCTGATTGTTATTTTTTTAATGACTTTTTTTTCTATAAGGAGAAAAGCATAATGAGAAAAAAAGATGAGAAAGCAAGTGATAGTTGTCAAGCTTTTGCCAGGATGATGTGATTGATAATTACCTGCCGCTGAGCAGAAAGCACGTGGCCGTGCTTGGAATTTGCTTGATCGGTTTCTAGGCTGTCCTCCCCGTGGGCTCTTAAAATTCTTCGGCCTAAAGGCTCTTGAACGAGGAGAATATTGCCCTTTTAAAAAACTATGGAATCTATTTGAGCACGCAGAATGCATGTTTTCCCGAAATGCTCCAAAGACAGGTTGTGGAAATATTCATAATGTACATATCGGTTTATTCACAGAATTTAAATATGTGCTTTTTTAAAATTGTTACTTTTCTCTGAAATTTCTCACTGTCTGTATACCAGATTTATTGCATCAGCTATCACTTTCCCAAGATGTCACATGCGCTATGACCTTCCTGGGGCTGAAAGCCACTGTTTAACATATCAAAACTGAAAGGTTCTCCTCTTCCCCTGAGCCACTTGCCAGACGGGTCCTTGTGCCAAGTCTCAGGCTACATGTTACTGTTGATGAAGAACAAGATAAATGGCCTTGGAAGACACTTTCTCTCATCTGGGCAGTCTTCTTGGAACCACAATTGTCCCCTTCCATGTGAGGGAATAGATTTTACTGTCCCCTCTCCTGTGGGCACTGATCCGGCAGGTCCTTAGCGCTGGGCACTGCTAATTAGGGGGTCTGCCGATTTGAAGAGTGTGGTGAATGTCAAAGCCAGTGGCCACATTTGGCCTCTGCTTCCCTCGAGGCAGAATGTGATTCTCCTGCTGTGACTCTTTGTGAAATCGGATAATTATCTTCTCCCATTTACCGGCCAGGAAAAGAATTATCCATCAGCCCATCTACCAGCAAGTCTTTGCCCCTGTCACTGTTGATAATCTGGTGACGTAAAACTGCCCAGTCTTCATACAGAGTACCATTCTAGTGGAATAGTGCAAAGGAAAAATTAGAGAACACAGAAATATTAAATTGGGGTAAAACTATCGGGATGCGTGAGAATTCTATCTCAATTGAGAGAAGGGAGAATTTGGGATGTTTGGGAGTTATTGAAGAAGGCTTCATGGAAGAGGGACATTGAGCTGGCTTTGGAGGTGGACAGAATGTCGATATTTGAAATGGAGACTCTTGTAAGCATTTGAGGAAGGGAAAGAAATATGAACAACGGCTTCGAGAGAAAAGCAGCCTAAACGACAATTCCAAGGAAGAAGCAGTCACTGTACACGTGAGACTTTGACTGGATTCCCAGTAATAGGGTAAAGCGGCAAAGCCAGAAGGCTAGTTTTTAAGCAGCTGCGCAAACCTCTTATTTTCTTGACGCATCCTTGTCTGCCCCAACGCGTACTTTACAACAAAAGGCCCTTTAAGGCGACGGCGACGCTGGGTTCCACTAGTTTTGCCTTTATGTATTTATTCAACTTTAAAAAACACCATGACTTCTGGAAGCAAACAGAAGTAGAGTTAGGATGCACACCCAGTTCTAGTGCAGGAGAACTTTTTTGATTTAATGAAAAGATTAGTATTTGGGCTTTTTTTGGTTATGTTCAGATGGGAAGCCAAATACAGACACGAGCCTAGAAGGTAATGCAGATGCCAAGTTTATCTTTTTGGGAGCAGTGCGTGTGGAATCAGTGACTTTGCCTGGTGACAGAGCAGTGAGGATGAGTTAGGAGCGCTCGCTTCCCCCGGGCGTTGCTCTCCCGTTTACCACTTTACATTTTATTAGATTTTAAACCAATGGCATCAGAAGCTTACCAAAGATATCACTGTAAGAGAACACGTTACATAAGATAGCGGAGGCAGGATTCACTCCGGTAGCGCCGGCAGGGTTCTCGTCTACTTTTGAAATTCAATGGTTAAGGCCAGGAGCATGATGGTTGAGAGCGGGTGGTGAATCAGGTGTTTCTCAGGATCTCCTAACCCCAACCCGCTTTCTTGAATGTAGTAGCGGATAAACCGACCTCTACGCGTGATGACGTTGCATGGAACTCTCCTCTCTCTCTCTCTCTCTCTGTCTCTCTCTGTCTCTCTGTCTCTCTCTCTCACACACACACACACACACACACGCACATATAAACGCATTCTAAATTATATGACAAAATGAAATTCGATGAAAATTTATCGCTGAGCCAGAGCATCATACAGTTGTCTAATCCAGACGGAATATTTGAAAAATCATTTCTAGCCTTGTCATAATCGTCCCCAGTGTCCCCGGGTTTGTTCCAGCCTCGCGTTTTCGCTCTCTTCCACTCTTACCGCCTCGTCATTCTTTCACATTTCTTAGGCCCTGGGCTACTATTCCCAATTTTTGGCAGCCAGAAATCCTTTCGGATGAGACTGTCAATTTATGCTTCCTGAAACCTCTAATTTTCAGATTAGCTAAATTATAAACTTTTCTATTTACAAGTGTGGCATTCCTCTGCAGCCTAACATTTGTCTAAAAATAGTGTTCGTTGCCATTAGAGCTTACTCATTCTTGTATACACAATTAGTGCTTTACTTTTTTCTTACTAGCCAATAAATTCTGTAATTTAAAAATGTAAGACTGTATTACTAGTTCGTCTGGGGCTGCATATGATTTTTCTTTCATCTGCTGGAAATTACTATTTTCTTCTTTTGGGTTGAGGATTAAAACTTGGATTTAATATTGGGGAGTCATAAGTTGGCCCTGTTTCCTCTGCGTGCCAACTGGGCCCTTGTCCCATACAGAGATATCAGGTAGATTTACTGTCGCAACTGAAAACAAGTGGGGATTGTAATGGAGGGTATAGAATTACTTTTCGATGACAATAATCACTAAAAATGTCATAACGGTTCAGCCAAATTAGTTGTGGGGTCATGGGGACAACTCGTCGAACTGCTCGAAATTTGCTTATTCGCGCACAGAGCCTGAGTTATTTCAAGCTGCGGTTTTTAATGTGTGCGAACCTGCAAACGACTTTCAAAGATTTAGTTCTGACAGGTTTGCATTGCTTCTATTTACATTTTTCAGTGTTAGATTTGTTTTTGTTTGTTTGTTTAGTCTACCATTTTCTTCAGTCCAACTCTAAATATTATTCAACATTTATTTTGTATTGGAGGAGCTCGTCCTAGATATCAAAATGCGTAAGAACAGTCTTTTCTTCTGACTATTGTTTCTTCCGGTGATGCTTGTCTCTGTTTGCTTACATAAGAGTCCTACCCACTGTGGCGGACTTGTGCTATTAGCTGCCTCTCTCTGCCTGACCCTCAGGTTTGTGTTCTTATGGAAATTAAAAATAGGTTTCTCCTGATTTCCTTGAAAATTGTCAGTCTTTTAGCTCTGACTGTATTGCTTTGACAGGAAAACAAGCAGTTTGTGTTATTGAACACTCTTCCTCATTTTTTCTTTCTCTGTAAGGATAAATTCATCACGGTTTATTACCTAAACATAGATGAAAGTATTCAAAAACTAATCTCAGAGAGTCTCAAAAGAACCATTTTAATTTAAGTCACCCAGACGTTGGTAATTAGGAAGATTTTAAAATGCCAATAAAAGCTATCAAAATTTGCACTTATTACAGTTAACACTTCAGAGGAAAAGGTAAAAGCAATTACAGAAAAATTTAATTAGGTTTGAGAAGAACGTGGGAAACAGAAACTTACTTAAACTCAGAGAAATACCTTTTTAAGTTTTTCACATAGAGACGCTTGAGTTAAAACTATTATCAAAAGTTCATTTTGTCTTTGTTTTCTATTAGTGTAAGACTTTTCTCTCAAATAAAAGTTCTAATAATTAGGCTAGTGATTTTTGCTTCTATGTCTTATTAGAAGAATAATCCAGATGGAATGAAAGTGAAAGAAAAATGTAGAAGAAAATATTTCGTAACAGGAATTGTTAACATTTTCGTTGTGGTCCCAGCAGTCTTGGACAATGTCAGGATTTTGTGTCCAGTGTTATCATTGTTGCCTTTTGCCGGATTTTAATGGAATTGCCTGCTCTAAACATCAACTCGACCATGTTAGCTCTTAGTTTGATATCTGGTGCCAGCTCAGCGAGACCGTGAGGAAAGCCATGATGTACTGAGTAGTAAATGCTTTGCAACAAGGACTTTTCAAAATGCCTCCTCTTCCAGAGAACCTCTGTCTTGCTGTTAATTGCGTATTGGTTAATAAATTACATTTCCCTTTTTGGTCAAGTTTTTCTTCTTAAATGTAATGCTCATCACTTTATAAATAAGATGCTACCTCGAAACAACATTTCGGTTAGAAGGCAGATCAGCTTTGGTATTATGGAGCCTTTTAATGTCATTTTGCACCAAGCGCAGTTATGCAGATATCTTTATCAAATCGATCATGGCTTAAAATTTTCTGTAACATATTTGGTTAAATGACATTGTTAAATCTGGCCTAACGGGAATTCGGATTTCATATTCCATGGTTACTAGTGAGTGAACTCCCTGTAACAAGTTGTGGTTTTCTCGTGATGGCAGAAGGCTGAATGATTGTGACTTTTTGCTGGTGCCAGCCGTTTCATATGATTTAGGACTTCCGGTTTCGCATTGTGCTGAGAAATGATGGTGCCCATCTGAGGTGTGATCTGATGATCATGAGATGGCAGCCCCTTCCCCAAATCTCGATTGACTTCAGACAAGCAAGTCATTTAACTCTGTGAGCCTTAAACCTAATTTTTAGCAGAAAGCTGGAGAAGAAACCTCATCTCATTCCCTGTCCTAGAGAATCCTAGAACATCTACATAATCTCTTCCTCAAGCCACTGGGGCCTTCCTTCACTCTGCAGACTCTAGATAGGCCTCTTAGCATGGAGAAATCTTCATGGTATCGGCTCAAGGAGCCTGAAGTCTACACGGAAGGAAAAAGAAAAAAGCTATGCCAAAAAATACTCCCTCATTATGGGCCATATCTCTAATTGGCTGTTATTTTGCACTGACAGTAAAAACATTGAAACAAATTGCCTTTTTAAGTTAAATTCACATTGAATAAATGAACAGATAATCCGAACGAGCAAATGTTCTTTTGTTGATGTTGGTAGGAATTATTATCTGTTGAGCAGATCGATTTAAGTTGGTGAACACAGATGCCCTCTATGTAGGGCATTTCTACTTAGGGTATTCCTATAATTTATTGTCCAAATCGGGACTCTTTGAAATGTAAAAAGGGGAGCTATTAATAATTACACCAGAGTAACAGGCATAACCCGAGATCGTGCCAGTCAAACCTCACCCAGAAGTCCACGAGAGTTCAAGTGCTACCCACTTGGGAATACCCAGATCAAGTCTCCTCCAAGAAGGATCTTTGGAGTGCTTATCTGAATTGTGAAGGTATCAGCCCAAGCATGTCAGAAACGAAGATGCTTTATGTACCTCAAAGAAAGAATTTCGTGCGGTTATTTGGTGTATGTTCGTTCTGTCTTAGCTACTAGAATGTAACCTTCTTGAGCACAAGGACTGTGTCTCCCTGAAGTGCCGAGGTCATCGCATTGCCCAAGAGAGGAAATTCTTGTCGTTAGTTGACTCACCTTCATCGTAACAGTCTTCTTTATGATTGTGACTACGAGCATGAGTACTGGAGCCAAAAAATGGTTATTTAAAGATCTTTCTCCTGGGTTTGTAATTTTATACGGTAGAAAGGGTTAAATATTAAGCCAAATATAGTTAATCTTGACCCAAGTACCCTTTAGTTACCAGATGTTTGAAAGCGTCTACCTCGGTTTAGACATTTTAACTACAGCCAGACCTTTACATGGGAGTACTTTATCACAGAAAGGATCATTTGAGAATAACTTAATTGTAGCATTCCGATCAAAATTACAATTAATTTTTGCTAAGAATTTACTGAAAAGATAAAACAGATTTTGCTCATTGTAAAAGTAATATTCGCTCATTGTAAAAAGAATAACTCATAGAAAGTGTAGAGGCAAAACGAAAAATCGCCCATAACCCTTTATTTTAGAGATATTTACTTGGAATATGTTGGCATATTTTCCAGCGGTAGTTTTTCTGTATATTTATATACTATAGCAGAGTATAAGTGTGTATACACATAAGCGGTAGGCGGTGTCTAAGATGGCCCCCAGCGTTTGCTGTCTTCGTCGTCCACAGCTTCATGTAATTCCCTCCCTGTGGTTAACTGGCTTATAATCAGTAGAATATCGCAACTTAGAGGGGATGTTACTTTCACGATTAGGGCACAAAGGATTGTGAACTTTGACTTGCTAGCAGACTCTCCTGATGCAAGCTGACATGTTGGAGAGCCCTACATGGGAAGGAACTGAGGGCGGCCTCTGGCCAACAGCCAGCAAGGAAATATAGCCCGCAACGAACTGGACCCTCCCAAAGGCCACACGAGTGCACTTGGAAGCATCCTCTTCCCCATTTGAGCCACCAGATGAGACCCAGCCTCAGTGGACGCCTAGATCGCAGCCTTGTAAGGCCCTGAGCAGAAGACCCAGCTAAGCTGTGCCTGGGTTTCTAACCCACACAATCTGTGAGATTACAAATGCGTGTTGTTTAAGCTGCTTTAGTTTTAAGGTAATTTGTCATATAGCAGTAATCACTAATACAGTTGGATAATGTCTCATTTACAGTTTTCAACCATTTTTACGTAATCTCATAAAAATCTGTCATTAAAACTTATTAAATGCATAAAAACATAGTAAAGACATGCCACATTTTACTCTTAACATTATTGGATATCTATATTATTTCTAAATACTGGCTATTATAAATCATCCTCGTACATTTATCTTTGACAACACATTTTATTACTCCACTAATAGCAATTGCTAAAAGAGGAATCAATAATTTGAAGTATATGAATAATGTTGAGGATTTAGGAATAGTGCCAAAATACTTCCAGAAAAATTAGGCCTTTTAACATGCCTCCTCTGAGCATCATGCTTGCCAACACTGAATAGATAGATAAAAAACTTAGCCAACTTGAGAAATAGTATCTTTGTTATTTTAATTTTTATTTCTCTCATATTTTCACATGACTATTAGTTGGTCAAAGTTTGCTAAACATTTGACTAAAATAATCGGTTAACTATATACCTTAAACCACTAGATCTACAAGTAAATATATAAACGTGAGGATGTTTGTTAAGTCGACATTTATCAAGTGCTCGTTATGTGCTTTACAAATATTAACTTATTTGGCCCGCATGCCGACTCCAGGCCAGATACCACTGTAACCCTCACTTTACTGAAAACAGGCAAAGATCACTTGCTGAGGGCAGTGCAGATACAGAAAGCGTGTTACTACATATTGCGATGCAATCATCTTAGCTCGGGTCGCTACTGCGGAGTGCTGTACACTGGGTGGCTTTTAAACAACAGACATTTATTTCTCACAGTTCTGGAGGCTGGGAAGCCCAAGATCAAGGTGCAGGCAGTCTGGGTGCCTGGCAAGAATCCTCTTCTTTCCTTGCACATGGCCACTTTCCCGCTGTGACTTCTTCACATGGTAGAGGATGAGCGCTGGTCTTTTCCTCCTTATAAGGACACTAATCGCATCATGGGCCCCCATACTCATGAACTCGTCTAACCCTCATCACCTCCCAAAGGTTCTATC
Source organism: Rousettus aegyptiacus (assembly GCF_014176215.1). Classification (NCBI taxonomy): domain Eukaryota; kingdom Metazoa; phylum Chordata; class Mammalia; order Chiroptera; family Pteropodidae; genus Rousettus; species Rousettus aegyptiacus. Next base: position 1,293,789 of record NW_023416312.1, on the reverse strand, counting down.
TCTAAACACCGTCACGTTAGGGGTTAGGGCTTCTACACAGCAATTTTGGGAAACACGGATATTCAGTCTGTGGCAACAGTATATCAAGAGAACAAATCAGATCCATTTAAATACTGCTTCCATGTATTTGTGAAAACTGGAAGAGTTTTTAATTTGACAGTGGAGCAGCAGCTCCTGCTGAGTTTTAATGTGCCAAATAGAAGTAGAAATTATATTAAGTTCTTTGCACTGTGATCCTTTATGCGGAAACTGTGGGAGTTAGGTTTAGGTCAGTTAAAAATGCAATTTTCTAAAGGAAAATAAAGAAGACAAATAATTCCAAGTCTCTAATTTAGAGGGTTAATTTCAAATTAGAGCTTTGCAAATGGTAGCAGTTAAGCTTTGACTGGGGTATTTCAATTCTCTGCCTCCAAAGGCAGGTTGTAATAAGTCCTGGGAATAGTGATCTGAAAGACTTTCTAACAGCAGGATGGAAAATTGTTACATATTATTTATTATACTAGGAAATGATGTATGCCTTTCTCATTGTCATCACCCTGAAACACATTTCAACACCAGGAGAAAATTATTTTATCTTTCTTTCTTAATCTGATGTCTTTGCAAGAAGATGGAGATGTCAGCCAATCTGCGTCCAGCATCATCTGCATATTTTAAGTATTCCCGAACTTCACTAATAAAGTGGTTGATAACAGCGCTTCATTTCTAGGTAAAATATCAAACTTTTTAACCTTTAACATTGGATCATCGAGAGAACATCAACATCATATTTAAAACAAATACTCCTAATTCATTAAAGGACTTCAGTCAATATTAAAGTAACAGCTTGCTCTATACCAGGAGTCATAAACTCCGGCCCAGCCTTTCGTGTGTTTCTATGGCCTGCTAGCTAAGAATTGTTTTTACATTTTTATATGGTTGAAAAAAATCAAGAGGATATTTTGCGACATGTCAAAATTACATGCAATTGAAATTTTGTTGTCCATTGATAAAGTTTTATTGGAACACAGGTACACCATTGATTTATGTATTGCCTCTGTCTGCTTTCACACGACAATGCCGGAGTTGAATAGTTGTGACAGACACTGTATGACCCTCACAGCCTAAAATAGTCACCATTTAATCTTTTACAGAAGATGTTTGCTCACCCCTGCTCTAGGCTTTTGTGTCTCCTTTTGACCACACTTTGTGGTAGTTTAAAACAGTCCTAGAACACAACGTGGATAGTAACAGAATGTTGAAAATAAAGTCCATTTTATCTTTTTAGGGAAGAGATCGTTATAGTTCATTTTGAGGACCTTTTTACTTAAATATATCGTACTGCAACAGGCATAGCTCAAGATCTTTTATCTGTGTATGTTTGAAGTGATCACTGATTTGCAGGAGCCTGAATTATCTGAAGTGTTATCTCTGTTCTCTGAATGTGAGTGAGGTGTCCTTTAGCACAGAGGTGATAATCAACTCTCTTCAATTTATCTCTTTTCAACATTTTAAAAACACAGTACAAGGCAATTCATTGGGTCCTTTCATTGTTATTTCATTTTATCCTCTCAATAACCCTACAAGTAAATTTTACTTTTCTATTTCCATGGTGAGGAAGCGGGCCCAGAAGGAGGACACTATTTGCCTAAGTTGCAGAACTAATCAAAGGTCCCAGGCTCTGTACCTTAATTCACCTAACTTCAAAGCTTTGCTCAAAGTATTTTGTCTTATTGCCATCAGCAGAAGAGTTTCATCAACATAGGTTAGAAATCTTGCCCTAACTCATTGATTATTTTCTACCTGCAACTCTTTCTCTACCCATCCAAATACAGAACAATTCATCACTCTTCCATTCATCCTTCTTTCCTTCCTTCCTTCCTTCCTTCCTTCCTTCCTTCCTTCCTTCCTTCCTTCCTTCCTTCCTTCCTTCCTTCTATCTATCCTCTCTCTCATTCATAATTAATTTAAACATCAATTGTTTACTGAACACCTAGTGCATGCCAGCGTCATGCTAACAACCCTAAGCACTAGGCATACAAAATGTGAACACAAGAGATTCGGTCCCTGCCCTCATAAAGGGCACCTGCCAGTGCTACACAGAGTATGAATTTTATTTGCCAGCAGGTCTCTAGGGCCCAGGTATCTCCATCACGTGTGGAGTTTGATGTCCGCATGGTTCACAGTCTGCCCTTTCAGAAGTCACTGGAACTGATCCTCTTGGATGAATATTTTGCTTTTATAAATAGGTTAGATAGCAGAATGAAGATATTGTAATTTGATTTTTTAATTAAAGGCTAAAAAATAAAGAGATATCGGCTTTTTAAAAAACTAAATGGAGCACTTTGCATAAGTATTTCCCTCGGAGCTATAAACCTGTGCCAAATTCTAACAATGACATACGCAAATATATGTAAATATATAACATATTTGGTTGTACATTTTTCTTGATCGCATCCCAAAAGATTTTCCTCCATTACTTGTTTTTCTGAGAAAACAGAGGCTGGCTTGACTTGACCTGTAGGGTGAACACACACACACACACACACACACACACACACACACACATACACTCACACACTCACTCACTCGCTCCCTCACTCACTCACTGGTTAGGGAGACTCTGATTCTTCTCAAAGGACTTTGCTGGTGAGACTTGGAAGTGCCGTGTGGCTGCTGGGAGCTCTGTTTTGGTAGTAGTTGCTGGTTAGGCTCTGTAAATTTTCCTTCCAGACATCTGGCTAGTTCTCAAAAATTGCCTTTAAGAATTGTATTTTGTAAGTTAAGAGCAGGAGCTATTATTAGCTGTGTGTTTGTGGTTGAAGCATGAGGTCAGATCTGGCAGAGAGCTCTTGAGGGTGTGCGAGGGGGACTCCCAGCCCAGCCGTCCCGCTGCCACTCCGCGCCTTGGGGAGCAGCTCACTCCTGGGCACTCGGGGAGAGCTTCCCGACCTGTGGGAGTATGTGCCTTAATAATGGAATGCTGCCTTTCGGAATTAGGAGCGACTCGTACCATTCCCCCTCCCCCCTGAATTCAATGTCCTAATGTCCACAGCTGCTTAATAGGTCAGGGACAATGTTGCTCTTGTTCATTATTGTACCTCCAGCTCCAAGAGCAGTGTTTGGCATAAATAATAAGTATCTGTTGAATGAATGAATGAGTTAAAAATTACGGATGTGTTAAATGAAAGAATAGAAGTTCGTGATCAGAGAATATTTGTAGGTCAAGAGATTCCAAATGATGGCAAATATCCAAGGTGAGGTGACCATCCTTATGAATGACGACACTGGAATAAAACAGAGTTCTCTAGACCTCAGGAAATTGAGGAGCTATGATGTTACGGGCCACATCAGTGCTGAAGCTACTAAAGGTAATGGCAGAAGAAAGACGGAAGTGGAGGAAAGTTAGGCGAGTCTCTTTTCCTTGCTCTCTCTTAGGATGCATTAAGTAATTTTGTTCAGATATGTAAAGATATAAGGCCCGCAGGACCCATGCTTCTACTTGAGTGTACGTACACAACCACACCCACACCCACACTGGACTTTCTGAAGCATCCGAGCTGATCATATGATGATAATAATAATTAAAGCAATAATTATAGGCAAGTGACCAAAGTGAGCCATGATTGGGAGCTATGGAATGATTAGTACACATAATTATTTTCTGCTGATAGTGAAACAGGAAATATTTACATGCATATAAAATATTGAAACAGGGAGAAAATTTTAGTTTTGCCAGACTATCCTTATATCCATTTTTTTGTAGAAAAGGCTCCATAGTAGGGGGGAAAAAAGGTGAACTGTTTGTTGCCCACTTGCTTTTTGATGTAGCAGATTTTGGGTGGAATTTTCAGGGAAGTTCTGGATGAAATGGCTATCATTATTCTAGTTTGCAGAAGTACCTAAAATGGTGTAAGGTTAGAATCTCTTTATGCCCTGATCATCGGCTTGCTGCAGAGTGCCACAGAAGAGAACATAGTCTTGCTACTGTGTGCGCAGATGCAAAATACACAAAGAATGTAGCTATTTTAAAAGGAAGTTTTTGTAAAAAAGACTAGTAAGGCTTTTGATGAGAAATCCTTTAAATCCTCAATGGTAGATAATAATGCAATTTCCTTTTTAGAGATTCACTTATATCTTTCCTGAATTGGAAGATAATATTGGGGGACAGTTGCTTTCCCAGTGTTATAGTAATATAATTTCCTCTGTAGCTTTCAAATAATTGTCTGTGAAATCATTTTTGTGATTTCTATTTCAGAAGCTTCGTCTTGACAGCAAAATCATAAATATTCCCCCTATGTCAAACATTTTAGGTGACAGTCAGATGTACCTAGTACATTTTGTTTTCCTCTATAATCTCAAATATTATACAAGTTAGTCCTTTTCGCGCTTTTGGCTTAATAAACAATTGAATAGAGAAGTGATTTATTGCAAAGAAAGTGGCTCATCTTTGTTTCATTTTTCTTCTCAAATTTACAGTGACATTCAGTATACTTTTATACTACAGCGTTAATGAAAGTTTGCTTACGGGTCTAAAAATAGAGACAAAAAAGACAGTGAGTTGACTGGAGAAGTAACCTTTGGAATTGGAAATTTGTGGAACCATTTAATGAGGGGCCATTCTCAGATCAGGTGCTGAGTGAATTAGATCAGTAATTACATTTGGTCCTCTCATTAATCTTATGTAAATTCTGTTCATCCTCCCTTTATGGATGAGGAAAGGAGGACCGGAGATCAGATAATGTGCTCAAAGTCACAAAACCAGTAAGGGCAGAGCCAGCACCTGGAGGCAGATTTGCGTCCCTAATCCCGTCTACCTAACTATCCTGTTGCCACCACAGTGTCACTATTCATCACACCCGGGAGAAACATAATAATAAAGATAATTTACTGTGACCTGTGTACTTATGTATTTATGACTAAACTCGTCAATTTTGCATGTTTTTAAAAAATCTTTATCAGTGGTATTGATGGGTATCATTCCACAACATGTTTTCTTTGCTCATCATGGTTCTAATCATGTTCACTGTTACGTAGTATTCTATTTCAAAGTATAATATCAATTCCTTTATCTTCTTTCCTATTGATGAACAGAGTGTTCTTCAAAGTTTTCTTGGCTGTTCTTGGACCCTTCTTTCATATAAGTTTATTAAGTTACTCAGCAATCATTTTGGAATTTTGTTTGGAATTGCTTTGAATTTATATATTAATTGACAAAAATTAACTTATATGTGATTTTGGGTCTGCCTATCATGAAGTTATATATGTACCTCCCTATTTACTAATATTGTGTTTTATGTTCTTAGCAATATTTTAAAATTTTCTCAACCTGCTTTCTACTAATTTTATTACACGTATTACTAGGAACCTTATAGTCATCGCCGATATTTTGTCTGATGTATTTTCATCCTAATTTGGTTATTACTGGTATATGGTAAGGCTGTTAATTATTGTGTGTTGATCTTGATTGAGCAACCTTGCCGAATTCTCTTATTTGTTCTAATGATTTGTCTATAAATTCTTAAGATTTTTCTGTGGAAGATCATCACATCGTCCCCATTATGGGCTGTTTTATCTCTTCCTTTCTAATTCTTATACCTCTTAACCCTTATTTTGTTTTGATTTGTTTACTTATTGTTTATTGTTATGGCCTTCGGAAAAATTTTCAGCGAAAGTGGTGATCTCTCATTTTCTCTTAGGTTTATTTTAAGCTTATCGAGAGAGATCTCTTTAATTTTTATTTGCTAAGAGTTTTAAAAATAACAAATGAGTAATCAATTTTATGGATTTTTTCCTGAATACAATGAGATGTAGATATGGTTTTTCATCTTTAATATACTAATATGTATATTGCATTTTTAATTTTTTTAACCTTGAACCGTTCTTGCATTATTGATATTCATGATAGATTTAAAAATTTCTGCTGTATTTTCTTTAAGATTTTAGCATCAGTATTCCTTATCGGATAGGTCTCCAATTTTAATTTATCATACAGTCCTTATCAAATTGGTACAAAGACCATCTTAACTTCATTCAGAAAATTGAGTAAGTTTTTCCATTTTCTGAAGTCCTTTGAACAAACTATGAAATCATCTGAGTCTGGCTGTCATTTTCAAAGTTAGACTTCTAATTGCCAATTAAATTTCCTCGGTGGCTATTTATTTGTTATAGTTTTCTGTTTCTTCTTGAAAAAAAATCATAATTTACATGTTTCTTTAAAATTATCCATTTTACTCATTTAAAATTTATTACATTACTTTCATATTACTCTTATAGTTTAAAATTGTTATGGTATTTGTATTTTTTTGCATTATTAATATTGTGTATATGTATATTTTCTCTTGGTATGTCTTAAGGTTTTCCATTGTATCTATTTTTAGTAGAAAGCCAGCTTTTGGTTTTATACATCTTTTATTGTATCTTGTTTTCTATTTCATCAATTTTTGTTTTTCTCTTATATAATTTTCTCTTATGTAATTTTCTTTTACTTATTTATGAAAATGTATTGAAAATATATTGTGAGCCAGGCACTATTGAGATATTTGGCATACAATTATAGGACAAAACTTGAGGACTTATTAGAAATTTTGTAGTTCAGGGTTCAATGATTTATTTGCATTTTTATCAGCAAACATTAAAGGTAACATAGAACATGTTCCTCTGGCTTATAAATATTAAGATTTTCATCTAGGCTGTTGACAAATGCTATGTTTTGATTTCTTTGTCTTTATTTAATATGTGCTTTGAACAACTTATAGCCATGGGAAAATGCAAAATACTCTCTGGGAACAGCTAAAACCTTAACCCATATATATTGGAAAGTTAAGATTTTATATTTGCGACTGCTACATAATTTTTGCTAAATAATAGAGAAAAAAGATACCTTAATAATCTTTTAGATTAACCACACTTTCGATCAAGGATCAAGGATGTTGATTTCCCTTAAGCTCTTAGTTTGTAGATTAAGCAATTGAAGTGATCTTAGTTTTATGACAAAGCAGGGACCTAGGATACAACAGTTCTGCGCATTCTCAATTTTTTGATTGTTCCCTATTCCCATTACCTCTCCCCCACCATGTTTGGTAACTATTTTTTTGTTTGTTTGTTTTTTTGGTACATTTTTCCTGGCTATAATTGTATTTGCTGATAAATTTAAGTTTCTTTATGCTTGTTTTTGCCAAGTTTTTTTTTGTGTGTGTCTATACTTGAAAATAGAATTTTCTACTTCGGTGAAATTAAAAACTATATATTAAAGTAGGGAGTATGAGGGATAAAATGTTAAGATTACTAAACTCAAGGGGATTTGGCATTTTTGAGAGTGGTACAGCTTCACCACCACAGCAATGTCACTTGTTTTTCGTTGATAAGCACAAATGCTTTGTTTTCTTTGTTACGTGCTGCTCTTCTGAATTCACATTTCTTCTTGTTGAAATAAATCCTTTAATAGTTCTTTTAGTGTGTCTCTGAGTATAAACACTCTTAATGTTTTATGTTTTATAATATTATTTTGCCCTCAATGCTGCATAATAGTTTATCTGGGAATAAAATTTTATGGTAAATTATTTTTTACTCATCATCTTAAAGGTATTTCTTTATGTTCTTCTATCAACTTTTGTTGCTGATCAGAAATCTGCTCTAAGTCTGATAATCACTTTTTTTTTAAGTCAAGCTACCATTTGTCTCTGCTGGCTTTTAAGATTGATAGTTTTCAGTTTTATTCAAATGTGTCTAGGTATGGGATTTATTTGTATTTATGCTACTGAATATTCATAGAACACTTTCAACTGTGGAATCCCATTTTTCTTCAGTTCTGGAAAGCTCCTTTATATCCATGTTCAAATATTATTCTTCAGTTGTTTCAGACATTTCTTTTTGAATCTCTAATAAGAGATTCTAAATCTCTAATAAACCTATAAAGTTGTAGCTCTTCCCCCTCTTAAGTGCTCTTTCACAATTTTTAATTTCTTTTTCTCTTCTGTTAGCTTCTGGGCAAATTTCTTGGTACCAAAATCTAATTTTCTAATTCAATTTTCAGCTATTTCAGGTCTAAAGATTATCCCATCCTTTGAATTTTTAATTTTAAAAACCATAATTTTTCAAATTTTAATTTATTTCTTTGTCTCTTCACCCACCCTTTTCTTCTTTCTGTCCAATTTTGTGTTATAATTTATTTTCTTTTTGTAGGGCTGATTCCATCTTTTATTTTCCTGAACATTTAAAATGTACTTCTTTTAATGATTTTGTCAAGCTTTTTTATGATGTTAATTTCATCAGTGCGAACTCATATTATGGATACTCATGTTATTGGCTGTCTTTTTTCTATTATATTACTTCATGTGTTTTGTAATTTTGGTTCACAGGCTAATTTTGAGTGGATCTTTATGTTTGTGTTTTTCTAGATCTCTCTTGCTCACTTGTTTTTGTATTTTGTTCTCTCTCTCTTTTTTTAATGAGCATATCTTTCTGTCTGGCATTTTCCAGTTGATTTCCAACTGGGCCCTCAGGGCAGAAACACATCTTTTATGATGGTTTGGAGCTCCTGTCCCATAGTTTTATTAGAAATAATGCAGAGGCAGATTCCAGCTCAATGGCAGCTTGTTTCAGATCTTGGGTTAGATAGGCTTCCACAGGTCTTCAACTTCATAAAACGCAAGATTTCTCAATAGGGGAACTGTTGTCATTTCAGACCAGATGATTCTTGTTGTGAGGGACTGTCTTGTGTTCTGTAGGATATTTAGCAGCATCCTGGGCTACTCACTAGATGCCAGTAGCACTTTCTTCCCTTCACTTATGATCAAAAATGACACTCGACATTGCCAAATGTTCCTGAGGAAAGAAGTCATTTCTCTCTTGGTAACTAATGGTATAACCTGTAAATTCTGGAATTACTTGGCAATAGTTTATTTTAACTTCCTTTAGCAAGCAGAGGGGTCCAAATCTAGTCCAACTTTATGCCAGGAGCCTGGGTTCAGACCTTCATATCAAGTAGAGGACTTTTAATTACCCACTGGAAAGAAATGTTCACTACCCATTGCCCATTTAAGGGCCCAGCACCCAGCAGACTTTGCCTTCACACTCACCACTACTGGTTCTTGAGGATGTATATCTTAGTTTGTATTTTGCTGTTGTCTTTTATTATTTTTCCTTTTATATTACATTTATCATAACTACATATTTGGAGTAGAGAGGACACTATACAGCATGAACTTAAAATTCTTTCTTACTCATAAATCGCAGAAGAATATTTTCCAAAAATATGAAAGTTTATTCATTGAGTTCGAGTTTTTTTTCCTGGATAGTCCAACTCCTTTAGATGCTTTCTTATTATTTTTCTGCCCTAATTTGATTCTGATTTTGTTTTGCCTTTTTTCGGTGTTTATAACCAAAGACTTCATAAACTGCTTTATTTTTCGCCAGTTTTTGGAGTATTGATCATAGTAACTAAAACGTGTAGACAGTTTTGAATGACTTTATGTATTATCTCTTTGGGAAAGAGCACAGGCATTATATGTTGCAAATGAAGAGAATGAGGAGATTGGCCTACAGGGTAAGAAGCAGGGCAAAGTTCTGCCTGTAGTTATAATGGAGAAGGACAGTGTAGCCCGTGAGGGAAAGGAGGGCAGCAGGAGGTTTGGACCTTGCTGGAAAATCTTCAGGAATGAAGTGAAATGTAGCCAAATTGGAACCCACCCCAGCCCTTTCCCTCCATGTTAAAGTTAGTTAAGTCAATTCGAGCATCTATTTATAGTTAAGCCTTGGTTTTGATTAATGATGTTGGACATGGATAGAAGAGGGGAGGGGCCTCCTGGAAGGAAGGGAGGAGGCACAGCTGCCAAGTCTGATACGCTGATCTGTTGTTTGGACCCTACTATTCATCGCACACAGATTTCTGGCCAAACATAATGAAAATTATTTTTATTAGAGGGCAGTAATCCATGTCAACATTTTCATTACAAGCCAAGTGAAGACATCAAATCCCTAAACACTGAATAAACTATAGGGCAAACCATGCTGCCCTTTTTCACTGAGTCACCAGACGTGCATTGTCATGGACACGACCTAAAACTGAAATGTCTTTATAAGTTGTGCTTTTATGTGTTAACAAAAATGCAATTAATACAACAAGCCTGCATTAATATTAAGCATAAATCATTTTCGAGCTGTAAAGACACTTAGAGACATAAAGCTGGTCCAACACGAAAGCATTATAGGAGAGAAAATTAAGATTTAAGAGCCCAAGGGACGTGCTTCCAGCTGTATAGTGTCTCGGTTCCGGAACAGTGACTGGGTCCTATGTCTTCCCCCCAATCCAGAGTTCTTGCTACTTCTGCCCGAAAGAGAATCAATTTTAATTTTGGTAGCTAGCCATAAATACTTTTCTGGTTGACTTATGTTCTCTGCTTTTAAAGTTGGAAATAGATTAAAGTTTATAGTTCTCATAAATTAGCTTCAGTTACTAAGGAGATTAGTGTATTATTAATCCCTCCTATTTAAAAAAAAAATCTTTTCTAATGCCCACCTTCCTCGAAAAATGATATTATCCAAAGGATTAACTCTCTAGCTCTGCACCCAGACATGAAGGATTGCGAATAGGGCTGGCCTGCATTTTAAAAGGCTTTGCTTGGTGATCACATGAGTTTAAATATTATAGAAAATTAAAACTTACAGTGACTACGCTTGTACTTCCAGTTAGGCGTTTAGAAAAAATGTCCTCTTCTTTGTACATATAATTGTTGTTCACTCACAGCAATTTGCTTTGATGCTTGAATCTCAATAGCATGGGCTGGGTAATGACTATCCATTCATCCACGAGTCATGGTATTGTTTATGAAGAAATTATGTTTTATCGGACAGTCAGTTTTTTATATCTTAGCCTCCTCTTCTTTTTCTCCGTAGCGATTTCTACTTATGGCACCACGCACGTTGTGCAAATCAATTAATCATGCATGAGTCAGGTACAATGTACAATAATTCATTGGGTAAAGTAGTTTTAGGGGATGCATCGTATTATAAATGTGGAGATGTTCTAGACCCCCTCCGAATATATAAGCTATACCAGTGACTATGTTTAATCATAGTCATCCAAATTTCTACTTACTAAAATAGAGTCATAAATTTTGATAGAATCTTCAAGTTGAGGAAAGCCGTCGTGTGCCATAATCCATCCGTGTGTGCATACGGCTGTATCAGTTTCCTGTGGCTGCTGTAACAGATTCCCACAGACTTAGTGGTTTAAGACAGCACAGATTTATTATCTTATAGTTCTGGAGGTCAGATATCAGAAGTGGTATCAATGGGCTAAAAATAAGATGTTGGCATTGCTGTGTTTCCTTCAGTAAACCCTATGGGCGAATTCATTCAATCGCCTATTCCAGCTTCTAGAAACTGCTCGCATTACTTGGCTTGTGGCCCCTTCTCCCTTTTCAAAGCAGCAGCACAACATTTTCTGATTTCTTTTGGACACTGCTCCTGTCGTCATATATCTTTCTCTGACTTTCCTGCCTTCCTCTTTCCTTTACATGAACTCACCCAGATAGATGTTCCAGGATCATCTCCCCATCTTTGGGTCCTCAATAGCATTTGCAAACTCCCTTTTGTCATATAAAGTAACATATTCATTGGTTCTTGCATGAGGTTGTGGACATCTTGGGGGGGGGGGTCATTATTTTACCTATCACAAAGTGTCAGACTATTTCGTAGTAGCCTGTTCTCATGCTACTTTACGTAATGGATATGGCATATACTGTTTCAACTGGATATTTTCTAGAGCAATAATCTCTATAGCACCAATGTCCAAAGAAATGTAATGCAAGGCACACATGTGAACTGTGTGTGGAATTTAAAAATGTCCCGTAGCCCCACTAAAAAAAAAAAAGTAAAAAGAGACCAGTAAGATGAATTTTAATTCTTTTATTTAATTCAATAGATCAAAATATTATCATGTCAATATACATCGATATAAGTATATTAGGAGAATTTATGTGCTTTATTTTACACTGTCTTCAAAACCCAGAGTGTATTTTACGCTTACAGCTTACCACAATGTGGACTGGGCATATTTCATGCGCTCAGTTCCTGCATGTGGCTAATGGCTCTTGTGTTGGAAAACACAGCTTTGTGGTCAAAGTTTTTATAGTTTCCTACCTATTTAAGAGTCAGGTCATCTACTCGAAGGGACGTGAGGCGATGGCTAACACGTTGGACTCAGCCCCGTTCAGCACTATTGACATTCAGGTAACCCTTGGGTAGGGAGAGCTGTCCCGTACGTAGTAGGATGCTTAGCAGCGTTCCTGGTCTCTCCCACTAGGTGCGAGTAGCACCTTTCTTCCAGTTGCAACAACCAAAAAATGTCTCCGGATATTGCCAAATGTCGTCTGGGAGGTAAAATTGTCCCCATATTGAGAATCACTGGACTAGGCATAGAATATTTGAGTTTGAATTCTGTTCTCCCTACATTATTCCGCAACATTGAAGGAGTCACTTGAACTTGTTAAAATACTTTCATCCTTTTTAAAATAGATAAAATATTATCTAGGCTGCCTGAGCATCAAAACGGTGTAGATAAAACAACCCTGTAACCTGTAGATATTCTGCAAGGGGAAGTCAGAATTGTTTCTATTTTATTTATGTTTAGATTTGAATTTAAGAACAGCTATTTCAGTTTTCTCATAATATTTGACTTATTGGAAAATTTTCTATTTATGACAATTGGATTATAGCTTGGATAGGATGTTTCGGGTATTTTGTTTTTTATTGGTTTTTGATGCTTATGTGTGTGTAGAAGTAAGTAGAATTGGGTCTTTTCAGGGTCTAGACTGTCTTTGAAATATTTAGGAGTTGTTCTGCGGCCTTCTCAGCTCTCACAGGGTGCAACCTGCCCAAGGAACTTGCGAAAATATTCTATAAATTATTTCGATTGGTCTAATAGTAACTGAAGACTGGTTTCTGCTGGGGAGAGTAGCAGGTCCTGAGAATGGAAAAGAGAATGAGGTGTTTCTCTGACTCAGAGCGCTTACAGAGGTAGCAGGAGAAGAGGCTTCAACATTAAGGAAGAGTATTCACATGGAAGCGGTGCTCGGCAAAGGGTCAGGGGGATGTAAGGAGAAGGTGCAGTTGGCAAAGCAAACAGGCGGCCGCGGGAAGGTGTGAGAAGGGGCTGAGAACCATGCAGAATGAAAATGCATGGACTGGCTCGACATTCGCAGGAGTGGAGCCTAGCATGGAAAAGGGAAGTAGAAAAGGAGCCAGCGGGAGCATGATCTCCCCGGGAAAGGCGGCCCCCTTGTACCATAGGGCAGCTCTTGGGGAAGGGGTCACCTGGGCCCGAGCCGCCTACACGCTCGCACCTGGGAGCTGTCCACCACGGGCGCCTCGGCGTCTGCTCCGGGTTCCCGTGGTTCTTAACCTTTTTTTCTAGGAAACGTTTTTAGACATTTTTTCCTTCATTGCTGAAATTTCAACAGCATAGACACACAGTTTATCTATCTATGTAGTGTTGGTATATCTCTCTACATTAAGAAGAAAATTTCCTCCCCCGAGAATCAATTTTCACCGTCTTGGTGGCGACCTTGCTCCTTGGAATGTACTAAACCTCTCACTCCGGAATCCTCGGTTCCTGTGATGCATAAAGGCCCTAACAATCACTTTTGTGTTTCAGGGGCTTCCCTAAAAGTAACCCCCTTCCCAGCCCCCAAGGGAGGATGCTCGAGGAGGGGCTCTGAGAAGCGCAGGGGCTGTGATCTCACTTTCCTGCCGCGTCTGCCCAGCGGGCTCTTGAGATGGGGTTGGGGCAGAGTCGGTTGTGTGCGCCACGGAAAAGGCCCTGCTTGCTGAAAGTGACATATAGGGAAATGGGTGCTGCCAGCAAAGTTGCCTGTCGTCGTGTGTGCCCAGGGTGCGGGACCCTGGGTGTGTCCCCAAGAGAGCGTGAAGACCCAAACCCTTACTGTTTTTGGCCAACCGCTCCTGGCTGCATCTAGGGTTATTAGAAACACGCCCAGCCAAAAAATAAAGAAGAACCTTGTTTTCTCTTTTGCTATTTTCCTTTGTGCGTGGAGCTCTGTGAGGAGCCTGGGGGCGGGGGACGGGGTAGATGGCACTCAGGATTTAGCCCAGAGATATCAAAGGACACCAACGACAGACTTCTTAAAAGTGTGATTGTGTGTCCTTTTTTTCAGAGTATGGCAACCCGGCCACAAACTGTAGTGTGACAAGGATGATGGGACCGATGCTCGAAAGCATTCTAGTTGAATTATAGACAGTGAAATGTCAACTAAGAAATGTGTGGAAGCCTCAGATTTGTCCTTTGTCATCTACTATAACTAGTTCTTTCATGGCTTCCAGTGACTGTATGCGTGCATTAGGGTTCGGTCGCCAGTAACCTAAGCTGACTGTAACCTAGCCACGAGACTTTCGTAAGAGTCTGTAGGGATGTCTGTGGATCCCAAGAGCAGGGACATAGCCACATTTCAGAAAAAGGCTGCAACCTAAAATTAGAATCATGCACTGTATTATTCTGGATTCTCTCATCACCGTGCATCTGCTTCATTCGTCTTTCCCTGTTCACCATCCTTTTCAGATTCTTGGTTCTCGTGGTGGCCAAAAGACAGCTGACTCAGAGGTTTTATCAAATGGGCCCTGCTCCCCACAGACAGAACCTGATAATAGCCCTGTGGCCTGACAGTCCCCGTTCCCAGATGCAAGAATCTGGCTGGCCCTGCTGAAGCTGGGCGAGCGTTCCAGGTCAGCCAGCTGTACCCCGACAAATAGTGCTGCTGGAGGCAACCCCCAGTGTGGGAGTGGCGTGGCCAGGCAAGCAGATGGTCGGTCCTAGAGAAAAGAATAATGAACGGCTGGCTCCGGACAGTGTTTGCCACAGGCACTTGTCACTGATTTTCCTGCCTGGCGTAAACCACTCAATTTCAGGAAGTGATGGCATTTCGAATACTGAAAACTTTAGTGTTTAAATAATATTCTTTCCTTAGGTTAAGTCTGGTGGCTTAGTTGGTTGGCTAATGTAAGTGTAAGGTGTGTGAGGCTGAACTATGATATGATGTTCAGTAGGCGAGGTGTTATTAATTGCATTTTTGACTTATGACATTTTCAACTTAGGATGGGTTTATCAGGACGTAACCCCATCATAAATCAAGGAGCATCTGTGACAGTCTGTTTAATCCACAAGATTTAATTTCATACAGATTGCCGATTTAATTAGTAAGTTAGTGTTTCTGAAGCAAACACCCTAAGAAGAACCTAGATGAGATTATTTTCCCTTCTAGCCTGTAATATCAGTTGTGCTATTAAGATTTTGTATTGGTTCACTCACGATTTTGTTGGAAGAAGCTATAAGATTACGAGTTATTTGTCGGCCCAGCTTTTTGGCTACAATTAAACATGAATTTAAAGTAGAATATAAGGTCACTGTGACAAGTTGTACTTTTATACATGGTGTAATTTAACAGTGACCAAGCAGCCTACAATAAGAACTCGATTACATTCCTTCAGAGCTATTTTTAAAATGTATATTTACAAAGGAAGATGAAGGTTTCTAAACCCTGAACATAACTTCAAATTGTCAGTTACTTTGCCTGTCATTCTGATTCCTTTAGCTTCATGATTTTTTCCTTGGGGCGACTCACTTCACCTGACCTGCCTCTGAACACGAAACAATGGTGCGAACATCTTCTCAACTTGCTTTTAATTAAACAGAGTGCAAAATCAACTATTGTGCTGTAATTACCACCATCGATCCTTTTATATCCACTTATGTCCAGATCTGGCTTTAGGGAACTCTGGACAGAAAATGCTGTCTATGAATGGGCTGCAAAAATTGTGTATATGTCACCTCTTTGGGCTTCTGTAGGTATGATCACTTGAGACAGTGGAAATCATGGTAAGAGAAATAAGTTCTCTATAAGGCAACATCGAATACAGGAAAAGGTGACAACTGCATGTTGTCACAATGCAAAGGGGTAAAGGAGTATAGTCTGCCGGGAACGCGTTTATACGATTGTAATCTTAACTCTCCATAGGTGACTGCTAAGCATTTAAAGACCATAATGAAGATACTTTCAGTATTTTAAGTGTAATCCACAAAACTTATAGGAATTATGAACATGGTTCATGAATTAGCAACTGTAAGAACAAAATCCCACTTAATCAGATTAATATTTACCGAAGAAGTATTTGAACATCTCGTTAAGAGAAACAAAAACAAAGGAAATAAAAAACACATTGGAGAGAATTAAGCGTTGAATGAGGTGATTTCGCAATGCGGCATTTTTAATAACCACATTTTGAGCAATATTTGTGTTTTGCTAAGTGTCTTCCTAACATATTTAAGCTGTTAAATTCCGACAGATAGGTTTCATTTGAAAGTGAAAGTGGCACCTAAATGAAACAATGACTAAACTTACTGTTGGGCCCAGATAGAGTTTAAAGATTTTTACAAACTAAAACTGAACCTCAAGAAATCTAAAAGCCATTTGAGAAATGGGATCTTTTTTACACTAATAAGATGCCCCTGCTGCTCTTTCTCCCAATATCACCTGATTGGCCTCGGGAAGATCCTGGCCATTGATTTCATTTTCGCTTTAGCTGAGGACGTGACTCCGTGAAGGTCCAGCCATGTGTTCCCTGACGTTTCATTCATTGATTCTGTGCTCTACGAGGACTGTTGAGAGCCTTCGATATGCACGCGCACACTGTGAGCCAACAGAAGCCACAGGCCTTTCTCGGGGTTCTCGGAAGTCGACACAGCGCAGAACTTCGCGAAACGCCAGATGACACTTTGAGAACCATCACGAGGGCATCTATTAAATGTCGCACCGCCATCCTTGCGCATCTTTATTAGCTCTCTCACTTCCTTTGTATAACTTGGATAAAGCTCAGCCACTTCCTGTCCAGTCCATCTGAGTGTCACGTTGAAGTAAACACAAATCTAACAACCTCCAAAAGCAGGAAAAGAAATCTTTGCTATAGTGAAAGAATTAACTCACACGTTAAGAAATGAGAGAGAAATCAAGTTCCGTTACACACAGAAAATCCGCAGTGATCTGAGACCCCAGATCCTGCTTGGCACCGCGCGGGAACCGTGTTTGCACGGCTTGCCTTTCCTGCCCGCTCTCCTCTCTGCCCTCGCCTCTCCCTTTTCCTGCTCAGCCTGCTCGGGACCTTGTCCCTTTCACAGCACTGTCCCCTTCTCCCTTTCCGGATCTGTTTCCCCGCGCTGAGATGGAGTTGCTCTTGGATGTCACATAGACCATGCTCTCTGGACTTATTTTAGTTCGCCTTTCTACCTGTCACGCAGATCGGCACAAACGAAGGCCTCGTGCCCTCCAAGCACGTCGCTGGCTTCTGCACCGAGGGACGGAAGAGTGGACGGCTGCCCAGCCCTGGGCCAGCCTTTGCCATCTCGACCTGAAGCTTGGGTGTGGAGGCTCTTTTGGAAACCTCAGGGCCTCAAGCACAGAGCTCGAACCCCATCCCAGGGAGCAGATGGAGAATATTCCCCTCCTCCTCCTCCTCTTCCTCCTCCTCCTCCTCCTCCTCCTCTTCCTCCTCCTCCCCCTCCTCCTCTGGCCCCTCACGTACAATCGCCAGCCCTTCTTGCCTCCCCCAGTCACCTAGCACAGGATTCAAGCAGAGATTGGTGGATACCAACCATAGCGGACACTTTGCTGTCCTGTACAGACCCTTATTTCAGGACAACCTACTCGAGCCCAGCTTCTGGGACTGGTACCTGCTGAAGTCTCACACCTATGCCCCTTCACTGGACTTGTCCTCGGCCTCAGGGAACCGACTCTCGCACAGGTACCATTCCTCTTAGAGGCTGATCCACAGCCATCGACTGGCTGACCTGGGGATTAAAGTCCTGGCCTTCTTTCTTGCGAAGGGTCACTCCAGGGGGCAGAGCTCCGTATCTGCTCATCTGAGGCCTCCATTGCGGCTGCAGGTCAGCTCCTCCCTCTGCCCGATCCCTCCCCCCTCACTTCCTCCTAGGTGTACCTCTCTGGAAGATTCTCTAATAAACCTTCTGCATGCAACTCCCTGGCTCGGAGTCTTTTTCCAGAGAACCTAATCCTAAGACTACAACAGTGCTGCTATTTGGCGAAGATGGAGAACTTGGGAGGAGGCTCCAAATTGGCAAGGATTGAGCTCAGTTGCACAATAAATAACAGCTGTATCTCGCATGGAATGTGGAGATTTCTTGTGGACACTGGGAGTCTCTAGATGTCTGTCGAACTCAGCCTCCTAACTCACCCATGAAACTTGGAACCGCTTTCTGATTTAAGCATCAGTTTCTCACTGTTGTCAAACTCAGTGAATAAGTAATTCAATTCTAGCTTCTCCACAAAACTGTTCCTCACTGAAATGTGTTTTGAGTACTTGAGTGTTTCGGGTCTTTTGGGGCCGTGACGATGGACTCTTTGTACAGCGCAATGGCTCGTCTTCTCAGTTCTTCGCTCCCTCTCAAGCCTTGTGTGATCTTGCAGTGTACTAGAAGTGAGTAGAATATATTTTCACATCCCACTGGTGCTGGGCTCAGCCGTATGACTTGCTTTAGCCAACGGAAGGTTAGCAGATGTGATGCAAGCAGAAGTCTTAAATATGCTTGCGTAACTAGGCTTGGCCTCTGGTCTCCTAATACTGTGGTGAGTAAACTATGCCCCGGGTCACCGTTACCTTTCCAGCCCAGGCTTCATAGAACAGACCTGGACCTGACCTGAAGCCTAGAGCCAAACCCAGCCGGCTGTAGCCTGAAACAGTGCCACCTAAGATGTGTGAGCATGAAAAGAATGCGTTTTTGTGAGTTACAGAGTTTTGGGGTTGTTTGTTAAGTAGTATTATTGCAGCTATAGTTGACAAGTACATTAAAAATACGGGTACATTATTTTTAAACCCATGGGTTCACGTTCTTCAGCTTGCTTCA
Organism: Rousettus aegyptiacus; assembly: GCF_014176215.1. Lineage (NCBI taxonomy): Eukaryota > Metazoa > Chordata > Mammalia > Chiroptera > Pteropodidae > Rousettus > Rousettus aegyptiacus. The sequence continues at coordinate 1,274,882 of NW_023416312.1, read as the reverse complement.
CCTGAATCGAGGTTACCACCTTTCTCTTGTTTCATCCTTTTCCTCTTCTGAACTTTGTTCTTTTCTTTGCTCATCCTCCGAGTGCCTCTGAGCCCCCAAATTTCCATTGCTCCCTCTTGTGCTTTGGTAGTGGTGCATGTGGCATAAACAGGGGTTAAGAAATAAAGGAATTTTGGTTGGCGTAGTCTGAGAAATCTTTATGCAGGAAGTCATACCCAAGCAAGTCGGAGAACGTAAGGACTATTTCAGGCCGTGATTCATTCAGTAAACATCAAATACTCCCCAACTGTGTGCTAGGAACTACAGAATACAATGGTAAAGCAAAGCAGTCAAGATACATGTTATCATGGAGCATATGGTCTCATCTTGGAGGCAGCCCTTAGTCATAAAATGATACAGAGAGATATCGACATGAGTGAAAGGTAGAGAATCTAAATCTAGAGGGAAATGCTTGAGATTCACGATCCTAAGCCTGACCAGGATGGGTCACCAGAGACCGAGCGTTATTGGTGAGGAAGTAGCCTGGTTAAGCTATGTACCCGGGCAGGAGTCATAGAAAGGAGTCATTCATTTGAAGGGCCAAGGTCCTGTGCTCTCTTAAACTTTGAATTGGAGTATTAGGGCTAGTCTCAAATGGTCGATGGTGTAGCGGTGTCTGGAGCTCGAGGTTCATGTCCATGGTAGCTGTTGATGTGAGAGCCGCTTATGAGTTCCTGCTCAGCTCCAGAACCCTCTAGGCCTTTCAGCCCTCCCTAGTGACTGGACAGCATTCTGGATTTAAGGGTCCTTACTTGGTACCACGTTCCTCCACTGTGTATTCGTGTGGAGGGAGTGCAGGGGGCACAGGCAAAGTGTCCGGAGTGGTAGCTGAAAACCTGGATTTCTTATTCCTTCTGTCACCCTGTGAAGTCTGGGAAATGATCACACTAGTCCCAATGGGCCAGAGTTCTTTTTAACATGATAGAACTTTGGTAGGTAGCCACAGTGGCTGATCCAAGGTAAGAAGTTGCAATAGCATTCTAGGATAAACATTGTTTTTCTTGCTTTTGTAAAAAAATAATTTTTTTATTTTTCAATTACAGTCGACATGTGATGTTATTTAAGTTTCAGGTGTACAACATGGTAATTAGGCATTAATATAACTTACGAAGCGATCACCCTGATAAACCTAGTACCCATCTGACACCATACATGATTATTACAATATTATTAACTCTGTTCCCTACGCTGTACTTTACATCCCCATGACCACTTTGTAATTACCTATTTGCACTTCTTGATCTCTTCACTTTTGTCACTCATCTCCCCAAACCCTTGCCCATTTGGCCACCATCAAAATGTTCTCCATATCGATGAGTTTGTTTCTTTTTTGTTAGTTCATTTGTTTTGTTTTTTAGACCCCACACGTAAGTGAAATCATATAGTATTTGTCTTTCTCTGTCTGACTTTTTTCACCATGCATAATCCCCTCTAGGTTCATCCGTGTTGTTGCAGGTGGCAAGATTTCATTCTTTGTTATGGCCGAGTAATATTCTATTATGTGTGTGTGTGTGTGTATATATATATATATATATATATATACACATACTGCTTCTTTATCTATTCATCTATTGATGGACACATAGGCTACTTCCACATCTTGGCCATTTGTAAATAATGCTGCAATGGACATACGGATGTATATGTCTTTTCAAATTAGTGTTTTGGGTTTTTTCGGATAAATACCCAGAAGTGGAATTACTGGGTTCTTCTTTGTCTCTTGTTATATGGCCTTTGTTTTACAGTCTATTTCGTCTGGTATTGCTAAGTATTGCTACCCTGGCTTTTTTTGCTTTGTTTTCATTTTCATGAAATATCTTTTTCTATACATTTACTTTTCATCTGTTTGGTATCTTTTGACCTGAAGTGAGTCTCTTATGTAAAGGTCTGTTTTCTTGTCCACTCATCTATCTTATGTCTTTTGATTAGAGCATTGAATCCATTTATATTTAAAGTAATTGTTGATTATTGATAGGTAGTTATTGCCATTTTATTGTTCATGTTTTTGATCTTTTTCATTTATTATTATTCTTAAAGAATTTCCTTTAACATTTCTTGTAATTCTAGTTTGGTGATGATGAACTCCTTTAGCTTTTTTTTAGTTTTTTTTTTGTTTTTTTGGTCTGGAAAGCTCTTTATCTGCCCTTTGATTCTAAATGATGCTTTGCTGTATAGCATCATCTTGGTTGTAGGTCCTTGCTTTTCATCACTTTTAATATTTTGTGCCAATCCCTTCTGGCCTGCAAAGTTTCCATTGAGAAATCAGCTAACATTCTTGTGGGACCTTTCTTATAGGCAACTAACTGCTTTTCTCTTGCTGCTTTTAAGATTCTCTCTTTGTCTTTAACCATTGGCATTTTAATTAAGATGCGTCTTACTGTGAGCCTCTTTGGGCTCATCTTTTTGGGAGTTCTCTTTGCTTCCTGGGCTTATATGTGTATTTCCTTTGCCAGATTAGGGAACTTTCCTGTCATTACTTCTCCAAATAGATTTTTAATTCCTTGCTCTCTCTCTCTTCTCCTTCTGGTACCTCTATGATGTGAATGTTGGTACCTTTAAGAGATTTTAGGGAAGTCTGCAGCATGAGCCAAGATAGTCCATTTGTATGGAAAAGCCCCTGGAAGTGGTTTGGGTGGGACCACAAGTTAAGTGGGGCAGGGTCTCAGGCAATCACCAGGGTAGGGCAAATAGCTGTTGGCTTGGTTGTTGGAGGCTCAGACATGGTGGGTGCCTGTGAGTATAGGCTGGGTCATGGGAGGGCTCAACAAAGGAGCAATGGCTTCTGCCAGCACTTCCGTCTGAGATAAAGCTACCCCTCTAGCCTTTGCCTGGAAGCCAGATGATTCAGCTTCTCCCCATATGACCCTGGCATCTTTTGAGCTGCTGCCCCAGAGCTGAGGCTCAGCAAGTAAGTCCATGTATAGGCCTCTTAAGAGGAATGCCTTGGACTCCAGCAGTACACTGTCTCACTCAGCCACAATCTACATTGGTTATCACATCTAGAAGTTATGGGTACTTCTCTCCCTGGCCCTGAATCCCAGGCTGGGGTGCCTGGTGTGGGAGTGGGATCCGTCACTCTCAGGGAGACCGTCACAGCCGAGACGTGCCTTCTTGTTTAACTGCCACATGTGGCTGTGAAATCAGCCTGCTCCATGTCTCTACCCCTCATACCAGTCTCAACATGGCTTCTTCTGGATATCCTTAGTTACAGGATATCTGTTTAGCTAGACTTCAGGCAATTCTCAAAGATGGCTGTTCTGTAGTTTGGTTGTAATTTTGATGTGGTCATGGGAGGAGATGAGCGCAGTGTTGACCTACGCCACCATCTTGACTGGAAGCTATATCAAGACCTGCTTTTCTTGCTTTTAATCTTAAATTAAGGAATGGAGAGATACTACAAGACAAAGGAAATGAACATTGTAATCTTAAGCAAACTGTGAGTCTCCTCAACCTGTTTCTTAGTCAAAAGAGGACAATATTCACATCCAAATTCATCGGTATAGATTCTCTTAATTTGAATTACATTTGCTATTTACCAGGATGAAATTGTTTTCTGTCAATGAATTAAATTGCTTGAGAACTGATTTAGGAATTTCACAACTTCTGCTCAGGTCACTTGAGAGCCACTACCAATGGGATGGGCTGGACCACCTCAGTGCTACTTCCCAGACAGGAACCCTACTTGTACGATTTTTATGGGGATTGGATGAAGTTAGTCGCCCTCAGACACATAACTGCAACTCAGTGATTTAGGTTACTATTTTTAATGGCTTCATCCATTAAAAAAATTACGAATATTTTTATTTCCATTTTGCATTATATACTCTTTTCATCTGATTACACCAGAGGAACACGGTATAGGATATATGCGGTGCACCAAATGCTTATGTCCCCGCCTCCCCCAACTTCATATGTTGAAATTCTAACCCTCGAGGTGACAGTATCGGGGTATGGCACCTTTGGGAGGTGATTAGGTCATGAGAGCAGATGAGTAGTATTAGCGCTCTTATGAAAGAGATCCCGGAGAGCTTCCCAGTTATGGGAAAAAGATGGCCATCTATGAACCAGGAACCTGGCCCACACCAGACACAGAATCTATTGGCACTTTGTTCTTAGACTTTCAAGCCTCCAAAACTGAGAAATATGTCTGTTTACAAAGCATCTAATTTATGGTATTTTTGTTACAGCTGACCAAACAGACTAAGACAGTATGCATACAGACTAGAAAAGGACACCTTTAAGAAAAACCTAAGTCCTCTACCCACAATCCTGTTTTCCTCTTTAAATATAAATTACATGATTGTAAACTATATTCAGACATGTAATCCTTTCCCACTATGTGAATAAGGCCAAAAGAATAATGTTAATAAATCAAACAAGACCTAGTATTAGAGTCACAGAAACCACTGACCCTTTGATGTTTCAAGTATTCAAAACATACTCCCCCACACACATATACACAGGCAAGAACTGTAAGCATCACGAGCGCGCACACCCGTTTGTTCATAAGCCAAAGCAGCGATTGGCTGAGGGCAGGACACATTCCAGAGCATTATTTTGTACCTCGTTTTGCATGACAAACAAAAAGACTTTCTCATTAAAGCTCGGGTCAATTCAAAAAACAGGACTGGAATTTCACATTTATACATCTTCTTCATCTGAATAGCATTTGTTACTTCCCAATATAAAACGTATACACTCACAGGATTCAATTACTTGAGAACTGATTCAGGAATTTCACGATTTCTGCTCAGGGTCTAAATGCTGCTTGAGAGCCACTACTGGAGGGCTGGGCCGGATGACTTTGCTGATAAATTCCAGGGTAGGAGCTCCACTCCATATTTCAGAACTAAGATCATATTCTTGGTCATTTCTTGAGCACACAGCCCCAATCAAGGCCATGGCGAATGACTGTACATGATGACAATCATTGCAACTGAAGAGTAATCATGAAGTAGATGGGCCAGTTCAGTGGTTCTCAATCTTTGGAATCCTTAATACCCATTGATCTTTGTTTTTACGTACATCCTGATTTTCCTGGGCAAAATATGAGTCCATAAATACTCAGATGAATTGAACTAATCCTACACAGTGGGAATGTTCTCAACTTGAACTTTTAGAAGACTAGGATCTGAATCCTGATGCGAATGCTTACACATAACTGATTCGATTCTCAGCCTCCTCCATGTTAAATAGAGGCAGTAATTTACCACATAGAAGTTCAATAAAGCCCAGAGAAGGTGATGAGTGTAGAGACTGAGCATGGAGCTGACAGAGGAGCCAAGCTAAAGGTTGTGGACAGTGGGCCGTGCCACATCAACACCTCTTTCCTAGATTTGAACAGTACCCATTATGTGAGTAGTGATCCAAAGCAGTTTCTCACCTTCAACTACAGGAGTTAAGGGGGAAGATATTTCCTCTTCCACTCCCAAATGAGCAGGGAAAGGGCATGTGACCTAAACTCAACCAATCAGATTCTTCCGCCTGAGCTTGGACCCTTGAGTGTATGATGCTGAGACGCACAGGCGTGGAGATGGGTGGCAGGGTGGAGTGGCCCCTCTAGGGCACTCCAGGGCACAGGCACTGTGGCAGTATCAGGTGTCCAGTTCTCTAGCCTCCCCTCATTCTTGTGCCGTTTTCAAGCTTGACTTCCCAGAAAACACTAATATTCTTCCAATATACTGTAATATATCTTTTTAGGTTAGAGTCAGATTTCTGTTGCCTGCAGTCAAGAATCCTGGAAGATACCCAGACATACGCTTTGTTGGTAAACTTCAAAGCACTATACTAATGTGAGGTATTGCTTTTTTACTGAGACAGTTCATCATCTAAGGAATAAACTAGAAATATCTAGCGGCAGGGAATATTTATAATGTCTACATTTATGAGTTGGCAGAAACTTAACTGCTGATAGCTTCAAGAGGGAAGGGACTTCTTCTTCCATACCCGCCACTTCATATCTTTAGGGACTAACATAGTGCCTGGAACATAGTAGATATTTTTAAAAAATCTTTGTGGAATTAATTTTGTTCTGTATATTCTGATGATATCCAATCTCTCCACCTTCAACATAGATAGCTTCTGAGTTCCTGAACCATAATATCCACAACATATCTCTACTCGGATACCCCATAAACCTCAAATGCAATATTTTAAAAAAAAATAAGTCGTGAGGCTCATCCTAGGGCAAAAATGGCCTGTCCCTCTCTGTGTCCCTGGCGTAATGAATGGTGCAGCCATCTGGGCTCTCGGGGCACAGAGTTGCCTTCTTTTCAGGATTCTTTACTCTTACATTATTCATCGCGTCCTCTTGATTCCATCTCTCTTTAGCTCTACTTCCTCTCCCTGACTGCAGGCCTGCGCCAATTCTCTTTTGGATAGGTCCGACGGCCTTCCATCTAATGGGCCGCCTTCGGCTGGATTTTCCTCTCACCCCATGCTTTTGTCCCGCTCCCACAGCCTTCTTCTCCAAACTCTACTAGCTCCCGCTTCTCCCTTAGGACTTACCTCAATCAGCCACTGGAAATGGCTCATCGGCGCCCTTCTGTAGTTTGTGCCTTTCTGTAGCAGACGTGGTCAGTGCCCCTTAGCATTCGCCATTCCTGTCTAACCTGACCCGCCATGCTCCATCTACCAGGACATGCTTTCTGCCTCTGTGGACACTGCGGAATGCCTGGCTTCTGCATCATGCAGACTAGAAATGCCAAGTACTTCACATCTGCTGAGATCAACCCTTGGCCTTGACCAAAGAGAACTAGTACATAAATACACCAGCATCCTTAGCTTTCCTAGGATAACTCTGAGGTTTGTTCCACACTTTCTCCTAGACAGGACTGAGCCCGAGCTGCCCGCAGTGGTGATCAGCATTACTGGATACCTCCCCTCCCCCACCTCACTGTACACCCCTCTACTAGTTTCCTGGGAACACCTACAAATGAAACTGCATGGACTCAAATGCTTCCCCACTACCCATAACCAGGCTCGATCCTTCCAGAAGACTGTGGGAGACAGCGTAGAACACCCTTAATAGTTATCCCGTCTGGGGCCCCAGGAGATGATGGATGTATTTGCCCACTAATACCTGATTGGTCTTCGGTAAACGCTGCTTCCAGGGGCATTAACTTTCTGGTATTTCCAACTTGTCCTGTGTGAGGAAGTTTTGCTCCTTCAGCCAGAAAAAAATCTCTGAGGTAAAGATTTACAGTTGTTCCCCGCAGGCAGCCTTCAACAGGCAGGGGTGAAGGTCAAGAGTGGGGCATCAATAACATCTACAAGTTTAAATTTTGTGAAAGATTTTGTTATATTACTGCAACACTGAGGCTTTTACTGGATTGTTTCTGGGCCTAGAGTCTTGAAGTAGAATGTAATTCTTTTTTTTTTTTTTCATGTTAAACATTGAGAGTATCTGGTTTTTTATTTGTTTGTTTTTTAACAATCTCATTGAGCTGTTGTAGTAGTGTCCAGATATGCTCTGGGATTCTTATGTTGTCAAAATTATAACTTTTCTTCTGGATGTCATTTTCCTTTGACTTCTCCTGGCTTCTCAGGAATTCATGCATGTACACACTCTGGCCTACATTCTGGTCAAATGGCTTTGGAGAATGGTATGTGGTACCTTGGCTATCACCACAGGGCCGTCCGCCTATGAGAAAGTTAGAGAAAAAACAGCAGCTTTCCTAGAACACAGAGCATTTATCACTGAAAGCATAGACTTACTGAAAATTGACACCTCTGTTTCATTTGCTTTCTTCATTCTTGATTTTGTACAAGTGGAAACATTTGTTTTAAAATTGTGTTTGACTAGGGAATGCAGTCAGCAGTAATGGAATGGCTAGGTGGAGAGCCAGATGAGGGAAAGAACAATTAGAGGGATCGTTTTATAAACTATATAAATGTCTAACCAATGTAATGTGTACTTGAAACTAATAAAATAAAATACAATAAAGTCAAACTGTATTTGATTGTTGAGCTGTGTTTCTGAAATGGAAATATTTATTTGGATTATAAACATGGCACTGTGAACTGGTGTTTCATGTAAGTTTTTGTCGACTTAGGAGTCAATGTGTGAAGCAGACGAATTCATCATCTCCCCCGACCCCACCCAACCCTCTTCCAGCTTTCCTATGCTTGTGAAGGGTTCCAGGTCCACTGATTGCTGAAGACAGACACTTTGCTGTAAATTTCAACATTCTCTTCCCATGTCCCCGCCCCATATCCAATCAGCTATCAAGTGACTTGTCTTCTACTTCTCAAAGATCTCTTCAGTCTCCTTTGGTCCATCCTCACTACCCTATACTGAATCACACCACAGCCTGTATCAGCCTCAGGACTGGACTCTTTGCCTCCAACTTGACTCACCAATAATACACTCTCTCCTTTTGTTATTGAAGTGGTGGTTTGTCTGAAAACGAACACCTAATAAATGCTTTGATGTCTCTCCAGTGCCTTTCAAATCAAGTTCAAACTCCATGACCTTGTTTGTAAGACCCTCTGGGATCTAGATCCACCTTTCTAATTCTTCGTCACTAGTCTATCACTAGCTGTCCTCTTTTCATTTCATCTCAAACAAAATAAACTCTTCGGCTTCTTGAATACGCTTGATGGCCTCTCACTTGTGAGTCTTTATATATACTCTTTCCTCTGCCTGGAACATTATTGCTTAGTCTTGATCGCTTGCTTGTCTCAAGAGCCAAGTTTAAGCTCTGACCTGATGTCATTTTGTGATTAAAAATGTTGATTTTGGCTTTGCTTTTCATATTAACAGTGATAAACTCCATAATTTCTTACAGCTTACAGAACGATACTTACTTCCCCCATGGGGATTCAAAGTAATTTTTAATGTAATATATTTGACAAGGGAAAAAGGGCAGATTTAAAACCCTACCATTACCACCACCAAAGATAAAGGTGATAGAACAGATGTCAATCAGCTACATTAATCATCCACCAACTTTGATGCAACTCAAGTATTTCTTCCTGGTAACAGGGAAGCTGTAGACTCAGTTAACGAAGCTTTTCCCAGCTCTGCGATGGTGTTAAACGCTTTTAACATTTTGGCTTTAAACTTCTCTTTTTCTCTTCATGTCCGGGTTGCTAGGAACTGACAGACCGTTTTGTCTAATTAGAACAGTACTAGGACTTTATGATGAATTCACAGAGAATCACTTGTGAAAATGGCTGCATAAAAATACAGTGACAGAAATTCATGCACTGAAAGTTAATCGAAAATGTTTGAGTAAATATTATGCATAAAGCTCGCGTTAAACCTGTGAAAACCATAGATAGGCTCATAATTTACATCAAAGTTTATGGGACGACCAACCATCCTCGTTTGCCCAGGTTTGCCCAGTTCTGAGATGCAGGACTTGCAGTGGTAAAACCGGAAAGTCCTAGACAGACTGGGTTGGGTTGATCCCCTTAGCTACATATCAGAATATTGGTTCATTGCATAATTCGTTTTATGGAAAGTACCACACAATTAACAAACACAGTTTAACAAAAAATGATTTATTAAATTCTTGGATCGAGCGGGCAGAGAAGAGACATCAAGACACTCATAAGCCATGAAAATAGCATGATCAAAGATAACGTGCTGTGAAACCTTTGAGCGCCTCAAGGTCTACATTGCTTGGGCTTGAAGATAAGCATAGGTCAGGAGACCGGAAAATTAAGAGGCCAAATTTGAACAGCTTACAAATTCAAATTCTGGATAGGAGTAGACCTTATTCGCTAAGTGCTTGGGTGTTCATTTTGGAGCATTTGGATACTTTTGGACAGGTTCGATCACAGTTATGCTATAGTAAAAGTGATGTTTTTGGAGTAGTCGTCTAAGCCTTGTTTTGATCTTTCATTTTTAAGAGAATGGAGAAATCAGCAGGAAATTGTGTTCATCTAGAAGACAGCACTTGGTTTATTAAATCTGTAAACGAAAGCAAGTATTTCGAGAATTATGCTTCTTCAGCAATTGACAATATGATAAGCTATTTTGAAAACTGTCAGTCTGCCTCATTTTATATGAAACTGCTTTGTGAAAACATAGATTCACATAGCCAAAAATTAGATTATTTCTTGTATAAAAAGGTATTTTTCTTTCTTAAACTAAGTGGTGTTTAAAATAGTATTTTGAAATAATTTTAACATTTTAAATATAACGTAAACATTGACTTACTTAGCTATCACTTCTCTGCTTAACTGACACCTGAAGGACCAAAACAGTTAGAGTGATAAAAAAAAATGGAGGAATTAGAGTCCAGGTAAGGGAAATACAGGCTAAGACTCTGAGGCTGAGAGAGCACAAAAAACTCAAGAAACTGAAGGAAACTCTGGGTGACCAGACCTTAGAGAGTAGAGCAGGGCTGTGAGAAATGATGCTGAAGAGAGGTGGGATGGTCCCAAAGCCCTGTGACACTAGGTGAGGATTTCAGACCGCTTCCTTGTTGCTTACATGGGGCTCCTAAGTGTTTTCAGCAGGGGAGTAGCAACCATATGCTATGGCCAGAGCCACTTCATTGGCATGTGACCCGTGCAGTTGCAGAGGACCCAGTGTTTAGAGGGACTCGTGCTTGGTTTAATGCTCTGTTGTTGCCACTTTGGAATTCATAATATTTTTAAATAAGGGCCTTTATTTTCGTTCCTGAGTTCTGCCAATTACCTAGCTGGCCCTTGCTGAGGCTCCAGACGAATGGGCAGAGTGAATTCATGGCTACCGAAAGCTGAGACAACCATTTTTTTCTGCTCTCTGCTTTTTTTTTTTTTTTAAATAGAGTTTACTTTTTAGAGCAGTTTTAGGTTTACAACCAAATTGAGGAGAAGATATAGAGATTTCCCATGTGCCCCCCGCCTCCATTCATGCACGGCCTCCCTCACTATCAAAATCCTGCCCCGAAGTGGTATATTTGTTATAATTGCTGAACCTATGTTGATACATTATCGTCACTCAAAGTCCACGGTTTACATTGGGGTTCATTCTCTTGGTGCTGTTTATTCTGTGGGTTTTGACAAATACACGATGATGTGTGCTTACCATTGTTGTATTATACGGAGTGGTTTCGCTGCCCTAAAAACTCTCCGTGCTCCCCCTGTTCATCCCTGACCTCGCCCCCACCACAAGCCCTTAACCCCTGGCAACTACTGATTCTTCTGTCTCCATAGTTTTTCCTTTTACAGAATGTCAGATAGTCGAGATCACGTAGCATGTCGCCTTTTCAATTGACTTCTTCTCACTGATTCCCACCCCTCCACCCCCCCTATCTAGCTTTGGATAATTCTTGAGGCCACTCTTTAGAAGCCAAAGTCATACTTTTGCTCCTCTTAAAATAGTCATGGAAACAGGAGGTTTTGCAGGATTAACCGATGTTAGAGGGTGAGAGGCTCCCCTGCCCCACCCCGCCTCGTGATCATGATATTCCTGAGCAATGTGAAGGAAGCCAGGCCGGATGTGGAAGTCGTTGTGCTGATGGTTTCTTCAGGCATCTTTGTGTTTCTAGATTCGTTCGGGATAGCTACAGAGTTGCCAGATGGTGTCAACTGACTGGTCATTTATTGCAAACCCTAAGGAAATAAACCCCTGGGATTCAACTTTTTGAAAACAACTTGGTACAGCCACTATGGAAAACGGTGTGGAGGTTCCTCAAAAAACTACGAATTGATCTACCATACAACCCAGCAATCCCTCTTGTGGGTATTTACCCTAAAGACTTGAAAACCCATATCTGAAAAGATTTTTACACACTGATGTTCATAGCGCATTATTCACGGTGGCCAGGACATGGAAGTTACCGAAGTGTCCTATGACAGATGATTGGCTAAAGAAGCTGTGGAACATGTATACAATGGGATATGACTCAGCCATAAGAAAAGATGAAATATTGCCATGTATTGAGACAACGTGGATGGACCTCGAGATAATCATGCTAAGCAAAATAAGCCAGACGGAAAAATTTGAAAATCACATGGTATCACTTATATGTGGGATATAAACCTAAAAGCAACAAATGAACAGGACAAACAAACAGAGACTCATGGACATGGACTATAGACTAGTGGTTACCAGAGGGTAGAGAGTAGGGGAGGAGGGGGGAGGTAGATGGGGTAAAGGGGGTCAAATATAAAGGAGTAGGGGGAGGGCGAAGTGGGTAAAGGGGATCAAATATATTGTAAGCTGAAGGAAAGTGGACTTTGGGTGGTGAACACACAATAGAATGTACAGATGTCAAATGACAATGTACAGCTGAAGATTATATAATTGGATTAAATCATGTTACCTTCAATAACGTTACATAACTCACCTCCCTCCCCTCCTCCCTCCCCCCTCCCTCCCTCCACCCCTCCCACTCCCTCCCCTCCCTCCCCCTCCCTCCCTCCCTCCCCTCCCCTCCCCCCTCCCCTCCCTCCCCTCCCCCCTCCCCTCCTTTCTTTCTTTCTTCCTTTCCTTCCTCCCCCTCCCTCCCTCCCTCCCTCCCCCCTCCCTCCCTCCCTCCCCTCCCTCCCCTCCCCTCCCCCTCCCTCCCCCTCCCTCCCTCCTCCCCTCCCTCCCCCCTCCCTCCCTCCCTCCCTCCCGCCCTCCCTCCCCTCCTTTCCTGTCTTGTCTGTTTTCTTTCCTTGTCCTTCCTTCCTTCCATGCACTAATGAAGGGAAGCGAAGAAAAGAAAACACCTGGCCAATGAGATATATTAAATATACCTCCTTAGATCCCAGAGAGTAAAGTTATTTTGTACACCACACTTTTTTACGTGGAGATGCCACTCCTGGGGCTTGACAAGAATTACAGGTGTAAACGCGCTCTGACAGCATTTTGCTTGGCCGTAAGGAGCATCTTCCACCCACCGAAGTTCGCCACAGGCTCTCCAGGCCACGCTTCCTCCGTGGCGTGGCCGGCTCCACTGCCGGGAACTTAGCCTTGAGCTTCTGACTCCTTGCATTCTGGGCCATCTTGGACTTTTAATTCTCTCTTCCTCAGAGAAAGCAGCAGCCACATCTTTTTTGGCTTTTCTGCAAATTTTATAGAATGTCTCAGAAATTTCGTTTGACCTTCGTTATTATGTACATGTGGATTCTATCATTAATATACTATATTTTACATATTATATACTGCGAATAGTTTTGGATTTTTCTGAAATATTTTGCTTTTTCCTGCCTATATAATTAAAATATACTCATTGTGGATGCTGCCAGAGCTTCATCCATGTCACTGGGGCGTCCTTGTTGTACGGCACCTCGGCTCCCTGGTGATTTCTCTCCCAACAGCCAGCACCTGTCTCTTTTTTGGAGGACCAGCCTTAGACTGTGGGCCCCACTGCCTGGCTGGCGTAGAAAGAGTCACGAGTTCCTGGATACTGACTCCTCCTGGCAGGTGGGGAGGGCGCGGCAGGGACAGCCAGTGACCGACTGGTGTGCCTGCGCAAGGTGTTATAAATATCCCAGCTTCCTGATCAGATGACTGATGTGGGACCCACACTGTGTCTCCAGCTCCCCCGCCCCCTCCAGCCAAGGCACTGAGCCATGCTTACCCTTCCGGGCTCGCGGCCTGATGCTCTAGCTTTGCTTGGTGGCTTCTTCTTCCTGGTCTCATTTTCCCACTCTGCTTCAGGTGTACCCTGGGAATACTGCTTATGCATCACCTTCGTACACTCCTTCATCTCAGCTCCACTCTGGGGGAACCTAGCATAAGAATTTGCTCATGTAGAAAAATTAGAAATTGTTGTAAAGTATGAAAAAAAAAAAAAAAACGAAAGAAACCAGCCATATCAAGATGCCCGCTGTTAGTCTTTTTCTATGAATTTAAAAGCATTTTATTGAGGCATATTTTGCATATCATATAATTTACCCTTTTGAATGTATATTTCAAAGTTTTAGTAATTTCGTTAAGTTGTTCATCTATCACCACAGGTCGGGTCTTAGAAGATTTTCATTTCCCCAAGTAGCATCATTTCCTCAAGGTATCTTCTTCTTCAAAGAAAAAGGAAAACGGGGATTAATGTTAAATCCCTTTAAATGACATTAATCCTCATTTTCCTCCACCCCAGCCCCTGGCAACCACTAATCCTCTTTCTGCCTCTGTCGATGTGCCCATGTGGTCCTTTCATATAAAGGATGTCATAAAATACGTGATCTCGTGTCTCTTCCTTAATTTGTCAGAACGTTTCAACATTTAGCCATGTTGTAGCATGTATCAGTTCTTTGTTTCTTTTTATGGTTGATTAATATTTCATTACGTGGATAGACCCCCTTGTGTTCATCTGTTTATTTTGTGAACACTTGAGTTGTTTCTGCTGTTTGAACTATTATGAATAAGGATTTTATGAACATTCATGAACAACTCTTGGCGGTTCGATTTCAGCTCTCTTGAGTATATACCTAGGAGCGGAGTAGCCGCGTCCGCTGGTAACTCTATATTTAAGTTTTTAAGAAACTGCCCAACTGTTTGGCAAAGCAACTGTGCCATTTTACAGTCCATCAGTTTCTGAGGGTTCCAGTTTCTCCACATTCTGGCCAGTACCCGTTATTATCTGTATTTTCAATGATAGCCACTCAGGTATAAAGCGCTATCTGGTTGTGGTTTGCAGTCCCCTGATGACTAAGGGTGCTGAACATCTTTCAGGGGCCTCTGTAATATTACTGTGCATAGTACTGAGATATTACTGTACATACGCCTTCGTGTTCTTTAACATACTAATAAGTTAAAAACATCCTCCCCTGTCATAAAACTATTCGTAAACATATTACAGTATGGTGAAGTATTCTGAAACGTGCATGGACCATGTTTTATGTAATGACTTCTTAGTATTTATTTTCAGATGTTTCCTCAGTCTCTTAAATCATATGATTCTACTTTATTTGTATTCATTTATTCATTTGTTTAATAATTCGGTACATGTTTTTTGAGTATTTATTATGCCAGGCATTGTGTTTGGTGCTAGAAATACATGAGCTTATTTTCTAAACCCCAAATTAGGGCATGATTTAACAGCTACATATCTATTTATAGGGATGATAGAACAGAATTGTGGAAATTTTAGATTGGCCCCAAATAATGTAGGTCATATGAAAAGGAGGATAGAACAAATTATAGTGGTTGACCTGTAGGAGATTCTATCCTTGTAAATGTATGATCTAAATTTTTCTAAAATCTGAATAGATTTTTCAACCTTATCATCATTGTAGTATATTTCAAAATTATCGGCTCTCCACTCAGGGCTATAGAAACTTCAGAACAAAGACAGCCAGTATAATTTGTGTCTCATTCTGTCTTCATCCCACTCTCTCATTTTCTTTTCTTTCTTAATTCCTCTGTTTTTTCAAATATAAAGATGATTCTTGAAAGCATACCTAATTAGCCTTATCTTTTTTATTCTCAAAAGTGGTCGACTAATTACGTTTTTAGGTTTTCATAGAAGCGTCCTGAGTGTGTCTCATTGCTGAGTTCTGGGCTGATGTACCACATTCTGGTAAGCTAGCGATGGGTTAACAGTTCACATAGATTAAGGGGAACTTGGGAATGAGGTAAATTTTCTCCCGCATGTCTCCTAATGAGACATCAGCACTTGAGTAGCCTGGCCTGGATTTTGTCACTCCCATATACCAACCTTCCCCTCTAACCCAGCCTATCGGGTTCCTCATTAGATAATTTTGTTCCGTCTCAGCATTTCAGTAGATAGTAAATAAACACCTTCTTTCCTTCGCTCAGAAAAGCTCCGTGTTTTTATAGACAACAATAAGAGCTTGCTGAAATACTTCTTCAAGGCAGGCTTTCCAAGTGAGTGTGTTTTTTCAGGCTTTTTATAGTAATCTATTCACAAACTTCTAGAAACATAGCGTGTCTCTTTCTATGCAGTTTTCTGCCTAATAGCCATGCATGACAAGCTGCAAAAATAGTCTTAAAAGTTCTTCATTATTTAAAACCGATAGAAATTCCCGTGGAGCAGATGAACATATCTCGTTATCCTACGTACTGATATTGACAATAGTGTTACAGACAAACAACAGGACACAGGATTATTTTTTAATAACAGCTTTATTGAGATATAATTCACATACCCCAAATTCAGTGTACAAACCAGGTGTTTTTAGTATATTCACAGAGTTAACTATCGTCGCCACCTAATTTCAGAAGGTTTTCATCACAAAGAAAGCGCGTGTCCTCCGGCCATCACTCCTCATTCCCGCCACCCTCCCCAGCCCTGGGAAACCGCGAGTCTACCTTCCATCCCTACGGATTTGTCTGTCCTGGACATATCGTATAAATGCAATGATACAACATACGGTCTTTTGTGACCCGCATCTTTCGCTTAGCGTAACTTTTTCAAGATTCATCCATGTCGTAGCACGTGTCAGCTCTTCATTTCCTTGTGTTGCTGAACGTTTGATGGTGCGGATCGGCCACACTTTGCTTATCCATTCGTCGTGGGACCGATGGCTCAGAACCATGCAATTACTTTCACTTAGCACTGCATTCCCATGTCCCACCCTTCCGTGCCCGTTTCTTTATTGCTGGCTGTGGCTCTCAGAAGCCTTTAACCAATGTTGACTTAGCGTCGTGTTGCAGGGTACCCTCTATGCTTATAATCACCTCCCAAATTCTTCTCTAGAACCCTTTCTCTTTGACATGCATGTATTCTTCATGTGGATTACCAAACACGATGCTTTACAACCTGTGCAGTTTCATGCCTTTGCGTTACATCTACAGTCGTTACAATCTCAACATTCTGGAGCTATACACACAAAGGATCAGCACTGCAAAGCAGTTTTGACAGTAAAATGGTCTGAATGTATAAGAGACCCAGGTGGGCTTCTGCTCAGTAAATGAAGCTGTTCACGTTCCTTGAAACAGGCAGGCTGTTCGTGATTCTCCAACACACAGCAGCCTGTGGGCAGACCGTCCTGCTCAGCGTGCTGTGTGGGGTGTGACTAGATGCTGGCAAAGAGGGTGTCACTGGGGCCTTGTACTCTGAAAGGGACCGATAAACACTAGATAAGACTATAATAAATGCCTGAGGGACAGGGCCCGCTTTTGGCTTCGAAGCGGGCCACATGGGCACGATAGCCATTACTTGACAAATTAGTTCCAGGTAGTAAAGTGAACAACTCAGCATCTCTCCCTCCTGAGGTTTTAGAGGCTGACATGCTCCCATTTGATGATAATTATTCATCAGTGTAATCTCCACAACTAACAGCTGTTCATTTTTGCAAAATCCTTATGTAGATCTGGCACATTTCTTATTGATTTAATTCCTCTGTACTTTATAGATTTATTTTTGCTTGTTTCTTTGTTATTTTGCCAATCTAGATGAAATCTGTTTTTTCATTCTGTTTTCAATTTGGTTATCGATGGCATATAGGAAATTATTAACTTGTATGTTGGTCTTATATGTGGTTACCTTATTATTTTGTACTAGTTCTAATAAACTTTAAATTAACAGGATTGGATTTGTAGATGGGAAATCATTTATCTGTCAATAATAACAGTTTGGCATATTTCTTTTTCATGTTGAAGGTTCCTTTTAATCTTCTTGTCTTACGTACTAATGAAAGCTTCTCATACAAGGTTGATTGTGCACGTCTTTGTCTTTTTCTTGAGTATAACGGGACCACTTTTAATTTTATATTGTTAAACAAGGATGAATTCTATCAATTTCTGGTAGATACTCCTCACCAAGATAAAGCAGTTTCCTTCTATTTCGACTTATCAGTAGTTATATTTTTCTTTTAATCTAGAAAACCTTTGAAATTTTATAAAATATATTTTAGTATCTGTCAGAATGATCATAAATGTTTTTTCTCCTTATTTAATATTAATACCTAGAGAATTCCATTAATAGCTGTCTAATGTCAAACCTCCTTGAATTCCCAGCCTACTGGATCATGATTTATTATTATGGGATTTTTTTATTTACTTAGGTTTGTAATGATTCTCCATTAAAAATACTGGCTGAGTATACCAAAATATCTGATGAACCACGAGGTTTGAAATTATAGCAGGGAATACAAATAGACCAGTTGGCTATACTGTTCATATTTTTTTCTGAATAATTTCATTCTATGCAGACATGAGCGATAGGATTTGATTGGAAAAAAGGAATGACTTCTTGGCTTAGTAGACCATATTTTTCCTGATAATTTATCTGCTGCCCGACATCGAGTAGTCCTTGTGGCTTATTTTCTGTGTTTAAACAACCTGTTCAAGTTCATCTAAGTTGCAACAAGCATCACTTACTGACAAAACTCTTTTCTGAGCTGGTGGGAATTATAACAAGCATGAAATTTACTTGATTTCAATGCGTTGCATTAATCTTAGCCCAGTAATCTCTAGCTGCAGTGGCTACAGCTTTTTCTTTCATTGGTCATCAGAAGTAGGTGGTGAGGTGTATGGCAGTTCAGAGTATGAATTGTCTGGCATCACACCCCAGCTCTGCCAGTAATTGGCTGTGAAAACCTTAATTACTTAGTTTCATCATTTTAAAAAGGGACTAAAGTACTTTATGGGTTACTATGAATATGATATGAGTAAATATAAAGCACTTAAAATAGTACTCAGGGCATAGTGAATATATATGTGTTAACTGAGACTTGCAATAATCAAATCAGAGTTGTTAATTTGGCAGGATTTTTGCTGCAGATACCAGTGTCTTGTGATCACAATTGAAAAGTTGTTTTCTTATATATGACTCATGGAAACATAGCCCATGTGGAATTTGACTAGTCCTTTACTCATTCAAGACATTTCTGAAAATAGGCAGTTTTGTTTGACTAAGTGTTTTTCCAATAGAAAAGGGCTGGCTGATTTCTCTAAAATATTTTACGTTTTAGAAAACTCAGAAGGATAAGGTTGAAGGTGATTATCAGAGTAAGATAATCTGTCTAGTTATACAAAGAGAAAAATCATTGGCCAACTGTAGTCAACAAGCAATGCGAGCCTGGAGAATATCAAGTGTGAATGACAAGGGACAACCCCCACCTTTCTCTGCTCATGATGGGGCTCTTCTATGAACTGTATGTTGACTAGGACAGTTACCAATTAGCCAAAGTATCTTATTTGTGGGGGAGAGGGAGAGGTGGGGAGGGGAAGAAGGGGAGAAGGAGAGGGATGGGGGAGGGGGAGAGAGGGGAAATGGGGAGAGAGGGGAAGGGGGGGAGAGAGAGACAGAGACAGAGGGGGGCAGGGAGAGAGAGGGAGTAGGAGATTGATTGATTGATTGATTGATTGATTGCAGGTCCTGCTTCCTGGCTCCCAGGGTTCAAACATTAGCTTCACCCCTGCTCATCAGTCAGTTGACCTTGATTATGTTTCCAAACCTCATTTTTTTAATCTGTAAAATGGTGATAATAATAGCAATTAACTCTCAGGGATGTGGGGAGAACTTCAAGAGGAAATCCCTGTGGAGGACCAACACAGGACCCTGCACACAGAAAGTGCTCAGCGATGTGTCGTTTAGCACAAGGCGTTTGTATCCAGTTTTCTTTGTTCTGGTCTGTAGGCCATCGTATCTTCAGCTAGGCAGCAGGTCATACGTGAAAGTTTGGTGGGGGGAATTCACAGCTTTTTTTTTTTCTAAAACAGTTCAGTGGTAGTTAGTATACTCACAAGAGTCCCAGGTACGTGCAACCATCACCACAGTCAAGTTTGGAATATTTTGACCCCTTTCAAAAGAAACCTCATTCCTTTTAGCTCTTACCTCCCTCCACACACACTGCACCCACCTCGCTAGCGCTAAGCAACCACTACTCCACGTTCTGTGTTATAGTTTTGCCTATTCTGGATATTACACATAAATTGAATCATACGATATTTGGTCTTTTGTGACTGGCTTCTTTCCTGTAGTTTAATGTTTTCAAGGTTCATCCATATTATAGCACGTATCAGTACTTCATTCCCTTTTATGGCTGGCTGATTGATATTCCACTGTATGGATATGACACATTTTGTTTATTTATTCAGCCACCGGTGAACATTTGGGCGGTGTCTACCTTTTGGCTATTTGTAATAATGCTGCAATGAACATTCGTGTGCAAGGTTTGATGTGGACAGGTGTTTCCATTTCTCTTGGGTGTGTACCTAGGAGTGGAATTGTCGGGTCATATTCTGTATGAGGGACTACCAGTCCGTTATCCAAAGTGGCTGTGCCATTTTACATCCCCATCGGCAGTGTGTAGAGTCTCCAGTTTCTCCACGTGTTCTCCAGCACTTACGAAATATCTGTCTTTTTGATTCTAGCCACCCTGATAGCTTTGCCTGGTACCTCCTTGTGGTTTAGACTTGCATTTCCCTATTGATTAATGATGTCGAGCATCTTTTCATGAGCTTTCTGGCCATTCGTATGTCTTCTTTGAGAAAATGTCTATTCGTATGTCATTTTTTAATCGAGTTGTCTTTTCAGTTATTAAATTACAACACTGATCATTTTTTTTGACTCCTTACTCTCTGGCAGCTAATGCTGCACACACATCTGTGTGCATAGGTCCCATGGGGCGCTGGTTAGTATGCAGATTCTGCTTCGCTAGGTCCCGTGTGGGGCCTGAGCATCTGCATTTCCCAACATCGCCCAAGTGGTGCTGTTGTCCGTGGACCCACTTGAGTGTAAAACAAAGTTTCATTATTTCCAGAGGCGTAATTTTCTTCACAGTGTGAAAGAGCCTCAGGAAACACAAGTTCGGAAAAGAAGCCGGAAATGGAAGATGCAATTTAATGACATTAATTGTGAACACCAGGGATTTGTTGAAATGAGTTGCTTTGTTTTTTGGTAGCCATCACCCTTATAGATTCTTACTTACTCGAGAGGACATATTATTTTACTTCCGAGAGGATGTTTCTGGTGTTTCATGAGTCATAGTAGTAGTTAGGGCTTCTCGCAGTGGCTGGTGGTATAATTTGGAGGCTTTTTCTGTTCTGTCGAGACATTGAAATGGAAAAGATAAAGTCAGAAATGATTTCTCCGGGGATGCGCATTCATGGTTAGAGCTCAGAACGGACCTGTCGGCATCTCCTCCTCCTCACCACCCCGCTCCACGGCAGATTTTGTCACCCGATACAGTTTTGAATGAGACTTTCACAAATACTGAATCTTGTACCTTTTACAGTAAAGTATTTGCTCAGATGAGGTCATCCCCTTCGGAATTTGAGATATTTTTCTCTGAAAATACAGCTAAACCCACAAGCTGTGAAAAATCATAATAATTCATTTAGAGATACCTTTTCCATGGCTGGAAACACTGGGAATTTCCTGACTCTGGGTTCGGGGAAGTCAAGCAGGCTGAGGGTCTCTGTCCCCCAGTTGGTGGTCCTTAGGGAGCGTACCGTGTCCTCAGTTGGGAGGGACTATGGAGAGGGGTTTATTTATAGAGTTAATTAATCAAGATATTATATGTGAGACATTTCAATAATTAACATTTGTTGTACACACATGGATAAAATTGGAAAATTATTACTCAGAAGTAATGTGACTATAATATTTAAATTGAGCTTAAATAATGTTATGATTTATAACATTATGCTACAATAATACTAGAATGTCACTGTACAGATGATACTGTGAGGCTGAGGATGTGTAACCTTCCCTTTATTTCTTAGTTCAGAAGGCAAGTACAGATGCTTCCTTGAAATCGCTTACTTTTCCCAAGTGGGCTCATGATTGTCCAAGTGTTGCTTGAAGGAAAGTCCTCTTGAATAGGAGCATCTTTGATCATCAGTGCTCAGTCAGAGTTGGAAAATAATATCCCATGATTTAGATGGTGGAATCACCGCACTGTTGTTCATTGGCCAGCCTTAGGAGACCGGGCAGGGGGTGCCCGTGCCTGGCCGCAGGTGCCCTGGGGTCCCATCTGCCCCGAGCACTGCACTGCTACCTTTATGTCTTTTTCTCACCAAACTCCGCTCCTTTATTATTATTTTTTTTAATGCCTACAGCACCTGGTCTTCCTAGTTGGTCTCCCATCCAAGTACTAACTAGGCCTAACCCTGCTTAGCGTCCAAGATCAGATGAGATTGGGAACGTTCAGGGTGGCATAGCTGTAGTTCACTATTTTTTAAAAGATGTAAAAATGCCCTTTTCTACTTCCCTTCCTTCCCTTCCCTCTCCTCTTTTTATTTCCTTTGACATTTAGGGAGTTCACTCACACATGCTAGAGAGCATGCCAGATGTTAGGACGTAGTGCTCCCTTGGGGTGATGGCTGTGGTATGCTCTTCCAGATAACTGGCCCTTGGGGATGGTGAAGGAAGAAATAAATGCAGGTGTGGCAGAAAAATGCTGAGTTCTGTTTCAAATGTGTAGAGTTTTAAGAGCCGGGGAGCCATTCAAATCAAGGTGCCTCATAGGTAGCTCTAAAGGTGAGAAGAGAGATTGAAACCCAGAGACAAAGATTTGTGTACCTCTGATCAGTGGGCCGAATCCAACAAAATGAATTGTGACGAGGATGAGTAAAAATTCTTAAAGGTAAATGTAGAATAACCACCTGTATAAATCCTGCAGCAAGAGACTACAACTTAAAATTATGTTTGTGTGTTTTAACTGAGAATGTGTTGGCAGCAGAGCTAACTTGCTGAGGCATTTCCAAAAGATAACAATTTTCTTGGATTGCATTAATAGAATTATAGCATCTGGAATTAAGAAGGTGATAGTCTTGCTATATTTTAGGCTAGTCAAGACTACAACTAGCATAACACATTTATTTCTTAGCTCATGAGCTGTCCAAAAAATAGGGGGAAGGCTAGAATTGGCCTATGAGCTATTGTTTGCCAACCCAGGCTTCGTAGACTTCTCTTCTACCAAACAGCCACTTATCATGTCCAAGGCTACTCCTATGTGTACGATCTCGGCCAGGTTTGTTAGGACTATATTAATACTCATGTCAAAGGGTTACGATGCAGATCAAACGTGCAAACACATGTCACACCCTGGATACAGTGCTTGAGACATGATAGCCTGAGATACTAACTGTATGGAAGCCACCATCAGTGGCCTTTGGTCATGTGACCGTGAGTAGTTTCTCCAACATTCTGGGCCTCTGCTCTTCTGAAAAGGGGTATGGTCAGAAAAGGTGGCTCCAGAGGTCACTTCCTCCTGATGGCAAGTGCCTGAGAGAAACCCCTGCCGCTCTCTTCCTAGCACTTTCTTTCTGGTCGTGAGAGCTGACTCTGCCATACAGGGCAAGTCAGAAGTGTCAGAGTCAACGAGCAGCCATCACATGACAAGGGATGGGCAGTTGGTAGGCAATGACCCTGTTTCCAGGGTAACTCCGAAGCAAATCTGCCCTGTCTCTAGAGCCTCCTGCAGGCCCGAACCCCAGTGGCAACTCTGTGATGGCGGCCTTGTGAACTCACTTTTAGTTGCTTTCTTTCCCTTCCCTATCTCATTATTTCACTCCTCTATGAGTGTTTTCTGGTGTCATCTCCTGTGGTGGGCAGAATAATGGCATCTCAGATATGTCCATGTCCTAACCCTGGAGCCTGTGACCGTGCTGCCTTACGTGGCTAAGGGACTTGCACATGTGGATTAAATTAAGGATCCTGAGATGGGGAGACTAGCCTGGATTATCCAAGTTATAATATAATGTAACCCCGTGTCATCACAAGGGTCTTGAGAGGTGAAGGCAGGAGGCAGTGTAGTCAGATTCAGAAAAGAAGATACGATGACAGAGACGGAGTCGGAGAGAGATTTGAAGATGCTACGCTGCTGGCTATGGAGATGGAGAAAGGGGCCGCAGACCAACAAATGCACGTGGCTTCTAGACGCTGGTGAAGGCAAGCAAATGGATTCTTTCCTAGAGCCTCTGAAGGGATGCAGCCCTGTGGCACCGTGTCGTTCGCCTAGTAAGACCCACTTTGGACTCGTCACCTCCAGAACCGTAAGATAATAAACTTAAGGTAATTTGTCACAGCAGTAACAGTAAATGAGGACCCCTCCTAAGTAGCCAATTTGCCCCTGAATCTTCAGTAACTGCTTCGGGGGGACCCCAAATTAAGACACATTCCTGTCTGATAGTGTCTGCTCATCTCTGTCTCACTTAAAATCCCAGTGCTTTTCAGTTGTTCAGTGAGCAGTTAGTTGCTGTGTACTTCTGTGTGCTTGGTGTTGCTTTAAGGCTAATCGTAAAGATGAAACAAACTCAGTTCTACTCTGTATGGAATTTAAAATCCAACAGTAGACATAAGCCACGGACCATTCGAGCAGATGTGCCTCCTGCTACTCGGGGATTTCTCCCAGTAGTCGATAGTCACGTAACCATAAGGAATTATTAAGCATCCTCTGTGAACGCTGATCAGAGCAATGGTGTGTCTATAAATATAGGCCATTGTGACTGCCAACAAAGACAGGCAAATTCTCAAATCTAATTTTTAATAAAATGACAGTATTGCCCCCAAAGAGGCAAATCTCATTTTAATCTCATAGGAATAAAAGGAGAACAAGGAGTTCTAAGTCAAAACAATGCAAGGATGCCATTTTAGGGAAACTGAACTACGAATTTCACCTCTCGTTCCCATAAAAAGCATCAGAAGGTTTATTTTGTTCCCAAGGAAATTCACTGTTGTTTAGCTCCTGGACCATCAACACATTAAAAAAATTATAATTTACTGCAGAATTTTGGCCGTAAAATATATGGAAAGAAAGTCGAAGTCAGATTCATAAGATATGAGTTCAAATTCTAGATCTGTCCTTTCAGGAAGTCACGTGACCTCCAGCAAATACGTAGCTATTTGCTCCAAACCGCACCTATTATATAACAACAGCGCAGGAGCATCTGAAGTCAGTCCGCTGAGGGAGGCCAGGTCACTCTAACGTGTCAAGCCTTTCTCTAGTTTATATTGGTAGGCCTCTAGAAGCTTCTCCGACTTTTAGGCTCAAAATCTAGAATCCCCGATTCTTTCATTTTTGCTTGCATAATTAAAATTCTCTCTCAGGCCTCTCTTTTGCTTGCAATTCCTTGCTCTATATACAGTAAGAGTTGTCGACATGTGCTAACACTTTCATTCTAAAAGCTCTGAGTCTGAAGATGTGTGGTCTGCCTACTGGGCCATCACAAGTAAAAGCTTTAGCGAGTGTACCCTGCTGCGTAACACGTCGCCTGTCCTTCCCACCTCTGATATGTATTTCCTCTCTTCCTGTTACCTGATGGCTAAGCAGGCTCTACATATATTAGGTCTCAGTTATGGCAGCACGTTACTTTAAAGTTCAAATATAGTAGGCTAGGCTAATTCCTGCAACAAAAAGCCAGTTGCCAGAACCAACAAGCTGAACATTTCTGTGGCTTAACACAATACAAATTTACTTTTTGTTCGTGCTGGAATTGAATCAGTTGTTCCAAGGGTAGACTTCTGCGTGGCCATTTAAGGACTCAGCCTCCTTCCATCTTGCGGCACCTCCATGTTCATTCTGTATGCTCCATGGGGTGGCGTGAGAGAATGGCAGCTCCCGTGAACCTTACCTGGACAGGACACGCATCACTGTTGCCTGCATTTCATGGACCAGAACATGATCACATGGCTGCATCCTAGCCATAGGAAAGGCGAGGAAATGGACCTTTGTCTTAGCACAGATCCTTCGTCAGCAGCTTGCCATCTCTGCGTCCCCTAGCTTACCTCAAAATGTTTCTCTGTGGGTTAAAATGCCAAATAGATGTAAATTCTTTTTAGAGTGAAAAGTGTGGGATAAACGAGAAGGATTGTTTTCCTCAAAGAAACCTTGTTACCCATTATGACTGGGTTCTCCTTAAGACAGTCACCTAGTAAATTAGTGGAGTTTAATGAACTTGAGCCCTAATCACGGGATCTTAATGTTGTTCTTATGGGAAAACACCCACCCACTTAAACCACTGGCCTCAAATCAGCTCTTGGAACTTATTTCCTAAGTTAGTAGCTTCCTCTATAAGCTTTGTAGGGTGCACATTCATTTTGATTTAATCTCTACTTTATCATAGTCTAATTCAAATTTCTATTTAGTTTGTGGGTTTTATGCTAAGTTCATGTCTTGTCTATGTTAAAGTGCAACTGCCCTTTGACCTTGACTTCCAGAATCATTAGTGACATTTATAGACTACCTACTGTGCCAAGTACACTCTAGGCATGTTAAATACATCCTCATTTGAATCCAACTGGAACTCTGCAAAGTATGTATTATGTGATTATTGAGAACATGAACTCAGAGAGGGGAGCCGTACCAGTTTTCTATTGCTGTATGACAGGTTTCCACGAACTTAGTGGCTGCGCTCTGGACTGGAGGCTCTTGAGGGAGAAGCACTTCCAAGCTTATTTAGCTTGGCAGAATCTGGTTCTTTGTGGTTATAGGGCTGAGGTCTCCGTTGCCTTGCTTGCCTTTTTGGCTGTTGGCTGGAGGCCTTTCCTTAGCTTTGAGAGGCCACCAGCATTCCTTGGCTCAGGGACGCCTCATCACCAAAGTTGACAGTGGCGTGTCAAACCCAATCTCTCTAATTTCTGCCTCTTAAAGAGTCCATCCAGGTAATCTTCGTATCTTAAGTTTCAGCGACTTGGGACTTTAATTACATCTACAACGTTTCTTTGTGGCAGTACCCAGATTAGCGTTTGATTGATTAACTAGGGAATGGGGATCTTGGGGAGGGGGGCATATTTAGGATACTGCCTGCTCCAGTAACTAAGTTGCCTAGATTCACACAGCTGGAGAGTAGGGAAGCAAGGATTTGAATCCTGATGTCCCTAGCATCAAAACCTATGCCTTTTCCATCTACCAGTCTGTCCCTCTAGAAGAATGAGTGGTGGTCAATACCCAAAGGAAATGTCCGGGAAGGAAAACCAAACCCCAGTCCTAGCCTAGAGGCATGTAAGTTCAATAAGTCTTACTTTTAAATTATGGATTTAGTATTTTAAAATTATGTATCAGAGTAATACCGACTCTTTCCAAAATGCCACCAGCAGAGAGATGGTGTCTGTGGGCTACTCACAGACAGAGCCGGGTGAATTCCAAGAGCCACCACTTACTCACTCTGAAATCCCAAACCTCAGTTCCTGTACTGTAAAAAGGGGATAATAATAGTATCTTATGGTGGCGTCGAGAGACTGAAACAACTACACTTATATAATGTCAATTATAGTTTCAGACACTAAACACTTAGTTGCTAACCATCTCCATCCCCATCCCCATCCTCATCCCCATCCTCATCCTCATCATCACGTTGTCATCAGCCCAGCTAGCAACTAAGTATTAAACATATTTTTGCATCTTCATAATTTTATATCAATAGCATAAGATAAAGCGTGTCTATTTATCAAATGAGCAGAAAAAGTTATGCCTATGATCTCATTTTTAACTCATACTTGCTTTTGAAATCTCAGCAGCAGATTAATAAATGTGAGACGTGGTGATTTTTTTTTTTTATTTTTATCTCTTGGAAACTCAGAAAGAAAAGAGGAGGATATGCTTTCTCTGCCTTTCCTATAATTTAATTTGTCCACTTGGTTCTGATTCTGCCAGTAACTTAAATAGATATAAATTTAATGTCATAACTCATGAGGCTTGGTGTCACTTTCAGAGGCCGCCTCTCAACCTGCCCTTCTCTTTTCCCCTCTGGATCCAAGACCCGTTATTGTAAGGCCCCTACCATATGTTTCATTTTACTTTTACTGAGGACTCGAGCCTGCTGTAAACAAGAAATTTCTTTTTAGTTTTTTTCACTCTGCCTTTTATTCAGAGTTCGTCTCTTGATGTATTTCCACCACATTCCTAGGCTTCTGTTAAGCCAACTTTTTCAATGTGAGAAAAATACATGTCATGGAATGAAGACTTTGTGGCAGCCAACAGAAGTGAGTCCTCTGTGGAAGGAAGCTTAAGATCCCAGGATGGTTTGAACAAAAATTTGAATGAAGAAGTATGAAGGACAGAGGTATCAGGAGGGACCTCCAAGACTGTTTATAAGTAGCATACGCTAAAGGAAAATATGGGGCTACCCAGACCTCAATTGGGGGAAGGATGGTTGCGAGAGGCCACCACGGTGCAGACATCTACCCACCCCAGCCTCTGTAGAAGTCAGCAGTACAAAGGCTCAACGGCAGAATAATGCTGCAGTTGGTGCTGGAGTTAGTTAGAGGTTTGGTTTTGATCCCCATACCTGGATTCCACATGTTCCCTTCCTCAGTTAGAAATATGTCATTAGCAAAACATTCTGAAATCCTGCTAGCTCTGCTGCCTTTCCCCAGCACCGCCACTAGCCCCCTGCATCCTCCATGACCAAGTGATGTGCATCTTATGCTTTCCGTGGTAACCATTTAGTTGTCTAAAGCAGGGGTTCTCAACTGTGACACTGTTGACATCGGGGACCGGGTCATTCTTTGTTGCCCTCTTGGCACTCACCGGAAGGCTGCTTAGTGGGACCACCGCAAACTGCACGCTCCCCGTGGGAAGTGCTGGGCAGTTAAGGGCTGCGAAAGCAGCCTCCACCCAGCGACGGGTGGGAGTTGCTGGATAGGTGCTCCAGCTTCCTACTGCCTCAACTGGGACAACCCTTGAGGCGTGATCCACGCTGTCTCCCAGCTGTCCCCAGCGGGACCGAGTGCCAGTGTCCCCAGAAGTAACTCGTTTGTTTGATAACACACCTCTGTCGCTTTCTTTCCCTTCCCTGACTTGCCTCCCAGATAAACTATTTACACTCAAATCCTTTTCTTATGGTCCACTTGTAGGGGAACACAAACCGAGACACCATGTTCCAAACATGGCAATTCGATATGTTTAGAGAAAGCTTGAGCTAATTCACAGAGATTTGTCCATGAAATGCTGTTAATCATTGTTGTCACCGATTGCTCTGAGGCCTAAGCTCTGGGTGGGCCAGACTGTGTTGGGGACGGGTGTGCGCTGGCGTGTATGTCTGTGATGATGTGGGCAGCGTTATTCCTCGTGGGTTGGTTCTGAGTAAAGCCTTTGGAAATTGTGTTTTTCCACAAGTTCCACAAATGTTTGCACATTTTAGAAATTCTTCGAGCATGCTCTAAGCTGTGACTTTGAAACTCAAACAATTTTGGCTAGTGATATTATTTTTA
Organism: Rousettus aegyptiacus; assembly: GCF_014176215.1. Lineage (NCBI taxonomy): Eukaryota > Metazoa > Chordata > Mammalia > Chiroptera > Pteropodidae > Rousettus > Rousettus aegyptiacus. The sequence continues at coordinate 1,245,849 of NW_023416312.1, read as the reverse complement.
AAGAAACAAAAACAGTTTTGTTTTTAATTTTGGCTCTTGTAATGCTTTGCAATCCTTTTCTGCTCGAAAGGCCTCAACTTCCTTTGTTTGCTTCGTGCATGGCTTCGCGTAGAGCTCATGGCGTCGTTTCACAGACATTTTTGTATGGATATGATTGCAATGAATTTTTACTGGGAATCCTTCACATTCTAAAGCTCTTATATATATAATGTTTCATTTAGTCCTCACAAAACCCCTGAGTAATAGGATTATCGTCGTGGTTTAATGAAAGAGGAGACGGAAGTTCCAGAGAGTTTAAGTGAGTTTCTACTTAACGCTTTTATCTAGTCATGGATTAACATAAAACTTTCATGAATGTGATCAGTGATTTCGCCAAGACAGCAAAGCGCAGGATGCAATCTTCAAAGGATGGAGAGCAGTAGGCTGTGGGAAGCTGGGGATAAAGGACGCAGACCTCCTCAGCGCTCACACTCTGAGAAGATAAAAACTAGTGAGTCGGAGACTAAAGCAGCATTTTCCCAGGTGGCGTTCTCAGTTCCCAGGACCTCTCCTTCACTATGGCTGTCTCTAGCGGCTCCTGAGCATCATTAAAGCTACGATCCATCTTGCCTCACCAGCCAGGAGACCACGTGTACCACTCTATGGGTTCACACGCAGCCTTTCTCTTCTTGGCACTAAATTTGTAGCTGGGTAGAGAGAAAGTGCATCATCATCTCAAATAGAAACATTAGATTTTGAGGTCGGGTCTAAAGCTAGTCGACTCTGTTTCTTCCAAAAAATAGAATCTTGCCTCTGCTTTCCAGCTCTTGAGTCAGAGTCCGCACTGACAGCCGCCATCCCTGACGCTGAGCTCAGTCTGATTTTTTGAACCTTTGCCAGTTGCATGCTGCCGGTACCCGAGTCGCTCCCGTGGAATCCGGTTAAGTCCCTTCGGCCCTTCCGCCGATGAACTGTAAAGACAGGGAGTCTGGAAAATGTCGCTTCCAGACTTCTAGCTCCTGGGATACAGCGAATGGCATGAAAGAAAGAACACAACGCTGAGTTCTTACAGATAGTTCAGGCCATATCCCGTCTTTCCACATTTTCTGAGGCTGATTTGTCAGCCTGGGGCGTTCAAATAAGAGCATGTTATTCGTCCAAAGCTGAAGGTGCTCATTAAAGCATTTCTGGTCTGGAACAGGTCAATAGGAATGAGGGAGAAATAGCACCTGGGGACATGCTTGCCCTTAAGATTCTGTAATAGTCATTCATGTGAAATAGGAAGAGACTGGGACTTTTGTTTCAGGCACAGCTGCCAGGGACATTGGGCAGCCCTCACAGCCACGTCCTTACTCTACCTAGTATACTTGTACTTGGGGCTCCTTTCTTGCTGGTAAGTTATGTTGCGCACTCGAATCAGCTGGCGGATTCCACTCTTGTATGCCAAGGTCACAGTCTTGGATAAGTCTGCTGCTCCAGAGAAGGGTCTTGGAAAAGTCTCCAGGAGGCAATGGGGAATGGCCAGAGGGTTATCCCTGGACACCTGCTCCATCAAAACAGTCCCACAGGGCACGGGACCTGGCCAGGAGTGTCAGAACCACTGTTGGGGCCGTTCGTAGTAGCACATTCGACTTGTCATCTGATTCAGGACATTTGCTTCCAGAAGCTGTGCATTTGTTTGGCTTGGGTACAGGACGGGAAGGCTGAAGCATTCACGAAATTGACCTAATGCTGTTTAAAAATGTAACTTCATATTACAAGTCATAAAGCCCAATTTATTTCTCATAGAATGCTAGAAATCGTTTTTCTTTTCATCACAATGTAAAATATTCTTTGTATCCTCGAGATTCAGTTTTGTGAAGAAATTTTACTCTATTTAGATAGTAAATATCTAACTATGACCTTTTTTTCTCAAGGACATATTATACAACCAGAACTCTGGAAAATAAATTGTTCTTTGAGATAAGCACCTAGGGACTCTTGATTTAATAAAACTGAAATATTAACTTCAAATTTTCTTAATACCTTAGAAACTAACACTTTTAGTATATTTCTTCTAGAGAACCTACATTGGAATTGTAATCAATATTATTCTGAAGATTTTTGACAGTTCTCGTTGGAAAGTACTTCACAGATATATCTAATATTGAAATATTGTTTCTTTGATAATGATTAGTAAGCAAACAGAAAGGCATACATAATAACTTAATAGTAAAAATATTAAATTTTAAGATTATTTCCCAAAGTAGATAGTTAATTAATTGGAAGTTGTATTCTTTCCTCTCTGTATATATTAGAAATTCCCTTAGTTGTACCAAACGCTGGTTTACTCTCTCTTCTTGCTGTCTATTGTTTTATTATTTTTTTCTTGGAGTAAAGGCACATTTTAGACTTCATATGATTTTCCTGTTGATAACGATAGCATGTCAACAAAATGTTTTATAAGAGGGTAGGTTTAGGGCCTGCATCTGCCTCATAGTGACTTTCAACACAATATATTACACCTCTAGACTAATATAAAGATAAGTCAAAACTAAGAATGCTGATATGTGTTACAGGAAATAAGATGTGCAGGAAAATCATTTTAAGCCATTTCAGTGGTAGGAGGAACGAAGGGTACCAGTATTTGTTCCAGAAGCTAACTTTGCCTCCATTTGACATGTAAACATAAACGTGAATTTATGCTGATTCCTTCTAGACGTCAATCGTGATATGAAATTAGGAACTGGTAATTGTGATCAAGTTCCTAATTATTACAAATGATAAATATATGCAAAGTAGGTTTCTAGTCTTTGTATAAATGCATTCTTAGTCTGGCTTATGGGAGTATCGTTCTGATTCATCAGTGGATGTGTACTTATATGTGCGTGCACGCATGTAAGAAAGACAGAGGTGCTTAATCTTCTCAATTAATGTGCTTCTGATTATGTACATATCTGGGATTTCATAAGATTGAAAACGAGCTGGGAAGAGCAATAATATTCAGTCTTTTTCATGACGCATTTTCATCATGCCTGCTCTGTGATCCGTGTTATTTATATACCCGGACATCTTTATTATTATTGAATTGGTTTCTCATGATTTTTTTTTCAATAAGTGGGCATTCCAACTCTGGCTCACTTAATTACAGTTGGTAGTTAATTTCCTCAAGGAATTTTTAATATTGAAATTACTTATTTCAAATAATATATCTATTTAATATCTTTTTTGTTTCCTTATGAGTTTTCTAATGAAAGAATATTTTCTCCTATCTTCCTTTAATGCCTTTAAAAATGGCATTAGTATGTGGTCATTAGAATGCATTTATCCCAGGTGCTCCATGGTCATGTTTTTAAAAATCACTTTCATTTGTTGTGCGGTTTCTCCCCAAATCAGAAGTTAGCTGGTTCAATACACATGACATAGAAATTTCACAATGAGGCAATTAAATTAGAACTATGACAGCTGGCATGTGTTCAAAGTAATAAAGTTCCAAAAATAGGTGAATCACATTAACGTAAAGGTATTCACTTTTTCTGGGTGGCGTGAGTTCGCAAAAGTCTTGAGTAATTAGATTTACTTATTCTCAAAATAGCCAGTGAACCTTGAGTCACATTACGTTTCAAAGGTGGGAGCCAGAGGGAAGGTCGCTGTAGGTATTGAGGTGGCAAAAAAGAAGAGATTTTACTTCAAAATCACTGAGGGTCCTACTTGCTACCCTATTTAGAAGTTGTTGGCTAGATTCCATAAAGAAATGATTATTATTTTATTTCACGAATGGGTTTTATTTGTCACCATGAAAAGTCTGAATTTTAAACAAATTCTGGGTCCGGGGGCTCCTTATCCATCAGCTTATTCAACTTTAGCACCTGTCTCAACCCCAGTAGATTTTTTCCAGAACTGCTGCCTTCACCACGTAGCTCCATGAGTTTTCCCAATTCAAACTTGGGCTTCGTCAGCATTTTGACTTTTCTGAGAAGATCCTGGAACAGATAAATCTCCTGGCAGACCTTCTGTATGTCTTCTCCAATGCTATCCGCGATCAATGTATGGACCACGTCTTTCTTTCAAGTCATTTGTCTGTACCTCTAGGGTCATGATATCCATCATCTGCTTCCAGATTTAGCAGCCATGCTGATGCTGAGTGTAAAAGGTCTTCTGAATCTGATCGTCGACTTGCTTAGGAAAACCAACACAGAACAGACAAAGCAAGTAACGGTTGGTAGCCTTCATGTCAATGTGAACTTTAGTCATGGTCTACCATTTTTTGACCATGGAGTGCATTTTGTCACAGGTGAGAGCCATGCTATGGAAATTAGGCAATTTTGCCCTGACCCGTCTTCTGTACTTGGCTTGAATTTTCTGAATGCGCCTTCATCACTCTGTAGAGCACCTAGGCTTGCTTCAAAAACACGGCCCTCGAGACCATCGGATGCGATTTTGTCTCCTTGAGTTCTCGTGACTGGTACTTTCGCATCATGCCAGTCTTTCTCCTTGGCTCCCTCTTTACTACCTTTCGTAAGGTGCTTGGTCTTCCCGACCGCCATGTTGTCACTCAGAGCCGGAAAAAGAGATCTTTTGTTTTCTTTGTGAGAATGACAAAGTGATTTATGAAATAATCTCTGGGTCTGGAACTTCAGATGATTCCTAAAACTTTATCTTTTTATAATTTTGTATGTTTTTTATATTTTATTAATAGTCAAGTAATAAAGTTATTTTCATTTTGAAAAGAAGTAACTCCAAAGAATTGTGTGGGATCATTGCTCCAAGTTTTGTGTTTTCTTGATATATCAATTATATGCTAATAAGTTTTAAGAATGTATACGTGAGTATTTTAAGACTATCTGGAAGAGTGATTATGCTATTTCCATTTCAATATGCTAAACTTGGTGTTTTAAGCCCCAAGATTTGTTTCAAATCCAAACATTTGGAGGTCTGAGGGCAGTTCCCCAAAGTACTACGGTAGTTCCACTGTCAAATTACTTGGAAAGACAATTTCCATTTTGCATAATTTCTGGCATGTTCTTAAAAAGAATTACGTGCATGCCTTTTTGTTGAGTCCCCCAGCATGGCTGGTCTCCATTTTGTAGTGGTCGTTATTTTCAAGCTCAGGCCAGCCCCAGGCTGATGCGTTATCCCAGCTGCCCTCGTTTCCTTGCCCTTCCTCAGAGCTCCCTCCCCTCTTCTGGTCCTCACGGTGGGGCAGTGCATTTTCTGTCACCAGAGATAGTCAGCACTGCCTCCAGCCTCTCTGAGGACATGGCGAGTCCCCTGTTTCAGCAGCCTCGGGGCTAGTGGCCCTTTGCCAGTTCTTCCCTCTTGCAGTAAGCATTGCCGCTGGCCCTCGTCTGAGTTTGCTTCACCATCCTGGCCATGCGTGGGCATCCAGATGTTGTGTACCAGGAAGCATTTGTTGTCCTGTGTGAAAACCAGGAACACAACATCCGGGTGTCCATGCAAACTTGTTTTCTTTCACATGGAAAATGGAGGTACATAGAGAAAGTTGCAATGGCTAGTCCATTTTTGTCCAGAGCTGATAGTTAATGTTTTGGGCCACGTATAACTTTATTTCCTTTGGTATAATAGCCAGCTTTCTTTTTTTTTTTAATGTATCAATTTTAAAAAACATTATTTCATTTGTACATATTTGCTAATATTGACCGGATCATATATACACATGGTTTAAAAATTTCAGATGGTCCAAAATGGTATGTCCCTTTTAAAGGTCTCCCTCCCATCTCAATTCTGGGTCTAACATTTTACTTAATCACAGAACAACTACAACTGATACCAATTTCTTGCTTCTATTCTCATTCTTCCTGTGATGTCATATGCATTTGTAAGCAGGCCTCTCTCTCTCTGAATATATGTGTATATTTACATGTGTATGAAATCGCAGTACACTATTTGTACACAATTTCTTACACTTAACATAACTCAGAGATAGTTTCCTGCCGCTGGATGTACATATGCCTCCTTCTTTTCAAGGGCTTCATAGTACTTTTTAGTATGAAAATTAATTATAGAATAATGGTTCTCTACTAATGGACATTTATGTTGCTCTGGGTCCTTTGCTTTAGATTGAGGTTTAATAAACACTTTCTGTAAGGGCGAAATAGTAAATATTTTAGGCTTTCTAGGCCATGCTGTTTCTGTCAACAACTACTCAACTGTGCCCTTGTATCACGAGAACAGCCATAGGCCATATGTAAATGAACGTGCGTGGCGGTGTACCAATAAAATGTTACATGCGAAAACAGGCAGCAAGCCATATTTGGCCCCTGCTCTGAGAGTGATTGGAACATTCTGAGAAGCACTGTCATTGCCCCTAGCGTCATGAACAGCTTGTAGCAAGTGTTTCATAAATACATGTTGATTGGTGGGTTATCTAGAAATTCGTTATGAGAAATAAGGAGAACGCTAAATAATGAAAGACTTGAACAGGACATATTAGTATCAAAAAAGAGCTAAGTGAAAAATGTTTGATATTAAGAGCATTCTATTTTCTGGTGTTTCAAAAATTTTTTTAAGTTAGTGCTTTGACTTTTCGAAGTGTGATAAATAGGAATGAGAAAATGACATCATGGAGGAAGAATTTATTCGATTCTTCCTAGTATTATTTCTCTCTGAAATTTTGCTTCCTGCCCTGTGGGCCTTCAGTCTCACTAGTAAACTCAGATTTACCCACAGAACAGGGTACAGTGATCCAGTTCATGGTTATTAAAGCCATTTGGTTTCAGGTGATGAGTGTATTCTTGAAAGCGAGTAGCATCCTATAATGTCATCTTCTCAATGTCCTTCACAGCCTTTTCTTCTTTCTAAATCTCGTTAGAGGTCCTAGGTATCACGTGACATTCCTCCTTTTTATTAGACACTTAATTTGATACATTTGAATTATTGGAAGCTGTAAGTCAGGGATCATCAGCAGACCGAGTCCTGCAGCCAAATCCAACTGGTCGGTTATTTTGGGAAATAAAGTTTTATTGGCAAACAGCCACTCTTATTTGTCTGGGTATTGTCTGTGGCTTCCTTCTTGTTATAGCAGCAGACCTGACTACTTGAAACAGAGACCATAGAACAGAAAAAGTTTGCCAACCTCTCTTTTAGATTACACTATTTTCTCACCTTTGAGAATTTGGTGATCTCTGCTCTGAAGTTGCGAGGGTCTACTTCTATTTTTCAGGACTGAGAGCTTGAAATAAGCATGTTTCTTAGCTTTTCAAGAACAGGCGTAGTTGATTGGGTGATTTGTCTTTTCAACAGTGAGCTCCTAGTTTGTTGGGCAGAGAATTATTGAACACCTGTTGTGTTTAAACTCGGTCATAGAAAGGCGGATGAGATTGATTCCCTGTTCTAGAAAATTTGGGGCCCGATAGTTGACACAGATAAATAAGTCAATTATAGTGAGTGATAAAAGTGCAAAGGGACCGATATGGGGGGAAGAGCCCTTCGTGTTGTCCTGGAGAACATTGAGGTCTTCTCAGTGCAGGAAGGTGAGTCGTGGGCCAGGTTTTGAAGATTTGAGTAGGAGTTTTGACAAAGCAAAAAGAGGAAGTTGTTCCAGGCCGATGGGAGGGTACACTCAGCATGTCTGAAGGTGCTGAGGCCTCAAACCACTTCAGATCACCTGAGGTCATGGAAGAAGAAGTGACAGAGGAAGAAAAAGGCCCAAGGACCAAGGGCATAGATGATGCAAGAGTAAGGTTTGAGCATTGCCTCCCCCTTCCTTACTGCCATCAGGGGATCATGGCCTTGAAATTGCTGAAAGGCGAAGGATTCTGATGTTTTGGCAGAGCTATAGTCATCTCTGGCCTCTTCGGTGGAAAGGAGGATGAAGACCCGTCACTTCAGCTGAAAAATGGCTGTGGCCAGAGCAGACAAATCACCAGAGGCAGAACGACAGGTCCCAATAAATGTCCAAAGCTGTTAATCTGGAGGTAGAGGCAGTTTATATCTCTAGAATTCTCCATGGTGGGGGGGGGGTGTCTTCCTGGAAGTAACAATTCTCCTTTTCAAACTTTAGATAAAGCTCTTTATCTTAGGACAGCAAATAGAGTTGATAAAGTCTTCATAACCCTCCACAGCCCAGTTCAAGTTAAAAGCAAGAGAGAAGAAAACAAAAGCAAATTAAGCCCATTCTTTTGCCAAGAAGAAGTGTTATTTGATTTTTATTTGCATCCTGAATGTTCTTTGGAAAAGAACATGACATTTGGCAATGTCCAAATGACTGTTGACAATCCTCCGACATCATTTTCTGTTTCCATTGCCTCACTCGGCACGCGGGCTCTCCTAAGCTTTCCAGTCAACGATGAAGCCCAGATGTTATGGATAAACCACAGACTTTAGGGGGAAATAAGCAAACACCAACAATAAATAACGTCTCCAGGTCATACTGCGGCCCCCTCTAAAGTGTCATGATGGTCAGGCTTCACTGTTGCCCAGGCAGATTGCTCGGATTTTAATTTTGGCAGCAAATAACATGGAGTATACAGACTTGGGAATGGTGGCCTCATCCCAATAATGCCTGGTGTGGATCCCATTCCAGCTTTCGTTAACATGGTGATTTGACTGTGCATCGTGGTGGGTCAACAAGCCATTTCTGTTTAGAATGATTTAGAGAGTCTGCTCCCTGTCTGGGACTTTTCTCATTCATACAAGTCATTGGAGGCTTTATGGACCTTAAGTATAACTTGAGAGTTAAGATCTGCTCAAGCGCTAGGCTGGGTTTGATTAGCAAACTGGAGGTTAGAAACCTCCCTTCTTGTGATTCGATCCCACATTCCCAGTTTATATTGTGGCACCTATGACATTTTTCTAATTAAGGATGAGTTGATGATACTTACCATGGGGACGGCTTTTGGATGAAGTTCCTGGTGCTTACAGGTTTCTTCCCTGATCATTAATACTGGGATGAATCACAAGGCTCATCTGGGGGTGGGGGGAAGGCAGTTTGCCTCCTATTTTTAAAGGATTGTTCCTGAAATGATATTGTTTATGCTTTGGTTCCTGTAATATCTCTATTTACTTCTTTCATAGAATTTTTTTGTGTGTGTCTTTTTCAGATACTTTAAAAAAGGAGAAACAGTAAAAATTCAAGAGATTGTTGTGGCCACTAAAACTTGCAGTCTCTTGGTGCCATTGTTGACCCTTGCAAGCTCGTAGACTTTTATTTCTGTTGGCAGCATCGAGACTACCATCTTTCTCATCACGAGTAATCTAGCACTCATGCGGCCCTCTAGTTATCGCTGTCGTACTAACTCTGAGATTATTTCAAAACTTTTGATCTGCTTCCAGAAAGGACTTTTATATGAGCAATAGGAATTATAGAGAAAACCGTCAACTGAATAACAGGTATTAACTTCTTGGAAAGAGCAAAACATCTAACGCCATCTCTTCCTTCTCTTTTTCTTTCATCTTTTCTATTAGCAAAACTTGGTTTGCAGTAACTTTAGGTTTCCTTTCTATCACAGTGTCTTTGTGCTCTTCCATACCAAATGTGATTGTTGTGGGAGAAGAAGCAAGAAATCAGCTTATTTTGATGAAGATTTAATGAGCACCTACTATGCATTAGATCCTGAGTAAGTTATTGTGGTATGGTTACAGATGAGGCATGATCTCTTTCTTTGGGAATTTTAGGACCTAGTGGAGTGACAGTCACATAAATATAATATAATATAATATAGAAAACAATAAATAGGATATTCCAGAAGCACTGAAGACTCTGAAAGCAGTCATTTCTATGTCTTGGAGAAGACATTTAGATTCTGAAATTAAATTCTTGAAAATAAGGACAATCCTAGAATCAAACCAGAGCACAATTAGCTATAGTTTGTTATTCTGATAGTGATCGATCTCCTGTCATGGAAGAACTTCTGCGCTTTAGTCCTCAAAGAGTCCCACCTGCATGGGAGACCTAGAACCAGAAACTGTTTGCCTGGGAACGGGGCGTTAGTCTTTTTGACAAACGCTGTTATCTACAGTGAATGGGTCTGTTGCAGGAAGCTGCCCGATTGAATGTTGCCTAGTCAGATAGCAGTCTTGCTGTGGTGTGGCGTAGGGTGGTCAGTTTGCACCGGCACGTGGCCTGGCCTCTTGGATCTTTCTCACGGCTCACCTTTCAAGCCCTGGTTGCTGCATGGCAGTCAGGTGTGTATCTGACCGACCCCATGCACCAAGCTCTCCTGAAGAGAAAGGTGTTGGATCTTGGCCCGATTATTGAGAATATGTACTGAGTGCTGGTTATATCGTGACAGCATTTTGAGAAAGATGACGTTGATGATGGTGGTGATAGTGCTGCTACTGGAAATCTTGATGGCAAGGATATGTGATAATAACAGCGGGGCAGGGACTTTCTTACTTATATGCCAAGGGTTTGACATAGAGTAGACTTTTCAAAAAGTTTGTCGAAGGGTGGCATGAGCAGTCAGGTTTCCCTTGTAAAAGGTAAGACAGAGCATGCCATCCCTCTTGTTCAACACTCGCCAGCAGACATACATCTCATCAGCATAGCAGCCATATTTCTTGCCTTGGCCTATGCATCTGACCCTCTCCCGCTATCACTCTGACCCCTACTCTGATCACTCCCTGGACACACTGGCTTCTTTGCTTTTCCTCAAATAACCATACATGTTCCCATCCCAGGGTCTCTCCAGGTGCTCTTCCCTCTGCCTAGAATACTTTACTCCCAAATATCAATGGGGCTCACTCCTTTACTCTCTCAAATCTTTGCTCAGACATCCACTTCTCAGAGAGGTATCCCCTGACCTCCGTGAATAAAAAGATCATGGCCCCTGCCTTCTTCCCATGTCTCTTTGTCTGGTGCTATGGATGGAATGTTTGTGGTCCTCCCAGATTCATATTTTGAAGTGCTGATGGTATTTGGAGGTGGAGCCTTTGTGGGGTAATTAGGTGATGTGGGTGGAGCCCTCATGAATGGGATTAGTGCCCTTGTCAGAAGAGACATGAGAGAGATGATCTCTCTCTCTCTCTCCATCATGTGAAGATACAGCAAGAAGGCAGCCATCTGCAAACCAGGAAGGGGCTGTCCCCAGACACTGAATTTGCTGGCATCTTAGTCTTCGACTTCTCCGCCTCCAGAACCATGAATATAAATGTGTATTGTTTAAGTCTCCCAATCTATGGTATTTGTTATAGCAGCCCAAACTGACTAAGAGATCAGGCTTTATTTTTCTTTGTAACATTTACACATAATGCATTATTTATGTATTCATTTATTTCCTGCCTGCCCTCTCCTACTCTGCCTCTACTGAATCTAAACTACGTGAGGGCAACTCCTTTGTTTCTTTACAGCCAATTCTTCAGAACCTGGAACGGTGCACAGGCACGGCTCTAAAAATATTGTTAAATGAATTTGAATTGAGTTAGTAAATTGTTTGTATCATCAGAGGACATATTTCACAAGCCGCCTTGGATTCTAGATATCTTTCTATGTTTGTCTTTCTTATCTACCTCTCAGTTGTATGAGCCCCTTTAGTTTCCCATGAGAAATATCAGTTGTCCCAAACAGAGCACAGCACAGACTCATTCACAGAGTAGATGCTCGGTAAATACTCATTCACTGGTAGATTGTCTCAAGGGCCCAGCTTATGAGGATTGTCCTTCTTTGGTCTACTTTACCACATTTTCCAATCTCCTTGTTTTCTTTCTTGTGTTTTGACATGTCATCTTACATTTTTTTTTCACTGTAAATATCTATGGGAGGGAGAAATTATACAAAAAGAATCTTACCTCCAGTCTCAGATGTTGTAGACTCGAGCTTAATTTGGTGTTATTCATACCAGCACACCAAAGACCAACTACCAAGAAAGTTATAAAAGTCAGAAAATATTTGTTCTATTTTTGATAAAACTCAGGTTCAAACGCTTCAAATTCCTAACTTCAAAAGATTGAATAGGATGATTCTTAAAAGGAACTTCTAGCTGATTATGTTCAGGCCAATATATTTAGATTTTTGTCATGCTATTTAGCATTTTTTAGTCGCTTTTGAATATACTGCACTTTCCTCGACTCAATGCCTGCAAAGTGTCTTCCTGAAATAGTTAAAGCCAAGTTGATATTCGCACTGGACTCAGTATCACCCTCCCTTACCCAGAGGCGCTTGGCCAGGAGCTTGCCAGTTGAAGCTGGCCTGGTACTTGCTGACACATTTTTTTCAAGAACTGGTTGTGCAATACATGTTGATATTCTCTGTTCTTCTTCCTTCCCTTATTCATCCATTTGGCTCCTTCCTCCTTTCCCGGCTCTCTCTATTCCCCCCGCCTTGGCTTTTTGGAATCTATTATCTGCTTTAGTAAACTTAAGGGTAAATTGCCTCGAGGGTAAAAATACTCTGCTTTTCTAATCAGAAATGACAGTTTCCCATATTTTCTGAGCATCTTGTCCCGTCATAGCTCTTCTTGAAAAAGGTTTTAAGCAAGTATTTGTTTGTTTGTTCAAAATTGGATTTTCTACCCACTCAAGCCTGATTTGGCACAAATAAAGCTTTAAAAAAAATGCTTCCTCATATCCTTCCTCATGAAACATTCTCAATGAACATTATCAATTTTACTAGTAACACCGTCTTAATTTTACCACAACTGAACTTGCTTGGTCTTCAGTCTATCTATATATTATCTTCTCATATACCTTTGTTTTGCTTCGCTAGGGCCGCTATGACATTTGAACAGAAACTGGGTAGCAAAGACAGCAGAAATGTACTGCCTTTCAGTTATGGAAAGTAGAATTCTGAGATCAAGGTGTCAGCAGAATTGGTTCTTTCTGAGGGCCGTGAGGAAAAGTCTGTTCCGTGCCGCTGAGTTTCCGGTGGCTTGCTGGCAGGCTTTGGCATCTCTTGGCTCATGGAAGCGTCAACTTAATCTCAGCTTTCATCTTCACATGGCGTTCTCCCTGTGTGTGTTTCTCTCTTCGTGTCTAAATTTGCTCATTTCATGAGGACATCAGTCACATAAAGACACACCCCAGTGACCCCATTTTAATTCGATGACCTCTGTGAAGATCCAGTCTCCAACCAAATAAGGTCACACTCTGAAGTCAAAGGGATAAGGATTCCGACACATCTTAACATGACCCATGGCGCTCATCTTCTGAAACCGGAAATTCTGGGCTTAGTAAAAGGAACCCATTTTCTTCTTTGACTTTCTAGTTATAGTGAAACTTTACTTAATCAGGATGAAAGGCTCTAATAGATGGAATTTTCTCATTGACTGAGAATTAGCCTGTAAATTACAGTGTGAGATACCAGCTCTGATCCCTCCGGTAGAATGCACATAATTGAAATTTTGATGATTGACAGTCTTTCAGTTTATCCCAGGGTTTTCATCCTGACCTCGTACCCTTCTTCCAGGCTCATGTTCCATGTCGCAAACCCTCCTGCTTATCGTGGCAAACTCAAGAGACCCCAATGTTGTCTGTGCCTTTTATTTCAGTCCCTTCTTCCTTGTTTTAACCACTCCTCTGCCTCCTGAATCTTGCCACTCTCCCTCCCCTAAAGAATTTGTCTTAGACATGCTCTACTGGCTCTCCCTGATTCAAATCAAGCTGTTGGATGGCCCACCCTAGCCTGACCTCTGACATCAGCCACCACTGCCAAATCTGCCCACTGGCACACAGGACATACCCTCCTTGTTTCTCTATAAAGTGGGGAATTTGACAAGAGACTATATTGTCTTGAGATAAGTATTGTGATTGCCTCCTAGATGACTTTTCCCATGGCTAGTCTCTACTTTGTCTGATTTGGTTAAAGTGCAATTATTCTAATCATATTTCTAACGTGTAATTGGGAGAATGCAATTCGCAGCTCGAAATCCAGCAAGGTTCCTCCCTCCATTGCCCATTCAGTGACTGCAAATTCCTCAGCCTGACATCTCATCCCCTTATACCTGAGAACCATTGCTTCTCAGCTCTGCGTGCACACTAGACCCACCTGCGAAGACCACAAACTACGGGGCCTGGGTCCCTCTCCCAGAGTTTCTGGTTTCATTGTTCTGGGGTGTCGTCAATGGATCAGGATTTTTAAAAGCTCCCTAAGTGATTCTAGTGTTCAGCCAAGGTTGAGAAGCACCTGTTAGGAGCGACAGGTCTCCAGTTTTACTGTGTGCAGTGATTGCCTGGGTCAAATGCAGACTCTGATTCAGCAGATCTGGGGCTGGCTGAGATTCTGCATTTATAATGACCAGTGATACTACCAGTGCACACTGTGAGGTGGCAAATTGAGCTCTCTGACATCCGGGACCACATTTTGTCCATCTTTTTGTCTCCAATGTACAGTGTTGGAACTTTCAACAAATGTTTGAAACCAAATGAAATATCCACCTACCTCCAAATGTCTGGGCTTTTCTCTGCATATTGAAGTCCACATAAGCCTATGCCTATCTCCTTTTGGAACCTGTCCCTAACCACAGCCAGGTGGCCAACATTTCTCCTTCCCTCTCCCGTCCGTCCGTCCTTCCATCCTTCCTTCCTTCCGTCCTTCCTTCCTTCCTTCCTTCCTTCCTTCCTTGCCTTCCTGCCTTCTTCCTCTCCCTTCCTCCCATCTTTCCTCCCTTCCTCCCCCTCCCTTTTCTTTCATTTTGATCAACATTTCCTAAGTTCCCTTTACATTCAGGTAGTGGACATGCAATGGTTAGTGAGATGTGATTCCTGTCCTCAATCTGCGTGATGGTAGAGGGGGTTATCCTCTAGACCAGAGCTTTATAGATTTTCTGTACAAGGACCAGGGGTTTTGTTCCAATCTGTTTTACTTTTGTAAAATACAAAATTGGGCACTTGGGTGTCTCAGCAATATCAAATAAAAGTTTCTAAAGGAGCGCTCTCACGGAATGACAGTGAGTGTTTTCAGACCACGGTGTTCCGGGGGCCCCCTTTGAGGACCTGTGCTCTAGGGCCCTGCCAGACAAAGTGGGGTCTGTGGACTGGCAGCATCAGCATCCCCAGCAGCTTCTGATGGGTGCAGAAACTCAGGCCCCGCCCCAGGCCCGCTGAGTGAGAACCTGCACTTTACCTAGCTCCCTAGGTGCTAATGAGGATGAAAGGCTCTAACAGGTGGGATTTTCTCATTTACTGAGAATTAGCCTGTAAATGACAGTGAGAGACACCGGCTCTGATCTCTCCGGTAGAATGGTGCTTCATGCGCACATTACAGACTGAGAAGCACAGCTCCGGGGCGGCAGCCGCTCAGCCTTGGTTGGCTGCACGGTAGGGTCATTCGTGAGCTTTTAAAAATTCTGCTGCCCAAACTGCATCCCAGACAGATGAAACTGATATCACCGAAACTGTATATGTGTGTGTGTGTGTGTGTGTGTGTGTGTGTGTGTATATATATATATACTGATGCTGGAGTATATATAATTACAGTGCAGGTGACTCTGACATGCAGCCCAGCGTGACAACCAGTGCTATGCAAATCCAGAATCCATGAGGCTCCAGAAGGTGCTCAGTTAATTGCCCTAAAGCTCAAATGAAGCTGGGTTCCGGGAGAACGATTTTTCATCTTCCCTTCGTTTGGGAAACTGAGGAGCAAATACAGAGTGTTGCTTGGTGGGCAGATTTAGGAGGATTACTTGGATCAGTGGTCCTCCACTTTTCTTTGCGTAACAATTTGTGAAATTGGATGGCTACATCTTTCAAGCTAGTTTCAAGTGCCGAGTCTTTTGAATTGGAGTGGAGTGTGCAGGTGGCTGCCCAACCAGCCGCCATTCTCTTCCCCCTTCTTCCTAATGGCAGAGTCCGCCTCCCAGGATAAAGTATCTGGAAACACCAGATACTGTCTTCTCCAGCCTCTCTTGCTGCTCAGATATGGTGCTGTGACCCAGTTCTGGCCAATAAGACATGAGGGAATGTTGCTGAGAGGCTCTCTCCCTGATAAAAGGAGGAAGTCTGTTAGAGGTCTGCTCCAATGCCTGCTCACCGAGACTCCTTAGGATCTCAGTTTCTACTCCTGTAAGCTCAGATTGCTCGGTAGACCAATTGATTAATCAAAGGGAAGGGACTGAAAAACCAACCCCACTTAGAAATCCTCTATTATCTTCCTCCAAGTGTGGGCCATGGACCAGCAACATCAGCACCACCGAAGAAAAGTAGAACCACGGGCCCCAGCCCACACCTGCAGAATCAACAAGATCCCCAGGTGACTTCCATGGAAGTTTGAGAAGCGGTGGTCCGTAAGGGACAGCTTTCCTCCTGTAACCCCTTTGCTGTTCCCCTGTTCCTTTTGCTGCCATGGAAGATAGGTTTGCCACAAAGGGAAAAGCATCAGAGTCTAGGCAGATTCTGCACTTGGGAATTCAAACATCTGTTTTCACACTGCAGTGGAACTGTTGTGACATGCTCTGTTGGAAAGGCACTACCTAGAGGCCATCATGTCGAGCCATAAGCTATTTTTAGGTTTTCTGGACAGGCTAAAGATTCTGCTGCCCGAATGATTCCAAAGAACGTGAGGCTGATATGTCCCAGATTTTCTTATAATCCTTGCTTTTCAGAAAATGTCTCAGGCGTTTATTCTTGAGCCTTGTCCTGTGTCCCATGTCATGTTTCCTGGCACTGGTTTTAATTGGAGAAAAAGAACCAGAAATTGATTCGATACGCATAACATTCTACGAGATGGTCATCTCCATCTCAAGTTTTCCTTGAGATTTGAGATTTGAAGGAACATCAGATGTACAATTGGAATAGAGAGGGAAGGGTGGAGGTTCAAGTTTCTTCAGTTTTTGTTAGAGGACTTTGGAATCTGCCAGGAAATGATTAACGAATAAGTAGGCAGCCACCTGAGACAGTCCGTGGAGTCTGGAAGAGCAAGTGTAAAAAACAAACAGCAATGCATGGTCCTTCAAAGGAAAACATGGTTATAGGAGAAGGGAATTTTAAGCCTACTAGAATTAGTCAAAAGTGGTTTCCAAATTGCATCTTTGCCCCTTGCTTTGTACACCAGACAACACTAATGGGACTTGGGAAGGGACAGATGTGAGTTTCAGTGTAATACTTCCTTAATCTTCACGCTCTTATATTTTATAGTATTTTCAAGATCCATAGTTTAAAGCTCGTTGCTACTATAACTAATGCTTCCCATTATGATGACTTTAAAGGGCTTATTGGATAGAGAAAGACATTGACCTACAGTTAGTAATCTTTTATTGCAAACCCAATAAGTGTCGGGTATTAGAGGTATAAATGTAAATGAGATCATGCCCCAGCATAAAAAGCAAAGACAATATATATCGGGAGTTCTACAGAAGACAATAAAAATAACCATTAAATCATAGTTCATTTCTTAATTTTCTCAATAGGAGAAAGCTCATTTTTCATATTCTTCTTTATTATTTTGAAGGCAGAACTTCAAAAGACATAAAAACAGAAGGTCAGCTGCAGGGCAAATTACAGTGGCTCCATTCTTGCATATCCAGATGGGCGTTACCCGTGTTTACCTTCCTAAATTGGGAATTCTTACATCCTTTCGCAAAAACGTGATCCGTTATTATTTTGTTTCACTTCACTTTTTTAAACGGGGAGGAAACATGCTATGGATGGTAAGATACTCTATGAATAATAAAATTATTAACATTTCATGACCGCCTTTTGAGATGCTACCTTGTGCCAACTTCAGCTCATGCAGTCTTTGGAGCAACTCTCAGAACTGAAGACTCTTATTCCTATTTGAGAGATGTTGAGACCAAGGTATAATTTTCTGCAAATCTCATCTGGAAATTAAGGATAAAGTCGGGTGTCCACCTGACCCCCATACTTAAGCTTCAAACTAGCGCCTTGAACAGTGCTTTGTAAGCTGGAAGGCATAGTTGATGGACCATGTTGAAAGCCAAATCTATAAAAAGATTCAATAGCTTTATCTGAGAGAATTAGATCCCACCGTGCAAAAGTTTGAAGGAAATAGACTATCTGAATTGTTATATTTTAGCTTTAAGGATTATTGAAATGAACAGAGCTGTTATTTGATCTAGTACTTACTTGCAAATAAGCACGATATCAACTTGAAGTCGACATTGTCGAAAGGCATTATTGTTTGGAGAATCAAACTCCTTCATTTTATACATGAAGAAATCAGAGAAGCCAAAGCATGTGTCCCATGTCCCACAGCTCAATGTCATCTGAAATGAATTAAACCTGAGAGGTCGTCTAGTCCGTGTTGTGATAGCTCTTTAGCTGAACGTGAAATGTAGTCATGAGCTATCTCCGTGTTTTTGTGGTAGGAAGTTTCAGAGTGATGAGATCATTTCTTCAAAGATTTTGCTTGTTTTATTATTTTTTTTTGAGATAATGTTTTGATTTCTGCCAAATAGCTTCAGCCCTATTGGAAACTTGTATTATGTAAGTCTAGCACAAAATATTTATCATTTCTTCTACTTGCTGAAATGTTTGATCTTGTTACCACTACATAGGAACAGGCTGCTTCAGAAAGGCTGACGGAGAATCAGTTTATTTACAAGACAAATCACACGATTCAAATGATCGAGATATCAGTGTCAAATTAAGTTCCACCGAAGAACTGGCGGTCCTGGGGGGATTGACCTTTACTTGAAATAAATTAGATGGATGATGGAATGGACCCCGTTCCAAACAGGGCATCAACAAATATAGTGAAGACTTAAAAAAGACACATGATCTGAGTGCTAGATTTTCTGACCTCAAAAACAAAGTGGTGACGGGGTCAATTTCAAAATGACAGGCATCACTCAGCCTCCAGGGTCAGTTAAAACATTGGTCATATTCTTAAGGACACTCAGATTTTCAGCAAGGTTTAAACATTTGCCACTTTTCCCCACATGTAGTAAATCTATAACTTCTGAGTAGGAGGAACAGTGGATTTTTCCCCATATATGGATTTTAAGCATTCAAACATTTCATGTTCTTGTAAATAAATACTGTTTGTTTATTTATTTAATTATTTATTTAGACTTACGGGTGCCCGCTGTTGATGTTGATCCTGTAACCCTACATTTAGTTTGAAAAATCATTTCATGCATTGTTTTCCTTCATGTCTTACTGAGAATTATCCATTGCGTGGATAGTGCATCTTTCGCATGTTATATGTCTCACTTTGCTCGTTTCAGAATAATCCCAAATGCCTAAAAGTATTTAAAGCAGCCTATATATAGGAAAGGGTTTTGGGAGCCTTCAGGCTTAAGGTACCTTCTAAATCATCAACAATTGAATTACACTTGATATGGTTTTAGCATTAAGGCAATTTCCTTGTATTCTTAGTCTTCGAAAATTGATAATCCATCTATGAGTGTATGGTCTTGATTGCATTGCCCTGTTCCTTAGGAGATCTTGACTTTAATAAAGATTTCAAAAATTAAGGAAATTAAAAGAAATTAGCACTAGAATTTAGAACTCTCCTTTTTTTCTCTTTCCACACACACACACACACACACACACACACACACGTGCGTGCACACACACAATAATAACTTACAGGGTTTCTGGGCCATGATTATAACATACTGTTGAGGAGAACAAGCTTTGGAGTCAGGCAGTCTTGGGTTTAGACTTGACTTTGTCACTCATCTTGACATTGGCAGATTCCCATCCTCCTTTGAACAACAAAGGGGGAAAGGATTGCTGGAGCCAGAGATCGAACAGCACCTAAAAAAGGGGGGGTGAAGTCTCAGAAAAAAGAAGCCAGGAAGGCACTCCAGGAGGGTATACAGTCACTGCTGCAGCCCCGAGTTTATTTAGCACAGCCTTTATATAAGTTTTTGGATACAATAGCAGAGTATGATAGCAAAGCCCAGATACAATAGCAAAGCACAAAGTGCATTACCATAGGAATGCTGACATTTACACAGGTTCCTATATATCCTTCCCTCAGGGTACAAACATCCTTTTCTGGGCTGTAAAACACTCCACTATCTTAAAAGGGTTTCTTTATGATGCAAGTCCCCCCACCAGGGTCAGTAATGTTTAAGTTAACATCTTGCTTCCTTGAACCATTGTTAAGCAGTCTCAGCAGTTGCTTCATGGCTATCAGCTACGTGACTTCTTCAGTGTCTCTTAATGGCTCCCGACAAAGGATATTACTCACTCTTGGAGTTTCTAAGATTTACTGAGATAATATGAACAAAATGCTTTTGCATCTTTTAAATTATGGTCTCTTAAATTCGGCACTGTTAACATTTGATACTGGGTCATTTCCTGGGTTGAGAGGGATGGCGTCCCATGTACCATGGACTATTGAACAGCGTCCCTGGTCCCCACTCACTAGAAGCCAGTAGTGCCACTTCCCAACCTCGGTTGTGACAACCGAAAATGTTTCAAGACATTGCCCAATGTCCTCTGTCTAGCTAGGTCACCCCAGGTTGGAAACCACTGCTCTGAAATAATACAAAACACCCTCCCCAATTTTTGCAAAAGCAGAGTGATTGTTAGATATTCTAAGACTGAGGAGAAGGGAACTTGAAATGAATCGAGCCTCCGAGGACGTACGGGCTGAGACGCCACATAGAGCGAGCGCACCCGCAAGCCCCCTTGGGAGCCCTGGGCCTCTCCCGCAGACGTTGTCTGCCCTCCCGACGTGCCATCAGTATCTGAAATGAATCATCCCTGCGTAAACTCCGCCAGCTCCATTTCTCAAGTCACTCCTTCAGCTCTTATTCAGAACTCCAGGTAGTAAGAGCTATTCCTTTTGATTACCCCCCAATATATATTTTTCTTTCCTACCTGAAAGAGACCCTGCCCACCCCGTGTCCTGATGAGTCTTTGTGTCTTGTACCTTTGCATCTGAGACTCGCGGACTCCTCAGCCTCAAAGACAGCCTTTCCACACAGATCGTGCGTACTCGGGGTGGGAGCGAGAGGGCAAGGGAGCAACAAACCTGTTTTCAGGAAACGAAGTCGGCTCTCATGCCCTTCCCTTACACTTCCCTGAAGGTCAAGTCCCAAACTCAGACTTGACATTGGCAGATTGCTCGAACTAGGAGGTCGGGGGTGGGGCTGCGGGCGTGATCTCTCTCTCTCCATGAATCGTGGGAGGTTTTTTCTTCCCCTCACCCCTCTCCCCCATCCTCCCTGCTCCCACCACACTGGCTCGAGGACGACCCCCAGGGCATGAGCCCATAGGAGGCGTGATCTGAAGGGAGTGTCTTCTCCCCTTTGGGGAGGAAGAAAGATAAAGTTGTGATTTGCCCAACCATGACGTACAGCTCCAAAAACAAATACAGTCTGAGTGGGAAATACACAAACAGAACCTTAAAAGATAGAAGTCATTCGCGAAGGTCATTATTCCTGTCCCAAGGGACAACGTTGATATGCTTTCAGTTAAGCTCAAGTGACATGTTGCAAACTAAACCCTAACCAGTTCAATTTTCGTTAATCATATTATTTATTATTATTAATCCTCATTTCACTGATAGGGAAACTGAGGCACAGAGAGGTTAAGGAACTTGCCAAAGGTCACAAAGCTAGTAAGTGCCGGCCCCTGGGAGTCAGGTTTATTGAGCGTTCCCAAGATGTGCCAGGTCCCGGACGGCATAGCTGAGCATGAAGCCTGATGTTCATGAGGGACACCTCCAAGTTCCGGGCCCTGTGGTGGAGTGGCAGGGTGCCATTAACTGTGCCTGTTTATTTTCTGTATTTCTGGCAATATGACATTAGGGTTAGCCAGTTCCCATCCATAGTCAACAACTCACCTGCAAGGGCACCTTTCACATGCAAATGAGCCAATCCAGCACCCACACCCTAACCACCTCCATTTTAGGGCTGTCACCCTCCAAGCCTCTGTCCCCCTAGAGACAGCCGTTATGTCCCAGAACCCACCGAAATCATTCGCAGTAGCCAATTCTAGACTCACTTACCTGCTTCTCCTATTTCCTTCCTGTTTCTTTCCCACGGGAGCCATAGGAAAAACTGTCGCCCACTTTTCCGCTTTGCCCCTCTGCTACCTGACTGACCCCACGTGTATTTCCCTGTGTGGCCCTGAGCGGCATGGTATGCCACCTCCTCTTGGGAACTGTGAGTATCAAGCTGTCTTTTCAATGGCAGTTGTCTCCTGATCTGTTGGCCTCATGGTACATGGATAATAAAACCTATATTTTAAAACCGTCACATGCCCATGGAGCTCTGGACCGGCCCCCAGGATAGGAGCACGGACGGACACGTTTCGAGCCACACATAGCTGTGCCACACTGTGCACTTAAGCCACGGCTGGTCCACACAGCAGCTGTTTGGCTCCCCGCTGGCCTGGTTTGAGTGAGCGTCACAGATGACTTGCATGCTGTTCGGATCAGCCCATAGAAACATCGCTTCGCTTAAACAGTGCCGCTTATGAGCTGCTTCCGAAACCACGTGAGTGCTTTGTCCCTTCCTTTAGAGAAACTGTCTTCTATAGAGTTTTCCATGTATTCTCTCAGGGCCATCTTGGTGTCAATGAGTCATTTGCAACAATGAAAGCCGCTAGTGGCTGCTGAGGGTGACTTCGGTCACCTTCAGAGGCCTCAAAGTAGGATCTGAGACTCTCCAGCTCGCACTTGGCTGAGGAAAGATATTATCTGTCAGATGGATAATTTAGCTTGGCAAACTTCTTTCCCTCTCCCAAAAGATGACCATTCACCGCGATGATTGGAAAGAAGATTCTAGAACTGGGTGAGAGAGTCGGAGGAAATTTGAAGTCTTTTGTAACAGAGACCTCTTCTTCTTTCTCCCAGTTGCTCTCTAAAGCTATAGTGCTGATCTTCATGGTGATTTTTCTAAATTTAATTCTTTTAAGTATGGCACTTACTGATTTTTCACCATTAGATACGCAACAAGCTTAGAGCTAACTGGTCTACCCTGGCTAGTTGTCGCCATTAAATTATTCTTTTTCATCTTATACAGGTTTAAAAGATCTGCTTATAGACTCAATTAAGGGCTAGGAGGCTGGGAACAGTGTGGGGGACGCATAAAGACACGGGCACTGTGACTTCTAGTGTGAGGATGAAGTCACATTTCCCTTTGTATCCTCAGTACCTAAAACAGTTCTAGGCACTGGTTAGGCCCTCTGCTAACATTTATCGAATGAGGGTATTTCCTGATATTAGATTGCTTAGACTAGTTCAGAAGTGGGAGTCGTGGTCCGCGCCTCTGGAAGACATTTCCTGAGAGAATGAGAAGAAAATACTTGCCCTTAAGTGTCTGGGTTTATGCCCATGTGGATGGCGAAGGGGTCATCTGTCCAGCAGACTCTGAGCCCTGCGCAATCGCAGAGAAATTAACTTCCACGGAACTGAAGAAATAGTTTGAGGTTGGATTCGTAGTAATGAAAAAAATGTCTGATGTGGATCTCGCCAAGAAAGTACAGAGTCACATTCCAAAGTCTTCTAAATTTGCTTGTGATAAGTAAGTTAATTGTCTCAACGACCCATTTCTCACATGGTTGAATGGTCAGTTGGTGGACCTGTATTAGTGGTTCTCCGCCGAGGACAATTTTGCGATGTCTGGAGACTTTTTTGGTTGTCACAACTTGGGAGTGCTACTGGCGTCTAGCGGGTGGAGGCCAGGGATATTACTAAATAGCCTACGATGCACAGGACGGCCCCCCCCCCCGCCCCCAACAAAACAAAACAAAACAAAACAAAACAAAGAATCATCTGGCTTCAAGTGTCAATAGTGCGCCAAGTTTGGTAAATCATAATCTTTATTTATACGGAACAACTGATTTAGTTTCCAGGAATCTATGCTAAAAACAAAGTTTCCAGAATCTTAAGAAATGGAGAAGTGATTGTTTAAAATAAAGTCCTTTAACGTTTTAAAAATTAAGTGCATTTTCTGAAAAGCTCATTGATTTCTATTTACCGATGTCTTAAGACTGAGACTATGCATATATAGCGCTCTCTATGAAAAAGTCAGTAATTGGTTATTATTGTACGCATTCTGGGAGTTAATTCTTTATCCAGTAGAGAAAAAGAAGTTACAAAAATATTGAATTCCTCTGAAATCTTCAGAAAGAAAACTGTCATTCTGGGTCCCCTGTCCGGGCAATTGATTTTGGGGGGGAATGCGAGGAGGGGTACAGCTTGTATTGCCCTTCTCCTAAAGATAAATTTTATTTGTAGATGCTCAACCACGAAAGTCTAGGAAAAGCAAAGAGAAATATACTTTAAGATCTCAAAGTCCCTTTTCATACCATATTTGATTTGGCTTAGACTCCTTAAGCATGAAACCGTGATTGTCTGATAATTCCAGATGTCTCAGATTAGAGGAAATTTAGGAGACTGATTCTTTTTCTCAAATGGTCTCCAAGACCAATACGCCAGTTCAATGTACATATTCAATATTAAAAATATGTAAAGTCATTGTATCTCTTAATTTATATATACTTTGGGCTTTAGGGAAGCTCTAAGAAGAAACCCTGTGACTTCTAGAAATGACATACATTTACAAGGAGCAAGACCCCTTTCTGTCACAAAGGATACTAAAATATTTATTAATATCTAGGTCTTTAAAGTGGCTTCTGTAGTCCTAAGATTCTTAAAGTACAGTCTGAGGAACTGGAGTCTCAGAGTCTCACGAGTTCCCTGAGGTCAAATTATTGTCATAATAACATGAAGAAATTGTCTGTTTTCACTTTCATTCTCTCAGAAATGTACAACAGAATTTCCCCAAGATTACATGGTGTATTGGTGAAGTCATCATGCTGACAGCTGATGAAGTCTGTGCTTATATTCTGAAACTTTTTCAGTTTTAATTACTAATTTGATAAATAGCAATACATAAAGACCACATAGACATAAATGTTTGGAGCCCTCAAAAAATTTTAAGAGTTTAAAGGGGTCGTGAGACCAGAAAGTCATGAGTGAGAATCCCTGCTTTAGTGAGTGACAAGGAACATGAGTCAAGTTAAGCAAAAATTCAGGACTCAGGATATTTCAAATACCATGGCTAATAGCATGAGACGGCATCATCTCTCGTTGCTCCGTAGAGATCACAGAAGCGAAAAGCACTTGGAGTCCGGGCAGAGCTTGAAAGGACCAGAAGCAGTTGTTTCTGAGTTCTTGTTTCAAATCGAACGTCTAAATCCAAAGTCTCAGCATCTCAGCGCTATTGCCAATTTGAGCAGAATCATTCTTCGTTGTGGGGGGCTGTCCTGTGCAATGTGGGAAGTTTGACTGGTCTCTGCCCATTTGATGTCAGTAGCAACCTCCAGTTGTGACAAGCAAAAATCTCGTAAGATATTTCCCAATGTCCCCTGGATGGCAAATTGCCACAGTTGATAAATACTGTCTCTTAAGAGAATTCTCTGTCATAACAGGATGTCCCTGCTTACATCCCTTTGTCCAGAATTTAATCACATGGCCATTCCTAATCGTGAAGGAGGCTGAGTGACATCTTTGTTCTAAAATTGGATCCTCTTCTGTGGCAGAAGGGAACAAGTATTGGAAGACAGCTCTAAGTCTCCATCATGTAGGAAAAGAGAATTCATGCCTGAAATATTTGTGTGATGGTGCATTCTACCAACTTAAGGGAAAAACAAGGCAGTGGATTTGATTGAAGTATTTAGGTCTAGAAATTTGGAGGCTCTTACATTGAAAAAATTCTAACTGGTAATTTTATTTTATGCAAAATCCTATTATGCTATTATTTGGGAGAGTTTTAACATATTATTTCTCCTTGGTAGATATTGCATAGGACAAAATTCAAATGTCAAAAACAAATATGAAAATAATCGCATAATGTCTTCCTTCCAGTCACATTTGAGTCCAGAAATATATTTTCGTACATATTTTCATACCATAAGCTAAATTATTTTTCAGCTTTTATTAAGGTTTAATCATCTCTCTTGTTGTTCTTGTTAACAAAAAAGAACAAAGAATTTATCTCTTAATGAAAGCATAATTTGGATGGGGTTCTCTGAGAAGCAGAATCTGAGTTTAGGATTCAAGTTCAAGGGGTTCTTTGGGAGAGTATGAGTAAAGGAATCGAGAAGAAGCAGATGACATAGAGAGGGGAGGAATCCAAACAAGAGTGTACTATCACATTTCCACCTTAGCCAATGAGCTATAATCCCATTAGGGAACCTGGGAGCCGGTGTAGAGCGTGCCTCAGAGTTTCCTGCCCAAGAGTAGGGAAGCTGGGGTATTTCTTTTCAATCTTTCATGTACCACCGGCTCAGAGCTACATCCCAGAGCATGAGTTCCCTGGTACTTCTGGCCTGTCCCATGTTCTGTGGCCAAGAGACGGCACTTAGGCAGAGAGCTGTGTATGTGTACAGTAGGGCGCCATTGATATACATGGGGACAGTGAGTGCCGAGAAGGCATGCGGGGCCACAGACGCATCTGCTCCACCCTCTAAGCCGGTCAGCCGGCTCGGCTCACTTCCCAGGCTCTGGCCCACCAGCTTTGTTGTATGTTATGTTGTAGGATTCTTGAGGTTATTAAGCAAACCAGCTGGAGCAGGATCTCAGAAGGATGCTGACAAAATGCTTGCATAATGAGTAAGCGAACAAATCTCATCAACTCGATGGGCAGGAAGGCACATACTTTAACAAAAATATGAAGCTAGTTTACAAGAGCCATGGCCATGTAGCTTAAAATTCCAACCCCAAGGAGATCTGCAGAGCAACAATAAGAAGTCGAATGTTTTTGGCATTGTGTGACTTGAACATATCACAGACCCAGCCTCTCTAGGATGTTAATCTGGGACATCTTCGCGCCATACTTACTGTCAGATGGAAGCCAGACCTCTGGTAATGAGCGTCTGGAATGCAGCCCCAGAATCAGTGTCTGCTTCAACACAGATGGGCATGCAGATGAGAGAAGGTGGGTGGCTATGGAATGTGAAGAAAATACGGTGCCTTAAGAAGGGCGGCTGCCCTAGAAGCTTCCTTTTCAGTACATCACGATTACATGTTGACCAGTAATGAGAAGAGGCCCCAGGTGGCTCCCTGTGGCCCCAGGTGGCTCCCTGTGGCCTGCTCGTTTCAGCAACAATGCGCATTTTGAGCACAAGTAAACCAAAGAGCCTCATGTAGGGACCCGGGGCTCAATGGCAGATATTGGCTGAGTCCGCATCATTTGCAGAACATCATATTAAAGCTTGCTGAGCCATCTCATAGAAGATTCAAGGAGTTTATTCGAGGAGACAGCGTGGCTGCCTTGAGCCTGCATGTAAATGGGGATGGTTTTAGAAAAGCATCAGCGGTACATGGGAAGGACAGTGGCAAAATCAAACTTGCGTTTTAGGCCGAGGGTAACGGTGTCTAAGTGCGGGAGGAACTTAAGAAGGGGGGCCACTTGTTCATAATTTATTCCTGTCACGTGATACTAATGGGAACATCTCCAGGATGTCGTTAAAAAATATGAGACTAATAAGATTGAGAGGGGTGAGGGCGAAATAGGGGTGAAGAAAACGAGGGCTTATCAGTAGACTCAAGCACACACTGGGAGATCGCGCACCTGCGTGTCCAGTGTGCTCGCCCCCCACCACGTGTGGCTGCTGAGCACCTGAAAAGTGGCAAGTCCAAACGAGGACGTGCTCTAAGGGTTAAGTAGGCACACCGGGTTTCAAGGATTAGTCGGAAAAAGGGTAAAATATATCATCAATAGCTTTTATGTCGATTATGTGTTGAAATGATAATATCTTGGCTATACTGTGTTAAGATTAATTTGATCTGTTTCCTTTTACTTTTTAATATGGCTGCTAGAAAATTTTAAGTCACATAGTGACTCTCAGTTGGGATCCTCATTCTATTTCTATTGGATAGGGCTTTTCTGCACCGTGTGGTATAACCAGTGATTCTCGATCAGGGCTGATTCTTGCCCTCCAGGGAATATCTGGCCATGCCTGGAGACATTTTAGGTTGTCACAGCGGGAGGGGAGGGAGTGTTGCTGGCGTCTAGGGGTCGGTCAAGGTGCTACTAAGCATCCTACAACTCATAGGACATGCCCCACGACAAAGAATGACCCAGGTCTGAACGTCACTAATGCCAAATTTGAGAGGCCCTAGTTTAGACAATGCAAAAGTATTTTGCTCAGATTTTCTCACTAAATCCTAACAACCCCAGGATGCACTGGACGGCCCCTGCTACAAAGAATGGTCCAACCCAAATGTCAGTGGTGCCGAGGCTGAGAAGTCCCACGCTATGCCATCTCTATAGGGTGCCCTGAGACCCAACAGGGGGCTAAGGCATCAACACAGGTGCGAGGGCGGCAGGGTTTCTCTGGAGCAGAGACTCCGGGGCCCATACGAACATCCCCTGCTGCTCGTTGGTGAATTATTAGGCCGTACATCACGCACCTTCTACTGTTGTTATGTTACTTAATCCCTGTGAGAGCAATGGCGAGGTGGACAGCATGTCCATTTTACTGCAAACTGCCTGGCGTTCATAGGGCTCAGGGGACCTGACTGAGCCATTGCTCTTCAGAAGGAGGGAGGCAGATTTGAATCGGAGTCATTTAACTCCAGCTTTATCTGCCACGGAGACGAGGGCTGTAACTGCATACGTAAATTTCAAGACCCCCAACTCTATTTCTTTCTTTGCATTGAGAGGCCCGCGAGTGTAGTGTACGGCCCCTAACTGGTGTCTAGTGCTGGCTGCTTCAATTCTCCAATTCTCTTCTCCACACTACGGTGATCTTCCCCCCAAACCTAAAACTTTCAGGGTACAGTCCATGTTCTCTGTCATGTCCTGGAAACTACAATTCAGATTCAATAAATTTTTCTTACGAATGCACAACGTATTTTGGGCTAAGTGTAAGGATCAAAAAACAACTGTGATGTTACATATCGACTGTCATTAATACAAAGGCACCTTGAGGACAGGGACAGTGAAGCGTCCTCCGTAATCAAAGATTTCGGGGGCATCATTTTGCTGGTGTAGAGTGAGACCCATGAACATTTGGGTAAAAACACATGTATAAGATTTAAGTAATTATCAAAACAGCAGTAAGTTTATTGGAATGAGACTTTAATTTGGGGGTTAGATATGATGTTTCACTTTAAACAGTTTTACTTTAAATCTACAAATGATCAATACTTTCGAGGGAAGGGCTCCGATTTATATATTTTTCTGTATCTCCAGCAATAATAATGAATATACAGTAGGCATTGCTAAATACCAACTATCAAGTTAAAAACCTTGTGATCCTGAAATAGTTTTGAGAGTGTAAAAGCTCTTAAGTGCCACCTAGTGGGAATGAGGTGACGTATTTTATAAGATGTGGTACGCAAAGTATTTTAAAGTAGGTTACTGAAAATTTGTTCTCTTCACTTTGGTAACCCCAGCAGGACTTAAGCCCTGTGACCATAACATACAAAATGGTATTTCCTTAAAGAGTATGCATTCTTCCATCTCCTTTATTCAGTTTACCTGACACAGTCTCACTCATCTGTCTGTCCCTGCCCCCTGTCCTTGGCATTAAAAAAATAAAAAGAAACTCTTTGTATTAGTTGGGGTAAACCTAAGTCCTGAAAAGGATGGACCCTGAAACCTGAGTGGAATAACAAGATGAAAGTGCTTTCTCTCCAATATTTAGCGAACAGCCTTCTTCGTAACGATTTGGGGGACCCGGGCTCCTCTCATCTTGTAGCTCGGCTCCAAGGGAGGACTTTTTCTGTAAAAGGCCAGCTTGTAAATATTTTATGCTTTGTGGACCATAAGGTGTCTGTAAGTAGGCAATCTGTAAATAAATGAGTGTGGCTGTGTGCCAATAAAACTTTATTTATGGACACTGAGATTCGAATTTCATATAATTTTTATGAACTAGTGTTCCATTTTTATTCTTTTTCAGCCATAAAGATAGAAAAACCATTCTCAGCTCAGGGAAGTACACAACTAGAGCGGGCTGTAGTTTGCTGACCACTGCCTGAGGGCCTGAGCATCCTTTCCTTCCAGCCAGAGGCTGGAGGAAGGATCTATTGTGGGAGATTTTTCTGGGCCAGCCTGGAGCACCATCCCTTCCGCTTCCATCACTGACCAGGACCCAGCGACATGCCCGTAGCCAGGAAGGAGAGCGGATAGGTTTCCGTGAACACATAGCAGTGTAGCCACAATTTCTAATACTGTTATTTAAAAATACAGTTTCATTCATTCATTCGCTCATTCACATTCATTCTTAACTAGTCGACGCCATCTCTCATCCATGTTCTTCATGATCCCTTTATATGTATTGAGTCTAAAGGCTAGACGTCGTAAAGTGGATGTGTTCAGGGACATGTTTATGTTATTATAAATACCAAAGGAACGTGGTGTACTGTGGGATATCCTGGACTAACTGGAGAATGGTCTTTATTTCCTGTGATTTTTCATATTGCCAGGAGAGGGCAGCCAGTCCCCAAATTGAAAACAACGGAACGCGTTACATTTTCAGACTATTGTGAGAAGCAGAGATTTTTTAAGCTTACAGCTGTTGTCCATTCTATTGACCATAATTGGAAGCTCGATGCTTACAAAGGCCCGAAGCAGGAGTCAAACAAACGTCTGAATTTGGACTAACTAGAACATGCCGATTTGTATTTCCTATTATTTTTCACTTTGCCAGGCGAGGGCAGTCAGTCCCCAGGCCTCCCAGCTGGTTCTCCACACTTAAATTAACCAAGTTCCCTACTTCTTTTGGGATTTCTATTTGCTATTTCTTGCTTGGAATGCTCTTCCCTTAGTTATCCACATGGCTCACTCTTAGGGCTTGTGTTTTAGATCTCTGCTCACCTGTACGATACTTAGAGAGGCCACCCTGTGCACAGTATGTAAAAATAGCATCTCAGTTACTCTCTTTCACTTTACCTCATTCCCTAAGGCGGCCTCCAAGCTCTGTAATGAATTAACTTCTCTCCTGGGCATGTAGAATGGTAATAGTTATGCATTGTCTTTGGGGATATTGAGAACATAGTCTCTCTAATCACTTTCTGTGTTCTGATGAGGGAGGCAAGTTGAGTCTGTATTTTATTTTCTTCATAAAACTTTTCACTTACCAGAGACTGTGTTATAAATCTATTTGTTAATTCATTTTTCTCTCCTTTTTCCTTACTAAAACACGAGCTCCAAGGAGATAAGAACTATGGCTTGTTTACTGTGTTATGCCCAGCACCTAGAGCGGTGCTTGGTGACACACCTTTGATGGCTTGATGAATGAATGAAGACGGATGCGTGAATGAATGCTGAGGAAGCAGTTGACAGGTAGGGAGGTAACTCTCGATCTGGATCTCATAAGATAAGCAGAATTTGACTTGGTAGATGGGGGTGGCAGAGGTAGTCCACGCAGTAACACCGCCTGGTTCAATGACATGGGCTTGTAAACTTGAGAGTGACATATCCAGGCAAAGCGGTGACTTTCTAAAGTAGTACGTCCATACCACTCGTAGCTTCTCCAGGGTTTTTCTCTTTCTTTAAGGAGTATTATATACTGCGTATGTATGTATGTATGTGTGTATGTATGTATGTATGTATGTATGTATGTATGTATCTATCTATCTATCTATCTATCACCTATCATCTATCTATATCTATAATATATTTATTTGCAATTTTTTAAAACACAAATAAGTTGTATTCCCTGAGCAGACACTTTCACCTATTGATAGTCGACGTGGTCAGAAAAATAGAGACTTTCACAGTAGCCTAAATACTATATATGTTTAGAAATTTAATCTACCAGGGATATATTGTTAGATAAAATTTCTAACCCAATGCATAACTTTGGCTTATCAGAGTTATTCTTCTCTTAGTAGTAAAAGGACCAAATGTGAACTCATCGATTACAACAGTAGTCATCTTTTGTTGTGAGAATCCATGTTTTCAGCAGTGATCTGCATATGCACGGACCATTAGGTCAGTACGATGCCAAGTGTGGTCCCTGGACCCGCGCGGGTCCATGGACATTCCTGGGAGGTCTGCAATGAGATGAGCCAATCAGGTGAGAGCGCACATTTAGAAACGTTCAAAACAGTTTGGCAGCAGAATTTTATATCTATTGAATCTAATTTTAAAAACCAGGCCTTGTGTTTTATATTCCTTTTGCTCATTTTTTTTTTTTTGCAATGTATTTTTATTACATTTGACAATAGTATGAGTCTACAATGGACTGAAAGAAAACAAAACCAAACCCTGGTTTTTCAGTTCAGGTCATTTGAGGAACATTGTTCTGGAGTGGCATTTGTGGGCTGTCTTTAGTCCCACTAAGTCTAAACTGTAGAGGACAATGAAAGCTCATCTTAGAGTTCACTGGCGTCAAACTTCAGGCGGGTAGCAGTACCCGTTAATAGTGCCGAAACCTGACAAATATCAAGTATTTACTGTGTTGCAGACATTATGTTAAAACTCGAAAGACATCCTTCAGAGCGAAGGATGTTAAAAGTACTCACAGGCATAGTGCAGAGGGCGCCATCAGAGTCACAGGTGTGTCCTGGTCTGTGTCGCACGGGCTTCTTTTCCGGATCATAGTTTCCTGTAGAAAGTCTAGAATGCCCACCACTCCGCCTGACTGTTATGCTGAGTTGAACATTTATTCTCTTTCATTATTGCACTGATCTTAGTAACGTTTTGAGAATTTAAAGCATTAAAGTCATACATGGGTGCAGGAAAGGCTGAGAATTTCAGATCGTCTGTTAGTTCGTTTACGCATGCCTCGTAGACTTGGCTGAGAGCTCAAAAGCTACGTGGAGACTTTCGCTTCAGAAAACCTGGTGTACTTGACCCAGGAACAAAACCGTCAGTGCCCAGGATCTGAGTTCTGTTGTCTGAAAAGATCTTGCTCTAACCAGTTCAGTTCAGGTGGGGTTAAGTGGGTGGTCTTTTTGAAGCCCTAGAATTTACAACTTTTCGGAGCATCCACAGAATCCGTACTGCTAACATTCTGTAGATTTAAAGGACAGGTGGCCTCTTACGTAGTCTTCCGCTTTCAGAAACCCCTGGCCGTGCCACACGACGCGGCAGGCGGGGAAGTGTGCGGACCTCTGTGGCTGACGTCATGCCTCGGTTCACGCGGCATGGGCCTGACGGAGAGGGCAGATGTGCCCTGGATCAGCTGGATGTCACTACCAGTGTTTCATCTCACTCTGTGCTGAAAGGCTAGCAAATCTCTTCTATGAACGTGTCATAGAAAGGCACCAAAACACTATGTTACTAAAAGAAATCGCTCAATAGGCGGTCTGTTCTCACATGGGGGATTCACAATGTAGGGTCTTGGATCCTACAGGGCTCACTTATACAAGAACGTGAATCTTTAGATGAGGGCTTATAAAGGATATCCAGCCATGTTTCTTAAAAATTTTCATGGAAATTGTAAAACTGAACTGAAATTTGTATCCACAAACCCGTAAGGATTTTTTGCCCCTGCGAGCGGGGATATTTATGCATTTTATTATTGCCAGATTTAGAACATAAAAATATGGGTCACCCAGTTAAACTTGTATTTTAACAGTGAAAATTTGTTTTTAGCATAAGTATGTCCTGTGTGATGCTTTGAAAAGGCCACCACGATAAGGCTGTGAATGCCAGGGCTTCTCAAAACACACTGCCTTTAGCCCATCTAGAACCAAGCAATATTTGGGACATACTTACACTAAAAAGTATTCCTTGGTTTTCCGAAATTCAGATTTATCTAGTGTCATCGATCAAAAGATTTGGGAACAAAAAGATGTAGCAGAAGATAGCTATCATACATCGAGTACTTAGTGCCTACCAGGTTCTGAATTGAAACTTTTATACATATATCTCATTTAAATTTCACAACAGTCACAGAAGAAAGACATATTAAAAACCTTATTTGGGGGGTGGCTCCATAGTGTAGCGGTTAGCATGTCTGCTTTACATGCAGAAGGTCCTGAATTTGTGCCCCAGAGGGAGCCATGGACCATACTTTGGGGGTGCCAGGCCCCGGCAGGGGGGGGAGCAGGCCCCGGGTGCGCGCAGCGAGCTCGTGGGATGGGATGTCCCACCTTCAGAGATCCAGTTCTTAAGGGGAAACAGTGAGATCCATAGGTCAGGGGTGGAAGTTGGGGGTAGGAATTAAAGGGAGGAGAAAAGAAAAACCTTGTTTTACAGATGTGGCAAGTCAGGCTTGGAGAAGTGAAGTCTCCTGTCTAGGGTCAAACAGCTGGCGAGTCACAGAGCTAGGATTCAAGCTCACGTTTGCTTTTGCACTCGTGACTCTTAAACGCTTCAGTGTAGTGTAAGTGGCATTTAATAATATTTTGGAAGCAGATGGACTTAAAGAAACACGTAGACACACACATCCTTCATGTCATCAAAGTGTGTCATCGGGAGTACTTCTTTAGTGTTCTCCAAGCATTAAATTGATGTTTTCCAAAGTTTTCAATTATGAAGACCCTCCCTTCATTTTAATCTGTCATGGTTCAAATTACTAATTGTGGTAGTTTCAGTTTCATGGGTCTAAAAAACACATAATGACAGTAATCAACAAATTATGTCGTGCTTTAAAATATATTCATATATGATTTTTCACAGTAGCATCAAACCACTTATAAAAACAGCAAAATGCATATCTTGAGATAAAATATTCTACCAATGAGGTTTTGTACGAAAGGAGATTTATATAATTTGAGGCTCTCCCCACTCCCACCCCCAAGCATCTGTGTCCCACTGGTTGGGAGTTTAGAAATGAGAGCAATTAAATCTCAGAGATAGACCCACAATGGATGAGCTTCCTTTCCCTGGATGAAGAAATGAGCGTGAAGGATACAACATTGCCGGGGTCGGGGAGAAATGCAGGGTGCGGGGAAGTGGAGGGTCAACCATTTAATTCCGCACCATCATCGCAGAAGCCTCAGGTGCCCTGGCCACACCCACCTGGAGGCTTTATGTGACAAACACCTGAAACTCTACCTAGAAGGCTTTTCGGCCGCCGCTCCCTACTCGTGTGTAGCCAATGACAATGCAATCTGGAAATGACAGGGAGTTCCACCCAGGAAGAAATCCTTAATGTGACCAACTTGCTCGCCTCTTCAGTGGGAGGTGTCTGAGTCAAGGCCTACACAGTCTACCCGGGGGGCCCAGCAGGATTGAACCCCAGTTGCCTACAATGGTCACCTGCTCATTAAAGTACTTAATTGGCCACTGTTCCTGTCACATCTCTCCCCTCCAAATGCTTCTTCGGGATCTCCTCCCAGTTAAACTTATTTGAATGCAAAATTTCGTCTCATCATCTGCTTCTGGGAGAACTCAAGGTTAACAAATGGATTAAGAAGGATTTTTATATTTTCAAACTCTGCCATAGGTAGCAATACTATAAGAGATCAGCTCTCGCTTCTTCTGATTCTCGGTGCCTGGAGAGTGAGTCTAGCGTTTCAAGAGCTGGTAGGTTGGTGAGCCTGGTTAATATCACTTCTTGACAGAGGGGCCCATGTAGTTACTAACAACATGTGTAAATAGAGCCTGACGTCAATTAATTATTCTTGCGTAGGTTTTTTTTTCCTCTGTAAATTTTGGTCATTGTAAATAAAGAATTGACAGATTTTTATATACAGTATGTGGTGAATAAGTGGGTGTCCTTCAGTGCCTCCCACCTCACCTCTTTTGGGGGGCATTTTCCTTAAACTAAAGTAGGAAAGATAAACTAGGTGATTTTATTTGATGAGAAAATTCTGTAAAAATAAAACAGAACAATGTCTCCATAACTCTCATGCTAGACAGTATGGGGTAGTAAAAGCAAAATTAAACTGAGAGTCGGGAGCCCTGATTTGTTCATGACCTTGGGAAGTCCTGTAATCCCTCCAGGTTCTATTTTCTTTAGGGACCGAATTATATCTAAGAATCCACCACCGATAAATGAGTGCTATCTTTTTCACCAATAAGAGTCCTTGTGTAAATTGCAGAAATGAAAGGGATTATAGATTATGGACAGACTTCAACATCTGAAGCTTTCTTACTTCATCAGTCCTGGAAAGAGGCCACAAACACAGCATCTTGGAAAACTCTGAC
The DNA here is from genome assembly GCF_014176215.1 of Rousettus aegyptiacus. NCBI lineage: Eukaryota > Metazoa > Chordata > Mammalia > Chiroptera > Pteropodidae > Rousettus > Rousettus aegyptiacus. The sequence continues at coordinate 1,210,015 of NW_023416312.1, read as the reverse complement.
GATGGGTATATGATTAGGCTAGGCTAGGAGAGTGGTTCTTAGCCAGGGTGAGTTTTGCTCCTCAGGGGACGTTTTGCAATATCTGGAGACATTTTTGGTTGCCACGGCTGGGAGGAGGAATGCTAGTGGCCCCTAGCAGGTAGGGGTTTTTCTAAACATCCTACAGTGCATAGGACAGGCCCTCGCAACCAAGAATTATCCGGTTCCAAATGCCACTGGTGCCACAGTTGAGAGATCTTGGGCTAGAATAAGATAACAAATAGACCAAAGCATCCAATGGCTTAAAACAATAGAAACATTTATTTTTTTTGCTTCCATGACCAGCTAGGGTGCTTCAAGCTAGACTGGGATGGAGTCGTGGGAGTCAAAAACAATAGATCCACCTCCTCTCGTGCAAGGACACCATCTGATGGCCCTCTTTCTCATCTTCAGCGTATCGTTTCCAGGGCCACAGCAGGGTTCCACCATTGTGGCCAGCCGAAAAGGGAGACAGTGTGGAGGGGGCGTGTGAGAGGTTTACAAGGGGCCCAATGTGGCAATAACACTCTGCTCTTCCTCTCAGAGTCCGTTGGCTGGAAATCGGTCAGTGGCCACTGCGAACTACAAGGCAGGTTGGGAATTACGGGCTAATCATTTATGCTGAGAGAAGACGAAAGAGCATTGCTGACTAGTTAGCTCCTTGCCGTGATGGGTAACTGATTGGCTTTATTATAAAAATGAGAGCAAAAATAATACCCTTTGTTGTTGAATCTGCATATGTTTTATGAATGTGTGTGCATTTTGCATAATTTAACTCATTCGATTCTCCCAGTTGCCTAATGGGAAACCAAGGCCTGAGAGGTTAAGTAATTTCTCCACTGTTTACAGCTAGTAAGCGTCAGAGCCCAGTCATGAACCCAGGTCGCCCGGTGCTAAAACCTGGACGTTGGGCTGCCATTCCTGGGCTCTCCTTCAGTGCCCTGGTTGTTATTGCCTCTATCGAACTCAAACCCTCCCACACTCATCGGTTATGTTTTTGTAACTGGGGAGAAATAGGCCAATCTAATTTAGAATTTCCAACGCGAGGAAGTAGAGGCCTGGGTAGAAGGCAAGAGATGCTGTGCCAAGGCGATGGCGGTGGGGGATGGGAAAGAAACAGGGAGACATAAAGGATGCGGTATCCACAGGATGGCATCGCGACCAGCGAGTGTTAGGGCTGAGACATCTTCAGTGCTCACTAGCTGTTTTTGCAAACAAAAGTGTCAGTGTAGAGAGAGTTCAGAGTTCCCCAGAAATAGGGTTAGAAATAGCCACAGAAGATGGGCAAAAAACTTGGATGGTCCATATATAATCAACTTCAGCAGGAAAATTGTTAGTTTTCTTGGGGAATTTTGTGTTTGGAGGTGGTCTGGCAATGCAAAGGTTCATGGGTCTTTTGACTCTATCTCAAAAATTTAGTTTTTATTTCTTGTTTTTAGAAACACCAATACAATTTCATGAATCACATGAAGTTTTGAGATAAACTCAACTGAATTTTTAAAAATGTTTTGAGCAAATGAATTGTTTACTGTTCCTGGAAGGGGGCAGATTTCTTCTAGTGCCAATTTGTATGAATCACTTTATAATAAATGAGAAGATGATTTTGTGTCCATGACAATGACACACTTGGTTCTTTTAAGACAAAATATGTTTTAAAATAAAAATAAAAGTGAAACATTTAAAAGGCAGATGTTCAAAAAATATTTTAAAAGGCATAAATTTCCATGGCCTATAGGTTTTTACTCAAGGTCAGAAATTCGGCAAAGATTATCGAGAGGAGGCTTTGGTTGTCAAAAAAGAAGGAGGTATATTTTTATGCCCCAATAAGTCTATGATATATATCTGCTTTTCAAACTGATAGTTGAAAGAATTCAAAATAAAGCTCCTTAACATGACTGTGTGGTCAACACAGACCCTGGGGGATGACTGCCTCAGCGCGCGACTTTTCCTTCCCGATTAATGTATTAGTAAAAGGTTTAGAAAAGATTTCAAAAAATTCTCTGTACCCTAATGACCTATATACTAATATTTTATTGTCTGAGCATATGAGTTTTTCCTTCTGTGTGAAACATTGGTCCTGATTTTAGGAAAGTATAATAGATATCAGAAAAGTCAACAGAGAGCAATCCGAGACAATCTATCCAAGATGTCACGGACACCACAATTCTAGTTCATGTCCATGGCAGACATTACTAATCGATCACAGCATGTTGCTACTGAACCTGTCTGTATAACAGCCTCACCTTGTCAGTGCCGTCCATTAGTTTTAGTTTGCCTGGGAGATGAAACTCATTGCTCACTTTGCATTAGATACCTGTGTAGCTATGGAAATTACAGAGGAGAGAAATCAGAGAGGATGGGATTGAGAGTCTCATGGGAGTGGATAGTAGGAACTAATACACAGAGGTGGAAATGTGTGTGCGTGTGTGCGTGTGTGTGTGTGTGTGTGTGTGTGCATTGCACGCACAGAGAAGAAGAGGGCAATATTACAGAGCCTCAGTTGATGTGTTGGGTGGTAATTCTCAAGAACTTAGGTGAAAGACAGTATGGAGGTTCCTCAAGAAATTAAAAATAGAACTAGCGCATGATCCAGCAATTCCACTTCTATAATTCCAATTCATATATCCAAAGGGAATGAAAATAGATACAGAAATACCTGTACTCCCGTGTCCACTGCAGCATTATTCGCAGTAGCCAAGGTGTGGAAACAACCCAAGTAACCATCAAGGAATAGATGGCCTTAGAAAAGATGGAGATCTTATCAACGTGACAATAGGAATGAACCTAGAGGGCACTATGCTAAGTAAAACAAGCCAAAAAGAGAAAGACAATGGTATCACGTATGTGTGGAATCTAATAAACAAACCTTGAAAAATAAGAGTGAGTCAAATTAAGATGATATCAGAAATCACGCAGAGGACTTTAGATAGAAGCCCGTGCATACCACATACATCAGAAATGGGCCGGATTAGGCAGTATAGGACGATGGGTCTCAAATGGAGTCAATTTTGCTCCCCTGGAGACATTTGTAATGTCTGGAGACATTGTTGGTTGGTACAACTAGTGCGGGGGATGGTCACACTGCTTTCCGGTGGGAGAGGACAGGACGCTGTTAAAACACCCTGTAACTCTAAGGACGGTTCCCTGTGAGAGTGAACATTCCAGGCCCAAATGTCAATAGGGCTGAGGTCGGAAACCCTGAAACTGGCTAACTGCTCTAAGAAATGACCTCAAATCTCAGTGACATAACCCGGCAAATATCTACCTTGCTCATGCAAAGACCAAAGCCAGTGGCTTAGGTCGGGCGGAAACCCTGGGAATTCTCCTCCAAGTGGTTACTCAGGGATCCAGGCACCTTCCATTGTATAAACCAACATAGCTGGGGAAGGGGAGGGAGAGTGTGTTCGTAGAGAAGTCACGCTTGCTCCTATGGGCCTTGGACCGGAAGTAGCCTATCATTTCTAGTCACGTCCCTTTGGTAGGAACTAGTCATACGGCCACACATAAATGCCTGGCAGCTGGGAAACATGGTCCAGCTCTGTCCACAGGAAGAACCGGGGCTCCTCGAAGGTAGCTTTGAGTCTTACTCCTCTTCGAAGTCTCAACTCACTTGGGCACAGTTCGCAGTCCACATTTCATGAACGAATGAATGGATGTGTAGAGGTAAAGGTGGGAATAAAGCCTTTTTGTCGTTGTCGTTGGTTGGTTTGTTTTCTGCTGGCAGCTCCTGGAGGAGAGAACGATGATTTAAGATTCAGAACGTGATGAGTCTTCAGTAATACTAAAACATTCAAATAGAACTGGGTGGGGCCTGACGTTTGAGATGAGAGTACAGCATTAGAGATCCGGGCACTTAGTGGCTGAGATGATTTCACTGCTATATCCCTGGAGCCTAGTGTAGAACCTGACGCAGAACAGACAAATAATTCATAATATTTTGTTGAATGCCTCAATTGATATATATTTGAATACTAGAAATGAGAAAAAGAATAATTTTCAGGAACATTAGAAATCTTGTTACTTGGCATATGTCATCGATTAGGCTCAGATAAACTCATAAAAAATCAAAAAAAAATAGAAGAATTTTCTCTTTCATTAGAAGGGGAAGAAGCCTGATCTAATGTATGTATATCAGTCACCATAAGCAACTGCCCCAAACCTCAGTGGTTCAAACAATAAACATTTATTATTGGTCGCATACCCGTGAGTCAAGCTGAGTGGTCTCGCTGGTCTTGCCTGGGCCGTCTCGTGCATGGACAGCCAGCTGTGGGTCCTGGAGGTGGCTCTGCTGATCTGGGCTGCCTCTCTCCTGTGTTCGAAGTTGGCTTGTCCAGGCCAGGGTGGTCATAGGCTTATTTCCGTATGGTTTCTGATCTTCTATCAGACTCTCCTGGTCTTCCCTCACAGCATGGGCAAGGATGAGAGAGAGAGAGAGAGAGAGAGAGACTGACTCAAGACCTCCTAAGGTCTACACTCAAACTGAATCAAGGGTGGGAAGATAGATCTAACTCTGGAAAGCAGTCAGCAAGTAACATTGCAGAGAGTGTGGATATGGAGACTCTATTAAATGGCACCATCAGATAAATCAATCCTCCGCAGCCTGGAGGCCGGTTCCCATATAGGGCGGAGATTGAACACTGAGCTTCGTTTGTTCACTTCTGAGCATCTTGATCTCCAGGATAACTCAAGAGATTCTTAGAATAATTTCTATTTTTATTACTCTTGATTAGTGAAGCATTAATTTAAAAGGCCTAGTGAATTCCCCACACTTTAAAAATAAATAGCTGTCAGACTAAACGAACCTCCTTATGTGTTAAACACCGGTTCACTTGCCCCAAATGTACCCTAATGATTTCCACGTCATGGTACATAGAGAAGATAATTGTAATTGTGTAGCTCACCAGAATAAAAGGACAAGGCTGCCTGTGGTTGGGGGGCTAGCCTCGGAGGCTGGCCAGAGGGCTTCCTGCCTCCACACTCCTGCAGCCCGCCGGCAGCGGGGGCTGGTTAGGGTGTTCGGCCATGAACCAAACTAATAATAGGTCCCATGGTTCCCAGCGCTTAGTCGCAGGATCACCTCTAGCAGCCAGGCCTCCCGACTCTCAATGCCATGCACTTTCCACAAAGCCCTGTTGTCCTCAGAGGTATGACTTTAATCAGCACATGTTTATCAAGTACCCAGTGTTTGCCTTGAAATGTGCAGGGCACCGCGAGGGACGCAGGGGACGTCTAGGGCCCGGTCCGTGTCCTCCTACGGCTTAGGGAGGGAACTTGCATCTGCCCCTTTTGATGTCTTCCCTGGGCCCAGCGCTGCCCAGCATCACGTCACTCGGCGCAAGGATGCAAGTGCCACTTTCTTCTGGCGTCGCAAGCGCTGTGTAGATGTCTTCTTCCTCTGTGTTCGTCATCGCATTTGAACAGAAAGCAATCGGAGAAACACAGGAAAACCAATCAGTTTACTTAAGAATCCCCGACAGTGTGAAACAATATATATAGCTCATTCTAGCAGAGCCTCTGCTTCTCCTACTTCTGTGTTATTTTAAGTACGTTCACATCCTGGGATATAATTACTGCTAATTATTTACTGGTTTATTGTCAGAGGTAAATGCTTGCATATTGCTACTTAGTAAACCATTTTAAAACTCAGTGGCTTCAAGCAAGGTCCCCAATTTTTTTCTGGAAGGAGCCAGGTAGTAAATGTTTTCAGCTCTGAGGGCATCACAACTATTCGGCTCTGCCACCAGCAGTAAAGCTGCCATAGACACTACGTACGTGAATGACGCTGGCTGTGTTCCGGTCAAACTTTACAGAAGCTGTGACTTAAATTTCATATGATATTTGTGGGTCACAAAATTTTCTTTGGATGCTTTTTCTACCCTATAACCATAAAAAAAAAATTCATTAATAGCCAGCTGCTGGGCAAGTTAAGCGGCAGCTGGATTTGGTGTTCAGGGCCTAATTTGGTGGCCTCCTGGTTTAAAAAGACCATTATTATCAGTTGCTGGTCTTCGGGCTGGTGCGAAGGGGACTTGGGTACGGCGGGTGGGGACGCGCTGGGCCAGTGGAAGCTTCGGCCCGGTGACTTCGCCTCAGGCTCTGGGTCCAGCTGGTTTCAGCCTCTCACCAGGTGGAGCATATGGTCCCCATGTGTCTTCATTCTGGGGTTCAGGCTGAGTGGCAGCAGCTCCTGGGGGAGGCGCTTTCCATGGCCACGACACGCACACAAGGCAGCAAGCCCAGTCGTCCAGAGCATCAGTGGTACCATGTTGGCCACTGTGCCACTGGCCAGAGCGAGTCACGTGGTGGAATCTAAAATCAACACGCAGGAAAACATACTGTTTAGTGACAGGAACTGCGTGTGGCGTGAGTTCGGGGGACTGTGACATGGTGGGGTCGCTAACGCCATCTACCACACTCGCTTTGCCTTTTCTTTATTGAAAAATGTAGTGATCTCCATCTTGTTTTTCCTTTGAGACAGAAAAAGGAATAAATAATGCATCTTAGATTCTTTCCTGAGAGGCCAGCTTCCTATGACTATTACTCTTAGTCATTTACAGGAAAACGCCGTTCATAATTTTGCCCTCATTCGCTATCTCTCTTACTGGAAAGTACATATTGCATGTTTTGGGGTGTCCCGGGGCCTAATCTGATACACTAAAGGTCATCCAGATGTTTTCTGTGAGAGAACTCTGAGGCATCAAGTGCTGTCTGTGAACAGCCTTTGTTTCGCATCTGAAGGTTCCCTGTCCTCTTGTTCCGCTCACGGGGAGGTGACAGGAGTTTGTTCCTGGAAGTGGGGCCTCAGAAACCACTGGACCTTTGTCTGCAATGGCTGCGCTCACGTCACTGACCGAGGACTGTTTCACATAACTCTTTTTGCCTTCAGCCACATTCCTTCCACTTCACCATTTGTTGATGCAGCTTTGAACACAGGACAAAGTGTCTTATGTTTTTCTAACCTTTATCACTTTCTGGATTTCTTTTTCTGATAACCTTCTGGAGTTTTAGACTTGTGACTTCAAATTCCTGAATAGAACATTTCTTAAAACAACACTACTTCTTTTTTTTAAAAGCATGTGTCCTGAATTTTAAAAATAATAGATCAGTGGCCAGTCATCTCCCTGCAGAAGGTCAAGGTGGACAGAGACGGTGCCCAGTCTTACCTGCCAAGCCCAGAAGGCCACGTGGCTTTGCAGGACCTCAGTGCATGTGAAAAGAGAAGTCAGTCCCAGCTCGGGAGTCACATGATTCCGAGGTGCCACAAAAACCACCAAACTGGAATTCTGTATAGAATTTGAGATACAGTTGCAAGATATTATTTATAAATATCATCTGGATATAGGCTACATATTGGACAAAAAAAAAAACCCCAAAAACCATTCTTGAACCTTTCTTTTCTACCCCAATCTGTCCTGGTCCTAGGTGCCAAAATCTCAAGTTTAATTTTCTTTAGCTGGTTAAGATGATGTGAGGCATTGAGGAGATTCTTAGGGACTGATTGTAAGTGTCCCCCTAACTTCATACGGTGAAGTCTTAACTTGCGGTATCACTGTATGTGGAGTAAGGAAGTAATTGAGGTTAAGTGAGGTCATCAGGGTGGGGCCTGACTCAATAGCATTAGTGTCCCTAGAAGAACAGACACCACAGAGCTTGCTCCCTCTCATACTCTCTGTGTGTACAGGCAGAGGAGGGGCCATGGTCCCCTAGCTTTATCATTCTCATCATTAATCCATGAAGGTATGTACGAACACCTTCACAGTACAATACTGGTGCGTCACACTCAGAAAGAAAATCTCGGCGGAAGCACGCTTTCCTTTTTGATCCAGGTAGTATTTACAGCCACAACAATATTCGTAAAGCGCCCGGAACAGTGTCTGACACACAGTGAGCGTGATCTTAGTGTTTGACACATAGAATACACATAAGCATAGGGAGCCATGAAATGTGGTCATCTATACAAACAAAAGTAGAAGAAAAGAGGGGGATGTTTGGATTTGATGGGGTGACTTCGATATGGAATAGGGCGATTCCGTGAAAGCTTCGCTTTTTCTCTCCCAAAGGCAGAAATGGTGAGATCACGAGAGAGGCCAGGCGTGGGTAGAGGGTGGGCGGCACACAAGTCTGGGTCTCAGCTGTAGCTTCGCAGCTGGATGCCCTCGAGCCGGCAAGTTACCTCCCCTCCTGGGGGGTCCACCTTCCTGTTTGTCTGGAAACAGCTGGACTAGATCTGTACAGTGGTTTAGTCCAGGGGACTAGAAAAGAAATACTTTCTGTGATCCTGAAATATGTTGGGCAATGCTGTTAGGTCTTGCTGGTTATAGTTGAAAACATAGGGTCTTATTGAAATGGAAGGCAAAAAATAAGCGATGGCAAATATTTTAAGAAGTGAAACATGAGAGACAGCAGGAGGAGATGTTGGTGCCCAGAAGCTTGAAGTATTGTTCCAAGATAGTTCTAGGGCCAAGCGTTGAGCATCAGGGGAAATCGTTGAGATTTGTCTCATGACGCCTTTATAGCTGTTCTTGGTACAGAACTATTCCTAACCTGACAATATGTATTCCGAGATCTGAAGATTGCTTAAACAGTGGCGCTGTCATAGAGCGAAAGAATTTCACCTGAGGACCTTAGAGAATTACTAGTTAACACCCCCATTCATTCTGCACTCCCTATTTCGTATGGCGGCCAGCGCTGGCTGGGGTGCCATGCGGCCTCAAGACTTACTCTGAACTTCTGGGTCTTCCAGATGACTCTACGGGCTGTGGTTGCAGGGCCGTAATGCATTGTGGCCCCGGTGGCTTGGATGGTACAGACGTCTGTGTGTGTGCCTCGATGTGTGTGCGTGTGCGCATGTGCGTGTGTGTATGAGAGAGAGAGAGAGAGAGAGAGAGGGAGAGAGAGAGAGAGAGAGAGAGAGAGAGAGAGAGAGAGAGAGAGATCTAGACCAAAGTTGCTCGACATTAATGCTATTGTCACTCCGGCCTGACGGTTCTTATTAGAGGGATGCCTTGTGTGCTGTAGAATATTTTGTAGCATCCTTGCCCTCTGCCAATTAGATGCCAGGGGCTCTCCTTCCTTATATGCCAGTCACGGCAACCAAAACCATCTCTAGACGTTGCCACATGTCCCCTGAAGGGTACAATTGCCCTGAGTTGAGACATACTGCCCTAGACTGAGAATCAGATGGCCTGCTCTGTCATTAAGTGTCTGAGTGACTTTAGAAAAGTCCTCGACCTTTGTGAGCCTCCGTTTCTCACGTACAAAATGGGGCGCTCTGAAGGATTGAAAATGCATGAAGTGAAAGTATGTATTGGAAGTAATTATGCCGTATTTCTTAAAGGCGCCAATGCAAATCCATGCCATCAAAACAGTAGAGACCCAAGACATAAATGTCCCTGTCGGCTGAGCAGATGTCACTAGTTTTAAAGCCAGGTGTGGTGAGATGTGGAATCCTTCACGCTGGAGTGTGCCCTCTGGTAACTGCTTAAAAGCCATGCTGCCATGTTCATCCCACACGCCACCCTCAAGTTACTTCCTAGAGAGTGTGGGTGAGGGCTCAGCTCCCTCTCTCTGAGCGTAAACCTTCACGTTCCTTTGTAGGGGGTCACTGAGTCACAAGCCTCCAGATATTTCTCAGGAAATCCCCTCCCCTTTAGGATGAGGCTTTTAATTCTCAACTTTCACTCGTGAATAACCAGCAGGGATTCAGGAGTATATTAATAGATCAGGCTCAATTAAACAAGCATTTCTGAAACCTACAGGGCTCTGTGCTTGGTAAAAACAGTGGCGAGAACAAAGATGATTAAGACACATTATGCTAGAGTAGGGAGAAAAAGCTCACACAGAGAGGAAAGAGTGCAAGACTTGAGCTAAAGAGAGGAACCAGATACTTTCGACTGAGGGTTGGGGGGAAATCAGAGGAGAATGATGGGAGAAGAGGCACTGGATTGGGGTTCTGTAGGGTACGTGGGTTACTGCGTTCTCTACTCACGCTCTTCTGTGCTCTGAAGTCTATGACTCTGTGCCATGTACACGTGTGGCTTAATTGAGTGTAAAACGAGTGCCATGCGGCCTGAGCTGTCCAGGTTACCTCAGAGAGCCAATGGGGGCTCATAGGAAGTAGAATGCGCAATGCTGGGGGGCAGTGTTCTCACCGAGTGTCTTGTCACCTCCATTTCGCCTTCCCTCACGTGCTTCCCTTAGGGGGAGAATTTCAGGGAAGCTTCTGTGTCTGCTGAATAAAAGCCATTCAGACTTCTCAGTCATTTTCTACTTTGAAAAAAAAAATATCCAACGTTTCTCTGGTTATCTTCTTAACTTACCAGGGCCAGGGAGAAGGGTAAAAGAAGCGTCCACTAACTTTGGGGTTTACTTTTCCCATAGGACTTTCCCAATGTGGCATCTGAAATATCTTTATAGCATTGTCTATGCTTGTTAACCACTTCCGTTCATTTTTTCCCTATGTGTTTACCTCCAGGAAAGACAGGGAACCACCATATTTCATTCACTGGCCTTTACTGAATGTCTCTGCAGCCCACATCTCCTGGCTAAGTAGGCCAATGGGTTTTTCCGGGTTTTTCTCATTTGGCTAAAGACCTACTTATATACCACCTAGTGAGGTAAAGGACGTAGTTGGGTTTTAATCAATACTTTGAATCGAATCTTGTTTAATAGCTGTTTGGTGACCAAGTTTAGATATAAGTACTTTGTAAAAGAGTTTTAGAATACTTATTTGTATATTTAAGGCAGTGGTTCTTAACTGGGTGTGATTTTGCCTAACAGGGGACATTTGGTAGTGCCTGGGGATGTTTTTGGTCGGGGATGCTGTTGTCATCTAGTGGGGAGAGGTTAGGGATGTTTCGTCGTATCTGGCAATGTGCAGCCCCATAATAACTGGTTATTTAGCCCAACATGTAAATAGTGCTGAGACTGAGAAACCTTTATTTGAGATATATACTCTCTCTGCTTTCCAGGGAGGCTTAATAAATTAAAGACAATAAAAAAGAGTAATTACAAATAAAAATAGAACTGAAACAAAATAAAAGGAACAGAAGCATAGATATCACCATGGTTCCGAAATGACTTAATCACTAAGGTTGACCATTTGATTGAGTTTAGAATTTTCTGACAAAGGAAAAAAAGGAAGGGGAAACGTAAATCTTGGGTTCCTAAAGCAATTTTTAATATTTAAATTCATCAGCAAAGACCACCTTTTTTTCTCTGCCACCGAATTTCAAAGAGAAATATATCTTGCAGGACTTTATATATGAGTCGTTGTGGAATAGATACATTTTCAACTGTGCTTTGCAAAAGACACAGGTTGTGTGTCTGTGTGTGTGTCTGTGAGATTCCTCCCGGTTGTCACATGTAGGTGTAATCATTCATTTTCATCTCTGTGTTGCTGCTGGATTAATATACCACAATTTATTGATCTGTTCTACTACTGATGAATGTTTGACTTACTTCCAGTGTCTGACTGTCATGTGTATACACGTAGAAGTGAGATCACTGAGGCTTAGTGTGTGTGTGTATGTATTCAGACTTAGTTTTCCAACTGAGTTGTCCAAATTTATACTATTACTGATGATAGATCAAAAATCTGCATACTGTGACCAAAGGCCTGTTTTTGTAAGTAAAGTTTTATTGGAACACAACCGTGGTCATTTTTCGTGTATTATCTGTTTTTGTTTTTATGGGCAATGGCAGTGTTGGGTAGTGGTGAATGAGACTGTATGGCCCCCAAAGCTGAAAATACTTTCTAGCTGGCTCCTCAGACGAAAGTTCTCTGACTCCTGGGTGAAGTTTCTGAGTTTCACGACCTTGTCAACACTTGAACTGTCTGCTCTTTCATGTTAGCTAGTTTTTGAGTTTCATTTTGAAAAAAAATATGTAGTTCTCTTTGCTTCTGAATCTTAAGTTGTGGGATTTAGTGGAAGGTTTTTAAACTGTGCTTGGGAAAAATATATTTTATTTTCAGGTATCGTAGTAGGCCAGTTAGTGGGTAGTATGGGGGCACAGGCGCAGAGAGAGGGTCCCCAGACCATGATGATGATGATGATGATGGAGCGACTTAGTAAGTTCCTTCCAAAGGCAGAAAGAGCCCAATAAATACTTATTACCTGAATAAAAAGAAGAAAAGGTGGAGTGAGTAGCGTAGGGTGTCAAGGCAGGGAGAGTCCAGACAGGTCTGAAATTGGGTCTTACGGTTTTCTATCCTGACTCTCCCACTGGACTTGGATCCGATTCTGTGCTTCGATTTCAGTTACACGAATGTAGAAGATGTCTCTATAAGAATGCTATAAAAATGGCATTAATAAGCATAACAATTTATTGCTAGTTCAAGATAATCAGAGTGCCCTTACCCAAGAGACTTTTAATGCCCTTTCAGGTTCTTTTATTTTGAAATCACATACAGGGAGGTTTTTACACACGACAAGGCAATTTTCTCCCTTCTTCAGATATCCTCCTCTGCTAAAGACTTTGTTGCAAAATTGTGTTTCTCTTCCAATGAGAAAATTAAGCAGATAAACAACACCCACAACAAGCTAGGTCTGAGTCAGTCTTCGAGAAGAAAGCTGCCGTGCGAGGCTCAGCAAGCCTTGGTTGCCGGCTTAAGTCCCGCTTGGCCAAGCCAGATGCTACCGAGTGTAAAGGTGGCCCTGGGCGGGGGGCACACTTCCTTGCAGCTCCTTCCTCTTCTCATTTGCATCCAGCAGTGCCTGGTACGGGCTGAGATCAGGGTCCCTTTGGGCCAGAAGACTGGGATGGATGCAAAAGGGGACTATTGACATTGGGAAGCAGAGGTCACAGGCCCGGAGTCCAGGGTCCTGAGGAGATGTGAGGAAACAGGCCCTTTCACACACGCCTAAGAGATGAAGAAAGCTTTGCTCTCTGGAGGAGAATTACAGGAGAAAAATTTGGAGGATCTGTGAATCTTGGTGGCTTCTGGAGGGACATTGAGAAGGAGGATGAGGAGATGCCATTTTGTTTAAGAAAGGGAAAGAGTAGAGAAACACAGGACTACTATTTTGAAGATAAATGAATTAACAGAAAAAGAGAATCCTGCGATGTGTTTAGAAGGAAGAAAAACTCTGCTTGATGAAGTTGAGAAAACAGTTTCATAAATGTAAACTTTGCAAATATCTTCAGATCACACGCGTGACTGACTAAAACGAATGGCCCCAAATCCAACTGTAAACACCAAGGTTATATCTACACACAAAAGTCCTCTCGACTCAGTGCATCAGGGGGAGAAAAGATTAAGTCAATAAAGCAATTCTTCAAGTGCCAAGTACCTGCTTTGCCTGAATGTTTTAGTTTTCACTTGTTTTGGCATTTTGTAGACACAGCCAGAAAAGATTACAACAGAAAGATCTCATTCCAAGATGTTATTTTAGTCACTGGGACAGAGAAAAAGGACCGGTCCTTTCCTAGGTTGAGCTCAGTTGATGGGTGCCCTTGGTTCTTAACATCTTTATCAGAAGTGGCTAGAGGCCCTGGCCAAGTGCAGCTAAGTATGTTCATTTTAAAATGCTTCCAGAAAACGCTCTTTTACCAAATGGCTTCAAAAAACATGGCCAGAAATAATTGGGGTCACCTTTTCTATGTGTGTATCATTTTATTTCAACAACGAAATAGTCTTTGAGAACTGGGATAATATGTTATCCTTTAAAATATTTCTCCTCCCCTCGAAATGCTTCTGTATAATCAAACTTTGGTGTGCTTTTTACCATTTACTCAGTCAGGTGTGTTACCCCACTTCGGTTATGATGAAACTGAAGTTCAGGGAGCTTCATGTGAAGTGAGCAGCGTAGGGCGTCGAGGCAGGGAGAGTCCAGACGGGTCTGAAATTGGGTCTTATGGTTTTCTATCCTGACTCTCCCACTGGACTTGGATCCGATTCTGTGCTTCGATTTCAGTTACACGAATGTAGAAGATGTCTCTGTAAGAATGCTATAAAAATGGCATTAATAAGCATAACAATTTATTGCTAGTTCAAGATAATCAGAGTGCCCTTACCTAAGAGAATCCTTCTCAAACGTCAATGCCAGTGGAGAGCACATGATAACTGTGAATCTTGCTTGTTCGCTTGAATATAGTCAGCTCAGTAGCTTTTATTTCGAATCTTCTAAGAGCAGATATAATACACATGATACTAAGTGGTAACTTATTGTTATGCTAATGAGACATCACAAGCGCAACAAGATAGTGTCTGCCCAAGAATCCTCTCTGTTTCAGGCAGACTGCTTTTGGCCACACCAAACAAAATACATGACTGAAAGTCACTTAAACAGTAAGGAGGTTTTTGTTTGTTTGTTTTTAATCTCTCACAGGCATTGTATTAGTTATCTGTCACTATACAACAAATCACCACTTGCTTAGTGGCTTAAAACATTATGTATTATTTCACAGTTTCTGTGGATCAGGAGTCGAGACATAGCTAAGCTGATTACTTTAGGGTCTTTTACGAGGCTACGATCAAGATGGCAGCCTGAGCCGGGGTCTTCTGTGAAGGCTCGACTGAGAAGGATCGGTTTATAAGCTCGTCCTGGTTGTTGGCAGGATTGGGTTCTTCAGGGAATGTTCGACTGAAGGCCTCAGTTTCCCACTGATGGGTGAGTGGAATGAAATGTAATCACACATTAAAATTACCTAGTGTCTGGCTTTAACACCCTCACCTCCTCCTTGCCACATGGGCCTCTCGGGACACAGTGAGTAAGAGAGGGCACGTGCATCTTTGTTATTTTGAAAGAAAGCCCTTCCCAAAAGTTCCCTGGCGGATTTCCCCTCGGGTCTCATTTGTCAGCATCAGGTCACATGCCCATATTGACGTTGCAAAGGAGTCTGGGAAAGTAGGTGCAAGTATCTGGAATTTTTGCTTTTGGTGGGAGGCGAGTCTCTGACAGCAAGCAAAGGCAAGCGGGGGCAGGAGCTGGGGACTCCGCAGGCACCAATTACCGAAGGAAGGCCATTTCAGGGGCGTGCGTCTGTACCTCCCTGTGTCACATGTTGGCTGAATTCCTTCCCGCTTTTGTCCTCCTTGCGTGAGACATTTATTCATACAGTGTGCTATGCTGTCGTCCAGTTTTTACTCGGCTCGATTTTTGCACAAACTAATGCAAATTTAGGTTCTGAAGCTGCTCAAAGTTCTCTATTATTGTGATGACTGTTTTATTCTAATGTTTCCTAAATAAATTAAAATTACTAAGCTATTTATAAAATCCTTATCCTCAGGTCCATTATCTATAAACATTTGTCTCTCTATTTTTTTACTTTACATAGAAATGGCTGGTTCTTTAATGGACCATTAACTTCCAGTCATCTAAGTCATTTCTTTAGATATGAAAAGGTAATCATTAAAAGAAAAATAGGCGGTAGTGTGAGCCCTTGATCTACCCTCAGCTCCTACCTCTTCAGCAGAGTCCCCCGGATAAGTCCACAAAAGGTGGGTCAGTTATAAAAAATATCTTCTGTAATCGGAGCTGGAGTCTGTGACCATAAGCACCTTGGGTTATGAGGCCTCTAGACCACCTGGAGAATTGGTGACCATCTCCCATAAGTGAACCTACGACAGACCAACCTCACCAGCCAACCTACCTAGACAACTGCCAAGAGTTTGCGTAAAACAACTCCCTACTACTCTTATTGGTAGTCACGTTACAATTTGCTCTTGTGGAACTTTTTTTCACACTTGCAGAAGCTAAATCCTCTCTCTCTGTCTGTCTCCCCCCCCCCCCGCCCACCTCCTCTTCTCCCCCTCCCCCTCCATCCTATAATTTTCTGTTGGTGGTCTGGACTCAAGTGAATAAGCTTATGTGTGTCCCATTCAAGTACAGTCATATTTATTAGGCCCATTTTGCCACGACCTTCTGAAATCTGATGCCACGGTCTCCCTTAGTTACTGTGATGCTCAGCATTGTGTCAGCGTCAGGGTTTTAAAGCATATCCACGCGTGGTAATTGACTGAGCCAATGCTCGATTATGTCCCAAATGCCCTGATCACTTTGTGGGATTTTAAAAGAAAACAGATTAAAAGGAAATCAGTGATTTTTTTATTAGTTCATTGAATGCAGCGTTTCTCAACCTAAATGGGAGGAAGGGATTCGTAGGACATCTGGCATTGTCTGGAGTCAGTTTTGGTTGTCACGATGGGGGAGAGCGGGTGCGCTACTGGCATCTAGTGGATGGATCCCAGGATGCTGATAAATATTCTGTCATGTGCAGTATGTCACCATCCCCTCAAAGAAGAATCTGACCCCAAAGCTCTGTACTGTTGAGAAATCCTGATTTAATTTAAGAAATGGCACCCATTTTTGTAAGGGAAATCTTATACAGCCTTCTTTTGGTCAATTTGATATGAATTTCTATGAAATACTTTTTATATTTGAGTGTAGAGCCCAGATCTTGCCATATTTGCCCTCATCTTTGTCTCATCTCTCTACTGAGCAATCCTTCTTGCTATTATATTTGGACCTCAAAGCCGAACTTTCTGTCAACCTGTCTGAGCTGCACACACCCTTAGGAATCTGCCCCTGTTCTCCACACCCCAAGCTATTGGCAGTTGAGAGCACAAACATGGTCACACCGAGGAATGGTTAGGTAAGGCAGCTGCATCTATGAACACTCGTCACCATTCCTGCTAGACTTAGGGCTCCTGTTGCCACCGTGAATAATCGCTTATAGCCCTGTGATCCTGTCACTCTCTATAGATTCAGAGTGCTGGCCACGAGCATCCAATTGGTGAAGTGTAGCTCCCGGTCTGAGCCTGGGCTTTGGGGATGGCTCTGGACCAGGGGATTCACATGTATTGCTCTTGTAATCCATTCATTAATTCTTAACCCTTATCACCATGTCGATTCCTCAAGAATAACTACTGTTAACAGTTTATTGAATATCTTTGCAAACATTTTCAATGCATGTGCAGAGACGTATTGTGTGAAATACTTTTATATTATCATGTACATATAAGTTAAGGTTGGCTAAGCTGCAATGAGACATTCCACAATTCAGTGGTTTAAAGAATAATGAGATTTGTTTCTCCTTCATGTCAAAGTTTGATGTGAGTAATGTAGATTGAAGGGCAGCTCTGCTCTAGGCAGTCCGTCATTTGGGGACCCAGAATGACTGTGGCTTTGCCATCTTCGACACATGCCACTCTGGACCCTCTGGTGGTCGTTATTCCGTCTTGTTGAGAAAGGCTGAAACGCAGCACGAAGAAGGCACTTGGCCTGACTCGGAGGACAGGTTTGGGTGATAACTGAGCTGCATGGCTACGCCTAACTGTAAAGGGGCCGAGAATGGCAGTGTAGCTGGGCAGCCATATGCCTGGCTACAATCACATTTTATGCAAGAAATGGAGAACAAATGTTGATGGATAGCTAGCTGCTTAATTGTTTTGCAGTCAGTCTCTCTCTGTCTTTCCCTCTCTTCTCTCAACCTTAATAGGACCACATTATAGAAAAACTGTACTTTATCTTGAACACTGTCCATGTTAATGCATATAAAGATGCCTCTTTTTGAAAACAACTATATTAACTTAAATGCAAATGCATAGATTATGTATTCTTGACTCCCACGAGGCAAGTGTCCACTTCTTTTCCCCCATGAAGTTGATCTTTTGAATCCTTCAATCCGTTTAACTGTTGATTGAATGCTCAGCAGATATAAGACATAGCCAATATATATTGGTGCTTTTACATAAATTAGTGGCTAGAGTTTCCTTTTTTTCAGCCATTCTTTTCTAGTATAGAAATGCACATTACAATATAGAATGTTTGGTTTATAATTCTCCAAAAACACAGGTATTAGAGAATTGTTCATTTGTTCTGTTTATTGCTATACTGTTAAGTAACAGGGGTAATTAAGATGATACACAGCACATTGTATTCTATTTTCCAAGAACTGGAGACGTCTGAATTCCTCTGAAGTCTGTTGCTGGCTCGCTCTTACACTGTTGACATACCTCAGAGGAGGCGATGATGGCTAAAGAATAACATGATGCCCCTTTCAATTCTGACCTTGGCTGCTTCGTTCTGCATTTCACTGTTCACCTTTAGCCTTACAATTTCAACATTCAAAGGCCTTCCTTTTGAAAAATTGGTAGGGTTTCTGTCTGTTGTCTCAGTGTTGATATTTACTGTGAGTCTTACTCTCCACAATAAAATCAAATTTGAGCTTAAGTAAAATGATTTTGATATGGTTTCCTTCTACTTCCCTACCCATTCTTTGGAAAGCAAGAATATGTAAAAGCTAGTAACATCTGAGGCATTTCTAGTCTTGGGTCTTCCAAAGTCTACGAATAGCCGTCAACTGGCAAACAGAAGCAGACCTGAACCCCAGCTGCCATCTGAAACACTGTCACCATCTGGGACACCTTGTCCCTCATCTTCTGTATTAGTTTCCCATTGCTGTATAACAAGTTGCCACAGACTTAGAGGCTTAACTGGGTCCTCTGCTCAGGGTCTCACAAGGCTGCGAACAAGGTGTTTGAACCTTGAACAATCCTTTTTGGGACTCAGAGTCCTCTTCAAACTCATGTGGGGTTTTTTTGGTAGAACCCAATTGAAGATAACTCTCTGGCTTTGATTTCAGGCGTCTCAGAGAATGATCACTGTACTGAAATGAGTAGAAATGGCAGAAGGAAGTGATATTCAACATAACAGCCTAAGTTTCATTTTACCCATGTTGCATTTGAACGTTAAAAGGAGGGGCTAATGGAGTCAGGAGATCAGTGACTTGACCATAGAGAAGATCACGGAGATAGGCAGAGGGGTGCATTTTGTGGAAGTGTTGGAGATGCAGGGTAAAAAGTGAGCAGGAAGCAGGTTTGAGCTGAAATCATGTGTGGACTAGACAGGTGGCAGTTCAAAACCAGGCACCAGGTGGGCGTCAGAGGGGCGCTGGCGGCGAAATGGGAAGGAGGCAGGGAGATAAACCTCGAAAGCGGTGTGGCAGACACACCCTCACATGACCCTAACGGGCCACATCCTTGTGTAATTCACCCCCATGAGTGTGGGCAGAACCTGGGTCTTCCTTGCAACCAATTGAATATGACAAAAGTGATGGGATGCTACTCTCATGATTATGCTCCGTTATCTAAGACCCCATCTTAGCAGACCGGGGCAACAGATGCTCTCTTACTGGCTTTGAAGAATTCTGTGGATCAGACCCCTCAACCGGGGGTCGGCGAACTATGGCCTCTGGACCAAATCTGATCCCCGTGCCTGTTATTGTAGATAAAGGTCTGTTGGAGCACAGCCATGCCTGTTGGTTAAAGTACGGTCTGTGGTTGCTTTTGCACTACAATGGCGGAGTTGGGTAGTTGCTACAGAGACTGTCTGACCTACAAAGCTGAAAATACTTACTAGTTGAGGATATTTACTATCTGACCGTTTACTGAAAACATTTGCCAACCTGTGTTCTAGACTAAAGAGGACCAAGCTTGTTTCTTTCTCATTTATAATTCCAGCAGCCTCTATTCTCCCCATTCAGGTCCTTCGGCCTCTGTTCCCTCTGATAGATTCTCTCGTTATCATATACCTAGATCAGCGCAGCCATCTCCTAACTGGGACCCCGCAGCTAATCAGAGCTCCTTCAGACTTATAAAAGGGTCGCAGTGATACCCCAAAGAGCTTTTTCCCAAAACCATTTGAGAGTAAGTTGCTGGTTACTCATAATACTTTAGTGACCAATTTCTACAAGCAATGACCATCAAAATAAAACCATCAAAATCAGGAAATTGGCACTGAGGCATTACTTACTTAATCTAGTCCCCAGGCTCTATGCGAGTTTGACTGACCGTACCAATAATTTCCTTTGTATCAGAAAGATCCAGTCCAGGATCATGAGTTGGATTTGGTTGCTGTGTCTCGTTAATGTCTTTCAATCTCGAACAATTCCTGTCTATTTTGATTTTGATGTTTTTGAGGAGAACAGGCCAGTTATTTTGTAGAAAGTCCCTAAATTTGTATTTGTCTGATGGTTCCACATGATTAGGTTCAGGTTACTAATTTTTTTTTTTGGTCAGGAATATCACATTCGAGGAGATATAAATATCCCATTCTTCAACACAATTTTATTCACTAGTTTCAGTATCCATTGATGTTCCTTGGCTACATTATTACTGTGATAACTGCCAGATGATAATTTTCTATTTTCATCACTCCTTCTACAAATGTTATGTGGCATTCCGCCATAGAGAAAAGCTTTCTACTCTTCTTATTTGTTTTTTTATATCACAACGAACTCATGGATTCCTACTTTATTCAGTGGGTTGCAGCCTATTAACTCTCATTTATCTCGATGCTCAGAGTCCCACAGTTAGCAGTGGGATAGGGTTGCTAGATAAGATACAGGATACTCAGCTAAATTTGAAGTTCAGGTAAACAGTGAATAATTTCTGTTAGTATAGATATGTCTGAAATATTGCATAGACATGTGTAATATTGCATAGGCATACATAACATATTTATTCACTGCTTATCTAAAATTCAAATTTAACTGGGCATGCTCTATTTTTATTTGCAGAATCTGGCAAACCTGTAGTGGGAGCTCCTTCAAGATTCTTCCATGTCATTCCAATATGTCTCCTTTATTCTTTGAGCATTTCCTTGCTTTCTGGCTCAACAAGATGTTCCAGGATCATCTTGTACTTTTCCTGCTCCTGTACTTGAATCAGCTACGGGTTCTATTTAGTATAAAGTGGTATTTAGAAACCAAGCTCTTGATACAAAGTATACTCATTGCGATTGAGTGTCATAACTCCTATACCGCTTGGGTGGAGAGATCTAGGGGAACATATGTATGTGTGTATGTATATATACTTACATCTCTGTATGTATTTGCTTCTCTATTTTTATGTGTTGAAAACGATAACTTCACATCTATATCTCTATATTCGATCCAGTACCACATGGACAATTCTAGTTTGCTTTTTTCCTTCACTTCTCCCATTGTTAGAAATTTGGTCTTCCCTCCATCAATACAACCGTAGCGGATAAATCCCCCGTATGTACCTAACCTCTGTTGTCACCGACACCCCCACACCTCTACATGGATGCCTTCCTCTCTTACCTTGGGCTCTGACATCCCATGCTGGCCTGCCTCTCACTGCCTCAGGCTCCGAAACCCCACGCCCAGCTGCTGCCACCGCCACTTCCCCCATGCGACACAGGGACACCCTATCCACTGCTTCCATGTTCCACGGGCCCACCCCAGGGCAGCACTGTCTCCCCCGGTGTGGGTGCCTTCCTCATGCCGCTCGGGCTCTAACCTCCAGCAGAAGGCCACCTTGAGCAAATGCCCTGCTCACCCTGCTTGCGCTTTGATATGTTCTACTGGGCCGCCACCCCTGCCCTATCCCATCCTGTGCAGATAT
Source organism: Rousettus aegyptiacus (assembly GCF_014176215.1). Lineage (NCBI taxonomy): Eukaryota > Metazoa > Chordata > Mammalia > Chiroptera > Pteropodidae > Rousettus > Rousettus aegyptiacus. Next base: position 1,188,624 of record NW_023416312.1, on the reverse strand, counting down.
GTATCTACCCTGCACAGTCTGCCTCAGGCTCTTAGATTGGCTTATTTAGAAAGAACGAAAGGCAGGCAGAAGGAAGGAAGGAAGGAAGGAAGGAAGGAAGGAAGGAAGGAAGGAAGGAGAGAGAGAAGGAAGGAAGGAGAGAGAGAAGGAAGGAAGGAGGAAAGGAACCTATTTATATACTTCTCATCCTGCGAAATTAAAATTAATTTACTTTTTTGTTGTCTGTTTCCCTCTTTTGACCTGGCTCATTCACCGATATATTAGTAAGACCTAGAACAATGCCTTCCCTGTAAGAGGCGCTCAAAAATTAGTCATTGAATGAAAGAAGTGAGTGAATGAATGAACAATGCATACATGGAGACCTAAATTTTGTTCACTTCCTTCACATAAATCTTAATACCCTTAAAAATTTCTTCTCTTTTGTCCTCTGAATTCATTTGACTTTTGATGTGGAATTCACCCATGATAACCCAGTGATTGTTTTGGGATTTGCGCTTGACCTGGCGTGACGTCTGGGCCAGTTTATTTTCAGGTCTCTATAACCCATCCTCTTTTTCCTTGCAAGAGAATGGCCAAAACATCATTTTTCCTTATTAGGAGGTGGCTCCTGTGTTTGTGTTGGGCTCACGTTTCATGTCTCCCAGACTTCTTCCGCTCCCATCCTCTGTAGAGCCCTAATCGTATGCTTAATGGTGATTTCCATGTACGGAGATCAAAATCAACCACCGCATCCATCTCAGAATCGAAATGTTATCAATAAGACATCCGCTCAGTAAAGTTACTTCCACACAGAAAAAGGAAGAACTGAGGACCACTTCGGCCATTGGTACCCATAACGAGTTGAGGACAAGGGGCAGTAAGGTGCCCGGTTGCAAGAGCATCAGGGTTGGCGCTCTCATCCATTCATCAGCTAGCTAAATCTCTTCCTCTTAAACATGAGAAATGAGGAGGTACAGCAGATATGTTAACTGCCCCAACCCCAGGTCATTACAAGGAAAACAAGCGATGTGCTGAATGGGCATTGCAATGTATAAAGTTATATTTTCATCGAACATTTATTATAACCGATTCCTTTAAAAAATCACAGAAAATACTACAAAATATTGTGCGGTTTCAAAATTTATTTTACTTAGTTAGTGGAAGAGAGAAAAGGTGGATGGACCTTTAAAAATAATGTTATTTCATGACTAAGAACTGCCTTGGAGGCTGAGAAGGAAAACTAACATCACGTAGGCTCAGAATATTTTTGGAAGTGAAATGGCATTTCCTACAATTTTGTTTTTAATGCTTTCGACTGCTCACCTCTCTTAAAACACCTTGTGCCTTGTTTGCCTTTTGAAAAGCTTATTTCTTTCCTCTCCCTTCTCTCCTAAGACCTTTCCCTGATCAATCTTTACTCATCCTGTAACGAAGAACATTTTCTCTATGAAACTTACAATGGTTCTCCAGTGAGTTTATTAGAATGATTATCACACACATTCAAATTATGAATTTACAGTCTGTCTCCGTCATAGGTTGTGAACGTCCAGACAGGAAGATGTTGCATTTTGTTTTGTTTTGTTTTGTTTTGTTTATGTTAAGGATCTCAAGTGTACAGAATTGCAGTGATTACACTGCCTAGCTCACGGCACTGAGTGATGTGTTATGTATCTCTTCATTTTTAGCAACTGGCCTTCAGTGGACTATGTACTTACACACACCCGGCCTGAATCCCTGCTCACTCACTTAGCCGTGTGACTTTGGGAAATTTACGTGACCTTTTTAAGCTTCTGTTTTTTTCAAATGTAAAAAGGCTCCTATTTAATATGTCTTTCTTTTGGTCTTTTTGAGTGTTAAATATAATGTTGAAAATTAAATGCCAAAGAGGGTTTCTACTACATGAAGCAAGCAGTCAGTAAATTTTAGCTTTTTTTTTTTTAAATGGGGTGGAGCTCAACAGATTCTTGATGAATGAAAGATCCATGAAGCTTTTTGAAATTCCAATCAAGTATAGGAATTTTTCCCCCCTATTCCCTCTCTCTGTCCTTTCTTTTCTTCTCTTTCTCCTCCTGCTTCTCCTCTCCTCTCCCCTCTCTCCCTCTCTCAGTCTTTCTAGATCTCTCTCTTTCCCTCTCTTCCTCCCCCTCCCCCCTTCCTTGCCACCTCTGAGCACAGCTGCTGTATAAACTAAGGCAAAGTGGGATCAGATGCCAAAGTTTTTTCAAGGGAAGCCAGCTTTCAAGCTCAGGCACACTGACTTCTAGGATACAACCCAAACACTATAGAATAACGGCATTAAGTTTCTTTGCAGATAAGGCTGGAGTACCTCATTATCCAAGGTTTTAAATGTAAGGGAAGTGGAACCAGGTACCGTACAAATGTTAGTTCAAATCCTTCTCATAGCAGTCCTGCGTGATAGGGATTATTATTCCCACTTTGCAGATGATCGAGTTGAGGCCGGTGTCTCTCCAAGAATTAACTTTATTCTAGCCGATCTTTCAGCTCTGTTTTCTTTCCCGAAGTGTTTATTTTCTCCCACTGTGGATGTCTTTCTCCCTGCAGTCATGGAAGAGGATCAGTGGCCAATGGAAACATCCACCCTTACAGCTCATGGCCCCACAGAAAGTGGAACCCTCTATATTAAAGCATCTGATTTCTTAATCGATTTCACTAGAGGGGGCAGTGAATGGGCTTCTTCTAAGGATATTTTCAAAATTCAGCAAAAGAGTAATTAGCAGAGGCTTAAGGGAAAGGAATATTTGATTGTCTCACAGATCTAGAAATCTGAAGGTAGCAGCTCTTGGGCAGACTCAGTGACTCGGTGGTATCAGGAGCTGGACAACAGGTTATGACTCTCTTGAGATTTTGCTCACAGTTGTGGGTGGTTGTCGGTGTTCACCTCCGTGTCGTAGGGAGAAAGGAAGGGTAACAACAATCTTATTTGGGGGAGTAGGAAATCTCTACATTATGAAACCTCTGTCAGCAGGCTTGTCTTTATTAGTTAGTGAATTAATCTGGAATTTGTGTCTTGTCTCGCCTGTGCTGGGGAAAGAGTATCGTGGTCGTGTTCTGAATCTCTTGTGACCCCTCACTCTTCCCCGGTGTTACCTGAGCTCAGGCTTTTTCTCCCTTTGGGACTGGGGTTGCCATATTTAGCAAGTGAATTTGAATTTCAGAAAACAACAAGTAATGTTTTTTAATGTAAATATATCCTGTGCAGTATTTGGGATATACTATAAAAGTGTGTGTTCTTTATCTGAAATCCCAGTTTAACTAGATAGTTTGTATCTTATCTGACAACTGTATTTTTTTCAATTAAAATTACTGGAGCGACATTGGTTAATAAAATTATATAGGTTTCAAGTACACAATTCAATAATATGTCATATGTATATTACGTTGTCTATTCACCACCCAAAGTTAAATTTTCTTTTACCACCAAATATTTGACTCCCTTATTCCTATCTGCCTCCCCCTCCCTCACCCCCTACCCTCTGGTAACCACTAGTCCATTGTCCATGTCCATGAGTCTCTTGTTTGTTTGTCCTGCTCGTTTGTTGTTTTCGGTTTTATATCCCACATCTGAGTGAAATCATATGGTTCTCAACTTTTTCTGTCTGACTTACTTTGCCTAGCATGAAATCTCAAGATCCATGTTGTCACAAATGGCAGCATTTCATCTTTTCTTATGGCTGAGTAATATTCCGTTGTATGTATATACCACAGCTCCTTTATCCAGTCATCTATCGAAGGACACTTTAGTTGTTTCCATGTCTTAACCACATGAATAATGCTGCTATGAACATCGGGGTGCATATATCTTTGTATTTGGAATACATTCTTTCTCCAGGAACTCCATTACGGAAATGGCTGCCATTGCTAACTTCCTGTGTACTCAGTTTGTCCTTCTGCCGTGGAATCCCCGCTCTGCTGGCTGATTAGTTTTATTCCGCTCACCACCGCCACCACTTAGACTGTTTTCATCACAGCACTTTAAACATTGCCACCACCTCTCATAGTCTCTGTCCCTTTCTTTCTTCGGCTTTTGTGTCCTTCCCCAAACCCATCCTGTGGACTTGGATGTTTCAGGCCTGATGCAACTGTGTGAATGTGCATGTGTGTGAGAAAAAAACAAATGATAGTGTCCCTAAGAGACACTCATGGGAATGGAATAATTGAGTAATTGAGTAATAATGGGGAAGGAATTCTTCAGCATTCCCCAGTAGCCCCTGTTCTGACAGCCTCCAGTCCTCACAGCGCAGCCATGAGAATATTAGAGGCAGAGGAAAACACGTTCTGTAAATAATAACACTCCAGGGGAAGTCCTAGTAGTTTGCATTTCTTAAAGACCCAATGCAGTTAACTTTTGATATGTTTTACATTCTTCAGATGAATTTTCTAAGAGATTTTTGTGTCAGTACTCTCATGGCCTGAAAGAACAACTGAATTTTGAGTTGTTTAAATAAAGCCGATCAAAAAATAAGAAAAAAATGTTGCGTCTCGCTTTTCTCAGACTTGCTTACCTTGTGTTAGCAAGCACAGTAGTGAGCTTTTGGTGGCCAAGAGGACTACACCTGAGGGCAGAGATGCAGGAGGCAGCATCGTGGGGGTATCTCGGTTCATTCAACTAAAAAAGATTGGAAGAAAAAAAGTAGCTGACATGCTACTTTTTTTTTTAAACATCTTTATTGAGATATATTCACACACCATTAAATTTGCCATTTAAAGTATACAATTAAATGATTTTTGGTATATTCACAGAATTGTACAACCACCACCACCACAATCAACTAGAAAATTTTTATCACCCCAAAAAGAAACCCCGTACCCATTAGCTAGCTGTTAGTCCCCACCTCCAGTCCCGGGCAGCCACCAATCTACTGTCTGTCCCTGTGGACTTGCCTTTTCTGAGTATTTCATATAAATGCAACCGTACTATGTGACTTTTCTGGATCACTTCACTTAGCCTAATGCATCAAGGTTCATCCGTGTTGTAGCATGCATCAGTACTTCATTCTTTTTATTGCCAAATAATATCGTATTGTGTACACCACAATTTACTCACACATTCATCAGTAGATGAATTTATCAGTGTTATCTTTACTTTTGGGCTAGTATGCATAATGCTGCTATGGACATTCCTGTATGAGTTTTTGTGTGGGTATGTTTTCATTTTTCTTGGGTAGATACCTAGGAGTGGAATTGCTAAATTATATGGTAACTCTGTTTAACATTTTGAGGAACTACCAAACCGTTTTCCAAAGTGATTTCACCATTTTACATTCCCATTAGCAGTGTACGAGTCTTCTAATTTGCCCACCTTTTTGCCAACTCTTGTTATTATCTGTCTTTTTGATGATAGCCCTCCCGGTGGGGGTGATGTGGTACCTCACTGTGGTTTCGATTTGCATTTCCCAGATGACTAATGGTATTAACACTCTTCTCATGTGCTTACTGACCATTCGTATATCTTTTTTGGACAAATGTCTATTAGATCCTTTGCACATTTTAAAATTGGGTTGTCTTTTCATTATAGCATTGCAAGGACTCTTTATATTCTAGGCACAAGTTCTTTATGAAATATACGATTTACAAATATTTTTATCCCCATTATTAGGGTTTTGTTTGTTTGTTCATTTTTTACTTTCTCGGTGGTAATCTTTTGAAGCACACAAGTTTTTAATTTTGTTGAAGTCGATTTATCTATTTTTTCTTTCGTTATTTACGCTTTTGGTGTTGTATCTAACAAGGCTTTACCTAACCCAAGGTTATGAAAATTTACTCCTATTTTCTCTTCGAAGCGTTTCATAGTTTCAGCTGCACATTTAGGTCTATGCTCCATTTGGAGTTAAAATGCACTGGGCCCAGTGCAGAACAGAAAATGTTAAAATGCACAGTGCAGAACGAAAATGTGAGGCTCCTTTTGAAAAAACGATTTAGAATTTCAAGATGGTGACAGTTAAGTATTCAACCCAGTTCAGAGCCCTTCCGAGCATGGAGCCCTGTGCGCAGGTTGAATGCCCATGAAGCCAGCCCTGAATAGAGTTTGTCTAGGTTTGAGAATTTCTAGATTACATCTGCCACACGGTAGCAGCCTATAATTAGAATTATATATTTGCAGATGCTTCCTAAACAACGAACTTTACAGCATGATCGGCTTGATCAGAGGGCCGCTAAGCTTCCTAAATGAATGTGTGACTAGGTGTCTCCAACATGAAATCTCTTTGGCCGAATCTTCGGAGCTATGGTGTGATGAGCAGGACTGCGACGTCACCCGTGTTTGGGAGGGCCCTTGCTGATTGCGCTGTTCATGCAGCTTCGTATTTTCTGATAGCAACTATAAACCCCCCACGGGCAATACATTGCTTCCTGTGTGGCAAGCACTGTTTGTCCAAGGCATATGAGAAACCCTCTGACACACAGGGCCCTGAAGCTCAGGACCCCGCAAGTCAGATTAACTGTGACCGCAGAGTGCAGGGCTGTTATGAGTAACTCTGAGAGAAAGCTGGATTTGTTTAAAGTGGGCACTGAGTGGATTCTGGATGCATTCGAAGACATCGGTGCCGAGCAGATCGCCATTTCCATAGCCCGCCTGAAGCTTTTGCATGTACACATGTTTCTGTTAGGAAACAGAAAATGTTTGGGTTCCCGATTTAGAATTCCTCTTTCTGTGAGTTCAAAGGTTTTGGGCTTCCACTTCTCAGCAGGCTCCTGTTTTTGTTTCTTTGGGCCCTCAGAGGACCAGAGCTCCGTGTCACATTGCTCTCAGAGGAATTTGGTTGTTTGTGAAGAATATTCTTGGTAAGTAGAATCTTTGGAGTCTCTAAGAAAATGAGAAAATAAGTACCGATGAACACAAGTTTTGAAGGACTCTCCACCCTCCAGATCTTCCTGGCTTTGAATTTGGTTTTTATTTTTTCATGCTTTGTCAAGGCCTACATGCAGGAAAACGTGCCGGTCTTAAAGTGTACAGTTTGACGAATTTTGAGACATACACATACACCCATTGCCCAGGTTAAGATATAAAACATCTCCATCACCCCAGAAAGTTTCCGCTACTCTGTTCCAGTTGGTTCCCCTGCCTAGAAGCAGCCACCATTCTGATTTCTATCTACTTAGATTAGTGTTGCCTGGTTTTGCAATCCCTACGAATGGAATCATACTGTATGCATTCTTACATGTCTTTCATTTAACACACGCTTTGGAGATTTGTCCACGTTGAGCATCATTAGTTCGTTCCTTTATTACCCAGTAGTTTTCCATTGTATAAACGCACCACAATTTGTTTTTTTTTTTTTTAATTCCCCTTGTGGATAGATATTTGGATAGTTTCCAGTCTTTGGCTTTTGCAAATAAAGCTTCTAGGAACGTTCTTGTACAAAACTTTTTGTGGGCATATGTATTAGTTTCTCTTGGGTATAAAGCTAGAAGTGGAATTGCTGGGTCATAGGAAGGCTGTTTATTTAACTAACTGCCAAAAAAGTTTTCCATCAACACAGAAGAGTTCCAATTGCTTCGTATCCTTGTTGACACTTGGTCTTGCTGGTCCTTGTAATTTTAGTCATACTGGCGGGTATGTCGTTGTATGTCATTATATATATATATTTTTAAATCAGTTTTACTGGGAATATGATTAGCATTCAAAAATATTACCATTTTTAACTGTACAGACTGATGAGGTTTGACTAATATAGTATGATTTATTTATATATCTATGTAACCACCAAACAATTAAGATATTAAATATTTCCATCACCACGAAGAGCAGCTTCATGGCCCTTCCCAGTCAGTGCCTTCTCCCCTTGTCCCAGGCAACCACTGATCTACTTTTTGACACTATGCATTAGTTTTGCTTGTTCTAGAATTTCTTATAATTGGAATCATATGGTACGTGTACTTTATTTTTTTAGCTTCTTTTGCTCAACATATTTTTGAGATTCATGCATGTTCTTGTATATATCAGTAGTTTGTTTCTCTTTATTGTTGAGTCATATTTCATTTATGGACATAGCACAGTGTTTTATCTATTCGTCGGTTGATAAACATTTGAGCTATTTCCAGTTTGGGGCTATTATGAATATAGCTACTCTAAACATCATGTACAGTTCTTTTGGGGACATGTGTTTTCATTTCTCTTGGGTAAATATCGAGAAGTAAAATGGTTAGATCATATGATAAGTGTATATTTAATTTTATAAGAAACTGCCATAGAGTTCTCTAAAGGGTTGTCACATTTTATACGCCCATCAGCAAGGTATGAGAGTTCCAGTTGTTCTACATTCTTGCCAATATTCGTTATTCATACTGTAATCATATGTTTTAATTCTAGTAAGTTTATAGTGGTACCTCACTGTGCTTTAATTTTCATTTCCTTAATGACTAATGATGATAAATATTTTATCATGTGCTTATCAGCCATTTCTATATCTTCTTTTTGTAAAGTTTCCAAATCTTAATAGTATCTTTCAAAGAGCAGGAATTTTTCATTTTGATGGAGTTCAACTTTTAATATTTTCATCTATGCCTGTTGCTTTTGTATCCTAAGAAATATGTCTACTAGAAGATCACAGATTTTCTTCTGTATTATCTTCAAAATGTTTAATAATTTTAACATTTACATTTAGGCCTATGATTCTATTGTGAATCTCTCATAGAGAGAGTCAGATTATATATATGTGTGTATATAAATATATGTGTGTGTTCACACACACACATACATATAGCATGAAATGGATCGGTTTCATTTTTTAATCAAAATTGTTCCAGCACCGTCTATTGAAATTCTATTCTTGACCATTGAATTACTTTTTGACATTCCAAAAAATGTTACTTATTTATTTATTTGTTTGTTTGTTTGTTTATTTATTACGGTGACGTTGGTTAACGAAATTCAGTAAGTTTCAGATGTACGATTCAACAGTAAGGCATATATATGTTGCATTGCGTGCTCACCGCTCATAGTAGATTTCTTTCTGTCACCATATATTTGACCCCTTTTACTCCATCTACCTCCCCCCTCCCCACTACCGTCTGGTAGCCACTAGTCTATTGTCCATGTCCATGAGTCTCTGTTTGTTGCTTTTAAGTTTATATCCCACACATGAGTGATATCATGTGGTTTTCGACTTTTTCTGTGTCACTTATATGTATATTTTCTTTAATTAGCATGACAGTCGATGCCTTGTTACCATTTTTCATGGGTAAATTTGAAAAAGATGAAAATGTGTCGTATATAATGTTGGTGATTGGATAGGGAAAGAAACACACAGATATGTCACTAGAGGTGCAAATGCATGTAATCTTTTGGTATGGGGGGGCACTTCTGCAGTAGGAATCAAAAGCCTTAAAAATGTTAATTCCTGAGACCTCGTAGGTCCACGCCTAGAAATTTATTCTGTGGAAATTGCCCTGAGAGGGCCAAAATTTAGCTTCAAGGATGTGTTATCACAGCCTTTTAAAAATAAGGACAAAGAAAGAATGGGAACAGTTTGTAACAGTGGATTGTTTAAGTTATCATATACCACTATTATGCAAAACTGTGTAACTGTTGAAGTTAATGCTGTGGAGTGTTCAATGCCATAGATGATGTCTATATATATATTTGAGTGGAAGACAAATTATGAAACTTATTATAATTATCAAATTATGAAACCGAGCTTATAGATTCATTGCCTTTTAATCAGTGTACACACATTCAAACGCCTACATTCTTACCCCCAAGATTTTATGCTTCCCTGTGTTTCTAAAGTTCTTACAATGCACATGTATTCCAGGAAAAAACTATACTTAAAATTTTGACTTTAGAAGCATATAAGTATGAGGGAAGGGAAAGTGTTGAGGTAAATGGTAACTGGAAGTGAATTTGTTGCAATAAGAACTTTCATGTCATTCTATAAAATGTTTTTAAATTGCTATCCATTTGCTGCTTTTATACTTCAATTTCATGTCTTTATTCTTCGGTACAACTAAGAAAAGAGGCAGCTAGCTAGTCCCCTGCCTGCGAGTTGAAAGCGTGACAGAGAAGTGCCACGACGCAAAGTGTTTCTCTTACTGCCTAGAGTGTTCTGTCGCTGGGTCATTTATAGCTTGAGAGACTTAAATTCCCATCGGGTGGAGATGGAAATGGCTGTAAACAAGAAACACTTATCTGCTCTAGGGAAGGGTTTATGCAGACTCAAAGGAACGCCAACAGGCGAGGCTGTAGACAGACTTGGGGCTGAAACCATGGGGTACTCCTTGGCGTTTTGCCAAGGCTGATGCAAGTGTGGTACAAGGGCGACATTTCTAGAAGATCATGCCCAGGACTTTTTGGAGTGGAGTGTGCCTGTGTCAGGCTTATGGCTTATAGGAAAGGGTCATCAGAATGTGCAAAGGCTTGGTCACCCTTTACTGAGGCATCCCCATCCACCGTACTCAGAATTCAGGGTCCTCGGGGTGTACATTAAACTCACTGTGTGAAGAACCCCTGGGCCCCAGTGTGGGTCTAGAAGAACAGTTATGCAGTTAATAGGAGTAGTGAAAAGACAGTTTAATCAGGGCACACGTGCACAATACGAAAGGAACTCACAAGGTCAAACGCTGGAGATCTTCTCATTAAATGTCATCTTTCAAACACTCTGCGTTACAGCTTTTCAGCAGAAAATTCACATGCAGAGAAAATGTATCTTTTGGCACATATCGTCCAAATGAGTATCGTATTAGTTTCTTAGGGCCACCAAAACAAATGACCACAAACCGGGTCGTTTAAGACAACAGAAATGTATTCTTCTCACTTCTGGAGGCCAGAAGTGCAGAATGGAGGTCTGGCCGAGCCGTGCTCCCTCTGAAGGCTTTGGGGGAGAACCCTTCCTGCCTCTTCCCACTTCCGGATGCTCCCAGTAATCCCTGGCGCTCTTGGCTTGTAGCTGCGTCACTTCAATCTCTGCTTCCATTTTCACGTGGCCGTCTACTCCTGTGTGCATCCGAGTCTGCACGTGTCCAGTGTCTTATAAGGGCGCCAGTCATAGGATTTAGAGCCCACCCTAATCCTATGTGGTTATTGTAAGTAATTATGTCTGAAAAGACCCTATGTCCAAATAAGGTCACATGCATGTACGTGGGTGGGGGTTAGGACTTGAACATATCTTTTGGGGGGACATGATTTAACTGCCCACAAGCATATATACTCAAAAAATCCCTGTTTCATTATCCCTCCTTGGACTGCTGCCTTGCACTGGTAAGCCGAAATTCATTCCTCTTCCTTGCGTTTCTGACTCCTATATCTACCATGTCTTTCGTTCATAAGATACTCTGAGCAACCCACTAGGACCTTCTCTGGAATTCATAATGGAGATGGTTACTGGGTTTCTACATTCATAGAAACAGAATGTTCAGCTCTGGCTCCCGAGAGAGTTGGAATGCCGGCGTCGTTTGGAGGGAAAGCGGATGTGAGCGAATGGCAGGGAGGCTAAGGGAAGGCGAGGCCTCTGCACATGGAGCTGACCCGAGCGGGGGTCAGGGGTGATCTACTAGAAGATGAGGGTATGGAGCAGGATGAAGAAGCAGAGACTGAGTCCAAGCGGACAGAAATGTGGCAAGTCTGGCCCAGCTGGGGGCAGAGGTGGATTTCCGGAAATATGGAAAATGGGGCGCATCTCGGTGGACACTCAGAGAGGAAGCGGAACTTGCCCACGCCCAGTCCGTCAGCCAGACCTTTCGGCTCTACAGCTCCATGTGTCACGTCTGTGCAGTGTCACCCCGTTTCCTTCCAGCCCTCATCATCTCTCTCCTGGACAACCAAGTTCCTCTTTTCCTGGTACCCCAGACTGGTTTCCACAGAGCCACTACATTATCTTTTTAAAACATAAATCACAAATCACCGTATGACCTGGCTGTGCCCGCCCACCCTATGCCATCACACTTCAGCCACGCCGCTGTCTTCCTGTTCTTTTAGCACACCGAGCTCCTTACCACCTTTGCACCTGCTGGTCCCACTGCCTGCAACTCTCTGCCCCCACTTATCAATGCCTCCATGTCTCCTTCTGGGCCTCTTCACCTTAGAATATCTTTCTGTAATCCTTTAATCTAAAGGGGCACCTCCCCATTGCTCTCGATCTATCATCCAGTTTTATTTTATCTGATTTTATTTTATTTTTATTTGATTTTATTTTTGTTTTATATTTTATTTTATTTTGTTTTATTTTATTTTTATTTTGTTTTATTTTATTTTATTTTGATTATTTTTATTTTATTTTATTTTATATTTTATTTTGTTTTATTTTATTTTATATTTTATTTTATTTTGTTTTATTTTATTTCATTTCATTTTATTGATTTATTTTAATTTTAATTTTATTTTATATTTTATTTTGTTTTATTTTATTTTATTGTAATTTTATTTTATTTTTATTTTATTTTATATTTTGTTTTGTTTTATTTTATTTTATTTTATTTTATTTTATTTTATTTTATTTTATTATTTGTCACTTGTCACTACCTGAAATTATTGTTTGTTTGAGTGATTCTCAACCTGGAACAATTTTGCCTTCTAGGTACAATTGGTAATATCTTGAGATGTTTGGGGTGGTCACGACCTGGGGTTGCGGGTGGGGTGCTACCGCATCTAGTGGGTGGAGGCCAGGAACGCTGCTAATCATCCTGCAGGGCACAGGACACCCCAAAACACAATTTATCTGCCCTCAAATGTCAACAGTGCCAAGGTTGAGAAACTGAGTTATGTGTCACCTTTCTATTCCCTCTGGGCTTAACTTCCTATTCAAACGTACAGCTCAAGAAAGCACAGATCTGTTCTGGCTTGCATTTATTTTGCTCACTGCTTTATCTCTGGGCCTCAGAACAATGTCCAGGCCATGGTTGGTGCTCAAACAATCATTAATAGGTGAACGAATGAATGAATGAATGAATGGATGAATGAATGAATGCCTTCAAGCCCCGAATCTACTCTTTACTACCCTTTTAAACTTGGGAATATTGCTTAACTGCTGCAAGCTTCAGTTGCCTCATCTGTGAAATAGAAATCATAACGATGCCGATTCATTACAGTTATTGTGCCGACCGAATGAGATAAATGCTTCCGAGCAAGCTCGGTAAGTAGCAAGCCCTCAGTTCCCAGGGGCTCTTAACGGCTGCCACATGCCCCTCACCCTCACCATTGCTTCTGTCTGCTTTATCCTTTCCTTGTGTTTAGAGAAGAAAAAGCTCTCCTCCCAACCACCTTGCTTTGAGATTGGCATCTCGGCTCTGCACTCCCCCTTGGCCTTACCTCTGCAGCCACGGCGAGATTCTCTCTCCTGCTCAAGTGCACGCTTCTTGGAGACGAGGACGAGGAGCGTTCTTCCCGCTGTAAACCGTAACAGCTTTCTTAGAGCACGCTCACACAAGAGACACTAGACATGTTTCCACGTGATTTAAGTTCCTGTTGACCTGGGTCAGCTCAGGCTCTGTGTCCCTGGGTCTCGGGGTTCAGCCCGTGACTTTGCCCTTCCCCCTAGAGTGCTTTCCTAGAGAGATTTGTCTTGAGTTATTTTTTTAGATGATTACAAAAAGATTTTATTTTTTGGGTTAATTTGAGGAAGACGGATATCTTTACAAAATTAAATCTTTTCAGCCAGAAATAGAGTATGGTTCTTCATTTATTCAAGTCTTTTATAGTATCTTATTGCAAAATCGTATAATCCATTCACATACATGTATATTGATAATGCAGATTTCTTACTAATTTGACTTGCTGCTCTTTTATTGATTTTGTGGCAATTACAGAGGGAATTTTCATTTTTGCTTTTGTCACTGGTTTAAAAGTAAACTGTTGATTTTTAAACATTTTTTTGTATATCTAAACATTTTAGTTAAATCCTTTAATACTTCTAAAAATAACATTAGCATTATATTGTAAAGTTTATAATTTCAATTTTTAATTTTTCTTTGATCCAGTAATTTTTCAGAAGAATGTTGTCATTTCTGCTTTATTTTAGGTGTGACAGGATTGTTTTTTTTTGTTTTAATTTTTTATTATTTTACAATTGTATTTTTGAAAAAATGCTTATTTTACTTCATAAATTTATGATGAGCTGGCCTTTTTATTTTGGAGTAAGTTTAGATTTCTAGAAAGTTGTAAAGATTGTACAGAAAATTCCTATATGTCCCACATCTAGTTTCCATTCCTTATGATGTTGTCTTTTCATATTACTATTCTTCGATCCTGTTTTTCATCCTTCACCCAGCTGCTAAAAAGTAAATTTTAATTTAGTATGAATAGAAAATGTTTTAAGTGGTTCCCCTGTATGCTGGGGATACAGATTGTGCTATACCCTACATATACCATGTTTTTTCCTATATGTACACATCTATAATAAGGTTTACTTTACAAATCAGGCACAGTAAGAGACTCACAACAAAAACTAATAATGAAATAGAACAATCGTAATAATATACTGTAATACAAGTTATGTGACTATGGCATCATTAGGTAAAATAAGTGTCACTTGAACACGACACAGTGCTACTGAGACGGTTGATCTGATCATCAAGATGGCTGCTAAGTGACTAATGGGTGGGGAGCGTCTACAGTGTGAAGACCTTGGACAGAGGGAGGATTCATGTGCCAGGTGGGATGGAGCAGGACGGCACGAGATTTCGTCACACTACTCAGAACAGTGCGCAATTTACAATTTATGAGTTGTTGATTTCCGGAATTTTCTATTTAATATTTCCGACTGTGGTTGACCACAGCTAACTGAAACTGCAGAAAGCAAATGCATGGATGAGATGCTGGGGAGCGGAAGGGACCACTGTCCAGGGAGAGGGTGGAAGTAAAGCCACACTGCTATTTCCAGGATTGTCACATAATTTGGGAGGCCTAGTACAAAATTAAAATGCAGAGCCCGTTATTCAAGATTTATTAATAATTTTAAGATGGCGACAGCAGAGTACTCAACTAATGGCGGGACCCTTTGTGGTGCAAAGCCCTAGTGACTGCCTGGTGATCTCTCTTCCCACCAATCACCTCCCTGATCCAAATATCTAGTGAGTTAAGGGAAAGTCTTCGGCCTGACCCGACCAAATCTACTCATATGTGAGTGTTTCTAGACCCACTCTCAAAGTCACAAGCTTCGTGGCCAGCCCGCCTCCTAAATCTCAGTTCAAAAGGCTTCGAGGTGAGGACAGTGGTATTCGCTACCCTGAAATGGCAGTGAAGCTAATTCTAAAATAACACCCACATTAGCTCACACGGGCTGATATTTTCTTTGCTGAAGATCGGGCAAATGGAGTGTTTGTTTTGAGTGCCTTCCAATAATACTTACAAGTAGCCAAGAATGCTTGGGCTCTTAGAAATCATACCTAATGCCCAGAGGCTCTTGGTGAATATATTTATTTAACCAGGTTTACTCATTTAACTTGTCCAAATGGGGCACTTTCACAAGGGAACTCATCATCCTGTCATTGCTGGTGAAATCACAAAAGTACCTATGAGGAAATGGACTGTGAAAACTCTTGGTAAACTGGGATTTTGAAAGGATCTGGGAAACACACAGTTGGAAATTGGTTTAGCTTTATCATTTACTTATCAATATTTAGCAGCACCGTATTTTGAAATCTGAGGGCACGATGTCCACTTGTGCCATTTAGTTAGCTGAGCTAGCCAGGTAGCTGCACCCCCAGTTTGACCTACGGTACGAGCCACACCCCGGTGAGGTTCACCCTCCTCCCTTCTGCGCTCACATCCCGTTCATCATGTAAATAATGGGATCGTGGATTTGGGGGCTGCTTCCTCCTCCTTCTGCAACGCAAGTGCTGGCTCCTGTACGCAACAGAATGCCATCGGAGAGAAGTGATGCTCCTGTCTCTCTCTCCTGTCTCTTTTGACCCACAGGTGGCGCCCATTGGCTTCTGGGAACCGACTTCCCCTGAGAGCAGGTGGGCAGATGACCCCTGGGAACGACGGTGGGAGAACCTTAGTTCCTGGGGTGCAAAGTGGTCTCTTACTCAGAGTTCGGGGCCGTTTTCATGGATTGAGCTAGAAGTCAGCAAGAGGTATGAGGCAAGGGGCTGCTTAGGAGGCTGTATCCGAATGCTATGGAGAGGATATGAACATAAGGGAAATATATCTATTTATAAGTAAATATGTAATAATAAATCACATATTCAATGTATTTATATAAGTGTGTAATTTATACATTTTATTTATGTTTAAATACACATACACGCATATATGAACACATAATACAAGTGGGCATCATACCCTCAAATTTCAAAATACAGCGTTACTATAAGTTGATAAATAACCATGGTCTCTGACCTCTCCTCTCCAAGGGTGACTAATACTCTAACCTCTAGCGACAATAGATTGCTTTCCTCATTTTTTACGTTTTGTATAAATGGAATCATACAGTATATACTTCTGCGTCTGGTTCTTTTGCTTTTCATTGTGTTGGTAAGTTCATCCACGATGTTGCATTTGTCCATAATTTATTGTTTCTTGTCGCTCTGCCATATTTCCTCTACATATATGCCACATGTGCTTATTCTACTGGGGATGCACACTGCAGTTGTTTGTACCAGCCAGATCCGAGGGGGAAAATTTTCCTCCCCCTGGTTGGAGGGAGGGGTGTTGTCCTACAAGGGTATGTCCTGTTGGCGTCTCAGCTCAATGGGAAAGCAAGTCTCATTCAGCTTGCCACCTTGGGCAGACCCTAGGATTTTCATTTAGTTTCCTGAAGTCTATGAGACCGGGAAACCTAGAATGTAGGTCCACCAGGTTCCACAAATGCCTTCCAGGCCAACGCTGGATGTGGGGGTGCAAAATCCGCTCTCATTATTTGGAGACCTAAAGTGTTTCTGACTTTCTTGCCGACTCGTGCATATCTTTAAGTTTAAAAGTACGTTATCCAACATTCCTAGTTTTTTTTTTTTTCCATGCAAGGTGGTTTGGATATTTATTTCACCTTACTGTAAGAAGCATATAGAAATATGTACATTTAAATTGTCTCTTCTTTTGTGAGACCAATGTGCCTGTTATAAAATGTAAAAAAAAACGAGGCACACTGATTTTTTTCCTCCACATTCTTTCTTAGCTTAAATAAGGACCCCAAAGAGATTACACTTATTTTCCTGAAGTTGTTTTCCTCTTCTGATTTTGTTTGTGGAGACTAAAGACGTTCATTTCAAAGGTTTAAATGAGATTCTTTTTAATATTTTCTTCACGAATTATCTTGGGTAGTTCTTACGAGAAATATTTTTGGGGAGCTGCCTTTGACACATTTTGAGGTAGATCACACACGATGGTACAGACGACAGGAATGAAAGGCGACATCTGTTGTACAAAGTGAAATGTGATGATCGCTGTTCAGGAAGCCCAGAGGAAGTGCTCTGTGAGTTGGGGGGAGGGGAGGCTCACTTCCTGTTGGGTGGATCAGGAGAGTCAGTGTAGGAAAGGGGTCTGAGCTGCACCCTTGGGTGGGGGTGCCACAAACTTTTCTCACAGAGGAGGAGGAGCCGTACTCACTGCATGAGCTCAGGTGGAAATGTGTAATCGCATTGTCTGGAAGGACGCAGTTCTAGATCTAGAGCTATGCTGTCCGACGTGGCAGCCCCGGATCCATGTGGTTGTTGAGCCCTTGGCGTGTGGCTAGTGCGACTGACAAGCTGCTTTCGATTTTATGTAATTATAATGAAGTTAAGTTTAAACTTTACTACAGAACTGATATTCCGTTTATTGTTTAGAAAACTTTTAAACATGTTTGGTCCAACCTGGGTATGTAAATCTACTTTTCAACTGTATATTTTATGAAACCTAAATCCAGATCAAGTAGTTCTAATAAAAATTTGCTGTCCAAACGGAGATAGACTATAAGAATATAAAAATATCTTATTGATGATTATTTTTTTTTACATTGATTGTATGTCGAAATGACCCTCTTTGGGATATTTGGGTTAAATAAAATATACAGTTAAAATAAATTTTACCTATTTTTACTTTTTATGTCTGGCTTCCAAAATTACCTATAATTTTATAAGTTCGTGCATGTAAAATTACATATGTGCCTTGCATTAGAGAGAAAGTTGGAGCATAAAGTGGAAGTGTCTTGGGGACTTTAGCAAGTCACTTAACTTCTCTGACCCTAAGTTTCCTTACTTCCTTCGGTTCTTACCTCATACCAATATCGAGAGAGTAACATTCGATTTGTATGCAAAGCCCATGCAAACGCAGTGACAACTGGCTTAATGACTGGGTGTCACTATTCTTATATTTAAAGAGATAAAGAGAAAGAGAAGCAGGTTCTGCAGAAGAGGGGAAGCAATGAGACTGCCTAGTTTTATAAAATATGTGATGACGTGGGTAGTTTTCAGGATCAAAACCCAAACGATCATTGAGTAATGAAGACCGGAGTGTGGTGAATGAGCGAGTAGGACCGAGAGAACTCAAAGGAAATGGCGGGTGAGTGATGAAAGCGGTGGACTTGGAGGAATGTTCTAGGCGCTGAAGCCAGTTCTGACTTTGCCATGAATGGACCGGGTGAAGGTAGGGACGGCTGCTCACCTGCCGTGATCCAATTTGGTATCCGCAGAACACCATATTCCTTTTGGGCCAATTTGGTTAATTAGATGGGAAGAAGTGGAAGGTAAATTATTCATAAATATTGGTTTTGCTCTGTACGTGAGTCCCATTGTGGTTAGGTAAGAGGGTAATTTACCTAAAGGTAGTCTAAAGAACAACTTCTGAAATATTGAAGAAAATTCACAGTGTATACAGAGAGGAATAAACTTCTAAAAGAAGGGATTGGCAAATTCTTTAGCTTCGTAGTTGAACTTGCTTGGCAATTATTGGAGATAAGAAAAAGGAGGATTTGACGGAGATGTATTAATTTTTATAAACAGTTAGGAACATCCTGTGCCTTTTCCCCCTCTAATGATAGTTTATGAGTAATTGCTTGAGTGTTAGGACACCTGTCTCTTTGCCTTTTAATATATTGTTATGTGTACTCCTTGTTTATCTGTGATTTAGTTTCAATTTAGTTTTCAATGTCTGAGTGCTTTAGACCATCAGTAAAATTAATCACACAAGCTTAAAATACTGAACAAGAAAAGCTCAGCGAGGAATGTTCAAATTGAATGCACAGTGATTTCTTTTAAAATAAAGAAAAGCAAATAATACCTGCTTACCCAGAGGTAAAGCAATAGCTTTGTAAATATTCCTCTCTGTGGGGAAGTTCTACCACGGCCTGTCTTTGGCCTCAAAGGGGGCGTGTTTTTTATATCTTAGGGTGGAATTCATTTAAAATTTAAACAATGTAAAAAAGGAGGATGATATTTAGCTGCATAACACTAAAATAATGATAGCTTAAAAAATATAGGTTACTGTTTTCTTCTTGAAAGGAGGCTGCGATGGCGGCTCCACATTTATCCAGGACTCAGGTTCCTTGAATCTCCCTCCTTTATCTTCCAAGCACACGTCTTTCTCCTCAAGGGCACTTCACAGTCCAAGATGACCGCTACTGTGGTAGCGTCACAGGCCACATCACAGGCAAGGCGGGAGGGGGCAGCATAGATGGATTTAAAGCCAGGTAAGAGAACACCGGTCTACAGCCCAAGATCTTGGCAAGAGTTACGCGTGTGAGTGGGAAGGGCGAGCTCCGAATCTGGGTTGAGAGCTGGTTTCTCTCTGCCTTGTTTCATTTTCTCCGGTACAGAGCATGGTTCAGTAGGAGGCATGGAGTATTCAAATAACAATAGCTCACATTCGAATATAATTCCTATGTGCCAGACGCTGTTGTAAACATTTTCTAAGCATTTAATCTTTACAACAACCCTATGAGGTAGGTTACACTTAAGAAGACCGAGCCACTGAAGGTTAAGTACCTTGTCCAAGGTCACTCAGTTATAATGACTAGAGGCGGGATTCCAACCAGGGCGTTCTGGCTACAAAGTCCATGTCCTCATTATTCCGCCATATTGCTCTTTATTTCCTTATAGTGACTCCCAGGTAGCCACCAGTCTGTAGGAGCCCTGTGCCTCAACTCAGGTTTTAGCAGCTGTGGTAGACTCAGGAAGCTCAACAGAAAAATCAGGCAAAGATATGAATAGACAATTCTGAGAGAGGGAGAAAGAGAATGAGAGAGAGAGAGAGAGAGAGAGAACTTTGTTATTAAGTACATGAATGAAGAAAGCCTCAAGCTCATTTGTTATTAGAGAAATGCAAATTAGAACAACAATGAAACATCGCTTTAAGTTTAACATATTGTTAAAAGTTAGAAAGCTGGAAAATGTCAAGTGTCGGTGAGGACATGGGGATCTGGGACTCTTCATGACTGTCAGAGAGTGGACTGTGCAGCCGCCTGGAAGTCGATCTTGTAATATTTTGTCCCTACCCTATGACCCAGGACTTCTGCTCCTGAGTATGTATGGTCCAGAGGACTCCCTATACCGGGAGCAGGGCAACGCAGGAGATGTTCGTCACAGCGCGTTGTGGCGATGGGGAGTTGCAGGCAAGCAGGTGTCCATCGGTGGAGGAGCGGGTAAGATAAACGTGGTGGACACACACTATGGAACACGATGCAGCACTCAGAAGCGACAGGCTGCACATCCATCACCAACATGGATGGGTGATGTTTAAAAAGGCGGATTTCCTATCCTCTTCTGTTATTCATTAATTAAACTCGACCATGTGTTCCAAAGCTCATTCCTTCAGGGAGTCTCTCAGTCTCAGAACTTCTAGTAATATTGGAGGCTGAACAATGGCAGACCCAGTGAAAACAGTGAACTCCCTGAAGTATAGCAAAAGCCATCAGATATGCCACTCTTCCTGATGGGATTGTCACCGCTCTCCAGCTGTCACCAACTCAACTGAACCTTCTCTGACTCCTACGTGGGTCCAGGCCCCTTCTCTTTGCACGGCATCCCATACTCACCCCCGTGGGACCCTCGCCGCATTGTGGCATGATTTCCTGTTGACTTTTATTTGCCTTTCCCATGAGACCGTGGGGCAAGGGTCATGTCTCCATCTTCTTTCACAGCTCCTTGCCGAGAGACAGGATCACAATAAGTAGCCGAGAGTTATTTTCTGAATGAGTGCATGAATAAATGAAAGATGAGTGAGTGAATGAATGAATGAATGGCCTGGGTAGGAGCCTTCCCAGACATCCATGCACATTGCTGCTCGTGTTTCACTGGCCAGCACCTGGTGACTTTGCAATATCCAGGGGCAAGAGAGGCTGTAAAAATAAAAATATTTTGGCTGGACACATTGTCCTCCCCAAAGGACAGTGAGGTTCTCTAACCAAGGAAGCAAGGAAGAGTGAACAAGCAACATAAATTAATAATGAGCTCTTGCAGCCGAACTCCCTGAGTGCACACTCTGCCCATATGGGTGCTGGTCGCATCCTCCCTTAGATTAGGGACCGGTCAGCAGGTGGATCCGTTCAGGCCCTAGCCAAAGTCAGATGTCTAGTCTGCTCACAACGAGCCCTGCTCCGCCGGACCCAGATGGAATTCTCTATCTCCTCTACTTCCAACCGCGCTGCTCGTGTCTCTTCTGACCGTGGAGCTCATCTCAGACTCTTTGACTGAGCACCATCTGACTTGGTTGCCCTTTAATTGAAGGCCATGTTGTATTTAAAAATGGAGGACTTTGAACACTAAGTCCAGCTGAGCTCGGTGAGCTGTTTTCTCTGTGGGAGGCACGCAGACTCAGACACCGATGAACCAAAGTCAAGAGTCAGTTGTTCTGAATTTGAAAGAGTGACGTTTTTGAAGTTATGTGCACTCCTGGAGGGACATCCTCATTGAGTGGGAAGCAGTGTGGAATCAATATCTAAATGACGACCGTGCTTTCTCACGGCCTCTCTCGCCTCTCTCCCACCCTCAACCCTCTTCACACGCTCCGTCCACATCTTTTCCAGAGCACCCACAGTTGAATTCAAGGCAAATATATTTGCATACTATCCCCCCGCTGTCCCCACACCACCTTTCACTCTTCTCAGGTGTCCCGTGGGTGCTGCGGTCCTGAATTGAATGCAGGGAGAGAGACATTCACCAAGTCTACCGAGAAGACACACGTGCCATGCTGCTGTCGCATTGTAGGAGGTTTCAGGCTGAGACGGACCATGCACATCTCAACCAGGGGGCAGAGAGGAGTGGGGCTATGGGAGAAGATGCTCACATACTTTCCAAAGCCTCCCCACTATATCTTCAAACTATTTCAGTCGATCACGCAGTTAGCAGAAATGCCCGTGCGAGTCCAGCAACGCATTGGCATAGGGCAAGGCTTGCTGATGCTGTATGTTTTTATCTCCTGTTGTATCACCATAGGATTTTAGTCGGAAAGTTGAGGGAAAATGCGTTGTACAGTCCTTGTCAATATTGTAAATTTGAATCCCATCCCGGTACAGCCTTTACGGTTAATTTGGGGAGAGGAATGGTTGCTTCCTACAATTTGGGAAATCAGAATGCCATCTTAAATCTCACCAAAATCCAGTGGATCACTTTGGAATAAATTTTTGAATACAACATGGTGGTGATGTTTTCTTTCTGGATCTGAGTCATTAAAACTACAAAGTCACTATGATATTCCTATTGTGTTATTCCCTGACCAGAGCTGAAATAAATTTGGAAAGTGTTTTCAGAGGGTTGGGAAGGAGGAAACCCAGGGACGCCATTGCTACACCGTACAAATAAAGCAAAAGGTCATTTTCCCACATCATCTCAAGATTTGATGTTAATCTGGGACAAACACAGTTTTGTTTTGTTTTGTTTTTTTAGTGGGGAGGGCACTGCTGTGGGTGGACGAGAGATGGGGCAGTTCCCTTTGAGTCAGATGTGACTCAATTCAGGTCACATCTTGTGGCCTTAAATCTCAGAATTTAGATGTATGTGATTTCACAAGTTGGAGTTTTTTTTAAAAAACCATTTTTAAAAGCGCAAGAAGGAAATGTGCAGCCCATCATGTACCACGAGGCCAGCAGACACTGTTGCCTCCTGCATGCCCCTGGTTCCTTTCGGGTCTCATAAATAAAAATTTCTACAAAAATGTGGAAAATATCCTTGCCCTGAATTAGGTAAGCGGCTTTGCTTTAATTTCCTTCCCTGCAAGTTGGCAACTGGGTAAAAGAAAATATTTTCACTTCCAGAAATGCTATTGTCCCTCTTCCAGCCTGTCTCCTAGCCCTGGTTATGGGCCGTCTGCAGGACACCCTATCTGGCCAGTTCCTGGTCACACCTGGTCTGTTTTTCCTTGAAGGGGTCCCTGGTTCTGGGCGCCAGAGCCTGCAATGGGGAGCTTTGCTGCAGGAAGGCAAACTCCACTCATATCTGTCCGTTCCGTCCTTAGCTTCCAAGACAGAAATGTGCTTTCCTTGATAATATTGCGCTGAGCTGTTCTGAACACAAGGCAATTTGTTTGTTTCAAAGCCTGGTTGTGATGGTTAAGAAGAAATCTATACGCTGGAGAGATCTGGGAAGAAAATTCAGTGAGGCAAATCTGTCAGTCATTGAGCTATTTGGAAAGCAAAGCTTCTTTGAGCTTCTACTCTGTGCCCAGCACATGTGCTAGGCATTTGGGGTACAGAAGTCAAAAATACAGATACCTCCTGTATTCAGAGAGTTAATAGTTTAAGAGGCAACACAGATATCTCGCTGTCTGTCTGCCTTTCTGTCTGTCTCTCTGCTTTATTGAGGTATAACTTACATACCATACAATTCACTCATTTTAAGTGTACAATTCTCTGATTTTTATTAGATTTATAAAACTGTGCAACCATCACCACAATTCAATTTTAGAACATTTCTGTCAGCTCGATATTACCCCTCATCATAGTCATCGGCAGTCATTCCCCTTTCTCTGGCCCAGCCTCTCGCAACCGATCGACTTTGTTTCTAAAGATTTGCCTATTCTGGACATTTTTGATCCATGGAATCATACAACACATGATCTTTTTTGTCTGGCTTCTTCTTCCACTTCCCGTGAGTTTTATGTTCATTGCTTTGTAGCATGTGTTGACACCTCATTCCCTTTTGTCGCTGAATAGAATTTCATTGTATGGATATGTCACATTT
Organism: Rousettus aegyptiacus; assembly: GCF_014176215.1. Lineage (NCBI taxonomy): Eukaryota > Metazoa > Chordata > Mammalia > Chiroptera > Pteropodidae > Rousettus > Rousettus aegyptiacus. The sequence continues at coordinate 1,164,600 of NW_023416312.1, read as the reverse complement.
TGTTCATTCATTGATCAGATGATGAACATTTGGATTGTTTCCGTTTTTTGTTTGTCATGAACAGTTGCGTACTAGTCCTCGGGACGACATGTTTTCATTTATCACATACATACCTAGAGGTGGAATCGCTGGGTAAAATACATACTTAAACCAATATTTCTCACAAAGTCAGTTATTTCATAGCAGGAAGATTTCATCTGAAAATCATACCACAGTTTAGTATCTCTAGTCGTGGAATATTAAATGAGAATCGATCTGCAGACTTGAAAAGACATGTTCAAAATCTGTTTCTTTCCTCACTAATTGGATGAACTTGGGGCAAAATGCCTTGACCTCTATGGATCTGTTTCCTTATTTATAACATAGCAATGCTAATATCTGTAGTCAGTAATATCATGAGAATGAATTTAAATAATTCATCGCTTGCCTGGCCCATATATGATATTTAAGTATGGTGACTACAGTTAATATTTGCATTAACTACGTAAGTATTGCATATTTGAAAGTTGCTAAGAAAGTAGATCTTAAACGTTTTCATTACAAGAAGAAAAACGTAACTGTGTGGTGATGGATGTTAACTAGATTTACTGTGGTGATCATTTTGTAATATATTCGAATACTGAAATATGTTCACCGGAAATTAATGTTATATGTCAGTTATACCTCAACAAAAAATAAAAATAAAACCTACTTGAAAAATAATGTACACAGGACATTCAAAAAATTTTAAAAAGATATTTAATAATGAAAAACACATATATCCTTCTCTAGGAAGGTAAATTTGAACTAAGCAGATCTTAGACCATCTGGCTTTATTCAGGGAACTCACAGTTCGAAAGACTTTAGGGTAAGAAAGCTTGGATTTCTGCTAGTCAAGGGGGTCAGACCCCGTTTATGTTGAGGGCAGGGTTGCCTCAGGATGGACGTGGTTTCCACAACCGCTCTTGTCCTCAGACCCTCCGTATTAGGTATGACTAGGGACCAGTGATGGAAAGAGCCAAGTGACACTCATGCCTTTGCAGGCCTGTTTCCTCATCTGGCCTGAAGGCACCGTGGTTTGCAGAAGTAAGATGCAGATGTGTTTCCTGCCATAAACTCTGTGGGAAACTAATGTTCTCTTCAGTGATTGAATCCTAAAAGATCTAAATGAAAAATTTGATCTTGGAGCGGCCCTTACGTCAGACAACGCATTCCTTAACTGAACTCATCAAATTTGGTGTGTGGAAGGAAGCTGAACTACACAATCATTCATTCGGTTAGTCATTCGTCGAGCGTTTATTAAGTCTGCTAGGTGCGGATGTCGGGGATACAGCGAAGAGGGCAGGAATCTCCACCCATGTGGATTTTACTCTCTGGCAGGGAAGACCCACAGGGGAGGAATAACAAATACATGATACGATTACACGTACGTTCAATGACGGGATTAAAGCAGGCTGAGGACGAAGGGGCATGCTATTTTAGATAGGACGGTCAACAGAAATTCCCAGACATGGAGATTCGTTTCCGAAGAACGAGCCACCGCCTTGTGGGTCATGACCCTGCCCCTTCCTGCCATCCAGTGGTTTCTCCTACTACTCTTGTCCTTAGTCACCACACACCTGTCACGGTGGGCTTCTTACCCCTCCTTGAATCTGTCAGTCATTGCTTCCTCAGAGCCCACGTACTGGCTCTTCTCTCGACCCGGACAGAGTTCCTCGTGGTGACTGCTTCTTTGCTCAAGTCTCTCCGTGACCGACGGGAGTTGGGTGGGGCTATGCGGCTGCGTTTAAAGCATGGACCGGGAGCAGAAGTAAAATGTGTTACCCTGCGGCCAAGGCGGTAAATGACCCTCCACCTCTCCCTAGGCCATATGTTAAAATGGTGGCATCTCACCTTGGAGGACCTGTCACCAGCTGGTCCATGAGGAACTATGAGAATCAGAGCCCCCTGAAAGCCAAAGTCGGACACACCTAACATGAATGAAAATACGTTTTGATTGCATTAAATCACCGAGGTTCCATGGTTAATTTGTTGCCCCAGCATAACCTAACCTACTCTGACTCGTGTGGCCCAAACGAATGGAGTAGCAACTATTAATGTCCCCCATTCCAAATGAAGAAACTGAGGCACAAAGGGGTAAGAACTTACCTAAGGTCACACAGCTAGTAAGGAGAACTGAGATTTGAACCCGGGTGGTTGGTTAGGCTTCCAGAACTGTGCTCTGGCCCGCATGATTTGCTACGCAAGGAACACAGAGGCAAACACTTAACTATAATTCGGTTAAAGCAAGAGAAGTATGGTGGGACTTTCCAGCCTGAGGGAGCTGTTCTGGGGTGGTACACACAACGGGGGGTCAATGAACGTTAAATGAGTGAGTGAATCTTTTTAAGGAGCAGCGTATTCAATTCCTATGGCTGGGTGACAAAGTGCCACAAATGTAGTGGCTTGGAATTGCACACACTGATTATGTCATGGTTTCTGTGGGTTGGGAGTCCCGCACACCTAGCGGGCGCATGCCCACTCAGGACCATATGAGGCTCCAGAGAAGATGTCAGGAGCCTCTGCTACACTCATGCTGTTGGCACAGCCAAGTTCCTTATCACTGCAGAACTAAGGTTCCTCGTTCCTGATGGCTGTCAACCAGGAGCTATTCTCAGCTCTTAAAGGCCCCTCGAAGTTCCTTGCCATGTGGCCCTCTCTTGAGTCCTCTCCCAACATGGCAGCTCAATTCTTCAAGAACAGCAAGGGAGAGTCTTTCTCTGGTCAGCTACCATGGAGTCTTACATAATGTAATTATGGGAGTGACACCCCATCATCTTTGCCATGTAAGGTCACCTATTTAGGGGTTACTTTATACTTCTCATAATATTCCAAGGTCCTGCCCACACTCAAGTAAAAGGAGTTATACAGGGTGTGTTTCCCAGGAGATGGGAATATCGAAGGCCATCTTAGCATTCTGTGGACCGCAAACAGTGAATGAAGAGAAACTTGTACTGTTTTTTTTTTACCAGTCAAACGTCTTGGCTACTCACTTGTTAAATGTAGAAGCCATCCCTAGAGTCTGTGGAGAGATTCAAATTTAATAGTCCATATAAGTCGAACCTCAAGGAAAAAAGCAAGGGCGTTAAGAGAGAATCGCACTCAGCCAACACGTTCAGGACATGGGTAAATAAGGAGAAATGGTCTGTGGGGTAACTGGGGTGATGGAATTGGTGATTTCAAGATATTCAAAACTAATTTTCCCAGTACTTTTTGAAAAGTCAATTTTATTGAGGAATAATTTATATATAATAAACTGTATCCATTTCAAGTATATAGTTCAATAAGTTTCAATGGTCATTGTGAAATGACCACCATAAAATCAGCAAAGCATTTCCATCACTCCCAAAAGACCCTTCCTGCCCCTTTGCAATCTAGACCTCTCTCTATACCCCATCTCCCACCCCAGGCAACCTGGGCAGTGTGGTGTAGTGGTAGAATGCTCAATACTTGATTCAGAATGCTTTGTTTGATTCCTTCTTTGAACAACTCACTAAGTTCTCTCTAATTTAATTTCTCTCTAAAACCTAAAGTTTATCATCTCAAAATAGGACAGTGCCTCTCTCAGAGACAGTAGCTATATCAAAGAATTGCTATGAGAATCAATTTAGTTAATATATGAGAAGCCTAAATAGTGCTTGGCACATAATGAGCACTAGATAAATGTTTACCATGTTTTAAAAAAATTGTTATTGTCAATATGGTTAAATTCAATTAAAAAACCACTTCAAAGATGGCTAGTGGAAGATAGTTAATATACATTAAAGCATATTTACGCCTCTGCCTAGAGCACTCTTTTCCCAAATATTCGTGCTCCAACTTCCTCCTCTCCTAATATTTTCTCTAATTTTAGCCTCTCGCCTTATCTGATACCACAAGCAGCCCCCTCCCCACACTCCTTCCTGACCTTTTCCTGCTATACTTTTTAAATTTTTCTCTAGAACTTACCACCATCTCATCTCCTAAATAACTTGTTTATTATATTTGATATTCATTGTCTAGCTCTACTTTCTAGAATTTAGGCTCCACTGGGACAGGAATATTTGTCTATTTTGTTTGCCGATGTATCCCGGCCTCTTAGAACAATGCCTAGCCCATAAAGAACACTCAATAAAATACTTGCTGAGTGAAAGAAATGGACGCCTGTGGTATGAGCTTTATACGTGTGTCATTACATGTAATTCTTACAATAAAACCGTGAGATATAGATGTTATCATCACCATTTAATAAATGAAAAAAGCAAATACTAGAGAGATGTAGCTGCTTGCCAAAAGATACACAGTTTAGTTGGTACAACTCCAAAAATACTCTTTTAGCCATAGTTTACCATATAGAGGAGCATGGAGGCGCCCTAGAGCAGATGTGATGAATCAGGCATTATTGCCAAGATCTAGGAACCCACAAGCAATTTGTATGTTTATACACACTGGATTTTAGACACACTGGCTTATGCCAAGCCGGTTCCTTATCCCTGCTCTGCCACATTTCCAAATTCTGGAGTGGCAAGAGGCAGAGGCGTATTTCTGAAGGATGAGCTCATTCCCTGGCCTGCAGTCTTGCCAAAGTCTTCAGTAAATCTATTACAGAAGGTTGGACTAAATCAAGCTTAGGATTATCTTGCTTTACTACAACTAGAACCTCGGGAGAATCAAGATTTGAGTCATCACGGTAACTCCATGAATCAGGAATAATCCTGTCAGAGGCATGAATTGGTTTTCATATCAAGATATTTAAAATATGACTTTCTTCCAGTTTTGAGACCATGTCTACACATCTCAAAGTAAAGATGACAGTTATGGACAATGAAAATGAAGCATGTGTTGATTTCTTTGCTCTATCTGTCTTGGCATGGGTTTTCCAAAACCAGACTTTGAGACCGGGAATTGAGTACAGGTGGTTTATTTGTTTACCTGATCCCAGGAGCACAGCGAGGGGAATAGGGAGGTGACAGGAAGAAGAGGAAAGCCAGTAAATAATGTGTTAATGAGCTGATTACTGCTTTGGGAACCTGGGCCTGGATTCTACTGAGAGACTGTGTAGAACACACCTCAGAAATGTCCCAGTGGGGAGGGACGAAGCAGGGTTATGTATGTCATCATCCAGCATCTTTCCTGGGCCCTCGACCTCTCTGCACTTCCAGTCTGCCATGTGCAGGTGACCCAGCACACACCCACGGTCAGAGACTGTCCTTAGGCAGACACGGGACACCATCTGAATGTGGGGAACCATCTGCGGGTGGGCTATTGAAAGACCAATGTCTTTGCCTCTTTCATATTTCATATATTTCATGAAGGGGCAGAACGCCTTTGCTTTAGAATATCTTTTCAAAAAAATTTCTATAGGGAACATTCTTGAGAGAGATCAGTCATATCTCCCACTGGAAAGAAGGGCAGGTTCCTGTAATGACCAGTTAATAGATAGTGTCTCCCCATGGACAAAGTCCGGGCAGGCTTACTGCCCATTATAAAAATTTAGGTTCTCTAAGCTCAGGGATCCTCTTCTGTAATGCAATCCGTTATGTGTTAAGATGGCAGCTGACTCTCTTTAGTCACCTTGTGGGAATTGGGCCTCAGAGGAACTGGAGCAAATGCTGATACTCTGACTACTACTATTGCTGTGAGTAATACAATATCCTTTGTGTCTGACTCAGAGGCCGCATGTCTTCTGCCAGCCCATATGACAGTGTGCCAGAAAGACTTGTTCGCTTGCAATTGGGGTAAAATCTCAGACCTCGCACAGTTCTTAAGGATCTTTAGGCTGGATCTGGGGGATGTGGACAGAGTTCTAATCGTGCGCGTTTCTCTCTGTTTATAGCAGTCAGTGTTAACCTCATAGGACTAAATCTCTATTTCATTCTATATGTTTGATTGAGCCTCAGAGATAAGCATTGTCTTCCTCTCAATTTCACTAGCCCGCTTTTAAGGATAACAACAGGAAAAAAAACCCATAATATTGGGGGAAATCTATGAATACTCTTTACATATTCCATTTTTTCAAGGCAAGACACATTTTCTGGTTTTGGATAGAATGCATTCACTAATTAGTGAACACTATAATTATTCTATTTTTTCTGAATTATGTTAAACATATTAGAAAATCACCAGGATTATTTTTTTTTGTAAACGAGGTTTTATATTGTTCCCATTTCCAAGGAGTGCTCTCATGTTCTGTAATATACAAAAAAGAGTCATCTTCTGGGTCCTAGGGGACATCAGTGGGCTTGCCTCACTCCAACCCCGCCACTGGCCAAATCGACTGGGGAATTGTTCTTTATTCCAGGACACCAAGTCTGTCATACATCGAAATCTTATAAATATGTGAGTCTGTAGCTAAATTCTCTTCTGTTTCAAAGTTTTTATTTTTTTTTTTGGTCTATTTTGTCACTCTTGCTGCATTCTTTTAATGACATTTGGTAGGGCAGGTCTCTCTTTTTGTTTTCCTTAAAGAAAATCTTGATCATTCCTGAGACTTTTCTTACCAACTTCCATAAAAAAATAGTCAGCTGAGATTCTGATTGGAATTGTATCAAATCCATATAAAAATGGGGGGAAATTGACATCTTTACTGATACTTTGTTTTTATATTTATGAATGTGGTATTTCTCTCCATTTACTTTGGACTTCTGTAGTGGCTTTCAATAATTAAAAATGTATAATTTTCTACGTAAGGCTCTTACATCTTCTGATAGTCTTTTCCTGACTACATTATATATTATAATTATAATGATAAATGGCACAACTTTGAATATTACAGTGTATAACTGCTGGCTACAAGTTTATCAAAATGCAATTTGCTTTTGCATATCAAAATTATTATAGCCACCTTGCTGAAGCCTTCTGTTAATTCTGATAATTTATCCATAGAATTTCTTGAGTTAGTTAAATCATCTGCAGATTATGACACCAGGCTAGAGATTTCAAATACTTCAAATACTTTTCCATATATTATACCATCTGATTCTCCTTCAGCAAATATTCTTATCCACATTTTAGAAATAAGGAAAAAGACCTGAAGATTTTAAGTGACTTGCTGTAGGTGCCAAGTGATTCAATTGACTGTCCTCTTATTTCGCTATAATATGATACCTCCTGAAATCACTCACCATGAAAAAGAGATGGAAATCACAAGCAGAAAGAAATCACAGATAGTGAATTTAGATGAAAAAGAGGAAAATAATTTCAGTTCCCATGCGAACAGCGGAATATCATGAATTAGCCAAGTCTTGATTGATTGACCATCGGGACTTACAAAAACTCCTTTTTTTCCAGTTCGCAAGATTCAATATCATTGCTGTGTTTATAAACTTTAACATTTCAGTTTTGTCCCAGTGCCGCTGAGGTCATGAAGTCCTTGGCTGCGTTTCCACAACCGTGGCAAGCTCAGGCTGCCACAATTTCAGATGGTCGCATCATAAATGGTAGGAACTGGTGTTGCCTCTCACAGTGCTTTGGAGAATGACAGACACGTCATCAGTGAGTCTAGCCATGTTTATATCATCCTAACCATTATTCTAAGTGGAATGTCCCAATTTCTCTTTTTGTCTTCACTCTGCAGAATCTGTAAAAGTACTTTAGAGTTTGGATTCTGTAAGAGTATATCCCATTTCTTCCTGTGGCTATTTTCAAAAGAGACCTGGAAAGCAAAGGGAGGAATTTCCATTTGGTAAATATACGAATTTCTTCCACTGCTTTGGAGAATATGTTTCCTCTCCAATGACAAGTAGATATATTGGAATCTGCCCATTGAATAATAAGGAAATAGAGTCCAGGAAGACTCATGAAAGATTAAGTGTTGGTTTCCATAATAAAGATCTGGAATCTCTCCAAGTCGTGCTTGAAAAAATGTGTTTTGTGATAAAGCCAAATAACTCCTATTCCAAGGTAGTACTGTATTGGTCCATAGTCTGCAGTAATTCCAGTCATGAGGCCAAACTGAGTTGAGGTGTATGTACTGAATTACAAATACCTTGCATAGCATGTGGCCTGTGTCATGAGGCCCCTCCCATTCCAAATGCTATCTGAAGTGCCCAGTGTGGACCAAGAACTTTTTAAGTTCCTCCGTTGAACCATGTGTTTCACGTGGAAGTTGAGAATTTGCAAGTAGGCGGTGCAGCTGTGACTCACATAAGGCTGGACTGGCTGCACGATCAGTAAATGGAACGCAGCGTAAGCCTAATCAACTCCAAGACCTGAAAACCGCACTCCTTGATTCTTGCCAAGGCGGGCCCATATGGAAACTTACTATAGGAAATACTCCAGTGAATTCTAACGCCAGATCGTTGGAAAAGCCTCTGTAAGAAGCAACAAATCCCTCTTATTCAGGCTGTTACTTTCTTTAAAAAAGATACCCTTAGTTTTATTTCTGAGGCTGCAAATTAGGCATCCTTTCTCTCTTTTTTTTTTTTTTCTGTACTCTGAATGCTTCAAAGAAAATATTTTAGAGCTTATATTTTAGAAACGTGACTATCGAAAAGGAGCCCCATCGTGGAAGGTTCCATGAGAACCCACTCATTTCAGAAACGAGCCTTCAAGAAACAGCTTGCCTCTGAGACGGACCCTTTTTCTGCTTTCTTGGACAGACAAATCCCAGGAAAGACTGCAAAACACACCTGAAGTGCAAAACCACAGACGGTAGTTCAGGAAGATATGTTATTAAAACGTATTAAAATGGAATAACTACCAAAAACGAGAGTTGACACGCATGTTCTACATGCTGCTTTTCTACTTCTACTTTTTTTTTTTTTGGAAATATTACAACAAAAATGTGATTGACAGGCTTTTATGAGCCTTGCTGAGCAGTAGTGTACATTCGGAGGGCTGGGGTATGTCATAGAACTCAAGTGTGTCTTAGTTTTGGAAGGCTCAAAAAAAAACTGTTGGTACAACCAGAAGTAATTTCTTTTTGGTTTATCACTTTAATTAGCCAATCAAATTTAAGTAAATCGAATAGTTCTCGCAGTGAATTTAGTGACATTTCTATAACCATGACCACGAGAGGATCTCAGAGTAGCAGGGTTTGTAGGCCAGAAAATCTGCTTAATGACTTATATAGCTTGTTACCTAATTTGTTTTCTTCTTTTCTTTTCCTTTTAAATTTTATTTTATTTTATTTTATTTTAATAAATTTTATTTTATTTTATTTTATTTATTATTTTATTTTATGGTGACATTGGTTAATGAAACCCAGTAAGTTTCAGCTGTACACTTTAACAGTAAGGCATATATATATATTTACACTGTGTGTTCGCTCCCCACAGTTAGATTTCTTTCTGTCACCACATTTTTGATCCCTTCTACCCCGTCTACCTCCCCCCCCCCATCCCCTACTATCTGGTAACCACTAGTCTATAGTTCATGTTCATGAGTCTCTGTCTGTTCGTCCTGTTCATTTGTTGCTTTTTGGTTTATATCCCACACCTAAGTGATGCCATGTGATTTTCCACTTTTTCTGTCTGGCTCATTTCGCTTAGCATGGTTATCTCGAGGTCCATCCACGTTGTTGCAAATGGCAGTGTTTCATCTCTTCCTTATGGCTGAGTGATATTCCATTGTATGTATGTACCACAGCAGAAGTAATTTTGAAATAACTCATAATTTATTTGAACTTCTTGGAAATAGCCAAATAGTCAAGACCTAGAAATACTACTTCCTGACTTTTTACTCTCCATCTACCATCCTTAACCAGATAGATCCACACCACGCTCAAGTGCTCAGATGCTCAAGAACCACTTCTGTAGGACTGAGTCTCCCTTGGAAGCCGCAGCAGGCCCATACCAAAGCTAGACAAACCAGGAGATCTTTAGTATGCTGGGGAGGGGTATCTAAGAACATTCTTAAAATTTACAGAAGAAAAAAGTTAGCCTATCCCACATCAAATTGCAACAAATAAATTGAATGCATCATATATTTAATATCAATGCCCATGGAAAAGTACCTGTAGATCAACCTTTCGAAGTACCCTGGTGAGGAGTTATTTTGGAAAGCTTGCCTTTGACAACTTTGCAAGGCTAAGAAGAAACGTAGAGTTCATTTGGCTTCAGCTTGGCTTCCTTTAGCTATTTATCTCACTAACTAAGTGAGCTTCCTGTATCTGGACAAAGCCCAGGGGACTTTGTCGCAGACAGCGATTCTTGTGTACAAATGCCTGCTTCTATCACAAATCTCCTTGTAGAGTAAAACTCTGATGAACTGGTATGCTTCTTATGTAAACTGAATGTTGAATTTTTAAAGGTTGAGACATTTTAATGATTTTTCTTATTGAGAGGCATAAAATCCTTCAGAGGTGGCATTCCGAATGAAAGTGGTTGGCGAACGAACACGCAGCATTGCATTGATCGGGAGAGGTGGAGATGTCGCTTTGCGTGATCATGGGAAACAACCACTCAATGAGCTTCTGGATATTCTTCCGATCAGATTATGTGGGTGACACTGTTACAAGCATTGTAAAACTTTAAGTATAAAACATCGTTATCCTCACCTGCCGGGTGCCTAGCACACAGTAGACATTAAGTAGATATTCCTTGAATGAATGGATGCATGAATGAATGGTGTAGGTACTCAAACCATGGATGGAAAATTTAGAGTACAGATTATATCTATACTAACCCTAAATCTCCTGTCGGAAGTGTGTGTGTGTGGGGGGGGAGGGTTTCATCATTGTGCTTTTTCTTGTGTTTCTACATTCTTATATGAGTTTCTTTTGTTGCCCGTTGATTTTCATATCTTCTTAAGTGTCAAATGTAAGAGGATCCTCTCAATCCAGTGACATTTATTAAATCTTATTAAATGCCAAGGAAGACATTATCTCTATTTTCCAGGGGTCGTCAGTCCAGGAGTGAATTCAGACATCTTAGCCTGGGGAGTCAGGGAGATGACATCTGTGTGGCGTGCAGAAGGCGCCATGGGTAGATATACCAACAAAAGCAGAGCGGAGAGTACAGACTAGTGGGGTTGTGAGCTGCCAGAGTTTTGTTCTTCATTTTACTCGAGTTCCCAGATTTTGAAGTGAAGTCAGCGGTCCACAGGGAGCTGCCACGGTTGGCGATCCCCGTTGGAAGATTCAGCCTCTTTCCGGATGGAGGAAGCTCAGATTCAGATGCTCATCATCACTCATACCCGAAGTTTTGTTTTCTGAGCGAGCGTGCTGATTCCTCAGTCAAACGATCAGCAAATCCAGTCAGATGCCACCGGGAGCCTGCACCGTGAACTCAGAGGGCTACAGGAAGTGCACTTTGGCTCTGTTGTTATGGCAACCAGTGGTTTTCCTGCTTTTTGGTTTGGCATAGGCCATAGTAGTAACGTTTCCTCCTGGGGTAATTATGAAAAAAAAAAAATGAGAAAGAAAGAAAGGCACTATCTTGGTGTCTGTCCATGCATTTAACAGCTAAATTATACTCCTGCAGCTATGAGAGGTATCAGAACGAACTTCTGGAAGGAGCAACTGTTGTTGATACTGTTCCCCAAGGCATCGTGTGACACAGGCTTTGGGAAACTTGCTGCCTGCAGGGCACAGGGGCGTGGGTCATGGCTGGGCTGATGACCCCCCAGGAAACGGCCATTGTTTGCACTAGTAGTTCTCAACAGGAGATGGGGGTGACTTAGCTCCCCCAGGACACATTTAGCAATGTCTGGAGACATTTTTGGTTGTCGCAACTGGTGTGCAAGTGTGTGTGCGTGTGCGTGTATGTGTGTGTGCATGTGTGCGTTAATGGCGTCTAACGAGTAGAAGCCAGGAACGCTGTTAAACATCCTGCAGCACACAGGACAGGCCCCAGCCACAAAGGTCCACAGTGCCAGGCCCGAGGGACCCACCCTCGACCGTGAATTTCTTGGTTTTGGAATGACGAGCATTCAGGAAGCAACGGTAGGGTCAGGGCACAAATCGGAGGCTGTGAAATGGATTTCTTCAGGGCGACGTTTCTGTGACTTCTCAGGGGATGGGCAGAACGCTCTCTGCCTTGGAGGAATGGTGTCCCTGATGGCAGCCTGGTGACAGCCTCCCAGGGAAGGCTTCCTCTGGAAGCTCGCGTGACTCAGAAGCCTGAGAGGCTCAGGTGCTCGGTTCCAAAAATAAATTCCCTTTTGCCTCACACTATTACTTGTTTAGAATTTCACGTAGGTAGCAGAGCACATGGAAATGACACACTTGTTGTACTTCGAACGCCATATGTCCAAATGGCTGCAAGAATAGCAAGCTGGTTTCTAGATAACTTCACTCATCACCCTTCTCATCAACCTGGGATCGAATGCACAGGAAATAACAGAAGAACACACGTGCATGCGTGTGCACACACCACGCACACACGTTTTTTGCTCTAGAAAGATTTCAAGTGTGAGTCATTTATCAAGCTCTGTGCAGATATCCACTACACACATTGGCATACTTATTATTCTGGAAAACCCTCCTTAAAGGAGCAAGAACAAATTGCCTAGTCGTTATCTGGGGATTGTTCGGATGACAGCCGTGAGTGTACACAGCTCTGGAATGTGCTCTCACACGTCAGCCATCACTGTCAGGGTGAATACCTCACCTGTCACAGGGAAATAACACACCTGTGTAAGCGTCTTCACGTGTTCCCCTGTGGCACTGTGGAAGTTTACAGCCTGTCATTTTTTTTCTTTGAGTCAAGACTTTCCAGACATGTCAGCCCACGAGCATCTACTCACATATCTGCCCAAGGCATTTGTGGTCGCCAATGTCACAAATCATCCTGGACTCCTTCTGACTCTTTGGACTTTCTGTTATCGATTCCCTCAGCCTTTGTCACCACACCTCCTGCAGTGTGCCAGGCCCTAGCTCAAGGGTCTCATCAAGGGTCCCTGCTTTCAGGAGAACTCAATCAGGGGAGGAAGGCGTGTATGGAAAATAATGAACTTGAATTCAAGAGAAGGCACATGCAGGGGCAAGGGTCGCCCAAGAAGGGAAGTGTAAGGGAAGGCTTCACAAAAGAGCTCAGCCATAAAAGCCCAGTGAGAATGTCCCCAGATGGGAAGTGAGGGGCGGGGCTGCAGGCATGGCCGTGGGACAGCGCGCCGTCCTCACAGAACTCGCAAGGAGTGCGCGATGGCTGCCCAGGTGTTTGTATCCCATTGCTAATGGGATATGCCTGAACTATTTGGCCTTTTAGAAAGCTCTGGAAGTAGAGACAGACATATAAGGATGGATTTGGGAATGTGAGGGAGAGAGCTAAAGCCAGGGTGACCAACGAAGAGTATAACGAAGTAAGGGGTTTGAGAGAGACCTCTGACGTAGGGCTAATTGGCCTCAGTGCCTTGTTGGGTTGTGGCGAGAGTAGCATCTCAGTTGACAGTGGCAAGGAAAGGCTAGTGAAAGATCTGGCTTCTCATAATTTTCACAAGCCTCCTGTTCCCACTCACCCCCTGTATAAGCATAGAAACCAAGGTCAGAGAGATTGCTCCCAGCCTCCTACCCCAAATCAAAGTGCTGTGGATAGAATCCCGGAGGCATCATGGCCCCTGCCTTGGAAGGCTGAGTAAAGACGAAGCTTCTCGGTGAAACATGGTAAATTTGAGATGACTGTGGAATGTCCACGCGGAAGTGTCTGGGGAGTTTTTGGTAGGTCACCTGGGGCTCAAAAGAGAGGGCTGGGATGAACATGTTCATTTGGGAGGAATTAAGATCTAGGTTGGTGGTTCCCAGTCCTGATTGTATCACATGGGTAGCCTTTTCTTTTTATTTATTTGTTTATTCTTTTTTGATCTCTTTTTTTTGGTTATTTTTTGTATTTTTTCCAGCTTTATTGAAATATAATAGACAATTAATTGCTCGTAATTACATTGTACAATTCAATGAGTTTTTTCAATTATATATTAGTTTCAGTTGTACAGCATGGTGATTAGAGATCTATATAACTCACCAAGTGATCACCCCACTAAATCTTGTACCTTTTTGCCCCATGCATATTATTACATTATTAACTATTTTCCTTATGCTATACTTTATATCTCCATGTCTTTTTTGTAATTATCCATTTGGACTTCTTAATCCCTTTTCCCTTTTTTGCCGTCCCCCCAACTCCCCTCCCATCTAGCAGCCCACAAAATATTCTTTGTATCTGTGAGTTGATTTCTGTTTTTGTTGTTGTTTATTTTATTCTTTAGGTTCCCCATGTAAGTGAAATCATGCCATATTTGGCTTTCTCTATCTGACTTATTTCATTCAGCACAATACCCTCTAGGTACATCAAAGCAATATCTTTTTCCATCCCCTTCCTTTTAGTCTGTGTGTGTCTTTTAATCCGAAGTGAGTCTTTTGTAGACAGCATATGTAGGGGGCTTGTTTTCTTATCCATTCAGCCACTCTATCTTTTGGTTGGAGCACTTAATTGCTGTTACCATTCTTTATTCCTGTTCTGATACATGATTTTTCTTCTTAAAGAAATTCCTCAAACATTTCCTGTGATACTGGCTTGGTGTCGATACATTCCTTTAGCTTATTTTTGTCTGGGAAGCTCTTTATCTGTCCTTCAATTCTAAATGATAGCTTTGCTGGATAAAGTATTCTTGGTTGTAGATCCTGGGTTTTCCTCACATTGAATATTTTGTGCCAAGCCCTTCTGTCCTGCATGGTTTCTTTTGAGAAATCAGCTGCCAGTCTTAGGGGTGCTCCTTTGTAGGTACCTAACTGCTTTTCTCTTGCTGCTTTTAATATTCTTTCTTTGTATTTAACTTTTGGCATTTTAATTATGAGGTGTCTTGGTGTGGGCCTCTTTGGGTTCCTGGTTTTTAGGACTCTCTGAGCTTCCTAGGGTCTTATGTCTATTTCCTTCACCAGGTTAGGGAAGTTTTCCATCAATATTTCTTCAAATAGCTCTTCAATGTCTTGTTGTCTTTCAGGTACCCCTATGACATGGATATTTTTCCATTTAATAGTGTCCCATAGACTCCTTAAATTATGATTATAGTCTTGGCTTCTTTTTTTCTTGCCATTCTGATGAGTGTCCTTGGCTTCCCCATCCTCTATATCGGTGATTCGATCCTCTTCTTTATCCACTCTGTTGATTCCTTCTAGTATACTCTTCCTCTCAGATAATGGGTTCTTCATTTCTGACTGGTTCCCTTTTATAATTCTCATTCCTATTTTTATGGTTTTTATCTCTTTGTTCAAGTTCTCACTGAATTCATCTACAGGTCTCCTAAGCTCATTGATCACCATTATAACCAGTGTTTTGAACTCTGCATCTGTTAGATTGCTTGACTCCATTATTCCTGGATCTCTGTTCTGTTCTGTCATATGGTTTCTGATGCTTTGTCTTCCCATTTTGGCTGCCTTTCTGTGTCTGTTTCTATGTACTAAGCAACGCTCCTAAGTCTTCCGGTCTTATTAGTGTGGATTTGTGAAGTAGGTGTCCAGTGGCACAGTCCGGAGAGGGGTTCAGCAGCAGGCCAAGTTTAGCCCCAGCCTGTGCCCCTCCAGGGCCACCTATTAAGATTCAGCAAGCAATCCACAGATGCTATGCTTATAGTTTCCTCAAGAGGCCATGCCAATAACCACGGACAGCAACCACCAGGGTGAGTCTCGGCGCTGCTCAGCAAGGAGCACAGGACTCGCCAAGGATACGCACTTGGATGTGGCTTGGGTAGGGCTGCGAGTTGGGGGAGGTGTAATTTCAGGGGATCCTCTGGGCGGAGCCATCTCTTATCCAATTTGATGATGTCTCAACTGTGATGGTGCTGCCTTCGTCCACGGGGAGTGGGGAGGACTCAACAGAGGGACAATGGATATCACCCGCACTTCTGCTCGGGAGAGAGCCTTGCCTCTGACTGTCACTCCAACAACTCAGCATCTGCCTTTAAGTCCCTGGTGACCCCCCCGCGCAGCTGATCCGGCACTGGTGCTCAGAGCGAGCAGGTCCATCCCCGTGAAAGTCCGCTTGCAGACGCTGCCCTTTTAAGAGGCGTCTGCAGTTGCCAACAGCCTCTGTCTCACTCAGCCACTGGGGACCAGGCAGCCTCACGTCTTCACCCCCTCCTACCTCCTCCCGTTGCAAGATGGCTTCTTATTTCTCTCCCTGGTTGTAGTGCTTCTGTTCATCTAGATCCCAGGTGACTTTCCTTGCCATTTGCTCCATGTTTTGGTCACAACCGTTTTGGTCTCAAGAGGGATGAACAAAGCCTCTATCATCTTCGCCATGTTTTCCCTCACGTGGGGAGCCTTTTAGAATCCAGGTGCCCAGGCTGGACCCCAGACCAATGACTTCAGACCCGGGCTTCAGTGTATTTTAAGGGAAGGAAGAAGAGTTCCCAGTAATAGCGCTGGTTTCTCAGTGAGGGAAGAGGCAGCTTCCGGTGACGCAAGCTTAGGCAAGGGCTCGAGAAGGGGAGTGGATGCCGGCTGAGCCGGAGGGGCTGCAGAGGGGCAGGAGCACGCTGGCCTGACGGCTGGGTGGTGCCCGGGCCCCTCCGAGACAACAGCGCTGGATTCGTGTCCAGTCTACACTTTCTGGAATTGAGGTCTAATCGACACCCATTGTCTTGGTTTCAGGCATACAACGTAATGATTCGATATTTCTATATGTTGTGAAGTGGTCACCATGATAAGTCTAATAGTTAACATCCCTTACGTAGTTACTCATTTTTTTAAGCTTTACTCTCTTAGCATCTTTCGAATGTGCACTACGGTATTACTAACTGTAGTCACCATGCAGTATAGTGCATCTCATGGCTTATTTCTTTTATAACTGGAAGTTTGTACCTTTTGACTTCCTTCACCCATTTCACTACCCACCAGTCTGTTCTCTGTATCTATGTATGAACTTGGGTTTGT
The DNA here is from genome assembly GCF_014176215.1 of Rousettus aegyptiacus. Taxonomy (NCBI): domain Eukaryota; kingdom Metazoa; phylum Chordata; class Mammalia; order Chiroptera; family Pteropodidae; genus Rousettus; species Rousettus aegyptiacus. Next base: position 1,147,796 of record NW_023416312.1, on the reverse strand, counting down.
TTGTTTGTTTTTTTGATATGATTCACATATAGGTGAGATCATACATTTGTCTTTCTCTGACTTATTTCATCTAGCATAATGCATTCTGCACATTTGTAGCGTAAGTTATGATGTTCGGTTTATTTCTCTTTTGCAATGCAAGTGCCTGACTTAAGCTTTGCCTACCGAAGCATCCATTTCAAAAAGCCAACCACTTCAAAGAAGACCATCTCGATAAACATGCAGCGACCTGGCCATGCGGCTAGATAAAGAGCCAGGCCACCTCCCCCGCTGCGGCTCCTTTGTTTCAGAGCTCTTAGTTGAATCCAATAACTGACTATTGGGGCACTCGTTTGTTTTCTTTTCCCACTCTAAATTCCTGCTCTTATGTTTCAAATCCACCAATGAAGGGCGAGCCCATGAAACCCTAAGACCGCATCCTGGACCCCAATCTCTCTCTCCCTCTCTCCCTCTCCCTCTCCCCCCATCTCTCTCCCTCTTTCCCTCCCTCCCTCTCTCTCAGTCTCTACTAGAGATCTCTGCCACATGGCCCCAGGAGTGCTGTGTAATTTCCAGATCTTGTAAGTAATAATCCCATGTCTTTTTGAGTTTCCTTATGGTTATTGCTGACGGGCGTCTTGCAACCATAATGCGAACCACAAGGGTTGGGCCAGCCACCACATTGCTTATTGATAGGCTGAGACCAGTACAAAACAATATTTGTACAATTTTTTTTCCTAATGATCTTAATATCCCACTGCGGGGGGCAGGGAGAGGGGGGAAGGGTGGTCCTATTGATCAGAAGTGAACTTTGTGGGGTCACAGCAAGAAGGCAAAAGAAAGGCAAGAAGAATGTCCGAAGCTGACTCTGGAATCCAGGCTGCATAATGAAGATGCCGAAGGCAAGTGGGGACTATTTGAAGAAAGTCGGTGGACCGATTGGAGGCAGTTCTCAGAGACTGAAATATTAGTTTAAGATCCCAAAGTAGCGCAGTTAGGGTGGACACACTACAGAGGATGCCTGGATTTGTTGGGAAGCGAACGCCCTTACAGTCTAGGTGGACATGTAAGTGTGGGGAAACATGTCCACTCCTCTGCGGGCCTTTCTTCTGGAAGTCTGTCTCGGTCTTTGCCAGTGTCCTTCACAGAGGGCTGTCTCATGGCTCTTGTAGAATTTGAGCACAGCTTTATTCTGTGGAATAGCTATATTAGATCTCCATTATTTAAAAACACGCACCACGACAAATTAAAAACTCTCGCCATTGCATTGGGAGATGCACATACCTCCCTGGTCTCTGTCATTCTGTCATGCACACAATCCGTAGGCACAAGTGGAAAAGTGTAATTCGGTGTTTGCTGTACTGATGCTTGTATTTTCAAATATTTCCAAAAAGTTTTTTCTAAATATTTTCTATAAATTTCAGTGTCTTTTAGGGAAATTAATGTTGGACTGAAAATCTGTTCCCAGCTTTTAGAGACTCTTCATTAAGAAGCATCTTTGGGCAGGGGGTGGGGCAATGCAGTAAAATATGTCTTGATCAAAAATAACTCTGCTAAGATGTCAAGACTCAATGTTGCTCTTGTGATTTAGAAGACAGACTGAAGTCCGAGATACTTCTGCACAAATAAATATTACTTGAAACGTCCATCAGAATCATGTGGTTTTATTGTCCCCTTAAAGTATTTTAATACTTACTATTAAGGCTTATTAAATATTGACTACCAAGGTTGCCACTCTCTGAGGTGGTTTGACATTTCAATCAGGGCTCGGAGGGCTGTTTTTCATCAGTCATTCTTTGGAGTTAATGTGTGTATGTTGGTAGGACAGGAAAGGAATGGAATGTCAACTTTCTGCCAATGACTCTTCTGGCCGAAAGAAAATTTCTCAATTTTTTTCTTTTCTGCATGAGTCACATAGAGAAGTTATCTGAGGAGGGGCATCGAAAGGAAAAGTGAAAAACAATTAAGGAGAGAAAAAAACTCCTTATATCCATGTTGGTCCTATTCCCTTTGGGAAACGGGTACCAAGTAGCATCGTTGGTTACTGTTGGTTTTTTGTTTGTTTGTTTTTGTTTTTGTTTTGTTTTGTTTGTAAGCGTAATAACTGCAGTTTTCATTTGGAACATGCCCAGATGGAATGGACCTTATTTAAGCCTCATTCTGAAAGAAGATACCAGCGATCATGATCTGTTTTTCTGACTTCTGTACACAGAAATTTTCGTCATAGTGGTCAATTGGGACAACTTCAGAGTGATATCTGAAGGGATCCTCTTACTCCATACTGTAGAGCAAAACCAGAAAGAATTCATTAAGAATGAGTAACCTCTGGATAGCATAAATTAGATTTACCGTTTGTTAAGAAGCGTTACTTGAGCATGTCCGATAATAAGAATTTGCCGCTAACTTCCGTTCCCTCTGCGTGAAGCAATGGGTGAACGCTGAACGTGGGGTGATGGAAAGTTAATCTGCTCAGCTTGTCACTGGGTCTCCCTTGCATTCCATTCATGGGCATAGCAAGTAATGCACACGTTCTAAATCTCATGCCACTGAGCTTTGGAACGGGCATGCCCCATGGCACGTTTTGCTCTAGCTTCCGCTCACCCTAATTCAGGGTTTCTCGACCTCAGCACTCTTGATATTTGGGGCTGGATGATTCTTTATCGGGAGGAGCTGTCCTGGGCAATGTAGGATGTTTAGTAGCATGCCTGGCTTCCACCCATGAGATACAAGTAGCGCCCCTCCACTTCTCATATCCTGTCCCCTCCCCGTTATGACCGCTAAAATGTCTCCAGACATTGCTCAATGTCCCCTGAGGGGGCAGAATGCTCTGCTCTGCTTGAATACCGCTGTTCTAATCTGATGTTGCTCAGCCCTCAGTGGGTATCATTTAACTGACGTCCTAACGAGCATTGGCTACATTCCCACATTGCTCTGGGCTTCTCTTTGCACGTTGGAGCCCAGCTTTGCACTGAGTGGTGGAGGGAGGGGCTACCTGGGTAGGGTGTTCTCACATTGAGATCTGTCTAGGATAATCTGTTTCCTGGATGTAATTATTAAGTAGTGCTACCATAAAGAATGTCCTTGTAGGAGTGAAAATTATCCAGCCCCCTTACAATTTGGGCATTTTGGCTTTAGAGAATGGGAAATTGTTATAAGAGCTCCTAAAATCTCAAAAGGCTTTTCTCCTCTGTAGATGTCTCTGAGTCCTTCCTGCCCTGTTTTTAGGAGCCTGGAACTTTAAGCATTTTGTGCCCATAAAAACTACATGCTCAACTCTTTATCCTTAACTCCCAGTGAACTCAGTTTTTGACCAAGCAGGCAAAGTGAGCTCAGACAACAGGGAAAAGAACAGTGCTTTAAAAAAGAATGTTCTTCTCCTGATAGAAACAGAGTTTGAAGTTCTAAGCAAGAAAGAGTTGCTACTGAGTTTATAATGACTTTTCTATTGGCTTTTACAATCACACTATTACTGGGATCAGGCATCCTGCTCGGAAAACTGCTTCGCAATAAATACTTCAGACAGTAGAAAATGAGTTTAGAATAGACTGGGCTACAATAGAAAAGAGCTGAAGAATCAGAGGTGGTTTGAAAAGCAATCTTTCCTTCGGTCTTAAGAATAAGGGGAAAAAATTTTCTCCCTCAGTAAATCCTGTCACATGTAGAAGAGACTACTTGTCAAAGCCTTGAGTGGACTTTTGGATTGTGTGGTTCCTGGCATGTACCTTTACTAAAAAAATAAACACACACACACACACACACACACACACACACACACACGCACACATCTCCAGGTAGTAATATGCACTCTAACCTGTAATCAGAATCAGCCTCACACCTAAAAATATGAAAAGAATTTCAGCCCATAATGAAGGCAAGATAATTATGGAAGACCACTCCATTTAAAAACTCAGCATTTAATTTTGTTATGGGCCACTCTGTAGCAGCTGAGATTTGATTTTGAAAATAATATAAATTCATGGACTCTATTTGAGATGTTGGACGTACAATCTCTCTTCTTCCCCATACTTTTCTTCTTTTGTCAGCCTCCTAGAATCTTTACCTCCTCTTCAATTCAGATAAAACCCTCTAGGTCTAGAGGGCCAAAGTTCCTGATCTCTGACAGGAAGAACGAGGCCAGATGGATGGCTTCACTCACAAAAAGTTTCCTGTCCCAGTCTCTTTATGTTCACATTGTGATGTTTTCTCCCTGGGCACACCTGGTGTCAAAATTGTAATGGATGTCATCTCGGACACTGTAATGAAGGTTGTGGTTTTATCTTCAATTGGATTTCGGTAGAATTTTTAGGTATTTTCTGGGTCTTGTTTCTCTTTCGTCATGGCTGTGAAATACGAGATGGCAAATGGGCTGTATTTCCCTGTGATTCCCAGTCTGATAGCTTCTATTTTAGGTACCAACTCCTAAAATGGTCTTCAGCCCAAAATAATAGCCCCTTATGAACTAAGGGAAACTGACTACAGAAAATATGATAGAAGTAGCTGTTTTAAAATCATTGGATTTGCGTTATGCTTTGGAAAGTATATTTCATTCTTTTATTACTTATTAAAATTATTGAGGTGACATTGGTCAATAAGATCGAATAGGTTCCAAGTGTATAATTCAATAAGAAATTATATGCATATTGCATCGCGTGTTCACCAGCCAAAGTTAAATTTCCTTCCGCCACCAAATATTTGATTCCCTCTAGCCCATCCACCTCTTCCTTCCCCCTTCCCTCTGGTAACCACTAATCCACCCTGCATGCCCACGAATTTCTATTTGTCTGTCGTGTTTGGTACTCTTAGTTTTATGTCCCACATATGAGTGAAATTACATGGTTCTCAAGTTTTTCTGTCTGGCTTATTTCACTTGCCATGATTATCTTGAGGTCCATCCATGTTGTCACTAATGGCAGTATTTCATCCTTCCTTATGTGTGAGTAATATTCTATTGTACATATGTACCACAGCTTCTTTATCCAGTCAGCTATCGAAGGGCACTTCATTTTTTTTCCATGTCTCAGCCACTGTGAACAATGCAGCTGTGAACATTGGGGTGCATATATCTTTCCTGATAAATGTTTTTAAATTTTCTGGGTAGATACCCAGAAGAGAGATTGCTGGGTCATGCGGTAATTCTATTCTTAGTTTTTTGAGGAAACTCCTAACTGCTCACTTTCAAATTGTATAGAATTCTATTTTAGGATATAGTGTTTTAGGAAGGTGTGAGCATGGCCCTACCCAACTGTAAGGGACAGCATCCAAAAACTATGAACCCCTCTACCCTACCCTGTAAGGGAGTATTCTATGATCACCTGAACCTCAGCTTAAATGCACTCAATATATAATAAATCAACCTCACATTAGTGTGTCTGAAGACAAAACAGTGACTCACAGAGTATAATTTTGATTTGCCTAAATTTAGATTAATATTACAGAACTGTATACCTATCGAAAGCCTACCCAGCCCTGTCCTTTACCTACAGACCACAAAGTCGCCTTCCTGTAACTATTTTCCTGACCAAAAATGTGCTATCATTTTGCCTAAAGAAGGATGTTCTTCGCCATCTTTACCATAAATGTTATCATCACAAAGAACTATTTTTTGGAGCACTGACTTCTCATGACAAACTTACTTTTAAGTACTGTGGACACAGAAATATGGCATATGTCTTCTCCATCAAAAGGCATATGACCAAGGAGAGGAAACAGGACAGATACAAAAAAGATAATAGAGTGTGTGCTCAGTGTTCAGTGATGATGGATGATACAGCTAAACAATAAAACTGAAGTCTAAAATTTCAGTAAGGAGATAGGAGGACTAAAAATGCAATCATATAGGATGAGAGTTTTCCTTTACCCGTTAAGAATTACCCTTGACTGCCAGTAACAGAGCTGAAATAAGAGTGTCTTAAACACAGTAAGGGGTAATTTTTCTCCCTAATAAAATAAGTGAAAATATTGGGCTAGTATAGCAGTTCAACAATGTCGTGTCTCAGGTTCTCTCTATTTTGCCATTCTTAGTGTGAGCTTTCAGAATTTTGGTTGTCTCATGATCACAATATGGCTGCTATGAATCCAGCCGCCATGCCAGCGTCCCTGAGAGAAAGAGTAAGGAAGAGGGGAGCTCAAACGGTCATCCTCGCTGAGACAGCTCCTCTTTAATAATTTCCTACAAGCCTTCAACCCAACACTTGGTCTCTGATAGCTTAAATTTTTTCAGCCAGTGTTATGGTGCTAATAAATAATAGAAACATTAATCTTGCATAGACAGTTAGTGAGCTCTGGTACACAACTCAGTTTTTGCTAATATTTAAAAATCAAAACCACAAAGCTCCTCTAAACCAGATGTGAACAAACCATGGCCTGTGGGGTAAATTCAGCCCATTGACTTTTGGTAAATAAAGTTTTATTGGAACTCAGCCGTACCCATTCATTTCTGTATGTTCTATGGCTTCTTTTGTGCTATCGTAGCAGAGCTGAGTAGTTGTGACAGAGACTGTATGGCCTACAGAGCCAAAAATACTTTCCATCTGGCTTTTTACACAAAAACATTGCCAGAATCATTGTAGATAAATAACTCAATGGAAAATTGGGCAAAAGACTGGAACAGACTATGAAAGGGATATCCAGAGACCAATACACATGTGAAAAGTGCTCCAACTCATTAGTCACCAGGGGAATGTTAATTAAAACCACAGCCTCCTATCATTCCTTGCCCATCAGAATGGCTATAATTAAATAGAGAACCGACAGTACCAAGTATTGTATTTATAAGGGACAACTGGAGTTCTCGTACATTGCTTGTGGCGGTATATGTTGGTACCAATACTCTGGAAAACTGTTGGGCAGAATCTGCTGAAGCAGAACATTGGTACTCCCTGTGATGGAACGGTTCTTCTGCCAGGTATAGACCCAACGGAAATGCCTACCTGTGTCCACCAGAAGGAATACACTAGAAGGTTCATATTGGCGCTATTCATTCATAACCCGGGCTGATCAAATGTCTCTCAACAGTAGAAAAAGCCAACAGTCCTGTTTTATTCATACAATGGAATACTTCTCAGCAATGAAGACGAAGTACCAGTGCATGCTCTAACATGCAGGAATGATGAAAGAAGCCAGGCAAAAAAGACTGTCCACTGCAAGATTCTATCTAGAGTTCAGAAACTGGAAACAAATCTATGCTGTTGATGGTCAGGACAGAGATTACTTTTAGGGGGTAAAGATTGGGAGGGGACTTTTCCTCTTCTGGGTTGTCATTATATAGGAGTGTTCGCTTTGACGAATGCACCAACTTCTGCACTGTTCGGCTTGTCTTTTATTTCAATAAGCACCCCCTCACACACAGCAGAAAGAGAGAAAGAATACAATCTCTTTAATGACAGAAACCTAGCAATGCCACTCTCAGCCAGCTTTCTATTAAAGTGTCGCCTATGCTGATGTGTTCCTTTTAAAACAACCACACTGGGCTACATGACAGGCCCGGCCTTTGTTTGAGACTGTGCTCATGTTCCCGTCTCAGTAATAAATGGAACGCATTTTTGCTTTCCAGCCTTTTGGACTGGATTGCATCCACCATTTAGGTGGTCTCAGCTCCAGGTCGCCCCCGGCAAGGATCAGATGGTTGTACATGAGCTGCCGTGGATTAACCCACTGAGCAGACCCCCTGGCCATGGGCTTTCTGGCCAAAGGAGAAAGCGAAGACTTCAGCGCCAGCTGAATGTGCGATTTATGCATCCTGAGAAGGCAACTCGGAAGGAGGGTATTTTTTTTTTTTTTCCATTTCTGTTTAGTCTTCTCTTGGTGAAATTGTAAAGAGGTGCTGGAGACCGAGGGAGCTGTTTGTGTGCTAAGTGTTGTCTGCCTCAATTGCACTCTTGAATTCTGGCTTGCTGCCCAGTCTTATGTGGGAGGCTGGTTAGGACGTGCGTACTTCTCCGAAGCATCAATTTTAGATTTTGAAAAGGATGAAAGTATTATTCCTGCAAAGCCGAGAATCGAGGCTGATTTGAAAGGAGAAGATTAGAAGAAGTAGCTAGACCTTTTTAAAGAATCACCCGTATTTTTGGCTAATGCATCGAGTTAACCTTGTGCCCTCCCATGAGGCAAGTGAGGAGTTATAAAAGTAAGAAGAACATTAAATGCTAAAAGTGAATAAAAGGAACATGATAATCCAAGTATTGGAGTGATCGATGGCCATGCTTTAAAAAAGCAGTGCTAAAAACTAAATTTAAATAATCGAATAATTATAAATACATATAGATAATCCATCCAAAAGTTCTGGTACATACATAAGATGTACTTCTTTTCGTATTTCATCATTATCCAAAATCTTTAAAAAATGTATAACATCTTTTCATGTATCTTTCTGATACTTGAAACTATATGTGTGTGCATGTGTGTGTATAAAAATAGGTATAGCCACATATATGTGTGTGTATGTATATATATTTGAATACATATGCGTAGCCATTCATGAGGTTTTAAAAATTACCATCCTCCAAAGGAAACTGAAAAATAACTGGCCAGCGGTGAGAAGGAACTGAAGCCGCCTGTTTATAAGAATCTCAGAAGGTTTAGATGACCTCGACGCAGCCTCCCAGGTCTGCGGTAGCACCTCAAAGGACACATTTTTGGGAGGGGAAAATAATTGTGAACCTCAATTTAGGAGAAACCATAGAACATTATGTGACTTGCATTTTTTGGAAATTAAGATCTAGCAGTGGAAAGCAAAGCGACACCCATCCAGCTGATTCGGGTGCATTGTTGGGGTTACTGCCACTTCCCAGGGAGCCCCTTGTTAGGAAGGTAACTTCCCTGTTCCTTCCATTTTCTCCTCAGCAGGAAGAGAGCGAAGTGGGGCGACAGGGGGCGTTGGAACGCGGGTGCCATTGCCCAGCTCTTGTGATCATGAGTTAAATGGGCTTCTGGCTTTGGGGGCCAAAGCGTTTGGAGAGTCTCATCTTAGGAGAAGCAAGTTACTCTGTTTCTTGGTGGCCTCTCAGTGTCAAGCCATCAAGGAGTTAGGTCTCAGTGTCTGGTACCAAAGTTGAACACGGGCGAATGTGCAAAGATGGGACCCACAGTTGTCAAAGCTTGGCCTTTTCATGGGATTTTGAGTGGATTCTGCTTGTTTCGTGAGACACCAATGTAGAGAACCCTGTCTCCTAAACGCCACGCAGACTGGCATGTCCTTGAGGCGCTCCCCTGCTCCGCGAGCCTCGTTCACCTCTTGGTCATGCTGAATTCACTGGTGGGAGCCCCTCGAATATACTTATTCTATAAGCTAAAATGTCAGCCCTGAGATTGGACGGTGTCCTCATGATTCCCGTGGACTCACCTTTTATGGAGAAGTGCTTTGTTCTTTCCTAAGAGCCAGAATTATGACTTACAAGGTCTCGCTTTTCCAAACCACATCATAGTGTCCTGATGAGAATTGCGAGCCACCTGCACCATTGACCATTTGGGCATGGGAATCAAGACCGGGCCCAGGGAAACGATTCTGTTGGATAAATCACCAGGTTACTCTAAGTAGTAGTCACCATTGTAGTCGATTCCAGATCAGTTCGTTTAAGCACCAAGTGCTGATTATTCTCGTCTCCTGGAGCCATATTTAACAGCAGCGCTCAACGGATACTTCGCCAGTGGTCGCTGTGTAGTAGGCATGGGACCAGGCGACGGGGGTACAAAGAGGACTATGAGAGCCCCTGTGTTTGAGGACGACAGTGTTTCAGGAGGAAACGGACAAGTTGAGCACCCTAACAGAGGTGTGGCCAGAGGCTAAGCGAGCCTTCTGGTGGGGGTGCTGGGGTGCGTCTATAAGGTGGATCTATGAGGCTAGTGAGAGTTCTACAGGTAAAGCAGGGAGGGAGGTGATGGATGTGATGGGGGAGAAGGCTGTTGCAGGAGGGAGGGGTTTGTCTCTTGAAAACAAAGGGCTCAGTGCGTGACCTAGAATTTCAAAGGGCGTCTCCCCTGGCAAGCAGCCAAGAAGGTGGATGACCGCATCATGGAACGTTGTTGGGAATGTAAGGAGGATGCTACGTGCTTCGTGCTAGATGTAGAAAAGGGGCTGGAATTCTGAGTACCTTCCAGAATCTTGACTAGTCTGAAAATGTTATGTGCACATATATTTGTCCACGCAGTATGGCGTGACCTAGAAGTCACGGCCTATTGAAAAGTTTATGCCACGAAAATAAGTAACAGTTTGAGTTCACTTCCTCTGAGTGGGCTAAGGTTTTGAAGACAAGACAAAATTGTCAGGCTCCAAGGGCCAAATACAGACATGGACGCTTTAGAATCCTCTGCTTTCCTGGTCTCGGAGCACGTGGTGCGATGTCGCGTGTAATTAATTGGATCTGGTGCCGATAGGTGCAAACCCAGTTTAAGTTTGGAGTGAGGGGATCCCAGGGGACAGCATGTGTCTGAAAAGCAGCATTACATTTGCCAGGTGAGGGCTTGGAGAAGGCTTTCCATTCAGTGAGACTTAGAAAACATTAATGAATGAGGGGGAAATACTTTGAACAAATGATTCGAGAATAGTAAATACAAACGCAACAAGGGAGTGTTTGTTTTTGGTTGCGATTTATATTGTGCTAGGAGGTGGAGGTGCCTTTTTCAGACCAAATGAGTCTGCATTGACCTGAGACTTGCAGAAATAATGTAAATGTGCCTCTAACGGCTCAGGTATGAGAGGCAGTAGAGTCCACGTGGGATTCTGATTCACCTGTGGTGAGTTGTCTGTCTGCTTCAAGGCTCTACATGAAACCAAATAATTGAGACGTTAATAGAAAAAAATCTATAGAAGATTTTCTTTTTCTTTGGATAAGTAAAATTCCAAGAGGGAGATGATGAAAACCAAAAATAGGGAAAAAAATCAAACAAAATTAAGGGCTATTTTTACTCTTGACAAATTTCGAAGCTATTCGATGGGAGCATAAGTGCTCATTCTCTACTTTTGTGCAATTTTGGAAATTTTTTTAGAATAAAGTTTAAAAAATAAAGTGCTATTTTAGTTTTTGAAATCAGGGGTCAGCAAACATTTTCCGTTAGGCTGGAGAAAGCAGCTATAGAGAAAGAAATACGTGCCTGGACGGGTGTGGCTGCACGCCAAGAAGACTTTATTTATGAATGCCGAAATGATAATTTCATATAATTTGTACATGTCACCAACCGTTCTTGATTTTTCTTTCAACCTCTCAGAAATGTAGAAACCATCCTTACTGACTCTTGAGCCAGATCTGAGACAAACATTTCCCCTCATTTGCTCCTTTAGAACAAACAAAATAAAAACATGTCAAAACGCAACATGCTTTCTTTTTTCAGGTTCTTGTAAATTAATTTAATGGCGTTTTTTTTTTTTTTAACCTTCGGTATTTTCCTAGATTTTTCTACAATGCTTTTTGCCCCTGCTGGAATGCTTCATGCCCTTGTAATACTTTCTAACATCAGTTGTCTTGCAATTATTAAGTGCTCAGCGTGAACTGAAATGCTTAGGATGGACGTCAGAGGCAAAGAAAATTTTAGCAATTGAAAGTGGTACAGAAGCTCCTCTATTTATGGAATGTCAACTTGTGCAACTTCATAGATACAAACAAAACCATACTCTGGAGTCGAGCCCTCTGACTCTCCTCAGCGCCAAAATATGTGTTAAGAGGCTCTGGGAGCTTTTTGTTTCTGCCTCTCCTCCCCCTTGTTCTTATATCTACCTAATGTTTGCTGTATTTCTGCTCGGTGCTGAGGAGTTGTGCCATCGGCTCTGTCTTGTATGATAACCCCAGAAGAAAGGGAAGAAGAGAGAGCTAGTAAGAAGTAGCAGAAAGGAAGGAAAAATAGAAACAGTTTTTCAAAATTGAAATAGTCTGGGAAAATTGTTGCAAGGCCTTTGCAGGAAGAACAATTTTGAGTGAGGAAGGAGAGCTCATCCCGCAACCTGGCTGATAAGAGCAAGAATCGATAGAGAGCTGCTAGAGACTTGGCACTGCTACACACACACACTCACACACACACACACACACACACACACACACACACACGGTAATGAACAAGTGATGTCATCAAATGATGGAAAAGGCGGAGAAAAAGTCACTGTGTGGCAGGGACCAGCATCTCAGATCTATCTGTGATAATCCTGGGAAATGAAATAAGTCCCATAGATCAAGTCACTCAGTCAGAGATGGTTCTGCGGGTTGGCAGCTTTGGGAACCTACCCGACCTTCAAGTAAGTGATGAAATGACAATTAGGGGTGCTTAAGCTGCCAAGAAATTCCCTGTGGCGCTCGCGTGCAGAGTAAGCACTTTCTGAAGACTTTCAGTACATGAAACGGCATAGGTCTAATGTGGCCGAAGATGCCGAATGTCCCATTTATCCGCAAAGCAGGGAAGAAGCTGGGGCGCGACGTCCTGGGAGACGCCCTCCCAAGTGGCCTCACCGGGAGTCCGTGTGGGCGGCCGCTAGCTTCTACCCTGTTCGGAACCTCTGGACCTAGAACAGCCGTAAACAGCCGTTAGTGGTAACGGTTTTCAACCCGAGCGTGTCGCGGACACTTGCTGTAGGTGTCTGCCCACAACATCGGGCCTTGTACCAGTTCTGCGGGCTCGTCCCATCCATCCCCCAGCTTCCGTGTGGCTTGTTTCTTACGCCCAGCATCTATGAACTTCTTCAGAGGACGTCCCTTGGAGCTCTCGAGCAGTTCCCCTCTTTGGACCCACAAAGCAGGAATTGCCCGGGAGTTCACATCACGGGCCATTCCCTAGTCCTTGACTGGAGGCCGTGACGACTGAGATGGAACAGTCACGGTCCAGGGGCCCATCACGGTCAGGATGAGACTGGAACTTTGTCTGAAATCACCCTTTCCGTGGCTTTGTCCCCTTTCCTTCCCTGCCAGGCTTATCCCTTCCTTACCACTTTCTCCTGGGAACATGTCCTTAATGCATCACATGCACGTGAATCCTTACCTTCCTGTTTCTGGGGAATTCTACCTAAGGCAAGAAGCAACCATGTTATTAAGCGAGAGAACAGCACAAGGCCTTGCCTTCAGTTAGCATTGAAAGAATGAATGAAAGAATGGGCTGAATGAATTAATAGAAGCCAGGCTTTAACTTTGAGCCACTTCTGTTCCATAGTTGGGGAAACAAGAACTGGATAAAACATTGACTGTGACATTTTAGGGTTGCAGGTCCCACAGTGAAGCTGCCCACACAGTGCTTCCTGTCCGGCTAATGGTCATCCAGGCTCAGCCTGAATCTTGCCAGGAGGAACTCCCCGCCTCCAGGAGAACTGCCTTCCTCCTTCTGCTCCGTATGATTTGAAAGACGAAGGAAATGGAAGGACGGAAACAAGGACAGCGAGAAGGAAGGAAGGAAGGAGGGGGGGGGAGGGAGGAAGGGAAGGGAAGGAGGGAGGGGAAGGGAGAAGGGCAGTGAATGGAAGGGAGGGGGAAGGGAAGGGAAGGTGAAGGGCAGGGAAGGAAGGGAAGGGAAGTGCCGGGGAGGGAAGGGACGGGAAGAAGGTAAGGGAAGGGAGGGAAGGGTCCGGCGAATGGAAGTGCATGAAGGAAGTGAAGTTAACGTGGAATTGCATGGCCGTTGTGGTGAATTTACTGCAGTTCATTTAATGTGACTGTAAGGTTACGGGCACTTTCACGTTCATTTCATGTCCTTTCCTTCCTTTCCTTTTTCTTTCTTTCTTTCTTTCTTTCTTTCTTTCTTTCTTTCTTTCTTTCTTTCTTTCTAAACTTTATGGAGATAGAATTCACATTTCATACAATTCACCCATTTAAAGCGAACAATTCAGTTGTTTTGAAGTATATTGAGGGTTGTGCAGGCATCCCCACAATCAACTTTAGAACATTTTCATCCTCCCCAAAGAGAAACCTTGTACCCTTTAGTTATTACCGCCTCAACTCCCCAACCCCTCATCTCCCCAGCCCTAGACAACTGTGGGTCTACATCTCATCTCTGTGAATTTGCCTGTTCTGCATATTTCATATAAATAGAATCGGATAAGATTTGGTCTTTTGTGTCTGGCTTCTTCACTTAGCATAATGTTTTCTTCATTCATGTTTTATCACATAACACTACTTCATTCCTTTTAAGGGCCAAATCATCTTCCGTTATATGGACGGACCACATTTTGTTTATCCGTTCATCAGTTGATGAACATTTGGGTCGTTTCCACCTTTTGACTCTCGTAAATAGTAGTGCTATCGATATTCGTGTACAAGTTTTTATGTGGACTGTGTTTTTTTTAAAATTTTTATTTTATTTTTATTTTGAGGGGATTTTTGTAGTTATTTTTTCTCAGTTTAATTTAATTTATTTACTTATTTTTTAAAGTGAAGAAATGATTTAAATCCCCCTCCCGTCTACCTCTCCCCCTCCCTCCTCCTCCAAACCTATGTTTTTATTTCTCTTCACTATATACTTAGGAGTGCGTTTGTCAGGTAAAGTGTAGAAAGCTGTAAGCCTGTTGCGCCGAACACTTCCGCTCTTGGTCCTTGTCCAGCCTTCTGGAGAAAACTGCCGAGACTTTCCTTTCTTACACTTGACATACTTTCAAATTATTCATCATTATCTTCATGTCATTCTTCAAGTCTCACAGACAGAATTGTCTCTGTTCTTTCCATCATTCCATTGTGAAAATTGGACTTACAGAAATGCAAACCAATAGCCCGGAAGGTGTCTCATTGTTGTGATGGACATAACCACTTTCTTTTGTTCCAAATCTCAGACTTTAGATTCCCATCAACAAGATAGGAGACGAGGAACTATTTTCTAGATGGGAAAGTTTTGTAATAGATTCCGAAGGGATTTTCCCTTTGGAAAATCTAAAGGACTAGTAATCTCTGTAATTTATACACATTTGTCATTTCTTGACATGTTAATGTGAGAAAAGGAATTCCATGGTTTTGAAAGATAAAATTTAATGGAGATCAGTTATCCTAAGTGCTTTGAAAAGAGTCATGTGTAGCATTCTTTTCGGTCATAGTCATGAAGACAATAGTGAGAGAAAACTTGACAAAACCACAGGAAAATGTAGCAAGTCACTTAGCAGGTTCTGGACTGTGCCGAACTGGGCCAAATGTCGTGTTCAGTTCTTTTTCAATAACTAGAAGTGAATCCGATTCTTGCTTGTTAGTCATAAACTTAGGGATATTTTCCCTTCTTTTAATATTAAATCCAAAGCTTGGGATGGGTTCTGACATTGTCGCATGCCAGCCGCATGACTTTGAACAAGTCACTCAGCCTTTCTGAGCATCAGGTTCTGCATTTTAGTAGCCCCTACATCAGTGGTTCTCAAACCATGTTGCACATGATGTTGAGGGATCTCACTAATAAATGTTCATTCTGGGGTGGTGCCCCAAGAGAGTCTGTCTCAGCGCGTTTTGGGGAGGGTCTCGCGACCTGTGTTTTAAAGCTTTCTCCTCTAGTGATTCTGATGCACACGGTTCTGAAGACCATACGTTCAGACACTGATCAGCCATTTTTTGGGGGGTCCCATTTCTTCTTGTGCTATCTTCTGCTGAAAGGGAAAAGAAATCTTACAGTCTCTCCAGGTATGATCTTTCCATATATGCTCTATGTATCAACGTGAAGAAAGATGACAACCAAAGTCGAAATAGTAAAAAAGCCCTAGTCTGATGCTTAGGTTCTAATGTATTAGAATTATTTTGACCAGAACAATTTTACACGTAAAGTCGGGTTTCTCAGACCTGGCACTGTGTCCATTTGGGGACAAGTCATTCTTTGCTCTGCATGTGTGTGTTGGGGAGCGTGGAACTGGCTCGTTCACTGTTGGATGTTTGGCAGCATCCCTGGCCTCTGCCCATTAAATACCGCTACACTACCCCTCCCCCACATTGTGACAGTAACAAATCTCTTCATTTTTTTTTTTTTAGGCGAGGCAACCCTTGGTTGACCTCCCAGATTGCAAGGACCGTGTCAGCTTACAATCCCGTATTTTTTTATTTTTTTTACACCTACAGCACCTGGTCTTCCTAGGTGGTCTCCCATCCAAGTACTAACCAGGCCCGACCCTGCTTAGCTTCTGAAATCAGACTGGGTCGGGCTCATTCAGGGTGGCGTAGCTGTAAACTACAGATCTCTTCAAATACTAACAAATGTGTCCTGAGGGACAAAATTGCTCCTGTCTGTGAACCGCTTTCCTGAAGCATGATCCCAAGGAAAAAGAATCTAGAAATTAAGCTTGGAGCAGTGTTCTTTGGTTGGCGCTCATGGCCCAGCAAGCCAAAGACAGCTGTGTTAAATCGTTGATGCTTGACCTTTATGTACCAAGCATTTCTTGGGGATATGGAACTCTCTGGTTCATTCTCTCTATTTGGTGGATTAATTGAGACACAGACTTAGTTAAGTGACTTCAATAGTGAAGGATACTCTGTTTCTTTAATTCTCATTTTATTACACTCTGATAATCAACTCTTAACTTTTGCCTTATATGTTCTGTTCCCTCTAAAAAATGAAAATCATAATTGCAAAAGGCATTAATTGCAGGAGGGGCATCGTTACATGGGAAATTGCTTTGCAAGCTTCAGGCCTCAGAATAATGCCAGGTGTCACCAGTCACAACGCCTTCCAAACCAGTGTTTTATCGGGGGACTAGTCATGTGCTCTGAAGGATTCCAAAGCTTCCAGTTCCGATCACACAAATGGCCAGTTTTTACTGATTAGCCTTTCAACACGCTGTGTCGGTTGGAGACCCACTTGCACATGAGGCCCAGAGCTCAGCGCTAGTCTTCTACACTGGGGAAATCTCTCTGGGGTAGTGCAAGACTCACTCCACCGAAAGAAAATTCGTTGTTGCTGTGATATGTACTACTAAGTGGAAATGATTAAAGGATGAATTTCTTATGTCTACGAAGGGTTTCTGAACCTTGGCGCAGGGTCATTCTTTGTTGCGGGGGTGCCGACCCGTGCATTGTATGATGTTTAGCAATATCCCTGGCTTCTACCCACTAGACCCGAGTGGCAGCACGCCCTCCACCTCACCTCTCCCCGCAGTTGTGACAATGCAAATGTCTCCAGACGTTGCCAAGTGTCCATGTGGGGGAAAATTCGTCCCCGTTGAGAAACACTGGCCTGGAAGATACAGATGGGACCCTGGCAATTTCTCCCTCTCTACGCACCTTCTATAAGAGGGCACCATGGCGATCGAATGAATGACTTAGCAAAAAGAGTTTCCACTTAGAAACGGACTGGAACGGCCTGCAAAGAGATTTCGACCCAACTTCCATTTATATCCATTTACCAGATGTGCAAAGCAAGTTAATTACTTTCATGAATAAAATGGATATAGTCATACTCTCCTCGCACAATTATTACGAGGATCCAGCTTTGCCGTTTGCAAAAGATATAGCTGGACAAAGGGCCAGTGCTGTTGGTGCTTAATAATTAGTGGGATTGTTATTGTTTCACATAATTCTAGCAGGGAGCACTGGTATTGTCATGAGCATCCCGCAGGCTTTACGTGCTTGCAACACCACGCAGACAAAAGGAGCTGGTAATTGGGTCAGATGGAGGCAATAACCTAACATTAGATGATGGATATAATGAAAACTAGTAGTTGCTTCATTTTCAAACTGTTTTATGGGAAATCATAATTAAAGGGATTGCGGCCTCTCCATTTTGCCTAATGACTCTTGAATAGAAATTTATTTTAGAAACATCTCTGTGGATACTTCTTAAGGGTGGTCTCCCTTGCTACGAGTCACTGGATAGCAGTTCTGCAGTGAAGTTATCAAAATGGCAAGAATAGAACAAACCGATGATACCAAACCGAATCTTCTCTTTCTGCATTTGCAGATCATTTTTGATACTCTCGATGGTAGGGGTCAAGGCCAAGGACAGTAGTACTAGGCAATGCCAGGGCATTCTTTTCTCTCTTCTCCGTCTTATGTTACCATAGCTCCAGGCCCCATTCTTGGAGCCTCCAGGAATTCTTCATTCACTAGTCTTCTGACCAGGTCTGTCTTCTGCGGGTCATCTCTGACTTACCTGGAGAAAAGAATGGAACCTTCATTCTTCCTTGAGTTCCTCCTATCTCCATACCCCTGTTAGGGTTAAGAGGAAGGGGAGAATTATGGCCGTGGAGCAAAATGGCAATTCCTTAAGTGGCACTTATGTTTACAGTGAGTTGCTAAGATTCCCTCCCCACGCCGTCCCTCCCAGAATGCTGAACTTTTGCCTAATAAAATGTCCCCTCACTGAAGCATAGCCAGTGTACCCATTGCTCCTCCTTGTATGTGGGGACAGAGTCAGCAGTGGCATTTCCAATTCCTGGCAGAGCCGGTAGGTCCTTCACTTACAGGAGACATGCAATTTTGGACAAGGAGGACCTTTTAAGCTGCTTCCCCATTTCTCCTTCTTGATCTTGGAGTTTGAGTTCCTGAATTTTATCTTTGTAGCCCCATGAAAAAACCTAGAAGAGAGACAACTCTAAACTATGTTCAGTCTTTATATAAACTATGTCCAGTTTATTTATACTGCAGTGTAAATAAAGATTCTAATTGGTACAATCAGTTTGGAAAACTGTTGGGCATCGTCCAGTAAAGTTGAAGATATGCATGCCTATGACCCAACAATTCTGTTTCCAGGTTCGTACCCTATAAAAATGCATGCGCATGTGCATAAGATATGTGTGATGCTGTTCAAGCGCCCTGGTTTTCAGTAGCCCAGAACTACAAAGGACACAAATGTCCATCGGCAGTTGAAAACATAAATAGAGATAAACACATACAGTGTGATACTAGGCAGCAATGGGAATGGACAAACTACAGCTGCATATGTATGACAACGTAGAATTATATAACCTTGAGTAAAAGAAGATGTAATAATAATAATAATAATAATAATAATAAACCTTGCTTATGATCCATGAAAACAAATAACGCTATGGATGCATAACTTCGTAAAAAGCAATAATCCTCAAACAGGGGTGATCTAGCCTCCCACCTTCAGAGGATATTTTTCAATGTCTGGAAATATCTTTGGTTGTCCCAACTGGAGGACAGAAATCATACTTGAATCTAGCGGGTTGATGCCATGGGTACCGCTAAGCATCTAACGATGCATACGACAGCCTCCGCAATAAAGAATTATCGGTACGACGCCAAACCTGCAAGCAAGAAAAGCCAAAATAAACAAGTGGGACTACCGAAAACTAAGAAGCTACGGCACAGCAAAACAATCACTGAGAAGTCAGCCTACGGAATGGGAGGAAGTATTTGCAAACCATATATCCGATAAGGAATTAATATACAAAATATATAAAGACCTCATACGACTCAATAGCAAATAGTAATAATGTGTGGAATTCACATTGTTTAAGATTAAACAGACCTCTCATGGAGTTCTGCACACACTTTTAAGTCCCTGCTTGAGTCTTGAACAAGCGGAATGAGAACTGAAGAGGCGTATGATTCACTCTGAGGTGAATTTAAGAGTCTTGCAGCATGGACTGATAATTTCTCTTCTTAAATGCTTTGTCCTAACTCCTCAACCCTTTCAAACATAGAAAAACAACTCTACTGCACTTGAAAATTTAACTCCAACTTAGCGATGACGATTTAGCAAGAAATATGCTGGCAGGCAGAGTCAGAACTAAAATGTGAATATGGCAGGCCCTGGGGTACCGTTGTTTCATTTAAATTGTTATAACATTGATGAGGAAAAAAAAAATCGATTCCTGCCCAGGAATCGCTGTCTGTGTGGGGTCTGTAGTTCTCCCCATGGCGGCGCGGGTTTCCTCCAGGGACTCTGCTGTCCTCGCACATTCCAGAGCTGTGCACAGTGAGATGAGCTGGCGTGTCCACACTGTCCCAGCCTGAGGGCGTGCGGATGTGGGTGTGAATGGCGTTGAGCCGGAATGGGGTCCTGTCCGGTTGGGTCCCACCTCGTGCCATGAGCTGTTGAGAGAGGCTTCAGCCACCACAACCCTGAACTAGCATAAGTGGGTTGGAAAAATCATTCTGTTACTTGTTTTTATTCATCTTTCTCAAATGTATCTATAGCTCACATTTATTTCAACGTTTCATATTAGAAGTGCTTTGGATCTTTATTTAGAAGTTTCGTGATGTTTTTGTAACCAGAAATATATCATAGGAACTTAAGGCTTGTTTGTATCAATTAGCCTAGGGCCGAATTGGTTTCTTTATATATTGTTTAACTTAAAGTCACAGTTTTTAAGAACTTATGAACAACATGAGGTGAGGACTCACTGTAAATGATTTGGGAATGATAGATTATTGTTGGCTTACGGTAATGCCATTTAGTCACGTAATGCATTTTCCAAAGGCAGAACACAAAATCTAAGATGACTCGGTTTTCACATGGAGGTGCCTTACGTAGGGGAATGATCAAAGAACTATGGTTGAAGGTTTTTAAATCCTTGGAGCCATCGTGTGTGTGTGTGTGTGCGTGTGTGTGTGTGTGTGTGTGTGTGTGTGTGTGTGTGTAAGAAACCGTTTTATAGGGAAAGAGATTTTTAGCTTCAAGGGCTTAATGGCAGGCATGACAGAGGAAGAAGTCCCAAAGCCGGAGAGTTCATCTTTCTAAATCAAGCACAGTGAAGCAAAGGTCCCTAAGTTGGGGCATTCGTGGACCCCAGCTGCATTCTCTGAAAGATGCGACGTGCTAAATGAAGCTTGTGCTACTTCTCTGCCTTATTCTAAGGATCTTTGACGACATAGGTCTAAAGGTTGCTTTCGGCAGCAGAACAGAGTGAAAGTGAAGACAGGTCTTCAGTGGGTCATCTTTCCAGCCCCGCCTGGATGTGTCAGGGAGCAGGGAGAGCCTTCCAAGCGAGTGGATGTGCTCGGCCCTCCCGCGCAGCAGAGGGCGCAGATGGGGTAGGACTGGCCGCAGGGAGAAGGAGCCTCGGGCAAATGGTGAGGTTGACTTTCTCTTAAGACAGGAAGCACTGGCTGGACATTTCCGTTTGGGGCAGGGGATTGATTTTAAATTTATTTGATTTTTAGTTGATTGTGGCATAAAATACACATAGCGAAGGATGCGAATTTCACAAATCTGAACTGTACCACCCAGTGAATTTTTATATGTGGGAATACTCAGGTAGCTGTCATCCAGTTCAAGACACGGCACCCCAAAAGGTTCCCTCACGCCCCCTTCCCAGTCAGTAAACACCTATCCATCTTGGTAATCGCCATTCTGGCTTCTGTCCCCATAGATCGGATTTGCCTATTTCAATTCAGCACTCGAGTTTCAATCCCAGAATAAATCAATGGAATCTTACAGCGTATCCTCCTTTGTGTCTGATTTCCTTCTCTCAGCGTGACATTCGTGAGGATAATACGCGTCAGCATGCGCACAAGTAGCGTTTTCCTTTCATTGCTGAGGAGTATCCGATTGTATGGAAAACAGATCATGGATGGCTCCTCACGCACCAGTTGGTGGGCATTCCGATGGTTTCCGGAGTCACCGTTTTAGTGATTCTGCCTGAAGATATTATGGACATTGTTGTACACAGGAGGCCATCGGCCCCCATTCCTCTATATACCTAGGAGTGGAATTGCTGGGTGGGAAGGTAGGCTGTGATCACTTTCAGTAGGTACAATCTTACAGTTCTCTAGCGGATGAGCTGTCACGGGGTTATCTACTGGCAAATTCTTCAGGATACCTGCACCCCGGGCTTCACGTTCCCAGTGCTGTTTACAATTATTATGCTGCCAATTGTTCCAAAATATTATATGCCAGTGGGTGGTCTGTCTAACGAAATCGTAAGGGCTCAAAGTCAGGGGCCGTGTCCTATTTTCCTACCCACAGGGCAGGTGGAGGACCACTCAGGGAGTCTAGTATAGTGGACCCCAGGAATTGACCCAAACCACCCACAAATGCGTCTTCCCCTTGATAGACACGCCTCTCGGGCTTGGACTGATTGACTTCACTGGGTCTGGAGTGTCTGTTCTGGCTCAGGACTCTTGATTTTGTCTGACTCAGCTTGTCGGAGGCTGCACATAAATCACAGAGCGCCAGGCCTGGGGAGGGGACGGGGCTCTCCCCCGCGGGGGGCTGCAGAGCGGAGGCCGGTCTGGGGCGGCGCCGCACCCCTCCAGCGCCTGCTAAAAAATGCTTTGGCTTTCCCGGCGGCGTTTGCAAGCGGCGCATGTTTTTCTACGTCCAGATCCTAGCTTTGTCGTTTTCCGACTCGCTCCTAAGAACTAAGACACGGAAAGCAGCTTTTGGGGGACCGCCCCCAACCCCAACTCAGATCCAGCCGGGCACCGACGCCACCTCTCTCGCTCCGGCAGACTTCACAGGACTCCCCCTTCCGGTGGGGTGCCTCTGACGTGCCCAGGTCCTAGAAGCCTCCTGGGGGCTCGCTTTGCCCAAAGTGGCGCGGTGGGGCCGGCCCCCCGCCAGGTCGCCTTGCCCTGAGCCGATCTCATGGGCAGCGTCTCTCGGCCGCTCCCGGCCTGCCCGCTGCTCGGTTCCCGCCGTGGAGACTGTCCCAAAGGAGGGCTTTCCAGACGCCGAAACTCCGCCCTCCCCGGCCGCTTCGCAACTTAGTGAAAGTCTCTGTTTTCTGGAAACCCGACCTCGCCCTGTCGCTGGTGTCGACGGCTTGGTCAGGCGCGGGCTGGCGGGGGGTAGGAGCGCCGGCCGCCTTGACACCTGTCGTGGGTGCGCTGGATCGCTTGAGCCCCCAGCAGCTGGCGGCGGCAGCCGCGACAGGGGCCAGCCAGGAGCGGAAGGACCTCAGCGCCCGCCCATCTCATCTGACTCTGCCGCTCCCTCCTCCCCCCCCCTTCCTCCTCTCTCTCCTCCAACTCCTCCTCCCTACCCTACTCCTCCTCCTGCTACTCCTCCTTGCCATTCGCCGCTGCCTCCTCCCTGTCCCTCCAGCTCGGCTGCGGGACGCTGGTGCCCGGGGCGCTTTGCACCGCGCTCGCTCGGGGCGCCGGGAGCAGGGCTCGCGTCCGGGGGGCCGGCCCGGGATGGCGGTGAAATAAGGGGACCTCGGAGAGGCGCCGCGACCCCAGGCTGTGCCCGGGGGCCCGCCACTCCTTCCCGGTGGCGACATGGGGGACCCGGTGTACCGCGAGAAACCGCAGCTGCACTATGCGGTGAGTGTCCCGGCGCGGACAGAGGTGACAGGGGGCGCCACTCCGCCGGCCCGCGAGGGAACGGCTCATGCACGGAGGGATTCGTGGCTCCCCCTGAAGTCCTCGGTGGGGTGGGGTGGGGCGGGGTGGGGTGGGGTGCGGTGCACTGGAGGGTGCCGCGTGTGTCCCCCCCAGAGTGCCAACTGCTCAGAAACTCCGCCGCCCCTTAGAAGGGGACCCCGCAGCCCCGGAGCCCGCAGTGGTGGCCAGGGGCTGCGACACGGGGCTCGTGGGACTGGGCTCAGGTTCGCCCGCTCAGCCTTCTGTCACATACGCCGCCACAACGGGGATAGCGCTGGGTGGGAGGCCGCTTCGTGACCCCAGCGCGTGGCCACCGGGCGCGCCGGGGCGCAGCCGGCTCGCTTTGTGGGCACACGGTGTGCGTGCATTTCCCTCCCAATCCGTAGCGGGACCGAACGGTGCACGTCACCTGATTCATAACAGAGGGCGCCCGGGGGTCTTCGTCGCCGGCCTCTCTTCTCCCCGTCGACCCACAGATTCCACAAATATTGATTGGGGACCCGCTATGTGCCAGGCGCTGTGCTCAGTGCTGGAGTCCCACAGGACACAGTGGATATGGAGTTTGCCTTCTTAAAAGAAGGAGTCAAGATTTCAAGATTCAGGACCGACCTACCAAATCAGTTCTAGATTGAGTTTAATTTTGAGAGAAAAGAAAGAAAAGAAGGCAGAAAAAGAAAGGTGTTTCTGAGGAATGAGTATTACTGCTGAAGATTCTGAACGCCACCTCCAGGAAGCCGCCGGCAGCAGTGCTAGTGAGCTCCAGCCTTTAGACGTTTGTTTTCCAATTGTAAGATGTGTCATTTTGAGACGAGGCATTTAGGGTGGTTCCATCATCTGCTACTTTACTGAGTTTTCCTTGACAGGGTTTTCACTGTTGAGATTGGACATGCTAAATGCCAACTTTAAAAATTGGAGAGA
Source organism: Rousettus aegyptiacus (assembly GCF_014176215.1). Taxonomy (NCBI): domain Eukaryota; kingdom Metazoa; phylum Chordata; class Mammalia; order Chiroptera; family Pteropodidae; genus Rousettus; species Rousettus aegyptiacus. The sequence goes on along the minus strand of NW_023416312.1, from coordinate 1,123,740 downwards.
AACATGCAGAAAGGTAAGACAAGAATCATCAATATTTAGAATCAGGCAAAGACAGTTAGTTAGTTATCTGTGAGGATTTCGTGCCCTCCAAAATGCACTCTCCACGTAAGGCTGTGTGTTTTAAGAAGGGAGTTGAGGTGGACAAGGCTGATGGGTACAGAGGTCCCGGAGCTGCCCGAGTTGGCTCCTGGTGCCACCGGCCATTTGGGTAACCGGGAACCTCTGCTGGGTCACTTTGCTGGGCTGGAAAAAAAGGACCCGAATTACAAAATTGTTAAGAGCTCTTCCCAGGCAAACATTTTAGGAACCGGCGACAGCTCTTTCTCTACTTTTGTCAGAGTTTCGAGCCTCAAAATAGCAAGTTACTACGGCTTGTTCATATTTGGAGACGCTGGGGGCTCAGTGATTTGCCTTTTAATGTGCTATTACTGGTAACCTGTTTTCCTCTGACGTTTCTCTGCACGAGAAGATCTCGAGCCTGTGCTCATAATGCCCAATGACCTCACCACCTTTTCCAGATTTTGAATTGAGTGCTGGTGCCCTTTGATTTGCAATCTAAGGTCTCTATGCCATTTACAAGGTTGGGGACGAGAGGTGGGAACCGGCTCCTTAATTTAAATAAAATAGAATTTGCCTACTCACTTTATGAATGACTGTTGCCTCAGTCGTGCAAATAAATCCAGTGCATCACCAAACAATTTAAAAACTGTTTTCATTCAGCTGTCTCATCTCTCTCTAAAAGATGATGCTAATGTGTCCTCTTGGGCTCCGAAGATTGGCTGATGAAATAGCTCTTTATTCTAGCATAGATCATCACAGGCATATTTTCTGAGTTAAGGCTATAAAAAGGAAGATTCCAGAGGGAATTTGTTGGCTTTCCGGCTAGAAGTCACCTGGGTCCTCTGACATCTCTTCTGCGTACTTCAGAATGATAAAGCAGCAGCATTCGGCCACACTGTGTCATCACGAGTCAAAAGAATGTTCTTCGTGAAGTGCGACCCATCGCTTTTCATAATAACATAACCCTCTGTGGCTTAATATCTATCCGAACACTGTAGTCTTCCTCTTCATCTCCCATATTGGTTTAGGCGATTTCAAAAGCTCGTTTTGCCTCTTAGCACAAATATTCCACTTTGCTTTCTCGCAGTTTTGTCCCATCGTGTATTGATTGTCCTGGGTTCTTGGAGGCTTTTTTTTTCTTTTTCGTCTGAGTCTTCCTGGAAAAGAATTACCCTTCATGTGTCCTCAGTAGCTCTTGCTCCCCTGAAATATAATCCGAGGGCGAGTATTTAATGTTCTTCTTTTAGTGTTCGTTTCATTTGTCCAAGATGAGCCTGCAGATAAGAAATCGGTGGCTCACACTTTATTCATTCATCAAACATCTGTTGAGTGCTTATTGTGTGCCAGCTATTTGGGTGATTTTCCAAAGAGACGAGTAAATAGAGAAAATGTTAAGAGTTGCTATGAACTCTTCACTCATCCTTTTAAATGGTCATAACGCTCGGAAACAGAAATGCAAGCACTTAAGTATGGAAGAGCATGCCGTGCTTGTATAATCCATTCCACTTTTCCCAGGTACGGTACCACCGTCGTCTCGGCTTATCGCTGTAATAAAAATGCGTGTGAGCACTAATGTTCTCCTTCCGACCTTTCCTCCCACGGTTTTCCCACATTCGGTTTGTGGTGACTCCATCCCTCCAGCTGGGTGTCTTTCTGAATGACTTGATCAGCTTTGCATTTTGAACAGCCTGCTCTGGCCTAGGATGGGGTCAGTCAAGGGTGAGGAGGAGCCAGAGCGCATCTGGGCGATCGGGTCAAGGAGATACGGGAGCTGACTATGCTGGGATGGGGGGAGCTGGGCTGCAGGCCAAGAACTTCTGGGATATTCGAGATCTCCTTAGGATGGTGAAGCGGCTGGACTTCATTTGGATGAGCCGTGGAGGTGCCAGAGCGTGGGGGTCAAGGACCCCACGCCTGGATCAATCAGTGATTGCCTGGTAACGCTTCCTTCACATTTGTTGTCTTATACAAATCGCAAAGTGTTTGGACGTGGTCGGTGTCAATTTTGGCCTCAAATCCAGCTGGTGGGTTAGACAGTTTTCTATTTCATGGCTGAAGAAATCCAAGCTTAGGGCGATAAGTTCAAGGCGGCACAGACGTAATTGGTGACAGAATGGAGAGCTTTATTCAGATGCCCTGATCCCACACAGCTTGTCCGACTCATTTAGATAACTGAGATGAGCCGAGTTATCCTGCTCCCTCCCCATTTTGTCATTGTAATAAACCAACAATCAAATATCATACTTTCAGTGACTTCGTGTGACTGTCCCTATTGTTGAATGGCATGGCCAAATAGCTCTTTAATCGGACCGGTATAGACAAAAAACAAGTTCTAAAATATCCATTCAGTTCGAGGCCGTATATTTATGTCTTTCTCAGGTTTTCTCAGCCTCAGCAGAATCAACATCTTGGGCAGGATAGTCTCTCTTTGCGGTCGGAGCTGTCCTGTGCAGCACAGCATGTTAGCAGAGTCCTTGGCCTCTCTACACTAGATGCCAATAGCATAATATCCCCCCGCCACCCAGAAGTGACAACCAAAAATGTCTCCAGACGTTGCCAAATATCCCTTTGGGGGGCAAAATTGCTCCCACGTGAGACTCACTGGTCTATCTGATTTTCATGCATGTTTTTAAGAAGACGTGACAATTACTAGGTAATAAAAAAATCGGAAAAGAGAAAGTATGGCAAATGTTATTACGAATATTATTCATACTCTTCAGCAAACTTCAGAGAGAGCCTCAAACACAGCACAAGTGCTGGGAGTAGAGTAATGAGTCACCTCATTTACAGTGATCACGACTTTAACCATATTCTCCTGCTCTCGGTGACCCCCAATAGTCAGGTCACTTGGCCTGGGTTAAAGATTACGTTAATCAGACTTCCCCGACAGCCCTCAAATGCTTTCTTCCATTAACCACTGTCAAAATATTACAAACCTTGATTGTCTGCCAAGATCATGTAACATATGTCGAATTTCATGACAACCCATGCAATTAAGTATGGAAACGCCTTCCGTAGAGTTACTGCACTGAGCCTTCCTTCTAGAATAAATCTTCAGAGGCCCTTCGGAGCAGCCTGTGAATACTACCATCCCAAGCCATTCCCTGGAGGCACACACTTATTTTCACCCCTTTTCTATGAAAAGAGAACAATAAGATGGTTTTGTGCTGCCTCTGGCTAGACAAAACTGTGGGTGGGTGATGCGTGTTCTGTTTACTGAGGTGTCGGAGAGCGAGGGGCTTAGGCTCTGATTTGGCACTGGTCCCAGCGGAGTCCAGCTGTCAAGATGCAGCCATTCTTGTCCCTTGGATCTGCCTCCTTCTGGGCTCCTCTGTTACTGACCTCACTTCCTGTTTGGTGCGGCCGCCCCACCATCTGTGCTCTTGACCACAGCCTTGTCATTAAATGCTGACTGTTCTCTCGCTCTACTTAACCCCTCCCTAGGCGCCCCACCAGACGGGCTAAGCTGCTTGACCCGAAAGGGAGCCTCTCTTCACCCAAAACAGTTAAGGGCTTCATATAAAACTTTCCACATCTGCTCTCTGGGACGTTGGCTTTCCAAAGGCTTTGACTTCGGTCAGTGCACTTAATAATTCAGCGACGTTGACTACAGGATATTCTTGGGTAATTCCAAAGACACCCAGAACCAGGCACTGTCGCAGGTTGGCCGAGCTGATGTGAACCCGTTGCCATCCATTGATGCTGCCAGTGTAGATATCTTAGGAAATTTAGGAGCGTGGCCTGGAATTCACTTTTATAACATTCTGATTGCATATTGTCTGTCTCCTCACAAAAGCAAGAGTTTTGCCAAGTTCTAAGTAAATAATTTATTTACTTATTAAATCTTCTTAATATTAGCTAAACATTGTATTACTATTAACTATTACTATTAATATAAGATATTACTATTAAGTAATATTAATTATAATTAAATCCCCTTAATTCCCATCTCTACTAATTCTGGATACCTTTTTCACCCCCCTATGGTTTCTTTTCTGCTGAACGCAGAACTTTCTCTGGGTGTGGCCTCTTGGGTCTGGAATGCCCATCATCTCAGGGAGCCATATCTCTCTTCCTTCTAAATGCTTCTTAAGTCCCACCGTTAATTGATAAATGGTCAGATTCCTGTTGGGTGGTGTGGAATGGAGATCTCTGCCTATCATAGGAAAACACGTACTACACTTTGCCTAGTCCTTTCTGGTAATGAACTTGTATCATTTACTCTTCCTGTTCCCACATGGTGAGCCATGGACCGAATGCACTCGAGTCTCGACTTGACTGTGATGTTATTGTCCAGTCTTACACAGTCTTTACTGGGCTTCCGATTCCTCACTTGCCCCTGACCTGTATCAATCTTGGCCTCTCCTGTCTCAAGAAATGGTTGGCCACTCGAGGGGTTGCCCAAGCTGGAAAACCTAGAGGTCATCCCGAATGCCTTCGTTTCCTGCATCTCCCACTGGAAGATCCAAGCCAACCCTGCTAGGTGTGTTTCACAGTACTTCCCAAATTCATCCTCTTCTTTTCATCTTCACTGTTGTCACCTAAATCCAAACCCTCAGCATCCATCATCCTCGCTAAGGTAACACTGTAACCCTATATTACAATCCTGTGGCCAGTGAGCTCTTTTAAGAAGAAAATGAAGTCGTAACATTTTAGTGCTTAAAGCTCTCCGATTGGATTTTCGGTTACACTTAGACTAATATCTTCATCCATGACCTTGGCCTTCCAAATCTGCCTACATGATCCTAACTGCTTCTCAACACCCTTCCTCGTCTTACCACTGCCTGGTCGCGTGGTGTCTTTTCTGTTCATCAAATGAAACCAGCTCTTTCTTGCCCAAGGCCTTTGTACTTGCCGTCCCTCTGCCTGAGATGTTCTTTGTGTGGCGGGATTTTTTTTATGTCCTACAAGTGGCAGAAAAAAATGTCACCTTCCATGACTGCTCTCCCCAAAGTGCTCTGACTTCACTGAATTACTATTGATCATATCACAGGGCCTGGTGCTTTTGTTGTTTATGTCACTACTTGGTATTATATATACATTCATTGTTTGTCTATCTCTCTGTGCTGGTGTGTAAGCTTACTTAGGGCAGAGACCCAGTCATTCACACCATATCTCCATGCCTAGTGTGGGCCCTGGCATAGGGTAAACACCCAATAAATGTCTGTGAGCAGATGAATCTGGCTGCCTGGGTGTTTTTACCTAGTTTACACTAGGGGGTTCAAAACTTTACTCATTCTCAGCTGATGGTTGTAAAACATATTGGCTTCCAGGATTTCACCTTATTCACTAAATGAGAATTTCCAAGGCCTTGTCTTGGAATTGATACTTAGAAAAAGCTTTGGAGGCGATTCTAATATCAGTAATGTTTGGAAACCACTGATTAAGTTACATGGTGAACCACTTACTATTCAAGAACCACAGACTCTAGGATTCAGTGGTAAAGTGGACCCAGAGAGTACGATCTAGTACTTCGCCTCAGGTGACTCTGAGGTAACACAGTACAAGTTTTCGGAGAGGTCTTTTGTTTTACAACCTAGTGTTCACGTCAGATGAATTCTCTAAGGATGCACGAGGCATAGGAATGTTTCCTCTGCATAGCGTGGTCTGGCGATACGTCCATCAGCATCCATTCGCTAGGTAACCTAGGCCAGCGGTTCTCAACCAGGAGATAGTGGGTCGTGTCAGGAGGCATTGCTCATTGTCACAGTTGGCAAGGGGCACTTTTGATATCTGGTAGGATGCTCAACATCCTCCAATGCACAGCACAGCCCAACAAAGAATTGCCTGGCCCAAGCGTCGGTATTGCTGGTTTAAGAAACCTTTACTTAAGTATGTCTCTGTAGACATCGAAATCTTACAGTTTTGGAGATCATTGTGTATGGTGCTTCTCCTTGGCATTAAGAGATGGAGTTGAGAAAATGCGAGTTGCCTTTTCCACACGAGTCCCGGTTATAAACAGCGTGTTTCAGACTGTGCAGGGCTTACTCTGGAAAGGGTGAAGGTGGCCCTTCTAGAAGCCTCTGCTTTGTTTAGAGCCCTTTGCTTCTTCACTCTTCAACTCTGACGCCCTCTGTAATCTCGGGCCTTATTTTTCAAAACATGTCCTGTCTTCTGTGTGAGACTTTAGCTGACGTCTCGATAGATGCGTGTCTGATAGCCTTGTCTAATTCTCTGCCTCTCTTCTGATTTTGCTGGAATACTAGTTTATTAAATCTGTTAGTCCTGGGTCTAAAATTAGCAATCATAATCTCCGAATTAGGCTGTGAGAGGTTCTCAGAAAGGCTTCGTGCATGGACATTGGATCTCTGACTGTGTGCGAGTGAGAATCTAGGGCCCACGTACAGCCAGCGACCCCTCGTTGGAGATCTGATGTGGATCGGCCTGCTCTAGGGAAACTGCAGAAGGCTCTGGAAGAAAAGCAAAAGGAAGAAGCGGGTAGACAGTTCCTCCTAGCTCTTCTCTCTCCATCTCATTGGGTTAAAAGTCTCCTGAGCAGCCCAGGGTGACAGGTACGTTGACGCTCTATCTAGTTCGCCCTTGACGAGGACTGTGGGGACCTTTCTTAAGTCCCGGCCACTTCACAGAATGTTAATTATCATGGCCTGTTTTAGACTGTAAGCTCAGAAATGATGTGGGGTAGTTTTGAAAGTCTCACGTGCTGACAAAACTTTGAACTAAGATCACCGCCATTTACAAACATATATAATTAATTTAATATCTTTTAATGTACCTTTTAAGATTTTCTAATTCTACCCTTATTTTCAAAAGAGCAACTTCTCTGGTTTATTTTCCTCTTAAATACATTCTGAATACTTACAAACTTAAACGTAGATCAAATGAAACAAGGACTCCCACGCTTTATCTTCATGGGGACTACCTGGATGTGCCTTTGGGATACTACTCAGTTCGGAGAAGTGATACACAAATTATAAGACTAATTCGTTCATTCAGATATGATCATTGTTACTCAGGGCTCTTTCCTTGAAAGATGTCATGACCCTGTGAAGTGAAACCCTTCTCTTGGGTTATTTGACACATTCTTAGAACTCTTCTAACTTAACACAAATTTTATAGTAAAATTTGAGTATTTGGAGTGTCAGCTAAACTAGATTTCTGTGATGAAACTTTCAAAAGAATTTGGAGTTGTGGTGGCTTTGGGGAAAAGTTGCCATGGAAACAGCAAAAGACTTTAAGATGAATAAACTTTTAAAATAGTTTTTGAATGACCCCTTTCTGCAGCTGACTGAACTATCTGGTAAAGAAACATATAAGTCAGTCCAAGTAAAATAAAGAAGCTGAAAGCATCTCGCTTGCATGTGGAGCATCTCAGCCCTGCGTTCGCTGAGCTCCACTGAGCCAGGTGGGTGCCAGCCCACACGCCCAGAACCCCTGGATGCTGCTCCGGATTCCTCACTCGATGGTGCCATTTTAATTAGGTCCACAGAGTCAGAAGAGTTTAGCAAGAAAATGGCATGTCGAGTTTGCTGGGAGAATTCGACAATGGTAATATGTAGTATCATTTGATCAGTGTTTCTTTATGTATGTGACTTTTAACAGTCCCATCACGATGTCATTGATGGTATAAGCACAATGTATAACAGAGTCTCAACTTCGATCTCAAAAGATAAGGCATTCTTCCACCTTCGCTGCTGACTCACAGCAAGGTTGTCGTATCCATCAGGATCCCAGCAGGAAACAGATGAAACACTCAAAAAGGCTTAGCTTAAGGGATGACCTGTCACGGATGTGTCAATAGCTTTAAGGAAACCAACAAGGGGTGGTAAAACACACTGTGATTAGCACCCCCGGAGGCTGTTACCACTTGGACACAGGGAGGGACCTGAGTTACCAGAACCCAGTGACTTTCAGCCTTCATCAAAGGGACCCTGGAAGCGTACCCAGAGAGGACCGTAGCGAGGAGAAACTATAGAGAAGCTGAGATGGAGCGGGATGACAAATACCCCAACGTCTTGGTCTTCTTGCTGCCTCGTGTTCTTTTAGTACCAAACCCGAACACTCTACTGAGATGCAGCCCATTAGGATCAGTCTCACAGGGCTCAGGCTGGCTCCGAGGATGGCGGAAATTTTGTTTTGTGTGTTGGGCGGATGGGGGGGCGTTGGCAAACAGAAAAGATCACATGCATTTTCACTGTTGTTTGGCATTTACTTAAATGATGAAAGATCCTAAATTCCTAAGTATATAGAAGACTCCCACATTGCTTAGAATGTCTCTTTCCTCTCCCCTGTGGATTATTTTAATTACCACATTTATTTTATTATCATCTTTATTTTTCGATTACAGTTGACATCAAATATTATTTTATGTTAGTTTCAGGAGTGCAGCATAGTGGTTAGACATTTATATAATTTATGAAGCGATCCCCCTGATTAGCCTAGGACTCACCTGGCACCATACATAGTTATTATGGACTATATTCCCTATGCTGTACTTTACATCCCTATGACTGTTTCGTAACTATCAATTTGAACTTCTTCATCCCTTTATCTTTTTCACCCAACGCTCCCATCTTGTAACCATCAGTTTGTTCTCTTTATCTGTGAGTCCATTTCTGTTTTGTTTGTTTCTTTTGTTCTTTAGATTCCACATACAAGTGAAATCATATGGTATTTGTCTTTCTCTGTCCAGCTTATTTGACTTAGCATATGCCCTCTAGGTTGGCACAAATGGTAACATTGCATTCTTTTTTATGGCCAAGTAATATTCCACTGTGTGTGCGTGTGTGTGTGTGTGTGCGCACGCACGTGCGTGTGTGTATTACAACTTTTCCAATTGTCTATTGATGGGCACTTAGGTTGCTCCCATATCTTCACTATTGTAAATAATGTTGCAATGAACATAGGGGTTCATACATTTTTTTTGCATTAACGTTTTGGATTTCTTCAGATAAATACACAGAATTGGAATTGCTTGGTCATAAGGTAGTCCTATTTTTTATTTTTTGAGAAACCTCTAAACTGTTTTCCATAGTGGCTGCACTGACTTGCAGTCACATCTATCGTCCACGAAGGTTCCGTTTCCTCCACATCTTCGCTAACTCTTGTCATTTGTTGATTTATTGACGATAACCATTCTGACAGGTGTGACATAATATCTCATTGTGGTTCTAATTTACATTTCTCTGATGATTAGTGACGTTGAGCATCTTTTCATATCTGTTGCGCATCTATTTGTCCTCTTTTGAGAAATACCTATTCAGGTGTTCTACACATTTTTAAATTGGATTTTTGTTTTGTTTTGTTTTGTTTTGTTGGTTTTGAGTTGTATGAGTTCTTTATAAATTTTGGACATTAACTCCTTATCTGATGTACCATTGGTGAATTTCTTCTCTCATTCAATAGGTTGTCTTTCATTCTGTTGATGGTTTCCTTTGAGGTGCAAAAACTTTTTAATTTGATGTAGTCACATTTATTTATTTTCTCTCCTGTTTCCCTTGCCCAAGAAGATATATCAGAAAAAAATATTACTAAGAGAAATATCAGAGGGTTTACTGCCTATGTTTTCTTCTAGGAGTTTTATAGTTTCTGGCCTTACATTTAAGTGTTTAATCCAATTTGAGTTTATTCTTGTATATGGTGTAAGAAGGTAGTCTAGTTTCACATTTTTGCATGTATCTGTCCAGTTTTCCCAACATCATTTATTGAATAAACTGTATTTGCCCTATTTTTGCCTCCTTCATCATAGATTAATTGACCATATAGGCATAGGTCTAATCTGGGCTCTCTATTCGGCTCCATTGATCTATGTGTCTGTTTTTATTCCAGTAACATACTGGTTTGGTTACTATAGCCGCGTATACTTTGATATCAGATAGTGTGATAACTCCAACTTTGTTCTTCTTTCTCAAGATTGCTGTGGCTATTCATGGTTTCTTGTGGTTCCATATACATTTTAGAATTATTTGTTGTAGTTCTGTGAAAAATGCCATTGGCATTTCGATAGGGATTGCATTTAATCTGTAGATTGCTTTGGGTAGTATGGACATTTTAACAATGTTAATTCTTCCTATCTATGAGCACAGTATATGCTTCTATTTATTTGTAACCTCTTCGATTTCTTTCTTCAATGTCTTAAAATTTTTCAAGTACAGTCTTTTGCCCCCTTGGTTAAATTTATTCCTAGATTTTTTTTGGATCCAATTGTAAATGGGATTATTTTCTTCATTTCTCTTTTGTACAGTTTATTATTAGTGTGTAAAAATGCAATAGATTTCTGAATATTAATTTTGTATCATGCTACTTTATTCAATTCGCTTATCAGTTGTAATGGTTTTCTGGTGGAATTTTTAGGGTTCTCTATATATAGTATCATGTCATCTGCAAATGACAGTTTTATTTCATTTATTCCCAACTTGAATGTCTTTAATTTTTTTTTCTTGTATGACTGCTGTGGCTAGGACTTCAAGTACTATGTTAAATAAAAGTGATGAAAGTGGACATCCTTGTCTTGTTCCTCAGCAAAATATTAGGAAAATGCTTTTAGCTTTTCACTGTTGAGTATTATGTTGACTGCGAGTTTGTCATAGATGGCCTTTATTATGTTATGTCCCCTCCAGTCCCACTTTACTGAGAGGTTTTTATTTTTATATCATAAATGGATGCTGAATTTTGTCAAATGCTTTTCTGCATATTTTGATACGATCATATGATTTTTATCCTTCATTTTGTTTATGCGGTTAATTGATTTGCAGCTATTGAACCAACTGTGTATCCCAGGAATAAATCCCATTTGATCATGGTGCATCATCTTTTTAATGTATTGCTGAATTCTGCTTGCTAATATTTTGTTGAGGATTTTTAGATCTATGTTCATCAGGGATATCAGCCTACAATTTATTTATTTATTTATTTATTTATTTATTTATTTATTTATTTATTTATTTATTTGTAATGTCTTTGCCTGGTTTTGGAATAAGATCTTGTAAAATAAGCGTGGGGAGCGTTCCATTTTCTTGAATTTTTTTGGAATAGTTTTAGAAGGATAGGTGTTAATTCTTCTTTGAATGTTCGGTAAAAATTTACCTGTGAAGCTTTGTCGATAGGTTTTTGATTACTAATTCGATTCATTAGTAGTAATCGTTCTGTTCAGATTTTGTTTCTTTTTGAGTCAGTCTTGGAAGATTGTATGTTTCTAGGAATTTATCCATTTCTTTCAGCTTGTCCATTTGCTGGCATATAATTCTTCATCGTATTTTCTAATTAACCTTTGTATTTCTGTGGTGTCACTTGCCACTTCTCTTTCATCTCTGATTTTATTTATTTGGGTTCTCTCTTTCGTGATGAGTCTGGTTAAAGGTTTATCACTTTCATTTATCTTTTTAAAGAACCAGCTCTTGGTTTCATTGATCTTCTGTATGATTTTTTTAGACTCTTTTGTTTATTTCCGCTCTGATCTTTATTATTTCCTTCCTTCTACTCTGGGCTTTGTTTGCTGTTCTTTTTCTAGTTCCTTTAGTTATAAGGGTAGATGTTTGAGATTTTCCTCGTGTCTTGAGGTAGGCTTGTATTGCTATGAATTTCACTCTTAGGACCACTTTTGCTTTGTCCCGTAGATTTGGAGTCATTGTATTTTCATTTTCATTTGTCTCAAGGTATCTTTTGTTTTCTTTCTTGATCCCATTGTTAACCCATTTCTTGTTCAGTAGCATGTTATTTAGTCTCCATGTATTTGTGTATTTTTCTCTCTCTTTTCTTTTTCCTTGTAATTGATTTCTAGTTTCATACCATTTTGGTAGAAGATGCTTGATAGAATTTTAATCTTCTTAAATTTTTTTCTTGTTTTCTGGCCTAATATGCAGCCTATCTTGGAAAACGTTCCATGTGCACTTGAGAAAAATGTATATTCTGCTGCTTTGGAGTAAAATGCTCTAAAAATATCAATTAAATCCATATGGTCTAATGTGTCAGTAAAGGCCACTGTTTTCTTGTTTGTTTTGTGTCTAGAAGTTCCATTGATATCAATGGGTGTTAAAGTTCCCTACTCTGACTGTCTTACTGTCCATGTCTCCCTTTATCTTGTTCAGTATTCGCTTTATATATTTAGGTGCTCCTGTGTCGGGTGCGTACATGCTTACAAAGGTTACATCCTCTTGTTGGATTGATCACTTTACATATGAAATGTCCTTCTTTGTCTCTTATTGGAGCCTTTGTTTTAAAGTCTATTTTGTCTGATATGAGTATTGCTATGCCAGCATTTTTTCGTTTCCATTTGTATGAAATATCTTTGTCTATCCTTTTACTTTCTGTCTGTGTGTTTTTCTTTCAATCCGAAGTGTGTCTCTTGTAGACAGCATATGTAAGGGTCTTATTTTCTTATCCATTCGACTACCCTATGTGTTTTTATTGGAACACTTAATTCATTTACATTTAAAGTGATTATTGACAAGTACATAGTTATTGCCATTTTCTTTATTCGTATTTATGTTCTTTTTTCCTCTTCTTTTTGAAGAAGTCCCTTAAACATTTCTCGTAATGCTGGTTTGGTGACGATGAACGGCTTTAGCTTTTTTGTTTGTTTGGGAAGCTATTTATCGCTCGTTCAATTTTAATCGATAGTGTTGCTGGGTGGAGTAATCTTGATCGTAGGTCCTTGCTTTTCATCACTTCGGCTATTTCATGCCAGTCCCTTCTGGACTGCAAAGTTTCTGCTGATAAATCATCTGACAATATTATGGGAGCTCCCTCGGAGGTTACTAACTGTCTTTCTCTCGCTACTTTGAAGATTCTTTGTCTTTACCCTTTGCCATTTTAATTACGATGTGTCTTGGTGTGGGCCACCTTGGGTGCATCTTGTTTGGGACTCTCTGTGCTTCTGGTCTCGTACGTCTATTTCCTTTGCCAGGTTAGGGAAGTTTTCAGTCATTATTTCTTCGAATAGGTTCTCAGTCACTTGTTCTCTCTCTCCTTCTGGTACCCCTATAATGCGAATGTTTTTATGGTTGATGTTGTCCCCGAGGTCCATTAAACTATCCTCATTTTTTAAATTCTTTTTTCTTTTTTGCTGTTCCGATTGGGTGTTTTCTGCTACCTCATCTTCCAAATCACTGATTCTCTGCTTCATCTCATCTGTTATTGATTTTAGTGTATTCTTTATTTCAGTTACTGTATTCTTCATTTCTGACCAGTTCTTTTTTATGGTTTCTACATCTTTTTTATGCTTATTGTCTCTTTGGTAAAATTCTCACTGAGATCATCGAACATCCTTATAACCAGTGTTTTGAACTCTGTGTCTGGTAGATTGCTTGCCTCCATTTCATTGAGTTCCTTTTCTGGAGATTTTTCCTCTTCTTTCATTTGGGACGTGTTTCTTTGTCTCCTCATTTTGGCTGCCTCTCTCTGTTTTTTTTCTATGTATTGGGTAGATCTGCTATGTCTCCCTGTCTTGGCAGGGTGGCTGGTACTGCAGTCTCTCAGATCACCTGAACTGGGTGCCTCAGGAGTGTTTCTTGTGTGGGTTGTGTGTGTGCCCTTGTACTTGGGCATTGGTCGCTGTTGGCATATCAGTGGGTAAGCTGATGCTCAGGCTGACTGGCTCCAAGGACTGGCCATGACCACAGCATATGAGCTGCTCTGCAGGGGCTGACCCGTCAAAGCGAGATTCACCCCAGTGGGCTCTGGTGCCTGCCGAGATCATCCTTTGCATGTGCCAATTGTTGGGCTAAACAGGTGGTGCTCTGCTGTGCTCTGAAGCTAGCCTCCAGGTGTGTTGGTTCTGGGGCCTATTAGGAGGGGCTGCCTTGCAGGCCAAGGTCAGCTGCTGCATGCGACTGGCCCAGGGCTACCTGGTAGGAGCTACGAAGTGATCCGCAGTCAGTCGCTGCTTGTGCTGGTCTTGGAGGCACGTGGCAGAGGCCGCACTGGGAACTGAGGCTGGCTGCCACGAGTCCTGGGGCAGCTCAGCAAAAGGTCCAGGGCGCCCCGGGGCCTGCTGCCCCCTGCTGGCTGCTGCCTGTAAGACTCAGCTGCTGAAAGAGCCGCGCGTTGTATGCGAGTTCAGCGAGGCGGGCTCTCCTGGCGCCACCGGGGCGGGCAGGTGGTGGTCACCAGGTTCATGCGGATTCAGATTTGGCACCCGTTCTGAGCCTGTGGCTCTCAACGGAAGGCTCGGGGCACAACAAAGCCAGCCGCCACCTTCTGGCTGTCTATGAGGCTAGACTGCAGAAAGAGCCTCAGGCAGCCCGCCGGTTGGGTGGGGCGGGGTCCCGGGGAGTCACCAGGGTGGAGCCAGTGGAGTTCACCAGGCTGGTGCAGGTCGAGATGAGGCTGTGTGGGGCAGGGCTCGCCACATGCAAAATGGCGTTCCTCCGCCGTCTACGCGGGAGGAGGGCTCAGCACAGGGTCCCTGGCGCCACACGATTCAGGCTCTTCCTTCGGACCCCTGGTGCCGCCCGAGACGCCGTCCCTCTGCCGGAACCCAGGGTGAGTGCCCGGGAGCGGGTCTGTGTGTGGGCCCTTTAAGAGCCCGGCTTTCCAGCTGCCGTCCATCTCCCAAGGAGGAATGGGATCCCTGCTGCTTTTCACAGGCAGATGTTGTGGGGACTGTGCCTCTGGCCTGGGGATCTTGGTGTGGGGCTGGGACCCCTCGCTACTCAGGGGGGACCTCCTCAGATGCGATATCCCTCCTGATTCTCCACCACCACACGTGGGTGCAGGGCCAGCCCGTTCTGCCTACTAGTCTCAAGGTGGCCTCTTCTGTATATTCTTTGTTGTAGGACGTCTGTTCAGCTAGTCTTCAGATGGTTCTCCAGGTGGATTGTTTTATAATTTTGTTGTAATTTTAATGTGGCCAAGGGATGAGGCGAGCAAAGAGTTTTCCTACTGCACCGTCTTGACTGGAAGCCCTAATTTACGTTACCTGATTTACCACTTTTAAACTAGTCATGCGTCATGCCAACTCCATTCATATGTGACGTGTATGTCTTTAATATTCACATTATAAGCCTATTAAAATACTCTTATTATACAGTGATAAATTTTACATACATATTATAATTTAATATTAAAAAGCTCCATACTTAATTAAGGAATGCTTTGCTCTAAGTTTATTAACATAAATTTGAACTATAATAGATTTTTTTTTTCCCCTCTGAGCCCATTAGGGTAGTCTAATGTAATTTATTTTCCAAACAATGAAAAAGGAATTATTGGTTTAGCTCTTTTTCTGGTTCACGGGTCAAGAGCTTTAACACTTAAAGCTACACATGAACACAAATGGGTTAACCTGTGCTTTAATGAAAATTGATCCTCATTCACCTCTAGTTAAGGAGTTGGTTGAGGAGTGGTTGCGACTGAGGACGGCAGTTTCGCCACCTCGTACTTCAGCTAACTCAGCAGAGCGTAAACTCCCTTTTTAATCTCCTGCAGAAAGTGTTTTTCGTTTAAGTTAGTTCCTCCTTGAGGCCCATGTGCATCCACTTTCATAATATCCATCTTGCTTGTAATTACTCCATTAAAGACCGTATTCACTACAGTACGGAAAAATCCAAAGGCAGAAGCCAGAACCAGGGACTTTATCTGGACTCCATATCCTTGGCCACATGTAGCATGTGCCTGATGCTTAGTCTGTCCTTGAATGTCAGCAAAATTAATTATTTATGATTAATTAATGATCGAAGATATAGAGCTCTTAGAAATATTTACGTTGACTTACATTAATAATAATAATAGTCAATGTTTATCGAATGCTTTCTATGAGGCCTGGACATTCCACATATAGTATCTCATTTAATCCTTAAAAAGCACCCTATGAGGTAGGTGCTGTTATCACCCCCATTGAAAAGATGAGGAAACCAAGCCACCGAGTTTAGGTCTATTTCTTAGTCACGCAGCTATTAAGTAGTTGTACTGGGATGGAAATCCTTGTCTGTTCGACTGCCGGGTCTCAATACTTGAACCACTACATACATAATGGCAGACTGTTAAAATGGTGCTGGCTTGAGATTATACCTTTGAGACGACACTTAAAAAAAAACATTTTATTTTTGAATAGTTCATTCACAGGAAGTTGCAAAAATAGTACCGAGAGATCCCATGTACCCGTTACCCAGCTTCCCTCAATGATAGCATCTTATGTAGTTATAGTGCAATACCAAAACCAGGAAGTTGACATCAACACAATACTATTAACTTGAATACAGACCATATTCACATTTCGCCAGTTTGTTTTTTACATGCGTTCCTTTGTGTATGAGAGAGAGAGAGAGAGAGAGAGAGAGAGGGGAGTTTCATGCAATTTTATCACTTTTATCACATGTATAGCTTGGTATCTGCTACTACATTAAAGATAGAGAACTGTCGTATCACCACGAGAGAGCTCCTCCCACTACCCCTTTGTATCACACCCACGCCGCCTCCTACCTCCATCTCTAATCCAGGCAATCCATCAAATAACACTTTTTCAATTACTCCCTCCGTCTTTCCACCATAATAGGAACATTCTCGTGTCCATTGATCAGCTATGCCCCAAACATCCAGAAACATAACAGGAGAAAGTCAGGTGAATTGATCATGCGATCGGAGGTGATTTTGCTGTTCTTGGTGCTAGTAACATATACGACCACAAACAAAGAACATCCTGTTTGGTATTTTTAGCCGAGTGTCATGGTAATTTTGTAATTCCAACTCTCATGTTTTCTCTAGCAAAGTGCTTTTGATTGAAGCACCACAGGGTTTAGCTCCCGCATTAATGCCCCATGTTCTCTCTTTGCATGGCTGTTCTCATGGAACATCCATCTCAGGAATGACAACCGTGTAGTTGAACTTGCAGCAGCCTGGAAAACGTACATGAGAGCTGGCACTCTGCCCTCCAAAAGTATTTATGAGCAAGGAGAAACACAAGTCCTGCATGTATTTGTGGTCGCCGCAACCTAGTTAGTTGTGTTCTGGGCAGCACAAGGGTTATGGAAACCCTGGCATTCATGGTACGTGTGCATTTTTATTCATTCATTTCAAAGGGAGTGGCAGTTCACAGACTCTCTTGGGGAAAGTTTGAACCTTATCAAGATTAGCTGGTTCAAAAAAACTCTTATAGCTGTTTTTATTCAGGATGGCTGCAGAGTGAGACCTTATCATTGGGACACAGTTATATAGACTTCCTGCATTTATTTGGCTCCCATTATTTTTTTAAAAAAAGGTGTAAAAAGTGCTGATGCTGTCTCATTCTGCAAACATAGGCGCACTCTTTTGGGATACTGAAATTTTTGCAAAGTTTTACTATATAATCTTCTTGATTTTTATTACAAGTGGAGAATTTTCGTGTAAAACCTAGAGAATTTAGATCAACCTGTTGCTTTTAATTAGGTAACTAGGTAACGTCTTCACTACTGTGAGGGTACTTCATGTCATTCATTGTCAGGAGTCTAAGGAGAATCTGGATTTTTTTTTCCCCTATTTTGGGTACCATTAAATAGGAATGAAATATAGAACTCCTGGCATGCACATACGTACTCACATAGACACACAAAGCGGTGCTTTATTGTATAGATGTGTTGTCTGAAGTGTACAACTGTGTTTGCATTGGTTACCTATTGCCACACTATGGCCATGTGACACTGCTTTGAAATTCAGTGGCTTGAAACAATTATCAGTTACTATCATGGATCTGTGGGTCCGCTGGGGTTGGCTCATCTGGGCAGGGCCCAGTCGTTTGGCCCAAGGTCAAGCTGTGGGTCCCATAGGGCGTGGCTCCTCAGTCAGTTCTACTCTACATATGTTTGTTTATTCCGGGGCCCAGGTTGGTGGAGTAGCATCTACCTGGGGAAGCGCAGAGGTACAGTGCCAAAGTGGAATTGACTAAGGATTCTTAATGCCTAGGTGGGACTCTGGCACGCTCTCCTCTCTACCCACCGGCCATTGGCCAAGGCAAGTCACACGTGAAAGCCTAACATCAGTGAGGAGGGAAATACACTCCCTCCATGATGAGGCCGTGGTGAGAGGTGAATGAATGGGCCCGATCATTCATTTTACCACAGTATGTGATCAAATTCTCAAAATACTGATGTTTTCAAGCAGGTGCCCGTCTATGTCAGTATTTTTTTTTTTCCTATTTGGCCAATGAGTTCTTTCTGTCATGGATATCAATATATATTTCCTTATGATCTAATTTTAAAGAAAAGCAAAGATGGCATGACGGGGCCATCTCACTGATCCCAGTCCTCACAAATCCACATCGATTGTATAAAGCCGAACAGATATCAAGGGAATAGCATGGAAACAGACTGAATGATATTCAGTTTTAAATCAGAATTGTCACAGTCTTCCTGTGTTTCTTTGTGTTTGGCAGCTCTGGTTCCCTAATCTATCAAAAGGAAAATATTCAGAATCACCTCCCAGGAGATTTTTTAAAAAATCTGTTTTGATTTGCTAGTATCACTTTAAAAAGATTTATAAATTTAGCTCCTGTTTTACGACGTAGAAGAAATTGTGGGTGTGGTCATTTACAATGGGAAGAAAAATGTATTAATCCTTTAGTTGAAGCAAATCAGAGCCATCATTTGGAAATCAGCTGGTTATTTTGATCAATTCTGACATGTAAATGGATAAGCTGAATTAACAGTAATATACACATGTAGAAAATCTCCTCCGTGAAGTTAAAACCTTTTCCCTGTGTTCCTCCATTATATCAGGTGATTGGACAGTTGCCAAATTCTGTTGTTTGTTTGTTTTTTTTTTCATTGCGCTCTATAGGTGCTCATACTTAGTAGAGCACCTGCCAAATTACAGTCGCTCAGTTATGTAAATCAGGAGTCAGCAAACTATGGCCCACAGGCCAAATATGGACTGCCTGCTTTTTTTTTTTTTATATCCGATGAACTAAAAATAAGCATTACATTTTTAAACGGTAGGAAAAAATCAAAACAAGACTGTTTCATGATGTGAAAATTATATACACTACAAATTTTAGTGTCCATAAATCAAGTTTTATTGGAAACAGCTCTGCCCACCATTTACATATTGACTGCAGCTGCTTTCATGTTAAACAGCAGAGTTGAATGAATGCAACAGAGTCTATAGCATGCAGAACCTGAAATATATATAATCTGACCCTTTACCGAAAAAGTTTGTGGATCTCTGATCTAACGCTATGTCTCAAATTACCACACATGCTGTAGACGGGTCTACTGTTATATAAGAACAAGGGTAAAAGAAAGGGGGTACACGTCTGTAGTGTGGGGGGAACGCTGAGTACTTTCAGATAAGGAAAGAATATCCCGAACACTCATTTATTCATCAGTATGTGTCCAACACTAAAAGAAGTCAATAAAGGATAATATCTAGTTTGTATTCTCAGGCTTCCACTTGAATAAAAAGTAAGATGCATCCACATATAAATTGCAGTGCCTGAAACCTATCTGCCTTGCCTAATTCTCTAAGTTACCAGAAAACTCTTTGGAACTTTCAAGTTAAACAAGTATTTTTAGAGCTTATTTTATAAATATTCTAGGCAGAATACTTTTCATGAGCATTGCTGTTCTTATCAGTTCAAAGTGGAGAATCGAACTCTGAAAAATGTCATTTACTCCTTGGTTAAAATGCTAGTTCTTGTTTTGCATATGACATTTTTACGTTAGCGTATCCAGAACTCTGTCGGAGGAAAGAATGTAAAGGCCCTGCAAGAGCTAACCCTAAAAATCACTGCCTCGTTCTTTAAACTCTGTATAGCTCACTGCCTGAGTTTTGCCGAGGGATGTTGCCCCGTCTTACGCTTTGTGACTTTTTTTTTTTGACTGACTCTTCCACATTCTTGTGGTCCTTTGAATGGAGATGTCTCTATATAGCTTTAGCCCTGCAACATGGTCCTCACTTTCATTTCTGCAGGTCTTGGCGTAGATCTCAGCAGCTTCCTGATTAAATGTCACCTTGGTATCTCCTAAGAGGAACTTGGGAGGCTCACAAAACTGGGTTCCCACCAGATCTGAAGCACACTGTCCCCGAGTCTTTCCATCAGACTCTAGGAGGATGAGCCTGAAAGTCTCTAGTCCCAAAGCAAAGGGCAAGTTGGGGCACTGAACAGAGAACCAGGAAAATGCCCCCGAGGGTGGGGATCAAATGACCCCAGAGGAGGAAATTCCAGTTGAAAATAGAAACCAGGACGGCACCCTTTGAAAGCCAGTGCTGGACTCAACCAGCTACCTGTGGTCTGTGAAGGCTGCTATCAGAAGACAGGGATTGGCCTGAATATTATTGTTGCGTTTTATGGCAATAATTGGGTGGTGCAAAGCCAGAAAGGAACATGATTTATCTACTTTCACAGTTGTGCTGGGCTGGAGAGTTATGTGGAAATGACTCAATTTCATGTATTTGTCATGTTGGCCAAGGGAGAGTTCTTTGAGAAAGGCAATTTGGGACCAATATTTTCTTGAGAACTATGGTAAACATATATAATATTTTATATCTATATATATTATATAGATATAAAATACACACACACACACATATGAAATATCCCCACATATATATATGGCAGAGGCGACCTGCAACTTACCACAAGATTTTCTCCATGGAGTGTTAAAGGACAAAGGAGTATTTTGTAGAAGTTATTTCATATCCCCTTGTTAATTAAAATAAAAGATATCAATTAATGATCCTTAACATGACAGATATGTAATTAATTGGGAAATGTTCACAATATTACCAGATTGCTAAGAAGGCTAGTGGCTTTTTGACTAGTCTGATGAACTTTCAGAATATCATTAAAAAGAGTTTAATGTCTAGAAACTTTAATATAGCCATTCGAAAGCTTTTGGATCAGGATGTCACTTGAGCAGGTTTCATTTGCTCGATTCAGCCTGTGATCCAAATTTCGAGGAGACGAAACCTCTCCAGGGTTTCATGTGCAAATATAATGAAGAATATGTGCTATAAACTGTTTTAACCTGTTGAAAGGATGTGGTTTTGTTTGTTTGTATTTTGTATTTTTTTTTTTTTGTGGGGAGGCATGTTGGAAGAAGGTAAAACGGACACTTTTGACTTTAATGAGGAAAATATTACATTATGGAAAAATGCTGTGTATTGGTTCGTTGTCACAAGTTTTAAAATAGTATTTTACAGTGGAGAAACATGTTTTTGGGACTGTTTTCCTGAGTTTCTTTGCAATCTTGAATTTATTTGTTATTTAAAAATTTTAAAACATCACCAACAGAAAAATCTTAGTGTAGAAGGAGGATTTTGGTAAAGGAGAGATATATTTTTGATTTATATATTGTATATATGTGTGAAAACAGAATGCCTTCCACAGATCTATAGAGACAGGAAGTAGATGAGTGTTGCCTGGGGCTGAGGGCAGGAAAGGGGAAGGACTGCTTATCGCCACCCGGGATGTTGTTAGGATGTTGTTAGGGCGATGGACATGGTCTAAAATTAGGTTATGGTGATGGTCGCACAATTCGTTGAATTTTATGGTGTATAAATTGCATTTCAATAAAGTTGTTTTTAAAGAGTATGCATTAGTAATGGAATCAAAAAGTATTTATTTGGGAATGAAGGATCAAAATCAATCTTATACAATCAAAGTTGAAATATATTAGCAACATTATAGTATATCTTATTTCCTTCTAGACCACTGTCCTAGAAAAATCACAAGGTAATAAATGAGAGAAAACACCATTTTTTTTTTTACTACTTATTCAGGATTCACAGTAGTCTGACCAAGCATATGCTTGTAGTTAATGCAGAATCATCTCATTGAACTCGACACCAAACTTCCAAGAAATTCCACTTTCTCAAACCAAGCAGATAAGATATCTGAGCAACCATCAAGTTTGTCTACATAATTTGGTGAAAACGTTCTAAAAAATGCATTATGGTTATGATTACACAATTGGGTAAATCTAAAAATCACTCAACTGTAAATTTAAAAAGGATGAATTTTATGATGTGTAAACAATGATATAATAAAGTTAACTTATACATATAAACTTTATAAATATAAATGTAAATATATATGTCAAATTCCTTCCGGTAACAGAGGCCCAATGCCTGCATTCCATATGATGAAGTCACAGTCCCAGGGCCATAGTGTTGTCCTCCTCATCTTATTTAGGACATTTTGTCCTCGACTGTGTGACACCGAAGTTTGCTTGGGGCAGTTGAAGAAATTATTCCCTTTGAAAACAGCCCTTCACCCATTTTCTGTTTCTCTGTTATATTTTTGCGCACAGCAGGAGTATCCCATTGCAACTTTAACTTCTTTTCTTTCCTCATGTTTTTAATCTAATTTCTATTTATCATTCCCTTGCCCTGTGGTCAGGATTGTTCAGACCCTGTGGTTTCATTCATATGAGCTTTTAGTTTCATAGCAATTGGAAAGACTGTCATTTAAATGGCAGGAGGTATATTCCTTAACTCGAGGGACCTGCATGCTAAATGGTCCTCCATGCCAGGCAAAGTTATTTAGGGACACCACCCCTCTAAGCCCTAGTTATAGCATCATTTGTTTAACACGTCTATTGAGATATAATTCACACATTTTACCACATTTCACACATTTATATACAATTCACACAATTAAAGTGTATAACTCAGTGGGTTTGAGTATAGTAATCACAAGACCGTGCAACCATCACCAGTGACTAATTTTAAATATGTGTGTCCTCCTCCAAAAAAAGGAAACTCTATACCCATTAACAGTCACACACCATTTACTTCTTCTGCTCTCTGGTCCCTGACTACCACCGATCTGCTTTCCATCTCTATAGATTTGCCTATGCTGAACATTTCATAGAAATAGAATCATATATATGGCCCTTCACTTAACATAATGCGTTCAAGGTTCATCCCAGTTGTAGCATGTATTGGTACTTTTAATAGCTCAGTAGTTTTCCGTTGTATAGATAATGCCTTTTGTTTACCCGTTCATTAGTTTCATGGACATTTATTTGCACTGCTTCCAGTTTGGGGCTATTATGAATAATACTGCTGTGAACATTCACGTACAAGTTTCTGTGTGGACATACGTTTTTCTCTCTCGAGTATTTTATTACTTTTAATTCCCATGTGACATCTCATTGTATGGAAACACATTTTGTTTATTCATTCATGAGTTGATGGACATTTGGGTTGTTTCCATTTTTTTTTTTGCTAGTACAAATAATGCTGCTCTGAACATTCATGCATAAATTTTGTATGGAGGTATGTTTTTATTTCCCTTGGGTAGGTACCTAGGAGTGGGATTCACGGGTCACGTGATAACTCCGCTCTACCATTTGGGGACCAGCCTCGCTGCTTTCCAAAGTGACTGTACTATTTTATAGGCCCTCAGCAGTGCGTGAAGGTTCTTATTTGTCCACATCCTCATCAACACTGGTTCCTATCTGTCTTTTTGACCATAGCCATCCTAGTAGGTATGAAGTGCTCTGTTTTGTTATAATGTTTAGTTTTAAACAAAGGCACATTAGACAGTGACTGTTTTACAACATTATTTTCTGCAGTGTTCTTTTTAAAAATTACAAAGCCACCTATGTATTTAAAACAGTATCTTTTTTTATAAAGTAGTTCACTGCAGCCAGAACATTCCAGCAGTATCCATTTCAAAAAGCAAAGTGCACACAGAAGGCTTCTACCTCCTCTCCTTGCCTAAGACTATGCGTCCCCCTGAGTATGGAGGCCCTGAGCTACCTTTGCAGTTCTTCCGGGAGGACATGGCAGGGGTCCACCACTTCAACAGCTCTCTAGCCTTTGCACTTGGCACCAAGACTCTGAGAAATCCAGAGGACATGTGGCCACAGGTCCCTGCTTGTGCTCCTGTGAACCCTTGACATAGATACCCAGTGACTCACTGGGTCTAATTCAGAGCCCCTCTCCCCCTTCCCTGAACCACACTGACCTGGCTGTGGCCCTTGTTGTATCTGTTATGCCTGAAGAGGAGATGTTTATGCCCGGACATCCAGGGTGAAAAGCCATTAGGTTGCTTAAGAGAGGGAGAAAGCGCTCCAGAAAGAAGGAATGGTTTGTGCAATGGCCCCGAGGAACAAAGAGACAAAGCAGGTTCAAGTAACTGAATGAAGAAAGTCCAGAGTGAGTGAGAGGAAGATTGGCATGAGAGTCATTTAAAGAAATGGGTGGGAGTAAGTAAGAAGAATTGCAGGGTCTTGCAGGGCACAGGGTAAACGTGTTAGATTGTAACCTAGAAGCAAGAAGGAGCTATTGAATGATTTTTATGGAGTGTGTGTGTGAGTGTGTGTGTGTGTGTGTGTGTGTGTGTGTGTGTAAAGGAGCTGGAGAGAGAGATCATCCTCATTCATAAAAAAGACATGGTGAAATTGTGTGGCAGCGTTTTGGACACTCAGGATAAGAGGTCTTTTATTGCCATGACACCCATAGGGTCTCAAGCCCTGGATATCTGGTCAGCCATGGCAGGAAGAGTTCATGGATGACTACTGTGGGGTCCTACCACTTTGTAGTCTGCTCATGTCTGATCCTGACCCCTTCTGCACTGGTACTCAATGAACAGTAATTACTACATCTCTCAGCTAACTGGCAACAGAGGGAACCTCCTTGGTTCAGTTCAGACAGTAGCATCCATGCTAGGAAAGTTCTCTCACTGTGCCTCCTCATAGACGTCTACTCTTTGGGTAGCTGTTGGATCAGTCACCACCCCTAGGCCAATCAGCTACGGCTAAGGGTGGGTCTATAGTACCTCGATGGAGTTTTATACTTAAGGAGACCCCAGTGGCTGCTAATTTCAGCAGGCAATGGCCATGGTAATGGAAAGGACTTTGTTACCCTTCTCTGTAACAAACAAGCAAACCACTGCCAAGAGCAACATTTAAAAAAAAAAATCTTGAGTTGTGGCAGGGATAACAGATATTTCCGGTGAAAGGTATGCGATGCTTGCCATTCTGTGTTCAGCAGTGCTTATCACGTAGTGTGCTTTGCAGAGTTGGTTGACAATTTTGTTATTATCCATCCCATTTCTCCCACCCCCACACACTTACATACATAATTTCAGTAGACTCTGCTGGACAGGTTACCGGGCTTGTATCTTAATCTTTCACACAAGAGCCCATGATGACACCTTTGACCAATGGATGGATGATTTATAGTTCTATTTTTTGATATTTTTTTTAAGTTATGGTATTGAAGTCATTTATTTTCTTTAGTTATTAATCTTACTGATTCTTGCAACGTTTTGTTGAATAGCATTTCATCATGTTTTGGTTAAGTGATTTATGGTTAGCTCGTGAATTCCAGTCTCAAGATTAAAGTTACTCACAAATTCCTTAAGTCATTCACTGTGCTAGCAAACATTAAAAAAAAAAAAGATAAGATATCATTCCTATATCTGATGCCTCCACGATTCTGTTGAATTTCATCACATACTTCCATACTGTTCACTCCAAATGGCCAATAAGCATGTGCAACATATATACGATTGGCCAATGTGGACATGAAAACATTTTCAAAGTGAGTAGCCGTCAGAGAAATGCAAATGAAAACCACAAGGAAATACCACTTTACACCTTCTGGGTCAAAAAGACAGAGAATAACAAGTGTTGTCAAGAAGATGGGAAAATTGGTACCCGCATGCACTGCTGATAGGAATGTAAAATTGTGCGACCACTTTGGAAAACAATCTGGCACTTCCTCAAAAGCTAAACGTAGAGTTATCATCTGATTCAGCAATTCCACTCCTAAGGTGTATATCCTAGAGAAATGAAATATGTGTCCACCTGCAAACCGTACACAAATGGTCATAACAGCATTATTCTTAATACCCCAAAAGTAGAAGCAAACCAAATGTCCGTCAACTGATGAATGAGTAAATAAAATGTGGTCTATCCATACAATGGAATATTATTCAGCAATAAAAATGAAGTAGTGATACATGGTTCAGCATGAATGAACCTTGAAAATATTATGCTAAGTGAAAGGGGCCGGACACAAAAGGTCTCATGTTGTATGCGTTCACTTATGTTAAATGTTCAGAATAGGAAGATCCATCGAGACGGGAAGTAGATTGGTGGTCTCCTAGGTCTGGGGGTGGGAGAAAATGGGGAGCGATTGCTAATAAGTATGGGTTTTCTTTTCGAGGTGATAGAAATGTTCTACAATTGGTCGTGGTAGTGGTTATAAAACTGTGAATATACTAAAAAAAAACCATTGAATTGAATGTCTTCAATGCATAAATTATATAGTATGTAAATTATATATCTCAATAAAGTTATTTAAAAACGAGTAATACTAGACTTGAATGGCGTATTTCATTAGCAGGTAATTGTGTAGGCACATTTACTTATGAAACAAAAGTTCCTCAGTTGTGTATTTATATGTTGTTTTTCCATATATATATACTTAAGAAACATCTCAGTTTTCCTAGAATATATATGTAACAGGGAGTTTATTTTATGTCATGAGAAACAGAAACAGAATGAATGCAGACTATTTATGTGAGCATAGTCTGGCCTTTGGCTGGAGACTCGGGTGTATTTGAATGCCCCAAACTCACGTATACCACACACTAATCAAGGCTGGCATGTTGGAAGCAACCATGACTGCCAACTGCAGGAAACTAAGATGCATTCTATATGGACATTTGTAGGCAAATGTAGCAGAATCTATTTAACTGGGGTTGTGGTGGTGGGGGGGCATGTGTTTGTGCATATGTGTGTGTGCGTACGTGCATTTATATTGTGTGCGTGTGTTTACAGCAAGCTCAGTCAAAATGCCGTAGGCCAAACAGTACTGTGAATTTCTAAAAAGGAAAAAAGATCAATATCTTTGAAAATGCATTCTTGCATGCTTTTAGTTCAAAGATCGCTTTTCCCAGCTGAAGCCCGATTTAATCTTCTGTTGCCAGAGGATCAAAAATGGGGAAAAGAAATCCCTGTTCCCTTCATTATCTAGTCTGTGGCAAACGTGTTACTTGATGCCCTATATGTGTACTTTCTAATCCTTAGAACAACTTTTTAATGGGGTTTATTAATCACATTTTATAGACGAGGAAACGGAGGCTTGCAGAGGCTAAATAACCTTCCCAAGGTCACAAAGATACTAAACGATGGAGTTGAGTTCTGAATTCACGTTAGACGATTCCAAAGACTGTATCAGGCTCCTTCATGATAAACTGTTTTCATCTTTCCAAAGAGATATGATATCCTTTACTCTTTTGCTATCAACTTAATTGCAATCATTAACAAAACTGAAGCAGAAATTGATTATTTGACCAAAAATCGATTATACAGCAATTTTGTAATTAGATTAGGAACCGAGGCCTTCCAATTTCCATGCCAGAGCTTAGCCATTCAAATTCGAAAATTGTTTTTTTTCCCATGAATATATAAAATCATGTAGTAAAGCCTTTATTTTTAGGATAACAGAAATGACTAATGATTTTAAAAAAGGACAAGCAAGAAAGAAAAAAAATTCTCCTGAGAGGTAGAGTTGGGATCCAGAACACACATGCTTTTACCCAGAGAAGTAAGTCATCCTTCATGGATCCTTAGAGAAGGAAAGAGACACGCCAGCCCATCGGCGTCAGGTGCATGAGAAGCTCATCTTGAGAACGCGCCTGTGTGGAGAAGTAATTATAGACAAATAAGAGACAAGCAAAGAGGAGCAGGCTGAAGACAGAGCAGTAAGGAGGTAGAACCTAGAACTGCTCTAAGATCGCGGCGAGAGGCAGCTGGCAGTCCCTCACACTCGGCCCGTAAGGCGCTGAGTGCCACACCGAAAAGGCATTGTCGGTCATAATGGATCGTCAGAGTGGATGGCTGGAGGAGACATTTTCGCTTCATGTGGTCATACCGTGACAGACCCATTCAACTCTGTATTTTACCCGTGATTCACCTATATAATTATGCCTATAAGACTAACTGGTTTGATGGTTTAAAAAGACAAGGAAATGTCTCCATTAGAAAAATAAAAGCTCTTAAAATAAGATGGTTAGAGCATAAACTCTGGGCTGTTCAGGATGTGTGCTTATCTAGAATGACTCATTCCCAGATGATCCCTGCTTGCTGTACTGGGGCCTTAAGAGCTGTGACCTGCTCTTTTTAAAAATATTTTTGGAGACATTTTTCCTTCCTGAGGTTACCCACAGCAGTATCTTTTGACCACGTTTTCTTTGAGCTCTAGAGTAGAAAAAAAATCTCTAACCACCCACAAGCACAACATTTCTTAAGATGAGGCTTTTGGGGGCATAAAACTTATGAATTGAAAAGAAAATTTGGTTCTCAGTTGACAGGCGCTGTTACTTTCACTGAGTTCTAATTATATTGAAAAGCGTTGAAATGAATTTTAAAAAATGCAAAGTAGAAGGATTATTTGTACATTTTAATTTATATGTCGCATTAAAAAGACTGAAGATTGACTTGAGTACTCGGGGAGCCTTGACTATTGATGAGTCTTAAACTTGTCTTTGGCAACTTACTTGGGTGGGTTGTGTGGAGTCACATTTTAAGGCTTTGATGCAAGGATGACCTCGTTTCCAACTGGAAGACTCCTCGCTACTGTGGTAGGTTCTAGAGCCAAAGATCAGGATGGCGTGCAATGGTGGGGTACAAGGCAGATCAACAATGCGAGAGGCAGAGAGTGGAGGGGCTCCTCAGAGAGATGAGGAAGATGGCTTTGCGTCTGACCCTGGTGTGAATCAGACAAGCAGAAGCAGAAATGGAAAAGAGGTGACGAAAAGTAGTAGCAGGAAAGGGTGTAGTGGTGGGACATGGAGATCTCTAACATTTGCATTCGTATACTCAACGTTTTCTTCTCTCCTGCCTTGTGCAGGACTGGCCTTTCTCCGTCCATGTGTCTTTTTGAAGCATTGCAGGATATTCGACGTTAGCACCTAATTATGAGCCTGTTTCCATGTTGGAGCCTGTTTCATCTCTACTTTAACATGGTTTTAGTGTGTCTGCAAAGAAAGAAAATTTACTTACATTGTGAACCATCCCTTTTCACATCTCAAAACAGCAGATTTGTTTATCCAATAGATTTTGCCAAGAAGGCAGTGAATGAAATTTCAGTTTGCAAGTATGTTTGAAGCTAGCATTTCACGATACAGCCAAGTTCAGTCAAGCAACGCTTTCTTATGAAAGTGTATTTGAGCTCAACATAAATCATATCTTAAAGTCACAGTCTGCAGGCCAGTGCTGTTCAGTAGAAATGTGATCCAAACCACATAGGTAATTTAAAATTTTCTAATAACCACATTTAAATAAGTAAAAATATAAAAAAAAGTCAGTAATATATTTTATCTAATACTTCTGAAATATTATCATCTTGATATACAATCAATGGAAAAATTAGTAAAGAGATATTTATATAAATTGTGTGTGTATATATTTATTATATATATATATATTTCATTCCAACTGTTTGAAATACAGCATGTATTTCGCACTTTTGTGACATCTTAATTTCCACTGGCCACATTTGAAGCACTCAAAATCCACAATGGCTAGTGGCTATCTTATTTCACACCGGGGCTCTAGAGGACTGAATTAAGAGCCAAAAAGATGACAGATTTGATTCAGTTCTCTGCTGGGAAGTTTTCGTGTTAATTAGTGGGATTCTCCAATCTCCCGCATGCCTCTCGGTCCAGCTTCGGGCACCCCAGGACCACAGTTCTTTTCTCCCTTGAAATACTCAGGATTCCATATCTCCGAAGGTATTGTGCGCCCGGAGCCACGTCTTTATGCTGCATGGTAGAACCCAGCTGCTGCGCTCTGCCTGTGTGCTACTCAGCTTTGAATTTCAGCCCCTCGGCATTCTCACACTGAGCAGCCAACGCAAACTATTGTTTGCCATGATACCTGTTCCTTTCTAAGAAGATGAAGGCAGTAATCAGATTTGCACTTAGTACAAGGTGTTCGAGTGAAATTACCTGCTTGTTTTGGCAATCCCCCCTCCCCAATTGCTGGGGTGTATTTTCATTAGGGGGTTATATAAATAGGAATTGCCCAACTCCTAAATAGTGTGTAATACTGGAGGTAACCTAGGCATCCTCCCACACCCTGCCACAATTGACGTCCAATTATCCTCCAGAACACCTAGGCCTTTATGTAATAGGGCCTCGGGAAGAAGGGAAGTGGTAGGCAAATATGGAATAGATATTTCAACTATCGCTCATGTGCGAAACATTTAGATGTGGCATTTAGGTACAAGACTCTTTTTGCTTCCAGTTTCAGGGTTCGTCCCATGGTTCAGCGCTGCCAGGGCAGCATCCTGGAGCTGATATTCATGGGCAGGGTTGGTGCTTGCTAGACCTCTCGATGCAAGCACAGTTATGGACAAAGCCATCCTAGAGGACAGGTGACTCCTGTTTGATAAAGCTCAAGTTTTTATGATGCATTTCCTCATGCAAAATGAAGACAACACTCTATTTTGTTGATTAATCTGCTATGTAAAGCTTTGCTTAAATTAGGCATGGGCTCGAAGCATGACTGACTGACAGTCTTGGCTTTTTTGGAGAATGATCAAAGAAGATGGAACCAAAATGGATGGAAAATTTAGATGCAACCTTGAGCTGTTCTCATGTTCGTGTGCATAATTCTTTAAAATGAGACTAACGTGAGACTTCTGTACACTGCAATCAATCGTGGGGCAAAGAGCTTGGGAATGACACCCCAAATTTCTAGTCACCCTTTGAGTTGATAGCTGGAATTGGGCACGGTTTCAAATTCTGACTCTGAAACTTACTAACGGGGTGACGTTGAGCAAGTGCTTTGTGAGCCTCGGTTTTGCCATCTCATAATTGTGACTCCACAGGGTTTGAGTCACAGTTAAGCAGGATAATGTACATCAAGTGCTTGGACAGTGATCAGGACAGAGCAAACCCTGAATAAATGGTAACTACCCAGTTTTAAAAATCAAGATGTTATCAGATGTCTATATATACGCACATTCATATATTTGTATGTATATATAAAGAACATATAATGTACTAGCTTTTAACCTGATTATTCTTATTCCAAAACATGAAATGTGTCCAATCATATATTTTTATTCAAGTCAACAAACATTTGCTGAGTTTGGATTTCAAAGAACCTGCCATTGTGTGACGAGGGGTACACCGTTGTCAAGTTTTGATTATCCTGACATCCTGTCCATGTGAATGGCTGGTAGGTCACAGCTTCCTTCCTATAGTTCTTAGAATGTAATGCCTGTCGCCCTGTAGTCCTCAATTGGGGGAAGTTTTGCCCTCCCCTCCCCCAGGGACATTTGGTAATGTCTGGAGACAGATGGGTGTCACACTGGGGGAGGGAGGCTGCTGGCATCCAGCGGATAGAGGCCAAGGATGCTGCTCAGCATCATACAGTGCACCGGACGCTCCCACCACAAGGAATTGTCAGGCTCTAAGTGTCAGTAATTCCAAGGTTAAGAAACCTTGATTTTGGCCTACCTCCCAAATCACGTACTCCAAAGGGCCAGTGGTTACAATACCCTTGATGGCCAAGGAGGGCAAATACCTCACACAGCTAATGCCTTTCTGCCTCTCCTCTCCCCTCCTCTTTCTCCAGCTCACTCCGTTCTACTTCAGGCAATTTATTATCATGCATAACAATCTCACCCTTTTCCCTCCTTCCAAATGTTGGCGAGTTACTTTAAAAAAATTGATGTTATTTGACTCCTGCTCTTTCTGTTTTATATGGAGACAAAACAATGACTTAGATTATAATCAAAGGTATGCTGCTCACGAATCACAATAAGACCGATTTCCATCAACTTTTAAGCCCTTAAAATTGCCCCAAAGTTCCTTTAGGAACTGTGTCACCCCAGTCATCTCTCTGTTCTCATCTTTCTCTTAAATCTGTCCTGAGGCATCAGGTTTCAAGGTAAACACAATAGACTTATTCAATGTTGTTCTGCCATTTTATGTAATAGTACAACTATTGCTTTCTATGGTTCTTCACTGCGTATGTAATGAATTTCAGCTGAATTGTAGGTTAAGGTAATAGTTCAGATTCCGCTTAGAACACTAGTAATCTTTCGTGATATGGTTTTAAGAGAAAATGTTTACAGAGTTTCTTAAGAACTGATTGAAAAATTCATTTTTAAAATAGTACCCATCTCTCGGTAGGGTCGCCCATTTATTGTCATCTTATTCACAGTGACTACCCATAGTGTCAATATTTATATGTGCAGATGGAACAAAAAACATTATGATAACTTCACCACGTGTAGGTTTAAAAGCTCATTGCTTTGCCTTTTCGCAGAAAGGGCATTTTCTTTTTTTTATAGAAACAGTTTCCTGTTGTGGTCTGAGAGAGCATCAGCATTGCACAGGATGCCAGCTTGTAAAGAAACACCCTGAAAACCCTCTAAAAAAATGTAAGGATCAGAATAATTAGTTGAGTATTAGTACTGCGTGCCTAGTAGATGTGCTCTAGTAAACGTGTTCCCCCAACATCATTTTTACTCTTGACCATTGGTCCTCACGCAGGTGTTTTTGTCCCTAGGAGACATTTGGCAAGTTCTGGAAACATTTTTGGTTCTATAAATGGGGAAGGGGTGGTGTGCTCCTGGCATCTAATGGGTAGAGACCAGTGATACTGCCAAATAACCATAATGCATAGGCAGCAAAGAATTATCCAGCCCTAAATGACGATAGTGTGTGTTTGAGGAACCTGCTGTAGACATTACGTGTTTTCTAGAGTTTATATCGTCTCTCTTGATTTAAGGTTTTGAGGATCCATCTAGGTAAAAGCTGTCTAGTTATGAGCTGGCTGGACATGAAGCTGTGAGAGTTAAGGTCAAGGTGATACCTACCTATAAGGGCTGTCGGAGGGCATTTGTTTTTGGGTGGGAGGCTGAATTAATCACCCTTGCATGTCCTGATTCCAAGAATTCCCTGCTTTCTTTCCTTTGCCCCACGGAGCTATGTTTCAGCAAGAATTCCTCCCAAAGTCTGTGGTCATCATGGCCAGCCCGTTCTCAGATCCCGCCATCAGAGCCAAGTAGAGTATTTTTGGAATGTTGATGAATGCATTGAGAACGTTATTTTTAAATAGCGTTTTGCCCTGTAACACCATGCTGAGGTCTCCTGAATGGAGCTGATTCCAAGAGGAGGCACGACCTCTAATGTCTAATAGTAAACTATCGAAAACCTATCCAAACAAACAGTGCTAAGGGTTTCCAGATCTGATCACGTGACTAAAAGACGCCACTGCTGCCCCTCCTAGATACTTTGACATCCCCCTTCTTGCAATTCAAACCCTCAAATATTGGGGAGAAATAGAATACTGTGCAGTCAAAGGACAAGTGTCATACAGTGAAAGGTCAAGCTAGGTTAATGCTAAACATTCAGAGTCTAATACTGAAACCTTTCTGGATGAATCGATAAGACAGCTGGGATTTCTTTGAATAACCTGCTGGGGTAGAAATCTAAAAATTAATTGTTTTAAAGAGAAAATGCTAAGCCACAGGTGTGAAAGGAGGGGCTTATACGTTTTGCGTTTTGGCTGCCTGTTCTTCAGCTGTGAATTCCACCCGAAGCTGAGGCGCGTATGCTTGTTAGCAGGTGAGGTTCACTGATGATGCTCCCGCAGCGTATGTCGGCTTTCTCCTCCTGATCGGAACAATGTCCGGCCTCACTTTGTCCTCTTCTTTCTCTCGTCCAGAATGCCTTCCCTCCTCATACCTAAATCTGGAGCATTCCAACTCAATCCTGCAGCTCTCCTGGAAGCTTCCGAAGGTCTTCTCAACTTCATTGCTATTTCTTTCTCCACTGAACATCTGCACCCAGGCCTCTTTGACATATATATATGTGTGTATATATATATTTTTTAATTGAGGTATAATGCACAGACCACAAAATTCACCATTGTAAAGTATACAACTCGGTGGGTTTTAGTATGTTCGCAGAGTTGTGTATCCATCACCACGTGTTTTAGAACATTCTTCATCACCTCAAAAGGAAACGCTGCGTCTATTAGCAGTCAACCCACCGCCACTTCCTTTCAAGACTCCACCCCCAACCCGACAACCACTAATGGACTTTCTGCCTCTGTAGATTGGCCTTTTCTGGATATTTTCACAAGTGGAATCATGCAATATGTAGGTTTTTGTGTTTGACGTTTTTCACTTAGCACAGTGTTTTCAAGGTTCATCCATGGCGCGTCATGTATCAGAACTTCATTCCTTCTCACGGCCAAATAACTTACCATTGTATGGATGGACCGCATTTTGTTTATCCGTTCATGAGATGATAGACATTTGGGTTGTTTCTACTTTTTGGCTATTATAAATAACGCTGCTATGAACATTCGTGCACAAGGTTTTGTGTAGCTATGTTTTCATTTCTCTTGAAATAAAACATACCTAGGAGTGGAATTGCTGAGTCACATGGCAACTCTATGTTTATCCATTTGAGGAACTGCCAGACTGTTTCCAGAGTGGCCGAACGATATTCCATCCCCACCGGTGGTGCGTAAGGGTTCCGATCTCTCCACATCCTCTCTGCCGTTTCAATCTGCACGAGTCTGTTGATGTCATTGTTTGTCTTCAGGGTGACTTATGCCATGCATGTTAGTCTCACTTCCCAAACTTGACTGCAAGCTCCTTAAGACAGTGATCCGTTTGTTCAATCTTCATCCTGACAAGCATTTCTTGATTGCCTACTGTGTGCCAGGAATTACTAAGTTCTAAGACCGTGAATATGAAAAGGCTCCGTTTGGTGGAGGAGACACATACAGTCACTTCAGCCCATTTCCGGGTGACAGGCGCAGTAATGACTGCTGATTCGAGAAAGAGCCTTTGCGTCCCAGAATTCATATCGATTGTCTCCCTTCCACAGTGTCATACTTACAAACATCACTCAAGCCTACTATTTAATATATCTATTTCAGACAAAGGGCAGATCTCTGTATGTGTCCACTTTTTAGTCCAAATGTAAAAGCTCTGATTTTTCTCTTGGGCTTTTGTGTTTCAGTACCACTTAGCAAGTATACTTAAGGAAATAAATGCCAGCAATGTTTCTAAGCGGTGACTTTGGAAGTACAATGTGAGTTATTTTGAAACAGTGAATCATCGAGAATGTTAATCTGTTGACTTGTAAGTATAAATGCTGCTTGAGACTAGGCTAAGGAGAGAAAAGGCACCTTCTAAAATTTTAATTCCTCTGGACTCAAAAATAAATGGCCATATGTTACTTTTACCTGCAGTCAGTCTGGTTTTGATTTTGCCTTTCATCCACAACCGGTCAGTGGTCAAGAGAAATTAAGGTATTTGGAATCTCTAAACGATGGCAAGAATGAAAGGGAATCAAACTACAGACTGTCAAAATGAAAGACTTGTTATGCCATATGAAGGTATAATTATCCAAATATAAGAATATGATCATTAAAGTACGTCTTATATTGTGCCTTTTAGTGATTTAACAGCAATATCGAATTGTTTTTATCTCTCTTCTTCATTACCTAATATAAAAATGCCAACGTCCACAATTCCGAAGCAGGTACCTAAAGGAATTTCTTGTATTTAGAAAAAAGTTATTGATCACCTAATCCATTCAAGGAAAGAAAATGGCACTTTTATTCTAGTTTGTAAATCATATCAATTTTAACAATGACTTAATTCTGTGATTTAATTCTGAAAAGAGGTTTGTTTATGGTAAAGAAAAACTATGAAACTAAGAATGACTCATGTGTTCATATTATATACAGGTGAGTGAAGTTCATATTGAGTCTGTGAACATAGAAGAACAATAATACTCTCCCATGGGTTTGATATTTTATAAGCATTTACACAGCACTTACTATTTGCCAAGCACTGGTTTAGGAATTTTAAAAATACTCCTTTAATCTTCATAACAACCTTAGAGAACATATACAATTATTATCCCCATTTTATAGAGGAGGAAGCTGAAAGTTTCAGTTACTTGCCGAAAGTAGTTAATGTAATTCCATGCAGTTTGGCCCCAGACTAACCTGCTCTAGGCGGTCTCTTAAAGAATGCAGTCATTAAGTTGTTACCAGTGTGGGGATTCTGCTTGTCTGACATTATTCCACGTTTCTGAGGGCAGCTGGCTGCAGGATTTTTCATATAGCCTAGGAAAGCAATGAAATTAACTGTGGGAGATAAAATATACTTCGTAACCTAGTTTTCTATGGTCTGTCTAATGCATTAAGTATGCCATGTTTTATACATTGTAGATTACATATGATATTAAATATTGCATATGACGTATTTTACTACAGTATATTATACACAGAAGCACATGTTATCCGCACACGCAGGCGGTTAGCCCCTTGCTGCCCGCTCTTTCCCATGGCCCTCCACGGGCTCGCCATTCCTGCTCCTCCCTTCTCAGACCTTCAGGAACTGCCGCGCTGCTCATATTCTTCAGGTCAGCATTCTCTCTTCTTGGTGAGGAGTGTTTTGAAAGATCGACAATGTCCAAGTTATCTCCAGACACTAAAGACGGATCATGGAAGGGAGGTCTAAACACCTTGGACATGTCCACAGATTGACAGCCTGACACTAACTTTTCTGCTCTGCAGGTGGCTTCCATGAGGAGTTTCTTGTCATGGTTCTTTGCAGGGACATCTCATGGCAGTTACTCCCAAGAATGACAAACCTGTGCTCATCTATTGGGCAGTGGCTTCCCAAGGATAAGCCCCGTTTACCAGCAGCTTGTACTGATAGTAGTTCTGCCATGCCTTTTAGGGGTGTGTGTGCGTGTGTGTGTGTGTGTGTGTATTTCAAAGGGTTGAAATAATGAGTATTAACAAACCTTCTATTATTTCATGCTAAATTAAGTAGTACATTGCATGTGCCCATAACAGCAAGTTATAAAGGCAGAGAAGACACTGGATTAAAACTAATAATCGATCATCTAGTCTCAGACAGATTTTATAAATCGAGTTTACACTTCACAGACGTAATGAGAATAATCACAGTTGTACAGACTTCTTTAATAGAAGTCCGTGTTTCTCCTCTTGGCATTCATTCCAGAACTTTTAAAAAACTGGGCCGCTATGTGCACAGTGTATTACCTTGCCTTCCAAGTACTGTGTCAGACTTTGGACCAGTACCTAACAAGAATGACAACATTATGAGTCCCAGAACAGTGCCTGGATGTAACAAGAACTTGATAAATAGTTTTCAAAAAATAAGTGGGTGACTACAGTTGTATCAGATAATGGGAAAAGATAACATTAACCCCTGCTCACTTTGGAGGAGGGAGCAGCTACTGTAAGAGGGACAGTCACCCCAGAGCTCTCTTTGTTGCCTCTCTGTAAAAGAAGGACAAATAAAGAGTAGTCGAGGAGATGAGGGGCATGCTGGGTGAGCAAGATGGCGGCTCCCTTAGACACCACCTAGAGAGAATCTTGTGTGGCATCATGCCCGGAGCCAGAATGTGGTTCACTGCTTGACTTTTAAGAGGTCTTGAAGTTCTGAGGCAGAGCTATGGTGTGGGGTAGCGATTCTCAGCATTGCCTATGGAGATTTGCAATGTTTATGTTAGAACATTCCATATACCCTCATTGCTATTGGAAGCAGCTAAAACTGATAGTGAAGTCTTATGCTTTTTTCTATAAAGAGTAAGAGTTCCTTGTCCCTGGTATGATAATACTCCTACAGGGTGATTCATAGGTTAAGCCATTAGAACCAAAAAGAGGAAATATTTTTACTTGGCCATGCCCTCCTTTTTAAAAACAAATATTACTTTTTTTTTTTTAAAGCCATATCGCTGGCATAGTTTTCGCTTCTTTTCACAATTGGTTGCTCTTGAAGCATACAAGATCTAAGTGTGAAATCATTCAGAAATAATTATTTTTGGAAGAAAAATGACAAAGGAAATAGTTCTGCAGTCAATTTTTGATTATCCATGATGATTTTGCCACTGGAATTAAAATCTCATTTTAACAAATAGCAACGGTTACCTTCTCTTTTGCTAACCCTTGGAACAAAATGTTTTATTACGAAACAGAACTGAATTTTATTTCTCCGGCTGAGCCTTGGGCCTGTCTCGTATTTCCACTGGTGGAGCTGGCTTGCACCGGATGGAGAACCAATTGTGTGCATCTCTTTCCAATTCCATGTTCCATTTCTTCACCTTGGTACCTTGAAATCTGCCACAGTGGGAGTATTTACATGATGGAAACTGACAAAGGCTGCAAAATCAGGGCATTTCACTAGCACGCTACTGCCCCGTTCCGTCCTCGCTTTTTCTGATAAATATCCCGTAAAATGTGTTATATGTCACGCTCTTTGCAAACAGGGGGTGTAATGGAAAAGGTCACTCTTTCTTGGCCTCGTTATAATAATTCATGTACCTAGGTCTGCTTTTTAGTATCTCTTTCTTATTTCCCATCAGAGGGAGGCTTCTTCCTTCTCAAAGCCCTCACTCACTTCTCATTTAAGGACTCTGATTGTCCATGTCCCGTGACTTAGATAACCGAGTCAGGTAGGTCTGCACATAGAAGAACAAATGAGAGTTTGAAGATAGATTTAAGTTCTTAAAGCCCATGACCTTGGTCTAGAGCTTTTGTGGTCTTGAGTTTGGTTGCCAGGACTGGCTTTATGGGCATTAGACTGGGTAGTCACCCAGAGCCTGGGCTCAAAAGGGCCTCGTGAGAGGTTTAATGCTCTGCTGTTACCATCTTGAACTTCGAATACTCTTGAACAAGAGGTCCTACATTTTCATTTTGCTCCGGGTCCCCATAAATTATGTAGGCAATCCTGATAGTTGTTCAGATGTCTTTTTTGCTTCTGACTTTAGAAAGTTGAATTTCTTAGAAGTTTGGCGTCTAGAGCAGTGGGATGTTTCTATATTAACTACAGATGGATACTTGGTCAGATCACTGTGAATCCTGAATAAGTAGTAAAAAAATCAATGTTCTCATTTATTTGATTTTGATTTTTATAAGAGGGTGGCCTAGAAAGAAATACAATATGCTATAATGTTACTAATTTATTTCATTTACTAATTTATTTTAAATGTGCATGTATAAGATTAATTTCGATCCTTCCTTTGCAGGGAAGTACTTTTTGATTCTCTTATTAAGGCATAATTTTTAAGTATTTTATTGATGTATTAGTTACATATCATAAAATTCACCCAGTTTAAGTGTACGATTCAATGATTTTTAATAAGTTTATATAGCGGTACAATCACTCCTGCCCATTTACAGTCATTCCCTTTTCCCAGGCCCAGGCAACCACTAATCTGTTTTCTAGTGCAAAAGATTTGCCTTTTATGGACGTTTCATATAAAATGGAATTGTATAATATGTGACCTTTTGTGACTTTCTTCATTCACTCAGCATTATGTTTCTGAGGTTCATTCACGGGATAGCATATAAATAAATACACACTTTTGGGAAAAGATTTATAACGATGTGTGAGGTTTGTGTAGTAGAACTAATACTCATTTATAGATTAGGTCCCTAGAACTTATTCATCTTATAAAGCTATATTATTATTAATATCATTATTTATAATGACTTTCTTTAGGAGTTGGAACTATAGGGGATTTCCTAATTTTTTACAGTAAATTTCTGGTGTTTTTTTGGTTTTTTTTTTTTTTGCTCTTGTTTCCTTATTTTTTAAACAAGCATGTATTTTTTAAATAGAAAAAAGTCAAGATTTAAAAAACTTAAATAGTTCTCCGATAGATTTGTAGTCATTATCATATAATCTTTTAGATCGCTGGTATTCAACTTTTACAATCTTCAGAATAAGTAAAAATTAAAGCTTCTATTTCCTCTAAATAAAGAATTAATGATTGCTTTACAAACCATGGGTAGTACAAGTGAACTATTTTCTAAATTTGCCAGTGTCCTGAATTTTCTTCAGTGAGAAATGATTGAAGACAATTCGGAGTGCTTTCCACTCAGGCAATGAAAAGAGCTCTGTCAGCAATCACGGGGAGAAAGCAGGGCGAAGGGTTGAGACGAACATGCCCTTGGGACTGGGTGTGTGGTCCTTACCTTCCCATTCTAGACGGTGGGGGGCTAAAGGCGCCCTCAATATTCAATTCAAATATATGCACAGTCTTAGAACCGCAGCCTTGATTTTTAAGAGCATGTTAAAAGAATAAAGAAGACAGCTAGGTGAAGTTAAGACACCTGAGAGGCTTGGAATCTGTAGGGTCCGCCTTTGATTCCTCCTTTGTGCTGTGGCACATTCAAAAAACTCAGTTTTCCCATCTTGAGAATGGGAATAATTTCCACTCTACTTCATGAGTTTTTCCTAGGCGTCAAAAGAGAGATCATCAAGAGATTATTTTATAAATGTAAAGACTCTAAATACAGTCCAGCTAGTTGGAGTTTTTAAGGTCATTTATTACTTTTCATCCCCTTAGGATTTCTCATTCCCGACCCCCGTATACTGACCCATAGTCGGTATGCATGGGTCAGCAGGGCTCGGAAGGTTGTGCACTTCTTTGAGTCTGTTAATCATTTACTGGTACTGATTAGTAACGATGCCTGAAGAAAACTAGGATAAGGAACTGAAAGTGAGCGGATGGGCTGCCCTTCCAAGGGAGTAATTGGGACTGTTTTGGTCCACGTTGGATCTTCTTGTTCTTCTTAAAAATCTGACCCTTTCTTTTGCTTTTGATAGTTAAGACAAATATATATATGCATTGCATGGCAGTGAAAGCTCTGAATTAGGATAGAGTGACTCTTTATTTGAGGAATGCTTCTTTATATTTTCGGTTTCATTTCTATGCCCACATAGCACCCAAACCATTGGAGGTTCTCAATGGTGGCTACGTATTAAAATCATCCAGGAAGCTTTTTAACACTCACTATTTAAGGTATGGCCCTTAGACCAGCACTGTTGGTATTAAGAAATTCAGAATCTCAGACATACCCAGACCCACTTAATCAGAATCTGCATTTTAGAAAGATCCCCAGGCAACCACCACACACACACATAACATTTTGAGGTGTGCTGTACGGTACAGTACCACAGGCCAGACCCCAGCCCTGGAGATTCTGATTTATTTGGTCCGGGGAGGAACCTGGGCATCATTTTTTAAAAAGCCCCCAGTCCCCAGTTGATCAGGATAGAATGCACAGCCAACTTTGATTGACCACTGGCTTGGTAGGTCTGACTCTAAGGCCCTCAGTAACTGATAACTCTCAAGCACTTGGAAATGGGTTTAATCGATTAATTAAATTGCCTATTTTAGAGCTCCTGTTCATGTTTCAGTGTTTTCTGGCCTATAATAAATGATGTTAAGAATTTCTAGATGTTGATCTAAACTCTTCTAGTTCCCATGTAACATTATTGTCATCACAGATCGGGGACTGGAGAGGATTAGTTTTCCTTGTCTTTAAGCCAGAGAAGAATTTTTCTCCAGCTCTAACCACACCCACTTTCTCATGTTTGAGGATTGTATTATTTCTTACTGTCTACTTGCTTTGCAATTCTGAAAAGCATCTTGATGTCTCGCTTTTGTTTTGAGTTCCATAGAATGAGTAATTACTAAGCAGTTTGGTAGAAATGAGTATAATTGTATAACTTAAAAACTCTTTTTTTTTTTCGTACAAATATATGATTTGGGGAGCTAGTAACATTCCACAGTAATATTTTATTGTGGGTATCAATTATTAAATATTGATGCTAAAGCATACTCTTTAGAAGTCTTCATTTAAAGGACTTTCAATTTGTCCGAATGTAAACTCAACTCCAGCAATCAAATTCAATTTGCAATCCAGTTTTCACTTCAGCATACTTGGTTGGCTGAGGTTCTGATCCTCCGGTCCTTATGTCTCATTGTGGTAAACCCACAAAATAATTTTATTAGCGGTTTAATTTTCTGTGAGAGGCCTTTTATTTTTCTTTAATTTGGCATATAATTTGTACATGTCGAGACTTGTTTTGCTTGCATTCAGATTGGAAGGCAGAGAATCCTAGTTAATATTTGTGGAACTGTTAACTGTATCGTGCAGAGTAGGCTTTCCCAGCCTCGGCACATACTGACATTTGGGGTCAATCATTCTTTGCGGTGGGGACCGGCCTGTGCGTTGTAGGATGTTAAGCAGCATCCCCGGCCTCTACTCGTCGGATTCCAGTAGCACGTCCCCAATTATGATGATCAAAAATGTCTGAGATGTTGCCAAATGTCCCTTGAGGGGACAAAATTGCGCGCAGTTGAGAACCAGTGATGTGTGGCAGAGATGGAAGCAGAAGAAGAATTTGTAGGTGTTTTATGATCTAAACAAGACACTTTATTTCTCAGCGTTGCTGGTTTGTATTTTGTGGCTGGGCGAAGTGTGATCACTGTGAACAGCGTTGTAGGTACCTTGGATTTCTACTTAGAGATGGTTACAAATATTTAAAATAATTAGCCGAGAAAACTTTCTTCTTTTGTTCCCTTTGAATTTTAAAGATCCTTAAGTCAAGCGGAAAATGACGTCATTTGTCTGCCAAGTTCAACTAAGGAAATGACTTTGGCCACAGTTATTGGAGCGCTTTAGGTGCAAGTGGCTCTTTTGGCCTGATAATCTAGAGACACGGGACCTCATGCCTTCACTCCGTACGCACACAGCACTAGGTCTCGACTCTGGCTGCACACCAGAATCATGTGCAGTTGTAGAAGTTTCACACTCAGCCCCGAACCCCCAGAGATTCCAACTCAGGTGTCGAGGGTGGGGCACAGGTATTTTTTCAACCCGCCTGGGTGACTCTCAAGGGCAGCCAGGGTGACACCCGCTGGTGCAAGTCCATGCAGCTCCGCCGCCTCCCTCCCTCATCGGTCACTCTCCCACATTTACCTGTGGCCTGCTTTCTTCCTATCTGCAAAGTGCTGGTCGAACTCTTTTGCCTGTCCTTTATTAGAATGTTTTTAACCAAATGATTTTTTTCGTTTTCAAGTGCTTTTCCGTCGCTCAGACCTGGGCTCGCACGGAAAGTGCTGGCTCAGTAGAGTCCACTTCATCCATGACCTTTTGACTGCTGCCTACGTTTCAACTGTTAACCTCGTTCCGCCCGAAAAACCTTTATTGTTGTTAAATGGGCATTTCTTCTCCTGGCAGCAGATCTTATCCCCAGTTCCTATTTATGTTTCCCACCATCACTTGCCTCTGTTTTCTCTCCTTACTGCTATTTATAGCTTCATTTAAAAAGAAAAAAAATTGGCCTCCCTCTTATTCCCTTCTCCATCTTTAGACAACACGTCCCCCTTTAACGGCTTCTTCAGTGCATTTCGAGATGCTGCGAGGGCATATTTCGCTTGACGCTCGTCCCTTAGGATTTTGATCCTCACCTGTGTGTTATTTTTAACTCGAGACCAGTGTGTTTTGATTGTGCATTAGTTATTTAAAATGTATTGCTCTCGTGTCTCCGTTTGCCCCACCTGAGCATTTAACTGTGACACCTCATGTCTGCAGGGTTCCCAGGTCGCTATTATGGCTGGTGGCTCTAGGCCAGGCCGACCATCCCAGGCCTCAGGCGTCTCGTCACGTCTAGATTCACCTCTCTCCTTCCCACAGGATGGGCTCGCCTGCCTTATAGCCCGGTGACCAGCCTCTCCTCAAACCCTGTTGTCTCTAGCAGGCTTTGCACTTCTAAATAATATCCAAACAATCTTTACCCTTGGCTTGCTTGAAGATATTTCCGCTAAGGCCCACTTGCAGCTTTCATCTTGTTTCTTCAGTTAGTTCTTCCGAAATAAATCATAAATTGCCTCGTTGATAAAATTTATGTCACGTGCTCTCGACTCCCGTATCCGTATCCCTAAGAGGCAAAATGGCCTGTGGGATTCAGGCCAGTGACTTCACAGTGCAGGCTCTCGCTACACGGTGAATGCGTGGACCACCTTTGCCCTTTGCATTCAAATTTAAGGATGGATTCACTGTGCCCGCTCTGTCCTTCTCCCTCTCCTAATTTTCCAGGAATTGTCTTTGCTTTCTTGGCCCCTCTGAGACCACAACACCATGCCTGTTCTGGAAACATCACATCACTTGTGTTTTTGAGCGTCTGAGTTTTTGTGCGTCTGAGCTTTGGTGCACATGCACATTTACCAGTCTTAACAGACTCCCTCATGATGTGATGCTCAGGATATTCTTATCGAGCTATATTTTCAAAAACACCATTTTTAAGCCTTTAAGAGACACTTTAAAAATCTCATTTTATTTGTAAATCTTAGCACGTTTGCATTAAAATATAATCTTTTTTATATTAAAATATAAAATAATAAAATATGATCCTTTAAATACCAGCCAGCCAGATTTTCAAATCTAACCATTAAAATTTCACCGTATCTAAATATTCTTTATAAGATCTAAATTTCCAGATTTAATACATCAGATTTTCTGAAATATTTGAACAATGAT
Organism: Rousettus aegyptiacus; assembly: GCF_014176215.1. Classification (NCBI taxonomy): domain Eukaryota; kingdom Metazoa; phylum Chordata; class Mammalia; order Chiroptera; family Pteropodidae; genus Rousettus; species Rousettus aegyptiacus. Next base: position 1,079,434 of record NW_023416312.1, on the reverse strand, counting down.
TGCAAACTTAAATCCTTGAATCTCAAGTACTTAAATAAAATCATAAGCTTAATGTCAGATTCTCCCAAATAATTCAAAGAGCTCAAAGAACAGATAAAATTTGTATATTCTAACATGTTGACTCCGAAGCTACCATACCCAGCTCAGTGGTGTTAATATGAAAGTTTTATTAACTATTTATTAGCTCCATATAATTTAGTAATATTAGTACTAGCGCCTGTATTACTACTGGTATTAGTACCAGCAATAGCAATAGCATCGATATTAATATTAAAGTTAAAATTATTATTAGCATAAGTATTAGTGCTAACGGTACTAATATTCATGCTTATATAGCTACCAGTACCAGCATTAGCAGTATCACTAGTAATGCTAATATTAGTGCTAGCATTAATATTAGCATTAGTATTAATATTAATACTAATACCAGCACTAGCATTACTATTAGTATTAACACTAATAGTCATACTAATATTAGTACATTGGTATTATTACTAGGATCAGCACTAGTGTTAGTAGTCGTAGTATTAGTAGCATTGTTGGTAATATTAATGCTTAGCGTTAGTATTAACATTATTAGTATTATTAGTAGTATTATTATAAAATGAGATTAGTATTATTAGTATTATTATTAACATTATTAGTATTAGTTTTAACATCAATACTAGCACCAGCATTAACATCAGCCTTAGCCTTAGTCTGAGAATTCGTGTTGGTACACTTTTGAGTAGCAAGGTTACTGACCCAAATGAGGAAAACGAAGATTGTGGATGTGGAGTTATTGGTTGAGAATGTGGCTTCAAAGTTACAGATTCGGGGTTTTCAGTCAGAGGTTTTAGACCAAGACACCAAGAACTAGAGTTTGCCAACCTACTGCTTTAAGTTCAGTGGGGCTCGGTTGTGCCATAGTCACTTATATAGTGGTGGTAGTTTCTAAGCCTCAACCTTCCTTGCAGTCTGCTGAATCATGGCCACCTGTATCCAATACTTTTACAGTATTTCTATGACAGCTTTTTATCACCTGATTCGAAAGAGTAACCAATCATCCTTGTTCACCCAGGACTGAGGATTTTCTGGGACATAGGACTCTCAGTGTCAAAACCAAGAAAGCGCCCAGGATGGCTACTCTACCTAGATCCTAGACCAGTGGTTCTCAGCCATCTCTAGAATGTTCTGGGAAACTTTTGAAACATACCAGGCCCCAAGTCCCATCTCCAGAGATTCTGATTTAATTGGCCTTGGAATAGTGCCCAGTCATTGATATTTTTTAAAATCTCCCCAAATGATTTTCACGTGTAGCCAGTGTCGAGAACCCCTGCTCCACAGTCTCTGCCCAGTTTGAAACACCTTGTACAACATTTTACTGCTCGTTCTAACCTAATAGAATTCAGCAAATCTCGAATTTGACAAGCATGTATTCGGATTCATCAGTTTGTAGCATTTCTAGTAAATTTTCCCAGGGGGAATAATGTGCACCTTTCTTGAGCATATCATGTTGTTTGTTGCTTTTGAGTATCATCATGTTCTCATGGCTTTTTACAGAATTACGTTTTCCTTTTTGATGTTTAAATTGTCATACCTTTGCCAATGATAACTCCTTTAGCTGGCCCATTTGTCCGCTTAGCATCATCCTCGAAAGCATTCATGCTCCCTGGTGACAACAGAGTGTACCTGATCCTTCCTGATTTTCCCTGCTGCGATAAGTGGATTTAATTACCCTCCAAGGATCCCTGGTTCTTTTTAGTGAGGAAAGTTTTAGAGACAAACTCTTGGCTCGAGGGATGCACATCGCGTTGTTTTATGTAAGTGCGAATGGCAGGTAGATCTTGGACCCACGACGTTGCCCGCAGTTGAAATCCTTAACCCTCTCAGATGCTTTTCGTGCATCTCATTGGCCATCCTATAAGTTTTGTATCTTTATTTTTTTTCTACTCACCGATACTACAATGTTCTTTGTACTTTTGCAGGCATTAAAATTCTCTCACTCCTTTATTTACTCTCTTTCCAAATTTCAACTGTGTTTGAATCAGGAAAAACATGTGACCAGGCTTTGTGTATTTTCTAGTTTATGCTCAGAGGGGAGACACCCTGTTCTCTTTTCCCAGCCCAAACTCTATTTCCTTTTATAGTTTGACAATTTCTCCCTTCTCCAATCCTCATATTTCCTGAAATTCTGTCACCCCTTAGCTTATTTCTTCATAAGCCATAGCTGACCGAGTTTTATACACAAAGTGAAAAGTGGACTTTCCTCAGAAATGAGACGATGTAGCTATTTTGTTACCATTTTAAGAGCAGTGGCGGAGCCACTCTCAGTCATCCTGTTGGCTGATAATTTGCATCTGAAGTTGCAGATTCAGGACGTGGGTCAGAAGTTTAGGATGAGAGCAGTGCAGCTCTTAATGGCTGGAACCACAGACCAAAGATCAATAATAAAACTCACATAAACGTTATTTTTAATGGGTTTTGTACTCACCTTGGGATGTTTTGTAGAGAAGGTAAAGGAAGAGAGAGGTGACATATCCAGGAAGGACCTTGACCATCTTCTTGACTCCATCTTAGAATGTCTTAATTTTAGAAATCACTCTGAGAAGACAGTAGGTAAACCCTCCTTATCCAAAGGATTTCCCTCATTTGGGATCTTGAATTTCGTCAAGTCACTTTAGATTAATAAAATCCCCTTGAGAGTTTCCAGAGTTTTCTTCACAAGGAACCATGAAGCGGGCTGTTTATTTGTGGAACTCCCAGTTCTGGTTCTTTAGAACTCCTTCCTTCGCTGGCCTAAAGATAGCCAGAAAAAAAAAAAAGGCTCTTAAAAATACATGCCTTATTGATTTTGGAATGTTCTGGTAAATGCTAATCTGACTGATGCCTTTTACTTAGGGGTGGCTTTGGCTCAAGCCCCAAAGTGATTTTAGCCAAGAGGAAATAGAATATATAATAAATAATGTAGAGTTTACATATCCAGATGCAAAAAAAGTATTATTAGTAATAATATTTTTGCAGATGCCACCTCCACTTCCCCATTTAGGTATATTTCTAACAGATAAATTCAAGTGAAATTTGATGTAAGTATAAGCTTTTATGGTCCTGTTATTTTTTTTACTTTTATTTCAGGTTTTTATTTGCATTTTTTTGTTGTTGTTGGTTTCATTTGTACTTTGACTTGTTTGGGCAAAAACTTGGTGATTCTTTAGTGACTTAGGAAACAGTTTAATAAATATGCACATCCATATTTCAGATGCATAAACCAAGTGATTATTCCAGAAATATCCTTGGAAGCTACCTTTTTTGTTTTAAGATGACAAAGTTGTATTGGTTTTGGTTGTACATAGAACACATGCTTATTGTAGAAATGTCACAACTTAGAGAAAATTATAAAGAGTGGATTGTAGTAAGAAAAAATTCTGTGTATATGGCAGGATCCATACAGTATGTGTATTCTTGCCTTGTTTTTTGTGAGCATCAATGTAAATGGGCCAATCCCTCATCAGATGAAAAGCCAGCCTTCACAAATGCAGGTCTGTGGAATTTTATCTGAACATAGAAGCATTCTCCATATAATAATCATGAATTTAGTATTTAGTTAACGATAACCTTTATAGCTATTTACTTATTTATGTTTGTGTTTGGGTCATCGAAGGATTTTTCTAATGTGATCTGGGTGCCTTAACTTTAAAACAAGTAAATGAAGAAAGCTCTATGTTTTCCTCCTAGGTTTGGGGAGAGGTATTAACCAGCTATTAATGTAAATCGCTTAGCCCAGTATCTGTCCTATGGTGGTAAGCTTTCATGAAATTTAGCTAAAATCTTCATCACCTTCATCACTGTTAGTTATCATACTCTCTGTTGTTACCATAGTCACTTCCACAACCAACACTACCACCACCATCATCATCACTATGTTTCTGTTTTATCTTTAGCAAGCAGAGACATTCAAAGCCATTTCAGATTATCCTATAGACATAGGCACTATCTGAAAACCATTTTGTTTCCTTTATGAAAAGTTTGTTGTTATATCTTAGAGGACCTTATTATTAATTAAAAAGCCATACCAATTACCAGGATATTAAAATATACTATTAAAGTATTAAGAATTTTGCTCACAGGATTACCGAGACAGTGATAACTTGTGTCCACTGCTTGCTGATGGAACAGGTAAAAATGGAAAGAACTGGGTAGGGATGTGAATGGCATTGTCTTTTAATACCTGGTTTGGGGAAGCTAAAGAGCCACCTGGCCATTTCTCTTTACCTTCTTTCAACTCACCTCTTTCTGCCCCCTTCCGCATAATAAATGATTGGTCGCTGGCCATGTACTCTCCTGATCTCTAAATTGCAGAACATTCTCGTAGGTAACATTAGTTTTTACTTGTCTTATTCCTAAGGCTTCGTCTTAAATGTAAAGAAAGAAAGGGCACCAAGAGTCAGTTAACTTAGTCATCGCTTGCCTCCCAGGATCAAAAATAGCTGTTGCTTGCAGTGTTTGGAATAGAAAAGTTTAAAAGAACCTTATATACAGAAGTGGTTTGTACAGCTTTCTCTGCGGAATCCATGCCAGGAGATATTTATATCCTGTTAGGAAGTAACTAAAAGCTTTGTTCGACTCTGGTCTGCCAGCCTCTGTAAGGCACATCTGACAAATGCTTGTGACTGTGTGAGAAAGTTCGGTACTCCTCCTGGTGGCGAAAGAGAAAAATTAACAGTGGCCTCCGTGGGAGAGTATTGATAGGATTTGAGATATGGAAATGTGGCCTTACCCTTTTGGCCAGTTTCTTGTGAAATTGTTATCTCATCCCCTTTGGCTGCTTTTGCTCTTTGGACAACTGATTTTTATCTGCCGAGGTCATCGGGATGAAAGAGATTTAACAAATGGCATCACATTCTGCTTGAGAGACGAGAAACACATCTATGTCTTAAATCAAGATTATTTCAGAATCACAGCAATATGTTGAACATATTAGTCATGGAACTAGGTTTTAAGCCTCGTGACCATAAAAATAGATGTTGGGCTTATTTAATTGTTATTACCTCTGAACGCTCGAATTTTTCTAACTCAGTAGACAGACATTTACCCTTCTGTGATAAATAGAGTTTGGAAGATGTTGACTTATACAGAGACTGTCTTTAAAAAAAAAAATCTCATTACCCCTTATTGAGCCCCACTTTTGGGCCAGGCTCCATGCTACATGATCAGATACATCCTTGTTTAATCGGTCCTTACAACAGCCCTACGAGGGAGGCACAATCACACTCTTGACTTAACTATTTGTACACTGCTGCCCTGAATTCACATGGGTAGGAAAATAGTTCGGCCAGACTCCACCCAGCTCTCTGACACTCAGAACCCATCTGAGTCGTTCTCAGCGAGGACAGTTTGGCCCCTAAAGACAATTGGCGATGTCTGGAGACATTTTTGTTTGTCACACCTGGGGAAGTGCTGCTGGCATCTAGTGGGTAGAGGCTGGAGATGCTGCTAAACATTCTGCAATGCACATGACAGCGCCCACCACCAAGAATGATCTGGCTTCAAATGTCGGTAGTGCCAAGAAGATTTGCTAATTTCATCTAAGCCAATGCTATTCAAAATGTAGTCCATGGACCAACAGCATCTGCTTCGCTTGGAATCTTGTTGGAAATGCAGAGTTCTGGGCCTCATCCCAGACCTGGTGAACAGGAAAGCTGAGGGCTGGGCCCAGGAACGTGTTTAACAAGCCCCCTAAGTCCTTCTTACACACTCAAGTGGAACAAGCTCTGCTCTAAAACACCAGGCCATTCTGTGTCTTATTGAGCTGGATACAATTGTATGGTTTCCTCATCACTTTCCAGCATTCCAATAGAAGTTTCTCTTCAGGCATCCAAAAGGGGAAAGTCTGGCATGTACTAGGAATAAGTGTGACTCATGGGGAAATCAACGCAATTGCAGATCCAGGAACCATGCCCAGATGAAAACTTAGGGGGCCCTTTCTTTCTCATTTTCTCTGCCTAAGGTGGGAACTCTTGGATATTCAGTCCAGGTTAAAAAACTGTCAACATATACACTCGTTCAGTTTGGGGTTTGATTATGTAAAATTAAACTTACAATTGAATTTAGTAAAAGCCCTTTTGAGGGGAATCGCAGCCACAGAGTGCTAAATTGCAAATTACATCGAGTTTCTGATTTACTGACAGCCCTCAAATCAATCTTCCGCTCTGTGTGCGCGTTTTTTGAATTATGGATTGTCTTTTGGAAAGCCAATGCAACCGTTATTTTGATCCAGGTCTCTCTTCAAAAATCACTCATGACTTGGTTTTCCTGTGATTTTTGTGAGGAATATATGATACCCAAGGCTGCACTGTAAAGGATAAAAATGTCGGACAAAACGTGTGCGTTCAGGTAGTTTGTGCTGTAACACAGCACCGTTCTCTGTCTCATTTTTTAAACAACACTGGCGGAACCGAAAAAAAGAACATTTTTTAAAAATTTTGAAAAAACAGTATCCCCTAATTTAGAGTCACTATATTGACTTCTTTGAGTTCAGAAAGTTAAACTTTTTATAAACTCTAAAGAAGGCTTTCTGACTTGTCTGGTTTTCCTTCACCATCTGTATCATGGTCAGAAAAAAAAAGAATATTCTTCTAAAGTATTCTCCACAAGGTTAGCTGCGTTAACATCATCCGAGGTGGTAGACAAATACCCCTAATCCCTTTCCACTGGGATCCAGATTCAGTAGCTGGAATGCTCAGAAACCATATTTTTAAAAAACAGCCAAGTTCACGAACCAGCATTAGAGCGTGAGTCATCGGCATCAATAATTTCCTAATATGAGGGAGTCAAACTGATGTACCTTAGTGATGGTTTCATTATTTGATGGCAAAACATTTACCGGAAATATTTTATCCTGTTTAGTGGTCAGAAGTATAAATCAGTGAACCCACAGAGTAATGCGTATATAGAAGTTCAGTAAGAATTTTGACAATGAGTTCACTAAGCTGTTTGTATCACTTCTATGTAAAGCTGCTATGACTTTGCTAGGTGGGAAAAAATGGCTAAACCCTGTCACAGGGAGAGGATTTGGGGCTAGCAGCATCACTGGCTAATTTCATCTAGAATGACCCTCTGTGGATCAGACACGGCTAAAGAAGGCTGGGGAGCAGGTGCAGGAGTTTTCCAGATAATCAAAGCTTTACCCTGTGTCAACTTCCGTTTTCCTTAAAATGATTAGCATAAAAACCTAAAAGTGCGTGAAATCTCGATTCAAAAAATATGAATCACACACCTGGCCTAGCACCCGGAGCTGGGTACAGCCACCACGAAGCTGATCACTTCCAGCCTTTGAGAGGCGCATGTTTGGAGGATGAGACTGTCTGGGTAGCACATCATGGAGCAGCAGACAGTGGGATCGGGTTTGCTCTGGGTGAGCGTGAAGAGCAAGGAGCTATGGCGGGTGGCTCAGAACATGGACACCTCTGAAGATCATGTCTCCTGTCTCCATGAATCCGATTCTCTACTGTGGGTGTTCCTTAGGGACCTCTGCTGTAGAAGGGGAGGCTTTAGAGCGCCCCAAGGTGTGTAGGGATGTGAGCCTAGTCCCAAATGGCTCTGGACAGTCCAGGTACTCTAACTGGTTTTCTCCCTTCCCCTAATGCTTCGCTGTCCTCTAACCCATGTCACAGCCGCCCCTGAGTGACCTTGGTTAGTAACACACCGGCCAGTCTGTCTACTGTGGCCAGAGGGGGTCTCAGAGTGTTCCTATCTTTTTTTTTTTTCAATTAAGTGTATTGGGATAACATTGATTAATACAATTACATAATTTTCAGGTGTACATTATCATTCGATATCTGTATATTCTATCGTGAGCGTTCCTATCTCAAAAAGAATGTTAATTCACTGGAAAGCTTTGGTTTAAGATTGTCTTCCAGATAGTTCAAACTCCTAAATGACAGACAATCAAGTGGAGATATTTCTGTCGCATTTATTTCAAGGGCCCAAAGGAATAAATATTACTATTCTGAAAGCGTTTTATTTGTTAACTCTCATGGTGCATATTTTTATTTCTGGTGAGAATTCATAGAATTACATGCTCTCCAAGAACCTCATTTGTTTGCAGACTCCTCCCGTCATCTTTGAAGGGTTCAAGTAGACTTAATATTCTCAGATACTCTTTTTCATTGCCAGACTCAGCAGGGACTAACAGACAACGCCAGGGAACCCAAGTAACAGAGTAAAGATAAATGCAGAATATTCTTTTTTTCTTTCCTTTTAAAAAACATTTTATATCAGTTCCAGGTGTGCACACGATGGGTAGACATTTACATACGTTACGAATTGATCTTCCCAATTAGTCTAGTCCTCACCTGGCACCATACCTGGTTATTAGAATATTATTGACTCTATTCTTAAGACCTTTTGTTTGCTTAGGTCATCGCCCCGATGTGAAAACAGCACCTTGGATGGACAGTATCGCAGAATGGAGTGGGCCTTGCCCGCAAGGTTGTATTGCAACACGTTGCAACATGTAAAATGAAATTTATTGTGAGCACCGGGACAGGAGTCATTGTTTTAGGTGACTTGTACTCAGGTGGGACATGTTTCAAGAAAGATAATCCACGGAAAACCAAATTTATTAGAAAAATAAATGGATTTTTTTTTTTTTTTTTTTTTTACCAAAGAATCCTTGACATTTTTTAAAGAACACGTTTTCCTCTCAATCCTCAAGTATTTCACTAGAGATCAGGAACTCATTTGTGCAGGGTTTGGAAGGCAGAAAAAGGGAATGCTAAAAGGTGCAGCGTCTCTGAATATTTAAGACAGTAGGACAGTGAATGACCTAGACCCAATGATTAGTAGCAAGATTTTACTTTTGTACAGGGCTGTAGCGCTTACAGATTCTTATTATGCAACAGCCATATCAGTTGCTCCCACCCTGTGAGGTGGGGGAGGCAAGCACGCGTTATCAGCTTCCATGTGTAGAGGAGAGTTTACCAAGATCACACCATCTAGTATGGGACAAAGCCAAAGTAACAAGGGAGGCCTTTGATTCCTTTTTAAGCTTACTTTCGGGAACCTTAAAAAAGAAAAAAAAGCATCCTTCAACAAAGTTTTATTCCTCTGATCGGCTGGTTGTTTTTTTTTTTTTTTTAAGACTTTCTGGTATTGATATTTAGCTTTCTTTCTTTTCACTCTCAAATGCAGATGGTCTTAAGATCAGGATTTTGGTGCTGGGGGTCAGAGCTCCCTGTGAAGCGAGGGTCAAGGTTGAAGACAAAGCTAGGAATGGGAGAAGATAATGTGGATTCGGGATTCAAAGTTAGCAAAGTAGCAGTGTTAACTTAATAATTGACTACGACAACAAAGGCTCTGTGCCTTGGCGCCTTTCTTTCATGGCCACAGCCCTCTCTGACAGACCCTGCTGAGAAAAGCTCTCTTTTTTAAAAGACCCTTGGGATTAGATTGGCCCCACTCGGATAATCCGGGATAATCTCTTCATCTCAAGGCCCACACACTTAACTGCACCTGCAAAGTCTCTTTAACCACGCAGGGGGACATATTCGCAGTTCCAGGGGTTAGTTTGGGGGGGCCGTTACTGTGCCCACAGCATATTAATCAACAGACGAGTTTCCAATATCACTCTCCCCGCCACAGTCCGCTGTGTTTGTGACTTTGTGCGCGTGACCATCTCTGTATTGTCTCCATATTTATCTCCCAATTTTTGTTTTCTCTTTTCATGATATATCACTTCGTATTTATCCCCTTTTTTGCCTTCTCTTTTTCCTCTGCTACATATTTCTTTTTTCCTTCATTATGACACTTCTTCCTCCTGCCCCCACCCTTTACCATTTTGTTTGTATTTCTTTCATCTAACTATTTCTGGCTGTTTCGACCTTATTTTTTCTTACTGTTTTTTTTCCCCCCTCTAATTTCATTTTCTTATCACTTTCTCTCGAGCCCACTTGGTCTCTATTTTTACACGGTATTGACCCGATCTCTTTTTTCTGTCTTCCTTCAGCTTCCCTTTCTTGCCCTTGCTCTCATCCGGAACCCTCATCCGCGTGCGCCCACATCGTTTCACGCTTGTGGCTCCTCCATCCCTGACCGGGGAGCTGACATTGTCGTGAACACGGAAGGTGGGCATGCAGACAGCAGAGAGAAGCCATCGGTGCTGAGAATCACAGTCTAGGCTTGTTCAGATCTGCCTTAGAACACCTCAAGTCCTGTACCCAGATTTGACACCCTGCAGTTCCTGCTAAAATCCTCTCAGGGAAACCTTGAAAGACAAAATGTGCACGGTCATTGATTACACATATGTAAATATATGTGTATATTCTATAAGAAGGGTCAGAATAGAATTTGGAGCGATCTAAATGATTGAGGATGGGTTAAATTTTTTGCAATGTAAAATTTTCTGCATTTACAGCAACAACAAGCCCTGCAAATGTGAACATCCCAGGTCACTGCTTTTGCGATTTATGTTTGTCTATTTTGTATGATTCTAGTAAAACGAGCGTTTTATCAGGTGCAGAATTTTCGTCTATAGACAATGCTGGTGAAATAGCATTATACGTGTGTGACTGAGGTTGGTTCTTTGTCTTTGTAGACCACAGACCTAATCCATCCAGAATAAGAGCTAAGTTATGCATTTTCTCTCTAGAGAAACGCGTGTGCACAAAATTTGTATTCGTTTTTGGGAGGTTCCATCTATAAACTCATTCCACAGGTATATACTGAGCATATACTAAGCAAAAACACAATAGTTCTCTTCTGGGCATTGTGAATAAATACATCAGTGAATAAAATAAGAGAGATTGCAGTGGAGAGTAGGAAGATTGACAACAAATCAATAAATATATAATATGCCAGGTGGTCATAAGTGAGATGAGACGACAGAACGACGGCGTGGAGTCGGTAGGATGGTGAGGGAGGTTTTCTCAGAAGGTGGCATTTAATCAGAGAGATGACATAAGGGGGAGCTGATATTTCAAGGATGAGTCAGCCATTCGAACAGCTTGCTATCACTCAGGTTCCTGTGTGGGAAGTCAATTTAGATAGTCAGACAAAGCCCGTTTTGTCTGTTAATGTGAAGAACAGGTTTGCGTTTAAGTTCTTACGCACAGCTCTGAGTGACTAGAGAGAATCCATTCCCGGGAAGATAGCTCCTTTCCAATTCATTTGGTTTTCCAATTTGACCAAGCAAACATGATTATCCATGGAAACCGTGGCTCTGGAGATGGTGTTAGATTGCCCACTTCTGGGGACTTGAGAGAAGAAATCATTGCAGACCAATTTTGAAAAGGAAATTTTAAAAATCTTACGCATTAAATTCTTACAGAGGCATTGTCCCATAGAAATTTTTGTGATGCTGGAGATATTTTATATCTGCTTTGTCCTGGTGAATAATCTTCCTTACGAGTTTTCCTTTATAGCCATCAAGCCCTTGTTGTTTGAAAAGCCCCAAGGGCCGGAAAGACCAAATCTATACCCTAGAGAAAGGGATGTTCGTAAGATCTAAGTGGCGACTCCCACGTGCCTGGCCAAGTAAGCTACAGCCCTCCTGGATTCAGTTTTGATTTTTAAAGTTGCTCCATCTTGGGCTCACTCCATGCCTAGTAGCAAGGAGAGGGTGCCTAGACTGTGGTGATTTTGTGAAAAGGGAAGGACCCTTCACAAAACCCCATTTCTTTGTCTCAGCAGGCCAAGCTGTAGAGATGTCTCCTCAGGCTGTGTTTGCACCTTTGAATCGTTTCCATGGGTTCTTGGTCTTGATTATGTTATTTTGTGTTATATAGCTGAAAGGCAGATAATTGCTTGGTCTCGATGAATTACAAGGAATCGCTTCTACATTGGAATAGTACTCAGAAGGATGGGTGTTGCTCTTTCTGTAAAATGCTAATCAACTTGATCCTAGCTGTGTTTTCTAGAAGAAGGAAAAGTTTGGTTGCAATCACTTTGTTTTGTTTCCCGGCATCCAGAATCCTACTCTGAAGCAAATAAATCACAAATCACATTTGAGATCTTCTTAAGAAACTGTTGAGATTCATGCACCAAATGAGATCTGTCAGTGCCGAGTGCAACCCGGGCAGAAAAAAAATATAAATTAAGTCTACTTATTTTCTCAAAAGCAAGCCCTCTTTTTTCCGTCTTTTTTATGGTTGGGCCAATGTTTGTTTCGAACATATTTCCGATTGTAGACATACTTTGAAAACCACCTGCCATCCAGGAGCCAAGTTCATTGCCTTGGGGTGGATCGTGGTTAGCCAGCGGATAGTGATGGGCCTCGGGAAGCAGGCCCTGGTCGTTCTGTGAGCTCTCAGTGGGACAGCTGTTCTCCGACGTTCTTCATGCAGCAGCTACTGTGGTCAAGTCAGGTGTTAAATAAGTCCGCGAATGAATTGGTGGAAAATTATACTTTACGATGAGCTTTGAATTGTTGGAGGTGAAAATATAGCACGTCGTGACTTCAAAATCAACATCAAGTTTTATAATTACTAAATACTCAGAGGTTAATTTTTTGTTGAGAACAGTATCCAAGTTTCTGATCTAATTTTTCCCCTTCCACTGTTGACCCTGGGTGGGACGCTGGTCCCGTATTAGGACAGACATCAGAGGAAAGACAAATGTGTGTAGCTGGAGAGGACCTTAAAGTCGAGGAAGAGGATGATAATTTTGGTGACTACAGCAATGATTGTGACCCCATAGATTTAAATAGCAAGTTTGTGTTTACACAGTGCTATTTCAATCCTATCACTTTGTGATAGTTAAAACAAAGGTTCCAGATATGTGACTTTTGAAAGGCTGAAGGAAAGAAAGTGAAACCGAAATACTTGGAATTTTGCCTCCTGATACTCACTTAGGAAAAGAAGGAAGCAGAATTTAAAACAAGACCTAGTTCGAAGAGTTCGTTTGATCTCCCTATTTTTCTAATGCTCACTCTGTTACTTCCGCTGGTAATACTGAGTTTTCTAATAGTATATACAGTGAAATTGCTCCTAGCTGCCACTATTCTCTCTCTCTCTCTCTCTCTCTCTCTCTCTCTCTCTCTCTCTCTCTCACACACACACACACACACACACACAAACTAGGGGAGGCAGCCACAGCCCAGAGAATTGAATCTGCCCAAGTGACAATCGAATGTCTATGAACTAGAGTTAATCAACAACTTTCAGCCAAATATTTGTTCCTTTCTTTCCTGTGATCTATCTAAAGCCCATTGTAACTCCTGCATGTACTGACGACTTGATAACTTAGCATCTCCAAGCGTCCATTTTGAAGGTGCTGTTCAAAACATGGCTGTACTCATTACCCTCTGATATTTATCTAAACGAGTGTCCTCTGAAGTTAAGCTATGAAAAAAATGGGGAAAATTTACAATAGGTGAGGACAGTATTGTTTTATATTTATCGTTTTATTTAATCTTCACATCCTCCCTCTGAGTCAGAGATTATTATTATTATTATTTCTATCTCTTATATAAGAAAATTGGCCTTAAATCAAATACCTTATTTAAGGTCACGCAAGTAATAAGTGATAGAGGCAGAATTTGACCTCAATGCCATGACGCCCGAAGTGCATAGACTCAAGCACCAAGCCATACTGTATCCTAATGGCTTGTCTCTAAGTTGTGGGAACACTGGCAGACTCTAGCTACTTGAGAGGTGGCCCTCAGACTACCAGCATCAGAACCACATGGGAGCCAGTTAAAAATGCAGAATCTCCATTCCCACTCCAGACCTGCCGGATAGAATCCAAATTTGCACAACAGTCCCAGGAGAAATGGACATAATCCAGTAGAACTTAACAAGACTAAATCATTCCTTTAAGCTTGACGCCCACAATATTTGTAAACGTGGTTATAGAATCAATTCAGGGCTTATTTGTTCCATATTCAATCCTGTATCTTAAGAAATGATACAGTCTCATTTTTAAATTTAGATATTTTAAAACAATTTTAGATAAATTCATGGAAGATGGATTCAAATGTGATACTTAAGGCAAGTTGTGAAGTTACTGTTAGAGGAGGAGTAAGAATGCTATTTTAGATGATAAAATAAACTTTCGCTCTGTAATATGTCACCTGGATCTTTTGACAGATATGGAACCCTGGGCCAAATGGGTCATGATGGCAATCTGAACACATGGAACCTTTGGAGTTGATCATCTTTCGTGGGTTTTAGGTTAGAGTATTTATCCTAAGGGTCTGTTCACCTCCACTTGTACCTCATAAATGAAAAGTACAATGCGTGCATCTTCCATGCCGAAAAATAAACAGCAACCTCATCTTTTGTAAACAGTAATACAATATGCTTGGCGAGGTTTACAGATGCATCCATTTAGATAAACAGAAAGAATCTTTACTCAGTCCCTATGCAAGGCCCGTGGCCATGCATACTCCATAGGGACATTATTTTATGGCCGCCACTCTTTCCCATGCCTGGAACAGAGTCTAGCACATAGTAGGAAATGAACGAAAATTCGTGAGATAAGTAAATGAATCAGACGGCATTTCAGAGATGCTCAGAGACAAGCACTTTTCATCGTTCCTATTCGAGTTTTTTTTCTCAGGGCACAGAATTGCTCTAAGGCAGCTCACTTAGACAGCTCCAGATCAGTGCTGGAATCCAGGAAGGAGCGGACAAGGATTGACCTCGCGGCCTTGCCGACTCTCTCTTCTATTCTGGTATTGTTTCCTTCACTTGGAGGAGCAGATGTGGCTGCCCGATAGGACGGAAACCTGGAAGCCCCAAGGTCTGGACGTAACATCCTGGTCTCTCAGACTTCCTGGGTGATTCACTGGCCGGCTACGGCCGCAAGATCCATCACTCCCAGAAACCCAACCCCGTTGGTTCTCTTGTGAAATGGGCTAAGGATCCAGAGGAAGTAGCAATAATTGGCAAATTATAGACAGCCATTTTGTCTACATGTAATACTTACCGAGCTTAAAACAAGATCATTGAAAGCTTGAAATAGTCCTTTGTTATAGCTAGTTTCATATGAAAGTACTAGACCAATTGGTCCTGCGGTAAAAGATCTATCACAGGTGGAATTCAAATAAGCAGCACAGTCCCCATTTCCTTCTATCTCAAATGTGAAGGTATCTGTCTTCCCGCCCAAACCCCATGCAATCATGCTTCCTCAGGGGCCACTCCAAATAGTATGGCCTCACTCTCCTCTAGCTTCAACTTCTATACGTACGCTCAGTTATCTTCCCATGTCAAAACCCTGCTTGAGCAAACCTCTCCTGAAAGCCATCTCTTCTATCTTTTACAGCTCAACCTCTGGTAAGAATAGTTTACCACTCAAAGCTACTCCGTTTTCTCCTAAACCCTCTGCCAGCTGGCCTCCACCCCACCCCCACCGCCGTCACTCTCTTGAATCTCCTTTTTCCAAGGTTATGGAAGAACTCATCACCAAATCCAGGAAGATGAGCCCTTCCTTATTGCATTTAAACTCTGGCCTTTAAATCCAGCTCTGTTTCTCCCTGGGAATCTCTTTTTCTTCACTTTTCACAAGCCCTCTACTTCTCTTCCTACCTCTCTGAGCGATATGTCTTGATCTCCTTTGCAGGCATCTTCTCCTGCGTCTGGTCTTTTAAACATATTTCAACCTTAGCCCTCTTCCCTTACCACTGTACACACATTTCTTTCATCCCGTTGTCGGTTCTATAGCTTCGACTACCATTTACTTTGTTTCAGGATCATTTGTGTTGTGGGGAGCAGAGACGTGCTTATGTTTTCAGTTAGTAATACTTCATCGTAAAGAGACGAGGGAAGGGAGTTAGGAGGAAAATCTCTTAGCCCTCGGGAGAACGGAACACGACTCCCAGAAGGACCCAGCAGGAACTCATCATCGCTGTGCAAAATGGGACCCTTCAGCAATGCTGGAGATGGACCAGGCCGCAGGCTCAACTCCCCTCACGAGCCGCTTCTGTCTCCTTCCTTCCCTCCCGATCCTCCCCTCTCCTTTACCCGTTTCTTCTCTCTGGTCTCAAATACCTTCTCTTGACTTTCCTTCTCTTTCCTTCACGGTTTCTGCCCATTTGTGTTATCTGCTGACTCCTGGTTTCATATTTGCCTTCTGGCTGCTTCGATGCCTTCTAGAACTAGGTGGAATCAAGGAAGGATTGCAGGAGAGAAGAAACGAATGAATGTAACTTTGAACCAGATCTATTCATTTCATCTCTGTGTCCTCGGTGGCCAGTTATTGAGCACCTAATATATATCCAATGTTATATCATTTACATTTATTTCTGACTTTCACACATTTCTAAAAAGAGATGGTATTTCCCCCTTTTTTACATAAAAAGAAACCATAGCTCTCGCAGACTAAATTACTTGCTCTAGATCATACTCTGAGAAATGACGAAGCCAGGATTTCAAAACCCTTACCTTTTTAAAGAAGTATTTGAATATCTGAGTAAATGAATGCACTGTGTATTTCTACATTCATTTTTAAATAAAACAGGCAGTAACCAAGGTATATTTTGGTAATAGTGATTAAAACAATAATTGGTTCGTCTTTTATGTCTCTTGAATTTTTAGCTCGTGCAAATATAGACCAAGGGGGAAAATAACTGTCCTCAAATTGGGGAGGCCTATTGGACAGGTTGAATGAATTAGAAGGCATTCAGCTGCAGGTAACCGAATACTCTTCCTCCACCAGAATTAAACAGCAATGAAATTGCTGTCTAATGTAATAAGTCCCGAGTGGCGTGGGAGCCACGTACAGAACGTTAGGGTGCTAGGCCTTTCTCTCTGTAGGGTGCGTCCTGCTCTGTGTGTTAGCTTTGCTCTCAGGCTGGTAGCAAGATGGCCGCATCCATTCCAGACATCACATTGAGATACAGCAGTTACCAGAGGAAGAAGTACGAGTTATCTCTTTCTCCTTCTTAGAATATCTTTCCTAGAAGCTTCTTCGCATGTCATTGGCTGGAATCGAGTCACAGGCTGTGGCAATGGCTGCTGGTGGCCATCCCCTTCCCCCTGCCTACCTTTCACTGTCTCCCATACAGCTGATTGTGGCCACGTGCCTAAGTCCCCGCCACTGAGGGCTTCCTGTTGGCCGATGTACAGACACGTTGTCCAGAGCTCAAGCAGCCATGTTGGAATTGAGACAGTACAACAAAATGACAGACAAATAAGCTCGCGGGAGCCTCATCCCTGATGCCACAGCAGCGTCCCGGGCTGCCTCACGCCCGGCTCCTCTCCCCCAATGGCGAATTACTTGCATTACTTAAAGCCTCTATTATTTTTATGTCTCGCTCTTTTCGTACTTGTTAGGCAACCGAACTTAGTCCGATACCCATTTCCCCTGGAACGGTCCCGGCAGATGGGATGGTGTAACCACAACTGATGGCAAATGACATGCATCTACTATTGGAGGCGGGCAGGGGTCACACCCTCTGTCACATGGGGAAGGTTGAATGGCCAGACAGCATCGGACTCTGGAAGGAGCAGGGAAGAGAGAACGATCGTTGTTGGCCAGGCAACTAGCAGAGTCTGCTAACAAAGTTAAGTGACTTTCCCAAGGTCACATGGCTAATTATTGGTAGAAGAGAAATTCCAGCGCAGCCTGTCCAAAAAGCAGATTCAGCGGGCTTATCCTTACCAGCTGTGTTTAGTTGACAGTTTGTCATTCTGTCATAAAGGGTTTTCACCGCAACTGTTAAGCGTCTGCTGCTTCATTAATTCCCTCTTACTAAGACACAAATGGTTAGCAGTGCCCTCTGCGTTGGTGGGAATCCTGTGTGAATAGGTAAAGGTCACACTCACGTGGAGAAACGGCCGGCAGAGCACACCGCGTCGGGGTTAGATGCGTGGCATGGGTAGTAATGTGAGGAAAATTAGCCTTACTAAGGCTGCTCGCCTGAGCTAAATATCGAAATAGCATGTATTTCCCTAGCACGTGGACTGGGTGGGGGTGCGGGCGACTGAGGTGAACTGAGATCGTTTGGAGCGGTGGGAAGAGGGCAGCACAGATGTGTCTGCGGGCTCTTTAAAGTTCCAAGCCAGTGTGAAAAACAACCCACTCTGCGGCGCATGCACGGGCTTCCTCGTCCACAGCATCCCGGTGCTGACCCTGGAGCTTTCACTTCCCTCAACGTGCTGTGTGGCTCCATCTGGGGAGCGGGCAGGGCATGTGGATTTCAAGGGCGGGGGCCTCGTTAGTGATTTGTGGGACTCAGCAGCCATCTCAAAAGAGCAAAACCGGTAGGAATGAGACTGCTGGAAAATCCTGCACTTGACTTTTATTTTATTTTATTTTATTTTATTTTATTTTATTTTATTTATTTTATTTTGTTTTATTTTATTATTTTATTTATTTTATTTATTTCATTTTATTTTATTTTGTTATTTTATTTTATTTTATTCTATTCTATTTTATTTTATTTTGTTATTTTATTTTATTATTTGATTATTTTATTTTATTTTATTTTATTATTTTATTTATTTTATTTATTTCATTTTATTTTATAGTTTTATTTTATTTTATTTTGTTATTTTATTTTATTTTATTCTATTCTATTTTATTTTATTTTGTTATTTTATTTTATTATTTGATTATTTTATTTATTTTATTTATTTCATTTTATTTTATAGTTTTATTTTATTTTATTTTGTTATTTTATTTTATTTTATTCTATTCTATTTTATTTTATTTTGTTATTTTATTTTATTATTTGATTTTATTATTTTATTTTATTTTATTTTATTTTATTATTTGACTTCATTTGATTTGATTTGATTTGATTTTGATTTTGATTTTGATTTTTTTGATGGAGATGCCGGGCATCAAACCCAGGGCCTCATACATCAACTTTATTTTAGATGGTTTTATTTTTTCTTCTTGTTCTAAGAGGAATTTCAAAGTGAAGTATCAGAGAGAAACAATGCCTTTGCTATCATACATATCTTAGGCTACTGAAAAGCTGCAGAGAACTTTTTATGGTTGTGAACAGTATCTGTATAAGATTCAAAGGCAAATTTTATCTATGTGACTGATTGATAAATTGTTACTAATGGCCTTCAGTCCCGGGGGATTTTATAAACTGATTTCACTGATGCCGAAGGAGGCAGAGAATAAAGGCAAATCTCAAATCTACAAGGTCTCTGGAGAAGCATCATCTTAGAAGGCAAGGGAAGGAATATTTTTTTAAGCGTGAAGCAATACAGTATACAATTGCAGTATTTAATAATGCTTATGCTAAGATGATTAGGAATTTTGAATGCACCGGAATATGATGTTAGGAAGTTGAGTGCCGGTACACATTTTGAACAAGCCTTTTACGATAGGTTAAATAAGATTTGGAGGCTATATCAACAATACTAATGAGGAAGACTGGTTACCTGTAGTGTTCCTTTAAGGACCATTTACAGAATTAATTTGTTAATTATAAATAATTTTCTCTTATTAGCTAAAGAAGTTTCTTTTTCTGTTATTCTGAGTAGTTATATGTTCCTGAATGTAAAAAAAAAAAAAAAGTTGCACTTAAAAAGTGTTTTTCTGTATCACGAATTCAGATTGGTCCGTTTGACTCACGGAAGGTGGGTTTGACCCTCAGATTTTGGAGTGAGCAGATAATGCTTCTCAGTAGACTGATGCCATCAGCTGTCAGAGGAGTTGACAGTTATATAAGGAAGAAATGATTTATAATACCTAGTACCTGGAGCAATTGTTCTTTTAAGAAAATGTTATAGGAGATACTAACATAATAAAGTATTATTAATCGATGGAGAATTTACCTATTCTGTTATGTACAGAATTCTTCTAAATTAAGATGGATTTATTTTTAAGAAGATAAATACCTAGGATTTAATTTTGACTTTCTGCAGGACTTTGCATTAAACTTTTCATAGACATGAATGGATAACCTTTATGGTGATCAAATAGAATGAAATATCCCAACTGATATTTTTATTATAAAGAGGCAATAAAATCACTAGTCCCACAAGAATGTACAGGATTGAGATCACTTAGGGCTACCTGAAGAAAACAGTTAAAATATAGTTAGAATAGAGTTATCATCTGACCTAGAAGTTTCACTCCTAGATATCTTCCTAAGAAAAATGAACACCTATGTTCACACAGAAACAGGTACACAGATGTTCACAGCAGCATTATTCATAATAGCTCAGAAGTGGACACAGTACAAATGCCCATCAACTCATGAATGGATAAGCAAATGTGACCTATGCATACAATAGAATATTATTCAGCTATAAACAGGAATGATAAATACTGCAACATGGAGGGACTTTGAAAACCTTAAGGTAAATAAAGAATCCAGGCACAAAAGGCCCATACTGTATGACTACATTTATATGAAATGACCAGAATAAGCAAATTCATAGAGCCGGAAAGCAAAATCATGATTGCCAGGGACCGTGGGGAGAGCAGTGGGGGAGTAACTGGTGTTGGATGTGATTTTCTTTTTGGAGTGAGGAGAATGTTCTAAAATCGACTGTGGTGATGAATGCACAACTCTGAATACACTAAAACCCACTGGATTGCATACTTTGACGTGGTGAATTTTATGGTATGTGAATTATACATCGATTTTTTTTTTTTAAAGATAAAGTCAAGATCCAAGTTTGATGAAAAGCAGACCAAGTTGGTATTTCTAGCTCCTCTGTTCACATAGCAGGTATTTATTAAGAAAAGTGCTATGTCCCTAGCACACTGCTGGTTATGATTTGTAGGGCACCCGGGATAATCCTTGGGCTTTAAGTGACTTATTAGCACAAGGGAGAGGTGCTGCGTATCACTCAGGCAGAATCTGTTTAACTATCCCGGGAGACTCCATATCTGAGAAATGCAACTTTGAGGAAAGGAAGGAACAAAAAAAATCCTACAGCTAGCTATTTGAATGCAGTGGATAGATTTAGAAGTCTTATCAACTGACCAAAAAGTGTATCAGACACAGAGACCAGTAAGGACATGAGCCAAATCATGAGAGCATAGAATGCAGGGTTCACTAAGTCCATCCCTCCTCTAACTCAAAAAGAAAAAGAATTTCCCACCATTCCCACCAACCGAATGAGAGAAGAGCCGGGAATCCCGTGAATCAGAGCCCCTTGGATTTCATCCATCTCCACTGCTCTGGAAGTGATTAAGTCCAATGATGAACCAGTGTCTATAAAGAATGATGCATTATGTATGTATCTGTCATTTTGAGATTAATTACAAAAGGTAACTCAAAGAAAATGACTCCCCAGCTCAGCGCAGTTTGGGATTGGTTCATAAGCACAACAGCATTGTAATTAAAACCCACAACGAAATGCTCAGAGACTTCAGGAGCAACAGCTGTGGCATTCTCAATTGACCTGAACTATCATCTGCTCTCAGGTAATATAGCTGCGATGAAATTCCTCAGGTGAAAATGAATGAATGACAGGCACAGGCTCTGTCAGTATAATGCGTGTAGCCAGAATAGCAACAAAGAGATAAAGGGAGTATTTGAAAATGTACTGCCTCTAAGCAAGTATGCCCTACAATAATAATCTAACCCGGCTTTAATACTGTGGCATCATTTCCTCATTTGTGGATCAAGGCAATGTGGATATTGTTATTTAATTATGTAAAAAATTCACATTTTGCTTTGGTGTAATTTAACGACACAGTGATTAGATGAATAAATCTTCTAGAAAGTTTTGTTAGATATTTAAAGGTTCATATATTAAAATATAACAATGCTGTGTATCTTACAATAGTCGTATCACATAATTATATTAGATCGTTATAGTATTGAATCACAGTCCAACAAAATTCATTAACGTCCCACCAGACATAAGAAAAGTATAATAATATTTTAAAAAATTGATCAAAAGATTTCAGGAAAAAAACCTGTATTGACGCACTACTATAATAGTTTGCCACAAAACAACAACAAAAACACGTTTTTATCATTCTGATGTCAACATTCTTCCAATTAATTTAGGGTCATATACCTTCGTGAAAGCAGTCAAGCAAATAGGCACTTTGCCTGACTCGAGTTTCCACTGTTGACTAATCATTCCTTATTGTTTAACCTGAATCCCCTGGAGAAAAAGAAGAAAGTTAATGGAGCAGCAAGTGGTTGGACAGCACCCGCCACATGCCCAGTAATGAGGTGCTAAGGGAAATGCGAAAAAGCGTAAGACATCATCATTCCATTCTTCAGAGGCCGTGGTCACCCGTAGGGTGCCAGGGACAATGTCTTCCACTCCACTGTCTAAAGTTTGGTTCAGACCTTTATGACTTAATTAGCATGAATCCATTTATCATGGGGACTTTGACACCTGCTATACTCCGTAGCCACCTGGAGCTAGCAATAAACTTCTTATCTTCCATTTCTAAGCATCCCTTTGTCCCCGAATGAACCCTTCCCTCTTTGTATCTTTCATTGAAACGATGGAGGAGAATCGGGTCACAGAGGTGGGACCTGAAAGATCACACATTTCGCCCCTTATCCCAAGCTAGGGTCCTTTTCTCCACATTTGATGGATGATCAAATGGTTATCTGTGCGACCCTCTGATGTTATGAGCCGCCTTCTCCCCAGGTCACTCAGCCTTGAGCAAACGTTTTCTTTAGAAAGACTCTCCTTGGGAGACGCCAGGCCTGCTCCCTGGAGTTCCCATTCAGTCCTTTGAAATCTCTCTTGAAACATAGACTGGATTTACTACTGAATTCACCTGACAGTCACTCATACAGTATTTTAAGTTTGTGTTTCTGGTACCCCATGTCTCCGCAACTCCAGACCAAACAGCCTCAGTTCTTTTCCTGGACTTCAAAAGTTTGTTAAATGACTTTGTTTCCAGAACCTTCCCCTCCCCATCCACACTGCCCTGTTCAGGGCTTGCTGGATGCATCGGTGTCTTTTAAAGGCACAGACTCCAGATAGAGCCTAGTGCGCTAGCCTGAGTGCAGCCCATTACACTGCCACTTCTTAAGCTGGGTTCCGAGTTTCTGTTACCTGCTTTTGCACTTTCGAGCTTCGTGGACAATCTAAGAGCTCTACCTCTTCCTCAAGTCGTCTCTCTATCTCCAGTTAAGTTTCTTACAATTTGAATATAAATGTCTCTCATTTTTTAAATCTATTTCAAGTCTCATTCTAAACTTTTGATCTAATTAAATTATTCTATGTCGATTTAAACTATTTTAAAAACCTTAGATTTTTTTCTCCTATTATTTATTCTTCCTAGCTTAGTGCCACTTGCAGATTCGATAAGCATGACTTGTACCTTTATGTGAGTTTTTGATGATATTGAGTAAAACAGGACCGAGTGCCTGCCATTGTGGATTCACCTTCTTCGTTAATTAGTGCCTGATAGTCATAGTTTTTAAGGCCATCAGAGTGTATGACCATTTCTTCTACATTTTACTGTCTGGTCCACAAAGGTTCCAGAAAAAAACTGTCCAGCACTTCACTGCAATTGTTCATTTATCAAAACCTTGCATCGTAATGGTAGAAAAATGGGTATTTGGTGTGTGGGGAAACTATATTGATTTATAATCAATTACCAGGACATCCTTCAATATAGAACTATATGGTACTGTGTTTACCTTTGACTCTACCTGGATCACATTCCTCTCCAAACTAAAATTCTATAGTTAGTAACCCTCATTTCACAGTAAGTGATAATGATGATGGTGGTGGTGCTGATGATGATGGTGATGATGACTAGGTAGTAGTGAACATATATTTAGCTCTTGCCAAGTGCCAGGCTCTGTCTTAAATGCTTTACAATTATTATCTCGTTTAATCATAATGACAATCGCGTGGCCTGGGTGAAACAGTCCGATGGTAGATTCTGGAAACCAGTCAAGAAGAGCAAGCCGTAAAGGTAAACTACTGTTCAACCACGTCACTATTGGGTTTTATGAAACATCAAATTCTCCCACATATATAACCATTTATTACCCAGCACGCACCCAAATCCAAACTGTTTTGGTAGCTTGGTAACAACAATAACAAAAGTTACGTTCTCTGTCCCTTCAGATATTCTAAGCATCTGTTTGCATGAAAAGTTTGCCTGATGCAGTCACAAAAATTTACTGGCTTGTTAAAAATCCTGGGCAGTGACTTCTCTAGAATATGACTGTACCCACTTCATGGGCATGCCCTCACCAACGATGAGGTCAAGGAGAGTGACCAGAAAGTGCTGAGAGGAAGCAGAACAGTTAGAGAAGAGGGATTTGAAACAAGGAGTGAGGGCTCAGGCGAGAATTCATTTGGGTCACTTGTCACATATTCATACTCTTTATCCTACACTGGCTTTGCTCAACTAGCGAGAAATAGGTGTGTCCCTTGGGATGCTTAGCTCAGATTGACATATCTGCCACTCATTTAAAAAAAGATTTCTTAGTATAGTGAAAGCACTATTGTTGCCCGAGACAGATTGCTTCTGGTCAAACAAGGACATCGCAGTAAATATATCAACACTAAAAACTCCTAAGCACTGTTCAGGATTGGTAAATTTCCTGAAAGGAAGGAATTTAGTTCTCAAGGACTTGAAATTAGAACTTTTTCTCCTGCTGCTTTTATTTTCAAATACTTCTGCCTGGGAGAGAGCACTATGTGGAGTTAGTACTTTCTTCCATCTCCACAGCCCTGTGCAGGCTAACCAAAGTTGGGTGCGGACAGTTTTTTTCTTGCTTTCTTTCCAAATGCCTATTAGAGAACACTTTTTTGTTTTTTCTCCCTGGGGCTTACCTCTGTCTACTACCCCGGAAGATGGGTTTTTGTCAAAACTTCTATAGTAGTGCAAAGGGGAAAGCTTTTCACAACCAGCACAGTTGTATACGGTTATAGCTTACCTTTATTTTGGAAACGTGCTAGGCAGTGATTTCGAATTAGCTACCCACAAATAGATGCGGTCCTAGGTATGCTTGATAATATAATACACTTTGAATGCACTTGTAAAGGTCACTTAAAATCCATATTGTGTATATAGAAACATATAGATGTTATATATAAATCAATCTGGGTGAATGTAGTATATGTGCATAATATATAGTATGCACATGTATATCGATTTTTTAGATACCAACTAAATGATTAGGAAAGATGGAACACCAAAATTGAAGGGTTATTAATGGCTCTGTATTGGAGAACTGAGGGAGATTATTCAGGCATGTTGAAATCTTCCTTCTGGGCCCCTCCACAGAGGACAAGTCACTATACCGAGCTTGGCCCTTGTCTCTGCCCTTGCCCTTTGATTAAAGATTCTGATCAACTGACTTGAGAAGACATCAGATTTTGGAGACCACTTGGTCTTTCATGCACTACTCTGGCCTCCAGTGGTTCTTGTACTACCTTTAAGCGAATAACAACGGTCTTGGCTTCCTTCAGCTAAATAAACTGAAGGTATACCAGATGTACCTGCTTCAGCATGCCCATTGCTTCATTTGTGTTTGTTAACTGTGTGTTTTTAAGGCTCCTAGGTAGTGAATACCCTTCGTCTCTAAGCAGATTGCAGTCTGCTAATATAATCATCCAGCATCTCCTCTGTTGCATTGTTAGAGCTGTGTGTGTGTATAGAAACTATATGAATTTATAATTCATCAGCTTGTACCAAACTATCTCTTTGCCATTAATGAGAACAGTATCCTTTGCCCATATAATTTCCAGTAATTCAACAGGCTATTATGTAATAGTGAGTCTTTTCAGTTGATTCAGACACGACGTTCCTGAGGTCCAAGGTTTCATCTCGATCATAACTCTTTCAATTCCTGTCCCATACCTGAGCTGACTGGTGGTCCCATAGTTGTCTTTTGGGCCTGGGGAGGGCCAGTTGAAAATGTAGATGAGCAAGTACAAACCAATTCCTAAGACAAGGGGAACCTAGATCATGGTTCATCTTTTTCCGAAAAGAGACATTTTTGTATAGATGAGAACATATTTGCACAGTGCATTGTATGGTGGAGTGTGTGTAACGTGTCTACATTCACATGCACGTATATGTGTCTGTGTGTGTGTGTGTGTGTGTGTCAGGGAAGGGGTAGATGCGTTGCTGTATTAACGATGACAGCAAAGTATACCCATTAATTACCAGGTCATGTGCTTATTGTCAGATCTGCTGTGTGTTTATCTGTACAAGGGTTTACTGTAATGAACGCCCAGATGTTTCCAGAAGGGAAAGGCGAGGATTAATTTGTCGATACCTCTGGATCTCCCAATGCGTGGTCTACACCCGTGTGTTGGTCAGTGAGCTGTTTGGGCCTCGGCAGGAATTTTCCCACAGAAAGGATGTTCTAACTGGCAGGCTCCCAGGACCGCCCACAAATCCATTTAACCATAACAGAGCGGACGGGCATTGTCAGGGCTGGAGTTGGCTTCCAAGTGGGAAGTTAGCCTGGTATTAATAGCACAGTTCCAGCTGCACTGTGGGTCCAGCAGACTTCTGATGGACCGGCCTGGGAACCGAGGCCCTCTTCGTCACGTTTATGGGAAATGGATTCCTTGGTGAGCATGTGGGAAAGGGGAGCCACGATGGCCTGAGGACATGGCTTCCCTCTTCTACTCTAATCACTACTGAGGCCGGTGTCCGGCAGGAAGAGACAGAGGGGAATCCTAGGGGGTCCTTCCCCCATCTGGGGACAGGCTGCCCCCCTGGTCCAGGTTCAGCTCCCGTGGGTCGACTGTTCCCATGTACAGAATATTTGTCAGTTAAGTGTTTCTAAGTCACCTGTATTGAATTCTATGATACAGATGTCTATTTTAACATAGTGCTTATCCAGGTAAAGTTATATTAGAATTTAAGGTTTATTTTTATTTTGAAAACTTCTAAAATTTATTTTGACTGATTTCAGCCCTGATTCTGTTCTGATGCTTCCTTAATGGATAAAGGCAATTATTTTTATGCACATGAAAATAGTGTACACGGTTGGAGTAAAACATTTCGTTTTCTCGTTAGAGGGAGAAATAGAGGAAGTGGGTGGTGCGAAATGTGTGTGTGAGATGTGTTTGTGCACGTGCGCAATCTGAATACGACCCAAAGGTGTGTTGGTCAAACCAAGACGCGCTTTAAAGAATCAGAACTGTATTTGTACTCAAGGGAGCTCTTTTTCATTAGGGTATTTGGAAATAATTCAGACCATTTTTTTTTTGATAGAAGCTGTAGAATTAAAAGAATTTTCTCCTCAGAAGTTCTTTCATTATATACATTTTTCAAAAGGATTTTTAAAGGCTAGATGGCAGCCAGTAAATTATTTCCTGTTAATGTTGAGTAAATACCTTTGTGATGTAAGTGCCCCTTCAAAGTTATGGGGTGCGTATGACTGAAGGGGAAATTGACTTAGTGACTTGATTTTCTCTTGTCATGACTCACAAGTTGCGAAATTCATCCTGTTTGAGGCAGTATAAATGTGGGAGCTTGTAAATGAATAACAGTTTTAAAGTGCAAATCAACTCAATGTATATGCAACTGATGGATTCTTAGAAGGCTTCTTGGTATTTCTGAGCCTCATTTCTCTTTCTTAGGATTCCATTTTGGGACATAATCATAAAGGCAAAAAGGAAGATTTCAGCCCCAAATTACATTCATCTTTAAACTAGTGAGCCCCTGCAGCCTCTCCTGAACGTTGAAAAATCTGTGGAGAATGAATTGCCGAGATAAGGAACTCTTTTCTCCCAGAAGATTATTTAAAGAAAAATTGTACTATAAAGTCATGAGCATAGAATTATGACAGACAATTCATAAAAATAAGTCTCTCTATCTCTACAGATAAATCTAGATTATCTCTCAAATTCCTCATTTCACTCAGCCCCATAACTACGTATTTGTGAGTGCACGGTTTTCAGATCTAGTTGGCATCATTCTAAACCAGTTGCTCATTTTGTAGGATAGGGGACCAGCGCCCCAAAGGAGTTAAGTGACTTGAGCACAGCTATCGCAAAGAAGGGCAGAGCTGGGAGGGTGATGGTAAGCAACAGTGAGAGTACCCATCGGCCATTGCAGGTCATCCGGGTGTACTTACATCTTTTCCTTTCATCCTCACAACAGCCTTGCAAGACTGGCTCATATTCCAGTTTTATAAATGAAAACTGAAACACGAGAGGTGGCCTTACTGCTCGAAGTCAATAGGCCTTAAGAGGCAGAGCAAGAATTCAAACGCACACCCACCGATTCTGAAGGTCTTGTGTCTCCGTTGTGCTAGGCTGGCTCCAAGTATCTGCGTAGCCTAAGATCCAAGCAGTATTTCTTCTTCGTATATGTTTACATGTAATATGTCAAGAGCAGCTCCATCTAAGCGACCACTGTGGTTGCTGAATTTCATGGGTGGTAGTGGGTCTCTTACTTTCATTTTAATTAAATTTAATTAGAAAAAACTATGGTCCCTCTCCTGCTGGATTTAATAACATTCCAAAATTTGTCTTCAATTAATGCCTCCTTTTCTTCTTTGGAAATTATAGACTTTAAAATACCTAATTTCCTTTATTTAGATCTAAAGAAGAATATACTCTTTCTCTCATTTGGTGATTCATTAATTCAATAAATAGGTACTGAATGAGAACATTCAATAAAGATGTACTACTATGAGCAGATGCTGTTCTGGGCTTGGAGATAGAGTTGTGAACAAAATAGACACATTCCTGGGCTGGTGGTTCTTTCATTCTAGTGTGTCAGGGGATAGCCGGGAAATAGCAGAAAATAAAGTATGTGAGGTGGTGATAAGTGTCCTAGAAACAAAAAAATAATGAAGGGAAAAAATCAAGGAGAGGAGACTCCAGAAAGATGGAGAGTGTGAGTTACTAAGGACTTCACCGAGACAGTGAATTGGGGGAGTGTTTGTTATTACATTATCGATTCAGTGAAAAATGTTGGTAGATGTTTATTTTTTTTCTGCGAATTCCTTTCCAAAACTGGAATATTCCAATCCCTATCTCCGTCTCCATGATACATCTTCCCATCCACCCTCCTTGGGAATCCATCGTTATCCCCACAGCACAAGAAACAGGAATAAACTGGGAACACCACAATCACCACGTATATCATTGTTTCTATGGGAAAATATATCCAGACTTTCAAACACCAACCATCTTTACAGACTTTCCAACTGCAGAGTGTCTGAGTTGGAAAATATGAGCATGGATTGTTTAGGGTTCATCGAGGCAACCTCTGGCTGCCCAACCTCCAAGACATTGGCCATCTCCTAAACGACACCCTCTTTGGTCAGCATCAGAGGCGATGTAAATGACCAGTAATAGCTTTCTCTAAATTGTATGATAAAAGTTTTCTTTTCTTCACCGTGAAGGTAAACTAATAGTCATAAGTGGTCACCTTTAAGAAAAGATCCACAAATGGTAGTCTGTGGAGAGCACATACCAGCCATTCCGTAGTTCGTCATCGTTCTCTGGGGCCATGAGAATCTACAAGGGGCTTGTAGCTCATTTACTCTGTGTTTATTACATTACCCTCGCGTTTCCACACATGGCAGTAGTCAGCACAACGCCCCAAACGCACGTCGAGTGGAATGGAGAGAAGTGTTCTCTTGGCCATTGCGTACTGTCGCAAGTGCGGTTCTCCCTTCTCCCCTCCATAATGGGAATGCCATGGGCATTGCAGCCCCTGCTCTACATCCCCGTCATCACCTGCTCGATTAGAATGACACCGCTGGAGATAATAAGGATGTCGAATTCATATAAGTTTCCTAAGGAAGCATGAACTTGGATTGAACTGCAGTAGATGCCCCACCGAAGTTCAAAGGAAATATGATTATGGTTGCCTTGGCAACCAGAGCTCTGCACTCGCTTTGTTTTACTACTTACTATTTTCCTGTTTTGGGGTCATTTTGAGGAGAAACAAGGGAACGGGTATCAGCAATGTCTCATTGTTAATTTATGAGGCTGCTGGGAAGGATGCAACTTTATGTAGCTACAAAAATGTCTCCTTTTCTTAAAGTGTCCCCAAACACTGGAAAGTGCAGCCAGGTACGTGAAAGGAAGTAACAACAGGCTATAACTTAGGTCGAAACATAAATATCATTTTTACTCTCTCTATAGGTAATTATTTTTAAAGGACTAAAGAAAATGATCACTTTCGTATTTCTATCTAGCATATTCCTATGACTTCTATATTTATTTTAAAGGGAAGAATTCTTGGTCACTAAATTTCCCTTAGTATTTTTATATGTGATACAGTTATTCAATTGCAAATAGCTAGTCAATTAAAATAGTCTACTCTAGGAAAAGGGCCAGTTCGAGAGACTGTCCGACAGCAGTACTTTAACAGTGTATTAAATTATTTTTAAATCTTTCTTTTATTTTTCAATTACCATTGACATACAATATTATATCAGTTTCGGGTGTAGTGATTAGACATTTATACAACTTATGAAGTGATCACCGCAATTAGTCTAGTACTCATCTGACAAATCATACTCAGTTATTACAATCTCTATTATATTATCAATCTTCAACATATCCTCTGTTGGTTTCCGTTGTAGACCTCATCAGTTTTTTTAAGAGAAAAGGTGATGATTAATACTTGAGTCATTAAAATTGCTTTCTTGGTATTAAAAGAAAGATATAGTATAAATGCACATTAGCATGTGGCTACAAAAAGTTATCGAAAAACATTTTATTTTGTCCAACCATGTATTATTAAACTTCTATGGGAAAATTTTACATGTTAACACTCTAGGACAGACAGGACTTAGGAAAGTTATTTTGTAAAGGACCAGATGGTAAATATTTTAGACTTTTGGGGCCATACAGCTTTTGTCACAGCTACTCAAGTCCGATAATATCTGAGAGTGTCCAGAGACGATACGTAAAGGACTAGACCAGACTGTGTTAAATTAATACCGGTTTTACAGAAACAGACAGAGGCCCGGATTTGGCCTGCAGGCTGCAGTTTGCTAACTCCTCCTCCAGGAGAAAAATTTTTCTACTTACTTATCCCAGCCCACAAGTGAGTGTAACGCTTCAGGCAAATTGATTCTTTTTTTAAAAGACGTGCTCTAAAGGCTGTACTTTCACTGCCTTTCGTGTAAAATGTCGTAGTTGCTACCATATTTGTTTCTAGAGAAATGACAGAGGCGTGGAAGAGGGTAGAAGCAGATATTTCGTAATAGTTTCCTTGGTTTAAAAGCTGATAGAACATTTCACAAAAGTAAACTAATAAGATTTCCATACATGCTGGTCAAGTTCAAAACTAATCTTGAATGTCAAAGGCCTAATGCTCCATATCTCAAATGACAGCAATGTAAACTGAGCAAGGAACTGTGAGTTGGGGTCTCTCTGCCTCCAGCTGGCCTCTCCTTCCCTGTGACATCCCTACGGGGGTCTCCTTGGTTACCTGACACCAACGAAAACATGTTTTCTTTTTTATTTTCCTTTAGAGTATTTTCTAGTGCCTTGTTTAAACTGATTTTTAACATCTTTTAGTTTTAATCAAATATTTCAAACAAAAAAGCATAGATAAAAATTAAAACAAAAACTATGTATTTCTCATTCAGATTTAATAACTGCTAACATTTGGTATTGTTCGCTTCAAGTATTTTTTTATCTTTTGTTAAATGAAATAATACATATGTAGTAGTTGAAGCCTACACCGGACTTTTAATGTACACGATTTTCCAACATTTTAGCAATTTTTAAAGAGGCAATTTATTTTCAGATGTCTATGCATTCTTTCCTAATTATTAAAATGAGTTCTCGGAAGCCAAGTGGATAGAAAGTTTAGTGATTTCATTTCAGATGTGTACAGTATGACAAGTTCGATCCGATCTGATACAGTTTTCTGTCCATCCAGGACTGAATAATGCTATGAGTTTACTCTCAAGAGGGACTTTGTGAACTCCCCACATCTTATGATATGTGCATCTAAGAGACAGTGAATATAATCGTTCTAATTCATATTAAAGGACTGGATACAGCTTTTCATTTCCTTGGCAGCTTTTTCAAATGCATTATTCTCTGCTGCCCTTAACATAATGATGTATTGTGGAGCAAATGTTCACAAACAAACGTTCTGTCATTAGATCCTCGGGGCATCCTTTGCGATGGTAGGAACAGATAGCATTGCACTTATCTCCTGTGTGATAAAAATAAGGCATGATGACGTCAGTGCGATGCTTGTAGGTCTTTGGCTTCACCTTAGCATGACCTGGTGAGCTTTACAAAAGTACTTGTGGATCCCCGAGCCTACCCACAGAGATTTTATGGACTAGGCTGGAATGGACCATGGTCATCAGTATTTTTCATTGATTCTACTGTGCAGCCAAGGTGAGAATCTCTGGCGAACCAGTAGAACTGGTCCAAATCTTTCAACCCTGTGGTTCTCAACTGGGGCTGTTTGCCTCCCCACCCCAAATTCCTGGGACAATTGACAATGGGACATTTTTGATTGCCACAGCTCGGGGCAAGGAGGTGCTCTTGGCATCTAGTCGGCAGAGACCAGGGATGCTGCTAAAACATCCTACAGCCTCCCTCCTAACATAGAATTATTTGGTCCCACATCTCAATAGAGCTGAGGTTGAAAAACTCCCATTTAACCTGTAAGTGCCAGACTAAAGTCCCTCTGACTCTAAGCCATTGTTCTTCAGTCCCAAGTTGCTAGGTTATTCCAATTGGTAATACTCTTATTATTGTTGCTAATAATGTATGTTTTAAGTAGGTTGCTCTTCGAAGCTAAAATGTTTACAGTGACTTTTTAGTTATCAGGAACTAGGTAAGCTTGAGTCATAACCACACTAGGATTGGCAGAAATCCTACTTTTGTCAGAATACCAGAAGTAACTAACACAAAACAAGCAAACAGACACAAAACGACGCAGCATCGAGAAGAAGAGCTATTTCTCAACTTAAGTGTAAGCCTGATCCCAAATAAGAAATCTATATTACATAAAGCAGTGGTTTTCAAACTTGAGCATGCATTGAAATCCACTGTAGAACTTGTTAAAACGTGGGCCGCTAGACCCTACTCCCAGGGTGTCTGCTTCTGTAGGTCTGGGGTGGGGACGGAGCATCTATATTCCTAACCCATTTCCATCTGAGACTCAAGCTATGGCCCTGGGACCACACATTGAGTAATGCAGAGTGTGTTTCCACAGTCTTAACTTTTCAAATGGATATTAACCTCAGGGCTGTCTATTAATTAAAGTTATAAATTAATATTCCTAAGCATGCAAAAATCACCTCATCATAGTATAAAAATAACTTAAAGATGTGATTTTTCAAGGAATACTAGGACCTTCTAATTCTACAGTTATCATCAGGACAGAGCTATGGGATGCAATATTTTGTTCCCGCTTCTAAGAGCCACAGGAGTTAGCTACTTTCCACTTGATTGGAAATGAGAAGATGCCAGTTCACTGAGGCATTTTAAAATGCATCTGGTCAATGAGAGAGTCGATTTTCTGTGATAACTGATGTGCATTCTTCAAATTAAAAGTAGATGCTTAAATGCAAAAGGACTTGGACTAAATTTTCCTAGCTTTGTATACATTAGCATATGATTATGGAAGAGTGGATGGATATCTAAAATTTCAGTGAAATTTATTACCTTTCTGTAAAATACCACATCTAATTCCTTAACTAACTGGAATATTGGCACGAGTGGCTAAATAATCTTAGAGTTAAGTATGGAATCTGAAACATATTTTGGGTGTTTCAGGAGCAAGTCATTCTTCCAGTCCATCAGCCAGTGACACTTTACGAACAGCGGTGAATTAGGTGACATGTTTTGTGATTTTCCGAAACCAGCCTAAAGTTAGATAGTACAGCATAGTTTGTAGTTGAAAAATCTGAATGCCAAAGTGGTAGAATTTAAGATTACCCATCCTTTATTTTCTATAGCAAGAGATCATAGAAACTAGAATATACTCTTATCTGGGCCTCTTGGATGTTTCCTGAATCCCTTGATAGTGAAGATTTTATTTCTTTCTAGAATCTGGCACCCTTTGTAGATTCATGCTTTCACCGAGGTGATATAAATAGGTATATGAGAAATCCATGCATTTCAAATGTAGTTCATGAATTTCAAATCACATATTTCAGCCCCACTGAAATTTAGGATCCTCCTAAAAAGAATCCTAAAGAGAATCCAGTCTATTCTGTCCCACGTGCAGACTTGTAATTGTGAGCAAGGGATTGAAAAGAATAAAGGGAAACGATGGGAGAATTTTCCAAGAAGCAAGCACTTCTACCTCCCTCCTCCCTAGTGTCGATGAGATGTGTGGCCGTCGGAGAGATGAGATTCCCAAAGGATAACTAAATAACCACGTGCTGGAAAATATAGTATAAAACGAAAACTGCTAAAAGAGCAAATAACAATCTGAGAATAAAAGAAGAAAGTACCCGTTAACATCGTTCTGCTGCTGTGTGTTTAAGAGCAAACTGGGAGTTGCTATGGCGTTGGCTTCTGTGTGCGTAGCCACAGAGAGAGCTCAGTGATTCAGCTTGATAAAGAGGAAATTAGCTCACCATTTCCCTTTCCCCAAATCAGTCAGATATCCAAATGTTTCATTTTGAAATGGTATATCCATCAACATGTTCCAATGGATAAAAGTCAATGGTGGGGATGCGTGGGGAAAAGGTCACAAGATGAAATTTGTATGTCATACACTTACTCTAGAGAATGCGACTCATGTTTAAAGAATCTATTAATATCTCCGCATCCTGCTTCCCCCCCATAGAATGGGGTTTCTAAGTGGCATATGTTGAGTGTTTTGTTGTTTTTTTTTTTTACAATTTACATTTTACATTTATACAATGATGAGTAATAATTTGGCAAAAGAAACAATTTATCAGCCCATATAACTTTGTTCCAATGAAAGTCGATGGTGATATATTTTGAGAAAGAAACATTGTTCGGCTGTGAAACTATAATTCCCTGTGTGTAACAGCCCTCCAGGGAAGGGTTAGATTTTGCCAGCATCATATGTGAAGTTTAGTCACTATCGACAGCACAAAGCAGAGGTCAGCCGTGGGTGTATGTGTGGGAGGCACCATTATGAAATCAACCCACAGCCACTGCACTGCTGGGGCGAGCCAATACAAACAGAGCCGAATGTCACAGAGAAATGCTGACATTTTATCACATGATTATTTTAAATATTATTTTACCACTGTGTCTTTTCTTGTCTTGTTTATCCTCCACATCTTTATTTTGTTTCTGGTTTCCTTTCTTTAAACCGAGAAATGAGAAATGGGGAAGTATGGCGTGAGTCAGTACTTGATCGTGAACTTGGGATTTTGAGATTTGTTCTGGGTTGACTTAGGTTTTAGAAATAGAATTTTATTAATTTTTTAAAAATTTTTCATACTGCAGAATTCATCTTTTGGCTGTACCGTTGTATGAGTTTTGACAAATAATAAAGTTATGTAACCACCACCGCAATCAGGATACAGGAATGGTCTATCTCTGTCCCTCCCCCAAATTCCCTTATGCTGCCTCTTTAATCATCACTCCTTCTGTACCCCCAAGCCCTGGCAACCACTACTCTGTTGGAACTATTCAATTTCGACTGATTTCCTTTTCTCCATTCATTCGTGCCACAAATATTTATTCAGAGTACCACCTGCTGAGCTCTGTTCGAGGTGCTGGGCGTGCGATGGTGAACAAGGCTGATGCGGAGCATTCCATGCAGAAAGAAGATCGTAAACAATAAATAGAAATTCCAAATTGTGGTAAATGCTGTACAGGAAGCAGATTCCTATGATAAGAGATATCAGAAGATGAAATCTAATTTTAGATAGAATATTAGAGAAGGCCAGTCTGAGAAGGTGGCATTTAATCTGAGGACCGGAGGCCAAGAAGGAGCCAGCTATGTGAAATGGGCAAGGGATGGGGGCGCATGGGGCAATCATTCCAGGCAGAATAAACAGCATGTACAAAATGGGGGTCAGGGGTCTAGTGAGAAGAGGGAAGAGTGGCGTGAGGTGCTGGGGACAGATAGGCAGGGCCTAGGTAGGGAATATGTACTTCATTCCGTTGCAGCAGGAAGCCACTGAATTTGAGTATAATTTGATTGATGTTTGCGTAGAAAATTGATCGTCAGTGAGCATGAATGGACGCAGGGTGGTTATTGACCGTGGCAATCATTCCGTTGACTGTTGATGGAGGATTAGGCTTGGGCGGCAGCTGTGGAAATAGAGAAGGGATGGATTTCAAATCTATTTCAGAAGTGAAAGAAACAAGACTAAGTGTTTGATAAGATATGGAACAGGGGGCTGGTGAAGGAAAAGTAGGAATCAAATGAGACTCCTGCTTGTGCTTGAGCAACTGGGTCGGTGATGCTATTTCACCAACATGAAGAAAATGCTGAGAGCAGAGGATTGTGGAGCGAAAAATAAAAAGTCGTTTTGGCCAGTTCGATATAAAGAAACCTATAGATATCCAAGTAGAGGTGGATACGTGTGCCTTGAGAATTCACAAGAGAGCTTGGAGCTGGAAAGAGAAATTTGTGTCATCACCTAACTATTAATTATCTATTATATCATTAACCTAGAATTTATAAATATATATGTATTAAGATGCTTTGGATATATTAACATAATATATTAATCCATCTCATAAATGTTATTTTATTCGTTATTTATTGAAGGCCCACTATGACTGAGGCTCAGATGAGGAAATGGAGATGTGATGGTAAAGAGAAGCCCACACAACCTGAGGCAGGCTGGCAGGAGCAATAGGACGCCATTAAATAGTCACACATGTTTATATAACGTTAGAGTGACTATTTCCACAAAGGAGAAGGTTTCGTAAGATGGCAGGGAGATTTGACTTAGTCCAGGTGGAGGCGGGGCTTAGGAAAGGCTTCCCAGAGCACTGGAAGACGAGGAAGGGGGAGAGGATGCTGAGTCAAAGAAAGCATGGACGAAAGGTCACGTGACAGAAGACCAGCCATTTTGGGTTTTCAGATGTCAGATATACTGTCATTCCGATTTTGAAGTCTGGGAGCGCATCCCAGGAGCGACGTTTCCATAAGCACTTTAGGCATTTTGTTTCTTCAACAAATATTTACTGAGCACCGAGGTGTGTCTGGGACTCTTCCAGGTGCTGGTTGTTCAGCACTTAACGAGAAGCTTCCCTTTCCTTGCAGTGTTTCTGGGTGAGTGTGACACAGGAGGCTCATAGATCCTGGGCACATCTTGGAAAGGTTTGACTTAAGAGATGTTGGCCTATGACAGAGCCATGAGGAGCACCATCATTCAGAGCTGGAGAGGAGGGGCAGCGAAGAGGTCACACCGAGTGGCTAGTGAAGGTCAAAGTGAGGAAGGCGGCAAAAAGCTGTGAGAGGAGAAGGACTCGAGATGGCTGGGTGAGTGGCCAGTGAGGTCTCACGCTGCTGAGGAGTCAGGCTGAAGGAAGATGGAACAGTGCCCCTTGAGCTTTATAACCTAGCATCATCGGTGATCTTGACTAAACCAGTTTGATCTGAGTAGTGGAAGTACAAAACGGATTGAATTGCAAGAAAGAATGATTGGCAAGTGAGAAGATACTGGCAATTGGAATGGGAAAAATCGCCGACGACTCTGGGGGAATTCGCCTCAGCTCAGGATGTCGTTATTGTCCTGCAGGAAAGGATCTTGTGGCAGCGGTGAGGTTAATCAACTTCTTTTAGCCTAAGTTGCCATCTAAAAGGAGGAACAAAATAATTCATCCTGACATTGAGGTCGCTGAGGACGAGGTGTGGTAGGGTATGCACATAATGAATACTCACTTAAAGTAATGGCTTGCATTTGGAGAGTGCTTGAAGTTTACCAATCACACATTACACACGGTATAAAATTCTCATTGAATATCTTATTAAATATCAAGTGCAAACAAAGGTAAGATCAGAATTATTTAAGTGATTTTCAGAAGAAGAAATAAGAGAAGTCTCAAGCAACTCACCCACGTGTACTGCCAGTAAGCCACAGCGCCTAGAATTGATGAGGAAGCATGTCTTCTGACTTGGTTCTGTGCTGTGTTTGCTCTACTTTATGTTATAATTCAATTCCTCTTAAGAGTTGCAATCTGCATAAGTTGAGACCAAGTATTCATTGACTTTGTATCCCCACCCCCCACCACTGCATTTAGTCCACCGCCTGACACAGGCAAAGTTCTCCACTGTGAGTGGAATCTAAGGAAAATTCCTGGACCCTTGGCTCAGCCTTCTTGGGCTGCTCTTGTTTCTGACACTCCAGTGAGCGTTCAGGAGAAATGCTTCTGACTTCAGAGCCCCAAGCTCATTTGGATACACATATCAGCAGTGGTGAATATGGTATGTGTAGAGAATGCACTTGAAGGTAACAGTAGATATGATATAGTGTTAGCAGAAAAACAACACATGTATCTTATTTTATTTAAAATCAATACACTAATAGTAAAATATAAGGAAACAAAACTTAGGTTTAGTTAAGTTTTATAGCATAACAATATATATATAAGATTATTATCTATTTTACCATGAATATATGTATCTCCATCCATCCATCCATCCATCCATCATTCATCCCGGTGCATTTTTTTTTCCTCTAAGAAGTTCTGTAATCATCAGAGAACACCAGTAGGAAGATTCTTCAGAGGGTCAGAGATCAAGAAGCATTCTCAGGACTCACTAGGAGCCTGGGGACAATGGGCTCTAGGAATCCCGTGGAGAGCTTGAAAAGTGTCTGTCACCTCTTGAAAGAAAGGACTGTAAGAGGTGAAGTAGACTTACTCTGTGCAGGTCTCCACGGGATCTTACTGGCACAGAGGACTGGTGTAGGACAAGCATGTGGAGAAGACTTACCAGGGACCGCACTAGGTCCCATTATTCCCGTGCAGCGACCAGAGTGGCATGCAGAAGCTGTGCATTTTGGATCATGGCTACAGTCCGGGTGAGTATTGCCTGGGAACTAGAAAAGGCAAATGGAACCAGACCACCCCCAGATTCCCACCCAAATCTCTTGGGTTGAATCATTTGAAATTGCCATTCGTATAGGTCCAAAATGCTCAAGTATTAACTGTTTCATACGGTTCAGCCAAAAAAGCGTGATCTTGGTAGTACATGCGCAGAAGGATGGATGCTGGGAGACCTTCTCGTTGGTTTGAACTTGACCAATTGGTAGCTGTCTGGGACCGTATATTAAAGCCGCTCAATTTCATGAGCCAGAGCAAAGGCATATTTGTTCATGACTCTATTTGAATAATATCTTGGATGAGAGAGTGCCAGCCTCATCTATTTATTACCTTCCATGCTCAGTGATTATGTGAAAAGAAAGGAAAAGACCTTTAAAGCCAGGGTGATTGTCTAGACAGTCCTAAAATAGCTGCTCCCAGGTGCAAAGGAAACAGTAAAATGCAGACAAAGCATGAGGGTCCTTTGCCAAAAATGCAGCGTGTTTGAACTTTCATAGGCTCCCTGAAAATTCTGAAGGAGAAAATGGCCGGATTACTAAGTCCTGATAATTATGATCATTAGTTACCTTCAGTTACCACCATTTACTTCACACAGAGGCATTCTCTGCTTGCTAAATTAAACCAAAAAAATTTTCTGAGATAATTATTTGGATAATTCAGAGCTAAAATAGTCCAGGCTGAACTATTTAGCTGACTGAAACACCTGTGCAAGATTTAATTTAAAATATACAAAAAAAAAAATGACTTCATTTTTCACTTCACTGTGGAGGTCTTTTAATCAGAAACAGGGTAGTTTATGTAATTCTTCATCAGGTCATATTACATTCTGTAGTGTTGGCACAGTGAACAAAATTGCATTGAATCAAAAAGGTATTTCTGGTTACACAAACTGTGGCTTGGTCATACCGTAAACTGCAATTCAACAATGAAGAGCAGTGAACTATTGATACACTCAACTGCTTGCATGGGTCTCGAGGGCATCATGCTGAGTGAATAAAGCCCGTCAAAAAGGCTACGTGCTGGATGACTCCATCTTTATAACATTCTTAAAAGGAAAAAGAAATGGAAAACGGATTTGTGGTTGCCACATTTAAGAAGGTGGGGGGGTAGAGAAGGAGGAAAGAGTAGCTATAAAGAGGTCACATGAGGGACCCTTGTGATGACGGAATGTTCTGTGTCTTGACTATTACAGTAGTCACATAAGTGTGATAAAGCGGCATAGAATTAAATACACATACATTCACACACGCAAATGAATGCACGTTAAACCGGCGAAGTATGAATAAAGTCATCAGATGGTATCGATGTCAGTTTCCTGGCTGTGCTATTGTAGTACAGTTATTACGCAGGATAACTGGGGGGAGTTATCTTGCACTGGGAGAGACTGGGAGAAGGGTTACAGGGGAGCTCTCTGTATTATTTCTTATAGCCGAAGGTGAATCTACAATAATCTCAAAATGAACATTTTAATTTTAAAAATGCATTTTCTCGAAACCGTTGATATTGGGTCAAACCCTGGGTATTCATGCTGGGAGAGAGGCTCATTCTTGTATTTACTCTACTATACGTTGGGATAGAAGAGAACTCCGATGTTCCCAGCAAGCCAAATGACATGTTATATCAGTGGGTGGGCTTTCTGCACTGTGGACAAGAGAATGCATGTACCCCATCAAACATTTTAGCTTGCTTTGTGTTTGTTTGCATCATAAAACTTACAACTGAAGCTGACTATATATGTACATCTCTAAGATTCATCAGCACTCAGTGTATAGAAGTAAATCAGATGTCATTAGGAAGCTCTGTAATGGAAAATACAAAAAAAAATGCTGCATACTTTGAGTTTATTCAGAGAGGCATATTTCTAGAGGATGGATCTAAGAGGAGCTTGTTATTGAAAATATTGGTAGCAGAATGAGGATCATTGAGTGTGAGCAGTGGGTCTAGTTCTTATGAGAACTCTTTAGCTAAACCTTTAAAATCTATTAAAGGAACCGGAAGGAATAGATTAGAATGAGGAGTGAACGTATTCGTTGGAAATATTTTTGTACTTAGGTACTTTACTCACTGATTTCACAGTTAGTTTTAAAGTAAGTTGGAGCCGGTTATGGCTGTGGTTTCTCTGTAATCAGTTTCATTTGCCTGGGAAAGTCCAATCAACAAATAGTTATCATTTATCTTACCCATGACAACACTGGGTGAGGTAGAATACGAGGACTAGACCAAAAGTACTTCTGTATGATGGCCTCACACCTCCAAAACTAATAAAATGGAAGTGTAACACCCAGTAAATCAATAACAGATATATAGTATTTGAATTCATGAGGACAGTTTGGTTAGCAGGCCTGAGTAAATACTTTTACTTTGCAGCTCACAGAGCCTTGTGTTCACTCTGCCTGCCTTAATCAGTGTTACTCATTTAGAGTGCGAGCAGTTGGCTCATTTCTTTTATTTTATTCAACAAACTCTTCTAAAATGCCGGTCATTTGCCAGGCACTGTTCTGAGAGCTTCAGAAATTTTAATTCATTTTAATAGTCAAAGCAAACCTAGATTATTTCCATTTTGAAGATGAGGTAACCGAGGCACAGAAAAGCTGCGAAAC
This sequence comes from Rousettus aegyptiacus, assembly GCF_014176215.1. Classification (NCBI taxonomy): domain Eukaryota; kingdom Metazoa; phylum Chordata; class Mammalia; order Chiroptera; family Pteropodidae; genus Rousettus; species Rousettus aegyptiacus. The sequence goes on along the minus strand of NW_023416312.1, from coordinate 1,038,048 downwards.
TCGTCACAGAGCTAGTCAAATATAGTTTCTTTTTGGGATTCGCCTCTAGACACTAATCTCTATGATCAAGCCATTAATACTTGTTAGAGTGGAGCCCTAAAGTCGACATGATCGGTGGAGCTGATTGAGAAAGCAAGCGAGATGCTTACGTCTGATATATTGAGTGTATCCATTCTTTACCTGGCTTCATACTTTTGTTCCTTCATCACATTTTTTAAAATACAACCGTGTTTAAAGCATTATGGTGGGCAATGCAAACATACAGAATTTACATGCTACGCAGGAGTCGAGACTTGTATACAAATCTTTAGGATAAAAGGCCTTTGGGGACAAATGTTCCAACAATGGCCCAGATACAATGTCTGATGTCTCGGAGAGAGCAGATAAAGCAGTGATTGTCTCCAGTTCGGTAAAGGAAGGGAGCATCATCAAAGTCAGCCTGGAAGAGATGTCATTTGAGTGAGTCTCCAGGAGAGACAGAGTGTTGACATGGGGGAGGGAATTTCAGCCAGCTGGTCCATTAAGGACACGTTCCTGAAAGAGAGTATAAGCTCTAGGATTGGAGACTAAGGCAGTAGCATGAAGTGGGGGAAGGGGAAGTCTAAGAAAGATGGAGTAAGTTGAGACCAGCATGTCAGGACCAGCCCAGGCGGGCTGTCTGAAGCCCTGAGGGGTTGCTCGTTGTTTTTTTCCATATTGGGGAACTATTCGAAGTTTCTAAGCAGCGGAATGGCTTTGGTACGCTTCTGCTGGCAATGAACGGGAAGGGTTCGAGAAGGGGAGGCTTCAGCGCACAGACTATTCAATCACGTGAGTCCATGCAAAAGCCGCTGAGTTCATCAACAAGTCAAACAGAATGACCACATGAGCCAGCAATCCCACTTCTAGGTTTATACTCGAAAGAAGCAATTCCATCCCTAGATATTTGCTTCAACAGAATTGAAAACAAGTACTCAAAAAAAGTACCTGTCCGTGAATGTTCATTGCAGCTCCGTTCACAATAGGCAGAAAGTGAAAACAATATCCATGAGCAGATGAATGAGTGAACAAAACGTGGTCTATCTGTACAATATGGAATATAGTTTGGCCATAAAAAGAACGAAGCACTGATTCACGCTACAACATGGGTGAACCTTGAAAACATTAGGTCACGTGCTGTATGGTTCCATTCATAGGAAGCATCCAGAATAAGCAAATCCATAGAGACAGCAAATATGTTAGTACTTGGAGGGAGGGGAGTGGGGACATTGGCTTCCCTTTTGGTAAAACTGGGAGCTAGACAGTTAGAGGAGGTGGCTGCACAACACTGTGACTGTACTAAATGCCACTGAATAGGACACTTTAGAATGGTGAATTTTATATTATGTGAATTTCACTTCAATAACAAACAAACAAACAAACAAACAAACAAAAAAAACTATGTGTGCTGGACTAAGACAAGGATAACAGGATGGAGAGGAATAAGGGAGAGGTCCGAGAAGCCACTCAGGGGAATTGGCCGGTCGTGTGCATGTAATAACGGAGAACAAGAGGTGGGGATCCTGGCGTTTCCAGCTTGGGTGCCCGGATGAATGGTGACACCATTTGCCAAGTGACTCAAATGATTAGCTAAATCTATTTCTCTTCATTTTGACTCTGCCACGTACTACTAGCTCCCGGTCTATGGGCAAGGTTGTCCATCTTTCTCTCTGTAAAATGAGAACAATGTTATTGTTGTAATGATGAAATGAGTGACCATTTCTAGAGCGTAGACCTAGTCCCTGGCATAGGGAGGCCCTCAGTTAATATTTGTGGAATGCATGGAGGATCATCCTTATTTGTTCTGCAACATAAGACCATCCGATTTGGAGATGCCAAGATGATAGTTGCTATGCTTTCTGGAATTCCAAGACCCATCTGCATCTCATTAACCCTTGAGAAATTTCGTGGGCTCCCTTAGGATTTTAACCATCAGGGTGGAGCACCCTGGAATGCACATAGGACTGTAGCTGGCCTGTAGTATGTGCTAAATAATAGCCTTAGCTTTTTTGTTGCTGTTGTGGTTGGTGGCGGTTATAAAATGATGGCCAGCATCTGCTTGCGAATATACTTTAACACAGATCCAATTCCAGAACTACTTACTGGGAGGAGATGCGGTAGACAACAGACATAAGTGTTAGCTAGTTGGACTATTTAATTACTCAAGTAATCAATTCATTAAAACAGTTGTCAAAACCCTTACTTTATTGCAGGTAGGTGAGGAGGAAAAGGGCTTTGAATTTTCCAGTGTGTCTTCTTTCTGTGTGGCCCTGACTAAACAAACAGCTGATGGTGATGAGAATGTTAGATTACTAATATCCAAGTGAAACTTGGGAAATATTGAAAAATGTCTATTGCAATGTGGATCCGTAAAATCTTTAGCATGGAGAGAATGGAGGAATCACTCCACTACCATCAGCTTCGGGAACTTCCTACAATGATCTCATAACCCTGGTGCGAGCATTGCCCAGTTTTGTCAGACTTCCTGAAGTTCATTATTAGACTTTGGAATCTGTTCTTGTGTAGGTGTAATGGGATTAGTTGAATTACAGAGACGCTAGCGCTGCCATTTAGAGGAAAAGGTCATTTCTAACACTTGCCTGTTTTTAATGAGTCACCATAATACCCCTATGATTGTCAAATTGATCGTCTTTCAAGAATTAGAAATTTTATAACCCCAGAAGAATTTGATTAGAACATTCAGTTATTTGATCTGAAGAACTGTCTAGCTGTGAGTTAATGTTAAATGTGTCAAAAATTAAATTGAAATTAAAATTTTTGTGCACTCAAGCCTCCGGTGCCTTTTACCAATGTCAGGGCTCCAACAGAACTCCAGACTTAGAGATAAGTTGTACTAAAAAGGTTCTGTACTGTTCCCTAGCCCATCCAGTCCTGTGCTGTTACTTGGGACACATTTTTCTGTACCGCAGCTATAATCACACAGAATAATAATACTCTGGTGTTTGGAGGTGAATATTCAAAATTCAGAACTTGTTTCAGGAGCACTTTTATTCTCCAGTAAAATGAGAGGGACTGTTTTCACCAACCTAATAGCAGGACAACAGCATTTGCAAAACAAAAGTGATTTTCTTGTAAGGGATTCAATATAAACTATCCCTGAATGTCCTTTGAGAGGGTACCATCTTAACACATGTCCAGAGGAGGAGGCCAGACGCTGACGGAATCAGCAATGGATGTGTTGATGCTTTTGGCCATCCCGGTAAAGTGTTTTCTAATGGAGTCAATGAACCAAAGATTTACGGTAACTTCTGCGGTCACCAAGCCTGTTGTAAATGAAAGTCCAGTCTCTTTGTTTTGATAAGCACAGTCTGTTTTCCGCTTTACCATGTGATTGCACTCAAGAGCAGCTTGTGTTTTACTCCAAATGCTTAGGATCTATTCTGAAGTTAGGCTCGGACTCAACCATTCATATCTTTTTAGCCCAGAACCTGTATTCCTGGCACCTAGTAGAGGGCTTGGTAAGTAGTCACTAAACGAACCCACAATATCTGTGTTTTGGTGGAGGAATTTTTTGTTTTGGCTTATCTTTTGGTGTTTAAATGCCTCTATACTCACCAGTACTGCCTCTCTGGATTGTTGTATTCACTTGGTGCCTACCACCTGGGAACAAAGGCATCTACCATTCCAGAATTATTTAGTACTTTACAAAACATCTAGAACATCAAATCTCTTTCCATCTTTAAAAGCTGAACTCAGTTTGGCCTTGGAACAAAAGAATTTTGGCTAAAATAATTCACACTAAAGGGTAAGTGACTGATATATTTTGTCCTGGACCATATGAAATTCAAGAGGAACATTTTCTTTCCTTTCAAGTCTTTGCAATGGAATGTATGAGCAAGATTTGTCTTCTTTCTTAGCAGGAATGAACCAAAATGCCCTTTGCTTACCTCAGCTTCTCTCTTCTAACCCATTCAAAAGCTTGGCCTCTGTCTCCTGAAATGTTGATGTCCCATAACCTAGATAATGTCATAGACACTCGGGAAAAGTAAACACACAGGAAACATTTCTTTTTCCTTTCTAGCATGAAGTTTTCTATTTTTCTGTCCATCAGGTGGGTAAAACATGAGTGATTTATACAGTGCTAGCCTGTAAGGCAAAAATATAAAGTAATTTCTATTTAGAAACATAGGTTATTTTTTTTTACTTTAATGTGCACTTATTGTGTAATCTATGGATTATTTGTGTCATTTCTATCCCATGATTTAATTAAGGTGTCTTCAATGATATTATTGAATGGATTAGTAAAAAAATGGTTTTATTTGGAAAAGATACTATAAGCCACCGAAGAGACATTTTAGCCAAAATTTAACAAGTGTTCCGTTCGTCACAAGGCATTTGCAGCTGTAAGCAATCATGTTTCTCTGCCATCCCTTAGTTTTGTGGAAAATGAAGATGTTTACATAAGGCTATTAAAAGTTTGATTTTAATAGTGACTCCTAAGCAATACAGACTATCACTTAGAGTTGACATTAAGGGGAAAATGGATAGACTCATTGCTTAACTTTAGCTGTATTGATATTTATGATGTGTTTTGCTTAGCTTGTCAAGTAATTCCTGTTTTACAGTGAAGGCATTGCTTTGACTCAGTATCAAAGTACATTCTGCTGCTCAAATAAGATATAGTCCCTTGGAGTACAGCAGTGCAAGGATCGCTCATTCGGGGCTGCTCATACTGTCCCTTCGCAATGTTCTATTTTGTTTTCTGCTCTGTAAATGTCAACAATGGCACGAAGGGATTGCTAATGGTCCACCTTCTCCGGGAGAAGAAAAATCGCTTTGGTAAAATAGGGCATGCGCTCCAAAAGGGAGCCTTTCTCGTTTTAGATTGAGTGGTCCTCACTTTGTTGCACAGGATAAACCAGGAAAGACTTTTATCTAGGGCAGGGTCTTCCAACCTCAGCACTGCTGGTATTTGGAACCAGATCATTCTTTGAGATGACGGGCTGGCCTATGCAGAGTTGGGTGTTTAGCAATATCCCTGGCCTCTAGCCACTAGATGCGCATAGTATGATCCCCCAGTTGCGACAACCACAGATGTCCCCAGACATCCCTAAATGTCTCGTGAGATGCCAAGTCATTTCATTTGAGAAACACTAATCTAGCAAAAAAAAAAACAAACCAACTATTTTTCTAAAAGAGAACTTTGATCTAGGATGTTTTCCTCTTTCAAATGGAGATGCATTTTAGATCATTATTATTTCAAAAAGAAATGTCAAATAATTACAGAAGTCAAAGCTTAGGTTTGAAATGTTTACCTGTGTGGAAATGTGAAAAACATAGTGATAATATTTTCCGAGCCATTAATTTATAGGTACAGACTAACAAAGATTTTTGTCTGACATGCATTTAATTCTATGCAATATCTTTTGGTGATATGATAATATGATTAGATTTAGTCATAAATGAATCATGCGCATGAGAAAATATTAAAATAAATGAGAAAGAAATGAATTTAGAAAAATTGATTTAAATGATAGCTTTCATGTTTTGTCCTTTATTACCGAAGTAGACATGCTGTCCCCACTTGACTTGCTCAATAATTATTCTTAAAATTTTCCAACATTTCTTGTCAAATTTGAGTAATTTCTCTGCATTGCCAGTGAATATATTATAATTTTAAGGTACCGATGAGCATTTTGATCCTCAATTTAGTATCGTTCAACAGTCCCATATTTTAAAATCAACATAGCCAAGAAGATTTGCCTGCTTTTCTTATTTGGAATATTAATTTTTCAGTTTAAAAAACTGTAAGTAACATCAACCGCCTTCGACCTGCCTATACTTTTTCTTTGTGTATTTTACTAGCAAGTTCTACTAAGATGAATTTTAAGGGTGAAACTCTCACTTAAATGGTTATCGTAATTGAGTATTTCTGTAATGATCTCTTAAGGGAGGATTTTTTTCCCAGCTGACTCGAGTAATTGATACAAGCTATCATTATTTATCTAAAACATATCTGATAACTAATAACAAAATTGTCAGGGTATACCATCCTCAGCAATGTTATCCTGAGATTCTCTTCAAACAGGGGAAACAGATTGTTTTCCTTCAACAAAAGCATAACACAAGCAACATAATTTCCATGCAGTTTCCAACGCTAACACAATCTGTGCTTCCATTTTGGAGAGAGCATTATGCAAAACAGTGATAACATTTTGGTTTAAGCCCCAGATCTGGATGAGAATCCTTGGAAATTTTCGTAAGATCATCAGAAGTATTTTAGTGGATTTAGAAAATGTTTATACCTAAGAAGCAGTCACTCCAGACTTCTCAGTCTGTTATGATTAAACATGAAAATGTGTATACAATACTTTGGCAAAATTCACAGAATGAGCTCTGCATGAATATAAAATTTTGAACAGTTTTGTAAGATTTACTACATCAATTGATCAAACTAGTTTATGCGATTGTGTGCTATCGATGCTTTTCACTGGGGGACCGTCGCTCCTCAGGACACTTTTGCCAATGTCTGGAGACATTTTCGATGTCACAGTTGGGAAGGGATGGGAAGTGGGTGGAGACCAGGGATTCTGGTAAACATCCTTCAGTCCACAGGACAGACCCCCACCCCCGACCAAGAATGATTGGGCCCCAACCGTCAAGGATACTAAGGTTGAGAAACTCTCTGCTATAGATAAGGCACTAAAATATTTCCTTTATTCTCCAACAATTTCATGAGCCGTTTCTCAGACCTGGGATATTTTGCAGCTCTAAAGTCGGCTTCAGTGTTTCAGTGGACATGCCGGCCGTCTTACTCACATATGTCCCTTCACAGTATAAAGAAAAGATAATCTCTTAATTAGCTCCTTATCTCATTCTCCAGAATTCCTTCATAAAACTTTCTCACTAAGATATGGGCAACTTTGATATTTATGGTCAGTTTATATTAATGATGCAATAAAAGTTTTACTCTAGTCCTGTGACAAATGTTTTTGAATTTCTGATGCAAACTTGTTTTGAATAACTCCTTTCTGTGCTTTTAAAATCTGGATTTGAACGATTTGGTAACTGCCATGATGGCTTTAGCTAAACTGTGCATCTTTTTGGTGTGATGGGCAGTTATGACTTCTTTTCGCATCAGTTCGTTTTCTTTTTAATAGGAGTACATTTAATTTGAAAATGAGCGCGTGTGCTGTATCTGCTCAAGTTCTCAAGCTAAGATCTGAGAACCAACTGACTTTTAAAATGAATTCTTTTACTCCTTCATTCATTTTATTGAGAAGTCACTTTTGATTAACATTTATCACATTACTCCTTATAAGTAAAATATTACATTTCTTTAGAAAAGACAGTCATTTCAGAAAATGTTCACATTTCTTGTCTTTTATACTAATGTTCAAAATACCATTTTGCAACCAAATTTGTGCCTAATAGAACAAATTTTTAAACAAACTGGAACTACGGGTCGATCGTTACATTAAAAAACTCTTAGAAACACTCACCGTTTCTCCGATCACAATGCTTCCTGTGAATTCTCTTTGTAGCACAGTTAGTGGTGACTTATCTTTATATTGGACATGTCTTTAACACCAAAAAACAGTACTTACGTGAATATATAGCCGTAGATGTTAAAATGCCGATTTTTGTATTACTATAGTCTATGTGTTCTCTCTTTTGTAACATATATGTGTGTATATTTTAGTGACAGCTTTATTTCGATGTTTGCTGACTGTCATTCATTCCATGGCTGTTTGCAATTCGGGCATTTTGAATATTCAGTGGGAACCAGTGGATCTTATATATAAATTGGAATTATTTCACAAAATCTGAGTGCGTGTGTGCGCACGTGCATGTGCATGAATGCATATCTCTATCTATAGATATATTAAGGGGGGAAGAAATGTTTTCTCTGAACTGGCCAAAACCCACCACATCTTCCATTTTTTTCTGTTAGGGCACAAATTTTTTTCTTCCATCTATCCTATTCTTCCACCATAAAAGACATTCTCGATTGGTTGCAGGCGGCCATAATTTATAATCATTTCATTAGTGAAATTCGTCATTCTTGAGATTATTCACTTTATCACACATTAACTCCTCACTGCGGACAGTCTTTGCTTTGACCTCATCTGTAAAAATTTCCTTCCTTTTCCATGTCTGCATTTCACTTTCTAGAGAAATAAGCTCTATTTCTGAAGCAAATGGAATATGCTCACCAGCACAAAGTGAGTTCTCTTTTTCTCAATTTTGCAACTGTTTCTCCATTAAAATTACCAATTACCTTTCCTTGTGTACGTGTCTCGTCTGCCACTAATTGGTACCCACTGAGGTCTGACACAGCGGAGCCTGTATCCTTTAACTTGACCCTGAGGAGATGCAGGCCTAGCTTTTATTTAGGTTAAGGTTGGCATCTGGGGAACTGTGTCCCGATTGCATGCTGCAGACATGTGCCAACATAAGCCTTAAATCAAGCGCTGTCAAACTAGCATGAGGAAGCAGGCCACAGCACGGTCTCTGAGAAGCTTTGTTCTTTGAACCGCATCTTGAGTATGGCTGACATGGTTGACATCCAGCAAAGCCAAAATTTACTTGAAGGAATGTGGTTGGTTCAGTACTGTGGACCTGAGAAAGAGAAGTTAGGAGAATAACATGTGCTTTACTGTGTGCTATTTTCCCCCAACTGTTTAGAGAATTATAAATTGCTCAGTCAAAAGCTTGTTTACAAAAGCCTGGCCAATTTAAAAATGAAGCTGCCTTTGAGTCTTCCCTGTTTCATCTCGCTGTTTGGAAAATAAATCTGAATCGTTAAGATGTAAATGCATCAAGTTAAAAGCCAAAGGCAGTGAAAACTAAGTAACAGCAAGAAATGTACCACAATTAAAGTATTCTCCCGGGAGGAAGAAGATACGCGGCGACAATTTTATATCTTAAAATTTTTATTATTAAGTGGAGAAAGCTTGAAAGCACCATAATATCAGTTTTATATAGTATATAACACTGTGGCTTATATTAACAATTGACGATGATAGCAGTTAAAGTATGAGGGAGTAGCCATATGCTCCTAAAAATTTAGGTTGGTATGGAGAATATAAAGAGAAAAAGACAGAGGTAGGCTACATTTCTCAAAGTGTAGACTCTACACAAGGAGTATCTGTGTCACCTGGGAACTTATTAGAAATGCAAATTCTTAGACTATGTCAGAGATATGTTGAATCAGGAACTCTGTGGTCGGGTACAGGAATCTGTTTTAGCAAACCCACAAGGGAATTCTAGTGCACGTTCAAGTTTGAGAAGCATAGATATATGGATGGATGGATGGATGGATGGATGGATAGATGGGTGAATGGATGGATGGATGAATGGATGGATGGATAGATAGATTCATAGATGGGTGAATGGATGGATGGATGGATGGATGGATGGATGATGGATGGATGGATGGATGGATGGATGGATGAACGGTTGGGTATACAGGTACAATTACAGGTACATATATAGGTACAGGCATAGGTATTGGTATCAACACAGATATGAATACAAATATGGATACAGATATAAATATATCTGTAGACACATTTGTAAATATAGCTGTTGGACATAGCCATCAGGATTTTTGCAGAGGAGCAAATTCTTTCTTTTTACTAATTATATGATTGGATAAAGTCTGTTCTTTTTCTCGAAAGTGACTCTATGACTTATAAACTGAGAGGATATGTTTGGGGTTAATTCGTTGGCTGTTTCTCCATTGGGTTCACATAGTGTTGGCCCTATCATGACTGCCACCTGGGTAGTTTTTTTTTTTTCGCTGCGAGACTCGTTTGCTATCAAGCACCCCTTTGCCCTCTTGGGGCTGCTTTCTGTGATTGGATCCCCACATGAATGATAACAGAATATCCTAAACCTTGGTACATTTTCCAGAATTTTTAGGTATTTGTGTTTTCTTCTTACATTTTTGTTTTTGAGCATGTATAACTTCTTTTCAGCCAGCCATTCATATGACACACCATTTACAATTGGATGAATTAGAAACGAATTTCTTAATAAAGGGACTTTTAAAATACATTATGTAAGAAAAATATTTGGAAGAATATTCACTCATCGGTGGTTGATTCTTGGACAATAGAATATTTTAACTTTATTCAATTTGCTTATTTCTGTATTTCCGATTTTTTAGATTATAAGCTTGCACTGCTTATATACCAAGCAAAGAAAATACCAACGGGCACTATAAAAACAAGAAAAGTGATAAAACAAATAGATTTTCATTTGCGTCTTTCTTCATCCCCACTATGCCCTGAATGTAATAATCCATCAATTACTCCAGTTCTGTTTGTTCATCAGTTTTCACATTAAAAAACATATACTGCTGGATGGTAAAATTAAGTGACAACTCAGCCTATAGAAATGGGCGTCCACTGTAAGTAGATAATGGATTCGGTCATTAAAACCACATGGAATTCCTAGTTAGGGAGAAGAGAATATTTAAGTGTATGCGGCCATAAGAAAATGTCTCTCCTTGCTTTTTATGCAAGATGCATGGTGACTTATCATGTTCAGGAAGTGTTTTGAAGTGGATAATGGTTCTTTTCCTGAGATTTGGAGGCACGAGGCTTAATCTTCTTTGGAAAACCTTCCTTCAGAGATAAACACAGACATTGGTTTTAGCTTAATTCTCCTTCCTTAAAACCCCTTCCTGTTCTAAAGTTCTACAGTTCTGTAAAAACTGTGGATAAGTAGCAATGAACAAATGGAAAAGTGAGCCATTTTGTTTCTGTCCTACATGGAAAACTAAGCCCCCAGAATCTTGCCCTAAGGTGGCGTAGGGCATTATTCTAAGCTGTGGGATGCCCTGAAATAAAGCAATGTTCTGTGAACTGTCATGGTGGACCCTAGGTCTCTGGAGTGCCCCTGGCTGATAATAACTGCAAAACCCACTTAAATAAGCTTAAAGAATTGGGAATTTTAGAGGCTCAAGTATGGTAGGTTTCATTCAGCGTCTCTGGATCTTTTTTCCTGCAATTCTCTTCACTTTATGTTCCTCTAAGCATCCCTAAGCTAGCATTGCCAGAAACTGTGGCAGGTTGGGGATAAATCTGACAATGGTTAGGCCAGTGGTTCCCAACCTGCGGTTGTCCCCACGCCCTCGCAGAGACATCTGACAGTGAAAGGAGACATTTTCGGCTGTCACCACTGAAGAGATGCTACTGGCATCTAGTGAGTAAAGACCAGAGATGCTGCTGAGCATCTGACAATGTACAGGACAGCCCCCAAAACGGAATGATTCAACCCAAAATGTCAGTAGTGCTGAGATTGAGAAACCCTGGCATCCGGGAAGAAAAGGTTTCCCTTTCCTCTGCCTCTTGCTTATGTTGAAGGAAACATTTTGTGGACACCAGCCACCTTTACCTCACGTGCCTCTGGCTGTAAGGAAGACTCATGGCTTTCTATCTGGGTATCACCAAAGTCAGCTTACTCAGTCCCCAAATGCATGGGAATGGCCGCTCTGTACACTGTCCACAAGAACAATAAATGCACATCACATAATAGCACTGTTCGCTTATGAGCAGGAATGAGTAATTCAGGCATCATTAAGAATCCTGTGACCTGCTCAAGAATAAACATGCTCCATAGCAATTAACGTCGTCACTGAGGGATTTGGAGGAGCTTCTCTGCACCTGTGTTTCTTTTTCTGGATTATCTGTGTTTATACCTTTCTACAAAAAGATATGGCTGGAAGTGACTCAGTGATAATCTGAAGATTTTCTCAAGAAAAATTCTCTTCGGTGAGAAGGAATGACTATTTTGGGGAAGGTTTGGCAGAACCAGTCTCTACGCTCAACGACTTAACAATTTTATTATTAATCGAGGTGAAATTTGATGTTAGCTTGGACCAGGGTAGAACAATGGAAATGCTAAGAGGTCAGATTGGGGCATGTTTTAAAGGTAGAGCCAATGGGAATTACTAATGAGTCAGCCTTGGAATACAATATGGAGTCAAGGGTGATAGAGAGTCAGGTTTTGACCTGAGTCCCTGGAAGAATAAACTTGCCATTGACTTAAATGGACAAGACCATAGAGGAGCAGGTTAGGAGGAAGTCGAAGAACTCAGGGAATTCAAGGAAGAAAGGTCCTGTTGGAGATATAAATTAGGGAATTAATTGTGCATAGATGTCATTTAAAGCTGTGAGATCTGTTGAAATCATCAACAGAGTGATTGCTAATGTAAAATGAAGGCGGTCTGGGGACAGAGCGGTGGGGAATTCCATACTCTGGGAGGTGAGGAGGAAACAGGAGACTGAGAATCAGTGGCCAAGGGGGCAGAAGGACACCTGGGAGGGCGTGTCATCTGAAACCCCTGATGAAGAATGCATTTTAAAGGGAGGGGGCAGCGGGCTGTGATAAGTAGCTGTCAGGCTTCTGATGGTAATGCATAAGTATCAGTTAGTATACATATCAATAGCATCCTGCTGGTGGGAAGACTGAGGACTCATCAGAGGATTTATCAGCGGCAAGGTTTTTTGTAGCCCAGTAAGAGCAGCGTTGATGGATGGCAAGAGCCGAAGGCTGCTTGAAATGGATTCAAGAAAAACTGGAAGGAAAGGAAACAGAAGGCAGGGTATATAAACACTTCTTTAAGGGTTTTTAGTTTTTAAAGGAGAGAAATGAGGTGGTGGCTAAAAAGGGAAGTGCGATCAAGAAATTTTGTCTGGTGGAAGTTAGAGCAGCATGTCTTAATGCTGATGAGACCTATCCAGTCGAGAGGATGCGTAAGAGGATGGCTGGCGTGAGGATGGGAGAAGGGGATGGAACCTACTATACACACTGACACGAGCGAGACATCGTAAAGGCGGGGCGTTTCCATGAAATAAGGGGATAAAGAGAACTGTGGAGAAGGAAAACAGCAAAAACAATGACAAGGCATCCAAAAAGGATGAGGATGAGCAGTTCTGGGGAGCTGGAGTGCTGGGTGTGCTGGAAAGAAGGTTTGGAGGAATGGGGTTGGGGTCAGGTCATGGAAAGCCCGGGACCTCATGCTGGAAGGTCTCTGCTGAGTGAAGAACAATGGAAGGGTCGGAGCAGGGAAGGGGGATGTGAAGAGAGGAACGTCACAGCAGGCCAGGGAGGAAACCGTCTCCAGCATCTGTCAATCACTCATGCCGAACGCCCTGGAAATGTCAAGGAGGACGGGGGGAAATGTGAGTGAGGAGGCGACAAAGCACCCCTGGCCAGGGCCTTGGCATAGCTTCCCTTGCTGTTTGGATGGGGGTACGGTTTCTTCCTGCATTTATTTATTTGGTGTCAAAAACATGGCTGGATGTCTTATCGTTGTTTTATTTTTCTGTTTAACTTAAGCTCTTCTGTCATGTTCTGGAACTTAGGTATCTGTCCTTAAAAGAGAAAAAACAGCTGCCTTTGTCTTTTAAGCAATCCAGGAAGCCTCTTTCTGGCTTTAATTTTGATTTTCTTAACATTATGCACTTACAGCCTAAAACATAGTCAAATTATGGGCTAAGGCACTTACCTTGCTAATCTTTCCATCTGGTTAAATGGTTTGTCCTTCTTGTCCAAGCTGAGACATGCCTGTCCCTTCCTTCCCATGTGTTCATGCAGGCCAACAAAAGATAGTTATCAAAGATGATTTATTTTACCAAAAAGGCTATTGATAATCTGCATTTCTGGATACTTAGTAAACTTAACATCAATTAATAATGTATGCTTTCCCTTTATGTGAAACATTCTCTTAGAGTTCTCAGAATTAAACCATGTTTAATGAGTGAACACTGGATATCTGTTGTATATTTTTTCTAAAACAATATGCATAAGTCTAGATAAAAAGAAAAAAATGTTTTCAAATCATATTTCCATGGGATTTCCTGGAAAGTTTCTTGAAATGCAGATTACCGGGCCCCAGAAGTCCTGTTGCGAGAGGTTCGGGACTCCAGTTAGTCCACTTCATCCATTATACATATTAATGGAAGCACAAGCTGTCCAGGAGCCCACCCAAATGCATGCGGGCCGAAAGCAAAGGATTGGCTCCCGTAGTGACTATGTAAACATTTATCTACGGGCCTAAAAACACAGCATGGGTCAATTTCATTATCGATGAGTATTTTAAACAATCTTATAACATGTGAAAGCAGTTCATAATGTACATTTTCTGTCTCTTAGCAAGTATTCCTGAAAATGCAAAATGATGACGACTTGAAGAGCATAGCTAAACAAGAATCCTAAGAGTTACTCATTGCCAAACCATGTCGAAATCAAAATTATAAAAATTCTTTAGAAAACTAGGTGATAGGTCTCCGGAGTAAGTGCTTAAAATAACACAGAGTCCCGGGACTGTGCTTTTGATAAAAAGCATCGCCGTGTGATTCTGACTCTGATCCTACGCTCACACTTGGAGAACCTAAGATCTAGGTGGACGTTTCATGTGACCGAAGTAGTCTTGTCTTCATCCAGTCATTTATCAAACGTTCTCAGCACCTACTATGTGCAAGGCATGGTGCTGGATAGTAGAAATATAGTCGTAAACAATATTTATCTAGGTGAAGCTTCCAGACCAGTGGGAGAGACAGTCAGTAGCCAAATGGACAAGCATGTGAAAGCAATTACAAGTCAAGATAAGTGCAGAGAAGAAAAGCAGCAGGGTGTCGAGATCGAGAAGCCAGGGAACACTGACTCCAGACTGGGAAGGTCGGGGAAGGCTTTTCTGAGGGAGTGGGATTCGAGGAGAGAGAAGGAGGCGCCAGCCATGTAAAAATGCCTAGAAAGCGCAGTTCAGGCACCGTGAACGGCATGGGCGGAAACCCCATGGAGGACCAAGCTCACTGTGTCCACGAGTGTCAGGAGAACGGGAGGACGGAGAGAGACATGAGAGGGGAGGCTGAGGACGCAGCCCCAGACTGCTTGGCGCAGGGCAAGTCCTATGCAGATGGATTTTATTCTAACCACAGTGGAAGCGAATTGACAGTCTTCGCTTGCTTGGTATTCGTTTAAGCTTGGGCTTGGTGTGGTACTTTGTGTAGCGGGTGAACACGCAGCTGTGGAGCTGGATTGCTCGAGTATAGGTTTTGGCTTTGCCTCTTAGAGGCAGAGTGATCTCGGATATGTTCCAATCTCTCTGCTCCATTCCCCACCTGTAAAATGGAATAACAGTACCTACTTCGTAAGGTTGTTTAGCATATTTAATAAATACATGCTAAGCATGATATACATCTTAGTAATCAAGCTAGGTGTTTGAGAAGACCATTCTGGTTTCCCCCATGGATGGTTAAGTGGGCAAGGGCAAGAATGGATATGATTAGGTTATTAGAAGGCTGTTAAATTTGTTCAAGAGAACTACAATGGAGGCTGGAGGTGGGGTGTTGAAAGCGAAGTTGGGAAGGAGGGGTCAGAATCCTGATTTATTTGGGGGGGGGCAGAATCGACAGAACCTGGGAATGGATTAAATAAGAAACATGAAGTGAAGAGAAGAATAAAGAAAAACTATCTGGTTTCTGGCTCAACTGATTGGGTGCATGAAAATCATCATCTTCTTCATCATTAATTATCATCAGTATCATCATCATCAGCATTTATCGAGCAGGTCTGCATGCCAGACACTGAGATAAAGGCTTTATAAACACCTCTTAAGATGTAGGAGGCTTAAGTACAAAGACATTTTCCAGGAGGGAAAGTTACGAGTTCAGGACTGGATGAGTGAAGTTTGAGATGACCCCAAGATACCAGATGGAAGGGTCAAGAAGGCAGTTGGATAGCCAACTCTATAAAACTCAGAGATGACTGCTTTAGAGATAATATTCACAAGTCATGAACTTTGCATCGGAACTCACCACAGTGTTCTTTTATATAATGATTTGGGCTGTTACAATAACATTTTATTTCTTTTGGCCCAATCTTTAATTTTTTTGAGTTCAAGACCTGCCTCTTAACAACCTTCATGCCAATTGAATTTGCAGTCGATTCTTCATAGTGTAAAATGTTAATTTTACACTCTATATTGTAATATATTGAATTAACATTTCTGACTCTAAAACAGAACTCTACTGAACTCAGCTAGCCTCATCTGAACTTCGCGTTCCGGGATCACTTCGTAAATTATATGGATGTCTAACCGCTATGCCATACACCTGAAACTAATAATACCGAATGTCAACTGTAATTAAAAAATAATAATAAATAAAATAAATAAAAAGAACTGTGAGCTTCAGAAGACATTAAACAGTCCTTGGAATACTGAAAAAAAAAAAAAACCCTCAAAGAGAGTTTACTTCCAGTTATGGTCTCAAATCAACAGAATTTTATTAATTCATGTGAATATAGAAAATCATTTATTTACAGTGTTTAAATTGACACTTAAATTGACATTTGAACAGTTTTTCCAGTCCCACACAGTTGGTGGCAGAAGGTCTTGAGAAAACATGAAACATTTTTTTTTTATCAGACTCATTTTTGATTGAGCTTGCCAAACAGTTCAGTTTCCATAGAAATTTACAAACCTGAGCAGTGGCCAAATTTTCACAGTCGCTGAATATAAGTCAGTGAATAAAATTGTTAAACCCTTTGATTTCCCCCCACTTTTTTCCCTTAAAAAGTAACATAGCGTGTGCCTCTGAGTTTTATGATTTGACATCTATTACCCGCAGCACTCGAGTGTGTTTGAGAAAAAGCCTGTGTGGACATTCCAGCACAGAATGAACACAGACGAGGTCCCTGGGAACATTCATTTGCCATTTTACGTATCCTCAAATGGGAAAGCCTACTCTCTCATAGTTACGCTGACATCCTTCAGAGGACAATGGTACCAACTTTAAAAATCAGTCATTTTAAAGATTTTTAAAGATCGAAAGTTTTTAAGACAAATCCAGAATAGAAAAAATTTACGCGTTGGTCCAAAATGTGACACATTTCAGACACTGTGCATTGTAGCTAATGGGGGGAATTAGCAAGGCTTCTTCTCTTAAGACTTTAGTCCAAATAGCAGAATACACCGATCCCAGCAGAATCCTGAGCATGGGACACGATGGAACTAGTTACCGTTGAGAAAATAATGTTCGTGAGCATTGGTGGTGTGTGCCCAGGCAGAGTTTGTAAAGATTGAAGGCTATGGAAACAAACAAACAATAATAATGATGAATATTAATAATGAAATTGTGTCAGCAGCTCTGGTATAGTTTTCTTAGTGGACGGGAAAGTTATATAAGAATACCGATTTTTTTTTTTTAACCCAATGATCACTGTAGCAGTCTCTTCATTGAATTGCTTCCTTCGTTGGTGTCACCTGCTAACTTTACCTTTACTTATCATCGTGAAAATGCTCCTAAAGGTGATACCC
Source organism: Rousettus aegyptiacus (assembly GCF_014176215.1). Taxonomy (NCBI): domain Eukaryota; kingdom Metazoa; phylum Chordata; class Mammalia; order Chiroptera; family Pteropodidae; genus Rousettus; species Rousettus aegyptiacus. The sequence goes on along the minus strand of NW_023416312.1, from coordinate 1,020,734 downwards.
TTATTTAAAAAATGCTCAACAAAAATTAGACCGAGGTGAAGGGTAACAATTAACTCCTGGATTTCAGCCGTGAGATGTCACTGAGCTGTGAGGGCCCATTATGCTAACGTCACGTGTAATCTATTTGGAGACATTGGTCACGTGGGATACAACTGTGGGCCTGACATGGGAACCATGGGCATGCTGGGAGGAGAGTCACCACTCAGGAATGCGGGAGTCAGGAGCGGGGCTAAACCCTGAAGCCGGAGCAGAATTCTTATCACCGGTGCCCTGGAAAGGAAGCTGAGAAGGGTCCCGGTTGGCCGGGGCCAGCTACACGCTGGACAGAAGCCCTCTCTCGCTGTGGCCCCCACCAAGCCACGTAGCTGAATCTGCAGGACTAACGGTGATCTCAGAAGGACACATCGTAATTGGGGAAGGGCTGAGGCAAGAGAATAAGCATTTCATTTTGAATGTAACAGCTTCATTGCGATACGATTCACATACCTTACAGTTCACTCGTTTAAAGTAGATAATTTAATGGTATATTCACAGAGTTACACAACCATCACGAAGATCGGTGTTAAAACAGTTTCATCACCCCAAAAAGAAACCCTGTACCCCTTAGTCATACTGTCCCCAGGCCTCCCAGCCCCTGGCAACCGCGATTCTACTTTCTGTCTCTATGGATTTGCCCATCCTGAGCATTTCACGGCAATGGAATCATACACTATGTGATCTTTTGCATCTGGCTGCTTCCGCTCAGCATCAGGCTTTCAGGGGTCATCTATGTTATAGCACGTGTCAGTGCTTTGTTCCTTTTGATACTGACTACTGCCACTAAATAGATATGTTGCGTTTTGTTTATCCATTCGTCAGTTGATGGACATTTGGATTGCTTCTACCTTTTGGCTATTACGAATAATGCTGCTGTGAACAATTTGCTGTACAACTTTTTGCGTGGACGTATATTTTCAGTTATCTTATGTCATATGGGAATTCTATGTTTAACATTTTAAAAGCTGCCAAACCGTTTTTCCAAAGCATTTTTACATTCTCACCAACAAAGTATGAGGATTCTAGTTTCTTCACCTCCTAGCCAACGTTTCATCTTAGCCATCTTAGTGGGGGCGACATGGTATCTCACCGTCATTTCAATTTGCATTTTCCTGATGGCTAATAACATCGAGCATCTTTTTTATGTGCTTATTGGCGTATGAATATTTTCTTCAGCGAAATATCTATTTGGAGTCTTTGCCTATTTTTAAATCGGGTTATTTGTCCTCTTTCTATTGACTTGTACGAGTTCTTTATGTATTCTGAATTCAAGTCCCTTACCAGATATGTGAGTTGGCATTTCACTTGAACGATTCGTTCCCTCCAGGTCATAGTGCATCTCTACCATTTACTGTAGACCGGCACACGTCTATGCAACCGTTTCCCTCAGCTTGGTAACTTTCTGATTTTTTTTCCCCCTGGTTCAGTGCTGGTGCCTCTTAGCCTTGTGTGCTGGGGGAGGCCTTTTGGAGCTAAGAGCTCCCCAGGGTGTCTGACTCAGAGGACCACAGCGACCCTGGGCTTTCTCCCTCCCGTGGCCTCTAGCAGCGCATTCCAGCCGGGGAGCCTGCCTGCCCAGCTCCTAGCTCTTTGAGGAGCGTCCTTGTCTCCAGCTTCCCCCGTTCCCACACTGGACGGGGGCTCCGCGTGGGGAGGATGGGTGGTCAGTTCTGCCTGGAGCTGCTGCTACTGCTGAGGTGTAAGGACCCTGGAGAGGTAAGAAGATACGGCGGCTTGCGCATCTCAGGCTCTGCGTTTTGTGCCTCCTGCTTGAGGCAAGGCAGGACCCAAGCCGGTAGGATGTGGAAAGCCTTCGGGGCGTAAGAATCCTGGAGCAGCATCCGGGGATGGTGGACGCGAACGGGCCCGAATGACAGAAGTAAAAGCTTTGGTGGCATTTCAGTCCGCTTGTTCCAGCACTTATCTCTTTCAACTTCAAAGTTCAGACAGTTCAAACGACACTTAAGAAGTCTCTGCCTGTTGCTTTAGGAGAAGGTTCAGAGCCTTCGAGCCAGGCTGACTGGAATGTTCCATAGCATTGCCAAGACACTCATATTTTTCTTGAAAGTTTAGATCAAATCTCTGAAAGGACCCGCCATTTCTTCTGCACCTTTCCTTTTGGCTGTTTTCTAAGTATTTTAAAATTGATGTAATTTGGCCTGAACGATGTATACCTGGCTTATAATATTACCGCTGCCTGGGTCTTAGTGGCCTCCTAGTGTAATATTTTTCTGTGACAGATTAAGAAAAAATGAGAGTGTGAGAGTTGATCAGGTTACGGCAGGGTCACCTGCCTAGTCCATGACAGAACTGAGACTAAATATCATGGCTTTTTAGTCTCTCTTTGGGTCTGGATCACTGGGGACTATGTAATGATAGACATTTGGGACAAGGACAAATGTTGCCCTTCCCCTTCATATGATGAAGGGTCAGGATTCTATGACATCTACAAGCGACGTGGGCACTGATGTGAAACCACAAAGTGTGGCTAGACTGTTCCCTTGTGGCTGCTCCATGCGGTAAGGACAGATGGTTGGTCTGGAAAAACAGAAAGCCTGAGTTTTGCTGCTTGCAGCCTCAGGTACAAATCTTATATTTTTATGATTTCAGTTTTTGAGGAAAGAACCTCAAAATCCATCATTTCCTGTTATTAATTTAGAATATTACCAGTGCTCACAGAGCTGAGTACCTGCTGGTTTTATGTAGCTATGAGTGAAAGTGTTTTTGAATCTTCCTTAAAAGAAGAGACAGTATCATATTAAACATTAGTTGATTTGGTGAATGTTTTTTGTTTTTTTTTTGTGTTTTGTGTTTTGTTTTGTTTTGTTTTGCTTTGTTTTTATAGCCAGCAGGTGGAATCACGAGCTTTCCTACAGATCGGTGATAAGTGACCTTAAACTCTGTGACCGGGCTACTTCGATGCACTTGCAAATTTCTTCCTCTCTCTATCATGTGTACATGCCACTACATGTATAAAGTAACTGAAATATATATTAATGATTTAATTTGCTGAAAAAAAAATAAGTTGCTTTTGGAGCAAATGTATTGCTCCGAAATCACCATTGTTTACAATCTGTTGAATGATTTCGTTTTGAAGCAGGGCAAAGACTGAGCATGGTGATTCTGATAACTTACAGGAATAGTAGCTGGAGAATAAATCAGCTTAGGTCGCGGTGACAACCCGTTCCCAAATACCTATCAGTGGTCATCGTGAACATTTTTTTTTTCTACCTGTGGAAAAATGAGCCCCGAAGGCAGTAAATCCATCTTTATTTTCCTACGGTCTTTGTAAATCCTGCTCATGGGAATGCACATTTGAGCAAGGTTCAATAAGGACTTTAGAGATCTACAACTGTCTTTCAAAAGAAATACTTTTGAAATTTCCAAGTTGCTCTGTTGTGCCTTTTTTTCGAATTCGGAAGAAATCCTTGCAGAACCTAGGCTGACCCCAAGTTCACCATCATGGGGTGAAAATGGGATTTCGTAAACCTCGCCAGCCTGAGCTGGTTGTTGCTCGCAGCCGTGCAGGACCCGTGGCAGGAGCCAGTGTGGCCGCCACCTTCAGAGCTAGCGTTTGTAGAAGCTACGGTGTCAGAAGCTATTGAGATATTTGAACTTTTTCATGTGTTTTAATCCGGACATCAAATGCCAGGTAGAGAGAGTATGCCAGCTAGTTAGTTCTGATTGAGTCTCGTGCTGGGAATATATCAGCTGCCTTCCAATTCTGGTCGTGCTAGTGACCTTCATAATGTCACTTGAAATGGCCTTTCCATATGTGTTGAATCTGCATTCAGTGGGCTACTTGGTAAGGAGGATAATGGAGGGCCTGGTTTTTCTCACAAGTCGTCGTTAGTTTCCTCTGTAGCTTTCTCTGCTTGAATCAGTGAGAGGAAGAGAGCGCCTTGCAGGTCCTGTGAGGACTGGACTTGGGTTTATTTGTTTTCAGTGCATATTTTGGAATCGAGGAAGGAGTGAGGGCTATTCTGCTCAGGTTCGCACCTGGGAGTGGTCCGCATGAGTTTCTCCTGGTAGCCATGGCAATGCTGCCCTGACGTGGTCACACTTGCCCCCCGTCCCCCGTGGTTTATCACAAGTATAGAGGCGTTATTGGGCTGCAGTTATTGAGCTTTTTATTTGTTTGTTTATTTGTTTTTCACCATTTGCTCCTTAGCACAGCCTTGGAAGTTCAAATGGGTGCGAAAAATTAAATGACAATAGGAGACAAACTTCATGACTGGAATCGAGTTAAATTCATATGTGCTATTAGATATAAATACAGGTTTTCTGTTAGGATCCTAAACGCAGATGACAAATTAGTTGACCTTTCACATGGCACGCATGAGAAACAGGACAGGGCGTGTGTGTGTGTGTGTCTTGAGAAGAGCTTCATTTCTTTTTCAAGTTGAAAGTGTAGACAACTCCTCATCTGTGAGTTGGACATAGAGACAACTTTTCCTCCATCAGATCGTGAGAATTAAACGAGGTAATATATGTCACATGCTTAGAACATGCCTGGAATATAATAGGAGCCCAGTAAATGTTTGATTATTATCACTACTTTCGTATTACAGTAGGGTGGCTTTTGTCGCTAACGATGATTCCATAAGCAGATATTAAGCACAGCGACTAGTTTCCAGGGATTTTTCTAAATCTGCCTCCAGGAGTTTGCCAGCTAGTGGGGAGATCAAAGGAGCAACAAGTGAGTGCTTGAAATAGAGGCACGTCCGACATATTTTGGGAGACCTCGAGGTCTGAGCACTCCGGCCCAGGTAGACCAGTGAGAGAAAGTCTCCAGACAAGGAGGCACCTGCCGATGCTAATCGCGCTTGGAGGAGTGGCTTGGGTTTGATATTCAGAGATAGAATGTTTCATATCTGCGTCCGTCAGGTATTATCGGGTACCCAGAATGGGCTCCTATCCCCATAGCTCACTGTTTTATATTCCCCGTGGCCGTCAGAGAATTGGTGGTCATTTTGTAACTAAAACCTTATTATTATTCATCAAATAATACTTTTGGAGAGTGACGGTTCTGAAGATCGTGAGAATTAATCTTCAATCCCTGCCCACTCTATGGACAAAACTACTTATTTCTCATTATCCTGCCAAATTCAAAGAAATCCCCAAATAGGACGTTTCCCAGACATACTAAATGAGCTCTAATTCAGTAGTTGCACTAATGACTAATGGTCCGGTTATTTTTCTCTTCTTTATTACTCAGGTAACGAAACCACTTTTAAGTAACCTCGTCAGAAACAAATAACATTCTCACTTTTAAGTAACTTCTGAAGAAGCGAATAACTCCAATTTCTGAAGGCTGGTTTTGATTTAGAGAACTCAGCTCACTTGATCCTGGGGCAGCCATCTTTTCATCGTGCGAATCTTCTCGAACACCCTGGCCACTCCCCAAGCTGTTCAGGTTTCGCTGATGCAGTTGGTGCAGGGGGCGAGCAGCCTGTTTGTGTGAGGTCCTATATCAAGTTTACCCACTTTAAGATTTGAGCTCTTGGGTTTTTTTTCCCCCTTAATCGTGTTTTAAAAACACACACACACAGACGTCTACATTTGTTCAGAATCGCGTTCCTTCTGTAGGTCAAATTCTGATCACGCAGCCGGATTCAGTGTTGGAATTGTTTTCTAGAGTGGCGTCTCAGCCTCGGCAATGTTGATGTTCGGGGCTGGATCTTTCTTTGTTGTGGGGTCTGTCTTGGGCATCGTGGGATGATTTAGCAGTGTCCTTGTCCTCTCCCCACCAGATGTCAGGAGGTACCACTCCAGCCCCCAGTCACGCCCCCACTGAAGACATTGCCAAATGTCCCCAAGGGGCCACAGCGGCCCTGGTTGAGAACCACTGCTCTAGAGAAAAACAGTTTGGTAAAGAAATCCCTAACATGGAATATTGGCCAAGCTGTGACCAATGCCACAGCAAGAAGGGAAGGGGAAGAGTTGGAAGCCACAACAATTGGGGACCAGACCTTACAAAGAAGATGAAAGGTAGTCATTCGGGAGGAGGGACTCTAACAAGCTGGCCTTCGATGAGCCTTGTGCAGCCCTTGACACTCGTGGATTTACTCTCATATTATCCTTAGGGTGACCTTGGGGTGGCAAAGAACAGCCTCTGGGATGTCGGACAGGAGAAGGCAGGGATCAAGCAAGGTAGCAATCAGTAAGGGAGGTGTTGAGGTGGCTAGATGTCAGAGATGCCATATCGATAAATGACAGATGTGTTCAACTTTGAGGCCTTTGGCATAGAAAACCTTTGGCATGGAAAACCTTTGATGTGGAAAACCAGGTTATATCCAAATTCTACATCAGCCCGCTTCCAACTGTATAGGGTTCCCTTTGAGCACCTGCAGAGCCAGGAGAAGCCCTGTGTTCTGAATATAAGAACCGTAGGCAACATTTATTGAATTTGGGGCTCATTGACAAGAAAGAACTCAAGAGGTAGATGTTTAGTACATTTTATAGATGAGGAAACTGAGGAACAGAGAGGCTAAGAAACTTATCTAAGTTAACACAGCAGATAAGCAAAGGCTGTGATTGTGAACCAGTCTAGTTGCAGAACCTGCACATGCCAACACCACACAGGGAAGCCATCTTTGTCCTTGCATGGACACTTAACTGACCCCAGAGCCAGTTACACAGACGAATTGGAAGCATGGAAAATCCTTTGGAGAGGAAAACAAGATTCGGCTATTCTGAAGATAAATTTCTGAAGATACTTAACATTGTTAAAATTTTTTTCTGATTAATAGAAAAAAGTGCTGGACCCGAAGCTATTTTTTGTTCACCATAGAGAATGTTATGTGTAAGAGGGCTTTATTGATTTTTTTTTTTGATAGATAATTCAAGTGTGATTTATCGAGGCAAATACTTTGGGACCCAACTGACCATTCCTTTCTTCTCTCCTCAGCCTCTTCACTCCTCACCATTCCCAGACCAATCTTATTTCTCAAGTATAATTTATCTTCTAGAGGAGTGAGGTGTTCCAGATGAGGCCACCATGGAAGTATTTTTGAATAACTAAATGTCAGCCAATGACTCTTACTGATAAGGCTCTCAACCAAATGGGGGCAAAAGGGATTATTAGCCAAATCACAAAACAAGAAGTAAAAGCTTCAATTAACAAGAATTTCACAACAAACATAGGCCGATGAGTATTTTATTAAAGCAGTGTGGATCACAACTAGAGGCCACCATGTTCTGGAAATGTGGGAAATCGTTTGAAATCATTTTTCTCTTGCGATTCCTATGTTAAAACATTCACAGTTAGATCTCTTTGATATATTTTTTTTATTAGCACCATTGTTAGCTATTTTATATTCTTTTAAGTCTTGGCTTTAAACTCAATCTTGCTATTTTCAGCAATTGTTTCTTAGTAAGGGGCAGACTTCAGATTTATGGGAAAAATCCATGTTTTTATTTTGTGTGGCGTTGGGAGAGGAGGTGATCAACTTGACATTGCTTCTACATAAAATGAACAACTTGACCTTTTTTTCTTGATAGAATTTCATACTGGAAGAAGTGTAATATTTCGCGGTGATGATCATTGATACGATAACCATGTAGTTCCTAAATGATTTGAATGGAGAGAAGGTTTATTTAAAAGTTCAAGTTACTCAAGTGGCATATGTCTCCAGAAAGGTCCTTTAACTACAGGTGAATTCAGTGAGCACACGTGTGTGTGTGTGTGTGTGTGTGTGTGTGTGTGTGTACTCATTTGTCTTATCTTGTGCTGTTGGTTTGAACCACACAAAGAAAAGAATGTAAATATTTTCTGATGTTTACAGGCAATCATTCACCCTCAGGGACGGACAAAAGTTCAGGTTTGTTTCTTATTTTAACCTTTCTGTCAGCTTAGACTTCTGCTTGTTCCCAGTGAAACCCTAGGTCAAGGGCAGCCCAGCCTCTACCTCCAGTAAGGATGTGGTCGATAGAGGTCGGAAAACAAACAGCCATTCCTTTGGAACCAAAATAGTTTCTCTTACCAGTAGAAAATTAATTTTGTTGAACTCCAGATTCATCTGTTTTTAAAGAAAACTAGAGGGAAAACCATTTCACTGTGCGTGATACAACCCAAAGAAGAGGAGGGCACTTTGAATTCTCAGCAAATCCCCCTCTGAGAGTTTGCTTCCCGGAATGCTTGGGAAACGGCTTGTTAGGGATAACTGAGATGTTCAGTTTTAACCAGCAAATCTGTTTTTGTTTCATATTTCGTTTAAAATCTTCGAGTTAGTAGGGATTCCACCTCAGGAAGTAGTGTGTAGATCAACGCCATCTCACAGCCCTTGGTGGCCATGGACGTGTTCAGTATCTGTGATGTCCAGTGGTCGCCACCACCCCAAGACGCCTGTTAGCACTTAAGGTGTGTTGAGTGTGACCGGGGAACTGAATTTGAAATTTTATTGCTTTTTAACTGTTTAAAGTTTGAATAGCCACATGGGGATGCATTCTGAACAGTATGAGTGAAGTGTAATTACCAGTTAGTGTACGTCTCCGATTTCAAATATTCCATTGTCTTATCGCCCTACATATCAGAATTTCAATTTGGAAAATGTGGCAACTATTACTGTGTCTGACAAAGTGAAGATTACCGCCAGGTGACCCTTTGAGTCTCCACCCTCAGCGTGTGCTATCGAGCTAAGTGGTTATGGAAAAACAGCCTGGAAATTACTTTGATAGACTGTATTTTCCTTTGCCCTTTTAATAAATGAATCAAGAACATTTACTGGTTAATTGGAGTTGTTATTGATTGAGGTTGAGCTCTTAAGTGATTCAGACCTGATGTAATTATCATAACAGAGAGAAAAAAGTACATTATAGCCAGTAGCAGCCCCCAGATAAAATTAGACAATGGATGGATTTCAAATCAGCGATAGTTCAGGCATTATTTAAAGCAAAAGAGAACCCATTTAATGTGAAAAGTCATTGCAAGCCCCCTGCTCTTTAAGAGGTTAGGGGCTTAGTTATTTTATTTTACCTTTGACCTGCTGACTCTTTGAAACCAGTTAACCTTTGAGAGAATTTTAACTCGTACTGCCTTATGGTCATTTCTTTTTTATTTTATTTTCTATTTTACTTTATTTATTTTATTTGCATTGTTTCTAATTCTTCTTCCTTCACTTTATCATGCTTATCTCTTCTTTGTTTTTGGATTGTATTATTCATCTTTGTTTCTACTAAAGCCACTTTCTCCTTTCCCTTTGCCCATCTTTGGTCAAAATATTTCTCTGAAAAATGAAGTATATATAAACTGATTTCTACTTAGAATTTCTCTGAAGGGGGCCCACCAACATCCAAAGCTCACATCAAAAGGAAATGAAGGAAGGAGATCCATCTGGATTGAAACAGAAGAAAGGGAGAACAAATGTTTTAAAAATTAAATTTGTTTCTTATTATGGAAGTAACATATTTATTGTAGAACAGTTGTATCTTCGTACAAACAGCTACATCTTCCTAGTTTTTTTCTATGCACATTTATGTGTGTTTCAGTTATTTACATGTCATGATATATTCTCCGATGATACACAGTCCCGATCTTAAATTTTAGTTTGTCGCAATTTTCCACTACTAAATTTTCTTCTAAAGCATAGTTTTTGTCACAGTATGTCTTCAGATAGATATAGGAAAATTTAAGTGAGATTCAGTTTCATACCGGTTTATGTAATGCAATGATCAACAGGACCTGTCCACATCTTTTCGTGCATTTTGATGATTCTCTGAGGCCAATTCTTAGACATGTATTTGTATCCTGGAAAAATGATGCATACTGAAGCCCTCAGCAACCAAGAGTGAATGAGAATGGAGAAGATTTCAAATTTATTAGTGACACGGGAGTGTTTATTAGTGAGATGAGAGGTTCCTTGAGGTGGTTTACTTCATCTGTCTCTTTAGCTTCATTTCAAAGACATAGCACAACTCCGTAAAGAATCTTTTTGCCTTGTTATTGATTTAAGACTTTTTTATTAATGCACTTGTGATCACTATCGCTATTTATTTCAGGCTGGACTTTGAGTCTTGGTCATTAGTATCTACTGATTTTCTTCCATATTTGGTTTAAATACACATAATGTTTGGGCAGTTGACTAAGTCTGAGTTTTAATGAGTTAGAAACACGGTTTCATTCAGTTGACATCAGCTATGTTATGCTATGTGGTGACATGTATATGTCAGAATTTTGTCAGTTGCGGCCATCTGCCATAGTTGGGGAGTAAGGAAATCAGATACTCTCAAAGTGACTGTGGAACTTCCGGAACAACAGTCCAAAGGACAATGTGCTTCATTTTATTAGAGAGAATATATGTGCAAAATAAGCTATGTATTAGAAGATGTTAGTTTACATGAACAAAAACAACAGGAAAGAAATGATTGCCAAGAGCAGAAAGAAGCAATTAGCACGAGAGAGCAGTGTGGGGCAATTTAAAATGAGCGTGAGAGCCTTTTTACCTCTGAATTTTCAAGGCGATGCACCTCCCTGATGCTTATAAGTCTCCATCTGGGCCATCCAGAAGATGCTAGGCTCTGGTTAATATATAATGTTTAATGTGGTAGAAGAATGTCAGTTATAGAAGACCGCCGTGGGAGTGATTACATTAAAACACGTGTTTGGATGTTTAATACACAAGTGTTAGTTCCGCGTTGAAATTATCTTGTGTAGTGCATCTCACGTCAGAGTGAGCAGTCTTCAGAGTCCACGGTCTGGCTTTTTCCCTGTAATTCAACATGTGATTTGAATATATATGTCTCTCTATATATGCATATATAGATAATTTGAATTATTATAAAAGGAGAATTATTTTGTCAGTGACTTTCCCAAATAGAGAATCCTCTTATGTCATAAAAATTGAAAGCAGCTCCATTCTGAGTCCAAAATTTGTGTTTTTTTCCCCAATGTCACACACAGTCTACAGGTAGCATCATCGCTTACATCCTTAAAATGTTTTTCAGTATCAACAACTGGCAATATTTTCATGAGCAGTGGCAGGCAAAGTGTGTGAGGGGGAAAATATTTTTGAGAATACACTGGGGTATATATTTCTATCTCCATTTATTAGATTCCCCCCGCCCCCAGGAATGTCATTAATGAAATAATTCTCCATATTCCTGTAGTCATATAAGCTTTACATCATTGAAAGAGACACTTTGCTGGCATGATATAAACGATGGACGTCCTAATAATGTCATTACCCACTAATCAGTTATGACCCACAATTGAAAAAAAAAAAACTAACAGAAAATAGTGTCTGTCATCCATCTAGATAGAGGTAGATGGTACCAGATTCGGGGGCACAATGATGCCACCAAGGACTTAGGGGCTTTCCATCTTTCCACTTGCCACTCCTGGTCACAAGATGGCATACAGAGCTCCAGGCATCACATCAGACAAATAGATCCAAAGACAGAACAGCATATTTTCCTGGCACTTGTGTGTATGTGCGCACGCGCATGCGTGCATGTGGGTAAGAATGTGTGTATTTAATTAAAGGGTAATCTTTTTCCCCAGAAGCTCTTCCTCTCCTAGCAGACTTCCCTTTCAGCCTCATTCATCATCCCTAAACCAATCACTGGCAAGGAAAATAGCTGCCATATTTGGTGTGGGCATGTTCTGTCATGGTAACTGATGCTGTGATTGGCATGGAGGAGTGACGTTCATTCCCTGGAAGATGGAAGGGGGCTCATTTCTCCTGAGCTCGTGGGAGACCGGATGCCGGGTTAATTTCAGTTCTGTCAACAAGGAATGAGTGCTGAGGAAAGCTGATGGCCAGCCAGCTGGCTAACGACATCTGCCATATTCACCAGAGCATTGGGACTATGCTTCTGTCACAAGCGTTATTTACTCTTAGGCCTTCTGTTATTATCCGTGAGCTCATTTTACTCCTTTGGTAGATTCTAGATTCCTTAAGGATGGAGATTTACTGTTTTTGCCAGGACATGGAATAGTGCCTTACACTAGAGGATGATTAATAAATATTTACTAAATCGATGAGAATTTGCCCATGCCAATCGATTAAAACTTGTCTTACTTTCTTATTGACTCTAAACTCTTAAAAATCAAGTTATTTACTTGAATATTGACACCGTCCTCTCCCTCCCCCCCCGGTAAAGTTATGTCAATTATTTCCAGAAAATGATTAAGGGGCCTCAATCATAAAAATGCGGGAGTAAAGTTACTGTGTGTGCTGTGTAATATAAACCCTAAAAAGACTGTTTACAGTTCTCTGCGGGTGTAGGAGGAAAAAAAGGATTCAAATATAAATATGAGTGGGAAAGAAAACTTATCTTGAGTCCATTTATACATTTGTTAACATTTTGAAGACTATACCATAGAATTTATCATCTTAAAGATTGTGAAGTGAGAGAAATGATTATATATAAAATCACTGTGGTTCTCTATTGGAAGCTCCATTTAATAAAAGTCTTCTTGGGAAAACTGATTACCTTGATAATTTTAAATTCAGTGCATTATTATACTTATCACATAATTTAAAAAAACTTTTTCAGTAGAATAAGATCAAAAGACTAGATTTTGTTCATTATAGTGGTATGACATATAAAGCTAGAGTTCCAGGTCTTAATTTGTTTTGTGACATAAACATTTCTCAAGAGCTTATCTTTTTCAATGTAAAGAATTCTTCACATAAACTTCCCTTCATTTAGTTCAAGTTCAGTGACTGTACATGTTTATAAGTTTTCACTTTATCAACTATTATAACTAATGCATAAACTTCTGTTTTTTAAAAGATTTGAGAGTACGTTTAAAATTTTTCTAAAAAGAACTATAACACTCATTCGCCTGAAGAACGGACAACTTGTAGGTATAAATGAGCAGTCCTACCTCATTCAAGAGTCATTTATAATAGATTCTCTCAAGTGATGTGCAATTTTAAATTTAATTCAACACAAAGACATGAATGCTTTTTAAAACATTTTATTGTTTGCTAATGGTACTTCTTTTCAGTTACAGAATCTACTAAGTGAAGTGATGATAGGCACGAAGTATCGTGTCATTCTGAAAGCACCTGAAGTATCTACTGCAGTTCTCTTTATTTCCTGCTCTTTTAATCCTGAAAAAATAAGAAAAGGAACAATTAAAATAATATACAAATATTCTTAGTGCCATTTATAGTAACACATGTGGCTTCGGTTTTGCCAAAACAATGTACAGCCATTTAAGTTTATAATTTTCAAAACTTATTTGTTATCTCATTGTCATTAGAAATGAAGTGTCCAGGATGGAGGCCCCTGCCTTTAGGACACTTAAAAACTATTAATTGATAGTAAAATAACAATTGCTATCTTTTTTTGAGTACTTCCTGGACGCCAGGCTCTGAGCTCATCACTTTATTTTCCATAAAACGACTCTAAGACACGATCGATATTTACACTCTGATTTTACACAGGAGTTTTAAAAAGTTCAGACTACCTGTCTGAAGCTCCGTTTTCATAAATAGCTCTGGCAAGTTGTGAACACATTACAAAGTTCATGGCCTTATTTATTAATGAAGAGATAAATAAGTGTATTTTCTGTACAAAGAAGGAATATATACCTTAGGCTAGAATAATCAGCTCTAGGCATCAGATTATTTAAGAGACGATCAGTTTTCAAAGATTCTGTTCCATAGTCTCTATGATTGGGAAGCCATATATGGCACATATTATAATTTTTTTTATCAGGAAACTATGGTATTTGTACTTGGACAGAGGCTTGAAAAGTATCTGATTTAGTCATTTTCTCTCAATTTAAAGAAGGGAAAATACCCATAGATTTAAAGTAACTTGGACAATATTGTCTCCCCTTTGGGAGCAAAGCCAGGACTGGGGTCCAGGTGTCCCTGCTCCCCACCCAAGTCATTTATGTCTTGCCCCTCGGTACTTCTTAGTAGAAAATCATCAATAGCATTTATAACTTGAAATTACATTTAGACACATACAGCAGAATTACAAAATCTCATATATGCAGAAGGAAGTGTTTCTGGATATGGATAAGGGTCATTTATTTTATTAGCTCTTTCTCACTCATTTGGAAGAGCGTTCTGTGATGGAAAGATCTTGTGCTCAATCGTGAAAAGTTCATGCTAAAAGCTTACTTACTCTATAGAATCACAGCACTGAAAAGGAATATGACAGTCTGTCTAGTTTAGCTTCCTCCAAGTTAGATTGGAAACCACTGGAGACAGGTAATCTTCTCTTAGGTCTTTAAAGAGATTGCCCACCTACCTTTGGTAGCCTGTTCAAATATTTGCATCCCCTCGCTCTCAAAAATTATCCTTTCTTAAACCTTCAGTGCAATTCTAGCCTAGTCTTGCCAGTCAAACACTTGAACGGTAAGGAGGGTATATTCTTTTATACTGTTGACCTTAATATTAATGGGCTTCAGTAATATATATGCTAGTAGGGATTAAAAATAACCGTAGAATTTAAACCCACCATAAAAACTATGGCCTTAATTACTAAACCATGTAGATAAACTCATTTATAATATGTGCTTGGACTAAGTGAGTCAGTGGCCGGCCTATATAGACCCTGGATTGTTTGAGAACTTAGAACTCTGGGCGCCAATTTTGCTTGATCACTTTCTTAGGCGTCATAGTGCCTTCAAGATATACTCACCACTTCCTCCCGCTTGGTCTTGTCTGTTGCTGGCCAAGCTTCCAGAGGCAGGTCGGGAAGCATGGGGGGCAGGGGCTGCATGGGGAACATCGGAGGCAGAGGTGGCTGAGGCGGCAGGGGCTGCATGGGGTGCACGGGCTGTTGGGGGTGGATGGGCTGGTGAGGCTGCGGCTGGACGGGCTGGGGCTGGAAGGGCTGCTGGGCGGGCGGAAGGAGGTTTGGCTGGTGGTGTTGGGTTGGAGTCATGGAGTGTTGGCCGGGAACTGGCATCATTGGTTGCTGGGGGACCACGGGCTGCTGAGCTGGCACCATGGGCATGTGGTGATGAGGCTGTAGGGCGTGATTCGGGGGGTTCTGCTGGGACAGCACGGGAATGATTTGGTGGTGCAGCCATCCACCCATGGGTTCGTAACCATAGGAAGGGTACTGGTGAGAAACAAAGAGTCAGGTTTACCGTCGGCTCCATCGACTTCCAACTGGAGAAGTAGCAATGTTTTCTTTGTCATTATGGCGATGTGAGTATTGATTCATTTCTAACCATGTACACAGATAGGATCTTATCCAAACTCGATTTCCCGCCAGTGTCAGTATGTGGCATAGATATGTTATTTCACTTAAAAGGGAATCGAAATGCATACTTAATATTTTAAGGGAATAAAGAACAGAATCGCTGCTTACCGGCTGCCTTATCATGTTCTGGTACCACTTAATGGGAGTGAGCACCTTGAGAGAGAGAGAGAGACATTAGAACGCATTTATTTCAATTCAGTTATGTGAACTATAGATTCAATAATGCAGTCCTGCCAATAGTCATAGCCTGAAAAGATAAGTTCTACAGAAGAAAGCATAAGGTAAATATTTGTCAGGTGATTTCAACGTGTTAGGCTCTACGTGACATCCCTCGCACACATTTTTCTCATTTTCTCACACACTCTGAGGCAAGTATCATCACCTTCGCTTTCACAGACAAGGTCACGGAGAGTTAAAGAGGTTTGTGAGCTTGGCTGAGGTACAAAAGTAGTAATTCCATTTAATTCCACGGCTCCTGCTCTTCTTCGCAAGAACAAAACAAAACAATTAATGCGACTTAACATTAATCATATTCTATTTTGATTTGATGTCACCATGGAAAAATAAAAGAGGCAGAAACTCTCTCCTGCTAGAAACACAGGTTTTCTGATCAAATAGGTCAACCTTTTAAGGTTTAACAGAAAATCTCGCTTCAAATTGTCATTAACATTTTTCCTCAGCTTCTGCGAGTAAACAGACTCGCAGCTTGCCAGAGATGTAAGAGTTTCGTCCCTTTCTATACAGTAAACACTTGGGTCACTGCAGGTCGAGAGACTGCGTCATACAATAGTATAGATTTGATATCGACACAACAAACAATTATGAACCTCACTTAAGTTATACTTGATGAACCACCTTTTCTGTTGTGTAACTATTTTGTTCCCCAGACAATATTTTGAAATGTGGGTGTTCAGGATCATTTCCCTTCCTCAGAGAAAGAAACCAAAGTTCCAGAGAGAGAGAAAATGATTTGCCCCAGGTGACATAGGTGGTATGCTTTCCATTGCTCTGCAGAATGTCACATAGACCCCTTGGTCACTAGTCTTTCAGTAAACACAGATGAGAGAGGCACATAGAGCGAACATCTTAGAATCAGGAGTTTTATATCTTGAAAGGATCTTAAGTCACTTCTTCCTCGATTTCTCACATTTACTATGCCACCCCCTGACTGCTTGTTTCTGATGGATAACTCTATAGCCATGTGAGGAGGAGAAACTGAGTCAGAGAGGCAGGGATGTGCCGGGACAATGCAAGCTCGAGGTGACTCGTCAGGGCTTAAAAAGCAGGACTGAGAAGCATGTGGAATGAAGAATCAACACTATTCTTTACAGAGCTCGGAGCATTGTTAACTCAAACAATGGTCAAAATTAGTAAAGAGAAAAATTACCTCATAGCTGAAGTTGATATAACCAGGGTGCCCAGGATGAGGTGGTAGCTTTTATAGGGAGGGGGAAAGGAGAAGAAAAAGGAAGAGAGGGAGGGAGAGAAGAGGGAGAGGGAGAGAGGAAGAGATTAAGTCAATACGCAATTGTTCACATTAGGGAGACTGAAGCTACTTTTTAAAACTCTATATAGTGCAGAACACATTTGGGGTCTACTTTTAGCTTGAACATGAACGCTGCGTAGGAGAGGAGCCCTCTTATTTTAAAGGGGTTCAGACCAACTGAAAGATTTTTCCGGAGGTCTCAGTCTCATGGTGGGAGACCTGGAAGCAGGAACCAGGACACATTTATTCTCCAGTGACCTTGGGACGCCCCTCCATCCGTGTTGTCAATGAATCCTGCTCTGTCCCGCCCACCATTTTTACTTCTTGGAGAAACTCACTCCATGTTGGGAAGAGAGGAACGTTTCTCTTACACAATTACAAAATACCAACAAGAAGAGAATTGTCTCGCCATCCTCCCCTTATAGATCAGAAGGTGGAGAAGTGCTTAACTAGCAAAGAGATTCCTCATAATTGGCATGCAAAGTAAATAACACATCACAACAACCAAGGAAACAACTACGTGTGAATTATTGATGACTATGAGAACCAGATGGGTGAGGCGAAGTGGAAACATTATCTTTCCTGTGGAAAATGAAAGAGTTGATTTATGAAGCTTAGGCTAGCTCTTTTTATTACGCTGTCACTGTGTTATGGCAGAAACATTTAGAAGTTCAAAATAAAAGCAACCTGCATAATTATCTAAACCAGGACTGTCTGTCCTGTCAAAAGTGGAGGCCAAGGAGCCTGCGCTGTAGAGCTCTGGTTGGCCCCAGAAGGGGGACAGGAGAGAATCATGCCAAACACCTCCCTCGGACGCTGAGTTTTTAAAGGCTCTATTCTTCTTAAATGCTCATATTTTAGGAGAGGGTTAATTCTCTCATCTGAATGCAATTTATTTTAATCAGGTAAGTGCTTTTCTATACCTTCCTGATGGAAGCCCTCAGAGAGCTGGGGCGTTGAACTAAGCAGTGGGAAAAGGGCTGAACTTGTAATGCGGAGACCCCTCGGGGGACCAGGAATTGCCATGACGCAGGGTGTCAGGAAAGCAAGAGCACAGAGCCTTGGCCTTGCGGGCGAGAGAGGAAGGCAGGAGGCAGATACGCAAGCGTGGCTGGCTTCTGGTTGCATCAACTGCTCTTCGCGCCACTGCAAAGCAAGTGGATGCTACTTGGCCTGCGCGTGCTCTAAGCTCTGTGTCTGGAGAGAAGGCGTCGGACTCCCTGGTGCTCGGCACGTCCGAGTGTGAAATCTGTCCGCGCGTAGTGGGCGCAGGTAGGGAAGTCATGCGCTTAGCAGGTGCACCCGAAGGTTGAGGCCTCTGAGAACGGGCAGAGGGCTCAGGAAGGGGACCCTGACACAGAACTCGTACTGTCTGAGGAATAACAGCAGCGCAGCTTGGAGAGCAGGAGGAGATTTGGATACTTGTGAGAAACTGGGTTTTAGAGAAAACTGGCATCTTGGTAGTATTTGCCTAAGGTCGAGTTAGCACTTTCTCTGGAGGCTTTTCAAGGATGCCTTCCAGAAGGTTCCACCACCTACAGATGGGCAATGATATTTACAAGCTAATTGTTTCAATAGAATCTCCTGGGGTGTTTATTAAAATGCAGAGTCCTGGGCCCGACCCTATCTGTACAGAGTCAGAATCTTGGGCAGAGGCATCTGAGAATCTATTTTTTAAATAACAAGCTCTTCAAAGTGTTTCTTAAACATAAAAATGCTCAAGGACCTCTGACCTTATACTGTTTTAAACCCTGAAGTTTACCAACTGTGGGGCCGATTTTTATTTCCAAGCTTGTGAAATTGGACATTGACTTGTAACAGGGGGTGTTTTACTCACGGGCATGGCGAAGGCTGCTCCCAGGAGGCAGGCAAACAAAATCCAGGTCCCCATTTCTTGATGGCCCTGAAATGTGTCAACACACACTCTTCTTATCTCTTCTCAAAATTGAACATTATGAATGTGCCATAAAACTCACAGAATCCATGTTAGTCTGGTGCTAGTGGAAAGGGCGGGACTGTTCTTTGTGAGGTTCCTTCATCCATACCTGGCTTTCAGTTCTGAGCCTATTTCATTGCTTCTGGAATCACAGTAGTGATAGAGATGCTTTTCATTTAGATGGAGAACTAAACAAGCTGTAAGGACGTGAAGAATCTCTCATCGTATGATTTGTCATGCCATTTCCCTGTGCCCATACAGCTTGTAGAATCACAGACGCTAAGTGTAGCTTATAATTAATGATTGAAAGAATAGAGTTGGCTCTGAAAGTTGTGGAGATCATCCAGGTGCACAGCATTTCATAGTTTTAGAAACAGGAGACACAGAAACGTTTTTTGTTTTTTGGGGTTTTTTTTTTGGTATAGTCCACCTGAGCATTGCTACTGTTAAAAACAAAGATTGATCATCAAAGACATTGATTTGTCAAAATATAGTAAGGAAGGAGCGGATTTCAGTTCCAGATATTCCCGCCAGTAAAGACTTCACATGAGACCTTGAGATGACATCCCTGAGCTCCAGATGTGGAGCAGAGGGTGTGGTTGAATGGTCAGGAGAGAGGACGGTGCTAACATCCTGTGATTATTCAATGAATTTTGAATGACATCTACTCAAAAGATTTCTTATTTACTCAACGACATCTTCCTTTTATTTGACACACCGGGCACAGTAATTATTCTATAAGTAAGACCCTTGGGGCATGAAGCAAAACAGGCCATCCTAAAATATGCATTTTGCTTTGTGGTGCACATTACTGACTAACTATGAAAACTGTCAGAGGACAGACCTTAAATTTTGGCTATGGAAAGTACACTGACATTTTCTACCGCCTAAAATTTTTTAAAGTTTGAATTAATGAGAAAAAACATTCAGTTGATGGTTCTATATGATGATATTAAATAAAATGTTTTCAAATTACTGGATCACAGACTGTTAAAAAATATTTTATCTTAGTCGATAAATAATTAAAAATAAATATTTGGTTGTGAAATTTGGCCCCCAAAAGTGCTTTGGGATTCTGAAACTAAATCTTAAAGAAATACAGTTGCTGCATTAGAAAGTAAAAGAATCCATCGAATAATCAGAGTCTAATTTAATTATGGTCCAACTGAAGAAATAACTGAATATTAACAGCATAAAATATTGGAAATACAAAATACATTCACATCGTTTGAACATGAAATATAGAAAAAGAAATAAGTATAACAGAAAGGATTCCAAATTATGAATAAAAATCCACATACCTTTGGATATATGTAATCAGAGGAGGTTTCTGTCTGAAACTCAGGGATGCTTGATCCGTTAGATTTCTTCCAACCAAGAGCTCAATTTATATCATTCACGGCACCTAGAACAACCAATCCGGCTTCTGGAGGAAAAATGTGTTGAGTACAACTAAAAATCCCTGGATCATGACTTTTTTAAAGCTGTGATCAAACAGAAGTCTGTATGTTGTGATTAGTGCATATAGTCTTTCATTATGGGCAATCATAGGTTTAACAGGCAAAAAATTGTATCATGCTGTTTTGAAGTCAGCATATAAGTTGACTGCACATGCTGATATATTCGGATTTACTTTTAAGAAGTGGCTATGTCATTGTCTGTTCCCTGGTTCTAGCAAACATAACATTCTTCTTTGTAAAAAAAAAATAGTTAGATGGTTGAGTTTCTCCAGTGAAATCAAGATGTCCCCTAGTGTTCCCCAGTCCTTTTAGATCAAGATAAATTGATTCGAACCCCCATTCTGGTAAAACCTCCAAGCTCTCCCCAATATTTCTCTGAGGGATTATAATTTTGGGTTCAGCACCGCTCTATTTTCTACTCTCATCGAAGGCATCTTCTCTGTTGTCTGTTGCCATTTTTTAAAGTCACCGTTCTGGTGTTCATCAAAAGAGGGAACAAAGTCCCTTCTCCTTGTTCCCATCCTGCAACGCATCTGCCACCTAAGCGATCATGAACTTGAGGTTATCACAGGAGCAAAACTTTTACTGAATCTTTTCCAGGCAACATGATATATTTTAATTAAACGAAATGGGGAAAAGATTGAAAAAGGGTATAATGTGACCTGAAAGACAAGGCAAGGAACATAACACACACCAGACCTCACACTTAAAAATGTATTGCGATTCTTGCAAACAGGTATGTATCAAAGAGGGGACATTGCCCTGGCTCCCCCATCTCACAGAGCAACTCAGTCTTTCTCAGTATGATGGGCCTTCTTTGCCCACATCCTTTTTGCCCAAACCCATTTTCTCTTAGAAGCAAATCCAGATTCCTCTCTCTCTCTTTTTCGCAGCCTCTTAACTGCCCCTTTCGTTGCATGGTTCCCATGTTCTCAGCAGCCTCGCCTTTGACCAAACGACAACCAAAGCTCTTTTCCTTCTAAAAGGACCTCTGAACTAGCTATTAAATTCGTGTCTTTTACTCTTCCACTTTGGCAAAGCATATGTTTTTTTTTCTTTTATTATAGAATCTGATCAATTAAAGAGAAAATGTGTATCTAGTGGTAAGAGGCAGCTGATGAGTTGTCTATCAATAATAGATCGATAAAGGAAATACTGATTATATACCCAGCTACTATTGGTGATATAGCCAGATCTCTTTGACTACTTCAGTAATATTTGTACATGTATATATATATATTTTATATAGATGCTCCACATTGGCTGAATTAAACTCAAGGAGAAAACATCCATGAATGGCAATGTAGTATTATTAAGAGCTAGAGCTTAGACTTACATGGGTCCTGACCTTAGCTTCACCAAGAGTTGGGGGACCACTGACGCGTCATTTAGCCTATCTGAGCCTCAGTTTCCTCATCGCTGAAATGAGGATAATTATAGAACCTACCTAAGAGGATTAGTGCGGAAATGAAATAAGAGTCATCTCTGGGGGAAATGAAAAGATATCACAGTAAATGTTTTAAAAATACCAATAAGTAAGATTCTAAGAGAACTTTGGGGAATAAATTATTAGGAAATTAATAACCCTGTGGAGAAAGGTAGACTTTTCAATCAGAGAGAAGGAAATTTCAAAGAAGAAAGTGGAAGGTTCTAACAGGTAAAACATATAAATGAAAGCGAACATAGAATATGGTTCTAAAAGCCAGGTGTGTTCAGGATTTGCATTTATGTATGAATATATTTATTGGTGAATTGTATATCAGGCAAGAAGGATTCTCTTCGAAGGAAGTTGCAAAAGGAATTTTAGGAGAATTGATATCAGGTTACTTGCAGGGGGAGGAGAGGGAGTAAGCAGCAGTGCTTAAGGAGAGTAGGAGAGAGGGAGGAAAATGTAGGTCACATTATATTCTTTTTCAATCTTTTCCCCATTTTGTTTAATTAAATATATCATGTTGCCTGGAAAAGATTCAGGACATATTTTTCCTACAAAATTGTTTCTGATCTCCACTAATTGAGTCATTGGTGAACTACTAGGGATCGTACAGTTTTACAAGATTTATCTCATTACTTTGTCTCATCTTTCAAGAATAGAGTGTCATATATTTGACCACAAAGATCAACAGAATGATCCCTTACTGTGGCATTGATTTCTCTAGTCAATTAGATAGTGAGATATTGCCAGTTCACTGTGAATCATTGTTCAGGCTTTGATGGCAAATGCAACAGAAATACGATAGAAATGATTTAGTTCTTTCTATTTATTTTCCCTCTCTGCCTCCTGAGTCATACGGTAGACCCTATTAAAATATGGATCTCTCTGTTTGAAATCTCTTTCACTAATTTAGGACCCGCATATATAGTTTAAAAGTTACTCAGTGTTTGGGGGGGGGCACAAAATTTCAATTGAAAACTATTTTTATGAACAATTATTTCATTTATGAGTAAGATGACTTTATAAAAGAAAACCGAATTTACTAGATTGACTACTTATTTTGATTTATACAGACTATAACACGGCTGAAATATTTGTATTTTGATTTCCAGCTCTTCAGTGTCAAATATTTTCTTCTCTTTTTTTAAAAAAATCATTATTTCTAAAATAGATTGTAAGCGTAAAATAGTTTCCTCAATGGTGATATCTCTGGAAAACGTGCCTTCATTCACTTAGGCATTTGTTCTAAATATATATGTTGAATACCTATGAACCTGATTCCATTTCTGTTACGATAGGGACAAATACACGCATGGATTTATTAGTTTCTAAAGGCTTTTCTCCAAAATGATGAGTAAATAAACACCCTTATAAATGATAGTTTCCCATTCTTGCTAAGTGGGAAGGAAGAGAGTCCAAGAAAGGATTATAAAAATGTCACATTCAGGGCACAGTTTGGCCCAGAAACACCTGCTCTTAGTCCCCCTGAGGCTTTGTAGGACCAAGCAGGGCTATAAAAAGTTCACGTGGCAGGACCTGAGATGAGAAGCCTCCTACTCTTCGTGGGACAAATAAAGAACCAGATGGTTCTCACCTGCCAGTGGTTGGATGTGAGGAAAGCATGGGTTCATCCCAAGAAACAAGAATCCGACCCACTGCCATTATATGCCTCGCTTTGGCCCAAATACTTTTAATAAAGAGAATCCATGATAGTCAAGAGCCGAAGCAGTCTTGAGCTCTGAGAGGAAGCATGTCTTAAATGTGTTCACCTCCTGGAATGACTGATCTCAGACAAATAATAGGCACTCGACAACAACAATGAATTATATATATTTATTTGTGTGTGCTGTGCTTTGTAATTTAAAAAAAGTTCTTTTGCCCATTTTTCATAGTAGTTATTCTTTTCCTTGACTTGCAGCTCATCGCATTTTGCTGTTCCCATGTTGCTTATGCTAGTAACTTCTCCCCCTTCTAATTAGCTGCTTAATTTACAGTGTGCTGGAAAATCATATGCCCGAGCTTGTCGGAAGTATGTGTCCACCGCAAAAGATGCTATAAGCGGTTTTGGCCCTGGTAGCTCACTCAAAAATTTCAGTCTTGTGACATTGATTTTTGACTGCTGGGAGGATATTTTGTTTTGTTTTGGGGTTTCCCCCCTTAGTTTGATTTTCTGGGTTTAGCAGTGGTGGAGGTATATGGGTGATGTTTAGATAAGTCAGGTGTTATGAATTCCAGAAGCCTTTCTTATCATCAATAAATAGAGGCTCAATTCTTGAATCTTCTTTTAAAGCAGGTCCAGTATTGTCCAATATTCTGGAATTGTTTCAAGAGCGAGTATTCTTAAGTAACTGGAGTCAAAGTCAACCTGTAGACATTCGTTTATAAGAAAATACGATCTCGCTAGCTTTTGCTGGAGTGGATTTGTACCCTCGTCAGAACTCAGATACACCACCACCCATTGATTCTGATAAACAAACTGACTTCCTTTGCAACCCTTGAAAGTCAGTTATTATCTTTTATACTTCCTTGAGAGCTCTTTGATATCCAGAAGACTGTCTTTTTCAAAGTAGGTGCTAGATAAATGTATCAATTAATGAAAATGTAGAGAAATTATCCATGACGTTATGAAAATATAAAAAATGTCCTGGATCTGTGTAGATCCTCCATGGACAGAGAAATCTTTCAGTGATTTAGATGGACCTTTTAAACAACTAAGATGGATCACTCAGCATTGCTGCCAACTGTTCCTATGGACTTTCATGCAAATGACCTCTGCTAGGGACTGAAGGAGATGCTACAAAAGGTTTAGAATCCATTATCTTAACATCTTTCTTATACTTGGCTCTGACCTACTAGTTCCTACTGTGATATACTACAAGCAAATATACTATGATGTATGTACCTGACATTTTCTTATTTGTGACTGAGTCCATTTGCTTGATATAATAAAGCTTTATTATTATTCTTATTAGATTTTTAGGCTTCTATAATCACTTCAGCCCAAGGAGTAATTTGAAAAGAATAACAACAGCTCTCCCACGTTCTCATACTTTTTTTGATGGCGAACCATCATGCCTATTCTAGCATCCATTGGAATGAACTGTGTTTTCTGGCAGGTCGTTTGAAACTGTGACCAAAAAAAAAAAAAAGAGAGATCTTTTACTGGCTAATGACAGTTAGTAAGAGAGTGGACTTGGGACAAGAAGCCTAAGAAAAGCAGGGACAGAGGTAGGGAACCAGAAGGGGGACATGTATTGTGATGGTATTTAAGGTAGTGACAGGCTCAGTGAGCCCCACGTTTGCTGAAAAGAAGAAACCTATTAATGAAGCAATAGGAAATAAAATAACTGCGCAGTAAAGGGAGATGGTCCTAGGGTCACAAGGCTTGAACGTGTCCCTCATAAGCCAACATCGTGATATAACTTCAAGCACTTGGTATTAGCCTAGCAGTCATTGTTGAGCACTTAGTGTATGCGTAACGCAGTCTTTGGCCTTGGAGTACAAGGATGAAGGGGACAGTAGTCCAGTTCTCAAAAGACTCATGGCCTCTAGCAGAGTTGTCCACTTAGAGTTGGGGCGGAGGATGCTGGGAGTGGCCGTTGGAACAAGTCATCCTTCTCACCGTCTGGAGGCTGACACGCTCTGCGCTCTGTGTTTGTGGATGAGAAGGGAGAAAAGGGACAGTAGTGACACTGGAAGGCTTTGAGGGGCTGTGGAGTTTTCCCATAGTTCCTGGCTGGATTGGGAAGGGGGTACTAACTGTATGTAGGACCACTTCGGTCTCTGTCCTGCAGGCCTGTACTTTCTGCTTCTGTAGTGATGGCGCATTTACTGATAGTGCACACTGAGTCGTCAGGGGAAGATTAAATTATAGCCAGTGCCTGCCGTTTTCGAGGGCAGTATAAAGTAGGTAGAGGTGTTTATGTACTGATCCGGAAAACAATGTCTACCAATAAGCGGCTGGTTGAAATCAAGTCTGCCACATATAATATTCAAAATGAGAGTGTCGGTCTGTATTTATTAACATAGATTTTTGTGACATATAGTTAAGTGGTAAAATAGATTTTTAATGTCTTCTTTCTCTAAAATGATCTTCTTCCTCCCTTCTTTTCTCTGCCTCCTTCCCTCCTTCCTTCTCTATTCCTTTCTCTTCACTGGGGAGGTAGTCACCAAAATATTAATGGTTGTTATCTAAGGGACTCATTCCTGAAAGTCTCTGAGAGGCCACGTTTTATTTTATTTCTGTGAATGGAACAAATGCAAGGGAGACACAAGAAATTTGGGAATATAATATTTCTCATTCAAGGTCAGCAAGAGGAATGAGTAAGCGATAGTACTAGAGTTCCCATAACGCTGGGTTTATTTAATGTTCCTTCTCACGGAGAAAAATCTGAACAGAAAGAGACCAAAAAAAGTACATTTCTCAAAAAGGGATAGGGTCCCTTTTAGGTCACTAGTAGAAAATATCTTAATAATATTAGCATTCACAGAAAGAGCTCATACAGCCTGTAATTTGAAAGACCTGTAAGTATTTTCTAAATATCTGGTGGAACAATTTTCAATAAGGGAAATTATATGCAGATGGATAGTGTGTTGTTTGGCTTATAATTAACTGGTAACTGTTGGGAGCGAAAACATTACATCTGTGTTAACGGAGATAACACGATAATGTGAAAACAAGCTTTTTAAAAACAATTCTGCTTATTGAGCGAAATGCGTCGAAGTAAGTTGCCCTTTCCCACTGGGGTTCAGTGCACACATGCACAGATGGGGGTTTTCTCTGCGCGAGCATGTGCTATGATGGCGAGAACTCGTCTCTGGCAGGACAGACTAGGTCAGCGTTGTGCGTGGACCACTGACCCGGGATGCTGGACCCTAGCCAGTGTTTTTGACTCCTTTGTCCCCTTACCTTACTGCCTGGAAAATGGGAAAATGTCCATCGGGGGGAAGCTAGTAATGCCACTGAACATACATTTGACTCTTCTTAAACATGATTTCCAGCATCAAGAGTGACAATTTTAGTAATTGCTCAAAGAGGAAATATGCAAATTTAAAGAAACACAGGCAATAGTTTGCCACCAAAAATGGTGGAAACTATCATACTCAGATATATGATGCGCAGAGTTTTTTTCTATTGTTTTTGGACAGAAAATTCTTAGATTGTTACACTTTAGTAGGAGAACTTTCATCTTCATCTCTCACAGAACTGCCCGCAGGGACAGAAGTATAAAATGGCAGAATAACATTGTCATGTGATCCGCTAATTCTACAGGGAACAAGAAATATGTAATGGGACCTAAGTACCAGCAATGTCACCAGTCCCGGTAGGGTTGTCATTCCTGGTAAACATTCTAGTTATTATTTCAGTTACCGGCCCCTCAGTTGTGGACAGAGCCCCGAGCGGCTTTTCAGTTAGCATCTTCATCGCATCCCTAAATTACATCAAATTCAGTGAGAGTAGCTGAGAATTATTTCTAAATCTCTATTAAACAATCACATCACGAATCATATGTCTGCTTGAAGTACTAAGTAGATCTGCAAACTGATATAATTCTGAGAAATGAAATAAATCAGGAAAAAGGCCAGAAGGTAATTTAATTCTATTCACATACATTTCATTATGGACAATTTTTCTTTGAAATGAAATTAAACAGATGCAATATCCTGTCACAGAATTTTGTGGAGTGAGTGCAAGTTTATTCTAATCATAGATGACATTTTACTGTTAACATGGTAATGCCAGCAGAGCTTTAGAATCCTAAGACCGCTGCTTCTTAAAATCTCACCTAGTACGTCATCTTCATCGTGCTCTTAAGAGAATCATAGACATGTGCTATGTCTGTTCTCAATGGCATCCAGAAATTTTAAATCATTAGGATAAAATATTTATTGAGATTCTGTAATATCCAAGGCATAAGACACATAGAAATATATGGCATGATATTCATAGAATACAATATTATTTAGCCATTAGAAAAGGCATAGGGTGCTAACACATGCTACAACATGGATGAACCTCGGGAACATTGTGCTAAGTAAGTGAAAGAAGCCAGACACAAAAGACTGCGTATTGTATGATTTCATTTCTAGGAAATACCCAGACGAGACAAATCCATATAGACGGAAAGTAGATTCATGGTCGCCGTGGGTTGGGGTAGAGGGGCCTAGGGAGTGATTGCCAATGGGCTTGGGTTTTTTAGGGGATGATGGAAACGTGGTTGGAACATGGATGTCTGAGAACCTCCACTGCAGGCTTTCTCGTTGTTAGCGCTCTTGGCATGTGGGGCTAGATCCTTCTTTGTGGTGGGGGTCCTGCGCACTGGAGGATGCTGAGCTGGGTCCCTGGCCTCCACCCACTAGATAACCGGTGGCATCTCATCCCTCAGTTGTGACAACCAAAAATGTCTCTGCACTTGGCCGTGTGTTCCCTGGGGAGAAAGGAAGACATAATTGCTCCCAGCTGAGAACCGCAGATCTGCAGTTTCCTAAGCGTCGAGCTGGATGTAGGGGTGTAGGCAGAGTGGGGGCCCGCAGCCAGCGTGCGCTTATGGAAAGACCACTGTTTTAGGGTCTCTGAAGGTAAAGACATTGAAACCTGAGTTCTAAAGTCCGTGATTTCTTTTAAAAAACACTGAAGAGACGAAAAGGAGAGAGAAGATTTAGATAAAACTATTGTTCAAAAAATGTCCTCTAGGAAAAATCCCTCATTATTCAGGTGATTAAAAAAGATCGAAATTTGTTATTTAAAAAGTAAAATAAAAATAGTATATGCCTGTGGTCTTTACTTTTATTATTATAAAGGATTAGAACCATGGTGCCAATAATTCAGAAAGTATATAAATTTGAATTTGGCATGTTCGACGCTAGAACCGTAAAAATGTATTAATGGTTCTCAAAGAGTTTTGCTTAACTCAGCTTTCAAATCATTCTGCAGAATATAAACACCCCTCGAGCAGCAAAAAAAGAAGCATGAGATTTGATTTGTACCGTGGCTAACAAAAACAAGTGGCCAATCACAGTTTAATCATATCCTACTAATCTAACTTAGTCTAAGGAATGAAAGAGAGGAAACGCGTGGGCTTCAGAAATACGTAAATTTCAGAGTCAGTTTTTAAGCGTGACCTCTTTTCTCTTCAGAAATGCGTGAGTGGAGGAGGCCCTCAGACTCCCTGGTAACTCATTTATAAATAAACAGGTTGAAGGAAATGGTGTCGATGGTCTGTTCTGTCTAGTTCTCAGGATCTGCCCCACTCGGAGTGGGAATCTTTAAATTATCGAGGCAATAACTGGCGTGTTTCCTGCTCTCCACTTTAAGGACGTGTTTTCTCAAACTGCTTCAGTCTGCGTAGCCTTGACTACCTAGGACTTGATACCCTGTGTGTGGCTGTCAGACTAAAAGTTAGTAAACTCGAATTGTGTTTATAAGTAGGATCCCATTACACAGTGGCTTCTCTGTAAATAGACAATGTAAATTTTCTTATTTCTCATGGACTTTAGCAGTTACAGAATGTTGCTTTTAGCTCTTGTTTATATCAGGGATATTACTGAGTGCCTTCGACTCGGGCTGGCTTACATCTATTAAAAGGGTCATGTTCCAAGGATGTTTTCAAGATTTAAAGGTTGCACGTTCGCAAGATGTTTTTGTCAACCTGTTCTCCCACCGTGTCAGGACGGAGAACTGCCAGAACGTCTGAAGGCGGCTGGGTCAAACACGTCAGTCCTAAAATTGAGTGAGGACAATACTTCTGGGAAAAAAAACCTGTGTGGTAGCTCAGTGGAACCACCTGTTCTCACTCAGTTCTTTACAACAGGGGTCTGCAACCCCCGGGTCATGGACCAGTACTGGTCCTTGGCCTTTGAGGAACCAGGCCGCACAGCAGGAGGTGAACGGCAGAGAGGCGGGCGGGCTAGTGAGCAAGCTTCATCTGTATCTGCAGCCGCTCCCTAGCGCCTGCATCACCACTCAGATCATCAGGCATTAGAGTCTTATGGGAGTGCCGGTCGCTGGTGCCAAAGAGGTTGGGGACCTCTGCATTAGAGCGTTGTTTCGGGATCAATGAAATGACCTAACCGGAGCACGTGGAGCAGTGTTCACCCATAGCGGGTGCTTAACAAACTCGGAGCTTAGCATTGTGATCATTTTCTAGCAAAACTGCACAAGCTGCGGCAAAGGAATATTGAGTCTCTTTACAAAACGCTTCTTGACATTTTTAATAACGTAAGTTTAGAAGAAATCGATCTTGATGCAGACTACGCTTTAGAACCACTAGCTTTTAAGTGATATTCATGTTTAGGTCCCATTCCACCTAGCTTCTGGTTTTATTGGTCTGAGCAGTGATTCCAATTCTTACTATATTTCTGAATCCCCAGGAGAGGTTTTGCAAATACCGATGGCCAGGTGCCACCTTCAAAAATTAGGTTTCAGCCATGCTTGAGATCGATGGGATGCAATCTGTTTCTCCTTATGAATGAATTATTATGTATGTCTCTTACACCTTTACTGTATATAAAAAGCTGTAATTTTATCAACTTTATCCAAATCAGTGGGTTTTGTCTTCTAAGTGAATTTCCATTCAGTGCCATGGGGCGTTAAGAACACGCAACACAATGACATTTGCAATTGATTGTAAAGACATAGGCTCAGACCCGCAGAGTTTTAGCATGATGGCAAACCCACGGTGAGCACTCAGAAAACGTTTGCTGATTATGGACAAAAAAGCGTTCTTCATGGTCTCTTGGTTTATCCACGAGAATTTCATTTCAAACTGTGTTACAGAGTCCGCATGAGGCTGCTCCAATGTCGATTCGATGAATGGGGTGCATTTCATGAACCACTCGTCTGAGCTGGCTACTTTGGGTGTAGCTGTTTTGATTTTTGCTTCCTCCGAATATAGGATTTTGTTCATTTAATCAAACAAATCCAGTTGTTTTGCTGTTCTAGAGACATATTATTTGTGTGGCCAAGAATCCTGTTTGCGGACGCCACACCGCAACTAGATCTGAATGTGGAAAGCAGCCCAGAAAACAAGTGCTAATTGAATCAACTGCTAAGATTACCAGTGACAAACCAGTATGACCTCCATCACCGGGTTCAGTTAGTGACCCTCGGGCAAGGAACTGGCTTTATTCCAGTATCATTTCCTTCATCCACCAAAAACCCTCATCTTCATGATTGATGAAATAATAACAGTGTCAAACTTCAGGCATATTTTGTTCATCTTGATTTTCTGTATGTCCTTTTTTTTCTGAATGCAAACATAGTATACGTTTGTAAATGAATTCAAACAATGTAAAAATGCGTTAGGCAGGATGTCAAAGTTCCTAAGAATTCCATCCTCAAGCGATGGCTGCCAGGCAGAAGCAACATGACCTGGACTTCCAGGCACTTCTCCCCAAGAGTAACCCCTAATCTGTCTTTTCGTAGCACAGATAGGTTTTGCCTATTTGTATAATTTACATTAATGGTTTCCCAGACTTCTTTCGCTTCACAGGACGTCTGTGGGATTCTTGCATATTGTGATAGGTGGTTGGAATGTGTTTATTCTCATCGCTACATAGTATTCCATTGTGTGGATATACCGCGATTTATCCATTCCACTTTGATAAACATTTACGTAGTTTACAGGTTTTGTTTATTGCAAATAACTCTGCTATGAACATTCTAGCACACATCCATTGGTGAACATATGTTTGCATTTCTATTGTTTTTATTGTCGACATTTTGTTGTTATCAGAGATGCTGTTGAAGTGAATATCTTTGCAAATGTATCTTGTGCCTTTCATAATACTTCTATAAAATACATTTTTAGAATTGCCGGGTCATGTAGCACGCATGATTTGAGTAGATGTGGCAGAACTGGTCTCCGAAAACATTTTGACTTTTGAGCTTGGTCTGTACCCCAAGCAGCCCATCGTGTCTACATCCCTTTGCCATTGTCATTATCTCTGACGCAAATGCTGCTCTTGTGTCTTCTGGACTACAAGGCAAAGCTAATGAAAACCAGAATCTTCTTTCTGGCCCATTTCAGACACTCCCTAGTGGGCTAGCAGTGCCTCTCTCATGTGTCCACTGAAGGACAAAATGTAAAATGACCTAGTGTCCCAGGATGTCAGGGCATCGTGTAAAATCACCAGCTGAACCTGAATAAATTGATGCTGTTAGAAGATGCACCAAGTGGACCCCACAGCTCTAAGTGCCCTGCACCCCAGGCTGAGAGGACCTCATTTCCCAGGTAGAGATAGAGGTTTCTAATCTGGAAATGCAAGTTCTATATCTTAGCATCAAGTGGCCCATTCAAAATGCCCTGTCATTGGGAGGCATCAGGCTAGAGCAGTTTCCAGACCTTGGAGCTCTTGACATTTAGGGTCAGATCATTGTTTGGAGGTGGTGGGGGGTGGGGGGTGGGGTCCTGTGCACTATAGGATTTTTGGCACCATCCCTGGCCTCTACCCACTAGATGCCAGTAATTTTCCACTTCTCCCTTGTAACAACCAAAAACTGCCTGCAGGCATTGGGAGGTAGAATTACCTCCAGCTGAGAAGCACTGGGTGCCTCCTTAGAGAGGCTCCTGGCTCTAAATCACAGTATGTTCAGATTCTGGCTTCGCCTCTTACTGTGTGACCTTGGGTGAAGTACCTAAACTCTCTGTGCCTCAGCTGGCTCTTCCGTAAAATACAGATGTTAATAGTAATATTTACTTTAATTGGTTGTCGTAAACATTAACTGATCGTGTGAAGCAGATAGCAGTCTTTGGCACAAAATAAGTATTCGATGTCATTAGCTTTATTAGTCATAATATTTATTATTAGGAATATTAAAAGCTGAGACGGTGAAGAAAAGTATTCACTTTCTGGAAAAGAATGTGGATAACGCGTATCCGAAAGACATCAAAGCCTGTGGGTTCACAGCTCTTGGGCTGGGCGGTGGGAAATGCGGCGAGAGCATCGGGTTGGACCTCTGTTCCTTCTCAAATTAGCATTTATGGAAACCAGAATTGGTGGAAAATGGGCTTTGGCAGCAGAATGAGGCATTTTTAGGAACATGCTAAATCACCGGAGGGAAATATTTTGCTGTGTTCCTCTCGCTAATATGAAATTAGTAAATTTTCGATCGTTTTTTGAACACTTTCATTTTAAAGAAGAAAATATGTTCAGAGGATTTTATTTGTTAAGAGCTTTGTTGGGATGATGTTCCCCTAATGTGTAACCACAGGTCTAACTTAGATAAACTCAGATGGCAGGAAACAGTGTCTCCTTGTTGGTAGGACAGAGTGGCATCCTGGAGTGGGCTCCAGATGAGGACCGGGAGGCGAGGGCTGTGTGTTTGCCTCGCCAAGTCACTTCTTTTTGAGTCTCAGGTTCTCAGACATGTGCTGAGGAGTCTGAGGGATGCGAAGGGAGGTTCTGAAAAGAAAAACGAGAAAAGGAGGTGACATTATGGCGCACGCATTTACAAGATACTCTGAGTTAGAATTTGCCATCTGCAGAACTTCTCAGCGTTCCCTTAGCTAGTGTTTATCGTGACTCTTTAAAATGGGGCCAACACGAACCACTTTCTCCCACTTATTTGGTCCCGAAACAGTTTGGGAGATGCTGCATTAAATAATTGATGAGTCCCTCGTATCCACAGAAATTTCCTGATTCCTTCTGTATGCGTTTTCTATCACTGCCGCAACAAGTTACCACAAACTTAGTGGCTTAAAACATACACACTTATTATCTTACAGCTCTGTAAGTCAGAAATCTGACACAAGTCTCACTGGACAAAAATCAGGGTGTCAACAGGGCTGCGCTCCTTCTGAAGGCTCGGGGAGAAGCCATTTCTTTACCTTTTCTAGCTTTTAGAAGCCACCCCCATTTCTTGGCTCATGGCACCCTATCTCCATCTGCAAAGCCAGAAATAATTGCATCTCTCTGACCACTTTTCTATAGACACATCTCCCTCGTGCTCTGAACTCTGCTGGATAAGATTCTCTGACTTTAAAGGCCCATGTGTGTGCATGGGACCCACCCAGATAATACAGGAGCCTTTTCCCACCTCTGGGGGGAGGGGGGCGGCGGCAGGGCTATTATTCTGCCTACCACACTATCTGTCCTGGTGGCTTCTCCTTTTCCCAACACTGGAGGGTGTGGAGTGGTGTTCTGTAAAGCCAGGAAGAAGCTCGCGTGATTATCTTTCTTTTTCCTTTGCCTTTTGATCAGCTCTTGCCGTGTTGAATGTCTGTCTTGCAAACTCACCGAAAGAGTAATAAAAGCAGAGAACGCAAGAGTAATTAAAACAAGGCTACTGAACTGTTCTGTGCAGAGTTTTATTTTTAGCTTCTCTCTTGATACAGACAAGAATATCTCCTTGAAAGAAACTAAGCTCTGAACTGTCCTTTGTTTTAACATGTACAATTGCCAGAATGCATATCAACAAGTGGTCTTTAGAATTAAAATATGAACATAAAGAGATTGAAAGAGTTTATTTGCTTTTTTGGATATAGCCCTTACCTGGCTCCATTTCTAAAACAGTGAGCGCTGCAAACTCCTAAACTTTTCAAGCACCTCGCGATCATCAATTTGTGAAAAGAAAAGAAACTGAAGGGTTCTGTTTCTTCTCACTACTTGGTAAAAGCTCCACTGGCTGATCTATATGAAGTAGAAAGATTATCCGGGTTTGTTTATAGTTGTTGCTGTTTTATCTCATGTGAGAGGAATGAGGCGGAAAACGAGTTTTGCACTTAAAAATATTTTTAAATCTTGGTGTTAGACTCATGTTGTTTAAGTTTTTGTTGTTGTTTTTGTTTAGCTATTTATAGCTATCATGTGATCCAACGATTTCACTCTTAGGCATATACCTAAGAGAATTGAAAACATGTGTTCACATGAAAACTTGGACACGAATCGTCACAGCAGATTTATTCATAATGGCCAAAATGTGGAAACATCCCAAATGTCTATCAACTGACGAATGGTTAAAGAAAGTTTACATGATACAATGAATATTATTTAGCCGTAAAAAGGAATAAAGTTCTGATGCACGCGACAGCATGGTAGCAGAAAGAAACCAGAACCAAAAGGCCATATATTGAATAATTTCACTTATATTAAAAGTCAAAAATAGGCAAATCCATAGAGACGTAGAGTAGGTGAGTGGTGGCCAGGGCCCGGGGCGGGAGGGGAATAGAGAGTAATTGCTGATGAGTATTGGGTTCCCTTTTGGGGTGGCGAAAAAATTCTGGAATTAGATAATGGCGATGGTCGCATATATCTGAATATATTTAAAAACCCTAAATCACATACTTTAAAATGGTAAATTTCGGGATATGTAAATTTTATCTTTAAAAAATTGTATCAGAACTTCAGGTGTTGGTCTGGCATGCGAGAAGCTCAGAAGTTGTCACTCTACCTAGCAAGTCCAAACAAACTGAAGAATCAACAGCTCTTCTTAGAGCCTTATGGGAAGTGACGTCACAGGGAACTCTGCTGCCTCCCAAAATTGACGAGATTGACAGGTGAATACAGAGAATCACAACTTACCAGAGCAATAATCTCCAAGGCAACCAGTGCCCGGGTAGGGAAACCTGAACTGTAATTGGTCAAGCGCTGGGGGCTCAGTGTGGACGATTCAGAGTTAAACTCCATGGAGACCCAGTCATCAGGAGGCCCCCACACTTTTGTGAGTTTCACCTCCTGGATCTCTACCAGGTGTACAGATGATGTGGTAGCCTGTGTAAAATATCAGAAATAATCGAAGAAAGCAAAAACCCTCCTGTGACTATATATAATATTGTAATGACCATGTACGATGCCAGGTGGGTACTAGACCTATCGAGGGGATCACTTTGTAAATTAGATAAATGTCTTTCCGCTATGCTGTACACTTGAAGCAAATATAAAATAATACTGAATGTCAACTCTAACTGAAAAATAAAAATTAAGAAAAAAGAAAAGTAAGCTGATAAGTTAAAGTAAAATTAAAAAAAAATTCTGGAGCTAATAAATAAGCAATCATAGCAAGGTTATAGGATGCGAAGTTAATATACAAAAGTCAATGGTTTTCCTGTATACCAGCAACGAACAAGTAGAATTTGAAATTAAAACCAAAATACCATTTACATTGGCACCCCCAAAATGAAATACTTAGGTATAAATGTAACAAAGTATGTTCAACAGCTATATGAAGAAAACTAGAAAACTCTGATGAATAAAATCAAAGAACTAAATAAATGGAAGGCTATCTCATGCTCACGAATAGGAAGACTCGGTATTGTCAAGATGTCAGTTCTCGCTCGATCTACAGAATTAGGGAAGTCCCTATCAAAACCCAGCAAGTTATTTTGTGGATATTGGCAAACATTCTAAAGTTTATGTGAGGAGGCAAAAAAATCCAGAATAGCCAACACAATATTGAAGGAGAAGAATAAAGTTGGAGGACTGATATTACTTGACTTCAAGACAGTATAAAATGACAGTCATCAAGACAGTGTGCTATTAGCAAGAAATAGACAAATAGATAAATAGATCAATGGGGCAGAGAGCCCCGAAAGAGATCCACATAAATACAATCAGTGATCTTTGCCAAAGGAGCACAGGCAATGTGATGGAGCAAAAGTGGTCTTTTCAAGAAATGATGCTGGAACAACTGGACATCTACATACAAAAAAAAAATGAATCTAAACACAGACCTTACAGGTTTCACAAAAATTGACTTGAAATGGATCACAGATCTAAATGTGAAATGCAAAACTCTGAAACTCCGAGAAGATAATAGAGGAGACAATCCAGGTTACCTTGGATATGGCAATGACTTTTAGAAATAACACCAAAGGCATGATCTGTGAAAGAAATAATTGATAAGCTAGACTTCGTTAAAATCTGAAAGTTCTCCGTCAAAGACAGTGTCAAGTGAATGAGAAGATAAGTCACAGACTGAGAGTAAATATTTGCAAAAGACATCTGGTAAAGGAGTGTCTTTCAAAATATACAAAGAACTCTTAAAATGCAACAATAAAGAAACAAATAACCTGATACACTATGGGCCTAACACCTTAACAGCTATCTCACCAAGGAAGTTATACAGATGGCAAAAAAAGTACATGAAAAGATGCAAATTAAAACAACAGCGAGATACCACTACACACCTACTATACCGGCCCAAATCCAGAAAACAGACAACACCAAGCGCTAGTAAAGGGCATGGAGCAACAGGAACTCTCGGAAACTGCAGCTGAGAACACGAAATAGCACAGACACTTATGTGACATTCCAGAAAAGGCAAAACTATGGAGACAATAAAAAGATCAGAGGTCGCCAGAGTTTGGGGGGAGAGGGGAATGAATAGAGGAGCGCAGAGGATTTTGAGGGTGGCGACACTGCCCTTTGGGGTACTGTAATCGTGACTACATGGCATTATACAGTTGTCGAGACCGGTAGAACATACAAGACCAAATGTGAACCCTAATGTGAAGTATGGATTTAGGGTGACGATGATGCAGATGTCAATGCAGGTTTATCGGTTGTGACAGACGCACCACTCCGGTGCGGGGCGTTGATAATGCAGGAGCCTGTGCGTGAGTGGCGGCAGAGGGTATGTGGGAACTCTCTGCACCTCCTACTCAAGTTTACTGTGAAACTTGAAAGGGCTCTAAAAATTAAACTCTATTTTAAAAATGCACCCATTAAGTAGAACTCCTCAAACTCCTGTAATGTTTGACTGTAATTTCTTTTGGAAAACATCAGTTTCCGTTTGTTTCATTGCTCAGAGAAAGCACGGTTTTCTTATATCAAAGCAAAAATATTTGCCCCGTCTCTGAAACACTTTTTAATTTATCATTTTAAATGTAGTACATTGAAGAGAAAACAGCTCTGGGAAAAAGGTCTGAAAAAATGGCAACCAAAAAAAATCAGATCTATAGCACTGAGTGCAGATAGTTTGTTTTTATGTCCTACCTGGCATTTTGTGTCATTCTGCAAATTTGTTTTCCCCTTTTACATGTTTTGACACTTATCAGTAAAAGCCAGGAAGTGAGATTTTTTTTTTCTTTTTACGGGGAGTGATTTTAGCTACTTTAGAACATGTATCCTAAATGTAAATATTACCCGCGGTCTTGTGTTCATGCTAATCTACACAAATGGTTTTCCCTATAGATGCAGAGTGAACTTTCCCAAAGGCTTTCTTTCAACCAGCAAATGTGTAAAAAGCACAAAACGCAAGAGCCCTTTCTTCTAAGTGCTGTGCCTGTCCTTGCAGAATGTACAGTCTAGCCAGGGAGAAAAGGCTCAGATGTAGAGAATCAAATAGATTTCCAACATTTAAATAAGAATCAAGAAAATCGCCGAAATGCAAGGGGCGGAGAGGTGAGTGTGAGGGTTACCTAGGAGGGAGGTATCGTGTGAAGTTAGAGTTTTAGGGAAAATAAGTGCCATTTAAACATTCTGAATCCTCTTCTTCCCTCCCTCAATGAGCCATCACAAGTGATTTCCTGCACATCTCAAGTGTTAAGGTCATTTGGGGCCTTAAAAGAAGCATAGAGGAAAAATAAGGTATAGACCCATCTGCTCATCATACATACATACACACGTGTCATAGTGATATTTGTAAAAAGATGTGATTCCTCTGCTGCTTGAAATAGCGAAACGCCCCGTGAAACTGTCATTTCCTGTGCTATATGTCTGGTGATTTCTTTTCAGCGAGTCCAGAGTGGGGTCAGCAAACTTTTTCTGCGATGGGCCAGATCGTAAATATTATAGGTGTCGGGAGACCTACATCTGTGGAGCAGCCACTCAACTCTGCGGTTGTTATCAGGACTATCAGGACGCAGCCCCAGACGAGATGGAAGCGGGTGAGCCTGGCTGGGCTCAAGTTTACAGAAACAGGCAGGGGGCCGGATGTGGCTGGGGCTGTAGTTTGTCCACCCTTGCTCTACATTAACAGTTGTCAACTCAAGGTCAAGTCATGCCGTAGTCGCTGTGGTAGACGTAATTTATGGCTGCTAATACATCACTTGTACACTTTGGAATTTTACTTCGTAAGAAAACTAAATGAGAGATTTTGAGGTGAGCCCAGAGCCACCTCAGACAAATGGTCCTTCTGCTGGACTTTCTTGAGTCATACTTTGCCGTTCTTTGAGAGAAAGTTCTGGCTCTCACAGGGAGGTGGCTTATACAGTGATGAATAAGACCCCAAACTCTGGGGTTATGGCCCATGAGTTTGAGTCTGAGCTCTGTCACTTGTAGTCTATTTCCTTGGACAACTTGCTTAATTTAACCTCCTGGTGCTTGATCTCTTCATCTGTGAAATGGGTACAAATTAATAGACCTTACTTCATAAAATCGTTTAGTGATTAAAGCAGGGAGTACATAATTAGGGTTAGGAATAACAACGGGTACACGTTTACACCCAGGAGAAATGTTAGTTCTCCCTCTCATATCTAAATTCCCTGGGGAGGGAGCATAGCTCCCAGCTTATCTTATCTGCGCTGTTGACTCACTGAAGAGAAATCCTTACCATTAATAGTTGTGTTGACTACAAACTCTCATGATGCTAATGGGTTGCGATGTTACATTTTCTTACATTAAAATTTTTTCCTACCCACAGACGGTCATTGAACAAGGAAGAAAGCAGCAAATCTCAGGGTAGAAAATGTGAACATAAATCAGCAGTGCCTGAGATTCCCAAACGGTCGACAGAGTAATTATGTGCTTGAAAATTGTACAGTATGCTCTTAACGTTGCTCTCGCTGAACTCTGGAATTCTGAGTCTTACCATCTTTCCGAATAAAGCAGCGTTCGTTAATCTAGTTGATTAGCACACACTTCCTCGTCCCATCAGTATGAATCTAGTGGTGTGGAAGTCAATCAAAATGAAGACTCATTAAAATAGGTAAATTCAATATGCGACAAAATCACGTTAGGCTATTATTTATTTTTCATGATCATTTTTCAGTGGTCTTCATAGTGCTACGTAAATTAATCACACGCTTGGAGCAGGCTTTTCTGAATTCCTTGACTTCCTCCTGAAAAGTTTGCCCTGCGATTTGCTTTCCTCACCACGGAACTGTTGGGACGAGAGTATCGAAATCTGGGAGGGGAGAGTGTGTGTGTAGCACTTCTCTCATTCATTGTGCATCGCTCTATCCTCCCCACAGAACTATTGTTGTTTCCACTTTACGAAGCAGGTAACTGCAGCTTAGAATGGTTAGGTAACTCACGCAGGCAGCCGTGAGCTGAGCCGGAGTTCAGAGCCAGGTGGTAGGACCACTGAGCCCCCTCTCTGCAAGCACTGAGAATCCCACTCAAAGGAAGCAGCTGCAGATGAGCAGAGACCTGTTTACCACATCATCCCGAAGACCTTACTTAGCTGCTTAACAGTGCTGCCATTAGAAATATTCCCCATCGCATCCAGTGCAGAACTCGTAGAAAGTAGTATGTGGATCAAGCCTGTGGAAGTGGAAAACAATTTTATGGGTGCCCAAGTTTGGAGTTTTAATTCTAAATCTTGGTAGCATTATTAGATTTTATTTCTGCTGCCAGCGAAAGAGAAAGACGGGATAAGAATTGCCCTTGGTGTGGGAGAAATCTGGCAGCTTGAGTGAACGAAGGAATGTATAGATAGCGCAGCTATCACAGGGGGCGTGGAGGAGCTGGGAGAAGGGAGGAGTGGCGGCGGCTGGGAGAAGGGCAAAGGTGCATGGCAAGTGCTCTGTGGAATTTGATGGAAAGCGATGCCTTATGGTAAAAGTGCAGGGAATTTGCGCCCCCTGGTGGTCCTCTTAATCCCAGACCATTACAGTGGTCCTCGCCTCGACTGCGCATTAGAGCATCCCCAGAGGGCTCTGTGAACCTACCA
Organism: Rousettus aegyptiacus; assembly: GCF_014176215.1. NCBI lineage: Eukaryota > Metazoa > Chordata > Mammalia > Chiroptera > Pteropodidae > Rousettus > Rousettus aegyptiacus. The sequence goes on along the minus strand of NW_023416312.1, from coordinate 980,375 downwards.
GTGCCTGGGCCCCAGCCCTAAAGAGTCTAACCCATTTGATCTGTACCTGTGCTGTCCAATACAGACACCACTAGCCGCTGTGGCCATTTTACATTTAAATCAATGAAAAGTAGATAAAATGTAAAATTCAACCATTCCGTGTCACCAGCCACATCCCAAGTGTTCATTAGCCATGAATGGCTAGTGACCACCGCATCAGACAGTACAGGTACAGAAATTTCCGTCGCCGTATAAAGGACTGTGGGACTTCCCTGGTCTGGATGCAGGTATGGGATGAATATTTTTTAAAATGTCACCAAGTGTCTACGGCCATGCCACCCTGAATGTGCCCAATCTCCTCTGATCTCAGAAGCTAAGCAGGGTCGGGACTGGTTAGTACTTGCGTAGGAGACCACGTAGGAAGACCAGGTGCTGTAGGCATTAAAAAAAGAAAAAAGAAAAAAGAAAATGTCACCAAGTAAATCTTTTTTTTTCTTTTAATTAAGGAATGTACCAACTAATTCTGATGTGCAGCCAGGTTTTAGACCTGTTGCTCCTTAGAGTTTGTTCTAAAATTTATCACCAGTTGCATCTGAACTAATTGTGCTTTTGAAGCAAATATTCCAGGAATATTATTAAAGCTAGACTTTTTCTGCAGTCCAGTAGTATTTTTTTTTTATTTAAAACAACTTGCTTGCTCATTTGCTCTACAAGTAAAGGTTTAGATGGGTTAAGAACAAACCTTCGATTAAAAATGTACAAGTTACCATTCGCCACTTAGGTTGAAGTATTACAACAATTCCTGCCAATTTTGCACTACCTATTGAAAGAGCTTAATAAGGAAAATAACCTCAAACTAAAACCGAGAGGCTCACTGTCAACAGCTCACATTTTGGGCAACAGATTAGAGGAGATTGATGTTCATATATTTGGCGATACTCAAAAACTAATTCATTAAGGTAATAAGTTAATTCAATTTAATTTTTAGGAAGTTGTTTTTCTTTTCTGTTAGAGGAGAAGCTCACTGAGAGGTTTTCGCAGAGTAAGTGTAATTGATGATGCAAAACGTTGTCAAACGTAGCATCGAAATGAGAAGACGGAAAGGAATTCACTTTAGTATTTCGTTGTTGTTGCCTACTTTGTTTTGCCTAATCCTTTTCGGTCTAGAGTTTTCAATCTCCTAAATATGATATTCATCTACCCTTAAGGCTTGCTTTATTTCCTTCTGGTTCATAAATATCTGCTTTGGGATCAAGTTGTCCAGTGTGGGGTCATATTTCTTCAGCATCCCTGCGTCTTTTAGATAACCTTGTTTCGTGAGCATTGAATCTGCCCATATCTGAATAAATGATCTGCTCTGCAGAGTTTACGTGGCATCTTACCCATAAGGAGTCCTCCTATCTGAGTGTCCCTGTTGGAGGACCCTTGCAGCGTCCATCCTTAAAATTGAGCTTTGCTCACAGCATGAGTAGAAGGAGCAGCCTACGAAGGAAACCCGTCTCCTCTGTAACACATCAGTCCCAGTGACATCATTTCTACAGAAGAGAATGATCTGTTCACGCTCCCCAACACATAAAGTAAGCTACGAATTTCTCACTCTACCAGGTATTCCTCCAAGCATAACATTAGACCCGACTCCCTGGGGGTCCAGATTTATTGAAAAACCGAGGGACTCTCATAACTAGAGCATCCCGAAGGGCCACCTGTTTTATTGCTGCCGAAAGTCCCGTTTTGCCCGTTGGTGGCCCGCATGGGTCTCCCTTTCCCACTGGCGCTGTAGACCTCAGTGTTTGCTTCATCTCGCTCTCTCTCCCCTTCCCATCTGTTCTGCACCGCTCCGCCTCGCTCGTCTTTCCTAAAACGTCGCTATCACCGCATTCCACCTCTACCCCAAAGCTTAGAGTGCAATTTTTCTACTTGTACAGGATATGACGTTTGGGAGGTCTTCGAAAATGCCTGTTCCTCTTTCCTGAAAATAAACACTGGTTCTTCCTCTTACTCTCTGAGCAAAGCGGCCCCTCAGCTTCCTGCTCTGTTTCCTCCCGCCGCCCTGCCTCTGTGCACATTTCTGTGCCTTTATTCTAGAAGGGCTCTAGACATTCAGCTGTCCTCCGTGCACGTGCCAGATTTCTCCCAGTTGCAGAGAGGCCTTCTGGTCCCCATCGAGTGCTCTGTGTCATACTTACTTTGCACACATGTCTTCTAAGGGACTCATTGAAGAGAAGGTCGCTGGGATGCTGGGATGTAGCATAAAGATTAAACCCATTACATCTGGAGACCGTCTGCCTGGGTTTGAACTCCTTACCGCCCTACTTGTGTGACTTCAGGCAGGTTATTTAAGCTCCCTTCCTCTCAGTTTTCTCATCTGCAAAATGGGGATAATCCTGGTACCTGCCTCTTCAAGTATAGCAAGTATTCATGGAGGCAATAAGCACTAACTGTTAGATGTCCATTAGTGTGGTTTTGACTATTTCAGATTTGTGGCCTTAAGTAACTTTCCAGTTACCTAATACTTCGCTTTGCTGGTAGATTTTTAGATCTGAATGATCTAAAAGTTAGTCCCCCTGCAAAGGGGTCATAGCGGCAGCAGGAGGCTGCTGGAAATTACACCAAGGTCAAGTGCAGTGCGGGGGTGGGGCAGCAACAGAGAGTTACTTAAAGTTAAGGAAGCAAATGACAGTGGCCAGGGACTGCTGAAGCCTCCTTCTGTGCTTGGCTTGTCGCTTTAGCTCTGGAAATTCTGAGCAATGCACAGGTAGAGACTGATGATTAAACTGAAAGATACCACATTTTCGCTGTGCTTTTTTTAAGCTAGCAAATGGAGTAAGATGTCCTTTACGATTTCCATTTTTTATATACCGTCAGAAAAAAATATGAAGACCTCAAGTGCCAACTCTACGGGACTGGTGAAAAGGGGTCAGTCGAACCAACGGAACGTATATCAGTAGTGATTGCGATCTAAATGAAATTTCAATGTGCCACTTGATCAGATCGAGTCAAACTTCCGAATGCTAAAACCATTACCTGTTTCTGAATGTTACTTACAACCGGAAGGATGTCACTAAATCTCTATTTATCTTCTCGTTCGTAAAAGCCTTTCTACATGTTCTGCAAAGCGATTTATAAAGAGGAGTTTTTATTTCGCCATCCGGTTGATCAGCTGCTCGCTTTCCATGTGAAAATGCAGAAATCGAAGGAATGAGCTGCCTCTCGGTTCAGTAGGGAGAAATACAGGAGACACGCCGGGGCCAGGACTCAGTATATTCCTGGCTTTGTTTCTGGTTAGCGAACTTCTGCACTGGCCCTTTTAATTGCTTCCCAACAGTTATTTCTAAGGCTGTTTGAGTGACTTTTTAGCCTCTTATTGGTTCTACTTAAAGAGTTGATATTTAAACCTTAAAGAAAATTCCTTATCTTCACCTTTCGTTTTCTGGCTTGAATGCATCTTTGCAAAGAATGCCAAAGATACACAGCTTCTCCATTATTTCTCTGTTTCCTCTCGAGACCTGACTTGGTTCCACTCTTAAAACCAACTAGGAATTTCACAAGACATTGTCTCGAGATTATTTGAGATTATTCACTTAAAGGAATAGTCACCTTCTAATGACACATTCATTGGTCCAATAGTTTATGTCTCCATCAAGTAATTGATTTAAAAGGCCGCTCCAGTCTTAGGGAATTGTTCGTATTAAATTGCTATGTCTAATTCTCACCGGACACTTACGACACGCCTCCAACTAGTGCTGACTGTGGACTGTGGGTTTGCCTTCTAGTTAATTCGTAACCATAGCGTAGTCGTTGGGATCACAGCTGCATTACTTACAAGTCGCGACTCTTTGGGCAAGTTCCTGAGCTTCTGTTTCCTCATCTGTAGCATGGGAATAACAATAATGTAACCTACTTTCTACAATTCTTTCAGTGGTTAAATGAATCAATGTTCATAAAAGGCTTAGAACAGTGTCTGAGACTTCATAAACACTACATGCCGATTTCCTCTATTCATAAACTGAAAGATCGTTTGCCTGCCAGTGACAAATGAATTGCATACTTATCAACTTCATGTGAAAGATTATATTAAATCATTTTAAATGAGTGCTTAAATTCCATTGATGAGTATCCAGATTATATGAACTATATTCACTGTCTGCTGGAATCATGACTATTTTCAACGTCTGGATTTTTGGGGGTACTGGACGTAGAGGTATATGCAGTAATGGTAAATTTTTACTCTGAATTTCTCTTTAACTGTAATTATTCTAGTAAAGAAAACCATCTGACTTATTTTATTGTTTTTAAATTCCTTCCTCTCGTTAAATAAATACCAGCAGCAACAGAAGCTACGCGTGGCTTATATCAAATGATGATCAACCTTATGGAATCCTAGTAAAAAAAAAAAAAACATCTCGAATCCCTAAATTTTGAGTCAGTAAGATCTTCCATGAAATCGTTTCTCAGTTTGTCAGTTGTAATCACAGTGATTCCTTTGTTGGAATTCACTCGAGAGCACGAGAGAATTATAACTTCCTATCGCTGGAAAACAAAGATGTCTTTCTGAGTTGTTTTTGGTTTGGTGCCATGTGGAATACATGGAGATCAAGGTAATTAGTGATCGGGATACGTTTTTAATCTTTTCTCTCTGCTCGTCGTGGATCTCTCCCTGCCACCCCCACCCCCACCTGCAGCCTCTTAAACATGACCACGTGGTTGCATTCACTCTGACCTCCTCATCCTCTGTTCAGGAAATGAACAACTTCTCAAGGACTATTGTTCCACAAAGAGCATAAAATTCAGAGCATGTGTTGTGTTTCTCAATAAAAGGCAATGAAACGTTTCTGGTTTTTTTAAAATGTTTTTTTACTAGTATTAGAAAAATGAAGAAGTCAGTGGTTTGAAAATATAATTTCAAAATTGAGACTTTGTCCTAAACAAAGAAAGCACCCTGTGCGCTCCATGGCGCTCTCAGGGGTTTTACCCCAGGCTTCCAACATTCCTTGGTTGATTCCTAATAAGGACACTTTGCACAGTTACAATCCAATTACCATTTGCAGATCCCTGTGGGAAGGCGGACTTTTTTAGTTTTTAGAGGCATCCTTTCCTAACTCTAGAATACCTCTTCAAAATAGTCTTGTTAAAATAAAAAGCAGGAAATCCAGTTTCAATTTCTCTGCATTCTTTTTCGCCCTCCCCCAACACTCTCTCTTTTACTCTCTCTCTCTCTCTCTCTCTCTCTCTCACACACACACACACACACACACACACACACACACACACACACACTCTCTCTCTCTCTCAGTGAGACAGCCTCTGTCTCCGTTCCGAGAAGGGACGAGAACTTCTCAATGGTCTGATGAAAAGACTGTTTTTTTGGTCCCAAGATTCAAGGTAGCGGAGGTCTCTGGCAGCAAAAGGTATTGTAGGAGTCACAGCTATGGCACCTGGGCCATTTCTCAGACAGTCGATGGAATCAGCCATTTCAGGATGCATTTTTTACCAAAACACAACAAAACAAAACAAAAAAACATTTAAAAAAAAAAAAAAACAGTCTCCAGTTCCTACTACAAGCCTAATTCAGTTAAATTAGGACAGCAAAGACCCAGCCGAATAGAATTCATGGGTAAGCAATAAAAATATCTGTACTTATACTTCTTTTCGAGAAGATTATTGTGAGAAAATGTTGTGATTTTTTTCCACATCTGTCTTGCGATTTGGGAAGAAAGTAGATTGATCACCGTCTGAGATGTGTGACAGCGAAGTACTGTCTGTGCCAATAGAGATTTATGAGAACATTATTTTTAGATTGATTGATAATGTTGGAGAGACTTGAAATGAGCAAACCGGAACGGGGTGGGGCATGCCGTGCCGAAACGGAACCGCACGATTGGGCTGATTTCTGCAAAAGATTCGACACGGGCTGTTTTGAGGTCTGCAAGAGTAAATTGGCTTATCTCCCCCTCTGGGCTCCTTGAACTCGCTGTAACATTGTCCTTGCAGAGGCTATGATAAATGTGAGCGCTTCGGAGAACAACTTGCATATCAGATAAGGCTAATAATAAATCTGATGTGCTCTGTTTTGCAAAAGAGAAGAACCTTAAGCTTCTGGATTTTTCAGCTCTGTCTGGCTTACCTTATTATGAAGGTATGTCTCATAATGAAGAGACTCGGGGGTGGAAAGAGGCGGAATGTCACTCTGACACCCCCGATCCCACTCTGCTAGCACAGAAGTCACCTGACTCCTTTAGATCTTACTCGGGTTTGAACTGATGAATTGTGATTAGTGATGAAATGCAAATAGTGGTTATAGGTCTGGATTCTGGAGCCTGCGAATCCCAACTTTGCCAGTTACTAGGTGTGTGATCGTGACAAGTTACTTGAGACCCAGGCCTGTTTCCTCACCTGAAATATGCAAATAACGGCGATAACACAGTCTTTAGAGTTGTTGTCACAAGAATCAAACAAGCTAATACAAAGGGGTTAGAACAAGTAAGTAGCAGAGGGTGGACCACCTATAAATGTTAGTAGTGTCTTCAAGGTCCATGCTATCTCCAGGGGTCTTTCGTCCTAATTTCGGTGAGCTAAATGGAATTATAGAAAAACCAGCCAAACCATCATATGCTGGCCCTGTCATTGAGAACTTTCTACTTGTTGCAAGTGTTTTCATTTTCTGCATCTTCCCCATCCAAGACTCCAGCGAAGCTTAACATTGAGAGCTCAATTGGTGACTGGTAGGAATGAAGTCGGCCTTCTGTTCTGACATTTTTGACCCTGGGGACTTCTCCTGCGTGATTGTAGTCCCTTTGTGCTAACCACTAGAAGGGTTCTTTCCACCGGAAGTAAGACCTGAGTGACGTTTGTTGTTGGTGGTGTTTTTGTTTGTTCATTTGTTTGTTTGTTTAATGGTGTTAGCATAGCACTGGGCTTGACAGTGTTAATTTCTACTTCTTTGGTTTATCAATAATCCAGATGGATAGGCCATTTACAGATAACTTTTTACTTCACCCTAGCTTTTACGTACTTTCCAATATCCCCAGGTCTTACCACGTCATGTGATTTCTTTACAGGCTCTCGGGGATGTCACCCAGAGAAACAACATCTTAGGAGAGGTGGAAAATGTTGACCCCAAAGACAAATCCTAATCAAAGATGTGCCTTTACTTGTAGCCTAGTCCAAACTTTTTCTGTAAATGGCCAGATAATAAATATGTTCAGTTTCTCAGGCCAAAAAGTCTCTGCCAAACTCAACTCTGCCGTCGTAATGTGAAAGTAGCCAATACCTAAATGAATGTGGCTGCGTTGCAATAAAACTTTAATTGCAAAAGCAATCAGTAGGCAGAATTTGGCTCACAGACTGTAGCTTGCCATACCCTGGCTTGTCATCACCCCCATTTCATAGATTAGGACAGTAAAACACGGGGGGGAGGGAATAACCTGCTAAAAGCCACATGGCTAGGAAGTAGCAAAACTGGGATTCGAACCAAGGCAGCCTAGTTTGCCAGCCTTTGCTTTTAGCTGCTATCTCCAAGCTGCCCTTGGGACACTCATCTCCCGAAGTCCGCCTGACTCGTTCCTCACCTCCGGGAGGGTTGGCTCAGATATGATGTTCTCAGTAAGGGTGTCCTGGAAACCCTCCCATCACCCCCGATTCCCCACACCCTCCTGGACCCCTCTTTATCTCTAGGGCTTATCATTTAGTACAAACTTGCTATGTAACTTAACTCACTTATTTTAATTGTGTCTCATCAGCTTCCTCCACTAGCCGGGAAGCTGCCTTGGGGTGGGGCCCTTTGTTCCGTCCACAAGTGAATCCCCAGGGCCTAGAATAGCACCTGGCCTGCAGAAGGTGCTCATTAGGTATTTGTCGAATGAGAGAGACGCACTTTTACATCATGCTACTGTGAAATTTTGACACCTCGCATAGCGATAACTAGCTAATATACTAAGGCAAAAGGTAAAAATGTACTGCCATACCTACCAACTGTCAGAATTTTCAAAAATTCCCGCTTGAATAAAAGCAGACCAGAATAGACAAATAAAATATAAAAGATCTCTACGATATAGTAAATATGTTAAAACTTCTTAGAGATCTGTTGAGAAGGAGTGGCTGAAAAATTGAGAGGAAGAATTAGCAAATGTTATTCCGTTGAGTTCATAAAGGAATAACCTCTTCTAAGAGTCCAAACAGGGGTGTGACAACTACACAAATACCCTGGACTTTGCCCAGAAGCTCATGAAGAAGGGAGTTCCTTGTCATTGGTGATATGTTTATTTTGGAGTTATAATGAAGTAGGCAGCTCTTTTCAGAAGTGTTGGTCGTGAGCCTGGTCTTGAAACTTGTGCCATGCTTCGGCAACACAATGTGATCATCTGGGCTGTACTAATTATTCATAAATGACGGCTGGCCACAGTAGAAAACAGTTCAAAGAAATTCAGGCCCTGGAATGGTTGATCTAAATGACATGCCATTTTGGGGGCCTTAATTTACTGGTCTGGTCTTTTTTTCTGTTTCTCACCCATACGGAACCATAATTTAGCTGGTTGGCTTGTAAACACCTAGAAACGATGTCTTACTCAGAGTGGAGCCATTGATTCATGAATTCAACATGCATTTCTTAAGAGTTTTTGTTGTCAATAAAACAGCCAGGCTTAAAAAGGGAGATGCAAATTCAGAATAATGATGAATATTAATTATAGCTTATATTGCCACGTATTTAGGGCTTGCTGGGAGCTAGTAGGACTGTACAAGAAATTGACTTACATCATGTCACATGATCACTATGAACCTGAAAGTTAAGTCTTGTTCTTTGCTCCATCTTATTGATGAGGAGACTGAGGTTCAGAGATGTTCTGAATCTTGCCATAGAGCTCATAATCTATTTGAAGCCAAGTCTTTTCCACAATACCAATCTGAACCTCATTGTGCAAAAATAAGAATCACCTGGCAATGCCGGTTTTTTGATGAAGGTGCTTGCGCTCCATTCTTGAAGACCCATATTTTGTAAATCTGCCTTAAAGCCTAGAACCCTGCATCTTCAACAAGAATCACCTGTACGGGGAATTCCACTGTCCTGGATCCTCAGGCCATATTTTGAAAAGCCCTGAATCGCTCCTTGCTGGCTCCTTGGCCTTGGGAAGGTTACAGTTGATTGAGGTTAAAGAAATGCTGCAAGTAGAGACTTGTCTCAAGGACATAAGAAAACAGTGTGGTAGAGACCAAAACCAAAATGATTTCAATCAATTTCATTTTATGGGAAAATCAAGTCTGTTTGGAAAGATGTGATTTCACGCAAAAGAATGACCTTTCTCAATAAATCGCGGATACTAGATTGTTGATTTTTCAGTCTGTCTTTTGCTTCTTTTTCTAAATGTAGAGACATAGACTTCTGATGGAAAGGAAATCTCTTTAGTTAATGCTTTTGGTGAGTTGTTCTCCAGTTAATCTAGATTCCAGTGTATAGAGACTTTTAATTTGCCTCTTTTAATTTGGCTTGTGGGATTTGTGCTTCTTAATGCTAATTCTAAATAACTTCAATGATTCTGTCTGTTTACATTAGATACAGATAGGTTTTAGCCTATATGTTAATCGTGTTAATTCTATAATTTCTCAGTAATGGACCTAATATATTTCTAGCTTAAAAAAATAAAACATTAGAATTGCATGTACCCAATTCGAAAACAAATTCTATTTAAAATTCACAGTCATGGAAATACAGATTGGGTGCAATGAGAGAATTGGGGCGTAGGGGAGGATGCAGATTATTTGATGTGTTCATTACTGCTGATTGACAGGTAGCAAAATGCAATCAGATGGTCGAGGGTGGAGGGCTGAGGGACGGTGATGAGTTCATACAGACTCTTCCAGGTCTGTATATATTCTGTAGGCTTCAGCCATTCAAGTTTGTGGCCTATAATGGAATCCGAGACAATCTTCTCTATTAGCCATAATCAAAACTGTAATTGAATGATATCGTTACTTAAGATGCCGCTCAGTTGATAATAGGTACCTTTGGAGGCACCTGTGAAGTCCCTCTTTCTTTGTTCCTTGATAACCTTCTCTGCTAGGAAAATTGTTTTTTCAGCCAGAGGCAAAGGATTTGTTTAAGAACCAGTTGGCTCTGGAAAGAGTATTACCTGCCTCCTTCAGAAAATGACTGTCCCAGGGCCTGACCAATGCAGACGCCCTGTTTCCAAGAAAGCACCACACTCTTTTCTGGCTATAGCCATCCGCCCAGCCATCAGCTGCTACAGAACCGGTCTTGGGGGAGAAAGTAACTCCAAAATTGAAGTTGTTACAAATAGGCCAAGGCTTCTTTTATTTTTTTAATCTTTTGGTTAAAAATTCCAGATTTACTAAAGGAGTTAAAAACATCTAAGAAGTTAAGAATCACAGGCCGTAATAGATAACGGACTAAGAGAAATTGAAAGCATCACATTTTACCTTTTATGATGCTAAGTGTAGTCATTTGTGAAACAGTTTCAAGACTATGTATGACTTGATCGCATGGGAACTGTTTCAGTTGCAAAAAGAAAATGAAGGCTCAAGAAAGATGTAAAACTGGCCGGGTACTGTTCTGCCAGATTTGGGAGTGTATTTTATTTATTTATTTTTTAAAATAAAATATCGCTTTAAGAATGTCAAAACTTGAACATCTTCCTTCTTCCCCCATGAAACCTAATTTCCTCTGCCTTTCCTTATCTTGGTGATTAGTGTACCATCGTCCCAGTGGCTCAGGCTAGATCCATAAGTCATTCTAGACTTCGCCTCTCCCACCACCCCCACTGCATCTGATTTGTCCCTGAGCATCTATCTATGTTGTTCTAAATGTCTCACTGTTCAAATATGAGTCATCATCTTACTTAGCCCTGCATCTTTTCTGATCTCTACGTCTTCGACCTGCTCCCTCCCTCAATTCTTTCGGAAATTCGTTTCCAATATTCTTTCCTATATGTGGATCTGAGCATGTTCCTCTTCGACCGACCCGGAGGTTTCTCCATGGCTAGCCATCACCTGCTGAGTAAAATCCAATCGACTTTGCAATGCCTGCAGAGAGAGACCTCCAGGATCTGGCCTGACTTTTGCATGGCTTCGCCTCCCGCTGTTTTCCTCCTTTCAGCCTTATAATTTCTCAAAACAAGCCTGTTCTCTCAAATTCATTTGCCTCGGCAGCCACTATTTTGTTTTCTGTTTTTGTTTTTTGTTTTTTCCCAATGTTGCGTTTCTACTGGGCAAACCCTTACCCCTCTAGTTCAACTTTTAAGTCTCCACTGAAACACCACCTTCTCTATAAAGCCCTTCTTGATCCCCAGACAAATGTCAAGGCCTTTTCTTCCAGGGGCCCTGCTATATTTGGTACTTATTTCTAGTATCACAATCTCCATATTTTATGGATTGCAAATGTTCTTTCTACCAAAATTCAACTCCTTAAGGACAGGTGCGCATTCAGTTCTGTTTGAATTAATTAACCAAGAGGACATAGTAAATAAAAATAAAATGTACCTTCTAGGGATTGGTTTGTTGCAGTCAGAAGCTATGGTTCAGAGGTTGGCAAACTACGGTCCGCTGGTCTTCTGCCTTTGTTTGTAAATGAAGTTTTATGGGAACACAGCCACACTCATTCATTTATGGATTGTCTATGGCTGCTTTCCTGCCACAGTGGCAAAACTGAGTAGTTTTGACAGGGTTTGAGAGAGACCACATGGCCCACAAAGCCCGAAGTATATACTGTCTGGCCTTTTACAGAAAAAGATAGCCAACTCCCGCTATATATAGATAAATGAGCCCATTGGAGGCAATATTTTAAAATGTTCTTTAAAAATAGGTATATAATTCTATTTTGACACCTTAAAAAGCAGTTGACTCTCTTAGATACCTAAACTTCATACGTGGAACTCATCGACTCATCTGGAACTTCCCATTTGGGGAGGGGAAAAAAACAATTCACTGATATTGTGCCTTGTGGTACCCTCAAGTTAAAGGGTGTGAGCAAAAGTACACCCAAGGCCTGGGTCCCCAACTCCTAACTGTCTAAAGTTGTGCTTGATCCAGTTATACCAAAACAAGAAAAAAGAAAAAATCCAAAGTACGGTGGACCCGGAAGCATTTTCCTCAGTTCTCCAAATGTGACCCCAGTCTACCCACTTCGCCTAGATTGGCTCACTCGCTCCCCTCCCCCACCTCATTGGCACACCCCGCTCCCTGAGCCTCTCGTGTGCTCCTGTTAATCTTCCTCATTATTCTCTGGATGCAAATTCATACATGTAAAGACAAACAAACAAAAAGCCCTCACTTCCTTTCCCCCCACTCAGACGTGGCCTTCTCTGTGAGGTCTTTCCTGGCCGCTCGATCTCCAGCTGCGTGTCCTTGTCCCCTCCTCACACTGCCAACCCCTCCGTGGCTTGGGGTTTCCTCCCTAGCAGTTATACCATTATTTAACTCAATATACCCTTTATTTACCTTATTTTCTGCCCCTACCAGAGTATGATCTCTCCCTTTGTTTACTAAATGGATAAATAAATAAATGAAATCCCAGATAAAGAGGAAAAATATCAAAGCATTAACACAGTGCCATTCACTCTTTGGAGTGAACATTCTAGACAGGAATTTGCTGCGATTAGGGAGCAAAGGTATCTTAATAGTGCAGGGGCCGGTCTTTCTGCCTTCCTTCTTTAAGGGTGAGAGGTAAGGACAGTGACGTCTTAGGGGACTCCTTAAGTGTCACGCCCATCTGCAACAAGTCCTCAGCAGTGCCTGTGGGGCCAGCACTTTTCCTTTCTTCTAAAACTTTTCTCGATTGTTGATGAAACAATAGGTCCCCTGGCTGATACCTGTCACTCACAGGGAGTCCTGCTGGGTAAGGGGACATTGGGTTTCACAGGACTGTGAAGTATTGTTTCTTACCATCACCTTCTCACTGTGTGAATGAGGGTAGAGCCATTCGCTCTGAGTGGACATCCGGGATGTGCGTGCGTGCACAGGATTGTGGGAATCTCTGTTTTGATTCTTTGATGTCGAGTAATTTATCATTCAATGTCTCCATAAATATTTGTACTTCTCGTTGATCATATCTCTGTACTTCTTGTGCTCAAAATAACTCATTAGTGTTCTGTAAATAGAAATTTAGTATTTATAATTTAACATAGAGTTGAAGGGCATAAGTTTTTTTAGCTTGAGTCCTAGTTCTTTCTAGATCTTATAGGTTTTATGTTTGGGAGAAATTACTTAATCTCCCCAAACCTCAATTGTATCTATATTAAATAATATGTACATATATATGTATTACTATAATATTAATATGATGTATCATAAGTACAGACTGTCCTTGACTTACAGTAGTTTGACTTAGGATTTTTCAACTTATGATGATGCTACAGCGATACACAGTTAGTACAGACTGTACTTCGAATTCTGAATTTTGATCTTTTCCTGGGCTAGCGATATGCGCTGCGACAATCTCGTGATGCGACACTCTTGCGATGCTGGGCGATGACAGTGAGGCCCAGCCCCCAGATAGGCATGCGATCAGTAAGATAAACAACCAGTACTGCAGTGGACAATGTTGCTTGTGTGTTTTGGACATTGCATTCTAAGCTCGTTTAAGATAGGCCAGGCTAAGCTGTGATGTTCGGTAGCTTAGGTGTATTAAATGCATTTTCGACTTACGATATTTTTGAATCGCAATGGGTTTATTGGGATGGCACCTCATTGTAAGTCAAGGAGTATCTGTATATATTATAATAATGTATCATAATTATATATTAAAATTAAAATATGTTATGTATTATAACTATATTATATCATATAATGTTATTGTATTATTCAATGTTCTGTTAGATAGCGTTAAAAATGGTAACCAGCTCATCAGGTTGTCGGAGGGAGTGATGGAAAAGCCCCGGGCACAGTCACTGGTGCAGGGCATCTGTCAACACACACGCACCCTCCCGTATCCCGCATGCGTGGTGGCTATTGGTGGCCATTTTCCCTGTTACAAAACTAAAAAATGTCCATATGTTCCCATCAAAGAGCAGCAGTAGGACCCTCGAAACACCTTTCTGCGCAGTTTCCTTTGGCCCGTGTGTGCATCATTACATGGCATCGGGTGACCCAGCAGGTCCCTGAGATTTTGATTTTTGCAACTGACTGAGAAAATCCACGGTCAACTAAAAGTGGGTCTGATTTTAGGGATCGAGAGCCAATTTCGAAGCAAAATGATGGCGTTTGCTTGACGTTATTACTAAGAGAGAGCAGGATGTTTGTGAGATGCAGGCAAACTGAGTAACCCTGGCTGTTTCCCCTTGGTCTGCAGGGTGACTTTACCTGGAACAGCATGTCTGGCCGCAGCGTGCGGCTGAGGTCGGTCCCCATCCAGAGTCTCTCAGAGCTGGAGAGAGCCCGGCTGCAGGAAGTGGCTTTTTATCAGTTGCAGCAGGACTGTGACCTGAGCTGTCAGATCACCATTCCCAAAGGTAAGGCCTTGTCTGTCACTCTGACAATGACTCTGCCACAGCCGCAAGCTACAAACTCATCTCACACCTAACACAACACAGGAAGGACGCTCCAGCTTCGTGATCATTGGCAGGCATTAGTGTCCATTTTGAAAGACAGGTTTAAGTGGGGCAATTTACATGTCATCTAAGTTTACGTCAAGGGAAGGTCAGCTAGGGCCTTTAAAAAGAAAAGCCCTGTGTCGCTCAACAATCTATGTGGCTTCAGAACAACCAATTAAAAAGGAGTTTCAGAAAGGTCAACTTAAAGGGTTTGAAGAAAAACCGCATCTGTCTTAACATGATTTCAAATTAACCAGTTGAAAAGAATGTTTTAGCAATCAGCTAAACTTCTCGTTTGACCTTATGCAAACCCAGAATCAGGGATTATACCAATGCTAACTCATTTTTTAAAACTAATTAATTAATTTTTTTATGGTGATATTGGTTAACGAAATCCAATAAGTTTCAGCTGTACACTTTAAGAGTAAGGCATATATATGTTTACACTGTGTGTTCACCTCCCATAGTTAGATTTCTTTTATCACCACATATTTGACCCCTTTTACCCCATCTACCTCCCCCTTGCCCCCACCCCCTATCCGCTTGTAACCATTAGTTTATTGTCAATGTCCGTGAGTCTCAGTTTACTTGTCCTCTTCATTTGTTGCTTTGAGGTTTATATCCTATATATAAGTGATATCACGTGGTTTTCAACTTGTTCTGTGGGGTTCATTTTACTTAGCATGATTATCTCAAGGTCCATCCATGTTGTCACAAATGGTGGTATTTCATCTCTTCTTATGGTTCAGTAATATTCCACTGTATACATGTACCACAGCTTCTTTAGCCAATCATCTATCGTATGACACTTCAGTTGCTTCTATGTCCTGGCCACCGTGAATAATGGTGCTATGAACATCGGTGTGCAAATATTTTTTTTGGATATGGGTTTTCGAGTCTTTGGGATAAATACCCAGTAGAGGGATTGCTGGATCATATGGTAGATCAATTCTGAGTTGTTTGAGGAACCTCCATACTGTTTTCCATAGCGGCTGTACCAATTTGCAGTCCCACCAGCAGTGTATGAGGGTTCCTTTTTCTCTGCATCCTCTCCAACACTCGTTATTACTTGTCCTGTTGATTATAGCCATTCTAACAAGTGTGAGGTGTCATTTTTATTTAGTCCTTCACCTGGCACGTCTGAGCTGGGGGTTCACCGCTCTGACATGGGAGCCAGTGCAGGCCTGGCCGGCTGAGTTTTTGCAGACACAGATCCTGATTCTGCTAAAGATGAGAAGTGTGTATTTGAAATTCATTTATCCGTAAAGGTCTGTTTCTGATTGTTTACCACCTTCTGTAGGGGCACTTTACAGTGTATATTCGTGTGTAGCAGGAAGGTGATCTGAGGTTATAATGTTATACAAATAGGGTAAGCCCACCATAAAAGCTGGCGTGCCTGGAACGTGAAGAAAGCGGAAGGGGGTAGCGGACATCTTGAACGCTAGAAGATCATTTTGGGGGATTTCAGTATCTGCGGAACTCCTACTTTGTTTTCTTCTATTAGGGGGCTGAGGGGATGCTTTGTGAGTATTTATTCATAAACTAATCCATGTCATATTATCCACACGCACACACAGATATGTGGTTCTCAACAAGGGGTGATTCTGCCCTCTATCCCCGCGATAAATCTGACAGTGTCTGCCAACACTTTTAGTTGTCACAGCCTGAGGAAGGATGCAGCTGACATCTAGTGGGTAGAAGCCAGGATGCTGTCAAACATCCTATAATACACACGACAGTCCCCCGCACCAAGCATTGCCAGGCCACAGGTGTCCAAGTGCGGTGGTCGAGCGGCCTTGATATACACGTAGACACGTACTCTCAGTCTGTCAACAACCGTGCCGGTGGCGCTGTTTGCGTGGCTCATCTGTGGCTCCTGGAAAGGGCACTGGCTTGGGAGCCTGAAGATCAAGGAGTGAGGACTTGCCCCCTCACTTCCCCAAGCATGAGCTGGGGCATTCGCCTCTGAGGCTCCATTTGGTTGACTAGAAAGAGAAGCCCAAAAACGCTGACCACATGGAGGTTTCCAGTGGATGTTGATTCTTAGGGCCACTGTCCTTCTTTACGCTGGAATCTGGGACCGCTGGAGGTCACAACAGAGTTCAGAAGGGAGCGGGAGATGAGGGCAGGGGGCTGGGGGATCGGGCGCATCTCGCTGGCTTCGGCTCCGCTCCATTAGCTCCCTCGTCGCGCTCTGCTTGCCCCTACAATCACAGCCAGGCCCCCCTTGGAGGAATCTCTCCCCCCGTTATACCTTTCCAGGCTAATCTAACACATAGAGACCCTCAGCATAATGAAGAAGAAAACCACTTTGGCAACTGGTGAAAAATGAGTACTAAGGACTGTCAGGTCGGTCACTGCTGCCGCCTGGTACAGACTCAGCCTGCCCCGCCTTGTCGAGGTCTGGTGGTGGGGTGGAGATGCGGCCTGCCCTCCCCTTCCCAGTAATTCACAAGGTGGCCCAGGTGGGCCCGAGACTCCTAGTTCCCTTTCACAAACACAGATGTTCTTTCAGTTCCTTAAACAAAAAAACAATGTTGTTGACAAACCCAATTTGTAGTGAAGGGAACGATGACTCTAAAAAATTATGTCAAACCTAGATTGAATGTACATCAGATATCAGGGAACAAATATTCTTTGCAGCTTTGTTTTTAAACCCAGTTAATTTAATGTTTCTCTCTGTTCCTGCTTTTTAAAGAGTCTGAGAAATAAATCACCTTTACCAAACAGTTTTGTAAAACTTGCCTGCTGGAAGTTCTGTCTTCGTGGCTTATTTCTGAGACTGTGGTTCCTAGCACGTTCAGAAAAAGACGTGCTCTATCAAGGTGTTCAGGAGTTACTTTGATATTTTCTATCAAAATGGGAACAAATGATTTACAAATAGTTCCTTGCTTATGAAGGAGAGCTGGGACTATGTGGCTGGTTGGGAAAAAATAAACATCACCTAGGAGTTCTGAAGCTATTGTTTTGTGCAAATGATTATAGACGGCAAATATTTACTAAGATCTTTCAAATGCGTGGCCTGTGCCGAGGGCTGTGATGGCGACTTTGGTCTGAGGGTGGCCTCTTGGTTCCATGCGAACCCCCTAGAGGAACTTGTAAACAAGGTCAGATCCTCTGTGTGATTTACTTACCCAAGAATGTAAATACGGAGGCCAGGGCCTACGGCCTAAAGAAATGATACCAAGCCCAGTGAGACAATGAGTATAATGAAAATGAAAACATGCTCAAACTCGCCTTTCTGTTCTTTGTCACTTTAGGACTATTGTAGGGAATTATTTACGGGCATCTGTTTAAAGAACCCCGTCCCTCGGTGAGACCGGTGTCGCCAGGGCTCAGATGAACGATATTATGACATATTTATCAGCTGCTGGGTGGGATTCACCGCAGAGAGGGAAGAATCGGAGATTGGGTCATTGGAAAGTTACTCAGGTGATTTCCTAGATTGTACTGCAGGCGTGCGACCCAGGGCACAAGTAGATGCTTTGACTTTCTTCTGAGCTATGGTAATGGGTGGACATCGGTTATATGGGTACAGATACAAGTAGATTACGAGATGGTAGCGGAGCATGTGGAATTACCTTTCCACTCTCAGTGAATTAGGAAGCGATTTCATGTGCTAGGTGTGAGGATGGGAAGGAGGTCCCGGAAGTATGAGGGGGGAGGAAGGGAGTGGGAGGGAGGGCGGCGGATGCACAGGCAATGTTGTAGGATCGCAGGGCGGTACGTAACGTGCATCTGAGGTTAGATGCTAGGAATTTAAATCACAAAATATACATCCTGGCAGCTTAAGATTACTGAAGGAAAACACCCCATTTCGCACTTTAAAGTCGCCAGCCCTGGTTAACTCAGATCTCTTCTCACTGGAGTTAGGATTTTCTAGTCAACTTCATTGATGGTGGAGAGGGACATGGCATTGGAGAATAATCTGTAGGAGGCAGAACACTGGCCTCCAGAGATGGCCATGTCCTAGTCCTGGAACCTGTGAACGTGTCACCTCACATGCCAGAAGGGATTTCACAGACGGGGTCAGTTAAAGTCCTTGAGATAGTGAGACCACCTTGGATGATCTGGGAGGTCCCAAACTAATCCCACAGAGACTTAAAAGCTGAGAATCTTTCTCTGCTGTAGTCAGAGAGAGAGATGACCGTGGAGGATGGTCATAGAGATGCGCCGTTGCTGGCCGTGAAGACAGAGGAAAGGCGCATGAGCCAAGGAATGCAAGCAGCCTGTAGAAGCTGGAAAAGGCAAGGGAACAGATCCTCCTTAGAGCTTCTAAAAAAAGACCACAGCACTGGTAACACCTTGATTCTAGTCCAGTGAGACTCATTTCAAACTTCTGCCCTCCAGAAATATTAGATAATAAATTTGAGTTATTTAAGCCACTGAATTTGTGGTCATTTGTTACAGCAGCGATAGGAAACAAATCCAATTTCCAAGGGACTGATTGTAATCCCGGGCCATGGAATCTAAGTTGGATAAGAGGAGCAGTTAGGAATAAATAGAAAAGACATATATTTTTGGGGGGGAATAAGAAAAATCAAGAAAATAAAGAGGTTAATTATGTCATTAATGATCTACGAACTGAATGTGATTCCAAAAAACATACCAACAAAATTCGTTTCTGTAATATCGCTAAACTGATGTAAACATCATGTGGGCAAATAATTATGTGAGAGTAGGAAGGAGAAAATATGAAAAAGAGGTCAAATGAAAGTTATCTTTATTCATTTATTAAAATGTCATGAAACTAAGACAATAAAAGAGTAGCGTAAGTAGCGTACTGCTTTACAACAGGCAGATCAGTGGGAGAAAACAGAGTTCAGAAATGAACTAAAATAGATATGAGAATTTATGACATGATAAGCATTGCCTTTCTTGTCATGGGGAAAATGATAGATTATTGTATTTGTGACAATGAGACAACCACTGAGGAGAAAAAGCTGGATTCTGACCTTATTCCTTACATCAAAATAAATTGATATGAAAGAAAGATTTAAAGATTAAAAAATGAAACTATAAATGCACCATAACAAAACATAGCTGGATATTTACACATAACTTACATAAGAAAAGGCACCACCCAGAAAACGTAAAGAGACACATTTCACTACTTAAAAAAAATATATAGTATCACCTGTGCTGCTAACAAATAAATAAATATAAATTTAGAGCACATGTGACAAACTAAAGACTAACTTTTCTACAGAAAGCTTTGTACCAAATTAATATAGGAAAGATAATTAAAATATAGACAAATTACTGGCATCTCACAGAAAAAGGAGAAATGTAAGTGGTTTATCAATATTTGAAAAAATATTCACCCTCATATCCATTAAAGAAACGCAAGCTAAACATCAAGGAGATTTTTTTTCCCTTTGATTAGAATGGCTTCAGAAATTGGATCATATATTTGATGAGAAAACAGATACTCATATACTGTTGGTAGGAGTCTAATTGTGGCAGCAACTTACAAAGCAATTTGGCAACATATAATGTAAATGGCCCAACAGTTCTAATAAGAATATATCTCACAGACATATACTTGTATTTGTTAAGGTGCCTTAACACTGTAAGTTTTTTCTTAGGCAGCATCCAGTACAGGTTGGCCATGAGGGTCAGGAGGGTGAACTCTGCTCCATGCAGTTATTCAGGGCCCTAGGCTTCTCACCTCTTGTGGCTCCTCCCTCCTCTATAGCCATTCAGCCAGGAGACACACACACTAAAAACTAATAAGATTTCTATAAACCATATGAGATGATTGATGAGCTTAATTTGTCACCCCTTCTAAACCGAAGATATTTTGAGAAGGGATTTTCAAAGATTCTGTAGAGAACCTAGAGAAATGTTTAGTGGTAGAAATCAGAAGACCTTTCGGTGGGAGGGATCATATCTATCAGTAATGTTCTCTCTGTGAGCCTGACGTTGCC
Source organism: Rousettus aegyptiacus (assembly GCF_014176215.1). Classification (NCBI taxonomy): domain Eukaryota; kingdom Metazoa; phylum Chordata; class Mammalia; order Chiroptera; family Pteropodidae; genus Rousettus; species Rousettus aegyptiacus. The sequence continues at coordinate 959,929 of NW_023416312.1, read as the reverse complement.
CCATGGAGGCAGCCATGGAATGTTTCTGGCCGGTCAAAGGCTGCTCTTGCCATAGGCTCTCGGGTCAGACTTTGTAGTCTGTACACAGGCCAGTCCTTAACAGCAGAACCAGGAAACAAATGTGGAGAGCATGGTTCGGAAATTAAGCATCACCTCATGGCCTGCACGAACTTTTCATTTATTCCAAACACATGAATGGAGTACAATTGATACATCAGGTAGTATGTTAGGCTCGATTAAGATTATTTTGATAGCTTTTTAGTGGGCAGGGTTTAGCAAACCAGCCCACTGGCCAAACCCAGCTCACCATCTGTTTTTGTAAATAAAGTCTCATTGGAATACAGTCATGCTCGTCCATTTACATATCGTCTCGGAGTTATGACAGCTCATATGCCTCAAATGTTTAGTATCTGGCTCTTTACAGGAGAAATTTGCTGACCTCTGGTCTTAAGTAAAAGGAAAAGAAGTGACTGATTTCTCCCACCGTCAGTGTAGCAGGTTAGTGTAGGCGATGTGGCTTAACCTCATTATATTGTAAACGAAGGGCCTAAAGCCCAGTCATTCCATAAGAGCGAAATGCGTATTCATGTTTCCTTTAGTGCTGTTTTTTCTCACTTGCTTCAGTTAATTTCCGATATCACGATTGAAAAAGGCTTTGTTTATATATTTTGAAAACAGGATCATGGAATGAGGAATAGCTGATGGTTTAAGAAAATGTGGACAAGAGTCTAATAAAAGAGTACCCTGACGCCTCGAAATTGCTCAATTATATGGCTTCCTTATAAAGCGGTCGCTCACCATTGTCCCTTAGGCAATGTAAAACCCAAGTAAACAACTCGATGAAATCAAGAAAATGATATTCTTGGTAGGCGAACACTGTAGCTTCCTTTGATTCGTGATTTAAATGTTGATTTAAAAAAGTAAGGACAACCTGGTGGGCAAAGAAATCAAGCTTGGGTATTTATGTAACAACCCAAGACAGAAAAAACAGAACTCTCTTATTTCTACGTTATTCTTGCTGGCAATGTTCAGTCGAAGAAGTGATATACTAGGACTGTTTATGAAAGCTTTTCGTGTAAATAAAAATGACGTCGAAACCTGGGGTAAAATCCACAAACCACTGTAGATAGAAATGCTGATAGAAACACACACAACCAAAAAAAGGTTAGACCACTGGGCTTCGAGGCCATCAATAAAGGTCTCTATCGTGTGAGCTGCAGTGTTAGTTGTACCTTCTGTGTGTTCACAGTTCCCTGTTCTGTGATCTTCCCAGAGGACTGTGACTTCCCGTGGAGTAAGACTAGATCTCATTTGTCTTTGAATCTGGAACACGGGTCCACTGCCCCTTAGCAAATCGTTGAGAAAGCGCATGCGTATATCCTCCTTTAAAATTAACCTCCTTCCTTCATTCTTCTCTATCTCTCTAAAGCGAATCAGTCACCTTTCTCTCATTTTCCCCAATATTCCCAGTAATGATTTAGAGATAACCTCAGTGCTTCTCTACTGCTCCACCCATGCTCGCTTTCCAACTTCAATGGATGGACGCAAAGGGTTGATGTGAGGCTTAAATGAGGTAATAACCATGATGAGCTTAAAACATCTCCCAAAATCTTATATCCTGCCAAAGTTACCCATCACCGTTACATTGTCGTTATCACCATGACCATATCACCCTCGCTTATATCTGCCCTCAACCCTAGACACTTTATCATTGTGTCTCACCTTAACCATAGCCATGAACCCTCAGCTGCCTTCCTCAGTTCATGGTTTCACGCCCTCATTCTGCCCGCCACACCTAAAACCAACACGGTAATCTTTAACCACCGAATCTGCTCCTTCGTTGGAAAAACAACAAAAAACAAATAACTCTTGAGGCCCTCTGTTGCGTACTGATCTCAAAAGCCATTTATGATAGTATTGCATAGAAAAGAAGAAATCCATTTTGTTCATGGCTTGTTCTAGGAATGTATCACAGATTTAAGGTTATTTATCTTAGAACGGTAGGTTTCAAACTTTTTGTCCACAGTTGATGGTAAGAAGTACATTTTACATCTCATCCCAGGAAACATATGAACCAAATGGTACTTATCTTTGTCAGAGATACACTTTAATATTTTCTGTAACTTCTCTCCTATTATCCTCTATTTGAGTCTGTCATTTTCTAAAAAACACTTGTCGTGACTCACATTTTCGTGATTCACTAATAGGTTATGACCCACGATTTGATTAGCGCAGTCTTAGAAGGCAGATGGGCTGGAGAAGAGGCAATCAAGAGGAAAAGAATAAAAGTGTCAGTGTGGAAAACTTTTGATTATCCTTTGCCGTGGCTCTTACGGCCTTGGAAGGTGGATGGAGCGTTGTTTCTGTAGGGCCACAGGGACGAACCTCGGCTAGGCCCTCGGCTTAAGCATCTGATGCCTTCTCTGCCTAGAGCTCAGCCATGGAATGCCAGCCAGAGGCCTTCCTGTGCTGCTTCATTGCTCTCTCTCCTACTCCAAAGCCAGGTGGACAGCCTGGAGGAGGTACATATGTGGCTTTAGGATTAAAAGAGGTAGACGTCTCTAAATTTAGGAGGCTACAGAGTCATGCCAGAAGTAGTCCACATCCTCAAGGAGTCAATAGAGAAAAGACAACTACATCAATCATGTTGGAAGAGCAGTAGATATCATCTATCCAAGTGACCTCTGGTGACCCTTACAGACAGAAGAAGTCGCCTCATCTTCCTATTCCAGTAAAAGCCAGAAATGACGGAGAGGTTTCTCTGCAGGTTCTTTTGTAATTTTCTCCTTGGATGCTCTCCTCTGTACCCCAGGGCTTTTATCATGTCAAGTTCTCAAGTGTGCGCTGCTGGGTGATTTTGTTCTGATGCCAAGCGGACAGGCCAGTACGATAGTGTGTGGTCCTTTAAGCCGTATGCTTTGTGCCTTCATATTCCATTATGGCCCCCTTCATATTCTCAGACAATATAGTTTTCTATCCAAGACCTTGTCCCTATTGGTCACATTTACACGTATTTATATATCTTTTTTGGAGCAGCAACTAGTATTGCAAAAGGCTTTGGCATCTTGGACAAAGCTTTTGTCATTGCAGTCTCTGAAATATTCTGGCACCTTTCAAAGATTTCAAGAGTACACCATTCTCTCTGTTGGGATCGTGGCCCAAAAGTAAACTTGATAATTGCAAAGAATGTTCCATCCTCGAAATGTGAAATATGAACAGCGGCTTCCATTTTTGCTTTTTTCTTAGTTTCCCCATGGGCAAAACAAAGGCGAATAAGTATTAACTGAAATTAAATACCAAGTGTTCTTTTTAAACCAATCAGTCTTTTCAGATAATTTGAAATTGAGCCCTCAAAATTATTTTAAAAATTCAATTAGTGGGTGTTTATAAATTTTTTACGAATGGAAATTCTGGAAAAGTAGTTTAAGACGTCTTCACTTAAGATAGGAGTAGGCAAACCACAGCCCAATGGCCAGATCCAGCCCGCTGCCTGTTTTTGTAAATAAAGTTTTATTAAAACAAAGCTACACTCATTTCTTCGTTGTTTCTGTATTGTCTAAGGCTGTTAGTTGCTACAACAGTGGAGTGGAGACCATAGGGCCCACAAGGCTGAGGATATTTATAGAAAAAGCTTACTGACCTCTGATTTAAGAGATTAGCATTAATTTGATATAGCAATTTACAGTCATTTCAATTTCTTCACTATCTTCATTTTGAAATCATTGTGTTTTAGTGATCATACCTTCGTAACTCTCAGATGTTTCAGTGTTTATTTCATATGTCACCAAATATTTTTTCAAAGTGAGTAATAAATTCCTTTGGTGGCACTAAACAAGAAAAAGAACTGAATATTTTTATGAATTGCTTTAACAACTGATGCCACCATGCAGTGTATAGGAATGTAAGTAAATTAAATGGACGACTTTAATAATAAGTCAGTCTCCAGTGGAGATTATTAGCTTTGTTATCACTATCTGATTTGATAACTGAGAACTTAGCAGTATTTATCTTTAAGGACTTATTTACAGATTTACAATTCTTTGTAAACTGATCTCCTTCCTCTTACCCCCCTTATTTTAGATCTCACCCAATACACCCAAATTCAAAACTTCCAGGATGTCTTTTTCAGGGATGCCTGGCATTACATGATAAGGTTGGTTCAAATGTAAGTAGAAAATACAGCCCACCACAGAGTTTTGTATTGCGCTCTGTTAGGATGCTTTGGCTGCAAATTATGGAAACCAAACCAAAAGTGGCTTAAGCAATAAAGAAATTGATTATATTACTTTCCAGGGAGCCCACAGATAGGCTAATGAATGCAGTGGCCTTCCATCTTTCTTCCCTGCCATCCTCGGTGGGCCACTGTGTTCTTAGGCTGGCTTCCTTCATTGTCACAAAATGGCTGCAGCAGCCTCTGACATCACTGCTCTTTGTGGCAGCGTGAAGAGGTAGAGAAGTGTTTTTACTGCTACCTCCCGGGAGACTTCCTCCCCGCCTAACGCCCTAGAATTGCAACACCTGCCAGTGCCCAAATCAATACTGGCAAGCAGAAAGAAATCACCGGAACTGGCTTGACCTAAGATTCCTTTCCTGAGCCTGGGGTGAGGACTCATCCCAGGATGCATGACTACATGGAGGGTGAGTGCCTAACAAAATAGGGAAAATCAAAATTGGCGGGTTCAGTAGGATAAAGATGGATGTAGATTACAAACTATTGGTGTGCAGTGGCAGTGATCGTCTGCCATTGCAAATAAGCAATTGGGAGGGAACTATTCTTATATCGTATTTATCTGATCTAGTGTCTAGTATAGTGTTCTTTGCTTTCACGGTGCAGGAAATATTTGAGAAATCGAATGGATTAAAAATTCAATGATTTTAATCGCAGCTCAAAGAATGGTCTAAAACAAGAATGGCAAAGGAAAGAATGAGTATTAGTATTAGTGGTCATCTAATTACATCATCTGTCCAGTTACCAAATTTGTGAGAGATGTTTTTACGGGAGCAACTGGCAGAAATTTGGAGGAGTTCCCAGGGGTGAAAGTTTATGACTTAAAGGTATTTGATTCCCTTCTTTCTTGTGCAGTATGCAACAATATGTGTCAAAAGACAGTAGAGAGCATTAGCCCCTTTCAGAGTTCAAAACTCACACCATGCTTAGACACCCTCGTCTGACTACCGTTTCAACTTGAACTACGAACTTTGGCTTTAAAATTAGTAATGACAAAATTCTATAATTTAGAGTCGAATTTCCTTTAATTAACAATCCAAGGTATTTCTCTGGGATAAGCGATTTCTGTCTTTCTGTTCTCCTACCTGCTTTCTTTCCTGTACACACCACGAAAGAAACATAACTTAAGAAAATGACTTCCCAGAGGCCATTTTTCTTCCTCTGATGTTTGGAAACTTCTGTCTCTGCAAATACAATGCCTACCTAGACTAAGTTAAAAAATACCAGTTTCCATTTAAGGGACATGAAATTAAAAAAATGCAAATTTATGAGCCTGGAAGGACAGACGAGCTCCCAGCTTAGGAAAAAGTAACAGCAGGGTTGCCCAGCAACACACGAGCTGATAGTTAGAGTTTTTTTTTTTTTTTGCTTTTTTTTTTTTTAACTCATAACACTTGAATATGGAAAAAATGACAGCAAGTAAAAGATCCTTCAAGGGCATAATTTGATCATGACCAGTTATTACAGCAAACAGCAATTACAGAGAACGCCTGGTTAGGGAAAAACTGTACTTGAGCTTTGAAACCCGTGGCATTGTGGCCATGCGATCTGCTTCCTTACCTCACGTTTTGATGGAATAATGAGACGAGCTCAACAAATCAAATATCTCAAGGATTTTCTGTATTAGAAAAATACTTGCTTCGAGGTTCAAGAATCTACAAGTTTTCCCTCCTGAAGAAAATTTCAGAACTAATTACCTTGCCAAAAGCATTTATATAAAACAGAAAAGGTTTCCTTAGTGTTGAATTTAGCTGGAAACGTAGTGACCTCCAAGATATGACTCCTCTTACAACACTAAGAGACTTACAGCATGTTCTTTCTTTTTTTCTGACCACAGTTTTGATAATTCCACCACCACTTGAACATGTAAACTGTGGGGGATTAGTACATTTCACAAGTACTTTGGGAGCCTCAGCTCTAAGGAGAGGCATCTGTGTTGCTTAAGAATACCATGAATATTTCCTTCCCTGAGAAACATAGACACTTTGGAAACGATTTTGAAAATTCTAACCCACGAGGTGCTAGTGGAATAAAGAAATAGTGTTTAGTGCGTTGGGACTTACAACCAAGAACGATGACTCGATAACACTATTTCTACCTGCTTTCTATGTAAATCAAGGTTAATGGAAGAATTGCTAAAGATAAGGTGAACTATAAATGAAAACTTCGACCTATGTATTTGATTAAATAGCCAACAGTCTATAGCATGGGAGATTTCTTTTAAGATGGCGCACACGCACACACACACACACACACACATACACACATATAATGAGATCCAAAGTTTGACCTTGAATACATTGTTTTCTACTTTTTCTATGTAGGTTGTTTTCTTCGAAAATTCTTATCACTCTCTTGAGCCCTAGTTCCCACTAAAGCAAATATCAATCAATCCACTCCTAAATTTGCAATTCTCTCACCTTTTTTCACCAATAGAGTGCTTGCTTGATGAAGGATTGGATTACTAAGAATAAAACATTAAGAGGCATAGGATAAGAAAGGATTTTCTAGACTAAGCGATCACCCTGTGATTTATCAGGGAAACCCCTATCAAAATTCAAAGGTCCCTGAAAAGAGTAACTTTGTCCTTTAAGACCAAACTCAAACGTTAGCCTTTCCGAGCAGAGCTGGGGACGACCTTCTCACTTCTGACCTATACCACCTAGTGAATGTCTCCACTGAAGCATTTCTTCGTTTTGCTTTAATTAGGTTTCCACGTATCTGTCTTTCGCACTAAACTGAGTTTCTCAAAGGCAGAGATAGAGTCCATTCATCCGGGTTCATAACACCTAGTTCTGTCTCACCTACAATGTGCGATCGATCAGCGTTGGGTAGAGGGATGGATGGAGCAGTGGGTGGACCAGTGGACAGGGAATGAGCCTCTTTCCTGGGGAAGATGTCGTTTAAACAGATGCCTGTGATAATGTAAAATAATATTCCCGTGCGAAAGGGATTCATCATGTTCTGTGGTACAACACCCCATGGACAGAGAACACTTATTCTAGGCTGGAGATGAGATCTCTGCTTTGGCCCCTCTTCTAAATCCCTGGGGTTAATCCCAGTTCGACTCTTACACCAGAGCGTTGCCCTGGTCCCATTGGTTTTACTATCCTGAGCTTGCAGCCGCATTTCCTGCCAAGAAGCCGAGGTGGCCACGTTCCTGGGAATCAGCTTCCCCTTTGTGTCCAGCCTCCTCTCTCTTCTATTTCTTGAATATGGAGCAGACAACTCAAAGTAGCAGGAGCAGTTTTGCATTCACTCCACTGAGGATGGTGATGCCGGGAACTGGCTCCAATGTCCAGCCCAACTTTTCCTGAGATATGATTTTGACTGGGGATTTGGTTGCCCGACTTGCCAGTCACTATCTGTTTTCCGATGTCGATGTGCTGGGCCAAATTAACTTACATCGATGAGATGAATCATTGGAAAATACTAGAGGCGGAGTATGAGCACAGCGAACGGCCCTCGCGTATCTGGAACCATTAATGATATTATTGCTTCTTCGACAAACCACCTTTTCCAAACTGGAAATAAAATCTCTGGTTTAATATTTTTATTGCTTTATTTTGGGGGAGGTCTGTGACTTGAAAGTCCTCAAGTAGATGAGATTAAAGGATGAATTTTAGTAAAGGATAAAATATAGTTTTAGTAAACATTTTTATAACACATCCGCAGATCATATAACTCATCCGATCCATATATAATTTAAAAAGTTTTATTTTGGCTTATCAGGATAGGCATGGAAACTTGAATAATAAACAGATTTCTGTAATAATCAGTGTTCTGGGATGCAAATGACAAGTGCCAAGTCTGAATAACTTAAGCAGAAAAGGGATTTAGAGAACCCGTGAAATAGGAATCTTGAGACAATCTAATCAGCCGTGTACGAAAACATCACCAGGGCCGCCAAAACAAATCCGGTCAAGCCTCTCGTCATCGCCAGTCCACTCTCTTTCCAGAAAAGTCGCTGCACCAGAGTGGCAGACATAGCTGATGCTTTATGTGGGCCTAGACACGTCTTCTTTCGGCTCAGGTAGATGTGAACAGGAAGATTATTTCACTAGTTTCAGCCAGGTGGGAAGGTCTGGACTGTGAGTCCCCTCCCTGCCATAAAGCTGGCCCCCAAATCTATAGCGCCTCGCTGAGCACAAGCCTCCTCTTTCCTGCAGGCTTGACCGATGAGTTTTCAGCCTTTGCTTGAAGACATGCCTGGGAGAAAGGGCTTTACAAAATATTTTTGTGATAATTTTAGATTTACAGAAAAGTTATAAAAATAATATGGAGTTCCGTTGTGCCCATCACCCAGTTTTCCCTAGTGATAACGTCGTAGATAACCTCGGCGCACGCATCACAGCTAAGAAGCCGAAACTCAGACATTGCTGTCGGCCAAACTGTAGACCTTGTTCAGATGTCACCAGGTCCCCACTAATATCTTTCTTCTGTTCCAGGACCCCATCCCGTGCACCACATGCACATAGCTCGATGTCTTCCTTTCAATAACAGCCATTTCTTATCTCATGCAGTTTCTGGGAATATCTTAGCCTGGGAATATCTGGAAATATCTTAGCCGGGCTGTTCTGATTCACGGGGCCATCAAGCTCATCTGGGGTGGCGGTCATCTAAAGACTTGACTGGGGCTTCAGGCTCAGTGTCCAAGGGCACTCACATGGCTGCAGGCCAGAGACTTCAGTTTGTCACCACGTAGCCCTTGCATAGGGTCGCTCGTGACATGGATCGTCCGAGTGAGGCATGCAAGACAGAGAACAAGCAGGGTGGAAGCCACAGTAAACGATGCTGTTTTTTGTTTGTTTGTATTTTTTTTTTTGTTTTTTGTTTTTGTTTCATTTTGTTTTGTTTTGTTTTTATCTGAGGCAGCTCATTCCGAGGCCGAACAGTTCCGTTTGCTGAGAAAACTGTCTTTCTGTCATTTGCTCCTGAATCTTTGTTCTGGCCAATGTGGGCGGGGAGGGCTAGCCAAGAAGTCTCTTTATCTACCATGTTCAGTCCTCTACAAAAAGAAGCAGAAGTACAGCGTCCCCTGAGGCTTTCCTGCGGGCTAAAGGCGCCTCCATTTATATATAAGTCCATTCATGCAAAGGCCCACCATAGGATGCTGTTCTACCTGATCTGGCCCCACTAACGGAGGAAAAACACCTCGTATAAGAAATAGAAGACTACTTCCCCAGGAAACTTGCTTTACTTCCCTATCTGTAGTTAGGAATTTGGTAGAAAGGCAGCTATCGACAGACTCACATTTCTTCATAAATTGAAGGAAAACAGTTATTGTGCCCCAAAGGCAACCTGATATATAAAGGCTCAACGATTTGTAAACATTTCTATAGCGTTCTGTTTAAAACAAACACTGAGCTTGGGTATAAAGTGAGCATTGTGACAAATGGGAAAATGTGAACGTGTCGCATGGCGTGAGCGTATAGCAGCTCTCTAGGGAGAGATGCGCATAGACCGGTGGCTCCCAACCAGCGTGGTCCTGCTCCTGTGGGACCTTTGGCAATGTCCAGAGATATAATTGGTTGTCACACAGGTAAGGGATCGGTGCTCGGGCAGCTAGTCAATCAAGGCCAGGGATGCTGCTAAGCAGCCCCACTGTGCGCAGGACGGTTCCTCACACAAAGAGATATCCAGCCCCCGGTACCAATTAGATGCAGCTTCTGAAGAGCTATGTCCCATGCTGCTACCCAGGTGTCTCTTTTACATTATTTGTTCCTCACTTTTTATCTGAGCTGCCCTCACTGCCTCCGAGGCCCTTTGGTTTGCGTTCTCTGAGAGTCTGTTTTTTTGGTCCTGTAAATAATGAGACAGCTGTGGCTGGGAAAAGTGGAGCAGGCGGTGCCAAAAAGCATTCCTTCAAACTTTTCTCAGTAGGAATCATTTGAAGATTTGAAACAAGCTCCAGCCTTCCTCTTAGGCTGGGATGGAGTTGCGAGCTCCAAGTCTTGCCAGCCATGCGGTGGCCCAGCGGTAGGTGTCTGCGTTAGCTTGGGACAGCTGTGAGGAATGTGGGACCCGCTGCTCCCTGCTCTTCCATTTTCCTCGAGACATTCGAAATCCAGACCTGTATGGGGACTTACCAAGATTTTGCATCAAACTCAGGTTTTTATAAATCACCTTGTGCGCTAAGCACCGCCTGAATAGCGAGGGGCTAGATATAATCATTTTGTATCCACTGGGCTAGTTCTTTGCCTGGGTCAGTAACGGCATCAGGAGAGAGTGTTGTCCTCAGAATGATGTTTAGTAGCTTTTATTCGTCCTCATTTCAAATCTCAGAGCAGGAGATTTGTTCTGTTTTCCGGTAATATATAATCTTTACAAAGTGAAAGCTTTAACGTTGGTACCCATCGCCCGTGCACCTGTGAATTTAGGCTGTCGGCGTGCGTGCCCTGTGACCGCCCTGCTAAGAATGAGCTTCAGCATCTTGTCGTTTATCACCCCTGTTCTTGAAGGGCAAAGTCTAAAAGACTTTCACAAATGAACATCCATTGTTTCACAAATACCTCCAGAACCATCTCTCATGATGCGAAGGCAAAGTGACCTTTAAGGAAAGGAGCTTCAGCTTCTCATCACAGATATCTGGGTTCTGCTGTAGCCACCTCTCTCGAGACAGAGCTGGGCTTTTTGAGAAGGGCTGGAATTTGTGTTTGAATCCCAGCTCTACTCCCTACCAGTCCTGTGAGTTTTGGACAATTGGCTTTAATTCTTTGATTTTCAGTTCCCTCAGCCGTAAAGTGAGTAAATCAAAAAACTATCTCAGTGGATTGTAAGTTGATGTGTATTAGGTAAATACATGTAGAAATGACTCATGCCGATTATTGTGAATATTTAGAGCTTACAAATTGTCAGTTTCTCTTTCCTCCTTATTACCTTGGACATGTTGGTCCACATATATTTGGCCTTTAATGTCACAGCCCTCAAATAGGGACCACATTCTCCTCACCAGGACAGGCAGAGGTTAAGAGCGCCATCTTCGATATTGAATAGCCCTGGGTGCAAGTTCTGAATTTCCCACTTTCCACCTTCCGTCCTTGGACAAGTTACTTAACCTCTTCCAACCTCAGTTTTCCCATCTGTAAAATAGGAAGAAATAATAGCGTGGGCTTCGCAGAGCTGCGGTGAGGATGTAATAAGGTCGTGGATACTAAGCACTTAGCTTATAGTACGTGCTCAATAAACACGAGTTATTCTTTACCGCTGTGTGCCCATTTCGCAGAGAAGTCATGGTGGTCCGAAGACATCATAGGTATTCAACTATTTAGAAACTTAAACATTCCAGAACTTTCTCGTGCAGAACTTTCTTGCTGGGTTTTCAGCTCCGTTCAGTTAATATAATTTTTTATTTTGGTGCCATTCTCTAAAAATGATGAAGTCTTTCGTTATTATTATTATTGTCGTTGAGGAATAACAGAGAGTATTGTGCATAAGTACGAATGTGCACAAATACAGCTCAGGGGGCTCTTAACACGTGTGTGTCCCGTAACCACTGGCCAGGTCGAGACATGAAGCATCCCTGGCACCCCGGCGGACTTCTTCGGGCCCCTGACTCTTTCATCTTTCACCAAAACTGAGTCCTTCCTTGACCAATATTATTATGATTATCATCATCATCTCTAGAGTCAATTTAATATGGAAAATACTGTTTTATAACCCACCTCCTCTGAATCTGATCCCCTTAAAATTAGGAGTTCTATACTTTATTGATCCCGGGTTCTCTCTAAACCAACCCAAAACCTCTGTCTGACTTCCGGCCGTGGATAGTGCTGACAAGTCCTCATGGTGTCCCACCCTGTACTATTCGCTTAGGGCGAGAGAGAAGCCTAGGAGACGTGGTTCTGCCCTCGGAGAGCTTCTCGTCCAGCTAGAGGAACAAACAAGCCTTAAAAAGGAATTTCACCTGAGTCCATGGAAAACACGTCCCGCACGAGCGGTCTCATGTTCTCTCGTTCTCAGCCCTGCAGACCGTGTTCGGGGTCGGCGACCCCCCAAGAGGACGCCAGATTAACCACAGTCCACACCCACAGTTCCTTTGCTTTGGGGTCACCAGGGGTGAATGGCTTGCTGTCTTGACATCTACTGTCATGTCCTGTATGTCCGTGGGGTTTCCCATCTGGGACATGGCCCCCTGGGGCACATTAATGAGATGGAAGGAAGATGCACGGAGTCCAGTCCCCAAATGCTGGTTCCAAGATACCTTTGTTCAGGATGTGTGACCCAAGTTCTCTGTCCAGGTCCCTTTTGTCTTCAAGGCGGTACACACCCTGGGAACACTTAGTAAGTGCGTGCTCACCACCATTTGCACTGTAGAATGTTGCTGTGCAATATTGATAGTTAGGAAGCTTCAGTGTCTGTAAAAGATGTAATGGCACTTGTCACACTTATCACCATTCAAGGAACTGGGTGAACAGAAAATGTTCTATTGGTTACACGTAATATGGCAGCCTCACGCGCAGGTTTTCTGTGCTCTGTGGAAACAAAAGACACTCTTCAAACACTGGAGACTCGATTGATCGATCACAAGGGAGAAGAGGAGCGAACAGTTCCATTTCTCAGCTCTTGTCATTTTCCTGAGGATTTTAAATGATGAAATGGTGTGCCGAAGCAATGCAGCATTTCACATTAGGGCACATCGCCCATAATTTCATCTAGTTCCTGTTGATAACATTCACCTTTGTCTAATTCAATGAAAATGTAAGTAGTGAAGCATTTTTTTTTTTAAATTATGGACAAAGTTCACATCTTTCCCTATGAGGATGCTTCGAGTTATTGTTTGGAGTTTTGGAGTCTGAAGTCTACATTATCCTCATGAGACGATGTAACCTCTCATCCTGGTGGGACTATAAATCAGCAAAACCACTTGGAAGTCAGTGCTGCCTGCTAAAGGCTAAGATTGCACACACACGCTGCCTGGGCAATGCAGCTTCTACACGAATCCCCTAGAAGCGTGATTCTCAGACTTAGGTGTGAACCAGAGTCCCCCGGAGGGCTGGATAAAACACACACTGCTGCACCCACCCCCAAATTCCTGACTCAGTAGGTCTGCGGTGGGACCACAGGCTTCGCATCTCTAACAAGCTCCTGGGAGGTCCTGACGTTGCTGGTCCCAGAACCTCACTTAAAGAACCACTGCCTTAGAGAGATTCTTGTACAAGTACGAGAAGATGTGAACAAAAGTTTTCAAAAACACTGTTCTTAATAGTCCTAAGCTAGAAACAACTCAGATTTCCATCGACAGTTCAATGGGGAAATTAATTGTGCTATAGCCATACAAAAAACCCTGTCAGAATGAGTGACCCCCAGCTACCTGTCTCAACACAATGAATTCCAGGAAGTGTGGATGAATGAAATAAACGAGGCGAGAAAGAATACCTATGGTGTGATTCCGTCTATGTGAGTTCGAAAGCAGGAAAAACAAAACTATGATCTTTATAAATACATCAATGGTAAACTGTAAAGAAAAGCAGAAAATGGGTTATTGCAGAAGTCAGACCAGTGATGACGGGGGGGGGAGGGGGACGGGCGGGGGGGGGACATACGCAGGGGCTAGGCCTCAGTCCTAGCAGTTGTCTGCATCTGAACTTGACCGCTGGTTATATGGGAGTTGCCTCCTAATTATTATTTCAACCGTACATTTATATTCATACACACCTATATGCATCTCTTAATTAAAAAGAAGTTTTAAAAAATCCCTCTATCTTGAAAACAAAATGTCCCCCATCCCATATGTATTCTAGTTCTTTGACAACTGGTTTGAATTTTAGGATCTGCCCACTGGTTCTGAAAAATAAATCTCTTTCATATATGGTTTATTCTCTCGGGTCAACTATTAAAATAAAGGAATGATAGGATTTTTTAAAGAAACATACCTTCGTTACAGTCAATACATTTGGTGATATGAACGAGCGATGAACAAAGTTTTACAAAGTAGGCCCGTTAGTCCTACTTGGAGAACAGATTAGAACCCTGCGCAGTTGGTATTTTGTGTCTGTAAGAACGCGATTAGGTCGTGGGGTTCCTGCAGTTAGATCATCTTTGAGAATCTGAAGGTAAGAACATAGACACGATGAACGGGATTGATGGCTCTTTGCCGCAATCGCAACTGATTTACATAATTTCCCCCTATTCCAATCGCATGACTGCATGAGTGAAGACTCTTATAAACTATCTCCATTTTATGGGAGGAAAATCATTTTTGAAATATTTTTCCTTTTACAAAGGATGGAGGGATTGAATGTGCCTGTTGATTATGCTGTGTTATCTTTTGCCTCCAAAAACGCAGACGAGAAATTGGGAGCATGTGCAGCCCTATGAGGATCTCAGGAATGTTCGCTCCTGTTTAAGAATGCTTGCTCCGTCTTTTCTTGATATCAGAGTCTTGCTTTTACATTTTATTGGTCTGAGTCGCTTTCTTTGCTACGCTTTTTAGTAAATCCCATTAGAAAACAATTCTTAATCCCCCCTTTAAACATAAGTTTTCTTGCGGCAAGGGCTTTGTCCCCGCTGTTTGATCACAGTGTGGGTTCTCGATTTGTACCTCCCACTCGTTAAGTGGACAGCTGCATAATCCTGAAACGCATTCTTGCAATGACGACTGCCAGTATTTTATGATGACATCCCAGGAATTCAATTGCAGCTGCCTACTGATATGAGTGGTATCTTTATTATTTGGTGAGTTAACCAGACGTATCAAGTACATTTGTCACGAGGACAAGATGATAAAATACATGCCTTACTTATTATAGTGAAAAATTAGAAACAACCCAAATGTCCATCAATGGGGAACGGTTAATTAAATTATGGTATAGCAACACTAGAATGCTATGCAACCTCCCCCCCAAATACATCTGAATTAATGCATCAAGGGTCCCCATTAGAGTACGTTATATGCATTGTTTCATTTAATTCTCACAACCCTATGAAATTCTCACTTTATAGATGAGGATGCTGAGACCTGTCCAAAGTCACACGGTTAGTAAATGGTGCAGCAATAATGACATCTGAGTTCTTTGGACCCCCAAATTCATTTCCTTCTCCAGTTACTCTGTACTAGCTCATGACCGTCAAAGCCGTACGTACTGTTGACTCTTCTCTTGTCATCCTGATTCAAGATGACACTAGTTTGCATAAACATGAAGAATAGGAAGAGATTCATATAATAGTAAAAGCAAATATATCTAAAGTGTCAAAACTAAATTACTTCCGAGTGAGGTAAGTTTCCTGTACTTTCCATCATTGGAACAAAATTTAAGAGCATACACTAAGATGCTGGTGATGTGTGCAGTCCGAGTCAGGGACTTTCATGGCTTTTTAGAGCCTTTACTCTGTTTAAAATGCCAAATTACGGGCGAAGTGATTGAGAAGCCACACAGTTGCTCAAATGGAATTATCGATGTTAAATATCACTTGTATGCTTGTTTTTACAACTTTTCATTCTTTTAATATTTACAGATGGACAAAAGAGAAAGAAATCTCTGAGAAAGAAACTGGATTCACTAGGGAAGGAGAAAAACAAAGACAGAGGTAAGGGACAGAATGAACTAAAGCGAACGCATCTTCCATGGAGCATAATGGTTGAATTTGGTGGGGCTTTTGAATTGCATAGATTTACGCGGTTCAACTCTGTTACGTAAACTAGATTTCTATGATGGAATGTCATTAAAGGCTGTTTTGGTCTACTCTTTTGTGTTTGAGTGGCCCTGTACTGAATTGATGAGTTCAACTGGTTGGAGCAAAGTGTGACTTCAGCCAAGTTTATGGTTCCAATTATGATTCTGGCCAATCAGCTATGCATAAAGAGAACCTGGGTTGAGTAGCCATGGATAGCATCTCTAACGCTAACCAGCTGTCTGGCAAATTCAGATATTTAGGCAGGGCTCGTTAAATGAGAAAAAGTTTGGATTCGCCTACCATGACTACTGGAAAGAAGCAGTCTCATCCTATGGAGTACTGACGATGAGCCATTCTCACTATTTTTTTTCTTAGATCACAGCATGCTTATTCTTTGCCCTATATATTTTGGAACCTGTTGATGCTCTTTATACTGTTTTATGTCCCCTTCTGTGTCTATTTAGGGAATTGACACTTTTGCTACTCTTTCAGAGTTTATTTGTCTTTATTTCAAAGTAGTATTCATCGAGCCCACACAGTGGGCATCTGGCCTCCATTAGCACAGTACGGCACAGCTTGTCGTAGCTTGCTTCTGTAGTCCTATCTGAAATGATCGCTGAAGGCTATGGTCACGAGAATGTATTTTTATTTTATGTGACATAGTAAATGAGTATTGAGTAAAGAGAGCCATGCGCCTCATCTGGGACAATTGAATATCTGCTTGAAAAGTAATAGAAGGCAATGAAACCGAAGGTATATAAAGAAATGCATAGTGATCAGCGTGTTGGACAAGACCTAGCCCACGCCATCAATCCCAGGCTCTGCACCCATACCTTGAACCATGCCTAGAAGGACATGACCTTTGGTTCTTTGGACTAAAAGGAGATAAATAATTCTAAAGAATGGAAAGCCAATGTTTACTTCCCTTAGAGCATGATTTCTCAACCTCAGGACTATTGACATTTTAGACAGGATAATCTTTGTCGCGGCGGCTGTCCTGCACACTGTGTGAGGTGTTGAGTAGTATCCTTGGCCTCTACCCACTAGACGCCAGTAGCACCATCCCCAACCGCAACATCCCCAGACATTTCTAATGTTTACCTCCAAGTGGAGAAAAGGAGATGAAAGTGTCTATGATCCTTCCCCCGACTGCACAGTAGAATAATTTATTGAACCTTTAAATAAAAATTTCAATGTCTGATCTTCCACTCCATTCGTCTGTGGGGTATTGGGCATGAGTAGCTTTATAAACTACTAAGGTACAACTTCTAAGGTGAGAACTCTGGACCATTTTCACCAGTAAACCTACCAGGGCATGTCCTATGACAGCAGAATCTGCTGCTGGAAGAACAAAGGCAGAGGGCGCTGACGCTTACCCGGGTACCTATCATTCTCTGATAAATTGTGTTCTATTTAATTGGCTCATATGTTCTTGCCCTTATTTTTTAAATTAGTAGCCGGGGTAGCTTTTTTAAACTAGACTTTTTACTCATTCTCTTCCCGCCACAGACCACGTCCACCTTGCTAGATTTAGGGTAGTTTTTGATGTTAATGGGGTACATCAAAGGGATTATTCAGACCGCTATATTAGTAATGTGTCATCTCTCACGTTGATTTGTTCCAGGATGATGGCCTTGATACTGGGATTTGGATACCTGTAATGTAGACTTCAGGCGATTCTTCAGCAGTACATACACATTCAGGCCAGACTGAGCAGAATGCGCGTTTTTGTGGGAGATGTTTTGCGTCCCGTGGACAGAGGGAGATGGATGTGTGCTTGTTTATATCACAGAACAGAAGGAAGCGAGAATGGTAGTGAGCAGGGAAGGAGGGAAGAAAGGGCCAGGGAAAGTAATCGGCCAACATGCACGGAGCCACTGTGCTTTTTAAAGGCCAAATCATATTCATGTATTATATAGGCTCACTGAAAACTTGGCATTGTTGTATAAGGCCACACAGGGAGCTGGCTAGGTAAAAAAGTCAGGTCCCGATGGTTCCAGAGAAAAGGCACAATGCCTACCCAACTAAGGGGAGAAATACCAGGCTTTGTGGTAAAAGATATTTGTTTCTCTTCTAAAGTAGCTATGATCTTTATGAAGAAGATGTCCTAGGCTTAAGTGAGGCTTAATTATGTGGTGTCTTTTCTGAACATAAAGTCCTATCTGTCTGTGTCAGCACATCCATTACATGGAGTCCTGGGGCCCAAGGTGTGAGTGGGCAGAACGCGGGTCTCGCATAGTTGTAATCGGGTCTCGTGATTTTCCTCCGTTCAAATATTAGCGTTTGGGTTCATAACAGCTGCACATGTGAAAAATGATAATCATTTGAATCCAAGAGTAAAAGAAGGAAAACAGGAAACTCAAAATGACCTCTTGGGTTAGGTCATCTAAAAATAAATAGGAGTGGCTTATTAGAATCCAAGTGCTTTCCCGATAAAGAATGATTCATTAAATGTTTGATATGCTGCTATATTAATTCAATTGAATCTATGAATTGATTCGATCAGAATGAATCATGTCCTCTATTTTATTTCATTGCCTTGACACAATATACGGAAGATCATGTGACACTCCTGTATCCCTATGACTTTTGATTTCCACATGGAAATTAATTCAAGACTGCTGCTGGTTCAGAAAACATTTTCATACATAATATTTCCCAGCCCTTAACTTCTCTGAGCTAAATTACTTGGCAACCAAAGAGTATTCTTTAAACTTTTAGAATGTTAGAAAATTTCTTGCTTGTATCATAAGGAAATCACTTTGGGGAAAAGGATTTATAGATAGCTACTTTGTTCCACTTCATGTGATCCCTAATCAGAACACCAGGTGAACGGGTTTTATTGTGACGTAAGTCTGGGGGATGCGTCACTTCTCCACAGGAGAATTTCAGATTGTGCCGTATATTTCTCGACATAAAATCTGGGGATCGTTCAGGTCTGGCACTTTTCTTTATGCCGAAATCATATGCAGCCATATTATCTTATTCCTGGCAGTCCAAGTAAGTTACTATATGCGAGCTGTGAAATAGCACTGTGTAGGAATAGATGATACAACTTGATTTTGCATCCTATTAAATAGCAGTAGAAAAAAATCAAGTATCAGTCAGCACTGTGTAAGAATTCTGAAAGAAAATGCGGTGAATGCTGTCATCGAGTGCCATTCCTGGAGATGAGGGCACCAGGGAGCATGTGATCCCAAGAAAGGGCCACCTCCAGAGGATTGCGTGAGCCACAACACAGCTTTTGGCCTGCGTGCTGAGAGTGTTGAGACACGATCCAAGTGTAATGAGGAGGGGGCAGCTTAATGGTGTGTTTAAACAGATCGCCACTCCGCAATGTAAAACGTGAACTCGGGGTGGGGAGAGACAATGGTGGAGGAAGGAAGCCTGGTTCCAGAGGTAGCATCACTTCTGGAGAGGACAAGGTCCAGGATGGGGCAGAGGGATGGGTGACAAAGGCGGCATGCAGAATTAAGTAAGAGGAGAGGAGAAGGTAAAGGAGATGTGAGGACGGAGAATCAGACGGGTCATTTAAGCAGGCATCTGAGCCACCCAGGATGACGGTAGATTGGGGGTCTCACCGTGAGTCAAAATCAGTGACAATAAAGAAAAGCAATGAGCAGGAGCCATGGGGGACCTTGCAGTAGCAGGTTTCTGGCACGCAGTGGGCGGGAGATGACCTGCGAGTTGCAGTAGGGAGCAAAGAGGATGGCGCGCCACCTCCTGACCCTGTAGTTCGTGGGAAGAGAGAGTAGACAGTCGCTACTAATGAGGACAGCAGGGGAAGCAGTCTCCTTGGCGAACACACGCCATAGATAAGAGTCTGATTCACTTTGTCTCTGGTCCCAGAACACTGAGTCTTCGGTAATATCCTTAGGGCTTTGAAAACCTATTATCAACTTGATTAGCCATGGTTATCACAGCGCCTCTAGGTTCTTTTTTCTCTGCAACAGAAGAGCTTTGAACACACAGACGAGCATGTGTGCCTGACACTTTATTTACACATAAAGGAGGGTTCTGCTCAAAAGACTTGTAATAAATCCTCAATTTCACAATAGCCATATTTGTGAAAAACGATAATATTCAAGGAATCCTGCCTAGAATTTTACAGAGAATAGATTCTGCAGCACAAAAGTTTAGAGCATTAGAGATGTCTCCTTGCTGAAGCTCGTAAGAGCCCTCAGGAGAAAGCAACAAGAAATTAGAGACCTATCAACTCTATCACTGAAAAAACACACTCAACCAGGAAAGAAAGGCTATTAGAAATAAGAATCTATTGTAGTTGGCTACATCTCTTGAATGGAAATGAAAGAGAAATAAAAGTTGGCAGCAAATGACTCCATGTATTCCTCCGATTTAATTTGTATGCAATTATTCTGATTTACAAGTAGAGTGACAGACTTTCAGATATTAAAATGACAGATTCCGAAGGAAACCATTTTTCTTCTTTTTTTTTTTTTTTCTCCAGGGATAGTAGAAATCTTTAAACAAGTCTGATTGGTTTTCCCTGTATAGAAAACATGGCTAGGAGAGGAGTCAATAGTCCCCATCTCATATTAAATCCCGCTGTGAGTACACCTACACGAACGGACAATGTCACCTGACACATTTATCAATGTCCTTTTTGCTGTTATTATCCCCTAACAGGTTTTGTATATTCCGTGTAGCTGTTCGCCTTACCATCCACATATTTCTAGATTGTCTCTGACCTTTTTGAAGTAAGACTATTTGATTATTCCCAGAGACAAGGCACCGCTGGTTTACACATAAGTCCCAAAGCACACAGCAGGTGGGCTGGCGTGGTCCCCTTTCATTTTTAATTTTGCTAGTCGTGGAAGTGGCCTTTTACCTGTAGTGAGTATTGGATCTTGCTACATTGTCCACATCGATCACTCAAACAAATGTCTAAATTATTTTTTTGTATTATTTCTGCCACCTAGTTTGTTGATGAATGGTAGACGCCCTCTGAAAATTCCAAAATTCTGAACCAAAATTCTGAACTTTTTATTTTCTACTTCAAAATAAATTGCATGTTTTAATAGAACCAGAGGTGCAGACTTTTCAAGTTCCATTTCTGCTTTTAATGTAGACTTGGCCATTGGCTCAGCGATGTTGAAAATGTCGCCATGGATCAAAGAAGGAACCCTTTTAAGGCCTCTTTCCACCTGATTTAATGTTAGTCTTTTCTTTCAAAGAACAAACAGCTTTAGAATTGTTTTCCCTTGATCATTCTGGTTTTATTCATAGGGGTTATAAAAACAAGGGAGAGGCTAGACTCCAATTTGCTCCTTCCAGAGACCAAATTTTGAATCTAAAAGACATAATTCGTTTAATTCTTAATGCTTTCCAGCATGAATCTAAATAATCGCCAATAAAATGCATGGTCCTATGGATCCATATACTTACAATGTATGTGTAACGAATTACTAGAGATATGGAGAGCAACTCGATGTACATCTTCAAATAAAGCCATAGATTTCTGCACTATGCTCCTTTCCTGAAATTGTCCTTACTAGAGGATTTAACAAATCGTATCCTGCGCCCATCACTGGATGTTGAGTGGTGACAGTCCACTTCCACGTGTGGCCACCAGAATGGCTTGAGTACAGGTTACGAGAGTGACATGACAGCCCCAACCCGGCTGTCATGCGGGGATAAGGTACACAAAGGAAAAAGAGCAGACTTCTTCCCAAGTTGCCCCTGTCTCACAGGTTTCACGGGCTGGCTCTTTCACTAGGAACCTCAGAGAGCATCCACTTAACCTTATGTCAGTCTTCGCTTCATGCATCTCTATTCTGGCACGTGATAGACAGTATCACACTTATTTATACACCTGACTCTGTGCTTCCCCATCCTACCCCACTCTCGGAACCTTTCGAGAGCAGAGATTGGACCTACCTTCTGTAAGCTTTGTACTCTCCAGTGTGTAAGTTGACACGGCGCATCATAGCTATTCCGTAAGTGGCTGTTGAATGGATGGAGAAGTGACTTGTAAGCTTTGGGGGCTCCTGAGACATATAAATTGAAGACTAACAGTTGTAAAACTGTGTACGCATGAGGATAAAATATTACCTACATTCTATCAAAACATCACAGCTCTCTATAAAGTTATTTCCTTTAAAACATACTTGAGCTACGTGGAGAAAAAACTAGAGGCCTAGATTTCTAAAACCTGTGTTCTTTATACATACTAGCTTTCTTTATCGAAATAGAATCTTTGGCCACTCCTGATAAACACGAAAGTCATCCTATATTTAGACTGATCAATAAATTCTTCTGAAAACAGCCATTTGAGTATGTCTGCCCTGAGGTCTGAAACATGAGTGAGTCTTCGCTGGGCCAGTCTTTCTTGAAAACGAACGTTTGTTTTCCATTCCAGAATTCGTCCCGCAGGCATTTGGAATGCCCTTATCCCAAGTCATTGCAAACGACCGGGCCTATAAACTCAAGCAAGACCTGCAGCGCGATGAGCAGAAGGACGCATCTGATTTTGTGGCTTCCCTCCTCCCGTTTGGAAATAAAAGACAAAACAAAGAACTGTCGAGCAGTAACTCATCTCTCAGCTCCACCTCGGAAACGCCAAATGAGTCGACGTCCCCAAACACCCCGGAACCGGCTCCTCGGGCCAGGAGGAGGGTGAGTTGGCCAGTGTTTTCCCCGTTGCCGGTGCTAGGACAACTGGAAAAGTGGCAGGTTATTTTTTAAGTCTTTGCTCATGTGAAAACCGAGAATGTCGTTTGTGTCCAAGTATCTGTCGACAACCCCATTCAGAGAGATTTTGCACTGGCCATATGGCACCTGGCACACCCTCAAAGCCTTCCCCTGATGCCTCTCAAAGCCATTGGGGGCCCCTCCTCGGTTATCCATATGCTCATGATATCCTGAACATTCTGCGACATCGCCATTGATCCTGCTCTATTGCAATCTTCCGTTGTCTTAGCAGACTTTCCCACGAGACCGTGAGGCTTAAGGACAGGGCCAGATGTTTTTGTTAATCTCTTTGTCTCCAGCTGAGAACCATGCCTGGCCCAGTGAATTCATAAACAACGAGATTTTTTTCCTTATCACTGGAAATTCTTTTTCTCAAACACAACTCTCGCTCTCTCTCTCTCTCTCTGTACACACACACACACACACACACACACACGTATGTAAATATCATCTTTCAAATCAACACTGTAACAATAGGGTACCATTTGTCAAGTGAGTGCTTTGTTCTAAGCACTGTGCTATTATTTGACACTTCAAATTTCACATTTCAGGCAAACTGGTTGGTGACTGGCTGAGTCAGTCGATAAACATCTCTAAAATGTCCTAGGTCACTGGGAGATCTTCTCTCCTTTTCCTCTCAGCTGGTGGCATCAAATCTTTGTCACCTCCAGCCATTGACTCACCGGTGCCCTAGTTAAAACCCCAGACAAACTTCTCACTTAAAATCTTTATTTCTCAATCAGCCCCCAACATCCAGCACCTGTCCAGGATAGAGAGCTGCTTGAGCCACTGCTGTTTTTCAAGGCTTCGGCTATGTTTAAAGATAAAGAAATGACAGCATTGTGGGATATTTGAATTAACATGATAGAATCGTCCTTCCAATCCCGTCATTCTCTCAAACTGTGTCTACAAACCCATATGTGGCAGTAACACCAAAGCTCTATGTCAGGGCTTTCTGGGGCTCTAGGGCCAGGCAGTCAGCCTCCCAAAACGCCCTCTCCTCTGTCCAGGCCGTGCTGCGATGCCAGCAGCCACCTTCTTCCTCTACGCTTTATCAGAGGATGGGTGGCTCTCCGGACGTGGTCGGCGCCCTGTTCTCTTCCCCTCGGCCTTTACTGTTCCTCGCATGCCGGCCCTCCCTCTACCTGCCAGCACCGCATCGCTTTGCTGAAGGCTCTCTCTGCTGGCCAGAGGAGCCCTCATGCAGATGACAGGCTGCAAGCACTGAGGCGTTAAGGTCACCTCCCTGCCCCTACCAGAAGCTGTCCTTAGCCAATGACTCTTGAGACTTGGGGTATAAGTACCCCAGCGCCCTGACACCTTAGCAGGGATAGCTCTGAGGTGTTCGGCCTACACCGTCTCCCACGGGTCCCCATACGCTGGGCTTTAGCTGCCCATAGTGGTCATAGGCTTGGCGACGCTCCCTTTGGTGGCTCTTTTCCCTTCCCTTTCTCGTTTCCCCCATTGCCCCGCACCTGTCTCCTGGGACCGCTTCCCGCTAAAGTCCTTTGTGCTGCTTCTGAGGGAAACCAAGAAGAATGTCCTATGGAATCTTCCTATTAAAAAAAAATCTACTTCCTAGAGTCGTTTTTTTTTTTTGTTTTGTTTTGTTTTTTGTTTTTTTGTTTGTTTGTTTGTTTTAGATTTTTTATTCACGAGCCTTCTCTGACTTTACCTCGTCCATTGAGTACGTGATTTTCGTCTCATTTCAAGGAACGAAGCGGTTGGGTCAAAATGTTTTAAATATGTGTTTGCCATCTCTTGTCTTTCATTTGGAAAATGTTATCTATTGCTGCCATTACCTTACCCTACACTGTGGAGGTTTTCTAACTGTTCAAAAGGTGTTAATTTTTTCCCTTTTAATATACAAACAGTACAATTAAATCAAGCAGCATTATTTCAAGTGTGATAAATAATCATAGGCAAAAGTATTTTTCAGATGGCATCTATGGAAAGCCATTGTTATTTTCTCCCTCTTCACTCTTTGTTTACGTCTACATGTAATTTGCAGGGCGCGATGTCTGTGGATTCTATCACAGACCTTGATGACAATCAGTCTCGACTGCTAGAAGCTTTACAACTCTCCTTGCCTGCTGAGGCTCAAAATAAAAAAGAAAAAGCCAGAGATAAGAAACTCAGTCTGAATCCTATTTACAGACAGGTCCCCAGGCTGGTGGACAGCTGCTGTCAACATCTAGAAAAACATGGTAAGCAGACTTATCTGTCGGTGAGCACGTACTAAACACTTTCATTGATTTGGGCATCATTCATTTAAGCACTCATTTTCATTCTGTGTTCATTCGATCGAACTCTGGGCCAAAGTTTTCTTTGTGAAGATAGCTGAATGTTTGCTTAAGAGATTACCGGGCTGACCAAGATTTGGGGGGAGAAGAAATCCACTTGATGACATCAGATTGCTGAGACCCCAAGAGTCCTCAGAGGTGACCCTAGAGGTCAAGCAGTTTAGGGGAAAGCAAGACCTTTGGACTGGGTCTGTCCCCAGAGCCCCCATCAAACAGAGCAGAGCCACTTTTATCTTTTTTGTACTTTAAAGTTACACATAAGGCTTTCTTCAAAACATAAGATTCCAGCTTCCTCTTTTTAAAAAAAAAAAAAAAGATTTGAAAACTATGTCTTAAGTGAATAGAAAATCCATAGTTTTTTTAAATACATAGTTTTTGACAACAGGTTTCTATATAGCTATTTGCGTTTTTGCAGAAAGATGTCCACTTAAAATTTCTTCATGATGACCCTTTTAACTACTCACTTCCAGTTAATATGTTGACTTAAAAATACTGTACAGTTATTTTTAAACGTTACTGAAATTTAGACTTGGCTCATCAAACCGCCATTTTCATAATGTAAATTTGTGTGCTGCAGTGTTAGGGTATGTTTTATGGACATGAGAAAAGTCTCTTAACTGCTTCTTTACCATATAAATAATATGCTCATTGTAATAAAGAAATAAAAGAAGCAGAGAGCAAAGAAAGTTCAGAGGCTATTATGTAGATGTAAATACTGTCAACATTCTCATTTATTTCTAATAAAAATGGAACTTTATTAAAAATTAAGGGTCTATCTAAATCTCTTAATCAACTCACTATATATGGAAATCACTTAAGAAAATATGGGTGACTTAATATGCTTTGAAATTTTGTTCATACAAAATTTTAACATATATGTGTGCACGTGTGTGTGTGTGTGTTTGTGTGTATCCGTCTCTTCTTGGAAGGTTAACCGGAGGTCAAGGTAAAGGTCTTAGTTATTCTGAATTCTCAACAGTTAGTATCATAACACAACGTAGATGTTCAATAAATATTGTTTGAGCAGAATTGGTTTTAAAAATAGCTTAGCAACTAAAGAGTTCAGAACTTCGAATATATAAATTCAGCTTCAGTTTCACTGTGAGGTAGAAAAAGAGCCACATACTTTTGTAATTATAATTTTTTTCCTATAAAGTATGTAGGGAGTGAACTGTAAGCATTTTAAAGAATTCAAAACAAGAAAATTCTACTCCAGCCATACAAAAATCCAGTGCTAGGTTGAGAAACTGCTTTGGTAAAAGAAAACTTGGTATGTCTTTTTATTTTCTGTTTGGAAATAAATTTCCTTTAAGTTTATTAAAAAAAAACAAACAACAACAAACGGCAGTTCATTTCCTTTTTTTGGAATATAGTGCAGTTTTTTTAGGGCTTCAAGGAAAGAAGGTAACCTGGGTTGTCTCTCAAGGCTTTGACATTCTATTCCGGGTTTTCAGGTCATTTAAACCAAATAGCTCCAGAAAAATAAGAGACACGTTCAAAATCAAACAGATATCAACTTGGTCACTGTAAACCAATAAATAAAAAGCAAACTTTGAAAAACAATTCTTTTATAAGACTTTATTTGCCAGTTTTTGAAATGGGTAGCAAATAGTTTGATTCACTTTAGCCTTATAAATATTTATCAAAGATCTTTTCATTCTCGTCAAAATTGGTCTCGGACAATGATCTAGGTTCCATCTCTGTTTGCGTACATTGCTCTTCTCCACTTATTTTTCACCCATAGAAATGCTTTCTATATTATTAGGTTAAATTCCGTAAGCTTTCCAATTTCTAAGAAGCACACATCAAAAAAAAAAATAACCTAGACAACATCACAAAGAGTCAGTCAAATGTCTGAGATTTAGGCTGAGTTCGGGGTCGGGCCTCCTGCTTATTATGCTTGTCCTTATTATTTGAAATCCCTAATTCGCTCTGGGTCTAGTTTTCATTTCAGTTTCTGATGAAAAGAAGAGAAATGTGATCACGTCGATTTCTAGGACAGGACGCAGCAAAGTCGCGTTTCTTTCCCAGATCTATGCCTTTTTTTTTTTTTTAATGTATACTTGTTTTTATCACTGACTGTCTTAAGTCAAGGTTACTGAATGCCTAGACAGACTGTTTCTTCTCTTTGAGGAAGATCACTGTAAGACTTATGTCAGAGAACAGCGTTGCCTGTCCGAAGGC
The DNA here is from genome assembly GCF_014176215.1 of Rousettus aegyptiacus. NCBI lineage: Eukaryota > Metazoa > Chordata > Mammalia > Chiroptera > Pteropodidae > Rousettus > Rousettus aegyptiacus. The sequence goes on along the minus strand of NW_023416312.1, from coordinate 932,887 downwards.
TGTCATTTGCTCTACCTAAAAAAAGTAAAGAAGTAATTATAAAAACTTAAAATGAATTATCATCAATTGAGATATATAGGAATTATAGTAATTGATCACTAACTATTTTTTAAATCACAGTCATTTCTCCCAAACAGAAATGCACTATAATTGAGTACATAGAAATGGGCATTTTGGAACAACCTGGAGGAATCCAGCCAAATGAAGAGCCCCACCTGTGTATAAAATGCCCTTTTGTGACATCTCACCTATGTAGAAATGTCAGCTATTTGGAAACAATCAGAAAATAAGAAAATAAATGTGGCCCAAATTAAAATTGCCAAGACCTACTATTAAATTAAAATTTTTCTATTTTGCACAAAGAAGCCTCACTCAGTTAAGTGAGATCCTATTTCTCTTTATATAATAGTCGATGCCAGGTATGATCCTGAGTTATTTTATCTGTATTAACTGAATTGTTGTATAATTTTTGAGGCGGATACTTATTATGCTCATTTTGCAGGTAAAGAAGTATAATTATGGATTTGATTCTAATAGCTTGATTACCCTGTTTTCAAGCTCCCAGAGAGGTAGAAATAGTAAATTAGGCTGGGGGTTAGACTCAGTTATGGGGCAAATGTTATAAGTGGTATCCTGAATTTCCAGAGTAATTTGAGAGAATCATGGTTAGAGGCTACTTAATTTGGTGCTCTGCTCTTGGGTAGGACTTTGCTTTGTATCTGTTTCCAAAAGACATCTGTACCCTTCTTGTTTCTACCATTGATACATTTGCCCCATAACTAAATGGAGAGATCTACAACAGGAAACGTATGCTTTTTCCTCCTCGGATCAATTCCAAGGCTAAAATGCAGAGAGGATGCGCTCAGCAACTAAAAGGCGCATCAACCTATCACAGTTTCTGAACCTTCTGTGAACGTTGATTGGAAATGTAATGATTTTAAAGAACTTCTTAGTTTTAAGATACCTCATTTTTTTAGTGCAGAATCTCTCAACCTCAGTGCTACTGACATTTTGGGCTGGTTAACCTTTTGTATGCATCGACCCTATAATCTCACTTCTAGGACGTGATCCTAAGAAAATCAGAAATGTGAACTAGAACCTATGTACAGAGTTGTTCATGATAGGGTCATTGAGAATACAGAACCAGTCCAAGTGTGTCTGGGGGAACTCTATGCCACTCATAGGGGAATATGAAGTGAGTCGTGGCACATTCATACAATAGACTCTTTTGCATTCATCTTAAATGACATTTACAAGGACTTTTTTACTGGCATAAAAATTCTTATGGCGTTTAACATTTTTTCTCTCTCTCTGTATCTATTTATCTGTACACACACACACACATATACATAGTCGAGCTCAGACTATGTGTGTGTATATATGTGTGTGTGTCTATATGTGTGTGTGTGTGTGTGTGTATGTATATATAATTAGAGAGAGAGAGAGAGAAAAGACTGGATAGAAATAAACCAAAATATTTCTACATCAGGTACATGTTTTAATTATGATCAGTTAAATAAGAAATACCTATTTTAAAAATTGACAAAGAGCTAAAAATTCATATAAATTTCATATTGAAGTAATTATTCTGAATGAGAGAACTCGTTATGTTATTTTTCTCATATGGAGGTGTGGGAATACGTAATGTCACACGAAAAATTTTTCATCAGAAATGCGCAATGTAAAACAACCCGGTGCTTCTAGGGCTAAGCTGTGGGTCCCTGGAGAAATCATGGGGGCCACACGCGCATCCACACGTGCTCTCAAGTTGCTGTTGCTCTGTGTGTCGCAGTAGAGTGCCGGCCTTCTGTTCTATTTCTGTTTTGATTTCCTCCTGAGTTTTAAGCCATAAAACAAGACTATTGATTTTGTTTGCTTATTTGCAGGCCTCCAGACAGTGGGGATATTCCGAGTTGGAAGCTCAAAAAAGAGAGTGAGACAAGTAAGTAAAAAGTGAAGATTATATTGTCTGTTTCACTTGACTTTCAATTGAATTACCTCGTGCCAAGTTCAAGCTTACGCACATTCATTTCAGAATATCTTTTCTGAGTCCTCCAGCCAATTTAGTATAATTGAGTCCCAAGAGGTAAAAGGCAGCAACTCAGAAGCCCAGAAAGGTTGCAATGGAGTTAGGTTCAAACGCTCGAAAGCAAACGTCCAGACGTGTCCTTGGCATGGACAGCCAAACAAAACTAATTTATAAATGACTTTCTGAAACTGTAAAAACAGGAGGTTCAGAGAGTACCTAATTAGTAAGTGATAAGAAATAGAAAACAGTTGTTAGCAGCCATTTTCACTAAAATGCAATGTGAATAATGCCATTAATATTATCTTCGTGTAAGATGCTATGTTTATAGCTTTACTTTCTCCAAAATAAATAATTTTTATGAAGTGTCCGTGGAACCATTGATCCCCAATTCATTTTTCACGTAGGGACTGTGCCCTTGGACTCCTTCAGCACCATGTGACATTCTTGCGACAGAAGTTTGATGTTAGAGCTTCAGGAATAGGTTCCTGTGATCAGGCAGGTGCCTGTGTTCATGATGGCTTCATAAAAAGGAGACTGTCCTTTGAGAGAAGAACTCATTTGTTGGCTAAAAGAAAATTAAAATGTTATTTTCCTTTTGTCGATTCCAACAGAAAGAAATAAGAAAGTCAACAACTCAAAAATGAAGCCAAATCAAAATAATTTTTAGTTGGATGAAGCTGAAGAAATGACATTTGTTCATACTATTGAAACTAACTGAAATCTGTCTCTTTTTTTGTCAAAATAAGAGGGGCTTTTGAAGGAAGTATGTTTTCTGTTTGGTTTGTTGGTCGATTTTTTAATTTTTAACAGTCATGCAAAAGACTATTGAACTCTAACATTTCACAACAGGACTCAGGAAGAAAGACAGTTTAGTAACATTTCTTAAGCCTCTCACCTTTGCGGAATTGCAGAATATTTTCACAAACATTATCTCATTGAATCTGCCCACCAGCTGTGAGAGTAGCTCCTTTCAACCATTTCTTTAGAGGATTAGAGAGATTAAGAACCTTAAGATCACTCAATTTAGCCAGTGTTAGGCTCGAGATGAGTGTTAAGTTCAGGATCATGCAATTTAGACCATGCTCTTTCCATGGTCCATTCTTTCTGCATATGTGTGTGCTCAGAAAAGACACGTGTGTGTATGAATGATCACAGACAGAAGTAGTAGCACCAGTGGAAGGCCGAGGAGTTGCCTGGAATCGATGAGTGATCCAGGGGCAATCACGGGCCTTCTCATCACATGGACAGGTGGCGAGCGTCAGAAATTACTTCTCTGTCATATCTGGATCCACTGAAGGAAAACCTTCGCATGGAGATTATCTAATAAAAATATGATTGGTTCTTATTTAGACTTAGATTTTAAGTATGAAATATGCTCTAACTCACCATGTTATCTTGCTATATCCCTTCCTAGCACCCTACACTTTTCTTTCAGAATAATTGCCACAATATTGGGAGTTAATTTATCATTTGTCGCCGATACGTAAGAGGTTGAGCTGTCAGCGATAAAGTCGGATGCAGAGTTATGACTCCGTTTTTCTTGCTCTTGTGTTTTCCTGTTGCTATAAATGTTAATAAACCTAGTGTAATGATTCGAGGCAGAGAATCCTCCTGGGAACTGTTAATAAGGCTGCTTTGACAAATCGAAGGCAGCTTTTATTTAGTTATCGTCATCTTTCAAGTCTTAGTCATGAGTGCCTCATCGGGGTTTTTAATTTCATTGCCTGCAGAAAACTCTTTTTGCTTTCTTGTTGAGTATTTCTCTAAAATGTCAAAATTCCAACGTGGTAGGGTGGCTGACATGCAAAACTGCTCTATAATAGATTAATTCCTCCCTCCCACATTTACAGTTGAGCTAACCCCTTAGCTCTTCCTCCCAACCTTCTGGATGTCATTATCAACCCCTTCTGCTTGCATTATTGACAGTTAAACCACAGATACTTTTATTCAATTGCGTGTGTGTGTGTGTGTGTATTCATGGCCAGGTTGCATACACTCTGTACATCAAGGCAACACATTGTTTCCTTCTCCTCTTTGGGTCTGTGTGACCTTAATACCAGATGCCACAAGTCACCGCCCTTCTGTTGCTGGGCACTGAACGTAGAGGTATGGTGTTATGACATTGCCAGTTGAACTATTATTTTTCCAGTTACGTGAGGAATTCGACCGCGGGGTTGATGTCTCTCTGGAGGAAGAGCACAGCGTTCATGACGTGGCTGCCTTGTTGAAGGAGTTCCTGAGGGACATGCCAGACCCCCTTCTCACCAGGGAGCTGTACACGGCTTTCATCAACACTCTCTGTGCGTACTCCGGCCATTAGCAGGGACGTGACCCTGAGTTACCACCATGTCCAGCGCCCCCATCAAAACTTCATGCTTGTGCTTCCCATTAAGGGCTTTGTCCTTCTTTATTGGTCTCTAATGAGTGGGCTACTTGGGGCATTTTCTAAAATTTACCCTGGGGAGAATTAGCATGAAGAAAGTTGCAATAGGACAAATGGAAGTAGCCAAGAAGAATTTGGGATGCTTTCAGATGACCCTAGAATAGTACAAAGTGCCACACGTTAATGCTTTGAAGTAACAGCAAGAGTTCGCATTGAGCCTGTGACTAAAAATGAGTTTGCGTTTCTGGTACAAGGAAGGAGGGAGTCACAGGAACCCAGAGTGAGAAAAGGGGGGCAGGTAACATTCCATCAAAGCAGGATGGCATGGCCCAGTGCCAAGACTTTCACTATGGCTGCTTCAGGTCTATAGACACACATGCCATGGAGAGGATGAGGGCGGGGGGCGGGGGGAGGAAGAGGCCGGAGCTATGTCAGCCTCCAGACAGTTCTTCCTCCAATGCTACAATTCGAATCAGGTTACAGGAGAGAGAGGAGACACCATCATACCGTGTCTCGGCTATTGACAACAAAAAGTCTATCCCTTGTGTATTGCTCAACAGAAAAGAGCCTGAAATCTGGTTTTTCAAAATTCAAATTGCAAAATGTTTACCACTTCTCAGTCCTTGTTTGTAAATATTTACCAAAGATGAAAGACTGTAGTCCGTAAGGTGAATGATGAGTAATGCCAGGGCGAGGAGGGAGAAGAAAGGAAGAGGAATGAGGCTACCTCTTTAATCCGGACTATAACGCTTGCCCTAGATGTTATATTTCTCCAGGTCTATTTCACCTTTCTATCCTTCATAGAACCTTGCTATTCAATTGCTGAGTCAATGGGAGAGTGAATGAAGGAATGAAAAGTCACTTGCTCTGATAACCCATTCTGAGGACGGTTGAGAGGGGGCCTCTCCTCTGAGCCTGAATGGCGCAAGTTTCCCCATTTACTTAGAGCGCCTCTTTTTGCCTCGCTCAGTGCTGCAGCCAGAGGAACAGCTGGGCACCTTGCAGCTCCTCATCTACCTTCTACCTCCCTGCAACTGCGATACGCTCCACCGCCTCCTGCAGTTCCTCGCCATTGTCGCCAGGCACGCCAATGACAACATCAGCAAAGACGGGCAAGAGGTATGCACCCCTCTGCTGCTGCAGATGCTCTCACTTTGACTTCTTCCTGTTTTCAAAGAGCATTCCGTCAATTTGGTCAAATGTTTCACCTGGAAGAAATGGCATCTCTCCTTTCCCCATCTTCCTGTCTATGTAGGAAGAACTAATGCCAGGTTCGCTCTAGAGGGACAGTTCCTAAAAGCACACAGGCCACTAACCTCCTATGTTTCAAGGATGCTTCTAAAGGAAGCTGTCATTTTCCACGGTGATGCTCTATCAAATTTCCATTTGTGTGAAGAAAACAATGAGCTACAGAGTACTTACGGTCATGAAAAAAACGGAGTAATGGAGATGGGGGGAGATTGCTGTCCTTGTCACTAATTTGATCTGCCTCTTTAACCTGGAGCCAAAATGTGATGTCACCTCTTTATTCTTCTGGTTTGTTCTTGGAGCTCCTGTCTACCCTCAAGCTAGACCTCTGGGATCTTCCTTTCAAGAAATCCTTTCTCACCTTAACCCCTACCCCCCAAATAGGGACCGCTCAATGCATTGGAAGGTCAGTCCTGCTTCCAGATCAGGTGTAGAGGGAACTAGAAGGTCTCATCTGCCGAACATTGCCAGGCATCTTGATGCCACATGATGTCAACCGTGGTGTGTCCATTAACGAGGTTCTTGCTGGACCTGGTCCCCATCAGGCCCTACTGCGGCTGTCCCATCTGAGTTCTTAAGCTCTGGTTCACTTTGGTCGTGGTCACGCACTTCAAGGTGATTTTAGGTGTCACCCTTGGACAAGTGAGAGGCTGGCATCGATTTTAGGTGCCCCTTTAGCAAGTAACCTCTTTAATCTTTACCTTAACAAGAGACCCATTTCTCTTTCTGATACAATGCAGTCATACTTCTCCTTGACCTTGGATCTCCCAGGAGATCTTCGACCTTTTAATAAGCTAACACGCACTGTAAATCATCAAGAAAGAGCCAAAGGCATTCCAAACTTAACCGCAAACTTATTTTAAAAAAAAAAAATCCTTATTAAGCAAAAGTCAGCTCTATCGTGGATTCAATCTATGCTTGCCAAATTTCTTTTCCAAAAGTCCTGGTTGTGTATAATTTTTTTTTTTTTACTTTAATCCAGAAAGGCAATTCCGCATTTCTTTTCCTCCCTGTCAGTATGAGAATGGAACGTTCCTGAGTTAGCCCTTCATCTCCATAGCAGTTATAATTAGTGAAACTTCTGCTGGCTTCAGGTTTTGTAACATGGCACTGACGGCTTATTTCAGCAGACACAGCTCTTTGATGGATACGCTGTAATTCTCATAATTGTTAAGTAGTTATATTACCCACCTGGGTGTCATCCTTTATCGATGTAGATATAATAGAAGCTGTCGAATCACCTGCCTAATCATTGGGTAAAGACAGAGCCCTGTCTGTGTTTCTAGGTATTTCAGTTGCTTCTCTGGCGTTTCTTAAGTACTATGTGAGAAGGAAAAAGTCGGGTCTTAGGCAATTAAGAAGGCATTGAGGAGAGCACAGAGTCCAACTGAACTCAGTCGTGCTTTTTTTAGAATCATTTTCAGACACACTCTTTCAGTCCCAATACTGAACAGGACTCCCTCGCCTCTGCCGAAGAGAAGGAGATATTCCTGGATAGGTACCTACACAACTGAGCGTGCCGAAATACTGATCATCATTGGTGCGTGTTCTACCAAGTGCCAGTCAGTCCTCCATTACACAAGAGAGGTATCATTGTCCCCTTGTTTCAGAGGTGGAAAGTGAGGGCTAGAGGGGTTAAATCATGTACCCAGTATCCCACAGGGAGCATCCATTTGCGATCATGCAAGTCGTGTATTTGTGCATTTCACAACTCCGGTGGAGGCGCTGTGTACATCATAGTCACTGTAGATGTACCGAGATATGAGGACAGTATCCCAGTGAGTGGAAGGCAGTAAAATATCTTGAGGAAGGGGCTCCTTTTTCTAATTCACACAAAATTGTCGTGTTGGATACTGGTTAGGTCGGTCCTGTGACTACTAAACTTCCAGTTGTGCCTCAAACGCAAACCAATCTAACTTACTAAGAATGGAAATATAGAATAGGAAGTAGAAAGGATCTACTAGTCTAGTTTAGGTTTTAATTGAGGGTTTCCCAGCCTCCATATGATTGACATTTGAGACTGGGTGATTCTTTGTCCTGGGAGCTGCCCTGTGCACTGTGGGATGTGCAGCTGCGGCATCCTTGGCCGCTACTCACTTGATGCCAGTAGCAGCTCCTCCCACAACCCTAGTTGCAACAACCAAAAGTGCCTCTTGACATTGCCAAGTATCCTGTGGGGGTGACAGAGGCGGGGCAGAGTCACCTCTGATTGAGAGCACTTGGTAGCTTTATAACTCAATATCTATGTGTCTTTGGAGAGCTCTATTAACCTTCCTAAACTTGAGTTTCTTTATCTGAACTTCGGGAATACGAATTCTTCAACTGGCACTGTGCAATGGTTGGGAAGATTAGTTACTATATGGAGCATGAAAATATCCTGGTAACAGCAAAGTCATACAGGGTAGCGAGAGATTACAAGGGTTTCTAGACAGTCTTGACCTAAACCTTGAATCAGAATGAAGGATTAGTAACCAAAAATTAAAGCAGCCAGAGAAATATGAGGAGAGTATTGCTCCTGTGAAATGGTTAAAAATTACAGGAAAGCAAGTAGCCCATGCGGCCATCTTGGACTGGAGTAAAGGCCATGGAGTGAGAATTACTGATGAGGTATGAGGGGAAATCGGGCCATGTTCATAGAGTAATGAACGCCTGATTCTTTTAGGTTCTGAATCTTCGGAAGGACTCCACTAAGGTGATATAACCCGTGTTGTAGATTGCTAAGAGACAGGGAAGGAGGGAGTTAGGAAGCTTTTTTTATAAATATGGAAAATAGCAATTGACATTTAAAATGTTTCCATGTAAGAATGGCCTTGCTGTTTGAACCACATATGTCCTGGGCACCTACCCCAAGTTCCTCTAAACCAGTGAGCGTTGTTCAGGAATTTTCTAAGTACCGATCCTCGGATGCTGTGGCATCTAGGAGGTAAAGGCAGCAAAAACACAAGGTGAATGTAGAATCGGGGAACACAGTACAGAGGAGTGAGGAACGTGGGCCAGAAAAGTCCGGAATGGCTTCGTGGAGGAGACTGAATTTAACCTACACATCAACGGGTGTGTAGGGATTGAGCGAATGGGCACGTTAGGGATCGAATAAGCAGACTGCGTCAGCATTGCATAGGGATGAGAATCAGCTCTAAACCCCTTCTGATGCAACTTAAGAGTAGAGGGAGAGGAATGAGAGAAGGGTACTTTTCTCAGTTGGTTTGGCATGAGCAGGTAGAGAGAGAATACAGAACAGGCAGTCTGGACTGAGGCAAAAAATTGTAAAATACGATGAAGAAACGAAGCAGTTTTCAGGTTTTTGTTTTACCTTTTGTTAGTTCGTGTTAGATGCGTTATCTGTTTGGGGGGTAGTTGCCATGGATTGGAACATGGGAGAAAACTGAATCAGAGTGTCGAGAAGTTTGGAGCGTCACAAAGGCTCTGCCAGCACCTTGCTACATAACCTTGTATTTATAAAATAGAGGAAGAGGAAGGAAAAGAGGCGGGGCGGGGGAGGCCTGAGCTTCCTCCTTTATAAAACGAACATAATATTTCCTTTCTGATAGCTGCTTAAAACTCGATGCATTATTAACTAATGGGATGTTAAAGGAGTCTAAAGGAAGAGTGAGAAAAATCATTGACTAGTCAATCAATCAGTGCCTATCTTGGGAAAAGTAGCGGTATTTTATCAAATCATGCTGTTTTTCTGTCTTGTGTTTGTTTTGTTTTATTCCATTTTGTCTAGTCTGCTATTTGCTTTGCTCCTTATGGGGGGAAAAGAAATTGCCAAAGTAAGAAAGATGTCATTTCTTCTAGAAAGAACATTGCAGGAACATAATTAAAACCTCTTGAGTGGTGGCTTTTTCAGGTGGTCCGAGAACCCTCTGGCATTACGTGGAAAATGTGGTGTGAATATGCACTTTTTGGTGAAAGAGTCTGTAGCTGGCCTTTAGTTTGCAGAGAGCCTGTGAGGCAGAAAAAAAGTTAGAAGCACCCAGTAGAGGCGGGATCGCTGACCTTGGGGAAGTTCACGCCTCCAAGACGTGGGAGGTTGCGTTTGGGAACGAAGCGCGACAAGTGCCTTGCTCTCCTCACCCCTGTCCTGGCCTCACTTTGGAACCAGTTGTCGTGTTTCCCCATGCTCTGACAGGGTCTGCCACTCAAGAGCGAACAGTGGGAGGTGCAGGGTGCTGATGAAGAGCGTGCGGCCGCCTGAAGCCAGGCCGCCAGCTTCGCTTCTCGGTTCCATCGCCTTCTGACTCTGGGCTCTAGATGTCACCTCCCTGTCTGTAAAAAAAAAAAAAGGGTGACAGCAGCAGCTGCTTCATGAGTTTATAGTGCAAAAGAATTAAAACAGCCTGTGGAAAGCCCTTAGCCTAGTGCCTGTACATGCTAAACTTTTAACAAATGTGAGCTATTCGTATTAGGTTCAGAAATGGTCTAGAATGCTTATTTAGTAGAGATAGAACGTGTCCTTGAATTAGCTGGCTAATAATGAAATAATGAACCGATCCCAAGTGTACCTTTCTTTCCCCAGACATAGTCATATACATGCTGAGACATGGGGATCAAGGGTGAAAGCTGTCGTGAACAAGTCTCCAATTTGAAAAACAGTCAAACAAAAACAAAAAACAGCGTTAACAAACCACAGCAGCGTGGTCTGCAGCTGGGATCTCTGTGCAATTTTACAGACAGATCGAATTGCATTCCCCGAGTAGCAACAGAAGACGAGAGCGGAAAGAGAGTTCTGGGTCATCCTTACACTGAACAGTCTTTTAAAAGAAAACAGAATCTTCTATTCGTTAATGTTCAAAAAATGAGAAAACCTTCATGGGCGGATTTGAAAATGGCACATGTGTAATTTTAACCTTAGCCCCAAATTTGCAGGAATGAAAAATAAAATGAGAACTTGTCAAGTTTTATATCAATGAAATAAAATAGAGATAAAAAATAATAATCAAACAGTCATACGTAAAGGGCACTTCCTTGAAAACTCCATGTTAACTGCATGAAATGGTTTTACTCATGGCAAAGCAGAAAACAGCCTCACATTTTAAAAATAACGACCCCTCAAAAAAATTTTTAAATCATTTCTTGAATTAAAAAAATAATTAATTAAAAATAAAATGAAGTCAATAAAAAATAAAAATAAAAAAATAACTATCAATGAAAATAACGGCCCCCATGTGCCATGCTGGGGCTGCAGGGCCAGGGAGCCACCAGCTCAAGGCTCCGCAGGACGAGGGTGGGACTCTGGAAGCTTCGCCTGGGCTGTGAGTTAGGACTGTTGAATTCCATGTCGTGCACCCAGGCACCTCTCAAAGCTGTGCAGATCTTAGGCAAAGGATCCGCACTACACAGCCACGGTCCCCATATTTATCCAGGATTTCCTAGATTTTCAACAGCAACAAGAGGAATACAAATTTGCCTACAACCGTGGTTCTCAACGAGGGGCAATTTTACCCCACAGGGGATATGTGGCAATGACTGTCACCTGGCCTTTGCGTGCCTTTCCTGCAGAACCCTCTGACACACCGAGCTTCCTAGGGGACCTTAAGGCAGTGGTCTCCAACCTTTTGGCACCAGGGACCGGTGCTCCTGTGAGAATCTAACGCCTGAGGATGTGAGGCGGGGCCGAGGCGGTGATGCTGGTGCTGGGGGGCGGCTGCAGGTACAGACGAAGCTGCACGCGCCTGCCGCTCACCTCCTGCTGTGCGGTCCGGCTCCTCACGGGCCACTCACCGGTACCGGTCCATGGCTTGGGACTTGGAGAGCCCTGCCTTAATGTATGTTACGTGTGTCTGTCTTTACATTTGGAGTTCTCTCCACTGTGAAATTGCCTTCTACCTCAGCTCCTCTGCTTTTCAGCTTAGCAAACTCTATTCTTCCTTCAAGGGTTCGTGCAAATATTGCCGCTTCTTTGGAAAGTCCCTTGGGCCTCCAGAGTTGACAGCTTCATATTTTATATTCACTACTTATAATCGATAAGTTTATTTACTCTCTAGAGTGTGAATCCTTTAAAATAAGGACGTATTATGATCATTGTTGGGAAAAACAATTTTTTTCCTGTATGGTTCCATTCATATAAAATTTTAAAAAGCAAAACTAATCTATGACAATAAAGATCAGAATAGTGGTTGCCTCTTGGAAGAGTCTATAACTTATATCTATGCACTTATTAAATATAAATTATACCTGAATAAAAAAAAAGAAAAGAAGATGTCTATTGTTTTCTTCTTCCCAGATGAATAACTCATTATTTATTTACCCATTTTTTTTCACTGCCCTGCTTCTTTCGAAAAAGATTTGAGGTAACTTACAGAGATGTATTGTGTTGAACTGTATTTATAAGTGAAGAAATCTGGGTGGTACTAAAATGAGGCCACAAAATAAGATGAAGTCAGACGTGAGGGTAGTCCTTGGCCTTAATGTCAGGAGGTCCTGTGCGCTTCCTAGGGGCGAACTGTGGTTAGAATCCATGAAAAATGCCTATGATGGGTGCTGAGTGGATGGAGTCATAGAATAATGTTGGATTGACGGATGAAGAAATAGATGAATGGATGGTTGGTTGGATGGATGGATAATTTGATGGATGGTCAGTTGGATGGATGGATAAATGGGTGGATGGACATCAATATTTTTTGAAATCAGACAGAATAGACATTTTATAGAGTACCAGTTTCACAATAAATGACTTAGACATGTAAAAGTTTACTCACTATGCTGTTGAAATGACCGCAGCACAAAGAGTTTCAATCTAAGAGATGAAGCAAAAGGAAAATGATGGTGGCCCTCTTGGGTACTGCCAGAGATCATGGCGTCCTTACAGGAAAAAAAAATGAAAGAGAAAAAGGTTCCATCGATTACTAGACCACTCGGCATTTCGAAAAGCAAAAATAACAATAAATCTTATATCCTCCACTCCTATAGGTCACTGGGAACAAAATGACATCTCTGAACTTGGCCACCATATTTGGACCCAACCTGCTGCACAAGCAGAAGCTATCGGACAAAGAATTCTCGGTGCAGAGTTCAGCCCGCGCTGAGGAGAGCACAGCCATCATCGCTGTGGTGCAGAAAATGATTGAAAACTATGAAGCCCTGTTCATGGTAGGTGGCCCTTCTTTGGCAGGCATCTCAGTAGATTGCCTATCGATTGATGGCCTTTTAGTGGCATAATGAAACTCACGCACACTGCCCTCTGTTCTACAGTGCTGGTCATTGAATTCACCGGAAGCCAGTCAGTTTCAACAGGAGTAGAAAGTTACAACCTATGATACCACTCTAAGTTTGTGATCCTGTGTTTAAACAAATACGTTCAAATCATAAATTTTATTTTGTTGTCCTCTAAACATTGGTCACGTTTTAGAGTCATTTAACTATTCATATAGCATTGCCTTTGCTGAAAATCTTGATGAAATCCTTTCTTGGGAATTCTATCTGACCCTCTTGAATTCATATATTCATAACCATCCTTCAGAGATGGCACCTCCTCCGAGATCAATACTGGCATCTTCCCTCCTCCACGAAGCTTCACCTATCTTTCCCGTGTCCTTCCCATGTCACTTTCTCATGTCATTTCTGTTCCTTGAACCCCATTATCATTCTTACTGATGTTTATCTCAACATCGCACTGTAGTCATTTCTCACTATTTCCCCTAGTACATTATAAACACATTTAAAACATGGGCTGTGCCCTCGTTATCTCTTCTCTGTATCCTCTGTACACTTTCGAGACGCCCTTCGTCTGGCAGGCACTCAGTAAATATTTTTTTGATTTGTATTGAATTACCGGTTCCTGTTTTCCTTCAAAAAACTGCATCGCTTGCTCCAACTTCCCTTGAAACATTAGAACAAATGCCAACTCTCTTCTATTTCTGTTCACCACTCATATTGCTTGTCAAAATTTACAGGAAATTCCTCCATGTTTCTTTTCTCATTTCTCTTGTGGCAATGTGCAAATGCTCCCCATAAATCTTACTCATTCCGCTAGGGCCTTTTGTGTTTTCTTCAACAAAGTGTGCTAATTCCCTCTTTAAAACTTCCTTAATACTTTGTCTATGTTTGCTAAGTGCCTCGCATTATATTTATTTTCAAACCTGTCTAATACCAACTATTTTTTATCAATTTGAGAGCCAGTGATTTTCAATTTCAATCTTTTCCCTCTATGTCTTACCTATGCGATCATGAGCAAGTAATTCAATACTTTATAAGCATCCATTTCAGCTTTTGTGAAGTGGGAAAAATAAAAAATATGACCAGGGTGGTTCCCAGAACCATTTGATAAGTGAAAGTATTCTGCAAACTGTAAAATTCTATGCAAATGGTAAGTAATAATTACATAAATTAAACAGCATGAGCTGGCTCAAATCTCACAACACACATAAATATCTTGTTGACAAATAGTTGAATCAGATGTTTGGTTGTCAGCCTTCCGGGTGGTGATTTAGGGACCCCAGCTCCTTGCATCTTGAGACTCTGAAATCCCCTAGGATTTACAGGCCAAACCTAGAAGGAACATCTATCATGCCTACTCAGATTCCATTGGTCAGAACTCACCCACAAGCCATACTTAATTGCAAGGTAGCCACAGAAAATGCATTTAGCACAGGAAAAATTGACTGAGGTAGAACGATGCCTCCCTCCTCTTGGAGTCTCTGAGTTGCATACAGTGAGCGCTCAAAAAATGTAGAATCGGTCATTGACTCTATATAAATTTCACACTTCAGCCCAAATCCTCATAACTAATTACATATTTAGATAAATCAAACGACTGAACTTTCAACATTTTCCTCTAGTTTTAAGTCACATATAATCTACTTCATGCTCTCTCGATTTTTTTAAACAAAATCGTACCTCTCATCAATCTTAATTCTGTTCTCCACATTCTGTATTCTGAGCACAGTTCTTTACATGAAGCGACAAAACATCAAACATTTCTTTTCACCACGAATACTAACAAAACTCTTCCTGGCCTTCTTGAAAGACTAGTTGTCGCCATTTTAATTGTGCCATTTCTCTCCTTCCTGGTTCCTGCCACTTGGACTACCACGAACAGCAGAAGAACATCAGTCTTCCACCTTTTCCAACATTTTCCAAATCCGAACTTCGCTTGCCATTCTCTGTAGAAATTGACATCAAGACTCTCTTGAGTAATAACTCATATTTGGCTTCCCTAGTTATAGTCTTTATTTTAAACGAGGCCTTTCCTGGCCAGCTTTTTGAAAGTACAGTCCCCCCACCACCATGTAAACTCACCCCGACTTCCTATTTTCTTCCCCTGCTTTTTCTCCTGAGCATTCACTTTGACTAAAGCAGGGTTTTACTCGTTTCTCGTTTGTCGAGTGTTTTCCCATTAGAATATAGCTCCATGGCAGGACGAATTTTCATCCTTTCCAGCTACTTTCTTTATGGTATTACATCTGTGCCTGGTCCATGGTAGAAACGAGAAATAGTGATTGAATTAATAAATGACTCAGTGGTAGTTCTGTGATCTATGATTTCCATATTACTAATCTTTACTCCTCATACGTATGAAAAGATTTGGGCAGGGAGGATTAAAGGAGAGCTTTCTCAGAGTAAGTTTACCATGAATGTAAGCATTCTCGATCTCCTTATACTGATTACGAGAATTCTCTATTGAGAAAAAGGGTCAATGAGGTTGGAGAAGAGGTGGGACAAAGATCTGGAGCCTGGATCAGTAAAAAAGAGAACTAGCTCTGAGACCAGAAAAGTGTGCCGGAGTGCTGTCTTTGCTACACCTTAGCTACGTGACCTTGCCCTCTTAGATTTCTGTTTCTTTGGTTATCAGAGGACTGGGTTAGAATGCATGATTAACCAAGATCCCTTCTAGCTCTAAAATCTTCATGGTTCTGTGCCCTGGCCCCAGCTTCACCTCTTTTATTTCTGTAAAGCGCGGAGGAAAATTAATCTCATGCTTTTGTAGATTCTCTTGGCATATTTGGCATTTCAGAATCTAGTTGGTTACGCCAAAGCTCGTGGCTGGTTGGCAAAACGGGTCTGTGTGGTGGACAAAAATTCAATCATGTATATAGCTGTTTCATTGTCTAACAAGCTTTCGGAATTAGTACAGTAATTTTCAATGAAACGAGGAAGGATAAAGCTAGACAGGGCCGGATGGTTAAGGCGGTCACAACCGTGCAGTTTCACAGGCTTTGGAAGGCTTTATGGGCTCACACAGAAAAGCATCGCTTCCCATTGGCATTAGAAAGGAAGACTCATTAGAGAAGGTGGCTGTGAGTTTGTCCTTGAAGGCAGAATGTCGCCTGGAGGCCACGATTCCCCAGAAGAACTGATGGAAGATAAATAAAAACCCACAGAGGCCTGGCAGGGGCCCAAAGTTTGTTCTCTGTGTTAATAATGTCCTTCATTTCCTGATGCCTTTCCCAAGTGGCCAGCATCTAAGTTAATGGGAAAGGGAAGAAAAGAACCTGGCTTCGTCCCATGATACCGAAGAAGTGCCTAGATTCAGAGGCTGACACTCCGTTCAGGAGTCTAGCCAGGACACTCTTTTGTACCAATCGTTTGCTTTTCAGGCACCAAGTTGGATGTCCTAGAGCCAGAAGTACACCCTGAAAGCAGCCATCATGGGCACTGTCGAAAGGCCAGGGCAGCAGATTGTAATAGTGCTTTTCAAAGTCGAGCCTGAAACACAGTCACTCCAGAGAACCAGGTCGAGTGGCATTGGCAGGGCCCCAGGAATCTGCACCTTCTGCCGAATTCCTTCAGGGCATTCTGGTACTTTCCTAACCGGTCTTGGGAAACACTCAAGGTGGCGGGAAGACTTTGGCACGAGCTGCCCGAATTCAAATCTCTGCTCAGCCACGTGTTTACCGTGTAATCTCAGCCCCGTATGCTTAACTCCTATAAACCTGCAGTTTCTCATTGTAAAAAGAAAGAGATGAAATTACCTACGGTTAATCTGAGAATTAGAAATGAGATTTTAGGGTCCTTGGGACAAATGTTGACATATACTAGGCACTCAAAAATATATATATATAAATATCACTGCTATTATTACATTAGAGTGAGCAGATGTTCACCTTGTCAAAGTGCTTTCACGTGTCTCTTTTTCAATGAAACTTGTCCTGACCACTGTGTGACAGCGCGACCTGCTCCACACATGTGCTCCTCAACCCTTTCTCCGCTCTCCTTTTTCTTTTCTCCTGAGGCTTATCACCTGTTAACTGTGTAATTTACTTATTTATCGTGCTTATTGAGACCTAATAGTATGCTAACTCTACAAATGCAGGGGTTTTGACATTCGGAGAACTTTACAGGAAATGGGTGGATGGGCGCTCAGTAATTATTTCTTGAATAAATACTGCCATAGTATATTGCTAGAAAAATATATATTTTTCTTGTCTGTTTGTTTGGGGTTCAGTCCCATACGCCTTCAATTTCCTTACTTTTAAATCATAACCCTCCATTTCTGATAACAATCTAAAAACTGGATAACAGGACGGCAGTGTCTGGAGCACTGGAAATAAAAGAGAAGGCTCAGACATATCTAGAAATGGTCACTTGTGAGGTAGAAAGCATCCATCGACTAAATCATTAACACGTTCGTCGTTTTGTGAAAGTTCTTGCTTCTGCGACTGATATTTGGGATCTCAGAGAAAACTCATCATTGCTCTTGGAATGAATAAGAGCTTCAGAACAGAGTGGAGAAAACTGGCAGTTCCTTCTAAGGCTGCTACCGCATGATTCCTACTGGGGCTTCTTTTTCTGAGAGAGAGAAACAAGAGAAGGCACCACCCCATGAGCTGATGAAGAGCCCAGAGTGCGGTGGAGACGTGGGAATGTCACTTTGTCAGCCTGAGCCGGGGACCAGCACAACAGCGCATGTGGGAAATTTCAAATGAGGACTATTGGGGACAAGGGTCAGAGGTTGAGATGAGGATTCCAGACTTGGAAGCCAAGCTTTGCTTTGTGTTCCCTTTATTCCCCAGCGCAAGTTGCATTTTCTTAAAACCTCGTCTGCATGCCAAGTCAAAGGAGTCAGGCAGTAAATCCAGGTCATCAGACGAGAAACTGCCCCCCACCAGCCGATCCAGATAATGAAATAGGATTTCCATTTTCTGTTTTACATAACCACTCTTTTTTGAATAACCACTGTTTACGTGCCAGGGGTCGTTGGCTAGTCACTATGTACATCATCACCTTATCTAAATTTCAACACCATTCCATAAGGAGTCAGCCTAGATCATTTGCTCAAGTGATGCAGCAACTAAATGAATGATTTCTGTAGTCTAATACCTCTTCACACTGAGGACAGATGCTTCAGTATGGTGCCTCGGATATGGAGTCCATTTGCAGGGGAAGAAAGAATATTTTAGCCAGCTTGAAAATGGGGAGCAAAGGAGACTTTTAATGGTATTAACTCCTCTGGACTATTCATAACACAAACCTGCCTGATGCTCAGGCCAGCAGATGGCCGTGAGAGCCGGTACGTGCTCCTTCAGGAGCCTGCTCACCATGCCCCTATCTGCAATGACAGAGTGCGTGTACTGTTAGAGACACATACAGGTGGAAGGGAGCAGAAGCATGTTATACCTGAGCTGTTTCCAGTTCCTGTAACCTGTTGCCATGGAGCAAAAATAGCTCAGTTTTCTCCATCTTCCTTTCCTGAGTTATCCTCCAACACAGCTCCAACTGCTTAAAACACTGCCTGGCATGTATCAAGAACTTGAGAAAAAAATTGTTAGACTGAATGAATTCTGACTCTCCAAATGCACCCAGATGCCCTTACATTGCATTAAGTCATCCTCCATGACAGAGCCACACAAAAGGTCTAGACTGGTCCTGCCTGCGTTTGAACTGTTGCGCCTTTAAACAGCCAGAGTGGTTTCTTTCAGTGTGTTTGCTAATGAAAAATAAAAAGTCATCATGACTTCCAGTGATATTTACCTCTGCTAAGGAGTGTTAGAGTTTTAAATGCCAAAGCTTCCTTCTTGGTCCAGCATGACGTAGTAGATTAGCACGGAACACCCAGTGGCAAGTATGGTAGGCCTGGGTCCCAGCAATTGCTCTCAGAGATGTCCTTAATGGCTTGTTATAGTGACTTAGTAAATGGAGAAAACTCAAAACGTTTTTCCCTCTCGGTGGTTTATGGAATAAACTACATCATAGCAGTTATACCCTAGGCAATCATTCAAGATTTCAGTTTTAATCTGATAGGGCGGATTTTAATCGTGACAGTTTTATTTCTTCATATGTGCAATTGTTTACATTTTTTCTCTGAAGCAGGAGAGTCCAAAGTTCTTTCGATTGTTGGACTAGCGTTAAGCTTTGAAGGAACACGTGAAAATCTAAGGAGTTGTGTCTCCAGACAAACGCAACCATAAATGGTGTCCTTAGAAAATAACCAAAGTTACTCAATAGTCGACTAAAACCCAATAGAGATTTTGATGTGAAATAGTAAATGATACGTGAAGAAGCCCCTTGGGCCGAGTTTTATTTCTTCATTCACACGTGTAGAATTGGTTGATTAAAAAAATGAATGTGTTTTTACAATCCTGCTCCTTAGTTTCCACATTGCTATGTATATAAAAGCACAGAAGAAAAACAAACAAACGAAATGATTATTGAGTCATACTTTTCATGTTTAGAGTTTTTGTATTGATGGGAACAATAGTTCAAGAACCTGTTAGAAAATGTCTGATGATGCTCAGTTGGGAAAGGAAATTTCTTTTCCAACTCTAGAAATTAATGGCCAGGAGATTTTGCTAGAGCGTGACATTAGTGCTACTTTTAAGTGCAGAGAAGCATCTAGACCAAGGTGACAAAACCAGTATCCACCACGAAGACCAATAACCCCAGGTTATTTTTAATTATTATTTGTAGCCATTCCAACAACATATATTGAGTACCCATTGGGTAGAAATCAGCACCCCAGCACGTATTCTGGAAGAATGAATAAGTGGGTAAAGCAGGTGGGAACCTCAGGAGAGAAAAGAGTAGGGAGGCAAAGAGGAGAACAAAAAGAGGCAAAATTTAGGAGAGAGGGAAACAAGCATTCAACTGCAAGGAGGAGAAAAAATCAACTGCGGTTGGCTGCAAACGTCAGGATTTATTACGCTGCGTGAGAAGAAGCCTAGGGAGGCACACTTTCAGCAGCTCACTCACCCTTTTGCTCTCTCTGTTCTGCCATCTTCAGCTGCAAGACACTGCACTCATTTCCAGCATCTCTTGCAGCCATCGTGACATTCAGAAATGATGGTTCCTCTCCTGCATCTCTTTGCAATATGGAGGAGAACCTTTTCCGGAAGTTCCTGCAAGACCCTCCTTGGGGTACCTTGGCACGTGTGATCTTGCCTTAGTTGCAAGGGAGGCTAGCGGACAGAACTACAACCTTAGCAGACTACATCACTTCCAGGTGGACAAGTCAGATATTCCCTGCCATCAGGACATTTGCCTTCCAATGTTGTGACTAACCCAAAGATTTGAGGTCCGATGGAAGAGAAGTAACCAGAAGGGAGCAGCTAGACAAAGCCTGGCTTCAAGACCACTGCAGTTGAGGGCCCAAGAGATCACAAACAGTAACTCTAGAAATTTAAGGGGAGGTCAGGAGCAGAGACATATTGAGAGGAAATGCCATAACTTAGTTCTCCATCACAGCGTTAAACAAAAGAGAAGACAGGAATGCTTCTCTGCCGGCATATGGGGTAAGAGGCAGAGATGGATGACTTAGTCAAGAAAAACGAAATTGCAGAACAAACATTGGCCTTTCCACGTTATCTGCTTTTACTTTTTCTTTTAAGTGTTTATTAATTATTTTGTCTCTTTCTCATAAAACCTTTTATTTTAAATGTCTTTGCAAGTGGAAAGATACTTTCAAATCTGCTAGCCCTTTTGATCCACATAACATTTCCATAAAGGCAGGTAGGATATGCCTGGATTTTCAGATGAAAGAACAGAATCCTAAAGAAGATGCTCGATGTGTCCAAGTGTACATTAATTATGAGCAGCAGAGCCAAAACTATATTGCAGGGGTTATCGACTCTTAGATACTTTTTCAACAACATTCTAATTCCTGAAAAGAATATCTATGGGAATGGTCTACCTGGATGTTTCTTACTTCCTGTTTCCGATCAATTCATTCCCTTGACTTTCATTTCCCTCCTGAGCCTCTAAATTAATACGAAATGAATGCTCATCCAATTGAACTGAGCCATTAGTTTGAAATTTTTATTAAATAAGAGGCAGTGAAATGTGCAAATACGGATAAAGATTAGGGGCATTATTGGGAAAAAGGGCACTGGATGATGTTGTATGAATATTAAGCCGGTTCCAGGCATCGTTTCAAATTCTCTACCTTTATTTTCCCATTGGCCTCAATTTTCTGAACAATTCCTTTATGGGAAAAAAATGTGCAAAAAGAATGTGATAGCCACTGTACTACAGACACGGGCAACAGTTTATTTACTGTTTACCAGAGGGAAAGTGGGCAGGAGGGAGTTAGATAACGGTAAAGAGGAGCAAATATATGACGATAGAAGGAACTTTGACTGTGGGTGGTTCACGCACAATGCAAGACGCAGACGACGTATTATCAGAGTGTGTGCTTGAAACCTATATAATTGTATGAACCAATGACACCCTGATAAATTGAATTTCAAAAATGTAGTTTTATCATATGAAAGTTTTTCTTTTTTCTTTTTTTATATGAATTTTTAAAGCTGCTTTAAATCATTTTGTAACAATATGAGATATAAATAAATTAATTGGAGTAATGGATTATATACACCGTAGTCAGTCTTACATAATAATAGGAAAATGTTATCTACTCTCCCTGTAGTACATGGATTGTTTTTTATTCTTTGTAAATAGTGTCTCCAAGCCAAAATAATATCATGAGTTTTTTAAAAAGAAACTATAGACAGATTTCTAGCACTGACCCATTCTATTTGCATTTGTTACAAGTAAACATCACAAATGCTATATAAAATAAACCTCAATAGTATAATTGGTTGGGAATTAAGCCTGGTTCAAGGAGTTAAAAACTCCGAATTGCAGAGTGTTTAACAAAATGCTATGGAAAGTTATTTTTTAAATAATGACACTTCCCGTAGCCTATTCTAATAATGTACCCAAGTTAATAATTTATCATTAGACACACCACATGCCCTCAAAGAATGAACATCGTGATGCCGGCGTTCTGAGGAGCATGTGCTCTCGCTGCTTATTCTTCAGTGAGAATGGACTGGTGCTTGGAGCAAAAGTTTTTCTTACACGTCTAAGCAAAAATTTCATGTAATTTTTATTACATGTAAATTACACTAACTGGATGAAAATGCATGCATTTTTTCCAACTTGCTCATGGAGTTTTCTTTTACAAAGAGTTCAGGATATACATTTTTTGGGCCTACATTATTTTTTGCTTCGCTGTTTATTTTTTTTAAATGAGTACTCTCTCTTCTCATTTTCACCCTTTGGGCATTACTTTTTGAAAAATTGATATAATAGTGCATATTCGTTGGGCCGTATCCTCTGAAAAATTTACAGTAACAATTATCAGTCTTTTTATTTGTTTAATTTATTCAATAAAATAAAAGAATCTCTGAGCCTTCACCTAAAAGCTCTGCCTTTCTTTCTTTCTAATTCCCACTATATTACGTTCAGTCACAGAAATTTAAGTGCCATATGTGTGTCCCCCAAATTTCTATGTGCACCCCAAGCCTCCCCACTGAACCGCAAACCTTTATTCCCGGTTGCCTACTGGATCGCCTTCATTTGGAGGTCTCGCGGGCCTCTCACCCTCATCATATCGAAGCCACACTCCTGACCTTGACCCCAGCCTCCTCCTCATGCAGCTTCTCTACACCAGCCAACAGCCATCCCATCCTTCTAGGTGCCTAGGCCTCAAACACTGAAGCCATTCTTCCTTCTCCTTCCTACTCCTTGTCCCAGTTTTTTCTCTCTCTATCCTCAGATCAGTTCATGCTTTCATCTCTATCTTCACTATCTCAAGGATCCAAATATTTCCCATCAGCCCGTTAGATCCTGGCTCAGCGGTGCAGCATCTCTCGCTTCTAGGTGTATCCACAACCCCTATCTGCAGTTCCTGCTCCACCCCTCATTTCCCTGCAATCAGCTGTCAACTCAGCAGCCAGAACGATGACAATTCATGTTAGTTCTCCGCTCAAAACCTCCAGTGGCTCCCCACCCACTTAGATTGAGAGCAGAAGTGCTTATCATGACCCGTAGACTCCACGGCATCTAGCCTCGGCTACCTGACTCACTTCCTACTACTCGCCTCCTTCTTTTACTCCATTCCAACCTCATTGGCTTCCTTGCTGCTCCTGACGCAAGATCTTGCTGATTTTTTCTTCCTACTGCTTGGATTGATTTTCTGCGATTTCTTCATCAACTTCAGTTCTCTGCTAAAATGTCAGTTTCTCTGTGGCTTGACTATCCTATTTAAATAGCATTCTCCTCCCCGGCATCCTCCATCACCCTTCTTTGCTTTGTTTTTGTCCATGTGATCCATGCTGTGTTTGCTTTGTTTCAGTGTTTAATGCCAGCCTTCCCATATTCATCGTCATCTTCAAGGAGACAAGGATTCTTGTCTGTTTAGTTTGTAGCTGAATCCCAGCATACAGTACCTGGCATTCAGCAAGCATTCACCAAATATTTATGTAATAAATTAAAGGAAGGAGGTGGGGAAAGGCCAGAGGGAGAAGCACAGTGTTGCTGACGTAGAGGGTGTGTGAGGATGAGTGCTAGGGGACAAAATGGGACGTACGGATTGAGGCGAGCAAGTGGAGGTCTTCAGCAGCAGAGATAAAAGGGTTTTTGAGCAAGTGAGTGTCTTGATCAGAGCATTCTGACAACCATACAGATAAAAAAATTGATGCACGTGTTGAAGGAAATAGTATACAAGTTAGCAAGCTGTTGCATCAAAGGCCTTCCAAGGATGTATCTTTCTTTTCAACTAAAAACCCAGACTAACGTAAGGAATTTGGAGCTCACATAGCTGAACAATCCTAAAGCAAATGTATCTTGAGGCATAACTTTACCTAGGACTCAAATAATGTCAAGAGACACCTTTCGTTTCTTTCCATTCCTCAGTATTATTTTTTCAACTGTCAGCACAGTCCTCAGGCCTCATATGGCTACGGGTCCTGTGTCCTCTTTCTGAAAAGTCTCAGGAAACTCTTGTGGCTTTTCATTGTCTCTGATGGAGTTATATGCCCATCGCCCAGGTATCCATGGTCATCTGAGAATGGAGTGAGCACTGACTTGGACTAGGTTACACTTCAGCCTTGAGCTAAGGGTTGGAGAACAGTTCGTTCTCCAGAGGGAACTTGGGATATAACTGTTATATGAAGAGGGACATGGAATCTGGTAATGGCCAACAGATGACCACTACAAAGGGGTAATGAGGGCTTGAGTTCGGATCACTGCAGTTGGAATGGAAGATGGAGGAAAGAAGAAGCAGGCATCATGGAGATGAAATCAAGTAGCTCTCCTAGCTCCAAACAGGGAAGGGAAAGGACACAGAGTAGTCTGGCTACAACCCAGGCTTTGCATTTGTGAAACTAGGGTTTGGCAATGTCATTAATGAATATTCGGGATGAAGTAGGAGGAACAGATTTATGAGAAAAGGAAAGCATTTTCATCCCTGTTTTCATTAATAAAATTGTTTCCAGCTTCTCAAAACTCAAGAAGAATTGAGTTCCACAAGAGGTAGTAGGCAAATTTTTCCATCAATCATTTATTCTCAGAAGACTTATCTCTGCTGTTCATGAGTCTTATCTCCAAGCCCATGTGTGAGAGAATCAGACTAAAAATTTATTTTCTCTCAATAGTTTGAATTTCCTTTGGTTGAACTACCAGCATCTACAGAGTAGAAAACCTTTAGGGCCAAGTTCAATCTTTTCTTGTAGAACATTTCCATGTGAATGATTTAAGATTCTAAGGCTGTCTTCTAATGCCCTGTGGATTAGGCTTAGAGGAATATGGGACATTCATCTGCAGAACTCTAGCGAATGCCCTGTCAAACTACGAAGTGAGAAACTTAATTGTTAATGGGCCAGGATGCAGGGAAGGAGTGAACACAGGCACCGAATGATAAAATGACAAGCGCAAGTGTAGCAATCCACATTTCTTTTATGGTTACTCTCTGTCAGGTACTGTTCTAAGTTCTCAACACATAATAAGTCAGTTAATCACCACAACAATTCTTCGTGGTATGCACTATTACCATCCTCATTTTACAGGTGAGAAAATGAAGACGTATAAAGGTCATGTACCTTGCCGAGGGTGCCACAGCTAGGAAGTAGAAACGAGACTCAAACACAAGCAATCACAATTTATGCCTGCTGTCTTGAACTCTACAAAGCGTCCCCACTTGAACAATAAATTATGACTACCATTCCCCTGAACTATGATACTTTGCTCACTTGAAGCCAAGAAAATCTAGTCTGAACAACAGAGGCATCCAAGTAATTAAGCTATAGCTCCAGCCATAAGAGGGGTGACAGTTTGGCCTGAGTATGATGATTTGGTAATCATCCAGTTTGTCCTAAGAATTTAACTGGCCATATGGGTTGGTGTAGGTTGAGTTCGATCCAGCCAATCACTCTGTTCTTTTAACGACTCTTAAGGCCCCGTTTTATGCTATTAGAAAGTTACTAGTGACCACGATTTGCCTCTTTCTGGAATGGGTTTACTTACGCCCCACATTTTGCCCCTCCAGGTCCCCCCGGATCTCCAGAATGAAGTGCTGATCAGCCTGCTAGAGACCGACCCCGACGTGGTGGATTATTTACTCAGAAGAAAGGCGTCGCAGTCCTCGTGAGTAGGCCGGCTTTTCCATCTTTCTAAAGCAGCTTGGGGATTTCTGTTTCCATTTCTAAAGAGTTATGAAGGTTTACTTTACATAATTCCATGCAGAGTGACTTAAAGTGGTATTTTGGCAACTCTCTGGCCTATCCGATCAGTTTACCTAACCAGAAAATGTTTCAGTCTTACCGACCCACTTATCGAATTAGAAACTGCTTTACAGGATTTTTCTTTTTCATTTTTGGCTTTTTCTAGTCCCTTGAAGTCCTTTTGACTGTGTTTACCAGAAAGAAAAAAAAAAGCACTAAATCACTGGCAAGAAGCTCAAGGGATTGACTAGGATGCACATCAGTGATTCTACTTCTAGAATCCTGATAACTCTACTTAGGGGCCTGTAAAGCTGATCCTGGATGCATCTTATGTGTGTCATTTATGACTATGAGCCACGCATTACCAAACCACAAGGCAGGCCTCGGCTGAGGCTCAGGTGTCCGTTTGGAATTAGAGGAAGGACCCTCTTGATTCTCCCTCCCTTTATAGTTAGCATCTTTTGATGAAAATGCACGCTGATCTCCACATGCACCTGTTTGCAATGAGTAAAAATGCAAGCCATGCCGCAGGCTATGATTTGCTGCCATTTTTGCCTCCGAAGGCAGAGCACTGAATTTTTGCATTAGCCAGATTTAATGATTAATCACTTGGTACAGACGCGGAGCACTTAGCAAGTCCAGTTAAGGGGATAATATTGCATCATGAACCAGGAGCGATGTTGCCACCATGACGCCAAGCCTTAAGATTGTGACAGGAAAACTTGTTATCCTGTCATGAAAGCATCATTTATGTTGTGCTTTTAATCTACTGAATTTCAACAATTGCAAGACACATTGCCCCCATGTTTCATCTTCTCTGACGTTGCGATTAACCTTATAACCAATGGCATGTCCTGATTTAGTTCATAGCATTTTTTGTCTTCCTTAATCATATATAAAATAACAGTATGTCTTATTCAATGATATCTTAGAAACATCGACACAGGTCAAATTGCTCCTTTATATTGATGCTGAATTTGATGCATTAATTTTCATTTAAAACTATGTCAGTTATAAAAATGTGATATCCTTTAGAGAAATTTGGTGAGAAGGAATTCCACATTGTTCAGGCCTCCCTTTCCCTGGGTCATTACATTAACAGCACTGCTAAATTCAGCTTCACTTCGTTTCCTGTAGAGCAGGGAAAAATTTCTAACTGAATCATCCTTTCGAACGCACTTTTAAAAATCCACCTCTTGCCAATCATTATCGGGCCAAATTCTGATGCAAGTAAGACTTTCTGCCTGGATTCAAAAGCTTTAAGTAAGCCACGAGTGAGTAGAAATATATTCAAATGATATAAGTGAGCTGGCATTTCCTGCTCTTGCTTTTCATATCAGAGAATTGGGCTCACTTAAATTTTTCCTAGAGTTTTAACTGTTATCAAGGTATAAGTTCTAATTTAAGCTAACAAATGGCTTTTTCTCACAGTATATCTTGCATCTCCAGAATTTTAATGAACTCACTTATTTTCCACCTCCTTTCAAGAAAACAGACATGGTGACATTTCTATTTGTGAAGCTCTCATTAATCTGCATTTATAATATTTTATGAGTACTCTGTGGGAAAGCTAGAAAACACACACCTAAAAAAGCCACTGATTTTGACTTGCCAAATTTCTGTTTTTATATGACATTTGAAAATATATGCATTGTACTTTTGAAGGGTGGTTGATAATAGTTATTTTTATGTGGTTTGTAAGTACACTCCTTGCATATAAATGCCAAGAAGTGTACCATCTTTCTTTACTCTTAAAAAAAGGAAAAAAAGTATACATGTTAAGCTCATTCCGAGCTGTGCAATTCCCTAGCCCTGTCCCCGTGGGAATGAGAATCGTAAGGTCTAGGCAAGCTTGCCCTAGGCCAAGACCTTAGGTGAGTGTCAGGGCTTCCAGGACAGGGAGGTGGACTCGGGGATGCTCCGTGGATGTCATAGACTCGTGTTACCGATCAGAACACATTTGGAGAAGACTCTTAGCAGGAAGGAGAAGGGAGTGTTTGGTTTTATTCCTCTAGGTACAAGCCAAGGATCGGCCCAGATTGATAACGATGTCATGAAGTAAAAATACATAAATTAATAAATAGATATTTATTTTTAATGGCCTTTGGAGGCTCGAGTGTCCTAGTCCTCAAGCTGTAGTTCGTTTCTTCGCGCCTTAATCACATGCTTCTCAGTCTTTCCCGTGCGCACAGATTGCCAGGGGATCTTGTTATAATGCACTTTCTAAATCAGTAGGTCTCAAAATAAATCAGTAGGTCTCGGGGAGAGAGTCTTAAGAATCTGCATTGCTCACGAGTTCCCAGATGACGCTGCGATGCCGCTGGTCCATGATCCACGCTTTGAGGAGCGAAAGCCTCAAATATCAAGGCATATTCTTGACTTTGAGAGCTTGCAAACTTGTCGAAGGAGCCCTACAAGGCTAAAAGTAATCGGATGCATGCTCTTATGTCGCAGAGTGCAAAATGACACGTGCTGGGCCATTGGTTCTCAGACTTGCTTGTCCAACATGAATTCCCTGGCGAGCTTGAAATACAAATATGCCTGGGTGCCAGCCCTAGAGATCCTGATCCATTTGTTCTGGGGTGCAGTCTGGACATTGGGGCTTTTAATAGCTTCCTGTGTGACTCTCCAGAGCAGCTGAGGGAAGGACACAGGCTTGGGTCCACCACAATAGAGGCCACATATTTACTATCACGGGGATTTGAGGTGGGGGATCTTTAACACTAAAAAGGGGTCTTTGTGTTGACCAAGAAAGGGAACCGATACTCCAGACCTTAATACACTTGGAGTTTGGAGGAGAGAAAGAGATGTGACCTGCAGCCTCGGGAATGCCTTCTGAGAAGAGCAAAGATTTGCAGTGAATTTGAAGATTGAAGAGGTGTCAGCAGGCCTGGATGTTTGGGGATCTCAAAGCATGGCCTGGACATAGAGTAAATTTGTTGCCTGGCGGGGGCACATTCAAGGGCCGGCCGGCAGAGAGGGCAGGAGCCTTCAATGGCAGGTTTAGGGGTGGCGCTTAAGAAACAGTAGCAATGAATTACAGTGATGATAGCTCACGACAGTGATAGATTAAAGTGGTGAGGAATTACAGTCCGCCACCTGCCAGACAGTGCTGGCTACGTCAGTAGGGCTACACCATGAGCTGTCTACCAGTAGCTCACACCTGTATAGGATGACACGCTGCTTACGAGCTTCGGATCCAGAACCAAATCG
This sequence comes from Rousettus aegyptiacus, assembly GCF_014176215.1. Lineage (NCBI taxonomy): Eukaryota > Metazoa > Chordata > Mammalia > Chiroptera > Pteropodidae > Rousettus > Rousettus aegyptiacus. The sequence continues at coordinate 904,134 of NW_023416312.1, read as the reverse complement.
CCTGAGTTCCAACTCCAGTTTCACTGCTATTAGCTGTGCGGTGCCAGGTCAATAAATTCATCCCTCTCTGTCTCAGGTTCCTCATCTGTAAACTAGAATCAAAAGTAGCACCAGCTTTATAGGCCTGTTGCGCTGCTAGAATACTAGCTGTTTTTTTTTTTAATGTGTTAGTGATTGCTATCATGTTAGTTGACATTTCACCATTGTCATTGACAAGTACTTAGCAAAGACTTGGGCATCGCCAAAATCCACCTCGCCACCCACGAGACGGCCACATGTGAAGCAGCTATGGCGAAGCCCAGCTGCACACGCCTTAGCTAACTGGCATCAGGATGACGGTCCTGGTTCTGGAATAAGGGGTGAGGACGAAAAGGCTCTGAAGTGGGAACACCACCTGCTCTCACTAGGCCAGGTAGATTTCAGAAGGGACTGGAGGCGACCGCGTGTCTGCAGGTAATGAGGCAGAGGACCTGGGCAACCTTGGCACAATGATAATGCATGGAATTCTTGTTTTGAAGACTTTATGTAGTGAAAACTCAGCTAAAAGGTAGGGGGCTGGGTAATAAAAGGTGACAGTCAAAGAATTTGCAGGAAGACAAGAGAGTAGGAAGCAGCAGTACCTCTTAAAATCACCACCTGGAGGGTCGGGCCTGGTTAGTACTTGGATGGGAGACCACCTAGGAAGACCAGGTGCTGTAGGCGTAAAAAATATACATATAATAATAATAATATTAATAAAATAAAATGACCACCTGGAGTGCAGCGATGCACGGGCTTCCTCAGTATTCTCTTCAGACCCTTTGGGTTTTTTTTTTTTTTTCCCCCCCGAAGCTTCTGTTCTTTGCCTGTGTCTCACGGGGAAACTGGACAAGATTTTGTTTGCAGTGGAAAAGTAACTTTCCAGGAGTATAGAACTCAGAACAAAACCATATTTGTTGTAACTTCTGTTTTGAAAGATCAGACATTTAGTGACGCTTGGGAAGTTTGTTTTGTTTTGGTTTGAGTTTTTCTCTTCATGCAAACAAAAGAATTGGGGGAATGAAAGGAGGATTCATTGTTTTTCCCTGTGCGTGTCTACTTACATTTTTGGCTTCAACCAAAATGGAATGCCGGAGGGAGACCAGAAATTTATATTACTAGCAATGCAGGACTTCAGGTTTATTAGTTGCTTGTCTAGTATATTTATTAGACTTATATGCTCTTTTCTGCAAAGATATTTAAAATAGACCTCCCTCCTTTGATTTAGGGATGTAAAGAGACGGGGGACGAGAATGGAAGGTAAATCAAAAAGAACAAGGTGTGTCAAATGTGGGCATTTGCGACAGAGAGGGCGATCCTAGCAGGGCCAGCACCAGGGTGAGGAGAGGGGCCGCTCACCTCAATGCGGAATTTAAGGGTGTGCTCGAAAACTCAGCCATCGAAATGAACAATATTGAAATGTAATATCTTTAAAAATCAAAGTTACTGCCAAAAATCTACGATGAACAAAATATTAAAACATTTTTCAAAGACTAGTGCCAGGCCACACCTTGGACCTTGAAGCAAAAGGTAAAATGTAAGCACCTGACTCTAATGGAAGCCAGTTATCAATAGTGTTTCGAAAATGTATTTCTTTACTTTCAATCGAGAGAGCTGTGCTTTTTGACAATTTCTCTGGACCAGTAGCAATCTTAAATAATTTTTAATTAACTCATTAAAATAATAACAAAATTCTATTTTGGCATAAATAAAGCATTTAAATTTAATATAATGTTATAAGTTCTAACGTATGTCCTTTTCCATTTTTCTGTATTTTTCAACTGCTTTAATGTTCTGGGAAAAAATTAACCGTCAAAAAATTACATAAAACCTTGTATACCTAGATGGTATATAAAACTAAGCAGAGCATTTTCCCTGCCGTATTCAGGAAACAAAATCAAATTAAAACGATTTGTAACTGCATTTGGGGAGAAGGCTGATATGGATAAACCAAATCCATCACTACGTATATTTTCAATTTCATTGTATCTAATTCTGTTAGCAGCCTTCACAAAGTTTTTATTGAAATTGCCCACCAAAATAGCAAAACCGGTGAGCAGCCAATCAGGACCATGGCTGAAGACCCACAGCTGTCTCAAAGGACAAAATTTTAGAACCAGAAAGTAATTGTTTCATTGAGTTGAATGTGCTTCCTCCCGCATAATAATTCTACCTTCTACATGATGGAGGAGCATTTGGCCTTCTCATTATTTAAAGGCATCACGTTTCAATTAGCAAATAAATATTTCTTTTACTCTTTCAATGATTGTCATTAAAAAGGTCTAAAAACCATGGACTGTTACAAGATAGACTATAATTTCTGTTTTCCTTTTACTAGTAATATTTGTAAAATCATAAAAATTCTCAGAACATTTTCAAAGACAAGAAATGAGACCCTACCAGTGTAACAGCAATGAGTCCTATTGACTGGCAGTAGCTTGTGGCTTCAAACGCCATTCTTTGGAAATTATGAAGCATTAACAGCGCGCGCACGCGCACACGCACACACACCACACACGCACTCACTCCCTCCTTCCCTCCCTCCCTCCCTCCCTCTCCCTCTCTCTCTTGCCCTCTCCCCTTCACTCCCTACCTTTCTCCCTCTGTCTCTCCTTTCGAGAAAGCCTTTTCAGCCAGACAATTGTAGGAAAAAACCTGTGGAACAGAGAATTTCATAATAAAAAATTCCAAAAAGTACAAATGTGCCTTCTGTGGAAAGGCAATTCAAGATGGAGGGAGAATTGATCACATTATCACCTCTTTCTTCCAACACCTTTACTATGATTCACAACTTCTTTATAAACTAGCAAAATATGAATTGGAAGATGTTTTATGGAGCGTACTGTAAACAAAATGAATAAGATCAGCACTGTTTTCTCTTCACCCGTTGTAAATGCCTCCATATGCCAGGACGATTCGGAGGGGATTAATAAGAGCTAAGAATGAGGAGAGAAGTCTTACCAAAGCCCTGGGCAGGTTCTGGTACCCAGAGTGCTGGCTTCATCTCCTGGGGTGTCTGGATGCATGTCAGCTTCTCTTCAGGGCAGGCTGCCTTTGTCCCTAGGGTTTGGCATTAGGGCTGCTTTGCAGAACTGAGCATGATAGTGGTGACAATCCATAGATCCAGAGCTACTGTGGCAGTGGATTCCTCTCCCGGGACAATTAACGCAGTCTGAGATGGCCACGTGCTTTGCGTTCCAACAGGCTAAGGTTGATCAGGTGAGCGGCTGAGCCAATGCGAGTTTGAAACCTCCCAGGATATTTCTCGCTGCGGTAGCTCAGCCAGGAGCTGGGCTGGCCACACCCGGTGATTGAACCGGAGTTTTTCCGTTTATCCACAGAACGAGTTCTGTGCCTCCGGCGGCGGTGCAGGCCCAGCCGCAGTACCCTGCCGGCGTGTTTACACCCTGACCTGGAGGGACCGGCCAAGGGTGAGAAAGCCATTCACTCTCCATGTCCATCCCACGCCTGTTTGGTTAGCCGTGACTGGCCATGCACGCTGTGATGGCTCCCAGGTTTGCCGCCTCACCCGCTGTTCACGAAGGCGAAGCCACGGCAGGCGGCGACCTTCCCGTCCGACATTCCCCACGTCAAACGCTTCAGTTCCATGGCATAAAAAGAGGCCACTACCTGCTTTCCCACTATTTCTCATCTAGTGTGTTAGCACTGGTTAGTGTAGCACTGGTTAGAGCAAATCTTTTACGTAAACACATCGATATTCCGTTGCCTTTAATTAGAGCGTGGAACTTCAAATGCCTCCCATAGAGCTGAGCCATCTTAGAGGCCAATCTTAGGGAAGACGTTGGTGGCCGCTCCTCTGTGTCGCACGATGCCAAGTTCTGTCCCCTTAAAGGAAACCCACCCAGCAAGAGCGGACCATGCTGTGGATGGGAATCACACACTTTTTCTCCTTTTTGGGGGGAGGGGGAGAAACGGAGCTATAGTGTTGTCCATGTAGAGTTCCATTCCTTAGGGGATTTGTTCTGTCTTTTTAAGAGTGCTGGGTGGGCGAGGCGGGGCGGGGGTGGGGGGAGCCATGAGGTTCTCGGTGAGCCCCTCCCCCCCCCCGCCCCCCTCAACTATGTCCCCTCGCATTCCCCTGCCGGTCCCCTCACTGGGTCCCGAGCCCATCCCCTCAGTGTCTCCTGGGCATTCGGCCTCCTAGTCCGTCCCGCTGGGGACCGTGGACGGCAGACTGGCCTTTTCCTGAGGTCCCCGCCCGGCCCCACGTCCGAGGCTGCTGGGCCGTCCCTGCCCTCTGCGGAAGGTCGCAGGTCCCGCTGCCCAGCATCCTGCCTGTCTGAACCCAGTACTGTGACGTCACCGCCAGTCTGTGTGACGTGAGACAGCCCTGCCCACCCTTCACTACTCCGGTGTCCCTACGCGGACCGTGGTCCGGTTGACCGTCCCACAGCGGGAGTTGCTGTGACCTGCCCTTTCCCGGCTCAAGGCTGCCCAGGGTGAGCGCAGAAACGCCCTCCCCGCCTGGGCCCCGCCTCTGGGGGAGCCCCGCACCCCCACCCCGCCTGCCCACTGATAAAGGCTGCCCCACCTCCTCCGAAAAAGGAGCCGGTCCTGTATTGATTACAGTAGGTCTAATGAAAAAGCACTGGAATGACATGAAAATGTCTTAAAACTCTGAACTGCCTGTCTTATAGTGAGAAGTGAATTAAATTGTTTTATTTATTCACTGGCAGGCTCGCATGTGAAAAGGCAAGTCCTGGATTATGGGTTCTTAGGCAAATTCGGCTACCACCTTACCGTCCTCTCCTGAGAAACGAAAATGATAGATAGAAAATAGTTTAAACATTTAAAAAGGCCATCAACTTTAAGTATATAAAATATAACATTTTACTGTTGACTTTTAATAATATTGAATAGCACTTATCAAATAAATTTCAGTCTACGGCCACGCCACCCTGAACAAGCCGGATCCCGTCTGATCTCGAAAGCTAAGCAGGGTCGGGCCTGGTTAGTACTTGGATGGGAGACCACCTGGGAAGACCAGGTGCCTTAGGCGTAAAAAATAAAAAGTAAGAGATTGTAAGCTGACAAGGTCTTTGCAATCTGTGAGGTCAACCAAGGGTTGCCTCGCCTAAAATAAAGGAATGAATGAATGAATGAATGAATGAATAGATTTCAGAAGGGTCTCAACCCTTACCACCTCCCCTGAACCCTTACCGCCTCCACTGCTAGGAATGAGTGTCCCTTAGGCATCGCGTTTCTTTCGCGCATGCGTAGACTGCGATCGCAAAGAGGGAGAGTTGTTCCCGGTAGCTTAGTCCAATGCCTGCCACACAGGGAGCTCCGCGTAGACTTCAACCGTTACTCTTCCCACAGTCCAGCGGGTAATTTCGCGTAAGTGTGTTTCACAAGCTGCTGGCCATGCATACTCACACCATGTCCCCTCTCATAGCCAAGATACGTGGGGTGGCTGGGAAGGGAGGCATCATCTCTCATTGGATGGCCCCATCTACCTGTGTCCCTGTCTGTGAGCCCAGCCACCCGGAGGAGATTCATGGCCGGTGTTGACTGTGAGACAGACACTTCATTCGCCTCTGTGTCCAGGAATTATCTTTAGCCACCTCCGCTGATTTTTCCTCTGATTGGGACCCCGGCTGTGGTCACTTCAGTGGCTCGATTTAAGAGAATGAATCAGAAGAGCAGAGACAGGCAGGCTGGTCTCTCCTGTGCCCCTCACTTTAACATGTTCTGCTCCAAACCAACCAAACTACATTCCATTATCTGGATCTTGCTGACGGGAGCTTCCTGGCGTGGCCTTCCTCCCCACCCCCACTCTACTCAGCTGTGGCCCCAGCCACCTCAAGGTCAGGACCACCACAGTGACCCGCAGTGCCAGCCAGTGCCGAGGTTTTGGCCATTATTTGTGGTTTTCCTCCTGATCTCTTAGTCATTCCTTAGCCCACCGTCACATCTACAGATTGGGAGAAGGAAGGTAGGTTTGGCATCGCATCATCTCCAGCTCCCCGTGCATCAGAATTACCTGGAGGGCTTTTAAAAACACACTTTGCTGGCCCCACTCCCAGAGGTTCCCTTTCAGCGGGCAAAGCCAGCTTCACAGGCTGCACTCTGTGCCGTGACACAGGACCCGACACTCATTAGAAGCCCATGCCTGGCTTAATGATCTGCTGTCGCCATCTTGAAATTCTCAATAATTTTTTAATGTGGGGACCCGCATGTTATAGCCAGTTCTGTCAGCTGGTCCAAAATGGAGCTTGAGAGTTTGCATTTCCAACAAGTCCCCAGGTGAGGTGGATGCTGCCAAGGCAGAAACTCTGAGTAAGATTTTGCAGAGTCGCCCCAAAGGACAGAGGGATGCTGGCCTCCACCTCCTCCTCTCTTGCTCTACTTGATCAGATCCGATCAGAGCCATGAAAATGGAAGAAGAAATAGTGCAGCAGCCTCGGTTATTTCTGTTAAGTGTTCTCATGAGGCATACTGCCTTTTCGATACCCCTGACAATGAATGTGAGCGTGATTTCCCAGTCCGAGTATCAGTCCAAAAACAATTTATAGAAGTAGCTTGCAAAAATATGTGAAGTGGAGCAATATTGTAATAAGTAACTTGAGAGACCGGGAACAGGAAAACAATGGAAAGAGCGAGAAGATAAATGAAGTTGGGGTTTGAGACACAGGAAGGCGGACCAGAAGCCCTGGGAGACCAAATCGAGTGTAGCCCCAAATCCTCAGAGCCTTTTGGGAGCCACTGTAAAGAGCAGTGCATTCTCCTCCTCCTCATCATCACTTATTTTTTTTCCCCCTGTGGAGGTGCATTATTATTTCATGAACCTACTTGCCTGGTAGAAACGCAAATGTCACTGGTACTGAAATGTAAGAGAAATTTCTCTATAGAGTGTGTTTCTTGATGCATGTGACTGTTGGCTGAATCTGCAACTTAGAATATTTCGTTGAATGTATTTTCTTCTAAATATATTGTGAGGCAGATAAACAAGATATGAGACAGAGTATTGGGGCTCCATGAGCTAAAATATGCCCTTTCCAAACTTTCCTCCCCATGCAAGAAGCCAAAAAAGCTTGTGTAGCTCTGGAAGTATTTTGTTTTGGCTAATGAATTGACTTGACTCTCGTTAGAACATCCCATAGAATAAGGCTTTGTGTAGCTTCTATTATTGATATGACATCATGACTGATTCTTGCTGAGTAGATATAAGATATATTCACTAATGACTTAGAAGAATGCCAACTAAAAGGGGAAATAATTGAAATGAGCCCAGTAATATAATTTCTCGCCCTGATCAGAAAGTAGAACTCTGATTCTGAGCTGAGCTCCATGTAGCTTACCAGTTCACACATTTGATTTTTCTCATTTTAGTTTTTTTTTTCCCCTCCTGTACAGCACCTGGTCTTCCTAGGTGGTCTCCCATCCAAGTAGTAACCATGCCCGACCCTGCTTAGCTTCTGAGATCAGACGAGATCGGGCGTGTTCAGGGTGGCATGGCTGTAGAATGATTTTTCTCATTTTAATAGTAAGGTTTTCTCAGCCAGAGTCGGGCTCACGATGTCAGACAAGTGTCTGTTTTGTTTTGTGTTCCCTCCACTAGCATTGGGGAGACTTTTTCCACTTTAATTAGTTATAGAGAATAATTTTTTCCCCCACTTCCCAGCAAAAGTAGTAAGTCCCATGTATGTTTGGCTCATTCATTGGAGGCCTAAAGTTTCTAGAAAATCATCCTCGTGATTGTCCTCTGGCTCTTTACCATAAGATGATCTGTCATCGCTTTAAAGAGGAGGCAAGAAAAAAACTTACTTTATTCCACTGGGATAAGAAATCCCATCAATAGAAAGTACTAGAGACCCTGGCTGCCTCGGTGACCAGAGAGGCAGGTCACGTGCTGAGATGCCGTCCTCCTGGACGTTGACCCCTGCCGGGAATTGGAGAAGGAAGGAATATTCCCTTCCTCCCATGCCGCGTGCTCAAAACCGTTAGATCAGGAAAGGATTGCTCAGGCATGCGTTGACCTTCTGTCAGATCACAAAGGATCGGTTTTGAAAAAAATTGAACCAAAAGAAAGAAAGATTAATAAAGAGAAGTGAAGTAGGGGGGAAAACAGAATGAGGTTCTGGAACTTTTAATCAGTCTGTCATCATTTTCCTTTAAGATGTCAGGGCCACTATTTTGAGGAAGGGAGAGAATACAGACGTGCACAGGTAAGACTTCGAACACGTTTTTCATCCTCCTGGCGTTCTCGTTTTCCTGTTCCACTCAAATTTTCATTGTTATTTCCGTTGCCGTGACAACTCATGCATGTATAAAACGTAATATGTGCTAATTAGCATGATTTCTCTTAATTAGCATGATTTATCTTGGTGGTAAAAGACCTGGTGCCTTGTAGAATCATTTTACATGTATTTAAATACAGTGAACACTAGTTCTGGGCATGTGTTTCTCTTTTCAGCCATTTTATCCGTGAAACAATTATTCCCGCCAGTGGCGTTATCATCATTATCATCGTCACAAGAAGGAGGAGACTTTTATACTAAGAGGTTGGGTGAGGGTAGAAAAGCCGTCCATGAAACATAATGAACTTCACGTCAAGTTTCAATCACAGTTTTATCTGAATTATTTTTAATTCGAGATATCAGGGATAGTAAAAGAGTTATCTACCAGTTTTTCTTAACAGATAGTGAGCATCAGACTTTATTTTTATATATTTTGACAGCTGCAAATGTGTACATTTATTTGCACACACGGAACATGCACTCACATACTGGACAGTGTATGCTCTGAGGTAGACTTTTCCAAATAGCCCTAGGAGCTTTAGCCCTAAATGAAATGCATATTCCAATTGGTGCCACGAACAAAGTAAGTTCTTAACACAAAACTAAAATCCGGACCACTCTTCCATCAACGTTCAGGGATTATATAGTGATTAGAATTTTATTTCACTGAATTATATCCGTGGCCAGAAAGAATCACTATGATACCAAAATAATGAGAAAATAGTCACCACAATCGATTGACTCCATTGGTTGCTACTATCTTAATAAAAGAGTCATTAGAAAATATAAATATTTAGTTAAATGGATCTCTTAAATTCAAGATCATTGATTGCTACATGTACCTTTAGTAGATGAAGTGCTATATTTTAAAGATACCAGATGTGAATCCAAAGTTATTTCTTGTTAAATTAAATGTCGTAAATACTGTGAATTTCTTCTGCCCAGTTCAGCCTAGTTCTAAATTTAACGTTTAGTTATTATTTTGATCAAATATGCATAATCTTCTCTGATTTGCCTGCGTCCATGAGCACACGCTCCCACACATATAGTCATAAATATGGTTGGTTGACCAACATAATGACATTTCGATCTTTTGTTCTGTTTTGGTTCTTTCTAATCAATGCCCAGGGATGGCCTTTTTTCTTTCTGCACATGTGTGTCCCTCCCCATCATCTGCCCAAGACTCAGTTCTCTTTTCAGACATTTCTTTGTCTTTGTATAGCTTTCTTCACACGACGTTTCCAACAGGATGTCAGTCCCTTCTGAAATTCTCCAATGAGTACATTTTGTTCTTCTCGTCCCAAAGACAATCATCTTTTTGACAAGAAGTTTCTGTTTCTTTCTGATGTGGTCAGTCTTTTCTCACACTTTTCTTAGCTTTTAAGAAACGTTCCGCAGGAGTTCGGACTTTAACTTTGGGATGAAAACAGGGGTTAAACCAACAGGCAAATTGAAGGACAGAGGAATCCATCTTTTTCATCCTCCCGCCTCCCTTCGCCTCGACATTTCCAGTAACATCCGTCGAGTTTTTACTGCCATCTGCTGGCTATTTCATGGAAACGCTTTCACCGTATTGATGTAGACGTCTTGGAACATTGCTCACAAGGTCTTTTTGTTTCAGCCCCCATGTCCATACGTCCTCCTCCCGTCGTCTGTGTAACGGGCACATCGTTTGAATGTCACTGCCTGTTCGCACACTCACGCACCTGTCCTTGTCTCCTTGTGCCAGAAGCCCTGACATGCTGCGTTCGGAGGTTTCCTTTTCCGTGGGAGGAAGACACTCGTCCACTGACTCCAACAAGGCCTCCAGCGGAGACCTGTCCCCTTATGACAACAACTCCCCAGTGCTCTCTGAGCGCTCCCTGCTGGCTATGCAAGAGGACGCGGCCCGGGGGGGCTCGGAGAAGCTGTACAAAGGGCCAGAGCAGTATATGCTGGTGGGCCACTTGCCATCGTTGAAGTCAAGAGAGAGTTCTCCTGGACCACGACTCAGAAAAGGTAGCTGGCGCCTGGCCGGCACTGGCCAAACCTGGGACTCTGATTACATGTGGCGTGATGTGGGCACCTTGGGCCTTCTCTTCATCCCTTCCGAGGTCTATGTTTCTGTAATTCAACGAGCATTAAGCGAGTCCCCACTGAAAACCTACACTAAGGTGACCCCAGCGACCCCAGCCACTGTCTTGGAGGGACCCCGCAGACCCAGATGTCTGGGAGGCAGTCTCATGGCCAGAGAGCCACTGATGTTCCCAGCTGGCTCTTCTCCCTCCAGCGTCTAGGAACTCTGTGTGTCCTGGCCGGAGACTTTGGGCGCATATTTGCTAGTCTAAGATGTCATCCAATTACCGCTGTTAGTTTTATAGAGAACAAGTTGAACCTACTATATAACAAGACAACATGTTCTGGAAAGGTCTCCAGGGAGATTAAGATTTTCATGCAAAATAAGGGTTTCATGGTCAAATACATTTGGGAAATGTTAGGTTAACCAAGTTAATGATTTCTCTATTATACAATTTCCCAAACTCTTTAAAGTGCTAATGGTCACTATTGAATTTCCCTACCGGGAGGGAGGGTGTGGCTGGCAGCTTTTCCCACATGTGTCTGAACACAGAATGTTTGCTCTCGTTCTTTCCTCCACAGAGTAATTCCTCGGGGCCGGTAGTCAAATAATAATTGGAAGACGCAGTAGAAATTCTTGCTATTTTATTTTAAATTTATGATTTAATCTGGAGAGCCATTTTGAAAGGGCTGTGTGTGTGTGTGTTTAAACCATAGCATCTTGATTTTTATTTTACAAATATTCGTGTCAAAAAATCATTTTCAAAATTTACAGTGAAAGCAGTAATCCATGTTCTCATCAGGCGTTCAATTTATTTTTAAAATGTGAAGTTTTATTTTTCTTAGTCCTTATTCATATGCTTGCATAACTTTACAGAGTTGTTTTCATGGTATAGCTACTTTTGAACTAAGCCTATTTTATTAAAATCATATCATTACCAGTTTTCATTTTGCTAACGTTTCTTCGTGGCCACGATACATCGCCATTAAGTTGACATATCAGATTGTTAACTATTCCCTTTCTGACGTATATAAATGACCTCTAATTATGGCTCTTTTAACTTAGCGACTAGTTTTCCATATGCAATATTCTCTGCAGCAACAGCAAAAATAGCATTTAGAACAGAATTTTCCTATTATGAGAAGCAGGGCATATTCAGGTTTCTAAACACAGATTCGAAGAGATGTAAGAGATGTCGTTAGACACATGCACACCGGGAAAGCTTGATTCTTTGCTTTTCAGCAGGTAGGCTAAGACATGCATTAGCTCTAACTGATTAGCAGGTAGACTGAGGCACCCGTTGGCTCTTCTGTCTGCTCAATATCTTGGCAAACTCTAGCATTGTGATTCTTAATTTTGTCCCCTGGGGGACATGTGACAATGTCTGGAGGCATTTTGGGTTGTCACTGCTGGGGAGGAGGTCGCTACTGACATCTAGATGCTCAGCATCTCACCTTGTACCTGATGCCCCACCACAAAGAATGATCCCGCCCACTGTCACTGGTGCGAAGGGTGAACAACCCTGTCTAACCCATAACTGTCTCCCCGGAAACAGCGTCACGCTGAGGGAACAGAAGCAAAGAGGGTCAGTATCCAACGACAAGAGCGCTCGATTTCTGAGTCGATTATCCGCTCTGCCACTTTTCACCTGCAGAACCTTCAGTGAGACAGCTTTTGGGAGTCCCGTTTCCTCCTTTGGAAACTAAGACTGATAGCAGTATTAATTGGTAGGGCTTAATGAGCTAATCCACGTAAAGTCCTTAAGAGGGAACTTGCGATGTAGCGAGCACTCAGCAATACTTGCTACGGAGCCCGGCATACCCTATTCGCCTGCTCCCGCCACCTGGACCACGCACCAGGGCATCTCTCGGGGATTAATGAGAGAATGCATGTAACCTGAGGAACACAGGGAAGCATGCTGGAGGGACATCTGCTTCTAGAAAGAGCCATTATGATCACATCATAGGATTGTAGCGAGGATTAAATGAGACGGTAAGGACACCTCAAGTAGCGACTCACGGGAAGTCTCAGGGGAAGTGTGAATGAACACGTGCAGGAACGAAGCTGTTGGTGCCAATAGCAAAATATTCCCAGGAAAGCGCTAGGCGAGGGAGCTGTAACTGCTGTTCCTCTTCCTCTATGTTAATGAGGTTGGAGTAGCACCACCCATCACCGGCATATTTTTTTCCTATTGCTGCTGTCATAAAAGACCACGGATTTCGGTATTGAAAACTACACGTAAATGTATCATCTTACATTTCGGGATGTCAGAAGTCTCAAGTGGTCCACAGGGGCTGTATTCCTTCTGGCAATTCTAGAGAACAGTCTGTTTCTTTGCCTTTTCTAGCTTCTAGAGGCTTCCAGCTTTTTGTCGCTCATGGCCCCTTCCTCCGTTTTTAAAGCCAGCAAGGTCACACCTTCTCTCCTGCCTCCTTTTTATAAAGATTCTTCTGGTGACAGCGGGCCCGCCCAGATAATCCAGGATCATCTCCTCATGTTAAGATCCAATAACTGAATCACATCCACAAAGTCCCTTTTGAATATAACATGTTTACGGGGTCTGGGGATTATGACACAAACATCTTTGGGGAGCCATTATTCTGTCTACCACGACCAGGATATAGAAAGAACCTTTTTGTAAACCCCGAATGGAATAAGCCTCTGGAAAGGCAGATCTTCCTTGTCTTCTGTTTTGTGTCTAACACAATCTCGAGTCCGGTACTTTGCACAGAAGAGATGTTATAAAAATGTTTGTGCATCGATTTTTTGCTCTTCGGTCTTCATCGTGAGTTACGTATCTTTTTAATACCCCTTTTCCTAGATACGTCGTCAGAGGAACCTTTCAATATCTGGGGAACTTGGCATTCAACATTAAAGAGTGGATCCAAAGACCCAGGAATGACAGGTGAAATATTATTTTTAAAAGACTGCTGATTACGTTGACTTTTCAAATTAATTTTCTTGAATGTTTTGCCTTATTATCATCGCGTTACATACTTGCCAAAAATTGTTTGGAAAATGCTGAAACTAGGAGGAAAAAGGCTAAAGCCATACTGAGCCTTTCCACCAAAATACTTCGATCTTTGACTATATTTCATTTCATTTCCTTTGCGAGAGTTTTTAAACATAGCTGCCATCATTATGTCTGTGAAGCTTTACGTGATTCAACTCTCATTTTCCAGTTATTTTCCATTATTACTGGTTATGTCCACACAGTGCTCTAGAGTACATATTCATACTTTCCAGCCAACGCTTGGATGACCGCGTAGTTCCCATTTTTGTTGTTGTTGTTGTTATTGTAATAAGTTATACGGTCAAGAATCCCTTGCACATGCCTTTTTTGTATTTTAAATTATTATTAGATTAACAACGTTTTGGAAAGCAAGTTATAAATCCAGAATAGGAAAGTGGGTCACAAATTAGGAAGCTTTCCAAGAATTCGGAGGTACCAGCACTTCACGTTCTATGTAGGGGACACGAGCTTCTGCTCTGAAAGCCATCGACGGCGGAGGCATTTCACTATACTGTCCGTGGCTCTTTGATCTCATTGGTATTGCAAATCATTGTTTGCGTCTTTGCTGAGTCCAAAAACAAAATCGTATTTATGTTTTCATTTGCATTTCTTTTTCGCCAGTATTTTTCAGTTTTTCTATTCATTAGCTGAATTCCCCTTCGCCTCCCCCCTGCCCCCCATTGAATTGTATTTGTGCGATTGGCTATTTATGTATGCTCCTGCCCTTAAAACTGGTTTTATGAACTCTTCCTGTAATAAAGCTTTTACTCCTTTGTCCACATTGTTTGTCACTGATATTTACTCCTTTGCGTTTTCCTCCCTGTTTTTTATGTTTTACATAATTAAGTCTATCACTCTCTTTTGTGAATTCTTTCCCTGAATTAATCTTTACTAACCATTGGCTAGTCATCTGTACATTTTTTCATTCATAGTAATTCCTTCTTTTAACCTTAATCCTTTAATCCATCTGGAATATATGTTAATATATAGCATATAGCATGAAGTACATAAATTGTTTTGTTTCATTGTTCCAAATATGTAGTGTTGGGTTCTCATTGTGTTATAATGCCCCCCATATTACATTTTTAAAGCACAGTGCATTTTTAATTTAACGGCCCCTAGCGCAGCCAACCATAATACAGTGACCCATTTGCTGGCTACATCTCTTTGCGTCCTATGAAGCGCTTTACTGCATTTCCCCCCCAAGGATAAGCTATCCCGAGATATTCCGCTTCATTTTCCTTCTGCCGTTTCAACTCTGAGCTATCCCAGTGTGAATGCTCATGCCCACCCCCCCAAAACGATCCTGTTCTCTTTCCCTGCCTACCTTTTAAGACACGAGAGGACAGGCCGGATCCCTTGGGGACATAGAACTCCTCGTTTCCTTGTGAAATGCACTGTTTCACTCTCCCTCCGGTTTCTTGAAGGAAGTTGTATCAGTTAGGGAAGACCGACTGCTGTAACCAACGGCTCCCACATGTCTGAAACCGTCACGGGTGGATTTCCCCCTCACGTCACTATGCAGCGTGGACTGTGCAGGGTGACGACGAGTGGGAGTGCTCCGTTCCCCCAAATTGTCCCTCGGGGGCTCGGGTTCCTTCCAGCCGATGGCTCCCCCATTCTCAGAGACCTCAGAGTCTTCCACGGTTTCTCCATCCTAGGCTAGTAGTTGAGGGAAGGGAGTGAGCAAGAAAGAGCAGGAGTAAGTTTGTTCATTCGTTCGTTTGTTTGTTAGTTTGTTTGTACTAGATTAGACCAGGGCTAGAAATGGCTGATATCACATCTTCCCACATTCCGCTGCTCAGACCTCCCTTATGCGGCTCTCTTAACTGCAAGGGAGGCTGGGAAATGTCATTCCGGAAGGAAAAGGAGGGACGCGGTGAACAGCTGGCCGGCCTCTCCCACAGCGGTGGCGTAGAACATACACAGCGCTGCTATCTTCGTTATCTTCTGGCACCAGACGGGGCATAGCAGAGTCAATCCCTGATCCCTACGGCTTTCTTTTTTTGATGTGGTAGAAACCAGAAAACTGTACCCTTTGTCCTCTGCATTGCAAATTGCACCGGACAGGATGAGAACACTTCCTTCACCTCTAGGTTTCATGGCTAACCTGTCAGCGTTTCGGTATCTGTATTTGGAGCTGCTACACGAATCGTGCCCATGAGCGATCAGAAAGGATTTGTCATTTCTGTTACCGGGGAGGGAGTCTTTTACTTTAGACGGCAGCAGCCAAGAGTGTCCCAGCAAGGGTTCTCCAAACTAATTCCATTTCTTGCCCTTCTCTCTGGCTTTCAGGTTCCTATGGAGACATTTTTGAAAGCAGCTCTCCACTACGACCAGGGCCATGCTCCCTCTCTCAAGGGAACCTGTCCCCAGATTGGCCTCGGTGGCAGGGGAGCCCCACAGAACTGGACAGTGGCACACAGGTCATTCGGAGGACTCAGACCTCAGCCACGATCGCGGAGTACAGGGCTCACCCTCCCGTGTCCCGCGTCTGCAGCACGTCTGCCGCCCAGGGCGGCGGCAGGAGATCGGAGCTGGCCGCACCAAAGTCGGAGCAGTATTTGACTCTGAACAATGCCGAAGACCTCGCCGAGAGCATGCTGGATGCAGCCTGGCTGCAGAGCCGCGCCAAGTCACTGCACCAGAGACCTCGGGAGAGCGCGAGGCACGACACGAGGCCACCTCCTCCTTACCCCGGTCCAGGGAAGCAAGCTTTAGCATCGGCCCACCAGCCCGCAGAGCCACCGTTGTGGAGGCGTCAGAGGCCAGAAGAAGGCTCAGGATCAGCTTTGGAAGAGGGAAACCAGGCAGCTGAGCGCGAGCATCAGGCCGCCCAGCAAGAACTGAGCAGCGCCTGCTCGAGTCCCGCCGGCGATCAGAACAGTAAGGCCCTGGGTGAAGCCAACTGGCTTGACTGGCAGAGAGAGCGGTGGCAGATCTGGGAGCTCTTGTCCACCGACAACCCCGATGCCCTCCCGGAAACACTGGTATGAGCCCACGCCCAGCTTGGGCCCCCACGTCCCAAACAGCCTTCTTTCACTCGGTAGGGAAAAAAAAAGTTGGACAATTGGACAGTTACTTACTTTTGGACAATTGGACAGTTACTTACTTTTTTTCTTTTACACTTCGAAAAAAATAACACGAGAGAAACCCAGTTCACTTAAAGATAATACAGCACTAGTACCCTTGACATTTTAATGCGATTCTATGCATAGCCAGCCTTAGGGAAACACACACAAAATATATAAATATATATATAAACGGATTGCAATATCCAATCTAAAAACTACTCACAGTGGCTCTATCTAAGATAAAACTCTTGCTTTGGTATAGCTTAATTGTATTTATGTGTCTTCAGTTTTGATTATTGTATATTCTGTAACAGATTATGTATGATAATCATATATGATATATTCACAGAAAACAAAAGAAATGATTTTTTTTAATCACTTCACTTATACTAAGCAATGAGATTCTATAGAAGATTCTAGAATATGCACAAGCGGGTTTCTGTGCTTTTGCCATAGTTTTTTTTTTTTTTTTTAAGGGGGACAGCCCTTCTTCGATGCCTAAGAAAAAACACTAACAAAACAAAACAGAATATGAGAAGCCGTATTTTTATATAGTAATGAGATACAAAAGAATATAGTCACTGAATGCTTTTTTCATATTGAATATGTTTTAAGGAAGATATTAAATTTGATATGTTATGGAATATATTTTTAGAATCTGTTTAGAAAGGATTCGATTAATCAAATGAGAAAGGTCATGCCTGAGCAAAAAAAAAAAAAAAAGAATGATTAAGAAGTTGTCTTTCCCATTTTAGGTCAAATTCAATTTTATATAGACCATATATAATATATATTTATAATGTGTAATTGTTCTGTATTTTTCAAAACCACAAACTGGAATCCAGCTATAAAGTGATTAAGAATCTAAGTAGAGCGTTCAAATTAGAAAACATGGTTTTTCCTTTTGTCCCATAATCAGTATTAACCAAATTATATGCAATGCTATGTTAAGTAAATCACATTTGGAAAAAAAAAAAAAAAACTACAGCTTTGTATTTACATTGTGCCAAAGGCTAAGGAAATGTTTCCTTCGGTAATTTTGTGTGTATTGTAAAACGCTCCTACCTTACTTCAGTAGTAAGTTAGAAATTTTTCAATTGCAAAACCATTTTTGACCAGCAGGTGGCGATTCGCTTCAGTATTTTATGAGATTTTTTTCACTTCATAAGGGAATGTGTATTATAGAAAAATAATTTTTTTTTATAAAACATGCTACTCTTAATTTTCATGTTGGCAATGACATTTTTGGTGGTGTTTCTTAAAATTCTATCTTGTGCCATTATGAATAAAAAGTTAAGCAAAGGCTTTGTTCCTTGGCATTAAATCCAATGAATGACCTCACACCCCATTCCAGACATACAGCCCACCAGCCACAAATCCAAATGTAATAGATAATGACAATACCATACATATACAGTAGTAAAAAATATCAGATGGCCTGGGGACATCGACCCGGTGACACAGATGCATTTAGAAATTTATAATTATCTGTTGCAAGTGAAGGCTAATTGTCACTCAGTTGATACTCAGTCGTCAGTGAGGAAGTGGTTTGCTACAGGATTGGAACTCACATTTCCTATCCGCTGTATAGGTATTGCCCAACACAATCCCTGTAAGTTACATCTGTCCCTATAGGCCTTAGATGCTTAATTTCCTTCAGGGCCCAAATAATGACGTCTAGAAGTGGGTTCTAATTTTCTGACTGAGGGACTGTGTGGGACATCTTCAGGTTCTACCTTTGGGTCTAGCATCTCCCCCACTGGAACGCAGGAAGAATTCGCCCGCGGGCCTCCCGATCTTCCTGGCTGCCCATCCTGGCTGCACATCGGCTGCTAAAAGTTATAAACGAGACACAGAGCAAACATTGCTTGATCGTGAATCACAGGTCACTTTTCTGCGCCACCTACTCTCAGCCTGCCCCTGCTGACCCTGTGTTTTCTTGGCTTCGAATTGTAGCATAATCTGGCCAGTTGTTTCCCTCTATTCTGGACTGGACTGCTTGATATATGGGACCTCCTTCCTTCCATGTTCTTGTATTAAAAGTCCGATATGTTTTTTAAACTTCCAGACCAGATGGCTGTGAGGTTGATGTCTGTGTCACAAAAGGTAACAGAAAGTATGTCCATCTGTTATAATAGTCAGATCTAGAACAGCCAGTTCAGAAAACATGGCTCAGAATATTTTTTAAATAATTAAAATGTGTGTGTGTGTGTGTGTGAGAGAGAGAGAGAGAGAGAGAGAGAGAGAGAGAGAGAGAGAGAGAGAGAGAGATGGAGAGAAATGAACAGTACTTACTCTGCCTTCCTCATTGTATAGTTTAAGCCCAGCGGCCATATCTTTAGCTGAGTGAGTTAAAGCTAGTTTCTTAGATGTCTTTATCACACTAAAAAGAAGCTATTTTTAAAACACACATACGAGACCCAAGGACCCGAGTGGAATTTGAACTCATTTCTATCACCTTGTAAATGATATAATACCTGACAAGAAAAAAATAAAACTCAGACTCTTTCAAGCTGGACAAACCACGAACAGGCCATTCGAGTCACTCATTCCTGTGAGCGAAGAGATCCTACGAGCAAGAAACAGGCTGCCGTGGGCTACAGATGTTACCGTATCCCCGAATCATCCATCATTGCTTTTGTGTCTTTGGCAATGGAGCCAGAACAATGAATGCAGAAATAGCCAAGTATGAATTTGTCTTGATCCACCTAAGCAGCTATTAACATATGTTTGTTGTGGTTTTTATAGAACAAAAAAAAAAAAACTCATACCGATGGAGTTTGTGCAAATGGAGGGAATTTCTAAATAAGCCCAGCTTGCTTCTTTTCTTATGCACATTTTAATGTACATCTGCTTGGCAGAGAAACGGCATTGGGATTAAATATAAGGAGATGTCAGAACCCAGTCCAGGCCTGTGGTGTGTGTCGTCTGAGAGGCGAGCTGAGAAGAAAGGAAATGACTGAGGAAGAGTCGCT
The DNA here is from genome assembly GCF_014176215.1 of Rousettus aegyptiacus. Classification (NCBI taxonomy): domain Eukaryota; kingdom Metazoa; phylum Chordata; class Mammalia; order Chiroptera; family Pteropodidae; genus Rousettus; species Rousettus aegyptiacus. The sequence continues at coordinate 884,737 of NW_023416312.1, read as the reverse complement.
CAGAGATGAGAACGGGACAACACCTCGACTGGACAGAATTTTAAAACAGGGCAAAATCAGCAGCAAATGTTCTTCCAGGGAGGGGGAAAAATGCAAACCAAAGGAAAATTCCATTAAAGTTTGGAATTCTTTGGCACAGTCGAGGCGACTGACGGCAACATGGAGATGTTGGACTGCAGACAGTGGTCTCCAGGGTGTGGACCCCTGGCCTGGCGTGGCCCACAATTCACCAAGGTGCACGCAGCACCAGCAGCAACGGAGGGCCCCATAGGGTTACAGGACAGTCGTAAGATTTGCTACATTCAATTCAGTCAACATCTGTTCATCCCAGAGTGACCAACTCGTCCCACTTTGCCCGGGACATCCTGGGTTTAGCAATGGAAGCCCCATGACTATCCATGTTTTCCAGAGGACAAAAGGACTCAGAGCAACATGACAAGAGTAGCCCGAGGTCTCACAGCTAGGGAGTGGCAGAGCTAAGATTGGACAGCAGGCCATCATCCGACTGTGCCAGTCTGCCATCCGGATAATTCGAAGTGGAACAAACAGAGCTCTGCGCTTCTTGGAACCCTGAGTCTCTCTCGCGAAGGAAAGGGACCTACTGGACCTTCCCAGGGGAGAGGGCCTGCCTGCGGGATGATGGCTTCTTCACAGCAGTGCTTGGGGGAGCTCCAGTCCTCCCCTCGCCCCCTGCCTACTTCCTTTTGAAGAAAGAGAAATGGAAGATAAAAATTAATGAAAGCCCAAAGTAAGTTTGATTTCTGGGGAGCTCTGGAAGCCAAAGCCATGAGGGGAAGTGGGTGTGATTTAGTATTGAACTTTCCCAGTTGAATTATAATGAATAATTATATCATTTACGTACCGCTATTAATAAATATCAAATAACTAATAAAAGTTACATATCACAGTTAATAATAATTAATTGCACTAATTACAGTCTAGCCTTGTCTTTAGATTTTCTCGTTTCAAACAGGTACCAGAGCCACGGCTGACTTCATTAGGTCAATGGATGGGTTGATGGATTCATCCAATCATCTATCCAACCAAAGTTTACCAGGGGCTCAAGGGCTGGGCTCTGAGGTTACAGAGACAGAAGTCTAGGTCTGCCTTTGAGGGCCCCTCAGCTACAAAAATGGTCCCTCCCATGACCTGCACTGTGGGACTGGCAGCGGATGCTGCCAAGTGCCACACATGGATGCAGCAAACATCCCAGTGGCTGGTACATGCTAGGCGATCTATAAATCATCGAGTAAATGAATCAGTACACGAATCCCTCCATCTATCCACCCGCTCACCTACCTGCCCCTCCATCCATCCACTTATTTCCTCCCATATTCTTCTTTCTTTCTGTGTTTCTGTTTCTGCCATATTTTTAGTTTTCTTTCTTGCAAGTCGCTATTTCTCCAGTGTTATTTTTTAGTGTGTCTGGTTCTCTTGCCTAGTTCCAAGATTAAAATGTAATGTTGGGTAAATGAATGAAAAAGAGAACAGAACCTTCTGTTGGCCATGGGTAGGGGGTGCAAAGCTATTTCTTGTTTCCATATAAACAAGATGCCCAGACTGGTTTCCAGGATGTGAAGGAAGAAAACAAGCTATCCTCCACCCTCTTAACTGTCTTGCCTGGGGCGTGCGAATTAAACTGGCAAAGACAGATTAAGGGAGGAAAGGGTTTTTTTCTTACCCATAATAGGAGCCAACAAAGGACTAGCTGGCTCTTTAAATGGTTAAAGTTTTATCTATCCAACTCAGTAGGGCAAAGGGAGTAGAGAGAAACAGCTTCTTCGAGAAAACCAAACAGGTTTATTTAAGAAAGACAAATGGGTTTTTAGGAGGACAAACAGAAGATAAGAAAGTTTGTGAAAATGTTGGTCTCTACAGGTGTGAGTGGGTTTCTCGTCTCCTTCAGGACTGTAAAATCTCCCCAGAGAGGGGATTTATGGCAGCTTCGCCTCCCAGAAGTTGCTGCTTTTAGTCAGATGGGGGAAGCTCCGAGAAGGCTTTTCTTCTGCATCTGCTGAATCTCAGATGTTTTCAGCTTAAAATATTCTTCGTGCCAACTCTGGGGTTTCGAGTGGGCGTCCACAAGAGTAAAATGAAATAGAGAAGGAATTAGAAACGTGATTCCTCCTGCTAGAAAGAAACATGGCGAGTCAGTGCTCAGAGCTGTCTTCAAGTCAAATCACTTTACTTAATTCTTTATGTAAAAACTAGTTTGAAGTCTACTTCAAACCACACCATTTTCCCTTAGCTTAAATATTCACAGGCTAAAATGAGGCATGACACAGTCTACCCTAACCTAAGAGAAACAGGCCGCATAAAACTTAGAATCCTGGTCTGAAAAGAACCTTGAAGATAATTTATTAGAGAAAAGTGAGGGTTACAGACCACAACCCCCAAGCTAATGCACAGAATGAGCCCAGAAATAAAGACCCCCAACCCTGTGCCCTGCCATCGCGCTAGCCACTACCTCCAGATCCGAAAACTCGGCCTAAGAAAGGGGCCCAAGAAGGCAAAATACCTTAGTGAAATGATGACTAAAAATGGGATTTTTAAGTTAACAGTGAATTGATTCTTTTGTGGGCACTGCAGTGTACTTTGATCTATCTGGGTTCATCTAAGCACAAGCCACTCTCCTGGGAATGTGAAAGGGGCAGGGGTGGCAGGACACAGGCCTAGTGCTAAAGTGGTCTCATCGGGTTGAAGAAAAACCTTATTTTCTTTCCATGGTTCTGGGAACTTCCCCCTCGCGCCCCACCTGGCCATAAGCAAAGACGATCGGAAAGTGCAGACACCAACTAGGCGCCATCTGCTGGTGGTGAAAGGGATCATCAGCCCTATTAGGATGCAGTTGAAATTGAGCATGGAAGGAAACAACTTCCGGAGAAGTGGAACTGACAAGACACGTGCCCAGCCTTACACCTGTGGTCATCAGTCCCAGCGGGGATTCCATTACTTGCAGCCAAAAGCATCCTGACAATATTCTATACCCAGCCGTGCAAAGGCCGCCAGAACCAGCCATATTAACTTCTCTCAAGTGTAGAAGGAACGGCAGTGTCTAAATGATGATCCTGCAAAGAGCTCCAAAATAATAACCTTTATTGTCCTCCAGGATTCCATTCAACTGTTATTATGAAGTCTTCTCGCAATTCTTACGTTTACACCACTCAATATTTATAGTTCCTGTGGCCCCTTTCACATGTGACATTGTGTATGATAAAGCATGAAGTAAAGCTAATTATAAACGTAAGATAGCACACATGTCTCACGCCTCATCTCCCGAGTAGATAAAGGATCCCCAAGAATAAACTTGTCTTAGAAACTTTAATGTCTGCTCCAGCACCTGAAACGATCCCACAAAACAAAAACCACATGCTTGCTATGTGACTTGTGACCCCGGGTCATGGCAGAAAGAGCTGTCACCTTTGTCTTCAAAACGAGAGAGTAGAGTACACAGCACGAAGTGGGTGCTTTACTGCTTACACACATGGCGTGGAATTTTATTTAAGGGGCGGCGTCTTCACCTGCACTACCACAATAAATACATTATTTCTGTGATAGATAACTGATATACGTTCCTTCAATACACTGTACCCCTAAGAAATCCTGTAATTTGGAAAATTTTACTGTAAGTAAGAAGGAACATATAACTTTTGAGATGACTTTTGCTGGCCTTTTATTTGCAATAAATACAGCGTTGTACTTTCCATTTTGAACATGGATGCATATTAAGGTTTTGCGGAGGGGGTACCTTTCTGACCCTGAGGACATAATGAGCTCCATTTTAGATTAGGAAGCACAAGAGCCTAATTATATTCTTGCTTTTGTCAAGTGGGACCTGCGTATTAAATAAACCAAGTGTCACCATGCCATGTTTCTGTTGTTTTAAAGGTCGAAGACTACTACCTGTCTTTCTCCTTTAGTGACTTTAAATAACATGGGCTTGCTTACAGCAGCAAGCACCCACGTACCTGTTAATCTTGCTGAGGAACTGAGATCTGTAGGGGCCCTGCTGATCCCCCTCTGGACAGAGTCTTCTTGGGAGAAGTAGGCCAGAGCGTGGGAGACTGCATAGCATGTCTTAGTACTTCTTTCATTGCCCTTGAATCTCCCTTTCCTTGTTGGTGGTGATGAGGTGATGGCTGAAGGTCATTGAGTATTTCCCGCCCCCGTGTTCTTTTCTAAGTGCTTTCAGGTGTCATCTTGTGGTAGTACCCTCAAAACAGCTGATACATCAGTGCCGTGGTCTGAAAGTTTGTTTCCCACAAATTCGTTATGTCGAACTTTAACCCCCGATGCAATGGTATTAGGAGGCAGGGCTTTGGGGAGGTGGAGCCTTCATAATGGATTAGTGCCCTTATAAAGGAGGCCCCAGAGCACTGCCCCCCTTCCTCACGTGAGAACGCAAGAGAAGATGGCCGCCTGTGAACCAGGAAGTAGGCCCTCCTCACCAGACACCGAGTGGCCCAATATCTTGACCTTGGACTTCTCAGCCTCCAGAACTGTGAGAAATACATTTCTGTTGTTTATAAGCTGCCCAGTCGATGGTATTTTGTAGTAGCAGCCCAAACAGACTAAAATAGTAAGTTATATTATTCTTTCTATGGCCGAGAAAGCTGACGCCCAGAGATATTAAAATCACACAGCAAGTGAAGGCCTGAGTCCTCATTCCAGGACGCATATTATTATTATTATTATTGTTATTTTTGTAAATTGAGGCATAATTTACATTAAATGAGTTTCAGGCCTAAGATGTAATGATTTGCTGTTTGAATATATTGTGAAATGATCGTAACTCTAGTTAACATCTATCACCTTAACAGTTAAAAAAATTTTTTTTCTTTCTTGCGATGAGAAGTTTTAAGAGCTCTTAACAACTTTCAAATATGCAATACAGGCTTATGGACTATAATTACCACGCCGCACATAACATTCCTATGACATATTCGTCTTATAACTAGAGATCTGTACCTTTTGACCCTCTTCATGAACCTCCCTGACCTCCCACCACCCACCTGTAGAGACTAGCAATTTCACCAATCTTCTGTGTATCTATGAGCTCGGTTTTAGACGGTATTTTTAAGGATTCCACAGATCAGTGAGACCATACGGTATGCCTGTCTCTGTCTGACTTATTTACTTAGCATAATGCCCTCGAGGTCCAACCATGTTGTTGCAAATGGCAGGACTTCATTCTCTTTAATGGCTGAATAATATTCCCTTGTAGGGACATTTTGTGTGTATCATTCATTTTACCTATTCACCTGTCACGTTATTTCCATGTCTCGGCTATTGTAATGCTGCAATGAATACGGGAGGGGTACCCATATTTGTTCGAGGACAAATGTTCTTGATCACCACACACGGCTTCGAGCCTGTGAAAAATGACCCACGAGCCCCACGGTTACCACAGAGGCGAGGCCGAAATGTGCATCTCTTCACTTAGCTAGGGAGGAATAACTCTGGTCAAGAAACCGTATTGGTGACTCTATAGAAATTGGGAACTATACACTCAAAAATACTTGCGAGAACTTGCCCCGCCCACGACCACAAGACAGTCTTTAAATCGGAATTCCAGTACTTACACACCGGTTCCTTCAGACTGCCCTCTGCAAGACTGAGCGCCCTTCGGAGTGTCTGTCTGCATTCCCATTGTGATGCGCGGTGCATAAACATTCAGGGAATGTATGTTAGTTAGGCAGCTACTAGGAATACGCCACGTCAGTTCAAACCTGCACTTTGTTTGCTGATTCTTAGCCTAACGTACGGTAGGTTTGGTCTGATTCTGAACAGTGCCGCTTCCATAGACAAGACTTTGTTTAAAACCCCAGAGATTGCCCAAAATGAATTGCAAGTTATAAATGAAACCTATCAGAGTATATCGATCCTTGGATATGATCATGTACGATCTAGACAGAAAGCAGATCTGAAATCCAGTAGGCTGTTGTCATTCCCAGGGCATAAACTGTTGATCTTGTTTGCTTGACAGTTTACTTCAGAGGTTTTCCTTGAGACCAACAAGGGGGTGGGGGGGGAATAAATATTTAAATAATTTCTTCAATTAAAAAAATTAATTTTAAAAAAAGAGAGAGATCAAAGCCCTACAAAAGGGGTGCCTGTCTATGGCTAACTTTTCAGTTTCTGGTTATGACACTGTTTCTCATAATAATGCCTTATCCTGTACTAATTCAGTGGCACGGAAGACCAAAAAAAAAAAATGCCAAGAGTAACAGTTTTCTTTAGCACAGGTGGACCTTGTTTTATTGCGCTTCACAGGTTTTGACAAAATGAAGGCGAGACCCTCCACTGGCAAGATTGTGACCCACTTCATGGTGCTGGTCTAGAACCGAACCCTCAGTAGATCCGAGGTCTGCCTGTACTTAAAAAATATGTGATTAGCAGATGAGAACATGGCTGCCTCTAGCAGAGACTGTGGCATTACTTCTGTAAAGATTACTTCCGTCCGAAGAAACATTACTCAAGAGACCGTCAAAACTTGTTAACCATCAACTTTATTTTATTTGAAAATATGCAAATATTTTGAAATATAGGAGTTTAAGGTTGTTGGATTTTAAAAATTCCATGCAAAGCTGTCACAACAAAGAAATTCACACCAAATTAATCACTCCAGACTGCTGATTCCATCTAAGAATTTAACAGTATTTGGGATAAATAAAGGAGTTATTATCAACTTTAAAAAACCCAAGTCATTTGTAACATGCTGCTCTAAGTAGAACAATGTTGTTATGGATTACTAGTACCAAGAATTTCAATGGCAAACTTAGAGCTCCCTTAAAAATGGTCTGGACTGAGACAGTGAGTTGATGTGAACATTCTACATCTGGGAAAAATACTCTCCTGGTGAATTCTAACACTCAACAAAATATAACCATGTTTTGGAAAGGGACCTGAGCTAGCACTGTGACTTGCACCTGACCTTCAAGGTTTAGATGAGGCCAACTGCGGGGAAGGCTTCAGGCAGAAGGATGGGACGCAAAGGTAGGATAACTTGTCAAATGCCAGGGACAATGAGACCTGTTTGTTGGGAGCAGAGTTACAGATCAGAATCACAAAACTGAAATGCAAATATTTAAAAGATATATTCTAATGCACGTGCGCCATCAAACCATGGGGGCATTCAAACTATTCTCTAACAAGGTCCAGTCTGAAAACTTCCTATGAGAATTTGGAGAGCCAAGAAGCATCTTAGTTTTGCTGAGTACGTTTCTAGTGTAAATCTTTACGTTTTTTTCAGGAGTTATAGGGGCTTTAGACGTGCTCGCAACTTTTTAAAAAGCATAACTGAATAACTTACGTTAAAATATTTGACCAGGTAAAAGCTCCTGAGCATTGCAGAGGCTTCCAGATCCACATGTTGCGCATTCAAGAGAAAACAGTTAAGAAAAAAAGCAGCTCTCCTCATATTTTAAGTTCTTTTTCAGAGGTCGTTCAGACTTTGCTAGATTAAATACACAGGCAATACCACACTTAAAGTGAAAACTAAGGGCTCGCTTCCCACCGAAGGGAAGTGGGGAGGAAACTGAACATAATCTGCTATCAACTGCAGGGTGAAAACGGAGCTCCGAAGGGCAGGTGCGGTGTCCCTCCTAAGTGCGGTGGAAGGCACCGTTACCCGCCTGCCCTCCCAGCACAGCATGACTGCAAGTTCGATTTGGGGAAGATGGTTTACTATATTGCTCCGAAAAAAAAAAAAAAGGTTATATTTGCCCATCTCGAACGAAACAGTGCTTATGAGGTCCAGCGCCACCAGGCGACCTTCATCCTGTCCCACACTGCCGTAAACGAGTCCAAAGCGGGTCGGACGTCCAGGATGGTGAACTGGTAGTCGCGGCTGACTTCGCCGCCGTCGTAGTAGTCGATGACGTATCTGACTTCCGTCCCACAGCGGTTGATGATCCAATCGTGCCTGTCGAAAGGCAACTCGTACCTGGAATGAAAATGTGCCGGTGAGTGTTCGATCGCTCGCCACGCCTCCGGCTCCAGAAGGGCAGCGCGTGGCGAGGCCTGCTCCGAGGCGACACTCGGCATCGCAGCCCACGGCGCCCACGAAAGGAGGTGCTGAAGACGTGCGGTGAGCCCAGGGCACACGACAGCTCACCTGTCTGCAAAGGCATCGGGGCCCCGTGGAGGAGACCCAGCGGGGTGGGCGGGGGCTCTGACTACGCAGGAAGAAGAGGGAGGACCGCTCAGCGCAGGGGTCCAAAGAGGACAGATTTAACGACCGAGAAGACAACTCGGTTCGATGCCCCATACTTAGGCAGGCCGCACGGAGGGTTAACACAGCCCCTCCATGTACTCGGAGGACTGCTGGCTGCCCGGCCAGCAGCCAAGGCCAGCTGCACCAAATGCTTTCAGCAGGGCCTGTCCCCAAGGATGCTTCCTGCTGCTCCCGTGGACATTATCTGCTCCCGCAACCCAGCAGCACGTGGCGCTCCCGTGCTGCTGGGACGGCCCCACGAGGTAACCCCCACCCCGGGCCCTGGCCATCCCAACTCTGCGTGCTTGGGTCAGCAGGCTTCCTCCTCAGCTCCGACCGGCTGCCACTGAAGCCTCCCTGCCTCATGAGTACCGAACGCCACTTGTCACCCCTCTAATCCTCCTGGTGGTCCTTCCGGAGGACCCAACCCAGGCGCGGCCTCCTGGCCTGGGGCTCCTGCGTTACAGCTGGCGTGGCCAGCAGGGTGTTACGGAGCTCCCCGGTTCAGTCGACCTCGAGTGGGGGGGCGTGGGGAGGACACGCCGGGTGGCGTTCCCCGGGGGAATCCCGGGGTGGGCCTCTGGGTCCATGTTGTTTGAGGTGGCAAGCCTTTTAGATTTGTGGGGCCCACCAAGGGGGCGGGGACGCTCCCAACGTGCCTATGGGCCTCCTCCAGCTTTTGCTGAAAGCAGGGGGCCTGTGTTCTTTAAGGGGCTGTGGCCGTAGGGCGCCCATCCTGCAGGCGTCACGGGAAGCCAGCGCTGAGTGGCGCAGGCCGAGGAAAGGGTGACGAAGTGGAAGTGAGGCTACGGGGACCCGCAGGTCACAGGGGCCAACGGCGAGGGTATTCTGGGATGGCAGTGGGAACAGACTAGTGAACAACCGCAGGACCTAGCCTGCGCCTTGCGGAAGTTCAGGAGCAAAAGCTAACGAGGGCTCGCATACGGGTAGCCACTGCACAGTCCGAATGGAACCCCAGGAAATGGGACCCCACAGCAGAACACAGGTCTGAGTCAGGTGACGAAACAGAGGTGTCCCTCCCAGACGAAGCCACCTGTGTCTCGGGCCTGCCCAGTAATTGGTTAGAAACTAAAGGCTCAACGCGAGCACCCTGAGGGGCAAGACCCGAGGACGCTGGCTCGGCCCCCTAAACATCTGCACGTCCGCCCGGCCCTGTGCGGCGGCGGAGCTGGTGACCACGGTCCGCTGGAAAGGGTCGCAGTCCATCACAGGGTGGTGACTTCGCCTCTGGGACACCACCGGTGCAGAAGGCAAAATACTGTCTGGAGATGAACTGCCCGGATGGCCACTGTCACCAGCCACCCTTCTTTGTGCCAACTCGTACGTGGGGCAATCCAATATTCGGAAAACGTGTCGCTGCCGAACTGGCTCATGGCGGGCTGCCGCGTGGCTTGGCCAAATGAAGGCGGGTTGCCGATGGCCCAGCCGTGCTGGATGTCCCCGCCGTAATCGCGGGTGTTCCTTAGGGAGATGGGATGGCGGCATGCTACATCGAACCATCTATACAGCCATTTACTACAGGTGTGCGGGAGCGCGTCGCCCAGGCGGCCCCGCCGGCCTGCTGTGATACCTTGGCACCTGTCCTGTCCACTCTAGTGGGGAGGACAATCCAGGTGGAAGCACAGGCTGTTGCCCATTTGGGGGAAACTGAACCGGCCCGACGGGTCCAGGGAAAAGAGAGGAGGTTGTGGGTGCGCAGGCAGAGGGTAAGGATTGTCTGGTAAAGGAGACCGGATGGCAACTACGGACGGATCTGAGAAGGGCTGGGGTCGACCCCCCCGAACCCCCCAAAATGATAAGCCACCTGGTACAGTACTGGTAGGCCTGTGGCAGCTTAAACCAGAGCAGAAATTGCAACCCCTGCTCGACAGGCGGGTGGCTGTCCGCACCTCGGAATGGACCTCAAGAGGTTGGGACTTGCGACCCTCGGCTCCCTGCTTGGATGACTTTTTGTGGGACCAGGACACGTCCGAAATATTCACTCAGATAGCCAAGATCAATTCGTCTTTACCTGAGAAGGACAACAATGGGCCTTCACTGTCCTACCGAGGGGGTATCTCCGTAGCCCCAGTATCTGCCAAGGTTTCGTGGCTGAGGATGTGACTGGCTGGACTAACCCCTCCTCCATACGATGCACCGTTATATCGATGACGTCATGCTAACCTCTGACTCTCTCAGACCTACAAGCCTACGCCGCCCCTGCCTTTTTCCAGCCCCTGTAAAACTGTCAAGGGCAAATGAAATACTTCTAGAGGTCACGAAATATATTTATACATTTGCCAATCTAAAGGATGTTAATTGCTTACTAACCACCATTAGAAATGGCAGTTTCTGAGAGTTAAGAATTCGTATTACAATTGAAAGGGACATGTACGTACTTAGTAACAGAAGGTATAAGGTACAGGGATTTATTTTAAAGAAAAGTGGTTTGTCCTGAAGTTGGTTATTTCCAAAGGAGTAAGAAGAGGCCAACTGATGGGATGAAGAAAGTTGGAGGTCTGTGAAGAGAAATCTTGAGTCTGCGGCCACGCCACCCTGAATGCGCCCGATCCCGTCTGATCTCGGAAGCTAAGCAGGGTCGGGCCTGGTTAGTACTTGGATGGGAGAAATCTTGAAAGAGGAAACTTTATATATGGTTAAGCTAAACGAGACTGGAAATATATTTAAATGTCAAAAGCGAGCTAATACGAAATCAGAGTTGTGTTTCCTCCCTCTGCTAAGTAAGACAGTTTCTGGGACTGTTGGTCAGCTACTGATGTTACAGAAAAAGTTTCTGCCTGAAGAAAACAGAACTAAGTTTTGCCAATAATTATGCAGAATTGGCGTGTTTCTTTCCCTCCCCATCTACCCCTCCGAATCCGAACACTTTTAATAAGTAAGTCCCCTTACTCTCATGACAATGTGGTTATTTACGTAAGTTTAATAAGTATCTGTCCTCTTTATAACAGGACATGATTGGAAACTAGCTTTTAGTGCCAAGTCTTTCACTGGAGTGTCATATTGAAGAATGCAGAGACTCAGATAGGACCGAACAGCTTTAAGGAACTGACTCACGGGAGCCAGTAAAGCCTTTAGAAATACTGGCCGGGTACCATGCTCTATGGCTCCCAGCAGCCTTCTCATGTGAGTAAAGGATGTCAGTTCCTGGCAAGGTATTTTGGAGATGTCAAGAAGAGAGGAACTCACCTGCAACCTGTAGGTATTGCAGGCATCACCTGAGGGCAGACCCTTGCTTTGGCTTTTCTGGCCTTGCGAGGCCTTTGAGCTCTATCTGAAGATACCTTGTAAAATCCCAGCAAAGCAGAATTAAAAGTGCCCCTCTGGTTAATTGATATTCTTGCTGGGCTTATGCAAGTGATAAGGCCAAGTTTATTGAAACGACTTATTTCGCAAATGAATGAGCCCTAATTTGGCTAACTTTGGTAAAAACGAGTAGTTGGAGAGGAAAGAGAAAACATTTCGATAAAGATTGAAATGTACCGATGCGGACATTAGATTCTTATACTATTGATTGTCTTTTAGGTTATTTTCTACTCGTAGATTGGACCGGGTCCTAAACTTTTCTGGCTTCCTCCAACATCTGTCTGTGGCTCTTCGAACATGTTTCCGATTTGTAATTTTTCGCCCATCCTTCAACTAGGCATTATTGAAAAACTATAACTGCTTTCTCCAAGCCATGCAAGCTAAAGATGGACGACTGGATAGATAATTCGAGAGACCGTCACAATGGCTCACGTTTGAACAACCTCAGTGACTGGAGCTGTGTGGGCCACGTGAAGAGTTTGCCTTGGTGTCTGCAGACATCATGAGGGACATTTCAGGTGACGGCAGATGCTTCCAGCCTCACGTCTAGAGATGTGCTGACAACCTCACAAACTCAGAAGCTGCTTTATAATTGGCTCTATTAACCTCTTTCTCTTGTTTTCATTGACAGAGGAGGCGTCTATACAGTGGCTAATATGACCAGCCAAACCTACGGTAACGGCTCTGGGAAAGCTGAGACTCAAAACACATAGAATCATGCAGAAGGCTACTTTGTATTCATAGTGAACCAAAAGCTAACAGTACCCGCAGTTGAATGGAGTTTCATTCCTCTAACCACCAAACTCGGCCCTTTTTCAGCAGAAAGCAGGCGGAACGGTCTCCTTGCCTCTCTTCCCTCAAGACTGAGGAATGCTCAGGAGACCCGGGCGAGGGGGGCAGTTGTAACAGGAATTGTAGCCTCACGTGTTGCATGGAGCACTTCGGGCAAAGCCCTTAACCACCTGGTGGCCCTCCTTTGGCCCTTGGGGCCATTACGTGGTAACGGGGCTGCTGGGCGTATGTGTAGTTAGTGTTAGGGTGCAATCTTTATTGCATTTGTGATATATGGATGCAACACGCAAATGCTCTAGCCACCCAGAAATCCCCCGTCTGGAAGACATGACATGAAGAATGTGGGGCGGACAAGCTACGTCGGCGTGGAGCGTCGGGTTACCTGGGACACAAGCCCCTCCACGTACTCAGAGGACTGCTGGCTGCACCAAGGGCTTTCAGCAGGGCCTGTCCCCAAGGATGCTTCCTGCTGCTCCCGCGGACGTTATCTGCTCCTGCGACCCAGCAGCACGTGGCGCTCCCGTCCAGCTGTGGAGGCGGCGGCCGCCCCACGAGGTACCCCTCCCCCGGGCCCTGGCCATCCCAACTCTGCTGGCTGGGGTCAGCAGCCTTCCTCCTCAGCTCAGACCGGCCGCTGCTGAAGCCTCCCTGCCTCGTGAGTACCGAACACCACTTGTCACCCCTCTGGTCCTCCCCGTGGTCCTTGCGGAGGACCCAACCCAGGCGCAGGTTCCAGGCCCGGGGATCCTGTGTTACAATGCAACCCACGAAACGCCAGTGGACCTGGCTGCCATGGGGCCGGCTTCAGGGAGCGGAAGAAATCTACCGCTGAATACTGAGTTTTGGACGGTGGCGCCACAGTTCCCAGACTGGCCTGGGTGCCCAGGGAAAGCCGCCCCTGCCGCGAGTGACACTCACCCCATCCACGACCGGATCCTCGCCCGTGGTGAATACTCTTTCGCTTTACCTCCGAACCGAATCAACGACGGGCCGCAAGGACATTCCCTAGAAACCCCCCCAAAATAAGAGAAGTCTATGAAAATATTTTCTTTCCTTTGAAAAATACGATGTTGTAGGTTCTCAATAATATACGTTGTTCTCTACGCATTTTCCGTAACGTCGACATTTACAGAGAAAGGTCGCTTTGAAGAACTTCAAAGCAATAGCCCTATTCGTTAGACACGCTGCTTTTTATTTCTGGGTCAGACGTGTCCCCCCTCCCTCCGCTGCCCTCCCTGTAGCTCCGCTGCTCTTTGCAGGAGTCAGGAAATGGCCTTTCCATTCGCGGTGGGGACACGGGCCTCGCGCTTCTCTCGCGCACAGAACAGCTGGGTTTGTTTTTTTTTTTCAGATGAACCCAAGGAAATCCTACACTCTTCTTTGATTTGAAACCGATGAACAGCCTTCATGAAGAAGGAACGCTGGCGGAATCCCCTGGAACTCATGTTAACTCACGTCTGAACGGCTCCTTAAGTAACTGCGCTCGCGCCGCTGGTGCCAGACCCTCGGAGGGGATGTCCTCGGGGCCAGCAGCACCGCTCCAGGCCCTCGGAGCCCTGTGCTCCTGCAGCTCCTCCCCGACACACACAGAGGCCATGCGCTGGGACATCGCCTGAGGCTTCGTCCCAGGGGGATGCAGTAAGTACTGCTGAGTGAATGAAACTGTTTTCCCGTCTCCCTTGGGGCAGAGAACAATTTAGTCTCTGATCCCACATGCTCTGCTTTCAAGGGACTATGACACTCCTTCATGGGGCGGGGGGATCTCTGCCCCTTCCCCTTGAGTCTGGGTGGGTAGTGACACTCTGGGGCTTCTGAGGTTGTCGCCGAAGACACAGCTTCCACCTGGAGCATTTTGGAACTCCAGGTCTGGGGACCTGAAGCAGCCACACTTAGAGGCGGTGGGCAGGTGTCGTGGCTGATAACTGGTGTCACTCACCAGACACATAAACGGGGCCTCAAGAGGACATCAGCCCACGGCTGCCGAGCCAACCCGATCGCGCAGCCTTGGTGGCTGAGCCGAGCCGTCCCCACACCTCCCTTTCTGTTCTCGGTCCCGCCAATCCACGGGCGGAATTAGATGCCTGTCACTTTACACGGCGGAGTGGGCGTGGTCTGCCACGTGACAACCACGGGAACAGGCCTGTTATCCAAAACGTTTTATTAAAATAACGCATCCGAATAACTGTTAAAGCTCTAGAAAGTGGATATAAAGTAAGAAAGCTGCCGGACAGGTGTTTTTTAAGGTCCTGGACATACTTACGCGGCATGAAGGGCTTCCCACTTCAAAATCTCCTTCCAGGCCTGCTCGTTATTCTGATTGTGAATTTTAATGATGTTATACATGTCCCTCTGACTGATGTCGTCATCCTTCCACTTCCACCTAGAACGTTCGTGAGATGTGACAAATGTTAGTGACACGTGCGTGTGAACACCCACGTCCCGTTAGTTCTGTTCCTCTGGCCAGTCCTAACACGCTGGCCTTCCACTTATTTTCTGATAAGTCCGAAAATCATTATGACGGATTAATTTGTCAGTCTGGGGCATAAACATCTCTTTCGTGTTTAACTCTCACAGGAACCTGATGAGCGAATTTATCTTCTCAGTAATATGCTCGCCGACTTACCCTTTCCTTAGCATCGCATTCCAGAACATCTGTTCGGACGGATAAACCCACTTCTTTTCTGAATCTGCTCTCGGAATGGACGACTCTTCTCTCACGGTAGATAGTGCAAACGGTTGATCGGGGGCTGGTGTCTGATTAGCTGGTGGCATCTAAATAAAATATGTGGATGTTTAAAATATTGGAAATACTTAAAGTGGGAACAAGCAATATCATTCAGTACTTCCTGGAAAGCGATGCGTCGGACATGTGACACGGGTTCTCTGTTAATCCAGTGCCATCGAAGCCTCAGACCTCCCAGCTGATTTGGCTGAGCACAGAGGTGGCTTTCCCCTGCTGTTCGAGTTGTCATAAATGGGAAATACACGCGTGGCTCAATTTCTGGTCTTTGTCCCCAAGTATTAAGAAGTAAAAACTAATGCCATGATCTGCAGGCATTTCTAGAAGCCTTTCTATGATGTGCTTTTTAAAACGATCGCTGACTCTTCTGAGGAAAAGTCTCATGGACTCTATGTACGACGCCACCTTCTGTTAAAATCTCTTCACGATTAGGATCTTGCTTATGTCTTTGGCCTTTGGTCTGAAAACAGATGAGTGCTGATGTCCCCGCATTGGCAGCCTGGAGGGAGGGGAAGAAGGCGTTCTTCCAGACACAGGGGATTGATACTGTTGTGCAAACACTTAGCCTGGACCAGGGTTTCTCACTCTTGGCACCACCGACGTCTTGGCCCGGACATTTGGTTATGGGGGTCTGTTCTGAGCATTGCAGGATATTTGGCAATATCCCTGGCCCCTACCCAGTAGCACCGCTCTTCCCCAGTTGTGACAACCGACGTCCCCCTAGGGGCATAGTCACCCCAGATTGACAACCACTAGCCTATAACTTCTTTTTGTGGTAAAAGTCTGAAGGATATTCTAGCAGGTGCACATGAATTATTAAGTCATCACGTGGCCCCTGGTTAGGAAGACGGCAGCAGATGAGCTGGGCGTGTTGGCGCCACACCGAGCATCTATCAGCACAGTGTGTTTAAGGACACAGGTCGGAGGCAGATGGGGATTCGCTTTGGGCTCTGCCACGTCCTAGCTGTGATGTGGGCAAGTGGCTTACCCTCTCTCTCTCGAGGTCTTCAGCTCTAAAACAGGGTCACTAAGACTACTGGCTGCATAGAGTTGTCATGAGGATTACGGGAGACAGTGTACGGTGCTTAGCATCCCCCAAAAGCTACGAGCAAAAGTTGGCCATCACGCATCTTCTCACTACATGTCGCAGTCCCACGGGGCAAGAGTCTAGGTCTGCAGGATTCCAAAAGGCTCGTCTTCTGCAGCACTAGGGCATCTGAGATGCCCCAGACCCACGGGTAACGGCGCTTTTGGCTGTCACAACTGAGAAGAGAGGGTGTTACTGGCACCTCATGTGCGGTGACCAGGGATGCTGCGCACAGTGCGCAGGGCAGCACCCACCACAGGGAATCACCCATCTCCAAGTGTCGCTGGTGGCGAGGGGAGAAACCCTGGTCTCGTCCACCTTCTCCTTCAACACAGCAGTCTCCTTACGGCTCAGCAGGGTAGTTACTGAGTGCGACAGGCTGAATGTTCGCGTCCCTCCCGAGTCACCAAATCTGCTGGCACCTTGATCTTGGATTTCCCAGACTCCAGAACTACTGTGAGAAATAAATGTCTGTTGTTTATAAGCCACCCGATCTGTCTGGTTGTTTATACGTGTGTGTATATACATAAATATATTCCACAGTCTTTCTTTTCTAGACTATATATTGCCAGTTTCTTCAAATGATACCTGGTTTGCCAAGATTTCTAAATATTTTTCATAATCCTGTGGCCTGCTAAAGCAGCAGTGCCCAGCCATTTTGGCACAGGAACTGGTGACCTAACGCCTGGTGATCTGAGGCGGAGCTGAGGCGGTGATGCCAGCGCTGGGGGGCGGCTGCAGATCCAGACGAAGCTTCGCTCGCTCATTCACCTGCTGCTCACCTCCTGCTGTGCGGCCCAGTTCCTAACAGGCCACGGACCAACCGGTACCAGCCTGGGTTCTGGGGACCCCTGCTCTAAAGTACAGGCCCAAGTCTGTCTCTCCATTAAAATGCGATTCCAAACAGGAAACCTCAATTCCCTACGTCACCTGACTAGCACAGAGAGGGATGAGACCATGCTTTTCCTGTCCTTCCTTTCTCAATGGCATTCCACTGCTGGCTGCCAGGTGACACTGTACCACCCCAGGGATTCACGTGAAGGATGGCAGCCGGCTGTACCCTTGAAGGGGCCCCCAATCTTGCAGCATGCCTGCAAGGTTCTCCAAGACCAGAAACAGTGTTAAGAACTCCAGCTGCACTCCTAAGGGAACTTCCCACCCGCGACCCATAACTACCCCAAAAGGAAATTCCTTTGGTGTGGCACGTCACCAGTCAACCTGTTCCGGTACTTCGTGCTCACCGTTTCCTCAGGCGTTCTCTGAAACTACTTAGTAACGCACTCTAGGTTTTCACTGTGGATGGAATATCTGATTTTAAAAGAACAGAAGAAATCAGCCCTAGCGGCCTGAAGCTAGCTTGTCTTGGGATCCGTAAAAGCGTCTCTGCACAGGAAGTTTCGGGAAGAAGGGCCAAGCATGCATTACCAGATTCGCAGGATCTAGGTTCTCCTTATTCCTGGCCACGGAGCCCGTGACGGGACACTCCACGTACTCATACGCGCGTTCTTGGTGGGCAGGCGTGGAACTGCTCTCACAGGCTGGCTCAGACGGCTTTGCGCTCACTGGACAGTCTGAAAATAGATCAAGTGTAACGATGGTGTCAGCACAGAGGCGGGCTATCCAGCTCCCTCGATCTGGGCCCTAAAGAGTTGAGGTTCCGACCAGTGATGACCACAGGAGAAGCCAGATTTCTAATGCTGACAGCTGCCAAGAGATAAACTGGCGAACATTCTAATATCCTAAAGACCAGGAAAAGGTTCTGTATATTTACTTTCCCTTTGAAACAGCAACAGGTACCCATTCTCTTCTTGTGTCATGTCCCTAGCAGAAATAAACCAAAAAAATAAACCTCGTTTGCAAGAGAACGTGCTGTTCTTGCCGTGGTTTCAGTGATGGGCTAGAAGGTCCCCGCCTGGACTCCCAGCTGTGAGCTGCTGCAGAGGAACGTAAGTGGGGGCCAGGCCACCTTTCCCCAGTCTCCCTGCCCTTCTAGTCCCAAGCTGCACACAAGGCCCACCCCAATCAGGACACGGGAAGCCAGGCTTTCGTTCCTGGTGCCTCCTGTCCGGTACTAGGGACAGAAGACGAAAATGAGCACAGGAACCCTCAAAACGGCTACTGGAGACAAGTCTCAACACTTCTCTGCTTGTGCCTTGCTCCAGGACTAAAACAAGGCGCAGAAAACTACGCCTCGGCTGAAGTTCTATTCCCCGTTCGTAGACAGCGAGAGGTAGACAAGGAAAGGCGGACATTAAAGAAAACGTCCCACAACCCACGCGGGATCCAGATGTCACTTAAATGGGAAGGTGTGACCCTAAGAGAGCAGCAGCAGGAAGGGCAGTCAATGCCCAAGGATCCAAGGTGCTCATGGAAGACAGGGTGCAGCCTGAGGAGGAACTCTGCGGCTTAGGACAGCGGGCAGGGGTCGGGAGAGCTGCGTCCTCGGCGTACGCAGCCGCAGTCACAGTCACACCAGGAAGACACTGGCGGCTGGATGGATGCCCTACACGAAACAGGCAAGTTTCCTTTCACTTCTCTCGCTTCTTCCAGACCCTCACTCCCTAGACCCTGTAGAGCTGTCCACTTGAGGGGTGAACGGACCCTTGCCATACCACCTCTGCTCTCTACGACTCAGTGTTGATCCCTTCTGGGTCACTGATCCCAGCTGGGTGCTAGAAAAAAATACTCTTTACACTTTTCATATTATATAACCAACCGCCCCTTAGATCTACAAATATCCCGCATTCTTTAAAAATGCAAATAAATCCGACTGACGGCTCCCCTCGATACACAGTAAATGAAATCAAACCATAGTCAGGGCTCTAAGATCTCCCCAGGGATGCTCAGAGCAGGAGCACACTGGAAGAGAACTGGATCTGTCCTTGCCCAAGGTCACAGTCTTCCCTGACTTTGCCACTTAGGAGCTATGTGATCTGTTAAGTGTCCTTAACTATGAGATAGAAAACCCACCACAAAGGATCATGTGGATGACATGTAAGCTCCATTAGGCCAAGGATTTTGTCTGTTTTATACGCTGCTGTTCTCTTGGGGCAAAAACAAACAAAATCCACCAGTGCTTGACACAGAGTGGGCGGTAACTAAACCCTTGCCGACCGGCCCCGGGAATGAGGCGTTAGCATTCGGTAAGCGCGCCATGCGGGTTCCTCCCTTCGCATCTTGAAATAAGTGACGTATCAGGCTGACTCAGGCCCTGCTTTTCTATAAACAAATTAAAGCAGATGTGGACCAATTAAAAAGGAAGGAGCTTTTCCATTCTCACCTTCACACCTAAAGGATGAACAGCAAGTCCATCAGGTGATGACTTATTTTTACAGAGATCATTTGTGCAACGGAGGTAGGAGTAAAGTCTTGATCAACGGACAGCTGGGTCTATACCAAAGTTTTTCAGCTATGGCTCTCTGGACATTTGGGGCCAGGTGATTTTTTTTTTTAGGGGGGGGGGTGGCTGTCCTGTGCACTGTAGGACGTGTACCAGAACTCCTGCCTTCTACTTACTAGATGCACCCTCTCCTCTCAGTTGTGACAGGCAAAAATGTCTCCGGACATTGCTAGATGTCCCTGGGGGATGGGGGATGGGGGTGGATCGTCCCCCCCACACACACACACACATTGTGAAGGGCTGAAGTAGACATACATACAAACTTTGGGGGCCGGGGGCTGATGTATGGAACAATCACTGCGCCCTCACGCATGATCTCAATGAATCGTCACACTAACCCTGTGAAATAGTATCGTCACATCCTCATCTTACATACAATGGGTTGAGATGTAACTTGTACAGTCACATAACTTATAAGTAGCAACGTAAGGACCCAAGGCAGGCTGCCTCACACCCCCGCCCAGGAGCCTCACGAGCGTGCTGTACTGCCTCGTCCCTGAATTCATTTGAAGAATTCCCTTTTTGCTTTTGTTTTCCAAAGAGTCGATTACCTTTCATTTTCCCTTCGTGCATCGGACATCCTGAAGGCCGGGATGTTGCTGTCTGGTGATCTGATGCATTTGAGGTCTGCAGTGTAACGGCAGGAGTAGATGCAGACAAACCCATGGTAGAAATCGCAGTGCTTTGAGTCCAGACAATTCTAAATTCACACGTGCCAAAGCAGAGACAGATTAATGCCGATGCCTGGGCTCTGACTACTCCCTCGGTATTCTCAATCTGGCCAACCCTTGAGCTTCCTCCTTGTCATTCTTAGTTAGGTACATCTACCCGCCAGGATACCCACTTCCAGGGACAGCTTTAATATGTTAAAGCTTTTGGGAAACTCTAGTATGAAATCTACACCGCCCTTCGCGGGCACGTTTCTAAGGGTGTGCAGAGATGGGAGGTGACGTCAGGAGGTCACTGAGAGACCACGTCATAGTGAGGGGATTATGCCGTGGGGTGGGGCGGGTACTAGGTGGTGACCCGATGGGGGAAGGGAGGCCCGGGGTCCAGACTAGATCTCCAGACCTGGGGCTTGGCGAGGGGCTGCGCAGGGTACTGCGCAGAGACGGGATTCGAGAAAGAGCAGAAAGGAAAGGGCGACCGAGGGCAAGGTGCCGTCAGTATTTATCTCACGGCCCTCGCGCGTCCCGAGCCCCGGGACCCCGGACCCCGCTAGCCTCAGCCAGCCCATCCCTCGGCACCTGACTCCTGATCAGGGCTGCTCTGGGCGGCCAGCCCCGCCTGTAAGTGCCGACTCTGGCCTGGTGCGGGAATTAACTACCGCTGTCGCTGCTGCCGCTACTGTCGCTGACGTCGCTGCCGCTGCTGCCGCCGCTACCGCCGCCACCGCCGCGCCGCGGCCGCCTCCGCCGTCGCCGCCCTCTAGTTCGGTCACCGCTGTCGCCCAGGTCACCGGGGCGCTCTCACGTGCTGCTACTTCCTTTTCCGAAGGCAGGACTTCCGGGCCCGCGGGAGGCGAAGCGCGTGGTGAGGAGGGACAGCGCCCGTCAATCACAAAGGCGCGGGTCCCGCCCCCTTCCGCCTCGGCCTATAAGCGCGAGCGCCGCGCTCAGGCTCCGCCCCTCCCGGCCAGGCGCCTTTCTCACTAAGGCAGAGCCGCTGCCTGAGTTTAGCCCGGGACAGAGACTTCCCTAGAGCCAGGCTCACTGCTCTAAATGTTTTAAACGCAGAGGGGTTGCTTTGGAGGACTTAGCTGTAAAATTTCGATTTTTTAAGTTGTATCTCGTCAGTTTTAATTCTAGTAATGACTCAAGAATAATCAGTAGGCGTCCAGAACTGGCGGACTCTGGAGATCCCAGAATGAACAAACCAAGGTGCTGATCTCAAGGCCTTCATAACTGGGTGTGTGAACTTGAAGGTCTGTATTTTCACTTACCTCTGTCAGAAATTTAGGGGTTTTTTTTTTCCCCATCGGGAAGGCAGACAACAAATCCTAGCAGTTTCATATGATTGTTGTTTCTGTCTCAAAGTACTATCCATCACTACTCTGAAATTAAGATAATTTTCTCTTTTTACTTAAAGCGTTAATCAGACGCACATGTCTTTCCGCACTGCGGTAGCAGATCTGTGAAGTACGCCCAGGTGACCGACCCTTCGGGGCCAGGCAGGGCGGTCCATCCCCAGAGTGCTGGGAGTGTCGGCAGCTGAGGCTCTGGGCTGAGGCCATCTCCAGGAATTGCCCTCAGCCTAAGAGAACTGCCTCAGGCAAAATCACAGCCCCTCCCCGGGGCAGGCTGCAGCCCGTGAGTGGTCTCTGCAATGGCACCAACGCCCTGTCCCCTGGCCTCAACGAGGACCACTCAGAAGGGCCATCTCGGCTTCAGGGCCGCTCACAGGATCGGCCGAATCTTCCATTGCGCTTGTATCACAGTCTGACTTCTCCCTTTGCCCAGTTCTTCTTCCATTACTGTCCGACACCTGCTCAGGAGAGCACACCTATGCACAGATCGTTAATAAATGTAATTATTATTTAGGTTCGGTAAGGCCAGCAGACCAGGAAACGACTGCCCTTGAAAAGATAGTTTGTTACACACACAGATCCCAAGAAAGGGAGTTTGAACACACCACGCGAGGAAGCACTGCGGTCCAGCTCGAAGTGGGGCGGGGGGGCGAGCTGTGGGCGAGAGCCTTCATTATGATTTCCATGGGAAGGAATGGGTGGGATTGGCTAATTTGAATAATCTAGGCTCTGGAACACAGGGGCTGTCCCCAATGGTCTGGGACCTGGCCCTGGGGCAATTGAGGCAGGTGTTGGTGGCCCATAATAGTCTCTAACCAGGGCTTCGAAACTGGACCAAGACAGCATTTAAAAAACTGCATATATTAAGTCAGTATATATGTCCTGGGGTACCTGGCTTTTAACAATCAAAATCTGTTTTTTACAAAATGTTGATGACTATATTTCAATACAATTGGTTTCTTTTGTAATCTTTTTTTCTTTTTGTAGTTTTCAGTTTTTCGATTATGGTGACATATGATATTATTTTAGTTTCAGGTGTACATCACAGTGATTAGACATTTATACAACTTATGACGTGATCACCCCGATACATCCAGTACCCATCTGACACCATCCATAGTTATTACGATACTGCCTACTATATTCCCCACGCTACACCCTACACCCCCATGACTATTTTGTAACTACCAATTTGCACCTCTTAATCCCCTCCCCTCTTCACCCATCCCTCCACCCCGCAATGTGACAACCATCAAAATGATCTCTGTATGTATGAGCTTATAACTGTTGTTTGTTTATCCTGTTCTCTAGATTCCATATATAACATTTGTCATTCTTTGTCTGACTTACTTCACTCAGCACAGTACCCGATAGGTCTATCCAGATCGTTGCAGATGGCAAGATTTTATCCTTTTTTATGGTTGAGTAATATTCCATCATATACTATACACATATATACCACCTCTTCTTTATCCATTCATCCATTGATGGACATTCAGTTTGCTTCCATATCTTGGCTACTGTAAATAATGCTGCAATGACCATATGGATTTACATGTCCCTTCAAAATAGAGTTTTGGGTTTCTTTAGATAAATATCCAGAAGTGGGATAACTGGATCCTTCTTTGTTCTTGCTGTAGCCTTGGTTTTAAAGTCTATTTTGTCTGGTATAAGTATTGCTACCTCAGCTTTTTGTTTGTTTCTATTTTCACGAAACATCTCTTTTCATCCCTTTTAGTCTGTATGTCTTTCGATCTGAAGTGAGTCTCTTGTAGGCAGCATATGTAAGGGTCTTGTTGTCTTATTCATTTAGCTACCCTATCTTTTGATTGGAGCATTTAATCCATTTACATTTAAAGTAATTATTGATATGCAGTTATTGCCATTTTATTATTCATATTTTTAATCTGTTTTTTTTTTTTTTCCTTAAGGAAGTCCCTTTAACATTTCTTGTAGTACCTTTGGTGGTGAAGAACTCCTTTAGCTTTTTCTTGTCTGGGAAGCTCTTTATTTATCCTTTGATTTTAAATACTAGCTTTGCTGGGTAGAATAATCTTGGTTGTAGGTCCTTGCTTTTCATAACTTTGACTATTTCGTGCCAATCTCTTCTGGCCTGTAAAGTTTCTGTTGAGAAATCAGCTGACAGTCTTATGGGAAACCCCTTGTAGGTAACTGCTTTTCTCTTGCTGCTTTTAAGATTCTCTCTTTGTCTTTAACCTTTGGTACTTTAATTAGGGTGTATCTTGATGTGGGCCTCTTTGGGTTCATCTTGTTTGGTCCTCTCTGTGTTCCCTAGGCTTGTGTCTATTTCCTTTGCCAGGTTAGGGAGGTTTTCCATCATTGTTTCTTGAAATAGGTTTTCAGTTCCTTGCTCTCTTCTTCTGGTCCCTATGATGTGACTGGTGGTATGCTTCATTTTTTTTTTTTTAGATTCTTTTTTTCTTCTTGCTGTTCTGATTGGGTGTTTTCTGCTACCTTATCTTCTCAATTGCTGATTTAGTCCTTCATCTAATCTACTGTTGATTCCTCCTAAGGTATTCTTTATTTCAGTTATTGTATTTTTCATTTCTAAATGGTTCCTTTTTATGGTTTCTATCTTCATTTTTATGTTTTCTATCTCTTGGTTGAAATTCTCACTGAGATCATCGAGCATCCTTATAAGCAGTGCTTTGAACTCCGCATCTGTATATTGCTTGTGTCCATTTTGTTTAGTTCTTTTCCTGGAGCTTTGCTTTGCTCTTTCATTTGGAACGCGTTTCTTTGTCTCCCCATTAGAGCTGCCTCCCTGTGTTTGTTTCTATGTATTAGGTAGGGCTGTTATGTCTCCCAGTAGAGTGGCCTTATGTAGTAGATATCCTGTGGGGCCCAGTGGCACAGTCTCCCTGGTCACCTGAGCCAGGTGCCCCAGGTGTGTCACTTGTGAGTGTTGTGTGTGCCCTCCTGTTGTAGTTGAGCCTTGGTTGCTGTTTGCACATCAGTGGGAGGGATTGACCTTCTGGCTGACTGGTTGTGATGACAGGCCGTGACCAGTGGGGGAGCTGTTGTGCAGGGTCTGACCCTATGGGGCAGGATTTGCTTTAGCAGGGCTCTGGTCCCTGTCCCATGTGCCCTTTGGGTGTGTCGTCCTCAGATGTGTCCCCAGGTGGAGCTCAGGATTAGACTGAAGCTGGCCACTGAGTGTGCAGGCCGAGGTCTCCTGGGAGGGGACCCAATTTAGGCTAAGTTCAGCTGCAGCCTGTGCCCTGCCCAGGGCCACATGGCATGAGTTCTCAAGCAATCCACAGATGGCCGCCACCTACACGGAGCTTGAAAGTGCCTCGAGAGGCCAAGTTGCAAACTGAGGCCATCTGCCACCAGTGCTGGGCTTGGGGCTGCTCAGCAAGAGCCATGGGGCACGCCGAGGCCAGATGCTGCCCGTTTGGGGTGTGCGAACCTTTGAGATATTTTAGGAAAGTTTACAGCATGAGCCAAGACAGGCTCATTGATTGTATGGAAATGCCACTGGAAGCGGCTTGTGCGGGCCCAAGTTGGGAGGGGTGGAGTCTCAGGGAATCCCCTGGGCAGGGCGACCAGTGCCAGCCGGGTTGATGGAAGCCCAGACATGGCAGCTGCATGGGTCTGCACTCTGGCAGAGGAGCGGGCTCAGCAAAGGAACGGTGGCTTCTGCCGGCACTTTTGTCTGGGAGAAAGCCGCCCCTCCGGCCCTCGCCCTGAAGCCCTACAGCTCAGTGCCACCCCATGTGTCCCTGGCGCCTCATGGCAGCTGCCCCAGCGCTGGAGCTCAGAGCGAGCGAGCGAGCGAGTCCATCAGCGGTGAGTCTGCACGTGGGGCTCTTAGGGAAAAGCCTGTGACTCCCGCCACCCTGTGTCTCACTCGGCCACAGTCTCTGCTGGTTTTCACAGCCAGAAGTTTTGGGGACTTCTCTTGCCGGCACTGGAACCCTGGGCCAGGGAGCCCAGTGTGGCACTGGGACCCCCTCAGCCGAGATCTCCCTCCTGATTCTGAACCGCCACACGTGGATGTGGCTCCAGCCCGCGCTGCGTCTCCGTCCCTCCTATCAGTTCAGACTTGGTCTCTTCCCTGCGTCCCCAGCTGAAGGATTTCTGTTCAACTGGATTTCGGGTGACTCCCGATGATGGCTGTTCTGTAGTTTAGTTGTAATTTTGATGTGGTCGTGACAGGAGGCGAGCGCAGCGTTTACCTACTCCATCATCTTGACTGGAGCTCTTTTGTAATTTCTCGTATTTTGTTTTATGCGTGTAAAAATATTATCCCGAGGAGATGATCAGAGACTTTACCGACTCCAAAGGGGCGTATGACACAAAAAGGGTCAAAACTTTTGGTAATGGGAGACATAGTCATGAAACAAACAACTGTGTTTACGTGTCAACATATGTGCGTGCAGACTGCTCTGGGGCACGAGGGAACAGGGGTGATGTGAAGGCAGAGGGACAGCAAGGACAGTAAGTACCAAAAGTGTTTATAGCGAAGGGATAAAGGCGTCAGTGAGTCTCGAACAACATCATGCAGTTAACAGCACTTACGGGGCATTTGTATCACGCTGGGTCTTGTGTTAAGCTCTAGGAATATAAAGGCGGCAATGCTGGCCGAAGTGGCTGCTCTTATGGAATTTACCTTCGAGTAAACGAACAGATCAACCAACCGATGAACAATCCAGTACGCAAACAGATAAATTCAAAGCGTGAGAAACACCATGAGGAACACGAAGCTGCTAGTGTGACAGAGATCGAAGGGGGTGATGCTACTCAAAGTGCGGTCCACGGAGCTCGTCAGAAACACGCGATGTGAGCCCGGCCCACACACCACACCACGGAGCCCAAGCCGGCATTGTAACAGCATCCCCCGGAGAACCGCGTGCACAGTGCAGACTGAGAGCTCTCCGAGCACGTGACAGTCTAGCTGAGACCCAAATGATGGGAAGGACCCAGCCATGTAACGATCAGGACAAAGAGCCCAGACAATGGGAACAGTCAAGGAACGCGTTCTGCGATGGGAAAGGGCAGGGGAAGCCAGCGTGGGAGGCCCTGAGTGAGTAAGGGTCGCACAGAGCTAAGAGGGGCGGAGCGGTGGGAGGGGACATTCGGGTGGAACAGGTTGGGCCTTTCACGCAGGGGGAGAAGTTTACATCTTCTTCCAAGTGAAATGCGAAACTGTAGATGTTTTTAAAAAGCAGAGGCATTCACCTGACCACAGGGAGAATCCGCTTTTCTCCACTCTGCTCTTCACCACTCTCCAGTTGCGCCCAGACACCTTCACTTGGCTCCGTGCCAGCATCACCCCGTGCTCTCCATAGCCTTGGCTGAGGCCCAGTGAATGAAGACAAAGTTCCTAAGACCTGACCAGGGGTCCGTCTTATAGCCGCGTTCCACGGGGCGTGCACAGATTCCCCGGGACTCATCGCTCTGTTCTCAGGGGGACCACGTCGATGTCACGTCTACGTCAAGGGCCAGGGCTGCCTCTCACTCTGAAATAAATGCCACTTCTCTTCGGTGGGATTCGTTGCCAGTGAAATTCCATATTGCCAGAGGTTATCATTCTGTTTAGTTTTTTCAACACCATGAGACCAATTTCAGAGGATATACTATTGCTGATCAATAAATCCCAACCTTTGTTTTTTGGTTCATGAGAGTCCAGGATCTCTTAACATAATTCTCTAAAAAATTAATTTTAATTCACCGATTGTACAGAAGCATCTTTAATTGTGGACTATTCCCAGCTCGTCTGAACCCTAGTTCCATGAATACAGATATACATAGGACATTGCTCTTTGAAAAAGTTTCTCTAATTTATAGCTGAACTTATTCAAGACTAGACTCTCCTTGATACCTGTGTAGGCGATGGCTGGGGCAAGGCTGGTGGGGCACGGGCAGGCCTGTCGTGGGGCCAGTTCAAAACACCAAAAACTGTCCTTTGATGAGTGCTGAAAGGGAAATGCCCAGCCTCTTCTGTTTGGGAATCGGTCCTGTGTGAGGTTTAATAAGAGACAGGGCCTTGCTTCCCTCTAAAGCAGTGATCTTCAGCAGTGGAGGCGGCGGGATTTTGCTACCCCTGTCCAGGGGGCATTTGGCAATGTCCGGAGACATTTTTGGTTATCACACTGTGGATATGGATTGCTACTGGTACTGAATGGATCGAGGACAGGAATGCTGCTAAGCATCTGACAAATTCTAGGACAGCTCTTAGAACAAAGGACTATCCAGCATGGAATTTCAGTAGTGCCAAGGTGGACAAACCGGGTTCTAGACAAAGCAAGGGTTGGAAACTTACTGTCCTTGATACCCGGCAGCTAGGGCATGGGCTTCTGCCTCCTCCTGGCCGCTATATAATACACTTATTTGTACACATGTGTGTACTTTTGCGTGTGTGTGTGTGTGCATGCGCTAAGTTACTACATTACGGCAATTTAACTTATTTCCCCTTCTTTCCACCCCAAATCAACACAATCATTCTGAAGCTGAAATGGTCGGGGTGGGGGTGGGGCAGAGAGCTGGTGTCGAGTAAACTATTGTTATCACTGAGTTATTGTGATGAAGTTATTGAGCCGGTTGTTGCCACGCGTGGGCCTTTATGGGTGAGCAAGTTTAACACGGTGGACTGAAAAAGATGGGAGTCCTACTGGTGACAATGGACAAAACATGTGTTGATCTGGAGAGAAGTTCTGTAGAGCAACGTGAGCTGCCACCCTTCCAAGCAGGACCCTCCAACATGATTTTTCTTTTGCAGGGCAGAATGCAGTAGACTGTCGTCTGAAATCACCATCTCACTATATGAAGACGAAACTACAATGTAAAAGGTAAGAAGACAGTAAGCCAAAGGCTGCTGATTTTGAGAAACACACATGTTAAGGGGCAAGATGAGTTTAGTGTTGGACACGCTGCGCTTGGGCGACAGTGATTACCTAGGCAGTAAAACCCAAGAAGCAGTTCAGAACACAGCAGAAACTCAGGAAAGTGAGACGTGGTCATAAAGAAATGCGAATCCTTAGGTGTGGCTGGACGTTTAAGTCGCAAGTATGACGGGTGATAGCCTTCGAGGCTTTTGTTTCTCATCTCATATTTACTAAACAATCTTCTGACTTTCCTTGGGGTTTCCTAGTAGGAAGAGGATGCTTGACCAGCTAACCTAAATATAGTCCTGCCTCTTTGGCAGTTTTATTTCTTCTCGGCATTGTGAATTGATTGGAGAAGAAAAGTAAAAAAGGAAGGAAAATCGAGAAGGCGAGGTCTGAGCGGCTGTAGAGGAAGGAGAGGGAGGCTCTCCTGAATGGTTTGGACCGAGTCTAAAGTGGGATTGAAGAATGAAAGCCACGGAAGACAGGCTGGCAAACCATTCTCTACTGCTACCATGTCCAGCGCAGTTCTTTAAGAAATATGCTTTAGGAGTATTACAATTCTTATTTTAACTCTTGAATCCTACTAGGTACAGATGTTCATGATATTATTTTATTACATGGTCTCCTTATGCATTAAAAAACAAAGGTATATAGGCTCTGAATGCAGAGTTATTGGTACAAATATTTAAAAAATGTAATCAGAATGTAGCAAAGGTTTGGATTTTTCTT
Organism: Rousettus aegyptiacus; assembly: GCF_014176215.1. Classification (NCBI taxonomy): domain Eukaryota; kingdom Metazoa; phylum Chordata; class Mammalia; order Chiroptera; family Pteropodidae; genus Rousettus; species Rousettus aegyptiacus. Next base: position 855,570 of record NW_023416312.1, on the reverse strand, counting down.
CTCTCTGAAACACACGCGCACACACACACTCCTCCAGCAATGGCAATGTGACTGTCTGTCTGTCTGTCTGTCATCTATAATCCATTCATCAAGGTATTTATTTTAAGGAATTGGTTCATGCAACTATGTGGACTGCCAAGTCTGAGATCTGAAGGGCAGGCCATCAGGCTGGAAACTCAGCAGAACTTGACATTGCAGTTTCGAGTCTGAAGGGCAGACTGTCATTTCCCGAGCTCCTGCCATGTGCTGGATGTGGAGCCAGTCTTGGATGACATGGCATGGGTGTGACAGGTTCCCTGCCGCCTCACCAATACTGTCGGTAGTGAGACAGGCATACCTTCACGTAATTTCATTTACTGTGGTTAATTTGTAAAGTTACTGTGAGGATGTACATAAGATGTATTTGGCCATGGCATTTCCAGGCAATGGCTGTGCTGCCGGTCCAAGGCCCACACTTTGGATCGCAAGGTTTGTGAGGACCCTCAGCGTGGTCTATAGAAAAAAGGGCAGAGATCGAGAGTAAGCATTTAGAAACTTGTGTAGCAGTTTAAAAGAGCAATGTGATCTTTTAAATTGATTAATTAATTAATTTATTTAAAAGACTGATTTTATATCTGATAATAAAGAAATTTGGATTGTATTTTGTATGTTTGCTTTTTGTTTCATTAGTAATTTTTTTTTTTTTGCAAAAATATTGGTCTGTGATTGATTACAAGTTAAAAAAAAATCTAGTCATTCACTACAGGTCGCTCCAACAGCACTACGTTAAAGTTCCTTATAGTGTGTACGGCCACGCCATCCTGAACAAGCCCGACCCTGTCTGATCTTGGAAGCTTAGCAGGGTCAGGCCTGACTAGTACTTGGATAAGAGACCACTTAGGAAGACCGGGTGCTGTAAGCGTAAAAGAAAAAACATTAAAGTTCCTCATAGTAAGGGAAAATTGTTTCTCTCTCTCCTCTCATGCGGAAAAGCAAGAGCATTTGTCTAAAGCTTTCAGTTACCTCGAATGAATTCAGCTTTATAATATATTTTTAGTGAATCAAAGAGATGACTATTCTACTATTTATAACATAGTTAGCCCCTAACCTTATTTAAATAATAATGATAAATGATAATAATATACTTGATTTATTTTTGAAAGGTCCTTTACGATTGCTCCAAGTGGCCTCATTCTTTATTTGTTGGTTTTCGCAGTCCCGATGCGCTGAGCCGTGAGCCGCCCGACGTGCTGCACAGGTGTGCCTTGAGGCTCACCTGCGAGGGTTCCCCCACCCGAATACGTATCTCCGCAGGTGAGTCTGCTATGCTGGAAATTCTAACACTGAAAAGTGACGGCTGAAATGAAAATACTCCTCGTGAAATATCGTAAGATACGAATTCTGTTGGATCAGGTGAAAAAGAAACAATTGAATCCATGTGGTACTAGTGGTGAAATATGTAAAAAAAACTCCAATTCTCGGAACTTCCTTTAATTTTTTCAATTTTTTTCTGTTGTGTGCTCCTTTTGTTCTCTGTGAGCCCCTGACAATATATATATGACAACTGTGTGGTGGGAAAAGGGTTAAAATTTAAAACATTCTATCTGTTAATTTGAAGATTTCCTGAAAACTGTGCGTGCGGTGGGTGGGGGGTATTTTATTTTCACAGGGAACAGCCCAGTCTGGTACCACAGGAAAACCCTGTGAAAACCATTATTTTAAACAATTAACTCCAAGAGATTACTTTTTGTTTTGTAAAAGTTATGTCACCAAAACAAACCAGAAGCATGATTAGGACATTCCTTAAGGGGCACAAGTGAGCATTTGATTACCGAGTTTGTTAGGGAGGATATCAGGTCCTCGTAAAATAATTCTGCCTTTCTTTTCTTTCTTTATTCTCTTTTCTCCTTCCTCCTTCCTCCTATCCTTCTCTCCCCATTATTCCCACTTTCCCTACTTTTAACAAATGACTGAGCACCTACCGTCTGCAAGATATTACTCCAGGCCAAAAAAAAAAAAAAAAGAGAGAGAGAGAAAGATATGCGTTGGTAATGATAATGATGCCCCCAGACCACTGGGGTTTGTAAGATTCCTGAACCAAAGAGGTTTGGTGAAGTTTATCCTCCAAAGGCAAGAGGAGAAGGGTGCTCAGAGGACGAGAATGTTCCGGCTGGAAAGCAGGCGGGTCTGAGCAAAGGAAGCTGAGGGACGCGCGCTTCCACTCAGGATTTGGGAGCGGCAGGGATGCTTGGTGTGGAGAAGGGTAGCGCTAGGTTCGTGTTATTTAAAGGACTCCAAGCCTGGCCTCTAATTTAAAAGGGACGCGGGGGTGGGTATAGTAGGTGGGAGACCAAAGGAATTTACCGTGATCTGAAAAATAAGCTGAAGTACCAACGTCACTGTGAGTGGGAGGCAAGAACCTTCCCTCTTTTGAGCTGAAGATAAGCCTCTTCGGTCTGGGCTTGTCTTTTTAAATTCCACTTCTTTCTTTTCTAGCAAGCAATGTGAAATATGTTATGCCAGCCACCAGAAAGCGTTGACTGTATTTAATATGAATTTGTGAACTTATTATGCTATAAAAGTGTTCCTTGGCTGTTTCGTGTATATACATGCTCTCTCTCTCTCTCTCTCTCTCTCTCTCAAAATAGTTTATATTTTTGCAATCCCATGTAGCCCAAATGTTCTCAGAGGAAACGCTCAGTGGCTGTGGCTGGGTTAGTTCTCATCCGTACTGTCTGCAATCGAGGCCCACTAGGTCTCGAGGCCACCGCGATGCTACCTGCTGAGGGTCTTTTCTGGATTTAGTGATTCGGTAGTGCTCACTTCCGCCTTCTCTGGGAATAGAGCCTCAAAATAGAGACCAGGTCGAAATATCTAAAGTCTCTTTTGCTCTGAGAACCACAAAAGCAGGTACTGCATCTGACACATACCTAATGTAAAGATGAATGGGTGGGATAATCAAGAGGAAGAAAGAAGGCCCACAGCACACTACCAAGTAGCTGCAAAATTATTCCTGCAGTGAAGACACACTTTTTTTCTCCTTTATTTTCCATGGGCTACCTTTCTAAACCTGTCTGAACTGATGGGTGGGAGGATGGATGACAATATGGGTCGATAGGTGGACGGACGGGTGGGAGATGAATTAAATGTCCCTACTGGCCATTGGGACTATTCACTGTTATTACTCTGCGTCTGATGACTTAGGGTAAGTCTCACACCTGTTTCTGAATTTCATCTGGTTGAGATTTGGAATCACCAGAACTTTTATTCATTTGATTCTGCTACTTCGTGTATAATCTGCTGAAAGTTTGGACATTCTGACCGATATTTCTACTCATTTCGTGTATGTTGATGTTGGCTTTTGCAAAGTTACACATATATGGTTTATAAACCTTCATTTTGGGGGGCTTAAATGTTTTCTCACCTCCTTGGACAATGTTACAAATCATGTTGTGGTAAAAAAGTTTGCAAAGGGAAACCACGAGTTTTAAAATCATAGTTAATGACAGTGATTTAATTGGACCAAAAAAATGGAAACCCAGATACAGCTCCTTTAAATTAAAAAAAAATTAATTAATTTGGGGTAATCGCTTTAATACTAGACTTCGCAGATGTGATAGATAGGAATTTATTGTAAGGTCCCCCTTTGCCGATTGCATGATTCTTGTCAAGTACAGGAATCTATGACTCTGTGATCCATAAGCTATTAACTCTACATTAGTAACTTGTCTCTACACAAACGTTTCATAATCTGCAGTGTGAGAATTAAAAATTTTTTTTATATATTAGTTAATTTTTATGGGGATGTTGGTTAACGAAACCCAGTAAGTTTCAGCTGTACACTTTAACAATAAGGCATATATATATACACACTGTGTGTTCACCTCCCATAGTTAGATTTCTTTCTGTCACCACATCTTTGACCCCCTTTACTCCGTCTACCTCCCCTCTTCTCCCCCACCCTCTACCCTCTGGTAACCACTAGTCCATAGTCCATGTCCATGAGTCTCTGTTTGTCCTTTTCTTTTGTGCTTTTAGGTTTATATCCCACATGTAAGTGATATCATGTGATTTTCAGCTTTTTCTATCTGGCTTATTTCGTTTGGCATGATTATCTTGAGGTCCATCCGGGTCGTCGCAAATGGCGGTATTTCATCTCTTCTTATGGCTGAGTCATATTCCATTGTGTATATGTACCACAGAGTCTTTATCTAATTGTCTGTCGTAGGACACTCTGGTTGCTTCCATGTCCTGGCCACTGTGTCTAATGCTGCTATGAACATCGTTGTGCAAATATCTTTTGGGATATGGGTTTTCAAGTCTTTGGGGTAAATACCCAGTAGAGGGATTGCTGGATCATATGGTAGATCAATTCTTAGTTTTTCGAGGAACCTCCATACTGTTTTCCATAGTGGCTGTACCAGTTTGCAGTCCCACCAGCAGTGTATGAGGGTTCCTTTTCCTCCGCATCCTCTCCAACATTTGTTATTACTTGTCCTGTTGGTTACAGCTATTCTACCAGGCGTGAGATGGTATCTCATTGTGGTTTTGGTTTGCTTTTCCCTAATAGCTAGTGATGTTGAGCATCTTTTCATATGTTTGTTGACCATTTGTATTTCTTCTTGGGAGAAGTGTCTTTTCAGGTCCTCTGCCCATTTTTTGATTGGGTCATTTGCTTTTTTGTTGTTATTGAGTTGTATGAGTTCTTTGTATATTTTGGATATTAGGCCCTTATTGGAGGTGTTGCTTTCAAATATATTTTCCCACTCGGTTGGTTGTCTCTTTACCTTGTGGACAGTTTCTTTTGCTGTGCAGAAGCTTTTTAGTTTGATGTAGTCCCATTCATTTATTTTTGCTTTTACTTCCTTTGCCTTTGAGGTAAAAAAATAATTTTTTTTTTTTAAAAACAACTTAAAAGGAAAAATCGTATGCTCAATCTTTTGGAGTCAGAAAATCCCTAAGAAAAATTGCCACTGGGGGGCGATGGAAGTTCAGAAATTGCACGGCTAGTCCCCGAGGCCACCAAGCACTTCAGCTGGTTTATTTATTCAAAGTGGGAATTTGGAAGGGTGACGCACCAAACTCAGGGAAATTCCTGGCTGAGGAACTCAGTCCTGGCACAAACCTACTGAAGATGGAATGAGCGCCTTGGTGGACCCGCCTTCAATGCAAAGGGCTTCGCTTCCTCGTGTGTCTTAAGATTTGACTTCGGTTCCCATCAGTCTGAAACAGAGGAAGCCGCGCTAAAGTGCAAAGAAACGAGACAACAAAGAAGGCTACTTATTTATCGTTCCCTGCAAAAGCATGTAAGCGCGCAGCTTAGACATCATGAAGGCGTCTCGCAGCCTCTTTGGTCAGAGTTTTAGACTGGTGTGGATGGGCCTCAGCCAGGACCTTTCCTGGGGGGGAGGAGGGAAGTTGTAGAGTTTATCTTAGGAAACTCTGAGTCATAGCTAACAGTTCAGGTGGCAATTAAAGATCTAGTGAGGCAGAGTTTAGAGGTTCAGAAAGGTATCTTTTAGAAAAAACTAAGGAGAGAAAAAAAGAAACGTCTTCATGAAGGGGTCATCTTGCAGCCACTTGGTGTGCTGGGGGCTTTACTTCTCCTTCCCAATGCCCTCTGCAGGGCTTGGTCCCACTGGTGGTCTTGAGTCTCACCCAGACACCAGAACTGGGCCGGCCCACGTCATCAAGCATCCTCCCTGTTGGGGCGCCAGACTCTTATCCTTCTTGGTCCCCTTTTCTTTCCCAAATCTGATACCATCAAAGTGTCACCAGCATAAGGATATTGTCCTGTTTCTACTCCAAAGGACAGGGAGATGTAGAACTTAAGAAAGTTCCAGAGCGTGCTTCTGAACATAACAGAAGGCATAAATATACCCAAGACATGAAGGTGCCCGCCCTATCCCATAGGCCCTCCATTTGCATCGCCTCCCAAACGTGGCAGCAGCATGGCCTGGGAATTCTGGATCCCGGTCCCCAGTGCCCTGCGCCTCCTGGAGGAAGCTGCGCACGTTTCTGAGGACACACAGGAAGTCCGAAGTGTGTTATGTTAGTGAAGACATTTGGGGCTTTGAGTGAGAAGCCTGACCTGAATTAGTTAAGCAGAGAAAGGAGTTTGCTGGTTCATGTCCCTAGGAAGTCCGGGGGATGGGTTGGGGGGTGGGCAAGGCATCAGGAAGGGCTAGATACAGGGCCTCTGCCTCCCTCTCTCAGCCCAGTGTCCCTCTGTGTGACGGCCTCTCTCCCAACTTCTTAACATTCTGGGGAGTAGTTCCTATCCGGTCCCACTCTTTCCCTTGGTTCCATTTTGTGTCTAGGGGTAGAATGGGGGAACACGATTTACAGGGCCTGGAGTTTTGTAACTGGTAGCCCCCTTAGGGCCACACGGAAGGGGACAGAGGCTGTCTCTCAGGGGAACTGCTGCTGGACAGACGAAGCAGCATGAATCTACCAGCACATAATTTGTAGGGATGAGAAGATCAAGAAGCCAAGTAATAGTAAGAGAGCCGTTAGCCAGAAGTAAAAGTCATCTCAGTTGCGGGTTCCCGTCCTTAAATTCTACCATGGGCCTAATGATGAGGCTCAGGATTCTTGTGTAAATAACTGGGGATCGTGTCTGCGAATTCGGGGAGGATCTAAGGATGGTTTTCTGTTGACCGATGCCTCTGTCAAAAGGAGCCCACCTTGTAATCATTAGAATAAGGAAAATGCCATGAGTCAATGCCGCACGCTGAGAAAAGGGAACATACTGTCTAATAATGAAAAGGACCAACAGTTGCATTCGGGACTAACAGTCCGAAATTACTCCTGGAAAGCCCTTAAGGTCTGCGTAATTATTTGAAAGGTTCCCTTAATGCAGGTGATCTGCTTTCCATATAAATGCTAGTCACACGAAACACATGCTCCGGTGCAAAACAAACTGAAACAAAATAAAATTTCAAGAAACTGAGGGGCTAAAATAGCTATAAGCCAACGCTGATGAGGTGTAAATGAAGACAAAAGGACGTTTGGCTTGAGTGACAATAGTCTGCAAGGCTGAGAGGGTTGCCAGAAGCCATCGTACTAATAGGAGGACTTGCTCAGGCCACAGGCCCTGCAGCCACATCTACCCAGGATTCCAAGGTTTAGGAGAAAAGCCCTAGGCCCTGTTGTAGGGTGGCCTGGAAAGGTCCAGGTCTTCTTCAGGCTCTGAATGTGGAAGTCGCTTCACCTCTCAGAGCCTCCACTGCCTCATTGCTGAAGTGGCAAGAATACCAACTATGGGGTTATCTTGTGGATAAAAAGAACAGTCACATATCGGCTTAGCCCAGGAGGCCGGGCGTTATTTTGTAAAGGGCCCGGAGAGTAACTGTTTGGGGCTTGGGGAGCCATGGTCTGTGTCCCAACACTGCTGCTGTAGCCAAAGGCAGAGCCCCGGGCAGCAGTACATGAAGGAGTGTGTCTCTGCTCCAACAAAAGCTTGTTTACAAAATAAATTGGGCCGATGGCCACAGTTTGCAGATCTAACTCATCCTTAGTCCCTCCCTGTTTACCAAGTGTTAGTTACCCCCAGCTCATCCTGTTAAGCTTCTTGCCCTTTGTCAGAGACTATCCTTTTATGGACTGAACTGTGTCCCCTAAATTCATATGTTGAAGCCCTAACCGCAGATGTGACTGTATTTGGAGACGAGGCCTTTCCGGAGGTGATAAAGGTTAAAGTGGACATTAGAGTGGGGTCCTAACCTGACAGGACCGCTGTCCTTATAAGGAGAGAAAGGGACCAGAATTGTCCCTCCACCGAGTGAGGAGCCGGCAGGGTTGCCACCGCGAGCCAAGAAGAGAGCTGTCACCAGACACCTTGATCTGGGACTTCCAGCCTCCAGGACTGTGAGAAAATAAATTTTGTTTTAAGCTGTTCAGTCCGGGTATTTTATTATGGCGGTCCCAGTAGATTCATGCAGTAACCCATTTATTAACTGTATGAATGCCAATGCCTCCTTAAATATCTTTCTTCTCTCCCTTCCTCCCTCTTTTTCCTCCCTCTCTTCTCTCCTTCCTTCCCCCTTCCCTCCCTTCCTTCTGTTAACCTAAAATGAGAAAGCCAAAGTGAGAAGTAACGAGCATTTATTTGAGATCAAAGCACTAATTCGAGAAGCACTAATTCAAGCTGAAACCCAAATAGCATGCCAATTATGGGGTGAAGGCAAGGAGTTTTTATGAGCAAGGGAAAGAAAATAATTACATGAATAGAAGGAAGGAATTTCTGCAGGTGCAAATAAGCTAAGTTATTCTTCAGCTGTGCACGTTGGTGTTAATTCTAAAGAATGTCGTTCATTTTCAGTCCTCGTAATCAGGAGGTCTGTTTTCCTGTTAGCTTTACACAGGGTCTTTGGAAGATAATGCTGCTTTGGCCCAGTCCAAAGGTCACTTTGCCCAGTTCAAACATTCCAAAGGTTTGAGGAGTAAGACAAGCAAGGCAATTCCTCTGGAATGGCCGCCCTGACTCCATTTTTAAACGGCTCTATTTATGCCAACTTTTCACACTTTCTTCCTTTAAAAATATTTTATGCATCTCAGATGGAGGTAAAACGATCTGCTCTGCTTATGAAACAGAATTGTCGTGAGGCTTAAGTTAACTAGAAAAAAACATGAGGCACAAGAAAGGGCAAGCGATTACTAAAGTATTTCTATTGAAGCTCTGTCACCTCTATTTGTGAATGTGAACTACCGTGTGCGACAGCAAATCTGGGCCCAAAGAGGCCCTCTGGTGCCCCTCAGCCAGGTTACTTGGTCAGTGGATCGGTGGTTATGTTTACTTGTTTGTTTTTGTTTGTTTTTGAGAGGTAGGGAGCTACAAAGAGACCAGGAGGAAAAAAAAAACAAACAAAAAAAAGGTGCAAAAAGGATTCTAGTTCTAGTCCAGAGGATTTTCCTCTACATTTTGATGGTCAGTGGGATCATCTTCTTCATTCGGTAAATACAGATAAAGTTTTGACTCTAACTCGGGTGCTGTGCTGGATGCAGTGGGTAATATAGACGTGATAAAGAGAGAGAAAGCCTCCGCCTTGGAGGTTATAGTCTAGTAGTGTGTGTGCGCATGCGTGTGCTTGCACACGCGCAGGTAGAGGGGGAGGGGAGTTTGGGCTCAGAGCAGAGAACAATGAATGAATAAAATAATTACAGACTCGGAACAAATGCAGGAAGCAAGCCAACAGGGTCATGCGACAGAAGTCGCAGGCATGGGACTGGCTGTAGACAAAATCAGTCTTTTTATGCCGTCTTAATCGTCCTTTCCCTCTTTTCTCCCTCAGCCCCAATCTCCAAAACTTTAGTGCGCCAAGTTTCTCATGAAAATGTTATATCAAGATGATGTTCTTCGTGTTGATAGCCTTACTACACAATTCACAATAATAGTAACAGCTATTGTCAGCTGTATACTTCTGCCCGGCGCTGCCATGCTAGGCACTTTTTTTGTAATAAACGTTTAAAATTCGAATAGTTTTAGACTTAGAGAAAAGTTGCAAAGAAATACAGAAGGTTCCCATATATCCCGCACTCAATGTGTCCTATCATGAACGTCTCACATTAGTATAGTACATTTATCACAAGTAATAAACCGATTCTGATACATTAATATTAAGCAACATCTTTTTTTAATTTGAATTTTCTGTTCCAGGATCCCTTCCAAGATGCCACTTTAAAGTTGATTGTCATGTCTCCTAGGGCTCCTTTTGGCTAGGACAGTTTTCGGTGACCTTGACAATTTTGAGGAGAACTGGTTAGATATGCGGTAGAATGTCCCTCAATTGGATGTGTCTGATACAGTGCCTTATTTCTTATGCTCATGGCTAAACTTCAGTGTTGGTACAAATCATTCATTTCATCATTACAGGTGAAAACACTGAGGCACAGAGAGGTTAAGGAGCTTCCCCAAAGTCACACAGCAAGCAAATGACGGAAACAATGATCAAACTCAGGGTTGATATGACTTCATGTCACACGCTTACTTTGCCTCTCCGACCCCTATCTACTGAATTCCTGACAATGAAATAGTTCCTTTGAGGTTCTCAGGGTGATTCCTGCTGCAGTTGTTCTCACGTACACTTTTAAACAATTCACTGACACGTTTAAGTAAATTAGAACAATTTCTCCACTCAGTTATTTCCCAAACAGATCATTTGTGTAACTTCAGTGGCCGTTTTCTTAGGGCAGTTGGTTAATCCAGAAAGAGCATCCCCGAAAAGTATTTATGAACCTGTGTTTCTAGGAGTGGTTCTCAAACTCTGCTCACCTGGCATCCACGAATGTCACCTGGACTGCTTATTAAAAACGTACTTTCTGGAATAGGATGACTAACTACCTGTTCCAGTTTGCCCAAATGGAGCACTTCCCCAGATGTGAGACTTTCTGGGCTAAAACCCAAAACCAGGATGGTCCAGGGCAAACCAGGATGGTTGGTCGCCCGACCACAGAGCTCCTGCAAATTGCTAGCGCCCAGCAATCTGCTCTCCAGGAGGTCATTCCAAACACATGGAAGTCTGAGATCCACTCCATCAGCTAGAAGTGAGAGGCTGAAAGAACTGGAGACGAGTTTTGAGAGCGTGGACAAAACATTGATTTTCATTCATTTGAGTTTTTTTTTTTTGATTCTTCTAACGTTGAGGTAGGACAATATCATCCAGCCTTCAGCCCAGATGGCGTCCTTGGAGACACTTTTTCACTCTAGTTAAGAAACAGGCACTGCTTCCCCAATTCTGCATTTTAGTTGAGGGATGACGGGAGCCCTCCAAAAATATAAGATCCTTCTGGGGTCATCATTTATCAATTGGGGTTAATGAATCTCTACGAACCTGGGGCACTGCTTCTCAACGTTGGCGGCTCAATACATTCACCAGTGAGAGCTTAAAAATCCTAATGCTCAGCCCACCCCAGACCAGTTTCACCAGCATCTCTGGGATTGGCCCCAGGAACCAGTAATGTTATAGTGTGACAACCATGGATCTACAGCAGCACCGTCCAGTAGAAATAATATGAGCCGTAATGTTCCAGTCGTATTTTAAAAAGTAAAAGAAAAGCATATGAATTTGAATAATCGATTAAATTTAACACAGCATATCTGAAATTTTATCATTTTCACCTATAATTATTATAAAAATATTAATGACACATTTTACCTAATTGTTTCATGCTAAGTCTTGAAAATCTAGTGTGTATTTTACACGTATAGGACTTCTCGACTTGGATGCTAAATTTTCATCGGAAATACTTCTTCTGTATTTAGATTCATATACCTGAATTGTTCCAAACCTGTTTAAAAATATTCCACTAACAGAGTCAGGTATTAGTTTTAAATTTAAATTTTGGTTCAAAGAAAAAAAAAGCAGATTCTCAGTCTCGCTCATCACATTTCAATTCCCGAATTGACACTGTGGCTAACAGCTCTGTTAACGGATAGCGCAGATGTCAGGCAGCACGTCTCAGACTTGAACTTGGGCATACAAATCTCTGCGCAGTTCGGTTAAAGTCTAGGTTCTGATTCTGGGCGGCGGGGGGGGGAAGCCTGAGACTCTGCATTTCTAATGAGCTCCCAAGTGATGCTAAAGCCGCTAGTCCAGGGAGCGACTTTGAACAGCAAGGGACTAGAGTACTCTCGAATGAAGTTGATTTCTCCACTGGCTCAGTGGTTTTCTCTTATTTCAAAGGCTTGGAAATGTGTTTGTTCATGTAAGTATATATAAAATGCGTAGGTATACCCGTGTGCACACACCTGTATGTGTATGCGTCCGAATGTATATGTCCGCACTTGTCTAGACACATAAGTAAGCTCTGCGAATATAAAGAACACTTCAGAGCTCCGTGAGTGTTGGTCTCCACTTGATTTTCGGCTCACCTTGCTCTTCTCCGGTTCATTGGAACTGAACAGCAGCTGAATGTTTAACCTTGATTTAAGCCCCTATATTCTCTTGTTTGCTTTTCAAAGGTGCGCTGTAGGCTCCTGCATTGTGATTCAGTGTTTGAAGGTGTTTAAAAAGTATTGGACGACCCAGGCATTCTGTGGTTTTGTGACTTTTTCATTCTTCTTTAGACAGGTTAAGAAGTACTTCTGAAGTGTCGTTAAAACGTTGATTCAATTCAGTTGGTTCCTCTGAGCCAAAGCAGATGTAACTCCTAAGCCAGGTTCAAAAAAAACCAAGCAAACCACCCCGAAATAAATAAATAAATAGATAGATAGATAGATAGATAGATAGATAGATAAATAGATAAATAGATAGATAAATAAATAAATAAAAGAAAGCCAAAAAAAATTAAAATGGACTGAGTTCTCTTTTTGAGGATTTATAATCTGAGAAAGTTGATTTGAGCATATAGAGCAACCAAAATTATAGTGCAATTAAAGAATTTGGTCATGTTTCTCTCTTTATTGTTCTTCAGTTTATTTTAGGGGACAAGTTTTTTGTGGGAAAACACCAATATTTTTAACAATTATCGAAATCAGAGGAAGTTATGAAGGACATAGCTATTACAAACTTTGGAAAAAGCCCGGAGAGTCATTCACTAAAATTGAAGGAAATAAAATGAGACATAACAATTGGGATGAAGAGGAAAAATATTCATTTTTACTTTAATCTGAATTTTAATTTTATTATCTATTGGCCATGTGAGGTGGGAAAATTACATTTCTTTTTCTTCACGGGACGGAATACTCATTCTATGTATAGTTATAGATCTCAATAATTACAAGATCTGACATCATCCAAGGAAATGGCTATTAATTCAAAAGCTTAATTCACTGGGTTAGATTCTAGAGGATTCCAAAGTCCCACGAGAAATCAAGCTGGAGCTTAATATTAAATGAATAGTGTATTTTATTTCTCTTGTTTTAACTGCATGGATATCTCTGGGTGAGATTTGGAGTACGCGATGCGATGTTTTGCACTTCCTGTGGATCAAATTGCATTTAATAATAGCTAATCACAATAGCTAACATATATTAATGGTTAATATATGTCAGGGCCTTACTAATTATTTTATTTTATTTAATTCTCATAACAAATTCATGACATAGATACTGTCAAAGTATAATTTTTAAAGAGCTAAAAAGATGAATCTCGTACAAATACAGAATGAAAGCATGTCAAGAAATGATTCGGCTCATTAATGATGGGAACCTTAAGAAGGTTAAACTGATTATAAGGGCATTTTGAAGAACTTGGTATTTATAGGCATTTTGAGAAAAAACAGTGTTGGAGTAAGATTTCTAAGATAGATTTAAAACTAGTTAATGTCCTACAGGGCAATAAAACCACAACCTTTGGGGTTATCTTTTCTACTGGGCAGAAATCTGTGGCCTAACATGTAACTTCAAAGCATCTGAATTCTAATCCAATGAAAAATAGAAAGTCAAACACAAGTACATTCCCTAGATAATTAAATAACCCTTAGGTAGGCAGATTAGTGTCCCAATAAGGTTTTGAAAGGTCATGCCACAGCCCATTTCACTCAAAGTTCGGAATAATTTTCTTCACAAACTTATAATTATCCACATTTTACCTAAGAGGAAATTGATGCTTAGAGATGTTAAATAACATGATAAGCGAATCACAGTAAGGGCAGAGCAAAACTGGAACCCAGGTCCCTCTGACACAGACTTACTCTCTTATACTGGTTGAAATCCCATTTAAAAAAATTTAAGATCCTTGTCTTGTTCCTGATCTTAAGGAAAATGCCTTTAGCCTTTCCCCCATTGAGTATGATGTTATCTGTAGGTTTGTCATATATGGCCTTTATTATGTTGAGGTATGTTTTTATCATACATGGATGCTGGATTTTGTTGAAAGCTTTTTCTGCACTATTGATATGATCATATGGTTTTGATCTTTCAATTTGTTAATGTGGTGTATCACATTAATTGATTTGTGGATATTGTACCAGTCTTGCATCCCAGGAATAAATCCACTTGATCATGGTGTATGATATTTTTAATGTATTGCTGAATTCGGTTTACTAATATTTTGTTGAGGATTTTTGCATGAATGTTCATAAGAGATATCAGCTTATAGTGTTCTTTTTTTTTTTTTGTAATGTCTTTGTCTGGTTTTGGAATTAAGGTAATGGTGGCTTCATAAAAGAAGTTAGGGAGCCTTCCCTCTTCTTGAATTTTTTGGAAAGTTTGAGAAGAAAAGGTGATAATTCTTCTTTGAATGTTTGGTAAAATTTGCCTATGAAGCCATCTGGTCCAGGACTTTTGATTTTGGGGAGGTTTTTGATTACTGATTCTATTTCATTGGTGGTAATCAGTCAGTTCAGATTTTCTGTTTCTTCTTGACTCAGTCTTGAGAGATTGTATATTTCTAGGAATGTGTCCATTTCTTCCAGATCGTCCAATTTGTTGGCATATAATTGCTCATAGTATTTTCTTACGATCCATTGTATTTCTGCAGAGTCCGTGGTTCTTTCTATTTCATTTCTAATTTTATTTATTTGAGTCCTCTCTCTTTTTTTCTTAATGAGTCTGGCTAAGGGTCTGTCATTTTTGTTCATCCTTTCAAAGAACCAGCTCTTGGTTTCATTAATCTTTTGTATTGTTTTTCTAGACTCTATTTTATTTATTTCCACTCTGATCTTTATTATTTCCTTCCTTCCCTTCACTTTGGGCTTTGTTTGCTGTTCTAGTTTTTTTAAGTGTAAGGTTAGATTGTTTATTCGAGCTTTTTCTTGTTTCTTGAGTAGGCCTGGATTGCTATGAATTTCCCTCTGAGGACTACTTTTACTATATCCCATAAATATTGAGTCGTTGTGTTTTCATTTTCATTTGTCTCTAGGTATCTTTTGATTTCTTCCTTGATCTCATTAAGAACCCATTCATTGTTTACTAGCATGTTATTTAGGCTCCATGTGTTTGTGTATTTTCTAGTTTTTTTCTCGTAGTTGATTTCTAGGTTCATATCACTGTGATCTGAGAAGACCGTTGATACGATTTCAGTCTTCTTAAATTTATTGAGACTTGATTTGTGTCCTAACATGTGGTCTATCCTTGAAAATGTTCCATGTGCACTTGAGAAGAAGGTATGTTTTGCTGCTTTGGGGTAAAACGCTCTGAAGATATCTATTAAATCCATCTGTTCTAGTGCATTTTTTAGGCCCATTGTTTCCTTGATTTTTTGCCTGGAAGATCTGTCCATCGATGTCAATGGGATGTTAAAGTCTCCTACTATGAGAGTATTACTATGGATCTCTCCTTTTATGTCAGTCAATAATTGCCTTATGTATGTAGGTGCTTCTATGTTGGGTGCGTATATGTTTACTAGGGTTATGTCCTATTGATTTATCGATCCCTTTATCATTAGGTAATGCCCTTTTTTGTCTATTATAGCCCTTGTTTTAAAGTCTATTTTATCTAATATAAGTATTGCTACTTCAGCTCTTTTTTTCATTTCCATTTGTGTGAAATACCTTTTCCCATCCCTTTACTTTCAGTCTGTGCATGTCATTTGGTCTGAAGTGAGTCTCTTATAGACAGCATATGCATGGGTCTTGTTTTCTTATCTATTCAGTTACCCTATATGTTTTGATTGGAGCATTTAAGACATTTACATTTAAAGTGATTGCTGAAAGGTACATCATTACTGGCCATTTATTATTCATATTTGTTATTTCTAGTTTCTTTTTTACCCCTTCTCTTTTTGCAAAAGACCCTTTAACATTTCTCGTAATGCTGGCTTGTTGATGATGAATTCCTTAAGCTTTTTCCTGTCTGGGAAGCTCTTTTCCTCATCTTTTATTTTAATCGAAAGCCTTGCTGGGTAGAGTGTCTGTGATTTTAGATTCTCGTTTTTCATAACTTCGACTATTTCTTGCCATTCCCTTCTGGCCTGCAAAGTTTCCATTGAAAAATCAGCAGATGGACATGGTTTCATAGTGTAGTGGTAAGCACGTGTGCTTTACACACAGAAGGTCCTGTGTTCACACCCCAGAGGAGCAACAATCCATGGTTGACGGCCATGCCACCCGGAACAAGCCTGATGTCTGATCTTGGAAGCTAAGCAGGATCGGGCCTGGTTGGTACTTGGATGGGAGACCACCCAGGAAGACCAGGTGCTGTGGGCATAAAAAAAAAAAAATCAGCAGACATTCTTATGGGGGGACCCTTGTAAGTAACTAGCTTCCTTTCTCTTGCTGCTTTTAAGATTCTTTCTTTGTCTTTGACCTTTGGCATTTTAATTATGATGTGTCTTGGTGTAGGTGTTTGAATTCCTCTTGTTTGGGACCCTCTGTGCTTCCTGAACTTGTATGTCTAATTCCTTTGCCAGGTTAGGGAAGTGCCCTGTAATTATTTCTTCAAATAGAGTCTCAATCCCTTGCTCTCTCTCTTCCCCTTCAGGTGCTTCTATGATTCATACAGTTTTACGTGTCATGTTGTCCCAGAGGTCTCCTAAACTATCCTCACTTTTTAAAATCCTTTTTCCTTTTTGTTGTTCTGATTGGATGTATTTTGCTACCTTGTCTTCCAATTGACTGATTCATTCATTTGCTTTGTCCAATCTACTGTTGGATCTTTCTAGTGTATTCTTGATTTCAGTTACTGTAGTCCTCATTTCTGTCTGGTTCATTTTTATGGTTTCTGTGTTCTTGTTTATGCTGTTGGGATTCTCATTGTGTTCATCATTTCTCCATATAAGTTCACTGAGCATCCTTATAACCATCATTTTGAACAATGTCTCTGGTGGGTTGCTTGCCTCCATTGCATTTAGCTCATTTTCTGGAGTTGTCTCCTGTCATTTCATTTGTGGCATGGTCCTTTTTTTTCTCATTTTGTTAGCCTCTCTGTGTTCATTTCTATGTGTCAGGAATATGTGTTTTGTCTCTCAGCCTTGGCCAGATGGCCTAATGTGGAAGGTGTCCTTTGTGGTCCAGTGGCGCACTCTCCCTGATCCCTTATGTTGGGAGCTCTGGATGTGACCTGTGTGTGATCTTCTGTTGTCACCAAGCCTTTATTGCTGTTAGTAGATCAGTGGGTGGGATTAACGCTCAGGCTGCCTAATCGTGGCAACTGGCTGCACCCACAGGGTAAGAGCTGCCGTGTGTGGCCGACCCCACTGAGTGGGAGGTGCCCCAGCAGGCTCCTGTACTTGCTGCAACCACCCTTTGTGTGTATCACTGCTGGACCCAGTCAGGAGTTGCTCCGTCGTGGTCTGGTGCCAGCCTCCAGATGCGCTGGTTTTGTGGCCCCTTGGGAGGGGCTCCCCCGCAGGCCAAGGTCAGCCTCTGGTTTTGATTGCTCAGGGCTACCCGGTGAGAACTACAAAGCGATCCGCTGGTGCTTGTTGCCTATGCTGGATCCATAGGTAAGTGGAAGAGACAAGGCTGTAGGCAGTGGCCGGTTATCCCCCGTCCCTGACCTAGGGCAGTTTAGCAGCGGGACCAGTGCTCCTCAAGGCCAGGCGCTGCCTGTCAGTTGCCTGTAAGTCTCTGAAACTGGGTGAGCCTCTGGGTGAGCCTCCGGGTGATATGCGTGTTGGGTGGTGCAGGGACCCCAGGAGTCTCCTGGGTCTAGTGAGTACATTTCCCCTCTGCCACTGCAGTGTCAGCTTACGTGCCAGCGCTGTCTCTGCGGCTCCCTGTAGAAGTTTCCAATCTTAGCAAGGTCAGCTGCTGCCCATCTCGGGCCTGAATACCCACCCCAGGGCAAGGGCAGCTACTTCTCAACGTGCGGTGGGCACTCTGTGTATTGGGTGGGGCAGGTGCTCAGGGAATCCAGGGCCACCAGGCCAAAACAGGCCCCTGCCATCCTGTCGAGAGATATTGCAGCTCGTACAGGCAGCAGTGGTGTGCCCACAACTGCTTTCCCTGAAATGCGCTCACTGCGCTAGCCAAGGTCTGTTGCCTGCGCTGACTGCACAACCCCGGAGCCAAACAGGGTATGGGAGGCTGCCTGTCAATGGGCTGTAGGCACTTTGTGGCTTGGGCGAAGAGGGATTTTAGGGAGACAAGGTCCATCTGGCCAGTACAGCCTCAGTTTTGCTGCGACTTCTGTGCCTGGGCGTTCCCGCTGTAGTCAGAGATCACAGTGAGGCCAGCTGCCATCCAGGGCTGTCCCACAGACCCTTGCCTCCCCAGACTCAATACTGCAACTCCTGCAGGGAGCAGAGGTCTGTCTGCTGCTGATTTCCCTGCAGTGCCCACCCTGTGCCAGCCAAGGTTTGTTGCCTGTGTGGGTTGGGAGATCAGGGGCGGGGAGGGGCAGAGCTGTGGCTGTTTACTGTTGATGTGTCACCTGAGGCAGTTTGTGAGTACGGTGGGGCAGGGTCTCAGAAAGATAATTGCAGTCAGATCAATACAACTTCAGTCTCGCTGTAACTTTGGTAAGTGTTCGCAAGTTCCCGCAGAAGTCCTAGGTCACAGCAAGACCAGCCGCTGTCTGGGACTGGCGCACAGGTCCCCGAGATCCACCCACGTTCGTGTTGGCAGCAGTGATCTGCCTGACCCTACCTGGGGAATGCTTGCTCACAGTGCTGGCCGCCAGCTGGAAATGCTGGGCCCCGAATGGGCGCAGGGCAGGGCGTGGCAGCCATCCAGCAACAATAGTCCTGGGCCCTCCGCAGCTAGGGTGGGGCGGGCTGATCCCCTCAGGCCAGGGCTTCCTAATGGCCCTGTGGGAGGGGTCTGCACAGACTCGCAGGCTGCTCTGTAGATTGCCTGGTAGCAGAGAAGGACTAAGGCACAATGGTGGGTGCCCTTCCTGCCCTCGTTCTGGCACTAGGTAATGCAGACTTTTCCAGAATGAATCCCATGTGAGCCTCTGATGCACCGCCGGTGTCCCGGGTGAGTGTCCGCAGGTCAGAGAGCCTGG
The DNA here is from genome assembly GCF_014176215.1 of Rousettus aegyptiacus. Classification (NCBI taxonomy): domain Eukaryota; kingdom Metazoa; phylum Chordata; class Mammalia; order Chiroptera; family Pteropodidae; genus Rousettus; species Rousettus aegyptiacus. Next base: position 836,759 of record NW_023416312.1, on the reverse strand, counting down.
GCGCGGGGCCTTCAGAGGGGCATCTAGGGGTTCAGTCTCCTTCCATCTCGCCCAGATGGCCGGACTCCCCTCTGGTTTCTAGAGTCAGAGTTACTGGACTCTCCTCTTCCCTGGGCCGAGGAGCCCCCAGATGAGACCAGGACCCGCCCCCTCTCCTTCAGGGGAGCCTCTGCAGCCTCACTCTCCCTCTCGGTGATCCTCCACCACCCATGGGTGCTGGTCCAGCCCGATTCGCGACATTGACCCTCTCACCAGCTTCGATGTGGCTCCTTTATATTATCAGACATAGGTGTTATGATCAGCTGGACTCTAGGTGATTCTCCACGTTGATTATTTTATAATTCGGTTGTGATTTCAATGAGGACCTCTATAGAGTCGGTGTTAGCTGCATGGTGTGATAGGAAAAGCTCCAGTCTTAGAAGGCTCTCTGGGATTCAGGACACAATGTCGGAGTGAGGGCTGAGGCGAGACTTGCTTTGTACAGAAGTGCTGACATTATCTGTTGTTCACTAGATGAGATCCCTTTTGATCTGTCCTGTAAAATCCTTTGGTGTGTGTGTGTGTGTGTGTGTGTGTGAGAGAGAGAGAGAGAGAGAGAGAGAGAGAGAGAGAGAGAGAGAGAGAGAGAGAGAGAGAGAATATGCAGGGGCAGTTTTAGAAGCTGGTGTTTTAATCCGGACATTTTGGTAGTTTTTTATTGACAAAGTTTTATCAGACGATATTAACATTTCGACCATTTTTTCCCTCATCCCTTGCCCATTAAAATGTCTCTCATTAAGGGAGAAGTCTTTTCTATTGGTTTCTTAGAAATTGGGGGTAGGGCCTACAATGAACCTGGCTACCTAGGGGAGGTAGACTTTGAAGTCCTTAAATAGGCTTTTTCTTGCTACAAAGCAAAATGTGTTCATGCAGAATCTAAATCTATGAACCTCAGTCTGTAATCAGCTCAGTTACCCAGTTTAGATCAAAGGGAGTTAATACAGGCCTTTTAGGTGTAATTTGAATGAAGATATTCCCTCTAAAATCGATTGGATTTCAGAGAAAGAGGGAGAGGAGGAGGAGAAATATCACATCAGTTGAAGGCAAAGTTAAACCTTATACTGATCAAGAAGACCAAGGACCAGATTTAAAGGTTAAAATGTAGAGATGGAGGCGGGAGGAGCGTACAGCTATGGAAACAGGGCCGCATGGGTGGACTCTTCTCTCCTCCTTGGTACTCCCGACTCTAATCTGTTTGCCTGACTTGAGCCGGGCAGCTGCCAGGAGGTGGGTTACTAGAGCAGGTGAGGAGGCCTTGGGCTCCGTTAAGGATCTCCGCAGCAGGAGAGACCTGGGCTTGACTACGCACAGAGAGCATCACCTGACGGTGAACAGAGGTGGCAGCTTGGCGTTCAGGATGGGTGACGAGCGCACTCAAGTACGCTGGTGTCCGTGACCCCCGTGAGTGTCAGGAGAGGAAAGATGTAAAAACTGACCATGGTCATGTGACCAGTTGTAGACGTGAGGATCGTATTAGGCGTATTTTCTTCCAGTTTTAATACGGATATGTTGGTACATTTGAATAAAATTTGCCCTTTCCTCTGCCTATAAGGGTGACTTAAACCTATATTTCTATACTGAAGTTGCAGAATTCTAAAGAGCTCTTGTAACTGAACTAGAAGACAACCATCAACCAATTACCAATAAAACAACAAACAGGACTTTGTGGTTGCACGGGTGACTTTTGGGTGTATGGGGAATAGTCCACAGAAGCATCATGGTGTTTACTTAGAAGTTAAACATGGGTAAAAGGAGGGTGTCTGGATGCCGCATTGACAAATGGGTTGGGATGTGGTTGATCATTAGCAAGGATGCATCGCTACCATCCCTTCTGAGGTGTCTTCTGCATTGCGGAGAAGTTGGTCACCCCACCCCCTACAGCCCCCTTCCCTCTATGGTCCCGAGTTTGCCACGGAGAGTAACCAGCGTTAGCTTTTTTTTTTTTCAGGTGAAAGAGAACTAGAAGCTATTAGGCTCAGGGGTGGTTGCAGCTGGATGTTGGACAGGAAGGTGCCTCGGTGGTTTTTCAAGGTCGCACTGAGAACCAGGTGCTTTGCTGGCACAGACCGAGACAGCTGGTGAGAGGTTTCTCCGGGATTCCTGCAAATGGAGCAGGTTTCTGTAGAGCTGTTGAGAACCACTCACACTGCTCTGCCCCGGGTCGCGACGTTCCGTGTTTGTCACCCTGGTCTTTGATGGTGACCTTTTTGACTCCCTCCCCCCCAAGATATTCCAACACTGATGCAAGCCCAAATTCTTATATTAAATTCTTTATTCCTGCAATATTTAGAATGACATTGTTTTTTGTACATTTTTAAATTAAATTTATTGAGGTAACATTGGTTAATAAAATTATATAAGTTTCAAGTGCACAGTTCAATAATACGTCATAAGTATATTGCATTGTGTGTTCACTACCCAAAGTTAAATTTCCTTCCGGCACCATATATTTGAGCCCCTTTACCCTCCTTGACTAAATCTAAGCTCATGCGGATAGTTCGATGAAAAGATATGCATCTCAGTGATGTTTTTAAGGAAAATGCTATTGGAAGGCAAATACTTAAAGATCCAGACAAGAAGCAGAGGTACTGCTAAGCACATTTTAAAATACAGGGACCTGAAAAACACTATAATTTTCAGTTTGACCTTGAGATCTGTGCCTTTCCTTGGGCTTTTTAGTCTGTTTTGGCGAGCCATCCACATTTTATCCCAGGAGGCAGCAAACGATGGCCTGTGAGCCAAATCCAGCCTTCACCTGTTTCTGTAAAGTTTCACTGGGACACAGCAATGCCCGTTTGTTTACACGTTGTCTACGATGCTTTCACCATAATGGCAGAGTTGGGTATTTGCGACGGAAGCCATGTGGCCCACAAAGCCGGAAGCTATTTGCCATTTGGCTCTTTACAGAAAAAGCTCGCTGACCCCTGTATTGTCCTAATTCCTTCTTCCTTCCAAAATTGAAGCTTTCTTTCTCTGTCATCATCAGCTTGGCTGACTTGGTGGGATCAGACTAAAGAAAAATAGTAACTTTTTTGGCAAAGAGATTTAGGATGCCTGAAAGAACCTTTTAGCTGGCTCAAAGTACCCACTTACCAACACTTCTAACTTGGCATAGCAACATGTCATAAAAACGTCATTAAAATTAACTGAATTCCTCCTTAATCGTTTTTGGCTACTTTTGCAGTGTTTCTTCCCTGCATCGCGTAAGGTAGACAAGTAAGCTGTCACCTTGCATGGTCCCCTACGTGTCCATTCGACACGGGTGCTGTCCTGAAGAACAGTTCTGCTCCCTACCTGGCCTTTGAGTGTCGCGAATGCGAGGACTGCTCAATTCTGTCGCAGTCTTTAAAGAATAAAAAGAAAGGCTAAGCTAGAAAAGTGGAACATTTCATGTCTTAAATTCAACATTTTCAAAGCAATCAAAGAGCGATTTGAGACATTATTGGAAATACAGAGAAATAGTGACGAAAATGCTTTAGAAACAAAACCCGTAGTGAGTCTGTTTGACTTATTATTATTTTTGTCGATTGGCCACAGTAATCTTATTATCAAGTGACAAAATGCAGTTTGCTGTCTACTCTGGAAAGTATTGCTATTAAAAAGGAACTCAGAAAAGGTGTAGTTTAGGACACACGACAGCCACCTGATGGCGTTCAGACAGGATTGTTCAGCTTTTGCTTCTGATACCGCGTCTGCCGTAATCCAGCGAGCCTGCAGATCCGTAAGATGATGAATCGGTTGATAAGTATTATCCACACATGTGCACATGTCATTTAAGTCCAGTACGTGTTTGTTTAATTCATTTAGAAAGATGTGTGTACATATGTATATGTGTGCATTTGTTTATTTAGATCCTACCAGATGCTGGGCCCTGCTCAAGTTCCTGGGAATATGAGGGCAGGGGACAAATAATGAGAGAAAGGAAAGTTCTGGAAACCTCCCTTTCACTCATCTTATTTTGGAGAAGTAGGTCAGTTATACAAACCCCGACTTAGCAGCCATCAAACTGAGCTCTAGTGTGGCCGGTCAGGCAGCCTCCCCCACACTCACTCCTGGCTTGCGTCCTCTTCCTGTGTTAGCTCTGCTCCGAGTAACTGAAAAAACACATAGGAGGATCATTTTAAATGTTTTTTTTTTTTTTTTTTTTGGTGAAGAGTCAACCGGAGAGTTTGTATTGGACCGGAGTGAACGCGGAGCAGCAGGAAGCCTCTTGCACTTCTCCTTCTAGCTCTGTAGTCTGATGTTTATTCTTCGTGACAGGAAGATAGACTGCCAACTTTGTTTTTAATTATTTGAATACAATTACATACATCATTCTCCCTTTTCTCATGCCTCCCTCTGAAATCCCATCTTCTGTGTCGTCGACGCTGATGAAATGGCCGGTTTTGGCATTAGCGCTTCTGTCAGCCAAGCGAGATGAGCTGAGTTAATATCCACAGCCTGAAAGGAAGCCAGGAACATTTACCCCTGTCTCCTTCCCCCCCCCCCCGCGCCCCAACTCTCAGCCTCGCCTCCGCTCTTTACCTGCCACCCTGCGGACATACCACACATCTCCATCACGTCTAACCATGGCACCTGAATAAACATTGTCAAGTATCTTCTAATTCCCTACCTTCCCGCAGCCCCCCTTTCTTTTCTTTCTTTCTTTCTTTTTAATAGTCGAATCCTCTTTTTCTGTGTCCTAGTGTAAACATGGAACAAATGTGTAACTCATCATAATGGACATCTGTTACATGAACAGTGGCGAGCTCATATCTCCCAGATTAATCACTGTTTCTATTCATTTGGAATTAGCAACCTGTGACTTCCAGTAACTCCCTGATGAAACAGAACACACATTCTTTTCACAGATGTATAGAAACAGGAATAAATCTACAATTTGGCAAATGCTCCAGATGCAGAACACAGCGTATGCTTATAATGAGAAAATATAATAACCGTCTTAGGCTAATACATGGTAACTCTGACAAAGAAGAGTTTATATAGTCGAACCTTCTTGAAAACAGCCTCACCTGCATAAGTGTTTTCTAAACTCTGGCCCCGGAGCCTGTAGTTTCCTGACAGAGTTTTCTCATGTTATTTGTCCTCCTTGGAGACTTGAAATTCCTCATCACTTAGAAGCAAGATAGAAATTTGGAGGCTATGAAGCATAACAGAATTATCGACTGTAGGAGCCAGGGTCTTACTGGCTACCCTTCTTTGTCAAGGTGTGTTTTTGGAAAGAGTGCATTTCTGCGTGCTAGGACTGTGTAGCCAAGACATTTGTCATACACGGACCTTTGAGGAATTGAGTCTGCATACACTAATGATTCACAGTTGTATTCTGTTGCACATTCGCACATTTAGACTGAATATTGCACTCAAACCAGAATAATGAGTGTACAGCATAAAGTATTTGCTGTATTCATTTATGCTATAAAATAATGCCAGTTTTCATAGCGGGGTCATTCATTCATTCAGTAGTCGTTCATTGATCCTGTTCTCTCAGAATCTACTGGTCTGATCCTTGCACTGTTGCAATTTGGGATACGAAGACGAACTTCTTTCTTAAAAAAGGAAGCGTCTACTGAAGGAGCCAGGTGTGTCTACGCAAGAGGCCAGTCCTCTGCCAGATCCTTTGGTGGGCATCAGCACAGCTCAGTGGTCGACCTCTCTTCAGTGGGCCGTAGGCAGAAAGAAGAAATTTAAAAAGACTAGAGGGAGAAGGTGGAGGCTTAGCAGTCTTGCAAGGGGGTTATTTATCTGGGAACTTGGGGAGAGTATTGGACAGGGGCTGGGGACAGAGCGGGAATGTTACTGTCTTCTTTAGGTCGCGTACTATTTCTGTTCTTCTTCCAAAAGCAAACTTAGAGTGCCGAAGATGTAAGTTGGAAAATTAGACAGCAGGGTCTAAATGATGGACAGCTCAGGCCAATTACAGTTATAATCTGGTGGTGGGGAAAATATCAAGTCATTCACCTCTGGTTTCCTACAATTGACCGTGCCGAAGATGGACAAGATAATAAGTGTAGATCAAAAATGGTTTGCTATTAGTAATCTCATAGGGTTCAATCTAATAGGTTTAACATGCATATGCACTGTACAAAGTCCCCCCAAAAAAGAGAATGAAAAGTATGTCTCAACCCTATCCTACCCCCTGCCCACCCATTGACTTCCTTAGAGAAGACCACCAGTAGAGTTCTTCCCAAAGATGCTCTTGCCATGTTCACGGATTTCTGTAATGTAACACGTTAAGATGCGGCTCTTCCAGAGTCAGTTCTGGCTGAGGAATGAAGATAATGGGCAGCATATTTCAAGGTACCACGAGGACAGGAATTCTAAGTAGAAAACCTGAATAGAGGCCTCACTGGTTTGGAACACAAGAGTCAAGAGGATAGAGAGTTAAGACGAGTTTGTGAGGGGCTTCCTTAGAGAAAGTGGCACTGAAAATGTCACCATTCCTTACCCCCAAAATCAGGGCAGGGAGACTGCTCCCCTAACCCCTGTCCTAGTGACGGGAGCGTCTACAGGACCCACGCTGAAAGATGTGAGGTCTGTTCCTTGCATCTGAGGAGCCCGGAGGGCTGGTGCCTGACTCTGAGGAAGCCTAAATGGCCTATGGCAGAGGGATAGGGCGCCATCTGGAAGGAAACTGGCCTCCCTCCAAAGCTGCGTGGACCCCGGAGACCAGATGTGGCCATGATGAGAATGTTGGCCGGTGTAGTTTGAACAGGGGTCTTATAGCAAGGTGTCGCAAGTGGATTTCTGCAGGAAGCACACGTGAGAAGGGGTTTAGTGTCCACATGTCTGATCTCCACCCCCTCCCCTGGGTGGGGGCAACCCTTGGGAGAGGGAGAAAAAGGAAGCAGGAGCGCGCAGAGGGAGAACGTGAGCTGCGATGCAGGCCAAGTCAGCGTCGGCCATCTCCATGGGGCGCTTTCTTTTCATTGAGATTTCTGAATCTAGATGAAAGGGAGTCCCAGGATTTGTACCCTGGGCCTTAAGTGAAGTCATCAGTCTTGGGATACTTGAGCCTTGGAAGCAAAAGACACCCTAGTGTTGAAGTTTCTGTGGTTAGTTCTGTTGCTAGAGCTTGGTGTTTGATTCTGCTTTGAGGATGATTGCTCTTCAGTCGTGGGGAAGAAAAATGACCAGTCAACCTTTGTGCCAAAGGCAAGTTGTAACTAAGCCATCTGCATAAAAATTCTTTATTGTCTCGGCCACTGTTCTACCCTCACAGGAGGGGATCCTGAGGCTGGTCATCAAGAATAGGCGACTGTTTCCTCTCGCTCGGTTTGGGTGTGGGGGAGACGATGGTCAGAAACCCTCCCGGAGTGTGGGGGGCAGGAGAGGGGCTCTGCTCTGAAACATGGGTGATACTAGGAGCACCGCTCCTTGCATAGCTAGGTTTACATTTTCCCTTCTGCGTTACAGCTCTCTCTTTTTTGCCTCACGTGGCCAATAACATTTTGTTAAATGATGCAGCCTGCTCTTAGCAGTGCTTTGTGATGTTAAAGGAGCTGTCAGGGTCCCCATCATGGGCAAAGCTGTGAGAAAAGATATGCAGCCTGCTGGGACGTGTTTCGAGACAGTAAAGCACTGACTTCCAGGACTCGCTATAGTCACAAGGGTGACTAGAGGACTCATCAGTGAGTCTTTAGGAATCTCCATGTCAGAGATATCTGGGCCGGAGAACGTACTGGAGCATGAAGGGGGGATCTGACCACTATTACTGGGGCCACCATTAAGGGGAAGTGCCACCATGAAGCGGGAGCGCTTGGCACATCCGGGCATCAGTACCGGGGCCTTTAATGGTTTCTCTAATACCCCATCTCGTCCAGCCGCTGCTCGGATATCTGTACTCATCCATCCTTTCGCGTTGTTGAATGGGGGTACTTACTAGAAAATCCTTTCTAATGAAAATTAAGTTTGGGTGTCCTAACCTGCCCCTTCGTAGCTCTCTTTATTTTCCTCCCTTCTGCACTTTTCAGTTAAGCATTGCTATGATCGGGAGGCATGGTGTACAGTAGAAGCATTGCTTCGGAGTCATGGCTGTATGTGCTTGCAAAAATTACTGACCTTCCCCTAGCCCGAGTGTCTGCAATTATTACTTATACAACGGGGATCCTTGACTGCGGTTACTCTCTTTGAGGCTCAGATTTTCATAGTTGACTAGTGGGAGCCTCTTTAAGCTGGTCCCATTTCCTTTTGAAATGACTCTGTCTTTGAAATCTTCCTTGATTTTTAGCACTGTGAAATGTCCCATGCTTATCTTATATCTTCCCTGTCACTGAACCAAATCTTGAATTGGCCATTTCTCCAAGAAACGCTGAGAGCATTCAGTAGGGAATAGAATTAGAGGCCAAAATCCAGGGGCTTGGGCATTTATTTCTACCAGTCATTTTAATTGACAGAGCCAGAATGTACATATTTTTAAAACTTATGAGTTTATATTAACATTTCCAACTCAAATTAACAATACCGATTTCTCACTTCTTTAATTTTATAATCATAACTTTATTTTCCTATATGAAAATTTTTTCTTGTATAATTACTTTTATAATTTCTTTTATAATTACTTTTACTTGTATAATTACTATTAGAAGTAATTAGCATATAATTACTTCTTGGCATTATACTACAAAATAAAATCTTTCACAATAACAGTACAAATACTACTAAAAAAATTAGACGAGTTGAATGGTAAGAAGAACAGCAAACTACTAATCGAAAAATACGAAACGCATAGAGTTATGATGAGGATTCAATGATCTATGTCAATTTTCGAGGATAACACTTTGGGCACAGTCAGTACCACCCCCCCCCCCCGCCAGCCCCCCATCTTAATCAAACCTTTTCTCAGCAGTCCTTTTACTATTGGATAAACCCTAAATATAGCCTGGCATTTGGTCTTCTCCAAAAACCTACTGCCATCTGTGTTCCCTTATCTCCAGCTGCTCCGTCGTGTTCCTGCTCAAGAGCATTGAATTTTTCATGACGCCCTGTGCACTTCTCCTTTCTAGTTTTGCTCACAGTATTCCATTCCCTTCTTTCCTTCTCTCCCTTCTGAATGCATCCTCTATTCTTTCCCTTTTGAATTAAAACAATTGCTTTAACAGACATTACATTCATATATATACACATATGTAAATTTAGATCTTTTCTCATTTCCATACCATACCCTTTTATTATAGTAACTTTATTATGTATTTTCAAACATTGTTGAGCACATCTTTCTTCATTATTAAATTTCCAAATTTTCTTGCGATTTTCATAAAACTTTACAGTTATTCTCACCTAATTCAATCCCCCACCTCCCTGCCAAAAAAAAAGGCCCACGATCCAAATAAGTTTGCTTGAATTCTTGTAGAAATAGTATGAAACCAGTAAATTGGCTTTTTTATGACCTTAATCCTTTCAGAAAAGGAACCCGATAGTTTTTTCTCTTTAAAAGATCTTGTTTTAATTCTCGTAATATAATTTTGTACTTTTCTTCATATAGGTTCTGTACCTTCTTTTAAAAGTATATTTTGAAGTATTTTGGAGTGTTTCTTGCTAATATGATTTTCTTTTAATTTCCAGTTTAATTGCTACTTTAAAAGCTGTTGTTTCTTAAAGCAATAAAACTATTATCTTAGAATACTTTTACATTTACAGAAAAGGTACAAAGATAGCACAAAGAGTTACTATATACTACACATCCAGTTTCCGGTATTAACATCTTATATTAGTACGATGCATCTGTCAAAGCTAACGGACCAATATCGAAACATTATTAACTAAAGCCCATTATTTATTCAGATTTTTAAAGCTATTACCTAATGTCCTTTTTCTGTCCCAGGATCTCATCCTGGAAACATTACATTTAGTCGTCATGTCTCTTCCGCATCCTCTTGGCTATGACAGTTTCTCAGACAGTCCTTGTATTTGATAACCTTGGCAGTCTTGAGGAAGACTGGTCAGGTGTCTTGTAGGATGCCTAGTACTGGAATTCGTCTGATGTTTTTTTCTTATAATTAGACCGGGTTTGTGGGTTAATGAGAGGAAGACCACAGAGATGTAGTTTTCTTCTCATCACATTATATCGACAGTACATACCCACGTGATCTGTCTACCAACATGACTTATTACTGTTGACCTTGATCATGAGGCTGAGGTTGCATTTTGTCAACTTTCTCCACTCTAAAGTTACTGTCTTTCCTCTTTTCATACTACATTCTTTGGAAAGAAGCTGCTAAGCACAGATCAGATTCAAGAAATGGGGAATTATCTTCCTCCTTCAGGGCAGATTATCTGCATGAATTATTTAGAATTCTTCTGCATGGAAATTATGTCTGGTCTTCTCCATTATTTATTTATTCAATTATTTGTTTATGCCAGTATGGACTCATGTATAATTATTTTAAACTTAGGCTTACAATCCCAAATGGCTTGATTTATTTTGTTCCTTAAATCATTCTGGGCTCACTTTGTATATTTTCTGCCCCAGCCCTATACTTAGCTATTTCTCTATGGCTCCCTGGTTCCTTTTATTGGAGAATGGCTTTAGAAAGCAAGGCCTGGGATAAGTGGGCTTGTTGCTACCAGGCCCTCTCTCTTGACAGAGCAAGGAAATATGTGTTTGTAAATTAAGCTATGTATATGCGCATATCTATAAATATTTCAACATGTGAACATTTGCACCTGCATTAAGCTGAACACGAAAAGTTGGTTTTGGGCAGCATCTGTTCAATTTTTAAAATGGACATGTATTTTTACCCAATACTCACAATCTGGAGAGTTGATTTTCTAGAAATAAAACCATCAATAGATAACCATATATGTTAGAGGAGTGTTTATCGCAGCATTACTTATAGAAGCAAATTACTGGAAATATCCAAGATGTCTTTAAAAATGGGAACAGTTGAATGAATTATTATATATTCATACCATGAAGCATTATGCAACTATTAAAATATAATGAGTATTTTCATGTATCGATCAGAAGAACAATGATTTTTTTGGTAAATGATAAAAACAAATCAAATCGTAATAGAGTCCTATTTTTGAAGAAAGTTAAAAAGAAATAGGTATATATTATAATGAGCCTAAGAAAGTTGTAGAAAGATGTATACCAAACCGTTAACAGAATTGTAGGATTTGGGAAGAATTAGAATATTACTTTTATTTATATAGCTTAGTATTAATGATTTCCTACAATGATTATGTATTACCTTCTTTTATATTTTTTTGCATGGAAAACTTTTAATTTACTACACATGTTTAAATTTTAGGCAGTTACTGGGCAGATGCACCTTCCTTCTGTAGTTTAGTTTCTTCTTCAGTTCCCGTTTTCCGAGACCTTGCCAATACCTCATCCCATATTGTAAACTGCGCTCTTAAGTGAACAGGGAAAGAGAGACCCTGGAATCTTTGTACAAGACTCTACTGGGTGGCTTGAAACATTCTGGAAACAAATACTCGTTCTTGGAATAAGAGAGCCCTCACTCACGTCAATGAAGTCACCAAATCTGTATAGCTTGATGGTTCTCTTGGGGTGCTGAGATACTTTCTCTACTATGAAATCTATTTTATACTTGCGTTGAAATATCTCTAATGCTACTTTTGCATCAACTTCCAGAGTTTCAAATGGAAAATCTTTAGAAATTACAAGCATCGTTAAAGGAGCGTAGGTTCTTTTTTGTTGGCATCCACTAATCAAGTCCCTTATCCGAAACTGCATCATAGCAGAAGGCTCCAGCGATTACAGAAACTTCTGGAGCTCCGACCAAAGTGACCACATATTCATCTTTGAATGCCCTCTGTCACACAGCCTGTCATCATGGCACAAGAATGCCAATAAGCCTAATTAACGTCTTCTGGATTACGATCTTTGAAAGTAAGAAATTTCATTTCACAGAATTTAGTCAAAGGCTTATACATGTCCCATGGCTGTCTGTCCATAAGAGCCAGTGTGGGCTTCCTGCGGTACCAGTCACTTAACTGCGTGGCATGACCATAAGGAGTTGAAATGTTTTCATTCATCACAAACCTAGTGCCAGGGTCAGTTTTCCCAACGTGTTTTAACTTCAGTCTTCTCAGTTCAGTCAGTCAGTGGTCACTGCCTGTTTTTCTTTTTATTAAAGAGATCATTCTGCATTTCTATCGGTTCGGTTGGTGACAGCTGAGAAGCTGTTGATGTTGCTATAAATTTCCAGGCAGCCCTGGGGTGGCCCGCAGGAGCCGCGGCCCCCAGAGCCCCTGCCTTATTTTATAGTCTGAGATCTACTGAAATAATTTAAATCACACGCAGAAAATACGGAGGGATGGATTTGAGCCTACACTTAAAAAGAGCTTGTATTTTACTCCCATTTATTTTGTCTACTGGAAGCTCTATACGTTGCTACAAATTCTCTTTGGGGCTATTTTGGGAGAAAATATACACGATGGAACCCATAAGAGCCCTTCATTCTTAGAGTCATATAAAGCAGCATAGCATTTGAAAACCTCGCTTCAAATATACGTTACTCTCTGGTAAAAAGACACCTCATTGTATTCTGATGATGGTTAATGTTTCAATCGTATAAGAAAATGTTTAGACATAATTTCATATCTCCCTAGTCAATTTAAATAAATATATATTTTTGTCAGATTCTTCAATTGATATACAAGTCCTCCCCTCTTCTCCCAGGTCTGGTCCATCTCATTTTCACTTTTAACCTCTGTGAAATACCGGAGGGAGGGGGGCGAGGTAGCTCGTTCAGCATTTATGAGTTGGTGACCAAGTGTAGCCACATTAGGTAGCTCAGCTAACATGTTCCCTGCAGCTCCCCCAGAGTCTGGGCAGGGCTTCGGGACAGCGGTGGCTGGAGCGTGATGATTTATTCTCAGGCCGAACATTATTCCTTCTCCCCTCCCCTCCCCCCCCCCGCCCCCCCATCTTCATTTTGTCCCCTGAGAAACGGCCAAGTCTTCTCAGCAGTGCGGAGGAAGACAGGCACAATGATGATGAGAAGAAGGTGACAGATTTCTTGTAGGAAATAGTCTTCAAATTTCATATAAGTATTTTATTGAGAAATTAAATGTAGTCTACGGCCATGCCACCCTGAACGTGCCCGATCCAGTCTGAGCAAGCTAAGCAGGGTCGGGCCTGGTTAGTACTTGGATGGGCGACCACCTAGGAAGACCGGGTTCTGTAAGCATAAAAAATAAAAAATTTTAAAAAAGGAGATGAAATTAAAGGTATATATACAGATAGGTCTTTCATAAAAGCGAAGAGGAGTAACATGAACTCTTGAGGGATACTCTGCCTCACCCCGATGCACGCTGTGATCGCTTTATTTATGAAAGTGCTGACGAGCGCTTAAGATAAAAAATAAATAAAAATAAACTTCCAATATAACATCAATAATTGAGTAATAGTGATGATTTAGGATTAAAGGGATGTAGTTATATTGTAACCAATATTTTAGAAAAGGTCTTTTCTCTGGCTTTGTTCCATTCATCCTCTATGACCACTTAGGTGGAATTTCGGTATCGCCTCCTTTATGGTGACGTTGGCTTCTTTAGGCTGGAGATGCCGTGAGCTCTGGGGTTCCGTGCAGACTTGGCCAAGTTACCCAGCACCTCAAGGACTCACTTTCTCAGTTCTTAAGTGGAGACGAAAACATTGTCTCAGTGATTAAATTAGGCGATATATAAAGGAGCTGGAGTGCCTGCTTAATAAATGATAGTCATTAATATACGTATGCGACAGCTGTATCGCTCTCTGCTTCCAAAGAGTAAGCTCATGAATGCTGCAGTGAAATCAGCCGCATAAATGAGAGGACGGGAAACTCCGAAGGAAATTAACACGTTGGTCTTGAATTTAAATGAATGTTTAACGAAGACTCTAATTCCCTGTAATACATTTAATTATTATAGCCTATTATTACAAAGAGAATGTTAGTGTTTAAGTAAGCCCTCAAATTTGTCATAGAACCGCATCGTATGATGAATTATTTATAACTATGGTTCATACTTTTACCAAGACAGAATAGATTTTTTTTCCCCTAAAAGATTCAGAGAAAATGTATTCTTCTCAACGTTAGCCATATTTTCTTCAATCCAATTAAAGTAATTGTTGCCAATTCACAGGAAATTTAGTTTTAAGAAAACATTCGTAATTTTGGGATATCACTCATTAGAATGCCGTAAAAGCAGAACACAGATTAGAGAAACAGTTTGCAAATCAATGTCTGGAAACCAGTGGGATTTTGTTTGGAATTATCCTCTAAACCCCAGTTCTGGAGCTTAACTGGTAACATCAAATGACTTTCCATATTAATTATTGCTTCTATCCCCTCCTCATTCCTCTTTTCTGCCAAATACTTCCCCCTCCCTCTAACGATGGCATTATTCATTCACCTGAGTGCTCATGAATGTGAAGCAGAACGAAAACTCACACAGTGTCGGAAGCGGAAATATCCGTTCATGTTTTTGGTCGTGCTTTAATGCGATGTGGACTGTGCACTGTCGTTCATCCACGTTACTTCCTGTTGGAAGGTCTTACGCACCGCCGACACGTGAAGCCAGCCGTGCCTTCCCAGGCTTGGAAACGTTACATCTTTCAAAGAACGGTCGCTTGTGCTAATATCGGGGTCGAGAGCTCCTTGGCATGGCGCCCCAGCCCACTCCATCGCTGGCGTGAAGCTCCGCATCTCAAACATGTCTTGCGTGTGAATATCAGGCAGGATAAGCTCCCACGTAAGCAGTTAGAGGGGGGATAAATGGACTAGACTGGATGGAGGGACGCATCAGCGAATTTTGATCGTTTCTAAGCATAAATGAATAAAAGAATAAATGAATGCCGTTTTGTTTTTTCCAAAGGAGATTCTCCGGTTCCTTATGGAGCTATTTCAAAGCCAAAAAAAGGGGCGGGGGAGGGGGATGATGTTCCAAATTTCATATGGTGCGGTATTCCTTTCCTGTCTTTGTATTTCTTTTCATGTTGAACAAATAATTCATTTTTGTTGTATTTTGCTTTATTTATTTTTTAAATTTGCATTTGTAGTGTCTGACCACTGTGACAACACTTATAAAAGCAATCTAACATATTACTAATATTTGGATTTGGCCTGTCGCAGTCACTGGTGTCTACCAATTTCCTGTTAGACACTCTCTCCCACCCCCTACTCCCCACGAGCAAATCCCTTCTCTTGTTCTTGCCTTCCTGAAGACCATTGTGTTCCTAGGACTTTCGTCATACTTATTAAATAGTTTGTGCCTTTTCACAATTTCATTGGCCACCACTCATATTTAAGTCCTTTAAAATAATACTTTTAATCCTACGGCTTGTCTCTTTGCGAATGGAGTTATTTTATTTTTTGCTTCATTCTAAGTCATGTTGTGAGCAAGAGTACAGACAAGTTAGCCAGGTTTGCCATATGTATCATTTCTGAGAAAAGAGAAACTGTTGGATTCAAAATATAATTGTTCCCCTGAATTATTAAGGGCTAAAATGACCTATTTAGTTTTCTGAGTCTTTAGTTACTTTCATCTAGTTATATTTATGCTTTCTGTCATTAAATTAATATGAAGGTAGAAACATAAAGTTATACAAAGAGAAAAATCAAGGGGGGGGCAAGATCGCTCTTCTTCCTTTCATCCCTTCTTTTTTTTTTTTTGTTGCTGAGACTTTGTTTCTTACTAAAGGGCAGAAGAAATCAAGGCAAAAATCATTAGCTGCTGTTATAAAGGAGGAAACTCCTGGTTTCTTCAGGAAGGGATGATGACTCTCTGAAAGAGAGCATCCATTCTCCAGGTCAATATGAATGCTGTAAGTGTGAGAATTATTTTTGCCTTAGGGGTTTGGATGATTTCTTTTTCTGCTAGGCTGTAGAATAAAAAAAATCACTTTTTAAAAATTTGCATTTATTTATTTAAATTAGTTTCAAGTATACAGTACATTGGTTAGACATCTATATAGTTCATAAAACGATCCCTCCCAATCGCTCCCTCCCTCCCCTGGCCGTCCACCTGGCCAACGTATTAATGCCGACCGCATTCCCTCTGCCATGCTCCCCATCCCTGTGACCAACTATCAACTACTAATTTGTACTTCTTTAACCCTTCACCCCAGTCTCCCAGTCCTCCAGCCCCCCTCCCCTCTGTCTGTCACCAAATTGTCCACTGTATTTGTGAGCCTGTTTTTGATTAGTTTATTCTTTTTGTTCCTTAGATACCACATGTAAGTGAAATCATATGGTATTTACCTTTCTCTGTCTGACTTACGCCACTCAGTGTAATAAACTCTAGGTCCATCCATATCATCTCAAATGGTAGCATTTCATTTTTTTAATGGCTGAGTAATAGTCCATTGTACATATGAACCATAATTTCTTTATCCAGGTGTCTGTTGATGGGCATTTAGGTTGCTTCCATATCTTGGCTATTGTAAATTGTGCCGCAATGAATATTGGAGTGCACAGATCTTGATGAATTATTGTTTTGGTTTTCTTTGGATAAATACCCAGAAGTCCAGTTGCTGGGTCAAAAGTTATATCCATTTTTAATTTTTTGAGAAACCTTCATACTGTTTTCCATAGTGGCTGTACCAGTTTGCAATCTCACCAACAACGTATGAGGGTTCCTTTTTTTCCACATCCTCGCCAACACTTGTTGGTTTTGATTTATTGATGATAGCCGTTCTGACAGGTGTGAGGTGATATCTCATTGTGGTTAAAAGAATCACTTTTAATATCCATCTTATTGTCGTGGACTCTTTTTCTTTCTTTTCTCTTCTGCATGTCACTCAATTCTTTTTAGCACATTAACCAGAGGATAAATGTATCTGTAAAAAAAATTTGTTTGGGATAGACCTTGTATCAAGCAGTGAAAAGAAATTATGGAATTATCATATTTATTCAGGCGATTACCAGCTCCTAATAACATACACACGCACACACACTCAATTAGAGTAAGATTTGATTGATTGCCTGTAAACAGCAGAGGTTTAAATAAATTGTTTAGAACCTATCTGTATTAAGATCATGTTTTTTTCCTTCCTGATTGTACGTTGTTATCCCTGGTTTAGAATTAATTCAATTCCTAGTGACAGAAAACCAATTCAAACTAGATAATGAAAAAAATAGAATATATTCATATATGTAACTAAGAAATTAAAGAATTATTGCTGACTTCAGGCATGATAGAATCCAGGGAGTCAAATAATATCATTAGGGCATATATATGTGTGTCTTTCTAATGAACCTTTTCTCTCTTCATTCTCAATGGTACCGTAATTTAACAAATTTTTATTGTGGTAAAATAGAACACATGATAAGCCATTTAAACTATTTTAAGTGTGTAATTCAATGCCATTCATTACATCAACGGTGCTGAGCAATCATCACCACTGTTCGTTTCAGAATTCTTTCCTTCACCCTAAACAGAATTCGTAACCATTAAACAGTCTCTTCCCTCTCCCCTCGCCCGCCGGTCCCTGGTAAGCTCTAATCTACTTTCTGTCTCTATCAATTTGCCTATTCCAGATATTAGTGTAAGTGGAACCATATAACGTTTGTCCTTTTGCGTCTGGCTTATTTCACTTAGCATGTTTTCAAGGTTCATCCATGTCATAGCAGATATCAGTACTTTATTTTTATGACTGAATAATATTTTATCGCATGTACAGACTACATTCGTTTATCCATTCATCTGTCTATGGATATTTGAGTCGTTTCTGTCTTTTGGCTGTTGTGACTAGTGCTGCAGCTAACGAATAGCTATTTGGGTCTGTGTTTTCAGTTCTTTTGAATCTGTACCCGGGAGCGGAATTTCTGTGTGTCTAATCTTGATTCCTCTGTCTTCTCTGTGGCTTCTTCCTCAGGCAACGACAACTTGTTCCTTACTTCTCACCTTTAAAGAAGGGAGAGATGTTCTCTCCTGTTGCCCAAATTAAGCCCTGGGGAGAAATTCTGATTGCCGATATTCTGATCTCCACTCCTGGATGGGTCACTGGCCCTAGGGAGAAGCTACTGCACGATCACATGACTAACAACCCACTGGGTGGGAGGGCAGTTCTCTGTGGAAAAGAGAAGCTCTGTTTCTAGAAGTAGGGGATGCTGGTAGGCGACAGTAAGAGATGTTTACTGCGGTCTCATTCCCTGTGGGGGCAGAAAACTTATCCTGGGGCTTCATCAAGGACTGTCAGATGAGTCCTTAAGCCTAACATAGAGTTTAGGCAAGAATGAGGGAAAACAGAAACTTGTCCGTGCTACCGATTGGAATACTAGTTGCTGTCACCTATTAGGAGAACATTTTCATGCTATCTAGCATGGCCGAAAGGGTGCAGATGTTACAGCCAAGCAGTTCTGTTCCCGATATAGTCCCAAGAAAAATGTTATCACAGCCTCAGGAAACACGGACCAGGTTATTCTTTGCAGCCTTGCTTGTAATCGTGAAAAATGGAAAACACCTGAAGATTTCATCAGCTGACAAAAAGATAAATTGTAGTATATTCATAGAACGGAACGTGACGCCGCCATTAATAGGGACCTTGATCTATATGTGTCAAAATAGGTAGGCACAAAAGTATAACACTGAATGAAAAAAATTAAGTTGCCACGTCAGAGGTGCCGTATTGATAGCATTTTTGCAGATGTTAGAAAACATACAAGACTATATTCAGCATCGTTTTAGAATATATGTATGTAAAATAAAAGTATGAATCCACATCCTACTGGAAAGGTTCCCAAGAAGTTAAATAGTGAGAAGCAAATGGGACAAGGAAAAAGAATTAAATGGATTTCAATTTTTTTTGGTAATTCTTTTTTTGTTGTTTTCAAATTAGCTCAGTTAAATTGACTAAATGTGAACAGTCGTTATTTCAGGCCAGTTGGTACTGTGTTGTTCTCTTCACTGTTCTATAATTTTTTTCAGGCTTTTCACAATTAAAAAAAAGTAGCACATGATTAGAGTTCAAGTGAAAATCCAGTCTCATTCTTTAATCTGAAAATTTTTGGATACGTATGCCGGTGGGTAGAAAAGATAGATAACGCATTGCAATTTTTGACTTGGCGTTTTTTGAAGTGTTCATAAGAACGAGCTCGTGCCAAAATCTCCCTGCTGAGCTCTACTACTTCATGCCCTTTTATATCATTTACGTGTTAGAACGCATTTTGTCCTTAATCTTCCCCGTGCCCTAGTATTCCCGTAACTAGCAAAATGCCCAGTGTGTTTCCTATTAACCTCGAAATTCCTACCGAGATTTAGTCTTACAGCTCTGAAACGCCTCCTATCATTTTAGCAAACAATCAGACTGCTCCCTGAACGTTAAAAGCTGGCGAAGATAAAATATCCCAATCAGTATTCCTGTGAGAAGAGAGTCCTGGGAGGTGCAGATAGATTTCAGAAATCCTATTCATTCCACGAGGGAGAAGTCATTAAATAATTGTGCGTGAGGCGGTTGGTGACAGCCTTGTCTCTTTTGGTTTGGCAAAAACGCTAACTGAAAGATTTGCAACATCTTGCTTGATTCTGAAGTGGTTAAAATTCTATAATAGGATCCTTAATGGCAAGAAAAAGAATCTCAGAGAGAGCATTGCTTGCTGAGCGCTGACATCACCGGGTGGGAATGAGTGTCGTCTTACACCCTGGAATGTGCCCTATCCCTCCTCCGAGAGGGAATTTGGCTTGGTATGTAAATTAAAATATTGTTTTGAAAAATCTGTTGCATCAAATGACAGAAACATTTTTTTCTAATCCAGTTCTTTGGTACATTGTTGGCAGGGCAGTTGACAGCAGGCTCATCCAGCCAGTTTGTCTGGGCCATGCTCTTGGATTTTGTCATGGAGTCCAATCAAGGAGAATTGTCCTTTGGCAAAGACGCAAGAGCCCTAAATTCCTGGGGTCTCTTGAAATGGTTTTATCAGGCTTAAGGGAAAGGTAGGGTGGTTGAAATACTTGCAGACCCTTCAAAGCATTTCGAATTCGAGTGCTTGTCATTTCGTTCTCCCTTTGCTGGGGAGTCGGCAGGTGAGATAGTGGTGAGCTGGCTTGTTTCGGTAGGTGGCCTTCTTCCTCTCCTCTCACGTGTATTTGAAGGAGTCTATCCCCAAATGAAGTCCTCCAGTCTCAAGTTCTGCAGTGTGGAAATAATTCGAAACTTCAGATTTGTCACGCGTTTCGCAGCTCTGCTCTGCAATCTCATCTGACTGGGGTCGAGCCTGCGTTCACAGGTGGGGATTCAGGGAGCAACTGGTTCCGTCACTCGAGCTCCTGGCTTCTGCATCACGTAGGGGCGGTGCTTCTCCAGGCGTGGTCCTGAACAGCATCATCAGCCTCACGGGGCTGCTTGTCAGAAATGTAGGCTCTTGGAGTCCATGCTGGACCTGCTGGGGGCGGGCCCTTGGAGTCTGTGATTTAACTAGCTGTCCAGGTGACTGAGCCACAGCAGGAGGAGAAAGAGTAAGAGGGCCCAGACTCAGGCTCCTCTACGTCCTTGTCATCAAATAGTTTGTGGTGAAATAACTATCCATCAATTGCCATTTTGTTCAAAAGATTTTTGGCGTCATTATTTTGGAATTTGCAGAGAGAGATTTTTCCACGAGAAAGTGAGTGTGTTCGTCCTTAGCTATGAAGAGAGGAGTGGCACTCAGGGATTAGTGTCCTTGTAAGGAGGGTCCACAGGGCTCCCTCTTCCCTTCCGCCACACGAGGTCGTAGCATCCAATCAGCACCCATCCGGGTCTCTTTTTTTCTTCAAGACATAAACTTGAAATTATTGAAAAAGTCCTTACTGAGATCATATCTCCTGTAATGACTTCTGTCGCTGAATCGTGACGCTTTGGGCAGAACTCTTTTCAGAAACGAATTTGACACTTTAGGTAACAATCTCAGACAGATAGGGACACTTCTGGTTGCAGGATGTGCATATATCACGTAAATGCAAGGAATGGAAACCTGCATCTGGACACTCCGCCTTCTAATTTTCTCGGTGTCTGTCTTTTTAAAAGCTCATTATGGAAATAATGCCGTCATTATTGATGGAGGAGGCTGAGCAAGAACACTGACATTTATCAAACAACTAGTGTGAGCCAAGTGCTTAACATATGCTGTTTCATCCGGTGTTCCAAACGATTCTGAGAATAGGTCATTTGGTTCAATTTACAGATGAAGAAACTGAATCTTTCATTCCTTAGCGTAGTAGTAGAGTGGCTGTCCAATGGAGATTTCTTCTTATTCTTTCGCTCATAGAGGAACGCAGAATTACTGTGTGTATCAAGTGGTTACGTGCTCAGGCAAGGATGAGGGCATAGTCTCAGGATATGAAATATGATTAGGCTTAAGTCAAACATGATCATTCCACCTCTTTTCCGGTGATTTATTTGGGTGTGGCCATGCGACCTGATTTTAGCCAATTAAGTGTGAGGGGAAATTTGTGAAGACTACTTAGAAAACCTATCCTCCCTAATAAGGTAGAGATCTGCGTAAATACGAGACCTTATTCCTTCTTCCATGAGACCGTCATCTTGTAAGGATGTGATGCTTCGTTGGAGCTGCAGCCACCATCTTGAAACTATGAGGAAAAAGCCAAGGCAGATCTGGTGCTGTTCTGCTTCTGGATTTCTGGTTGTGTGAGTTAACAAATCCATATTGTTTAAGCCAGTTTTTGTTAGACGTTATGTTACTTGCTATCGAAAAGGTACATTCTGAGAACATGTTTATCAGGCTCCAGGATAGGAGATAGAATCCAAGTTTGACTGATGGTAAACACCATCCCGATTTGTTCTCTCTCACACTCGCCTGCCTTCCTACCTTTTCTTCTAACAAAAACGAGCTTTGTCTACCATCGGCCTACAGAATTTGAAGTCCTAGAAAAATACTAACAACAATGAGAAGGCAATTGAAAACATTCTATTAAGTACAGTTTATTCTGACGAAGAATACCTCATCAGTATTTTTTAAGTAGCCTGATATATTTCATGTATGCATGTGATAAGCACATTCTTTTTATAAAATTCCAAATATTATACCAAGCCAAAATTGACTTACTCGATCCTACTTTCCTCTCCAGAAATAATCATCTATTCTCTGTTAGTAAGATATCTTCCTAGATTATTTTCTATGCATTAATGTATTTACATGCTTAGATCACATGATTTTTAGAAAACAGATAACATTATAGTGTATATATTGCACCATGATTTTTTAACTTCATAGTATGTCTTGTTGATTTTTTTCTATGTTTGTCGATTAATTTTATTTTTATTATATGTAGCTCAGTGTTCTATAGTAGGAACATACCAAGGTTTTTTTTTAGTCATCCCAATACCTGGCACATAATAGGCACTTGATAAACATTTGTGAAATCAATCCGTCTTTGAAGTTACTTACGGTATTCGTAATTTTTCCTTGTTTCAAATGTTTGTTTCAAACGTTTCTATGTAAATTTCAGAGTCAGTTTGTCTGTGGGACTTTGGGATTTTATTGGTGAGATTTGACATATTTATAATATTAAGCTTTTCCATGCATTTTTCACATACATATTTCTGTGGGATAGATACCATTGAAAGAAACCGATGACTCAAAGGGGATCTGAATTTTAAGATTTAATAATTACTGCCAAAGTTATTTTCAGTAAGGCTTCTGCAATTTTCTGTACTATGAAGAGTATGCGATGGTGGCAATAATGGTGATGATATTGGTGATGATGATGATGATGATGCAGAGATGAAAGTAATGGTGGTGATCGTAGTGCGGATGGTGGTGATTATACTATATTGCAAAAGAACCCAGGGCTTTTCTGTAATAATTCCGTTTAGCTCTGATTATCCTCAGATGTCTGATTGCCTTCAGATTTTATTGCTCCTCATTTCGAGTGTGGAGAGAAATCCTGATTCTTCAGCTAAACCTGCGTTAGAAAAATTAGGCTTGCCTGGGAGCATACATTTTATAGTTGCTATCAAAATATTGGGCCAGTCCTAAGCGAATGCTGGTATTGCAATATTGAGTAGTGCTGAATTACTTTTTAGAAATAGGGATGCCCACGACCTTGAACCACTGTCATAAAATATCCTAGAGTGACTGAGGAAGACTTCTAGAAGGGAAGGCAAACAGTGATAATAAAATGAATAACTGACTATTGGTTCATGCTTATGTAGCTGTCTTGCTGAGTACCAGAAACCCCAGCTGAAGTACTCAGTCTTCCTGTTTCCTAATAAATCCCCCAAGTTTCTGTATATAGGTGAATACCCAAACCTTAGAAGCAATGCTTAACTGGCTGCCTCCATTTAGAGTTTATTTTCACATTTTCAGCTGGTTATGCAAAATCTGGAACTCCTAACCTTCATCACATCGTGGTGGCTCATCTTCTTAAACTAGCAAAAACGATGGGCGGATTGAAAACTTTTGCTGCCATGTCGTGTGCGCACGTACGTTTTAGTTATGTTTCGTTTACAAAGTATTTATGTACCCAAGGATTGGTTCCACTAATCCAATTAACAACCTGATCGATTGCAATAACTTTTGTATATCATGCTACGTGTATGTTAATGTATATTAAGCATTGATATTTATTCTTTTATATACAAAGGTTAATTCCGAATGATAAATCAACTGCTTCAATAAAATAATTGGGAAATTTATGAATATTCTGAATTATTTAAACTCAGTGATGTCCATATATTTTTCTAAAAATAAGGATGTCTGGAACTCTTGCATGGAGATAATTTTTTGACATATATTTATCAAAGATTTAAGACTTTCAAAGTATGTCGCCATGGGATGGCAGGTATCATACTGTCATTATAATCTTACTCTTTCTTGTAATGCTATTGCCCAAAGGCCACTTTGGGGCAACATCTGTTTTCCTTTGTAATCTGTCCGAGAGACAATATTGTACCCAGCAGAGTTGTTGGGGAAAGAACCCGTGTTCCCACCTGATTACGGGAAGCAGGCTCTGGCCCATTCCAGAGAGGGACTCGCCGACCTGCATCCTTCCTCCCTCCCCGGCTCCCAGGCACAGTGCTCCTGCTAACCAGTCTGAAGCGTTGGTGAGGCTCCTGCCTGTGGCGCATCACTTCGGCCCCAGATGATTCCGGAAGGTCTGTTGCCTGCTCTGTGGGCATTGCTGATTGCTGGGAATTTTACAGATTGACGATGGAAGTACAGCAGAGAAGATGTATTGATTTTGAGTTAATACCTGAAAATGAGAATGCTTTTCCGGAATGCTTATTTCGAATTTCAAAAGCTGCCCTCTGTCCATTACTGGGACCCTCACTTACATGTTTTCAACCAGAAGTAGTTGAATGCGGAAGCTTAGCCGGAGAATTCACACATGGAGAGAGGCACCTTCTAGAAACAGAACACAACCATGGAGAAAAGAATACTTGTTCATTACAACTCAGTTTGGATCAGCTACGCCGCATAACCTGGGAGCTTGTTAGAAATGCGGACCCTTGGGTCCCACCCCGGACCTACTAAACCAGAATCTTTATTTCACTAACCTTCCTTGGTGATTCCTATGCCCGTTAAAATGCAAGAAGTACTATTTTCGGTGGTATTAAGATGAGATAATATGCATTTTCTTGCCTATAGTCACCCTCCTGCAAAATATCACTTTCCATCACGACAGCAGTAATTGTTTCTGAGCATTTCAAAAAAGCCTCACAGGAAAGAGTTTGCACAGACTTGTACAGAGAGGTTAAGAATAGAAATGGCAATAACGAAACAGTCAAGCAGTTCAGGGCAGAGCTCTCGCAAGCCATACAGTTGATAAGCCCTGTGTGGTTGGAGTGGAATCCCCAGTGTTTTAAGGGCTGACCCCGAACAATTATAGGCTGACACTGAGAGATTATGGCAGCGACACGCCAGCAAGTTTGGGGTGGATCAGCATGCGATAACACTGGCTAGAGAGAGATGAAAGGATTGGATCACTCATTAGGTGCCGAGTTATGCCTTTTTTATAGCAAGTCCTGTCGTGTCTGCACCCGACTGTTAAATGTTATGAATAAGAGAAGGGCTGTGATTGTTTTACGTTGACCTTGGGTGGCCTGTAGGACCTGGCTTTTAGCTCTTGTATCACGGACTCAATTTGGAGCTGACTCATTGTCAGTACTCTGAAATAATATTTGACCTTGTACATTTTAAAAGGGACGTATAATTATGCTACAATAAATGATACGAATCTTCATTTCAATGAAGTTTTGACAACTGTGTGTATTAATGTTCCAGAACAAAATATAGAACGTTTCCATCATCCCAGAAGGCTCCCTTGTGCCCCTTCTGGTTAATTCTGCCACTATTTTGATTTTACTCACAGTACATCACTTAGCCTGTTCTAGAACTTCATGTAAAAATGAATTCATACATATATATTTTTGTGCTTGGCTTCTTTCACTCAGCATAATGTTTTTGAGAATCATCCATGGTTTTGATTGCATTGGTAATTCCTCTTGCTTATTGCTGAGTAGCATTCTCTTTTTTTGAACATACAAAGTTTATCCATTTACGTGTTGATGAACTTGCAGGTAGTCTCCAGGTTTGAGTTTATCAGTAAGACCACTTCGATCATTTATAAACAAGTCTTTTTGTGGACGTGTGATTTCATTCATTTTAGATAATTACCTAGGAGTGGAATTGCTGGTTCTTAGGACAGATGTGCGTTTAACTATCAGCACCTGCCAAACATTTCTCTGAAGTGATTATACCATTTGACACTCTGACTGGAAATGTTTGGAAATTCCAGTTGCTCCATATCCTTGCCGGTATTTGATGTCAGTCTCTTAAATTTTGGTTTAATTTACATTTCCTTGGTAACTGATGATGTTGGGCATGACTTCGTGTAATTATTCGCCTTTCGTATCATCATCTTTTGTGATAGGTCTGTTCCAGCAACTCTTCCCACTTTTATTGGGTTTTGGTTCTTTTTCATTGTTGACTCGTAGGAGTGTCACAGATGGATTTCTCTCAACTTACCTGACAGGCCCCATGGCCTCAGTACCTCAGAGCGCAGAGCGCCTTTATGCGTGTTTCTCAGTTCTGCTTTTGGAGATGGAGGCCTTGAACTTGGGAATGGCCCTATTCATCTCAGGGAGAAATTCCTCTTTTGCCCTGTTCCAGCCTCTGCGCAATACCACTGAGTGCTTGGTGACAACTCGTGGGAATGATATGACAGGTCTGCGAAGACTTGCTCTGCGGCTGAGCTCCTTGACATTCCTCTCCATTATTTCAGGCCACATGCAACCATCGGACGTTCCCTGTGATCTTGGCTAATCTCTCCTTATCCCTTTCCACGTGGATTTCTTCTCTACACATCGTTCTGCACTGAGTGAGAACAGTCACAGCTCTCTTCTCACCTATGAAAGGCCATTATTTTCTGGAAATTTGTTTATTTAGGTCTCTTGGCATCCCCCGCTCTCAGATGGATTTTATAAAACTTTGATCTTGTAGCTTGTCAGGTTTGTGTTGGTGGCTGGGGTGAGAATGATGCTCTCTTGTGACTTTCTACCTTCTAAGCAGAAGCAGAAGTCTTACACGTCCCCGCTGCCACACTCAGCTCCTACCTGCGATGTGCCAGAAATGCTCTCAGGGCTCTGAGGCAGAGAGATATTGCTTTAGACGTAACAAGCCAAGATGTTCTCATTAACCCAGTGTGGAAGCCCCGGAGTTAGTAGAAGAATCAAACCATATTCTAACTTTATGTTAATAACTTAAAGGTTAGCCATGATAGCTGTCGACCCTGAACACATTGCTATACATCACTGTGACTCAGTTTCTTTGTCTGTAAAATGGGAATAAAAAGAGTACTTGCATCCTGGAGTTGCCGGAGGATTAAACACATATGTCAAGAACCTGGAGTCCTACTTGGCACATAGCAGAGACCTGATGAATGAAATGCTAGCTGTTATTAATAATAATATATTACTACTAATGACAATAGTTATAGCATAAAAATTTTTTTTCAAGGACTTACTTCTTCTCAGCCAATCTCTTTTGTGTCTTAGTTAAACCTTAAGTTAAAGCTTTCTCTGGGCATTAGTAGGAGTTAATAGATACAGTCAATTTTCCAGTTCCACGAACAAATAGATCAGAAAATTGTGGCTTAAAAATCGGTGCTGTGGGAACAGTTAATATTATTCAGAAATCTTTGGTTTTCCTGTCTTTGGGTGGGATTGTACCCTTGCACCCTCTTGATATGAGGCAGAGCTGTATGATTTGCATTGGCCAATGAAATGCGACTGGAGATGTATGACTTCTGGACAAGTTTTTAAAAGCTCTTTTGCAATCCAACATGCTTGCTTCGCCCAGTCATGGGGCCCAGGTACGTTTTAAGTGGAGGAGCCTCTGCGTAAGGGTGATTTGGAGCAGAGTCATAGCTGGCCTGTGATGGGCATGTAGAATAAGCCAAAAATAAACCTTTGCTTTGGACCACAGAGAATTTGGAGCTGTTTGTTACAGAAGCAGCACTAAGCCTGTCTTGATTGACTGATCCAGTACCTTCAGGATATGGTCCAGACTGTTTGTTTTGCTCTGGCTGGGCGAGATTGTGTCTAGTGGATGTACTGGCCAAGTAGAAAACTCCTGGACCCCAGACTCTGGATGGAGGAGTAGCTAGAGGCAGGGGTGCCAGATACTGAGGTCAAACCATACCTAAGATGAGGCGCCAAGCAGTGTCCAAATCTGTCCAAAGTGCAGGTGTGGGACCGACAGCAGGAGACAGGAAGTAGAGCCAAGAGGTTTGGAGCTGAGTAAAGGCGGGATGGAGCAGGAACTGAGGAACAAACACTGGAACCAGATAAGAGGGTCTGTCCATGACGTTTCATTGCAGAGCAAAGGGAGAGCCAAAGCGTGATCTTCTTGGCTGCAGCTGTTTGCTGTGTGGTGGGTTGCCTGGCGGAGAGGCACACGGTCAAATCCATAGCACCTCGAGGTGACTTCTCTTAGGCGGGACCAGTGTTCAGACCAGTGATTCCTTGGTACCCCAAAGTTTGAAGAACAACACAGAAACTCACCCCGTTCTAGAGAACTTTCGTGTTCGTTCTCTTTCGAATACTGAGGACGTCCCAATCCAGACTTAGAGGGAGATCGCTCTCTGATGAGCTGGAGAAGGGCTCTCGCTCTGCCAGAGAGAACCACTTCTGAAACATCAAAACACATATTTCGGCTCCCTTTTAAGGTGCCTTGTCATATAAATCATACAAAATGTTACAAATACAGAACTGTCTGTCTGTGTTCTTAATTGGGTCAGTGATGTTCATGCAGCAGCAATGTAAGCAGAGCATTTAAAAAAAATTCTTTCAGTCCTTTTGGAATTCAGCTCACGGGCTTAACAGACATGTATTGACATAACTAACTTGTTCAACATGTCTTTCTGTAAGTTATAAGTGAGGAGAAAGTAAAGCTTTGCCTTAAACTAACAGATGAGATTTTTGCATTAGGGATAATATACTAATATGATACACAATAATAGAATACATATCCTGCAGTGAAGTTTCATCATTTACTGCAAAGTTGCCTCCTACTGAGAAACAAGGATTATTTTACAGAAAATAGAAATAAAATGAAGACTTTCTGGACAATCGGTAATAACCCGGGATGGAAAATAACTTGACTTGTACCTTTTGGCATGAGCAATATCCTTTTACTGAAAATGATTGTCAGGGTTCTATGGAGGATGGATGGTCAGGGCTGGAGAACGGGCAATTCCTGTTAGGACGTACCAGGGACCAAGCTTTACAAAAGCTTGTTTTTGTTCTCAGCTGTCCCCTTAACAAACTGGAGAGGTAGGAAATGAATGCATAAATCTGTTTTTACTTGCAATTATGAAGTTTAACATTATTATTTATTAAGTCGTATGGGTTTTTTTTTTTTGACAATTGTCTTACCATAGTAATAATATGCATTGACATACATTGGCACATTCACGTATATAGAGTAGATGTTTCATAAGTGTTTGCCAAAAGTGATTTTACAAATTAATGTATAAAGTTTGAAATCTATGTCTTCAGAAAGCCGAGAAGAACCCTTCTGTAAGAAAAAAAAAATCAAAACAATAAGAAACATTCCAGCAGTTTACAATATATGTGTGTATGATCCGTATTACATATATATTAGATAAATATGTATCCTTTATAAGAATTATTTCTGAACAGCATTATCAAATAATCTTTAGGTGTTTAGAGGACGATTTGTACAAAGGAGATTCAAGGAGAAAAGCTGCCTTAAGTTAATTTATTGATTCTTTGCTAAAGGTATTTACTCAGAACATCAGAGGTAGAGCTTTAAAGTTAAGTGTCTGGAGAAATTTAAATATATGCGAATTCGTATGTTTAAGTTGAAGAAGAATGTTGACAGAAGTAAATCACTTCTAGAGAGAATTCCCAGGACTGCATTTCTTTTGTTGAAGCTCTCCTGGTCCTTGTGCAAATAGTAGCCCTTTAAGTGCTAGCCCACGCAACTCACAGCTTTATGTCGGTGCGCCTCTGTTTAGTAGTGGTGTACAAATCCTTACTTACAAAAGGGGCAGTCAAGTATCGTACTATATAACGGTGATCCATTTTGGCCGAACTAAGAGTTTGCACTTGAGCAACATAAACTAAAGTCAGAGGTAATTCAATTCACATTCTGCACACACAAAGGTATGCTTGCTTCTCGGCTCTTAGGCACAAAGCAGTCCCATTAAATTACAGCAGTAATTACATCACATGTACATATTCTTTAAAATGTCGTGAATTGCGAGGCCGAGTCTAATTTGAGATGTTTGTCTGTCTGCCTCTGGAGAATCAACCGAAATCAAAATCTTGAAGCCAGATAGCTCAGCTCCTTATCCTAATTTACAGAACAAAAATTGTCACCTTCCATTCTCAGATGTTTACCTGATTCTCTGTTTTCTTACCGCTCAGACTAATTCATCACCGATCTCTGTGGATGCCAGCTCTGAAGTAGCTCTTGAATCTGTCCAATTCTGTCAATTTTCTTCGCCGTTTTCCTGGCTCAGGATGCCACCTTTTCTCGCCCACATTAATGTCAGCGGTCCTCTATCTGATCTACCTGCCCCCAGATTGTCTCCCCCAACCTCTCCTCCACTCTGCACAGAGACGTGATTTCAGTAAAATGAAATCACACCGAGGAGGCCGCTGCGAGTCTCAGCTTAGACAACACTTCCCCAGGCCTTTCCCTGGTTCCCCGTGTGCGGCCCTCCTGAAGACCCTGCAGTTAGGTCCCCTGTTGTATCAAGTGTCACACTTGACTGGGGCCCCTCATGAAATTGTCTTTTTTAGGAGATCAGAAGCTCTGTGAGGTTAGGGACTGTGCCCAGAATCCTTGGGGTCTAGCCCCGGGTGAACTCTCAAATTCTGTAGGACTTGATCACACCTCTTGAGCCAAGGCAGGTGTCAATGCTCATTTCCTCATGCCCGAACATTGGTGGCTCTAAGGGACAATCCCTCAAGGTGGCATGTCTCAGCAGGCTTTATCTTAACTAGTGAGATGAGTAAAATCTTCTGCATGTTTCCTAGAACTAAAGGTACCAACCTAAATTCCTTCTTTTGACTTTGACTAAAATGCTAGTAATGAGATTTTAAACTATTTTCATTTTAGGCACGCTTTATGATGTTAACATGAAATTATATATAAGTATGCTGTAAAATGTGAGATGAAAATCTGCATTTGTGTGGAATGGGGTGTGGCATTAGTTGCCTTAACCGTGCACATGTTAGATGACTTTTCATGTATTTTTCTTATTTCTTCCTTTAATACCTTATTTACAGGTTTTTTGCTGAGAGTGAAACATTCGATTTGGTTTAGGTTAGAAAAACATGATATAGGAAGAAAAATTACATGTGACTTTCCGCGTGTATTTATATTTTTTCATATATAATGATTGCTTAATGACCATTATTAAGCGGCAAAAAAATGGAACATGTGGGAGTTTGTGGAGGGAAGGTCATTGTCAGTTCAAATGAAATCTCCCCCCCCCCCAGCTTTATTGAGATATAATTGACATAAATGGTTGTATAAGGTTAAGGTCAAATGAAATCTTGTCTTTACTGTAAGTGTTAAAAATGTGTAGTGTTGAACAGACTTGGTCCCTGTTCTGAAAATAATAGAAATAGATGTAATTCCCATTGCAGAAGTAAAAACAAATATTATTTAATTATGGCCACTAATAAATTTGGCATAAAATCTCACACAGGAAATACATAAACAGATATGATAATTATAACACAGGGCGAGGAGGTGGGAGGGAAAAGTGGATGGGGGTATGGAGGAGCCATTCATCGTATCTTACTTAGCTTATTTAATGCATTTTTCCCCGGAAGTAATGTGGGATTCCACATTTAAGGAAATATAAAACTGCCTCTGATGAAACAAAATGACCTGAAGCATATACATATATGCGCGTGCATGCATGCGCGCGCGCACACACACACACACACACACACACACACACAGCAAATTGAACCCGTAATGAGTGTTAGAGGAATCAGACATTAGTAAGTGGACGAAAATGTTGCAGTCTAGTGAATACGCCTCTGAACTGAAAGATTTTTGGAAGCATCCTTCCACAGTGACTTAATATATGCAATGTGCTCCTTGAGGATAAAATTTAAAATAAAATGAAATCAGATGCATTTCTAGGTTTGAAACCAAAGTTTCTTACTACTTCAAATTTGAGCCCTTTGTGAAGATGGTTTCAAAGATAACAATCTAAGTTTTTTTTAAATACGGTCCCTCCAGAGAACTGAAGCGTAGCCAAATCCCTCAACATACAAAAGAATAATCACTTAAAAGAGAAAAGCAAGTCATCCTGTTTCACTTGGTTATTTTCTCTTCCAAATATGGAATATAGGAATCTAGAAAGTAGGGTAAGTGTGAGTTAATAGTCATCGTGTTTTATTTATCTTGGCTTTTAAAATACACATTTCTTACATTTCTGGTTGGTATAATTTCTATATTTACCCAACCAGTCTTACATCTTTTCCAACTTTTCACTTTAAAGTAAAAATCTTAGTCCGTGTTCCTCAGGTTTTCCTTCTTTGTTCCCAGACATCGTTCATCATTTTTTCCCTAAGAGTCTGTTTACCCAGAGCATGCTGGCCGGATATTTTGTTTTTGAAACAAAATTTAAACACATTAACACCCAATCAATGATGTGTATAATATGTGTGGGTAAATGCAATTACATAATCCATTTCTATTATCCACGGCCAGATACAGGATGCCAGTTGTTTGTTGGTTTGTAAGTGTTTTTGTCTTTGATTAGATTATCTTCACTCGCCATGCCTATGATGTCATAGATGTCTTTTATTTTTCCTAAATTGTCCAGGGTATCGGTTTGCATAGGGCTTCTCTGAGACGGGGTTCCTCAAATACTGAGGAACCTTCTCACAAATCTAGCTCTTACAGCTGCATTCGAATAAAGCTGAAGTCAATACATTAAGGTAAGCAGTACTGTCTGCAGTGACAAGGGACTCACAGATCTCTGTGACATAAGCCAAGATGGTCGATATGGTGTAGGAGAAGGCTTTGCTGCATTCGGCTGTTCAGAGGCCCAGGTTCCATAAATTTTATGGCTCTACTCTCCCCTGAGGAATTTGACCGGATCATCTACAACCAAGTGGTAGAAAAATGAAGAGAGAATGCACAGAGACCTGTACAGGGGGTTCCCGGGCCTGGCCCAGTAGTGACAGACATCACTTCAGCCCGTATTATGTGGGCCGGAATTCGGTCATGTGACCCGGTGGCGTTGCAGAGGAGACTGGAAGATCTAACATTTAGGCTGTCACCTCTGCCATCATTCAGGTCGATCTGCTACGATTTCATTGGCATCATAAAGGTCCCTGGTATGCCCCAAGTATTCTATGGCATCTGATTCCTTGTTTCAGCTCGAATCGAGATTGAATAGCAATACTGATCCCTGTTAAGTGAGACTTTAAATTATTATCCGTCGTGTAAGCTCGCATCGCATGTGGAGCAAGGCTTTGAAAGCAGGTCTTGCTTGATGGCGGGTAGGAAAAACCAGGGATACGGGGTGCCAGATGGGAATGAAATACTGTAGGATGAGTGAGATGGTTGACCCGTTATCCCTCACATACTTACAGTGACATCACTTCTGACCGTCCAAGAAGTACAGTTTTAAAAGCTGCTGGACCCCATTCTTTCTTGTTGCCACCACCATTTTTCCCTTGTTTCCTGTAGTCTTATTTGGATTCTCTAGGAAACAGACTCAGGGAAAGAGATTTGTATGCAAATAACTTATTGGGGAGTTTTCTCAATATCTTTGGGGGAAAGAAATAGGATAGATGGAAGAGTTGAAATGGGTCAAGAAGCTTTAGAGCTGAGATGGATCTACAAAGTCGTTCTGCCTCGAGGCCAGGCCTTGGATGTGAGCTGCACTCAGGGGTTATGAGCTAGCGGGCAGTGGCTCTCTTCCCCAGTAGGTAATGCCTAGAGAGAAACTCAGCTGTGTGAGTCATCACCATGCCACAGCTGGGAGTCTAGGCAGCACACTACAGCACCTACTGGTGAGATCTCTAAGAAGCAGACACAGATCCAACATTTAATATCAGAGACGACGATGACCCCTCGGCCTCCACCGCCGCTTTTCTGTAACTCCCCACCTCCTTGGAATACTGTACAAGAAGGAGCAGGAAGGAAGACCCCACAAACGTGTGTTTTGAAGACCATGGTTCTCTTTGGCAAGATGCTTTTGCAAAGACCAGCTTTGCTCAAGCTCTGCTTTTTACGCCCCTCCTCACAGCCTGGAATGGCCTCCTCCATTTTCCTAGAATATACAAAATAATCCTCATCCTTTCTGATGTTTTCCAGTTTTCACCTGTGTGAGGCATTCTGTTACCTGCATTCTGAGGGAATTCACACTCACCGGAAATCCTTTATAGTCATTATTACCTGAGTTATACATCCGCTACTCATAAAGTACTGTTTTACATTGCTAGCTGTCTTTTCCTGTGTGTATCTTCACCCCAAAATGGACATACTCGAGGGCACGGGTTATGTTTTATAATCTGTGAGTCATCGTCAGTGTTGGTAGAATGCAAATCTGAAGTTATTTCATTAGTTTGACAAATATTTATTGTGCACCTATTATGTTTGAGGCACTCTGTGGATTCTGGGGAGGCGTGGGTAAGAGTTTTCACAGCCAGGAACATGAACTTCATTGCAGTGTAAACAGTACCAATAGAAGTTTAAGGTGATATGGAAGGGTCCAAACTGTCTGATGGAAAGAGTTGGGTCAGAGGTGAGGGAAGAGTAAAGGACTGTGTCAGAGAGATCAGTAACTATCGATATGATGGTATAAAGAACTCCGAAGGCCAGGTGCTTGCTTCGAAGGATGGTTATTAGGGCGGAAGATTGGGAAGTGGGAGCAGAAAGAGCCTAGCACTTGACGGAGGGAGGCCTGGGTTTATGGAACCATGGGTTTAGCTCGGGGTTTTTCAACTTCGGTGCTATTGACATTTTGGGCTTTACATCTTTTTGGGGGGGCGGAGGTAGTCCTGTGCTTTGTAGATGTTTAGCGGTATCTTCTACACACTAGACGCTCCTAGTTCTTCCCAGATCTGACAACCAATAAATCTCTCCATATTGCCAACTGTCTGCTGGGGGTCCAAACTATTCTCAGTCGAAAACAACTTGGCTAGAAACTTTAGCCATAGGTAACACTTATCATGGTAGCAGCCTCTCTATGAGCAACGGACATTTCCTTTGTGAAGCAAGAAAATTTGGAGTGTGTTTATTGCAGATGGAGGTCCAGATGCTGACACTTGCTTTTGGCGATAATGCACTTGTATTATCTACACTCTCGATCCATCCACCTCACAAAATATATCTGCAGTTGAGATCTGGTATATGGACCCCATTTTCCTCATGTTAATAGCTCAGCTTTTTCAAGTGTTTCTTATGGAATACATGGTCATGGAATAAAAAGATCGTAGTTAATAATAATTTGTTTATTATTTTTTGGAAACTTTGACCAGCAGGGAAGTATGAGGATTTTTAGAAATCACTAGGGTACAGTGAAAGTTGCCAATAAAACTGTAAAATAATACAGATGTTGTTATGAAGCAGAAACATGTTATGTTTTAAATAAATCAGTATCCTTAACTATTAGCAAGAGAACTTGAGTTTTCAAAAAAGAACAATGATATTATAATTTTATTATCTTTTTTCCTACACATCTGGAATTTTGAAAACTTTCTGAATAAAAAAATACCATTAGATTATTTAAGTCACTCTTGAGTTTAATTGGAGTTTTGAGAATATATGGAAAAGTTCTTTCTGCCTCAAACCTTTTATCCTTTTATAGAATCTTCTTAATTTTTGAAAGAATTTATCTGTGAGTTATTGCCTGATACATGTTGGTGAAATTCAGATATAGTCTATAAATTTTGTTTTAAAAATCACACATTACTTTTCTGACATAACTATAAAATTTGAAAAATAGAGACAAGTATAAAAAAGAAAATACATGTAATTTATAATAGTTCGACATAAATTGTTTTAGCCTTTTTTCTTCGCTTATATTTTAGTGGCTCTCCAACATCCATGTAGATAAGACTCATAGGGAGAACTTGTTTAAACAGCGTGTTCTACCTGCACAGCAAAACGAGGGTACAGTACGGGGCCTGGGAAACAGCATTTTAACAGATACTCCAGATGATTCCGATTCAGATGGTCCATAGGAAGCACTTGGAAAAACTGATATGCATTCTTATGTCTCCATTACAGTACCTTACACTGACTGGGTAGGGGAGGGAAAAAACTATAGATTTTTGCCTTTGTTTATTTTTAAAAGAACCCTGTGCCTTGTCAAAATCAATTCTTTCTACAACAATTACCTTCTATATAAGACAACATTCATTCTAGTCTTTCAGTAGCCTTTCGGGCTATTTGCCATGGACTGAGGATCATTAAGTGTTTTTATTTGCCTTGTGTTATTTGGAACAAATATGTGGATAATCCATTTAAGAATTAATAATCTCCTCTGAACTCCCAGAATACTTGACCTGTATTTCTCCTGAGATGTGTTAAGTCCAGGCAGGAGGCAATGGAGGGATGTAACACACAGTATCAGCGTGGAAGCAGATGGATAGCTCAGACCTGGATGTTTTGGGGGGACAAAATCGGGAGTAATTTGCACCTGTAAGGCGCAAGGGTGAATGAGAAGGGGATGTCCTACGTGGTCTCAACTTTGTGAGCCTGGGCAGCTTGAGAGGAAAGCAGCAAAGAGGAGTTGTGTGGGGAATTTGGGGGTGTGGGGACAGGGAATGACAGAAAGGAAGCATGATGCAGTGGCAGGCATCAGTGGATCATCCATTAGAGATGTATACAAGCAGTGTAGAAATTTTGAACCATGCTCAAGAATTCGATCATGGTTTAACATAGAAAAGTAGGAGCGAAAGGAGTGAATGGACTAACTGAAAGAGAGTAGATGTAAAAGAACTCCCCAAACTAAGCCATGAAGTAAGCCTCCATTTAGATGCCTAGAGAGAGAAAAACAAGGAACAACACAGATAAGAAATAGACAGAGAAGAAGTAGGGACACCAGAAAAAAACAATCTGGAATCAAGGGAACATGCTAGGAAGGTATGTCCAGCAGGGGCAGATCCAACAGAATCCAAAGAAGGGAAAGACTGAAATAAAGTTGCTGAGCTTGGGTGGCCAGGATTTCTTGGGTGACCTCTGATAAAAGTCTAGTTACTTAAGTGGACTTCCATGAAGTGAAAAGCCAGGAGCTTAAGAGAGAACTTAACTCTCAGAATTACAACAAGGAATTCATTCCTCCAAGTCGAGGCGTGATTGGCTTCCTTGTGTTCATTATGGATTTCTGTCTGCAGGATAAGTATTCGCCTGAGGTCTCCCCCCTGACCCTTTCAGTGTAATGCATTCGGCATTCCCAGTGGTCCTCCATGACCCTCATTTGAAGCTCTCTGAGTTAGGTGGGGCACTTACGTGGAGTTAATAATTGGTTCAACTGGCAGTTCACACCAAGGCAGCTGGTCATCTCCGGACTGACCTCTTGATGGGGTCCACCAGGAAATGAGAGGAGCGTTGAACGAGTCTCCTGCAACCCTTCCATTTGATGCCCACAGTAAAGTCACTCCCCGTTTTGTTCACCTGACACTACCCAAACATTAAAACCACCCGATTCAACTCATTAGATCCCTGAAACAACAATAAAATGATGTAATTCAGACGCTTGGCGAAGGCAGCTGGTGGGGTCGATGTGTACCTGCTTGCATTCCTTTCTCAGGTTCAAAGCACATTTTTAAGAAACCAGTTAATTTTCTTGAGTGAATCCGATTTCATTGCCAGCTTTTCTACTGGGAACCATTTCTAGCAGAGCAATAGGACCAGGAAAATCCTAAGCTAAATCACTTGGAAGTCGCAGAGTTGAATTTGAGCCCCGCGTGCTCTTACTCCATTGCCAATATTTCCATCATAGCATGCTACCTTGGTAGGCCACCCTTCTCTTCAAATTTTGCTTTAAATGGGAAGTTGACACGATTTTTTTCTGCTGCCTCCTATGGTACATAAATACAATTAAAAAATAAAACCAAGAAAACACATTATCGAATCGATTATGTATGACCCAAATGCTTAGGAATGAAAAATTTACCCTTATACCCATTCATTTTGCATGTGCAGCTAACAATGTGTCCTAGTTCCCTAACGTACATCTTCATGAGCTAAAAAAAGGACCATAATGAACTTATTTTCTATAACGCATCCCTAATGTTTATAAATGTTTTATAGAAAGTCGATTCATGGAGTGAAAATCCTACAACCAGATTATGAAACCTGACAGATCCCATCGTTGTAAGGAAAATGTTGAAAACGTCTAATTCAAAGACATCATAAATTATTTATATGTAAGTTAATAATTTTAAAGTCTCAGTTTTGGCTTGTCCTCATTTTTAGAGAAAGCACAGGTCGTTTTAGGTCAGATAGCAAGTTGTAAGTATAGTTGTATGAGATGGCAACTTCTTTCTAGATATTGGGATGTGGGATGCCCCACAATGCATGCAGGGGGAGCTGTGCATCTTACTTCTGGAGTTGAGCACTGGGGCATGGGCTAGTGTAAAGTTGAGGACACCAGGTCTAGGAAAGATGTGGGTTTGGTTTTGGATGCTGGATGTGTCCAAGGTAATATGATCTGGCTGCTGGGTCAGAGGGATAGTCACTGGAAGGACAGAGTTTGTGGTAGATGATGAGTCACTCAGAGAAAGACCTTGGCGGTGGCTATGAGTCAGTGGGAAATGGCAAACCATCGCTCAAGGGGCAAAGTTGACAAGAGTTGAGAATAGGTGAGAATTGCAGGAGAGTCCCATGCTGTTCCAGTGGAGAACCCAGAGAGGGACTATTGCCACAATGGGAATCATGGAAATTATGATGACCCAAGTTTGGGTAGCACCGTCTCCTCCTGGTGGTAGGGCTTGGTGTTCCGGGGCCACGTTGTCTCAGAAACTCCATGGCGTTGAGCCTACGATGATAATCTCAGCTACAAAGGGCCGAGAAAGAGAGAAGCGGACAACTTCCAATTGATTGGTTTTTGATCCTATGGTTCCATGACCATAAATACATGGTGTGTGATTAAGCTTCACAAAAGTCAACGAAACATAGCAGATATGAGCACAGACTCTGGATCTGGATTACTGGGTTCAGCTGTGGGTTCTTAGACAAGTTACTTGACCTCTCTGTGGTTCAGTTTCTTGATCTGTAAGTTGGGACTAATAATCCCCACATCATTAGTTTGTTATGAGGTTTAAATGAGTTAATATTTGTAAAGCATTCAGAGACGTAGCTGGCATAGAGTGAGAGTTCTCTAAATTTTACCTTATCAAAACTAAGAAGGGGACTACTGTAATCGTGATAAAAAACCAAATGATAGAGCCTCTGCAAAGATGTAGCCAAATCTAGCCGTCAAGAGAGAAGAGAGTCATATTGCACTTCAGTAATGACGTGGCTTGTTCTTAGTTAAAACAAAAACCAAAACAAAATGTGATCTGGTCTTCTATAAATGAGTTCAATAGATCAGTAATGCACAGATAATTTATTTGAAAAGAAAACAGGATAAATTCCTACTCCTGTCACTGTGTTTATAGACCACCCTTCTTTAGGCAAAGAAGCTGTCCCGATGTATCTACATGTAATAGATCATGTGCCAGCAGAAATGGCTTTACACAGAGCCATTCTTTTCTTTAATCTGGTTGCCTTTGTTAGCAGCATCTTTAATTATCAAGGACCTATTGCATGACCTTGAAGCACAAAGCAGATTTAATTGATGTAGCAAAGGATTCGTTAGCACTTGGATCTCAACCATGAAACCAGATAAGCAGAGTAACCAGAGAAATTAACTGGAAGGTGTTTTTTTTTTTTTGCCTGGAGGCTTTCACACACACACACACACACACACACACACACACACACACACACGGAATATTTTTTTCTTCCTCTTCTTTTTAATGTAGGAAGCCAGGTGTGGCAGATCGAATTTTCTAAAAAATGCCACAGCAATATGTACAGTCCCACGTGTTCCTGTAGAACCACGACACACTCACAGCAAGAGGTAGAATCTACTTCTCCTCCTTTGAACTTGAGCAGAACTTGGGGACTGGCTCGCCAGGTAGAATGCAGCGGAAGTGATACTGCATGACTTTTCAGGCCAGACCCTAAAATAGCGTTATGGTTGTACCTGGCTCTCTCTTTGGGATACTCGCCCTTGAGATCCGGCCACCATGTTGTGAGGAAGCCTCAGCCACGTGAGGAGACCATTTGTTTATTCTTGACACTAGCCGAGGGCCCCTACTGGAAGCCAGCATCAGCCGCCAGACATACTAGCCTCCAGAAAAGTCCATATCCTAGCCCTCAGCCTTCGAGTAGCCCCAAATTATAGGGCTTTGAGCAAAATAAGAGTTGCAGTTGCTTCGGGTGCTAAGTTTGGGGATGAATTGTTAATCAGGATGAGAGAACTGTAACCCCAGGGCTTCTGGTTTTGGATCCGTGTATAGTTTTTTTGTTTTGTTTTGTTTTGCTTCAGGGAACGGTTAAGAGGCCTTTGTTTTTGAAAGTCAGCGAGTACCAGATCAGGGCAAGTTTGAGAAGGGAGGCAGCAGTGTGGCCCTTAAGGAGTAAAATTTCCAAGTCTAAGAAGAAGAGCTGGGAGTTCTGAGAGCCTTGGAGATGGTGTTTTACCCCCAAATAGGCTTCGAAGAAAGGCAGGACCTCTGATAGGCTGGCAGCGTGGGGGCCTGTGGGCCAAATACTAAGCTCAGTGATCTTGGCAGTGATGAGGCTGTCGTGATCCCTTATGGAGTGTGCGTGTGCGCATATGTGTGTTGTGGGGGAGATTGTGTCAAAAAAGCCTTTAGAGGGACCAAAACAGCCAGAACAAAGAAGGGTGGCAGAGTTCCAACCATGTACTGGAAGACATCCTTGGAGTCCTTAGCCCCTAAGACCCTTGTCTGGTCCCGGGAAGGAGAAGGGGCTCTCGGAATTTATTTTGATGAAGGCTTTGTATACAGATACATGAAAATCATTAGCTGTTTGTTATAATATCATTTATCAACTGATTAATTTGCTGGTTAATTTTTTTTTTACTAATTTGAAATATTATATTATCATATACCAATTATCTTAATATATTTGATTTTTCTGTGTTTCATTCCATTAATCTGTCTGTTTAAACCACCAAAATGATTCCATTTTAGTAATTATATATTTATAATTATTTTAACAACTTAAAGAGAAACGTCTCATCAGTATTTTTATCCAGAACTTTCTTGGCTTTCTTACAAGTATATTGCTCCAGGCAGGCTCTCAAATCATTTGGTGAGATCACACCCCCCACACTCCAAAATTCACTGGGGCTTTGATTGTGATTGTCTTACATATAAATAGTTAAGAATGGCAGATTGAACATACAAGCACTTTAACTGCTCTTCCACCCCAAATCCCTCTAAATGAGGATAAGGAAATGTGTAAAGAAGATATAAATAGACGAGGATAAAAAATGAGATAGGAGACAACAGTGACAAAATTTTGGAAGTCGATAGGCAGATGGATGGGAATTAAATGACTTCACAGACACACGAGGAAGCTGAATCCTAAGCTGGAAGTTGGGAAAGGGGAGAAATAACCTAATGTACATTGCAGAATCCTCTAAAGGAGCAGGACTTGGCAGGTAGAAGAGTCGGTTGAAAGTCCCTTGAAGAATTTACTCCCTCCAATCTCTGTTCCAAATTTAGGCAGCTGAGCAAACATCCCTCCCCTATTCTGGAAGGAGACTTAAGGTTTATTCTGTAAAGAGGGTAAGCAGATGATCTTTGAACTAGACAATACTGGGCGCAGCTGAAATGGAGACCAAGTAGAAAACATGGGGATTAAGGTAAAGCTTATAAATGGGAGTTGACATCTCCAGCCTTCTTCCCTCACGTGGCTCCAGAATTTTGGAAGTCCGGTGTGTACGTTCTGTGTAAGAGGTCAGAAGCATCTTCTCTGGAAACCTAACTTCAAAGAGAAATGAGCACAAGATACTCAAATCAGAGGTCTTCCAACTATCACCCTAGAGATAAAAGCATTGTTGACAAACAGCCTCCCAAGAGCTCCCCATCATCTTTTTAGTGCCCTACTATTAAATATGGCCAGATGGCCAATGACTGCCAGACATTTATTTAGAAAGAATGGCAGATTTGACTTTGGGTGGTTGAACACACAATGTGGTGTACAGATGACGTATTATAGAACTGTATACTTGAAACATATAATTTTATTAACCAATATTACCTCAATAAATAAAATTATAGAAGAGAAAAAACTAAGTTGAAATACCAATACAAGTGGAAAGGAAAATTATAATAACTTATTAATGTCTTCGGAGAAGATATAAATTTATCAAGCAAAAGTAGATATTATAAAAAAAGAACTAGTGAACAGAAAACTTTAGAAATTAAAAATATGATACCACAAACTGTTGGAAGATAAAATCAAGGGAATCCCCAAGAAAGTAGAATAGAATAGAAAAATAAGATTTAAAAAAGAGACCCATCTAGAATGTTCCAGAATAATTATAGTTCTATGGATACAGGACAGAGAGGGCAGAGGGAAGGAAATCATAAAATAACTCAAAAAAGATTTCCCAGAATTGAAGAACATGAGTGTCCTGATTAAAAGGGATTAGTAAGTGTCCAGAGCAATGGATGAAGTAGACCATCTCCAAGGCACATTATCAAGCAATTTCAGAGAGTTAAGGACAGAAAATAGATTCTACAGAATCTCAAGGAGAAAGAAAAAAGTATAAAGTATCAAATGTTAGATGACATCAGACTTATCAATAACAACAGTAGAAGCTAGAAAGCAGTGAATCAACAACACATTCAAAAGTCTGAGGAAAACAACTTCAAACTGAGAATTCCCTATCTGGTGCCAGAAAACAAAACATACTTCTTAGGCGGCTCTTTTCAGGATGCTGTTTGAGATACGTTTCTACAAAGTTATGGAGTTAATCAAGAAAGAAGACGTGGGGCCAGGAAATGGACTCCAGTCCAAGAGAAAGGGAATCCCCCTAATGGCAATGAAGGGCGA
This sequence comes from Rousettus aegyptiacus, assembly GCF_014176215.1. Taxonomy (NCBI): domain Eukaryota; kingdom Metazoa; phylum Chordata; class Mammalia; order Chiroptera; family Pteropodidae; genus Rousettus; species Rousettus aegyptiacus. The sequence continues at coordinate 794,178 of NW_023416312.1, read as the reverse complement.
TTCCTGGATGGCTTCTGGTTACAGATATGTGCCACAGAAGGACATTTTGCTCAGTGACAGACCACGTATATGATGGTGGCCCCATAAGATTATAACGGAGCTGAAAAATTCTTATCGCCTAGTAACGCAGCCATTGTAACGTCATAGCATAGTGCATTGCTCACGTGTTTGTGCTGATGCTGGTTTAAACAAACCTACTGCATTGTCAGTCATATAAAAGTATAGCGCATAGGGTTATGTCCAGTACATAATACATGATAGTGATAGTAAACGACTGTCACTGGTTTACGTATTTACTATAAGTTTTATTGTTATATTGAGTGTACTTTTCCTACGTGTATAAAGAGTTGGCTGTGAACAGTATACCGTGTTATGCTTGCAGCGGCCTTTATACCTTGTGTTTACTGCGTCTCTTGATCACATCGTTTTTTCCTCGTACTTGATTTAATCCTGTGTTTTGTACAGTAGCATGCCGCACAGGCTTGTAGCACAGGAGCAATAGGCTAGACCACATGGCCTAGGTGCGTGGTAGGCTAGACCACCTGTAAACATCTATGATGTTTACACAATGATGAAATCACCTGAGGCTGCATTTCTCAGAATGTATCCCTATCAGTAAGCGGCAGGTGACTGTATCAGATATAGTGGGAGGCAGGATTGTAAGACGGCCCCCAACATTTCCACCCCCCTGACACACATGCTCTGAATGTCCCCTCCCCTGAGTCGGGGCAGGACCTGTGAACGTGATGGGATATCACGCCCATGATTAAGTTATATTACATAATGAAGGGTAGGAGATTTTGCAGATGTAATAATGTTCCTGACCAGTTGATTTTAAGTTACTCGAAGGGGAGATTATCCATGGTGGGCCTGACCTAATCAGGTGAGTCCTTTGAAAGCGCATCTAGAGATCACAGAGGAAAGACTTCAGGGAGATGTGAAGCAGCAGAGATTCTCTCCTGTTGGCCTTAAAGAAGCAGATAGCCATTTTGTGGAGTGGGCCACATGGCAGAGAATGGTGTGTAGTCTGTAGGAGCTGTGGGCCTTAGTTCTATAACCATAAGGAACCGAATCGTGCCAAGAGCCACATACCTCGGATGAGAAAGCAGCCCTGGCCATCACCTTGACTTCAGCCCAGTGAGACCCTGAGTAGAGAACCAGTTATCCTCTGCCTGGGCCATGACTCAGAGAAATAGTGAGATAATAAATATGTGTGGATTTCAGCCACTCGGTTTGTATCAGTAGACAACTAATGCAGGTGTAGACGGCCACCGGTCCACAGCGGAGCAGCTCAGGAGACTGGAGGGATTAATCCCGAGGCGTAAAACTGTCCTAATGTCTTGAATGATGCGCAAACTTGAGGATAATTGGGAAATGTACTGGTAATAAGTTCGCATGAAACTAAGGACTCAAACACAAGACCATTGGTCACTTTAAGAAAAACAAGACGTTGCATGGGAAAATAGTCATAGTGTGTAACATGATTCAGTTCTAAATAAGATTTACAGAGTCATAATAATGTAAAAACCAAATGCCAGTCTAAGCAAAATTCCATGATAAATACTGTAGAGCGGGGAAAGTTTGCCTCCATCCTCTTTACGTTTTTTGGCTGCGCCTGAAAATTAGACTGACAAAGACAGATTAACGGGAGAAAAGCATCGGAATTTCTTTAATATAAGTTTTACACGACACGGGAGTCTTCATAAGGAAATGAAGACTCAGACCAACAGTCGGATCTGTGTTTCTGTGCTAGGTTTGATGAAGGGTGGAAAGTTGTGGAAAGATATGATGGGAAAAAGGGTAAACCGAGGGAAACTCAGTGAGGTCTGTGCGTTCAGATGTCTGTGTCCCTTCGTCTTTGGAGGTAAAGGTGCTCCCTTCCTCCTGGTACAGGGTGGGTACCTGTCCCACCACGGTTTTATGACCTGCTCCAGGGCGAAGGTCAGGAAGTCTTTCCTGCACCTGCCATTTCTCAGATTCCTTCAGCTGGAAATATTCTGTATGACAAGATATCACATTTTGGGGTAGCATGTCCTGAACCCTTTCAGTGCATTTTGGAGGATTGGAGATGGGAGGTGGGTGGGGGCGATGAGGACTGAGAACAAACTCTTCCTCCTCAACAGTTGAAGTAATAATGACTAGGACAGAAAAAACCCAAAGTCGCGGCATATGCCTGTCATAGTCACTGTGAGCAGGGAAAAGGGACCGAGTCAGAGAAGCAGGTAACTTTAATGAATGGATTAGGGACCTTCGTAAAAAACGTGCTGAAGTACTTGACTCTTCAGAATGTGTAAAATGTGTAGACTGGACAAAAGCGAAAGCGAATCAAGCAAGGAATTGAAAGTTCAGCAGATTAATTGAATGATACTTACGATTAGTTCTTGAGATGACATTTCCATTTAATTTCATTTAAAAATCCCTCCCCCTTATGGGCTGTTTGTAAATGAATAAGATTATAAACAGTAAAATTGAATTAGCTTATTCCACATGTGAACAAATGCCACAGAAGAAAAGAATGTCCTTTTCCCGTCAACTATAATTGAAAAAAAGAGAGAAAAGAATGTCCTTTGCCCAATCACATACATTTCCCTTGAAAAAATGCCCTTCAGGAGGCTAACGTGACCAAATAAGACCTGCCACTTCTCAATTTTCAGCACATCATAGAGCGAGGCGGTTACTCTGTTTACCCTTTTGTTCCTGAGAGTAATTAAAATATTCATGACATATTAACACTCTCTGGTGAGAGATCAAACATTTCAGTGTTTGTTTCTTCAACAGTCAACTTATTGGGAATGGCGGGAATCTAAATTCTTTTTTCTCATACTTTCCACTTTCCAGAAGCTAAGGTTCAGCTAGATCATGAAGGAGATGTGTTGTGTGGTGCTTTCTGTATTTTCTCCTGATGAATATTCATTAGCGATCCCCCAGAATTAGGGGGGCACTAGCAGCGTGCACCTCTTGCCGTGACACAGACTTTCCGCGCAAGTTCCTAAACCTTGTTAAGCAGCTATTTATTTCCGCGTCCATAGAAAGGAGCTAGTCGTAGCCATTCTAATGTAAGATTTTCAAGTGGTTTAAATGAGATAAGTAGGCAGAGCGCTTAGCACAATGACTTAGCACAAAGCGAGAAATCAACAAGTGTTAGCCATTTTTGTTATTCAGGAAAACAGAATGGACATTAATAACAAGCATTTCTATATTGTCTTTAATAAATTTACAAAATGCTAATTTTAACCCAATAGGAGCTTTTCGTTTCTGTATATGGAATTTGTTCACCCACTCCAGGAGATAAATGGTAAATTGATCCATTTCTACCCTCTTTCTGAAACGAACGAAACTTATAAGGCGTGATAATTTGTATACCCTTTTTCCATCCATCTGAATCTGTGCCATTCCAATTTTAGTATTTGTGCTGCCGAAGCGAACACAAATCTGGGCAATTCCAAACAGCATTTGATGCTAAGGGTAGGTGCATCCATGAAAAATGTGTCTTTTCAGACTTAATAACATGTTTTGTCTAAAATTCTCAATCTCTTTAGGAAGTTGGTAGGGAAATTGATTTTAGGTAGCTCCTGATTTCTAATTCTCAGAAGAAACAAAAGAATTGATCTGACCTTGTCTAGAAAACCACATTATTATATGCGGTTATTATTTGCATATGTGGAGTAAGAAGAAGCGCTAAAGATTTATCTGTGAAAACTTGATTCTTTAATCATTATGGATTTGGTCAGGAAAAAAAAAATGAGAGAATGATAGTTTCTCATTTCAGACTTTTTCAGTTACTTTTCACCCATTTATTTCTTGCTCAAAAACAAATTTTAAAGTACAAATATCTGTGCTTTCATATTTCTAAATGATAAATTATTAAAAGTTGACTTTAGCCAAACGGTCATCATTTCTCAGGGAAAATACTCAGTACAAATGTAAATAATAAAAGCCCATGAAGACATTAATCTTTTCTTTTGATTTCTTTTTTGTTCCATTGCAATCCCATAAGGACGTAAGAATTAAGAACTTTTGGGCTAGGGACAGCTAGATTGAAGATTTCTCTAGAATGTTTTCTTCCTTTAATAAGCCCATGGAAACTAAATGCAAATACTGTTACCATAATATCTATGTGCAAAGTCCAAATTTTAGCAGTTGTCAGGAAATTCCAAAGGCTCTACAGCCCAATTACGTGGGTGTTGTGGCCTGAATGTAATTTTTCTATTCCTCTTTCCCTTGTAAATTTATACCTTCAATGCAATTCTGTTCATGTGGTAAAAAACTGTGTCATAATTTGCCCAGGGTATGTAATGTGGCCAAGATCTCATTGCTCTTAAGAGTTTTAACTAGACATTTTCTGACTTTTGACTGTTCGCCCTTTAAACAATTTTGCATTAATGCGTACCATACAGAATATCAGCTTGAGAGAAGAGGAAAAAACTGAAACTCAGATATTTATAAACACATGGCATCCACAGAAAACAATGCGATAAGACCAGGTTTGCTGTTTGAATAACTACACTGTTTCGGTCAGTCAGCTTGTCTTTCTAAGCATGACGAGAGGAAGAGAAAGAGAAATCTTTATGTTGTTTTTTTTTTTTAAATGAAAGCTGTGTTAAGCTTACCTCATTTATCATTCAGTTACAAAATGGAAACTTAGCCTTTGTTCCCTCACAATTCTAATTTTTCAAGGAAATGTGCACGGATTTGAACAGCTTCTACCTCTTTTGAGTGGTCGACCCGAAATACTAAGTTATTAGAACTTGGCAAAAATTTCAACAAGATAAGAAGTTTAATTTGGAGACTCAAACCTATAAATGTTAGGAATCCTGAGAGGGATTGGGAATCAAGAGAGATGAGAGATCTCCACCAACCACAGTTAAAACAACTTCCGATGTGGTGCAAACTGAAATTGATGTTAACATACTTAGTTAATATCAGTGGGTTTAAGGAATCCACTTTCTGAACAACTGTAGGAAACAGTTATCCAATAGAATACTCCCCCCCCCCTATTTCTTACCTGAGCTCTTCCCACCTGTTCACCTCTGTCCTTCTGTCCTACGCTTCCCTCCCCTCCTCTCTTTCATCATCCAAGTGGGGCGGAGCCAGCTCCAAGTGGTGGTCCCAGCTGCATGGCCATTCTCCCCTCTTCCTTTTCTTGCATAAGTCATGCTACTTCAGAACTTCAACTTTGAGGATTCACATTCTTTGGGGACTTGGGCTTCTCCTTGCCTCTGCCACGTGGTCATCCAGAGAGATGATATGCTGCTCTCTGATGGGGCAGCTTTCAAAAAGAGGGGCCATCATCATCTTGGTTCACACATCCAATCACTTCATCAGTCATCAAGCAATTATTTATTGCATACCACCATGTATCTGGCAAGTGGACTGCAGTTCGTGTGAGGGATGGTATTTTTCCAATTTACTCTGACTTACACTGCAGCTCTTCCAAGTGCTAGTCCACAGCCCGGCCTGGTTAGCAGGCTCCTGCCCACTTTGGTCATCCGGGACTCCCAATTTTGTTTCTCTAGACTTAGGAGATTGTCAGAAGTTCTGTTCAACTTCGCAGCCTCTCCAATCCCTTCTTTTGGACTGGACAGATGTCCCTAAGGGAGAAAGAACACCCAAATGGCAGGCTTACCTATTTGCTGTTCTATTTCAAGTTCCTTGATTGAAGTTGTTGACTCCCTTGTTGTCTGTTTAATACCTTAAATCAGCTGTTTTTCACATATTTTCCAGTTTTCCTTGGGGGGACGGGTGGTCCCAATGATCTAGTCTGCCATTGTCGGAACTCTTCACCTTTTAAGATCCATTTCCATATCCTTTCTTTGTGAGGTCATATCTCTGAAACCCCTTCATTCTAGGCAGCAGAATTCATCATGTCATCCTCCGTGGCAGCAAACTTGTGGGCACATGCCTGATTAGGGAGCACATCCACTTTGTACTGACCCATTTAAGCATGTTTCTCCCAGTGGATAGTTCACGTGTCAAGGGCACCAGTTATAGCTAATGCATATTTATGTTCTCAGTGCCTAACATTGGTGTATATAGTAGATGCTCAATAAATGTCGGTAGACATAGTTGGCACTTCATGTAAATTTCACGTGCTTATAAATTCAGTGTCTCAAATAAAAGTCACCTGACAACCCTCCTCTCACCACGAGAATGAAAAGGAAAGAAGGAAATTTCACAAAAGAAAAGGCAAAATGTATGTGTCTCTGAGGATGCTTGAGATAGGGAAATTTTAAAAAGCAAGTGTCTTCTTTGGTTTTGTCAAAGGAAACATAGGTAAATGGGGGGGGGGAAGTATAGTAACCACCAAAGTTAAGAAAAGAAACAGGAGGAAAAAAATTCTTATACTGAGATTTGGGGGATGATTTTCCAAGATGCTAGCCTATGTTCTTTGCTCAACCTCTGCAAGTGTGCCTTTGTCCCCCAAAGGACAGTCACATGCTACTCAAACATCTGCCTCTAACATGATACGTTTGTCCTTTATCTGGTAGAATGGGAGCTCAAAAGGCATTAAGACAGTTCTCAATATTTATCTCAATATTTAGGTTTTCTGAGTGGATATTCAATCAATGAATTTTATAGAAATATTTCATAAGAAGACAGAAAAAAGGGCACTTTTGGCATAAGGTGTGGATGGGAAAGAATTAAGCAAATATTAATGTCTCCTCCCAGTGGGCATTCTTTTATAAGAAAAATTGCCTTGTTTACAATAGATTAATTATTGCACATGGCATAAGCAGATGGAATTTGTGTGGAATTTTTAATCAAGTGGTATGAAGAAGTTTATACCACTAAAAGTTGCCATGAAAAACCATTGCCAGATGTGATATTTTATTTCTTTACCTATTAGATTGTTAACGAAGTAGAAAAATACGAATAAAAGTAAAGAATTTGTCTTTAATGTAAAAATTTTAAAGTATCAGAGGACTAATGCCAATTGGACTGTTCTCTATTATAAAATATGTAAGGACTACAGGTATTTTACACCCATTTTGACCATTTCTTTTTTGTCCTCTTATTTTCTTTCTCTGTACCTTCATTTATAAAGTTAAGGAAAATTAAACGCGGACAGTTTCCCTCTGTCGTTTAAGGGTGTCCCGTTCTCAGAAGAGCAGCGCTGCGCCTTAATAATGTTTTTAAATTGAAAATTTCCAGTCAAAACAAAATAAAACAAAACCTGTCATTCATATGGGATCAGTAAGGCATGGAAACCATGGCGTGCCAGCCTCTGAAATTGCTCTTAAAATAATGAGGGCAGCAGGCTTCACCATCATCCCGTTCATTCAGCAAATTTCTAGTTGAGAAGAAGCGAGACAAGGAAGCCTGCAAGCATTATGAACCTTAACACACCAATCTAGTGATCTCAGCAATGAGCTGGAGACGTAGGTGATACCACCTTCCCAGAACCAAAGAAGCAAGGCCTCTGGGAAATGTAATATCTCATCCCAAGCAAAGAAGTGAAAGAAGAGATCCACAATACCAAGTCCAGAAAACAAACTTCCAGAATCTCTGCTCTCTCCACTTGACCACACTGGGTTTGGTCCTGAGGCAGGCCATGGGGATGCATCATGGTCCTGACGTGGGATGATCCCCTCCGATGTAATGCAAAGTCAAATAATGCCAACCTCTTACATAAGTGTGAAAACATTGCATTATGCTTTATATTTTTTTCCCCAAGATAACTATTATGTTTAGCTATTATACGGAACTATTAGTACCCGCATATTTTCTAAGAGCTCCTCCCCCTTCTCCCTTTCCCTTGCTCCTGCTCTGGCCTTGTGATGAGCACATGCTTTGTTTCTGATTTGTGTAAGCTGGTACTAGTCAGGGTAGGAAAACTTTTTTCTCTGTGGAGCAAATGTTCTCAAGTAAGGTTCATGGGCAACTAAGTGGCCAATAGATGAACTAAAGATGTGGACGAGAGTCATGGAATAGTGTGCAGAATGTTGTGTATGCGGGCAGTTTTCTGCAGGGAAGCCTAGAGCTGTGTCGTCATCCACAATACAACCACGAATATAAAAAGTTGGGATGCTAGGAATTCCTAAACGCAGGAGAGGGGACCGAAGAATAAAGAGAAAGTTATTCAGATTGCTTTTATAAGAGAAATGCTAGACATTTCACTCATCTGTTTTTAAATTAAGAATAAGGGTTACAAATTCTATTCAATAGCTACCAAAAGTTAACATATCTTTTGCTAAATTATACTTACACAACGTTTCCTTTGTACCCAGCAGTATTCTAAGCGTTTTACTTATTGTACATAATCCTCACAAGAACCCAATGAAATTATTACTAGTTCCATCTCATTTAAGGCACAAGATATTTTATAGATAAAAGTATGCCACAGTTCTATATTACTACAGTACATAATGGAGAAAGACAGAAGAAGAGAAGGGAAAGAAAGAGAAATACGAAGGAAAATAGAGAAAGAATGGATGACAGACGAAAGGGTGAAGAACAGAAATCCAATACCAAGGTGCTGTCGGAACAAGAAGTCGTGACTCTGCACACACTGGTGCGACCAGAGCTGTAAAAACACAATTCTGCTATTTGCCAAAGCCACATGCATTAACAGATTAATCATTTAGAAGAATATATATATATATATATATACACACACATACATAAACGATTAGATTAAAAACATGTATAAACACTGTCAAAATTTATTAGGAGACGTGTTTGAATTTGAACCTAATATTTGGAAGTACAGACATTTTTTAAATGGTCCCTTTTCTTCATTTGATGGGGGAAAATCCTTATACACACGCTGTGGAAGTGGACTAAGAAAACAGCAGTTTCACTGAATAAACATGCATTTTCCACCTGGTGTTTTGGACGTTAATTAATGATCCTGTATAGTTCATCCTGAAAATTGGTGAAATTACGCCAAGAACTATGTAGAGACCGCAGATGAATGCTAGTCCATCCTTCCTTGCTTGCTAAGTCTACCATGAAATTAAACCCGGACTGTTATAATTGGGAGGAAAGTTATCTGTATTATACCGAAGTACTCTCAATATGTTTCACCTAGCCCTGTATACTAAACTGCGATGATAAACATACCATCGTAGAATTTTAAGCTGGATCCTTTCTGCTCTTTAACAAAAAAAACTCAGGAATGCAGTAAATGCATTTAGTGCAGAGAAGTTCGCATGATTTTCCTGTCAAATTAAAAAAGATTCGTTCTGCGGAAGGGAGAGGGTTATTTAGGCTCAGTGTCAAGTTGCTCATTTTCTTTTGACTTTTTCATCTTTGAAAATGTGGAGAGCAGAGTGGACTTGAATATCAAAACTGAGTTTGTTTTCTCTACCTTTATACTCAGTGATCAAAGTGGCCCTAGAGTGTATGTTTTTCGACCGTTTTCTAATATATGTGATATTTGTTGCATTGAGCATCCCGTACTTGACTCTTATCCCTTGACGTAGTGTCTACTCTACAAGTAGGCTGCAGGGCCACGGAACTGCATAACTTGGGGGACCAGGGTAGGGGGTGACCACTTAGGCTCTATGTGATTGTCTCACTGATGGAACTAACTGATTCAAAACAATTTCCACTAAGTAGCTATCAAAGGTCTACGTTAAATACTTTGAATTGGCTCCAAATGAACAACTTCTTTTCCAAAAATTTAAGTATGTATATTTCAAAGATAGAAAGTGAACTTAATTAGTCACTCTTCTCTTTACGTTCACTTATAAAAATGTGAACTCCCCACTTGCCTGTTCCTTCTTGTTGGACATAGACCGTTGTCACAATCAGCTCATGAAGCTGTCAGCAGGTCCATGGAGACCACTTTATGATGTCAAAGTAAAGGCAAAGTAACATCCATGCAAATCCCATGGTTATTAACAAAACAAACAGAACTCATTTTAAATGACTTTTGCAGTCAAGGGCCCCTCTCTGGACTCTCCCCCACCTCTCTGTTTCCATTTCAAAGTCACATCTTTGTTAATAATATGGGATCCTGAATTCATAGTGCTTGCATTTGGTAAGTCTTGGGAAGACTCATGCTAGAATTCCAATTTCCCTTGGGCATATTAGAAAACCACAAACTATTTCAAAGGTTTTTAGTATTGGTGAGATACTTTGTGTATTACAATGTGGATGTTACTGCGTCAGAGCTTAAAATCTTTCCTTGAATTGGAGTATTGAGTAAAAGAGAATTCAGCTAAAGGTATATCTCTAAAATATTCGCAGATAAAGAACATTTGAATTTAGACTTCAATCTTTACTCCTCCGCAAAAGAATATCTATTAAGTGCTTACCATATACCGGATATTGGCTTCATCTTAAATACAGAGATGAGGATACTGCAAAGAAGGACGAAGCGCGCCCATGATGCTCGAGGAGTTTATGAGTGAGAAAACCCCAAACACACCATTCCAATACAGCACCTGTGGTATGCCGTGTGAGATTTGGAGCTCAGAGCCTGAGGGACCCCCCCCCCAGATGCTCCAAAGGAGAACATTCAAGTATATGTGTCACGTCGTTTGAAACATTTAGCCCATGTACAGAAATCTTTCTTGCCAGCACTTGATTGTAGTTAAACAATTATATTTTTTTCACCAGGAAATTTTAATTACAATCCTTCTCGTGACTTTCAGCATTGGCAAAAGCCTCACAAGACCAGAGTCGGCTCAGTCCCGACTTCTAGATCGTTAGCTGTTTAGAACATCGACTCCTCATCTGGAATTTTTTGACCCTTCAATTTTCCAGACTCTGCTGCTGGCACATTCTATTTCTTCGTCTTGGAGAATTCTGGGAGGAGGAGAACATTCTCCATTCCTTTAACGTGCTGTTACCATTTTGTCCCATCTCTACATTTGGAATCATCTCCACATTCTCCTTCCGCCTCCTTCTAGATCCAGAGAGGAATGGGACCCTTACCCTATTTGCTGGTGTAAGAGGTGAGCACCAACACACAGCGCATGCGCTTTCATCCTACATTCACCTGGCGTTTCCCCTGGTGCTTTATGCAATGAATCTCAAGCAGAATTGCCCTGGATCGCCTATAGGTTTGGAATGGTAACCAGCAGCATTTGTGTACGTTTTTTTCAGCAGTCTTCAGAATGACCCCGAGAGAGGGGAAAGTAAAGGACCACTGTGGGTGGCCGTTGACAGAAGTGAGCACAGTGGACAAATTAAAGATTTCCAGGAAACCCAAAGAAACGACTGACCCAAATTAGGAAAGGCAGTTTGTGAATTTATTTGCTCCTTCCGCGGATTCCTGTGTGCCTGTTTCTCTCCATGGTCCAAGGACCCTTTAGCCCCAGATTGTTGCTTTTTTTTAAAGAAAGGAAATGGTAGCTTTCAAACCCTCCTCCTTGACTCTCTGTTTTCTCAGACTCCTCATCCCTAAGGCAGGTGCATCTCTGGCTTCTGACACTCCAGTCTCGGAAATGCATTTGGTTTGGGGGATTATTTCTGCACTGTGTTCCAGAGAAGAGCTGTTTCCATGCCTTAAATTCTGTTTTGGCCTGGGTGAAACCTTCCTTTCCAAAGTTGTATTACAACGAGTGGTCTATTCGGTAAAGATAGAAAGCGTCGATTGCAGAAGAAATAAATTGGGTTGGGGAGAGAGGGGACTAGGTAGATGAGGGCAGGGAAGGATGAGAAAATGGAGAATGAAGACAGGAACAAAAGGGAAAAGAAGTTTTGAAAAACTTGATACACGAAAAATTAAAGGAGTTAGTTAATTATGGCTGAAAGGTTGCGGGGAGAGGTCACTTCCTAATGACCTCTCTCCGCAACCTTTCAGCCATAATTAAGATTTTAAAAATAATAGTATCCACTTTTGGAGGGGTAAAAAGGCCATTGTGTCAATTAGTGTGGTTCTTTTGGCAAGAATCTAGATTTTAGCAAGAGCCGCAGAAATGTTTGTCATTTGGCTCAATATTATACTTCTGGGACTAAAAAACATTTCAAAATTTTGAAGATGTACAAAAATTTCTTCTCAGTACTGTTCGCATAAGTAAATAATTGGTGACAACCAATATGACTAACAATAGACAAGTGATTGAATAGTTTTATCCATTAAGTAATTCCTATCACCTGATCGAATATTAGGTAGCCAAAGAAAATGGTGATTTGAAGACCACATAATATAGAAAATGCTTATATGAAATTGTTCCAAAAGTAAGCTACAAAAGCCTATATGATCCCATTTATTTTTACAATTGAAGAAAAAATCTACAATATATGTTGTTGGGAGACATCAATGTTATTAATAGTGATTGTGTTTGAGGTATGAGCTACAAGCTGTTCTTTTTTTTCTTTTTAGCAAAGCACCTTTAAAAAATTAGGATGTTATTTACACGCAATAAAATACACCCATTTTTGGTATACAGTGAGGTAAATTGTGATATTCTATACAGTCTATTATCACCGTCTGGATCCAGAAGTTTCCCAAGGCTCTTCCACAGCGGATCCCCTCTCCCACCCCGGCCCCGGACACCTGATCTTGCTATCATCAAAATTTTGCCTTTCCTAGAATTTCACATAAATGGGATCATATAGTATATGAGACTCTAGTTTTTAATCTTTCTTTAATCTACTTTTAAAATGTTTCTTCAATGAGCATGTTAAAACATTGTTTGAAGCTAAAACATACAAATTTCAACTGTGTCCTTTTCCACTAAAGGCAAAGCAGGAAAGAAATGAAGAACTCTGATTACTTAAGAGATAGTTATAACAGACCCGTGTTGTCGGGGAGCTCGTAAAATCTCCTTACTTAGAGACCGTAGAAAGATGCATGCCCACCATGTGCTGCTAAAAGACTGGTTGATATTCATTAAAGGCTGAGATGGGGTAGAAGATAACTTTTATCCTGATAAAGAGGATAATGGGAGGAGAGGAGAAACATAAGATCCATCTCAGCAGAAAACTAAAGGAGGCACACTTTTCATCACCCCGTATCTTGAACACATGCTATTATAAGTTTAACATTCTATTTAAAGAATGCAAAACTCCTATGCCTACTCGCTATGTTTCTTTCTTTCTTTTTCATTTTTAACCTCTGCACATTAGTCCTTTACATTAGGCTGTGTAATTTTAAGGCAAATGATGCTAAGTTCAGTATAATTATGACCACTATGAAGTTGAAGCCATTTTTAGTAAAATGACAGTCTGAGTTACTGTATATAGCCATGTGATTGTCTTCATGAAGACCTATGTGCTTCAGGTAAGTGTGAAGTATAGACACAATGTTATCTACTGAATGAAAAATGCTATACACACATATATGTTTATATGTATGTATACGTCTGCCGTTAAATGGAAGCTGTTTTTTCTTTTTTTAAGAAAAAATAAAATTTTAAATGTTTAAGTTTTCAATAGCTCCCTAATATCTTATTTTTTTTAAAAAAAAATAATTGTGGTAAAATATACATAGCAAAATATACCATTTACGTCATTTTAAGTGTACGATTTAGCAGCATTAAGCACATTCACATCGTTGTGTTACCTTCACTCCATACATCTCTACATTATCCTGCAAAACTGAAACTGTCCCCATTAAACAATCTCTCCTCATTGTCCCTTTTCCTCTAGTCCCTGGCGACCGCCATCCTACTTTCTGTCTCTGTGGCTTTGATTACTCTAAGTATCTCATGTGAAGTATCTTTTTCTAACTGGCTTATTTCACTCAGTAGAAAATCTTCAAGTTTCATCCATGTGTCAGGAGTTTCTTCCTTTTTAAGACTGGATAATATTCCATTGTATAGATATGTACCACATTTTGATTAGCCATTCATCTGTCAATGGACACTTGGGTCGCTTCCATATTTTGAGTCTTGCGAATATATTTTTAATAGTAGAATAGTTCTAGGAATATTTCCCATGGCGACACAGGGAAGCTGATCCTGTGATGATACAAAGATGCCCTGGGTTGCTTTTCCCGGGTATCATGGTGCTAGGCTGTTAGTAGGCACACGCAACAGTATTGTATCTGTACTGGAATATAATTAATTAGTTAATGGTATGTTACTTTATAGTCATATAATAAAAGAGAGCAGTGCTTGACTTGAATGAAGGACTCCATTATGTTGGTCACTTAACAGGAATTTTCAATCTGGAAACTTCTTAAGTTCTGGGAAATTTATTTTTCTATTATTTCTGACATTCTTCTCCTCCTACAGGAGAAGAATGCTCTCTCTTTCTGAAATTTCTAATAATTTGGATTTTAGACCTCTTAAACTTACCCTTTAAGGTTTTTATCTTTCTCTCTGGCTTTCCCAATTTTTTGTTTTACTTTTTAGGCAATATAATCAACTTCGACTTTTAATCCTCCTAAAATTTAATTTCTATTACGCTTTTATTTTCTATAGTATGATATTTTCCTTTTTTGAATTGGTATCCTATCTTTTTTTTCCCATGAATGCCACCTTTTTTTCTTATGTCTTGGATGGACAGTCTAGGTTTTTAAAGTGTCCTCGTCCCTGACTTGCCTGTTTTCTTCAATTCCTTTTTGATATATTGATCTCTGTCTTTCACGCTAGAGGCATTCTGGAAGGTCTGAGGATCCTTGGTTTCCAGCTTATTAAAAGCTGACTGGTCGCTCTGGGTTTGTGTGTGGCCACTGGGAGGGGAGAGCCTTTTACCGTGGCCAGTTTCACTGGAGGGTCTTTGGCAGGAGTTGTTTTTTGGGGGTCCTCCAGATCTCAGGATCTGTGGGGCTTCTCTCTGAGTTGAATTTCCCCAGGGAGAAGCACTCACCTCCTTCCTTGGGGATTTAATGCTGGCTTGAAACTCCTCTGTGGGACTTCGCTCATCAGTCAGTAGAATCTTAACTACCTGGCCCAGTCTACACTATAGCTCCCTTTCCTCTGCCCACCCCTGAGTGCAGAGCACCTTCAACCCCCCACCCCCCGAGAATATATCTGTGCTCTTTCCTTGAAATCAGAGTAGTTTCCAGATTACTTGGGTTAGGGAAAATATACATGCCTTTAGCTGCTTTTAAAAATGCAGCTAATTGTACTATTTTCTGCCTTGCCTGTAAGCCAATTTTAAAGGTAACCAGTGGCTCCAACTCCTGAGTGATTCCAGCATCCTGTGGTATGAATTGGCTTGCGTTAGGGATTTCTCATTGCCATTGCAAATTCCATCTGTATTTCAGCTTCCAAAATGTTGTGGGTATGGCTTTTTTTCATATTTCTCCATGCTTGTGAGTTTTGGCCCTTTTCTAGCCTTGTAATTTTAGTGGAGTTTAGTGCAGTTTGTAATTTTAGTGGAGTGTATCTAGGCTGATACGTGCAATTGGAAATTAGATGGGTGATTTTTCAATTCCTACTGTATTTTTTTTCAATCGTTTAAAGACTAATTTCTAACAGTATCTTATAGAATTATGATTAGAAAACTTGGACTGCATGATACTGATTCCTTGGTGTTGAGATTTTCTTTGTAAGCTATGACATGGTTATTTTTATAAATGTCCATGACTATTTGAAAAGAATCCCAATCCTCTGGTGTCGTGAGATGCAGGGAAATTTCAATTAGTTTAGGCTTATTAATTGCGTCATTCAAATCTTCTATTTCCTTGCTGTGTACTTGGTTTCTGAGAGAGTTATTTTACAACCTCCTACTATGAGTATCATTTTCACAATTTCTCCTTATAGTGCTTTGAATTTTTTGCTTTGTATACTTTGAAGCTATTCTGTCAGATGTCCACATGTTCATGATCTTTACATGTTCCTGGCGAATTTTTTCTTTTATCTTTTTATGAGGATTCTTTGTACCTCAAAACCTTCTTCGCTGTCAAGTCTATTCTGTTTAACGTGTGCCAGCTTTCTTTGGGAACATGCCTCTTCAATCTTTTTTTTATTTTTTTACTTTCATCTTGTCTATGTCAATATATATATATTTAATAGCTTTATTTCACATACAATGAACTATACATATGTAAACTGTATGATTTGATAACTTTTGACACATGTATGCACCTGCACATCCATCATCAAGAAATTTTGTGTCCCTTATCAAGCCTGCCTTCTCTCTCATGCCATTCCTCACCCCCAAGCAACCACCAATCTGCTTTCTGTCATTATAGATTAGTTGATATTTTCTAGAGTTTTCTATAAATTGAATTATACAGTGTGAGCTCTTTTGTATTCTGTCATTTCTCAGCATAATTATCTTGGGTTCCTCCATATTGTTGCATGCATAAGCAGTTCATTCTTTTTTTATTGCTGCATGGTATTCCATTCTATGGATGTACCACGATCCGTTTGTTTACCTATCGACAGACATCTCAACTGAGACTGTTTGAGACTGTTACAAAGTGGCTTGATGATTTATGTACAAGACTTTGTCAGGAGTGTATATTTCCTTTTCTCTTGGAATAGCTAGAGTATATGAGAGGCATATAAGTAACTTTTTAAGGAACTGCCAAAATATTTTCCAAAATTGTCGTGCCATTTTACAGTCCCACAGCAGTCTCCAGGAGTTCCAGTTCCTCTGCATCTTTGGTTAATTTTTTTAAATTTTAGTGATTTCAATAGGTGTGAAATTGCATCTCGTGATTTTAATTTGCGTTTCCTTAATGAGAAGGGATGTTGAGCATCTTTGTGTGTGTGTACATGTGTGTGTATTTGCTTGATATAGATAGATAGATAGATAGATAGATAGATAGATAGATAGATAGATAGATAGATAGATATCTCTTACTTTAGAAGTGTCCAGTCAAATTTTTTGCACATTGGGCTGCTTGTTTTCTTATTGTAAAGTTTTGGAAGTTCTTTATATATTATAGGTACAAGTCCTTTATCAGATATAGGATTTGCAATGCTTTCTCCAAGTGTGTGGCCTATCTTTGAGTTACATCTCTTATAAACATCAGAAAACTAATTTTATTATATTACCTATTTGGAGAATATCCTTTTACAAGTAAATTTATGTTTTCATGATAATTGTGATACATAAACTTATTTCTGTGATTTTATTTTTCATTTTCTGCTTAGTAATTTTTTCCCTCACTTTTCAGTTTTGAGTTGTCTTTATCTCTCCGTCTTTTCTCTGCCGGTTGGAATTATTGTACTCTATTAATTTAATGTTAACCTTAAAATTATAAAAACATGCATGACTTTCATGCCAGGTGGATGTCTTCTGGGTCACTACCAGTTATACCTTTGGCTATGGAAGAAAATCTACCCTGGCAGATGGGGCTCTAAAGAAGGGGCTTTCATAGGTGAAAATGAAGCAACAGACTAGAAGACAGAGGTCTCCCTTCGGCCACCTTCCTCCAGAGAGTCCTCCTGGGCCGTGGTGCTGCTGAGCCTGCGGTGCGTGCCTGTGTTCTGTCGCAGGAGCCTGCCCCTTCCTACAGAGCAGCGTGGAAAGGATGCTCAACAGTCAGGGGACCACACAGGCCACTTTGGCCTTGCTATTCAGGTTGGGAGTGCCAGCTATTAATAGAACTTCTGGTGTCCCGACTGTTTAGTACCTCGTGGGGAGCCCAGTGCCAGCCTGCTGCCTGTCTGCAGCCCAGATGAGTTTCTGTGTTCTCCTCTTCAGATAATGCTGGTCCCTGTGCTCCAGTGACTCTACGAAAGGCCTCACTCACGTCATATAGTCAGTCTCTTTCCAAACGATATCAGACGTGAGAACTCTTTAAATTCGGTTATTCTCTTTCTCGTATCCATAGTATTGTGGTCTAGATTTTGAGTTCCATCTTATTGTTACTATACTCATTAGGCTGCTCTCGCAATGTTTACTGTTATCATTACCATCAGTGATCATTTAGATTATTGTGTTTTTCCATTCGCTCTCTATTGCTCTTTGCACGTCAGTTCTCTGAGTTATAAGTAAGCTTTAGAAATTTTTTAATTAAAGGTATGAGAATGGGAAATTCTCTGTCTCTTTTGGAAAATGTCTTTACTTTTCTCCTACTTTGAGTGCTATTTTCTCCTGTGTATAGAATCTTAGGTTGACAGCGCATCAGCGTGTTGGCGATGTTAAGCCATTGTCTTTGGCTTTTGTTGAGAAGTCTGCTAGAAATCTTAGTATATTTGTTTGTTTTTATACGTAATCTGTCTTTTCTCCCTGGTTGCTTTAAAAGATTTTGAGCAGTCCTTGGCGTCCTGCAGTATCCCTATGATATATCTATGCATGGATTTATTTTTTTTTCTCCTTAGAACTTAACTATGTGACTTGCAACAGTAAGGCTCATGCAACATCTTGGACTGGCATCCCCTTAATACAAGTGCCTATAAATTCCTTCCCCGACCACCCACGTGGCAAAGGAGAGCAGACCCCACCCATAATAAGGTCTCGGACATTCGGTGTCAGTTTGCTTATTTATTGCTGCGGCTTGAGAGTCCTTTCCTGGTGCCCGAGAATTTCCCTTCCTCCCTTCCTTTCTTTCTTTCAAGGCCACCTGTATACTTAAACATTTTATTGTGTCCAGCTTTTGTTATATATTTGTAGTAACACCACCTCAGTCTTTCTGTAACTGTAAGTTTGCTATATTTAAATCTTCTGAAATGTGCTTTGGAATATATGTAGTCATAAACATAAATTTTGTGCTTTTTTTCACAGCACTATGTAATGAACTGGCCTTCCTGTTATTACTAATATTCTATCACATACAATAAATTTAATTATGTAATAAATATATAATAGATTCTCACATGTATCATAAATATGTACATATATAATTTAACATTAGATAAATCACACACTTCCTCAATCTTTTCCTCTTTGAAAACATTATTTTTAGGTGATATCCATTTAAACTTCTTGGAATCACTTTTAAAGGCTCCAGATGTCCTAGTGGAATTTTAATTGGAATTACATTAATCTTACTCTTTGGGAAGAATCGACACCTTACAAATTAGTATTTCTATCCAGGAAAATAGAATGCCTTTTCATGTTTTCAAATCTTATTTTATGTCTCACAACAGATTTTAATAATTTCTTTACATTTTCTATTAATCCTGGATTAAATCTAGGGTAATTCCCCCTTCATATTATAACTATAATGCTTATGTCATTATATTATTACTAGCAATATATAGGAAAATCTTTTACATTTCTTTATTTTTTATCAAGGTACTTATTCTGATTTTTGTACCAACATTAGTTTTGTTTTGTTTTATTTATACATTTTTAAGTAAATAAAATCAATCACAAAATAAGAATTTCTCCTCTTTATTTTTTAATTTTATTTTAACACCTAGTCTTCCTAGGTGGTCTCCCATTCAACTATTAACTAGGCCCGACCCTGCTTAGCTTCCGAGATCAGGTGAAATAGGGCACGTTCAGGGTGTCATATGGCTGTAGACAGAAAATTCTCCTCTTTATAGGAATAGCTATTTTTTTTTACTTTCATGTCTTAGTACATTGACTATAACTTCTAGGACAGTTTTAGTTTTAGGTAATGTGTTGATATTGAACATCCTGAATTGCCCTTGATTTCTGTGAGTATGCATTTGTGCTGACAGTTAGGTGTGAGATACACCATTTCCTAACAAAGATGTTAATTATCATGCTATAAAAATAGTCATATATTTGTGGATTCTAAGATTTTTAAAAATTGGAAAGAAATGTTGAATTTAACAAAATACTCCTTTAACATCTATTTGAAATAACATTTCTCCTTTGACATATTCAAGTGTTTAATCAAAATAATAAAATTCCTAATAGTAAATCTTAGATAAATCCCATGTTTACAAGGTATGTCATTCTAATAATATATAGTAGTAGTTGTGTTAATACACTGTTTTGATTTGTCTCTATTCAACATTGATTTTTGCCTATGGATTTAACAATGATTTAGGCTAAAAAAATCTCTATAATCTTTCCATGTCAGGTTTTTAATCAGCGTTATGTTTGCATATTCTTATGGTCTGAAATGTTTCTAGAGCATCAATATTCTGCCTCTTGAAGATTTGATCGAACTCATCTAGACAACTCTTAAGACATGGCGGATTTGGGGGGAGATATATATATTTATATAATATATATGTTTTATGCTATTTTATTTTTTTAAGTTTATTTTTATACTTTATTTTTTACAGTTGATATTCGATATTATTTCATATGTCTCAGGTGTTCGGCATAGTGGTGAGACATTTATATCATTTATGAAGCGATGCCCCCGATTAGTGTAGTACGCACCTGGCAGTATACATACTTCTTACAATATTATTGACCATATTCCCTGTGCTGTACTTTACATCCTTGTAACTTTCGTAACTACCGATTTGAACTTCTTAATCCCTTCACTCTTTTGATCCTTCCCTGAACCCCCCTCCCTGGCAACCATCAGTTGGCTTTCTGTATCTATGAGTTTGTTTCTGTTTTGTTCGTTCCTTTTTTTGTTGTTGTTCTTTCGATTCCACATATAAGTGAGATCATAGTTTTGGTAACTATGGAAGAAAACTTTAAAGTTATCGTTATAACCAGAAGTTTTCTATTTCTTCTTATGTCAGTTTGGTAATATATACTTTGCTAGAAGTCATCCATTTATTAAGATTTTAAAACGTGTTAGCATACAATTAAAATAATATTTTAAATATTATTCACATTTTTGTGTTTGATACTTAATATTTTTTACTAAAATGTGATTGTATTACTTTCCTTATTTTTTTATTTCCCAGGTATTTGGTTTTTTAATTATTACTTTCTTCTATTTTTAATTCATTAATTTTGTTTCTTACCTTTATAATTTGCTTTCTCTGACTTTTCTTATTATCTTGTTCTCATCTTAAATGAGTGAGCTCATTTATTTCATTGTCTTTTTAAATTAATATCAATAAAATTTAATGCCCTGAAGTTCCTTCTGAGAATAATTTCGATCTAGCCTGTAAATCTTGATGTGTTATAATTAGCTTTAATTGTAGAGCTTATTTTGATTATAAATCGATACAAATTTATATTAACGCTTGACAATTTCCAGCCTGTTGATTTTTGTGTGTATTTAACTGAAATTTTGTTATGAACTCCTAGCTTGTTGAATTGTAGCCAGTAAAATTTCTCTTTGGGGAAATTTAAAATAGGGTTTTTTTGTTGTTTTTTTTTTTTATGGATGACCATTTGTAAATATTCACAAATGTGGATGCGTGTTCTTTGTGGAGGGCAAAGTTCTATACCTACCTATTAAATAATTTTTATAATTAAATTATTCAGGTTATCTATGTTCTTATTTGTTTTTGGTCTATGTAATATTTCAATGTGGTTTTATAATGTAACACTGAAATATATTTCTTTTAAACTCTCCTTTTAATTACAGCAAACTTTTACTAATATACACTAAGATCTAGACATGTGCTGTCTAATAATGTTGTCACTTAGCACATTTGGCTTTTATAATTTTAATTAATTAAAATTAAAAATTCAGTTCATCTGCTCAATAGCCACAGGTGGCTAGTAGCTACCGTACTGGACAGCACAATCATAGAACATGTCCACTGCCATAGAAAGTTCTAGTATACAGCACTGATCTAGGCTATTATATTTTATTGTGGACTATACTTTTGATCTGTGTAGTCCTGCTATATTTATCTATCACAATCTGAATTAATACTTATTTTTTTAATTGCTTGCTACATGTTTCCTCATCCTTTCATTTTTAATATTTCTACATCATTTTGTTCTACATATTGTCTCTAGTAAATAATATATACCTCTATTGCTTAAATATTTCAAAATTGAGCTTAACACATTTATGTTTATTTTTATACTAATGCGTTTGCTCTTCTAACATCTCGATTTATGTTTTTACAAATATTCTCTGTGGTCCCTACTGGTTTTCAATTCTTGATGCATATGTGGAGTGTTTGTTAAGACCATTACCCAAGCATGTGTCTGCCTAAGCTTGGATGCCATTTCAGCATTTCAAGACTCAGTAGCTCTTAGTTCTTTGTACGTAAATGTCCTCATTTGTAAAATTTGTATAATGGAGATAAAAATAGTGCCCATTTCCCTATTAAGAGGGCTATATAAGTATCTTGAATGCGCCTGGTACATAGTAAGTGTTCATAGCCATTATTAATTAATCCCTGGGCTGTTTTCCTCTAGAAACACCGAATGTATTTTTATTATAGTGGTTACCATTAAATTAAAAAAAAAAAAATTACAGCATCCGCATCTCTGTCAGTTTCACAAAGAAACATAAGTATTTGAATCTCACGTAAGATGAGGTCATTAGCTTGCTTTTACTTCTCCCTCCCCTTTATACACACATTTTATGATTTTTACTGGAATTATCTGAGATTGTAGAGCCATATTATTTAATATTGAAACTATTTGAACTTGTATATCTTTGCTTTCAAGAATGATAAATTAATTTTGCCCTCTGTAATATAATCATGGGTATTGACTCATCATGGATGTAAGTGTTTTTGATGGTTACCAACAAACCTTGTAACAATTTCTTATGTTCTTTTTCCTACATGTGTCTACAGTTTTTAGCCAAACACTATCACGCTGCATCGATTTAGAACCTGCCTTTATTTCTTTAACAATCTTTGAGAAGCAGAAAGGTCCATCCCAAGAGTAAAAAATAATTAAAGGTCAGTTGATTTGCCAAAATCATGTGAAATGTAAATGTGTGTAACTTCCTCTATTTATTCACGTGGTTTGAGCCATCCGGCTATCTGTGCTCGGGTGGTGAACATTTGGCCATTTCACTATGGGTGTGTCATTCTCTCCCTGCTTTGCTTGGAAGCCGAACTGCATCTCTCCCCTCTGCTAGGATGCACGATATCATCATATATGATTTCAATTACTGCTTGGACCTAGACGACTTTTAAGCCTTCATGTCCATTTCTGGACTCTCTCTACACAATAACTCCTGGCTTTGATACGCTATCTCCATGGGCCCGTTATCCATATGATGTGTGTTTCTTCGACTATAAACAATGGCATTAGGTTAAATAATATCAAAGGTTTATTCCCAGAATAAAAGTCTGTGTTCTGTAGCTGCTATTTCTTTGTTATTTTACCAACAGTGCTCTTCTAAACTCCTCCCTCTGAATTTGTTCTTTTTTCACTATCGAAGGTACCCATTGCTTGTGGCCTTTGTAAAATACCCATAACCTTTGATCCTTTCAAATCCACTCGGCTGTAATTAGTGGCTCCAGTAGCCAGCATTTAACCACTCACCAGTTCTCTCTTTCTTTCTTTCTTCTTCTTTCTTTCTTTCTTTCTTTCTTTCTTTCTTTCTTTCTTTCTTTCTTTCTTTCTTTCTTTCTTTCTTTCTTTCTTTCTTCCTTTCTTCCTTCCTTCCTCTTCCTTCCTTCCTTCCTTCCTTCATTCCTTCCTTCCTTCCTTCCTTCCTTCCTTCCTTCCTTCCTTCTTTTCTCTCTCTCTCTCTCTCTCTCTCTCTCTCTTTCTCTCTCTCTCTCTTTCTCATTCACACGTGATCTCAACTCTCCAAGCCACCTGGGAACTTCCCTTTGGGTGCCACTTAAAAGGTGGAGTCATAAGAGCTGGTACCGGTGTGATGAGGGGTCAGCTCATGGGATGGCGGCTTTCGCTCCATTTCTGTTTTCTCTAACTTTTTAAGATTTTCAGTAGCACCTGACTACCTATCGCCTCATTTCCTTCTTGGTTGATACTCTCCTTTATTCAGAGAGTTCACACCATCCCCTTCACCTCAGGAGTATGGGCACAGATTTCGTCCAATGTCTGTGACACACGCCACAGCACTGAGAGCACCCGAGAGAGAAGGGTAAAGCTCTCTGGGGCTAAGGGGTCACTTCAATCAGAGGACGATTGATTACCTTTGGGCCATGATCTCCAATGATAGTTCTGTTTCCCGTTTACTTGGCTAGTCGGAGTGCCTCTCTTTCAATCCTTCTCGTTCTCTTTCCCTCTTTCATATTAATCGTTGTCTCTAATCCATACCAGAAAAATTTGGGGTCTCTGTCCTTAGACTACTACTGATGCCACTGCCGCTACTGTTGTTACTATGAGATTGTTACTGCTGCTATTTCTACTATTAAGGCTACTCTTACTGTCATAGCCACACTTGTCATTCTTGTAGCGCTCACTCTATGGCATGAAAGGGTAGAAACTCTACATACATTATCTCATTTAACTTTTACAATAGCCCTTTTAGGTAATTTTCATTATTATCCCTATTTGAGAGAAGAGGAAATAATCTTAGGGAGGTTAAGTAAATTTCCCAGTGTGTCTGAGCTCGTAAATAGTGGAGCTGTAGTTTTGAACTAAGGTCTGGTTGATCACAAAGCCCACTCCCTTAACTGTTCCCAGGCTCCAAGCTGGAAAATTTTTGCGCATAAGCCGACACCCTCTCCTTTTGGAGTACTGGCAACTGTTCCTAATAGACTCCAGCTCTCTTTCTGCCTCAGCCCAGTTACGATCTCAGAATCCTTCAGAAAGGGCCTAGGCAGCCACTAGGGAAAATCCATCAGATTTGGCACATAAGCCAAGTCTAAGTAAAGTCTTTTTGTGAGTCTTGTACTACGTGACACAAAATGGTACCTCCCCCTACTTTCTGTTCCGTGGTCCTCCAATGGAGCTGAGATGACAGGGAACTGAATTTAAAGCCCAGTCACTTAAGAGGCATAAGAATGTGGAGCCAGAGGCAGAGAAAGAGGCTGTTGCCATGATACTCTCCTGTCTGTTTTCTTGAATGGCATGTGTCAGGGACTTCTCCACATACTTGTACCCCGAACATTTGATTGTGAAGTCGAGGGTAACCCAAATATCTGGTATGTATCCTCCCGTAATAATTTTAAAGTACAGGCAGCTCTGTGTTTTCCACATAATCGACCACACCATCTCTCCTTACTGGAATCCTTTCTTGTTCGAAGAATGAGATTTACAGTACTTAGAACTTTCTGTAACTAGAAAGCCTTCAAATTATGAAATGTCCATGTATGAGAATCAACAGGAAGTCCAGATAATTATACCCGATGCAGTGAAGCAAACTCAAACTAAAAATGCATATCCATATGATTGGATCCGTAGAAAAATGTCCATTCATTCTTTGTGTTGGTGTAAAATGTGTCAATTCAAGAAGAAGAAATTTCTTCCTGTTATTATGAAGCTTTGCCAAAAAGAAAAGATCAATTATTCTCAAGACACTTTTAGTTGAGCCTTCTACCCACATCCTAAATACTGATGTTTATGTGAGTTATGCATCTGTACAATGCAGCGATTGTTTCTTCTTCCCCGAACTAATAGAGATGCTAGAAACATCTGGTAGTTGATAGTTAATTCATTTTTTCATTGCACCTTTTCATAGGAAACAGGGAACGCAATTCAATATGTCCCCTGAGAGAGCCTTGCATTTATGACAGGTGTGTATTTCTTAACAAATCGTTGTTTGACACCATTGCTTCTCCTAAATCCAGCTGGAAGGACACTCATCTGGCAAAAAAGAGAAGGGAGGAAAAGTGAAATTTGAAAGAAAGTTGGAGTGTCAGGTGGTTGTTGCAGAAACCATCCAGTTCACTTCAGTAATATTTATTCTGCCTACTTTGTGCAATTTCCTGCAACTGCCTTTTACAAGTCTGTCACAGTGATGACTTTCTCTGTTTTGAGCGTTATTTAGCGGCATACTACTAATTTGTTCGAGACAGTAAAATGTAGAACTAGGAATTGATTTAGCATGAGGCTTGACCTGTGGTCAGACACCCCCATCCCAGCTTCCCGGTATCCAAGCCCCATCTGAGGCTCCAAAGAACAGAAAGATAGAAGATGAGTCAGTATAGCCTGAATTCTTTGACCCCTTCTTAGTGTAACTCTTTGATCTCTAAAGACATTTTTTAGCTCCTTGCGACCTCAGAGATTATCTCTGCACTTCCTAACAGTTATGATTAGCTAGGTTATTTTTACTAAAACGTCTGAGGGCCTCAAGTGGGAGGGTGAGGATTCTGCTCTGGGTGGAAGGCCCAGGGTTTGGAATTCTTCCCTCGATGTGACATAATGAACCTTAATTGGCCTGCCCTTGGGCCATGGCACTGCAGCTCCAGCCGGCTGCGCCTGAAGCACTGGCGCTGCTCAGGGAGGGGTTCGGCTCACACAGATGCCATTAGCAGGCCAATAGCGAATGCAGGGCCACCTCGGTGACCGAGAACGTGACATCCGCCCTCCTGGCGCAGTGACTTCCTCATTTGAAGACTTGGTTCTTTGGATAGCTAGAATATTTATTCCCAAAGAATCAATGCTAATGGAGTTTATGTCATTTTTGCTTATCTCAAATTTCTCCAACTCCTAGGCACTACTGACAATCCAGCCTTTTAATTGGCTTAAAGTTTCTCTCTCTCTCTCTCTCTCTCTCTCTCTCTCTCTCTCTCTCTCTCACACACACACACACACACACACACAGATACACACACTGAATGAAGAAAATATCTGCTGGTAATAGAAACATTTGATTGTTCTCATTTTAACGAAATATGATGCTTGCCCAGTGCTTTGGCAATTTCTTCATTCGATTTCAGTGACGGGCTTAGGATATGGACTATTCCTAATCTGTTCGTCAAAGTAAAAATAAAAATACTCACAAATTTCTTGAACACAATACAGTACTACCCAAGTCTCATCATCCATTTCTCTTAGGAATCATCCAGTAACAAGGTGGTGAAAATATTCCCACTGGACTCATAAGGTCACTGTGGCAATGGAGGACTTAATAATTTGACCAAGGTCAATGCTAATGAATAAAGCGTCTGTACCTCCTTGTTAAATTACCCAGCTAGTTTGGGTCATATAATTTCACTTAGCACATTAAATTATTTTGCTTTTCTTAAAGCATCTATTGTAAAGTGGCAGAACTAATCCAAATAAGCAATTGGATTTAGACAGGACCGGGAAGTGGCGGGGTGGCTGCTTGAGCTCAGATGACCTCAGTGCCCAGGCATCTCCACCCCCTCAAAGGCTTCTCCTGCTGGTAAGGTCAGGAAGGATCTCGCTCAGTTATCCTCCTCCATTAGCCGGCGTGCCCTCCCTTATCCTGACCGCCACTTAATGGCTATAAAGAAATGTGTCTTTGTGACATATCCACTTGGAAATGGCTTTAATAATTGCTGTTTGTGCTCCTCCAGTCAGTCTTCTTTTCTCTGTCATGAGGGGTGGTCCGATGGCCTCAAGAATGCCGCGAATGTGGGGAATGTGCACAAGTCTGGGGCTCTCCTTTCAAAGTAGTTTCACCTGAACTCCCCTCCCCTTCCTTTGTGATTGGAATAAAGAGAATTTTAGTAATTAGGTTAATCTCCTTAGGAAAAATGTCTTGATAGAAGCTGCGTGTCAGCACTGGAAAAGTCACTACAGAAAGGTGTCCTGATTCATCCTGGCCACTCACTGTATCTTAAAAGTTTTCTTTGTCTGCGAAACCAGTGCAATAGATTTTGGAATGACCTAATGAGTGTTATATTTCTTCCATAGCAGGAAAGAGAGAAATTTCTTTTCCCAAGTATGGTCTTCTATTCCTCTTTTCTTTAAGTCCCAGGAGTGGTATTTAATCTTTGAGAACATTATGCTTTGCATATGGTAAAGATTGTTAAAACCATTGGGGAAATTTACCAGGAAATTGGTGCATTTTTTTCCTCCTTCCTTCTCTTCACAGAACTAACAATGATCCTAACACTCTGCTTTCTGTGATCTAAGACTCAGAGTAAAGTGCGAGCTTTAAGGATTTCACTGAAGTCTGTACAGACTGCCTTTGCCCATATCAGCTTGGAGTCCATCTGAGGGAGGTGCACTAGAATCAGCAGGGGTCCGTGAAGAATTAGGCGTCTGCCTTCTACGCGCCTACCCCCCCCCCTGCCCCCAGAGTTTCTGGGGTGAATCTCAAGAATCTGCCTCTCTTATAAGTCCCCAGATGGTGTTGATGTTGCTGGTCCCTGGACAATAGTTGTTTAGAACCTTTGTAGAATAGTGGTCCCCAGCCTTTTGGGCCCCAGGGACTAGTGCTCCTATGAGAATCTAACACCTGATGCTCTGAGGCGGACCTGAGGCGGTGACGCCAGCACTTGGGAGCGGCTGTGAATATCGATGAAGCTTTGCTCGCTCACCTGCTGTGTGGCCTGGTTCCTGACAGCCCACGGACCGGTACCGGTCTGCAGCCTGGAGTTTGGGGACCCCTGAGGAAGAAGAATGCAGTAAATGCCCCATAGCCTACATTGAAGCCAGTATATCCCTTATGCTACAGTAACCTGTAGACTTGGTCTGTTAGAAGTATTGGAACAACGAATGTCACTGCCAGGAAGTTTCTCACTGTATTATCACCCTGTGAAGACGCTTGAAAAGTGACCCAATGATGTATTTGCAAAATCTGACTCTAGTTTCTTAACTCAAGATACCATTACTTTTGTTGCTTTTTGTTCCAAATCCTTGTCTTGGAATCATTGTGCCGTGAGAGAAATGATTACCGAGGCACCGGGAAAGGAAGGTCTTAGTGTGATGTTCGGTTTAACACCTGTGGAAAAGGATTTGTTTTGCTTGTGTCACGTTAATAGGTTAGTTAACCAGAACAGGCCCGGATGTGTCTGGACCGAGCTAACGAGTAGCTGAATACTTTGCCCGTAAGTGCAGAGTAATCCTCACGACCATGTGATATAATATGGAAAGTACTCAACAGTTTCAAAAACTGACATCACCGGGCCTATTGTTTTCATTTGACTTAACTGATAGTTCCTACATGCCTTAAAGGGAAAACTGGACTAATTAGTAGAGGAGGGAGAACCACCTGGCAAAGAGGCCCGACTGTAATTACATATGAAGCCTAGCCACGGTGTTCAGTTACAGCGTGTGGAGATGGGTGAGAAGCAGGGTGGTAAGAAGCCAGTGCCCTGCCAAGATTAGAGGTGAGCCTGCTGCCAACGGGCTTAATGACAAGTTCCAACAATGTCACAGATGCTTTGCGAAAGGAACAACCAGGTTATAATAGTCCAACTGGTAGAAATGAAATTAATGATGGCCGTCTTCCTCTCCTAAATGACTTCTTGAGAGAGGCATGTGTGTGTGTGTGTGTGTGTGTGTGTGTGTGTGTGTATCACTCTTGACAACTTGGTGACGAATCAGTAGTCTTTAAACAAAAAAGCGTAAAGCTTTTTACAGTTTTAGATGAAAATTAGTGTCTGATATTTAATGGTAGGAAAAGGCACAGAACTATAAAGTGAGAACAATAGACTAACAAATTACTTATTGATAGAGAGACCTAGTTTTTGATCATCCAGCTCAGCACCTCTGTGTTGCCCGATGAGATTTTCGCTGTTGAGTTAAAGAACTTGAGGACTATCATATAGGTTTTGGGCTTTGCATGGCTTCTGCCGTGAGGCACAACCTATCCTGTTCCGCAGAAGGAAAGCCTGGCAAACACTTGGCCGGGGAGGCTAATGATCTTTACCTCCTGGCGTCGCGCATCTCCGCTTCTTCACTGCTGCTCTTTGTTCATTCTGTCACCTGCCTGCGTGAGCCAGTGTCTTCATCCCGCCTTCTGTCTTCTCCCTCGCTGCCACTGCCCACACCAAAGTCAGAGAATCTGGAGAATCCCGAGCTATTCTTGTGTGATCTCTTAATGATCTCAGCTCCTTTGGGCTCCACAACCCAAAGAAATTTTGCCATTTAGGTTTTTTTTTTTTTTCAGTTGCCTCGGACTAGGCTGGAGAGCCTGGGTATACTCTGTACCCCACAAAAGCCTCTTCTTCCTGGTCCCCACCCATGAATAGAAAGCTAAAAGTAAAAAAATCCTATCTAACATGTATTGAGCACTTAACATGATAGGCTTTTTTTTCTAAGCACTCGAACGCAGTGACGTATTTTACTTGTGCGAGAACCCTAGGATGTAGTAGCCAAGACTATTCCCGTGTTACAGATCAGAGGATCAGGTACCACGAGGCTAAGTAACTTAAACAGTCTCCCTAGGTAGTTAGGGCAGAGCTAGGATTCAAATCCAGGCAGTCCAGCTTCAGGGTCTGCGCTCCTTAACGTACGCCAGTGCTGAGATTCTTGCCTGCCAGGTGGTGACGTCACCCTCCTGCAGGGATGTGTGCCTTCCCCCCTAAACACTGCCCCTGTACCCGGTAAGAGCTTGGTGGTCTCACCTTTCTACCCCCTTCTACTTTTATAGGATCCTATTTGGCTTCCCAAGACATGACCACCAAACGCGAAGTCCTCTGGGAGAGCAGGGGATGGGGCCGTGTGTGGGGGTGTCTCATGCAAAGAACACTTGTGGTGTTCTTTTTATTTCTTTTTCCCTGAAAAAAAAAAGATTGACATAGTTTCATATCAATAATAAGAGAGCTTTCCTCAACTCCACTCCCCTGTTAATATCAAGAGCCTACTCATTCAAGTAAAAATAGTCCTAATTAATCTGAATTTATTAAAAAGGTTAACTGGGGTACATTCCTGAGTAAAATTAAAATAGAAACCATTTTCACATACTCAAACCATATACAACTTTACAGGAATGTATTTTTAGAAAAATATGTAGAGATTAGAAGTCAAGATTTAAGAATTGACTTTCTTAAGCCAGGAGACAAGTGAATTTGGCTTACTTTAATAAATTTAAATAACAAAGTATACTAGATCTAAAACAAGTCTTCAGAAATGAAACTGTTGGTTTCCATATAAAGTTTGAGATCCTTCATGTTTTCATCTTTTTATCGAGTTCCTACTGTGTGCTTCACAGTGAAGAGACAGCCCAGAAAAAGAGAGATGTTTCCCATCCTAGTAGCGTTTAAAGTCTAGTGGCAAAGGCAAACACTGAAATAAACATTTATGATCAGATGCGACGTGACTTATGATGGCAGATGACAGATGGTCTGTGGAAGCTTTCAGTAGGGGACCTAAGCGTAGTAGAAGCGAAAGCCTTCCAGAATATTTGTACTGAGACCTGAAGGATTTGGAGGATCAACCTGGTGATGAGTAAAGCATTCCAAGTAGAACCAACAGCATCAGTGAAAAATCAGAGGTGAGAAAGTGTGTAGTATAGTCTAATACCTGAAAGGTGATCTAGAACCAAATTTCATTTAGCCGATGAGGACTTCGGACCTAGAAGGGCAAAGAAAAGTATCCAATGGAGCCAGGCGTAGGATGTATGTCACCTGATTTTAAGAGGTGACATCATACCATACACCACATGGCCTTCTGTGGACCGAGTAGATCTTCGAAGAAGGACTGCTAGCTCATGTGGCACCTCCATGTGCATTAGAAACATCATCTGTTTCTATATTGTCATAGTATAAAACTTTTGCTAGAAAAATTCTGCCAGAAAGTTATGGTAATAAATATACAGATCTACAGTGTCTGCCATCTTACTGGTTCCTCTTAGGTGTGCGACATTCATAATGGTGTGTCGGCCTCGGTGGATTCAGATCCATCAAACCAGAAGCAGTAGTCTTTGAAGCTTCTGTTGAGGAGGAGTCTGTAATCATCTTACTCCAGTGGCTTTTTAATGGTTTCTGATGGGCTGCCCAGAGAGCAACCATTGACCTTGACCTCCTCAGGCATTTTGTGTTCTCTTAGCTCCTGATTTATGACCTATCGCCTGCTGTAACCATCAGCATTCCTGTCTGTTCTCTCTCCTGCCTGCCTCCTGGTTTCTGATTTATTACTTTCCACGATCGGGCTCATTTTCTCCATGATCTGAAATGAAAGTAACCAGCAAATTATAGAATTAGATGTTAAATTTTTCCTCCAGTTGGCTTTCTCCCCCTCACCTATTGAGTCATAACCCTTGTGGCCTTGTTTGGGAAGGTTGCTGGAATATCTTCTACAGAGGACAAGCTGGAGACAAGAATGGAAGCTGGACATGGGTTGGAATAGATTTTCCCCAGTGCGTTATACTTGGGAAACATTAGTTTTGCACTATGTTCACAGGCATACAACAGAAAGAGGGGGAATCCATTACTCAAATCATCTTGGGCAATAGTGGGGTGAGAAAAAATGGCGATTATCTTTCTACACTGCAGAGTCTTCAGAGTCATTACTATGCTAGTGTGCTTATGAATACGCATGCGCATGTAGCATTTGCAAGGTTTATTTGACCATGTAAGTAATGAGGGTCTTGCGCTCCATGGAGTAGTCCTGCCACCTGGGCTTGGCGCTCTAACCAGGCCATAGAAGGACGTGGTTCAGAAGAGGGACACAGTAGCACATTCCTCGATGCCCGTGGAGGCATGGCCAAGGCAGGACTCATTCTAGGCGGGCTGCCCATATCCCAGGCAGTGTTTAGTGGCAAGGGATGGAGTGGCCAGGGAAGGCCAGAGGCAGAATCCCACCCAGGAAAAGAGAAATGGTAAAGCCTGATGATCATAGCTTCTGTTACCCATTGAGGGCACTGAGATATTGGAGTGCCCATCTGCCCATCTGGAACACAGTGATAGGGGGTGAGCATGGTGCCCCTAGCAACAGCCTCGAGTCCTTGGCAGAGTGGTCAAAGGCCAAACAGACTTTTTTCCCTTCTCTCACTCAAGTCTGTGGGAGATTCAATGGCCCTTGGCCATCTTGAAGCATAGACAAATGTAGACATCCTTTTATTTATTTTTTTTACACAAATGGTAGCATATTTATATAGTGTTCTGTACCTTTTTTAACTTGGTACTTTATCTGTGAAATCATTTTATATAAAGCTGCTTCAATTTTTAAATAATGACAGAATTCTACTGTACAGAAGTGCTGTAATTTACTTAATTAGTCTTACTTCGGCGGGCACGTGCAAGGTCCGCTGTCTTGCGATGTCGCAGTGCATATTGAACACACATTATTTCACACATGTGAGAGCAGCTGCAGGGTAAATACTTAGGACTGGACTATCTGACTCAGAAAGAATGCATATGTTTAATTTCGATAGATATTTCCAAATTACCTTCCATAGAGGTCGAACCAACTTACGCGCACTCTCAATATCGTATGGGTATTCCTCATTTTAGTCATTATTTTTTGCTTGACCTACACAGTATTTTTAAAAATCTAAATTTTTAGAAAAGGAGATGCGACTTAAAATATTTATTTTCTTGACAAACTTGACCTTGGCCCCACAAAGCCACAGACAGCCGTCAGCTAGGATCAGTCCTGACTTTTCGGTGGAAAGTGAGCATTCTGAGTCGCTGCCATCCTCAGTAATTCCTGTTGCCTCTCGACATCGAAGCCATGCTTTAGGTACCATTTATCATCATGCATGTGTAAAATGTATGTGTGTATAGGAGAGTTAAAGGTTTGAACATGTATGCATGTAAGAGAGTTAAGGGGAAAGTGAGATAGTTTTAGAGAAAAGAGGGAAATGTGTGTGGATGGTAGACATGTTGGATTAGCGTTCTAATAGTTCTCCCCGGTGATCCAGCACATAGTACACACTCGAAAATATGTTTATTAATGGTTGGAGATCAGGTTAATTGAGATTGGGCAGGGTGGGCTCACCTCTTGGGGACCTTTAGTACCTACAAATGAACAGAGTTGGAGACTCCAGGGTTGACATTTAATACATGTTTATTGAATCAAATCGAAAAATCTAATTTAAAAATGATTCTTAAACCCTGGGACTCTTTTGCTAAGCATGCATATATTTTAAATGGTTTAGTTTTACAATCTTGATTTAGAATGAACATCCTGTCAAAAAGAAAAAGAAAAAAGATATAGAAAACAAGCAAAAGAGCCTCAGATCTGAATAATGGAATATAAGAGATTCGATGTGAATGCCTTAGGTCTAATATTTTGCATTCCTCTAATATATGTTTGAGAGCTAGGCTTTTATTTCCTCCCTGGGTCTTTATTCACACTGCATGTGTTCCAGACTGTCTCATTCCTGGGGTGACCATATGCGGTGATCGTCTGGGCGAGAAAGGGGTCCTGAGCCCTCCTTCGGCCCCCAGGGCTCTGCGAGGCAAGTCGGCTTCATTCCCCCCCCCCCTCAGGGGAAAGATTCAAACTTAATATATATTTTTTAATTGAAGCAAGGAAGTGAGGATACAGTGCCCTGTAAGTATCAACTGTGGATCAGCTAAATTATAAGAATAGTAACTCCACTTCCCCACCCTTCGTTGGAGCTTGGTGGCCAGGGGCCATGACAAGTGTCGTTGACACGTTAACTTCATGGGCCACCGCATGGAAAAGAGTGATGGGCATGGAATGGAAATGGACATGAGACACATTTCCACCTATTTTCCCAGAGAAAAAGACCAAAGGAAACACATTGCGACCGCAGTGCTGGTCATCTCTGAGCAGTGGCGTGACTGACAATTGCCATGTTTCTTTTTTGTTGCTGTTGAAGTTGACGACCTTTCTGAAACGGGTTTTACTCTCATAATCAGAAAGTTATTCAACTATTTGGAGATCTCTGGAAAAAAAGAAGATACTAATGACAACCAGCAGTGTTGATCTGGTTGCTCTGCTTCCGCTGCTTGAGTCGTCCCTCCGGAGCGCCGGGGGTTCCCAGGGGAAGTGCCCCCCATATTGGCACAGTGTGTCTGGTACTGGAGCGGTGCGCGCCACCTCTGTCCTCCCCTGTTCTGGGTCTCTGTGTGGAGAAAATAGATTGTTCTCAGTGGCCCCAAAGGAACCACTTCCACCGTCGATGTCTCTCAAGGGCATTGCTGCTGCAGTTGCAATCACTGCCTTCTGTTGAGAGTGTGGATAGGGGTCACCATGCCACCAACATGGTCATCAGAATGGAGCAGTCACTGCCATCAGTGCCTCTGCCCATGTCAGCTCCTCCTTCGCAATCACAGCTCCTTTGATCCTTTGTGCTTCAGTAGTGCTTGGAAATTTTGCAGAAACATTTTGGCTTTTAGTAGATATTTATTAGAGTTTCCTTGTCTGGAGACTCAGAGTGAATCCGCAATGGTTGAACTAAGTAACAATCCTAACACAGGACCTATGCTGTGCTCAGAATGACCCCTTTCTTTCCAAGCTCACCTGTTGTCTTTGAAACACACTTTTGCTGTTGACCCTTTGTTCTCTTAGGATGAGTAATTTTCCGAGAGGCTTCTTGGTCTCTTTTGTGCATAGATTGATCCCTGGCGAGTTCACTTTGCTATATCTTGAGTCACAAGGTGAAAAAGTGGTAGCTCAAGGCCCTGCCTGAGTCTGTAATCATTGATGGATGGGCAATCTCAATCCTCAAAGGGAGGCAGAGGGGAAGGAAAAAAGGAAAGAAGCGAAGGAGAATCAAGGAACCCTGCAAATGTCGGGCTGTGGGAAGGGAATCGGACTCTCCCCTTCCTCCTTCTACCTCGGATATTCATTCCAGAAATTATCCAGAGCAAGAAAAGGAAAAGGAAGTCCTCTTTGTTGAGTGCCTGCTGAGAAGTGCTTCTTATTCAATATCTTCATTCGCCCTTGCAAATTCCTATGGAGCAGATATTAGGATCCTGGTCTTATAGATGAAGAAATTGAAACTGAGAAACATTTAGTAATCAATTGCCTGAGCTCACGCTGCTGGGGAGAGGCGGCCTCTGGATTCTGACTCTGAAGCCCTTGACGTTTCAACTACGTGGGCTGAGTTCCTGTTTGTTCATCACCTTGAGTTAGAAGTCCTTCTGAAGTCCAGAGAGGCCTCATGCCTAGCACTAGCCAGCTCTGTCCTTGGCCGTGTAATTTGGCTGCTTCTGCTCACCTTTAGGAGTGGCGTTCTTTTGGCCAGGGTTTCTCAGCCATGGCACTAGTGACATTTTGAGTCACGTAATTCTTAGCCGTTGGAAGCTGTCCTATGCATTGTAGGATGTTTAGCAACATCTCTGGCTTCTACTCACTAGAAACCAACAGCATCCTCACCTCCAGCTATGACAACCAAAAGTGTCTCCAGACACTGCTCAGTGTTGCCAGTGTGTTGAGGGGTGCAGATGTGCGCCTGGTTGAGAACCACTAATTTAGGGGTTCCAGCTGT
Source organism: Rousettus aegyptiacus (assembly GCF_014176215.1). NCBI lineage: Eukaryota > Metazoa > Chordata > Mammalia > Chiroptera > Pteropodidae > Rousettus > Rousettus aegyptiacus. The sequence goes on along the minus strand of NW_023416312.1, from coordinate 758,390 downwards.
AAGATACCTCTTCTTAGATGACTCCACTTCTCTGCTTGCCTCCCTAAACACTGCCTCATTACTCGCTCTAGCCACATTTGTCATGCCAATGACTGCCTCTTCTCAGATGAGGATTTAGAGACCTGTGCACAAAATGAGTTGGGCTGAGTCGGCCACCTAGGCTCCAGACAAAGCCTGTATGAAAGCAATGGCCCTGAGAGATGAGAGATGGGCCAGGCGCGGATGGATAGCAGGAGACCCTGGGTACGACAGGCTGATGCTCCAATGCTCTTCTTCCTGCTTCCTCCTTCCTGCGGGGGCCGGAAGTGGGAAGGGGAGCAGCTGCGGCCTTGCCCATGCCCGCGCCTCTCCCGCCCCCATCCTCCATAGATTATGGATTTTTGTTTCAGATTTATGTGTCTCCCCCATCTTGCGTTTCCCATCTCCTTCACCTTTTTCCTGCTTCCTGCCCCTTCCAAGGGGAGTTTAGGCATCCCACATAAAAGTGGGGACTCATCGGGACAAGTTGAATTCTGTGTATCAGACAAAGCAGTACATCCTTTACATTGACTTCGTTCCCTCCCGATGACATTGACTCTCTTAACTCAGCAAATTCCACAGTAACGTGCCAAGCGTGATTAGACACATCACAGCACACATGGACACATGTGTGCTTTAACACAAACACAGATAACAATACTTTTGCTCGCACCGAAATGGTGTATTTTTGTTCCTCCACTATATTGTCTTATCTAGACACTTCTTAATGCAGGACAGCTTCAAAAGTCACCTGACCTCTGATCAAATCCTCACCAAACTGCAAGTAACACCCCTGTGACTGCTTGGTTGTTTTTAAACAATACTAGAGAAGGATGACTCAGTCCTGATGAGTGACCTCGGTGGAGGCCAGATGGGAGGGCATTTGAGTGCTGGTTGGTTTGTTGGCCCAAAGACATACGGACATCCAAAATTTCCAGCGTGGCTTTGGGAGTCTTCCCACGTTGTGGTTGTTTCTGGAAGTCCCTGGCGTCGTGGTGAGCCATACAAGCCATTGTGTCATAGCACTGTGTTAGGCGTCTTCTTACTACCTGTCCAGAGCTGCTAGTTGGAGAGCTTTCCACACTGTGGGAGATCTAGTCCAGATCTTAATTTGCCGGTCTTGAAAAATGTTTGTCCTCTTCCTGCTTAACGTCAATGTAGATCTGATGCTTCCTGGTCGCGTCTTATTCCCGGCTATTTTAGTTTTTGTAATCTCTTCGCTGTTTTCACTTGAAGGCGGACTGTAGCTACCACTTCATATTTCTAAGTAGCAATTTCACCCCTCTCTGGCCTACTATTTTCCCTCTTCTCCCAGTCTCTTCTGTCCCTTTCCTTTTGTTCCTCTCTGCTTTTCCTACTTTGTATTTATTTTTCCCTCTAGAAAAATTTTTGCATCTGCGTTTCAAGTATAGTTGATATTTGTGGGTGCTGAATTTGGACGAGACATTGTGTTAAGTATTATGGAACATGTAAATACAGACATGATTCATGCCCTACTATCAGGGAAATTCATAACTTGAATTATAATACGAGACAAATTATCAAATATGTTTTTAATCCATTAATTCAACAAAAATGTATTGAGCAAAATATGTTCGAGGCAATGTTTGGGGTGTTAGATGCACACTAGAGAAACAAAAGACTCACCTTCCCCCCCCCCCCACAGCTCATAGTCTTAGATGTCTTCTATTATAAGGTACACATCTACTTAATAATAGATTTTACAGTAATAAAAGCTGCATTAAATGTTCATATCAATTATAAGATGTTCCTTGACTTCAGAAAAATTTTGACGTGAAAAAAAAGTTTGTTTTGAGTTTGGCACCCAGAAACTCTGAAGTGAGGATTTGCATGTAAGTGGTTAAGAACATGCTTGCAGATTAAGGCAGGTTTAAGGGAGCAGGGCGAGCAGGTAGCCAGGGCAAAATCCAGGCAGGGATGCAATGTGGAGCGAAGTCCCACGCCCCTCCTGGTACCCAGAGAGCGGCTCACATCTCAGAGGCCGTACCGCCTCCTCAGGTGCAAGAGAGCTGCATTTTCATGCTCCCCTCTTGTTAGTCATGAGCTAAGGGGTCCGCTCCCATGTGATATAGTCACAGGTGCTCCCGTAGCCCAAGGGCAGTGCTGGTAGTCCCGGAGGCCAAAGCCACCCCCAACCAGGGAATGCGGCCCCGAAAGAGTGAATGTGACCTTGGGGATCTGGAGGGAGCAAAAGCGTCTACTACAATTTCATCTTAGCACAAGACCCGGGTGAGCATTACCATTAAAGGCGTGTATGCACGCGGATGCACACATGTACCCAAGTATATGTGTGAGTGTGTGTGTATTTATAAAATAGATTTCGTAAGTAAAATATGAACATCGAAAATGGAAAAAATATGAGGAACAAACTTCTTCACAGTTTTCATATCTAGTTGCGAGTTACCCTGGTGATTTAGGTATATACCATTTCAGTCTTTCTTCTTTTTAAGTTATGTCATTTCAGGTTACAAGAATTGGACTTTTTAGGGGAGTTTGGCCTGATATTCCTACTTATCTTTATGGCTATTTCTTGACATCCAGGAAGGCTGGGCTGGATTCGCTCTGCCTTCTGGGCGGCTGGCGCCTCATGATGTCTCTTCCTGCAGGAAAATGCCTGTTTCCTGATATGGAACGATGATGATCTCAGGGGCCATCCGTATTGTTGTTATCACTGATACATTTGTCATTGTTATTCTTTTTTAGTTTTTTAAACTAATTGTGCAGTTACTTAAACAGTGAGCATCAAGTCCATGGCGTTATGGCTACAGGCTCCCACGCACAATACCTAACTGCTAGGTGGGGGTAGAACATGTACAGATAGACAACCTTGTTCGTGAGGAATTAAAGGGCCAGTTCTTTGTTATGTCGTGTTAGAACAACTTGTGTTAAATGGTGACATGATTTGGTTCATTTGAATGCGACTTTAGCATAAATAGGTTTAATTTCGGTGTCAGAAATTTATAAAAACCTTTTCCTTTGCTATTAATGATGATTTTATTTGTTGATTAGAAAAATTAACCTTCGGAAGAATTTTTTTCCAGGCTGTAATGAGCCTCAAAAGGCAGGGGACAAGACTCATGTGTGAGTGAATGAGTGTGTGTGCGCGTGTGTGTGTGTTCAGATATAGACGTGGCTGTAGATTTGAAATTTTTTTCCAGTGAGTGGCAAAAATACAGAGATCCCATGTATTTTATACCCAGTTACCTACAGTGGTTATATCTTATATAAATACACTACGATGTCAAAGTCATGAAATCAACATTGGTGCAGTGTGTGCATAGTTCCATGCTGTCACACTTGCAAATTGTGTAACCACCACCACAGTCAATGTGCAGAACTGTCCCATGACCACGGGGCTCCTGATAGTCACGCTCACTCTCCCTCACCATCTCTAACCTACAGCAACCGCTAAGCTGCTCTCTATCTATAGAATTTTGCTATTTTGGTAACTTTATATAAATGTAATTATATAGCACATGATATTTTGAAATTAGCTCTTTTTTCACTTAGAATAATTATCTGGACATTCATTCAAAGTGTCACATGTATCAAGAGTTTGCTCCTTTTTATTGCTAAGTGGTATGGACCAGTTTGTTTACCCAGTCATCAATTGATAGATGTTTGGATTGATTCTTCTTTTTGACTATTGCAAATAAAGCTGCTATGAATATTTGTGTACAGGTTCTATGTGGACATAAAGTTTCATTTCTCTGGCGTAGATGTCCAGGAGTATGATCACTGGGTCATGTGTCAGTCTAGAGACAAATTTTATTAAAGTACAAAAATGTGACCATATTGGTTAATTTTTAGATATCGGCTAGAAGTTAGACTTAGCCAAAAATGTTTTATATTTTGTTAGAAAGATTTAAAAAGCATTAAGATAATGATGTTATAAAATCAGGATTTGTCCACGAAGAATTTGTTATAAATAGTATTTTAGTTTTCTAATCTTATGCTATATTTCTTGTCCTTTTTCTTATCTATAATTTTGTAACAGGCTATGACTCCCACTAAATTCACTTAGAATGACTGCTTTTCTGCAGTAGGGAATACAGTATCCTTAATATCAGATTATCATTATTGCACTTGAATTTACTCTCTTTATGCAACTAATCATTTCAATACAGTGAACTTGGGGATGTTCTAAAGGTAGCCAGTATATATTGTGTCCCTTTCAAGAGATATTTTAGTTTTGAATTTTCTATATCTGTTTTTTTTTTCTTTTGACAATAGTAATTTTAAATGGCCGTATAAACTGGCAGTCTCATATTCAAAAGGCATTGCTACTTTATGGTTATTATCTTGTGTTGCTTTCGAACTTTTAAACGCAGTAGAAATAAAGCATCATTGTTCTCCCACAGAAGTCTAAAAACATCAGCTTTCATGGGGTAACTCCAACCCCCTCCCATCCGACGTCGAGAGTCAGCTCGATGAAACAATTTCATGGTATTTGATTTAGTGAAGATTTCAGGCACTGTCACACTGTGCTTCTGGGATTCTCATCACACAGTAAGTCCAGTGACTGAAGCATGAAGAAGAAAGGTTTTGCCAAATGTGTCCCAACCGCTGATGAAATTTGCAGTTCACTTCTTTTCAGTGAAATAACATAGAGCATATGTGGCTAGCCTAAACTTACTTTAAGTCAGAATGTATTCAGAACTGGAAGAGAAAATGAAAGAGAAGAGAGAACCTCATAAATTAATAGAGTGGCACTTTAGATGCGGGTATAGCCAAGTTCTTGAAAGCATATGTTTCGACCCTGGAAGCCTGCATTCCAGCCCTCGGTCCTTCCTAGACAGCTCTGTTGGCTTTGAGGTTTATGATTTATGACTTGCTATTTATGGAGTATTTATAAAATTTCAGTGAAGAAGATTCTGACCAATGTCCTGATTAAAGGACAAGGGCCAAGTTTTTTTAAAAAAGCTAATTCTGAACTTGGCATTAGGTATGTGCCCCTAGCTTCCATCTACTCAATCAGAATGACCTTGGGTGACCATGAGACTCAGTTTTCTCAGGAAAAGTCCGGGTTAAATGGCCCCAATGCAAATATTAATAGTGCTCTTTCACAATGAAATATTTCCCTATTTTAGGACAAATTTGATGTTCACCCTTCTGTTACTGCATTAGTATATTTTTCTTGATTCATTAATAAAAAAACAGTTCATCTACTTTTCCTTGATGCAAAGTAAATGGGTGACTATCACTATGTCCTTTAAGTCTTATACAGAAAACGAGGTTTGATGATTGGTATTTTATGTTTGTTAATATGAGAATTTCACTCCTAGTTATACACCCAAGGGAAACAGATACTCATAACCGACAAAAGCTTGTACACATTTTCTTTGCCGTGTTACTCATTGTAGTCCCAAATATTTTTTAAAAACCCCACAAATGTCTATTAACAGGTTCCATGGTATGTTTACATGATAGAATACCGCATAGCACCAACATACAAAACTATACGCATGAACTTTAGAAGGGTATCAGAAAAGGTACAAAGTGTACATATTGTACAACTTCATTTATATGCTAAGAAACAGACAAAGCCAATCTTCATTGATGGACACTGAATATTGCTTGCCTTGGGAGGTGGGAGGGTCGATATTAACTGGATGAAGGCAGAGGAATCTTCTGAGTAATGGAAATGTTCCAGATCTTGAACTGGAAGGCAGTTGCATGAAGGTATACGTATGAAAATTCATAGAGCTTTCCACTTTAGATTTGAGCATTTTATTCTTATATCTCAATTTATAAAAAGCCAGAGAAGAAATGCTATGAGAACCACACCTATTAAACATTTCTATGAAATTTCTACAGCATGGCTTTCATTGGCATATTCAGAATAAAAAATCATAACTCATTTTGGGTAAGAATGGGGATCTACCTCTACCCCACCCCACCTCACCACGTCACGGTTACTGAGTTCTGACCAGCTTTCGCCAAAGTTCTGTGGTCTTAAGTAAAAATGCTGAGTAAATGAGAACCTCGTGGCATGAAGTTGAGGGAGAGCCAAGGTGAAGTTTAAAGGTTTGGTTGGCACGTCTTGGAGACCTGAGAGGTTGGTGCTGAGTGGAGGCATCAGAACAAGGTCAGATCCGAGCCCGTGAGGTGTCCTCCTCTCGTTCCTTCCCCTCTCCCAAGTCCTGGCTAAGGAGGGGAGAAGAGAGGAGGTTGAGGTTGGAAGTACACCAATTGGCTCTTTCCGAAATTTGCTACAGAATAATAGTATAATTACAAACAGGCAGGCTCTGTTTTCATGGCCACGAAAATACACTTGAAGGCAATAGTGTGGTGGGAGTGAGGAAAGGCGTATGGTTGGTTAAAACAACTTTCCTTTTTTTCTCCCCAAACGTTTAAATGGCTTTAGAGCCAAGGAAGGTTCACAGTCAGAGTTGCCCGTGAGTTCTTTCTTATCCCATTTTTCATCTGTGCTTTTGTTCTTATTTCGTGTCAAGGTTTATAGAGGTGCTGAAAGATTTAGACCAGTGGTCCTCAATCTGGGATGATTTTGTCCCCCGAAGGGACATCTGGAATGTCTGAAGACATTTTTTGTTGTCACAGCTCAGGGGTGGAATGTTACTGGCATCCACTGGGTAGAAGTCAGCAATGCCACTAAGCAGCCTGCAATGGACAAAAAGGCCCTCAACCACAAGGAAGAGACTGGCACCAAAAGTCAATAATGCTGAGGTTGAGAAACTCGGATGTAGACTAAACTCCATGTCTGGGATTAAAGGTGAAGGCGGAGTATGTGAGGATCCAGACTTCCATTGGGGAACTTAGGGATTTTTTTTTTGTTTTATGATTCTGTTATAAACAGACATGAATTGCTATCACAGAGTTTGGGTAGACCTGATCTTTGCAGCATTTCTCAGCAACTTCGTGGGCATTGAGACAAGTAGGGCCATCAGAATCAATTTGTTCTTGCTATTTTGATTCGAGATACATCAAAGCAAATTGGAATGGGGTTATAATGGAGGAGAAAGTTAATACAACAATAAAATGTAATCTTCTGCAGGAGGAGGACAATGATAAACAGAAAGATCATTGGATGAATTATCAGAGAACCAGGGTCCTAGTCCTGAATTGCCATGGATTTCTGGTTTTATGCTGTTTGGTGGCTTGGAGACTCTTTCTGGATCTTGCTTTCCTCATTTATGAAATGAAGAGGCCAAAGTAGCTTATTTCAAAATCTCTTTTAACGCTAATATTCAATGATTCGATGGGAATCAACATATTCTTCAGTAAGAAAAAATAGATAGCATTAGTTTTAGAGTATCCCAGACAACGAAGTGACTAGAGGGATGTAAAAATTGTTATCTGAGGTACTCTTCTTTAAAAAATTCTCTTAAGCCTGTCACATAAACAGAGTTCTTTTGTCTCGATAGCATCGAGATGTGTCTTTCTAACTTGTCAGTTTAACTGTTTGGCAAAATGTGTTCCAGGTAAAGAAAAATAACTGTGCAGAGCTGTTTAACATTTGTTCCTAATGTTAACTTTTAAACTCTGCTTAGAAAAATAATTCTGTTCAGAAATTTGATCCATCTGCCTTCCTTTTGTATTGCTTTTGGCTCTTCCAGAACTCAGAAATGTCAATTTGTTATTCATGTTTGCCTTCACTAATCCTTCCAAAAGAATGTGAAAAGGCCTACAGTCTTTTATATTAGGAAATAACTGAGATTAAAACGGATTAAGTCTGAGCTCCTTTCTCTTGCTCCGTATTGATGTAATGAGTATTATCGTAGCATTTACAAAAGCAGTGGGGTTTTTCATACTAAACTCTCATTTCATTGTATGAGCATTCAGTAGGGGCACCGATACAGTTAGGCCTGGCAACTTTTCACAAGTTAAATGCCAAGATCCTGTGGTGTCCTTCTGAGATTTTGGACGAGGTGGTGGATGGGGAGGGATTAGAGAGACAGAAGTGTATGTCAGGTCAGAGTCTTGGAGGGGGACAAGCCAGGAGGGGACAGACTCGACTGAGGGCTGTTGACTTACAAAACCAGTGGGAGAATGTAGCATGCTTAGGAGCAGCCAGTTCAAGTGCTGATGAATTGGAAGTAGAATTCTTTATGTGACTATCTTCTACATAATATCTATTTTTGTCGCCAAGAATAATAGACTGTTCTCCCTTTACGTGGAAGATACTCGAGGCCTCACGTCAGAAGGATGGTGTCTTTGTTTTCCAGTGGTTGCAGAGATATCCACACCCCTTCACGTAGACCTATTCAGGATGAGACACTGTGACACAAGGCAAAGCTGCCCAACCTACAGAGGCTGACATGTATGTCACTGGGCTTCAACTCTAGCCCTGAAGCTGGCATGTCCGACACTTTAAAGAGAGTGACTGCATTGTGGTATTTGTTAGTTATTGTTCAGCTAGAGTCTCCAACCCAGAGCCAAGAGAATGCTAGAATCAAATTGTTTCCAGTGTCTGTGGAACAGTGTTCCCTTTTTAGAGACTCCTTAGATATCAGAACTCTGTCGTTTCCTATGATTGCCCTTTTCAAACGGGAGTTCTTGTGTGAGTGACTCATGTCTACTGCTCCAGAATGACCTGCCAGCTCTCAGATCCATTCCAAGGAGTCACAGGGCAAGCCCTTCAAGGACTCTTTGGGTTCCATGTAAAGGAATGACTTCTCAGGCCTGGCATGACAGTTCACAGCCCAGTAAGGTGATCAACAGCGCATGATGAAGGAAGCGGCCAGTCGCATGGGTTGTTTCTTATGTTTTACTCAAAGAAATAGTCGCGATGTCAAATCCATTTTGGTTTCAAATGGGAAAATCAGATGTAAGCTCTATATACTCTTCAGAAAAGAAACATCAGTTTCCCGATTGATTCTCTTTATGCCGGACGCCAATTTAACCCAAACTCTCTCCTCCTCTCCACATTCCCCGTACCCCAGTCGACTAATTGTTTAATTTGAATTGACTTTTGTTTGTGGATATTACATTACCTGGACTTTATAACTGGCTATAAGAGGAACAAGGAGGGAAGAGTATCTCCTTTGCGCTAGATGATTTCTCTTTTCTTATGAGACAGTTCACGTTGTTGGTACATGCCATTGAGCTGGCTGTGACTCCTGGCGGCCCTATGAATGAGTGACATCCAGAGTGTCCTGTCTCCAACAGTGCTGCTCAGCTCCTGTAGACTCAAGCCTGTGGGAAGTCGATCCATCTCATGTCTGGTCTCCCTCTTTTCCTGCTGCCTGCTGTTTTTTTCCAGCTTTATTATCTTTTCTGAAGAACCCTCCTTCTCATGATGTGCCCAAGTAGGACAGCTCCAGTTTTGTCATTTTTTTTGCGTCCAGTGATGTTTCAGGCTTACTTTGCTCTAGGACCTATTCGTTCATCTTTCTGGCAGTCCCGGGGATCTGCAGAGCTCTCCTCCAACAATATACTTCAAATGAATCCATTTTTTTTTCTATCAGCTTTTCTCACTGTCCAACTTTTGCATCTGTAGATAGTAATTGGGACTATGAGAGCGTGGATGATCTCAGACTTGGTCTATAATGACACATCTTTGCTCTTAGTGACCTTTCCTGATTCTTCCTCTGCTACCCTTTAAAGTTCTTTCTTCACCTCAACATCATACACAATAAATGCCTCTTTAAATGTGATAGCTTAAAACTGTGGAATTCTTCTAAAATTATTATTGGACATTCTACTTACTTCAAAGGAGAATTTTCAACACAGTGATATTTTTGAGACTGCTCGGTGGTCGTTCTATCAATATAACTGCATTCTCCCGCCATTTTCTTGTGTTGAAAACAAAAAAAAGCAAGAAAATAAACAAGTAAAGGAAATATAAGTAAATAAAAGTATCTGTTGTAGTTCCAGTCAAGATGTCGAGAATAAAAAAATAGTAATAAAATATTTTGAACTAAAAAAAAAAAATCTGTTCCTATTCCCTCAAGTCTCGAGTTTTTCTTCAAGTTCAGCTGTTCGCTTAAAGCTTATACCTTGGAGGTCATGCATGATATACTAGTGTGAAGGTCATCGCATTTCCTTAGAGATCACTCAGCATTCCTACTGCACGGCAGTCATCCTTGCTGCCTGAGTCTTCCTTAGAACTGTCTCCTGATCTTTGTGACTCTCATTCTCCTTGTCTTTTTACCTCTCTGATCAATTGTTGTTGTCATTGTTTTTTTTTTACCTCTTCTTTCCTTTTCCTTAATGTAGGCATTTGGCAACTTTCTCTCTTCCTCTCTCCCTTTCTCCTCACATATTAAATGTTTTCTGTGTACCAGGAATATTATCTGAATCCATGCTTCCAACCTGGTAGTCAGTCATGTGACACGTGTGGCTATTTATCCTTGAAATGTGGCCAGTGTGATTGAGAGACCGGACTTTAAATTTCTTTTAATAAATTTAAGTTTATACCCAATTCAGTTATTGAGAAGCTTCAGAAAAAGGAACTTCTTTCTTCCTCCCTCCCTGCTTACCTTCCATCCTTCCTTTCGTAACAATCCTATCCTAACATGGCTTTCACTACTTCTTCTAAATAGAGAACCTCACATCTTTATTTATAACTGACCCATTCTTCTAAATCCATCTAGACCAGACGTTGTCAAAGGTGCCCTAGTGGGAAAAAATCATCCCAGTTGAGAACCACTGAAATAGGCATTGACTACTAGTGAGTAGCAAGAAATGGGCGTAGGTTTTAGAAAAGGAGAGATGGTTTAGCAAAGAAGTAGAGTTTACCTAACAATGAGATTAATTGGTAGATTTTTCTCAACAGTGAGATTCATTTAACTTTTCCCACACATTAGAAAGGAAATATATTTTTGCTTTTTCTCACAGGAGGTAGTTAATTTTGGAAGGTTTTTGTTTTCATAAAAAGTTTTTAGCTATAAAGAGCTAAATGATAATAGAGATGGTATCCTTAGAATTTTCATCTCAATTCTGTATTAAAGATCATTTATTTCATCATTTTTCCCCATGTAAGAACAATAAACTCCTTTAGCAAAGCTCTGGAACATACCCAATACCAAAGGGAAGAATCATGTAGTTAAAGGTTAGACAAAGTGCAGGCTTAACCTTTAGACACTTCAATTAGACAAGGCAAACATTCTCTTTTCAGCCAAGTGTCTGTCTCTTTAGTGTCTATCAATTTAATTTTAACAGTTTTAACTAACTTTCTAAGAATTAAAGAAACCATGTTTATGTCCTGGCATTTTAGTCTTTAAAAGAAGACTAGATTTAGGAGACAAAGAGCCTTGGCAAACTAAGCCTGCCATTCAAATTTTACAAGGCAGACTTGCCGCCCAGGGAATTTTTTTCAAAATTGCAATTTTCAGCCTAAAAGTGTTTAGATGTAGGCACCAAAAAACAAACAAACAAACAAGAACAACCTACCACAAACTTTTGACTAGACAGTTATGCTCCTAGAAGATTAACCTCATTTTCAACTATCTTAGGTCTATTTGGATTTTCATTAACTTTAAATCTTTCTAATAAAAAGACAAATAATAGAGTCATTTGTTTCCTATTCCTGCTGTCATATGTCACCACAAGCATCACAGCTTAACACAACACAAAATCTCAAAGCTGTGTCAGAAGTCGCAATTCCAACTTGGCTTGGCTGGTTTCGCTGATTAGGGGCTCACGAGGCTGAAATCGAGGTGTCGGCCACCTGGCTCTGCTCAGGAGGCTGTGGGGAGAATCTGCTTCCAAGCTCATTCAGGTTGTCGGCTGGCCGACTTGATTCAGAACTGGGGTCTGCATTTCCTTGATGGCTGTCGGTTGGGAGAAAATCTCCCTACTTTACGTTCAGCTGATTTGCGACCTTAATTTCATCAGCAAAGTCTCTTCACAGCAGTATGAAGGTTAGTGTTTGATATGTAATCAGGAGTCAGGAAGCTTGGAGAGGCATTTTAGAATTTTGCTTGCCACAGCATAGGCATACATGTGCAGCCAAAAGTTTCGCCCAACTCATTTTCCAGTCATAAGCCTCTCACCTCTATTGTTAGCTTCTTGTTACCCTTCCAGAGCTTCTTTATATGTATAAATAAAGTATAACTATATACATTCTACTTTATTTTTTTCCTTTACAAAAAATACGCTTCCATAGATAATGTTCTTCACCTTGTTCTTTCAGACATCACTAAATCTTACAGAACTTTCCATATTGGTATGCGTAGAACTTCCACATTCTTTTTTACAGCGTTAGAGCATTCCAGTGTGTGGATGTATCATTGTTTATTTAATCAGTTCACTGTTAGTGGACTTTAAGGTGGTTTCCTGTCTTTTACTGCAACAAATGATATTGAAACAGATGCATTATTTCACATATATGCTGATGTATCTATGCAATGAATTTCCAGAAGGTGCACTTATAATTGTAATAGATAGTACCCAATCGCTCTCAATAAAGAATCAATCGGTTCATCATTCTTGCCCCAGCAATACTCGAGTGGTGGCTTCTATGGTCTCACTAGCACAGTGTTGTAAGACTTTTAGGTTTTAGCCAGTCTGATAGTTGAAAACTGGTATTTCCTTTTTTTTTCTTCATATGTATCTTGTTGTAACATGATATTTGAGTGTTGCGACCATAAATATTTTGGTCTGACAGTATAATACTTTACAAATATTTTTTTTTCTTATAATAGAATATTATTCAGCCAGAAAAAAGAAAGAGTACTGATATATGCTATGACGTGGATGAACCTCGAAAACAATATGCTCAGTGAAAGAAACCGATCACAAAGGACCATATACTGTATGATTCTATTTATGTGAAAAGTACAGGGTAGGCAAATCCACAGAAACAGAAGGTGTACATTAGTGGTTGCTTAGCATCGGGGGTAAGAAGTGCCTGCTAATGGGGATGGGGTGTCTTTTTAGAAGGATGAACATATTCTCAAATTAGATAATACTGACGGTTGCACATCATTAAAATCTACTGCAAACCACTGACTTTTACTTTAAAAGGGTGAATTTTATGGTATGTAAATTATATCTTTAAAAAACTAGGTCTGGTCCTCACTGTTTGTGTGACATGGGCGTGTGAGTTATTGAGACTGTTTGAACCCCAGATGTCTCTCTTTTGTAAAATGGAGGAGGACTCCCACCAGGGATACGGGAAGGATGAGAGCCGATGATGTTCGTGGAGCCCCGCTCATGGTCTGTCTGCCCTCAATACTTGGGAGTGCGCCGTCCCCTCCTCTCCCTCCCCAAATCCCAGAGATGGGCCCCTGAGGACAGTGAGGGTCTGGCGTCTGCAGGGGAGTAAGGAACACCAAGGAAAAGGGGTGACAGGTTCCCAGTCCCCCTTCCTTGACTGGATTCTTTTTTTCATGCTCTGGTTCTTGTCTTGGGAAACCCGTGCTGGAATAGAATCAAGAATATCTCCTTGGACAGGAGAGATGACATGTTCATCAAAGGTCAAGTGTATGAAATCTTCTGCAGGAATAGCATGACTAAAACGCTGTGCTTTTCTTTTGCTTAAATTTTATTATCTCTTTTCTTTTAAGCCACATGGTTGCCGAGCCCCATGTAAGACAATTTTTTTTTTAAGGCAAGGCAACACTTAGTTGACCTCACAGATTGCGAGGACCTTGTCAGCTTACAATTCTTTTTATTTTTTTATTTTTTACACCTACAGCACCTGGTCTTCCTAGGTGGACTCCCTTCCAAGTACTAACCAGGCCCGACCCTGCTTAGTTTCTGAGGTCAGACGGGATTAGGCTTGTTCAGGGTGGCATGGCCATAGACATAAGGCCAATAATTTAAAAGCAACTCTTAGAAACTCAGCATGTAAAGTTCTCTGAAAGAAATTGAGATATATTTCTTATGTGAAAGGAAATGATTAACTTGATTGATTTGGGGCGGGGGGAGTTTCTTTCTCAGTGTGGAGGAAAACAGATAATGTACATTGTCAAATGATTTTCAAGACATCGATTTACTTAACAAACATCGAATGTCTACTTTGTTCAAAGTCTTGTGTTGGGCACTCTTGGGGAATAAAGAATTAGACACAGTTCTGGAACAGAAGGAAGAAGAGAAACCCATGGTTTTGGAGAGGCCGATTCATTTAACCCCACAATAGCTCTGGATGATGATAATTAAGTTATTATTTTCCCATTTGTCATGTCAGTTCTTTATTTTCAAATTATATACCTATTTTTTTTCTCTTCAAAGAGCATATGATAATGATCACAGAGTAAAATGTTAAAATGTACCCAAGCTTCACTTTAGAAACATTTCATTTTTAGCCCCCATTATTTTAAGGCAAATATATCAATAATCTGTCTTTTATATCTATGGCTCTATTGGCCTATTCATTTCAATTCACTTTTCTGTTATGTTAGGGCTTTATTAGGAATGATTTTCCAGATGGTTGTACATCTCCCGAGCAATTACCTTTCCTCTTCTATTTATAATCATGGTTGAAATATTTTGAAGGCTTCTTGAGATCAAATAGTTGGATATTAAACCTACTGAATGATGTTTATCATTCATACTTTCTGAATTTATTATAGCCAATTTTTGGTATTAATGGGATTGAACTTGTTAAATATTATATAGTAAGTGAGGAAGATTCAAATCCAGATCAGTTTGACTTATACATGTACTTTCTTTACTCCATATTGTTCCTCTTATTTAAATCTGTTTAAAATATTTTCATAAACTGGGATTTTAAATATATTCTGGGACCATTTCACATATATGTAAATTAATAGATTAAAAATACAAATTTTGAGAAGGTAATATATTTAATATGTTTTTAAAATATAGGTCTGCATACTTTACATACACATGCAATTAATTTAAGCAAAAAGTAAATAGCTATATGAAAAATCTGTATCTTTTCCACAAGGATTATATTTCTGTAAGAACTTGGTTCTCTATTTATTTGGCTAGAATAATTTTAGACATTTTAAAATAAGCAAGATTCTTTTCCCCCTAAATGTTGACATCTCTAACATCTATGTAGAGTCAGTTTTTAAAAAAAAATAATAATAATAACTTTTTCCTTTTATGCTGCTTTCTTTTTATCCATGGGCTTCAGTTGCCAGCAAAAATTATTGGAACTATTATGTAAGGTTTTTGAAACCTATAACAAGAATATATTAGAGTCAGCAGTAGAGGACACATAATCCTGTTTTCCACAATGGGAAGCCATGTGATAAAGGTTATACACTGATGAAAAAAATATTTTGTAGCCAACTTATAGAGACATAGATGGAGAGATTCTTACCTGAAGGCAGGTCCAGCTATTTGGTGTAAAAGTTCCCTGGCCTTTGATGATCAGCTCATGGAAAATTTCCATTTCAATGAGCTGCTTTGACCATTTATTCAATAAACATTTAGTTAGTGCCTATTACATAAAATACACAATTCTTTGGGACATGTGGGAAGAGTGACTCTATTTTCTAAAACAAGACAAGGAATCATTTTATATTTATGGAGACAATGGTATGCAATACTTGCAATCGCCATGATCTCAGAGAATTCCTATTAATGTCATAATAGCTATCATCTTTCCTGTGTGTCTCTAAAAGGCAGAACAATGGAATGTTCTCCCTCACTTGAGAACTTCTTAATAGTTAAGGCAAGGAAACACTGTAAGAAGAAATAAGAGAAGATATGGATTTCTAGCTCTGGAGATTTTCGGGAAAAATTTAAAGAATGATTTTTCCTAGATGGCCTAGCTGGTTCTTCCCTGTACAAGGAGTGGAGCTTACAACGCCTGCTCATGTGCCCCGATGACAGAAGCTAATGGGTAGAGCGAGATTGAGGACTATTTGGGATGGCACAGATCAAGGTGACATGGAGAGGGTGTGGATTTGAGGAGGAAGAGCACCGATTTTGAGACGAGGGAAGAAAAAAGAGCTAAATATAGAAGAAGAGTTGAAAGGCTATAGCCAATCCCAATCTTCTCAGCAAAGGTGGGTTCATCCAAGAGTGAAACGTTTGGAGCTGGGTTGGGATCCCACGCAGAGTAGAAATATCTGTAACATCTACTATTAAGCCACTAACGAGAAATCATAAAGAAAAAAATCCTAAAATACAGAGATTTGTAAATGATCCTAATCGACTAGTTTGAGATTTGCTCCAACATCACTTAGAAACTGAAGAGCAGGAATGAAAAAGTTCATTACTGAGACAGAAGTCAATCAAGGTTGAGGATTGGCAAGGCAGGCATCTAGAAAAGTCCCAAACGAGAGGAATTCTTGGGTGAAGATAAGGGCAAAACTGTAAGTATTGACTATTGGTACTCTCAGAACTGGCTCAACAAGCAACTCAACTGCATGAGTGGTGCATTAGTTTCTTATCACTGCTGTAGCAAATTATCACAAACTTCGTAGATTAAATCAAACTAATTTATTATCTTACACTGCTGGAGGTCAGATGTCCAAAATGAGTTCCCCTGGACTGAGATCATGATGTCTTTAGGGATGATTCCTCTGGAAGCTCCAAGAGAACTGGCTGCCTGCCTCTTCCATTTCCTAGAGGCTGCGGACATTACTTAGCTCAAGGCTGCATAAGTCCAATCTCTGCTTCCATCCTCAGATCGCCTTGTCTAACTTCGATCCTCCTGCTTCTCTCTTATAAGGATGGTCATGATTGCATCAGGCCTACCAGCATAATCCAGAAACCTCTCCCCATCTCAAGATCCTTAACTTAATCACGCCTGCAAGTCTCTTTGCCATCTAAGGTCACATATTCACAGGTTCCAGGGTTAGGACATGGACACCTTTGGAGGCGGGGACACTGTTCATCTAACCACAGTGGGTGATTAGATGAACAGAGGGGTCGAGGAAGTGGATGTCATTATGGAGCAGGAGATGTAGAAGGAATTAGGATTGGAAAGAGTTGGAAGGACTGAGGTTGTGGTCTATTAGAGGGCTCTCACACTTTGAGGTCCTGGTAGCAATAAATGATTGTGTATTGTGCTGCTTCCTCAAGAAGTGCCAAAGAAATGAGTCCTTAGTGCCCTAAAGTAGCGGTCCACAACCTTTATAGCACCAGGGACCAGTGCTCCTGTGAAAATCTGACGCCCGATGATCTGAGGCGGAGCTGAGGCGGTGATGCTAATGCTGGGGGGCGGCTGCAAATACAGATGGAGCTTCGCTGGCTAATTCACCTGCTGCTCACCTCCTACTGTGCGGCCGGGTTCCCAAAAGGCCCTGAACCAGTACCCATCCACAGCCCGGGGTCGGGGACCCCTGCCCTAAAGGACAAGGATCTGTGAGGTGTGGTGTCAGAAGGAGCTTCAGTAGGGTTGTTAGAACCTTAGAGGCCGATGGCCTGAAAGGGAGGACTGTGGGGGATGCTCATTGTCTTTAAGGACCTGAGAAAGTGTCCCGGAATGAAACAACAGTGAAAGGCAAAGGAGAGATGGGTAAGCTTATGGCAAAAGACTGAACAACTAGGAATATTATTTTATGTCGGTAGCGAGGCAGGAACCTAGAAGCAGGGAATATTCTTTTGCCTCCCAGTCACTCTACCCCATCCCCAGGTCATGACAGGTGTGGCAAGGAGCAGCTGACCTTCCTTTGGAAAGGCCAGAAAGGAAAATACAGCCTTAATTTAAAGATAAGGGACAGAGAGATGAGAGGATATGACACCGTAGGGGGACGTTATCAGTAGACCGTGAGCTCTGAAATGGTAGGTGTGGGGTCATCTTCTGGACACTGGGCTCGGGGGAGTTCTGAATGTTGAGAAGGAAGGTTTTTCAGGTGATCGGGTTGGGAAGACGTTTGTCCTTGCAGTGCCTAGTGCTGATGTATGAAACAGGGCCCTGTCTTCCTGGATGGGGAAGGCCAGTACATTCTCCTCATCACGGAGACGCTTCTGAATAAAAAATACCTACGTGCAGCATCGGAACCCTTAAAAAGCTTCTTTACAAACTATAATTTGTTTGAATCCTCTATTCGTTCAGTAGGTATTTACGTCACTGTTGTGCAGATAAGCCCACTGGGCTCAGGGGAACTATAGGACCAGCCAAAGTACATGTGGCTGATAAATGGTAGGGTTAGGGTCGATCCCAGATTCTCCCAATCCAAGTCCAACCTTTTTTTTTCCTCTTATTCAGAAAGGAGAGTAGCCTGAAAAATACTGGCACAATTGAAAGGAGTGTGAGAAAAATAAAGGAGGTTTATTAAACCACCAGATAATTTTTAAATTGCTGCTCAATCGAAAAGAGGAGAGAGTGGTTAAGAGAATTTTTAAAATTTAGAAATAAATATGAAAATGATACCACAAAATCATAAAGGAAAAAAATTATTGCCTCATGACCTACTGTTGTATTGACTTATTGTTCATTTTGTGGTGAACCCCGAAAACGTTGGCTTAAACATTTTTCCATGTGGTTTGGACACTGCAATTCTGGCTTCCGAAATGACCATATCATTTTGGAATTTCAAGTGACAGAAATACAGGACAAACTCCCAAGCAAAACAGAACTGAAGTCATCCTTTACAAGTTCTCGAATGGGCCAAAGTGCAGAGTGATTGAGTGGGAAGAGGGGAGAAGAGAGGAGAAGGGAGGGGAGGGGAGGGAAGGGGAGGGCGAGTGTGTGTGTGTGTGTGTGTGTGTGTGTGTGTGTGTGTGTGTCCGCGCGCGCACGCGCACACGCGCCTCGCCGCTATTTAATTGGGGGTTTAGAAATCACTGTTCTCCCAAACGAATGTGCCCTGGCTACACTGTTTTGGGGATAATTTAGTGTTCTTGGGCCATCTAAAAGGAAAATCAGATAGAATGAAAATATAACACTCCCACTTTCTTGAGTTTTAACTGAGGAGCTGTGAATACTAAGTAAATGCATAATTACTTTTAGCCAGATCTTGAGAAGCAATCATTTAACTAAGAGTTTAAACATTTTCCTAAATGGTTTTATTTCCAGTTTTTGTTCAAGATATAGAAAAGGAAGGGAGGCAAAGAACAGCTGAAAGAAAAGAGGATTTTTACACGCACATGAAATTTTTTCTATAATTATCACGAAAAGAAAATTAAACATTGTCAAAGATTAGGGAAACAAATTCCTTCAGGTGCCCCCCCTTTTTTCTCCCTTTTTTGAGCTTTCAACAAAATATTTTACCTCAACTCAATTATTCTGCTAATGTTTATATGAAGCACTCTGGAGGAATTTTAGATTTTATTTCTGCCAATAATTTAATTATATGTCATAAGAGTTAGTTTATTTTAGCTCAACTAGTGATGAATACCTTCAGCTGAGGAATAAATCAGAGTTAAAAGATTGTGGGGTGGGGGGATTACTCATTTAGAACACTTTAAACTTTTTCCTGTGTCAGACTTAGAAGATGTACCTCCAAGGGAGACCAAATGCAGTGCGCACCTGTAATGGATTTTAAGCATGGAGAAAAATCACTCTGTGATGCAGAGGAAATTAGGAACCCAGCGCAAGGGTTGCAAATCATATTAACGTTGTATTTTCGTGTTCAGATAGAAATTCTGCTTGACAAGCAACCAGAGATCATTACCAAGCACTTTAAGCCTGAAATTCTTAGTAAATGCATGAGTACTCTCTTTAATGGAAAAATGATGCATCAATTGCCAGGAGACTGGCTTCCAGAAACGCATTTCCCAATTGCTAAAGGGATGAAATGGTATATATCATTGAAGACAGGTTGCTAGCAGGGAGGGACGGATATCACGCTACACATTCCAAAAGGAATATGGAACTATTACATGGGGAATAAGTTTTCAGGCGAGGAAGTACGAAGGCTCCATAAAACATTGTCAGACACTCAACCCAACCTGAGTGATTAGGCTGTTCTCCAGCAAGAGTGAAGAGCGAAAGGCTTTCTCAGCTCAGTGAGTAAATGCAATAACAGAGACATGATGGAAACCAATCGGTTCTCTTAATTTTGTAACCACGGAAACCGATGTTGACGATCCTTCAGTCTCGCAGAGTCGCCTTCTCCTTACCATCACCGTCTCAGCTCCACAGTTAACTCCGCCGTGGAGGTCCCGCCTCTTGCCTGCGCTTTCATCTTCCCTGTCGTAGCTGGAGTTGGACCAATCCCTTTCCACGTCCTCTGTGTGGCAGCTTCGCCATTGTCCCCAGACCACCTGAGGGCCAGTTTCTCTTTTCTAAAGAGAAAGAAAACGTTGGCTTTACAGGATTGTTGTGAGCAGAAGATGAGGTAAAGATATGTAAACTGCTGAGCACAGAGACTGGCATATTTGATCAATAATCGATGTTAGAGTTTGGAACGCCAACGGGCTTCTCCAGGGAAGACTGCTGAGCTCCTACTTTTTCTCATCTTTACTCTCCTTTACTCCTTTATTTCAGCATTCATATCGAGAACATTTCCAACACACTCATCTGCCACCTCCTCCGCCACCAGCGCTTCACGAGCCTGCATCTCTGCCTTACCTCTGATGCCCGTCCCTGCCGCCACGGTCACTCAGAGCTGTCCAGTCACAAAGATCCCTAGCTCTGAATTATCACCTGCTTCCTTCTACCTCTTCCATATACTACACATGTTACGGGCGTGAACTCACTTAATCCTCATAATGTTACACTCAAGTCTCTGTCGCCATTGCTATTTTAAAGAGAAGACTGGTACAGAAAGGCAGTGCGATTTGTCCAAGGCCACACGCCCAGGGAGCGGCAGAGTCAGGCTCCCGCGCCAGGTTCAGTGGCATCAGAGGGCTTTCACCGTTGCGTTATGCTTCCTCTCCTGGAGTCAGGCACTCTTGGGACCCGGCCCACTGCCCGTGGGAATCGCAGACCTGCGCTTCCTCACCTGCCTCCATCCCAGGTCTCCCGCCGCTCCAGTTGTTTCATTTAATACCTTCATCGGGGTTTCATGTGCCCCTTGGAAGATAGGGAACCTCCACGGGGTTTCGTCTCTACGGCGGCTCCCTCTCTAGTCTCTGTACCTTACTTCCCTCTCCTCGTCTCTCTCGCCTCTCTCAGTACTGGCTCTGAATTCTGTATTACCGGCCTCCAAATTTGCATTTCCCACTGCTCCTAGAATCCACCAGCATTCCACCCGCCCCTGAAAGAAGCCGTCTCTTCTCGCACATTTTTTATACCAGCGCCTGCATCATTCGTTCATTCTCTTCCCAACAAGCCGGGGCCCTCTCTGTCCTCCAGCATTCAGGGTGGTTTTCCGCTAACAGTTCTACCTCCAGTCGTCTGCTCACTTCTGCCTCAGGCTTTTTCACCCCCGCTACCAGCTGACGTCCAACACCTATTAACTCTCCGTCAGAGCCTCCCAGTGATTCTGCTCATCAGGCGGCAATGTCTCTACCCCAATCTGTCCTCTTCATCCTGCGCCCATTCGTCTTCTGAAGCCCACTGAACTCAGAAACTCAGATATTCCCAGTTCCTCTCCTTGGAGAGAGATAGAAGGTTATGTTTAGGAAACATGGAGGACGTGAATAGGACCAACGGTCGATTCACAAAGGTTGGTACTTTGTGCTAATCCAGAGGGCAAGTGGGTCTCGTGGCTTCAGAAAGAGCTCAAGGGTCAGAAATGACTGTCTCAGTGAACTTTTAAGTGGTGGAAAGAGAAATGAATTTCCACACACTTGCTGTTTATATAACTACAGATATAATTTTGTCAGAAATGTGTTTTGAAAAGTAATTTGAGAAAAACAATCTTTAGAATTGATGGGAGAGATGAACACGCATAGGGTAGGATCAAATAAAATTATTTTGGTAGTTTGCGCTCGGCAGCAAGTTAGCAGATATCCAATTCAAACTGGCGCGTAAGTGTTTTTGTATTCCATATTTGACATAAAAATGTTTAGTATAAATCCTTCTGGATCAAATGTGGAGCCAGTGATTCCGGAAAGATCTAAAACATGTGTACAATGAATATATATAAAGTGATGTAGCGAATGGGCGGTGGTTAGATTGATAAAATGGCATATGGTTAGATTGATAATTTCATGAAAACGTAGAATGTCCGAATATGAGTTTTTAACATTAGAAGCAGAAAGACTTAGCGATTAACTTCTCTTTGTCCTTTAGGACTTGATTTAAGGTCAACTTCCTCTGAATGTATTTTTCGATCCTGCCTGCTAGCCCCAGGCTGAATTACACGCGTGCTCTCCCTTGGAGACCTACTTCATAGGGCCACATGCATCTTTTTTTTTTTTTGCCTGCTTTGATCACAGTACGTCATCACTTTTGATTTTCTTTTTTGCTTTACTGTCTAGACTTGGGCTGTTCAATACGGTAGCCACTAGATACACGTGGCTATGAAATTTTTAAATTGATTAAGATTACATGAAGAATTTTGTCCCTAAGTTGAAGTACTCACTAGCCACACGTGGCTAGTGGCTGCTACATCCGACAGTACAGATATAGAACATTTTCATCACTGCAGAAAGTTCTATTGGATTGCACCTAGAGCCTCTGATCACCTTAAGGGATTGATTTTAGCCTTTTTATTTTTATATTCCCTCCACCTAGCACATAGTGGGAGCTCAGTAAATATTCGTGGGATGAATAAGTACAGGAAGTTCACCCACGAAAGAGAGAAATAATTTATAACCTAAGTTATTTTGAAGCTATGTGTTCAGATTTCTCTCATTTGTTTGGTCGCTCTGGTGAACATTTGATTGTAATTAGAAATGATGGATTAAAGACAAAATTCCTTGAATTGTGTGCAAGATTGGCAAATATGTATGCATTCAAGTGGTCTGAGCTCCAAAGACATTGTTTTCCCCAAGGATTAGTGGATATTGTCTCTGGGTATAACTATCCAGCTGTGAGGTTTGCCTGCAGAAATTTGTTAATAAAGGACATTTCTCTTCTAAAATCTTGAAAATGCCTGACTATTTACTTTCCTTTTGAAGTGTCAGGTTACCAAATGTAGCAGTACAAACTACATTATGCTTTATTTGTGTGTGTGTGTATTTTGAAAGATTAATTTTATTTGAAAACTGATGTTTAAAGAGATGGGAGAAAAATGCATCCAGGAAGTAGCATCAGATAAAAGGCTTCAGTAGTGTGTGTTGACACTCAAGACATTCCCAATCGAGCTGACTTAAACCACAAAGAGAGGGATCGGCTCACATAAGGAAACATTTAGAGTCAGAGCATGTTCAGGATGGTTGATTCTGTGACTTAAAGATGTCATCGAGGATCCAGGTTTGCAACATCACTTCCCTAGGTCATCTTGATGATTGGTTTAACGTCAGGTAAGATGACAGAAGAGGTTCTAGGGATCACCAACAGACACATTGATTTCCAAAGAAAGAGAAGAGACAGTCTCTCCTGTTGCCCTCTCAAAAGGTGACCTTCCCCAGAAGCCCTTATCTGACCTTCCGTCATCTCCCATTGAGTATAATAAGATCACATACCCATTCTCTATCCAGCCACTGGTGAGAGGACTAATATATTACCCCAGATCAATCAGGTCCACGGGTGGAGTTGAAAATAGGTTCGGCCTCCCTAGCATGAAACACATAATGGCACGGGAGTGAGGGATGTTTGAATGAAATAGAGATCCCTCAGCAAGAAATGAAGGGAATCTGTGTTGTATAGTTTACTAATGATTCCTGCTAACAGACTATCCCAAGATTTTAGAATACGTGACATAAAAGTCTTCAAAATCGCAATGGAAAAATAGGTAGCTTGATGGTCACCCCAAAATATTTTGAAAAGTTAGTCAATTCACTAACGGTATCAGTATAAATCAATCTTATTATGTCAGCTAAATCCAGAATTCATAGTTTGACTAGTGCTGCCTCTTATAGTCAATGTTAAATAATGAGTTGTGAGATTTAGGTTAATATTCAAGTTTAGGATGATGGAATGAACAAACCCACATTCCATTTATTATATCTCTGAATGAAAAATATGAAAAATATAATCTTCACATTCTTCATCTCGTCTCGACTTCTGGGATGGTGGGAAATTATTCAAAATCTAGGCTAGTACTTCTCGGTTGGTGGTAAACAGGTCCATGGCCATCGGAGTCTCTGAGGGAGCTTCTTTCCATACCTCCCTTACCTTTCTTGTCATCCTCTTGTTCCTGCTCCTCTCTCTGACAGTGAGACTAAATTTTGGTGAAATGCTTAACTTTCCTAATTTTCTAGTGTTTTCAATTTTTTTTCCACAGGAAGTATAAAAAAATGAGTTTTAAAATAGTAAAAGTCTTCGGGTTGTGAAATCAATATTTATTGAGCACGTACTATGTGCCAACCATGCTGCCAGGTCATCTAGTACTCCTTCAGTCTACACCGAAATTTTCTGTGGGGAATCTCATCTCTGGGTTATGACCCCGGATTTAAGAGAAGTATGAGAGTGTCCCTTACTGGGAGGAGAGCTGGGCCTCAAAACCACTGCTCTCAGTGTGCAAAGGCAGCCCTCTTCCCACTAAGTGATTGATATGTTATTCTGAGAGTAAGGTTTAAGCTCGTGGAAAGTGAAGTGTAGCATGTCCAAGGTCATGGTTTAAAGTCCAAGACAGAGCTGGTAGTGGGGCCATGTTAGACCGGTGGGCAGAGGAACAGAACCTCAGCCTGGAGTTTGTTACCAATGAACATTGAAGACTTGGGGGAAAATATTTAACATCTCCAGGCTTCTCTCCCCAAAAAAGGGTTTTACTAGATCAGGGGTTGACAAACCATGGATCTTAGGCCCAATCTGGCCCATCACCTGTTTTTGTAAGTAAAGATTTTATTGTAATACAGCCATGCCCATTTGTTTACATACTGTGTATGGCTGCTTTCGCTATGCAACAGCTGAGTTGAGTTGTTGTGACAGAGACCATATGGCCAGCAAAGCCTCAAATATTTACTATCTGGCCCTTTACAGAGAACATTTGCTGACCTCTGTACTGATCAGTGATTTTCCACTTTGGTAGTGCCTTAGAACACATGTAAATCAATGATGTCTGAATCCCACTACCAGAAATTTGTATTTAATTGATTTGGGATGGCACCTAGGCATTGCTACGTTAAAAAAAAATCACTCTAGGTAAATCTAACATCTAGCCAGAAATTCTCCGAGTATAACATTCTTTGAGTCTACAAAGAAGTAGATGTTGAGAGTAAGTTCTTTCTTAAATTACTCAATGGTCAGATCAGGATTTGAATCATTTGAATTTAGATCTTTAAAGCTTGGGCTTTTTACCACCACTTACCAGCTAATTACTAACTTCTCCGAACCTCTGTCTCTTCATCTACAAAATGGGGATAATTGAATTTTCCTGCTTGCTTCAGTGATCAAATTGGAATGGAGTGTCCAAATGCACCTTGAAAACTGTCAAGTGTTAAATAAATGTAAATACGTTCTTGGAAACATTTTCTGGAATCACTGGAAGACGCTTCAAAAAGAATATTTTTCTTCTACAACTCTGGTAGGAAAATTTGGCTTAAATATGTATTTTCCAAATTTCATTCTATTTTATGTTTTCAAATCTCCAGGTAGATCAACAGGCTATAGCTCTTCTTTCTACAGTATTTGCAGTGTTCTCATACAAACACTTTGGCATGTCCTTTGTAGTTTTCATTTATCCCATCTCGTTACAGATCTTGGGGCTTTTTAAATCATTCTCCAACCATTAGCTTCCCCTGCCTTCGTTCTGGCCATGTGCCTCTGAATGCATGCCAGTGACTATGAAGGCTTTCCAATCTTTTTTGGACATTTTTTTCCATTTTCTCTCTAATGAAGTGCCTGGACCCGTCTACGTTTTTCCAAGTGTGATCTCATCAGCATCTTCTAGAAAGAGGGTCATATCTTCCCAATCCTGGAGTGAAGCCTATGAGTGTGCCCTAAATGGCAATGCAGCCATTGGCATTGCAAAGACTTGGTTTTTCTATTATTATTCCTAACATGGATTCACTTATTTTTTAGTGTCATTTTTTTTTTCTAGACATAAGAATTTTTACTTTAGTGTTTCTGGAATTTTTCAACATTGAATTTTTCTTTTCTTTCTTTTCTTTTTTACTTTTAATAGCAGCTTTCGTTTTCTTCTGAAACTGATTGTGAACTATAAATTATATCAACAGTTGGTAAACTGTGGCCTGCAGACCAAATCCAACAGATTGGATTTGCCTATTTTTATAAATATAGTTTGAAGGAAGCACAGCCACACCCATTTGTTTACATATTATATATAGTGGCTTTTGTGCTGTCACTAGAGAGTAGAGTAGTTGAGACAGAGATTGAATGTCCCACGAAGCCTAAAATATTTACTCTCTGGCTCTTTACAGAAAAGTTCACTGGCCCCTGCATTAGCTATATTATGCTGATTTGGACCTTAACCAGATAGTTTGGGAAAGGAATTAACTATGATGTATTTATATTTCTCTTTCATTTCATATTATAAAATCAGTTTATAGTAGACTATCTTTCATTTATTGATTCGTTGATCACGTCATGTGTCCTGTGTGGCTCTGGGCTCTGGGGACGGAGGGGGAATGGAGGTACACAGGCCTCGCGTGGGTGTTCGTGCCAGTGTGATGGCGCAGAACAAGCAGACGTAGACGGGACCAAGGTTACGTCAGATGATAAGTGTGGTGAAGAAAGCAAGGCGTAGTGATGTAATAAAAAGTGACGTGCACACTGGCTCCGTGATGCTCAGAAAAGGGCTCTCTGAGAATTTAATGCTGGCATGACATCTAAGTGAATGAAGAAACAGTTTTGTGAAAATCAAGAGAAAGAGCTTTTCAGGAATAGGGAACAGCAAGAGCTAAGACCCAGAGGAAGAAGCGAGCTTGGTGTGTTTCAGAAATGGAGAGGTGACCACACTGCTTCAAAGTCGAGGGTGGGGAAGGGAAGTAGGAGCTGAGGCAGTGGCCAGGTCCTGTAGGGTGTCCGAGTACAGGACTTCAGAATTTACACTAAATGTGATGGAGAGTCTTGGGGAGAGGACGGAAGGCACGTGACAGACATGCTTTGATTTACATTCATGAGGAATCATTCTCACTTTTCTCTGAGGAATGGATTATAGGGGGTCAGGAGGGAAGGCAGGCATCCCAGGTATAAGCTATTAACACAATACTGTCCTCAATTACAGAGGAAACTTATTAGAAAAATATAATGGAGCCCAGACCTCCACTTGGAAAGGGAAATCCAGTTTAACAAACACAGAAACAAAGATGAATAGGCTACCACTCAATCTCCGATTGACGAGTTTAGCCGAAGAGAAAACATATATATGTGGTCCATTCTGCTAAGGAGAACTCAGTTACTGGTCATTATTCTCTTTTTGCCTTGGCCAACAGGAAGCTCCAGAGTTACACTCGTTTAGTTCTGTCAAATGTAAGAGTGTATACATTTCTTTCTATATCCTTCTGTGGCCTCAATTTCCTATATTTTTATTTGCAATTTATGTACTTACTTATGAACTGTCTGAAATCCTGTTTTGAAAGAATTGGCTAAGATGTAAAGTAATGATGGCGTCTGTAATTTCCAGAGTCTACTCAAAGTTCCGAAAGTTGTTTCCCTTGTTCCCGTTGATTCTTTTCGTTTTCCTTAATGTATATTAGTTTACACTGGTTGGGGAAAGAGGCCCTCAGAAGCGTTAATTGTATAAATGATTAACTGACAATTACAATTATAG
The DNA here is from genome assembly GCF_014176215.1 of Rousettus aegyptiacus. Taxonomy (NCBI): domain Eukaryota; kingdom Metazoa; phylum Chordata; class Mammalia; order Chiroptera; family Pteropodidae; genus Rousettus; species Rousettus aegyptiacus. The sequence continues at coordinate 730,848 of NW_023416312.1, read as the reverse complement.
TTAGCACCACAGCAGTCAAACGATTGTTCCTAATTGTTCAAGGATGCCATGGACCCTTCTCCTCACTAGCAAACTCAGTGCACTTTGTAAAATTAACTCACTCTTACATATAAATATAAAAAAGAGGTTCTAATTAGTTCATTAGTGGAAAAGAACTCTGGCTCTGACAGATTTCTCTACTGTTACTACTCTGAGCTACATAATTAATTAACAGAAGAATTCAGGGCTAAATGGCATGCTTAAACAACACTTTCTTTCATTGGTTAATGGAATGCTGGCTCATGTAAGGGATAGCTCTTTCTCAATAGAAGCGCCATTCTGTTCGAAGTGCAGTCAGCTATTAGATGCATAATACGAAGCTGAAATGCAAGATTTCTTCCTGTTGGGTTTACAGTCTCAGGCTACAGCGGAGAGCTGGAAGAGTAAAAGGCACTCTAAAGTGGAGTCTGAAGTCAGGCATGCTGGACCGGCCACAGCGCCACTATTCATCGAGATACGTGACGTAACAAAGACGGCAGGTGCTTGAACAAGATAGCACTCTGTAGGCGAAATTTTTCTCATTGCCCTCTCTGTTTTCAGAGCCCAGAATAGGCTTGGCATAGTAATGACGCTGAAAGGTTATTTGTTGAATCAGTAAAGGACCGAATGAGTCGGTAACCATGGAGGGCGTGGAGCTGTATACCCATGATATGGGCTCTGATCCTCAGAACACCCTAAAGACAGTTGAAAACAACCCCCTAGGGCAGCAGAGAAGACTCGAGGGGGAGGAGGGGGAGCTGCCTGCGAGCTGGGGCTTGGGGGCTGCGCAGGGTTTGGTAGGTTGGGGGCACTGGAAGGAGTCATCCCATGCTGGAAGAAAAGCATCGACAAATGCAGCATGTGCGCCCAGCAAATAGTTTTCCTGGGCAAGACCCCCAGATCCTCAGGGGGGACATCAGAACCCGGTCACGGGGATAGGCTGCTTTTCGCGCAAAAAGTGTCTCATCATTCTCTCATAGCGCAAATTCACTGGTTTTAAGTTGAACGTATTTACTTTTAATCAGTAGATAATTATTTTAATATTTTAATGGCTAATACCTTTATTAATGACATACAAAAAAAGCAGATTTTGTCTTTCCCCACTTAAGTTCCCATTTAACAGTTTTTTAAAATTTATTTTTCTTAAATACGTTTTTTTAAGAATGAATGAAAAGAATGTGGGAGGAAGCATGGTTTGGTGACAAATAAATTACTAGCTGTAGGACACTGAGCTAGTTGTTTACTATTCACGGTAACCTCATCCACACACAGAGACCCTACTGCCTGGTTTATAGAAATGTCATAAGCATTAAATAATATATTGGATAACATTTTAGCAGTTATAAAGGACTATACAAATGCAATACTGGATGGGGAGTTCGGGAATATCTCTCTACTAGTTTACAGCCTACTGCACAGCATAACTGAGAGAGAAGGAAGGCAGGAACTAAGAGTAGATACCTGGAGAGGATCCAATGTATGCAAGTGTCATTTCAGGAACAGCATGGGTCAAGTTCAGTGGCTAATTAAATGAACAAAGTTCAGAAAAGAAGGAAAACATGAAAATGACTAAACTCTTGAACCCATATAATTAGGCTGATGCTGTTAATACACACGCAAACATATGTAAATGCACACACATGCATACAGAAATATTCGTGTGTGTATTTGTATTTTTAAAGGTGAGAATGGAAATACGGTTCCAGAGAATGTTCTTCATCTAATTATGCAGCAAGAAAAAATCTTGTTCTTTGGTGGGTTTGACGTGTTTAGGGGAAAGTGTGGCTGAAATTGTCACTTCCAGGGAGACGGCCACCATCTCTCAAGTGCCTTTTAGACAGTTGCAGGAGATAAAAGGTGTGATCGAAGGTGTTTTTCTTAGCCATGAGTGTCACGCAGCTTTGGAACAGAATACTAAGGATTCCTTGAAGGCTCTTTTACTGGAGGTTTTAAATACAAGAAGGCTGATCATTCACCTAATGTGGGTAAATTTCAGACTAGGGACAAACAACTAACGAGACGTCCTCTCTGATTCCCATGTGTGCAGATTCCCATGAGCATCTGTGAAAATGGGGATTGTAATTACAGAGAGGAAGGGAGAAATAGGAAAACCGAACAGAATGCCCAAATTTGGTGATCACTGAATCACTGAGTCACTCTGCAAATATTCGTTGAGTACAAAAATGTGCCAGACCCTGAATTAGAGCTGGGACAACGAGGGACAACCACGCCCCGCTCTCAGGATAGTCACTGTGTAGCGGGGGACAAAAGGGACTGCTACTCTTTGCAATTTACAAATCCTAAATGACGCAATTAAAATGTCTATCTACTTTCCTCATTGCTCTCATGTGTCATCATCCCTGAAATAATTGCTGTCACTCCTAGACGTGCGACAATGTGACTATGTCACAGGGTAGTATGTTATCAGGGTTGAAATAGGCAACCACTTGTGTGATGGGTCCTGACATGTGCCAATAGCTCCACTTATTTAAAAATAGCTTCCCCAGCAGCCATCTGGGAGGCCTGCATGTCCTACTTGAGACTCAAGTCCTGGGATTAAGTTTTCGGGCCTGAGACGGTTCCTTTAAGCTGTCCGCGTAAGTAGTCGTTCCCAGAGAGTTCTGTGGAACAGTCTTCCTGTAGGACAGCAAAGAGAAAAGGCAGAGTTCCACGTTTAAACACATCACCAAAACAGTCCATAAACATTAACATAGAAAGCTCCAGGCATAAAAGGCTTTGAGAGATTTTGACTCCCCACACTTTAGTCATGGGACCCTTCTTTCCACGGGACTCTCGGTAACAGCTGTTAAGGCACATGGCTTCGGGAAATGCTGCTTCCTCAGATCGGGTGGCATCCGCAAAAGCAGGGAGTCGAGCCTCCAGGGAATGGAACACCGGACGAGCACATTCAGAGGGAAGAGGGAGAGGAGAAGATTCTGACCATGCATTCCCCTGGCAGCCTTCCGCCTGCAGCGTTGACCTTGCACGCGTAGCCGGGCTGAATGCTGACCTGCAGAAAAGGAGCAAAGTCCCATTCTCGGGCACCTTATTGCTTAAGGAATTTTTAAGAGACAAGGGTGAAGGATTCCAACTGCAAACATATACACATGTGGGTGTAAGAGACATAAACAGAGAAGAGCACTTATGGGTAACAGAAGTGCCATCTGGGACTGTAGCACTGGGTGGTTTGTGTTTGCACAGTTTTTTTTTTTTAGTCCAGAGTAGTTCTTAGAGTACATAATCCATATGGTGTGTTTAAAATAGACCACATAGTCTGAAAATGGAGCTCCTGAGAAATTCACAGATAAAAATCTCAACTGTTATTTTCATATGTAAAAGCTGGAATCATCTTGTAAAGATAATTCAAGATGAAATATTTCCATTTCCATTTGAACACAGAATTATTTGGTTTTCATTGCAAAAAGTTCCAGCTAGAGCCTCCTATTAAAGTCACATGCCTGACTGCAGGCATTTTTGAAGTGTCTGTTACAACACTTCAGTATTTAGTTGGCAAGAAGAGGTATAAGGAGAAGATAGGCAAAGAGCAGATCTCGAATCAGATGCTCCGATAATCTGTTCTATTGGGGAACAGGAAAGGGCGACCTGTAGAATTTTAAGTATGGAGGGCGCTTGACGACTTGGCTTCATGATAAGAATTCCAAATCGTTTTCAGCTCTGTCCTTAGCTTAACAACTTTAATTCCTGAAAAAGTTTCCATTAATTAGATTGAATGTATACTAAATAGATAAATACATAGAGATTTTGTAAAGGTTTGTTTAAAGTTATTTTTTTTGACCCATTTTCCTTACTGATTTTTCAGCAGTTTGAGTCTTATGGTTGCGTTATATTCACACTTACAAATAAAATTGTAGCACAGAAATATACGTTTGGGGAAACATTAGGGGTGAATGTGATTGTGTTTCAAAATACGGAAATGGCACATGTGGCCGACAGCCATCAACCTGTTCAGCTCTCTTGCTTGGTGTAAGCGAAATTCTTTGGGTTTATTCAAACATAGTATACATGAAATTTCTTTCATATTATTGTATTCTCTGACTAAAAATGATTATGTCAAGTAAATTGGTAAGTATGTTATTGCCTAAGTTAATAATGTTGACATATCAGTTCTTACAGTTTATTTATGTAGTGTGTTTTGGGGTGAAAAGTTGATATTCTGGGGGAAAAACAATTCTCCCAAAAGTGATATAACTCTTAAAAGCCATTATAGCAAAAAAAAAAAATCATTAACTGCAGAGTTACTGTATATTAAGTATTATATATTACATTTATTACATATGTATTATGATAATTTCCAGTTCACTTTAAAGAAATTTAATTTCTGATAAAAGGATAGGAATAAATAACTTGCTCGGGGACTTATATCAAGTTTATAGACGTGCAATAAATTAGACAGCATGATTTTACACAGCAGTTTGGGAAAGTTTGATTCTAAACAAGTGAAGCAAAGAAAGATTAGTCTGTTGGGAAAATCTCAGAATACTCAAAACAGAAGAGAAGAGCTTTTGTCCAGGACTGGCCACTAACCAGCTCTGTGGCCTTGGAAAAGTCTCATGGCCTCTGGGCGGCTCTCCTTCCTCATTTGTAATAAAAGAGGAGTGGGTGGTTACACTACATATTCATTAGTCCTTCAAGCATCCATATTCTGGAAGCTAATAATGGTTTTTTTTTTAGCCTCTTAAAGTAGAGGATACAATACATGTGGGATTTCCACTTTAAGATGTCCCCAGTGATTTCTGAGTTACACTTATGCCTATGTCTATATGTACTTGCAGAAGAAAGAAAGAGGTTGATTTGAGCGTTTGGGAATAAAATCTTTCTAAATCACCTCATACCACCTTTATTTATAGAAATTGTGGGATCCTACTGGGCACAAAAGCATTTGAGTATTATATCGGGTTGATAAAGATAAAACTAACAAAGCATCCAGAAACTTGAATTGCAAACACATTATGAATTGGAGTCAGTCGATCACTAGATATTGTCGTCACCCACCGTGTGCGGTGTACTTTGCTTCTTGCTTTTGTATTCATCTCTGGAGTGGTTTGGTACCAGATCGGTGTTTCAGGAAATTAGTTGCTACTGAGATTTTTCTCAGAGTATTTCCAGAAGTCCGGTTAGTGCCACGTGGATGGCTCTAAAGGTGACATATGCTGATTTACGTAGAAATGAAAACATAAAAGCCATGGCTTCAATGAAAGTCACCAAAAGTCTGAAAACCAAAACTCTGCTCATAAAATTTTAATCTCTTTCAATTGGATTAGTAACCGATGGTCCCATGGAATGATAAATATTTTAACTTTAAATCGGAGTGTCTCAAACTTGGCACTCTTGACATTTTGGGCCAGGTAATGCTTTGTGATGGGGGCTGTACTGTGCCCTGTAGGATGTTTAGCAGCATCCCTGGCCTCTACATTTTGGATGCAGGTAGCATCTCTTTCCCCACTGTGACCCCAAAAGCATTTCCACACATTGCCAAATGTCTCCTAGGGGGGCAAATTGCCCCCGTCGAAAACCGCAGCTTTGTAGCAAGATAAGTTAACTATGATATTACATCCTAAGTGTTGTTTTCTTGAAAATAACACTGGTGTAATTATACATTTGGCAAGTAAAAATAGCGTGATGCTAACCGAACCCTGCTTTAAGTTTTCAATGCTACTATGCTATCTTCTATTTGCGATGGGGTTCAATACAGTTAATTTACTGCCCTTTTAAATTCTTATGCAATGTGGAGCTAATTCACATATATGGAATAGGAGCTGGACTGGGAATCGAGAGTTAGTCCATATATTAAAATGGATGGAGGGAGATTATCTTCAAAATCGAACAAAGAAGAATTTGTTTCTTTCCCTTGGAGTAGACCTAAGAAACTTAATTTATGTTGATGTTTTTTTTCCGTAAGAGTTTGAAGCAAGGAAACTAAAGCCAGAGCACAAGAACGTTTAAAAATGAATAAATCCAAGCCATTTCTCTCATGCTTACTTCACTTGAGAATGTTCTCACCAGATGATAATGGATAGGCTTACACTTCTCCTGGAAGTCATGATGTTTTTGCGAAAGAAACTTTTTATAATCAGAAGCAGGCTAAAAGTATGTGAAAACATACAAAAAGAGAGGGTCCTGAGGGGTTGATATTTGTGTATATATATGTATATGTTTGTGCGTTTTGTAACTTAGTCTTGCCAGACGCTCAGAGACCAGCCAAAGGAGCAGCATAGTAATCTAGCTGAGTTGGATCAGGTAATTTGGACCTAGGTGGTCAGAGTGGAGGTGATGAGAGCAGGTGATAGAATTTGCCGATGAATCAAATGTGAATATGGCAGAAGCCAAGGGTGTCTCTAAGCTCCTTGACAAAAGCATAAAGATGGATGGAGTTGTCATTAGCTGAGATGGGACAACTAGGAGGAGCAGGACCGGGAGCAAATGGGAAGTGTGGGGAATAGTAAAAGTTCCATTTTGGACATGTAATATTTGACATGCCTGTTGGACACCTAATAATAGATGTCGAGCAGGCAGTTAAATTATTAGAGTATGGAGTTCAGAAGAGAAGTCTGAGTTGGGGCTATATTGCATACAGACATTACATAAGGTCCCATGACTGGAAGAGATCTACCAAAGAGTGTTATAGAAAGGAAAGAAGAAGGAAGACGTGGAGGGCCTGAGTCCCAGGGCACGCTGACAATAAAAAGTCAAGTGCACAGTAGCCAAAATGTGTAAAGAACCCAAATGTCCATCAACAGGTGAAACAAATTGTGGTCTGTCCATACAGTGGAGTATTATTTCAATCATAAAAAGAGATTATGTACTGACATATGCTATAACATGAGTGGACCTCAAAACATTATGCTAAGTCAAAGAAACCAAAAAGTAAAGGGCACATATTATATGATCCTATTTATATGAAATGGCCAGAATAGTTAAATCCATAGAAACAGAAAGCAGATTATGGTTTCTAGGGATTAGAGTGCCTGCTCCATGAGTACAGGGTTTTCTTTTGTGGTGATAGAAATGTTTTGAAATTAAACAGAGGCCGTGGTTGCACAACATTGTGAATGTACTAAACACCACTGAATTGTTCACTTAAAATGGTTTATTTTTTTAATTGTTTTGTTAGTTTCAGGTATACAATATATTGGTTAGACATTTATATAGTTTTTAATTGGCTTATTTAAAAAATATTTATTTTTTCTCAATTACAGGTAATATACATATTAGTTTCAGGTGCACAGCACAGTGAGAGTCTTGTTTTCTTATGCATTCAGCCACTCTATGTCTTTTGATTGGAGCATGTAATCCATTTACATTAAAGTAATTCTTGATAGCTATGTAGTTATTACCATTTTGTTATTCATATTTTCGATTTTTTTTTTTAAAGAAGTCCCTTTAACATTTCTTGTAATACAGGTAATGACCTCCTTTAGCTTTTTATTATCTGGGGAGCTCTTTATCTGTCCTTCAATTCTAATCAATAGTTTTGCTGGGGGTGGGACCAGCCGATTCCTTGTATCCACCCCTCCTACCAGTCTCGAGGTGGCCTCTTCTATTAGTTAGTGGCCTCTTAGTTAAAGGACTTCTGTTTAATTAGACTTCAGGCTGTTCTCAATTATGGCTGTTCTGTAGTTTAGTTGTAATTTTGATGTGGTCGTGGGAGGAGGTGAGTGCAGTGTTTATCTACTCCGCCATCTTGACTGGAAGCCCCAGGACTTAGCTAAAATGATTCATTTTATGTTATGTGAATTTCACCTCAATTTTTAAGAAGTCAGTTTGCAGATGTGGTTCCACAGCATAGCAGTGAGCACATCTGCTTTACATACAGAAGGTCCTAGGTTCACACCCCAGTGGAGCCATTGCCCATGGTCTACGGCCACACCACCCTGAACAAGCCCAATGTCAGATCTCAGAAGCTAAGCAGGGTCAGGCCTGGTTAGTACTTGGATGGGAGACCACCTAGGAAGACCAGGTGCTGTAGGCATAAATAATCATAAATAAATAAAAATAAAACATAAAAAGTCAGTTCGAAGAGAAGAGACCAGCAAAAGAGCCTGAGAAAAAGCGGCCAGAGGGGCAGACGGAATGCCAGAACGTCGCGGTGTCCTGGCAGCCAGATATAGAAAGTGTTTCAAGGGTGACAGAGTGATGAGTTTTGTAGAATGTCACTAATGAGCCATGTATGATGGATGTGGACTTAATACTGAGGTTGGATTTAATAACGTGGCAGTAACTAGTGAATCTTCAGTGGAACAGCCTTCGTAAACTGAGTGCTGGCTGCGAAAGCTTGATCAGAGGAGAATGAAGAAATCGAGAGGCAGGACATTGGAAACAGGAAGTAGAGGCAACATTCCGAAGGATGCTCGTAAAAGGATGTTGAGAAATGAGGCAGTATCTGGAGAAGCACTGGGCTATGGGAGAAATAACCACATGGTTTGAAGGTGATTTTAAAACTTTTATTTATTCCTCTCTGCACCCTGTAATCACTCAAAAAGTTGCTGGCAGTGTTTACCACTGAAGAGTGAATACACTTGCAAACCAATCCATCGCCCTAGCCTACTATTATCACTTAGGGAAGCAACACTTTCGATGAGCACAATTATAGAAGTGCAAGATGACTGAGTGACATTTGCGTACTTAAAGAGTACACAGCACACACATGGACATACGCTCTGTTTACTGGCCCTGACTGAAAAGAGTGGGAAAACAGTATTTTAATTGTGTATCACGATGCTTTTTTGGCATTGTACCAGATTTGGACAGCCTCGTTGATGCTGGATGCTGTTGCTAGCGAATAATAGCTGGTAATAGATTAATATGTGTGCTGCAGAATGAAGTCCTAGAGAGTATTTTCTCTATAATTTTATTGGCCTTTTTAAGGACCCACCATGGAAGAGCATAGCCATGAGCTATTATTACAAGGAGCCAGCCTTGAACCGATGCACAAGCCTAATTAGAACATGGCCCTGAAATGAGAAGAGTGGAGGATTGGAAAGAATGTGATTTAAAGCCTAGAAGCAGAGCTGATATGTTTTGTGTTTGGGAGGTTTTCATGTGAATGAGTTTTATAGTGAGATAAAGAAATTGAAGTAGCATAAAATGCATTGGAAAAGAGAGACTGGCTCAGAATCCAGACAGTTCTTTAGAAGAGTTGGGTTATAAATGACAGGAAGTAAAGGACGGGATAGCTGGAGGGGGATTAGAGTCAATATGTTTTCTTTAATAGAACAAATAAGATATCTGTCAAGGTGAGTTTTATAAGTTTAACCTCTTTCTTTCCCCACTCATAATTTCTGAAAAATCGCTATCGATAGGCGAATGCACTAGCAAATCAATATCCATCATCCTCACCTAATAGCACTGTGTTAAGAAAGCAACTATTACTCTTTCTTTTCTCCATGGTTTGAAAGGTTAAAATTGTCAACATTTGTTGCTCAACATGATAAATAAGAACACAGCTTTAAAAATCTGCATTTCACAGGTTTGTGAGTTTCCCCATGATCATTCCTCAGATAAGAAGGGACACTATTGCTGTGTCCTTTGTTGGCTGGGACAGGTGGCTAGAAGAAGGGGTAAACAGCATGGGGTGTGACTGATGGATTCACTGGATAATCAGTTAATTTCAGAGGTTCATTTAGGAGCAAATGACATGGACGTGTTGTTAACAAGCGCATAGGCCCAGCATTGGGGACATCCTGAACCCACTCTCGCCTGAGGGGAAAAACACAAAGAGCGAGATGCATGGGGAGGCGACCCGCCAAACATCTGCATTTAATTTGTCAGCAGCAGTGACCACCCAGGGGGCAGCGGCTTCTTCCCAGAGAAACTCGATTACACCAGCATGAGGTGCCTTAACTTCCTGGAGGAAAAATTATACCTTTGGTCAAGCAAAAAAATCTACTTTGGAAAGAGTTTCCCAAAGTGTTATCCCTGCTTCGGTTTAAGAAGGAGTTTTAGAGGAAAACTTTTTAAACCCAGTAGTTTTCCCTCTCTTGTCACTGGCAAGTTCTGGAGGAAGCAGGAGAAATGACAGGGTGTTCACTTCTGGGCAAGTCAGTCATTTGGGAGCCGGTGCGATCTTGTGTTCTGTGCTCAGTCTGCAGAAGTCGTTATCACTTGAGACCAGAGTATACTAATTAGGTGTATTCCCGGTAGAGTTCAGAACCATATTCCTTTAGGTGAGTGCTTCTCTCGGTCAGCCAGAGAGATTTTTAAGGCTGGCCTCCAGGTGCTGGTAACATCCTCGGATGTTCCAAGAGAAGCCGGGATGGGTTTGGATAGAGACCCAAGTGATGCTCATGGTGCCTCAGCTGCCATTTATCGGTCTGGCAAACCTACCCAGTCGTCTGCTCCATTTAACCCTTTATATCAAATCATATTCTCTTCACATGGGCGTCAACTATCTCCAGACTGGTTACTTCTCTTCTTTGTGTGACAATATGTTCTTTACCAATCTTTGCCCACTTACGCATTACATGAGATTTCCCTTCATTAGATCCAATGCTAGCTTAAATTTTCTTTTTATGTTTTTGACTGAATTCATTTGCTGAATTAGTTTCTGTTTTTCTAGCGTTTCCTCCTGCTGGACCGCAGCACCAGAAAGCAGTGTCTTATTACTATTCCATTGCATCTTGATTAAATGGCAGCCTGCTCACCACCCTGCCTCCGCCCTTGCCTTAAGGGTAGAATTCAAGGACCTGTCTCTTTTGTCTTCAACCCTATCACCATGCCTGGCATATAGTAGCATTCTCTGAATATATGTTGAATGAATGAACAAATGAACGAATGAATTCCCAAAGTCATAGAGGATCTGACACATACTTTCCATGTACTCTCTGATGCCAGGCTACCTGGGTTTGAATCCTACCTGGGTTTCATCCCTTCCTGGGTACTGTGATGTCTCTCTGATGTCTCCCTGCCTTGGTCTCCTCACCTCTAAAATGAGTAAATGGTAATACCTATTGCTATTTCAAGCACTGTGAGCATCACGAGGAGTTATTAAGAATCACTCATGGCATGAATCTCTCTTTACTCTATACCCCCAGCTTATGCTCCAGTCACGTCCCCCCTCACAGCTGATGCTTTGAGGATGCCCTTCTGCCTTGTGGAATATGGTTGTCCCTCTTCTTCACTTATCAAATTCTACAACCTCCAGTTAAAAAACGTCCTTGGCTCCCACGGTGCGGGCTGCCTCGGTCGTGGCCGCGGATGGCATCATATACACGCCTGTGTCCGAATGCTTATGTGATTTTGTAACTGGCTATTGTCTGTCCTTCCCACAAAAAATGTGAGCTCCTGTAGCACGGGGCCACTGTCCTCCATGTGGAGATACCTATCGGGGCCCGTGAACAAAATCGGACCTCCCAAAAATGTTGGACATTGAGGAGTGTCGCGGCCACAGTGACACTCCAGGGTAAGAATATATCCCTGTGTTTGACTCGGACTACGTTTTTGAGGCATTAACTGGATAAAACACTAAAGCAGCTTTTCTGCAGGAGTGACTAGAAGATTCAAAGGACCGAACGCTGAAAGATAATATGTGAATTACGAGGATGTGGAAGAATGCGAAAGCCAGCCAGGAACTTATCAAATTCCAAGTGCAGTAAATTAAATAAAACCAGAGGCTACCGAGAGAGACAGTTTTGAAACTGATACGGTTTGGTTGGTGGGAGGAGACGGCAGCTCAGGCTGTACCGCACGGGTAAATTTTAGCAAGTTTTTCAACCTTCCAATCTCTTAGTGTTCACTGTGCGTGGTGCGTTATCAGAATCCCCGTCCTCAAAGCAGAAAAGAAACATTAAATATATCCATCCTGGCTATAGAGAAAAAACATTTTGTGACCCAGGGTCAGGCATGCAAGTTTGAAATCCAGGATATCTGAAATGCTCTGATATCAGAATTTATTTAGTTTTCTCAGTGCTTTGGTTCATTTCTCGCCAGAGTGTTTTGGTTAGGGTCACATAGAGAGTGCTGTGTTTGGTGATATTTTTGCAGTAATTGAGGTAAAGAAATTTTCCTTATCATTGTTAAAGCTGCTTATTAGAATAGAATCAGTATCACAAAGCAGTTAAGACCGAGGGCTCCAGGGCTGGATGTCATCAGTTCCGATCCCAGCTCCACCACCGGAGGACCCTGGCCAAGGTGCCCTGACTCTTCAAGCTTCAGCATTTTCATCTGTCAAGTGGAGGGCCCTCCTTTGTGAGATGAACAGACAGCAATGTCATCCTGGAGCTCAAGGAAGGGGATGTGTCCTGGGCCCAAAGGGCCTGCCGGAAACCATGGTCTCACCGTGCTTCCAAGGCAAGTCTGGTCCTCTGTCCCAGACCTGTGTGTCCTTACCCTCTTAAAGTGCGATATGGTCAAGGGACAGCCAACACTTCCCCAGACAGGCTTCGTCCGTTGTTTCTCATATCATCAGTAGGAAGGGCAGCCTCAGCTGAAAGGTCCCCAGACTTGGAATATGTGAACAATAATGTGATCGTTCCCAGCCTTGGCTTCCTAGTAGACTCCACTCAGAGCTTTGAACAAACACCAGTGTTCGAGACCCATCCTAGACAAATCAAGTCACAATCTCTTGCAGGTGGACACCAGGGCTTCAGTATATCTTTAAAGGTCCCCAGGTGCTTAGAACGTGTAGCAGAGTTTGAGAGGGATTGTGATGATTCTTTGACATGGTGGGAGGAGCCTAGACGGACCAAAACTGGGCAGTTCAAAACTAGCTGGACTGGCGGGCAGTTCCTCAGCACTAATACAGAGTTACCATCTGATGCAGTAGCTCCATTCCCAGGCACACGTTGACACAAAAACACGAATGTTTATCATTATTCGTAAGAGCCAAAAAGTGAAAACAACCCAAATGTCCATCAGTTAATAAGCGGATAAATAAAATGTGGTGTATCCATTAAATGAAATATTATTCAGCCATAAAGAAGAATGAAACAGCGATTCGTGCTACGACATGGATGAACCTTGAAAATATTGTGCTCAGTGGAAGAAGTGACACAGAGGGACAAATATTGTATGACTCCATTTATATGCAATATTCTAAAATAGGCAAATCTATAGAGACGGAAAGCAGATCAGCAGTTGCCAGGGGCTGGGAGAGGAAGGATGAGGAGAGACTGCTAATGCTCACAGGGTTTCTTTTTGGGGTGACGAAATATTCTGAAATTTGGTAGTAGCGATGGCTGCACAACCTTGCGAATATAGTGAAAAATACTGAACTGTACACTTTAAAAGGGTGAATTTTATGGCATATAAATTATATCTTTAAAAACCTAGGTCTAGTCCTTACTGTTTGTGTGACATGGGAGTGTGCGTTATTGAGACTGTTTGAACCCCAGATGTCTCTCTTGTGTAAAATGGAGGAGGACTCCCACCAGGGATACGGGAAGGATGAGAGCCGATGATATTCGTGGAGCCCCGCTCATGGGCTGTCTGCCCTCAATACTTGGGAGTGCGCCGTCCCCTTCACTCCCTGCCCAAATCACAGAGACGGGTCCCTGAGGACAGTAAGGGACTGGCGTCTGCAGGGGAGTAAGGAACACCAAGGACAAGGGATGAGAACTGCCCAGTAGTCACCCTTCCCCAATTGGACTCCTTTTTTTATGAGCTTGCGTTGATTTCAGGAAAGTCATTCTCGATGTTACGGACTGAATGTGTCTCCCCCAAATAATATGTCGCGGCCTCAACTCCCAATGTGATGGTACTTAAGATGGAAGGTAATTAGGATTAGATGAAGTCATGAGGTTGGGGCTCTCATGATAGGGCAAGTGCCTTTATAACAAGAGACACCAGAAAGCTCACTGTCCCTCAGTCTATCTCTGCCATGTGAGGACATGGCCAGATGCAAACCAGGAAGAGAGCCTTCCTCAGGAACCAAATTGGCCAGCACCTCCATCTTGGACTTCCGGCCTCCAGAACTATGAGAAATAAGTGTCTTGTGTTTAAGCCACCCAGCGTGTGTGATATTTTGTTTTGGCAGTCCAAGCAACTAAGACACTGGAACAGAATCAGGAATGGCTCTTTGGAGAGATGACACATTCATCAAATGTCAAGTGTATGAGACTTTCTGCAGCGATAGTATGGCTATAATGATGAGCTTTTCTTTTTCTTAAATTGTAGTATCTCTTTCATTTTTAGCCACATGGTTGCCAAGCTCTGCAGAGGACAAATAATTTAAAAGAAAATGGTGTTGTCTTTTGCTAAAATGGGAAGATTCTCAATCGAAGGTTGTAAGTTGTAATTATTTTCCTTATTGTGAAGGAGCAGTGAGATTAAGGTTCTAATTAGTTAAGGGGGTTGAATGCTGATCGGGTCAAGTGAAAGCGGCACACTTAAGTCGTTGTGATTTGTCTCCTCGGTTCTGGAGACTCCCCAAGCTCCCTCTCTCAGTGTTATCAACCTTCAGGTCTCAGGAGATATTAGAATTCTGCGGAATTTCGTGAGTTGTTCTCTATTATGCGTTCTTGTTAAAATACTTCCAATATATTCTTCATACTCTTTATTAATATAGATGTTCAAAATTGTTTAATAAATAAGGACTCTTCGATTTGGCATTATTTACAAACAATTGTGGCCGATAACAAATATTCAAAACCGTAAATGCTGGCGAGCATTATAGTATCCAAATAACCTTACATTCACATCTCCTTATGAGATTAACAGCCCTACCCGGAGTCACACGTGGAGACTGCCAATTGCTTCCAAAACTTGTCCTTTCTTAAACACCAATAATACTGTTTGCATAAAATATGCTGCGCCTATAAACGTATTAATATTTATTTGATTCGCAATGAACGCACATGCAGATCATGGCCACAGCTGCAAGGAAGGCCGAACGCTCAGTTCGTGGCCGCTTTCTGTGCTCCTGTCCCGGGTCCGGAAATGCTGGCTTTGTTCTCTGAGTCCTCGCGTCATTTTCCTGCTCCCAGTCTTCACTTTGTGCCGCAGCTTCCGTCAAGCCGGTTATGTCTCTCAGTCGGTTATTCGGTTTTAATTCTCTGAGGAGAATTAGAACACCTTTTCTCATTTCCTCAGTGTCTCGACTCATTTTTCTCGGCATTTAGGTTTGAAAAACACATATAAAGTCTCTGAGAAATGCCGAGAGGGAATTCACACATGAAAGTGCTACTGTGAGCCCAGCTCCGGCCGGATGGGGCAGGCTGGGAGATGCGGGGACCTGGCGGAGAAGTAGCATGCTCGCGGGGTGGGCCTGGCCCCCCGGGTACGGACGCGGCTCCGGGCGCTGAAGGCCATGAGCATGCACCTGGCACACCTGTGACTTCCGGGGGTGTGACTGACCAAGGGCCCCCGCTGCCGCCCTCTGGAGCCCATCGTGGGGTTTGAGCTAAAGCCCCCTGCCACAGGCTGCTCCCTCCTAAGGGCTAAATGACCAGGGGACACTAAGACGGGCCTGACCCTGAGAGTCACAGTACCCCTTTGATAGGTGACTTTGGTTAAGATGCCCTGACAGCTTTCTCGAACATTCCTAAGGCTGAAAGGTAGGCTGGGAGCTTCTACCTTCTCCGCTTCTCTCCTTCACCATCCGAGCGCTCTCTCAGCCTTCTCCGTCTCCCACCCCAGCTCCTTTCACACGCGCATAGTCCCGAATGAAATCCTTGCACGCTTCATCCTGTGTCTGCATTTGACTCTCAGAGAATCTGAACTTACACACAGGTAGGTCACAGGGTCCAGCCATCACGGCTACAGAAAACAAGGGTTGGGGGATCCAGTGGGGTGTCTGACAAATGCAAGAAGCACATTGGCAGTGGGGATGCTTGACAATCTCAGCGGCTGGAGGGCAGGAGATGCTCTTTCCTGAGTTCGTGGGGACCAGGAGAACACAGCCCTCCATCACTATAAGGTACCAAAACAGGATGAAGACGGCACATTCCTAAGGAAGCCGAGCTCATTCCAATTACTGACATACAGATTGAGCCCAAGACGTGATCTGGGAGGCCACAGGCGAGGCGACCATCTTGGGAACAAAGAAGATATCCAGTTGTAAGAACTGGTGGCAAGATACAGAGCCAAAATCGCAGCCAAGCAAATATGAAAAAATGTTCTAGATACTAAACCAGAGTTCCTTAAATCCTCCCAGCTAAGATAAAGGTGGGTGCCAGAAACTAGCAAAGGCTCGAACCTTTGGTCATGAAGAAGGAGTTTTAGCAGGAAGCCTGAGGACTCCACCAGGGGAGATAATGGAGCTCCCGAGGGTCCTGCAGAGCAAGGTGAACATTCGTGTGGGCTGGCGAGCGGGGCCACCCACTGAGGTGGTGGCTCTGGCACGGTCATCGTACTCACTGCTCCTGGGAACTGGGCTGGTTTCTGCAAGGATGTAGAGCGAAGGCCCAGAGCTGCAGTGGCCTGAAAATGCTGAGTGGTCTGAACTGCGTTTTGCAATTGGAAGTATGTTGTTTGAAAATTATCCAAGTCACAGTCTAGCCTTACCCTATTTTGGCTGATTGACGTGGATAAATATTTATAGAAGTATTCATTCTTTTATTCGGAAACATTCACTGGACAACTATGTGCAAAGCAAATATGGAAAGATGCTTGATTGTAAAGATATTTATATCTTTGTTGTAACATATCAATTATTTGCACCTGAAAAATGTATTTGCTTTGTGGAAAGTCTCGAGAAACCATGAAAAATTAAGTGTTGAAACAGCCCCGTGTAATCCAAGATCATCAGAATTTAAAGTAATGAGAATGTACAGTAAATAAGAGCCTTTTAAATGGGCGACTTTATTCATTTTTATTGAGTATCCCTCTAGGTGAAATAAAATATTCTAGTATATTTCTCCTAAGAAATATGGGATATTGGCAGCATTAAATCTGAATTTGTTCTCCGAAGGTCTCGAAGCCAGTATTTCTCTAACTTATACCACTGTTGTCATGGGTGACCAAATTCGGCATAGCTGTTTTGGAACCAGATCTTGTGAGAATTTGTAATCCCCAAATCAGGAGAAAATTGAAAGTAAAAATCTCCTAATTTAAGTGCAAGCTGAAAATATAAGCCAAATTATGACAGCCCACCTCGTTAGGTCACGTCTCCTCACTGTTGCTGGCCACGTTGTCACGAATGAGAGAAAGGAATGGAGCCATTGTGTTAAGTCAGTGCACAGACCTACAGTGGAGCATTTTTTAAATTTTAAGCTGAAGGACGGACATAAATCGAGAACTTTCTCCTAGTGTCATTGCAGACTTATCAGTGGAGGTTCGAACATCTTTTCTAAGCTTTCAGAAAGACTGCTCTCCTAGCATCAAGGTGAAGGCCGGTCTTGTTGATGGGTTTCAGGCTGTCTGCCTCTATGGTCGTCTCCGTACCGGGCGAGAAACCACATGCCATTGTCATGCTCTGGCTTCAGCATCAAGCTGTCCTTGGAGCTGTGGGTATCTGTGGCTTATGATGATTGCCTTCAGCGTCTCAATGATATTACCAAATGTTACGCCCAAACCGATGGTCTAATGCTGCATTCTGAAAGGCGAGCCTGATTTATGGCAGTGTCTGAAACTTTTATTGGAACAGGATACTGTGTTTTCTTTCCAATGACTGCACAAGAACTATATGCTCTCTCAGAATTAGCCCGAGACACCTATAAAGCTACTTTCAAGTGTTTATAAGATTGGAATCAAAACATGAGATCATGAGTCTTTTGCTGCAAATATCATTATTTGTTTGAATGTCCTTTTCTGTCATATTACGATATCAGGAGAGTGCTCTTATGTGTTCACGAATAACACAACTGAAATCAGAAAATCCAAGCTCAAAGTCCGCCTGGGTTAGATGTCTGTGTTGGTTTAGCTTAATTGAAAGATTGGGGAAAGGAAAAAGAAAATTCCCAAGTCTTTACCTTACGTTAGATGATGGTTTAATTATTTTCTCTAAATATTTATTGGACCCCTCACAAGTGCTAAGATAGAATAATAGGACATCGAGAGCTAAGACACTCCCTCGGAGGGCTCCCACAGTCAAGTTGGGAACAAAGTACCCCGATTACTTTAGAACAAAGCATAAGATTAGAGATACGTGTCACTAAGCAGAGGCAAAAGCACAACTGTCCAGGTGACTGCGTGGAGATGACCTCTTCCCCAAGTAGGACCCAGGCTCGGCTCTGCCATGGGCACTGATAGGTCAAGTGCACTTGGCTCCAACAAAACTGGCATCAGGAAGTAGTAGCTAATGACTCAGCGTAGCGCACATTGTTCAGTGCTTTGCATGTATAATGTTCTTCCTGGAATGTTGTCTCCTAGGCACCCTCTACCTTCTCCCCATCCCAACCATACCTGCTCACTTGGCCTATCTAATATCTAAAGTTCAAAATGACCATCAATTTCTTTAGGAATCTCCCCGACTTCTTTCTGAAGGGACTCCACTCTCTGTGTTTCGTGGCGCTTCGTATTTCTCGTATCACAGTACTTAGGACACTTTAATCATAAGTGTTTGCTTAATTATTTACTCTCCTGATAATGTATTGCTCCATGAGGACGGAGGCTTAATCAGTATTGCTTATTAGGGTTTATTACAGAGCCTACATATGATAAGCACCCAATAAATACTTAATTGAGTGAACATATAATCTATGAGAATCATATAGAAGACTTCTCATTAAGGTTGTCATGAACAGTTGAGCAGGTTGTACACTGTACAACCCTTGAGGACACTGTTTACTTCAAACACTTTGTAAATGATTCTTTCTGGAGTTGAGTAGTGCCCAACCAGTGCAGTCTTACACTATGGTCTTTTTTTCCATCTGCTATGTATTGCACCCAAATTTTTCTTTGTTGAGTTAGTTGAAACATAGACTTTTAGTGTCTAATAAAAGCCAGAAATTGCATTTTAGCCTGCATGTTCAATGAAACTCAATAAAAATTCCTTGGAACAACTGCATATGACTTACAAATCTAACATTTGCATGGCCCTTCACAAGGATTAAGATCTTGGAATCTGGTACAGCAGGAAATTGTTTGTCATTAAAGAAGGCATTCTGGTGGTGGTGAAGGGATATGTTCAAACAAAGGAAATTAAGACAGCCTTGAGCGAGTCAACATTCTTGTTCTTTACCTGCTTTATGCTGTTAAGAAAGAGCAATCCCCTTCATCTCTGATCTTTAAAAATGAAGAAAAAATGAAAAGATGGGAAAGGAGGGAGAGAGGAAAGAGAGAGCGAGGGAGAGAGGGAAAGAGAAAGAAAAAGTAAAGGGATGAGTTTGCAATATCCAAGAATAGGTGGACAAAAAAGAAATCCAGGATGAGAATGGAAAAGTTAAAATTCTAATACTTATGTGATTTTAGCTTACGATGTTATCAAAGTCAGCTATGAACTTGCTGCTGATTTCTCTGGTTTTTCTCAAACACAGGAGGCGTATCCGTCTCGCTGGCCAAAGTCAACGAGCCATTAATGTTAAAGCCATTATCGCCAGAAGATGAGCCAGGAGATATCTGTTGACAGTGTGGGCTCAGCGTTTTTGTCATCTGGTAAGTGCAACATCTTGGGACATAATTTTTGCTAGGCTGCTCTCAGCTTTACAAATTGCAGCCCCCAGGAATGCTTTCGTGTATTCCAAAATTGTTTAATCTGTGAAAACATGTGCTTTTCTCTTAAGGATTGCCTATTTCCCTATATTAATTAATAGCTCGATAAATATAATAGATGACTTATCTGTTCTCAAAGGATTGGCTATATTGTCTTTTGCTTGGCTTAGGGCTTTTTAATAATTCTAGTGGATTCAGGACTTGGTTTGCCTGTTAATTCCATTCAGATCACACTAAGTCCTGAGTTCATTTTTCTACTCAAGCATTTAAACTGTTCTTTTGGCTTTTGAAGATTCAAAAACAAATCATGATGGGACATTTTAACAAGAGTCATTAGTTTAGTTGCTGATGTGATATAATCAACAGTACACAAATACGTGTGTCAGAGCTAGTTTATCAATCCTCCTTTTCTTGATCTATAGGAGAATATTCATTCTCCTAGACTCCCCTGTCTTTTTATACCTAACGGCCATCTTTCCAGTGTCTGCTTCCAGGAGAGAAGTATATACGTGATGCTGGAAGCCTCTCCCAAAACCGCAGAATGCTCCTCTCTGTGGATATGACTGGAGCATCTGTATTTTTAACAAGGCTATTATATGCACAACACCGCAGACCTATGCCTTAGTTTATACCTCTCCCAACATACCTATTTTTTTTTATCTCATATTATAGTTGTGTCCTGGTCTTATGTATTCTGCCAAATACGTCCCCGGAGAAGCAGATCTAGATTCTATGCATCTTTACCTGGGCAGGTGGTGCCCAGGGCAGTGTCTTGCCCACAGCAGGCATTCAAATTGACATTTCTTGTGCTGAATGACATTGAATATATGCTTGACAGATGTGTAGACAAACAAAGCAGGCTACATTTGTACTGAATTTCAAAGAGAATTCTAATTCATCAACAAAGCCAAATTACTTGCATCCTTTGCCATTTTTTTTTTTTTTTGGTATCCCTAGATGGATGGGGGAAAGTTCAGGTTTGATCTTAGTAAATTCTAGAACAGCACCGTCTAATAGAACTTTCTATGATAATGGAAGTATTCTAATCTGCGCTGTTCAATATGGTAGCCACGTGTGACTACCAAACAGTTGAAATTTGACTCGTGACTGAGGCACTGAATTTTTAATTTTATTTAATTTTAATTGACTTTCATTTAAATAGCCTCGTGTGACTCCCAGCATCCTTACTGGACAGAGCCACTCGAATAGAAGTAGAGAGCCTTCAGTACTAAGATGGTGATCATCCTACTCTTCTCTTTTCTTCCCCAACATAGTGTCTGGCACATCATTTATTTATTATCTGTTTTTTGTTAGCTCAAACTGAAATTTTTTCACTCTTTTCTTCCTTTCCTTGGTCCCTCTTTTGTTTTTTTTTTGTTTATTTGTGTTCTGGCATATTTATTTATTTATAGTTATTTAAAAACTTATTGTCCTTCCAGTGTCTTAGATCTGTCCTTTTGTTCCTGTTGGTGATCCTCATAGATAAAATGAAATCTGATTTAAGATGCAAGACTTCCCATCTCCCTGAACTTGATCGAGTTTTAAGACTATAAATCCTCCTTGGGTAAAGGAATTAGCAAATACCGAAGGTTCTGGATGATTTCTATGTGGCTCTCCCTGAAGTTTTTGTCCACCTGGAGGCTTCGATTTCACATCTCAAGGTCACATATGGATTGGCCAAACATTTCAAGTGTCACTTCCTCTCCCTTTGGCCAAACCTGAGGCTTAACACCCTTGCTAATTCAAGTCTCCCGCAAAATAAGTTGTCATGCCAAGATAGGCACAGAGATGGGCCCATCTGATTAAAACTCCAGCCAAGCAGTTTAAAATGTCAGACTGTTAAAACGTAGAACTAAATGAAGCAAGTAATCCAGTGATTTCCTAGCCAGGAGTACCAGATGCACGCACCTGGACCCCGTTTGTAGATGTTGACAATGCTGCTCAGTTGTAATCCTTTCCAGCTGAGTCCTCTGGTAATGGACTGTGTTGGTCGGTCTTTAGTTTAGATGGGTAACGTGAATGGCATCAAGAAGAGGGGGATCGTATGGGTCTCGATTTTCAGCGATGTTTAATAGACACCATCTCCTTCCAAATATGACAAGCACTTTGCAGGGAGAGGTATTTTAAATATTAAGGCCGTGGTTCTCAAACTCGAGTGTACCCTGGAGAGCTTATTAAACACAGATGTCGGACCCCTTTCCCAGAGTTTCTCATTGGAGGGAGATGCTGAGAATTTGCATTTCTAGCAAGGTCCCTAGTGATGCTACTGTGGTCGAGGGACCACAGTTTGAGAAACACACTCTTAAGGGATATATGATATATTGCCACTATAAATGCTGACGTTTTCAGGATATTTCCGATTTCTTATCATTTTATTCTTTTCTGCAAAGCTGATTTTTAAGCAAATCTGTGGCTTAACTTGTGTACCTTTGTCAGACATTTTATGAAAACACACATACGAATTAATTAATTTGCCGAGTGTTTCCACTAAATGCCAGACACTGTGCTAGCTACAGGGCTTGCAGATGTGAACCAGACAGACCACCTCTTACAGAGATTATGGTAGTGGGTGAGAGCAAAGAGTACACTGTGAAGTAAACAAGTAAATATGGTAATGATAAGGCGGCAGGAGAGATGGAGTTCCAGGAGATCTATCAACATCTGGAAGGACACACGATGTAGATTTAGATGCTTGCGGGGTCTTCTTGGAGGAGGCAACATTTAAGTTAAGATATAGTGAATAAGAAGTAGTTAGACCTGAAAGAGAAGGTGGGATGTGAGAGGAGGGGAGAGAGAACATAGCTGAAGGGCTGGGGAAGAAGTGCATTCTGGTGCTCTGCAGGAAGAGAAAGCGTCTCGGTGTGGCTGGAGCATAGAATTTGTGGAAGAGAGTATCATGTGCCTGGGAGGAACCAGTAAGCCCAGGACCACACCAAGCCTGTGAGCGGTGCTAATCAGTTTGGGTTCTTTCTCATAGCATTAAGCCAAACTTCCTGTCTGCCATATCCTTCATCACCTTTTTCATTTAGGAAAATACGGTCCCCCAGGGGGGATAAAAGGCAGAAATGAATTTTATTTCATTTAAATGTCGATCAAATAAGGACAACCAATGCTGCAATCAAAATAGAACTTTATTTTTCTCTCACACCCCCAATAGAACTTTATTTGCAAAGATCGAATGTTGCCTGTCCCAAGATAAAAACTTTTCTGCTCATTCTTAGGTAACATGTTCTTATGATTATAGAGAATTGTAAACAGTCTTGGTTCGCAAATCAGTATCCAATTGAGGATATTAATGAAAACTCTAAACTTGATTTAAAGGCTGCACTTTATCACTTTCCCAGGCTCGAAGTCCCCAGTGGAGAAAGGGGACATGGACTTGGATTTCTTCTCTCCAAACACCCAGCGTGCTGGCCGGGTGGCTTAAGGGCCTGGGCATAGGGAGGAGTAGCAAAAGGAAGGGGGAGAGAATGGAGCTGGTCCCTCTGAGGCTGGCTTCGCTTTCTCCATGCCTGGCAGGTGTTTAAGGCTGGTTCGTTGTCATTTGGACCTTTTTGAGGGCTCCTTGCAGGATCTCATCTTGAATCTTTCACCTCGATTTTCTTGAGCTAGGCAGCTGCTGCTCTTTCCTGATTGGTCACTTACATCATTTGCTCGCACCACCCGAGTAGCAGATCTTCCTGGTGTCTTTCGCTGTGTGCTCTTAGTCTGTCTGATCTCCCTGCAGCTGAGATGAGCAGCCCACACGTCTGCCAGCATGCCACATCTCAGCCTTAGCATCTCCTTGCCGGCGGCTAGCAGCTCTCGCCAAAGCAGAGGGAGACCCTTTAGTCCTTGAACAGCCACTGCCCTGAAGTGTGAGAGGGGGATCTTAATGCTCGCGGGGGTGACCTTTATAAAAGGGGTAGTAAGAGTCAATAGATAAATTACTTTATTTCCATTTTGTTTGTGACATTTCTGAGATCTGTTCTATTTCCCCAGATGGTCCTGACTGGGTTTGAGCCCCAACTGCCCACGCTATTTCCCAACTCATTAACTCATTCTTTCGTGGTTTTTTCCCTCCCTTCCCTGTCTCACTCTCCTCATTCTCTCATTTCTGTTTTGAACATCACCTCCCATATTTACTCCACTCAATTCATTATCAGGAAAACCCCAAGGTGAGATACCCTGGCAATTCAGGTTATCTTTGGCTGGTGTCCTTCTACCCAGTAGGAAGGCCAGTAACCTAGGATCCCAAACCACACCTCACTCACTTTCACTTCTGCGTTGCCTACATCTTGGCCAAAGTAATCATGAATACACCACTTGATCTGTAAAACTCCCAATAGACCAACCCTGCTGTGCATCCTAAAGCCAGACTTAGCTTTCTTATCAGGTCATTATTTCCCTTTAATCCTTGTAATTAGACCTGAGATCTTATTCCATGGAGACATTGAACTAGAGAAGCTTCAGACTGGGGGAACACCTGGCGTATTTTTAAGATGGAGGTTAAAGGTGAAATGCAAGCATGCATACAAAATTATAGCAACCTCATTCGTACCCTTACCCAGCCCCCTGCCTATGCATGGCTCCCAGAACTTCAGGGCCAAGTTGAGAATCCACAGTACATGGTTGGAGGTCATCCACTGAAAAGCTAGTGAACCATCCAATTGCCCTACTGACAAGCCCACTGGTTGCCAAGAGACATTACTGCTCCCCAGTTCCACATAGAGCTTTCAATGAGATTTCTAGTGCTTTGGTCTGAAGAATGACAGCTCTGGATCATAAGATGTTGAGGAATAGCTTCTAATACACACAAACAAAAAGGAAATAAAGGACATAAAAAGCAGGAAAATAATTTAAAAAGCTATAATTGTTATCCTCAGGAATAAGGAAAATATTGACTCAAACATGAACTATATACATTAAAAAAGAATCACTAAAAATACTCTTGGAAATTAAAAATATAATAGCTCCTTCAGTCTTTCTCTGCCTACCAATGCTTTTAATAGAATGGTTGGAAAAAAAATTTAAATAAATCTCACTAGAAGTGAAAGAAAAGTCAAAGAGATGGAATGTGAGAAAAAATAAATTAGAAGATTAAGATGGGAAGTCTAATAAATCTCACTGATTGACATTCAAGAAATTGAGAGCAGAGAAAGCAGTTGGGAAGATATTTTAAATAAGTGTATCAATCAGGGAACAATGACTGTTGCAACAAATAAACCACTAAACATCAGTAGCTTAATAAAATTACAGTATACTTCTGGCTCACATAACAAGAGAATACTCCTGGTTAATGGTCACCAAGCTGCTTTTCTCATGACAACTAAGGGACCCATGACACTTCTGTTGTGTGGCTCTGCCATCTCAACACCTAGGTATTATCTGCATCCATCTGACAAATGGAGGAAAAGAGAACAGAGCGATCTACTCACTCCCTCACTGCCTTGGCCCAGAGTAACACATCATTTCTTCTCCTAGTCCATTGGGGAGAATGATCACCTCACCTACCTAGACGCAAAGAGGAAACTGTATTATGGAAAGGGAAAAGCAAAATTCCGTTTCCTGTCTTAGTCTCTTCAGGTTGCTGTAACAAAAATATCATAGATTGGGTGACTTATAAACAGTAGAAATGTATTACTTACAGTTCCAGATGCTACAAGTTCATAAGGGTTCTAGCATGTTCGCGTTCTGGTGAAGGTCCACTTTCAGGTTGCAGACTGCCAACTTCCTCCTATGTCCACATGGTGAAAGGTGCGAGAAAGTTCTCTGGAGCTTCTTTTCTAAGGACACTAATGTCATTCATAAAGACTGCCCTCATGGCCTAATCACCTCTGAAAGGCCACACTTCCTGATATCATCACTTTGGGGAATAGGATTTCAACATGTGACTTTTGAGGATTCACAAACATTCGGACCTTAGCAAAGGGGAAAAGCAAAATTCCAATGGGAGTTTAGCTGTCTCTGCCACAAAATTCAAGAAAGATTTCCAGAACTCAAGTACATGAATCTCCAGATTGAGAAGACCCAACAAAAGCATAATTCAAAGAATAAAAAAGACTCACATCACAGTACATTATTGTGAAATTGCAGAATATAAACAATAAGATTCTAAAATAGTCCAGGGAGAAAAATCAGGTCCTATATGAAAGATCAGGAATGAAAACGATTTTGGACTTAGAAACTCTGGTAGCTGGAAGAAAATGGAGCAATGAGTTCCAAAAATTCAGGGGAAATATAATTCCCAACCTACAATGCTATACTAGCCAAAGTACTCATTTAAAATAAGAGTAAAACAAAGATTTTCTTAAAAAGATATCTCCTGCATCTGTAGTTAGGAAGTTTGTGGAGCATGGGCCACACTACAGTCAACCAAGAAAGAAGTGAAGTCCTAGAAACAGGAGATGCAACGCAAGAAAGAGAAGAAGGTTGCTGGTAATGAGAAGTTTTACCTGTTAGATGTTGAAGAGAGTAAATGGTTCTAATGGAGCATAAAGTTGGAGGGTACTAGGAAGGAAATCAAACAGGAGAAAATGGTAACCTTTTGAACTGAGAGATTTGATTGCATGGAAATCTGTATTGCCATAATAGTACATGCTTCTGGAAGAATTAGCTGTAGATAAAAAGACAGCTAAGCAAAGGAAAATGAGAAGTTCTTAGCACTAGGAAAAACGAGTTTACAAGAACACTAGTTTAATCATAGTAAACTTTTGACATATATTTACCTAATAATACTAAGTAACAATTTAACAAAGTTATCATCTATCCTTATTTGGATGATGGATTGAAATGAAGGGAGATATAAGAAAACTACATAATTATATATCGAAATGGCTAATAAATAGGTGATGTCACTTAAATTGGTTCTATTATGAAACTAACTTAATGAGAGCTGATTTTGGATTTTAGAGCTTGTTATCTTATATAAATTATTTCCCCATGTTTCCAAAACATGTTTAAGAAAGGTTTAGATTTTCCATCTCGATGGTCCAGTAAGTTCATGCTTTGATGCACAATAATGCTTCCAGCACATGGCAATGATATACCAAGAAGATTTAAAAAAAAAAACCACACATGATGAGCGTAAACATTTTTGTGGGTCAGAAATATAACAGAAAAGCAACATGGTAGGCAGAGGTGAAGCAAGAGACCTCTTGGAATCGGGGTCTGATAGCAGAGTTGGACTTCAGCAAAGTAAGGAAGACCAAAGTACTCCCTGATTCTCCATCTCCACTTGAGATGCACTAGAATAGGCTTACTGCTTAAAGCTAAGGATGAGGTAGAAAATCCTCTTCCATCACTAATCAAAGGAGGCTGGACAACTTTCTGCCACTCACTGCTTGGGGCCCTACCTCACACTTACCTGTAGGCCAAGCCAATGGGCGAACTCAGGCATAGTTGGTCAACTAGGAGCTTCACAAAATAGCTTGGGGCCCAGGTCTGTGATAGCTTTTGCTTGTTGCAAAGGGCAGGGTCCCTGATTTACATTTAAAACAGTTCTAGAATTGGGGTTTATAGTCTGGAGAACCAACAAAATTACTAAAGTTGGGTGATCATTGAAAGAAAGAGAGAGAAAAAAAGCAAAATCTTCCTCTTTAAATGAGCTTGCAAACTAAAAATGTAAAAATAGGTGAAGAAATCTAATATAAGAAACATAGTCAAAAATATTGATCATTATTATTTAAGTTCATCCTACTTAAAATTAATTTGTAGGGAAGTCTGACAAAGACTAAAATACATAGGCTTTATTTCCAGGAAGGTGGAATAAACATACATTTCTCTATTTCTCCAAAATTAATCCAAAATGCTTAAAGGGAAAACTGAACATTACACATAAAACACGCACAACATTTTGAAAGGTAGAAAAAAGAAGGCAGACCAGCTAGGGAACCCAGAACCTGAGTTTTATTTTTGCATTATATAGTCCAGACTGGATACCTGGAAACGCCAATAGGCATAGACAAAAACACCCGAGAAAAGGCATCTCTCCCAAGCCAAAGGACAAGGAAGAAGTCAGAGTGGAAACATAAAGAACTTTCAGACACTAAACACTTTTCTCCAGCCAAACATTATAGAAAAGCTGCGGAACAACCCATAACAGCAAAGTCGAGGTACAGAGTTTAGACTTCCACCCTAACCAGGCTGTAACAAGGTACCACAATCCCCCCAACCCTGTCAGAGTCGTGTCAGAAAATGAGGAGCTTAGAATTGAGGAAATGAGTGTTATAACAGCTGAAAAATATCTAAGTTAAAGAATATGAGTCCTCAATTTAAAAGAATGTTCCCATTACCAAAGATGAATGGAAATAAATCCACAACTAGACTCATTGTAACTAAACCACAACACATGAAGGATACTATACGAAAGGTCTTAAGAGCTGCTGAAGAGAAAAGACAGAGATTGGACTGTTGTCCGTTAGACTTGCACATTTCTGTATAATTGGAAATAGATGCCAGAATATAATGGATTAATAGCCTCAAAGTGCTGATGGTAAATGTCAAACTAGGATTTTATACCCAGTTAACTATCATTCAAAAGCAAAAGAAAAATAAAGACATTTTCAGTTACACAAAAACTAAGTGAATTTACTGCCTCTCCCCACCCCAGAGACCCTTACTAAAGTAACAAGGAGCGAGGGGTTTCTGTACAAACAAATGCAAACCAGAAAAAAATACAGGGTGTAAGAAACGATGGGTAACATAAAATAAGTAAAATATATTAAATGGACAGAATCAACTCTGATAAGAAATAACATTTGTTTGTTTGTTTTTGAAAAAGATAAAAGTAAAATTATGAAAAATAATAAAAAGAGAGGGAGTGGAAGTTTGGAGGCGTACTTAAAGCATTGAATTTCTTGTTGCGTCTACAGCCATGCCACCCTGAATGTGCCGGATCCCGTCTGATCTCGGAAGCTAAGCAGGGTTGGGCCTGGATGGGAGACCACCTAGGAAGACCAGGTGCTGTAGGTGTTAAAAAAAATTCTTGCTGCATCCTAGAAAATGGTGGGACTACCAAATAACCTTAAAGTTGTTAGGAAAATTTATAATTGCTACGTATGCTAACATGTATGACTAGCCATTGAAATTATAGAAATGCAAAGTATATCTTTTTAAAAGAATAACATATTAAAAAGTTATTAATCCCACAGGAATCAGAAAATGAAAACAAAAGAAATAGCGAAGAAAAAAGAAAATAAAGAAAAAGAAGATAATGTAAATTAATTTAACTTGTCAGTAAAAATAAATGCAAAAAGATTCATATATAAGATTGGATAAAAAATAAAATATATTCATATGCTTGCTCATAAGAGAAGCACATAAAACAAAGTATCACAAAATATTTTTAAATCAGGGATTTAAAAAATGGTATCTAGGGAAACACCGATTCACAGAAACAAAATAGACATACAAATGTATTATATAATAAAATAGAATGTCAGGAAAAATGTATTAAAAGGGAAAAGAGATATTAAAAACAAAATGAGTAAGGAAAAAAGAATGATTTAGTAAGATGATTAAAGGGTTTTGGTATTGGTAAAATGTATTCGACTCAGAGTTGATTGTATCAAGAGTCTCGAGGATTTCTGTGTATTTTAAATATTAACGAATTCAAAGAATTTTCAAAGAAAAATAATTCAGACACAGGGTAAGAAACACAATGTTTAAAAAGAGGTAGTGCAATGAGTAATTTACAAAGGGCTAAGAACATGTTTTTGTCTAATTTTCAATTTCCTGGTTATCAAAAAACAAGGCAATCAAACTTGATCAATGAGGTATTCAGATTTATTAAGCTCTTATTCTCGGTCTTTGTTGTCTATAGAGAAATGTAAGCCTCTTAGAAGAGCAATTCAATTTTTAAAGAGCTCCAAAAAATATTAGAATATGTGAATATTAGAATGTGGGAAGATACTAAAAATGTTACTCTATAATTAATAAAGAAATAAAAGATTAAGTTATACAATATTAAAGGTTTCAATATTTTGATATAGATATAATTAGTTTGACCTGGGAGTTGTTGGATATATCAGGAATCACATTTTCAAGGATAAATCTCAGAAAAGATATGGCAGGAAATTGACTCTATAGGAATGGATGATTATATTAGCAATCCACACGTGTGTGTGTGTGTGTGCGTGCGTGTGTGTGTTATTGAGTGTTTAATGGTTGTTGATACTCCAGTCATATCTGTGCTCACTTCCCCAATATACAGTTGTATGTCTTGAAAGATACAACAAAAAGAGTTGTTCTTGTTGAATTATTTGTCACAAAGTTTTTATAACTTATCATTTTCATATCTGAAGCCTCACACATTATTAACCCTTCACGTGTTAATTTTGTGCAGGTTTGATTGCTTTATGAAGTTCCTCTCAGTGGTAACACGGCCTTAAAATCAGATATTATCACTCTAAATGTCCTATTGATAGGATGGCTGAGTAAATCGAGGCGCTGTAACTCGAATATCCAACCTAATAATTACAGAACAGAATTAGCAAACGTGGAACCATGTGGATCGGATAATGTGATGTGAAAGCCATTTAGGGAAGAATTCCATGCACACTCTAACTCTCAGTATGCAAAATGCAATACTTATATTAAAAAAGAATAAATAAAGACCTATGGCAATTGGGTGGTACAATTTTTAAATGATTTTCTTCTCTTTTCTAAAATTATCCATATAGCTATTACTTTCATAATTAAATAATTTTACTTTTTATAAATCCAATATAATTATGTTTTAAAATAACTTAGAGTAATTTGAAAGAGTGGAAAAAGACAAACTTTTAGAAGCTGGAAAAATATATCAAAGAGATAGTTAACTTGGTCAGTAAAAAAAATAAATGCAAAAAGATTAAGGAGAATGAACGCAGCATTAAAAAGGTTCACAGCGGCACATTCTGCAGTAAAAAGAGTGGGATGGGGGTGGGGGTCAGGCCAAGGAACAAATCAAATACCAGTGCCCAGAAGAAAAACAACACTTGAGAGTTAAGCACTTCAGATTTTTTATTAGCTCTTAGTAAATAAAGTAAGATTAAAGGAAAGCATTGGAGACAGCCAAGAGATCTTCACTCCTCTTGTCTTTGCGGTAAGCATGGAGGAATTAAATAAAGACCATATGTTCTATTATTTTACCTGGTCAGCAGGCTGTAGAGTTTTGAAAGAAAATTTTAAAAAGGACCACTTTCAAGAGCATTCAGGTGTACAGCTCAACTTGCGAAGCTGAACTTTTCTTTCACTCGAAGTGGTCACTTCATGAGACCAAGAGTAGCCGGTGCTAGAACAGAACCATGCACGGCTTGATTTCCCACAGGGCTTAAGAATTCTAGCCATGACTGCCTGCAGCATGAGCTTGGCCTTTTTCTCTTTTCAAAGCATGTTATGCATTCCTACCTTTTACTTAAACAAACCTCCGTTCTGCCCCAGAAGTTTAATTCACATGTGGAAAAGACGGAGGCGGATGAGTTTGCGTGTTTCCTAAATTTGAAAGAAAAAGGGAACAGAACGGGATAGTCTAAGTCATATCCCCACTAGATGTTGAAGGTAGTCACTTGTTCTTGAAAAGCCTTCATCAAGTTTTTAAAGAAAAACATCTCGGTGCAGTGTAAATGGAAAATAAGCATCTCATCAAGAATGCCGTGTTACCCCTGTTCACTTTTGCCATCCTTCTTCCCCAAGGATAAAGAGAGGGAGCCACTCCATCAATAGAGGCACCTACACCCACCACTTGCCCAGCACAGAGCAGCAGGAGATGGGGCATCTATCTGGTCCTGGATCTTAGCTTCCTGGACTTTTTCCTTCTAAGCAAGGATCCAAGAGCGACAATGTCATTCGACCTAAATACATAACCACATCACTTCTGTTATTTAACATGGAGTCCACCCAGACCCCATGAAAAAAAAGCGACACGTGAGCAACACTCTGTTAAAAGTAGCTTTTAATATTCTTCCCTTTACTAATATCAAACCCAACCTCCTGTTCAAGACTTTATTGAGCTAGAGCTAACTAGATGAGCTTCTGCTCCACCCCTAATTACTGTTCTCCTTAGCAGCATGAGAGTTGTCTCTTTATAATGTCATTGAAATGAGATGAGGGTCTTAGCTCCCGGGCAACCGGGAATGGAAAATGTGCAGAGCGGTTGTGGCATCAACCTTTATGATATCTAGTCATTTACTTACAAAACTCTTGGTTCCCTGAATTCTTGCGGTTAAAAGAATAGAAACCACGCCACGGCTTTGCCTGCTTTCAACCCCCATGTTGTCTTCCTCCTCCCCATCGGTCTGGCTGACCTACACAGTATGAATTGAATTTACTAATTGAACTCCTATTGGCCAGTCTCAGGGTTTTCTCCTCATCCTGCACAATTGAGGTCCCCCTGATTTATAATTTCCACTCAACATTATTTTTAATAAAAATTGGCATCACTTAAGTCTGGGCTAAGGTTGGCAATTATAAGGGCATTTAAATGTACTCTTTGCCTCTGGTTCATTACTACAGATTTAGGAATAGTGTTAGCAATAATTTCTTCTAAAATTGCCAAATTTTTTGGTTTCAATAAATGA
The DNA here is from genome assembly GCF_014176215.1 of Rousettus aegyptiacus. Classification (NCBI taxonomy): domain Eukaryota; kingdom Metazoa; phylum Chordata; class Mammalia; order Chiroptera; family Pteropodidae; genus Rousettus; species Rousettus aegyptiacus. Next base: position 698,746 of record NW_023416312.1, on the reverse strand, counting down.
TTTTCTTACTTTTAATAGGCAATTTTAGGATTTCAGGAAGCAAGATATCTCTGATCTAGAATGAGGTTGATGTTTGTCATGAACTGTAATCTCTCTCTCTTCAAGGATTTCCTTGGAATTTTTAGTACTCATCATAGAAAAGCAGTAAGATTACCTCTGACAATTCTGATCATGTTCAAGAAAATCCAAAATAAGAAGTGTTACCCAAATTTGCCTGTCATATAGTTTAGTATTTTAAAGGAGGTCTCTGCTAATAAGAAAAGCAGCTACAGCCAAAGAAAACTCAGCAGTATCATATCATAAATTTATTATTGCTATGTTTTTTTGTTGTTTGGGAATGATGGCTTCCATAGTCTAGGGAAATATTCTTTAGATTCTTCAAGTTCTTCTATGAAATTTTTATTTATGTGTTTTCATATCACCGATAATCTGAAAACAATATAAACATTTCGAATCACAGAGGTGATAATATAATTAATAAACCAGTCCAAAGTTTCTTATTCCAAATCCATGAAGCTAGATGTGTTGTAGAATTCATAATTTTTCATATTTCAGGAAGATCATGTAGTGCATGTATATTATATAACACCCACAGTGGAGGCTGGGGAAATCCTAAAAATCAATCATATGATTATTTCTGTAGTGAAACATGTGACTCTAAGTATGATACACATAGAATATGAGTAGACCATATTCTGGACCATAAAATAAGCCTCAATAAATTTAAAAGAATTTAAAATATAAAACTATGTCTCTAACTGAAATGTAATTAGACTAGAAATCCATAATGAAAAGCTATCTGGAACATCCCCCCAAGCATTTGGAAATGAAATAGCATACTTCTAAATAATCCATGAGTCAAGAGAAAGCCACAGGAGATTAGAAAATATTCTGAATTAAATTAATAGATAACATAAAATTTGTGTTCCTAAAGCAACACTAAGAGGAAAATTTATAGTAATAAATGTTTAAAAAGAAAGATCTCAAACCTATTTCCTAAACTTCTACGTAAAGAAATTAGAAAAAAGAGTAAATTTAGCTGAAAACAATAAATGAAAAGGTAAATAATAAAGATAAGACTGGATCAATGGAATTGAAAACAAAAAAGAGAGGAAACCAATGAAAGCAAAATCTGCTTCTTTGGAAAAAATCAATAAAACTGATAAAATTTTAGCCAAACTGCTAACGAAAAAGAGAGAACTCAAAAATCAGCAAGATCAGGAATGAACAAGGAAACATCACTAAAGATCCTAATGACATTAAAAGAGAAATAAGGGATTTTTATGAACAACTTTATGCTAATAAATTGGATCACTTCAATGCAATGAGAAAAATTGCTCAAAAGTCATGAGCTTACCACTCAAGCTCACTCAAGAAGAAATGGGTAACCTGAATAATCCCCTACCAACAATGAAATTAAATTTGTAGTTAAATACCTTCCAACAAAGAAACATATTTTTACTCAAACTTTGAGGCCAATATTACCATGATACTAAGACTAGACAATGGTAATAAAGGATAGAAAATTATAGACCAATATCTTTCATAAGCATAAGCATAATAAAAATTTTAGACAAAGTGTTAGCAAATAAAATACAGGAATAAAAAAATTATGACCAAATGGAACTTATCTGAGGAATGCAAGATTGGTTCAACATTCAAACATTAGTGAAATTCATCATGATCATCTTGAAGAAAAATTGTGGCAAAATGCAACGTCTATATATCAGTGAAACTGTCTAGGGGAAAAAAGAACTTCCTTATTCTGATAAAGGGCATCAACAGAAGTAACTGTATAGCTAACATCATGCTTTCCTGTTAAAGACTGATTTTTTTCCTCCCCAAGATTAGGAATAAGGAAAGGATGTTTATTCTCACCACTTCTATCAATTTTATATCAAGTTAATATCAATTAATAGCCAGTGAAAAAAGGCAATTTTGAAAGGACACAGATTAGAAAGGAACAAAAAAATGTTTCTTTTTCTCAGCAACATGATTGACTATGCAGAAAATCCCAAAGAATCTACAAAAACCTTTTAGAACTAATAAGTGACTTTAGCAAGTTTTCAGGATACAAGATAAATTACTGATTGGAATAAAACGTATAGAGAAAAGTTAACCATATACTTATTTTATGATTCAGCAGTCCTACTCCATATTTACTCGAGACATCTTTCTTCATTTGTCCACGTAAAAAAAACTGAACATGAAAATATTTATCAGTTTTATTCATAATCATGTAAGATGGAAAATTCAAATGTTCATTAATTGGCGAATGGATAAATAAGTAGTGGTACATCCATAAAATAGAATAATCCTCAGAAATAAAAAGGAACAAACTTGATACTTACAACACAGATGAATTTCACAAGCATTATACTGAGAAGAAGAAGATGGTCTCAAATGGCTGTACACTCTATGATTCAATTTATATGGCGTTCTGGAAAAAGCAAAACTATAAGATCAGAGTCTAGGTCAGCACCTGCCAAGGTCTAGGGATTATGGGTGCAAGAGAACTATTCGGGGTGATGGGGAACAGGGAATGGAGTTATAAAGTGAACTAAGCCACAAGTTCTGTTAGTGAAAGAAAAGCAAACTACTCTTTATTTTCCCTTTTAATAAAAAATGATGAAAAAGCCAAATGACTATTCTGATCCTCTCAATATTTAAAGGGATGAGTGAATGTTTGTAAAATTGTCAAATTAATGTCATCTTTTAAAATCCTCTCTGATTTGTCATAGCGGCGAAACTAATCTTCATAGACAAAGCCATGCTAACTAAAAACAGTTTGTGAAAAGATAGAGATGCCCAATGGATGACTTGAATTGGCAGAATTTGTGGCACCTGAATTGTCAAGAGCATATTATGAAAATTAAAACGTATTAAAATCGACCGAATCACTTAAGCCTTCAGCCGTCTTCCTAAAGTGAAGGCTGGGAGCATTGAATGGAACCAGTTACTCATTCTGTTTTCATGGTAGGTGAAGAGATACATATGACTACAACAAGACCTTCATATTCTAGCACTTTCTAAAGTAAACACCTCCTCTCCTGGATAACACAAAGGTAGTATTTTTCTAATAAATTTTTTAGTGATAGCAAAAGCTGAAATGAGGCTTGCTTCAGGAGAAATGTGAACAAGATCAGAGACCTTATCTCCAATTGTGAAAGGATGGTTGTCTTTGACTGTCAAGACTCAAAGCACAAATAGAAACCCCTTGACATCTCCCATGGGGACATTGAACTGGTTAGGAAAACTTTTTAAAAGCACAGTCATTGTAAAGATCAGGAAAGAAACCAAGTTCTGTGAAAGGGAAATTTAAAATATACAACTTGATTGGGTTGTTTTAAAATGTGGTTATGTTATGCCTTTTTTAATCTTTAATTTGTAAATATGTCCCATTTGAAAGATCTTCCCTCGGTTCCCTTCCCGGCTCCCAACTCCCAGACCATATCTTTGCTTCTTATCCACATTGTCTCCGCTTCCCCCTCTCCAAATCTCTTGTGCACCCGTTCTAATCAGTTCATGACCGATCTCAGTGTTTTCAAATCCAGCAGTCAGTTCTCCATCCTTAATTTCTCTCATTTAGTGTAGTTGATCACTTATGCCGTGAGCTTCTAGGGCACTACACCTCTCTGATTTTTCTTCTTCTCACCAGGAGATGCTTCTCAGTCTCCTTCCTGGCCATCTAAATATCGGGGTGCCTAAGAGTTCATCCTAGTGACTGTCCCTCTTCTCTCCCCAGGTGGCCTCACTTGGTACCATCACTATAAATTCCATCTACACATGAATGGCTCCCTGAAGCAGATAATAGCAAGTTGACTTATTCAACACTCATTTAAAAGCCCTCTAGCTTGCCTTCCAATATGGGAGAGGTCGTAAAGCTCCAATTGTATGTTTTCTTGTAGTTAGAGTAGAAGCCTGTGACTGAATTTCCTTGGCTCAAATGCACAGGTGCAAGATTTGGATGAAGTCATGACTGGGAGAGATAGGGTCACTTTTCATGATGGCTGAGGCATCTGCCTCGTCTGAGGCAAGTCAGATAGATTTCCAGTGTCCAGTCCTTAATGTCAAAATGGGTGGTAGCAACAATGATATTTCCATTAGAACTGTCCCATGGAGTGTTGGGGCATTTGCCATGGTTGCATTATTTCTGACTGCATAACATCCAAGTCTTGTTCTGTCTCACCCAGAAATTCTTGAAATTGTGTAACATCCCATTTCTATTTAACCTGGCTAGAGTGGATTCTGCTGTCTATAGTTAAGAGCTTGTGCAATAATCATTCCCAAGTTTTTATGTCCAGTCAAGCACCTAATTTTAGATTCATTTTTCCAAATGGCTACTTGCCACCTATGCTTGGGTAGCCAACACGTTCCTCAGTGTCGCCATGTGAAAATGAATCTTTTATACCCTCCTAAACTGGCTACTTCCCTGAATTCCTCATCTCATGCCATAAAACTTGGTGTCTTTTTTTTGAGTCACTTCTTATACCAAATTCATCTACAAAGTTTGTTGACTTGGTCTTCACGACGTATCCTAAATCTGACCACTTCTCATAGTCCCCACGCCTGACACTGGGTCTGATGTAATCAAATCTTAAATGACATCCCTGCTTCTACCCTAACCATGCCACAGTCTGTTCTCCTCAAAACAATAGGGATATTGTAAGTCTGTCATCCATATCGTCGTTGCTTTTCTCGTCATTGTTTTTTTTTATGTAATATTGTTCACAAAGTGAATTAATCATCTGACTCCCTAATTTGGTTGCTCTTAGACTACTACCAAACTTAGAGTAGGAAATTCATAAGAATATTACTTTCAGATGAGAGTTAATGAAGAATGATGACCTTGGCATGTCAGAACATCCCAGACTCGTCTCGATACTTCTATTTGGAGAAACTATATTTTCAAATTTTTACACTGTGAACTTCAGAGTCCTTTGACCTTTATTTCCTTTGTAATGATCACTTCCTCTTCCAAAATCTTATTCATTTTTCTTTGAAATTGTTCTCTCTTTTTTCTTTTGTTCCTCATTCATGTTGCCATTACTCTGCTGATGTCATTTATTGATCCATAGGAAGAATATAAAATAATTTTATTACTGTCTCTATAGCTTCAGGTTTTTCCTTCTCCAGTCTTTCCAGCACAGTATCACATGGATGATGTTTCTAAGCAATTGTTTTCGTCATGTTATTCTCATACTCAAAAACAAAGCTGTCTCTAGACTCTAATTTGGCTGCCAAGGTACTCCACAATAATTCATCCAATCATCCATCCAGGCAACCAGACAGGCATCTGTGTTAGGGAGCTGCTAGTCACTAGGAATAAGAAAATGATGAGCTGTACATAGCATCTATAAACAAGGCAGTATGCAATGAACGGTACAAACCCAGTTCCCTGAAAGAACTCAAAAGAGAGTGGAGCCATCCTTCGGAGTGGCCACCTAGTTCACACAGGTGCTCTGATTTGGGGATTTGGGGGAGAATAGGGAACTCATGAGCCAATGTGGGCTTCCTAGGATAATACCTAAGCTCTAGGACGACAAGCATCGTGCAAGAATCATGTCTAGTATCACTTTGAGTCCAGCACCACTCCCTACTTAGTAGTTGACTGTGGAATGTATTAATGAATAAATAATTTAAAAAACAGAAGTTGAAAACCTATCTTGCTGGTTATAAAACAGTGCTCAACAAGGGGAGATTTTGTTTCCCAAAGGACATTTGGCAATGTCTGTTTGTGGTTGTCATGACTGGGGTTGGGAGGGCTCCTGACGTCCAGTGGGTAGAGGCCAGGGATGTTGCTAAACGATGCACAGGATGGTGAACTCAACAAAGAATTTTCTGGCCCCAAATGTTCATAGCATCAAGGAGGTTGAAAAACCCTGGTTATAAAATATCACTTTGAGCATCTTTGCCCCTTTCTTCTGCCAGTTTCAGAAAAGCACAGTTCTAATATGTAGAATGAAGCAATGACTTTGCCAACATGTTTACTCTAAGGAATTTGATATGTAACATGATATGCCAATGACTTTGGCAAATGGGTCCATTATACTAATGAAAAACCTGGCATTGTTCTTCCACTTGAAGGTCTAAAAAGACATTCTAAGTTTCAAAAGGAAAACTTGTGAGAAACCAAATGTAACTGTGAACAGACGCAGTACCCGGGGAGAAACTTGCCTTGGGCACAGTCACTGAGTAGAAACTTAGATCTTCAGGTTCTAATGGTGATTAATTTAACTCAGAGAGGCTGTGTGTGGAGTCTGCAGTCCCCTGGTGCGTAAAATGCCGTGTCTTCTAGAGTCGCCTTGAAAATGAAGCTACGGAATTCTTCGAAGCTGGAAGTAATGCAGTGGACTAACTTTCTGAAATTGAAAACTGAGCAAAAATGCTAATGTTTACTTTCTAGCCACCATGAAAGGCAAATATGTGGACTGCTAAATTGCAGCGTGGTTCAATAAGAGAGATGGACATTCTCCATGATGAAAACTTACCTTTCACTCATGAAGAGGACATTTTCTGTAACTGGCAGCATGTTCTTAAATATTCTGGCAATTGATGGAATATAGTCCCCTGTAACACACCCTCCTTTCAGGACTCTTGGGTTTTCTTTATGTCAACTTTGCCCCCAGAAATAAAACCCACATACCTTGGCTCAGATCACCCAACCAAGGCAAAACAAAAAAAACAAACCAAAACCTCAGAACACTTTTAAAAAGTTCGTTCTGGATACCAAAAGCAACAGTCATAGGGTGGATTGGACTCTTCAAAACCTACACGGTTTTCAGACACAGATTTAAAAGTGCACCTTTGTTCCTGCCACATAAAAGAAAAGCAAACCTTTGTTTAATGGTTAACAATTTTTGGCAGCTACTACCTTTTAAACTGCTCCGGGCCAAGATGACTATCTGGAGAGGCAAATTACAGATCACTTAGACAGGAGATTATGCCATGTTGACCCGCTCTGAAGTTTGATTTTAAACAGTGATTATATTCTTATTGTGCAGGCTACATTTACTTGAGCCTTGTTATCTGGGCTAAATGGTAATAGAGCAAGCAAAGACATTTGTGCAAACGTTGAAATAGAGGTCAGGGGCTGTAAGGAGCCATACAACAACACAGCACTCTGGTTTGGATTGAAGGGAAGTCTTGTTACAGCCAGGAATTTCGACTGCGATATTAATTTTTAAAAATTAAAACGGAACACACCAAGTTGCCTATCTTCAAATCTGCATATTAATTTCTGGATTTTTGTATGACTCAACTGTGAACTGAAATAGAACCAATTCAAAATAAGTCTTGTCTATTTACTAAATAAAGTGAAAGTTAAAACTAGCATGGCAAAAAATTCTTATTTGGGTTTTCTTCCAAAAGAAAACCGAAATTTTATTTGGCTGAAGTCCCTGATGCAAACACACACACACACACACACACCTCTTGATAGGATGTCTTATAGTAATTCTCCAGTTATATCGAGGGCCTACTATGAACAAGCCTTGTTTGAAACAATGCTAAGTAAGAGAAGCAAGTCTTTCTGTCTGGTGGCCTAATAAAGAACCCCTTCCCATGTCCCCCACCACTTTATTTGCCCTTTCCACCCTACCCTGGGCTGTTAGTGCCAACTTGTGTATTCAATGCCAACAGAATCAGTTGGCTGCATTGTACAGTAGAGGAAGGCATCTTTTAAGTGTTTTGATCTGTGGGTTAAATGATATGCCAATTCTGTATTCTTAATATCTGCCTTATAACCCCAAATTGCTGCTGCGTAATAAAAATATAATTTGGAATAGCAAAGCTATAACTTGAGTCAAATCTGAACTAACTTCAAACTATTTCTGAAAATCGAGTGGAACCTCAATCATTTGGAGAGAGTAAGACCTTGGATCTTTTAGCTTCTACTTTGTGTCATAAGCAAATTAAAGGTAAACAATACGACTTGTAAAAAGACACTTTTGAGACAATTGGTTATATTTAAACATAGACTAAATATTAGAAGACATTAATGAATATTTCTTAGTTTTGTTATTTGTGATTATATTTCTTTTAAAGTCATTCGGGAGATTCATATTGAAATATTTAACAGCGAAATGAAATAATATATGAGATTTGCTTGAAAGGACTTCAGAAAACAACCAAAAAATGGTAGAGATGCTTGATGAAATAAATTGGCAAGATGATGAAAATCATCGGAGCTGGGTGATCAGTTTATACAGATTTATTATATATTCTCTATACTGTGTAAGTTTTAAAATTTCTAGACAACAAAGAATAGTAGTAGCAAAACAGGTTATTTGTTGGATAGAAAACGATGTAAACCACGGCCATGCCACCCTGAACACGTCCGATCTCGTCTAATCTCAGAAGCTAAGCAGGGTCAGGCCTAGTTAGTACCTGGATGGGAGACTACCTAGGAATACTGGGTCCTGTAGGCATTAAAAAATAAATAAATAGAAAGAAAGAAAGTATTTTAAAAGTCTATAATGCAAAAGCAAAAATAAAAACTCTATAAAAAAACAATGTAAACAAACCTACCTAGGAAAATTTAGAATAGCAGAACTTAAAGGAATCACAAGGACATACCACCACACACTTATTAAATGGCTAAAAACAAAAGAAACACACAAACAAAATCTGACAATATCAAGTGTTGGCAAGGATGTCAAGCAACTCGAAGTCATACATTGCTGGTGGAAATGCAAAATGGTTAGGTCTCCTTGAAAGGAGTTTAGCAGTTTCTTATAAAGTTAAACATAGAATTATCATATGATGCAGCTATCCCACTCCTGGGTATTTACCTAAGAGAAATTAAAATTTATATTCAAACAAAAACCTGTATGTGAATGTTTATAGAGATTTTATTCATAATTATCAAAAACTAAAAATAACCCAAATATCCTACAACTGGTAAAGAATAAAGAAACAACAGTATCTTCATACAATGGAATACTATTCAGCAACAAAAGGAACAGACTGCTGATACATTTGCTGTCTTTGGCACAGTGCAAGGTACCTTTCTGACTCTTGCTTTTTTTTGTTTGTTTCTAAGTTGACTATATCAAAGTAACATGTTCACACAAAAGCATGCACATGACTTGTTATTACAGAATCATTCATAACAGCCAAAAGATGCAAACAACCCAAATGTTCATCAACTGAATAAATGGATAAACTGTGGTCTATCCAAACAGTGGACTAGTATTCAACTATAGAGAGGAATGAAGTGATTCATGTGACAACATGGATGAATCTCAAAAACATTATGCTAAGAGAAAGGAATTGATCACAGAAGACCGCATATTGCATGGTTCCATTTTTATAAAACGTCCCAAGTAGGCATAATCCATAGACAGAAAGCAAATTAGTAGTTGCCAGGGCTGGGAAGAGGGACTGGCCAGTAACTGCTTTGAGAGTATAGAGTTCTTTTTAATTGGGCCAATGAAAGAGTTTTGGAATTAGATTGTGGCGATGACTGGCCAACTCTGTGAATGTACTGAAAACCACTGAATTTTTCACTTTAAAATGGTGAATTTCATGGTACGTGCATTATATCTCAATTTAAATAAAAAGACTGAAACTTCACCAATAAAAAAGGAATACTTTATTTTGATATACATATATTCTACAGCTCAAGTATCAATCAAGTTTTGGTTTTCAGGGTGACATCTATATGCTGCTGATCTCAGCCTTATGCGTTGGTTTTATTGTTCTATCCGTTGGAGTTCTGAATGCAATTTGCTCCCACTTCAATGAATTGCCATTAAGAATAGCAGTCATTTGCCACTTTGCATGAACACGTAAAACTATTGATCATCTTTCGTGGGTACAGATCAATCTTAGTGAACTTGTCCTGATACCTGTCATGTATCAAGAATTTTATGTTCATTAATATTTCCTGAATGAATGAATTTTTTGGATGAGAACAAGCTCTGTTTAGTTTTAAGAGATTATTGAACTTCCTTCTCTCAGTTATTCAGTTCTTTCATTAAAAGAATTATACCTGAATATTCCTCCAATTTGGAGTGTGTAGACTTCATTAGAACTGAAAACTTTTCCTTAAAACTCTTTGCCAGTTACATGCAGGTCTCTGTGAATTCCTTCCAGCTAAATATTCCATCACTCTTTTGTTCATTAAAAGAAATTAATTCCAGCAGCTCAGCCTTGTAAACAACTTTGCAATAAAAAACAAGTGTTCACATTCAATGAATGAAAACCATTTTAGACAGGAAATGAGCTTCAGGTTCCAAATTCAGTGCCTTTGTTCCAACCAGGAACGTGATTAGAAAAATATTGGAATGGGGATTGGGAAGCTTTTTCTTTAAATAATTAGCTGAAGACTTTTCTGTTCCTTCAAAATTGAAAGAAATAATGGATCTGAAAACTTTTTTTCTGTGGTTAAGGAAGGAGTCCTATATCAGGTATTCAGGTAAAAATGAGAAGGAACACATATTATTCTTTATTTTCTAGAATGAGAAAAGATTTTGAAATTGTTTCTGTCCACTAAATACTGTTTCATGCAGCTGATGTTGGTGGAAGTAATAGATTTGAAATGAGAAAGCCTGAGTTCTAATCCCACCTCTTTTGCTTTCCTGCTATGTAACCTTGGAAGTTTATAAAATGAGGATATTATTGCCTAACTAGAAAAGTCGTCGTGCAGTATAATCGATGCTAAGTAGAGGAAACACATTGCACAGGGCCTGAAATACTTATTGAGCTGCTATTTTATGTGCAAACCATCACATGAGCTCTGATGATACCTGAAGGGCAGGTAGTTAACATCCCTCCCTTCACGGGGCTTCCAGTCTAGTGAGGGAACACAGCCAGCTTCCTAGGCAGTGGGAACACAGCTTTTCTTTTTCTTGGTCTTCATTCATCTGCATGAATGAGTGCATGAAGTTTATATGGTCATTTTCAAGGACACTACAAGTCAACAGGAATATTTTAAAATAAATATTGTCACGATCGGGTAACCAAAGAGTCCTGACTAATACAGAACAAAATGAACAAATAAAACAGGAACAAACTCAGATACAGAGAACGAACTGGTGGTTGCCAGATTGGAGGGGAGTCAGGGAGTGGGTGGAAAAAGAGAAGGGATTAAGAAGTACAAATTGGTAGTTACAGACTAGTCACGGGGACGCGGAGTACAGCTCAGGGAATATGGTCAATAATATTGTAATAACTATGTACGGTGTCAGGTGGGTACTAGACTAATCGGGGAGATCACTTTGTAAGTTATATAAATGTCTAACCAGTATGCCGTACACCTGAAACTAATATAAAATAATATTGAATGTCAACTGTAATTGAAAAAAAAATTGATAGATTAAAAAAAAAACTCTAAGCGATACTCTGAATTTCCTTGGGAAGGTAAGTGGGAAACTGGAAAAAACCAAGAAGTTCTGTAGACTAAGTATTACACCCAGTAGGAATTAATCCCCATGCTGGGGAACCAGCACCCCTTGAGGGAGAGAGACGGCAATCCTGCCTGATTTTAGAGGTTTCCTTTGAAACTTTTGGACATGTTCATTTCATCAGCCCCCCCCATTTTATGTAAATGTTAGATTGTAACTCAGAGGGTTTCATAAATTTAACCACGAGTTCTAAAACCATTGAAGAATTATGTCAGCATATTTCACATTTATTATTATTTTTTTCCTTTACAAAGAGAAATCTGGAAATTCACTTTCCTCTCACAGCCAGGGAATTAGAGTGGGAAGTTTTGATCTAGATCAAAGTAGTACTGCTGCTCTGACTCAATTTTTATTAACTCGAAACTTTGAAGCATGAGGTTGACATTAGGTTGTTTCTGAAGCCCCTTCATTCTGTTTTCCCGCATGTCTGGGCGCTTACTCGATTCCTGTGTATTTCATGATTTTATGGAATTTCCCAGTGCAAATTATAAATGACGGTGTTCAGCTCCACAGCCCAGGAAATGATTGTGGCTGTGATATTTCCTCTAAAATCTTGGAACAGTCCGATAATTTTATATCTACTTGAAAATATACATATTATTTTTCAAATCAGAGAAAAATATTGTTCAAATAATATACTCAAATATCAAGCTGATCTTTCAGAGTGAATGACCCCCCATGAAGACTTCTCAGATATACACCAAGAAAAGCCCCTGGGTGTCTGGAAGTCAGGGGAAAAAAAAGAAACTGAAATAGGGTCGTTGCATGTACTGAAAACCTTTCTCAGCTCGTGACTTGCAGATCTGTAGAAATATTGCGATTTGAAATACTCTGATGGTTCACATTATTGCTTACTTGAAGCAACTAAGTATTTTTGTATCTCATGACCAATATGGTAAACCCATCCCTCTTCTATTGGAAATTTTAAGTTTTTAAATCAAAACCTCAGAATGGAGTCCTAAAATTGCTTAGCGGTGAACATTTTTCAGTGAAGCCATATCTTACAACCACATCTGCTGAACCGTAAGGTTTGTTGAGCTGTGGTCACCCTCCGACTGCCCCGTGGCTTACTTAATTTATGCCCCAAAAAATGCATGAATATAATAATCAGAATATTCATAGCCCTAAGACTCACATGATTCTACACTGTGTTTACTGGTTTTGGTCTATAAAGCTTTTATTTTTTTCACAAGGTAAAAGCAAATTGCTGACAAGTTTCTTACACAAAACACAATTTTTTTTAATAGTTCAACTCCAGTATTACAAAATTGTAGATGGAAACGTGGATCTTACACCAATATTCAATCTAATGAAATTTAAAACGTGAAAACATCTTTTCTGATATTTTACTGAAATGGACTCTTTTACTTCAAATCAAATCTGCGAAGTATGTCTTGGGTTTGAAATTAGATTTCCAGGGAACTAATAAGACATTATGGAAACTGAAAATATTGAAAGGTATTTTTCGCTCTTGATTCATCTCCCAGATGAATGGTCATGCATTTCCACTATCCTGCATTATGTTTGCATCTCTGTAAATCCAAAATTGTTAAAATTATAAAATATCATAAAGTTAGCAAAGAATTCCAAAATGTTTTTATGCTACTTGAGAACGAATATACAGAAATATCTTCACAGGGATTCCAGTCATAGGGAAGGGATTTCAAAGATTAAAGAAATGCCCTGAGGGTACAAGGAAAATAGAATTGATATCTCACCCTGAAAAGGGTTAGTTTAACGTTTTCTATATATTCTACCTCTCCTAGAGTGAAATAGTTTGAAGTTCTCCTCTGGTTCATCCTCCTCTCTTTAACCACCATTATGTTTTAAAAGCTTATATTTCAAAGATATAATGTTTAAGGAGAACATTAAACAAAACACCAGGCCAGAGATGAATCAGAGAATGGAGAGAATGTTAGTGTTTCCTTTATTTCAACTTACTGAAATAATTTAAGGCAAGAATTTGGTTCAGATTACTCATATCACAAAATTCCAAGAGGCCATTTAATAATAATAGTGGCTTATATTCGATTTTGTTTCAAAATATCTCAAGAAAACGCGACATAAAGTATTTCTAAAATGTGAATTCCAAATAAAAGTATATACTGTATCAAATTTGGAAGAATGTATTATAAATATAAGTAATTTGGTTAAATTCAAAAGTAATGCTTACCCCTCTATCTAGACATAGGGCACTAACTAGGGTAATTCTAAGGCCCCTCATTATCAAGAACCCCCAAATTGTTAGGCCTTATTTGAAGTGACTGCGGTCATTTTTTAGTTCTCTGCTCCTTTGTGAGGTTTTTAAGTCAAAACAGAACCAATTAAGAGGTACTGGATAGAAAGCCCAAAGGACGTTCTGTCCCTGTGTGTATTATTGACTTCATTGGCTTCAAAATTGGTAAACTACCATCCACAAGCCAAGTTTGACTCATGGTGAACCAAATCCTGCCATGCCCATTCCTTTACGTACTGTCTGTGGCTGCATTCGCGCCATAGCTGCAGAACTGAGTTATTGGACAGAGACCATGCAGCCCACAAGCCCGAAATATTTGTTCTCTGGCCTTTCACAAAGAGCAATTCTAACTGTACCTGCTAATATTTTCTGGCTCTATCACATTCGCCTGGTGTCCTTGCTTTCTCCCAGACTCCTCAGCCCCCAGTCTTAATCCCCATGACATCTTGGCCCGTGTTTTTTCTAGACTGTTTTCACAGGCCTTGCCATCTTTTGTCTGAACTCTATTTGTAGTGACTTGTTTTTTGACCAAGCATCCAACTGCCATCAACTTGTTTAACCTTTTCTGCCAATACTCTCTGAACCCCAGGAATTCTTTTGTTCCTAGCTAGCATTTCCATCTTCTTCAGATAGACACCACCAGGAATAACCCCTCCTCACACCATCTCCACCTTGCCATCCCTGCCCTAGCTCTACGTTTAGGTTTAAACTCTAAGATTTTTCTTCTAGTACATGTTTTGCTTGTCTTTTGGGTAGGAAGCCATGGGGTTGAGGAGGTAGAATAGTGTCATGTTCTGAAGACCCAATCGACTATGCATGCTGTCCTACTGCAAGTGTGGAGCCTGTTTCTGTCCTTTCAATCTCTTGTCTTAAATGGGGAAGGAGGAACAAGTCTTCCTTGTAGAAGAATTACAATTAAAAGGAACAAGAATGATGGGAATAGAAAATAGAATTTCTAAATAAAATAAAATAGAATTAGAAACCCACAGTGATAATTGTCTCAGACAAAATCCACCAATGATTGTTAAAATGAGCAGGTAATAGTCTAAGAAGGAATAGGAGATTTGCTTAAATAGTATCTATCTCAAGATACTTAGTAATTACAAAGGGAAAAATAGTAAGTTTATAGTGGACAATTCTGGCAGATACTACCTTAGCCAGGTGATCAAATTGAACATCACCAATAATGCCTATGGGCACCACGTACCCCCAGATATGATGCACTGAGAAGGGCTCATCACTTCTACAGTATTTTTGCTCCAAATACATAACCTCAGTCTAATCATGAGAAAACAGAATACAAAACCAAATTGAGGAGCATTCTACAAAACGAGCAACCAGTTCTCTTCAAAAGTGTCAAGGTCTGGAAAGAAAGAACTCTCACAGGTCAGAAGAGACTAAGGAGACACGACAGTTTAATGCAATGTGGGACCCTGGTTGAACCCTGGGGGAAGAAAAAGGTCATTAGTGGGAAAACTGGTGAAATCCAAATAAGTTCCATACTTTTGCTAATGGTAGTATGCTAAAGTTAATTTCTTAGTTTTTATAAAAATTTCTATGGTTACATAAGATGTTAAGGATAAGGGAAGCTAAGTAGAGGGTATATGGGATCTCTCTGTAGTATCTTTGAAACTCTTCTGTAAGTCTATAGTTACCTCCAAAAGAAAAGATGAACTGTTAAAAAGAAACTTCATCTTCGTTCCTGAAGGATGTCTTGTAGAAATCATGTTAATGAGATCAGCTCCAGAAGTTCCCTTTTAATCTTTTTTTTACTTCCCAATACCTCTATCATTTTAGCTAATTCTCCAATTAAAGGATTATCAAGTTTGACAGAATGATCAATTAGTTCCATAACCTGCGCTGTGATTGCTCAAAGTGTCCCATGACCAATAGCCAGTTATGAGATTTCTTTTTAGCAAGCTTCATACATTTTCCTCAGAGAGTTCATTCTAAGCAGACTAAGGATTAAGGGAGTAGGGGACCAAATGGAAATTGAAATATATTAAGAAACCACATCACCAGTCAGAAAACTTCTTGATGATGTTTGCGGAGGTATTTCATGTCACGTACAGAAAGCCTAAAGAACTATTTTACACTGTAGGAAATACTGGAAGGTAAAGTCAAATGATCATATCTTCTAGAGAGGAGTCTCTGGATCAAACCACATTGGGGCTTTGGGGACAGATTTCCTGTTTTCAACTGTGCCTATTTTCAAAGAAAATTATTTGTTTATTTTTAGGTATTATTATTGACATCCCTTCCTTCCTCATTCTGTATGTATGTGGGCTCCTCAGCCCTGTCTAGACTGCCATGCTAGTCATTACCTCCTGGGATTTCATGCAGTTCCATCTCTAGTGCTGTCAGTAGATGAACCTGAGGTTTGGAGCCACCATTCTGCTCAGAGAACTGGAGTTCCAAATTTCTTAGATGTTTAAAAAATGTGGATTTCAATTCAGTAGATTTTGTTTAGGATCTTGGTATTTTAGGGAGGGAGGGAAAGAGAGAGAGAGAGAAGAGGAGAGCGAGGAGAGAGGGAGGGAGGGAGGGAGGGAGAGAGAGAGAGAGAGAGAGAGAGAGAGAGAGAGAGAGAGAGAGAGAGAGAGAATGAATTATAATGTGCAGCCAGGTTTAAAATTCTCAAGGATACTTGATCATAAGCCTCATCACAGAAGCATTTCAAAACACATGAGATAGTACAACCCCAGATTCACCCTAAGTACCATGGGTGATTATTAGAATCCTAAAGTTTGGGAAACACTGCTCAAGAGATAAATTGGAATGCAGGCTTGAATAACTGTGGAAAGTATGATACAAATGTAGATTTTGTCATCTTTTAGTGTATCCACCAATGATATGTTTACATGACATACTATCAGGACAAGTGATGGCCTTGATTGAAAACACTACCACATCCCTCTTATGAAGAATTCGACTCTTCTGAGCTTATAGAGACAGGAGGAGTCGATATAAAAAGTGGTCTAAAGGAAAGGAGACACCTTCCTGACCAGCGAAATCATCGCGATCAACCCTGGAGATCAGGGCACTGATATTTTATAGCTACCCTTGCTTGACATGCAGACTGTCCAAGTGGAGAAGTGATTGTGTTCTCATGAGATTGTGACCCCACTTTCCAGGAGAAAATCAGTAGGTTTCAAGTAGTTCCTCTAAGATAGGTTGTCCCAAAGTGCCTATCATAGAGCATTAGTTCTGTCGATGGTCATAGTTCTGTGGAAGAGGTAATTTCATGGAAAAGAAGTTGTGTGAACAAGTGATTTGGGAAACACGGCGTTTTATATTCATCTCTTAGAGATCCATAGCACACATTAGCGTATTTAAGACTGATAAATCCTGCATGCCTGGTTAGCATTGTTCATTCCAAGGCTTTTCAGTTAGCTTTAATATAGAAATGATTTTGTTTGTTTGTTTTTGTTTTTTTCAATAGAGCTACCTATTCACATCTGAAGAAACTGCTCCTTGGAGAAATCTTGAGGATTTCTAAGGTATGAATATTGTACTGACATCTAGGAAGATTATTTATGAGGTCTAATACAGATGACAAGGAACAGGGATTTAGTCTGTTCAAAGATACAAAAAAATAGGTCACAGAAAAAAATGCGTTTGTTTAATAATTGATGAAAACAATAGCTGGTGGAAATAACCACATGGAAAAAAGAAAAGAAATTCTCTGTTCTATATTCTGTTCACACTGTAGGATTTAAGGACTCAAACAAGTATGGAACCCGAACTTCTAAGTCAGGCCACAGGCACATATTGAATTCTACTGGTTACTCTTTGCTCTGTTAGTTGCTGTGGATACTACAAAGGGATTTGAGACAGAGAGCTTATCATAGATTTGTGATATTAATAATGGGTGTTTATTCAGTCCCTGGTATGTATCAGGGCTCAGTCTAGTCCTTTACGTATATATCTTGCTTATTCCCCACGATAGCCACATAAGGTAAGTACTGATATTATGTCCGTGTTTTCTGAGGTCTGGTTCAAGAACTTATTCTAAGTCACACTAATAGTAGTGAAGCTGGCATCTACGGCTTGGAGGTTTCACTCCAGAAACTCTAAACTTGACCATTATTGTACACAGCCGGCAAACTGAACGCATGCATCCTAACGAGGCATGCAGAAGAAAGGATTACTGGACTTGGGGCTCATTTAAAATTTTTCCACTTGCTGTGGCCTTACTTCAAAATCTCAACTTTGTTCAACTTAAAGTATATGTTTTAACATTTATATTTTAAGTTATTTAGAAATATGTAAATACACTGTCTATATGCATGTGTAGAGCCTGGATTATTACTTAAATCAACATACACATAATACATGCCATCAATATACCTCGAACACATCCCATATATTTGCTTTAACGTTCCTGTCTCTTCAAGAAACCTCCTATCCCTTGCTTTTATAGGAACTTTGTGTTTGGGAACAAGCTTGGCCAGGTTCGTTTTGACCGTCTTACTTTGGTGGCAGGCCACATGTGAAATTTCTGCCTTGTCTGAGCTCTGCACATGGGCAGATTTTGGAGTCTGTCATTATTTCCCAGCGACATGAAATTAAAGGCCTTTCCTTGTGTTCGTTGGCAACTTTTGGCCCCTCGGTCATACTGAGACACTGTGAGCATGAAGCGCCCCCGCTGGGCCACCAGGAGTGTGAGTCCAGCATGCTGGCTAGCATTTCAGGCAAACTCTACTTTTTCACTTTGTTTTGGTTGAATTTGGTCTTCTCCTGTCCCTTTGGGCTTCTATCTTCGGATATTTATTTATGCTTCTGTCATTTTAGAATGCAGGCTTTCTTGTTCGATGGGATCCTTTGAAAATGTTAAGTTGACCATGAAGATGACAAAATACTCCTATTGAATTATCTTTCCTCGTTTCGTCTTATTCCCTGCAGTTTCTTAGTGGGGGGCTAAGGCAAGACTTGCTACTGACTGGGTGCCAAGCTGTTCACCATATCACGTCTGTTGAATGTACACATGGCGAGAGCTCATGTTCAGGGACCAGGGGGCGTCCTTAGATAAGCCCCTTCCTTTCCAAATCCCTTCTAGGATGACTTTCCCATTTCCTGTCCTGCTGATCAGGGATTTGGAGTTTGGAGTGTCTTTGATGTTTTCTCCTGGCCATGCCAAAGCCTCCCCAGGAGACAATAGGCTCTCTCAAGCCTATGCAAATGGATTTTTAAGTCAGTGAGTCTGCCAAGCTGTTGTGTTTCTTTGCTCTCTCTTTGATGTCCATCTAGCATAGTGCCTTGTACATCTCGCCCAGTGCCCGGCATGCAGCGAGTGCTCGTTACCATTGGCTTGGTATGGAAATCAGAAAAAAAAAATTTCTAGAACTCCCCTCTACTAATCTCAAGATTATTTCCTTCTTCCCAGTCCATCTCCTTCCCTCTCCCTTCTACCATACAGACGTTTGCCAGGTATGAAGTAATTTCAATAAATGGAAATAAAACAAATAAGTAAAACCAAGAAGAGATAAGAGCCTGGTTCCTTTAAATAAAAGACCACAGAATTGAAATAAATTTAACTGTCATTTTACTCGTATACTGAGAACCTGTTTTTTCAAGGCTTCAGATCTTCCGGCAAGGCTCTGGACTCATCCAGTAAGCCCAGTTTAAATATATTCTGTTCTCGTTCTTTCCAAGGTGTGAGAAGGGTATTTATGGAGGGACTGATCCAAAAATGAGGTGTTAACAAATCAGACAATCCCTTTCACACCTATTGACACATATGTGGAAATCTACTGACAACTTTCACTACATTCATTTTATTTTATGCTCACTAGTTGGTTTCCAAATGAAATATTTTTTCATGAAGAAAATGTGAAATAAAACACAAGGCGTGTGACTTATAAAGGGTGCAATGTTAAATTTAGTTTGGATAAGGCACTGATGTTATTAAAGATATACGTGTATGTACAGATGCTCCTCGCCTTATGATTGGGTTATGTCCCAATAAACCAATTATAAGTCGAAGATATTGTAAGTTGGCAATACATTTAATACTACTCTGTAAAGTATCAGTCATTTACCCTCATGACTGTGTGGCCAACTGGGAGCTGTAGCTCACTGCCATTGCCCGACATCACGAAAGAGCATTGTATTACTAGCCTGGGAAAGATCGAAATTCAAAATTTGAGTCTTCAGCCATGCTACCCTGAGCAAGCCCGATCCCATCTGATCTCAGAAGCTAAGCAGGGTCGGGCCTGGTTAGTCCTTGAATGGGAGACCACCTAGGAAGACCAGGTGCTGTAGGTGTAAAAAAGAAAAAAAGAAAAATAAGGGATTGTAAGCTCTGATAAAATCCTTGCTATCTGTGAGGTCAACCAAGGGTTGCCTCGCCTAAAAAAAAAAAAAATTTGAAGTGCCACTGCTACTGAATACATATCACTTTCATCCCATCGTAAAATTGAAAAATCATAAGTTGAACCATCGTAAGTCAGGCTCCATCCGTACTTCAGTTCCGGGACTTACAGACTTCAGAGCGTGCCAGTGGAACTCCCTGGGAGGGGCTACAAAGAAGGATGTTGAAACCCGGAGAGGTTAAGGGACTTGAGTCCAGGGTCATTCACATGAGTCATGTTTTCTCTCAACACTTTCTATAAGCGTTCTCTCCTCTTTCCTCCTGACTGTTGATTCTGGCTCTGCTCCTTCTGGAATCTCTGATATTCTTCTTCCTTTTCAACTTGAATTGTTTTACCTGGTGCATGTCCTTCTTTTGTATTCAATGTTTCCTTCAACAATTCCAGCAGATGCTGCTCCTCTTTCCTTCCTACTTCCTTGAGGTTGTAACAAATGTGCCTATTTGTGCTTAAGTCTCTGCTGTCTTGCTCATCTTGGTTGATATCTAAAATAAATGACCTGCCAATTGTAGATTATTAAAACTAGTCTAATGTTGGCAGACTCTAGCCTTGGGAGTATTTCCCAGGAGAAGGGTCAGGCTCTATAGAGCCATAAGATTGGTAGCATCTGTTGCTTTGAATGATAATAAATAATGCAAGGGGAGAGGCAGTGTTTAGGTGACTAAGGGCAGAAAGACTAGTTCTGTTTGCTCTTTATTAACTCTGGAATGGAGAAGAGAAGAGGCTCAGACAATCCAGATACCTAAGCGTGATATTCGTGTGTGGCTTCAGAGTGCTTCGTTCGCCATGAATTTTGAATGTGACCTCTTTCGTCTTCCAAACATTCATACTTCAAACACCAGGGGTTTTTAAACACTGGACTGAGGCACTGGGCAAGTTATCCATACTATTTCCCCCGAAATCCTCCCTCTAAGCCTAATATGCTGAAATGGTCTATATCTCATTCTCTCCCACTTCGTGTAACCCAAAGTGTTCTGGTTGAAGATAATGTGTTTGCGTGGTTCGACCTGTCTTGTATGTGCAAGGAGAGGATCATCATTAGACGTGTCAGCTCAGCATTTTTTTGTTCTGTGCTTCCTCCTTTCAGGGAGGTCACAGCTCAGAAAGTTCTGCCAAAGTAATGTTTGACACAGAGTGTGGTCTCTGGCAATGCCTTTCTTTCACGATGATGGCCAATTCTGTTCTCAGAAGGAAATAAATGCATCAGTACATTAATAAATTCAAAGATATACACTATGTAATATATAAGTTCATAAAATGTTTTATTTGTTTATGTATTCATTTATTAATTTAAAAGAAAATCTACTTCTTGCTAGTTGAAAGGAAGATTTGTCTATGATAAAAATCAGGGAGAATAAAAAAGTTAAGGAAACCGGGAGACCAAATGTCCAAACAACAAAGAGTATTGCCCTAAACACACAATTTTTCTAATTTTGTTTAAGTATTTATGGAAGTTTTATAAGATACCTTTTACTGCCCTACGTATACCGGGGTCAAAAAATATGTAAGAGATTATCTTTCCAAACAAAAACCTTACTGTTTTAAAAAACAAACTTTGCATTGGGTACCCAGATGGCATTCAAAAAAAGCATGCAGTCAGAAAGAATATGCATTCGAATTCTGTTGGTTGCAAGAAATGGAGGAAAATGCTTCATTTTCACTTAATGCCAGGACCAATATAAATTTAGAAATATTTGCTTATGAGAAATACCTCAGAGCTGTCTTAGCAGTATGTCCCAGTCAGCAAAACGTATACTAATTTACCATCCTATCTTTGCCTAGAATAGAATAGTAAATAGAGACCAAGAAAAGGAAAAAGAAAATTAGGCAAATGGTACGGCCATTGATTCATTTAAGAAATTTACTTCTCCTCAGCCGTACCTAAAGTTTATTATGAAATATTAGATGAAATTACAGTCTATTTTGAACCCCAAATGGGATCATCTAGAATATGGTCAGAAGACAAAGTGGAGCACCAACCGAGCCTGCCTTACAGGTACTTGATACCACTGGGATTAAACTGCTGTCACACCCTCAATGCAGCCTAGTGTTGAATGAAACTGTAAACATTCAAGTTTCTTAGATGCAAATGTGCTAAGCTCGAACATTGTTTTCTGTACAGAGATTTTAGATCACATTACATTGTATGTTATGGCGCAATAGACAGCCCCACCTATACCCACAAACATCTGCTGATTCTTTTTCTATCAGTTCCCCCAGGCCTCCTAATATTTAGCTGCTACCAGTGGGTCTGTCTAGCTGTTGCATAAACAGCCTGTGGTTGATAACAGAAGAGAATAGTGTTCCTTTGGGCTTGGACAGTATGAATGGCTGTGTTAAGCTGGTCATGACTCTAGCCCCAGAAATGTTGGAAGGTAATGACACATAGGACTCAAACGGAAAACCAATTGTCTGCTCCTGCATCTGGTTGTCTCTGGTTTTACTTGACATGTAAGAATGGGTAGAGGCTTACAGGCAATGGGATTCTATCGATTTGCATAACAGCCTTGCTTAGTTAGGTAGGCTGTGAATTGGACATGCCGTGTGCTCAAGGGCGAATGGTTCTCTAAGTGTGAGGTTTAACAGAGCATAATGTATGTGGATAAGTTCTCCAGTGCTCTACTAGAAGCCTGACCGTGCTGTCCTGTGTGCTTATAAAGGCACTCCGTTAGCCATAGTTTGGAAGGTGAGCTTTTCTGCTGCTTGTATATGTCTGAAACTGAAGATAGAAAGCCAGAAAGAAATTTGAGATTGCAGAGACCCTTTGTTACAGACAGGAAGGGGCATGTGCTCATTATCTTCATGTAGCTAAGAAATGCAACTTAAATTGTTTACGTGTAATTTAACCTAAATTCCTAAGACAACTCATAACGGGTTAATTAAATTTGCCCAGGTGCTTAAATGCACTACTGGGCATATATTTTGTACTTCTGTTTATCACTCTCCAGATAAACAACTGAAGAAGAGGGGAGGTGTCATTAGCATTTCTTGAATATTTAATATATGATAGGCCGGTGCTTTCCAAAAACAAATTCTAAATAAAATTTTAGCCAATTTTAGTGAATCAAATCCAACAATATATAAACAAGATAATACATCATGACCATATGAGCTTAACCCCAGGAATAGAGGTTGGCACGAAACAGGAAAATCAATCAACGTAATTCACTATATTAACAAACTATAAAAGAAAAAACTATGTGGTAATCTTAACGGACACAGAAAAAGCATTTGTCGCAATCCAACATCCATTTGTGATAAAATCTCTCAGCAAATAGGAATAGAATGGAACTTCCTCAACCTGATAATGGGTATCTATGAAAAACCAAAGCTAATATCATACTTATGAGGAAAGACAAAGCTCTCTCTCTAAAATCAGAAAGAAGACTAGGATGTCTATTTTCATTACCTCTAGATAGCATTGTACTTGAGATTCTAGACGGAGAAATTAGTTACGGAAAAGAAATAAAGATTGGAAAAGAAAAAGTAAAACTCTGTATTTGCAGATGACATTATGGCCCATGTAGAAAATCTGATGGATCTCGAAAAAAGATGCAAAAGCTAATAAATGAGTTGAGCAAAGTTGTGAGATAAAAGAGCAATATACGGAAATAATTGTACTTCTATTTACTGTCATGGAACGATAGGAAATTGAAATTCAAATATCCTTTATAATAGCAAAAAAGTATGAAATGCTTAGGGATAAGTTGAACAAAATATGTAAAAGACATGTATGGTCAAAAGTATAAAACATTCCCGGGGAAAAATTAAATAATCACCAACATGAATGGTCAGATATGCCTTATTCGAGGGCCAGCAAACTCGATATTGTTAAGATGTCACTTCCCCCCAAGTTGATCAATAGATTAAATGAAATCCTAATCAAAATCCCAGCAGGCTTTTTATAGCTCTAAATTGACAAACTAATTCTAAAATTTGTATGGAAATGCGAAGAACCTAAGATAACCAAAACAGCTTTTTAAAAGTAGAACAAAGGTGGGCTCACACTACCAAATTTCAAAAATTATTATTAAGCAACTGTAATCAAAATAGTGTGGTACTGACATGAAGAGAGACACAGATATTAATGGCATAAAGAATCTAGTAATAGACCCACGTATGTATGGATGACTGAATTTTGACATAGGCGCAAAAAAATTCAGTAGGGAAAGCAAAGACTTCTCAAAAAAAGGTGATGGATCAATTGGATGTCCATATACAAAAAAATTAACTTTGATCTGTATTTCATACCACATATCCACTATAATTGCACTATAATCAAAACAAAAAACCTAAAACTATAAATCTTCTATAAGAAAATGTTAGAAAAACATTTGTCTCGGATTAGACAAAGATTCCTTATATACAATATCAAAATGTGATCTATAAATAATACACTGATAATTGGACTTCATCAAATTAAAAAAAAATCTACTCTTTGAAAATCACTTAACAACGAGAATCAAAATAGAGAATCAAAAGACAAGCAGAGACTGAGATGAAATATTTGCAAATCGTATACCTGATAAAGGACTTACAACCAGAATATATAAACAACTCTCAAAACTTAATAATAAGAAAACCAGCCACCCAATAAAAAAGTGGCAAAATTTTTGATAAGTAAGATACTCCTCTCCATGGCAAATTTCAGACCCATGAGCCTTCCACGGTGTGGGTTTGCCATCTTCAACAATCGTCAAAGAGGGGAAAAGACCATAGAGGATCCATGAATTGGGAATTTTCTGAGCCAGTCCTGGTGGAGTGTGGCATACATCACTCCTGCCCACATTTCATTTGCCACAACTCAATCATGGAATCACACAGAACTGCTCGACTAAAGAGGGAGATGCGTTTAGCGAGCAGCTAGTTAATCTCTTCCACATTCCACATCATTCGAATTATCAACTATCACTAGATGCTTAAAGGTGGTTTTATGGCAAATAAGAGAATAGTCTACAGTAATCCTAAATGTATAAAATCAGTACCACAATGCCATTGGTTTGACTATCAATTTACCTCTTTTTCCCTTCCTTTTTTATTCATGACTTCATAGCGATAAACAAATATTCTTTCCCATTGGATACAGTTATGGAGATGTCTATTTTTTTATCTGTAAATATGAGAATTGTGGTTCTTTATCCTTAATCATGCATAGTATGCATAGCGGGGTTTGAAAAAAGACGTTATTTTTTTATCCTGAATGACAGTTCCTTTTAGGAAGAAAAATTATAGACCACTTGAGCGGGTGATATCCCAATGACGTGGTTTGTAAAAAAGGGAAGTTAACAAGAATCTAGGGGGTGTAGCAAATATGAGTGCAGAGTAAAGATGAAAGGAATGAGGCAAGGCTGGAAATGTGAAGATGTGGCAAGAGGTTGGAACCTATGGAAAAAGTTTATGGGAATTCTGAGATGTGAGTGTGAACAAAAGATTTTAAGGATGAGGATGCTAAAGATTGTTTTATATCATTTGGCGTGCTACAGGGTAAACACAATCCTTTGCCTCCAACTTTCAATAAAATGCTACACACAGAGAGCCTTGTGTCACTGGTACTTTTAGTGGCATCTAGCATAAGGGAATAAGAAGAACTATGTGTTAGTTCAGGTCCTCTAAGAAGCAGATACACAGATGGAGAAAATGCCAAGGAAAGCTAAGAGGGAGAGAGAACGGGAGCGGGCCAGGAGAGCCGTTAGCCCTCTAATGCCAGCGAGGGGCAAGAAGGAGGGAGACTGGGACAGAAGCCTCCAAGGCTGCAGTGCAGCTCTGAGACCATCGTGGCCTGGCCGATGGGAGCCCCTGAGCAAAGCTCGCACATTTGAAAATCCACATCAAACAGAGGCCTGGATCTAGTCCCCTTTCATGCTCAGTCTTTGGTTCTGAGCAGCTCTGAGGCTGTATAGCCTTGGCTTAACTGCCATGGCAGATCTGTAGGTACAGCAGCCCGCAGCTGTCTGCTAACCACGCTCTTGGCAGCAGATTCTCTTGAAGGGCGATCTGAGTGGTGCAACGCCCTGACCGCTAAGGAGGGTAAGCTACGAGGGTGAGGTAGTCCAAACACTAACTCATCAGAAGCAGGAACCGGAATCAGAAACAATGAGAACTGCAAGCCCTACCCACCCCCGTGAATGGCGGGAAGGTCGCTACTGCAGTCAGGATGAAGATACAACCAATTCAATGAGAATCACAAGGGAAGGCATGGTTGGGCTGACATCCAAGTTACACCCTGACTCTTCTCATAGAGCAAAACGGGGAAAATTCAGCCAGGCCCTCTCATCGCTCGTCCGTGCACGCCGTTTAGCAGTGCCGTCAACTATAAAGTGATGGAAAAGTTCTCACCCCAAACACTTCCTTCAAAATGAACAACTGTGAAGGAGGAATTGACAGGCATCTAGTTGTTTTCAAAGTACGTAATATTTAATCTGTATATGTAAATATCTCCTTTTCAGAGATCTTTGTTTCACACCGGATACATTTAGACACAGTCCCCAATTCTGGGCATAGCTAAATGTGAATGACGGTGCCCGATACAAGAATAGTTTTTTGAAAGTTGCCACCAGGAAAACAGGAACCGATGACTCATTCGCATAAAATGGGCATTTCATTATCTTGGAAAATTCAGTGCTTATAACGATCAAAGAAGTTACTTTCTAAATTGCTTTCTAAATATTATAATGCATGTTGACGGTACCATCGATGTCTCTTCCCCTCATAGCCAAACATTAAGCTGATGTGCATCTTAGACTTGATATTTATCTCAGGGAGGGTTGTTTCTCTCTAATCGAATTTGTTTTTAGAATATATTGTATTCATATCGATACCCTCATTACTCTGCAGACATTAAACTACAAAAAAAAACCCACTCATTTTCAACTTTTAAAACATTTAAGGTTTTACTGCGGTTTTAGAATAGAATTTTGTCTTCCATTTAGACAACCGTGAGCTTTTCCAGGGATGATCTCAGTTCCGGGCACATGAAGGACGGTCATGTGTTCCCATATCAAACCCAGATGGTGTAATTTGTAACACTCATGACAGGTTTCCCTGCTCCAGGCTGACCGACTCGTCGTGGTTTCCAGGACTTTCCTGGGCACTGAAAGTCCCACATCTTGGGCACCTCCCAAATTCTGGAATGATTAGTCACCCTACCCTACTCTTATCCTCAAAGGAAAGAAGAAAGTGCCATCAGCAGGGTGGCCTTTCTTGGCTGGCAAATTACAGTCTTGTTTACTTTCAGAGATGCTGGGGAAGCAGGATCCCTCTAGACATCCTTGACTGCTGCCACATCATTGCAGACATTTAAGAGTTACATGATGTAGGGAATCTGGCAGGCTTATTTGTACTTATTGATTTATCAGAGTGTATTCTTCTTAAAATTAAATAATGCACACATTAAAAAAATACTGCTTATTTTCTAAAAGCAATGAAGGCATGGGAACAGTTGTGTTTTTAACAATCTATATATATATATATTTCCTGTTTGTCCTCTCTCTTGAGTTTGCTTTTATTCAGCTTCTAAGTCCTTGGAGTTACCCTAAATGAAGTAATCTAATTAACAGTAAGCTAAACCATGCATGAGATTCTTGCTCTTTTTTTAACTTCGGTTCGTGTGTGTGTGCGTGTGTGAGTGTGAGTGCACACACACATATATCCACACGAGTATATATTTCATGGCATGTCTTGCAAATCAATATATCATAAGGGGGAAAATGTAAAAAGTGCTGGTTTATTCCTCGAAACGAATTCAGTCCAACTGAATTACTACATTTTACAATGTGACAAAGCCAATTGGGAATTTCCAGATGCAGAAGAGGTAAAAATGCCAACTTTATTAAAATGTAAGCCAAAGCAAAATCACAGTCTAAAATGGAAATGGGATTGAGGAAAAGACTGATTTTGTTTGGCATGTACTGTAAAATTCTAATTTCATGTAGGTTAAAAAAATGAAATGCCCACCCTTATATAGCCATAGAGGAAACGACAAGCCCACACTAACCAGATTGTCCATGGTTCTTACATCTGTATGTTAATAATAATTTAAATCGTTGATAACATTTTTGGGTTCAATTGATAATGGCATTGGAAAATTTCACAAACTGAACAAATTATTTTATTAGCGATTATCAAAAGACAGATACAATTCGATTTTGGGAGACCAACTTGAACCTACAACATATCTACATACATAGTACAGATGAAGTCAGAGGAGCCACGTTTTTAGGAAATATTGGAAGTATAAGTACAGCCTTTCCATAAACCAAAGAAAGCCAGTGTTTTTTCAGTGCTTTAGGTGTGATTTCTCTTAGAAAGATGAACCACGTATCTGTTCATAACCTACCGATAAAGGCATAGAGGAGTGCATTTTCACGGAGATTGGAAGCGTGCATATGTAAGAAAGCCAGTCTTCTCTGCGAATGCAGTTGTGATTTTCCCTTAGAATGGTGGCCTAAATATTGTGCCTACCAATAGGCTGAGACAGTGTATAATCTGTAGGATTTAAAGTACTTTGATAAGCAGTAAAAAGATCGTGAGTTTGGGAGTAAGGTAGACCTGGGTTCGAATCTCAGAACGAATTATAACAGCCATATATAAAACAGATCAAACATAGGTAATTGAGTGTAGAATAGCCCCTGGATCATAGAACTTGTAAGGGACAAAACCAGCATTTAGATACAGGACATCTCGCTTCAAAATACATTATATGATGGGTCTCAGGTCTCGCTTTCATCCAGGCTCGCGACTAGGCATAGGACTCCAGATTTAGAATGTTACATTGATGTAGTAGGGCGCCTGCACCTAACTTATGTGTGATTCAGCTTATTGTTTATCGCACATGTGCGGCAGATTGCCACTATTGTTCTTTGGCACATATAAAGCCCACGCGATGCCCTAGCGCAGGCGCGCACGCTCCCCACAATGAAGGTGGTGTCTGCCTTTTCATTCTCACGTCGGCTCCTCGTGCGTTCTTTCGGCTGGGCGTCTCACTGTTGAAACTTTCCCTTCTCGATCAGCTCGGCACTGACGATTTTATAAAAACTAAAAATTTCTAACAAAAAGCCTACTATCAACAAAGCTGAGAGACAAATGGCCAATATGGCACATAAAAATGAGGTTGTATTACTATGTAAAGAGTTTTTATAAATCCATATGCTAACGACATATATAAGCAAGTCACAGAAAGGACAGTGTACAGCTTTTAAGTAAATGAAGTTCCAACTTACGCCATAATTAAGTAAATGTATATGAAAACGACAAAATACTAAATATTAAAACCATGCCATACGTTGTGAGAAGTGTGGAGAAACAGGCATTCTCCTTCGCTAGGGGCAGCAACTGGAGATCCCCTTTGGCATTGCTTAAATGAATGATAAGAACGTGAGGAATGTCAGCTGATATTCTGCAAATAAGAGACTACATGGAGCACAATGGCTTCAATAAGTCCAGGTTTACTCTTCTGATGTAATTCGAAGTTCGCATATAGGCGGCTGCTGGTCCAGAGGCTCTGGGTTGCCATTTGCTACAGTTCTCTTTGCCTCCCCTTAATGGCAGCTGACACGATGCCTTCCGCAGCACCAGGACCCCTGTCTGTTGTCAAGTCAGTAGGGAGCAGGGAGGAAGCAAGGGAGTAGTGCTGATACATCTGTTCCTTTGTTAGGTAAATAAAAGCTTACCTAGTCCGCCTCCAGCAGACTTTGGTTCATGCCGTCCTGACTGGAACTCTGATATGTTGAATACACAGAGCTGCAAGGGAGAATGGGAAAGTGTTAGCTTAATGATGTGAGGCGAGGGAGAAGGAAGACAGGAGCAGTTGTTGCTTCAGACAACTAGCAGTCTCTGCTGCACATTTGGAGAGCAGTATTTATCAAAACGTACATCCCGACTGACCATATCAAGTACTAGCAGGGATGCTCAAACTCTTACACACCATCTTGAGTATAAAATGGCACAACCACTTTGCAAAACCACTTGGCAGTTTCTTATAAAGTTACACACACACCTAGAAATTCCACCCCTAGGTATTTTCCCAAGATAAATGTACACTTGTGCCCAGGAAAGACATTCGAAAGAATATTCAAAGCAGCAATATTCATAATAGCTCCAAACTCGTAACGACTCAAATGTCTCTCAATGAATGAATAAACAAATTGTAGTATATCAAAACAATGGAACACTGCTCATCAATAAAAAAGAAAAAGAAAGAACTATTTACAAACAAAATGATGTAAATGAATTTTTAAAATATTATTTTGAGCAACAGAAGTCAAGCACAAAAGCATGTATACTGTTTGATCCCATTTATAACTCTGGTGATAGAAAGCAATCAGGCGGTTGCCTGGAACCAGACAGAGCCCAGGGAGGGAGTTTTTGCAACGCGTTGCGAGGGCACATTTGCAGTAATGGAAATTGTATTAACTGTATTTCTACATCCATTAACTTGGCACTTTGACACCTGCCCTATACGGAGATCCTGTTATACGTCGTTCTGGGCGATCTGATTTGAGTCATCTCAAATGCAAACCGACCAATCCAGAACCTACACCCACTCTCTAGTAACTCATAATGGTCATCTCTCCTTCCCTATGCTTCCTTTGGAAATCAAAAGAAACATTAGGCTTACAGTACCTCTCTCTCTTGCCCAACTTCACTGCCCCATCCTTGGCGAGCCGCCTTATGGTGACTTGGGGTGTGATATGCGCTCCCTCTCTGGGTAACCGTGAGCATAATGAACCATTCTTTCAATAGCAGTCATCTCTTGATCCGTTGGCCTTATCATACCTCAACAGTATTAAAGCTTATTAGAACAGAAATGTTCTATATCTTAATTATGTTGGCAATAATACATGTATACACAAACTGCACTCTTAAAAAGGGTGCATGTAATTGTATATAAATAAAATTTACTAAAAATGAAAGAAAATATACATACTCTGTATGTCAGCAACTGTATAGCTAGGACCTTATCCTTTAGGTATACCTGCACATGTATGCGAAGATAAAACCAAGTCATAACCTTCTCTGCAATAGCCTGAAACTGAAAGCAATATCAATATGCATCCTCTGGGGATTGTCTTTTAATGCCACATAACCTGTGCTATCAGAACAGATGTTCTACTGCATCTCATTATTTTGAGCTAGACCCACCTACAGCCCTCCACTTTGGCCAAATTCCAGTTTTGCACCATTAAGTCAAGTCCTAAATGTACAGTGAAATATTATTTAGCCCTAGGAAAAAAAGTGGGTGCCTATATGGACCGAAAAGGAATAATGGCTAAGATAACATTGTTAAGTAAACAAAAGCAAGTTTAAAATCAGCGTGCGTGTTCTACTCCCATTTATGTTGATAAATACGGACAGGGGGTAGGTTTTATGCATTGTATATGCCATACATTATATGCATAGAACATGTATTAGTAACAAGAGTTGCTTCTGGGAAGGACTGGAATCTAGATGCCAGGGGTAAAAATTAAATAGAGCTCTCCCTGCATATCGTTTTATAAGGCTTAATTATTTTTCATATTATATTAATGTATTAACGTTTTAATGGAAAGTGGCCAGTTATTTTATAAATAAGGGCAAGGTAAAAAATAAAGCATTTAGAATGTGCAGAAACACAACTTTTTATTACCCCTTCAGGCTGATATAAGAATGATCTGTTTTCTTATTGGATTGGCTACTATTCTTAAATCAGTAAATAAATGTAGCAATTCCATGTTTCACTGGGGCCAGTTATCTCAATAGAGAATGGGGATCCAAACAGTTTAGCATGTAACAAACGTGGGAAAATAGAAAACAGATTCCGACATGCTCTGGAGGTCTATAGTTCTTCCGACTGCTCCCTTAGAACGGAGTGCCTTTTTCAATTACAGCTCACGTTATGCAAAATACACCACATTTCCCCCAGCACTCCCCCACACACCCACACACACTCATTCTCATAACCACCTTGGGAGATATCACTCTTGTCCTTGCTTTACAGAGCAGCAAAGGGAAACCCAAGATGATGGTGGATTGCCGTAGTCATAAAGAGGCTTTGGAACTCAGAGTATGCGTATATTCTCATCAGTTGATTTTAGATAGTTGAGTTCCATGTCAGATCTATCTCTTAGGGAGAGAAAGAGAATGTTAGTTAAATATAGAACAGAGAATGGTTTGCATGGTTTATGTTGTAGCTTCATATGTTAGTGGGAGGCTCAGAGGAAAAGAACAAATTTATGAGCCCCTTGCCTCCCTTCATTGTCTCAAAGAAGCATGATGATGCTGATGAATGTGACATATGTGGGAAAAATGGTGCAGATGGCCAAGGCAGAGGACTGTAGGTGGCTCAAGCTTGAAATCATGAAATAAGGTAAGATATTCTTTGGTCACACCTGATAAATAGTGTTTCTCTATGTCATTCTACCTCTGGAACCCAGGCCAATAGTGGTACCAATGGATGGAACATCGCCAGTCATGACAGCAGTGGGAAGAAAGTGTTGCAGGGTCTCACAATGGCAATAAAATTCCCCAGCTGGGAAATGATACGAGTTACTTCTTCTGCCCTCAGCCTATCAGATATTACTAGTCACATGACTCTGTCCAATGGCAAGAGAGTTTGTTAAGTATGTATTCTCCCACAGTTCTAGGGGAGAGGAGACCCACATATGCATGAACAGAAGTCTCTACCACCTGAATGAAAGCAAAAGCAGGAAGGAAGAATGGTGAACTGGGATCTGATGGGATGGCAGCCCGTGTGATCTCTCCACCTGGGAGTCATCCTCTAGGACCTAAGAAAAATTTTGTTCTTAGACTAAGTTTTTGATTTAGAAGAGCAATCTTTACCACTGAACTTTGAGATCCCTAGAACATTCATACCAGACCCACAGGTCGACATAGAGCTCTATTCACTTTCCTCATACTCTGTCAAAGTACAGGAAGGAAATAAGTTATTCAGGGAAACAAATATTAGTGAGGGAATTAGACCCAATGATATAGACAGATGTAGATATAGGTGTAGATGTAGAATCTCTGTTAGGCTGAAAGCTGACAATGTCTAAGAGTGAGAGTGTGACAGCTGTAATTTTAGAGGTGCCACACCAGGACCTTGGTTCCATCATTGGTCATCAGGAGCCAGGTACTACTTTGGGAAGATCCAGAAGAAGACTTTGACTAAATCTAGATCTGTACTGGAAATACAAGGTGAATTCATTTCCAAGAGTGGCAAGTTTAATACAGCAAGAAAACTACAATTCAAAACTATTATACTGGTTGACTACTGAAGTATAAATATAATGCTAATTAATGTATTTGCTAATCATTATTCCTTCTCACCTTAAGCTGACCATAAGCTGCTATCTCTCTGGGCCATAAGAATGAAGTCAAAGAGGGTCATTTGCGTTTGTATAACATAATGGAACCAGATGTATGCTCAGCATATGTAATAGGCTGTTGAAGTGGTCCATTTCTCTTGTGTCAGAATTACTGCTAAAGACCCCAAAGGAGGACTGGATGTCACTGAAAATAGCAAAGAAAGGACCTCCAAAAATTCTCTCCTCCATAAGACAAACAATAACACTGGCAAAATATGGTCAGCATCAACTTTTTCAGAACTCTGACAATTAACCAAAGGATTGCAGTGATCCAAGAGCATTTTTTTCAAGAAAAATGCCTTCACATTAGTAAGAACAGTGAGCTGTGTGGCGTTTTGATTTGCACTGTTCGTATTCCTTCTTCCTTAACTTTGAACAGCCTGCAAGCATGGGAAAAAAAATAGCATCCTGGTAGCTACAGTAGGTAGTGGCTACAGTAGGGGGAAGAAGAGAGTTAGATTTCCTTCAGAGCCTCGTTCCCATAGAACTATTTGACATGTCTGTTCTTTGCCTAGAAGACCCCACTCACATGGCTGTCGATATTTGCCCTGACTCAGAGCTTGTGTAGCGCTAACAGTCTTCACACTGGGGGGTGTTTGTATAAAACAATTAGAGGCATTTGGTGAACATCTCAGCTACCTCAGGCAGTAGGTAACAGTTGGGGCATATAACAGGCTAACCAAAAAAAGCTTTAAAGGAAAAGATAGAGAATGAGATGCCCGTAGAGAGATTGGAAAGACTCCAACATATTATTGGGAATCTGGAGAGCTACATATAGGTGTAAAGTTGTGTGCATGCCCGGGGATATATAGATGCTCAAAAAAGACCTGAGAAGAGGCACTAAACTCTCACCTTTGGCCATCCTTAAGGTTCTGTGCAAACTTTACAAATAATCCAGTTCTTACAAACACACTGTGAATAGGTATGGGACATATTCTTGGTCCTTTTTAAGATTAGAAGGATCACGAAGCTTAGGGAAACTTCCCCAGGTTTCCCCAGCTGGTGAATGGCAGAGTGAGGACTGTGAATCAAGCCTTCTGACTGAAAAGCATAGTCTCTTTCCAGTAAATTGCATGATTTCATACTTAGTCCAATTCCTGCATCTGTTATCCAAAACATTTTACAAAATGCTATTTTTATCTGTTACTATTTCATGCGTTATGAGAGGATTATACTCATGAGCAAGAAAGAACACCCTGTAGGTTTCCCAAGTGCTGGATCAGGTCTCTGGTGGTCATGGAGGGGGCATTGCTACATCCCCTCCCCTGGAGGACCTGGAGATGTGTGTTTGGACTGAACAGGAGCAGAGGTGATGGGCTGCGACAGAGATATGAGGACCCTGCAAATGTCATCTGAGAAGTTTCTTCCACTTGGGCTAGTATCAGAAGGAGTAAGTTCAGTTGGTGAACTGACAACAAGATTGAGAAGAGAAATGCTGGAGTCTTTTGAATTTACCTTCATAAAAATCAAAAGTCCCTCCAGAGATTTCCAGATTTACATTCATATACATGGCACTGGAGGATGACGGACGTCCAAGCTCCTCATGTGACGATATTTGTGTAAAGCCTTTGGAATCATGATGACATCCTAGGGAAAGTACATGCTTCTTTGGATTTTGAAATCTTCGAGCATCTACCATTATGTGAAGCCAGCTCTTATTTACACAAAGGATCGTTTTCCAACCTTCTGTCCACTCGGGATTCCCGAAGCGCTGCATTCCATTGTTTTATCATGCGGTCATGTGTTTTGGGTTACCCTAGTCAGAAACTGCAGCTGCAGGAAAGAACTGTGTACCCCAGTCTACTTTAAACTTAATAAAATCTTCCACATGGAAAATAAATTAAACCATCCTATTGTGGCACATGTTTACTGTGATGACAAGAGAGGGGGAGCTTGGATTCCTGTGTTTTTGGTTTAGGACATTGGAGCCCCCTGGCAAGTCATCCTCTGCACAGGAAATCCCCTAGGACCTCAGTATTCAAAGATGGGAGTGACGAAGTAGGTTTCTGGGGGAGAGGGACGTGGAGGCCAAAGTGATTGAGAGGCTCTATCCCTACTCCTTCTCAAAGCTGGTCAAATCTGTGAGGTCCCACTCTGAAACGCCACCTACCCAGATAGTTCATCACTGACCCCTGAATTGCTTAGAACTGGAAATGTTTTAATTAAAATAGATCGAGAACTCACAGATTCCCTGAACCTTACATCTAGAATCTGCCTTCAGGGTAGATTTGGTTAAAATAAGAAAGGGATAGAAGAGATTTTTCCAAGGAACAAATAATCAGGTCCTAATGTAGAGTTTTCACGGATCATCCAAGCCACTTGCATAAGTTTTGTGCGCCTCGTATGGGCTCTCAAGTAGGATTTCTTTAGTAATTCAAGAGGCTTTGACCCTATCTTCTTTCTCATAGTAAGGAAAAGTTTGCTATGAAAGGCTTTTCCCTCATCCTCTGTTAATGTGTGGGCACGCACGCGCGTGGGCACGCACGCACGCACACACACACCACCACCACCACCACCAAAGCTCAAAGGCCTGGAGCAGTGACTTCCTGGCAAAAGTTCCATGAAGTTATCTATCTCCTCAGAGATCCTGAGGACCATAACCCTAACACACTCACACATATGTTTACATATGCAAGATGCTTTTATTTGTGTTCTTTATGTGGCATTATACTTTAAAGCCTGGGATGGTATAGGTATGGATGAAAAATAGGAGTGAAATGCATGAAATCTCTTAAAATACTGATCAGCGGCTGAGTCTTAAGTAACGCTGCCCCATTCGTATTTCTAGGATGAGTTAGTCTGTGTTCCAAAAAAGTGAGTGTATGTGCCTAGCTGAAAAGGGGACAAAGGGAGCAGTTAAAGGAACTGAGAGAAAAATCCTTTGACAAGACAAGTTATTACTTTGATGAATGTGGAATATAGGACATGCAAGGCCTGGGGCACCTTTGAATTTCTACTGTCTTTCTACTGTCCCTTTTCTCCTGGGAGTGCATTGTGCTGTGCACGTCAAAGCATCCCTGATCTAATCACCAGGAAATACATAAAGATTGCTGGTCTCTTTTCACTACAGGCAATTGATTATGTTAGAACATCTGAAAACTCGATGCGTCTAATGCCTATATTTAAGGACAAACAAAATTGCAAATTAGTTCTTCAATGCCATTAGAGTAAAATTCACACTTACACTTAAAAACACATTTAACTCTTTTAATTCTAAATGCGCTCATAGTTATATTTTGTGTTTTCTTGGCCATTGGCCAAAGAAAGTAACAATCTCTTTCATGAAATACTTTTTCCAATGTTAAATTAAGGCATCAAAGCAACTCAAAGGTGTTTGATGAGATCACAAGGGGCCAAAGGAAACCTCGGTTGGGGGTGTGGGGGGGGGTCACTTTGGTGCACATGTGCGCATGCGCATATGCATGCACATGCGCACACACATTCACATGCAACTCATCACTGATCAGACTCTATAGACTCATGGAACTCTGTTTTTGAGGAATGAATTTGCAGAGAATCTTGGCCACTGTCCTGTATGAAGTGAAGGCACAGAAATTAGAGCACTGCCTCACGGACCGTCTCAGATTCCATGCAGCTTCTAGCTGGAACTGGAATGTTCCTTCCAAACCACGAGAGGATTGCCACTCCACCCAGATTCTGCTGGATTATGTGATTCTTGGCATCTTAATTATGCTCAAAACTTCACACCATCCTGAAAATTCGTTTCAGAGTTCAGAGCTGGGTTGTCCCATATATGGTTGCTGACAGTCCCTAATAAGGGCCATAAACTATTAAATAGTTTAGAGCTGTGATCACAAAGCCTGTTTGATTATGCAAGTCTTGGATAACAATAAATGCACTAGGATTCTAAGTATATGCACATCAATTTATAAATCATAGACATGGATCAGGAGCCAATACATTTCGCGTATTATAGAACATACATAATGGAATAAAGATGAAGTAACTAAATAGTGTTTTTAAATGTGTTGCTCAGTGCAATCGCTTTACCCTATGGGAAGGCCAGTTAAGATGTATCTGTAGTGGGAGTTGTTGTCAGTACATATTTCACATGGATTTCTTGATAATGTTACATATTTGTGGCTGAGTTATCTTCAGCTATGAACAGAGTCATGATATGGCTGACGACGGGCCACCTGGATGAGGAAAAGTGTTGCTTCTGACTTATTATTGACTTGAGATTACAATAATAGTATTACCTCAACTCATGGTATCCTTACAGAAAACTTTTAAAGCCATCGGTCCACTATGTGAGGTTTATTCTAGTTAAAATTAGATAGTATAATCTCTAAATTTACTTAACAGGATTTTTATAAAATGTAATACATTGGAATACTCTAGAGTGGAGGTGACTATCTGTCATATGGACCGAATATATGGTGCCGATGTAAAAATGTAAATATTACCAAATTATAATTTTTCATTTTCTAGGTAAAATGAAATACAAATAGAAGTTCTAATATTTTCTCCCTGCGATCCCATTGATTAACTTGCTCCCCTTTGGTAGTATATACACTCTGGAGATGAAGAGAGGGGCCATAGGGATCAGGGCTTTTAAGAATGTACAACATGAACTGCTTATCATCAAATGACAGCTCAAATGTCTCCTCTCCAGGGACCTCTTCCCTTAGTGTAGCTTCCCCTTTGGCACAAACACAGCCTAGCATATT
This sequence comes from Rousettus aegyptiacus, assembly GCF_014176215.1. Taxonomy (NCBI): domain Eukaryota; kingdom Metazoa; phylum Chordata; class Mammalia; order Chiroptera; family Pteropodidae; genus Rousettus; species Rousettus aegyptiacus. The sequence continues at coordinate 660,697 of NW_023416312.1, read as the reverse complement.
ACCATCAGCATAGTATTTACCCTTCTAGGAATTATGCTGCTTGTGTATATGTTGGCTCGCTTATTGATTGGTGTATTATTTCCCTCTTATCCACCTTTAGAATGGAAATACCGCAAAAATAGGTGCTCTGTCTTTCTGTACCACCCTTGTCCCTTGACCTGGAAATAAGTTACCCTTTTGATTAACAGGAGTTTTACTGGTAGCCATTTGCCTCACTGTCATCAGTTCGGTGGCACGGCCATGATACCTTTATGGTGCCTTCTTCAAATCTTCCAATTTCCTCCTCAGTTATTAAAATGCATAATCACATATGATGGTTGGCTTGTGAACTTAGGGAAGAATTCCTAGCTTCCACCACAGAAACCAAAAAATTTTTCAAGTTCCTATCCTGCAGAAAGCCAAACCCAAAACTGCTTAAGTAAAAATTACATGTAGTCTCAAAAATGTGTTTCCTCTGTATTAATTTTGAAGATGAAAAGATATGAACTATGGAATTATTTCATGGAGCTTTCCAAATCACAAAATAGCATCTGAAATGCAAACATTTATAATAAATTTTATTGAAATATTTTTATGTATAAAAATGATATGTAATGGATAGGGGACTGTTTTTTGAGCACTCCTCTACATCAGTAATTTCATCCGTATTAGTAATGTCAAATTCAAAAATTAAAACCCTTCGAAGTTGTTGTTTTTTATCCTCATTTAACATGTAAAGACATCAAGGCAACAGAATGTGTCTAGGGTTTTTTTATGGCTCTAGGGAAAACTAAAAATATTTATAACATACTTTTTATTTTCACCATTTTTCATTATTTATAACAGCAAAGGCAAACATTTCTAACAATTCATAATTAAATAATTATGTAACGGGTGTTGTAGTAGACAGATTCATGGCTCACAAAGATGTCTGCATCGTAATCTCTGGAATCTATGAGTATGTTATCTTACATGGCAAAAGGGACTTTGCAGATGTGATTTAGTTAAGCATCTTCAGATGGAAAGATTCTCCTGGATTATTCCAGATTGGCTCAGTGTAATTAAAGGGTCCTGTAGGAGAGAGAGGGAGGCAGGAGAGGCAAAGAAGGAGGTGTGAGGATGGAAGCAGTGTTAGAGTGATACGATGCGAGAAAGACTCAGCCAGTCATCGCTAGCTTCAAAGATGGAAAAAGGGGCCATGAGCCAAGGAATGTAGGTGGCCGCCAGAAGCTGGAAGGGACAAAAAAACATTCTCCCCAGAACCTCCAGAAAGAACACAGCCCTGTTGACACCTTGTATTTAGTCGAGTGAAACCCACTTGGGACTTTTGACATCCAGAACTGTAAAATAATAAATTGGCTTTGTTTGAAGCCACCAAATTTGTGGTAATTTGTCATAGCAGCCATAGGAAACCAACACAGCTAGCTATCTTTCTAGAATATCCACTTTTAAGAATTCATCAGTTCTTCTGTGTAGCCTCGCACATTTAGTGCATGACAAATTTTGATGGTTTCAACAATATAGTTTAGTTAGAGCTCTTGAAATCTGAGCTTTGACCACATTAGAGAGTCATTTTAAATCATGCACATTGGGTAGTAATGCCAAGTCCTTGTGGGTGATTGTTTCTAATTCTAAGTTCATATGAAAAGAGACACCTATTTGACACAGAATAATATTTATAAACCATTTGAGTGTTCAGCCCAAGCCTTTGATTTCTTGGGAACTGAGAAATTATACCACACTCTGTAAGGAGTGTGTGCTCAACTAATGTTGTCTGGTAACACAGAAGACACGGGTGTCCAGAAGGTGGTCTTTAAGGCCTACAAATCTTCCCTGGTTTCAGAGTCTATTTACCTACTGTCTATTCCTATAATGGAACTGATGGTATCCTGTATCCATCATTGTTTCTCAAATAGAAGTATAAATAATAGCCTGGGAAATGTACCATTAGCTGAAGCTGGAAAGAAACATAATACTTGAAGACTCTTCGCACTCTTGGTGGACTATGATTTTCCATTAATCAAGTCAAGTGCTGCTACCCAGTCTTCACTACGGAGTGCGCTGGAAAGCAAGATCCACCAGTAAAATGCTTTAAGAACAACCCATATGGAAACCATTGGCAATAACACATCCGGCATATGGCAAGTGATATGTATACATATAAAAATAAGAACTGTAAACATCGCAAGCTATTTTAATAGTGAAATCATATTCTTCCCACCACTACCTCCCCAACAAAAACACAACAAGGCGTCCTCGACCCCGACCCCTCTACCACCCAAGTCTCGAGCAGAAATGTGAAATGTGCAATAATGACAAAGCTCAGTCATTATACCAACAAGAAGCAGATGACACACTCAAATGGATTTACATAAAGAGTGATTAGTGAACTTTTTACAGAGGGTCGGACAGGGTTGAAGGACTGATGGAGGGAAAGCAGAGCACCAAGAAATTCCCGATAGTGGGGAGCTGCCGGTAGCACTCCTGGGTTTGGAGGGGCAGGGGAAGAGAATGTTCTTTGCGGCACCAGAGCAAGCTAGAGCTGTGGAAGTGGGCTCACCTGACAGGAGCTGCAGGCAGAACCACTGGCAGAACCACAGCAGGGAGAAAGTGGGCAGGGTAAGTACCAGGACCTCTTCTTCCGCCCACCCGTCTTTCTATTGCCAGAGCCTCCTCTTGGCCAAACCCAACCAAATTGCAGCTGGTTAGTTGTGTGGATGAGACAGTCCATGGAGGTCTCTCTTGAGAGCAAACTGGACAAAGAAAGGTGAGAATGGTTGGGAACATAGACGCCAGCTAGTGCAGTTTTTCATTTCAGCAAATATTTTAATGGTTACTCACGTGAACCGTGCTGTGTGAGATTCATGTGTTGAAAGTGGTTTGGTTTACCTTACAAAATTCAGAGACAGCCAGGGAAGGACACACAAGTAAATGACAATACGATGGCGATGGTAATATGGTACAACGAGAACAGAGTATTATGGAAACAGTTAAAGGAGCAAGTCCATACGTACAGGGTTAGCGAAGACTTATGAAAGGGAGTCAAATCTAAGCCAAAACATGAAGCATTCATTGGCCATCCTAACTCTCCATGAGAACTGTTCTAGGGGCTTCACACATCGTAGCACATTTAACCCTTCCAAGGACCCTATGAGTCTGCTTCTAACATAGATGTGACTTGCCCCTCAGCACACAGCTTTAGTTGGTGAATTCAGCTGTCTAACTCCAGAGCTGCCTTCTTACCCAAGATCTGGATAGGGGGGAAAGCCCAAGCTAAAGCCTTGGGAGATCACAGTCTGACCAGAAAACTGAAAGTTAATCCAGTTCATTTAGAGAAGGGAAAAGAGCCATGTGAATTAGAGAAACAGGATTAGAGGCTGCAGAAGTGAGAAGAGATTAGAGATTAGGCAGGACCGCAGAAACAATGAAGCCGTTTGGGTTTGAATCTAAGAACAATGGGAAATTTTGGAGTGTTTTACCCAAGGAAAACAATGCCTGGATTTTCACTTTGAAAAGATCATTCTAGCTGTAGTAGAGAGAAGATCTTGAAGTGCGTTAAGACGTGAGCTAAGTAAGACAGTTTAGAGACTGCTGCACAAAAATGTACTATACAGCCCAGCACTTTCAATCCTAGAAATGAAACTTACCATCCACTTAAAGACTTGTATGTGAATGTTCATAGTAACTTCACTCAAAGTAACCCAAAAGTGAAAACAGCTCTAATATCCATAGGCGGGTAAACTGATAAATAATATATAGTCTGTCCATACAATTGAATATTATTCAGCCATAAAAAAATAAAGTACTAGTTTATGCTACAACGTGGATGAGCCTGAAAACAGCTAAGTGAAAGAAGCTAATTACAAAAAGTCACATATTTTATGGTTTCATTTATATGAAATATCTAGAAAAGGCAAATCTATTGAGAAAAAGATTAGCAGGTAGGAACAAGGATTAACTGTAAATAGCAAAGAGGGATCTCTGGGGTGATGGAAATGTTCTACAACTGGAGTATAGTAGTTGTAAGACTCAATAAACTTACTAAAAACTGTTGAAATATACACATAAACAGGGTAAATCTTGTGACGTGTAAATTCTAACTCAATAACTTTTACTGAAACAAAACAAAACTAACAGGCTGTTGTGATCATGCAAGAGAGACAGGATGGTGGCCTGAATTAAAAAGGGGTGGTGGAAATGCAAAGTAGAGAAGTGATTGAAACTGGTAACGCCACATCTGGTTATCAGAGGTGACTGGGAAATTTGGCACCTTGACCAAGAGGCTCTGAGAAAGGGGCTATGGCTCTTTGCTGTCCTCGTGTTGGCTCTTGGCTTTGTTGGAAGGCAGAGAGATTCTGGTTTGGAAGGAAGATTACCCATAAGGCAATGCCTTTAGATTGAGCAGAAACTTTCTGCTGATGATGACGCGGAGAATTCTCACATACCAATTTTCTGGCATCAGAAGGGGATCTTTGAGAGTTAGCTCAATATTTTGGACTAAACTCTAAGAAGCCACTAAGGGCAAGTGCGGCACAATGGCTGTGTGGATGACTGTCATCATACATGTCCATTAACTTTCCAAAACAAGAATGAAGATATCTGGGTTCTTGAGTTAATACCCCTTTCTTCATCGAGCATAGTGACATTCAGTATCCCCTAAGGAATGTTTGAGTGGCGAAGTCCCCTAATGTAGCTTTAGAGCCAAGAAAATGTCAATGATCTTTCTGCTTTCCCCTCAAGCCACAATAAAATCCAGGCCCTGATTAGTTGTTTGGGTGACACCTAGTCTTGTTTTGATGGACTTTGGTAAAACAAGTAAGAAGATCCATCTTTCCCAGGCCCGCGAAGTGCATGTAATGGTAAGAAAATTGGGTTAGACTGTGTTTCTCCTGCCAGGACGTAGAGTTCTCCATGTAGCTCGATACCCCCTGAGGGATGCTCGAACCTTTCAGCATATGGTTAGTTAATCTCTCTTATTCTGGGTTATCAGTGGGTCAGCTGAAAGGTCAGAAGCCACAACAAGAACATGAGAAGTCTGAGTTTGGAGTTCTGCGTTGTAGGATGACTTTTAAAAACTTGGGATGGAGGTGGGGGTAGTCTAGGGCAGGATAAGAAGGGGAATTTCCTGCTCTATTTCAGCAGTTTTTTTTCCTCTATGTTGCCTTTTCTAAGAGTTTAAAATTATCTGCCTCTGATATAAAATTTGCTCTAGGTATGTACATCCCGGGCAGCTGGTGGGCAGATGTAGCAAAGCACTGTCCCATGGATGTGTTCTCAGCGTATCACTGATTTGGAACTGAGACCTGGGACACTTGATTGCAAGCCAAATATTTCTTCTGGTTACAATACCTTGAGGGAGATTATCTGAACCAACAATATAAGCGAAGAATTCTGTGCAGAGAATGATAAGTGTCAGACTCCGAAACCTGGCACGCTAATGTGGTGTTAACTGTGAGGCTTAATATGGGCAAATTAGGATGGCAAAGAGAAAACTTTTGTATTAACCGTCGATCAGTGCACCATCTCTGTGATATCACATGCTATTCCTGTACCCTTAGAGTCATCCACGGAGCACCTGAGAAGATTCCTTGTTTCCAGAAGATTATTTTAAGTATTAATAAGCAAAATTTAATATTTCAACAATTGGTATTAAAGGGGACTCTAATGTCCTCCCTTGGGGCATAAGGAGCAAACAAAATAAAGGGCGGGAGATGTCTACATATAAAAATAGAGCCACTACAAAAGATTTTTTTAAGCTCTACTTTGTCCTGAAAATAAAGTCATGTTCTGCCTCCCTTTTAATAATAAGAATTAAGAGATGACATATTGAAGGAGTAGAGCCTCATTTCTTTCTTATCCTGTTAGTTCTTTACAAGTCTTCAAGTCACATCGTAGATTTTGATAATAACAAGACTTTCTTCAGCCTGGGAACTTGGGAAGCAAGTGAGCAAACTGAATTCTGAACTGGCCGATAGCGCTGACTGTCCTGTAAGCTCAAATTGGATTACTGGATCATCATTAGGAGAAAAGATTTAAGAAGCAGATGGAAGACAACCCAGATTTCTCATGCTGTGCCGAGGACCTGGCAGCTTGAAATAACATATCGTGGTTCCAAATAAACTTATTAGAGAATTACGGAGAGATAAAAAGCATAGAATGTCATGTTCTCGTTTCGAGAAGCCTTTGTCGACAATAGCATTTGCAAATGTAGACACAGAAACTTAAACTTCAGTCACAGCGAGCAAACACTCGCGAGTCACTTGGAGAGTTTTCTTTTTGTGTAGAAGCACAATTGTTTGTATTTCTTTGTTTAAACCTTCCCTGCCCACTTACTGCATGATGCTTTTGTGGAATTTCAGACTTCATTTTACTCACAGGGAGCATTGGTGGAAATATATATATTTTGGTAGCAAATTCAGGACTTAATGTCCTTTATTTCTGAGGGGAAGAGAGGTTCCTCAGTTTATTTCTGGGCTGAAATACTAGCCTTTAGCATTTGTAGCTGTTTTTCTTAAGCAATAGGTGTTTTTGGAAGCCTTAGTTTCCACAAAGAAAAACAATTGATTTCTAGAGCACCGAAAGCAGAATGCAAACATCACTACAAATCATATGGAAAACTTAGTGAAACATGATTAAAGTCTCATTTAAATGTAGGCAAGAGAGATTGTTTATTTGGGAGATTCTATTGGGAAAGAAGATACGGCTGGGCACTTAACATTCATCAGATTTTTTTTGTAAATGGCTATCGACAGCAAGACAGTGAAATGCATCATGTTTAATATCTGTTCCAATTTTAAAAGTAGCCTATATAGGAGCATATTCTTTTTGAGTTGGGTGAGAATCAAACCTTAAACTTTAGTTATTCGGATGAGGAAAAAAAAAACCACCTCCTATCTATATGGCCAGAATTTAAACTGGATGGATGGATGGGAATATAAATTGGTTCAGCCACCAATTTGGGGGGAAAAAAACAGTATGAAGATTCCTCGAAAAATTAAAAATAGAGCTGCCATACAACCTAGCAATCCCGCTTCTGAGTTTATATCCAAAGGAAATGAAAACAGGATTTTAAAGTAGCCAAGATATGGAGACAACCTGTGTCTGACAACAGATGAATGGATAAAGAAGATGTAATTTATGTCTATGCGTATGTATATACACAGACATACACACATACAGTGGAGTATTATTCAGCCATGAGAAAGAAAATAACTCCCATTTTCAATAGCATAGATGTACCTTGAGGGCATTATGCTTAGTGAGATAAGCCAGATGGAGAATGATGCTGTACGATGGTATTGCTTATATGTGGAATCCAAAAAAGCTTGGCTTATGAAAACAGAGAGCAGAATGCCGGTTCCCAGGGGCTGTGGAGTGGGGGGATTGGGGAGATGTAGTTTAAGGGCACAAACTTGCAACTGGTAGATAAATAAGTCCTGGAGATCTAACGCACAGCACAATGATTATAGTCATTAATACTGTATGATAAACGACAAGGTTGCTGAGAGGCTCGATCTTAATTGTCCTCACCACAAGGAGATGATAGAGTTCCAGTCACAGAGAAGAGCCCGCCACGGTTGCCACCACATCGGGTATTTCTGGCTCTTTTCTCTTCACTTGAAATTCAGATGTCTTTTATGAATCATCAAAAGCAGCAAAAACCAACGCTATCAGACCGGTGTTTTAAAACCAGAAAACGGGATGAAAAAGAGGTTTGACCTTACGCAGTTTCAAGGCTGTATTATTCAAGGCTTAACTGAAACTGGTACTGATACGGAAGCAGTAGCAGTTTCTCGATGCTTCTGAAGCAAAACTTGATTACCACTAACAATGCAGAAACACCCTTTGACATCCTGGTGGCCAGCAGAGTGCTGGCCGCAGGCGGTACACTGGCGGAGGACATGACGCGTACAGATGTCTGTGTGTTAGCAGCGCAAGACCTGGAAAGCATGCGAGCGTTTTGCTCAGGGTTTTAACAAGTTAATCAGGTGCTACAAATACCTGGAGAAAGATTTTGAAGATGAAATATGAAAGCCGCAGCTGTTCTAAAAGGTTTTTCCGAGTTGGAGAAAAATGAGCTGGCTATGTGTACTGGTGTTCTCCTGGCTAATGGAATGCTTAATGCATCCATTCTCCATAGCATTTAGAATGAGAATATGGTTAAGGAACGGGTTTCGGCAGCTTTTGCTATGAAACTCTTTAAATCATAGGTGAACGAAAGGATATCAATGCAGTAGCTGCAGGTCTTTGGAAATTCGGCATGGATAACAGACCGATGGAACTTTTTCCTGCCAAAAACCAAAGCGTTGAACACTTCACGAAGTACTTTACTGGGCTTGAAAGAGCTCTCAGAGCATGTTTGAAATCAGCAAACCATAAGAGCTCGTAAGGAACTCCAGAAAGAACTTCAGGAATAGATATCTCGTGGTGATCCATTTAAGGATGTAATTTTGTATGTCAAGGAGGAGATGAAAACAGCAACATCATCACAGAAGCCATTGTCATTGGAACAGTGTGGCAAGAGCACCGTGGGATGGAATGAAAACCAGGAGCTCGTAGCACAGCCAGCCAGCAAGTGCTTGAAGCGATGCGGCTTCTACTTGTCGCCTTTACTGTATTTAAGGTCGGTCTGAGCTGACTCCCTTCCCGAAGATTCAGGACCATTGCTATGACAACATTCATTTCATGAGCGCCTTCCAGAGGAGAGTGGTGCTTTTTATAAAGCTGAAGTCCTGAGTGAAGAGCCCATTCTGAAGTAGGATAAAGACACTCGCGTTGCAAAAGGGAAAAGCATCTTCCTTGGGCAAATCAAAAAGTTTGTAGAGTGGCTCGAAAACGCCGAAGAAGAATCTGAGTCTGAAACTGAAGAAGGTGACCGAATTTTGAAACTGCACCCTCAGTAAAGCAAGCGGGAGCTGTAGATAAAATGTCATGTCTCGTGTGCCCTGGTACTTGTATCTTGCTACCTCCCTACATCACGCATCATATAAGGGCTTTCATGGCAAATTTTATTTTTGCTATGGTTACCGGAAATGTTGAGTTTCATTTCTAAAATCGCGTTTTAAGTAGCTACAGGAGCTATAGATCTGAAACTATTGTCGTATTATTAGTCTTCAGATATCTCCTACCTCCCGTATATTGTCTGCCGTAATAATGTAATTTAAAGCCTTCCGCAGTGAACAGTTCGCTTTTTCCCTGTGTTTTCTATATAAACAGTTTTCAAGATATGATTTGGTTACAAATAATTTGTGATAAACATTCCATTTGCAAATTAAACTGTAAGAATATCCCAGGTCTCAAAGGCAGGGATCTGTGTGATGATTTGCTGTGCCAAAGCCCTCTCATCCAGGAGAATCTCATGCGCAATAATTGGGTTCATTAACATGGACCATTGCTCACATGATAATATTTTCTTGCATTTTTAACTCCAGATGTCCTTGGGCTCAATTGTTTGCTCTCTGGTTTTCATTCCTTAGTGAAGCCATGGAGAACAAGCTTAAAAGCGAGGTCTTCGGGAAATCATACGTGGCAGAGGTGGTGGGAAGAAAAAAGTTGAGCTTTTTCTCATTGAGAAACTTCTACATTGAGTTTGTGTCTTTCCAGGCAAAACAAATGGGCATTCTTTTCATACCGTTTTCAACTATATCTTAGAAATGTCTTATCGTTTAACAAATATAACACCGGTCATACACTTAGATTGATAGGAAAGGACTCGCAAAATAGTGTGAGTAAAAGAAATGACTGTAAACCCAGTAAATTGTTCAAAATGTTAAGTGGTCAGCATGTGCTAATTGGAACCATAAATATAACTCGTATTTCCTATCAGCTTAGAGTATTCGATATACAGAATGGAATGCAGTGATAATGCTGCATTCTGACTTCGCCATATTCATTAATGACTCCAGGTCTAGATTAACATACCCTAGTTGACTTATTTTTTTTTAATGACCACGAGCCAAATATCTCTTCTATACAACTGATCTATTTATTTTAATGGCTGCCTTTTAATTTTCATCTTTCTTTTCTTGCTTCCAGTCATCTATATAAGTCGTCAGGAGAAAACAAAATGTGAGCATGTTTTTTGGTGGAAAGAGTTCATTTAAAAGTAAACATGTTGTAAGTTTTTTTGATCGTTGGAAGAAATTAGTTTGGAATAATGTCACCAGAGACTGAGTGGAGATTGCCCGTTGTCAAAGGTGCCATTTTTATGAGCCAAGAATAGGTTTTTAAAACTTCACCTGGAGGGAATGACGTGTAGTATAATTTGAAATAAAGATATATAGTAACCTTAGGAAGAAGAACATTATTACTGATACCATTGTGAATGAGGTGAAATTGTTAAATGAATAATTTTGATAAAGTTTTCATACACAAGCAAACTCTATTCACTGGGTTTCTACATAGTGAGCTGCTTTTACTTTGTAATTTGTAGTCCTCAAATGACTTTTTTTTTTAAATTAAGTCCATCCTTACACTTATGAGTCATTCTTTTTTACGTTTTCATTTTTTTTTTTTTGTAAATTCCATGTTAATGCCTAGTGGTAACTGCATGTTACGAGTTCAGATGTCTCTACTATATAAGCATTAAATAATTGTGCTTTTCGTCTTTATAACTCCCAAACTTTGAGCACCTACACAGAATTCTGACAGCAGAAACTACATGAACATTTCTACAACCAAATCATAGCTACCGCCATTCAAGTGTACCCTGTTTTATTCTATACTGTGTGTAGTGAAAGCGTGAGTAGTCTTCTAGAACTAGATTATGATCTTTGATCATAGTTTTCTTCTTCATAATGACAAAGTAGTGTTTACTTACTGCAATATTATAATAAATGGGTAAATCTCCTGTGACAGTATAAAAGGAATGCTTTCTGAAAAGACAGCAGACTTTCCTTTTGAATTTTAAGTGGCAGTTTTGGAACTCAGTTGCCAGTGCCAACCTATGGCCTCAGATATGTAATACTTAATACAGATGTTAAAATTGTACTTGGAATTTATGTTTGGATGAATATTAATTGATTTTTCTAACTTAGTGTCAGTTTTTAAGGATACATCTCCTCTTAGATGCCATAATTAAATGTGTGTTTAGAGCTGATCATAAATTTCTTAATCTCAATTATTCTGGGAGTATTGTCCTAGAGGTATTTATAATGCTGTTCTTATGAAAACTCCAGATATCAAAAATCACCACATGATATATTGACATTGAATAATGATGGCGACGAGAGGAAATGCGTGTGACTGAGAGATTTACTTCTAATTCGGTGTTTCTCAAAGCTCATTATCACCCTGCCCCAGGAAGCCTTTGTAGACTTTTCTAATAGCACCCCAATACATTTAAAAATAGACCTTAAAAAATGATAATTATGTGATGTGATAGAGGTGTTAGCTAATGCTATAGTGGTAGTCATATCGTACTATATAAATGTGTCAAATCAACACATTTTACACCTTAAACTTATACAATGTAATATGTCAGTTATATCTCAATTAAAACTAAAGATATAAAAAGTAAACTGGGTGGAGAGATTAGACTAGGTCATTGGTTAATTTCAGGATACCTTGTAAAGAAGAGGCTTGGCGCCGACTAAGATGGAAAGGAAGGTCAATGTCATGAATCCCATCCAGATAAAGGTTGACAGCTGCATCCGAGTCCGGGTCATGGGGTTACAGCTCCCTGCTGAAAGCGTCACAAACATGTTCCTCATTCTTCTACACTAGTGGTTCTTAAGTGGGACAACTGAGTCTCCCAGGTGGCATGTGGCAATGAATGGAGACATTTCTGGTTGCCATGACTTGGGAAAAGGCTACTGGCAGCTAATGGGTACAGACCAAGGATGCTGTCAAATATCCCACAAGGCCCGAGACAGCCCCCCCACAGCCAAGAATGATCCACCCCAAATGTCAACAGTGACGGAGTCAAGAAACCCCGTTACACAGCCATGACTGTGAGGAGCTGTGCTATGAGGTCAGCGCAACAAAATTCTAGAAATGTTACCAAGGTATTAGCTGGATCATTACAAATCAGATCAAGACCTCGTTACTATACTCCCTGCTCTGGACTGAATTGTGCCCCCCCTCCAAATTCATATATTCATGCCCTACCCCCCAATGAGATGATATTTGGATATGCGGCCTTTGGGAGGATATTAGATTTACATGAGGTCATGAGCGGGGGACCCCTGTGATGGGATTTGTGTTCTGGTAGTTGGAGACCAGAGAACTCATTCTCTCTCAAGCATGCGAGCACATGGTGAGAAGGCAGCCATCTGTAAACAGCATGAGGGTTGTCCCCAGAACCTGACCATGCCGGAACCCTGATCTTGGACTTCTGGCTTCCAGAACTGTGAGGAAATAAATTTCTGTTATTTAAGTCACCTAGTCTGTGATAGTTTTAATGGTAGCCTGAGTTGACATAAGACACTTCTCAAACTGCGGAATATGCAACTGGGACCTATTTCAGAATTTAATTCGCAATTTCAGTCAAACTGCTAAGTCGATCATCAGTTAACATTTAATAACTTGACGGTTGTCTCGTATTTGTGGCAATAGTGTTGTCTGATTTGTTTTACTTAGTAAAATGCATGACGTACCCTTCCTAACCTTAATTATCATTCAGGTTTAAGAGTGTGATTCTCGTATCAGTCATTCAATTCATTTGTTCATTTATTAATTCAGTAAATAAGTGAGCATTAGTTGAATGTCAACTAAGAACATTTTCTGCCTGAGTATTCAGTATTTTTACCAAATAATTTTTTTATAACCGATACAGATGATATTCCAACACTCTGTATATGTATAGGCTAAGTTAAAGATGTTATATATTTCTAAACATTCTATATTAAAAAACTTAAGAATCGTACTTTAAAAAATAACCATACATATTCACAAAATCCACAGGTTATGAATTAGTTGTATGAGATATCATGTGTTTGTTTTTTAATCTAAGCATTTCAAAGACAGCAATATAATGAATTCTAGAAATAATCTTTAATATTATTTTATAATCCATGGGACACTCTGGTTTTAGACAGTCGTGTGACTTTTCTGGTGGATGACAAAGCAGATGCATATTTATGGCCCTTTGCAAACATGGAGACTTTAGGAGTCAGGCTACCTGCCACAGGCCAACACCATTTTCTGGCTTCACTTAACTGCAAGGGGCTGGGAAATATTGTTTAGTTTTGTGCCCAGGAGGGCTGGGTAAGCATATGTCAGTGTTTCTGCCAGGATATCATTTCAATATCTGAAGAAAATGTGATGGAGCTTGAAATAGGATAGTATTTAAAATCAGCTGTGTAAATTGTGAAATGGATTCTCTTTATATTGTGACAGGGGAAAATTTACATTTTTTGACAAGAAAGTAAAAATAATCAAAACTCATGAATTCTAGAGACCCACTCTTGCCATGTCAGTCGATCTCCTCTTGTGTCTTCGCCCCTCTCCCTCCAGCTTGGGCCCCTCCCCTGAGATGCGGAGGTCAGCTCAGGGACAGGGAGCAACTGAGCTGGCAGCAGAGAGGGGCCTGGGAGTAATGATAATGGCCGTTCCCAAGATCCAGACACTATGCTAACTCGCATCATTTGTTATGGAAAGTACGCAACTGAGACATCACCAGAGCCCATGGTCTTGAATTGCTTTATACCCACTTCCTGTCAAAAGCCCAACCGAAATGGTTGATTCTTTCTAATCATTTATTCTTTAGTGCTTCCCAACTTGGTTCTACACAAGAATCAGCCGGGGTTCTGTGGTAGAAAGATTCTAAAAAGACTCCCAATGACCCCCGTCCTCCTGATGTTCTCACCGTGGTATAATCCTCTCCCTTGAATATGAGTGGGACTTTTAGCTTGCTTTAACCAATGCAATATGGAAAATATAATGGGATGTCTCTTCCATGATTACATTACTAAATGATAATCCTTGTCTTGCTAGCAGACTCCGTCTCTTGCTGGCTTTGATAAGGGAGCTGCCATGTTGGAGAGGCCCATCTGAAAAGGAACTGAGGGCATCCCCCAACCAATAGCAAACAAGGAACCTGGGACCTGAGTCAAACAGCCCTTAAATAACAACTGAATTTTGCCAGACACCTGTGTGAGCTTGGAAGTGGATCCTTCCCCAGTCAGACCTTTAGATGAGATTCCAGCCCCAGCTGACAAATCAACTCCAGCCTTCTAAGACCCTGAAGAAGAAGTGCCAGCTAAGGCATGCTCAGATTTCTCATCTACAGAACTGGGAAACAAATGTGTGTTGTTTTGAGCTGCTAAATGTGTGGTAATTTGTTTGCAGCAATGATAGCTATTATAGGTGTTTGCTAAAAATACAGATTCACAGGTCCTAGCCACAGGATCTGTTTAGCAAGACTGGAGAAGGACTTGGGAATCTGAAGTATTCACTATCGCCTCAGATGATTCTGTTGTACCTGGATTAGAAATCATTATTCTACATTTTCCCTAATCTTTATTCTTATATCTAGTGAGCCTCACCAGAAAGTTATATAACTTGTCCGTTATTATTTTTACTCCCAACAGAAGTGACCTAAAAGTTACTTTTCAATGATTTTTCTCTTGGTCCATTATTTTAAAAAAGATCTGTATTCACTTTCTATTGCTGCTGGAACAAATTACCAGAAATTTAGTGGCTCGAAAAACGTAAATTTATCTTACAGTTCTGGAGATCAGACGTCTGCAGATGGTCTCATTGGGCTCAAATCAAGGTTTCAGCAGGGCTAGTTCTTTCTGAAGTTTCTAGGGGAGAATATATCTCTTTGCCTTCTGCAGCTTTTAGAGGCTACCTGTAGTCTTTGGCTCATGGCCCCATTTCAGCAGTGACATCCCTGAGACCTCGACTTCTATCTCCTTCTCTGACTGTGACCTTCCTACCTCTCTCTTTCTCATATAAGGACCCATGTGATTACATTGGGCCCACCAGGATAATTTAGGAGAATCTCTCCATCTCAAGACCCTTAACCTGATAATGTCTGCAAAGTCCCTTTTGCAATGTAAGGTAAAATTCACAGGACTGGGTATTAGAACATGAACATCTTCAGAGCGCCATTATTGTGCTTACCATAAGATCCATTGAGGAAAATATGTCTTGGTGCTGATAAAATGTTTGTCTCTTTCTTTATCATGTGAACGTTAACTGGTCTTGCTTCCTTTTCTGCCTAGGCTACCAGGGCTCTTGGAGCTAAAAATTGTGTTCAGTTATAATAACTCTGCTGATTTGCTTTCTAATCCAACTGCTTCCCTCGGTTCATTATTTTGTTCTTACTCTCTTATCGTTATTATAATGGTTCCGTCTTGTCTGTGTCACATTATAAGTTGATTTGAAAGATAACTAGAATATACGTATCCCCGTATTTTGTCTTAACCCCCAGATCCCATCATTTCTTCTCATCTCTTACCGTCGAAGGCCACCAGCCAGTGAAACATTTTCTCATTTGGTATTTGGACTTTGTCTCATCTGAATCTTACTCTGCCTCTCATTATTTGTCTTTCCCACAGCCACCCCTGGCCCTCCAAGCCACTCGCCAATCTAGTTGTCAATTTCCCCCAGGGGACTGTGAGTGAGTAGATTCTACTAAGGCCCTTTATGCTGTGATGGATGAACTAGTCTCTAAACCCTTGGTCAGCCTGCCCATGGAAGAAAGTTCTTCTGAACTGATCTCAAATGCACTGTGCTCATTAAAGTACTTGAACAAATTGCCCTAGTAACTCCCATAATAGGCACACACCTCGGGGAGACAAATAATATTATCCATATGTTATAAGAGGAAATATTGAGTCAAAAAAGCAAAGAGAGCTATAGATTCTATTTCTTTGGGAAAATTATCTTGGTTTCAGGGTTTTAGATGACTTAGATGGATGAATCCCAATCCTGGTTTTCCATTTCATCAGTATATTCCAATTATTGTTAGAAGTGGTTTGACAAAATAATTTTCTTAGCCTAATTAAAATATAGATTTCAGATACCATATTTTGGAATAGTCAGAGGAGCAGAGAATGGAGTGCAAATTTTAGAAGCATGATGAGTAAAGTGTCTGCCTGAATGTTTTGAAGTTAAGCATATATGTTCAGCTTAACAAATGTTTATAAAATGAACACCTATAGAACCACTCTCTCCTTAGATCCAAATTCTGTTCATGCCTCAAAGACTAGATTAAATGTCCTTCAACAAAAACTGGCGTAAGCTTCTGAGCTGTAATATTTTTCTCATCAACCTCTGAGAACATCGTAGATGGATTCTTCTTATGTCACGTATCATCTGTATTATATATGTGTGTGCGCACACACATTGTACACACAACCAATTCCTGAATTATCTTTTGATCTTCTCCAAGTCTCAGTATCACTGTTTAACTATAATTTGAATATAGTTCATCAGGAAAAGAATGTGTGAATGAATGAGGGAGGGAGTGAATGAGCCCACAGAAGTCACTTACACCAGGGGTCAAGTCAATAGAGGTCACTCAAGCCAGGGTAAAATAGTCAAGTCCAGCATGTCTTAAAAGTTAAACAAGGGTCAGTAAGCCAGGTCAGTCAGAGCCACCCTGGACTTTGGGCTGACGTTGGGCTTTACTCTGTCAGCATCCTGGGATTAGGCGGCATGGGAGCCCATGAGTAATGATGAAGATTAAAAGGGGGTCAGACCACCACCACCAACAACAACAAAAACAATACAATTAAAAAATAGGTGGAGGACCTGAACAGACAGTTCTCCTAAGAAGACTTATAAATGGCCAACAAACATGTGAAAAGACGCTCAACTTTACCAGCTGTTAGGATAATGTAAATCGAAACTACAATGAGATACCACCTCACACCTGTAAGAATGGCTATTATTGATAAGACAAATAATTAAACGTGTTGGAGAGGTTGTGGGGAAAAAGGAACCCCCATGCATTGTTGGTGGGAATGTAAATTGGTACAGCTACTGTGGAAAACAGTATTGAAGTTCCTCAAAAAACTAAGAATAGAATTACTATATGACCCAGTAATCCCTCTTCTAGGTATTTACCAAAAAACTTAAAGACATTTATCTGCAAAGATATATGCACCCCAATGTTCATAGCAGCATCGTTCACAGTGGCCAAGACATGGAAGCAACCAAAGTATCTTTCAATAGATGACTGGATAAAGAAGAGGTGGTTCATGTATACAATGGAATATTACTCAGCCGTAACAAAAGGTGTGATACCGCCGTTTGCAATCACATGGATGGATCTTGAGATTATTATGCCGAGCAAAATAAGTCAGACAGAAAAAGCTAAAAACCATATGATTTCACTGACATGTGAGATATAAAACTGAAAGCAACAAACAAACAAGCCACACAAACAGGGACTCTTGGATACAGACAATAGTTTAGTGGTTACCGGAAGGGAAGGGGAGAGAGGGGAGGTAGATAAGGGTAAAGGGAGTCAAATATATGGTGACAGATTTAACTTTGGGTGGTGAACGCACAATGCAATATACACATGACGTATTATTGAATTGTACACTGGGAACCTATATTATATTACCTAATGTCACCCTAATAAATTTAGTTTTAAAGAAAAGGAGTCAGACATTTTTAAGTGCATCCCACTACTATTTAAGGAGAGATAGGGCGGGAGAATTACCTCGAAGGTGTAGGGCACACGCTGCCACCACTTTAACTACAGTTACATCACGTTTTACCTTTTCAGCAAGCTTTCACCTATACTTTCTTGATTCCAGCACAGGGGGAAAATTAATTTTGCTACTGCATTCGAAGCCGTTGACCATGCAAGCCAGTCTCCAGGGACATTAAGCAAATGACTAAACATTTATAAAAACATACTTGCTCTCATTCATCTCATTTTATCCTCAGAGAACACCTAAGAGGTAGTAGTACCCCTCCCTTTTTACAGATGATGGAATCAAACAGCCTCAAAGAGATTTTATAACGGCACACCCGTCGTCATCTGTCTACTTCCTAGTTGAATGCCTGTGTTCTACTCAGCTGTGGTGCGGAGGAGTCTGATACATAATGAGAAAGAAGACTCAGGGGTATTGATTCAAAGGAAGTGACCCAAGTTATTCTAATTATGGTCTTGTCGATGAGTAAAGTTGGTATGAATACCAGTTGTGTATCCTTAAAAATGTGCCGTGATTTATTTTAGATGATAATGATTGAGTACTTGCAGTGTGCAAGCCAGTGGCTCATAGAACAGGGCACCCCACAAAGCTGTCTTTTTCTGTCTCCTAGATGGGAAGTTAGATACAACTCTCTTTGCTTTTAGACACCAAATCTCTTCGGTCCATTTTTTTTTTTTCATTTCTTTGGTCTGAATCAGCTGGGGCTCTGGCTCTTGATATTTAAAGAAAAGCTTCTTAAATTTTAAAAATATCCATGTTCCCCTCCAGAAGCCTGCTTTTATATATTAAGTGACCTTTGATTTTCAGGTTATTGTGATCTTCCGTAAGTTTACTTACTTCATTCAGCAAATCAATTGACTTAACGATTTCTAAGCAGTATCTGAAAGCGGTGTGCACAAAAAAGTGTGTTGCCACCTGGTCCGCAGGAGAAGAGTACTAGGTAGGAAGCATGGGGAGGGGAGCACGGGGGATTCCAAAATCTTTTCTTGCATTCCTTACCTAGTATTATAGTTTATTATTAAAATGCGTATGTATTATGCATATTATCATATGCAATAGATTCACTAATCTTTCTTACCTCAATGATCATGCCAGGTTGAAGCCTGGATGTTTTACTAGAAAATCATTTCATTCATTTATTTCTTCTATAAGTTTGTAGATACATAGAGATAGAGACAATCAGTAGTTGTTACCTGGGGGAGCTTCCTCCTCGTCCCCACCTGGAACATTTGACGATATCTGGGCACATATTTGGTTGTCACAACTGGGAGAGGGAGAAGTTACTGGTATCTAGTGGGTAGAGGCCAGGGATGCTGCTCAACATCCCACAATGCACAGGACAGCCTCATCATCACACGCGCATGCGCGCGCGCACACACACACAAACACACACACAACAAAGAATTATCTGATCCAAAATGTCAATAGTGCTGAGCTTCAGAAACTGATAGATAGATAGATAGATAGACAGATAGACAGACACATACATACATACATACATACATACATACATACATTTATACATACATACATAGGAATAAAACTAGATATATACTAAGTGCCAGACATTGTGCTCGGCAGAGAATGACCAGCATAACTTAACATAAAGTCATTATGCCTTTACACCTCTAATTCCCAGCCTTGTTTTCAGTCTATGTACAAATCCAATTCTTTACTGGGAAAAATGAAGTTTGGCCTCTCCCAGGACTTACTGCATTTCTAATTGGCATTTTTTTTTTTGGAGTAAAACCACCAAAACATGCATTTCTAGGTGCAGTTAATTTTCTGTACAGAATACATAGTTCCTAGCACTGATAACAAATTCAGCAGACTTAATCAGATTCAGCTTTGGTATGCTGTTTCAGTGGAAAAGGAAAACAAATAGAAGAGGGCACTTTAGAAATTTGGCTCTTGTTAAAGAGTTTATGTAATTTGCTGTATTGAAGTTTAAAACCAAGCTCACGAGAACTTCACATTTATGATATAAAACTAATTCAAGATGACATATGCAGTCCCCTGAGATATCTTTCCAGATCTATCTCCTTACTCTCCCACTTCCAACATGCCAACCATTACCAGAGTCTCAGTTTCTAGAGATTTCTTCCATGCACTGTGGTATGTGGATCCTCTGATCGATATCAGTAAAAGATTTGGAGACCTGGGTATGCGTAGCCCATCCATGAACCTTGAAATATATGTTTGTACTGATTTAAGGCACACACTAATCAAATAGCTTTGATTGCCTGTTAATATCTCACACTTAACCTTGTCATGACTATCCTGAGTCACGGCTAGTGCTATTTCAAGCCCTTTTTAGAAAAAAAAAAACAAACAAACAAAAAACAAAAAAACAAAAAAACGGAAGTGTAAGTGATTGCACACTGGTCTTAAGACATTCTTAGCATGAATTAACTGCAGATAGACTGTGGGGTTAAATGGTCAAGAAAACTTGTATGAAATACTGGGGCTCTTAAGAAGAGAACCTCAAAAAACTTAATCTGTGTAACTGAAAACTTATTCGAATCTTAGGGATTATTTTTTAAGTATCTTTTTTTTTTTTTTTGCTTCCCATTAAATCTATTCCCAGGTAGACCAAAACCTAGATTGTTCCCTAAATAGAAATACCTATTAAGATAAGTCAAGGCCAATTCTAAACGTATCCTGTTCGCATTGGGGCACTAGAGAGTGTGAGATTCTCAGCTCTCAGCTCCGTGGCACACAACAACTTTCGGTGGCAAAAGCTTGGTGATCAGTCTTTCCAAGGTTCTTGCAAAACTTGCCAAACATTGACACATCTGCAAAACCTTCAGAATCACATAGAAAATAGAAAAAGGAAGAGAAGTTTCTCAGTACTCTAATCAGTTTCTAACCAAGTCAAGTCTCTCAGTTCTTTTCAAGAATGATGCTCTCCTCGGATCCCTTAGCAGGGAGCCACATAATAAGGCAGCGGGACTCTAACACCCTCCAGAGCCCGCCAGTCTCTTTCCATATCTGTCCCTTGCTCTTTGCATGCCCCCGCCTCTGTGTCACTGTCCTTTTTGGATGGATCTTCTCTCCTTCCTGGTTTTCCTTCTTTGGCCGCAATGTAAAATAAAACTAATGTGGTGTATTGTTTTGTTGTTCTTGTTTTGGGTGTTTTTTAATTCTTTTTTTTTAATTTTTGAATAATTTTAAATTAACAGAAAAGTTTCAAAGAAAGCACAGGGAGATCCCGTAGCCTTTTATCCGGGTTCCCTGGCTGTTAATGTTTTCTATTACTGCGGTACTTTTGTCAAAACTAAGAAACCAACGTCAGGACATTACTGTTAAGTAAACTCCAGACTTTATTTGGATTTCTCTAGTTTCTTCACAAATGCCTTCTTTTTGGCAGCCCGATCTGGAGCTTTTAGCCCCCAGAACTCTGAGAAATGAATTCTTGTTGTTTATAAGCCACCTGGTCTGTGGGATCTTGTTATAGCAGCCCAAATGGCCTGAGACATTAGGTTTACCTGTTGTTTTCTCATGATTAGACTGGGGTTGTGGGTTTGGGGGAAAATACCACAGAGGCGAAGTACCCTTCTCATCACATCATAACTTATCACTGGTAATGTGTTCTTCTCAACATCCCTTATCACTGGTAATGTGTTCCAGTTGATTTTTAATACCACTAAATGCACATTGCTCTTAATTTAAAAACAAGAAAATGGAACATTTTATGTGTTTCACTAAAACATAACTTTTGAAACTCTTCCAACCTTTATTTCTACTCTAATATGTGAATGTGTATCTGACATGTTATTACTTAGTAAATGAATGAATGAATGAATGAATGACTCTATATCGGTTTCCATCCTCATCTATACCGCAGGTCAGGGCCCCTGGGTGGAAAAAAAGAAAAATCTTAGGTAGCCTAGATGTTAACCATTTGATAGTCCAACCACTGTTATCAATCTGGGTTTTAAAGAACTAATTAAAAACAACTTTGGAAAACTATGATTTATTTTCATCTCCACAAAAGAATGTTCTAAGTTTTCATTTGGTTTTGATATTCAACTGTGGTGTTTTAAACAGTGCTAATGAAGTGAGAACTAAGCATTTAGAAGTGAAGAAATACAGACCTCGGGAAATGGGGAGGTGGTTTAGAATTATTATTGTAAAATTACTTGTTTTCATTGCTCTTTGAGGATTTTTCCCTCCTGCGTGGTTATTTGCCATCTCTTTAAAAGAGAAACTCAGCGACATCATCTTGAAACACCTGCCTAGCCAAATGGAAAGAGGCAAGCTTCTAAGAGCTGTGGTTTATTTTCTCTGTAGCCTGACCGAGTTTTCAGGTTACTCAAAGGAGTGAATTTTACTCTGCCAACAAACAGACAGAACTGAAAGATGCAGAGTAAAGTCAATTGTTTAAAAGTTCAACTTGCTTTATTTTGCGGGACATGCATTCCCTCAAAGCTAAGTTTGAAAGGCCAAAATGATCGTTGTAGCACGGGCGGCTTGGGGAATATTGAGGGGAGAAGTCGGCCTCTCTTGCACCAAGGCATACAGAGGATTCCTTCGCCACTCTGAGGACGTGAGGGGACGAGGCCGATCTGAGGCAATAAGAGTTTCTTTTACGCCTCATTCTTTTCTACGTTGGTTGTTAACAATTTTAAAGTGTCCTGACATTTCACGAGCAATGTAAAGGCCAGAAGTCCCTCAAGGTGGGGATGGTTCGTGGGAGTGGAGTGGGTCGAGGTGGGGAATGTGTAATCTCTTCTCCTGCTTTGAGAGTGAACATTCTTGACTAAAAAAGAAGGTGCAAAACATCTTCTCTCCCCTCCCATTGACAATGGGTCTAAAATTCAGATGATAGGTTTGTGGGGGAAAAATGAACGATTTCTAACCTTCATTCTTCTTTGGGTTCAAAAACTATTAAGAAAACCATAGGTGATTCCCCCCACCCCCGCCAAAAAAAAAAAGTTTTTTATAAGGAATCAAATGCCTAAAGATCAGTTTAAAATCGAATTTCAGAAATAAACTCCTCAGGAAAATTCATACGCTACAGCAAATTTGGTGTCAGGGTACTTGGACACTCAATTGCAAAGGAAAGGTTTCTTAAGATAAGCATTTGTGTTTCAAATTTCCCCCACTTGGCTCTTTATGATAACAGCTTTTGTAAATAGCGTAGCAGTTGAAACATTTATTATTGGAACAGAAATGCAATTACATGCAGATGTTGTCCTGTGATTCATTGCTTTGTGCTATACACATTTTAAAGCTGGAGGAAGGACAAGCAGGTCATCAAGTAAATGCTCTAGGCTGAGCTCCGCTTATTCTCTTGACTTGAGTTATCTAATCTCTTTCGTGAGTGTTGCCACAATCAAGGACTCCGCGGCCCTTCTTGGCAGCCTGCTACGTCGTGCAATTACTCCAACTACCGTCAAGAGCGTCTTTCCATCCAACATAAATGTTCTTTGCTTAATCCAAAACTGGTTCTTTCTCCAACATTCCTGTTTCGAGGAATATAAAATGACCACCACGTTTATTTTTTCAAGTGTATCATTGCTTTCTACTCTTTGTCAAGGTGGGGCTTGTTTTTTTAATTTAATTTAATTTTTTTTTTTGCTTTGCAACGAAGAGAGCTACGAAGGAAAGAAAGTGGGTAAATTGTCATGTAAGCACTGGAGGCGGAATGGCTGGGTGTCAGTCCTGGTTGTCATGGGCGGCCTCCCAATGGAAAAGGCTTTTGCATAAATTCTGAGGGTTTAAGGGTTAGCATTGAAGATGCTACATATATTGGTTTCCTATTGCTTTTGTAACAAATTAGCACGAGTCTAATGGCTTGAAATGGCCCAAATTTATTATCTTATAGTTCTCAAGGTCAGAAGTCCAATACAGGTCTCACGGGGCTAAAATCAAGGTGTGCACAGGGCTGCATTCTTTCTGGAGACTCTCGGGGAGAATCTGTCCTCAACCTCTAGAGACTGCCCACAGTCCTTGGATCATGGTCTCCTCCCTACATTTTCAAAGCCGCCAATAGCTGGTCGGGTCCCTCACACATCACTTGGCTCAGATATTGATTCTTTTGCCTCCCTCTTTTACATTATAAAGACTTTGTGATTACGTTGGACCTACTTGGATAGACCAACATAATCCTTTTATGTTAAAATCAGTGTATTAGGAATCTTAATTCCATCTGCAACCTTAATTTCTCATTGCCGTTTAACATAACATAGTCACAGGTTCCAGAAACTCTGCTGTGGACACCTTTAGGAGGCCACTATTCTGCCTGCCACACTAGAAAGGGCATTTCAGGCAGTAGGAAGAACATATGCAAAGGTCCTGAGGTCTGAACAAGGTGGGCGTGTTGGGGAAAGAGATAGAAGGCCAGTGCGGCCGGACAGGGTGCCATGAGACTAGTTTAGAGAGGCTGGCAGAGATCGTATTATGGGCCAAAGTTCTGTGGGCCATGGCATACAACTAGGTTGCATTCTAATTGCGAGAGGCTACCACGAGAGGCTTTAAGCAGAGAAGCGGCATGATCCGAAGTATCTTTTTAACAGATGGTTTTGGCTTGTCTTCTACCCATTCGTATTAAGCAGATAATGTAAGGAAGATTACGTGAAGGCGGCACAAGGTAAGGTTCAGAATAGATAACAAGACCGTGCGCTTCCTTGAGGGCGGTTATGCCTCTGAGGGGTCTGGAACAGAGTGTTACTTTGGCATTTCAAAGGTTTGCTAGATGCACAGGACCACAGACAGGGCTGCCTTCCAACCTTCCACTAAAGAAATTATAGGCCTGGGGCGCGACTACCCACCCCGACTTGCCCAGTTGGGAATTTATGGTCGGATCACCCTGTGAGGTGACTTTCTCACCGAACTTGTACATATCCTCATTTTTGTCCACAGGTCAGAAAGGGCGGGGGGCGGTGGGCGCACGTGGGGAGGGAAGGAGAGATGGGGTGTTGAGTGCTGGGCTTTGCCTGAGACGCCCAAAGAGACACCACAGGACTCCATTGCATTTCGCATGGGCTCTTCATTCTCTCAGCTCGTGCGCACTTGGTGTTTATCATGGTCTAGAATTCTGAACCTGGGAACCTGGATGCTACTTCCTTCTCCATCACCACGAGCTCGTTAACATCAGACAATGGACTTAACCTCTCTGTCTCTGTTTTTACTTCTGTCCAATAGGGACAACATTTGCTTCATCGACTTCAACTAGTTACGAAGAACTTGGAAAAAATTAAAAGTTTATGTGCATATTTCTGCTTCACAAATTTTCATTTCCTTTCATTTCATTATTGTAATCCTTCTCCAGGCTTTATTATGTCTTTTCATCATTAATTATTTTTGTACCCGAAAGACAATATGATTGTTAAATATTTGAAAAATTTAGAAGGTAAATTATATTTTGGAATTTATTTTCATGACACTTTTGAGAATTACATATTCTAATTCTTTTTTAATATTTAATAAGAAGGCTAATATTTAATTTCTGGCTAATTTATTTTGCCAAATCTTTCACTAGCACGTGTATGGAAAGCACTATAGGAAAATGGCCAAAATAGGGTCCCCCTGGCCTACTAGGCACTTGCAATCAAGTTTGCACCTTGCCATTGTGGGGCACATGCTATAGAGAGCAGAGGTCTGCGAAGTATGACACAAGGTTGGTTGCCTGGTTTTCTAAATCAAGGTTTCCTGAGAAACAGCCATGCCCATCCGTTTGTATATTGTCTCTGGCTTTTTTGGAGCATGAGACCAGAGTACAGAAGTCGCAACAGAGAGGCTTATGGCCGGCAGAGTCAAAAATATTTAGTATTTGGCCCTCTGCAGAAAAAGTTTGCTGACTCCTGACCCAGGACATTGATTTAGTCTTTTGGAAATATCTGCTTTCGTTTCTGCATTTGCTCGGCTCCCCAGTGAGGCAGCTCGCTGAGGACGTCTCTGTCCCCCACAAAGCCTTTACATGTAAAAGTGCCAAGCCGCCAGTGTAGACTTACTTTCCAGGCTAACCATAGTTCAATATAGTTTTTCTACCATGTATTTATTTTATAGAACTTTCCTTCTAATTCTCTATTTATCACTATTGAACACAAGCTTCTTTCTTAACATCATTTCCCCCTGCTACTCTTCAAGGTCATTTTGAATTATAATACCATCCTCTGTGGCGTCAGCTCCCCAATTTGGCACCATCCGCCGATTCAATTGATCTGTGTTTTATTTCATCACTCGTGACTGATAGAAAGATTAGGAAGAGGCCACCTACAGGACATCCTCTGTAAATGCCATTGTCCCTCAGGGTTCCAGCCGGAAGCACCAGGAACGTCTGTGTCCACCTTTCTGCTCCTACTCTTATAGAA
Organism: Rousettus aegyptiacus; assembly: GCF_014176215.1. Lineage (NCBI taxonomy): Eukaryota > Metazoa > Chordata > Mammalia > Chiroptera > Pteropodidae > Rousettus > Rousettus aegyptiacus. The sequence continues at coordinate 634,779 of NW_023416312.1, read as the reverse complement.
ACTGGATCTAGTCAGTAATTTGCAAACCGAAAATGCTAGTCTTTTTGCCAGAAGGGGTACCGAATGTGCCTACTCAACTGATCCTTTCCTCCAGCCAAATGATTTGCCATCTCTGTCACATCTTCATTTGTCAAGTTAAGCGAGGCCAGGAGACTTGCTCTGGCCAATGAAAGATAAGCGGAAGTTTAAGTGTCTCTTATGGAGTGAAGTTTTAAAAGGGAGAGCATGAATCACCGAGTCCGTTTCCTGCCTCAGCAACCATGGAAATAATGTGCCGAAAGAAACCTTCATCATCAGCCTTGTTGCCTGAGTGGCTGTGAGTAGGAGAGTCCTTCCTGGGGATCTGTGTAAACATGCAGCACGAGCGAGAGACACTCCTTTATTGTTATAAGCCACTGTCATCTGGGGGTTGCTTGTTACCAAAGCATAACCTCACCCGTCCTGCCCGACACAGCTATTGAGGACCATAACATTTTCTTAGAAAACTGCATCCAAGCTAGAGACCACTCTTTTTTCTGTGTATCTTTTTCTGTATGTATCTTTCATAGACCTGTATCCATAGCACCAATTAAATATTTATTGCATGGAAGTGATTTAATAATCGATTAGTAGATAGATAACTGACTACAATATTTAAGGAACTTTGTTGTTCAACACTTTTTTATATATAAAGAATTAACGATAAAAATAACTCCATGAACATATAGCTTCCTGAGCGTCTTCTAGATGCCTTTCGATCGAATGTGCTGGTCCTCTTCAATTGTTCAATAAAAGGACGTTGTCATTATATACAGATGCCTCAGTTTTTTACCTTTTTCTGGTGTTTTATTTGGCTCAGCCCAGATCCACCAAGTCTAATCATGGTAAAGCTGGCTTCTGGCCAATGAGAGTAACATGCAGTAACTACAGAGAGAGCATTAGCTTGGAAATCTGTCTATTAATATTTCTACATTGATGTGAAACTTCGATTAAATATTCTTGTGTTATGATAAATTTGGGGAAACATTAGAGTTTCACATTACATAATATGGATTTGCATAGTCTTTCCTGAAAGCTCTATGGATGGGGTTGGGGGGGGGCACTAATTTGCTCCTGGCTGTATTCCTAGGACCTAGCAAAATGCCTGCACCATAAAAAAAATGCATCGATTAATATATGCAGGATGATTTTTTTAAGTCTCATTCGGAACTTTCAGTAATCTGTGAGATGTGCAGCCATTTTTATTTCCACTTTGGAGGCGAGGCTCAGAGGTGTTAAATAATTTACCCGAGGTCACATGACCAAGAGACGGAACCAAAATGGAAGCCTCTTCTGACTCTGAGGTGTTGGCTCTTCCTTGGACAGGGTGGTAAACCTAGGATGCAGTAGAAATGGTAAGCGTTCTGAAGTCTGCTGGACCAAGATTTGAATTATGGCTCAACTACTCATTAGTCATATGTCATTGGGAATTCCTAAAATCTGTCCTCTGATGTTTTCTTTAAACCACAATGATATTTTCTCCCCTTCAGCAAGTCTCGTATTTTATTTAGTTTTCCGTAGTGCTGTTTATTGGCACAGTGTAATTATTCAGCTGTAAGTACTCTCTCATTGGGGTCTTCTTTGGTTAGGTTGAATTCATGCTGCCTCGGTGAACCAGCCTTCCCCCCACCGTTTCTTGAGGTATCCAAAATGGAATTAGCAGAGGGTCGTATTCTCTCTTTGAAATAAGCTACTTTGAGATCCAAATTTCATTCGGACCTTCCAATTCAATAATTATTGCCCAAGATATTTTGTGTTTAAAACCTAAATGGTTGTTTGCTTGAAATCGTAAGAACAAATTTGAAGGCCAGCTTAAGGCACTTAAAGGTTTAGCCTGCCCTAGAAAAAAAACGCATTCTTTGTCTTGCATCAACATGTTAATAAAGTCTAAAGTTCCTGCATAAACAGAACTTGCTTCAGTGGGAATTATGAGAACATAAAGGTGCAGGATCATAAATGGACTATATTAGTGAAAGCCATTTACCTAGCGAGGCACACAGAGTTTCATTTAAGATTAATGAAAACCCTATAAGTAGAAAACACTAATATTCCTTCCAGTAAAGGAGTCAAGATGAGTCTTAACTTGATACAATAGAAACCTGTGTACTGTGAACAGAAAAATGTGTGCAATATTTGCAAAGTTATATTTTCATAATATTTTATAACCCAAATTCATATTCAATAAAAATACACTTCCTATCTCATTTTATGACCTTTCTGGAGTCACTTAAAGGCAGACATTTTAGCAGTAAGTTATGACTTTATAAAGAGTATTTTAATCAGTTTGTATATTGCATTTAAACTCTCTGGACACATGATTATTAAAGATTATATTTGACCATGGAAAACTGCCATCTTAATGTTCTTCTGCCTCTTTAACTTGACTCTATTTTTGGAAATTCTATTGGAGTTGAATTCTAGGAGATCTGGGATCTTGGATCTTCCACAAACTGATCAGGAGACTCTGGACCAATCAGTTTATTTCTGCAAGTCAAATTTGTTATCGCGGAAAGGAAATAATAACACACACTTCATCGCATTCCCATGGCAATATCAATAGAAATTGTACGTGCAAATCTTTGCCCAGTGTAAAATGCTATTCAAGGATAAGTTACCGTTCTTGACAGTGTGATTTGTGCACTTTACTGCTCTTAACAGACACTCTTCACGATTGGTTTGTGTTGGTGCCGGCTTAGGGAGTGTATAAACATTCATTTTCTCCCCTTTCCCGAGCAGAAACCTAAAACACAGCACTGAGGGGTTTTTGCTGAGACTGTCACTACTCACGGAGCAGTGAACCAGTGGACGAAATAAGAACAAAGGATTCCCTTTAAGATAGGTTTTATTTAGCAGGCAGTCTTTACCTCTGACACTCAGGTATTGGAAAGTCTTGCATCTCTATAGGAAGAGTTCAGTAGAATTGCTTAGAATTAAAAAGAATTATTACTTTATTCAGTGGTAGATGAATGTAGGGGAAAGAGCCGATTATTGGACAATTGTTATAAGTTCCATACTTACATTTAAAAACTACATATTGAGCCTAGAGTTACGCCTTCCCCCAGAGTTCTGTAAAAAATGTATTTTCTTATCTTCTTAAGTCCAGGAAGTTGGTTAAAAACTTTTACTTATAATTATACAAATTCACAAGTCTTAGATTTCTTTCCTGAAACCATCAAATAACACTTCGATATGTAGGCTCAGGAGGGTTATTACAGGAAATAAATAGAGGCCATTATGTGTCATTTCAGCCATCGAACAATACAGTAGCAATTACTGCACTATAAAGGGAGTACACTCAAAATGATCACATTGCATTATCTACCAAAGGCCTGGGAAAGTTGGATAACTATTAGTTACTATGCTCAAATAAGGCATCTGAGCCTTATTTGATAGAGGTGGATTCACATTCTCTTCCTAGCGCATGTTCTAGTCACTTCTTTGAAAATAATTTCAAGACAAGTTACCCTGGTTTTAAAAACATGACAGATAAATGATAATATCCTATACTAAGGTTTTTCTCCCTACAATGCCTTCAGATAATAAAAGGTTGGTCACAGCCCGTGATATAAAGTACTAGCTGTTGACTCACAGTTACACTAGAAGGGCCAATTTTACAGACTGCCAGGATAAAGATGATTTTAATTAAATCGCACAAATCCCTTTGTACTGCAACCAAACCCTATGTGGGCTGACTGACTCTGAGCCATTCTGGCTTGTGTAGAGTTAACCAGGTTACGGGATTCCTAGTTAACTTCTGTCACCAGGAATGCAATTCATGTTTACCTATATAAGGAAACCTGTTCAGCTGACCTGAGTTTGGCGGATTTTTGCGCTGACTGGGAGGCGAGTAAGCACACAGCCTGAGAAGGGGGAGTGATTCGGAGCTGGACAGAGCAAGCTTCCTGAACGCCCCAGCCATTCAGCTGATCCGAGGCAGCCTGCTTGGAAGACCTACAGGTTTGCCTCGTCCAGATCACAGCTGTGGAACACAGCCCCGTCCTGGGAAAAATGGGGAAGCCGGTGAGTCTTACCGATCTCTTTCTGCTTGTTTCTGCTAAGTGGCAGCCTCGCTGCTCTCACCCAGGAAGCAAAGGGAGAGGCTTAGCTCAGCCTCTCACCCCACAGCTCCTTCCTGAACAAACACAATGCTTCGCGAATACCTCCAGACAACTTTCCCTGCCTGTTCTGTACACCGAGAATCCACAGAGGCAATGATTTCTAGCACTTTAGACATTCCAGAGAGCGTTTTTACTAGGCAAGAGTTTCTAGACCATCACGACGAGCGAACTTTCTCATCTTTGTTGCGCTCTCACACCCTGGAAATGAGCCTTGGGCTGCTCTGCGAGAAGGCTGAGTCCCCAAGGAAGTAATAGTAAATCTAAGTGGGGTTCTTACGGCCACAGGCAGTGTGATATTCTGCAGAAGTGCAATTTGTCACTCAAAAGGCAGCGTGAAGGTATCATTTTTCATTCATGCAGCAGCAAAATCCTTGCATCCTACCCATGTAATAAAGGACACCTTCTGAGACACTGAGGAAAGAAAGAAGCCAAGCTGGGCTCTTTGTTCTAGACAATGTAAAGAAGCTCACGCTTGCATTTTGACAAGTAGCGTATGTCTATTTATATATAAGGCGAGAACGATGAATAAAGACTTTATGTCAAAGGCGTTGCGGTCGGTTGAGTTAAAATTTGGCTTTATTCTATATGTGTACAAAGATCTCAATCTGAATGTAGATAAACGTGGAAATGTGAAAGGGTTTAAGAGACTCGCAGGGAGATTTTAGTTCTACTTAGGGACAGCCAGTTATAGGGGACAGCCAATTATCAGAGACAACTGAGAGGAAAAGCCATCTCAACCCAGTTTGGGGGCACAGGTAAAACTTTTGAAGAAAGTCAGTTTGTTTATAGTATAGCTAGAAAAAAAAACGATTTGGAATCAGGTACAAATTGTTGTTGTTATTGTTGTTAATAGCAAGGTGGTTACTTAATTGAGTTAGTGTGGATAAATGTTTTGAATATTTGACTCCTCATCTATCAAAGAAATATTGTCATTTTCTGTCACACACGGTGACTTAATCCGAGGAGTTTAGGGAGCAGGATTGTGCTTCTGATTACAGCAAGTGGCATGAGGACCCAATTTCAGATTTCTTCTATTAAGAAGTTAATTTCTTAAATTAAAGTCCAGAAAAGCAATCAGCGCAAGCAAGCCGATTTGCGAGAACGACGACCTTTTTAAAAATTGCAAGTCATAGTCCAATCCCCAGTTAATTGAATACAGGGAATGGCAATTGCTTATTCATAACAACAAAAGCTGTGGCCAGTCTTATTTAGGGCCCTTGACTTGAAAAAGCAGCGCTCCTCATAGTGAGGCAATTTAAACGAAACCTGCTCAACTTTGTGAGAATGAAAACTAGAAAAGCCGTGTGTGTGACGCAGTAGACGTTTTAGTAAATAAAATGCTTCACGGCACAAGCAGCGGAGCCAGGGAGACTATCGCAAATGTTTGAAAGCTCGTTATCTCCTAGGTGCCGCTCAGAAAAACAGGAGTCTCGATATTCTGTTGCTTTAAATGGGAATCAGTAACCCAGGAAACTCAAAACACTGTTTTAAAATATACGGTTAATAACAGATGTTTGTACCCGGTTGTCTCACCCTGCGGATGACATGGCCTCAAGCCAAATCAACCAGCACGTCCGCCCTTTTTCCTGTGAGTTGATATGTACACAGTTATTATGCACTAATTACATCAACAGCTAAGGGACTATACAAACCAGCAAGACAGATAAGTCTCCGGGGGTGGGGAGGGCCGGGGGCGAGCATAGGGGTTTTGAATCTCATGTTTAGAGTTCTCCTCGCAATGGCATATGAATTATTGTAGATGGCTGGGAGTCCACTTATCCTTGGCTCCTCGGCAGCTCATTTGGGGGCAATAATGGTGATTGTTGTATTTAACACTTTGGTGTTAATAGAGTTCCAGGAGGATTTCTTCTTGATGGTTAGAGTTAGTTCAGTGTCCGAACTAATCTTCCAACGAAAGGCGGTTAGGACATGGTGGTGTTGCATTAACCCTTTCGAGTCACTGGTACCGTGTGCTTTCGTGTAGGGTTTAACCATCCTGCAGCTGCTTAGACCTGTGAGAGGTTAAAGAAGTGGCCCGGTTAAAGGAGATTGAAAACTACTGGGGAAAAAAAAGAGAGAAACCAGTCTTCTCAGGGCCTTAATTTGTTCATCTGCTAATATGCGTCGTGACTCCCTCCCAAAGTACAGCATGTGAAGTATCATTTGCTGCAAACTCACTTGATGCCTGATTGTACTGAGGAAAATTCTTTAAGACAGAGCTTCCCAATGGATGGGGCACAGGGCACTGTTAGATGACGAATGAGTTACAGACGTGCCCAGATGTTGATTGCTCTTGGCATCTGGGCCATCAAACTATACTTGGGCTGGGCATATCCCCCAGAAGGTTATCTCTGGACTGCATAGCTTCCTCAGTTTGCCCCCCTGTATCGTACAGATGGGGTCAATTGCTATAACTGTTATGATGTGTAAAAGCTAAGACTTTGTGTTTGTCGATCCAGACCCAGGATATAGATCGCGTAAGTCAAAATTCTGCTGCAATGTATTAACCTTGGCCTTGAGGCACAACGTGAAGAAAAACACACTAATATTTATTGTCTTCCATGCTATGGTGAGGATGTCAAGGCCCTTCGTATGTCATTGAGTTTGCCCTTTTTATTCCATAAAGAATTTGAAGAGGGATGTGAGTGAGTGTGAGTGTGTGTGTGCGCGCATGCGTGTTCTGTTCTTAAAGATCTTCTGAAAAGCTGATGGCAAAGTGTTTTTTCATAGGATCCTTTCTAACATTTAGTTATTGTTTATACTTCCCTTTCTCAAACTGCTCTCAGGGTTTGTTTGTCTGGGATTCTCTGGCCACCAGTGTGGCCTAGTCCAGAGGCAATGACATAAAAGAACCTAGTTTCAAAAGTTATTTATTAAGTGTAAATTCTTTCCTTGGACACTGTACCAAATTTGTATACAGCATTCCTGTCCCTGGTGAACTTTCTCTGGCTTTCTCTGCCTACCATTTGACATCAATTACCTTTTCAAAAACATTTTGTATTATTAATTCCTGTTACATTCATTCAGCAAATATTTATTGAGTGCCTTTTGAAGTCCCATGCTAAGTACTCTGGAGGAAAAGCGGGTCTATAAGACACAGATGAATTTAAACCAAATATTCATGCAACCGATAGCAGTTCTGCGACAAGACTTCTCATGACCTGAGCGGTGTGTGGCATGTGGAGTACAATTTGCTACAGACTTTCTCGACCACTCACTTTTTCACTGATTATTCTGAGGGACATCCTTCACGTCACAGCTTCCCACTAGTGGGCAGAAAGCAGGTAAACACGCAGGTCATGATGTACGTGCTTTCGGTGACCAGAGGACTTCCATGTCAGAACACGTCAGAGAGAGGCCGCTGAACTTGATGCACGTACAGAAGAAAGACGCCACCTTACTCCCTGCCGATCAGACATAAATGACAGCGATCTGGATGATGCCCCGTTATATTTTGTTCATGTAGTTTTCAATACCACATTTTCTCAAGTTGTCAGGAGTCTGTGGGGCCCCACATGAAGAAGAGATATTTCTAGAGTACTGGGCTTTTTCTACCTTTAACCTATGGAAATTATTAAGGTCCAAGGTCTCTTGAAGCAGACGAGAGAAGCTGCTGTTGCTTCTAAGGCTGTATGTGTAAGGCTTGGAATTAGGGACCATGAATTAATAACCGGTGTGCGCCAGCAGGATTTTTCAAATATCTAGGGCACTGGCAAAACCAATTTAAACTATATTTATATTCGAAGAAAGGTTAGCGGGCGAGGTGATAGACAAGACTAGGACGTCTAGTTAAATGTAAAAGTACATTTCCATTTTTTAATTAATTGCTCGCAATCACATATAAGGGACTCTTCTGTGGGTGAACCTGTCAAAGAAATTGAGTTACTTTATATTATATTGCCGAGGGTTCAGTTGATTTTATTTTTTTATTTAAAAAGAAAGTAAAAATGGATAGCAGTGCTTCGTGGAGTAGCATTCTCAGACACGCTTGGTGCTTAGTAGCTGGATCTGTATAGAGAATGGCTGTAAGCTGCGTGCACTCATATGCTCACACTCTCTTGTGACTTGCTCTTCACTTGTCTAAGCTTGAGACAGAAATGAAATTAAGCAGAACCTCCTCGATTTGACAGTTTGAGTTTTAACACGTGACAGAATTGGAATTTTAGCCAAAAGAGCTCGGGCCAGGAAATGCTACATTATTTATAGGTATTGTTCTGCAAAAGAGGCCTTGGTTAGTTAGACCTAAATTATTTTTCCCCCTGAGTGTCTAATTGTGCAGTTATTTAGATCTGTGCTGACACACTCATCATGTATTGCCTTGGGGAACAAAACAGTATATAAACTACTAGAGGACGGATAACAAGTTTACTCGAACTGATATACTTGGCTTAAAGTTAAGAAACAAAAGAATAGTGGTATTTCCCAAGTTTCTTCCAAAGCAGTGGATGGTGGTTCTAGCCAAGTCATCTTACACTTCTCTGGGATTCGATTTCCTCATCTATCAATAGAGACGTAAGAGCACAATTCACGGTACAGTTGCGAGTATTGAAAACGGTTGTGCCTGCGAAAGTACCTTGCGTAATGCTGGGCATGCGCTCAATTAATAAGCATTAGCTGGATCTGAAATGGGTGGGAGAGGATCAGGCATCTCGAACGAACAATTTAGGGGTTGAAGCAGAGAAGTAGACACACGCCGGTGGCCCGTATGAAATTTTGCCCACTTGGCGATTTCCGATTTCCTTTTTAATGAAACATGGTATACTTTCTCATGTCTGTTACCAGGTCCTCTTTGCTTACTTTTGTTACCCGTTTGTCCCATGAAGGGTTTGCGTTTGAGACCCTTGGTCTAAAGGACTTCTTCCGTTTGTAACCATCTCTGTTATCTCAAACATAAGTTTCCCCCTTTTAAGGCGTTTCCCTGCCAAAAACTATTTTATAAACAAAACAAAAAATACTCACTTTGTACTTATTAATTTGACAGCTTGAAAGCTTTTCCAACAGCAGTGATGGGAGGAACGGTGCCAGGTACTCAATTATTCATAAAAGCCACTTGTTTTATTAGCGCGTAGAACATCTGTCTGGCTTCAGTTTGTAAGTAGTTTTCCAGGGGTCTTGAGGATGGACCTCACTAAAGGTGTGATGTCCCCAAGGGCACCCTCAGATCCCACTCTCTTTCTCCCACCGCTCACCCACCATGTGCTACCCCAGTGGAATTTCCCATTTAATCTGATATGGCGGCTGCGATGTGGAGAGAATGTGTGTCATGGGCCGATGAGCCCTGACTAGAGTTCGCTCCTGGCTGAGGTAAGTGGGAAGCTTGTGGCGCGGGTGCGATGAGGAAGCTCGGGCTGCTGTAACGTAATACCAGAGACTGAGTGGCTTAAATACCAGACATTTATTTCTCACACTTCTGAAGTCTGGGAAGACCAAGACCAAGGTGTGGTCAGATTCAGTGTCAGGTGACAGCTCTCTGCCTGGCCTGCAGGTAGCCACCTTCTCACTGTGTCCCCACAGGGTAGAGAGAGAGCGATCTGTCTTCTTATAAAGGTACAGATCCCATCACGGCAGCCCCGCCCTCGTAACCTCATCTAACCCTAATTACCTCTAAAAGAGCCCACCTCCAAATACCTTCACCTCGGGGGTTAGGGCTTCAACATGTGAAGTCGTGGGGAGGGGGCACGGATTAGTCCATAGCAGTGACTTTATCAAAGTGTAGACCGAGTGACTATTTCTGACTTATTTTCATTGAACTTGAGATATCACCTATTGTTAGATACAACGCTAAGAGAAAAAAATTCTTCCAATTAGACCATAACGTGATGTTTTCTTAAAATTTAAATATTGTATGCTACAATTATTGAAATAATTCGTTTCGGTTTATTCAGACTAATTTTCTAAGACTTCGATATTCGTCCTGTGCATACATAAAACGGAACATATAGGCAACATAAACTTAAGATTCCAACTTTTCTAAATTACTTTTCAGTTAGAGTTGCCATGAGTGTGCTTTTCCACGTCATGCCGTCATGCTTTGTGCCAAAATACGCGTTTCTTTTAAAAGAGCTTCTGTACTATTTCCGAGTTTCTACGAAAAGGTGACAACCAGAACTGTATTTCTTTCTTAAATGGCCCTACCTGGGAATGCAGTTGTCCATTTGTACCCCCAGGAATATCTACCAAGTTACTGCACTTGTCAGTGAGGTAATTCTCCCCTCCGAACATGTTTCCGCAAATGCATTAAGAACCACACGCTTGGTGGGTTCCATGCATGGCCTGGGTGTTCATCTGGACATCTTTCCTCTCATCCCACCTGAGCCCTGAGATGATCTCTCTCTGACCTAGGAGAAACCCTTCCTCCTTTCCATGTCGCTGAGAGGCTTTGCCAAGCATGTGACTTTTTCCTAATGTGTGGGGAACATCCCCTGAGAACTCAAGATATAGAGTATATCTCCCCCATCCCACAGGATGCCTAAAATCTCAGCATTAGGGAATGATTTCATTGTCTTTTAAACATCAAGAGTGTCCCAGAGAGCAATACCTATAGTTGCCATATTTCCTGCTTTGGCATGGATTTCTTTCCAATTAAGACTATGCAAGAGAGCAAGATCCGTGAAGACGGAACCCCTAAAAAATGGGCTAGGAATGAGGATATGGCAATGGAGAAAGGGCAAGAAAAGAGAAAAACAAAAAGAAGCTCAACAGTCATTCAACAATATTTATCAAATTCCTGCTCTGAACCAGGCAGCGCCCTACATGCTAAGGCCAAAGTGGAGCCTCCACTCACATAGTTAACAGTCTAGTATAGGAGACAAACAGTGGTGAAATATCACACAGACAAGAGTAAAGGTGAGCCTGGCATGAAAGCTTTATAGTATAGTTCTGTGTTGCCGTGGACTGTACTGGGAGGATTTAGCTAATTGGGAGGGAAATCAGAGAAAACTTCCCCAAGGAAGAGATGCTTAGACTGAGAGCTAGTGGGGAAGAGTGGGGTTCGGTGTGTTTGGAAGGGTAAGGAATGACCAGACCGTATCAGGGACTTTTCAACAAGGGATGACATTTGTCTTTGGGAAAGGCCACATTGAAATGAAGGGTATCAGAGTGAATTTGGTCGAACCAGACAAGAGCCTAGGAGAGGGGTCCAGGGGAAGATGATGACTCCCTGTACTAGTATCATGGCGGTAGAGATGAAGAGAAGTGGATGGATTTCAGGTATATTTCAAAGGCGAAAGAGACAGAAGCGGATGATAAAAGACACAGACAGTGGTGAGGGTCCAGGAAGTGTCAAGGCGGACTCCCAGGAATTCGGTTCACCTAGAGGGATAGGAGTGTCACTGATGATGTAGAGAACAATGAAAACTGACCTCGTTCGGGGGTAGGGAGAGGAATTTTTTGGAGCGAAAAATGCAAGAGCTTAGGGGCCGAAAATCTTGGTGTGGGTTCAAGTCTCAGCTTATTCATTTACTAGTCGTGTGATGCTAAGTTCCTCTGAGTCTCAGTTTTCCCATCTTTAAAACGAGACCGTAAACATCCACCTCATAGGGTTGTTGCTACAATCAAAATAACTTCATATGCGGTCAAAGGTCCCGCGCGCATGATTTACTATTATCATTCACACCTCTGCCAGCAACAAACCCCAGAAGAAGAGCTATTTTCAATAACTCCCTGGGGGTGGGGTGGTGCGAAAGAGTCTTGACAGCCGCAGTCTTAACACTCCGTAAGTTCACCTAAGTGAAGTTTTCTCCTTGTTGAGAATCTACAGGGCAGCTATTAACTTCAGTTGTCCTGTGAATTCCTTCTATTCCATTCCAACCCCGTTTCCTCCTCTCCCTCAACCTGGATTAAGGAACCCCATACCGGAATAAGCTACATTGTTTTTCTCAGCCGGGATCCCTTATCACTTGTAAGAGGACTATAGGATTTAGGAAAATGTAACCTGAGAGTTTGCACTAACAGATGAGCACACTTGATTAACTTCACACTCCCTGTAGGCCTTGGGTGAAGGTTTTACCATTCTGTTTTTCTAGCATCAATTTAGCAAGAGCATTTTATACGACCTGTGATTCCACTGCCCTTGACTGACCTCAGCGAATTCCTTTCTGGCTTCAACATATTCTCTCATTAAAGGGAGCCATTAGGCAGCGAAAGCTGCAGCCACAAGGTTAGGAAAACCTTGGAATAAATGGGTGCAGGGAGGAGGGGCTGAAGCCCCGCGGAATCCAGGTATTAGCTTCCCTCTCTGCAGGTGTTCGGCATAGCAGGATCCAGGTCACTACCAGAATTTGCCTGTTGCCTTTTTCTATTTCTTTCCCCTTTTTCTTGACACACACTATTAAGTCTCTTTATTTTACAGCCTCCTGTATCTCTCACTGGATTATCACGATGATTAAGCTTCCCATCAAAACCCCATTCGGTTATCTTTCCATGCAAGGAACACTTATTTTCATATGGAAATCCACGTGCGAGAGAGCGGGAGGCATCCCATTTTGTCATTTGACTTGTGTACCGTTTGGGTGGAAGATTGTGAAACGTTTGTATGAACTTTCAGATAACTAGATTGTGCTTGGTTCTCCATCTGGATATTTGAGATTTTACTGGGATTTCGGAGTGTGGGAGGAGTGGGGAAGGAAGAGGAATGGAAGCTATTATCTGGAATAGGAGACTTAGGCATGTTTTTAAAGAGCTTCCTCTTTCCACTACCTTCCCTGCCTTCATAATCTTTTCTCTACACGGTCCATTTTGGTACAAACACATTTCAAGCTATAAGGGCAGTGTAAGGAGGCGGATCTAAATCTGCGTGGTATCTCCCAGAGGAACTGCCACCTCACTTCATAAAGACCCATTTGGCTTGAGTTTTGCTAAGTGTAAAGCAGGAGCATCCCACAGAAACTGTCAGTTAGCACGCGCAGTAGTAGCTGCTCCAAGCCTGGATGTTTTAGGAGAGTGACGATGTCGTAAAAGGAAGCCAGAGCTAGACGGTGTCATCCCGGAGAAAGAGTCCACTCTGCCCACGAATGTACTTACTTGCCAATAAATCATTTGCCAATAGTCCACAGATAATGAAGGAGCCTGGTGACGTGGTCCAGAGTGAAGGTCGCAGCAAAGAGAAAACATGCTAAACATTACAATCGAGGAAAAATGGTGAGCACTTCTGTTACCAGGCTGCCGGCTAAAGCTTTTGCACAGATAAAGATGTAAGCTTCGCACACCATCCGGCCTTCTGGGCTGTTTATCTAGCGCAGAAAGACTGAAATCAGAGAGGAGGAAGGCGTCTGCCAACAGATTGTAGGTCATAAATTAGTTCATAAAGTCTGTCCCGTGTTATCTGTGAGGCAGCCTATTTTATATACTTGTACGTTTGATTTATTTGTTTCTCTGCTTACTCAAGGCCGTATTTTGGTAGCATAAGTCAATATATGAGTCTTAGATCGTACAAAAGTTTATTTATAAATGACCTGCCTTCTGTGGGGAAAATCACAGCAGTGTATGTGTGCATTTGTGTCTCATACATAATTTATTGCTGTTGATCGGAAATTTCAAAGTTAACTTCAGATCTCAATACATAATACTAGTGATTCCAATGAAATGTGTATATTATTATATGCCAAAATATATTTTCTCATAAAATTAATCTTAATTGCTGCCTGCTAGACCTTTTCCAGTCTTATGTAGTTCCAGTAGAATATTTCCATGTACATTCAGTTTTTGTTTATCCACTAGAGTCACTGTCTATGAGAAAGCAACACTATATGTATCTATGTACATTTCTCTGTGTGTTACATATATACAAATGCACTATCCCTTTGAAAGTTTCTCTATATTTAGGAGAGTAAGCTACAGCCATTGTTTACTGATTTTTTTTTTCAAATTCAGATGAAAGATATAAGAAAATGTCACAATACTTTAAGACCAAGTATAACGATTTGGAAGATAAGTGGAAGTCCATAAAAGTTAAGGAGAAAGGAAGAGAAAAGGAAGAAGAAAGAGAGAAATAAGAGATGTTAGAGGAAGTGAGGTCCCAAAGCAACAATATTTACTCTCCCTTCCCCAGCCAAGCCCACACTCTGTATATAAACAAAAGCCCATCAAACAGGTGGAGGACTAAGGGGTCAAGAAAAGAAGGGGCGAGCCACAAGTCACTAGAAAATACTGGAGACAGAGAGAGATGGACAGACAGACAGATAACAAAAGAAAGGGTGAGGATAAAACTTCAGGGGAAAAGCTTGAACATTAAAGCAAACGAGCCAAAATAAAAAGAAAAGAAATACAGAAGAAAGGAAGCCACGAAGAGGTGACATTAAAAATCAAGAAGTATGAAACGAGACAAAAATGGTCATTGCGCTTGAGCTGGTGCGTAGACGAGAAGACGTCGTTCTCTGGCATCCTGATGAATTAGCACAGAAGAGAAGGTGGGCAAGTGAAAAACAGCAAGAAGAGAGCAAGGCGAAGGTGAAGGGGGCCATCGGCCCACGTCCGTCCGGAGGCAGCGCCGAGCAGTAGGTCCCAGAGCATGGCTGCACAATAGTGCCCTGGTGGGGGTCCTCACCGGACGCCCGACGCCCAACGACAGAGCTTGTCTCATCTGTATTTAGTTCTATTCTGCCAGAACAGTGTGAATGCAATTTGCTTTTTAAATGTCCTACTCCAAAAGGCTCGTGTCGCGGGGATTGTGGGCATCTAAGCCGGGAGGTGTCCCAAAGGAGGCTGGCTATTCCTGATTTAATAAACGATTACTCAGTGGCCTAAGGAGTTTATCCTCCAAACGCTTTGCATGCTCTCAGGAGTCGCTTATTTGGCCAGCAGTATCTGGCTTAATATTTAGTAAACACTTCGAATTTCCAAAGAGGTGAGGAAGGGGGGAGAGGTTGTCATGTATGAACCCATTTCCACCATCAAGCTTGACCCAAGTGCTCAGGGTTCGGTTCCGTCACTGCCAGGCTTAGAGCCCACCCACGAAATTCCAAGGCCGATCTCTTATGGGTCTGGGCTTGTTCATTTATCTTTACTGTGGTTTTGCTCATAATAACTGATGTTTGTAATTCTGCATCTCGAGGAATCATTTTTATGGCAAGTTCAAATCTTACCGTCAAGCACACGTTTCGAGGCCCATTTCAGGAAACGAGTTTGACCCAGCACGTTGACAGTGAATTACTAATTCTGACCTGCAGCAGGGTCAGGGGTCACTCATCAGTGGTCGACGCAAAGTTACGCAGCTGCGTTTCGAGCTCCAGTGGGCGATCCTGAAGATGGCAAACTTTACTTTGATACGGTGCCATAGCACCTCCATTAGTGCCCCGGTTAGAATGCAAACATCTGCTCGCTTTTATTGCCCATGTGTTATTGAAAATGATCTGTTTCTTTATGACATTAAATCACTGGAATCAACTGACTATTTTTAAAGACTCTTTTAGTGCTTTTTGGAACGATCATTCTTCACAGTTGTTTAGTAGATAATTGGCCCATTAGGTACACAAAAATTATAAAGATCGCATTTTCTACTTTTTCAAGGATGACATTATGACCGAAGTCCCCCCGGCCTGCTGTAGAATTTGATGTCTTTTGAGACTGTGTGAAACGTAGCTCCATGTTAGCGCATTAGGTCAAAAGAAACCTTACATTGCCACTTACCGAATATGGGAGAGTCGACCCGCTGGATTTTGCCCACTCACTGGCCAGAGCTTCGTGGATGTGCCTAGGTCGGTGTGCCTTGCAAGCGGTCGCTATTTCTGTCCCCGCATATTTAGGTTACCCTGGCAGGTGCAGTCTGTTCGCCCCGCAGGCTGTGTGCACGCCCACGCAGATAAGCGCAGGGCAGCAAGGAGCACCATTTTAATTCCAATACACTGCTGTATTCCAGAGCCTCCCAGTGGGCGATTTCATCTTAATTTTTATGATGAATAAGCGTTTGAGGACAATGGGGCTGCTCAAGAAAACGAGAGCCACGAAACAAAGGCTCTACCTATGGGAAAAACAAAACCCATCAGTTATGATCCCAGATATGAGAAAAGATTGGCAAAACGTATAATGAATAGGAGAATGTGTCTTCTTAGCCCACTGATTAGAAAGGCTTGGGAGGACATATCTATCCGTACTGTGTCCTTTAACTTATAGAATGTTATAAAATAGACGGTCTAGAAGAGTACTCTCACGATAGTCCAGAAAATAGCGCTCTTACTCAGATCCTAGGATTGCATGGAGGCTGGAAGCTTCCATCGAATTCCCAAAGGAAGAATACCGGAAGATGATCATTTGAGGATCATGAGAGTTCCTGAAATTTGCCAAAGAATTAAGACAAGGACTAATTGAGAACTCTCATAGACCAGACAGAACAAATGTGGAAATGTTAGGTTCTGATGATTTATTTCCACAGATCATCTATTTGTTTCTTACTCTCTCTGGGTTCCAAATATTGACTTTATGAAAATGGAAGGAGGGAGATGAGTGCGCACCACAGGGAAGCGATTAGTGGCGGGGAGAAGTGCACCCGCCGCCTCATGACTGAGAAGAGAAAAAGAACTGGGCAGAAAAATCCGAGGCCATGACACGAGATAAACATAAGACCTACAGTGTAGTGTTTAAGAAAAGAATATAGTGTTCCGTAAGTCGCACATGGGGATATGTGAGTAAGGGAAATAAGTTACAGTTCAAATTAATCTCATTTAATTAGTTGAAAAGACTAGATCGGTGCTCTTGGAACTTTTTCAATATTTTTAGTGTGTTCTCTCTCTCTCTCTCTCTCTCTCTCTCTCTCTCTCTCTCTCTCTCTCTCTCTCTCTCTCTCCCTCTCTCTCTCTCTCTCCCCCCCTCTCCTTCCCTCCCTCCCTCTCTCCCTCCCTCTCCCTCTCCCTCTCTGACACACACACTCAGATACTCACATGATGCAAATTATTACCCCACAAATAAACCAGAATAAAACTAATGTGCATATGTGTTGCTTCCCATCCCAACCAGGAAAGATGTATAAAGGAACTCGCTTTGTTTTCACGACAATCAGTTTTCCACAGCCGCCACCACTAGCTGTTTAATGTCCTTTAAGGAGGCGCAGACTGGCTTAGGTATTTGGAGCACAAAATCTGAGCCGTGTAGACCTGAATTAGAACTTCTCCCACGCCACTGGCTAGCAGGACTTCTTGTTCTTAATACCTAGCTCTGTGACCTTGGTTTCTTTTACCACCTGCCTTCCAGGGTCATTTGCTAAGAGTACATTAGAAGATGTACGTGCAGTATTCTGCATAGAGTAAGCGCTCAATAAATGCTGACAAGTGCCATCCTCACTAAGTTCCTTGAGAGCGATGGCTCATTACTTGACAAATATATGAGCTATGGGACTGTCACTCTGAAGGGCGAATCATACAAAACACTCTGCCTCTGGAGGAGAGGGCACCCACTAAAAAGCTTTCGAATTTGTTGGTTAATACCGCTTTTACTCCAAATCACTCAAAATTGTTTAGACTTCCTTCAGAGGTCTATAGACATAGGTGGGACTTAGGATCTCTTTGTTAATAAAGCAATGGAAAAGGATTGATAGCATGTCGAGACAGTGACCTGCCAGAGCCGAAGGTGGACATTCATTATCACCCTGTCCATTCAGTTCACAATGACAGCTTTATACCCTTAAAGAATGTTTCCGAGATGCCGTCAGCCTAGAGCTTTGCATGTAAAACATTACTCATGTTTTACTCAAATTTGAACTAATGGTACTCAAATATTTAGTGATTGCAAGCAACCATTGTAACGTATGTTGGCTCAAAACTAGCTTTTAAGAATTTTGCCTGAAGACAAATTCTCTGTGAAATGCTTGAACAAATTAAATACAAAGTTAAAATTTATTTGGAAGATCATGTTTTATCCTGACTGGTTTTGTATTTCCTCTTGGGTCAGAAACATGTTAGTCTTTTTAAAAATATACATGTCCTGAAGACACATTTCAAGAGGGCACAAACGCACAAACGCTAATGAGCAACGAAATTCTATTTCTATAAATATGCAAATATGGCAGTAGTGTTGAACAAAAGAAATTAGCATCCATTGCACTTTCCTATTCCTGTCAGTCTCAAGGAAATGTTCTTTTGATGGAAAAAAAAAAAACCCATGTCGAAGCCATCCTAACATTATGACACTTTGTCGGAGTTTTCCAGAGTACTTGACTGCTGAAGTCTACTGACCATAAACACTTAATTTTACTTTTCCTCCTCTTTGATTCCAAGGCACAGATGAGGGATTTATTTGCTTGCTTTACTGAAAGGTAGATTAGAAAATTGTATCGCTCCATAGTGTTTTATAACGATGACCACTGAGGAGACCACATAGGATTTCCTGACCCTCAAATGAGCTATAGGAAAATAAACTCATGAGTCTTCCTTGCTAAGTTATCTCAGAGCTGTAGGTAAAGACATTGGCTTTTCCTTCACACATGTGATCCTACAAGAGTGCTTATGTGTCAGAGCACCTTTCTCTGCAAGTGTCAGTCACTCTCAGTCTTACAGAATAACCAGCAAAGCAGAAAGACCCAAAAGCTCAACACCGAAGGCCTTGAAACAGCCCTTCTTCCTTAATGTCAGAATTTGGATTGTCTGGTGAGGCTGTTGTTTGGTTTCTTAACTAGAAAAATTGTGGTAGAAACAAGCTGGGGTCTGCCAGTTCTCCTGGCTTGGTCTCCATTGCTTTTTTTCTCCTTTATTGTCCCATGAGGGCCTCTTCTGAAAGACGGTACCTTTGTCACAGATGCCTTTGTTTACCCACAGCCTCCCCAGACATGCTCTCAAGTGTTCTTTTGTAGGTAATATTTGTTAAACAATATTCGAAATGAGTTTTTTACACATGCACATGGAAACGATATCCGTAGTAAAATTATTTGGAGTCTACACAGTAGCACCAAAGATGCAATTTAGTTGGTTTTTACTGTTCATTTAACAATTTTTACAAACCTGTTGTGTTTGGGGAAATCTGCTGGATACTTAAGATAGAAGATTTTGGAGAATTCAGCATCTTGTACAACCTTATAGTGTGCAGTTCAGTAGAAGACGAGACAACTGTAATACAAAACACAAGCCATTCATTTGTTCAACTACCATTTATTAGGCACCTATTTATTAGCCTATGGAGACACATGTCTCCTGCCCTCAAGGAAATTACAGTTTGATAAAGAATTTTAAATAGGTGCTAAGTAGAAGCACAAACTCAACATTTTCATTAGAAACATAACTTAAATATAGCAAGTGTGAAGAAAGCTATGATCTGTTGAATGTCAGAAATAACAACTCTGGCTTATGCTTATATCAATACTGACCTCATAAAGATTGCGTAATTGACAGAAAAGGACTGACACAGTTTTGTTGGCTTTTTTTTCCAACTTATTTGCAAGCTATGACTTACATTTCCATTGTCTACTTGAAATAGTTCTGAAGTGGTTGAAGATATTGCTCAAGCTTTAGTGAGTTTCAAATTTCCAGATGAGGGCGAGTAAAGAAGCAGATTGCTGGGCCCCACCTGCAAAAATTCTGCTTCTCTCAGTCTTGGGTGGGGCCCAAGAGTGTGCATTTCTGACAAGTTTGCAGGTGATGCTGGTGCTGCCGGCCCTAAGGCCCTATGCTGAGTAGACCGGATTTAAGACATGGCTGTGTTGTTGCAATGCCTCCAAGATTCTGAAGAGAGCAAAAGATGATGGGGAAATCTGTGCTTCAGGTCATCACCAGTGGAATGGGAAAAAATTGCCCAATCTAATATAAAAAGGAAGTAAATTCTTCTTTGGACTCTTCAGGACCTCAGAACTTGTCTGGTAAAGTTTGAGATTTGAGAACTTGTAACTTATCAAAACTAGTTCAATCCTCTATAGTGAGCATAGTAAACTTGTTAACCATACAACTGCACAGCTCCCAGGGGCCCGATGAAAAGGGTTTGTTTGCCATAGTCACAGAGCTTTAGAGTTTCCAGATCCCACACCCACTTGGGAGAATTATTAAGCATCATTTGCACGTTCGCACTTTGCTGTCCCTGATCATTGGCTCTCACCATGAGCCGTATCAAGTTTGGAGTGGAAAAGCCACACAAGACCTCGTTGGGGGAGTCTGTGGCAAGGACAGATAGATGGATGTGTGCTCACAATGTCCCTAGGACTCAAGTAAACCATGGCCTTTCTTCTGTGAAGAGAAACACCCTGTCTCTGGCTGTTTCCATCTGTAATTTTACTGGTATGGTGTGAGAGGATGAGAGCAGTAAATGGCGAGACAGAAGTGATTTCTTGTCCTGGCTCACCTCGTACTGACTGTTCTTAACTTGTGACCCTTTGGAGTCAGTTAAGGTCTTTAGCTCGGAGTTCTCGGGTCTACAAAATGAGAATGTATGATGGCCGGAGATTTTTAAAGGGCCTTTACTATGGCATCATTTTTTTTAAATTTAATTTTATCGGTCTCAAATATATAGTACATTGGTTAGATGTGTATATAGTTTATGAAACGATCTTCCAATTGCTCTTTCTCTCCTCTGGCTCTCTCCCTGGCCATTACCTTACTGCTGACTGCATTCCCTATGCCTTGCTCCCCATCCCCGTGACCATCTATCGACTGCTAGTTTGTACCTCCTTAACCATTTTTATCGAGTATTTCTGTGATAATGTTAAAAGTGCTTATTTTGAAATATGGATAAAGGGAATTTTTTAAAGCTATAAGTATAAAATTACCATATAGCCCAGAAACTGTACTCTTAGACATTTATCCCACAGAATGAAATAGTCACACAAATATGAATGTTTTATGAACATTCATAAAAGCTTTTTAGCCTGAACCTAGAAAGAACCCAAATGCCTTTCCACAGGTAAAGGGTTAAATAAGCTGTGGTACATCTATGCCATGGAATACTACACAGCAGTAGAAAGAAATGAACTATTGCTACATTTAAGCACCCAGATGAATCTCCAGGGAGTTGTTCTGAGTCGGAAAAGCCAATCCCAAAAGGTTATATAGTATACGATTCCATTTACGTGACATTCTTAGGATAATAAAGTTTTAGAAATGAAGAACGGATTAGTGGTTGTCAGGGGTCAGGGATGGAGGGAAAGGAGAGGGGCGGATATAGTTGCGAAAGGGTGACACAAGGAATCCCTGTGGTGATGGAACTCTTCTGTATCTTGATCCTGGTGGTAGATAGACAAGTCTGCATATGCGACAGAATTGTATAGAATTAAATACACATACACACATGCGCATACACGCACTAGTACAAGTACAACTGAGAAAATCCGAATAAGCTCAGTAGATTGTATCAATGTCTATATCCTACTCATGATAGCATACTATAGTTTTATAAGCTTAACCAAGAGGGAAATTAGGCGAGGGATGCAAAGGTTTCTTTGTGTTATTTCATACAACTGCATGTGAATCTATAATTATCACCATAAAAATTTCAATTAAAACATTTTTTTTCAAGTAATACAGAACTTTTTTTTTTATGAGTCATCCTGGTAACCAAAAACTCGTCTTAATATGATTTAAAACATCCTTTTAAATCATAAATCAGTCGTTTTTACTAATTATTTATCAATGGAGCTTCTCTTCTACTTCCGTAAACTTTCTGAAAGTAAACGATTGAACATACATGAAAAAATGTATGATCCTCTGCTGCAGGGATTGTGAAACATTGGCCCATGGGCCAAAATCCAGATTGGTGCCTCCTTTTGCACAGCTCAGAAGCTAAGGATGATTTTTACTTTTTTTAATTCAAAACAATTTCAAAAGAAGAGTAATATTTTGTGACAAGTGAAAACAATATGAAATTCCAACTTGTCTCCCTAAGCAGTTGTATCAGCACACAGCCTCCCTCATTCATTTATGTATTGTCTATGACAGCTTTTAGCTACAACAGCACAGTTGAGTAGTTGTGACAGAGACTGCCTGACTCATAAAGCCTAAAACATTGACTATCTGGCCCTTTACAGCAAACGTCTGTCCACCTCTGTGCTCCCAGAATAATTGCCCAGGCTTTGCTAGTCTGGAAGGGCTTCCCATTGTCATTTGGGTTTCCTAAGGTAGCCCTGACAAGAGACATGTGGTTTCTAGGTGTTCCCCAAGAAAAAATAAGGGAAAGAATGCTAACAGTTCACAACATAAACTCCATAGGAAAATGTCCTATGTGTCACTACCTGAGTCAATAGCATGCAGTATTAGCTTATTTTGCTTATTTCCTCTACCCTTCTGGCAGAAACATCACAAGTTTACAAACTCAGCCCATAGGACAACAGACATCTGTTTAGAGAGAGAAAACAGGGTCCCTCGTGGAGCGCAGCAAAGAATGTGGTCTCAAAGCGAAGACGGTCAAGGGTTCAAGTTCAAATTACCATTCAGTCGTTTGCCAGCTATGTCACGTACCTTTCTGCTCTTTCTTTACTCTTCTTTAAAATAGAGATCATGACACGCAGTCTCCGGGATGTTGAGGGGATTCAATGAACTCATATGCCAAGTGCCTGGCATGTAGTGGGACTCAGCAAATGCTAGTCCAGGGTGGGAGGCCACCGGTTGCTCTGTGTTTTGCCTGGGCTCTCCATGCTTCATATCCCTCAATCTAACCCCAGCATCTACAAAGAGACATCAGACTCTTTTTTCAAACTTCGCTCTGGCTCCATTTTTGCAGTGTTCTCCATAGGTGTCTACGGAGTATCTTTTTTCAAAACTAGATCATCTCCCTGTTGCCCAGACCTCTCCACTGGGAGACCCAAGTGTAGGCTCTGACACGATGGAATATAAATCAAATCTATTTTTCAATTATAGGATGAAATATGTCTTCAGTGCTGGGGGAAACCTGCAGATTGATGTTATCCCAGTGGGCTCAGCACCAGTCTCCAAGAATAAGCCAATTCAGGTTTTAAAATGTTTCCAGCCTTCAGGTTATAAAGACAACCTTCTCGCTGAAATCATACAGTCTGGGGAAACGCAGATGGACCGGCTTGCCGGGTCTTCATAGGAGAATGTTCAATTCAGAGTGCCCTGGCTTGCGATGAACTCTCCACATTGGTTCAGTGGGGAGTTTGGTGCGCTTCCCACGAATCTTCTCCTAGGGCAAGTCAGGCTGCTGGGTGGGAGACCTTTATTCTAGCCACACACACTCTGGCAAGGACATGAAATCCAGTCTCAAGTATGTTCCCCACTCTGGGTCAGGCAGAGCGGGACTGGAATGACACTGGTGCCGATGGAGACAGGCATCCCCAACCGTTACTTTGATCCATCACAAAGATGCTCAGGAGTTTTTTGGGATGCTGATGTTTATCTGGTTTCCAATCTGTGAGGATACTGACATGACTGAAAGAGAGGGCGGGGGTTAAAAAAGCTGATGAATGATTTGGTTTTTTTTTGATTGAGTCAAGTGAGTATTTTTGGAGTTTGTCATTCTTTTTGTTTGTCTTAAATTACTTAGTTTCTTATGTCACCCCACTTCCCTGTGTGTCTTAAAGATATGGCAACCTAACAACCAGCAGAATGCAACTACATGTGTGTAATGAGCCAATATGAACTTTTTCTGCATGGCCATTCAAGTTTAGTTGACTGGAAATAAATAAGAATTATCTATCCTGTGCTCCATCCTCATCACTGTCAAAACTTCCCCCAATAATGTCACTGATGACCTCTTTTTGGCCATATCCACTCAGTACTTTAGCCCTTACTGTACTTCAGTTCTCTGTGATATTTTATATTGCTTTGTCCTCACATTTCTTATGCATTACTTCCCAGATCTTTAAATTTCAAGGACCAATATGATTCTTTTTAATGGCAGGGAACTGATATGAGTTGCCAACTTTAAATTTTGCCACTAACGACCTTAACTAAAAAAAAACAAACACCTTCTTACACACAAAATACTAAATAAAAATAGATATTTTACCATCAAAAAACATAAGTACGAAACACCTTCTTACACACAAAATACTAAGTAAAAATAGATATTTTACCATCAAAAAACATAAGTAGGATCTAACCTTAGAAGAACAGTCATTTATATTAAATAAATTTTGCTTTATGAAAAGATTATTAAGTTGCCTCATTTTCTTCATTTTAGTAATCGTCATTTGAAACTTCATCATTAATTGCTAGTTAGATTACTTGAAAATAATATTTTCAGAATTAACTACAGCAACCAAAAAGGAGCAGTTATTTGCCTATTTCTGATTTGTTTCCTATAATAAGATCTATTCTGGTTGATAATGTGAAGGACTTGAATGCCATGATAGAAACACATTTGGACAATCGGAGTTCCAGACCTCTAGATTTAGAGATCTCTGTAGATGAGAAGAGTGTAACTTGTTCATAAATTTAAATTATATTAACAGCAGAAGCAACTGGTATGCACTCCAACATGTAAAGAGCTTGGAAACCATCACTTCTGCCCTCTCGACAAGAAAAAGTCTGAACAGACTGAAAATCTTTGACTTTTCTTAGCTCCATCAGAGCATTTGAGTTCACAGGACAAACTTCCATCCCCAAAACTGGAGAGACAAACAAATACAGGAAATATGGATCAGTTTACCTGAAGCAGAAGCCGCTTGACCCAGTAGGTAGTAGTAACACTTGAAACGTAAATTCGGTGACTTGCTAGTGGCCCGGTATGGACTAGCTTGAGTGATAACAACTACTGTGGGCTCAGTCTATGTGGGAGCCCCGCATCTCTGTGAGTTTCAATCACTAGGATTCCCACCAAAATCTCATGGTGAAAACCAGAGAAAAATTCCCTAGTTCTTGGGCAGGGTGAGAAGAAAAGTAATCATTTTGAAATTACAAAAGTAGCCATTTTGAAATAAGCCCATAGGAAAAACTATTTTGAAACAAACCCAGAGCATTCTCCACAACAAGGGAAAAAAATATTTACCAGAGCCGTCCGTGTCTGATTCAAGAGAAGGGAAATTACCTAATTCCTGTCCCCTCTAGCCTTCTCGTCTTACCTAAGGGGAAAACTTAAAGCTGAGATGCACTTGTGAGGGTTACAGCCGAGGGACACAGGCGCACCAAAAACGAGAACTAATCATAGGCTTATAGAGTATTTCCCTTCCCCCATCCACACTGTGCATTAATAAGGCTCCTACAAGTGAAATGACGACAATGCTCTGACTCTATTTAAGAAGGAGTTTCTAAGGAAACGCGAAGATGACACAAGAGAAAAACAAAACAAGGGTAATTGAGGAAATTGAAACCTCGGATACCGACAGCTAAACAACCACCAAGTACAGCCTAACGCCTAGATAAGGCAACATAAAACTTATTTCCTATTACTCAATATATCATGTCCAACTTTGGACAAAAAATTACCAAGTATGCCAAAGAGCAAGAAAAACCACAGTCTGAAGAGACAAAGCAAGAAGCAGAGCCAGACTCAGATATGGTAGAGATTCCGGAATTATCAGATCAGGAATTTAAAATAATTATGATTAATATGCTAATGGCTCTAATGGAAAAAATGGACAACATGCAAGAATGGATGGGTAACATAAGCAGAGAAATGGAAACTCTGAGAAAGAATCAAAAGGAAATGCTGGAAATCAAAAATACCATAATGGAAATGAAGAATGCCTTTGATGGGCTCATTAGTAGACTGTGCATGGCCAAGGAAAGAATCATTGAACTGAAATATATGTCAATAGAAACTTCCCCAGAAGAAATGCAAAGAGGAAAAAAAGAATTAAAAATGGGAGCATAATATTCAAGGGCTGTGAAACAGTTACTAAAGGTGTACACATAATGAGAATACCAGAAGAAGGAGAGAGAGAGAAAGGCGCAGAAAAAAATAACTGAGTCACGACAGCTGAGAATTTCCCAATATTAATTACAGAAACCAAACCACAAATCAAGGAAGTTCATAGAACGAACACAAAGCAGGATAAATAGTAAAAGTCTATACCTAGCTATGTTATATTCAAATTTTTGGTAGAAAACCAAAAAACTAGGAGAAAATCTTTAGCGTATCATAACAGCCACTTATTATGTGCCGAGCATAATATAAACATTTTAATTTCATTATGTCATTTAATTTATAAGGAAACCTCAATCTCAAGGACTTTTTATTTATTCCCAATTACAGATTATAAAGCTGAGAGTTGGGGAGGTTAAGGCGACTTGGTTAGCAAATGAATTGGTCAGAATTCAAACTCAGGGCTATTTAATGTCAAAGGCTGTGTTGTAAGTACTAAGAAATACTGCTGATGGGGTATAACTTAGTATAATGAGTGTTGACCTCAGAACAGAAAGGCATACGTTTCTGCATTTTGTTAATAAAGTTTAGAGCTGTGGTTTCCCATTAGTATAGAAATCGTCAAACATAAATTGTCACTTCCAATATTTATACAAAGGAACTGATATTGAACATCAAGGCCAATCTATAAATGAAGAGAGAAACAAAATGAAACAAAAAGGAGGAATTTTTAAAATTCCAAAGGAGCTTTGACTAATTTTTAAAGCCAAGGGAAATAACATAATTTCTCATATTCTAATGTAATTGAGCCAGAATTTTCTTTTGAATTTGAGTCTTGACTATCCCCCTATTCAAAAATAAAAGCTCTGTAAAATATGGAAACTTTCTAATGTAAAGGACTGTTCCCTGCTGATGAAGCTAAGGCCAACAGAGCTAGCCTAAGCAGCCGGGATATCGAAATAGTTCCCAAGGGAATGACTCAGCCATCTCCTAGTTTTAAACCTCAGCTTGGGTTGGAATCCTCTCTAACCCCAATTGGTTAAATCCAGTGATTTCTAAAACTTCTGTTGTTGAATATGGTGGCCTGGTGGATGAAAGGGGTTTAAAGAAGGTCTCCCACAATGCAGTGTTCATCTGATGACCTAAACTCAGTGCCGCTTGCTAATATCAGACATTTTGGAAGGTTGATTCTAATACCAATAACAACTCAATGTAATATGGATTCACTTTATAGATAGAAGTTTCAATGAGATTCAACAACAAGAAAAAATTCACCCACAAATACCATCGCGGTGACAAAAAGTCAAAGTCATATCTTCTCATATTTCAATATGTGGCGTGTCTTCTATTTGGCCCTATGGTATTCAAGGTTAGACTCAGGAACACGAAAACAGATAGCTGCTAGCTACCAAAAGACAATGAAACGCCAGACAAAACACGGCCTCTAAAATTCCCACAACGACCATACACAACTGACCTTCTTGCTTTCTTCTTTCCTTCCTTCCCTTTTCTTTTCCTTCCTTCCCTTTCTGCCCTTCCCTCCCTTCTCCCTAACTCAACTCTCTCCTTAGAAATTCCAATGAGGACCCTCATACGCTCATAGCGATCAAAGACTCCCCTCACCACATAGCCGGCTAGCGACTTCAAAGTCTGTAATGCTTCTTCTTCACCTTTCTGGCTCGCCCTAGAATTCTAAAGGAACAGAAATCAATAGTAGAAGCAAAGTAGAGTGAGGAATCAAAGTGGTAAATTGCCGTTGTAAAGCTGGGTAGGTACTTGAATCAATGATATTTAAATTATTCAGATGAGAACTTTCAGAAGATATAAACCAAAGTAGGAGAGGGGAGGGGAGAGGGGCACCGGCGTGTGCCGGGCACAGTTGCCAGACCCCTAGGCAATCCGAAAATGAGCAGTGTGTAGGCTTTGGAGGGTCTCCAAGTCCCGTGGACAAGACAGACGAGTCAAGACATGTTTTAATGCAAGGTGAGGGAGCACGTCATGGGGAGGGGAGCTGCAGAGAATCATTGCTCTAAAAGGAGACTACGAGGAGTTCTGCAGGTCACAGCCACAGCCGGCCAGGCCCTATCAGCAAAGCCTGCTGCTAAGGCAACACCCCGCCATACTGGCTGAAGTCTAGGCATCGGCAACGATAGAGCAGGTCCTGTTTCAGAGCACGGTGCTCGGTTTGCAGCTCCGTTACTGTACTTGAAGACGCTTTCAAAGTTTAGCCCCATACTCAGGGCCTGCCCCTGTCCATTTAAAGAGCTGGCAGAATAAGGGACAGCTAATTGCAAAGGCTGGGAAGAAAGTGGCATTGGCTGGACCGCACTGGTGAGATTTTTAAGGAGTAGCAATGCATCGAGCATGGGGTTTTTGTGTATTTGTTTGTCTCATAGAGGGACTAACATATAGGAATGATACTTAGTAACAAGTACTAATACTGTCTGGTAATGCCCTTGACAGTTTAGTGGCCTATCAAACATGCATCTGATGTGGCATCGGGGGTGTAGAAAAAGCTATCCGGCAATTCCTGGGTCTCATTTCAGTGGTTCCATTCAGCATGTTTTTGCAACGAGAGCCAAAAGCTCTCCACTTCAGGGTGATGACTTCCTCTTCCAGGTACAGTGGGAAAAGCATTGGCGATATGCTTGGACCGAGCTGGCTCCAAGGCCTGCCTCAGCCCTAGCTGACTACCTGACTCTAGCAAATTTCTTAACCTCTCAGCAAAATGAGACAAGTTGCAACTATGCCATAGAATGATTAGAGGACTAAATAAAACGATGTAAATAGTAGCGCTCATCGCAGGGTTTCTATTCTGGTGTTGATGGTCAGTTTGGCTCTTTTCGTCAAGGGAGCTAATATCAGCATTGGAGACTACAGAGGGATTGTTAGGCGTCACGGATGGCTCTTTGAGCACTTAGGCGGGCTGAAGGCGAGTGCTCTACTGCGCAGACCTGATTTATTAAGCCTCACTCTCAATACGACTCCAACTGTCCTCATGCTTTTTAAAGTTAGCTTTGAAATCATCTTTTACATGTGAAAATAGGAGCTACAATACAGTGAACGCCCGGCCCTCCAAGACAGTCACTGTGTAGTAGTTTGAATGGATTAAATATTAGGTCACCTTAAAATTAGCGACCACATTTCTGCAAAGAGGCTCTACTGATCGATAGATGTATCTTCATTGCATCTATCGGGGGGGTTGAGAGGAAAAAACAGCATCATGCTTTATTTAAGTAGTATTCAGATCATTAGTTTCTTTGACGTATAGCTGGAAGATGTTCGTTTTTTATGATCAGTGGTTTCAGAAATTATGTATAGATTATTTGGAAGCATTTTAGAGTTCTCCAAAACCGCATCCATCATATCAATATGCTCCTCTCCCCTAAGTGGCTATTGAATTAGTTGATGGGAGACCTACAGAAAGGAAGGGCGTTTAAGTTGTTATTAATTAAAGCTCAAAAGTTCCCTAATCAAGAGTTAGCCTGGGAGCCCAGACTTTCCACACACCCCACATCTGTGGCGAGTCACACTCTTAATAGAGAAGAAAGCTGGGTACACACCCGCCCTCTTGGATGAACCGCATTCTTTCCAGCTGATCACCTTGGACGTGGCCTAGTTTTGGTTTCGTTAATAAGAATGGTAAGATATTAAATAGATCACAAGATGTAAGCTGCTCACAGAGAACTTAAAGCAAAACCACAAGATAGATTGAGATGGACTATGTCAAATGTCGTTCTCTTCAGCCCAAAGGAAATTGTAGGGCTCACACAAAGCAACTTATGAACTCATCAGAAAGAAGAGAGAGATAAAAATGGATACTAATTGTCTTTATGCCTCTCTGTAAACAGAAATTATACCATTTGAAAAAATATATACCATTCATGCCACATATGCATCTGGTGATAAATCCATAACCATAGAATATTTTACAAGAAAATGGTGAAAGCAAACAAAATCACACAATGCTATGACTAAGCCATAGGAGTGTTATGTTGGTCAGCTTCCCGTGTAATGTGAAATAATCCATGTATGATTGTAGACAGGTTTTAAAGTGCACTTTTTCAATTAGAATACATTATTCCTGGGCAAATAATCAAATGGACAAAAACCCCCCAAAAAGCTTTTTCTAAATCTGTGTCAGTTTTACACTTAGAAGGCCAAGGAAGATTTGGGTTAGAATTCTTATTCTTTCTTCCTTCCCGCCTCTTGGTGAACAAACTCACAGCCTCATTCCTCCATGGGAAAACCATTGTGTGGAGATTTGGTCGATGGCTTTTACCGAGTAAAGCAGATAAGAAGTTTTATGGGTATTGAGATTTAGACTTGGAGGATTTACTCTTGGATTATAACCAAGAGAAGGGAATGAGGCAGTTGGAACACATTTTCTTTAGGTTGTCTTTATAGATTGTGATTAATGGCCTTTGCAGAATTGTAAAATCTTGTAAGGCTGATACCAGGGCTAGTTTTGTTCTTTCTGTTGTTAATCTAAATACATCATCATTAAGAAAGGTTAGTTATTTTAGCAAAAGGCAGAGACAAACGACTTGTTTTTTCATTGGTTTCAAACTAAAACCAGCTCTCTTCTTTCCCTTTAAAGACCTCTTCATACAAATATTATGATCTTTAAATGTCTGGTTTGAAACCGGTTTTAAGATCCTTCCACCGACTGCAAGTATTGCTGAGTCTCAGAGGCATTTATAGGTCCTGGTTGTTTTTAAAAAGTGTAATCTTGGCATACAATTCTTGACGAAGGCATAAAATCCTGCATTGAATTTCAGGGAGTCTTCCTACAAAAGCAGTCCTGGCCTTATGGCGTTTCAGAAAGATGCTGAGAAACATCAACTCAAACAGAGCAACTAACGATACAGGGGCAACGTGTACATTCTGGATTGACACGTTTATAGTGTCCAAGAAATAAAATGTGTCAGCATATGTTAAAAGAGGAAAGCAATTAGAGAGTATTAACTGATCTTTTTTCTAAGAGGTTTTTTTTTGTTTGGTTGTTTTTTTGTGTGAGTTTGTTTGTTTGTTTTTTAATGTACAGTGTCTTGAACAGTGGTTTTCAACCTGGGGTGGTTTTGCCTACCAGGGAACACTTGACAATGTCTGGAGGCATTTTTGGTTGTCACAGCTGAGGGGTGGGTGCTTTTGGCGTCTAAACATCCTACAGTGCATAGGACAGCCCCCGCCACAAAGGATGATGTGATCTAAGATGTCAGTCATGCCTAGGCTGAGAAATCTTGCTTTAGAATCATCACCGAGTTCATGGAAAGTACTAATTGTGAGGATCGTGAGGGGATGGAGTGGGTAGGTAGGTGGGTATGTTTTCATTGGCTCAGTATGTGTGCGAATTAAGAAAAGGTCAAAGGCTTGACATTTTTCACCTTCCAGTCTCTTAATGGATCAACTGTTATTTCAAAGATTAAAAAGGAAAAAAAAAACCTAGGTAAGTGCTGAATTTATAATGAAGTCATGTCCTTGCTTGTTTCTTGATCTGCTTCCAACGAGAAAAGAAAGAAAAGCAACCACTGACTAAAGTTTACGCTCATTTTATGCTTGGGTTAATTAAACAGAAAATAAATGGAATTCACCTTTCGGGGGAAAGTGCTATCCATGTCTTTGTTGTAGATTTCCCCAAAATGCATTGCTCTCTGGATAGTGAGTTTGTTACTCTGAGGTAGTGGTGCAAGCTGTCATTTTACTCTGTGATTTATAGGGTGTGTCACCTTCAGTCACTCAGTTCAAGTTCCTTAGCTCTGTGCCTGCCGACTGGTTTCTATGCGACGGTTGATCTTGTGTTGGGAGCAGCTGGTTTCTCTTAAATGCCTGTGTCTATGTTTGCTACATATCTATGACAATGTGTTCACACCAATATAATTATGACTACATTAGCACTTGCCCCGTAAACCACATGATTCAGGGCTTTATGAGTAGGTAATAAAAACTCTCTCCAGGCAGAAACTTGTCTTAGACATGGAACTTTGGGGGTGGGGGCAGTTGTAAATGGTCAGTACTTGTTAGGACCTTCTGAAGTCTGTGGTCATTAGAACTGCCATTTATTGGGTAGCCCTCTGCAGAACCAAGACTATGTGCTGCGGGATTTAGATCTTTAATCGTTTAGCTAAACATAGGATCTTTGCCAAGTTTCATCCACATTCATTAATTCTTTCAACAAATATTTGAGTGCCTAAAATGGGCTGGGGCAGTTGATCCTTCAGTGAACAGCACAGAGTTTGTATTCTCATAGAGCTTATATTCCAGTGGATGGAGAAGAGGAAGGGAGGGAGGAAAGAAGAAAGGAGAGAAGGAGAGAGTGAAGAAAGGAGGGGAAAATGTCAGATGGTAAGAGCTTGGCAGAAGATTAAAATAGTGTGAATTATTGTTACTTTAGGACAGTAGACAAGGACAGCCTCTGTAGGAAGTGGCCCGAGTAAGGAGTCAGCCATGTGAAGGGCATTCCAGACAGGGGGACCAGAATAAGCCTCTAAGGCTTGATGTGAAGGAACACCCCAAGGCTGGCGCAAGAAAGGCAAAGGCAAGGGCAAGATGCAGTACATATGCTAGCCAATGAGCTGAGGCACGCAGTCCATGCTAAATCTGGGCGAGGGGCTTGGCCTTTTTTAAGCGTGGGGCGTGCATGAACTGATTGAAGTTCTAGATAGGTCTTTCTGGCAGTTGTAGGTAGAAAGAGCAGGGAGACCAGTTGAGAGACTGTTGTTGAAGTCCAGACAGTGATACTGTGAACTTGTTGGCAGGGCCTCATGTGTGCCCCCTTTCAGGGATAGAATTCAGCTGAGGGACATTCAGAGAGTCAGGTGCAGGTTGACAACCACCTTCTGCTAGAGGAAACATCCATGTGAGATCCGTGAGATCAGGAGGGATGGGGGAAAGACCATGGCTTTTGACATCAGTTTGTTCATCTATAAAATGGG
This sequence comes from Rousettus aegyptiacus, assembly GCF_014176215.1. Lineage (NCBI taxonomy): Eukaryota > Metazoa > Chordata > Mammalia > Chiroptera > Pteropodidae > Rousettus > Rousettus aegyptiacus. The sequence continues at coordinate 602,045 of NW_023416312.1, read as the reverse complement.
ATTTATAATGCATAATCGGCAGAACTTTGGGAAGGATGAGCAAAGTATAAAAAGCTTCTAGCCTGGTGCCCAGTGATAATAATTTTATGTCCAGGCAAATCTGTTGTTAACGCATATAAACAGATCAAGTAGCGAGGGCCATTTTCCAGGGATGTGGAAAAGGAACGTGTTACTTACCTTTTAATTACTCTCAAGACATGACAGAACCCCTTTTGTGTTCACGTTGACGTATATGGAACATCTCAGTTGCTGAATTGCTTACTTATTTTTTAATTATTTTTTTTGCTGCTCTTCTATTTCCACATCTTCTCAGCTCGTGTTTCTCTTTTGCTTCCCACGTTTGTAGGAATTTTAATATGTATTGCCTCAAATTGCCTTCCGGAAAGATGGAAGCGTTGTATGAGAATGTCCTAGTCTCTTTTTAAAAATTGAAATACAATTTGTATTCCATAAAGTTCACCCTTTTAAACTGTGCAATTCAGTGGCTTTTAGTACATTCATAGAGTTGTGCAACCATCACCACTATCTAATTCAGAACATTTTCATCACCCCCCAAAGAAACCCTGTGCCCAGGAGCAGTCACTCCCCATTTCCTCCTCTCCAGCCCTTGACAACCAGTAATCTAATTTCTCTCTCTATGGATTTGCCTATTCTGGACCTTTCATATAAGTGAGATGATACAACATGTGGCCTTGCGTGTCTGGCTTCCTCCATGTTGGAGTTAGGTCCTATTTCTGAGCTGTATATCTATTTATGTTTTTCAAAATTTATAATTTTTTGCATAGTAGTGATAGTTGATAGGAAATTTTACCAATACGTTTTATTTTACCACCGGACAGAATACATGCTCAGTTAGTCATAGTTGATTGACTTATTGTCATTACCTTAGTATATCTTACAATTAGAATATTCTCCTCTTGGTACCATTGCAGTGTTTAAATTACTGATTTTATTTTTCCCACTTTCTTTGGAGCTGTCGCCCTTGTTCTCAGTACATTTTTTCCCTTTCCTTCTCTATAGTCTGGTTCGGCACTGGCAACCTACAGCCCATGAGCCAAACCTGGCTTGCCATCTATTTTTGTAAACAATTTGATTGGAACATGGCTGTGCCCATCATTTACATATCATCTATGGCTGCTTTCACTTTATGAGGACAATGTGGAGTTGTCGCAAGAGAGACCATATAGCTCACAAAGCCTAAAATATTTACTAGCTGCCCTTTGTAGCAAAAGCTTGCTGACCCCAATCTAATGTGTGACTGAGGACAGGACCTCAGTGTTTATTTGGTTCTAATCAGAATGATTTGTAATTCATCGTGACCTCTTTGGGCTGGGGCAATTCATCGACAAAATCACGAAGGTGATAAAAGCATCTGTTGAAATAACTGTTTTCCTCCACACAGGAAGGTAAAAAAATATTATTTCAATGAAAAAAAGATGTTAGAATATTTCTTAATATTTCAAGACAGAAAGAATGTCGTTGAACATAACTGTTACCTTGAGGGTTATAAATGTCATATTATAATCACACACACTCATACATACCACCCAGTGGCATACACATGTGTATCAAACTTGACAGCAGGTGAATGACTTAAACCTTCGTGAACTCAGAAAAGGCAGGTTTCCTAGTAACTCTAGCTGGAGGTCTCCACAATTGCACCACTTTGGCTCCCAATGTAATCAGGACCCACATGTCCGGATTCTTACAGTAAAACCTGAGCAATTTTCAAGTTCTCGCTTCTTTGCCTGCCGATGCCAACTGGACCCTTATATCTAGGCTGAGACATTCCCGCCCAAAGCAACCTATTTGGCTTGGCTGTTCCTTCATTCTTTTTTTCTCCATGAAGTTGAAGGACAATAATTTACAATCGTACTAGCCCTGTGTTTTCTGAACAAAATCGAAACATGCTCTTATTTTATTTTTAATTTCTAGATGCCTCCCTTGTAAATCTTCCCCCTTTGATAGCAATCTTTTTCTTGACCCCAGTGTGCTCCTGGATTAAGTCTCTCAAATGCCCTATTATCTTTACATTTCCTTCTTGCTCACTGGCCTATGAGCCTTTGAGGAAAAAAGCTGTTTCCTTTTCATGCCTCTACTCTAAATGCCTATTGAGGAATTTGGTACTGCAACGTGCTGAACAAATATCCATTGACTTCATGCAGGTGTGCGCTTCAAGCTTCAAGCATTTTCTTTCACATATGTCACGTTCATCATCCACAAATTTTTATATTCATATTGTCTTTTAATAATGATTTATTTCATTTAAATTCAGGTGTCTATCCTCAATAATGACACTGAGTCCATCCATTCAACTATCATTGACAAAACAGCCATGATCTCTGTGGAACATACATAATTGTGCTTGGTCAGATGACAGATATTACATGAAGAATTAAAATATAAACACACATACACACATTTATAAAATATGATAAGAGCTCAGGAGAAAAATGATTGAGGGCTGTAGAAGAATGTATATGAAGAAGAATACAAAGAATCTATACTAATTTAGATTGAGGAGCGTAAAATGTCAAGGTGCTGGCCAGAACCAAATTCACTTTAAACGAGTCAAATGAAAGTTTGTTAATGAAAGGGTTACTTCTAGAAATGGATGAGGGTTAAAAGAACACAGGTGAGATGCCAGCTTAACCAGAGGGTAGCATCAGCTGGAGAGACAAGGGGACAGAATGTGGCGCCAGGGCTTAATGAGAGCTGGAGCTCTGGTGCTAGTGGGAGGAAGTGTCTCCCAGAATGGTACCCAAATAGGAGAAGGGATGGAAATACCCAAATGTGCATCTCCTCCAGCACTCAGATCTCTTACTGATCCTTTCTATTAGCCGAATCCAACCAGAAGCCAACTAGCAAGGGTGCTTAAGTCTTACAGATGCACGGGGGTTATGGGGCAAAGAGCAGAGTGGACAAAGATGGAGAATAGATAAGGAACTGGGACATAAAAGGAAATGGGAAGTTAGGGAAAGCCTTTTCCAGAGCATGATATTTAAGTCACAATAGGAAACACAAGGATTTTGTGCTGGGGGGAAATTTCCAATTAGAGGAAATGGAATGTGTGAAGCCTCTGAGTTGGGAAAAGAACATAGGGATCAGAGTGAAACGGGATGAGGTGTGAGGTGGGCATCTTGTAGGTGTCGAAGCAAGGTTGAAAGTTATCCCCAACACGGTGGGGATTTGTTAAGAGGGCTGATCTAGGGACAATCTTATCTTGGTGTGCAGCAGTCTGGGGAGGGAGAGGTGATGAGAACTTGGCCAAGGGTGGGGCAGAAGAATGGGACTTCATTCCCTTAAAAGTAGAGAATCCTCCGCCCTTTCTAATTATGTATTATTAGCACACTTTTAGGAAAGTTATATTGTGTCTTAATCTCACAGAACGATAAAAGTAGGAGGAGAGCATTTCTTTAAGAGTAGATTACTTATATTTTTAATCCATTCATTATCATGGAATTATAAATTCTCTAGTTTAGCTGGTATAAATTTCCCCATTTAAAATCTAGAAAGAGTCATATGTGTTAGCAAAGGATTTCTAAACCTTGCCACTATTAGCATTTGGGGCCAGATCATCATGCTGCAGAGGCTGTCGTGTGCATTGTAGGATATTTAGCAGCATCTCCAACATCTACTCACTACATGCTACCCCACCCCACCCCCTGCCAAGTCGTGGCAACGAACATGTCTCCAGATATTTTTGAGCATCCTCCGAGTGGCACAATCACTCCTGGTTGAGAACCACTTCAGCTCAGCACGCATTCTGGTGTTGCTCTCCTTTCTTTTACATGGGGTTATTCTTTTATACCTATTTCCTCAGGGATTTGGGGTTCCCCGAAAGCAAGGACGATGCCTCAGTCCTCTCCCTGATACCATTTCCTATGCACACAATCAGCAACATATTGAGAAATCAATATACGTTTGTGGAACAAGTGAATGAACAATGAATTGGACCTTAAATGTGATACAACTGTGAGCATGAAATTGGGGTTCAAGGAAACTTAGGTCATTTTCTCCTACTGCTGGTTCTTCTAATTAAAGAAAGGATCACCAGAAAGAGTGGAAGGCAGTTATTAGAGACCTCCTAAGCAGGATAGAATATTACTATTTCATATATAATTGTTTCAAATAAGCCCATTAAACTTTACAAGATCGTTAATTGTCTAGATTGGGTCGTTTAATTTCTCTAGTCAGATTCAGTTAATCGATTTTTCTGAGCTGCATCTCCTTGAATTGAGGGAACATGGTGGCTGACACTTGAGCTTTGAAATCAGACTCTGGATCAAATTCTGGCCCTGCCACTTACTACCTGGATGGTATTAGCCAAATGATTTGGCACACCTGAGTTTCCGTTTCCTTGTCTATAAAATGATGATGGTGAAATCTATCTCATCATTAAATTAATAAACATGATCATGAATGTAAAGTGCAATTTCTAAATTTTAAAGTATTATATAATCATTTAATGAGAATTAATCAGCGGTCATTAGGAAGGCCTGTTTAATTTTTTGTAATGTTTTCCTAAAAAACATTTTTAAGTTGCTTTTATTTGTACCTATATTTAAGGAAAAAATCCTGTCAGGAAAAAAAAAAGATTTCTTTTGCTTTTCTTTAAATAAAATGTTTTATTGTTTTCCTAAGATAATTCTGACTTTTGGTTACACAAGTAGTACATGGAAACATTCTCGTTATGAAAGATTCAAACTAGCAGAAATCCATAAAGTAGATTTATAAAAAATATATTTCTCATTACCCCCACCGCCATCACTTACTTACTCAGGAGGAACCAGTCTTAACTGTGTGGTGTTCACATTCTTATTGTATGTTTTCACATATATTTATTTTTCACCTAACTAAGATTACATATTTCGTACTGCAACATCTTTTATTTCAGTTATCCATATGTGTTAAAAATATTTTTGCCATTATTTTCTAATAAATGGTGGATTCTTGAGATAAATATATTGTCTCATTTTGGACTACCAGCCTATTCTTCATCTAAATTAAGTATTCACAATAAATTAGAAGCATTGTCTAGAAACCGGCATCTTCCCAAGCTTCTCAGAACAGAGTGAGAAGAACATCAAATATATCATGTGTGGATGCTAGAAGCTTGTTAAATCGTGTGCTTTTCCACCATGGCACAATTAGATAACCTAAAATTTTTGAAAATAGAACTCGTAAGGGGACTTGGCATTGATGGTAGCTGGTGAGTTCCCATAATGAAAGGCACACAGAAAACTGTTAATTGTATTTGGCATTCAGGTTTTCAAATCCAATATGAATGCTGCCATTGCACATTGTTGGGAAGTAACATCCGTTTCGCGTTCACTTCTGTGTGAAGGCGTTGTGAAGTGTAAGTTCTTTAGAGTGCTGTATTTGTGAGTCAGTGTGGGTATGTAATCCCTATAAAAGTCTAATGAGGTTTATTACATCGATGGCAGAATATACTTAATTATTAACCACCTTAATGTTTGGTTTGGTGTGGTTAATTTCATGTCTTTTAATTTTATAGCTTTGTAAAAATAGGAGCAAGCATAGAACTCTGAAATAAAGCAGAATGAATCGTGTTTTCTTCTCACCTTTCCTGTAAAGAATAAAGTTTTTTTCTCATTTGTAACAAAATATTGATCCATTTGGAAGTCTAATACCTTTCTTGAAATTGATGGGAAAACTGCTTTTGTATCACAGAAAAATACATTTCTCTAATAGGAGTGCCATTATTTTAAAAAGCAACAAGCCTGTTTTTAATCTCAAATTTAGTTAAGGAACACTTCTGATGGAGGTAGAAGATTGCCAAAGGAAAATGCTTTCCCGCTGCTAAAGAAACGATGAGGCAGGCACTCTGTTTATTTTTATAACAATGTGTTTTGATCCCGTGACAAATGTTTCACCGTGGCTCTAACATTTTTCCTATTCTAAACCAAATTGTGTATGTTAACATTTCGATCCATCCTGACTTCTAAGAACATTAGGATGCGTTGTTGGTGTTGAAGACTTTTCTTTCTGGTCTCATGTAGGTTTGAGTTCATTACATGGTTTATAAATGTCTGCCATTTGCGAAGTATCAGATAGGCGCTGTCATGGGATAAAAGACGATTAAACCAACAGCTCTCCACCTGACGGAAGGCAAACCCATCCCTAAGTAACTTGGGCACGAAGAAGAGAGTAATAAGAAAAAACACTGTAAAGGAAAACAAGGAGAGAAGTTAATTTAAATAAAGAAAATCCTGAGGGTCTTCTTAGAAGAGGCAAAAATATTGAAAGATGGATGAAATTTAACAGATTACTGAAGTTGGAAAAACAAATATCCCTATGTGGACTGAAAAGTTTAGAGTACAATGCACAGATGACGCCATAACTGTCTATTTAAGGGTGTAGCATAGGGAACAGATCAGTGCTTTGCAATATGGCAGCCACCAGCCACATGTAGCTGTTTCGATTTAAATTAAATTAAGTTAAAAATTCTCCATCATACTAGCGCTATTTCAAGTGCTCAGCAGCCACCAGGGTGGAAAGATTGTTAATCAGTGTATCTAAAACTTCAGTGAACACCTGCAGGGCTTGTTCAAACACGGATCGCTGGGACCTGACCCCTAAGATTTTGAATCAGGTTTGGAGTGGGACCTGAAATTCTGCTTTTCTAACAAGCTCCTAAGAGACGTAGATGCTGCCAGCCCAGGGACCACACTTGGTATATAGCACTGTTCAGTGCTTCTCAGATGATCACTGTTTTCAATTTCCCATGTGTGGTATACCGATACATATATTTTCAACAATAAAAATGAATCACTAGAAAAGAGGTATTGAAATTCTTTTAAACTTACCAAATGGAAAACTATATTAGTGGATTCGACAGATGTATAATTATATTTCAATGAATGTAATCGGAACGAATAGAGGAAAGAAGGAAAGACTGTGTAGAGAGGGTTCTAAATGATCGTTCCCTGTTTGTCTTTGTATATCCATGGTGAAACACACCGAAGGATTCATGGACCGCGCCATACTGTTGTGGTTTGAATATTGGCTTGCGGATCCTGCACTTTATGCTGTTTGTAATAGCGATTTCTCATGGCTTTTGGGCAAGGAAATGATACAGTCCAAATCATAGGAAGAGGAATGCGGTGGCAGTGGAGGAGGAGTAATGGAGAAAGGACACAGCCAAAGCCGGGGAGACCAAGTCCAAGGCCACGGCAGAATCCAAACAGAAGGAACTGAGGGCGGCAGACAGGAGGGGTCAGATGCCAAACACGTTGAGGTCACAGGATCGACAGGATGGCACAGGTAATTGGATGTGGGGCGTGAGGAAGAGGAGAGGAGTAATGATGACTCTGAGGTTTCGATCCTGAGCCACTGGAAGGGTGGCGATGGCATTCACCAAAATAGGAAACGCAAGTGCTACCTGAGTCACTCCACGCTGAGGAGCAGATACAAACCCTTTTAGTTATTGCTCAGATTAGATTCAAGCTTCATTCATCTGTGTGGCTTTTCCTTAAGTTATTAGTGGACTGTTGTTTCAGAGGTGCACTTTACAAGTCATTATTGCACACATCAGAAAAGCATCCTGCTGGGTGAGCGACTCATGAAGATTATTAGTGAGTGAGATGGACATTTACAATGGCACAGATAAATAATATTCTGGTGATCCAAAGCACCTAAGAAAAGTACTGGACAGCTTGCACATTTAGGAGTGGTCCATAGTTCTTAAAACACCTTGAAGGATTTCTACAACTTAATCTCTTGATATTTAGCAAAGTATATTGTTGCTTTATGTGTGTGTGTGTGTGTGTGTGTGTGTGTGTGTGTGTGTGTGACACATCTCCAAGAACAGTGGATTACACTGATCAAACTTACTGGAATGCATTACTAATTATCCAAAAGATCATCCAAAATGCCACTTAATTACACATGGAGGTCCAGTGATGGAAGTCATTAGATAGGTACTGTTTTAATCTCAGAAAAGCAAATGGTGAAGTTACTTCTGCATTTAACAAGAGTTATGAAATCTTTGCGGACTTTAGCAACAACAAACTGGTGTCATACAATGCACTAGACTAGAAAGGCTCTGGAAAATCTCCTGTCACTAAAAGGAATTTGATGATTTTCTTTCTTGTTCAATATCCATAGCACATTTACCAGATTTAAACCTATGAACAGCAGTGTGACCATCTAGAGAGTATTATTTTCAAGAGAGCTGTATATCACAAGATATATACCAGGGGTATCCATGTCCTAGGTGTTTGGGGACAAATTTCCAGGATGCCAGGCGAGGAGATTTGATTTTCAAACATAAGTCTTACTCCACATCCTTTCCAAAAAGTGGAAAATGCATTATTTCTTATATCACTCAAAGCTCTTATGTTCACAAACTAAAGGAAATGTTGATGTTTTTAAAAAGTTGTTTTGATTAAATCAAGCAAAACCACGGGTTTTTTTTTCCTTTCTCTTTTTCTGACTTACTCCATCCTCAGCTTAAACTGTGAACACTCAGCCCCCGTGAAGGAACTCAGGGATTCATCCTCACTTTCTTCACCCACGTTTCTTCGAGTCTGGTTGGATTCATTGCTTCTCTCCCCTTGAACTGGATTTAAAAATACGCTCCTGGCTGAAATTAATGTTTCAACAATTAGTTTAGTTTAACTCCCAAAACAAATTAAAAAGATTTGCCTCTCTATTTAGGACCAAGAGCCCGGATTAAGTTTTTTACTTCTTTCTGATGCTCCCTGCAATTTACACAAATATAGTTCCTACTTTCAATTCTCCACTTCTCCATACCCCTCCCACCATTAGAGCCCTGGTGATGTATAAAAAATTAATGACATAAATTGGGAAAGCCACAGGATCGAGAAGACATCTAATTTTCTCAGCTGATGGACACTGGAAAGGCTCCTGGAAGCTAGGCTCATGTTATGTGTTTACACTAAACGCATGAGTAAAGGTTGGCTCTCTCAAAATGGTTACTCTTAAAATCGAAGCTTCCAGAGAATCCAGCCTTTATCCACCATTCCCCCTTCTTTCTTATGCTTTAATATTTTTACCCCTCAGCCTATGACATGCTCAGTTAACCCCCCAGTTCAAAAACTAGTATACAAACAAGTACTCAAATACTTCTCCCTTAAACCAATGCAAAAAGTCCAAAATGGTGCATTCCTTCTGGAGGCTCTAGGGGAAAATCTGTTTCCTTGCCTTTTCCCCTTCCTTCATCTTCAAAGCCAACAGTGAAGCATCTTCAAACCTCTCTCTCTCCCCCCTCCCTCCTACCCCCCCCCCCTTTCCTTCTCGCCGCCCTCCACTTCTCTGCCTCTGACCCTCCTGCCTCTCTCTTAAAAGACCTTTGTGATTACACTGGATCTACTTGAATAGTCTCCGGAATAATCTCCTATCTCAAGACCCTTAACATCGTCATGTCTGCAAAAACGCTTTTTGCCATATAAGGTAACATAGTCATGGTTTCTAGGGATTGGGACGTGGACATCTTTGGGGGCCGTGATTCTGCCTGCTACACTCACAAACCATTCCTCTATGTCTTTTATCTCGGTGACTGTGTCGCCGGCCACTCAGCTGGTGAAGCTGGGGACTTCCCCGCCATCTTCCGCTTCTCTCTTTCTCCCTTACGTTGATGGTTTCCCAGGTCCTCTGTGCTCTGTATCTGAACCTCCTCAGAGACATGCAATCTCTTCCTTTTCGTCGTCACCGCCTCTACTTTCCTAGCCTAGACTCATACAATACCATCCACATTTGCTTTCCCGCCTCCTGTCCTGTTCTTCTGTTTTGTCCAATCTCAGATCCTGTTTCCAAACTCCAGGCCTCTCTATTGCCAGTCCCGTTAGCCGTGCGCATGCGTGCTTCGTGACTTCGTTCACGTGTTCCCATCTGCCTCCATCAGCTCTCTCCCTTCTGTACCTCCGAGACTTCGTCCCTGCTCCAGCTGCTGGCCAAGCCCTCAGCACTGCGATGCCCCCTCACACGCTCACGCAGAGGGAGTCTCCAGAGGACATGCCAGCACATTCTCGTGTTTATAAACACAGTGGCGCTTATCACCGTTTCTTGTTGTTCTCTGTTTCTAGGGCTTTTGTTCCGACTATATGATAAGTTGCATAAGGATAAGACGAGATGTCACGTGACTTCTTGGTCAGATTCCTCCGCAGTAGAACCTTCTCTCACTTCCCTGGCCGACTTTCAGCTCTTTTCTCTGTGATCTCAGGGCTCCTTACATATGCGCATCTCTTTGCCCTAGAAATAACCTCATCGCGTCGCATTTGGCTATTACTTATGTATTTATTTCCTACAGATTCGGGAAGAAAGGATGCATATAATTTTCCATTTATATGTCCCCCGCCCATGGAAACACAGTGAATAGCACATAGTAGCTGCTGAATATATGTTTATTAAGTAAATCATTGAAAATCAGTGAATAAAAAGGTATGTCCGTTGCCACCTTCTCCACTTGGGAAAACCTAACTCATTTAACTGTGTATTTCCCCATTTTCTTGTCTCTCAGGCTGGACAATATGCTGAAAGGTAGGAACTACGTCTAGTTTATGGTAATTAACCACAAAAATAGTATCTACAACATTTTAGGTAATCAATAATTGTGTGTGGCTGAATTGGATGCTCTTTCATCGTGACTGAAAGAACTTAATTCAAATGAAGTTAAATCAAAGTTTAATTCAGGTGACAAGCCTGAATCTGGATGTTCTGGCTGTTCTGAATACTGGAGTATTCATTAAACCTTCCGAGCTCTCATTACTTAACCTTTTAGAATTTTTGTTTCGTCATTTGGAAAACTTGCCTTCCCCTACCCCGTAATAGTATCAAGATCAAACAAGATAATAGGAAGGCATCTTGAAAAAAAAAAGACACAAATTGCTATATGAGCGCAATTTCTTGTTTTGGTTTTGCTTTGGAAAGAAATGGTGTTTTGCTTTGTCTTGTGGATTAAGGATCTTGGAAATCGTTCATGTCGATGGAGAAGGAATAGAGGACAAGCCTTAATGCCTTTACAGAATCTGGACAGTTACTGGAGGAATTTAATCTCTTTTCTATCTGGCCCTTCTAACTCATGACTAAGTATTCAAAAGAAAACAGGCTTCCTCCATTATCTACCTGTCAGGAACTGTTTGTATAGCAACCTGAGGTTTAAGAAACTTCGAAGCTAACGCTGATTAAATTAGCAGAACAAAAATGCCTTTCTCCTTAGGGCTCAACTTGAATATAAAGGCTGACATTTTGGGTTACATTACCTACAACAAGGAATCCAGGGTATTTCAGGAAGACCAAGGCTAGCTCGTAGGGTCCCAAGTGATACAATTCCTTTACAGGTGGAAAGAAATTTACAGTGTCTCTGTCTGATGCCAGGGCTTCATTAATGCCAGTATTATTCTGTTCTATGATACTTAATGCTACACTTCGTCATTAGGCTTCTCAATGTGAAATCTAAAAACAAATCATTCATTCATGATTCCATTAATGAACATTGGACTTGACCAGTGTATAAAAATGCATGCCTGCTCCCTACCTCCTTGCCTCCCTTCCCCTCCCCTCTCCCATGCTAGGAGGCAGCTAAAGCGCATCTGAATTGTGTGGTCTTTGGCATCCAATGTGGAGAAATGTCTAATGTGAGGTTCCTTGAGCCAAATTCTCCCTTTTCCTTTTTCTTTCCAATCTGCCTTGCTTTTTCCTTCCCACCTACCCAAATGGCCCTTCTTGCAGCTCAGTTAATTATAGGCAATCTCTTCTCATACGCATGCTCTGTAATCCACATTCTCTATCTTTCCTCATTCCCAACACCTGCCTGGTGACCTTGGTGAAAACTTCTTTGGTGTTCTCTCTCTCTCTCTCTCTCTCTCTCTCTCTCTCTCTCTCTCTCTCTCTCTCTCTCTCTCTCTCTCACACACACACACACACACACACACACACACGCACACACACACTTCCATCCCCACCCCGTGCCCTGTTGCCCAATGCCATTTAAGACCTCCCCAAAAAACCTGTTGCAATTCACTTCTTGTTAAAAAAAAAAACAAAGCATTCCAGAGCTAGACGATTTTTAAGATCGTCTGTGCCAAATAGAGAAGAGGAGTTAGAATTATAACACTTTAGCTAAATAAATGTCATTGAGTTTTGAAGTGGACTTAGATGTAATAAGGAGCCAAAGATGCCAATCTCTAAAGCCCTTAACAGTGCTTAGAGGCCCCTTGAGAATTGGACAAAAGCCTTTGACCACTTCCTTATTCTTGTCATCAAAACAGTCTTTTCCGGAGTATCAGGATTCGAGTTAAACGAATGTTTTAAAGTATTCCTAATAAGTTTCTTTTTGTTTGTTTGTTTTTCACAATATTGCTTTTTTGTTATTTTCTCACGGAAAATCAAAAGGCTAATTTTACTGTTACTTGTAACCTCTCTCTGGAGGAACTTTTAAAACAGTGATTTTGAAATTCTTGAACAAGTTTAGCTTAATTAGAATTTACATTTATGCTTCCAAGATGGCTCATTCCCAAAGACCAGTGCTCATTTAGATGTGTAGGTTCCCACATGTCCGTTAATAATCACTCTCTGAGTTCTCCATCTTTATTATTATTTGTATTTTATGGAATATGTGCTCCAGGCGCCAAACAACCAACTTAAACATTGGATGTGGGCCTTCCCATGAGCTGCGACTGCTTGTATCCTGCATCAGCTCTAAATTTTTCAACTAATTTTCATAATGGTAAGCAAGAGTTTCTTTTAGTTTTATGCCTTCTGTGACTTCTGTGATCCCAAATGAGGCATTTTGTATCAGATATGCAGATAGATGCCTGAAATAAACAGGACAGATGTGAATTTAAAAAAATAAGAAAAGGTGAGGAAGGGAATACATACAAACTATTGTTTTAAAGCTGTATCTCGGGCAATTTTACTTCCGTGTGCTTCCATTTCCTTACCTGTAAAAATGAGGTGAAAAATAAGTAATCGCTTTTTTAAAAAATTATTCTTTTAAAAAAATTTCTTAGTGATTGATATTAGCACCTACTAAACCATCAAAAGTCATGGTTAAAATGTACATAATTGCTCTCCCTTCACCTTGAATAAAGAAACACCCTCTAGGTCTGTCTTATGCTTTCTATTGGCCATTAGCCGCATGTGGCTTTTAAAATTTAAGTGAATAAAAATTAAATAAAGTTTAAAATATTCAGTTCTGCAATGACCACATGTCCAGTACTCACGTGGCTAGTGGCTGCTATATGGGACGGTGCAAATAGAGACCTTTTTGGTCATCACAGAAAGTTCTGCTAGACAGCAATGTACTAGAGTATTATTACTACTGGCTCTCAGTGTAAGATGGGTCTGTAGTGACACATTAAGGAACATTTTCTATTCTTATTTAATTCTTTAAGAAAGTGCATTCATTTTATCAAATATCTTTTGTTATCTCTTGGAATGTTCATATGATCTTTCTTAGTAGAGTAGAGAATGCTATGTTGGTGGGTTTCCATTTATTAAGCTAAATTCAGGTGGGATATTGGTCACTAGAACTTTTTCTTAAGTTTATCAGGTTTTAGAATTGAGGCCATAATTATCTCCAAGAAAGGTTGTGCTAACATGAGGAATAGCTACTCAAGAGATTTCAGAAGCATTCACAAAGAAATTCAATAATTTCTTGGCGTCCTTCAGAATCGAGTTTGGGATGGGCAAGGCTACTTAAAACTTTTGATTTCTTCTCTTAGTCATTGAATAAGAGGTTTTCTTCTCTTAATTGCTGAGGTGTTCTTCTTTTTATTGTTTAATTCTTTATTCTTATCTCGTCTTGAGTTATGGCGAGTTCTTAGAATGCTGGGTGTATGCACCATTGAAATACACCAAAATCCCCAATAAAATATAAGTAATTTTACCTTTCTGTTATTTTAGATAGCTGCCTAAAACTTAGAGTTAATTATGTGGATATCACTGTAACTAAGATATTTATGACATTCATGTTAATGAAGATATACTTTGTTTTAATTAAATACTTTCAGGAAGATTAATGAATTTATCAGATTGTTTTCATCTCAATTTTTAATTAACTTGGCATGATTGGTTAATTTTTTTACTCAAATATTATTTGTGAGTATTTTTTTTCTTACATTTCAATAACTCAACGCCCAATTAGTGAGGGCAGGAGAGGTGAAAATATTAATTTTAGAGGGTTGGGTCAATGAAATCCTTGAAGGACTTAGAAGTGTGTGCTCTGGGTCGGAACAGGTCTTCAGCAGTTATGTATCACTCCTCAGTGATGTTATGTAGCCCACTTTGTGCCAAAATGAAGCCAAGGACTAGGGGGGAGGTGGAAGGCACATCCTCACTTTGTCAAGAGGTTTCCAATAAAGCTGAGCAGACTTAGCTATGAACAATACAACATAAACGTAGTATATAAATCAAGATAAAATGTAACCAGGACAAAAATCCAGTATTTAAATTCAAAAACAATCATCTACATTACAGCAGAATCAGGGAGATTTGGATTAACATCAGTTCTGGTGAAAAATACTTGGCAGTATCAGTTGACTAAAATCTCTAACATGAGACGTAGGGTGACGTGAGAACCAAACAATGTACTGAGGCTGCGTTAATAGAATCAGAGCATCTACAATGGAAAAGTCATTACAGCTGCCGCTCTCTGCACTTGTCAGAACACAGTGATTAAGGGAAGGGAGGTAAGAAATAGCCTGACATAACACACGCACATGCACACGCACACGCACACACTGGCTCTCAGTCAATTCACCAAAAGCTAACACGTAAATGTCCTCATTTATTAAAAAAAAAAAACTGGCATTAGTGCATTTCAAAGAGTATCTAAGCAGCTTTAATAGATCTATTCCACCGTAGTGTGTGATCATGGATTACCTGTACATTTTCTATACAATTAACCTAACAATTAATAAGGCATTTTAAATACATTCAGAAATACATGGCTGCATTATCAGTAATCAAAATATCAGAAGTGTTTGTTCGGTTGTTCTTCAGTTTAAATTAAAGACTTTTTAGTGTGCTTTGGTTTTGCATGTTTAGGAATTTTAACCAATTTATTTTTGTAATCCTTTATGTACAGCTACATATTTATAATTAATGTATTTTAAAATTGAGCTACTATTTATTCAACATTTCATATTTCCCCTCTGGGCTTCCATTCTCTCTTTTCAGTCCTTTATATGACTTTATCTCTCCTACGAAAACTTTCAATAAATCTCAAATATGTCAAAAAATAGTTTAACGAAGATATACATCATCAAACCATATAATGAATTGTCTGAGTAATTTATGAATTTTTGCTTTTGATTTTAAATAATTTGAAATAAATTTTAATTTAATTCTAAATTTTCAGTGCTGATTGATCTGTTTTTGATTCGTATTTAAGATTTCACTAGTATTTATTTCAATTTTACTTTGGTTTCTATTTAATTTAAATTTAATTCGTAATTGCTAAATATAGTGGGGAAAGATGGACCATCCATTAAAATTTTAGATAAATTGTTGAAAGTAGAAAAAAGCAGAGAGTGTCATTTGAAAGCATCCAGACTGAAATCTGAAGTAGCTAAAATGATCCTGTTACATATAAAATGCCAATTTTTTAATGAAAAATGATTTTCCATGTGGTAGGTTTATATTGACTTATCTTTTGCCAGACTTTTAGCATTTTTAGGATTCTTCTGTTACTTTTAGTTTGCTTAACTTTCAGAAAATATATACCAGTCACTAAAATACAACATTCCTTTTAAAACTATTAAAGAGATTAAACCTACAATAGGTAAATTTGACGTATTTGGCTTCTTGGAAGATTAGCTTTTGGCTTTTGGCCTCCCCGCATGAAAGCTAGGTAGAGATCCTAATTTAAGTTTTTGAAGTGTGAAGAGTATCTTCAGGGAGATAGTGTTAAGCCATTTTCTACAATTTTAAGAACAGACTTAAAAAGAAATGGTTAATTATGATAAAATGAAGGATTTAGAGTAGCTGTGCAGGTTAATTTTCTCTTATAAGGAATATGAATATCAGACACATAATTTATGAAAGAGTTTTTTCTCTTGAGTTTTAAAACTAATTGGCCTTGGAAAGTTTAGTCAGAAACTCATTCAGATTTTTCAATAAGTGATCTTCCAGTGAATAGGGAATCTCTTGCCTATCTTCTTAATATATTAAAATTGACCCCCTGGTCTATACACTAGAGTCACCTTCTGCATTAATATACCTGACATTTGCCCAGTTTGGTCCAAAGTGGAAGTGATCATTGTCATTTCCCAGACCAAAGGGCTAAGGACACGAGATCTCTCTGAAAGCCCAGAGCGAGCCTGCAAGGAGGAGAATCCATCGTGCAAAGCAGATCCTCAGAAGCTAATTAAATTCGGAGAGACAAAACTAAAACTAGGCTAGGCTGCTTCCTGAATGGCATCTTCTTAAGACCTTTCCTTATATCCCAAACTCACGGCTTTTAGTGTGTTTACCAGGTTAATTCATTAGCAAGGGCAATTCGCAGTTTCCAATCTGAAGGAAGAGATGAGGGTGGACCCTGGCTGACACGTTGCCATAGTGATGACATTTGAGCTGCTTCGCGGTGGTGAATTTGATTAGTCAGTTCAGTGTTTTCCCTCATTTCACTCCGTTACACAGGAAACGAAACTCCTAAAAGGATTGTTTCATGTGTATTTGTATTTGATTAAAATATAAATATTTTTCATGCCAACTCATCTGTGGTAATGGCAAGACAGTCAAAAGCCCAGCTAAGAGTTTACACAAAAATCGGTTTGCCCTGATGTCACAGTGAATCGAAACATGAAGCCAACGAGTAGAAACAAACAGCATACCTCATGCTAGAGTAGTTCAACTCAATTATCCCTGCCTCCTCCTGTCCAGGCCTCGTGGAGTTTCAGTGAAAGATTGAAAATCTCCATATATTTGTGTGGATTCGGTTGGCAAGCTTGTAGTTAATCTCCTTATTGCAAAAGACAGGAGTGGAAAAAGAAAATGAGGGAGTTAGACACAATCTTTGTTTGCTTAGAAATGTATTTGTTGATGGCCAAGCCCAATTCAAGGTATTTTTGGTTCTTGTGTGCTTCTTTGAAAGAAAGGAGAAAAATGGGCAGCAGTGGAAATGGGAATGCTTTCTCTTAGAAGGAAGCCTTGTCATCTCTGTTTCAGAGGGCGTGTGACAGCGAGTCCCAGGGCACAGAGGAAAGAGTGAGGAGGGAGATGCTTTTTGCCTCTCAATTTACCTTTGTTTGGTGGCCTTGATTAGAAAACACCTATTTGCAAATAGCCAGCAGATGGCGCTATTTGGTTTTGTTGCTTTATTTTGGTTTTTGTTTTAAAGGTAGCATAGAGAAGGCTTAGCGTTTATTTTTAGCATACTGCTTTCATAGATCTGTCTAAATAACAATTCCAGCTGTCATAAAGTGTCATCATAGGTCATTTGGTTACATTTTCTAAATTCAAGAAATAAAGAAAAACAAAATAACGTGCCTCTCTTAATAGCCGCATGTCACGATATTGTGTAGCACGGTGTTGGTGTCATTTTCCACTGTGTGAAAATGATAGAAAATTAGAAAGAAAAGAAGCTGCCAGCTTTCACTTTCACCTCCTGCACACGAAAACGCGCATGTATGCGTGCGCGCGCACACACACGCAATCACTGTCGGACGTTCCTCAGAAGCGCGTTGTCTCCTTATACTTTGTTCCATGGCCCCTCATTGCTCATCTGCTCACTCACTGAGGTTTGTGGCCATGGCGACAGAAAAATTGGCAAATACTGTAGAACTAACCTTAACTCACTAACAGAGGAGGAAGAGTGTGTGAGTGACCCTGTCGGAAACAACCCCTGAAGTTGACACCCTGGATGGAGATTTGGCCCTGGTCCCCAGGACCAGTCCTGGGCGTTTTACCCCAGGGGAACTAAGGAAGAGGCGGAGGCCTGTGACCTCGAAGATCCTTCCAGAACTAAAAGACAAGTTTGGCTCTTATTAATGATTTTCTGAAGTCTAAGGCTGGCATTTTCTTTTTCTTTGACTCTCTCTCTCTCTCTTTCTCTCTCTCTCTCTCTCTCTCTCTCTCTCTCTCTCTCTCTCTCTCTCTCTCTCTCTCTCTCTCTCTCTCTCTCTCTGTCTCGGTGCAGAAAGGGCTATTTACAGTTATGTAAGCTTTCAATTGATATTAAATTATTGAAGTTACAAAAAACAAAATGTTCCTCAAGCTTTTAAGTTCAACTTACAAATCTTATTTTTCTGCTTATAATTCTAGTAACTTTTTGTATATAGTAAGAACAAATAGTTTCACAGAGGGTTTTGATTAGTGTTGAATCAATTTATGTTGAACAATCTAAACTCAAACAATCACTCTCATTTCTAAACTTAATTAGCTAAAATTCTTTATACATTTTAATCCACATTTATAAAGTTAATATATTCCATTTTCTGTTTAACTGTTCAAATATCTATCTAACTGGGCAAACTTACAACTCTAACAGGAAGGATCTCTTCTAAAAACTTAAACAACTTATAAATCTAATACAGGCATTCATTTTTCAACAAATACGTATATTTAGGTTCATTACCATTTAAACTTTAACTATTTCAACTTATTGCCATTAAAACTTTAAAATATTTAGACTTTTGCCATTTAAGCTTTTCAATATTTAAGTTTCTTAAACATTTAGAATATCCATACTTACTTAGAGAATTGAAAGTTCACCTGAAGTGTACAATATTATTTACCAAGCGATAAATTCTGTTATACTTTCAACTTACAATCACCATTCTGAAATCAATTTCACATTTCAAATTGGAATCAAAAGGGTAATGCATTTAATCATTTGACAAATACTCGGTAATTATGTCTATTTTCTAATAGGCCAAAATCTCTTAAATATTCAAAATGTCTTCAGCCACATACCCAGTTTGACACTACAATTACTGAATGTATTCCTAAATTTAAAACAGAAGAATTAACCCTATAAAATACCTTTATTAACTCAATTGAGTTTTCATCGTGGGTTAACTGAGGAAGCTAACACCATGGCTTAAGGGTTAGAGATCTGACTGAGGATGTAGGACCTGGAGACTGCTGTCATTTAGGGCACAAGCCCTGAACCTCAGGGGACATTCCTTTTTTAAAAATCACCATGTCAACATGTGACCCTAAATCCATTTTTACCCAATTATTTAATCTGATTTCGGTGAAAAAAAGTCGACTTTATTTGTATTATCTTTCTGGCACAAACTCTTACTCATTTTCATTGAAGTTGTTAGTGGAGTGAATGAAAACAGAGTCCGCTCTGCTGGTGCCCCTTTCATCAAAGCCAATCAGTTGACACTGGGTTGTAATGAAGGAAAAAAAGGATTTAATTCTAAAGCGCTAAACAATGGAGAATGTGCAGCTTACGCTGGGAAAAAATCCCGAACTCCCTGTCTGCTTATTGGCTTTAAAGGGTGAAATGGGGAGTAGGGGTCTTCTAGCTCATGGGTGTCTTCTGATTGGCCGAAGCTGGAGTTACAAAGAGATGTTTTAGGATTTGGGGTCATCAGCCCCGCGGCGCCATCTAGTCTGGGGTTTACATGACTGTGGTCGGCGACAGTCAGCAGTTTTCTATCTTACGGGGGTTCTGGTTCCTGTAAAACAGCTCAAGGTGTATGTCAGTACGTTATCTGTGATTCCAGAGGGGGGACTAGTGCCCCCAAGATCCTGATTTATGTCTGAGAAAGTTGACTTAGGTGAATGTGAGGAAAAGGGACTTGGGTCTGGTTTCTTGCAAGCAAGAGTCTTGGGAGGGCTTTGCTGAGAAGGGATGCTGGCGCGGCTTCATTCTCATCTGGCTCTGAGGATGATTTGCTGTCATCTCGTTGCATCCTGAATGAGTCTCAGTCCTTCGGTCCTGCTCCTATAGGGAGGGCTCCCACCGCGCCACGGCAGCTGCCACCTCAGACCTACTGCGGCTGTGGCCAGGCCGGCGCCCTGCGGTTTACCGCAGACCCGGCCCCAGGCCTCCTCCCAGGCGGGACACGGCTTCTCAGCCTTGGCACCATCGGCATCTGGGACCAGATCATTCCTTGTTGGGGGAGCCTCCCTGTGTACCGTAGATGCCAGGAGCACCCCTCCTTTGAGTTGTGACCACCGAAAATGTTTCTAGACATTACCAGGTGTCCTCCGGTGAGCAAAATCATCCTTCCGATCCCCCACCACACACACACACGCACACACAGAGACACACACACGCGCGCACACACGCACGCATCATTGAGAACTACTAGCTGGGGCGACAGACAGGACGATCTGCGGCATGACTGTGCCGTTCTTTGTCTTCTACGCCACCAATGTCCCGGGTCTTTTCCCTGCCTGACTTCCCGTGGGCGTTTGGCTGTAGCACTCCACCCGGACTGTAAAGCAAGACGCTCTGCTTCTGGGAATTGAGCATTGTTTTTTGGTTTTTGGTTTTTTGTTTTGTTTTGGTTTTGATTTTTTTGTCTTTGTCTTTCAGCCTAAAGTACACATTAGATAACATGCTTTGTAGATAAAAGGATTCTGTGTCAGCTTTTAGCTTTGTATTAACAATTGTTACACAAATTCTTCTATTAAAAGCATCAGTTTATTTTCATATGGCATCAGGAAGTGAGCTTTTAAAAACACTGATGTTTCTATACATGTTCATTGTCTAAACCGGGATTCTAGTTTCACATGAATTTCCTGACTGTTTTTTTTTTTTTTAATTAACAGTGATGAAGGGGAAGCTTTCTGTAAAGCCCACATTGGCAACATTTTGGGGTTATAATATTTTGAAACCAAAAATAATTAAAATTTGGCCAGTGAAAGAAAACACAAAGTCTTAAAAACTGGGACTACAGACAGGCTCAGAGATGAGAGGGACTCCTATGGCCTGATCTCTTGCATGCTGCATGATAAATTATTTCTTCTCAAAGGAACCTGTATCTGGCCTCACAAGAGGACTATACCACTCAGTCTTACTTTATCTCCAGATACCACCCTTCGAAATTAAGGACAGATTAAATCACTGGGTAAAATAAGTGAGATTGCTGAAACCCATCTTAGTAAATGAAACATTTTCAACGATGGAAACCTGGAAAAAATTCATCTCCAGCTAGTTTACTCTGCAACAGACTTGACGCTATCATGGAGGACTTCCTGGACCATTCACCAACATCTGCACACTAAACTCAGCTCGCACGTGGATGCTTCCTCAGCATGTCAGGGCTGCTGAGCTCGTGTGAACTTCGCCTTTCCCCAACATGTTTCTTATGGGCTGAGTGTGTTAGTTAGCCCGTCTTCGCAGGGGTGAACCACGGTGATTACTGGGTTATGGGACACGCTGTTAACATGAGGAGTGGCTAAATAAAAACAGTGTTAATCTCCATGTTAATAATGAGCCAAGGAGATTCCACATGAAAGTCTTGGGGGGAAATATGTATTCCCATCGATATTCCTGTTGGCTCCTATTTGGAAAAACAAGAAGTGTAATATCCAGTAGGGTCGCCAGCAAAGCAGGATTGAGTAACATGCAAATAAGGGGAAATGCCATGACGATGGTGCAGAGACCCCATGTTTATATGTGTGGGAATAGCAGTATGAATGTCCTACACACAGTGATTAGACAGAAATGGAATTAAATCAGCCTGAAGGATTTGCACTGAAATTTTCGGTCCCGTAAACGTTGGGAAACTTGGACCATGCAGTTAGATACAATGAATAAAACCTAGCTTTGAAATTGTCCTACACAGAACCTAAAAAAACATCGAATATTTAAAAGCAAGCCCAAGAGATATATATAGTGTGGATATTATCCTAAAGAACATATTTGACCTTGAGTGTGGCTAATTTTGCATTAATATCATCATGACTTTTATCTCACAGTTTAATTTTTATAGTAGCTGCCTGCGAACTATGGCCCACCTGTATTTGTGTACAAAGTTTGGAACGTAGCCATAACTATTTCTTTATGTGTGGCCCATGGTCGCTTTTGTACTACAAAGGCAAAATTGATTAGTTGCAACAGAGACCACGTGGCCCACGAAGCCGAAAATAAGTATTATCTGGCCCTTTTCAGAAAAAGTTTGCTCATCCCTGGAAAAATCATTTGACAGTCCTTTCTAAACTGAGATTACTTCTGTAGCGACAATAGAAAGGAAGACAAGCACTTTGTCGTTGTCATTGCTTTATACATAATGAGTCACAGGTTCAATTAGAAACATATCACTTTTATCCAATAATTATTTGAGGGAATTTATGGAAGATAGGGGAGAGAAAAGAACATTCACTTTTTAAGGAAGACATTTAATGACCTGCTATGCTTGCTTTTTTTTTTTCAAAAGAACTTTGTAAATTTGTCCATAATGTGAAGCTTGTGTTCAGTGCAATATAAATAGCTCAGTGGGCCTCACCGCTTTTGGTAAATCATCCTTTTTGGGCACTGAGCAGAAAGAACAGCAGACTTCATACTTGAATTGTTCAAAAGACCTAAGGCAAGGAAAAGAGAAGAGTTACGTAAGTGAAACCAGAAGACAATGAGCAAAAAATTAAAAGAAGAAGAAAAAAAAAACGATGGAATACAAATAATGACTCAAATAGACTTTCTCTTGCACATTGTACTGAACAAAAGCAATAGCTAACGTTTATTGTTTTCCCATATGCTGGTTAAATGACATAATTTATCCATCGATTCCTACTCTTCAAGATAAGTATGATGATGACTGTTTCACAGAGACACGAACTGAGGCTCTGAAAGATGAGGGAACTTTTCCTCCACATGACGACACAGCCATCTAACTCAGAAGCCAACGTGTTTCTGTTAGGATTCTCTTAAGATCATCTAAGTAACGTTATTGTATTGTTCTATCAAATTGAAAAAGAAACTAATCAAATGAACCCCCACCAATCAGTGCTGTAAACCAAGCCTGCCTGGTAGTAATTTAATACTGTGTCAGTTAACGCTGCATAACAAACCACCCCCACGTGTAGTGGCTGAAAAGCATTTTCCATTTATTATGTCTCCCAAGTCTGCAGATCAGCTGGGTGTTGGCTTATCTGGTCTTGGCTTGGGGACAGCTCTCCTGAGAGCCCACCATCCTTTTTTGGGACCATCAGGCAGGCCCAGGCATATCATTCTCATGCAAACAGCAGAGTCGCAAGAGAGCAAGTGGATACGCTGAAGGCCTCTTGAATCCTGGGCTTTCAACTAGCGAACCGCCCCCTCTGCCTCATTCCATGGGCCAGAACAATTCATGTGGCCGAGCCAAGAGGCAGAGAAGTACGTCCTGCCCACAGTGGACTGTGGCAGAGGGCTGAGACGCAGGGAGAAGCGAAGGGCTGGGGCCAAGTTTTCACTCTCAGGTTAACTAAAGGTAAAAGCGCTTTACTCCAAATGTTATAAGTCTGGACTCTCTGAAAGCCAGGCCCAGAACTGGGCTTCTTTTTCGCTGTCATCACCCCGTAACCAAAGGGGCAGACGGCCATTGTGCTCCATCAAGACCTGATGAGAGTGACATCTGAGGGCCTCATGGGGGCTTCTGGACACGTGACCTCACAGAGTTCCTTGGACCCTTTTCTGCTCTGTACTAAACACTGCCCTGAAAGTAGCCAGCACATTAGAACACAGGCATGTTTGGTCTTAATGCGCTTTGTTTTATTGCGCTTCACAGATGTTATGGGGTTTTTTTACAAATTGGAGGCACAACTGTCCAAAAAGATTGTGATTTGCTTTATTGCAGTAGTCTAGAACCAAACCCGCAATATCTCTGAGGTATGCCCGTACTTGGTGCCTGGCGGAGTACATTATTATTGACTAGATAAATGTCTATGTCAATTAAGACAAGCAACATCTTTACCTGTAGAAGATTCAAAAGTGCAGAGTGAGATGTGTGTGTGTATGTGTGTGTATGTAATGATGGGACTGAACATAGGTTCCACATAATTAGACTTGTAACAATTTCCTTGAAAGTACTAGTCCACATTTTGGTAAAAGGAATCATTTTCTTTCTGTCGCTTGTTCTGAGTAAGAACTAATGGTTGATCCCAGCTCAGCTGTGTGATAACTTCCCGCCATTCTCAGGTACTTATCCAGTCATTAATAGAAAAAGAAAAGTGATAGTGAACTTTAGACAATTAGTTTCAAGGCGGGAGGTATTACTTGATGTAAATATTCTGTAGATTCTCTTTATGCCTGAAGAGCTGGCAAAACCATTATGGATTTTCCCCAGTGATTAGCTAAAGGTTAAGGCAACACAGATTTTTCAAGATGAGTGCAGTTTTTTTTTGTTTTGTTTTCTTTTTTGACAAGACAAAGACAGCTTCGTATTAACTCCTCCTCCCCAAATAATACAACTACAAAAGCACATATGATTTACGAGATATTTATGGGGACAGTATAAAAAGGTAATGTAATTTTTTTCATTTTCTTTGCTGAGGCCTATCCAAGAAAATAAAATTTACTTTACAGTTTTGGAATGAAGAATGTAAGTGATATTACATTCTTCTCATACCTTTAGGGAGAGGGGGGCTTAACTAAGTAAGCCAGGAGAAGAATGAAAAGAGAAAGGCGAGCGCTATTTACGATAACCATTGTGGAAATGGTGCAATCGCAGATTGATCAAAGGTAGTATATGCTTTTATTTTCCCTGGAGTTAAATCCTTCACCTGCCCTGGACTATCCAGGACTCGCGTCATCGGCAAGCAGTGAGCATTGACCTGTCAGAGGTGTGGTTGGTGGTTGATTTGCTGCAAACTCTGATAACACATTGATTTGGAAACGTGCTCCCCAGAATGATAGGACTGCGCCCCCCGCAAAGGCTGTGTGCGCTCGAAGGGGAGGCCTGTGTGAGGTGAGCAGAGACCTGGGGGAGCTCCCAGGTATAGGACCTGTGCCGCTGGGGGTCGCCTGACAAGTCCGGCCCAGGTTCCCATTGGGCTGCCTCTTGCGTAATATGCCTGGCAGCTGAATTCACTTGCTTAGAATAATTTTGCTATCTGTCTTAAACCACATGCTACCAACATTCCTTATGCTGGAGAACTGAGTGGCGAGTTGGCCCAGAAGAGAAGTCGAAGAGCGAAACTTGTTCAGATGAAGTGGACGCAGAGAATCGTATATCGAGCGGGCAACACGGTGACATCAATGACAAAGGTGACTGAGGAAAAGCCAGGGCTGACAGGGCAGGTAGTGGAAAGCTGGTCAGAGCCCTTTCCGGAAGAGGGAGACAGCATAGATGCCCCCGGGGGAGCAGGTCAAGCAAGATGGCTTCGCAGAAGGAGCAGACAGTGACTACGTGCATCTTGCCGGTGGGCGTAGGCCACCAGGAACCTTTCTTATCTCACACCATCTCGGAAATAAGATTGGGCGTGCCCATGTTCCCAGCCCTTTCATGCCATACAAGAAAGTTCCGAAAATCATTAGCGCCATTGGCTCTGCAGCTTAGAGGTGTCACGTGCAAGTGGCACCTCTCCCGCCACCCATCTCCTTCCAATGTACCCTGGCGCCCAACGAAGGAGGAAACGTTTCAGGGCTCACTGCGTGGGAGCCTCTTGTCATCTCTCTCCAAGGTAAATTACTGGAGAAACCGCATGATTTCAGCCACCTTCATCAGCGCACAATTAGAATAACGTACGCATACGTTGTCAACACGCCTGGAAAATGGAGTATTTTCTATCTGGGAGCTTCTGACGAAGAAACGAGGGTTTTACAGGATAAAAGATGTGAAACGGGAAAGGTTATGTGTGGAGAACATCTGTAATCATTTGCCTGCCAGGGCAAAATGAATTAACCGTGTACAGATTCTAAATCGTCCACTTCATCTGCTTGTTATACAGATATTTGTGATTTGCATTCTTTAGATTTTTTCAGCTTTTCTTAAAGCTTGAGAAACAATGTTAAATCTGTTTGAATTACATTTGGAAGAGAGCGACGTAGTAAAAAGTACTATTAAAGGTTGTTTCGAAAAGGGCATGGAGCCATTTGGAGGCCTGATAAAACTCTGTCTCAGTGGCCCCGCAGATTCAGATGAGGGTTAATAAAGGGAATAAATAAAGTAATTCAGGACGAAGAAGCTTTGTATCTTGGCTTGATAGATAAACTAGTCCTTAATGCAAGATATAAAGTGAATTACAAGAGCGATTGATGGACGTTAATAGGGTTTGAAACCATTACCAAGATTAATAAATAAAATTTTGAGTTGCCCTCAAATCTATATTTAAATCATTTTTTTCATTCTTGCACATATTAAGTTAATCGAGATAGAAAACTTGCTTTATACATTACTGTTCTGAATAGCAAGCTTGAGCAGAACCTTTCTTTCCTCATTTTAATAGAATTCCATTTTCTGCTGTAAAGTAAAATCCAGTAAAGTAATAAGAACATCCAGCTTAAACTATTAATACTTTTTTTTGAAAAGGAAGAGCTCAGATGGTAAAGTTTCAATAATTAAAAAGTTCTCTTCTAATGAGATAGTTTCTGAAATACTATATTTAACCCCAAAATGACTTGTAAAAAATCCCCACACCTTTTGGAACTGCACACACAAATCTCAACAATTACAGTAATTACTCATTTAGCTTTATTACCGAGACAACTTTTTTTTTTTTTAAGTTCCATCCCATTGATCTTGCATACGGAGATCATTTAAACTCCTCCTCGGAAAATTCTTCTAATGGATGCTTGTCAATATTTTCCTGATGGCAATGCTCGAAGCCTCAGGCTTTGTCAATGCTTTCATCTGTAAGCAGTAGGCGCACACACCAGATTTTATGTGGTCCAGTAAAAGCATGATTCTCATCCATCAATTCGGTATTCCAATTGCACCCAACCTAAATCGTGCTAGTGCAGTGCACTAGATCCCAGTGTGGTCCGCACACCGCCAGCTTCACCATCACCCAGACACTTGTTAGAAATGCAAGTTCTCGGGCCCCACCCACACTTACTGAGTCAGGACCTCTGGAGGTGGGACCCGGCAATCTGACTTCGCAAGCCCTCCAGTGGATGCTGAGCCACGTTCATTCGTCTGAGGACCACCATGCTAGGATGTCTGGGTGCATCCAGGAGGCAAGGAAACTATTCAGAGTGGGACTGAATGCTCTGGGTATCCGTAGCAACAAGGTGATTTTTAGTCTGGAGGTCTTAGGGAGGAAGTGGTTTTTAAACAAGGTGAGAACACCTCCAATTCCTGCGGATAGCACAGGTAACCTTACAATGCAACTTGGGTCCAGACTCCTGGGAAGTCGCTACTCTTATTTAGAAGCGAATCGAGCCCCCTCTCATTTTAACTCGATCTGAAAGTCCTTATCTGCCACCCGAGCTTTCAGCCCACAACAGGGAAGCTTGACTTTCCCTTTGATGGATTTCTTTTTCATGCACAGTTGTGTGCGTTTTCATCCCGGAGGATTATGACACATTGCCACAGTGCACGCTGCATTGTCGTCGCATTCCTCCTTTCTCTGTGTGTTTGAGTGTGGGTATACCTCCCCCTCCTGATACGTGCATAAATGACTGGACACATAGCCTTGACCCGGGCTTGCGTGTGTGATTTCACATGGTAGGAATGCTTCTTGTCTGTGAAGGGAGGGAGCTGCACTGAGGACTCCCAACGGCCCTCCTCGCTCTGAGGCTACAGACCATACGTGTTTTCACTTGTCTTTCTTTGTTCACTATACGATTTAGCATTTTACTTAGATATAATCAATCTTAATACTCTATTCGAAATGTTCATTCTGATAGTACAAGCTCCATATAAAATTTCTCTGCTCTGCTCCAAACAGCCTACGTCCTAATTGTTCATTTCATCGCTCGCTTAGAAATGATTGCATTACGCTTCTGGAGTAATCTGAGAAACTTGTTTGAAAACACTTGCATAAATAATCATGGGATTTTTTTTCCTTCCAGTGGAGCTTGATCGATGTGGGCTACAGAAACCTTCTATGTTTGCTTTATACTTTTCATTTTTCTTCCTCCCCTGAGACCGTACGCGTGTGGCGTGCATACACAGATAAACCAGGTTGTCTCCTTGATGACGCATTCATTTCTTAAGATGGCGTCATGTCACCAAGGAAAATGAGTGACAGATTCACATCATAGAGTAGAACTCTAATCATTAGTTTTTTTTTTTTTTTACAAAGCAGGTCTTCCTTTTCTGCTTTCTCATGGTAAGTTTTGGGTATGTAGACATACACGCATGGGAAAGCATTTAGCGACAGAGAACAGAAACAAGCCACATCCCCTTTTCATCAGCTTCCCCATCCCAATTTTGTCCTTGAATTTCTTTACTTCAGTGGACGAACCCTGCCATTCTGAAATCTCTGGAACTTCATTTCTCTGGAAACCATAACGAGATGCGCTCAGAACGCGCTCCTAGGTGTCCACTGGTAAATTGCTGACATTCTTTCCTGATGAACTCTGCTAGCTCGCTCCGTATGGAATTCCGCAGCTGCCACCTGAGCTTTCATGCTGTCGATAAGGACCCCGGCTTGGGGGCTGGTGAGATTCTGGTTTTGCCAGGCTCCGTCTGCTTTTTACCAAGTGCCTTTGCAAAGAAATGGATAAATCTGTTCTTTTTCTCATGCTCCCCATGAAATGACAGGTAACTCCCCTTGCTCCGTGAAAGCATCATTTGACATTTAGTTTGTTCGTTTTCAGAATTCATTTTTCCGTGGTCATTGCCAGGTTAGTTACTATCTCCCATCAGCAACTCTTGAAAAAAAATCTGTACACTGGACGATGGAAATGATTCGATATTCTGTATTTTTTTCTACTTTTCGTTGCTGTTTCAGGGAGGAAAGTGGAATTTTCTTCTAAAGTCTACTTTATGAATCCCTTTTATAGTCCTGTGGCCTAATGAAGGAAATATTTGGATTCGTGTTGCTTTTTACTTGTTTTTCCAAAGCATCCCTGTTTAAATGATCGGTCCACAAACTCCAACCACAATTCACCTTATAACCCAGCAGAATAGGACTAACACTAGCATTTCATGCTTATCTCCTTACATACATGTCACGTTATGATGGCTTATTCCAACTTTTCCTATACACTCTCTGCCATTGCACTTTATGGTATGAGAAACAGCCTGGCTAAAAAGAAAAAAAAATCCCACATATCTCAGAACTAAACTTATAAAAAAAATATTTTTAGGATAATGTACATCTCAACATTTTCATATGTTTGGGGCCCACTTCTTTGAATTTGGTTACCTAGAGAATAATAAAAATAAGAATTATGTTTGAAGTATTCTGCAACCGAAAATTACTGTTTTTGAATAATGAGACTTTTTATTTGTGATGATGTGAACTTTCTGAGAGCAACTTTCCCCAGATCTGAGACCGATGGTGGAGATGACAGGATCCATACAAAATGGCCTTCTGGTCCCACAGGTCGGGCTGATGACATCCTCCCCATTCACATTTTCCCGCACTTGGGAAATGAACCCAGATAGAGCAGGAGGAAAGTTTTAGTCATCTCGGCCCCTCTCTGTTTGGGAACGATTCGTTTTAAAAGATAAAATTCATTTCAGGGGTTCTTATGAGATAAAATGTCAATAGAAAAATTGTCTTTGTTGCTTAGCCATTTATTGGTATTAAGATTATTTATAAAAGCATTTTTTTTTTGCTAAAAAAAAACACTGTTTATTTTTTAATGAGAAAAGCTGAATATTTGAACTCTTGACTTCTGAAGTCATTCTGTGCGTTTCATCTCCAATGGTGGTTCATGTAGTAACAACAGGCCAGCAGGCGACAACAAAATTACCTTGTCTCTTCGTTTCTAATAAAGTTCAGAGTAAATAGATGTCAGAAAACTCACCTGATACAAAAATGTCTTGAGTTCGATGATATCTTTAGGAATTCAGCACTCAGGCAAATATTTTAATTGCCTTCAAAACATTAAAAGAAAAAAAACTGCTTGGTTCTTCCAAACTTTTGACGATTTATGAAAGAGATAGATATCTCTTTTGAACGTTCTCCATCTACTTATGCACATTAAGCTAAAATTATACCATTTGTACAGCTTTAGGGGAGATTTGCAGCAGGTCCGAAAAGGATTCGAATTTCTTACTTGGAATTTTGACAACTCCTACTAAGAATATATTGTCCAGGTTATGTGGTATAGTAGCCTAAAACTTCAAAGGGCTTTTCTTAGTCAAAATTATTTAAATAGCCTCTTTTAGTCTTTTTATAATTGTGGTTCTTAAAAGGAGATTAAGACAAATTTTTCAACATTATTTTTAGCATCCAGCTTTTTACCCATCAATAGATATAGCCATATTTTCTAAATGCGGGTATTTTTTTTTTTTGGCTACCATATGAAAATATTTTTTTTCCAACTTTTAAAAATTTTCCTCAAAATTTATTTTCCAATTTCAGGCAAAGAAAAATGTTTTCAGACATAAGGATTTTCAGAATTTTTTGAGCAGGGCTGTATTTTTCCCAAAATTGCATTTTTATCCTCTGAGATTTTAAACACCTTTCCTTTAAAAGTTTCTTTTCAAAGTGTGTCCTGGATATGTCTAATGAATAGTCCTTGAAAACAGAGTCACCTTATTTATAAATTCAGTTCTCTTTCCATTCATACGAGGAACTTTATCCTTCCTCGGGGCATGTATTTAATAACCATTAATGAAATCTGAAATTATATATGAGCACTGAGACCCGAATTTGCTACTCATTTTTTTTACAGTGGAAATTTCATAAGGGTTTTGGCATGGGAACACAGCACACATTTAAGGCAGATGGAATAATACAATTGGCCACAATGGCTCCGAAGGAATCATAACAGTTTATAATCAATAATTTGCTTACTAGGGAAGACAGTCTTTTCAGCCAAACCAGCAAGTATACTATTCACCCTCCCAGTCAGCCAGCGATCGCCACTGTTCTGCAATCTTGGGACTCCCACAGATGTCATACGTGGAGGCCGGGGGCTCAGCACTCATTCGTTTTGCCTTTTAAGATTTCTGTTCCCACCCACCTATCCCCTCTGTATGTCCTTTTTTCTCATTTCCCCTTAAAACTGCAAAAGCTATTTGAGCGAACAGGGGCAACAGAGGCCAGATTGAGCAGGCATCTGCAAAACGGAGCAGAGCTCACGAAGGAGGAAGGCCGTGCCGACTGGTGTAGGTCAGAGACCGCCAGATGAAAGGGGACTTGGGAGGCAGGTAGGGGCAGGGCCTTTGGAAGTTCAGATGCATTTCGATTGGACGTGTGACAGTAAAGTTCTTACAGAATTTTCTTTCGAAAAGAAAATGGAGAAAAGCGTAGTGGACTCTAGACTCTGAAAAGCGAGGTTAAGAGAGCAAGAGGAAGGCAGAAAACCACGTGCTCGTCTAATGGGCCATGCTACAAAACCATGTGCCCACTCGGTCGCCAGTGTCCTTATAGAGGATGAAGAAACCTGGGTCCCCAGGAGGCCGAGGAGGGAGAGATCTGGGCAACGGGCCTCCATCTCCTCTCACAGGTTTCTAGGTGGAGGGGCTATTTGGGGAGCAGATCGACAGTGCATTTCCTCATTTAATCCTCTCAACAGCTCTGTGGCATGGGGATTATGATTATACTAGTTGCTAAGGGCCAAGCTGAGGCACAGGGACTCTGGGTAACTTGCCCAAGGTCTCACAGTTTGTAAGAGACCTTGGGCAAGTTCACACTCTGGCCAAATAGTTCACACTCTTGGCCCCTACACTGTACTCCGTATGGAGGCATTTGGAAGGAAAGAAGACTATTTTCCATCTCTGCTGCTATGGAAAGCGAAGTCCTTTGCAAGAGAAGCCAACTGGCTTCCATGACTCAAGAACAGCAGTGGCCACTGAGTGGAGACCCGGGTGTTTTTCCTGAACCTTCAGGAGGGGACAGAAAGGGCAAATGATGACAGCTGATCAAGCATGGGGCCTGAAGTTCCTTTTGTATTTTAGGCAATAAAGATCCTTGTTTTAAGTGCAAAAATCGCGAGAAATCATGCAACCTGCATTGACGTTTTATAGTTTTCTGCTCAAGTGACAGCATCATGAGCAGGCATGACTATGAGATGGAGGGCACCGCCTGATGCCCTTCCCACACTCTGAATCATTGACATTTCTGCTCAGCAAATGTGTGTTCACAAATATGGCTTCTAAATTAAGACTCAAGCTCCATCAGCTGTCTTGGATAACTCCAGTCAGGCCAACAGCAAATGTAGGTCTCTAATTTCAAACCTTCATGGTCAGTAAGTCTGAAGATGGCCATGCATTGGAGAATGTTTTTGGATTAATCAACAACCAGATCTTGACATTGACAGCCACGAAATTATAACGGCAGCTTAGAGCCAGTTGTAGGTAGTAGCTAGTAGGGACCCAGAGTGATCGATAGGATATGCAAATACCAACCAGCGCCAGGAGAGTCAGACGGGTGCTTGCTGAAAATGGAGATTCTTGGGTCCCTCCTCAGATCAGTGGAATCTGAATGTCTGGAGTTTGATCTGGAAATGTGTATTTGTAAATAGCGAGTCAGATGCCTGACCAGCTTTGGGAATCAATGACGAGGCTATTGCTGTGGAAGAGTCCTTGGCAAAATAGCCAGTTTATCTTCGATCATCTCTTTAGTCATCTTGATGTGGCCATCCTTGTAGCCGACAGCACCGCTCTTGTCTCTTCAAAGTCAGTGCAAACTGTAACATGCACACAAGTCATCCTATTAAAATGCAGACTCGGACTCGGCAGGTCTGAGGTGGGCCTGAGGTCCTGCTTTTCTACCAGACTCCCAGAAGATGCCCCTGCTGCTGGTCCATGGACCACACTTTGAGTAACGAGGTTCTGGTCTGGTCGTCAGGCTCATTTCTTTCTGGTGATGACATCTCTGCTCGGTCCCTTTGTGCTTTCTTCTTCCACGTAATGCCTGCAATTTATCAGGGTCCTGTGGAGACGAAAGTCTTTCAGGGTTAGCCAAATATTGAGGAAGGGCCCCTGTGATGGAAATTTCAGAAAAGTCAAAAGAGGATGGGGGAAGAGTGGACTATTAGCAGAGACATTTCTGGCAGTGAAGAGATACAAAGCGCTCCACATTACATAGTGCGGCTATGTGCAAGGATAGCCTTAGAACCTTCTAGAAATAATCTGCTCTGCAAAAATGAAAAATAGGCCTGATCCGAGAGCTGACTGCAGAGGAGCGGTAGGAAGAAGGGACCCTTGGAGAGCAGCAGCAGAGACTGTCCTGACTTACGACAGCACCTGAGTGCGCCTCCCGCCGCCCCCTGCAGTACCAACGTGCCCTGTCACAGGTTTCATTAAGGAGACTGAAAAGTCCCCGGGGTCAGACCTCTGCCTAGCTTTTAACCCACTCTCCGCTGCACATCGTTGATGAGGCCATTCTTTGCAGCAATGTCGCATACGCACGATAGGACCACCAATGATGTATCACTAACCTCAAAATTGATTTTACATTTTCCTAAACCCTAGTTTTGTTTTCCATTCATTCATGTTGTTATAATGATTATAGTTCCCAGTGGCTTTCAGGGATGGGCTAATGCATAACAATAAATTACTCAGGTGTTAACTATCCAACATTATAGTCAATTCATGTAAATTAAGAGTTATCTCAATGTAAAGGCATTAATAATCTGTAAATACGCATTTGTTTATAGCGCAGACCTCCTTGTGAGTTGTTCAGGATAGTATGTCAATTGAATGTCAGCAATATTGACTTGCATGACCTCGGCTTGCATGTCGTTTCATTTCTGACTTCACAAAGTGTGCCTCATAAATCAAAGGTGAGTTTTCATGTTTAATTGTTCTCCGTCCCGTAGGGGAATGCTAGAAATTGAACCTGGGCCTGGGACAGGGAAGCCATGGCCCTGCTGCCGGCTCTCAGCTCGGTGACAGCCTGCTGGATGGGCGGGGCCAAAGAACAACGGGACTGTTTGAACGGAGGCCCTGTGGACAGAAAGCCAGGTGGGGGGAACTAGAGCCAGTTGTCAATGGAACATATTAGTGCCGGGGACGGCAAGACTGTGTTAGTTCCTAGTGACTCAGGTCGCTAGAATCGCATCTCCAGCTCACCAAATGGATCCCAGAAGCTTAAAGAATTGACACACCTAAAAAAAAACATTTTCACATTTTCTCCTGCAAGATCAAGGCTAATGTTTGCGGCTTTTAGTTTCGAAGGGGCATAGATATTATATTTAAGAAGGTGTGTGCAGACCTTAAATGCATTAACACGTCTTGTCATGATATAATTCAGAAATTTGGGGTTCAAAGGAGGGGATACTTAATGGCTCATTTCCAAATACACACAAGAGAGAAGTTAATGAGATAGAAAGACTTCCATGCAGAAATGAGTTGAAGGCCTAGAGAAAAATATTTAAAACATACATACGAACTATTATTTTATTTTTTTATTAGCCATATCCCTGGCCTTACTTAGGAAAATTCATACATCAGTTAAATGAAGTCGCGAGGTTACAATTTTTAAAGAATTTCTCTCCCTTCTAAAGTCACAAATATTTGAGTTTTAAAACGGGCTGTGAATGCTTTCGAATCCTCTGACTCACAGACTTCTTAAAAAAAAAAAAAAAAACTCTATCCCAGCTGCCAATGCATTAACTCCCACTGTCGGGCTGGCTAATCCTCATCAACTCTGTCCTCAACTATTTTGATGGCTCTTCCTTCCTCTACTCTCCCCCGTCACATCCGCCTTTCACTCTGTCCCCAGGCTGAGCCTACTAACACCCGGATTTCGCACCTCACTTCCAAATCCAAAGCCTTCGATGGACCCCCGCCATCTACTTAGCCAGAGATCAGCGGCATCTACAGCGCAAGCGCGGCTCTCTCTCTCACACTCCCTTTCTTCCCTCTTGCCCTCCTCATAGCAACTTTCATTATATTTTTATTTAGTAACTTATGACTTATCTATAAAGTGATGGGAAAAAATATGATTACCTTTGTAGCTGATATCAGAATTATTCTTAGAGAACAATTTTTAATAAGTCACATAGGATGGAGAGCAAAATCTAAAATGCCACTGCGCATGAACCAAGTAGAGAAATAGGTTTCGCCCTTCAATGGAGGGAAGATAATTGCTCTGCCTCATACAGGAAGAATAATTTGGATTCCCAAAGCACTGTGTAATGGAAGAGAGAGCATGTGTCTAGAAAGATGGTAGACCACTATGCAATTTGCCTAACCAAAACCTTCAGAAAAGATTCCTAAACTCAGGAATATGTGTTTAGGTGTGTGAATGATTTGGTTTGGATGGAAACTGAAGGGGCAGAATTTCATGCAAAAATCAAAGAGGCGATGGTCAAATGTGCAGGATCCAGGAAGCTGAAAGACCTTGGAAATGGTAACCCATCAGAAATTACCCGAAATTTTGGCTTTGGATTTGCACAAGGCTAAAAGTTGGTTGTGGGCATGGGCCTGGGATGTCAGATCAATCATGCTGAGATCTCATGGCGTCAGCTGCAACTAGTTCATTTCAGAAAAAAATATTAAGGCTGCTATCTGCCTTGCGTTCTAGCCACAGTCCTCATTGCCTCTGTGGCTGTCCCTAAGCATGCCTCACACTGTCCTGCCACCCCAACTCCACGAGGACAACCCTGTCTGCCCAGGAGCATCTCCTGGCTCCGCTCTGCCTGGAGAACACCGAAGCTCAGCTCAAATATTATAGCTTTTGTGTCTCCTTCCCTGGCCTCCTCTCAGACATGAATCATTGCTTCTTCCTCTGAGATTTAACTGCTCCGTTAGTCTTCATCTCTGGGTCTGTTTTAGTGGATGGATTGTGAAGGCTGTAAGAATAACGGCTGTGCTTTATTTCTCTAACCTCAAGGTAAACACACAGAAGATGCTTAGTATACTCATTGATCAGCCCCATCAAAAGGAGACTAAATCTTTGCTTCATCTCTCTGCCTTATACCTATAGCAATGGCCTTTGTCACAACACCAATTGCTTTCTTGCCCTCTAAGCAAATATTAATAATTCTTCCATACGTTCGCGAGCTCTCTAGAGTTTATGCTTATGAAAAGATGGGATCTTCTCAGTATTGCTATAAACACATAGGGTAGACTTAATTTCCACCCCTTCCCAAAGCGATGCTTAACCTTAAACTGACAAGTGGCAGAATCAGGGCCAGGATTTAGTCTTTGTGCTGCTTCTGTCCAGCCCTTTGCATTTTGCCATTTATATTTAACTCGGTGAAAACCAGGAATTCTTTCCCACTAAGTCCATATGCAGGCGAGAGCATCAGGACAGTTGTGGCAACTCGGATCTGTGAATTATGTGGTACAATGGCAGCGGTGTCTGTCAGTAACGCCACTTGACAACTGATCATCGATCAGTCTGCAGTCTCACATCCTCTCTCCTCCATCGTGGACAGGCCACTTTCTGTGGGGCTCAATTAACAAAGGGGGTGAGAAGCAGCTGTTTCAACAAATTTCTTTACCCAAGCATGAGAGAGGAGGAATGATTCTTCCCTACTCACGAGTAATAATATAAACATTTATGAAGTACCGTGCATCGCCAAGCACTGTGCCAAAGGCTTCACATGTATCTTCTCATCTAATTGTTACCCAGATCTTCGGAAGGTGGGAACCAGGGTGGTATTGGGGAACTCCTGAACTAGAGCCAGGCATTCAAATGATCTGAGATCTCTGGTCTCTGCACGTCTTTGCTTGTCAATGCCGTTCAGTACACAAGCTTTAGCCACGCGATAGGAAATGTGAGTGATTGCCAGTACCCTTACCAGCTCCACTACTGGAAAGGGTTTGCCCTAGACATATGTGAACCCCTACCCTGATGTAGTTTTTAAATCCCAATGGCAGAGTTCTGGTCAGCCTGGTTCGAGTCATTGGCCAAATCCTTGGACCAATCACCATAGCTGAGGCGGGGATGGTTTGGGTAGTGTTGGTATTCTTATTTGTAACCCCCAGTAGAGTCTATGTTGGCCGGGATTTCCCCAAAATAAGACTGGGGAAGAAAAGTAGGAAGTAGTGCTGTGCTGAAAACGAGCGTATATCAAAGCTATATTGTCGTGTCCCTGTTAAACCCAGTGATGAGCTTATGTAACTTTCCCAAGGTCACCAACCAGGTGGAAGGAGCAGAATTTCAACCCAAGTTAGCCAGAACCCATAGGCTATGCTCTGGCCTTCCGATCATGCCAATGGTATAATATGTCTGTTTTATGGCTGTTCGGAGCTAGTTAGCTAGTTAGTGCAGAGCTAAGGTCCGTTCTCCTTTTGATGGGGGCTGATCAAGTCAGAAGCATGGGTTGGCTCATCGAGTCCTGATAAATGAACTCACAGGACCCAGATCTTTCAAAGGAGAGCTATGGGCTACCAGGTGAGCAAGACACAGAATGTGACTGCATCCTAACCCCATTCACCTTCATTACTAGTAGAAAATAACACAAAGCATAGCTTTTCCCATAAGGCGCCTATAATACCATCCAGTATGAGAAGGGCCTCGGGCTTTCATTTCCCTTTCCAGATCTTCTTACATTTTCCCTAACAAGACTGCCTTCCTTTTCATTCTCCCCACAGCAATGGCCCCTGCTGGGCCGAGAGGCAGAGCTATCCCTGCTGATGTTATCACAGCTCACACCCCCTCTGGCTATTATTAAGTGGCCGGCTGTGTTCAGTTGCATGTTTCTTAGCAACCACTATACATCACGTCCTCTCCTTTCATTTGCGTTTTCCTCCTCTAACCTAGGGGGCAAATTTAGTAAGAAATGAACCCCTGCCTTCTCAGATTTCTAAGCCATGGAAACCAGAAAATTGACA
Source organism: Rousettus aegyptiacus (assembly GCF_014176215.1). NCBI lineage: Eukaryota > Metazoa > Chordata > Mammalia > Chiroptera > Pteropodidae > Rousettus > Rousettus aegyptiacus. The sequence continues at coordinate 564,324 of NW_023416312.1, read as the reverse complement.
ATGATTGCATTTTCAGTCTTTCAAAATGATGACCAATTTCATGGGCTGGGGAGGGGGTTGCGGGGAGCAGGATCCTTTTCTTACATATTGGCAATGGCTTTGCAAAGCACATGTGATTTACAGCATAGTAAACTCATCTTTAGGGAAATTGATTTAAAGTGGGATTCTTCATAAGATTAAACATGTCTACTGTGTCGTAACTCGCCGAAGTGCTAGACATGCATTTAAGCCTAAACATTTCAAAACACGAAGACTGCTTTCTTACAAGCTTCTACCAATAACAGCCAGTTTCCATAGCTTATTCCTTTCTGTATGGTATGTACTCGGTGTGGTTCTGTTTAGGAGGAAGCTTCCCAGGACAGATGCTTAAATTCTTATAGCCGGCCAACTACTTTTTCTTATTCCACATACATGAGAATAAATAACTCCACACGCCCCACCCTAAACACAGTTGTTAAGATCCTGGAACATGGAGCAAAGACTAGAATTCTTTCTCTCGCAAAGCTTGGAATCTTGGCTTTGGTTCGTATTAATCTGGTTCTGTTTGTTTACTTTTAGTTTGCATTTTTAATCCTGCTGTTTCATATTTCTCTTTGGCTTATGCGTTCTTCTCCCATCATCGCTACATCTCCATAGTTTAAACCCCTATTTTTGTTGTCATTCTCAGATGTAGCCTTTTAGGTTGTTCGTATCTACACACATTCGAGGAGCTGCGAAATAGTTGATCAGATGGTGTTACCCGCACGGATCATAAAAAAGGTCACCCAGCCCTAGACCCAGCCTCCGTAATACATCATGCTCCTTCTAAGCCACAGTGGTATTCTTCTGTCTAGACAGTCTGTTCTCTAGAACAGATGACTGTAATCGAATATGTCAGTTTGCAAGGAAAACTTGCTTCTAATAAGCCTTTAATTCTAAGTAACAAAATTGAGCAAAATGCAAAGACAATACATTGTTCAAAAGAAGCCTTTTGGAATAGACGTTGTTGGCTTGGCTCTACTAAACTGTTGTGCGACCTTTCCCCTGAACATAATCCGAAAGGACCAGAAAAGTCAAGTTCACCTCATTTGTTCGAATGCCCCCAATAGGCTTATCTGTAGACCAAATATTCAAACACACTCAGTTTTACTTCATTTGATAGGTCGGAGTTAACGCATTAGTCATAGACACTGCCAAAATCAACCAATTGTTCCAATGACTGGAGATTTGAAATGCCACAGGGCCACTTATGTTAGGGCGGGGACATGAAAATCTCATAGACTTGTGAAGAAAATGAGTCTAATTTTTCTACAGAGAATAATTTGTAATTATTTGAAGAAATCAAGAAGTCGGGGATAAAGTATCTTGCCCTCCGGCTGTTTAAACCACAAGCAATTTGTCTTTCATCATTTAAAATGTTTTTAAGGTACTAACAAAGAAAAGTCCTAATAAGGTATTAAAGAAAATTCCCTTTCTTTGCTATTTGAGAAAGGTAGATTTAGTTTGGTTGGTTATTAGGACTGAATTCTACCTTTTGCAGTAAGTACATATTGCCTTTGGCAGGTCAACGGTCCAAATATATAGAAAAGTGATTTTTTAATGTGGTGTGATTTTCATGAAGACCCTTCTGTTGGTCCTTTCTTCCTCAAACTCCTTCAATCCCACCTTCCCACTTTCTGGCCATGTAAAACCATTACTTTAGCATTAATCTTTCATTCTTATTAAAATACAATTCCAGAAAAGGGGAGATAAAGTTCTTAGCACACAAAATGTCGCTACCTACATTTATGATTTTTAGTATTATTATTTCAAGTATTATTCTTATCATCAATCTTTCCTATGTTGCACAACAATCTAGGATATTGTTTGTAGACTCTTATTTTGTGGGCTGGCTCTAAGAAAACCAGGAATTTTGAAAGAAGGGATTAAGAACTTCACTAAATGTAACTTACCTAAAAGTCTAGTCAAAGAAATCCATAGAAATATTTCTTAACCACTTTTGAGAATGAGAAAACTATCAAAAATCAATTGTGAGATATGGAACCAAGCATATTAACAACTGAAGAAGCTTGGCTTGGAGGAAATGCATGAAAAGGGGGAAACGTTCATTGTGATCCTGCAAAGGAGTGTCTGTGCTTTGTCAACGTCATTTTTGCTTAAATGTCTCCAAATGTCTGAAGCCCAGAAGATAACCTTGGACTTTTAAAGCTAGGGTTTTGCTGAGAGGATATTAGAAAATGAAGTATTTCACAATACCACATATTTGGATTAATTTAGTATTATTATTTCATTAACCTCTGTAAGTTCTCTGGGCACAAATAAAGTTCGTAAAGGTCAATTCACATTGTATCAATCATATGACATTGTAGAGGATACCTCTGGTGGAGTGAGGAAAGCATGGAATTTGAAAATTAGAAGCCCTGATATCGGTCCCTGGCCAGGCCTTCACTGCTTGAGTTACTATTTCTTTGTCTCTCAAAGGCCATCAATAATTCTTGCCTCATAGCAGTATTGGGAGGATCCCATGTAAACATGTAGCCAACCAGTCCTGTGCAAAGTGTCACAGAAACGTAAAGTGATACCTATCCACGTGCTAGATTGTCTCCATTTATCTGTCCCCCAAAAGACACATGGCATCCCAATTCTCAAAAATAGGAAAGAAAGAAATAAGTGATGGTGGTCCAGTTCTAAAATATCTTTAACTTATGTGCCGAAGGCGCAGAAGATTTATTTTCAAGCATGTAAGCATTTGTATAAACATTTTCTAGATCTACACATCTTCTTGGGTTGCAATTTGAAGCCCTCTCTTACGGGAGGTCAGTGCCCACACGTGGGGGCATGAAAGTATTCAAAACAGATGCAGCCTATGCTCTAAGCTCTAGGATCTAATTCTTTCCTGAGGTTTAAAATGCTGTGCCTATATGTTCAGCAAAGAGAGTCTACGTTTTAGGTAGAGGGGGCAGCTCATGCCCCATTCAATGCGAGTAGGTTTTCTCTTCCTCCATGGTCAGAATGCTTTATTCCACTTACTGTTTCTACGTATTACATTCTCACTCTTCCACTGACCCATTCCCATAACTTTATCCTCCTTCTTGGAGCCTCCACATCCCACTCAACCCACTGGCACTTCACCGAGACATACTGAATCGTTCCAGAGTCCGGATAGTGCCCCAATAGTCTTTGAGAATGTTCGATGGCAAGTATAACATTGTAACTTAATCATTTTTTTCCATTCCCAAGTTTCCTATGCTAATTCCTTCTAGGAACAAATAGGAAGGATTTCACAAAATAATGAGGCTCTGTGATAGTTTTTTATTGAATTAGAGGGAAGGCCCTTAAGAATATACATGGACCTATAAAAAAAAAAGTCAATGCCAGAAAAATGTTAGTTGGATGGAATCTTAGAGGCCATTTATTCCCATCCACTACTACTACAGGAAGGCAATAATATAGCTCCTGTTGAATATTTTCAAAGACAGGGACTGTATGCTACCCACACACAGGAACAGGATGTGTAATTATACTATTTCAACTCCTCATTTATCCCTCCCCAATCTTATTTCTGTTCCCTGGATAGTCACTCAATTTAGCCAACCAATCGCCACCCTTGCCAACACATATCAAGTTTTCTGCTATTTAAAGAAGCAAGCACATCACTTTTGGGCCTGACAAAATATTACTTGAATCAAAAGAGATACTGGAATTAATAGTAAAATAAAACACAGAAAAATCCTGGTACCTAGGACAGAAGTTTAGGAAATTTTTTGCATTTAGCAGTAAACTGCTATACTACGAAAGTGTATTCTAATATTTGTCAATAACTGATAAATATTTAAAAAGGGCATGAGACAGTGGAATTCGTTAGTGAAAATAACTTAGGAAAATAACTTGGGGTAGGGGGAGGGGAGACAGCCCTGAAATTAGAACTGTCGGAGCAAATTTGTATTTCAGACAAACAAATAACTTACTAGTGTGACTATGTCCCAAACAGTACATGTGTCTTTTTGTCTCTACCACTGTGTCTCTCCTCCCCTTTTCCACGTCACCCTCCTTTCCAGAGTGTCTTGTCACTCCCTCGTTCTCCATGGGATATGCTTATCCTAAAAAAAAAAAAAAAGTATCACCCTTACTACAATATTATTCATGGTTTATCAGAAATTCAAATTGAAGAAATTGTATATGTAAATGTCCACCGACTTCCTGGAGAAGGAAGGTTTTGGACAAAGTGTCCTGATAACAGAGCCGTTGTCATTTGCTTTTCAGGCCTGAGTCTTTCTCCTTCCTGGGCAGGTCTTCCCTCTGTTTACCAACAGCTAAGACTGGAGAAATCCGCCCATGACCTTGTGAAAGGCAGTAAGAACTGCTGTGGGTGGTTCTGCTGTAGGGTAACAACTTCTGCTTCCCACTCCAGCAGTCCCTGGCTTCACGGTACCATTTCCTGTTGTGTGTGCGTGTGCTCTTCTGAGCCTCGACCCGGGAGGGAAGAGAGGATGCCCCGTGTAACTCATCACGACAGTGAGGAGGCTGGAGCAGTGATATCTCTAATTGTACTGAGCTCAAGACTGCCTGGTGATTAGAGAGGCAATCAGAGCTTCTTGAACTTGACCTGCAGAGATTCGCATTTCAGGACAAAAGCAGCCCTAGAGGAAAATCACAGGGCTGTCCAACTGCACAGCTGGGCCATACCAGTACTGCTCCTAGCTGCTGCCCAGCCAGCGCCTTGGCTCCCAGCACGGTCCCGATAGATGTGAACAGCCTCCCTCTTGCTCCTTCTCTAGCCCTCCCTTTGTCTCTGCCGGCCTGCATCTTTCCTCCTCCTTTGCTTTCTATCTCCATCTCCTTTAAGAGTGCCCTTGGCCCTCCATCCCTCCCTTCGGTTTTATTGCTATCTCTCTTTAGTGGCTGCCAGGCTGTCTCTGTCAGTCCCTTTCTCCCGCTCTCTTGCTCCCCTCCCCTCCCATCTGTTTGGCAAGCCTTTCCCTCCTTCTTTCTTCTCCAGCGCTCACTTTCCTCCCTCTGCTCTGACCCTCCCCTGCATTCCATTACCCCCATTCTCCTCCCCCCCTTCTTTGTCCCTTCCTCCCACTTTTTTCCTTTCTCTCTCTCTCTTTCCCATCCATCTCATGCATTCCCATCAGTTTCACAACAGAGGTGGCATTTCTGAGACTGTGGCAGGGATCTCCTGTGATATTTGTCTTTCCGGGCTCTGCCATTGGCCACAGCGATATGTTCAAGATGAAGCTGGCCCAAATCTACGTGTCAAGACTGCTTAATTGGGCAGCAAGGTCCATCCACAGGGTAGATTTATTGAAACAAAGTACAGTGTTTTACGGCAGCCTTGAAGCATTGACAGGGCCTAGTTTCCAAGGGCCCTCGTGTGTATGCGTGAGTGTGTGTGTGTGTGTGTGTGTGCGCGCGCGTGCGCGCACGCATATGTGAGATACATTTGCTAGTTTCCGCAGAAACCAGTTTTGCAAGAATTATGAGAATATCTATCAAATCACTCTTATCCTTGGAGCTTATGTTTGTTCCTAAGCATATTTTCGAAGGGATCAAAATAAGGTTTTCATAAGCTCTTTTCAACTTCTTTGTTGAGAATGAAAAGCGACATTCTAAGACTCTTTATTTCTCAGATCTGGAAGGGAAATGCAGAGACTATTTTGAAATAAGAATGTGCATATATATTTGTGTGAGAATATATGTGCGTGTGTGTACATATATATACACACACAATGTAAATATAACGACTCTATACATGTATTTCCTCCAAAATATATATGTATAAACTATATCTGAATATGACCCTATACTGCGCATTTACACATTCAAATCCTCTAATGCCCATGGTTGTATATAAATGCCCAATTATAGAAAAGGACTGTTTACTGTGTTATCATGAACCATGCTTAGGGATGAAAGAATGAGGAACTTGGGGTTTCTGATTTTACTTAAAGATACTATACACCACTTCTTGGTTTGCATTTAAATTAGCTTTAAGCACTTTCATAAAAAAAAAAAAAAGATTTCTTAACCAAGTCTCACAAATACACTCAAAGGAAATGAGCCCCAGATCAAAGAACCCCTAGGTAGCAAGGAGCGGAGGGCCACCCTGGCAAAAGCCAAACTCTGGATTCAGAAGTTCAATGTTCTCAGTCCACATGGCAATGCATCTCTTCTGCTCTCTGCTGCGTATCCAGGGACTGAAGACAGCGTGATGCCCTTGGGAATGATGCTCAGCCTCCATCACCAAACCCCAACGCGTGCGAATAGCCATACCCTCGCTTATGTTTGGGGCAGAGGACTTAGAGTCTTGAACAACAACAACAAAAATATGTCTTACGAACCTCGTGGGCAAAATGTTTCTCTGCTCTTTCCAAAGAAAAACTCAATAATAAAGCCATTTCGAAGTGTGGCTTTAAAAACAATTCTTCCCACCCATCTCTCAAAAAAACCCTCTGATTTCAAACTCCAATGTGAGAATGGTAATTAAAGACAAGAATTTTAGATTAAGTATATCACAGCTAACCCTTGACAACTGATTTTAATCGATTTACAATATATACTCCGTGGCAGAGGTTAGAAAGATATTAGGTCACACACCCTGATAATGTACCTCAAAAATTGTAACTAAATATATGAAATTATATGCAGGAATTCCTTCTCTTTAAAGGCAGAATGGTTCGAAGTTTGAAGAATAAGAAATTTAAACAGAACTTCAACTTCATACCTATATATAGAATTCGACAAAAATTCCCTAACCTCGTTTGTAAAGAACAGATAATGGTTTTTCTTTTAGTGCAGGAAAAAAAAGGCATACAGTACAAACACCAAGAAAAATAAAAACAGAGAGAAACTATGCTGTAATTGGAGGCGACTACTTTTGTGTGTGCCGCTTGGGTTTCAAAATCCCTACCATGTCTGATGGATTCTTGGTGGAGAATAGATACCAAACCGAAGTGGCCTTCATTAGCAGTGACCCCTGAACTTGCTGTGTTGAATTCAAATTAGCAGGCAGTGACCGACAAGCTACTGCTAAGAGAAAGATGCAGCCACGGCTAGCTCTAAGCTCAGGAGAGCGGAGGGTTTAGGAATTACCCCAACTTGTTAAAGGAGGTAAAGTTGACATAAGGTGATGTGCGCGGGTCAGAAGGGCACAATTTAATGAGTTTTAATCAACCTATCTGCCTATAAGCACGACTCCAACCACTAGAACATTGTTGTCAGCCCAGGAATGTTCCTTCAGGTCCCCTTCCATAGACGATGGCTGTTCTCATCTTCACCACCGTGTAAGTGAAATCATGCCTTGTGTACCCTTTGTGCACGGCTACTTTCATTTGGCATAATGTTTTGAGATTCATCTACATTGTTGCCTGCATCCATTTTTTGCTCCTTTTGATGGCCGAGTGGTATTCTGTTGCACGAACCTACCACAATTTGTTAACCCATTCATCTTTTGATGGACGTGTGAGTTATACACAGTTTGGAGCTATTATGAATAAAGCTTCTTTAAACATTTGTGGATAAGTCTTTGTGAGGACATGTCTTTTCATTTCCCGTAGGTTACTACCTAAGAGCGGAATTGCTGGGAACAGCGTAAGTGTATGTTTAAATGTATTAGAAACTGCATAAACAATTTTCTAAAGTGCTGGTACCACTTTACACCCTCGCCAGTAACGTATGAGGATTCTTCTGGTTGCTTCACATCCTCACCAACATTCGGCACTGTTAGTCTTTTTAATCTTTATCATTACAGCGAGTATGAAATGATATCTTGGTGAGGTTTAATTTTCATCTTCCTGATGACAAATGATAATGTTGAACGTTTTTTTCTGTGCTTATTGTTATTTATATACTTTCCATTGTAAAGTTTCTCTTCATATGTTTTACCCATTTTGGAAGCTTGATTGTCTTTTTATTATCAAATTGTAGGAGTGCTTTATATATTCTAAATATAGTTACTGTGTCAGATACATATGTATACATATATACATACATATAATATTCATCCTAGTCTACATCTTGCCTTTCTACTTTCTTAACAACATCTCTTAATGAGCAGAACTTCTTAATTTAGATAAGACACGAGTTTTCATTTTTTCTTTTATAAGTATTAATTTTTGGATACCCTCTAAAAAATATTTTCCTACCCTTCGGTTATGAGATGTTTGCCTCTGATTTTTTTCTAGCAGCTTTTCAGTTTTAGCCTTCAAGTTTAGTTCTACGATCCAGCTCTCTATTTAATGACTTTGTGTAATGTGAGTTAGAGGTCAAGGTTCGTTTTTTTCTCACATATATTTCTAGTTATTGTAGCACCATTTATTGAGAAAATGGTTCCTTTCTCCCTTTTAATTACATTTTGGCCCTTTTGTTGAAAGTCAGCCGACCATCTATATGTGAATGTATTTCTAGACTATATTATTTCATTGGTCACAGTCTGTCCTTAAGACAAAAACAAACTGGCCTGACTACTATAGTTTTATAGTTAGCTTTTAAATAAAGTAGCATGGATTCTACAACTTTGTTATTCTTTTATTTTTTTAATTTTTTAAATTAATTTTTATCATGGTGACATTGGTTAACAAAATCCAATAAGTTTCAAGTGTGCAATTTAACAGTAAGACATGTATATATATTACATCGTGTGTTCACCTCCCATAGTTAGATTTCTTTCTGTCACCACATATTAGACCCATTTTACCAATTCTTTTAAAGATTTAGTTGTTCTAGTTCCTTTGCATTTTTATATAAATGTTGGAATCAACTTGTCTGTTTCTACAAAACAGCCTTGAAGCTTTTCATAGAAGTTGTATTGACTCTGCAGATCAATTAGAAGAGAATTAACAACAGTATTGAATCTTCCAAACCATAATCATGGCATATCTCTCCTCTTATTTCTATCCTTTTAAATTTCTCTCAGCAATATTTTTTAGTCTTTTATAATCTCAGCCTCATATATTCTTAGTTAAACCAATTCCTCAGTATTTTAACCTACCACAATTATATAAAAATGTAATTGATTTTTCTATTCATCTTGTATTCTATGATATTGTTAAATGTAATTCTTAGTTTGAGCAATTGTTTTACAGATTCCTCAGGAATTTTCATATAAATAATCTTGCAATTTTGGGAAAAAGACAGATTTACTTACTTTTAAATCTTTGTGTCTTTTATTTAATTTTCTTGTTTAATCGTACTGGCTATCGTATCCAGTACAACACTGAATATTAGTGGTTAGAGCAGACATCGTTGCCTGTTTCTGATCTTGAGAGAAGGCATTCATTATTTCATAATAAAGTATAGTGTGAAATGTAGGTTTCCCACAGATGCTTTTTATTAGATTGATAAAATTTCCTTCAATTTCAGAGTTATAGAACAATGAATAGATATTGAATTTTATAAAATTTCTTTTCAACCTTTATTAAAAAGGGGACATACCATTTGTCTCCTTTTTGCTAATAATGTGGTGAATTATACTGGTCGATTGATTTTGAATGTTAAACTAAACTTATATTACTGGTTATGATGCATTATACACTTTTTACATGTTACTCGACTTGATTTGCTAACATTTAAAGGCTTTCGAGTTTTTGTGAAGGATATCGATTTGTGATTTTCTTTTCTTATACTGTATTTGCTTTATCATGTTTTTTATCAGATTTATGCTGGCTTTATAAAATGAGTTGGGACAACATTTCTTTCTCTATTTTCTGGAAGAGTTTGTATAAACTGGCAGTATTTCTTCTTCTTTAAATATATGGTAGCCTTCACTAATAAAACACTCTGCCCCTGGTGGTTTCTTTTGAGAAAGAATTTTCCTTTTAAATTCAATTTCTTCAATAGATATAAGACTAATAAGCTTTTCTATTTTATCTTGTGTCAGTTTTGGTAACTTGTGTTTTTCTACAAATTTGTCCCTTCCAACAAAATTGTTGAAACCACTGGCATAAATTATTTATAATAGTACCTTATTTCTTTGATGCCTGCAGAATATGTAATAGCCTAATATAGACAATTCATGTTTTCGCTCTTTTTCCTTGAGCAGTGTTGCCGAAAGTTTGTCAATTTTATTAATAAGTTCAAAGAATCAGCTTTTGGCTTTGTTAAGTGGCTTTTATTGGCTTTTTAGTTCATCATTTACTGCTTCTATCTTTTTAAATTAAATTTATTGGGGTGACATTGATTAATAAGATTATATAGCTTTCACGTGTGCAATTCAATAATACGTCATATGTATTATTGCTTTTATCTTTATTTTTCCATCCTATTAATTTAGGGTTTAAATTGTTCTTCTTTTTCTAGCTACCTAAGCTATAAACTGAAATCACTGATTTTAAACTTTGATTCTTTTATATACATTTAACTCTACAAATTTCCCTCTGAGCAGTGTTTTAGCTGTGTCTCGCAAATTTTGATATATTGAGCTTTCTTTTTCATTTAGTTCAAAGTATTTTTTAAATTTCCCTTGTGATTACTTCTTTTGCTCATGGATTATTTAGCAGCATGTTGTTTACTTTTCAAATATTGGGCTTTTTGAAAGACCTGGGTTTTTTTTGTCCAGTTATTTTAGCTGTTACTTAAAAGGAGGCATACAAAAATACAACTCTAAGCATAGATTTGTGTTTTCTTCTTTAGTTCTGGCAGTTTTTCTTCCTTTAAACCGAAGCTCTGTTGCTAAGGACACACACATTTATTGCTGGTATGTCGTCCTGATGATTTGACCTTTTGTCATTATAAAACATTCCTGTCTGTCTCTGGCAATATCCATTAACTATCTTATCTGACGTTTATATAGCCCTGACAGTTTTTTTAATGCTGAGTATTTGCATGGTTATATGTTTTTCTATCTTCTTTCATTTAACTTATTTGTGTTTGAGTTACTTAAACTCTATCTCTTCTACATAGCATGTAATTAGATCTTTTCTTTTTCAATCCAGTCTGATTCTCTGTGCCCTTTCATTGGAATGCTTGGTCTCTTTATGTTTAATGTAATTATTGGCATTGTTAAGATCAGGTCTAATACCCAGCTATTTGTTTTCTATTTGTCCCCTCTGTTTTAGATTCATTCTTGTGCCTTTATCGCCTTCTTTTGAGACTAACGGGATAGTTGCTAATAACTACAAATATTCTTTTCATCCCAGGATTCATTCAGGATTTAAATTCAACATTTTTTATGTATCTGGGCACTCAAGATATCACATAAATTAAATTTATGTTGATTACATAAAGATAACATAAATTTCAACATTAAAGAGCAGTCATGGTAATAGAATAATTGTTATTCAGATTTTAGTCACATTTAAATGATCTAGATTCCGGTAACACATGATTTCTTCTCTCAGGTATCTGATCTAAAATGTTGGTTGGTTGGCTGGAAATATTTCCAGTCTTGATTTGGACATCATATATTTGATTTGATGCTTTTTTCTTATAAAGTCAGAGTAATCATTTTTTAAATTATATCTCGATCTTTTATTCTTATACCCTAACATTTCCTCATAATCTTCTTGCCATATATAAAGCATGTGATTTAAATATTTAAAAATCAAGCAAGGTTTGCATGCCCTCTATCCTCATAACTAATATATGCTGAGCTAATCATATTACATTTTATTCAGGGAAAATATGTCTTTAAAAAATGTTTAGAAATGTCTAGAGTTTCTCAAGTGCCATTTCTAGAAATAAAAGAATTCCTACTGTATGATCTATTTTGATTATTTTAAAGAGTTTATGTCCAAGTTCTACAATATTTAGAGTGAAGCGTGGTTTGAAATCAATAGCTTGGAATGAACAGTTGAGTGATTTAAGAAAAAGTCTGTTATTGTATTAATAATCACAGGTACCTTTTCCCAAGCTGGATTAGGGTAGCACCTGAATGAGGCATCATTATTATAGCTCCGTTTGCAAAATTAAAAAGTTAAACACTTGAAACTCCTAAGTGAAAAAAGTTTTTTTCTTTTTCAGAAAGTCACATGATGACATATACTTGGATCAACACGGCGATTGCTTTCAATTTTTTTCAGTTTATTTTCCCGATATACTCATGACTTAAGGAAGGATTAGCAGTCAGTAGCCAGGATGTGAGAATGTATCGTTGATCCACCGAGGCAGACGTGGTTTTGGAATTTAATTTGGTCAGCCTCTGCTTTAGCCGGACAAAGAGAGAGGAAGGCGATAGCATGACTATGCTTGTTGTTGTTGGAAATGTGACCCTCTCTACTTTTGAACAGTTTCCAGTTTGTCTGCGGGAGCGAGCCCCTATGTCATAGGAGAGCAGTCAGAGGGACAGTGAGTGAACATGGATGACAGAAGTGTCTATGCCACTCATTCATTAGGGACCCACAAAGGGGCATAGAAATTCTGGGCCTTTGTGGGGATTGAGAGCTTCATATCAAATGTCCGTCAGGTAATTTAATTACACGGGCATGGTAAGAATGACACAGTGGTTATATTAATAAACTGAAGCATTAAAGAATAATAGCCCAGTTATTGCTGAATTATGGGAAACATGCTGCCTATTCATTCCTGGTGATATTAGAAGCGAGAAGGGAGGGGGGGGCTTCTCTACATTGCACTCGCAATGCATAAAGAAACAGTTTCTTGCCTCTCCAGACCTGTGGAAAACCTGGTACAGTAGAAGGTCCAAAGTCACACCCAATAGCATAAATCTTGCTTTGTTTAAGATGCTTAAAATATCATAAGCTAAGTCTGTTTTTATGGTGCTAAATAAAATTGACTTGAGCCAGACACAGTAATGAGCGTGTACTGCACAAACATCTCCAAATAGCCTTTCCAACAGATCTCAGTCCTGATAATTGCCATTCGTTGTCCTGGGCCTCTTGTTAATAGAATCCATTTATATGATCATAGGCTACTAGGTCAGTAGCTTAAAAGAAGTAGCCTATTATTTAATAGAAACTAAAGTAATATTTCATCTTCACTCATCCCTTCTGGCGAACTGGAAGAAAATGCCGTTTTCTATCTTGTTGGAGCAAGGGAAAAGGCACACACGTTTTCTTTCAAGAAACGTTTGTTGGACTGCGCCAGCACTGTTTCAAGAAACTGTGCTGTGGAAAGGAAGAAAAGATAAATAAGATGTAGCCCTCGCTTTCAGATTCTAATAGAGGAATTCATAGCTCAGCAGCCAACCACCTACTCCCATGTAACCCATGAAGATTTCTGTGTAGAAACTCTCAGACTCACCATCTCATGACCTGAATTTCTTCCTAGGTTAAAAACAATATACATGTTGATGATTTTTAAAGATCTATTTCAACTCTCAAATTCTTGGAGCCTATAAATTCTGTAAACTTTTAGTTAAAGAGAAAATAGACATTTCACTTGCACGAAAACCAATTACAATATCCAGAGAAGGGTCCAAAGAATCATTCTTCGATAATACACATTGTGTTTTGTGTCTGAGGGTTTTAGGAAGATCTTTGGGAATTCAAATTGGAACAAGTCAAATAATAGAATTTGAGGGAGCAGATGGCTTGTTTTCTTCAACTAAACTACAGTGGTCCAACTTCGTGGACAAAATACGAAGTTTTGAAGTGTCCCTAGTAACACATTCGTGAGCAACCCATTTCCTAGGGGAGGCAGCCACTGTTGACTCTCGTAGAAGTCAACTTCCGCAACGATTCCTTAGATCTGTGGTTCACACGTTGAGCTCACAACAGAATCACATGGAAGGCTTGGTTGCTGGGAGCAACTTCCAGAGTTCTGATTCAGTGGGACTGAGACGACACCTGAGAATCTGCATGTCCATCAGTCCCTCCCTCCTCCATGCTGATGCTGCTGGTCAGGGGACCCCACTTTGAGAACCGCTGTGTCAGATGGCATGACATTGTTCTTGGGTCTTGGAAGGAGTTGCCAAATCCCCTCTACTTTAGCAGAATTAAGACAGTTTTTGTCATTTCATTAGGATCTACACATGGCTCTGTTGAGCTAGTCTCTCATAATTCAAAATGCCAAGTTCAAAGATAATAATGATGAAACAGAGCGCGAATCTTTATTCCGCCACATAACAGACACTCGCATAAATGGAGATCTGCGTGCAGACTTAGGCGTCCTCTGCTTCAGCTCTTCTGAGCATTTCATTGGGATCAAGAGAGTAGTCTTGTAGCATTTGCTCATCATATTCCTTCTCAGTCCCACTTTGTCATGTGCTCCAGGCACTGAAGAGGAATCTCTGTGTCGCTTACTGGTTCCTGTGTAGCCACAAGCTTCCGAAAGAGTTTGCTCAGCAGTTCCTGGCTCTCTGGCCCACACTCACCGCAACTTGGCCACCAAAAATGTGGGTCAGCGAGTTGCCAGAATGCTGAAGCGTCCTGGTTATAGAGACCGAAACACTCACGTTGGGAACGTGTGACGCAGCCACAGTTCTTAAGGTGGGAAATGAGGGCAAAGGTAACGCCTGCTGTTCTTGGACTTGATTCTGTTACGCCACCCGTTTCGAAAGCCAATTGCCACTTACACAATTTTATTTTTCTCTCATAAATTCTGCCAGATGGTGGTTTCATTCAACCAAGCTTGGCTGTTGAATTATAGTCAAATGTATCTTTATTATTCTCTTCTTTTCTCGGAGCAGAAATGGTCAACTCCACTTTATATTACAGACTAATACCTAAAATCCCCAACCTTCGATTCTAGCCTGAGTCATACAACCTATAGAGTTAGAAATGCCTCCTTCTCTGTGTTGATTGTTACAATGTGCAAGAAATAATTCAATTTCGATGTGTATTGTTTTTCCCCTTTGGAGAATTAGATTCTTGGCTTCCTGAAATAATGAGATTTCTATTAATTGTATTATACGGGGCATGCCAAAATTGTCAATTTGTAAGAAGTGACAAATACAGCTTAGTTGATATCCAGACAGGATCTGCTTGCTGGTTCTGGTTTAGATATCTAGTAGAAATCAGGCTGAGATAAGGCAAGGCTAAAAGAAAAATCTCACAATATATAATTTATCGCATACCTTGCTTATATAGCTTTATCTGCAATCAGAGGCTTAAAAATACATAGCGGGTTTTTAAAAATGTCTACCTTGTTCCGTTAAGAATTAAGGAGGCTAAGTTCTAGAAATATAGAACATGTTAAGAGTAGCCATAAGACAGTGCAGGAAAGAAAAAATATTTGCGTACTTTGTAAAATTCCTCGGCTATATTACTTCTTTTGTGCAATGCGTTCTTCTTTTTCTAAGAATATTAACCCTAAGCATAGCATGTGGTTATGTCCATTAATGTACAAAGATTTTCAAAATTCACTGTTATTTTAATATTGAATATTTAACATGGCCAATACGAAGAAATACCTTTTAAAAATTGGTTACATGCAGCTTTATCCCTATTAAGTCCTTTTGACATCAGATCTTGAGCAGAGTGCTCGCTGGGAAGGCAGTCGTGGAAGTTGAGAAAGATGCAATCTAGACCTCCAGGTACGACGAATTAATTACAGCTTTGGCGCCTGATTTTATTCATGGAGCTTCTTGAACACCCTGAAATAGACACAGATAGATTTCAAGATAGGGGTTTGGCACCCTCAGTGTCACAGTGACATCATCCCTAGGAGGAAAAAGACTGCTGCTTTTCTTTGTAGTAAACGGTATGATTGACCCACCCAGCGGGGATGTGCGCTCCCCGAATGGCTTACACAATGCTACGGATTTTGAGCTCACAGCCATTGTCTCAGAGCGGGAGGCTCTAACCCCCTTAGAAAATGCAGCACCCCACTGGCTTCCTCCGACATCTCCAAGGAAGCTTGCTGACAGGCGCACAAATCCAACTCGTCCTTGATTTTTAACAATTAAAACTATTCTCTCTGTGGAAGACCGCACTTGACGAGTAAAAGAGCATTGGGCGCCTGTGATTAAAACTCCAAAGTCAACGAAGGTGATTAAGAAAAAGTTAAACCACAAAGTGGACCAGATGGCAAAAAGGAGAAGCTCCTCTATTTATTTTCTTTGTTTCTCTATTTCCCTGTAGAGAAATAGATACTAAAGAATGTGTTTGAAAGTCTCAGCTCAAATGACACCCCATTCATGAGGCATTTGTGATTTTCCCTGCTGGAAATGATCTTTCCATCATCCTATGAACTACAGAGCACCCAGGCCTTTTTTATTGGGTTATCGTATTCGGCTACATGTTCCCTGTCCTTTTACATGTCTTGTCTCCTTTCTTCAACTCTAAGCTCCTTCATCGTGAGCATCATACTTTAGACATGTCTGTGTTCTCCAGGATCTCACTCTGACAGCGCCCCAAACTACACGCTAAATAAGCATATGTATCAATTATTAAGAATTTCAATTTCAGAACTGGGAAATGAAGTAAAGAAACTACGCCTTAATGAAATGCCACTGTTTTCTTGAAATTTATCAAATGACTTGTTAAAATCAGTTTTTGGCCTTACTATGTATTTCTAAGAAGCCTGGTAATGCCAATGTGGTGCGTGCTTTTGGGGACAAATCCCTTTTACGATTTTTAATATCGGAATCACGGAGTGGCTGAGGCTGGCCCTCATAGCATCCTTCCTTCCTTAATGAAGCTTTTTTTTTCCTTTTCTTTTTAATGAAAGTCTGCGAGAGGGGAGCTCTACAAAACAAAAATGGGAGAGGAAAGTCTGCCCTGGAAAAATGCAGCCGCTGGAAACGTGGTCTTGCCCAGATAGTGAGAAAATAATTGCCTCCAGGTTTGATGAAGGGTTTATAGTGCTAACATTTTAGGATGAAATACAGCTGGTTTCAAATTCCACTGTCAACTCAGAATCAACCTAATTTCATGTGCTTTGGGGTTTTCCAACTACTTTTTTGTACTGTACCTCTGGGGACTTTTTGTTCCAGAAATACCCCACCGAAAGAAAAAAATTTTTTTTTTACATCAGCCCCCGTTAACTTACTGGGCGGTATTACTGAATTTTTCCAGCAGAGGGCACCATTACACCTCCATCCGTTCTCGAGGGCCCCATAACCTTCAGCAAACCCCTCTACCTGGACACGCAATCTCACTGATAAGGGGGGAATGAAACCAGCACGGAAAAGACAAGTTTTACTCTCCAGAGGCAGCAGTTTCTGCAGTTCCAACGGTACTTTTAGTGTCACAGGTTGCTAGGGGTTTCTCCTCAACAACCTTAATTCTGAGACATGATTTAGGCTGGGTTTCTGATTGCAGGACCTCCCTTCGCGCATGTCCGTTTTCTGAGCTAGACCTTCGGTCACCTCAGAAATTTCTCTTCTGCTTAAATAAATCAGTAAGTAAATGAATAATACAAATGATCATGATGAGATAAATTTCAGTTTTCCTTTGAAGGATGATTTTTATTAATTGCAACTGAAATGACACCAAGGAAGATATTTTTGCTGCTTTCACGGCAGCTTTGGTATGGGAGAACAATTGATGTAATTCCTGTTTGTCTTAGTTTTCCCCTCCCCCACCGGTAGGATGGTCATTTGTGACCTCGGGGACTATTTAAAGATTCATGGTCTCCCATCGATTAGTGATAAATAGGTAGTCAACATTGCTAAGTATCCAGATCATGCAATACATATGTAAAGGGTTTGAGACTCCAAATTCACATTTGTTTATATGATTTGCTATGCGTTTATAATAACAACACGTACTTTGGTGGGTTAAGCCAGTGGGGTGGATCCTTTTACCGTGGCTAAAGAAAATATTAGAACTGGAAGGAACTTTTGAGAAATTTACATCCCCTGTCTTCCAACTCTGGACAAGAAGCATCATCTATGATGTGATTTTTACACAGTTAGATGCTTACTTTTAAAATTGTACTCGGCATAGGATAACATCAAAATGTTTTTTTTTTTTCTAACCATACAACTACTCAGACGTATTAGCAGATAGCCAAATAACTGTGTGGGTGGCAATTTGAAAATATTTCTACGCACGATCCCAAAATAGTAAGCCTTTGCCCTACAAAAAGAAAGTATGCTGTTTTGAATGCAAAGCTATTGATTTGGCTTTATTTTTCAGAAAGGTATGTTTTTAGATTTCATCTCTTTTGCCCAAGGAAACAATTGTTGTTTTAGCCTGCACCATTTGTTAAGGAAGTTTTTTGCCCCCATAATGCTTATATTGAACTTCGGATGGGGGAAATTTGATCCTCTGTTTTAGGCACAGAATGACCATGGAAAATATTTGTTGATAGATTGATGTTGCTGAAACATTAGGAAAGAATGCTATACTTTTATATCTGATAAGCCAGAAACTTACATTATATTTACTGTGAATTTGTCTCTGAGTCTGAAATATATAAACCTTTTCTATCTGTTATTACTCAGTCCTGTGCATATGGTGTTGGATTAATTACCCTTTAATTCGCACTGCAGAAAGCTGTCCTTTCATTCTAATTACAGAGAAGTCTATCCACGTGCACACATATGTATGGAAAATGTCCTATTTAACGCAAAAAAACCTCTTAACACCTAACTTAAGTCCAACTAAAGACCAACCCTCTAATGCATGCCGATCGAATCATTTCTTTAAAAACTGCAATATTTACAATATACAAAAGAGAATATTATGTCTTGATTGAAATGAAATTAGAGCAATAAACATGTTTTTTGAAATCGTCATATTTTGATGACAGAATTGTATTTTGTTTAAACAAAGCTTGGCATTCGACATATTATCACTAATTGCTTTAGTAGTTATTTTTGTTCCTTTTGTCTGATGATATTGTTCCCTTATGTTAACATCTTGGCAGGCTCCTTGGACGTAAGATCTTTTCAAGCTCTACCAGATATGGCTTCATTTTCATTCTCTTTTCCTTATGTCTGGAGTATTATAAATGAGGCCATTGTCATGTCACATGTGACTTACTTTTATCCATGACTATCTGGAAGCATGAGCTACAGTTAGATAAGCAATACCACTAATACAATTGAAACACAAACCATGTTAGAATGTTCCAGATTCGATTAACAAAAAGATGGCTCGCGAATTTTAAAGGGGCTGCTCTGGTTCTACACAGGATCAGTATCTGTCAAAGATGAATCTGTGGCACTTTTTCTGAAAGAAGAGACCCTGATTCGGGCATGAAGGCCCTGTGTGCTCTATAGATTTCTAGGCTCAACAGCCACACCACTTAGGGACCCCTGGCATTGACAGTCGTCCATGCTCTGTCCCCCTCAGCCAGAACCTGAGCTTCCCTTTAAGCTGTGCTCCAGGAACACACGCTTCTTCCCTGGGCCTGAGCTGCTGATGTGCCGATGAATGTTTTCTGGTAGTGGGTAGCCGAGGACTGGTACAGAAGGAGGCTTCCCCTCACCCTTCAAATGTATTTTCGTTTTCTTTTAAGAGTAGTCTTTTCAAAATGTAAAGAGAAAGCATCTTTTTTTCCTCCCTTTTTAAAGTATGATTAGTACGCAATCTCATATTGATTATATTATAGTTTCAGGTGTATAATAAGTGATTCGACATTTTTATACCCTACAGTGTAATCACCCGGTAATTCTAGTCATTGTGAAGTTATCACAATGTTATGGACTATATTCCCTTCCCCTTTTCACCCATCTCCCGCCCCCTCCCTTCTGGTAACCATCTCTTTGGTCTCTGTTTCTCTGAGTCTGTCTTTTGTTGTGTTTCTTTGTTTTGCTTTGCTTGTAGAGCCACATATAAGTGAAACCATATGGTATTTGTCTTTCTCTGCCTGACTTGTTTCACTTAGCATAATAACCTCTAGATCTATCCATGTTGTTGCAAGATTCCATTCTCTTTTATTATTGCTGTATAATATTCCATATATATGTGTGTGTATATACATATATGTGTGTATATATATGTATATATGTATATATATGCATATGTATATATACACCACAGCTTCTTTATTCATTTATCTATTGATGGATACCTAGGTTGTTTCCATATCTTGGCTATTGTAAATAATGCTGTAATGAACATGGGGGTGCATATATCTTTCAAATTAGTGTTTTTGTTTTCTTTGGATAAATACCCAGGAGTAGAATTGCTGGGTCATATGGTATGTCTATTTTTACTTTTTCGCAGAACCTCCATACCGTTTTCCATAGGGGCTACACCAGTTTGCAGTCCCACCAACAGTGGATGAGGGTCCCCTTTTCTTCACATCCTCGCTAACAGATGTTATTTGTTGACTTTTGATAATAGCCATTCTGACTGGTGTGGGTGGTATCTCCTTGTGGTTTTGATTTGCATTTCTCTGGTGATTAGTGATGCCGAGGGTCTTTTCATATGTCTGTCAGCTATGTGTGTGTCTTCTTTGGAGAAATGCCTTTTCATATCCTCCACCTATTTTTCAATCAGATTCTTTCTTTATTTATCTTTTTCTGTTGTTGAGTGTACGAGTTTCTTATGTATTTTGGATGTCAACTCCTTATCTTGCTATGGAGTCTGTAAGAGGGAATTTTGCCAGAGCAGAAAATTCCAGGTGTTCTCAGTACAGTGGTGCCCTTGGGAAGAATAGATGATTAAAACAGGGCAGTGCTATAATTGTAACTGGAAACGATGTTTCTTTGCCTCCGAGTTCTGGATCCCATTGTCACAGGGCATGAAAACGCAAACATGAATGATGAAAAGACTGAAAATGCCCAGGAAACTTCATCAAAAGAAGGTACCCCATTGCACCCTGGCCTGAAACTCACTACGGCAACACTTAGGTTCTAAAAATCTCTGGGTCATGTAAACCAGTGGGCTGTAAGTCTACATATCCATGAGATCACAGGCTGCACTGGAAATGGGATTTTACATGAAAATCCTAACCCATATTTTATATTTTTAATTTAAGTTGTTGAGGATAAGAAATATCTTGATTTGTTTTTGAGTAATAAAAACCTAGAACTTCCTTAAGAAATTCTCTGTTGCTCTGCCTCTCTATTACTCCTTTTTTTTTTTTTTTTTTTTGGCTAAAGCAGTGATTTTGAACTCGGGCATATTATCAGCATCACCTAAAAGATTTGTAAAGTACAGTGAGCCCAGCACTACTTTCTGGCTCATTTAGCTATGGGGTGGGGCCTCAGAATTGGTATTTTAAACAAGTTCCAGGTGATACAGATGCTGCTGGTCCAAGGACCACACTTTGAGAACCACTGGGCTACAGTCTCATCATATAGGGGTTTCTTGCTCTTTCAAGTCCTTTTTAGAAGATTCTGGCTGGTCTGAAGGAATTACTTGTAGTAGGAATCCTCCTTAACTTCTCATTTGATAATAAGAATGAGTTTATGAAGGAAAGGAGCCAAACCTTTCTTCACTTTTTCTAGAACCCGAAGATGTATCCAGTGGTTCCTTAAAGAGAAAAAACACATTTCTCATTGATTCTCTTCATAGTTTCTTTCCTCAACTACCATACTTGAGATGAACTTGAAGGTTACTGAGGCACTGCCCATCTATAGAGGTTTTCTGATATGAAAAAGAAGACTTCTCCCTATAACTCAAGCTAGAGTTGAATCTTGTTAAATTCTAATGTTGTCACAGTTGATAATTCTTGAAATGATTATTCGAATGTCAACTTTGAATCCAACAAACTGACTTCGAAGTAAATTAAGTCAGGGTTCCTTAACCCTGGCACTATTGACACTTAGGGCCAGTCATTCTTTGGTGTGTGAGGTTTCCTGGGCCTTACAGGATATTTAGTGGCATCCCTGTCTCTACTCACTCGGTGCCACTAGAACTTCAGCCCAGTTTTGACAACCAAAAGTGTTCCAAACATTGCCAAATGTCCCCCGCGGGACAAAATCATCCCTGGTTGGGAACCACTACATTGAATCATTCACAAGATCACGAAATGAATAGAAAAATTTCAAGGTACGTTCATAAGAACTTGCTACCATAACTCACTTGAACTTCACTTTCAACATTTGGCTGGCACAAACCTTCATACACTGCCTATTGAACCTTGACCCTACGCTCCATTGACTCAATAATCCTAACATTTGCTCCTTCTCTTTCTGTCCAAGAGGGGAAATACATGAAAAGAGAAGAAAACCACACTTTAAATCTAGTGTAATTTTACTTTGGACCACTCGAAAGAGGTATGGCCAGAATTCCTAAGTGTCTAAT
This sequence comes from Rousettus aegyptiacus, assembly GCF_014176215.1. Lineage (NCBI taxonomy): Eukaryota > Metazoa > Chordata > Mammalia > Chiroptera > Pteropodidae > Rousettus > Rousettus aegyptiacus. Next base: position 542,299 of record NW_023416312.1, on the reverse strand, counting down.
ATTGTATATGTGATCAATATGGCTGGGAGCATTTTAATCATGTTTCATGTCATGAGCACCTCGATGTGTTCTATTAATTTATAATTATTGGAGTGGTTTGTTTGACTTTAGAGGTGAGTGTTAAAAGCCCAAACCTTACAGGGGCTCGAAAGAGGTCCATTAACAATTTGAAACTTGTCAGACTGTTCTGGGGCTAGGGTGACTTCTGAAGTCCCTCCCAGTAGTTTAAAAGCTAGTCAGGGGCTTTCCACTTGCCACAATGCAGACGACTCATTAATTAACTATCACTCTCCTTAACAAGAAGACTTGTTCGTCCTGGCTTCTTTGAGTATCATGAAAATAGCCCATTAATGTAATAGAGAGTCTGATGTAAGGGAGGAAGGACATTGAATAACCCTTGCACTCTTGTATATCCACTGCTTTGGACCTGAGGCTGGGGATGGGGATGTGGGGATGAGGTACCAGAGTACCATCACTGAGGAGGGGAAAAGAGGAAGAGCTATTTAATGAGTTCAGCACTCAACCTGAACATGGGCTATGGCTGGCTTCCATCTCCCACAATTATGATGACAATATTTCCAGGGCAAAAGCAAGGAGCATGGTCTGACACAAGAATTTTTATTACTTCCAGTTGTGAAAAGCATCTAAGAAAGGGAGATTAGAAGTCGACATGTTGAAATTTTCCACAATAATTATGTGGATTATGTAAGAGGACAAAAGAAGTGAATATACAAAATCATTACTGTCCCATACGTGCTGGCTAATGTGATTGGAGACTTGTGTCCAATGCCTGAATGTAGTAGGTAATCAATCATTGTTTATCACAAAGAGAAAAGGAAAGAAGAAATGAAGTTGGGAAATAGACCCTGGTCTCCTCCAAAGTAGGGAATGGCCTGGCTGGAAATAAACTCTTAAAACAAACTAATAACTCTCATACGGTTGGTGGAATTGAAAATAAATACAAGTTTTAAAGAAAGTACTTCCGCATCTGTATTAAAACCTCTGCAAAAAATTATATCCTATTAGTAGTCAATCCTACTTCTAGGAATTTATCCTTAGGAAGTAATCGGTCAAATCTGCTAACATGGGGATAAAAGAATATTGATAATAATGATCTATATTACAGCCGAAAGATTTTAAATGAGCTAAGGGACCAACAAAAGTGAATTGGTGTAGCTATACAATGGAATATTATATAGCAGTTAAAATAGTTAAAGGGGAGATTATAGAGTGGTATATAGAGAATAATCTCACTTAAAATATTTATATTATGGTATGGTATGGTATAGTATAGTATAGTATAGTATAGTATAGTATAGTATAGTATATATACATGATATATATACCATGGTATATATACTATACTATATATGCTACATTTACAATTACTATATATGATATATTTAGTATTGCTGCCAGTGGCTGACTTTTGAAGGTGGTCTAGCTCCTAAGTTGTTTCGATTTTCTTTCCTGAATTTTCTAATAGTTCAACAATGACCATGAATTACTTGAGTAATTTTTTTAAAAAAAGATAAAGTATTTTTAAAATAATTCAAAAAAATAAAATAATCGTGTACCCACCTCATCCATTTGTCCTGATCACTAACTGGTTAATGTAGTAACAGCCTTTTCTCAAGAGTTATTCTAAAGGATTCATGCTTTTACAAGGTATGTCCTTTCACTATACACAGGTTTTGGTTACAAAGACATAATTGTTGCCCATTACTTATTAGTTTATGTAACTTATCTAATTATATGATTGTGTAATTTATGTAACTTATTAATTAATACAATACAAATAATCTTATCACTCTAGAAAGAGGAAAACATTGGCTGTTACTTATTTTAGTGTAACTTCTGGGCAAAATAAAGTCAATGGACACATAAAATTGGTCATGCGTTTTTATAAAGGATGGCTTGCTCCATTCTTCCAAAGAACAGAGCAGAAAATTCCAGCTCCGGTAGCTGCCTAGACCTTTCACTGGCGTATGGTTTTGGCTACCTCCTGACTACCCCATCAGTGAACCCCACCTGAATTTCCTGCCCTAGGAATTCTCTTATCACCAGTTACGAGTTCCCACACCTGTAATAACAACTGAGCACAAACGTGGGACCGTCAGGTAGCCTCTTTCTCCAGAGGACTCCAGACACAGCATCTTCCCCAATGGTTGGACCCATAAATTCAGGGCAGTTAAATTGTGTTGTCTCATTTAGGAGTGAATAATAACTTGTAAAAAAAGGAAGAATTTGCTGTCTTGCTCTCTCCCCACATCCCACACACTCCCTTCTCCAACCCTCTTCAGACTTTCTGACTTTTTCACTTCCTTTCCTGAATTTATCTTTTGAAGCCAAATTGTCATTGTAGTTAAAGATGAGTATACTAAGTTAGAACAAAATAAGAAAGTTTGACCTGGCTCTTCTAACTTGTCACAAGAGGATTACAGCTTCCAAAATGTCATACCATCTAAAAAAGTACACGACTCAGAAGAAAGGACCCAGTGATAGTTAATAAATAGCATGTGAATTCTGCGCCATGTAAGTGAATCCACTTGTATAAATTTGGACTCGAGTTTAAATTTCAGTGGGTGACGACTATGATGGTGGTCAGAATTTGCTAAGTGCCCCTGGCTGCCTTCACTCAAAGAATTTTCCTCCACATTCAGAAACTTGTCAACTCACCAAATTCTTTCTTAGATAAATGAGCCAGGAAGGGCAAAACTCGCCCAACCCGCCTGAAGCCTGCTGTTCTGTCTCTCCCAGGTTTTCAAAAAGTCAGAACTCTATGGTATCAACCACACAGTTCATTGCACACATGACACTCCTAACAGTGGAGGGGGAGACAGAGACCGTCAGCTAACAACATCATTTTCTTTTGTGAAGCCGATGACTGCCCTACCTTTTCGGTTATTGCTGTTGTTACACATTGGCACAATCTATTAATTGTTAGACAGTGTCAGCTTTTAGGTTAAACACTTCTTGAGGACTCACATTTAAGAGTGTTGGACATCAAAACAGTTGAGGTTTCAAGTTACCTCAAAATAATATCCTTGGAATTATTTTACTCCATTGTTCCCCCATCTGAGAATTTCTCGTAGGATGTTTCTTACTTTCTTTCCACAAGAGATACATTCCTAGGAAGCTAAACCTTCAGGTTAACCTTAAGAAACTGCCATTTTGCCAGTCGAAAATAGTCAGAGATTACCAATTTCATAATGTTCAACCTAAGTATGAGAAAATAATTTTCATGAAACCAAAATGTTTTCCATTGGCTCCAGGAAGTCACCAGTTAAATACATTTTACAATGAATGTCAGGGTAAAGTGTGGGATCCCTTTGTAAATTTCGTAAGACAAATTAATTTCTCCCTCTGGGTCCATACTCTGTTTACTTAAAGCAGGGCATACCTGTTGTGTGAGAGATCACTAAATGGAGAAAATGAAAGCCAGTATTGGCCCTCTGTTCGAAGTGAGGCTCGTCAATTCTCACTCCCAAAACACCTTCAGGGATGCTTTGGAGAAGTCAATTTTTTTAGTCGGTTCTTGTTTCTCCCAGGAATTTCTGTTTTCTTCTTAATGGGAGACAAGTGGCCTAAGGAGTAACAAACCGATGTGTGGTTTAGCCCAGAGAACCTAGACTTCTCTCTATTTCCCTTCTTTCTGACCTGCTAACCATCCTCCGCTGCTCCAAACTTTTATCAAGCTTGTAAGGAACTGATTTGAATCCTGACTTATGAGGGATGCATGCCCACTACTAAAGAGTAGGGATTATATTGTTGCCATTTAGTTACTTCTTTTTTTTAACCTAACTAGGCCACATTTCACTCTAAAATAAAACTAGTTTCAGAGAACATACATTTTAAGTAATTACTGTATGTTCATATTAATATCTTGGCATAGAATACCCAGATATTTATTTTTATGATTTGTATAGATACTAGTAAAACAAAACCTAAGATATTCATATCAGTAAAATGACCAGATAATTTCTACTCACTATTTTCCAGTTAGCTGATTTGCGATTATATCTCTTTATTCAATAGTAAGGTCTTGACATTGAAAGATTCATTCACACAGCTCTAGCAACATGGTGCATTTATTTAAACCACACTTGACTGGTGGTGTATAAATAGCCTCCCCTAAACCATATTGATTTCCCAAAGGGAATATTAAATGCTAAATAACTTCACAAATTGGAAGCAGCCCTGTCTCTGCCTTCATTTTTGATATAATCAAAAATGATGACATTGTAGCTAGTTTATTTTTTAATAATTCACACATTGTGAGCAAAAGAAAATATTACACTATCGCTGAGGGACATGAACTTGTACTGCATAGCACATTCGCCTCTTCTTAATGAATGATAATGGATTGACCACATCAGGACGTCTGCCAGGGATTAAGAATGTGTCTATTCATAATGGGGCTGTAAATTAGCATAACGTATTATCCTCCAGATATCAGATATGTATTGGGCACAAAGTCTTTGGGAAGCATGTAGCTCACACATTTTTCATTAGTCCTCACAGAATCTTTATAATGCATATAATATCCTGATTTTATAAACCAGAAAATTAGACACTTTGTGGCTCTTGGGGAATGAAAATGATTTTGACCATATTTACAAAGTATGGCTATATGTTCAAACAAGTCTCCTTTCCCTCATGGACACGTGGCTGGACTCCACTTCCCAGCCTTCCTTGTAGTTAGCGATAGTCATATAACTGAGTTCTTATCAATGCAATAGCAGATTTCTAGTCATGGTCTATAAAACCCTCCATTACAGTCTGCACAGACTCTCTTCCCTCTTATCAGTGGTGAAGAGGAGAGCTCCAAATACCTAACTGAAAGCAGAACCATCAGGTTATTGAAGCCAAGTCCCCGAGTCTCGGTGTAGAGAGGAGCATCCCAGAAGACCTGAAGAACCAGGATCATCCATGTAGCACCATTGTGTGATTTTTGGATTGCAACAGTTCACCTGCCAGGACTAGTACAACCAGTTACCTGAAAATACTGTAATAAGCCTGGAAGTATTGACCTGGCAACGCTTGATTCTAGTCTCCCCAAATTCAGGGCTTTCCTTACCCACCCAATTATAGAACTCTTAGTAGCCCCAGCTATATTATAAGTCACTATGTCTTTATATTCCTTTAATAGTTTTTGAAAGCACAGTAATTTATGGTACACCCTTTTTCAGGTAACTTGACTAAAACACATATTTCTATAGAGCAAATTTTTTTGACTTCGTTTTCCAAATTACAGATAGTTCCACCAAAAAGGCTTTGCTAGAATGATGTGAAATCGTTTCGTGAGGTGGTAGTTACGTGTCGGGCTCTACATTATGGCAGATGATTGCGGTTTTGTTTTTTGAAGTGAAGCTGTGTATCTTAGAAGCATCTCAGGATGAGTAGTTCCTTAATTCCTTAAGCACAAGACTCTTGATATTGTTTTCACAAGAGCAGTGGTTCTTATTCAGGGTGATTTCCTCCCCAGAAGATATTTAGCAAAGTCTGGAGACATTTTTGACTGTCACAACGTGTGTGTGTGTGTGTGTGCACGCACGTGTGTGTGTGTGTGTGTGCATTCGCGCGCACGTGTGTGTGTGCAGGAGCTGTTGCTACTGGCATCTCATGGGCGTAGGGCAGGGATGCTGCTCAGCATCCTAATGCACACAGGACAGCCCTTCGTAGCAAAGAATTGTCCAGCTCCAAATGCCAACAGCACAGAAGATGAGAAACTCCCGCTAGGTTGTGAGCTTGCTGAGAGCAAGGGCCATGTATGCTTTACTCGTCATTGCATCTTCAGCAATTCGTGAAGTGCCCGAAACATAAAAAATATGTAGTAATATTTGTTCAATGGATAAATGGACTGAACCCAGATCAGCTGGCAGGGCCATGCTTGACCAGAGGGTGAAGCAGGATTTGGAGTGAAAAAGCTTAGCTCTACTGCTCTGTAGGAATATGTTCTTGAGCAACATACTACACCTTCGTAGGTCTCAGTCTCCTTATCTGTAAAGCGGGGATGATAATAGTACCATCTTCATGGAGCTGTGGTAAAGATTAAATGAGATGAAGAATTCGGATGCTCATCGCAATGGCTGAGATGTCCTCAATAAATATTAACTTTTATTATTACTAAAAAAAAAAGGAACCAATGTTTCCTGGGCTTTTATCATGTTCCAGGTACAAGGTTAAGGATGCATACCATCTCATTTAATCTTCTCAACAATATCAATGGAGTAAGACTTTTTTTTTTTCATTTCATAGAAGAGGAAACTGGATTTTAGAGATGTCAAGCAACCTGCCCGAGATCACACAACTGTTGAGAGGCACATAGAATGTGGGAATCATAAAACCCCAAAGCCCAGGTTCCCTCCATCACAATACACTGGCTTCTCTACAAAACTCCCGAAGCTTCACTATCTTCCATAAAATCAAAAGGTTTGAAGGTGATTCCTTTTGGCTTTACAAAGCTCCTTTTATGTGATAGTGACAATGTTTATTGAGCTAGGTAACAATATACTGCTTTCCTGAGCATTCATCTAATGATGTTCTCTGGCCAACAAGTTTAGTAAAGTACAAAATCATTGGTTCCATACTATATATACCAAGCCTTGAAAAGCAAAATGGTAAATATTAAATATTTACTAGAAAGAAGGAATACCTATATTCGTCTGTAACTTTGTGCCTGCCATGTTTTATCTATTGGATTCTAAGCTTCTCTTAACTATGTACTGTATGCTGTTTCTTTTGTGGTAATACCTGTCCCAATGCTTCCAGTAAGTGTAGCATGGATTTCTCAGAGCAAACTTACAGCCACGTTGCCTGGGAGGAATCAAGTTTTACTTGCCTAGATACAGTTTGCATGGTCATCTCAATTTTTAAGGTACACAAAAGTCACCCCGGAGTGCTGGAAAACTTACATTGCCTTCATAGTAACATATAATAAAGCCTCAAATTTCCTATTAATGCTTATCCAACATACATCCGCTGTTTAACAAGACTTAGCAAATTAAATTAGAAATTTTTTGAGAATCACAACAAAATAAAATCATAAAGGAAAGAAGGCTATGTGACTGTAATCTCTTTTTTTTTTTCTTCCTTTCTCTCATTCTTTGACTAATACTTCTCAACTTGTCTCCTTTTTCAGTAATATTTGTCGGGACAACAACATTTGGGTTCTGTTGTAACTTTTTAAAACTTATTTTATTTTTCAATTACATTTGACATTCACTATTATTTTATATTAGTTTCAGGTGTACAGCATAGTGGTTAGACATTTATATGATTTACAAAGTGATCCCTTGGATTAGTCTAGTGCCCACCCAGCATATACATAGTTATTATAATATTATTGGTTATATTCCCTGTGCTGTGCTTTACATCCCCATGACTATTTCGTAACTACCAATTTGTACTTCATAATCCCTTCAATTTTTTCACCCCGCCCCCAACCCCTCTCATCTGGCAACAATCAGTTTGTTCTCTGTATCTATGAGTCTCTTTGTTTTTTTGTTTGTTTGTTTATTTTGTTCTTTAAATTCCACATATCAATAAAATCACATGGTATTTGCCTTTCTCTGTTTGACATATTTCACTTAGCATGATACCCTGTAGGTCCATCCATGTTTTCATAAATGGTAAGGTTTTTTTCTTTTTTTAGAGCTGAGTAATATTCCATTATATATATGTACCAGCTCCTTCTTTATCTAATTGTCTATTGATGGGCACTTAGGTTGTCTTGGGTATTTTAAATAGTACTGAAGTGAACATAAAGGTGCATATAACTTTTCAAATTGGTATTTTGGGGTTCTTCGGATAAATACCCAGGAGTGAAATTGCTGAGTCATTTGGTAGTTCTATTTTTAATTTTTTGAGGAACCTCCAAACTATCTTCCATGGTGACTTCACCAATTTACAGTCCTATCAGCAGTGCACAAGGACTCCCATTTGTCTACATCCTTGCCAATGCTTGTTATTCGTTACCTGAGTCTACAGCCACCCTCTGTCTCACCTGGACAGATGGGATCCATGCTGATTTTCACAGCCAGATGTTGTGGGGACCTCTCTTTCTAGCCCTGGTGCTCTGGCATGGTGAGTCCATTGTGGGGCTGGGTACTCTCTTCTCTGGAGAAACCTCTACAGCTGAGATATCCCTCCCATTCTTAACCACCACACATGGGTGTGGGATCAGCCTGGTTCGCGTTTCTTCCCCTCCTACCAGTCTCAACAAGGCTTCTTCTTTATAGCCTTAGCTTTAGGATACCATTCAGCTAGTGTTCGGATAGCTCTCTAGATTGATTGCTCTCTAATTTAGTTGTAACTTTAATGTGGTCATGGTAGGAGGCAAGCACAGAATTTACCTACTACTCCATTTTGTATTCTAACTTTTATTGATATTCACACGCTGTATCAGTTCGATGGGGTTTCGTTGGCTTCACAAAAGCAAATCGGAACAACATTTAGAAGGGTCTGGAGGCTCATAAATGCCAGGGGCGCAGGGCTACCTGTGATGGGAATGGTAAGCCATTTTTAACATGGCTGTTCCAGCGGATGCATCGCTAGCAGCCACCACACTCGGTAGCCGTGCACTGATCCCTGGGTTCTCATTGAACTGTGTTTTTCTTTAGGAAAAAAAAATGCATAGGAAACTTTTGACGTGCTAATGAAATAATAAGTGAAGCTTAGAGCTAAATGTGCCTTTAAAATGTCACAGTTAAGTGGAAGAACTAAAATATTAACAGTTAGGAAAGACTTTGTAACCACTTCAAAAAGTGAGGTGACTAATAGAAAGGTTACAGTGCCTACTGGACAAGGCACCGGGTGCAGAAAGTGGTTGGGCTAAGTATTTCACTAGGGACTGCTTTTAAAGCATTCATTTATTTCTCCTTTTCATGTCAAACTAACACCATATGGTTTTGGTGCAACAGGCAATAACTAGTCTATCAACAAAAGTTATATTATAACAGCTCTCCAAAATACATTTAAAAGATGTTTTGGCAATAGATTTGTTTTAGTGATTCATATTACTATAAATCTCATTTCCATTTGTCAGACCTTGGAGATGAAATAAAACTGGCATTTTGTCTTTAAGTATTTATATTAAAAGAAAAGAGAACTATTTTGAACCCACTAAAGGGAAAGAAGAAATCATTATGAACAAATCTTGGCTTATTTTAATCTATCCTGTTCCTCTCCTCTTTTTTATCCTACTTTCTCTGTCTCCCTTCTCCCCTCAAAGGTGAAACTGGTTGGGATATTCGATGTATGATAGAATAAAGGAATTTTAAGTAATTACTTTTAATCAGCTTTGTCAAAGTGAGTTATTCCAGATGTCTACACACAGTTGGTACCACGGTCACATACATTGAGGAAACACTTGAACAGTGTTATACAGGTGTCTTTAAATGGGACCTCTCGGAGACTTTACAATGGCGCTTTCTTGGTCTCATGACATTCTAAATGGAAAGCATCTCAAAGGAAAATACTTTAGAAATAGCTGGTAAAAGTTGGAGCGCAGATATTTCTACCCTTTCGAGAGCTCTTTACTTCTCTTCAGTCCATACACTTGAGGGTACCTGATCATTGTGCCTAAAATTGATATATAATTATAGATAAACAAATATATCATTTTTCGATATAGTTCCCAAAATATATAATTACATATATAGATGAGTATTTATTTTAGTTAGATTAAGTATATCCATTTCTAACTCAGCAAAAGGAAAATCCATATTCGATAATATTCATGCATATATAATATTAAATATTATGTCAAACTTTACCAATTATTTTTACACTAACTTCTCAGCAAATATAATGTTCTAAAGGCAGAAGTTCTTAGTGAACTTCTTTGTAGGACCCTAAAATTTAACAGTTGAAACTGGTAAAACCCAGAAAGTAGAATATGATTAACAAGTCGAGTGTAAAATGATGTATCTTTTGGAAAAATAATTGAGAATGCCCAGACCCTGGCTTCAGAACCTTGTTGAATTATTAATTTATTCAATGAATATTGATGAGGAATTTTCATGTGCCAGGTATAGGTGCCAGGGAGAACCCTGAGAGAGAGAGAGTGAGACAGAGAGACAGAGAGACAGTGAGACAGAGAGAGAAATGCCTGTCCTCATGGATTTGTATCTTGAAAAGGGGAATGTTGTTGGATGTACAATATAAAAATAAATGTATAAACTCCATAATAATTAGGAGGTGGTCAGTGCAACGAAGAAAAATAAACAAAGAAGGGGTTCAGGGGAGGCTGCGATCTTGAATAAGGAGATCGGGAAGGCCTCATAGAAAGAAGACACAGTTGGGAGGATCTGAAGGAAAGTGGGCGAGAGAGCAGGTGCTTGGGGAAGAGAGTTCGAAATATCACTTGATGAATCTATTACTTTGGGCAGGCTACGCCTCCTGCATGAATCTATGTCTTTATCTTTAAAATGGGAACAAATCGTGCCAAAAATTATATTTATTCTGGGCGATCCAATGAGGCAAGATATGTGAAACCTTACATAATTTGTAGCAAGAGCTATTACTATTACTATTATTATTATGATGCTAATCACGATCCCCCACCCATTGAGGTTATCCATTAGGATCTAGGGAAATTGGGCTAAACTCAGGATGTGCCTGAAGAATCCTACATTTCCTTGCTCTGCTGTCCCCATACCCTCACGTGCCCAGACATCTGTCTCTCTGTTGCAAACCTCTGAGGTCTTTCGCTGTATAAATAGGGAAGATTCTGAAGCATTTTTGGAATCAGCAGAGAGGCAGCATCTTTGGGGACCTGGGTTCCTATCTGATTTTGTGGGGATTTCGAAAGTGGCACCCTCTACCTCAGAGTCATTAGTCTCTTCCCTGCGATAACAGGAGAAATGGTCCCAAGGTGGAGGACGGTAAGTGGTTTGGGGCTCATCGGGGCATGGTAGGAGAAAAGGCCGAGTGGGAAATGTTGCATTGTCCAGATGTTTTCTTGTTTTCTGCTTAGTGATCTAAACTGTGCGAAATCAAGTAAATGCTTTAATAGAGGGAATTCTGAAGACAACAATTGCCATCAACTATCTGCTCCCTCACAATCCTCTCCCTTCCTTCTTTCCTTCTTTCCTCCCTTCCCTTCCCTTCCCTTCCCTTCCCTTCCCTTCCCTTCCCTTCCCTTCCCTTCCCTTCCCTTCCCTTCCCTTCCCTTCCCTTCCCTTCCCTTCCCTTCTCTTCCCTTCCCTTCCCTTCTCTTCCCTTCCTTTCCCTTCCATTTCATTCCCTCTCCTTTTTCCCTTCCCATTCTTCTCCATCTTCCCCTTTTATGACATTAAAGAGCTACCGTGTGTTAAGCTCTATCCTAGACCCTAAGGAGATGTGTATGAATAAGACTTTGTGATCCCTGCACTTCCCAATCTAGAAACAGAGACCGTTCCATATGTAATTACAGTCCAGTGTGAATAGTACAACTAGAGAGAGACGTCCCCAGAGAGAGATGCTTAATGCACTACAAGGAAGAAAGGTGAGGTCGTTGATGGGAAACAGGAACAGGAGTGCCAAAGAAGGCGATATCATATCTGAATCTGAAAAGTCAGGTTTTCTCAGAAAGAAGAAAGAAAATGTGGTCAGGAGAGACCACTTTCAAAGGAAAGGGTCAGCCAAGGTTTGAAGATAAAAGTTAGTGTGCGATGTATTGTGTGTGTTGGGGGCTGAGGGGGTGCGCGTGTGCACCTACACGCGCACACGTGACAGAGGGGATGAGAGCGCACTATAAGCAGCTCGGTGTCATCTCAGGATAAAGAAAGAAACAGCAAGTGGCATTGGTTTTCATGCTAGTAGTAATGTATATTTCAAAAGCCTAGGCGATCCGCAAATTATTCAGTCTTGGAATCTTAAAGTAATGTACAGTACGTTCTTTGTAAAAAAAAAATATATGGTAATCTACTTATATCCGTAATCTCTTCACAGAACACTGTCACCCCGATTTTGCTATTAAAAAAAAATTAGTTTGCTATAATTCAGGACAAAATGATGTTACATAGGCCAGAGTTACTGAATGAAAACTCAAAGGCAAAGTTAAAAAAACCACCCACTGTTTTTTCTTTACTCAATTTCCTGTAGAAAAGTGGAAAGATAAGGAACGTGTGTTAATAGATTAGATCTAAATCCATCTGAAGTTTGGATGCATCTGAATAAAGATCTGAGTCTTCTGAAGTTCTGACCTCATGATGCTACCAAACCCAACCGACATTTGTCCTGGGTTTTTGATTGGGCTGGATGGGGGAACTTGAGTGTGTTTTTCAGCATTTCAAAATGACTCTTTTATTTTTTATAAAACACCTTTATTGAGATATAATTTGCATACCATAAACTTTCAATCATTTTAGATGTGCAATGAAATAAGTTTAGGAAATTTACAGAGCTGTGAAACTTTCATCACAATCCAGTTGTAGAACATTTCCATCACATAAAGATCCCGTTTGCCCACTCATAGTCGCCGATTATTCCCACTCCCAAACCCTGGCAACCACTAATCTACTTGCTGCTTCTACAGATCTGCCTTTTGTGGACATCTCCTATCGATGGAATCATATACTATGTGACCCTTTTTAACTGGCTTCTTTTACTTAGCATAATGTTTTCAACGTTCATCCACGTCATTGTCTATAACAATCATTTGTTCCTTTCTCTCTTTTTTTTTATCACTGAATAAGATTCCGTTGCATGGAGAGACCACATTTTATTTCTCCACTCACAAGTTGTTGGATGTTTAGGTTGTTTTCGCTTTTTTGTCTTTCTCATTTTTAAAATGAGAAAATTGAATTGGAAGAGAGGATTCAAAGCACCTCCAAAATTCTTAGGACACGTTTTATTTTATTTTGTGAATTGCCCATTGCCTTTATTTTGTGTTGCAAAAAAGGATGTATTAAACATTTCCTTTGATGGCTAAAAAAAGCTGACTTTAGATGTAATTATTTATCATTAATGCCTTATGTTTGGCTGTTATTTAATGAGACCATATATGCTGGTAGCTAAATATCACATTTAATTGTGTGGATATTGCAAACTGTATCATTTTAGTAAGAAAGAGTAAAAAATACTTAAAGGTTAAAGATGCTGATGGTGTGATTTTTGGTTATTTTTCATTCTTTAATCTCAGTATACTTTGTTTCTGCTCCAGCAATCCTACTGTAGTGATGTTTCAAACTAAAATATATTTGTACTACTAAATTGTGTTGTTCACTGTATTAGTCAGCTTGGGCTACCATAACAAGATATCACAGAATGAGTGACTTAAACAACAGAAATTTATTTTCTCATGGTTCTGGAATCTGGGAAGTCCAAGATCAAGGTGCCAGCTGATTCAGTTTCTGATAAAAGGCGTCTTCCTAGCTTGTAGACTGCTGCTTTTTCATTGTATCTTCACATGGCCTTTCCTCGGTGCATGTACTAGAGAGAGAGCAAGCTTTCTGGTATCTCTTATAAGGACACTAACCTTATTGGATCAGGACCCCACCCTTATGACCTGATTTAACTTTAATTACTTCCATAAAGGCCCAATCTCCAAACACAGTCACATTAGGGGTTAGGTCTTCAATGTATGAATTTTGGAGAGATACAAACATTTAGTCCGTAACATTCATTAATTGAAGAAAAGAGTAGAATTTTTGCTAGCTATCAATGAACTTTCCTTGTGGTTAAATGAGTGTTGGGAAAGAACTTGTACTGGTACAAACCTGAGTTTGCCTTCAAAAAACACAGTGATATTTATTCAGCTTAGTCATGGATTCTGAAAATGGTGTGCACTTAAAGGCAAACAAGTAACATTACTAAAATAAGTCTTGATGTATATATGATTATTTAAAACAATTTTTCACATGGATCTTCTTCACTTTAATTAATCAAACTATGCATCAAAGTCAGTTTGAAGATGTATCTTTCTGAGCAGATTCTCTACAGTTTTTGGAGACATACTATAACAAACATTCTTTTTAGAAAAACAGTTTCAACCTAGGACTCTTGACAGCTTCATTTTCAGACCAGTCAGCTAGGTTGAAAATTGAGCTTCCCAAAGAGAGTTGGCAAAAATACTTTACTCACTGTAATTAAAAAAGGGGAAATTTCTGAACCACAGTCTTCAATGCTAATGTGAACAACCAAATGTTATTTCCAGTGGATTTTTTTATTTCCTCATTCTTGGCAAGTTGGTACAGCTTTGTGCATTTGGGAATCAGAAACTTTTTCCTTGAGATAGGAATACTCTTTGTGTTAAACACAGTGCTTTAATTTACCCTACAGATTCACCGTATTCATTCAGCTCAATAATTTCCATATTGAACCCAAGTTCAGTAATTTCTAATTTAAACACTTAGTTTAACACCTTTAATTTAAAAAATATCATAGCAACTACGTACTTCCAGTAGAATATTTCATGTAGTCGATGTTATTTACTTATATAATTGGAAAATGACCTGATCGCAACATGTTGAAAATCTTTGCCAAAGTATGAGCTTCTCTTATGCTGGATTTTTTCTTTATGAGAATAGGTAACTTCGTTTTGTGATTTCATTTGGTTTTGCTCAATGACACAATCTGGCTTAAGAGACATACTTGACAGATTTTGATACAGAAAAAAAAATGCAGAGGTTAGGATTACAGATCCTTGCGGATGAACTACCGTAATAAACAATCAATGTCTGTTGGACTACAATGTCCAAGGCATCGAATCACCTTGATATTGGGCACACAAATCAGTCATTGATAACTCCCAGATGTTTGACTTTTTTAGCTGCTGCCTCATCCCCTCTAATCTCCCCTTCTTCTTTTTTAAATGAAACAAGTTTCACCTCTGAGCTCTCAAAGAAACTTTTCCAAGAGCTCCATTTCTAATGGACCAATCACACACACAAAAAAAGCATCATTGTGTATTTGGAAAGAGACAATGGGGGCCACAGGGGAAGCTGAGAAACTGGGGGAGGCCAGCTCCCTATTTTGTCCACCTAAGCATGCTAAAGGAGTGTTTGGGCAGACTTGGCTACTGCCTATTGTGCGTATGTCAAAGCCTTACAGGAAGGTAAAGATGCCTTTTGAATGGCTTCACCAGTTTTGCTCGGTTTTGCTCAGTTTTGCTCGTCTCCTGTCTCCGTGGGTCCTGTTTACCAGTCTTGAGATGCAGATGGAAGGAAAATGCTAAATCTGTTCTGGCTGAGATGTGAGGACTAAGAAAGGGATAACACTTCAGCACTAATGGGATTCACACTTTGTTACAAAACAGCCTTGTTGCTCTAACCTTTGCTTGCATGGGCGGCAGCTGCTTTAGAAAGAGTGTTTGCTTTTCTTCTGGCCTTTGAGGTTATATTAATTTCTTTTTCAGCTTAATGGTCTGCCTGTTCTGGATTTTACATTTTTTTTTTTTAAAAAAAGGAGTTTCCAGCGCTACATTCTCAATGGTTTGTGTTCAGGCCTGCAAACTACTATTTAGTTATCTAAAGAAATTTTTTTTTGAATTAGTAATTTCAAAGACGTTTGTAGGTGGTATTAAAAAATTGTGCTAAAATCTACAAATTTATTTTTCCCACTGATGTTGGGAAAAAACATTCCCATTACATATGTAGACTACACATCATCACAGAGTAACACTGACCTGTTTTTTTTCTAACCGTTTAATCAAAAATATTGATTCTCCTTTAATTTTATCTTAAGTAAATTCAGTTCTGTCCTTAAGATGTCTCAAAGCTCCTGCCTTCATTCCTTGCCCACTACCATTTAAGATTTCCCCCCTTAATCTATTATTTGAAATCCTGCTTTCCTAAATTTAAAGAACTTTTTACATTTTTTATCACCTTTTCTATATTCATATTTCCCACAGTCCCTGAGATATAAAATATTTTAAATATGAGGACAATTATAACAGTTTTTGCTACAGCATAGGATAAATTTACTTTTCAACTGCATTACAGTTAAAGTACCAAGCTAATCTACATATAGGTGTCTATCTAAAAACTGCATGATGTTAAGTGGAAAGATCTAAGCACTTCTTTAACATATTCGAAGAGTATATTTGTGACCGCCTGACTTAAATTATAGACTCTGTGATGTCCAGAAATGTGGCATCACCAAGAAGCACAACGTAATGATTCAGGAGGAAGGCGCAAACATCAGTAACTGCTCTGGGAAAAGAGCAGCCACACATATCAAAGCAGGCTACAGTAAACAAATGAGGGGTTTAAGTGAGCCTCTAAGCTTAAGTCACAGGTGCAAAGCTCTAAGTTACAGCCTTCAGTTAGCAATGGAGCCGCTTCTCAAAAGGGCTACTCTCTGTAGGGGGTTAGGGGGATGGTTGTGACGGATTGCTATTCAGTGATGGTTAAAACTGGTAAAGTTTTGTCCGGATGGGGGCTATTGGTTCCACATCTTCGAAGATCGCAGCATGACCTGTCAATTCGGTGTGTTCTGCGTTCAGATGCGAGGCCTCTTCCAGGTGCCAGCATGAAGTCAAGGAGGGGAGAAGAGCTTTTTCCTCCATCCTCTTAGGTTCAGTGACTGGGACCTGAAAAATAAACTGACAAAAGACAGACTAACAGGAGCAAAAAAAAAAAAGTTTATTTAATATGGATGTGCGGGGCCTCACAGAAATGAGGTGAAAATCCCAAAGAGGCACTCAGACCTGGAGACTTATATACTATTTTAACAAAGGCTTATAAATTAGTGAATTGTAAATACAATGGAAAATGCTTTCAGGCTTCTAGGGAGGGACAGTAAATTGTGAGAAGGTAAACATATGGGGGAGACTATTGGAAGAGAAGGATTATTTCGGTAAGATGTGTTCATGCAGATTTCAGTCAGCGCCATCTCCAGTGATGAGTTGTCTCCTCTTGATATGGGAGAGTGGAGAGGGCACACATTTACAAAGGACAATTTCCACCCTGCTTTTAGGCAATGGGGAAGGGTAGAGAGCTTTTTCTGCATCTGCTGTTTCTGGGTTGCTTTCAGCTCAGATTAATCATTATGCCAAAGTGGCATGTTTGGGGATAGCATATTCTGATCCCTTTGGATGAGGATATGACTGTAGAAGTGAAAAGTAGGGATGATAAGGATGTTGATCCTCTCACTATAAAATGGCACCCTACTACCGTTTCTGAGTCACTCTTAGTACAACATTCAGAATAGCACACCGTATAAATTCAGTCTACCTTACTAAAAAATGTGTACTCTCTGCCCAGAACTGTGTGCTTGTCAAGACATAGCTGTGAAAAACTAAGATGGACCAGCGTTTACATGTTATTGCATTTAAGAGTAAACGCAAATCAGTGTTATGAGACCGTCTCATTTCTCTGTTTCTTTTGGATGGCTGCAGAGGATGGGGGCAGGACTCACCACATCAGAATGTCAGCGCGTGACCAGAGCCTCCCCAGTTAATTGCCCCTCCAGACTACAGCTAGAATTAGCCTTCCTGGCAGGGTCATGGCTCAGGGGAAAATATGTTCTCTCCATCATTGTCCAATTAGTTATAAGGGTTTTAGAAACACACGTCGAGGCACTTAGGCGTAAGAAACAATTGGGAAAAACCACATCGATACTTTGAAGTCTACGTATCTATAAATACTGTATTTTAAGCAATTACATTAATGTTCTCAAGAGGGAGGAGGAAGGCAATCCTGCCGTCCAGGGGACATCTGGCAGAGTCTGGACACACTTTTGGTTGTTAGAACTAAGATGTGGGGAGCGCTACTGGCATCCAATGAGCACAGTCCAAGGATGCTTCTGAACATCATATAATGCACAGGACGGCCCCCAGAGCAACCCCGAATGTCAATAGTACCACGATGGAGAAACCTGCCTCACATCACCATGCACCGCATGTCGCTGTGCTTCCTCCTCCTGCCGAAAACAAACCCCCAGCACAGAACACTCGCAGACACCACCCCAGCTCTTTAGAAAGAAACCAAAGTCTTCAATCAATTCATAAGAGTCTTATGTGTTTTTAAACAAACACATCGACTCATCAGTAAAGATAGTTGAGCTTTTCATTTTTTTTTAGACTTAGAGTAGATAGTTCATGGGGAAAAAAAGTCATCAGTGATGAGTGAACACGGGCAGTCCGGTATAAATCATCTCTTTCTCCTTATTTTGAAAGTTCCTGCTAACTGAGAGACAATTTTGATTTCCAAATTCCCCTGCTCCAACCTTTTGCATTTTCTCTCAGTGTTGCTCTTGGGGGTTTTTTGGACTATGATTTGAGATTGGTGGTCTGGGATCCTGTACTTTGAATGCTGATCCTTCGATGGATCATTAGAGAGCCATTAAGAATGGGCAGTGATGTCCCTTTGTAGAATGAAGTCAGCATTCACACCCGCAGACAGTTTCCCTATTAATCCATTGTTCCTATTTTTTTTGGAGGAAATAGATTTTTGTAACTGAAGGCAAAACCACCTGGTAGATTTCAGAAATAAATAAGATTCTCCAATCCATCCTAGTTCTTTTATAAATGGAATAAATGGTAGTGGGAACCTAGGGTGTCCGTGCACCCTATGCTTCTTGAAATGTGGGGAGATGGTAACAAATGTATAAGAAAGTAAAGGTAGATGAGAATTATTCTAGTAATGATTTCTCAAAAAACTGTCTTCAAAGAAACATGTGGGTTAATTGTGGACATAGGTCACCCTCCTGTTTGTTCGAGATAATGCAATTATTAGCCAAGATGAAGTTAAGTGAAATTGTTGATAGAGACCACTTGTACAGTCAATGTTATTTTGGGATGCATCATTGTCCTACGAACAAATCCTAACTTACCTTTCAAGGCCCTCCGTGGGCTAGAGCAGCACTGTCCAATAGAAATATAATGCAAACTGAATATGTAATTAAAATTTTTCAGGTAGCAAAACTGAAAATAAAAGAAAAAATAGATTAAACTAATTGTAATCATATATTTTAGTTGACCCAATATATCTAAGTTATCATTTCGACATGCACTCGGTATCTTAACAATTATTGAAATATTTTACGTTCTTTTTTTATACTAAGTTTTTGAACTCTGGTGTGTGATTTTATATTTACTGTACATCTCAGTCAGACTTGCTACATTTCAGGTGATCCATAGCCACGTGGAGCTGGCGAAACACATTAGACGGCTAAGCCCCAGATCCCCCAGCCTATTTCTCCATCTCCATCTATTTCCTCGCTCTCCCTTATAAAATTCTCATTCCAGCCTTGTGAACGTCTTTCAACTCCGTTGCCCCAAATCTTGTTCTCTCTCGTTTCTTGGTCTTCCTACGAGTCTCTCTACCATCCTTCCCACCCCTACCCGCTGAATTCCTATTTATTCTTAACAAAAGTTCTGTCTTCTAGAAAAAAAAACTATTGGGAAAGAAAAACTTTTCCTCTTACTCTCTTAGGTTTAATAATTGGGGGCCTATGAATTTAAACTGACAGAAGACAGATTAGTGAGAGAACGGTTAATTGATATGTGCAATGTACAGACACATGAGAGTGCTCGGTGATGAGTAACTCAAAGGGGTGGTCAGAATTTGGGCCTAAGCTACCTAACTTAGTAGGGAAATGGAGTGGGGAGAAAAGGCTTCCATGGGAGGAACAAGTAGATTTCTTTAGGAAAGTCAAATGGATTTTTAGGAGAACAAATAGAAGATAAAAAAAAAAGTTTATGGTAATGTTCGCTTATGCAGGTGTGAGTACTCTTTCTGTTTTTTATGACCTCAAAGCTCTTCTGGAAAGGGGATTTACAGTAGGCTTACTGTTGGTCACTCTGTCCTAGGTGTAGAAGCCAACCTAGAGAGGAAATTTGTGGCAGTCCTAATTTCTCAGAAGTTTCTGCTTGTAGTCGGAAAAGGGAAGTACTTAGAAGACTTCTTTCTGCATCTGTTGATGCTCCAATGTCTTCAACCGAAAATAGTCTTTATACCAACTCTGGAGTTCCAAGTGGGTGCCCAGAGAGCCATAGAAAATGTTAGGTTCTCCTACTCCATGCTTTAATGCTGCTTATACCTCTCGTTCCGATAGTTCTCATTCATTTTATTATCCCCTCAAGTTTAGTGTCCTTCTTTCCAAATAGACTCGAACCCCTGTGAAGGCAGGACCCGCTCTGCATTTTCTGTATGTTAACGTGAACTCATTGACTAGGACAGTGGACTAACATAACAGACACTTGATCGATATTTGTGGAATGAATCAACCTAATATAAATACTCTTGGAAAAGAAGAAAGATATCTTCTACCCTTCTAAGTTCTCAGCTGGGACCTCTGTAACAACAACAACAAGAAGAATATATTAATAAGAGAAAAACATACACATTTATTTAATATAAATTATACATGACACAGGAGCCTTCATAAAGAAATGAAGACCCAAAGAAGTGGTTAAACCTACAAGTTTTTAATATTAAGTTTGATGAAGAGCTACAGTTACTATTTAGCAATAAAAACCAATGGAGTAATGATATATGTTACTACATGATTGACACTCAAAAACTATTTATTTAGTGAAAAAAGCCATACATAAAAGACCGTATATTATATGATTCCATTTATATGAAATCTCTATTATCTATCTATCTATCTATCTACCTATCTATCTGTATGTGTATCAAACTGTTATAGTGGTTATCACTTTGTTTTTTGAATTATAGGTGATTTTTTTCTTAGATTTTTAAAATATCCACCTTTTATATATTGAGCATTTATTACTTAATGCAATTAATTTACAAACAGAAAATTTTTTTTAAAAGACAAAGCACAGTCCCTCTTATGTGGAGAATATGCTTGCCTTCCAGAAAGGCTGGATCTTGGGGTTCAACACTCCTACAGCACATGTCATATCATAGCGTAGTACTCACTCATGAGAGATTAAGTTTATGATGGAATGATTGACTCCTTGGATGAATAAACTTTATGTGTGTGTCCACACATGCACACAATTCAAGTGAATAACAATCTAGTCCCAAAGAGGAGGACCAGACACAAGTAGCTTCCATTAACAAGAGGAACTGTATTTATTTATTCAGGATGTTAATGATTTTGTCATTAAAAGTTCATAGTGAAACTCTTTTTGTTTCTGGAGAATCAGGGCTGAGTTCACTCATGCATTCTTTTAGAGTGATCTTTCAAGGGTTGAAGGACGAGCTCTAGCATAAAGTACTAGAGATTTCTATTGGGGTCAAGTAAAAGGACATGACAATTGAATACAAACATGACAAAATTTATTAAAAGCTGACTCCCGTTAAACCAGTTTATGAATTCAGTTAAAACTATACATTCTCCTGTAGATGGAGTAAAGGGGGTCAAATATGTGGTGACAGAAAGAAATCTAACTATGGGAGGTGAACACACAGTGTAAATATATATATATATGCCTTACTTAAGCTTATTGGATTTCATTAACCAATGTCACCATCAAAAATTAAATAAATAAATAAATAGATAGATAGACAGACAGATAGATAGATAGATAAAGTATAATCTCCTAGTATCACACAAATGACTCTCATTATATCAGGATTGTTTAATCCAGCTTTATCCAATAACTTAAATTTGATACTCTATTGCTCTCTTACCGCAAGAGGAAATTCTACAAATTTGTCCATGTGTCATTTCTAAAATCTTGGTTAGACATCACTTTCAAAGTATTTGTCATATGAGAAGTTAGCAATTTTGCTTCCAAAAATAACTTGTATTTACATATGTTTTTTTTTTTCAAATATTAATGTTCAGGGAGAAGTTACTGATAGTGTAATGGTGCATTATATGCAGATCACAGTTTTTCCTTTCTGGTATCCTACTTTCCATTTAACTATATCCTACTATTTCAGTGATAAAAATGTGAATATTATTACTCTCATTCATGACTAATTTGGAGATAAATTACATTTACTTTAATGATATGTCTTCTTATTTTTTTAAAATGTATTTTATGTTGCTGGTGCTCTTTTTTATTACAAATAGAAGAGAAAGTTCTTATTTTTATATCCATTGAATACTTTAAATAGTGTATATCAATTAAATACTTACAGATAGCTAAACAATAAATTCTTCCAATAAGCAGAAAAAGGAAAAAGTCCTTTACCAGGGAGCATTCTAATTAGCTTTCAATTATGTAAAAAAAAAAAATTAGGTCAACCTTTCTGACAATCAACTCAGATTATTGTCCTCTGAGGTTCATTTTGGAGTAACTTTTAATTTTCTATGAACATTCATTATATGAATATTATAAATTCACGATCTTAAAAAAGTTGAACTGCAATCCTATCACAGAAATAACCAATATTCACATTTTGATGTAGCTTTTCTTTGAATGTTTTAATTATAGACACAAACATAACATATAATCCATTTCTATACAAGATTTATTCAACAAATGTTGAATGTCTCTTATGTGCCAATGTTATTCTACTGGATGGCACCATATTTCCTACTTTGTCAATTTAGCATTCACTGTCATTTGAATGTCTTTTCACATCAGTAAATTTGGATCTGTTATATTATTTTAATGGCTGCGTAATTATGGCAGATTTTACTTTGTAAAATGGCGACAACAACCTTTCCATTCAACCCCTCCCTTTCTGAACATTGTCATGCACCACCAAGAAGTAGAATCTAGGTCCCCTTACTCTGAACCTGGGTGAAGTTTTATGACTGCCTCAATTTACCAGAAGTGACGCGACATGACTTCGAAGAGAGATTGTAACAGGTGATATGGCTTCTGCCTAGCCCTGTCTTGGGCACACAGCTACCACGTTCTGAGGAGGCCCATGCCACATAGGAGAGGCTGTGTGTAGGTGTTCTAGCCAGTACCCCTAACTAAGGTCTCGGGCAACAGCCACCATCAACTGCCGGCTGTGTGATGGGCGAGTCTTCAGATGACTCCAGCCTTTAAGCCACAGCAGCTGATGCCAAGTAGAACAGAGGTGGCTGTCCCTGCTAAACCCTTCCAAAATCACAGATTTATGAGCAAAATGCATGTGGCTTAAGCCATTAAGTATCCAGGTGGTCTGTTACAGAGCAGTAGATAACAGGAATGGCAATATTTCTTTGAATGATCATACCACAGCTTTTGTAGCCATTTTTTTTGTACTTTTGGACATTTTTATTGTTACTAGTGTTTTAGTGTTATTGTTGTTGTTGTTGCTTTGCTACTATAAACATCACTTGCATGTGTTTATCTGAACATAGCATTATTTCCTCAATATTATTTCCCAAAAGTAGAAATGCAGGTCAAGAGATATGCATATTTTAAGGGATTCTGATGCAAGTTTGGGGCAGTTCACTTTAATGTAGTTTAGAGGCTCACAGATATGTATGGTTTAGGAACACTTAAAATACTTCGGTAGGATCAATTACTAGAAATTCATTAACCAAAAGTGAAGATTACTGAGTATAGGAAAAAACACTGATATTTCTATCAAAAAAAAGGAGTGAAATTAAAGATAATAAATTCAAATATTTAAATTGAAAAGAAAAGGTGATTATGCAAACATGAATTTTGAGGGTGAGAGTCTCTTACTCAAGTCTGATTACATATTTGTCACATGTAATCCCCAGATAGATCCCAAATACACTTAGTAGCTTCATACACCATACTTCATAATACATAACCTTTATTAGATGAGTTTTAACTGCTAGAATTTAAAGATATCTTCAAGTCTAGAAGTTTCTAGAGCTTTCCAGAGACTAAATAATTCTAGTAAATTCTGAAGACCTTGTCCTACGTAGGGTTTTACCTCCGAGTCAATATTGTCAGATGACTAGACGTAATGGCTGAACTGGTTGTGGAGAAATGGATAAGAGCTGAGTTACCATGTGGCCACAGCCGATATAATTATTACCTAAAAATGTTGGGTGGAGAAAAGTTTAAAGGCAATGTTTTCTTGTTAAGCGCTGTAAATTTTTTTGTGTCATGGCTACTCTAAATATCAATTATCTTTAATAATTATGTGTGAGTGTGTGTGTCTGTGTATTATCACCTTCCAATATAATAACGATTTCTTAGGTTTGTATAGTAGTTTATAGAGTTTACAAGGTATTTCTATATTTGTTTGTATTGTTGTATTTAATCTTCACAGGAAAGCCGAGGGATCCTCACTTTGTAGACGATGAAAATTAAGTCCAGGGAAGTTAAGTAACCAGACAGAGACAGCCATGTCTTAAACACAAGTACTCAGATCTCAAATTAGCATCTTTTAAAGTAGAAACCAGGGACATCTACCCCATCTTCTTAAGACCGTCTCTTGAATTATGCTAAAACTCATTGTACCATGTAGAGGTCAGCAAATTTTTTGTATAAAGGGCCAAGTAGTAAACACTTTCGGCTTTGTGAGCTATGCAGCCCAGGACTACAACTGTCTAGCTCTGCCACTAAGGCACGAGAGCAGCCATGGACAATATGCAATGAATGGATGTGGCTCTGTGTTCTAATAAAACTTTATTTACAAAAAACAGAGGGCCTTTTTGATCCTCTGGCCATATTTTGTTAGCCACTGATGTAAAAGGATGAGTAAACACAGAGGAAGCTCATGTCCATTTTTGCCTCTTCCACCTCATTTATTCCTTCTCTCTATAAGAAGCTGGTTTTCGTTGGATTCTTGTTTATCCTTCCAGAGTTCCTTTTATTTTTGCCAGTACAGGCACATGTATATATAGACCTTTAGTCCTCTCACTATACCTTTTTAATTTTTCTCGGCACCATGCCCTCTTCTGCACTTTGTTTTGATTACCTAGGCATTTGTCCAAATCGGAACATAGATATATGATTCCTTTTTGGAGTCATGTAGTACTTTACTATGTAGATATACCATAGATTAATCAATCTACTGCTGGGTATTTATGTGGTTTCCATTATTTTGCTTGAACATGTGATGTTTTATGCTTGTACTGGTGGTCCTGTGGAAGATGCCCACAAGTGGTATTGCTGGATGGAAGACTACATGCACCTGTAAATGTATTATTATTTATTGCCATATCTTCTCCATGTTTGTGGTAGTATTTTGTACTCCCACCAGCAACCTGTGAGAATACCTGTTTCCCCAGAGCCTCATCAATAGCGTATGGGGCCAAACCTTTGAATTTAGTCTACCCTGTTAGGTAAGAAATGGTATCTCAATGTAGTTTTAATTTGCACTTGCTTTACTGCAAGTGAGAAAGCATCTTTCCATACACTTAAGGACCAATTATATGTCTTCTCTGTTTCATAATTGCTACCCATTTTTCTTTTGGGTGGTATGTTTTTCTCTTTTCAAAGGGCAAGTACTCCTTAAACATGAAAGAGATGGGCCCTCTGTCCCCATTCATCATTTCTTTTGACTTGGCTTATGTAGTTTTCTGCCATTTACATTTTTTATTTTTATGTAAATAAATCTACCATAGATAGATAGATAGATAGATAGATACATAGATACATAGATACATAGATAGATACAGATAGATGATAGATTGATGATAGATTGATGATAGATAGATAGATAGATAGATAGATGATTGATTGTAGATGGATGGATAGATAGATGATAGGTGATATAGATGATAATATGGATAAAGATGACAGAGATAGAGATGAGACAGAGATAGATAGAGATAGAGATAGAGATGAGACAGAGATAGATAGAGATAGAGATAGAGATAGAAATAGAGATAGAGATATAGAGATGAGATGCGATAGAGAGATAGTAATAGAGATAGAGATACGTCTGGATTTCTTATTCTCTTTGTACCGGACACCTGAGATTTAAATAGGTGAAAAAGATAGAGGCGATGATGAGAGTTGTAAAGATATTAGCTCTTTTATTTGCAAGTAAGTTCGTATTAGAAGTTCAAATGGATTAACCAAGAATTATTTTAAATATTAAGACTAATGGTATGTACTGGTACAGAGAACAACTAAGACATAGAATAGAGCAAAATGGCCAAGGTTAATTCAAGAGCTATATATTACTTGATAATGAGAAGAAGAAAAATAGAATCTAGACAAATGTAATATTAAATCTGAAAGTAAACAGATACTTTAAATATCTTTGCAGTCTCTAGTGTAGAATTGTATTGTAAATTGCATATAACAGAAAGACATCAGTATCATACAAATATTCGATAGTGATGTTTTTAAAGACCCAAATATTCTTTGTGAAGGTCACTATTTTGCTGTCAGTGATAAACCTTTAGACTATTGAGATCTGAACTTTGGCTTGGTCTGGTCTGAATTCACATCTCATCCTACTTCCATTAGCCCGGCAAAGAAGAGTCAGAAAATCGAAGTTAAGAAGGAAATAAGTTACAGCATTTGCTCTGCACCCCGGGCTCATTCTCGCTATTGAGGTAGCATTGTCACCAAGCAGGGGCGATTTTCTTTCCAGAAAGGAGAGACTGGATGGGGTTCCTGGGGTAGGAGATACAGCCAGAACCATGATGTTACAGATTACATTGTCTCTTGGGAAACTCATCCATCAAACCGTCACCTCTGATTCTATGCAGGGTCATATAGAAAGAGGCAGCAGGCCTCAATTTGGGCATTTGAAGTGTTAGTATGTAGTGGAGCTGGTGGTGTGAAGCCGATTCATTTGTTTCAAAGGCCCAAATGGCAAGCTGCCAAACACAGGCACAAGCCCAGCAGCAATAATGACTCCAAGGCAAACAGCCCCGCGCCGCACAATCTAGAACTGTGCCATCTGCTTGTCTCCTCTTTGATTTACTCGTTTGGGAGGTTTCAATGATGTAATCGAAAGGTAAGTCTTCTTTTTAAAAATTTGAGGGGAAAGGGGGTGTTCCAGATTGATTACAGCATCCCTGAAATATATGTAACGTATTTACGTATACATAAGATATTTACGTAATATACGTAAGATATTTGTCTTAAGTTGGAAGGGGGTTTAGATTTATAAGGTGGGGATATTGTTATGAAACACAAGGGTGAACCCTGTCCTCTGGGAAGATGAGGTACACTTCAGTTCCAAAAAAAAGATCATGCCTTCGACTTAGCAATTTTCTTTTATTTAATATCTTAAAAACATGATGTTTTAAAATGGTTTTATTTTTGTAAAAACAGTAATTTTCAAGATTTTTGACAGAGCATGTAGAACCACATTTTCATATTTGCTATTCTACCTTGATGTTTTCGGTTTATTTTAATTTATAAATTAAAAACAAACAGCTGCTCTAAATCGTCGAGGGCTCTTAAAATACTAGGTTCCTTTGGGCAGCTTCTTGCTGAATGCTACAAAACTTGTTTGACATTGTTCTGTTCTGGGAGAGAGTATAAAGGGTACCAAACTCAGAAGAAGTTTTAGGCTGAGCTGCCTTTCCCATCCCTGAGAGGTACCAACTGGAGTTTCAGGGGGTGTAGGAGGAGCAAATGCGCATCTCCATATGGGCCTTGCCAGAAACCCTCCTGCCCCCCCCCCCGCAGACTCCCCCCCCTTCAGCTTGGGACTTTGTGTCCTGTTTCCGAGGGGTGCAGAGAGCCGGTCGATGCCTGAGGACTGGCCTCGCAGGAATTAATGCCAGCAAACGCCCCCCTCCCCCTCCCCTCCCCTCCCCCTCCCCAGGAGGGGCGCTTCTGCAGAAGTCATTTGGTGTGTGCGCCGGTTTTCCCTGTGAGGGGATTAGAGAGAATAGGAGAGTGCTTTGTGAGAAAAAGCCTGGGAGAAACCAAACGGAGGGCAGGAAGACTTCGGCTTTCGTGGTCCCCTCAGTAAAGTGACTCTGAGACACCCAGTTGCCTGGCCTGGAGCAGCTGGGGGCTTATTTTCCTTCGACTACGGTAGAGTAACTGGTAAGGCTCATTTTTTCTACTGCTACTGTAATTGCCTCTGTAAAGTACCAGTGTCGCAAGGATGGGAAATCGGTTAGTGATTCTGGGGACATCCTGCATTGTCTCTGCCTAACGTATGAGAAAGGCGCTGTTTCCTGCACAAAGGGCTGGTAGCCGGAGCATAATTTGACTTTTCCCAAACTTGATTAGCATCATGTTTGAGCAGCCGACTTAAACAAAACATATGCGCACGCAGAAACTATACTCCATATAGGAATGTACTTATGTATAGGATACTCGTATTTTAAAGCATATATATCTAAATTTGGTTAGTTTGGGGGTACAACTGCATGGGGGTAGGAGAAAATTGGGCCCTTCTGGGAAATTCTAAATTGTTTGTTTCCTGTGAGGATGTACTTACCATTGTAGGTTTCACCTGTTTTATAACTGGGGTGGTGGGGACCGATAAAGCGAGTAATCCCAAGAGTAAGTTCCAGACAGCGCGAGATAAGGGGAGAGCAGTCCCACTAACATGAGAGAAATGGAATTTTAAGTTAGTCCTGAAGAACTTCAGATTCTGTTTGTTACTCAGCGATTGTTCTGATCAGAACAGATTAAGAAAGCAAGGTACCACCGCATCTCCTTCAGCATTTTCAAGGGATCAGCTGGCTCACACAGCCTTATTTGGCAAATGTTACTTCTTACTCCCTAACTCCATTCTGTTATTTTTAGAATCGACTTTGGTATTTGGGTGGAGATATATATATCTCCTTTTATTATATTCTGGGAAACTTGAGCCTGACTAGTTTAGAAATATATGAATGCAGTTCGAGGCAAATTAGCCCTCCAGGAAATTACTAAAGTCCTTGTGAGTTGGAGTATGCGTGAATATTTGTGACAGACATCTGTTGTTTCTGTGATGGACAAGTCCAGAAGCCTGTCCTCAGAGCTGAGAACCAAATTCCAGCAAACCCTGCCCACCCTTCCCCCACTCCACGGGAGGGGCCGGTAATCTCTCTCGTGGTGGTTTTCCTCTGAGAAAGTTTGGATGCTGCGGAGTGTAGGTGACTCTCGGCATTTCTTTCTTCCTCATTAAAATAAAACTAAGATCCTTGCTCTAGGCAAAGTTCTGATGATGGATGTTTAGTTTCTAAACTTAACATATACCAAAGGATGTACTTATTATTCCAATCGAATCTGTGCAAGATGAAAACAATGATCAAGTAAAATGATTCAACACCAACTAATTACCTAGGTCTGCAACTTCCACTTCAATTGAAATTAGGCCCATAGAGAGTTTTTCCTACTTAATATTTCAGTCTTAACATGACCTGATTATTAGAATATTCCAAAATTAAAAGTGCGTGGCATTTATTTTATTAATACTGATCAGGTTTTTTTTTTTTTTTTAAAAACGTAACTATTTAAATGGTTTCTTTGCATGGATATTAATATGAACACCTGAAAAATACATGTACTCTTTCTTTAAAATGAACTAATTCTTTGCCTACGGTGTCCTTTGCAAAAAAAATTTAAAAATGAAAGCCAATTCCCTTTCAATTTCAATTTCCATTCTTCTTCGACTGAAATGCTAATGCAACCCAATGCTTTTGTCTTTGCCTTTAGGAATTGTTTACGGAATGCAGGCAGTTAATTTGGGGGTCCTGAGTGTGACAGAACAGTTCATCAATTTCTCTCTGAACTCTGAGGACTCCTGGGAGGTTTTCCAGTTTTGATCAATGTTATTTACTATTCTCTGCTGCATGCTCGAGCTCGTTCCAAAAGCTATTTACCTTCATAATATTTGAGCCCGAGAGCATCGAGTTTATTAGAATTGATCTCTTTCCAGGTTGATCTTTTAAAATACTTTTGCTGGTCATTTTTCACTACCACCTTATGAGATTTTCATTCATCCGGCATGTATTTTTTGAGTGCCTTGAGTGTCACCAGTGTGGCCCACGTTTGTCGTTAGACATGAACACTAGCTTTTGGTGGCTCTCCCTGCAGAGACAGCCACGGCTGGAAGGAGAGAGACCAACTTTTACATGTCGAACAATCGTTTGCATGTTCACAAGGTTCAGTTGCGAATGTGGTTTCAGCAACGACAAAAAGAAATGCTCATTCTTCTGAATTATTGATACATTAAAAAATGTTACTGGCTGCTTAGAACCTGGAAGTTGAGGTGATCGATAATCCTCTCACATTGCACAAGCCCCCCCTGGGCGTTATTCTCTTCGCTGGGCATTTAAATAATTCAAAGGTAAGATTTCTCATGAATTCATCTGGCCATTACACAAGTTAGAAAAATATGGACCAAAATGGTTCAGCGAGTTTAATCTTTACAGCTTATCATTACTATTCTAATTCTTCCCTTGATATATTGGTTCTTTCCTGTTAGATGGTTTTTGTGAAATGTTTTTGTTAAATGATTTAGCACAATGATGTACATAATTTATAATAATATCAATAGAAAAAGGACATCATAGGAAAGAAATGAGCGTTTCTTGAATCCACCAGGTGGCAGACACCGCTCTGCCCTCTTCACAAGCATGGCATCATTTAATCTCAACAGTCCTGCAGAATGAGTATTAAAATGCCCATTTTAAAGATGAGGACACTGAGGCCCGGAGAATTTAAGAATGCAGTCAGGTCTTGTGACTAGTAAGGTAGAAAACCCAGATCTGTCCCCTACTCTTTTTAGCCACTTTTGTATTGCTGTCAATACCCACGTCTTTCTTCCCAGGTCCCATATCAATTGTTAATTCCCTACAGCTTATCTTAATGCTTCCAGAGACTCTCCCTTGACAGTTTCAGCTTGTTCCCTAACTTCCTTTACGAGCTGACAACCAGCAGATGTAAGAATGGATTGGATCGGACAGGTGCTGTACATG
This sequence comes from Rousettus aegyptiacus, assembly GCF_014176215.1. Lineage (NCBI taxonomy): Eukaryota > Metazoa > Chordata > Mammalia > Chiroptera > Pteropodidae > Rousettus > Rousettus aegyptiacus. The sequence goes on along the minus strand of NW_023416312.1, from coordinate 511,693 downwards.
TTTATGCGTAACACCTGCTTTCATATGTCAAGGTAGAAACAACATATTAGATTAAAATATAGAATGCAGCACTGTAGCTAACACTGCTGTAGGATATATAGGAAAGTTGTTAAGGGACTAAGTTTCATCACAAGGAGAAATTTTTTTTTCTTTATTTGTGTTGTGTCTGTTTGGGATGGTGGATGTTAGCTAAGACTACTGGATAATTATTTCAAAATATCATGCCGTACACCTTAAACTTATACAGTGACCTATGTCAATCAATTCTCAGTAAAACTGGGGGCGGGGTGGGGGGAAGAATGTGGCATATTAGATTTGCTTGGTTAGGGGAAGTGACAAGTAAATTTGGTTTGCTTTTTGGCCATGCCTGTCCCGGCTTTCACCATATGTGTAGTAGGAGACCCCGGTCTGCGAGCAAGCTGAGAGGCAATGATGTCTCCTCCCCTATTTGTATAGAGATGTGATTTTCTATCCACTCTCGCCTCACTTCCCGTCTCCAGCAGGGGAGTAGAAGAAAAGGTGGGGTTGTAGAAACCTGGGAAATGCATCCCCGCCCTCTTCTAAAGCTGTTGGCTGAGAGAAAGGAAACTGTGGCATGTCATTCATAAAAAAAAAGACTTCTAAATGTGTCAATGCACTAGTCTGGCATATTCATAGTATAATCACTGATTGACCTCAGCACGTTCATTCAGTCAGCACTATCTATCCAATTGCTTTGTGTATTGGTTTTTCTATCACTGCTATAACAAATTACCACAAACTTAGTGTCTTAAAACAACTCAAGTTTATTTTCTTATAGTCCTGGATGTCTGAAGCCTGAAATGGCTCTAAAACCAAAGCGTCAGCAGGGCCACCTTCCTTCTGGGGAGAAGGGGAGAATCTGTTCCTTGCTTTTCCAGCTTCTCCTGGCTGCCTGCATGCCTGGGCTCATGACCCCGCATCACTCTGACCCTTGCTTTCATCATTCTGTCGCCTCCTCTATGACTCCTTCCCTTGCAAGGATGCTTGTGATTACATTGGACTCGCCAGGCTAATCTAAGGAAATCCCAACATCGATAATCACATCTGCCATGTTACATAACGTATTTACAAGTTTGGGGAATTAGAGCATGGACATCTTTGGGGGGCATGATTCTGACTCCCACACCTTTTTATATATTTCTTCAGATCTACATGATATTTATTTATTCGATGATCTTGTAAGTAATGGAGGGCCACGAAGGATTTCAAGTGAAGAGGTAAAATAATCAGGTGTCCATGTTAGCAGGCTTCCAGGGTGAACCTTATGGAAACGGAGACCCAACTAGGACACCCACTAGAATGTGGGAGAGGGACGTTGGGAACATGACTTGTGACAGTGTCTGTGGAAGAGTTTGAAAGATATTAAAAAGAGTGCATTGGCAGAACAGCCGAGAGGGAGTTTGTGACATGGGTGACTCAGGTAGACAAGGGAGAGGCAGAGACAGTAGATGATGCACTGAGAAGATGTATGTACACTGCACTAGGACCTGAGGGCACGACAGTGGCCAGAAACACCTCTTCGCTCACGTAGCCCAAAACCCATCTGTGAAGACCTCGATAATGATAATAGCAGTAGCTCATATTTATTGAGTGCTTCATCTTATTATTCCAAGCACATTTATTTAATATTTATACCAGCCCTATTAAGTAGCTATTAGTATCATTGTCATCCCATTTTTCAGATGAAGAAACTGAGACAAAGGGAGGTTATATGATTTGCCCAAATTTAAGCAATTTGCAAGTGGAAGGAAGGGATTTGAAGCCAAGTAAGTAAGTAGTCTGGCCCCAGGGTCCATGGTTTTAATTCTGACACTCTACTGCCTGGATTAACAATTCATTATAATTTTATGGGATATTTAGTTTAGAATGATCTGTATATTTATTTTCACGGGAGGACCACAGGGACAGCAATTCCTGCCATCAAGATGCCCTGTGAATCTTTGTGAGGCAAATTCCTACAGATTTCTGGCCGTCAGGAGGATGCGTGACCCATGATAAAACAAAACATTTGCATGGCGCACTGGACTGGGCATAGGGACACAAGTAGAGAAAACTCTTATTTCCCTACTCTCTAAGAATTTATATCCACATGGAGAAAACCATATTGCAATCCTAAAAAATGGATGATCAAAAATGAAACGGTTCCAAGGCCCTCTGGATAAATTTGAAGTGAGGAGATGGTCCTTTTCGAAAAGAAAGTGGGGAAGAGCAAGGTAAGAGAAGGTCAAGATGATCAGATGCAGGGGCGTTACAGACACTCATCGAATGACTCCATGCGCCGTCTACTTCTGTGCATTCTCACGTTTAATCCTTATTACGATGGGATGTGAAGCCTTATAGATGGAGGGATCGCAAAGACGTTAAGTTAAGGAACTTGCCTGAGGTCACAATGTGATGATCCACAGAGTAAAATATGAACCCCAAGGTCTGATTTCTCACTCTGCTACCCGTGTGTTTAACAGATGTGGGTTCAATGTAGCAGACAGAACCATTTTTAATTAAAATCTTAAAAGCCTCGGGAATCCTAAACTAATATTTCTATTTTTTAAGGTCCTGGTATCTTGATATGGTTGTTCTTCATTATCATTATTTATCATTGACTAGTCTGTTGGGTGTAGATGCCCTGTGTGTGTGATCTGAGTGTCAATGTAGGTAGCCTTTTTAAAAAAAATCGTCCTTGCTAAGAAAAGTATATGTAAACATCTTTTTCACGTCTCTTAATCTTCTTTAAAGTATTCTGTAATCTTTGTAGATGTTATAATGTGAAGTTATAGAACTCTTAAAACATATATATTATTTTTTAAATAACATTATTATATATATGTAAATCATATATAATTTAAAATATATATATTATTACTAAATATATGTAAATCATCAGGTAACAAGTCCCAAGAAATATGATTGTATTCTTGGTAGGAAGTGGTACTTTTTTTTCTTTTCTAAGTAGTCACCATGAAGATATGGGACCTTGCCCCTTAAGTTCGCTCCTTAATTTATGAACCAGGAAAATTTAGATTTGTTTAACTTTTTCCACTAGATGCTTATTTAACAAACATTATTTAGTATCTTCCTTGTGTGTTGGGCACACATCTAATTTCATTTGTTTCTAGCAGTTCTTGTTAGGAAGCCTCCTCTTTACCATGGAGGAAGAAAACTCTCAGAAAACAGCACCGCCAGGCTTGAAGTCCTACTTTCCGTCCCTTAGCCTAGAAAACTTGCTCACATGCCCCTTAACCTACTTAGCTAAAATGAGTGCTCAGAGCTGCTGGAGGACTTCATGAGATTTTTTTTTCCCATGGGGAACAGCAAACTAGGAGAGTTTGATTATATCTCCACTATGAAAGTTAGACACATCTAGGAATCAATATTACTATTTATCGTGATAATCTATGGCTTGCTTTGATGAAAGAGGATTGCAAAGTCTGTTTCTTGAAAGGATAACTCTCTGCAGTTATATAATTTGCTTCGATGTGAGAATTCCAAAAAAATATGATGTTTACCTATAGCTTGCGAGCCAGTCACAGAGAGATTTATGTTCAAGATGCTATGTGTTCAGTCTTACTACTCTGCTTACGTTATGTGTTGGCAAAACGCTTTCTGTGAAGCTTCCAAATGTTCTGACTTCAGGTTGGCTTCTCCCAAAACTCATGACAAGAAGGGGACAGAGGTAGAGTTATCATCCCAGAGTATCTCTGACCCTGGGTTCAATACTTAGAGTAGGTCGTGATTAGTTTTGAGAGTAAATAATACAAAATTGCTGACAGGTGCCTTTGGGCATTGAAAAATAGCATTTAAAATAATGTTTTCAGTGATACATTACCTCCAGGAAGATGCCATTGTGCCTGCTTAACAGAGAACTCAGTATCATATCGAAAGGGAAAGTTTGTTCCGATTTTTTCATCCACTGTCAAGTAATTCAACATCTCCTTGTGTATCTTCTATTTATAAGACTAAGGAAAAAAGAAGCTCAGATCCACAGTTGACACCTAAGTAAATACAGTTATTAATATGGCAGTAAGATCTACAAAGACAAACAGCCCGAGCCCTCAATTAAAAACTATTTCATTCAGTGAATTTCAATTACAAAGTTAGAATATCTTCAGGTCACAGTAATACCGTATTGTTCTTCTATATGGCTCTGGACCACAAAGATCGCTTAATGCTTTATTTTCACTAATTCAAGTTAAGGTGATCAACAAATTTAACTTTCGTATATTTGTGTAGCTTCACATATATAGAGGCTTGAAGCTACTGCCAATGCAAGCTTGCGCACTGAATTTTATTTGATAATACCTATTTTCTTGCCACATAACAGCAAGAGTGAACCTTCTAAAACTTCTTATAAGTGAAAAGAAACCATCCGTCTTTGTTAATTATGTGAACTTTTCCTCATTAGTAATCCACTGTGTGGACCCAAGAAAAGTGTGGGAAATTAGCACATAATTGGGACATAATAGGCTTTTAAGCCTTATATTTTGGGGAACAAAACCGTCCTAAATTAAAATAAAAGTGATGTGCCGATGGGATTTGTTTGGCTCAATGTGGACAGAAGGGCTGTAAAGATATCAGTATGTATTAGAACAACATGAATAATTTATTTTATGATGTAAAACCCAATAAAGATTTAATGATCACCCATATGCCTTTAAAATTGTGCGAGAAATAGCAAGACGGTGGGCAGATATAGGCAGCTATTAACGACTGTGTTCAAAACGCCATTTATATCTCTTCCTATGTGGATCCCTTTTTGGAAAGGGTGGGTAGCAATATGATGCGATGAACGGCGATTTTCTCTAAAACCATAGAATAAGCTCTTGCTTCGGAATGGGACTGACCGTTTTCCGACGTATCAATTTAATAATCTCGATATCATAGAATAATTTTGGAGTAGAAAAACTATCTTAGGGGCTTTCCTACAAATATCGGCCTGTTGCTTTAAATTCCATTTGCATGCTCGCTGCTGTGGAGTCATTGGGTTAAATCCATCGCATCTTGGTTATTCTTTATGGGTGAGTTCCAGTTCTTTTGGTGATAGAACTGAGAGCTCACAAGATGCTGTGTATCAGCAATGAAACAATTAGTCTTTGAGAAGCTTTGGGGGAAATCACTCGAGCAGCGAATTAATCATCGTGCTTCTGGTCTCCCTTCGCCAACGCTAGATCTTGGAAAGGATCCCCCACCCATCCCACTTCGCAGAGCTCTTATTAAAGGTGTAAAATTTCATAAACCTTCGATAAAACATTTTGAAGTCTCTTTCTGTGCAATACAACTGGTATTTTTTCCAGACGTGTATTTCTATAATTAAACATTCTAAAATACAAATCCCATTATTATTTGTTATGTCTAGTCAGTAATTAGACCTCAGCTGGTAGGGCAATTTCAGAACAGAGTTTACCAATTTACATACTAATCCAGCAGAGTCTGGTGGGACATGATTAGCATAGATTCAGTCAACATCTTAATTAGCCCAAATCCCAGCATGCTCTCCGAGGTGCCTTACCCCACCCCCATCCCTACCCCTGTGGGTCTTGTTTAGCTGACTTTTTTTCTTCCACAAATTCCCGCTCTTCAAAAGCTATTTCCAGTGCTCTTTTTCACAGATGAAATGGTTACATGTCCAAGTGGTATACCCCGCAAGACATTTTGCGTAAAGCCCTAGAGATGTGTGAGAAATCCGGCCAGTCAAATGATGAATACACGAATCTGAAGTAAAACCAAAGTAACAGAGTGTGTTTTTCTAGAACATTAGCACCCGCTCCCTCATCCTACCCTCAACGCTAGATAGCAAGTTGTATAAGTCACCCTAAATATATGAGAATCTTATCTATTTTCTAAGATGCTAGAGAAAGATATTCCTTGTCCCCAACCATGATCAGGAGCCCATTTCATTATTCGCCATCTCTCATGTCAGGAAATATCTTACACCTAACTGAGACGCTGCCCCGCCCCCTGCACCCCGCCGCGTTGCATGTTTAAGCCTCTTGCCTCTGTGTCCATCTATAGTGGAAAAACAGAACTATGAAAAGCTCCTTATGTAGCTGAGGACCATAATTAAATTATCTCCTTAACTTTCTCTTCTTCAGGTTGAATTTTTCCAGCTGCCTGACTCTTTCCTCTCAGGTCGTTTTCTTCAACTCTTTGATGGTCTTTGTGGCTTTCCTCTGAACTCTTTCCAAGTTCTCCACACCCCTCTTTAATTGTGGAGCTCAGAACTAGGCGGAGCACCTTTGAAATAGTTTGAATGGCCAGATTTCCTCAGGATAGGTATTTAAAACTTTAGCATACCTCCATATTTGACTTGCTTCTATAATCTGCTTGCTATTCGTTAGTTGGCTGGCTTTGTTTATTCCTCTCCCATTTAAAAATGTTTTGATTTTTCTATTTGTGTGCTATTCTATAACCTAGAGGAGATTTCTGTTTGCCCTGTAATATTTTATTGCAATTTATCAAGGGCGTTTTGAGTTTCAATTTCAATTCACGAAGCTATAAAGCACTGGTAACTCCTGCTGAGGTTTGAAGTCATTTGCAAACTCAATTTGAGCATTGCCAATGAATTATTGCACAAACCAAGGGCATGACGACCTCAGTGGGAACTGGGATGATCCCAGGAGGATATTGTGGCCCCTTTTTTGGTCTCTGTCACCCTCCCCGCTTTCGACCTTTGTGTCATGACATACTCATTCCTTATTTTACTCTCTCTTTTCTCTTTTCTTTTTACTCATTCCTTCTTCCTCTTCATCTCTTCCATTTTCACTCTCCACCTTCCAGCTATTCCTGCTTGAGATCAGTCCCCAGGCAGAAAATTTGGTTATTGTGGTGGAGAGTGATACAGGAGGAAGCCATGGAATAAGAGAAGCATCCCGCACAATTTCCTTTGTCGCTTTATACTGACTTAGCTGGAATTGGACCACGCGGGGCACAGAGAAGAACAAGGCAAAAGCACCAGCTGATGGATATTATAAAAAGCGAGGAGAAGAAGAAAAGTGGCCACTTCAGCCCCCTGACAGTGCCAGGCCAGGAAATGTTCATATTCCTTTTCTGGTGCACACGTTTCTGGTCACACAAAAAGAGCTAGTCAGAGTGTTGCTAGGTTTGTGCATAAAAGAACCAATCTAATTGACGTCCTGACTCTTGCTTGATTTGTCAGAGGCCAAGCATGTGTTTTAAATTCCAGAAGGTGCCCCAGCTTGCCTTGAAAGCCAGGGTTTGTATTGATCTCTGTCTAGAAACTTAAGAATCCTGAAGATTAGAAAAGGTTTATTCATACATCTTTGGAGATTTTTGAAATAGTTGTGTGTCTGTGGTCAAGAAGCAGGTGTGAGGGCTTTTGCATAGATATCTTTATAGCCAAAACTCTCTCTTCTATTGAAAACTGCAAAACTATAAAAACAGTTCAAAGATCCCCAACTTCTTTAGAGGTTACTGATAGAAGAGCAAACACCTACATTGGGTGTTACTGTTTGTTTGGTTGATTTAGTTTGTTTTTTATTTTCGTAAGGCCAGTTGAAATTTGTGTATGTGCGTGTGTATTTGTTGAAACCTTAAATTTTACATTTTCTCTCTAAAAGCGGTTCACACTCTAGATGTAGAATTGATAAACACATCCCTAATTAAACACAACCTTAATTTCCTCATTTTCCATTCTAATTTCTGATCACTTTCCTGAAATCATGGCGAGGCAAATACACTCTCCCGCCTTTCACCTGGCCAGACCATGAAGTATCTGAGAGAAGGGACATTGGAGTTTTCTAATTCCAGTAATGACAGGAACCATCAGAGTGACTTTGTCAGCTCAGATTAAGAAAAGGAGTTATTGGTTGGGGTGTAAAATGGTGCCACCACTTTGGAAACAGGTTGGTGGTTCTTCAAAAAATTAAAACATAAAGTTATCATCTGACCCAGCAATTAGACCTCTAGGGAGAGACACAGATAAGGAAAACATGTACATCGATGCTCACGACAGCCTCATTCGTAATAGCCAAGAAGTGGACACAGTATATACGTCCATCCACTGCAAAACAGATAAATACAATGTAGTATATCCATACAATGGAATATTATTCAGCAATAAAAAAGGATCAGGTACAGACACTGTGCTAAGTAAAAGAAGCCACTCACACAGATTGTGGATTAAGTAAATCCATAGAAACAGAAAGTAGATTAGTGGTTGTCAGGGGCAGGAGGTGGAGGGAGTGATTGCTAATGGATATAAGATTTCTTTCATGAGAGATGAGCCTGCTCTCAAATTTGATTATGGTGACAGTTGCACGAGACTGTGAATATACAAATAAGACATAGACTTGTACACATTAAGTGAGTAAATGGTATGGTATGCGAATTCTATGTCAATGGAGCTGTTAAAAGAAGAGAAAAGAAAAGGGGTCTGTATCATAGGTCATTCGTAATATGCTTTTATTTGTTACAGTTTAAAAAGAGATAACTAAATCGTGTTATCATTCGAATGAAACATTGTCTTCAAGTTGTCACCATTGCAGGTATCAAACAAGACCATTTAAGCATGGCTGTGGCTTTAGAGACTATATCCCAGAATGAAGTACTTTCAGCAAAGATGTTTAATCTGGATTTTAATCCACAACCTCGCCATTAGCACGCCTTACAAGAATAAGCAAAAGTCTGGACTCTTTGGAAGTTAGCTGCCCATTTTCTCAGTGAGAATAATGGTAAAGACCTCTAGCAAGCTCACAGAATTTTATTAGGATAAAATTAGCTGCGTGCTATCATGGCTCCTTAAAGAATGCCATGGAAATGCAAAGCCTTATTACATAACCACCAGTATGTGTTATTAATATTAATATTATTATGTATTATTAATACATGTTAATATATGCATGTTCAATATGTTAAGATTTGGGTTGAATTGGGTGCTTCCTGTAGCCATCCTCATCCTGACAGTGTGTGATCACACACCTCCATGATCCACACAAAAACACCCGAATGACATATGAATGGACATTTACATTGCATATGATTTTGGTTTGTGAAAACCAAAGGAATGTTTTATATTCCTTTTTTTAAAAATCTCCGCACTTTGCTAATGAAGGGGCAGAATGCAGCGGTTTTAGCTACCAAGTTTTTAAAAAGAGAATATGAAAGTTAAAAAAAAAAGTCAGCGACCTAATGACACAACCAGATTTATGAGAATTGTAAAGACTGTTTTAATAACTACTGGAAGATCATCTGAAGCAGTAAAAGCAAATAGATTTCTCATTCCTAATTGTCTACAGAATTTTTTTTTTCTGAATGAATCGAAAATGCGAGGTAAATAGAATTTTCCTCGAGAACGTGAACTCATTGTCCCAAACTCCTTTGACTCCAGATGCCCACGTAAGTGCAGGAAATAATACATCGCATGGTTCTGTAATTGTGATTCCATAAGCTTCGCTGAGACATCACATGTCTCTACAAGTTGGAAAAAAATACGTTTTGATTCTATGTCAAAAAATAGACCGTTGCTATAACTCTTGTTGTGTTTTGAAATCATTTAAGACACGCAAGAGGCTGCAAAACTAATCCAGAGAGTTCCTGGTACCTTTTATGCAGCGTCTCCAGAAGCACACGTGCTGTCAAAACCTGAAAATTGACATTGACACAATGCTATCATGGTGGCAAAATGTCCCTTAGAAAGTGGGCTACAGATTCCCACAGTATTTCAAGTCTCTAGTGAAACCGTTTTCATTGGCTCAAGCTTTTATTACCAAAGGGTGTCGTTTGATTCTTTATGTAAACGAATGTTGCCCTAGTGTTATTTTAATTACAAGTATCAAAACTTAGATAATAGTGCATTTTATCTTCCATCGGCATCCAAAAATACTAATAAGCTCTCTTTCAAAATATATTACTATTTTTTTTCAAACTCTGCATTGCTTTCGAATAACACTTAGATCATTAAATTAGATCCTCATTGTTCCCTTAGAGGTGGCAGGCGTTATTAAAATGTATTCTGCACATTTTGTTTCTGTAATTATGTCTAATCAGTGTGAATTGATGCTGTGGTAAAATACTTAATTAAAAACACGTATTTGAGATATAAGTGGGACGCAAAGGGCAAACGTGGCTACTTTGCTTCTAAGTGACAGAAACTGATAGAAAGTTGGAATATTAGATGAGACCAGCAGCCTGGAAACAAAAATGTGTTAATAGGTAGAGGATGCAAGATTTCTATCGAAATATCTTGGCCTTAAAACCAAAGCAAGGGCTTCATCATTGTGTATTTATTCCTTTTCCCCCTGCAGAATGGATTCCGCAACATGTGGAGATGTCGTAAATGTCTCCAAAGACCAGTTCGCAGCACCCAGGGAGGGAGGCTTTCTCAGAGAAATGCCTTCCCATGCTGCGTAAATGGCATGTGTCAAGGGGTAAAGACCCCAGCGCTGTCGTGATTGAGCAGGGGCTGCCGCGGGCCCTTTCCTTTGTGCCCTGATCATTTACATGGCTCAAACACAACAATGCGCTCCATAGTCAATAAAACAAGACGCTTTGCCATAGCAACAGTTTCAGAATGTGGCACAGCTTTGGTGCTGATCCTGAGAATGGAAAAGGACCATAAAGAAACATTCCTTATGAATATGTTCAGAGATTTCTTTATTCCACTAGGCCTTGTGTTGGAGTCCGCTGGGTGGAGGTTTTATTTACCCAGCCCATCTTTCCTTCGCTTTGTGAGAACGCGCTTTGTGGAGAAGTTGGGGACACACTGAGGGGTCAGAGGCTGGGACTACATCCTTGGCTGTGGTGGAAATGGAATTCTTGAGTACATTCGCAGCAAACTATTAATGGTATCCAGGACACTGTAAAACTCAGGACTGGAACATACATCCCTAAGTCATTGTTTAGTGTCTTTGAAGGGACATAGTAAATGGCCCTGCTAGTGTTTGCACTTTTCACCTCCGTCACATATCAACATGTGCATATAATAGAACACATTTCAGAAAATCATAAGGAAATGAACTCCACACCCGATGCTGTTGTCCAAAGGGCCCTGCGCACATGTTATCAAAGCTGTAATTAACTCCACTATTTTCCTCCTCTTTCAAGGTCATTTCTTGGCGTGATAAAATTTCCTGTTAGTAAAGGCTTCCTCTCTCTCTCTCTCTCTCTATTCTCCTCTCTCCTCACTCACTCCAAACAAAACAATCTTACGAGGAATGTTTCTTTCAAGGAACTATTTATAATTCTACGTTGATTTTTAGGAAGGATTCATCCATGAAATTTTAAGGACTTAAGTAAGGACTAAGGAAGGCAAGGAATCCTGACCTCACGGGGCCGGAAGTGACCCTTTTCTTTTTTTCTCTTTTTTTCTTTCTCTCTCCCCCTTCCTTCCTTCCTTCCTTCCTTCCTTCCTTCCTTCCTTCCTTCCCTCCTGCCTTCCTGCCTGCCTTCCTTCCTTCCTTTCTTCCTTCCTTCTTCCTTCCTTCCCTCCTTTTTCTTTTTTCTTTCTTTTTTTCTTTTTTTCTCTTTTTTCTTTCTCTCTCTCTCTCTTCCTTCCTTCCTTCCTTCCTTCTTGCCTTCCTTCCTGCCTTCCTTCCCTTTTATTTTCTTTTTTCTTTCTTTCTTTCTTTCTTTCTTTCTTTCTTTCTTTCTTTCTTTCTTTCTTTCTTGCAATAGTACTTTCTTTCTACAAGTTTGACTCTAATGCAGTTGTTCTGGTAAAAAATTTTACTGAAGAAGGCAAATCAGAGAGGAAAACCGGATAAAGAATTTTAATGGTCATTGATAACAGTTAGACATATTTTTGATATGCAACATACAGTGGGTTCTCTAATTGTACAAGAGATAATTGGAGAACTTTATCGTTTGTTGGCTCGGTGAATCATTACCTTGAGACATTTGTGCATCATCTGAAAGATATGCCTTCTATGGCATACGTGCCTTGTCCCTTTGCCTTATCTTTGTTCCCCTTCATTGATTTCTGGGAAGTGGCCATCCCTTAACACAGAAGCTGCTCATAGTGATAGATGAGACGCTAAGTCTGTGCACCTGACTCCATAGTAATCTATGAATTACTTATGAGCTGATAATAAAAAATCCTAAATGTCCCTGCTTCTCGGGGAGCTGCAGACCCTAGGGGTCACCAAGCAATGAAAGATCAAACTGGACTCACCAGTGAAAACAAAATGAATTATTTACACACATCAGCACTTGCAATTGGAATCATTTGAATCAGGAGATCCTTTGTTTGCTACACTGATTTGCACTCTGAGGACTAAGTGTGGGCTCACTCTCGCTCAGGCCAAAGGGACGTGAATAGACGGAGAATGGGTGATAAAAGGTAAGCTTCGAGTGTCAGATTTTATGCACATGTTGATGTCATAAAGTAATGTTGGATATCACAGTGGTATTTTAAAGGAGTTTTGGAATCACCAAGATTGTATGTGAGCGCACAGTGCAAGGAATGGGGGGCGCAGAAGCCATTCTAATTCTCTTATCTCAGACCGGTGAAGGCAAATTCATTTAAGCAGAGCTGGGGAAAAGTCTCAAAGGGGAAGGCCTTCCATGTAAAACCCCATAGAGAAACTTTAGTGACACCAGACAGGGGTGGCTCGAATTCGCGTCTCTTGTTTACTCTGCCATACTCTAAAATGATTCCTCGAGCACAGCAAGGCTGCTGAGTTTCATTGCAGAAACTTCTGGCTCCGCGCATAGGCATTTTATGTGGTCAGTTGTGCTCTGTGAGAATGAGGCATGTCCACCGGGGTCAGGACATCGCCAACATTTAGCCTACTCCAAAGGCAGAGCAATTTCAATTCTTTTTGTGCACTTGGAAGGAGGAATAATCATTTTTCTTTTGTAAGTTCTCGAATTTTTGAGGCTTTTTACAGTCAAAGGGCTGCCATTTGAATGCTATGGATTTGGTGCTGAACAATGGGAAATTTCATTAAGCTGAGAGCCAAGGCTAATTTTGAAGCAGTTCTAATACATTCCTGATTAAGTAGAGCGATTTGATTCCCCATCCTTCCTTTCATGCTTGAAGAATCTCAGCGTCCTTGACAAAGTAATGACTGCAGTACTGGCTGTAAGCAAAGAGAGCCTTCTTCAGATGGTCGGCATTACCTCTCAGGCGCCAAAATCGCTTTTTTTTTTCCTTAGAAAGTTTATCATTTAAAATTATTAAGACTTTTCTGCTCTTTGTTAAAAGAATCGGTCATAGATTTTTATGGAGGTCTTTCCTCCAATCAGTTCATATACCTTGATTGCTCACTGTCCCCAACAATATAAACAAATTCAATATTTAATTCATATGTACAAGTTAAAACTCATACTTTTCTGGACCACACAGAATCTTTGTACAAGTTTTGGATCTAATCTCTGCTTTTGTACTAATTCCAAAAAAGTCAATGAAGGCTGAAGGCATTTGGCAATAGAACTAACCAATTTAAAGTCTGTGCTTTAGCCTAGGACCAGAAAGTCAATGTTTCATAAATATTTGAACACAGTTATTGGAACACCCCTGGTTAGATTTTTAAGTTGTAATTTGCACTTAGACAAAGAACCATATCAGTATTATTCTCCCATAAAAATTCACAAAGTAATGCATAAATAGCTTCACCTGAAAAGAAATTAAATTTCAAAAGCACAGTACCCTATGAATGCTGGGCAAAGTGATTGACGCCCATGTTATAGATGAATCCAGTTGTAACCCAAAATTTCCCTTATATTCATCTTTGGTTCAGTTACTATGCTATCAGGAAAATCACCCAAACTCTTTGACAGTGAGCAAACGGGGCCCAGTGGCAACTGTCACCCTCTTTACCATCCAGGTGGCTGTTGCTATTCATCATCACGTTGTCATACTCTTCCCCCTAAATTGCTACCATCGCCTTCGTAGATCCAGTTCCTGACCTTTAAGACATCCAGTAGGTAGGCCGTTGTCTCTGTTGGGTTCTCCTGGGTGTAGATCTTGAAACAACATTTCAAGTGCAAGTAATTTATTTGGACAGAGAGATGGGGGAGGGAAGGAAACCAATAAAAAAGTGTGATATCAAGTATATTATCACTGTGGGCGACTAGAGTTTAATCTATTGGGAAACTCTGGAAGCCACTGTAAAATTACCCCTCAGAGGTAGCCCACGAAGTGACAAGGGAGTTGGGGTATTTATGTACCACCCTGGTCGGTCACCGGATGAGGACTGCATAGGCCCAGAGGTGGGAGACTTTAATTCTCCAGCACCTCTGGCCTGCCAGAGCAGGCAAAAGTTGGCTCCAGCACCAGAGAATGCTCTCTGGCTAGAAGATGTCGAGCCTGGCAGTTAGACGTCAGGCAGCCAGCCATACAAATGGAAAGTCTTAGGGAAATATGAGTAGAGCATTGGCCTATCTGGTTCATACTGCTGAGAAACAACTTCACTCTCTACCAACACCAAAGGCGGCACACGTATTCCATGTCCCTGAGTTGGCCTAGTCAATATTCTTCCACCAAGAAGAGATGTAACTTTCTCATGGCTTGTCTTTAAAAAAAATATATGAAAATTAAAAAAAACTCACCTTCTCCTTCACCTGTATGCAATTTGTCATCTGGATATGAGAGCTCGTAGAGATTTGCCTAACTTCCCAGGCCAGGCTCTATGTCAGACAGAGGATAAACCAGAAGAATAAGAGCGTGGGAATCTGGGTCTAATGGAACAAAACATCCAGGGAGAAAGCTGGCTGTCGGCATTTGGCAGGTGGATACTTCTATTCGCAGGAGGAAGTCTGCACGTACAAGTGAAGAGTTGTGGCAGTAGATCTGATGATCGGTAACAGATGGAGAGTCACATCGTCAAGCAGTTGGCATTGAGAAGAGCCAACAGGAAGTGGCAGGTACAGACCCTTGGCAAAAGCCATGGGAAGAGGTCCAACCTGCAGGTGTTGGGCGTGGGGAGAAGGGAAGAGATGATTCTTCAGCTGTGTGTAAGGACAGAGCATCGGTGTGTAATGGCAACATATGGGTTGGAAGGAGAAGCTTGGGATTTCGGGGGTTAGTTCCGGTACCAGCATAAACTAAATTAATAAGCAGGGCACCAAGTCAGTGACGCAGGCACAGGAAGCCCTGTCATTTTAGTCAGTACTTTTGGTTGTAAATGGAAAAATATTTTTTAAAGAAAAAAATCGAAAGTTTGCGTTGGGTGCATGTGAGAGAGGAGTGAATCAGTTATCCAGTGCTGCATAACAAGCCACCATAGAACTTATTGGCTTAAAACGACATTAGCAATTAGGTCAGCAATTAGCCAGGCTCAGCAGGATGGTTCTTCTGCTGTTCTCACCTGGGTTGATTCATGCGTCTGCAGTCAGCTGGCAGGTCATCTGGAGACTGGTCGGTCTAGGAAGCATAAACTAAGACGCTTCTACATGGTGTATATGATCTAAGCTCTACATGTCTTTCATCTTCCAGATGGCTAGCTTGAATCATTTGATATGTTAATGAAAGGTTCCCAGTAGGAAGAGAGCACAAGCCCCAAAGCGCAAATGCTTTTTAAGCCTCTACTTGCTTCATGTTTGCTAATGTCCCATTGGCCAACGATAGCCATATAACTACACCCAGATTCAAGGAGTGGATAGATTCCACTTTTTGATGGAATTTGTGGCCACATTTTGCAATCTGTTGGAGGACGGAAGTGAAGGACACGCAGAATCAGGAAAACCACAACGATAGAACACCTTCTGTGCTTCTCACCTTTTTTATTCTCTCTCTACCCACTTCAGTCTTAGGCCAGCTGTCTCGACAAGAGAGGTGCTCTGGTCACTTTCAGCTCTTTAGCTCCCGTCCTCACTGCACCATAACCTGAGATGCAAGTACTCTCTTGTTTTAGGCCCAATTAAGAGAATCCTGAGAATAAAGGTGATTGGCCTGACCTGCAAGTTCAGGGATGAAGATGGGTGCCTCTTCCTACAGATGGATTTCCACAGATGGAAATCATACAGAGCCTGTCTCATGGCCCTTAGCTTAAGACAGCCTAGGGTCTAAATTGATTGAGTACTTACTATACATCAGGTACGTGTAAGGGAAAAAAAGTTTTGGCAAATATTTCTATCTTCCCCAAAATTTGTGATGTAAAGTAGTATTGTTCCCATTTTTTGGAGGAGGAAATTTAGGCTCAGATTTTTAAATAACATGGAACAGATTTTGATCCAAGCCAATTGTACTCTAAAAATCAAGGTTTTTCCATAATATACTGGTGTCATCCTAGAAATGCATGTTCCACGAATTGAGAGAATCATATGTTACCTTCCCACAGAGTCCTCTCCAAATTTTCATGTAAATTGCAAATCCCATATTTACCCACCACTACTCCCAATGCCCTTACCATATTCTATTTCCCCATATCATCTACGATATTACATAATTCATTTACTTATTGGGATTTTTTTTGGTATGTTTTCTTTCTAGCCTGCTATGGAAGCACATCGAAGACAGAGATTTTGTTAGTTTATTTCATTGATGTGTCGTGAGCACCTGGGACAGTCCCTGGCACATAGCAGGCACTGAGTAAATGTTTGTTGAATGAATGAATGAATCAGAATGATCTTCTGTGGCACATGCTTCTATTCTTGTCCTTCAATTGCCCCCCACTCTACTGTGGGTTTTTGAGGACTGTACGCATTTTTAGATCTCCAGCGTCCTTTCCATTCTGGCATGAGTAGGAGCTCCATAAATTGTTTTAAATAAGTACCTGTCTTAGCACAGAAAGGAAAAGTAGCTAATGCTATTGGAACAGCAAGTTCTTCTCATAGCAAAAGTGTTTTCTCTATTTAAATTATATTTTCAAAGTAGAAGAAGTACATGAAAAGATTTATTATATAGGATAAGACAAAATTCCTTTTGGTTGCTATGTAATTATAATTATATTAATGTCTAGATCTAGTTGACCTAGTTAAAGATTCAGTTAACCCAGCAGAAATTCCATCTTTGCCAGAGCTATCTCTGCTGACAATAATCTTTTTCTCTTTCCAAACCAAATCCTGTGTATAAAGCATGCCTTCCATAAATATTTGCTGCCTGAATGACCATAGAAATGATACCTAGATCTTTCTAATGCTTCACCAAGGGGTTTAGTTAGTTGAAGCTAAAGAACAGTTCTATTAAAATATTGGTAGAGTTGTCTGTTATGCAAGTGAAATGCTTGGCAAGAACAAATTACACAATATAAATTTTTTGGCAATTTTCTTTTGCGTTATTACAAACAAAAACTTAAAAGGTATGGCTGAGAAGTATTTTCTTTTCCAAAAGTGATACTAGATTTTGGCAAAAGACCATAAAACTTACCATCATCTTTGTAAAGAAACCTCCATCAACCAAATAATCAAATTTTATTGTTTTCAAATTAGGGGTTATTTTCTGACAATTTTCTTTTTCATATCTCAATTCTTTGATTTTTTCATGAGACAAACTGTTTTTCCTTTTTCAAAAACGGAATGTGTAGGTTTTTATTTCGACCTCTCTGATCACTAATGTCTAAGAAAGTTTAAGGCAGGCATAGACTTTATCTCCAATTGTAAGGAGCAGTTTTCTGAGACATGTACTCTGATGATTTTTGCATTAACAATACCTAGTGCCAACAATATTGTTTTAGAGAAAACTTTGGTTATTGCGTGGGAGTTGATTTCTAAGTCAGAAGACAGGAATAAAAAACAGGATGTGGGCATTACTGAATTGGTCTTGCCTAAGTTAACTTAGAATCTGAACGAGTTAGTGCCTTAATTAAGCTTATATTTTTTTATTCATTAATTTATGTGATTTAAGGGTAATTTATAAGGCTGAGAAAACAGAACCAGCAGTGAGGGAGGTGGGGGCGGCGCTGGCAGGCCCGAGCGAAGCAGGAAGCAGCGGACAGTAAAGCACTTGTTCCTCCCTCTGTAAAGCTCTACTTAGCATCAACAATATGTGTGCGTCTCTTCCGGATGCTGAGGCTACAGAAGTTAATTAAACAAGTTCCTGTCCTCATTGGATATATTCTAACAGAGGAAGACAGACGATAAACCAGTAAGTGTCCACTAAGAAGTGCTATAAAGACAAATAAAGCAGGGTACAGGAGTTGGGGGCTCCAGACAAAGAGGAATGAGGTTGTCCTGTCATATGGTGTCTAGGAAAGCCTTTCAAAAAGATAATGGTTGAGCAGAGATCTGAAAGAAGTAAGGGTGAAAATTATGCTGTCGTCCCGGGGCCGAGAACCCCAGGCAGAGAGAACAGGAAGTACAAAGGCCCTGATGCGGAAGCATGCGGTGTCTCTCATGGACCAACGGGAGCTCAGAGTGGCTAGAGCAGTGTGAATCAGGGGAGACTGGGAAAAGAGGGGGTCACAGTAGCGATGGCTTTTTAGAGCCCTGCAGGCATTGGTTTGTACTCAATGTGAGATGGGGGCCACTGAAGAGTTTTGAGTGGAGGAATTTAAAATAATCCCAGCTTTTAAGGTGGTCAAAGTGGGGGGCGGGGCAAGTGGGGGTAGAAGCAGGCAAGTTGGTTAGGAGGCTTCAGCAAAAATACAATCAGAAGATGGTGATGGCTTGGACCAGAATAGAAGGACATGACGAGAGGCCATCAGATTCTGGGTGTGTTTCGAAGGTAAAATTAACAGGATTTCCTGATGAATTGTATGTTGGATTTGCGAGAAAGAAAAAAAACAGGTAACTACAAAGATTTTGGTCCAAACATCTGGCCGTGTTTATGGCTGGCTTTTAAATACCCACTTGCTTTTAGGGATGGTCATACGTGCTTAAAGGGCCAGAGATGGGACTGATGGGAGCAAAAATGCTCCCAGACTAGTCATAGGATTCAAACTCAACAACATGGAAGGAAAAGAATATCAAGGCTTTCATCAGAAAATAAGTGCAAAAAGGAAGAAATATAGCTTAGCAGTCACAGGTAAAACCCCTTCGCTAGAAGGAGTCAGTTCAACGTGAGTTAACAGAACCTAATTATCATTAATTTGCAGTAATAAATTTGTAATATCTCAAGGTAGGATCACTATTGCAGTATCTCATTTTGTTTTCAAACTGTAGAGCAATTGGCGCTAAGAAAGATGAAAGGTGACGAGGGGACATAAAAACAGGTCATATGAGAACAAGTTGACTAATTGGATGAATAGCCCAGAAGCAAATGAAGCGAGAGGCATAATGGCTGTCTTCAAATATCTGCAGGGCTGTTGTTCAAAGGCTGAATTAAATTTAGTCAGTATGACCTAAAGTTAAGCCGGATCCTACAGCTAAAAGCTATTGCAAGAAACACTTTAGCTCGATGGAAGGATAGCTTTCCAAAACAGACACTGCTAGTGCTCTCCAGCCTCTGTGAGCTCACCTCCATCCTTTGGGCACTGATACACTATATGTCCCACCTGCCTTGTTCGCTAGGTGGGGCCACGTGCCTACATCAGGCCAATAAAATGTGGGTGGGATTGATGTTCACTACTTCTAGGCCTGACCCCTGAAGCCTCCTTCAAGATTTTTTCACATGTTCCTTTGCCTGATGACCAGATGCAGAGGACCCAGGGGAAAATTCCGAGGCCCTAGCAGATTATGGGTAGAAGGAACTTGGATGCATAAGAAGAGCCGGTGTAGGAACTCCATGCAGGATGTTGATAATAAACATGAAATAAACTCTTATTGTGCGAAGCCATGGAGATTTGAGGGGTGGGGCTCTTGTTAGAACAGCCAGACTTACTTACCCAGGTTAGTATACCTTCTAACTTATCGAGCTATTCAACTGTAGAAGAGATCACAAGGAACGGAATGAGTTTTCTGTCCAGGGACGCGTTTAAGAACGCCCCCTTGGATGTAAAACTCTTGAGGCAAAATCCAGCAGGAGATAAGTGACTTGACCAAATAACTTACAGTGCATTTGAAAAATTTCCACGAAGTTATCCCTATCAACAGAGAGTTATGACCTTTTACCCCCGAGTGACAGGATATGTAGTTTCCAGTAAACTTTCTTTGAAGTCTTTCATTTTCATAATCTTATCTTAAACATGAATATAGTTTCTGTATTCTTGGCATGATTTTTTTTACTTAGATGAATAAAAATTAGAACTCTTATTGTACCTGCTTATAAAAAAAAGTTGCTATAAACACAATACTAGTCATAAAACAACTTTGTTGACATTAGCAGGCACATACGTTTTACTTGTTCACATCTCTTTGTAATATGATCCAACTAGGAGGAGAAGTGGGTTTCTCCTTCGACATTTTCCCAGAATCCCACATCTTCCTTCAAACCAGCCCTGCCAGACAAGTGCAAACCCAGAGAGTGTATCAGAAACTGCAGGAGAAGATAAGATGTCTAGACTTTACTAGAGAAAAGGAAAAAAAATGCCTGTGCCTGAGGACATCATTTTCTTTACAGGCATTCTCTCTAGTAGACATTGTAGGCATAAATAATGCCTACTTACATGCACCACCTTAGAGCGGCCAGACCTGTTCTGCGAGCAGTAACTGCTTTGCTTCCTTGGGGAGAATTTCTCCACATATTTTGTAAACTTTATCTGATATTTTAAAGCCATTTCCCTATATTTATTTTAATACAGATTTTTGAGCTACCTTTCTTAATTATTAATTTCCCTTTCACTTTTAAATAAAAGCAGGAAACATGAGTGAAGGAAGATTATTGTAAATTTAAGTAAATCTTATTACATATTTCAGTGAAATAAAGCTATTTGATGTCCACCTAGCAGCCAATATGGAAACTTGGTCTCACGCCTTGAAATTTGACAGTAATGTGACATTGAAAGAACAGGCGCGATTTTATTACTATCACGTGGGATAGTGATAAGAGCTCGGCCACAAGTGGATCGCATCACTATTTCATACCACTCGGAACTCAGTCACATGATGGAAGCCTATTCACGTGGGAAACTGGGAAATAATGCTCTTCCGGTGTGTCCAGAAGAAAAACAAAATATAGCAGAATTTGATGGCCGTAGAGCATTGTCTCTGCCATAGCAGTCTTGTGTGTAATAAAGCAGTTAGCGGTAACCGGTGTGTGCTTGCTATGCGCTTACCATCTCAATAAAGCAGTTATGACTTTGAATTCTACTTTGCAGGTGAGGAAATTGAAGATCAGATTTGTTAAGGAACTTTCCTCTCCCCGAATCACTCTCATCTTATCCTCTTGTTGAGTTGAAATGATTTGTTTTTTTTTTTTTCACAATATTAAATTTGACTTGTGGATAAGTTAGTAAACATTTCGAAGTACCATAATTCAGCTTTTCACATTGAGTGCTTTAATTGGCTACTTTTGGTGACTCGAACAACACAGATTTTCTTTTCCTTTAAAAAAAAATCTCACGTGCTTAGTTCCAGGATGGATTCATTCTTTGGCATAACAGTGTCATCGAGAATCTGGTATGTCTCAGTTTTCCACTCTGCCATCCTCAGCGAGTCAGCTGACGCTGGCATGTGGCTGCCCTAGTCCAGGTATCACTTTCTCACTCTCCAAAGGCGAGAAGCAGAATTATTCTTCACACACCCTTTTTCCCCTTTTAATCAGATATTAAAACCTTTCCTAGAACCCTACTTGCAGACTCCCTTTATTATCTCGTTGGTACAAAGTGATTTGCATGCCCATGCCTAAACCAGTCACTGGCAAAAGTCATGGGATCACCATGATTGGCTCTGACGATCTCAGTTTGCCCCTTGGGGTTGAGGAGAGCATATCTCCCCAAATATATTGCCGCCCTAGATCTGACAATACTTAGGGAGGGTGCTGTTAGCAAAGATGAAGGCGCAATGGCTACAGGGTGGTCAACCAGGAGTGTCTGCCAGATGTAATCTTACCTTTTAATAAATATTAGAAATGAGCAATAAAATGAGAAACAGTAGGGCATGGGTTTGAATCAAAGGGTTTTGGGAATTATTTAATTCAACCCTCACTTTACAGATGGCTAAACTGAGTCTCAAACAGGTTAATTGGTTTTTCCAGGTTGTGCAACTAGACAAGCGTGCAGGTGAGTCTAGAAGTGAATGTTCTGTTGGCCAATTTAGTGTATACCTATAGATAGCATTGCTTAGTAGTCAACAGAATGTCGATCACAATACGATGATACGCTATACTTGCTTACTTGGGTTTGAGTTTTCACCCAATGACTTATGAACTCTTGAGGGAAAAGAACATCTTATCGAATGTTGAATCTCTAGTACTTAGCATAGTGTCCTATATACAAGAACAGCACACTTCAAGTTTGCATAGTGTTTAATGATTGGATGCATTTCATTCATACCATAAGCCTATAGGTAGTTGTCAAAACTAAAGCAGATGCTTACCGAAACTTAGTCACTGAGGCATCGTGACGATAGCATAGCTACAAAAACAAATGCTAAAATATACAGACAGAGGCAAAGCCTCAGAGGAATCTTTCTTACCGTTGCCACGCATGTGTACATTTTTGAAATATTTAAAGGCCCAGCTTATAGCAGTGGAATCTCATATTTTTCTGCCAGAAGTGAAGATAAAAAAAAATCAGAATTAAAATAAAGCCTGTGGCTAGAGATTATTGAGGAATTTTGTTCAATACTTTTTCATAAAGATAATAGGCACACACTAATGTGTATGAGATGAAAAGAAAATTAAATTTTGACAACTGGAGGAAATTCCTAAAATGTGGAGTGAAAAATGTGGCTGAGGAATTGGTAGTTCTACTCCTCTTTGCCTACATGTTAGACCATTCTGATGCTCGGTGATTTCACCCAGGACCACACTTGAGTATCAATGACTATATTTTCCTTGGTTACCCTCACAATGGGATGGAATTGTTCTGATGAGGCCCACTACATGCTTTGGATACATGGAATCAGATGCGCCCTTAAACCCACAACCATCCCCCAAATTATAACCTATCTATTTGTTTTTGGTACCCTAAGTAGTACATGGCTTTTATTCTGCTATTTCCAAGCTATCATTTGTTACCTTTCAGATTTTTTTTTTAAAGTTAACACTTTTTTTAGATCAACCCTTCTAGTGTCTAATTCTGCATTCGAAGTTAGAATTATGAGACACACGATCCTCTTAACAGTTCTACAGAAATGATTTTGACCCTTCCCAACCTCATGTATTTCATTTTATGGGAGTAGTATTGGAAGAAGACCAAATAGCAAGTAAAAATACAAAGTTATTCCTCTTTTATAGAAATGGTAAGCTAAACAAACAAACAAACTAACTATAAAAATGTCAAAATACAGATGTGGTGGTGGTAAAAATCCCGGGTCAGGAAGACCTAGATCTTATTTCCCGGCTCTGCCTCCTCCATCATTTAAATGTAGAGAAATTCTGACCCTTGTTTTCCTCCACTAAAGAGTAAGGATTCCTATTCTGCCTACCTCCTGGGTTGTTGTGTAGATTGAAGGCATGGGTGAGATGGGAAAATGCTATATCAACCCTAATTCACCAGGTAACGGTCAAGTTCTTTGTATATTGTATCCAGTCCTATTCTATCAGGATCATAGTGAGAGAAGAAAATCTCAAGTATTTACCTATTACATCCTTCAAATAGGACATTACTCAAATCATGCAAAAATAAATAAATAAAAAGACAGCTTTCTTTTCATTACTCTAATCTTATTTCACATCTTCTTATTCTGCAAAATGGCCTGCGGAAAGATATATTAGGGAATTGCTGCTTTTTGAGTCTCCCTCTCAAAGAACCTCAATCTAATGTTCATATTTTAAAGGCTCAGAAAAAAAAAACTTGCCATTTATAAAAAAGAAAGTCATCTTAACTTATTTTCCAAACTTGATTAACAAGGAATACTCTCCCCACACACATCATTACTGTCCCTTGGTTCTGTTCTGAAGGGAGAGATAACACATTTCTTCTCCTACGACGAACAAAAATGTGTTTTTTGAAATTTTTCTTCTGAACTTTAAAACTCCTGTTTTGAGCAGAAATGAAGGTGAAAACATCCTTCCCTTTACATCTTCTTTTACATTAGAGAGTGGGGGAAAAAAGAAGAGCAGTTTCGGGGTCTTTCTCATTAGCCCGTTTCTGTTTAAATTACACCTTGTTATATGTCCTTTCCAGTTATATTAGGTCACCTCGTGATGTAGCTAAACACCCTGGGACTGTACCAAAACCTTATGCCCAGTGGCCTCTTGAAATCAGGGAAAAAGCTGGAAGTAATTTTCAGTCATCTTGGCCACTCAGCCTCTTCCCGCCTGTTCTTATTACAAGGACCACTGGGCAGAACTGAACTCTGCAAGTGAACAATTGCAGAACCATCAAGATTTAGAGCAGAAAAAGATGAAAATGTCGGTTATAGAGCAGGCGTTTGTCTTAGCCTGGATCCTGAGCAGGTCCTGAAGAACAGTCTCCATGCAAGAAGTGTGGATGGGGAGTGGTCTCAGGGAGCAGTGGTGTGGGATGGGGTTGACACAGACAGTGGGGGGGCCTGGCCGAGGGCATTATCAAGTTGGCTCCTCCCATGAGCAAAGGGAGTTCATTCCAGGGAGCGCTCTGAGAAGCTTATCGAATATGCCTCAGAACTCATCCTGTGGACTAGGGATCCTTTGCCCCATCAGTTTTGGGTGGCCCCATGAGAGTCAAGTCCCTGCGCTTCTGGATTATGTCCAGGAGAACAGAGATATGAGTCCCATGTCCTGTCAGAAAAGCCCCGAATCAGGATACAGAGGTCCTTGTTACACCCAGATGCAAGGCGCCAACAATTCCATCCCCCAACAAACAGCTGAAGCCCATGTAGAAATGGTCCCCATGGTGGTGGCTGGAGGAAGAGATGACGATGAGAGGACTTCGATGCGGTGCTCTGGTATGGTGCTCAGTAAACACTAGTGGCATCGGAGAGAAGTCCAGCCCCTCACTGCCTCCCTGGGGACTCTGAGACCCAGAGAGGGTAATGGAGTTGGCTCAGGATATAAACTCACTGGTGGCAGAAGGAATCGGAGACAGGTCTCCTGACCGTTCACTGGGGCTTTCAGCCACACATCGCCCTGTCTCGACTCCATACTTGCTGTAGTCATAAAGCAAGAGAGCAAGGTGCCACGCGGTTGTATCCACGGAGTTTGGGAAGAAGTTCAAAAGAGATGCCTGTCTTCAATAACGATAATAACAACAGAGAAGCTGATGCAAGATAGGACAGGATCGATAATTAAGTGAGTGCTACAGGGAGTGGAATTAGAGGGAAGGCAAGAGAGATTTGAAAGGAAGCTGGGCTTGGAGACCTACTATTTACGCTTGTCATCTGTGTGTCTCACACTTTCTGAGTTTGGAACGGAGTAACGTTTCTGTGTCACGCTTGTAAATTGTGCTGTATGAACGTCATGGGAACTTTGGACCCTGTTCTGGAGCTAAGAATAGCTAAGATACTAATTAGGTTACTTAACAAACGTTTGAGAGGAACTCATCAAGGCCAGAGAATTCACAGCGGGATGGCGGACCTCATGGTCGGCCCAGACACAGGCACACAGAACACCCCTCACTTTTTTATTTGGAAAATATTATGAAGTACTAGAAAATTCTAAATTTAAATATTTACTATCAGAATGTATTGAACTTTAAATGTGAATATTGTACATTCAGTTATTCTGACACTCAAACATGTGAGTAATGGCAAAGAAAGATCATGTCAGGTGTTCTTTTTCTCTTAAAGAACTGGTTTTTTTTTTGTTAATCAGTAGGCAACAGTATTCCTTTATTAATGCACTTAAAAGGCACCATTTTAATGAGTTAATGTCGTTAAGGTCTCTATTTAAGTGTCCGCCACATAATAAATGACTGCCTGTTAGTAATCCTTTTTTCTCTAAGAGAATTTTTTCATCTTTTCCCACTTCCCCTCGATGTGATTCACTCATTATTTTTTGTACTTTTTTTTAAAAATAAATTTTTGATTGCAGAACATTTTTAGATTTATAGAAAAGTTGCAAGGCTAGTATAGAGAGTTCCCACATGCCCTTCCTGCAGTGACCCCTGACAGTAACATCTTACCGTGGTACGTTTGTCGGGACTAAGAAATTAACGTTGGTACATTACTATTAATTCTTCATACTTTTTAATAAATGCTCTCTATTTCGTAAGCATTAATTAGGAACCCAGATTATTCTGATGTTGATATTTAGTTGAACTGGTATACTTTGTGAATGATCAATAAGTGGACTTCGTAATTTCAACATTATATCCACAGAAATTTCCATGGATCTTTGGTCAGGTTGATATGATCCTATGAGAATTCCATGGCTTCTAGCAGCCCTGGAAAACTGGCAGTTAATGACTAGAAGTAAAGCTGTCCCCTACTGAAAGCAATTTTGAAATGTTTGAATGTTCTCCGTAACTATGTGAAAGCTTCAAGTCTTTTCTGAAAACATAGTTTATATATCTTTTTGAACAAAACATTCTAACCTGCTGTGTAAATGGGAAGTACTCAGAAACATGATCCTGCAGATGACAATGCTCCTTTAGACATGACGTTTGACACGGGTGACATTGTAAGATTCAAGATTTTGGAAAGGGGTCCTTGGAAACATCTCAGATGAAGTGGCTCAATGGGGGGAACCTACCAGATGGAATTTATGGGCCTCTGTCCTAAAGAGATGTTTTCCAGCTGGAAAAGCTATGACAAGAAAATTCACCCAAAAGCTTCTAATGGACACATCCCTCCCCCCTCTCTCAGAGCTTTTTTGAAAATATTTGGATTGCTTAAAAATAGCCATTGCTTAACAATTAGAATGAGAAGTTCAGGTGTCAGTCACCACTGGCCCACCATTTATTTGGGGTAATTGGAATGTTGGAGATAATTTTGTATTGAACACTGCTTAATTAGTGAGCAAGCACAAGGAAAACTCTATCTGTTGTCAGAATAGCCCAATTTGTCAGCATCGAATCTCCACATCATCTGCGATAGTCTTTGAGATGAATGAATTAATTTCAATTCCAACTAAGTCAGTTCCGGGCTACTGCCTTGAAGTTGTTTAAGTAGTAACTTTCATTTGCACAAAATCTTAAGAACACCAGGAAGGTGGCCTGTGACTTCTTGAGCTTTTGACATTCAGCCACCAGAGGCTGCTCTGAGACCATTATCTTCCTTTTACTGTGAGTCCAAATCCCAATGGGAAAACCTGTAAGGACTGATCTGGCTTCCAATACTTTGAATTGTCTTCACTCAGTGCAGTTCCCTGGTGGTCTGCTATTGGAGTAAATGATTAATTAAAGAGGGGGTCTGAAAGAAGATAAAACTACACATTATTGCTTTGCCATCCTCTATTTTTAAACTCTTAATCCTGTTCTATTTCTTTTAAGGAAAAGAGAATTGGGCAAGTCTTTCTTACTGGCAGTGGCTACATTTTAATCCTTTTTTCTGTTACTGTATTTTCAAAGAAAATGCCTGAAGATTTTTTTTTTAAACCTTTATTCCATAATACTTACTTCCACATGAGTTCTTTTCTTCCATATTTTTACCTGGATTTTAGTTGCTTTCATGCTGTTCTCTCTGTTGTATTTTTTAAAATCTTCATCTTCTTCCTTTAAGTTTCTCTTTACGTAACAAAACAAAACACAAATTAAACAGAGGAGTATCTGTAATTAAGTAAGAAGGATTAAAAATGGTTTTGATGCCTGTAAAATATTTAGTATTTTATCTTGGATAGCGAAGCACTGATTTAAATTGTTAATTGAAGAATGAAACTAGTTTTTTCATGTAAAATTACTTTTAGTCTTCTTGAGCGATGGCATGATTGTGGTAGACAATGATCAGCCATGGAAAATAACTGGTTTTATGTTATTGTTAAATATGTCACCCTAAAAAAATGTCACCCTAAGTAGTATACTTCAATGAGAATAAGTTACTACATAAAGATGTAAAGTTTTAGAGCCATGAAAAATACCAAATTAATAGTTTTGTAGCAGACAAAGTCATCATGTATAAATGATCTGGAGATTTTCAGCACTGCATATCTTGAATTCTAGACTTTTGAAAAATTCCATCTCTGATTGAAAAATGTAAAATTTAAGTATTCGTCTTTTTAAATATGCTATATTTTCTATAGATTATAGGAAAAATCAATTGAGCGCAAATGAAAATGAATACGTATTTTATTAATTTCCGTTTATAGTAAAAGATGAAAATGTCAAGATTTCTTTTGCTCTTGAAAGAAATTCTTGAGAGACCATGAAACACTCCTAGATGTTTGCTGCTCTTATAGAGTAGAATGATTATTACAAGCATTTGAAATGTTTCCTATTTCGCCTCCGGTATAATCATAACGGGAGAGATTCTTACCCCCCAAAATTCATGAAAAAGTAGGACACATGGTCGTTTATATTTTCAGGTAAAATAATGGCCGCCATAATATGTAAATTGTGGCGTATTTCACTAAATGCTTTGACAAATGGGGAATGCCAGTGAAAAGTGCTAGATTCTTCCTCTGTAGCAAGTTCTGCTTTTCAACTTGCTCCGACTAAGTTGAGAACCAGAAGTCATTTGCTCATAAGTGATACCTTATTAAACTCTCATGGTTTAATGTGGCATATTTTTCTATTTGTATGCCTGACAATTGACTTCCTAAATATCATGTCTGAGCTAAGCCAAAAAAAAAAAAATCCACTGAAGTAACATTAGGTCAGCTTTGTGGGATGCACTAGCGGCCTGTCTGAACAAAGACGAAGGACTTAGGCATAGAAAATCATCACGTGGCCCTGGCCCCGGGAGCCCCGCAGATACATTGCATGACTCATTATTAAACATGCCGAGAACAGACAAATTCCAGGCAAGTGAAGCATCCACTGATCCAACTGCAGTTAGGTGGGTCATGTGATATTTGTCTGACTCGCTTTTCCTCAAGGAACTCCCACACCATTTCCAACCATTCCTGAATACCACATGTCAAATGCACAGAGAAACTGTATTGCGATAAAATTGTTAGCATTAAAGACAGGCACTTAAATTAGTATCACCCTCAGGCCAGTTATACTTCACTAAATTGCACAGGCTTTAAAACACCAGCACTCAATTTAAAAAAAAAATGTATCCATAGCAACCTCTTTGTCAAGGGAATAGTTGCCTGAAAGGATACACATCTTTTCAGAGAAACAGGGAGAAATAAAACCATATTAGTTAACCGTGGGTGATATTACCTGGGTTTCAATTTAATTAGGGGCACGATGTAGGAGGACAAGGGGCTTTTAAGAAAGCTTTAAACTTATGTGCTTATTTCCAGTAGAATGTGTTTTCATGTCTTCTTTATCACCAAAGTGTTCCTGTGTATGGGACTTCTATTAAAATACGACGAAATAACTTTGAGTTTCAGATAGTTAAAAATAAATAGCAGCCCTCCTCATCTTCCTGCCCATAACGTACCTACCATTTTCTTAGATCCTTCATTTAGCATACGTGGTGGGTCTTATCCTGAGTTTTTTGCTGTTTATGGATCTTTGGTAGTTATTTCATAGGTGTTTGTTACCAGACAGCTCACAGGGTCATGGAAAAGTCTACAGTCTTTCTGTCGTGTGGTGACCTGACTTGAGTCATCCTGTTTCCAAGAGGCTCTTTGATGGAGTAGCCCTCTGTTTGGTCATGTTTTATGACATAGGCTGCAGGGGAAAACCCAGAGTTGGGCTTTTGATAATATCTGGTGACAAATTGAGGTAAGGTAAAGGGGGACTTTAGAACTGAGAAACCTGCAAATCTCCGCTTCTCCCATTTCTTAGGTAAGGAGTGTCAGAACAGGAAATTTTCTTTTTCTTCTACTCTCTTAGGTTTAGTCACTGGAGTCTGTAAATTAACAAAAACCAGATTAACAGGATAAAAGGCACTCAACTTTTAAAATAATATATGCGCAAGAGTTCCCAGAAAAGTGGTGAAACTCAAAGAGGCTGTTAGACTCCAGGGCTTATGTGCCCTTTTCACAAAGAAATGAGGATTTGGGCTTTAAAGGGTGATCATATGTGGGAGAGTAGCCAGGAGAGATGAGGAGGAACTAATGGAAGATGAGAGCTAATTTAGTAAGATCTGTCTATACAAACTCATCTTGGTGCTCGAGCCCCATCTTCAATGATTAAGAGTCACTCTACTCTCTAGGGCACCTTTGTCGAAGGGAAATTTCTGCCCTGATTTTAGGCAAATAAGAGGAGGGCAGAGATATCTTCCTACATCTGTTGGTTCTCGGTTGCCGTTAGCTCAAAATAATTCTAATGCCAAAGTGGCATATTTTGGGATGGCACATTCTGATCTACTTCAGGAGGTAAACACCTCGAACTCGAAGCACTGGCTGGCATCCATAGGGCGGGCTGGCTTTGTAGGTAAGCAAGGCCTTGAGCTTGGTTTAATGATTGAATGGATGTGGCTGCCTTCCAATAAAACTTTACTTGTGGGCACTGAAATTACTATCTCATGCAGTTTTCATATGACATGAAATAGAATTGTTTTGATTTTTTTTTAACCATTTGAAAATGTCGAAATGCGTGGACCACACAATAACAGGCGGTGGGGGAGGAATCAGCCCGAGGGCTGGACATTGCAGACCCCTGTCTAGAGAAGGGTTTCTCAAACCAGCAGCATCAGCCCCGCAAGGGAACTTTTCAGAAACTCAAATTTCCAGGTCCTGCTCCAGACCTGCTGAATCAGAAACTTGGGGATCGGGCATGTAAATCAGGGTTTAACAAGCCCTCCAGGGGGATTCTGATGCTCCTGAATTTGAGAACCACTCACTGATCTAGGCTGACCTATGGTTCTCAGTCTTCGCCGTCCATTCTAATTCCTTAGAGAAGCTTCAAAAAGAAAATCTCACTGCCCAGGTCCAGCCCAGATAATTAAACCAGAGTCTCGGGGGGTGGGACCCAGACACCAGTATCTTTTAAATCTCCTCCAAGTGATTTCAATGGCCAGACAAGGCAACTAATGCTTTTATTGTACAAATAAAGAAACCAAAGCTCAGAGGCTTTAAGCGACTTGCTCCAGATACACAAAGAGAAAAAATAGGTATGGCATCGTCTACTTACACTTTTTTTTTTTTTTAGATACATGAGGATTCAAATACTACGTTTGGTTATGGAATGTGTTTGCTAGAAGCTTCAGGGGTCGTGTTATCTTTTATTACTAGCACTAATTAATGAAAAACACATCTGGGAACATGCCCTAAATAAAATGGAAATGAGCTTTAGAAACTCGTTAGGCCAGACCGATGTGGCTATAATCAGAAGAAATAAGGTGCAGAGGCTCGGGAGGGTCCCATCCGCAAACACTTGGGGGCTGAGGGGAGACCTCCAAGACTGGGGTGGCAGACAAAACCAGAGAGCCGGTGAAAGTCGCTACCTACCCTAAAGTTACCTGCCAGCGTATTTGAGCAATTGTTTCCTGTTCCGTATCTGGCACACACATAAATAAGTCACAGTCTCAAATGTCATTAATGACAGCGAGAAACCAACATTTGCAAGCTTGCGATGGCTTTTATAACTGTTTAGGACTCCTGTGCCGTGGGCGGTTTTAAAGGGAACTTTCAAAGGATGAACGCTTTGTTCTGATTTTCTCAGCAGAGGCTTATCACCGTATCTTTTCACTCCTGGGAAGGAAGAATACAGGCTGTGTATCCGAAGTAGAGCTGGAGACAAAGTGAGGCGCAAATGGAAACTGAGTCAAGTGATGATTATAGTGCAATTGTACAGACATACAACTGACCATTGGATGCTTTTACTGCTTTAGTAAAAAAAATCGTAGTACAAGCTATGATTTTTGAGCATTTACTGGGTGCCGTGTTCTCACAGTTCCGTGGTTAAGAGCATGTTTTCCGGGGCCAGTAAGTCCAAGTGCATAAACCAGGATCTGCCATCTCCCAGCTTTGTGACCTTGGCAAGCCACTTTGCCTCTCTTCGCCTCAGTTTTCTCTTCTGGAAAATGGGGATAATCGTAATACCTATTCTCGTAGAGGTCAAGGACAACTAAATGCGTTTACAAACATCTGGCATCTAGTAAGCACCACTCAGTAATTGTTAAATAATATTATTTTTAAACAGATCACTGGGTTCAAATCATAACAACTTTGAGGGAGAATAAGCAGACGGGCCATGTTCACGCAGTTATTAAGTGGCCGATTTGATACTTGGACTGAGGCTGTTTCATGAATCAGTGCTCTTAGCCACAGTGCTATGCTTCATTGATTGGGAATAGTAAATCAAGTATTTGTGGGCAATATTTTCTTCTATCTATAGTATACACTTTTTAGTTTGGTCTGCATATCCCTGGACCTTTTCCCCTGGATGATTTTATAATGCCCCTAGACTCCTCCTCCCACAAGAGACTGAAGTAGGGAGGTGGCCCCTCCTCCTGACACATCCCCCTGCATTTGTCCCCATCTCGGTAAATGGTGACCCCATCTTTCCAGCTATTCGAGCAAAGAACCTGAAAATCATCCCAGTCCCCTCTCATTATCTGACACATTCACGCCATCGGCGAATCACACCGGCTCTATCATCACAGTACATCCGGAATTCACCCAAGTCTCTCTACCCCCGCTGTCACCCCCATCCTGATCCACTACTTTCTCTTACCTGGTTGACCTTGTTGACCAGAAGAGCCTCCTTAGCCACCTGCCTTCCACCCATCAGGCTGCTGTCTGCCCAGCAATCACAATGAACTCTAAAATGTCAATTGGCTGTTGTCACTCTCCAGTTCCAACGCCTCTGAATCTCCCCCCATCTCATTCCAAGGAAAACCCAAAGCTCTTCCAGTGATCTACTAGACCCTACATGACCTGCAAACACTGCCCGTTGACACACACACACACACACACACACACACACACACACACTAACACTCCTGAGACACTAGCTTCTACTGCTGTCACCCTTACTCACTCACCGACTCCTTGTCCTGGCCTTAGAGCTTCTGCAATTACTGTTTCCTCTTCCTGGATAACTCAGCTCCATCCATCAGCATAGCTGAAAGTCTCACTTCCGTTACCAAACCCTGGTCGATGTGCCTGGCACTTCAAAAGGCCAAAACTCAAAATGTCAGAGTTAGGAGTAAGGAGAGGTTTATTGATCAAGAAGGTGCCAACCAAGAAGATGGGAGACCTAATAGAGCCTCAAATCCATCTTGCTCGCTGGACCAGGTTAAGAGTTTTTTAAGGAGTTAGACCGAACAGGTACGCGAAAGTACAAGTGGGGCAAGTCTTAATTGGAGGACCTTGGAGCCTGGCTATTCTTGGTAAAGGGGTGTCAACATCGGATCTTCCTAGACAACAGACCCTTTGCTTCTCAAAGGGTTCTGGTGTTCAAATTCTGCTTCATTTCCTGGTCCTTTGGTTCCGGGACAGGGGACAGAGACTTTGGTTCCAGGTACAGCTGGAATTCTCTCCTGCACATGTTTTGGCTACATAGATAAGGCTCTGAATAAGAGTACAGTTATCTTGTTCATGGTATGATGTTATTTAAATCACTCACATTAAAATAAGTTTAATTAGCAGCACTATTTATAAAGTAAAGCAGACAGACAATACAAATTTTTCCTTTTGTAAATTAATAAATCAAAGGAGAAATAAAATGAAGCCTCCTTTGAAAGCAGTTTTTCAGACATCTAGAGCTCTTTAATAAATGTGGAGAAAGCCAAGGCGCTGGTACTCAAATGTTTGCATTTTTTCCTTGCTGGAATTCACTATGTTTATCCTGCATCTTGAAGCAGGAGAATAGTATAGGAAAACCCACCTTAGTGTGTGTGAATTTTCAAAAATGATTCCCAAGAGAGGAAAAGCTCATGATGAGCCATCTAGCTATAAGGAAATAAAGACAGATACTATTTCCGTGACTATTAAAAGAGAGTAAAAAACACCCTGACTTGTGTCTAGCAAAGGAAAGAGACATGTAAGCCATGATTCCGAAGTAGTTTTTATCTTTGTCACCATCTTAAATCCAAGTATAGATATTATTTGTAAAGTGGAAGAGAGTTTTCGCCAATCAGAAAAGAAATACAGCCGTTTTGGCAATCTTTCTGTGTGTTTGAAAAGTGCCAATCTAAAGGACAAAGCATTGTCTTTTTTATAAGCAAGGAGTACAAATCCTGTTGAAAGCTTCTTTTGATTAAAATTTCTGTTTACCTTCTGTCCATGTGATTATCAGTGAACCAGCCTGATTTGCTTGTTTCTAACATGTAAAAACTGAGATCTGATTTACAAAATTTAATTTTTTTAATCTCTAAGGCTAGTTTAAAAATCAGCTTTGGGCATTAAAATATTAAAGTTTTGAAAGACTAATCCTTTTATATATAAGAAAAGTAAGAGAGATTTTTAAAATAAGGATAAGAAGTAAAATGTTTATAATATGAAGAACAGTAACCGGCTATTCCTAGCCATATTTAAACCCACAAAAAAAGAATTTAAATCAAGAATAATGCCAATTAGGAATAAGAAGAAAGTGGGGTCTTTGATTAATCTAACAAATTATTCAGGCATATGGATTGTAGAATCTTCATTCCTGGAGATCTAGAAATGTTTGTCTAAAAAGTTTAGATCAGGATTGTCTAATATCTCTATTTCTCTCTACACATGGCAAATAAGTCACAAACTCTGAGCAAATTAAATCTGTGATGGGGGAAAGAGGAAATGCCAATCAGATCATATGTTCATGACATGGTGACATTGCACTTTGGGTTCAGAATGGGCCATCAGGCATGTAACTTCTCTAATGACTCTTTGGTCAACTAGGGACCAGATAATCATAAAATACTGTTAGTTTATAGGAAGTGGATTTAAGGACAAGAAATTGATTTAATAACCTGTGAGTATTTTTGTTTATTTTTAACTAATATAAATTTTTATCAAAGTAATACATGTTCAAAGTACAAATATATTAAAGACTTGTAATGACAAACAACAATCCCACCCCACTTCATTCAAGGAACCATCACTTTCAATTTGTAAATATTTTCTCTTGTATGTCCTTTTATATTTTCTATAATGCTTTTACTACTATTTCTCAGTTTATGATTTTAGACATTATCTTTAACATTTTACATATGATCAAAAAGGAATTACCTCTCTTACACTGCCCTCCTCATCCTCACCGCACATCTTTCCAATAGAATTATGTCAATTAGGAATTCAGTTCATCTACGAAGACAAATTCCAAAACATTGGCTCCTGAAAATTAGCAATTTTTCTCACAGAACATGAAGTTCAGAGCTCAGAGGCTCTAAGGTATCATCAAGAATCCACGGATCCGTCCACTTCTCCTGTTTTCAGCTTTACCATGTGTCGCATCCTTCTCATGGTTACAGAGTGGCCCCAGTCCCTCAGGCATTGCAACCATATTCCTGGTGGAAAAATCTAAGAAGGGCAAAGGGCAAACTGTGTGTCTCCTTTAAGAGCTTTCCCAGAAGCCCTACACTGCGGTTTCTATGAATATTCCATAGGCCATAATAGTTTCACATGACTGCCCATACCTGCAAGGGAGTCTGGGAAATGTTCTTTAGCTGGGCACATTTCTGCCCCCAAATAAATCGAAGTTCTGTTGGAAAGAAACAAGGAGAAGATGAATATTGGATTGGCTACTGGTAGTCTTTGCCACAATATCTGTATCAGAGACCACTGCCAACTTAAGGAGTGTTCTATGACCGTGCTTCCTTTTTTGTGCATTATTTCATTTTTCCTAGAGTTTATAATAGCCTCATCTTTTGCTTATATGTATGTACCTGCTCATCCTCAAATATGATCTATCAGTATCATTTTTTCCCCTTGGGGACCTACCTCCAGGAGTCCTCTATTTTCTGCTACAATTTAAATCAGGATCTTTCTAAAATTGCTGCATCTTTCACCTTGGACTTTCTTCTCTTTGTGTTGATTTCTCTGTTTTCTGAGTCCTATTGGCTTATCTTTTTTGATTTAATTTCATCCTTTTGCTAAAACACATCTTTGAGTGGATTCCAAAGAAAGAGTACATAGGATGCAAAATTTTGAGTCTTTGTATGAAAATGGTTGCATTCTACCCTAACATTTGATGAATAGTATGACTTAGTATAGAATTGTTAGTTAGAAATCATTTCATCTCAAATTTAATAGCTCCTACCTTTCAGCGTTGCCGTTGAGAAACACATAACAAATCTATTAGCAAAATTTTATTATTTATAAAGAAGAGAGCCTTTCACTAATAGAGGCTTTGAAATTTATTATTATTATTATTATTATTATTAGTTATGATGATTCAGTAAACAGTTATTGACTAATTGACCATATACTGTATGCTTGCTATTATGAGGGATATACAGTAGTCCATTGGCTAGGCTGTAGTACCCAGTGATTCAAACTCTAATCTAGATATTACTGCAAAGGCATTTTTTAGATGTGGTTAATATCTATAATCAGTTGACTTTAAGTAAAGGAGATTATCTCTGATAATATGGGTGGGCATCACCCAATCAGTTGAAGGCCTTAAGAGTAAAAGTGAGGTTTCCCTGAAGAAGAAGAAATTTTGCCTCAGAACTGTGGATGTCAGGCTTACCAGTCCTCACAGTCACGTCAGCCAAGTCCTTAAAATAAAGCTCAATATATATGTTATATATCCTTCTGGTTTCGTTTCTCTGGAGAACCTTGACTGATACAGGCCTCAATAATCTCAGAATCTAGCAAAGGAGTTAATTAGACAAGTAAAAAATAAATTATTATAATAATTTTCCTCTTAAATTTAAACACAAAATTATAGCAAAAAAGTAGATGATTCAGGAATTGATGAATTACTCTTGGGAAGTAGGATATCATCATGTTGACATGAAGCAGAAAGTTCAATTGGGAGTGTAGAGAATATTTAACAGTAGGAGAAGACAAAAACCATTGTTAAATTCATGCATAAACCTTTACCAGATTCCTAAGAGGAAGATAATGAGGGATCAACCACATTTAAGTGGTCAGTAAGAACTAGGAAATGTCGAAATAGTTCACCTCTAAAAACATGGAATTATTAAATAGTAAGTAAAAATTTAAAATAATGTGATCCATTTTAATTTCTTAATTTTCAAGTGAGGAAACATCAAGCTCAGTTTCTTTAAAACCCTGATTGATGACCAGTTCTTTCTTGTCTGAAAGTCAGCCCTTGGAGTACATTCTCCTAAATGATCTCTCATGATGTGTCTGTTTGTTCTGTTTCTCTATTCAGAGGTTTCTTCCCTTCTTTCCAGAGTCTTTCATACAACAAGCAACAGTTACAGAAAAAAGTCCTATCTACGATTTCATTCATCTTAGTCTTTGAAGGATGCTACAACAAAGTACCACAGGCCATGTAGCTTCTAAACAATGGAATTTTATTTCTCACAATTCTGGAGGCTGGGGGTTCCCAAATTCAGGCTCCAACAGGTTCGGCGTGTGGTGAGAACCCACTTCCAGCTTCAGACAGATGTCTTCCTGCTGTGTATGCACTTGGCAGAAGGGGACCAGAGAGCTGTCTGGGGTCTCTTTCGTAAAGGCACTGGGAAATCTCATTCGTGAGCGCTCCACCCTCATGACTCTAGATACCAGCTTCTAACACCATTCTACTTGGGGGTTAAGATTTCAACATATGAATTTTGACAGGACGCAAACATTTGGTCCATAATTTGCCCACTGCCCCCTGAAAAATCTTAGGCTTGAAAATGTCAATTGGTTTATCTGAGATTCATCAGCTAATTTACTGGCCACGTCAACACTGAACATGAACTGCAAATTGCATTTGTAACCCATGCCCTGGTATGCCACATTGCTTTCATTAACCTGCAAAAAAACAATGAGTACCTGTACTCAGTGAATAAAATCTTGTTTCCTTTTTTGTGACATTCTCTAAGAATTATAGGTGGAATTTACTTTTTTTTTTTTTAAGCAGCGACTTGTGTTGTTGTCAACTTAAATTGCCTTCACTAATCACCTCAAATATAGTACTCCTCAAATTTTCCTCTGCTGGGTATAAAACAACTGAGTTTCTGGAACCGCTGAAGAAGAATAAATATACTCTTTTCATAGCCCCCAAAGACTGCGCATGTGCACCAGGCGCACTTTCCAGGTGGCTGAGTAGACAAGTTCAGCTTGGTTTTCATTGATTTTTAATGATGTATCCTGACACATATTTCAATAAGCTACATGTTTCAATAAGTTACTAATACCATTTTTTAAACTTACATAAACACTGATCCCATATGCTTTGGCCCAATAGAACGCTGAAAGAGATGCCACAAGTGCTGTTAGTTGTCCCCTAGGGCGTCATACCCATGTCCATTCATGTCCAGTTGGGCCTGTCCAGGACCACCCACCCCAGAACCCATGTTGCATTTGTGGTGGAGAGCTGTTTACAACCAAACCTGCACATAGCTACACAGGGTTTTCATCGAGGCAGCTTTTGTAAGGAAGATGTGTCAATACTACAATGTCCCTTCAGCTGACATTTGCGAACGCAGCTAATCACCATCTGCAGAACAGAAACATCCGCCCCTTTGGTGCCCTCGCTAACGCCGTTTCTAATAAGTAGATCTTAGTTCATAGACAGCCCCCAGAGGGCCATCTATTTTAATTTAAAATGTTTAAAAAGTTATGTGTTTATTCATAAATGAAAAAGTTCATTTATTTACATTGCTCACTTTTCTTAGGAGTTTCTGAATCCTTTCTGGAGACAGCCTATTTTATGATGAAAAGAGTAATTCTAATTACAAACCCTTAGATTTGATTCCTGGTACGGTGAATTATAACGATGAGACCTTGGGTTATTTACTTTGCTTCAGTGGTCCTGTCTTTTCATTCTTAGCCTGACAATTGTGATGTCTACTTTTTGGTATTTTGGTGGAGCTCAAATGGTGCACATATGTGAAGTGACTGGCAAAATGCTTGGCTCATAGTAGGTACTCATAAGTGGTGTTTGCTAATGATACCACCGTTAGCATTCGGGTCCTTATGCATAATGAGAAGATGATAGAGATAACCATCATCGGTCACTATATCTTTTACCAGAGGAAATGCCCTTTCATATACCTACCAGAGACGATCACATATATAAGAGTTATAAGACATAGGCACAAAAGTGTGTGATGCCTTCATATAAACACATACAAAATACACTCTCACAAATACGTCCATGAAACTGAGGTTCTGTTTTACAAGGCTGGTCTCTTCTCTTTGACACCGACC
The DNA here is from genome assembly GCF_014176215.1 of Rousettus aegyptiacus. Lineage (NCBI taxonomy): Eukaryota > Metazoa > Chordata > Mammalia > Chiroptera > Pteropodidae > Rousettus > Rousettus aegyptiacus. Next base: position 472,623 of record NW_023416312.1, on the reverse strand, counting down.
TGGATATGGCTCAGATATGGGAGTGTTAGGATTGAAGATGATGTTATGCTTATCATTTTCTTAAGTACAGAATAGATATTAAATTATAATAAGAAGGTCACTTTAATAGTTTACTTTTCCAGGGGATTTTTTTTCCCTTTTTTAACGTGGCAGCGGCAGCAGTGGGGTTGATCTCCATGTCTCAGGCATTTTGTTTTCTTTTCACACGTGTTTGTCAACCACCTACTGCACAGTAGGCCCAATGAAGGTGGCTGGAGTTGCTAAGATGAATGGGACACCATTCTTGACCTTGAGAGTTTTCTTTTTTCTTTTCTTTTCTTTTTTTTTTTTTTTTTTTTTTTTAGCAAGGCAACACTTGGTTGACCTCACAGATTGCAAGGACCTTGTCAGCTTACAATCCCTTATTTATTTTTTTTATTTTTTTATGCCTACAGCACCTGGTCTTCCTAGGTGGTCTCCCATCCAAGTATTAAACAGGCCCGACCCTGCTTAGCTTCCGAGATCAAAAGGGACCGGGCATGTTCAGGGTGGCATGGCCGTAGACTTTGACCTTGAGAGTTTTATAGATTGGCCGGAGACATTGACTCAGGAATGCAAAGTTACAGTTCAGCACGGCACTGAAACAGCAGAGGCGAAGCATGGTTCGCTCAAGCTGGTGCTTAACATCTCCCGATTCAGCGCAGCTCTTCCCACCTCCGCGTTCGGCGTCCTCACTGGGGGAAGGGAGGGAACATTTACACCATGGAAACTGGCAAAGGCTACAACAGATCTTGGCCTTACATTTTGCTTTTTCGAGAACTGGTTGTTAAGCATTTACCAGCACACCACTGGGTGCCTATAAACATGTTTTATGAGCATGGAGGATGGAAGAGATTAATTTATCCTGGGGCATTCAGGGAAACCACAGAAGAGTGGTGACATTTGACCTTGTAAGATGGTGGGGAGTGGGCCAAAGGAGAAGAAAAATGGAGGAAACTTTGAAAGGGCACAGTGAGTGCAAGAGACAATCCCAGCTCATATTTACCTTTGAGGCGATGACAGCAGAAGGCATCCAGAGTCATGAGAAGCTTCTGTTGATAAGGTGATAAATAGATGTGTTTCGGGATTTAACTCCAGTTATCTTTAGCGCCAACAGCTCTGGGCAGCTTCCTGTGTCATGGGGCTTAGGGCATACCTAGGCCAAGAATAAGTGTAGTATATCTCAAAGTGGATCAGAGTCCTTTGACAGTGGGATAAAATGCTGATTCCCAGGCACGTCCTCGAACCTACTGACCAGATTCCCGGGGAGCCAGGGGCAGGGGCAGAAGCTTAGGGATTTGCATTTTTAACAATCTCCCCAGAAGTTTATCCTTGCACATTGAATTTGGAGAACAAGCATTTCAAAGCTGACAAGATTGTGTGCACTTCTGTGGAGCACGATTTTGCCCCCCATGGGACATTTGGTAATTCATTATTATTGATTGTCATGACTGTGGTGGGGTACTAGCGGGCTGAGGCCAGGGATGCTGCTAAACACCACACACTGAATGATTCACCACAGGGAATGATCTGACCTCAGGTGCCAGTAGTGCCAAGGTGAAGAAACCCAGGTCCAGGTCACAGTAAAGGGCTCTATCTAAAGTAAGTACCAGAAGCGGACTGAAGTCAGCTTGTGTCACTAGATGGGCCTTTAGCCTACGAAGGTAGGGGCTGCGATGAGGTTACGGACCTCCAGGCCCAGATACTGGGCTGCCAGATTTTCACAGACCTGGGCAGGGTCGACATCTCTTGAACCCATGCAGATGATACTTCTGAAGTGGCTGATTCATCATTTGCTAAGTTGTTTTTTGCTTTCCGATACCAAAATTTAAAAATGTTTATTGAATTATACTCACACAATTTTGGCCACTTCTTGGGGAAAACAATATGTCACCTGTGGCTACACCAAGTAGTCTTTGCTCTGCTTGCAATTTTTTTGGAATCTAAAAGATAGATTTGAATGGAAATTATATTGGCTAACAGTTGAATAAAGTTATTGTTTATATGGAGTGAAGACAACAAACTTTGGAAATTTTTCTGAAATCTGGGTTCGTGTTTATAAGAAACCAGTTAGCTTCCCTACCATCCCGCTGAGACGATGTTAATAAATTCTCCAGATCAACTCCGTAGATTAGGCGAACCACGGTGAAAAATACTTATTTTTTTTAAAACTTTCTTCTTAACCTACCATCAGTGTTTATTTTACTAATAACGATTTTATTTTTTAAAATTCTGTCTCGGGCCCTCAACAAAGATTCTTGTTCATTTGCCGCATTTCAAGAGGTTCGTGCGCCCGTTCCCATTGAGATTTGTTTTTCTTAGATGAAGTGTGCACCTTCGAAATGCTTTCCTGCATTTGGGGAGCTCTTAAAAGGCAAGGCCTTAAGGGCCGAAGCCCGTTAAGCTTGGAGCAGACCCGGGGCTGTGAGATAACAATAGAACTCATCTTTTACTTTCGGAGCTTTGGACAATGTTTCCAGCTGCTTCCAGTCATTTAAATCCTGCTGGCTCGCTCATCCTCACGGAGGCGGCGGCTCCGGCTCCGGCTCCCAGGCCCCGCCCCCTCCTCCTGATTGGCCAGGCGCGTCCGGGGCCCGCGCCGCTCGCCTACGACGTGTCTGAGACCCGATTTGAAATAAGAGCCAGGCGGTCCTCGGCTTCCCTGCTCCCGACTTTTCATAGGCTGGGGGAGAAAAGCTTGAGAAACTTGACATTGTCTTGGGCAGAGTGCGTGTAGCAACAGATCAAAGAAAAAGCGGAAGAAAACGTGCTCTTGGCTGCCTGTGGATCTCGCTGAGTTGCTTTTGTCTTGCGGGCTTCTGCTGGCTTGGTGTTTCCCCTCGGAGGACCGCGGCGTGTGCTTCGAGGCAGCTCGCTCCCTGCCGGATGGGTCATGGGATTCTAAACATGAGGCAGGTAGGCTCCCGGGGCTGCACAGGCGGGAGGAGAGAGGGCGGGCGCGGCGCGGGACCCCGGGATGTTACCCCGAGAGCTTGCTGGGTTCGCGGATGCCTGGCCGAGTCGGTCCACTTGGTGTAAAGACGGGGCCGCATTTTCCTAAGGGAACGAGAGAAGCAGATTTTCTGAGATGCCCCCCGCCTCCCCTCGCCACCCTTTCCCACTTTTTCCTCTAGTGGTGATTGGTGATGTCAGGCAGTCATTGTAAAGGGCTTAAAAGCGGTTTGTAGAATATGTAAATCAACTCCAGTTCGCGGTCGCTGGAATGTATTGTGCCGGAGCTATCTGGAGCTTTTCGCCTCTGTCCTGTGCTTTTGGGTTAGAATAAAGACAACTGAATATCCTGAAAAAGAATTACACGGGGCCCCTTATCTCATTTCGGCTTCCCATTCTCAGCACTTACCGTGTTTATGGCTGAGAAGACGGGACCAGGTCGAAATGAGCAGAGACAGCCCTTCCAGAAAAATGCAGATTTGTTTTCCTGTTCTAGTAGTTTTGAAACCGTGTCATTTCTGGTTGTGAGAAGACAGCCTTGAAAGTAGTGAGCCGAGAAAGGGCTCGAGGATTACTTAAATGAATCTTTGCAAAGTATTCTTAACCAGCAACGTCTTCCGTGGCTCTGGGGAATGGTGATAAAATCCCTTATCAGCTCAGGCAGAGGTCTACAGCTTTGCAGTTAAGGAAAGAAAAAGTGGGTGTAGGAAGCTAAGAGAAGGGTGGAATTTACAACTCAAAGTTATGGGAAAATCTTATGTCAATATTTAAATATCCAGATCAATACTCAAACAAGGCAAAGGCAAAGACAGGAAAACATGCCAGTAGCCTGGCAAGGGCCGAGAGAATTACAAGATCAGTAATTGCTTTTGCCAGCTCTGAATAAATCTGGTTAGGAAAAGTTAGCATCCTCACTTTTTCTTTTAAGTGGATTAGGCACCCAGTACCTTGCACACTTTGGGGAAAGTGATTTGCATAGGAAGCAAACTTTCCATTTAAGGGACTGGGGCGAGGGGTTTGGAACCTCCTGCCCCTTTCCTGCAGCCTGGGGAGACGAAGCAGGGCCCCCACTGGACTGCCGGGCACAAGGAACCTCTGCTTTCTGCCCCCTTGCTGGCTCAGCAAGAGCAAAGCCCGTGTGTTTTCAATGAATTTCAGCCCTCGTCTTGCTGGCGACTGTGGGGCCGAGGCTTGGTTTCTTTAAGTTTTGCAAACTCACAGTCCGCCCCCTCTCTTTTTCTGTTGAGCAATCGGGATGGGTGGAAAAGGAGCAAGAAGCCCAAATGGAAAGGATTTATGAGGACAACGAGTAACACAAAACATTTTTGACAAAGATCCTTGGATGGAACAAAGAAGTCATTTGATCCTATGTGGAGCCACCTGTCCTCTCCTTGACGGTGGCTGAGCTCAGTTTTCAGAATCCCTGTTCCCACGCAGTTCCTCTGGAGTAGTGAGTGGCATTCCCCGCGCCTGATGCCAAAGGCATGCTGTCCCGAGCTTGGCATGATTTTTCCCATGCTGGCTCATTGTGGCATTCACGTGAATTGGAGTTCAGCCCAGTATTGAAGTGTTAAGGGTACACATGTAGTCACTCCTTAGTTATTTAATGAATGGGCAACTTTTTATCCCACAACTCTGTATATCTAAGAAACTTTTGGTCTGTTCAGCACTTGAAAAGAGAGTGGCGTGGGGTGGGATGCAGGAAAAAAAGGAGAGTGAGAGAGTCGTCGTTCATCCAAAGAATTGGAGAGGCCAGCGTTTCAGGAATCGACGCATTTTTCCACAGCAGCTAGAATGAGAACGTAGAGGGGTGTGAGATGGTGGGGTTGGCGTGGATTAATCCTAACTTTATTTGAGTTTTTCTTTGGGGTGGGGGTGGAAACTGACCGATGCATCCAGGTGGGACGAATCACACCCACCAGCTCATTTGCCGTCTCAGCCCTGCAGCCCTCCTGGGTTTGCAGGGTTAACTATCAAATAGGTCCTTGTGTCATCAGCTCAGCAATGAAATCCAATCTCTTTGCAGAGGAGTGATCCGTCCCTAGGGTGGCACAAATGCCGAACAATGGTGTCGCAGCCAAGAGCCCCCTGCCACCGATAAGCCACAGTGGATAGTCAGAAATTGCCAGCAGAATTAGAAGGCTGCCTGACTGGCGATTGAGATCCAGAGGGGTTTTGCCAGGTTGGTGGGAATAGCGAGGCATGGAGGGAAAGTTCTCTGCAGAGTCCTGACGTCATGCTGAGTAAGGCCAAGAGAAAAGTGCGAACCCCGTTTGCCTTTATCAGGAAGCAACCTTTAACTGTTGTGCCAACCTTTCTCTGCGCTCTGATCATAAATGGGAAACTTTCCTGAAACTTCCTTGAGAAGGAATTTGCTCTGTTCCCAGGCAAAAGGAAAGGCATGGCCACCTGTTCTAGAAGCCCAGCCAAAAACAACAGGTTTGCCTGTGGCATTCCCACAACTGCAAATATCCTCCCCAAACAGCACGCCGCCATTGTCCCCACACATGAGAAGAACAAATAATTCTTTCTCGAGCTGGGGGAAAAAAAATCAGGGTCTTCAGACAAAATTGCCTACCAGACACATTTTGTGGTTTTAATATCCTGATAACTTTAGAAAACGCAAGAGAAGAAGGTACACATTCTAGTTCTGATGAACTAAAATAAGTCACTGCAGTCCTAGTGTGAAGGGAAAAAATAAGTTAGCCAATGCTTTAAGCAGCTGCTGAATTCTTGCAAGGCTAGGACTGTGGTATGACAAGGAAGCTGTGACTCAGTTTGATTAGCACATTTTGCATTCTTTAGATTGGAATTAAAATGCCCAAGGACATCTGGTTTAATAATGAATGTCTTTGTATTAATCTTTCCTTTGAGGATTAGAAAGTCCTTTACAAACATGATCTATTTATTCTCTGCCACATCCCCAGAAGAGAATGAGGTGGCAATTTGATCCGCATTCAACAAATGGCGAGGCGAAGGCAGAGAAAGGTGAAGCATAAAGATGTGCAGTGAGTTAGGTGCAAGTCCCAGGATGAAGGCTACCCACCTGGGGAGACGCATTACCTGTGCAGGCTCAAAATCACCAGCGATGGTCCAGGAATTAAAACAACTCTCCTGCACGTCCTTTTCCTCATTCTCTACCCAGCTTATAGTATCCCAAGTATATTGTATGGTTTCTTTCATTTGAAAGTCAAGCCTTCAAATGAAAAAAAAAGTTTAAAAGACATTCTGTTCTCATTTTTTCCAACATTGAGATCACGCAGCTTTCGCGACATCAAATAGAAAGATACCGGAATTTAAAATAGGTATCTGAGAAAGGTTTTCTTTCAGCGGATGTTTAAGTTTTGGTGCATGGTTTGGAGGTCGAATATCTTCAACATACATTAGAATTTTCATTTCTTCCCTGCTCTGTCCACTTCATAGGGAATGTTATAACGATAGGACTTGCTGTGAGATTAAAAATTCTTATTGGTTGTTTTGAATCTTTTTTTTTTTTGAGTTGGCTTTTTCTTGCCGTTCGTTGTGACGTTCATTTGTAGTTTGCTTGGCTATAGACCACATAGGCTGCAAGCAAATCCTTTAATTGGTAGTTGCACGCTATCCACAGACATTCCAGCAAGTTTTAAGGCCGAGCGTGTACGTAGATGTCTCCTGGCTTTGATCCCTTGTGTGGTAAATAGACATCCAAGGTAGCTATGGCAACCTGGGCTGTGTGTTGGTGAAAGGGGGGGATTTGGTCACTGGACAAAGAGTAATTTGTTTGATTAGAAAAAGGTGTGTCCAATGAGGACATTTTTAAGCCCGCATGATTTGAGGGTCCCAGTTAATCCAAATTATTTGGATTTTTCTCCATAGGCAAAAAGAATCCATGGCTAGCCGCAACGAGAGCATTTTACAGATGTTATTTAAATCCTTTTTAATCAAGTGGTTGCTACTTTCAAAAGCAACTTATAAAATGGAAGAGAAGTCCAACAAAATATATGAGTATCGCTCTTGTGCTTAGTGTGAATGAATGTTTGTATTTTCAGAACTTGGTGGGATTTTAAAAAGACCACACGATCCGACTGGGCAGTATGCATTTCAGTTATCCACCTGCAGAGGTCAGGCTTGAAGTGTCTACCATGCAAGGCCAGGCGGTGGACGCCACTGCTGGGAGCTGGGATCAGAGGGAGAGAGAATTGCTCTGCTTATTTGGAACGATTAGTTAGCGATTCTTTAATCCTGTGGCCAAAGCCACGTTGAAAACGAGTTCATTCAAGGAAGCAAATATCAAATGCACTGTGATTAAAGAAAGGGCTACAAAGCCAGGTCAAACGGGAATCTAATCTCCATTTAGATATGGGACAGTTTATCAACATGATTCCTTCTGGCTCATTGTCAACTCCTTTTATTTCACATGAAACTCATCTCAAGGGTTTAGTTCTACAAGGTTTTTTGCCTAGTTTTCTGACTAGCATATTCTAGAAATTTCTTTAAATGAAAGGATAAAATATTGGGGACCTTTCCAGATCCACACACTTTTTTTTTCCTCTCCAGAAGAAAATATTCTGTGGACACAGACCAGAGTGGTTAATGGCCTAGTGGAGATCAGGTGGTATTAAGGAGCTGAGACCGCTCAGGTCCTGAAAAAGACACTTAGAGAGGGGACTTTCCTAAAAACAGCAACAGCAAAAAACCCCTAAGAACTTATCTGCTTTGTGCGATGAAAAATAAGTGCTATAAAAAAAAGGCCAAAAAAAAGAAGGAGGGGGGAGAGGTGCTGATAATTCACAGTCTAAGCAGATTTGAAGGTTTTATATATAATCAGCTGTTTATGATGCATATAATACATAGGTTCTTTATTTCTTATATCATTCAAGGATGTATACTGAGTACTTACTTACAAAATTAATATATTCAATAAAACTACCTTAAATGATTATTATCGTTTAACCAGGTCACTTTTGGGCTACAAACGTGATTTTTATGCGGCCCCTCCCCTCAATGAACTTTTGTTCTGGCATTCAGATTATTATGCCAATAGCACAATGTAAGTTATCCATGGGCAAAATGCCTGCTTATTAATAACTATATTTGTATGGATAAGAATCCACTTGATAAATCGATGGTAGCCAAAAATTTACTGAACTTAGGAGACTGGAGAAATTATTTGTAATTGTGAAATTCAGATAATTTTTACCCATAGATCCATTTGTAGACATTTATGAATTCCTAGTTAAAATAAGTTTATCATAATTATTAAATGGTAATTTAATTAATTTTTCTTAATAGAGAAAAACGACTCCTAAGCAGTCCCCGATCTGGGAATGCTTTGGGCTCTGAAAGTTTGTTGTTTGAAACCCAAAACATTTTCCAGTGAGGAATAATAGTGTCATGCTTGGGACAATCTCAAAACACTACTTAAAAAAAATAACTCATCTGCTTAATGTCAGATGAACTTCTGAGTTTTGAGACCACGCCTCCACGTTAGCACAGGATGGAACGCAGAAGTGTCATACTTTTGGTAACAGGCCAGTCTTGACAATATTTGAAATTGGAAAGGTTTGCACTAGTTTTCCCCTTTCTTCGGGTCCTACTGGGGTGTCTCCTCCCAGGCCCATCCTCAGGGTACAATGAATCGAGTTTGCATAATTGCCCATCTTCCCACCTTTTCCTCCCCCACCTCCAAACCACACTCCTGTTTCCTTTAGAAAATCAGATGTTGGGAGAGAAGCAATACAGATAAGCTAAAAAGCTCATGACTCTTAGTCCTTTAACCCTCAGGATGAATCTTTAAGTGGAGAAACACCAGACAGTAGAGCCCCGAGCTGCTAAAATCATGATTGGCCTTTCAAGGACAACATTTGTGGGCAAGGTCATGCCTTTAGCTGACAGGACTTGCTGGTGTGTCTGCCAGTGGGGTCAGACTTTTTCGCTTGTTTTTCTCTCAGCATCCTGCCTGAACCTCTAGACTCACTGGGGTCTTTGTGAGTGACAGCCAGGGAACCACAGGGGGTTATGTGCGGGAAGCGATGGCATTTGTGGGTTCGGATTGTTTGTAAGTGTACTCTGTGTAAGCTGAGCACTGTCTGTTTGGATTAGAATACATAGGAAAGAAGTAGCTGGAGCTTCCTCTTAGCCACATGAGTCATTGAAATGGGGTATATGTTTTCAATTAATCATTCGCTTACCTTGGGACTGAGTTACTCAAGAGCAAGAGTTGCATCTTAATTACCTTGAAATCCCTAGGTCCAACACACTGCCTGGCACACAATAAAGATTATTCACTATTTTACAGGCACCTGCTGGATGAATTTTGGCAGGAAAGAGAATGGAAAATGCTTTGTAAGATCAGAGGGGATATGAGGAAGAAGGGGCTTCAGTAAAGTTGGGGGAATGGCAAGGACTAAATAGATTGAAATTAGAGAAAAAATTAAAATACGTTGTGATTGCTTAAGCATCTAGTCCATTCTGTTGTGTTCTGGGTGAGGATACAACCCACAACGTGGCAGGCAGCTTGGCTCATATTCCTCAGGACGGAGCTACAGAAATGGTTAAGAAATGAGATTTGCCCTCCAATGACTCAAAACCTAAAAGCAAAGATAGGATCTGCTGTTTACTCTTATTAAGCCCAGCCCGATGTTTTAGGCCTTTGGTCTATGTGCAGTTGGTTTATTTTGCCAGGTGAGGGGCATCCCCAAGGTCACTCAGCAACTAAGGGATTGTTTTTAGGAGAAGACCAAAGTCGTCCACTCTACTCCATGCATATGGCAGCCACGTTTTCCCTGGTGAAATTCAAAACATGCTGGATAAAGCATTTTTCCTGCTTCTGGACGTGACAGACTGTCTGAGAGTTATGGTTAAAATGATGACATAAAAATTTCTGCGACCTTTAATGGTTTATGGAGACAACAGGAGCGATAAATTTTCAAAGGATTTGCGAAGAAGACTGTTTTATCTGTCATATGTCAAGTTGTAGAGTGTGACTTCAGTTGTATGGATTTCGAAGTGGTCTTCCCCAAACAATTAAGAGGACAGGAGCTGTTTATGGACAAATAGAATTCGTTGAATGCCCTGCCGAATTACCAATAACTAGATGAATGGCCAGATAAAGCACTATATCAATGGAAGGCATCACCATGTGTTACAAATCTACTTATTTACACAGGATCAAGTCTTCTATAGGAGATGCATTAAGAATTCAGACAGAGCCTACTAGCTAAAAGTTTAGCATGTGCAGGTTGAAATTTTAGCACAGAGGAAAGCTTTACCCTCGATCAGGAGCAAAGGTATGAATGAGCACGTTTACATCTAGAACCTGAGTCTTCTAGAGGCCCTATCTTGTTCTTTTTTGACTGTACCACGTGGATGATTTCAGGTCACACATTAATTTAATGTGCTAATAAATTCCAAGACAATTCCAATGGATCGATGGTTTATAATAAGTCAAGAATCAGGAAAGACTGATTACCTTTAGGAGAAAATACTCTCCAAAAAAATCCAGGTAGCCGAATAGTCTTATGTTTGCATTTTGTGCTTCTTTTATCTATAGATCTTTCACTCTGACTTTAGATAAGGGTGAAAGTGTCGGAGTAAAAACTAGGAAGATTATGTTTATGTAGAAGAAAAGTTAAGGAGTGAGATGGGTCCTTTTCTCTATGAATTGATCAGCTGCGCTTTGTGGAAATAAGAAAATGGAGTGGAACAGATAGAAGGGAGAAGATGGCGCGAGTTCTTTTAGTCAGCATATGGGGAAGGCAGGCTTGAGAGACTAGCTCTTTGGTGAGTGACTCAATTGAGTTTTTTCCCCATTGGTCAGTGTTTAATTTAAAGCGGGTTTCTAAAGAGATACTGATGCTCTCGCCCTTTATGTACTGCTGAGTGAAAGAAAGAAAAAAGGAGTCATAAGAACTGATTGAGAGGTGTCTGGCTTTCTGAACAGAGAAAAACATGATAGGAGACTATTAAATAATGAATATTTATTGCTTACTGCTTCTCAGCCAGGAGGAGACACTTTCTGAATATTTTTAACATTTCTCCTTTCTAACATTTCAGCTGTCAGGATTGAATGGTTCACATGTAAACTACATTGTTTTGGTTTAACTAACAAAGAGAGTGATAAGACATGAATTGTTTGTGACAGCCCCGAACATTGATAACAGAAGACATTAATGCCTGCAGACACAGCCTACATGGTAAAATTCTGGGAGCAAAAATGCTTATTATGTTAGGCCAATGTGTTTTGACCTAGTTTTGCTTTTCTGCTTGGAAATTATGTCAGTATTAGTTACATCATCCCTGAGGATGAGCGATTTCACTTTCTTGTTTATTTCGGCATCATTTTATTAGTTTTGTATATTTAGCTCTGACCTCCAAGAAACCAAACTAATCATCACCGACTTGCATTTCCCATTTCAAATGAGTCTTCTGCATAATTGAGAGGATTTCATGTATTAATAAAACAAGCTAAGTTGCAATCTTCAAAGACATTCATTTCTCCTTGACCGGGAGCCACTGCCCTCTAGAAGGCTCCAAGAGGCCAGCCCGTTTTCTCCTAATCAGAATTAGTCTTCTTTTCTTTGTCTTATGGGGTGGGAATAAATAACGGGGCCTAAGACTGCCATAGTTGAATGACAGAACAAACAAATAAGACAAAGGGGTCGATGGGACATTTCCCAGCTCATCATCCTTAAATTTGCCCATCGCGTATTTCTGCTTTATTCATCCAGTAGAAACTGGCCCAACGTATCTTTCCTATTTAACATTTTTATTGAATAATTTTCAAAATGAATTATTTCCTTAGTTGATTTCGAACACATTTTTTCCTGCCATTTAATACTTTATATCACCAGGGAAAAGAACCATTTAATTCTTTCATACATTTATGAATTCCAATCTTCAAAGAGTATGAGTTCTTCCAATGATCAACTTCCATCAAATTTACAAGTATAATTTGCTACCAAAAGACCTTGAACGGTTTTTGGCGCACGTGTTTTAGCCTTCCTTATTAACAAATGTAATCAGGCAAAAGCCCACAAGAATATGTATTTGTGGTTCCCCTTCAAAATTCAACCGTTTGCTCTTGTTTTCTAATTACGTTCCTTTGTCGTTAGCTCCTCTGCACACCCCCTGTCTGAATGCAGGAAACCTAAGCACTATGAAACCAACTGAATTTTAACCAGGTAAGTTACTGATGAGCTGTGGCTCATTTAAAGAAACAGTATGAAAGTAATTGGGATAGCTGCAAGTCCCAGGGGCTTCAGATGTTGCTTGATGAAGTCAACTCAGAGTATTATACTCCATGCCTGATCCTCATGCTAATTTGAATACTAGCATCTTGAAGAAAAACTTCTTGAGAGGATTTCTGGAATCCCTAATTGGTATATGAACATTGTCACTCCTAAGCTGCTCAAAGTTGTACAACTATAGTGATATCCATTTCTAGGTTTTGATGGCAGACTCCCAGCAGTTCTAATGCTTATTGTAGGCAGATACAAATCTAGTTCCCTTTTCTTACATAGATAGTGGCCTTCCATATTTACAATTTGCACTTTATTTTTCCCCCTACTTTGCAATATATCCTGGAGATCTTTCTATAACAGTACACAGAGCTTCCCACTCTCTTTTTTAAAAACAACTACATAGCATTTAATTTATTTGACCCTTCCCCTACTGGTCACAGGGTCGTGTGCAATTTTTTGTCATTAAAACACTGTGCATAGAAAAGCCTCGGGCATTCATTAGTTTGTGTAGGGCAGGTGTGTCTGTATTATAAATCCCAGAGGTGGAATTGCTGGGTCAAAGGGTGTATGTGGTTTTTAATTTTGATGAATAAGTAAAATTGCCTACCCAGTGTGTGAGTGCTCCCCCAGAGCGTCCCAAGAGAGTGCATTGTCCAACTTGTACATCTTTGCCTACTTGTCACATGAAAAGAGGTATTACTGTGTAGTTTCACATTTATCTTATAAGTGATGTTGAGCATCTTTTATGTATATTTAAAGGCTGTTCATTTCTTATGCGGTGTCTGTTCACATTCTGCCTTTTAGATTATTCTTGATATTCATCTTTAGGCTGTCTTTATAATCATTCACCAGAGTGCTGTATCTTGCGGACTGTCCCCAAGTATATTAGAAATAATCCAAAAGGGACACCTGTAGTGACATAGCTAATTCTAAAGATTTTATATGAATGGAGGTGGAGCTGGTTCACAGTAAACATTCATGCGTGAGTCTAGAATTCCAGGCCCGTTTATCACTTTCTCTTCCACTCTCTAGCCAGCGGATATCAAGGGACTGAGCTTTATAAATTAAAAATAACTTCCAAAGTGTTGAAAGCTTGCTCCTGAGGGTTTAATTCTGGGAGGATGTTTATGTTGTTAGTACTCAGTTTGTTGGAATTGCGACCATTTTCCAAGGAAGAGATTCTATATTAAATACTCAAGACCTCAGAAAAGTCTTTAAGGAAATAGTCTGTACTATTCCTATCAGAAAACAAATGTCAGCGTGCATCATTTATAAGAGCGAGTTGAATATTTCTACACATTGGAATGGTTCTGTGTCAGCCTTCTTGAAGACTGGGGCTTGATGATCAAGACCAGCTAGAGGTTTCAATGTATATTCTTTTAATAAGGAAAATCATTTAGTGCTTTTAAATATGCACAAGTACTTACCATTTTATGGGGCCGATCCAACTACTTAATTGTGTGATTGCAGTTACCTCCCCTATAGAATGGAAATAATAGTTACCATATCTACGTTATAGGATTGTTAGGAAGATTCGATGAGTTAGTATTTGTCCAACACTTAGAGTAGCACCTGCTACAGAGTAAGTACTGTGTCAGCGTGTGTTAAGTAAGTTATGGAATGACGTTTATCCAAAAACGTGAAGGGTCTGAGGCTTCACTTGCAAGACAACAATTTAGGCCACTGCTGTTTCTTGGATATTAGCAGAGGACATGAGACTCCTGGGTCAGAGACAAAGGATCTTATCATTCACGACACAGCAAGTACCTTTTGACCTTTGCTCCTCAAAGCCCTAAGAGTGCCACAGAGGAGGACTACTTGGGGCAGGAGGAGAGAGTTTTTGCCACAGACACAAATAGAAGGAAGAGACGAGGGAGCAAGACCCATCCTCTAGTTCCCCTCCACTTCAACAAGAGCTCGTATGTTTTATTCTGCTTTTCGGCTCTTCTAAAATATTAGGCTTCTGATTGAGATTTCATTTGAACAAAGACATCTTTCTTTCAGGAAAAAAAATGAAAATGCCAGGTCTAGTACAATGGTGTTTGACATTATTTTGACAGCAATAAAACTACTGTTTAGTTAAGAGAATCACTCCAGGCAGTAGATTTGAAAGCACAATGTCAGAGACCCTTGGGTGAGGATGCCGATGTGCCACTTCCCAGCTCTGTGACCTTGGGTTGATTCCTTAAGCCTTCCAAGTTTTCTTATCCGTGAGATGGAGATGCTGTCAGCAACTCGTAGAGTTATGTAATGACGAAATGAAGAACTGTATATAAAAGGTGAAATATAAAGCACTTAACAGTATTAGTTACATATCAGGCATTATGAAATGTTAGATTACTTTTTGGTTTTCTGGAAACAGACTTTAGGTTAAAGAGAAGCTGGGTTTCATGGACATTTCTGCTCCTTGGCCTCTGATAAATATACACCCACGCACACATAGAGGTGTGTGCATCTGCACCTGTGTGCACACAGTGGAGTAATGTGTTACATGGATGTAATGATATAAAGGCATCTCTTCAGGCAAATATCTGTGTGCGTGTGCATATGCACAAATGCATATGTTTGTGTGTATATATAAAAATATCTCTGTGAAGTATAAGGAAACTGTAGTTTGTTGCTAAAAGTATACCTTTGTAGAACAACTTCTCCTAATATGCTAAAACAATACCCAATCTTATTGATGGACACGATCACTTATCATTAGTTTTCATACGTTAAGGAAAACATTATTCCGACACTCGTTAAAACAGTAAGGAAGACTTTACTCAGGACTATTGGGATAGCAATAGGGGAGGGGGATCTGACTCAACTCTGATTACAGCACAGCCAGCCAGGAATTTATAGAGCGCTGGAAAATTAATAAAAGGAGACAGCAAGCGTAGGGAGATTCTCGCTAAGCCGACTTCACAGGATTCTTCCCGAAGGCAGGCTGGTGATCTGATATCACTGATGGCTGATTCTCTTTAAACTGACTTAGCAGCGTTATTTTTATGTGGATACCAAGTTTTCTTTTTTCCCAGTTTTATTAAAATATAATCGACATATAGCACTGTATAAGGTTAAGGCGTACAACATAATAATTCAACTTACAGATATCGTGAAATGACTACCACAATGTTAGTTAACATCTATCATCTGTGTAGATATAACACCCTAAAAAAAAACTCTTAAATGAAAAACAACAAAAAAGAAAGAAATGTTTTCCCTTGTAATGAGAACTCTTATGATTTACGGTCTTAACACCTTTCGTATGTACCATACCGTAGTGGTAATGATAATCATCACGTTGTTCATTATTGCTAACATTGGGCTGTGCATGCCCAGCAAGGACAGAGACCAAGGTCAAGGCCTAGTCAAGAGGAGCGCTCAGAGGAGCCTGACTAAAGTTCGGTTAAGGAAAGGGTCTTTATCACGTAGCATAAGCCAAGAAAGCATTTCTTTTTTACCCATTTTATTCTTTATGACAATTAAATTATTTTACAATGTTACATACCTTGTAGTTAAAACTATACTCAGAAACGAAATTACATTTATACTTGTGCATGTGTATTTATGTCCTTAAAGCAAAAAGAAAAATACTAAGCGAAGCAGTAAATGTAAAAGGTAGAATTGGAAAGGAATGTGTGTTAGAGGTTCATAGGGTTGCCACTATAAAGAGCTAAGAACATGACGTTGAGCAGCTCTTCAGCTATGAATGCAGCCATGTGGATGCTCTAGTTTTCCAGGATATATAGAAATAGTGGTTTTTAAAAAGTTTTTCCATTTCGAAATAATGATAGATCTATGGGAAGCTACGAAACAATATACAAGGAGGTCCCAGGCACCCTCCGCCCACCCCCATCTCCCTTCCTTAACCCCTGGCAACCGGTAATCAATTCTTCATCTCTATAATTTTGTCACTTCAAGAATATTATATAAATGTAATCATACAGTATACAACCTTTTGAGGTTGATATCTTTTCAAACTCGGCATGATTCTCCGGAGGTTCATCCACGTTATCACATGTATCAGCAGTTTGATCCTTTTCATTACCCAGTGGTATTCCATGGTATGCGTTGTTTCCAGTTTGGGCTATTACAGTAAAATTTCCATGAGCATTTGTGTACAGAAGGTGGCGTGATCGCGAATTTCTATTTCTCTGGGATAGATGCCCAGGAGTGCAATTGTTGGGTCACGTGGTCAGTGCGTGTTTAGTTTGCGGTGCACTGCCCAGCAGTCTTCCAGAATGGCTGAGCCATTGACGTTCCCACCAGCAGTGTATTGCTGATCCAGTTTCTCTGCACCCTCCCCAGTATTTGATATTGTCACCATTTTTATTTTAGCCATTCTGGTAGCTGTGTAATGGTATCTCATTTATATTGGTTTTTAATAGTGAAGGACTAGTTCCTAATGCAACATAGGTGTGTTCAGTACCTCCTAGGTGCAATGCTCACACCCGGATGAGCCTAACTTGGTGCCTCACAGAGTTGTTAAAATTCCCTGTGACTGCTGGTTCTTCATTTGAGCCCTGGCTAAAATATCAGTGAACAAAAGGGAAACAATGTTATGCAAAATACATCTTTAAACATTATGCAGAGAACTGATACTCAAGATGTGGCAGACTCATACTTCATGCATATTCACTTTGGAGAATAGACACATTTAATATTAGAAAGAATTGCCAAATTGCCAAGACTATATACAATTTCTCTCTTCCCCCTCCCCCCCCCAAACATATTCCCTTGCCTTTGCATTTGCATGAGTTAACTAGGAGCATGATCTATCTCCATTATCAATAGATAGATAGATAGGTATATATACATAAACACACATTCACAGGCTCTTTGGCCTTTCATCTTAAATGTTCTCCAACATCCAATCAGGATTATTCCAGGTCAGAGTTTCTCAGCTTCGGTCCTATTGAAATTTGTGGTTAGATAACTTTCTGTGGGGCTGTACTGTACATCGAAAGAGGTTTAGTAGCATCTCTGGCCTCTACCCTTTAGATGTCAGTAGCAACCCCTCTACCCCCCCCCCCAACTTTTGACAACCAAAAATATCTCTGGACATTGCCAAATGTCTGCTGGGGAACAAAATAATGCCCCTTCCCCTCTTTGAGAATCACTGGTCTGGGTGGAAGACAAGGAAAAGCTCAGGCTTCAAACCACCTCGCTGAGTCACGGAAACTTGACAAGCATCCTCTTACCATGAGACATATTCGGGTGCCCACCTGCTTACTTCTGATAAATCCCAGTCCCTTTAAATTTGCTTTTGCCCATTATGATTGAAGGTTAGTGGTTAATGGAGAAAGATATCAGCCCTTGTTTCTTAAAGAGTTTGTACCCAATACTTTAAAAAACAATTTGAACACACATAATTAAAAACAAAATTTCAATTAAGCATAGTTTTATTTTACTTCGTCTTGAGTTTATCGCATATTAGATATGATTATTTTAACAGGCATAAAATTGAATAGATATAAAATATCTATTAAGTGAGTTATATCTGTAATGCAAAGAGAATTTCATGAGAAATTGGCACAATATTGGCTTTTCTTTTTTACCTTGTTTTGCTAATTCTCTCATGGTAGAGGTTTTAAGACATTTAAAGAGCTCCAAAACAACAAGAGAAAGCAAAATCAGTGTGTCATGGTTTAAACCTAATAATGTCACCTTAGTCCCCAACTGTCCTGGACTATCTCTTTGCCTTCCTTTACACTTTTATATGCAGCGATTGTATGAGATGACCCTTAAGAGTTACAACATTGTCTTACAAATTGGGATTATTGGCTGAGGTTATAACGGCAGCTGAACATTCACACAAATTTATAAATTGTCAGTAAAGCAAAAAAGGACTTCAGATTTTTGGTGTTCTTTCAAACAACTCTGAATAAGTCCTCGAAACCTGTGCAGTAGCAGTAGATGGTCTGAATTTTTCTCAATGCCTAGCACACAACCTACTTACTTATCTGCTGAATGTATGGATTACTGAATGAGTTAATAGAAAGTGAATTTTAAAATGTAACATTGGTTATTTGAGATAAAATGTCACTTCCATGTAATGGAACATCATAATCAAAGCCGTAGTGGTTTTCAAATACTCTGGCTGGTACTAGACCTCGTTGGAGCCTCTCAAGTTATAACATGATAGGAAAGCAATGTTCAGTCTAACAAAAGATTTGTCAGTCTTAAAAACGTATATAGCAGAAGCAATTCATGCTTTTTTCGAATCCCAAAGCCTTCTAAGAGCATTTCAAGCTGTGCATTAGCTTTGAGATTTTAAACTTTGAACCAAGGGTAGAAAATGTAATTTCAATAAATGAAGACTACTTCTGATTAGATCCAGCCTAGGGTAATGGAATGCAGCTAGGTTTTAAATTATTGTGTACTCGATAATGTCAAGGTAGAGTCATCCCTATGGTTCGTGGTTTTCTTGTAAAAAAAACACACACTGCCTTGTGTTTTGAAATTTCAGATTTTCTCAGAGAGCTCTTGTCTAATGATCATTTAAGAATCTCTAAAAAAGTAAAGTATTTACCATTCAAATTTACATATATATGAATAGATATTTTTCTTTTTAATTCCAAAGACTACTTTTGGCCTTTTGCCCAAATATCTTTTTTTTTTTTTTTAAGGATACAATATTAAATATCTGGGCAGGTTAAAATTCTGTAACATTTACCTATAAATGTTAACTAATGCTTTCTGTTTTATCTGCTAAATTGCTACATAAATGCTTTTACAATTATGTTACCATTGATATTGAGACATCATCTTTCTAACTTTCAAAAAACACACGACTCTTTGGGGTTGAACCATCATAGCTGCTTTAAAATAAAAATCTTTCCAACTGGTATCTTATCACCACCCTTGCTACCGACTACATCACTGGAAGTCGACGGTCTGTGGTTCATTTTTTTGTACTTGGTCTTGTTTGATTCCTATATTGTCACCAGCAACTCCAGAAATGCTAGCATAGCAGCGGATTGTCACGAGGCCCACTCCCATTTGGGACATCATTTGCAGGTACAAAGTTTATCCTTAGATAAAATCTCTATGTGTCTCCCTATTGCTTTTACCCATGTTTGGCCCCTTTACACAGCACAGAACACGTGCAGTTACTCTGTTCCCTGACAGCACTTCAAAGAAAAAGCTAACAGGGCCTTCTGGGGGCATTTTTCCAGGTTAAATATGCCCAGATGTGTTTGATTTGGACTCTATCCTTTAGGATCAAGCAATCTGAGTAAGTACAAATGTCCAACAGTTAAATGATCTCTCCGTGGGAGAGACTCACCTGATTGGAGGAAAGAGATACCATTTGGCTTCTAATAGCCAATGATCTTAAAGTCACTACTTTAAGTTCTCACTGCCTGGATTATATAGACTTTGCCTAGCTTACTTCTGGAATGGAAATCTTCGCTAGTGAGTGAGCAATAACGTGCTGGCAGGGATATAGGTCCTAAGAAAAAAATCATTAATGGACAAGGTTTAAATTTTCTTCCTTTTAACAGTCTGATACTCCATGGATATTCGCGGTCTCTTGTTGGTGTGTGTTAGAGGACTCAAAATATTAATCAAATAAAAGAGTCCTGAGATGGAAGAGAAGAAAATAGGGGGTAGATAAGTAGGAAAATCAGGGGAAGAGGAATCAGGAGCTTTCTTCAGATATCTGGAAGGCAACTTAAATGATTTGGACATTTTAAGAAATGACATCGTTTTTACATAAAATACTAGAAATCTGGAATATACACACAGTGTGTTGGCAATAAGATATTTAGAGGTTGACAGATCGAGCCAGTATCTAATGAAAACCAATGTAGCGAAGAGCTAGATCTGAAACTCGGACGTGTCTTGTTCCCTCTCTTGCGCAGTTCTTGGTATATACCAGGCACTCTATAAATATTTGTTGAGTAAATGATACAATGAGCATATGGTGGCAGAGCGATGCCCTGAGTCTGTAAGAAAAGTTTGTAGGCTATCTTCATCGTTTCAAAAAACTCAACGGAAATTGTACAGCTATCATTTTTAAATGATTATTTTCATCGGATACTTCTAAACGTGGGGCTTTGTGAAGTTAAAGAGAAGAGGTTTTAAAAAATATTAAGTGCAAGAAGGCAGCCATAAAGGGCCCTATAGTATATGATCTGTTTATATAAAATGTCCCGAAAAAAAAAAGAAAATCTTATAGAAACAGAAAGTAGATCAGTAGTCGCCAGGAACTGGGAGGAGGGGAAAATGGGAGGCGACTGCTAGTGGGCATGGCGTTCCTCTTTGGGCTGATGAGTACGTTCTGGAATTAGACAACCTTGTGAGTGTACTGAGAGCTACCGAATTGTAGACTTTAAATGTGTGACTTTCTGATATGTAAATTATACTTCAGTAAAGCTGATTTTTTTTTGAATGATAAGCACAGCGCTGGCATTTAAAGAAGGGGGGAGGGGTCCTTCATGGTTAACCAGTCAGGAACCACTTGCTGATTTTATGTAGATTTTTTTGCATATTAAAATACTTCTATTCCATCTCTAAAGGGAACAAGCAGAATATTCCTACAGCCAAAGAGAGCGGAGGTGGGCTCTGCTGCTGGTGATGCTGGGGACATCCCTCCTTCCTCAGCCCCAGTAATTAGGAAAAAGTATGGAAGTGGAACAAAGACAGTGCTCAGAGCCTAGGTCGTGAGACTTCCGGGATCTGTGGGCAGCTCTGTGCTCTGGGAGGGTGGGGCGAGCTTCAAGCTGTTTGCGCCATTCTCATACCGCGTAAATCTAAGCCAGCGGTTAGCAAACTTCTTTGTAAAGGCTGGAATTGTAAATATTTGGGGCTTTGTGGCCCATACAGTCTCTATCAAAACTACTCAACTCAGCCCTAAACAATAGGTAAACAATTGGAGGTGACCGTGCTCCAAAAAATGCCTTATTTATGGACACTGAGATCTGAATTTTATATAATTTTCACAGGTTGCAAAATATTACTTTTGATTTTTCTTACAACTCTTAAAATATACAAAGCATCTGTAGCTTGCAGGCCACACACAGCAGGCAGAGAGAGGGCCATAGTTTGCTGATCCCGGCTCCGCACTAATGGCTTAGGCAGGTTGGTGGACCATGCTAAATTCCTTAAGTCGCTGTACAGGTCAAAGCAGTAAATAATGCTACATTATGTTTAAAGGCCGAGCTAGTAAGAAACTACATTGCAACAGTCAACTTTTTAGCAAATTATGAAACATCAACTAATATCTTTTCTAAAGAGTATTATGAGTATAATAATAAGGCTACCTTCTGTGGTTTTGAGATTTTATTTTTAAGTCAGGAAAGCTAGGATATCTGGAATATAGGCCATTAAGAAGTCTGCCAAGGCTGTGAATTTAAAGCCTTGGGAATTTTTCATTGCCCCTGGCTGCTGAATTTTAACAGCAAAGTTATTCATTAAGTTCACATTTTTTAAAAAAAACTACCAACAATGCTTCTTTATACTTTGTCTGCATTTGATACGCTTCCAGAAAGATGATCTTTAATTTGACTAATGAGTGCATCTATTGTTATTTTAATGACAAGTAATTTACAGAAAGAAAACTCCAGCGAGCCTGTCTCATTTCTGGAAGTAAAGTCCCTGATGTCCCCATCCATGAGGGAGCAGCTGGTGTTAGATGGCTCCTACAGGGTCCAGCCGCTAAGACCTGGGTGATACTGCCTGTTGGTAACGAGCCGGAAATGCAAAAGAAAGAAAAGTTTGAAATATGTTGGCCGTTTTATATTATGCTCTTCGGGTTTGTTTTTCAATCCGAGTAGAAGTCAGAAGTTGAGAAACATGGAGATTTGGGGGAGTTCTGGCCTACTCCCTGTAACCCCTAAATATCCCATTCTCCTTTCTTCTGTCATACAGATACTTAGATCTCTTAATTTGAAGACAGATTCAACCTGTATTTCCTAGGATCGTAAGAGAATTCAGGGGGGAAAAATCGAATGTTGAGCTCACCACAGTTTTCAGCATAAACTTCACTGTTTATCTGATTTTTTGATGCATAAATAACTCAAGTGTCCACTGAGGCCACAGTTCCCCAGACCTTATAGATATCCAAGATGAATTAAACATGTGCCGTGTCCTCAGGGGACTTATGGTTTATTTGACTTTACAGAAAAACCAGCAGAAATATGCTAACAAATATGGCAACTGCAAAACTTTCTTCCTAATTCTAAAACTTTTTCCATCTGTTTATATGTATACATAAAGTATAAAGTATATAAAGTACATAAAGCATATACATAATGTATATAAATTTATATGCATAAGGTATATAATGTGTATAAAGTATACAAAGTGTATAGACAGTGTATATAATACATATATACATAATATACATAAAGTATATACATAATGTATGTTTAAAGTAATGAATACAGCATCTTAATGTCAAATAATTGTTTCCACATCATGCAATGTTCTAAATGTCAAGGCTAAAGTCTGCCTTAAAGAAGGTGAACTGTGGCTTTGCTCTTGCGATAATGGAAGAGAGAAAGAGATTATTTACAAAACTATCTCTTTCAAAATAGAAAGCATTTTATGCAAACAATGATCTAAAATCTTCTCACAGTGATATTCCACTTTCTATTATTTGGGCCTTTCTATTATTTTGGACCCTGCAACTCTCTGAGTTAAATATTACGAGTACTCTTTTACACATGAGAAAAAGGAGGCCTAGAAATATTTAAACCTTGCAGCAGGTACCAGAGTTGATAAAATACTAGAAAAGCTTCAAGTTCAGCTACATCTAAAACCTAATCCCCTTCCTTTTGTTTGTGCCTTAGCATATAACTTAGCAATTCCTGCTTCTACTTCCCGACAGAAAATTTAGGAAAATTAAGGCATGGAAGAGTATTCAGACTTTACTTATCTTCTAGCATAATCCTTCGAGCAGCCCATTATAGGAAAACGAAGGCATGGGGACTTAGGCAGGTTAAACGTTTTAGATGTAGAAAGAAAAGTTTCCAAGCGGAAAAAGGACAATTCGAGTGAAATATATCAGGTGAATGCATGGGCTGGAGAAGATGGTGAGCACTAGTCAACCAGGTGGTGGAGGGCGGGAGGATGGGGAGCACTGAGACCTTGATCATTAAGTGAAGGTGTTGAAACTCCTTGTAAGGGATAGTTGATCAGAGCAGGGGTCGAGAGCTAGGACTTGAGTGGCCGAGATTGATTGTAGATTCACACGGGGTTGAGAAGATCAGTGAGAGGCCCAAGATTGGAAACTTGATTTGAACTGATTGTCACTGACCAGGGTCTGTGACCTAGGAGACAAACAATGCTACTCATTGGTGCGATTGCAGAGAAGGGAAAGTGTATTAGTTTACTATTGCTGTGTAACAAATTACCATAAACTTACAGGTTAAAACCACACCCATTTATTAGCTCATGGTTCTGTAGGTCACAAGTCTGGGTGGCCCACTGTGTTCTCTGCTCAGGGTCTCATGAAGCTGAAATAAAGGCGTCGGCCAGGCCAGACTCTGATCTGGAGGTCCTAGGGAAGAATCTGTTGCCAAGATCACTCTGCTTGTTGCAGAATTGGATTTTCTTGCAGTTTTAGGACCGAAGTCTCCGTTTCCTTGATGGCTGGGGTCTACTCTTTTCTCCTAGGGGCCGGCCACCTGTGTTCCTTCTCATGTGGCCATGTGCATCCTCAAAGCAGCAAGGGCACATTGAGTCTTTCACACACATAGTATCTCTCTAAATTTCTCTTCCGCCATTAGGTGGGAAAAGCTCTCAGCTTTTCAGGGCCCATGTGGTCAGGCCGGGCTCTGGGTTATCTTTCTCCCGCGAGGTCGACTATGCTATATAACACAATACAATTAAAGGACTGATATCTCACATTCATAGGTTCTGGAGATGAAGGCAGGTATCTTTGGGCCACCATGTAAGTAATTCTGCCTAACACAGAGAATGATGGTCTTCAGCTGCTGCCTTGCTCCTTTGTGAGCTGTGTTGCCTGTGATAACAGCTTTGTGGGCGGTTGGTCCATTCTCTCCCAGGGTTAAAGGGCAGATGAGAAACTCTATTGCATTTCCTTCCTCCTGACACTTGTTTCTTCCTGCAAGGAAATCTGTATCTTTGGGCATTCTCTTCTCTCTGTGACCACCTCCTGGATGTTGGTGCCAAGACACACTGGAGGGCAGATGGTCCATCAGTTTAGGACAACTTAAGGTGGTTGAGAAGAGGCATGCTGGAGGCCAAGACAGCACTAGAGGGCAGCACAGAGCAAGAGCTGATAAAAGTTGAAATGTATACTCACTGGTCCTAGGCCTTTTCAGAGATGATCTCTGTTCATCTGTCTTCAAAGCATCTTCTTAACCCAACATGTGCCTCCTAATCCAGACCACATTGAGTCTTTAGTAAGAACATGGCAGATATAACATGTGCTGACCATGGGCATATCATAAAAAATCAACTCACTAAAGATCTGCTTCTTGGAACCTCAGTTTCTCAAACTCAGAAATGGGCTGAAATTCAAGGATGAGACATGTAAAATGCAAACATCGTCTTTTGAATTCTAGCTATGTAAAGGCCATTATTGACAAGTCTGATGCTGTAGCACAGTATTTCACACCCTATTTTCATTATCGATCCCCTGAGGAGTCTTTTCAAACAGTTTTTCTAATCGATTCCCTCCATAGAATATTAATGCTACAACTATTCAGATATTGATTTATGTATATTTGTGCTTTGTACATAAAAAAAGTAAAAACTTTTTTATGAAAAAAATTATTGTCTCCCTCCTGGGGCTATATCGCCCTCGTTGACAGTACATGTTGTCATGGGAAAAAAGAAATAGCTCACATTTTGATATTTATTAAATCTTCAGCTTACATGATCTATTTGATTTCACAAGTGGCAGTAATACTTCCGTTGAACTAAAAGGTACTTAAGATTAATCCTGGGATATCAGAAGAGTCTTTGAACATGAAAAATTACCTAATATATTATATTTAAAATTACAACTTGCAAAACAAAATGTAAAGTATGGTCCCATTTTGGTGGATAACATGTACAGCAAAATGACTAGAAAGATCAATCTACCAAATGCTACTTCTTAGTGGTTAGATTCTTCTCTAGGCATTTTGCTTTGGGGGAATGTTATAAATGAATACATATTACAATTGTGTCAAGAAAAATACTATTAGAAAGGTTAACCATTCTCTCTCTTTTTTTTTTTTGCCATCAACATTTAGGATTAATGGGCAGCGTAAACTCAGTCACTCACGTGTAGCAAAAGAAGTATTTTGCATGGTTCATTCATGACTCCTTTAGATCTCTGGAGGGCTTCCTGCCTCAAAGTTTATTGTTGCATTCTCCTTAATTCTGGTTGAGTGCATGTACATTATTTTCTGCAAAGAAATACCACCTACTAAAGAGTGTTTCTTCTGTTCTAGCAAGGTTTTGATGTCCCTAGAGCTCCCTTAGTCCTGTTTACTTTGGATATTTCAGGAGTTACTGTAGGATTTAACTGCGGTGAGTCTTTAAGCCCTCTTTTTAAATTCACAAACTGCCTCTAATCTTAGAAAAATGTCACGTTACACTTTTGAGAGGTTTGGGAACTTGACATTTTGTAGCCCAGTTGGGGCGTAGGCTGCTTCCATTCTGAGCACCTTGTTCCAATTTACGTCAGAGGGAATTATACACAGGTCAGGGCTGAGAGCAGGTTATAATTAATGGGGTGGACAAGTGGATTTTTAGTGTTTCATAAAATAAAATGGAAATCACATGTGCTTGGAACTGTTGTGTGTTTTAAAATATTTACATTTATTCTAGTAAACATTAATTATAACTGATATATTTCTCCTGTGAACTTGCTAACTGGGAGGTCACAAGCCATTGTTCACTAAGTAGAAAGGTTGAATGACAAGCTAGTTATATTTTTACAAAAGAGTACTTGGGGAGGTATTGGTGAGTGAACTCGTGGAAGCAATCCAGTCTTAGGTTTTTCGCCTAATTTTCTCTCATGTTTAAAGCACCCACTTGCCAATATGATCCAGATGTCAGTTCTTCTAAGTGAGATTGGGGAGTGCTTAGCTTGTGAAATTCCTGAATGGATCCTGGTAGAGACGCGTGACCAATGCTTAACTAGTAGTATTTTTTTTTTTAAATTAACGTTTAGAAGTAGTTGAAGCACAACCGGAATCTTACCCAGCGTCCAATTTTTCTTTACATTCAAACATCAGAAATTTCTAATTCCTCGCAGATGTAGCAGCAACCATGTTGCTGAGGAAAGAGATCTTTGAGTCAGAAAAACCCAGATTCTAAACTGGCTTTGCCACGTGCTTGCTGTGTGGCCTTGGGCAAGATGCCTTAACCGTGAGCCTAGGTTTCCTCGTCTACACAAAGGGAAAAATGACGCCTACTTTTTAGGGTTTTGATAGGGATTAGAGACCATTTATATAAAGGACCTGACGAACTATAGATAAAAAAAAAAGTTGGCTATGAGTGTATGAAGGAATGGTCAAAAACAAACAAACAAAAGAAATATAAAGGAGCCTTATATAAATTGCATTATATGTCAATCATTTGGATGTTAGGTACATTGACACATTTTTATTCTTGCCTAGAAGTCTGTAACTTCCCAAAATAAATATTATTTCCATGAAGTTAATAATTATTTTTGTACATATTCTTTGTTTTGTGCAGTGAAGAATCAATAATATAAGCACACTCATCAGGGTATAATAGTTAACTGAGTAACATATCATGAGATCTTTTTGCCCGTTTCTAAGGAAGCTGTTTAAGTTTTTAATGGAAGTGCAACTTCACATGGAGTTAGCAGGTACCAATCTACAGTACTTCCTGATTCTGTTTCTACAAATGAACCAGAGGAATGTTAGGCAGTTCTAAATGGGATGGGGCTACTTTTCCAGACCCTTGACCAAATATGTCACATCTAAATCAACCTGGAAATCACTGTGGTTACATGTTGGAGCCGAATCATCCTTGTATCCCACACCACCTTTGAGTATCCCAGCTTAGGAAGTCTCTGCAGAACTCTCTAGGGCTTTAGATCTATAGTATTCCCTGA
Organism: Rousettus aegyptiacus; assembly: GCF_014176215.1. Lineage (NCBI taxonomy): Eukaryota > Metazoa > Chordata > Mammalia > Chiroptera > Pteropodidae > Rousettus > Rousettus aegyptiacus. The sequence goes on along the minus strand of NW_023416312.1, from coordinate 445,395 downwards.
AGTGGGTCCTTGGGAAAAAAAATGCCTGTGTTACGGGTGTCTTCACCTTTCTTCAGGGCAACACTTGGGGAAAGGATACTGAGAAAAGACAGTACAAATAGAAGGATAAAATGAGCAAGAAGGAAAACCCATTGAACATGGGGAAGATCTACACTGAGTTGTACATTGAGATCTAAAATATCTTCATTTCGTATATTCTCAATACATTTGTGCCAAAGGCATATTAGTTGAAAAACATTAATATGTAAATGCGCATATTTATCCCTTACAATAAAGTCCTATTTTAGGGTGTAATGACTGTACCATTTTCAAAATGGTCATTATCCAGAAACACCAACACTGCCACTAAATTTGGCATTATCGATCTACCTATAAGGAGATCTTTTACCGGTCCATAAGTGAGATATAGCTGATCCCTTCAGCTTCATTTAGACATTTATAGAAAGCTTTATGAAAATCCTACTATGTGCTCAATAGCTAACAGAGTTCCTGGCACATAATAGGACCTCAATATACATTAGATTTCTAGTGCTGCTGTGAGGATTAGTGCATGGTAATACCCCTCACCCCCAGAAAAAGGGTGTGTGTGTGTGTGTGTGTGTGTGTGTGTGTGAGAGAGAGAGAGAGAGAGAGAGAGAGAGAGCGCGAGCAGAAGCCCCAGTCTTAACTTTTGACACACGTGCAAGGTATTTGGAATTGGAAATGATCTTAGCTGACATTTTTCTACCCAATGCAGGAATCCTTTCTACAATAATCTTCACCAAAGGGCAGGAAGCCTGACATAAGACTAGAGGCCTCTTTCTGTTGGACAATAATTTGATTCAATGCAGTCTTGTTATTCGGTAGCTCAAGGGCACAGTATAAAGTTCTATGAGAAACTGCAACATGGAGCCCAAGTGAGAACTGGACTGATTGTGACCACATTGCGGAAGGCACGTTAGGGGCCACTTTTGAGTCACCATTATGTTCCACCATGAAGCCTAAATTCTAGCGCTTCCTTAGTGAGTTTAAATATATACATCGAAGGCATTTACATGGTCTTTAATTTGTGTTCAAATTGATTGGAAGCACTATATGAAAATTACTCATTTTTTACACTTATCAAACATCACGTAGGGAAGAAGGAAGTTTTGTGTGTTTCCTTTAGCGCAGAAACTTATAAAAACCCCAGTTTCTCTGAATTTTGCCGAAAGAATCAAACCTCCCTAATAACCACAGTTTTCTTCATTATACTTTTTCAACAGCTTTGTGAAATACGAGGAAGAAGATGATGTTATGAATTGACGTAAACATTGCTGGTCATACATACATTCAACTCGGTCTCTTAAATCTCCTCTATTAATGATGAAAGAGAAAAAAGATCTTTATAATGATAATCTCAAGGAACAATAAAATGTGGAATTACCTAAAAACCTTTCAATTAGATCCAGTATGTGGTTTGTAGTTATGCAAGTAAAGTGGACTCAGGCATTTTAGGAACGTTTCAATGAGGATTTAAAAAAAAAAAAAGGTTTTCTGTTTGGGGTTCAGTTAACCAGAAAATTAAATTAACCAGAACTCTCCCATTTCCAGAGAATTTCAATTAATTGAAGTTTGACTGTACTTTTATTGTAAGCTTAGTTCCCACACAAATGAATTCCATTTTCTGACTTATTTCTTGGAGAGTGACTAGCATAGTAAACGCTTTGAATGAACAAGGTGGCTTTTTGTTTTGGGATTTTAAATATTGATATATATCTATACATATCTATACGTCTATAAATAAAGAGATAGAGAAATCTCACAGGCAGAGGCGCGAATGTTTAAAGAAGTATGAGTAGTTAACGCTCTCGCTGTGATTGGACTTCCCGGCTCTCTTTCAAGTACACCTTTCTCCTTTCCCACCTGCCATTTGGAACTGAGAAGTATTTTCCTAGAAATAGAACAATGCCTCCTACTCTGTTTCTCAAAGTAGTGCACAGAAGGAAATGCACCGTGGTCAAAATAATTTATAAGTGAAATTATAATGTTTTGCTAAAGATAATCAGGAAATGAGGAGCAAAACCCCTCAAGTAGCAGAGAGGCCAGATGGTTGGTCTCAGGTGTGTGTGTGTGTGTGTGTGTGTTTGTGCGCGCGCGCGCACATGCGCGCGCAGTCATGAAGCGGGAAATTTTGCTTGATTTAAGAAGACACTGGTCTTGATTTTCATTCGGCAGTTTTGAGGGCTGTTTTTTGTTTTTGTTTCTGTTTTTAATGAATCTATCTAACACACAGCACAATATTTTTATTCAGCCAATCCATCATTTGTGCCATTGTGTATGCCAGAGTGTGCTGATGAGAATGCGAAGTCTTAATGGTAAAGAAGTGAATGTGTTCCCCAGTCTCGGCTATGAACGAGCTCAGAATCTGCCCACTACCCTACAGACCATCGATCATTACCATCTCCATCATATTGTTGTAGGGTCTGGTGTTTTTGTTTTGTTTTCTTTTGATAACCCAGAATGGGAGAAAGGCTGTGTACTACAGTGGCTAACTAGGGTTTTGTGAGATACGGGGTAGACTCCAGGGAGAAAATAGAGGTTTTGGAGTTCAACACTCCGGGGGGCTAATGTGCATAAAGGCCCCGAGTTTAATCCTCAGAGCTGCCAGTCAGGATCACGACAAAACGCACCCATGCAAAGAATTGCTTCTGGAAGCCGGAGGCGGGGGTGGGTAGGGGGATCAGAGCGCCCCTGTTTGGACCGTGATGTTTTGGTAGTTGATGTTCTGGGGAGGTTGACTGGCTGTGGCTCAGGCACAACAAAGCTCCCTTCTGGGAAGCCACCAGGCCTTGGGCTTGTCACTCTTTGCCCAGCACCACAGGAGTGAGCGATTTCTCAATCTGTGTTCTAAGGAACAAAATGAATTGAGTTGTGAAATGGAATATTTGCATCTGTTCACAAGAAAGAGTCACTCGGAGGAATTTGTAATGGAAAGAATAGATCTAGACAACTGGCAGAGCTGTTCGGAGTCATGCCCTGAGTCAAGTGCCTGTTGATTTCAGTGGGGACAAGCTGAAGAAGCTTCGGAGCAAGGGATATCACCCACCGATCTTTACCATAAGGTGATAAGTGAGACATTGAAAAGTTCCTTTTTAATGCAATGCTTTCTCGTATAATTGCGATTCTTTCTCCAATTAACGTACTATCAAAATAAATATATCCACTTTAAGGTAGTGTAGCTACCTTGAAGGCTCCCTATCCTTAAAGCTAGATATCTTTTCATAGGTTGCATCTCATGTACTAAATCTTTGCAGTTTCAACTTATATTTAAAAAGCCAGCTTCTTATATAATTTGATTCAATGAAAGGATAAAATATACAAGATGAAATGAACACTTACTGGCTTAAAACGAAACGTTCTTTCTTTAAGACTCAAGTAATCCTAAACGACAAACAAATAAGGCACAAAGAAAACGTCAACAAACAAATGCTTAGTCAAGTCCATAAGATCATACTTTTTTATATTAATTTCAAGGCAATGTCCTGATTTCCTGTTTTATAAATTATAAATGTCCTCAAAGATACAACGAGGAAACATTTGGATAATGCAAGAAAAATGTCTCAGAGTTTAGCCTGCCTTGAGAGTCTATTTTTAAAGACATTAGAAACCTCATGGCATTTATGAGATTTGTTTTCATATAGATTACAAATGAACAATAATAATAATAATAATAATAATAATAATAATAATAATATCGAGCCTCTAAAGAAACATTTGAAATTTTGGGTTTTAGGCCAAAAGCTCTTTGCATTGGAGATAACGCACTCTCTGAGAATTAGTTGATTTATCACCCCTCCATGTCTGCCACTCCATCCTCTCTTAAACCTTATTTATTTCACGAGAGACTAGCTGGCACCCACCAGCCAGACTTCCCAAGTGTTTCCCTCAGCCTCTACTGCATCTGCAGTGGTAACCCTTTATTCTCCCAGAACGATTCCCTCTGTGGTCATCTTCCTTCTAGCTAGCTAGCCCCTTCTTAAAGAGATGGTTTCTAAAGATCAGGATTTGGCTGCTACTGCAATTTTACCTGAGTGATAAATCCATTCATTCATTCATTCATTCATTCATTCAGAGATACTTCTTGCTATTATTTTCATTGTCAATAAGACAGCAGTAGATCTCTCAGGCAATGAGCTCTTCTAGTTTTAATTCGTCTTTGATCCTCCAGGCACGAAGCCCTGGCTGTACCTGTTCATTTCCCTCCCACATCATTTTTTCACTTCTTTCCGTTTCCTTCCTGAAGTTTCTTCTCCTAGAGAGGCAAAAGCAAAACCAATGACTCTTGAAATGTCTTTCTTCATTTCCTTCGCACCCTTAACTGCATGTCCATGGTTACTTTCAACTTTAGGCTAACTTCCTGCCATCAAACACTCAGACATTCAGGGAATTCTAAGTACCACAGTTCCTGTTTTTTTGGTCCACTGTGTGATCGTGGCTTTTCTTTCTCAAATTTCATTGCTAAAATAAATAAAGAGGTCACTGCGTTCCAACAGTTCATCACTCTGTCGTGGAAGAAATAGTGAAAGTTGGATTTAAATGTCCTTGAAAAAGAAATCATCCCTTAAGTAAATCTGAAACTAAAATTTAACAATTTGAGAAATTACTTATAACTCTTTGCCTAATGCTGGCAAGTGTTATCCTGAAATTAACACGTTCTTTGCTTGTTTATTGGCAGGGGCAAAAAAACAAAATATCAAGAGAGACTGCCCAGATATGAGTAGAAATACCTTCTCAGCTAAAGTAGGCCTATACACACTCCTCTATCTTCTATCATACCATCCTTTGTATTTTTCATTTTATTTATGGTTCTTTGAAGTTATCGTATTTTCTCAACTATTTCCTGGATTAATTTGATATTTCCCTTATTAAAATGTAAGCTCTCCCAGGACAGGCCTTTGCTGTCATATTCACCGGTGTATTCCTGCTGCCCAGGGCATAACCTAGCACACAGCAAGACCTCAAAAGTACCTGATGGAGGAAAGACTAATCAGAGAAATGACTTTCTCTCTGCTGTTATGCCAAAAGTAATTCTAAAAATTAAAAAAAAAAGCCAAATTAATGGACATGTAGGAATTCTGATGTCATACAAGTAATGAAACTAGCTTACTCTTTCAAACTCTTAAAATGAATTTAGGTTAAGAATGAAGAGTTGAAGTTACAGACCAGATGCAGACTGATTTGGGACAAATAACAAAGTTATTAAGGGCCATTTATTTGGTCAAAGTGTGTGTAGGGGGTGGGCTCCCTGCTCTCTGCCCATTTCCCGGGTTCATCAGCTGTCGTTAGAGGATGGTGGGGATGAGGAGCATGGTGCACTTTCTTGGGGCTCCTTTTACCTCTGGTCTTCATGGCTCAAGGGTCATTCAGCGTCAGTTAACTGCCTCTACCGTAACTGTTAGAAAGCCGAGTAGTGACCTGATTCCTAGTGATCACTATCGGTCCGATTTCCAGGAGGAAACAGGCTGTGGCTGGTGGGAAATAATTATCCACAGATCTCCAATGTTTCTTTACCTCTTGTGAGCTGATGCGCTGATGGCCTTTGTTCCTGACTATCTTTTTAAGGATGTTTGTATTGCGAACAGCCTTGGAAGATGGAGATAGAATGTCTCCATCCAGATTAGAAGGCAGGTTGGTTTGTTGTCTATTATAATTAACATCGTGTCTCTCTCCAGGGCAAAGGTTGGGCAGGTTTGCTTGTAGTCAGCCCATAATGAAAGAATCCCAGGTGCCCTAAAATTGGGGTTGCTCAGCTCCGATGCAAACCCCCTGCATATGCAGCATGTACCTCTGTACCTGGGATGCTCCGTGGGACTTGATGAGGCAGGGGACTGATATGGACATGAAACACATGGTGTTTGCTTCCCTGACCGAAAGCATCCTGAGTTTCCAATTCAGAGGTCTCTCATCTTCTGCCAGTATCCATGAAACTGGTAGTTTAACTGAAGAGCTTGTTAGTAGGAAAAATCTGAAACCTTTTACTTTTTGATACTCTCACTTGCTCCACCCCTACCCGGGTCCCTTATGTCCTGCAAAATAAAACATTCTGGCAAAGGATTCATATAGGACAGGTTGTAGACAACTGAAGCCTTAAGACTATGGCGGGAGATCCATTGGTAATGAATAAAGATATCTTGAAGTCTAGGAAATAAATGAAACTGCCTATGCGAAGACATTTATTAAAGAGTACTTCATGTTAATAATAGGAATGCTAGTTTACTAATTGATCATATATCGTTCCTTCACATAAGACACTCCCTGATCATTATTGAATAAATAAATGGCTTTATATCCTTCCTGTTTCCAAAACTGGTTTGAAGATGTTTCCAATAAAAAAATACAGATAATCAATATATTCAAAGAAGAGGGAGAAGAAGCGATTCAGGACTAGAGGCGAAAGATATGAGAGCTACCAGTTTGCTAGGCACTTTTAAAACTTTACTTAATCCTCAAAGGACCCGTTGAGCTCGCTGTTACTGTCGCATTTGACAGATAAGGAAACTGTATAAGATCTGCAGAGTATCTGTGAGTGTAACAAACATATGTGGAGTTGCTGGCTCCTATCCGCCTTTGTTAGTTAAATGGCAGAACCAGGGTTCGAACTCAGGTTTATCTGGTTTCAAGGTACACGTTTCTTTGCACAACGCCGCACTGATGGTCTGACCCCCAAACTGAACCACGGACAGTTGGGTCAGTTGAGCTCAGGGCTTAAACCCAAGTTTTCTGACAGCACGCCAAGGAGGAAGCTGGATTAAATGCATCATCTTAACGAAGAGAGCCCCTCAGTCCATCTCTTAATGCACAATAGAAGGAAAGGCTAGGAAAAGAGAAAAAAAGAATAGTATCAGAATTTAAAGAAGAGGAAAAAACCCTGCAATTTTAGATACAATACAAGGTAGGCTATATTATTTACTTTTCTGAACCCTGTTAGCTTAGGGACTGCAATAATAATAGTAATAATGAGTATTATAATTCTTATTATGTGATAAGACCAGTAAAGGAACTCTGACGATCTTGTTGAATATATTGTCATACTAGTTAGTTGCCTGATGGTTTCTCAACGCAGAATGCATCCCATGGCTTCTCTGGGAGTTCTCAAAAGCTCTATTTAAAAGTTTTATTAAAGTGTAAGTTAAAGTATGCTCTGAATGGGAGAGGTTTTTTATTTTCTTTTTGTAAACAATTCAATGTTTTTAGTAATATATACAAAGTGAGCTCGGTTATTTAAGTAAAAAACAGTATCTTAGTTTACATGGGGCAAAAGATAGATCTGGAAATTTCAAGAAGTGGATCGTGGATTGAAAAAGTGGATGATTTAATGTGATTTGAAAGCAGTTTTAATTTTACGCCCGCTTTAAGTTGTACGTGTGTGTATGTGCGGATTTTACCGGTAACCTAATTACACCGCCCTGGACTTACAGATCTCTTGCTGCCTGAAAAACTAGTTCATCCGTTAGTATTTAAATCTGTTCAAAGTACTTTTGTTCGCGTTTCTCCCAAGAAGCTCCCGCCTTTGTTCTTCAGGGACATGTAGTCCGACTCCATTCTTAATATCCTGTTTTCGTTTGTCAGCGCGGTTGTCCTTTTCATTGCCATGTTCCCATGGTCCCCTACTCTCATGGGGTGCTTTACAATAACAGTTCAGGACAAAAAGAGTCACTCCTCTTTCTGCGCCTTAGGAAAAAAAAAAAGACTTCAGCCCCTGACGGTCGGGCTTCAGCGATCACGGGAAGTGATTAAAGCATGTTCTTCATAATAGTTAACCAGGAGTTGTGAATAAGGGTTACTTTTCTTTATTTTTGAAGATCCCAAAGTAGCTTCAGGGTATTGTGAGCGTTGAGGGGTTTTTTGTGTGTGTGTGGCTCACTTTGAAGTTGAGAGAAAAAGCAATTTCCTTTGAGAAAAGGAGCTATCATATTCGAGAGAATTTCCCAGTCCTCTCATACAATAGGAATCCGTTACTCTGTCACGTTGCCATTACCTTGGTGAGTCATGGGACCAGATTGGTCGATTCCATCTCTGAACTTAAGTTTTCCAGAGCTCAGAGCACGATTGCGATTTGCCACATTGGGCATCATCAGTGACTATTTATTGATGCATTTTTCTCCTGGTGGATAATAAGTGGGAAGGGGAGACTGTGTACTTGCTCTGCCTTCTGGAGGAGTATTTTATAAAAAAAGTAAGGAAAAGTTTCCCCAAGTGGCAAGTGTTTTTCCAGGTGGCATCTACTTGCTGCAAAAATCCAGCTCAACTGGCCTTTCCTTCAGAGACTGAACCTCTTAGGTCATTTTGCTAATTTCCAGGCTACCCCTTTTCAGAAATGAGTGGGCATTTTTTTTCTTTTTTAGCACATACATGATTTGCAAGTTTCTGTTTTTGCACAGAGGAAGGAGATTTTCTCTAATTCAGATCTGAAGAGTGAATTCTGTAAGTCCCAAGTAATTTTGCAAAGGAGCTTTTGTCTGTGTGTGTGTGTGTGTGTGTGCGCGCGCGCGCGCGCACATATATACACTGACGTATTTGTATATGATGACAAAAACAAATTCCATTGTAGACATATGTAGGATTTTATATAGACACAGAAATAGCTCTGCGGATGTATATAGAAATTCCTCTCGAATTTGAAATGCGCTTGGAAAAGCATTCAGGGAAGGTGGCGTTTAAGCGCTTTTCATCAGCGGCTTCCATTTTTTCCACCGTCAATGCTGCTGGTTCATACTCCAGGAGACTTGCAGTGGACTTCTGTGTGTGACTAGGTGTGATGAGCTCTCACTCCCTGCCTTCTCTTTCAAGTCTGCTGTTACTGCCTCAGAACCCAGTTCTTGCCTGGGACCTGGTACACAGGACAGACCTGGAAAATATCAGTCATTTTCAATATAATACAAAATAGGTTCCGTTTGCCTTTAAAATTGGATGCTTTATTCCTTAACATAAACCGTAAAAGATATGAAGTGTCTGAGACCCTCTGATAGTGGAAAATTTCCTGCGAAGGTTGTCAGACTATGCTCTTTAGAAGATTTTAAAATTTGTTGTTGCTGATCATTTCCTTTTGTTTTTGAGGGGTGGAGTAAATGTGTTTCCTGATGTTTCCACTTGAGGTGTTCAGGCGAATTTTCCACAATGCCAATATGTCTCAGCAATTTTGACGATTTTACTGTTGTTTTAACAGAAACAATGCTTTTGAACCTCTCGATCAAAAGTTCTTGAAAATTGTCCGGTGACATAAGTGAGTCTCTTCCATGGACAGTGAGGGCTTCTTAGGGAAGTCACCCATACGTGAAATTGAGTTATCCCTTTGTTTATTGTTAGAAGACAAATGAAATTATAATTTGTAGAGACATAAGCCAAGAAAATATATGCTTGCGTTCTGAGGTCCGAGCGTGTGAAGCACTTTGGCTTACTGTAAGGTGTCGCAATGCCATGAAAAGTAGGCGTCCCAATGTGCATATGGTGTAACATGAGGAAGTACCTCTTGCCTCCTGTTCGCCCTTTATCAAGAATGTTCTTTAAACACCTTTGGTGGAGTCCAGATGTCTGGCATATAAAGGGAGCCACGCAGGTTTACAGCCAGCGTGTTTGTTTTGGTTCGGCTTCGTTTTTTTTTTTTACTCTTTCCTTTTATTATTTTTATTTTTTTTAAATTTTTTTTATTTTCCCTTTTTTTTTTTCCCTTTAGTGGCAGTTCTTGTCTTGCATCATGATAAGCAACGTCCTTGAAAGAACTACAGAGCAGGACACATTGTTTTTTGCTTTGGGGAAGACAACTTCCCCTTCTTCCTCTAGACAATCAGTTTTGACAAGATTACTTTCCATCCCCAGTTCACTCTTTCTTTGCCATTCTGGAGACTGCAATTTGGGACACCCATCAGAAGTTTGCTATGTGTGTGTTTATGTATGTATTATATGTAGGTATACACATATTATATATATACATGAGATATGCTGTGTGTGCACATTATATACATGTATGTATGTGAACTTGTTTGTGTGTAATTACATATATATATATATATATAACACATATTTTCGATTATTTATCAGGATGGTAGATAGCAATTTAGATCTCTATTATCGGAAGAAAAAAATTACTCTGCTTTGTCCTGTCTGTATAAGAGATCATTTTTCCCGATGTAACATTTTAAAAGACTTCTTCCAGATATATAGATATAGATATAGATATAGATATAGATATAGATATAGATATAGATAGATATAGACATGGATATGGATATAGATATAGATATAGATAGATATAGACATAGATATAGATATGGATATAGATATGGATATGGATATAGATATAGATACAGATACAGATATAGATGTAGATATAGATAGATATAGACATAGATATGGATATGGATATAGATATAGATATAGATATGGATACAGATACAGATAGATATAGATATAGATATTATGGCGTTGGTTAACTAGACACAAAATAATAAGCGTGTTATTTAAAAATAAGCAGCGTCCAGAGCACGATGTGATGATGTACTCAATAGGACACCGAAAGGACCAAACTGCGAGCGAGGCGACCAGCGGTCGCTGGCCGTGGGCGCCGGGCCGGGCAGCTCCCGCCGGCAGTGTGCAAGGCTGGCGTCCAGTGCTCAGCTGTAGGCCACTGACCCGCCGCTGATGCTCCCTGTGAGGAAAGAGGGTATACAGATCCTGGTGCCAAGCTATCATTTATTTTGAGGGGAGGCGGGACAAGGCACAGTGGGTGTTGACCTGACCTGAGCTGGCTTTTCATCTGGTTCCAGCTTGAACGTTGAGTGGGTGAGGGCATAGGGAAGCCACGACAGGGTCCGTGTCAAAGGCATGTGGAAAAGTAAGAGGGAGGTTGGATTTTTCAACTCAGCAGCCCTGGCGGGGTGGATGAGGTGGAGCTGGCCTTCCTGGAATTGTCGCGTCGATTTTCCTGTTGTGTTTCACTGTTGACGCTCTTACAGACACACCGGACCGCTCCAGCACTGCCTGCCACCCGCCATCTGGTCTCGGTGGCTTGTCTGTCATTTCGTGGGTTTTCATCCTCTGCCTACGGCGATGTTTCTCCAAAAAGAACTAGGGTGCAGTCCATTGGTGGGTATGCAAGGCAATCTGTTTGTAAGAATCTGGAGAGATGCTAGAAGGACTATTAAGGGCGAATATGCTATTTCCTGTTTTTAACCTGTTTATCAGCCTTTCAGTACAACAAATTGCATTTCTGAGACTGTCGAGGGGATTTCTTCACTATTAAGACAGAGCAGGATCAGTCAGTTGTCCCTGGAGAAATCCGGATTGCTTTTTTTGTATTGTCATTTGTGTCTTTTTGTTTGTCTGCTTGCGTAAGTGAACTCCAGAAGGTGTGTTGAAGCGTTCTGTTAAGTAAATTTGGGAGAGTAGGTTTCAATTAAAATAACCAGTGTGACCTAGCTCCCATTTCTCCTTAATTTTTATCATTAAAGCCTTCATTTCCCTAAAGACAACTGTCATGTTTTCAATGATTCTTTTCAGGAACGTTCATTCATTATTAATCAGGTCGCATGGTCAAGAAGGGTACGTGATTATTTTAAAGAATGTCCTAGAGATCTAATTACTAAAAAATGAGCATGTTAGAGACAGATGTGGAAATACAGGAAAGGTTTTGTGAACAGTTTAATTCTATTTGCATGAATTCCACCAGGTGGTCGTTTGGTGAAATTAAAAGTCTTCCCTGGTTCTCGCTTTAGGTATCAGGTAAAACATTTTAACTTTGACATTTCTTAGAATAAAGATGAAATGACGAATTATTAAAAATCTTGTACTAATCGGTTATTTTAAAAGTCGAGGCTAGTAGTGCCTCAGCATTTATCTGCTTGTCACTTTTTTTTTTGCAATCAGTCCCTCCAGTGCCCTAAAATTTGGTTGGCAGAAATTCTCAGTCATCTGTCACCGATTAACTGAACAAGTTTGAGTGTGCTGACAGTCGGAGGTTAACCACAAGGACATTTCGGAGGCATTACCTATAGAATGTTACGGGATTGCTCTTTTTTTCCACCTGTTCCTACTCAATGTATTATTTATACTGTTGCTTTAAGAACCACTCTGCATTTTTCCTGCTCTCTGCCGTAATCTGGGAGTGGAATATAGCCTGCGTTGTGATGTCAATTTCCAGTCTTTGAGAATGCCATTAAATTCCAGCGGCTCTCGCCCCTTCCCCTTACTTCGCGGCCCTGTTTTCTTGTGCATTTACTGATTCACTCGTGTCTCAAATCAGCCAGGGTACTAAGCAGCAAAGTAACATCCGGGGAGTACATTTCTTCTGTGGTTTTTATAACTCAAAGTTAAATATTAAACCGTGACTGAACATGCAGACATTGAGCGCTTGTGCGATGTTATTTAAAATACTCTATTTGTGGTGAATTCCTCTTGGATGTAGCATCCAGTTTTTACTGAGTATCTATGTTGGATAATGATTTGTGAGGAGAGAGGACATTTATGTGAGAGGTGAGAACAAGTCCCTTCTGAGTTTAGTCCGTGTTGCAAACCCGGCCTCAGACACCAAGGTTAGTTTCCAAGGTTTTACAGTTCTGAAGTTGTGAGTCCGCTGAAAGTCTGTATTTCTGCTCATCCAAGGTCAAAACACCATTCCACAGTCTTTAAAAAATCACTGCACCTGTGGTTCTATAATAGGCGTAATCTCATAGCAAAAATCCAGATGACAGTAAGTCACCTAAATCTTAATTACCCATGTAAAGAGACCGGGTAGGAAATTGACTTGATCATGTTTCTGAAATTTAGGACTCATAAAGAATTAGATTTATTTTATTCATAACATTTCTGATGCTGACCTTTTTTCAGTGCACTTTTAGGAGTTTCTTTTTCCAAACCATTTTTCTGTGACCTGGTGTAACATTGTGCACTTTTTACAGTGTGTGTGTCCCCTCGGTTATGTTTTGGTAAATTTAACATCAAGCTTAGTTCCCATACCCCAGAGGCTATTTGGGGGATTGGAACCAGAGGAAGTGCCTTGGGAATCATCCGGGCAGTCACTGAGAGCCACTTGATACCAATAATTGATCACAGGCCACCTAGTGTTGGTATCCACGTTTATTCCTTTGTCTGGTGACTCATTAATTTCCCTCCTAGTGATGGCTTTCCGAAGGGTACAAAGTGAGGGACTGAAAGTAAAATTATGGGTGGCTGGAACGTGTGCTCTTTTTCATATACTCCAAATCAGAAAAATGATTGTTTTTCATAGACCGCGCAGACACGACATGTAGGGAAGCACTGAGAAATGGGTATATCTTGTGATTAAAAGAGCAGCGCCTCCATTAAGAGAAATTTGGAATTAAAAAGCTCATGGATGAAATGCTGGCAATCCAACATCTCCTTAATTCTAGTAGGTGGCTGAGCTCATAGCATGCGCTTGGTCCGGAGACTCCTAATTCTTGGTCACTTATTGACTATATGGGTAAAATGTCCATATTCTTAGGATTTTGAACCAGAAAGCCTGCTAATTGACTTTGGCCATGGATTAACCCTTGCAATGTAGGTTACCTTACTTCACGGGGATCCTAGGTGTTTCTTCAAGGTGCGGATTATCTTCATTGCCTCATAGCAGAGGCCAGGAGATGCAAGGAATAAAGTTGTGAAATTCTAAAATAAGTTACCAAGCAAAATGGTGGCCAGGGTTGTGATAGCATAGGCAGGGTTTTAAATGTGTTCTCTGCATTGACTTGCCTGGTCAGTAGTTTTGCCTCCTATTTCAAAAGAGGGGGCAAAAAAGATGACTCCAACAGACGCAAACCCCTCGAACTTCTATCTCCTTGACCTATAACAATTATCCATAAAAGCCCCCATCCTGAGTTCTGCACCTCCCTCCTCTAGCCCAAACCCTCATCCGAACTCTTTTAAGTTCTAATGTCCTTTCTCTTCCACTGGGAACTTTCTCTCAGTCTCCCTTCCAGATCCTTTATCTTGGACAGAAGAAAGCCCTCCTCCCTCTGGGAAAGTCACCTCCTGGGATGAGTGTTATCTGAGGATGATGATACCTGGAGCCCAGAGGGAGCATGGGGCCATCTGCCAAGGCAACTGGATCAGCCAGATTACCTTGACCATCGCTTGGGTACCAAGGTTCCATCAACCCTACAGCCCTCACCCCTAGTTCTCCGCCTCTCTGTTGATTGAGTTTCCTAAACCCCCAAAGGCACGAGCCTCTTACATCCAGGTTTATCATGGGGAGTTTTCAGGGGAAGGTGGTCTTTTGGCTCAGGACATCCATTCATGATTGGCCTCAAATGTAGGCTGAATATTATCTCCATATGAGATTTGCATGTGTGTGGGCGCACTCGTACGTGCATGCCTGTATTTCTCTCAGAGCTAATCTGACTATCGTGAAAGAATGAGATGAATTATATAATTTTAAACCTGGGTCCCATTCTGTTGTGTACTAGGAAATAGTATTTTTCAATAAATACTTCAGTTATTTTGTGACTAGGATAATTATATTACTTTGTGCTTTTCATTTAAAAGCTTTACTTTGCTAATTGTAAACATTTAAGACATGTCACACTATTTAGAGCCATCTTTTAAAAACAATGCTTCTTTGTTTAGTATGAAATCACCAAATACAACAGTGACCAGGGATCTTTGGACCTCTAGGATGTGCTAATCTCATCTTTAAAAACATTTAAAAAAAAAACAAGAAAATAAACATAAAACTAAAAAATACTTCACAAAGGAAAAAAAATAATTTGTGCTAAGGAAAAGAGGAAAGGCAATTGTGAAGGGCAGGAGCTGGTCCCACTGACTGGGGTCGCTGGTGTAGGAGATGAGGGGGAACAAGGTCGAAAAAGCAGTTTGGGAGAAACTTGGGCAAGGCTTTGAAAAAGGAGATAAGGCGTCAGGGCTCCTACTTTGGGCGGCAGGGAGCTGCACAGTGTTTTCCTCCTTTAAAAGAAGTGACAGGAAGAAGCTGTGGTGTCGGGAGCATGTTGCAAAGATGAAACTGAAGGACTTAAGTTCGGAGGTAAAAGAGCAAATCAGGACTCTTTTTTTTTTAATAGTCCAGGAATGCAGTGAAGAAGATTCTAGATCAACGCAGAGGCAGTGAGAGCAAAGGGAAGGAGACCAAAGAACTACTAAGGATTGACACTTACGTGTTTTGGCTAATGATTTGCTTTCGGAGGACAGAGTGTATAATTTCTTATCGATCCTATAGCAAATTACCACAACACTTGATGGCTTGAAACAACACTGGAGGTCAGAAGTCTGACACAGGTCTCACTAGGCTATAATCAAGGTCTCTGCAGGGCTATATTCCTTTCTGGAAGATCTAGGGAAGAATATGTTTCTTTACCCTTTTCGGCTTCTAGAGGCTGCCCACATCCTGTGGCTTGTGGACTCCTTCCGTCTTCCGAGTCTGCAATGTCCCTCTCGAGTCATTTTCACATCGCATCATCTAACACTACTCTTTTGCTTCCCATTTCCACATTTAAGGACCCTTGTGATGACATCAGGTACACCAGGATGATGTCTCATATCTTGGCCTCAAAGTCAGCTGCTTAGCAACCTTAATTCCATCTGCAACCTGAATTCCTCTTTGCCTTGTAACCTGATATGCTCACAGGTTCCGGGAATTAAGGTGTGGATATCTCTGGGGGCCATTATTCTGCCTCTTCCAGAGAGAGAGGCGTAGAAAGTGCGGTGAGTTTCTGACTCATGGTGATCAGGAGACTGGAAATGGAAACCCCATGAGATACCTGGACTCTTGGAGGGTAGACGGGTTTTGGATAGAAGCTGAGAACTCCCATGAGATGCACACTCTGAGTTGGGGCACTTATAGGAAATGAAGCACAGAACTGTCAGTGCTAAACTGGGATTCTGGAAAGAGGTGGCATTTGAGGTCCCTGCCTAGGAGTCATTATCAGAGCTAGAACATGACGTGAATGAACAACCTGGCCTTTTGAAGGAAAGCTGGACCTTTAGAAAGCACCTTGACTTTGGTTAGCTGCAAGAAGTCAGCAGTGGTTAGAGAGGAACAGCAGAAAAGCATAATTTTAGTGATGCAGAGAATGAGAGAGGGAAGGAAGGAAGGAGAAGTGTAAAAATACATAGTCATTGTTTTCCTCTGAAATATCCATCTGTTAATTTTCCATTTTAAAGAACTGCTTTCCTCAGAAGTCTTAAATCTGTAAGAAAGTCTCTTGAAAGACACCTTGCATTCAGTGTGTCCCAGGATGTGGGGCTCAAGTGTAACTTGTGACCAAAGACTCTTCTGCTTAGGGATGTGGTCACTGTGAGTGCTAGAAAGAACATCTGTGAACCCTCACCCAGGAACACGCAGCTAATAAGTAGCCGAGCCGCAGACCATTGTAGATCATCTGGTCACCCCTCCAGCTCTTTCCTTTCACTCACAATTCTGTGCCCTGCTCTAGACTGCAAACCTTGGACAAGCAGAGGCGTGAGCCGTGAGTCGTTGCCATTCCCAGTTTGTTGCAGGGGGTTCCCGTGTTTTCCCACATCCTCCTCTGAATGAGGACCGGTCGGCCCATTCAGAAAAATGTTGACCTATAGGATTTCCTGGCAATGATATGCAAGTGTGATTTCCTTCCATTGTAGTGACAGCTAAGAAGCTTGCAGGCGCGCTCCCCCTCCCCCTTAGGCTTGCAAATTAAATTATGGGAGTTCAGAAAAGATAACGTGTTCAGAATCTACCCCCACCCACCTCTATGTTCTCGGCGAACCCCTGTTCGTCTTCTGGAACCCACCTCGCATGCTGCCTACTTCGGGAAGCTTCCCCCATCCTCTTCACCCAGTCTTTGGCGTGTGTCTTTTGTTATGTTGCATGACAATTTATTCATATTCCTTCTCCTCTAGTGGACCGTAAGGTCATTGAGGCAGGGACCAGATGTTCCCATCCCTTGTCCCAGGACCAAGCACCTAGAGAAACTTCAGTATTTGGTGAAAGAATGAATGGCATTTTCATTTATCAAAAAAGATACTTTAGAGAAAGCTAGAAAACAAACCATGCTAACTTTTAAGGCAGGGGAATGGCGCGCATGCTTACGAGTAACGTACTGTTGAGCCATTTAACAAGAATGATGTCTACATCATTGCAAAATCTGGACAATAGTAGAAAAAAATGGGATCCAGTATACATGTCAGATCAAAAATCTCCTTCCTTTAGGGCAGGATATAGGCAAAAGATTCAGAAAACTGGCTGAACCTCACTTGCATCTAGTTTTTTTGTCATTGCTTAATACATTTAACCATCATTTACAGAGTAGACACTTGCACAAGGTGCCACGCCAGGTGCTATGGCAAAGAAAAAGACCCAATTCGGAGCAGCTGCGACCTAATCTTTCTTGCATGAATTGCCCCTAAGCACTCAACTCACAGCATTTCTTTCCATTGATGTCAGGGCGAAATCCCATTGCATATCATTTCCCGTTAGCACTTGAAACTTGTACGTTCTTGTCAGTCTTAATCTACCGTCATTGCCATTGTTGCCTGCACAGCATTGTATTCATACCTCTCTGAGAGTGATTTTTATGTATGTTTTGGCTAGCTCTATGTGTCTCTATGTTCTAATACATGGGTCAGCAGAATCAGATCTGCAGGCCAAATCGAGCTTGCTGCCCCTTTTTGTAAACATGATTTTATTGGATAACCACACTCATTCATTCGCGTAGTATTGTGTGGGACTCCTTTTGTCTATTATAAGAGTCGAGCAGTTGCAACAGAGACTATACAGCCTGACATGCCAAAGGTATTTACTATCCTGCCCATTACAGAAAAGGTTTCCTGACCTCTGTTCTAATGTATTGAGAAATCCTTAAAGGCTGTGGTTATGTTTTATCCTATTTTGGTTTCAACTCCAACTTCAGTACATGTATTAATTCAATCAGTGACTGTTTGAGTCCTACTATGTGCAAGGCACTGTTTCAGGCGCTGGTGGTACATCCCTCAAGGAGCAAAGCCAAGTCTCTGCTTTTGTAGAGCTTGTGTTCTGGTGGCGTGACAGCGGGGAGAGACGGAACCGCGAAAGAACTAAAAGAATATGTTGGTGATAAATGTAACAGAGAAAAACAAACAGATGGAGAAGGATTGCCATGGCGGGTGGACGGGTGGTTGTGGTGGCAGCGGGAGAATTGGTTCTACATGGGTTCACGTAGGAGGTGACGATGGAGCAGAGAGTTACGTGGATTCCAAGACCTTGTGAGGGGGAGTCAGGATGTGCTTGGCATGTTTCAGGAATCACGGGGCCATGTGCCTGGAGCAGAACAAGGGGTAGCGTGGGAGGAAATGAGGTCACCGTCTGAGTCTCTGTTTTCTGGGGCTGGTTTCATTCTGGTGGATTTCTCTCTGAGTGAGATGGGAAGCCCCTGGAGGGTAGAGCAGAAGAGAGGGGGGTCCCGTCATGTTTGAACATGATTGCTGGCTTCTGAGTGGAGAATAGATTATGGGGGGATGTGCAAGAGTGAGGGGGGACAGGAAATCATATAGAAAGCTGCCGCGAGAATCAGGGACAGAGATGATGTTCGCTTCGCCCGTGATCATAGAGGCGGGACGATGAGGGTGCCGGATTCTGGCTTCTCGAGCCAGCGCAGTGCCTGGCATTCAGTAAACGTCTGTTGAATAAAATGCAAGTTTCCATTGTGGTCAGCGATGGAATCATTTCTAGAAAGGCCGTGCCGTTCTGGGATGGAATCCTGGCACCTGCTTAAAAACACTATCGTCATAGCTCTCCAGATGTCATTGACCCTCATCCCTCTGTTGAGGTCTTTCAGCGAGTGTTCTCCTTGTCGCACCTGACGACAAAGCAAACTAAAAGGGCTACGTTTTCACTTTAATTCCCATGCATGTGATGGGAAGAGAGGAGAAATTAGATCGAGAGATAGTTCTATTTTTCCATGCTTAACCAAAATAATGATTAGGAGGTAAAACCTTTCAATTGCTTCCAAGCCACCTGTACATTGAGTTGCCTGGGACGAAGAAGGGATGATAAGTTTCTCACAACAGCAGCCCGGGGATCGGGTTCCATTGCAGGTTATGAAAAGACGAGCAATCTTATAATGTCCAGATCGGCTGCCCATTTATTTTTTTCTTATGTGGTTAATATTAGCAAATGGTTGAAGGTTTTTTTTTTTTAAGATGCCAGGCTTCTGTGGAGCCAGCAGCTCTTTAATTTTTAACAAGCTCAGCACAGAACTCTACACTCTTAATGATCAGTTCCCATTCAGTTGGTAGCGAGATGAGCATTAATTTAACCCAAGCACCACATGGCATTTCTGAGGGTTGCTGTTTCAGACAGGGTCAGGGGATTCCAGAAATTGAGAAACGTGTAAATAAACGGAGGTGTGAATACAAAAAGGCTGATTGTTGGAATCACTAAACATTGCCCTGGATGTGAAGCCTTCCCATAAATCTGGCCGAGAAAACCCCCTGGAGGCTGATTTGGACCTTGCGCCCACCCGGGGAACCACGCTATTCTCCCACAGCCAGCAGCGCCCGGCACTGTTCCACAGACCTCTGCTAATGATCTTGAAAGGGAGAAGGTTCAAAGAGGCTCGGTTCCCAGGCCTGCTAATGAGCATGAGCCTCTTCCTCCTTAATGAACTGGAGCTGATGTGGGATTCTCCCCACCGCCCCCCCACCCCCTTACCCCCTACCCTTTTTGAAGAGAAGGCAGGCGAGAGTTCACAAAAGCTGCAAGACTTCATGGCGAGGGGAGCGTGAAGCTGGGCCACCCGAAGGTGGCCTGGAGGGAAGTGGCAAGGATGGTGGAGGTCAGGCTCTGAGGGTGAGGCTGGACCTCCTGCCAGCTCGCTGGCTACAGTGACAAGCCCTTGATGAGAGTTTTTAGGCCAGGAGGGCTGTTCAGGGTCCCTCAGAAGCCCTTGCAAGCCACGTTGGAGTAATACGACGACCTTAAACTGCTTTCTAAACTGTAATTATTACCACTTATCACATGGATATCGTAGCCACTAAAGTCCTTGTTCTAATTGACTAAGTCGTTATTAGTCGTTGGTAACCGAGCTCACCGCAGCCACTAAAAAGGCCCTTAGATATTTTTCTCCACGTCGTTCTGCCCACCCACGTCCCATGGCCCGGATTAAACAATAGAATTATTCAGTAGAGTAGCAAACACATGCCGAAAACATTGCCTCTGTCACGATCGTCTTTGTGAAAGTCTATGTTTTTTTTCCTCAGGAATATATTTTGAAAATTGACATGCTATATTTAAGCATTATTTCTGCTGAAATCGTGCATTTGATTTTATTATACATTCCATGCCCATTTCTACAATAAGTGCCTTTCTACTTCTCTGAAGCCTGGTTTGGTACTGCAGAGAAAAATGTCCTTACAACATATCTGTGAGCATGTGAGTTTATAAATTCAAAGTTATGAAAGACTCTATAGTTCGTTAACTAACGTTTCTACATCTTAATTTTCAACGGAGGGTAAAACTTGGCTGCGACACAATAAGATTATTGTGATTAGATACGAATTATGAAAATTATAGTTTCAATAACTTGCCAATTTGGAGTAAAACCTTTTAAAGAACAAAATTGCCCCCCACCACCCACTGCCGCTTTCGGTGACTGGAACTTTGAGAAAATGTTAGCTGATAGGCTGGCTTAGGGTGTCCCCCCCCCCTCCTTAATTCCCTAGTGAATAGAAAGAGAATTATTTGGAATGCACACAGATTTACCCTTCCGCGAGCTGTATCTGGAATTATTCGGAGATGCTTTCAAAGCCGACAGCCCCCGTGGCTGGGCCCCTCGTGCCTAATCAGATCTTATGTCCTATTTCCAGATACTTGATCAGCTTCCTTGGAATTTGCTGATGATCCAAGAGAGCTTCGATTGAAGATGGAAACACTGGAGTCGGAGCTGACCTGCCCTATCTGTCTGGAGCTCTTCGAGGACCCTCTCCTGCTACCCTGTGCACACAGTCTCTGTTTCAACTGTGCCCACCGTATCCTGGTGTCACACTGTGCCACCAACGAGTCCGTGGAGTCTATCAGCGCCTTCCAGTGCCCCACCTGCAGGCATGTCATCACTCTCAGCCAGCGAGGTCTAGACGGGCTCAAGCGCAACGTCACCCTGCAGAACATCATCGATAGGTTCCAGAAGGCATCCGTGAGCGGACCCAATTCCCCCAGTGAGACCCGCCGAGAGCGGGCATTCGACGCCAACGCCATGACGTCCGCCGAGAAAGTCCTCTGTCAGTTCTGTGACCAGGATCCTGCCCAGGACGCTGTGAAGACCTGTGTCACTTGCGAAGTGTCCTACTGTGACGAGTGCCTGAAAGCCACTCACCCAAACAAGAAGCCCTTTACAGGCCATCGTCTGATTGAGCCAATTCCAGACTCACACATCCGGGGGCTCATGTGCCTGGAACACGAGGATGAGAAGGTGAATATGTACTGTGTGACCGATGACCAGTTAATCTGTGCCTTGTGTAAACTGGTTGGGCGGCACCGAGATCATCAGGTGGCAGCTTTGAGTGAGCGCTATGACAAATTGAAGGTTAGTCCAATCTGCCTTAAGCCAACCCCTTTCCGCCAGTAAATGTCATAGAAATCAAAAGTGTGTTCACTGCTAGCTACATGGCAGGTGAAGGTTTTCTCTTCACCTTTGTTAACTGATTCGTTTTAGCATGTTTTTTTGGCAGCCTCTGAATGTTACACAATAAGGGTTATCTTGTAAAACTCGACTGCTGCTTGTAATTTTCGCATTGTCAAGGTGAGGGTGCATTTGAAAAATCTGGATCATTTTCAGTCCTTGCGGGAGGGAGAGAGAGAGAGGGAAAAGAAGGAATGGCAGCAGGTAAAACCTGGCTTTGGGCATTTGTGGGGCATTTATTTTCCTCACTCGTCAGGGAAAACTAATTTCACTGCCATTGTACCTCTATCTTGTTACCGCACAAACAAAAGAATAGAGGAGGAATGCCTGTAGCAAATGTGGGGTTTTAGAGGACCCGTGACCTTTTATTCCTTGTGTAAACGATATCCAGCTTATTGGTGAACTAGAATGCTCTGATCATCTCGGGTTTCACGAAAGAATTCTTTTTCGCGTAGGCTTTTTATTCAGCGACGTTATGGGCAAAACTGTTTGAACTTCACTTTTAACATGAAATTATTAATTTAATTCCAGCACAGGGAACGATAATTAATACGACTGTATGTCAAATTAAAAAATCTCTCTCTAAATACGGATAGAATACACTAGGGAGGAAATAAGCCAAGTCTCCAGATGTCTGCGCAACTTCAGACGACGGTGGTTCTAATTATTGCAACCTCAGCCAAGAGAGTTTGCTCTGCTAGTGAGATAACTATGTTCACCAGCTAATTTTAGTTCACAAGACGTCAATTAAAAGGAAAGGAAGTATAAATTAAGAGCTCCGAGTAAATATATATTGAAGTCCTTCCTCTCAGGAAAAACACACACTGTTTTGTTGAGCAAACAAAAAATGAATCACATGATCAAAAGAGTATTACTGTCACTCAGGGTACATCCTCACCTTTCACAAATAGTTCCTGTCACTTCTCCTCAGCGCACATGGGTGCCCGTGACCACCGCGACCTCAGTGTTTTATTTGGTGACGCTAGGATTAACTGACCACATCTGTCATTTGGTTTGTCTGTTTCCTGATACGCTGAGGGAAGTTGACATGCTGAAGTGAATCTTTGCTTCCAGATGTCACTTGTGGAGCAAAAGCATCACCTGGGCAGCATGTCTCAAAGTGTCCAATGGCCACTGGTGCAAATCCACCTTTGAAACATGGAGAGAAATTTAGCCTAAGGATTTAGCAACACAGACAACAGTCGCCAAAAACGCTCCTCAAGTCAATAATAGCAAAAAGCAGTTCATGTATGAATTGTGCCCCAAAAACAGATTCCTCAGAAATTGATATGGCTATCAAATTTTAGAAACCGAGATAATCCGCCCCCTGCCTCCACTCATTTTTGGTTGGGGACAGAATGTTTAGGATGACTGGACATAAAAGGTGTGTTTCTTTTCCAAAATGTAAACATGCCAGATCTTCTTTTCTTTATCAAAAATTTTCCTTTGATTGGATTAATACTGTGTTTTCAACGATCATTTGTTAATCTTTCATAGTGATATTCGACAGTCATCAACTCCCAGATTTGATATTTAAACCTGATAGTCAGGTTTTTCTCATTAATTGTGTAATGTCACAAGAGTAATTAATTAATTATATAACATCTTCAAATTTATGAAGTGATACTGTCGTGCTTTGCTTCTTGTGATGAAAATGAAACTCTTCAATTATGAGCCCTGTATATTTGTCTAATCAAACTGGTAGGTTAGCGGTCATTGATATTGTCACCTGGGCGGGGGGCTGGCAATTACATTTTAGTATATTTTATCTTCTAATTACAGAAATATAAGCATGTAAACAACACCCAGTGTACCGAAATACATTTACAGCCACTGAACAAAATGTGAGCATTTATTTACGGCCCTTTCACAAAATGTGCTTATAAGCATTTAAACAAATAACAGGCTACCATAGCATGTTTGTTCTGAAACATGCCAGTTATGTTAGAATAAAAATAAAGCCATGGGCATAGATGACATTTGGGTGGCTATGGTATTTCAGTTATGAACATATGTGCTTCCTTGGTTTTTTGAAAACCTAGTATAACATAAACATTAATTTTTGAAGAAAGTAATGGTATCACAAAAGGACCAAAACCAAGGGAGTGTATTTTTGTTAATTATTATTTTGGTCTGAAAAAGTAAATGTGTCCTGTAAGTATATTTTTCTGAGGCTTTAGCATTTCATACAGAAATGAGTCTGTGATGATGTGAAGACACTAATTTGGATATGTAAGGACTCAAGTGTCTTCTGTTTGAAAATGTTTTTGTCCTTCTGTTAGTAAAAGTCCATTATTTGAAGAGGGGAATTCTGCAATGATTCTGAAGCTAATTATTTCTTGCAATGACACTAAACTTTGGTGGACATTTTTACTCATATTAGGTCTCAGCATACTTGTGTTTATATAAGGAATTGGGATTTACTTTTGTACATTACAATTTTTTTTCTAGGCATAAAGGAAAAAAAACATAAAAATTCCAACATGTAGAATTCATGCACATTAAATCTTCCACATCATCTGAAATAGCATCATGTCAGGAATCTAATGCTTTCAGAGACTGTGCATTGGAAAGCACTCATAAAATATTGAAGCAAAGAGAAAATTAAACCAGCATTTCCTGAACTCTGTTTTAAGATAAAAAGAGAAAACTCTTCCTGCCAAATGCATAAGTCTCTAAATGGAGCATATCATAATGTGGACCTTTTTACATCATTTTAATTGAATTTTGAGAAGCCTCTCGGTCCTCCAAACTTGGATTAAAAGTTTGGTTCGTGAACCACATAACATATAAGAGAATTTAATATAATGCATTCCAGAGTTTTCAAGGAATTACAATTCGGTAATTCCTTTTCTTCTGTTCCAACATACAATGTTGGAGCTTTTGTTTCTTTTCTCTAGTTAGACCTATAAAAATATACAAACCGAGAAAAATTGACCTTTCCTTGCCCTTCAATTTCAGCATAGCCCCACTTCAAGTTTGTTGACGCTGAAGTTCCAAACCTTTGTCTCACTAGTCTGACTCTAAACGTTGGCTAAGGGAGCATATTTGTGTAATGCCTCTCTAAATGGGTCATATGACTGGAATTTTGTAATAGTTTGATAAAGGTTCCAATTAAAGCTCAGCTTTCCTATGTAGCTCTTCTCATCTGGAGGTGAAGACTTGGGATTTCACTTCTGTGTTTCATTTACAGATTGTCAGTTTTTCTATTTTTGAAAGTCTTGTGCTTTATTAGCACTTGGGAAAGTTGTAAGTGGACTGAGCTAGACTTTTTTTTTTTTTTAGTTTTCCTTAGAATTTCTCTAACTCGTTTCTTCTTTGAAGATAGTAGTAGGTATAGTGCAGGTTTCAGTGAAAAAGGGGTGTGTGTGTGTGTGTGTGTGTGTGTGTGTGTGTGTGTGTGTTGCATAGGTCATATGAGACCAGGGATGCTGCTGCATTTTACAATGTGAAGGTCAAACCTCCACCACGTAGAATTATCTGGCCCCAAATATCAATAGGACCCAGGTTGAGAAATCCTCATCTGTCAGAAGATTTTAGTGTTCATCACTGTATTAATTTGCTAAGGCTGCTGTAACAAAGGACCACAAACTAGGTGGCCTAAATGACAGAAATTTATTGTCTCACCGTTCTGGAAGTCCAAAATCAAGATGTCGGCGGGACCCATTCTTCCTGAGGACTGTGGGAAGGATACGTTCCAGGCTTCTCTCCTTGGACTGCAGGCAACTGTCTTCTTCCTGTGTCTCTTCGCATGACGTTCTCCTTGTGTGCCTGTATTTGTGTCTAAATTTCCCCTTTTTATAAGGACATCGGACATGTTAGATTAAGGGCCCACTCTCCTCCAGTGTGACCTCATCATAACTGATTACACCTGCAGTGACCCTATTCCTAAATAAGGTCACATTCTGATGTATTGGGGGTTAGGAATCCAACATACAAATTCAGAGAGACACAATTCATCCTACATCAGTCACTTAGTCCAGTGTATACTTTATTATCTAGTCATTTGAACATATGTTATGTCTCTATCAAGGATTTAGTGGCCTTAGGTAGAGACGTTCAGCTCACACTGCTCCATCGCCCACCTAAGACTCACCACAGGGTCTTGTAGATAATTAATTCTCAATAAATACTTGTCAGCTGCTTCAATGATGATCAACTATTAAACCTACATGAAAGTTTAAATTCATAATAATATTAGAGATATTCATTCATATATATGACTAAGCATTCTGTAAAATAATTTCTATATAAGAGCAGAGCCAGATAATACAGTATATTTATCCAATTGGATATGAACCATTATTTTCATCTATATTGCATTTCATTAGCTTAAATTTAATAATGCGAATTTTGATAGACGATCTCAAATAATTGTAGAACAATTCGCATTTGTTTCATGCTAATATGTGATGGACACTCAATAGCCCTTTTATACCTGTTATTTATCTTTCCATCAGCCATATCTGGCACTTGGGTTTTTTTGAAAGATTAATAAATAAGTAAGTTAATATATGCTTAAGTGAAAGCAATAGGAACAGATACAATCTCCCTCCTTCGTGGGGCTTATAGTCTAGAGAATTCCAACAGGTAATATTTTTTCTGTTGGTGGTGGAGAGAGACACCCCATGCCCAAAGCAGGAGCACCCACCCCAGGCCTGAGAGGTGGAGGAAGGCTTCCTAAAAAAAAGACCATTATGTCTACTATTTCCAAACCTTTTATTAAAAAACAATGTCAAATTACTAGATATCTGTAAATTCCCCGTTGTCGGTCATTCTCTTTTATTTTTTTTTCACATATGACATTTTTTTGTGTCACTCTATATGCTTTTTCAAAGCAGTTCACAACAATTCCAGGCTAGATTTTAATCTAAAATGTAGAGGCACCTTATGACATTTCACCACATGGTTCCATTGGGATATGCGAATGAATGAGTCAGTCGTATGTCTTCTGAACCACTTTGGTTATATGAGGTCTCGCCAATTGCAACCGGCCCCTTCAAAATGCAATTCTCCTTATGCTTATTTCATGGGAACATTTCTTTAGTCAGCACTATATATGTTTCTAAAATTCCCATATGATGAAAATAATGTTTCCAAATATTTGTAAAACGTGTGAAACCTGTATTTTACGTTTTTTAGTTTAGTACAGAATTATTTATGACATAAGGGCTTAAAAGAAAACACCTCCAGGGATATGTTTTTGACAGTAAGCTCAAGGCCACGTCTTTCCCCTCCCTCCTTCTTACCAGTCTGTCCACCCTCAGGAGCCCCACCCTTCACCAGAGGAGAGGACTGTGTTATTGCCTGATGATTTATTGTTATAGGAATCATTTTTGATAAGCTCAGAGAGTTCTGGAAAATACACAGACAAGTACACAAGGTACCCTTTAGTCATGTGGCTGTGTAAACAAACATAATTCTTGGGTGTGTTGCTTTAAGTTCCTGTGCCCCATTTTACTCATCTGTAAAAACAGGGCCAATGATGTACTTGCTTACATAGAAACATGGGAGAACAAAATAAAATGTTTCATGTATACCCTTAGCTTTGAGCCTGGCACAGAAGAAACCTATAGTGTGTGTTAGAACATAACAATATATCTTAGCAACCAAGGGGTAGAATGGCGCGATGGTTAAGGTATGGACTTTGAAGGTAGACTGCTTGCCAATTCCTTTTTAACCACTGCGTATATTATTCGTGTGTGAGATGAGGGTCCATGCTGTCGCTTTAATGGGTTTTTGCACTTGTGTTTTGCAAAGCACCTGGCAAAAAGCAGAGGCACAACAATGAATAAACACTTGTTGATGGACGTGTGCAAAATTGATGGGTTAGGACAGTGTTTCGGGATTCAGAGGAGGAAGAGATGATGCCAGTTCTGAGTAGACAAGAAACTTTGCTTCGGGGTGGTGGGATTTAGCTGCCATAACAGATCGCTGGATTATGCATCAAAGAAGAAAAGAGTGAGGTGTTTCTTCGGAGCGAGGCCAGCAGAGACCTGTTGGCAGGAATCTACAAGACGGCGTAGGGATTCTAGACAATGCTGGCTAAAGCTCAGCGTGCTGATTGAGGGGCCAAGAGAAAATGTTGGGAGAAGATTTTGAGTCTTTAAATGCCAGATTAAGTAAGGGTTTAGGGGCATTTTTACTCTTCTGTAGGGTAACGCTGAATAACTTTGTTTTTGAGAGAGGCTGATGCAATGTGTATTTTCTGAAGGTAAGGTCGAATGAGGCTATCAGAAGGATTAGGGTTAATAAGTACCCAGAAGAAATAGAAGGGGGAACAGATATTCATATTACTTTAGATTTTTGTGCTCTCGTTGTTAATGAACCCACCACACTGTCAGCAGATACATGCAAGGGCGTGAGATTCAGTGTCTTGCCCACGAAGACTAAGAAGAGATAGATGTCATTGCTGATTGGTCCTTGGATCCGCGCATAGATGTGATTCTTTTCCCGCTTTCCTAGTGCAGTGACACACTGGTAATGCTCTGTGCGTCTGTCTTCCGGCTTTTTGATTCACCGTACGGAGGATGCTGTTAACAACTGTGAACGCCTACCGCAAACCTAAGTAACGTTTTAGAGCCAGAAGCAACTTTGGAGCTCGTGTAATTTCACCCCCATTCCTCAGATGAGGAAATCGAGGCCAAGAGTAGTAAAAGGACTTGCCCCCAAATCATGCATCAAGATGACTCTGAACCAGGACTAGAACACAGTTCCCCTGCTGCACAATTTGTTCTGTGTCTCTTTAGCCAACAGTGCTAACTTGGACACCATCGCCTTGCGAGCGATCCAGTCATTTCTAAGATTGCTTGTGAAGTTTGAGACTAAATCCAGTGATTCTATGTGATTTTAAAAATACAACTGGCTTAGCTATAGGCCACCATCATAGATATAGGATGATTCCTCTAGGGCCACTAAAAATACTTCCCTAAGATATCTCCCATTCGATGTTTTCCACAGTTGAGCCAGTGTAGGGTGGGTTGTCCTGAAGGTCCACACCTCATGCCAGGAGCTGGGTTCACATAGATAGACCCGGATGACCCCAGGGACACCACAGAGATGCTCATATGGAAACAAATGAATCGTAGTGGCAGCTTAAACGGGCTCACTAATTTCCTTCTTAGGGCAGTATTTTCCTGAATGTCTTAATATACAGATGACTATTACATTTTATTTAAATATATAAAGTAAGTAAACGTAAGTGACGAGTATCTATTTGTGTGTGGTCTTTGAATTTAAGTTGAAATGCTCAAAAGGGCACAGTTCATTCTGATGAGTTATGAAGTTAAAACTAGTACAATTTGCTGAAATTACATTAACTAAATATTTTATTTTTAAGGCTGTGATATTCAAAATTCTCTATCATTCTATGTTATTGACAAATCATAAACTAGGTTATTCTTAGACTGATAGATTTTTTGATGCTGGAAAGGTAAATAATAAAGCGGATATGAGTGGCCTCAGAAAGTGAATATGGCTAAAGATTTGATTTATTCTCAGTATGTGACATAAACATTCTGGAAAAATCTGATAAAACTGTACTTACAAAGTCTACTTCAAACTTATTCACTTTGCGTGTTGGACTTTTGGGCATAATACTTAAAGTCTTTTGCATACCCACGAGGATAGCTTTTAAACTGACAGAGGAAAATACGTTTTGCATTTCTCATCAAAAAAGAAAATACTTGTAAAATGCTTAGCATGGTGATTGGCACGTAGTAAGCGTTCCATGAACACAAGGTATTATTATATCTGGGCATTTACTGTTACAGTAAAGACTTCATTGGTGTAATCCAATCGTGAATTTCCTGACAGTATCATAAATTACTCAGTGGTTATGGGGTCGATTTGTGTTTCTGGCTGACTTTGAACAACCCTCGGGGGAATTATAATTGGGTGGAAACTTTGATTTGTCCTTCTTTCTAAACCAAGCTAAGTAGTAAAATGGACTTTTAAGAAGCAGTGAGTGGTGGACGGAAAGAAATGGCTTTGAAAACAAGCACCATTTTGAAGTTCAAGGGGGATGGGCTGGCCTTGCATGGTCCTAGTTTTTCTGATGGAATCAACCCCACAGGTGTTGACGGAGGACCTACGACCGTTTCCCAGGAAAGAGAAGCTGACATTCGGGTTTATGCTCTGACGGTCACGTTCAGATGCATATAGACAGATGAGACGAATATAAGTGACATGACATAGGCAGCCTGGATCAGTCACAGGCTCAACAGTCCAGCTTTTTGTTGTCGTTGTCGTCGTAGATTGCTTTTGGTGTGTGCTGGGGCAAGCTGGCCTTGAGTTGTGTGTTAGCAGTTGTCTCCCTTAGAATAGGAAGGAGAAATTTCACTACAGGTTGGGAGTAGGGGAGGAGGAGAACTATACAGACAAGGAGCTTGCAGAAGGAGGCTTCCAGCCCCTCCATTGTCGTGGCCCCGGGGTGTTCTCCATGCTCTCTTCTGTGGCATCGGGACAGAATGCATAAGAACAGCAATGTTATCATCCGCCCTTCTCCATCATATCTCCTTACTGCTTATGGGGGGGGGGACAGGAAAATCATGTTTTTTATTTGCATTGGGATAGACTAGGTCCTTATTACTGAAGCAATATAGTAAGCGTGAAAAGCTTCTGTTCCCTTTGTGCTTTTATAAATGCCTTTCCCCCCATCCGCTTTATCAAATCCTGCTTTAAAAAAAAAAAGAAAAAGAAACTCTTATTTATTCACCCAAGGAATGTTTGTGTGTAGCTAATGAGATAAGCGCTGGGTAAACTCCGGGAGCACAGAAATGAATAACAGAGATAAGTCATTGCTTCCATGGTCTAGACATAATTATAACTTGTGATAAGAGTATTTAAAAGGGCTATGGAAAGAGTTCCATGAAACACAATCCATGAGATAGTTTTTTAATATGAATAATAGTAAAAATCGCTGATGTACGTGTTGCTCTCTGGAAATTGCCTAATTCCAAAGACAGAAGTGAAAACACATTCCGATGAAGAGTGACGTTCAGAGAAGACAGAACGGCGACATTCACACTGCACGTGCCTTGGGAGTAGAAATGAAGGATGAAATATGAGGGTTCCAATCCATGAGGAAATCTGGGCCAGACTCTTTCCTCTTAAAGGTCCACTGCTCGTGGGCTGGACCGTTAGCTCCCCTCACGTGCCTTCCCCAGAGGTCTCTGCTTCCTTCCTGAACCGGGCTGATAGGTCAGGTAAATATCCAGGCTCAGAAGCAGTTTATGTCATTTCCACTCTGGAAGGACCCATCTCTAGAAAGACGTTGCGAGGGGCAACCGGAGGAAATGCTATTGTGTTGGCGAGCCAGCTGGGAGGCTTGCTTTATCTATTATGGAATTTTTTGCAGACTTAAGTGTTAAGATGATTATCCTGGCCTGGGAGAGAGGTTTATTTCCCCCTCCTTTGACCCTTGACATGGCCGTCCAGAGCTCAGTTGCTCTCGGTTGATGTCATCAGATTTGAGGCTGACAGGCATGAAATGGGCAGGCTTTCAGACTCAGGCTTATTTAGTATGAGCTCTTTCTTCTGGAAGATGTAGGAGACCTAGGGTACTCATTCAAACAGCATCCAAGGAGCGTAGAGGGAGATGCTTTTCTTGCCCCTGGATTGCAAGGGTCTCACTCATTTATAGTATTCAGCTCGTTAAGCAAAATGGTTCCAGTTTCTCTTTTATTCTGGTAATTCATCAGGAAACATATTAGGCAAGGCCTTCATGCTGCCTCCAGACTTCTAGAAAAAAAGTCTTGTAGCCCAGGGCTGGGTGATAATAGAGGGAAGGAGAGTTGTTATCTTTCAAGATGCTGCTTTAAGTTGTTTGGAGATGCGGTTCAAGGGTATTTGTGGATTCAACACCAAGAACCAGCTATTACCAAGAGTAATAACTAGCATTTGTAAATCTCCAGATTTACAGTTTGCAAAGCACTTTCAAGTATTATTTGATCCTTGGAAGAACTGTGTATGCCCTGCAAAAATATGGAAATGATAATACCTGCTCATTAGGGATCTTGGGAGGATTAAATGAGATAATATATAGGTCTAAGTGTCTAACCCAGCATCTAGTGGTGGGAGAGGCTCAGCAAGTAGCAACATTCTTAACTGTGCAGAACATGAGGCCCCGGGAAATTAAATAGCATAACTACGGTTAGAGGAATTGAACTTTGAGAGCTCAGCCCCAGGGATCCCATCGTACCCCTAACTGATCATTACCTTTGATTAAGGCAGAAGGAACTATGACTCAAACATGTCACGCTTCAAAACATTAGCCAGAAGGAAAAAAGAGCTCAGGTGACAGAGACAAAATACTTTTGTCTTTACTTTTGACACAAGGGCTCCCTGGATTGAGCGAAGAAATTTCCTTTAAAGTGCTGACTATGATTGAAGATGATCTATTTTCTGTTCTAATATCAATAAAGAAGTAAAAATACAAAGTTAAAATTTTGATGATCCATGTGACATTATTTTTATATACTTACAGTAATGTTGAATTATTTAATATTCCTCAGCTACTCTGTACATAAGTGTTAAATAAAGGAATGAATGGATCTCTGATGAGCCTTAAATTTATTTCATCACTTGAAATGTGATTATTTGTTTGCCCTGGTCAAACGCATAAATGTAGAGCCTTGGTCTATGCATTTGACATTTCAGATCTCTTAAGAGATCTAAGTGAGTTCTTATTCATATTTACTTATTTTTGGCAAAACGTGGATACAAATAAAAATGGTCACTAACCAATAACGAAGCTTTTTGGTCTGTTATTCATTCTTCTTTCTTAGGACTGTCTATCAGTCAGAACTGTAGGTTTAAATTCATTTCTTAGACCAGAATGTCTCAAATATAAATACAGGAACCACTCAGGGATCTTGTTAAAGTGCACATTCTGATTCAGAAGATCTGAGATGGGTCTGGATTCTAATTTCAATTTATGCCCGGGCCTTGCCAATTTAGAGTTATATGAATGTAGGTTAAGGGAAAAAAACAAAACTAACTTCCCTAAGCCTCATTTCCTCATCCGTAAAACAGAGGGAAGAATTCAGGATTAAACCCTGTAATGCTTGACCCTTGGGAAGCCCTGGTCAAAGGATAGTGACTCCTCTCCCCATTTGATTTCCTGAAGGCTTCCATCTCTTCCTCTCTTTATTCCAAATTTGAAACTTTTTCTGTACTAATAAAGACAATAGAGGTTCTTCTAAGAAGTCAGACAATCTAAACTTTATATAAGTACAAGTGAACAATCTCCCTTCTCAATCTTTCCATCTCTTCCTCTAATAACTCCAGATTGTTAAGTTTATTAACTCTAGGCTCACTGAGAGCTACTCTAGCTTAGCTTCAGTAGAAGTCTCCAAACTCAGACATTCCAAATTGCCTTTACCACTCCCTTTATAACGATAGCATTCCGTATTATTTTATAAACGTTCTTTGGGCACCAACCTCCCCGCCTCGATCATTTGTCCATTTCTAAAGTCCAAAATTGCATTTTGTCGTTCTTTTGTATCTGATTACCGATTTTTCAATGACTAGAGCATTTTTAAAAAGTATTTTATCAGTAGTAAATACTTGTTGAAACAAATGAAACAGCCCATAATAATTTAATCAGATGATCATCTCTACCATATCAGTAGAATTTGCCCATCAGAGCAAAAAGGGAAAGCATAGCCCACCACCCATTCTTTGGAAGTTTGGATACGTAAGCAAGCAAAATATGCCTTTCAGGTCTCTGTATTCATTTCTGAATCTACAGATTGCTCCCCAATGATTATAAGGAGACTCTTTGATTTTTTAAAAACTTTGGTTCAGGCAGAGGTGATGAAACTTTTGCCATTTACAAGGGGGAATACAAACTAGTATTATATACATATCCATACATACATACCTGTATGCTTTTCGTGGATATGTTTTGTTCCCTGCTGCCTCAGAACAGAGTTATGTTTAATTCCACTTTGAGGCAGGATGATAAGAAATCACGAAGACCTTAGGGTCCACAATTGCCTTATTATCACAAATTGGGAGGCAAGGGGGCTGATATTGGCACCTAGTAGACCAAGGCCAGGGATGCTGCTACACGCCCTAAGGGCACGGGACGGCCCCCATGGCAGAGAATCGTTTCGCCCCAGATACCGGTGGTGCCAAAGCTGAGACATCCTGAATCAAACCAAAACGTTTTTTTGTTGTTGTTTTTTGTTTGCCAGCAACACAAAGGGAAGTGCTCATCTTTGCTCTCAGAGGCCTTTACTTGTTTGTGTAACCTCCAAAACCAAGTCTGTTTTGAGAGCCAGAAAGCTCAGCCCTTGCAGATTCTCTTTCCTGCCATCTGTGGACACCCTGAGTGGCAGGTTGGCAGCTGCCCCAAGGCTCTTTGCGCGCAGGCTTCTCCCACCCTAGGCACCCAGCCCATCTTGAGCAGTCTGGGCCCGTACCTGCCATCCTTTAGGCTGTTTCGGCAGCGCTCAAACCACCAAAGGCTTATTAAATATTCTTTAATCCCTTCCCAAAACATGGTTTAGGTGCAATTGATATTATCTGCTCTCCTCCAGATTTCCTAGTTATTGCAGATCATGTTCTGGACTACCTTCCAGGTGTAACTGTCTGTATCTGAGACAGCCTGGGGCTTTCTACCAAGTGGGAAGTCTACAGAGAAACATGCTGGCAGCTGAGATGTTCGCCGCAATGGCTTATATTTGATATATGATAGTTTTAATTGTGACACAGTCAAAGCGAATTATTTCCATAGATCAAAAGTTCTTCATTAAAACTCTTAGGCTATTTTCAAATTTGTCTTCCAAAGGAACCGTTTATATTTATATAGCCCTGCATCTTTACCTGTGCAACACTGTAGATTCTAAACTCCTGAAGCCGAAGACTTGGAATGGCATAAATCAAATGTGAGTCTTCAGTGCTAAGGCCGAAGTTATCTAGGTGTAATTTCCAAGTGTTCGTTCCTACAGGCAGATACTGTGTATTTCACAAGAGGTTTGTGTGGTGAAAGTCGTGAGCTGGAAGGACCTTTGTCATTCTAGTCCAGTGGTTCTCACCTTGGCCGCATGCAGATCACCTTGAACAGGGTCCCAACCCAGTGGAACATGATCCTCTGGGCTGTAGCTCGAGGTCTAATATTTCCCCAAAACTCCCTAAGTGATTCTAATGCGCAATCCTTGTTGAAAACTTCAATCTAACCCAAACTCTCAATTAAAAATGAGGAAACTGAGGCCTGGATTAATTCACAAAGGCAGGAGTCAGCAAACATTGTAACAGCCAGCTATTAAAAATTGTCAGGCCTTACGATTTCTGCTGGAACTATTAAACCCTGACCTAGCATGAAAGCAGCTAGAAATGGCACATAAACAAATGGGCGTGGTAGCGTGCCAGTGAAACTGTATGAAACAGGTGGCTGGTTGGTTTGGCCAGCAGGTCGTGGTTTGCCAACCCCTGGTTTAGGTCTCAAAACTGGTTAGAAAAGGTTCTTCCACTTGAATTTGATCTTTCTATTTGAGGCAGTGTCTGTAATATACACAGTTTCTGTAAAAGGTAAATAAATACCTTTATGTAAGTTAAGACAAGTATCTCAGTGTAGATACTCTTAGTCTAGAGCATTATTATCTTTGTTCTTACAAGAGGACATCATTTGAAGATATTTATCAAATTTAAGATAATCATCAGCACAGTGTTTTTGTTTACTAAAGTTATGAGCCAGTCAATAATATTTCTGTCCAAGAGATTGTTTTCAAGTGGGAAATCAGAAAATCAGATGATGTGATCAGAATACCGAAGCAAGAAGAAAAGAAATAAATATGCTGCTAAGGAAAATGATATCTGATTTCTTTTTCAACTAGTGAAGAAAGAAATCGGTTGTAAATTTCTAATTCTTT
This sequence comes from Rousettus aegyptiacus, assembly GCF_014176215.1. Taxonomy (NCBI): domain Eukaryota; kingdom Metazoa; phylum Chordata; class Mammalia; order Chiroptera; family Pteropodidae; genus Rousettus; species Rousettus aegyptiacus. The sequence continues at coordinate 409,901 of NW_023416312.1, read as the reverse complement.
ATGATTGTGCTGATGACCTATGAGGAGATATTTTATTTAGATTTCCTTTGAATACATCTGAGCAAATTTGAATGTTATTTCTAACTGCTACAGATGCCTCTTAGGAGTCCTTGGGAGCGACCATGGGGTAAGATGGTAGAAATGAAATCATCACAATTATTGTGGAGAATGATGTATTTGGCTCTGAGTCACGGTTTGCGTAGCCCTTCCTCCAAAATGCACTCACAAAAATAGATTTCTCAGAAGGTTAAAAGCCATTGAATCTGGTCATTTTCCCGGGAGATTGCTTTATCCGCATTTGGTAGTTACCTACATATCTATATTTTTCAGAGAAGAGCTCTCTCTCTTCCATTTTGTGCTTAAACAATACATTTGATAAAAGTGCTTCCTGTTCTGAAAAAAAAAATCACTGTCATATTTACGAGGATAAAATCGCTTCCTGTCAATGATTTTTTGAAATGGGTAAATACTAGAGATGGTGAAACAAAAGCAATTTGTGTCCCACAGGGATCCTCCTCTTTATGATGCCCTCCCCCCATGATGTCCCTCTCTTCACCATCATTTAACTGGGTTTATTGAAAGGACATTATGGAGAAAGGCATTATAGAAGGGTGTCATAGTTAATGCCATTATAGAAAGAGGCAATGTGGATAACAGCGACATATAGAGGGACCTCCTAGAGGGGACATGGGAGATTAAAGTAATTCAGTACTCAATTTGACCACATAAATAATAGTGATTATGATTTATGAGGCTTGCCCATGCTAATTACAATATGCATAAAACAATAGGTCATTTTCATCTTTTTATGCTTATACCATGCTATTTTTCCCCTTCTTGCTTATTTCTATGGTATTCATCATCATTGGCTTACAGGTTTTAGAAGGTACTGGAAAGTAGTTGCAATGACCTGTTTCTCTGAGGCTTTGTGCACTGACTCTCCCGGCATGATTAAGTTTTCCTTTATCAAATTTGGCCAGAGGCAATTTGTAGCCACAGTGACCTTATTTGAGTCTTGTCTCTGTCTCAGGTAAGTTTTCTCTTGAGAAAGTTTCTGAACATCTCTAAACCTGGGTTTCCAAATTATAAAACTGGTCCATTAATAACTGCCTCTCACGGCTTATGTGAGGAATACATAGATCATGTCTCGAAAGTATTGAGTCGAATGCCTGGTACTTCAGAAACCTTAAACAGACAGTGGTGAATTATCTTTAGTGCTATGGTTATTCTTTTCCCCTTCAACATAACATAGCCTAGGCTGCAAGCTGGGGCTTCGTTACAGACGTGTCTAAGGTTAGGAGAAATGCAAGAGGGAAGAGCACAATGGAGAATGAATTTATCCCCCCACGAACGTGAGGACAGCTATATCTCAGTTTGCTTTCTCCACTTCGTTCACTCCACCCTAGTAAAGCTTCATTGCTACCTTAATCTTTGGTTCTTGAGGCTCGGGGGAAGAGTCATTTTTCCAGTGCTGTTGAGAGTTATATAGCCCTAAGTGATCTTATGAAATACAGTGTTTCAAAGGAGTGTTCGAGAAGATGAGTGATACGAGTAAATACCAAGTGTTTCTTCTGACAGGAAGCGTTAGGTGATAAGAGCTGCTGAAGGTTGAGCTGATCCTTATCTAGGTAAGCTCTGCGCTTGAGGTCGTCTTTGTAGAATGAATGACAGGCATAGAAAATGTAAGAAGTAGGTTCGTTTGTTTCGCACCATTATTGAAAAACAGCCGTAAAGAAGACAGAACATGGTCATTAAAGGCCTCTAAACCCTTGAGTGATGATTTATAAATTGCCGAAGTTCAAGTAATTTTCATGAAACAAAACCAAAACATTTCAGAACGTGGTTTATTTCCTAAAATCGAGGCAATTGTTCTTCATTTTACTCTTTATAAATATCGGTTCGTGTGGGATTTTTTTTTTCTGTTACTGCTTAAAGAATAATTATTCCCTTTGAATATTTTTTTAAAAATTGTCCTCAGTAATAAATTCCATGTAATAAAAGACAACAAGCAGAGAGTGTGATGCCAGAACGTTTCAGGCACGCCCCAAGTGTCGTGACAGGAAGAAGGACGTAACCTCATGGTGCCTGGTTATTTATCTTGTAAAGTCTTAAACTACCACAGGACTTTCCTGTAGGACATTCTATTGTTCAAAAGTTCCATTTAAAATACATTGTCGATATTCAATATTTTGTACTGGATATCTAAACTTTAAGCTTATTCAAATATGTTATTTATTCCAGCAGTCAACACTGCCAGACAGAACTAAAGAAAAAGAAAAAAAAATTAAATAGGAGAATCACTGACTACTATAAATGGTAAAAAAAAAAAGTTTTTAAATAGCAACAAAATGAAAGAAAAAACCAGCATTGTTTGGGGGCGTTACAGTAGCATTATTTAGGAAAACTTGCTTTTTCCTCTCATCCTCTTCCCCTACTCCTTCATCCAGAAATAATTAACCATCATGTCACCACAGAGGCATTTCCCATTTTGAAGATGTTTACCGGCGGCCTTTTCCTCCCTTTTGATTTGTGACCTGAGTATTGGTGTGACTTTCATCCTTTGGAAGGCAAAGGGGTGAATAGATGCTCTGAAGGAAACTATGAGCCTTTCTATGATTGTAGACTGAGCAAAGATTGAAGAATAATATTTTATCTTCTTGTTTCAATCACGTAAGACATAAGAAACACACTCTCAAAATTACCTTCACAGTTTGTCAGCTACTATCATGATAACCTACTATGTGCTGAACATTCATCTGGGCTCAAGATACCACATTTTTAAACAACAAAGGGCTGAAACTTTCCGTAATGTTCTCTACCTTCGGTTTCACAAATTTACATTCTGGTCTTTTTTTTCTGTTAAAATCCTGAAGTAAGTCAAGGTGTATATATGTAATGATCTATCACTCATCTCGGAAAAGACAGCCTGTATTTGACAAATTAGACTTTATAATTCTGCTGTATTTTAACTATGTAGGACAGCACCGTTTTTCACCTGGTCTGAATTTGTCTGTCATCCTTGCCTTACAAATTTGAATCCTAACCTTCATCAGGCTAAATAGATCTCCCTATAATTGACAGAGATCTAAATAAGAATTAACACGTAGTAAAAGTTTGTGAGAAGCCCCATGGTATGTATTAAGGGACCGTGCTAGGGAATACTATATATAGTTCTCCTCTTAAGTTGGATTCAGTCCTATTATTGTTTATGAAACTCTAAATGAGGTCAATGGCCCAGAATTGGTTTTATTTTGAGTGAGTTGGACATTAAAATGGAACAATATTTCCCTTCTTCTGAAAACTTTTCTGCTAAAGATTTCAGTTCAGGTAGAAAAGCATTTTTTCCAAATTAAGGTCTTTTAATTACTTCCTGGCAAGCAGTCCCGAGCATGTCTCTTCCCAGAAGAGGTTCTTCCACGTGGTGCAGTCAGTGTTGACTGAGGCTTCAGATCTTCTGCGTTCCAACCGGTGCCAGCAAGATGAAGAATCTCGCTTATTTGCTTTTCTCCCCTAAGTGCAACCTTGCAAATCCCAACCTTCCCTTTGAAGCACTGACTCTCTTTGTTTGGCATCTCAATTTGTAAAAGCATTGCAGTATGTCGTTCTCATAACAGGCATTCTCTGGAGATGTTACCAGGGAGCAAACTAAATGAATGAAATGAGTTGACTAATTTTTAGAGAACGTCACCGTAAGAATCAAGACATAAATCTACTCCAGAAGTCAGATGGTGTAGGGGGAGAACAGGCTTTGGAATCAGCTGGAATTAGGCTTGGATACCATGCTCAAGCATTCACTAGCTGTGTGAACTTGGGAGAGTGAGTGAGTATGTTTCTCCATTAATAAACATTAAAGTAATAATACATTCCTTACTGCATTATTAAGAGGATGAGAAATAAAATATGCAAATTAGTTGGCATATAGTTTACATTTAATAAATGGTAGCTGCTATTATCATTACTACTACTCCTACTCTTACTCCTACTCCTACTACTACTACTACTACTACTATTATACTACTTTTTCTAGGCCGCTATTATGGCTGCTACTACTAATATACTACTATTATTATTGTTACTATTATGACTCCTATTTAGTGAGGCTATATGAATAAAGGAGTCATCTCCTCCACTTCTAAACAAATGAATTATTACCTCATCCTAGCCCACCTCTCTAGCATGGATCGGAGAATGACCAAGTGCTTTGTAACCAGATAAACTCAATGGAAACATGGAGAATGAATGATAGGACCACAGATAATATGAGAACATGAGAATGCTCCCAATGCTGAGTTTGTGTGGCTGTGAAAATTGTTTTTCCAAAATTGAATATTGTCAAAGACGTTGAGTTTATCTCATTCTCAATATTTGATCTTTCTGACTGACAGATACTTTACAGACTTCAAAATGGACTAGATAGATGTATGTGCCTTGTTGTGTAAATATTATTGTGAACATTTATATACCAATGAGTGTGTCATATGGGGAAGATTATTATGTTTGGTACATGATAGCTGAACTTCCATGTCATGAACTGGAATTAAATTGCACTAAAAATTATTTGTTTTCTTTTTTTCCAAAAGACAACTCAGATGTAATTTATGATGAAGCCTTACAACGTGATGCGGTTGGTGTGCCTTTGAAATGTTTTAAGTTTGAAGTAGAATGGAATTGAGTACTTCAGTATTCCCATCACCTGTGTCCATATAGATTCCAGTATCGATCCTATTCATTATTCGAATGAGAAGTCACTAAGATCAGGACGAAGATACCTTTATCATTAAGGAGGTCACTATTCGGTAGACCCAGCTTCTATATTTAATCTATAATAATTTTTAAAATGTTACTTTTCAATATAAACCTATAATAGTTGAAGGAAAGAAAATCTTTTAGAGCAGCAAGGTTCAAGTTCAATCCTTTTATTCTTATTTTTGTTTAGATACTATTTCTGGTGTTAATCACCACATTAATTAATTTTTCAGTTTCCCACCTCAGCCCTCATGAATTTTCATTTCTTACAACTGGCAGACTTTGGTAAATAATGAGCTACAACATTTTTTTAAGGTCTTGAGCATTTATTTCGACAGCACAAAGTACCCTATGGAGACATTGCATACACTAGTAGCAATGAGCAAATGTTTCTTTTATTTTTATAATTGTTTCGGAAAACCATATGATTGCCAAAGACAGCATACACATGGTCAATTTGGATTTGTCCCAGCCTTTAAAAAAATCTGCAAAACACATTAATGGTTGTAATGTATACAGTTGAGTTTTTTTTTTAAACATGCCTTTCAGCTGTACATTTGTAGTGTTTAATTTAGGTGAAAATTCTATGAAGGATTTAATTTATATGATCCAGAAGTTTGTTAACTATTTTAAGTGGCCATTGATTTTTGCCAAATTCCACTCTATGTCATAAGAACATTGTCCACACTAGGTTCTATTAGTGGTGATAAAACTCTCCCTGATAGATTTGACTCTTGAGCCAAATGGTAAAATGGCTGCCTGAAAATAAGTGAACCACAGTCCTGGGGAGTCTGATTATGCTTGGAAAATCTAGCGAAAATGCATATCCATGGAGGGTCCCAAAAGTCTGAAGTTGAGTGTTTCTCCCTTAAAGGCCCCACCCTCTCATCTGCCTCCCAAATTCCTCTATCTGGCTTTTCATTTACTCTACCTGTACTCAGAAAATTCACGCTTGGGATTTTTTTTTTATTTGAACTCATTTTTGGAATTTCCTATTACATATCTGGATACTTCTTGAAATGGACACCAAACTATCATTCAAAGCTTCTGTGTTTAGGAGATACTTTATTATAGTACAAAATGTGAATAATGTAAACTACCTTAGTATCTTCTTTTTAAACCTTCAGTGTACTTTAGGACTAAAGGGAAGAACATACTTGTCAGTTTATAACTTCTTGTTTTTTTAGTCTCGTATATGTAATTGGTTATCAAAAGGGATGGCATGTACATGGCCTGCTTCAGAGTACACCGAAGTATATTTTCTTCAGCTTCAAGTTTTAAATTTAAGTTAGTGATTTCAGATACTGAGAAGTTGTAATAACCAGCTGTGAATTACTGGAGGGAAAACCTCTTACCAGCACCTGAACTTAGTGTTTTTTGCGTGTCTGTAATCCAAAAACAAGTGGATTAGAGACTAATTTCATCTGTTAATGTGTGATGCCAGCCTTGTAGGAGAAAAATGGGAGTTGCAGCCGTGGGAGCAAGGCCCTCGTTTTCAGCACATGCACAGGAGAGAAGGATTTGGGGCAGAAAATGAGACTGATAAACCTATTGCCTTTCATATCGTCCATAGAATATCAGAATGCCAACTAGTTCGATCCTTCCCGAAAGCTGTCAATAGAACCAGATGTGCCCATTTAAGAAAACTGGAAAAACTTTTCAACTCCCAGGCAGTACCATGATAGTTCTGTAATCTGAGAATGTTCTGCATCACCTAAATTCATTCTCAGAATTTAGGACTACAATGTCAAATTATTTTCCCAAACTCTGTAGGAGTTCTAATTCACCTACCCTTCTGTCCACCCACTCACTCATTCACCCACCCACCATTTCTTTAACCAATATATGTTGAGAATCTACTATGCAGCAATCATGGCATCAGGTACTTTGAACCCAATGGGAAGAAAAGAGAGAGTCCTGTCCTAATGATGCTTTCACTCAGTGGGGTTCATGAGTCTTTTCTACCTGAAGTCTTCTAACTTTAAGGAGAGGCAGGGAGAGTCTCAGCATATGTTACTAGAGAACATTGGCATTGGTCAACTTAATACTCACCAAAGTGACTAGGTGGACCCTCATTACCCACACCATATATTCAACTTGGATGGAACCATCTAAATTGGGACTAAAAGAACTTCATGATTTGTGACTCCAAGGATGACATACTGAGTCTCAGATGATCTAGGACAGATTTTCATACTTCAAAGCAATGCATCAGACTCTGTAATTTGAGCTAGTTTACCTCTGAGCCTCCTTCTATGGACTACAGAACACTCTGTGGACAGCAGCTAGAACCATTCGTGTGGAATACTAACAGCCCAGGAAACAGACTAAGGTCACAGGCAAAACTCTTTGGACTGATTTCATAAGTACTTGGTTCTGTGAAGAATTTGGGAATGTCGCAGATCATAGAACCTCGCAAAGGCCCTCTAATGGGGCCTACTCTCCAAAGGTTTTTAGGCAGCGTGCAGAGGTCTGCTTCTATCCGAGTTCCCATTCCCATCTTATAAAGCACTTTCATGATGGTGGTGAGCAGAGCCCTGATCATCCAATCATTCATACAACAAGAATATAACAGAGCCACTTCTGCTGTTTCTATGTCCGGTAATTGCTGGCCCTAATTTCCTCTGTAAAGTCTCAGGAACTAAAGAGTCATTAAGGTTCATGCAACAGATCTAGATTCCACAAGGAGCCAGGAACCCCCCTATCCACTATCATTCTGCTTCCCTCTGACCCCAGGAGCTAGCTGTAAACAGAATCAAACTCTTGGGTATCCCATCCTAGAGTGGGCTTGTAAGGAGCTCCATTTTCCAGACCTAGAGTTTCATCTAGAGCTAGACTACTCTTGAGGAGGTAGACACCAAGAGTAAGAATATCAAATTCTCTAACAATAGCAATGTCTCCTTACATACATTTTTTTAAATTTTAAACTTTTTGATTGATTGCTGGGGAAACTATAGCTACAAATCGTGTTAGTTTTCAAGAAACTGGTTAAATGGTAAAATTCAGGAAACCATTATAATCAAGTTTAATCATGAAGAGAAAGTTAAATACGTAGCTCAGTTTCTTTAGTTATCCTTATATAAAATAGAAAAACATTGCAAAGAAAAATCAGATGAAAGAGTAAAAATCACAGTGCTAACATGTGGTTAGAGCAGTATTGGAGGTCACAGGTAGTGTAAATTCTCTGATTATTACCAGAGATGAGCTTTGTTTTAGGGAGATAGATCATTATTAAGTCATCTCTCTGATCTAGAGCCAGCAAGTTGATCTAATGATTTCATTCCTGGATTATTTTTAATATATAGAATTAGAGATATATGGGAAGCATTTGCTATTATTTTAATAGTACAGTTTCCTCTTAAATTGCTTTTGTTAAGTAAAATGTTGTTGCGTTGGAAGGGAGTGTGTATTTTCTTAGTTATGCTTCACAATTCCTTGTCTTACAATTTAATAAATCATCTTGCACCTGTCAGCATCTATGGTCTAAGATTTATTGCCTGATCCATTGAATAGTTGATAGCTCTTTGGCTGGAGAGCAATTTCTGAAACTAATTTAATCAAAGTGTTTTTATACTATGATGAACTCTGGCTTGATGTCTCAAATATGTATTGATGTCTTCAGAAAGATATGATTTAATCCTATTCAGTTTTGAAATAGAACTAAGATTTGGCTTTACTTGATTTCTATTATAGACAGGAAATCGTTAGTTGCATTAATATCATTCATGTACTCTTTTATCGAGCAAGCATTTGTTGGTGCTTCTATTTGTACAACTAACTAGCCTCTGCTAGATTCTGAGATGCTGTTGGAAAATGAAAAAAATTCTGGGTTGGTGGAAAGACGGAGCCAAGGGCTCAGAAGGAGAGACTGACATGGAACTTATTGGTCAATAAGGAATTCAGTGTAACTGAAGTTGAGTATTCGTTCTGCAGGGCGGTGGTAATTATTGCTGGCTTCTACTAAGGAAATTCTAAACCTACCATAGTTTTGAGGACTTAGCATGCCAACTTAGGAGTTTGAACTTGATCCTTTAAGAATGGACAGCTTTCGAACTTTTGAGAATGTGATGGCGTAGTAATACAAGCTTACTGGGGAGATTACTTTGGTGGCCACCCATGGAACCCAATTGGCTGGGCAAAAATGAAAGGATGGACACCAGCAGTTCATGGAAGAAGATGGTTAGCGTGGTAACCGTGGGAAGAAAAGGAAGGCTGAAGCCAAAGGGTCTCTTAGCGAACAACCAAACAGCCTTAGAGAGTGATTAGTACAAGGCATGAAAGAAAGAGAGAGTCCAAGATTATGTTGTAGTTCCAACCCGGAGAATGGGAATATCCCTTGTAAAGACTAGAAAGTGGCAAGAAATTTCAAAGGAGCAGGTGATGGAGTTTTGAAAAGTTGAGTTGAAAATAACAGGGGGTCATCAAAGCTAAAAGTTGGTATGGAAGTGGGAGCGAGAGACCAAAGTTTAGGTCAGAGTCGAGGTCTGAGATCAAAATTTGAATATTATCAGGACGGAGGAGAAAGTCAAAGCTGTAAAAGAGGTCATTTTGCCGCGGGAATATGTATCTATGAAGTCACTGTTTTGTCATAATTATTTGCAGATGGAAAGAACATGTTCCGATGAAAAACTCACTTGCAGTTAAAATTATTCAGTGCTGACAGTCTGCCTTTAATTAAAGTAAATGTGTTTGACTCAAAAATGTATTTATTAGCTATAGAAGTGATACTTCATTTAAAAAATAACATATTAGAGAAAGACGATGGCTAGTGGAAGGCCACCATATGATTTACTATCACCATTTAATTAGCGAGCTGTCTCTGATGTCATCGTTAACATTCTGCTTCACCGAAGCGTCCTGTCACAGTAGTCCACCAAAGTCACAGACATTCGAAAATCAGATGACAAAAGTCACACTGAAAAGTCCTGAGAGCTAAGTTTAACATGTGTGCTTTCAGCTTTATACATCTTGTGTCAGGCCAAATCTTAAAGAGGTGCACTGAGTCCAACCAGCGGAGGAGGGGGGCATTATTTTTTCATCATAAACAGATGGGTTTGGGTCCTCTGCTGGCTGGCTGCCCTCTCCCCCTTTCAATGCCACTTAAATTTTTTTAAAATAGCATTTATAAATATTCGCGAATATACTAGGGCAACTTCAAGATTGATTTTTTTTTTCTGGAACATTCTGAACATCTGAGTTCTATCTAGGTTTTTATTAGAAAAAGCAATTCAGAATTGCCAGCGGCGATGGGGTAAAAAGTGCGCTTAGCCGAGGTGCGCATCCTTCCCCAAACCTTCCCTCCGCCATGAGGTCGGGTCATATCCTCCCACCTCCCAGAGTCTCCAGCCCCCGCCCTGTTTCCTCCTCTGCCTTAGCCAGCGCTCTCTTCCATTTTGCTTCCCTTTACCCAATGGAGGCTGAAGGAACTAGGGAAAGGCCCTAGAATAGGGCCTGATGACTATGATGATGATGACGAAGAGTGAGTAATCGGATCAAAAGGTATCCGTGAGAAAGGGAGGTGGAAAGAGCAGCTCAGGGATCACTTACCACCCGCCCTCCGACTTAGCTTCTCCTCTCATTAACATTTTTACCCGTCCCGCCCCCACTCACACATTGGAGGATATTACAACATTCCTGTAAGTGGTTCCTAAACTTTAGCACTCATGAGAATCCCCTAGAGGGCTTATTAATTCACTGGGCCCCACCTCTATACTTTCTGATTGGGCACGTCTGGGGCGAGGCCCAAGAATTTGCCTTTCCAACCAGCTCGTGCTGGGCCACCTTGCATTTTGAGAACTCCTGGTCTCCATTCTAGACTCTACAGACAGGACAGGATGAGACTTTGTAATTCATAATTGTTAGAACTGGCAAGTCTCCTCTCAGTTCTCTGACTATTGAGCAGTTTTCTCTAAGTAGGTTAAAAGCAAATGGCTTAATATTTTTTTTTCTTCGATTTTCTCTTTAGCAAAACATTGTATATGTAAACTAAAATATATTCCAGGGAAATGAGAGTGAGTTCATTTCCGAAATACATCGACCCTTAAATCGTCTTTAGTCGTGTATACACAAACCAACTCTGGGAAAATGACTTACTGTTTTGTAAAGCACCACAAATTAAATAATTAACTCTCCAGACTTTTGTTCTTTTTCGATAGCAGACAGGTGGCCGTCTATCAAAGAACCAGAATTTTATGGACAAAGATGGAAGGAATGAAATGTTACCACTGTGGTTTCCATCACCACAGATCTTTGCATTTTGCCTTTTAGATGACAGAGGAGTCTCTAGCCTTCAGGATGGTTGTGTTGCCTGAGTTGACTTTTCAAAGAATCTGGATAGGGCAGTGAATCTATTTTTTTATCAACAGAGTTCTTAAATTTTTTTGCCCCCTAGATCTTTGTGATTTACTGAATAAAAAAATCGTATTGAATTATAAACATTTATAGTCTACTTCTGTTACATTCATGGTGAAATAATTACTGTTAAAATCAGCAAACCAAATTTGTGTGATACTAATAATATTGGAAAGTGTAAGTTGAGGTAACCAGGAATTCTTTCTGGACATGAGGAATGCTTCAGTGACTCAACAAAGCATTCCCCTGTATTTTCAAGTCAAAAAACCCCTTGGAATTGCTTAACAGTAATAATCAGTGTTCTCTGCTACATACTGTTTTGTAAAGTTCCCGGGATTTCCTTTGATAAATTCACGTAAATTCACACTTCTAGCTACATCTCTATATAATTTTAGTCCTGTACTTATTATGTACACATGCTACAGTAAAAAAAAAATATTCCTTTGAGTCTGTATAAACCTTAAAGTGTAAAACCAGTAAATTGAATAAATTACTAATTTTTGTTCACTGTATCATAGATCCAACAACTTAGCAACCTGATTCCCCAATTTTGAGCAGTAATTCTTGCCTTTGGCTGCCACATTAAACTCTCCTGAGGAATATTAAAGATTCCAGTCCCTGGACCTCACCCCAGTCTAAGTAATTCAGATGCTCCGGCTAGGAAATGGGTGTAGACCGAGCATATTTTTAGTTTCCCCAGGTGATCACAGTGCGCAGGCCCACGTGGGAGCCATTCACCTAGTGGACAGTCCTCATTATGCTTCCTCCCAAAACTTGAAACATGAAAGTTTCTTTGACTGAGTCAAAGAAACATGAAACATGATTGGACAAAGACAGCGTCAGCGCTACTACTACATGTGATGGAAATGTCTGAGCAAAGGTGGTGAAGTCAGGGATGAAGGGCACAGTAAATTCAAAGAATTTGAGATTCAAACATCTAAAACCCAAAGAAGGTTCTGTCTTTGACAGTCACTCATGCTGTCATATTCTTCTTTGATTCTCTAGGCTCTCCCAAATGGGGAATTCTCTTATATAATATTGATTTTGTAAATTCTTAACAGACCAGACCCACTTTGGATGGAATGGAATTTTAATCTTTTTTGAGCCAAAGACTGTAACCTCCCTTGGCTTTAATACGTTTTACACTACCCAGATTGGGGATATGAATTTTCTCAACAATATGAACCCTTCCTGGGAATGCCACAAATTCAAGAGGAAAGCAGATCATGTACTGAATTTTAATAATCATTTGTAGCAGCTGGTCCAGAAAAGGGATATTCTTTTAAAACCTAAAAATTCGAGGAGATAAATATTGCCATAGAAACAAAGCAAGTATAGTTACCTATGCAAAATTATTAGATCAAAGACTCAACTGTTTCAGCTTGAAATGTAATCAATATATTCACTTCAACTAGCATGAAGTATCTACAAAGTGAAGTACTGTCTAGAAAAAGATTTGGTCTTCCCACAGTATATTAAAAACAAAAATGTATTTCCATTTATCATAAACATCTACCATGAGACGTTCAGGTCTGGTAAAAAATGTTCGATGGTATCAGTTAAAACACTATTTAAGTAGAAATGCCAGAACATGTTCATTAATGAGTATCTGGCAATGTCATCATCTACTTAAGACAGAGGAAAAGGGGATAAGATCAAAATTATTCAATCTCTGAGTGATGGAGGAAGTAAAGCTTGAAGTGACATACAAGCAACATGTATGACATCCATCAATATCGGGGGATTTTATAGACATTAATTATCTAGTGTTCGAAGCCCCACCCCCTTGAAGTTTATTTTATGATTAAGAACAAAGGAGAATAGAATTGATGGAAGCCATCAATGAGTAATTCTATATTCGGTGTGCACTTACACGCCAACACTTTATACTCGTTTACAGAATGGAAAGAACTGACTATTCCTTATGCCGTGACTTCTTTACTCACTCTTGACCACGTTCTTGCTATAGCAACCTTTCTCCAATTTAAGATCCTCCCTTATTCTTTCCCAGTCTGAATTTTCTGCTTCTCTGAACAAAAATTGACAGGGGAATTTATTCACACTTTGTATTTTACTCATGATTAATGCTATCTTTTCTTTTATGAGTTAAAAGTTATTGAGGGAGCCAACAAAAATACAAAAAGGGCCTTTTCCTTTATAATTTCCAGTACCCGAATGATTGAAATTCTAGGCATATTCCTATACTCTCATAGCATGGGTTGAAGATATTAAATGAATTGAATTATATTGAAATTTTAAAATATTCTATATTAATAAAAAGTGTTTGGATTATTTTTTTAAAAAGATGTTATTATTTTTTTAAGGAGACAGAAACCTTCTGTAAAGGCCCAGTACTCAGCTCTGTCATGGCCACTCAGAAGCAGCAACAGATAATCCATAAATGAATGGGAGTGTCTGTGTCTCCATAAAACTTTATGAACACAGAAATTTGAATTCCATTTACTTTTCGTGTATCACAAAATTTTATCCTTTTCATTTTTTAAAGTCATATAAAAATGTAAAAAACATTCTTAGCTGACTAGCTATACTAAAGCAGGTGGTGGGCAGCATTTGGCCTGTGGGAAGGGGCCTGCAGACCCCTGGTTTAGAAGATTAAACATTTCCCCAGCTTAAAAGCTTTCCTTTGAGCAAAAACAAGAAACTTCTATTAGTCTGTTCTCCAATATTCCCATTTTCCTTTCACCATCTAATTCTCGGCTGACAAATTGGTCGCTTCTCTTGAGTCAACCTCCTGGATATGCTGTGGCAGCCCAGAGTGGCATGTTGAGGAGGATTCAAGAACGTGAACAGGGGCAAATGAGCAGAGAAAAGCAGTGAGGAGAGATGCCAAATTGGCCTTCATGCCTCTTATACCCATGCTATAATCTTACAAGCTGCTTCCTGTATGTTCCATTGATACAAGTTGTCATTTTCTCTGAAACGTTTCTCTCCAGGCATCAATTTTGCAGTGGAGATCATTATTTTTAAGTTAGAGATTTTCAAAGGTTCCTAGTGGTTCAGCTTCTTTCGTTCAATATTGATTCTCAAAACTGACAAATGTGTTTATTGGTCAGTTGTTCACCTCTCTTATTATTGGCAGAAATAGAACCCGGGAAGAGGAGTAAACAAGAGGGACCATTCACATCTCTAATATCTATAAATTAGTAGTCGTCATTAGACCTGCTAAAATTATAACTAAATGAATATAACTATACTAAGATATTCATGTTCATTAAAATTTGAAAGCTCTTCTAGACCATAAATGATATTTAAAAATTGTTCACTGTGTATTGTTGACTACCAGATTAGAATAATAAACACTGAACTCCTGATGATAGAATTTATAAATATATGGAGCAAGTTCTGTGGAATTAATGTAGAAATCTCAAATAAAACCTGACAAGGTAAATACAGTATTGCATATCAAAATGGCTTAAATTGTAGTCCATGGAACACTAGACCTAAATTTGCATGCTGATTGGTTTTTTATTATATTTTTGAAGTTCCCTGGGCAACCTGTCTTGCCAGGGCATTTGCAAATGCTAACTATCACAACCAATGAGAAAAAGCATTAAAAACTAAAACCAGCATAAATCACACGTATTTGTGGTCTGTCATGGGTCGAACCCGAAGATAGCCGTAAACTCCTGCAACGTAATGAAAACATCTTAAACGTTTAGTTACATATAAAGAATTGATGCTTTTATGCAGGTGGCATGTGTTAATACGGGTGTGTTTTCGTATTAAGGATTGTGATTAAAGTTTCTCAGAAGAAAATACTCTGATTGTGGCACTCAACGTGTTCATATCCTGATCATGCTGGAGTGGTGGTGTTGGGTGTCAGGGCTATGAGCACAGTTCCTGAATGTCGCCGTGAATATTATGGAGTGAAACAAGCCAGATCTGTGTTTGCCTTGAAAGGTATCCAGACTTAATATTATACTTTAAAGACATTCTGAAGCATTGACTTCGGAATAAGAGCAAACATTCTTTAAGGCCTAGACAAACCCGAAAGGAATTACTGAAATCTCCTGTTTCAGGCATACATTTTAATAGTAGTGCTCAGTGACAAGTCGTTAATTCCCTGCAACCTGACTCTTAGGTATAGGTCTCCAAAGGCTAAAATTAGGGTTATTTGGTCTGCTTACCTTGTTATTTGATTGGGTATCAGCGTATGTAGAAGTACAAAGCTCATCTGTTAAGTTGAATTTACTATTCTCAGCTGGCGTCCATATCCATGCCTGAAGGCTCATATTGAGATTGGTGTACAATCGGCTGTCCTGCCACGGATTGTTAAATTATCAGGTCGAATAAGCCTCACTAAAAACTACATAGAAGTGTGCGCATTAAGAACAAAAATTATAGGAAAAATTAGTCATCTTTTCTGCGTAAAGTATACAGGGGGGCCTCGTGCTTTAAGCAACATCTTACAACTTCGTCTTTCACAAATTTGACTTGTACCCAGTCTTTTGCTCAATATTCAGAAGCCAAATCTGCCTCCTTGCATCTTTATCTTTATAAGGATCATTTTTAATTACTTACATTTCTCTTCTTTGGTGGTGGTGGGAGGGGCGTGGTGAAGTCCAGCAAACAGCTGCACACTTACAAAAGCCTCATCCTTAATCACATCTTTTTCCTTCATAAAGTAAGAGCACCGTGGGGATAAAAAACTGATGAAGAGATAATGAAGTAAGGGTAGGAGCGTTTTGACTTTGGTTTTATTTATTTTATTTTATTTTTTATTATTTTTTAATTTATTAGTTTTTGATGTATTAGTTTTTAATTTGTTAATTTATTAGTTTCGAGTATACAGTACATTGGTTAGACATTTATGTAGTTTATGAAATGACCCCACTAATTGCTCCTTCCTCTGGCTCTCCCCCTGGCCATTACATTACTGCTGACTGCATTCCCTATGCCATGCTCCCCATCCCCGTGACCATCTATCAACTACTAATTTGTACTTCTTTAACCCTTCACCCCTTTCTCCCAGTCCCCAACGCCCCTCCCCTCTGGCCACATCAGATTGTCTTCTATATTTGTGAGTCTTTTTTTGATTAATTTGTTCTTTTTGTCCCTTAGATTCTGCATATAAGAGAAATCATATGGTATTTCTCTTTCTCTGTCTGACTTATGTCACTCAGCATAATAACCTCTAGGTCTACCCATGTCATTGCAAATGGTAGGATTTCATTTTTTTACGGCTGAGGATATTCCATTGTATATATGAACCATAACGTCTTTATTCAGTCATCTGTCGATGGTCATTTAGTTTGCTTCCATATCTTGGTTATTGCAAATTGTGCTGTCACGAACTTTGGGGTGCATTAGATAGAATTTGAAATAGATGAGTTAATGATAATTTCTAGACTAATTATATAAACCCACGTTTATAAAATTTCATTCAACAATGTAGAAGTTGCCTTCCCAGAAATCTTGTGGTCTAGTGGACTTATATAATATTTAGAATGTTTCTAAACTGTCAAGACACTGTTCTTGGGTTCAGACTCAATACTACCAACGAGAAAAGGGTAAAAGGCATTGCTTTAACAATCTATAGTAGTTCTTAAGTGAATTAACGAATTAGTTGATTTTACTACATTAGATTTCAGAAGGATTGTCCAATGACTATTCAGTTTTCATGCTAATTGTTCCCACAATGACTATTTGAGGATTTATCATGGGATGGGACTAAGTGGTGAAAGGTATACAGCAGGTACTAAATACATACTATGGTTTCGTTATGCTCTCTCCTTGGTCATAGAATTATTTCCTGCCATGCAGGTGCATTCCAGAGGGAAGAGCATGTGCCTTGGCCAGGGAAGGAGCTTGGCCTGTGAGCCAAATGTCACTTACCATCTGTTTTTGTAAATAAAGTTTTATTGGAACACAGCCCGGCCAACCATTTACAATTTGTCTATGGCTGCTTTCTCACTAAAACAGCAGCAGAATTGAGTAGCTGTGACAGACAGCATATGGCCAACAAAGCCTAAAATATTTGCTACCTGGCCCTTTACAGAAAAAGTTTGCTGAGTCCCGTTCTAGACTCTGATGCTGTGCTGTCCAAAATGTAGCCAGTAGCTGCCTGTAGCAGCCGAGTGTTTGAAATGTGGCCAATGGAATTGAGATGTGTTATGTGTGTAAAACACATACCATATTCCAAAGACTTAGTAAAAACAAAAAAAGGAGAATGGAAAACAGCTCATCAGTTTTTAGATAATCATTGCATGTTGAAATAATAATATTTTGGATATTGAATTAAGTAAAGTATATTAGTAGAATTAATTTTACCTTTTTTTTTACTTTTTTTTATAATATGACTACTAGAAAATTTAAAATTGACTTGTATTTGTGGCTCACATTATGGTTCTAGTGACAGTTCTGGTTTAGAGCCTGGAATTTGGAAGCTATGTGACCTCTAGAAAAAGTTAGAGGGAAAATGGGAGAAGAGAAAACAATCTCTTATATTTGCAGACATCTTTCAAAAGCAATAAAATCTTCTATTCAGCTGTTCCTCATAAGAAGGAATACTTAAAAATAATGGATTAGGATGTCTGTGGACAAAATTTTACTTGAGTCCTCCCAGAAGAAGAATTTATATTGGGGAGAGATCTGGGAAGCATCCATAAGGGAAAAGGGAAGCGGGACCGGAGGAAAGGAGAGAGAGTGTGGTCACGAGCAGAGTGTTGCTATGGGCACTTGGGCTCCTCCCACTGAGGCTCTCTGGGAGATTTGATGGAACATGACTCAGAGTGGTCCCTCCCACCCAGGAGGTGAGGAACCTGGGCTGTTTATCTACCAACTGCTAGTAGTTGCTGGTTGAGGGATGCTCGTGGGGGCATCAGCCTCCTCTTGTTCTCAGCACCCCAGCCTGCCCTGCCTGGGGCCTGATGAAGCCCGGGAACTGAAAGGAACAAGTGCTTGCAGCAAAAAGTCATCACCAAGCTTGAGAATGTGGCTGCCCGAGGCATGATGTTAGACCTTTATAGTGTCTGGTACTTACACCAAACTGAATGTTTTATCCTGGAATTTATGGTTTTAACAAACATTTGTGTTGTCCCTGATGTATGTGTTCATTTTCTCCTCTGATCTTAACAATAGCACAAATAGGTAGATTTATCATTATCCACACATTATGGATGGGAAAGCTGAGCCCAAGAGTCATTTGTTTAGGAGACTTCAGCTGAGATGGTAGCTCTGGTCTCCTCACTCCGCATGTTTGGTCACTCATGCCTGAATCCTTGCATTTCTACAGAGCTCAGCTCCATAAGATGTAAATATAGTAACATTTTTTAGATGAGAACAGGAAACAAACTTTGGGGGGGGACTCTGTAGAATTCCTTAGATATCCATAGGGAAGTCGATACTTATATTCACTTACTCTCAAGATTCTTATGCCAAAAAATACTATCTCTCTTTTGCACAAAGCACAGTCAAAATCCAGAGGTTATAGGACCTGCTGACTGCCACACAGGATGTTAGTTATACAGTTAAATTCTAGAAAACTTCACAGAAGTCCTCATAGTGGAAGCTTAAGGACGCATGGTTCATTGAGGACTGCATTTTGTTACTTTTCCATTACCTGGGCTCTCCTCAAAAGTGTCGTCAGTCCCTTTGGAAACAGTCTCTCTCCCAGCTTCATTTCCCTTTATTATACCTCTAACTGACCCAGTAGTCTTTGTGGACTTCAGTAACACTTGAACTGTTTAAATTTGAATAACCCCAAAGGATCTAGATAGGTCAACATATTTAAACCACAGGCTTTAGTCTACATATTAGTTGATTAAAAACACATTTTACACATGATATATGCTTGATAAAGGGAGGGGGAAGCAAGCAGGTGTTTTGTAAAATCTAAATGTGTTAGGCTATATTTATTTGGCTCTCTTTTGCTAACTAGCTTTAGAAAAGTCATACCTATGACAATTGAACTATAAACAGTTAGATGATGTATTTCCCTAGAAATTTCCTGCTGCAAAAGGTCAGCCAAAAAGAAAAGTAAGAGGATTCTCTAAGATTAACGTACCAAAAGAAGTTGACAAATATACCGTAAAGTAGTCATATCTAAATCAAGTACACTGAATAATGGAATGCCTCAAAATTATTCTCTAGTCTCTGATAATAAAGTGATTAGTGGTTGCAATTTATTTACTACAAAGAGTAGGAAAACTTATGGCTTTTGTTGTTCTTATTAAAAGCTTTGAGAGCAGGTTTTTCTTTGGAGCAAATATGAGCTCATTAAGTTCCATCTAAATCACTCTGATTCATTCTTTGACTTTTTGATGTATCTTATCCTTTAACTGAGAAACGGTCATTTTTCTCCTTTAAACTATTTATTATATTTGAAATGCTTTGAGAGTTTCAAAGCCAAAATTTAAGACTTCTTATTGGTCTTCAAGTCCAGATGAAATAAGCACAAAACCTCCCTCTGAAATATTTTAAAATGAATTTTAGAGATAAGAACCAAGCTTTAAACATAAGTGGAAGGCCTCCAAAGACTAGAAATGAAAGAAAAATGCAGAATGGTGGGGAGAGGCCGAAGCTGGGCTGCTCGTGAGAAATGGAGGTGAGGTAAGCCAGCAAGGCCCTGAAGGGAAACACGGTGGGATGTACTCTGCATGTGTCAGGAGCCTCGGACTGCGCTGTATACGTGAGGCCAGCACTCCTCATCTACACACCGGTCTCAAAGGGCACCTCCCACCTTCTCTGGAATTGGAGCCAGACAGAATTCTCATGGAAAGAAGGAGAGGCACTGAGCCAAACCAGGATCTGTGCTTTCATGGCACGTCAGTGTCTTGTGGGAGTTTCCCCTCTGGGGAAAGAATCCCAGTCCTTAACAGGAGAGTGGTCACCTCACCTGGCTGGGCTATGTCAATCCCCAAATCACAACATCGGGAACAAAGTTCACATCAGATGAGCTGTCACACAAAAATTATAAGACACAAGGTAAAATAAGATTCTTGGGAAATGTTATGCAAACATGGGAAAATAGGACTTGCCTTTTCTCAAAAGAGCTTAAGAATAAGTATGTTTAGTTTTCTTGAAATCATGAAGGGGAGAATTGCATCCTGGGAACAGGAACAGAAAGTAATTCAACAAGAAATAGATGAGAGGAAGAACATAGTAGAAACGAAAAATGTTGTCATTGAAAGAAAGAAATTAGTTAACAGGATAGGCAGCAGATTAATTAATAAGCATAAGTTTTTAAAGATGACCAAAGAGATTTCTGCTTCTGACTTATACATTATAAGTGTGAGATAAAAGTGATTCTTTTCCTGAATAGACCTTTTCGAATTTAAAATTTAGGAAAGCAGAAGGAGTAAACATTTTCAGAAATAAATTTCACAGAATAATGAACTATCATCACCTTTATGAAATGGTTAATTTTCACCTTCTCATACTCTTCAAATCTTTTTTCTCAGATGGTGTTATAAATCCTAGCGCCATTTTCTTTTCCATGAAATTTTCCTTCATTTCATGTCTTCATTGTATTTGTAGAATTGTCTATATGTTAACACGTAGGTGCCCTGATCCTTGGCCCTCTCACACCTCCCTTTTCTTGGTATATGACATTGTTATCTCCCCTGCCCATAGAATGCACTTCTCAGTGCTCACCTCCCCCTCCATTCCATCTTCCCAAGAAATTCCCACTCTGGTTCACCAAAAGCTCCCTGCTCATCTTTCTAGCCTCACTGGAAAGACTATGTCCCTTTGGAAATCTTCTCCAAGCATCCCTGACCCTTTCTCTTCTCTGTTTACAGCATCTTTCTCCTAGTTGCATAACCATCTCTTTGTGGACAGGGAGTGCATATTTTTATTTGTTTCTCCAGTATCTCTCTCAGAGTCTGGCATATAGTAGAAGCTCAATGCATACTCATGAATGGATAAATAAATGAATGAATGGTATAAATGAAGAGCATACAAAATGAGAAGCAATGGAGATCCCTTAATGAATCTTACCCAGAACAGAGGGTTATTGTGGTTGAAAATAAGATTTAATAGTCATTGTGGAAAACTTTAAATTTCATATTCTAAAGTAATAGGGACCAATTCTAGATTCTTAAGCAGGATAGTGATATGAAAAATGTAGCATTCAAGGAAATTCGATCTGGTATTGATAGGTTGATAGGCAAAGGATAAAAGCACACATAGTTAAATATACTATGAGTGAGTAAATGTGTATGATGAGGACTTCATATAAATGTCTATAAAATGGTCATAATGTCAGCAAT
The DNA here is from genome assembly GCF_014176215.1 of Rousettus aegyptiacus. NCBI lineage: Eukaryota > Metazoa > Chordata > Mammalia > Chiroptera > Pteropodidae > Rousettus > Rousettus aegyptiacus. Next base: position 388,572 of record NW_023416312.1, on the reverse strand, counting down.
AGCTTGACAATTCAAACCTTCCTCCAAGGGATTAACCCTCAGCCAGCCCACAAGATGGTAAATTCTGAGAATCTAATAGTTGATTCGATATGGGAATATATTCTTTATATTATTGCCATTTCTGATTCAGGTAAAAGAATAGAAATCGTATTACCTCCTTTCTCCCTCCCTAGTTCATGACCCAGAAGTAACCTATAACCAATTATTCGGTTAAGTATACCCGAGTTAGTGCATGAAACAGGAACAAAAATAATGAAATTTGAACATTTTGAAAAAGTTCTTTTAAATGTGACTTTTCAAAATCCAGTTTAAATCAATAAATACTTGAAACTGCATAGATCTCGTTGAGGGTTCTGAAAAAAACGATGTTTTTCCTGAGTATGAGTAATTTTGTATATAGTAAAGTATTAAAAATATGCAGAATAATATTTTCTCTCTCTTCTTTGAACAGCAAAACTTAGAGAGCAACCTCACCAACCTTATTAAGAGGAACACAGAACTGGAGACCCTTTTGGCTAAACTCATTCAAACCTGTCAACATGTTGAGGTGAGTATCTCTGTGTGGTATGTTTCATGTGAAAACTGCTAGATTACAGTGTTTGTATCCTCACCCTTTATATTTTTAAAACAGGAATCTTCCTAAAATTAGGTCTTTTGCAGATGCCGAATATAGAAGATGGATAAGGTTGGAAGGAACTAGAATCCAATCTTTTGCTTTGTCCTGCCCCCTCCACTCCCACCCCAGCTCTCCCTGATGCAGCTTAACTGTGCCTCCCTCATACTGTAGAGTTTAATCACCCTTACAAAGAAGAGTAAAAAAAAAAAAAGCACTATTTAAAATGCATTGTATTGGCTGCCATAACAAATTGCCACAAACTTAGATGGCATAAAACAACAGAATTTATTCTCTCGTAGTTCTGGAGGCCTGAAGTCTGAAATCAAGGTGTCAGTGGGGCCTTGCTCCCTCTGGAGATGCTAAGGGAGCATCCTAACTGCCTCTTTCACCTTCTAGTGGTTCCAGGAAATTCTTAGAGTTCCACTTAGCTTGTCGCTGCAACACTCTCCTCTCCGCCTCTGGCCTCACGTGGCCTTCTCCCTGCGTGTCTCTGTCCAAATAGCCTTCTTCCCATAAGGACAAGAGTCATTGGATTAGGGGCCAGTATGAACTCACTTTAACTTGATTACAGCTACAAAGACCTGGTTTCCAAATATGGTCACATTCACAGGTACCAGGGATGAGGCCTGGGATGTATCTATTTGGGGAACACGATTCAACTCACTACAGGTGTATATGAAATGTATCTAGATATGTTTCCATGAAATTGACCACAGTTGCGACATGTTGGGATCAAAGAGTGTACAGGCAGCAGTGACAGCAAGGGCACATTGCAGAACCCAGATCATTCCAACCCCCTGCTTTGAGTGGATTCGCGTTTGGCACTGTCTCTCCGGAGAACATGCTGAGCCTTGTTGATTGAACAACATTGTAAATAAGAGTGAACAAGCATAATGTTTTCATTATTGTAGGGTTAAGCGAATACGTATTACAGGAATAAATGGATGAACAAAATGTCCATTTTGTTCCAGGGGCTATATTTTATTTTTATGATGTGATGGCATTTGATGTTTAGGACAATAAGAAAGAATTATTTCTCTTCAGTTAAAAAAAATACCTGTGTTTTATGGGGAAATCTTACAAATGCTTTATGGATTGGGTGATTATTTCATTCAATTTTAGCTAGTTACTTCTTAGAGCATTAGTGTCTGGTTTCTATTATGGCCTGTAATGACTTCAGAACAACTGTCTTGTTCTTAATGCAATATTAATATTGCTTGAATTTACAAATTCTAGTCATCTGAACGTGTAAAATTACATTCTAAAATGTTCAGAAATTTCCGGCAATAAATAGGTGTGTTATTCAAGAAATTTATAAGCAGATTTCATTTCATTTCAAAAGATTAGATATTTACTAGAGATATAGGCTTTTAAAATAAAGCTATTACAGACTTGCAAATAGGCACATACCTGCCATTAGGATAAGTTTGCATGGTGACAGATGGTTACTAGAATTAGTGGGATGACCACATTGTAAGGTATAAAAATGTCGAATCACTATATTGTATACCTGAAATTAATATATCCGATATAAAATTATATGCCAACTAAAATTAAGTTATTTTAGACAAGGAGTAAGGAATATTCATTCCTTTCACTGTCGTCTTTGTATATATCCTGTGGAATGGAAAGATGTTTATGGGTGAGTAAATTCCGATACTTGGGAAATTTATTCTAGATAAAAATTAAAGAAAATTACAAGCAGAGAAATGATAATGCTACTAGCAGTACCTATTTTTACATGTGTTCCCTTAATTATAATTATTAATATCCTCAAAGGATAATTTTCAAAAAATTCGGCATCCAATTCTCATATAATAATCGAATGAGCCTACATTGAAGATTTATTTACTCGTTGATGAAGGAACCAGCAAGATGATAAAGCTGGCTTAAAGGAAGACACCAGAACCTGATACATACAAACTTTGGGGAAAGGGAGTTAGTAGAGGGCAAAGAATGCTAGGATAAGAGAGCAAAATTAGATGTAAAAATGGTTAGTGACCTGAAGAGCAATAAAATCATAACATTTGGACAAAATAAGTGGCCTCTTCTCAGTTTTCTCTAGGTTAACATTTAACTTTGCAGAGACTAAGCCCTAATCAGTAACAACTAGAAAGTCAATCTCTGTTATATCCCATCCTAGAGAGAGTCAGATGACTCTTGCTTAGGCTGACTTGATGGAATATGTTCTAGTATGATACCAAAAGTGCTCACAGCCTTGTTTTTGCCTTATTTCTCGACACTGTTCATCTATGAGCTGTGTGTACTAAATGACTATTTCTGCATAAGGATGTAAATTTTTGCCTTTGGTCAGTTGCATTGATTTGTTAACGTGTCATGCTCATTTGTTCATTCCATTCGTGTATATGGAGCATCCACTGTGTGTGTGGCTCTGCGCTGGGTGCCAAGGACCCTGCCCACAGGGAGCTTACTATCTTGACGAAGACAAAAGAGCGACTAGATACATACAAAATAGAAAACTAACTGCCATAAGAAAGGTGTGGATTAAATATTTGGGACTTTCAGGGAAGTGAGGAATTTCTTCCAGCTGGGGACAGGGGTCGAGGGGAGATAGTGCACAATCTGAGACTGCCTTCAAGGGTCGGTACCATTTGGGCGTATGGGGGGATGCGAAGGGCACAGCTTGCAGGGCAGACCAAGGCGTGGAGATGGAAAAATGAAGAATGAACCTACACAAAGCAAGGAGTTCATTCCGTAGCAACAGAAGGTGTGTGAGCGGGGATGAGTGGAAAGTGGCTTTGGAGAGATGAGCTCAGGATGGACTTTAATATTGTATCTGAGTTCAAACTTTATTTGGTCTTGAAGGTTTTAGTGAGGGTTTGAGGAACACAAAGCCCTGTGTAATTTTCAGTTGCAATCAGCATTCCTACTTTTTTTCAGGAAATGATATTTTTGGTTATTGGGAAAATAATATGGATATCTTAGTGCAAAATGATCTCGTGTCCAAGGGAAAATGTCACAGCTCTAGTAAACCCCCCAAAGGTAGTAGAATTTGCTAGGCACCAGCATGATAGTCTTTTAAATCAGTGCAGTAGAATTTCCTGGTTCACATACTAGACCATATTTCTTCCTCTTCCTGAAGGTGCCCTTGTATTCGGGTCTGAGCATTCCTGGGGAAAATAATCCCCATGCCAGCCAAAGCTTAAAAAAACGAAGCACAGCGGCAGCTCTCAATTGTTGTAAATGAAATCAATGAGTTCCCACGGAATCCTGAGGAAATGCCACATCCTTATAAGTCCACACCTCCTTCCTGGGATTCACTTCTGCTTTTCTTTAGAGTGAAAAGGGTTTGAAGGTCTCCCCCCATCCCCATTGTTTTCATAACTTGTTTGTAAAATGGGAGTAAGCAAATGAAATGTCTTTTTGATAGCAAGTACCAAATTTTTTTAAAACTAGAGTATGGAGGGTGTGAAGGCCAAGGCACTTTAGGACTCAGGAGGTTAGAGGCATTGAAAGTAATATCAGCAACACTCCCAAGAAACGTTTGTGTAATCTGGTGGCTGGGATTGTAAAACCCAGTGGGTTTGGAGTCAGTTATATATGGGCTGTAGGACAAGCCTACGAGAAGTGGTCAAAGTTTGGGTCAACCGCAGAGCTTAACACTTCTAGAATAAATATGGACTATTCCTCTTCATCATCTTATCCTCCATTTCTTTTAAAAAAAAAATCAGAGGATCTAGTTTCTTAGTTAAGCAAATACTTAGGATCCCTGATGGGAGTCAAATTCTTCACATATTCTGAGAATCGAGTTCTTTCACAGGGATTATAACGCCTGTACACACAATAGATGTTCATCATGGAATTACCAGTGACCAATGACTCAATGCATAGTGAGATGGTAAAGAAAAACTGCAAAAGGGTGACAAATTACAATAGCAGTCTGGGGAAGACAAGAGCTCAGCTGACCTCACGGTCCTTGCCCAAGCTCATCCTAGAAGGGCGTCCTCTAAGCCAGCATCCCGTGAAAGTCCTGACATTGGCCCTTTTGGCTTATTTTGCCTTGTTTGCAAACATAATTTTTTAAAAAATTCCTTTTGCCATTGTCGTCACGCTTTTTTTTAATGCCGGTTTATTATTTTTTTCATACTATATATACGTAATTTTTTTAAACATCTTAGCTTTTGATTTTCCCCTCCCCCCCCCCTCCTCTGGTAACCACTAGCTCATTGTCCCTGTCCATGAGTCTCTGTCCCGTTCATTTGTTGCTTTTAGGTTTATATCCCACATATGTAATATATGATTTTCAACCTTTTCTGTCTGGCTTATTTCACTTAGTATGATTATTTCAAGGTCCATCCATGTTGTCACAAATGCCAATATTTCCTCTCCTTATGGCTGAGTAATAGTCCATTGTATATATGTACCACAGCTTCTTTAGCCAATCATCTACTGTAGGACACTTCGGTTGCTTCCATGTCCTGGCCACTGTGAATAATGCTGCCTGGAAAGTTTGCTCTCTTACCGGCTTTTTTCCTAAGTTTTTCTCGTGTTAGGTGATTTGTGAAGTGACGAACTTCTTGTAGATAAATTAAGTGCCATTTAATTCACTTTTCGCTCAGACGTTGAGAGAGAAGAGGATGATGTATTGTGCAGCTTGTAAGAAATGGCAAAAATTGATTCAAGAAAACAGATGGGGTCTCTAAAAGACTTTTTTAGTCATTCACTGAGCCCTAAAAGCATTCAGTTGTAAACTTTGAAATAAGAAAAAAATTGCTGGGTTAAAAAGGAAGATGAACTTTTACGTTTAAGTTAATTTTGTTGCGCAGTTTTATGTCAAAGCATTGTCTCTCTCTATAGAGACCTTGGCAATTGCTTCATCTAGAACCACTGGATGAAGATTAATTAGCACCCAGACACCAGTGCTGTTTGTGTCTTCTGGACAGATGTCTGATCTTGGATGATGTGTATCCTGTTAGGGGCCAACCTGACTGTCCATAGTTGTAATCCATTGTCACTTAGAGATAAGATTCCTACTCCATTTGAGCCTTTTTAAGAATGCTCTCAAGGTATAATTAGAGTATGGTTCTGGGCCTCATTAAACTCAGGTAACCCACAGTCATTCGTGGCTTTATGTGTAAATGGCTCTAGAATGATAATAATGCGACAGTGCAAATCTGCTGGCATTCAGAAACTGGATTATGATGAACCACTGTGGTAAAAGCCGATCTCCCAAGTTCAAATCTTGGGTTTCTCAGGGCAAAGGAGAAGAAGAACTCTTGGGCTGCACAGAAATTCAGAAATTCGTCTTCTCTGGAGAAGATTCATGTTTTGACTCCTGCATGCGAATAATGGCTATGTATCCAGTTTACTCCAAGTTTGCTAAAACTGACAACTCAAACAAATATAGCTTTTCTCAGTGGAAATTAAATTTAACTGTTTATTTAAGTTGTCTGTAACACATACTGGAATGTCTCCCCTTAGACATTCCTGTTACCTTCTTAGATATATTCATGAGGAATAACAAGAAGACATGAGTAAAAAGTGTTCTAGTATTTAGAATAAGAGATTAATCTTATGAATGAATGAATATAAGGCTTAGCTAATTTAGTATTACTTTCAGAATAACACTTTCAAGTTTCAACTTTGCAACACTTTTTAAACGGGATACAAACGTTTCATTATTTGCTAATCTGTCCAGTTCGGATGTAATGAACTGTTTCGTCATATTCAGAATTCTACCAGGTGGCTCAGATTGGAGTATGATTACATCTACATGTCTCTGAAGAGAGTCCTCTGACATATTTGAATTTAGTAATGCAGATTTCCAAAGCTAATACTTAGATGTGAAATAATTGGCCTTAATTGGGAGCCCAGTGGATGAGCTGTAGGAATGAAAAGAGAAGACATGGTTTTATTGATGTATCTTAATGTGGTTTCTCCCCATAATACAGGAATTCTTGATCACATCTCCCTTACACTATTCCACACACAACCTCCTTGTTTTGAAATATTTAGATGTTTGACTAGAGCAGCAGACACGTTTCCAGAACGATAACAAAAAACAGTAAGAATGGGTTGTGACAAGTTTAACAAATGACCCTCGTAGTTCTAACTCAGTTTTCACATGAAATGGTGGCAGTTGGCTAGATTCTGGTGAGACAGTCAGAGGTGCAAGAGGAATGACCCCAGGTGAGAAGGTGACTGTCACGTAGAAGATTGGGTCCCATTATTGCTCCTATGCGTGCCATTCACAGACGAACATGATCCCACCATTCGTCATTTTGCTACTGAACCAACTTCTTTTGTTTCTGGTTCTTAATATCTAGTTTAAATTATTTTTCTCAATAGGTGAATATGAACTTGCTTTTCATGGTAATCAAGATGAAAAATTATCTTTCTTACAGATTGTGAGAGAAATGGGACATATCATCCTTTACCTTCATTTGATTGACTTCTATTTTTAATTGTTGAATGTCGTAGGGAAAACTGAAGAGCTTTGTTCTAATTTTGAAATTCCCCAGCAAAATAATTGAGTCATGCATATAAAATGTTCGTTAACAAGAGCACAATTGTAGCACTGGTTATTTTTGTTTGAAACAGAAAGATGAAATTTTAAATTCAGCTATTGAAAAAGCCCGAGGCTACCACTGAATGTAAAGGGCTTTCAGCGAGGAGCAGCACAAATAAAGATTTTTACAACCACCGAGTTAACTTCCCAGCCTAGGAATTGATGATAAAGCTTTTACTATGCTTTTAAAAGTATTTTCAGTAGATACAACATCAAGCTCATATATATGAGGTGATGAAAACTATCATCATAGTAGCCTGATTCTCTGTGCAGGGAAAGCAAAAGTGGTATGACTTATGTAAATGTACACAAAAAACAACGACCAAGTTCCTATCATCACTTCCTATCATCACCTGTTGAGGTAAATGACATTCAATGACCATAGGAGTATGACTTGAAACCAGATGTAACAAGAATCAGCAAGTAAAGAAATGGATTAAATCCAATCAAGTAGTAAGGCAACTGGATTGATAATTGAATGTCACATACCCAAACTAGGTGATATATTTGAAAGAGATGATTAAAAAGTTAGATTCCTAGGGAAATTCTCATGGTAAGAAATAATTTCATGTCTTAGAGAATTGGAAACCCTGTCCAACCCACCATAACAGGGGTCTGATGAGAATACCTCAGTAGTACCAGTAGAACCAGTGAGCCTTCAGGTCTCGTGAATTAATCTCAAATCTTTGGTCATTAATCCTTGACCTGGTAACCACAACTTCTTTGAAATGACCAGTTTACTTCCTTTTGCAAAAGTTCTTTTTTTCCTCCTTCCCAAGAAGTTTGAGAATTTTGTATAAAGATGAAGACCCAAATAATGTCTATACAATCAATATTTTGTGTTACAATTTAGGACTAAAACATGTTTGTATTTTAAGGATTCGTAGCATTTAAAACAATATGACATTACAGAAATTTGACAGGTTAGCTTTGGGATTTCAATCTGAAACATGTAATTTATTAGACTTGTGATTTTAAGTTGTAAGCATAAAATAGTTTGTTTCAAACCAAAATTGCAATGTTCAAGAAAACTTGAGTTTCACTACATTTCTAAGTTTAATTTATTAGATTTCTAAGATCTACTTAAGAACTTGAGAAGATTTACATTGTTAGGGTTTTATTTTTACCCCATAAGGCATTTAAAGTACTTACAAAGTCAGTTGAATATGTTACATTTATAAATGCAATTTAGAATGTTACAGGAATTTGGTGATGAAAATCTGAATAACGATTACCCAGGGGGGTGAGAATTGACTGGAAGAGGGACTCGCAGGTACTTTTTGGGTTGATAGAAATATTTGATATCTTGGTTAAGCTGTTGGTTATGTGAGTTATCAAAATCCATTGAATTGTCCCTTAAGGTTTATGCATTTCGCTCTATGTAAATTTTACCTAAAAAAAAATCTGTGCAGGAACTTAATCAACTAATTTATAGATGAAATTGGTTGTTTAATGGAGTTGACTCTGTTTAACTTGAGTTAATCAAATATTGTTTCAAGGACCCCTGAGAGTGATTATTCATGGTTTTATAAAATTTCTTGGATTTGTGAATAGAAGAATGAGATTCCTAATTTGAAATTAAAGCTTAAGGAAGATTAATAGTGATTTGTTGATATATAGGTAACAGTCCCTGGGCAAAAATCCTCATGATCTTTAAGTGCATGTATGTTCCCTCTCCCGGTTGGTTGGACTCCTTGAGAAGCCGGACAGTATCTTTCTTTCCTAGTATCTCCCGCATTTAGCACACAGCACATGGCTACTCATGAGAAAATAAGACTCTCCCAGGCAGACTAACTGCCTCCTTCTGTCCTACCTCTGTCACTAGCACCTTTGCATAGATCAGCATGTCTGATAAATTCTCATCCTGAAGGACAGAGGACCCTGCTTGAGCAGCCTGTACGCAAGGATAGTCTCTGAGATGGCATATCTCAGTAGCCATAAATCCCCGGAGGCAGTATCAGATGGGTGATGCACACAGGGAGCTCCGCCCAGCATCAAGTGGTGTCACTGGATGAGGGCTAAGAGGATGGGGTTGACAGAGGGAAGTGAAGGATGAGATCTGTGTACTGGGTCGTTGCCGAGCCCTCCCGGGAGGTCACGGTAGGTCTTTCCCATCATTATAAACCTATCTTTTTCCTTTTGACTCTCTGGGATACCCTTTCCATCCCTTTTGGTTTGTAAAAGAAAAGTGACCAAATAGCTACTTTGATCATTGGGGGAAACACTTTTAAATGCTTCCACGTATGTAGGATGGCTAATCAACCTAGGTCGAAAAATGTCTTAGAAGGTGACATTTTCAATATCAGACCCTCTCTCTCTCTCTCTCTCTCTCTCTCTCTCTCTCTCTCTCTCTCTCTCTCTCTCTCTCTCACACACACACACACACACATACACACACACACACACACACACACACACACACACACACACACACACACACACACCACAACCTCAAAATCAAAATCAGCAACGGACAGACATTTGAATTCTGCGTTTTTTTCTATTCTTCTTTTAGGCCAGGTTAGATTCGCTTTTCAGTATCCTTTTGGCAAAGCCCGTCGTGTAGAGTAACAGTGCTCCCCAACTTCCTTCCCATCTCCCCTCCCACTGCCCTTGTAACTTTCACCGCAAGCTACCGTGATTTCTGAAGAAAACCCTAGGAAAGCAAGTAAGCATGGATAGCTTCCATGGGAGATGGTGCAGGCCCACTAAGTCAAAGACACAAAGGGAGTCAATTAAAAGAAGGGTGAGATCAAGGAAAGACTACCTCTTCTCCAAAGTTAAGTCTCCCAAACCAGTTCACTTTTTTGCCTTACCTGGGAACTACGTGAGATCAGCCATGGCCGGCAGTCTGCAATTGACCCCAATAGGGCTTTTCACAAGAGGCGATAAGATATAACTGGCTCTGAGATTTCTCTCTCCATTCACAGATAACCAATTCGAGGTACACGGCCACTGTCCCCTGCGTATTGTCGTAGCTCCCTGCTGTCTTACAGACATGCCGTTTCCCCCTCTGCTCCGGTTACCTGTCCCATCTCCCTCATCCCTGTGTTTCCTAACTCCTCTCTTGTATTCTTTGATCTCCAAAGACCAGTCCCACTTCCAGAATCGGCAGCAAACCTTCCCCAGCTACTCACATGTACCGATTGTCCCATTTCTGAAACCCTCTGGAACCACACTGTGCAATCGAAATATAATGGAAACCACGTATCTAAATTAAATTTTCCAAGTAACCACATTTTGAAAACGTAAAAACAAATAGGTAAAGTTAATTCTACTACTACATTTTTTTTGACCCAGTACATTCAAAACATCATCATTTCAACATATAATCAATGCAAAAATGACTAATGTGTGCATTTCATACTCACAGTACATCTCAGTTCAGACTAGCCACATTTCAAGGGCCCAGAAACTACAAGTGGCTTATTTATTTTATAACTGGAAATCTGTACCTCTTATTGCCCTTCACCATTTTCACCTATTTCCCTACCCCACCCATGGTAACCATCGGTTTGTCCTCTTTTTCTAGGAGTCTGTTTTTCTTTTATTTGTTTGCATTGGGTTTTTTTGATTCCACATGTAAATGAAATCATACAGTAGTTGTCTTTCTCTGTCTTATTTCATTTAGCATAATACTCTCGAGGTCCAACCATGTTGTTGCAAATGGCAAGATTTCATTCTTTTTTATTGCTGAGTAATATTCCATTGTGTGTGTATGTATGTGAGTGTATGTGTGTGTGTGTGTCTGTGTGTGTGTGTGTCCAGAGATGTAATATACAGCACAAAGGATATAGTCAATAATATTGTAATATTATACCTAGTGACAGATGGTTGTTAGACTTAGTGTGGTGATCACATCATAAGGTACATAAATGTCAAATCACGATGTTGTACACCTGAAACTAATATAATATTGTACGCCAACTGTACTTTAATAAAAAAAAAAACATTTTTTTAAACCGCAGGTGGCTGGCTGGTGGCTGCCATATTGTACCACACAGCTCTAGAACTTCTGTAGTCCATGATTTAGCAGTTAATTATGTGTGCACTTGGCATGTTTGCTCATTGTTCTCTAGTGAAATCATTCTCTCCAGGGGACCAAGTTCTGTTTCTAACACAGGTCCTAGCTTGGTGCTTTGCGCATCGTGGGCACTCAACACGTCCGTAGGATTCCTCCATGTATTGTCCCTGGTAACATCCTGCCTATTTGTGGGGAAATAAGAGCATCCTCATTTCCTTTCCCTTTCATTCCTTAGCTACTGAGACTATTGCAAAGGTATCTGGAAACCAGTAGCTTTAGCCACCTATGCTTTAATGGAAAAAGAAGTAAAACTCGACACTAAGAAGCAGGGACCGCATAGAAAGTTTAGTTTGCTGGCAGAATCATAATAAGCACCAAATTAAAATTTGTGTAGTTCCCAGTTTTATAAATAGGGTTTGTAAGAGGAGAGTGTTGGCTCGTTTCTTTTTGGTGCAAAATGTTACTTCTTTTAGCATGTTATCTGAAAATAATGATGCCAAAGGGGCGATGTCCTAAAGAAAGGTGGTTTCTTTCCTATCTCTGACAGAGCCTTAAGCTAATCGTAACGAAGGAAGGGGTGTCTGGGTCAACGATGCCAACTAATGCCCATAGAAAGAGAACACATGCCCATGCTAACCTGGAGTCAGGCTCCGGCTGCTTAAACAAAGGCTTGCTTTAATTTTTGCAGAAGAAAGTATTTTCCTTCTGTTTTTCATGAAATGGCCTTAAAGAATTCCTCTTGTTTGTGGTCTCAAAAAAATTAGAACTATGCCCATGAGGCCAGCCTTTAAAGGTTCTATTAAACAATAAGAAGCCTTTGTTCTTGGTAATAAAATTAAAGCAAGCAGTGTTTCCATTACCTGGCAGGATGCCAAGTACCTGCCATCCCCTGATCCTGACAATCATAAACAGAGCATTCTGTTTCCCAGGTAGAAAGGTGAGAAGGCATCATCTGTCAGGTTTGTATATAGAAATATAGTTGACCTTTCAGATAATGGAATAATCCCTACCTGAAGTTTTTTTTTTAATTCAGTTTTGCTGTAGAAACTGTACATATTGAGGCTTAAATGTATGAAGACATTGTTTCAGAAAGACAATAACAATTTCACAATGAGTTGAAATGATGGAAAAGCAGTAAGATAAAGAAATATATACATAATTGAGTCTGACTCACGAGATTTCATGTGTTTTCTTTCTCAGGCAGCTTTGCCTGCCTTTGCTCAGATTTGGATCCATTCGCGGCCATTTACAAATGAACATTTGTAGGTAGACTGTGGCCACGAAGTCAGGAATGACCAAGGTTAGCATAGAAAACACTCAGATGCAAACTCATTTCAACCCTGCAATTAGTCCCAAGTCTTCGGAGCTTTAGAACAAACTGGCCGCATGTGACCTCAGTGCCCTCTGACCTCACAAGAGCCCTTCTTAAGAAGTGTCCAGACTGTGGTCCCCTCTAACGTAAGCGCTCCTGTCTGTAGCTGTCAGCGCCATGCCCATGGTCCTACGTCCACTGGCCTGAGAGCTTCCAGCTGCTAGCGGCCGAGACTCTGCCTGGGGGCTTTTTCTGCCCCGACCAGTTAATCACAAAGGGGAGCTAAGGACCATCCACCCTGAACAGGCTTCAACCAGCCACTGATGGGAGATATTAGATAAGTAGCACTCTTCCCATCGGCTACAGTGTTCTGCACTGTTTCGCAAAGTTACCCATTGGGATTTACCTCCAGTCGCCCACACAGGTTTGCTAAAGCACACCTCACTGGCTTCATGCCTTTCCTCATCCCGCCTCCTCATCGCACTGCTGGTGTTTCCTGGCAACAGCCTGTGCTTGCATCTGAGTCTCATGCTCTGCTTTGCCAACAGAGTCCGCAGACCTCCTCTAAAATGCAATGGTAGCACAAACCCATTTTCCCCAGAGCGAGCATAGCTCATGTGTTTAATTTTCCTAAACTCTCCTCTCATTCATGTATTTGAATAAATGTGAATATGAATGACTGGACATCAAAGATCGTTAGAAATCAGTCTACCAGCTTCTGCTGGTATCCTAGAGGGACAACAACCAGACAAGAGATTTCATAGATATTACTTGTGGATGCATCAGGAAGAGAACAGAGCTTAACAGTTTCCAATTGTACTTCCAAGTGAGAGTCTTATCAGAGATCTAATCAAGTATATTTCACTCACTGTAACAAATCCCAAAGAGCAGGGATCCAGTCTTCATTCTTCACTACTTTGCAGGGAGCAGGTGGCATCTGTATTTGAGTAACTCAAGCCCAAGTAAGAGCCCAACTCTGTAATTTTCCAGTACATCTCTATTCAGGAATCATGGCAAACAACTACAAAGAATGCCACTTAGTGAGAAATGGCATGCAAGATATTGAAAATGAGTAATGGAAGGTCATGGGATAGAAGCTTCCTCTTTCCATTAGAAATGACTTCCTTTCCCTGAAGCGCATCACCCCCATCCACCCTGGTACTCATTTAACCATCCTCCTCTGTAAGTTATTTTTTAGCTTCTGATCACAATGTCTAAAGGCAATTTTTTTGCCAAATACATTTGTTGAAAATGACTTGATAGGAAAGTATCACTTTTCAGAAACTTTATGAAAAAGATTCGATAGAGACAAGTGCCCATGACAGGTTAACTTTTTTCTGTGTGCCCAACCCAAATGGAAGGGTGGGGAACATTTGTTTTATAAAGCATGTAATTAATAAGAGAAAGGAAGGGGAGAGTTTATTGTTTTTGAATGAATTATGAGCAACACCTTCCATTCTGCTGCTGCTTTTTAGAACTGCTTTGGACAGAGTTACCATTAAACACAAAAAGAAAAGTCTGTGGCATTAATGCCAAGAATGTAAGATTGAAGTCGTTGAGTGTACTCTGAGAAAAACATCCTGGGAAGAGCAGCATTTATTACAACTGTGACACAAGTCAGCAGGACATCATGGGGAAAGTAAAAACCATACTGCTAGTATATTTTCATTTTCAAATCGAAATTCTATGAGTTCAGCAATTGCAACTATTCATGCCTCGAAGGAAGAAAACTAACATTTATCGACTATGTGCCAGGTAGTTTACAGATGTTTTCATGGAAAGTGTGCATATGAGGAAACATTTTCACACGAATTCAATACATTTTTCACACCTGCAGTTTTTTAGCTGTAAAGTAAGTCCATGATCTTTTCCTCTATGCTAGAGGTTGGTAAACTATGACCCTAGAGCCAAATCTGACTGGTCACCCGTTTTTGTAAATAAAGTTTTATTGGGACACGGTGATGCCCATTCAATGACATATTGTCAATGGCTGCTTTCTTATTAAAACAGTGGCATCAAGTAGTTACAACCGAGACCATATGGTCCACAAGGCTTCAAAGTTTTAGGCATTAGCAGTAGCATTCTTGTTAGACAGTTTTATCGTATTTTTATAGTTGTGTTTCATTTATAAGAAGACTTTTATTGCCCAGCTCAGCACAGTATGTTGCCATTTTTAATAGCATCTTGCTTCCTTATCCAACATTTAAGCTTCATAATCTTAGGAACCTCAAGAAAAGAAGATTTATCATGAGGTTCATGGAAACTGGTTTTCTTGATCTTGAAGCAGAAATATAGCAAAACCCCATCTGGATAATTAATCAGGATGTAGACTTGGTCTCCTCTGGGCCAAATCATTTTCCACCATGTCACTATGATAAAGGCCGGTTTGCATGTGGTGCCTGTCCACACCATCACTACTGTTATTCTCACCAAAAGCACTTTATGAAGGGATTCCATTTTTTATTTTTCTGGAAAGCTTTCCTTGAGCTTTAAAAAGTTTTAGTCCAAAATGTTCAGTATTAACATATTAAATCTTAAAAAATATCATCCTATACTTTAGCTTCTTTTCCAAAGACAGGGACCCTGGGAACTTGGCCATTCTTCTCTGTCTCATCTACTTGAGCTAGGTCTGCAAATATTTGACTTTGGGGTGAGAGAGTTTCAGGGTGAAGATTACATATAAACATATTAGATGAATTACAGTAATACAGTCTGCTCTTACTCAATTCTGCTTGGCTCAGTTTTATATACAAACTCAAGTATTAGAGTCCCTTTCATTGTTCCTTCTGGCAGCTCTATCTTCTGCCCCAGGGTCTGGAATGTTCGGCACAGCTGCCTTTGGCAGTAAAACCCCAAGTACCCTCAGATCCTCATATTTCTCTTTGCACCTGGTCAGCAGTCCACGGCAGGGCATAGAGCCCACTTACATATAGGTTTTCCCTGTACCCTCATCTTTCTGGCCAAATGTTAGGCTTATCTGCAGCTCAGCTGTGTTTCAGTTGTTCTAGCCCTGGGCAGATTGGAATTAAGTCTTCCAGTGTTTGTGTTTTTCAGTGAGATGGGATTGTTATAGACATTATAATATATAACGATATGAAATAATGATGATGTTAAAATGTAATGACACTAACCCCTTTATATTTGTATGCGGACTGGAACTGACATATTCTTATTAATAGAGAAAGGTGCTGTTGAATTTAAACAATAGCAATAGCATCAACATAGCATCAGATTAAAAAGAGCTTTAACCTTTCTCAAGGTCACTTTAGTTTGAATCATGGTACAGCTTTGCGTTTTACCATGAGGGCTGATTATAGGCAAATTTGTAAAGTAGACATCTGTCTTTTAAACTCCTAACATTGTTGGTAGTGATTTCAAGGATAGCAGAGTTTAGAGTCTTAAACCAAAGGGGTTGCAGTTTGATGGTTTGAATTCAAGAGTGCACTAACGGCGGCCGGCGTGGTAGGGAGCCCTCCTGGGCCGCACAGGTTGAGGCGCGGGCTCCATCCTCACGGAATTCAAAGTGGATGGTGGCCTCTGGAATTGTGCAATGCCGGCGCCCCTTGTTCCTCATCACCCTGAAACAAAATTCCCTTTCTCCAACACATTGGGGCTGTCTCCTAAGCTCACTTCAGTGTTCGTATCTGTGTATGAATAGGAAGTGATCTATCAAATCAGCGTATCCTTTTTACAAGAGGAATTAAAAGGTTTTATTCTGAAAATTTAAAGAAGGCTAACTCATTTTAACAAAGCATTGCATAATGAGAAAACGAGGCTTTGTAAAATGCATGTTAATAAGCTTAATTTCACTGTGAGAACTAGCCAGATATTTTTTTCCCCATTGACGTTTCCTTCTAAGAGTTCCATAAAATATTTCTAAAGATGTTGAGGACACACGTATCTGAAACCTAATGATGTTTATACTCTGCACTGAACATCTCCTTTTGCAGTTGAATACAAGTCAAATTAAAAGAGCAAATTTTTAGAAATACTTAGAAACTGTTTACAGACTGCTAAAGAACATTTCACAGACATGTAGTCCAATTTTTAGTGTGTGTATGTAATCAAATCCCTTTAATGTTTGTACATATATGACAAGGACAAAATAATAAATTGTCTGCTTCATTCCACCCCTTCTGTGAGATACTGTAACACCATTATACCAGAGAACTTAGCAGTGAGGCTTTTTACTGGGCATCACTAACCAAGAGCTCTGGAGAAAATAGCCAACTCCTTTATGTTATCGTTAACTAGCCTGGGGAATGAGTACATGTAACTGCATTTCTAGAAACGACAGATAAACAGTGCACCCAGTGGCAACTTACACAGGACAGCATCTGATTATTGCGATCTGATATGAGTGTTAATGTGGCTGAGCGACCCTCAGTACTAAATTAGATTTCTGGGCTGGGAGGGCAAGACATGATGAGTGTTGACCTTCTACACTCACTTCATTATTCGACTTTCTAATTTGTCTTTTATTAGGCTGTAACAGGTTGAGAAAGTCATTGTCTGTCAAAGAGAAGCAGCAGAATTCCTCTGGGAATAGGAGAGAGTGGGTCCCTATAAGCAAGACTGTTTTTGTGTCTTACGTAATTTCCCTTCCCATTCTATTTTTCCTGCTCCCCAAATACTCGGAACAATTATGGACACACTAGATTATCCATGGTACTTATGCTCTATAAAGTCACTAGGAACATTGACTTGCCAATACTGAACCATTGCCCTTAGAGGAGACACACCACACACACACACACACACACACACACACACACACACACACACACAACATATACACACCCCTCACATAGATTATAATCCTAAATCCTAAAAGTAAGTCATCCTGGTAGATTCTATTTTCTTTATTTTATAAAAGAGAAAAGAAGGTTCTGAAGTGTTGAGTGACTTGCCCGAGGCCGCCCCATTAACAGATGCCATCCTGCCGGCCCTGTTGTCCCCATCCTCTGGTTATAGGACAGTCGAAACAAGAAGGCGGAGCCAGTCCTTGTTCCGTCGCAGCTGGGTGCTGATAGGCTGACTCAAATTTTCCCATGCTCCGAGCATATCTGCAAATGGATGTGAAAAGGCCATAAGTACTGATTTGGGGGCCACAAATTAATTTTTAAATTTTAGTGGGTCAGCAAACCCACAAATACAGAATCTGCGAATAATGAGGGGAGACTGTATAATTTGTGAGGAGGCACAGCCTGTTAAAAGCAGAGTCAGGAGTGCCTGCAAATGCCCTTTCCATAACTTTTAACTGGTTTGTTTTTAACCCTTCGAGACTTGTGAGGGAATTTTTGTCTGACTTCCTGTAAAAAGGACCCTACTCTCAGCCATGTGCATTAAGAGGGCATGTTACCCTCTTTAACGTCCTTTATACACTTTTATGATCTGAAATTTGTATTGATTCATTGAGCTGTCCAGCCTGCTCTTCTGCCTTATAGGTAAACTGCAATAATGAGCACTTCGTCTGTCTTGGACCCCACTGTATGTACACCCAGCACTTGGAATGCCGTCTGACACACTATGAGAACCCAGTTGCTATTATTCAAATGAATAAATGAGTAGATAGATGAATGAATTAATAGTTGTATGTAGCTCTTTCAGAGTGAAGGCTGCAAGTGTTTTGTTTGTTTGTTTGTTTGTTTTATTTTGTTTTGTTTTATTTAGGCGAGGCAATCCTTGGTTGACTTCACAGATTGGAAGGACCTTGTCAGCTTACAATCCCTTATTTATTTATTGTTTACACCTACAGCATCTGGTCTTCCTAAATGGTCTGCCATCCAATTACTAACCAGGCCCGACCCTGCTTAGCCTCTGAGATCAGACAGGATCAGGCTTGTTCAGGGTAGCATGGCTGTAGACTTGCAAGTGTTTTTTTTTTTTTATAAGAGTAGCCATGGCTTGAGCTTGCACGACATTGGCTAAGAGACTTACAGCCTCGATAAGATGTTAGGGCCTTAAGAAGATATGATTATAACTCCTGAAAGAAGAAATAAATTCTGAAAGAATCGAGATGGGCTATAACTTTAGATGAATTAATTTAGAATATTTTGCAAAGAGACGAAGTTAGTACTAAGGACTAGAAGACAGTGACGGCGGAAAAGGACATGATTTCAGATGAGAAAGGAAACCATACCTCTAGACATACAGGAGAAGCGTGCTGTACACATGGGTGAGGCCAAAACAGAGGTGAGGGGAAAGCAACTGAGTTTCTCCTCATGGGGGCCTGAAGTGAAATTTACTCATCAGTATAATGGAAATGAGAAAAAAAGTAGCAGTGAGGAGCCTGGAATCGGGAAAAGGGCTCAATTTTCATCTATATTTTGTCCTGCCATGTCAAGGGCTCTAAAGGATAAGTGCCCCATTTCCACCGTTATCCAGAGGTTGCCCTACAGTACCACTTACCCCTGGCCACCATTTTTAATTCTTTCTATTCCACTCTTATCTTTATATTAGGGATCAAAAGGAGACTTAAGACACAAAGGTAGAGGGAACAGTTGGTCTATGAAAGTAGATTTAAGGGTTGTTTCTTACATCCTTAAATGGCCCCTAATCAAAGCACTTCCATCAGCCTTAGGGATTTCTGAATCAAAAGATGTCAATCAGAAATGTAAGCTAAAATCAGAACCAAGGGCCACCAGCTTCCACACCAAAGCTGGGACTTAGAAACACCCGCACACACTGCAAGTAACCAATAAACCCTGCCATATTTGAATTAATAGCTCATATAAGAAATGGAGTCCAATCAAATCATTAACTTTTTTAAAGTGACATGTGAAACAGCAAAACTGTGGAAAACTTCTCTGTAGTAGAAGAATTTTAGAAATATAGGATAGCATTCAACTTATTTTATTATACCTTTTGGAATATAAGAATGCTAGAGTTACAAAAATTTGGAAGCTTCATCAGAGTAGAAAAAGAGATTCAACTTTCCTGGTTTCAAAGGAGAGTCAACTCTGTATTCTTTGAAAGATCTAAGGAAAATAGTTGGCCTAAAATTAATAGATCATGTTTCTGAATTTCTGGGAATTTATAATTTGGGGCGATGGTGGTTTCGGTTTGAGCTTTCTCAAAACATATTTGGCTCAACAAAGTAGATTTCAGTCCACTTTTTTTTTTTGGTAAACCAAACCTATCTATTGTAAATATCAATATTTAGAATTTGGATTAAATCTGATCCATATTACGATGGCAACCGGGACACTTTTCCTACCACGGAGTAACCAAAAACCCAGTGATTTTTTAGAGTGCAGTGGATCCTAAACTAAATCATAGCCTATTAACAAAACTACTCAATGCAAACAATACCACCTCAGATTTGTCCATGGCTTCATGGTGTTAGTTATTTCCCCACATACTATTTCATGTATTTACCACAATAATCCCCATAGCTGAACAAACAGATATTATTCACCTGATTTTACAAAACAGGAAACTTAGAAATGGAAATATTCCCTGACCTTTCTAATATCGTATGAGTAGAGCTGGTACTCCACACTAGATTTTATGACACCTACTCTAGGATTACTAGTGGGGTCTCATCAGGTCTAGTCAAAACCAGAATATTGTTAAGCACAGAATATGTTAGTAACAATATTGAAACCTGAGGATTTCACAATATGGCCAATTGATTTTTGACAGAAGTGCTATGACACTTCAGTGGAGGGTCGAATAGTCTTTTCAACAAATGGTGCTTAGGTAACTGGATATCCAAAAGTAAAAGACTAAAGTTGGACTCCTGCTTTGCATGATACACAAAACTTAACTCAAAATGGCCTGTAGACCTAAAGGTAAGAGAAACTTCTAGAGGAAACAGGAGTGAATCTTCATGACTTTGGATTAGGTTTCTTAGGGACACCTGAAAGCTCAAATGACAATAGAAAAGTAGATAAATTGGACTTCATGAAAACAAAAACTTATGTGCTTCAAAAGGCACCAACACGGAATGAGAGAAAATATTTGCAAATCGCATAATGATAAGGGACTTGATTAATATATAAATAAATCATACAATTCAATAATTAGAAGACAAGTGACCTAATTACAAAATGAACAAAGGATCTGAATAGTCATTACCTCCAACTTAGACATACAAATGGCTAATAAGCACATGAGAAGATGCTCAACATCATTAGCCATTAAAGAAATGCAAATCAAAACCACAGTGGGATATGACTCCACACTCACTAGGATGAATTTCTTTTAAAAGACATTCTCAAGTGATGACCAGGATGCAGAGAACTTGCCAGCTTCGTATACTTCTCGTTGAAATATAAAATGATGCAGTGACTTTGGAAAACAGTTTGGCAGTTCCTCAAAAAATTAAACATGGAGTTGACATGTGACCCAGTAATTCCATTGCTATACTCAAGGAAAATGAATACATATGTGCACACAAAAATTTATACATGAATGCTCATAGCAATAGTATTTATAGTAACCAAAAAATAGAAATAACCCAAAGGTCCATCTACTAAAGAACAGATAAACAAAATGTGGTGTAGCCCTAAAATGGAATGTTATTTGGCATAAAATGAATGAAGTACTGATACATGCTACCACATAGAGGAACATAGAAAACATTATCCTAAGTGAATAAGCCAGACAGAAAGGATCACATATTGTTCAATCTCATTTACATGAAATGTCCAGAAAAGGCAAATCCATTAATAGACAGAACGTAGATTAGTGGTTCCCCAAAGCCTGAAGGTGGGTGGGTAGTGAGAATGTGGATTTACTGCGAACGGGTATGAGATTTCTTTGGAATGTTGAAAATATTCTAAAATTAGATTCTGATGATGATTGTACAACTCCGAATACACTAAAAGCCACAAAACTATACACTTTATAAATGGACGAATTTTACAATATGTGAAATATATTTCAATAAGCCTGTAAATAAAGTCAATGTCCCCCCACAAATCCTTAGGAGATAATTTTGTGTCTACACAGTCCTAGAAAACTAATAAATCTAATACCTGCCTATTGAGTGCTTGCAGTATATCAGTATAGCTACTTGCTTCATTACATTTTACCTTGTCTCTTCTTGGAAGGTCATCTTAACAATTTATTTATTCAACAAGTAGTTTTTGAATGCGTATTCTGTGCAAGATATGGCGCCGGGTGCTTGCAATAGATGCCTCATTTAATACAGCAGCCAAAGTTCCCTGCCCATATGGAGCTTGCATCCTATTAGATGTGTCTCATTTGTATGCTCAAGTACACCTTAGTTCTTAGGGCTCATTCTAGGGGATACTTTTCAAGTGCAGGGTGCTACTTTTCAAAAATTTCACTTTCTCCATCATAATGTGCCCATGGTTTCAATATGATCCCATTCTTTTCACAGCTTGGCTGTCGTCAGTTATTAAATTCAGTTTGAGGTCAAAAGGAAAGACAAAAGTTTCTTGAGAATTCTTGGAGTTTCAAGTAAATGGTTCCATAGATAGCTACATTTATTTGGAAAGCCTCAAAGGCAACTAGAAATGATGGCATGAAAGTAATAATAGTAAGGGAAATTGAGCCCAGTGACTAACTTCGTTGAAATATTAGCCTGAGTTCCACATTCTGTACTTGTCCATCAACCCATTTTAAATTTTTTCTTTTGTTCATTAAACATTTGGCAAATATGTCTGTGTGCTAATCAGACATAGGACACAATCTCATGGTTCGCTACAAATGGCCAGTGACCATCATCTTCTCAATAAGAAGATATCTCCAGTAGTCTCTTTGCTGTGTCTTATCATGATCAGGAATAAAACTCAAGGAATTCTGGCCTCTAGAAACAGGGCACGATTTCTCTGAACGAGCCATCAATGGATTTTTATCGTGAACTCCTGACCCTACTTCAGCTTATCTCATTCATAGAGAATGAAATTACTCCAGTTAAATAAAATATCCCAAATCGAAAGGGCTTAATGACTGGGCCATATCTCCTCCCTGAGATGTGCTACAGTAATCGATGCTGTTGTCATTCTTTGTAACATCGCAGCTTCTCCCGTGTTGTGTTAAAATCATAAAACTCGTGCATTGCTATCTCCCATTTCCCACAGCTGTGATTTCTGGGTCTCTGTTTATGAATAAGCATTTTGGAATTGTCATGAGTTGGAGGAAATAGCATGTGCAGAGTTATTTCCCAAGCCCAGTTGCCAAGAATGAGCTAATTCCAACCCTCCCTTGCAGACAATGAGTCAAGAACTCCAAATACAAGCCATTCTATAATGATCTACCTACCTTTCAAGGAGAATGGCATGTTTTCATTGTCGAACCTGGTCTTTCAGAAGTATACCAAAAGTAAAATTTTAAAATAGATTAATAAAATATTTATCCTTTGCTCAATGTTTATAGTGATTAAATACAAAGTTGATGTCTGTATTTAAAAGAAAAGTTAAATAAATGCGATGTAACCTTGCTACCTTGCTTTTGGAAAATTTGCCCAAAACACATTGATAGTAATCTGTCTCCCATAAATGAATAATATTTTTTAAACTATTTTTTTATGTTTAACATAATATAAAAATAGGAATTGCAAATATTTTTCAAGTGTCAATTTCCAACTAATTGGTAATAGCTATATACATGTTATATTAAGAAAGATTCTGAGGCTTAGTCTGGCTTCACAGAAAAACTGCTATCATTGGATAATAATATTTTCCAGGAATGCAAGATAGGGAGTGGACATGTAAGTACTATATTTGTCATCTTTGTGTGATTGGAAGAAGAGTTAATATTGAAAATATGTGTTTGTTGGTTACCAGAAACATACTAGTCTACATTCAAAAGAGCATTTAACTAAAAACAAAGGCCAAATTAATGCTTACCTTTTTATCTATCCTGTAGGTCAATGCATCACGTCAAGAAGCCAAATTGATGGAGGAGTGTGATCTTCTCATTGAGATCATTCAGCAAAGACGACAAATCATTGGAACCAAGATCAAAGAAGGGAAGGTAAAATTCCTAGGACAGAAGATTTCATATTCTCTACCTGGAAAAAATATCCTACTTCCCATGTACTTTAATAGCTTAGGAAATATTAATGCCCCCCTTTTTCTATATTTTCTATAATCTCCTCTTAAGTCATTAAGATATAATTCATTTTGTTTGCGTCAGTCTAGGTAAGTACTAGACTGATTGGGAGAATCACCTGTAAGACAAGGGCTGCTCTATTACCCAACTCCAGGAAGCAGCATGGAGTTCTGGTCTATTATAGCCATGCTTTTCCATCTCTCTTCTCAAGGAAGACTTTATTTCATATTTATTGCTATATCCTAGCAATTAACACGGTATTAAATGTTTAAGTGAATCGAACTTTACATATAGAAATTATGAAGTTTTTTCCCTTGAGGGAATTTAGACATGTCTAATTTCATGGTGGCAAAACTCCTGTGGTTTAACTCTATCATATACGACTCTCTGGGTATATTAATAGGACTTCTTTTCTAAAGTTTTTAATGTTCCTGTGGTTTTATAGTAAATCATATTCAAAAAGTAATTTACGAATTTATTTTATATTTTTGTAGTCACTTTCTGATTTCTTCAAAATTCATTCAGAAACTGTTAGTAACTTTAGAATCCATCACTTTGTTCTATTTTTAGTCACATTTATATTGAAATACCTAAGATCCATTTTATTTTACCTATTTCTCTACCACCCTCAAAAGATAATTTTGTAAATATTTTAAAAATAGAAACATTCATTCAAGATGCAATAAATTCATGTATTTCTTTTATTACTGCTCAAACCAAACTTTAATAAAATATGTATAATTGAATCAAATTAGCAAGTATTAAGTAGTACATAGATTACAATAGCTAAATATGTGTTCTTCTGTTTTCTGCAAAATTTAAAAGGTACTTCTAATATTGTATAATGTTTGAATTACTTTGTCTATATAGATTGAAAAATATTTACACATGTACATTGTGGTGGCGATCAGAAAAGTTAGTCAAATTAAATAGTTGTTGAAACCATTACAGTGAATCAACAAATTAATATGAAATTGTTCCCTGGCCAACAACTGACTCGGATGTGTTGAAAGGCTACTTTACCCACGTACAAATTGTACAACTTAGAAGATCACTGAGTGTCATCCTAGAATCCTTATAGGATACAGTTCCTCTTCCATCATCATGCACCACATGTGAACATCTCTTAATACCTGGCTTCTTCTAGGTTCTCAGACACACGACTGCCTGAAATACACCTGTAATTAATGATTGAGATACATATGGAAGGTAATTTGTTGCCTTTACATGGTCATATGCAAGGTTCAGTTCTCAACACACTCATATTCGTTTCTTACTGATGCTGTAACAGATGACTACAAACACAGTGGCTTAACACAGATTTATTCTCTGACCTTCTAGAGATCAGAAGTCAAAAATCAGTCTCACTGGGCTAAAGTCAAGATTCTGGCAGTGCTCTCTATTTCTGGAAGCTCTAGGGCTGAATCCATCTCTTGCCTTTTCCAGCTTTTAGAGGCCACCCACATTCCTCGGCTCATGGCTTCTTCCTCACCTCACTCTGACGTTTGCGTCCATCCTCAGATCTCCTTCTTTGACACAGACTCTCTTGATTCTCTTTCGTATGAATCCTTATAATCACACTGGGATTGCCCAGACGATCCAGAGCAGTATGCCCCATCTCAAGAGCCTTAACTTAATAACATCTGCAATATCCCTTTTGTCATGTAAGGTAACATAGATACATATATATTTGATTTTTGGTTCTTTTTGTTTGTTATTTTATATTAAATTTATTGGGATAACATTGTCGAATGAAGTAAATTTCAGGTATACAGCTTTATAATACAACATCTGTATACACTACTGTGTGCTTACCACCTGAAGCCTAGACTCCTTCGGTCACCTTTTATTCAACCCCCTTTACCCTTTGTCCTTCCTACTCCCCTTTCCCTCTGGTAATCATCATTCTGTTATCTGTATCTATGAGTTTGGTTTTTTGTTTGTTCATTTGTTGCTTTTTATTTTATATTCCACATATAAGTGAAATCATATGATTCTTGTCCTTTTCCATCTGACCTATTTCTGTTAGCATGATACTCTCAAGATTCATTCATGTTGTTGCAAATGGCAATATTTCATCTTTTTATGGCTGAGTAGTATTCCATTGTATATATATACCACATCTTCATTGTTTCCATGTTTTGACTATTGTAAATAATGCCGTAATGAACATAGGGGTAAATATATCTTTATAAATAAGTGTTTTCAAGTCGGGAGGGGGTAGATAGCTAGAAGAGGGATTACTGGTTTATATTCTTAATTTTTTGAGGAACCCCCATACTGTTTTCCATAGTGGCTGTACCAATTTACATTCCCACCAGCAGCATGTGAGGGTTCCCTTTTCTCTACAACCTCTCCAACACTTGTTATTTCTTGTCTTATTGATAACAGTCATTATAACAAGTGTGAAGTGTTATCTAATTGTGATTTTGATTTGCATTTTCCTTGTAACTAGTGATGTTGAACATCTTTTCATGGGTCTTCTGGCCATCTGTATGTTTTCCTTAGAAAAATGTCTATTCAGGTCTTCTGCCTATTTTTTAATCAGATTGTTTTGTTGTTGTGGAGTTGTATAAGTTCTTTATATATTTTGGATATTAGTCCCTTATCAGATGTGTCATTTGCAAATCTTTTCCCATTCAGTTTGTTGCCTCTTTGTTTTGTCGATGGTTTCTTTCACTGTGCAGAAGCTTTTCAGTTTGATGTCGTCCCATTCAACCCTGAATTCAAGAAGGTGTTTTCCTCTGGACAGGGACATGGATGAAATCAGGAAGGGATACATCAGGGGCTTCAGTGATATCAACAACATTTTACTTCATTTTGAAAAATCTGATGCTATTATGAAAATATTGAGATTTGGTAAAGCTGGTACTGTGTACAGGAAAGTTGATCATATTACATTCCAAGTTGCCTCTTTGAAATTGATCACTTTTTTTAAAGTCCACATTTGTTTAGAGACATTATGTCAGAAGGCAATATTAGAAAGCAAACGTGACTTGTAAAAGATGAAGGCTCAGTCCAGCTTTCTCTCGAGTTACGACTTTGGCACATGACCAAAGACTAGTTGATCCCAAACCCTGGAAATCCCAAACCCCTGGCCAGGGCACATGCTGCCAGAGATACATTTTGAAGAAGAGCATAGGTGCCAACGCCCTGGAACTCAGAGGTGCTGGGCAGGGAGAGCAAGTATGGACTTGGTACCCAATGAGGATGCCCAGGGTGGTGGCTAGACAGCCTAAGGACACTGAATCCAGAGAAGGGACAGTGGGGCCCTCTGACCAGCACTTGGAAGTAGAGAACTAGAGGAAGAGCTGGCGGGATCATGGAGACCATAAAGGTGGATTTTATCTGCTTTATGACTTGGCCTCCGTCCGTCTCTGGTGCTGATCACAAGGCGGTTAGACCTGGCAGGAACAAGTCCATCACAAATCCTCTCACTGTGGAGGTTGCCTTTCAGGCGATGTTGTTACACATTAGTACATACTGGTCATTCCTACTCTCAGAACATTGTGTATTCTTTGAAATAAATAGCTCAACAGTCTTGATACTTGGATGAACTGCAGAGTCTCAAGCCATGAGACTCCACGGGAAAGAATTGTCTTATTTCTTCAGTAGTAGGGGATAAATTTCATGCCAACATGAGAAAAGCTGATGGCAAGCTCCAGTTAAGCAAGTTATGCATTTTATGTTCAGACATATCAGAGCCCATGGCTGAGAGCAAAAGGGTCTTTCTCTTCTCTGCTTTTAAATACTCTAAATCTCTAAAATTTAAGCAAGCTTAGTCAGCTTAAACTAAACATTCAGGCTCTTCTATAGCTTTATAAAGATGCTGAGTACAGGCTTCACTGTCAATTCAGATACATTGTGTTACTTGAGGATCAATTGTTTGGATGTAGCAATTTTGCAGTGAGAAGGCTACATCTATATAAAAGCATTGAAAATGTGCTTTAAGAAAAATAAAGGGCTGCTTTTAAAAGCATGCATAAATAGCAAATAAAATGATGTAAATAGGCCTATGTCCTCACTAAATGGAGATTCCAACAGACAGAATATTTCCGTGATGAGTATGGAGCGAATTCTAAAAATTACAATGTGGCAGTCGTACTTCCCAGAGGACAAAAAAAAAACAGTGCCAACTCAGAAAAATTTCCCCTGCAGCAGTAGCACTTACATATGGAGAATTTTATGTGTCAGTATCTAGTTATTTCTTTTTTAAAAAAATGGAATTTTATTCATCTCGTCAGATTTCTAAACTAATACATGAAAAAGTGATTTCTAATGAAGGAATTAGTATTTTGCTAAATGCTTAGTGTCTGATTCTGAAATGCAGGATAGTGTTTCACAGTTTGGCTGAAATCAGGGCCATTTGATCAGAATCATTTAAGTTGTCAATTTTTTTCTGGAAAGGGCCGGGCCAGATAATATTTTAGGCTTTGCCATCATGGTCTCTGTTGCAAGAGCTCACCTGTGCCCAACATTGTAGTGTGAAAGCAGCCATAGATGATTCATCAATGAATGAATGTGGCCGTGTGCCAATAAAACTTCATTTACACAGACAGGTTGTGTGTTGGATATGGCCCACAGACCATAGTTTGTGAACACCTAAATTCTTTTTTCTTTTCCCTTTTTTTGTTTTTTACTGAAACCCACACTAAGAAATAAATATGACATCAGATTCAGCACAGATAGCCAGACGCACATACATACACGGGAAAAAAGTATTAGAAAACATAACTTGTCTTTTGTGCCAGGAATGCACTCTGCTAATCTCTTTTCTCCTCTCCACTTTTCTTTAATTTAGTTTTGTAAATGCTAATACTGACCATACTAATGATTCATCACCTAAAGATCAAAACACATCCATTGCTTCTTAAAGTGCTGATTCCTGCCGCTCTGCCAATTACAGCTCCTTACTAAGGATATTAGAGAGTGACCCCAAACAACTAATTTTTCTTTAAAAAATGATCACCAGCCGATTCTTGCACACACCAGGTTTGAAAAGCTCCAATCTGGTGTATTGGATGGAATTGTACACCGAGCTAAAATTTAAATTATGCTGACAATTGTTTTCTGTAAAACATTCCCACATTTTCAAAGGAGGCTCCTCTTTTGATTTGCTTCAATTTATGCATGATTTGGGGCTTTTTTTTTCTTTTCCTCTTATGTCACTTTTAATTTCCAGTATCGTAGAAGAAAAAGGAGAAAATGGAGTTCAAGCATTGTTACATTTGTGATCTGTGCAGTCGCTAATAGGCCTACAGAAAGGATAAGAGATCGACATGAAATTATTCTAAGGGAATATTTTGACCTTATAGTTCTTTTGTTAGAATCATATTAAACATCTTCCAGTCTGTCGTGTAATTTAAAGCATTCCTTATGTTGTATGATTAAATATTTCACTCACTTGGTTTTGTTCTAGGGAGTCTTATTTTTCCTTCCTCTGACAATGTTTTATGGATGTGTTCTAAAAGCTTGCATTGGATCCTACCTTTCTTAGCTTTACCTCTGGATATAATGATGTTAGAAGCTAAATTCTGTTTTGGTGTAAAATAAGTGTTATTTTATTCAACTAATGAACACAGTTAATCTGCCGCAGATGGTCACTATAAATAATGAGTTGAGCCTTTTACTAGACTTAAAATCGCACATTGTTTGCCTCAAAGTTTGACACTTTATTCTCTAACTCTGCTTTCAAGAATTTTTTCTCACTCTTGCCTGAAATCTTGTGGCTGCTGCCTCTCTCGATTCAGCATTAATTTCCTTTGTTTGCAATAGGACGACGAAGCTGGAATTGGACGTTCCTCAGAGACTTCAAGCTCTGACATCTCCTTCCTTCCTTCTATTCGATTAGAGTTGCATGAGGATGATAATGATGACTTGGAGAAAGAAGGAATTTCTTGGAGTTAGCAGGAATTCTGGAGGGAGCCTGAGCCAGCCTTGTCTGTAAGACAGATTCACTGGCCTCCTCCCTACCCTTTCGGCCAGGGCTGTTTTCCGTCCCGGAACGATCACAAAGCTGGCCAAGCCCTGTCCCAAGTTGCATGGACGGCGGTACTAGGCGCACGGCAATTCCAATGAGCGGTCTAATTTTATCTTGGCTTCTGGCCAGAGGGCTTCATCTCACAGTGTATTTCAAACACCAAAGCAAATGGTCAAGTGGGTTACCATGGACTCATCTTGGCCCGCCCCAGAGGTTATGGTCAATTACATTTGAGGGTCGTTTTCAAGCAAGACAGAATCAGGAACTGGAAAGGAGGTTGGAACCAAACATGCGTTTTTATCCCAACTGGGAAATGCTTATCAAAATAGTTTTAGTTATCAAGTAAGCACAAAGTGCCTGGAAATGACGTTCCCAATGAGGGGAAATGGCCCAGCTGTGCTTTTTTTGGCTTTCTCTCATCCGCTCAACAGGAAAAATATTAATCAATGGAAAAATGCTCCCTGTCTGTTAATTTAACATGTGAGCTTTAGATAGTGTGGGAAATAGTAATACCTAATGTTTTTATATCACGGTTTTATTACCTGGATCGCAAAGAACTTTTTAGAAAACGGTTTTTACTTAAAGCCACATATTTGTGCCTATAGAGATGTTCTGTTTTCTTGATGGCACAGCTGAAAAACTAAGATCGAGTTTCCAGGATTTCTTATGATCTGACAGTAATTGTGTGTAATAGTCAAGGGAAGAGGTCCGATAACCCTCTGGAACTTAGGCAACACCTTTTTTCCCCATCAAATGGCAGGGAAGCAATTCGCAATTCAGTGCTTCCTCATAAAACAAAGTAGCAACACTTCTCCAAGGACGTAAAGAATGTCTAAGACAAGAGTCCCATAACTGGGATTTCCATATTTTGATATCTCTCTATGCCTACTTTTTGAATTTTGATCGAAGGACAGCTTGCATACAACAAAATGCACACATCAGAAGGATGCAGGCTGATGCATTTTCACTGAGCGAGCCCACCTGTGTAACCATCTCCATGCTTTTGTTCAAGGTGATGAGGCTTCGCAAGCTGGCTCAGCAGATTGCGAACTGCAAACAGTGCATTGAGCGGTCGGCATCGCTCATCTCCCAAGCGGAACACTCTCTGAAGGAGAATGATCATGCGCGGTTTCTGCAGACTGCTAAGAATATCACCGAGAGGTGAGTGCAGGGGCTGCTGGGAAGTTCTCAGCTGCTGGGCTTCTGTGTCTGCGTTGTGATTGGTTGGCCTTGCCCTCGCCTTGCTTTTGTTTTCATTTTCAAGGCTGAGTACCAGAGAGAATAGACGCTTTGATTTGCTTTGTTCCAGCTAAAGATGCTTCCCTTTGACATGTCAGAGCCTTTTCAGTAGCAGCCTGGAGTTCAAGGCCTTTGAAACAAGAGTCCGCCAGTTAGAAAGAATAAAATCAGTCTGCTTTTAGGGGAGAAAAGCTATGATGGCACAAAAACGGCATGTATTGTGACTTTCAGAACTGATCTTATCATACCCTTGATAGCAAAGAATCAAAAAGAAGGCAAAAACATAAAAGAGAATCTTTTCTTCCATCTCAGGGCTCATCTACTAAAGAAAAATGGCCCAGGTGTTGTTTTCTTTTAGACCTGCTTTTATTTGGTTGAGAAGCTTCACCTTTCTTGAAAAGGTCAAGGCCAATTCACATGGGAGAGAAAGGACCAAACTGTCAACCTCATGCCTCCTTCTTTTAAAATACCCTTTATTCTAGGATAGGGAATATAAAAATGACATTATTTTGAATGGTCAGCACAGCATTAAAACTGGCGGGGTCAGAACCCCTTCAGTACCTGTACTTGATTGGCACACAAATTACTGGCCAACGCCGATGCAAACACTTATAGCAACTTTAGCGGGGCCGAAGATAAGCACCTAACACCACCTGAACGACATTTCTGATTAATGCCGATGGCCTTGACTTTTTATTCATTCTCGTTTTCAGAGTTAGCCGCCCCTTATCCAAAGCAATAATAGAATTCTATCACTAGAAGGCCCCAAATAGCTCATTCCTGCTGGTCTTTCTCCTAGAGCAGGGGTTTGTCATTTTTTTTATTCTGTAAAGGGCCAGAGAGTAAATATTTTCAGCTTTGCAGATTATAAGGTCTTGATCACAACTCTGCAGTTCTGCCATTGTAGCTCACAACAGCCTGTCTAGATAATACAGAGACAAATGGACGTGGCTGTGTTCCGATGAAACTATTTACAAAAACAGGCAGCAGGCCAGATTTGGCCCATGGGCTGTACTTTGCCAAACTCTGGCCTAGGAAAAAAAAATACTCACCATCTTAGGACTTGAACTTCTTCAAGAAAGAAGAAAGAAAACTAATATTTATCAAATGCTTGCTTGTGTTGGACTTACTCTCAAAATATCTCATAGAGGTGGGCATTGATATTTTCATTTTTACTGTGCTTTCAGTGAGAGTAGTACACAGTATTTTTACAGCTCTAGTCTAGGATCCAACCAGCTTCATTGTGTTATTTCTCAATATTTGAAAAAATTCCCTTCTGCAACTGGTTAGATACTTTTCCAAAGCATGTGCATGAGAGCTGATTATCATCCCTTTTGTATCCTTAAAACAATCTCCCCCTTCTCTAAAGGAAGCCAGTTTCTTTCCTTCTGACTCCTGAGTTCCAAGTGTTTAACTGTCTTCACCGCTCTCATCTGGACTATATCCAGTTGTTTTATAGTCATCAGAAAGTTAAAACTGCGAACAGCACTAATACTCCAGTATACCGAGGACGTTCTACTAGACAGTGTTTACACTTACATCATGATTTTCTACTGGGATCCAAGAGAGCTTTTCTCCAGCTATAAATTGTGAGATATCCAGATGAAGTAGCTACTGTGAGCTGCATTTCTCAGCAATCCCTAAAAATTCGATCAATTATAAAAAGGAAAAAAATCTCACTTAGCGAGGGGAGATAATGTGGCCCCATAACAGTTAAGGTAGAACATTCTGAAAGAACACCTGTATTTGAAGTAGAACATAAGCGCATGAATGCCTACATGCGATCTACATCAGATACAGCTGGTCATATCTGGTCCCACTCACCCCTACCTGTCACAAGCCCGTCTCATCAAGAATGGAAACATGACCAATCTCCCTTTCTATAAATGAATTATATAATATACTATATTCTCAAGCCTCACTTCTTGGTGTAGCAGTATGCACACTTTTATCAAATGATGTTTAAATAAGCAAAACTATTCACTAAATCCAGGCATAAGAAAGTTGGCCTACTGCTTATGAGAATTCTAAACTGCCGTCAAGTTTGACTACATAGTGCCTGTAAAAATTTGCTAGAGGTCTTTGTCCCACTGTTTCTGCATCCCGTCTCCCTCCATCTCTATGTGTCAGTCCTCTTGGTTGATCCCTGAGCTTTTCTCTTTTTTCCAGCAACCAGAATGCAAAAACAGACTCTGGGCTGGGACTAGAAGTTGGGAAACCTGGGTCCGCATCCCAGCACTGCTACTTTTTAACTATGACTCTTTGAGTTTATTCATAAGCTATTTCGTCTTAAAAAAATTGGCTCATAATAGCTACCTCTATCAGTAGTTGTGACAACATTGCTGACAACTCCTAAGAATGGGCCTTTAAGCATCATAGATATTCTATAGCGCTCATGGGATTTATGTTTGCATCTTTCAGGATGTCAGTATGATCCTTCCTTGTATATCTATAGTGATGCTGGTCTCCATCCACCTTTCTGTATTCTTCAACAGTGACTTCTCTACGGTGTGACTTCATGATTCTCTGCCTCCTATTGTGTCTGCTTTGGGCTTCACCACCTGTTTACTCTAAACCATTTTTATTCTTCTCTTCAAGGGTGCAAAGCCCAGAACAAACTTTTAATGCTGCAGGCCTTCCTAAAGTGAGACTTGGATGTGATTTTTTTTTCCTGCATCATTAAATCACTTAAAGTAGATATGTTCACCTATAAGCTGAATCAGACTGCAAAAAGTTGTTCAGTTTAGAAATATCAAAAAAAAAAAAAAGAACTCAAACTTTCCATGGTAGGAATGCATATGCTTTGGAATCGAGCGTTTGGCTCTGTGCTATTGCTTAGTAGTAATTATGGATAGCGTTGGGACTGCTCCTTGACACTCATGAGTCTCCTTCTGTTCATAGCTCCCAGCGGGCAGGATTCATACCATCTTGTTTTTACCATTGTAGTCCCAGCACATAGTGTGACTTGCCTGACATGAATGAATGAGCGAAGGAATCTATAAAACAGGGCCAATTACTCCTACCTAAAATAACATGGTCATTTTAGGGATAAAATGAAATAATATAGTAAAAATATTAGCCCAATTCCTGTCTCAAGGTGAACACACAGCACATTGCTAATTCTCTTCTTTTTCACTCACTAAATAGATCCAGATGGATAATATCACATACTATAGGCTCAAGCCTCACTAATATATAGGTCTTTGGTATGATTGTATATGCATCTTTATAAAATTACATTAAATAAACAGAGCTCTTCACTAAATCCAAGCATAAGGAAGTTGGTCTACTACTAATGAGAAATATAAAATTAAAATCACACTCCTCTGTCCCTCACCGTCACAGGTAGCTCAAGGCTCCATCAGACTTTCCAAGACTACAAAGCCAAGAATTTCAGTTTTCGGTGCTAGAAAAATGTCACTTGATTACAAGAATTAGAGCACATCTGATAAATGGTTTTCGAAGTGTGTTCTATAGGGTGTTAATTGATATGAAAACAACAACAAGGTTCCAGAGCCAAATGCACTTGGTCAAAGTAAACCCTGTTTGGTTTTTGTGAGACCTCACCACGTTTTACCATGGCAACGTGCGTTGTAGACCGCCTGCCTCAAAGAGACCTATTTAAGTGCCATCGTCAGATCAGGCATGGGAGGGATATTACGCGGGAAGGGTAGAGCATCTTCCCCTCACATTGGCTGTTGGGCAGAAACCCTGTGAGCAGTGTGGCTTTAGACATGTCCACCTTCAGGAAAACTGGCCCCATGTGGCTGCTAGCAACTGAGTGTCATGGAGATTAAGAGCATCAAATAGAAGGAGAAATAGGGAGTAACATGCAGCCCACTCTCTTGAGCATCCAGCTGAGACACAATGCCCTCGTTTGTCTCAGTATGTTAAGAGCTTAACACACACACCCACAGGCATGCACACACATGTGCGTGAACACACACATACAAACATGAGTTTGAAAGCAAGGGATTGAGAAAGTTCCATAGCACTAATGGCCCAGGTGAATTTTGGTAACTTATCTGAAAGGCAAGAAGATGGTCAACAAGGATTTGGGGAATGAAAACATGGCCCAAAATGTTGAATTTGGCAGATCTCCCCTTGCCTGTCACTCCAATTAAGAATTTGAAATCGTAGCCAAAGATAAATATCTTTCCATCAAAAAATGTGTTGGTGTTAAAAGCTGCGGTAATCTCCAAAGAGTCTTGCTGTCAGTCTTTGGCTCCCAGGCTCAGGAACTTTCATTCTTTTTACTCCTAACCCACAAAGTTCTCACCGTCAAAACGTCAGGCACTTAACCAAGGCATGTTTTACTTAATTGTTTATGGACCATCTAACCAGGAGAAACTTGAGAATGAAATCTGTTTTAGATGAACCTAAACAGAGGCATCTGTCACTGGACAGAGGAAATGGTAAAGCAAAGATTATCTACTTGGAGCAATTGAAATCTTCTAACCTGTTGAACACAAGCTCTGTGCCACGCGTGCCGACAAAGACGTGTGATTGAAAGTTAACCGCTCGTTTCAGAATAACTCATTGCAGTTCTCCGTCCTGGACATTACGAAACAGAATTAATTGGGGTTTCACTTTAAAATGTTTATTTGAAGTGTTTAAATGGCATTGTAGCATTTCTTTTAACTTTTATGCATTGGCACAAATATTTTGAACTCTTCAGTACGTGGCACACTTTAAGAGGTTGGTAAATATTTGTTGAATAATCCTAAACTCTCTCTGAGTTTTAAGGACTTTATATTTATGGGTCAGAAGGGACACATTTTTTTAAAGTAGACCATCTATGAAAAATGCCTAGCAATCATCTCTTTATCCATAGTTTTAAATTAGCACTTGTTAGTCATAATAATTAGCCCAATTCCTTTGGGTGTAATATTTAGCCAACAGAATCACAATTCTGCTCTTTATTGCTTATTGGTCAAAGGGTCAGGTGGTAAATTTAGATTCTCTACTCTCATTCAAACACTCGAAACTTTTCTTTCCTGGGTTTATACCTCTTCAAACTTTCATCTATGGATTCCAATGCCATTCTATTGCATTGTTGATCATCTTCTCTACTTTCTTCCCTGTACAGCACTGAGAAGGTGCCAGAAATAGCTATTATAGAAACTTTAAGGATTTTGAACATTTCACAGGTATAAATCTTTTTATCGAGGTAAAATATGCATAATGTAAAATTAACCATTTTAATGTGTACAGCTCAGTGGCATTCAGTACATTCACAGTCTTGTGCAATTACTGCCTCTTTCAAGTTCCAAAATATTTTTGTCGCCCCAAGAGAAAACCTCGTACCATTCTACAGTCATTCTCTGTCGCTCCTCCCCCAGCCAGCTCTTGCCACACACCAGTCAGTTTTACATCTCTATGAATTTGCCTGTTCTGGACATTTCATACAAATAGATGATAAAAATGTGTGGCCTTTTTTGTGTATCTTTGTTTATGTAGCATAATGCATTCAAGGTTCATCCATGTTGTAGTGTGTAGCAATATTTCATTCCTTTTCATGGATGAATAATAGTCTATTGTATGGACAAACCCATAGGTATAATTTTTACAGCCAAGATATATTTATAAAATCCAAAACTTTAAGAGCCATTAAGAAATGAAAGAGGAGATATATCTCTTGGGGTAACCAGGTTGACATTTTTCTAGATTAAATGGGAGAATATAGACCTGGAATTCTCCTCTTGGCTGTTGCCAGCTAGCTTTGTGGCCTTGTACAAATGAGCATCAATTAATGAGAAAATAAGTAACTAGATTTAGAGCTAAATTATTTCAAATTTGTTTCTTTGCTCAAAAATTCCCAGCACCCTACACATTGTAGGTCCTTGGTGGTGTTTACTGAACTTAACGAAATACCAAAACCTACAAGATGATAAGTCTGCATAGTTCAATATGCTCAGAAGTGGTTTGTATCATGCCACAATTTTCTTGTTTTTAAGAGAATCAGTTACATTTTTTAATGACTCGAAATGTTCCGCTGTTAATAACTGAACTTTCCAAATCAACTTGAGGGTCCATAGCAGGAGATTGGTACTTACCAGTACCTTGCTTTACGGTTAATAAATGAAAACCCTTAACTAGCAATCCTAAATGAAGAGGAGAAGCAGTTCATCCATTGGGGGAATTTGTGAGAAAGCTCATGAATATTTTCCATGGCATCTGCTGGGAATATGGTAAAAGAAAATGAATACAAGGAGAATGAAAACGAGCCAGACAAAATTTCTTTTTTAATGTTTGTTTTAGAAAGAGGCTAGTAATTGATTAAACTAATCCAATATCTGGAAACATTCTTTTTTAATCTTCACTTTGCCTTTTATGCAGTTTGAGATTTTGGAGACTCCTCTTTGAAGTGGAGCAGAGTCGAGTCTGAAAGGAACAAACAGTTTCCCAGACAGATGTGTGAAGAAACGCCTGGGGCTATGTGCCTCTCGCTGGGGTTAGATGTGATGGGGCCAGGCTGTTAAATACACAGCTACATGAAATATGAATATTCTTTTGCCTCCGTGGGAAATTTTTTTCCGATAGTAAAAAGGAAGGGGGAAGCCATTCTACTGGTTTTCCAATTCCTTCGCCTTTTCTTTAAGCTTGAATTCATTTGCATTGTGTTGTCGTGTTGTGCCATTCTGAGATTCTTTTAAAGCTTGTGAGTAAAAACTGCACTCTTTTTTTTTTAACAATATTTCTCTTTATTTTTTTTTTCATTCCTGTGCAGGTATGATAAAAGCCATCTTGACATTTCTAAAAAAGTTGTTTTGTTTAAAATTACAGAGTCTCCATGGCAACTGCTTCATCCCAGGTCCTAATTCCTGAAATCAACCTCAATGACACATTTGACACCTTTGCCTTAGATTTTTCCCGAGAGAAGAAATTGCTAGAATGTCTGGATTACCTTACAGGTATTGTCTTTTGTGTTTTCTTTGACATTGTATACAGTCAGTGACACAAGTACTTTGCCACCAGATCAATTCCCTAAACACCAGAGACATAGGCTTCTCATATAGGAATGGAGTCTAATATTCCTGTAAACATTTTCTGGCACTCTTTTTCAAGCAAAGCAACACAGTCCAAGACTAAATTGAGGGCATACACACAAAAAAAGAGAATCTCTCATTAAAAGCGTACTCACTACTATTTTCCTTATTCTCAGGGTGCGCATAACTCAAAGGATAGCTCTGTTGGCCATCAAAGAGATACGTAGGGTAGCATGGCTGTTTTCCGTTTCATGTCAGCAAGGCATCTGACTCTCATAGCGCCTTGCAGAATAAAAGATGGCAGCTAACTGATTGGCTATCTGTCCTGCTCTAGCTCTTTGTATTTGTGACTTTGTTTAATCTTCACAACATCGAATTGAGGTAAAGTGTCATAGTCTTCATTTTGCAAATTTGCCAGAAGTCAGAAAGCTAGGGAGTGGCAGAAGCAGGATTTGGCTTGGGTCCATACAGACTCCAAAGACCTCTGCCTTTTCTAGTAAAAGACTGAGTTTCATTTTGGCAGAGGTCACCATGGCAAACATCCCAAAAATCACATTTGAATTCCTGGTGCCATGTTTCAATCCTGTGCTTTCTTATAGGCTTTTTTTGGGCGGGGAGGAGGGGCGGGGGGGGGGGAGAGTCAAGCTTGAAAAACAAAAGCAACAGCAATAAAATGAAACCTCAGGCTACTCCTATTTCTAACCATGCTTCCAAGTTTTTCTTTGCTGTTAACCTCTAAAGTGGGAACTAAAAACATTAGCTGGTAGAATGTGGACTGTTTAGACGACCTTATTTGTGTTAGCCAAAGCCACTGGCGCTTATGACTTCAGGAAAGCTCCATATATACAGCGAAACCAGATGTGCACTGAACTTAGGACATGTAGCCCTCAAGAGACCACATCCCTTACTGCACTCGGCATCATTCTATATGCATGTTTGTGGGAGAGCGGGAGCATTGTGTGACTTTTGTTTTTACAGCCTGTGGATAGAAAGCAAGGAGTTCTGCATTCAAGGAGCATTGTATCCAGAAGATCAGTTTTTTCTCTTTGCAAGGCCCCAAGGTGCCGTTTTTAACCTTTCTGCATTTACAAGGGAGGCAAGCAAGTCATCCCGCAAACTTCCTATCTTATGTAATTCTTCTTTCAAACCATAGCACTCCTATTAAAGAAGAAAGAAATCAACTCACAAAGCATTTGTCATACAAAACAAAACTTATGAAATTTACTGCCCTTTTTAAGCTTTTAACTCTGAGATTTATCTAAGCTAACACTATCTACTAGCACTTCCTGTGACAATAGAAACATTGCATATCTGTACTATCCAATATGGCAGCCACATGCAGCTCTGGAAAACTTGAAATGTGGCTAGTGAGTTGTTTTTTTTTAATTTAACTTCAATTAAATTTAATTGAAATTTAAAGAGCCACATGTAGTTTGTTGCTACTGTATTAGACAGTGCAGGTCTAGGGGTTTCTCTGGCCCAGCTGTTTTTCATGGTGGCATCTTGTTTTTTTTTTTTTTTTTAAAAATCTCCTTTTCTCTTATATCATTTGGGAATGAGAATAGTTGCAACAAGAGAAAATCCAATTAGCAGTGACTAACCCATCAAGGAATATTCATTATCATGAAACAGGACAACAGAGGCACGTGAACCAGGATCGAGCGGCAGTTCAGTGATGACCTCAGACCCCCGGCTCTTTCTCTTTTTCTGCTCTGCCATATTCATTGTGTTGCCTTTTGAACACATGATAGCAATGTAGCTACACCACTTCCAAACATTATATTCAAGCTATAGATAAAAAGAGGGGCAGAGGGAGAAATAATGACAGAAAGCGCCGTCAGCCAAGTTCGTCTTTGTTTATCAGGACAACAAAAGGCTCACTCTGAAGACCCATCCAGCAAACTTTCGCTTGTGTTTCGTGGGCCAGGGCCACGTCACAATATCATGCCCAAAGGCAAAAATGTCTGAAAAAAATATTTGACTGGGCACATGGCCATTCTGCATAAAATTGGTATCTCATTGACAGCAATATGTCCTCCCTATTTCCAAATAATTATTTAATGCTATTTCAAAGATGCACACCTATTCCAATCGCTCTTGGAATGCCAAAGTGCTGATTAAAGGGGAGATTGCGAAAGTAGTTTGCACTGACTAGTAATGTGAGCACCATACATCATTCCGATGGCTGTTTATGCCAAACTAAAGACCATATGGGGTACCTGCTATTACGCCTTCTTAGCCCTTAACCTCAAATACAAATTTGGCCCATTTCTAGACATAACATTGATCCTGACCATAACATAGGATGCTTGGCCGATATTGCCAAGTCCAGATAGTTTATCAGACATTTGTAAGCAGGAAATGAAGTGTTTGTGGAGCATTAGACCACCATTTCTTGTGTCTTCTTTATGATAGAGGCAAGAAAATAACAGCCCTGGTACTCATTCCATGAATATTGAAATTGTCAGCATGCTGCTGTTCTCATTTACAGTAAATTGTGTATTGACGTTTTAGGACAAACTCATTGGGTTTATGATCGAAACAGTATTAGCCTGCCTGGTTGTGAAAACAAGTTTTTTTCCCCCTCTGACATGCCTCTAAGTGGTATGTCAAGTTAATAACCCAGAGAGGTGACATTTCCTCCATGATTGCAGCTGCTGCCATGTATGTCACAGCTACTTGCCTATTTTGAACATGTTTTCTTTATATTTAATCATATGTTGCAATGCAGAAAGGACAAAATCTTTCCACAATCTAAATAGCTTATTGAACTATTTAGATTATGGAAGAATAAGTATTTCTCCACCGATCCATGCAGGATGACCCCGCACTAACGGAGACCACTCGGATAAAAAGCATGTTTTACAATCGGCAGAACGCATCTCCTGATTGCTGTCATTGATTCATCCACATCCAGGTCACAGCATGTGACACTGAATCTTGCATGTGGCTGCTTCAGGAGACAGATGCATAAACACATATTCCAGAAAGAATACTCTCGGGGCTCTGTAGAGCCCTTCTGCCGTAATGCACAACGTAACGCAGTGCCTGCCACGTGTGGGTATTCAATAACCAATAGACAAAGTGGGACTTTATACAGCAGACATAAACGTTCCTTACTTTGTATGATACTTATCCTGAATATGTCTTTAGGTGGCGAAGTGAAGAATACTAAAATAATCAAAGTTTTAAGCTTACCATTTTCATAAACATTTTCCCCCCTCTTTGGATTTGTTTAGGACTCATGAATTCTATAGTAGTGTAAGCAAAAGGTTGCCACTAACCTATAGAATGCAGGTATGTTTCTCCTTTCAAAGTTAGACAGAGAGCTGAAATAAAGGCCTAGATTGATTATCTAAACCAGGGGTCCACAAACTTTGACTGTAAAGGGCCAAATGGTAAATATTTTGGGCTATGCAGGACATATGGTCACAACTACTCAACTCTGCTGTTGCACAAAAGCAGCCGTAGACAATAGGTAAATGAATGAGCCTGGCTGTGTTCCAATAAAATTTTATTTACAAAAAACAGGCGGTGGGCCAGTTTTGGCCCATAGCCATAGTTTGCCAACCCCTGATCTAAAACATTACTGCTAGTGCAAAGCACTCACTGTCTAGCCTTTTTCTTGCTCACAAACTCTGCTCATAAAACCAATTACTGAAATCAGTCCAGTAGAAGTCAACTTAAAATCATTATTTTGGTAGGATGTAGACTTCTCTGCTCCAGAATGTGTTCAAGACATAAAACAGCAGCCTTCTCCAGCGATGAAGTTAACCAAATGCCAAGGAATCATGTTTTTCTTGGGGAAGGAAAATGTACCGTTTAGATATGATGGATTGCTAATCATGTTCTTATTTGCAATATCACCGAGAAATTGAAAAATGAGGAGAAAATAGGGCCACACTAATAATTTTTTAATAAGGCATCAAAACATCTAATGAAAGAAGATTTTCAAACAGTTATTTAGCTGATTTGTTATGGGATAAAAAAAACTTTGGTATTTTTCCAACTGGGTGCAATTTTAAATATAAAAATATGTGGCATCATGTAGCTCAGAGGTTGGCAAACTTTGGCTCACAGACCAAATCTAGCCCTCACTTGTTTTTGTAAATACGGTTTTACTGGAACCTGGCCATGTCCATTTAAGTACAAATTTTCTTTGGCTGTTTTCATGATGCAAAGGCAGAGTTAAGTTGTTGTAACAGAGTCCGCAAAACCTAAAATATTTACCATCTAGCCCTTTACCAAAAAAGTTTGCCATCCCTCTAATGTGGATGAAATTACAAAAGTTTATCTTGTTTACTTTTTGTTAACATGTTTTCTTTCATGGAGGAGAGAATATTATTTGTTTAACCTCCTAAACATGCTTTTAGGATAAATAGAGATAAGTCCATACTGGCAGGCTGAAGTCACACTACCGATTAAAAATCACAGTGATAGCAAGCCAACCAAATGTTCCTTAGGTTGGGGTTACCATCTCTATGATAGCAGACCTCATGGATCTGTTTAGAAAGGCCGCTTCGACGGGCCAGCACGCCTCTGAAATGTATCCCAGAGGTGTCTGCGTCTTCATTAATGAACGTTCTTGATGCCCACAGCTCCCAACCCTCCCACAATTAGAGAAGAGCTCTGCACAGCGTCCTATGATACCATCACTGTTCATTGGACCTCCGATGACGAATTCAGTGTGGTGTCCTATGAGCTCCAGTATACCATATTCACCGGACAAGCCAATGTTGTTAGTGAGTATTGCATGCCTTATCGATTTCTCTATCTGGTGACTGTTTTCAGATAGATTGTTTTTCTGAATTTAAACATCAAGGGAAGACAAGGGAGGAGAGAATGCGTAGTATTTATGGACTCGTCTTTCCTAACCAAGAACATGATAGTGCTCGCTTGTACTATACTAGTAAAAATAACTGGCAAAATCATGATGAAAATTAATGATCTCTAGCAAACTACATAGATGAATCCTACAAACATATTATTAATGGGAAAAAAGCAAGAAACAAAAAAAATAGGCAGTCCATTTATACATGCATAACTTGAAGGTAAAAATAAACCATTTCATTTAGAGATGTATACATAGGTTTAAACACTATAAGTAAAATCCAGGATGATGGCTACTTCTGAGACGGGAGGAGAGTGGTACTACTGGAGAAGAAATATGGCCGTCCGTGGGGTTAATACTTTTTGGGCGGGATTTACGTGGTTTAGTCATTATATCATCCATTTAATTTTATGTATTTTTCTGAGTGTTATTTCACAATTTCAAAAAAGGAGTTAATAAAATGAATAGCCAAAGGACACCAAATACCTTGTCCCATTTGGAGGAGAGCAGGGCAATCATTTGAAACGTTAGTAATCGCTCTCCACCCGGGAAGAATTTCAGGCTTTATTTGAAACAGAGAATCCCCTCTCTCCTGGAACTCATGAACTATTTAGTATCTGGGATGATTTGACGATCTCGAGCAACAGCAGTAGCTGGCCAGATTGATGATAACAGAGGAGGCACCCCTCCCCACCCACGGAGTTATTTCGATGAGTAAAGGCAAAGGTCCAGATGAAATGGCTTTTCGAGGGAGCAAGTTTGAAACTTGTTTAGCAAATAAATAGAATATGTCAAAGGAGAACGGAATAGCAGTCACTTCTCAACAAAGGAATGTTTTAAATAAATCCATATTAACTTAATGTGCTCTTACTGTATCTCTTAACTACACCATTCTTTCCTAGCACAAGTCTATCTGAGGCACTCGATGCTTAAAATAGAGGTATTGTTTAGGATTAATTTCAAAGAGAGATGAAGAAAGACTCGCTTCTAAGTGACTAAAGTATAAATGACCTAGACCAACAAATGGTTCCCACTGCCTTTCTTATAACCCCCTTTCCCAGCTTTTCCCCCTCAACCCTCTGCCCTTCTACTCCCTAATTGGCCTGCCTGGGAAGCCTTTATTAAAATCTTACATTTTCCAAGAATGTATAATTTTGGAGTGAAGGAGGAGATCATGAAACACTGAAAACAGCTTTGGCAAGCTATTCGAGTAGGTAAGAAATATGGAGAGGTCGGAAATGGTGGGTCAACAAAAAGTTCTTGGGAGAAGTGATGGCTAAAGTAAGTCTTGAAAGAAAGTGGGTGAATCAGCAAGTTAAGGGTATATCAGACAGCTACGTCATCATAAGCAAACCTATAGAGACATAAAATGGTAGGGCATATTGGGAGATCTCATCTAATTAATCCTGGCTAGGGAGACAAATGAGGACTGGGCAGCAGTGAGAAATGAACAGAGAGAAATACAACCGGGATCTAACCCCTACAGGTCTGATTCAAGAAAATACATGTTCTTACTCATCATTCGTTTAATCCTAATCCACAGATGAGCAAGGGCTATACAGGCCACACCATGTTTGGATTTCTA
This sequence comes from Rousettus aegyptiacus, assembly GCF_014176215.1. Classification (NCBI taxonomy): domain Eukaryota; kingdom Metazoa; phylum Chordata; class Mammalia; order Chiroptera; family Pteropodidae; genus Rousettus; species Rousettus aegyptiacus. Next base: position 344,439 of record NW_023416312.1, on the reverse strand, counting down.
CTCTATGGACTTAGGAGTTGTGCATAGCAGTAATGTGATCACAAATACAATTAGAAGCCGACTCAGGCAGCACCGTGGAGGATGGAGTGGAACAGAGCAAGACTAGAAGCTGAGAAATGACTTAGGGGATTCATAGTAACTCTCAGAGGCAAAGATAGCCAGGACCTGCAAGTGGCATTAGCAATGGAGAAGTAAAGGAGAAGATAATTCCAGAAAGACTTTTGTAACTCCCACCCATATTCCTAGGAAATATCATTGCTGTCCTGAAACATCATTACACTACTGAAATGCTTTGGGGAGCAAGTCTGAGAAGCCCTGGTTTAGCAATGGTTAGGCATCATTTCTCTCTCCTTCCAGGATTTTGGATTCTTCTGGTATTATTCCTTTTTCCCAGTTCTATATGCCCTGCTACAAATCATGGAGAAATACTAACTCTATAAAATCTTCCATTTCAGTATGTAATGCAAAAACTCTGTATAACAATATATAAAATGTATACAGTGAAAGTTGGATGGTTTTGACTCTATCAGCCACCACAGTTTCAGAGTTATACACTATACCAGTTGCATTTCTCATTCATCTTTCCTGAGATAGTCTGTTTATAGTCTACGATATACATACACTCACACATAGACACACAGAGACATATTTTTAGAAACACAAAAGTAGCATGCTATTCACAGTTCTTTACATTGCTTTTTTTTCACTAAATATTATACTGATAGACCATTCTATTCCAGCACAAATAAAGAACTGCTTCACTTCTTTTCAAGGCAGCATAGTACTCTAATTTATTTATCACATATTCTATTGATGTATATTTACTTCATTTCCAATCTTTTGCCCTTATAAGCAATACCTCAGTGAATATCCTTGAATATCTCTCCTTTCATACAATCCATATCTGTAAATTGATCTCTTGAGATGGAATTGTTTGAACAAAGATTATTCGCACTTTAATTTTGGTCGACATTGCCAAATTGCCCTTCAGAGAGATGACATATGATTTTTTAAAATTTATTTTTCCCGCTGTTTGAGCTTATTATATTTCATAGATCTAGGATACATATACTATAAACTTAACATGAAATTAAAGCATAGTAAGATTTTCAACCTTCAATTATGCTTCAACACGAACCTGAAATACAAATTACTCAACAATTACTAATATCATATTAAATAGTTACTCCTTCATTTAAAATTCTCAGTTGGAGGCAATTTTGCCCCTGGGGAACATTTGACAATGTCTTGAGATATTTTTGGGTCTCAAAACCTGGGGAGGAGCTACTAGCATCTAGTTTGTAGAGACTAGGGATGATGGGAAATATCCCACAAAGCACGGGAACATCACCCACACACAAAACAAAAAATTATCTGGCCCAAAATGTCAGTAGTGCTGAGGTGGAGAAACCCTGATTTAAAGCAAGGTAAACAAAGAGTATTTACATAATTTCATTCTAAATACTTAGAATGTAATTGAATACACTAACCCACATACTATTAATACTATACAGCATAGAAGAGAAAACAGCAAAACAAAGCAAATGTAAATAATTTCTTTTTGCCCCACTTAAAGAATTACTTACTCAGTGTTATGGTATGGACATTACTACCACACTGGGTAATCTGAACCAGAGATTGTATCAAACATTCATTTGAAAAAGATGAAATTCAAAAGATGATCAGAAATTCCAAGGCAATCAGAGAAAATTAGAGTACAAAGGTTTGAGAAGAGCAGGTAGAAAATGGAGAGATGATTCCTTGCAAAAAGTGAATTGGGATCAACAAACATTGTGTCAGACTCAAAACACAGAAGGTTCTCTGAAAACACACAGAGTATTGAAAGAAGCAACATCTGTTGCTGAGTGAATAATGTAACTAGAAAAAAGAAACATTTGGAGTCACTTTATACCTAAAGGATGCTTCTTGGCCCACTTGAGGAATGTTATATTTGTCTGAAATTATTTTTGCTTGATCTAGGAAAAATTATATCAGTTTTCTGTTGCCATGTAAAAATGTTTCCAAAACTTAGCAGCTTAAAACAATACCCATTTATTATTTCACAGTTTCCATAGGTCAGGATTCTGGGCATGATTTAACTGGATCCTCTTCTTAGGGTCCATAAGGCTGAAGGTAATGTGTTGACTGGTCCACATTCACATATGGAGATCCAATTAAGGAAGAGTCCATTTCATAGCCCCCTCAGGTTGTTGTCAGAATTCCATTAGAGTTGTAAAATTCAAAGCCAGAAAGAACAAAGAGAGAGGGGGCGGGGCAGAGACAGAGACAGACAGACAGACAGACAGACAGAGACTTTGCTACTTCCAGTATTTCACCTCTAAAGCCTCCTTTAAAGGAATCATCTGATTAGGTCAGACCCACCCAGAATGATTATTCCTTTTGATTAACTCAAAGTCAGCTGAATAGGGATCTTAGTTACACCTGCAGACTCCCTTCACCTTTGCCACATAATGTAATATCACAGAATGGTAAAGGTGATAAGACCTTTGTCTTTTCCCATATTCCATTCATTGGAAGCAGGTCACAGGTCCTGTCTACACACTCAAGGAGAGAGGATTACACTAAGTTATGAATAGTGTGGAGTGGAAATCATAGGGGCCACCCAAGTGTGTGTCCACCACATATGGTTATGTCTCTCCTAAAATTTCTTGAGTTAAATTATCATGGCATTGGGACCTGGACTGATGGGCCTTGTATCAGTTGACTTTTGCTAAACAACTGCAGAACCTAAGTACCACAGAACAATAAACATTTATGACTTGTGCATCTGGAACCAGCTGGGGTTCAGCTGGGGGTTCCTGCAGATCTTGGTTAGGCTCCCCCACACATCAGGCTGACAGTTGGGGCCACCCAACTACTGTATAGCTCTCTCCTGCAGTAGCTCAAGCATCATGTGTACATGTTAGCTGACATGCTGTTGGCCAAGCAACCCCTGTGGGGAAGCCCAGAGTCAGAATGAGAGAGCCTACAAGATTACATGGCAGAGGGAGTGGATACAGGGAGGGGTAAGGAAGTGGAGCCAGAAGGCCATCTACCCTAGAACCCTAACTCAATACCAGTTTTTCACTCCATCCCCAAATCTAAAGGAAGGTATCTGTTGCTTAAAACTTAGAGTTTCTCAAGTGGCTAAATGTAACTAACTTGATGTCCATGCTGTTGGCATGGAAAATAATACCAAAACAAGATGCATAAATGGAATAAATGAGAAAAGGCCGTGCCTACAGCAATCTAACAATAGCCTCACCACTGGGCATCATGAGCTCAGAGCTTTATACTGGGCGATTCCAGACAAGGTATTTTGTTCTCAGAAAACAGTTGCTACAAGAAAAATAAGTGCAAAAGGCTTAATAAAGATTATGGATCTGCTTTATTTAATGCACAGATACCAGAAAGGCTGTTCTCTCAGGACAGATGGGAAACAGTGAAACTACAGGTGCTCATCTAACTGGAGTGCTCTCATCGGCCTGCTAATACTGGGATTTGTTCATTTCTTTAATGTCCATCAAACCAGTGTAATAATGACCTGATGCCTACAGGATCAAGTTACAACAAAGAATTTAGAGGAAAATGATAACTGAAATGCAAGCATTTTCTAAGTGTTTTTTTCTTAAATATCATACAAATTTGTAGCCACTGAGGGAGACCTGAATTTGAATCCCAACTTTGGACCTCACTAGCTCTATAAACTTGGGGCAAATTTTTTAACATCGCCCGAATCTGTTTTCTCATCTGTAAGAAGAGGTAATGTTTTAACCTCACATTTAAGGCCTTAGCTTTGTGATTGCCACAGTGGTAGAACATGGATATTTAAAATTATTACTCCTACAAAAATATTGACTGTACTCACCCATCGCGGCATTTTCTAAAGGCTGATATTTTTTGGCATAAAGGTCAATCATGGAATTTGCCAGGATCATCTACATAGCATTTTACACAATCTTCATGAGAAAGGCTTCCTCGAATGTTGTTTGTCCATCTGTCCCACCATTTGGAGGAATATCCTTTGCAGATCTTATATTGAATGATAAGATCTAGTAGTAAAACTCTACGGCAAATTAGAAGATGTAATGCTCAAACACTGGCTCAGTCCTTATGCCACTAGAAAATCTTCTGCTGTCTCTAGTTCACGGTTCCTTCACTTGTCATAATAAATTCTAATTAATTGCCCTCAACTGACTTTAGTGAAGGAGAATTACATAATATCTATGGAGCTTTGTAATCTTGTAAAAAGGTTCCCACTAATCAAATTCATACATTCATATGCAAAATTAATGACATTACAAATTTGTTATTTTCCATTTTTATTAATAGACTCATGATTACAGATGTTAATGAATTACTTATTAACAAATAGATCTGTATTTAATTTTACAGTGTTTTCTCTTTTTTTCCAAAACTACTTTTAATGCATCATTTAAAATCTTAAATTGGGGACTTTTCCCAGCAGCTTATTTTTATTAGTAGTAAAAGTCAAAAGATTTCATTTCTTCAAGCCTTCATGGCAAAGAAGTTATCTGTATTTAATTTATTTAGTCATTCTGAAAACATTCATGAAAGGTATTAAACATATACTCTTTACAGAGAAGAAGGAAAAGAATATTCACTGTTGATCTCTCCAATCTGTTAGACGAAGGACGTTAGAAGCTAGTGTGCAGCCTCTTGGAAGGGTGTCCATATTGCATAATGTTTCATACATAATGTTTTACGGCAAGATGACAGTTGTTATACAAGACTGTAATCCCAAATGTAATTAGGATCTTGTAATCCTGATGGCACTATGTAGGGAAGTGCTTCTGACCCATCGTGAATGAGAAAAAAAAAACTATACAAAATTAAAAACCTCAACTAAGTTTCATTATGGTCTAATTATCTTCCAAGTTCCATTGTCATTTTAATACTTTGAGCTGGGTTGGAGAAGGTGAATGTTGGACTACCCTTAAAGATGATTGAAAATTAATTTGGAGAAAAGTGAAGTTCAGTCAAGATAGTTAGTGGGTGTTTCATAAAGAGATGAATAAAACCTGGTCAATAGTCCTGACACAGTGGGATATCGAGGCAGAAAAGTCTGTACTTGGCGCCATATGCAAGAAGTTAAGTGGTATTGGCATGAGACCAACACTAGCAACGCAATAATGGTGCACTCCAAGGCACCCCACTTACTCCAGCCCCCAAAAGAAAAAGGTCGATGTTGCTTTCTTGGCATTTTTAATCAACTTCTCAATTGTTATCCTGGCAATAGTAATAATATAAAGTTAAACCTAAATAGTAATTGTTATTCGTATTCATGGAAATAGATTGTCCCCGTATAAAGCTATCCAGTCAAATTATACTACTTCATAAACGTTTTGTTCTTTTAATATTCAAGGAAAAAATTAGTGACCTCTTCAAAATAATCAGGATAGTCAGGGTCCCTTTTTTGTTTGGAAAAAGTTCCTGTAACATTAAGTCTTTTTTGTGGGGTTAGGACTGGATCGTAGGCCAAGTTGTAGTTTGCAGCAATTCCAGACATCTGCTTTATGATGTTTCTGAAAGCATTCCCCACCATATTAAACCTAGCTTTTGGGTTGTACAGTGATGTAAAGTTAATTGAAACATTTTTACATTTGCTTTCTTTGACCAGAATAGTCATTTTACTGTAACATATGCAATTAAACAGGAACAGTGTAAACACAGTGACATCGATAGGATTCTCATTGATTCTACTGAATGCTGCTGTTGTTTTCATTCATGCCTGACTGCTGTGGACAAAGAAGGTCTAAGAATATGAGTGGATTATCCTAGGCACTAGAAAAGCTCATTGTTTTTGTTTTATTACTATTGTAATATTATTAAATATCTAAAGGGAGTTACAGGATTCTTGAGGCCCAGAGTTCAAAATGACCCTTTGGTTTGCATCGAAATCTGCTGTTTGGCTGTGGCACTATCTAGAAGCATTGAGTTTATCACAGCTATGTTCTAGGAGAAGGGAAGGTGAGAAATTATCACAAGTGAAATGTAGTAGGGGGAGTCCCATGTTACTAAACTATTTGTGGATGTTCTCCTCGGTCTGACACAGGTGAGAGTTTGTAGGAAAACATAGAGCTGGGGAAATTGGGGGTGAGGTTGGGAGGCGGATGGTGCCTTAATTGCTGTACTATATCTCCAGACATGAACACACACACAATCTTTTCTGTGAGTCTCACATTATTTCCTTCCTTAGTGCTGGCTTTGTCAAATCTGGCAGTCCTCCTGGGTGAAAATGTTCCCAGGTGGAAATGTGAATAGATGATAGACAATTCACGAAGCCAAATATATACAGATATATTTTAAAGACTCACAGAGGTGTGTCTGAAAATACTGTGCAGTCAAGATACGAATCATAAGAGGTAAATTTTCACAATTCACAAAATACTTTTTAGGTTCTTCTCAACTGTGAGACTGCTATAAATAATATTTAACTCGAAAGTTGGACCAAGTATTTAGTAGGTTTCAAAGAGAGACTTCATGGGGTATGAACACCTTGAAATTCTATGCAAATATCTGTGGCCTGGTATGGATATGTGTATATGTGAACTTCTTTCTACAGAAATGTTTTATTAGATTCTCAAAGAGGTGAGGCCAAAGAAAGAATAAGAGACTGCTTCTTGAGAGTATGGTAAGGTATAAGTTGCCTCAAGATCAAAAGAACTAACCCTTTGACTTGCAAATCCCCTGAAAGGGAAGGAAGAGGAAGTGAGTTTTAGCTGCCCTCAGGAAGTGGAGGGCCCAGCCTCTACCAAGAACCAGTGAAGGAAATTTACCAGAGTCAGGAAACTTCATGACAGCCCAGTCACCAGGGAGCCAGGAAGAAGTTCTATTAGAGTGGAGATTGATGGGTGGGAAGAGGAGAGAGGAGAGTCGGGCCCCATACCAGAGAGATGTTTTCAGCATCAGCCAGCTGCAAAACAAGACAGGCTTCCTGCACGTTCTTCCAAGCATCGTCAATTCTCAGCCTGCTCCCCAACCCACATCCTGCAGAATGCAGCCAAACTAGCAGCCCCACTCAACTCTGAAATCAGCCATGCTAGGGATGCAGCTGGTCAAAATCCCTACTGATGCTTTTCTAAGACCCACGCTGGGCCCCGAGCTGCCCACAGGTGCCACTGTCCCAGGGTTCTCCTAGGAACATGCCTCTTGAATCAGTTAACTAAGGCCACACTAATGCTGGATCACAAACAACACCGAGGATCATTTTCTTAGCTCCTCTGTCAGAAGTTGGCTTGGAGTCAGCCAGTCTCTGCTGGCCTTACTCCTGCATTGGCTGGACGGTAGAGCTATTCCCTGCATCTCTTGACCTATCGGTATGAGCAAGACTATCAGGGGAATGTTCTCCCAACGGCAATGGCAGAGGCACAAGAGGGCAGCCGACACTCTCAAGGCCTTGTAATGCCTGCTCTTGCAACTGCCACACCGCCATTTCGACCTCATTCTGTTGGCCAGAGCAAGTCACGTGACCATCCAAAGCCATGCAATAAGGGCATTTGTTCCATCTCTTTCAAGAGAGCAACTGCCAAGTCACTTAGACCTGGTCCAGGGGCGGGGCGAGGAATTAGAAGCAACGATGCAATCCGCTATGTCTATATTAGTTAAGTCAACTCCTCATATATGACTAGAGTTTTTTCTCACCTTCCGTGAATCTCAGAATTGATAAGATCGAAAAATTTAATGGTCACCATGATGAGAATGAGGGTAGGGGTGTAGGGGGAGGAATCAGTGGTTACTTGCTGCTTTCTTCTCATCCCCTGCAGCACCTAATACCACATCATGCGCATAACCCAAGCGTAAGATCCTGAACAGAACTCCTTTTACTGCTCCTATTCATACTGAATAGAATTTGCAGGATAATCATCGTAAGTGGTTTTTCCACGTAGAGCGCACAACAGGAAAATATAATAATAAATACAGGTTGACCTCCTTCTGGAGGCAAGACACTGAGCATTCAAGTTTATTGGCTATGTCCCTAAGAAATGACAAAGAACTCTACTTATTATGGTTGAAATAACCTAAAATTATGCCGGCGTTGCCCCTTGCTTGCGCCAAAGAACGGCACCTTGTCTGGTTTGCCTCGCAGGTCTGTGTAACTCGGCCGATAGCTGGATGATCGTGCCCAACATCAAACAGAACCACTACACCGTGCACGGTCTGCAGAGTGGCACCAAGTACATCTTCGTGGTCAAGGCCATCAACCAGGCGGGCAGCCGCAGCAGCGAGCCCGGGAAGTTGAAGACAAACAGTAAGTGCCGGGAGCTCAGCAGAGCTGTCATCTCTCATCTGCTCTCCTTCTGGCTACCTCTGTCCCCCTTCCTTCTTCTTTCCTCTGTCTCAGGCATCGCTGACAGCCGCAAACAAGCAAGTACAGAACCAGTGAGGAGTAGTGGATTTTGCATCCGCTATTGCTGTCTTCCAAAACTGACTCTACCCTTTAACGACTCTGAGACCGTGAATCTCTCTGCGCTTCAGCCTTCTCAGTTTTAAAATAAAAATCCTAGAAGGGTTCTTGTGAGAGTTAGAACATGTATAGGAAGTCTGACGCATAGTTGAGGCTCTGTAAATGGCAGATAATATTGTTTTCTGTAAGAGATTAGCAAATTAATAACTTTTGTCGGTTCTTTATTTTACTAGGTCTGTGGTTCTCGGTTGGGGATGATTCTTCTCCTCCCCCCGCCCTCAGGGGACATTTAGCAGTATCTAGAGACAGTTTTTGGTTGTCACAACTGAGGTGGAAGCTACTGGCAGCTAGTGGGTGGAGGCCAAGGATGATGGGAAGCATCCCATAATACACAGGATACCCCCACAACAAAGAATGATCTGGCTTACACAAACGTCTTATAACATTGTCATCTCTCTCTCTCTGTCTCTGCCCACATGTGTTTTGTTTTATCCTCTTTTTATATCTTTTTGATCTAGAAATATGTTATCTAACATGGTATTTCTTTGCATAAGACCTCCCAAGAAAAAGCAAATTGGAGTGTGTTGATGTAGTGCCTTGTTATAGGGTTGCTGGCCGGTCGACAGGAACAATTTACTGTTTTTCAGAAGGACTCTCATTTAACCCAAATCCTTGATTTCAAATAACTCTGTTCGACTTCTAATATATGTGTTTAAGACACAGGCTTTTAACTATTAAGCTAATTTCTCCTCTCGATGTTTCTGCTGGTAAAGAAGGAAACATTTTTAGAGATTAAGTAGGAAAAAAAATGAATAAATACATACACTGGGGTTAGTTCTGTAGAATATATCTTTGAGACATGTCATGACTTTCGAAAATCTGATTCTGAAAATATGTCGTTTTTCATGTTAAAATAAACAGTCCTTTTTCTCTTCCCTTTTTTGTTTTATAAACTTGTTTCCAGGCCAACCTTTTAAACTGGACCCCAAATCTGCACATCGAAAGCTAAAGGTGTCCCATGATAACTTGACAGTAGAACGTGACGAGTCATCATCCAAGAAGAGTCACACACCTGAACGCTTCACCAGCCAAGGGAGCTACGGCGTAGCTGGAAACGTGTTCATTGATAGTGGCCGCCATTACTGGGAAGTGGTCATAAGTGGAAGCACATGGTAGGCAATTCTGTCTATTGTCCCCAGTCATAAAAAGGCACATCTGTTTCTGTACTTTGTCAGAGCATCAACCCATACCAGGATCCATCTTGAAGAATAGTAGACAGAAAAACGTTATCAGTCAGCTGTTGCTACAGTAATGCTGCATAACAAACACCTCAAAGCTCAGTGGCCTCAAACAACAGTCATTTATTATTGGACACTAACACCCACATCTGCGAGTCAGCTGATCAAGGCTAATCTCTAGTAGGCTTTGCTTTAAGCCGTAGGTTGGATCTAGGACTATTCTGTATGTCTCTTCATCCTCTTTGGACATGTGGGCTACCCAGGCCTTGTCCTTCTCAAGAAGCCCAAGAGTGCAAGCACAACTATGCAAGCACGCTTCCAGCTTCTGCTTGCATCATGTCTCCTCACTTCTCATTGGCCGGTCACATGGCCGAGCCCAAAGGCAGTGGCGCAAGGAAGTATATTCTTCTCATGGAGGTGAAAGGAAGGAGTGAATGTTTATTCACCAAGCAATTATCTAATCTAGCACTCCACCAGTAAGAAAAATAACTTGTTTTAAGTCCATCCACTTTTTATTTATGGCCAGAATTGCAGCTAAGATGTTCGAGTCCTGGTCCCTGGGAGAGCTAGTGTGCAAACGCTGCTCTTTCATGTCTTAAAACATGAGTCAGCGGACTACAGTGCTTGGGCCAAACCTGGCTGGCTGCCTACTTTTTGTAAATAAAGGTTTATGGGAATACAGTGATGCCCACTCTTTTCCATATTGTCGATATACCTTTGAGCTGCACAGCTGAGCAGTTAAGATGGAATCCAATGGTCCACAAAGCCAAGGTATTAATTCTCTGGCCCTTTGCAGAAAAAGTTTGCCAATATCTACTCTAAAACAGTACTCTTCATCATTTAAAAAAATTAATTTCTGTTACCTTGTATGTTTTGTGATTCTAGACTGGGCCATTTGGTACAAATGCCTGAGAGCTAAGGGCTAAAGTGAAGCAGTGATCACAGAATGAGAATCATTTCAAAAGGTCTGGTAGATCCAGTCCAGTGACTTTAGCCCAGCGGGTTCTCTAAGCCTAAGGGCAAAGGTCAGGGTGCATTCTACATTGGGATTAAGTTTACCTCGCCAAGTTAACCTCACAAAGCTGACTTTGTCTGTTCCACAGCCACAGGGTGCACCCCTTACTCTGGCTGGCTGTATCACAAATATCTGCTTGCTGTTGTTCAAAATGGGAGCTATTTTGTTTTTCTTTAACCAGCCTTCATTTAGCCACAACCATGTGCCAGGCACTGGTCTGAGCATTTTACAAATGTTAACTCATTTATTCATCCTGAGAACCCTGTAGAGGGAGGTGCGAGTATCCCATTTTACAGGTGGGAGGACTGGAGCGCACACCCAAGGGCACAAGGTCACAAAGTTTATAGGTAGCATAGTTAGGAGGTCTGCAATCAGGGTGCAAGCTTTTACCCAAGAGTCTACAAACCTTGTCTGCACACGGCCAGAGAGCCAATATTTCTGCTTTTGCAGGTCAGGCGATTTTCATTGCAACTACTCAGCTCTACTTGTAATGAGAAAACAGCTATAGACCATACATCCATGAGTGGGTATGGCTGTGCATCTGTGAAACTTCATTTATAAAAATGAGCAGAGGGCTAGATTTCGTTATAGTTTGTTGATCCAGGCTCTTAACCTGTATGCTCTATTTTCAGAACTTTCTAGTTATTCTTTAGGTCTTACAGTGATGTACTTAGTGGCTAATAGCTTAATCCTTGCTTTAAAAAAACTTTAAAACTGCATGATTTGAAAATGACAGGTATGATAACAGTGTTATCTTTGACATAAGGATACGGAAACACTTTTTATTTATTAAAAAACCTTTCAATTCAATTTTATGTAAATAATGCATTGCATCTAAGTCCTTTGTAGTATTGGTTGGTACAAATCAACTGAAATCTGAAGTGAAATCACAAGCTTGGCTGTCTCATTTTCCCAACAGTGGTATCTATATTAGCCAACCAAGTAGGCTTTGTTCTATTGTGATCCTCACAATTCTCTTTGCCCAGAACCTTTTTCTGTTCCAACGTCCCGCCAGAGGATGGAGAACAAATCCTTCCTCCCCACTCAGCTCTGGGCCAGACTGGTATTTACAGTTTTTAACTACACTGAGGCAAGATAAAAGCCCAAAGGAAAATACAATGAATTTTTACAGGTGCAAAAGAACAAACATTTCTAGTTAATTAACGTGCTGTATTAATCTGGGATGCAATCCAGTGTCTAAATAATTACAACCCCATTAATAATTATTTATGATAAATGATACCTGATCATTATGATCTCATTCCCATTGATGAATGGAACAGGAAATTCTACCAGGCTACCTCTGTTATATAAACACAGATCAGCATTACCTTGAAAATACCCTCCAGATGTCAAAACCAACTCATGGGGTGGGGGGAGAATAATTTAAAAATTAATTGCCACACTTTGGCTTTTTAGAAACCTGATTGTGTCAATTTCAGAAAAAATTCTCATGTAGAACGTACTTTAACATTTCCTGGGAGGTGTTACCGAGGAAGGGGTGACCCCTGTGGTCAAAAGCCTGTGACGCCTTGATCTGCAATAGCTAATGATAACATATATTTTCTTGTGAAATATAGCCTTGACTTGAACATGTATGATATGATGCATACAATAGGGCAGGTTAACGTTGTTCTGAGAAACATCATTTTTATACTTTTTTAATTCTCTGAGTCTCATTGCAACTTAATGCAACATTACCTTCTGCCTGCACCTTTCGAGTTCAATAGAAATATGTGCATAGTTTTACAGATTGATGATAATATAATGGTATTTTCTTTTGCTTAATGGACTATACACTTAGTTATTTTCTTACTCTCTAATGCTTTTAATGTGCACTGGGTATTTTATGAAATGGTGTTAACTAAACACGAGTTCTCCCAAAGATCACTAGGGCAGAAGTCAAGGGGAAAGGGGCAAGATCCTGGATTTTGCTCCTAATTTTAACCTTCTCTGTGTTTTCCCATTTGCTGAATGAAGTCAGTCATATCTGCAGCAGCTGCTTCGTAGGGGTTTCAGTTAAGGTTCAAATGAGAAATAAAATTCTTTCATAAAAATGATGCGCAGCAACAAGAAGGAAACAATACAGACGTATAGCTATTTTATGGTGCAAATGCAGGTTCCAAATTGTCTGAAAAATGGAAATGATGTCTATCAAGCCACAGAGATGGTCTGTGGGGAAGATACTTAAAATCGCAAAAAAAAAAAGGAAAAATAAAACCCTTTCCAAAGTGTCTCAGTTAGGGTTTGGCTTTAAAACAGAAGCTATTCTAGGTACTCCAAGGATGAGGAGAACCAGAGCCTTACCGGAGCCCAGGAAGGGCTGGGGGCACAAATCAGGGAGCCTGTTGCTCTAGTCCATGAAGCCTGCACGAGCGATGGGTGCTGGATACCCACAGCCCAGAGGCCACTGTGCCTAGCAGCTCACTCAGAAGCTTCCGCAAGCCTCACCTCTGCTGTCTGCTAACTGGAAAAGAGTGTTTCCCTTCCCCTTAGAATTTCTAGATCTTGTGCAAGGGCTTCACAATGGCAGAAGCTGAACCAGAGTCCTACTGGAAAGAAGATTCTGGAAAATGCAGCCCTGGATTCTCTTTGTGATCTAGGGCAGGATTTATGAGAGGGAAGAGAGGAGGTCGAATTGATGGCAGAGAGGTTGGCACACTGAGCTTAATGGATTACCAATTCCATTCTTTTTTTTTAATTCAGTGATGGCCTGTTATATTCATTTTTTTTAACATACCACTCTTAACGTGATTATATTAAAAACCCAGCACGTGACTTTTTAAAAGAATGTCATTTTATCAAAGAACAATGAAGTTTTTATCTCTGCATTGAGTAAGGTACCATATGTCAATATCTAGTTTGACTGGTTTATGCCATAACATATTAAAAGGTGAACTCCGAATTGTTTGCTATTTATTAAAAAGAATGGGTTTTGCTTATCTGAATAAATGTGAAATACTACAAATATTATGGAGGCATACCTCAGTGAGGTAAAAAGAGATTAAGAAGCTTAGAACACTGTAAAGAATTCTTAACATTTTTTTGAGCCCTGAGAGAACATTTAGAATAACCAGGATATCCATCTGCTCAAAGACATTGAGAATTTTTAAAAGCGTAGTAGGAAATATAATCCAGAAGGAGTCTTGGCAGTGATAAATTACACAATTTCTGGTGAGGGGAAGCATTAGAGGGTGTTGCTTGTGGCCTTTGGAATCATCCTAGGTTTGAATTTTGATTCTCTTATTTATTAGTAATGTGTCATTGGGCAAAAATAATAAAATAACAGGTACTGAATATTCCGTGCCAGCTCTCGTGCCCAGGACTTTACATGTATTCTTTCTTTTACTCCTCAAAATAACCCTCAGAGATGGAGACTATCATCGTCCCTGTGCTACAGATGAGAAAACTCAGGCCGGGGGATGGCAAGGAACTTATTGTCATAAATGAAAGTTATTCTCCATGCTTGCCTTTTGCAAAGTACAGTTGAAGTTGTGGAAAATGACAGATGTGGCATCCGTTAAAAAAAAAATCAAAGGAAGTCCAAAGGAGAGGTCTAGGGTGATGCTGTTCATATAGACATGGGCCCCGTGCAGCTCTTTAAATACTTGAATTCATTAAAATTAGGTCAATTTAAAATTCAGTTTCTCATTCTCGGCAGCCACAGTTCAGGTGCCTAGTGGCCGCACGTGGCTCGTGGCTCCCGTATTGAACAGAGAAGAGCATCACAGGAAGTTCTATTGGGCAGCACTGGCCTAGGCCTAGAGAATTCATCGTGTGGGTCTTTGTGAGGGGTAGAAAGAAAGGCAGCGAAACGCAAAGTTCGAATCCTCTTGTGATGTCTGAGCTGAAAACAGGAATGCGGGTGAACACAAGGGCCCCTTTCCGCCCGCTGTATGTTTGGGAGGGAAGAAGATGAGGAATACACGTGTCAGGGCTCTTGCCAAGCTGTCACTGAAGGAGAATGAACAGGGACAACAGGGGATCATGTTCTCATGACCCCTGAGGACCAGAGAAAGGGTTTCACGTACATATGCAACATGTTCATTGTTTTCGTCACCGTGCTTTGCTTTCTGCAGGTACGCCATTGGCCTTGCGTACAAATCAGCCCCAAAGCACGAGTGGATCGGGAAGAACTCTGCTTCCTGGGCGCTGTGCCGCTGTCACAATAACTGGGTGGTGAGACACAACAGCAAGGAAATCCCCATCGAGCCGGCCCCCCACCTTCGGCGCGTCGGCATCCTGCTGGACTATGATAACGGCTCCGTCGCTTTCTACGATGCTTTGAACTCCATCCACCTCTACACCTTCGACATCACGTTCTCGCAGCCCGTGTGCCCCACCTTCACCGTGTGGAACAAATGTTTGACCATTATAACCGGTCTGCCCATCCCAGACCACCTGGACTGCACGGAACAGCTGCCGTGAAAACCTAACCACATGGAACTGCTTTCTAGGGAATAGAAAGGGTCGTGGCCATCATTTTAGGGGACGGAAAGCACAAGCTTCCAGAGTGTGATTAAATCTCTCCAAAAGGTGTCCAGATCTCAGCTAAGATAGGACTCGAAACAGGTGATTCCCCGCTCTCCCTTTTACTGTGTTTTGTATCAAGTACAGGCTTTAATAATTTCTTCAATTTTTTTTGTATTTACAGGAAAATTTATAGATTATTTATAAAAGAAACATAACCAGGATTACAACTCTTAGGAATTCTTCGGTTTTGCACAAAAAGAGGCCCATACATTTATCAGCTTTTTACAAACTTTATTTCATCACAGTCTATAACAGCGCAAACAGAATATGCAACTACTTTAAAAATAAAACATAGGGAAGTAAGTGGGCTTTCTTACTCTGCTTTGTTTTCAGGTGTTTTAACTGTGATGTCCACAGGCTTTTATTGGATCAGCTAAAATGGAGAGCGAAGAGAGAGTGGAAAGAATTGATTTTGGAGTTTGGAATCTGCCTTAGCTAAATCTTTAATTACCCTGTGATGGTTGATAGAATAATGTTGGAAAGAAACGTTCTGAAACCTTTGGCCATATTCTGCCCTGCTTTTTCCAGGATTAAGGATTCTGGGAGAACATTCTCTGGGAAAAGGAGATTACAGTTGAAAACAGTCACTTTGAATCCTACTGATTATTCCAAATTTCAAGCGGATTTGTGTTTTATCAGGAGTAGGATTCTATTTCATGATAGAAATCCATTTCATGCTTCCTTTTAGTAGTTTCTTTAGGCCTGTGAAATTTCTTGACTATATTTAATAGCTGTTCTCTTCCCCCCACCCACCCACCCACCCAAATCATTTTTCTCTTGTCACGTGGACTGAGGAAATAAACATTTTCTGTCACAAATAGAAGCACCACTGTGGATTGATTTTGCTCTCCAGGACATCAACACATGGCCTTGACCACCACTACCACGTCCAAATATAAGTCACCCAAAAAAACAATATTTATAAGTTGGTAATGACAAGGGATGTTGCATAAAGTACCGTTCACTAGTATACGTGCCTCAAAAGTTGTTATAAACAGACTTTTTATTAAACATCTTGAAGGATGTAGAAATCCCTCTGTATATTCTAGTATAGTTTACCATAGAGTTGTAAGACAAAAAAAAAAAAAAAAACTCTATTCCACGCTGGAACCTGTCAAAAGAACCTGCTAATAGAATATCGGATGAGATTCTTTGCATGCTGATCTGAGACGTCAGAATGGTCCATGAAGTAGGCTTTCTCAAGCAGTCCTTGGGCCAGGAATCTAGCATCGGTTCTGCCTTGACAAAGGGCATGACAGCTACAAATCATTTCATTTGCTACGATACTTATCTGGGCCACAGGGTCGGCTATTTAGACTGAAAAGACTGGTAGATTTAGGCATTATTTTAAGTGATTTTGTTTTAACCAAATCAACCAATTGTTACCCCAAAATCTGTCCATGGACCGGCTATTTCAGCATCACGTTGTGTGATTTCACGTCTGGACTTCATGGGCGGCTTCCTAATGCTTCTGTCCTCTTCGCTGACAGATGTTCACTTTTTTCGTAACAGATAGAGTCTATATATTTACTATATTATTTATACCCAGATGAATATTTTGATAGCTACTTAGGACAATTTCACATTTAAAAGACGGACACTTCAATGAAAACAAACCTTCTCTGGAAACTTAATTTTTTTTTCAATATAAAAATTGTGTGTTTGCCTTCCCTGAATAAACTGAAAGGGTTGTCTCAGTAACTTTTACATACTGTTTTTGGTAGCTGGTTAACGAATATTTTAATGCGATTTGTACATTAACAGGTTTTAAATAAAAGGGTCTAAAACTCAGCTTCTGAGTTTTTTTAAACCATGGTCTCCAGGTACCCATAAATGCTAGTTTGCCTTATAATGTTCATGTAAAGCATTTATCAGAAGGACAATATTTCCATGAGTATAATGTTTTTCAATATAAAGCAGTTACTACTCAAATTTTCACTGCAAGCTGTTTAGGTTATGTTTTGATTATTTTTATAAGGACAAGAGGGATTATGTTATAATTTTGTTATGGAAGTCTCACTCTTTGCTAACTTAAAAAACATTGTGGATAGTAGCAGTCACTATGTCCATGTTGTCATATTTACGAGAAATATGTATATGGTAACAGACCATATTGTTTATTTTCATGACTGTAATGATGTAGGAAAGATTTCCATGTGGATTTTTTTTTAAGTCTAAAAAATATATCGCTATATACATTTGCTACAGTTTAATTCTTTAAAAGGATTGGGGTCATAGTATCTTGTTTTTGAAGTCCTTACTTCACAGGGTAGGAAGAGGTGGTGGTGTCAATTAAATTAATACAACAAAATCGATGCATTGCCAACCAAGGCCGACAGGTCCAACATACGGTTGTGTGAACAGCGCTGTCGCCATCTTGAAATTCTTAATACTTTTTGAACAAAGGGCCTGCATTTTCGTTTTGCACTAGGCCTCGCAAATTACGCAGCCAGTCCTCATAACAAAACTCAGAAACGTGGTACCAGTCTTCTTGGTGGATTCGAATGAAGAAACCCGGATCCAATGTCAAAAGTGGCTGGCCGTATAATTCAAGTAGGAATCTAAATGGATGATGATTATCAGCCTGGGTGAAGATTACAGCTTTAAAAGAAAATGACTTCAAAAACTGACTGCAAATAGCGATGATGGTTTCCGCTGGAGAAGAGGAAAAGGCCAGATGACAAACAGGCATTTTATTATGGTACTGATGTTGACCGTAAACTTCCTGAGGAACTGAACCAGTGCCCTTCGGTGAACGTGGAATCCCATTTTGGCTCCAGGCACATTCGCATTGCCTGCAGAGACACGCATATGTGCTCACATGTGCTTTTGCTGTTAGGAAGTTGATCTATCTGGTCGACCCTTATAGAACGTTAAAGAGAATACAAAGACAATAATGGGGGCAGGAGGATGTTTTTTAAATAGTGCTTCTCCACGAGGGGGCGATTTGGCAATGTCTGGAGTCATTTTTGTTTGTCCCAGCTTGGGAGAGGGCGCTACTGGCATCTAACTGGTAGAGACCAGGGATGCTGCTCAACATTCTACAGTACACAGCACAGTCCCCCGTGACAAAGAATTGTCCGACCCAAAATATCAGTAGTGCCGCAGATAAGAGACAAATTCTTGTTCTTTGGTGGGAGGAGGGGAGGGGGGCATTTAAAAGCGAAACTCTCACAGATATCTTACTTTTCCTGTAATTGAGTCAATGCCTGACATACCAAAAAAAAAGAAAAAAGAAAACAGGACACCAAAACCTTCACTGCAGTGGCTTTTCGCTTTTAAAAATATTTACACAATCATTACAAAATCTGAAATCTGAAAAGCAATCCAAACCAGTGTAAATGGGAGTCCACCGATAAGTGTCATGAAGATCTGGTTGTGATTTGCAGAGTTTGTAAATGAAAAGTCGGTTCTCTATGCTGTTCCTTTCACCTGGACAAATTTAATCCCTGGTACTTGAGTCACGCTGCCAAGCCCTCGCTCAGCCCAGACTGTTCTCTCCATTGCTGTTGCTTTCTGGTTCAAAATAAAATCATTTTTGTGGTTCTGAGGCCCTCTTGTCTCTTTGCCTTTTCATCATCGTGTGTTTTCACATTCATGATTTCCACAAATATTTATCCAACTTTTGCTGTTCTTTTGTACTGCTTTGCAACATATAATCCATTTTCCTTTATGCCTGAAATTTTCCTGTGTCCACCATGCCTCCTCTCTCCATTCAAAATACAGTTACAAGACTCAAAATAGTACCCAGGGATTTTAAAAACACAAGAAAAGAAAGCCTATATGGGAGTAGAGACCTGGAACAGGAATGGCTTGATTTTGAGTCTCACAAGTGGGGTGTAGGAGGGGAGAAAAAGGATGATTTGAGCAGAGGAGCAAGGGTCTTTACAGTGTGGTCTGGAACAGTCCCAGCAGTTGGTCCAAAAATCTCCCCCAACCCCAGCCCTTGGTTCAGAAGACTTGACTTTGTCTTGTTAGCAAGGGAAGCCCTTTCAGTCTAAGTCAGTGCTATGCAGAGTGTGCTCACGGGTCTACAGAGCACCTGAGAGCTTGTTGGAAATGCCACTTACATAGCTCTACCCTGGGCCTGCTTGTCAGAATCTCGGGATTTTGATGCCAGCAAAAGTTTGTGAAGCGCTGCTCTATAGGGCTTCATCCAGTGCCATATCCCATGTGAAAACACACTTAGAGCCTGAAATGTGTTTTCAAGGGAGTCTGCTTTCGAGGCAGCGTGATGGAACGCAGTGATTCCTAGAGCCCATCCTGGAAGTTTGGGGACGAGGTGTAGAGTGCGGCCCAGCACCCTGTGCTTTCTTTAGAAGTGATTCTAAAGTGCAGCCTATGCTGTAGTCACAGGGCTCAGCACCTTTTCTATAAAGGTCGGATAGTAAGTATCAGGGTTTGAAGGCCCTACTGTCTCTGTGGCAACTACTCAACTCTGGGACTGTAGAGGGAAAGAAAGCAGCCGCAGAGCATGTAAATGAATGGGTGCAGCTATGTTCCAATGAAACTTTATGTGCAAAAACATGCATGGGGTTGCATTTGGCTCACGCTATAATTTGCCGACTCCTGCTGTAGCAGAATCAGTACTGGACTGGCGGCCCAAAGCCTTCAGGGTATGCTCTAACTATCCTCTCACTCACTCAGGACTCAGCCATGTCCATCCATGGCTCTGGGCCGCACTGAGCTCTCGGGTCCTTTTAAACTTTGAATTCTGTCAATTGTGAAATCATGGAACTCATGGAGAATTAGTTATAGAGAGCTTAAGACAGAGCCACTCAAAGGTTACTAGAAGATTCTTTCATTGGACAAAGTAGGATGTACCCGTTCTAATGATTAGCTTTACCTCCTTCACAATTTTGACTTGAATCAGTCCTTCTCCCAAGTGACACGTGTGTAAAATATATTTCCTTTCATAAGCGTTTTGAAGTTCATTTAATTTCAACTTTTGAAACTGAACAGACACTGCTGTAATTAATCACTTTTCAAAGTCAACTTGAAGGGCACGTCAGACACTCCAGAGAGTAGCCTACCTTTTTCTTTTAATTTTTAAAAATATAGAAGGAAAATATGTTGAAGAAGGTATTTTCTTTTGATTATAGTAGGAGCATAAAAAAGGGAGAGACATAAAACTTGCCAAATCCTTTTCCCGTGAGTATCGTTCTTACCGTGCAATGCACATTCAAGAACGTCAAATAAAGATGGGGTTGAGGACTTATGGAAAAACTTTTTTTGTAGTTGTCTTGTTGTAATATGGGTGATTTATGAAAAGCAATTCAGGTCTCCCTTTGGATCTTTTTCAGCCATGTTCTCCTAAGAGAATTATAAAAGCATGATTAAATAGGAAGCATAGCAATTAACAAGCAAATATGTCATGGCCGAAAACCAATTACAAATTAGGGAGAGACACAGAAAAAAGATTTAATGAACATTGATTCTTTTGCACGGTCTATTTAATTCTCAAGGCGCAATTTTTGATTATGGTCATTCAAAGCTGTTTGATTTCAGCAAAGTATTTCAGAGAATAAAGCTCATCTCACCCCTTCCATGATCTTATTCTCCCTTCAGCTTCTGCCCTCACCTCCTCTTTCCTGTCAAGCTTCTCAAATGGCTGTTCAAATGTTCTGCTTCTGTTTACTCACCTCTCATTCTACCTCCCCACACCCCACCAGGCATTCACTGTCTTCACTCTACTGAAACAGTGCTCACTGATGTCAAAAATAGTGTCCACATCAGTATATATTCCCAGCAATGTTTTACCTCATCTTGACATACAGCAGTTTCTGAGATGTTGATCACTTCAGTTTGTCTTTAATCTCTCCCTAGGCAACGACATCCATACCATTTCGTTCTTCATCATTTTGCGCAGATGCCTCCCAAACTGATAACCCTGCGTCTAATTTCTCTGCCGAGCTCAGCCCCACATATTGACCTCTTTTGGATACCTAAAGGACACGTCAAATTCAGTATGTCCAAAACTGTGCTCACAGTCTCTCCCCAGAGCCTTGCCCTATCCGACCAGGGTCATGAATCAAAAACCAGAAGTTAATGTTTGATGTTTCTCACCCTCCATGTTCAATCCATCACCAAGCCCTGTTGATTTCATCTCTTAAACATCCCTTTAAGAGATTACTCTTTTCCATGTCTACACACGACCTCCAAGTCCAAGCTTTTTTACATCTCTCACTCTACAGCTGACATAACCTGCTAACTGATCTACCTGTAATTCACATTGCATCTTCTCTTTCTCTTTATCCCTCAAAACAGCCAAAGTAATGTCTAAATTGGATCATGTCACACCATTATTCCCCACTCCCAATCCCCATATGGTGACCTGAAAACTTTCAAAGTTTCCCCTCTGCTTTCCATGAAACTCTTCCACAGTGCCATGGCCTTGTCCCTGCTTATTTCCCCAGCATCATCCTGGACCATACACCCCTTATTCCTTATACTCAGCCTCACCAACTATCCTAGCCATGCTCTGATCTGCCATGGACGTCTGCTTGGACCATTCTTCCCTCACCTTCTTTACCTACCACTAATATTTCAGATTAATTCTCAAGCATCATGTTCTAGAGAGATTTTCCCTGATCTCCCTACCTGGACCAAATTCCCCTAATATCGATTCATAAAGCAATCTATGCTTCCTTCATAATGTTTGTCACAGTTGCAATTTAGTATTTTTTTGTTTAAATTTTGTTTGCCATTTATCTTCCTTTGCCCCCACGGGATTATAATATTTCTAAAGTCTGAAGGTAGGACTAGCTTAGCTCAATATTTGCCACATAGTAGGTACTCAATATTTGGAGTAGAATTCTAAAATTTCTCATTCCTTCTCAGTGGTGGGGTTCTCTCCTTGAACAGACATGTTCTCCAGTACATACTTTGAATTTCCCAGGCAACGGCAGCCCTCCGCTTGGAATTTCGCTTAATGCCTATGTCGCCTGCTTGCTCACCTTGATCTTGGGTCATCAGCTGGGTTCTCCTGCTACGTTTCTTTGTACGGGCTGATTTCTGTTTCCTTCATGACTTCAGAGTCTGTTCCTATTTCCCAGGTCTGTTGCCTTACGATCTCTTTAAATGAACTGATCACATCCACATTTTCCAAAGATACAGCGACTCAAGAACAACTCCAGGCTCATTTATCCTACACTATTTTCAACCTACAGGAAACTCACTTTAAATAACAAAGACATTAGATGAGTTAAAAGTAACAGGATGACAAATGATATAGCATGCAAACACTAATCAAAAGAGAGCTGGAGTAACTATAGTAACAGCAGACAAAGCAGACTTCTAAACAAGGAACATTTCTTGGGAGTTGATTCACTTAATAAATAAAGCATTTCCCTTCACACTTGCTTTCACCCCCAAAAGAATGCAGCGAGAGCACACAGGGCCAGCTGAGGAAAACAGGGTCTGGAGTTGGAAAATTTGGAGCAGGCCTATCCAAAAGGAGATGGCTATGTAGCCTTTCGATTGGGCCCACTGCTTTTTGGAGTCTGTTGTTGGCACCCAATAAGTAAGTCACTGTAGATGATGACAAAGATGAATAGTCTTGGTTTAAATCCCCATGTCAGGCTTTGGGGTGAGTCCATCTTGGTAAGGTCAGGTTCAGAAGCAGGAAGAGACACAGACAAGAATAAATGTCCAGCCGTCACTGTGGAACGATGAGCCCAATCAAGGCTTCTGACCTTTGGCCTCTGGGGAATTGGTCCGCACAGAGAAAGGAGAGGGGAGGGTGTTCAAATGGCAGCATCTGTTATCCGTTGCCTCTTGCCCCCTCCCTGCATTCCAGACCTGGCATTTAGGACATCCTGAAATGGAGAAGGCTGCTGTTGGGGGTATGTTTGAAACCTTCAGATGATTGACTGGAAGCAGAAGGGCCAGGGCGTGAACCCTCAACCCCAGAGTTCACGGGGGCCAACCAGCCTGCAGAGCCCGAGCCCTTGATCCCAGCGGACAGGCAGTTCTCATTAAGCGATGCTGCTGGATTTGGTGCCCAAAACAGAAGGCCGCCTGCTTCCTCCTGAGCTCAGTTTCTAGGCCCTGAAATACATGTCTTTTTAAACTTTTCAAATCAATCCATCTTTTCAGGTAGAATTGTTCAAGCAGGGCTAACATTTGTTGAGCAAAGGATGAGATCACAGTTGTCCTCACATATCTGTGAGTTGTCCTCACACGTTCTCTGGACAAGCCCAGAGAAACCCCACAGGCCTCCCGCGCCCTGCAGGGAACCAGGCCAAACAGATTCTTCTGGACCAACACAGAAGCACCACTCTGGGCTTCTGTCTGAGTGACTTCAGAGAGTGACCGCACATGCTGCGGCAGGCGACTTTCAAAGGCAGCTCCTTCTTCCTGAGGTTTTTGCCCTTAAAACCAGCAAGTCCTCAGGGACAGCTCTGACTGGAGGAAAATCACCACAGCTCATGACAGCATCCGCGACACAAATGTGAACAATTTCCCTTAATGCTGTCGGACATAGCCATCAAAAACATCACCAGACTGGAATGGCCAGGCCCCGTGTTGCAGAAAAATTCCACTGCAGAGACATTGAAATCATGACACCTTTTCAGCTCTGGAAGGAAATGAGATGACTGTGGGTTAAAATGCCCTGGTGAATTGGGTAAAAATGAGGAAGTTGTTCATTCTTGCTAATTCCAGTCTGGGTGTCAAGTTTTCATTTTCGATTTAGGCAGGATATTATAAACTTTGTTTGCTTACGTATTTTAGGTCTAATGAGATTACTGAGAACAATATTCTACCTTTATAGATACACAGGACAGGAAAGCCAGTATCTATTAAATATATTTCCCATAATTACTTTTTCTTTCTCACATCACTTGTTCTGTGCTCAAAGTCCGTCTTTGCTCAGTCTTTTCCCTAGCTGTTCATTATCTAAAGCAGTTCTCCACCTCAGCACTATGGACTTTGGGGTCACATTATGCTTTGTGGCGGGGCTGTCTCAGGTGTTGTAGGATGTTTAGCAGCAGCCCTGGTCTCTACCCACTGGATACCAGTAACATCCCCTTTCCAATTGTGACAACCAAGTATGTCTCTAGACATTGCCAAATGTCCCCTGGAAGGCACAATCACTCTTGTTTGAGAACCATTGGCCTAGATGAACACTTCGATTATAATATCAATGTTATACTATTATAAAGTTGTAGCATTATATCAATGTTCTATCATTATAACATTTCTTCTGTCCACAGAATATTCTCATGCCACCTTCCTACCAATTTTCTATGCCTTCTTCTCTGCTTCCAGGCCACTGGGTCACTTGTGGAGTGTCTGTCGATAATGTAGCCATTGCCCAGCTCACTGGCTCAATGTTCTGTGCGTGCCTCAGGTGCTATTAGCAAAGTCATGAGACAGGGAGGCAGTGATGTGGGAAGAATAAACACCTCCAGCTTCTCCCTGGACCCGAAAGCTGCCAATTAGCAAATACCCAAGGATCTGACTCTAGGTATATATGGAATTCAGACAGAGAAATTTTAATATGCTTATCAATAATATTATAAAAATTATTATTACTGCAAAAAGGGAGATTGAAGTCACAGTTTGTGTTTTTAAAAATACCTAAAAGGAATTTACTTAAGCTCTCAAAATATTTCTTTGCACTGCAAAAATGGATTATTTCTGGACTTCCTTGAAGCACAGGAAATATTGGTACCCTCGCCTTCCAAATTAGACCTCAAGGTAAGACGCTGCCTCACTATTGCTCTGCTGTCAAGAAATTCAGCTCCTCTTCCCAAGGCTAATTTGAGAGAATCGGGATTTTTGTTTGTTGTTTGGTTAGGTTTTTGCTAATAGCTGTAAACATGTTCCACATAGGATATGGGGGATCAGCTTTTTGAAAGAAAACAGTAGCCCCAAAGTGGAGCTATTATATCTCCTCTTTCCTTTTCTTCTTCCTCCTTTTTACAGTTCAGAAGAATCCACCCATTTCTGCCTTCTCCTAAGGGGATTTTTCCTGTTAGAACATAAGCTCCCTGAAGGAAGGACGGAAGGAAGGAAGGAAGGAGAACTTGAGGGAAGGAAGGGAGAAAGGAAGGGAGGGAAGGACAGAGAGATAGAAAGGAGGGAAGGAAGAATAAAGAGAAGAAGGAAAGAAAATAGAAGGAAAAAAAGAAAAGGAGGAAGGGAGGGAGATTTATATATTACTCAGTTCAAATTTGTTCCAAGATCTAAAGAATTTATACAACTGACAGCCTACCCCACTCTGATTCGTTGCCTTATAACCCAGAGATTAGTAGTGCTTCCGGCTCACGCTGAACAAAGAGAAGCAATTTACTGGCTTAGGTGATCCGAGAGACAAGGTTGAATGAAAAGTGACAGCAAGAAAAAATTAGGAACTATGACAAGTCAAAGATGCTCAGCTTTTCGAGTTACACGTATTCTCGTTAACTTAATATTAGAAAAGAAGACAAAGGCTCCTGCTTTGGAGCCATAAAAGAGAAATAGAATTAGAATAAAAGAACAAGCTTAAAACTCCTCCAATCCATTTCATAACCTTCTATTTATCCCACAACCTTCAAGCAAAGCCAAATTTTGTTTTCCTTTTCTACAGATTTTTGAAGGCAACTCCATTTCTTGAAAGGTCCTCTTTATAGTGCATCAATTTTTAAACTCTCAAATTTAGTGTTTTTTCCAGTCTACTAATGTATATTTACTGAAGAAACTTTTGAAAAATATCAAAGAACACAAAGAAAAGAGCAAAGCAAAATAAATGCCCGCGATGTTCCAGGAATCATTTAATCAATGAGAATTTTCATTTCTGAAAAACCCCATTTCAGCTACATATTACTATATGAATCATTCTGCCTTGACATCCTGATTCAAGACCCAATTCTTTATTCGCCATTAATGAGAAGTGTTGTATATTTTTGAAGTGTGTTTAAAAGTCTTATTTTAGGACATGGGCCAAAAGGTAAGGTTCTCCAACTCATTAACCTGCTCCATAAACTTTAAACCACTGTTTCCTATGGGAGAAAAACATACCTGGGAATAGAGTTACTATTTTAATTCTTTCCTTCTATTTCAAGACTGGTTTATCCCCATTTCATCTGAATGAAAATTACCTGAGAACGTTTCCTCCGCTGTGCAGTAAAGACTTAACAATTTAATTCTGGTTAAGAAATCCGATTGCTTCACTCGGTCAAAGAACCAGAAGCTAAACGAAAACTAAGAACTGAATGACATCTGTCATGATGGCGTAGGGATCCCCGTGGGGGATGCTGCCGATCAGAGGGACCTTCAGATGCACCAAACCTTCTGACCTCATTGACTCTGAGCAAAGTTTCCTCGGACTTTTGCCATGAGAATGAAGGAGTATGGTCCCCGAGTAGCGTTCATCCACAAACATCTCCCAACCATTTCCTTTCCAAACAGGAAAGGGAATTGTTGGTTTCAGTTTGTATGAATTTCATTTGTTTTTCCACTTCAGGATTATGTTCTTTGGCTGGGAATTTGGGAATTTTGCTTCTGCAGGCCTCAGCCTCAAAGCCGTCACTTCTCCAACTTCTCCAGGTGGGAGTTGGCATTCGGGCCACTCAGGGAGCTTTCTCGGCTTCCAGGGGGCCCACAGCCAGGGCTTCCTGCTCTGCTCATGGATCTGGAGAGGGGCTGCTTTCTCGGACCTAGGGCTGGGTCCATGCCCACATTTTAATGACAGGCTGGAGCCAAGTACCTTTGCTGATCGGGAAAGCCGTATGCTTGCTTGGGGCTTTTTAGTCATAAAAAGCCTTTGCAGGCATTGTTCCCAGGCTGTTTTCATCTTGGCCTTGGGGTTCATAGCTAAATAGTCTGCATGCTGTTATCAATGGTCAAAATATGCTGCCAGCGTATTAGGGCTCTCCAGTGTGGTCTGGCCTCGCGCAGAATCAATAAAAGACATAACCTCTGTCTCAAAGACCTTGTGCCCCGAAAGCCTGGTAAGCACATGTAGATATGAATGCAGACAATCAATCATTGACAAACATCTGAAACATAGTAAAACCTTGTTAATCCACTGTTGCTGATCCCAAATAGCATGTAATTCAAAGCAACTGCCATTCCTGCCCTCCATTGTTCTTTAATGAATATATTAAATAATTCAAAACTGGCAATGGGAGGTTTATTTTTTAAGGTCCCTGGCATTTCACATTTTTAGGATGTTGCTCTAATTTTATTTTCATGATTAAATAAGCGACATTATTTTTCTATATCTGCCAATCAAGTTCTCCCTAAGACGTGTTTTTGTTGGAGCCACAATAGCATTAGTGTTCTGATCAGAGAACTGAATCTCACATTGTCCGAAGAAACTGTTAACATCAGCTAGAAATCTAAGTGTGGAATAATGACTCTTTTTTTAAAAGGCATTTTTATCTGATTTTTAAAATGACATGTTTATTGCAGAATGTTCTGAAAATGAAGACTAGCACAATGGAAAAACAAATCAAAAAATGTGCCCACATGCAGAGAAAATACTGGTTTATTTACCTCAAGGTCATGGAGATGTTGATCCAGAAGAGATGGAGAGAGAGAGAAAGAGTGGAAGAGGAGAGAGGGACTCCTTTATTGTCTGCTCTTTTTACCTATCCAAAAATAAATGATATCTCCTTTATACTAATTTGAATCCAGAGTAGAGAAGCCAGTCACTGTTGCCAACATCACATTGACTTCTATTTTCCAGAAAGCAGAACTCGTGGTAAATTGGACACAGCTCCCATTTCAGTTCCTGAAGTAAAGGCAAACTCATTAAAAATGGCCCCTCATGCAGGAAGTGAAAATAGAAGCGGAACCCCAAGGACAATTTTACATGCTCAGCACTACACTGGAAAGATTGAGTTAAACCAGTGGTTCTCAAAACTTGGGGTGGTTTTGTCCTCCGGGGGACATTGGCGGTGTCTGGAGATATTGTTGGCTGTCACAACCAGGTGAGGGGGGGTGCTACTGACATCTAGTGGGCGGAGGCCAGCAATGCTGCCCAACGCCCTACAGTGCACAGGACGGCCTCTCCAACAAAGAATGATGCCGTCCCAGATGTTCAGAGTGCTGGGGTTGAGGAACTCTGAGTTAAATTCATCCCACCCTATCCATAAAGAATCACAATCTAAGAGGCCACACAGATGCAGAGAGAACAAAAGACCCAACTGCTTGCCCTCTCGATGACTTGGTGGGTGGACAGCTATTCTGACAGTGCAGCATGATGTTGAAAAGCACCGGCGTGAAGATACAATAAGGGTAATAGAGTGTAGTGACTGGCACATTGTAAGTGGCTCAATAAATGGTCGCTGTTATTGTGGGCTAAACCCAGTACATTTTGATGCTTGGCTTCCAAACTGAGAAGCACACTTGATATGTCCTCTAGCCATGAACAAGTCAATAAAAGACTCTCAAAAAAAAAAAAACAGAATCATTTCTTTAAGAGTTCATTTGTGTCTTAAACGAGAGCAATGCATCATGTGGCTGGAAGCCCCGTTTTGGTTACCATTGCTCTGTAATCATGGTGTAATCAAATGGCCTAAGAAATTCTTTAGGCTACAGATTGTTTCCCCAATGCTAAGCACCTCCTAATGACAAATGCTAAATGAATTTGCGGTAAATGCTGTAACAATATTCTGTTGAGCAGTTTTCCAGCCAAGTAAATCTTTGGCTTTAGAATTCTAGACAGCTATCATCTGGCTGTCCTTTCCAGCATTAACTAATCACCAGTGAAAAATACAACTGTCATTCACAAATCATATCAAAGATGGGAACAGCTGGAATCAAATTCAAGGGACTGCATCATTTTATCATCTTGACATTAATCATTCTACATGGATAGCACAGGCAATCTGGAGCAAAGAATAATTTATGTTGCAATATAAACGTTAACCATTTGGGCCTGGGAGACTCTCTTCCTACTCCCTCCTCCCAACCCAGAACACCCCTAGAGACTCAGTTCCAAGGATTACATGAAAATGCTTTATGAAACATTATTTATAAAGTAGCCATGAGAGCTGAGGGGAAAAAATCCCAATATATACAAATCTGAGTTGTCTGACCATCTAGGTTAGGGGTCAGCAAACTACAGCCCATGTATCTGGCCTGCTGCCTGTTTTTCTATGGCCTGTAAGCTTAGAATGGTTTTTACATTTTTAAACGGCTGGGAAAAAATCAAATGAATATGACTTGGTAGCATGTGAAATTTATATGAAATTCAAATTTTAGAGTCCATAAAGAAAGCTTTATTGGAAGACAGCCACACCCATTTGCTTACATATTGTCTCTGGCTAACCTCATTCTATAATGGCAGAGTTAAGTACTTTCAACAGAGACCATTTGTCTTACAAGTCCCAATATATTCATTACCTAGCCTTTTGCAGAATAACGTTTGTCCACACTGATTGAGGGGTCTTGTGACTCAACACTATTTCTTTCCATGCAATAATTATGAACTTTACTAGTATCTGTTGGGTTTTACCTGCCTCAGCACTGCTCCCCCAATAGGATAGCACTCCAGTATCCTGATGGACAATTACATCTCCACTGTGGTGAGCGGTCTTGGTGGGAAAATAAATCCCAACTCACTCAGCCAACGTGTCTGCTACTTTCACCTTAGTGTCCCTGAATCTATACCTATGACTTTGGGGGAACCGCCCTACAATGAATTCTTCATGTATTCATTTGGCGAATTCTATGGAGCAATTCCTATTTTCAAGCACTGTGCTAGGCTCTACATGAGGTAGACCAAGTTTTAGCACTTCCGGAGCGTGTATATCTAAGATAGGTGAAAACAACCAAACAAAAAAAAATAAGTGACTTCAGGTATTGAAAAGTGTTACAAATACAGTAAAAGTGGATATTTGACAAGGAGTAGGAGAGGTTGGTTAATATAAATTAGTAGTCGAGAATGGCATCATTGAGAAGGCCATGTGAAATGTGGACTGCCCATGGACATGGACCTGGAAGTGTTAAGTGTGTGGTTTTTAGCTCAAAGGAGACATTAAGGCTAAAGATAGAAAATTGGAAGTCATAAGTCTATAAGGAAAAATTTAAATCCCTGCGCATCTTAGGAGAGAAGACAGAGTGAGGAAATGTGATATCTAAGGAAACCAAAGGAAGAAATGGTCAAGAACAAAGAAGTGACTCTGGTGAGGGAAAATCTTCAGAGGCAAGTCTATCAAAGATGTGCCAGCACTGGCTTGATTGCTGGGTGTTACAGTCCCAAATAGAGATGGCCCAGAAGGACAGCAGAGAAAAGAAATCCCCTCAATGTATTACAATCAAGTGGGACATCTCATTTCCCCCTTTTTCTGGGATGGGAAGACAAGACCTGAATGAGTTTCAGTTCTGAATCATAGGCGATGTAGCTAAAGGTCTGGTCAGGTAGTTCTTGGGTGGAAAAAGCAAGAATGGAGGCATTGGGTGGGGCACATGGAACTTCATCTGCCGCAGCCCTTTAATTCCCACTAAAGATGGTCTGCAGAGTGGATTTGAAAACCAGTGGGCTACACAACTGGAAAGTACTCTTTGTTTATCTTTGGCGTGCATTTAATACTTGAGTTAGATTTGGTCTGCTTGCTCACCCTGAAGATTCTGGCAAGTCGGTGCTTGTTAGATAAGACCTAGAAGTTACATTTGGAGAGGGCATTTTGGAAGAGGCCGGATGTTTTGGAACTAAGAGTTTTCCCCCTTCTGAGATGCAAACAAAATAGAGCATGGACTTCCTTAACTTCTAAGAGGGCTGAGCTAGGAGAAGGATGAGGTATAGGAAGAAATGCTTTAGGGAGAATTCTGGAAAACACCATTCAAAATCACTTTGGACCCAGTCTTCGAAGCACCTGTCTCTAGTTTCATGAGATCCACTTTCAGAATCCAAAAAAGCAATTACTTTTAAAAAGGTAAGAAACTGTGGGAGGCTAGCCTGTTTGAGTTTTTACAATGGTGTGTTAGTGTGGCCTCCACCAATTTAGATTCTTCTCTTGGAATTCACTCTGTTAGTTTAAATTTATATACATTTTTTAAATTTCTGAAGACTTCATATAATCATTATATTTTGTTTATGTACCTCAAACTTAAACCATTTGGACAACAAATTCATGGAATCTTTAAATACAGTGTTTCCTTATTTGTCATAAATTTCGGCTGTATTAATGGTGATGACTATAAATTTTTGATGATGTCAAATTAAGCATTATTTGATACAAGAACTTTTTTCAAAGAAAAGAACTTTCATAGCCGAGTTTAACTCAAACATTTGCCTGCTATTTTTTCCAGTTAATGATATTGACATTTTACTATATTAGTTCATTAGAGCATGAAACTTCCTGTCTTATTTTTGAAAAGCTATTTTAGTACTTCATATAAAAGTAACTCTATACCACTGGGACGTAGTGAATGCAATGAAACGATCAAGCACTCAGTGGGAAAAAAAAGCATTGCAAGCCACTAATCATTATTTTAAATGGAGCACATTTTGGACCTCTCGCCTCACAGAGGCAGACCATACTTTTTACCACAATAGGTTCCTCACAATATCTCTAAACACTAGAGTGGTGAAAAGTAGATTTTTTAAATTGTTTTGTTTTATTTGAAAATCTTGTTCCTCCTCTTTATAAGTCTGGGCAGGTGTGCTAATTTTTTAGAAAAAGAATATCTATGTAACTGTGGCAGAGTCTAATTTTCTAAAGTTGGCCACGACTATATTTCATGTCCCACATATTCTTCTTAAAATGCGTCTTAAGCTATCCTCCTGTCAAAAAATAGGAGTCTAGTTTCCTTCCTCTTGAACCTCATTGAGCTTGTGACCACAGCGACTTCCAAGCCTAGTTCTTTGGGGATGTTCACTC
Organism: Rousettus aegyptiacus; assembly: GCF_014176215.1. NCBI lineage: Eukaryota > Metazoa > Chordata > Mammalia > Chiroptera > Pteropodidae > Rousettus > Rousettus aegyptiacus. The sequence continues at coordinate 312,408 of NW_023416312.1, read as the reverse complement.
TTAGAACCCAGACTCCATGCTGTGAAGAAGCCCGAGCTGCCATAGAGAGAGGCCATATGTGGTATTCCAGTCCCAGCCAGAGTCAACTACCAGATGTGTGAGTGAGTGAGCCTCCAGATGATTCCAGCCCCAGCTCTTAAGTCACCCCCAGTCTTTGACTCTTCCCAATTGAGGCCCTAGACATTGCAGAGCAGGCACAAGCCATCTCTCTCTGCTCTCCGAATTCCTGGCCCACAGAGTTGTGAACATACAGAGATGGTTGTTTCATGGCACCAAGTCTGGGGTGGCTTGTTATGCAGCAATAGTAACAGAACACTGACTTTCCATTTGGTTGTCTATTTAGTGACATGATGGCATCGCTCTTTCAGTCCTCAAATATCTACCGAGCATCTCAAATGTCCTAACCACCATGTAGGTACCAGAGATGTGGAAACGTAGAAGTGGCTCTTGCATTCTAGGAGTTAACAGTTTAGCAGGGAGAGACTGTTTGTAAACCAGTTAGGGCAAAGATGGGTTTTAGATAACATGATGAGTTTGTAGGGCCCAAGCAAGAGTTCCCTTAGAGGCCTGTCCGGAGCACAGTCCCTCCTCTTCCTGTCTCTAGCGCCGCTGCAAACCACAAAGGGCCTCAAGCACATGAGAGTGAACACCCCAACTTGCACATCAAGGGCCATCTGAACATTCTGCAGACCGCTGCCCCATTGGATAGCTCTCAAGCCTGGAGGTGTGCGCAGCAGCATGGTCTGCCCTCTGCTCTTGGATACATGAAGGACATTGGGAAGAATCCATGCAGGCTTGAAAGCAGGCTTGGGCATTTGGGCAGAGAATTCTTAGGTCTCAGGTATAAAGGCATAGTCCAGTAGGCAGCTTCACATCCAGTTAGTCCAGTAGAATCCTGGCCTTTGGGAGAGGTGTAGACTGAGGGAGACATGCTGGGGGTACAAAGCAGAAGTGTCATTTTAACTTAGCCACATAGCAAAGGCATCATGGACTAGATGATACTCGTACTGCCTCTTGAAAGATGTATTTGTCTTTTTGTTTTATTTGTCTTTTTACTATCGATGAACATTTTAGTTTGGGTATTATTCAGGTTAACGGGTACACAGAGAACCAGCTGGTTGACTAAATATTTTCTTTTTACATTGATTTTAGTGCATTGTGAGAATCGCAACTTCAAACACAAATGGGCATCACAAGGGGCCTGACTGGAATTGTAAACCTGAGCTCTCTCTGGGCTCCCCCACCATCTGTACATGCAACTTTATGAAGGCAATTAACCTCTCTGAGTCTGGAAAAAGAGCTTAGGAACCTCGTGCCAGATGTGCAAATCTATAAGCAAACAGACTTAAAATTCTTTCAAGGAGGGTATCATATAAATGGACTGAAAAGCCACCAAATTGCTCATTGCTCAAAAAGAAATGAGCACCAGAAAATAAAATAAAATATAAAATAAAATAAAAGCTTAGACTTTATTAATGAATGGCCTTTCAACTTTAGGTATGATGTCAACAAACACTTTATGCAAAGAGACAAAGAGAAATATTTTTGAGTTCGCCAGCCAGATAGTCTCTATCACAACTACTCAGTGCTGCTGTAGTACAAAAATAGCCATAGACAGTATGTAAACAAATGAGCATAGTGGTGTTCCAACAAAACTTTATTTACAAATACAATCAGAGGGCTGGACTTGGCCTAAAGGTAGTAGTTTGCCAACCTCTCGTCTTTGTTAAAGAGTAATATCTGGAGTCATTCCATTGTAAAATGAAAAATTTCAGTCATTACTGTAAAAATAAAACTAAGCAATATGACTCTAATCTTGGCTAAGACCTCCAGAATATGCTAGAAATAATCAGCAATATTAATGGACGCCTCTGTCTTTTTTGTGAAGTGGTTTATTTTAAAATGAAACAAAACCTTTATCATCATGAGACACAGCACAGATCATTGGGATTCTGCACTCATTGAGTTGATCATATAGGAGAATTATAAAAGAGCAACTTAAAAAAACATTTTTCTAAAAGTAAAAGGCTGTTTTAATTTCTGAGATTACTTATCTTTCTGAGGAATGTCTTTTTTCTTAAAACCATTTCCATCTCCAAAGTAAGAACTATCAAGACTGTGTTTCGTAGTTTTAAAAAATTAAAAATATTTGGAAGATACATAGATAAAGTCATAGATCTCAAAAACATCTTAGTCTCGTAGGAGACAGAAAATAACCCTGGAAGTGACCATAACACAAGCAAGATGAGCAGATGGAGAGCTAAAGCTGTCCTGGACCAGCCAGGCCAGCCCCTGCCCTATGCTTGCATCATTTTGTTACATCCCTGAAAAGGGGCCTTCTCAGTTCTTTGCAGATGTATCATGTCCCAGGGACCCTAGTCAAGAAAATGTGCTTCCTGGCAGAGAGATCAGGCACCTGCCAGGCAAGCGTGCTGTGCTAACATAGCTGGGATAGAGGAGTCATCTGGTGTTAATGGTCCAGCCCTAGCAACGCAGAACCCAGGGCAAGGACAGCAAAAGCAATTCCAGATCTCATCACCGGTGGACTTGGGATTGATGAGGCGCTCTTAGTCCTGATCAGGACAGGCCATGAAATTGCTCAGGAAAGAATATAGAGTGTCAGTTCCAAGAGGCAGGGCAGGTTGGGGAAGGAAGGCAGGGCTGAGGCTGGGCGACAGTGACCTGTTATTCTTGCCAGTATGGGGCCAACGAGGCTAGTTGATTACTAAGACCCCTTGTGAGGCTGCTTAGTATGGTTTAGCAGTTTGCATAGAGGAGGTCCCTGTTTAGTGTGGCACCTAAAATCTCTAAAACTTGAACCAAATTCCCTGAGTGTAACGTAAACTATGCAGAGACTAAGAAGCACTCGTATTTCGCACCCTATAAGGTTCAAATGTGCTCTGCCCATAGCGTGTTCTCCAGCCTCGTTTTCATTGTGCCGTTTTGCCCCCTGTGTGACTGTGAGCAGGTGAATTTCTCTGTGCTTTAGTCTTCCCACCTTACAAAAGTGGGAGAGAGCAATGCTTACCCACCTCACAAAGCTGTTGAGACAATTAATGAGCTCATGCTTACAACTTGCTGTTGTGGGCAGCTGTGCTTCTGGCTCCCAAGATTTCATCTACTTGTATTAATTACGTGGTTGATTTTCTGTGTCTTATGATGCTAGGATGTTTGGGTCCTTGCTGTTCCTGGAGAGACTGTCCCTCCCAGAGCTAACTCATTCCTGGAGACAGCAAACCAGTCAGTCTATAGCCTATCCCTGACAACTACCTCCCTGATGGAGCTCTCACAGGTTGAGCACTGTTCTTGCTATGGACTGAATGTTTATGTCCCTCCAAACTCCCTGTGTTGAAATCTTAGTCCCCAATATAATGTATTTGGACAAGAGACCTTTGGGAGGTGATAAGGTCCTGAGGGTAGAGCTCCATGATGGGACTAGCACTTAAAACAGAGACCCCAGAGAGCTCCCTCGCCTTCTTTCCGCCACGTAAGAACACAACAAGAATCTGCAACCTAGAAGAGGACTCTTATTAGAACCCAACTGAGCTGGCACCCTGATTTCAGATGTCCGGCTTCCAGAACTGTGGGAAATAAATTTCCGTTGTTCGTAACCACCAAGGCTATGGTATTCTGTCATAACAGCCTTAGTTATCACCCCAGGGCCAGCTACCAGGCAACGAGGGGCAGTCTCTACCTCTCTAAAGCCACTGAAATTATTCAAACTAGCCAATCCCAAGTCTGTCTATCTTGCCTTATCCTTCTTTTGCTGTAAAAACCACGTAAAGGCTTTGCTCACACCTTCCCCTTGCCCGTCCACTTCCTGACCAACTCTGGTCCTTCCCCGTGACTCCTAGTTTTAGACATCTGTGTGTATAACCTTCTTCCTTCATGACAATCATTTCTTTGTCCAGGCATCTTACCATGCCTGATTAAAACAAATCCCAGGTACATTTTAACTATCTTTCTCCAGTGTCTATACCCTAAATTTCCTCTGAGGCACTGTATTAGTCGTCTATTACTGCATTACAAATTACCACAAACTTGGCAGCATAAAACAACACATATTTATTATTACACCATTTCTTTAGGTCAGGAGTTTGAGCACAGCAGAGCAGTGTCCTCTGCTTCAGTCTGTCACAAGTCTGCAATTTAGTGGCTGGCTAAAGCTGGAGTACTATCTGAAGGCTTGACTGGAGAAGGATCTGCTTCCAAGTTCACATGGTTATGGGCAAGATTCGGTTCCTAGAGAGTGGTTGAACTTAAGACTTTTCACTCCTCAATGACTATTAGCTGAAAGTCACCTTCACTTCTTTGCTATGTGGGCCTCTCCAACATGGCAGCTTCCTTCATTAAAATGCGCAAGCTCAGAAGGCAACAGAGTCTGATAGCAAGACAGGAGTCACAGATGTAACCTGATCACAGAAATGACATCCCATCAGTTTGCTGTATTCTACTGATTAGAAGTGAGTGACTAGACCTAGTCCTGCTCAAGGGGATAGGAATATACAAAGATGTAAATACCAGGAGGCAGGGATCACTGGAAGCCATCTTAGAAACTGCCTACTACAGGGATCATCACCCCTTCATTCTTGGCCCATAAGTTCTGAGTGGGGCTCCCGGATTCAGAAGTAGGGCATATGATTGGGCCTCAGCCAATCAGAACACCACATTCCCCAGGCTTTGTAATTACTAATTAGTTCCAGGATAGGCACATCACCCATTCAGCATCAGTAAGATTCTGAAAAGGCACCTCTCATTCTTTTTCACGGGCTTGAACCTAAGAAGGTACCAAAGTCTAGACCAGCTGCCACCATCTTCCTATCACATGAAGTTCGTGGAGGAACCCATGTAAAGTAGATGGAACTAGGAAATGAAAGATGAGAAAAGGAGAAAGCGAAAGAGATTGCTGGAAAGCTAGATAATTTAATTTGACTAGAAACATTCATCTCATGTTGATGGGACAAAAGGATGTATCTAGAAACATACACCTTTCTATCCTCAGCCCTGTTAAAAAGCTGAGCTGAACACAAAGGCTCCTTATTTATTTATTTATTGCTGAAAAAAGTACCAAATCTACTGTTTAATAAATAAAAAGGCAATGTGCGTTACTTGGCAAAGTAGACACAGCGTAAGCTATTTTAATTTCTAAAAATAAAGTTACATACAATCCTCTGAGGTGTTCACCAGTTAATATTTAGAATTGAGGATTTAAAAATAATCAGCATCCATGAAAAGCAATCTCCCCCTGCTTTTTTCCTTAATACTTTTTGACCAAAAGTGTTTCGTAGACTGAACTCTCTAATGAGGGAATATTTATATGACATACCAAAGCAGATGTGAGTCTCATTTTATGAAATCCAAACCCAGATGGTCTTTTCTTTCCATTGTCTTATGTAATTTATATGAAAGCAGAACATGAAAAAAAATTCAAATATAATTTCTTTCCACCATTTATGCTTAATGGCCCTGTAATCACTTTCATGGCCTCAGTTTCTCTGCCGAGTCTCCAGAGGGTCTGTGGATTAGTTCATGTCACTGAGGTGCTTTCCAGCAATTGGAAATGCCCAGCAAGAGTGGAAATGTCTGTTATCATGAAACATGCATTTCCAATTTAGGTTATTCCACCATGTGTCCTCCGTAGAGAGTCCAAAATACTCTTCTAATTTGAATCAGCCCAGAGGATATAAACTAAAAGAAAGACCCGTAGATGGAAAAAAATGAAATAAAATAAAACAAAAAACTGACCCTGAGCTCAACTTCTTTAAATGAGTTTTCTTTGGGAACATTCTCTTTCGTTTGGTCATCTACGGGGAATGGAAAAGAGGATTGAGGGATGAAAGAGAGGAGAATACAAAAGGTCTCCAAGAGGTGTCTAGGAATTTCTTTTCGCTTGAGAATTCCTGGAATATGATGGTGAGAGGGTTTAATTTTTCCACTTGGCTTAGTGACAGTTTCTGCCACCTTCCCAGACATTACCTTGACAACCAATTCGTGCTACGTTCTTGAGAATTCGTTAGCAGGCTCAGAACAGAATAATAACACCCATTTAGTTATCCTCTATTTAAAATTGTATTTGTAAATGTTGGCTTCGAACACTCTAAAGGGCATTTGGAGCTCCATGGATCGCATTAAATTGGACTGTGTAATGTAGTATATTTTCCAGCACCTCATAAATTGTACAGTATTCATATATTCACAGTGTAGAGATAGTTCGGATTCTCTTTGAAATTAAAAATTATTTTCTTTTCATTTCTCCTTGAATTCAATTCCCACATTCCCAAGCCTGTGAGTGATTGAGTGAGCAACAGAGGACTGTGTTCCTCCACCAAACAGTGACCAGGGACCTGGAGGGTTTCGCTGGGGGGCAGGGGGGAGTCAGTGATTTGGGGTCCTAAATGACTCTAGGTAGGTACAGGCAGGGAGGTCTGAGCAGCCCAAAGAAAATTAATATCAGGACCCTGGGCACTTAAGATCTGGAAATTTCCATAAGCCAAGAAGAGCTGACATTTGGATGTTTTTCTGAGCACAAAATTCTCTGCGTTTAACTCAAGGCATTTAGTACTTCGCATTTTCTTCTTGGTGCTTCTAAAACTAAATGCAAAGGGGGAACAAAGCTTTTACAAATTTGCAGGCAACAGCTAAGAAGCAACAAGAGAGTTAAAAAAATTTACACACCATTAAACTTAGAATCCCTCATAACACTCTGAGCTTTTATGACAGATGCTGAAAATATGTGCCGCCTGAATAGAGCCAGGGATCAGGTCAGGTCCTTCGTCATTTCTCTCTCTTTTAAGTGTATTTTTTCAGGAGATGGACCTTAAGACATTTTATATTTCTTGTTCACCAGGTCTGTCCTTCCGACAGCACCTTGACTCCCCTAACAATGTCCTGTCAGCAAATATAAGTCAATAGAACCCAGTTCTACCCAGCAGGTCCTGAGACTCCATCCAATTCTGAACGCCAGCAGAGCTGCGTTCACTTTCCCTGCCTCCGAGACATTCCCGTTGGACTTGACCGTGAACACAGAGTCCCAAGGAAAACTTACGTAGATGAGGATTATGAAATCACAACTGTTGAATACACCCGGCATGTGATTGCTTTCCTTATGGGCTCGCTGTGGAATGGGTCCAGGTCTCAGGGAGACTGTGAAAGTAAAAGAAAAGCACACGATACAGTGAAGGTTGCTGAGTGGACTCTGGCACTTTGTAAACCTCGGAGAATTAGAAGCAAAATCTTCATGTCGTTTGTGAATTGCCCATCCACAGGTCAGAAGTCCCTGCTCAACAGTGACCTAATCATGCACAATTAACATCTCATTTTTTATATTTACTTAGCTGCCACCCCATGCCGCAGTTTCCACGTGGATGGTACAGGGGTGCAGCCCACCGAGCAGCCCACTTTAGAAAGCCCACTTTAGAAAGAAACCTAACCTTCTAATTGAAGAAGAAACTAGGACATTTGGTGGTTGGATGATTTATATCTCCTAGGCAGCTTCACATATTTTTAGAGTTATATCAGTGACTAAAACCACACAACAAATACCTCCAGATTCAGAGAACCCTTAATTTTTTTTAAAACACAAACCTTCAAATCTGTGAAATGTTTTGGTCATTTCCATAAAGCGCAATTGATTTTAATAACTAAATTACCTTAAAGAGAGCCTTAATTGGTACCACCGTTCCCTCAAAGGGAAATAGTTCTGAATTTTAAGAACTTATGAACATAAAAGTATATTATTTGATGATTTTTAATGTAAATAATGTCTTATATGTTTCAGTGGCCTGCCATTTCCATAACAAATACATTTTGGTAGTTAAACCATATTTTCTTCATTAGAAATTTTGTTTTGAAGAAGCCTCACCCATTAAAGAAAAGATAAACATCTAATGGGAGAACTCGCAAGGAGTTTTAAGTTAGAATTTTTGTCATGCAGCTTATTGCTGTCTTTGGCTCAAAATGTCTGGATATCCACACACAAAAGCACACTGCTTTCTGTTAGTCATGTTTTTGACTTTAATCTCTGCCATAAAAAAAAATTCATTGTTGGCCCTTGAAAGCTTTCATTGTCAAAAGGAAATATAATAACCTTTCCTGCATAGAGGCCAGGTGTCCTGCAGTAAGAAGCCTGGTGATAGAGTGGCCCGTCGTCTCTGACGACCATGCCGTGGTGATCTTGCTGGGTTGCAGTCAAGACGCTAACAACCTTGGACTCGGGGACAGCTGGGCACAGCACACTGTATCATGCAGTGGAGCTGTGCTGGGGGTGGGGGGGGCGCGGGGACTGCTGGGAGACCTGGGAAATACAATAAGTTTGATCTCTCACGTGGGAAAATCCATGGTGTTTAATAGCTTCATAAAGTGGTGTGCTTTTGTCTCTGTATATAAAGTCCCCAGTAAATTCTTACATTACCACCATTGTAAAATGCAGCAAAGGAAACATTGAGCTGTGCTATGTGATCCCCAGTGGCAAAGGTTAGGAAGAACCCAAATTCATGATGACTTCCAAGAAAATACTATTAGAGTGTAATTTAAGGAGGCTTTGTGGCCATAATTTTTAGTGTGATGTAGAACGTGCTTTCGTGACATACACACCCCCACCAAAATGGTAATGCTTCACAAGGAAAATTGACGAGAATAAAAAAGATGAAGATCAGTAGGGAAATGAAGAGTGTAATCATTTGCCACAATTGGCTCTGTTGCACCAGCTCAAGAAAACAGGCCACGTTGTTACATAGGATTCTATGACAGTGCGGAAGGTTCTGCTCTCCGTCTCGAAAGGACGCTGTGTTCTGCATCATTGCCATTTCAATGTGTACCCAGAGCTTGTAATTTGAGGCTGAGACAGACACTTCCATTTACCATCATGGCTCACACAGTGGATGCTTTTCCTGACATGAATCCCCGCTGGTCACTCAGACTTCTATGAAAGTGGTAATCTGGACTTTGCCCAGGTACAGACCATAAGTCATGAGCATCTATCAATTTCACTGCGTGATGAGGGTGATCAATGAGGAGGTGAGCACAAACTCTCTCATAAGGCCACTGGCGGGACAAAGCTAATAGAGCAAACCCTCTGCTATCCATTAATTTGGGCGATGGGCTGCTAGGGTTACTTAACTACCCAGCTTAATATAGGATTAGCCTGAACACATCAATTTCTGTGAAATAAAAGGCTATAACATACATTCAATATGGAAGTAAAGATTCAGTAAAGTCCAAAATTTAAGAAAATGCTTTTTATTTGATAGTCTAGAACAGGGGTCGACACACTGTGTCTGCCAAGGACTAAATAGTCAATATTTTGGGCTTCAGAGGCCATATGATCTCTGTCTTGACTCCTCAACTCTGTTGTTGTACATTGCAAGAACAAATGGCATGGCTGTGTTCCGATAAAACTTTATTTACAGAAACGGGAAATGAGTTGAATTTGGCCAGTTGGCCGTAGTCTGCCGACATCTAGTCTAGAACAGCCCTGCCCAATAAAAATATAATGGGAGTGTTAAATTTTTAGTAGCCCCCTTTAAGAAACATTCAAAAGAAGCAAGTAAAATTAATTTCAATAGCATATTTTATTTAATGCAATATATCAAAAATACTATCACAAACATATAATCAATATAGAAATTATTAATGAGCTATTTTACAAATACGGCACAGATTCGTCACATCTCAAGGCTCAGTAGCCACAAAGCTTAGTGGCTACTGTTTTGGACAGTGAAAATTTAGAAGCTTTGCCACAATTATAATTAGTTCCTTAATATTAAGATTTTGTCCTTCACTGTGCTAATCGATGAAGTTAGAATTCCTGGGGTGAAGTGGTGTATGGCATCCTTCCTTAGAACTAGCAGTCAAGAACCACTGCAGAGAAAGGGCACCAGGTTCCCATACTGTAAGCTCAGAGGATTGCCAACTTCTGGAGGACACCCTGAGAGGGACCTGTCAGCCAAATGGGCACAACAACCCCACCCATATGATGTCAAAGAGGTCATTATGAGGGATGCAGGTTTATAGACAAGATGCTCTCTCCTCTCCAGGAAGAGGCAGAGCTCCTAGGCCAGATTCCTTTCCAAAATCAAGGAGAGAGCTTCCTGAAAAATCTCTCACAACTACCTGCAAGAGGAGAGCCGAACATTCCATGCCATGGTGGAATACTTTCTTAGTTACCTGACCTGCATGTCCTCTTCAGGGTCACAGGAGTGCTGAGAGGAGACCTGAGGGAAAGTGGACTATTTGAGTGAACAGAAGGGTTGGGGCAGCTCCTCAGTGGGTTTGCAAGATGGATCTCACCTGTGCCTGTCAGCCCCAGAGCTGGTGCTGCCAGAGACTCACTGGCTTACCCAGAGCAAAGTGCAAAGAGATGTGCCCATCGGAATGACCAATATCTGTGGAGCTTCAGGATGGAGTCAAAAAGTGCTGGATCTTGCAGGTAAGTGCCTGGAGAGATGGCTAGAGCCACAACTCTAACCTTGGGTCGTGGGAAGGAGAGCTGTGAACAGAACGGGACAATGCTGCCTTAAAATGTACAGGACTGTATCGTCTCAGCCAACATGAGACTGTTTAAATAATTGTAAGTGACAAAAGTCTTGGAATTAGATTGAACTGAATATTCTGAGAGCCAGTTGTCCAAGGTAGTATGCTGGTTAGCACTTATTACAAAGAGTAAAGTCATTTGATCCCTATTCTATGGGTCAAGATTCCCCCAATTACAGGGTCTCCATCAGTAGAGATTTTCACTCAATGGATGCAAGAAGTTGGAGGTTTGTTATATTTATAAAGGCTTGAGAAACCTAAACTATTATGGAGGAAATTTTTCCATATAAACAAAAAACTGTGGCATCACAGACAAGACAATTTCAGATTGAATTACTGCTGAGAGAAAGAAAAGGAGCCCCTGACATCAAGAGCTGGCTGGCGCTCTCAGCCAGGCCTGGGTGCTCTCCTTTGAACATGAACAGTTTCACAGGACATCACATCAAACAAGGCCATCCTGTGACCATGATGGATCAAGATAAAACAAGAGTTCTCTGTAATCATATCTAAACACAGAGAAAAACACTAATGTTGTCCAAGCTGCAAAATACAAAACTTCCCTCTCTCTTGGCTAATATATGCAACTGCTACTTCTTTGTCACTTACAGCATTGGCCTTCTTCTAGTCATCCCTCCTAGATGAGATTTATTGTGATATCCAATTCCAGAACTACCTCTGCTTCCTGAGATCATGTGATCCAGAGCAAAGTCCCGCTTCTTTACAGCCTTCCCAAAATCACCTAAGTTCAAATTCTATAATAAGTGTGTCAGAAGTCCCCAAGACCACTCCAAAATTTGGCGATTCACTAAGACTCACAGCATTCAGCATATAGTCATACTCATGGCTAAGATTTCTTACAGGGAAAGGATACAAAGCAAAATCAGAAAAGGGAGAAGGTACATGAATGAAGTCCATAGGAAACCAGGCACAAGTTTTCAGAGTCCTCTCCCAGTGGAGTCACACAGGATGTGTTTAATTCCTCCAGTATTGAGCTGTGACAACACATGTGAAATATTGTCACCGAAGAAGCTCATTAGAGACTCAGTACCTAATGTTTTTATGGGGTCTAGTTATAATAGGCACTCCCTGCCTACCATGCACCACAATTCCAGACTTCCAGAAGAAAAGCAGGTGTTCGGCATAAACCACAGTGTCTGCTTAGATGGTTTAAGCACAGTGAGCCCCTCTTACCAGTTAAGGAAGAGCAGGAACATCCCTGGAGTCCAGATTCCCAGGTGAAAGCCAAGCCAGCCTTGAAAACAGGTCTTTGAAAGGACAGCAGTCTCAGGCCTGCTTTGTAAACTGTTTTCTGGACCAGTCTTTTCTAGCACCCTCTTACTGAGATACCTCACTGATCCCCAAAGTATATGTTCTCCCTCTCTGCAAGTAAGGAACCCAACTTGTTTAACTCCAGGTATGTTCCTAGGGGTCTTTGGCTGAAGGTCATTGACACTGTCCAGAGTCATTATGCAAGGACTGAGCCAGGGAAACTCTGACATCGGTCCTGATTTGTCTAGTTTTAGTGCTAGTAGCCTGGAGAAGGAGTGGGACCGCAAATCTGACCAATCAGCAAGACCATGGACAATAGGTAGATGATGCTAAGGAAGTAAAGCAAGATGAGCCCACTCTGTGGCTGTGAATACGCATCACAAGCATTCTCTCAATCTATATGTATATACTGAGCACCTGCTGTGGACAGGACACTCTGCAGAGGCTGGGGTGGGGTGGTCAGGCTTTTTCCCTGTAATGAGGGAAATAAGGCATCAGCATCTAAGAGGATAGATAATAGAGGATTTAAATGATCACAATATCCAAGATACACAGGCACTGATACAATTATTGCAAATTAAGTAAGGGAAATAGGGAGCTTGAGAACCATTGCTGGCTGAGCTATAAGCCTGGCACATATTATCTACCTTGATCCTCATAGCAACTTCCTGCAGTAGACACTGTGTCCACTTCAACCTGGATAGCTGGAGGTCTGGCAGGAGAGTTCACTTGTCGAAGGTCCAACAGGAGGCAGCAGAGCTAGAATTTAATCACATGGTCAACCACCTGGAAACCCCATGTTCTGGGAGTCCTCATTGGCTTTAGATTATATCGCCTTCATTGCCCCACATCACAGAAGAAGTAGGGCAATGGGAGCAAAGGCATGAAGGGAGAAAAAGCCAAGTATTTGTGGAGGAATGTCCCAGGGAAGGTGCTCGGTTTCAAGCTATAGAAAATCAGCTCTGAGGATCTTAAAGAAAAGAAGTAGAGCTGATAGACTCAATGAAATGGATGTAGAAAGAGACCCAGAAAACCAGGAGGTGGGTGGCGGGTGAACAAGAAGGGCCTGGTAACTGAGAGCAAAGCCTGATATTTATAACCCCCCTCCTGTACATCTGATTTCCTTTAACTCTCTTCAAATGCTCATCCTCTTGTCAGGAAGCACAGACCAGGGCTCTGAGGTCTCTGAGGGGGAATGGAGCGCTGTCACCGCCCTGAAGGGTATTATAAACTAACAGGGGAGCAATAATCATGTAAGAATGACAATAAAAGCAGTCATCTTGGGATGGTACCCATAAAATGCTAATGGAGTAACAAAAAAGGAGCAATTAGTCCCACAAGAGGGGCACAGGAGAGCTCTCTGAAAGTGTCTATATATTGCCTGAGACATGTTCTATTTCCTCACCTTTTTGTGTCTCAATTCCCAAACCAGATTGGAAGCTATTCAAGCATAGGAAGTATAATTTCTAATTACTTCACAGAAAAGAACCCCTAGCATGGTGTGGGAATGCATGCAGGTGCCCAGGACAGACATTTTTAGTTTAATTTTATAGCCTTCTTTCCCTGGATGAGAGTACGGCTCAGCATCTTGCCCAACACGGTTATGGAAATCAACTGTATTTGACACAAAACATAAAATTTATTTACTAGCATAGGCACATTACAGGAAAAATTAGCTTGCTGCTTTGACTCACTGGCATTTCACACATTTTACTTAATTCCCAGATTAATAAAATGCAAAACAGCTCTCTTCAAGTTAATTGTTTTCATTGACAATAGTTATGTCTTTCAGTAGTTTAACTGAATTTGGTGGAATTATTTTATCTACAGGGAGAAACTAGGGACTTTGGAGTGTAGCCTGTAAGATGATTTAATTAGTCCACTTTAAGCCCTGAAATCACAATATCCCTATTTTAGATTCTTTAAATTTGTATAAAAAATTCCTCTTGGAAACCAGATCCTTTGTGCTGTTTCATGGAGTATTACTTTTACTGTTGTAAAAGTTGAAGCCCTTGCAATTAAGTCGTTGAGAAGTGAGATTCTCAACAGGGAGAGGTAATTCCTCCCAAGTAGAATGGGGTCAGAGTCACTTGGGAGGCGTTTACCTGGTACATATGTTCCCAGGAAATTCTAATTTCTCTACTTCCAATGGGGTTCCTTGCCAGAGTTAATTCTTGTTGCTTTGGGGTATGCATAGATATTCCCCCAAAGAAAGGTGGGAGCCCTTGGTTTAGGGAGAGAGGCCAACTTGCAGCTCAGACCGAGCATCCAGGTATGCACACCTTGATGATGTGCCCGCAAGGTCAAGTTCTTGACCTTCTTTGAAGCAGAATTTCTGATAGATGGTGAGAACACTATCTCTCTCCAACAGCACTGATGACACACAGGCAAAATGCTGACATTTTAAAAACAATCTCCATGTAGCCCATCACTTCTGCATTCTGGCAACATCATCCTGGCTCTGCCATCATAAATAAAACCTGTTTATTTGAATTTTCTGGATGAGAGTAGGAAGAACCCCTAGCATATCAGCAGCTCATTTACAAACCATCCCTTTGGCTTCTTGTTTCAATTTTCTCCATTTTGATTTTTTTAAGATTTGCTTTCAGAGATTTACATTTCTTGATCTTCTCCTAAATGCAGGGTGGACCCATTCATGTACTGGAGCCTCTCTGCGTTAACTTTAACAGCTGACCCCAACAGCTGATTCTCCTGGAGCAAATGGGATTGCTCATCTGTGAGTTTTATAATCACGGTAATAATAGTTACCCTTTAAGTGCAAAATGTGTTATTTCTTATTGTCTCAAATACTTCAAAAACCATCTCATATTACCAAGACAAATCCCTTTCATAAGCATTAGGTCAGTATTAGATTATAAATTTTGGGAGGGGGGGCAGTTTTTGGTTTTTTGTATCTTCTTTTATCTGGTTATTGAGTGTGGCATCAGAGCCAATCAGTCTATCTTTCTTGGTATAGTCCAAACTTTATCTGGAAATATTTGGCTTACTTAGAATTCCCTACATCTGGCCTTTTCCACTAAAGACAGGGAAGAAACTTAAATGATACTTGATAAGCAAGCCCATGCTTAGTGGAAGTACGGAACACCTTTTTAAGTCAGTACTCCCTTATGTAATAAAATTAATAGAGAATGGAATATTTCCCATTCTTGTCATCTTTATTTTTTATTATATTTTTTTGATTCTTTATGTGTATTCATCATGGACTCACAGCCTTTCATAGACTCAACTAATAAATCTTTTAAAACTTTTGTCTGCATCTAAATTTTTAATCCTTATTTTCTGCACAACATAACAACTTAAACTTCTAACTTCTTTCCCAAGCTCTAATCACATCCTTTCTCTCTAGAATTCTCTACATCTCTTTTCGGCCACTATTTTGTAATCACTCTTTTGATTTGTATTTATCTGTTGGGAATTATAATATCTACCTCACTGAGTTGTTTTAATGACTCAATGAGATAATGTAAGTGAAACTTTTTTAGTAAATTGTCTCTTTTTGATAGCATACTGTTGTATAAAAAATAATCAAATTACTTTCACAAAAGTAAAACTTAGAAGACATATTCTAGTTAAAGTTAAATAGTTTTGAATCTACTCATAGCTAGTCCTATATATGTAATCACTTTTCTCTCTGTTCTTATGTATGTACCAAACCTCAAACATATAATGAGATATGAAACATAGACCATTGAAATATACTTTGATGTACCTTTATATTTAAAAAGAGAGCTCTGTGTCCTTGTGACAAGTAGACAAAATAAACTCTGAAGTCCTTTTCAGTTTTAGCCATCTATGATTCTAGGGTTGTAGATTTGCATCTTCCTTAAGAGGTAAATATTTCTACACCTGCAAAATATATTTTCATTAGGAGACCACAAGGAAAATGAGGAGCAAAAAATAGAAGCCTAGGAAATCAAGGGGGCGTCTTAGAAATAAGAGTGGAGAGGCCATGTTTACACGCGCAGCTAGCAATAAAGTGATACATCAAAGATATCTTTAGCTTAGATTTTATTTGAGAATATTTTTAACCCTATGTTTTGAAAAGATATGAAATTAGTGTAATACATCACATTAATGATTTCAAAACTCATTACAAAGCTACACTACTCAAAACAGTGTGGTATTAGCATAAAGACAGATATACGGATCAATGGAATTGAATGGAGAGCCCGAAAATAAACCCTTGCATATATTGTCAAATGAATTTTGAAAAATGCCAAGATTATTCAATGGGGAAAAGACAGCCTTTTCAACAAATGATGTTGGGAAAACTGGACGTCCATATGCAAAAGAATGAAGACGAACCTTTAACTTATATCATATACAAAAATTAACTCGAATGTATCAAAGACATGTAAACATAAGAATTAAAACTATATAGCTTTTAGAAGAAAACATGACATTAGATTTGGCGATGATTTCTTGGATCTGACATTAAAAAAATAAACTATATCAAAATTTAAAAGTTTTGTGCATTGAAAGACACGACTAACAAAGTGAAAAGGCAACCCACAAAATGGGAAAAAAATATTTGCAAATCATCTAACAAAGGGTTAATATCCAGAATATATTAAGAACTTTTCCTACTTAACAACAACAACAACAACAACAACAAAACAATTTAAAAATTGGCAAGACTTGAATAGGCATTTCCCCAAAGATATATAAATGGCCAAAAAACATATGAAAAGGTGCTCAACATCACTAATCATTAAGGAGATGCAAATCAAAACCACAGTGAGATACCACTTCATACCCATTAGGATGGCCATTATTAAAAAAAAAAAAGATACAGAAAATAACGAGTGTTGACTAGCACATGGAGAAATTGGAATCCTTGTGCACTGCTACTGGGAATGTAAAATGGTGCAGCTATGGTAGAAAGCGGTATGTCAGTTCCCCAAAAATTAACAATAGAATTACCATATTTACATTTGGGTATATACTCAAAAGAATTGAAAACAGGGACTTGAATAGACATTTGTATACCCATATTCATAGCAACATCATTCACAATAGCTAAAAAGTGGAAGCAACTCGAGTCTCCATCAATGGAAATATCGATAAACAAAACATGGTTCATATACTCAACAGAATTTTACTCAGCCTTAAAAAGGAAGGAAATTCTGACACACGCTACAATGTAGATGAACCCCAAAGACATTATGCTAAGTGAAGTAAGCCAGTCACAAAAGGACAAATACTGTACGATTCCACTTATATGAGGTACCTGGAGTGGTCAAATTCATTGAGACAAAGTAGAATGGTGGTTGTCAGGAGGTGAGGGAGAGGGAAATGAGGAATTGGTTCCGGTTGTGGAAGATGAGAAAGCTTTGGAGATGGATGGTGGTGATGATTGCACACACTGCGAATGTACTTAATGACATCGAACTGATAAATTTTATGATCTGTATGTTCTACCACAAGAAGAAAAGATATAGAATTAAAGAATTCTACTATTTGAGATGCTCTTGAAATATCAACCAATATGTGAAACTATTATACACAGAAAGATACACATCTACAAGGGGCCAAGTTCATTCTTGGTAAATTTAGAGAACTATTTGATCAGAATTTCTTAAGCTGGGGTTTAGGCGGGCTTGAAACTCCTGTAATTTGACGCACACATTAAGTGTGTAGATGTAACTTCTCTCCCAGAGTTTGTGATTTAATTCAGATTCTCAAAAGACTAGGGCACTATAACATTTAAGGATGTTTGAAAGCATCGAGACCTTTAGTTTTGACTAAAATTCAGTCACTAAGCTGACAGTAGAGCTGACATGGAGATGAGGAATAAAGTGAGGAGAAGACAAAAGCTAACAGAACATCTCCCAGGTTCCCATACTGATATTCAGTCCTGTTCTCAAAGTACTGCTGCATATGGAAATGCAAACGCATAACCCTGTCTCCATACTGAACCCATGTGTATGTGATTACAATACATTTGCTGGGGAAAGATCTTCATTGTTTTAGTTTTTATTTCATTTGCCTGATTATAATTTGTTTCATTTAGCTTATTATTTAGTGGTTATGGAGTGGATTTTTCACATTGCTGCTGGATAAAAAGGAAGCATAAAACTCATCATGAAAACTTCTTGATATTGACTTGGGGTTCTTCGATGATGTTTTTCAAACTGTCTTCAGAGAAGATTGTGAGAAGGAGTTTTAGGTGTACACAGGGTGGGAAGTAGAGGCCAACCTGGATCTCCAGACTTCCAACCAGCTTCAAACAAAGTAGTTTTGCTTCTTTGAATCTGTCACACACACACACACACACACACACACACACACACACACACACACACCCCTTACTGGAAAATATTATGAACTTTTCTGAATTATATAAACTCCATCAAATGTCAAGTTTGTATCAGTCAGTAAAGACTACATTGTACTGTAGTAACAAACAGCCTCCAAATCTCAGTGCTTTGCCACCCCCCAAAACCTTATTCTCTCTTATATTATATGTCCAACATAAGTTTGTACAGGCTCATTGTGCCCATTCAGGGAGCCAGGCTGATGGAACTCCATCTGGACAGTCTTTCATAATAAACAGGTAGGCAAAGGGCAAAAGAGAAATTATACACTGACTCTTAAAGGTTCTCCTCCCATATGTTTAACCAGGGCAAGTTATCTGGCCAAACCTACCTTCAGGGAAGTCAGAGGTATGAAATCTTATGGCATGCCAGGGAAGAGAGAAGAATTAGAATATTCATGACAGCATGAATAACATCCATAATATTTGCATTATTTAAGCTACAATCATGTGAGAAATATTTTATAAAAAGATTAATAGGAGTTTACTTAAAGTTCTGTTTGGGATTACATAATCTCAGAAGATGAGGAAAGGCTATAAAAGAACTTTCCTACAAATTTTTTGTTTTCTGGAAGAAGAAAGGTTGAGTCAAACTAATCATATTTAGGATTCAGGCAGTGAGAACATTGGGGCATAAAGTGTATTCCACACCAGTTATAACTTTGTACCGGTCGGCATAACCTAGTCAGAAGACTACTATAATTTGCTGAATTTGTCTCCCTAAGTTAGATAGAGCAGTTGCATTACAGTAAATAGATGCACCCTTCCATCCCCCACTCCTCTGACTGGCCTGAGGAGAAACTAAGCCAATGAGAAGATAAAATCTGAAGCTGTGCAAGGCAGAGGCCAGTGAAGAACCACCCCATCCTTTTTGTAATAGATAGGAGAGGGTGTGGGGCACAGAGAGCAGGCAAAGGTCTGAAGCCAAGGCCACTGGCATTGAGGTGTTACATCCACCATATTCGCATGTTTCCCTGAGACCCAATTTTCCTTCTCTGCTTTCCTCAGACAGGAAAAATGAGGACAGACCCTCATGACCCAACCACGGAACATGAGACAAGACTACTATCGCACCAGTATAAGCCACATCCTAAAGGAAAGAGCAACTTATCCATTAAAGATGCTATCACAGAGTCAAGCCGGGAAGCAGCTAATAGGCTTCTTTACCACATCCACCTCTGTTTTAAGTGCTTCGGATGTCAATAACATAATTTAGTGGAAACATGACATATTGGTTGGTCTTGAGAATACTTAAATAGGCTTAAATTACTCAAGCCGGTATAAAAGTATGGTGCAAAATAACCGACATTCATGCAACATGTAGCCATCGAGTGGGCACTAGCACTTAAACATGTGGGTTGGATGCACATATTGGCCATTACTCCTTCTTATCAGCCTCATATAAGGCAGCTCTCTAACTGTGCTTTCCCAAAATATTATATCACATATCACATTTCTACAACTTAAAAATGATTGAGTCAGCTTCACATTAAAGACAGTGAATTAGAATACACATGTACCTCTTTCCCTTCCTGAAATCTCTTTCTTAACTCCCATGACTATACATACATTTACAAAACAAAAGGCAGAAACCCAGGACAACAAAGAAAAGAGAGACAATAATAGAAACAAAATTTCAGCAGCTGGTGAGCAGATGGATATGGTAATTTATTTAGCAGACCCAAGAAAGTAGAAACCTAAATCAGGAATGGAGAAAGCCAAGGGAAAAACCAGTATTATGGACCCCTGCCACCAAGGCTCAGGAATCGATTGGCTCAGGTACTGCAGCAAAAAAAAAGTGCAAATATAGAGATAATGATGGGAGGATTAGTGGAACCATTATTTCACAGAGCTGGAACGAATCATCCTAAAATTTGTATGGAACCAAAAAAGGCCTCGAGTAGCCAAAGTAATATTGAAAAAGAACAATGTTGAAGGTATCATGCTCCCTGATATCCAACTATACTACAAAGCCATCATAATCAAAACAGCATGATACCAGCACAGACACAGGCACAGAGATCAATGGAACTGAATAGTGAGTCTGGAAAGCAACCCATAAATATATGGTTAATTAGTTTATAACAAAGGAGGCAAGAATACACAATGCAGGAAAGGCAGGCTCTTCAACAAGCAGTGTTGGGAAAACTGAACAGCTATAGGCAAAAGAATGGAACTGGACCACTATCTTACACTATATACCAAAAAAGCTCAAAATGGATTGAAGACTTGAATATAAGACCTTAAACTATAAAAATCCTAGAAGAAAAATAGGCAGTAACCTTTTTGATATCATTCTTAGCTATATTTTTTTGGATATGTCTTCTTGGGCCTGGGCAACAAAAGCAAAAATAAGCAAATAGGACTACATGAAAGTAAAAAGCTTTTGCACAGCAAAGGAAACCATCAGCAAAATGAAGAAGATATTTGCAAATGATTTATTCAAAAAGGGGATAATATCCAAAATATATAAAGAACTCATATAACTAAACATAAAAAAAGAAAAAAAACAAATAATTCAATTAAAAATGAGGACTTTAAGTCTTGTAAGGAAAATTGAGGACATTGTCACAAAATGACCTTAAGAGACAAAGTTAAAGAAAATGGGAAAAGAATAAAATAATGAAGGGGATGGGATGCAAAACATTCAGACACAAAATTCAAATAATAGCAGTTATAAAGTAGAGAAGAAAACAGAGAGTTAGAAGTTAGGAAATTAATAATTCAAGAAAATTTCCCAGAAATGAGAGGCTTGATTTTCCAATTTGAAAAGGTTCCCCACGGTGTTTCCAACACAGTGCTTGATGATGAACTCACCAAGGCATCGCCTCAGGAAATGTAAGACCACTAAGCACCGAGAGAAGATGGTCAAAGTACACAGAGAGAGGGAGGAAAAAAAGAAAAATTTTCACATGAAGGATCAAGAATCAGATTGGCATTGAACTTCCTGACAGCAACACGAGAAGCTGAAAGAAATTAAAGCAATGCCTTCAGATTTCAGAGGGAAAATGGCACTTGGCATAAAATTCCAGAGCCAGGTAAAGCTATCGATAAAGGGGAAAGACATGCACCTTCTCAAAAGACTTGTGTCTCGTGGACCCATTCTCAGAAATCAGCTGAGAGATACATTCCACCATAGGAAGGAATATATCAGAAAGGCGAAGACAGAGGAAATAGGACATATGGAGCAAGAAGCAGAGGGGAAGCCTGAGATTCTGGGGAAGGGAGACATCAAGGTAATGGAGAGACAAAGCAGAGAGAAGGTCTGTGGGAGATTTTCCTAAGAAGAAATGGAGAAACTTCTTGATGTGTTTGAATGCAGTGAGAGGAAAGATATAAAATCAAGGTAGTGCTTTAGAATGCGTCTGATATGTGCCTAGAAAACTAAGCAAACCAGAAAAACAAAAAAGACCATTTCTACCTCCAGAGAGAAGAAAGAGTTGGGCTGGCTGAGTTGTTAACAGCATCACCTCGTGAAGGTCATGCAAACTCTGAATCTTGATACGACCAGTTATAGAATGGCTATATTTTCAGGATGGGAGGATGAGGTGAGCATGTGTGGGGGGAGGTAACGAGGTGGTGACATAAACGAGAGCTCAATCCTCATCCTCCAAAGTGGGAAGCCAATGGATACTGCAGAAAGTGAGAAATTAAGAGATTAAGAAGTGGTGCTATAAGCATAAAGCCTAGAGGCATGGAAGATCAACTTCCAAACAGTCAGTTAGGGCTGTCGCCTTGAGAAGTAGGAAATAAGAAACGAGGAGAGGGGGAAGGGAAGAACGCTGCTTTTTGAATCGAGCCAGCGGAACCATATAACTTTTAAAACTATGTGCACGCATAACTTGCAGAAAAATAATACCTAGATTTGGGGGGCGGGGGGAAGGTTACCAAAGTGTATATTTTATGCCAGACCCTCTACCAAGCTTTTTGGGCAACCCAATGATTAATGACACATAGTCCCCGAACTCAAGGAGTGTACATTATAGGGGATGTAAAACATGTAAATAAATAACCATAAGTGTGAAAAGCCACAAAGGAAGGATGGACTACTTCCTACTTGGGATGGGAGGTTGAAAGTAGGGCTGTCGGCGGGCGGCAGCGTGGAGGAGCTGGAAGCGGTGAATGCGGTGGCTTTCCTCCAGCCAGGAGAAACTAAAGCCAAGGGTATGCGGGAGGGGAGGGGACATATGCAGAAGAGCACTCATAGCTGGTAATGAGATGGGGTGTCCTTGCCCCTCAATATTACAGGGGTTCACTCATCTCAAGTTTATGATGGCCAAGTCGGATTGTCATCTGAAAGTATTCAACATGGCAATTTGAACAGAGTTTGTGGGTTTGAGACTGAGTTTGTGATTTTTCCAACTGGCCATCAGGAAACCAAGAAATAAATCAACAGGAGAATCAACAAACTTCCCAGTTGCAACCTTGACCTCTGCGGATCAAAGGTGAAGACGGATCAGGCTCCTGGTGACTTCATTATACACACAGCAGATTCCAATCCTCAGGCCCTGCCAATCAGAAAATCAACACAAATACTAAACTCACCTAAGCATACTTGGGGCTTTTTTTCTCCCCGTGATTTTTTTTGTTTGTTTGGTGAATCCTTTTTCCTGAAATCACACATGTCCCTGAAAATCATATTTCATCAAATTTACAGTTGTCTCTTTGACATGTCATAGATTATGGGTCCCAGGTAAGAGGA
Source organism: Rousettus aegyptiacus (assembly GCF_014176215.1). Lineage (NCBI taxonomy): Eukaryota > Metazoa > Chordata > Mammalia > Chiroptera > Pteropodidae > Rousettus > Rousettus aegyptiacus. The sequence goes on along the minus strand of NW_023416312.1, from coordinate 289,570 downwards.
CTTGCCCAAATTCTAAAAGCTGGTTATAACTCTCCTCTATGTTGATGCTGAAATTACAGAGAATGGAAAACTGATAGTAACAAAAGCAAAAAACAAACAGCCCTCCTTTCTACATTTTGTCAAAATAAATATGTGCCTCATTCCTTATTATAAAAGTAACAGGAACATTGGAATAAATCTCCAACACTAAGAGGAACACAAAATAAGTAGACATATGGAAGAGCTCGTGACCAGCCTCCTAGAAACCAACAAGAACGATACCACATGATGTTATTCCAGGCACTTTCATACGCATGTGAGTATATTTTTAAAACAAAATTGGAATCATTTCATATATTCTATTTGGAGACCTGTTTTTTTTTTCACAGGGAAAATCGACAGGGAAGGATGCTGCTTTTCCCTGTCGATTCACTCCTGGTTTCATGACAAATAAAATATATGAGAGGCATAAAATTTTTTGTGATTGAATTTTGTAAATTTCTCCTTATTTATCATCTGTTGTTGAATATTTCATCCCATGGAGGGGGGTGTGTGGAAATGGAGAGACTGTAATGGCAAGTTTCTTAGCTGGCAATTAAGCAACTTCACTTGTACCTCTGAGCTCATTTGCTTCTGTGTAAAAGGAAAGATTGGAAGAAAGTGTCTCTAAAGTAACCTTTGGGAGGGGAAGAGCCTGGTCTTGGAGTCAAAGGTATACATCTTCGATTCGCTCCATGCTAAACAGGAACTCTGTGCCAGTCGCCTAACTTCACTAAGTGCCGCTGTCCTCTGTGTAAAGGGACTAAAATTAACTCACTTTAACAGGCTGTTTCATGGGAATTTCCCTGTCTGGAACTCTGGCTGGGGCCCAAAGCTGAAGACAATAGATGATGCTAGACCACCCATGGATTTGCCGAGCGCTCAAAAGTGACCCTGTGACCCTCGCTTATTGCTCATCATCTGCCTGAACATGAGGGGAGCCCAGGCAGTGAGAGATGAGAGCTGCACTCAGAAAGAGGAGAGGGCCATGAGTTTTCTCCCCCCGCCCCCCGCCGCCCACCTTCGGGAAAACAATCAGAATGCTCTCTCCCTCCTGCAAGAGTAGAAGCCGGCCTCTGAACCTCTGTTCTTTCCCCTGTCCCAGCGTCTGGGCCACAGAGACTGCTGCCTGACTCTGCTCTTGCTGGGCAAGTTTAAAGATGAGAAGTCAGAGGCTGTGGTTGGCACAACCTACAGGTCCAGAGCTCAGAGGGAAAAGGTTTTTTTTCTGAGGCTAAGAGAGTGATGCCGAAGCATCACTAGCTGCACCAGAGTCATCTGCCCTTGGACATGACTGCCAGCCAGAGCGTGGTGACTCCAACACGAAGTGGCCGTGAGAGGCACATGGTCAGAGGTAAGCTAAGGAGAGAGTGGCTGGAATCGGGGATCAAAGAAGAGTCTGAGGTCCCGCAGCAGGATGGTACCCCACATTCCATATGAGAAAGAGCCAGCTTTCGGATGGCTGCCCAAATGGGCCCCCACAGATGGTGAGAGTATCAGACCAGTAGAAGCCTTCGCTCCCTGATCTCCCTCGCTCTGCCAGCTGGACCCTGTGGAGGAGGCAGAAAAGCTGCAGGCATTCGGAGAAGGGAAACGCTCACTATGGAACTGAGGAAAAGAGACCCTGCCCCTTTTCCGCCTTCGCTAACGTTTCCAAGCTGGGCAGGCTGAGCAATGGGACAGCTGAGAACCTTTGAATTACATTTGCTATCAAGTATCAATTCAGATTGGAACAGATTTCTTAATAGCTGAAAATGAGACTCTTGTAATATGCTCGGAAGAAACCAAAAAAAAAAAAAAAAGAGTAGTGGCCCTACCTGAGATTTGACCTGGTGGGACACGGACAGGGAAGGTAGATGCTGCCCAGCAGATTTTAGGAATAACGAAGGGAGGATAAGATCATCGGTCCCTTAGGGAACCCTACATCATTCAGCGCAGAGCTGCTCGCCCTGTAATGTGCCCGTGCATCACCTGGGTCTTGTTAGAAGGCAGATTCTGATTCAGGAGGTCCTGAACTAGGATTTTGTATTGCTAAGAAGCTCCCGGGCGATTCTGGCATTGCTGGCGCATGGAGCACACTTTGAATCACAAGAGTCTAGGCAAAAGGTTGGCAAACTCCAGACTATATATAGTCCAGATCTGGCTCACTGCCTATTTTTGTAGATAAAGTTTTATTGGAATGTAGCCTCGCCCATTCTTTTTTGTATTGTCAATGGCTGCTTTCATGCTACAATGCAGAGTTGAATGGTCACTACAGAGACATAGCCTACAAAGCTGAAAACTTTTACAATCTGGCCCTTTATGAATAGCCCTCTCACCTCTACTAAAGGAAAAGGTCATTTTTTGCCATAGTTAAATAATGCATTTCTTCTATAAGAACTATAGGGTGGGTGTCTTCTTTGCCCAACCAAGATGGTGGCTCGATGATGAAGTCCTCTGCCTGTCTTCTTTTATAAATACCCTCTCTCCCTAGTTTCCACCCAAACTTGGCCATTTAGGAAACAAAGGCTTATTTACTGCTATGCGGAGACTTGGAGGGGTCTTGTTTGTTCCATGAAGCTCAGTATAACATACATTAGGCATCGGTGGTCATCAGCTCCCACACCCAAGGTCACTCTGGAGCTGCTCGTATTCCATAAGAAACAATGCCCCTTATTTCTTAACTTCAGGATGAAACTCTCCCCTCACAAACACCGGAGCCCTGACCTAGCAGCCCCCAGGAGCCAGTCAACACAATTTCTCTGCCTTAGAGTCTCCCTTTCCTGACCTGAAGCTCATAGCAGAAACCCTATGGAAGCTCCTGTTTTGTCTTCTTTGGTCCTTCTTGATTGTTTGTGAAACAAGATCCTGTGAAGGTCACACATTTTTTATATCTCTACCTGCCACCAAACAGCTGTATCTCTGGCCCAACACTGCCTTCAAGTCACCCTCCTTTCAACAACTATTTATGGAGCACGTGCTGTATGCTGGGCACTGTCCATCTAGGTGCTAGGATTTCTCTTGTGAACAGGACAAGAGCCTGGCCCTGCCTTTGGTGACCTTCCAGTCTCCAGGTCTCTATAATAGTCTCAGAAGCCACTTGGGGTTCCAGTGACTGTCTTCATAAGATCTTAACATGGAAGTTCCTTTTAGTAACTCCAGCTCAATATCAGTTGACCTCTAAATTTACATATCATATGGGGAGACATATGACTTTGAGAGTCTACAAAGCAATGTGCCAAATTTGGAATGAATTATAATGCTAGTAAAGATAATTTAGGCCTAACCAAGAGATAGGAGATAGGCATTTCAATACAAATCCTAGAGAAAAGCCAAGTATTTATATCAATAATTACTTTGGAGTAGCCTTTCTCCCAAAATGGAAGGGGTCCCTCCCAGTGAAATGTGACTAGTGTTCTCTGCAGTTGACACCATGTCATTATGACATTCAGAAGACATGCCCTTCCTGCCCATTGGAAAATTCTTGTCGCTTAATTTTCATAGGGTGAATTTCAAAGACCTATTTAAGGTATCAACCACAAGCTTCAGTGATTTTAAAGACCTGTGTCTGATGAAATTCAGGTGGGTGTAATTCCAATTGGAGTTTTCTAAAAGATACCCCAGTGTTCATATACCTGGGTATGTTATATGTACCACATGGTATATACCATATATGTGGTATATACCATATATGTGGTATATGGACCATATGGCATATGATATACATAATACATCGTATATACCACTTCATCATGAAGATAAAAAGGTGATCCTTTCTAGTCTCTGAACATTCCAGCATCAATAAGTAACAGCCTGGAAGGTTTCCATGCCTCTAGGACATTATCATGCTCCTTCCCCCAGTCTGCTCCAGCTTAAACCCAGAGGGACTATTGACTGTCATGATGCTAATGGTATTAACATGCACATTTCTGGCCATTCTTTTTTAAGCATCCACGTTTTCAGGTCTTCTGCCTCCCCCACTCTATTTTTTCAGTGTCTGAAGGTGCTCTGAATGTGGTCATAATCCTGTTTTATAGTAGTTGGAAATAAAAGACAGAGTTCCGGTGACTTGCTCTAAGACATCAAAGTAGATACTCAATTAGAACGCAGGTCTCCAGGGTATTTTGTTAAACTCTTCCCTTTATTAAATGTTACACGTAATAAATTTCCAAGGCAGTACCATTCCTGGAATGTACAGTATACATTACCCAGGGCCCCGCAGAGTTAACTTTGCCACAGGCGCCTTAAGACTCATGTCTGTGTTTGCTTCTCTGTTGGTGGGTTTTTAGAAGGAACATTGAGTTTTTCACCCACATAGACAGAGAACATCATTTCTTAAAAATGGTCTTCAAATGTGCCTGCTCCTTTTCCAAGTTTACCATCGTAGAGATGATACTTTTCCAAAGAGTTGGTCAGCCCACTGGAAACAATGGAACCAATTATCCAAATACAGAGACTATTTATTTAAATAAGTAAACAGGTTATTTTCCCCCAAACCCTTTGGGTTTCTATATTCCATTATAGTTAATAATAAAAACAGGTGAAATTTATTTAGTGTGTACCCTTTGACAAGCAGTGTGCTAGGTTCTTTACATGAATTTATTTGTACCTCACAACCACCATTCAAAGGTACTATTATTATCAGCATCCACATTTTATAAGTAAGAAGCTGAGGTTTTGAGAGGGCAAATAATTATTCAAGGTGGTGGGGCCAAGATTCGAAACCACGGAGTCAACCCCGGGAAACCTGGTGTTAAAGCTGTGGCTCTCAGCCACCTCTGTATCTTTTTCTCTGGTTGCCCCCAAATCTGTAAGTTAAAGTTATTTTCAGGAACAGATCAGTAATTACCTATTACTGTACAACAAACCACCCAACACTTAGTGGCTTTAAAAACATGTATTATTATGTCTATGGTTCTGTGTGTAGACTGAGCTCAGCTGATGGTTCTTTCCCAGAGTGTCATCTCATCTCAGATGGTGGCCACCAGATATAGGTTGGTGCCTGGGATGGCTGGGAGTGTTAGAGCAGGTCGGTCATCTCTTCCTCCATGCAGCTTCTGCACGTGGCTAGCTTGGGCTTCCTCATAGCACAGTGGCAGGCTTTCCCCAGAGCAAGTATTCAAGGAGAGACTGGCAAGGCTTCTTACGCACTAGCTTTGGAAATTCCCAAATGTCAGTTCTACTAAATTAAGTAGAAATTTCCTCTTTAACTATTGTTTTATTCTATTTTTAGAAAAAAACTAATTGTTTTATGATAATTAGTTTTTTTACTTTCTAACAGAAATAAAAGAGAATCCAACTCTGAAAAAGAGATTAGTTTTTAAAGATGACTAGTTTCATTTTTGTTGCTCTTTTGATGTGTAGATTTTTATGCTATTGCTCTTCTAAAACTTCCTAGTGTATTCTTGAGCAAGCTGAAGACATTTACCCAAACAGAGCTCTAAATTCCATTTCATACCCAGAAAAACCACCACCATCTCCACCACCAACAATTAAACAAAAGTTCTCAATTGAGTCCACCACAAAAAAAACATCACACTAGTTTGTACAGAATCATTTGTCACTGATTCCTCAGCTCCATCCTGGCTTCCAGCTCAGTGACTGGCCACCCCATCTAGAAGCCACTCTATTATTTACCTGAGAGAATGATCCTTTGCAAGGAACATTTCAAAACAGCAATGGAAATGTAAGAATCAAGGAACTTCGATTTTTCCAACTTTGTCTAAAAAGGTAGATGAAGGACTCTTAGCCACAGTTTAAATCCTTTGGTGACAATTAGAATAACTTATCCCATTTCTCTTACTCTAGCCACTTTACTGTGGTAGAGATGGGATATCAGACCTTTATCTGCCTCCACTTTTGTTTTTTATTTGTTTCACAAAGCAGTTTTTCTCTAAAGGAACCCAGATTGTAAATCTGGGAACAAAGATGCTTTTAAACCAAAAACTTTGTCTCTGTGGAAACACCTGTGACTAGAGACTCCAGGCCATAACCCATGGTTGTGCTGTGGGTCATCGTGTCACCAGAATTCTTTTGTCTCTAGCCAACAATGGCAGGAGTTGGGGAAGAGGCGGCTATCTGGTCTACAAAAAACATCTATTAATAAAATGCATCTGAATAATAAAAACCTCTTTTTCTAAAAACAAAACTTTCAGAGACGTGAAGTTGACTGAAAGAAGGATTTTGTTTGTTTAGTTGCGTGCTTGTTTTAATAAGACTTCAAAATGTTGTTGACTTGTTTAGGAGATAAGACTTGGCCCAACAATAAAAATTACTAGCTTCAATGGATAAGTCAGCCATGCCCACAGTCCAGTTACTTGGGATTTCATCCTTAGTGACTCGATAATCTTCTCAAGAATGAAAGAGTGGACATTCTCTTCCTGGTTTGTTGTCTTAATGTTGAATAAACAAGAGTGACAGTGATTTACACCAAAATCAAGCTCTCCTGGCTTGCTGGAAGCCTGGGATGATGTCAAATATCCTGTAAACATAAGACAGCCCCACAACAATATCTGGTCAAAAATATTAATAGTGCCAAGGTTGCAAATATCTGCCATAGGGTGCCCATCTGGTGCCCCAACCTTCCCCCAGGCATTTCCTAGAGGAAGTCACTTCCTGTCTTTGGCCTCTGAGACATGGGGACTCATTCTCAGCTCACCCCATCACTTCTGCCTATTCCAGCCCTTTTGGCCTGGGCCAGTGTCAGGGCTCTTCACCCCCAATGGAAAGTCCTCCTTTAGTTTATAAAAAACTAGCCTCCAGGCAGTGCCACCAACAAGATCGGTCCCTTCTGGGAAATCAAACAATTGTTTCTTTCCATGGTGCTTCTTGATTCTTTACATAACATATGCCTTAGTACAGGAGCAAAGGATAGGATAAAATGTGAGTTATACTTAACCCTCTGTTCTAGCTCACAACATCTAGGATAAATGGGCCTTTGGATGGCCTCTTTCTGGACAGAAAGTCAGGCATGAACTTACACCAACGATTTCAAAAACATTTCTTCACTTTTTCACTGTGTGGCTTTTTAGTTAGAGTCACCAGATAAAACACAGAGTCCTAGCTAAATTGGAATTTCAGATAAACAATGAAGATTTTTAGTTTAAGTATGGCTCATGCAATTGTAAGACCCCAGCAACATCATAAGGACATACTTAAGACATAGTTATCAAAAAATTTATTTTTTGATTATTTGAAATTCAAATTTACCTGGGTGTCCTGTTTTTTTGTCATTGTCATTTTTGGTGGATTTTATTATTATCATTATTGTTTCTTGGCCAATCTGGCAAGTCTATTTTTTTTTATATTCAGGGCAGTATCAAGTATATGCCCCTGAGTTCCTTTGCCTTCTGGTGGTTTTTTCTCGTCCTTTCCTCTGACTTCCCAATTCCTCTTTCTAAAATGGGTATAAAGCCTCTCCTTAAAGCACTCTAGACCACTCTGCATGAGTAACTCTCACACATTTTCTAATCTCCCTTTCCACCTAAAGTGGGTAAGGTTGAGGAGTGGTCGTGGGGTAGGCAACTGAATCTTCATTTTGAAGTCCTACATTAGGAAAATGAAATGAATTGAAACTGAATGTAAACATGTTACTATTTTCATAAAACCTTATTTTTTAAAAAAATGTTCTGCTTTACGACAAATACGAATTATTAAATTATTGAATTCTTCATACGATTTCTTTATATAAACATTTCTCTTGGACATTCAACATTTGATTGAATTTACTAAGTGAATGATATAATTTTTCAAAAATATGGACTCAAACAATGTTGGGGAAATGTATATGGAAGAAAAAAATGGGAAAAAGAAACCTGGGACAAAAAAACCTTTGCAGCAAAAAAGGAAATGGGCAGTATTTAACAGAGATTATTTGTAAGCAGTATAAAATGAATTTAGAGAAATCCGTAATCTTTTTTCAAAGAAATTAAATAGATCATTGTATTCCATAAATGTTTATTGAACTAGATTTAAGAGTTAGTCTTCATCCTCAAGAAGTTCTTAAACATTTAAAAGAAGAAAGAAATGCAAGTGGAAAAATTAAAAGTTATGTGTGATCTCTGTAATCAAATAATAAAGTCCTTGCAAATGAAGAGCAGAAGATAGGAGATGAGCAATTATATGGATACCTTACTTATAATGTCCAGAATTCCAATGACTCTACTATGTGCTTAGTCTTTACATTTTGCCCAGAAGGGACATGCTATGCTTTATACACTTATCGACATCCCTATGATTCATGTAAAGGAAAGGCAAGTTTCAGAAATAGCTTAATGTTAATGGTCCCGAAAATAGACTTGTGAAGGCAGAGACCTGATCTGTCATGTTCACCTCTTTGCCCCTAGTATCTAGAACAACACTTAGGCAAAGACAAATACTTGTTGAATGAATGGTCACAGAAGCACATGTTATGTAAACTTGCCTTTATTTATACTCCCTGTGATGCGAATGATGACAAAGCATTCCTTGTGTAATAAATAGAATAGGTGATGGTGTTGAAGGTCATGTGGCTGATACTCCCCTCACCTTCAATTATCACCAACCCCACTCCATCCCTAAGGGGCACAGTGCCAGAAATTCTCCCATTTGTGATGCCTTCTCTTCAAGGAGAGGCAATATCTGCCAAGATTTATTAAGCATCTTTCTGCTTTGTGCCAGACATTGTAGTCAAAACCAGAAACAAAGTTGCTGTCTTCAAGAAAGAAGGCGGAGAGGTAAAATATTAGTTTCTACTCATAGAATTGAATAAGCTGTTTCACCTTATAGCAGTCACGGTGCTCTAGAAGCCCAAAGAGGGAAGATTCCATAGAGGAGATGATGATTGAGTTGAATCTTGAACAACACATACAAGATTACTGCTATAATCAAACTGCTGTAACAAACAGCCTCAAATCTCAGTGGCTTAACACAACAGAAGTTTTTATGCTGACACAAAGTCCAGCACAGATGTCCCCCATCATACAGCTGTTTTGGGCAGCTCTTTTTCAACCAGGCTCCTTCTTTTGGGGGCTTATATCAACCCTTAAAGCCACAGAGACCTCCAGAGACTTGAATCACACTGCTAAATTCCCTCTAACTGGCCAATCCAGGAATAAAGGATAAAGGTGAAAGATTCTGCAGGACTTTCAAGAGGCCAGGCCTGAAAGGGGCAAGTATCCCCATTGCCTCTAGTCCCTCATGTATACATCATCTCATGGCCCACTCAATGGAAAGGTCTTTCTGTGGGTCCGGGAGAAAATAGGAAGCAACTTCATGAACCTTGCATTGATGCCTCCATACGTACAATAAATGGAAACATAAAATAGGCAGAGGAAAGTAGCGAGTCCTGATTTTAAAAAATGAGAGAGAAACCAAGAGGGGAGTTTAAAGTATGAAGAAAAGTTAGAGAGGCTAAGGGCTCTGATGGAAGGTGACAAGGAGGGAAAGTAACCCCTAAAAACAAAGGCAGAGGGGAAGAAGTGTGTAATGACCAGAGAGAGGGAATGAGCCATGGGTATTTTCCAGAAAGAGAGATGGAGAAGGCTACTCTTGCCCCAACTGCCTTTTAGAGTACAGTTATGAATTTACTTATTAAATCTTCATAAGATTATACGAACACAGCCCCGATTTATATAAATCTAAGACTTCTTTATATTTCTGACTTTCTCCTTTCTGCAAGTTATAACAACAAGAAGCTTTGAAAGTGGTTAATAAATATACAGGAATGTGGTCCTTCTGGAAAAGCCACAGGGGATGGACTGAGTGTACCTAATATTTATGTAAATTTTAACCACATAATGGGCAACTCAAGAAATAATGATGTGACTGCTGGGACCAATCTCTTGAGCTCCAAAAGCGTTTGATTCACAAGGAACAGCCTGCTGCTCTGTCAACAGTGTAGGCTCTGCATTTAGATCAGTTTTGGTGGGAACTGACAACAGTAAACCTAAATATTAATGGACTTAGTGATATTTGTAAGAAATAAACAATTTAAAGATGGATGTATAGCATGAACAATTGTTAGTCACACTGAGTTCTAAAAGTGCCAGTGTAGTAAGAATATGTTACTGGAACATGAAGGAAGTTGACCTGCAAGATACCAGATTAACATGTTTTCTTTTGCTATTGTGCCCTTTTTGTTGTATCAAAGAGTTGGAGAAATGTATATGAAAATGTAAAAATTCTCTCTTTATTGAATAGTTCTTTGAGAAATGAAAGACTTTGTGAGATAAAATGAATGCCGTAATATATTATACAAGGCTGGAAGAGAAGCAAGCAGAGTGTTCATTTATTTCCTTTTATTTTTCTATAATTTTCCCACTTGTTTATTCTTTTGTATATATAGTGGTTTTTCATCTGCTCTACTTATGCTCCTAGATTTCAATATTTAAATAGTGCCCCTCTGTTTTCCCCATTCTGTCCAGAAATAAGAATTTATTTGCATCATTATAATGTGTTCCTCAATTTTATTACCATCTTCAACTCTTTGCAAATGGCTTTTAGATCTTCTCTTACCATAAGTTCCATTTAAAATTTAAACTCTCATGAGAATCACTTGCATATTCCAAACCACTCCTAATTTATAATTTTATGTTTCCTCAAAGGAGGCATATGTATTATTTTTAAAGCAGAGACTGGTAGATACAAGAGTTCTCAGGAGCCTTGGGCTCCCGGTTTGGGTTTTTGCCTACTCCATAGACAGCTTGATTCCTACTAAGGAGAATGAATAACTGGAAATTGAAAGTAGGAAAGTACTCCTTGGTGTATCACTCTAACAATTAGTTAGTCAGTCCCTCTTGATTTTAAAACAGCAATGTTTGTTTCTGCAAATAAATATGATCTAAGAGAAAACCCTAAAAAAACCTAATGTATTTTTTAATGGTACATTTATTGCCACTCAACTGCTCTCATTACAAATATAAAAGGTCATTAAAATGTAAAAGACTTTTGTCAGATTATTTAGCTCTCAGGACAAAAATAAGCATTTAATAGCTGATGGAAATTAACAACTTGATCCCTTACCAGGAAACACGTCAGTTCCTCTCTATAATTCCTCTTAAACATCATAACTAGTCAAAATAGATTTACACTTGAGAAGGTCACACATACTCCCCTGGGAAACACTCTCCTGCTCAACTACATTTTGATGCATGCCTTTACGAAGAACAGTTCACTTCACGGCACATTCTGACTTCCCTTTCTCAGCTTGGGAACTGGAAGGCATGAACAACAATGAGAGATGTCACTTAAAGCAAAGATAGTTGAATTTGGTTTCATTTAGAGTTCATTGTACATTTCGAGCGATTCGGTTTTGGCAAAATCTGAAGCATATATTGCAAGTCGCTTTTCCCATTAAATGCTGAAACCCCTTATTTTTAAAAGGAAATGTAATCCATATGTTTGGAATTTGTTTACACTAAAATTATAAAATACATATATAGTATTCATGTTCCAGAAGCTTTCTGCGCCATTTTGTACCTCTTTCAAAACTCGAGGAGTTGTGTATTGCCAAAAACTAATGAGAGCAAACCCATAAATGTTAGAAATATTGATTTTATGATTCCTTATGGTCTGACCTTAGAAAAACACATCTTTGGTTTTCAATCACCTGTTGTAGAGAAAAACGCCCTTTCTTTGAAGAAATATGTACCAAACAGGCCTTTTAGGAGACTGAGTTCTCATTATATAGGAAGGTTTTATTTTGCCTACACTTATCAAGCTTCTTGACCAAATTAAATTTTGAAAATAATTAAATTCAGTAAAAGAAAAAAAAACAAAACTAGAAATTGAGAACTTATGAAATGTTATTTATTAAAAGCCATATCCAAAATCATCAACTTCAAAGCATGCATTAGATTAAATGTGAGAATGCTTCATACAGTCAAAAATCTCCCACCCAAAAATAAGGAAGGCCAAGAGGAGATAAGGGTACCAGAAGTTCCTTTCTAATGAGGCTGAATACAAAGCTGAATTTATCTTGGCCTAGGATCATGAAATTATCAAAGCAGGGATTGGCCAACTGTTTCTGAAAAGAACCCAATAATAAATATTCTAGGCTTTGCAGATCACATGGTTTCTGTCACAACTACTCAATTCTGCCACTGTGGTGCAAAAGCAGTCACAGGCAATACATATATGAATGGATGTGGTTGTGTACCAATGAAATTTTATCAACAAAAACAAACGGCAGGAAAGATTTGGCCCATGACCATAGTTTGCTAAGAGCCCTGGCTTAAAGCTAGTTAACAAAATACACAACTCTATTTGATATATAGCTGAGGTCACATTTGACCAAATCAACTTTGGATGCTGAAAGACAAGAGTCCATTTTTCATTTCTTCTCCTACTATTTGCATGCTTGGGACTGTCATTTTGAGACATAAAGAATTAACTTGTGAAGAGACTGAAACCTTGTCCTTCATGCTCATACGTTAATCAGATGCCTAGAGTTATCGATGCGCATTTAACCCTTCCGAAGTTAGTGTACTTGCAGCCTACTGTGTACTTTCAGATCTTGTATTGTGGGCAGTGTATTCTTAATGAACAACAGTGAAATGCCTGAGAAGTGCTAGTTACTTACCAGCATAAGCTAGTATTTTTACTAGCATAATCCTGGTCTGGTTATCCTATCTCTAATGTGCTTTCAATAGTCTTTTTGCTTAATAAATACACTATGGTGACTTGCAGTCAATGCTTGCAAACTTGAACCTTGGACCAAAGTCTTATGCTCGTACAGCATAGTGACTGCAAGCATAGGCTATGGAGCCAGGTCATGCTAAATCAAATATCTAATCTGCCTCCTACTAACTTTATGACCTTGGAAAGATATCAATGTCAATGTTGATGCTTCTCTCCTCTCTTATGGCAATAAACTCTCAATGGTTGTCAGGACATATAGTTCTGAATAAATAACAGAATACAAAACACATTTGCAGCTTCTCCTGCAGGCAGTTGTAGCTACTTGACCAAGATCTGGATAATAAGAACAAAACTTATATGATTTATTGATCGTTACTCAGGTTTTATAAGATGTGTTTATATGTGCATTCTTTTTTATCCTTCTTGGGATTCAGTGAGACTCTGTGTATTGATGTCTTTCATCATTTCTGAATGTTTCACAGCCTTCATTGCTTCAAAGTTACGTCTCCCCCAATCTCACTCCCCGCCCTCCCCTCACTCCTCTGTTTCTGAGACTCCAATTATACATATATTAAGCTTTATTGCTATCTTCTGTCTCTCTCCTCTTCTGAGCTTTATCCTTTGGCTTTCCGTGCTTCATTTTGGACTATTTCTTTGAATTTGTTCTCAATCTACTGTTAATCTTGTTTTCTACTGTAGTTTTCAGATCTAGAATTTCTATTTTGCTTTTATAAAATTTCTATGTCAATTTTTATATCTTCCAGTTCCCTGTCAATTTTTTACAATTTTGGTTTTATATTCTCCAACATAATAATTTTTGTTTTTTACTGTCCGAATCTGATAATTTCAATCATTATAATCTGTATCTACCAGCCTGTTTCTGTTGTCTGTTGTTTTCGTTGGTTCTTGTCCATATGGTCTTGTCTCCTTGCATGGCTAGTTAGTTAACTTTGATTATGTGCTTGACATTAAATTAGAAATAGTCTTTGTAGAAATAATTTGAAGACTAAGGTGATATTTTCTTAGTTATGTTTATCTCTATAAGTGCCTGGAGCCAGTGCTTGCAGTTTACTGTCACCTTAATCTAAGTCTTAGATTTGAGATTATCTGAGGGAAAATCATACTTTTGCAAAGCTGAGTTTCAGATGAGGCAAGGGTTAATTTATTTCTAGTTTACCTTTAGTTCTAGGGCACAATCCTTTTAAGCCCAGCCTAAAGAGGATTCAGATCTTTGTTCTCCTAGTCCTTAGAATCACCAAAAGGACATCTAAAATCCCCTAGAACACAGGCAGCTCCACGTGCTTTGCTCAATTTTTCTGAGTGTTCAGCCCCTCTAGGTTGTCAGACCAATAATTTCTCAGTATCTTATTAGCTCTTGAATACTTTTTAGGTTTTAAAAATAATCTATACAGCTTTTGCAGTTGTAGGAGCATTGGTTCATATTATTGGAAGTGGAACCCCTAAAATTCTCACTTTTATTCTTAAGGGGAAGAGAGGCACACTTTTCCTCCCTCCCTGATAGCCATTTTTATGTCAAAACATGGTTGAAGTAATGGCCAATCTTAGCCCATGCTAATCAGTACACCTCCTGAGGGGAAGGCAGAGAACCCAGATAAAAAGAGCACAGACATAAGGAGGTCTTATTGTGCACCATAAACATACAAACCTGGACTGCCTATCTTTAGACTATTACATGGAGTAGTAATAATTCGCTGTTGTTTTGGACCTCCACTATGTACAGGCTAACAACTCATATCCTACCTAAAAGAACAAGTCACTTAACCTCTATGTTTCTAATCATGGTCTAAATTCTTTCCCTGACTTCAAGACAACAGGCTGCAAGCAGTCTTAAAAAGCACTTGTGTATTTCTTGTCCTATTAATTGTTCATGCACTTCTGTCTCTACCATGGGAAAATGCCTGAGCAAGCCTGAGGGAGGAATGTGAAAGACATGTGGAGGACAGTCAACATGTAATAGAATCAACCCAGCTGAGGACATCCTAGGTCTACTGCCCAGATGACCTGCAACTGACTGTAGATGATTGAGCAAGTCCAGCCAAGACCAGCAGAACCATCAGCTGACCCATACACTCAAAAACCATAATAAATGGCTATTATAAGCCACTGAATTTTGGGAAGGTTTGTTACACAGCATTGAGTGTGGCAAGGTCTGATTACACAGAGATAATTATAATAATTACTTCATAATTTTCAGACTTAAATAAGTTGTTTCAAGTATGTCCCTTAGAACACTCACTGGTACATAGTAAGCCCTCAAAAAATATTGTCTACTCATACTATGGCTACTATTGTTATCACTATAATCATTACTGAGATCCACAATTCTTCCAAGTTAGGAAATTTAGTGACTCCAATGTTAAATCACAAAAATTCTAATGTATTGTTATTCCCTTTGTCTTTTTCATTTCCCTTCTTATAAAATCTCCCCTCATATTTAGTACCTCAAAGATCATTTTGCTGTTTCTTCTTAGCATTGCATAAATGAAGCATATGAATACTTAGATGAGTTCTTTGGCGTTTACCTCAGACTTGGCATAGGGAAGAAATAGTTTGAATGGCAGATTGCTGAGGCAGGTATCATCAGGCAGGGTTATTCATCCTGCTTTCTTCACTGACTAGTTGTAGAACTTATGTAAGCCTCCTCAGATCTTCAGATTGTGCTTCTTTACACAGGGACTGAGATATTTGATGGCAGACTGGATTTTCCTCATCATTGCATCCCAAGGGCTGATACATTATATATGCTCGGTGAATGTCAGTTGGTTTCATTGAATAGAACTGAACCAAACTGAGTAAATCAAATGAAGGAAATTGGCTAGATCTCAGAAAATTCCTTTTCAGCTTAGTCTTTCTATAACCTACCACATTTTTCTTTTAAATCTATTTTAAACAACAGCTCTCCATTACAAACAAATGAAATAAGATCAAGTCGACTTCTAACAGAAGTCACTTTCATCCTTCTTTCCCAATAGATGTTGTTCTTTGAAGCAAACTGTTTGGAAAGGATGTGAATATTAGTCATTTGCTGTGTATCCGTCGACTTTGTTTTCCTAAAGTGACAGGCTAATTTCCTTCCCTTATCCCTTCAACCTTGTACCAGTGACTATACCATGGGAACAAGATGGGCAGGGCTCCAGTATCGGGAGAAAGGACTTACTTTTCCTATTATTATTTTAATGCAATAATAAATTTTAATAATCATGGATAAATCCTGACATGTGAAAGTATGACGGCCCTCAGTTCTCCGCCTTGGAACTTTAAACCGTGGAAGCAAGCCTACAATTTGAATCTTAAATTGGCCTCCTTCAAAATGTTTCTCTTCAAAATGTTTACTTAAGCTTTTCAGTATGTTTCTTACTTATTCTTTTGTCTGAATTAAAAATGAAAAAAAAATAGTTTACTGCAGGTATGTCTGTATGTATGTCACTTTTGCAAACAAAATAAAAATTTCTCTTTCTGCAAGAACTAAGATATACTACCTTAAGGTTGTCAGGAAGGTGGACATGAAGTTAATGGGGAGACCAAATGGTATAATAACTATTAAGGTGGCAGCTTTGGTCTTGAGTGGGGAGGAAATCTGTACAACTCTGTTTCCTATTGAGAAATGCCAGGTCTGGATTGTTTAAATTGTCAAAATGTCAAGTTAGATTTTATTTGGAAATTGTATTTTTGACACTAACTGAATGAGGTTTTAAAATGAATAATAAATATGGCCACAAAGTCAAACTATTTACTATCTGGCCCTTCATAGAAAAAGTTTGCTGATCCATAAGATAGAGAAAATGCCACCTCCATTCTTCAAACCTTGATATGGTGCATACCTTAAACTACTTTTCTCCTAGATGTTGGTGAAAGGAACTGGAATTTTCCTTAATTATTTCCAAATTATTGTAAGAGCCAAGACTGGGTATGGCAGGTTTTGAATGAAAATAAAAAAATAGGTGCTGGTAACCATTCTCCTCATTCTCTCTGCCTCTCCCTTTTCCTTTCCTCTTTTTTCCCCTCCTTTTGAAAAATGCCAGTCTTTGCTCAGTAAACAAAGGGAGAAGAAATGTTCTACACCTGTCGGGACAGGTGAGGCAGTCAGCGCTCTGCTCAGGGCCAGGTGTAGAGGTAGCAGCAAGATCTGCTTTGTTTAGAAGTCAGGAAAGAGTCTTCATAGCTGAGCTCAACGATGAATGGAAACCTGGTGCTGTCCTGTGTGACTTTTATTTACACTTAAATGTGCAATGAGATCATCTGGGACCTCGTTAAAAAGTAGGCTCTGATTCAATAGGTCTGGGACAGAGCCTGAGATTCTGCATTGCTAACAAATTCCCAGGAAATGGCAGTACTGCTGGGTCAAGCACCACTCTTCTAATAGCAAGGTGAGTGCTGGTTCCCAAAGTTGCTGCTTGCAATTTCCTAGGAAGTTGTAAAAAAATCCTAATGCCTGAGTCCTGCTCCCAGAGATTTTGATAAATGTGGTCTGGGGCCTGACGACCTGGGTATCCAGATGTGCAGAATTGTCCAGTCAATTCTAACACGCAGTGAAGTTTGAGAGAGTGTATTCTAGAGTTCAGGAGTTGATCGGACTTGGATCAGTGATGACCATTTTCAAAAGAGATTATTGGTAAATATGAATAAGGATAATATTAATTCTAAAATTAAACTGATCGTCTACCCATCACCCATCAAGTGATTTCTATAAACTGTCCTCCATTATATAACTAATTTGGGCTATCAGGGGAATCCACGTAACTCAAAGCTGGATGCATTTTACAAATAAGTGATCTGATTTCATTACTCTTTTTCCTGGGAACTGTGCCTGGCCAAGCTGTGATCAGCTTCCTGTCTCTCATTGTATCAATAAATACGTCAGCATCAGGCCACTGAGACCTCATCTACAGAGAGTAGAATGTGCAAAATGATCCAGCAGTTAATGTTTTAGACTTGTCTCTTCCCATTTCCAAATTACATGCTTATTGTATTCAGGCAAAATCAACATGAGGCCAAGTCTGCAGATGTTTGAAAACTTCCAGATGATTCCTTAAATTGTTCATTTTTTATCCTGAGGTAAAGATGCCTACATTCGTGGACTTTATTGTATATTTTTTAAGTGTTCCAGTAAACCTAAACATTCCAATCCCACCTTCCATGTCTCCAGACTAGGATAGAAAAGAAATGTTTATTAACAAGTCTAAATCTGGCCTCTTAGTGCCTAGGTTTCTCCAGACTGCTCCTGACATTCATAACCTTGAATTCTATTCCTTCAGGGATTGAAATCTATTTTTAAGGGAAGTCCCCCTTGTACCACCCCACGACCAAGACTACTTGTATTCTCTTTATCGCAGTCTATTTCCTCTGGGTAATTGATCCTGTTCCCAGTTTATATCACATCAAAAAATGGCTACAACTGATAAACTCAACCACTTTTATCTGTGCAGCACAACCTGCCAAATATGGTTATCCCAATTAGTATTCAGTGGTTTACATCAGTTGTTCTTAAAGTGGGTCCATGAAACACCAGCAGCACTAAGAAGCTTTGATACAAATGCAAATTCTTGGGCCTTGACCCAGACCAACCGACAGAGACTCTTTGGGGGTGGATCCAGGAATGTGTGTTTCATAAGCCCTCCAGGTGATTCTGTTGTGAGTTCAAGTCTGAGAGTGCTGGAGTAGATTAACTGCAGTTATCTTGTAGCTGTTGTGATCCTGCTCTCACCTGGTATATTAGATTAGCTATGAAGTATGTCACCACCAAATCTCAGTGGCATGCAACTACCATCAGTTCTTTCTCACTCATGGCTTGTTCACTGCTTTTGCAGGATGGGGAGCTCCTCTTTGGATGGAAGGTCAAGTTCAGGTGTGCTTCATACATCTTATTCTAGGGCTCCGGTTGGAGGATTGGCAACTACTGGACATATAATTTTTCTTGCAGAAGTCAGATGTTCCCAGATGGTGAATCTTCTTAAGGCCTAGCCTCAGAACTGAGACATTATCTCTTCTGCCTTTATTCCATTGGCATAAGCTGGTCTCATAGCCAAGCCCAGTGGGATAGAGAAATATACTCCCATGCTAGTGACTGGGGAAGGGCATGGGAAGTATTTGCAGAACAAAAAAATCTAATAGACCACATTGGGACAATGGGTAAATAAACCCAGTGTAGATTTTGCCGGTTATTAAATGCAATTAAATTCTATTAGGCTAACAATAGGAATCAAAAATGAACAGCAGATTCTTCAAGAGGGTAGCAGTCAGCCAATAGAGAGTTTTTGTTATTCTTTCATATTCGTGTGATAAACTCTAGAAAAAGAATTTCCGTCCACATTTCCTTTCTGATTCTACTCCTAAAGAACATATGCAGCATGAACTTAAAAAAAAATCAAGGGAAATACCTGCTGTAGCACTTTCCCCCATGGTTATTTCCACTTTGAAAAGCTGACCAAATATTTTTCTCTCCTACTGTGTTTTTTAAAAGAAAACTCTCTTAAATTCCCATCACTAACTCTCTAACCACATTCAACTGGCAAAAGTCAAAAAAGAAAACTATCTTCCCTGAAGACACTACTGTGTTAGTAGTCTGCCACTACTAACAAAATTAATCACGTGCCAGGCACAGAATCCTTACAGGATTAGGGACAACAGCATCATACCCTGGGAGGTTGAAAAAGCAACTCAAAACTCACTGATAATAGTATTGAGAGCATCTTCATTTCCTTAGCTCAGTGGTTGGGGCACTGGACCCAATAAATGTTTATCAAACTGAAAATGCATGGATACTGCTCAAGATGCCAAGGACCTAGTAAATTCTAAGCTCAATGTCCTTTTAAAATAGGAGCAAAAGGAAGCCCACCTGCCATGAGCCAGACAATTAAAGGTGAATGTGTCACTATATAATGGACGTGTAGAACAAAGCAGAACTCCATCCAAGAGGGCAGTGAAGTTCCCTAAACACGGTTTTGTGAATTAGGGTTAGTTGAGGGTGAGATATTCTAATACCTGTAGAGGGCACTCTCTGTGCAGGCTGTGTACATGATCCTGATTTATCTGGAGCCGTGGGCAAGGTAATTTAAAAAAAAAAAAAAAGCTCTATAAGGAGTAAAGTGGGACTTTTTGGAAAAGTGGGACATTTTGTCAAAATTCCTACTCTGGAGTTCCAGCCCTAGATCTGTTTTTTTACACTGTTGGACACTAGGCAAGTTGTGTAAACGCTCTCAGCCCTTGTTTCCTCATCTGTAGAATCAGGATAAGGTACCTGGGTGGCTCTGAAGCTCAGATAGCTTTGTATATGAAGTGATTCATTGATATGAGAATATTCTTCCTAGGAATAGTACTAACACTGGGAGATTCAGGAGACGGATTCTCTTCTCTCAGAGGGGCTGGTTGGAACAGACGTTGCGGCCTATGAAAATGGAGCTGTACAGTGCACGGCCTCTACAACTGTATGCTGGGCTGCCTCATTTCCCATCTAAAGGTCACGCTGATAAACAGATCTTTAAAGATGGTACAAACATATCAAGAGTCACCACCATATTCACTGAGTAAGTTCTTGATTGGGGTTGGTAGGAAAAAAATACTATGTGTCACATTTGATAATAATTTTTAAAAACTCTTCAGACACTAACAGAATGATTCCTCCAATCACTGAGGGGATGGAAGCAGCGGAGTTGGCACTTTTCCTATGAAATTGAAGTTTTCTTATACTTTATAGATCCTATCATTTTTCAGTTTCATTTGGGAGGCAGCATGGGAAGTACCTTCCCTTTAATTCCCTTCCTGTTTGCTTTCAGCATCACTTCTCAGAGAGGGGAGCAAAAGAGGGCCCATTCCAGAAAAATAGCTGTCCCTCAGTTCCTTATGCACCTGCTGTGAGGCAGGCACTCAGAGGTAGATGAGGCACCACGTGGAATTAAGCAGAAACACTCAAACAATAATAGTAATACAGTGTCCCAAATCTTGCCTCATTTCTTGCTATTTGTGGTGGACACACTCTAAGGCGACCTCCAATGAGTCACTCTCTTGTATAATTCCCTCCTTTTGAATATGAGTAGAAACTGTGATTTGTTTCAAACCAAAAGAATATAGCAAAAGTGATGGGATGTCACTCCCATGATTAGGCTGCTATATAGCAAACGTGACACAGAATGTCACTCCTATGGCTATATTATAGGAGACTCCATCTAGGCTGACTTTCCTTGTGGCCTTGAAGAATCACACAGTCATGTCGTGAATTACCTATAGAAAGGGTTACATGGCAGGGGACTGTTGGCAGCCACTAGGACCTTAGAGCAGCCATCAGCCAATAGCCAAGAAGATGCTAGGACCTCAGTCCTACAACCACAAGGAGACATTCTACCAACAACCTGAGGGATTCTGGAAGCAGAATCTTCCCCAGTCAAGCCTCCGATGAGAATGCAACCTAGCTGGAACCTTAATTCCAGACTTCTGAAGCACTAAGTTTGTGGTAAGTTGTTATGAAGCAACAGGAAACTAATACATATAAAACTATATTGAATTCTACTGTTATTATAATTAATCATTAACTTAATTCTCTAATAGATTAGAATATGGGGTATGTCCTGTTCAGAGAGAGAAACCCACTGTGGGCTTTTAACATTGAGTGGAAAAGGGAAGCTAGGCTTTTCCACCCTACACTTCTTTTCCTATAAAGAACATGCACACTGTCCAGAGGTCACCTTGGCATAGTAGGAGATCCCTCAGGTGTCTCCCTCATTCACAGCCCATAGCCAGATGCCCCTGAATGTGTAGCCTCAAGCATACATTCACCTCTCAACTTTCATAGTATTCAAGGAGTTTATAATTAACTCTCCTTTTCCCAGGTATGAGAGATACTCTGCAGCTATGAATTTGAAGAATCTGAAGAACCTTCGGCATGTTTTATGACATTTGACTTTTTTTTTAACATCGATTCCAGGTTTCTTGGTTTGATTTTACATATGGTTTTTAAAATTTGGTCGTTTAGAATAAATTGCATACAAGTACAAAAATATTATAGTAGCTCTGATATAAAGTAGTTATTTTATTCCTGAACTTAAATCACATTCTTACAGCATGGGTAGTAGTTTCCATTCTAAATCTCATGAGCTATTCTTGGTTAAACTTCTGATCTGACTTGGAAATTCTAAAACAATAGGAAGATCAATTCTTTTGATTGCAGTGAGAACTGATTAGTTTTATAAATATTCCCAAATACCCTATTCTTCCTCTGTTCTACCATGACATGGTCATGGATTCCTTAAATAAATGGTTGCTGAGTATTACCAAACTACATGAAAGTCTTCTATGAAATGTCAAGTTGAGTCCTAATACAAAATAACTCATTTTATCCCATGTTTTATCCTTAATGTGATGTATGACTGTGGAGCATATTTTCAACTCTGATGTTCAACAAACCCATAAAAATTTCTAACATCTCCCAAGTCTCATGGTAAACTCTCCATAAATTTTACTTCTCTTCTTCTCCAGGATCTTAGAATCTGAACTTAAATGGTCATAATTGGCCATCTACATCAATTACATTCTTGTAATATTTAGCTGTTTTCAGAGACTGTCCCTATATGAAAAGAAATATACCATCCTGTATACAAATCTATGTTACAAGAAAGACAGTATCACTTTGAATTGCTACTTGATTCTGGCCTTGGGGTTAGCACCAACTGTGGCAAAGATCACTCCTTTAATGTCATCTAGAACAGCTGTATCATGACCAATGAAACAGTCTTCACAGCCTTGCTACTCAAAGTTTGGTTCATGGACCAGCAACATGGGCATTACTCAGAGCTTGTTAGAAATGCAGAATTCTAGTCCCCTGCCAAAATGTGCTGAATTAGAATCTACATTTGAACAAGAGCCTGCATGGCACTATTGGAGGAACTCTGTCCTATGATGCACTATGAGTCCAAGTGGATTGGATGTCCAGCCTTTACCAGTTCTCTTCTTTTTCCTAGACTCTATAAACTTGACGTCGAAATGCTATGCTTACATTTGTAATGGGCTACTTCCAACAAACCATAGCCTTGGGTGGCTTCTCGAGTTCTAACTATGGTCTTCACACATCATCCAAGGACACTGGTGTTAACGAGAAAGAGCAAGGTCAGAATGAGATCTACGTGGAGCAAAGACCACTGGCAGCAGAGGCTTCCATGTCAAATATATGTAGCAAGATTGGGTACAAAGAACAAAGAAAGTCATTGCTGAAGAAATCCAAATGCCCTCTGTTTATTTCTTAGAAGCCGCTCTCAAGGTACTGATAGTATATGATTATTTCAAGGTCCAACATTTCATTATGATTCCTAAATCATATGTCATGGAAAATTAAGAGCGATGCCATGATGATGTGAGCTGTTAACAGAAGGGAAGCTGGGTGAGGATATGCGGGAATCTCTATACTACCTTTACATCTTTTCTATAACTTGGAAATTATTTCGAAATAAAAAACTTATTTAAAAAACAATGAAATTTGACTTGCAACTTAGGAAAATGAGCCCTGCAAAAATGATTTTTGAATAATATTATTTAAAGACTTAAATACAGAAAAAGTGGGGAAAATATTAGAGCAATGGAAATAAATACACTTCTCACATATTCACAAGTTTTCCACCTTGTGTCATAACAGCATATACCTATATGCTTAGCAAACCCAATGGGGCACAAGGGCATGAAAAAAAAATAAACAAAGAACAAAAGAAGAATGAGTAATCATAACTACACTGCCAGAAATTTGATAAATATATGTTAGGGATATGAAATTACGGCAGAATCTCCCTTCGGCAGTTTCTCTCACCCCTTCCTGCTTATATCTACAAACAAACATTTTTTTTAGTGGAAAAACGCAGTGAAAAAATTACTTAGAGGAGCTATATCCATCATCCTGTATATGAAATATTCAAATTTTATTTTATTGGTCAGGATTCTGACTGGCAAACAATGGAACTGATTCTCTGGTGAGTTTAAGCAGGAAAAGGGTTTACTGGAAGATATTCAGTAGCTCTAGCTCTGGAATCACTGGGAGGGGTGGAGAAACAAATTCAAGGCATAGCTTCCAGGAAAAGTGCCAAAACCATGCTGTAGAAGAGCCCATTTTGGGGGCAGATGACGCTGCTGCTTTACTGTTGCTACCACCAAGCCCCTAGCTTGATTGCAAATGATAGGGCTTCTAGCTTTGGGCTCTTCTACATTGGGAACCCAAACTTGCAGCCACTGCCCCGACCCTTGAAAAGCAGCCAGCTGAAGCATCATCCCTGCTAGAAAATAGAAACTCATAGCAAGCCTGTTTTCTTCCTAGCTCAGCTCTGAATCCAGGTCTTGGATGGGGTTTTTATTCTAAATGGCAGAGCCTTTGTTACATGCTACTTCCTAGCCCCAAAGGAGTCTGGGAATGTGAGCTCCGATTCTACATCTGGTAGATAAAACCTAGAGTTACCCCACTTGGCCAGGATTCTCCTGGCTATAGCAATTGAAATCCTGCATCTTGGGAAACATCTCAGTCCTAGACAGTTGGTCACTCCACTGAGACCTCATAACCTGTGCATTTTCCCAAGTATAGAAAGGCTTTGAAAAAGATGATAGGTAGCCACAATTATGATGCACATCCCTTACAATAATCAAAATACATTGATTGAAAGATGAACCTGAGGCAACTGCATCCATAGTCAAATTGGTCACTAGACTGACCCATATTTGTGATAAGTTGACTCATCTCCCTTTCTATTCTCCTCACGCTTCCCCAACTCAAGTGTCATAGCTTGTTCTTGTTCACACATAGTTATATGTATAAAGTACAAATAATTTCCTGGTCACCTTGCATTCCTAATGTAGGTTATTTGTACCTGACAATTACTAAACTTGATTTAAAGTAGCTTTTACATTTTAAACATCCCACCACCACCACTACCACCACACACACACACACACACACACACACACACACACAACCCCTAGCTTTCAGAGCAGGTACTGGAAACTGTTTGTCCGATATGCACTCCATTTGACTTTCATCATGCTTTTCTGCAACAGAGAGACTGGAACGTGAAAACCTTTCCAGACTCCTTTGCAGCTAGGGTTTTGCATGAGATTCAGAGTCCTGAGAATCGCTCTCAGTCTGTGAATGCTGCAGCCCTTGTTATTTCTCTGCATTGCCTCGACCACTCTTGCCCTTATTTGTTCAGCTCCAGCCACACCACCTCCTGGCTTTCCCTTGAACACTCCAGAGATGCTAGAGCTTTAGACCTTTGCACTGGCTCTTCCCTCTACCTGGAATGCTCTTTCCAAATATCAACATGGCTTGCTCCCTCAATCTTTCAGGTTCTTCTCCAATGCAGCTTCACACTGAAACCATCTCTGTCCACTTTTCTTGAAATTACAACCCATTTCCCCATAGGCCCAATGACCTATTTGGCATTAATTTTCTCCTTAGCACCTATTACCATCTAACATGCTATATATCTTACTTCGGGTTTTTGTTGTTGTTGTTGTTGTTGTTGTTGTTGTTGTTGTTGTTGTTATTGTTAATCCCCTCTTTCCCCACCTAAAATGTAATATTCTCTAGAGCAATATTTTTTTTTCTGTTTTGTTCACTGTTCTATCCCTGTACCCAGAACACTGCAAACACATTGTAGGTACACAATAAATAATTGTCCAATAGATGACTAAAGATGTCAAGATGTTAAACATGATATATAAAACTATCTCAGTAAAAATGGCAATACTTTTTACTAGGAAAGCCAAAGTTGATATGGAAAAGTAAATAAAATATATCCAGAAATTTTTTTGAAAAACATAAAATATTAAAGGGTGACTAGCCCTATGACATATTAAAACACATTATAAAATCATAACACCTTAAACAGACTTTAACATGGAAATATAAAAAGATCGTTAGAATTGAAAGTTCAGAAACAGACCCAAATACATCCAATAATTTAATATCTGATAAAACTGACATCTCAAATCAATGAAAAAAAGATAGATTAGTCAACAAATTGGACTTGGTATAACAGATTAAAAATCCAGGGGAAAAAAGAAAAATACAAAAAAGTTTCATAACTCACTCATCATACAAGGATAAATATCAGATAAATAAAATATATGTACCTTTATGTTTTATATGTATATATAGACATATATGTATATACATAAACATATATATGTATATACATAAATATAATGTAACAGTACTAGAAGAAATCACAGGAAAATTTTTGAGGTCTCATAGAGTCAAAGACTTTTTAAAGCATCTATTGATATAATTGTGTGATTTTTCTCCTTTAGCCTGTTGATGTGATGGATTACATTAATTGATTTTCAAAATGTTGAACCAGCTTTGTATGCCTGGGATAAATCCCACTTGGTTACAGTGTGGTGTATAATTCACTTTATACTTTGTTGGATTCAATTTGCTAATATTTTGTTGAGGATTTTCATCTATGTTTTGAGAGATATTGGCCTAGAGTTTTCTCTTTTTTTAATGTCTTTGTCTGGTTTTGATATTAAGGTAATGGTAGCTTCATATGTCTGATTTTTTTAAATTTTTATTTCCTTTTCTGCTGATTTAGAAGTTAAAGCCTTAAAAACTTACCATAAATACTTAACAAAGTATAAAATTAATCGATATTTTAACTTTCCCAACAAATTCAAAAATCTTAGAACACGACTCTAAAAATTCCTTGCCATCTGACACATTATTTTTCTAAAAGATTTTCAACAATATTTTCACATTGTTAATTTATAAAGATAAAGTTTATTTACATTTCTATATGCTTTTATAAATGTATACGATCATTTGTTGTTATATGTTAAACATTGATTCTGAATTTATTTTCCATCATCCTGAAATAAATCCTTTAGAAGCTCCTATAACTTATCCTTGTCCCTGAAGTATAGTTTTGCTGAGAATACAATGCTAGGTTAAGGGCTATTTTCTGCCAACATTTAAAAGATATTCCCCATTATGCGGCTCATTCCTCTGAGGATAAAAATGTCTTTCTCAATGGCTGCAGTTTTATAACTATATGTCTAGAAGTAGATTTCTTTTCATTTACCATTCTTGTTATAGATGGTGTTTCTTTCATCTGTAAATTCATAGTTTCATCAGTTCTGGCAAATCCCAGCCACTATTTCTTCAAATATTTCCGATCCCTCATTCTGTCTGTTCTTTCCTATGAAACTTCAATTAGATGTACAGTATGCAATGCATAATGACATTTCAGTCAACGACAGACCGCACATACCATGGTTGTCCCATAAGACTATAATGGAGCTGAAAACTTCCTATCACCCTAGTGATGTCATAGCCACTGTAACGTCATAGTGCAATGCATTACTCAGTGTTAGAAAAATATAATAATAAAGGAGGACTAGCCCTATGACATATTAAAACACATTATAGAATCATAACACCTTAAACAGGGTTTAGCATGAAAATATAAAAATATTGAGTGAGAATGGAATGTTCAGAAATAGAATTTTCAGTGGTGTAGAGTTATAAAGTCCACAGTAGCGTAAAGTCATGTCCGAGGCCTTCACATTCACTCACCCTCACTCACTGACACCTAGAGCAACTCCCAGTCCTGCAAGCTCCATCCGTGGTAAATGCCCTAACAACTGTACCACTTTTTATCTTTTATACCCTATGTTTACTATACCTTTACTATGGTTAGATATGTTTAGACACACGAATACCATTGTGTGACAGTTGCCTACAGTATTCAGGACAGTCACATGCTGTACAGGCTTGTAGCCCAGGAGCAACAGACTACATAGCCTACATGCGTGGTAGGCTAGACCACCTGGGCTTGTGTAAGTACACTCTATGATGTTCGCACAATGACAAAATCACCTAATGATGTGAATTTGAGGGAAAACAAACATTCAGCCTATAGCAGTGTGTAAAACAGAAAATTCAGCAAATTAAGTCACCATAAGTCAAACGTGTGCATAATTCCCACCCAGGTCAAGAATTAAGACATTACGAGTACTCCGGAAAGCTCCATGGATGACTGTTCAATCACATGCCCATCCCTTCCCCACTACAGAAACCAATTCCCTCCCACGTCCTGCAATCTCTCCCTTACTTTTACTTATAGTTTTACTACCTATACATGCATATATCTAGAGTTTTTCATTGCAATGATTTTTTTTTCATTTCTGAAAGTTTGATTTGGTTCTTTTGAAAATCTGCCTGGATATTTTTTATTATTTCCTGCCCTTTGCTCATTGTTATTCTATCCGTAAACATTTCATAGACATATAGTCCTTGCCTAGTCTTTATCTACTAATCCTAATATCTTAAGTCCTAGTAGTCGACCTCTCCCAGTTACTGTTTTTGCTGACTCACTCATACTGGTTTGGTCTCCTCATGTATTTTGTCATTTTTTATGGTGAACTCATTTATTGTTCTTTCCTCTGGCAAGATTTGTATTGACTTCTGATGTACTCCAGGAACTACTTATCTGGAACTACTTTAATTTAATGTATTCACATTCAGAGCTAGCATAAATCTGAATATCAGAATCTAAGTGACATCAAGTCTGTGGTTATAGATTAACAAAGGAAGACCTACTTATAGTCATCGTAGTCATCTTTATCACTACCGCCATGATGTTGTGTTTCACCCAGAACTCCCTTCCAGGGTCCTGGCTCAATGCAGGAGTCTCAGCACCAACAACCCCCCCCCCTTTTTACTTTTCTCCACCCACTTGGCCCTGCCCGCTGTAATAGTGACGTCTGTGCCCAAAGCAACTCTAAAACTTCTCTTTCTCTTGCTCACTTCCCTGGTCTGATCACGCTTATTGTTGTTGTTGTTGTTATATTATCATGACCATTTTGCCTTAATGATTTTCCTTCCCTTTATTGGATACTCGGGATTACATTAAAAAGACTCTGGCCGTTATACCAACAGGGCTTTTCAGAGCTTCTAGTACCCGTTTCCCATGTCGAAAATTACTTTTAACAAGTGAAAACGTAATAATAGAAACGCATATCGAATGTACATTGAGATACCATTTCACATATATTAATTCAGCGACTATAAAGATAAGTTTGATAGCAGATTGTTGATGAGAATTTGGGGTTAATAAGCACTCCCACACATTGCTGGCGGAAGTCTAAACCAGTACTGCTGTTAGGGAGAGCGATCTAGCCATTTCTGTCATAATTATTAATACATATACCTTTGGACCCAGAGATTACCTTTGGGAATTTATTTTACAAATACCAGCACATGTGAAGCTTAATCATTGTAGCATTACTTACCGTAGCCAAATATTTGAAAGAACATATATGCCTATTAACTATTTTGGTAAATTACAGTACATCCATAAAATAGAATGTTATGCATAATTTTTACAAATTAGAACATTTCAATATATTGGTATGATGCAATATCCAATATACATCTTCAATGGAAAGTGTAAGGCATAGAACCATGTGCATTTTATGCTGTTTTGAAAAAAACACATGGTCACGTACTTGTTTGTATAGACCTGACATGTTACTGGAATGGTACATGAAACATTCTGTCTGTGTTGACTGCCTCCAGGTGGGGGAAGTGGGTGTCTGAAGAAGGAAAGAAGGAAACTTATCAATGTAAACTCTTTTGTACTTTTTGCATTTTAAACGGAGGGAATCTATCATCTATTTTTAAAAGGGTTTGTCAGCTTGTGGTTGGCCTCACACGGAAGTGCTAATGAGGGAGTTCCCAAGACAAACTTTGCTTTCTTCTCTGTTTGGCCTAAGGCTGTTCTCACCCCCGAGCAGAAAGGGAGTGTAGAGAAATCTGGAAGCCAGGTTGTCCAAGAAAGATGGGGCAAGCTAGTGCTGATTCATCGTCCATGCAATCTGCCTCCTGACCTCGTCAGGTAACTAATAACAAAACCACCGGCTCTTTGTTTTATTACTTCCCCCACCCCCAGAAATTTGGAATGTTACAGATGGTTGTGTTTTGACATGAATTTAATGTGCACACAAACATATAAAATTCCAGAATCCAAGTCTTGAAAGCTGCAATTCTCTCTCTTTCTCTTTCTTAGGTCTGGGTTTTATGTTCAATGCTCCTGACCGACAGCTTGGACTTGAAACATACCAGATAATCCTTCCGGACGTCTTGCCGGAGGAGCTTCATTTCTTGGCCCAAAACTTTGGAAAGGGAAAGAGATAATTAGGTTTCTAAAGTTAACATAATCGCACAGTGTGTGCAACTATGGAATTCAAAATTAGAACTAGAAAATTCAGCATTCAAACTGAAATTCCACGAGAGGAAAACAATCCACATTCCACCACTCGATTGCACAATTTTGTTTCCAGAAAACGGCAAAAATACAAATGCCACACACACACACAGAAAAAAAAACCCTTAATCTTTTGTTTTCACTTCTTTTCTGGCTTAGTAAACAATGTTTCAAGTATACAGAAAAGTAGAGAATATTCGAAAGAACATCCACACACCTACAAAAAGACTTTGTCAAATCTTAATCTTTTGCCGTATTTGCATCGGATAACTAACTGTTCTTGAAAAAATAGCCCCAAAGTTTTCTAGGTATAGTTCCTAGCTTCAGAGAGCAGCAGGAGAAAATATATTTTGGACCCAACTACAAATTTGGCAAATAAATCTGTAGCAGACGCCGTCGGCAGCACTCTATCCCAATCCGCTCACTCTTACCACTTTAGTGACTACCGGCCAGCTCCCAACCACCAGCACCTGCCTCGTTTTCTGCCTGAGAACATTCTCTGGCTGCCAGAGATAGCACTGCTGTTGGAATAGCACTAGCAATTGGGACAGCTGGGGAATTTATATCCCCTGGGAGCCGCCTTAACTAATGACTGATGGGAATTGGTGTATCAACAACCCAGCGCCTTTGTTCTTCGGGCGGGCTAACTCTCAGGCACCTGTTTTATCCAGCTTTTTGGAATGCTCAGCACGCTTAAGCCATAGTTATCCACAGCGATAATCTGCTTGATATCGAACCCTATTTCAGAAATTCTCTCTCACTTCTCCTCGCCCCTACCAGTGTCCTATGACCACCTCCCAAATGAATTACTTGTATTCAAACCCTTAGATCACAGTCTGTTTCTGAGCAAATCCAAATGGACTCCAACCAACTCTCATGCATGTGTATTCAGATGCTGGTAATGGTCACAGGTCTAGAGAAAATTGTCACCAGTTGTAGAGTTTGCCCAGAAGAAGGAAGAAAAAATATTGCATATTATTTAGAAATAGGATACAATAAAAACTTTGTTTTTTGGTTCTTGGAGAAGTTTGGATCACAATTCCATAAATAAAGTGTTAATAGCTGCTACACCAGGAAGCTTCTTTTTTTTTTTCTTTTTTAAAAGCCTGTAGCACCTGGTCTTCCTAGGTGGTCTCCCATCCAAGTACTAACCAGGCCCCACCCTGCTTAGCTTCCAGATCAGCCGAAATGGGCACATTCAGGGTGTATGGCCATAGACAAGGAAGCTTTTCTTTGTAAAGCCACACCTTTAGTTTCCATTCTAAACATCTTCACATGCAAAAGGACAGTGCTTTGTATATAAAAACCACCCTATTTGCCTGCGTTTGAAGCAAATATCTTTTTAAAACCTAGGTTTTGGTATAGCTTTTTGCGGCATTATCCTCTTTGTTTTGTATTTTATTATTTTCCACAACTGCACAAACAAGAGCAGCCTCTCTATGCGTGAACGTGAAGCCACAGTTTTATAATTTCTTCAAACACTGCACCTTGATCTTTCTTTTGTGAGATATCAAAATCGTTCATTTTTCTAACCTGTTTTTCTTAAGTAAATTTTTAATAAAAATACGTTATTTCTGCAATGGACCCTGCAGAAATAACGTATAGCATTGGTTGTTTAGTTGCTTTTTTTTTTTTAGCTAGAAATTGTGAAGTGAGGTCAATCATGGAGTCGTGTCACATCAGAAGGCTAAGGCTACTGCTGTACACTGAATGTCTGTGCTTCTTGTAAAAGAGACCCCAGCGAGCTCTCACACTCCTGTCCATGTGAGTACACAGCAAAAAGACTACCATCTATATTCTAGACACCAAATCGGCCAGCACCTTGGTCTCGGGCTTCCGGCCTCCAGAACTGTGAGAAATAAATTTGTGTTGCTTAAGCCGCCCACTCTATGGTATTTTGTTAGTAGCTCAAGCTGACTAAGATGATCACAGGGCATGAACCACCCTATACTGTGGAGCAGACAACCAACATTTCAGGTCTCACTTTTCATATTGATGGAAACAGCTTTGGGCTGCAGGAAGAATTGCATATTTCACTGCAGTGCTGGATTAACTGACTTGTGAAGACCTGTTTTCAAAATTAAGATCTTGATCTCATGGTTAATGTTCTTTCACTATATTTAATAAGATACATATCAAGTTGTTGGGCATTAGGAAGTTCCTACTTTAAAAACTCGCTTTCTAAAGTAGAGTGTAAACTGAATATTATATACCTGGCTTTGTAGACTTGGCTCAGAGTTCCAACTTGGACACCTTTTTTTTGCTACGTGTGATAAGAATTACTTAATTTCTCTAAATCCAGCATCTTCATATGTAAAATAGAGACAATCACTGAACCTATGTCACTGAGTTGTTAGGACAGTAAATGATGTTCCCATTGAATTCTGTACCGTATCCCGTGGCCTCTGGAATGAGGAGAAGACTAGTTTGCAAATCTTATAACCAAAAGCAAAGAGACAAAGTTGAGTTTTGAAAGAATGTTTTCTAACCACTTCATTAACTCATGTTATTGTAGAATAAAAACAAAAACTGCAGAGTATTCGAGAGTACAAAAAATCAAAATGAAACATTCACCTATCACCTGGAGGAAAGAACCAGTAGTCACTTATCTTTGTTTATGTTGTGGCCCCTGATTTTTATACAAAAAAAAATGGAATTCATCAAGTATACCATTTTATAAGCTATGCTGTCACTATAAATATCACAAAAATGACCCCACATTATTAAATGGTCTTGAAAATGTGTGTGTGTGTTTTTTATATAACTAGTTGGCATTACATCTAATGAAGGTACATAATTTATTTAACCAGCGAAGCCAATTTCTTAGGCCTCTGGATTTGTCTCTTGCCAATTTTTGATGTGTCAACAACATTCTTTGATG
Source organism: Rousettus aegyptiacus (assembly GCF_014176215.1). Lineage (NCBI taxonomy): Eukaryota > Metazoa > Chordata > Mammalia > Chiroptera > Pteropodidae > Rousettus > Rousettus aegyptiacus. The sequence continues at coordinate 256,825 of NW_023416312.1, read as the reverse complement.
ATACACCTTTACGTATGTACATCTCCGTTTCCTTCCCCTGAATTCCTAGGCAAGCAATCAGTCATTCGAACCATAAGAACACTTTTAAATCTTCTGATACCTGTGCCAAATTGTTTTCTTTTAAGTTTGTTCCAATTTGCACACTGATTCATGGTGCAAGGGATGTTTGAAGACACGAAATATTTTATCACCTGACAAGAGTTACTGCAGATGCTATGAGAGAAACAAAGCCTCCAGATCTGTTCGCACACCTCAGCCTTATTTTAAGTTTGGTTTAAATTTGCACTTCAACACGCTTAGAAATTCCAACATGTCTTGGTTCCCTGGAAGCTAATGGGCAAAATGAGAATGCTAAGTCATGAACACCAAGCTTGTCCCTGTAATTATTGTTTAAAACTCTGTGATGACTGCTAGATTCTAGAGGACACAGGTGATTCTGATTTGTCTCTTCATCTTAAAGACCTGACCCACATCTGATGTGTTTTACATCCTGGCTTCACTGAAGGAAGCCCTCTGCAACACTCCCCAGTTGCACTGCTCCCCAGTCTGGTTATGAGATGTGATCTAAGGTGCTGAATTAACTCCCGTAAGGTGTTAATGGATAATAATATGCTTTCTTTCATTCAACACTTACTAGGCGCATCTTATGTGCCAAAGAACTCTTCTAGGAATAAAGATGCAAAGTCCCGGGACCTTCATAAAAAAGGTAAGTTTTAAATTGCTTGAAAATGACTTCCAATGTTTAACTCAAAAACTGTCATAGCATAATAAATACAAATGGCAAAAAAGAGGCCAAAAGGCTGAGTATTTCTGAATGTGAGGGCATGCCGATCAGCTGCAGCAGTTTGCCTGTATTCACAGCTCATAACTCATGTCCTTCTATGCAATCTTGCATGACAGCAAGAGTGCCAATCCTGGGCCATCCAGGCTTTTCCCATTCCTCCACACCTTCTTGCAGAAACTCCTGAACGCGCTACTTTCCAACACTACAAAAGCCACATTGGTTTCAGCTGCTTGAGTCGTTAGTTTCACCATAACTGACAAGATGGCATGCCTGCAGTTGCCTGGGCGGAAGCCCTTCAGTTTCCTGCAGGATGATGAATGCCCTCCTGCTATGTGTCTTCTGCTTTCCTGCTGCCAGCTTTACGGCCCCTTCCCAGTGTCCTCGTTTCCTGCTGCTCACTCTCTCTCAGGGTCTCCTCGAGGAGACTTTTGACAGTTTCTCCCTTCCGTCCTCTGCACGGTCCACCCAAAACATCCCTGTTTCTTTATTCCCAACCCTTTGCCCTTCTGCTCCACCAATCGTCCATGTTATGTCTGCTTGCCTGTGTTGAGCCACATTTTTCTCTTCTTCTCACCCATAAAAGTATCTACAGAAAAATTCAAAGAGAAGCTATGAGTAGCTCTGTTTCAGGAAGACCTCAAATAGAGATTATAATTGTTGCATATGGAAATCTTATAGAAGCTTAAAAAAAAAAACCCACAGACAGGTTATCCTACATAATGCCCTTATTTTTTAGCTGGGGTGCTTTTGACAGGAAGATATTTTTCATTGGTTTTGAGGCCATTTTCAGCTCCAGAGAAGTTAAAAATTATGAGCCCAAGGCTGTTGGCTGTGTTCTCTCCCTATCCTTCCAGAAACAACTTTGTGGAGTAACTAATTACTTTAATTTCCATGGAGGAAGGGGATTGTCAGAATCATAATTTAATGATTTTTGTCTTCTACAAATTATAAAATGCTTCTCCATTCTGCTCCTTTCTACATCTCTCTTCTCTCTTCCTACCAGCACATAGACTTCTATTTCCTACCAAATAAGTTGACTGACATTTATTCACATGGTGACAATTTATCCACATTGAAAGCATCAGGAAAAAGAAAATAACTGCATCTATATTATGCTAGAGCCTACTAGCATAAAAATCACATGATTTATGCCAGGGTTTACTGACTTCAGCACTACTAATATTTTGAGCTGGGTAATTCTTTGTCCTGTGCATTGAAAGGTGGTTAGCAGCATCCTTGGACACTATCTACCAGATGCTACTAGTACTTCCCCAACAATCATGACAATAAAAAATGTCTCCAGACTCAAAATATTCCCTGAGGGATGATATCATCTTAAGCTGAGAACCATTGGTCTCTACTACATGGAATCTGAATATTCCCAAAGAGGCATAAGCTTGGACAAAGCTACATTTTGTTTACTCTGCATGAGCTCTCTGAGTGCTGATTATCGTGACTATAAACATCAATAAGGGTCATCGGGCTAGGATATCTATATATGGTATCTTATCAATATAAGGTTATTTATAACCATATCAATAACTTGGGACTTTGGGAAAAATTAAATGATTATTTGAGAATGACTGACCTCACTGTTAAATGGAATCACAGAACAAATTAGAAATAGTACACAGAGGTGGGCAGCATTGCTTATCTGGGTGTTTGAACTCATGAGACCTATCTAGCTCCAGAGAAAAAAGGAAAGATTGATCAATGAATTGGTCCAAGATAGGCTACATTGGTTGGCTGTAGGCTGGGTCAGGATGCTGGCACCAGGCAAAGACATTCAAGAGAATTAACGTTGATGTGTCAGGATCCCTCAGACTCTTGCATAAAAATAAATTAGGGGCAGTATGGTAGATATGAAGACAGGAGTTAGGAGGCCACTGTGGTAGTTTAGATAAGGGATGATGGTACCCTGGACTAGAGTACTCTCAGTATATGGCATCTCCTAATGTGAGTAGTTATAGAATCAGAACACACTTGTAAGCACAAGTTCTAGTATTACTTAGCCTTAGAGTCATTTGGAAAAGATATTTTATCTCTCTAGGCATTGGTTTGGGGCTTTATCAGATTACGGGACCAGAGTCAATACTATCTGAGGGCCTTTCCAATCCTCCTCTCTACCCTCCTCACTCCCCAAAGGGCTGTGGGTCCAAAAATAGGCCGATGCAGGTGATTCAAGGACTAATCACTGCTCTCCACACCTACTGTCTTATAGCAGAATGAGAAGAAAAGTGAACGTGAACCAACCACGGTATACATCGGCAAGTCACTCCAAGTATGTGCAATTAGCAGGAGAAAACTAACAGAGCACTTTCCTGCCTGCTTTGGAGCCACGAGCAGGAGACCAAGGTTTCTGAGGCTGACGAAGTTGTGAAAGAAGGTCCCGATGCTCTCGAACAGTCAGTTCCAGGGTAGGTGGGCAAACATATTCCCAGACATGTTGACAGCTCGTTTATGCCAAAACTCAACAAATCATCTCCTTGGATTATCAGCAAAATCCTTCAGCTCATTCTGATTGGACAACTCCTGAATCAATCTCTGTGGTTAGGAATTGTCAAGATCTGACTGGCTTAGGCATGAGTCACCTAAACCAATGACTGAGGCCAGGGAGTTGGTATTGGTTTAATCCAATTAGAGCTCCACAGTGAAGCTTGGAATGGGGTCAGTGCTGCAAACTGCATAGGTCCTCCCTATCGTAGTAACGTGGGATGGATATTGGGAAGTCTACCACAATGCCCCCAGTACAGAGTGAATACTATCTCATAGACTAAAAGAGAAGACTGCCATAAGAGACAGTACAAAGAGTGTTATGAGTATTTAGGGCTGACTCAAAAGTATATTTTTCATTTGACTCCAGCGTTTGTCCTTTCCATTGCATTAGTGTGGCTCACATGGTTGTCTACCTGCAGTGAGTATTCAAATGGAATTAACCTATGTACTGTTAGGTCATAACACCCCACACTATGATATCTACAAACATGATTCATTTTACCTACACAGATGGTACAAACACCACTGTAATGTTAGCATCAAGCTCAAACGAACACTCAGAGGGTGAGGCTATGCCTCTCAAGCAGAACTTCACTGGATTACATTTTTTTTTTACTATATGCTGACTTCATCCCTGTTTCATACTTTATAACCAGAGGGTGTTCTTATCTTCAAATAAATCACAATGTTCTATTAAGCAAACATCAACTTTTAGACCATTTCATTCTTTTATGCTAATTGCCTTATCAGAAAAGGTATTTGAAATGTAAAAGAAAATTTTTGAAACCCCAAATTCTCCTAATTATTTAACTATATAATTATGTAAGAATAAAACATGCATTAATCGAATTTTTCAGATAACAAATACAAGAACTAATAATGATCCCCATAAAGGCCTAACAGACTTCTCTCATGTAAGTCAGTGTTTCCAAACCTTGCTTACTCATCATACTTGCTAGAGAACTTTTAAAAATACAGTTCTCCAGATCCCATCTGGAAATTCTTACTTAATAGACTGAAGTCAATCACGACATTTGCATCCCTTCAATGTCCCTGTGAGAGGTGGTATTATTAGTCACAAAGATTCTCTGTGTCTCCCTGGAGAGAACCATACTACGCAGACCCATCATTAAACCCTATGTGACTTGCCCTGGGCAACGAAATTGAGCACTGGTGGCAAGAGCCAGCTGGCTGTTTGCCAGTTTCTCCGTTTTCTCTCCACCTTGACAATCAGCAGTGTTCCAACTAGAGGTTACTCTTTCACCTTGTGTCGTAGTGAACGCAAGAGGGAGCACAGCCATGGGTGACCCGCCATGAATACATACAGTGCGCGAGAACTAAGTCTTTGCTGTAGTAAGCCATGATATTTGGGGACCATTTGTCACTGTAGCACAGCCGAACCTGTCCAGACTCAATTGTTTCCACAAGCGATTCTGATACACAACTGCAATTGAGAATCACAGATATAAATGTACTTGAATATCACATATATACACACGTTTGTATGGCTTGTGTTATAAAATAAAATATATAAGTCTGACATGGTGATCTTTCTCCAGGCTTGGAGATTCCTGAGTGATATATACAATTTTCACGTATGAACTTTCTATGAAAAACTCTACTCATCACTGTTAAAGGGTTACCTCTTCCCCACCTCCACCCCAAATTCTGCAAAAAAACGCACCAGCTTTTTCTAAGGCTTTATTCAGTTCTCTTTGAATATGAATTAATTCCTCATGGTTTTATAAAGAGTTTTAAATGAATGGAACCAATTATTCTCTGCCTTTTCTCCATCACACCCCTGCAGAAGTGGGTCTTTCTAGAATACAAATTCCCCTGGAAGGGGGAGATAAGAGAATTCAGCTTCATGTTGATTAATACGTTGGTTGTAGAACCAGGTCGAAAGTTATTTTTTAAAAAGCTAATCTCTTTCAGTTATTGAATAACTGTGTTTTAATAAATGAATCTACGTTACGCTCATTGAAAAACTGAACTATCCTCGGCGAAGTCAAAAATAGACTTGTATCTCTTTAAGCAGAACAGAAGTACTTTACGATAGTTTTAGATAGAGACAAATGCATTAGAAGATCAGCAGCACACTCGGAAACACGTGAACTTAGATCCTCTGTGGAGCCACCTCTCTGCCATAGCATACTGGGTAGGGTGTCAAGGTCTATGCACTAGCAGAGGGCAAAGGAAGAAAAGAAGCTGCCAGCAGAAAAACGCCTGGGGTCAGCACGCGTCACACTACTACACCGGCCTCCTTCTTCCATCCTCCCTCCCCACCTGATTCTGTTATGTTCCTTATTTTGCTCTTGTGAGAGCTCCCGGGCACACTCAATGTGCAACCAATAGCTTTGCCAGTTGATGTTTACAGAAGCCCATGAAATGAATCTGTGTCTGGACAACTAAACGGAAGGGCAGGCTGGGGCTGCAGTGGGGTGAAGAGCTCGGATGACCAGTGAAACCCAAGAGAGGATCACTTCTGGGCTTCAGAGAAGGTTCCCCGACAGAATACGTGATTCTAGCAAATCCTAAAATGGGGGCCAAATAACTAACTGGATCCTAAGTGGGGTCATTTTACAACAAATAATGCAGCAGAGGATTTGTATTGTAAACCAAACAACTTTTATGTTTTCTCATAGGACTCGTATTTTTATATGTATAAATTTAAACCCCTAAAAGATGGAGTCAGATGTACCTCTTCTTAGAACACAAACAAAAGTGGCCTTTTTTCAGCTTGGTAAACATAAAACTACCCACATCCATTTGTCTCATGAATTCCAGAACCTTTTGTGCTCTGCAGTCCAAACTATATTTCATGTCAACTTATTACACCAAATTCTGAATCTCATTCGTTATACTGAAAATATAATAAGAATTCTTTATGGATTTTGTGTATCATTCAGCCCGAAAACAACCCTTAATTGTTCCAATTTCTGCCTCTCTCTCACCCTAATCTAGGTTTGACAAATCAACCCTGACATGCTTGAGATAAAATCAAACATAAATTGGCTGATTGGGCCTCTTGCTTGTGCTTCAGTAAACATGGCAAAAACTATTCCACCTTTTCAAAGGTCAGAGATTCTCTGACCACGCAGCAGAGAGATCATCATAAATTCATTATTTGACGATTTTATCAAGAAATACATGTTTCTAGCTTCGTTTAAGCACAATTTAAATATTAAAAGGAAAAAAGAAAGTAAGAAAAGAAAAAGAGGGTAATGTATCACCCGAGCGATAAGAAAAGCAACACAAATTTCAAAAGAAATGCTCAAAATGGCCAGAAAATATAGTATTTTATTCACATTTGCACGTATCATTTCTAAAATAGTATTTGTTGCTGTATCTTCTTGCTGTTCTATCTCATATCAAAATCTGATGGTTTAAGAAAATGTATGCTTTTATTCTTAGGATTCTTTACAGGGACTTCGTGAATTGGACTTAAATATTAGTGGCAAAGGAAGGGGGTCTTTCCCATTTTTCTTCTCTGGAGCAAGTCACAAGGAAGAGAGACTCCTACAGTTGTTTCTGAATATTTCATATTTCCAAGCGCGACGGACATAAAAAGAAGCAAGGAAAACATCGGTGTCTTTAAGTTTCAAGGAATTATCATTACGTGAAATTTAAACCGATATGAAAGTGCAGGTTAGCAGGATTGGTAGTCTTTACCTTTCTCGGGCTTAGATTACATGCTAATTAGATCAATTTTATCAGAGCTGGGCGCCCTTCCATCATTAAATAATAAGAGGTCTGTCACTACTCACAAACTACATTTGTGTATGAATGTACATAGAAATTTCTATCATCAAAGGCTTAACTAGACATGCAGGACTCATAAAGAGAGGAAATATGTGCCATAAATATTAGAGTTTTAAACTTGAAACAAATTTGAGTTATGAATTTCCAGCTCTGGGGCAGGAACATGAGAGATTGGGTGTCTGAGTGATTTTCCTGCACGACACGCAAAGCATTGTTTTGCGTCATTGTAACCCAGCACCGGCATACTGGGCAGAGTCAAAACCGAGGCATTGTGTTTCTGCAGAGAAATTTAATCATAAGAGACATTGTATGCTAAACACATCATCCTTCAGGCCCTCCTAATATAATACATCAGACAAAATACATCAATTAAAATAATGTAACAAAACACAGAGGAAAGTAGGAAAGAGAAAACTGCTTGTGGTACTTCAAAGGTACCACATGTACCCCAAATTCCCTGGAGGATTTCCTGTATGGTAAAAATGCAACGTGAGCAAACATGCTTTCCAGCTGCAGAGCCCAAATGCAGACACTGATGAAGAGGGCTCAGGTTCTAGCTCTTCAAATAAAACACCAGGTGTTTACCTCAAGGATTGCTTGGAAGAGATGGGTACAATTGAACGCCTCGGAATGAGACCGAAGGAGCTTAAGCGTGAAGTAGAAAGCATCTATTCAGAATTGACTTGAGGCCCCAGCACAGAGGAATCCACGTTTGCAGTGATGTCCAGCTTGGCGTGAGGAAGGCCCCTTGGAATGCTGGGAAAACACGGCCCCTCTCACCTCGCTCTACGCCTTCAAAACAGACTCATATGCATGCTTCAGGAAAAAAGGGAACTCTAAGTCACATTCGATGGTGCTGAAACTTTCTTCCACAGAAGAGACTTTTCTCAGTGTGCTATTAATTTAAAGGGCATCTGGCCAAGCCATTTATGAAGGTGCAGCCTCCTAGGAAAAATGAAGAAAAGGGATTCACTCTTTTGAACTTTTCTATTAAGGAAATGGTTTCTATTTGCTTGTGAAGTTGGGGATTTGAGTCTTTAAATATACCGCCCTGCCTGTTTTTTGAGCATATCCAAGAGAATGTGCTAAAAAGCATACAAATGTTGGGCCTGATTAAAGTCGTGAGGATGACAAGGTTCTGGAAATAAGAACTGCAAAAACTGTGACTTTCCACACGCTGGCCATGAATACTGGAGTAATTTCATCAAGTGATGAAAGGCTGTGGATACAACCAAAATAGCAAGGGAGAGAAGTGGGCGCTTAGTTTTATGAGTGGGATCATTAATTTACGGTAGGATCACTGCCAAGTTGAGTTAATAGGTGGAGTGAAAATGAACCCTTATTATTTTCACAAGCACATTAATTGACCAAGTCGTTGTGAATCCAGTGGCTGCATTATAGACTGTAGTGTTCTGATAAATTCATGGGTAAGGCTACTGATTTATTTCAAATGAAAAACTGGCTCTTCTTTTGATCGGTGAAGATGTTCGGGATCATAATTCAGGTGATTGAACCTTTCACTAGAGATGCGACTGTGGATAGGCCAGTGGAACTTTCAGAAAGACCCAGAACAGTCATTAGGTCCAATTCTCAAATGGCTAAGAGTTTCCAACATCCTCCTTTCTTCCTTCTGTCTTTTTCTCTCTGTTTTGTTTCCTTGGGGCTCGTGTTCCACTCTTTAGATTATTTTGTTAGTTTCTTTACATTTGGCATTTTTTTTGTCCACTCAAGCCTGATCTTTAAGATCATTCTCCTGATACTTAACAGACATTGCTTGAGCTCTTATCCACTCCTCCCGTCCCTTGAGCTCCCTATTGTGCTAAAGGACATTTATATATCTGATAGATAATAAAGCACTGAAGGACAGAGTGTTGTACTCATCTCTGAATAGCAGTGCTAGGTACAATGCTTGCCTTATATCAGAACCTCAACAAAGTTTTTCCAATAATTTTTCAAATAAAAAAATTCAAAGATATTTTGCAGGAATGAATAAAGCATATATAGACATATAATTCAATGTTAAGTGGAACACTGATCTTTTCATAAGTTAATTTCTCTTAATCAAAAGTTCTAAAACATTTTTAAACATCATCTACAAAAAGAAACAGATTCTCTGCTTTCTAGTAAAAGAAACTCAGGTGCTATTAGCTATTTGTAATCCACAGCAGCATGTTTGAAAAGTAAAAAAAATTCAGCAATCCCTGTGGTCTGGGTGGAGACAGGGGAGGCCCTGCTGGGAAGGACTGGAAAATATGTAAATGAAGTCTCATGGCCAAGCACCTTTTTCACAGGTGACTGCTGAAGACATGTAAAAAAAGGAAGCAAAATATGTGAAACACGAGAGAGAAGAAACCCAGATCTGTGCCCACAAGCAGAACTGGACACAGAGTAGCAAGGGCTCCCAGCACCTGGATGTGGAGAAACCGGGCCAGGTGGCCACCGAAGGCACGTGGAGCCCCCTGTTCATGTTGCCTGTACGCCCTGTGCCTGATGATGCTTATTGCCCAAGAAAATCCAAGAATTTAGAGAGCTGTGAGCCAGCAGCTGTGGATGAAGATCAAATATATATGAGAAATATATATATATTTGGTCATTCAGATGACCAAAACATATATATTTCTTATAATCTGAATGACTATATGTATACACGTACATATATATACATATATATATTTCTTATAAATCATAATATTGCAAATGCACAGAACAGCTCCCACCACAAAGAATTATCTGGCCCCAAACACCGATAGTGCTGAGGTTGCAAAACCTTGGTCTAAAGCATATGTTAGAACTCATACATGGGAGGAATTTAAATATGGTTTTAGAGCGATATACCAAGTCGGGCAATTAATTACTAGGCAGAGATTGGTCAGGGTTCAGGCAGAAAACAGAAGGCCAACTGAAATGCTGAAATTTAAGGAGATTTAAATCAGGGCGATGCTCTCAGTGATCTGGCCACACCCCTGGAATTTGTGCGCCATGTTGTATGCGCACCAGCTCCCCACGTCTTTTTACTCACAAGTAGTACCGTCTCTCTTTGTTGAAAAACTGCCCTAAGATTACTAGAAACTGCTTGGCATGCAGAGAGTGTGGAGTATGTGGAATTCACATCGCCTTGGGGCAGCCCTTCACGACTCATGGGCACAGGAATAGAGAGCCACCCCCTACCCCGGTCCCTTGCTCTGAATGTAACTCCCCTGACACGTGGAGGCTCCAGAGCTCCCCTCCATGGGCCTTGGCTGGATCCCACACTCTCACTGCGCACCCCTCCCCCAGCCTGGACTCACGTCCCCTCTGCCCATGGATTGGTTTTCCTTCAAAATCACCTTCACGTGGCTCCACTTCCGAGAACCTAACCTGAGATAGGGATGACTTATAAAGATGGGCTGGGCCTGGAGAAGTCTCAAAGTCCAGAGCAATGTCCCCAACCCCCTACCCTGACCACCACCCAGGAGAGGTTCTGGAAAAGAGTGATGAGAAAGCAGCTGGAAGGGCTCTGTGGAGGGCTCACCGCCTACAGGGAAATGAGTCAGTTCTGAGCTGGGGCAGCCCGGCCACAGGCGCCCAACAGGAGGAGCTGTAGGCTTTGGGGATGATCAGGAGACCACACCCTGAGGCCGAGGGGCTCCAGCTAGCTCAGCAGCCCTTGGTGGAGGGGAGTGTGGAACACAGGCTCAGCCTGAGCTGCCATGTGCTAGGAAGAATAGCCACACACAGGACAGCAGAACCAAACTATGGAAAGAAACCGGCACCCACCCCACCCTCCATCTGGGTGCTCCCAGCACAGGGACCAGAGCTTTTTTTTTTTTTTTTTTGCATGATCCAGCACCCAGCACAGGGTCTAACTATGATAAATGCCCAGTGGGTGTATGTGGAGTGAACTAATTAATTATCGGGGACCAACTCAGAAGTAGCCGATGTAGTGGACACACTCTAAGGTGTCCCCATGATCCCCATTTCCTGGTGTTCACGCTCTGTGTAATAGAAAGGTTAGATTGAATATGGCAAAGGTGACAAGATGTACATGATTATGTGTACATAATTGTATAATTGGGGAAGCCATCTTGTTGGAGTCTCTCTCTCTCTTCCTGCTGGCTTTGAATAGGCAAGCTGCCATATTGAGAGCTGCTTGTGGACGAGGTCAATTAGCTGAGTGTCCAACTGCCAGAATGAAACTGGGGCCTCGGCCTGACACCCTGCCAGGAATCAAATGCTGTCAACAACCTAAGTGAGTTGGGAAGGGGACCCTTAGTCTCAGATAAGACCGCTACCCTGGCCAACATCCAGACGGCAGCCATGCAGAGGATTCAGCTCAGCTGCGCTATGAAATAATAAATGTGCATTGTTCTAGGTTGCTGAGTTTGTGGTAATATTGGTGCATGGTAATAGGTAAGTAATACAATCGGGCAAAGATGCCATTTAGTTAGGCCTGCTTGAAATGAACCATAAACACCCATGAAGCAGTTTTGCTGTCCTGTGCCCAGAACAAAGCGTACAGTCTTATCTTTCCCAGAGAAGCCTGGGAAAGACAATCCTATTCACCCACCATTTTCTGTGTTCACTAACTGCTTTTTAAATACAGAAGAGGGAATAACTCTCCCATCTTTTCTTCTAGCTCCATCACCTCTTCTTATCTATGAGTGCCAATGATCCACACCAAAATGTGCCAAAACCCATGTCAGCCATTTAACAGATTGGGCTAACTGAACACAATTTTTAGGTTGGTAAGTTATATATATATATATATATATATATATATATATATATATAATTTTACAGTTGGACCTTAAAATATAAGAGAGGTAGGAGAAAGAATATTCTAGCAGCTGAAACTCTTAGAGTGAATGAAATGAAAGGGATCCCAAAGATTATGGGTCTAAAACTCTCATCTCACAAAACAGGAAACTGGATCAAGAGAGGACAAGAGAAAAGTTCAGAATCACATCGGTAGATACCTAGTTTTTCATTCTACAAGTCCTTCATTTCATCACATTCCTGTCCTTCAAATGCAGGGTAGAGACCTCTTCAATTTCTATCATTTGATGACCCCAAAATTTTCCCAAGTATTATGCCTACCTCTGAAAGGAATCCTTCCTTCTTCTTAATTTTTTATTTGTCCGCTGCGGTAATTCTCATTTACATATTTTTATCTATTAAAGTATGGTTGATACACAAAATTATATCAGTTTCAGGTGTACAACATAGTGATTCAGCATTTATATTCCTGGCAGTGTGATAAGTCTGGTAACCATCTGTCACCGTACAAAGTTATTATAATATTGACTGTTTTCTCTATGTTGTACATTAAATCCCCATGACTTATCATTTTTTATAACTGAAGGTTTGTACCTCTTATTGCCCTTCATCTTTTTCATACATTCTCCCACCTTCATCCCCCCTGGCAACCATCGGTTTGTTCTCTATATTTACTAGTCTGTTTCTGCTTTTTTTTTTTTTTAGATTCCACATATAAGTGAGATCGTACAGTACTTGTCTTTCTTTTTCTGACTTATTTCACTTAGCGTAATACCCTCTCGGTCCATCTATGTTGTCACAAATGGCAAGGTTTCATTCCTTTATATGGCTGAATAATATTCCATCATATACATCACACCTTCTTTATCCATTCATTTATTGATGGACACTTAGGTTGCTTCCATATCTTGGCTATTGTAAATATGGCCGCAACCGACAGAGGGGTGCGTATATCTTTTCAAATTAGTGGTTTCCATTTCTTTGGCTAAATACCCAGAAGTAGAATTGCTGGGTCATATGGTAGTGCTATTTTTAATTTTTTGAGGAACCTCCATACTGTTTTCCACAGTGGCTGCACCAATTTACAATCCCACCAACAATGCACGAGCGTTCCCTTTTCTCCACATCCTCACCAATACTTATTTGTTGACTTTTCGATAATAGCCATTCTAATAGGTGTGAGGTGCTCTCATTGTGGTTTTGATTTGCATTTCCCTGATGATTAATGATGTCGGCTTCGAAGAATTGCTCTCATTAAAATGCCCATATTACCCAAAGAAATCTATAGATTCAATGCAATTCCTATCAAAACACCAATGACATTTTTCATAGAACTAGAACAAATAATCCTAAAATTTATATGGAACCACAAAAGACCCCGAATAGCCAAAGCAGTCTTGAGAAAGAAGAACGAAGCTGGAAGTGTCACATTCCCTGATTTCAAACTATACTACAAAGATATCGTTATCAAAATAGTATGGTACTGATACAAAAGCAGACACATAGATCAATGGAACAGAATAAAAAGCCCAGAAATTAACCCATGCTTATATGGTCAATTAATCTACGATGAAGGAGGCAGGAATATACAATGGGGAAAAGACAGTTTCTTAAATGGCGTTAGGGAAACTGAACAGAAACGTGCAGAAAATAAAGTAGACCACTTCCTAATACCATATACAAAAATAAATTCAAAATGCTTTAAAGACTTAAATGTGAGGCCTAAAAACATAAAACTCCTAGAAGAAAACATAGGCAGTCAACTGTTTGACATCACTCTTGGGAATATTTTTCTGGATATGTCTCCTTAATCGAGGCCAATAAAAGCAAAAACAACCAAACGGGACTACATCAAATTAAAAGGCTTTTGCACATCCAAGAAAACCATCAACAAAACAAAAAGGCAACTCACTGAATGAGAGAAGACATTTAGAAATGATATATCTGGTAAAGGGTTACCATCCAAAATATATAAATAACTCATACAACTCAACATCGAAAAAACAAACAATCCATTTTAAAAATGGGCAGAGGAACTGAACAGACATTTCTCCAAAGAGATATACAGATGGCCAACAGACACATGAAAAGATGCGCAACATTTTAAATCTTTTATATATTTAGCTCTCCAAAACTCTGCTAAAATCCTGGAAAAGAATCATATGAGATGAGGGCTGCTGCTGCTGCCTTTACTAGAAGAATTCACTCAGTCAAAAGTTCCATTTTAAAATATGCTTAAAATAATAAGTTTAAAATGGGACCAACATTGGGAAAGCTCCATCTTTTGCTGAGCTGTTGTGGGCTCAACCTTTAGACTCACAACATGTTATCCTTCTGTGCCCAAAGCTAGCACTGGGCAGTTTTTTTAAAAAAAAATTGGGTTCTCTAAGATTGGACAGCATTTCAAATTTCCGTAATGGGGGTCATTACACACTTTTAAGACTTGAATAGCCCCACTGCCTCCTGGTTGGCTGTTTAAAAACACAAAGGGTTGGCAGAGTTTGGGAGAATTGCTCACATTTGGTATTTTTATGTATAATTTTTAGACATATGAAAGACAAAATAAGGTGCAAAACCCCTTTCATAAAAGGCCCCATATGCTGCAAGAAAAATATTGTTATCATGTGTGAAAATTCAACTACATGGTTAAGGGGGAAATCAGAGCATAATCTAAAAGTAAAAAAGATCACATGTTTCCTTAAATTCCATCTCTTACTCTGTCTCCTCCAGTTCATTCCGGTATAAGATACACGTAGCAGACCCTCAGCTCTGTGCAACCGTGGAACCAAATACAGCATTTGTTTCTAATCATGGAAGACTTGATTTTCATTCATTTACAGCCGAGGGTAACCACGAACTTATGTGGGAGTTCAGAGTGAGGCTACAGATGCCCTAGGCCCGCCCCCTGGAGAATCTGATTGGTCCGATTCGGGCTCAGGGTGAATTGCTTTCACCTGTCCAGTGTCCACTGGTTGATGCTGACTCATGCTGCCAGCCAGCTCTGGGAGCGCCCTGAAGCCAGCAAATGGGGCACCTGAGCTGTGACATCTTGGAGGCCTCTGCTCACTTGAAGTTTCCAGTACTAAAAGGTCTCTGTCTCACTGCTGGATTAACTCTTTTGACCCTTCCTGAGAGGAGGTGGAGCAATGACTTATGGCCAGCGGGATTTGAAAAGACAAACACGGACTTACAAATCGCCAAGTTAAGGGATTTGTCAGAGTTCGCAAATGCGGTCTGAATTCCAGGTCATCTCCAAAATATTATTAATGTTGAAGAGCTGTTTCCATCTCAATAAAATTCTGAGTCTAGAGGGATGTTCTGCACAGGCTTTTATCTTAGGGAAAAGAAAAAAAATGTAGCATTAAATGATACCGCCATTTATCTAATTGATCAAAACAGGTATTCATTCCAAGCCCAATGGGTCCAAAGTTTTGTTGATTCACCAACTTTCCTTTTGCGTTGTGTATATTAAGTATCAAGTGAACAGAAAAGAACATGTATGCTATCTGTGTTTTTAAAATCATTATAAAATACACCCTGCGTTTGCATCACTGAATTAATTCAAGAAAATGAACGTTACTGTCATTTTGTCCCCTACGTGCCCCACCCCAGACCCACTCCCTTTCTTGAGGTTTCTCCACCTCAGCGCTACTACTGCTTGGGACTGGATAACTGTTGCTGTTGGAGACTGTCCTGTGCGTTATAGAATGTTCATCAGTATCCCTGGCTTCTACCCACTAGATGCCAATAGCAACTCCCAGATGAGAATATCTCCAGATATTACCAACTGTCCCCTAGGAGCCCCTGGTTGAGAACCACTTATCTAGAGGTAAGTCTTATCCTGAATTTTGTGCGAATTCTTTCTTGCTTACAGTTTTTAACACCTATATGTTCATAAATGTTATTTAGCTTTGCTAAATGTTTTTAAAATTTTTGTTTACTACTTAAGAATTTTTAAATTCTTATCAATCTAATTGTTAAAAATATATACAAAACTTACAATTAAGACAAAAGGATGCATTAAATCTATCGATCAATTGGTAGACCACTGATAAGTTTATACTATTGAGTTTTGTGGCAGTTTAAAGTATGTCCAAAAACTCTTTGACATTCCCTTCAAAAGGTAAAAACTATTTCTCCTCCCCTTGAATGTGTGTTTGACTCTGTGAGTTATTTCTAATAAATAAAAAAAAAGCAGAAGTGACAGTATGACTTCAGACACTCTCTCCTTTGGACCTCTCACTCAGGAGGAAGCCAGCTGTCAGGTTGCCATACAGAAAGACCCATGTGGTGAGGAGCTGATGCCTCCTGCCATGAAATTGAGCTTGGAAGCGGATCCTCTAGTCCCAATCAAGCTCTCAGATCACTACATCCCCAGCTGACATCTTGATTGGAACCTCACAAAAGACCCTGAGCCAGACCATGCAGCTAAGCTGCTCCTGAATACCTGACCTATAGAAAGTCTGAGATAATAACTGTTTGTTGTTTTGAACCCTTATGTGCGCGGTAATTTGTTATGCAGCAAGAGATAACTAATACATGTATTGATTTCTATGAATATGGTGTGACTCTCTATTTTATTAATCTTCTTTGATGATATTCAATGTCTTTGTAATTATTTCCATAAAGCTCTGTGGAAATGATTTCCAAATACTTTTAAATTTTGATGCTTTTGTGATCTCTTTTCTTCTATTTTTTTTTTCTGTTTGTTACTGGTGAAATGAAACTCAATTGCGTGTGCTTGTTTTTTATTCAGCAATTCCAAACACTTATCTGCAAATGATCTGGAGTTTTCTACATAGATATTCATATGATCTGTGAATAATGGGAGTTCTTTTTTCCTTTTCAATTTCTATAATAATTTTGCTGACTAGTATCTTCAATACAATGATAAATAGAACTACTAACAGCAAGAAATTCTTTCTTATATTTGACTTTAAAGGGAATACATTTGGTATGCCATCACTATGTGTGAACTTAGCTATAATTTCTTTGTAAATATTCTTTACAAAGCATTAGAGAAGTTTTGTTCTATTTCTTGTTTACCAAGATTTTTTTAATCATGAATATCGAATTTTGTTAAAAGCTTTTTATGCATCTATTGACATGATTATATAACATTTCTCCTGCAGCCTCTTAATAACATTAACTGATTTTTCTCATTTAAAAAAATTACATTCTTTAACTGGGTCAGAGAAGAAATAAAAACAGAGATCAAGAGATACATAGAAACGAATGGTAATGATAGTACAACATTTCAAAACTTTTGGGACACAGCAAAATTGGTCATAAGAGGAAAGTTCGTTTCATTACAGGCCTACCTCCAAAAACGAGAAGCCCAAATAAACAACCTAACACTTCATCTTAAAAAAACTAGAAAAGGAAGAACAAATAAAGCCTAAAGTCAGCAGAAGGAAAGAAATCATCAAAATTAGAGCAGAAATAAATGACATTGAAAACAAAAGAACAATAAAAAAAATAAATGCAATGAAGAGCTGGTTCTTTGAGAAGGTTAATAAAATTGATAAACCCCTGGCTAGACTCACTAAAGAAAAAAGAGGAAGGACACAAATAAAAATAATCAGGGATGAAAGAGGGGAAATTACAACTGATATCGCAGAAATACAAAGGATCATACAAGAATACTATGAAAAAGTATATGACACCAAATTTAATAACCTAGAAGGTTATTAAAAATACAACCTTTCTAGACTGAATCAAGAAGAACTGGAAAATCTAAATAGACCGATCAGCAGTATGGAAATTGACACAATCATCAAAAATCTACCAAAAAGTAAAAGTTCAGGACCAGATGGCTTCACCAGTGAATTTTACCTAACATTCAAAGAAGATTTAATGCCTATTCTCCTCAAACTCTTCCAAAAAATCGAAGAGGAGGCAATACTTCCAAACTCATTTTATGAGGCCAATATTACTCTGATACCAAAACCTGGTAAAGATAACACAAAAAAAGAAAACTACAGACCAATATCTCTCATGAACACAGATGCAAAAATTCTAAATAAGATACTAGCAAACCGAATACAGCAACATATTAAAAAGATTATGCACCACGATCAAGTGGGCTTCATCCCAGGGGCAGAGGGATGGTTCAACATATGCAAATCGATTAATGTGATACACCACATAACCAATTAAAAAATAAGAATCATATGGTCATATCAATAGATGCAGAAAAAGCCTTTGATAAGATACAGCATCATTTATGATCAAAACACTTCACAGAATTGGTATAGAAGGAGAGTACCTTAACATAATAAAGGCCAATATGACAAACCCTCAGTCAACATTGTACTTAATGGTGAAAAACTAAAAACCTTCCCTCTAAGATCAGGAACAAGGCAAGGCTGTTCACTATCGCTACTCTTATTCAATATAGCATTGGAGGTCTAGCGAGTGCAATCAGACAAGAGAAAGATATAAAAGGCATCCAAATAGGAAATGAAGAAGTCGAACTGTCACTATTTGCAAATGACATGATTCTCTATATAGAAAACCCTAAAGACTCCACAGGACCACTACTAGAAACAATAAACAAATACAGTAAAGTACCTGGATACAAAAACAACATTCAAAAATCCATAGCATTCCTATATTCTAACAACGAAGTCTTAGAAAAAGAAGTTAAAAAAAATAATTCCTTTCACAATCGCAACAAAAAGAATAAAATACCTAGGAATAAATTTAATGAAACATGAAGGACCTGTATAATGAAAACTACAAGACCCTATTAAAAGAAATCGTAGAAGATACAAAGAAATGGAAAGATATTCCGTGTTCTCGGATTGGAAGAATCAATGTAGTTAAAATGACTTATTATCTAAAGCATTATACTGATTTAATGCAATCTCCATTAAAAACCCATCAGCATTTTTTAAAGAAATAGAACAAAAAATCATCACATTTGTATGGAAGCACAAGAGACCCCAAATTGCCCAAGCCATCCTATGAAAATGGTTTGTATGATATTACAAAGGTGAATATATGCCATCATACATTTTTCAAAACCATAGAATATACAACACCAACAGTGAACCTTACCATAAGCTATGGTCTTTGGGTGATAATGATGTGTCAATATAGAGCCATCAGTTGTAATAAATGAACCATTTTAGTGGGAGATGCGGATAGTAGGGGAGGCTGTGCATGTGTGGGAGCAGAGGGTATAAGGGAAATCTCTGTACTTACCACTCAATTTTGCTGTGAATCTAAAACCACTCTAAAAATAAAGTCTATTTTTAAAAGGAGGTGTGGATTTGGTACTTGTTTCATGTTGGAACTGCATATTGGAATGATTAATGGGCCCTTGGTTTATTCCTGTACTTGACATATACTGAAACATGCTTGAAACATACTTTTACAGGATTTCATTTTGCAAAGGATGGAATCAGGTAGAGGGAAGGAGAGGGAAATAGAGAAATGTAAACAATTTTGAATATTACATTTCCGCAATTTGAAACTTTAGTACTACATCATTATTGTAAAATAATCATGTTTTCAAAAGCCTGCTATGGATGAGGATCATTTTGATTTGATTTGTATTGCTGTTTTTCAAGAAAACAGAAACAATTATAAATAAAAATCCACTCAATGCCACAAATGAAGTAATGTTGCTAGATTTTATGATACTGTGAACTTCAAATTATATCTTGGAATTACATTCGTGATGTAAATCTTTCTGATGTAGCTCTTTGTGATTCATTTTTTCTCTATCCTGCTTCCTGCTTTTAGTGAAAGTGAAATATCTGAGCCCACAATTTACTAGATTCTAGTTGTTTATTTGTTTAGTGGGTAATACATGTAAGGCACCACACATAAATGCCGTGGTTTAGCCTTTCTAGAATAAACTAGAAGACCTCCTCAGAGGGTTAACAGGTTTTGCTGCTATCTGAACGATGTTTCACTCACAGTCTCAACTCAAAAGGGTCAAGGGTTCATGCTAAAGGCAGGCCAAAGATCTAGACATTAAAGTGGGGGATGAGGAACTTGATCACGTATCAAGGATGATCAGATATCAAGCCTGGCAAGGATAGGATGGACACAGAAGGTCAAGGCTGAGGCCTAGTAGAGAGGAGGGCTCAGAGAAGCCTAGCTAAGGTTTGGGCAAAGAGAGACTCTTTGTCAAGCTCTATATATCACTTAAGATTTATATCCTCCTATTCTGGAAAACTCAAGGGCAAACATTGATCTTTCCTAAGACCTATGGTTAAAAATGACTGATCGATCTGGTATAATTCCTATGCTCGTTTTTGAACCAACCACCATGTCTAGTCTAATGTACCATGATTGACCAAGCTTGGTTTGTTTCTTCCCCCATGAATGATAAAGAGCCCCCACTGGGACCATAAAGGATAAAGGAGAAAATTCTCAAAGGAACCAAGAAAAAAAGATGGACAAACATGCCAGGCACTCAAAATTCGTGGTTGCCACAGTCCATTACATTTATCATATACATTTTCTACAAGACTTTGAATTCATAATAACAAATAGAAATAGTGATAAAAGAGAGTATTTTAGATGTGGTTCACCCATCCAGAACACTTGATGGAATATGCTTTTAATTATTGTATTTCTTTTCCTTACCTCCCAGAATACCCCAGTAAAAACCCAGCCTCTCTGCTTGCTTTTCTCAGCCAGGCAACTTCCATCTGCATGTGATGGACTACTCTTACCTCTCGAATCTAATTGTGAAAGCCCTGCCTATCCTCCAAGGCCTCAAGAAATGGAATCTCTGCCACATTACTTTTCTAATTGTTACGGTGCATGTCTCATCCCTCCTCATTACTCACAACCCTGCAATCCCCGTAGATTGTGAGTTCTTTAAGAACAGTGTCTCCTGTAATGTGGACCACATCTTAGAGAGCCTCAACACAGTTCCATGATTGAAGCTGGAATTCAAATAAAATTTGCTTTATGAACTAATATGTTGATTCTCATTTCTTAGGGATGCATTCTGAGTGTATAAACCCTGAGTTCTTGTCTTTTCCCAATCTTTACCTTAAACTGAAGGATTATTTATTTAGGGGTTCATTTATATGACCATCTTTAGACACAGTAAGAGAGTAGTTTAAGGCACTCTTTGTTAATCCTTTTGAATTCTGTCTTATCACAGAGCAAGCATTCAATTGGGAATCAGAAGACCTGGCTTCAAGAGACAGCATTGTCACCTATGAACTGTTAGATCTGGTCAAATTTAGTGCCTCAGTCTTCTTATCTGTAACTTGGGGGATACCTCCAAAGTTCTTTATGGCTCAAAAAGTATTCTGTTTTCTTGTTGTTCTCTATGAACCTATGGTTTGTTATTGTCTTGGGACTCTCTCCACACTAATTGTTTTTAATGTTATAGGTCCCAAAACTGTCTAATTCTTTCCTGATATAACAATAAATACGTATATCTGTATTGCACTACTTTATCAACAGCCTTCCCAAAATTGCATTTGATTTTCATAACAATGCTTCCAGGTAGATATTACTTCCCCCCATTTTAATGATGGGAACACTAAGGTTCAGAGATGTCCTATGACCAGTAAGTAGAATGTCAAGCGTTAGACCTGTATCTTTCTACTCCAAGTGCAATGCTCTTTTCACTACAGTGGCAGGAAAGGACCTAGGAAGACATACATTTTTGTGTGTTTTTGTACAAATGAACAATTATATAACTTAGTATTTGAATTTTCATTACAAGACTGGCCATGGTCTTCAGAGAAAGGTAAGTAGGACTCAGATCATATGGCTTCAGTTTTCATGATGCCTTAGACTAAGAGCTGGTTTTGAAAGTGAAAAGGAGATGATGGGTGAACTCTCTTAGCTCACATTTGGTTATATTTTAAGTGAAATTAGAGATAATGTGCAAATATGCAGAAGGTCAAACAAAAGTGCACTTGAAGGAACCTCCAGGCAGAACAGTGATACACAGACACATAAGCCTGTTTATGATAACTCGGAATGCTGACCCAAAACCTAAGAGCATGTCTCTTTGAACGAGCACCCCTACTTCACCTCTTATCCATCTGGAGTCTCTCCCCCTCTTCCCTAGGCAGCCTATCTAAACAGAGGCATGGCAATTTCTTTCAGAATGGCTCTCCATAGGGGCACTCCACTAGGGATCATCAATTAGTTTTCTTGGGGCTTTGAAAGCCACTCTGCCAACAGGCCAGTACCCCTTTTGCCTCTCTATTTTTTGAGGCTATTTTACCCTCATCATTGTTATTGATGATCCCTGGGATTTGAGTTGAATAAGACCTAAGACCATAAACCCAGCCTCTGAAGCTAAGCAGCAAAGTCTCCACTCACCACTGTTGACTGTCACCCAGCTGGTGTGAACTTTGAGCAATTTCTTTAAAATTAAGGTATTTAATATGGGCCAGTGGCATGATGGAGAGAGAGAGAGAGAGAGAGAGAGAGAGAGAGAAAGAGCGCTTTTCTCACTAGGTTAAAAAGGGAAAGGCAATGAGGGGTGGTTACCACCATCTGTGAAGAATAACTAAGGAAAAAAGTAGCAAATTTATACAATGGTAATGACCATTAACCCATTTCAGCTACAAAAACTGAGCCAATTCGAAAATAAAACAAAATGAAATGAAAATAAAGAGAAGAGTTATAAAGATGAACTGTGTTTCAAGTATCTAATGCCCAGATGCTTCATATTTTCAAAATTCAACTGGTTAACTCTCATTCCAATCTGATCTTGCACATGCTTCTAAAAAAAATGAGGGAACTCAAATTTCCCAAACATCTACAAATCTGTCAGCCAAATGAAAGCACACAGGAATTTGTGTTTGTGTACATGTGTTGGGAACGGGAGGTTCCTCACATTGACCCTTTGGAAAAAACAGTAGGTACCTCTCTCAAAATTGCAACTAGCCCTTTTGGCCTTATGCAACTTACTTATTCTTTCTGATCCTCAGTTGCCCTATATGTTCTGGTAAGTAATAAATGAGGTATGTACGGAAATCACCCAATCCAGGTACAAGAAGAAATTATCAATTACAGATAGCTGTTGTATTTTTACTCCTGTTTTTGAAAGTTCTGTATGTCAATAGCTAGATGCATGTTAGTATCTAGAACTAAGTCTAGTTCTGTATGTCAATATTTGAATATCTGTTAATACTTTAGATGAATGTAGGTCAATATTGAGAACTCAGAACACGAGAACTCAGAACACTGCCACCATTCTTCCATCTAGGTATGTGGACTGAGAAGGATTTCTTAGCTAACAAATTGCAGGCCAAGAAATTAAGAAAATGTAACATATCACAACTTTGTTTTCTGGACTACAAATTACTTGCCTTTCAGTTGGAAAACCAAGGCCCAAATGACATTAAAACAGCTATAATAAGTGCTAAAGAAGATCTATATTTTTTATCAAATATGTGGAGTGTTAATACATATATGTGGTTTAAACTGGTAAACATATTCATATACTTTACATTTTAATATGCTGCTCTTACATAAAGACTATGTGTGGCAGGCTGAGTAATGACCACAAATGTCCACCTCCTAATTCCCTGAACCTCTGACTATCTTACCTTACATGGCAAAAGGGACTTTGCAGATGTGATGTAGTTAAGAATCTTGACATGGAGAGATTATCCTGAATTATTCAAGAGGGCCCAATATTCTCACAAGGGTTCTTAAGGGGGATAGAGAGAGAGAGAGAAAGAGGAAGGGAGGGAGGGAGGGAGAGGGGGAAAGAGAGAGAGGATAAAGTATGGAACAGAGTTCAGAGAGAAGATGCCACACTGCTGGTTTTAAAGATGGAGGAAGGGGCCATGAGCCAAGGAATGTGAGCATCCTCTAGAAGTTGGGAGAGGTAAAGAAACAGATTCTCCCATAGAACACAGCCCTGTGGACCTATTTTAGACTTCTGACCTCCAAAACTGTAAGATAATAAATATGTGTTGTATTAAGCCACTAAGTTTGTGGTATCTTGTTATAGCAGCAGTAGGAAACTAATACGTTGCAGAAATCTGATATAACTTGGCACCTCTCATTGACAGCCTTAGAAACATAAATTGCCATGCTTTGCACTTGTCTTTTTGGACAAGGGTAGGAAGTTTATTACCAAGCATACCTCAACAATTTGGAAGCTGCAATGATGTATTGGGGAAATGTCACTACCATAGCACTATTCTCTATTGTTATTTTTAGCACACTGTACTCAGACAAAGGTATCTTGAAACAAAGATTCCATGTAAATTTGACTTAGAGTTTTAGATGCCTAATATAATCTGCAAAAGCTCTTGTTGAGCTGTTTAATAGAGCAGATTTAGTCGCAATTTATAAGAAACACAGGGATAATTGAGGTCAGCAGTTATCCACTGCTCCTGCTCCTCAAGGCGATATAGAAATGCAAAACAAAACAGTACATCCAGCTACTGTCTTCCTCATGATTGTAGTTTTTTTTAAACCTCAAATGTTAAAAGTCATCAATTCTCTATAACTCCCAGTTACAGTGTTTTCTTCCACTGAGGCTATTTTTCAAGAACTTCCACCCACTTACCTTTCCCTACAAAGGTCTCCTTCCCTCCCATTTTCTCTTCAAAATGGATATTATTCAATGGAAGAATAATCTTCTGGCAAATTAGGAGTCTAGATGAAGTCCTGCCTGGCGTTATGGATAACACCTTGCTGATTTCTTTGGGGGTAAATGTGATCCTAAAAGAAAATTTCCCAGGCTTTTCTGCAAGCTTTTCTAAAACATTTCTGGCATTAAAAGCTTATGGATTCCAGGCCCTTCTGTGGCATCTTTGATCTAGGACTGCTCCAAAAAGCGTATTCTCTATGCATTACGCATTTCCTAATTTGCTGTTCCCCTGGTCCGTTTCCTCAAATCTTCAATCAATACAAATTTTCCCTGGCTCTGTTGTTGATTTACTCTCTTGTCAGCTCCCCACCTCCCTCTCTTCCTTCTTTCCTCCTTCCTTCCTTTCTCTTCTTTCTTTTCTTTTCTCTTCTTTCTTTCCTTTTCTCTTCTTTCTCTTTCATGTTTTCCCTTTTTCTGTCTTTCTTCCTTTTCACTTTCTTTAGCTCTCTCTTTCTCTCTTTCTCCCCCTCTACTTTGACCCAGGCCATTTACTTTATTTTATTAAATTTATTGGGATGACATTCATTAATAAAATTATATAGGTTTCAAGTGTGCATGACCCAGGCTGTTTAAAACAGGTTTTCCTAACCCTCTAATGCAGAGGGCTTATTATAAGACTTTGGTGGAGGAAGTCGATTTTCCAAGGGCACATAGTCTGTCATGAGTACTGGGACCTTTGTGAAGGCCCTAGAGAATTTTTAACAGACTCTCTAGTTGGAATTAGCCATTACCATGTTAATGTCAGATTGCAGTAGGGAGGCCCACAGATGGTGATTCTGAAGGATTTACACCCCCATTAACTTCATAGATTAGGCTCTAGGTAAGGAAATACCCATGTGCACAAGAGAAAATGAATTACTAAATAATGTGAGATCAAATGGCTAGACTGGTTCTTTTGTACTCTTATGTTTTTAAGGTCATGTCCTACAAACACGGGGAAATCAAAAATTGCCTCCTGGGCAGCAGGAGACTGTATGGTTACTGACTTGTGTCTGCCTTCCCAGGGCCTGACTTGAATTCCTGTTTTGCCACTGACAAGCCTTGTGACTTTAAACAAGTTATTTCAACTCTCTGAGCTTTTGTGTCCCTGTCTAAAAAAAATCTGGATAGTGTTTTACTTGCCTCATAATGTTGTTCTGAAAATTAAATAAGAAAGGCCATGGGAAATGTTTAACACAGTGTCTGCCCCATAATAAAACCTAATCATTGTTAGCTGTTATTAGTTTATCATTGGGGGCTGCTGGAACAAAGCACCACAGACTGGGTAGCATATAAACGACAGAAATTTATTTCTCACAGTTCTGGAGGCTGGAAGTCCAAGATCGGAGCACCAGAATAGTCAGATTGGTGAAGTCCTCTTCTGGGTTGCAGACAGCCATCTTCCTGCTATGTCTTCACATGGTGGAAAGGGTGAGGAAGGGCTTCGGGGTCTCTTTTATTAGAATATCAATCCCATTCATGAGGGCTTCACCCTCATGTCCTTGTGACCTCCCAAAGGCCCCACTTCCTAACACCATCACATTGGGGGTTACGATTTCAACATGTGAATTTAAGGGGACACAAACATTCAGACCATAACAAGGAAGGTCAAAGAAAAGACTTTTTAGCTTCTCCATACTTATGTGATCTAATTTAATACCCATAACAACTCCACCCAGCACACAATGTTAAGTCAGAAACTTTGAAGAGTCTGAGAACTTATCCTACTTAATCTGACCGGAGGCACAAGGCTTTCTGGATTAGAGAACAGACAATTTATTACTCAAGGCAAAGATAGCTGGAGAAGTATCTTAGCACCAGTTCCCCAAGCCCTAATCCCCATTGGGTGATGGAATGAAGGCCAGATGTTACATCCACATACAACAGGGTTGTAGTCTCTACGAGGAACTTCTGATTTAGGATACCTGAATCTTATATAGCCTACCAGCACATCTGCCCATCTTCCTCTCCAAAAAAGAGAGAAAGATGACTCGTGAAGCAAACTCACCTGTCTGGGGTCAGGGGAAGTCTCTAGCTTCACTACCCGAATGTAAGCAAATGGATTTGAGATCAGTCCTAAATCTCTCTGACATTAAGGAGGTCTTTGCTCAGAAAATCTGGGCTATGCAGAAACATGAAAATAGTCATGGAGAAGAGTCTTCCAACTGGTTCATTGACATTATAAAGACATGACAGTTGTCCACCCTGGGATCAGGAATAGGAGACAGTAAGGCTGGGTCATTACGCCAACTCTGCTTCTTAAATTTGTCCCCATGACCCATAAATAATATTATTTATTGTCTTTATAAGAACCTAGTCTTAAAGTATTTAATTCAGCTGAACCATTTGGGTGTGCTGGGCAAAGCAAAATAGGCTATAAATTATAGAAGTAAGCCTATGGAGATTTTTCTGTAATATACCCCTGTCTTTGGGATTCATTTCTTCCTTCTTCACCACTAAAATCTCCCTTTTATCTGTTCTGTTTCTTTGGCACATTTAAAAATAATATTAAAAATAAAAATGTACTTTGAATACTAATGGAACCTTCTAAAAATTGTGCATTTCACAAAGAATACTGTGAATAAGTGAGCAAAACTTTAGTGGAAGAGCATCTCACACAAAACACATCACCAATCAACAGCTACAAGTGTATTCATGTACCCTGTTTCATTTAATTCATTAAAACACCCCAGGCAGAGGCACTTCAAAGGAGGAAGTAGAGACTTCAAGGTTAAACATGTGTTGGAAGTTAAGCAGAGGTAAGTTGCAATATAGATCTGAGTCTTCAAATTTGAAGAATGCTGGATTTTATCAGCTCTTGCGTATTCCAAAGCAGTGATTCTCACTATTGTGTGTGTGTTGTGGGGGCGGTTCTTTATGAGGGTCGCCATGTCAGATTCAACTGGATGGGGGTTCAAACCATGGCCCTCTTTAGAGATTTTGCTATCCTCCTTGAGTAAAAGCCACACTGGGTTTGAGAGCCTTGCTGCTAATACTATAGTGACCTAGCCCGGGAAATGTGCAGAGAGAAATATTCCTGTAAACTACCAATCCAATTTTATAGTTAATCGACGTACTTTCAAATAGTTAATAGAAACAATTTCATGTAGTTAATAGAGATATGGTCATAAAATTAATACAAAAATTTTTAGTGCATTGTATTCTAGAACCAGTTCGGAGTTTATGCAGCATGCACACAAATATTCATATTATTATCTTTGCATAAATGTTTCTCATTCTTGGTTTCCTTTCATTTAACCAGGTATATAATAATTTCACTTCCGTTTATCTTTTTACAATGACAGCTAAAGGTTACATCTCAGAATGTGGAAGTTTGACTTAAGTGTGATACTTAACTTCTAATAATGAAAAATAACTGATCAGTGAGAACCTTTTGGGGAAAGATCACTCAAGGAGAAAATTGTTCTTGACAGTGTTAACAGCACACTGCTCTGCTCCACCAACAGGCAATCATGAAGCAAGGGAGAAAATCAGCATTAGCATCAGATAACATTCTTCCAGATGCCATCGAAATTCTCTCTCATCTTCCATAAGCACAATACTCTGTTCCTCACCACCTGTTTCATTTGAATTAGCTGCCAGAGAGAGAAGAGGAATGGTGTACATTTCACTGCTTGCAATTTCCCAGAAGCCAGACTTGATAATGCAAAATATTTGAATTTTGTATATTTCTTGGAGTGGGAACATCAAAGGAAATGCAAGACGAACAACAGTTCGAAGTTTTATTTCCCTTCTGCTTCATTTTAAGTGCAGACAGTCCTTCTTTGCACGGATGATACACGTGACAGCTGAAACTGTGCAAAGCGATCCTAATCATCAATGGGGAGAATTGTGACTATATTGTGAATTATAAAATTCATGTCGAAATATTAAAAACTCTCTTACTGTCAGTTATAAAGAGAAATAAAACACAGCAAAAGTAATAGTTATTAAGTACGTTATAATTTGAAGCATTAGAAATATTAAGAATCAAAGTGTTTTATTTGCTCGTAAAGCACTTAACTTACAATGGAGTATCTTTTCTCTGCCTCGGAAAATTGTCATACTCCTTTCTAAATCTGAAACTGCTTTGAAGATTTTATCCTTTGTAGCTTAAATATCATAAACTGTATCCGAGAGTTCCTTCGGCGCGAAGTTTTTTGCCAGCATCACTTCCTCTGAGCTGTCATTTTTTTCTGTCACAGCCACCCACTCTCTTTATTTATGTCGATATGTTCTCCTTCACTAAGTTTCTCTGGCTGCGTTATCTAGAGTCTCTCGAATGGCGGCAGCATCAATATTTCCACCATCGGCTTTCTCTTCTTAAATCCCATTTATGTTCGATGTGAATTTCACTCCCAGCGTTGGTTTTCTGTGCTGCCCTTTCATTTTTGTCCGCCAGTTCCCTCTTTCAATTACCCATCTGGTATAATATCACGTGAGTTTATCACTGGGAGACAAGGACGCAACACAACTACATGCTTTGCTGTCTGTGTGTGAACCGAATGGCGGGTGCACAGATGTGCTCATCAGTCCAGTTTGAAAAAAGCGAGGGCCAATTAGCCAAATGCCCAATACACCAAATGACCCATTCGTTTAAAGCCAATTAACTAAAGGATCGATTTGCAAAATGATTAATTTGCCAAATACCAATTGATTGAATTTGCCAAAATTTCTCATTGGCTAAAACCTTCCTCTGAGGGATAGTCTTCTTAAATATATTCAACGAAATAAATAACCTTAGGATTATAGCCTTCTTCAACACAGTAAATTAAAATATTGAATAATTATGTTTTAGTATATATTCAAGAATATATTCAGTATGTTCATAATATAAAATCTTCATAATTATTAATATATTCAATAAATAACTTCATTAACATGGTTTTTCCACAGATATGAACACTAATGGAAAATATATTCATGAAGTCAAAACCAGCCTAAAACCCAGAACTTTTGACAAGTTCATGTGTTTAGGGAAAATGCATTAATTGACTAGACTCCAGAAGAATATTCTTAAAATAAGTGTTGGGTAAACTTATAAACTTTGATGAATCAGCTATTAGGCATTAGGTGTTTTGGGCCATTGGGAAATTAGCTCTCTTGGCCAACTGGTTTTCAGCAGAATATCTCCCAGGCCACCTCTCTGTCACTGCTACCATTCCTTCTCTAGGCTGGTCTTGGTGTCGCTGCTGCATGCCCCCTGACGTGTTATACCCCTCTGTCATGGTAATTATTGTGCTGTTTTTAACCTTGCTTAATTTTCTACTTCCCCTTTCCACTGCAAACTCCATCAGGTCAGAGAGACCAAGTCTGTTGTGTCCTAGCACCTAGCACAAAATGCCGTTTCTGTAGGTAATATTATCGATTTCTTCCTCTGAGCCAGGTACCATACTGGTGCTTTGCATGCATCATTTCATTCATCCTTCTTGCAATCCTATGAAGTGGGTGAAATTATTCTCACCATTTTATAAATAAAGAAAGTGAGGCCGAAGCTACATAGTGAATACATAACAAAATAGATTCTGGAACCTGCTAAGAAAATTCTTAATATTAGGAGTTCCATAAAAATATGTTGAATTAATTAAACACTTACTGATGTTCACTCATAGAAGTAGGTGCTTCGGAAATGATCGTATACCAGAAACTTGTCTACATTGTCTCCCTAGAGCACAAGTAGAATCCTTATACTGTAAGAACAGGCTCTGCGTTGAGCCCCCAGGAATCATCACTGAAAGCCACCGCAGAACTAGTTCAGCATGAACATTGCTACCTCTTTCTTGATCGAGAAGGTAGAGACTGGAAAGCCATCTCTAAAATTGTTGGATTCAGGAACTGCACCACACATGCTAGGTCTGCACCCCAAAACAAAACAAAACAAAACCAAGGGATGCCCCAGGCCGTGCCAAATCAGCCGAGATCTTTTAGTAACACAGAAACAGCAAACACTTTACGTACATGTCCACAACTGCTTTTGCCTACAGGAAGAGCAAAAGCCAGGCAACCCCACCTTGCTCCTGCCTTCTAAGGTTCTCATGAGTGGATCTGATTAGTGAAACCTAAAGCAGGCCCGGATCCTAGCTGCAAGAGAAACTGGGAAGTGTAGTTCTTGGAGTTTCAACCTAGATAGAGAATAGGATGGATAGTACATGCCCGTTTACCACCTTTACCATCCACAGGGAACTAATTCTGATCTTGTCACAATATCACACCCTAGAATGATGCCCTGGAAGTCTGAATGTCTGGTTTCTTTGTGCAGGAGATGGGAAGGATTATCCTTGGCACATTTACACTCTCACCCCTAACCTAATTGTTATTTGAAAATACGTAATTGGCATTGTGAAGGCCCAAGTTTGGGAAATGGAATAAAGCAGAGTTATCTGGCTGATTTGGGTGCTAAACCCACATCTTAACTTTATCAGTGCGTTGTCCCCATGAGCCAGCCTGCCCACATTAGAGAGTAACAGTCATTAAAATTATTTTATCAGTCAGCCTTGGCTGCCTGCCACCACATAACCATGTGTTCATTCTCACAGAGTGAGCGTTCCTGGTCCAATCCTCAAAGAAACTTCAGAAAGATGACATGTGGAGTAAAGGGCAACCATAACAGAGATAGAGGAGACCATTTGTACTAGGAGGCTGTGAACAGCTTCCCAGAGCCACAAATATGTAAATATCTCCAGCAAAAAGAACTGTAAGTAATTCCAATGGAGTTGCTAAATGAGGAAAGGGAAAGGATCACAAAAAGCCATTTTTCCTAGAACATTATTCTGGGGTCTCATGAAGTGGGCAGTAGTCCTTGGTGAACACCACGCATGGCAAGAGTGAAGCACAGGGGAAAGACACTGGTCTGTTTGACCCCAGCACAATATCCCCTGATGCGAGCGGCAGGACCAGTTGGACCCAGACCGATCTCCTTGAGCTCAAGAGACCGGCTGAGCCTTCTGGCTGCAAACTAGAAGGTGTGATACCTATAGCCAAACTTACCTCTGGTGTCACCATCTTGTGAGCTTTTTAAAGTTAGATTTTTTTTTAAGATCTAAACTTTTGCATAACAGGTCATATTTGTATTAATATTCCTTACTAAATTTTCACTCACTTGGGAACACGTAAAGCCTTTAATGTACCTTACACAGGAAATATTTCTTGAATCTTTTTTTTTTATAAAGGCCAAATGAAATGTCCTTATTATTCTACTTTCTAGCTTTTTCATAAAATTTAAAAGGAGGAAAATGTGGTGATGAAAAACTACTAACAAATGGAGTAGAAAACAAGCATTCATTCCATGTCTCTTCCTTTGCAGGCGCTGAGCTAACGCTGTGCACGCGCTGACTCGCTTGTTGCATCGGCACTCTGAGGAAGCGCTGTTGTCGTCCCTGTTTTACAGTCATGGAAACTGAGACAAGGACAAATTAGTAACATACCCAAGGTAGGGATATTGGACCCAGGCAATTCCCCTCTGAACCGGATCTCCAGACTTAATCACGCCCCGTCATTTCACCACTCAGTCTTTCTTCAACAAACATGTGTGGAAAATCTTCTCAGGTGAGACCCCAGGCTGGGAGCTGAGAGGGCAAAGCCAAGACCCAGCTACTAGCTTTACAATGCATGCCCTCCAGTCGGGGGTTTGTGACATCTAAACTGGCCATCTGGCCCCAGGCCTCCACTCTTGACTATTCCATATCCTTCCGCTCAAGATAACTCATTTGTTTTCGTTTCTTCGGTTACTTCGAAGTTGTACTTTTCCATAGGAATGAGTAATATTTCAAGCTTATTTCTGAAGCTTGTTAGTTTTTCTTCCCCTGCTGGGAAGTGGTTTCCCAGGAAGACTCCAAGTGTTTCAAAGGCATAATTTATACACAGAGCCTGGGAGTGCGCATCAGCTGGTGGCTCAGGGTTCCTTTTACTTTGCTTTTTACATGATGGAAGGGGGCCAAGTAGGCATTTCAAACTAGCCAAAGTCCAGGGAAATGGAAGTGAATTCAAATTAATACAAGTGTTTACTAGGGTGATTTAAAAACCTTACAAATGTTGAAATATCAGAGAAAGAGAATGAATTATGCTGACAGAGTGTATTTGATAATAGTCTTTGGTTGCATGTGGCAAAAATCAACTTGAGCTGGATTTTATAAGGTACAGGGTGTCTCATAGAACCAAGGGGAGGAACGAAGTTAGGCCTCATGGAGGAAATGTAAACAAAAATCAGAAAGGAGGCCAAAAAAAGGCTGAGGGGCATGCATGTGTGTATGTGCATGTGCATGTGTGCACACACACATGTACATGCATGTGTACTGTTGATTGTTTTTTTCTGAATCCCTTTTCTTGTTGCAGAATATGGCTAACCTAGCAGATCCCCAATTTAAATGCTACCATTCCAAGGACACTCAGAATTCCACTGTCTTTCAGTACCAATTTAAGTTCCCAGGAGAGAATCTCACTGGCGCATTGGGTCATGTGTACAATCCTGATCCAATCAATTTCAGCTAGAGTAGGCATGGTTACATGTCATAATCAAGGCTTCCCAGCAGATCATCCATACATTCAATCTTCTAACAAATATGTATTAAATGCCTACTAGACCAGATGCTGGAGAAACAGCAGTGATCAAACGAACATTTTCCTTCTTGTGGACAGTCCTTAAAGAGAGAGGATAGCTATGACCTATACAAATGCTCCAAAAGAATTCTACTGCACAGTCTCTAAGTTTAAAAAAAAAATGTCGTGAATCATGAAAACTCACTATCTCACAGGGCTTCCCTAAGATCCTAATCTTAATTTTAATCTTTAGCCTTTATACATTCCCTTCTTTCATTCAATAGCATTTATCGAGCCTTGTTTGTGCATTAGATGCTGAGGAGACCAGGATGCCCTAGTCTTAAAGAGCTTAAGATCCCTATGAGGGATTCAGGCTTGTAAACAAAATTCAGCAACACATTTATTAAGGTAGAAGGACAGACACGCATATGAGAAATACTGGGGAACCAAGAGGCAATGAGGATGGAAAGGTGATTTTGTGTTGTTTTGCCTCTATAATCTTCCATTATTATATATTACCTAATAATATTTCATTATTTATAGACCCGAACACCACTTTCTTCTTCAACAGAAGCATCTAATTTTTCTAGACTTCTTTCACATTCTGAATTAAAGATTCTTCTGAATCTCTCTGGGATGAGTTGTTATAAGGTTTTTCCTACATTATGGTATCATTTCATCATGTTCTGTTTTGGCACCCCATGTCAAAGATTGATGTTCTTTAGTTATTCGGGGTAATTTTTTTCTACCAAGCTTTTATTCTGCAAGGTTGCCATAAAGCATGAGAAGAAAAATATTCAGATCACTATGTTTCCTACTCCTTCCTTAGATAACTGTTTCTCAAACTTCAGCATGCATCAGAAATGCTTGGAGGGCTTATTAAAGCAGACTTCTGGGCTCCATCCCTAGAGTTTTTGGTTTAGAAAGTCTGGGATGAACCTCAAGAATTTATATTTCTAACAAGTTTCTAATCAGTGCTGATGCTGTGGCCAAGGACCACAGTTTGAGAACCACTTGCCTTAGACCTTCTCTAAATGGTTTGTTGAAACATCAAGGGCTTGAGGTGGCTAGCTATAACACCAGGATTAACAACTCCATTATAGCACATTCTGCTAAATGTGTTTTCAGCTGATTAGATGGATTCACTGTCAATGGAACCCATTAAAAGTTTATGGTTAGTTGTGTTAACTAGAAATATCTTGTACAAATATTCAAGAAAAATTTACCAGTCTTGGATCAGTGCAAGTATCTTGCATTCACTTTTCATACAAACATAGTTACTTTGGGAAAGAAAGTACATAAATATTTATGTAACTTTCTTTAAAATGATACAAGACCCAGCAAGTTATTTTGTGGATACCAACAAACAGATTCTACATTCTATAGGGAGTAGAAAAAGACCCAAAATAGTCAACACAATATTGAAGGAGAAAAACAAATTTGGAGGGCTGACCCTACCAGACCTCAAGACTTACTATAAAGTGACAATCATCAAGACAATGTATATTACTGGGCAAAAAAAAAATTATAGACAGATAGATCAATGGAACAGAATGAGAGCCTAAAAATGGACCCACAAAAGTATAGTCAACTGATCCTTGACAAAGGTGCAGAGGCAACACGAGAGAAAAGTTAGTCTTTTCAACAAATGGTGCTAGAACAACTGGACATCAATGTGCAAAAACATGAATCTAGACACAAACCCTACACCATTCAAAAAAATTAGCTCAGAATGGACCACAGACCTAAATGTAAAATGTAAAACTATAAAACTCCTAGAGGATAATGGCTGGAAGAGAATGGCTATGACGTTTTAGGTACAACATCAATGGTGTGTTCCATGAAAGAAATAATTGACAAGCTTGACTTCGTTAAAATTAAAATTTTCTGCTCTGTGAAAGACAATGGCAAGATAACAAGGTGACAAGACATAGACCTGAAGAAAATATTTGCAAGACACATCTGATAAAGGACTGCTTTCTAAAACACACAAAGAATCCTTAAAACTCAATAATAAGAAAATAAACAACCTGATTTTAAAATGGGCCAAAGACCTCCACAGACACCTCAGCAAAGAAGATAAAAAGATAGCAAATAAGCATATTAAAAGATGTTTTATGTATCATCAGGGAAATGAAAATTTAAAAAACAAGATACCGCTATACATCTGTTAGAGTGGCCAAAATCTATAACACTAACACCAAATGCTGGTAGATGTGGAATGACAGGAATTCTTGCCACTTTGGAAGACAGTTTGGTGGTTTCTTACAAAACTAAACCTACTCTTAACACACGATCCAGCAAGTGCACTCCTTGATATTTATTCAAAGGAGTCAAAAACTTTCATCCCCACAGAAACCTACACATGGATGTTTAATAGCAGCTTCATTCATAATTGCCAAAACTTGAAAGCAACTAAGAAGTCTTTCAGTAGATGAATGGGTAAATAAACTGGTACATTCAAACAATGGAATATTATTTAACACTGAAAAGAAATGAGCTATCATGCTATGAAAAGACACGGGGGAACCTTAAATGAATATTATTAAGCGAAAGAAGCCAATATGAAAAGGCCACCTACTATGTGATTCCCACTCTATCACATTCTGAAAAAGGCAAATCAATGGAGATGGTAAAAATATTAGTAGCTTTCACTGGTTGAGAGGAAAGAAGGATGAACAAGTGGAGCACAGAGGATGTTTAGGACAGTAAAAATACTCTGCGTGATACTATAAAGATGGATGTGTATCATTATACACTTGTGGAAACCCCTGGAATATACCGAGTGAATCTTAAGGAAAACTATGCGCTTTTGGTGATAGTGATATTTCAGTAGGTTTATCAGCTTTTACAAATATACCCTATGGTGGGTAAGTTGATAATAGAGGACGCTGTGTATGCGTGGGGGCCGGGGGCATATGGGAAATCTCTGTACCGTCCTCTTAATTTTGCTGTGAACCAAAAACTATTCTAAAAAACAAAGTCTTAAAACAGTAAATACATTACACACACACACACACACACGATACAAGGTAGCAGGAGCAATAATAAATAGCATCAAAGTGACATATTTCATGTCAAAATTAGTACATTTAAAGTTCTCTTTAACAGCTTTAGGATTGGCAGAATAATTTTTTAATTATTTTAAATTGTGATAAAATGCACAAAAAATTAACCATCTTAAACATTGTTAAGTGTAGAGGTCAGTGGCTTAAGGACATTCACGTCATTGTGCAAGCATCACCACCATTCATTTCCAGAATTCTTTTCATCTTGCAAAACTCAAACTTTGTCCCCATTAAAAAAAACCCATTCATCTCTCCCCCGGCTCCTGGAAACCACCATTCTACTTTCTGTCTCTATGAACTTGCTAAAATTTCTTGAAGCATAAAAATGGATAAATACAAAGCAATTGAGACTTTAAACTAGCATAAAGATATATACCTATAAACCACTTGCAGGGTAATAGAAAAAATGAATGAACGTGTAGGGGATTTGTCAAAGCTAATAACATGTGCTGGTGTAAATTTCCTAATAAGTGATGCTGCTAAGGAATCTGCTCTAATGCCCTGTCACCTTCTTCCCACATCACACATGTCATTTCTCACTAGTTCCTAAATGGTCTTTGTGGAATTCACCTCTTAGACTTAAGGACTCTAATGATCAGATAAGAGCAGAGGAAAACCAAAATACTATGATGCCCATTTTTTTTCTTTTTCTTTTTTCTCCTCATCTTTGAAACTCTGATGTTACTAAAGAGTCTGAGCAGAATCGTATCATCAGCATCAGCTGTAGAAAAAAAAAAACCTCCGACAGGCCAAAGCTGGGTAATGATGCTGGCCAGGTTTGGGAGGTCAGAGCGCAGGAGTGAGCCAGCATTCCTTTGGATGCCTGGATACAGAGTTCAAAGGAAATCCTAGCAAATTCTAACTTTAGTAAATCTCCAGGCCAAAGGTAGATGTTTTAGTAAATTAATAATCCCTGAGTGACATTTGATGAGTTCTTTCAAAGACATTTTCCTTCACCCTGCCCCGACCCCTGACCTACATTTCATTCCTTGCAAAATGAATGGAGTCCATCATAGTGACTTTTCCATTACAACTCAGCCTGCTCGCTCGCGCTCTCTCTCTCTCTCTCTCTCTCTCTCTCTCTCTCTCTCTCTCTCTGTCCTTCCTTCTCTCCCTCCCTCTCTGTCTCTCACTTCTCTCAACAGAAGCCTTGAAAACACCAGATAATCGGTTTACACTTGGGTCTTTCCGCAAAAGCTGAATGTTTGCTGACTTTAATTTTTATATTATCAATTTTAGAGCAGTTTGCTTTAACGAAATTGAAATAAAGGTTCATGAATGCATTGTGAATTTATTCAAATAAGCAGCTCTCAAATTATGTTTAATGCTGTAGTTTTCTTTCCCTAATAATATAGAAGATTAATATTGTGTAAGTCAAAAGTGAAAAATTATGGGTAACTATAAATGCCTCAAAGCTTAGTTCAGTGGTTAGGTTGTATCGTGCATTCTAACCAAAGAGGAAATACTAAGCTGACACTCAGGGAAAGAGAGCTGACATTTACTGAGTTCTGCCATGAACTAAGAACTCTACAAGACCTTATGCTTGACCTCATTTACTACCTCAGCGACAGCTACTACCCCACCCCCTGAGTTTTGCAGATGAATAACTTGTTCAAAGTCTCATAGTTGATAGGTGGCCGAATCAGAATTTAAATCATGGTCTTTTTATTGATTTCTTCATTCAAAATTAATTATTGAGCACCTAGGAAAGGCCGAACGTGGAGGATCCATCACTACTCTTCATGGAAGTCCTGATATGTAGCAAGCATTCCTTTATATGAATTACCAAGACTCCTCATAGCAACCCTAATAGTCTGATGATATTACTATCTTTGTATTGACTATGGAAGCTAAAGGGGATGAATAA
Organism: Rousettus aegyptiacus; assembly: GCF_014176215.1. Taxonomy (NCBI): domain Eukaryota; kingdom Metazoa; phylum Chordata; class Mammalia; order Chiroptera; family Pteropodidae; genus Rousettus; species Rousettus aegyptiacus. Next base: position 218,972 of record NW_023416312.1, on the reverse strand, counting down.
TTTGTCCAAAGTCGCATGGCAAGTAAGTGACGAAGCTAAGCTTTGAAATTAAGTCTATCTGGTTCAAAACACAATACTTTTAATTATTCTGTTTTAATTAACCTCTCTGAGCCTCAGTTTCTAACCTGTAAAATAGGACTCACGACAGCTCTACTCATAATTGCCAACAGGCAGAAGTGACCCCACTGTCCATTGGGTGGTGAGCGCATAGACGAAATGTGGTGTATCCACACAGTGGGATATCATTCAGCCATAAAAAGGAATGAAGTACCGACATATCCTAGGACAAGGATGAACCTTGAAAACACGATGCTAAATGAAAGAAACCAGACGTAAAAGACCACATATTGTGTGATTTCATTCTTAGAAATGTTGAGAACCATAGAGACAGAAAGTAGATCTGTGATTGCCAGGGATTGGTCGTAGAGGGCAACGGAGAGTGACTACTAAATGGCATGAAGTTTCTTTTGTGGGTGATGGAATATTCTGGAATTAGATAGTGTTGATGGTTGGACAACCTTTGTAAATATACTAAAAAAACACTGAATTGTATACTTTAAAGTGGTGAATTTTACAGAATGTGAATTATCATCCCCAAAATAAATAAATAAGGCTAATTCCAGTACTAACGCCTCAGATTGTTGCGAAGATTAAATGAAGCACATAAAAGTTCTCAGCAACGTTTAACGTTAAAGCATTGTATGGGAAGGGCTGGGCAGTATGGGTGGCCGCAGCCCTACTGTGGGTACCCTGCTCTCTGCCCCTCGTTTCTTCCTTTAGGACAGCGCTTTGTCCATCTGTCCGTGGGACCTCAGAACCTCCACCCCACCGCCAGTTCTCCACCCCGTTCGGCCTCCCTACTGCTTCCCCTCCAGCCCAATGAGAGCAAAGCAGGAGCAGCCCCGGCATGGCCCTCGTTCGGGACATGGTTCCCTCATGGCGGCCCCATATCATGCTGCCAACTGGACATAAGGACTCTGAGCCTGGAGTATGAACTCACAGGAAGCAGATAATTAAGCAATGCCAGGACATAAACAGTTCTTAACAAATGTGGAAATTTGAAGAGAAAGTAAAGAGCTTTTCTCGTAGAGGGAATGTGACAGAGATGTGAATGGGCAAGCTCTATTTGAAGAACCACGACGAGCCAAAGGCAGTGAGCTCAACCGATCCCCATGGAGAGAAGGAAAGACAAGCATGGATGGAAGGGTGAGGGGTCCCGTTAGCCTGGTATGATTTTGAACCTAATCTAGCAGCCTAAATAATAAGGGGGCCAGAGTTGAAAACTGGCCATATTTTATACTGTCTTTCTCAGAAATTATTGGCTTTTTTTTCTGAAATGTGTATATTTCTAAAAAAGAAAAACGAGTTTAAAATATTGCTTGTCTCAACATATTCAAATTGAGCAGATGTAAAGGAATAGATTTGATCAGTTTTTAAAGGTTATGCCCATTACAGACATAGTCAGACATGACAGAGCACTTACACTCTTTATTGTAAATGCGAGCCTTCCTTAAATACACTGATTTTATCACCTCCAATGGCCTGTCAGTTTCATCAGAACCAAATATAGCCCCAGATTCCTTCTTCCTTTTGTTGGAGAATCCTAAGCTGGGAAACACGCAGCCATCTGGTTCCCCTTTGGAATGGCCGTGTATTATAATATACACTCACATTTGATAAAAGAAAGCGTAGGTAACATATGGTGTGAGGGTCCGAAGGCATTTGAATGATTGCACCAAGGGCCACTTTTAGCTCATTTTATACATAGTCAGAATAAAAAAAAAATTTGCAGAGTCATTTGCAACAGTATATTTGTTTGCCCAGCATGATTGCATTCTTAATCCATCCTTTTGATGTTAAATCAGAAAGTGACAGCGAAGTGGACCGACCATAAATCAACAGGTTACAACTGGGTCTCTCTGGCATTCTTCTCTGCTCAGGATGTCATGTCAACCAGCACATATTGAGGCAATTCTATAAATTGCGTTATCTTGAGAAAGGGAGAAGTCAGCAAGAAGAAAAAGGCTGGGAAAAAAGAGAGCACAGCAAGCTCAAAGAAGCTCTAAATTCCTGATATGGATCAAGACACCTCGGCTTACGTGATTGACTATATCCACAGTTTCGTCTACCCTCGTAGACAATTTGGCTCCAGATTTTTTCAGGATGCATGTTTCTAGTTCAGAGACACACAATAACAGCCTTTTAGGACTGACTTACCCTAATTACAGGAGAAAATATGTCTTTCCCAATAAAATTTCTTTCTTTCTTTCCAAAGTAGAATCTTATCTGTTCTCTCGACCCAAGACTTCTAAACATTATCTTATTGTTTTATTCAACAATTACTTACACAGTGCTTATTACATGCCAGATATTGTTTTAAGGGCTTGCAAATATATCAACCCTCATACTATAAATATTATAATACTCAAAACAATCATATGACATAGGCATAATTATTATTCTCATTTGCAGAAGAGAAAACTGAAGCACAGAAGTAACTTGCCCAAGAATGGAAGAACCAATAAGTGGCGGACCCGAGATTCAAATCTATGCCTTGAATTATCTTGTTGGAAATAAAGAGACACACTTGGTTATCTCAGGTAAAAGGGGTTTCTCATAATGCACATGGACTAATTGGAGTTAACCTTGGAAATGAAAGCCTCCAGTCAGCACTAAAGACTAGAACTCTCTCGACCTCTCTCAGTCATGCTCTGTGTCTCCCAGAATCCGCCCTTCTCTCTGCACGTCTCCCTGCCTCCAGCTTGCTCATGGCCTCTCATGGTTCCTATTCTTTCTTACAGATCCTCTCCTTTTCGGCCAGTCTACAGTGCTCACTCTTGCGCATGCTCTCGCTATCTGTCTCTCTCTCTCTCTTTCTCTCTCTCTCTCTTTCCGTCTTTCTCTGTCTCTGTCTCTGTCTCCCCCAATCTCTCTCTCTGTCTCTCTCTGTCTCTGTCTCTGTCTCTATCTATCTCTCTCTGTCTCTCTCTCTCTCTCTCTCTCTCTCTCCCTTCTCTCCTCTCCTCACCTATGATTTGCTTTGGCCAATAATTTGTGGTGGAAGAGTCATTTCATGACTTCAGAGCCCAGGTGTTAATAATATTGACAGCTTCTGTTTTCTTCCTCCTGGAAATCAACCGCCACAGTAGGAATCTGACCACCCTGGTTGGAAAGAACCCCAACTCCTCACACCATGTTGCAAGGAAGACCAAACTGGCTACATGGAGATAGTGAGATTGAAAGAGAGAGAAAGAGGGAGAAGCCAGCTGACCTAGTGGAGTAGTACTGAGGACCCAGACATACAAGCAAAACTTTCTTGGATGTTCTGGCCCAGACCAACTGTCAGGTGATGCCGCAAAATGAATGACCCCAGCTGACTGCTATGGAGCAGAAGAATCATCCATTTGAGCCCTGCCCAAACTCCTGATCCACCATGTTGTAACAAATAATAAATTATTGTTTCTAGGTTCAAGTTTTGGGCTAGTTTGCTATGTGGCTAGAGATCACTGAAACAGTGGGCTAGTTTGTTTTTAATGATATTTTTCATAAGGTGAAACAGGGGGAGGGTAAGAGCCAAATAGTCAGATGTATGTCTAGAAGACGCCTGCCACCAAAGGGGACATGAATGAAGCCAGAGAGAAGCAACAACACTGGCTATAATAGGGCCTGTCTTTCCCTCCTTACATCATTCTGGCCTCACCCCAACCCTGTGAGCCACTTAGTGTTTGGAGGGAAAAGAGTGTTGGTAAGAGTGTCGATGCAAATTCCACAAGGTCATTTATCTGAGATTTAAACCTGACTTCCACACCTCTGCTCTTTTCTCTGGAGCATGTTTCCTCCCTTTCACTGACGGGATTTTAGTCCCCAAAGCCGCATGACCCAGCTCCCCAGCCACCGGAGGCGAGCCTGGCTGGACACATGGGCATAGCTGACTGCGATCCCCCATATCTCAGATTGTCAGGCAGCAGCCTGGCCTGGGACTACTTCGATGGGACCAAAATCAAGACCCACTCTTATGTCCCCTGAAGGCCCAAGTGAGAAACCTCCTTCTGTGCTTTACCCGCCACCTCTATCCCCAACATCAGCTGCAAACATTTATTGACCCCCCGACTATGTGTGGGGTCCTGGGCTAGCAGCCCAGGATTCAAAGAGATTAAAACTCCAACGTTGACATCAAAGAGGTTAATGGCAGAAGTAGCTAAACACATAAACCACAAGCAGTAGTACATGGCGGCACGCGCAAAAATCCAAGAGAACTGTTTAGAAAAACGACAGTTTGAGAACTCAGATAAAACATGGGGGTGAGTATGAGGATTCCTCTTGGAGGAGGAAGAATGAACTGGAGTCTAAGAAGCAAAACTTGGATTTCTCTGGTGAGCAGGGGAGCTGCAGAACTCTAAGGACTGATCTTGTGAAAAAAAAAATTATTATTTAAATTATTTGAAGCTACTCAGGGTGAAAAAAAGATTTAGGTTTAGATTAACTTAATCACATAGATACAATGCCTCCAAATAATTATAAGCTTTCGAAGTTAGTTGCAAGAATAGTTCAAAAAAGCAGAATTGTCAGCGAATTGTGTAAGCAAGAAGACAGCCTCAGAGAAGGTGGAAATCAGAGCCTGACGCATAGCAACGGAGCTGACTGGCAGATGGCAAGAGCTCTTGCACTGCAAGGGGGGCTTGGACACATCTCCTCAGTCCCTCCCTCCCCATCCCCGCCTGACTTTGGGGTCTTGGTGGTGGCCGGCTCGCAAACGTGCTGCTGGTCTCTCACCTCGACAGCACACTGTGTCCCTCCATTTGGTTTTCTCTGCAAAGCCTGTGCCTCACTAAATCCATCTGTGCAGGTGCCATGCAGGTGTGCATGGCGTTAACGTCGTTGGTACAACCCTCAACTAAGAAGAGATGGGAGTTTGTGGACAGATGCCTCCGCCTCCGATGTTTCAGGGCGGCAATTCTGAGGCACATTCTGCCTGGTTCCATAGGACTTGCTGGGAGGATTGAGCCTATTGTCCCCAGCTGTGACCCACTCATTGGGCACCGTTTATTAGTTTTTCCAGCCCCCTTCTTCCCTCTCCCTATTCCCTCACTCACTCCTGCTTCCTGTGATCACCTCTAAAATAAAAAACCTGCATCGGAGTCTTTATGACAGGTGCTCATCTCAGGGGCTAAGAGCAAGAGACAGCTGGAAATGAGGGAAGGAAAAGATGAGGTGCCGAGGAAGATTACGCACTGTGGGTGAAAGGCGAGAGGTTGATTGAAGCCAGAGTGGTCTTGACAAAGACAAACCTCCCAGATCCCAGGTTGCCCCATGGCTGACCTTGCCTAAAAAGGAACCTGCCCATGACATGCTGAAGAACTGAACAATGGTTGGCTGACATCTGAACGCTTTAGTTAGGACATGCTTCAAGAAAGTCTCTTTCTAATAAAGGATGCAAAAAGTACCTAACTACTGATACACCCAACTTGGATGGACCTCAAGGGTACGCTAAGTGAAAAAGCCAATTTCAAAGAGTTGCATATAGTACGATCCCATTTACATAACCACCTAGAAGTGACAGAATTGTAGTGAAGGAGAACAGATCAGCAGTTGCCCGAAGTTGGGGTTGGAGGAAGTGTGACTATTAAGGTGTAACATGAGGGGGGTTTTTTTGTGGCGATGGAATAATTCTATATCCTCATCGTGATAGTTACTTGAATCTACACGCGTTGTCAAATTTCATAGAAATACACACACAAGAATGTTTTAATAGTATTGTGCCGATGTTAATTTCCTGGCCTTGACAACGTATTATCTTTATGTAAGTAAGATATTATCATTGGGGAGAGCTGAGTGAAGGGTACACAAGAACTCTTACTATTTTTCCACCTTCTTGTCAGTTTTAAACTCTTTCAAAGTAAAATTTTTCGTAACTGGAAAACATTTTTAAAAACCAAATGCCAAAAACCAAAAAAGACAAAGAGAGAGAGAGAGAGAGGCAATTTTTCCTTTCTTCTCCCTCAGACAGCTATTTTGGCCATATTACTGGCATCCAAGCGTGCTACATCAAGGGCCTGCCCGAGTCTCTTCAGAATAAACATTATCAGTTATTATGATGACTGTGATTGTTATTGACATATACAATACAAATTGTTACTGCAGCCACATAATCAGCCAAGAATTTAGTGAAGGCATTTATTCTACTTAAGACAAGGGAATTGAAGAATTGTCTGAACATTTTCTTTATCCTGATTCCCCTTGGCCTGGACTGCTAAGGAAAATTTCGACTTGGCTGAATGTGATTCAAACAGAAGTTGGGGAATGGAGGATCTAATATCAGTGACCAGGAAAGCAGTCTTTGATCAGTGCATCAACCAGTGAACTTTATGCAACTATTGCATTGAACCTGATCCTGATGAAAAGAAGATCTGCCTGCCATATGCATGGCTTCCACACAGGAGGCTCTGGGTCTGAGGGTAGGTGCGCACATGCGTGTTTGAGAGTGCCGGGGCATAAGCAACTATTTGACTAAAAGCCACATGATGGGACAGAGAGTTGAGGCCAGGTGCTGTGGAAAAGGCTAGAAGCCACAGGATGGGAGAATCAGTCATGGGGAGCAGATGTTAGAAACCAAAAGTAGGTTATTGGAAGGAAAGCAGAATTATAAGAGAGCCTGCAGAGTTTAATCTTTTCATGCAAGCAATTAAGCAGATAATCAATGGGAAATGTTTAACAATAATTATAAAATTATTGTAGTTTCCTAAATGTTAAAGAAAACTTAAATGTTAAAGTTGTCAAATTTTAACTTAAAAAATTCTCAAAGATGTACATTCTATGGTCACCTCCTTTGGGCCATTTTTCTTTTCACAGATTAAGGGGACCAAGAAGGACATGAGAAATAGTTATAAAATACAGGACAGTAGAGAAACACGGTTCAGCATGTAGAGAATAATGCTGAACCAAGAACACTTTTGAGCTTTCTGTGGGCTGAAGAAAAAGTATCATGTGGAAAACAGGAAGATTGAGAAGAAAACTATTCAATTTATAAAAATTAATGATGATTAAAATATTTATAAAATTAATGTGTTATAGCATCACGTCCTATACATGGTTGAGAGGTTTTACATAACTTTATGTGTGAGTGTATAATTTATATATACAACTTTTTCTTGCAGATGAGAAAGACTTTAAAAACACAATTAGTATCCAACAATCCCATTTTGGGGTATTCATCTGAAGAAATCCAGAACACTAATTCAAAAATATGTATGCACCTTTATATTCATTGAAGCATTATTTACAATAGCCAAGATATAAAAGCAAGCTAACTGCCCATCATAGACGATGGGATGTAGAAGAAGTGGTACATACATACAATGGAATATTATTCGGCCATAAAAAAGAATGAACTCTTACCATTTGCAACGATGTGGATGGACCTAGAGGTTATTATGCTAAGTGAAATAAGTCAGACAGAGAAAGACAAATACTATATGATCCCACTTATTTGTGGAATCTAAAGAACAAAATAAATGAACAAACAAAACAGAAACAGACACAGATACAGAGAACATTTGGATGGTTGCCAGGTGGGAGGGAGTTGAGAGCCTGGGTGAAAAGGGTGAAGAGATTAAGAAGTACAAATTGGTAATTACAAAATAGCCACGAAAATGTAGAGTACAGCATAAGGAATATAGTCATTAATACTAACTACGGATAGTGCCAGGTGGGTACTAGACTTATCAAGGGGATCACTTCGTAAATTATATGAATGTCTAACACCCACTATGTTGCACACCTGAAACTAATGTAAAAGAATATTGAATGTCAACTGTAATTGAAAAATAAAAATTATTAATCAATTAAAAGGGTCAGTAAACATTTTCTGTAAAGGGCCAGAGAGTATTTTCAGCTTTGCAGGCCAAACGGTCTCTGTTACAACTACTCAACTCTGCTGTTGTAACCCCAGAACAGCCATAAACAACATGAACTTGAATGAGTATGGTAGTGTTACAATAAAACTTCATTTACAAAAACAAGAAGTGAGCTAGATTTAGCCTGAGGGCCCTAATTTGATGATTCCTCATCTGTAGTAATATCTTTACAGACCTTCTACCTCTTCACAATCAATCACCAAAAGAAAGCAAGCAACTAAACCATGTTCAGAAGAACACACCTTTCCACGGAAAATACAGGCTGACATTGAGAACATCACATCATCCCTTTGGCCATCACGGACTCTAGTAAACGTTCATGGGAATTGAGAGGTGTTTGCTTGTGGCAGAGAGAAAGTTCTTCTGCCTATTAGCATAATATGTGCTGTGCCCACAAAGTAAAACACTTGGAATTTTTCCTCCAAGCTCCATCTATATTCGAATGTCATTGTTTTGATTCTTTCGACTACTCATGTTGTAAGTCACCTTTAGTAGCCTGTGCAAACTAAAAGAATTCTAATTAGATATATATGTTTTAGTTCTTTCCAAAAACACAATGATTTGCATACATAACAACGGGAAGGTGGTTGAAATACTGAGAGGGAATCCCCTCAGCTGGTTCTTAAGTGTACTGAATACAGTGCAGGATTACAACCCAGCTGAAATCTTAGAAATGTTGTATTTCCTCCAGGGAGAAAAAAGTCAGGGTTTTATAAGTGTGTGTGTCTGCTTATGGCAGTGAGTCATTTGAGTTTTGACTGTTTATGCAATGTAGAGAGGATTTCGTTATGGCCGCGCACTGACTAAACATTCCTAGCGTACAGCAGAATTGTGTCTCATGCCTCTTTTAAGGTACAGCCATCTGATTTGCCTTGAACTGATGTGATGCGTGTCACTTTCAAGCAGAAGCTTTAAGAGTCATAGATGGCTCTCTTTTCCTCGGCCATAGTGACCAGCCAGTTCCAGATGGTAAATGTTCTTCCAGCCTGGGTCCCCGTTCTGAGTATTAAATTCTCATGTGGCAGGCACTCAATTTTTCTAACTAGACCCTAACTGGTAAAGATGTTGGCCTCATTTAATACCATTGTCGGAACAACAGTTCTGCTAAAGCAGGGGTTACACAATTTTTTTCTGTAAAGGCCCAGAGAATATAGTACGGCCTCACTTAACAATATCATAGGTTCTTGGAAACTGTGACTTTAAGTGAAATAACATATAAAGAAACCAATATTTTCACAGGCTCGTTAATAGAAGCAACAGTTAAGTTCTTTTGGCATATTTCTAGTTACAAAAACATCACCAAACTTCTAAATAAACACCCCAAACACCTAATGTTGAACATTGAAGTAATTGTGAGCTATATGCACATTTAAGAAATACGAATAAAAACAAGCCAGAGAATGATCTTCCACCCCACACACAGGCAGTGGCCCTGGCGGGAATTGATTTTTTTTTCTCATCAATGTTATAACAAAATGACATTATTCGAGGACCTGCTGTACTATTTTCAGCTTTGCAGGCTTCCGCTGTCTGTCACAACCATTCAACTGTACCATTGTAGCAGGGAAGCAGCCATCGGGCAATATGTAACTGTATGGGCGTGGCTGTGTTCCAATAAAACTAGTAACAGAAACAGGTCGTAGCCAGATTTGGCCTGCAGGCTGTAGTTTCCCAAGGACTCTAACTCAATCTTAGATTCTCTGTGTATCTCCTCCTGGTTGGGGAAAGGCTCATAGACACTCCAAGGAAGGAGGTCATCAGAGCTGAGTGGAGAAACCTATTCAAGCTTGTGTTTCCCAACCACTGCTGGACAAGCCTGCCAGAAATGAAGGACCAGAGAAACCACTTGGCTCAAAGTTTAGCAAAAGTGGAAGGGCAGAGATCGCTATGGAAATAAATAGTTTTGATATAGGGAATTTGTTATACAATTATGTATACTTTTGCATTAATTCAAAATCTCCCATAATAAAAAGTAGAGGGGGGGGTGGGAATCTCTAATATTTCATGAAAGCTTTTTGGAAGATTATTTCTGGGAATTAGTATAATTCATGGTTTCGTATTTGGCAAAATTCACATAAAAGAACATTATAACTGGAATCATGGCCAGTATTTTAACTCAGAATAGCATATTTTGTTTTAATGATTTCTCTAGTCCCTGAGAAACTATAAGGGCTCAGCTGGCCCCTTAATCTATATGACATTTTTATGACAATTAAAATATCACCCCAAGGAGGGTCTTTCATTCTATTGTCAGATTTTATTGGGCTAGCATAAGCTAACAAAGCAGAATAAAATTATACAGCTAATATTATATGTTAAACATCAATTTATTACCTTTAAGGCTATATCAAGAAAATACACTGGCCTTTGGTTTCAACCAAACAAAATTAATCACACAGATGTTTAATATCTGATTACAATTTTTCCCTGAGAATTTCTTTGTTTGGATCACAATTAACAAGATTTATTCTTTTAAAGATAATGAGAACTTTAGCAGCAACTAAAAATCTTCTTACATCCTTTTGTCCCTCCCTTGCAGTACAGTAGTCCCCACCCCCAGATCCTTATCTGTGGGGTATTCATTCTAAGACTCCCAGTGGATGCTGAAACCACGGAGAGTACCAACCCTATCTACACCATATTCTTTCCTATACGTACACACCTTTTCACTTAAAGAAAGCACTTAACAGCTTCTCTTTGGCACATCCAAAATGCTAGCATCACTCCTCCGGCACTTTGGGGCCATGGTTAAGTAAAGTAAAGGTTGCTTAAACACAAGCACTGCGGTAACATGACAGTCAATCTGATCACTGAGATAGATGGTTGCTAAGTGGCTAACAGGTGGGGAGTGTATGCAGAACGGAGATGCTGGACAGAGGGGTGACTACAGCCTGGGCAGGATGGAGCAGGGCAGCACGAGATTTCATCATCATTATTATTATTCATGAGAAGTATTCGAGAATTGCTAACTCTTTTCCTTTCCCTGGAACCGCTGCCTTTTTTTCCAAAATTCACCGCCCCTTAATCTAGTTCAATTACCAATCAATTGTATTTGGCAAAAGATCCTTGTCTTAGTCCTAGAAGATCACACGTCCTTACGTGGTCTAATACACTTTAAATCTAGCTAGGGTGTACGACCAACAGGAGAGCTTTAAAAATACAATTTTCCAGTCCCAACCACAGACCCACTGAGTCATAAGCCTCAAGGACGGTGCTCGGAAATCTACATTTTTAACAATCCCCCCAGGCAGCGATTAAGCAAGTGGCTGAGATCATCTATACAGCTCCCCTTGTTGTCACCCATGTGGCAGGGCTTATAATCAATATCATGATCCATTTCCTCACCCACAATCCCTGGTCACTTCTTGCATCTCTGTACAATATCCAAACTACACCTTTTCAGAAGACAAACCCAAGAAATGCAACAAAAATACAAGAAATACACAAAAAAAATGTTTTTGGAACAAACTACTTTCGGTGTTAAAATCTTCATGCTAATGTCACATTTCCTTGTCATTGGTATTTTGAGATGTAAAGCAGACTTAAAAGTCAAGATAAACTAGCAGAAAAACAAGTCAAACACCATAGCCTTCCAAAATGTCACTATTTTCGAAGATAGTGGCCACTGACATTACAGGGTTCAGGGTTCTATTCACATTTGATTATTCCTCTTCAAATCAAAGAGGAATAATTTTACTTGTTCCTTCAGAATAAATGTCATCTCTGGGGGTGATTTTTCAAGCAATGTCAGTTTTCATTTTGCTTTTCATAAAGTCGTACTGTCCCAAGCAGACAGGCTGGCAATAGAAATCATATTCCAGTTGTAGATCGGACAGAGCACATCACTAAAAGCCTGCGTGCACAGCCACCAGCATATGCAAATGCTGAGCAGCATTTGCCTGGGACCAGTGGGAGCTCACCAACACCAGGCCTGTAATCTCGACGAAAGGGTCTAGCGGTGCTAGTGTCTCGAAATGCCCCTCTGACCAGTGAGGGAATTGGGGTTAGTAAAAGTCAAAGTCGCTTGTCTAAGGGCAGAGAGGGTAGAAGGGCAAGTACGCTCCGGGGATATAAAGCACAGTCCACCTCCTTCCACTTGGCCATGTCGCAAAAAGGTGAAGTTGGCAAGCTCGATTTTGCCTTCCTTTCCATTGGCTATTTCAGGAGTTAATCATTCGAAAGTGTTTGTGCTGAATTAGAATGAGGAGATTCTTGGAGACCGAAGAATTTTAAGGGCCCCATTGAATGTTAACGAAAAAAAAAAAAGGAGGAAAGGCGAGGAAGGGGAAGGAAAGGGGGAGAAAGGAAGTGAGAAGGAAAGAATCTGTTGCTGGTGGTGACAGACCAACCAGAGATAACCCTCGCAGTAGAGCCACCCACATGTCCCTCTGAGTGCTCCTCATGTTATATGGCCATCTTCAGCTTGAAGAAATTAGGTCTGACGCCTTCAACCAGGGCCAAGTTTATGTGCCAAGTTCAGGGACTTTATTTCACTCCCAGTCCACTAACAATCATCAGAGGTTCTTCTTGTTAAAAGTTTTTCATAAAAAAAAATTAGGTATGTGTGTGAATATATATATTTGTACAAACAGTCAGTACCCTGTTTGCACTGACAGCTAGCACAGTGGAATCCTCTTACCTGACAGAGGCACGTGATGTGGGAGGAAGGCCGTTGGATCCTGGTTCCAACTCAGCCACAAACCTTTGGTAACTCAGCCATGCTCCCTGGGCCTCCATCTATAAAATGGGTCAGGAGATCCTTGCTCCTTAAAGTCTGGACCTTGGACTAGCAGCATCAGCATCATCTGAAAGCTTGCTAAAAATGTGGAATCATGGGTTCCACCTCAGACCTGCTGACTTAGTATCTGATTTTAACAAGATCCTCACGATTCGAATGCATGGCCAAGTTGGTGAGGCCCTGGTGTAGACAGCTTCTGTGAGTACAAGGGGACCTCACCTGTGCTCTGCATGGCCTGGTTCGGATTTCTCACTCAGTGGTTCACGCCTTTCACTGAACATTAGAATCATCTGGGGAGTTTTTAAAATTCTGATGCCCAGACCAGTTAGATCCGAATCTCTGGCAGTGCAGGCCGAGCAAGAGTACTGTTTAAACTCCCCAGAGGATTTCCATATGCAACCCCAGTTGAAAGCCTTAGCCTAAGTATTTCTCTCTATTTTGGGCTCCCTGTAGCTCATTCTTTCATGTGTTATTTACACTAACTTGCATGCTTTGTCCAGTCTCCAAGAGTAAAACAGAACTTGATCTCTTCTATTCTGACCTTTCTCTTTGGCATAACTGGCTACAGGGAGATTACAATAGCAGCTGTTGTCAGCGACCAAGCCCAAGCATTTGGCACTCACTTGGGGTATCTTGGATTTTGGTTTAGGAGCAGCCAACCGATATTTGCCACAAAACCACTAAGAATGGAACCACCACCCATAACAATGCCTATTTATTAAGCACCTCTGGGTTCTGGGCACTGTAGAGTGCCAAAAATGGAATCATCATGCATCCTGGCTTATTTCTACACATACACACCCTTTCTTGAGCACTCAAAAGAGAAGATCAGCAGGGTGGAAGGAGAGAGAGGGAGGGAGGGAGGGAGAGGGAGGGAGGGAGGGGGAGAGAGAGAGAGAGAGAGAGAGAATATCAAAACCAGATCACAATGGAAGCCATTCTTGCAACTGCCTAATAAAGATCATTGATGAACAGGACCTAGGATGGGCAACAGGACCTCATGGAGTAGTTTTTACAGTTGCATTTGGCTATAAGCCACACATCTTCCTTTCACGTTCCTGAGGTCCTGGGTTAATGGAATCATCATGGATTGTCATGTGCAGACCATGGTGTGGGAGGCAGAGTAACTGCCCCCAAAGATGTGCATATCCTAATCCCTAAAACCTGAGACAATGTTACCTTAAATGGCAAAGGGGATTTTGCAGATGTGATGTAGTTAAGGGTATGGAGATGGGGAGATTACCCAGGATTATATGGACCCAATGTAATCGCAAGTGTATTTACAGCAGGAAAGCAGGAGAGTAAGAGTCAGAGGCAGAGATGTGATGTCAGGAGCAGAATTTGGAGCGATGCCATTGCTGGCTGGAAGGGAGCCAATGAGCCAAGGAAATGGAAAAGACAAGGAAGGGATTCTTCTCTAAAGCTTCCAGAAGGAACCAGCCCCTCCAACACCTTGATTTTAGTCCCATTTGGACCCATTTTTCAGACTTCTTACCTCCAGAACTGTAAGATGATGTATTTGTGTTGTTTCATGGCGATTTGTTACAGCGGTCATAGGAAACTCATACACCAGGAGTAAGAGCAGCCTTCCTATCATAGTCAAGACTCCCCAGCCCACAGGGAGCAAAACCAGGTTCCTGGCCACCTTGACAGAGTCCTGTGTTAGGAACGTGCCACTGAGATGTGGCAGGTCACACCCAGACCACAGTCCCCTGGACCTGGAGAAGTTCTCCCTGAGAGAACCCTCACCGAAGGAAGGACACTTTCTCCCCAACTCTGTCTCCCAACACTTCTCCTAGTCCTATAACAACTGTCACTGTCAAAAGAGGTCAAGCTTCCCAATTTGTCTGAAAATTTAAAATATATTTAAGAAAAATAGAGTATTATTTTGCCAGAGAACCCTTTGTGATAAATTGACATAATCCATATCACCAGAGAAGCCATCAGTTTTAATCTGCAACAATTAGTTCATCTGTAAGATCAGAAGAATTCATGTTGTCAACTATGTGAGTATAATTATATATCTAGTCCATAACATCATAAGGATGCTGCATCAAGATCCTATAACTTTCTAAGTGTTCTACCAGCCTTGACAAATTTTGCTAAGGGTTTGCTATATCATAGGTAGGCTTTCTAAGAAGCATGAAATCTTTCATTTTTGATATCCCAATGATCCTGTCAGCTGCAATCCCCAGGCTACTTACACTTCTGCCTGGCCAACTACAGATCCGGGGGTTCCCACAAGCCACTCCCCCTCAGGTTCAAGAACTCACTAGAATGACTCACAGAACTCAGGAAACACTTTACTTACTATTACACTTTATTATAAGATAGAAATGAACGGCCAGATGAAGAGGTACATAGGGCAAGGTCCAGATGGATCCTGAACACAGGACTTCCGTCGCCATCGAGTTGGGCATGCCACCCTCCTGGTACATCAATACATTCACCAACCAGGAAGCTCCCTCAAACCTCATCATTCAGGATTTTGGGAGCTGTGAGCCAGGAACTGTGGACAAAGACCACATATGTATAAGAAATATATACTTGGTCATCTCTCGGACCAAATATATATTTTTCTTATAAATCACAATATCCTACAGAAAGAATGGCAAGAAAGACCTTTCCAATGATGAATGGCTGCACCCAGCTCAGCTTTGAGAGAGCTAGGCTGTGATAACCTTTTCTATTTTGAGAAGGTCAGGCAGTCTGTCTGTATCGGGCTACCTGTGGCTTATCATGAATAAATTGTGCCGAACTGAGAATATATTCCAAGTCTGTGCCTATCTTCAAGAAGACATCAGTGTCCAAAGCTGTTGGTAGAAGGCGTTACTATTTCTCCCATTTTAGAGGCAGCATCAGAATTAGCACAACATTCATCAGATGTGGTCAGAGACCAGCAGATGCCAACACATGTAATTTGGCAGCTGTACATACCAGGAACTACAAGGTGCCATTTCCCATAAGTAAAATAATGGGTCATTAGAACCTGGCAAGCAAAAACCTATTACTCAGAATTTATGAATTAATAATTCTATTTATCACAAGGATACGATGACTCATTATTGTCCCACCCAGAAAGAAAGCAAGTTTTTCCTTTCTCGTGGTTTCCGTTGAATATGTTTTTGATTGCAACGTCAACTGAAGAGGATCTGTTTCCCTTTTTATCATCTATAGGTGTGTCTGACTTTGTGCAACAGGTAGAGTCCAGAAAAATTATGACCGAATTAAGTTTCTGAATATGGAGGCATATTTTAAACCCACAGTGAGAACGAACAACTTGAATGAAACTTCTAGTGAACGATTGTCTGTTTACTTCATTGCTAAGACTTTGCTCTTTCACACTGTTCATGACAATGTTTCAGACAGTTCCCATTTCCTCTGGGCTGCCTCAAACTTTCTTGAAAGGCAGAAGAATGAAAAATGAATTAAGTGCATTCATTCGTTAATTTTTGATCTTATGCAGAAATGAAGACTTTAGCAGAAGAGCATATGACAAGTCACAACCTATTTTTTAGTTTTGCAAGCTTTCAGAGTTTTATTTTCTATGGCGAACACTGTGTTATCTGGGCAAGCGAAAAAAGGCAAAGGTGGCTATGCTTTCCAATTAACTGGGCATTCTTAGTTCCTATCTCCCGAGGGCTTCGGGGCCGGAGCAAGTCACAGGGGCTGACTGAGCCCTCTAGTACTGAAATACATTTCCTCAGGCCAAGTCTGGTTAAAAAGAACTTCAAAGCTCCCTCAGGTCAGGAGAAAACAGAGCATAAGTATCAGGCTCCCGAGGACATAACACTGTGATTAAAAGAAGTCATCACAAGATAGGAAAAGTCACAAAGGGCGGTATGCATTTACCTGTTTGCAAATAAGTACTGTACATCTCCTGGCTGTGCCAGAGGATGGGGATTCAACGAGGATATAGACACTACCACGTACTGCATGAGACTCAATACCAGCAACAAAAATGTACACACAGAGATGATGGGAATGAGTTTCTAACAAAATACTAAAAAGCCTGGAGGGTCGTGGAGGACTTCACAGAGGTGAGCTTTCAAAGTTTATTTTAAAATACCCATGTCCCTCATGGACATGGAAAATAGACTAGTGGTTACCAGAGGGTAGGAGGTGGGGGAGGAGGGAGGAGGTAGACTGGGTAAAGAGGGTCAAATATAAAGGTGTTGGGGGAGGATGAAATGGGTAAAGGGGCTCAAATATATGGTAGCTGAAGGAAACTGGACTTTGGGAGATAAACACACATAGAATATATAGATGTCAAATTATAATGTATACCTGAAAATTATATAATTGTATTAACCAATGTTACCTCAATAAACTTAAAAAAATAAATTTAAAAAAATCCATGTCCTTGGAAAAAAAGAATAAAAATGTCCATGTGCATATACGTAGATGGATATACATACGCACTTCTGAAGTTGTGAATTATGAAATCCTTGAGTAAATTTGACCTAGGATTTGTTATTCTGCAGCCAAATTTGGTTCTCCTCATATTCCTTTATCATACATTAGCAGTTCCTTTTAACAATATGATGTGACTACTTTTGCATTCTGTGTTTACACCCCTTCGAGTTCTAAATTCTGGTGGAGAAAACCAAGCCAAAGGGAATGGTGAAGTTCAGACACGTGTCATTATCACGCGATAAGCACGGCTTTCTTTTTTAAAGCTGCCTACCTTTTTAACTGCGACTGGAGATAGGATGCTAAACGAGTAGCTTCTTTCAGCTGCAGAAGTAGACAATTTCTCTTTTCCTGAAGTAGAATCCTGTGCAGGTAAGAAAACAGTCCATGGGTGAATTTCAAAGACAGTGAGTATATTTTCCTAACAAGCGATTCAACTATAAATCCCTATAAATGACTAAATTCTAAAAAGCGCACCTAGATCATAAATGCCCAGACAACAGAGGCTGTTTGTGCCTTGCTCAAAAATGTACCTGAACAGCGCCTGACAGACACACTGTAGAAGTTCAATGCATCGGTGCAGGTGGGTGAGCAGATGGGTGGGTGGGGGAGGGAGGGAGGGAGGGGGGGGGGAGGGAGGGAGGGAGGGAGGGAGGGAAGGAAGGAAGGAAGGAAGGAAGGAAGGAAGGAAGGAAGGAAGGAAGGAAGGAAGGAAGGAAGGAAGGAAGGAAGGAATATAAGCAAATCCTGGGTATATATCCTGGGTTTTTTAGTCAAAGAAACTAAAGGTTCTAATCAGCTCCTTAAAAAGTATGTGGAATTTATAACACAATCCTACAGCGTATTCTTTGAAGTTTGTGGTAAATACATACTTAATATTAAAATGGAGATAGTTCTCTTTCCATAGCATGGTTCATCTCCTCCTAACTAATCTTTGTAGTATCTTCAAAAAGTCCCAGGTTAAGGAACCCCTCTGGCTACATTATAAATTGATAAGTGAATTGAAATCAAGATAACTTTATCCAGAGTGTGGGCAAAATGGGTAAGCAACAACACTTGGATATATTTTGTCTCCACCAGGTATGTTTCCGTTTAGATGTGCTCCATTTCACATCTGCTTTTCCTAGTACAAGGCCATCTCTGCTGTTATTTCTATCTGGAGGTCATCACACTGTCTATAGTGAGTGCGAAATCATTTGTCAAGAAAAAGACACTAAGAGCAATAAGGGCATTTCAAATGCAACTTGATTGATCTTTATCCCATGGACAGTGGTTTCTAGCCTAATGATAAGGAACTTCTTTCTCTTTTTATTGAGTGGCAACTGAGTTCCCCTTTGCAACACACAGTGGTATTTGTATTGATTTACTGCAACTGTCAAGAGGCACCGAAGCTTTCATTTAGCCACTTCCTTTGACCTTTAGGTGAGATATTAGGGGTAAGGTAAGGGCTCCTCCTCATCCGTTCCTCATCTCTCAAAGGATGAGGTCCCCCAGATACTCAGCATTAACTCCATCAATAAGCCTTAAAAGCCTGCAGCCTTCCTGAGACACTGTTCTGTGCCCAGGCAATGTTTCATCACCCCCTGAAAGAGCTCATGGCCTGAGTTAATAAACTGAGAGGTAAGTGAATAATTACTTTCATCCAAAAAACTCCTGTTAAAGAAATATTTGCCAAGGCTCAAGGATGAGCATGAGAAAGTGGCCACAGCACGCTCTTGATAATAGGGGTCATTCTCAGACCTCTTTGAAAATCATGTTTCTACCTTCATGACTTATAACGCAACAATGAACAACCCCAGGGAAGGCTACCAGTCTAGCCCAGTACCTAAAGAGTGTCAGAAGTGACAGGAACACAAAAAAATTTGGCAAATGCACAATTTTCCTTAGTGTCCTCCATCCCTGCCCCACCAAGGACACTCCTCGACACTATCTTCAGGCCAACTCTGACCCACCTTGTAAATAACCTCATATTCCTAAAGAGGTGGTGTTCTGTCATTATGTACTGACAAACTATATTAACTGCTGGGATTCTAGGTAGTTTGGAAGAGGAGTCTAGTTGGGAAGAAAACTTGGGTTTGTATTTGCTTGTTTTTGTTTACTTATTTAGTTTGAGCCTTAAAAGAGTCTAACTGGAAGGTTTCTCTATGTAGCCTATTCTGAGACTTCAGATATTTGAGGCTGAAATCTCCATACTTTTAATATTTTTGGAATCAGTGCATAGAGGAGACTGTGTATTTTTATAAGAACGTGGAAATAAATTTTAGTCAGCATAAGACTGTCTGTGCTACAGGAATAAAAATCTCAAAGGCTTAGCACAACATAAGTCTACTTCTCAGTAACATGAAGTTCAATGTGAGTTGGCCAGAGCTCACCTCCATCTGGTGACTCTGGGATCTAAGCTACCTCCATCTGGTGATACTGCCATCAGAATATGTGAATTCCAAGGTTGCCATGGTTGAGAAAGAGAAGGATGAAAAGGCACACCAGCTCTTCCCTTCCCTGGCCCATAAGTGACACATGCCATTTGCACACACGGTTCAATCACTAGAAGTTGTCAGATGGCTCTCACTTCACTTCGAAGGAAGCTGGGGAAATACAGGGAAGTGCTTTGTAAATTTCATGAATCCTAGCCATCTTTGTCACATAATGGAGAGGTGATGACTTTCAGAAAGTTAAACAGGCAACAATCACATGCCATGGATGCAATTAGGAAGTCAGGAGCAGGTATGTAAATGAGTGACTGAAGAGTCCGCAAGATATCAAGATACCCAGAACTCCAACAATGCGTTGCTGCTCTGGAAGTTTTGGCCAATCGAGAGATTAACAGGCATGGGGGTTTTGGTCACTGAAAGTGGATTGATTTTTCCTTCACCTGGAAAAGAAGAGATTCTTAAACTGACACTTTTGTCAATAAGGCAGCAAGACTCTTGCTGCAAGACTCTTGTTTCAACCCAAATCTAATTTAGACATGCTGCAGAAAGTAAAGGGGATTGCAGAGAGAAATATAAAATTCCTGAGATAAAGCTTCCCCTTCCAAATTGTAACTTCCTGTCTTAATCATGTTATGAGAGAAAAGGAAGAGAAAGTCTGCCCTTCGATGCTTCTAGCAGAAAACACCAATTCTCACCATTTCTGCCCCAGATTAAATAAAGTCACTGGGTCTTGCTAGCCAAGCTTGACTGCTGGCATGCCTCTATCTTTCCAGTGTTCCAACTTGGGATGGGCACCTTCAGCTCCAACATTTGCAAGATAAAGAAAATCTCACCAACAGAGGACTAAAAATCTCAAGTGGTTACTATGTATTACTTGACAATGCTATGGAGAAAATAGACTACAGGAAAACTCCTCTTACGTTTGCCAGCTATTGGTGTTTTGAAATGTCTATCCAAATACTTTGAAACCCAATGAGATAATTAGGACTATTAAGGAGAAAAAGTTGTTCTTGATCTTGGTAAGATCCAGAATTACAGCAGTGTCAACTTAGAGAGGCAGGTCTTAGAAAGTGACTGTAAACTATTCCAGTGTGTCATATTCTTTCTAAAGAAAGGTTATTTTTTTAAGGTGTGGTGATACTGGTCTACCTGTAGACTACAAAACTCTGTATGATAGAAGCAAAATATGGTGATGTTTATCCAGGAGATAGGCAGGCCCTGAATCTGGCACGCATAAATATTCTCATTCTTGGAGATAAAAACTACTGAGAAAGTTGGGTGGTTTACCAGAGTCACCATGACCTGGATGGAATAACTTGGGAGCATCCACCAACCTCGATTCTAATTCTTTGTTATCCATCTAGTCTTCTCATTTCTAAGCCAACTTCCCCAGATATCTGGACACCAGGACAGAAGGCTTCAGGTTGGCTGGCGTAAATACTCCAGCCCTGCAAAAAGTTACAGCTGCATTTGTGCATTTGTGTTCCGTGTTATTTGTCTGTTAGGTGGTTGGCTAGCTTGAGTCAGTTCCCAAGAGCCCAATGTCTCTGATGACATAGATAAAATGGGCTTCCCATTTTGAAAACCCAGAACATGGTGATGCCTGCGTGGCCTGAATTGTCAGCACACCACCTCATCTCATCTCTCTCTTGAACTGCATCAGTGAGGACATACATTCTCTCGTGGCCACAGGGACTCAGTACAACTTGTATATAATTTCAAGTCATTCGTCTTTGTGTAGTTTATGATTTAACAGGAATGGACATGAAAAGAACTCAATTCTTTAAACTACAAAGTAGCAATCATATAACCATGTGTTTGTTAAATTTACCCAGCTACAAAGACGATCGTAATAGTATTTGCTTTAAATTTACCTCATAAAGCCATCAGGAAAATTTTATGACACTGTCAATGATGCATACTAGATTTCTAGGACAAAGGTGCCACAGAAAACCATTATTCACGTTCATATCAAATCTCAGCAAGTAGAAGTCAGATTGGAGGCCTAGACCCTCTATTTTGTCTCCTTGAATGCAGGCCGTGAGAAGTCAGTCACTACAGGAATGCATTTTGATTCCTGAGCACTCAGAAAAATGAGGATTTTGTTCATTTTTGTTTGCCTGCCAGAGAAAATAATAGCAATTTCAGCTCAGTTTCTTCATACCATGTGACTTGGGATTTATGCCTTTACTTGGCTGGCTTCCGATGGCCATTTATAGACACATAATTTTATGTTCCACCTTCCCATAAAATTCACTCCCAGTTTATAAACTTGAGGTCAATGATGCGCAAACCAGGTGTTTGGAGACACATTAGACAGAATAGTCTCAGATAAATGGTAACTCTCAGGTCTAGGTTAATAACAGGTTTTCTTACTCCTCCTTGGACCTTGGATTTCCAGTTTAGAAAGGCAAAAGCCAACCCCAAACTAAAGAGCTCCATATCCTTCCCCGATGTGCCTGTTGGCAGAAGGCAACTTGGGATTTGTGTGGTCCTACATCAGATTTGGGCCAGGGGCAATGCCTCCATGAGGAGACATGGCCTTGGCTGCCTATGAACTTGCCATGAAGACTGAGTTAGTATGCTATCTCCCTGCTCTCTGCATTGACCTCTATGGCTCTATGTAGCCCATTGTCTCATAAAAGTACAGTCCAGGCCCTGCAGTTGGCAGGACATCAAAACTCAAAGGCATAGATTTCAAGTCCAGGTTTGCTTTTTGTTTCTAGGGCCAGGTTCAGTGGCATGTGCCACCTTTGGAAGCAGTTCTGAGGAGATGCACCAATCTCTATTCAAAGCTTGGGATTTTCATTTTTCAAGGTCTCTTGTCCTGAGTGAACATTGGTTTCTTCTTCATTTGCCCAGATGCCAATTGAGTTCTCCAGGAAGCAGGCACTGAGCTGGGGGTTAGGATGCAAAATGTGTGTTGGAGAGTAACACCTGAGGAGAGATAAAGGGAGGTAGGATTAGGCAGAGGAAGCTGCCAGAATGATGCTGACCTGACAATCTCTCCATCGCCCCAAGAGGGAGCTTCAGAGCAAAGACTTCCATTGACGGAGTCCTGGACTGGGAAAACTAGGGCCTTCGTAGCATTGCCTTGTTCAGTCCTTGGCCAGGGACTGCCCTGTGAAGAGCATGACCTTGACTCTAAAGCTGGGGCAGTCGGTCAAACACACTCCTTGCTGCTGAGCAGCACGCTTTTTCTTGAAGCTCGAATGAGAATCTGAGTGACATGCCTCCATGTCTGCCATATCCAGTCACCACTTCTCCGTTGGGAAATAGCACCACTTCCATGTAATTCTAGCAGGGCAAGGAGTCGAGACCCTCTGCTTTCCTTGTGACAGGGATGAGCAAATGAATCAGTTTGAGCATCAGGCATTTGGTGGAGAGGGTCTCTCTCTTTCTCTGCAGTATTGAACTCTAAGGACCATAAAAGCTTGTTGTTTCTTGGGGGCATCTTGTCACCATGCGGGTAAGCCTGTCTGAGGGTCAGGCAAATGCAAACACAGTCAAGAGATGAAGCAAGAGAGAAGGAGACAGGAACATGCTGACAGTGGATAAGACACACTCATGAGCCACTTCAAATCCTCTTGGTATTTGCTGTCGCTCCATCCACTGCGACCAAGATCAGTTCCGTGTGGGCTTTGATCAGCTTCACCCGGGGGCAATCTGAGAGTCTTTGTCACCCTAGGACTTCTCTGAGCCTGCGATGAGTTCACTCTCTACCCTGAGGCTTCTCTCTAGTTCTAAATCTGTGCACAATTAAGGACTCAGGAGAGGTCCCCAGGCTTTGCAATCAAGCTCAGTCGTGCACTGCTAGGGATTTAAAAGCGGATGGAGAAAGAGCTGACAGTCCACAAACCTGATCAAACTTGGCTTAGAGAAGATTGGTAAGTGTGCACGGGAAAGAGGATACGTACGGTATGAGATTAGCTGAATAAAATGGGAGGTGACGGCTGATTTTTGAGAAGGGATTTTAATGAAGTTTCTAAGTAACGAAAGAATAGCTACTGACAGCCAGTGGTCGCTACTGTGATAGCAGATGATTTTCTGGGGTTTCGACTAGGAAGGCATTTTGTCTTAACCAACGCATCCATATTGCAGATGCCAGACGGTTGGCGCGCGCAGCACACAGTTCACAATGACATTTGAAACTGTGAGTGTTGGGGTGCTCTGCTCTTTTATTCTTTCCAAACCTAGTGTTTCTAATATTTGCCTTTGGGAATTATATAGTAAAAGACAAGGTAAGATTATTGGTCACCATTCTTAAAGCATTAGTTTGCCAAAAATGAACTATAAGTGACAAGAATAAGTAGAATTTGAACCTTAGTGCTTGCATTTTTGCAGGATTATGCACTCCAATAAAGGGGTTAGGACGTAGAGAGAGTGGAGAAGCTAAACTTCCAAATGCAAAAGGCAAAAACATTCCGTTCACCTGATTCTGCGTATCTCCTTGGCCTGCACACTCATTTGCAAAGAGAGGCTTTGCAGAATTCATTGTTTTCTGAGCCTTGATGTACCATCTATAAAGACCGATGGACTAGCGTAGCACGAGGTGTCAGATGGTTCTTACTGCTTTCAACAGCATGATTTTGCAAATGAGGTACACAGTTTGTCAAGTCAAAAAGGACTAATTGAGAATTTGTCATATGGTCAAACCAGAGAGAGGCAAACTATGGTCCATGGGCCAAACCCGGCCCACTGCCTATGTTTGTGTGGCCCACAGACATTGCTGGAGCAGGCTGGCACTACGAGCCAGGAGGCCGGCCAGGCCATCACCTTCCGCCCTTATTTCTCCCTTTGTTTCCAGGAGTGGCTGCTGCTCAGGGTACATACTGGTTGCCAGCTACACATTGGGGCCTCTGCTGTGGGTAACTGCTGGGCAGCGAGCAGCCCAGGACCCCCCAGCCAGCTGCCCATGTTGAGAGTGTTTGGCTCTTCAGGAGGAGAGAGGAGTGTGCTGGGGGTCACTGAGGCAGAGTGAAACTGATCAAGGCAGTGTGCCCCCCACGACCCAACCCCCCACCACACCCTTACTCCACTCAGCATCAGGCCCCAACCCTGGTTGCTCTTCCTCTGAAGGTCTCCAACAAAGTCGCCGACAACCCAAGACCAGCCACCTAGGCGAATGGGGCAGGGCGTGGGAGGACTTCTCTCTCTCATTATATCAGAACCTACGAAATCACCTCGATTTTGTCTCCTGGCTTGCAATGTCAGAAATATCGACTACCTAGCCCTTTACAGAAAATGTTTGAGACCCCCGGTATGTTCGTAAAACCTTCTAAGAGGTTAATCATGAAGGTGAGGAGGGGGGTGAGCAAGGAGAAGCCTCGAGAGCCTGTGCTTAGGAAGTCAGAACTTCGTAATGTGCATTCAAAAAAGAGACGCAAACTATACGTTTATATATCGGAATATGGACACTTCTGAAAGTTGCATTAATTCCTTACCTTTTATGTCGTTTGCACACCAGCCTTGGTTATACTTGAATGCCACCTACTGGGCATGAATGACCTCCACTCACTGGAAATGATTATTCATACTCTAGACCGGGGCAGTGACAGCTGGCATCTTCCTGCATTGCTTGTGCTGGGTCGCACTGCACATGACGGCTGGCTGAAGGACGTGAAGCGCACTGAAACATATTCTCGGTCGCAGTCATATTTCTCACCCATGGCCAAGAAGGGTTTCTCCACCTCTTGGTGGCAGGGGTTATCCTGTTGAGTATAGGATGGTTCTCAGCATCCCTGGCTTTTTCTACTCATATAATGGGTTGAATGGTGTCCCCTCCAAAAAATATGTCCAAGTCATAACCACCAGTACCAGTGAATGTGAACTTATTGGGAAATAGTATCTCTAAAGATGAAATTAAGTGAAGGACCTTGAGATGAGATCATCCTGGATTTAGGCTAAGCCTTAACTCCAATGACAGGTGTCCTTATGAGAGAAAGAGAAAGGAGACTTGAGGCACAGAGACAGACAGCGAACGGTCACGTGAAGTTGGAGGCAGAGATTGGAGTGATGGAGCCACATACCATAGAACACCAAGGACTGCCGGCGGCCAGAAGCTAGGAGAAAGGCACGAAACAGATTCCCCTCAAAGTCTCCAGAAGGGACCAAGTCTGGTTACATCCTTTGGGCTTCTGGACTCTAGACATGTGAGAGAATAAATCTGTGTTATTTTAAGCCACCCAGTTTGTGAGTTTGATACAGAAGTGTCAGGGAAGCCACTAGATGCCAGTAGCTCCCTCTCTGTTCTGACGATAGAAAATGTCTCCAGATATTGCCAAATGTCCTGAGGAGCAAACTCACCCCTATGTTAGCATTACGCCCTCTAAAACCTAAAGAAAAATAACCTTCCGGTCTTAGCCAGCCATCCGCCGACGGAACCCAGGTTAAGACCATTGGCCTGCTAGGCAGATAGAAATAGCAACTGGATGGAAGGAGTTGAAATGCAGAAATAACCGGTACCTTTCATTTCTGCTCATTAAATATTCTCTCTGAACCACCACTGGACACGAGCAGGAGCCCTTTTTAAACCATGTTGATCACTAAACACTAAGAGAATAATACTCTTCACTTCTTTATGAGGTAGGAGGTGAAGTCTAGCATCCCAGGGCTCAGCACCCATCCAACACTCAGGGAGGCCTTTCTTCACAAAGCCGTGTTTGCAGGAGACAGTGCACAAAGGGGCCACTCTGCCTCCTGACTCCTGGCCTTTTCCACTACCACTTAAATCAAGATGCTGACTTCAGCTCTATATCTGGGGAAAATATTAGGCCATTTCCAAAAAGAGGGCGACATTATCATTGCTGGTTAGAAGCATGGGCTTGGGAATCAGGCTGCCTGGTTTCGGAGTACAGCTCTGCTATGCTCTAGTCAAGTGAGCGCCCTCGGTCCTGATCTGTATGGTGGGGGAGCCATGGTCTACTAAGCTCAGAGCTAGTATTCAAAAACGTGAATATAATAAGTGCTTGGCCTGGAGTGTGAGCATCATTCTATCAGAATGATGTATTCAGGAAATATTTGCTATTATTATCCTGAATGAAGCACATTCGTGAATTAGACCACCAATTTGATGAGGACATGTCATAAGTGCTTTGAAGGCACAACCAGAGGCCGTGGAGCTGCAAAACTACCATTTGCCTCAGCCTGCTTGAGTTCCCAAGAAAGGAGTCAAGTTGCAAACAGTGTCCTTGGATTTGCCCTCAGAGCCAGTCTCCCTGTGGGAGTGTTTGAGCTGGTGAACTTCGGCCATCTTGAACATCACTCCTCTAAATATTACAATGCTCTTCCTACCTAGACCTATATTTTTATTCCCCTACAGACTTGGTTATTCGATGTACCTTTTGGATATTTTTTCTACTAAGCAAACAGAATCACTTAAATTTCTTATATTTAAAGGCAGAGAGAATCTATTTACCAAATCCAGAAATATTGAAATTTAATCTCATGTCTATTCTCTCTCAACACTGAAGACCAAAAGAATTTTCCAGTCAGTGAGGCATTTTTCCCTTTGATGTGACATGTTCAGTAAAGTCATCCACATGGATTTCCTGAGCTATTAGTCTCTGTGGTATTGAGAGCCTGCCACACTTCCTTGCAGGTTCAGTTGATCAAAGATATACCAGGGCATGGAGAGTCTTTGGACTTTACATTCTTTCTTTGGAAGTTCAAGATCTCTCAGCTTAGCAGCCTTTCTCAGGCCATGAAACATCAAGCCAATTACCATTTTCTTTTGACATGGCGTGTTTTGTGACATTTTTACACAATGGTGGATTGGTCTCTTTTGGGGGAAATGCTCTATGTCTCCAGATTCTTTTCTTGATTTTTTCTACAAGATCACAACTAAAGAATGGGTTTTCTGCACTCATCCATTCTTCAAAAATATGTAATGATTATCATCACTATACGAGATACTAGAACTGACCCTGAAGAAAGACAATGAAGACATAGCTCCTTGATCTTCAGAAATTCATAGATTTGACCAAGAAAGCTAATCCCACTTTTCACCTTCAAAATTCCTCCTTTAGTGATCAATATTCTGTATTAGCTCTGGGCTGGAGAAGTAAAACAGAACCACAGCTACTTCCAGAGACTGTACTTGGAAAGTTAAAATGAAGCTACTATGTAAAGCGAGGTCTGCTCTTGTGAACTCTTAAAGTCAAATTGGAATGTCAAAGTGCAGACCTGAAACCATCATGAGCTCACACAGTCACACCCCCCTTGGAAACAGCATGTGCTTTGCAGTTATATTCTGTAGGCCTAGTAATTGCAAAAACAAAACCCAGCACAGATGATGTGATTTCACCCAACAACAGCCCTTTCTTGGAGTCTGTAATCACTGTTTATACTTTCCCATGTCAGTCTGCGGGGGTCCCCCTCTCTGCTTTTCTTCTCCTGTTGGCAGCTGGTTCTGTATACGTTTGGTTGAAACAAACATTCTTTCCCGGGGCATGCACGTCTCTGTCCCCTCGCTCTAAGCGACCAGTGCACGGCCTTGAATTATGTATGTCTTGGTGTGGTTTTCAGATTGAGACTGGCACTGCTTTGGAGGGGAGGCTCTGAAAGAGACTGAGGACAAGGCTGGATTCGTTCACCGACATGCCACACCGAAGTGTCACCTCCCCATTACGAGCCTTGACTGATGATGCCTCTCTGTGTTCCATCTTGGGGACAATTTGGAGCTCACATTACAATATGACTTCTGGGGCCTTTGAAGTTCCAGCTGTGGGGCAAACGCACTGTAGTGATTAGGGGGGGCAGCCCTCTCTGGGAAGGAGATGGCTGCTCAGTTGAATATGAAATGCAATTAAAAAGGAGCACCTGGCCTCAATCGAAGCAAAAAATGTGACTTTAGCTCTAAGCAGAAGGGGCTCACTCACGTGATAATCACACAAGGATGTTCATCTCGACAAAGTGCTTGATTCGGAAGTAAACCAAAAACTTTAACACACACACACACACACACACACAATGAAACAAAACAAACAAAAGTCCCTCTGACTTGCCAGCACCGCCAAGAAATGCCCGAATCCTTGCTAACACCCGGCTGCCCACGGTAAGAGGAAGTTAGCCGAGGCTCACCTCAGGACGCAGGTGAAATCTTTCTTCTTTTTGCTGCACTGGTGTCTTCATACCTTGCCAGAAGGCCACGGATTTTGAGCTTTTTCCATCCCTTCTCACACTCATCCTGCCCCTCTGCACCCAGGGCTAATTCCCCAGAGGCACTGCCTGTTCCAAGTGTGTGTTCTTCAACTCGAGCTGCATCCGCACCAGCTGTTAAAAAGTCAGATGAGTAGGCTCTGCGCCCCCCACCCCACTTTCTTATTCACTAGGTCCATGGTGGGGCAGAAACCGTACATTTCTAATGCTCTGCTGGCCGCCCCTGCTGCTGCTGCTGCTCAGCGGCTGTACTTTGAAAACCACTAGGTTAGGCCAACCAGTTCGGCTCCGAGACTAACCTGAGTCAAGGTGAGTTGTCATGCTGCAGAAAAAAAAAAGTTCCTGAACTTAAAGTCACCGAAAAGAGCCAAGTTTGAGTTCTAGTCAGACCACCAACTTGGGCAAGCCCCAGGAGAAAGGGGTTCTGAGTTCTGGCCACACTCTAGAATCGCCTGGCAGCCCTTTGGAAAGTTGACACGATTCCCCAGCCAAGAGCCGTTGAATGAGGACCTCGGGGCACCGGTGTGCTGGAACATCTCCGCAGGTGTTTCTTCCGTGCTTTAAACTCTCTGAGCCTCAGCTGCTTTTTCTCAACAACGGGTATCATAATTTTTGCTTCACAGGACCATTGAGAGAAGTAAACTATTTCTAAATATGAAAACTCGTTCATAAACCACAAAGTGCTAGTCAAATGTTAGGGGTTACGTTCTCTCGCAGAAAACGTATTTAAATTTTAACAGAGGTCACCAATACTCACCTCTATTAATATCTAAGTCAGGACAGAGATTTCTGGCACAAGTGAAGCTGTTGGAGAAACTTGGAAGACAGAAAGGCATTTTAACACATTCATCTTATTCCACCGACATACGCATCTTTCTTGTTTCTGTTTTAAAAGCTCTTCGCATTTTCCACCCGGGGTCAGAAACTTAAATTACACCCGCTGGCTGGCTATCCAGTGGTTTGGTGACTCCGAACTACTCTAAACCAGGAGTCGGCAAATTTGTTCTGTAAAGAGGCAGATAGTAAATATTTTAGGCTACGCAGCCTCTATTGCAACTACTGAACTCTCTCGCTGTATCTTGAAAGCAGCCGCAGACAATTTGGGAGTGAGTGGGTGTGACCGTGCACCGACCAAGCTATTTACAAAACCAGGTAGCAGCCTGGATTTGGCCCACGTGCTGCCGTTTGCCAACCACGGCTCTAAACTTTCAGTAAAGACAAAAATGTTCCAAGACATCTCAAGAAAGCAGCTAGGAATCTCTAATGAGATCTGACAAGCAAAGAGCCATTTTCTATTCATGCTGGAAGTGGGAGATGATCGAGAAAGAAGGAAGAGGCAAATGTCCCCCGCTTCGCTAAATTGTTGCTTTCGCCTTAAAGGCAGGAGATACTCTTCCTAGGACACGCTAAAGCCTGTCGCCAGGCCTTACACTCCCCACCCCGTCTTTTCCTAACACCAGGGATTTTCATGCTGCTTTATGAAAAAAGCCACCCGAACTCCTGGACCCTGACACTCCTGCCCCCCCCCCGTAGCAGTGCTTCTGGGGGGCTGGTCTTTGGAACCGCACTGCACTGCCGTGAGCTGGAACTTACCGATTTAGTAGTTAGCCGCAGAATCCACTCCTTCCCCCGGCCCCTAGCAGCGTCTTGCAGAAACACTGTCTCCTGAAAGCGCTTTGGGAAGCGCATCCGCACCGTGTGCAGACCTGCGCCTTCTCCCCACCTCCTAACAGCAGTGGAGACTCCTGCCCCATGGAGCAACTGGGCGCTTGGCAACATCCTGGAGAAAGTTCCTTGGTGATCACAGAAACCGCCCACAGCCATTCCTGAAAATACTCTAGCCTTTCTGGGGGCAGACTGAAGTTTGAGAAACGTCAGAAAAGGAAATCTGTTCATCAAAAGGAAGCTAGCTCCGATTTCCGCTTGCGTTAGTACCGGCTAGAAACAGGTGGAAACTGTGGGAATGAATGAGTGAGCGTGTGAAACGAACGTGGAGCCTCGCAGAAGGCAGGAATGTTCTACTACCAGCATCCTCTGAATTCAACCTGTCAGGCAGCCTGCGGGATGAGAATTTACGTACGTGTTTTCAATTTCTCTAACAGAATCTGTTTGGATTGAGGACGGCTGTTTCATCTTCAAAGTATGTGCTCCATAACAAAAGCTGGAATCCCATAGAAACTGCTCCCTTCGTTCTGCGAGCCAAACCCTTAGTTAAAGGGCTTTGGAAATCCCCACAAGGTGGTCTTTGCTTATTGCTCATTTGTAAAGAAAAAACATTTCTCTAATGAAATGCAAAGTGGAAGAATTGAAAAAAATAGATGCTCCCTATCTGCCTTCACATATGGTAGCTTCTTTCTAGCCAATTAACTACCAGTGAACTGGGGAAGGGCTGTAACAACAGGCTCACCAGGCTCCCCCGTGCTCGGCCGGACTGCGTTGTCCCAGAAGGACACAGAAGTTTCTGGTCCTGTCTCAACTCATGAAAGCCCAGGAAGAAGCCTGCACGGCCCAGACATGTAAAGCCATTCCGGTTTGCTCTAGCTAAGCTCCCAGAATTAAACCTGATGGGTTGTCACCTCTCAGACAAATCCTGTTTGTTCATTCTCCCCCTTCTGGTTTTTAACTGCATCGTGTTGAAGGGAAATAGCCAAGGCCCACAAAAGGCTGGTCTTTCATGAGTTTTACTAATGAGAGTTATTTCTACATTAACAACATGCCAACAAGATTTCTTTTCTGTCTGGAAGTGTAGTGTGTATTGGGTTTTACAATGTCTATAAATAAGCAAGTTACACCCAGATTTATGTTTCATGAACTCTTGCTCCAAATTTTAAACTAATCAGGAGTTCAGGATCCACTCGTACTTATGCTTTTCTGCTCTCCAAGTCAATACGAAGCGAGAGAAATGGGATTTCCTACCAAGCAGTTTCTTTTCTAACAATTCTCCATTAATTTGGAGTCATAGAAAACATTTTTTTGACATCCCTAAGGGATCTGACATTTTGTTTGTTTCATTTTGTTTTGTTTTGGAAAGGTGACTGCAAGAAATGTTGAAAACAAAGGCAATGGGTTCGTCCAATCTGTTTACTTTTAGGGGGCTTATAATTAATTAAAGTGTAATATGTCCTTTAAGAACACAAACATTATTTCTAATTAAAACTACTGGGAAGGCTTCATAATATGAGAAGGTGAAAACATCTACCATTTGCATAGTCTATTTCATGCCAAGTGCTTTACAGTGATTACCTCATCTAATTCTCACAGGCGTACTGCTGGTCAAGAGTAGTAGCTCACTCTACAGAGTTGGGGAAACCCAGGCTCAGAGAGAGACGATCCCTTTGACCATGGTCACACAGCCAAAAGGCAATGGGGCTGCAATTCAAGTGCAGTTGCTAAAATCAGTGCGACTCCCTGAAAACTCAATATTGAAATTCTATTAGAATGTTGGTTCTGTCTGCTCTTAGGTTACCATTAGGCCACAGAATTTTCCAGGCATGGTTTTAATAGCACTAATGGCTTGATTTATGTCTCCAACCGTTAAGGATTCCCCTGGATTCTGGACTTAAGTATCCAATAGATATCTCCAGGGTAGCACTTCCAAAATGGAGCTGCTCGCTCAATCGAGCCCATCTCAGTAAATGGCAACTTAGCTATACCATTTTACATCTATTCCACCAGCAAAACTGTTGGCTCTACCTTGGAAATATATCTGGAATTCAAGAACTTTTCTGGGGCAAGATCATAAGTTACCAACTGCAACAGCCTCCTAGGCACTCTCCAGTTTCTAGTCTTGTTATGACAGCCAGAATGGTTCATGTACAATGCAAATCGAATCATGTCATTCCTCTGAATCCCATGTGTTCACCTGACCCTAAGAGACCTTGAAGCATCTGCTTATGTCTATCCTCCCCCCTCCAAAAGGAAAAGCAAAATCACCTTCAAATAGCCCCGCTCCCTCCCCAAGGACCACACATCCTGTAGCCACTCACCCTAATGGGCCCCCAGCAGGCTGGGCCTGTTTCCACCTCAGGACATTTGCACTTGCTGCCCCTCTGCTGAGAATGGATCTTCCCCAAGCTGTCCCTGGGACTGGTTCCCTCCCCTAATCGGAGGGGATCCCTCTCACTGCCTCTTGGTGCTATTTTTTTTTTCAAATTTTCTGTAATATTGAAAATTTTCTGTAATAGAAAAAACTGGTGGGGAAGGGCATAATTCAAACCCCTGTGGTTCCCAAAGTAATAATTTTCTGTTGAAAGAAAAGATATGTTCGTCGCAGCATTATTCACATGGGAACAACCGAAGCATCCTTCAATGGGTGATCGGATAAAGAAGCCGTGGCACATATCTACAATGAAGTATTATGCAGCCATGAGAAAAGATGAAATGACGCCATCTGCGACAACATGGTTGGATCACGAGAGTTTCATGCTAAGTGGAATAAGGTAGAAAAGAATAAGAACCACGTGATTTCATTTGTATGTGGGATAGAAAAAAGAAAGCAGCAAATAAACGAGACAAACAAATAAAAACTCAAAGACACGGACAACAGTATGTCTGGTGGTCACCAGAGGGAAAGGAGACCGGAGGGAGATGGGAAAAAGTGAAGGGGGTCAAATATACGGTGACAGAAGGAAATTTAACTTTAGGTGGCACACTTGAAACCTATATACTTTTATCAACCAATGTCACCGCAATAAATTTAACGAAATTTAAAAAATGAAAAGAAACTACTTTTAACAGAGAAATGTTTTTGTTACAGATTTTTTTTAAAGAAAGGATGAAAGAATAAATGAATGTCACACCTCTGGCTGAGCTGTCATTCCCAGCCAGGCTCCACACACAGGAAGGCCACACAGATAACACAGACGGCCTGGGGTGAGTGGTTCCTCCTCATCCTCAGAAATTTAAACCCCCTCTAATCCTTACTTGGTCATGCCCACCAGGCTAAGAACAGGGGATTTTAAAACTGACTGAACCGATGTTACAGTCTTGCAAGACAACCCTAAGAATGGGTCTTTAATTTCTCCAGATACCTCAGCAGTCACCAGGATTAGGTTTCTGGAGCTTCCACTGGGTAAAAACACTGTGAAATCAGTATCTCCTCCATGTACAACATGTTTCCTGAACACTCTGTACTTGTTTTATTTTTTTAAGAGAGTTCAAAGATTTAATTTCTAATAAGGTGCCAACTTTACACAAAGTGTTACAATAAAAAACACACACACACACAATGCTTTGTGGTTGTTCCAACACCAAATGCAAATAGATGTCATAAAAGTCACACTTAGACTCATTCCCAGAATGCTGAGGATGGCAAACTAGTCATTATGACCACACCAGTGAAAATGGAGTTGTTTAATGTTCCCCAAGTTAGATTCAGACTCCCCCCTTCATGTAAACCACTGCAAAGATTGCAAGCCGAGTCTGATAAAACACGGCACACACAAGATTAAAACTAAGGCATACTATGACAGTTACGTAATTCAACAGTTCTGCTCCTCGGGTTTCTCATCTTTTCCAACCCAGCATCTGATGAATACTGAGCAGCATCTGCACATGTTAATCATTTAAAGGAAACAGTTCTCACCTAAGCGAAACAAACTGCTCAAATTTTTTCACCTTCTGTGACTTATTAGGACCAAAATTATATCTACTGACCTGTCTTCTCTTTTGTAAGGTCTTTGGGAAGGGCTGAAGAGAGAAATTTGAGATTGTTCTAAATAAAGCAAACACTGAATGTTGATTTGCTTCTAGCATGTTCTCTTTCTAGAACAACCACGTGCACGCATGCACATACACACACACACACACACACACACACACACACACACACACACACCTGCAGGGGATACGCTGAAAAACAAGAAATCCACACATTACTTTCAGGAGACTCTTTATTTGGTATCTGTCCTTTAACAACACAGTTCCTTAGTAACAGAGAGGGAGAAAAACAAATAAGTTGATGTGCCTCATTAGAGAATTCCTTTTCCATTATGCATGTATTTACATTTAAAAAATTGACTCAGAAAGGATCCAGAAAGTTCTACAAATGTCTAAAGCCTTTGGTTCTGGAAAAGGAAAATGAAAACATTATTCTGAAAAATGGTTTTTTCCACCTCTATATCCCAGTTCTACTCATCTTGCTCAACAGATCCCCAGATAAAGTGGATGAAATTCTACATTTGGATACAGCAAATACCTTCGGAATCCCGACCCGCATACTTTTTACAAGAGAGTGACAAAAAGCTTGGCAGCATGTTCCCTGTGGAGTTTGGCCAATAGATGACTGGACCATATGGCTGAGTTAGGGCTCCAGGGAAGAAAGGCAATTGGCTCTGTTAGTTCCCAATGCAAACTCCCCCATCCTTGACCTTAACCTGCCCACCTGCCCTTTGGTTAAGGAGAGCTTGAACCCCACAACAAATTAAAGGTTAAACTTGTAAAGGAAATCATGGTTAGGTTATTTAAGTCAAGTAACGCTCCCGACTATTTCCCATGAATTCACAAATGTCCCTACACTAAGCATCTGGGGAGAAAGACACAACTAACCTCAGTGACCTCGGCCCAGAGTAAACCATACCCTCATCCCTCCATGACCTCAGCTGAAGGAGGAGGAAATTCTGTGGTGTCATTGACCTTTGGCTATCTGTTCACTGTTTTGTGTTCCCTTTTGAAGCTCCTTGTTCAGCTAAAAGGGTGTCCTGGATTATCTAAATCCAGGCTATGACTAGTACTCTTTGGGGAGGCCATGTGAGAATGGGAGGGGACCTACATGAAACAATCCTGAAGACTTTTTAGGATTTTAAGTCCAGAAGAACCCAGCTTCTCTTGCCTATGTTCCATGGCAATCCCAATGAAAACGCTAATACTAGGATCTGCTACTCAATATGTAAGTACTGCAAATGAGACAACAAATTTCATTCTATGATAGGACCAAACACTGGGTTCTCTACTGCCGACCGATACTGCCACACTGAAGTGGCTATGTGATATTATTTTGGAGGCGGCCAATTACAGAAATGAATTTTCCACAGTTTGGCAGCATGATCTAACTTTGTTTTTTTTTTAACCCAGAGACCAGATTAGTATATTTTCTTACATCAACTAGAAGTTTTCAAAGAAACCTGCTTGTAGCTAGGTTTTTATCCAAAATGACCATTTTTATTAGGGCTAAAAAAAAATGGTGGATTCTGATTGAAAGCTCTGGAGCGAAGGACTATAAGGATCGAAGAGAGAGTTAAAGAGGTTCAGCGAAAGG
Organism: Rousettus aegyptiacus; assembly: GCF_014176215.1. Taxonomy (NCBI): domain Eukaryota; kingdom Metazoa; phylum Chordata; class Mammalia; order Chiroptera; family Pteropodidae; genus Rousettus; species Rousettus aegyptiacus. The sequence goes on along the minus strand of NW_023416312.1, from coordinate 183,062 downwards.
AGTAAAGACAGGAAGGACAATGACAGGGACACAATATGCATCCAACAGAGCAGACAACACTCCTCTCCCAAGGACCGATCCCTCCTCCTTTATTAATAGAATCTAAATCTTGCTCAGAGAGTCACACACTATGCTAAGCAAAGTCCTTCCCAGATGCACATGCAGCTGGGGGAGCCATGTGACAGAATTCTAGTTAATGGATGAAAGCTGGGCCTCTCTGGGAGAGCTCTGCTTTCCGGGTGTTATCATTGCTCCTGTTACTTGCCTTTCCCTCCTCTCCCTGCTTAGAAAGCAGACATCACACCTGGAAGTTCAGTAATCATCTTGTGACCATGAGGCAGTAAGGCAAAGGACAAAGGATGGCGGCAAAATACCAAAGAGTGTGGCCCCTCGATGATATTACGGAGACGGCCTTGAGAGCCAACCCCAGGATTCCTATTCGGCCCGTCACTGTTCCTTGGGTTTTCTATGATTTGCAGCCAAACGCATACCTGATACATCAGCATCCAATGAGGAGATGGAGAAGAATGAGGACAACACAGTGGAAAGGGAGGAACAAAGACTAAAAAGAAAGGGCCCGAGGGATAACTCTTACACAGATCACACGGTGGACCTGGAAATCACGGCTTAATTCCTGCCCGCAGAAAAGACAGAAGTCCTGACCAAAGGAATAAATGTATCATTAAGTTCAGTACAAAGATGCCCAATGCTCAAATTGGCTGTCTAAAATTTAACTCTGTCCTCCTTTGCTTTGATTGCTGGTATGGACGTGCATGCTTATACATTAAAGCTGGGCGTTTTGAATCCTACAGAGAAGAGAATGGAACAGATTTAGAATCAATTTAGTATTTCTTTTGCAATCCATTTGGAGGAGTTCCCACTGAGAACTCGTATGCCTCGCCCTCTCTGCCGCTGTATTTAATAAGATCTGAGAGGAAAAATAAGTAGTAACACTGGGTAGCCTGTTTTGACTCTTGTGTACACTATTTGGAAATTAAAGCACACTTATAGAAGCTGGCAACTTACAGGATATGGTCCATAAAAAGTGCTGGACTGATCAATATTTAAGGATGCACAAGAACAGCAATAAATAAAGCAAATGCGATGGGGATGTAAATCAATGATTGGACGTGTATGGTCTCAAAATAAGGATGAATCCCTTTTGTAAGGTAGGAAACACAGCACAGCACTAAATGCCCTTTTTCCCAGGCAGTCCCAAGATGCTAGTCTGGCATAGAGAAATGATTCCTTCATACTCATCATAGCAGGTGATGCTGATGTTGGTTCAGAAACTGATGGATAAGCAAAATAATAGGCTGAGAACAGGAGCAAGATATGGGATGGTCATGAGTGGACCCACTGGCATACTTAACAGTTTTCACTATGTTCAAATTTAATTTCTTTTTCTTTTTCAACAAAGTAAGTGCAAATGTCTTTAGTCTGATTCGGGAACACAGCAGCAAAACTTCAGGGACCAATAAATAAGGGCACTGACGCGCCAATACTCCTTTGCCTTTTGGACTCAAATTGTCACAAATATTGGCCTTGAACAGAAGGGCAAACATTTCTTGATTCAGCATTCATGTTTCATGTCCTTGTACAAACCACACCATTTCCGCCCACCCCCATGCCCCCACAGCAGTTAGTAAACTCATTAAGAAACACAGCTTGAAACTCGTAAGGAGTTAAAGCTATAAAATGCCTACTCGTCGATGTATTTTTTAAAAAAAGGTTTCATCTTTCTTCCCTTCCTTTCAAACAAAGCTTTTGTTTCCGCTGCCCCCAGCACATAATCATTCATTAGGATAATAACATATCATTTGTTTATTTCTTTTAAAATGACACAGTTGTTGTGTTTTTCTCAAAATTATTGCCATCTTGTTTCTAATTAAACATGATGGATTCAGGGTCCTGGTTTGCCATCTGGGCCATATGTCTCAGGACATCCTTTTTTGTGATGATGCCAAGGAGTCTCCTGGAGAAGAAACAAAATAAAGAAAAGAGATCAGCCTTGCAATACTGACTCATGCCTGTCCCTAGACGCCAGTACCTTTTCCACCTGGGCACACGAAGAGACATTTCCCAGCTTCCCTTGCAGTTGGGTGTGGCCAACTGAGTGAGCTCTGGCCATTGGGGTGTGGGTGAAGGCGAGAGATGTCCCTCGCAAGTTACGGACACATCTCTTCACACTCTCTCCTCCTCTGCCAGTCAGAGGCAGAGGAGCCAGTGAAGGTCTCCAAGGTCGCAAGGGACTGACTTAGGAGCCACCAGATTCTAATATCTGGGTGTTTGAATGACTGTGTGGTACAGAGCCCTTGCTTGCTGCAGCCCATACTGGATGTGACATGGGAGAAAAACAAACCTTTATCATGTCAGGGCACTGGAATTGCAAGCTTGTTTATTACAGCAGTAGACCTACAGTGACTAACACACGCTCCTAAATTTTAAGATGACAATCAATTTACAAAGGGCTATGAAAGCCATTGTCAAAACTTGCCACACCACAGAAATTCCAAATATATGGTATTGTAAGTATAAGAAATTTTAAATATAACGATCAGTTCTAAATGTAAATAGTGTTCCCTGGATTGTACAGTGCACACTTGAACACCCATTCACAGCAGCCCATGCCTCACTCTTGGTTTTATGGAATATTTAAATGACCACCTGCTGGAACAAGTCATGCCTCCCAGGTAACATGAAAGGCTTGAAAGAAGGGGATTACACCACTTCTTTAAAGAAGTTCCATTGCCAAATTAACTTGCAAATGCTGCTTACTGTATATCCCCATCATACCCAAGAAAAGGGGAATGGAGAAGTAAACTACGGCAGTCTGACACTGGAATACTGTGTAGCTGCTAAAATGCTGGCTCCTACACTCCGTCTGTGTAAAATGATGATAAAACCAAAAAAAAATCAGAAAACAATTAGAATACACTGTCACTTATCTAATTAAAGCCATATTAGTCAAACTCACCTCTTCCTAATAGAAAATGAATAAGAACAGGGAATTCAAGCATTCAGAGAAGTATTCAAGTCAGTCACATCTGGTGACAAGGACACTGGTTGGTGAAACTGTCAGGCCAGAATTCTGACTTCTTTGTCCCTAACCACACTAGACCTTAAAAAAGTCATTGATTTCTTGCGTTAGTTTCCCTGTCTATCACACCGGGGGAGACGGCAGATAGTACCTCCACGAGAACATCTTCAGGAGACAGGAAAACAGCAAAAGGAGCCTTTAAAAGCATGCCAAACAAAAAGAATAACAATATAGACGACGAAACACTAAAAGAAGGTATCATGGCGTTCGTTATCATGATCATCAAAAAAGGGGGAAATGTAAAGAGCAGAACAGAATTAGAAAATCAACATTTTGCAACCCCCAATGTAATAATTAGTTTAGTCAATAATATTGATGGATTCGAAAACCACTGGGTAAATGGCTGCTGGCAAACAGAAAATTCACATGATCTCTAAGTATACTTCCACAGATTAAGCACAAAGAGAAAAATGCCCCTTTCAATGGAGGGTTTCAGCCATCATCAACTCATCCAAGTGATGGAGCTTATCTCTAACAAAGTTAGAAGAGCTGACATTATGACATCATCTACTTTGAAATGTTGCCAAAAAATGACTTAAACCAAATCAATCTATGAGGAAGCAATCAAACAAATTCAGAATGTGAGACTGCTAGTCTGGACTCTTCCAAAAAAAAAAAAATCTATGTCACAAATAACAAACAAAAAAAGGCAGGAAATTGTTCTAAACGAGAGACTAACGAGGCAAAACAACCAAATGCAGTGAGTGAACCTTGAAGAAATTCTGGATTGAAATTTGATACAAACTAGATATCGAGTTGTTATTAATTTTGTATAATTATAGTTTAGCAGTTATGTAAAAAAAAGAACGTCCTTACTCTTAAAAGATATATGCGTCATTCATAATTGTCAAAACTTGGAAACAACCAAGATCTTCTTTAGTAGGTGAATGTATAAACAAACATCCAGACACTAGAACATCGTTCAGTGCTAAGAAGAAATGAGCCATCAAGCCAGGAAAGGACATGGAGGACATTTAAATGTACATGACTAAGTGAAAAAAGCCAATCTGAGAAGGCTACACACAGTATGATTCCAACTATATGAATTCGAGACAAGGCAAAACTAGAGAGACAGTGAAAAGATCAGCAGTTGCCAGGGGTCGGGGGGATGAACAGGCAGAGCAGAGGATGTTTAGGGTAATGAAACTACTCTGTATAATATTGTCCTGGTAGGTACGTGTCATTATCCATTTGTCGAAACCCACAGAATGTACAACACTGTGAGCGAGCCCTGATGTAACTACGGGCCTCAGTTAATAGCGCATGGATGTTGGTTCATCAATGGCAACAAATACAACGCACCGATGGAGATGATAACAATAAGGGGAACTGTGAATGGACAAGAGAGGGCACATGGGAACTCTATACTTTCTGCTCGGTGTTTTTTTATAAATGTAAAACTGCTCTAAAAAATAAAGTCTATTAATTAAAGGAAACAAAACCCTTCAGGGGAGGGGCTGCCTGAAGGGAACGGAGTGGTGGTAAAGAAGGAAAAAGCCAGGAATTGTTGTTTCCATTTTAGCTTTTTAGAGCTACTTGACTTTGACCATGCTCATATAGCACTTTAAATACATAGTCGAAATTTCTTTAAATGCAGTCAAATTGAAGACGGCCCGTAAAACAAGATGCTGTTATACTAAACCTGCCCAACTGGCTCTGTGTGCTGACTTAGTCTGCTCGGGCTGCCATAACAAAGCACCGTAGACTGGGTGGCTCGACAACAGAACTGTAGGTTGTGACAGTTCTGTAGGCCTGAAGGCCAGGATCAAGGCGCCGGCGGGTTTGGTTTCTGCAGAGGCCTCTATCCTCACTCAGCTTGCAGACAACCGCCTTTCCGCTGTGTGCTCACATGGCCCTCTTCACTGTGTGAGCATCCCTGGTGTCTCTTCCTCTTCTTATATGAACAGCGGTCCTAACAGATTAGGACCCCACTCTAATGACCTCATTGAATGTTAATCGCCTCCTTAAAGGCCCCATCTCCAAATACAGCCACTTTGGAGGTTATTAGGACCTCAACATATGAATTTGAGGGAGCAAGGGCACAATTCAATCCACAATAGCTTTCAAGTCCCTTTAAAATCCAAAGGGAATAGTCATAAGGCGAGCAGCTTATGCCTGTGATATGCCACTCAGCGTGAGCGTAAGAGGAATAGAAGCAGGTGTGAGCATTCAGTCCACAAAGGTGGGCCACCTGCAGGTGTGTGGGGACACGGTGGCAAGGGCTCCCGTCGCCGGCGATTGCCAACTAGCAGCCAATCCCTCAACTTTAAATGTGCTTTTGTTCTCTCTGACATTTATTTTCTACTTGAAAGCCTGGCTCGGGACATCCCCTCTAGAACACCTGGGTAATGCCACTTAAACTGGATTATGTACACCGTTCATAGATGACAAGCTCCTTGGCTTTATTTTCTTGAACACTTTTTGAGCCTTCTCCAGTTCTCAGTCAAATTGATGCTCAGTAAGATGATTAAACCAATGTTGCTTTGAAAAAATATGACCTGTTAGTGTTTGCAAAGTGCTAAGAGCTCGACGGACACGCGTGCGCATGCGCACATACACACCCCCTCCCATATCTATAAAGCCTGGTTTTTATTTCTTCATCTTCACCCTGGAGAAAGCATCAAAAGATCAGGCATTTGCCTGAAGCAGTCCTGACAACCTCCGCTTCAAGCTCTATAACTATAATGTCTGAAAGTCAAGCTGCTTACAGTTCTGGGGAAATATGAATTCAGGAGCTGCCTCAGGTTCAGGCATAAATTGTGCCCTGGCCTGCGACAATTATCGTAGAAGAAGAAAGCTGCACATCCACCCGGAAAGAGGGCACATTGCATTCAGCAGGGTTCATTAGTGGCGTGAAATGTCCTATTTGATTTAAATCAAGGGTCTGCACTTCTGCCTCTTTGGGTAGCAGTTCAAGTGAATCCGGTGACTGATAAACGGCTGATCTGTGAGCGTGAATATAATTCAGATTAGAGCATCTGGGCTCTTATGGCCACATAGCAGGACTCGGGGTAAGCTGACGCTGTCTCCCGTGCTCGCTTGTCCTTTGCAGACCCCCCGAAGGGAAAATCCCACCGACATTCACTCTGGAGACTTCCTAGACTCTGGTATTCTGGGGACAAAGACTCCTCTGGTTCCTGGTCTGAGTTCACAATTACCTTGAACCCCACGCCCCGAGAAATCCTACAGATGATGAAGGTCAGTGGGATGAGCTGTGGCTCTCGGCCGTGAGCAGAGAAAGCACATGGCTACAGAATGCATCAAAAATGTGCGCAGGCTTAAGCCATGCCTGCCCTGGCCACAAGCCTAAGGAGATGAAAGGCCCTGCAAACAAGGAGCCCTTGCCAGCACTAACGTATCGGCATCTGTGTTTGTTTAAAATATGCAGAGCGAGAGAGCGAGAGTGAGACACAGAGAGAGAGAGAGAGAGAGAGAGAGAGACAGAGAGCGCGAGCGCGAGCTATTTTGTTTTCTCACGGAACATTCGGAGCCAATTTCGGCACCCAGATAGTCACAGCAAAACCTCATGGGCCTCTGTGAGGAGTGAGCGGGCATTAAGGGCAGAATTTCCTGCCAGAAGTGGAAATTCCAATGATAACTGACATTGGATTATTATTTTAAAGGAAAAGAGAAACTGTTATCCACTTGAGACGACACGGTGATCACAGCGGTGTGTATGCCAAGCACTGGAAATTCAAGTACATAAATGGGCTTCAGCATTTTGCAAAGTACGGTCCCTGATGGCAGCAGCCCCTGGGAGCTTGTTAGAAATATACATTCTCAGGCTCCCCAGACCTAAATAATCAATACCTGCACTGGGGCCTCGCACTCTGAGTTTCACCTGGAGGTTTAGTTTTCCAGGATTCTGATGCATGCTCAAGTTTGCAAATCACTGAGTTCCTTTAAAAGTCACCAGCAAAAATGATCTCTAGACTCAAACGCTTATTTGTTTCATACTGATTGCCCCTCCCATGTACAAGACACTCCTCCCCACCCCACCCCCAGCAGCAGTCAGAGATAAGGGGGACCCTTGTCCTGTCAGCTTCGAGTTCTCTGGGTCACCGTGCAAATCTAACCCCTTGCAGAGCCCCGCGCTGCCATTACCAGGACAGTAGGAAGAAAGCCGAATGAGTATGGATAGGCCATCTGGCTATTCAGAGGCATCCAGTGCAGGGTCACTCAATTGCAGCATTAGTGACATTTTGGGCCAGGTGATTCTTTGTTGCGATGGGGGCTGTCCCGTGCATTGTAGGGTGCTGAGCGGTATCCCTGGCCTCTACCCACTAGATGCCAGCAGCACTCTCTCTCCTCATTTGTGACACCCAAACTCTCGGGGGGACAAAAATACCCAGGTAGATAAATGCTGCATTAGACTGGAGGGTGCTGGCTCTGGAAATGTAAACTACGTTAGCGTGAAGCCTCTGGACTCTATAAAGACCTAAACTAAATTCAGGTACCGGGGCCACAACCCATATGGGCCACACCTCCGGCCCCCGGCCTATCAAGGAATAAAGTGGGCAGACAAGGGAGGCTCCACGCTGCCCTGACTGAGCCCATCTCTTCTTCCTCGCACGCTTCTGGGCCATGAAATTCAGGGTGCACCTGTGAGCCTAAAGAACGGCCCTTGAAGCATGGCACCCCCTCATGCCATCATGACCCTCTGATCTTTGCAGTGCTGCTTTCTTGGTCTGTGATAACAGAAAGAAAAAATAATATTGCTTTCTGTTAGACAATGCTGTGGGGCCACCATATTGCTCGGCTCTCCGATAACGTTTGTGTTGAAAACGTGAAGTTGTTTTGAACAGACTGATATATTAGGGAACGATCTGAGCATAATGTGAACTTCACATTCGCTTCTGCTGATTTTTTCCGTGAGTACCTCCAGGTGGATACAGAAAACGGAACCCGGCTGAGCCCAGAGGCATAGGAAGACACAAAATACACAAAACGCACAAAATGCTTGCGAACTGCGGCCCTCGCAATGCCCACGGCCACGAGCCAAACTCGGGCCTTTCTCAAGGTGAAGTGACGTATTTGTTTGTCATATTGGTATACTTCTTAACCATCTAACGTGTCTAAAATGCTACTACCATTTTTATTAGCTTCCTATCTCGTTCTTCTAATGTGTCACTGATGAAGCTTTTGAGTATTGTGCCCCGAACGCTATTTTTCTCACAATCCCCGTCGTTCTCATTGCTCGTGTTGGCAGGGCCGTGATTCTGAGGAAGGCACGTCACGCTGCGGCAGAACAAGCTGCACCTCCTCTCTGAGCCTGGGCCGTGGAACCGCAGCCCCGAGCCCTCTCCTTTGGCTCCTCCCCTTTTTGGCTCAACCTGCAGCCTCAGGCCAGACAGCTGGCCCAACCTGGAAGCTTCTCTCACCTTCCTGGGCTGCACTGGCCCCGGCCCTAAGTCCCCACAGCTGCCAGTCATTTCCTTCTCAATGCCCTCGCCACACTTACTGCCATCGTCTACCAAGTGCTGGTCCTCGGGTCCCCCGTGACCACGTCTCGTTCATCTTCTTCTTGCCAGAGTCTGGCCACAGTACACATTCCATCAACACTCGTCTGGCCACTCACCCACTCCGTGTCACCAGACACTGCCGGAGCCCCAGTTTCCGGAAGATGTCCACCACCGTCTCCATAGGGGTGTGGTCCGTGACCGTGAACGGGCTTAGGTTCAGGACGCGCCGCAGCTTTAGGGGGTGCGGGCTGTTGGCCGGCAGCTCGGGGGGCTCCTCCGTGAAGTACATGATGGAATTGCTCACGATGCCCTCCTGCCTCTGTCTGGCGTTCTCTAGAATGGGCAAGCAGAAGCATAAGCCACACGAAAACCCCTTGCTAACAACTCCCCCTCCCCCAGACCCGCGGGAACACACGTCTTCCCTCCCCCCCACCACCCCGCAACCTAGAATCCCGCGGAAAAGGGCCTCAGAAGGCAAACTCCACATTCTTAATGAGGGGCTTTGGCATCTCTCTCGAGCTAATGCTGGGCAAGGGCCCTCCTGCTGTGACCTGCTCATCCATGGCCAAAGTGGTGAAAGGTGGGCCTGACCGGGACGCCCTGCTGCCCCCGGACTCCGGGTCGCCCAGACGGCCAAGGCCCTCCACCCTTGCCTTCCTCACACTTCTTCGCCTCATCAAGGGCTGAAGCTTGATGTGACGAGAAACCTCACTTAGCTGCCCGGCGACCTTATTACATTGGTTTTTTACAAACCAACTTATAATTGGCCCAAATGGCATCAGGAATCCTGAAAGGAACAGAAAACTAATAGGGCCATCTCAGGTTCGCGGCCCAGAAATGCGGCTCACTCCCAAATATGACCCTTGAGACCAAAGAAATAACCCTGGAAAAGCTGCATCCCCCACCCCTCGGATCTCCTTTCTTAAAAATGGGCCATTCTGTGGATTTCTCTAAGAAAGATAGTAAAACTTTTATGGTAACATTTGGCCTATTTTTATTGATAGGCAAGGCCATGTGAGAGAAAGCTGAAGAAAAGTAGGGGAATAGGAACTCATTAGAAATACAGTTTTCTGCAGTACTAGAAACCCAGGCTATTTTAAGTCACACATGAAATAAATCCATCAGTCTCAAGATATTTCTCCAAGGCGATTTTCCTTCTGTTGGAATTTTAATCTTTCTTTTGGTTCATGGGAAAAGGTTAGGAAAAATGTACAGCGAAGCTTGCCTTAAAGTGGATCCTGGTTTCTATAATACATTGCTTGCCTTCTCAAAGACTACTATTCACCTATATTGTTCTTTGAGAAATAAAATTCTAACTGCCTGCTCTAAGGCCATTTATTGCAATAGAGTACTCTAATGGAAAACTGGCAGCATTCAGGGTCAGGCTGAGTTTGAAAAGGGGTCTCTGTTTAAAAGAAGAACAAAGGGCCTGCTGGGCAAATGCCTGTACATTATTTGGGTCAGGTTAAATCTAGTTACATCAAATGGGATATGATTCAACCGCTAATACCAGACGACACTGATGTGCAACCTGTTTTCAAATGTAGATGCTACATGATACACACTGCACACTTCTCTCCTAAATCACGATGGTCCTGTCCTGAATCACTAAGGCAGGGGGCAACAGTCAGCACATACTTATTTATTCATTTTCACAGACCGGTTGGATCTCGAACAGTCCCACGTAATGGGAATCCCATGTCTTTCAACAATCAGATTGGGCATCAGGAACAGATCAAACCACAAAGTTCAATCAAGAACTGATCACATGGATTTGCTGAACTCCTTATAAAACCAAATACAACTTAGAAACCTGTCAATCCACTCACTGAAATAAATAATAAACTTATATTTCCTCCGAAATCTACTGATTGGGTTAGAAGCCTTGACTCTAATGGCAGCTAATTTAGTGATTTCTTGCTCACCAGTGAATTCCCAGTGCCTAGACGATACCTAGTATACATTTGCCCTTTTCCTTCTGATTTCCCCAATATTCTATGAGTATGTATTGCTTTCACTTAAAAAAAATGTAATAAACTCATTTTTAATTGTTTTAAAACTGTCTTTATTATAGGTTTTTAAAATATATCCTACCAGAACTAGTATCAGTGGCCAAAGCGTCTGAAAAATGATGTACATTTTATGAGCACTTGCTAAGGTCACTCAACTTGACGTTCTGTTTTCTAGCAGCAATATGATTATAATGTCAGGTACAGAGAGGGTAATTAAGAGAGTGTTGCTAAAGTGAATTTCACAAACTATAATAGGCCCAGAAATTTTAAGACTAGAAATAATCACAGATCCAGTAAACTATTACAATGACTTTAGAACGATGGTTCTCCGATGAGAGCAATTTTGCCCCCACCCTCGGGGGACATTTGGCAATATGTAGCGCCATTTTTGGTTGTCAGGACTGGGGGATGGGGTTGCTACTGGCATTTAGCGGGTAGAGACCGGGGATATTGCTCAATATCTCTCAGTGCAGAGGACAGCCCCTCTCAACGAAGAATGATCCCGCCAAATGTCAATGGTAGTAGGGTTGAGAAAACTCTAGACTAATCATGTTTTTAGGGAGGTAATGTTCTATCATCCTCTTCATTCAAAATGCTTTTGTAAAACAGATATAATTAGCAAGTAAGGTTAAAATGGAAAATTGGAAGCAACTATAGTGGTGGTCAGTACAAAGATATGATTAAAAAAAAGTAAAAACCACTTAGAAGAAAAGGCAGATTATTTTAGACAAGTTATAGTTTACTAAGACAAGACGTGGAGAAGTCTCTCTGTATGTATGTTTTAACCCCAGCAGAAAGAAGTAGATGACAAGACTGCTCGCCATGGCCTCTGCCTTCCCAGGAAGAAGCCTCTTTATCCCTCAGTAGCCCAGCCAACAGATCGACCACTTATCTCCTTGTTCAGTCCTGGATGTAGACGCCTTTCTGCAAATAAGCATCTTCGACATGCTGGAGAATCATTAAATCATCCATCCACCAACAACAAAAAATGAGAGTTCCCTTAACTCTTGCCCAGAACTCTAACTTTCCATCCCTCTAATCATCTTTGCAGCTTCCCACTGAGTCCTCTCTGAACCCAACCTCACTTAATTGAAGAATTCAAGACTGGAAGAGCCTGAACCCTGCTGAGCACAGAAAGAGCCTCTTATTTGCAAAGAGCACCAAGAGGTAGTCCCATTGACTAGGAATTTGAACAAGGGTCACATATAGCCCCGTGTGTGATGGTGCAGAGGGCCGTACTTCCTAGGCGGCGCCAACTAATCGCTCTCTACCAAAGACAATGGCCATGTTTTGGCATTCCAGAGAGGAATTGAAAATAACAACACATTCTCAGTGTCACGTGAACAGCTACTACAATTTTAAACGTGACGTGTTAAGAAAAATCCTCGTTTGCCTCATTTACCATTCTTTTCTTATCCAGAGTACCTCAGATCTAGCCACCTATAATCTTTGCTCCTAATTCCCCTGAAAATGAAATTGGCAAGAGATCATTACTAGCTAAATGCTCACGTCTACTTCTATATTCACGAAAGGGCATATGATTCCACAAATACAGGTCATGAATTTTTCTACCAGAGTCCAGAGGCTCTTCTATTTCCACAGACCAGGAAAACAGTTTTTCTGATTGCTGAGTGAAACGCTCTTTGCCTTTCCACAAACCATGTAAATAGCAGCTTCTATACGATTATCGGTCTGATTGAAAGCATATAGGTATTATTTACACTGCATGTTGCCTCTTCAGACATTCCAAGCATAGCTTTTACGAGAGTGCTCGGCTGGCAGGCTTAAATTTCTTCTCTAACCGGTTGATGACAATTGCTGCTTCCCACTTGATTACAGTAATGGGTTTCAGCAAAATTAGTAAACTGTCTTTCAGCAGGTGTTCGTGGAACTACACAACGGGTAATGGATTCCGTGACATTTATTACTTTAGTTTTTAAATTTCAACCTTTGCTTAAGTGATTTTAGGGATTGAAGAAAAATTTTAAAGGCTGCTGATTACATTATTTTAAAACAAATCCAACTCTATTTATACAGTTTTTAAAAAAAAAAAAACAACAACTCATTTTTCTAAAGCAATATTTATGCCTAAAGGCACCTACCTGTTAAATGACAGGACCTATAATAAAGCAGAGCATCACAGAGCACTTAAGCACAAATGTGCTATCGTATGTAAAATATAAAATCGGTTGTTGCTTTGGGGGAGGTAAACATGTATGAACAACAACCTAAAATTAGAGGATATAGCTTATCTAAACTTATTCTTATAAAGCCTTTGATGAAGACATTTTCAAAGCTATTTAACATGCAGGAGGATTTTAGAAATTCAAAAGGAGAGCTTAAGACAGGGGTCCCTAAGCCCTGGGCTACAGACTGGTACCAGTCCATGGCCTGTTAGGAACGGGCCGCACAGCAGGAGGTGAGCGGCAGGGAGCGAGCCAAGCTTCATCTGTATCTGCAGCCGCTCCCCAGCACCAGTATCACAGCCTCAACCCAGCCTCAGGTCCTCAGGAGTTAGATTCTCATAGGAACACCAGCCCCTGGGGCCAAAAAGGTTGGGGACCGCTGGCCTAAGAGATAGTTGACAAGCGCAGGGAGAAGCAAAGGGCCCTCAGGTGAAGGTGCAGTCCCACCAGGGCGTTCCACAATCACACCCGGGTGAGCCCCACTGGCAAACTTCATAAACCCTCTGGGAGATGACATATGTAACACACCCATCGAGTGCACACCTCGGCCGCATCACAGGCCCCGGCCTACCATGAGACGCTGGGGTAGCGTGCAGATCACAGGGCAGGGATGCGAGTGGGATGGCCATGTGCTGAGGATGGCTCATCCCTGCCCCACTGCATTGGGACATGCGGCAGGATTCGACTGGAGTGAGCCCTCCGAGGCTCACTACTCCTCCTGACCCGGGCCTCCGACTCACACCCAGGCCGTGGTCTCTGAAATCCTTCTTCCCCCAGCGCTCCACTTCCCTTCCAATGCAGTCGCCTCTAGGCTGATGGGGCCCACACGCTTGCTTCCCTGAGCAGCCTGTTTTCAGGGTACCCCCCCCCGGGCATTGTCCCCTCTCTTCTCCCAACTCAATGGCATGCCCCTCAGCTTAACCGATTTCGGTTAGCGCACGAAGAGGAAAAGCATCACATGGAACTCACGTGACTTCCGCTCCTGAACCCACATGGGCCTGTAACAGGTGCAACGGAACATAACATCGTAAAGCAAAGCGAAAGGCTCGTGCAGTGCCGAGACAGGGGTCTGAGGTGGAGAACTGAGCATCTCAGTACTTAGCCTGCCTGAAAGTCCGTCTCTGCCCAGCTTGGCCCGCTTGCCTCCTAGCGGGATTGGGCCCAACGGGGCTGCTTGAAAACGTGGCGGTCCTCTTTTAGCCAAGAATGCCTCCCCCAAGACATTGCTTCTCACAGTGTGACTTGGAGACCAGCAGCGCCAGCATTAACAGGGAACTTGGGAGAAATGCAGACTCGGGCCCCACCCCAGACCTACTGAATCAGAATCTGCATTTTAACCAGATCCCCAGGTGACACAAATATCCATTAAAGTGAGAAAACCCCCAGCTGAAAGTCCTCTGACCTTCGTACATTCTCTCTAGCCCCTTTGAGAATTTGCTGGGTACACAGGCTGCCATCCGTCTCTTAGTAACGCACGAGCTTCTCTCGCTCTACTCACTTATTGCAAGAATCAGCTCCCTCCTCTGGGCAAATCCAATGAGGCGCTCGGAGTCCCTGGAGACCACCACGGGGAAGCCATTGTAGTCGGTCTCCTTAATGAGCGTCTCCACGTCCTCGACGGTCATGCTGTCCTGAGTCAGCACCGACAGCGGCGGCTCTCCCCGCCGCGGCCGCATGACGTCGGTGGCCAGTGTGCGGTGCGTGAACTCGTCCTTCACATCCAGAAATGGGTACCCGTTTAAGTGGATGTGAGCCTCGTAGATGCCTTCTTTCCCGAAGGCGTCGGCCACCCACTTGCTGGTCACAGCCGCTGCCATGAGGGGCACGATGTACTCGAGACCACCGGTTAATTCGAACATGATGACCACCAACGACACCGTCATCCTGGTGACTCCACCTAGAGAAGAGGACAGTGGAATTCTGAAATTCGATCCCAGGCCCTCGAGAGAGCGGACATTGTGGAAACTGACAAACTGGCTCTAAATTCTCCTGACAGGAGGATTTCTAAGGAGACAGTCAGGCCTACGTGTCGCCCATGCTCAGACCTCTGTAACTGAGGCCAGACCCGTTAAACACAGTCACATCTGACCGGAGGGCTCTTCTCCAGTGAGGGACAACTGGGTCGTCTATTTGCCTAAGACCATTCCTTGTTTTTTGGTGACTAACTGGATCCTATGAGGTCTGTGTCGGTTTCTGACAGCAAGTATGGCTCTCCTCCACAACCTCATAAGCTGGAAAACTGTAGAGGTCCTTAGGGGCTATGGACAGCAGAGGGACCCTTGTGTCCCTTGGTACTCAAAGAGAGAATCCATACCGACTCGCAATCTTTCAGCGAGCTGAAACTGGGGTTTCTCGACCTCAGCACTAGGAACAGTTGAGGAAACACCATTCTTTGCTGTGGGCGCTGTTCTGTGCACTGTAGGATGCTTAGCAGCATCCCTGGCCCCCGCCCACTAGGTACCAGCAGCATCACCTCCCCCAGGTGCGATAGCCAAAAATGTCTCCTCCGTTGTCCAGTATTCCTGAGAGGCACAATTACCTCATGTTGAAAACCACTATTCCGCTATTCTAAACAGCACAGCTGCAAGACGGTAGAGACACTATCAGTCTTGGTCCCTGAACGACTGAGTGGAGAGAAGCCCTCTGCTAACTAACTCACTCACACTCACACTCACACACACACACACTCACACAGCCAACTCTCATTATTTGTGGTAGTTCTGTTCTATAAAGTCACCACAACACTGAATTAGTGAATACGGAATCACTGCCTTAGGAGAAATATCAGGTTTCTGAGAGCCTCTGATCAGTTTTGTCAACCAATTAATACAAAACCTTGCGTTCTGTATGTTTCTGTTTAAAGACACCTTACTTAATATATGAAGCTGACTCATTCGCATCGAACTCAGGGCCAAAAGCACATAACTCACACCTGAAGGAAGCTTCTCCAACACACGCATGTTCTCCCTAAGGCACATCCCAGCTTTCGTGCACTTAGAAACACCAGACGGCATTTTAGCACTACGCTTGGGGGCCATTTTCAACAGCAAAATCATTAATAAAAAGCACAAAAGTGCAAAACACGTGGCTCTAAATAGACCACGAAAAGTACACTTGTGTGCAGCTGAGAGCTGAATCAAGAAGGTGGACCTTCGCCTTGGCCAGCCTCGGCTGCGAATGTAACTGCATGTTAGACAACTCCAATTTTCCACTGCTCTGTGCATGACCGAGAATGACCGTGAAAGCCCCACGAGTACTGATTTAGGGGTTACAAACAAATTTTAGCAAGTAGACAAATTCCCAGGTACGTAATCCATGAATAATGAGGATCGACATCATACCACAGCAAGATATAAAGCTTGGTGTGTTAAGCCAGCGAGATTCAGGCGTTTACTTGTTACAGCAGCAGCACCTCGCCCATCCTGAGAACGCACGTGCTCGTGTCTTCCTTCTCGCCAGTCCTCCAAACGAGATCAGCCCTTGTGGTCAGTTCGTCTCACCCTTCCTGGCGCCCTCCCACCCCCCCCTCATCCCACCCGTGGCGGTACCTAGGCAGGCTGCGGCTCCCACCATCGCATAAAGTCCTGGGGTGACACAGTCTGCTCCGGGCCTGCACCAGTTTCTGAAGATGATCCAGTCATGGTGGTGATAAGCCAGCTGCTCCACGCCGATTCCCACCATCCTGCCCGCCATCGCGCCCACAGCCATGCTGGGGATGAAGAGGCCCGACGGGATCTCCAAGGAGCACACAGAGAAAAGAAGCATGGAGGAATGAGCCTAAATTCTCACCCCCCACACGCAAGCTTGCACCCTACATCAGTCTTCAGAGATGCAACGCTTCCAAATAGGTCAGCTGAGAAAAGGTGGGACGAGCGACTTCACCTGCTTAGTAGTCAGCCGCATCTACTGTGACTTAGAGAGAATGCAATTTTATACTTTCATTTCCTCGCCTTCAAAAGCCGGCCCGCTTTGCCTGCTGTGGATTAAAGAATGATAAGCCCCACTGCAAATAACATTCGAAGTGAGCATCTGTCACTTGAGATACTCACCGCTTTCTCGCTCCCCTTCCGTGTCATTCAGATTAGCTTTTAAAATTAAATGCCAAGCCGCAGCATGAAAATGAAAAAGAAGGGCCCGCGACTGGTCACAGGTAAAATAAAGAAGCTGAAAGCATCAGTGCTGCTGCTCTGGGTCTTCCAGAAAGTTTTCCCTGGGCTTACCACCCTCTTGAATACACAGCGGCCAAGCACCGACCAGAGCGGGATGGCGGGGGGCGGGGGGCGGCCGTTCCCTCTTCCAACAAAGTACGTTTTCTGAAAAGTATTCTGAATAGTTCCAAGCCAGGTTAGAGGCAGCAAAGAAAGAGACTATGTAAACGAAAAGATTTTCGTAATACTGTGTTTTATATTTTGCTGTGTGAAAATACATTTTGCAAACATAAATACGTTTTAATTTGCCTAATGATCAGACTGCTACAAGACACGCCTGATCCTCTGTGTCCGTGGAGATCGCACGTGCCTGCGACCCTAAGTGTTGTCCGTATCAGGGTGAAAGTGGATCTTTAACCAAATTCCAGGTAAGTCTGGATCAAGTGTAATTTCTAGAGTCTGGGACATTCCTGAGGAAATCGTTCCTTTCTGAGCTGCCCCTTATCCCGTAGCCACTTAATCCTCTGTAACTTCAAAGTCGACTTCTCCCAGCAGGCACTAAAAGATACTGCTAAATCAGACACGAAACTAAATCCCTTTGCTAGGAGATGATAAATCAGAGACAGTCAGATGTTTAATAAAGTCCACCCATCCTTGTTCTTAAGGCAAAAATTTTGTGCTTGACCATTACGCACTCAAGTGTAAACTCTATACACGGTTTCTTAGACTTTTTAAAAGAAACAAATCATAAAAAGTACCACACACAAAGCAATAGTAATGGAACACAACGGGATTTCTGGATGATTCTCAACGTTCTGCTTCCGGTCCCGGGTGCTAGTTACACAAGCACGCGTTTTGTGAAAGTTCACCAAGCGGTACGCGTCTCTGTATGAATGATGTTTTCTGAGCCTTGGCTTCTTCATTTGTAAAATGGGATTAAAATCTCAATTTCATAGGCATGCTGTTTACCAAAAGTATTGTTTCTCGTTGATTAAAAGAATGCCAAGTGCCTGGCACAAGACAACATCCAATAAAGACCAATTTCACTTTCCTCACATCACAATTTTATTTTGGCAAGTAAGGTGCTATCCCCAGAAGGACATGGGTGCCCCCCCCCATCTTCCTCTCCCTTCGCTTACCTTCATGCCAAAAGTAAATATGGTAATGACGATCTTGAAGATCAGCGCCAGGGCCAGCTGCCACATGGCCGTGTACACCCCGAAGCCGGCCGGCCGGTCAGGAATGTCATCCACAGGCCGGGTCATGTTGGGGTCGTTGATGTAGTCACAGAGCTGGGACGACTCGAGGGCCCCACAGTCATTAAACAGCTCGGAAATGAGCTCGCTCGTGCTCCGGCGCGTGTAGGGATTGGGGTAGGCGATGATGGCGGTGATAGCGGTCACCACAATGACCTCCAGCACTGGGTACTTCCCCAGCTTGGTGGTTTTACGCCTCCTGCACCAGGCGATGTTGCAGCGGATGAAGAGGGTTCCCCACAGGCCCCCAAACACCCCCAGCAGGATGAAGGGGAAGAGCTCGGCCATGTACCAGGGTGTGTGATATTCCACGTAAAAGAGAACAAGGCGGCTGTTCCCAAAGGGGTTGATGGATCGCAACGTGAAAGCCGCCACCAGGGCTGCGAAAAAGGACCTCCACAGGGTCTTCAAGGGAAAGTAGTAACTGACCTGGGGCAAACAGGGAGAAAATTAGAGACTGGCCGGAGGAAGGGCTGCCCATAGCCCCAGCTCCACTGATCAGCAGCTGCCGCTGGCGCTTGGTGTGAAAGTCACACTCAAGACCAAAGACAGGTGGTACTCGCTTCCTCAATATAGGTTTGATCATGGCCCAAATACACCAACAATGATATTTAAGGGACTCTATGTCTAAAAGTGGAATGCGTACCAGGCAAGGTGTGTTTGAGCTACTTTTTTACAGAGACAGGAAAATATGTCATCCTAATGCTGTTTATAGCAGAGAGACCAGGCTAAAAGCTTACATAAACCTCTACATTTTCATTCTCTAGACAACAGACTAGATTAAAGGTTGGAGAAGCCTGGCCCAGCAAAGGTACCCATATGGCGCATGAGTTATGAATGAGTTTACATTTTTAAATGGCTGCAGGGGAAAAAAAAATATTTTGTGGCATGTGAAATATTCAAAAGAAGAAGAGTTTTGGGACATGTGAAAATTATATAAAATTCAAACCAGCATGCATAAGGAAAGTTTTACTGCAATACGGCCACACCCGGTCATGTGTGCGCTGTCTGCAGTAGGGGTGAGCTGCTATGACAGATACAGTAAGACACACAAAGCCTAAAATATTGACTCTCTGGCGCTTTTCAGAAAACTTCTGCCGACTTTTGGAATAGATCCATTTGGGTCACCGAAAACAAAAATGCATAACAAGTCAGTGATGAGAAAGAAGAGAGACTGGAGATCTTCCCTAAAAATCCGATCGGCGATTTTAAAAATGATCCTTGAAAACAGATACAGAGCAGTGGAAACGTGGCTCCTTAATGAGCCGTGAGAACCTTGCTCCTTCTAGTCCTCACAGGGCCAGAGACGGAGGCCCGCTGCTGCGCTAACTTCCACGTGGCCCTCAGCACGCCAAAGCCTGCATTCCCTCAGCGCCCATTCTCACCTCTTCTAGACTGAAAAGCACACCTCCGATTGGAGCACCAAAGGCCACGGAGACTCCGGCAGCAGCTGCGGCTGAAAGCACCTGCAAGGCAGAGAGTTCTGCGTGAGCCCCAAAGCCTTTCATGAGAACGAGCGTGTGCGAGTGAGACCCGAGAACGCCAACTTCCAGAAGACAGACGCTGAGCTCGCTCACCTCACGCCTCTTGCCCTCATTCTTGCTGTACTTGGAGAAGAGGCTGCTGAAGAAGTTGCCACAGCAACAAGCCACGTGTACCAGTGGCCCTTCTTTCCCAAGGCTCAGGCCCGAGGACACTACCAGCACCAGGGTGACAGTCTTGATCAGCAGGGTCCACTTGCCTAAGTAGCCCCTGATGATAAAGCCGCTCAGAATGGTCTTTATCTGCAACAGGGGACAAGAACAAGGGGGAGCGAGCTGCGTCAATGCCACGGCTGGGAAATGACTAAGTCCTCGGAGAGGCATTTTGCAAGCTTAGATTCGCTAAAGCATAGGGAAGAGAGGCTGCTTTCATTCCTTATTTAGCTGTAATTTTATATTAACAGAATTTATATTAACACAATTTTATATTATGTTAATGGAGGCTTGAAACAATTCAATACGCAGAAAATTTGAAGAATTCCTAGAATAAGGGCATAATGAGGACTGAATAAGTAATTATCAGGGTCTTATTTTATTTATGGCATTTTATCCTGTTCACATTACTCTCTGTTGTGTTGAAAAGAGATATGTATCTACTGATCTTAACTGTTAATTTTTGACTATGGAAAGATGTCCGAGACAGAGACAGAAAGCTGGCTGGCTAGCTATGTCACGAAGCAAAGAGAACAAAATGTCAATCAAACTTTAGGTCGGGTCGGCACCCATGGGCCAAATCCAGCCCACTGCCTATTGGGTTATTTCTGTATTACCCACACACTTAGAGTGCTTTTAATATTAGTAAATGTAATACGTAAACAATACTAGTCTTTTAGTGAGCATAGTAGCTCAATTCCGCCTCTTGACTCACAAAGCATAATTATTGACTCTGCCCTTTTCCAGAAAATTCTGCTGACCCCTGCTATAGGCCATGGGTACGAGGGTGTTTACTCTCCAACTCTTTCTACTTTTCTGTATGTTTAAAAATATTAATACATTGTCGGAAAAAGAAGATGTTCAACATTCTAATAATACACCTCTGGGGGATGGAAAGATTTTTTTTTTAATCCATAGCAACCCCTTCCCTCTTGTATCAAAAGGCCTTTACTACAGGTAGAGTCATCTTGCTCCATTTTCTGACCCGTCACATTTTGTAAATGTCAAATAATGGCTTTCTTCTTAAAGGTGCATATGAGTTTGCCTAAAGCTTTTAGAAATCGACTGGATGCCAATCTCAGTTATTCACTTCCTAGATTAAGAGTCCTCTTCCCTCCCAAACAGTATTCTTCTGGATACAGAAACATCATCAACAGATAAATAACATTTTACCTTCGACCTCTCCCACAAATGTCTGAAATAGAATTAATGCTCACTGCTGAGGTAGCAATTTACCAGCCTGTAATCACAGATCGACACCAAGTGAATCTGCCAGTGAAATTCATGGCCGGTTTCTGTTTTCCCGCTGTACAATGGGACAATGTTATTTCTTGTCAGTGTTAGGGCATTTACCTAACTTCAAAGTGCCTCCTAGTGTGCATGACTCTGCCAAGAAATCAACTTCTCAAATAGCTACCACAGTCTCTCAACCTTGGAGACTGGTGGAATCATGTCAGGAATTAGAACCCCCCGAGATGTGATGTAATTGGTCTGAGGTGTACCCTGGACCTGGGGATTTGTACAGCCTCCTTAAGTGATTCTAAAATGCAGCCCAGGTAGACAAGCACTGGTCCATTCCTGAAAGCTAGTACAGGTACTCCTGATTTCTCAATGTTTAAGGGACAGTCCCAAAAAACTCTTCAGCATCATGTCATGTTTGGTGATTTGGGGAAGGTCGGTGAAGTGAAATAATCCTCGAAATTTTAAAGGGGTATGAATGGACCATTTGGACCTCAGAATTATTGACAGATCTTCCTTAATTCAAAGGGAAAGATCAAGAAAAGTGAGAGTACAGACATGTGTTTCCGAAGAGCGCCATGGGCTCCTTCCTATAGACCATGAGTAAGGCTCCAGAGATACAGATGGTATTTCTTGAACTAGCCTTAACTAATGGGAGACAGACCAGTGGTGGCTAAATGGGTCTGTTTAACTAGTGGTAGTTGGCCTATCTGAGCCCGCGCTCTGGGGATCTCAGACCCCTTTAAGGGATGTTTTATTACGCCTGCCACAATCCTGCCCTTTTGTGTTGCCTTGAATAAAATTACCTATAATTTTTTGTCAGTTAGTTAATGTGGATTTGGACCCTAGGGTACAGTTTAAGAGCATAATACCATTTAGAAAATTACAAGCATCTAAATTACCTGAGCCTCTGCCAGCCATGACATGTGAATTGAACAATATAATAGGTATTTTGTAATTTTCTAAAACGATTTTGTAAAATTGTCATGATCAAATTAGGGAGTAAAGAAAGCAAATTCATTCCCAGTAGATGGAAAAATACAATCATTTGCTTTAATTTGAATTAACAGAGACGGAATCAAGCCAGGCTTTAACAAGATATATTGTAGTGGATTTGCGACTTGGTGGTGTCAACTTTAAAACCTTTCTGGTAAATAAATATCTGTGAGAGTGTTCATGTTTTGCAATGAAACACGAACTCAAATTAAGTTCAAAGAGGACATGGTTTCCTATACAGTCAATAGGGGTTCTGCTAATGAAGCAAACAGTTCTCCCTAAATAACGCCAGTTCAAGAAACAGTGCTTTAGAGAGCTTATAGAGGAGCATTTCCTACACAGAAAAAAGGTTCTCTGAATTTACATTTAAAAAATGTTTCCAAAAGAATTTTTTTTTTTTTTTTGGTGAGGCAACATTTGGTTGACCTCACAAATTGCAAGGACCTTGCTAGGTTATAATCCCTTATTTTTTATTTTATACACCTATAGCACCCGGTCTTCCTAGGTGGTCTCCCATCCAAGAACTAACCAGGCCCGACCCTGCTTAGCTTCCGAGATCAGACGGGATCGGGCCCAAAGGAATTTTCATTCTAAGTAATCGAAGTGCTCGGAGGCAAACACTAGGGAGGATGAGCAATTGATCAAATGTGCAGAAGTGCAGTGTATTTGGACGCGGCACGGCATATGACGGCTTAGAGCGGGTCCTTTCGGATGATGGTCAGTCTATTTCCTAAATAGTCAGTCAGTATCTTTGCTAAAATGAAGGAGAACGGCCCTGTATCTTAACCTGAGGGACACTGGTTCATGTAGTTAGTTGGGTTTTCACTGGGAGGAGGTTTTTTGTGTCTGTGAAGTGTTTATTCACGTTTACTTTTTACACTTTCAAGAAGTGGGGTAGACGCTGGACCCTTAGGTTGGGAATTTCAAACTCTATGATAATAGCAGTGAAAATTTTGCTACTGAATCATAACAAACAAAATTTAATTATAAAACCTGCATTGGGTTTATATACGTTAAAAGATTACTGTGAACTTGTATAGAGAAATGTAGCTGTTATATGTCATATGTGGTTTGAGGCAGGGGTCCCCAACCCCCGGGCCACAGACCAGTACTGGTTCATGACCTGTTAGGCAGCGGGCCGCACAGGAGCAGGTGAATGGCGAGCCAGCGAGCCAAGCTTTATCTGTATTTACAGCCGCTTCCCAGCGCCAGCATCACCGCCTCAGCTCCGCCTCAGATCATCAGGCATTAGATGCTCATAGGAGCACCGGTCCCTGGGGCCAAACAGGTTGGGGACCACTGGGTAAAGCATATTAATAAAACAAGTACCCATGTACCCACTGCCAAGTTTAAGATAGAAGAGAGGGTACCTTTCAAAGCCCTGCGTCTCCCTCCTCAGGGGGCCCTCCCTCCTGTCCAGCCGCAGTCATCTCCTTGCCTGTCTTTATAGCCTTGGCACATGTGCGTACCCCTAACCAGCATGCTGCTGCATTTTGGCTGTTTGTGGACTTTATATAAATAGAATCATACTTTATATACTGTTCTGCAACTTACTTTTTTCACTTGCTATTGCCTTGCTGAGTTCCATCCCCATCAGTGTGTTCCTTGCACTTTGGTCACATAGGAAACTGCTCAACTTAGTATTTAACTCCTTTAGACTTTAGCTCTCACAAAGAAAGAT
The DNA here is from genome assembly GCF_014176215.1 of Rousettus aegyptiacus. Taxonomy (NCBI): domain Eukaryota; kingdom Metazoa; phylum Chordata; class Mammalia; order Chiroptera; family Pteropodidae; genus Rousettus; species Rousettus aegyptiacus. The sequence continues at coordinate 159,288 of NW_023416312.1, read as the reverse complement.
GCCTGCTTCAGACGAAGGCCAAGTCCAGGCAGCCCCTCAGACAGAGCTCAGATCGGAGCTCCCTGTCTGTCTGCGAGATCGCGAGCTGAGCCTGGCTTCTCTGGTTCTTGGAAGGGGAGATGAGATTGCCCATCACGGCTTTCATTGCTGTTTTGAATTTTCCACCAATTCCTGGTTGGTCACCTCCGTATTCTGACAAGGCGGCTTGAGTCAAAAAGAGAGAAAGGAAAAAAGAAAGGAAAGAAAGGGAAGGGCAGGGGGAAGAGAGAAAAGGAAAGGAAAGGAAAGGAAAGGAAAGGAAAGGAAAGGAAAGGAAAGGAAAGGAAAGGAAAGGAAAGGAAAGGAAAGGAAAGGGAGAAGAGAAGAGAGGCAGGAAGGCAGGAAGGCAGGAAGGAAGGGAGGGAGGAAGGAAGGCAGGAAGGCAGGAAGGCAGGAAGGAAGGCAGGAAGGAAGGAAGGAAAGAAGGAAGGAAGGAAGGAAGGAAGGAAGGAAGGAAGGAAGGAAGGAAGGAAGGAAGGAAGGAAGGAAGGAAGGAAGGAAGAAAAATGCCTCCTGTTGACAGGGGCATCATAAACTGAGGTGCCAACGACGATCTGTTCTTTTTAACATCAAGGGCGTCTTCGGTCTTACATAGCAAATAAAATACAGTCAGTTCTGCCATAATCCTTGTTTTGAAAGCACAAATTTGTTCCAACGCGATTCATGCATTAGGGAAGAACTCGAACATAACGCCAATTTCGCGTCCTTTTATGCACAGTTTCATCTATGAGAAACACAGGGTGAACTCAGAAATAAAACTCACACAGGTACATGCTTCAAACATGCACCAGTTCACATGTACGGCAGGGAGTATGTACGCATTTTTCAGCCGATTACTGTGTGTCAAACTGCTCTGTTTTTATTAGGCTCCTATCTTTTTTACACGTGTCACCGACAAAGATTTTGAGTGTTGTTCCCCTAACCCCATTTCCCCACCAGCTCGTACAATTTTGCATCGCGCTGTGACTCTTAGGAACACGTGTCGCATTACGGAACAACCGCCCGTATGGAGGGAACGCGATGGTACTGCATGTAGCTTGCTTTTTGAGTTCCTGCAGCAACATGTTAATATAAACCATCAAAAAGTCAGTGTGACATGCTTAAGTCTTTTTTTTTCCTATCTTTCCTGCAACCAGACATGACAACCTTTTCTTTGCACAATCTTTTAATTACTCCAGCCGTTTCCATGAACCGCCCGGACCAGCGGTAGTGTTCGTGGGTACCACTGAGGACTGGGTGCAGGGAGCAGGGGCCAACGTAGGTCCATCGCCATAACGGAGCACATCTTGGAACGCGCCATCCCCGCCGCCTATGGGCACTGCTGAAGCGCCCGCCTGAGGCAGAACTGAACCGCATTGATTATAGTGATAACATAAGAACTTTTAACATTATTTCTGGCTAAAATGTTCATTCTCTGGGCTTTTCGGGAATTATCTCAAGTGGATCAAACTAGGTTTGAAGTTTAGTCTTGGGCATTCCTTGTGATTGATGAGGTCACCCCCCCCCCCTCCTACTTTGGTCACATTGAAGAGCTGAAAACTATCTATGAGATTCTAAACTCGCGGGGGTGTGTTCGCCCTGCAGGGATCAGAAGAGCAAATCGCGGCCAGGCAGTTGACTCATAAGGCAGTTCACGCATCGGTAAACTTTCTGAGCAACAAACCTCCGCTATTGTCTATTTCCACGTCACATGGCGGATAAACTTACAAGGTACTGAAGTGCCACGTGTATGCGTGCGGTTAATGAATTCTGATTCCGCGTGCGTTAAGAGTTATGCCTGGTTTTGAAGACAAGATTTTAATCATCTGAGAAGTAACAGAGCATAAACCCTGAATGCAGAGCATAAATCTTGGGTTCAACATCCAGTTTACCGACTTAGTGAACCAGGTCAAGTGACTTAACCTCTCTATACTTTAGTTCCTCAACTATCAAACGAAGAATGATAGTGCCTGCCTCATAGGCTCATTGTAGGGACCAAACGAGCTCATAGACGTCAAAGGCTTGGATCCGTGCTTGCCATACAAGTGCTACGTAAGGACTTGACATTCTCCTTATCAGAACAAAAGAAATTCGGCCCCCACTCACCTCTGGTATGCCGGAGCCACAGGCGTAGGGAGCAAACACGCGCACCAAGGAGACGGCCAGGAACGCAAACAGCAAGGCCCACAGGATGTACATTAGGTAATTCAGAATGTAAGCGCTCGCACCCTGAATGGCAGACACAGAACAAGAAAAGAGCCCGTGAGTCACGACAGACCCGCGCCCCGCCCCTCCACCATGACAGCAGAAGCGGTGACCTTCGCACACCTGCTACCGGGTAAAATCGCAGTGGCCATGGAAACCGGGACTAATCACCACTTCCGCTAGCTAATGAAAGGTGTGACGCGGAAAATCCTGTCTTTGAGCCCTTGGAAGGTTTGTTTCATCTTGTCTGCGGTGGATCGGCCTGTCTTTGCTTTCACTACGGCCACCGCCACGCCACAGCGAGCATCCGCTGTGGCAGTGAGTGAGCATGAGGACGGTAGTTTAGAACACTGCTCTCAAATGTGCTTCCTGAACCAGCAATGTCACCATCGCCGGGGCCCGTCAGAAATGCAGAGTCTCAGGCTCCACCGCAGAGCTGCTGAGTCAGACGCTCAGGAGGCGAGGCCGGCAGAGGGGCTTCAACAAGCTTTTCAGAGGATGCGCACTCACGCTAATTGTTGATAGGCACTTGCAGAGGGGGAAACCTGATCATCTCAGAATAACTCATTGAACCATTTCTTCCAAATTATCTGATGTGCAGAGCAGGCTTTCTGACCCAAACACACAGGCTGGGCTCTCTAACGCTGAGGCCCCGCGGGGTAGAGAGAGACCTCATTTCTCTAGGCTTTAGCTTCTTGCCATCATCTGGATGACTCAAGTGAGGGAGAAGGAAAGCGAGGTCACCCACAAGTCAGGCCACAGCCACATGTGTGCCGTGCCTCTGAATTGCAAAAACACATTCCAGGAGACTGTTCTGGGCTTTACAATCACATATATTCATACCCTATGCAGTGAGAAATAAACTCACAAACACATTTTACCCACTTAAAAATGTACTTTTTTGAAACTAAAAATAACTTCTCATTCTTGCTAACAGTAATTCTTTGAATCAAAGTATAAATCTTAGAAACGGTTGAGAAGACGGATGGCCGTACGTTCCCGAAAAGGCATTGCAAGTAGGAGAGAAGAAATAAAATATGGCACTCAGCCGATTTTGCCTACCTACTCCCATCGACCCAAGGGAATTTATTTTGGAAGTAACGGAAACCACTGAGAATGTGTGAGATTTCGGGATGGACCCCTGTCTACTTCTGAGACTTGAAGGAATTAATTTTCAATTCCGCCAACAAAGAGGTTTAGCAAAATGGCCAAGTACATTCCAAATGTCTTCAGCTGTATGTAAGTCCATTGGGTGGGGGGTGGGGAGGAAGTAGGGGCAGGAGAAGATGAAGAAATAGATCACATCCATCTTCCGAAGACAGTTCTAGCTTGAACGGTCTTCATGTTATCCCTTGCCTGGGTTTCTGATCTGTCAGTCACCCACAGTCATTGTGGTAACCACTGCATTCGCTTAGAAGTTAATCCTTTTCCCGAACTAAGATTCTTCTACAGATGTGAAGCTCTGGGTACCATGAAGGCAAGTCCCCAGTCTATGGTTCACCACTATACCCTGTGCCTGGGACGTTCCCATTACAGAAGGTCCCAAAACATCCTCTGCAATGTGCTTGTAAAATGCATTGGAAAATTACAGCTTAAATTGAAAAATGATAACCTGCTAGGATGGCGAGACTCAAAAACAGATCATAACGACTGCTGATGGAGATGTGGACGAATCGGAACGCTCGTACGCTGCTGGTGAAAATGCATAACGATGCAGCTGCTTTAGAAAATAATCTGGCGGGTGCTCACGAGGTTAAACATAGAGTTACCATATGACCCAGCAATTCCCCCACTAGGTATATATCCAAGAAAGATGAAATCGCATCCACACAAAAACTTACACACAAACGTTCAAAAGAAAATCATTCGTAATAGCGCAAAAGTAGAAGCAACACGTGTTCGTCAACTGATAAACGGACAACAAAAGTAGTTTATCCATCCAATGGAATAGTATTCAGCCATGAAAAGGAGTGGAGTACCACTCCATGCTGTAACATGAATGAACCTGAAAATCATTATGCTAAGTGAAAGAAGCCAGACACAAAGTCCACATGTATGATTCCACGTACGTGACATGTCCAGGATAGGAAAATCCATAGAGACAGAAAAGAGATTAGTGGTTGCCCAGGGCTGGCAGGCTGAGGAGAATGGAGAGTGACTGCTAATAGGCATGGGGTTTCTTTTGGGGTGATGATGACGATCTAAAATCAGATTGTAGCAATGGTTGCAAAACTCCGTAAGTATTCTAAAAGCCATTAACTCGTACGTTGGAAATGAATAAGCCATATGGGATGTGAATTATATCAAACTGAAGCGGTTTTTTCAAAAAAAAAAAAAAAAGAAAGAATATCTTTTCTCCTTAATTAGAAGGTATAAAAATCAACCCTATTTCTTCAGCACGATCAACAAACCACCCTCGGTATGAAAAATAAAGCCAAACATAAGACCTTAAAAATATATATGCGTTTTGCACATAAAGCAGTTGGGAAGGGTTTTCCAACTCAAGTTTGAACATTAGAGCTAGAAAAAGCCAAGTCACACTAGTGTGAACTTATGGACAACTATCAGGGCACTTGAAGGTGAAGCCAGACATTCCCAAAATGCCCGGGGGCATCCCAGAGTGCCTGTGGAATGCCGGATTCTGCCCAGAAACCCACCTCCGACTGATTCACCAGCAGCTCTGACCATTTCTGCCACAGGGGACACTTGTCCCTGTCCTCAAAAGTGGTCTCGTTGGAAGTCCAGCAGCACTGCTCGTGGCTGTACCAGAAGGCAGACAGACAGACCCCCTCCTTCAAGTCGGTCATCCAGTCGACGGCGAGATCGATGACCCCAGCCAAGGTCCCTGGAAGAAACAGCAAGAGCTTCTTAGAAGAATCACCCCGTGATGACGTGGCAAGAATGCACAATATGGGACCGACGCACGAGCGCGTCGGCCAAGGCCACACGCCAGAGGGGATTAACAGGGCCATGGGCTGCCACACGTGTAGGAAGTTTCTTTCATGAATCGTGAGGTCCCTTGGGCATTTATGGTGTGGCCGAGGCAGCGCCCAGCCCAGTGAAGTGCCAAGGCTGATGGTATGCTGTCCTTACATGGCTCAAATCAGGCGGGAGGGACATGCAAGTCTTTAGCTCGTGACGAGCCACCGGGGCTGAGTGGCTTTCAGAATCCATCCTTCCAAATGTCAGAAATAGGGTGCATACACCCTCTAAATGACGTGGCACCTGTGGCTTCTGCGGCAGGATGCTGTGGTCACACGCTTTAATATTTCTCAGGGAAACAAGACAACTCAGACAAAATGGAGTCATAATGACTATAACAGCCTCATCATTTAAGGAAGGTTTAACCACCAAATGGGAACCAAACTTGGAAAACCTCACTTATTAGAACCTTCTGGATTTTTAAGTTACGGATAAGGAAATGTAGATCTTATAAGCAAATAACTGCTTTAAAGGCCAACAGAGCAGGGGGATAAAACAGTGTCCAGTGGGCCACAGAGGACTGCCTTGGGTTTCTTTCTAGAATAAGCCATTCTATCTAGTCTTTTACGAAGGCAGGGAATACTTTCGAACTACTACGTTTTTCAAACTTTTTGTGAATCGTTACAATATCACTTGCCACCTGCATCAACACCAAAGGCACCCACAAACCTGCATGAGGGCCCCCCTCTCCCTGCTACTCTCCGGTCCCACCAAAGCTACCCACGCTCCCGGGAGATGCCTGAATCCTCGGCAGGTCGCAGGCTCCAACGGCTGGTCCCTGCTAGCTTTCCAGCCTCAACTGTCTCCATCACTAACCGCACAGCCTGCCCGCTCCACGCTCCCAGCGCCCACGGGCTCTCGGTCCTCTCTGCATCACCTCGGGCAGCACCGTCTTCCACCCCCGCACTCTCATATTTCTCTTCCGGGTTCTGACATTGACGTCACCACCCTCAGGAAGCCTTCCCAGATTTCCTAAGTCTGGGCTACGTGTACTTCCCAGATGATCAGCCATCTCTCCCTTGTCCATTGTTGTACCTGTGTCAGGTACAGAGTTGGAAGTATCTATCCATGTTGAATAAATGGGTGCAATAAATGAATGAAAACCAGAAAGTTCAGGTCCATCTACATCTGCTCACTCCAGGGATATTTCCCGAGTACCAACTTAACTTGCGCTAGTCACTATGCCATGCCCTGAGGGTGCAGCAGTGAACGGAGCTGACTCAGGTCCCTGCCCCGGTGGGGGAGGAAGACACTGGACAAAATGAGAAATCAAGGGCTGCGCTGGAAGGGGTAAATAGTAAAGAAAAGAAATAGCACTTTGCAACAGTGTATCCACTATAAAAAAAGAGTCCGGCAGATCCTCAGAAACGTCAGCCATAGAGTTACCATCTGGCCCAGCCATTCCACTCCTAGGTCTATACTCAAGAGAAATGAAAATGAACGTCCACCAAGTCTTGCTCACAAATGTTCGCTGCGGCACTATTCATGACTGCAAAAAGTGGAAGCAACCCATATGCTCATGGATTGCTGAATGGAGAAACAAAATGTGCTCCATCGTATACAATGGAATAGTATTTGGCAACAAAAAGAAAGGAAGTACCGACAGGCTACAGTATGAATGAACCCTGAAAACACACCATGTTCAGTGAAAGAAGCCAGACGCGAAAGACTACAGTATGATCCCATTTGTAGGAAATGTCCAGAAATGGCACATCCAAAGAGACAGAAAGGAACTCAGTGCTTGCCAGGGGCTGTGAGGAGCCTGGGGCACTGGGGCTTGATAGCCAAAGGGTATGGAGGTTCTTTGGGGGCTGGTGAAAATGTCCTAAAATTGACTGTGGTGATGGTTACACAACTCTGTGAATACATTAAAAACCCACTGAATTGTATACTTTAACTGGGGAATTATATGATATGTGAATTATACTTCAATAAAGCTGTTACACACATCCATACACACATTTATGCACACACACATACAGTGCTTGAGAGGGATGAAGCTCAGAGAGGGAGAAATGTACTTCTAGAAAAGGTGGTCAGGGAATGCCTCAAACAAAAGAGGACACTTGAACAAAGACCTAAAGAATGTGAGAAAGGGGTCCTGCAGACATCCAGGACTAAGATACAGCGATCACCCCGAATTCCATCACTATGCATTCATCTAGAATCACATTATCCCGCGCCCAATCTTCCTGGCTGACTGCTTTTCTGACTGCTGCAAGTCTCAGCTTTGTTCCGTGGAGCAACAGTGACACCCAGTGGTGACTCTTGATAATAATAAACCTTTCGTTCCATGGAGCAACAGCGACACCCAGTGGTGATTCCTGATAAAGATAAACCTTTCGTTCCGTGGAGTAACAGTGACATCTAGTGGTGGTTCCTGATAAATGCCTTGAAAAGGAAACCCTTCTTGGACTTCCCCATCTCTGAAACCAGAATATAATGTCTGTGGCACCAGGGGGGAGATGACAGGTCAGGCAGTGGGACACCTGAGTCCTCTCCACCAGCCAGGGAACAAGAAAGTAAGTGGGGACAGTTTTCTGGCTTTCCCTTTAAGGTACATCCAGATCAAAAGAACACTTCGGCCACCTTCATTGTCGGTATCATCGCATTCTTGCCTTCTCTCTGTTTCTTTGCTGATGAGTCCAGGGGACCACCCTCCTCCAGTGGTGCTCACCCTGGCTACGCATTGGAATCACAGGTGGACGCTGGACAAAAGCGGGAGGGGTCTTTACTCGATGCTAGGGCATCGTCTCCAAATACACTATTTAATTGAAGCCTGGGCAGCAGTTTTAATTCTCCATGTGATTCTTCCTAAAAGAACTACCAGAAATCAGGTTGATAGTGACGCCGACCGGTCAACATCAGGTTTGGTAACGACTGCCCGATCAGGCTCTTAGTCAATAAATCTACACTGCACTGTTTACGCCAGAACATCTATTCCAGATTTCTTCATTTCCCTTTTTATTTCTCCTTCCTAGGAGTCAAGAATAATGATACATCGTATGGTTTTATAAATCCATTCTAAATAAAGACATAAGAATTCACAGCAAACTCCCACCCCGTCCACCTTCAAACAAATAGCAGCGTCAAACAAATTAGTGGCAAGACACTATGTACTCGTGAAGACTAATTCCCTTCCAACACTGCGGCCGTTATATACTGGGAATGCCGCTGGGAGAGGAAGGATAGGATGGGAGAAATGGGCAGCCGGCTGCTGTGACTACAAGGAAAGGATTCCCCCTCAAGCACCGCTCTTGGCAACCAAGCCCCTCCTCCAAACGCACATGGGATAAATGAAAAAGCACCGGGAATCGAAATCCTTTGTCACCGCAAAATTTATGTCCATGCCACATCAGTGTTCTGTCTTCCTTAGAGAATTGGCTATATTCTGCCTTTATTATAGTCACTCTCTGATCAAGCCTATGACCGTGAATGTTACATTGCTACGGGTAGAGGATGTTTATCAAGGGAATCTCTTTAGCACATTTGAATTCTTTATTCTTACACATTAATTTTCACCGCTTCCTAGAAAGAAGTTTCAAGAAACGATTTCCATGTAGAGTTAGTGCGTTTGGTATTAAAAGGACAGGCTTCTCCCCACATAGGCATCTAATCACTCTAGACGCGTCTACTGCCCGCAGGCATGGTGTTGGGATTATTAAAATAAAGGACAGGTGTCCCTGAGCGTCAGAACAATCTATGGGCTGGAGGGAATCTCCCGGGCTGGCCTCAGGGCCCATGGTGTCTCGCATTAGGATTTGCGATTCATTCCACGGCCTGCCAGTATTAAAGGCCACTCTCGTATGGTGTTTTATTACTAGGGATCCGAACTTCCCACTGACTTCCCTGCCTTATGTGTAACCAAGTAGGATGGAGGGAGACACATGTGTGTTCGGTAGAATCCAGAACGGTGGTCGCCCTTTGCACTGTGTGGAAAAGGCCCAGTGACTGCAAGTACAGCTCTCCGGCGACCGCTTGGGCGCACGCCTTGAGGCCTTGCCTTACTGACGACAGTGTGTGTGTTAAATGTGTGGTCGTGTATTTCGCTCTTACATATTCCAAGTACTAAATCCCTTGCGTGGGGCCGACGAGAAACACTCCACTTTCAGAACATGGGCCCAGACGGCTGGCGCGCCCTCCCACGTACCCGCCAGCAGGCCGATGAGCAGCATCACCACCCATCCTGACCAGGCATCCAGCAGACCCTTGATGAACTCCCACACGGACTCCTTGCTCTTGCTGGTTATCTAGAAACGAAAAGACACTTTGGTTGATGCGGATACGTTTTCCAATTTGTGTTTCCTTCCTTGAAACTGCTTCCTCGGGAAGCAGTTTTGCAATGGAGCAAATCGATTCCCACTTACGTTGTTCTTTTTGATTATCTCCCACGTGAATAAAACGGGCTTTCTGGTTGAAAAAATTCACGTAATTAAAACAAACTTACTAAGTGTGATTTGATCTTCCATTATTCACAAGCCATTTTGAAGGGAGACATGGGTTCGGAGTTACCATTTTGAATAAGAATGACTATTTTAACTTATATTATAAGGCCCATTCACAAAAGAACCTCTTCAACAAAGACTTCATTTCCTTCTTTTGTTTTCAAGGTTCAATGTTAATACAAGAACTTCGCTAGCAAGGACCATGCTGACCGGGAAGATGGATGCCTCTAAACATATCATAAGAGCATCCCTTTGACTCCATGCGTTGACAGGATCCTACATTCCTCAGATCTTCATCCCCCTCAGAACCCTTTAGGGCAGGGGATGGCAAACATTTCTGTAAAGGGACAGAAAGTATTTTCAGCTCTGTAGGCCAGATGTGGGAACTACTCAACTCAGCCTCTGTAGGGCAAAAGCAGCCATAATGTGTGGCATGAACGGGTGTGGGCTGTTCCAATAAACGCAAACAAGGCCAAGCTGGATTGGGCCTGAGGGCCACAGTGAGGACAAGGGTGAAGGCTGCCCCATCGCCCACGGCCCTCCACGTTGGAGCCAAGACGCTGAGTCATCTTTCTGCGTCAACCTCGCTCCCCACATCTCTCTCTTCCTTCTTCCCTTGCCAACTTGCAGGAAATGACGTGGCACTCTCGATGTCACTTCTCATCCGACTCCGAAGCTGCACTCCCTGAGATGGAGGACAGCCCCACCCTGTTGCTGCATCCCCGTGGAAGGCGACGTGGCCAGCGGCCCCATCTTCACGGCTCTCTCCTCTTGTCACTGTGGCCACTGCCTCCCACTGTACCTAAGAAACCTTGCTCCCTCTACAGACCAAGCCGCCTGAGCTACTTCTAAAGGTCTACATGACACAGCCTCCCACCCAAAGCGCCTGGTATTATAATTCTCTATCCACACACCTAAGCCCAAACCGTAACCGTCCAATGAGAGCGAGCATGGCCTAGCCACTTAAAGGGATGCCCTTCAATATGTCTTTTATAAACGCCACCTACCTTTCTGTGTCTGTCGGTGTCCCGTGATTTCTCCCTCAGCCAGTCAATGGTGTGGAAGTCCTCGTACGTCCCCACATCAGGGAATGGCTCGTCGAGGAAGTCCATCAGGTTTCCAGAGCCGCTCATCGCTCCCGCATTTACCATGCTAGTTACACCTGGGAGAGGAAACCTGGGGTCAAAAACATAAGCAGGCGATCTGCAGAGACCCAGCGGAACAACCCGCATGCACCGGTATGGAAGAAAGAATGATTTCAGCACGGGCATCTCTGCTGCAGTGAAATATATACATTTACAGTCTGTCTCAATCAGTATGGGCTGCTATAACAAAAACTACCACAGACTGTGTGGCTTATAAAAAACTAATGTAGTTTTCACAGTTCTGGAGATGAAGAAGCCCACGATCAAGGTCCTGGCAGAGGACACACCTCGCTGTCCAGTCAAGAAAGGACACGTGGTGGAAGGAAAGAACTTGGGAGCTCTCTGGGGTCTCTCTTCTAAGGGCACTAACCCCATCATGGTGACTCAATTTTCATGATCTGGTCACCCCGAGGCCCCCTGCTCCAAACACCATCGCACTGGGAATTAGGTTTCGCCAAATGAATTTGGGGGACACAGACATTCGGTCCACAGCACGGCCGATTTTTATCATTCGCGATTGTGACATTCTATAAAGTCACCATGAACACTGAATTAGTGAATCCTGAAGCACTGTCCCGAAGAGAAATACAAGTTACGTACCTGTGAGCCTCTAATCACAATATTTCCGTCAACCAATCAGTACACCCCTTTGCATTTTGTTTCTGCTTAAAGAGAACTTACTGAATATATAGTTGATTCGCGAACACTGAAATCAAAGCCAGGAGCATCTTAACTCGTGGCTAGACGAAGCTCACCCGACGCGCACATTTTCTCTGTGGGGCACCTGTCAGTGGCCTTGCGGTTACAAGCGCTAGTGGCACTCCAGCTCTGCACTTCGGGACCACTGAAAACAGCAAAATTACCAGTAAAAAGGCACAAAATTATGAAACGTGTGGCATTGAAAAGACTGTGAAAGCTGAAACGAGATGGCGGAGAGGTGCATCTCAAACTCCTCGCCCGTCTGTGCAGGCGCACGTCTGTGGGTGACCGGGAAAGTGCCACGTGTACTGATTTGGGGGTTACAAATAAACTTTAGCGAGTAGCCAGATTCACAAATACAGAACCACAAGTGAGGATCAGCTATACTCAATTCTGGAAAACCTCACGCTCTGCAAAATCTAGGTGTCAAAATGAGGGGGCTGCCGGGGACAGGCGAGGTTGAGGCATGCCACTCAAAACCGAGTCACTGTAACCAAACCAGCGATTCGTTTTCCTGGGAGAGGAAGTGGACCAGCCGTGTAGGCAGCCCGCGTAGTAGTCACTGCGGATATTCACGGTGCATAGCAACAGCAGAGTGAAAACATTGGCATGACTTTGACCAACTGATGGGAGCCAAGGCGATCTGCAGATCTGCAGGGGGCCGCCGTGGAGAGGGACGAAGGAGGCAGGACCGCCTGCCACATGACCCGTGCTCTGGTCTGAATTTTTGTGTCAGGTGAGCTTCGTCCAGCCACGAGTTAAGATGCTCCTGGCTTTGATTTCAGTGTTCACGAATCAACTATATATTCAGTAAGTTCTCTTTAAACAGAAAAAAAATCTAGATGTTGAAATAGATCCTAACCCCCTGTGGTGGTGTTAGGAGGTGGGGGTCTTTGAGAAGTGATCAGGTCACGAGAACAGTGCCCTCCTGAATAGCATCGGTGCCCTTATAAAGGACACCCCAGAGAGCCCTCACCCCTTCCACCACGTGAGGACACGGTGAGAAGCCTGACTGAGAAGAGGGTCCTCACCAGGCCATGCTGGCCCCCTGATCTTGGACTTCCAGCCTCCAGAACCGTGAGGGAAAAAAATGTCTGCTCTTTGTAAGCCACCCAGCCTGTGGTATCTCCTTATAGCAGCCCAACGGACTAAGACAAGCCGAGAGCCATGCCAGGCTGGCGGCACACTGCCCTGGGCAAGGACCCCTGGGGGCAGGCTTTTAATTTGTCTTAAAATACAGTCAAAAGGGCTCCTGCTGCCAGGGCGGTAGCAAAGTTAAGAGTTTCTTCGTTTCCTAAGATAATCCCACTCCCACTAGCCTCGCGTCCCTTGTCTGAAAAACAATCCCAATTAAACCAAGACATCATCCATGTTCTACCACTATCAGAGCCTGATTTAGAGGTCACGGAGGAGCTCATTCGAGATGGAGAAAATGCTTTGCGGCAGAGCCAAGGCTCACCACCAGTTAGCAGAAAAAAAACAACAACGTGCTCTTACAAAGACAAGAGGTTGGAATAAGCAGTAAATAAAAATTACTTTGGCAAGGAGCGTGGAAATTTGAATTATAGGATGAGGACCACAAAAGTGCTGGGTAAAGAGGGGAAGGGTAGTTTTAAAAATATTCGAGTATAGGTTTCTCTCATTGCTTTCTGTATGTTTATATCTGGAGGACTCAACCGCGACCTGATGAAACGGCATTTTAATCAAATTGAAAAGTCGCTATGGGCAAAGTGGGGTAATCGCCTTACAAGCAATAAAGTGGCCATAGTGACTGATTTATTGACCATCTGTACAACTCAGCTGCTTTAAAACTTTAAAAAGTTTGAGGTTTGAGCCATGCCAAGCTGAAAACTATACCCGTTGATGAGGACCCGGGGAAGAATCATATTGCATAAGTAGCAACCAATAATAAAGGAAAGGAGTAAAATTAGAAAGCAGAGATTTCATTCTCATTTCTACAAAAACAAGATGGCGATAGCCTTGTGTTATATGTGGCAAAGAAAATCTCTGATGGGAAAAATAACATGGCAGGCTGCGGACCTGCCATGCAGAGCCCTCACGAGAAAGACCCGCCAACGGACAAGAATTGCCGAGACTTGGACATTTATTAAAGAACAGATCATTCATGTTCCCTGAAATGTAACCAAATCTCTTAGTGAAGCGACAACTCCAGGCAGTGATGGTTGAAACGAAAGGCCACTCTGGAGAAGAATCACATCTTTAAATGCCATGGCTAGCGCAATTAGACACATAATTGATAAAGGAAAATAAACGTGATCTACTTTGTAGATCTCATCGGGGGCTTCCCTGGGGGCCAGAAGGAGGTGGTGATGGTCACTTCTGAGGTCAGGGTTAAGAAAGACAGGAGGGCTAGAAGTATAAGAAGAGGGCAGAAAAGTGGAAAGAACTCTAGCTGGGATCCATCTGGGAGATGCGATTGGCTAAGGAATAGAAATCTAGCCAAAGACGGGAGCGACGAGAAGCGAACTCCAAGGACTTGCTAACTGAGAAACTTAACCTGTGTAAGGCCACTGTGGTACAAGGAGCAACCCTAACGGATGCAAATAGTCACTTGCATCTTAGAGGCGAGCCCTTGATTCTCTCGGCTGTTTTTATTTCTTCGCTCCAATAAAAGCACTTCTGCTAGCAGATGGCACCTGTGCCCATGGCCTCAAGGCCATGGTTTGGGGAAGGACAGCATCCTAGAGAGTAAATCTGAGCTGCTCACTGGATCTGGATCATGTAGGTCAGGGCTCAGCAAACTGCAGCTCGCAGGCCAACTCTGGCCTGCTGCCTGGTTTTGTAAATAAAAATGCAGTGAGACACAGCCTTGCCCACTCATTTACATATAGTCTAGGGCCGCTTTCACATTACAACAGCAGAGCTGAGTAGTTAGGACAAAGACCACGTGGCCCACAGAGCCTAAAGTGTTTACTATTTGGCCATTTACAGAACACGTGTGCTGACTCCTGATCCGTGGTCCAGACTGATTGCAAAAATGGTCCATATTCTCTATCCATCCCTGTAGCTACCACATTTTCAACAGGACTTTGCAGCGTCTCTGCACCCTTCAGATCTTGGCTCACCTTGCGACATGCAGTAGAATCGACAGTACGCATGCCCTGAGTCTAGACCCCAAGAGGCGACGCGGCCTCTGCCTTTTTTTCTTGGACTTCTGCCCTCACCAAGAGAAGTAGCCTAGCTGTAATGCTGGAAAATGAGCAACTACATGGAGTCAGGTTGGGTCGTTTATGCTGAGGCCATCCCAGATCACCAAGGCCTGGCCAAGCACAGGGCGATGAGTGAGTCCGGCCAAGATCAGCCAAGTTTGGCCCAATCAACCAGCTGCTCGGCCAACCTACAGACTGTGAGACAAATGAATGGTTATCGTTTTAAGCAACTAGGTTTTTCGAAGGGGTTAAGTAGCACCATCGTAACAATGCTTAACAGGCACAATTTACTTGAGCTCTGAGGGCGAGGAGAAGCGAAGGCAGGTAAGTTAGCTGTGGCACTGCGGACCAACCGCTAGGAGGAGGGATGGAGCAGCGACGGTGACAAAGCCACCAACAGAGCAGGACGGAATGGAATTTCCTGCTGCAGGTACAGGGCCTAACGAGATAACATCTCTCGTATGCAACCATCCTCACCTACGGAGGGGTTTTGGAAGACACTAGGGGCACCTAGGTATTTTGTCCAGTCCTTTAAAGCAGTGGTCCGCAACCTGTGCGGCACCAGGGACTGGGGCTCCTATGAGAATCTAATGCCTGATGGTCCGAGGCGGGGCTGAGGCGCTGATGCCGGCGCTGGGGGGCGGCTGCGGATGCAGATGGAGCTTCATGGGCTCACCTGCCGCTCGCCACCCACCGTGCAGCCCGGTTCCTAACAGGCCAGGGACTGGTAGCAGTCTGCAGCCCAGGGGTTGGGTTGGTCTCCCGACATTAAGACCCCAAGAGGCTAGGGTCAAAGTTTTCAACAGCAGGTGCTAAAACGGACCCTGTCAGTAAAACTCACTTCAGCCAGGGCCCAATGAAGACAAGCATGTGTTGACCGCAACAGTATCAGTGATGTAATTTACGACTTCGATGTTGAGAGCAACTGTGACGGTTGGCTCTCTCTCAGAACAGCAATTTTAGGAAACCTGGACTTTGTGTAGTTGAATACTGGCGATAAGAAAATGGTTTCTAGAAGATGAAAGAAAGTACAGGATCGCCCAGAACAAGCTGAAGGACAGGTCCTAACTAGAATCAAGTCTTGATTGAATATAAGAGAACACCCACCCCAGGCTAATAATCAGCCCACCTGACCAAAAACGTCTGTCAGAAAGCCAGACCTGCGAATGTGCTGTTTCCTCTACTTTGAACAGCCTTCCTGCCCCTGTCTGGAAAGTCGCTATTCGTCCTCCAGGATTCTGATCTGTGGAATGTGCTCTAACGTCCCCAGGGGCAGTTGGGGGTTCCCTCCCTGGCAATCCGAAAGCATTGAAACATGAATCTATGCCTGGCATTCTAATATCTTTTCCTGAAAACTCCTCCAAGTGTTCACAGTATTAGAAACTATTCTCTTGTATTCAAAGGAAATACGTCTACTCAAAATAGAAAGGCCACACGCTACACAAGAAATTTGCCCGAAACCCGTCCGTCCACCTGCGTGACCTCGGCTGACCCTCGCTGAGTCTCACCTTCCCCCTCTCAAAACTCCACATTCTGCGGTGGACTATTTCTCACATTCTTTCCGCCCTGAGCTCATGACACAGGGGCTGACAACGCTTAGTCCCGGCCCCTTTTCCCCTCTCAGGGACAGGCAAACACTTTCTAATTAATCAAAACTATTCATCTCTGCGACAGATCCTGGTCGCGCCTGTGGGACTTTCCAGAAATTTCAGAGCTATCTTCACTGCCAGCTGTTAATATCAGTCATTACAAAGCAGAAAATCATAATTTAAAAAACTTCGCTGTCACCAAATGAAAACTTTAAGATAATCTGCGTGGTATTCTCATATCTTCAAAAGCTGCATAGTATCTGCAGCCGTTACTGCCCTTAACACTTAGAAGTAGGGACCGAAAAGTGTCATCCAGAAGAGATCGCTAAATATATAGAAAAAGCAAGCTGTAGGTAAGCAGTGGGATGTTGCAGTGACCAGTGCAAGACGACAGTCCATGCTGGTCACTGGAAACGCACGCCAGTAACTGCCACCAAGATTCCAATTTCTCTCCCATCGGACCAAAGGAAAACGGACATCAGGGAAATGGGGATCAAGTTGGGCACAATCACAGGGAAAGTCCAGGAAGTGAGTTATCTATAACCTTTCAGTCTGTCCTGTTTTGTTTTGTTTTGTTTTTTGTAGCATTATGGTTTTAGTAAAGAGAAGGAGCAAATCCAACATGTCCATTTTTGCTATGTTCCAGAAACTGTTCTGAGCTACTCAGCCTTCCTGAATCTGGGGAACAGGTCTCGATTACCTGGTGGGAAAGTCAGGCCTTTCCCCGTCAACCTTCAGGCTACCCGCACTCGGAAGAGCAGCGACAAAAAGTAGACGCGCTGGCTGTGGCCCTGGGACCTTTCTTTCTGATTTGTATGGCTGCGTGTGGGGCTACAGCAGCAATCTTTTTATTTCAAGCATTTCTTTTTTCGAGATATAACTCGAATACCATAGAATGTATCTTTCTAAGTGGGATTTCAATATTCACCAGGTTGTACAACCATTACTACGACCCAATTGCAGAACATTTTCATCCTCCTAAAAGCAACCCCATACCCACGGGAGTCATTCTCCTTTCCTCTCCCAGACATCCATGAATCTGCTTTCTGTCCCTATAGATTTACATTGTCTGGACATCTCATACAAATGGAATCTCATGCTGCGTGGCCTTTTGCATCTGGCTTGTTTGACTCATTATGTTTTCGAGGTTCGCCCATGTTGGACTGTATCTCAGTACCTTACTCTTTGTTGCGCTGGACGATATTCCATTGCATGGATAGATCATATTTTGTTTATCTGTTTTATCGACTGATGGACATTTGGGTTGTTTCCACTTGTTGGCTACTGTGAATACTGCTACAGTGAACATTCACGTACAGGTCTGTGTGGACGTGTTTTTACTTCTCTTAGGTATGTGCCCAGGGGCAGAATTGCTGGGTCACATGGTAACTCTATGTTTAACCTTTTAAACTGCTGACGGACTGAAATTGTTTTCCTTAAGCAAGCTTTTTATCCAAGTAAACATCTCTCCATAAGAATGCAAAACTCACAACTGTATAAACCTCCACAAATTTTCACAAAGGGAATTCACCCACATAACCAGTACCCAGATCAAGGCACGGAATGCGACTAGCCCCCAGAAGGCCCCCCACAGCCCCTTCCAGCCTCTACCCCACCCCTAAAGGTAACCACCATCCTGACCCTCATGCTGCACACTAATTTTGCCTGTTTTTAAACTTTATATAAATAGAATGTTTTGTTTCCAGTTTCTTTAGTTCTACATTCGTTTATAAGGTCTACTCATGGTGTTGAGTGTAATCGCTATTCATTTTCTTTGCTATATAACAGCGAACTTTTTCTTTTGAGGCCCAGATAGTAAATATTTGAAGGCTTGTGAGCCTTGCGGCCTCTGTCAGGACTACCCGACTCTGCTGCTACATAAAAGCAGCCAGAGACAATACACAAATTAATGCCTGGGGCTGTGTTTCAACAAGAGTTGATTGACGGACACTAAAATTTGCATTTCATATAATCTTCATTTGTCACAGAATATTCTTATTCTTTCAGGGTTTTTTTTAACCAATAAAAAAGGAAAAAACCACGCTTAGCTTGAGAGCCATACAAAGGCAGTGAGCTCGATTTGGCCCTCGAGATGATGTACTTTGCCAGCTCCTGTTTATAGTATTGGATTAAGAAAATAAGTCCCAATGTATTTATCTATTCTACCGTGGGTGGACATTTGGGTGGTTTCCCACTTGGAGCCATTACACATCATGCATCCCCCCCCATTAGATGTTGTGTCGAAGACCTTCCATCTGTCCCCTCCTGCCCCAGCTGAGCAGTGGCCAGGTGCTCTAAGAGCCTGACCATTTTCATGCCAGATCACACCATGCCATCTTATTTGCCAACTTGCTCTATGAGCTGATCTCCAGATGACTTGGGCAGATGGAATGGAAGGTCATAACTCAGATTAAAAGATTAAAAGTCTCCAATCAGCAAGGAGGGCTGGTCACCGCAGGCGTAAGTACCAGCAGATTCCTTTGGCAGCGTGGGCGCAGTAGAAACCGCCACCCGAATCTCCTCTGGGTTTCCGGAACCTTTCCAATAAGCTGTCTGTGCCATTTTTCTGTTTCCTGTCCCCTCGGAGTAACTTAATTGACATTCAGGGGTTAGCTAATGTTTCCTGTAAAGGGCCTTTTTTAGCTTTGCAGGCTGTACAGTGTCACGGTTACCCCACTTGGCCATTGTGGCATGAACCAGCCCCAGACAACATGTAAATGAAGGCACGTGGCTGTGTGCCTGTGACATCGTATTTACAGAAGCAGGAAGTGGGCTGCGGGCGGTGGTTTGCCAGCCCCTGCTTTATACCCATAAGCATTTGGGGGGCATCTGTGACCTGCCAGGGCCCTGTCCGAGGTACCAGAGCTACCGGCAGGCCTGAGACCCTCACCTGTCAACAGAAGCCAGCAAAGAAGGCATCATGATTCACTGAGAGAAGTACAAAGATAAAAGTAGGCACAGTTGTCCCTCATAGGACTATGAATGGGAAGGATCAGACCCCAGAAAAGCAACGAAAGGACCTCGCTAGCAATGCTTCGACCCAGAAGCCCTGGGAAAATAAAAGGTAGTTACACAGACACACGCGCGCTCTGAGGTTTCTATGATAACCTACAATCAGAAACCTTTCCACTAATTGGCTATCCTAATGCTTCAAGATTCTAGATGCCCTCGGTTCATGAATACAAATATGAGCATACCACAGCTCTAACAAAGTGGTCAAGGCCAACGGAGCTAGAGGTTACCTGCATCACAACACACCATGAAAGGCATAGGACGCAAGGAGGAAAGGATCTGAGAACGTCGGATTCGGAGCTAGACCTTGGTTACATGGCAGCTACAAAAAAATGCCCCAAACGGCCTCATTGCTGAGAGTTTCCAAAAGCTCCAGCAACTAATCACAAGCATCTCTTACAGAGTCCCTTTCCTTACAACCGATGCGGATCACACAAGGCACTGAGCTCAGGGCTGATGTCTGCTGGCCGCCAATTCCTTGGAGTCCCTGCTATCAGAGGGCGTCATTGCACCATATGGCCACCAGAGGGTAATTCGCAAGCAGCCCTCGGCCAGCAGGACCCTGGAGTGACCACGGAACACATCCTCCTTTCTCTATCTGCTCCAACATGTAACTAACTCCCACCTCCGCCCAAGAGAAGGCGGGACACTTCTCGTACCCTCTGACTCAAGCGCTTCCCACAGTATGCTCGCAACAGATGCCTTAAACACAGCACGTTGCCCAAGTCAGACATACCAGAACACGCACTGTGGGATTCCATTTATAAGAAACCATATCGATGATTTCACGTCGGGTGGTGACACAGATGTTTCTTTTATAATCCAGTAAGCCATATATTCATGTGTTATGCACTTTTTGCCATGTTTGTTGTACTTTGCAATTTTAAGAAGAGGTTAAAAGTGTGGCCTGCCCCTCAGTAAATGCAGATTCTTAGGCACGGTTCGTTGGTGGTTTTTGCCCAGGGGCATGCATTCCTTCTGACATTGGTATTGGCATTTTTCTTTGGAGCACGAGTTCTTCCCCACTCTTGACGTTCTTGAGGTTCAGGTAAGGGGAGACTGCGCTGGACAGAAATCCTCTGCTTAGATGGGAAGGGACTTCAAGACTATCTAAAGATGCTCACTTTCTTTGTTGGGTTGTTTATTTTAAGAAGAGCAGGATGCTCTAAATAGTCCTCTGGTAGCAACAGGGAGGGTGGCCTGGAGAAGGGAAGACCTTGAAGGTGACGTGGGGAGGGGGTTGTGGAAGCACCTAGGCCTTGCGGTCAGGTGTGGCCGCATCATCGGTCCTTTGTACAGGGGGGCAGACTGCGGCGCCAACCACCAGGCACAGTGCCTGGCCGTGGGGGTGAGCATGGGAGCTGCGCGTGGCCATGCAGGCACGACGGAGACAAAGAAAGTCTCTCATTCCAGGGGTGGCTAACCCGAGGGCCACCACCCCTGCCAAATGTCTACAGCAGGGCGAAGGAAGCCAGGCTGCGGGGGCCGATGACGATAAATAGATCAGAGGCTCCCAACAGAAGTGATTCTGCCTCCAGGGGACACTGGGCAATGTCTGTAGACATTTGTCACATCTGACAGAGGCGCTACTGGCATCTAGTGGGTGGAAGCCAGGGATGTTGCTCAACCTCCTCCAGTGGCCAGGACGCCCCCTACAATAGATTATCCAGCCCCCAGCGTCAAGAGCGCTGTGATGGAGAAACTCCACTTCGTTCTGGGAGTCTGGAATTTGGACACGAGCCAGGTAGAGGGTGCCTACAGGACCAGCCCCCAGTAAAACCCATGAGCTGAGACTCTAACAAGCTTCCCTGGTGACATTTCACACATGTCATCCCGAGTCACTGTAGGAGCGGTTAAGCACATCCTGCGTGACTCCACCGGGAAAGGACTCGGGGAAGCTTGTCCCTGGTTTCCTCCCGACTTTGCCCCATGCGCTTTGCCCTTTGGGGACTTTGCTTTCTAGCCTTTCACTATAATAAACCAGGGCCATGGAGACAATTCTATGCCGAGTCCCGTGAGTCCCCGTAGTGAACCCGGTGGTGATCTTGGGGACCTTTGACACAGCGAGCACCATCTCCTAGAGGCCGAAGTGTGGAGCCGAGCTCCGGCGGCCCGTGGGGTGAGCTGCATTAGTAGCTCAGCCTCTGACGGCTACCCTCCTTTCCGGTCTCCCTCCTCACGCCCCTCCCCAGAGTCCCTGCACCTCTGCGCGAAAACTCCTTGCACGGGACTTCTCATCTCAGCGTCCACTTCCAAAAGAACTCGCAGACGGCACCAGCCTGTGGCATTTTCTGTTACTTCAACCAGCGATGCCTTGACCTGCGTAAAACCCATGAGTGACTTTTATGGCCCTGTGCGAATGGCCAAAATCTTCATGACCTAGGGCTAAGCGAAGAGTTATCAGAAATCACACCAAAAGTATGATCCATAAAAGAAAAAAAAAATGGGTAAGTTGTACTGATGGGCCAAGTAAAACTTTCTATCTGTATAATAACTCAGGAAAAACTCCAGATATACTCTGATTGCAACAGATGGACAAAAGGGTCCAAGCTCTGGGGAGGCCTCTGGCGATGCCAGGACCTGAGAAACAAAATGGCCTGTCATCCATTCCGCAACGGACACTGATGCTGATCATCACCAACTTGGTGACCCACAAACCTGAGTGCACATCATTAGCATCCCCACGAGGGCTGGGTCCAGGTCCCGCCCCTGACTCACAGTGTCAGCAGCTCTGGAGCAGGGCCCAAGACTCTGCGTTTCTGCATTTCTGATGAGCTCCCAGGGAGGCTGATGCTGCTGGTCCAGAGACTGTACACTGAGAACCACTGGCCCATTTATAAACTTTTGCTGCCCTCCTATTCCCCACGCTGTGTCCTGCCCTGCATCCTTCCCATTGTGTTGTAATTACTAATATTTTTAACATCAATCTTGTTTATAAAGTGCATTTTGTTGCAGAATCATTATTTGCAAGCTGGCTTCCTCCCGTTTTTGATTGTGAGCTCCTGGAGGGCACAGGCCTGTGTTTCTCACCCTCATTTACTACCTGGACCTCTGAGGAAGCGTTTGCTAAACCTGCTATACAGTAGTAGTAGTCACTAAACCTAAAAAGCTTAGCCGGCCACATACCCCGACTCTAGTCTAGAAACAGCGTTAGTAACACGATATCCATCTATAGGTAAAACCCTGCCGGCCGTCAGCTAAATGCTTTGGACATCACTGCACAGACATGCTCAAGAATATATACAAGAAAGATGTCCTACCGGCGCATAAACACAGGACAAAAATACATGACCCGAAGTGAAGTCACTAGACACATAAAATGTGAGTGGGCGTGAAACGCTGCTTTGAGGCCGTCGCCTTCTCCACGCACTGTGGTCCCATTTTATAATTTGCAGCCATGCAAGTCTGAAGGGCACGACTTGCTTTCCCCTACTAGGCTATTGTGTTTTCTTTTAACTGCTCAATTCATCTTGATTTTTCACCCATGACAAATGCTGGGCAGACAAAGTGAGACAAGTATTCTCCTCGGTGCTGTGGGCAAGCATCCTGGCTGAGGCCCAACCGCGGGCACTGAACACAGAACCTCAGGGGCCCATGGGAGCGAACTTTGAACCCGTCGCAGTGGCTAAGGGCCCCACAAGCTGACAGCTCTTTTAGCGACCTGACCAGACCAACCCTTCTTCACCGTTCCTATCCAAGTGGAGGAGGTGAGCGGGAAATAGGTATAAACTTTAAACTCTCTCGAGAAGTCTCTGAAACAAATTTGGATTAGCTGACCAGAACATTTACTATAAGAAATCCCGTGCTACGTGAAGATTCAAACTGACTACAATCCCACAAATACCATAACCTCAATAAACCCCGAGCACCAAAAGAAAAGAAAAAGAAAGAAAGAATAAAGAACAAAACGCAGCAAGGCACATCATAACCAAATTGGTAAAACCAGTGAAAGGTCAGCATTAACGTAATGGCTAGGTGGAGAGCCAGAGGAGACAAAAAGCAATGAGAGGGATTGTTTTATAAACTGTATAAATGTCTAACCAAGTATATTAAATGGAATAAACAAAGGAATAAACAAAGCGAATAAAGAAAAGGATCGAATGCCCTATCTAGAGGACAGGAAAGCCAAGGACACCCAATCAGAATGTGAAGAGATAAGATGCCAAGACTATAAAAATAATTTAAGGAGGATATAGAACACTATTAAGGGTCCAGATAGCCATCTGATCGGCGGACCTGAAGAAAATCAAGATGTTGAACAGCTGTTTGAAGAAATAATGATGGAAAAGTTCCCTAACTTGGTGAAGGAAATGGACATAAAACCCCAGGAAGCTCAGAGAATTAAAAAAACCAGGGATCCAAAGAGGCCCACACCAAGATACATCATAATTAAAATGCCAAAGGTTAAATACAAAGAAAGAATATTAAAAGCAGCAAGAGAAAAACAGATAATCACTTTCAAAGGTATGCCCATAAGACTAGCAGCTGATTTCTCAAAAGAAACTACACAGGACAGAAGGGCTTAGCAAAAATTATTCGACAGGATGAAGACCCAGGATCTACAACCAAGGATAATTTATCCAGCAAAGCTACCATGTAGAGTTGATGGACAAATAAAGAGCTTCCCAGATAAAAATAAGCTAAAGGAATTTATCACCACCAAGTCAGTATTTCAGGAAATGTTGGATGGACTTATTTAAGCAGAAAAAAACATGTATCAAAAACAGGAATAAAGAATGATAACAACTACATTCCTATCAATGAGTACCTCAAATGGAAAAGAATGAAGTGCTCCAACCAAAAGACAGAGTGGCTGAGAGGATAAGAAAACAAGACCCCTACATATGAAAAGGAAGGGGATGGAAAAAGATATTGTTTTGATGGACCCAGAAGCTATTTAAGTCAGACAGAGAAAGATAAACACTATATGATTTCACTTATATGCATAATCTGAGGCATAAAGAGAACAAACTAATCAAAAACAGACTCACAAACATAGTGGACAATTTGGTGATGGACAGAGGGGAGTGGGTTTGGGGGTATGGGAGAATGGGGTTAAGGGTTAAAGAAGTTACGAATTAGAGGCTGACTGATGGATGGTCACAGGGATGGGGAGCATGGCATAGGGAATGCAGTCAGCATTAATATGTTGGGTCAGGGGAGGGAGGGAGCAATTGGGGGGATCGTTTTTAAACTATATAGATGTCTGGCCAAAGTACTGTATACTTGAAACTAATTAAAATAATTTTTAAATGTCTAAGCAATGTACTGAATACTTGAAACTAATATTAAAATAATTTTTTTAAAAAAAAAGTGAAAAGGATATCTTAAAAGCAGGAAGAGAAAGAAGACACACAGGTAGAGAGAAAACTATTCAACTGAAGTGCCCGTGAAATGCTTTCTTCCTCTTTTAAAATGCCTGTGACATCATCTCTTACAAAAATGATCTCCCACTGAAATAATTCAAGTCAGAAGCCTGAGCCGCCTGACAGAGCAAAGGCACTGGGGTCGGCAAGGGCTAGCCCATCATGCAGCTGGCGGGGGACGTGGGCTCCCCGCTGCAGGTCGGGGCACGCTTCCCAGGCGCAGGAGGATACGGAGGGATGCTCACATAGAAAACCACACAACCCACATCTGCAAATGCCGGGGGCTTGAAGTGACCACCAGACTGCCAAACCTCATTGGCATTTGGGGGTTATTGTACCACAGTCTCCAGGCCATGAAGATGGATACGGGGATATACATTTTCACGGAATAAAGGTAGTTGTCCATTTACTTAAAATCAATACACTCGCCCTGATCATCGATATGGCCCAACTTATAATCAGTGCACCTAGGCCTGGCATGAAGCTCCTTCCCCCTCCAATCCAAGGAAGAGAATACACACCACGAACAAAGAGGGCGCGATCGGGGCAAAGCAGAGAGACAGAAGGGGCCTGCGGGTGGCAGCCACAGCCCCGGCAGCTGACTGGGGAGTGGTCAGCACTAGGCCTCCCCCTCCCAGAAAACTGTGGGCTCTTACCGGTTGTATTCGCTATCCTATGCTGCGTAACAAGTTACCCCAGAACCCAGCGGCTGAAAGAAAACGTGTCAGTTTCTGATGTCAGTTTCTGGGGGTCAGGAAATCGGGAGCAGCTTGGCTGGGTTTTTCAGACTTGAGGTCTCTCAAGAGGTTGCGGTCAAACTATGAGCCGCGGCTGCAGTCGTCTGAAGGCTTGATGGGGCAGAAGGACCCGCTTCCAAGTTGGCTCTCAGATATGGCTGGCAAGTTCATGCTGGCTCCATCCTGCATCTCCACAGGACTGCTCGAGTGTCCGTGGGACATGGCAGGTGGCTTTCTTCGGAGCAGTTGATCCAGGGGAGCAAGGCGGAAGCGGTGGAGCCCCTTGTGACCTCGCCCCGGAAGTTATACACCGTCACTTCCACCATATCCGCATCCTGTCGGTGGCGCAGCTCAGCCCTGAGCGACCGCTGTGGAAGGGGACTACACGCGGGCATGAACGCCAGGACGCAGGGTCATCGGGGCCCATCTCGGAGGCTGGCTCCCATGCCAGTCAAAGCTTGTCGCCTCACCTCTCCACCTTACCTACAACCCCACCAATTTCAAATTCACTTGAGATACTGAGCCTCGCTTTTTTCAATGTAGACACCTTAGGATAGTGAGGGACCACGATTCATTCATTCATTCCTTCCACCTAATTCTCCAGACCCCAGGCTGCGCTCCCTAGAGCTGAAAGGACTGAGAGGCATTGACAGTGAGAGGAGCTCCTGGTGGCCATGTGGCGAGAGGTAAGGGCCACAGGACCAATGAGAATCCCAAAGAGAGGGAATCTCAGAGGCAAAGGATGTGAAGAAAGAGATGTGAGAATTAAACTTTGCGTGTTTCAAAATTTTGCCTGGAGCCAGCAGAGACAGAGGAGGGTCACTTCCTCTTCCTTCTCCTCCTTCCTGCCTGGCCCACCTCCCGGCCCCGGCACTCTCTGTGCTCCTTCAGCCCCCGGCCAGCTTCCACAGGACTGGCGAGCTGGTGTGGGACCATGACCTTCCTTCCATGGCATGGTTCCTACAGTCACAGGGCCACTCAGCTCTATGTCCCATTTTGGAGCACAGCCTGCAAGCTGGAAAGGAGATAAGGCCAACTGCATGTGGCCTTGGGTGACACAATGGACTCAGTGTTCTCATATCCCTAACCCCTGGGGCATCAAGGGGCATGAGGTCTCTGTGCTCCCCGGGCCAAGGGCCAAGGATTCAGAATTTCCCCAGAGACTCCTCACAATAATAATAACTTTGTCTGGGTCCCATGGTGTGCCAGGCAGAACTTCAAATGGATTCAGTCCTTAGGGCTCTTGACACCCCCTGAATTAAATACTGTCCCCATTAGGCCCACATTAAGTGAACTGAAGCAGAGGAAAGGTTAGGTCACAAGCCCAAGTCTCACAGGTGGTGAGCTGGGAGCCAGGTTGGAGCCCAGCCCCTGAGGATGCTTCCTCCATAACAGCCTGATAGGCCTTGGTCCCCTCAGGCCCGAGAGCTACCTGCTTCCATTGAGAAGGTGGTGCTGGCTGCATTTCTCTGAAACTGTGCGGAAGAGCTTACGTAAAGGCACACTGGGTTACCTCTGACCTCCCGAGTGCACAAAGGCTCACACGTCCCCAACAACACTGCCGTGTCAGCTCCCTAGGGCGCCTTAACAGAGTACCAGAGACGCTATGTCTCGAATAACAGCAATGATTTCCTTATAGTTCTGGAGGCCAGAAATCTGAGAGCAACCTGACGGCAGGGTTGGTTCTTCCGAGGGTTGCTGAGGGAGAATCTGGCCCAGGCCTCTCTCCCTGGCTCGTCGATGGCCGTCTCCTCCCTGTGTCTGTCTGTAGAAACTTCGTCTTCTTATAAGGACAGCAGTCATACTGGGTCAGGGCCCACCCTAACGACCTCATTTTAACTTGATGACCCTATCTCTAAATAAGATCGCATTCTGAAGCACTGGGGTACTCGACACATGAATTTTGAGGGACCCAATTCAGCCCGTAACAGCTGCTAAAGACGATGCTGGTGGGAAATACCGCTCTGTGTCCCTCCCTCTCCTGGGACCTCTTCGGACTGAGCTTCCAATGACCATTTTGCTCCATGACAATCTATTTTCTGTTTGTATAGGGTACACCCCCTCATGGATAAAGAAAATCTAAACAGACACTCATGACTAGCAACTGTACAATGTCATCAAACACAGCCTCGAGGTATTCGAGGGGCACTTAACCATGTTCTAGCTGGATTGCCAAGGTGAGGACCAAAATGTCAATCAATGTGTAAGTTTGGGGCAAAAGGGGTGCTCATGGAAAAGAAATCGAAGAAGATACAAAGAAATGGAAAGATATTCAGTGTTCTCGGATTGGAAGAATCTACATAGTTCAAATGACCATATTACCTAAAGCATAATACAGATTTAATCCAATCCCCATTAAAATCTTATCGGCATTTTTTAAAGAAATAGAACAAAACATCATCAGATTTGTACGGAAGCACAAAGACCCCAAATTGCCAAAGCCATTCTGTGAAAAAAAGAACAAGGCTGGAGGCATCACTCTGCCCGACTTCGAATTATACTACAAAGCAACGGTAATCAAAACGGCATGGTATTGGCAGAGAAACAGACACATGGACCAGTGGACCAGAATCGAGAGTCCAGAAGTAAACCCATGTCTATGTGGGCAAATAATTTTTGACAAAAAAGCCAAAAACATACAGTGGAGAAAGGAAAGCCTCTTCAATAAATAGTGCTGGGAAAACTGGAAAGCCACCTGCAAAAGAATGAAACTAGATTGTTGTCTATCACCACACACCAAAATTAACTCGAAATAGATTAAGGACCTGAATATAAGACCTGAAACAATAAAATGCACAGAAGAAAACATGGGAACTAAACTCAAGGACCTCGGACTTAGAGAGGTTTTTATGAATTTGACCTCGAAGACAAGGGAAGTAAAAGTAAAAATAAATGAATGGGACTACATTAAACTAAAAAGCTTCTGTTTAGCAAAAGAAACAGTCACCAAGGTAAAAAGAAAACCATCTGAATGGGAAAATATATTTGTAAGCAACACCTCCGATAAGGGCCTAATATCCAAAATATACAAAGAACTCATACGACTCAATAGCAGCAAAAAACCAAATGATCCAATCAAAAAATGGGCAGAGAACCTGAACAGACACTTCTCCCTAGAGGACATACAAATCCAAACAAATATATGGAAAGATGCTCAACATCGCTGGCTATTAGAGAAATGCAAATCAAAACCACAATGAGACACCATGTCACACCTGTTAGAATGGCTATAACCAACAGGACAAGTAATAACAAATGCTGGAGAGGATGTAGAGAAAAAGGAACCCTCATACACTGCTGGTGGGACTGCAAATTGGTACAGCCACTATGGAAAACAGTATGGAAGTTCCTCAAAAAACTAAGAATTGATCTATCATATGATCCAGCAATCTCGCTACTGGGTATTTACCCCAAAGACTTGAAAACCCATATCCGAAAAGATATCTGCACACTGATGTTTGTAGTAGCATTATTCGCAGTGGCCAGTACATGGAAGCAACTGAAGTGTCCTACGGTAGATGCCTGGCTAAAGAAGTTGTGGTACATATATACAATGGAATATGACTCAGCCATAAGAAGAGATGAAATACTGCCATTTGCGACAACATGGATGGACCTCAAGATAATCATGCTAAATGAAATAGGCCAGACAGAAAAAGTGGAAAATCACATGATATCACATATATGTGGGATATAATCCTGAAAGCAACAAATGAGCAGAACAAACAAACAGAGACTCATGGACATGGACGATAGACTAGTGGTTGTTAGTGAGGTGGGGGAGAAGCGGGGAGGTAGACAAGGTAAAGGGGGTCAAATGTAGGGTTTAGGGGAAGGGCGAAGTGGGTAAAGGGGATCAAATATATGGTAGCTGAAGGAAACACAATAGAATATACAGATGTCAAATGATAACATACACCTGAAAATTGTATAATTGTATTGACCAATGTTAGCCCAATAAACTTAAACATTAAAAAGTAATAATAATAAAATAAAATAAAAAAGAGGTGCTCATGGAAGGCATGACTAAGCTAAGAGGAAAAATAACTTGTCTGCAATGGCGGCGGTCAGCCCTCCGTCCTAACCGCGAACCACGAAGCCCTTTCAACCAGCCAGTGCCTCTAAGGGTCACAGCGGGGGGAAAAAACAAGTTTCCCATGTAGCTATCTAAAGCCAGAAAGGAAACGAAGAACCAAGAGGCAGGTGAGCACATTCGGCCCCTAGACAGATGTGGTAAAAACCACTGGGCGGGCACGAGAAATGAGTCAGCAGGTGCTAGCCGCCACGGCGCGGAGCGGACTTCCCACGGGGAGAAGCAGAACGCAACCTCTGTGTGTGCTTCTCCCGGCGATCAAACCCCAAAGCTGCCCTGGGCATCCGAGCTGCTGTTGATGGGGAGGTCCAAGGCCTGTCCTCAGCCCTCCGGTACTCTCCCCTGTGCGACATCAGTCACCTCCGACAGGGAAGGCTCTGGTCTCCAGCTTTCATCAATTCGACTTGATGGCTGGGCTCCCAAGAACCGCACAAACAGCCGCATGACAGCAAGCACGTGCCTCCGTGGCAAAGCTGCAGAAGGAAATGGGCCCGAGAGGAAGGAAATGCAAAACTGATGGGAGACTATGCCCCTCGGGACAGGGAGAGCTTGGGTCAGGTGACGATAAACCCGGAATGGCCTGGAATGGCCCGGGCTGGCCGGCATGGACAATAGCGACTTAAGCCCCCCGAGGACCGAGAAGAGCCAGCTCGCAGACTCAATGCTGGAGTGTGATGGGCTCAAGGGGCAGCAAGAAAGCTGTGTACCAAGAACCATGGCCACCAAACAGCAGCCGAAGACTCAGGTGACTTCATCCACAACAGGACAGCCGGAAGGAGACCTTTCTACTACCATATGCGGAATGCGCGTGCCGGCTCCTTCGCTGTCCCTTGTCCACCACCTATCAAGGGTAACACTGTCCTGACCCAGGTGCGAGGCACGGGGACAGCCTCCGTGTGGCCGTGCAGGGATCACATGAGCACAGGCCCACCCTGCCACCCCTGCTCCTTCGATAGGCAAGGCCCACCCAGGTGCCCAGCACTACACGGCTGCTCAGTCAGAGGCGTGGTCCAGCTCACCTGCCACTCAAGTCTCTGCTCAGCGGCCACCACCCCTGCCTCCTCGCTGGCCACCCTGCTTTCTCTCATCCACCTCTATTCTTACAGAAGCCAGAGTCATCTTTGCAAACGGAAGTCCCGACAGGTCACTCCCCCACCCAAAAGCACCCAGTGGCCTTCCATCACACCTAATCCAGGGTTGGTGGCCCTCCTGCCAAGTCCCTGTGTGGCCTGTCCCCAGCTACATCTCGGCGCATCTTTCCCGCCACGTGTCCTCTGCATTCTCTTCGCTGGACGCACCGACCGCTTTGCAGCTCCTCAAAGGCACTAGGTCCTGCCTTGCCTGGGGGCCTTTACCCTGGCCGTCCCCTCGGCCGTGCCCACTCTGCCCCCTCAATGCCCACATGGCTCTCCCTCACTTCCTTCGGGTCCGTGTTCCTGTGCTGGCCCTCAGAGAGGCCCTCGCAACCGCCCTGTCTAACTAGCGGTCTCAATCTGTCATTCTCCGTCCTTTCCTTCCTGCGGTATTTCACTCAACGGCACAGCCTAGGAAACGGAGTTCATCTTCTCTTTCCTCGACTCCAATATCAGCTCCATGGGGGCATGAGCCTCGTCCATTTGGTTCTAGTATATCCCATTGCCCTGAGCGGTAGGTCTCAACTGCGGAGCGATTTTGCCAGGGGACATCTGGCAATATCTGGAGTTTGGCTGTCACAATTGGGGGACGAGGCAGTGGTTACTCCTGGCATCAAGTGGGTAGAGGCCAGGGATGCTGTCCAACACTCAACAGTGCACAGGATGGTCCACCACAGAGAATTATCCAGCCCAAATGTCCCAAGTGTCCAACTTAGGGAATCCTGGCCTAAACATAACCAGGACACGAGTTGCAAATATTTGGGACAAGAGTAAATAAATAATGAATTGTCGAGGCTCACATCTAAGGAAATGCCTTTGCGGTGCTCGTGATATCAATGGTCTTTTCTTGGGATGGTAATATTTCATTTATCTTTTCATTCAGTGAATATTTAATGAGCACCTGTATACCATGTGCTCCATGCCGTGTTTACGGTGGTGAACAGGGCACACACAGTGTAAGTCCTCAGAGCCTAGAGGGAAAAAGAACATACCGTAGAGGCACTCGGAGACCTGGGTGCCTCCCTAGCTCTGTCACTATCCGCCACGTGACATTGGGCGAGTCACGTGACTTCCCTAGACATCTCTTCCTCGTAATGTAAAATATAAGGGTTGCTTTGATTTTGAAGCTAGCTTCCAACATCCAAATTCTATGCATTTAATTAACTGCAGAATCTCAGTTCCTCTTGACCATTTTTACATTTTTATAATACCATTAGCATTGATTACAAAGCTTGAGTCATCCATGTGTCCCTGGATAGGGGAATGGTTCAATAAATGACCATGCCGTCCACACAAGGGGATACACTGTAAAGGGATCTGCAAACAAGGGCACCTGGAGCTCAGGTTAAAATGCTCCCACTGGGCCTCACCCCAACACCTACTACCCCATGTGTTCAAGAGTCTGTATTTGTTCTCTATCTTTTTAAAAAAAAAAAAAAACTTTTTATTATGAGCATTTTCAAGAACACAGAACATTACCCAGAAGAGCCCGATGAAGAACACCAATCAGATTCACCAAGTGCTCCCATTTGGCCATATTTGCTTCATCTCATTCTTCCTCCATTTACCTGAACCATTTAAAAGTAAATTATTGATCTAGAATGGTGGTTCTCAAAGTGTGAACTGGAGACACCTTGGGAAGGAACCCAAGACCCTTTAAGGGGTTCTACGCTTTCAAAAATATTTTTATAATAATCTTAAATTATTTAGGTTTTTCCATTTTCATTCTCTTGCGAGTACACAGTAGAATTTTCCAGAGGCTACATGGCATGTGATACTGTAATAGATTGAATGGAGAAGCAGGTATGAGAACCCATCTGTCTTCTATTTAGCCATACATTAAAGAGATCTCCAAAAATGTTTTTAAAAATGTTAAGAAGCAATTTATTGCCATCGTGACACTTCACTCATGAATACCTCAGCATGCGTCCCAACAAGCTACGTACACACATCTGTACCTGCTGCTGTGTAACAGAGCGTACCCCCAAACCCGGCAGCGGGAAACGAACACGTCTGATCTCACTGTTTCTGTGTCTGGAATCCAGGAGCGGCTTAGCCGGGTGCCTCACACCACTGGATTATCACATCTCATAAAATTTACAGTGGTTTCCCCGTATCAGCTAATAGGCAGTCACATAAGAATAACCCAGGTGTCCCCAAATATCTATTACAGATGTTTGCTCAGGCCAGGAGCCAATCAAGGGCTACAAGTTATATTTGGTTATTATCATGGAATAAATGGTTCTCTCCCACCCCCGCAAATTCCTGTGTTGAAACCCTAACCCCCAACGGGATGTTATTAGGAGATGGGACCTTTGGGAGGTGATGGGATCATGAAGGAGCCCTCGTGAATGACTCGTGTTCTCATAAGAGGCCAGAGAGCCCGCTCGCCTTCCTCCTGCCATGCAAGGACACATGGAGAAGGCGGCCATCTGCAACCCCGAAGACGGCTCTCCCCGGAACCCGATCATGCTGGCACCCTGACCTTGGACTTCCAGACTCCAGAACCGTGAGAAAGACATGCCTGTCGTTAAGCCACACAGCCTCTGGAACCGTGTCCTAACAGCAGAGCTGGCTATAACGGTTATTCGGTCTCGGAAGTCTCATTTGATGGTGAATCCTCTCTTTTTTACTTTCTTTCCTGATACTGACTTGCTGCAGTGTCGGGGCCAGATGGCCCACTGAGAGTGCCAAGCCATTCTGAGGCACGCGAGGGGATATGAGATATAGAGGAGCTGCCTGGCCAACCTGGCGTGTGACCTGTAAAAAAAAAAAAAAAACTGGCCACAAGCGGATGAAGGCGGCTGCTTGTGCCCAGCCTGTGTACAGCCGCCCTATCACACTGAAGACCTTCCCTCCCTGGGAGACCGATTTTTATGGGGCCAGGAGTGTCAGAGAGCTGATGGCAAGGGAATGGGCGGAGGGACACATTGCGATCCCAGGCCAGAGCATACAGACAACTGTCCTGGCTTCCTAAGGCCCAATCTGCAAAAAGTACACACACTAAGCATGCCCCACACCTTGTGATGCCGCCGCCCTCACTGCTTCCTGTCTCTGAAAGTGTTCCGGCCTGCAGAGCCTCCATCCGATCCGCCCAAAAAGCCGAGGGAACAGGACCAGCAAGTCCCCTTGGCCCCATTTTATGGATTTGGCAACCACTCCGGGTGGTGAAGTGCTGAAGCCAAAGCCAAGAAGTGGCAGAGCCAGACTCTGTCCCACACTGAAGCTTAAAGCGTGTGATTCTCACTGCCCTGAGGGGGTTCCACATCGAGGTGCTGGGGGCGGTTCACATCGACCTCCCCCTACCTGCGCGAGGCATCACCACCATCGGCATCAGCGCCACACATCGCCTCGTTTCCTGCTTACGACAGCTCCGCACAGCACCGTTAGTGCCACTTTCACGGATGAGTTAGTACACCCCAGGTTCCAAGTTACCCCGTATAGTGACATCCTCCAGGACCGCTGCACACCAAGCCCCAGCGGGGTTCAGCACATGCTGACCTAGTGCCTGGCGCTTTCCTCTTTCCCTGACACTCTCTTTTCTGCCAAGCTGGCTTCCCAGCTACAACTGGCACACGAACAGGCCTCGCCTTTTCAACAGAAGCTATTTCTGGAAGCTCACAGTAGGAAAAAAAAAAACCTTCGCATTGTATTTCCCAATACATACGACATTATGGAAGGGAATCAGATCTCTGACCAAGGCCTCAGCATCAAACAAATCATAGGAAAATGAATTCTACTATACTGAAGCCAGGAACATTTAGAGACCATCTAAATCGGTAACTCTCGACTGGCCAATGGAGGCCCCCTCCCCCCAGGGGACATGTGGCAATATCTGGAGATATTTTTGGTTGTCACAACTTGGGGAGAAGAGAAGGTTTGCTACTGGCACCTACTGGGTAAAGCCCAGGAATACTGCCAAACATTGCACAGTGCACAAAACAGCCCCCACCACAATAGAATGATCCAGCCCCAAATGTCACTAGTGCCAAGGTGGAGAACCCCTGCTCTAAATCCCTTGGTGACTTCGAGTACGAGAAAACGGAGGCCCAAAGACACGAAGTGACTTGTCTTAGGTTACACAGCCCCAAAGCCAGAAGTGGAATCCAGAACTCAACTGCACCGTCCTCTGTCACCTGCTCTGCTCTGCTAGGGTTGGGCTCGGGGAGAAGGGAAGGGTGGCGACCTGAAGGTCTCAATTACTGTAGCCAATCTAAAGCGATGAAGAAAACTGCAGTAAAGAAATGACGGAATTACTGCAGCGACCCAGCAGGGTGTGCGAACTCAGAAAGAAAGGCCTTCAATTATCAACTAAAATGACATTGCTTTGCAGGTCCTCCAACAGCAGCTGGTTCCAACACAGTTCACTGTCACCACGGCTTCCAGAGGCTTCTGTTTTGCAGGAAAGAATGACCCCTTCTCCATCTCAGGGTGCCCACACCTGCCCTAGCCTCGGGTTGTTTCTGAACCACAGAAAAGAAGGTGAATACAGGTCTGACCTCTCCAGAGTCCATTAAAATCCCACCCGACCGAAGAGTCACCTGACCCCTTCCATCTGCCACTGCTGAGTCATCCAGACCCTTCTTTCAGCAAGCTTATTATTCAGCAAGGGAATTAAAAAAGAACACGGGGAATTCTTGGGTTTTGATGTCTGCCTCCACTCTCGCCCCCTTCTGAAGACAATTTTGTTCTTAAGAGCTGATTCGCTCTCTCTTATTTATCCTGACATGTTACCTTTAGAGGCTGCATTTTATTTTATACTGTTATTTTTAAATCGACTTAAAACACCTGGAGGGGGAAAAAAAACACATTTATAAGGTATCCCCTTTAAATGCTGGAACCTTGCAAAATAATGCAAAACAATTTCGATTGCACATCTAGCTTTTTCAATTTCTAAACAAGACGTTTCCATTCAAAGCAAAGCAGCTTTTGCTTTAAAAGAAATCAGGCTAAACACTGAGGCTAAACCCCTGTGAGGAGAATTAGTAAATAGGCCATTATTTAAGCACAATGACAGCTATTGGGGATCATTCCAGATTTTTCCCCTGTCCTGAGCAAGAGGTTAGGTGTTTCTGTCTAGCCCCTGCCCACGTTCTCGGGATGGGCATGCCTAGACCCAAGTCACGCGTGCCCTGCAACAGCCGTCCCCACCCCCACCCCGCGCCTGGTGCTGCATGCAGCAGCCGCAGCAGCCAGAGACCCCCACTTCGGCTTTCTGGGGCGCTGCCGAGGTGCAGGCCCGCGGGCCCCGGGCTCCGCCTGCGGGGTCGGCGCCGCACGCCCCTTACCTGCAGTGCCGCATGGCGCAGCCGGGCCGCCCACCTGCACAACATCCTAGAGCATCCTTTCTTCAGCGCGACGGCTGCGAGAGCGGTGACGTCAGCGGAGGCGGGTCCCACGCCGTCACGTGACGCCGTCGGCGCCAGCGGGAGGTGGTGGGGCGGGGGGCGGGGGCGGGGCGCGGGGAAGACCCTGGAAGTACCTTGCGGAGAGGAGCGAGAGGCAGCAGGTCGGGCTCCAGCCTCCCTTCTCCATACGTTCAGGGAAACAAACAGCGCACAGAGGGGGGAATCCGAATGATTACGGGCTCTACGCATGTAATAGGATTTCCAGAGAGCTGGCAGTAAGGGGATTAGTAACGAAATGAAATAATTTCGTGTTTTACTGTTTAGTCTATATCAAATGCAATGGAGAAATATATTTTCTGCAAATCGAATTGACAGTTAAAATATAGAGCTCATGGACACGTATGCATAGAGGGTCAGTGTTTCCAATCATATATGAAACATCTCAAATACTTTCATTCGCGGCGTATTCATTATGGAGTATTATACTAATTGCACTGGTGGATAATGCTTTTAATTACTCTCAATAGCTACATTCCAGTATAACCTGTATTTGCCAAAGAAAAAATAGTGAGACAACGCATACTTACTTGAACATTGGATTATTTAAAATAAAGCATGGTTGTGCATGTGTCTGTTTCCTTAAATCTGGCAGAGAATCTGATCTCTTCAACATACATGATAAGAGTTAATTCACAGTAAGTCATTATTTCACGTTTTGTAATTTTTACCACATTCTGCGGAAGTGAGTCATCTTACTATTGCAGAAAATATGTATAATGTCGACATTTCTCATTCACGACTGACACAGCCTTGCCTAGACAGCCTTAGAAAATTCCAACTGTGACGATTTTGCAAATTCGAAATGGCGTATTTCAAACTTAAGCAGTGAACACATCGACTTTTCTTGCCAAACCACATAAAGGTTTTTGAAATGTGAAAGAATGAAAGCAGGAACTGGTTTCATTTGTCTTCCAGTTTCATATAGATTAGTTTACTTCCAGTTGAGTCTGAACTACAATTATTTTTTGCATTTTTAATTGATAACAATGAAGTTAATATAAACAGGCACTTACCAAACTATTACTATCATCAGTGAGTTATTAATATTAACCAAGAAAGTGAATAAATCATTAATGACAGATTTCACTGAAAAAGGTTGGCTTTTTCTGTTAACAGAAATCTCCCTAAAAATCTGTTCTTTCTTCTTATACACAGACACACATACTTCCCGCGAAATATTGCAAATCTTCAATACTACTCTGCCATCTTGACCAGAACCTTGAATCACCATTTTAACATTCCCTTTGCACATGCCCCTGAAAGAGACGTGAAATAGATTGTTTTACAAGCTGGCCAGGCTTACGGACTTGCTATTTATTCCAGGAGCTTTCATGTCCTTCTATATTTAACCTGGGCATTTTACCACCATTCCCTCTAGATGAACAAAATTTCTGTTCAGAAGGTCAGTCTCTAATTTGGGGATAGATATGGCCCTTGCCTCTTATGTCATCGATTATTTTCAACACCAAGTTTTAAAAATCAACGACATGGCCTTGTGGTTTTCTAGGTCACTCCTCTCAAGTTGGTTTTTCTGTGTGATAAGCAACTTACCTTTCGCTTTCAGATTCCTGAGATCTAGAGTTTAAATGCTACCGAAATCCCCTGTTCCTGTGGGTTCAGGGTCTAATGGAGATGGAAATTGTAAAGTTCGTTTTCCTGCCAAAAGTGAATGTCGATTTCAGTCTCAAGCTCCCAGGTGTCCCCCACCCCACCCCTAGCCAGCCTGGGAACATCACGTGCTCCACCCAGCCACTCGGCCCCGCCCAGCCGTCTCAGTCACCTCTTGGCTCTGAAGCCCGCCGTGCCAATCTTCTTTGCGCAGTGTATTTGTGTCCAGAGAGAACCCAGTGTCTCTGACACAGGACGCCCTGCCATCGGAGCCTAGGCTGCACAGACAACTGTGACAGGATTTCCAAGAATCAAGGCCCGCGGGGGGGGGGGGGAGGAGGTTGTATAAAATGCCCTTCCGCGGTCTAAACTGACTTGCTCTGTGTTCAGGCTTGGCGGAAATGTCTAACTAAAGTAGAGGCACCTCCCTGATCTGGGGCGATGTTTTTTTTTTTTTTTTTTGCCAGCAGGTTAGTTTTACCTTCTCTTTTCAAGGTGATTGCTCAAGTGTAAAAACATTACAGCCAACAGACAATTCAGAAAAGGCCTAAAACTGGGCCGTGCAGTTTTCAACAGGATGAGTTAACGCTTCCAAGATCTTCCACTCCCACCCATGAAACTTGTCAAAGATTAAAAAAAAAAAAAAAAAAGATACCACTCATGAGAATGTAAATCGAACAATCTTTCTGGTGGGCCGTTTAGCAATTCCTACCAGAAGCCTTCCAAGTGTGCATAGTTTGAAAAATAGTATAGGTCGGACAGATGTTGGTATCATTTGCTCTGGGAATTCTTCCTAGCAGGGAAAAGGAAGGGAATGTAAAGAATCATCTCGGGAAAGTTTGCTGCAGTATTATTTATGGTCTCGAAGCACCGGAAGCAAGTTAAAGCTCCAAAAACAGAGCTTGGGTTAAATTATAAAACATCTGTTCAATGGAAGACTTAAAATTAATAGGATAGTATATACTTTTTGACATGGAAATACCTTCACAGTGTATTAAATTTAAAAAGCAAATTCCAAAGCATACCCTTCTAATACAGGTAGGTGTGATGTATTTCTGTCTACACAAATATCTTTGTATATGAACATAGAAACCAATCAGGAAGCGAATTCACTTAAGTATTAACCTTGGTGTTTCACTGGTTAGTAAGATTAGGGGTGTTTTATGTTTTTCCTTTGTAGTTTAGCTACGTTTTTAAACTTTTCCGTGATTAACATATATTCCTTTTGTAAGAAGAAACAATTACCTCTGCTTGTTTTCTTAAAAGCACCACAGTAGACATGATTATGAGATAAACATTTTGATTACTTTTTAATTCAGGTTTCATTACTTGAACATTCTCAAATCTTAACTGCAAAGCCCAGAGAGAATCATTCCTAGTTTTCCTAAATTGCTCTGCTCAATCATGAGGAAAGAAGATGCCAGCCAGGAACTGCCGTTAATATTTAATCATCTGTAGGTCCAAGCTCAGTTTCTCTTCCGTTTAAATTCACATCTTCTTGTTCTGCCCGTGGAGAGAGGAAGTTCACTGCTACTATCCCATGTGAAAAGATTCTTCATATACTTATGGAATAACCTTTGAGCTTTAATTTCTCCATCCTGGCACTTTGTTTTCTTCACAGATTTCTACTTTTTATCCCTTTCAATCATTTACATCTTTTTCCTCTTGACTATCTGCTGCTGGAGCAATGTATGGGGACATTTTTGGCTGCCACGACTGGAGCGGGGGGTGGATGCTACTGGCATCTGGTGGGTAGTGGCCAGGGATTCTGCTCGACACCCTGCAGTGCCCAGGGCATCCCCACAATAGAGAGCGTTCCGGGCCAGGATACCGATAGTGCTGAAGTGGAGAAACCCTCATTTAGAATTACTTATAAGGTGATGCCTAGAATGTTCCATTTCCCAGCCATTTTTAAGCACTCACCATTGTATAATGTGCTGAAACCTGGAGGCAAGGACTCTCTTTTATCTGTTTTTATGTCCCGAGCTCCTGCACATTTGAACACATTGTCTGAATGAATGAATCAATCAATGAATGAATGCATTCTCCCACATCTAGCATGGTGCTATACACCTAGCCAATGCCATAAAAGATTTGGGGACTACGTGAATGATGTGGACTGTAAGAATACGCAGTCTAGCCTTTCCCATGCATTCTGAGCTGTGGTTGTAGATGGCCATGGACGTCTGAAAGCTACAAACGTGACCATATTACTCTGATATTATTCAAAGGGATGGCCTTGGTCGACGTGACAAACAACAGCTTTGAAAGCCCTCTGCATTTCTGCAGTGGAGTTATTGTCAAGGGTGCTGTCCATTCAAGGAAGCCTGAGAGGAGACCCCGTGTAGCACCAAGGGCTAGGAGGATCCTGCTTCCCCCGAGGAAGCATCACACTGTGTTCATCTCTAACAGTAAGCGTGGTATGATTGACAATGTCTCCTTTTTCTCTTTGGGTGCCGGGAAACTCAGATCATGCTAGGCCTGTCTCTCCAAACTGGCATATGCACAGGGGTGTGCTGGTCCAGGTTCAATACCCCAGCTCTCCAAGGCTGGGGGTTGGGGGCGGGGAGGGGAGGGAGCAGGCTGATTCGAAGCGTTTGCAGAATCCCATGGTATAAATTCTCCCACCACAGCTGGCGTCGTGCTGCCGAGCGTGGAGCTGGAAAGAGATACGGCGTATCCACCCTGCACAGGCAATAGAATTAGACTGAGGCACCGAGACAGATTTTCTCAGCCAGGACCTGGCCTTTGAGAAAAGCTGTTACTTGTCCAGTTGGTTTAAATTGGAAATGTGATTTTGTTCAATCATACTTCTTCCATATGGTAGCCGCTAGCCACAAGTTGCTATTTACATTTAACCTATTTTCCATTTGCCCCGAGAATACTCGCCAGCAGCGCTTGTGGCTGCAGCTTTTACCCCGAGATAACTCGCAGATTACAGTCCTAACCTCACCCCCAAAGTTTGCCATGAAGTATCTGGCTTTTATTATTTATTCGAGCATCACTCTAGTATGTTGATAGTCTTTGGAAACAAATGACATCATTCTATTTATAGCATTCTGTTTTTAGTAGCGGTATTTCCATTTACAAAATATAGTAATTCTCGATCGCTAAAAATGTCAAATCCTAGAGAATGTAGCAGTCCTACACGTTAAATTAACGCTGGCAGCAAGCCGCACTGTTTTTTTCTAAATGGGAAAATGGCTAGATCAATTTCAGTTGATAAAATTTCAAATTCAGTTCCTCAGTCACACTAGCCACACGTCAAATGCTTGAGAGCCGCGTGTGGCTGGCAGCTACCGATATTTTAGTGCAAATATACAATTGCATTATCACGGATAATTCAGTTGGATGGTGCTATAAAGCATTTCTTTTAAATCAATCCCATTGCAATAAAACAATTTGCGTTTTCACCCAGGGGATTCTGCTTATAATTGCAGGATAGGAAAAGCAATCTGGCCGGAGTGTCTGCTAGTGGGAAGGATGGAAAAGCACGCACAGATTTCAGAGGCTGTGCGCCTTCGGCCGCGGGTCTCAGGCGCGATGCTTCCAAACACCACGAAATGTTCAGCCTCTGCCTTTGAACTCCCCCAGGGGCCAGCAGATATTGTTCCGGAATGAGAAGGGAGCATCTGATCATTTGTTTCAAAGCAAAAATTGAAATACATGATGAAAGCACACACATGTTAGAATATAGGAATGGTCCTTTAAAGAGGAGTGTTTCTGTGGTCGGCTGAATAATGATCCCCCAAAGATGTTCACACCTTAATTCCCAGAATCTGTTACCTTACAGGACAAAGGGGACTTTGCAGCTGTGGTTACGTTAAGGTTCCTGAGGTGGAGAGATGATCCAAGGTTAGCCGGGTAGGCCCAATGTCATCACAAGGGTCCTTACGAGGGAGGCAGGAGGGTCAGAGCCAGAGAAGGAGATGTGACCACAAAAGCAGATGTCAGAGAGAAAGACATTTGAAGGGCTACGCTGCCAGCCTTGAAGATGGAGGAAGGGGTCATAAGCCAACAAACGCAAGTGGCCTCTAGAAGCTGTAACAGGCAAGTAAACAGATTCTCCCCTAGAGCCTCCAGAAGTAACACGGCCCTGCTGATACCCTTATTTTAGCCGAGTGAAACCCATTTTGGACTTCTGAGCTCCAGAAATATGAGAATAAATCTGCGCTGTCTTGTCACTAAGTTTGTGGTCATTTGTTACAGCCACGATAGTTACCTAATAGAGTCTTGACTCATTGATTCACCTGGTTCATATTAACTGAGCACCCCCTGTGCACCCAGAGTGCAAACCACCCAATCTGTGGCATTGGGTTATGGCAGCCCCAGCCAGCTAATAGATATACATAAAGTAGAGCGGCCAAATTGATCCAGGGATGGAGATCACTTCCCGCCTTCTTGAGAAAGTAACTGGTAACCTATGAAAGGATGTCCTATTCTGGGGGCAAATAGGAGAGTGGGCCAGGGGGGAGGGTGGACAGGGTATGCCAAAGGTAGCCAGGAGGGAGATACTTTATGCTACAGTAACTGAAGGAAGCTTGACTGGGCCACGGTAGTGTTTAAAAGAAAAAATTTTATATATATATTTTTTAAGAGAGAGAAGAAACATGATGACGTCCCTACAGATCATGAAAACATGCCAGTAAGATGTGTTCACAAAATAGTTGAAAAGTGTGATGTGAAGATCTCAGAGTAAAAAGAAAAAGAATATATGAGAGAACATGAATTAGCATGAGAAAAACTCAGAAATGAGGTGGAAAGATCCAGGAAAGAATTATAAATACGAGGAAGAAATAGAGGGAACACAGGAGTGAATAGATGCCTTAAAATATTAAAAAGTGAAAAGAAAATATTAAAAAGCAAAAGAAATGAGGAACTGGGAAGGTTTTGAGAGAAAGTGACAAAGAGGAGCAAATGCATATTTAATGGGAGAATCCAAGGAAGAAAAGCAAATGCAATAGAACTGGACGGATGCTTGAAAGTGTAATTGAAGAAAATTGTCATCAAATAAAGACAAGAAGCTATATATTGAAAGGGCGCACTGGAAACTGAGGAACTGATTTTTTTTTTTTTAATGGTCAACACTAAGATATAAGCTGGTAAAGATTTTGCCTTTAAATAAAGAAAATCTTCCAAGTATCCAGAGGGAAAAAATAAAGAACAAATCACTTACAAGAACATGAAAATCAGACTGCCATAAGACTCTGAGGACATGGCTTCATGCCAGAAGACGACGGAGTATCATATTCAAGACACTGGAGGAGGGAGAATGTGAGGCAGGGCTTTTATATCCAGCCGGTCTGACTCTCCACTATTAAGGCAGCAAACACACTGTTAGCAACATGCGAGAACTCAGAGAATATTATTTGCAGAGCCCTTCCAGAAGAATCTACTCAGAACAAGGTACAGACAACCAGAAGGAGGTGAGTAAGCAACAGAGGACTGACGGTGAGCATTATATGTAAACATTTACTCGTAGAACTATCACAAAATATGGTTATACAAAGGAGCGGAGGGGATGCGGCAGTCAGAGCCACCCTGACAATGAGGATACGTGACAGCTGTCAGAAAATGGGGCGCGACGGGGAAGGATTATGAAAAGGAGACTAAGCTTGTTGATGGACTTCTTATATTACTTCAAATCAAACCTAGGGGAAGAGGAAGAAGGGGTTACTTGCTAATTTCAAGATAGTTCGTAGTAGGGAACCAACAGACATCGATTAAAAAAAGAGAGGGAACTTAAAGGAGTATATAAAGATGTTAATGTGAGGTAATCATTAGAATAAAATGTAAGCCTTCCTAAATACTACATACATGCGTATATATTTGTGTATACACACATGTACAAACATGCAGACACACATGCACACAAGCATACAAAAAGAAAAGAGAATGGCTACACTGTGAAAATTATATAGCCAGAATTTTGAATACACATAAAAATGACAGAAGCAAGGCATATATAGCAAAAATATTAATAAATGTAAATAGCGTATATTAATAAATGTAAAATCGGTCAAGCAGTTTTAGAATATCTAACAGCAAAATATAATGTTAATTTGTGTAGAAACAGATGGAGCTAAAACAAAAAGACTGAAAATAAATGATGTACAAAGATAGGCAAGGAAAATGCAAATAAATGAAATCAGCTATCACGTTCTTGGCGTCTGACAAGGTAGAATTCCCAGCAAGACGCATTCAGAGAGAGGAAGAAGGCTGCTTTACAACGGGCCATGGCTACAACGCCCAACAAAGATTTAAGAGTCACGAATACTTACGCACCTAATAACACAGCAACAGCTTTCAAAGTGGAAACTGCTAGCAATGTAAGGAAAAATGGAAATGCATCGTCAATGCGCCCAGGACAGTTTAAGTAGCCAAGACCGAGTAAAGATACAGAAAACCCAGACGTGGTCAATAATCAACAACATAGAGCTGAAGCACGTATGTGTGTATGTGTAGTGGGCTGAACAGTGTCCCCCCAAATTCATGTCCACCAGAACCTCAGAATATGACCTTATTTGGAAATAATGCCCTTGCAGATGTAATTATTTAATGATTGAGATTAAAGTTACAGGGGGCAGAAATCCAATGACTGATGCCTTCTTAAGGGAAAGGAGAGAGAGATTTAGAGACAGAGAGATACAGAGAAGGCCGTGAGAAGACAGAGGTAGAGCTCGGAGCCCCCAGAAGCTGAAACAGGCAAGGAAGGACCTTCCCCTATAGACTGGGAGGAGCCCGGCCCTGCCAAACGCCTTGATTTTGGAATTCTGACGTCCAGAACTGTTGAGAGAATAAAATTTCTGTTGTTTAAAGCCCCCTTGTTTGTGATAACTTCTTATGGCAATCCCAGGAAACTAATATGTATGTATGCGTGCATATATATATGTAGGTATCAATCAATCAATTTCTGAACCCTAATTACACAGAAATGCCTGCTTTTCACAGAACACTCACAAAAGCTGACTATATCATAGGCCACAAAGAAAACCTCGATAGATTCCAAAGAATAAAAATGACACAAACAGGATTTTCTGACTATTTTGCAATGAAAGTAGAAATAAAAAATAAAAATTTATAGACTTTTACATCTGGAAAAAATTCTAAGGACAGGTTAATAAACACCTCTGGGGTCAAAAGTGAAATTATAGAATTTTTTAGAAATGATGATAATGAAAACAACATATTCGTTGACAGAGAAAATTTTATAGCACTAAATT
This sequence comes from Rousettus aegyptiacus, assembly GCF_014176215.1. Taxonomy (NCBI): domain Eukaryota; kingdom Metazoa; phylum Chordata; class Mammalia; order Chiroptera; family Pteropodidae; genus Rousettus; species Rousettus aegyptiacus. Next base: position 114,455 of record NW_023416312.1, on the reverse strand, counting down.
GGTTTAGAAATATAAATTTTAAAATAAAAATAAACACATCCACCTCCAACAACTATAAAAAAGCAACTAGACACAAGAAAACAGGAAAGGATTAATAACAACAAAACAGTATTTCACGAGGTATAAAACAGAAAAAAAATAAGAGCACTAACAAAACCAAAAACTGGTTCTCTTCAAAAAAGAAAAAAAGTAAAAAAATAACCCAGTAACTAACCTAATCAAGGAAAAACAAGAGAGAAAACACAAATACAAAAAGTTGGAAGTGGCAAGGGGAAAGGACTCATCAAAATGAAGGAAATTACAAAACATTCCTGTGTACAGCTCTTTACAAATAGATTGGAAAACACAGATAAAATAAATCATTTTTAAGAAAAACACAACTTACCAAAATTGACCTCAGGAGACAAGTCTAAAAAGCTCAATTTCCATAGAGGAAATAGAAAAAGTGGTTTAAAGAGCTCCCCTGTGGAAAAAAAAAAAGCATGGAACACACCCAGATGGTTTCATAGCAGAATTCTCCCAAACTTATCTTCTCTGAGCCAAGAAAAAGAAGAAAAACCTGCCCATTTGTTTTTTGAAGTATAACATTGATCCTCACCCTGGCAGAAACTGCACTAAAAAATATTACGACGTATCCACACGAAAAATCATAAAAGCCTAGCAAACCAACTGCAAAGCACATTCATATCTCTATATCATGACCAAATGGAGTTTATTTTACAACATCTATTCATGTTAAAAACACTTAAGAAACTAGAAATAGATGTATGCATCCTTAACATCATAACTGTGTGCGTGTGTGTGTGTGTGTGTGTGTGTGTGAGAGAGAGAGAGAGAGAGAGAGAGAGAGAGAGAGAGAGAGGAGATTGCCCGTAAAGCCAACATTTTGCTAAATGGGGAAACACTAGTTTTTTCACTGGAGTCTGAAAAAAATAATATAGAACTTTGTGTGTAATTATATTTATCTTATATTTATCTTATAAAGACAGAAAATAAAATAGCTAAAAACTTATCAAGAAATAGCAAAAATATATGAGTAAAACTAAAGCATTCCTGACAGGCGCAACATGAGTCTTGAACAAATGGGAATACATTCTTAAATGAGGACTCAACGTCATAAGGATGGGAGTTCTCCCTAATTTGTGAATTGAATGCAATTCCAGTAACGATTTCATCATTTTCCTCCTGGAGCTAAAGACGGTGATTAAAAAATCCTTTTGGAGGAACAAATACACAAGAATAGCCAAGAAAACACTGAAAAAGAAGAAAGGAAGGAGGGCCAACCCTACGGATATTAAAACATACCAGTGAGCGTCGATAATTCAAGCTGCCTCGCTCAGAAGAAAAGCATACATGTACACAACACTGAGATGTCATTTCTCACCTCTGCAAGTGGCAAAGCCTCACCAATGTGACGACATTCTCCTGGTGACAAAGTACCCTCCAGGAGGGAGAGGCTGCGATACTTAGCCAAATGTCATATGCATTTACCCTTTGATCTAGATACCCTACTTCTAGGAGTCTATCCCGCAGAAACCCTGGCAAAAAATATGAAGAGATATCTTCATATTTAATTAATTTAATTATTAAATTATTTTTAATAGCAGAAGACTAGAAACACCAGGAGATGGTGGAAGAAAGTATGGTACAGCCGTTAATGCAGTGTGCAAAGGAAAGGAATGGAGAACACCTGTACAGACCACTCTGGGGGGCGGGGGGCGGTGAGTGTATTTTGCACGTGGGATGGATGTGAATTTGGGAGAGCCAGAGGGCAGATGGTAGTGGGCGGAATGGTGATCCTGCAAAAGTATGTCCCATCTGGAATGTGTAACGAGACCTTGGAGAAAAAGCCTTTGCAGAGGTAATTAAAGATCTTGAGATGTGATCATCTCAGATTAACTGGTGGGCCCTAAATCCAATGACACATGTTCTCATAAGAGATGAAAGAGGGAAAAGAGAGAAACAGTGGAGAGGGTGGTGTGAAGATGGGGACAGAGATTGGAGTGATGACTCCACAAGCCAGGGGACGCTGGGGATGACAGGCAGCCCCAGAAGCTCGAAGAGGTAGGAAGAACCCTCCCCTAGAGTCTTCGCAGCGAGCATGGCCCTGCAAACCCCTTGATCCTAGACTTCTGGCCTCTAGAACTGTGAGAAAATCATTTTCTATTGTTTTAAGCCACCCAGTGTGCGGTGAATTGCTACAACAGTCAACACAGATTTACACGGTCTCTTGAGATATCTTTAAGGAAGAAAAGGCAGTTGGAGAAAGTGTGTTCAGTGTGCTACCATTCATCCGAGAGAGGGGAGCAAGTACAAAGATGTGTACATATTTGTGTATGTACGTTCACATGTACATATGTGTACATGTCTGTGTATGCATATATATGTGTATATATACTTATATATCTGATTATACTGGAAAATAAACGATACAAAGGAGAACAGTATTTCTTAAATGGTTACCTGCAAGGAGAGGGAAAGAATAGGGCAGAAGGGCGAGAATAAACACTGGACTCCTCTGAACAGACCTAGTTTTGTAGAATTGACTTTGGAACCATGTCAATATTTTATATAATTATCAAACTTCAAATCCACAGTAAAGTGAAACACATATATATCTGACAGCTTAACCACACACACACAAAATATTGAGTTATTCTGATATGGGATAAAGCAAATGAGTTATGCGATATTCTATTTGTATCATCCTTTTTCAAAATCCTACCTTTAAAAAAATAAAATATTGTCTATCTGTTGGAAAGGCGTAAAAACAATGATCAAGTAGCATCGAGTACCCCTATGTCCAAAAAACCAAGTCTCCCAGGAGAAATGACTATTTTCAGGTTAGAAACACCTGGTCACGCAGAAGAGAAAAGAGACTAAGACTCCTGGGACTATAACAAAGGAGTCCCATAGCCAACTGGAAGTTCCCCAGCTAAAGATGGGAGGCTTTGAGCATCATTAAGGATAGCAACTCTATTGAACTAAAGCACACCAAACTTATTTAAATCCATGTGTTGATGTTCCAAAAAAAAAAAAAAAACCTCAAAAAACAAAAACAAATTGGCCACCACTGCGCAATGCTAGGGAAACAATTCATTGTTTTCAAAACTGGTCAATAAAGAAAACAATCAAGCCTTTATCTTATTTTCCCATACAAACTGTACCACTAGGTGACCAAACAGATGAGTAAGTTTCTCTTTACAAAGGTATTTCAAAGTAAATAGTAAGTTGAAAATTGATAGAATTTGAATATCATTTTTGCAACCCTTAGAAATTAATGGATCTATCAATGGTTATGAACATTATAAAAGAGATATTATAAGCCACCGGATGAACACCGGATGAATGTCTTGTTACCCATATCCTCCAAAAAATAAAGGAAAAAAATGAACTGGAATTTGATCAAGCTCCTAGACTCAACAATGCTTTACTTACAGGAACATGTTAAACTGTACTACAGGGAAACGTCCAGAATGTGGGGGACTCAGAGGACATGTAAACTTCTTTCTCTGACAAATGATAAGTTGTGTATGTGTGTTTGGGGGGCGGGGAGCAGATCCTGTAGATTAAAAATAGACACAACTACGATGAGATACCAGTTTGCACCTACTAGGATTACTATGATCAAAATGACATAACAAATGTTGGTCAAAATGTGGAGAAATTGGAACCCTCATACACTGCTGCTGGGGATGTAAAATGACAGCTGCTTTGGAAAACGGTCTGGCGGTTCCTCGAAAGGTTAAACGTAGAGTTATCATATAACTCTGCAATTGCCCTACCAGGTATATCCCCGAGAAAAGTGAAAACATACATCCACACAAAGACTTGAACACGAACGATCACAGCAGCATTATTCATAGTAGCCAAAAATATCCATCTGATAAATGGACAAGTTACACGTGGTAGGTAGAGCCACACGATGGAGTATTATTTCCAATGAAAAAAAATGAAGTCATGATACTCCTTATGACACACATGAACCTGGAATGATGCCGAATGAAAGAAGCCAGACACAGAAGGCCACACGTACGATTCGATTTATATGAAATGTCCAGAACGGGCAAATCTATAGGGACAGAAAGCTGGGGCCAAGGGGAGGGGAGAATTGGGGAAGACTGTTAATGGGTATGGGGTTTCTTTTTGGGGTGATAAAAAGTTCTCCAACTGATTGTAGTGATATTTTCACGACTCTGAATATATTGAAAACCGCTGAATTATACACTTTAAATGGGTGAATTGTGTGGTAGGTGAATTCTATATCAAAAAAGCTGTCACCCAAAAAACAGATTGGTGGTTACCAGAGGCGAGGGGTGGAGGGGCAGGAGAAATGGGTGTAGGGTTTGAGAAAAAAAATGACATTAAAATATCTCAATGAATGGATCCTATTTGGATTCTGCTCATTTTTTAAAAAGTTTTAAATGATACATGAGAAAATTAGAAAGGTAAACCTCGAATGGTTAATGACATTAAGGAGTTATAAAACATTAAGATGTGATAAGAAGATTGTGCATGTTTATCTTTTTCGTTTAGCAGTACACACTGAAAAGTTTACAGCTGAACTGAGGTGTATGGGATTTGCTTCAAAACACAGGAGAGGAGGTAGGCGCGAGGTATAGACGAAGCAACATCAACGACGATTCATCCATGTTGAAGCGGGGGAGGGCTGCGTGCGTGTGTTCATTTTACTTTTTATACCTCTATTTTTACGTTGAAAAAATCGTATATTTTTATATATTTGTCTTTGTAATTATTATTTTTCTTTAAAAAAATCACACATTTCCATTCTGTTCTTAAGGCAGGTTAGTTTAATTTTATAGAAGAAATAATTTCAAACAATGCGAATGACATAATTAGAACAGTGACCAAAACAGAGATGAATACTAATCAGAACTTAATCCCACAACAGAAGGTCAGTTATTTCAGCGGTGACGATTCGGTGATGAAGCGATGATCGAATTCCCTTTTCCCCGTCGTACTCTTTCTAAAGAGTCCTGGTGGCAGACTTGGGTGTGTCTGGACCACAAGCACTGATGAAACATAGCAATGTTCTTTTAGCGCAAGGCAGGCTATACAGACAAATTGCAACAGATGAAAACACTCCATAAGACAAGAGAACTTCCTTTCTGACATGTGGAACATTTCCGGGGGATGCCAGTCTTAACCAGCCAGACGCTGCAAAACCAAGTCAGGAATGAGAAGCCAGTCAGGTACTCCGAGTCCTCCTGCCTAATGGGCCCAGCCTGTCACTGGTCATGTGCCCTTTCCGGCAGGCGACGCAGCAGACACACGCAGGCAGGTGCAGGCAGTGAGCGGGAGGGTGGCCACGGCAAGCACTCCTAGGATGGGTACCAAAGCAGGGGCTGCCTTTGCTTCCGATGGATCTTTCTTAACCCCTGGGGCGGGGAGGCACTTCACACGGAAAGGTGTGCGTGCTGGGCAGTGAGATTTACCGGAAAGCCTTGCGGAGGGCTTTCTGCCCGGGCACAGTGGGTCTTCCCCACGCTGCCACTTAACGGGGCTTGGCGGAAAAGCTGCCTCGACCCGCTGGGCCACTGAGATTCACGTGTGGCCAGGGGACTCTCCCATATCTAGGGAGCCGTGCACCTCAGACGTTAATGATTTGCCATCCACGCACCCCAGAGTCCAGCAGCAGTTTTTGTTGGAGGTTAAAGTTTCAACGGCTGGGGGCGTAGAGAGGGCCTGCCATCGGTATCACCTGCTGAGCAGTACCGTCTGCTGCGGGGCAGTTCTGGCAAGGAGTGACGTTTTGTGTGTCTCTACCTCTGTTGTGGGTATGTACACAGAGAAATTAGCCCAAAAAAATCAAAAAAACCAAACGAAACAAAACAAAACCCCAAAAAAACCACGAGACTAGAGGCAGAAATACAGAGCAAGAGATGACAATCGTGAAAAAGCACAAAATTTTCAGTCTTACCACCACCGACAAATTCCATTGCCCGTGATTGGTCGCGTGTCAATGAAATGCTTTTACAAAATTCATTTTTAATAAATGTAAAAAGGCAGGTTATACAAGGGGGGAGGGGGAGGCTACAGACTAATGCGAATCAAGAGACGTTGATTAAAGGGGGCATTTCCCAAGGGAGGAGCAGAAAAATCTAGCAAGAGAAAAGTTCTGTTTTCTTTCTGATTTTGTGTGACCACCTCATTTACTTCTCTGAGGCCTCATAAAGGAGAGTGCATTTCATATATAATAAATATGTATTAGGCAAAATATATCATTTGGTATTTTAAAAGAATAATGGTAAATTTTCATTACATAAAACAATTTTTCCTCATGAACTACTTCTACGATTTCTTAAGAAACATGGATAGACTTCAGCATTAAGGGATGGGGGGAGCATTGTGATTAAAATCAGAGAAATCAAATCAATCAAATCAATCGAATCAATCAAATCCTCTCCTGTAAGTGACTCGCTGGGTAACTGTAGGTACCCGCATGTTTCCTTCCATAAAAAGGCGCCTTCAGAGGTCGTCGTCATGTCTACGTCACGACCGCTGTCTCCATCAGCGGCTTCGCTGACTCGCGAAAGTGCGCGTTCCTATTCCCTTTCACTTCCCTTCATGACAGAGCAGTAGAACTGGAGCCCCGGCACCCACCCTCCTGGCCAGCTATGGTCAGATGGAGCGCGCTAGCAAGGCGGGGCTGCCCAGGGCCTGGCGCGGGGGCAGTGTGGACTGCCAGGGTGGGCGGGCAGGCCACAGCCAGAACGCCGGGGGCTCTGTGGCCTGCTTCAGGCTGGTGGCGAGCACGGAATGATGCGTGCTGTGACAACACAGAAATGAGGGGCGCTCAGCGCGCAGGCCACGTGGGAGACTGAGCTCTGCGATGTTCGCACGTGTGAACTACGGCTGAGCCACTGCCGGGGCGGGGGGTGGTCTTAACAGAACACAGTGAAAGTGGACAATATACATGATAAAGGCACATATGAGAAACTGATACGAGTGACGAATCTAGCACATAGTGTTTGCATTTCCGTGTCAGAAACCAAACCGGCCCCAAAGTTCCATTCTACTGCATGACAAATACTGAAGAACAAAATTTCAGTCTTAAAAATACATCTTAAAGTCAGTATTTTCCTTCAAGGAAAAAAGTACTATAAATAAATTACAATACAGTGAATTTGCCTGAACTCACTTCGTTTCTGTCTTCCAGCCTTTAAGTCAAATAAAACAGTGTAAAAACTGTACACTCTTAACGTGATAGTTGATCTCTTATAAAATAACTTGTCTTCAGAGATGTCAATTTCACAACAAGGAAAAACCAAGCCCTGTTGCCGTCGCTATTATAAAATATATATGTATAGATATATGTGTTTGGGTTTTTTTTTTTTTTACAAAATGTGTATATTAATAGCTTTGCACAAATATTTTAAAGACGAATTGAGCTAGTCTAAAAACTTCATGAAAAATAAAACAGGCAGATAAATACTTCATGTGTACAAAGCACTACATCAAACATCGTCAGCGGGCAGAGGAGGTATGTTAATCCTTGGTCTGGTAAAAAATGCTATCTTCTCCCTGGGAATGGAAAGAATTACAGGTTAGAAGCTGATGGAAATACAGTGAGAGCTGGCAAGAGGCTCTCGATATCGATGATAGCGTTTCTTACTCGTACAACAAACTGAACTTAAATCCCCGGCAACAGATCCGTCTGTATATAGATTCTCTATATTTTAATAGCATACCCCACGTGGGCAAGGATTTGTCTCCGGCGCCTCGAACAGTGCCTGGCATACAGTAGGCGCTCAGTAAACATTTGCTTTACTAATAAATGAGTGAATAAAAAACTACGCAAATGAAAGTGTTTTAAATCTACTGAATGAAGAGAGTTACACTGTTTTACGTTCTTTTATGATGGGGATGTGAAAATTCAGGGCAGAAAAAAAAATTAAGGCTAGAAGTCAGGTGCGTGTTATTCAGCCATAAAAAGGAACGGTTCTGACAATGCTACGGTGGGAATGAACCTCAGAAACAGTAGGCGAGGCGAAGCCAAGCACAAAGGACGACATACTGTGTAACTCCATTTATATGAAATGTCCTCAACTGGGAAAGCCATAGAGAAAGAAAGATTGGTGGCTGCCAGGGGCCGGGCAAGGGGGAGTGCGGAGTGAGGGTTTAATGGGTAGGGGGTTTCCTTCCGGGGTGATGGAAATGTTTTGGAACTAGACAGAGAGGGTGGTTGCACCACGCTGTGACTGTACTAAATGCAACAGAATTGCTCACTTTAAAACGGTTCATTTTTCATTACGTGAATTTCACCTCGATTTTTTAAAAAGTCAGAAAGTAAAGAATATAGCTCTGTGTAATTCTCCTCATATAAAGAATAAAAACGAGGCAAACTAATGTATGGCACTCGAATTCAAGACGGTGGTTCCGGCGCTGTAGGATGTCTGAGGGCTGCCGATAACGCTCGATTCCTGCCGCGTAGTTTGCGACAGATCACTGAGCTATCTCACGCATACTACGTGCACACTTTCCCGCATGCGCATCATGCTCCAACCAGAAGTCAACTAAGAAGGGCAGGTGACACACGGATGTATGTACATGTCAACTGCTGTGTTGTTTACAATAGTAAACATTTGGAAAGAAACGGATTACAAAGTAGAGTATTCAGATAAGTGAGATCTATTAGATGAGACATTACAGCCAACGAAGATAGTGGATTATGTGGCAACGTGGGATATTGTAATGAAAAAAAAAAAAAAGCCAAATACAAACTTGAACCCACATTATGATTACAAGTAGCATGGAAAAAAAACGTCTAGAAAACAAAGACCAGAAGAAAATATTAAAATGCTAATAGCAGTGGGGATTCCTGTTTTGTGGCCATTTTTCAAGACCTAAGTTTTTACAATGACAGCGGCACGACAGTGAGCAGAAAGCAGGAAAGGGCGGCCCGGCTTGGTTTCCGCCTACCTGAAGGTCTGCACTTGGATGGGCTCTTTGTGGCTCTGCCCACGCAGCTGGCAGACCCCCTTGGAGGCCTTCTTCAGCATCTTCTCAGCTGCCTGTTCTTGATGGAAGTCAAGTTTGGTCTGTCTTGTCTGGAATGGCAACATTGGATGAACGAGATGTTTATAGTTCTGGTTCTAAGGCAGAATGAACGAAGCCACCCCCAGCTGTGAGGACCTAAAGGGGAGAAAGGGGTACCCCGCCCCACCCCCTGCCCCCAGGGGATCTTCACGGGAGCTGCTCAGGATCGCTGCAGTCATGCCTCACAGACGTGGGACCCAGCGGGAGTGGCGTGCAGGCAGGGGCGCCTCGAGATGTGTGTTGGTGCCGCCTGCACGCCAGCCACCTGGCCCGCAGAGGGAGAAACCTGCTCCTTCAGACGAGCCCCTGGACTGCTGGAATTATCACACTCTTATCATCTGCAAGGCTCACTGCAGAACCCAAGCAGAACTGGAGCAAAGGGCAGTGACTGTGCCCAGGCCCTGAGCCTCTTACCTGCCTCTCTGCTTCCTTCAGCAGACTCCGGAATCGTTCGTCCCGCAGCACCCAGTGCGGGAGGTCAGTCTGGCCTCGCAGCTGGGCATCCTCTAACCGCTGCCTCAGCTCGCGAAGGGTGCAGATCTCCTCATTCAGCTGCCTCTGCCGGGTTCTCGACGCCTGGAGGTCCAGCTCCAGGTCCAGGGAGGTACGGGCCATGAGCTCGGCCATGGATGACCTACAGGACTGCAGGAGATGACAGCCATGAGCACAGACACACACACACGAACCAGGCACACAGGCACCATGTGGCCAGCAAGCTCGGGCCTTCCAGAAGGTTCTTCCACAATTAAAGACAGATGAAACTCAGTTATTGGCGAGGTATTTCTCTATGCATGGCCCGATGTTTGAAAAAATAACAGATTTGGGCAAACAATATTGACGTAATGACAGCAAGTTGTTTTCTTTAATGATGACCTACAAATTTGCAAAAGTATGGAGAAAGAGACCCTCCCATATGGGGCTGGTGCAATCAGAGATGGGCGTGATCTTTCCAAAGTGCTATTTGCCAATATATATCAAAAGCCAAAAAATATGCATTTTCTTTGGTTCTGAAATTTCATTTTGACTTGCATTTGAAAGGAACGATTGATGACGTGCAAGTGGTCCAATTAAGGTTTAACACAGAAAAAGTCCTAAATATATAACAAGAGGAAACTGAGTAAATAAATGGTAAGTCCAGCAAAAAATGCTGCCATGGTAAAAAGTTGACAAACTATATTAATGTGGAAAAATCTTAATTATCCACTGTATAAGGGGGAAAAGCATGTCACAAATCACGTGAGTGCTTTTTGTTTTAAAAAATCACACATACACACCCATGCACGCGCACACACACAAACTGGCAGACTTTCCTCCTCAATAAACCTCAAGTATGCAAATCTGCTGTGTTTAAGAAAAGTCCTAAGACAAGAATTTTGCATGTGGAGTTGAGAGCAGTACTTCCTGTCCAATGAAAAACAACCCTGGGAATGGCAGTTTCGGCAACAGATCAAATCCGTGAGCATATCAGCGTTGTTCAGTGGACTAAATAACTCTGCTTTTTACACACACTACCACCATTTTGCACATATACGGAATTTTAATGCAAATATATGATGCGACTTAGTAAGTACAAATTCATTTAAAAGCACTGCTGAATTCATAGCAGAACTCAGTGCTTCTCAACCAGGGGAGACTTGGCACTGTCTAGGGACATTTTTGGTTATCGGAACAGGGAAAAGGGGGTGCCACTGGCGGCTAGTGTGTCCAGGCCAGGGATGTGGCCCTACATCCTCCAGTACGCAGGGCGGCGCTGCAATGAAGAATGATCCAGTTCAAAGTGTCAGCACGGCTGCTGCTGAGAAAGACTTTTGTAACTGAATTATGTATTTTCTTATCATTCTCAATCAGTGGCTACTGTAAATACAACTGCCACATGGAAATCGGAGATGTTTGTTGTTATTGTTGTTGTTGTTGTTGTTAAAAGAATAACTGCCCCCGAAAGATAGGGAACCACTCACTAGCTTACAAACTAAAAGCAGCAAAACTTTGTAAAGTAGCATGATGTGGAGAAAAAAAACTTGGCGGGTTAAAGACATGAAAACCATAGAACAGTCCCATGTAGAAGAATGTTCTATGTTGAAAAATTCGGATTTTCTAAACTACATATACTCCCTGTCAAAAAAGAAAAAAGAATCTCTTATGTAGAACGGTTGCTTGTTTATCAATTCATTATCTTTAAAAGTGTAAAGATCATGAATTATCTTAGCTCCTGACATTGTCTTTGGAAATTAAGAAACATTAGTAATATTCTGCCACTGTATATATGCTTTTAAAAATTAAATCTTAGTAAACGAGGAAGTAAATATATTACCTTTTAATTAATATTATCTAAAAGACTGCCATTTTAAAGGTTTGTAAAAATGAGTCCCAGGGTAAGTACAGATTCCATATTAGTTTACGTGGCACATACCTGCTTATAGCGAAGTGTTCGTCTTTCCAAAGTATTTCGGACAAAGGAGGACTTCCGGGGCAGTGTTGAACTGTCACTGTCACTACGATAAAGCTGCAGAAACGGAATGAGGTTCAGAAACACTTTCTCAGAAATTCAATAGTCTTTCTGTCTGTGTGCTCTGAATGGGATTATTTCATTTCTCCTCACAGGTACTCAAATGCACTTATGACTTTTAGTGCTTTTACCAAGACCTCTGGTTTTAGTAAAAACAGAACCTGCACGAGAGTTTTCAAATATGATGAAAGACACATAAAAAGAAACCAAATAAGCAAACCAACACCCATCCCAGTCCTCCTTTATGTCCATCAATGGAACCACGGGAACTTTCCAGGCTAAACGAGTCAACGAAATTTCTGTCCCACCAATACCAACTGCGAGTGGATGTGATGTGTGATGAACATGAAAGCCAGCACGGTCCTCGGCGCCTTTCATTTTCATCATTCCCATCTGTTGTATTTCTGGCTTTGGCAAGAGCTGGGGAAAAAATGGCTTCCCAAAAAAGAGACTCACTCCTGGTAATAGGACAAGAAAAAGAAAGAATGCCTTTTTTATGGGAACCAAGACATTATATATTTCATTGGGCGGCGAGTTCTCACTTCGGGACCAATATGTATCTGTGTGAAAGCAAAAGTCCTTGTCATTGTGGCCTGATTTTCCACGCCAACAAACCCGCCTGCTCAGGCCGTGCCGTGGCACGGCAGGTGACATGGCTCCCGATCCTCACGAACACACCAAAACGAGGAGGCCTCCGAAAGCACAGCCAGCGCGTGCACGCGCGCACACACACATACACACACACACACACACACACACACACGCACGCCTTCAGGCAGGGCGCAGGGCGCAGCGCAGGCACGGGGAGCCTTTCTCTGGGGAGGTGAAGGGCTTCCTCCTCTCCCGCCCTCTCCTGCCCAGTGAGCAGGCTCGGCCCGCTGGTTCAGCAAGTCTAGAATAAGGACGGGACGCGGGGATGGCCTTCCATCTAGTGCCTCCAGATGCTTGATTACACAACAGTCCCCGCAGGGCTGAAGCCTGATGGGGCAGGAGTGCTCGGGCCGGATCCCGTGCTGCCCAGGGCAGCTGTGACCGGACACCGAGCTTCTGTGGAAAGAAGAGCAGCTGGTGTCGCAAACGTGGCAGAAGGGCAGCTGGGGCCACCTAGGGCTCAACTCCTGCTGCTCGCTCTGTGACGTAAAGGATGAACCTTGCCCCAAGAAAAGTTTGTTCCTTGCCCAGATCCTGGGAGGTGACCTATAAGGCCCTGGAATGTCCTAAGTGTCGTTGTTTACCTGGGATCTTGGGTCAGGCCGCGTAATCTCTGCTGACAGTGCGATCTACGGTGGGAGCCTTGGCCGTCAGCTGACCTCTGGAGCGCTGGAGACTAAGGTCAGCCACGCAAGCCATCAACTATGCGTACAGAACCAAACCCCACAGAAATCCTGGACACCAAAGCTCAGGTGAGCGCCCTTGGCGTGCGATACTTCATGCACGTTGTTACCTGTCACTGCTGGAAGAGACATGAGCTGTCCCTACAACTCTACCGGAAAGGCCGACTAGAAGTTCCTGAACCTCTCCTGAACGCCGCCCTACGTGCCTCTTCCTTCTGCTGCCTGTCACTGTAATAAACCGTAACCGTGAATATAATGGCTTTTTGGAATTTGGTGACTCCTAGCAAATTGCCGAACCTGAGGGTGGGCCTGGAGACCCCTGCCCCGCACCCCCAATGCTCCATGTGCAGATATGGGGGTCTGTTTCTCTTGCGTGCTCTAAGTCCGGCTCTGCCCTGGTGGCACCAGCTCCTTGGTGGCCCCTTCACACGAAGGTGTCTTTTTGAACAAGCCCAGTTCGGAGGAGCAGGAAGGGTCAAAGTTCTCCTCGACCCAATGGCCCCTCCACACCCCTGTGTCGAGACTACCCTTTCATCCCTTCTCTTTACTAGTCCATGCTGTCATTCACTGTCACTGCTGGACGACCTCCAACATGCCGTCCCGTCTTCAAGGACCACAGCAGGTTGGGTCTTCCGCGTCACACATCTCAGGGACCTCAATCGCGTGTGCACGTTAGACTCATCTGGGGCCCTCCCAGCACTCCGATGCCCAGGCCCCACCGTGACCACTGACGAACCCTGGGGGCGGGGGGAACCCAGACACCAGCCTTTCGCGAACTCCCGCAACATGACCGCGAGGTGCAGCTAGAGCTGAGAAACACCCAGCATGTCCCGCTATCGCCCGTGGGGAGCAACTGTACGTGCAGGGGAGTCAGAACCATGCGCCTCAGTGCCCGCACGTCCCGGGCTGCGGTCCTCCCTGGGGACCTCCGACACAGCTGCGCCTCGGGACTTCTAACCGCTCGGCAACCCGGCGTGCCGACCTCAACCCCATCCGGGCGGGGCAGCCCCCATTTCCATGTGTTACTCCTTAGACTGATGGAAAACTGAACCACCCTGCCTCTTGACCACGCATCGGTGCGTCTGTAACCCTGAAGTCTGCAGCGGGGGTGGGGAGGGGGGGATGTATTAGAATCCAGAAGCAATCCAGTTAGGGGAGGCGAAACCAACATCGATGTGATACCTATCACATAAGCATGCTGTTTACTTACTGGTGTTATTTGTGAGAACATAGGGCTTTTAGTATAAATAGTAAAACATAAAACATGAGGAGGAGGAAGGAAAACTTGTGGCAAAGGGATTCCAACTTACTCTGCAAACATACTGGCTACGCGCCCCGGGCGAGAAAGTCTGTGAACGGACAATGGTGCTGCTGCGGACGAAAGGCGACCCGCGGGCCCTGCGGCCCGGCCGCTCCTTCGGATAACTCGCTACTTCTGGGAAGAGGTCTTCCGTGTTCGTTTCCTTATCCACCTAGATAGGAATTCAGTTATTGCCATGACATTTGTAGAACACAGGCAATAAACTCTGTGTGAACAGCAGTCTCCTCGCCTTGCCTACTTGGACGTCGAACTGGCATTTCACACTTAGCACATCCAAAACTGAACCTGTGACATTCCCAACATCCTGTCCTCTGACAAGGATCTCTACTGTGCATGTTTCATGCAAAAAAAAAAAAAGAAAAAAGAAAAAAAAAAGAAAAAGAAAAAAAAAAATCCCAGGTCTTCCTGGACTCTTCTCTTTCGCACACTCTAAATGGGGTCTAAGATCAAATCCTATTGGTTCTACGTTCAACACTAGGGACGTTTTGACCGCTGCTCACCGACCCTTCATCTGGGACCACCATCCTGTGCCCAATTTAGTGCAGTACGCCTCTCACCCACCTCCCCGGTTCCGTGCCTCCCTCCTCTTCCATCTCCTCTCAGCACAGCGAATGGGGAGATCCCGAGAAAACTGAAGCCAGACTAGGCAACCCTTTCCTCAGTGTACACCCCAAAGACCGGAAAATAGGTGTTCATTAATGAGAAAGGAAAGACTGTCTTCTTAAGCCACTCCAGTTTAACCAGTACCCGAGGGTAAACGGTGAATTCCTAACTAAAACCTTCCGCAGGGCTAGTCACGTCCGCTCTAACAGTCCCAATCACGGAGATAAGTGATTAGGGAGGGCAGAGCCTGTTCTCTCTACATCTTGATAAACGTTTCAAAATAATTGCTTCCAGACCCATTCCTGCGACTTCCTGTCGCCAGGTGCTTGAGATCCAACCTTATCTGCACATTCCCTCCACCTGAAATAAAACTGCTTCCTTGAATGTATGCAACTCCCTGAAAGCGCTGACACACAGCTGCATTTTCCTTTGCCTTCCTGCCCAAATAAGCACCGCCCCCCCCCCCCAGCGCCCTCCTACAGCCGGAGGCTGCTGCGGGCTCCTCGGAGTCCTGCTCCCGGGCAGTAAACTCGGCTGGGCCCACATGGAAAACTCTTTCCTTAAATCTACAAAGGTTTAAGTCTTCTTTTCATGAGCGAGACAAATACTTGCACACAAATGTTCACTGCACCATTATTCAGATAGCCAAAGCGTAAATGTCCACAGACAGGTGAGGAGAGAGATGAAATGTGGAGCACCCATGCGGGGGACACTCCTTGGCTGTGAACAGGAGCGAGGTCCTGAGACATGTTACAGCGCGGATGAACCTTGAAAGCATTAGACTGAATGAAAGAAGCCAGTTAGAAAAAGCCACATACTGTATGATTCCATTTACACGAACCGTCCACAATTGGCATATCCATAGAAACAGAAAGCGAACTGGTGCTTGCCAGGGGCTGGGGGAGAGAAAATGAAGAGTGACTGCCAGCGGTATGCGGTTTTACTTTGGGATGATGGAACCAGACAGAGGTGGTTAGCTGCGCAACACTGTGAATGTACTCAATTGCAACGAACTGTTCACTCTGAAATAGTTCATTTCATTGCTGTGAATTGCATGTCAATAGATTATTTTAGAAAACAATCAGCAAAAAACCCTTAAGTCAGATCATGCCACCCCTGGGCTCGAATCGTCTACCAGTTTCCCAACTGACTCGGAGAAAAGGCGAGAGTCCTGCGTGGGCCCTCGGCGATCTGACCCCTTCCGTCCCTTCACGCATCTAAAGCCGTGGGACCCTTGAAACATCCTGAGCCACAGGTGGCCCTGAAGATGGGCTGGGATCAAAATCGACCCTTTTAAGCTATAGCTATCCTTTCTTTTTAAAGTTCACAAACATTTCTATGGTCCCTGCAGTGCCTCTTTGAAGCTGTTTAGAGACCTTCAGCCACTCGCCGCCTTCCTGGTTGTAGTAAAATACCAGCTTAACTGTTGCCCCCTAACCCAATAGCTCTGTCCGCTTTACGCCACACCTTCCCGCAGCCATTGTGACCTGCTGGTAAGCCACGTGGTTCCACTCCTGCGCACGAGCCTATCAGCTCCCGCTTCCTTTACCCTGTCCCCTCACGTTTCACCTGAAGGACGCGTGGCACGCGCGCTTCCCTGCCTGGTGTGGGGCACAGCGCCAGGGGCTCCAGAAAATCCCTCGACCTTTTCCACTTACCTTTACAGGTAGGGGCTGAAGTTTTGCACGGCTGTACGGAACTGCCTGGCCAGCAAACGGATGTCCATGCATGGAGTTGACACCAACGCCGCAGGGCTCCGGGTGCGGGGGGCTGGTCTGGGCGCAGCTGCTGCAGCCACTATCCACCGAGTCGGCCTGCCAACTCCTAAAAGCGGACATTGCGAAAGCCCACAGGACACTCAACCAGAGGGACGGGTTCACTGCCGCATTCAGAGCACGGAAGTGGAGGTGCCTAATATTTGCTTCCACCGAGATAGCTGCTTTTCTCATAAAAGTGCACTTACTATGTTTTCTAGGGAAGACGATGCCACACAGCCTTTCTTTAAGTGGGTCTGTCTGTCTTCATCACCCAGTTGTAACCACTGAAGATGCCAGAATCCTGACCCACCCCCCCCTCCCCAAACCTCTCCCAGCCTCCCCCACTCCCCGGCCTCCTGCCGGGCCCTGAATATGATACCCTCCCCCTTAGCCATGCAAGTTCCGGCCCTAAACGAAATTCCTCTTCCAAATAAATTTAGGGAAAGCTATAGGAAGAAGCAGGAAGCTTTGGAAATATGATGCTCTTTGTGGAAAAACATAAAGCAATATGAGAATGCCTCTGGGAAGGATCGGATCGCTTGCTGGCCAGCTGACTTATTCGTGTATGGCAGGCAGGTCTGGACCGAGTCAAGGGTTCACAAACATTCTGCTTCAGGTAAAACGGAAAGGGGACATTGCACAGTTCCCTTTAGATGAAATGCCCAGATTAGGCCAATCCAGAGACAGCGAGGAGACTCGCGGTTGCCAGGGGCTGAAGGAAGGGAAGATGGGAGTGACTGCTAATGGGTGTGGGCTTTCTCTTTGGCTTGATGAAAAATGATGGTGATGATGGCGACACAACTCTGTGACTATACTAAAAACCACTGCATTGTTCACTTTAAATGGGTGAATCACGTGGCAGGTACATTGTATCTCAATAAAGCTGTTAGAACAATTTAAAGGGAACTTAGTGTATTTGATCCTGGCAGAGTGGAGTCACTCAGTAGTCCTACTCTTTAAAAGAAATTCTGGAACAAAACAAGGTGAAAAGCCTACACGGACAGCAGGGGACAGAGGTCAAAGCACCGCCCTTGTCCAGATCAGCATTCGGTACCCCGTGAGAGTCCCGACTGCGCTGAAGAATCACCCAGCACATTCTACAGAGGCATGGATGAGGAAAGCGACTTGTGCTCACAGATGCAGCTCCCCCGCGAGTCAGGGCCGACTAACACGGCAGCTGCCTTGTCCCCAACAAAATGCGCGCCGTCTCCTTGACAGCTGCAAGGAGCCTTACCGCTCAGACACAGCCTCGGCCTGCTCCTCCTTCCGCTCCACGTCCAGGACGTCCTCCTCCGCGTACTCCAGCTTCCCCCGCTCCTCGGCCAGCTCTCTTTCCACTGCCTGCAGCTGGGCTGTTGTTCTAGCCAGCAGTACTGTCACGGCGTCCTGCGAGACATAAGGGACATCTCTGAGAACCAGCTCAGATCGACAGCTTCGGGAAGCAAAGCAGAGAGCAGGCAAGGGCCCGCCCCACAGTGAAGTCCCTTCCTCCATGCTGGTGGCCATCCTAGCAGCTCTTCCGTGGGAAGTCCACCCCACTGCTAATGGTGAGACAGCACCCGGCCTTTCCATGAGCTCTGAGGGCTCAAGTCTAAAACAACGACACGAACACGTTTGCATTAAAATACTCTATCGTGTGGCCGTGCCCGTTTTATTTTCGTTATTTCCCTTGAAACTTTGCTTCTTCACCACTATGTTCTAAGCCTAAGTCTACACAGCTGGTTCTTAGAGATGACGTCCCCCAGTCAAAGCTGGTCCCAAGGCCAAGGAAGCAGGAGCCAGCTGCTCTGTAGGCCAGGCACACGCACCGTCTTCCTGGAGGCGGCGGCAGCAGCAGCAGCAGAGGTGGTGGCAGCGGAGGCGATGGCAGTGGAGGCGGCGGCGGCGGTGACCACGGCGGTGGCAGTGGTGTGTGGAGGGTCCCGGGCACCGCCTTCCCTGGCCCGTTCCCTCTCCCTTGCCCTGGGCAGCTCGGGGCTAGTGAACACCTGGACTGAGTACCAGCGCAGCTGCATTTCACTCAGCCCGTCACAGCTGGCCAAGTTAATTTGAGCAATGCCCTGCACAGGTGTTAAAAAACAAAGGCGGAAGAGGCGCTGAGTGATGTCACCTTAACGACCAACAGGAATCTCCTGAACCATCAAGGTCATCCCTCCATCTTAACCAGAAAAGAGGTACAATGTCTCCTAGCTATCCGAAGGGCCACAGTAAAATGAAAGCGCTCACAGCGGGTCCTAACGGGGCGGCTCCTCCATTGCTTGTCCAGCACAAGCGGAAAGTGCCAGAAGGGGGACCGGGCAGAGAATGGACAGCCCGGGGTGATGGGCTGGGCTTGGGGTCTGCCACTTGATGAGCCACTGATGCTCTCAGGAGTTTTTGAAATCAGAGAGGCCCGGCTGCAGTTCTGCTGCTGAGGGGACGGGACCAAGGGGCAAAACGCCAACCTTGGGAAGAAACGAGCCCGGCTTCCGAGCCCTGGCCGGCCCGTGGACGGCTGCGGTCCTGAAGGCGACCCGCTGACTGACCTGGCTCCAGGGTTGCCAGGTAAAATGCAGGGCGCCCAGGCAAATCTGAATTTCAAATAAACAATGGGTTTTTCAAAAGTATAAGTGTGTCCATAATTTATTCGAAATTCAAATTTAAGTGACCATGCGATATTTTTATTTGCCAAATTCATCAACTTTACTTAGTTCCCTCGACTGAAAATGGGAGTAATTTAGAAGCCGTAGCACAGGAGTTTTGCAAGTATTATTTGAGATAATATATTTAAGGTACAAGACACATAACAAGATAACTGGTTTTTTTTTTTATCAGCCCTTTCTGTATTCCCAGTTACAGACGCCACTTAACATGACGATTTCTAAGCAACCCACCACAGGAAAAAGGACAGGGGAAAGAGGGAAGGAGAGAGAAAGGAAAGGAGGGAGGGAGACAGAGCCGAAGAAAGCAGAGAGAGAAAAGCAGAAAGACAAAGAAAAGAAGATAAAGAAAGACTAAGAAAGAAAATGACAAAAGATGGAGGGATGGAAAAAAACACAGACAGAGAAGGGAGGGAGCGAGACAAAGAAAGACTGACGGAAACACAAAGGAAGGAAGGAGAGAGGCAGGGAAGGGGGGGAGGACCTGTAAAGGAAGCCGGTGTGGAGGGGGAAGGGGGGGAGAGGGGGAGGGGGAAGGGAGGGAGGGATGGAGGGGGAACGGGAAGGAGGGGGGCGGAGGGAGGGGCGGACAGGGATGGGGGGTCTCGTGTGTGCACAAGCCATACCAGCAGTTCCTCCTGCAGCTGCGGGTTCACTGAACACACATATAACTGAAGGGACTTCAATGTCAACATGCTTGAATGCACAGGGATTCTGAAAACGTCATTAAATACCAGGGGGGCCTGGAATTCCACAGCCTTGGAGCAGTAAGTGTCTGGTGTGCTGGAGTCCAGCGGCGGCAAATAGACGCGGATGTGTCTGGAGGCAGAGGGAGGAGGAAGACGCAGACGGTGAGGCGACCGACAGGTGTGCGTGACGACGCGCGTGCACACGGGCAGACGCGCGCGCGTCCCCGTCTGTGATGATGGGCGAACTGCAAAGTCTGCAGGACAAAGACCCTTTCTCGACTAAGAGTGAGACTAAGGCGCTTACGCGCCCCTGGGGGTCAGGGGAAGCCCCGCCCACAAAGAAAAGTTCAAAGGCAGCAGTACCAGGACTTGAGAGGGGCCAAACAGGGGTCCTGCTGGCGCACGTTTTGGGAAGACATCTGCACTGATCTCCCCAAAGCCCCTTGGCTCCCTCTTCAGGCTCCGCCTCGCCTCTCAGGCTGGGTGTCTGGCCCTGTCGGCCCAGCACGGTGCCTGGCACATAGGAGAGACTCAAACGAGGGGACCGTGCGAAGTCCACCACGGGGTGAACAGAATCTCGGGGGGAGCCCTCAGCCACGTCAACCCGGTGGCCTCCCAGGCCTTCAGAAGACCGGCTTACGAAGAAGACGCACGGAGGGGGCTGTGCCCTCGGGTTTGAGCGCACCGTTACAGGTGTGCCCAGCACCTGGGTACTGGGGCCATCCGTCGGGCACCGACCTCAGGCTGTGGAGCCCACAGAGGTAGCACCTCCCAGCTGGTGGCGACGTATATTTCCTTCTCCTCCCCTGAGACAATGACCCCTGGTCCCTGCCATAGGCCTCTTTAGGCACCTCATTGGATCACAGAGCCAAGTGCCACTTCGTCACCACCCAACCCAGTGACCGGGGTGGACATTTTAAGCCCAAATGCAGCAGATGACAGGCACATGGCACTTTCGCGGCATCGCTGTGGCACGTGACTCGCCTGGCCCTGTTCACTGACCGCGTCTGCCTCAAATAACACAGCAGACGCTTTTGAAAACACCTAGCCCTGTCCATTTCAGACAGATAGTCCCTGGTTTTATTGTAAACTCAGATTCGAAAACAGTCATTTCCGCCACCCAAAGGGCCAAGCGGAGCGGGCCGGTGAGCGGTGGGTGCTGTGTGCAGGTGGCCTGGGAGAGGCCCCAGGTTTCCGAGCGACCCCCGCCCGCTCGGGGGCTTACATTTTGCAATCTTCCTTCACGATCGTTCCGGCCAAGTTCTTCAGTTGGAGCACATTCACGAGGAGACATTCATTGGTACTGTCATGCCTGGAAAGTAAAACGCAGGTCCACAGACTGCATGGTCCCCACAGTGGAAAAGTCCTGATTCAACTACCGCGGTGGCCCTGGGCTGAGGGTGATTCTGCCACCCCCCCGGCCCCCGGAGGCATGTGCATGTCTGGAGACATTTCCTACTGTCACGGCTGGGTAGAAGGGGGACGCTACTGGCATCTAGCGGGTGGAGACCAAGGATGCTGCTCCACAGCCCACGGGGCACAGCGTAGCCCCCGCGACAAAGAGTGATCCGGTCCATGCGTCGCTAGTGCAACACTGAGAAACACTCGACTGGAATGACAAAAGCGACCGAAAGACAACCACCGGGCCGCGAACATGCTGCCGTGCCAGGCTCAACGCTAGCGGCTGCCGCCATCGTTGGGACTGTAACTAGAAAGCAAAACGCCTCGCGTTGCAAAGCGGCTGGTCCCTCACTCTGGGGAGCGGGGAAGGGCCTGCCATCCGCACTGCGGTCAACAGAGCCAACTCCGTGCGGAAATACGCGCTGACCCCCCAACAGCCCCACCTCACCAGGGCTTTGGGTGCCCCTGCACGACGACAGCCCTGAACCCCCGCTCCATGACGTGACGGCTCCCAGCGGTGACTCTCAGCGTTGGAGGACAGCAGTGAAGCTATGCTCCCCATCTCTCCTTCCCGCCATCTCTGTCCCCTACCTGAGACCACTGTAGCGGGCT
This sequence comes from Rousettus aegyptiacus, assembly GCF_014176215.1. Lineage (NCBI taxonomy): Eukaryota > Metazoa > Chordata > Mammalia > Chiroptera > Pteropodidae > Rousettus > Rousettus aegyptiacus. The sequence continues at coordinate 92,533 of NW_023416312.1, read as the reverse complement.
CTCGGGAGCCAGGCCAGGAAGCAGCCCCCAGATCGCGTGGGCCCCCCCATCCCACCTGGTCTGTGTGAGGAGGTGTGAGTCGCTGGGCGGGCCCCGAGGAGTCTTCCGTACTCACCAAAACCCGACGTGGATCTGGGGCCCTTCCACAGCGCAAGCGTCTCCATGTGCAGCCTCGTCAGCAGCATCTTCAGCCCTGGGCACAACCAGAAAGTGGCCACGGTGACTCCACAGGCAACTGGTGCCCGCGGGTTTTGCACGAGCTCCCTCATCTCAGTGGCGCTTCGTACTGAGAGCGGCTTTATTAAATTGTGATGTAAGTAAATAAATTCTTTAAGTGACTAAAGGGGCACAGCAGGTTCCCGGGTCCATGACACACGTTATTGGGTACCTGCCTATAAACTGCTATGTTTTTAGACAATAATTTTGCATACCTTTCATAACCACGTACGAGATTCAGGGCAAAGTTCAAAAATTAACTTTTCGACAGTTTGTAATAAGTGACAAGAAACAATGACATCAAAGATTCCAAGTAAAAAGAACACCCTGAATCCTAAAAGGTGCTTTCTCATTGCAAAGTGATTCCTCTAGCTAGGGGAGAGAGGGAGGGAGAAAGGGAGGAAATTCCTTTCTAATGAATGTCCTTCCTAGAAAAGCAGGTCTCTCTTTGTACATGGATTCTCCCTTCCCAGCTCTACTGGGCTTAAGCCTTAAACCCAGCAGGGCCAAAGAGAGACATGGTCCTAGAAGCACGGAGTGAGGGCCAGCCTCCAAATGCCACACAGAAGCCACAGGAGCTTTCTCTGCAGCTCGCTAAGGCCCAACCTCCAAAGTGGGAAAGGCGGAAAAGGTCCTACCGCTGGGTTCACGCCAGGTTTCGGTCCACAGATGCCTGGGTACAGGCCCCTCTGGCCTCCCCAGTAACACTGTGGGAAGGTCTCTTAGGGAGGAGATAGCAAGACCACCTTCTAACCTTTTGGTTGAAGGTTCAAATACCCCGCTATCACTCGCCAGCGAATAATCCGACAGGCACCTGGAGACGCGGCGCGCTCTCCTCTCCAACTTCTTGGCACTGTCTTCTCGAAGAGTCACTGCTACAAATAAGAGACATACCGGGTCAGGAGGAGACAGCACGGGAGGCCAGCACGTGGTGCCAAGAAATAAACACTCTAAGTTAGAGCACATACCAGGTTACTAAGTGTTCCAGAGACACGCCATTATATGTACATGCATATGTTTAAATACACTGCACTCGACTCGTTTTTTAACATTGAAAAATTGAAGAAGTAGATTCCTGGCTACTTCTTTAAAAGCTCCTTAAACTGCCGTAAATCTCTTTGCACCTCCTAAATGAAAGCACAGAACGTCGGAGGGTGGTGGGGAGCGAGGCCTTTGCATCGCACTTTGAGAGACCGTCACACTTAAAAGAGCAGCAAAGAACGGGGGGCGGGGGGGGGGGTCGCCCCAACTGCGGACGGCAGCTAGGCTCTTCCAGTGCGGAGAGGGGGGTGTTTTTTATTTCCTTCTTTATGCTGTTTGGTATTTTCCATATTTTATACAACAAACATATACTAGTGTTTTATAATCGAAAGATGGAATTTTTAAAAATTATCCAAATTCACGAAATATAATGACTTTTGAGCCAGAGGACACGGCTGAGCCATCTGTCCGTCTAACTGCAGTATCCTCCTCAGCAGCCAGGCCTGCTTCCAGAATTGCTTTCCTGGGGTTAGAAAGCTACCATTACAAGGCGGCTTATGTTTGTCTGGTCTTGATTTGAATCGCGAGCCAAAGATAACCATTGACGGCTTTCTTTTTACCATTTCGGCAACTGTTTCTACTCCTTCCCTCATGGCAACAAGTTCCTTTTGACAAAACCAATAGAAACAGGCACGTCGCCTTCCTACGCTGCGTGTGAGTGTGTACGCGGGAGCCCTGATGCGTTCTAGAGCAGATACTGGGTTAGAAGATGACATTAAAACGCGAAGCCCCAAAAAGAGCCTGACTCTGACATCGTGGCGCCTCCTCTTAATGAGCCTGGGCCTCTGCTGCCTTTGTGCTTTTCCGCAGCCATCTGAGCTCTAGACATGGAAAATCTGCATATCTGTGCGGAGAAACGGGAGAGGCCGCCAAGGACCGGCTCTCTTTTCAACCAAATTATTATTCACATCTCAATTACATCCAAACACATTAAACACAAAACGGGCAGGGCTGTGGCCTTCGGTCTCATGACCTCGACTGCAGACAATGGGTGACCTTCCTGAGGTCTGCAGTGCCAAGCCTAAGGACTACCAGCTTCTCCTCCAGTCACGGCCAGAGCTGCCCCCGTTCTGCGGTGGCCGGAGGTACCACTCTCAAACTGTAGACCAGGACTCTCGAGTCCAGCTCTTCTTGTCACCCTTGCCACATGGAAGGACCCAAATCCTCCAGCTCTGAATTGCAGATGGAACCCCGCAGTTTGCTACATGGATCCCCAGCCAATGAAACTGCAATTGCCTTCCCAGCACTGACTCTCACACAGCTCCTAGACATGGCCTTCTGCCCCTTTAAGGAAATAACACCGCACAACCATCCTAAGCATTTCCAGTCAACCCGATGCTGCGACCCTGACAAAGTTTCTCTCTCATTGCAACGAAGACCGATGAAGAGAGAAAGGAAATAGAGGGACTGATCCTCGGAGATCCCAGGCTCAGTCGTCGCGTTCGTGGAGCAAGCAACACAGCTGACAGGAAGAACTGCGGTCAGCACGTGCCCTGGGTGCGGACCCCGCACGGCACCCCGCAGCCATCCGCGCCCAGGCTTCAAGGCAAAGAGACGGAGCGTAGGGAGCAAGGCCAGCGAAGTCAGGAGCAAAGCCATCTTCCGATCGTTCCTTTTTAAAATCTCTGAACTTTTTTCATCATTAAATACAGACAGACAGAAACCTAAGGACGTCAACGCTGCTTGACAAAAAGGAAGGAAATGTAATGAAAATCACACTGTAGACAAAGCTACCGGCTGGCATTTTTAAATAATGAAAGCCATTAAAAGTCTGGGAGATAGATATATAGGAGAATAAATACTTCAAGCTTTTAGATACGTTCTTACACAACTTTAGTAGGCATGATGAATATTAATGTTGAAATGCTCATAATAATGGTTAATTGTTGAGCTACATTAAAGTACAGCTATGAGACATGCCCTTCTTGGCCACACTATGACCATCCTAAATCCACTGCACAAAGATGTGCCACGGCCTGACCGACGAGGTGAAGGAGAAGTCCAAGGTCACTTACAGTGAGTGTTTCTGTCGAGCCCGCAGGAGAAGAGATAGGAAAAAAAAGCACAAAGTGAAAAAACTGCAGAATTTAAGCGAACAATTTTAAACAAAGTATGAATATAATCAAAATGTCCATGATTACATGAGCAAAGTCAAGAACTTCATGGATTTAGATTAGCAAATACCAACAGAAATTAAGATTGGAAAGGATTTTAAAATGATGGCAGATTTGACTTTTAAAATCCAGGGAAGATAAAAGTACAGCAAAAAAATGTAAAAAATGTTAAAGATTACAGTCTATTGCCCAACTCTCCTATATCATTTTGTGTCCCCTCAGATTGATTTAAAACAGAACGGAAAAAAAAATACTTCTTAGGGCTTGCCTTGTAGGTTTGGACAATTTTGAGTTTTATCTTACTAAAATTTTATCTAACTAAAATTTGCCTGAGGTCACACTTAGACTACTGTTCCAAGCCACACTGGAATTGAAAGCCAAAGGGAACTAAGTGACCTTGGGCATCATAGATGAAGGGTACGGGAACGTAATGAGTGCTAAGAATCCTTGCCAGCTTCAGGAAGCTACCACGACTGTGGCTCAGGTATTCCCATAAGCAGCAAGGGAAAGCGAGAAGTCACCCTGTGTCTGCGCCTGAAGCTGGTGACCCAAGGCGGCCCTCTGCATTCACCCACCAGGACCCAGTCACTGAGCCAATTAATTATTCGTAGTTTGTAAGGACCCAAGTCAATTGATAGTGTCATATATGAATGTACCACCAGGTGACAGTATCTGACCATAGCAGAAGCAAATACGCCCCGGTCTAAGAAGTTTGAAGCATTATCATGTCGGCCACAAAGTGAGAAGGAAAAATTAAGAAATAAGGACCAGAAACTACATCGACTCTTCTCCTTCTCTCAGCGTCTCTCCCCTGGCCCAAAAGGGCCCTGGGCCCCGTGTGGGTTTTCTACATAATGAGACTGATACTCTTGGACCCTGGTCTTTAAAAAAAAGTTGGCGTGGGGGGTGGACGCACTGACGGAGGAAGCGTAAGGAACAACAGATGCGCAATTCAGTCCTTTTTTAATGAAAGGAGCAAACATGGAGCTCTGAACCGGCCATTATAAAGAACAGCGCGAACGGAGGTCGCCTATACATGTGAATTATAGAAACGCTACATCGAGGGGTATGAAAGGTGTGTTTGCAAACACAAAGGGTAAGACGCCAAAATGACAGAGATGACAAAAAGCCGCAGGGCTGCCTCAGAACATGCCGGGTCTCTGGGTAAACATGCAAGTGTTCACGGGAACTAGTACACACGTATAACAGTTGTTGTATACGAAAAACTCATGGGTAACGGAATGGTGGCGAATGAATGGAAGAGCCCATAAAGATCACCTTGTTCAAGGGCGGGGAAGCTAAGACTCGGCCACGTCCAGAGATGTGCTCAAGGACACCCAGCTAGTGAGTTAACAGGGCAGAGAACAGAATGTGTCTCTAAGCTGCTAGCCTGGAGCTGTTTCCAGAACCACGCTGATTTTGGAGTCGCATTTTATTTCTACCCTTCGCCGCTAAACTAAACAGTATATGCCCAGGACGCTCGGCTTCAGCACTACTGATGTTTCGGCCGGATCGTTCCTTCCGGTGGGGACCGTCCTGTGCACTGTAGGACATTGAACAGCACCTGTGGTCACCACTTACCAAATGCCAAAAGCACCTCCCCACCAGCCCCTTCAGTTATGACCACCGAAAACGTCTCCAGACACTGCCAAGTACCTCCCAGGGGGGCAAAACGCCCCTGGTTGGGATCCACTATGCTATACGAATTACCTAGTGCTCCCCTCATGCAATGTCTAGAGCAGTTTTGCAGTGCAAATGAAAGTGAATTAAATGGATGGAACTTCTGGAGTGAGAGGCCTTGTTCTCAATCCTCTTTCGAGCCCGAGAAAGTTGGAGCTGCTGGAGGCTGGCTCCAAAAAGCGGACGGGGTCAAGATGAGAAGGGTTGGAGCCCAGGCCCTGCTTTGTGCACAAGCCATCAGCTGGAAGGTTCTCCAGAACAGCGGTTTGGTTTCCCATGTGGGCTACAAGCTGAGAGACTCTGGCACCCAGTGGAAGCTGCATTAGCACCGACCGGATGGATGAAGTTCCCCACGGCTCCATGTTTCTCTACTTGAAAACCACGGAGAGAAGCTGATCTGGTAGCAATGGCTGACGCTGACTGGCGTGTCTTTTGCAATTATGCCAATTATTTTAATTTACATTTCTGATAAAATTATGTCCTTGAAAACTACAAGGACAAAGGATAAAGAGATGAAGTCATAGGGACAAAGGAAGTAGAGATGAATCACTGAGCTGCAACCAGATGCTGGTCCATGTACTGGTCGGAGGCGGCACACACGGAACGACCCATAGGGATACGCCCTGGGGAGTTCACTGAGGCCCTAGCACCTCTCCGTCAGCCTCTGAACATGGAAAACTATGTGGTTCTTCCCCTCACTTTCAACAATTAAGCACATCCTGAAAACAAGCCAAACACCTGGGGAAGACTACTTTGCCGATGTCAAGGACCCTTCCAGGACATAAACCGGAAGCAGCCCCCACGACAGCAGGCCTGCATTCTTCCTCTCCCCAGCAATAATCTTAATTCAAAGTTCACTATGTAGTGAAAAGCCAGCTGGCTTCAGTGTGATTACACACGATTTCTTCCCTGAGCGTGAAGCCTTTCCTCCCAGGACTGAGAAACCCCACAGGACTTGTCAGTGCTTACCTGTGCTCATGGGAACGGTAGCCACTTGGGTCCCTCGTTCGCGAGGTCCTTCTCCATCTCCAGGAAATGCGTGCGGCTGAAAGGTCACCGTGCCCGGCAAGTCTTCATCGCCCAGAGCGGAGGCCTGGGCCCGCAATCTGTCTAAGGTGCCCAGGCCTGGCACCTCCAAACTGTCCCCCAGCGGGGCCAAGGGCGACTCACGCGAAGCAGGGAGGAAGGGTGTGTCCAAGGGTGAGCTTGGAGGAGACAGGGAGGACAGGGAGGAGCGGGAAGACAGGGATGCCAAGGACTGGGGTGTGTCCAGGGAGCGCCTCTGCTTGTGGAAGCCCGAGGGGACTGGGGGCTCCGAGAAGGGGACATCTCGTGCCAGCGAGTCGAAGGGAATCAGATCAAAGCGCAGAAGCTGGCTGCACTCGATGTCAGGTTTGTCATACTGTGGCAGGCCATAGATGTCAGTAAAACTGACAGAGCTCAAGGAACCCCGGCTGGAGGTGAGCGAGCCCCGGCTGGAGGCTAAGGACCCGCGGCTGCTCCCTGAGGACACCGTCAGGGTGCTGGCAGACAGGCTGAAACGAGAGAGCCCCCATGCCTTTAGGGAAGCAGCCTGAAGATGCGTGCTGGAGCCCCGCCGTTCACGGCAAAGCTGAGCGGCTAGTCTGTTCCATGAAGGAACAGAATCCTGCCTCATTCTCCCATTAAGCAGAGCGCGTGTTTAAATACCTGCGAGCATCGTAAGACACCTGCAGTGACATTCCCTTTGTTTCTTTGAATATAGGTAGAGGGCAGTGGTTAACATCAAGGAATCATGCCTGAGTTCGAGGTCCAGCTCAAATGCGGACTAGCTGGGTCCACGTGGTCAAATTATTGGCCCTTTCTGAGCCTTCCGCTCGCTCACTGGGGGTTGTGACAAGCAAGAAGAGTTCTGGCCTCCTGGCACTCTTGGGAGGAATAACTGAGAAAATCATACATAGGAACTATAATTGAGCCTCCAAATCTCATTTTTAAAATATCCATATCCTTTTAAAAAAAAAAAACCCAAGTAAAAATGTCCGTGTGCATATACGTAGATGAATACACACACTTCTGAAGCTGTGAATTATGAGATCCTTGGGTAAATTTGACTTTGGACTTGTTGTTCTGCAGCCTTTATCATATATTAGCAGTTCCTCTTAAAAACATGATGTACCCACTTTCGCATTCTGTGTTTACACCCCTTCGAGTTCTAAATTCCGGTGGAGAAAACCAAGCCAAAGGGAATGGTGAAGTTCAGACACGTGTCATTATCACGCGATAAGCACGGCTTTCTTTTTTAAAGCTGCCTACCTTTTTAACTGCGACTGGAGATAGGATGCTAAACGAGTAGCTTCTTCCAGCTGCAGAAGTAGACAATTTCTCTTTTCCTGAAGTAGAATCCTGTAGGTAAGAAAACAGTCCATGGGTGAATTTCAAAGATAGTGAGTATATTTTCCTAACAAGCGATTCAACTATAAATTCCCCCAATCTTGTTTAGGTTTGAATGACTAAATTCTAAAAACCGCACCTAGGTCATAAACACCCAGATAACACAGGCTGTTTGTGCCTTGCTCAAAAATGTACCACCGGCCCCCTGAACAGCGCCTGACACACTGTAGAAGCTCAGTGAGTGGGTGGGTGGGTGGATAGATGGATAGATGGGTGGGTAGGTGGGTGGATGGATGGGTGGGTGGATGGATGGATGGATGGATGGATGGGTGGGTGGGTGGGTGTGTGGATAGATGGATAGATGGGTGGGTAGGTGAGTGGATGGATGGATGGATGGGTGGGTGGGTGGGTGTGTGGATAGATGGATGGGTGTGTGAACAGGTGGACGGACAGAGGGAAGACACAAGATCCCTCCACCTTCTCTCTGCTTGGCGAGGAAACTGGCCAGGTAGTAGCAGCCCTAACCAAGACCCTTCTCAAGCCATGTGCAAGTTCAGTGATGTAGCTTTCCGAGGTGGTTCTCCACTAGAAGCCGCGATCTGCCGGCTCCTGGAGCTCCGGAAGCCAGCCCACCTTTCCGTGGCGCCCTGCACAGACGTGGCCCGGGCTCGCTGGTTCTCCTCTTCCAAGCGCCTCCTCTCCTCCTCCAGCCGGGCCACATCTTCTGCGGGTCTTTTCTGCTGGATAATGAGCTGCAGCTCCTGAAGCAAGGCCTCCTTCTCCTTGATGAGCTGCAGCCGGTCCTTGTCGGCCTCGGCCATGCCCGGCCATGCCTCATTGTCAAGCAGGGCCAGCTGCTGCTGGATATTGGAGACTCTGTAAGAGATGGACACGGAAAAATCCATGAACTTACAAAATTGTCTTCGCGTGTTCTCAGCTGGAATTATTGTGCCAACTGAACCTTAAACGACAAATATAAAGGATATGGAAATGATAGGTAAAAAAAGGATGTGTATGTCCTTTGCATAATCTCCCCCGGTCTATGAGATTCAGGGTGACAATAACTATATCGTGCTTGTTTCAAAGAGCTGACAAAAAAGGCAGTCATCCACACGCCATGTGCTGTGCGGTTTCAGAGTCATGGTTTCCCACGTGGCTCATACTGTCCCAGAGCAGGATGGACCTAGCTCATTTCTCCCGACCTCCTGCCCCCATCAGCACCAGCTAAACACTGCCGGACACGTGAGAGGTGCTTCCAGCTTCCTGCCTCGCCCGCTATGCCGAACTGCTAACACCGCCTTGAGAAGGTACCGGGAGGGAAAAGCGTCCATCACGGTGCTTCGGAATAGAAAAGCCCCAGACAGAGCCAGGTGCTCTAGGTGCTCTCTCCTGCACTGGGGGCCTTGACTGTGTGTGAAATTCAAAACACCGTGCAGAGAGCAGATACTCAACAAAAGCTGAATGCGTGAAATGGTGAACAGACTCTAACAGGAGTGAGAGTCAGCCCCGGTGAGTGTGGATGTGGCATGAGAGCGCGTGCAAACCATGCGGCCTCACCGAATGTGTCGGCGCCAGCATCCTCAAGGTGCAAAAATGCAGACTCTATGGTCAGCTTCCACGTGCCTATATGTTTCCACGTGTTTGCCTGGCAAACAGACTGTACCACTCTGTGTCCTAAGGTACTGGTGAACGCAGAATAAGTGAAATAGATGTGGCTCATACTTTCAGAGCATCCTTTCAAGGCAGAAGTAGAATGTTCTCATTATGTTTCCAGGCAGAAACGAGGAACACTAGACTCGACCTAAACCCAGAGCTATGGAGGACAGAGGTTGGCACACATGCCCCAAAGCAGAATCTAAAGACTTCTCTGAGGTCACAGAGAGCTGTGAGGACAGGTTAGCGGCATGTGCACACAGCCCTGAATGCCTGTAAGACAGTGGGTCTCAAGGTGGGGTCCCTGACCAGCAGCTTCAGCATCACCTAGGAGCTAGTTACAAATGCAAAACTCGGGCCCCACCCAAACCTGGTGACTGTGACACTTTGAGGACAGGGTTCGGCAACCTGGGTTTTGATAAGCCCTCCAGGTGCTTCTGATGCTTGCGTGAGTTTGATATCCTCTGCTTGCAGGCAGCTCGGCCTGCTCTGGAGAATGCTAACTGGCCTCGGGGCTCTCATGGGCTTGCAGTAGGCACTGATGTGACGGTCCTCACTAATGGGAGTGGCAGGAGTGCTCCTGACACTACCTGGTCTCGTGCCCAGGATACATGTCGCTCCTCAAAGCTGGCATCCTGCCCGCTGGATCCTGACTGCAGAATCCTTCTCAATACTGTGCTCCCTGCAGATACTGCCAATCAACTGGCCCGGGTTCACGCGTTAAAGCCTGTCAGCCAGCCCTGCACTGAGTCGCACTTCTCCAGGGACCTGTCAGCCCGGCTGCAGGACTGGGCAAGGCTCCTTCTTCAAGTACCAAACCACCAATCAGAAAACCCATAGAGTATGCAAGTTATAGTTGAAATGTACGCATTTTACTCACGTCCAATTCCCCAAGAAGGTAAAGAAAATAGTTGAACGTCAGTAGCTTTATTAGACAAGTTCTTTTCTAACTTAAAACTAATTTCCTGAAAATGTGTTGGAAAATGGTGCCAAATCATGTCACTGAACAAACTAATGACAGAGGCAGCTGAACAGGGTTAGGAATCCAACTGGGCTGAAGTGTCCACCTATGTCTAATTAGTGTAATTAAAATTTATGGCAGTCATATAACTGAAGCCCAAGGAAAATATACTCCAAGCAGACCCATAAATAAGTTAGTGCCAAATCATACATTATACTCAATGAAACTTCTGGAACATTCTACCGTAGATCAAGACAAGTCAAAGGTAAGGAATAAATATGAGAGAGACAAACAACAATGAGCAAATCCATTGTGTCCTCAAAATTTCTTATTTCAATTTATCTGCTCCACAGGAAAGCCTACCTGAGCCCAGCTAAAATGAGCGGTATGACCTTGTAATATGCAACGATTCTCATGCGTACACTACAGGCAAGCCTATTTTAAAAAGCGCTCCTTTCAAAAAAAGTAGTAACAAAAATAAAAAGCACTCATTTTTAGTCTTCTTTCCTCCTGGGGTCTACCCATGAGGAGATCAGGATTCCATCTGCGCTGGCCAGCTCCAGGTTAGCTGCCATTCTACAAGGATTCAAGTTGCTGAGGAGGAGGAAGGTCCGCTCCTAGGTAATCCTACCCTTTCTCAGAAAATCTAAAGCAACATCCACTATCAGAACAAAGAATGCAAGGGGGAAAAAAAAGGAATCATGTGAAGGAGAAGAGGCAAAGGGCAAATTTCAAAAGGTCTGCCCACTGCGAGCATAGAAGAAATAGTACCATGGCCAGCCTTAAACACTGTACTGTAACTTTCCATGGCTTGCAAGAAAAATATGCAAGGATGACCTCTGTAGCAGAAACAAAATCTGGATGAAGTTGACTTCATGCAACCCATCTGGAAAACTTGTTTGAGCTGTGCTGAATACTAGGCAAGCATTTTAGTGCTTAGAATAGTGTTTTTTTAATAATCAAATTTCACAATGATGCAAATGACTGCATGTTCATTTCGGAGCTACATACAAATCTAGAAGAATATTGGCATGTGTGCAAAGTGCCATTTCCTGGCCTGGATCCACATTCTGGATACAGACGTTTGGGGCCTGCTCTCAGCCAGATCGAGAGAGGCACATGTGTCTGTCTGCGCTGGAAGCCAAAAGCTCTAGAAGGAGTCCTTCAAAGTGATTTCTTGTATGTTCGCCAAAGGATAGACAAGACAGCTTTGCCTCTCAAACAACATGCCTTGTCTACCGTGCTGCTGGCCTGGGAACGAGCCATCTGCAAGGGGTACCCTTAGTGGGTTAGGCTTACTGGAGAGAGGAGACTTCCTGCCCAAGGCTAAACATGGATGCACAGAGTTGCAAGGCCCCTTCCCACACCACGCCAGACAGCGGATCGCAGGGTTGGAACCCCGCTCCTGCAAGTGCCATCACTCCAATTCTGGGTAATAAAAGAAAGAAATTTTCCAGAAAGGCTTTTTTCCTGAAACATCATTTCAGTGAAAATAAATACATGGAAGCAAAGTGAGGTCATGATTAAAGTTTACAAAAAAGAAAGTTTTCCAAGTTCATTTTTAAGGAGAACCGAGAACCACTTAAAACTGGCGAGGGATTTTCTTTTTTTTTTTTTCCTACAAGTCAACTGTATTCTTTATTGATTCTTATTTTTGATAGGTAATACATTTTATGACCTATATATACTCTCTCACAAATACTTTCGAAAGCTTTAAAATATATGTCCCTATGCTCAGGATAGTAAAGAAACGAAAACAAATTCTTAGTTAAGCATTCAGGTTTCATATTTACTATGTGATTTCCAAATTCTATTCCCTGAACAGGTCTAATGTAGACAAACGTAAAATAGGAATCATTTTTCCTTTGCTATTTTTGCCCAAACACCTTTTCTGTTACAACCCAGGCACCATTCAACCACGAATGGAAACCTGCATTTATGCTGCTGAAACTACTACTCAGAACCTCGCAATTCACATGGAAATCTTAAATATGATTTGCATTTTTCTTAGAAGAAAATGCACTTTTAATGTTATATGGTTTTGAGGCACATTTTAAATATCCAAAGTAATTCCCAATTATTTAAATTTATACCTAAATTCTGCAGTCTACTATAAAATACTGCTGCTTTCTGGAATAGAAATGGCACTCCGGGCAAACCACGGACCCACGTGACGGCGATGAGACGTGACAGATCCCCATGCCACATTCCGGGACGTGGTGTTAGCTTAGAGCCTCGTGCCTTCAAATTTCAATTACAGCCACAGATTCGATACTTCTGACGTCTTCTCTCCTTTGTTTTCTTTTTGTAAATATCCACTTAAATGAGAAGCAAAAGTTCAAGAAAATCTCAGCAGAGATCTAAGTCAGAGGAACGCTGCAATCACTTCAGCTGACCGAACTGAATATCGACAAACCAGAGTCCTTTCGGCTTAACTCCATTCTACACTGTGAATTCGAGAAGTCTGAATCTAGAATATGTGGGGTTAGAAGGGTCTACTAATACCCAATATCCCTCCTGCCCTCACATCTTTTCGCCTTTAAATGTACAGATCTTCAGAAAGCAACTTCTTTAAAAGAAAAAGCAGATAGTCTCTAGGCCTCCTTCTTTTGGCCTGAATGGGAAAGATGGGGCTACAATGGCCAGGGTGCTTTCCCCTGTTTTTCGCAGCCATGTCCTGCCCCCCAAAACTCAGATATACAGTCACTTGAGAAATGAAAAAAAAAAATCCAAGCGACTGATCAAATTCCACTGGAATCCTAACACTACACTGATTCCTGACAACGGATGAACAGCAGGACCCATCCTGGCAACAAACACTAAGACGCAGAGAAACTGGATGGGCCGAATGTTTTGTTCCTATCTGGACTGTGAGTGTTTCTATGGAAACAGCTACAGTTTGTGCACAGTTCTGGAACAAGTGCTCTTAGGTTAAAAATAAGGAGCCATCTGCGTCATCGGGATTGCTTCAAGAAGACTTGCTCTTCCAAATTGGCTTTGAAAAATTCTAAAATTTTTAACCAATAATGTGAAAATATTCCTATCGTAATGTCTGCCTCGGGAATCCAAAGCGATGGTCCTGAAGGCAAAGGAAGAAGCAGTTGTTTGGGTACATGTCACATGGCCCAGAGTTGAAAACACAAAAGTAATCATCACAATAGTGGTAGTTCGGTCTAGAGAATTCTCTAGAAATCACACCACCACTTGGAATTATGAGTTCCGCTTCCACTAAATACGAATACATATGAAACCTTTCAAATCGTCATTTTGACAATTTCCCAACACTTAAAAAACTCTCAAATCTAGATACACAAGGAAAGACTTCTCTGAAGTCCGATTCAGAAGTGGCAGAAGCCAGGAGCTTTGGCAGAGGGTAAGGAAGCTAAACTTCAAGGGGTGGGATGATTTCAGATGATACCGAGCCCATCTACATAATCCAGGATCATCTCACCATCTCAAGACTCTTAACTTAATCCCATCTGCGAAGTTCTGTCATGGGAGGCAACACAGTCACAGGTTGTGGAGATTAGGACGTGGACATCTTAGCCGTTATTCCACTGACTCCGGGCACTATGTCAGGAGATCGCCTGGCAGGTTTGAGGCCAGGCAAGTCTGAGAAACAATGAGGGACACAATGCGGCCGAGATAGGGAGAGTGAGGAGGACAGAGGGACCGCGCTAACCCCCGAGTGAGTGGAACACCCGCTCTAGTAGGCCCCTGTTGTCCACGCACAGTAGGGATGAAGGAGCAGGACATGAGTAAGATCTCTCGACTGTGCCACTATTGACACTCTGGGCCTTCTAAGTCTTTGCCGTGGGGACATCCCGCACATCGTGAGTTGTTTAGCAGCACCTCTGATCTCCGCCCACTCAATGTCAACAGTCACAAGAAACAAAAATGTCCCCTAGGGGGCAAAAATCGCCCCCCTCAATGGTTGAGACCCACTGTGAACAGAGAAATGATGGGCTCTAACATGTTTTGAGAGGCTCGCTTGTCTGAAAAAAATTCAGATGTGGCAATTTAAATACCCAAAAGTCATACAAAATTACGTTGAACTGTACCGCCAGGGAAAAGCATACGACAACTGAGAGAATGTCTTTGCCCATTACTCTAGTAAAATTCGCAGAGAATTAGCATCTTTAATGATCGAAGGAGATACAGAAATCAGGGCCCTCAATTGCCGTTACTGGCCGTGTAAAGCGGAGAAGTCATTATGGAAGGTGATTTGGTGGTAAATATCACAGCTTTCAATGTACACGTCTTTAGACCCAGGCATTTCATTGCCAAGCATCTGTCTAATGAAACGGTCATTTCTGCAAGGCTGGGCCTGTTACGAGATCTGTACAGTTTGTGAAAAGGAAAAACAGGCACCATCTAGATGTGCATCCATAGAGGATGGTTATAACCATTGTAGAAGCTATGCATCGTATACTATATTTAACTACACTATGCTAATTTATTCAAATGTTTACATAAAAGACTGGAAGGTTTTACACCCAACCATTAATGGTGGCAGGTAGGGTTGGGAGGGCGGGGGAGTCAGGTGGACTCTACTGATTGTGCCTTTGACAAAAACAATGTATCCATGTGTTATTTATGTAATAAAAATAAAGCAAATACATATGATGTATATGCCTGTATATGTGGGAACATGCGTGTGTTATATGTATTTATGTGTACAGACATCCGCATGCACATGCTCCTGACTCTGGTGTGTGTGCGCACATGTGTGTGTGTGTGCATACACATGTGTGTGTGTGTGCACATGCACACACAAACACACACACCCCCATGCCCCAGCAGGTACGGCCCTGGGTGTACCCCGCTCCTAGGTAGAACCGCTGGTCTCCCCACGCATTTCTATTAGTTGTGAAGGAGTTTATCTCCCAAATTGGTCAAAGATCACGTGTGATCCCAGCACGTAAACCACACAATGTCCTCCAAACCCCTGGAACGAGGCAGGTGCTAAGTAGCAGCACTGTCTCGCAGTTTCCCAGCAGCTGCTCTGTGTGGACGAAGCTATCGGGGTCGCCCACACAGGCCAGCCGTCCTCCGTAGCCGCGATCCTGAAACACGACTTTCATTTGAAACATACTGACAAAGTGCAGCGTCCTCCGCTTAATAATTTCTTCAAATCCTCAACTTTTTGCCCAAATGTATTATCTCAGCACTTAAAAGATTACTCACTGCGTACCGATACCATCTCTGGAAAACAAAGAAATCACTTGCTGGGTCTGGTAAATGTCACAGCAAAACACGTAACAATTATCTTCCTAAGTGTAGCAATCATCTAGTTTCTGCGTTTTATACGACACAGCAAATTCCAGCACCCACATTGTGCAGTTCCAGTAGAAACATGCAAGACTGAGCAGAGGAATACCCAGAAGGGACAATAGCCCTGACGAACCCCAGTCAGCTCAAGAGGAGGAATGCGTGCTAGATGGGGAATCTGAGCTCGGAGATAAGCGGCGTGGCTGAATGGACTTGGCCGCGGTCCACGTGCAAATGTAAAGCCCACCACGAATACATCGGGAGAAGCCAAGAAGGGCTGGGTAGAAATGCCCGGGCAAACAAAGGCCCATGTCAGTTCAAGCCGGCCCTCCAGGAGGGAGTCAGATGATCTGCTTTTGTTGCTATTTTTACATTTTCTGAAAAGCCAACAAAGTGGATTTCCAGACATCCATGAATGATACAGTATACTGAGCAGGCCTAACTATTGAGCAGGCCTAACTATTGAGCTTCCAGAAAGGACCCCCTCACTTCGCTTGGCATTCAGCTCCTTCTCCCCCGCGCCCCCCCAAAGGTAATAGTTCCTATGTGACTAAGGAAACATTAAAAAGATATGCTTCACAGCTTTCCAAAGCACATATTTTGAAGTCGTTTGGTTTTAAGACTCTTTCCAGAGGCGAAGAAGAGAGAAAGTCTCTAAAAAAAAAAAAACAGGACATGAAAGCTAGGGCAGGGTCAGAATACTGAAAACAGGGGCTCTGTGTACACGCGGAGAGACGTGACACGTTCAAAATGCCACGCGCTTATGAGGACTCCACGCCACCTCTTGGTTTTGCCCAAGTTCTATGGTTAAGACCAAGACGGTGGGAGGGAAGGAAGGAGGGAAAGACAAATCGGAAGATGTACAAACTAAGTCCAATCCCGATTTTCAGGAGGCAGATGATTTACAACACAGGTTAACAGAAATGGACGCCTCTCGATTCCCTCCATCGAAATGAAATAGATTAGGCACTGCTATGACCTGCTGACCTAATCCTTATTAAACTGTCTTTTAAACCAAGATACGTGGCTTTGTCCATTAACCTATGGAGTTAGAAGCCACATATATAAAAAATAAAGCAGTTTTGCTTAAGCTTGCCTAAGGGACTGATGCTCAGACTAAAGGGAGGGAGGGAGGATGAAGGGAGGAAGGAGAAAGAGGAGGAATGGAGGGAGGGAGTTCTGAACTACCTGAGATAAGGTAGTTAAATCGTGTCTTTATAACTATTTGCAATATTGAGAATTCTACCATTTTAAAATGCATGTCAATTTTTATCAATGTATTAAGAAGCTACGCATAAATGAAGATCTTTTATTTTGTATTTTATCGGACACAGCTTTCTGATAAAAGCGGGCAATCACACGTTGTAACTCCAAAATACCTCCTCCCACAGGAGAAAGGAAATAAGCAAAAGGCGAGATTTGAAAAAGGAGCGTCTTACCTCTTCTTGGCTTCCTCATACTGCCAATTAAGCCTGACTCGGTCTACAAGTCTTGTTTTATCATCAAAGACAAACTTTCCAAAACAGAGGGGAAAAAAGAAGGAAAACATATTAAAAACATATTTTCAAAATAGAATATTCATTTAAACTTTCAGCAACAACGAAGAATATTTTAATTCATCTTTCAGCTTCCATTCCTCAAATGTCTAGAAGGAAAAACACTAAATAATATTCAGTGGCCACCTCTGATCAGTGGGGTTGGGAGCAGGACCTGGAAGACCTTTGCTTTCCCAACACTGGTGGATTTAAAAAAAAAAAGTGGAAGTTTATTTGTTTATCGTGTAATTCCAAACGACAACAACAAATTAAGTTTTCAAATAAATAGTGAATTACTTAGTAAAAGTTGGTACAAGGGCAAAAAAGACATCATCCCATTTTGTGCGGCATATTCTGTCATTCTTCAATAAATGCAAAGTAATGATGTTCTCCTAAGGAGTCACAAGATCTGAAGACAACAGACTAGTTGTGTGAAGCGTGGCCGCTAGCACTCCTCTGAATGATACACGGCCTGTTAAAGAACCGAAGGAAAAGGAAAGAAAGGCCGGGATTGTGGCGCACCCACCTTAGGAGTTAGAGCGGAAACCTGGTGCTCTGCAGCTGTGCTTAAACTAGTTTCATATCAATTTCATATCAATTACACTGAAATCGACAAATTCCTAAGTAAAAGGGGGAAAAAAGACCCATACGGGAGGTAACCGTAGCTCACCTTGGTTACTTTTTCCTTCATTCCCGGAAATGTATGACTCTAGTTTCAAACAACTTTCTCTATCCGTAGATCTGACCCTACTAGACCACGTATTATGGCCACTACGCCTTTATTTATTTTTCAAAAATAATGTCATGTCAACAAATATTTGAAAATATTCTACTTCAATGATTAGTGATGAATTTATTGATCCACGTCATATAAGCGGATCCGTGGTTCAAACCTATGTTGTTCAAGGGTCAACTGTATTTTTCTATAGCAAAATGATCTGTTTTCTATAGAGAGCATAGGGATTTAGGAATCAGAGATGTCGGTTCAAACTCAGACCTGCCTCTCCCTGACCACATGAACTTAGGTAACCTGGCACCCTGATCCCTTCATCTGTCTCAAGGGCACGGAAACTACTTAAATCAAGATAACAACCTTGAGGCTGCCAACCCAGGCCAGGCCCAGTAAACTCATAAAGAATGATAATTTACTGCCGGAGTTATTACGACAGCATAACCGGCCACTCTCCCCCTGACATTTTTAGAATGTCTTACCTAAATCATTAGAGAACCTTTGATCTAACTGGTTTCTCTCAAACCAGTTAAGAATCTCTAAATTATAATTCTTTCCTTCCTTCCTGCCAAAACCTTTAGGCAAAACTGCTGGACATTTCTGACTTCGTGATTCCTTTCTGTTTATTATGTAGTTGGTGACCATGTTCTTTAAACTAAAGATGGCTGATCAAAAATGCCTGATTGTACTTTTGAGAACAATGAGGGGAAAACTGAAAATAGGGCTGTTCCATGACATCTAAGACAGAGGAAGTCATTATTTACTAATATTATGTTCCCCTCAAAGAGGCACTATTTGCCAAATTTTCAAAATATTAGCTAATTACTTAAAATCCAGAGTTGTTTTTTTTTTTTTTTTTTTTTGTCAATGCTTTTTCCCCCTTTTTCTTTTATTTAATTTTGGGGAGGGCATTCTGCATTCCAATGGTATTGCATATTTACTTAATAAGCCCAAAGAAAAAGAAGCCATCCAAGCTGTTTATCCATTTGTAACAAACGAATTATAAGCTTTACTCAATGACATTACAGCAGGAGTGTCTTGAAGTATTTACCGCTCTGCTTCGAATGGTGATTGCCAACTTTATCTGTGTGGCTAACTCAAGGTCTCACTAGACATCAAAAGCAGCATTATGAAATTCTTCCAAATCCCAAACACAATTAATTTTAATACGATTTCCTGACAGTCTTTGAGAAGAACAAAAAATAGCACCAACGTATAACCCAAGGATGACAAAGCCCCAAAGCCTTTGAAAATCACTGGTCTAAGCCAGAGGTTGGCACACTAAGGCCTGCAGGTCCAATCCGGCCCACCGCCTGTTTTTGTAAATAAAGTTTTATTGAAAAACAGCCCCGCTCATTAGTTTACATGTCACCTATGGCTGCTTTTGCTTAACACCACCACCGCCGGGGAGTTGTGGCCAAGACCGCATGGCCTGCAAGACCTAAGATATTTACTATCTGAACCTTTACAGAAAAAGTTGGCCCATGCTCTAAAAAGTCAGATGTCTATCAAAAAAAAAAAAATCTTAACTCTCAAAAGGATTCTGCTATTTCAAAGAATCCAAGTCACAAGTTTAAAGGTAACAAGTAATTCAAATGCACCCCAGGCTGCAGAATCTTCTCAGCTGGATGTGAGAAACAATATTTTTTCTTCGAACGTAATGACACAAAAGCCAAAACATTTCTGAAGAGAAAGTGGAAAATTAAAGCAAATGACTGATGGCAACACGAAGGCGGCCCTTTCCTCCCGGCCCTTCCCCCCGGCCCTTCCCCCCAGCGAGCATACCTCTCCGATGATGTCGGTCTGAGACCCAGCGTCGCAGCACTGCTGAGGTGAGGAATTGCCATGCGCGCCTGCATTGTGAGGGAATTCTTGCAGAGGTTCGGTGAGAGAAAAGCTGTTCTTGAAGCCATCGGTGAGCTTGGCCAGGCTCTGGGACAGAATGAATGAGCTAACTGAACGGAGACGGTGATGCCTTTCCCTCTCTAAGCAGTCACTTCCAGGTTGGCTGCTGCAGCACTGAAGGGTTGGCCCGCCCCAACCCTCGCTCTCGTCAGATTTAAAAGAAAGGTCTCATAGGTAGGTGGGTAGATAGACAGACAGACAGACAGGCAGAGAGATGGATAGGTAGATGGTCTTTCACCACAGGCACCTTTAATAAAATTCTCAGTAATTAAATCAGATAGCAATTGAGTCCTCTTGGCAGCATGTGAATAATACAGAGAACAACTGTGGTAGCATTTTTAGTGGTTTTCAAACATGTATGTTCCCTAAAAAGAAAAAAAAAAAATAAGGTATTCTCTCCAAAAAAGCCAAACTCATAGAAACCAAGAGTAGACCGGTGGTTGCCAGTCTTGGGGGGCAGGGAAAATGAGGAGATGCTGTTCGAAGGGTACACACTTCCAGTATAAGATGAGTAAGGTCTCGGGATGTAATGTACAGTGTGGTGACTGTAATTGGCAATACTGCACTACATATTTAAAAGTTGCTAAGAGAGTAGATCTTAAAAGTCCTCGCCATACACACGCAAAAAGGTAACTATCCGAGGTGATGGATGTGTTAACTAACTTTATTGTGGCAATCATTTCACCACATATATCAAATCATCACATGGTATACCTTAAATTTACAATAAAGCAGGGGCAGGGAGCATTCACATCTCAAATGTTCTATCAATAAATGAGTCCAACAGAGATGAATGCTAACTTGAGATCTTTATAAACCACACAGAAGGTGAAAATAGCTCCCAGACGATGTTTATGTATTTTTATAACCTGATTTTTCAATCATAATTCTACATGGTCAAAAGTCATCTCATATAGATGTTAGTTTGCCAAAAATTAGAGTAAGTATGTATTCTGGCACACAGATCCCCTGTGGGTGAAAGTTAAAGAGAGATCAGATTTTCTACCATTTTTTAAAGAAAAGACTATTTCTGCAGACACCAGAACGCCCAGGTACAGTATAACTCATGTAGCTGGCTCTGGATCTAGACAAAGGCGTCCCGAATGGGCCAGTATCAGTAAGCTTGTATAAGAAAGACCAAACAGCTTAGCCGATTTCAGGAGAAGAGGACCTTGCCCGTGCCTCTACCTGAAGCTTCTCAGAGAAGATGCTGAGCCTCCATAGCAGGGAGGCCAACCGAGCTTGCCCTAGCTCTGCAAACTCGGAAGGACAGGAGGGCCAGCTCGGCCTCCTGGGGCAAGGCCTCCATGTCCCTGTGGGGAAGCAGAGGTTTTGGCTTGGCCTAGATGGGTAACGTCCACAGAGCACCTCACGCAACGCCGCAAGCAGACATCCCAGTGAATGGGAGCCGTTCTCCCGGCTGGCAGTGCTCAGAGAAAATCTAATGATAGATTATTTACCTCTCGTGACCTGGAGAGGGCGTCTGAAAATATAGATTTCTGGGTCCTACCTCCAGAGATTCTAATCCAGTAGGTCTGGGGTAAGGCCTGCTAATCTGCAACTGAGGGAGCACCACAGGGACACGTCACAAGCCTCGCCTGTCCTTGACCTTAGGAAGCAATGCCCTGCGAGGCAGTGCCATGTGCACCTGTCCCATCTGGCCTGTGAGTCTCGTCTTTGCTACCTACGTCCTCCTGTGTCTTGCATTCTGCAGAATCGAGACAAATGCCTACCAGGCACTAGGTGCTCCCTTAGTGTGTTAGCAAAAAATAAAAACTGTAACAGAAACAACTGAATGCATTGTGGCACCGAGCACAGATACCAGCGTACATCCATCTGCAAAAAGTCAGCTTTTTCTCAAAATAATAGAAACTACAGGAGCTGAAGGGGCATAAAAATAAAGCAATATATAGCTACAATGATCCTAGCCATGTAATTACATCTATCCACGTGGTAGAATATTACGCAGCCATACGAAGGAATGAAGAAGCTCTCTGTGTACAGATTTGGAAAAAGGTACAGGGTACGATCGTTGTGCGAGGAAGCTGGCGCAGAGCAGCAGGGACAGTCCCGGCTCTCTGTCACGTGTCTGCAGAAACACTGGCAGGGTACACGAGAAGCTAACAGAAGTACTTACGGGTGGTGACAGAAAGGGGAGGTGGCAAGACTTATCATAGATTTTTAAAATTATTTTGATGATTGAACACTATGACGGTATCACCTAGTGTTGTGGCTTGAATTGCATTCTGCAAAAAGAAGAGTTCAATTCCTAACCCCCAGAACATGTGAAGTTGAGCTTATTTGGAAATCGTCTTTGCAGATGGACTGAAGTCGATACGAGGTCATACTGGATTAGGGTGGATTCTAATCCAATGATATGTGTCCTTATAAGAGAAAATTTAGACACAAAGATGCAGGGAGAACACCGTGTGACAACCAAGGCAGAGACTAGAGTGACGTAGCCACAAGCCGGGGAACAGCAAGGACTGCCCGGGCCACCGGAAGCTGCTTCAGAGAGAGCATGGCCCGAGGACAGTGGCCTCTTACTTGCATCAGGTCCCGCCTCTCCTTCTCGCCTGTGCAAATGGCCTTCTTGATGGTCCGAAGCTCGTTCATTATAGCCTGCGCCTCATCCAGTTTGTAGCTGGTGTGAGCATTTGACATCTTACGATCGATCCTGGTTAAAAGATAAAATAAGAGTCACTCCATGCGGGATTATAAAATCCCATTAAACAACCGAACCAAAAAAAAAACCTCAGAAGCTGCAGAGAAAGGTAGGAAACAGTTAAAAACAATGTTTTGGCGAAGGAAAGTAATGATGCACACAGCCCTCCTTGCGGCAAACACTAGGGGACGAGACTCGGCTGCTGGCTGACTCCCTTTGCTCTGGGACCGGCCCATGCAGGTGAGGAGCTCTGAGCCAGGATTCCACGTCCTCTACTAACCACTGGGTGACAGCATCACTGGCCTGAGTGACTGACTGCCTGGGATTTAAACTCCCCTCTTCGAGAGGCGCACCATGTCTTATTCGTTTATCCCTAGCATCTGGATCAGTGGTCAAAAATGTCCATGAAATAAAACACGCATGAGTTCTGTGTGCAGGGAGAACATATGGGAAACGGCAAAGAGTAGTGAACTCAGTAATGGTGCCTCGTACGAAGTCGGAAACTCTCATGTCTCCTCCGTGTATGTCTTTCATCTCTTCTGGTTCTAATTGATCTCTCTCTCTCTGTCTCTGTCTCTCTCTCTCTGTCTCTGTCTCTCTCTCTCTCTCTCTCTACTATGCACCTCCTTAATTCTTTCCTTCAACCCAAACATCCCTTCGCCCCTCCTTACTCCCCTCCCTCCCTGCTCGCAGGCCACGCCCACACGCCCGCCCCTGTGCACACGAGGCCTGCAAGTCCTGCAAGTCAAAGCAGAGCGCTGACAGAGATGACACTTGGCTCTGGCCTTCCAAGAGCACGCGCTGTCCTGTAGCGCACGCGTCCTTTGTCACATCTTCCATACCTAAGTCTTGAGGCTCGGGGCTAAAGAAGTTGCGATCCTTGGCTCCAGAAATGGAATGGACTCCTCTGGAAGGTCGTTAACTTTCTTTTCTGGTTCCAGCTGCACTTTATGCAGCTTCTGGTTCTAAATTGCCGCCCGCATGTTACCTGAAAATCTGGATGGATCCTTAACAACCAGCCCAAGTGCCTTTATTTTCCACTCATAAAAGCATCCTGGCCTGCTGGTATGAGTGATGCTCCAGCTCTACAGTGGGACCCTGAGCGAGTCACTCTACCTCTTTAAACCTCAGTTTCCCGATGTCTCACATAGGTTTAAAAAAAATGTTTCTCCTATTGAATGAGAAAAATGTAAGGAAAGGTCTTACCTGGCAGAGGCCTGGCATGTAATGCTGGTGGTGATTAGTATTATTATCAGGATGACACTGAATCTACTTATCCATGGGAGAAACAGTAAATAATTGACCAACTTTGGTCCTTTATGATCATTAACAAATTCCTGGCCACATATGTCACAACTCACAGCAAAAGTCAGCACGGGAGCTGATCTGAGCTGTCAGCACCCTTGGAATGAGAGAAGGACAAACGGAAAAGGCAGGAAGCCATTCCCTCCCTTCGGAACAGGCCCCGGGGCTCGGCAGCAGAGCCGTCACTGCCTCAGCCACGAATCAAATATTTATGGAAACTGGTCCCCAGTCTGCTCTTCCGTGTAAAGCAGACGCAGGCACACCACGGGACCCCGCACATCAATGGTGACACCCCTAAATCCCAACATGGCCTAGCCATGTGTTTTTCCATTTGAGCTATTCTATGAAGAACCAAGGCAAGGCAGAAATAACAGGCTATCCACCTCACAGCGGCGCAGCACTGCGTCTGCCAAGGAAGCGGCCTGGCTTTTCCTGCAGAGAAATCTAGACTCATTTACATAATAATGTCTTCTTGCAGTCACCTTCTGATAAAAGGCTTCCCGATACATCTCATTTAATGCCCCAAACCACAACACACATTGGCTGATGAAGTCTATAGAAAAGGGTTATTACATCATTTCCAGACAAAAAACCTGAGGCCAGAAAAGTCTGATTTCTCCCTAACGGTTAATGAGCACCACCTCTGCTGAGCAGGTCTGCTGGCTCCTCCAGGAAGATAAACACGGGCAATGGATCATCGCCTGACGCTGACACCCATGCAGAGAAATGAGACTCTACTGCTGCATCAAACGGAATTGTTTCAGTTGTTTGAACATCAATACTAGTCAAATAGCCATAGAGGTCTAGACACAAACTCACTGTTCGGGCTGCAACGAGGGCCCCTAACCATGTCACTGCGGCTCTGTACTTAAGTGTTGCGGTTTCCTTATGGCTTTTAGCAGCTACCATGCCTAAGTGACCCGGGGATGGAGCCAGCATTCTCTCAAGGCACCTTGCCTTACACTGGTAACGGCTGCCACATGGAGAAAAGCAGGCACCGATTCCCATCATAGAGAGGGATCAGCAACCCTGGAATTCATCTCACATAGGTGGCCACTGCCGAATGCCTAGAAGTTCAACCTCAAGGTCACAGACCTGGGCTCTGGCCTTAGTTCTATACGAGTGGCTCTGAGACCCTGAAGAAGAATGAAGACTGGCCTAGGGCAACTGCTTTCACTTTGTTCCAAGGATGTCCCAGTGTGGTGAGCAGGAACGGCCAAAGAGAGAGCCTGCGTGTGGCTTGGGGACCCTCTCCCCTGCTTCAGCAAGCACCGAGCCCCCACCTTTGCTCTGCCTCAGCCTGACTGGTTCCACAGAAGATATTGTTTGTGGGAAAGGAA
The DNA here is from genome assembly GCF_014176215.1 of Rousettus aegyptiacus. Lineage (NCBI taxonomy): Eukaryota > Metazoa > Chordata > Mammalia > Chiroptera > Pteropodidae > Rousettus > Rousettus aegyptiacus. The sequence continues at coordinate 67,747 of NW_023416312.1, read as the reverse complement.
AGGAGGAAAGATTCCGCTGTTTAAAAAAGTCTGAAAGCCATTAGAGAATGTGATCTCAAAGTTCTAGGAATTTCTGAAATACTATCATTTATGAAAGCTACATATTATTGTAGAACATACAATTGTACAAAAAGATAGTGTTATATATTATATAAGTATAAGCTTATATAACCACATTTATGTAGTATATGTTATTTTGATGATTATATAAATAGCATGTTAAAACAAATCAATGTATCGAGCGCCCACTAGGTGACAGGGTCTTACTGCGTACTTTACATTTGTCCCCTCGTTTAATCCTCTCAACAGCTTTATGAGATAGTGAAATCTCTGGTTTTGTAATGAAAAGAGTGAAGCTCAGAGAGATTAACTAAGTGGCTCAAGATAACAAGCTGATATGTGGCGGAGCCAGGATTCGAACCCACATCTCCCGATTCTCGAGTCTGCCCAGGACCACGAGCGTGGTGACGCCCCTTGTATCCACAGGTGTGCCCCGACTCAGAGCGGCCAAGGCAGGGTCCACAGGCTTTCATACAGGCAAGAAATGCTTCGCAGAATCCAAATAACTTCCATTTTTCAAATGTGATAGATTCTCATCTAACAAAGAACTTCAGGAAACAGGAAACCTCTTCCTCCACATCTGCAAAATTCATTTGGGACTTTTCTCCCTGTCTTCAAATGCCCTCTAGAACTTTGGTCACATTCAGAGGATGTGCTCAATTAGTTGGTATTTTCTAAGATATCAATATATTCCATTTATAAGGAAAATCGTAACGTCTGGGATTGCCAAAGAACTGTCTCTTTTCTTTTTTAAATTTTAATTAAGAGCCCAAGATAGTGCTTATACATCTCAAATAAAATGATAGAAGATTGATAACTGCTCAACAAAAGTTGGTAATAATAATGCCATAAGCTAAGATCTTACGCCATGTGCTGTGATCTGAATATTTACGTTCCCCCAAAATTCACCTGCTGGGATCCTAACTCCCAGTGTGATGGTATTAGGAGGTGATCAGGTCTTGAGGGAGGACTTTTCATGAATGAGATCAGTGCCTTTACAAAAGAGACCCCAAAGAGTTCTCCCGTCCCTTCTATCACATGAGGACGTAATGAGGAGGTGACCATTTATGAATCAGGAAACTGGCTCTCGCCTGACACAGAACCTGACCATGCGGGCACCCTGATCTTGGACTCCTAACCTCCAGAACTGTGAGAAATAAATGTGTTGTTTATAAGCGACCCAGTCTGTGGTATTTTGTTACAGCAGCCCGAACAGACTGACACACGGTGTAAAAATGGTCCAGTGCACAGAACCCACAGTCTTTACTTTTCAACCCTCAACGTTTCTCAGCAGCTCTGGTGAAGTTAAATGACTTGCTTAAGGTCACACAGCCAATAAGAGGCCCCCCACGCCAGCACTCAATCCTTTCATCACCGAGTTAACAATACACTCAAAGTCAAGGCCTCCAAACTTACACTGTGTCGAACCCGAAGGCCACCCACACAGAAAGTCAAATCTTGTCTCAAAGTAAACCGGGGCTTTTTATGGTCTGCTTATGAAAGAAATGGTTAGAGAGAAAAGGAGAAGGCGCAGCCTCAAATGGTGACTCCGGTACCATCGAGAAGGCATTTTTGAGATGTTTATCATCAAACCTCTTCTTCCCGCTGCCTGAAGTTTCCACATTTTTTGTTCAATTTAAGATGTCAAGAGAATTGCACTGGCAAAAGTAAAACCAAATGACTTCTTAAACCCACATCTTGAAGAAAAGGGCTGCCAGGCCTCTAAAGGTATTCCATGTTAATACCATGCATTACAACCCAAAAGAATGAGAAGTTTTGTTACAACTCTACCTTTTACATCACCAGCTCTGGCAGGGGGCCTTGAACGAACCTCAGAAAGCTTCCGGCAGTTTTCTATCAACAGCAGGTCCTGTGTGGAACGCCAGACCTGTCCCACAACCGGGAACAATGCTCTTTTTGTTTCCGCCTCCATTTCTGTATGTTTTACTGTTATCTGAGCAGTGCTGGGCTTTTCGCACGGGCTGGACCTTATGTGCTGTGTTAATGGGACATTGTTGGTCTAAGCCTGTTCTAACTGTGAACAATCTTATTCTCTTCTGAAAGCACTAAATCCCGTCGGACCGAAAACATTCATTCCAACATCGAATCCTGCCTCGTTCTGGTACGGAATGCTCAGAAGAGAGCAGTCACTCTTATTTAAGGAGATGCGTGGGTTTATCTTCACTCATACCACCCCGACAGGGAAGAAGTTCATCGGACAACTAAAAGGCTTGAAGCAAGGGGGCCACCTGGCTAAGAATGTACCTCATGGGAACTGGTTATTGGAACGTTTAGTGAACATCCCTTTCTGCGACTTGATTAGCAGTAATAAGAATAGGATTTCTTAAAGTACAATATAATAATAATACGTAGAAGAGAAGGAAATGCTAGAGGGATGTTAGGAAGACAGTGACCGACCGAGTCGCAGAGGCCTCCCTGAGATCCTCGCAGCCCGGGCCCTCACTCTGAGGGCCCCAGTGTCCGAGAACGAAGTGAACCGTGGGACGGCTCCCAGCAGGCAGGAGCAGTGACATCGGCCACTTTGCACAGCGCCGGGCCTGGTCCATTCATCCCATGGAACCCTGCGCTGTGCCTGGAACTAACTGAGGATGGAGCAAGGAACAAACCAAGTCTTTCCCCTTGAGCAACATGATGTTAGTCAAGGAGACAACCAAAAATACCCCGTTACGTCAGGCAGCGATCTGTGTTTCAAGGACAGCAAAGCTGGCTTGGGGAACGGAATTGTGACAGAGGGGGGTCCTTTTTAGATTCAGTAGGTAAGCAAGGATCTTGTCGAGATGTCATTTGTCCAGAGAACTACAGCAGGGAGGGAACAGGCATGCAAGAATTTGGGGGGAAGAGTGTTCCAGGCACAGGGAGCTGCAAGCTGCAGTGCGCAGACCAGCAGGGTGGCTGGGGGGGGGGGGCAGGTGACTGAGGGCGAGACTGGGGGGTGGGGAAAGAGGGCAGGACAGGGGGCCAACATCCCTCCAGAGCCTGGATTACATTCTAAGTGAGAGAAAAAGTCACAGAGGGCCACCATCAGAGGAGACACTTTCAAAGACTCCCCATGGCTGCAGTGTGGGAAAGGCAAGCCACAGCAGTGACTGGCGGAGCCACCGCGGCGGAAGCTGCGAGAGGGAACAGGTGCCAGATACAGGAACGGGACACCACGAACAACAGGTAGCAAGAAGGCAGTCGGGACGGCGCTCCCCCAACGCGTCCTGGGCCATCACCCCAGCACTCAGGGACGTTACAGGTGTCATGGCAGAAAAAGGCTTCAATGGCACATAAGCGTGGGAAAGTCAGGGTGAAGCAACGTTAAATGAGCTTCCTGGCTGCAGCACAACTCGGAATCTAACACGAGGTACATTCCAGGAGATCTAGAATAACTAGAGAGAGAAATCTCCCCACACCCATTGGCACACTCAGCACGTTCTTGGGCATCACCCATCTGGGAAACTGCACACGTTCTAGCCGAGAACTCCCCCTCTGCCCCTGGATGCCAGGAGCCAGATATGGGAAGGTAATTTTACAAAATGAGCTTCAGAAACCTTAGGGCGGCAGAGCCCAGGAGCTCTTTCACTGGAAAAGCTCAATTTTTCCCATAAATGTTGCTTCTATTTTCTGAAGACTTTTAGAAAGGGCCACGAGAAAAATGCAAATGACAACTACACTGAGATACTATCGCTCACCTATGAGACTGGCAAAAATGCCAAGGCCTGACAACATATTCTGCTGGCAAAGCCGTGGGAACAGGAACGCTCAGCTCTCAGCGTCGGGAGTGCAAAACGGTGCGACCCCTAGAGACGGGAATTTGGCAATATCTAATAATACCTGCAATGCATTTACCTTTGACACAGCAAACTCGCTTTTGGGAACTCATCCTGAAATCTTTCACACCTCCACGTGCGCAGCATTAGGTTAAAAGCTGATGGGAAAAATGGATGTACGAGGCAGACAATGCCGGAACCCACTGATAATCATAATACCCTCCCCCCCGCCAAAGAGAAAAGCAAAACAACTTGAACTTGAATCAGATCGAGCCTCTCAAACGACAATTACACCAGTTTGCATAAATAGCGGGGGGCACTGTGCGCATTTGAGCAGCAAAACCAACTGTCAGGGAAATTCTAGGGGCAAGCGAATTAGTTTCTTCAACAAATAAGTGGTCAGAAGGAAAAAAAAAAAGAAGAAGAGGGGAGCAGAGATTAAGAGGTACACCAACCAAAGCTACTGTGTGGGCCTCGTCTGAATCTGGACCCGAACGAGCCAGAAACAGGAAACATGCCGGAGAAGGGACAATAGTAAGAGACTATTACCAAGTGGGGGATAGGTATTATAGTTATGCTTTCAAAAGGAGTCTATGAATTGAGAAGAGATATTTATGGATTAAATACGATTCTGGGATTTGCTTCGATGAGGCAGTAAGAGCTTGGGAGATGAGCGGGGTGAGATAAAGCGAGATCGGCCGCCGTGTGCTTGGCTGTTGAAGTGGGGTGAGGGGTACTGGAGGGTTCCATTATACCATTCTCTCTACTTTTGTGTATGGCTGACATTTTCCATCATTAAAAGTTTATATATATTACACACACACACATTCTATCATTAACCCAGAGACTGTGTTCATGGCCAGCTCCCATCTACAAAAATTAACAACATACATAGACTTAAAAAAATACAAAAGGTTCTTTTTTCCTCACTTGGACCCAAGCGTAATGATGGATTTTCTTGCTAGTCAGGAAAGTTCACCAAGATAAACAAGTCAAGTTGAAAATGTTATAAGCGGCCAAACTCCCGGTGAGGTGCTCTGGAAAAGGACACACTGGATATTCTGGGAAGCAAGAACAGCAGAAGTGTTTCTGGAGGAAAACCTAGGGTCTCCGCCTTAAACCTGTGTTGGTGATGACATCCGAGAAGCCCATGTAGGGACAATGGCTCGTGCACGCTCTGCGCTTAGAGTTGAGAGTTTACAGTATGGGGGGCGGGGCGGGATCCCATTATCGATGCTTACCAAAGGTTTCCAAAACTTCTCAATAAGTAACAGCAATCTACATGGTCTGATTTATAAGAGCCCATGTTCGATATCAGAAAAATGGCGAGGCTGTCTCCGTCTCATACACAGCCTGCGCAACCCGGAGGAAGGCGTCCGATGATTTTTCGCTTGCAAAGAATTTTAAGCATGGCATCAGGGCCATGTTTTCTCTCCTTCCTGTGAGACTGTGTCACGAAATAGAGTGACCGAGTGTGGCGACAATACAGCAGCTGGTTAAACGCTGCCTGTCGAGGCGGTTCCAGCTGGCAAGCTGGGGTGGGGACCCAGGACCTCGGCCAGGTCCAGAACTTTCCCCGCTGCCGCTCCTCAGCCTCCGCTGGGGAGAGTGGATATCCCCGCAGGCTCTGGCAGGGAGTGAGGACTGTCCCCTTCTTGGGGACATGTTTACCATCACTGCTCCCAAACGTGGGATCTTGCTAAGGAAAGCAGAAAAAAAAAAACTGCAGACGTACCCGCCCTTCTGTTTGCAGGGGAGCAACTCATACTCCATTCTGGCTGCAGGTGTGAGGTCACAGCTCTCCCTAAAGTGGACTCCGCTTTCTGTCCAATAAACCTGGCCGCCTTTTCCTAGCCTTAAAATTACTCTGACTCCGAGAGACGAATGTACTTCCTAGCAATGCTAAGGCGAAGGAGTTTTCTCAGTCACCTGAGCCCTGGCCCTTTTCATTTTCTAGAGCGTTCAGTGTTAGCCCGACATCGTAATATAACCTTTGCCTTCGAATAAGGCACTGGAGATGGCGGAGTGATGGAGGCCACGCAAAGGACCAGGCACTGGGCCCGGCAACGCTGCTACAGATGGCAGAGCCGGTGGGGAAAGGTGCCGGGCGGGACTCCCCTCTGAGGCTCAGGGCTTCGCGAGACCTCAGAGCGCTCCTCGACCACCCCGAACCTCGATCACCTTCGCCACAGCTTCTACAAGTGAGAATTAAATTAACTGCGATCTCCAGCCCGCACCATGCCTCGCATTAAAAGCAGGTATTAGACACTGTGAAGTTTTAATTCTCCCTGGTAATGACAGAAAGCTAGAGTGTGATCAAATGAAAGAAGAAAACCAACCTCCAATTCAATGAGACGGTCCTAGCAACTTTTGAAGACCTACTAAATTAAATTATTTGCTTCTGCTTATTTCTGATCTAGGCCCTTTAGCAGACGTGACACAGGAGGACATGGCCACAGTGCACACAGAAGCACCTTAGAGGTATCTGAGTATCTGGAGGCTGGCTGCGCTGTACAGGGTAAAATGATGGAATGTAAATGGACAAAATAAGCATCAAAACCAGTAACCGGTACTGAAAAAGAAGCTTGATTTGCTTAGCCAAAACTTTTTCAAAAAGCTGTAGCGACCATGGCTAATTGAAGGAAGCCTCATTACAGACCCAAATCACAGCAGGATGCGTCCACACGCACACACTGCTGAGTAATGGTAGAGAAAGCAAAATGCTGGCTGTAAAGTTAAGACTCCAGCTCACACTAAGCATGTACCGAAACCCACCGCCTGGAGGAGTCCGCAGCGGGTACGGCCCGGTCTCAGTGCCAGAGAAAGCCAAGGCCCTCTAGACTGGACCTAGCTCACCTTTCTACTATGTCTTCCCCGGTGCCTGCGATATGTCTTTAATAAAGAAATGGACAAACAAATCAGCAACCCAACCAAACCTGGATGATTAAGAAAGTAAAGTTCAACCTAGTGTTAAAGCACAGGGTTTGACATGCCTGGTAATTACTTTATATTAGAGGCTGAGATAGGTTTGTCAGTCTCGTTCATGTGTTACCTGCCTATAAAGAGCAAGACTGTAGTCACACCTGACGCACTGTCATTGTATCTGTACACAGGATGCAAGAGACAGGTATGCTGCCCACCTCACTGAGAATAGCATTACACAATTCCTGCCATCTGCTGAAGGTTGACCAAGTAGCATGCACTGGACAATTTAGCCTGATGACTGCTGCTATGGACTGAATCATGTTCCCCGCAAATTCATATGGTGAGCCCTACCCCACAATGGGATGGTATTTAGAGATGAAGGCTTTGGGAAGTGATTAGATTTAAATGAGGTCACGAGAGTAGAACCTCATGATGGGATTAGTGTCCTATAAGAAAAGGAAAAGATATCAGAGACCAGAGCTCCCCCACAACCCCATCATGTGAAGACGCAGCAGGAAGGCAGCCACCTGTAAGCTAAGAAGCAGGCTCTCGCCAGATACCAAATTTGCCAGTACTTCGATCCTGGACTTCCAGCCTCTAGAACTGTGAGAAGTAAATGTCTACTGTTCGCAAACAGTAGGCACAGAAGGTGCGAAGCACGTGCCCAAGTTCAGCAAGTGAAGCCAGGCTCTGAATCAAGAGGTAATGGGCCCTCGACCAACAAGCACACAATACTCTTTCTTTAAAAAAGTAATTCTTTCAGACCAACAATATTTATAAAATAACTTCTGTTCATTGAATTTGCTGACTTAATACAGCTCGCAGATCAGAAATTCTTCCCAAACTCTTAGTAGGGATAAGGTCTTAACGTAAAAATGCCAACAAAAGGAAGCCCTATAGACCAGACTGTCCAATAGAATGTTCTGTGATGATGGAAATATTCTATTAACTGTGCCGTCTGATGCAATGGCCACTAGTCCAGTGGTTCTCGAATGGGGGAAAATGTGCCCTCCAGGGAATACCTGGCAAAATGTGGAGACATTTCTGGCTGTCAAAAATGGGCAGGAGGGTGTTACCGGCGTCTAAGCGGTCAAGGCCAGGGAGGCTGCTACATACCCTATGATGTACAGGGCAGCCTCCAGCACAGAAAGGTTCTCTGGCCCAAAATGTCAATAGTGCCAAGGGAGAGAAAATCTACACTAGCCACACGTGAGTACTGAGCACTTCAGATGTGACTACTGAGACTGGCGGACTAAATTTTTATTTTATTTTAATTAATTTGATTTTAACTTTTAGAATAAAAAAATTAAGACTAAAACTAACAAAGTTCAAATTCAAACTTTAAACAGCCATGCGTGTCTTGAACAGTGCAGCTATCGAGAATGTGCATAAAAATAAAATAAATGTCTTGCTTCCCAAGTATTTCCATTTAAAGGAATGAAGTATCATCAAGGAAAAGGGAGATTCTGATGCTTAGGATTAGGAAATAATGAACATCAATAAAAGCATAGACACAAACGCCAATGAAGCTTTAGGATTCATGTCTAGGCACCAAAGTGGTCAACACAAAAAGAGGTCACCAGAAACGCTTCCTTCTATCACCGGAAACGCTTCCTTCTATCACCATGGGCAACTCACTCTTGCAGGGTCTCCACCCCCTTTTCTTTGTACTGCAGTTCTTGCTTCATCTGGGTCAGCTCTCGTTTTAATCTGGAAAGCTAAAGACAAATTACATTTTTTTTTACAAAAGAAGCTGTGAAAATTATCTCTACAGTTGCTATCACTCTCATCAAACTCTCTGATTAGCTTGCAATTCATTGGATCATCTCTTCTCTCCATGACCTTCCATTCACACACATATCAAACGGCCACCCAAAAGAACTGCCAAAATCCCAGATCGCTAACAGGTTCCTACCCATGTGGAACTGGCAACCCTTTTCTTTTTCAAGGCATTGATTAACTCATTACAATTAGCAAACTATGTAATACTTTCTTCACCTCCCCTTCTACTTGCCATTCATAGATCCCACATATGAAATGCTGCATGGTCTCGACTACCTGAAGGTCCACCGCCTGGAGTGCTTATTTAAATGGATTCTGGGACCCACTCCAGCCTGTGTTAAAAACTCAGGGGGTGGGCCTGGGAGCTCACACTTTGAACCGACTCCCCAAGTGTTTTCTTAGATGCGCCAGAATTTGAGAACCGCTGCCATAAATGATAATGAGACACCAGCGCGGGGGTCTTTATTTCCAAGGTGTCTCTCGTGCTTCGTTGCAAATGTAATAAAATGGTCCCCCTTCTCAGATGACAAAGACAAGAGCTGAGGGGGTGACCCGAGGGGTCTACAGAGAGGAGCGCAGGCGGTTTTTTTGTTAGATGGGCTGAGGTTTTAAAATGAAACATTTTCTCTCCTATTGGAAAAAAAAAGTGGAGAGTAAAACCAAATGTAATAATGATTCGTGAAACTGAAAATCTTACTAAAATAGGACTGCCAGACACACTGACCACCATAAAATGAACCACGATAATCGGTGTTACATACAAACACATATGGGGCTTCTAGTTGCGAAAACACTTGTTTTACTCACCCTATCCCGGCGACTCGCTATTTCCGCTTTAATTTGGTGTGGGTCATATTTGGTATTTGTTGAATATCCGGAGTAGGCTAAAGAGAAGAGAATATTTTATTTTACAATGAGTCCTTTAAAATAAATAAATAAATACACGTAGATAGGAACTTCTGATTCACCATATTAAAAAATTAAGTCTCCAACTTACAAGTTGGTGCTGGCTTCTAAAGAATCAGTATTTCACAACCTCAGATCTGAATGTTTGACTTCTGCACGGGTCCCTTCTACAGGATTCCACATAATAAAATGGATGGCTATACTGAAATCCAAACTCTGTTAACTTCAGCTGCAAAACTACTAGGGTTAAAAACCATATACACACAGGGAGGGAAAGGTAGGATTATGGGTTGGAAAACTGTTCTTATGATGTAAATAGCACATGCAGCATAAATCATTTTTATTTTCTTTTAAAACGCACGCACACATGGGAGTCACTGGAAGGATAGAGCCAAAAAGTCAACTGTGGTTATTTTCAATGGTTTCATTACAAAAGATTTTAATTTCATTTTTTTCATATCTATATTCTCCAGATGAACTGTTTGATGTAAGAAAGGAAAAAAATGCTAACGCTCTACCAAATGAAAAAGACAACTTTCTAGTAATGCGTCAGTATCTGACAGGCTTGAGAAAAAGGTATTCTTTCCAGGTTGTTCGTTCCACACAAACTAAGGTGAAGCACCCACGCTTTTATTCCAGCAGCTCGTTTTGGATGGATGTTGAGCTAAAAGACATCACACAGATAAATGCGTCCTGAAACAGTGTAGTGCATGTGATTTAAACTCCATTTATAGACACGGCATCATTACTATGAGTAGCCAATACCTGGGGGTGAATGAGACATGGAGAGCTGTTTACCTAAGAAGTTAGCCCAGTTCTCTCTGCGCGGAGAGCTGGGAGCCTCCTGCGCTGTTTCAGCAGCTGGAGCGGCTTGGAGCTGTTTCTAATCCCATCACCCCTTCACCTCTCTGCATGGTTATTTCCTGATGCTTCTGTCTCCTTTCTCTTAGGCTTCTGAAGCCACCAGCTTTTCCGCCGCAATGACTTGGTTTCTATTTCTTCCTCAGCTGGTGGAGTACTCCTGTCTTCATCTGTGGTCACCCCATACTGGCGTAATCTGCCTCTGGGTCATTCTCATGGACACTGTCTGCTCAGAAGACCAATCAGCAGGGCCGCCCTCCTTTGTTTTACTCCTTTGATCTGGGTACTCGAAGGCTGTCAGTCAGATAACTAGGTGCCAGCACCTAGAAACTAGTTCAAAACCATTTCCTGGCTTTCTATTGGCAAGGATGGCTCCAAGCCATCGACTGGCTTAAACAGCAAGATTATTTAATAGTTTCAACTAGAGCCACATCCAAAGTTAATTTGAGCAGTTCAGATATCTCCTTTTTTAAAAAAAAAAAAAAACAGTCATATGGAAAATCTACTATTTAAGCCTACATCAGTCAGAATTTCAAACCACTAGACTCTGCTAGAAATAAATTTCTGGAGGAGCTAAGTGTTTGCCAACTTTATCTCAAAAGTTCTTATATTTAGAATCGTATTCTCTCAAGACATGGAGTAAAATGTTTTTAAAATAGAATTCTTCCTCAGATGAAGAACGTCTGTTTCCAAATCCTGCAACTTCCATCTTGTCTGACTCTTTGGTTTCATTTAAGATTAGTAATGAAAGCGACACAATACTTCGAACAATGCCGTTAAAAGCCAGAAATCATTTCTATCAAATCTCCACGTTAAACTCCTAGGGCTTAAAAGTTTCTCAGACCTGAGTTTAAGGGGCTTCCTCCTGGGACCCAGATAATATGCAAATGAGCCTAGGGCTTGCTGACTCCTCAATTCCAGTGTGTCAACCTGCCACCTTGCAGTTAAAGAAGACGATCGATGCACACAGTTATCACCTGGGACCTTGCCCACTGGGGTAAGCCCCACCACCAAGGTCCGGGGAAGTGAACTGCGGAGTCAAACACTAGTAACCATGATCTGATGTCATTGGCACAAGACTTGATATGCACAGGGAGGTGTAGCAGTTAAAACAGGACAAATACACAGCAACATGTTCCCCATTCTCCTTCCTAACGACCAGCACCCTGAGGGTAACCAGTCCTGGAAGCGTTGCCTGATGATCCACGACACCACTAAGCCACTGAATCCGCCAACGGGAAGCCACCTCACCTCAGAGAACTATTATGTGACGATGGATTTTCTTATAGTCCAGGGCCATGGGAACTAGTCTTTTCTGTGACTTACAGCTGAAACCATCCTAAATGATAGACTAGGTTTTACTTATATTGATAGCAGTCATGCTACATTTGCTTCAGTCTCTAAAACTGTAAGGTTCCAGGACTGGGATGAGGGAAAAGGCAACTCAGGTACCGAAGACAGTGAGTACATTTTATCTTTAAATGCTAAGGAGAGTTGTGAGCATTGGCATGAGTTTTAATAATGTAATTCGGTTTATACCAATTCTCAGTTCCTTATATCTGCCAGTAAGTCTAATGGAATCCATTTTTGGAGTCCAAGGAATAGCTCAGGACTCCAGACTCCATTTTTAACAGCATGCGCTACACAACAGTTAGAAAAAGAAGTATCTTTCTCTGTTATGTGTCCAATCTCAAGGTTTATGATCAACACCATACCTTCACCTCTGAAGCTTTCTTCTCTCAAGCTGAGTGGGCAGAGCTATTAAATAGATTAAGGAGTCCACTCAGGCATACACTATTGTTTTTGATGAGGTAATAATAAGGTTTTAGTTTAGCTGGACCACAACAATGTGAATTAGTATACCTTGCTATTACAGGGTGCTTTTTACATTTATTTCATCTATTCTCATAAAATTTTTTTGAGAAATGATGATTATGCTCCCCCCCCCCACTTTATAGATTAACGACTGAGTTTGTGGTGACTTGATTTACATTATGCCATCAGTCACAGAGGGACACATGTCTGGAACTCAGGCTCCTGTGGGTCGACTGTCCGACGCCCTTCCATCAGATTAACTTTTCCGATGTAAGAAGGGATAGCCCTCTGGCTCCCCAATGCCCATGGCCCAGTGAGTGAAATAGACCTGTGTATCTAATACTTAAAATGCTACTGACCACAGTACTCATCTTGGATTTTGATGTACAGGTTATTGAAAGGGGGAAACGTGTGTGTGTGTCCGTCCGTCTCTGTCTCTCTCTTCCACACAGGCCTCCTCTGTGCTGTGTGAACCTAAGGTCACCCCCAGGGGATGATATGCTTTAAAAGATCAGCAGTCCCTCTCCAAAGACATCCTCTGGGCAGATTGCTCCTCATGACCAGGTGTGCACCCCCAGGCATCAGCACTGATGGGAGTTGCTCAAGGGAGCCAAGGAAGACTGGCAGGAAGGAGGCAAGCCCTGACAGATTCCATGCTGACAGGTACTAATTACCAGAGCAGCGACAAATAACCAAGACCAACAAAGGAGGGCATGACATTTTTTAAAAGCGCCATAAGCAAAGGACCAAAAAAAAGCAAGCCCACTCAGGAGTGACCTACAGAAGTAACACAAGAGACCACCAAATCCAAATCAAGAATTCTTTCTAGAACGGACTGGGGGATTATATCTCGGTAAATGTGTGTACTCCGCTACAACCTTCAAGATTGAATCTTGCCAACTAATAGCTATGAAAAATGCTGTGTGATCCATTTTTCTCCTGCCTGCTCCAACATGCTTGCATGAGATAAAACAAAAGGCTGAATGGATGGACTTCGGCCCTTATCCTAATCTAGATAACAGATGAGAACCTTTACCAGAGAAGAAAAGAAGATAATCTTTGTGGGAGGGGCCTGGAGCCTCCGAAAGAATGTTGGCAGGACCGATCACTGATAAGGTCAAGCTCCACCACCACCTAACTCAGGAATTCAGGATGGATCAGCACTTTCTCAGCAGAGATAAGGCTGACTCTTTCCCAGCCATTCAAAGAGACTTTTGGTGTAGACTCTTGGTAGTTCCTAGGAGCCAAGCTAACAAATAAAGCCATATTCCTGCTGCTAAGAGAGACGGTCACAGTCCACCTAGTCTAGTGGGTCTCAACTCTGGGGATCACCTGGGGAGCTTTCAAACAAATGTCTGGCTCCACTTAAGTCCCATTAAATCAAAATCTCTTGGGGTGGGTCCAGGCAGCAGCAGTTTTGCAAAGTTCTTCAGGAGATTCTTACGTACGGCTAGGCAGGGCGGAAAACCACTGGTATAAACCAGGGATCGGGAAACGTCCTCTGCAAAGGGCCACACAGTCTCTGTCTCAACTCAACTCCGCCGTAGCAGCTGCTACAGATAACAGGTAAGTGAATGAATGTGGCTATGTTCTAACAAAACTTTATTCACACACACCCTGAGTGGACAGGATTGAGCCTGTGAGCCATACATAATTTATTGTCCTGTGGCTCAGACTATCATTTACCCCATGCACGAATCCCTTCCAAGAGATTCTGCAAATGGTCATATACTTCATCTGAACATATCCAGGGGCTAGAGTTTCTCAGGAAGAATGAAAGAGTAACTCTAGAAAAATAAAGTTTCTGAAATAACAAATGTATTCAGTTTTAAAAGAAAGGCAAACGGAAGAACATATTAAAATGAGGAAAGTAGGAGAACAGTCCACAAAATGGAGCTGCAGAAAAAGTACAAGGCGTGTCTCGGGAGAATGAGTCCACTGCAGAGCAGTTCCGTCCCAATGCACTACAAAGCATGAAACAGGACTGGGCACCAGACAACTCGCTCGTAAAGTCGCACAAATAAGGTTGGCTTCTTAGCCTCATGGGGACATGTGTGTTCAGATTCAGCAAAGCATCTAAGTTTGTTCTGGTTAGGGACAAAAAAGGTCAAGGATTAGATATTCTTAGATACCAGATGGTCTAATATTGACACAAAATCTTTCCTCTCCAATGAATGGAGTTTTATTCTGGTGATTTCCATAACTCGGGGGGAAATCTGTGAAGGGTGTGGGCGAGCTGAGCTTCCCCTCCTCCCACGCTCCTCTGTCCCTTTCTGCTCCAATATTAGAAATGGCTGTTCTACTTAATTCCTCTGTACACCATTATTGTCTTATTTCCCGCCCCCCCCCCCGAAATCAGCCATTAGGGATAAATGTGTCCCCCAAATTTACTATATACCAACAACAGATGCTAAATAAATATCTGTTGAAAACTACATGAATAGTTTAGCAATCCTACTGCGGGGCCATGAGAAAGTCAAAAAGTAGAAAGTGCTCTGCCTTCCACTTGCCCTATTAGTGCTGCAAAACAGTCAGATGACTTGTCAATTTATAACCGGCCCTTATTTCCAGATAACTTGAACAATGGGAGGGCATGGTATTCCACAAACACAGTCGGCTCTTCCGAGCTGCCTCTTCCATGTCTAGGAAACAGTACAGAGCACTGAAGGCTATATACACAAACACATCTGGATTCAAATCCAGGTTCTCCCGTTTACTATGTATGTAACCTTGAAGAAGTAACTTAGCCTCCCCAGTATTCAGTTTCTCGTGTGTACATCAAAAATAATGTCATGCGCTTCACAATGTTGCGCTCATAACAACGCATAGAAAACACTAGCTCATCGAACATTGGTTCCTTTGGCTTGAAGTCATTGCCAAAGAAGGAATAAAGGGAAGTAAGTCCAAATGATATTCTGTTACTAGGACTAGAGCCACCCCGCTTTAGATGACCAGCCCAGGAATGCTAGGAGTCCTACCTCCAGCAGCTCCGGATGTGGGCCCAGACCTCTGTAGTAGACATTTGTTAGATCCTGACAATTTGAGCCAACAGGATCACTGCTCGAACTTTATCCTGCAGCCGAAATAATTCCTTTGAGTCATATGTAAGAGTCTTCCTCATTTTAACTGGTAGTTCAGGTTAAATGGCAAATGGAAAGAGCTTGGTCAAAACCCCAGGGACTGTGGCAACCTGATAAACTACTTGGATTAATTCTAGATTCCATTCACAGTCTTTTTCCCTGATGACATAGGACCCAGCAAGACCCACTGGCCTCTCCAGGCCTTCTTGAAAACAGGAAGGCCCGATCTGGCCACCAAGGCAACCTACATAATAAGTACAGAGGTTGTGTCTAGGTAGAGACTTCTAGGCAGTTGGGAAATGGAATCTGATGACCATGTCAGAATTTCAAGTCAACACCAGAGTCATCTGTTTTCCTCTACTGACGGTTTCTTCATAAAAAAGAATGTCTTTTTTTTTTTTTTTAGTAGGCATTAATAAAATCCCATGGAGCACAGGAAGGAACATACATAATTGAGTGTAATTCCCTCTTTGCCCAAGTGTCAAGGGAGTGTAAAGCCCATAGAAATATAAAAATCGATGCTGAGGGACATCCCAGCCCCATAGGGCTGACTGCAGGTTCTGAATGCCTGTAACCTGCAGGCTCAGTGCTGCGCTGGGGCTGCTCCCCGCACGCCCCGGGTCCTCGTACATTTGCATACTCAGGGGCTCCAGCCCAGAGACCCCACACTCAGTGCAACGGACATCCTGGCTGCACCAGGACAGCAGCAAGTACGTAAGAGACCCCTTCTCCTGAGGCAATTTTTCCTTTCGATCACTGGTAACAACATTCCTTCCAAATTTTTCTGATACGTCCTTGTCCACTTCCATTCTTGGAAACACTGACTGGACAGCCTCTTTGGAGACCTAACCGAACAGGACCATGGAACAGATAAGGTGCCAGAAGGCTACTGGGAGGAACCACACCTTGAGGCTGAATCATGTGACAAACACGCTATGCGGATGAATCACGTGACACTGCCACTATTCAGCCATTTTTGAACTACAGAAATAACGATTTCATATGGTTTAAACTATCTACCAAGTAACTTTCTGAAAGGTTTAGAATCGCTAACTATATGTTCTCAGAAATAGTTAAAAGTCAATGCTTCAGCTGATGCGACCTCGAGGCACCAAGTCCATGGGCTTCCAATCCTCTGAGATCACTTAAAAGGGACCATATGCTGGGCCATAAAAGTCATCTTAATAGATTTCAAAAAACTGAGATCTCATAGTGTAGTCTCTGACCGCAATGGAATTAAATTAGAAATCAACAGCATGACGTCTTTAAAAAGTCCCAACGACTTACTTTTTAAAAACCCATGGATCAAAAAATAAATCACAAAGGAAATGAAAAAAATATTCTGAACTGACTGAAAATGAAAATACCAAAATTTGTGGGATGCAGTTAAAGTAATACTTAGAGGAGAATTTATCCCTTTAGAGGCTATGTGAGAAAATAAGAAAGGTCTAAAATCGATGAACTAACATTGCACTTTAGGAAGATAGCAAAGGAAGAACAAATTAAAGCCAAACTAAATTGAAAAAAAAAAAAAAGAATAAAGAGGAGAAAGCAATAAAATAGAAAACAGACAAGAAATGGGGGGAGGGGGAGTAAGAAGCCAAAAGCCAGTTCATTGTAAAGATAAATATAACCAATAAAAGTTTAACCACACTGATTAAGAAAAAAAGAAGATATAAATTACTAAGATCAGGAACGAAAAAGACAGGACAGGCCTCAGAGCCTTTAGACATTAGAACTATAATGGAATTCTATGAAAACTTGACAAACTTGACAGTTTGCACCAGTGATCTGTAATTTCCCTGATGGCCAAATCCACTTTGTTACCTGTTTTTATGCTTTTACCAGAACAAGCCACACACATTTATTCACATTATCGTCTCCGGCTGCTTTTGCATCATGACAACAGGGTTGAATAGTTGTCACTGAGACCATATGGCCCACAAAGCCAAAAACGTTTACTACCTGACCCTTTAGCGAAAAGGTTCCTGACTTTTGGATTAGATGAAATAGACAAATTTCTTGAAGCATGCAAATACCAGAACTGATTCAAAAAGAAACAGAAAATCTGAATAGCCCTTTATGTATCAAAGGTACTGATTGTGTACTTAATAAACATTCTCACAAAGAACTCCACAGGTCCAGGTGGCTTTTCTGGTGAATTCTATCAAATGGCTAGGAAAACATTAATACGAATCCCACACAGACTCTTTCTGAAAAGAGAGGTGGAGGAAACACTTCCCGATTCATTCTGTGAGGCCAGTATTATCCTGATACCCAAATCAGAAAAAAACATTACAAGAAAAGGACACTATGGAGATAAGAAACCAGCATCTAAAAATTAGCAAGGAGCTGGCTCATCGCATTCTGATAGACAGTTAAAATAAAAAACAAGAACCAAAAAAATCGAGGACATACCGATACCTGAAAAACAAGAGAGAACACAGCCTGCAATCAACGCGACGCGATCCCCGAGGCCCTGCATTCTCTCAAGGCATGTGGTAAGAGAATGACCTCAAGCTCCCGCCGTGGCGGGAAACCCCACCTCCCTCTTCCCCGCGGCTTGTACAGCTTGTCCGGCTGATTCACCTTCGGCAGTGGCTGCAATAAAAAAGACCTCTGACCCCTTGGCCTTAACTCCACTCCCACTTGCCACACAGAATAAAGCTCTGACCATGTCTCCAATGTTCAGAGCTGTGTCACCAGAGCCAAACACCTGACGCCATGGCAGTCATGTCAGAGGTTAAGTCTTTCCAGGTCTCAACTAGACTCAGGTTCTATAAAATAAAATGTAGCGGTACCAACTTCATACATTCTCCCCAAGCTCACTGGCACCCAGGACAGTCATGGCCATGCGCACCTGCGGCCATTAAGTGTGACAACTCTGTTGGGAAGGGACTGACTCAAGCAGTGCCTGTGTCGGAAATGAAATGCCTTAGCTTCCGAGACTAGAGCTGGTTCCTTCAGTACCTGGGTGTCTGCTGGGTACTGAGGAAAGGGGAGCCCGCCTCCAGCGGCTTCCGAAACTAAGAGGGTTCCCTTTGAGTACTGCAGTGTGTCCATCTAAGCTGAGGGGCGGAAAGAGTTCCCCCCATTCCCTGGGTCCCACTGAGTTCCTCCTCCACCTTCAGGGCACTGGCCAAGACCCTGCGGAGACAGATGCTTGTCACGTAAAGCCTCGCGACTCTCCATCCAGGACCATGACACCAGTGTGACACCTACACAGCACTGACTGCAGAGGTCCCTGGGTGAAGGCCTTTCCACACTGACGAACACTGTTTCGTGTCGCTACGTGAAATTCGCTTGTTTCTTTCCTACCTTCCCCGCCCGAATGTAAGCTCCACGAGGGCAGGGATCTCTCCTTTGTGGGGCGCCGCAGTGTCACACTGCTCAGGCACAAGGCAGGCACTTGATCGGTATTTGTTAAAGCAGTGGCTACCGGATGAGCATCTCACTCCGGCGCGGAATACTGATGACCTAACCGTATGTGAGTAGAAACTTTATGAGGCCGCCTTGGCCAAGGAGGGTCTGGTGTTTGCGGATCACCTAGCAGATAACCACGCGCGTCAGCCACGGGAGTCGGTCAACTCACAGCTGGCATACGAGCGGCTGTCGTCCTCGCACATTTTGTGCAGCTGCTGGTACTCCTCCTGAGCCAGCTCGAACCGCTGCTGCTTAATCTGGTAGATTTCTTTCTTGGCATTCAGCGCTTCCTGGGCTACAACTAAATATTCCTTCAACATCCGTTCCTGCTCTCGCCTCCACTGTTCTCTGGGATCCTCAATCTGGGTAAGCTCTGAAATTAAAAGAGTAAGAACGTTAAGTGTGACTTCGACGGCAAATCTTCAGGTCGACCAGTAGTCAGGCAGTTGTGTGACTAGTTGATAGGAAAATTAATTACCAGGATGCACATTATGGAAGAGTCTACATAACGAACCTTCCTACAGTGGGGAACACCTTCCATTTTTATTACCCATAGTTAAAACGAGGAGAAAACACTATCGTCACGACCTCGTTCATTGGAGGAAGAAGACAATACCAGTTTTGCACATTGTAAATAAATGCTGGCAGAGAGACCCGAACGCGCTCCTTACCCTCAGACTAGCAGATTTGCGAACCTCTTCTCGCTGACCTCTCTGACTCGGGCGCGACCAGCCCTGCTGCCCCCTGACGCTGCCTGCTCCCCTGCCCCGCTCACCGGCCACACGTGCAGTCCTTTGGCATTCCTCGTGGACCTCCTTGTCCCCTCCCACCCACAGACTCCCGCGTTTCCCACGGTGGCTTTCTCGCCCTATAAGCTCCCGCGAGGGCCCACGCCCGCCTCTGGCTCCGGCCTCTCTCCTGAGCCCCCGTCTTTTCTTTCCAGCTGCCTCCCGGGTGCTTCTCCACCTGGACAGACCCAAAGTAATTCTGGGTCATTCGTCCACAGCGGAACTCATTCTCACGCAGTGCCCTTTGGCTACCAAAACCGAAACCAAATCGAACAATGACATAACGACAAATGCCTGCTTCCCCGCGGCCCTTCCTCGTGCAGTGAGCGGCATCGCCCGCCCGCACCCACTTAGCCGGCTGGGGAATTCGGCCTGCGACCCACCCTCAGAGAAGTCCTGCTCTTGTCCCTCGCCCAGACTATGCCGTGGCTCAGCAAGAACCAGGGATTCCTGCCGCTGGATATGGCAATGGCTAACGACATAGTCTTCTCTCCGTCGCCCCTTAGTTCGATCAGAGCTTCACTATCTCTCTTCAGAAAACACCCAGGCCTCCTGTGCCATCCACCAAAAGCCGCCCTCAGTGCGCTCCCCGAAGCCGCCTTCCTACCTCTGCTTGCAATGCTTGCACACGCGAACTTCTTGTAAAGCACAAAGTACAATATCCCCCGCGTGACGGGAGTCCCGACACCAACTTGCCAGCTTCACTTCTAATTCCCTCCCTTTCTCCCACCAACATCCTCTGAACGCACTGAATTTGTCCCGAGTCCCCCTCTTTGGCAGTGCTCACCTGTGCATTCGTTCATGCTGCTTCCGTCCTCTTCTGACCCCCAGGAAACCTTACCATCCTCCGAGTCCCTTTGCAAAAAGGAACCTCTCTTTTGAAGCCTTCTCTGCTCCTCAGAACACACACGTCTCTGTGCAGTGGCCAGGACTGCTGTTCTTACCACTTAGCACATAACTGCTTTTATATTTCTTTGTTTACTACCCAAACTATGAGCCCTAGGAGGCAGGTGCGTGGCTTCGGTCGTCTTTATAGTCTCAGGACCTTTCGCTTGCTGGCAGTCAATTGTTGGCAATCAATTGTTGACTGCGAGCTCACTGAATGAGGAAAGGGAGGGGAAGTCTGCTCCGCGGTCCCCAAATCAAATCCTTAGATTGAGGGGACACAGTGAGTGAATGGGCAAGCCACTCGGACTCAGGAAAGACTAATCCTCCTCATGCAACGAATCTTCTAGTGAGAATTTCAACAGAAGGGCCACCCTAAATTAAGGAAAAATTGGAAAGTGCTGTCCCTGTTCCAAATTTAGAGACCCCAGGGTATGGTGGCTCTGTTATAATGATGGCATATTAGTAAATATATGTGGGCTGCTGGGAGCCAAAACAAAATAAAAGCGAGTTTATAGGCGAGCAAGGCTGGTAAAATTCTCCCACCCAAATACTAAATAACTTTGCAAAATCATTCTTCTAAAGTGTGCTTGAGCAGCCAGAAGGTGGAAACAACCCTAATTCCATCAACAGATGAATAAAATGTGGTCCAGAGAGACAATGGAATGGCATTCGGCCATAAAAAGGAACCAAGTTCTGATATGCGCTGCCTCTAAAACATGAAGCTGAGTGAAAGAAGCCAGGCGCAAAAGGTCACATATTGCATGGTTCCGTTTATGTGACATGTCCGCAACAGGCAAGTCCATAGGGACAGAAAGCAGATTCGTGGTTTCTGGGGGCCGGGAGACCGGAGCGGAAATGGGCAGCGACAGCTAACAGGTTCAGGGTTTCACCTTGGGATGATGAAATGTTCCGGAACTAGACAGAGGAGGTGGTTTTACAAC
Source organism: Rousettus aegyptiacus (assembly GCF_014176215.1). Classification (NCBI taxonomy): domain Eukaryota; kingdom Metazoa; phylum Chordata; class Mammalia; order Chiroptera; family Pteropodidae; genus Rousettus; species Rousettus aegyptiacus. Next base: position 46,505 of record NW_023416312.1, on the reverse strand, counting down.
ACTGGGAATGCAGCGAATGCCACTGAGCTGCACACTTCCCAACTGTTAATTTTATATTCTGTGCATTTCACCTCAAAGTGGTTAAAAAGGTCAATTTTATGCTATATTTAACACACACGCGCGCACACAGACATACGCACACGAGTGCTGGCTAGGATATTTCAAGTTCTCCCTTTCAAACCCCCTCCCGCCAACATGAGAAACCAAAAACAACAGATATCAGGGTCCTGCCCCGGCCCCGGAGTTCCGATTTAGCAGGCCTGGGCCAGGGCAGAGTCACCGCTGTTTGTAGCTGCCCGATGTCTCTGACGTCTGACCGGAACTGTTCATCCTCTGTCCGGTGCACTGGAGGGTCCTGGGAACCATGAGGTGGCTAACCCAGGCCCTCTCTGGCCCCTCAGGCCACTGCCGACCTGCACAGCTCCAATTTCATATAACTGCCTCCTCAGGTTCTCTGCCTTTTTAAAGCTATGCTATCAAGATTTGGGGCCTCAGGAGTGAGTTTTCTGCAATAGAGACTTTGACCCCCTATCTAAAAATTATTACAACAATAACCTTTCCTGTTCCTTGGGGAAAAAAAAAGGCGGGTTCTCTGAAGGTCTCAGAAGGAAGAGGTGGTGTGACCCTGGAGCTGATGTCTTCACCCGTGTCCCCCACGGTGCTGGGTCATTCCAGTTATGCTCAAGGTGGCAATGAGAAAGTCCTTGATGATTACTCAGTTTTAGGGTTCACAGCCATGTCTAGAGTATCGTGTTGAACCCTTGAGGGTAGAGACTGGGTCTCGCTTTCCTGCGTCCCCAGGGCCTAAAGAGTGGCCAGCACAGAGAGGCACTCTATAATGCTTGCTGTGACTCAGTGAGCAGGGGAGCCGGGGGGCAGGGAGGGATGAGCAAGTGGGGTTTATGGGAGAGACGAGCCAGAACAGGTCCTGGGCCTCGGCAGCAGGCAGGCAGGCTCTCCAGAGAGATTGTGTAAGGCGGATGCCTATGCTGCTCAGTCATACCTGAGGCCGGGGGGCGAAAGCCTGGCGAAGAAGCCGTGGCGCACACGTACGCAGGCCCACAGCACAGCGCAGGGCCCAGCGGCCCTCCCCTGTGGGAACTGCCCTCCCCTGTGGGAGTGGCCCTCCCCTGTGGGAGTGGCCCTCGCCTGTGGGAGTGGCCCTCGCCTGTGGGAGTGGCCCTCGCCTGTGGGAACTGCCCTACCTGTGGGAGTGGCCCTCGCCTGTGGGAGTGGCCCTCGCCTGTGGGAACTGCCCTACCTGTGGGAGTGGCCCGCACCTGTGGGAGTGGCCCTCGCCTGTGGGAGGGGCCCTCATCTGTGGGAACTGCCCTACCGGTGGGAACTGCCCTTATCCTTAGGAGCTACTCTTACCTGTAGGAGTAGCCCTCACCCGTGCGAGCTGCCCACCAGCAGCTAGGAAGGCAAGCCCAGGTGGCCAGACACTCCGAACACACACAGACTCTGGGTACTGGGTCGGCTGGGGCCACGGGGAGGGCAGCTTTCAGCCAGAATCTTTAAGCGCCTTACCCTGTCCACTGGGGGGTAGATCCACCCAGAAGCCCTCTTCCCGCTTGGATAACTGCCTGGCGAGTACTTGTCCCCAGTGTCCAATGCCGTGCAGGGCTGAGTGCCATGAATCAGAAACTGCGCTGCCCCAGGACTGGCACAGGGAGCCTCACCGTTCAGGTTCCCAAATGCCGAACTCAGGAAGTGAGTCGGCAAGTGACAATGAGGGAATTGGCCCTAAAGACACCAACCTCGGGCAATCGCACTAAGAGGACACGAGGAGCCGTGGGACAGAGTGAGGACAGAGCTTCCGAGCCGCTCGTGTGGCGGGCATCGTGCATCTTCAGGCTGTCCCAGCCTCCCCCGCACTTAACAAATCAGAGGACAGGAAGCACACCAAGGGGAAGCCATGCTTCCTGTCCCAGTAGTAAAAAATGACAGTGACGGAAACAATGAGGTCAGAGAGATTGAAAATTGGAGAGAGTGAGAAAGAGTGAACCTGAGAGAAATAGATGCCCAGCTGATACCCAGTCGAGAAAGGCTGATGAAGAGACAGAAAGCCAGGAGCGACGGGTAGAGAAGGGTCTAGAATGAAATGGAGCCTGTGACCCGGGGAGTGTCAACCTCGGCACTACTGACGTTTGGGGTACATCCCTGGCCTCCACTCGCTAGACACCAGGAGCACCTCTCCCATGCGTGACAACTGAAGATGTCTCTGGGAGGCAAAATGAGCCCTGGTTAAATATCACTGTTCCCCAAACAGTTCTACAGAGAAGGCTGGCAGGGTCAAGGACCCGTTATTTTAGCGGTAGTCTTTACACTATCTTCTCCCTTCACGAAGATCAAAAAGGTTTGGTGTGTTAAAGTTAAAGTTAAATGTCTAGGCCAAAATGAAGTTAAGGTAACCACTTGGGAAGTTATTGTCCTGAGAACTTGTAAGCTCCACTTTGCAAAAACCAATCTCAATTATAAGAGGTATTTCTATTTCCAGGCTGCCTGGGAAATTTATTCTTCATATTAGATAGTAAAGCCCTCAATTAAACATACGCCATGCAGGGCTGAGCAACAGGTAAGCAACGTAACTACTTCATTTTTTTAAGAACTCAGCTAATGAAAACTTCAGGTTATATTTACAAAATCCAGTTTAATGCTGCATTGGGCAGTAATGATTGCTTTGCTCCACATAAAGAGATTCAGCATCTTCGCGATCAATATGAAAATCCGTTCGCATATAATAACTCAAATGTGGGACTCTACTTACTATTTATGTGGTCCATGTAATAAATTCCGATTTGTTTATCATATACGGTTTCCCATCCTAAAGGAAGTTCGTCCCCGACACAATCGGCAAAGGTCAATGGCTTTGTTATCCTGCAAAATAAAATTACGAAAGGAAATCTGAAAATCAGGTCAATTTCATCTAAACTTGGTGAATCGACTCAAGAATTAGGTTTTAATACAAAATGATATATCATCTTATCTAATTGACAGCTTTTGCCCCAGCTTTTGGTTGGAAAATTAACTCGCCGGCTTTGCCTAAATAATAATAAGTAACAATATCAGTGCACTCACAGTTAAAAAAGCATTACTATCTCAAAGTGCGACTTTAAATACCAGCGGAAAATAGATACTGAAAGTTACAAAACAGGTAAAACGAGCATCTTCCTCCAAGCAGCACCCTGAAGGAGTCGAAGGCAGTGGAATGCAGCTCATCCACGTCCACAACAACGGCGAGCAGCTCCACTCTGTTCCCACCCCCTCTCACCCTTCCCGCTTCCATGCTTTCCAGCTGAAATTTATCTCAAATGCATTTGTGCTACTTTTGTCTACCAGTGGTCCTAAGTTAAGGAGTTATACGTTAACCACTGGCCAAATGCAAAAAGCCAAACAAGCATGGTAACAATATAAGGAGATGCCTACTAAACACTGTCTGGCTTCCTGATACAGTCAGTGGGAATCGAGATTGCAGAGGGTCCTTTTTGTTTTCTGGAAAAAAAACAACAACAACAAAAGCACATTGTCTTACAGGCGTCTCTCCTTGAAGTAAATCTGATTAAGGAAACCTTGGCTTGACACAGATAGATAAAGGAAAGGTTTCCAGATGGGTTTCTTTAAGCAGAAAGCCCCCCCTCCCGCACAGCCCATTATCACACTGATTGACAAGACAGCTGTTGTATAAAACCGGCCACACCTATAATTGTCTGAGTCCGGGCAGAGATCTACTGGGTCGGCTCTATAAGTGCACACTGACTGGCATGCATGGGAATCCGATAACCTAAATTTCACTAACTCAATCCTCCCACATCCTCTGTTCAAGTCCTTGGCCCCAGGAAAGTGAGACACCACAACCACGGCCAAACCCCGCAAGACCAGTATAAATTTTGAACATGTTAACCCCCCAAACTGGTTCAACAACAAGGCTCTGTCTCTCCCAGTAGCACTTAGAAACCAATGAACGCCATCAGGAGGGCGCTGATTTTAACTCGTCTGCATTTTAAACATATGGTTAAGGAGTTAGAGTCACTATCAAAACAGAAAAACTCAGAAGGTAAAATACGCTGCGGACATCCTCCCAAACACCACGCGCTCGAAAACCCACATCGTCACGAGCGCCTACTGCGTGCCGGTGCCGCCCACGACACCGACGTCCGCGGCATGGTTCCTTAACAGGTCGGGAGCGCTGTGACGGTGGCACAGGACCAGGTGAAGCAGGCAAGGGCAGAGCGTTGTGCATGATTCGAGTCCTAAATGTGACCAAACCACAAGAAAAACAAATGCTGCTTTGCGATAAACTGAGTCCTGAGCGCGTCTCTGCTCTCCTACACTCGCGTATAAGCCCAAGGAAAAACGGCCAAGCGCAGGCGCACTGCAGGCGCGTTTACACGCGCGATCTCATTCAGTCAACGCGTGCTCATCCCGGCACCACTCACAACGGCCAGAAGGTGCAAACGACTACGGGCCGTCAACTGTGAGCGGGTATGTGCTTGACGTGGACGGACCCTGCGGCCACTGTGCTGGGGGAAAGAAGCCCGATGCGGAGGGCCGCATGTCGTGTGCTTCCATCCATGAGAAATGTCCAGAACAGGCAAATTCATAAAGACCGACGGCAGACCAGTGGTCGGCAGCGCTGGGGGCAAAGAGGGAATGAAGAATGACGGCTAACGGGCACGCGGCTTCCTTTCGGGGTGATAAAAATGTTCTGGAACTAGGTAGTGGTGGCGGTCGCACCACTTTGTGAATCTGCTTTAAATGGTGGATTTTATGGTATATGTGAATTACACCTCAAGTTTAAACAACGGCAACGGAAAGGACATCTCTGCAGCTCATAATCCGTATCTACAGTTATTTTCTTTGAAAGAGTCCCAGAAGTCAATTACAAGGTCTGAGGATGTGAAGCTCCTTTCTCCATATCTTGTTTTCGATGTAAAAAATTCAGACAGTAAAGTAGAAAGACTAGGAAATAAAATCGCCCATAATCCAGAAGCCCTGGATTCATGCTTTAGTTTATTTCCCCCCTTCTTTTTTCCTACATTTTTTCCACAGCTGACATCATACTAGATACAATTTCATCCACTGGTTGTTTTTTTTTTCATTTGTGTATTTCCTCAGGCCCTTTAACTCTTTGTCAGCGTCACTTTCTTCCATCATGTGCAGTAAACCATAATTTATTTACCAGCCACCTCAGATCATCTATTTAGGTATGTTCCAATTTTCTGCTCTTTGTTGTAAATAATGGATACGAGCTTACAATAAACGCGTGGTACATACTGCCAAAGTGATTTACCATCAGCCTACAATCCTACCAGTGAAGTAAGAGATGGTCTTTTTCATCACCCTCTGGGGATATCTTTAACACATTTGTTCAAGGGTTCAGAATAAATCCATATGGCACAGGCGTGCTTTACTTTCAAGGAACAAGTTGGTAGGGAGTACAGCATAAGTTTAATAGCATTTTCAGAATGTGGGGGAGTTGGGAAAACATGGTAAGCAACGAACTGAGAAGCAGGGTACCCACTGTTCCCACACTTCAAAGCCATGCACTCGAATTGTAGCTTAAGGCCTCCGGGCCAACTCTCACTAATGTCCTCCCTCTGTCTCCCCATGTGAGCGACGTCAACCAGGAGAGTCGCCCTGCCCTTGGCCACACTCAGATATTCCCATTGCGGATTCCCCCCTTAACAAATGGCTCTTCTTGGCCTCGGCAGAGAAAATGAATACGTCGTGCATTCTTCCCAGAGCTGGTCTGCGAGAAGGCAGAGAATGACGGATGGCACAGACGCTGGCTTCTTTTTAGTCCCTTCTGCCTGATGCATCCTGCAGGGCTCTTTCAGAGGTGGCACTGGGCCATTTCAGTCAGTGCCAGTTCCAAGAGAGCCATTTATTGCCATGAAACCTTGGATGAGTCAGTCCCTCTCTCTCTAGAACTCAGTTTTCTCATTTTGAAAATGGGGACGCTCAGACGACCCTCACAGGGTCACGTTAGCCGAGACGGGCTGTTCGGTCCCCACGTGGGACTAGCTCCGTCCACTCCCCTTCCCGCTTCCCTCTCGTTTCTCTAGTAGACTTCAGACTGTAAGAGTTCAATTTTGCTCCTGTTCTTTTTTTTTTTTTTTTTTGATTGGCTGAAGAATTTCTTTTTTTTTTCTTTTTTTATTATTATTAAAAATAATTGCGGTGACATTGATCAACAACATAGATTTATCGTCTTACAGTTCTGGAGCTCGGAAGTCCAGGTTGCTTTCGCTGAACTAAAACCAAAGTGTCAACAAGGCCACGTTCCTTCTGGACGCTCAGGAGAAGAATCTGTCCTCTTGCCTTTTCCAGTTTCTAAAGACTGCCTGCATCCCAGGAGGCTTCCTCCACCTTCAAAGCCGGCCACGGTCGGCACGGTCTTCCTCGGGAGGCCATCTCGCTGGTTCTCCCTCTTCCACTTATAAAGACCCTTGTGATTACATTGGGCCCACCTGGATAATTCAAGATACTCTCCCCATTACAAGATCCATAAGTTAGTCCCATAGGCAAAGTCCCTTTTGCCATGTCACGTGTTCACAAGTTCCAGTCCTAATCAGGACATAGGCAACTTGGGGGGCTGTTACTGGGCCAACTACTGATAGCCACTGGGGAGACTACAGGGCAAGAGAGGGGGAGCAAAGCAGTCGGTGGCAGCTCAGAGCCCCGAAGACCATGCCTTCCTCCCCAGCCAGGCTCAGGGGCCTGGAATACCTCACATCAACAATACCAAACTGCAGAAAATCAGAGGCGGGCAGCAGAAGGTGAGAGCAGAGAGAAAGATGTAAACACTGATTTTTAGCACATTTTCTTTATCAAAAGGAGGCCAGGGTAAGCCTGTGGCACTTGTACTACACTTTCCAGTCTCCTGGAACAAGATGATCTTTATATTTCCAATTCATGGTTGCTTTCAATATGCTATTCAGAGAGGATACGATTCATCTCAATTTCAGTTCCAAACCAATCCTCAAGAAATCATAATGACTTCCTTCACCTTTCTAACATACCTGGCTCACAGCGAGCCTCGAAGCCCGCCAGAACATGGACACCAGTCTGTTTGTGGTTACTAATGTGGTGAATTAGACCCTGTTTGCTGTACTAGTTGCTTCTCCAACTTCAATGGCATGACCTTGACACCTGAGAGCTGGGGTTCTCACTCAGCACTGAGCGGGTCCCTGAGCCCCCTGAAATCACACAAAAACATTGAGATGCACAGTCCCGGGCTTTCAGCAGGTTCCCGGAGATGGCGGTCACCTCCCAAAAATATTAAGTTCAGAAGCTCTTTTGGAAAGATTCCTCACTTCTCTGTCGAGTTTAAAAGCACAGTGAATGTACCACAAACCTGTCCCATTCTTCCTGAAAAGTCATTAGACTAATCGCAACCTTTACATTTTAACCCCAGATATTTATTTAGAATATACATATACATTGACTTAGTAATTGTCATCGAGTCCCAATTCTAGAATTTAGGGTAAAGAATTATCACACCTAGAACTCAGCTTAAATGTTGCAGTTGACATTTCTGTGTTTTAACGTAGCGCGAAGAACCTAAGTTTATTTTTTTTTTTTAGGACTTGATTTTAGTAATGACTCTTAGAATCATTCTTGAATCACATTTGTGATTTCTGTGTGAAAAAACTGTCTTCTTGAGAATAAAAAAAAAAATTATTATACACTTCAGTCTTTTCATTGACCCAAACACAAAACTAACAGTTAGGGTTTGTGGACAAACTCCCAGATTAATCTGAAGAGCAAATGGCTCCTCAATGACATCTCAAGGAAAGAGAAGACACAGAGGTTTTATGAATGGCAGTGTGGTCGCAGAGATTCTGGTGAGTTCCCGAGTAGCCCAAAACTGAATTTGCAGGAGCAGTCCAGTCTCCATGTCATCAATTTAAAAAACAAAAGGTCTACCGCCAGATTTGCTGCTTCAGTATCAACAAGTTTTACCACTATCCTTTGTACTTCCGCCAAGTACATCTTACTCAGACTTTTCGAAGTGTCATTCCTAGGACCAAAACACCATTTAGGGATGCATTTGTCTTTCTGAACCTCCACATGTAAAGCCAGGTGCCAGCATGTTCTGCAGGCCACATCTTTTCCCAGTCAAGAAACGGGCCAGCTGGCCTGAAGGGAGATGGCAGAACCTGTTCACAGTCAACTCACCTGAGTTCAAAGGTCAATGTTACTGATATCCCAACAGGGATATGAATCAGGTCACAAAACCCCACTGTGATTCATGCCAAATCCATCTTTTAATAGTCCCAATAAAACAGTCCTGCTCGATCAGTTGAGCCAATTCTTAAAGGCTGCCTCCTGTAAGTCAGCGTTTGTTACCCAAAGCAATGCAGGAGTGACGCGTGAATGTTTCCTCGGCATCTGGGCTCTGGCCAATTGGCTGTGGGCAGAGGTAATGTACACCCATTCCAGGTTTGTCCCGTAAGCTTCATGCCCTCTAACCTTTGCCTGTTGGCCAAAGACAGGCAGTCCAGTAGACGATGGCTGATAGGGTCTGAATGTTTGTGTGCCCCCCAAAATCTATGTTGAATTCCTAATGCGCGATAAGATGGTATCTGGGTCCCTCTGCCATGAAGCCCATCATGTACACGGTCCTGAAAACACTTTGCTCACCTCCACATGTAAGTTCTAATAATACGACTTAGAATAAAATAAAGACACGCTTCAGCTCAGTTGGTAAAAAGAATTCTCTAGGGCAGCGCTATCCAATAGAAATACAATGAGAGCTACTTATGTCAAAAATTTCTAGTAGCCGCTTAAAAGGTTAAAAAAAAAGAGGTGAAATTAAGTTTGATAACGTACTTTATTAGACCCAATATATTAAAAATACTATCAACTTAGCATGTAATAATTATAAAAATTATAAACAGGAGATTTTTTTAAATATCCTTTTTCTGTACAAAGTCTTTGAAATGCGCTGTGTGTTTTATGCCTAATGCCCATCTCATTTTGGGCTCACCACGACTCAAGGGCTTGGTCACCCATGTGGCTGTGGCTTCTGTGCCGGACGGCAGAGCTCTAGGGTCTCATCAAATTCTAGAATTGCGTAAGTCTACGAGATCACAACGAAATTCGCCAGCTGAGACTGAGACCACTTAAGAAATATCCGGCCTGAGAAGTCATTTTCCACAAGTCCCTAGTGGGACCCTTAAAGAGCCAGGTGTCTAAGACCACAAAACCTCATGCAGGAGGTTCCCGCCTGTCCCTCGGTCCCTTTGCATTCCCGGCAAGCTGCGGGAACCACCGTGCCCCAATGGGGACTGTTCCTTCCCTTTGCCGTGCTTCCCTCCCCCTCCTCCTGTTCAAATCCTAATGAATCGCCCCAGATGGGGCCTAGACTCCTCCCACCGAGCCCCAGCACTCCCCGGGAGAAAGTAAGCTGCCCTTTCTTTGGCCAGTCTCAGCAGTTCCTCTCTCCTCCTGGCACATTAAAACTATAAGTAGAACATGCATCTCCCCTAGTGTTTATTCTTCCTGGTCCAGAGTGGCACATCCCCCAACTCTGCGTCGCCCCACGGGGCTCTGGGGCGTATGATCCACAGACCTGACCTATCAATGGTGAGTGGAGTCTGCCACCAAATCTATGTCTACAGCAGCTCTAGAGCTGTTTTGGATGCTGCTGTCTCGAAAGAATATATGGCTCACGAGCAGGTGTGCAGATTTGAGGGTTGAGAGACGGGATCCGAGAGAGTGGGCTGCGGCGTGACGGATGCATCGCTTCCTCTTCGGGGATGGGAATAACAGGTGCTCGGGATCTGTTTACTAGCACGATAGGAAACAGGCTTGTCGCGTTAGGAATGGCATCCTGGACGCACAGCACTAACAGAGAAGAGACAGCGCGGGCTGGAGGGCCCTCCCAAGGAGACCTCAAAGTCAGCTCTGGCCCTTTCAATATTCTGCAGCTGCCTTACAAGACCCTGTGCCCACCCCATGCACAGAGCGGCCCTCACTAGCCAGCCCCCTCTGGAGGGACCTAGGTGTGTCCTCCTCCCTGGGTTTGAGATCGGGGCGGGCTGGCCACCAGGAAGAAGCCTGGCCACTGCGGTTCATCCAGCAGGGAGGGTGGAGAAATGATGACTCCCGGGAGAGTCTGACTTCTGGAACCCGCCTTTTCCAAAGAGGAAAGGCAGGTGTTCCAAAATACACATGCAGGCAGAAAGCAGATCAGTGGTTGTTAGGGACTGGAGCAGGAACAGTGACACTGGGGGCAGAGAGGATGACTGGAGATGGGAATGTTCTACAGTCATCTCATAGTGATGGCAGCCCAGCTATACACATCTACTATAACTCATCAAAACACACTAAAACGGGTGAGTTTTGTGGTATGTCAATTACACCTCACTAAAGCTGTGTTAAAAATACACACACACATTGAGATTCCTAGCGAGTACTTCATTTACAGTGGAAAGAAACATTTTCAGGATTCCAAGTCATATGAAACACTCAAGACAAGAAAAAAAATGTGAAAACTGTTGCACACAACTGGCAATTTTGACCCGCGAAGTCCAAGTCATGGCTGATCGATGTCCCAGAACATCTTCCAAAGAGCTCAACACTTGAAGCATCATCTAAACTGACAATTTCCAATTCGCTGTATTCATTCACCACATTACTCTATATCGGCTCTCACGTTATACTCACAATCTACTAGCGACTGGTAAAATCGATGGAGTAGGTCCCAACCGGCATTTTGGTTAAAAAAGAAAATATTAGAGTACATCGCACTAAACTGCCAAGAACTAGGGTAATACAGTACATACTATATCATGAACCTTTCTTTTTGGGGCGTGTGTGATACAAAATGGTCTCCTTACTTCCCGCGGCAGCCAGCAGTTTGCGTGGAAGGCAGTGCTCCAGGATATACCTACAGGTGGATGTATCCAGTCACACAAGCACTAAAGTGGTTAATGGGCGGGTTTTGCAGACACAACTAAAAGCGTGTGGCCACACCCACCAACCCTGGGCAGTGCCCTGGGCCAGACGAGGAAAGTTTCCATGAGTCAGCACCACGATTTTAAGAGGCGGGTCCATTATCGACACCCCCACTTCACAGAGGAGGAAACTGAGCTCAGGGACGCACACCTAAGAAGTGGCGAGACCTGGCCACAGAGGTGGGTAGTGGAGACTCGGAAGAAGTCTGCTCGGCTCTGCATCCCACCAAACTCAAAGAAGAAATTCAAGCAAAAATGAATGGGTTCTAAGAACCTATCACGCAGGAGCCACCACCATCCCTGAGGAAAACACTAGAAATAAAGATGCTGTATTACTGCTATAAGCATAAGCAGATATGTACCACTTCCCGCTTTTTAATAATTTATTAACTCCCTTACCCTCTTGACAGATTCTTAATGATGATTACTCTGATGAGAGCGCAGGTAAGGCAGTTAATGTTCACCATCTTAATTTTAATATTCTGGACGAGGGTCTTCCATTACTTTAAAATAATATAATAGACAGGAAGAGATACTGAAAAATTAAAAGGGGAGGTTTTGAAGAAGAATTTGAGGGAAAAAGAAACGAATCGTAACAACTGACAGAAGAAGTCAATTCAGCTGAAACAGAAGAGGAAAACTGGCCTGGCCAAGGGGAACGGAGAAGCCCAAAAGTCACATTCTTTAGAAATGGCATCACGGGGAGGCGACCCTGGATGGTCCTGGCTATCCCTACAGACAAGGGCACACAGCCGTGGCGACGTCAAAGTCCTCTGAGCTCTGTGATCTCACTTTCAGCTTTGCAAATACTGCCAAGGTCAAGCTCTCCCTTGTATGATGTACCCAGTTACCGAAAGTCCCGTGCCAGGCTTCTAAGAGTAAGAGCAAAAAATGTTATCTCTCGCCCTTTTCTGTATGAATTACCTCCTCTCCCACTCCACTGCCCTCGAAAACAACTTTCAGCAGTCACTTAATCTGTTTTCTTTTGGCACGAGAATTCCACTCTTTACAGATGCGTATTTGCATACATCGCCAACTGAATCTGTGAACAAAAGCACAGGGGAAAATGCCCGAACATCTAAGAGGCATCCATCAAGCTCGTGGGAAGTAACGTGTGCCAGGAAAGGATGCAAGAAACAGCTCAAAGGGACGGCGGCTCTTCTAGGTCTTGGATCTCTCTGGGAATATGAGATAACCCATCAATCTCCTCCCTAGAAAAAATGTGCCCACGCGTTTACCCAAAATGCTGCCCTCATATATGCAAGAAATGCTGCCAGTCCGGCGGGTCCAGTTTCGGGAAGCCTGTTCCCAGCTCTTCGCCCAGGAAAACAGGCACCAGGTAGAAAGCACGGCTCTTGGGGGAAGAGCCGTTTTCCCCAGTGCTGGGGTCGAGGTCTTGAACCCCCCTGAGAGAGAGGAGCACCAACGCCACGTCCGACCTACCCACGAGGGCAGGGGAGGGTGCCGATGGGCCGGGGCCCCGCCCTGGCCCTGTGCAGGTGAGGCGAGGGCGGGCACAGCAAAAGGAAGCCTTTCTCCGAGGGCGGGAGCCGCGCTGACAAAGACCCTTTGGGCTGCAGAGAGAGTGGAGAGCAGGGAGAGGGACCGGCGGCGTGGGCGGGAGATGGCGACGCCTCAGGAGCGCTGGGCCAGGAAAGCAGTGACAGGGGACCAAGTCCCTGACCCTCTGCGATGCCATTCACCGTGACCTCGAGCAAGGTGCGGCGAGCAGCATCGGCTTAGCCGCATGCTACGGGAAGAGTGACAGGAGCAGTAGTGCTACTTTGTAACCACCTCGGCACATGTCCACGACCCTGACGGTTTCCTTTCCAAGTGACGGCACGAAGGCACTGAGTCGAGGTCTCCTGCGGTATGTCAGCGCTAACACACGCCCGCCCAAGGGCTAACTTGTTCTGGCTGAAAAGGTTTCTGCGACGCCAGGAACAGGTGCCTGCTGCCTCTCTCACGGCATCCCCGGCAGGGCCCGACGCGTGGCTGCATGAGCGAGTGAGCAAAGCAGTCCAGGTGCTTCCGTGCTGGACTCGGGATGTTTTGTAACAGAGGAAGCTGTCCCCCCAAAGAGCGGGCACTGGTACCGGGACTCTGTCATTTTGCTGAATATCGAACCACGAGAATTGTAGCAAACATGCTCAGAGCAGGACTGAGGGCAACAATCCTCGAGCGGCCCCGTGAAGCGACTTAATAGTGAGCTCCACATTCTGCTTTAGAGCAGAAAAGATGCTGAAGTTTGCCCCGCCCCCAAAGGAGCACAGCAAATACGCCGCTTTACAACAACCACTCACAACTCTGCACCACGTGGACGCGAGCCAGGGCGCATCGCCAGAGGCCGCCAGCTCCAGTGCTTCTCCCTCTGGTACCCCCAGCTCTCTGGCTGATTTTCTGCATCTATGAATGTCCAAACCGAGCCTCTCCAGCGCTAGCACTGAAACACGCGTGCGGGACCAGGGAGCCAGGGAAGGCCGGCCTAGCCATGTGCACTGGGCCAAGCCCTGTCAGGCCGGCCATGTATGTTGGATTAGAGATGGTTCCCTGGGAGGACCCACACTAGACATCTCTGAAGGTTTCTCCCATCTTTAAAACCCCACTAGGAAGCCTGCAGAATCATCCCTTCCAGCCTGCAGACAGAGACGCCTGTGGCTGTGCCCTGGGCTCCCCGTCTCTGCTGATGCACGCTGCTACCTGGAGCCCTGGCCCAGGGGTCTGGCTGGGTAGGATGCCTGGCTGGCTAAAACAGAAGCACAGCACCCACTGGTCTCCAAAACATAAAGCAACACTTAGAACAAATACCCCACTATTTTTTTGAAATACATTTGTTCTGTCAAACTTGTCAATGCACATCCCCAAGACTGAGCCACCAGCACTCGGAGACTGAGCCCATCTGAGCAGAGCTCAGTACTGTCGCCAAAGAGCACCGGTAAGGCAATGGGACCTGCTTAACTTCGCATGCAGACCTGACTGGCCTCTCCTATCAAAGGAACGCTCTTATCAGAACTTTACGGCGAGTTCTTGCGCTGAAGCAGATCTCATACACCAGCGGTATGCTTCATGATGGCAGAGGGGACAGGAGAGAAGGGGTTATTCCCAGGACCAAAAACCAAGGGAGACCAAAGGTCACACCTGTCTGGCTTTTGGTCATTATGGCCAAGCAATCCAGTTGCAGAGAATGAGACTCAAGGACACGGGCCTTTGTCTTTGCATCCTCCAAAAAAAAAAAAAAAAAAAAAAAAAAACAGCCCAATGCTCCAAATCCAGAAGTGATCTTAACTCACGCTCTGGCTCCAAGCATCTACGGCCCCCTTTCCCTGGAGAGGCTACCCCACCATAAGCCCAGGCAGTTCTACCCGATTCTGCTCCGCTCTGAGTCTTTATTGAAGGGCAAGTGTCTTCAGCTGCCCCCACTACACTCTGTACACCACAAAGTCAAGCATCGCAGAGGCCTTGGCCTCCCCACCCCACCCTCGGGTACCTAGCACAGACCCTGACCCTACAGGAGTGAACTAGGCTCAAATGGATGTAGAGATGGTGTGAGAGAGAGACGAATGGAGAGAAGGAGGGAAGAAGGCGTGGATGGATAGAGGGAAGGATAGAAAGAGAAAAAGATAGATGGGTAGATGGATGAAAGGAGGGCGGGATAGACTGAGGGATGGACGAAGGGATAGATGGAGGGATGGATAGATAGATAAAAGGTTGAATCAGTGGCTGGGTCAATAGAAAGATGGATGGAAAAAAAACAGATGGGTATTCAGAGGGACGGATGAAGGATGGCTAGAATGGTGGAACAAAAGAGAGGGAGGAACAAATGGATGGAGGGGCAGATGGGCAAACGAAGAACCCATCTCCCCGAGCCAGTGGAGGGGAGACCTCTTGAAAAAGAGGAAGCAAATGTCATGAGTTAAGGAAAAACTCCGTCCTCCTCTCGGGTCTTCCCTGTAAACCAGGATTCCCAGATCATGTCCCTCAGGATTTAGAGGCAAACACATTCCAGGCAGGCTTAGGGGCCGGAGGACAGGCTGGTTTCCTTCCTATCTGTTGGGCTTGCTTTCCACAGAGTGCTTTCCTAACTGGGATGCTGGAAGGTAACAAAAGAAGGGACCAAACTCAATAGCAACCGCACACGAACCACACAGAAGTCACCCCAAAACATGCTAGTGATTTGATTTTCAGCAGGGCCACTTTGAGAAAGGGTGCGTCTTCTGGGGGTACCACAGAGAAAGGCTCTCCTGCACTGTGCACTGTGGCAGCCACTAGCCCCATGTGGCTACTTAAAGTTAAATTAACTAAAATTAAATAAAATTGAAAGTTCATATATCGGTAGCACTAGCCGTAGTTCAAGTACTCAAGAAACGTGCGGCTGATGGCTGCCATACTGGACGGGGGAGGCACCGAACATCTCCGTCACCACGGAATGTTCACCACGGAATGCTCCACTGGACAGCACTGCTCCAGATAGTCGCAGGGTGATGAGAGGACACTGATCTCTCCGGGGGAGGAGAATCGTGAAGCAGAGGTGTAGAGAACAGCGGCAAACGGTTCACAGAAATGTTTCCTCCAAGCAGCATATATTTCAAGGTTCAAAATCTTAAAACACATTAGCATCCTTCAGTTCACTAATATCACTAGCATGGCGGTTTCTCGACCAGCGGCCGTTTTGCCTCCTGGGGGCTGTTGGCAATGTCTGAAGACATCTGTGGCTGTCACGATTGCTGAGGAGAGTTGCTACTGGCATCGGGTGGGTGGAGACCGGGGGTGCCGCTGAACCCCCCAGAGTGCACAGGAAGCCCCACCACAAAGGATTACCTCGCCTACAACGTCGATAGTGCCACCTATGCAAATGATCTAAAATATGTAGAGTTTAATGTATAAGAGGTGCATCATGTCACAGTGCTATGTACAATAACAAGAAAAAGGAAACAGCCCCAATGGCCACCAAGAAGGATGGGACCCGATAAAGTGCAGCATATCAACAATCACTCAGTAGTTATTCACGGAGCACCTGCTACACGCCAGCCCTGCTCAGACGCTGTGGATGGACAGAGCCAAAACCGAACAGAATTCCTGTCCCTGAAAGGCCTACCTGGGACAATTTTTAAAGTGTGATTAACAGACACTGTAATGACTTCGCAGTGCTTTGGTTATTGGTCAGGGAGAAAGGGCGGCTATAAAATTATTTGAGAGAGGAACAACTTTGCGTTCCTTTGCTTACAAAAAAAAAAAAAACAACTAGAGAAGACACCCAAACACCGAAGTTACTGTAGGTAGAGGCTAGGCGGAATTGTTTATACAAATAAAATAAGTCACTTTTTATCAAGTTTACCCGGAATCCAACATGGCTTCTTCTCCTCTCCTCTTCCCATGAGCCCCGAGGACAAGTGTGGCCATCACTGAATGCTTCCTGGGTTCCTGCTTCTCTGTCTTGGAGAAGGGCAAACTAGGTAGCGAGAGCTAGAAGCACGTGACTCTAAGGCCACCTGGGCCAGCTCGGCCTACAAACGTTGTCAGGTTTGCATGCTGGCCCTCAAAATGGTCTACTAAAACCTCGACAGGTTGCCAACATTTAAACTCAAGAGATTTCAGTGCAAACACCTGGGTTTCTAACTCTCTTGAAAATAGGAAGAGCCGGCACACAGGGATGATAGTCCCCAGAGGCAGAAACTCGCTAAAGCCGATTAGGGCCACTTGATAGCTTGCCGCAATCCCCACCACTCTGTTGCTCTGACGTCTGGCCGTTTGGTTGGGGGCCCAGCCCTGGTGGGTATTTGCAATCACCGTGCCAAGGTGAGACACAAAGGAGGGGAAATCCTCCCCAGGGGATGGCCCCGCAAACAAGATACGTGCAGGGAGCTCCTGCCAAGCGGAGGCAGGCACGCAGCTTGGTATGAAGGATGCTCACAGTCTCAGGCACGTAATCGTGGCCAAGGATGAGAGAGCTTGGGAACCCCACCCTAGGAGAAGCTCTAAGAAACCTGTAAAGTGCTATTCATTTGTTTAAAAATTCACTGTAGGAAAGCTATTTGAGATGTGAGGTACCAGGAGTTATCCTCAAGGAATTCAGCTGGGCTGAGCAGCAAATAAACAACAAATTACCACTATGCAATAAATTCCCTCAACGGTAGGGGCACAGGCAGAGAGCTATGGAAACTCAGAGGAGGAAATGATTCAACATTAATATAAATTATTTTTCTGGTCAGCAAAATACCCAACCCTTAACCCCGTCTCATGCTCCAAAACAATACAATGTCATTATAATATCTGACCGTTCTTTCCCCTTTACAAGCTTCAACAAATGTTTCTAGTCTTCAAGGTCAAGGCTTATCTGCCCGAGTTTCATGGAGGGGTTAAAATCATCAACAAATATTTGTTGATTACTGAACAAGATGGAGTCCTGTAAGACAGTGGATTTCCACCCTGGCTGCTGTGAGAATTACTGGAGACACCTGGATGAACTCAGGAAGTTGGACTTAATTGATCGGTGGTGGAACATGAACAACAGTCGTTTTAAAATGCTCTTTAGGTAATTGTACCTTGGAGTCCGGGCTGAGAACCACTTGCACAAGTGATGCTCAAAAATAAGAGTCACCTGTCTCCGGCAGAGGGGAGATGGCGGGTGAGAGGAGTCAGGAGCCATGCATATGAAGCACGTGATCAGTTATTTTAACTAGCGTCTGCGATTCGAACTGAGAATTCCACCTTGATTATTTTAAAACTACATTTAGGACTATAATCAAGTAATTACTGATTCACCCACCAAGGGTTGGGTGACCGCGCTGCCACTTGCCAAGCGCAGGAAAAGCTCTAGGAAACAAGAAAGACAAGGGCAAGCCCCAGACGGTATAGAGTCTGGCAAGGTGGGGAGAGAAGAAAAGCTCCAGGGAAACCCATGGCCTGGATACGGCTCACGACAGCGTGCTTCCACGTGGCGAAATGCAACATCCGCCCCGGGCTCGGCTTCTCTTCCGGACGGGGACGGCGCTTCTAAAATAGTAATCGATGTTTAAACCTGGTACAGAGAGCACGTGCTGAGCGTGAGATGTATGGCTGACTAGGAGATTATTCGAAACGTTCATTTGCCTTCTTTCTCTAAGGTGGACTGTGATGCAGCGCGTAAGTAAAATGATTCTATAAAAACCTGCCCAGCCAAAAATATCCTTTGCCCTGACTTGGAGTTTAAGAAAACAAATGTACTTCTGAGGAATTGAATCTCTGCGAGGTATCTTTTTCCTCTCCTTTCCTGCCCATCAAAATCTGTTCTTAGGACTCCCTGAGTTGTTGCCCAAGTTTGTGTGAAAGTAAGTCATTTTAGACCAGCAGGAGGGAGGGGCCAGGTGGTGAATGTGTGTGGAATGCTCCAGGCCCTCAGCCCCTACGAGGGATCCTACTCTCTCCTGGCCCCATATCCAGCTTCCTATCTGATGAGAACTTCTTTCACTAGAAAATTCCACCAACAGCCTCAGAGCCATCCCGCCTTCTCTGTTTTGAGCCAAACCCTCAGCCATCATCCTTTGGAACTACGGGTACACGATGCAGGAGAGAATAGGCTGATGATATCTTTCTTCAGCGTGGAAGCCACAACATTCCGCATCAATGTGATTAAAGAGATGCTTTGAACAAGCACCAGTATTGCCCTCTCCATCAGAAGAGACCAAAAAGAGATAACGGCAGAGCTCAACACCTTCCATGTGAATGCCGAGGTGCCCTTCCCATGGGCACGGAAGAAACAGACAGACAAAATGTCACCTCCCGAGAGGCCTGACAACATGACAAGTCTTGGTGGTACTTCAGGGAGGCCGGGCCATCCTATAATGCAAGCAATCGTGACAGGCAGCGTACTGCACATTTAAGAAACGCTCTGCACAGAACATTCTGGGGAAGGGGGAGCAGGGAACTGATGTCCCCCTGATTCTCCACGGAACGACTAATTCTCTTTCCGTTTTGATAATATCTGCCCATTTAGTTCGATCATCAGTCACCTTAGTTAAACTATCTCTTTGCCATTGTAGCTTTCTTTGTTTTTTGGGGGGTGGAGGGGGCTTATCAGAAACTCCTGGGTAGCTTGAAGGCTACATTTGGGTTTTGGGTTGTTTTTTTTTGGCAAGCTTACCAGGCGTTTTGTAGGAAACCCCAAGAATTACTGGTCTAGATCAGTGGTTCTTAAGCCTGGTTGCTAATCAAAGCCACCCGGAGAATATTTCAAAATTGGACAGCAGTTGCAAATCATATATCTGATAAAGATCCAGAATATATAAATGACTCCTAAAACCCAACAACAGAAAGGCAAACGAGCTCATGTGAAAATGGGCAAAGACTTGAACAGGTATTTCTCCAAGATATACAAGTGGCCACCCAGCACATGAAAAGATACCCACGATCATTAGTCGTTAGAAAAATGCACATCAAAACCGTAATGAGATCCCACTTCACATCCACGAGGATGACCATTTTTAAAAAAGCAAACAAAAAAGACAGAGAAGAACAAGTGCTTTCTATATAATAAAATGGTCTTCAGCTACGAAAAGGAATGCAGTCCTGACACACGCTACAACAGGGATGAACCCTGAAAACATTATGCTAGACGCAAAAGACCACGTAGTCTATGATTCTGTTTACATGAAATGTCTAGAATTGGCAACTCATAGAGATAGAAATCAGATTGGTGGCCGCCTGGAGCTGGAAGGAGGGAGCGGTGGGGAGCGAGGGCTTAATGGGTACAAGGTTTTCTTCTCAGTAGTGAAAATATCTTGGAACTGGATAGAGGTAGTGGTTGCACAACACCGTGAATGCACTAAATGCCACTGAATTAACCATTTCATACGGTCAGTGGTTAATTTTATGTTACATGAATTTCACTTCAATCCTTAAAAATGGGGGGGGGGGTGGATATCAGGGGCTTCCTGGGCCCTGCTGATCAGACTCTCCTAGGGTGGGAGCATCTGTGTGTGTGTGTGTGTGTGTGTGTGTGTACAAATGCAGATACATACAAATACATACCTCCTAATCTTACATGCATCTAGGATTGAAAAGCATGCGACCTTTAATATAAAAACGAGAGCACTTCTATTGCTAAGACTTCAGAAGCTTACCTGATGCAACCAACTCTCATCATGGGTAAAGAGTACAACATGCTGCCCCTCCCTCTTTCTCTGAAAAAAAAAATCTACACATTTTCAAAACAACATAAATGTATAACATTTATGAAAAATGAAGGTAGGTGATCTTAGCTATAAGGCCCTCAAGAGCAACGTAACCAGCATGGTGTGTGAATTCAAAACCATGCCCCCGGAATGATGGAAAGACCCATAGTTCAGTCTGCACAGATGAGCACAAAACGAACCAGGGAGGTGTCAATGTCAATGGACTATGGTGTGCTCACTGCGAACACCAAGTAAGGGCAAATGTGAATGGACTCTTACGAGAACCCACAAGGACCAAAGGGGCAGGTAAAACAAGTGGCAGCCGAGGCCAGCTCAATAAAAGAATGATCAAACTCTGAGCCATGCTTAGAGATGTCATCGGGCAGAAAGGACCCGGCCACTTGACTGCTGATCGCCAACATTCAGTCTGTGGTTCCTGCGGGCAAAACAGAGATGATGCCCATAGCTTCCAATCTAGGAAGTTCCAATTCTGTTCCCTGTAGGTAGTTCCTGTAGGAATTTCAGAAATCCAGTTTGACTGATAATGATCAGAGATGGTGAGACATTGTTTTATTCAACAATTCCACCGCAGAGGAGGTAATCGCCATGAGGGCCCACTACGCATGGTATGGTATGCATTTGATCTTTTATAAACCAACTGTACTATAACTGACACTCTTTCTCCAACACGTTCCTGCTTCTGGAGAGTTCTGATTTTGAGCCTATCTTTCCAGTAAGTGTAAGGCCTAGTTCAAAACAAACAAACAAACAAACAAACAAACGAAAAACGGTGGCCTGAAGGTCATCCTTCTTCCCGCCTCTGCTTTCATGGGAGAGAAAAAGAACTTCAGTTTCTTCGAAACCCATTAATTAATACAAGAACAAGAACTTTAATGTAGGCCTGCCTCTGCGGCGAGAGGAAACCTCAGCCACTTCTTACATCTTGCAGCTCTGCAAACATTACCAGCCAAATGCTTCACGAAACCAATTCCAGTAACTCATATGCTTGTGGTCCCATTATGTCATTGGTTTGCTTCACGGAAAATTTCCCAATTTTCATTTATTTTAGTAGCTTGGAATATGCCAACGCAACTTCTCTAACTCCAGGTGGACAGGCTAAAGCGACCAAACACCAGTGAAACATAAAAGAGACCACAGGAAAGAAAGGAAGGACACAGAAGCATGTGTGTTGTTTCTGATACACAATCGATTGACGAGCTCACCGTTGACATCGACTACCTCCTATGGATTCCAGGTTCAGCTCTTGCTTCTACCCTAGCACCTGGCTGGGATTAATCTACATGGTCTTATAACTCCAGAAATGATCAGAGTAGTATTTCTCTCCAAAGTAACATGCTTGGGTGTTATTTTCGATGGTGCAAAACGGGATGACATCCACTCCGATCAGTGAAAGAGTGGCTACGAACCACCCCGAAACAGATAAAGGGAAAATAATATGTTTCTCTGCTTTACACAACGAGATACAAATTAGCCCATCTGAAGGAAATGCAGACTTTGGACTCCAAATATTTACTGAGCTGGCACTAGATTTAGAACTGAGTTGTTGACAATGACTCAGGAAAAACAAGTATTTTATCAGTTACATGTTTATATAAATCTGTATAGTGATCCATATTCTTAAAGGAGCTGGGTGACAAATGGCATAAGAAAAAGAATCCTCTCTATTAATAATTTTAAAGGCCTTTCAAGTACATAAATTCTTCTTTAAAAATTAAAAGTATGTCTGAAGCCCCAAGATAGAGCTGAGGGTTGGGAGTTGCTCAAACAGGAATTATTGGTTCTGGCCACCACAGTGGCACTTAAAATGCAAATGCTACTCTGTTCTTCTCCCCTGAGTACATGTGGACGCAAGAAGCTATTCTTGGTAATCCTTGACATTTTTGTCAATATGCCACCCGCATGGTGACATTTTGGAGGTTTATGATATTGCAGGGGAGACAGTTTGATTTCTGGTGTCTTGGCTTTTAAAACTGAGATTAACAAGATGACAATCTTGGATTGACCTGAGCTGGCTCAATCACAGAATGATCTATCCGACATGCCTTCTGAAGCATACGAAATGGCACCACGGTGCCTCTGAAGAAAAGTCACAATGTGAAAAAACACCGCAGAGTTGGCCACCGTGGGCTAGAGACTTATCACTGAGATCCCGAACCACCCAACCATTAGAAAACAACTACCCACTGCTTTTTCTTTAAGAACACATAAAAAAAAATCAGTTTCTAAACACACAAAAATTTGTAATATTATATGGGCATTCCAAAAGCATATCTGAAACTTCTCTAAAGACATACTTTGGAAGTACACAGCGCGACTGCTAAAATGACAAGAATGAAATATATCTGCTGCATGTTTCCTATTCCACGGAGTTCCTCGCAGCTGCCATCAGCAAAGCTGAGGAACGGTACAAGGAAAAGGCCCAGCTCCTTTGTGCTGATCCAAACACTTCGGCCATGCTATCCATTCTGATAGAACCTTGTACCGCCCCCCCAAACTGGCGAGGATTCTGAGGGAGGGCCTCAGGAGCAGGGGTGACTCAGATAAGCAACTACAACACAGGGTCCAGGTCCCTAAGAAACCGTGTCCAGGTCTGGGCGTGCCCCAGTGCTACCTCTCAGCCCGAGCTGCCATCGTCTGGCCCTGGGGAGCCATCTTCTTCCCGGTCTTCTTGCTTCGGCTCTCATCCTCCTAGTTCCGCCCCCCCCCCTCCCCGCCCCACACACACAGCAGTTGGAGAGACCCCAATAAAATCATAAGTCTCCCCAATGGAATGGCTCCCCATCCTGCTCAGAGTCACAACCAGAGCCCACAGGCCCTTCGGGAGCTGCCTCGGCCCAACTCCCCTCCCCCACCGCTCTTGCCTCGGCACCTGTGCCTCCTTCTCGCTAAAGCCTCAGTCCCCAGATACCTCAGGCTCCCTCCTCACCTCCTGCAGACATTGCTCCAAGGCCCCCTTAACAGTGAGGCCCCCTAGCCTCACTGCCCGGCCACCTCGCCCTGTTGGGGCTCTCTCCCCATAGAAAGTACTCACATACTCAGTTATTGCCATTTGCCACCACTGCAATGTAAGCCCCATGGGGGCAAGGACTGGCCGAGAATGGCTCGCTGGGGCAGGTTCGCAGCCTCAACACTGTTGACGTGTACTGGGTCGTTCTGCGCTGTGGAGGCCGTCCCGCGCACTGGAGGATGCTGGAAAGCCTCCCTGGCCCCCACCCACTGGATGTGACAACCTAAAATGCCTCCAGACATTGCTAAATGTCTCCTGGGAAGTGGAATCGCCCCTAGCTGAGAACCACAGTTTTAGTGGAATTGGTGAATCTAAGGGTAGGGAATATCTTTTGCAGCTTGGGAAACACGCTGCTAGGAAAATCCCGAGGTGAACCATGAACGCGGCTGTGAACGTCTTGTTACCTCTCTAACCCCATTTCACCCACTTTCCCATCTCCCACCACCGGCATGTGACCCCACAAGAGAGAGGACTTTCCAGAGGCACCAGTATGGATATGCGCCCTGTGGGTTTCCCTCCAATAGCACAGCAATTGGGACAAACTTAATTTCATCCCAAAGGTAAGGCCACCTGTGCATTTGGATGTACTTCCAAAAGCTGTTAAGACACATATGAAAACTGTTTCATGGATATTGCACAAGGCTGCGGAGAAGATATAGCTGAAGATCTTGACCTTGATTCAACTTCTATTCTTAGTGTCTGTCCAATATTAAGTGTCTATTAATTATGGAACAATTATTCCAATCATTTAATGTGAATTTTTAAAAAGTCTCTAATATCACTCAGTGCTATAAATACCACGCTCTGGAACAAGATGACATCCATACCTGGAAATCAATAATTCTGTACATATTTAGGGTATTTTCAGATCTGTACCCAAGCTAATACAACAATAATGAAAGGCAAAGATACAAAGGCTTTAGTCGTGTTAACATGTTACATAAACAAGCATGACAGTGATCACGGGTTGGTAAACCAGGGCCCATGGGCCAAATCCAGGCTGCATCCTGTCTTTGTAAATAAAGTTTTATTGGAACATGGCCAGGCTCATCCACATTTAGGTATTGTCTCTGGCCACTTTTGAGCTACAATAGTAGAGCTGAACAGTTGCAACAGAGATGGCCTGCAAAGCCTAAAATCTATCTAGCCCTTTAGCAAAAACGCTTGATGGCTCTGCTCTAATCTGTTACCTGTCTTTAATAACATATCATTTCCCGTAACTTCACTTACCCAGCCACAAAACCAAGAGAATGCAAAGAACAGTTCCAAGCAGAGAAGAAAGATAGTCATGAGGAATTCTGAGCTCTTGTCTTTACACTGGAGGGTCTCCAGTGCCACACGACTACAAGGTAAACGAGGAAGCAACTCAGAAGCAGAAGTGACATAATGGAGGGAGGAAAATTTGATGGGCAGAAGACAAAAACACACTGAAGAATCACAAAGCTGAATGACTACTTAATATGACAAGAACAATTAAAACATGTCTACTATACACTAGACATTGACCTAAGTGCCCCCATTTTATGGAAGAAGAAACTGAGGTTCGGAGAGCCCAAGCAACCTGCCTTAGGGCACACAGTGAATGGCAGAGCCAGATGTCAGACTCAAGACCAGCCATGTCTAAAATGAGGCCTAGCCACACTCGGGTGGTCCTTACAGTTAGTGGTACATTGCAGGACATACCCAGTGTTTACTCATACAAACCCTAACTAACAAGTACGTGTCACATTTTAATACATCTAAGGAGAAACAAATAACACGTAATACAATTTTAAGTGGTTTTTCCAAAACTATGTGAAAGATATATTTAAAGGCCCAAATATCAATGGGTCCTTTATCCACAAACTTCATTTTACCCCAAACACTGCCACATAATCAGATGTCAACTTTTCTAAAACAAAGAGCAGGGCTAGTGAGTTATCCTGTAAGATAAATTCCTTTGGATGAAAAAGCGATTTGCCTTGGTGAAAATTAACTATATTGTTAATCTAGTAATGATCACCACGTGTTACACGATGGTGTTCTCCCTTTACAGTTGGCAAAACAGTCCGGTCTTTGCAACTTTTCTATAATTCTAAAACATTCCGAAATGAAAGTGTATTTAAACAACCAACATACAAATGACTATTTGTTGCACTCATCACATACCTACAACTATCCCCCAAAACAACCATGGGGGAAAAAAAACCACTACAGAGAAAATAATTGCACGTAAGCAGTATTATAATTATAGTACTTATATAATCATAAATATCAGAAGGCAATCTAAGTGGTCAAAACCAGAAATATTTAACTTTTTATTTCAAAATCATCACAGATTCACAAAAAGTTGCAAAGAAATGCACAGGGAGGTGCCGTGCACCCTTCGCCCAGATTCCCCCAGGGCCACATCTTGCATAAGTCTACAACCCCAAACCAGGTAACTGACATTGGAACAAACCACAGAGCTTATTCAGAGTTCGTGTGTGTGTGTGTGTGTGTGCGTGCGTGTGTGTGCAGTTCTGTGACATTTTATCACATGCGCAGTTTCTACAACTATAAGCAAGATACAGAAATACTCCACCACTACAAGTCTCCCTATCACTCATTTATAGCCACGCCCACCCCATCCCCATCCCTAACCCTTGACGACCACTAATCTGTTCTCCAACTCTATAATTTTATTATTTTAAGAAAGATATATAAACGTTTTACACCTGCAGCACCTGGTCTTCCTAGGTGTATAAACGGAATCGTACCGGTTTCCTTCTGTGCATTGTGTTGGCTAGAATTGCATGGTGCTTTCCTCTAAAGGGGATGGATGGGCTAGTATCGGGCTCTCCCTGTGACGCTGTCCCAGAGGGTCTTTTCTTTGATTCCAGGTCTGTGAGGAGGGTGGGGAGGTACAGAGCAGCCAGGTTTCTTCTTTCCTTCTGTGAGCTCTGAGCAGACACATATGTGCACACCCATGATTCCCATAGTACAGGTGGTGGGGGTGGTTAACTTGGAGCACAAAAGAATGAGAGTCCTATACTCACATTCTCCCAGAAATTAAAACTCTTCGTACCATTAAACCTTAGCTTTTTAACTGTGTACTTTTTTTTTCAGCTTAATTGACATGTACGCCATGTAAGTTTAAGGGACACGGCGTGATCTGATACACTCATATACTGCATCATGACTGCCGCTGTAGCGTTAGCTAACACCTCCATCACATCACATAATTACCATTTCTTTTTTGTGCTGAGAACATCTAGTTTCTTAGCAACTTTCAAACATACAATACAGTATTGTTAACAATAATCACAATCAGATCCCCAGAAGTAACTGTATTTTTCATGAAAATCTTTCCAGAAATGGTTTTTTTTTCCTGCCTTCTTATATAGCCTTAATTTGCATGTCATTTAAATAACCCAACTTTCCCTGGTTGTTTTATGACAGATGCGGTATCCTTTTGGGGGGAGAAATTTCTACTGAGGGATCCTTGACTAAAAGGTCCCCCGCTGGCTTTTATAATTCCGAGCCCCTTCTCCCTGGTTGCCTAGACTGCCCTCTGTGATATTCTCACCCAGAACCCCTTACCCCACCCGCTGCCACCTCCATTGACCAATGGTTAGCTTGATTACACCCCATATTCTCTTAAGATCAGGGGTCAGCAAACATTTTCTGTAAAGGGCCAAGCAGTAAATATTTTCAGCTTTGCAGCCACATGGTCCCCGGCCAGCGACTCAACTTTGTCCTTGCAGTACAAAAGCAGCCACAGACAATAAACACGTGAGCATGGCTGTGCGCCAATAAAACTTCATTTATGGACACTGAAACTTGAATTTCACATAACTTTCACAAACTACAACTCTTCTTTTGATTCCTAGTCAACCATTTAAAAATGGAAAACCCATTCTTATCTTGCAAGGCTGTACAAAAACAGATGGTGGGCTGGATTCAGCCCGCGCGGGCTGCTATTTGCAAACCCCTGTCCTAAGATCTCTCAGGACCAGCCGTCACGTGTGGGAAACAGTTTACACTCCATAAACACTGGTTTGTCAACTGACGACAAGTATCGTCATTCTCATTGGACATGTAAGACAATCTACCCAGGAAGAAACACGGGGACCGGCGTGCTGCGTGGCACGGGCGGCAGGAGCCGACGTCTGCATCCTCCGACCCACCACCATTGTCAGTAGATTATTTTATGTGAGTCTTTTTGTTTCCTGGCTCCCTTCTCATCTCCTTGAGGAAAGGGCTAGGTGATGTTAATTATTTGTTACCCACCCTCCATTGCAACAGGCACAGATAGAGCATCCAGGTTATTAAAGTTTTCTGGCTTCCTGTCCCTAAATTTAGAAAAAAATGTGAAATATTTTATACTTCTCTCTTTCTCAAAGTAACAAACTAAAAGCTAAATTAAGATGATCTCTTTTCTTTGATCCCCATTTTCCTTAAAGGGCGCCGGCTGCTCCATGGGCAGAGTTCGCACAGCTGCCCTCAGTTAGAATCACAAGATGGCGTGTCCTCTGCATTAAACCAAAAGCAGAAACACAAAACCAGATCCTTACAACATGGATGAACCTCAAAAAACATGATGCTGAGTGAAAGAAGCCCAACACAAAAGGCCACAGACCATGATTCCATTTGTATGAAATGAATGTCCAGAACAGGCAAATCCATAGACAAAGAGTAGATTGCTAGTTTCCAGGGGCTGGGGAAAGAGGGATATGGGAAGGGACTTTTTAATGCCGTGGTCCCCAACCTTTGTGGCGCCAGGGACCAGTGCTCCTATGAGAATCTAACGCCTGAGGATCTGAGGCGGGGCTGAGGCGGTGATGCCGGCGCTGGGGAGCGGCCGCAGGTACAGATGGAGCTTCGCTCGCTGGCCACCGCTCACCTCTTGCTGTGCAGACTGGTTCCTAACAGGCCACGGACTGGTACCCTGCTTTAATGGGCACGGAGTTTCCTTTCTGAGCAAAGGAAATGTTCTGAAACTAGACAGTGATGATGGTTGCACAACATTGACACTGTAATAAATGCCACTGAATTGTTCACTTTAAAATGGGTGATTTTGTTATATGAATTTCACATCAATAAAACTATATTTTTTAAAGAATGGTGGTAGATCTATATGTTATTTTTTCTTTTTATTTAAATTGAGATATAACTGACATATAATACTGTGTTAGTTTTAGGTGTACAACATGATTTGGTGTAGTATATATTGCAAAATGATCACGATAAGTTTAGTTAACATCCCTCGCCACACAGTTACAAAATTTCTACTCTTTTAGCATCTTTCAAATATATACTATGGCTTTGCTAGTTCCAGTCACCATGCAGTAGCTCTGTGCTCTGATGGTGGAAGGGACGCCTAGACATAATGATAAAGTAGCAAGTCATAAGAAAAAAATTGATCGAATAATCCCATTTATGTAAAATCCCGAAACGAAAGTCTGGGTTTATCCACATATTTTAGGTAGAGGTGTAGAGAAGGGTCTAGAAGGACACAAAGCAGGCTGCATATTTATGCGGTGTGTCATTCTCGTATGGCAAGAATGCTTCAGGGGATTCCTGTATGATAGAAAGAACACTCCAGGTCCCTGTGGGCCTGAACATTTTCAAGGGCATCCACGGTCAGTTCCACGCACACCTGTGCATCGAGCACAACTCCCCACCCCCCACCTCAGGACTGAGTGGGGTCAGCAGGAGATGAGCACAGTTGGCTATAAGCAAAACTCAACCAAACAGCTCTTTGGTCACATGATGTCGAATAAATCATTTTAACTAAGTTTTCCCTGATTTGGCTGCATCGATCAGTTGATTAGTCACATAAGTGCATTAAACTTCCTAAATGAGTACACAGGCTTTAGAAGGGCCTACTATCAGGATAGCATCACCCCCTCTTTAAAAAGTTAATTTTCTCTTAGCAGTAGGCCAGTGTGCAGAAAGGGTACTTCAGGACAGAAGTAGGAAGATGGAGGGGAGGGTGTGAATATGGGAAGCTATAGCCAGACTATCCCTGAACTGGTCGCTGAATGCCAGGCCCCACACCAGAGGTCAGAGCCCAGTAGCCGGGCATGACCCCAGCTTAGTCCCTGAACTACCAGGCAAGGTCCGCCAGTTGTCCTGGGCCAGGAAACCCAAAACGTCCCCATCCCAAATCCCCACAGGCTTCGCCCAGGCACTCCCACCTGTCCCAATGTAACTGCCCCTTCCAAAAATTATCAGAGACCCAGGAAAAAAGGGCAAGAGAAAATTATCCCAAAAGGTGGGACGAGCGATTCTCAAGCAATATACAACAGAAGAGCCATTGGGTAGAATTTTGAAATTCCAAATGCAGTGACAGAACTAAAAATATCCACCTAAGATCAACATCATTGCACTGTATTGAGCTGTAGCGTTATCATTAGGAACAGGAGTATACTCAAGGCTCAAGTTAGGGAATAGAAACTTGACAGAGAAATTTACACTGCAGGTGATAGAGTTAAAAGAAGTGAGGAGGTGGGGGCAGGGGGAGGAGGAGGAGGAGGGGCTTCTTATATTCACATGTACAATACCGCCCTGTTTTCCAACGTCAAATGTTCTCATTTGATTATTTGAAACGTTAGTATATTCACACAGTTCAAAAAGGGAAAGGAATACAAAGATAAATTGCCCAGCCCTGGCCTCATCTTCGCTGTTCCTACCACCATCACCCCCAAACGGGTACACAAACGAACAAATCTGAATATAGACACTATCCCTCCTTCTTAAGGCACCTGGAGCCCCTCCTGCACCTGCATATGCCGTGGGCTTCCTCACCTCTGATCTCCAGACCGGCACCTTTCCAACGTGGTGCTACGCAGTGTCCTACATGCAAACAATTCAAGCTGTCTTGTAGCCGGGACTATTGCTGCGTGGGACCCAGGCACTGCACGTCACGCCCTTCGCTCATGTACCATCGCCACAGCCCACGCAGGCCCCACGTTACACAGGAGGAAACTGAAATTCAAAGAGGTTAGAAGGAGGCCCAGTTACCTAAATCAGTGGTCCTCGACCTTTTTGGCACCAGAGACCGGTGCTCCCATGAGGATCTGATGCCTGATGATCTGAGACGGAGCTGAGGCGGTGATGCTGGCGCTGGGGAGCGGCTGCAAGTACAGATGGAGCTTTGCTTGCTTGCCTGCCCAGGGGTCCCCACGGACCAGGGGCCGAGGACCCCTGATATAAATGACAGCCACGACCCTAAGGCAGCTCTGTCCAGCTGGCCCACAGAACAAGGGCACCTTCTTCTCTTTGGAAAATAAGCAAATGATCACCTTCGACTGATGTGCAGAGAAAAATGAATAAACTCATAAAGCCTATCGATTTTAAGATTTCCATCTCCAATTCCGTAAAACACCAGCACCTCCTATGTCACTTTTCCACTGGCCCTGGCACAAAATGGTTACGAATCTCGGTTATACTCTGCAACCCCCAGGGAGGCTTAAAACGCGGGGCTGCCGGGGCCCCACGTGAAGAGGGCGCCGGGATTCCTGAAGCAGCTCGCAGCCAGGTGGGCTGCGCACCGCCCCGGTGCGGAGGCCCACTCCTGGCTCTCCAGGAGCCGAAGCCAGCAGCATGCCAACGAGAACAGACAACAGCTGATCACGGCCAGCCCCAGACCTCGTTTTTTCCATCAAGTACTCGAGGTCATGTTTATATTTTGACATTGTAAACAGATGAATGGTCATTTTTCTGTGAGTAAAACAGTTGGGAGTTGACATAATGGAATTAAAGACATAGCTATTTCCTGTATTCTGCAGGGAACGCCTCAACGGGGAGGGCACTTCGGGGCGGCTTCCAAAAGGGCTCTAGCCACGCGGTGGAACAGTATTTGGCAACGAAGAGGAATAGAGCGCTGAGCCATGCTGTGACACAGATAAAGCTCCAAAACATTATGCTCAGTGAGATAAGCCAGACACAGAAGGCCACAGATCGTACGACTCCATTTATACGAAGTAGCCGTAATGGGCAAACGTATAGACAGAACAGATGTGTGGCTGCCAGGAGCCAAGGGAGATGGCGAGTGAGTGCTCATGGGCAAAGGGCTTCTTTGGTGGGTGATGCAAATGTCCTGGAATCAGATAATGGTGATGGTTGCACAGCCTTGTGAATACACTAAAAACCACTAGACCGTGCACTTTAAAATGGTGCATTTTATGGTATGTGAATAATATCTCAATTGTTTTAATCGGGGATGATGCTCAGGGCAAACCCAGTCAACCCATACACTCAGAGGGCTCCCCCACCCTGGAGACAGGAACCTGTCCACGAATGCAAATCCAAGTGGCAGGAAGAATCCATCTCCTGCAGTGGCTATCTGGTGTCCTGACCGAGCTCCATGAGTCCTGGAAATGTCGTACTCGTCTTGACAGTGCTCTGTCTCCTGGTAGCACCAAGGCTGGCTCACAAGACTCACTTGTGACCCACCCACCTGTATGAGAATAATTCAAGCTGCCTTGTAGCCTGCTCTTGTCTCCGAGGCGCTGGCCTGGCCAGCTCACTTCATCCTTCTCTCTCCCCCCATTAGCTCCCTGAGCTTTAAAAAAAAAAAAGAAAAAGAGGACCCTCCAAATAGAAAATGCTGGAGATTCCACTGTTCCATAAGCAGCCTTTCAAGATGCCCTCGCCCTGTCTTTCTAGAGCTTCTGAGCAAAGCCAGAGACAATCCTCTCACCGCTCCCTCGTCCACAGAAGGCATTGGAATGTGTCGAGGCATCTCAGGCAGCCCGATTCCCCCAGCCCACCTGCACGCACACTCAGAAGGCCGGGCCGGCTCGCGAAGTCGCTGCAGAACACTGACATGTTCACGGATTCATTTTCTTCTGCTCCACTGTGGATATGTGCACACCTGAAAGTCACTAACTACCTGCTAATCGCGAATATTTTAAAAATTGAAGACTAGATTCATACCAAAACGCATCGTCCCCAAAGTTTCCAATGCTGATATTACTATTTTATGGTGTAGTAAATTCAGGATTTTTCATATAAATATGTTCTTTACGGAAACACAGAAATTGGGCCTCTGTGTTCTTACCTTCTGTTCTGTAGCAGCTCGGTAACTATCAATTGGCTTGAAACAAACTGAGCTACTAAAAAGGAATCATTATAAGCAAGCAGATGACGGAAGTAGCTCAGGTTCTCAACCAGGCCATATTGCCTCCCCCAGCAGACATTTGGCAGTGTCTGAAGACACTTTTGGTTCTCATGACTTGGGGGCATCTAGCGAATAGAGACCAAGCATGCTGCGAAACCTCCTATGCTATACGGGACAGCCCCACAACGAGGAACTGCCCAGCCCCCAATATCAATAGTGTTGAGGCCGAGAAACCCTGCTCTAAAGTAACACCTGCCCAGTCTGGATACCTTTGAGGACACTGCACATCAGCAAGACAGTAAGGTAAGTGACTCAACATGTTTCTCTATGTAACCAAGTCACTGAACACAATCAAAACCAGCAGCAAAAATAAGGGAGGTTTATGGGTAGGGTTAATACAAGGCCTTTCGGTTGGCCCCTGGTGAGTCTCAGCTCCTCCTAAGGGGTCTGCAAGATTCCTTTGCCACCACCCCCCATCTTGATTTCACCTGCCTAGTTCAAGCATCAGCTAAATCCTGACCACTTCTTGTTTCCTTCACAATTCCTCTTACATAATCCCTGTCTTCTCTAGGCCTAGGGCCCTGGATCTCTCTAGTTCAGGCCCATCGCTGTCCGTGAAAACCTCTGATAGTTTCCAACTGGTCTCTTCTCTAGGAAATCCACCCTGCCCACCGCCCCATATTTGGCTTGCTCATCAGATATGACTTGGTGCCTAATGTGAGCCAGACTCTGGGCTCAGTCCACGAGAAACAAGGCCCCCTAGGGGTATTGAGAGGAGCCAGTGAGAAAATGGATATGAAATACTTAATCTGCTACCCCTAAGCACACAATAAAAGTCAGCTACTGTGGTTATCATCGAAAACACCCAGTGGACCACATGTTTCCATTTTCACTGAGAAAACAATGCACAGGCTGTATTAGTGTCCTACTGCTGCTACAATAAATTGCCACAAACCAAGTAGCTTCGAACAACGCAAATTTATTATCTCGCAGCTCTGGAGGTCTGAAGTCCAAAATCGGTTTTGTTTTTTGGTTTTTTTCTGTTTGTTTATTTTTTGTTTTTGGCTAAAATCGAGGAGTCAGCAGGGCTGGGTTCCATCTACAGGCTTTAAGCGAAAATCCATTTCCTTACCTCTCCCAGCTTCTACGGGCTGCCTGAATTCTTTGGCTCACGGCCACGTGACCCCCACCAACTGCTTCTGCTGTCACGTCTCCTGTTCCCACTCTGACCCTCCTGTTTCCCTCTTGTAAGGACCCTAGTGATTACACTGGGCCCGCCCACATCATCCAGTATAACCTTCTCATCTCAAGATTCGTTCATAATTTAATCCCGCCTATAAAAGCTATTTGCCATGGAAGGTAACTTATTACAGGTTTCAGAGACTAGGACATGGACGCCTCTAGGGTGCCATTATTCTACGTACCATGGATGGTGGGTTAAATATCAAACAACGATGAATGCAAGATAAAAATAACCGGTGGGTATAATACGGTGCAAGGGGCACAGTTACCTAGCCGAGGGAGGGTCAAGTACAGGTAGTAGACCTAGCCTGAACTCTGGAGCTGGAAAGACACTGTCCCTAGTTGGCTATGGGAAGCAAGGTTACTAAGTCACCCTCCCTTGGCCTAGTTTCATCACCTGTCCGCCTACGCTTCTGCAGCCATTGTGGGCTCCCAGTGAAAGCATCCACGCAGACGCCTAGAGCACTTGGCACGTGGTAAGCACTCCACATATGTCTGCCATAAGCAGAAATCCAAGGGATTCCAGCGGGGAGAAACCAGGAGGACGGAACGGCACGGTGAAGCTCTAGGGGGAAGGGCCCGGCACATCTGTAAGCTCCATGGAGGTGGGGATCTGTCTGCTGGTGCTCACCGCTGGAGCCCCGAACCCCAGAAGAATGCCTGAGACTGAGTGGCTGCACAACAGTCATCGAATGAATGAATGAACAGAGGCAGGACGCTTCCAACTGCGTAGGGATTGGGCAGTCGGGCGGCACACCGGAAAGAGCACTGGTTCCTGGTCAGAAGTCCCTGTTCTTCTAACTGTCGGAAGGACACACCGCTTGGCTGGAGCCCTCAAGTGAGAAACGAGGATTATGAACAAGACAGCGCTACCTCGTCCACCCCCAAAGCTGTAGATCTCTAAGTTATACGTGGTCACACCCGCATCCCACCTCCCTTACGCAGAGACTCTGGGTCAAACTGTCCAATTTTCTCATGTATTCCAAATATACCCAGCACTTCCTCGTCTCCAGCATTTTTCTCATGTTCCCTCTTTTCTTCTCCAGTGCTGAGAAAGCATGAGAAACCCTCAATCCAGGAGACAGATGGATGAGGATAAAGATGCCCCCAGGCACAAGCGAGCTCTTCTTCCTTTTCTGGGAAACCACCGCCATTTGCTAATTGTACCTGGTGACCATCATTGCCTTCATTTTATCCGTCTGTCTCCCATCTCCCAGACAGACGTCTCCATCTACCATCCCAGCACACAGGACGCCAAGAATCTCTGTAAACAGTTCTTCAGGTTACTGGATTTAAAGAAGAATAGCTGAACTCGGTAGAACTTAACTCTGCTTTTATTCCACCAGATTAATTATATTGGATTTATCAGAAAGGCAGTCAACATTAGCAAAAGGACCTGGGCTAGAAGAAGCTCACCGGGCTCACCAGGTAACCTTTAATATGTCACCTGTCCCAAGGGCTCCTGAAGTAGAACTGACCAGAGAAGGTGAAGCACATTATTTCCACTTCCAAAATCAGAGTGAAAGGGAAGAAAAGGAAACCAAACATCCGGGAGCTATTTTTAGAAATGAATGACTTTTCCATTCACTTTTAAAAAAAAAAAATAGGAAGGAAAGAAAAAGAAAGATATTAGACCAAGAATAGACCAAGAAGTGGTTGTTGATAATCTAAAAGAAAGAAGATTCTTCCAGGAGCCCACGTCTTATGGCCTTAAAAGCAAGACGCTCCTCCATGTTCATACAAACACTACCTATAATCCTAAAAACTGAAAAATTGAGAAATCATTACTTGTTTATCAGAAAGTTTATATAATTCCAAAGTAAAACTGTGGGGTAAATATAGTAAATGTCGTTAATTAATACTAAGCAAAAGTGCCAAGAAGGTAGCAACGAATGATGTCATCTGGCTCTGTTCTGTGGGGCTCCAACCTGGCAAATTCCTGAACCATGGATTGTTTTCTCCTTAAAGCAGTAGCCTGTCCAAAGGACTTTTAATATACCACAGAATTCCTCCATGTGGCACAGTCAAATCCACCTCATGAACAAATGGGTCCCTAAAAGCTGTTGTCATGATATCATCCGGGCCTTCTACCATCATCACGAACGTTTACACTCTGCTTTGATCTCAAATGTGCCATGGTCCACCGTTCTTCAGCTGCTCAAGGTTGGCATTTCCAGTGCTGTGCAATAAAAACTGAGCTAGAAGAAACAGAACATGAAGTTTCAGCCACCCAGTCCATCTATCCGATAATATCAACACGATCCCGCAGGAAGGCACATGTTATGTATATACAACTATCTAAGGCACTGAATTTTACCGAAGGAAGCAAAAACGTTCTTCCCACCATTTCTACCTAAATAGTAAATACCTTTTTATAAAGTGGTCCCTGAACTCTGCGTTAACATATGTAGAATACATATGTGCCATAATGTAAACCACACAAGACTCACCCACAGAAACTACTAGCCACAGAAATGGTGAATTAACTTCATATTTTTGAAGAAAAGTTTTTGGATACGATTCCCAGAAAACTACGAAAATTATACTCACAGTACTGATCGCAGAGAAAGTGAATTTAAGCCTGAGGTGGGTTCATAATCAAACTAAAAGAATTCTGTTCTGAAAGTACTGAGATGTTTTACACATCTGCAGCCACATCTGTAAAGATGTCTCCTTAGGCTCTCAACCTCTTTGTTGTGAGTTGAAAAAGAAAGTACAGCTACAATAATTCACCAACACGCCTTGAGCTGGCAATATCCAATGCTGTTAAACACAACAATGAATGGAATGAATAGAAAACTAGAAGATATTGTTTACAACTGTTGGCCCTCGTTTACTTTGCTTGCAGCAGTCTATTTTATGCTATTACAGTTTGTAGAAAATTATATATAAAATGTTTTAAGTCAGCAACAATTTGCACCTAACCTACTAACATTCACATTCCTCCATAATTTCATTTTCTTTAAAAACCTATTTAATGGCCTCTCTCTTGTCAGTTTTCACTTCAGGAGCCGTTTAGGGAAAGTCCTCAATTTCTTGAATACTGCTTTCTGGTCATGTGAATAAAAGGTGACTCAAAAGGGTTTTAACTGTCAGATGCACATGGAGAATATGCTGTGCTCCGACACAGTTTTTTCCATATAATAAAACAATTCCAACTCTAAATGATACCCAGTCACCTATAAAAATCGGCAGGGTTCTGTTTTGAAAGAAGAAGAAGAATGACTATTACACCATTTACACCCTTCAGAGACTCCACTTAAATGTTTGTGGCTTGCCGAACATTCCATACATATTTCGGGCAAGGTATTATGGGAGCTGAAGTGCAAGCTGTCCCCTGCTGAATTTTCACTCACTATAAAAACAATGTCTCATAAAAGTATACACATGTTTTTACTTTACAAAAAAATGTAAAATATCCACTTTTGTTCACTCAGTTGACACTTTTAGCATTAGAAACAGGACTTTTTAAAAATCTCTAACATAAGCGATGTCTGAAAGGGTGAGAATGTCATTCGGTAACAGACTTCTGGAAGGAGAAACATAGGAAATGTGCATGAAATGCACAGAAAGGAAGATTCTACAAGCTCACTCCTGTAGGGTCTGCTCACCTATGTCCTGGGTCGTACCATAAAAACGGAAGTTCCTACATTTATACTTTTCATCACGAATCCCCACTCCAGTATAACCACAACTGTTTTATATTACTCTCATAAAATGAACCTTCGCCTTTTCTAAGCAAAACAGTATTTTTAATTGGTTCATTTTCCAGTTGTTTGGGTTTTTAACAGACATACAGCCTAAAAGGGCACCACATTCCAAGTAGTTCTACCAATTCCAGAACCATCCAAGGCTTGATCAAACAGCTGTGGCTCTAGCCTTTGGTTAAAATTATAATATGATCTCACCTGATTTTCAAAATAACTAAGCACCTTTTTAACCCATAAAACTATGCTAGGATTACCGAAGTTTCTGAGTCCAGAAGTTTGCAAAGCTCAGAGAGAATATGAGGGAACTACGACCCTTTTGCTTTGTTTTCTTTTTCCCTATCTGAACCCAGAGAAATCTTCAAACAATAATTCAGCAGCTGCCCTCCTCCAAAGTTTATTTTCAAACGCCAGTGCCATGCAGCGCTGCCTTTTCCTGTGCAGGTAGGAGGAAGCAGGCACGATGTCACCACACTGGGCCTTTTAAAGTCTTAAAATCACTGGGAAGCCTGCAGTATTTCTTTTCTGGCACTCAGGGCCGTGGAGAAAAGTTGCTCCAGATACGACGAGATATCAGATAACCATTGGAAACACTGGGTTTCAACGGAATTCCCACTGCCGCGCGCGCGCACACACACACACACACACACACACACAAAATGCATCTCTCCAAAAGCAACTGAATCATAGAAAAAGTCAAGGAAAAGCATCATTACATGAACTTAATTAAATGCAAGAATCCGTATTTTACACCGTAGGATTTATTTACATAAATGAGACAACTTAGCGACCTATCTATATCTAGCACAAAAAGAAAACCTAAAATTCAACTCGTGTGTTTCGTTTATTCCAAAAGCATCTGGGTCTAATCATAACCCATTCTGGCCGCAGTACACAAGGCTGTTTCAATCAGAATTTTAACTCAATGTTTAAGGCGCTAAAGAGTAACCTTCGCAGTTCGGGAAGAGGCTCTCTCGACTCTCAAAGAACTGGGGATCCCTGAACTGTCCGGTCTGGCAGCGGTCGGTCTGCGGATGGAAACTCGGCTAAGCCCGCCAGCCAAGGAACGCTCACCACGAAGCTGGGGCGCACGTTTGTGCTCCAAGGTGACAGATCGTTTGGCCACCGCGGGGCCGGAGCGCCTGCAGGGCCACGGACGGGGATCGTGGGCCACGGACGGGGATCGTGGGCCACAGAGGCCCGGCAGGGATGGGCGAGGCCGCCGCGGAAAAAGGAAAAGAGGGCCATCCGTCAGCCCCGGGAGAGGAAATTCCAGGCGCCCAGCTCCCAGGCGCCGGTCAGCGGGTGACGTGAGGGAACCAAGTCAGAGTGTCCGCCCGCGGCGGGGGCCGCGACGAGGCCGGGGCTCCGCACTCAGGGGCTTGAAGCCGGGAAACGAGGCGCCTCGATCCTCGGCCAGGGCCCCGGGGGTGGGAACGTGGGGGCCTCCCGCTGTCCTCTAGCCTCTCCTAGGGCCCAAGGGATGGGGAACCGAAATCCCGGCCGGGGCCCGCGCCCCGCGCGCCGCGCCGGAACCCTTACCGATCGCGGGGGTCGATCCACGACGTCTGGCGGGTGTTGTGGTCGATGTAAAAGATGCGGCCGTCGTAGTCGCGCGCCTCCTCCCAGCCGGCGGGCAGCGGCAGCTCAGAGCTCTCCCGGGCCCGCGACGGCACGGAGGACACGGACTGCACAGGGACCACGGCGGCGGTCACGGACGGCAGCGCCTCCCGAGGGGGCTGCACGGGCGACGGCGGTTCTCGCGGGACCTCGCGCGGCTGTCCCCTTCGCCGCCGGCGGCCGCCGCTCAACCACGGCATGACGGCACGGGCCCCGCCGCTGCCCGGCCGCCCCGCGCGCGCCGCCTCCTCAGCCAGCACTAAGGCCCGGCGGCCGGGGCGCGGGGGCGGCCACGGGGAGCCGCCCGTCGCGCCCGGTGCATCCTCCGCTGGGCGCCCGTGCACCGGCGCCCGCCTGACGCTCGCTGGTTTTGCGCGCCGCTGCCTGCGCCGCACGCCTGCTCTGCTCGAGTCACTAGAGTCGTCGCCACGCGTGGAGTCACAACCCCGAAGTTGCTGCGCCGGCCGCTGCCAGTGACTCCTCGGTTCCCGCGGCGCGCCCGGCCATCTTCGTTCCCCAGCTCGGCCCGGTCGGGGGCGGGGCGAGGGCGGGGACCGCCCCCGCCCCGCCCCTTGCCCCGCCCCCTCCTTCCTAGGTCCCACGCCTGCTGCGACTCCTTCCATCTCCCCCCGCTGCTCCGCCTCCAGTCGCCCCGAGGGCTCCTCCGCTCTACGCGCCTCTGTCCCCCAGCCCCCACCCCGCGCACCGCTTCCCCTCCTTCCCCCGCAGCCTGCCGTTCCTATCCCCCCCGCCCCAAACCCCGCTCCACGCGCTCCTCCCTCTCCCCTTCGCTCCACCACCTCCTCCGGCCTCGCCGGGAAACCGCACGGGGGCCAGGATGGGCGCCACCGCGTCCGTCCGCCCCCGGGCCACCGCGGAGGGGAAGGGGGGCCGGGAGGACGACGCCCCACCCGGCCTGCAGGCGCGGCCTGCCTGGGGGTGACTCCTGGGGCCCAAAAAATTCTCGGGGGAGAGGGCTGTCACCTCACTCACCCATTCCACACGACCTGGGGTCTTCCCCTGTGCCCACTTGGGATGTGGGGAATAGCTGTGCCCTGGGTCTCCCAAATACGCAAGACGATCCAGCGAAGGTGGGGGAAGCCCCAGAGGGAAGGCCGAGGGAGCTAGATAGCTGGAGGAGGAATCCGAGCTGGGGCAGGGAGGACCACCTGGAAGTGGGGAGCTGGGCAAGTGGCCGCTTCCATGTCCCTGCCTGAATAGCCCTAAAAGGGCTGATCCCGAGTACCCACTCTGGGCCGGCCCCCCTGACCTGCCCTGAGCTCTTCCATCTTCCAATCTAGAGGATCCGGTAGTATGAGCAGATACCCAAGTAGGCCACTACTGAGGAGGAAGACAGATCAACTCCTAAATCGTGAAACCTTGTGGTAATTTATGTTCTACTCATATGTCATAGTTGGGGAAACTGAAGTCCAAAGTTCGGGTTCTCTCTTGCTCCAAATCCCCCAGCTACTTAGTGCTCCAGATCCTTGGCAGCAAGACTTAATGCCAGGAAATGCTAGAAAATATCAGGGAGGTTTTAAAACACTGTTAAAGTGATGCAAAAATATCTAGTAAAAACTCTGACAGGGGTCCAGATGGAGATACAGAGGGGAAGAGACTAGAGAGAAACCTCCCAAAATGCGCACGGTAGTTCGCATTCCTTCAGAGAGATGACTTTTTAAAGAAATTATTTCCCTTCCACATTGTTTGTAAAATGGCAATATTACTTTCAGAAGGGGAAAGTTGTTTTAAAAAAAGAATGTGAAAGCATGGAAAGTGCTAATTGGGACATGTCCAAGGAAGGCCTGTCCTCCCCTCCTCCCACCACAACACAGAAACTTCCTCGCTCCCCAAGTATCTGCCCCCACTCGAATGTTATATGCCGGAAATTCCACCACTGGAGTCCTTCTAGTTAAACATGGACCGTTATTAAATGTCTAAGGGAAAGAGGCAGCGAGTATCAAAAACGCGAACACTCAGTGATCTTGCACGGTCCAGGGAACTCCCAGTTGTCTTGCCCCGACATCTTCCCTTCTGATTGGCATGTTATATTTCCAAGAGGGGCTGCCGCTGCCTTCTTTTCTCTTCTCTTCCTGCCCACCCTGTAGTTACCTTACTACACAGCACGGCAGGGCTGAAGCTGCATTCTGGCCCCCCGGCATCACGTCATTTTAGAATTTCATAAATCTGGCAGCTATCACTGGAAATTACCTTGAGTGGGGCTGGAGCACACTGGAGCGAAGCCAGCCTCAACAGAGGGAGTTGGAGGAGAGAGATAACACCCCCACCCAGCAAAGGACTTGGGTAAGGCAAGGCAAGATGAAAAGTATCAGATGAAGAGGAAAACTCAGGGGAAGCTACATCCCTTAGGAACTAAGGGGCCTTTCGCTGAGGGTGGGAGGTGTTACGTACTCATTCTGACTGGCAGCAAGTATGTGCTGCAGACCTACTAGATGCAGGCATCGTGCTGGGCATTGGGGTGCTGCAGAGAACAGGATCGAGTCTCTGCTCTCTCCACTGCCCACATTCAGGACTAAACAAAGAAATAGGCACCGATGAGTGTGACGTGTCTACAAATGAAGCCAGGGTGCCAACCTCAAATTGGAGGCTCGGGCGAGGCCTTGTGAAACAAAAAGAAAGACATCTCGGATAAGGAAACTGAGGCTCAGGTCTTCAGATCCCTGAGTTCCAAGCCCTTGTTCCTTGGTACATAGAGCCGCGGTCATCAAATACTTGTCGATTTGCATAGCGGATATGGTGTCACGCCCAGATCTCCTTGGCTGAGCCACGCACCCTTTCAGAAGATTACCCTTGGTTGACAAATGTCTGAGACGCTATGCCCCACCCCCCAGGGACTCATTCCGTAGTGTGACAGTCCAGTCCCCTTGCCATGGCTGGACAAACACTGGTGCACCTCACATTCCAGAGCTGCCATGGGCTACCATCCTGCTGGCTCCTCCCTGCCTAGCGTGCCTCCCATGTCCCCATCGGCCAGCATACCCCAATCGTTCACTTGCGTGAGAACCCCTACCTTGGGCACAGCTTCTAGGGGACCTGACCTAAGAGAGTCCGTCTGCTGCCTCACTCAAGCACTTAGCAAATATGAATCATTTGGTCATCACAACATCTATAGGTATCCCTAATGGCATTTGCACACGAATGGAGAATTCAGGAGTGTGACATGGCATGTCAGTGACAACAGATTGGAGATCTTCATTGAAGAAGCTTTATCCACATGCCCACCCACGGTCCCTGAACCTCTCATGAAGCAGGCCTATTGCATTTGTCTTTAAATGAGCCAATGAAAGGACAAGGCCAGAACTCGAAGTGACCTGAGGCCTGTCTATTTGCACTGTTAGTACTTTTTGACTTGTAATGTTTGCCCCAGGCAGCTGCTGATTGTCCCTAAAGATCCGTGCTGGGGGTTGGGATGGAAGAGAAGTTGGTAGGGGGTGCAGGGACTCTTAACTCCCCAGCTTTGCCATAAATTGGGAAGTCTTGTATGCGTGTGTTAATTGTCAGGGAGAATAAGGCCTGTCTTTCTTACAGTCAAGCGGGGCTTTCCATGTTGGACAAAAAAACACATGCGCACACAAAACACTGTAGGGAAAGGAGCCTTTGGTCTTAGCTGAATGCACAATTATGCATTCTTTATTGCCTCCATGTTAAAACCACAGCCTTGCCAACAACAAAAGTACAAACATTGTAGTGACCTCTCCTCCCACCAAGATTTCTGATGGAAAAACAGCTCAGGAAAAATCCACTTAGGCTCCGGTAATCGAGACACAAATACTTGTTCTCCTCCTCACAGACCCTCTGGGAAATCCCCTTGCCGAAACTGTTAAAATGCACTCAAATACAGCTTGCAGAATATTTCCCTTAAAATACTTGTTAAGGAGTAAATCCAACACACTCCTTGCATACCAGACAAGCAAGAACAGAGTTTGAAGATTTTTACTCTCCATTAGATTCGGCCTTCTCTCCGCCCCTCTTCACAAAGGGTAACTAACCTTTGTTTTAAAATAGGAAGGAACGAAATTACATCTATACATATTCAATACTCCAGAAGCTTCTAGAAGAGGGAGCACCATGAAGGCTGCAATCATCATGTCTAAAATGAGAGAAATAAATACTGCCAAAGAAGTCTTGCTTACTTGTGTAAACAATCGAGTGTTCTAGGAAGTGACACATTGAGTAATTCTACACAATGTGCTAAGAGGAAAACGGAAATGGGCCGGATTGGGTCTGAAGAAGAAATGGCTCATTGTTTGGCATTCTTCAAATGCTGGAATAATTACTCGATTATGAGCACTTCTCATATATTTAAATAATGCAAATCCACACTCTGTTGAGATTAGATGTAGTTCTTGCTAATTCCTGTCTTGCCGGTTTAGGGACTGCAAAGGAAGAGAGAAATGCCAGGATCCCTAACCCCAGACCTCTCCCCAGGCTCGCAGGTTGGAATGGGAAAGGGGTGGGGTTATTCCTGGAGCCCTTATTCCATGGCTTTACAACTTTAGACACTTAATTGACTTGTGATCGGAAAAGCCGTTGTTTAGATATTATGTGTGGATGGGGAGACCTGGGAGCACTTTTCTCAAATGGGACTTCCTTGATTCGTGTCCAGTTTTGAGATTAAGGGTTTTTCTCATTTCCTAATCTTCTACTCCAAAGAGATGCAGGGTATTCCGGAAGAGTCAGTTGTGTGGATAAGCCAGGCGGTCTGTGTTTGATCCATTTTAGTGCTTTATTCTGCTCCGTGTCAGCTTCTCAGCGCAAAGCAATGTCCTTGGAATTGATTCATGGCTGTCATGCTGCAGGCGGACTCCATTTGTACCTGGGTTATTAAAATACAGATTAAAAAAAACTGTTCGACCAATTTCTCTCCCAAACTTAGAACACTTACAGTCACCCACTTCCTTCCTCTCCAGGTCTCCCCTCCCAAAGCTACATTTTTACTTCTTTTCTTTCCCAACCCATGGGTTATGTTCAACAAAATGCTAACGAGCCAATTGAAAACGTATTCCAGGCAAACCATAATTTCAGGAAGACACAGCTGCCATGAGCCAGCATACTACAAAATGCTTCCTCCTGGCTGGATTCTCTCCTGTTTAGGATTATGACTCTGGTCCCCTGTGCATTTGGAAAAACAGATTCTTAAACTGCAGACCTCTGCTTTATGAGCCAAGCAGAGCAGCTTGGAAGTCTCAGGCTTTCAGAAACAAGGAGGAGGATTTATCCGACAGAGAAAAGAGCAGTTTCTGGGTCATTAACAATTTTTTTTTCATTTGATGACACCAGCATTATAAATTAGTTTCTTTTGTAGCATGAATGGAACAATTTTGGAACACACGTAACCTTTACTAGATCCTGGAACAACAAGCCCGAGATGGTAATTATATATCAGTGTTTCTCAACCAGGCTGATTGTGGCCCCCAGGGGACATTTGGCAATGTCTGGAGACGTTTTTA
Source organism: Rousettus aegyptiacus (assembly GCF_014176215.1). NCBI lineage: Eukaryota > Metazoa > Chordata > Mammalia > Chiroptera > Pteropodidae > Rousettus > Rousettus aegyptiacus. The sequence goes on along the minus strand of NW_023416312.1, from coordinate 2,233 downwards.
GTTGCGACAACTAGAGGGAGGGGTGCCACTGTCATCTAGCGAGTAGAAGCCAAGGATGCTGCTCAATATACTACAGTGCACAGCACGACCCACAACACAGAATGATCTAGTGTCGAGGTTGAGAAACCCTATCAGATATGTGTAATTTGCACTATTAGGCTTTATAGTGGGGAAACCAAGGCTCAGAGATTGCAAGTAACTAGTCCAATGTGATCTGGCCACTGCTGGAAAGCATTAGCCCTTGACATTTAAACTCAGCTATCCCATCTGACTTCTGTAATAGGGTTCTCCAGAGAAACAGAACCAATAGGTTGTACATATATCAAGAGATTCAAGCTAAGGAATTTGCTCATGCAATTCTAGAGGCTGACAAGTTGCAAGATCTGCAGTCGGCAAACTGGAGACCCAGGAGAGCCAGTGGTGGTGTTCTAGTCTGAGTGAGATCAGCAGGCTTAAGACCCAGGAAGAGCTGATAGTTCAGTTCAAGTCCAAAAGCAGGAAAAAACTGGCATCTCAGCTCCATCTGTCAGGAGGGAGCAGTTCCCCCTGACTTGTTCGAGAGTGAATCTTTTTGTTTTATTCAGGCCTTCAACTGATTGGACAAGGCCCACCCACATCTGCTTTCCTTTGTCTACTGATTCAAAGTTCATCCCATCCAGAAGCACCCTCACAGATGCATGAGGAATCACATTTGACCGGCCCCTTGTAGCCCGGTCAGGTTGACACATGAATTGCTCATCATAGTTCCCAACTCAATCACCAGACGCTCTGTTTCTAGAGCTCTTTCTGCTCACAGTGGTTCATGGACCAGCAGTGTCAGCATCGTGGAGGTACTCATTGAAATGCCCAGACCAGACCCATTCATTTGCAAAGCTCTGTATTATACACATGGAAAGGGGTGGTGGGGGTGGCATCTAAGAAAAAACGATTTGACAATATTGATTTAAAGAGCCATCTGGGTAGTGTTCTGGCTACTTAACCTCATAATCAACAAGGGCATGTTTTTCAGCTAAGGAGGGAAAGCCCTGCTCCCGCCACTGAGCCAACGCTCACACTCGTTCTTCAGAAGCACATTTAAGAGCCCAAATCTGTTTGTTACTCAGCTTCAGGCCATGTCTCCATGAACTTCAGCCAGACTTACCTGGCACAGAAGTAGAAATGGGCCCAAAGCCAGCCCAAAACCAGCCCCAAACCAACCACACTGTAAGCAACATTTGACTTTTGCCTGATTTGCTTTTCCCGGTGTCCCCACTACAGGATGAAATGAAACTGTGGACCGTGTCTTAGTCTGTTTGGGCTGCCTTTACAAAATCACATCGATCAAGTGGCTTATAAACAACAGAAGTTTATTTCTCACAGTTCTGAATGCTGGGAGTCCAAGATCAAGGTGCCCGTACAGTCGGGCGAGGGGCCTCTTCTGGGTTGTAGATTTCTGGTCGTGTTCTCACATCCGGAAGGGGCAAAGGAGACCTGTGGGGTCTCTCTTAAAAGAACATCGATCCCATTTATGAGGATCCACCATCACGACCTAAGTACCTTCCAAAGGTCTCACCTCAGAAAGCAAAACTGCAGATGGGGGAAGGGGGCAGGGGGCAAGGACAACTATATAATTTAAAATACCCCAAAAAGTATGCGCTCCTGATGAAATCACAAAAAGAGAGCTGTCCAGACTTGATGTGCCTCTAAGGAAGAAAATAACCACCACCTATGAGGCAATTCTGCCCTAAGATCTAAACCCAATCTCATCAAAGCCTCTAGGAAGATTCCATGGATTCCAAAGGTCTTATTAGCAGATAAAAGGGTATTTGCGTATCTTAGGATTCCTGGAGTGCAAAGGTCTTTAGAGCTAGAGGGAAAAGTACATATTTTGAGAACCACAGAAATGCAAAATCCAACCCAGGGATCAAGCTGCCAGTCCTACAAACTACACGGAAGAATCAATAACGTGTATAGCTTAAAACTAAGGGTCAGGGTCTTGAGGCCACCTCCCGTGAAGTAGAGCATTGTGGACATAGCAATCATTAATAGGCTTCAAGTGTCCCATTAGGGTCACTGACAAGAATCTAGCCAGGGGCCAGCCCAAATCTGGGGTGGGTATGTAGGCTCAGTCACGGGATGGCGACTACCATCTCTAATGGGGTGACTCTCTCAGCTTCAGGATATTTAGGGAAAGTACAGAAACCTTTAAGAGAATCAAAACCATCAGATTCGTATTCGAGGCGAAGAAGGAATC